>NC_133452.1:112294172-117864172 GCF_048565385.1 Saimiri boliviensis | reverse complement strand
AGTTTTGGCTTTTGTTCCCATTGCTTTTGATGTTTTAGTCATTGAAGAACTTGGAGTCTGCTGTTTGAGGGCAGGAGGCATTCAGTATGGGAGAAAGATGTAGGCTGGGAGGCTAGGCCAGTCTCTTTTTTCACATGTTTCTGCCTGCACTGTCAACTGATTAGATTGTGCCCACCCAGATTAAGGGTCGGCCTGCCTTTCCCTGCCCACTGACTCAAATGTTAATCTCCTTTGGCAACACTCTCACAGACACACCCAGGTTCAATACTTTGTATTCTCCAATTCAGTGAAATTGACACTCAGTATTAACCATCACAAGTCCACCCCTTGTCAACTTGAACCCATATCTCCTTAGATCATACATAATCTTTAAATAAAGAGAATAATGTCATAATTATACCTAACGTAACACAACTATCCTTCATACAGAATTATAGAAGTGCACCAATCCCCAACACAAATACTATTACCTAAAATTAACAATACTTAAATGCTGATATGAGTCAAATACTGTTATGTCACCTGATAAAAGACAAAAGAAATAATATGAAGATGTTTTCTTAGTACAAGTGTATACATGCACAAACATGTTATTAAGAAAAGAAGGAGGAAATACTCATGGCAATTACAGTCTTTGTTTCTGCAGCTGGTCATGTGGTCATAGCTGATGATTGATGCCTGCCTTCTACTACCCATTCTGTATTCCCTTTGCCTTCAGCAACACCTCAGCAGGTCGTGGTTTTTTCCAAGTGGAGCGACACAAATTTTTATTCTTAAAGGGTCTGGGTCATTTGTAGTCCTGCATGGATTGTACTTTTGTAGTTTTCCATTGAACTTAATCACAGGGCATGGTAATACTAAGTGACACTCTAAGAGATCTCAGCCATACTCTTCTTGACCTCCACTGTGAGGTAGTAGACTGATTTCATCTTCATAGTCTAGGTCATTTGTACCATCCAACACTATAAGTCCCTTCTAAGCCTGTTAACTTAAAGGTAGGTGGAGCCGAAAGTATCCAGGTGGCAATCTTAACTTCTTGTTTAATGTAATCTTTACTGTGTCTCCTGGTGGCAGTGTTCCTTCTTCTGGAACTAAGACCTCTAGGCCAGCAGAATGTAATGTTATAGGAACAGGAAGAAAAAATTTTGCTAGTGGACCACTAAGGGTGATGGTTAGTGGTGCTGCTTCCACTTCCACCCCTTGATTTCTGGACCCTTGAATCCTGGCTATGGGAGAAGCAATACCATGTATCGCATGCTGATTCAGAGTATACATGGCCTTCTGGAGAACTTTGCCCCAGCCCTGAAAAACATTGGCATTGTAATTATGGACTTCAAAAGGCCATTCCTTCATTATGTCTATTCAGCTGCTTCAGGGTGATAGGGAACATAGTAAGACCAGTGAATTCCATGAGGATGAGCCCACTGCCTCATTTCTTTAGCTGTAAAGTGAGTGCCTTGGTCAGAGGCAATGCTGTGTGGAATACCATAACAATGGATAAGGCATTCTGCGAGTCCACAAATGGTAGTTTTGGCAGAAGCAATTCATGCAGAATAAGCAAACCCATATCCAGAGTAAGTGTCTATTCCAGTGAGGACAAATCTCTGCCCTTTCCATCATAGAAAAGGTACAATATAATCAACCTGCCACCAGGTAGTTGGCTGACTACCCTGAGGAATGATGCCATGTTGAGAGCTCAGTGTTGGTCTCTTCTGCTAGCAAATCGAGCATTCAGCAATGGTCAGAGCCAGGTCAACCTTGGAGAGTGGAAGTCCATGTTGCTGAGCCCAGTGTAACTTCCATCCCTGCCACCATGGCCACTTTGTTCATGGGCCCACTGGTAATGGGTGGCTAGGGAAAAAGGCTGGGTGGTATCCACAGAATGGATCATCCTATCCACTTGATTATTAAAATCTTCCTCTGCTGAGGTCACCAGTTGATGAGCGCTCACATAGGATACAAAAATCTTCACAGTTTTTGACTACTCAGGAAAGTCCATTCATATACCTCTTGCCCAAATGTCTTTGTCACCAGTTTTTCAATCATGTTTCTTCCAAGTCCCTGACCATCCAGCTAAACCATTGGCTATAGCCCATGAATCAGTATATAATTGTACATCTGGCCATTTCTCTTTTCATGCAAAGTACACAAAGTATACTGCTCAAAGTTCTGCCCACTGGGAAGATTTCCCTTCACTGCTGTCCTTCAGAGGTGTCCTAGAAATGGGCTGTAGTGCTGCAACTATCCACTTCTGGATGGTGCCTGCGTATTGTGCAGAACCATCTGTGAACCAGGCCCTAGTCTTCTCTTCCTCTGTCAGCTGACCATAAGGAAATCCCCATGACACCATCAGTGCATGCTAGGGGAGAGAAGGCTGGGGGATAGGAGTGGGGACCATGGGCATTTAAGCCACTTTCTCATGTAACTTCCTTGTGCCTTTAGGACCTGCACAAGCCCAATCATGTATATACCACTTCCATTTGATGATGGAATGCTGCTGTGCATGACCCACTTTATGGCTACATGGGTCAGAAAGCACCCAGTTCATGATAGGTAGCTCAGGTATCATGGTAACTTGATGACCCATGGTTAAACATTCCATTTCCACTGAAGCCCAGTAACAGACTAAGAGCTGTCTCTCAAAAGGAGATTAGTTGTCTACAGGAGATGGCAGGGCCTTGCTCCAAAATCCTAGAGGCTTCTCCTGTGATTCACCTATGGGGGCCTGCCAAAGGCTCCAGACAGCATTCCTATCTTCCACTGACACCTCAAGCACCATTGGATCTGCTGGGCCATATGGCCCAAGTGGCAGAGCAGTTTGCACAGCACCTGGACCTGCTGCAGAGCCGTCTCCTGTTATGGACCCCACTCAAAACTGGCAGCATTCAGGTCACTCAATAAATGTACCAGAGTAGTACACCCAAATGAGGAATGTGGTGCCTCCAAAATCCAAATAGACCCACTAGGCATTGTGCCTCTTTCTTGGTTGTAGAAGAGGCCAAAATGCAGCAACATATACTTCACCTTAGAAAGAATATCTCAACAGATCCCACACCACTAGACTCCTAGAAATTTTACTGAGGTAGAAGTTCCCTGAATTTTAGTCAGATATATTTCCCATCCTCTGGCACGCAATTGTCTCACCAATAAGCCCAGTGTGTTTGCTACTTCTTCCTCACTGGATCCAATCAGCATAATGTCATCAGTGTAATCCAGTGTGATACCTTGTGGAAGTAAAAAGCTATTGAGGCCTCTCTGAATAAGATTATGACACAAAGCCTGAGAGTTGATATGCCCCTCAGGTAGAATAGTAAAAGTATATTGCTGGCCTTGCAGCTGAAGGCAAATTGCTTATAGTGGGCCTTATGGACAGAAATGGAGAGCAAGGAATTTGCCAAGTTAATGACTGCATACCAGGTACCAGAAGATGTTCTTTGGTTCTTCACATACGGTCAAAGGTATTCTGCATAGAGTCACTAAATTTCTTGCCTCTCATGAGCAATGAATCAGGAGTGTCAAAGGCATTTATTTTATATAACTCTGTAAACAGTTATACTAAGGACTGTCAGTGTTCTCCATACTGTTAGAAGAAGAGTTCTTAGCAATGTTGGGTCTAATCATATTTATCAGCCAGCTCCAGAAACCCCAAAACCGATGAAATAACTCCGTCCTTAATATTCTATTCCTCTAGAACCACTCCTGGTACCAAAATCTGTATTAGTCAGGGTTCTCTAGAGGGACAGAACTAATTGAATATATATATATATATATATATATATATATATATATATATATATATATGAACGGGAGTTTATTAAGTATTAACTCAAATGATCACAAGGTCCCACCATAGGCTTTCTTCAGGCTGAGGAGCAAGGAGAGCCAGTTTGAGTCCCAAACTGTGAATAACTTGGAGACTGATGTTCAAGGGAAGGAAGCATCCAGCATAGAAGAAAGATGTAGGCTGAGAGGCTAGGCTAGTCTCTCTTTATATCGTATGACCACTGATTAGATTGTGCCCACTCATATTAAGGGTGAGTCTGCCTTTCCCTGCCCACTGACTCAAATGTTAATCTCCTTTGGCAACACCCTCACAGACACATCCAGGATTAATACTTCGTATTCTTCAATCCAGTTGACACTTAGTATTAACCATCACATACATTTGAATTTTTTGTAGACATGGGGTCCTACTGGGTTGCTCAGGCTGGTCTAAAACTCCTAGGCTCAAGTGATCCTCCTGCTGTGGCTTTCCAAAGTGTTGGGAATGCAGACATAAGCCATCACGCCCAGCCAATGACTTAATCATTTCCTAAAGGTTCCACCTCTCGGCACTGTTACAAAAGCAAATAAATTTCAGCATGAGTTTTGGAGGGGACATTCAAGTGATAGCACCCAGCCTCCCTGCCATTTAAATCTGCCTAGTCAATGAAATATAAGCAGAAGTGGTGTATGTGACTTTCAGGACATGTTCTTAAGGAAAGGGAGAAAGTTATCTTTCTTTAATTTTTCCCTGCTTGCTAGAATGAAGGTGAGCAATCTATAGCTGGATCAGTCATCTTGGGCCCAAAATTGGAGGTCATGAATGATAGTGCCAATAAAAGAAAGAGTATCTATACCCCTGATGCAGTGGAATATCATATAAGCTGTGGATCACCTTTCTTTAGATTGTACATGAAAGATAATATGATTGGGGGTTTTATGCCAAACTTAATCCTATATATCTTTAACATTTTTTTTAGTACATCTAAGTGCCAGATACCACCTAAAAAATTTACCTGGATTATAATATGTAATGCATTATAAGAACACTATGAGGTAGAAAAATATCATAAAAGATGTGGTAACTGAGCTTAAAGGAGCCAACTTCAACAAGTAGAAGCCCTGGACCTTCTCTGTCACTATTTCCTTACCTTCCTCTGGTTTATATTATATAAGATATTTATTAGTTTATATTATTATCTACTTCCCACTCAAATGTATGGACAGGAACTTTTACAGCTATATTCCTAGGAACTAAAACTTGGTCTGGAATAGTATTTGTTGAACATATGATTAGACGACTCTATAGCCATCTTCAAACCGCAAAATTATAATGCTATCCACTGTTTCATCTTTTATAACAAATTCCATGTAGATTGCAACTGTGGGCATTAAAATCAATTCTGTATGGATTACAACCACATGCATTTTACATAGTCTAGCATTTTTTTATTATAAAATAATAGCATTTTTTGATTATAAAATAAATGTTTAGATATTACATAATTCAGAGAAATATAAAGAAGAGAGGTAAGCTCAAGTATATATTGTTTGATTTAGTGGACTTTTACTCTTAAATTTATAAGAAATTTAATATTTTCAGACCTCCATAAATTCTGATGTAAGAACATAATTAATTTTCAGTGTTAGCATAATGAATTTGCAGGAAATCAAATAAGGTTACTGTAACCTCACTTTGAATAGTACAGCATTTGAAAAAACATCAAAATTCATTTTTGTTGCTTATTTGCCTATGAAATGTGTTTTATGATGGCCTTTTCTAATATTGCCCTCTAATTAGCGTTCCTGGATTTGTAAAAACATAAATCACACAGAACTACATTTTTAAAAATTAAAGTCAACACAAGTTCATTTAGCCTGAAATGGGAGAAACAAAACTTTTTATTTAAGAGTAATTCAGACCATATTCTACTGAGTTCTCATTTATGTGGATCATTGAATGTTTTTAAAGACGACCCAACAAAACAGCTAATTTACGCAATTTTCAAAAAGATTTTAAGATTAATTATTTATTGTATCTTTTCCATAAAAGTTTCATTTCAAAAGAAAAAAGCAAAGAAGGATCCCCAGCAGAAACTGAAACATGATATTTTCTTTTATTCCTCCAGACTAATGAGCATTCATCAAATTGCACTACTTGGTTGTCCTGTTCCTTCCTTGATTTGGTAGGCAGAATATTTGAAATATTTAATTGGCCAGTTATTTCTATTTAAAATCCCATTGCAAACAATGAAACTACTGGTTTGGTAAGAAAACTTTATGTGTTAGAACAGAGGAATTGGTAGTATTTGATTAAGGGTCTTTGCATGAAACCTTTATCAGCAAGGCAGAACCAGCTTTTTATCTTATTATCTTTGCTTATTGCAGAACTTTCTTATCTGTGGGCCTGTGATACCTCTTTTCAGCAGTAGAAATGTGGTAAGAGATGGAAGACATTATTTTAGTTTTAAATATATAAAGAGGAGTGAGAGAAAGAAATGATATCTTTTGTAACAAAGCTGATGCATAGCTTGACAAAAGTGTTCCAGTAATATGATCACATAATGTTTCAGTTTAGGCCACAAATCTAATGAGATACATTAGTGCAGTTATAGATGAAGTATTCATTTTATAAAGACATCACTTTATTTTGTGAAGACTGTGAATACTTAGCACAAAATTAAAGTGCATGCACATGAACAATTTCAAGTATTTGTTTATATCTCACTCTCCCCACTTGGCCTCAGAAATCTTTCAAATAAACATAATTTTCTTCCCTATAAATTCTAGGAATGAGAGCATTGAACAAATAGGAGAATTAGTTTGCACTTCACTCTCACATTATATTTACCTTATGGGTAACCTACCGATTGCCCTGGTTCCAAAGGTACTTAGTTCCAAAAATAACAAATGCAACCAGAAATCTGGTATGTGCATTGCTTCAGTAGACCTTGACTGGCAATCATGAAATACTTTCGCATGATTCAGGATTATTCCTGTATTTTGGTTTTAGAAATTAATGTTTCCTATACATCGGCTTTCGGGTAAGGAAATTCTCACAGAGAACATTCTGTGGCTATATAGTATGGTTCCATGGCTTTCCTGACATTTTGAAAATGATTTTTCCATATTTATCACAAGCTTTATTTAGACCCCATCACTAGCAAAAGTACAGACAGTACAACATGCATTTTGCTTGATACACTCTGGGCTCCTTCCTCCTACTTGTACTTTTTCATATCTATTTTTGTTTAATATAATTTTTATCTTTTATTGTACATGTTCAAATGCCACCTTAAGTGGAAGGGCAAAGCTAGATTAGATAGATGGATCAATAAATAGATTGATAGAGAGAATGTGATACACTATGTACTATTTTGCTATATTCCAAGTTTGTACCTCATTTGCTCAATGAACATTCATTTACCACCCAATATGTTCAAAGCTATATATTGTAGTTCCAAATAATATGATCTCTGATGTTAAGGACCTAAAAATTGAGTAGTGGAGAAAGTGACCTCAATAACCACTATACAATATGCTATTTATAAATGACATATAAAAATAGATACCAGAACACAAGCAGCCCTGGGCATCCCTGGGTACAAAATATTAAGGAAAGTTTTATAGAGAAGAGGGTATTTGACCTGAACTAGGGAAGAATATCCCACGCAGGAGTGGAGGAGAGGAAAGAACAGCATTAGCAAAGGCACACAGTGATGTACAGAAATATGCGTGAGGAATTTGAAAACTCTTTAGCTCCTTTTTGTTACAATGGTCAATTGGAAGTGGTGTCAGCTGGGTATGGTGTTGCACTGAGGCATCAGCTTACTAATAAATGACTATATGAGGTAACTGATATGAGTTTTCAGCAGCCCTTGAGTATTGCAGTCAGTGCTGCTTGATCCACTATAGAGTTATAGCATCCTCTGTCTCTGCTGATTCAGATCTATTTTATTTTTCTAGCAGGCAAAATAGACCACAAAATATTTTTGGGGACAGGCACTATATTCAAAAGCTGTATTTTATTAATGGAAGGGATTTCTGGCAAAGATCAACCACGAAAGTGACTAAAACAACAACCAAATGGGTGATATTAGCTGTACAGACCCTCAAATCTACTTGAGTTTAAAATTAAGGTGAGCAGAGTCTTATGGGAATGTGGATAGAAGACTTTGAAGCATGCTGGGTGTCAGTAGGGAATAAGATTTCTGTTCCTATAAGAGTTCCCCCACAATTGCCCAAGTCTCAATTTCTATCAGATTTTTGTAGCAAAAACTGCAATTACGTTTGCACCGACCTAATAAAAAGAGCTCAAATTCTTAAAAGAAAATACATCTCCCTAAAAGATATTTTTAAATCACAAATTGCAAAAGTAGGGAAACCTGGCAGATGCTATATTAACAAAGATGAGAGCTAACATCATCTGGTGAGGAATAGGACCGACGAATAGCATAGCGTATACTTCTGATACCATGTGCCAAGAAAGGCACAACATCACTCCTGTGATACCCCTGTCAGAAATGTGTAACCTCTGTCTACTCTTGCAAAAACATACGCAGACCTAAATTGAGGGACATTCTACAAAATAAGTGGTAAATACTCTAAAATTGTCAAGGTCGTGAAAGACAGAGACTGAGAACTGCACCAGATGGGAAATTGAGGAGATAAGATGGCAATGCAGTACAAAACCCTGGATTAGATGCAGCATCACAAAAAGGACATTAGAGATACAATTGGATTTGGAAGGTTTAGAGATTAGTTAATAGTATGTGCTAATTTTAACTTCATAACATTAATTGTACTAAGGTTATGTCAAATTAATATATAAGAAGAGCTAAGTGAAGGGGATGTGTACTGTTTTTACATTTTATGTCAAAAATTACGTCAAAATAAAATGTTAAAAAGAAAATATATATTCTAGTTCCCATTTTTTTTCTTAGTCTGAGCTTTAAAAAATAAAGAAAAGGTGACAAAATGAAGGGAAACATATGTACATGTGTTTATGTGTGTAGATAGATATAGATAATCCCTTTAGATAATTTAATTTTTTGTGAAATATCCGTTGCTTTCAGAAGTGAAGTATTTTTGAGAAAATATTAACTAAACTCAACCTTTTTTGCTTGAATAAAGGGTTATAAGACCTATACAAGATCTAATGTAGCCTATCCCCACAATTCTCATTACAGACATTTCAGACTTCAGGTACGGGGCGAGGGGGCGGGGTGGGGAGGGGGGAACCATCCAAAGCCTATTAGTTGTGGTTTTATCCTTTCTCTTATAATAATTTTCTTATGGCTGACTTAAAGGTCTCCTCCCATAGTTTTTAAAACCAAATTTCTCTGGCTTGTTGGAGGAGGAGATGTGTGAGTGCTTGTCTTCCACACAGTGAAATAAATTTCTTAGGTCCTAATAATCCTCAAACTGGATGTTACTTACTCCTTTAATTATTTTCCACAGTTGACATAGATTATTAATATAAATACAAATCTCCTATCTACCTTGACTACTTTCTGGGACACAAAGATGGTTTTCGTCTTCCACTGGGATAGGAGCTTGTAATCTAAATAAGTATATATTCTACACAGCATATTTTTTGACTACTACTAACTACTGATTTTATCTTAAATATTATAATGGTTTTGGTAGCAGAGAATACTTTTCACCTTCCCAAAATCCTAGTAATTGCCTGACAGTAGTAGGCACTTTATTTGTTAAGTGGATGGATGGATGAAAAGCCCTAGGCTAAAGAATTTACTTGATTGAAAGACCCTAACAGATCTAAAACAACTGCTTTCCATCTCTGAAGACTATTGCTTGGAGTCATTTGCATTTGAATACCTAGAATTAGTGAGAAAATTTATTTAAGACTGAGTTAAGATCAGAAAGCTAAGTAATGTAATTTGAAGGGCTTTTAACACCTTGCTAAGGCTAAGGGAAAAGTTACCTACAGGGCCTGGTTGGGGTTATCAGAGGGTATTCCTGTTGCCAGGGGTCCAGGAGATGTAAGGCTAACCTAAACACTGAGCAACACCCTTAGGTAAAAGTAGGAGTGTGAAAAAAGTCCCAAACCACAGAATCTACTGTGAATGACCTGATGAGAGAGAGAACACTGAGCTATCCCCAGAGCAAAGCCATACCAAGGAAGAACACATAAAACAAAGCCCCGTGAGTTCAGTTTCACAGAAACAGAAAAATAGCCTGGAAAGCCCTAGAAAATGTCCAAGGTAGAAAGAATCAGCTTGGACAGAATAATTGGAAAGAAGCTAACCATTGGTTGTAGAGTGACAGTGACTGCCCTTCAGGGACATAGGGTCCCAGTGGTGCTGCTGTTTATTTTAAATGGTGGTCTTCAGTGGAATGATGAAATAACCTGTCAGTCTGGATAAAGAGAGGAACTGCATGTCTTCAGGTTTGGAGACAAAGAGAGCACAGAGCTGCCCACACAACTCCCACTCCTGAATGCTGTCCTACCTGCAACCTGTCTTGTATAGAAACCAGGAAGGGGCTTATTGAGGAAAAAGGGAAAAGACACTTAGGAGACACAATCTTATTCTTGAAACAATAGAGCTATATCAATTATCACATCTCCTTTCAGCCACTCTGGATCAAGTCCTGCTGAATGAATGTGAGAAAAGGGACCCTCACCTTCTTTGAGTCCTGAGTGGGTGGTGCAGTTGCCTTACGCAGGAGAGTCTTCATTGAAGATGAGTTCTGAGACAGGGCAGGAGTATAGTCCTTGTTAACAGTTGGTCGTTTGGAGGCAGAGCTGAGGTCCTGGCAGCAGTCACCAAGAAGCAGAGTTCTTATCAGTACCTGTACTGAAGGAAAGTTCTGAGACACTGCCCTTTTAACCCCAAGTCTCCAAGATAAATCTGGGTAATGATTGCAAATAAAACTTGTATGGGAGAAAAAAAGATTTTTATGATGTGATAGACAACACAGAATAAAACTGGCAAAACCTGGCCTTGAGCATCTGCTTTTCTGCCCCTTGTATCTGAGTGTTGCAGTCATAAATTATCTATAGTTCAGTGACATGGCTGGTAAGGAAGGCTGCGTGATACAGCAAGAATACAGTGCTCTGTTGAAGGTGGCCTGGCTGCAAGGAAAAGAAGCAGGATGTTGCCCAGTCCCATAGTCTACAGCACATCCTAACTCTGATCGGGCAGGGACTTGGATTTATCTGAAAGATACCATGGGAGATTAATAATTTGATGTAAGCATGTTCTCTCCTTTGTGCTATAGGATGATTAAAAACCCTGATTTGCTTCTCTTCACAGCCCCTTTGGCTATCAGATTGAAGAGCCTTCTGTCCTTGAGTCCTCCCTGATGTATATCTGAGAGTGAGATGTGAATGGACAGAATTAACAGTAAAATAGCTATAGCATGTTTCCCACCTTTTTAGATTAGACAGATATGCAGTTTAAAAAAAAAAATGGGTACCATATAGGTGATGAGAAGCTTGGCTCAGAATAGCTCACTCTTAAATAAGGAGACAAGGCTCTTATATCTGGGAGGTCTGGAGATATATTTCTCTTTGCATATAACATTAACATCTTCTGGTGAACATATAAAAGCCTTATCTCCATCTGACAAAAAAAAAATCAAAACCTTTCAAACCTTACATTGGAAAAAAGAAAAAAAAAGTCATTCTTATATTAATACGAAACCTTTTCTCCAAAGTGGTCTATAAGTATTTAAAGTTGAATATGTAGAACGCATTAATGTCAGAACTGATTCTGGTACCAAAAGGAGCTACTCATATTTTAAATAACAGTCCATTCTCAGACTCCATTAGTAATATTTTTCCATCTATAATGTTCTACTCACATCATAGTTTTATGTAAACTGTAGCCATTGGCAGATTCCGTCCAGTGAGGATATGTAAACAAGAATCACTTTCATCTATACTTTGGCACTCTGGGAAGAGGGAGAAGAAAAGAGACGTGCATAATTGTGAACAATTGTCTTTTCTATATTGTCATGTAAGACATGAAGGAAACTGTAATTCTCAGGGATACTAAAAGATACATTTCTTTAAGGACATCTGCATTAACAACCTAAAAGAAATCACACTGAACTACTATAATATGCACAGGGGACTGAAAAAGCAAGTTCTTCTTGTTCCTGTTCCTTGTGCTTGACTTTCTGTAGACAATCTGTATGTTTTTATAGGAGGCTTTGTTCTGCAAGTCTGGTAGCAAAAGGAGCCTAATTAAGTAAAGATACCTTAGGAAGAGAATAAAAGTTGCAGTCAGTAGACAAAATTGGAGCCAATGAGAATTTATGGGGTCACACACAATGGATTTTCTGTACAACTACTGAGTTCTTAAGTATTTTCTCAAAACTGCATTTACCTCATAGAATATCATCACTTTCACTTGGACCTGCCATAAATTTCTGTCAGTATCTCTTTAATACCTCTTACTAAGGTAAAGAGCCACCTTAGTAATGGAAAACTACTTTAGTTACTATACTTCCCTTCCCAGGGATGTTCTTTAAATATAAGTCTGTCGCTTGGAGTGGGACAGTTAACCTCTAGGATATTGAAAATATATGGGATAGCTTAAGTTAGTGAAATTTGAACATAGGTTATTTGTTCCTTTATCTCGAAATTGAAAAGATGAAAATAGTGCTATTAGCAAAGTAAATTTTATCTGCTACTCTGGGAATAAACAATGTTTGTACCAGTCTTTGTCAATGTTTCTTCAGTAGGAAAAGTTTGGATTTCCTAGGATTTTTTATGTATCCCAGATAGTTGGCTGCAAAAATTGGTTGTTTATATCCTGGAACATTGTATTGATGCCTGATTCATTTTGAAGAACTAGGAGTCCTCCTCTCCAGATGAACTTTATATCAGTAACAGACACCATATGACAACCATTCTTCATAAAACCAATCAAATATGGCAGACCTTTCTATGCTTTAATTTGACAGCACACACACACACACACACACACGCACACACACACACACACACACACACACACACAGGTGTGTTTATATTCTTGCCTGTGAGTAAGAGAAAAACAGAACTGAAGGACACAAGAAACACAACTAGAGTTTGCAACTTTGCTAAATCTTTGCTAAAAGATTATGTAACTCACTGGTAAATGTGCATGGTGTCCTTGGTTTTATGACTGAATCAGTAAGCAAAATTTAAAGTATGGTTGAACTACTTCAATATCTATGTAGTTTATTAATGCTCACATCTTTAGAGAAAACTTGAGCTATACATTCTTATCACCAAGAAATCAGTGTCAAAATTCCCTTAGATTCCACATCCTTTACCTAATAATAATATAAACTATATTGTGCTATATGTGTAATGTACATTATAGTGATGGGTCTGCAGTAGCCAGAAATGAGTTATAAAGACAGGATAAGCAGCCTGGGTTTTATATTAGTAATACTACATTAATTATGACAGAGAAGGCTTTTCCATTATAAGCCTCATTTTTAAGATGCTTAAAGCTTCCCCACAGGAGTTTTTCTTATGAGAGGTTTTTTTCTCTTTTTTCTTTTTTTTTTTTTTTTTTTTTTACCTAGCAATGAAAATAAGGATATTGGTTTTTAACATTTTTGAAAGATTTTATCTGGTAATAAAGGTGGTTTTCTGTCCATTAGACCATCTTTTTAGGTACTTCGGTCTCCAAAACCTTAAAACAAATAGCTTTTTAATGACCTTCAAGTTTGTCTCCAATGAAGACATTTCGTACCTTTCGCGTATTAGCCAAAGTTTGATTTGCAAATAATTAAATTACAAGCATTATCTAATACTTCCTCTGCAAATTGTTGTGTCTCCAAATAGCAGTTAGCTACTATACCTTACAAATAAGGAGAACCTGCAATTACTTGGTGAGTTACTAAAAATTACTCACTCCCGGATTGTAACTGTTATGCATACAGTTTCTGTGCATACCAAAAAAGAAACTGGAGCTGAAAACTAGTTGTTGGACTCTGACATAGCATATTAGAATATAAGTGAACTTTCTTAAAGAAGAGAGCAGTAGCAGGCTGAAACTGTGGCCTGCATGATCTACTGTAATTTAAAATCTCACTAATATAGAAAGAATCACCTCATTTTCTGAGCTCAACAGATTGAGATCCACTCAGGAGACACACAGTTGAGATCCAAAACAGGAAAGGCCTTCACTGCTCATTAAAGTGTTAATTACGCCATTGAGAGTTCAGCGCTGCCCTTCAACCAGGAAATTTCACACCACTTCCTTATTAACGTATTAAGAAGTAATAGTTCAAAGGAGTCAAAGCATGATAGGAAGATAGAGTATATATTTATTAAATACATGGCATTGCATATTTCTCAAGCTTTTAGAGAGGTGGAATTATGCGTTCTTCCCCTTTATCACTAGATCACTATCCACACCTCTACGATCTCTGATTGGGTTATAGGTTTTAGATTTCTTAATTGGGGTTGTGGGTGGACAAGTTGTATATTTGTCTCTACACTACACTTGAGCAAAGGGACTATGTTTATCTTCTAATCCATGCAATTCCAATGCCTAGTACTCTCCCTAGCACAAAAGAGGCACTAAAACATTTATATACATTTTCAAATGTATAAGGTTAAAGCAAAATTTCTTATTCTTTAAATGATGGCAATCAGTATTTTAGGGTGTCTAAATCTAAAAAGCTGTAATTTCATCTACCCGTACATTCATAAAAGAATATCCCTTTTTCAGATTTTTTACTGGAATTTAAATATCAACTTGCATTGTATTTAGAAAAAGCTGTACTAAACAATTCATTTAAAGGCACTTTATCCTCTTTGTTATCCTTTCTGCATGTGCTATTATTGAGGAAGTGAGCATAAGCTTCTATTGCTTTTCTATTGCTACTCTGGTCTAGCTGCCATGTCGCTAAAACGGTGTATCCTGTAGCCTGTAGTTTACCATGTAGCCTGGCAAATGACTGGCTGGCCAGGTGGGTGATACAGGGTATTCTGGAAACTTAGGACAGTCTGACTTCCTCTGTGAACTCTTACCAACTGAAGTAGCTACTCTTCCCTCATTTACCTAACATCTTATTGTTTTATAGGCAGTGGGTAATTGATGACCTCTTACAAAAGAGATTTATCTTCATGTTTCCCCAAAGCCAGAAGTTTATAGAAATTACTCATTTTATGGAATTTCATATATGGTTATTTTAGACCATACTTCTCAGTGCACTTATTTTAAATACTCATAATTTCCAAAGAAAGTGTTCTGAGTGGAAGGTTTCCATTGGTAATTTCTTGGCAATGGTAGTGTTTAGAAGATAGAAAAATTACATTCTTTGCATTTCTTGCCAGAATATGATATGAATTCTTCCCTTTAGTAGCATATAATTTTTCTTTTCATATTTTACTGGCTACCCGTGACTTAAAAACAGTATGTGGTTTAGCTGTTGGCTGTGTGGCTCAGTGAATCCCTACAAGATTTGGTTATCCAGAATTCCATTTAAACTTCTTAAAGTCTTTACAGTAAGAAAAAAAACAAATTTTTGGTGAAAATCAATGCATTACATTTCTTTATTTCTTCATGGAATACTTTATTTTTATTTCTCTTAAATTTGAGTCTTTCAAATCTGAACTCTGGTATTCTCCTATCAAACTTGGAAATGTTATGGTGCCAACCTAAGAGGGATAATCCTTGATGGATTACCTTGTTCATGTCACTTAACCCCTCCTACATGGCTTTCTTGTCAAAAATAATTGTACAGGTGATCATCATGATAATGTATTGTATTTATAGAGAACTTCCAATTTGTAGAGAAAATATTTGATCCCTATTAATAATGTCTCACCTACACAATCACTAAATAAATAATTGTCCAGGATATCTATTATCTTGTCTTGTATCAAACAGTATTCCTATAAAGTAGATAGAGCATGCAACTGGCTAATTTTATAAATAAGCACACTGGGTCCCAGGTTAGGCTGGTGATGTCCTTATGAGAGCACTTTCATTGTACAGATGAAAGCAGAAGCCAAGTTTCTTATTGCCACATCTGGGATGTAAAAGTAAAATTCAATTTAAAGATTATATGCAGGACAGAGATACTTACTTTGTAGGTTATATAGATTATCTGAAAAGGTGGAAAAAAGACAAGCTTTTTGAAACTGATCACAAGTAAATCTAAAGTAATTTTGATTAGAAGAAAAAAACAATGAAAAGAAAATATTATCTAATATTTACTGAAGCTACGATTTCAAATTTTGATTTGGTGAATGTACTTATCTCTATCATTGAGTAGGTACAAAAACATTTGCATCTGGCTTTTATTGAATGAGCTTTTTTGCTTTGAACACTGCAATGCTGAAATATTGATTTTTTAAAAAAGAATTCAGTACCTTCAAATGAGTGATACTGAGATTGTTGCAAAATTAATTTTAGCTTATATATATATGATTATGAAACACTAAGTTTAAGGTGAACAAATTATTTTTCTAGTTTACATTTTAGTTGAATCCAGTTTTTCTTATGAGGATCACTTTATTTCATTTCAAAGTGCTTGTATATGGTAATATTTCGTGCAGCCTCTCCAGCCACCTGTATTGTTTCTACTTCTAATATTTGGATTCCCAAATTGCACATAACACACAAAGGAAGTTAACAAAGAAACATTCCTCTAATACTCAGGACAACCCTTTTCAAAATTCTAAGAATATTGTTTCACTCAAATAGTTGTATAAACTATACATATGTCCAATGAATGCTTATTTTTGCATTTTGTATTTAGGTACTGATGAATCATAATTTTGAAGTATGATTAATGCAAGAGTTTAAATTTCTGTTTCTTGAAACTAATGACTCTGATAGCAAAATCACATTATTTCTGGCCCCATCCCAGAACTAATACATCAGAATTTTTAGTGAGTTAAACCTAACTTTTAATTAACATCTCAAAAGTTATTTTTTGAGCGCCATCCTTCCAGTTTGGAGTAGCAGTCCGGGCATGTGCTCAAATAGTTAACTTAGAAAGCAAGCTAATTCATGATCCCATGCCAAAAGCATGACTGAGTCAGTTATAGCCAAGCCACACCATAATTATAATTTCAAAAGTAATAGGAGGGAACAAAAGGTGTAAAATACAAATAGCTGCCTATGGTATTATTTTACATAATTTTTTTGAATCTCTCTCTCTTTGTTTTTTAGACAGAGTCTCACTTTGTCACCTAGGCTGGTGTACAGTGGCAGACCTCAGCACACAGCACCTTTGACCTCCCAGATTCAAGTGATCTTCTTGCATTAACCCCAAAAGTACCTGAGAGGACAGGCATGCACTACCATGCCCGGCTAATTTTTGGACATTTAGTAGACACAGGATTTTGCTATGTTGCCCAGGCTGATCTTGAACTCCTTGCCTCAAGTGATCTGCCCACTGCAGCCTCCCAAAAAGGGTTAGGATTACAAGCATGAGCCATTGCATCTGGCCTTCTTCTTTTTTTTTTTTTTTCTTTTTTTTTTTTTTGCAGATTCAAACATGTTTATTGAGCAAATCATTAGGACACAAAATAGGCTGAAAAAGATGTTCCAAAAATCTAGGAAACTGTGGGCTCTTTCCATTAATCACAGAGAGGTGCTGCCCCTCTCCACTCCAAAGAGAACACGAAAAAGGCAGGGGGACTGGGCCACAGTGCATTAGGGAGGACACGGTCTCTTGCTTCTCTACCCCAACATCACCAGAGGAAAAGGTTAAGTTAGCCTTTTGTTTTTAGACTCTCAAAATATTTTTTTTCAGATTGCAGAGGTAATATATTTACACTGGAAAAATGGAAAAGTATAAAAATATAACAAAGCAAAGGCTAATACCTACAATACCCTGAGACAATTACTCTTATTTTTTCAATATATATTTTATCTTTTTTCCATGTTTATCTTTCTATATGTATCATATTTGGGATTAATCATTTTTAAAAGGTTTGTAAAGCAAAAGCTGTTAGAGTCAGGAAGTGAGCAAGTTGATATTAAATAGGTGAGTTCTCGGATACACTATGTTAGAAATGTTACAATGGTCCAGTAAAATCTCTAGACTGGCTTTTTGTCCAGATTACTTGAAAACTAGTGTGGAAAGTAACATATGTTTAAATTTGCTCTATTTTAGTTCAATTATCCTGCCTTTTCAAGGTTGTGCATATCATCTGTTGCAAATTATATTATGCGAAAAATTGGTTCCTAGCCCAGATAAACAGTTTTATTGAGGAAAAAAAATGTACAAACAGAATGAATTATTTTATGTTTTTTAGATTAACAAATGATCAATGTTCAGGGCATTTGAAAGTCTTTTGACAAGAGATGGGAGAAAAAATAAAAATTTAGGATCTTCCCCTATCTATATCCAAGAACAACCCTGGAAATCTTTCTTAATACCTAGTTACATACAGAATTAAGATGTATTTTGTTGTTTTATTAAACACATCACATATAATTAATCCATGGACTAATGGATATAGCAGTTTTCCTCTTCAGTGTTATTCAAATTTACATTTCTATGCCCATCAAATTGTCTATTTTTCCCCCTGTTCCTACCAAATTCTGTATTTTCTAATGGTGAAAACAAAAGTTTTAACATTTTCTGAGTAAAAAAGACTTAAAATGACATAAATTAAACTTTTTTCTTGGATTTTCTTCCATCTTATTGAGAGTAATAATGCTTTTCCCTTGCAGTTTCAATAGAAGATACTTTTTTGTCTCTCCTTACTTTTAATATTAGCACTCTCATCATTATTCTGAATCAAATTATGAGACTATTGTCTCATCATCACTACATCCTATTATGATCTCTCTCTTCCTAGACTGTTTTAATCTGCATTGTAACCTGTTGAGAGATTGAGCTATACCTCAAAGTAAAAGCATACTTGACAAAAATATAATTTTCTATGCTATCTGACTTGCATGCAGTCTTTTGACTTTTGTTGATAAACTCTTTGATATCACAAGCTTTCTTTTTTTAACTTCTAGCAATCTGATTTATGTCTAACCCCTCTACGAAAATTGTTCTTCCAAAGGCTCTCAATGGCCTCCTCCATGCCTACAATGACCATTCTCAAGCTTCATATTTTTATTTTCTTATCTGACCTTTGATCAAACACTTTTTAATGAAATGCTCTCCGCTTATTTTCTGTGAGATATTAATTCTCAATTTTCTTCCACCATTTCTGAGTGTTCTTCCTATATGTTCCTAACTTTGGCTGTGCTTTCTTACTGTGTCTAACCCTCACCAAGAGAACAGGGTAAAGGGAATCTGCTTTGGGGTCATACAGACTTAAGCTCAGTTCCTGGCAACCTTTAACAGCTGGATGTCCTTAGGAAAGTCACAACCTCAGGGCTCCATTTATTTTTTTAAGCATAAAATAATACCACCAAAAGTAGGAAGTCCAAGACTTGCAGGGGTATATTACGGAAATTGAGACAACCAGGCAACTTTTGACTCTAGGCTGTTTCATCTCTAAGGTCCTCATGATCCTGGATGGAGTTAGGAGCTTAATTTATATCCATTTTCCTATAAAGAGAATAACAATAATATTTACTTTGGTATTTAGTGTAAGAATTTTTTAATTTTTGAGACAGAGCATTGCTCTTGTTGCCCAGGCTAGAGTGCAATGGCTCAATCTTGGCTCACCACAATGTCCGCCTTCCAGGTTCAAGCAATCCTCCTGCTTCAGCCTCCTGAGTAGCTTGGATTGCAGGCATGCGCCACCATGCCTGTCTAATTTTGTATTTTTAATGGAGACAGGGTTTCTCCATTCTGGTCAGGCTGGTCTCAAACTCCCAGCCTCAGGTAATCCGCCCACCTCAGCCTCCCAAAGTGCTGGTATTACAGGCATGAGCCACTGCGCCTGGCCTCTAGTATAAGAAAATTTTTAAAGTGTATTATTCACCACAACACCTAACTAGACCCTGAATAAATGTTAACTATTTTTACTAGTATAATTATTATTTGCCTATTGACTAATTAATGATGGCAGGTAGCAAATTTTGACCTTTAATTATTAATAAATCATGCTGTAAATATACTTATACATATTTATAACCCAGTAAATTGGCTTCCTTAATTTCTAACCATACTCCTTTTTACTCTATTTCCAATTTAAAACAACAACAAAAAAGATGTTACTGGCAATAAAATTGTTGCTACCATTCTTGTAAATAATGTTCATTACCTCAAGAGTGACATATTCTTGGTTTTAATGTGCATTTTATGACATAACAGCAGTAGCACTACACTTTGAGATAATTTCCAGTGAAGTTCTCAAGCTCTGAAAAATGGCAAGTGGAAATCTAATATTTCCACCCAATAACCTAGCACAGCATCTGTATCATATTTTATGACAAATAAATATTTATTGAATAAATGAATGATGTAGGAAATTCCACTTATATCAGATCAAAATCTTTACCAGGTATTCATTCCACAAATATTGATTAAGCACCTGCAATATATCAAGCACTGTGTTAGAATCAGATAATACCAAAGTGAACATAACAATATCCCCTTCCTGATGACATGTGCATCCTAGTAAGCAAATATGAGCAAAAAGCAAATGGGAAAGTATATAATATGTCAGCCATGATAAGTGCAATGGGCAACAGCAGATTAGAGTAAGTGCAATGGGCAACAACAGATCAGCAAACGGCCCTTGGAAAGGGCTTGTATAGTGTATTAGCTATTTTATAACAAGTCACCCCAAATAGTGGCTTAAAACAGCAGCCATTATTTGCTTTCAATATTATGGAGTAGCTATTAGATTGAGCTCAGCCAGTTAGTTTCATATGGTATAATTAATGAGGCTGCCATCTGGAAGCTTAATCTGGGACTGGATGATCTAATACAGCCTCACTAACATGTCTGGTGGCTGGTGCCAGTCTCATCCTCAGTAGGGCTGGCCTGAGTTGCCTCACATAATAGCAGCACTTCAAGATGATAAGAGTGGACACTGTTAAGACCTCTTGAGGCTTAGTTTCACAAGTCACACATTGTTTCCACTGTCTTCTTTTGATCAATTCAAGTCACCATACATATATCCAGATTCAGAGGAGGAGGTAATAGACTCCACCTCTTGATGGGAAGAGTTATATGTAGTTTGTAGCCATGTTTTACCTACTATGGATGGAAAGTTACTATCTTATGATGGATAGTCAGTGATAACAACTCTTGATAGAATGATGTAAAAGCAGAAGCCTACATAATATGAGGAAACAAGTAAGTGAAAATTTTTGAAGAGTACACTCTGGGCCAAGGGAATAGCTAGCACAAAACGCCAAGGCAGGCCGCTAAAGAACTCAGAGTGGTTGGAAGTGATGGGCAAATATACATGTGGGAAGCCAGTGAGAAACGAGGTAGTATACTTCCCTATAGGCCATTATAAGGACCATTGTAAATAGATCTTTGTCGTTTACTCTGAGTGAGATCAGAAGACCCATTGATAGTTTTCAGTTTTCAGTGGAGTTTACATATTTGTCAACAAGATCTGTCTGGATTTTTTCTTGAAATTAAACTTGAGGGTGGGTGACAAAAAACCCAGTAAAGAGATTGTCCCAGGCTAGAGATGATGGTGGCTTGAAATATAAGGGCAGAGCTGACAACATTTTCTGGAATAATTTGTAGAACTAATTAAGCAGAAAACATATTACTAGATTGTGTATAGTCATCCCAACCAGATTGTCAGCTTCTCTGAGAAACTAACTGCATGCTTTTCATGTGTCTTCTACTTCATCTGATATTTGAAAAGCACTCACTAAATACATATTGACTGGTGAGTAAAGATTCAAGCCTCACTGTAGAATTGAACATAATCAGCACAGGATGCTGAAATCTTACAGAGTTCATCATTAAATAATGTTTGAAGACCAAAGCAAGTAGAAGACCCTATTAAGAGCTATTGATATGCTTCAGATTACACGTCTGCTATATGCTAAAGGACAGCAAATGAATTATAGCAAAGGCAATCTGTCTGCATCAAACTCAGTAGAAAAAGAAATTCATTGGAAGGCAAAAGATCATTACATGGGCCGGGCGCAGTGGCTTACACCTGTAATCCCTGCACTTTGGGAGGCCAAGGCAGGTGGATCACCAGCGGTCAGGATTTGACACCAGGCGTGCCAACATGGTGAAACCCTGTCTCTACTAAAAATACAAAAAATGACCTGGACGTGTGGTATGCACCAGTAATCCCAGCTACTCAAGAGGCTGAGGCAGGAGAATTGCTTGAACCCTGAAGGCAGAGGTGGCAGTGAGCCGAGATCAGGACACTGCATTCCAGCCTGGGCGTCAGAGCAAGACACCATCTCAAAATATATATATATATATTTGTGTGTATATATATATACACATATATATATATATATATATATATATATATATATATATATATATGCCGAGATCAGGACACTGCATTCCAGCCTGGGCATCAGAGCAAGACACCATCTCAAAAAAAAAAAAAAAAAAAAAAAAAAATATATATATATATATATATATATATATATATATTAAACTGAACATTATTATTAAGACTACTAAGCAAAAGGAAGTGTCAGGGATTCAAAGTCAATATAGTTCTCAAAAGTACTAGTTTTCTAATACAGCATGTAGAGTGTTCATTTTACAAATGTAAGAAAGCAAGGTGAATGTATCAGCTAATATTATGGTATTGAATGGAAAGCATTAACAGGTATAGAGAAGCATGGGGTAAGATCTAAGTTAGAGTATTCCTGGAACTAGTTAATTTTCAGATAACAAATGAGAAAATTTGTGTTGTGGTAGGAAGTAACTGCTATTAACTCCAGGTTGAGCATGATGGATGACAACTGTTCTTCCTGGTGATGGGAAAGTACGTGCTTCTAAATCTCATCCCTATAATGGAGTGCATATATATGCTTTCTGTTGGTATTATCCTTTTTATCATAAAATATGTATGTTTGCTATAATAGAGCTTTAAATTTTCTTTTAACCTCATTGGACATGTTCAGTACATTCTGTTTTGAAACAGATTACAGTAAAAGTTTAAAATTAAAATTCACCTGGAAATGAAAAGCTCAGCTTTGCTTCTCACTCTGTGATTTAAAACAAGTTTCTAAATTCACTACACTACACTTTCTTTATCTATAAAACTGTTTGGAAAAGATCAGTGGTTCTCAACCCTGACTGCACACTGAAATCATCTGAAGGGCATTTTAAAAGGTAATATCCCAAACCCTATCATAGGGTTTAATTTTCAATGCTCTTCAGGTAATTTTAATGTACAGTAAGTGTTAATCAATGGGCTAGATGATCACTAAGGTTACTTCTAGTAAATCTTTCTAATTTTATGATTTATCATATTTTGACATAGTAACAGCTTCCAGAAAAACAATGTTCTCAATATTTGCAATGTCCTTTAAAGTAGAAATTAATGTCAAAGTGTGTTCCTGCTCTAAATTGAGAACATTTTCTCATCTAAACTAAAAGAATTCTGTATTATGATAATAATTTATACCAAAAACCGTATACATATCATCATTTGGATATGGCATATGCATCAAAAGTAATATAGATTTACCTGTATTTTAGAAATTAACTATTATTATGCTTTGGAAAGCAGTTACTTTCTGTCAGTGCATATACAATGTGAGGATAGTGTAGTTAGAAATTCTGTATAAATTTTTTTTTAAATGTGGCTATAGCTATTTTGATTTTGAATAACTGTACTCCTAATATCCTGAGTTAATAAAATCCCTGAAGTATATAACTTATTCATAATAAACTTACATACTGATTTATTACGAGGAGAATAAACAGTTTCATAAAAGATTGAAGTAGAATATCTAGTTTTATTGATATCTGGAAAAATCAAAAGTATAATTTCTTGAAACCATTTTGAAATGTGTCACTATGAATTTTTGCCGACAGTTTTTTTTTTTTTTTTTTAACCAAACAGCTTTTCGTTGGAGTAAGCTGATAACTTTTCCCTTTAATTTGTAAATGCCAAGAAGTATAAACAGATGTTTTAAAACTTCATGAAACCAAAAATGGAACCAAATACTCAGATCTAAAAAGAAACCATGTAGACTCCTAGGAAACTGGGGAAAGTCATCAAGTAAATATTAAGCTACAAAAGAATAGATTTTGTGTTTTATATTTTCGCATAATTCTGTGTTTTTGTATATTTAGGACAGGAAGGCTTCTTTCCTTCTGTTAGCCAGCCTAATTCAGTGGTAATAGGGAGAAGTAGAAGAGGTACAGATGACAGCTAACAGCTAACATGGGTGAATGTAGGTGTAGACAACAAAGGTGTGCTGGTTGTATGGAATTCTGCAAACATAGCTACATTTTAAAACCATTTGAGAAAAAAAATTACTTAGTGCCCAGAAAAGACACTATGAAAAGTAAATATGTGATTTTCAGTATAATGCCTATGCCTGTATCATCATTCTGTGTTTGCTTTTGATATCATCAGTTGTTCTTATATCTTTAAATTTCATATATATTTCACTATTTTTGTTTATTGATAACAAACTAGACTCCATAATTAAGAATAATTCACAGATATACCATTTATTATAGCATGCAAAACTATGACACTGGACAAATAATGTGGCTGCTGGAATAGTCCACATGTTCAAAACCCTTGTTCTGTACAGAATGGAGAAGCTATTTTGCTTCACATTTGCTCTGCCACATATCAGTTTGCTTCACAAGGTTTCCCTGAAATTAATTAGACATGTGTACCATGCTTTCAAAGAATGTTTTACAGTAGGAATAAGCTATGAAAAGTTTGAAAATAAAGATAACACATACCATAGGCTTTGTAATAATACTTACATGTATGCTAGGGAGTGAAAAAACTAACTCATGAGTTTTATGTGATTTTAAAATACCAAGAGGTTTAATGAAACAATATAAATTTTGTCATCAGAATATCACACATCTTATTTATCTCTTGGGAGTGATGAAATGCAGAACTTGATGGTTACCCACCTCCCTCCTCACCTCTCAAGATATTCTCTCCTACTTACCTGCTCCAGATTCTGCTTTTCTCCTAGCAGATGCAGTATTGTCTGTTACATATCTTCTTTTAAATTTGGGAAAGCACATTAAGCTGAACTCACTCAGATGTTATTGTACAGTAGTTTAATCAGATAAAGTCAATGAAGGAAATATGGTTTTAAAGAATGATAAGAACAAAGGTGATGTAGCCTCAAGAAAGCATGCATGAAAAGGGCCCCAGTGAGAGCAGAAGCATTTCATGCTTGGAGTGAGTGAAGGACTAAAACATGAAGACCAGTGTTACTTACTTCCCAGTTTTGCCTGGGGCTGGGCCAGGTCAGCAATGCAATCATTGTACAAAGTAAAGTAAAGGGACTCACATTTTAACGATGTCATATAAAATTTGCATGATCTTCAGAATCTAGCAAAATGATATTGAATATAGACTTCATATGTAGCAGTCAAAGTTTACTGATGCTAACATCATCTTGAATAATGAACTCTAATCACATCGATATAAGTATATAACTTTGTCTCATAAGAGGTTTTAAAGAAAGTTTTTTCTTGTTAAGATAGTGAATTGATGTACTGGGCATAGCTACATAATTGAAAAGTGTAAGTGATGGACTCCACTTGAAAGCACAGACACTGCTTTAAAGTAAAGCTGCCATCCAATATAAATAATGCAGATGTTGTTTTAAAACATGTCAGATTCTCTTAAGTGTATCTTTCTTCTTTGAACTTTGATCAGCGGAGATAAATGCTTTTAATTTGGCCTTAACTGTTTGTCACAAGAAGATCAGAGACAGCTAATGAAGTAAATTGATGTGTTGCTACAGTTAGAGAAAATTGGAGTTCGATACTGTTGCAGTTGAAAGTATAACTACTTTTTTAAAAATTTGGCATGATTGCATGACATTATGAGAAAGAAAAGAGACCTAACACATTCCAAAATGGCCAATGCTTAGAAGTATTTGGGTAAAGTTAGGTATAATTTTTATCTAACTCTCTTCAAATACAGCGTATTTTCTTCTTCAAAGAAGTTGTAATTAAGAGTATATAGAGTCATAAATATTAATGCTATCAAATTATGAATATTAAAAATAATTGCTGGTAGATACCAAAAAGGGTTAGAGTGAATTATATTCTGCAGCTCCACTTGGAAGTTCAACTGTCACAGAGAAGCCTGTTTCATTGAAATCTCTCTGAAATAGACTGCAAACATATTTAACCCAATAGCTTCAGGCATTCAGAGATAGAGGAAGCAAAATCAAAAGCACCACATCAAAATTAACATCAAGCCATGTGTTTTTCTCTTAGAGTTTTGAAGTAATTTTTAACATAGTAACTTGGTCTGAAATTTAAAAACACACGTACAGGTTTGCTAGCTGGAGAGTTTCCATGCCTGGGGGAGGGGAGGTGACAATTGGTGCATTCAGTACAGAACACGTGTAATGATAATAAAGTTGATTGGTTGAGCTCTATAGCATTTTTTTTACCTCTCTCTCTCTCTCTTTCTCTTCCTGTAGTGTAGTTAGGCTGGGGGTGGAAGGGTTCTCCCCCCTCCCCCCCACAAAGAAGACGTAGGTTGATACCATTTTTATTGTTCTGCTGGGGTGGGAAATAAACCATATGCTTTAGCATTTTAAATGGCTACACCAAAGAGAAAATTGAATTAGGTTCTCTTCCACACTCTTACTGGACTTTGGGGTGGGGTTATTCCTCTAAATGTTCTAGTGAACTTTGGGTTAGCTTAATGCTTCTGCCCCAGGGCAAAGAGGCAGATGAGGGAAACAAATGTCAAGGACGTCAGAGGCGAGCTGGACTGAGTGGAGTGTGGAGTAGGAAGCTTGTGTCTGAAACCCACCCCTCCCCTGGATACCAGGCAAAGGCAATGAGAGTCGGAACCAGCTGATGCCGCTGCTGCTGCTTCCCGTTTCCAGGGTGAAATTTTCACAGCAGCTATTCTAAAAGGAGGAAAAATCCCTAACCAGCAGCGGGAGAAGATCCTTTCACCCATTCCAAGCTATGTAACCTTTTAGTCAGGCTTTTCAAAGAAATCCGCATTTTAAAAGCCAGCATTTACGGTCCAAAATATGGGACGGGAATCAGAGCTGGTAGGAAAATATGAAAAGCCTCTTTACACCCTGAGTGTTTGAAATGATCCGATGAGCATAGGAAGTGGCTGCCAACGCTCTAGCGGCTGCTGGTGCTACCGCCGCTGCCGCTGCCGCTGCTGATCCTCACAGAGGGCTGGACAGAGCTAGTCCCGGTTTCAGCACCTCCGGCGCTGGACAGCTCTCTGCACGCCGCACCGCCGCCTGCTTGCTTTTTCCCACTATCGCTTTGCATTACTGGAGAGGCATCTAAATTACATCCTGTTCAACAACAAGTAGATTTTTTTTTTCCTGTACAGGAATTACAGTAGACGATTCTCTCAATTAAACTGCATTTTCTTCTTTACGGATTTGGCTGTCAGGCGTATTTATCCCGATTTCCTCCCCCCCTCACTCCCCTTTGCAGGAACGAATCTTTGGGAACGTGGTCCACCCAGGGATGTAAAACTGTGCTTACCGATGCATCCCATACGAAATGCTTATGTGATCGTCTCTCTACCTTCGCCATTTTGGCTCAGCAACCTAGAGAAATAGTAAGTAACAAAGGGAAAACACGGCTGTAATGCAAAGGCAGGGACATTGTGGTTAGTGTTTCTCCAGGGAACTGCATTTTAAATGGGGAAATGGAAAATGTTGCAGGGTGGCAAGACTGGATTCGTCTCCTCCTTAGCTACAGTAGCTTGGTGGAATGAATTCTAGTTGGTATGCTGTAACTAAATTCTACTCAATTTTATGTCTTCTAACTTGAAATTTCTGCAGTGTAGTTTTAAGGATGTAGTCCAATCATATTAATATGCTGCAAACTTTCAAATAAAAATAATTGTCAACTTAATCTTTATTGTAAAGCTGGAAAGATGTTCTGGGGAATTTGTGAGGATATTGTTAATAGTAGAATGAAGACCCCAGACACTGTAGTCAAACACATTGCATATCTGCATTGGATATTTTCAGTACAGGTTTTCTGGAGGTGTCCTTGAATGTAAATATAAATAAATAAATATACATATGTTAATCTAATGAAGTTTTTTATGAAAGCATGGCTGTCAGGAACTGTAAAATTATTCCTTAAAAGTATAGAGGTTTTTCAAAAATAGTTTCTGAAAGAGACAGCTGTGCATAACTGTCTGAAAGAACAATAATATTCTCATCAAATATATTTTGAGAAAATATAACTCAAAATGAATACTGAACAATTATTATTGAGGTAAATGTGACATTCTGCCTACATTTGGCCTAAATAAGCATCACTCTTCTTAATAATTTTGATGATAAAAAACTAATATAATTTGATGTGCATATTTGAGATTATAGAACACACTTAATCTTAAAGTGTATTCCTTCAAACTTCCAATATTAACAATCTGAAAACCAACCAATTTGATTATTTAATGTCATGTAAGTGTCCAAGGAAAGAAACCTCCCAGTTCAATGAATGCCTGTAATCTTTCTATATGTTTTAAAAGACAGAAAGCTTATTTTTCAAGGTCATGCATTTAGGGACTGATACTGGCATTGTAATAATTATCTCCACATATTTTTTTCATTGAAAAAAATCACAAAATGTATTTGAAGATTTTAAATTTGATGTTTGATTTTCTTCTATATCCTCAGAGGCCAAGTAAGTGAAATTAAATGTGAGACTACTTGACTTAGAATAAAGTTGTCAAAAAGTCAGAAAGTTTGAAAAATCTTCAATATCTATATACCAGATATGGTAACATAATGAGTTGTAAATAGTAGGATCAAGATATATTTTACCTAGAATCATATTGTGAAGTGACTAACCTGCAGTTAGTTAAAGAAATATGAATGATGCTTCAAATCATAGCTAAAGAAAATTTAACATGTGAATGTTGACCAAGTTGTAATTTCAGGTCTTGATTTTAGAAAGTTATAAAGAGGTAATATTCTATAAACCAGTATTTAAAACTCTAATGACTTTATTACTTCACAGTGGGAGAGAGGAGGAAGCTGGAATTAGTATTTTTAGAGGTTGAGAATGTGAGAACAGAGTGGATTCATGGGTAACTATCTGGTAACTATAACAACTATATACTGTAGGCTATTTTGAGTGATAGGTTAGATTTGCTGAATCTAAAAGTTATTTTAATTTATTAAAAACCAATTTGTTCCTTTTTTGTTTTATTTAATTCACAGATCATGGAATCCTCTGGCACACCTTCAGTTACCCTAATAGTAGGCAGTGGTCTTTCTTGCTTGGCCTTGATTACACTAGCAATTGTCTATGCAGCATTATGGAGGTAAGTAATCAACTGATAGATTTGAAATGGAATGCTTAGTTGCTCATAGTTAAATCAAGGAATGTGATCAGTAGTATATGTCTCCTGTCTTTTTAATTTACTAAAAGTAGTATTTTCACAACAGAGTTATAATTGAAGTGATTGAGCCATATATAATAAATGAATTGTATTTAGCTAATTTTCCTATGTATTTGCCTGAGTTGAGAAAATAGCTCACACACAAACTTTTCTTCTAATTTCAAATATTAATAGCCTTCAACAAGTTGCTTACCCCAACATGGTACTCTTACATCACAAGTTTAATCTATATATGGTTTTTATTTGTCCCAATTGCTCTGGGGGCTGTGAGTCAAACTTGTACAGTCAAATTAACTTATCTGTTGTAAAAATCTGATTTCAAGTTCTTAAGTTTCAAACATATGCTTTCAATATGTCCCAGACAGTGAGTGAAATCTATAATATTAAAGCACTAACATAATACCACTCTACTCCAGAAAATACCTGTTGGTTGAGTGTGTCCAAGAAATCAGACTTTGACAAATTGATTAAATGAAATCATAAAAATACATAAACAAGGGGAAGTGATTTAAAAAGTTTGTTCTACAATAGTTGAAATCGCATATGCTTGATATATAAAAATCTAGTATTTTTAAAAATTTGTTCTTGATTGTGTTACTAAGAATTAGACCTGTGAAGTTTATTGTCTACTCATGTATTGATAAAATACATGGCCATATGGCCAAACTAATGGATGTTTCTAATGGATTTTTAAATTTTTAAATGTTAAACATTTTTATCATTGAAAAATAAATACTTTGAACTATGTTAGTATATAAAAAATTACCTAATATTTTCTGAATGTCTGTAATATTAGAATTGCAAAGGTAGATGTTTCTGCCTTAGAAATCTATTAATCTCTATTTACTTAAGATAAAAAACAATCCAATTGAAAAATGAATTATAATTTTATTTAAAATAGATCATTTTACTTCATTCTTTTAGGAAAATGTTCTTCATTATAATTTTTACTCTTTTGAGAGCAAGAATTGTCACAGATATTTAAATTGTCAAAGATATGAAAAGTTTTTATGCTTCATACAAAAGTAAAAAAATAGATATTTCTTTCTTCATTAGCACTGGTACATGACAGAAATCCTGCCTTCCTTTGAAGGATTTATCTAGTAGTGAAACACTGACAAAGTGGGACAATCTGACAAAATATGTCCAACTCCAGGAAGTGAAAGAAATGCTTCGTTTAAGCATGACATTGTAGACAGCAGAATCTTGGTTTCAGGGTTCACTCAAGCAGACATTGTCTCGGTAATGAAAAAGCAAGGTGGATAAACATTGAAAAGTAGACAACTTCCACTACCACAATTGTTTAAATCACAGCTCTTCAAAATAAGGCAGCATTTGAAAACTAGGAATTAGATCATCACAATAGCAACATAATTAATGCCCACTGAATTATTTAGAACTGAATTCCATTTATCTGTGTTTAGGGTTCAGGCACCAACTCCAAGTTCTCTTTACCCCTCAATACATATCACTAACACTAGCATATACATTGTCAGGATAGGTGATGGGTATATTTAGTCAAGGAAACATAAAATTAATTAGTCCATAATAAAGTTTTCTTTAATGCAAAAAGTTCAGGAAACTCACTACTACAATAGTTTTCTAAGAATTACCAAAATAATTCAAAGGATCTATTAAAACTTAAGATGAACTTGAGAATTATGAAAGAGAGTACCAAGAAACAACACAAATCTAAATCCATAAGAGTTAGTAGTCATCATCTCATTGTCTACAAATAGAAGGATTGAAATAATATTAGTAATTTGAAAGAAGTGTCAAGACTCATGAATTATTAAGTGAATCTTGATAACATGATGAATTCAGTCCTGTATATAAACACCTATAGAAACACTAATAGAAACTTTGAGAACCAAAAAGAAACACACACACACACACACACACACACACACACAATTGTGAAGTATTATCCTTGCTTACTAGAAGGATGCCGTTATACATATAGGGTATTTATTATGTACTGTATAATATTACTGTATGGTAGTAAGCATGTTAGGTTCCTACCATCTTTTATTCTAAGTAAAAAGTTTAAAATTTTTGATTTCTAATGAGTTGTGAAGTGTACAAGCATCTCAAGTATTTTATACATAATAAGCAATTTTTAAATTTGTTGATGTGGCATGTAGCTCATCAAAAATTTAATACATTAGGTTATATTCCCTTTACCTACAGATAAGTTTGGTATAGTTATATTTTTTCATGGAAAATTAATGAAGCATGTCTTTATAATCACTGTATTAACATAAACCATTCTTAAATCTTGTTCACAAAATCAAACATGGTAAAGAAATTTGTGAAAGTTGAGACATTTCATAGCAATTTTGCAGGCAACAGTAGGACTCATTTTTTATAAAAATAGAAACATATAAAAACTTCAGACTAGGCAGTTCTGGGTCTTTCATTACCGTATTTTTGTCTATTTACAGAACAAAAAGTTTCACTGAAACCCTTTTTATAATGTCATCTGTGTACTTGTGCATTCATGGAAGTCATTAATATCATACAAAGAGTTAATTGTATGTAGACTTTAACTTTTTATATTACGTTTCCCACCCACAAAAAAGAAACAACTTACTAGCTGATGATGTCTTCAGCAACTCTGTGTGTGGTTTATTATATTGTTTGCTACTAATGATACAGGAATGAGGTTCAGCAACCTCCAGGCCATTTTGTGTTGATATTTGATCTAAGTTAGTCCGATTTCAGCTTGTTTTGTGACCAAAGAGAATGTATTTTATATTGCAAAAACTCCTTTTTGTATTTTATTGTTATTCTTGCTTTTGCATTCTTTTTGGAAAACTATGATAGAATGTGGGACTTCTACCTTAATAGTCTTCAAAGACAGGGAGAAAGACAGAGCAGTTTGATAGATTTTTACCTCCCAGAACACCTCCAGATCTTTGGCACTCCTGTCTAATACTGCATAGAAAAGTTACTGCCTGCTGTAGAATGTGATTCCATGTTATAATATGCATTGAACAAACCTAAACAAATGGCAAATACAATGGTGTCTTTTTGTTACTGTCACTCAGTGATTTACCACAGGATACAGTAAAGCAAAATAGCTGTTACTCTTTCAGGGTAAACAGCTGGTAGAACATTTGATTCTGAGCAGTTTTCTCTGTGGCTTACATTCTTAGTGCACTTAACAGCTATATAACAGAAAGTATATAAACACTTCTTTATATGGGTAAAATATGGCAGATGTCAAGTAATTTTCCAGCCTAATAGTGAATTATCATTTGTGGATTGGATTCATTTTTAGAAATAAAGATTCCCTTTTTTGGAACAATTATTCAGGAAAAATATAAAGAGTGACAGCCTAATTACATTAAAATGCTTGAATGGATAAGAGTGTTCATAGTTTCATGAAAGTAATGGTATCCTTCTAGTAAGTAACAATAATACTTTAGAATTTGTGTGAGTTTTTTCTTTTTGGTTCTCAGTTTTATTGGTTGATTCATATGATAATGCTAAACATACACACACACAGACACATGTATATAAAGGTATTACCCTAATTGCTATATTTTCAAGAAGCTTTATATTTCTAGAAGGAAAAAAAAGTGTACCATGATAACAGATGGGCGGCTTAGGCTCTATCAGAAATGCCGTATTGTTCTACATCAATGTCTAAGGAAGAAAAAAAATTTGGTGTCTAAAAATAATTTTTTAATTTAAAAATTATTCTTTTTGTAAATATTGCTGTGCTACAGTACTTATTTTTCCAGATGAATTTCATCAATTTGCACAATACAGAATTCTTTATCTTTCTGTTGGGGTTTAAAGTTCAACAACTTTTCTCTCTCTGACTAGGTACATACGCTCTGAGAGGTCCATAATACTAATTAACTTCTGCCTGTCTATCATCTCATCCAACATCCTCATATTGGTTGGACAGACTCAGACACATAATAAGGTATGACTGATAATTACTCTGATTCTTTTTGTGTGTTTATATTTTGGCATATAGTTGGTGATTGATCATCTAAACCAGGTGTCCCCAAACTTTTTACACAGGGGGCCAGTTCACTGTCCCTCAGACTGTTGGAGGGCTGCCACATACTGTGCTCCTCTCACTGACCACCAATGAAAGAGGTGCCCCTTCCTGAAGTGTGGCGGGGGGCTGGATAAATGGCCTCAGCGGGCCGCATGCGGCCCGCGGGCCATAGTTTGGGGACGGCTGATCTAAACCTTCGTTCTAAAATGGAGAACTTCTGAAAAAAAATTATATTTTAAAGCAAAATTTTTTATTGGTTTCTGAATAACATTGTCTTTTCCAGTTCAGAAATACATACTCTTGGCTTAATTTCCTGTGGGTTGAGAGGTTGTTCACAAGAGTAAAAATGTATGTTTATTGAACATTACATCAAAGCTCTATGAGTTCAAAGCCTTGGGACCTCAAAAGCACATATTTAAATTCATTAATCTAATTGTAATAAGATCTAGTCATAATAGGATAGAAGGTTTGTGTTTTGGTCTCATTTATTAACACACTGATTTCTTAAAGGCAACTATAAATTGCTTACAAGTATAACATCTCTCTTGAAAATCCACCCAAAAAAAATCTATAGGCAATAATTGAAGAGAGTGTTAGATGAAAGCTACTTTAGATTTTATGCCTTTCAAAATTTTTGATTAACCTAAAAATATTTTGATACTTAGCAGAATGTAATAGTGTATTTTCTCTTTACATGAATAAACCAATTTATGAGTTGAATGACCAAGTTTTTTTTCCCCAGAAATGATTGTCTTTACTATTCTGAAATGTATTTTAAGAAACCCATAATAGCAATTTTAAGTTAACTTACCCCTGCCTCAAAGGGATTCTGTTAAATACCACTTTGATTATTTGTCAATCAATCACATGGCTTCAGGCCTGTTATTCTTCAGCTTTATAATTTTAAAATATGAAAGCAAATAATTAAATTTTTTCACATAAGCCATCATTTAAAAATAATCAAATATACTTCAGTAGGTTCTTTTCATGTATTATATATTCATAGGACATGCATTAATGTCAAGGATAATGGGTAGTCGGTTTAGCGGGCTGACCTACATTCCCAAGACTGGTGATTGCCACCCAAAGAGTCCAATTCCAGGTCTGGGTAGGGCCTAGGAGGCAGCTTTCAGTGATTCTGATGAATGCTTCTTCTTGGCTCACATTGCCCGATGCCAGGGGAAGGGCCCAAGGGGAAGGCCACTAACCCCGAAGGACAAAACAAAAACAAAAACCCCATCAAGGGCCCTGTAGAAATAACAATTACTTTCATGTCTTTGAGTATTTAATTTTCCTCCCTTTATTTCCTGTGTCTTTTCATCTTAAAGAAAGAATCTGAAAGTAAAGACTATTAAAATATAGTTCAGGTCCATGTTATAGACATTAAATACAAATTTTAAAAGTAAATATCTAGTAAAGAAAAACAGAGAGAGAGAATGACTAAAGATGAGAAGGATGCCAATCAGAATTGGGTGAAAATAAAAGTGCAAAATAACCAACAGCATAAAAACCGAGGGTAAACATGGATGTAAGTGAAAAGAAAAAGGGAAACAAGGCAGTGATAGGAAGGAAGTAGGGATGAAGAGGATGAGAAGGGACTGTAAACCTTAAGGAATCATTAAATTACTCATGTTATTGTTTCCTTTTTGATTGTTCACTTGGGCTGGGCCTCTGATCTGTTAGAAATGTTAGTACACTTGTTAATACCTCTTTTCAATTTTTCAACTGCTTGCCCTTCAACCTCTACCCAGAAAAAGAGAGTTTCCTCTGAAAAAGGAATTATTTACTGGGATCAGGAACCAGAAAAAGTCAAGCTAGAGCCAGCTTGAGCTCAGAGTATAGGTTTTTCTCATCAAATATTCTTCCCTTTCTGTCATTTTTTATCCTCCAAACACTCTGGAGTTACATCTCTCCTTAGACTATGAAAAACTGCATGATCCACAGTACAAAATATGCTTTTAAAACTGTTTCATGCTGTTTGGCAAAGTTTTTATAAGTTCTGAGCCAAATGGTACTACAGACATTTCTACAAGGTGTACTTCACATTATAGTGGTTATGGTCTAAATCACTGATGTACAGTAGAAATACAATGTAAGACGCAAATGCAAGCCACATATGTAATTTAAATTATATTAGTAGACACATTTTAAAAGTTTTAAATAGCTAAAATTAATTTTAATATATATTTATCTCAGTATATATACCTTACCATTTTAAGACATAATATAAAATTATTAATGTAATATTTTACAATCTTTTTTAAGCCTTTAGAATCTGGAGCATATTTTATGCTTACAATACATCTTAATTTGAACTAGCTACATTTCAAATGTTCATTGGCTACATGCAGCTAGTGTCTAACATATTGTGTAGGTCTAAATGCCAGCTATATTTAGAAACTAAACTTATCTCAAGAAACTACATTCTGTCTGCCCAGTTTGACCTTCATGGGTTTTCAATTTCCTAGTTTTTTTGTAATAATGTATTTTGAGATCTGCAAATATTATGAATACGAAAGACAAGATAAATTTGGTTTGCCTTTCATTTCTGATTTTGAGGAAGGTCTGGTATTGACTTACTAGCAAAATAAGAGTTTGATGTAGTTTATCCCCAAGTATATTAACTATAGAATAGCTTCTATATAATTTTGGAATCACAGTGGTTTTGTATCAGTTTGACTCACGCTAATTTGTGCTGCTATAGTTATTAATGCATGTGGGGAGGAGTGGGCAATAAGTGCTAGTATTGATGAAGAAAATAAGAGATTGTTGGTTTCCTCTTATGCTATATTAATTTTGCTTTATTAGCTCTGAGTGGATGTTCTTAGAAGCCTCAGAAATTCACATTAGAGTGACTATAAGAGTAATATACAAAATACTGGGATTTTATTCTTAGTCACTCAAAACAATATCAAGATTTCTAGGGAAAATAATCATGTGTTTTATTAGTTGAATTAGGTTAAATTGACTCTATTTGTATATAATGTATGATAATTTGGTATGTGAAAGGCTACACCTGTTTGACTGTAGTTGGGATTAATGGTTTCCCCCAAGACAATAGAAGAGAAAGGTACAAAGTATGTTGTCTAGGTAAACTTATGATGTGCATAAACTATCAGAAACTATTTTTTTGAAAATGTAAAATACTGATTGGTGGCTAAAGTATTTTATTTTCATTTTGTGTAGGATCCCTTTTGCTTCTGTGGGCATTTTTTAATTGATCAGATTTGTATCTCTGACTTACTTGATAAGTTTTGATTGATGCTTCAGTATTCCCATCTTAGAAAATGTAAACACCTAAGAGAGCTTCTTGATGAACAAATTATTTGATGCTGCTTCAGGGACTTGTCATGGCTAGTTTGTATGAAAGCTGGTATCTAATGCTTATGTCCAGAACAGTTTTGAAGTATCATATGAGGGCCTTTCTCTGAATTGCTTATTGAAATATAATTGACCCGATTATCTCGCTTCTGAGTATCCCTGCTTCCTTTTGAATTTAGATAGAAACAAGCTGTAATAATCCATTGCAGAAAGTGAATGTATTCAATTTTTTAACTCTATATCCAATTGCTGGCAACAAAGTAAGGAGCCAAGTACAATTTATTATATCTCTTCTTAAAAGACAGTGGTAAAATTTAATTATAATTCACTTCGTTGTATTTTGAGTTTTCTCATAAAGTGATACTGCCCTTTCATCTCTTTTTTCATTTAAAATTTCTACCAGGATGTCTTTGTATTGCTTAAATGTTATTTATTTGTAGAGAGTTTCCTTTACACCTTAAAGTATGAATATGTTTTTTTGTTGAGCTGAATAGAGTATTTTTGGTACTACTGCTTTGCAGGAAGCAAGGAATATTTTGGAAACAGATAAATTGAGAGAATAGTTTTCTTAATGAGAAAAGTATATATTGCTGTTGCTTCAAAGGACTTTAAGGTGTTTTATCATATTGGAGATTTCATAGCACTCTTTTTAACTGATAGAAGACAAATTTGGCAAAACTCGTTTTTTTGGTTAGATAAGTATGACCACCCAAGAAGTTTAAAGTGGTGGGAGATAGCTTCGCTCTCACAACCTCACTACCAGGTGATAACAAAAGCAAGTCTAAGTCCAAATTTGATCACATATTTATATATTTATTAGATAATCCATCATTAGCAAATCAGGATCAAAACCTATTCAGGAAGCTCAATGAGGGCCTAGGTCTTTGACCTTTTAGTTACTTTCACCCACCTTGTATGTAATATTCACTTGAGTTGGACATAGCAAGATTCTGGGAGCAGGATTCTGTGCCCTTTAGTCAGTGTCATTCGGTCAGCAATCCTCCTAATCCAATATCGGGACACAGAATGATTATGGATAAAACTGTGGACCCCATCACTAAAAGATACAGAATAGAGGCCTCAGTGGAATCTTATGTACAGTTCTTTTAAGAGTAAGGAGTGTTTTACACAATACACGTATCTTCAATCCATTAATATATTTATTAGTGATTAACCAGACACTAGTTCATCAATAAAGACTAATCTTTCATATTTAGTTTGATAATGGGTAAAGTGTTGATGGTGGCTAGATACACCTCATAAGAAGGATCTGTAGTTGTCCTATATGGGCCTTCCAAATATAAAGCCAGCTGACCAACTAGTCTATGCATTCTCGGACTCCTCCTAGAATTACAGGCTATACTAACTGGCATATATATAGTATCATATTGAGAATACCAAAATATTATAAAATAAATTTCAGACTTTATAACAAGCATACAACAATTAATATTTTGAGAAATACTAAGCAACTGTGAAAGAACAAAGATAGATATTACCTTGAGTCTTAATTGACCTAGGAGTAAAGCCAAAGTCCTCATTGATAAATAAAGGGAAATTTCTAAGTTATTTGGGATGGTCAAACATTTTCTTAGTATTATTTAAGAGGAAATTATCTCGTGGTTCTTTATGTATGGAGCATTGTATTACATAATGGGCTGTGTCTTTTAATTTAGACTTTCAAAAGATACAAAAATTCTCTGTCTTGAAGCACTAAAGTCCCATTCTCTGTTATGTTTTCTTCAACTTCATCTTGTAGTTATTTACTCTTTACAAAGTTGTCATGTTTTGGTTCTGTAGTTTGAATAGAGAGAAGTAGTAAACATGGGCCAAACTAGTAGGTTATAATCACTCTAATGGAAGATGTTTTTGTTTGATCAGAATTCTGTTTTTTAAAATATAAAACCTTGAATTTGAATATCTTAACTTGGGCCAAACACTCTCTAATTTACCTATTTGTCCTATGACTTTCTTTTGCCATAGTCCCAGCTTCTGTATACATTTATGTACATGCCTAACCTCTAAACACCTATGTGTTTTCAACTTCTGAGAAAAAATATTGAACATGTCTTTACAGCTATCCATTCAGTTCTGCCTGATACCCTTTGAAACAGACTGCCTCCTGCCCTAGAGATTCAGTGTTCTACATGCTTCTTTGGGAGATATCAGCCTCAGATGGGGATGGTTAAGAGAAGGCATTTTAAGCCAGGTAGACTTAAGCATCCTAAATCTGCCAGTTCTCCTAGTTGTGTGTTCTCTAAACCTAAGCACCGCATCTCTAAACCTAAGCTTGTTGTCAAAGCTACATGAATTGCTACATATGAAGCACTTAACCCAGAGGCTAGTACATTGTAAGTACCACTTAACAGTAGCTGTAATTATGGCAAAGATAATTATGACACCCAGATATACATCTGATTCTGTCCTTCTCTTCTTACCTTTGTATTTCCTTGTGTCCAATTTCTTGATCACCACTAAGTTCATCATTTCTGTCTCCACCCCACTCTTTTGCATTCAAAGGCAAATTGAATGCCTTTTCTGTAGTCTCCAAACTAATGACATAAGCTAGAACTCTGGAAGTTATCCTTAATGTCTCCTTCTCTCTTATGGAGAGAATCTAATAAATCATCCACCTATGACAGTCGAACTCTCAAATATTTTTCAGATCTAGTTTCTTGTCTCTATCAGATATTGTTCATACTGTTACAGAATTATCAAGGCTGCTCCCTATCCTTCATGCAACAGAAGAAAGATGCAAATCGGACCACTCAATTTCCCAATGTAACATTTATTGTTGTCTCATTTCCTACAGAAGTAATTTTCAAACTGTGGTCAGACACAAGTAATGAAACATATTTTGTTTATCTATGAAGTTTTTTTTATTCACTGTTTTCCTTGTAATAATATATTTGAACTCAGGAATAAATTGTACAAGAGAAAAACTTCCAGAGGTTATAAAACCTGAGAAAAGGCTGATCTTAAAAATGACCCATGTGACCTCTCCATACTCCTTCTATTTTACTGACTTTTGTTATGCCAGCAACACCAAACTTCTAACAGTTGATCAAAATTCATCTATGGTTTTTTGGTTCATGCTATACTTCATCTTGGGGCACCGTTCCTTCACTCTAACCCCACCTGACTTCCTAATTGTCTTTATTCGTCTCAAGCTCATTCTCTGACACTCTGATGAGTTTTACCCATCAGAGAAAACCCTCTTTATGCACGCCTGCTCTGGGTTCCAGGATTTCCAATGCATGCCTTTTATCTTGTATTATATTACTTCTTTCTAATCAGACTATTCACTTCTTAGGGCAAGACTAGGACATACTCATTCTTAAATCTGTTGCCAGCATATAGTCTATGTACAGTTAGTAAGTAATAAGCATTATTAAGTGAATAAAATAAATTTGAATATATTTGTGCTTATATCCATGACTCTAATAGCTATTATTAGTCTTACAAAAAGTAAATCCCCCACTCTTGACAGGATCTCAGCTAATAGATTATTTTTCTAGGGTCTGTTTTAGCTCTATGTGATTGAAGGCATGCTTCAAATGTGATCTGGCTCCTGGATTTTAGTTAAGGAGATGCTGAAAGCTAGCAAATGTTAATCTTTTACTTCATAATAATATAAGGTTCGCAGCCTTAAAAAAGAAATGTGCTTAGTCATAATTCTCATAGGAGACAGATCCTGCCAATAGTGTCCCAAGTATACGTTTATTATGTCTCAAAGCATGTGTGATCTTAATAGTCGAAGCTAACACCTTCTATTTAGATTCATTAAAATCTAATTTGTTGACTTGATATGACATTTGTAAAAGGATTTGAATGTAATAAGCTTATTTGTGATTCACCTTGTTCCAATTTGAGGTACCTTACTAACTCCACTAGAGTTCTTCTGGATTCCTGAAAATCTTCATCAAACCAAGGAACATAATGGTTGGTTAGCTTCTTGATTTCCCCAGGCTCCCAGCAGTAAAAGATTATTTCCCTAAAAAGATTTCCCAATGAAGTAAGAGACAATGAGATAGCAGACTCTGTTGTCCTACTGTAACTTCCTAGACCCTCAATTACTCATTTCTAGTTTTGTGTGGTAAAAGCCAGAGACCACATTATTGTAGTCAGCTTTAAAACAGGGCAAAGATCAATATGAAGAATGGGCTCAGGGCAAGCAAAGAAGATGAAAGTAGATTTTTTTTTTTTTTTGACAATAGAACTACTGAAATGAGTGAGATGTCAAGAGCCAAATGACTCTGAGGGACAAGGAAGCAGTTTGGACATTCAGTCAGTAGTCTTAGCTTCAACTTCAAAGCTGAGTAAAACTCCTGAAGAGTAAGCTGTCACTCAACAGGGGAGAAGCAGAGCACGAGTCTCAGCCTAGTATACAGGTGATTGCTCTGAGAATGCCAGGCCTACTTAACTGTGTTCATTTATGCTGAGGGAGTTGTACAAAAGTGTCCACCAGACAATGCAACGAAACTCCATGACTCGATCAATTCTACTCTCCATCCCCACCACCCCCACATTAGACTTGGCCTTCATAATTTCCCACTTTGCCTACTATAACATTCTTCTAACTTTCGTCTGCTCCTAAAGCCTGTGCATTAGCCCATTCTCCGTATCACTGTGAAAAATACCTTAAAGAAAAAGCAAGTACCTGATTGCATAATGCCTATGCTGAAAACTGTATGATGGGTCTATAGGGTTTATGAGATTACTCCATGTTTTGCATATCAGCTGCATTCATGGCTGCCTGAAATACATAAGCTGACTTTGGGGGAAATAAGGGTACTCCTTCTGGGCAGATGAGTCATAAAACCATCCTCCCTCTCCAGACTGATATAGCCTCTGGCAAGCCTTCTGGCTTGGCAACAAGAGCATCCCCTTTCTAGGGACCCTCTCTGTGTGCATTCCAACTTTATTATGGCTATGAGAGCTCCTCTTGCTTCTGTGCTTTTGCACTTGCTTTTTACTCTGTCTGATAAACTCCTACCACACTTCAAGTGGGCTTGTGCAAACCATCTTAGCTCCTACAACACTCCTTTCTGTTTTTACAGCATGTGATACATACTATATTTATTGTTAGCGTATATTTATCTATTGTTAGCACCAATCGCCTTATTCTACAAGTGATCAATTCCTGATCGACACTGCCCACTATACTGTGATTTTCATGGGTAGTATGTCTCTCTATTTTACTGGATTTTGAAACCATTAATACTAGTACTTGTTTTATACATGTTATGAAATGAATAAATGTTGAATGAATTAATGAAGTTATGGCTATACCTCTCAAATGAGGGGTAATATAGTAAGACTATAGCCATTTCATCTTTGGAGGTCCCATTTTGAATAATTGCATGCAGGTTAATTATTTTTTGTTATTGTTGTCACTTTATGATGAGATAAGGTAATTGAAGAAGATACTAAAGACTTACAGAATATTTTTGAGACCCTGCTTTGATGTGAGATGATTGAGTTAAATCAGATTTTATCTGTATGCAGAGATATCCAAAAGGGAATTTGAGAAATTGAGTGTCCTTCCAAGAGTCTTACAGAAAGGTTGAAGATTATCTGCTTTTCTCCCCGAAATCAAACCAGCAGAGAAATTACAATTTCTCCCTATGTATTATTTCTCACCTTTCCCCTTCTCAGGACATAATATGAACTGGTCAGAAGTTTGACTAATGTCAATAGGGGAGCCATGTTGGAGTATAGCTGATCATGTTTATGAGGATTCTTAATACACTGTAAAATACTGAAGTCCTAGATAAATATCACAGAAAGTGAATTACTTTAATTTACAGATATTCTCACAAAAAAAATGAAAAGCCCTTGGGATAAGATTATAATAGAATTTTCAATGGCCCATGATATGAACTTTGAGATGATGCCTCTCAGGATCAATATGAGGTGAAGAGAGTAGAATTTAAGTTATCATTAAAGATCTCTTGACCAAAGTAAAATTTGTCTCAGTAAGACATTGGAATGGTATGAAGAGTGTAGAGAGAACTCATCTGAAAAATGCTCCATAATGTAATACAGAGGTTGGCAAACTTTTGGCATGAAGGGCCACGTAGTAAATATTTTAGGCTTTGTAGGACATGTGCTATCTGTTGAATCTATTCAGTTCTCTTGTTGTTGCTAGAAAACAGTTACAGAAATGAAGGAATGGGTATGGCTGGATTTGGCTTCGGACCTAGCTTTAGGCAATTTTGAGCTTTCTAGAAATATCTAGTGTACATACCAACAGAAGAACTACAATGTAAGGTGAGACCAGCCTATTTCTGGGCTGATGCTTTATGTATAAATAACCTCCAGCTATGTGTCTGCCCAAGGGTTAGCCTGTGTAGCCTGCAGAACTGGAGCAGAGGACCCTGGCAGTTTCTGAAAAGGCTTTTGCCAAGATAAAAAGGAGTGCAAAACACTTTGAATTTCTTCTTTGGAGCACTCTGGAACTAATCACAGAGTGCCTTTACTTATGATGCCAACTGGTGACCAGTGTATAAAATTATGGGGAAAAAACATGAATCAAGTCACTCATAACAAAGCTAGACATTTTATAAATTGAAGAAGTTAAAAGTAGCTGACAAATGCCCAGTGCATGAGACAGCAAAGCTGGCTCTTTATAGAAGAAAATTCTTAATGTACAGTAGAATTTGTTAAAGCCCTTATTAGATAAACTCTTTCATCTGACAGTCTTGGGCAGAGAAGTAACATCTGAAGCAGAAAATAGAGATGGAAGAGTCAAGCTAATTCCCAACTAAATTCACACATAAACAGAGTTCTCTTTTTACCTCTCTGCCTCTATCCTATCTCACCCTACCCTAAATTTTGGATTGTTATTATGTATATTAAATCATAAGCATTTCTATAGCAAACCTTGGAACTAAAGACCAAACATTAATGCCTATAAATAAAAATAAGCAGATTAAAGTCCATTTTTAACTTCTTTTGTGATAGCCAGTCAGTTAATTTTAAATATTAAGCCTTGAAGAAAGACCTAGGCATATGACTGAGTTGAGTCTAGGTCTTGACTATGTAATTTAAGATGTATGAAATTCAAAGTGAGTAAATTAAAATATTTATAGTTATCCCAGGCTGTTAGTGGATCGAATGAAAGATTAAGACTTGAATTGTAATGTAAAGAAGAAATGATTAGCTTTAACACTAGACATATAAGCAGAAGATTTTTAATTCATTAATATTTGTGATGAGGGCCTGTATAAGTGATCTTTGTTATACTACAATACACATAGTTTTTGTATATCTCTGTAGATGTGTATTTGGTAGATGATACATAAGTATATATACAGAATTAGAACTTCAGAAGGTTTTGAATGAATCTTATTTGTATCTATTTTACGTCATTATTGCCAATTAAATTCTATCTGTATTTTAAAGTGATGTTTCCTAATGACTAGAAATGACGTATATTGCTTTTACAAAATACAAATTAGTTCTGCTTTTCTTTTTCCTTTACTTACTTTTGTCTATTTTCTTTTTATTAGAAATGAGAACATCTATTTCTCTGTTTAGAAATTTCTGTTATGTATTTTCAAAATCTCTAGAATAATCTGTATACCTAAGAACAGCATCCTTTATTGCAATGAAAAGGGTAATCTTTACAATTATCTATTGCTATGTAACAAATTACCTCAAAGCTTAGTTGCTTAAAAAATATTTATAATCCTCACAGTTTCTGTGAGTCAGGAATTTAAGAGAAATGTATCTGGGCCACTCTGGCTTGGGATCTCTCATGAGACTGCAATGAAGATGCGTCAGAGCCACAGGAACCCAAGGTTTGCTTGGCGCTGGAAGGATCTGCCGTAAAAGGACTCATCTTCCAGGTGTAATGGAAGCTTCACTTACGGAAGTGCTTTAAGCTCAACCACTTACTGGGCATGCACTGCTCGTCAAGTTACTTAACCATTCTTCACACACCAGCCTAGTGATCTTTTCCAGTTATAAATCACATCATGACACGTGTCTGCTTAAAACCCTTCAGTTAGAACAAGTGAAGCTTCTATTATTACATGTTGAATGAAATCCAAACCACGTAACATGGCCCACAAGCCCCAACATGACATAAGCCTACATACTTCTTTCACCTCACTGCCTCAGATTCATTACTCTTTTCTTTCTCTATATTTCTGTCACACTGCCCATCCATTAGAAATGCTTTAAGGGTCAATAAGCCATTAATCAGGTGACCATCCTTCTATTTTGTGCCTGTTGCCCTGCTGCAGTTAGTAGCAAGACCACTTTCAAAAGCATCCTATCAATTGGACACTTTTCCTAGCATCCAGATCTTTTCTCTACCTCCTAGCTTTTCCATATATCTCCTTTATGAGTCTTCTTTCAGTCTTCTGCTAACCTAGTTAATTTACATACCTTCTGCAGATAAAATATAATCATCTTAGAAAAGCCTTCCCTAAAATCCTCTTCTAAAACAAGCACCATCATGGTTTTCCCACTAATCTCTCTAGGAACCTGTTTTATTTTTTATTTTTTTTAATAGCCATTACTTTACTTTGGAATCTTATTTTAATTAATATTCAGAAGAGAAAACATTATGTGTTTGATTTACACTGTATAACCAGTGCCAAATACAGTGCCTGACACATAGTGACACTCATTAAATATTTTTAAATGAATGAAGGAAATAACTAAGCCTCAGTTGATTTTAAATCTAGAATTAGAAAGGAGGTGTTATAAGGATCAAGTAAGACTGCACCTAGGACAGTATCTGGCACATAATATACTTTTTTCTATAGAGGTATAATTAACAAAAAATTACATATATTTCAGATGTACAAAATGGTTTTTTGATATAAGTATACCTAATGATTCCCACAGTCAAGTTACTTAATATATCCATTACCTGACATAGGCGCCCTCTTTGTTTATTGTTTTAAGGACACTTTAGATTTACTTCCTTAGAAAATTTCGAATATACAATACATTATCAGCTAAGTTACTGTGGTGTACATTAGATCTCTAGAACTTATTCGTCTCATAACTGAAAGTTTACACCCTTTCTAATTGAAATTCAATTCATATACAGTGAAATACACAGTACATAATGTGATGAGGTTGGACCAATATGTATTTATGTAACCAACACCTGATCAAGATATAGAAGGTTGTCATCACCCTAGAAAGTTCTCTCTTGTCTCCAGCAGTCAATCCCCATCCCCTCATAGGCAAGCATTGTTCTGCTGCCTGTCATCATGAATTCATTTTGTCTCTTTCAGGATTTTATATAAACGAAATCATACCATGAGTACTTTTTGTTCTGGCCTTTTGTGCTCAGTATTTTTTCTTTGAGAAGCAACTATATTGTTGTGTCTATTAGTAATTAATTATTTTATATTGCTGAGTATTATTTGTTGTATGAATATATCATGATTTGTTTATCCATTTTCCTATTAATAGCTATATGAATTTTTTTTAAGTTTTTTGTTAATATCAATAAAATTGTTCAAAAATTCTTGTAAAAAGGCCGGGCGCGGTGGCTCAAGCCTGTAATCCCAGCACTTTGGGAGGCCGAGGCGGGTGGATCACGAGGTCAAGAGATCGAGACCATCCTGGTCAACATGGTGAAACCCCGTCTCTACTAAAAATACAAAAAATTAGCTGGGCATGGTGGCACGTGCCTGTAATCCCAGCTACTCAGGAGGCTGAGGCAGGAGAATTACCTGAACCCAGGAGGCGGAGGTTGTGGTGAGCCGAGATCGCGCCATTGCACTCCAGCCTGGGTAACAGGAGTGAAACTCCGTCTCAAAAAAAAAAAAAAATTCTTGTAAAAATGTTTGTATGGACATGTATTTTAATTTCTTCTGGGTAAGAACCTAGGAATAAAACTGTTGGGCATAAAGGCAGATATGAGTTTTTTTGTTTGTTTTTGTGCTTTCTGAGACGGAGTCTCTTTCTGTCACCCAGGCTGGAGTACAGTGGCACAATCTAAGCTCACTGCAACCTCCACATCCTGGGTTCAAGCAATTCTCCTACTTCAGCCTCCCGAGTAACAGCCTCCGAGTACAGGCACATGCCACCACGCTGGTATAATTTTTTGTATTTTTAGTAGATATGAGGTTTCACCGTGTTAGCCAGGATGGTCTCAATCTCCTGACCTTGTGATTTGCCCGCCTTGGCCTCCAAAAGTGCCAGGATTATAGGCATGAGCCACCATGCCCGGCCAGATTAGAGTATTTTTAACTTAAAAGAAAAAATACAAACTGCTGAATGGTTTTCCAAAATGGTCATACCACTTTGTACTCTTACCAGTAATCTGTAATAATTCCAGTGTTCCATATTCTTGGCAACATTTTAATTTACATTTCTCTAATAACCAAAAAGGTTTAGCACCTTTTCATGTGCTTATAGGCCATTTTACATCCTCTGTTGTGAAGTGTCTGTTCAAGTAATTTCTCTTTTTTTAATTTAGATTGTTTGGACACAAATCCTTTGTCCTTTATCATTTTTCCTGTGGCTGTTTACAATTCATTAATGGCATCTTTTGCTGAGTAGAAGTTTTTAATTTTGTGAAGTTCAGTATATCATTTTTAAAAAACATAGTTTGTGTTTGTGATTCCACTATAAAATATCTTTATTACTCCTCTAGGTCATAAAAATAATTATTCTATATTATCGTATCTATATTCTAAGCCTTCTCTTGTCTTAGCTTTTATATAGATCAGTGTTACAAAAAAATTAATTTTTTTATATTACATGAGGTAGGGCTTGGGGTTCATTATGTTCTACAATGAACATAATGTTCATTATGTTCTTCCAATTGTTCTGGTGCCATTTGTTCGAAAGATTTTCTTTTCCCACTAAATTGCTTTGGTAGCTTTGTAAAAATCAGTTGATTACATATGTGGATCTGTTTCTGGATTTCTGTGTTGTTTCTTTGATCTATCTTTCCTTATGCCAGTGCCATAAATCTTTACTACTGTAGCTTTGTACTAAGTCTGAAAATCAAATAACTTGAGTTATCTAACTTAATTCCTCATTTCCATATTACTTTGCTCAATCTATGTAATTTTGTCTACAGTTGTCTAATCTAGGTTCTTTGAGTATTCAAATACATTTCAGAATCAACTCATCAATTTCTACAGAAAAGCCTCTTGCAATTTTCTTGGCATTGCATTCATTGAATCTTCAGGTTCATTTAGGTTGGAATCAATATATTCTTTTGATAACCATTATTAATCATCTAATGGCATTGGGTATGAATTGGGTTCCTGAAATAGAATCATTAATTTGTTGTGACCAATTAGATCACAAATTGCATGCTTTTGGACTCTTACATAATACTCATTATTAAACGAAAGAATAGTGGAAGGGAAATTAGGAGTTCATGGGGAGAATTATTCTCTGCTCTAGGGAAAATATTCTGCTTTAAGCAGTTGTTTCCTTGCTCTTATTGTCTTTCAGTACTCTGTCTTTGGATATTTTATATGATTACTTCCTAAATATGTTTTCTAAAGCAGTGTATTTTTCTTTCAAAATACAGTATGTCTTCAATATATCAAATATGTGATGCAATCATAGACTGATTTATTTTATTTAAATTTCTTAAGCTTGTTCATTATCAGCCGAGGGAAAAAATATTCCAAGATCAAAAACTCATGAGCCTTTTTTTTTTCTTTAAGCATATGGAAGGGCATGCCATTTTGACTAAGCACAAATAGAATACTTGTAGAAAGTTAAGAAATGAGCAGCAATGTTCCTTTCCAGGCAGAGACTGATGGCACACTTCTTACATGGAAACAAAATATTTCTGAAATTTAAAAAAAAAATTAAAAAGAGCAGAAAGACCAGACTGTATGCCAAGGAAGTACCCTTTAACTTCATTTACAGTGAATGAGAGCAAGTTTTAAAAGCCATTATTGAATATTCTGTCTAGAAACCATTTATGTTTAACTTTCACTGATTAGGTTTTAAAAAGTAAGTGGTATTCTGTATTTGGCCCCTTTTAAACTGCTCAGCATCAAAATATCTGAAAACAGTTGCTCTTTTGCCTATTAATTCAAACATTGATGCTATTATTCAAAAGGTAAAATAAGGCATTTGCACATCTGTTATTAATACAGCCTGATCCTTTTTACTAACACAGTAATCATGAATGTGCTTTTTTTTTTTTCCAAATACTAGAAAGGATCCTATTATTGTGTTTTATTCTTGGAGAACTTTTTCATTTACCCCTGTGAGGCTGTTTCAGTGATATGAAAACATGAGTAGTATTACTATCATTATATTTTTTCTTTTATTTTTTATGCTGTCAAGAAAAAGTGATGCATTTCCTTTGCTCGTTAAATCTCAAAGCTATAAATCTTCCAATTATGTTTTAGATGTATCTTAATGAGTATCTTTCCTTATTCAATTAGAACTGATTTTTTTAAATGCCTGTGTATTTCATCCTGTACCCATCACAGCCGTCTTCATTTGGCTGTGTTAGGTATTGGTTGTAAATAAAAAGAAAATGACGTTTGAAGTAAACAAAATCCTGTTTGCCTATTTCCACTGCTAGAAAGTGATGATAAACTCCATTAAGAACAATTGGAAAAAATGCATTACACAGATGGGGAAAAAGTTAATTATTTTGCATTTCGTCTGCTGATCATGTTCAAGATTTAGTTGACTGGTCTGCATTAGTGTCTCAAAGGGAGATGGTATGAATTTTGTGAGAAAAGTGTGTTTTCAATGCAGATTCTCCCCTGGATACCCACTTGTAATTTCTTTTGGTGGTAATAGAGCTTAGCTATGCACATCAAGGGAAAACTAGATTCTTCAGGGTATCATGCAAGGTAGCTCATCACAGTATCCTCAGTGCTTGTTGGCAGACCTGTCTATTTGTAGAAATGTGGTTGTTATTCTACAGTGGAGATTGTTGGACTGTATTTATGCAGCTTCCCCAGTCTCACGTCCACCTCTGAAGAGCATCCTTGTTAAGCTTCCAGATCCCATTTGCCAGGAAAGAAGGGAAATTTTGAATAAAATCTCTGCAGCTAGCAATATAAAGAAGAATATGGTTAAGCTCATTTTTCAGAAGAGTAATTGTATTTTCAGAGAAGGATGAAACAAAAAGACAACTATTTGTGCCAGTAGGAAGAATTACAAGAAAAGCAAAATAATTCCTAGAGATTAGATGATAACTAGCAAGGTACAGAATTGAAAATGATGAAGAGGAGCAGATTTTATGCTTGTAAAATCTCATTCCACCATGATTATTTCTGTTTTGTTTTTGAAACTTGGAAAGGACACGAAAAATGTGTAATGTTGGTGTCCTTTCCATAGAATACTGACAGAGACTTGTCACCATTAAGAAATATCTCCTTATTGAATTCACATGTATATAGAAATGAAGAATGGTTGGGAATTGTACTAATTATAAAAACATTAGATACAGTTAATGCATTCAGCAAAGGGAAAAACTGCAAATTCATTAAAGAAATAAATTACCTCTATATATTAAAAATGTTAGGGCTTAAAACCATTTTTCCAATGACAAAATAGTGTGTAGTCCAGGGCTCCAAAGTAGGAATTATTCAATTGTTACAATGAAATGTGACAAACATTTTTTAAAAGGTGACTTATAATGGGACATATAGTTGAGAAACAAAGTGCCTAATATGGAAAACTATACTTGGACAATAGTGGTTCCCAACTAGGGTAAAAAAACAGCACATTTAGAAAAACCATCTGGACAGTTTTTAATTCACCTTCTCCACACCCTCTCCAAATACTGTTATGCCTTCAGGAGTTGAATGAATAGATTAAAAATGCTCCCCAGGCGATTCTGATAGACATCTCGTTAGTTAAGAACCTGTGCCACTGAAGCTTGCAACAAAAAATAGAAAGCTAGATAAGAAATGGAAGGCTGAAGTTCACCTGTCAGTACTTCTTCTGTGTTGGTCTATTTCTTGTAATCTTCTACTTACCTCAGCTGTACTTCATGTCAAATAAGGATAAGAATATACCACAGCAATGTTATGGAGATTAATATTAAACACTTTGACCTTCCTGGAGAAACCAAGATATTAAGAGAAAGGAATCCAGCAAAGCCAAAAATATCATACCATTTCAAATTTGCTTAATAAGAAAATGAGTCAGTACAGTGTAAATTAATGCAAGTTCTCAGCTCCAAGTAGATGAAATTCAGCAAAAGCTGGGCCTACAAGGATAATTTTAAGTAACACGGAGCTTAAAAGTTTTCAATAATTAACTTTGTTGCTGCCAATTGTGTCAGCTTTCCAACTACACTTCTTTATTATTTTCTCCTGTGTCAGTGTTCAAGAACACATAGTTTTTACCTTAAAATTTTAAAAATAAACATGCTTATAGTTTTCCCCTTATTCTCTATTCGCAATAACATCTTAGAATATAATTCAGAAAATATGTGAAATATTAATGGTCAGATATAAAGACATTGGCTGTATCAGATAATAAGAAAATAATAATAATTAAATTCTTTAAGCTGGATAAGCTTTCCTTGTAGGTTATAAGAAGCCTAACTACAAAATTACAATTAACAATAAGAGAAAAGTTAACCAAAAGACTTTAAAGAAAATTTTGTTTAACACAAAATATTCATATAATCAAAAACCATTCTTACATAGGGATACCTTTTATAAAGTCTGTTTTAATACACAAAATTGTGTCTGTGTGTGCGCACACGCACATGATTTCTGCTCAGTTGTAGATTTTTCATGTTAGTACTTCTCCATTTTATGATGAAATCAGATTTAAAGGAGGAACATATTAACAGTTAACTTTCTATTAAAATTAATTTATTAGGTCACTTTAATGCATAGTAGACTAGACTATGGCTTTTGGGTAAAATATTTTGTCTGTGGTTTTACATGGTAAACCTATATACTTTCATACATTTCAATAAGTTTTAGGGTCCTACCTTCCAGAAGTCAATAATTCTGACACAAATAATGTACAGACCTCCCTGCTATAAGTGTATTTACCTTTCTTTAAGCAGTGCAAGGGAAGTGGCATTCTTCATTGGAAGTAGAAATAAGTATTACATTTGTATACATATCAGGACTTCTTTCCAGACACTATTTCAGAGTCGACTTGGCAGAGCAAAAATGGTTCTTGTCTCAAATCCTACCACTGTCACCCGTCAAAAGATGACCTGGGCAAGTCTTCTAGCCTGTCTCAACACCAATTTTCTTAAGAGTGAATGGAATTACGTGTGTATATATTTGGTGTCTGCCATGGAGTAAGAAAAGGGTTAGACTCTGCTAGGAAAGGTTAAATAAAAACCATCTTTAGTTCCCATATAGCTCTACAATTCTAGGATTCTTACCTAGGGAGAATCCTAGAATTATTTATATATTCTAATTTCCTTATTCCCAGGATTAAAATATGGATATTAGCATTTGCCATTGTATTTTTTCACAATAATTTATTGATGATATATTAATATACTGAAGCTAGGAATTGTTTTGTTTATACAAATATGTATATGTATATACATATATATATATATATATATATATATATGTATATGTAAACCAGTCTACACTGTATTTAGAAACATTATCTCTCTGCAAATGGACCAAATCTGCCCTCAGTTTTTACATAAAGATCCTTCCTAATGGCAATTCTCAGTAAATACAGTGAAGAACAAAATTATGTCTGACTGAAGTCATAGCAGTTCATTTGCTTTTCAATGTTTTTATTATCACCTCCACATTTTTTTTACAACAGGCTTTTGTATTTGCATAATTACATGCAACTGCACTATTGAATAGAAAATTGTCACACACAAAAAATACAAGGAAAATGGTAGCAGCAAGGCTAATCTATAGCTGCGGACTTTCTTAATGAGTGTGGCTGGGAAACTTTTCAAAATCCTGCAGGGAAAGCATGTTTTTGTAAGAAAAAGGTCTCAAGCTGTTAGAACTGATAGAATTTCAGAAATGCCATAAGTTCAGCTTGCAAGAGATTTGTAGGTTTTACAAGCAGAATGAAAAATCTTCTTTAAGATTTTTTTTTAGAATCTAAGTTTATGTAGAATGAAGAACTATCAGAGGTAAGAAAGAGAAAATAGGCTTCATCCAAAATACAGATTCAGGGGCCAGTGAATGTAATGGGAATTGGTGTTAAATATACTAATTTCTATACATTTAATTTCATCTATTTAAAAATTGTAGAGCCTCAGTAAAATTATTTAAGTGTTTGATATAAGAAGACCTTTTTAATACTTATTTTTTCAAGAACTTTATAAAATAAGAAAGAATGAACAAATGCATGCATAAATATGAATCTGTGTCTTTGGATTTATCTATGGAATTATCTTCTAAGCTATTTTGTGCAATAATATCTAACATTTAAGTGTTCATGGTAAATATTTGGTTTATGTTATATAGCACTTACTTCAGTAATCCAAATTGTAAATGAAGTCCAAAGCATTTTAATACTTCTGAGAATAGGAAAGTTTTATGGCAGATACCCAAATATGGCCAGAAAAGCTAAAGGTTAATTAAGAATTACAATGGATATTGACATTTATTTCTTAATACTAGAATAAAAATAGGTTTATATAATGTTTTGTGAAATGATTTAGATCTAATTTGTGATTAGAAGATCTGTCTTTATTAACAGGTTATAAGCATAATCAGCATTAGCATGCTTTGCCTTTAATGAATTCTATTATCTGTTGTGAATACATAAATATATTTTTGGAGAGAAAGATATCTTAATATCATTTAAAAAAACAGAAAATAGTCATCTATCTCTTGTCTTTAAATCAACACTCCTTGAATGAGGTCCAAGCTATACTGGCCTTATATTAAATTCTGGTTTATGCTATAGAAAGCAGCACTTAGAGTATCACCAAGGTTCATAGCAATCCCATCTTAAAGAAAAAAGCATAATTTTATTTGCCTCCTTATTTTTAATTCTTCACTTCATTTTATTTTTTTCTAAATATTTAAATTTTTGACACCTTGAAGTGAAAGTCCTTCAGCAAAGAGATAAGCAGACTTGAAAGCATGTGAGACTCAAATGCTTATGAGAAGTTCGTTTTATGTTTTTCTTCATCCTTGTTCCCTTTGGTCTTATTAACAACAATTCCTTTCTTACTAACATAAATTGTTTTCTCTCAGTGGATGGTTAGGACCTCAAGCATGATATGTTACTTCTGATTGGTCCTATGTTTCAAAAAAAACCCTATCATTTATTGGCAGTTTCTCAATATTTCTCTCCAACCCCATATGAAAATTCTAAAAATTACGTTTTGAGCATAATACAGTAGTTCCCTCTTCTGTCTCTGGTTTTACTTTCTGCAATTCCAGTTACCTGTGGTTAAAGTGAGATATTTTTAAAAAGAGAGAGAGACCACATTCACATAAATTTTATTACCATATGAAAATTCTAAAAATTACGTTTTGAGCATAATACAGTAGTTCCCTCTTCTGTCTCTAGTTTTACTTTCTGCAGTTCCAGTTACCTGTGGTTAAAGTAAGATATTTTTAAAAGAGAGAGAGACCACATCCACATAAATTTTATTACAATATATTGTTATAATTCTTCTATTAACTATTGTTAATATCTTACTGTGCCTAACTTATAAATTAATCTTTATCATGACTATGTATGTGTCATTAAAAAAAATTACAGATAGGGTTTGGTAGTATCTGGGTTTTCAGGAATATACTAAGGGTCTTAGAACATATCCCCTTCCCATAAAGGAGGAGTACTATAGTGTGTTTGAGACCTTACACATAGCATTTTCTAAAAATAGATGTTACGTTTCCCCAAAAAAGAACTATTCTAAGTTTGCTTAACTGGAAAGAGTTCAGGAATCTGACTCTTTATTGAAAAATAAAGGTCAAAATTGAGGTTACCTGCAGGTATAATTTATCTTTATTAAAAATTGGCTCTCAAGAGATATTAAAGGAAGCGATAAACATCACTTTATGACTTCCTTCAGTTCCCTGTATATAAGACAAAAACATGAAGGAACTTTATCTTTGTATGTTAATTTTTGCAGAACTGACACTGACATCAGTGAATGTTTTTTATGTTAGTATTGCTGTCCATAGGGAATACAAATCCTTATTCTCATTCATATGCTATATTTCAGATAATTGGTTGTGATACAGAAAATTTCTCTCAAGTTTTTCTTCCAAAAATCATGATGGTGAGAAGAGATATTTTTGCATGATGGCACCTAAATGACTTTTACATTTTGACACAAGAAAGCTGATGACTCATGAGTGCAATCACTGTCTTTCTTAAGCATCATTCGCGTTTCCCAACAGCACAGTGTCGGACGGTATGCTCTGGAAGCCACAATAATCTAGCAGAAACACGTGTCATATTTGCCTCATGTGTAAGTCTTGCATATGTTAACTTAATGCTTAGAAACTGAGGCTAAATTTGAAAACTGCAGCCCTTGAATTTCCAAGTCTGTCTTAAATGTGGGAGGGTCAGTGTTTGCTTTTGGATCAATTTGGGGAGGCTTTGTGGAGAAGTAAAATTTCAGGCAGATTAAACGCTAAGGGAGACCGATGTGCTGTCTCACAGTAATTCATATAATATTGTTTGAAGGAGTCTTAATGATTAACTTCATTCAAATCTCTCCCTTTACAAATAAAAAAACTGAGACACAGAAGGCTGATCAAAGCAAATGTAGTGATTAGCATCAGAGCCAAAGAAAACTTAGCTTCCTCCAGTTATTTAATCCTCAGGTCAACTTCATTTAGATATATTCTATAAACGTTTAATGTATTCCTTCTACTGTATACATATTCTTACATCTCATAGTAGGTAGTTTAATTCCATAGTCCAAACTATAAAAGAATGCAAGGACAGAAATGACTCCTACACAGATGGATACATGTATTGCTATCCTTATTCACTCCTTATCCCCATTTTTTACCAAATAGACACTAGGAGAAAACTATATCCAATTAAAATTTCTTGAAAAAGACAATTTGCAAGGTGAGAAGGAAACTCTCTAGGGAAATTTATTTCACTTGAAGCATGAAAGTTAAATAAAACTAGGATATCTGTGATCCACAGACTAAGGAGATTTATAACTAGAACCCACCATGGCTACTTCAAGCACAGAAAGTCTTTGCTTCCATGTGCTAAAAACTATCAGGGTGATCAGTTTTAACTTGCCCTGCTAATCTAAAAAATCTATTTTCTAATTCCTCTTCTGGTTTTATTACTCTGTCCTCTTAACTATATTATTTATACTATTTTTTCTACTCCTCTTTGTGCTAAAACCTTTCCTACTAGACAGGCGTGTCTTTCCCACCATCTTTATTTTTTAGATTTGTGCAATAACATGAATATTTGACTACCAAAGCTATTATAGTGCTGCACATACTAGCTGATGATTTCCCTCCTTGGACTTGGACTTGCATTTTTACTCTAGGTCTTCTCAGAAATACGCCTATGAATGAGTCTCAGCCAAACTCACTCCACACACTCACCAAGTTATCCTATAGGCTACAGAACAAACACAGAAATGAATTGCAGTGAGAGTTATTTTCAACATTTTTAAAAAAACACATTTACACAGTTACTGAGAAAAAAAGTGTATATATTTGTCTGTAAATCAGCTATTCTACAATACTCTCAAGGTTTTGTTAATTTCTGTATTTTATTGATGGATTACATTTCTATAAAGTCTGAATCATTGTTCAAGAAACATGGTCCCATTGGTTTATTTCCAAGAAAGATCACTATTCAAAATGTTACTGGCCTTCTTTCTCTCCCTCTCTACTTCCCTTCACATTTCCCCCAACCAGGACACACATATACACACATTCTCTCTTACTGAAATCCAGATAATAACCTTTCAACAGGAACAAATAAACTGGAATATTGCCTTATACAGTGGTTCTCAATCCTGGCTACTCATCAGAATTACACATAGAGCTTTTTAAAGCTGGGAGTCCTGACACTCAACCATGAAATTCACTGAATTAGAATCTCTGAGGGTGAGTTCCAAGGAACCAGAGTAGTAAAAATTATCACAAGTGATGCTCATATGCAGCTAGAATTGAGTCACAGAGCTTATAATAGACCTTATAAGGTGAACAGGGATGATTTGACTCAGATGAAATAGCTATTTTTAAATGCAGATATCCTGACTTAGCACCATCCCACCTCAAGAAAACTCCTCTTTATTAGTTGACTAAAGTTGATCCTACATTTGATTCTTAAACAACCTTGTGGGTCCTTTACTTACCCCCTCCATATACCAGATGAGGACGCTGCTTAACTTTATATGATTTTTCTATTTTTTTTTTTTTTTTGAGACAGAGCCTCACCTTGCCACCCAGGCTGGAGTGCAATGGTGTAATCTCGGCTCACTTTAACCTCCACCTCCCACATTCAAGCAATTCTCCTGCCTCAGCCTCCTGAGTAGCTGAGATTACAGGCACATTGCCACCATGCCTGGCTAATTTTTTGCATCTTTACTAGAGATGGAGTTTTATCATGTTGGCCAGGCTGGTCTCGAACTCCTGACCTTGTGATCTGACCGCTTTGACCTCTTAAAGTGCTGGGGTTACAGGTGTGAGCCACTACGCCAAGCCATGATTTTCTTAAAATTCTCATATATCTCAATTTTATTAGAATTTAATTTACTTGTAAAAAAAACCTCTAAACTGAATTTGATTTAGATGGAAACTTACTAAATTATGTGTTCCAAAAAAAGAAAAAAGAAATAATTTTGGTCCAATTTTGTAAAAAATCCAAAACACTTCTCTATCCTAATATTTTAAAGTCCTGAGGTCATTGGCTAATTTTAAAAACAGAATTGTTCCTGGCCACTTTGTTTCTATCTTTCTATTTCCTCCAAATGCTGTCTCCACATGTGTCCTGAAGCACATTTTCAATTAGCTTAACCCAGATCTGTGATGGACTGAGGTAAGCAAAATGCATTCTCTCAGTAATAACTTGCTCATCTGTAGAAGACAAATGACTCTTTCAAGGAAAATGTCGTTTATTTACCTCAGTCTCTGCTTCATTCCAAGCTCATTCTTTACATGCTTACTAACTGAAAAAAAAAATTACAAAAATGGTTCAAATCACTCGAATCCTTTCAGAAAGTATGTTAAGATAAAGAAGAACTTATAAGAGCCTCCTGATAGTTTTGTCAGATTTATTTGTTTGTTTTCTGAAAGGTTTTATATTTTATTATTTTGGTTTTATTCTGCTTGATAATTTTAAAAGAAAAGAAGAAAAATATGGTTCACAGCTACAAACATGAAATGTTTACTTAATAAAGGTAATAATTAGATATTTGTATATGTATCTTCAAAGGACTGTATAGGGTGTTAGTTATGTCTCATTGACAGTAATGGATAAAGAACAAAATCTGAATATTTCACATGGTTTCTTAAATTTGATTCAAAGGAAACTATGTTAGTATTTCAATGTTTATGGGCACTTTGCCACAGTTAGGGAAAATAGCCTAAAGTCTCTTGAATCTTTAGTTAGATATGGATTAAAAAATTACCCCTGAGGCCCAATACAAATTACTGTCTCTAGAGAGTTGGCACAAAAAGCTAATCTCTGTCCACAAAAGATTTATTATGACAGATAATAAGAGTAATTTGTACTATTTAGGGTATTAATCTGTTCATCAGTTTCAATGTTATAGTTTAGTAATATACTCAGTAATCTTTTCCTATTAGACTATTTCCAAAAGCCACTTTACATATATGTATGTCGGCACACACACATATATACACACATATATAAAGACATTGATTATGTATAAATTGTTGACCTCAATAACAAACAGAAACTATGTAAAAGAAAATGATGTTTATTTGGAAATTGAGCATTGCAATGGGAATATGCATGCCATAGTAAACTACATGCATATTAAGAAAGTTAAAAGAAGATGAAGATTTTTTAAAAGAAAAATGAGGGAAATTATATAATTGTTTTGAAATGTTTATCCTTGGCTACAAAGATCAATAACAAAGGTCATACCAGTTCGAGGCTGAACAAGGAATTATTCCACAGTGTCCTTTCAGAGATATTTTTTGTGTAAGGCTCTGATGGCCTTTGTGCAAGATTATGATTTGCAGAGTCTTCTATAATAGTTTTTATTAGGCATACAAGCATAAGAACCCTCTCTTAATAGCTCTCCCCAACTCTATTTGTCTGTTTGTCAGGGTGAGGTTTTCTTTAATTTTTTTTTTTTTTTTTTTTTTTTTTTAACGTTCACAACTCTACTTTGATTCTGGCAATTTTTACGTTTCCCCTTTTTGATCAAGATCTTTCTCTGAAAGCATCACTGGTCAATCTTGCTGTTATTAGGTGCTGATACTCCACATTGTTAAGATGAACTTGTCCCGATTGTTGGTCTTGTCCCACAGTGGAGGGAATGATTGACCAGTAGGTCGATCAGTGTCAAAACTCTTTAAGCCACATTTAAACTACAGGCAGGTTTGAAGGAAGTGGTTCTCAGGCTGCCTGGAGTCCATTGTTAAGATTAATATTGTGTGTTTCATAGTCTTCTCCCATCATCAAAAGTGCTGAGCTATCAATAGTCTGTTAAAATTTATTATTGTGCAAAAATCTAACAAGTAAAAAATACAAAATTTTAAAAGGGAAAATACAAAGTAAAAGTAATATTAGCAAGCAATCCCCATTTCTCTAACAGTTTTGAGTCATGAACCTAGGCTGAAAGACAACCAACTGAACAAATCAAATGACCATAGGGAATTAAGTGAAATCTCTTTTAATCATGTGGCCTATTTTCTTATTCACCAATGGATATCAAAGTATCTCTTGGTCAGGTTATTTTCAAGTTACCAGCAGAAGCTATTATGAAATTCTAATTACAACATTATCCTGCCAAGTACAGAATGTAGGTATTAAGAAGAGTAAGTCTTATTATGATATGGAGTCTTGTTCCAATGTCTTGGGAAAAGCTATCTACAGAGCCAAAGCATCAGATTTCTCTCCTGTTTCCAGTTTCTGTGCCTCTGATCATGATACCTAGCAGTTTGGTGAACCTTTTATGTCACCCACATGCCAGACACAAGACTTGTTCTTTAAAATTCTCCTAGTTTCTGCTTATAGGGTTTTAGGAACAGACGTTCCCATTTTTAATAATTTCATGGAAGAAAGCTGGATTAAAGAAATCTAGAAAAATTCAGCATGCATTCTAGTCTATAGAAAGATAATGCAAACTTGAAAATAATGCACAGGGAATTGAATAGGGCAGTGATAATATTTGGATAAATAATTAGAGAAATTTGTCATACAATTTTTCCAATGTGTTTTTATAATGGACAGTTATGTTTTATGTTTTCTTAGTGCACAATTATAATTTTGAAATACAAGTTAATAATAGAATTATTTGAAAGCCAAGAAATGACTATGTCTCATTTTCTTGAGCATTATTTTTAAACTAAGTCCTCTCAAAAATCTGCTTCTTTTGGATGAGCAGGAAGTCAATTCCAATGTATTACATTAAATAGTTTTGACATTATATCCAGTTGAATTTATTGCTCTTCCTATTAGACTTCTCTCTAAGCAATCACCGCTTTGACAAGATGACCTCTCTAACATTTTAAGGCAGCCAGAGGGATGATTTGCTTTCAGGCTTCTAGGGCATTTCAGGCATCTCCGCACAAGTATTGACATATTCTGGCCTGGGGGCCTGAGCCCTTTACTCCTCAGGCTTCAAGACCCCTTATTCTCAGCATGGAAGCAGTTCTTTGGGTAGAAACTTCATATTGATTTTCTGAGAAATCAATAAATTCATTTAACTTTGTTCTTCTGTCATTCATTATCACTCTCTGTTCATTAGAGAAAAGCCTCTTCTCACCTTGACTTTATCACTGCTTTCCCTGTATTGCCCAATCCAAAATGGGCTGGCAGTGACTAGGGGCAAGACTGGTTAATAGCCAGAGCACTTTCTTTGGGTCTTGACGTTTTCCCCCATTAAATGAGGTGAGCAGATGATCAAGGAGGTTCTTTTTGGTTCAGACATTTCACAGGTGCAGTTCGGACTATTACTACTGATACTTCTACTCTTCGTAATCAGCATCATATTACTCTATTTATTATTTATCAAGCACTTACTTTGTGCAAGACACTATACTAAGCATTTTATATAAATCATCACATTTACACCTCACAATAATGTAATATAATTGGTTCTTTCATCCTCCTCTTTAGAAATGCAGAAGATGAAACCTACAAATGTCAAATATCTTACCCAAGGTCATCTAACTAGTACAAGTCAGAATCAAGTGTTGAACTTAGGTTTGTCTAATTCTAGAAACAATATTCATAGTTAGAACAGAATACAGAGGTATTTGTTCAGAAGGAAACCTGAATAAATATTTCATTGAAAATAGGTGTTTTTTGATATTTCATTATCAGAGAACAAAAACATTAAAAATTTCAAATATTTAAAGGTGTTTCTAATATTAAAAAATTATCTTTAAATGATAGTTTCTCCTGTAATTTGTGCTAAGCTCCTATGTGCGTTTTATTAAAGTGGTCTGTGCTTATAGTTAGTTGTATGTTCAAAATTAGTTATACTTCAAGTGGTTCCCTTTAATCAGAATTTGAATTGTATAAATGCCTATCTATCAAATAATTTTTGTATTTCTTTTGTTGCAAGTAAGCCTTGATATTTCTAAGATAGTCAATGCTAGCACTAAATTATTTACATTTCAAATCAAAGAATATCGTGACTGATGTGTCCACAGCAGTAGTTTATAATATCATATAATTTCATAGGTAAGGACTAAAACGTGAACCAAGAAGTGAAATTCATTATTATTCTATGGTTTATTTAGTTTGCCTGTCATACTCTTGATACTTTAGCTTTATCCAATAGGATTTCCTGTATCATAATTTCCTTTTGAACTTGAAAAACAAATTAAATATTGTAAAAGCTACATTATACTTTACTGTCATACACAATCCTCCTCCCATCAAATATTAGACACATTTGTAGTATTAACACATTAACAAAAACTGTAAAATTAGATACTTGAGAGCATTTTTTTAAATTAGGGGAAATATTTTTATAACATAAATGTATAAAGTCCAATGTTTCTCATCTTTATACCTTGGCTCATCAGAGTTGCATGCATAGCTGTGGCACTTTTCAGAGTTTGTGGGATGGGTTTATTCCACTTAATGAGCATGGTTCCTGCACTATGGCTGACATTTTAATATTATTTAATATTAGACTTCCAACAGTGAGTTCTTATCAAAGACGGTGTTTAGATCACCAGGCTTTCCATGATTAGAGCTTTTGGTACAGAATGTCAAGTACATTCATCAGTTAAATGAATTAATTGTAAATGAACATACTGTTGATAACACAGCAACAAGAAGAAAGGCTGTCACAGAGAAAAACAGTGGAATTTGGTATACTTCCTCTGCTTTTTTAAACATCAGTTCTTATTTGTTCAGTGACTCCCATGTGAATTTTAGAGAGCTTAGTTTCAAGAGGAAGCTTGTAAGAATGATTAAAATGAAATTATAAATATTTTAACTAAAAGATGTACCAGTCTATAAGGCTTTAATATTAAGAAAAGAAAATAAGACTGCATAGTATTTTGAAAGAATCTATAATAATAATCAAATTGTTCTTTTAAGGAAAATGGAGCTGATTAAATACATTTTACTAAAGCAGAAATTAAAGTCTGTAAAGACTGAGTAAAACCTCAAATCTATTGAGTCAATCAAACACATAGTCTCCTTTAGTAACAATTTGCACCTTAAGCCATAATCATATTACAGATCACAGAGGCTGGAATCACTAATTCTACTCACTACCCTGCTGTTTGGTTAACAATGATATTTTCCCCAGGTTCATTTGATACTTTACACAAATTAAATCAGCATATGTATAAATTTAAGTTGATTTTCTACATATTTTTATTCTTGTTTTTATACTATTTTATGGCATATGTGACCAATATTTCAAAGGGAAAAACTGAAATAAAATAAGCATTTTTCCAAACAATACAGTGAATTGGTAGTATGACAATATGCTCTTCATTGATTTTAGATCAGTTAGATTAAAATGCTCAGTTACCATAAAATATATTAATTTTCATTAAATTGGGAAAGTTATAAAATGTATCGTTAGTGGAAAAACTCTCCAGAATTGTTCTATTAAAAAATTGAAAAATGTTCTTTAACCATAGGAGGGAATAATTGTGAGAATATGTAAATATGAAACAAAGCTGAATGATAAGGAAAGCCAGGCACAGTTAACATGGTTTTCAGGATGGTTGTTACCACAGGTTGAGAGAGTTGAGGAGATTGGTTGGCAGAGGACAGATGGATATATATATGAATGATATTTTCAAGGCTCTGTCTTTTGTATTAGGTGGCTGGATTGTGAGTAAATGAATGTTACATTATTAATACACTCAATAAATGAACGGCTCTGTAAATTAAAAAAAGATTCATACATATCAATGATAAGATAGTTTCATAAATGAAGTATTAAGATTAATATTGATGCAGCTAAGGTCAAAAAGAAGAAAATTCAATTTTTTAAAATGCATTCATCTAGAATTTTTCTGTCTACAGATAATATTTTTGGTAATGTGTTTGTAAATCAACAAGTAGGCATCCAAGTTCCCTTAATTATGTAACGTGTTATTCTGAATTGAGTTTTCTATTTAAAGATATCTCGTGTAAAACATATTGTCTAACTTGTTCTAAGTTATAAATGTAAACATATTTCTCTCTCTGTCTCTATCTGTATCTCATTTGCGCTTGACAGTTCATATAAACATGCACAAACACACATAAACATACACATACGTACCTTTCCAATTACAGGATGAAATAATTATAATATTTGTTTATTCAGTTTTTTTAGCCCTATTATTTTGGTTTTTTCTTTCTTAAATATAAAAATTTGTTCTTGCCTTAGTAAATACTGCATATTTAAAACATCTGAATTTTTCCTTGCTTATAAAATTGCAGTGCAGAAAGGTACCGTTTCTTACTGTTGTATCCATCTCTAATTATCTGAAAAATAAAAAGTAGCTCACAAGAAAACTCTGAACACATTAGGGCAAAAAGTCATTAAGAATAACAAAGGAGTTAACAAAAATGATGTAAAACTAAGGAGCAAACACGCACATGCACACATGCATCCACACATACCTACTGGACAATGAATAGGCATATAGACAGTTGGTCCTAATAGTTGCAGATATTTCCTTCTGAATTTGGAATATGTCCTGAGATTTATTTTTGCAACTCCCCTTTCTTTCATCCCTTGTCCCTCACCAGATGCTAGGGATGCAGAAACAAATGACTTTCATTCCCTGCCCTGGAGGAGATGGGCAGGTAAGCAGATAATTAGAACGCAGTGTAGTGGTTATTGTCCAACTCAAGAGAGAAGGAAGGAAATAATTCTGCACAGTGAAAGTAAGAATGGAAAGGAAAAGTTAGAGAAAATTTCATGGAGGAGATGAAGTTAGAAAAGGATTCGACATGTAAATAAAATTTGCCCAAGCAAAAAAGACATAACTGGATAGACAATAATTAGCATTGCAGTGCAATTCCAACACAAAATGTATAGGGAAAGAAAAGGGGGAATCTGTAACTGGATTGAGATAGGCCTTAAATGTCATAGGAAAAAAAGAAAAATGTTGGATCAGAACTCTACTTTAGAAACACAAAATTGGCTATAATGTGAGGAATGAATTAGAATGATAGATTGGAGATAGAGGAACAAAGTATAAGTCTGTTACAACAGACATAAGAGATGATGACTTCTCAAGTAGGGTAGCCATAAACGGATTGACTTTGTGCCGCAGAGGAAAAGATCTGACATTAGACCAGGACTCTTGCCTATTCCCTGGAAGCTAGTCTGAGCCAGGCCTATAATAAATAAGTTTTGGATAATTCCATGAGTCTGAGATGTCTTCATCTATTGCTTTATTACCTGATAACTATTTGCTTTATTATCATTTTTGTTTTGTTTGGTTTTTTTGAAATGGAGTTTTGCTCTTGTCGCCCAGGCTGGAATGCAATGGCATGATCTTGGCTCACTGCAACCTACACCTCTTGAGTTCAAGAGATTCTCCTGCCTCACCCTCCCGAGTAGCTGAGACCACAGGCCCATGCCACCATACCCGGCTAATTTTTGTATTTTTAGTATAGATGAGGTTTCACCATGTTGGCCAGGCTGGTCTTGAACTCCTGACCTGAGGTGATCCACCCACCTTGGCCTCCCAAAGTGCTGAGATTACAGGTTGAGCCACCACACCTGGCCCTATTACAAAAAACTAAATTCTCTTACATAAAAATTCACTTCTGTGAGTGTTAGGTCTAGTTGGGGTCTGCTAATGAAAGTTTACTGTTTGTAGATGGGAAGGCATGCAAATTCCATATATCAAAATTAGTTCTCCTATCTTAAAAAATTAGGCCATGTAGACTAGTGATTTTATTGGCCACACACAGCATGGTAAAAAAAAGACAAATTCATGCAACAAATTTATGCAATCTAGAAAATGGAAAATCTGGCTCCAAGTAGATTATATTATGGAACTGGAAATCCTTTGTGTTAGCTGTTTGTAGTTCTCAAGAATTTTAAAACTCATGGGTATGAAAGAATAAAGTCTGGAATTGCAATTAGGAACTATAAGAATCAAAAATACTTTTCTCCCTTGGTTTTGGTCATTTCCTTTGTAGGTTCATGTTAGGAATGTTTACATGCTAAACAGTTAACAATAAGGCAGCTTTCAAGTTTCGCTGTCTGCCGCCATAAAACCAGTAATGCTGAAAAAAGACAAGATAACCTGGAAAAGTTGTGGAAGGTTTACAGGGACTTTAGATGCAATGTGGTTCTGCTGCTGCTAGAGAGAGAGGATCTGTGGTCTATTGAGCTTTCTTCTATGTTTCTGCCACATAGACTACGATTCTAGAAAACAATGTGTCACTGGGGGTAAATTCTCACCAGTCACCAGTCACCTGAGATGTAGATAGAATTAAAAAAAAAAAACTGGAATAAAAAGAATAGCTCTGGAAGCTTATCTGTCTATATGGGAATTGGTGTGGGAGTGTGGTGGTAGTGGATGTCTTCAGGAGGTAGGGGGAAAACGTGAATAGAGACATCCAAGGTCAACAAATCTCTATTTAAACTTAAACGAAGCTGAAATAGGCATTTTGAGCAAAACAAGGTCAAAAAGATGAAAATATTACCTATACACCGAAGTGTTCACAGTTCCAAGTTGCACTTTAAAATTTCTGAGAAGAAAACGCAAAAATCAGTGTTTGCTATGCCAATACACAAACCTTTCACCTCTGGGAAAATTCTTCGTATTCTAAGCCAAACCAATTTTGTGAGTTTTACCCTTCAATCCTCAGGTCACAAACAGCTAAACATTTTTACCTGACTTTCAGTGTTCATGCCAAGAAATAAAGAATGTTAGAGTTCATTACTGAAGCAGCAGGTAGCAGCGTGGGAAATAATTTGTACCGAGAAAATGGTTGTCTCTCACATTGATGGCTGCATTTCCTTCTGTCCGTCCGTCCTTCCTTCCTTCCTTCCTTCCTTCCTTCCTTCCTTCCTTCCTTCCTTCCTTCCTTCCTTCTTTCCCCTTCTCTTCTTTATTCCTTCTTCCTTCTTTCCTTCTCCCTGCCTCCCTCCCTCTCTCCATTCCTTCTTCCTTCCTTCCTCCCTCCCTCTCTTTCTTCCCTCCTCCCTCCCCCATTCTTTCCTTCCTTCCTTCTTCCTTCCTTCCTTGTGTCCTTCCTTCCTTCCTTTGTTCCTTCCTTCCTTTTCTTCCTTCCTTTTCTTCTCTTTCTTTCTTTTTTCTTTTTATTCTAGCAAAAACAGAAAGCTAAGTCTAGTGGGAAAGATGAGGCTGCACTGAAAGACTGGCTCTGAAAGAACCAATCAGGTGACACTAAGATGCTAAAAGGCCTTCTTACCTCTTTCTTTCCATCTGCTTTTTGCTGAAGGAGGGTCTGCACAGAAAAGCAATAGAACATCAATGGAACACTTGGCCAAAGAATGAAACTGACTCTTAGAAATGTACTGATGTACTACTTGTGCTTCCCCAACCCTCCTCATCCATGTTGAGCATTTTTCATTTGGTGGATTCTATTATTTAATATTACCCATCCTCATTGGTTTAGAGGAGAATGTTTGGTGCCACTGCCCACCCAAGGAAAGAACAGAAATATTTAAAGGGAGCACTTTGATACAGCATGGCTTTACTGAGAGTTAACATCCTATGCCTCTAGTATATCTTCCAAGTCTGTGATGTAGGGCTGAGATGCTGAAAGCATTGTAATCTAATATTACCCCTTCCCAGAATCTCACAGATGGACTACAATGAATAGGTTGAAATTCTTATTTAACATTCAAAGGTACTTCATAGTTGGAATTTTCATGACTTTATAGTTTCTTCTTCCATCTTTATTCCAACTAAAATTCTTTAGAAGAAAAATGTTTGCAAGTCTAAGATTATCTGCACTAACAAAAACTAAAAAGAAAAATAGGAAATGAGGGAGGGAGAAAAAAAATGTTACAGTATTAGCAACTGTAATTCCTCACTGGCCTAAAGATTTTAACTATAGCTTTTAAGCAAGGCATTTTTTAAATTCACTGTTTTGGGGGAGGCAGTAGCTGAGATTAATTATGTATAATTATATTATTATTCCTCTTTTCATCGAGACATAAAAATACATATTATATAATCATAATATATGATCCAGACACCAGTATAATACATATGCAAAGTTTTCTATAAAATATATGCAATGATCTGTTATTGCATTATTATTTTTAAAATACTTTTTTGTTACAGAAGACACAAGATTAAAACGTTATCATCATATGTCAAATAATACCCAGGACTAGGTAGAGTTCTAAAAACTTTAGTAGAACAATAGATATTTTCACAGTATATAGGATTACTTATTTATGATGTTCTTTTGAGTGTTTTGAGATTAATGGAATTTCTCTTGAGTTTCAAGGGCCAGTTCTTTCTGAGGAAAAGGAGAATCCATTAAAGTTAAAAAAAAAATAAAAAGCCACGTCCATACATGCTATAAAGTGGCTCTAGGCCTAGCTATTCTCCTCTTTTTCTTTAATTATGGCATCTCCATGCAACTAAGCATTTACTGTAGTTCTTTGCACAGTATTAAATAATAAATTTTTTCACTTCATTCAAATTTGGCATAAACTTTGGGCTTTCCCATAAGTAAAAGATTCAGCAAGAGTGTAGAAAAATAATAATGAATTACTTTGGATTGCAAAGAGGATTCTCCTGGAATTCTACAACATCTGGTATTTAGCATATTTCTGTGAAATGTCTCCACTTATGCTTAGAAAGAAGGAATGGATCCCATCAGGCAGTAGGAAATTTGAATCATTTTAATCACATGCACAAATGATACTAAGTATCTAGGTATCAACAACAGGCCAAATGGAGAAAAATAATTAAAATAAGCAATCTTGTGAATTCAGGCTGTGGTCAGAAGACATTCCAAATTTTTAACAAGAAGCAAATAAATAACCTCTCAAGTATAAGTCATTCCATATCTGAATCACTTTAAAATTAAAAATGCTACAGGGCAAGTGGGGAGGAAGGAAATCCCTGTAAGAAAGAAATGCTCAAATAAATTCCCGTCAAAGTTTATTGCTTTTTTTTTTTTTTTAAATACACATATACGATACTATGTGAATTGCTTCTCTTTTAACCTTCTTTTTCCCGGGCTCAAGAAAGGGCTTTCCAAGGTCTTCTCATCAGCCACTAGTGGATGATCTCAGGGCTTTTCCGAGAATGGATAAATGAACAGGGTGCAGATAGTGTGAAGTTAGCCCACCTCTCCATTTCTCCTTTTGTCACTTGCCATTCTGAGTACCTTTTGGCCTTATGGAGCATGCTTCTTTATAGTACAGGGTGTAAGAGGAAACATTTTGAGGTGATGGATATGGATATGTTTACCACATATCCATATCCATATATATGTATACTTATCTCCAAGCTTATCTAATTGTATACATTAAATATGTAGATTTTTGTCAATCACACCACAATAAAATGTTTTTTAAAAAGAACACAAACCATTACTACAGTCCTTCTTAAGCCTCTACATCATCTCTTCACTTAAAAATTGACTTTTTGCAATGCAGCTCTATACCAGTCAACACCACGTCTCTCATGGGTAGCATGGCCCGCTGCTCTGCATTTCATATGTATCCAGCAAAAACAGATGTGGTACACTGGTAAATACAGGACACCAGATTGTGTAAAGTCACCATGGTGTTGGCACAGCTTAAGGAGGCCCCATAGATTTCTAGAGTCAGCACTCCCAAAGGACTTCTGAGGATGTGCAGCTGTCATCTCAATTGCCACAATGTCAGCTTTCAGGTGGTATCACTGCATTTTAGAGTTGCGATCTGCTACTCCATATGGATCTCTATAGAGTTAATGCTTCTCCCACCTCTAATTATTATCTGTATTATCATTATTGTTGTTATTATTAAGAAAGAAGAGAAACGATGATTAAGAACACAAGCCCAGGAGTATAGTTCCCGGGCTCCACCACTTGCCGAGAGACTTTGGGAAAATTACTTGGTGACTCTTGTGTTAGTTTCAGAATCTGTAAAATGGGGATGATAATACTACCCATCTCATAGTCTTGTCAGAAATATTTAAATGATATACTACAAGTGGAATGCTTCAAAAAGTATCTGGCACATGGTACAAACTTAACAGATATTAATTATTATTATTGTTACTGCTATTTTATTACTGCATCCTGTACCGTAAATAGTATTCTGAGCTTGGAAACATTAGTGCTGGTTTATACTAATATTCTCCTTTGCACATAGGGTGCTTTTCTTCTTATTGAACATGTTTTTATGAACATGTTTTAGAGGGAAAATATTTCTTCAAATAATAGGACTTTGAGATGTAAAATTCATAACTAAACTTATAGAATTCCAATTGTCTATGCACACAGAGTCACACTGAATGATCTTTAGCATTTTCAATACAATAAGGCATCTTGGAAAAACAGTTTTATCTATTCACACAATTAAGTATTCATACATTCTGATCAGTTGGTTTCATGAGAAGGCAAGAAACACTCCGCTGTAACTTCATCCTCCTTTCATCAAAATGTAAATGTTACTTATAAGATAACTTAATTCAGTGAGTTCTGACAACTTCTTATGATGCATAAAAGCAGTATGTTAGTGATGAATTAATTCAGTATAACAATTGAGATGTTAGTACTTCTCTGTTATCTTGCACATTATTCTTCCCCATTGTTTATGATATTTTCATCTCTTCATATTGCCCAAGGTATTTTCTTATGAATAGGATTAATAGCTAATCGTAAGCATAATTTCAACAAATTCTGTGTTTACCCTTTTGCATCTGTGTCTCTTTTGGACTTAAGACAGGACAAGCAGGTTCATGTAAACATCAGTGAACATTTACTCAGTTTGCTCTAAGAAACATAGTAGTGTCCCGGTGAAGACCATGGGTTCCAGGTTCAATTTCCCAAGTCTTTGCTCTTCTATCCTATCTGATTTGGTCTTAGTTTTCTGTTCTGTAAATTGGCAGTAATAATATTTTCTTAGAAGGGTATTCTGAGAATTAAAGATAATTAAAAGGTATATAACTGATTCCTGGCAGAGAGGAACACGATCACTATGTTTAAACTATCATTAATATCACATTTAGATATTAATCTGAAGTAAGGAACTTCATGGAATACTTAAAAATGAAAGCTTTTTTTAAAAGTTCTGATCTTTGCATTCCTATAACAAGAATTTTGTTTCAAGAATTCAATTCTCACTTCCTCAACACCTCATATGGCGTATTAAATACACACACACACACACACACACACACACACACACATACACACACACATACACAGATGCTCCTCAATTTATGATGGGATGATGTCCTGATAAACACATTGTAAGCTGAAAAGATCCTAAGTCAAAAATGCATTTAATACACTTAACCTATTGAACATCATAGCCTAACCTAGCCTACCTTAAATGTGCTAGGAATACTTACGTTAGTCTACAATTGAGTAAGATCATCTGGCAACACAGTGCACTACGGAATATCAGTTGTGATCATGTGGATGGCTGGAAGCTGCAGCTCACTCTTGCTGCCCAGAATGGTGAGAGCATTCCAGTTTCTACCCAATGTGTATTGTTTTCGCACCATCATAAAGGCGACAAATTGTTAGTCAAGAACTCTGTGTGTGTGTGTGTGTGTGTGTGTGTGTGTGTGTGTATTTACCCAGCTATTTCTTAAGTAATGATGCTTTCTTGCCTACATTTAAATTTTTACTTCAGTTGATTCTGCTCTATCAGACTGCAGTTATGCATGTATATATTTGTATACTCTAGAATAACTACTTTTGAAATTTTTGAGAAATATGCTTCATCCTGACATTACCACTGTCAAGGTTAATACCTGTTGGCCTAATCAATTCACGTAGCATGTAGACCCCTTTTAGCCTGATATGCCCGATCTCTGTGCCTATGGAGTTCATCCCATTAATGAGAGATGCTAGGTTTGTCCTCAGCCTAGAAATTAAGGAAGCAGATAATGGAAGGATCAAAGAAAAACGTGTTCACTTGTATGAAACTAAGACTACACTCACGTTTCATCTTTTTACACTAGGTAGCCAGTATTCCTTCTTGATATCTTGTCTGTCCAACAGAAGCCTCCAACAAGAAAAAAAAAATGTAGTAGAGAAAAGCCTCCTACTGCTTTCAGCTGCTATAGTCATAGGCCTCCCACAGTTGTGAGGCATCTGCGCTCCTGGTTCCTGGCTGGGCTCCCTAGTCTTCGGCAGAAGCTACATTCCTCAAAAGAGAGCTGACAGCCAGAGCAAGAAGGGAGGGAAAGATGCTGAGACTTTCAAAAATAAATGTTTCTGGTTTTCAAGTTTGTTCTCTATTCTGCTGTGTGCAGGATAATATTCCTCATTATAATTGACGTCCAAGGTCAGATGGCCTGTGGAAATCAGTGGACAAAGCCACAAGGCACTTGGGACCTGTGGCTATCAAATCTTAAAACTTCCCCTCATCTCACCAGGTAGAACTGACCTGTATCCCATTTGTCACCCCCACCCTATTGTAAAACCTCTCTCACTGCTCTAATATATATGGTTTTAGTCTGTGTCTTCCTAAGAGGCAGTATTACATTGTGGTTGAAAGCAAAGTCTCCAGCCTAAGATTGCCCAGTTTTGAACTCTGGCTCCATCATTTCTTATCTGTGTGACCTTGGGCAAGTGTTTTAACTTCTCTGTGCCCAAGTTGACTTATACATATAAAGGGAATAATAATAATAAATAGATAATAAATCTACTTCATGGCAATATTTTGAAAATTAAATGAGTTAATATGTATGAAGCACTTAGAAGAATGCCTGATACATACATGATAAATGCCATCCAAATATTTACTTTTACTTCTTAGGAGTAGGAAACAGGCTTTAATTACTTTTTCTAATTCTAAAACCCCAGCACAATGTCTGGCACATAATATTTAACCTAGTTGTCAAAGACAAAGCTATCTTATAGCTCTAAACAGCAAATACCTCAGGCAGGCTTTAATGGCAAAACAAAACTACATGTTTCTGTAACTACAAATATATATATATATATATATATATATATATATATATATATATATACACATATATATATATATATAGCGAGAGAGAGAGAGAGAGAGAGAGAGAGAAAATAATACAAAAGAAAAAACCCTGGTTCACTGTAGCAGGAAACAGAATCTCAGTGGGATCTCCTTTCTATCAAACTAAAATGTCCTAGTAACCAATCTTTCAGAATCCCCTTCTGAAATACAGCAGCAGGCCAATTAATTAGTACGAAAGCTTAGGCAAAAGGACAGTACTACCTGGAGAGCTAAGCAATTCAGGCAGCCTCACAGCATTTAATTAAGCCGCAGACCATAAAACAACCTTGTTTGGTAATTTAGAACATACATTTCCACTGGAGCATGTTTTCTGATTCAGGCTTTCTTTGTGGTTGCTTCTCTGCTGGTCAAATGTGTCCTGAAAGGGTGGTGAAAACATCGCACTCTGCCCACACAATGGATACAACAAGAATAGACTATCGGGCTCTTGCCCACATTTATTAGGAAATTTGAGCCTGTCTTCAGACACAAATACTGACTCATAGAACATTAGCATTTCTAATCATTTTCCAGGAAACATTCAGTAGACCAAATAGGAGGCTGGAGGAGAGAAACCTTTGGTCTATGAGATGCCTTAAACAGTTTGACACCCAATCTGAATGTTATGCTGCTCGTAGAAACCCAGCATAGCAGAGATGAGCCACACTGCAGAGTGGCTGCCCCTCTTTCTGCGAACTCTAGAGGCCTGGCTCTGGTGGGTCAGGAGGGTCTAAGCTTTCAGTCCATCTGCACCTGCTGTACCTCAGCCTACATTGCTCTAAGTTCTCTCAAACATGAATTCCACGTGGTACTGGCAAAACTGCTCTGAATTAGAGCACAGTCCATCTTGCCAAGATTCTGGAGGGGTTAGTTAAGTGAGTCCATGGATAAAGACTCATTTGGGGAGAAAAACACAAAAGCATTACTTTGTGTTGAATGCCAGTTGAAATTACATAATAGATAACTATGACAAGGAATTAAATAAATTTCATTAAACTCCGCACAGGATATCATAGCACTGGAGGGAAAAGTAAATCCCTGGTATCTAGGCTAAGCTAGCTTCTTTAAGAATGTATTGTCATCCTGATTTGGGCATGTTAATAAGTAGTGGAAAGACGAAAGCATCACTGGGGTATCTCTCAAAGTAATTGACTAGCATGCAGGCTCATGAAGATAAAACTCTGGCTCACGTTGTGTTCTCACCAAAGGGCTGCCCTGTGTACCAGGAGATCAGAATGAAAAGGTGTTCCCCTCACAGTCTCTGGGGGGCTTTGTTTCAACATCCCACTCTGTTTTCTCAAGAGAAATGTCTCCAAATGAGAATCATTTGGCAAATAAAATGAATATCAGGATTTGAATGTCTGATTTTAAAAGCTGCTTACATGGAAATCCACCCACTGTTTTGAAAAGGTATAAGATGCTTGAGGCTTATTCCCAGAACTAAATCATAAGATGGGCTTTTTGGGACTAAAAGCATAATAGATGCCAAAATAAAAGAGCAATACAAAAATGCCCCAACTTATGTATAGCCACAAGTTCATAAAAATATTTTTTTAAAAAGAGAAACTTAATGAAGGCACAGGAAAGTCTGAATTATTCTTCTCAAAAGCTAATTGAAATATACGTAGGTCACTCTAAGTAATATGATTCTTCAGAATTTGATTTTTAAAAATTCTCAGTTTTATAACAGACTTATAGACATATGTCAAAGTTATGATAAAGAGTTTGTTGTTTTGTTTGTTTTTTTTTTAATTAAGGACAGGTGGTGATGTTGGAAAATATGTGAAATTATTAAACTACTGAGGTGTAAGCTAACCAATATTTATTGGATGACTATAAGATTCACAGAACTAAATGTGATTCTATGGGATGGAAATATGTTACATATTAGATCAATGTATTTTACATATTAAATCAATACTTATATCACTAGGTACCATGTAAGAATTATAACAAATGAGCATAGAATAATTTCTGCTGTAAATAACCTAAAATATAGAAAGGAAGTCATGTTATCATGGTAAGATACCTGAAAGTCAGGAGGTTCTGTTAAAATTCTATGAGCGTAGAGATAGGAGTATGGGAAAAGATCAAGGACATTTGGGCTAGCAGAGACAGGATGGATAGAAGATAAAAGAAAAGGACCAATGAGGAAGTGGACTAATGAGAAGGTAAAGGTGCAAAGGAAATAAATAAATAAATAAAAACAAAGAATTAACAGAATGATTGTGAGCAGTCCAGTGGCTGCTCCAAGCTCAGGATGTCAGAAGTGGAATAAAAGAAGATGAGCCTGAGAAAATAATTGGAACTTTATTCTCAAGGAAATTGCCAAGGGGACTGGGAGATATATTAAAAGATATTTGTTTTTGCTTCTGTTTTGTAGCAGGGTAGTGACACAATTAGAAAATGCTTTGGGGAAGAGATTAGATTGTAATGAAAATCAAGTAAGACTGATAGGCCAATGATACCCCAGAGAGCAGCCAAGCCCTGGGGACTGCAGACAATTTCATGCTTCACCCTTTTTCCTCAAGGGTTGGAGAGGGAGCTCCTGCCACCCCGCTGATTGTATAACAGTTGCCATATTTTGGGGGAGAGGCCTTTCCACCCTTGGACAGAGGAAGACTGGGCTCTTCACTCCCCCAGGCAAGACTTCCCATAGGAGTTAACATTGCTTTGGCTCCTTGTGCAGGGATCTACATTCAAATTGTGACAGCGCAAGCCTTAGCAAGTGACCTGATCTCTCCATATCTGTTTTTTTCTCTCATGAAGAAAGCTTAGCACATTGGTTGGCATATGGGGGGAAAAGCCATAACTATGATTACCAAAAAAGCAGCTATGATTACAAATAGAATCATAAAAAGTGGGTTCAATTTGGTGCTGTGAATATTTTTTCAGTAAACCAATGTGTAGACCACTTCATTTGATATGCAATCAAATAGATTTACAGATAGTCTAAGAAAAATTTCAGCACAAGAAAGTGCAGCATTAGCATTTTGAACTGTGATGCTAACAGACCAACAAAGCATGTTTAGGCAGTGGTATCAACTGAATGGCTGAGCTTTGTTCTTGTACATATTTCCCCATTAAAATGCAGCAGCGTCAGAAGTTACTATACTCTGTAAGCTCTTCCCTGAAAAGAGGAAAAACAACCGTGACTCATGGGCTGCTAGCTTATTCCACAAAAGGGGCCCTGGAAGGATGCCTCTTTCTTTTACCCAAAATTATGTTTGCTACTGTTTTATGAAAGTGATAAAGAAGCTATTATTCTCACTGTTCTTGAGATTTATACTTGGAGTCCTGTCAGAAACACAGTAGAATAGATCGTGTACCACCCTTCACCTGGCCTGAAGCAGAATCCTGAGATTTTTCTTTGTTGCCCTCACCCCCTCTCACCTTTCGTCTCTTCCCTCTGGCACACCACCTTTATGTGTATACTTTGCACATAGTCATCATATTTTTTCCACTGCATTTGTAGTCCAGGCTTCTTCTGGAATCCATCAGGCAATGAAAATAATTGATCCCTGTTGTGTTCTTGGTAAAGGTCAGAGATACAGTCGTATCAGCCGACTTGATCTGCTTGACTACCAGCCTTGTGATTTCCACCCTGGCAATTTAAAAGCTCTGTAAACTGTCAGAATTAAGACTGTAAGCTTGGCCAAGCACTCAACAAAGACCCCAAAGGCATCACATAAAATTGGGCAAGGAGCCCTGGTTATTACTTTTTAACATCTGGCCCTTTCTCTTAATCTTTCTAAAAGGAATGGAAATGCAAATTGAAGCAGGACATTATTTCCCTTGGCATTGTGTATCTTAACCTCAAAAATAACTTGATTTTGAGTTGATTTATTATGAACTTTGCCACTTAACCTGACAATTGACTGAAGGTGCTTCTCAAAATGTCTAGGTACTAATATGTAAGCAATTTGTTTTGTTCTCCAGTTTAATCCTCTTTATTCAAAACTTTGAGAAAATTAAAAAAAAAAATCATTATAATGGGCTTTCTGGTAGATACAGAAAACCAGCAGGGAAGATTGAGAAGTACAAGAAAAACACACCAGAAATAAAATAAAGTTTGGGTTTAACAAATAAAATTGGCAAGATATTGCAGAGAAAAAGCATTAGGAATACAGCTATTCATCAAGAATAAGAAAATGATGAAAGTTGACAATAAAAAACATATACTACCTTTGGGGAGTGATAAGACGCTCAAAGAATTCTTTAAGATATATGGGTTTCTGCTTCGGGTTTGTTTGCATAAGAGGCATAAATGTTTAAATAATCCATAGGGATTGACATAATGGTTCTAGTTCCAATTATCAAGAAGTCTAAGGAAAAAATACGCAAGAGGATATAGATATTATACATTGAGTAGTTAGGAAAGAGAACAGAAACTAGCCTATGAGGCTGCCTCCTGATAAGTTCATTTATGGTCTAGTCTCCTTTACCTCTGTCTCCACAAACCTGGCTCACTGCAACAGCCTCATAGCTTCCTCTACTTCTAGTCCATCCTCTACCTGATTTACATAGTAATCTTTTTAAAATAGTACTGTTGGCCAGGCATGGTGGCTCACTCCTGTAATCCTAACACTTTGGGAGGCCAAGGCAGGCAGATCACATGAGGTCAGGAGTTTGAGACCAGCCTGGCCAACGTGGTGAAACACTGTTTCCTTTTTTTTTTATTATTGCATTTTAGGTTTGAGGGTACATGTGAAGAGCATGCAAGATTGTTGCACAGGTACACACATGGCAGCGTGATTTGCTGCCTTCCTCCTCTTCACCTATATCTGGCATTTCTCCCCATGCTATCTCTCCCCAATTCCCCACCCCCTGCTGTCCCTACCCTATTTTCCCCCAACAGACCCCAGTGTGTGATGTTCCCCTCCCTGTGTCCATGTGTTCTCATTGTTCAACACCCGCCTATGATTGAGAACATGCGGTGTTTGATTTTCTGTTCTTGTGTCAGTATGCTGAGAATGATGGTTTCCAGGTTCATCCATGTCCCTACAAAGGACACAAACTCATTGTTTTTGATGGCTACATAATATTCCATGGTGTATATGTACCACATTTTCCCTGTCCAGTCTATCATCAATGGGCATTTGGGTTGGTTCCAGGTCTTTGCTATTGTAAACAGTGCTGCAATGAACATTCATGTGCATGTACAAACATTAGCCAGGCATGGTCGTGGGTGCCTGTAATCCCAGCTACCAGAGAGAATGAGGCAGGAGAATTTTTTGAATTTAGGAGGTGAAGGTTGCATTGAGCCAAGCTGACAGAGAAAGACTCTGTCTCAAAAAAGAAAAAAAAAATAGAAAGAAAAGAAAAATGATACTATCATTGTGGCAGTCTCCTGTTCAAGAACTACTTGCAACCCTCTAACTATATTTTGATGTTCTGCATAATCTCCTACACTGTGCCCCTGTCCAGTCTTAGCTCAAATTCTTCTCAGCACAGACCTTCTGCTTGAGTCTGGCCTCTTTTCTTGCTCAACCTCTAGACAGATGCCAGCCTAGTTCTTCTACCAACATTAAGTCTACCTGGCCTTAGGTAAAACAAGAGGTTTACTGTAATTACATGCTTCTCTGATTATTGGAGGCAAAGTTTTCATGCCTATGCTTTCCAATATAGTCCCCACTCATACTTGGTTTGTCACTTCTGAGACTTGGGCCATCTAGTTATCTTAGACCATTCTTGTTTCACTTCTGCTTCTACAAAATAGGATGCGGAATAAAGAAGAGTAGATGAAGAAGACAGTTTTCTCAGGAAAGTCTGGCATTGGCTCCTTTTTTCTGACAGTCCTCATTCTGAATCATCTTTTTTCCTGGTTCCAGACACCCTTCAGAAGTATATCCCTCATTTCTAAACTTCGTGTTTTCTCATCTCTCTTGAACATTTGCTTAATCTCTCTCTCCTCATCTGATTTATACTCTGTTCTCTTCTCTTTTCCTTTGTTTAATATTCTCCTTTCCAACTTTTCCAGCCTATTTTCTCCCCCCTTAACCCTGGGGCCTCTTGCTTTCTATGTTCAAGTGTTCATGTCTGACAGCAGTGTGAGCACCCAACTTAGAAAGAAGATGCTATTTACCTGTCCTTTTTAAATTGTCATATCACCAAAGGCTGTGTGTGCCAGGCATCGCAGGTGCAGTGAGACCAGACTGGCAGGTGAGGCTAGAATGAGCAGTACATCCCCAGATCCAGAGGAAGGCCTGCCAAAAAATGGCTCTGGATCCAAGTAGAGAATGCAGCTATTGCCATCTAAAATATTAGACCAGGGAGAAAGTGTCTTGGAGTCTTTTCAAAACTAGAAACTTGGCACTAAAAAACAATACATTAAAAAATAATACAAAAAGTCACCATGTTTCAATCTACCTGTGAATCCACCTAACTCTTAGGAAGAAGGCTATTGTAAGAAAAGGAACAGTCCAACTCCTAAAAAAAAAATCAAGTTGTAAAATCTTCACATCCTATTGAGAAACAAATTATTATATATAACCAGTGCTATTAAATATGTAATGTTAGTGATTAACTATTAACCTCCCTGATGAGTTTAATGTTAGTGTGACTAACACGTTGCTGATTTTCTCTAATCTAATATTTGTCAAGCACCTGTAATGCGTGAAATTCTACAGAGTCCACTGAACCATTTCATTTGAACAGCCATTTCAAACTTTGCAGCTCTAGGTATCCTGTATTCACATCACATAATACTTTGTATTGTATAAACATTATAAGTTGGTGTAAAAATAAATGAAGACAGTTTGAAGGTCAATTTTTTTAGTATGCACATGTGTATGGTGTATGTGTGCTCTACGTGCACGTTTTACTTCTGTCCTTCAAGGTTGTGGCACTTGTGTTCAATTTCTGAGTGCACTCTGTACCTGTTTTTTAATACTTGTTCACAGAGCAAATAATAACTGCTAAATGAAAAGTGATGGCAAAACCCCTTCAGTCTCCAGATGAATTGAGATTTCCTCCAGATTGAGAGAATAGTAGGAAAACTCTTCATGTGAATTTTATTTAAAAAATAAAATAATATACCAATAGGCAACACCATTTTCATGGAAGGAATGATTGTAGCGAGAAAAGGAAAAATAAACAGAATCTACATGTCACAGGCATCAAACAAGCTACCTTCACAAATACTGCTTTATTGAAAGTTCACAATAACCCAGAACCACTGACATGTCCCCATTTTTTCACACTTGAGGAAACTGAGAACCATGAAGATCAAGCTAACAGAGAGAAATAAAAAATGGTACACACATGGCAGCGTGAATTGCCATGATTTAATCTTTGCCATAGAGCCAAGATTTAAACTCAGGTGCCCAGGACAGCACACCTCATACTCTTTCATTATACACATCCCTTGAATATGAATTTGCCTCAATTCCCTCTCTAATAATATTATATCGAATTGGTCTTGTGGAAGAAAAGTGACATATGTAAATTACCTGAATTTTAACTTGAATCTTTTCTGTAGCTGAGAAATTTCAGTCAATATATAATATCTTCAGGAATCTCAATAGCAGTCATTCTTGTTTTCTATTGTTCAGTTACTTTAAACAATGTAAAAACTTTTAGAAATGTGCTTAAAAACCATGAATATCTGAATTCTCTTTTGTTTTGGTATGTGGGTGACTAGAACTTGCAGTAGCATTAAAGTTTGATTTCTGACAGTGCCTTTTGTACCGCAGTTGAAACGGTTTTCTTTCCTTCAAGGTTCTTGCTTACCATTCTCCAGAAACCAAAATGAAATTTCACTCAACTCTTTTTATATTGTTGCAGCTTGATAGCCTTTTAAAAGTTTCAGCAATCCAATGGCAATTCTTGCAGATGTGTCTCCACAAGGGAGTCATAGCTTCAACAGTGGTGTGCTTCCTGTGCAAGTGTGTGGCTTTGGCTTTCCCTGTGTAGTTGTTTAATTAAAGACTTGACCTTCAGGTCTTTTAGAAAATTTTTATTGATAACAATGGAATCTCTATGTGTGGACTGATTTAAAAAATGATATACTTATTTTTCTTATATTTCAAGGTGGTGTTATTGGTACAAGCAGAGCCAACTTGCAAAGGAACACGGTTCTCCTTGGTACTCCATACTTTCTTTCCCATGACATTCCATCTGTGTGTACACCCCCAACCCTCCCTCAACCCAAAAAATCTCATGTTTATTCTCTTTGTGTTCTATTTTCCATTAAAAAAGATAGCTAATGAAATAATAATTGGAGAGAAGGGTCCCTATCCTAACGCTTTTTAATACAGGGACCTTTCAGGGGTGATCTCCTGAAACAGAGTCCAGTTTTCTGCCCGAAAGAATAGAAGTAATGTATAAATTTTAAACCAATTATAAAAGAAGATGGCAGCGTGGTACAGAATACAGAGATAATTTTGAAGTGTTAGAGTCTTGAGCTGCCTCAAACATCACATCTCTAAGACAGTCACCTAAATAAAACCTCCACCTTCGGGAGGCCCTAAAGCAACTTTCTTCCACTGGAAGAGAAGATGTGTACTTCAGTAAAGGCCCAGCTCGTTGAAACAACCAGAAATCTCACTTTAGCACTTTTCATGGAACTCTGATCCAAGAGTGAAAGGAGGGGTCGTTGCCTCCACACCTTCACAATTCAATAAGAACAGATTTAATTTCAGGCCTTACAGTTTTGCCTCAGGCTTTTCTTTGCAACCACACCTGTTTAACCTCCAGCTCACTAGTTACGTGGCCTTACTTTATGACCCATCCACACCTGCATCTCCACGGCACCAAAGAGAGCTTTAGTTAGGTGTCATGAATATGACAAACCTGGACCAAGGCATTTGATCTTCAGTAAATGAATGTGTGCTTTTCTGTTGCCATTTACAACCTTGGCCCTACCATTTCACCTCCGCTACAGACAGGTGCCTAAACAAGCTGAGCCAGGGAAGCAGTTTCTCTGGCTTTCTGTTGTTTTTTTAATTGTGTTCATCACTGACTAAGGTGCTGCACTCTGCCACATCCTGTTTGCTGCTGTATCACAGGATTGGCACGCTGCAGTGATGTGAGTCAGTGCATGGCACAGTCATTAGATAGTCACCTCTTCTCAGGAGTGCACACAGCCTCTCGGTTGTGAGGAAAAGAGGATTGGATACTCACAAACATTGGATTTTCTTAGTAGAAGCTTGTGTTTTCACTGATTACTGATGCACACACACCTCAGGACCAGAACTGTGGCAGGTCCTGCTGCAAGTATGCCATTTCTGTTCAAGTTGCTAAGCGCAGAGGATTAATTGTGATGCATACTAAAGGAGAGTGGTGGGGAAGGTTTGAGTCATCCTTATCATTAATATAACTGAGTGATTATCGACCTTTCCCTGGAGAAAATCAGACAGTAACTGGCCATTGAAATATTAAATAGAATTCTGAAAAAGGCTGGCACAAGATTTGTGCTTTGTAGCTAAGAATAGCAAGGTTAATTACAGAAGGGAGTGAAAGAAACAGGAAAGCAGCCATCGCACAAAGCAGAAGTTGCTGCCATGGTAGTTCTCAAATAATTGGTAGCAGGAGCTGGTCTCAGAGTTGTCAAAACATTAACCCTTGAGGGATGGAGTTTGGAGAGGGGAGAGAGAGAGAAAAAAAGAGAGAGAGAGAGACAGACATACAAACACAGGTCACTTGTTGTTTCAAATAAATGATAGCTGCTTACCAACCCAAATCAGAATCTAAGCCTTTAATTATATTTGTCAGTATATGACTAAGCCTTCTTAAATTCAGAATGTGTGCTATTCAAACATACTCATCCAATTCTATCACATAGTTTTTCTCTGGCAAGCCCCAAACACAATAATAAAAGCAGAGTGTTTATGTCAAACAAAGAAGTAAAGATATTTTACCCTAGCTAATAATTTTTCTAGCCGTATGTCTGTCGTGTATAGCAGTATCACAGACAGAATGAAACTACTTAAGAAAATAATACTTGTTTAAAGATATGTAACTGTTTCAGTTAACATGAAAATCTCTAAAAGAGGCTAACATGAATAAGGCTAACCTTTACTCAAAATAAGTTTTCTAGGCATTCAGTATTTTTTCCGTATAATTCTAGGCCGGCTTATTACCTTGATCGGAATGATAGTTTCTGTTCTGTTTATATTCAGCTTTCACTTTTAGTCATATCTGATTATATAGACAGAAAATTTGGGCTAAACCATTAAGATCAGCAGTGAGGAATGAAACATTTAAAACTGGAAGTGGGTTTCTAAAGGAAGCTTTGTCGTCCTCTTCTTAATATTTCTTGGATTAATTTTTTGAGGTTTTTTTTTTTTCATTTGCTTTGCTGAAAAATGGTGGATACTTTAGCCCTGTGGGTATGTGCCCACCTTCATATAATTCTCAGAATTCCAAGAATGCTCACTTTATTATTATTACTGTGATTATCATCATTATTGTTAAGCATTACTTGAGCATGTACTATATGACAGCCATGTATTAGAGCACATAAATGCATGAATTGTAACTTGTAACTAAGTATGTTGATACCATTATTCCTGTTTCAAAGAGGAGAGCACTCAGGTGAAAGGAGGTTTAGTATTTCACTGAAAATGTATAACAACCATTAAGAAGCAGCAGAACTAGGATTCAAAAGTAGAATCTATAGTTTTCCTGAAACACCTTGCTGTTTCTTATTTAAACTTTTCATAATTATGAATTCCAACTTTCTTAATACCATCAGCATTAAGTAACTGCATTTATATTTTTTTAATAATCAGAATTGGGTTACTCATAAAAATATTTCTATATTCCTTAACCTGATGCCCAGTTTAGAGAAGCTGCCCAATTTTGTATGTATTGGGGTTTGTTAAATAAGGAGAGCCTGTAGCAGACCCTAGCCTCATGGCAAACGAAGGGGTTCAGGATACACTACCCCCAAAATATGGTACTTTGGCATATTAACTATTTTATACTAAAGGAATTTGATGAAGATCATGTGCAGGAAGGACTCTCTAATCTTCTCCCCACTCTTCTTCCCTGAAGCAGGTCATAAAACCTAGGAAGTGTTTTCTGACCTTGCCCTGAAACAAATCACAAGACCCTCATGTGCCCTCCCTATACCCAGAGTAAAGGAATATTCTTATCTCTGAAGATGAAGGGTCACAGATAAAAATCTAAAAAAACAAGCCTTGCCAAATTTCCCCTAGTTTATTACCAAGAAATTATGCTGTTTTCTTCCCTATCAATTTCTTCCTGTCTACTCTTCATCAAACCTTGCATAAAAATATATAGGTTTAACTATTTCTTTGCATCTTAATTTCCTTGTGAAGACTCCCATGTCTTGTAACACTTATATTAAATAAATTTATATGCTTTCCTTTTTAAAAAATTTTGTTTTAGATGCCTCAGCCATGAAGTTCTCTAAGATGGATAGAGAGATATTTTTTCTTCTTCTACACAAACATTTCTTAGAGATAATGGGATAAATAATTACTGTTAAGAAGTATACTAAGGGGCTGCAAATTATCCCCCCTGGTCAACCCAACTCTACTTCCCTTATTTGGAAAATAATTGATATATAAGACAAACAAAAGCATAGTGTATATTCTCCTTTCTCAGAGTTCCTGAACTAAGTACCACTCAACAAAATGTGTTAGTTTGTATGTGAATGCATTTGTTGATATATTTGTTTTATATGGCATGTCTGTCTATTCTTGTCCCATGTCTGTCTTTTCTGCCCCTTGTTTGTCTGTTCTTACTTCCACTTCCCACTCCTTTCTCTGCTCTGCTCCAGGTCATAGGAAACTGCATTTATCAGACTCTGCAGCCTTTTGGCTTCTGGGCGGGTTCCACCAATGAGATGCATTGTAGGGAGTAGGAGGGAAGTAGCGATGAGAAGTCAGAGTATTTCTCTCAATCTCTGTTTAATGCTTAGAGCAGCTGCATATCCTCTGTGATTCTGGTTCCTGCTAGACTGCCCCTCCCTCCACTGTCACATTTCCCACCTGGCAGCTCCTCGCCATGGGTCTCTCTCCCACTGCATGGCTGCACCTGGTGGACTTTGCCCAACTTGTTCCAATGTTTGTAAGTCCCAGGGGGAAAGGTGATCAAAAATAAATAAACAAATAAATAAATAAATAAATAAAGCCCATACATCTATGCTCGTGTTTGAAAGTTATAAATTAAATACAAATTGTTAAAGTATATTTTCTATTTTGATAAACATATCTTTATAATGACATTTAAAAAATACCTTGCTTGGGAATCCATGAGACAAACATTCACTTTCTCTTACTTATTAAGGAGCGGAGGGGACAGTAGAGATTCTTATTTCCCACACCCACGGCTTGGCTACTCAGTTACCTTAGTCCTCTCTGAACAGCACTGTCTGGGAACTGCAGGAATCTTCTGAATGGGGACACTAAAATGTTTCTCCTTATGCCAGCTAGTTCAAACCAAGAATTCCCTGTCCACAGGCGCCTCCAGTTTCACAACGTGGTCGGTGTTGACCCTTTATGTTGCTCAAGGAAAGCTAAGGCTGGAAGTCCAGGTTCAAATTTAGAATTTTCAGACTCAGGCTTCAGGCTTGTGGCCCATACCTATTCACTTTCTTTTGGCTCCATTTCATGCTGTAAAGATCTTGAATGCATTCACACAGACACTCCAGATCTTTCATCCAAGCCCTAGTGACTCCTTCCCCATTTGTAAACAGGTGCAGCCTCTTGGCTACCTTGTAGCTCTGGGGTTCTGTGCTGATCAACAGAAGATAGACTCAGGGAAAGTGGATGAAATCTGTCACCCAATTGGGTAGAAAAGGCCAGGGACCTACACATCTAGAGCCCAGTCTGGAAGTGGGAAGGGGGATGGGATCTGGGTGTTTATGGCTTCTTTACCCAGTAGTTTCTTCTGTAGGAAAGAACATGGCCAGGAAGGAACAGAGTAGGATCTTTTAAAATGTGGATCCCAGATCAGGGTTGCCCCTTTTCCAGGGGGAGGGGTAGCACAAATTTTGAGGATCTGCCAAAAATGGTGATGGTAGCATCTCCTCCTCTTGCTAATCTCTTGGATATATCACTGTCCCCTCTTTGTCTGCTCAGCCTTCTCTTACTTCCTTAACAAATTCCTTGTAATAAAATTCCATGCCTCAAAACACCTGGAGAGGTTTCTGCTTTCTTGGCTGTATTCTGATTGATATAGCTTGGTTAATTTTTTTTAAGTGTTAGAATGCAGTGATAATTTCTGTACATCATATATTGGATTTATCTGAACTAAAGAGAATAAGCTCTATTACAAAGATAGATTCAGAGGTATAAAATGTTTTCTGACAATCTAAATCTTTTCCTAACACGTGCACATTTCATAAGTCATATTTCAAAAGCCATTATATATTTAACTGTACCTAAATTTGCATGTGGAGTTACAAGGTAAATAGGACAGATGGATGAAAAATAGAAGTGGAATATTTCAACCTGCCAAGCAGAGGGGCAGGAAAGTGAAAGTGATTCAACTAAATGCTGTCTCTTACCTAATATAGAGCCTTTGATGGCAAGCTGCAGCCTTTGGGTTCTCTACAATTCGCTCCGACACTTCCCACATTTAATCTTTTTCACGTGTCATTCTACTAGGACAGTGCACTGCTAGCTCTTAAAATAAGACTTACACATATGGTACTTATATAATGAAGATAAAACCCGTGCAGTGGGGCTGGCAATGTTCACATTTGGTTTCTTGATAACGCTTGAGGAGAGATATTGCCTGGGTTATATAACAATTCAATTCCTAGGGTTTTTTTTTTTTTTTCTTGTTGTTGTTTTTGTTGTTGTTTTCCTGGAAGGCACAAGAGTTTGACACACATCTGAATCCCAATCTTTGTCCCTTTTTGCTAATGAATAGTGTGTTCTAAAAACCCTGATTTCAGTGATAAAACTTATATTCCATATTTTTATATTCTACATCACCTTGTTCAATTCATCATGGATAATATCATTACTGAGAAAAAATCAGGAATCTGTTTGGTGTTCTGTCATTTCTGTTTCTGTGCCTTTGCTTATAACACTCTCACTGCAGCAACCCTGCTATGACTGACCTGGTAGACATTGCCAACATTTGGCAGCAGAGGGAAAGGGAAGGTGATCAACTTTGCTGCCTGATGTTACTAAAAACCGCAGCCAATTTTCAATTATCCGTGTCAGTAGATGCAGGCATCTTTGAAATCCAGATCTAATCTATAAATAGCAAGGTAACAAGAGAAACAAAACAATGGAGCTTCATTTGATCAAGAGTTGCTGTATTTTTTAGTCACGATTTCTGAAGTCGTAATCATACTGCCTTCCAGTTGAAAAACTAATCAAGCGTTAGGCTAGGACTGTGGCCGGCGGAGCTAAATCAAGGAGCTTGGCCTTCATTTTTAGGTAAATGGGCATTCTGCTTCCCCTACCTTTTCCATTAAATTTCCAAACTGCCCCCATCCCACAATGCAAAAAGAGCAGCCGAAGGACCTGAGGCTTCACACCATGAGGCCAGGCTGCCTAGGGTATTGATGGGAAGCACAGACAGCCTCCTCCAAAGGCTGAGAAAAAGGTCATACTATGTGGGAACAATAATGTTTAACACCGTAAACCCACGCAACAGGGGAAGGGGAGAGTGAGAGGTAACTGCACATGTCACTACCACCTCTACCTTGCAAACGCCAGGGAAAGAGATGCAGTTCCCATAACACTGGTACCTGTGCTATTAAAGATGTGTGACAGTTTACCTCTACTTTTGACAGTCACTGAACCATTCTTAATGGAGTCAGAGAAGGAAAGTCAATAAACTGCAAACCATGCAATCGACCTCGCTGCCATGATTTGAAGAGGTGCTGGTTCTTGTTTGTCTCTAATTGTTCTCTTCCAAATGTCAACATTGCCTCCTTATTCACATAGAGAAACCAGAATAGAATATGTCTACAAATCAGTAAATCTTGTTGAGTTGGGAGAGAATCTGAAAGTATATATTCTACTTGGTGGACTAGTAACACTATATTTGCATATGAAGAATGGTTCATAATGACCTATAGCTGGCCTGTGGAGTTATGTTATTCTTATTGCTTCTCTTGGTATTTAAGCTAAACAATAAATTGTGCCTTACCAGTAACTCATCAAACATGGAACTTTTTATCATAATATCCATATTAACTAAGTTGATGAATATCCAACATGAGACTGGGTTATTTTGTTAATAACTATAATAAGTACAGTTGACAGAATTTCACTACAAATCTCAAGGAGTTAAATAGACCCATGAGGTTATTCATGGTGAATAACTAGCATGCATGGTGATTTCCTAGCCATGTTGCATTACAGTCAAGAAGCTCAGCAGTGTTTTCATCTCATCATTTTTACTCACTTATATTATCTTTGCTTTCTTATCCCACTTCTCCCTATCTCCCAAATGCATATTTTGGGACATGGCAACATTTTTCTAGTGTTAATATGAATTGATGTCTTCCTTAGAAATAATGAGAGCCTTACACATGTCAGAAAATTATGAGACAGAGTGTCTTTCAGCTCAAGTAATGTTCCAGCACAGGAGGTGATGAAAACGCATTATCTGAAAATTACTCCATATAAAGTGAATAGTCGTGTTCTCACTTGAGTTCTTGGGAAACAGATGGCCACTCTCTTAGTAATAAAAATAATTCTCCTTACTTACAAAGCTTTTATTTCAAAATATATTCATTTGAATTATGTCATATTATCCTCATACCATGTCTATGAGGGAGATAGACACCAAGACGTGATACTTCCTAGAGCTTTCAGCAGAAAGGTACCAGCTCAACCTCCAAACTTGTCTTCACCTTCCATGTATCTCATGACATGTCTCATTCCATACAAGGATTGAGACTGATCCATTTATATATATATTGCTTTTCTAGGAGGAAATTTGCTGCTGCCTTTAAAATGAATGTTAAAGTATATGTCAACAGAGTAAATTCAGAGTTCGGTTATGTTATAGGCTTATATTACAGTTTTGCCACTTTGAAGCATTAGGTGGCCAATTTCTCATCTTTCACAGACTTTTACTCAGGGATAAACGTAGCCTAATTGATGCACAACTGCATCAGCCATGGAAACTGCAGAGTTTGGTCAGCAACCTTTGGTGCTTTGAGTTTCGTCATTGTAGTGGTAACGGAGGTCACGGTTGTTTCCAATGAAAGCTGTTTGTTAATGTGTGACATCAATAGAGCCAATATATATCAGCCCGATAAATGTTAAGGAGACTCCACTATGTAAATGACTTTCTACTTTCTATTAATTCCATACCGCAGACCACTTAGAAAAGCTTAAGGAAACTTCTACTGCTCTCTCTCTTGCTCTTTCTCTTTCTATCTATCCACTCCCCCCACATATATGTGTGTGTGTGTGTGTGTGTGTGTGTGTGTGTGTGTGTGTGTGTGTGTGTCTTTGAGGAGGCTTTTTGGTGTTAAGCTACTAAAAGTATCACATTTCTATAATGGAGATATGAGGAAAGCATAAGTGATAGCGCCAAGCTTTTTTTCCTCAGAAATAAAGTTGCTACAGGTGGGGATTTAGCTGGGGCTGGAGGAAAAATTATTGTCAAAGGCCTTAAATGAGGGGAGAACAAAAGATTTCCAAAAGATGGTTCACAAGTCATACAATGTGAAATGAACTCAGAAAGAAGGGTGATTAGATTGGTACTTAGCAGGGTTTTTTTTGTTTTTTTTTTTAAATGGAGAAGTAGCTAAGCAAATAAATACTTAAAAAAAAAACACCTATAGTTGCACTCAAAATTGAAAATCCAGTTTTGATTCTGATGCATGTTTTATATAAGAAGAATACATTTTAAAATGATCTCACTCCAATTACATTTATATATATATATATATATATATATATATATGTAATTTCTGCTGTTAATATTTTTCCCTTACATAGAGAGAGTAGAAGAAACTTGACCTTACAAAGAGAGAGCTGATGGTTTGAAATCGTACTCCACTCTTTTATAAGTTTGTTTATTTTTGTTACTTGGCCTCTTGGAGTTTTCATTCTCACATTATCCTGAGGTTATTACTAGAGTAATATGAGAACACTCATTCAGGTACTTGGTGGTATTGAATTACTTTTCCTTATAATAGAAAAATTGCATGGGACACTTGCTGAAAATGGCAAGGAAGACTCTTCATCTAAATAGGGGAGAGGGACTATTGCAACAGGAGAGAGATATTGAACCCAACTCTGTAGAAACAAAAAGTGAATGCTGGGGTGAGCCAATGGAACATTGTTGGTCTGAGAGGGAGGTTGGTCAATGTGATAGGCCATCTGTGTCTTGCTAATCGATAGACTCTAGCCCCTCACAGAGACTAGAAATAGGGACACTATCTCCTTTATTCAATTTTTTAAATTTTTAATTTTTATGGATATATAATTGTATATATTTCTGGGGTACAAGTGAAATTTTGATATAGGCATACAATGTGTAATGATTAAATCATGGTAATTGGGATATCCATCAGCTCAAGCATTTATCATTTCTTTGTGTCAGGAACACTACAATTCTACTCTTCTAGTTTTTGATATATACAATAATTATTGTTAACTACAATCACACTATTCTGCTACTGAACACCAAATCTCCTTCCTTCTAACTGTATTTTTGGGCCATTAACCATCCCCTCTTTGTTACCCTCTCCCTATTAGGCTGTCCAGCATCTGGCAACCATTACTATAATGTCTGTCCTCATGAGATCAATATTTTTAGTTCTCACATTTGAGTGAGAACATGTGATACTTGTCTTTTTGTGTCTGGCTTATTTCACTTACTGTAATGTACTCTAGTTCCATCTATGTTGTTGCAAATGATAGGACTTCATCCTTTTTTTGGCTGGGTAATATTTCATTTTGTATTAATATGAATTTTTAAACTATTCATCCATTGATGGATAATTAGGTTGATTCAATATTTTGGCTATACTGAATAGTACTGCAATAAAAGTAAGAGTTCAGAAATCTCTTCCTTAAACTGTTTTCCTTTCTTTTGAATATATACCCCAGAGTTGGATTGCTGGATCTTATGGTAGTTCTATTTTTAGTTTTTTGAGGAGCCCCCATAGTGTTCTTCGTAATGGCTTCACAAATTTACATCCCCCGATAACAGTTTAAGAATATTCCCTTTCTCCGTATCCTCATCAGCATCCATTATTACCTGTCTTTTGAATAAAAGATATTTAACTAGGGTGAGATGATATCTTATTGTAGTTTTGGTATGTGTTTCTCTGATAATTAGTAATGTTACCATATTTTCATATGCCTGTTGGTAGTTTTTATGACTTATTTTGAGAAATGTCTATTCACAATCTTTTTTTCATTTTAATTGCATTATTGGGTTTTTTTTTTTCTACTGAGTTATTTGAGTTCCTTATACATTCTGGCATGGATAGTTTGCAAATATTTCCTAAAATTCTTTTGGGAGTTGTCTTCTCTTTACTAATTGTTTCCTTTACTTTGCAGAAGCTTTTTAGCTTGATGTTATCCCATTTGTCTATTTGCCCTTGCTTATAGAGTGTTACTCAAGAAATCTTTACCCAGACAAATGTCTAGCAGTTTTATAGTTTCAGGTATTACATTTAAGTATTTGATCCATTTTAATTTTATTTTTGTGTATGGCAAGAAATAGGGGTCTAGTTTCATTCTTCTGCATATGGATATCCATTTTTCGCAGCATCATTAATTAAAGAGACTGTCCTTTCCCCATTGTATGTTCTTGGCAACTCCATAAAAAAGGAGTCTACTCTAAATACATGCATTTATAGCTAGGTTTTCTATTCAGTTTTGTTAGTCTATGTGTCTGTATTTATGTCAGTACTATGATGTGTTGGTTACTATAGCTTTGTAATGTCACTTGAATTCAGGTAGCATGATACCTCCAGCTTTCTTCTTTTCATTCAGATTTTCTTTGACTATTCGGAGTCTTTTGTGGTTCCATATAAATTTAAGGGTTTTTCCTAATTATGTGAAGACTATCATTGGTATTTTAATAGGGATTGCATTGAATCTGTAGATTTCTTTGAGTTGTATGTACATATTAACAATATACCAAAATCAGACAAAGACTACAAAAAGAGAAAACTACAGACCAACATCTCTGATGACTATGGAAGCAAAAATTTTCAAAAAAAAAAAAAAATACTAGCAAACTGAATTCAACAGTGCATTAAAAGATGATTTGTCATGATCAAGTGAGATTCATCCCAGAGATACAAAGATGGTTTAACATATACAAATCAATAAATGTCATGTATCACACAAACAGCATGGAGGACAAAAACTATATGATCATCTCAATAGGTACAGAGAAAACATTTAATAAAATTAATCATTCCTTAATGATAAAACTCTCAATAAGCTGGATATAAAAGGAACATAGTGTAACACAATAAAGGCCATATATGAAAAATCCACAGCTAGTATCCTACTAAATGGAAGAAAACTAGAAGCATTTACTATAAGATCATGAAACAAACAAGGATGCCCACTTTTATCACTTTGATTCAAGATAAAACTGGAAGTCCTAGTAAGAGCAAACAAAAAGGGAAAGAAATAAAGGACTTCCAAGTGGAAATGAAGAAGTCAAATTATCCTTATTTGCAACAGATTCTATGATCGTATATTTAGAAAAATCTAGACTCCAAGCAACTATTAGACCTGATAAACAAATTTAGTACGGTTGCTTTTGTAGCAACATTAAAAACCAGCAGCATTTACATATACCACTTACAAACAATCTGAAAAAGAAGCCAAGAAAGTAATCCAGTTTACAATCACTACAAATATTAACAAAATATCTAGGAATACACTTAATCAATGAAGTAAAAAATCTCTACAATGAAAACTATAAAACATTGATGAAAGGTATTGAAAAGGACACAAACATTGGGGAGATATTCTCTGTTCATGTCTTATTACTATCATGATGATTAAATATCAAAGTGATAGCCTCCAGATCCTTGATAAAGTCATTCTTGGTTTATAGAATATTTACATTTCAGTGGTGCAGAGATGTCGGAATACTTTATTTATAGTTATAAGTTTTCTAAAAATACAATTGATTCTTGAACAACATGAGCTTGAACTGCACAGGTCCACTTATAAGCAAATTGTTTTCAATAAATATGTTGGAAAACTTGATTAGAGAGTTGCAACAATTTGAGAAAACTTGCAGATGAGCCACATAACAATTGCAAGAATTAAGAAAAAGTTCTGGTCATGAAGTCCTTGCTTACACCTATGTCCTGAATGGTTTTGCCTAGATTTTCTTCTAGGGTTTTTATGGTGTTAGGTCTGATGTTTAAGTCTTTAATCCATCTGGAGTTAATTTTGGTGTAAGGTGTCAGGAAGGGGTCCTGTTTCTGCTTCATGACCAAAACGCCAAAAGCAAGGGCAACAAAAGCCAAAATAGACAAATGGGACCTAATCAAACTCCACAGCTTCTGCACGGCAAAAGAAACAGTCAGTAGAGTGAATCGGCAACCAACAGAATGGGAAAAAATTTTTGCAGTCTACCCATCTGACAAGGGGCTGATATCCAGAATTTACAAAGAACTAAAACAGATCTACAAGAAAAAAAACAAACAAGCCCATTCAAAAATGGGTGAAGGATATGAACAGATACTTTACAAAAGAAGACATACAGGAGGCCAACAAACATATGAAAAATGCTCATCGTCACTGGTCATCAGAGAAATGCGAATCAAAACCACATTGAGATACCATCTCACACCAGTTAGAATGGCGATCATTAAAAAATCTGGAAACAACAGATGCTGGAGAGGATGTGGAGAAATAGGAACACTTTTACACTGTTGGTGGGAATGTAAATTAATTCAACCATTGTGGAAGACAGTGTGGCAATTCCTCAAGGACCTAAAAATAGAAATCCCATTTGACCCAGCAATCCCATTACTGGGTATATATCCAAAAGATTATAAATCATTCTACTATAAGGACACGTGCACACGAATGTTCATTGCAGCACTGTTTACAGTAGCAAAGACCTGGAACCAACCCAAATGCCCAACGATGATAGACTGGATAGGGAAAATGTGGTACATATACACCATGGAATATTACGCAGCCATCAAAAACGATGAGTTCACGTCCTTTGTAGGGACATGGATGAACCTGGAAACCATCATTCTCAGCAAACTGACACAAGAGCAGAAAATCAAACACCGTATATTCTCACTCATAGGCGGGTGTTGAACAATGAGAACACATGGACACAGGGAGGGGAACACTACACACTGGGGTCCGCTGGGGGGAAATGGGGGAGGGACGGGGGGGTGGGGAGGTGGGAAGAGATAGCATAGGGAGAAATGACAGATACAGGTGAGGGGACGGAAGACAGCAAACCACACTGCCATGTGTGTACCTATGCAACAATCTTGCATGTTTTCACATGTACCCCAAAACCTAAAATGCAATAAAAAAAAGAAAAAGTTCTGTCATGAATGCACAAAATATATGTAGATATCACCTGCTGCCATAAAAGATACACAAATCTATTATAAAAGTTTTAAATGTATCAAAACTTATGCATACAGAGATTACATTCACTGTCAAAAGAAATGTAAATATGTAGTATTAAATTATAACTGCAAAAAATTAACTATTATATACTGTCCTACTATAATAATAGCATACCCACCTCCTGTTGCTATTGCAGCGTGCTCAAGTGTTACTAGTAGCTACTGAAAACAGCAACTCTAATCATCTCAGAAAACTAGTCTTGTCTCTAAAGTAAATTGCCTATTACATAAAAAGTGATTTCTTGTAGTTCTTGCATATTTTTCATCATGTTTAGTGTAATATTGTAAATCTTGAATAACACCATGGGATGCATACAAAGCACCACCAGTGATGCTGGGAGAATAAGAGAAAAGTTATGACATTACAAGAAAACTTGAATTTCTTGAATGTACCATAGATTGAGGTCTGAAGCTGTGGTTGCCCACTATTTTAAGATAAATATATCAGCAATAACCACTGCAGAAAAAGAAAAGAACTCATAAAACTACTGCTATGCCAATAGGCACCAAAAAATTAGTTTTTTGCGAAATACTTTTTAATCTCATGGTGAAAATGCAGCTTTTATGTGGATGCAGGATTGCTGTAAGGAAAGGGTATCTACGAACTCTAATATAATTCAAGAAAATACAAAGCCATTGTATGACAGCAAAAAGCAAAAAGAAGCTGAAGAATCTGAAGTTGAATAACTTAATGTCAGCAAAGAATGATTTGATACTTTTAGAAAGAGCTTTAGCTTTAAAAATGTCCAGGTAATAGCAGAAGCAGCTTCTGCTGACCAACAGGCAGCAGGCAAGTTTTCAGAGACCATGAAGAAATTCCTTGAAGAGAAAGAATATCTGCCTGAACAGGTTTTTAATGTAGATGAAAGTGTCCTCTGGAAAAAAAAAAAAAGCCATGAAGGATATTTATTAGTAAGGAACAGAAGCAAGCACCATGATTTAAGGCTGTAAGTGATAGGCTAACTCACCAGTTTTGCAAATGCAGTTACGTTTATGGTCAGGACTGCCCTTATCTATAAAGCTGCTAACCTCTTAGCTTTGAAGGAAAATTATAAACACCAGCTGCCAGTCTTTTGGTCCTGCAAGAAGAAGGCCTAGAAAATGAGAACATTTTTCTTCTAAATTTGTTCCATTGGTGCCTTGTCTCCAAAGTCAGAAAGTACCTTGCCAGTAAGGGACTACCTTTTAAAATTCTTTTGATATTGAACAATGAACAATGCCCCTGGTCATCCACATCCTTATGAGTTTAACACTGAAGGCATCAAAGTGGTCTGTTCATCCTCAAACACAACATCTCTAATACAGCCTATGGATGTAGGAGTTATAAGAATCTTTAAAGCTATTTCACACAGTACTCTGTGGAAAGGACTGTCAGCATTATGGAAGAGAACCATGTAGGAAAGAACTGTCAATACTATGAAAGAGAACCCTCTAGAAAGAACATTGTGAAAGTGTGGAAGGATTATGCCATTGAAGATGCCATCGTAGTTATAGAAAAATCTTTGAAAACCATCAAGCTCTAAACAGTAAATTCCTGCTGCAGAAAACTGTGTCCATATACTGCACATGTCTTCACAGGATTTATGACAGAGCAAATCAAGGAAATCATGAAAGAGACTAGATGTGGCAAAAGAGGTACAGAGTAAAGACTTTCAAGATACGGATCTTGGAGAAATTTCAGAGCTGATAGACTCCACGCCAGAGGAATAACATAAGCCAACTTGATGGAGATGAGTGCTTCCAAACCAGTGCCAGACAATGAGGAAGAGGATATAGAAGCAGTACCAGAAAACAAATTGAAATTAGACAATAATTGATATTATTGTCACAATTTTGCCAGATTGAAGGTAGAAGTTAATAGTACAGAACTTGGCGGAAAGGTTTGATTATTTCACACTGCTTTCAGCTTTTTTTTACAACATGGATCCTTATATGACATGAACATTGAAACGAAAGGAAATGGTGGAAGAAAAACTGGTACAGTATAGGAACATTTTTAGAGAAATAAACAAAAGGATCAGATAGAAATTAGGATTTATGTCCTTCAAGTCACACCGAGTGTGCCTGCCTCTCCTTCCACCTCCTCTGCCTCTCCGTCTCTGCCACCCCTGACACAGCAAGACTGACCTTTCTTCTTTCTCCTCCTTAATCTACTCAGCAGGAAGACAACAAAGATGAAGACCTTTATGATGATCCACTTCCACTTTAAATTTTGTTAGGCTGAAGGTAAAAATAAAGCCATCTTGGTCACCCTTCTTTTTGCTGGCTATGTCCTGCATTCCTGCACATTCAGCATTTCTTTCCTCACAGTTTTGGCATCTATTAAGTTCTTTGCATATCCTCCAATCTCTTTAGAGTCCATCTAATCTCAAAGTTTTAAAAAACATTTTTTTTTCACACTTTTACTCTGTCTTCTCTCCCACACCATCATAGACATTGTTTAAAAATTGCACATAAAACTGACCTATCTCTAAAGAATTCTGTGTTTTCAATGGACTATCTGGGGAAAGTGGCTTTTACTTTTTAAGAGTTAGGGATATGGATTAAATAGGATTTCATGTGTAGCTTAATAGTAATCACTTTCTGTGAAGTATGATTCTTCTCTGAAAGACATTTTCCTTGACCACAGAGTGCTTTCTAGAACTTGAAGTCTCTTTATTCAATAATTGCTCTTGAGGCTCCAAGTCTATTGTAAGACCACCTTACACTTTTAATCGCTTTCAAATTTTGTTTCTCTTTTTCTTATTCCAATAATCTTATTCTAAGAAAAAATTTCAACCAAAATACAAGTTGTTTTTTTTTTTCAGGTATGTCTTGGTAGTGTGAAAATAGAATAAGTTTTTTTTAAGATGTATAATTATCTTTTAATTTCCAAGTTGAACCAATTTTTATCACTCTTAGTTTATAACAGAATAGTAAAGCAACTCAGACTTTTGAAATTCCTAGGTTGCTGACATTGCAGATTTTTTCCTAAAAATTATATTGAGTGAATAATTAAATCATCATGGAAAACTCCATTTATTCTCTACAGCCTTAGAATTGACACAAAAATATAACATCTACATGATCTGAATATATTCCATAAGTTCCAGTCCCTGATTCTGGACTTTAAACATAAATTTAAAAGTTCTCTTCTTTCCTGTATGTTTCTCAAACATACAGGAAACTACTGTATGTTTCTCAAACTACTGTCTACTAGTAGTAAGAATATAGTAAAATTAGAATTCTAATTAAAATGTAACTACATAGCTTAGATGCTGCAATTTTTGGTCTTCTTTATGTTTTAATTATAGTGAGCCACATTAAGTGTAAGTAAGTCATCCTTTTGCTTCTTTGATAGTTATATTTTGTTAGACTCTGTATATCAAAGCTGTATGTCCAATTGCTTCTTCTACTGCTCTGTTTTTGCCATATTGTATACAATAGTTAACAGTATGGAACTTGGTGACAGATTATGTTCTTGAGTTCTGCTCTGACTTGTGTCTTCAGAGACATAACTTTTTTTTCTCATGTTATCTATGCCTAGAATAAGGTAGTTATTTCTATGAGCATTCTTTCTTTTCAAGAGAGGTTCTAGTGTTTCTATTTTCTAAATGGTTTGCAAGCAAGGGGTTGTGGCTCATAGCATTTTCTGGTCTCCAAATCTGTGGTGGACTATTCATGAATCTGTAATTTTCAGACTTTTAAGATGAAGTTGAGAGTCATTTAAGAATATGGACTAAAGAGTTCAGTGTGTCTGAGTATGAATCTCAGCATGGCTCATTACATTTTATGGGACCACAAATATATTACTCTATTTGAGCCTCACTTTCTTCCCCTACATACAGTAATAATAACACATGGTAGTTCTTCCTAGAAGGACTATTGTAAAGGTTAGAAAGAATACAGGTAACACTTTTAGCACAGTTCCTGGCAGATAGCAGCCACTTAAAACAAATAGGAATACTTTACTAAAAACTAAATTTCAATTATCATTGAAAATGTAATTTTCCAGGATTACAGTAATCCTAAATATACTTAAGCAAATGTACTTAAGACAAAAAAATTGTTTAATTCTTCTGATTTTGTTAATTATACGCTATTCAAATTGTTACAGTGCCACAAAGCTCTTATTACTTACAGCGATTATTATTATGTTACAAAATTTACTTTTTTGGCTAATAGAGATTGTTGATTTATACAATGTGAGTTATTTCTTTGTTGGAATCATGAGATGATTTTTCATTATATTAAATTTTGCCACCCATCTGGTATGAAGGAGATGCTCCTGATTTACTGGAATATATTTTTCTAGAATTAAGATTAGATTTATACCTTTCTTTGTGCAAGTCCCTTCACACTTATTCTGGGGCCAATTAAGATTAGTATGTCAGACTTCATGGTGAGGAGTGGGGGAGAATAAAACACAGTGAAAACAAAGAGTCAGCATAGATACCAGACCTATAGCCATGGTCACGTTTGTGCAGCACTAGCTAAATAGGCTACCTGGACTCCGGCTCATGGAAATAATCCACATTTGGGCTCTTACTGTTTAAGCCCATGAATATTCTATTATCATTAATCCTAAATGCAATCAGTTTTCCATATACATATATTATGTATTCATGGATTCAACAAACTGAAGATTAAAAATACCCATGGGAAAAATACTCTGCAGTGTTCCAAAAAGCAAAAGTTGAATTTACTATGCATTAAATACTAGGTTGAATCCATGTGAATTAAGTGATGTGTAGGCATTGTGTTATATATTGTAAGTAACCTAAAGATGATTTAAAGTACATGGAAGGATTGCATAGGTTATATGCAAAAACTATGCCATTTTATACAAGGGAGTTGAGCATCCATGCATTTGGGTACCTATGAGAGTTCTGTAACCAATACCCCGTGAGTATGGAGAAACAACTATGTATGTGGTGTTAGAATGAGGTGGGAGTTAGTAAGTTACTATGAATTTTCTTTTGTACTGTTGAAATTTAGAGCATGCCAACAAATAACACATCACCATCATAAAATTATCTACATAAGCCCAATGATGTGATGATGTATTGCCATACAATATATAACTTCTTTTTAAAAATCAAGACCACTAACATTTTTCTTCTGTTTTGCCTTGAATCCAAAGTTTTTGGTCTCTATCGTATATAGCATAATGTGTTCGCCTCTCCTCCTTCATGGAAAAAATAAGAAAACATCCTAACTCATGGATTCATGAAGTTGATAACATATGTGTTAGACACAATAACATATAGAGAAATAAACTGGGAATAGAGCTTTCTCAGAAAGCTTACATTAAGGGAGATAAGCCAGGTACATCAATAACGATAAATACTGCAATACAAAGACAGGAAGCGCTCATTCAGCCAGTTGTTTACTCATTCACTCAGCAACTAAGTGTTTTTATTTCTGAATACAGGTCAGACTCACTACTTAATTCTGAGATTGCAGTGAACAGTAACAACAATAATAGCAAATGGGAAGTCTGACTTTAATATTTAATTCCTAATTTGTATGTAGGGGGGGAGTGAGGAGTGTGGACAGACAATTTAAAAAGCTGTAATAATACAGTGTGAAATGGTGCTTATGGGAGAGAACAGGGTCTGATGGAACATAAAAAGATGTCATACAGACTTGAGAGAGCAAACAAGATTTATCAGTGTATTCCACCGTATTTGTCCCTACTTACCTTGAAATTGTAGCCTCTTATTACAGCCCTTAAAACATGGCATTGCAATTCCTGCAATGACTGGTTTACATGCCTGCTACCACCTTACTCTCCTCTCTCTGTGTTTTGTGCTTAAGACATTATAGTAGCTTCATTTATAAAATTTGCTTCCAACAACTTTCTTGCTTTCTTAATTATGTGCATATTCTAGTTTCAAACTAGAATATGAAATACAGTTGCATTGCATTCTCAGTAACTGCTCCTTTCACTGACTGTTTTATTTAACTCTAAAATCTATACTGATGTCATTGTCTTCCATAAAGTTAAATGTAAATCAGGTTAAAATGTGAAATTTCACAGTCTCTGGCTTTTGAGTAATTTGAATATTGGTACATTTTGAGTCCTTGCAGTATCCTATTTTGAAATAACAGTCAAGGAGAGGTTATGTTATAAGCATAGCTCTTACATTTCTTTTCTTCACCTTTCTGTGACACTTTTGTAAACTCTGGGCTTGACCAGGTCTTGTCCTGATTTATCTGTTTCTCTGTATTCTTTTCAAGTATGTCTTCTTCTTTTTCCTTTTCAAGTTTTAAAAATTTGTACAAGAAATGGTAGGATATATTTTTTTCATGAGCCCTTCCAAGTCCTGGGTTCAAGATCTTTAGTGAAGATACCAGAAGAATCACAAGTCTAGTTGTTCAGTTTATTGCAGTAGCCCAGGCTGACTGGGCAGCTGTGTGGAAGAATTAGGCAAATAGCTAAGGGATGTGACTGGCACAAATGTTACTCCGTCTTTTCCACAGAGTCCCCATTCTCATATAAGTGAATGAGGTGGTTCAATTCAAGTTACTCATTAAATGTAAAACTTGGGAGTAAATTCTGATGGCAGCGTTATACCTAGACAACATGAAGCCTAAGAATTTTGACATCAATATGCTAGAAAGGCAACAAAGAAAAACGTGAGATTTTTGTTTAGCAAGAAATTTTAGATGTCTAAGGTCTGCTCCAGTCTAAGAATTTGAGATGAAATAGACATTTTCAATGGAAGCAGATTCACTAAGACCATTTGGCATAAAGAAAAGGGAATGAGACCTGGAATAAATCAAAATGTGTGAGTTTGAGTCCTGGCTCTGCCTCTACAGTGTTACTTTGGGAAAGTTACCTAATCTCACTGGACGTGTTTTGGTCATAATGAAATCAAAATAATAGTAATTACATTTACCTTTTCTGTTTAGCACAAGAATCAAATGAGGCAGTGGGTATTAAATACTACGTAAAATCCACCACAGTTTACAAATATCATTTATTATAAAGTTAAGGGAGATATGGAGAAATTGAGGAAGATATGCTTCAGAGTTCATTTCAAAGCAGGAAAATGAATATAATTTATTCCAGTTGGTTCATGGATTATAGTTCCTAAGCACAGCATATAATAGTTTATCAATTAAAAGCATACTAATATGTGTCTGTCTTCTATGTATTGATAACAAAGATAACATTTAGGTTTAACTCTGACTCTTAGTTATAGAAAAACTCAAAAGAAGAGTGAGATAGAAAAGATAAAGGTTTATTTCATTCTCACACAAATTTAGGTAGTTCCTGATCATTAGGAACTAATTTCCTTCTAAATGGTTTTTTTCTGCCATACTGCAATGTCCGCTTCAAGATTCAGGATGGCTGCTCCTGCTCCAACCATCATGTAAGCATTGCAGCCGATAACAAGGAAGAAAAGAGAAAAAGAATATTCTCCAAAGTTGTGTACACTATTCTTGCTTACCTTTGATTGGCAGGAATGTAATCACATGACCTTAGCTAAAACAAAAGTTGGGAAATTCATTCCTTATTCTGGGGCCCCATGTGCCAACATCATATCTGTTACAGTTCTGTTACGAGAACGAGGAAAGAACAAATACTGGAGGATGCTAATCATCTCTACAACAACAGGGGTTGGTGAACTCCCCTCACTTAATTACCAGCAAGCAATAGCATGTATATTGAAACAAAATTGTCATTGATATTATTTATAACAAAGTCATTTTCTTTTCACACAACAAATATTTACTAGATAAAACCTACATGGAAGATATTCCACTGGACCTAAAAGAAGGAAACAAATTTCTTCTTAGAAGCTATATTCTGTGAAATAAGAATTAGAAATGGGAATTTTCAACAGATAATGTGATGATACAAAAGAAAATGATTTTGAATTCATGGCAGAAAAAAGTTAAGTGTTGTATTATTGTGAGATGCAATCATTATTTGCTATAGTCATGCATTAAATTGCATCCTAGAAATCTGGAAGAATGTATCTTCTTGTCAAAGTGTTTCATTTATTACAAGGGAATATTTCATGCATTGAGAGACTGTCACTGAAAACTGAATGTGAATCATAATCTCATTTCTCTTTGAAATATACACAGTATATTTAAGTTAAATTGAGTAAGATATGTAAGTAGGGTTTAGACAAAAACAGATATTATATAATAGTAGCTTGATTTTAAAATATTCAGTTATATGGTATTTGGTTCATTTGAATCAAGTCGTTTATGTATCAAGGTTCTCTTTCTTGTGGAATTCTGGCATTAATGTATGTGGTCATAGTGGGAGGACAAGTTGCTAGATGTAATTGGATTCTCTTCTCTTTTTCCTGCTCCATACTAACTCTGACTACTGCCACACCTCTCCTCTGAAGGCAAAATGTGTGGAAAAGAATAGAAAAAGGCAAGGCTGGAGGTGGGGGGAGAGGAACAGTTTTCATCCACTTAAACTGAAGGGAATAAAATTAATAGCTCTCCAGAGATGGCCCAGGAACACATTTCCTCTCCTTCTCCACCCCTCTCTACCCTCTCTCCTTCAACCTTGGCGCAGATCTCTCCTTCTCCCTCTACACAACTTTTATGCTTGTGAGTAAAAATGGAGGGAGTTTCTCAGCTCATCCACATTAAACTGTGTAATTTAAATTCATGACATAAGAATAAAACACTATACTTAAAATATTTGGTAAGACCTATTTTTAACTTTAAATAGTCTTTTAGATTTTACTTCTCTTTTCTTGTTGACACTTTTTTCCTCTTCTAGTTTCAATATGACAAGAGGAAATTTAAATATGATAAGAGGAAATGGTATAATGCACGACATTTCATACTGAAGCCAAAGAGGCTTAATAATAAATCCTTGGCTCAACCCAGAAACATAGAGATTCGACTGTCACCACTTCTAAACAAAGTTAGAGGTTACTGTGTAATATACTGCTAATTTTTCATGCTGTGAAAATAAAATAAAAATGGTGTTTGACTTTCTTCCTGTTTTCAATCAACTTTTTGAGAGTCTCTTTTAGGCCCCAGATTTAGAAGTGAGGTATAGCAATAAAATTTAGCTAGAGTCTTGGATGACAAAAGAAATTGGTAATTTTAGGATGTTTTAAACACATAAAACATAGCAACAAAGTAAATTCAAAATTGGAACTGTTCTTATTATCTTCTTGACCTTACTTATTCCAATAATCCATTCTAAAAGCATATATATGCCATAATTGCTGGTAGATGTTTTTATACTTAACATAACTTTAAAAATGTTCTAGTGAAATGTTTATAACTTGCCTGATATAGGATTTTCTTACATTGGCTACTCAATACATATTTTGACCCTGAATTTCTCAATGACAAACACTGTAAAGAAACCATGGTAAAGGAGAAGACCTCCTAGAGTTTTTCTGGATCAACCTATTTTTTTCCATTAAATGAATAGCTTCCAAAAATGTATTTATACTGATTACCTATAGAATTAATGGTACTAGAAATAGTTTGTTTTGCCATCTGTGATTTTGGTTCAGTATAGACTACAGTGCCCTGACCATAGTTATTTTTCCCACATGCTGAGAAACTGAGAAACTAACCTGGTAGGGTTCCCAACTTTCAAAAGTAATTGTTTATTAAAAAGTTAACAGGTTGCTTGAGATATATCTCCAAACTTGCTTCAGAATAAGGGATTTGCTACAATGTGATTTCAGCACTTCTTAACCAGTGGACTGAAATTTTCATTGGCTTCTGGCAATAGTATGAATTGCTTCCATAGAGCTGGTTTGTCCCTTCTTATGTTCAAAAGAAAAAAAAAAAAAAAAGAGTGTGACACAGAAGTCAAAGAGGGAAGGAGATGAAACCATGCAATGGGATGGTGCATTCAAAGAAGAACCAAGACAAAATACCGAACAGAAAAACAGTAAAACCAGTATTTCTCTATCATTGCAGAGGACTGGAATATGTGGTTTCAGAGTTGGAAGGGAGTCTAGGTCATTTGTTTTTCCAGTGGTAATGAGCTGATAAATATGCATGGTCACTTAGCTAACAGAGGCTTCAACGCTTCTTAGCAGTTCCATATTATCTATCTCTTTAATTCTTGGCAAAGATAATTTCCAATCTGCTCACATGTACTCAAACCTCTGATCTCCCACCTACATCTTTAACTTTTGCATCTGACCCAACTCATACTCCAAAAAGAATTTGGTAGCCATAACAGACTGAGATTATCTCACCTTCCTACCTCGAATATGCTAATTTATCTACATCAACACCCAGTTTCTCTTTCTACCTATTTCAAAGCAAGAGGGGACCTTTATTTTTATTAAATCTCAGTCCTTGTCATGTGCTTTAGATTTCGTTTCCATAAGACCTCTCCAAATCTTGATGCAATCAATTCTCTCACTCCTGATTCACCCCTTTCTCTATGTGATTCTTCTTTTAGTATTTAAACATGTTCTAATATTTCCCATTGTAAAAAAAAATTCATATCCACATTCTCTTTTGCAGTTTTAAGATACTGATAACTTCTGCTCATAATTATTGAGAACTTAGTATATGCCAGACATATTCTATGACCTTTCTTTTATCAACTTGTTTAGAGAAAGAAGTGAGGAGAGCATGCCTACCTGTGGAGCTTCCATTTCACTTCTGCCAATGGAAGTGGAGCCAGCAGAGTGCTGAACTCCCCACAGGAATCTTACTCTTTCACTGATAATCCATGAAAGAGTAAGCAATGGCACCAACTAGGATCATGAAAATGGAGAGATGAGTGGAGTTTATATATCATTATTAGATGCAATCAAATAGGAATTAGTGGTTAACTGGATGTGAGGGAAATACAAGGATGACATCCAAGCTCCTTGTGGAAATGATAGTGTTCTTTCACTGAGAGCAAACCTGGAAGGAAAATCTCTCTTAAGGAGAAAGGCATTTTTGGACATAGTAGGCTTCAAATATCTGAGGTTGGATCGCTCAGAGATAGGCAAATAGAGATTTGAAATATAGGCATAAATGGAACCAGTCAATCTCAGGATTGATTGGTACTTTGTTATAGAAGTCCTTTGAGATCTCCATGAATTGTCACAACTATAATTTCATAACAGGCCCAATGGTGACATTTAGTATAATTCAACTGTAGTGCTTGTTTAAAAAAGGAGTCATCTTTCTCTTAGGTATCTGGAGAAGTCCAAGGACAGGATTAAATGATAGCCTGTCTTCTTCCTGCACCCCATCATGGCAGCATTACTTTGTTTTTTCTTTAAAAAATACGTTTTAGACCGGGCGCGGTGGCTCAAGCCTGTAATCCCAGCACTTTGGGAGGCCGAGGCAGGTGGATCACGAGGTCGAGAGATCGAGACCATCCAGGTCAACATGGTGAAACCCCGTCTCTACTAAAAATATTAAAAATTAGCTGGGCATGGTGGCGTGTGCCTGTAATCCCAGCTACTCAGGAGGCTGAGGCAGGAGAATTGCCTGAGCCCAGGAGGCGGAGGTTGCGGTGAGCCGAGATCGCGCCATTGCACTCCAGCCTGGGTAACGAGCGAAACTCCGTCTCAAAAAAAAAAAAAAAAAAAAAAATACATTTTATTGTTCTAAAGTTGGTCCTAAATATTATTTGATTTCATTTTCGTAGCAGGTTCTATAAAGAAGTATATTAGTTCTAATATCACTATAGATTAAACATATGAATGCATAGCGGAATGTTTCATGTGTGTTACTCTTTTGAGAACTTTAGGAACTGTCTAAGTCTAGATAAATTATTATAATAGGTTGAGACTATGTATGAAGTGTTATTATCATTAATACTTTTGAGAATTTTCCAAGAACTAAACACTTTACATTTACTATAAGCAATTCTTACAGTAACAGTACATTGTAGGTATTTTTCATTCCAATCTTACAAATGAAAGATTGAGGCTGTGAAAAACATGATAATTTGCACAAGGTCACACATTTGTTAGGTTTAGTTACCAACAGTCAGTCCGACTGTCTCAATTGCTTATTCTAAACCCTGGATGCACATTAGAATCACCTGAGGTACTTTAGCAATTCTAATGCTTGGGCTTCACCCTAGACAGGTTACATTAGAATCTTGGGGAATAGCACTAATAGATCCATATTTTTTAGAGCTCCCCAGGTGATACCAATGTGCAGCCAAGGTTGGGAAATACTAGCTTGCCTCTAAAACTTAAGATCTTTTTCTCTAATTTTTTATTAAAGTTCTGGGGTACATGTGCATATCATGCAGATTTGTGACATAGGTATACATATTTAATATGCCATGGTGGTTTGCTGCATCCATCCCCCCATCTTCTACATTAGGTACTTCTCCTAATGTTATCCCTCCCCAATCCTCCATCCCCTGCTGTCCCTCCCCTGACTTCCCACCCTTCAGCAGGCCCCTGTATGGATGTTCCCTCTCTGTATCCATGTGTTCTCATTGTTCAACACCCATTTATGAGTGAGAACATTCAGTGTTTGGTTTTCTGTACCCCTAAATCAAAAATTGAAATAGTTTTGTGATACCAACAGGACCATTGATCAAACATGAAAAACAGAATAAATAAATGTCTTCTTGATAGGAAAGCATTATCCTCTTCTGCCTCAAGGTTATAAAAGAAATATTTTTCAAGACCTAGAAATCTCAGCAACAGGGCTACAAGATTTTGTTTGCTTTGCTTGTTACAAGTTGAAAGCAATTTTATATTTGCATTACTATTGTCCTTGGTTTTGAGTGACTATATATAGTGCCTGCAAGCTGGCAAGGGATATCTAAACACACTTGAGGGAACAAACCTAGTGAAAAAAGATTTCCTCTACAAATAGAGAACATAGTGTAAATCAGTTTCTATCTTAGAGTTTACAACATGGTTTTTATCCTTTATTTATTTAAATTGACAGATATAATTGTATGTATTATGTACAACATGATATTTTGAAATATATATACATTGTAGAATGGTTACATCTAGCCAATTAACATAGGCATTAACTCACATAGTTATCATTTCTGTGATGAGAACATTTACCACTTTCCTCTGTTCTCTGTAGACACCTAAGAGAAAATGCTTCCTTTTTTTGAACAACCACTATCTTAGCATTTTGAAGTTTCTAAATTATTAGTAAAGCTTTTGTTGAATTCTTGGCCTTACTTAGCCAGTGACTTAATTATATCCCATTTTGAATAAAATTGTTATTTTTTTAAGCCTGGAGATAACAGTATATAATGAAGCATCTGCTGTGTATGATGTACAAGTGTTTGGATTCTCAAAGCACACATTTCAAAAACTCAGATTTCCTGTTATGTGTGACAAACTTTCCAAGATCTTCAAATTATGAGCATGTTTTCCACTAGCTACATATTTTTGACATCTGTGAAACAGATTTTTATCTCTGCTGACATATATCTAGCACTTATTTTCTTTTTAATAGTGATGCTTTATATGAATATGAAATTATAAAAATTTAGCAAGTAAGTTATTGTTTGAGATACTCACAGTTAGAAATTGCTTTTATTGCGCCCTCATTCATCAGTTACCTTGTATCAAACATAAGTTTATATTGATAGTTTCTTCTGTTTAGAGTTAGTCTTGTGACAAAGATTTTGATTATGCAGAAAATCACCTGCTTCAAAATTTTCACAAACTGAAGGTTGTAAAAAGGGTTGCCAGACATTGTAAGCAAGTGCTGTAACTTGTATCTCAATGAGAACCAAGAATTTTATACCTCTCTGTGGGTGAGTGGGCTTTGGAAAGGTGGGCTTCACAGTATGTACATCAAAGATGAACCAGTGTATGAGAGTTTTTTCTCTTTGGGGGAGAATTTTAATCTCTGACATTCTCAATCTAGAAGTGAAGGAGAAAGGAGAGGAGGGGTGTCTTATGGTTTAATATATACACTTGTTCCTGCTTGTACACCTACTTACTGTTGAGATTGGTATCTAACTTCAGAAATCAACCCATTTGATTTCTCCAGAAACTAATCTTCCCTTCGACAGTGCTGAGCTATGTTGACAAGAGAAGGAAACACACAGTTTCAACTATTCTGTATATAGATTCTTTTTTTTTTTTTCTTTTTCCATAGATTCTTTTAATCAAGCCTTCTTTTTCAGCCCCATATAAACCTGTGTCGTCCTTCTTTTTCTGGTCCCCACATTTAGAAGGTCCACAGGGTGAACTGGCTTTCTTACAAACAGCATTTCAATAACCACCCCTGACACCCTATGAGCATGTAGGCAATAACTTCCTCAACTACTCTTCATCAGTTAAATCTTTCCTCAGAATCTTATGAATTTGTCAACACCTCGAGTTCATGGTGTCTACTGCCTATTCTCTTTTTCTTTGTGACTTAATAACTTGATCATTTTAGTATGGTTTAGAGGGTAGAACACACACAAAATGGTAATCTTTACTTAAAAATTTTGTATTACATTTTCTAAATGACATTGTTGCTAATATAGAAAAATTAGTTTTGTATATTGATCTCAGTGTACAGGAAATAAAATTTTTATATGTTGATCTTACATCCAACCACCTCATTGCTTCTTTTTATTATTTCTAATAGTTTAAAAATTGATTATTTTTGGATTTTCTAATAAGGAGATGACAGCAATGACAGCAATGTTTTTCTTTATTTTTTTTTGTTGTTGTTGCTTTGGAGAGAAACTCTTGTATAACTTAGAATAACAGAGGTGACGGTAGACATCCTCCTGTTATTCCTGAATGATGGGCATTAATGTAGTATTTTACTATTAGAAATGATTTTCACTACAAGTTTCAGAAAGCTGATCTTTTTTAAGAATGTTCACTTCAATCTATAATTTGCAAATAATATTTTTAAAAATTATTTGGGTTTTGAATTATATCAAATGCTTTTACATTAATGTGACCATGTGATTTCTTTTCTTTAATCTATTAATGTAATAAATTATGTGAAGGTCATTTTTTTTTATGTTGAATCACCCTACATTACTGGATCCACTCTGATTTGATACTGATTTATTATCCTTTTACTGTATTTCTAGATATAATCTTTTATTTAGTGATTTCACATTTATGTTGGTGAGTGGAAGCAGCTTACAGCTTTCTTGCTCATTTTGATATCAATGTCAAGCTACCTCCTAGTAAAATGAATTGGATACTTCTAATCTTTCTCTTTGACCTGGAAATGTTCATGTGAATTTTGAATGTTGCTTACATTTGTTAGAATTTGCCTGTTGGTGTATAAATAATGAGACTGAAATATTTCTGAATTTCTACTTTTCTTAAAGGATTACTTCTTCCATTATAACTCAATTTTATCTGGAATTAGTTTTGTTTCTCAATTTGTTTTTCTAGAAAAAAAAAGTCCATATGTAGTTTGTCAAGGGTATATATTATATATTAATAACCATTTTCATTCTTAATCTTAATTATTTTCCTTTTTCTATCACCTTTAAAAATCATCACAATTGCCAAGGTTTCATTGCTTTATTGGTCTCTTAGAGTCAGCTTTAACTTTATAGATGAATTTAATCGTTTTTTCAAATGTTGTTTTGTTAATTTCTGATTTTGTCTTTTTAAAAATGATTCCTCTAAGTAGCCCATTAATTTTCATCTTTCTTACTTTCTATCTATTTAAGGCTATAAATATCCTGAGTATTATCATAGAAAAATCTCACAAGTTTTTATATATATGTTGCCATAATTGTTATTCAGTTCTAAATAGTTAATAATTTAGATGTTTAGTTTCTTTTTAATTATTTAAAAACATTTCCTCCCAAAAGTTAGAGAATTTTAATTTTGATTTCTAATTTTATGTGGTCTATGAAAATGTCTGTATAAGCTTTCTTGAATTTATTTTATTTCACTTACTGTCCTAAGATGTTCTATTTGTATATTAAAAATTTAGACATGCTCTGTTTTTAATATTACAAAAAAAGAATCTCAACCACTTTTATTTATTGCATTATAATCATCAATATTATTCTTTCCTCCGTTTTTGGTTACTTTCTGATTGCTGTATGTTAAGTCCATCATTATCATTTTAGTTTGACAGTTCATCCTTGCAGTTTTCTCAGTTTTTGCTTAATATACTTTGAAAAATTACTATTGTTCTCATAAAAATGTGTTACTTCTGCATCTTCATTGTGCCTTGCTCCTTTTATCAATCTGAAAAGTCCCTCTTCATCTCTTTTATTTTTCTCCCAATATTAACATTGTGACATCTGGTTTTTACATGTTAGCATTTGCATAATCTAGCTCTTTCATCTCTTTGTTCTCTATCTCCCTGTGTCAGTTTTTAGGTTTGAAGCATGTCACATAAATACTGGAATTAGATTTTTTTCATCCACTATGAAAGTTTCTAACTTTTAACCAGTAAATACAAAGTATTCCCATTTGTTGTGAATTTTGATGTTTGGAATTATGTTTGTTTATTTTTCTCATGTTTTCTAGTTTGTAGTCCTCTTGCTCACCTTTAATTGAACCTATAGATTTTTCTTAGTTCAATTTTTTCTGCTATTTTACAAATGTTATTATTTTCTGTGATTATTGAAATTTGTTAACATAAATGTTTCAGCATATTTTTCTATAATCTAGAATTAATCAGTGTCTCATACCTGAGAACAAACAGAGGTTTAGAATACTTTTATTTTCTTCTGCTTCCTTGCAACTCTCATCTCTCTCATCTTTGAGCCCTTCTTGATATTATTTTCAACTTTATATCCACAAGGCTGTATTTTTTAAATTATATAAATTCATGTAAAATAAACATTTATTTAGACTTATTTTCTTTTTTAAACTATTAATTTTAACTATTAAGTTCCTGGAGTATACGTGTAGGTTTGTTGCACATGGAGATTTATTGCTTTCTTTGCAATCACTTCTTTTATCTCATTCCCTCCTCCTGGACTTTCTATTGTTAGTCGTTTATATTGTCTAGCAATTCTTTCAAAGAGGATCTTGAAGTCATTAACTTCAAAGTTTCTTCCAATTAAAAAATTATATTTCTTTATGCCTCTCTCTCAAACAGTGGCTTGGCTGGGTGTAGAATTCTTTCTTCCAAGTTATTTTCTCTTAACATGTTGAACAATCTTGTTCTACTGCCTTCTGGTACCCTGGGTTGCTCACAAAGAATCTGGTGTCACTCTGATTCTAATTTCTTGGTCTGTATCTTTCTTTTTACTCTGATAGCTTTTACGATTTTTCTCTTTATTCCCTATTTTCACAGATTTCATCAAAGCATGTGCGCACATGTGTTTCATCTTTTAGTCTCTCCTACAGCCAGGAGAATTTTTAAAGTTTTGAGAAAATTTCCTGTAATATTTCTTTAAATGCTACCTTTCTCCCAATTTCCTGATTTCTGCCTTCTGGAAGTACTTTTAAACAGACGTCAGAATTTCTGTATCATCCATGCATCATGACTTTTCTACTTCTCATGTCTTTCCTGCTCCCAATACCTAGCTTTGGGCTGTGGTATCCACCATCAATCTGTTCTTTATATACTTTTCTTTTTAAGGAATTTCTCATAGTTTCTAGTCCATCACAGTTTACACTTCTTATTTTTTCCAGTTATTTTAAGAAATCTCTTCTACTGTGTCTAGAAATTTGTTGTGAAGGATGTACATGAGAATGTTAGGTACAACAGTGCTCAGCTTGGCAGCTTAAATTCATTTTCAAGTTTTGAAATATTTGCCAATAACATTCATCACCTGTGACACTGATAAGACCAGTTTGGGGGTTTGGCAAGGCAGGCAAATCAGAAGAATTGCATGATGAACTTGAGACGCTAGTGAGTCTCACAGTTGGAAAGGTGAACTGCAAGGGCTTAGCTGTATGGAATTCAACACATGGAGAATGAATAATGAAAAACTCTAAGACCAAAGGTCACAACAGTGAGTCCGGTGAGAGTGATAATGAACAGTTGCCAAGATATGAACGTCTTTATTGAAAAGGAGATTCAGGATTTGAGGTTGAGGTTTGTATGTGGAAAAAACCCTAGTACTGAGGGAATCTAAGGGATGATTGATCACTAGGGTCTTGTTGATGTGGATTTAGGTTATGCAGGAGAAGAGATCCAACAATCCTGAGCCCAGAACACTAGAAAATCCACTTGTATGAAAGCTGATGTCATTTGTGGACAATAATAAAGTCTCATTTGAAAATTTCTATTTATAAAAGTTGTATCGTAAAGACAATTTCCAACTTAACCGATATAATATATCAGTAGAAAAATCAGTGTTTCCTTGTATGGATTGTTTGATTTTCTTTTAAGTTCAGGGGTACATGTCCATGTTTGTTACAAAGGTAATTGGGCGTCATGGGGTCTGGTTGTACAGATTATTTCACCACTTAGGTATCAAGCCTAGTACCCATTAGTTATTTTTCCTGATCCTCTCTTTTCTTCCTCCCTTCACCCTTTGATAGGCCCCAGTGTGTGTTGTTCTCCTCTGTGTGTCCATGTGTTCTCATCATTTAGCTCCCACTTGTAAGTGAGAACATGCAATATTTAGTTTTCTGTTCTGCATTAGTTTGCGAGAATAACGGCCTCCAGCTCCATCCATGTTCCTGCAAAGGACATGATTGCATTCATTTTTATGGCTGCAGAGTATTCCATGTTGAATATGTACCATATTTTCTTCACACAGTCTATCATTGATGGGCATTTGGGTTGATTCCATGTCTTTGCTGTTGTTAATACTGCTGCAATGAACATATACCTGAATGTGTCTTTATAATAGAAAAATTTATATGCTGTTGTGTAGATGCCCAGTAATGGGATTACTGGGTTAAATGATATTTCTGTGTTTAGGTCTCTGAGGAATCGCCACACTGTCTTCCACAATGGTGGAACTAATTTACATTCCCACCAACAGTACATAAACTTTCCTTTTTCTCCACAACCTCACCAGCATTTGCTATTTTTTGACTTTTTGCTAATAGCCATTCTGATTGATATGAAATGGTATCTCACTCACTATGGTTTTGATTTGCATTTCTCTTAATGTCAGTGATGTTGGGCATTTTTTCATATGCTTGTTGGCTGAGTGTTTGATTTTATATTGATTCTTCACATGATGATGCAAAGTGTAGCTCCTTTTTCTATTTTTCAAGATCATAGATTTTGCTATGCTTTTTGTATATGGTTAATTTTGTGACTTAAACCTCTTTAGTTCATATGTACATATTCCTTAAGTTGAGATAGCTTACCTCTGTACTTGGGGCAACTTAAGGCATAAATAAATATTTATCCAGCTATTGTAGAATACTGTTGTCTGAAGAAATAGGCCTTACTTCTTTAGTAAGGCCTATTTATAGAAATAGAAATCCATTTCCCCATTATCTGTGGCCGTATTATTGTTCAAAGAGACATGATTATTGAAATGTCAGTGGCTCAAAATTGCATGTGCTTCAATTTGTATTAGAATTAAAGTGGATACCGGGGAGTTGCAAAGTAAAGTAACGAACACAATATGCAGAAAGAAAATTTTAAAATCTCTATACTCAGACATTGAACACTTCATTATTTCTTATAAAATTTCAGTACACCAACACTTAGGGTCTTACATTTCAACATATTTATTTACAGTTTGATATAACTCTTTATTGATAGTTTAAAAACAGAGATGGCCTAGCTTTGCTAGTACATACAATTGAGTTGAAACAAACTGGTAGAGGAAACTGAAAGGGTAACAAGTGACTGAAAAAGGTAAACTAGTCTTTGGATAGCAAGTAGAAGAGTTGTCATTGGAATTCACATGGGATTGGCTACTACAGATGAAAAATAAGCAAACTAGACAATCTGCAGATATTTAACCCATAAATTGGAAAAAATAAAAGTCTCAATGTGTCAAGAATAGGAGGAATTACAATTGGTTAAAGCTACAGCATTATACCTGAGACTAGATAGAGGTATGAGGAAGTATTCAAGAAATCCATGATTTTATCATCTTTATAAGCAGAAACAAGTACTAAATATTAATGATAACAGTCATATTTGGTTGAACACTTGCTATATACCTAGCCAGTGCTCCTCAGCCTCTTAACATTATCTCTCATCATTTACACAACCTGCTGAGATAAACATGCTAAAGTTCTTTTTATAGCATAAGAAGAACTGGAAAAGTAAGTTAACATCTGGTGAAATGTAACAAAATAAACAAGTAATATGAATAATTTGGGCCAAAAAATTCTAATAAGATATTCTGCATTAGCAGTGGATGGTGGTAGAGATGAAAAGATATGGATTATAGTTTCATTTCTTTGTAGTGGGTTTTTTACAGTTTTTTTTTAGTTCTGCTGCCTTTGTTTTGCCATTTTCAATTTTTAAAAACAGTAAAATTGAGAATGACTGTCGAAGGAACAAATTAGTTCTGTTACTGGTTCTGGTTTATAAAGACTTGCATTTCAACAAGATTTATAAAGAAATTATACCAGTGAAGTAAGTAACAACCTTTACCAAAATGAAGCTACTGATTTTTTGCCAATGAGTTACAACTAAGGATCAGCACGTTCAAGGTGATTAAGTTACATGAAGAAAAATATCTACAAAATCATAGCTGTGTACTGCCAGTGTCTTGGTTAGCTTTTCAAAATTATTTTATTAGGACTCACATTGCAAAGTAATACCATAGAAGCATTGTGTTAATTACTTTAAAATACATATGCTATATTTGAGCTGTGTTGTTAGCCAAACCTCATTGTACTTTGCTGTTATACTTTGAATATCATGCAAATATAAGAGCAAACTAATTTTTTCTTTTGAAAGTCTGTTACATTTGCAGATACAATTTTAACAACACAGATAAAACAACAAAGAAAGATGTTAAAGGGAATTTTTCCTTTTCTGTTAAAAGGGAAAAATAATGTAGCCAAAATAATTAAGAGCATTTTCATAATTATACTTTAAAAATTCAAGTAAAACAGTAATTTTAATCTCCCTTGAGCTCAAATTTACATTCAGGGTTCTTCACACAAAAAAAAATAAGCCCAAAAATGGAATTAGACATATTTTTTCCATTATAAATATTGTATAGAGCATGAAGGCTACAGGGTTTATAATTTCTATAAATACTCTTGTCACTGAGGAGAAGTAGATATTTGAAATAAAAGCAATGAATCAAAGATTAACAGTCCTCTTCAGAACATGTGATTTTCCCTCTTCCAGGTTCAGTGTGAGTCCTTTTGTTTGTTTCCACAGAGCATCTGCACAACCACCACTGCATTTTTGCACTTTTTCTTCCTGGCTTCATTCTGTTGGGTTTTGACTGAGGCGTGGCAATCATATATGGCTGTAACTGGAAAAATTAGGACACGGCTTATAAGAAAACGCTTTTTGTGCCTTGGATGGGGTAAGCATATTAATATACCTTTTTGTGCTCTTCTCTAAATGACTTTGAACACATATTGCAAAGCAGTCAAGAGTGATTAGACACAGGCTACTTTTGTTAATTTCATCTATGGAAGTGGAAATACATGAGCTTGTCAATTTTGAATATTCATTGGCCATTTGGAACTTTAAAAGGAAGCAAGTATTGAATGCTCATGTAGCTAGTCAGTTAACACTCAAGAGCGCTGAGAGTGTGAGATGAGACCTGAGATACCTACACACAGAAAAACAGTGCTCTGTTAATATTTTCTGAAAGTGCAAAATATCTTAAAATTTTCAGAACTGAATGTATGTACTCCCACCAGGAAACTTAGAGCATTTCATTCCAAGAAATCTCAAAACAAAGAATACAGCTATTCATTTCACAGGGAGAAAATCATTTAGAGAATTAATGAAACCTCACAGCTAGTCGATGTAGTCCTCAAAAGTAGAAACCTAGAATTGCTGACAGACTGAGAATTGTTTCTTTACTTGTGTTTATTAAGAAGTTTCTCTCAAATTGCCTCATGACATGGACCTCTGAAAGATCTATATTATAGGGCCAATTGTAATGATAGCCTAGTTAATTTAAGAAGCTGCTTTTAGAAAAGGCCCAAATATACAATAATATCTACTGTATTAGAAGACTGACATATGGAATGCTAGAAGGAAACTGGAAAATTACAAATAAGTGTACTTATAACAATGCCAGAATAATTTAGACTGGAAAAATATTATCAAGAACACTTACATATTATTCATTAGGTTTCAGCAAGGTCTATTATGTCTAACTAATATATTAGGACTTTATGCACAGACAAATGGAAAAGCAGTTAATAAGAAGTTGAAGAGTAGGCCAGGCATGGTAGCTCATGTCTGTAATCCTAGCACTTTGAGAGGCCAAGGTGGGTGGACTGCCTAAGCACAGGAGTTTGAGATTAGTCTGGACAACATGACAAAACCCTATCTCTACCAAAAATACAAACAAACAATTAGCCAGGCATGGTGGCACATGCCTGTAGTCCCAGGTACTGGGGAGCTGAGGTGGGAGGATCACATGAGCCTGGCAAGTGGAGGTTGCAGTGAGCCAAGATCACACCACTGCACTCCAACCTGTGTGGCAGAGTGAGAGCCTCACACAAACACAAAAGTTGCAGACTTTGTTTTACCTAGACTTGCATCAAATGTTTGTCTAAATTTAATGACAAAGGCCTTCTAATGTTGAAGTAGTATTTCAATCAGGGGATATTTTTGCCATGAATTAGTACCATTCTAAGAAATACAGACTGCAGGTAAAAGAACACATTTTTTGATGATGAATAAAACGTGGTGATTTTCAGGATTGGTCACTACTTTGTTTAAAATTATTACTAAAAATTATGAGGAGAGGCTTCACAGACAATCTCCAAATTTACAGCTAATATCAAATTACTCTAAGTAGCAAAAAGCTAAACTGATGGTGCTAGAGTATCAGAAAGTTTATGGGTTGGCAGAATAGTGGTATATGTGTTTCATTATGGACAAATACAGCATAATCTAGAAAAAATTTTAATCTAAATTATATGAAATAAATACTATTAATTCTTCAGTTATAACCCTGGAGGGTTTTTTTCCCCTAATGAACTTAGTCCAGTCAATCGAAAAAGTCAACAAATGACATGTGTGAAGGAAGAAGAGGAGGAGGAAGAAGAAAAGGAGAAACGGGAGGAGTAAAGCGAGGATAAGGATGAGGAGGGTACTATATATGTATAATTTGCACTAGATAGATAGATAGATACTCACCAATGTTTGTTTAAAACTATGATGTGTCCCTCTGAAATGTTTTCCATAGTTCTTGTCATTAAATCTCATGAAGGAATGTGATGTCACTAGAGAAGGCTCACAGAGGAAAGAGAATAGCAGGAAGTATGTGAAATTACAGTAAGAAAGAAGATGGGCAGAGGAGATACAAAAAGATGATTAGATGATGGATTTTTCAGCCAGAAAAGGCAAACATGATCTTCCTGAAAAGAAGGCATAACCAAAACTTAAAAAAAAAAAAAAAAAAAAAAAGTTTAAACAGCATAGATTAGATCTACCAAAACATAGGGAGTTTCCATTGAACTTTAATGAGGTAAGTGTAATTCACATAAACTAAAAGAAGATGCTAGCTCAGAATCGGTGCAAGTATGTTGGTAATTGAATTTCGTATTTCTACATTCTTGTTATTATAAGCAAATTTTAAAGAAAGTGTTAACTGATGAGATTTATTTTTTTCCATCTTATTATAAGTACAGCTTGATGTGGATCAATATGTGGCCAATGGAATGTTCCACTTCTCTGATATTACATCACACCAGAACATCCAGTTTTTACCATTCTGATTTTATAACTATAAATTTCCTTTGTAACAGTGTAAACCCCTAGGGAAAAAATAACTTAAAAGATGTACTAAATCTCTGCTATTACTTCCACTTAAACCCATGTCAAATGTGGTGGTAACCTAGCAACATCAGAGAAGTGCAGTAAGTTAAAAGCTCAGGTACCTTTCTCATATTTTTCAACTTGAAAGAAATTTTGTAATAGAAACGTACCTTGTGAACTATCCAAAGATAGTTGCTCTGATTCAATAATCTGGAGTTTGTTCTGACTTTTCTTGAGCCATTATGCATAGTGATTATAACTGAATATGAACGTGTAACATTGCTCTTCCTGCAGGTTTACCGGCATTAGTAGTGGCCACATCAGTAGGCTTCACCAGAACAAAAGGATATGGCACTGATCACTAGTAAGTCCATCCACAGTGATAAATCATGTTTATGATTTAACAAATCATCAGAGTCTTGGTTGGCACTGCTGATGGCTTGCATTTTATCATGGAATCATTAAAATGCATTCATAAGGAATAAAACAAGGTAGCTTAATGCACAAAGGTTAAGAAATAAATGTGGCACTGTTCAGAATCTTTGTTTTAATTTCCCATTTCTTAATAAGACAAATGTATTTGCCTTTTAAAATATTTCAACATCTATTGTGCATGCTCTATCTCAAATAAGTCTGACATCTTTACTTTTTAGAATGCGATTCTGCTATGAGCTTCTAATTCCATTAATGATAATGTATATTGTTATTTACCAAGTTTCATCATGTTAGTTCAAGTTTTGTTGCTATGTTAGGGTAATGTATACTAAAAGTTATAGATCAAGGGAACCAATAGATTTCACATTGGAAAATACTTGGACTATGGAAGAAATTAAAAGGGAGAAAAAGGTATATGATATCAGCTCAGTTTATAGCTGTAGTGCTGATAAATTCTATGAGAGAATTTGTAGTAAAGTGTAACATTTTAAATCTAAACAATGCACTTTCATGTTTTATTTTATCTACTTCCAAGTTGAGGAGGCAATTAAAAAGTGGAGAAAGAGATGTGCATCTTATTGAAAGCATGTATTTTAAAGCATGATGTTCTGTTTAATTGTCTTGGGTTTGAGGTAGGAATCACTGCTAAGTAGGCTCTCTGGTAGGTTCATACAAATTGTGAACATACTGAGAGATATGTTTTCAATTTATTCTAAAGAAACTTCTGCAACATTTAAACAGCTCTCATCGGAGCATTTTTAATGAAATCTATATTATTATTTAAAATTCTGATACTACAGCACTATCACTTTAAGTTATTACTTTTTACAATAGCATAACTTGTTATAAATCTATTTTTGGAAAGTCACTACATTGGGAATATGGGAATAAGATTATATATATTATGGCTCCTGCTTTCAAAGAGTTCATAATTAAAGTCCAATACAATAAGCAATACATTTATTTTATAACTGTCAAGTTTTATAACAGTATAAACCCCTAGGGAAAAAATAAAAGATATACCCAATCTCTGTTAGTATATATTGAAAGATATACTAAATCTCAGTTTAAAGATTACTGGCAGTCTTAGAGATGAAATCTAAAGTGTTCTGTTAGATTAAGGTTTTTTTCTCCAGGTATATTTTTTAAAAATATATATTAAATTATCCACCTCAAAGTAGAAAAGTACATCTTTATCTTTCTGCTGTTATGTCAAGGAGCAATAACCAAATGCAGAATTTGAATATGCATACACATATTTGTGTGTGTATATATATATGTTGATATAGTATTTGTGTGTGCATATATAATTAGGTAAATATGTTTAATATATAATTTACATAGAGTAGCATCCACTCTTATATATACAGTTCTGTGAGTTTTGAGAAATACATAAGTCATGTAACCAACATTATAATATAGAGCAGTTTATCGTTAGAACAGATATAGAACAGCTACCATTTATTGCTGTTACTTTTGAAGGCAGCATGTTGATTCTGTGGACTGAGAAGAAATAGGAAAGGGTCAAATGTCAAAAAACAAGTGCTTGAAATAGTGGAAATGACTCTTTGCATTAGCAGCCCCTCATACGTCCTTCATTTTCACTTTCCTGGAGTCTGCATGGGCAGATGTGCCACCCTGCAAAGCCTCCAGTGCCAGCCCCATTCCCTCTGCATTTCCCTCTGCTGTGAAATACTGTTTCTCCCCAAATGGATTACCATGTCTCTATCAATGCAAACCTACATCTCCTGGTGAATTTAGTCATTGAAACAAACACAGCTGCACTTATTTATATTCAAAAGCTTATCCTTAGGGAACTTTCTTAGTATTTTGGTGAAAAAGTAAAATTAGAAGGAAAATAGCATGCAAATGTGGCTTATCCATTCCTTGCAATGATGGCTTTTAAACCAATTTCTCCCAGTGTTTCAATGGCCTCGAGGAAAAGCAGGTAAATGGCACGTGTAACACTCTAAAAAGCACACTGTTCTTGCTTTAAAGTACATTTGAAAAACTCCATAAAGGATATAAAGCAGCATTTTATAAAATTTAAATAATACTCACCTCTGTAATGAGAGTAAATATAGAAATCTCACTGCAAGAGTAATTTGTCCAAAATGTATCAACTGCCTGAAAGTAAGACCTTATAATAAAACTTTGTTTTCAGTTAGACATATATAGTAGTTCTTAAGAAATTATCTAATTCTAGTTTTTTCTACATCTTTTATGTATTTTTTTTTTATTACAAACCTTTAACATGTGCCAAAATCCCAAGGCTAAATGTATAATCTAAGTTGTTTGTATCATATTTCAGTGGTCTAATACTCGTCACTAATTTTTGTTAGTTCTTATCTGATGTGATTTTCAGCTGCTGGCTCTCTCTTGAAGGAGGACTACTCTATGCTTTTGTGGGACCTGCAGCCGCTGTTGTCCTGGTAAACATCAAAATCAACTTATTTTGTTTTCTTAGCAAAAAAAGACTACTTCAGTTCAATTAGAGTGGCAGTTTTGATAATGTAGTTCTTGTGTAAAAATTAAATTTAAAGTTCAATGGTCTATTACTCTGATTATCAATTGTTATTGAGTCTTTTATGATTCTAAAATATTCTTATTTTGAATACTGAAGAATATTAAACTGGGAGTGTGATATTTCTCTTACAGTAATTTCAGATTTGTGAAGAAATTTGAGTAAGTTTTAATGAATTCTTCCTCTTTAATACATAGAATCTCATTATTTACCATAATTTCACCTTTATTCTGTAATATCCATAGGGTTATTAATAGGAAATCTCTTCAAGGCTGCCCCTATCAAAGATCTAAAAGAAATGTATTCTCAACCTCAATGATACTGACATTTTGGAGCATATGTTTGTTTGTTGCAGAGGCTGTCTTGTCTGTGCCAGCAGGTTCAGCAGCATCCCTCTTCTCTACCTACTACATACAAAGTAGTACCCTCTAGTCATAACACTCAAAAACGTCTTCAGACATTTTCCCAGTGGTCCCTGGGGGTCAAAATCGCCCCTATTTAAGACTCACTTCCATATGTTATATAAGGATTTTCTCTTTTGAAACCACAAGATAATTGTTTAAAACTTTAAACTATGGTAATGCATAATATTTCCTTCCAATTTGCCTTTCTCTTTCTCCTTTTGGATTTATTGATTACAAGTCTTTCTTGCCCAGTAACTCTTTAAAGAAAAGGGAGGAAAGACATAGTCTAAATTAAATACAAATGTTCTTATTTCTGTGCAATTATATTTCTAATTGGAAAGTTAATATTTTGTTTCTTGAATGATTCATTCAAAAAATTGGAAGCTAGTGACATTACTAACTCTGATATGTGACTTTTTTCTTCCTTTAAGTTTGTTCTCCCTCCGATAAGCTGTCACAGGGAGCAGAAACTGTCTATGATTCACAAGAAAAATAAAATCAAGGCATGAATCTTAGCGCACAGGGAAATCAAAACTATTAGATACTGTTTTGTCTACTGTGCTGAATTTTTATTTAATCAACTGAATTATTTCCCTAAGCTTCTAGGTTAATACTCATATAACACTAAAATGAAGAAACAAACTATGTATATAATTGAAACACTGAAGTATGGTCTTTTGTGGGGTGATAAATTCCCTTATGATTAAGTTGTGGATTAATAGAATCCATAGAATATACTTTTTCTCTGAGCTTAAATAATGATAGGTACAGACATGAATAGGTGTTCTCTTGATTAAATGGTATCTTGTCAGGAAACTATGAAGAATGACTCCTCCTAAGTCCCCACTTAATAGGTATGTTTTGCATCTTCCTTACATCAGCAATTGAACACATTTTAGCTTTATATTACCATCTCCATTGGCAGCAGGGCAGGGTTACACCAAGATTGAAAAGAGGCAAGAAAGGCAAAAAGAAGAAAATATTTTTCATTATTATCTTGGCTTACTCATTGGACTGGATTCCTTGATCAGAAAGTGTTGGTAGATGAGAGAAATGTGGGGGCTCATCATAAGGTGCTACAAATAGACACATCTATGCAGCTTTTTACAGTTTTATATGAAAAAGGAAAACTACGATTTCTTTCATTTATTATGCAAAAGACCTTTTAAGTGACGGTAAGAAAGTCTTAGAAAATGATAAAACTGTACACTAGAGCATATTTTAAGAATTGGCACTAGTGTCCATTGCATAAAAGATTCCGGTGAATTGAATAGGCTTTCCTTTCTGCTTCGAAGACCATGGTACATCAAAATGCTTCCTTTCCAGAGAAAAGAATGACCACACAGCATGAGAAGTTTAGGCATTCTGTCCTCCATGCTGGGAATAATGACAAATCATCAGCACCTTTTGCTGCTAGGGCTCCCCCTAGCCTCATACTCTAAGATTCAGAATCTTCTAGCTCTCGGGCATAGGGTAATATTCATTTAGCCAAATAATTTTATGCAGGGTTGACTCAGACAAAAGAATGCCAGATTGTCATAGTATGGTACCATTTAAAAGTCAGGCAATTGAAGGTTAATTTCCCCAGTGTTAACTGCAAAGCATGGAAATTAAATGAACTTAATGTACTTTACAACTTTAAAGTAGCACACCACTGTTAAATCGTTCCGTATGCCTCTGTGCACTTATAAAATGTTTGAGAAGTGCTTCATACCACTACTACTGATACGGTGGCTATAAATTGATAAAACAGGATTTTCAGGACAAACAGGGACCTGATTCCCTTCACTATCATTGAAAGGTCAACTTTGTTTCTGTTTGACAGGTCAACATGGTGATTGGCATTTTGGTATTTAATAAACTTGTTTCCAGAGATGGAATCCTAGATAAAAAGCTCAAACACAGAGCCGGGTAAGCTGCAATTGGTAGATTTTGAAGGTTATTTACCAGTGAATCCCATACTCCAATTTCAGACCATCACTGACTACGTTTGACTGTGTGTTGAATATTGTTATTGATGTACTAGTGTGTCCAGTAGATTCTGCCATATAAAAGTTTCCAGTGTGCTATTTTTAATTAATATGACCAAAAAGCTAAAAATACTATGACATACCATTAAGAAAATTGGAGTTTAATTGTGCATATTACCTGCTTGTCAGAAAGGAACATTAAATGTTATGGCTAGACTTACAACAGTTGTCATTAGGTAAGGGTTTCCAAATCCTTCCTGGTTTTGATCATAAAGATCAGGAGGTAAATTGAACACAGTGTTGGTATGTGACAGAATAGAATCAGCAAACCTAAACAGGGAAAAATACTATATTTTCTTTGACTAATTGTATATATCAGGAAAAAATCTTCTCCCCTTATCAAGCACTATTTTTGTCTTATATTTTCATTCCTTATGACATTTTTAGTCTAACTGGCTAAAAAGTTATTCATAATTTTCATACTTTAACCTCTTATATAATAGCAATATTAAGGGAGATGCTTTTCTAAATTTTATAAATATCTGATAGCTTATTATATATTATACCTATCTAATGACAATGATATCTCATATATAGATAGTAGCTTTTTAAGATTATATTATTCTTTATCATATAAATTTGTTGACACTAGAATGAATTGTTAATGCCTTTGATTTTTTTCTTTGTCTTTCCTTATAAAAAGTTTACAACTTTCTCCTTTCCATTGAACTGTACCCTCATTCAAAACTTACCCGTATCATATTTTCTTCCATAATTTATGATATTACTTAATAGTCATAGTAATTGATCACTTGTGAAAATTTGAAGTCCATTGTGTTTTCATAACCTATGTAATGATTAATATAAGATAATGTATTTCTTTTCCCTAGCAAAAGACTAAATTTAATGGTTTCAACATAAAAATTTGATATCATTTATATCAAACATTAGAAATACAATAGTGTAATTAAAAATCACTGAAGTTTCTTCCTGAGGGAAGATCATTCTCTAATTTAGAGATTTTTTTCACTACAAATGATATTCTATAACATCCTTAAATATGCAGACTTGAACATTGTACAGACACAGCTTTCTAGATACTTTAAACACAAAATTTTCACACAATTACTCCTGTTATTATGCCACATGTCGTGGGAATTGGAGTAAGTAAGATTAAGTAATCTTAATTGGAGTAAGTAAGAGTAAGTAATCTTACTTACTCCAATTCCCACGACATGTGGCATAAAAAAAATCTGGACGTTTCTGTCCAAATTAATCATGTAAGAATATACTGATCAGACTGAGTACTGGGATAGAAACTCAGTTCTGCTGCTAGTAGTATAAAGTTATATAATTTAAACAACATCAACAACAGAATGGGACCCTTTAGTGGTTAATATAATACTTTGAGGTCAAACAAAGCCAGGCTTTATATTCAGCTCTGCAATTTACTACTTTGTCTATGTGCCTTTGGGCATGTTACTTTTTGCAACTCAGTCTCCTCAACTGCTAAATGGGAAAAATAACTCCTGCCTCATAGAGTATATGAAAATATAATGTATATAAAGCACACATTACAGTATTTAGCACATAGCAAGCAATCACTCAACAATGGCTGCTCTTATGAGGAGCCAACCTGAACAGATTAGATTGTTTTCACAGGTCTCTAACTGTCAACCAAGAGCCTATGATCCCCCCATCCATGACATGAAGGTCAAAAAAAGAGATGATATCATCTAAATGAATATGATGCTGAGAATTTATTACTTTCATTGTCAGTATTTTTTCTTACTTATTTTATGTATAAAGCCCAGTTTACTGTATAGCTGTTTATGAGAGATCATATAGGTTTAGAAGAAATGGCAAAAGTGTCAATCATGAATTTAGAAATTTTCCATTTCAATCTACATATTAACAAGTAAATTCTAATTTTAAAACCTCTTATTCTAAGCATATTCTTAGAAGAAGTTACATATGTTTCATTGGCAAAACTGAGTCAGTGTTTTTCTGGTTCAAAGGCCACTGCTAGAGAAGCAGGAATGTTAATTTATGTTATAAAAACAGAATGTTGGTTACTGTCCAGAGCAAAAAAGAACTAGTAACAAATTAATTTCTTTAGGTTTTCAAAATATATTTCTAATATAAAGTACTATTTTAGCTCAAGGAAAATATAGATTAAAATTTGTACTCCATTCCAAACCGTGACTGAAGGAAATTTTTGGAAGGTTTGAATAAATTTAGTTCACAGAGAAGTTGTGAGGACAGTGAAGAACAGTCCCCAGTGAAGAATTAATAATCAAAATTAACTAAAGAAAGATTAAGCAAAAAGATAACTTGGTCGACTTGACAACTCACCTTCCTATTTGTAAAAATATTGCAGCTTATTTGAATATACATATATATCAAGCATCCTAGGTTATTTAAAATCAAATATTGTACTAAGATGTTCCTTCTCCCATTTTTTGTTTCTTTGATCCCTTTCTTCTTTTTATAATCAGTTGTTAAAAACAGCCAAGCATATAGTTTGTGCTCAATAAATATTTGTAAAACTTGTTAAACTATTGTATTAAGTTTTATAAGACTGAAACTATATTAATATTTTTTTCTACAGAAATTCTTTTTTTTTTAACTTCTATTTTAAGTTCAGGAGTACAACATAAACTTGTGTCACAGGGTTTGTTGGACAGATTATTTCATACTCAGGTTTTAAACCTAGTACACATTAGTTTACCAAGAAGGAAGTTATTGCAAATACCAACACATCTTATATAAAATGATAATTAGAAGAATAAAATCAGGATAAAAGTCGCATGTATATATTTTAGAACATCTTAAGCAGAAAATTTATGATTCTCTATTTTTCTGCAGTGGAACTTTCTTATTTACTGTCTTAAACTTCTTTGTCTTATCTACCTGAAGCTAAGGAAACTGACTTACACTAGTACTCTTTACAAATTTCATGTGATTTTTTTAAAGGGCGGCTGGTACATTTCCTTTCCAGGGAATATTTTATGTTATTAACAATAAATTAGTCAGACTTTTTTTTCTTTAAAAAAAAAAAAAGGGGAAAATTACGTGGCAACAGGAACTAGAACCTGTAGATTTTAAGATCCACGGTAATAACTGGAGTAGACAGAACTATGTATCTGAAGATCCACAGTAATAACTGGAGTAGACAGAACTATGTATCTGAAGAGTAATGTGTGTAAAGTTTTTCTGTTTAATTTAACTTTGGTTCTATAATGTGATCCTCTCCTGGTGCCCTGGTGGACATATGGGTTAAATTTAAATGTATGGACAACTCGTTTTTTTACTGTTTGAACTTATAATTATATAAATGCATATTTCTTCTACAATAAAGGAACAAGATCTTATTTATCAATGCAGCAATTCAATTTAGCATCTAGACTATGTGTTCTTCATATTATATTAATTTCTCTAGTGGTCACATAAACTAGGAAAAAGCATTACATGTCTCTAGGTAACTGATCTTTATTCTACTTCATGCACATCCAGTAACAGAATGCCAAAGGTGTCCAACCAGTTAACATCAAGCATCGTATTCAACAGTTAGCGCTGACTAAGGGAAATAGGCATAGATCTTTTAGTTGTCCTCAAATGAATCTTAACTAAAGACAAATAAGCATTTAAAATAATGGCTTAAAATTTATTTTCAGACAGGCCCATACTTAGATTAAATCACACTTTTCAGGACTAAAATACTTACACCATGTACTTAAAATTACTTTTTGGTAATATTGGGCTTTCAATCTTGTTTTAGAGCCTAGAGGCAACATATTCTTAGATTAAGAAAAGACAGCTCCATCATAAACACCATACAGCCTATCTTCTGTGATAAAGGAGACAATATATAACTAACCCATGCCTTTTTCATATTAATCTGATCGGATTTAACAAGATTAAAGAAATTCAGATGTTTAGTTAGAGCAGTAGTTAGTACTTGTTCCTGTTTGTTCATCAAGATAATTTATGGAGTTTTAAAAAAGGTAGATGCCTCAGCCCTATCAAATTAGAGTCTTTGTGGTTGGGGTCAGATAGATAGCTGATGTGCAGCCACTGCGGAGAATTCTAGCCTATGTACTCCTTTGGGATGTACACATCAGCATGTCTACTGAGGCATTCCTAAACTAAACTGGATAGACTAAGGGCTACCTATTATTTTGAAAAGTGTGGACACATTTGGCTAGTACACATGCCCTGGGCTGGATCAGTAAAGTGAAGGATTTAGTGTTATATTCCCCACCCCCACACCCATCTCCGAAAGCTCTGATTTTTCTCACAGGATCTGCTGATCAATCTACTTACTTAATAACTTTCACATTTATTATCTCATATCAGCACTATTTACAAATGAGTACACTTATTTAAAATAAACCAGAGATTCTAAGTTATGAGCATCTTACACCTTTCTCTCTTCTGCCACTTTTCTTATGCACCTAGTAATGCAACTCCATTATAAGATTCTTTAAGAAAACCTACAAAGTAATCATTTTAGACATCAACACCATGTAGGAATGGAGTATGCACACCGCAGAGTATTATTCCAACGCATTTGGAATTTTTAATTCAAGTAATTTCTCTTTGGTTTTTCCTAAAAGGTTCCAATAAATCTGTAATTTTCAAGGTACCCTTTTCTAAAGCAAAATGTGTATAAAGTTTTCTCATTTAATGTGACTTTGCTTCTATAATGTACTAAATGGAGTAAGAATTGTTTGTTTGAATCTGAATTTGCTTACAAAATCCTCTAGAAGAGAATATCCATTTAAATGCTAGGAGGTTGGAGTCTATGACAAATGTTCAGAAATAATATTTTGAACAATTATGTTAAATGTGTTCTACTAAAGCAGAAAGCTATCACTCTTTAATTATCAACTAATATTTCATCAAATTTTATTAGCCTCTATATTCAGATCATCCTAAAATATAGACAATACATTGATATTATAAGAATATAGTATCTGTTGAGAAGAAAACTACATCTTCACCAAATAATTGAAGACTCCTAAAATCCATTTCTTACTATGTTGGACTTCTGAGATAATTATTTACATTTCAGAAGGTTTCCACAGATATATGTGCCTTCTGCAATTAACAATGAACATCCTCAGAGCTTGGAGTCCCCACATGTTTGATTATTAAGGGTCTGAATAAAGGGTTTTCACTGTGTGTCTACAGAAGCACATGCTTATGTTTAACTCAGTGTATTGAGCAACTTTGATCAATAGACACAAGGGCCATTTATGGTGTGATGATGGACATGTTTTGCATGCAGCAAAGGCCCATGTTAAAAGGTAAATGTTACAAAGATAATTTGTAGTATAAATGCATTTTTACAACAACCTAGGGCATTCATTTTTGATAAATATACTTTTCTGCATGAAATCGTATTTAAAAGCTAACTTGCAGTAGCAACTTTTTTTGTGACAATTCAATATTTTGTTCTTTTTGTGGGTGTTCTGTTTGTTTGCAGTCAGATGAGTGAGCCTCATAGCGGTTTGACGCTCAAATGTGCCAAGTGTGGAGTAGTTTCAACAACAGCTTTGTCAGCCACCACCGCCAGTAACGCCATGTTAGTCCGAATCATTTACATCTTCTTGTTACAAATCTTTTACAATGCATGTGAGAAAATGCTATGATGAAAAAAATTGTGTTTTCTAATACAAGAGCAGAGAGTATATTTAAATATTTATAATTGGCAACTGCCTTTATAACTATTGTGGGATAGTGTAATACAAAAAAAATAACTCTCAAAAGTCATCTGCTTTGTGGTTTCCAAGTTAATGGTCTTGGAAACACATACAAAAATGTTTTGTTGAATGGGGGTTTGGCTTTGGCCTGGGGTGTGATGTACAGCTACGAAATGTTGCTTTCTTGGTCTCAACAGGGCATCTCTTTGGAGCTCCTGCGTGGTGTTACCCCTTCTGGCTTTGACGTGGATGTCTGCGGTTCTGGCCATGACAGATAAACGCTCCATATTGTTTCAAATACTTTTTGCTGTGTTTGATTCATTGCAAGGCTTTGTTATAGTCATGGTCCACTGCATTCTTCGGAGAGAGGTGAGAAGTATTCTTGTGATACAGAAGAGTGATGGTTGGAAGGGTATTTCCTTGCTAACAAATGTGATCTTTTAATATATTGATGTTCAGATTAAAGCTGGTCTCCTTTATTGACAATCGGGAATCAAAGCTGAAGACATGCTATAAGGCACAGCTTGGGAGGACCCCCAGCAATCTAAAAGTGACAGATTAAAACACATGGGAGTATGCCAGGAAAAACACAAGCAGAGGTCTCAAAAGGCAGGGAGAATAGATTTAAGAGAAGCTACGTGGAGTGATTTATATAAATAAGTCTGTTAGAAAAACTAGTGAATAGTTTGCTAAGAATGATGGTTTCCAGCTCTATCCATGTCCCTGCAAAGGACATGAACTGACACAAGAAAAGAAAACCAAATACTGCATGTTCTCATTCATAAGTGGGTGTTGAACAATGAGAACACATGGACACAGGGAGGGGAACATCACACACTGGGGCCTGTTGGGGGATCGGAGGGCTAGGGGAGTGATAGCATTAGGAGAAATATCTAATATAGATGATGGGGGAAAGAATGCAGCAAACCACCATGGCACGTGTATACCTATGTAACGAACCTGCATGTTCTGCACATGTACCCCAGAACTTAAAGTATAATTAAAATGAAAAAGAAAAATTAGTAAGAGGGCATACAGGCATATTTTTAAAAGACACAGTTCATGAGCATAATGCAGTGATAATTCTTAAGCTCGTTCCCTAACTCATGTTTTTTCACACAGCACATCCTCCTTGCTTATAAGAACTAATGTTATTTTAAGTAGAAAACATTGAAGATGAATGCTTAGTTCTTTTGTCTCTATGCAAAGTTATGGTTATGATTACTAAGGATTATTGCTTTCTATATTATGGTTACTCTCAGAAAAATACTGAAAGTACATACAGTCAGACATGATAGGCAGTAATTGTCTCCAGAAACTGTAGATGTATTATCACAGCGTTTCTCTAGATTATGATTGAGATTCATTGTCAGTAGCAGAGAAAGAATGAAGTCATATTTCATGAATGAAGACAGTAACCAGCACCAGATCCATCCAGGACAGTGAGAGATTGCAGACTTGAGTTGTTTAAGAATAAAATGATGTTTTCCAACCTGTGTGAAAATTATTTTGAATGCTCGCAAGCACTGAGAGTATTTACAAGGTTTATGAGTCATTTTAGCATTTACTCTAGGGATGAGTGGTGACAAAACACACGCTGACATAGTGCCGTGCTAGTCATTTTGAGAAAACAGTCTACTCTGTCATTTTGCATTATCTAGCTTGTTTGAGAACTTTATTGCAATGTGCACATTGCAAAAAAACACGTGCATATGAGTTTTGCAATGATGTGTACAGATAACCAAAGGCTTTTTACCTGACCTACCAGATGGGAAGAACAATATTTCTGAGGTATTTTATTTTATTTTAGCTTGAGAACTTGATTGCAATGTGCACATTGCAAAAAAAAAAAAAAAAACAAAAAAAAAAAAAAAAAAAAAACATGTGCCTATGAGTATAAACCCTATAGTTTTGCAGTGATGTGTACAGATAACCAAAGGCTTTTACCTGATTTACCAGAGAAGAACAACAATATTTCTGAGGTATTTTATTATTATACTTTAAGTTCTGGAATACATGTGCATAACATGCAGGTTTCTTACATAGGTATACATGTGCCATGGTGGATTGCTGCATCCTTCCCCCTGTCATCTATATTAGATATTTCTCCTAATGCTATCCCTCCCCTAGACTCCCTCCCCATAACAGGCCCCAGTATGTGATGTTCCCCTCCCTGTGTCCATGGGTTCTTATTGTTCAACTCTCACTTATGAGTGAGAACACGTGGTGTTTGGTTTTATCTTCCTGTGTTAGTTGGCTGAGATTGATGGTTTTCAGCTTCATCCATGTCCCTGCAAAGGACATGAACTGGTATGGCTGCATAGTATTCCATGGTGTATATATGCCACATTTTCTTTATCCAGTCTATCATTGATGGGCATTTGGGTTGGTTCCAAGTCTTTGCTATTGTGAACAGTGCTGCAATAAACATCAGTGTGCATGTGTCTTTATAGTAGAATGATTTATAATCCTTTCGGGTATATACCCAGGAATGGGATTGCTGGATCAAATGATATTTCTGGTTCTAGATCCTTGAGGAATTGCCCCACTGTCTTCCACAATGGTTGAACTAATTTACACTCCCACCAACAGTATAAAAGCCTATTTCTCCACATCCTCTCCAGCATGTGTTATTTCCTGACTTTTTAATGATCGCCATTCTAACTGGCATGAAATGGTATCTCATTGTGGTTTTGATTTACATTTCTCTAATGACCAGTAATGATGATATATTTGTGGCTGCATAAATGTCTTAATAAGATACAGATGTCAGCAATAAAGCAAGTGTATTCTAAGAACATTCTATGAAGAAAACCAATGAAAACAGATAAACAGTAACTTCATATTGCAAGGGGAGGAGAGTATTTCAGCATTTTAAAAATCGGATGTTTACAGCTGCCAAGCCTTACTATTCCTTTAGAAAATTTCTACCTAGAATATCAGCATTAAAAATCTTCCAAGTATTGAATTATTTATAGACCAAAGAAGTAGAAGTTAAGAAGAAATTGAATAATAATTTAGCTTATGTTCTTCTCCAACTATTACCATCCTATGGGTCTTCTATATTATTAGCACTAATGTATTTAAGTAACAAAATTGTTCTAAATGATACATAATGACAGATGATAAAGAAGGGAAGAATTCCAAGTTTTAAGTAAGATACAGGATGATATACCTGCATGCAGACATGCAGTTTTTAGAAGATATTACCTTAGGTATTTAGGAGAAGGACAGTGCTGTATCACTATATAAACATCTCTTTTTCTTCAGAATAAGCTTGCTAGATAGTCTTAAGCTATCATCAAAATATGCAAGTTTTAAAGTGGCAGATATTATGATGGCTAATTATCAATTTTTTACAGTTTATATGAAGAAAATTACTGGGACAAAAATTGATTTCCATCAGAACTTTTTCATACTTGCTAATTTGACTGTTTACTGTCAAAAACATGATTTAAAAGTAATTAAATCAATCATATGATAAATAATTCTGCTAAAGTAGATGTCTCTAAATACATGTTTTCTGTACTAATGAAAAATAAAAATATGGATACATATCTGTTGTTGCATTTTTAATTATTAGTTCCAGTTGAAAAATTTTATAGCAAATAAGTTAACAGCAGAGTGTCATAACACTCTTTAGCTCCATCATTGAAATGACAAATCACATATTCCTTTTTTTTTTTTTTTTGTACTGAACACTAAAAATATCCTGTAACACTGCTACAAATACACAGAGCAAATTTCAGTTATAGGGCAAGTCTGCTTCTGAATTCCTAGAGGAAGATTTTATTTAAACACCCAAAGGCCCTTGTTTAGAACAATTTTACAGATCCCAAGGAAGATATCATAGGAGACCTCATTTGGATCACAGAAATTCTTTGTTACCTTCTAAAGGTATATTGCCTGACACTAGCAATGGGTCTATCTCAGGTTACTTGTGATCACATTGCCCTGACATTTATGATGGTCTAAGAGAAGTATCTTCCCATATCCTCTCTGTCTCCACTGAACAATAATTTCATAAAGATATACCAAAGCGAATGGAAATGATAGCTACATGTAAAACATTAGGTAGTGATTTATATCTATTAATTTATAATTGGATCCTAGAAATATAGTTTTATCCCTACTGCTTTTCTCTTTAAAATATTTGCTTCACTAAAATTTATGTGGTCTTTTCTTAAAAATATATAAGCAATGCAAAATATATATTTTTAATTTATAGACTGGATATATATATACATATACACACACACACACACACACACACACACACACACACACATATATATATATATATATATATATATATATATATATATATACACACATACATACATACAGACGTATTTCTACTTCTATGTATTTTTGACGGATACTAACAGAATTTGGTCTTTAATGACTGTCCCAATACAAATTCAGGCTTTACCCATATTTACTATTTCTGTGGAGGAAGTGGGTCTTTACAGGGGGAGAATGTAGCCTTGCCCGAACGAAGGAGAAAAGAAGTGAAACACTATAACTGGGATATTTTGAATGTGGTGTGTATAGAACCCAATTTATTTTAAAAGTGCCTTTACTTTTAGTGGGTCCAATTTTAAAATCATTTCATATCAGTAGAGAAGGGAGAAATGATTACTCTGTTCTGCCAAATCAATTATATCCCACTAAAAGAAAAATTTGAATGTTTACCTAACTATTCGTTTTGACCTTCAGACCTAAAATCTTAATATTTAAACTTTATGAAACTTGTATTACTGAAAATACAATTTCCTCCTCTGGAATAACTTTTCATTTGAATTACTTACTAAATCTCTCTGGGGAAAAAAGAAACAAGACAAAAAGAATAAGAATTTTTTTAAAAAAAGGATTTGCTTTATCACAACACATACTTTTAGCAACAGAACCTAAATCTTAGAAGCTAATATGTACAACAGCTAATAAGACAGAATCGAATAGAAATACAGATATTTTCTTCATTTATCCATCATGGCTTGATTAGAATTTATTTGAATTAAACGGATAACAAAACATACTATTTACTGTTCCCTGCATTGCTATGGAAATGGAAACAACACAGGAGTTATGAAACCTCTGAAATAGTTACTGTTGCTAGGAAACCACTTTCTTGGTGCCTGCACATTTTACTCATCTTTCTGTCTCTGGCTGTGCCTGGCTCTAAGACAATCTTACAGCTTGATGTCAGAGGTGGAAAATCACAAGATCGTGATACAAAATAAGTTACAATAAAACTCTTTCACTAAATGGAAGGATAAAAGGAAAGTGCTTAAGTGGATAATTTTGTCATGTCACTGTGTGAGAATCCTGTGGCTGTTCTGTAGCATCACTAGCAGGGCCAAGCTTTGCTTTTTTCTTTCCTAAGCACTGGCAGGAGGTCTAGGCTGCACCAGATGAAGCCCCAACATCTGTATCCAAACCCGTAAAGTCATTTTGTAGCAAAATGCTTAAAATAAACACTTTTCTTTCTTCTTTCTCCCATTCCCACCCTTTTAAAGCCTACTTCCTATTTAGTCTTACTATTTCCACAAAGTGTACAGATAAACAAAATGATTTTACATGAGCATGGCAGTGAAGACGTAACACAGACAAGCATCCTTACCTATCTAATCTAAAACCAATAATCTCCCAAAGTAAATCATTTTTAAAAATAAAGCCAGTAGCAATGAAATAACTAGATAATTTGTAAAGAGTCCATATTGCATATAATATAGGTTAGATAGAGAGTTACATGAACCTCCAGCTTTGATTACTTACAGGGAAATTTAGTAAGACTCATTAGCATGGAAGGGTATATCTGTGCCTTCCTTTAGTGCAGCACGGGTCCGCTGTTTTAGTTCGTCTTTGAGAGGAAGGAGGAGGTGATGAAAGACTTCAAAACTCATGAGTTTTAAAGGGAACAATGAAGTTAGAGGATTAAGGAAGTGAAGATTTCAGATAGAGGAAGATGGACAAAGGTTATTGAGCATACTGTTTCCATGGAGTGGAGCCTTTGGTGAATAGTAGAGAGTCTTCTCTGGGACCATATGAAGCACACTGAGGCATAAAGCAAATTATGTAATCCTGGACCCTAGAGTGACTTTTTTTTTAATAGCTATGACTGCAGCACCAAAAGAAAAACATCACTTATAGCATTTGAAGACATAGCATTGACTAAGTGATGTCTTGTGCTTTCTGGTCAGGGTATTCAGTGACCATAATAAGTGGCCATTATGAGTGGTCTCATAATGAAACTGAAATAGATTTCAGAGAGTTCATAAGTAGCTTAGGGAAAAGAGGGTCAGGGTACAGATTCTAACATTTTGAGCTTGCTCAGAAGAAAACTTCAATCCAATATCCCTGATGAACACCCATGTGGAAATCCTCAATAATATACTGGCAAATGAAATCCAGCAGCACACCAAAAAGTTTATCCACCTTGATCACATCAGCTTCATCCCTGGGATGCAAGGCTGATTCATCATACACAAATCAATAAATGTAATCCATCACATAAACAAAACCAATGACAAAAACCACATGATTATTTCAATAGATGCAGAGAAGGCCTTCAACAAAATTCAACAGCCCTTGATGCTAAACACTCTCAATAAACTAGGTATTGATGGAAGGTATCTGAAACTAATTAGAGCTATTTATGACAAACCCACAGCCCATACCATATTGAATGGACAAAAACTGGAAGCATTCCCTTTGAAAACTGGCAGAAGACAAAGATGCCGTCTCTCACTATTCCTATTCAACATAGTATTGGAAGTTCTGGCCAGAACTATCAGGCAAGAAAAAGAAATAAAGCATATCCAAATAGGAAGAGAGGAACTCAAATTGTCTCTGTTTACAGATAACATGATTGTATATTTAGAGAACACTATCGTCTCAGCCCCAAATCTCCTTAAGGTGATAAGCAACTTCAGCAAAGTCTCGGGATACAAAATCAATGTGCAAATATCACAAATTTTCCTATATGCCAATAATAGACAAACAGCCAAATCATGAGTGAACTATCATTCAGAATTGCTACAGAGAATAAAATACCAGGAATACAACTTACAAAGGATGTGAAGGACCTCATCAAGGAGAACTACAAACCACTGCTCAAGGAAATGGGAGAGGACGCAAACAAATGGTAAAACATTCCATGCTCATAGATAGGAAGAATCAATATTGTGAAAATGACCATACTGCTCAAAGTAATTTATAGATTCAAGGCTATTCCCATCAAGCTACTGTTGACTTTCTTCACAGAATTGGATAAAAAAAACTACTTTAAATTTCATATGGAACCAAAAAAGAGCCTGTATGGCCAAGACAATCCTAAGCAAAAAGAACAAAGCTGGAGGCATCACACTACATGACTTCAATCTATACTACAGAGCTACTGTAACCAAAGCAGAACAGCTGTAACCAAATCAGACAGTGGTACCAAAACAGAGATACAGACCAATGGAAAAGAACAGAGGCCCCAGAAATAATGCCACGCATCTGCAATCATCAGATCTTTGACAAACCTGACAAAAACAGCAATGGGAAAAGAATTCCCTATTTAATAAACGGTGTTGGGAAAACTGGCTGATCTTATGCAGAAAACTGAAACTGGACCCCTTCCTTACACATTATACAAAAATTAACCCAAGATGGATTAAAGATTTAAATGTAAGACCTAAAACCATAGAAACTGTAGAAGAAAACGTAGGCATTACCATTCAGGACATTGGCATGGGCAAAGACTCCATGACTAACACATCAAAAGCAATGGCAACAAAAGCCAAAACAGACAAATGGAATCTAATTAAACTAAAGAGCTTCTGAAGAACAAAAGAAACTATCAAAGTGAACAGGAAACCTACAGAATGGGAGAAAATGTTTCCAATCTATCCCTCTAACAAAGGGCTAATATCCAGAATCTGCAAGGAACTTAAACAAATTTACAAGAAAAAAAACTAACAACTCCATCAAAAAGTGGGCGAAGGATATGAACAGACCACTTCCTAAAAGAACACATTGAAGTGGCCAGTAGACATGAAAAAAAGCTCATCATCACTGGTAATTAGAGAAACGCAAATCAAAATGACAATGAGATACTATCTCACACCAGTTAGAATGGCGATCATTAAAGTCAAGAAATGACAGATGCTGCAAAGGATGTGGAGAAATAAGAATGCTTTTACATTGTTGGTGGGAGTGTAAACTAATTCCACCATTGTGGAATACAGTGTGGCAATTCCTCAAGGATCTAGAACCAGAAATATCATTTGACCCAGTAATCCTATTCCCAGGTATAAACCCAAAGGATTATAAATCATTCTACTATAAAGATACAGGCACCCGTAGGTTTACTGCAGCACCGTTCACAATAGCAAAGACTTGGAAGCAACCCAAATGCCCATCAATAATAAACTGGATAAAGAAAATGTGACACATATGCACTATGGAATCCTATGCAGCCATAAAAAAGCCATAAAAATACTAAGAGTTCATAAAAAGGACATGGATGAAGCTGGAAAACATCATTCTCAGCAAACTAACACAGGAACAGAAAACCAAACACTGCATGGTCTCACTCAAAAGTGGGAGTGGAACAATGAGGACACATGGACATAGGGAGGGGAATATCACACACCAGGGCCTGACAGGAGTTGGGGTGCTAGGGGAGGAATAGCATTAGGAGAAAGACCTAATGTAGATGACAGGTTGATGGGTGCAGCAAATCACCATGGCACATGTGTACCTGTGTAACAAACCTGCACGTTCTGCACATGCATCCCAAAACTTAAAGTATAATAACAATTTCTTTTAAAAAAAGAATTAAGCAAGATGGTATTTGGTTAAGAGCCTTATCCTTGTCAGCCTGATTCGAAGTTCAAAAAGAAATACACTTCAGATTTTTGTTGTTGTTTTGTTTGTAATAAAATCGGATGTGGGGCCAGGCACAGTGGCTCATGCCTGTAATCCTAGCACTTTATTTGGGAGACAAGATGGAAGGCTTGCTTAAGGCCAGGACATTCAGATCAGCCTGGGCAGCATAATGAGACCCGCATCTCTACAAAATAAATTTAAAAGCATTTAGTTAGGTGTGGTGGTGTGCACCTGTAGTGCCAGCTACTCAGGAGGACAAGGTAGGAGGGTTGCTTGAGCTCAGAAGGTCGTGGCTTCAGTGAGCCATAATTGAGCCACTGCAATCTAGCTTGGGTGACAGAGTGAGGCCTCATCTCTAAAAAGAAAAAAAAAATAGAATGAGGTTCCTTTATGTGGAAGAATGTCTACAGGTATCCAAATAAACCTGGATTTACCAGAACAGAGAATGAGGAGTATAAAAACTGCTTTTAAATAAGAGCATAGTCATGACAGGCAAGGACAATATGGTCATATTCTTACATACCTTTTCAAGAAACCACCAACCTCATTTCACCCAAAAGTTATCCCACTTCTTAAGTAAGGTATAAATTCTAATTCTCCTGCCATATTAAGCTTTCCTGATTTAGCAAAATTGCAATTATATTATGAATATTTACATCAGTCTTGATTTTCACACATGGTTCTTCCAATGCATGCAGAGATTTAAGGGGTTAACAAGAGCATGAAGGCAGGTAGGTGAGATGACATCAGTAAAAAAGTTCAGAAAGAGAGTTCACAACAGAATTGACAAACTCTGGCATGCCTGCCAGGTAGCATCCAACCATGGCTTGCTGTTACCAACAGTTCTGTGGGAGCCTCATACTACCCTCCCAGCTGTCTCCTACCCTGGGTAGCAGCACGGTGTTTCTGTCTATAGTCAAGAAGAGTAGGCTGGGCGCGGTGGCTCACACCTGTAATCCCAGCGCTTTGGGAGGCTGAGGAGGGCAGATCATCTGAGGTCAGGAGTTTGAGACCAGCCTGAACAACATGGTTTTCGTCTCTACTAAAAAATACAACAACAACAAAATTAGCCAGGTGTAGTAGCGGGCACCTGTAGTCCCAGCTACTCAGGAGGCTGAGGCCAAGAATTGCTTGAACCCAGGAGGCGGAGGTTGCAGTGAGCCAAGATCATGCCACTGCACTCCAGCCTGGGCAACAGAGTGAGATTCTATCTCAAAACAACAACAACAAAAAAAAAGATGATTAGGTGGACATAGACATATGGATGGGCAAGTCTCACCTCCCTCTCCTTCCCACTCCTAGGTTGGCCTTACGATGTTGTTAACCTAGTAATAAGAGGTTCATTATGTCTTCAATAAAGCTTCAAACTGAAAACTTGTCTGATTAACTCATTTATTTTTTTATTTAAATCATAAAAGGCTGGAAATTATGGTACAGCATCTTAATTTCTGGCCGGTTGGAAATACTTGTTTTGGTTTATTCCTTCACTTAAACTATCTTATTCTTTGCTCAGTAAGGCAATAGGCTGGCACACTGGAATGAAGACTAGCTTTCAAGTCAACTGACCTGATTCCATTCCCAGCTCTGCTATTTATTATGATGATCTTGAGCAAGTTACTTAAGCTCTATAAGCTTCAAGGTCGTCTTGTATGTCACTGAAATAATGTCTGCCACAAAGAGGGTGGCACGAGACTGGAATGAAATATCACCTGAGAAGGCATGGGATACTGGTGTTTGACTCACAATTTCCCTTTCCTTCCTTTCTATTCTCACGCTGAAAAAGTGCTGCTACCTTTTTTTTTCAGATCATTTATGTGAAATATCATTTAGAGAACCTTGTATGACGTCCTCAAACTGATATAAAAAGTAATTTTAACGTAAAAGGGTGTAACAATTCTAGAGATTAAGTGATAGCTCCTTTAGATATTAAGGGATTCTAATAGAAAGTCCTTGGGACTGAAGTTTGGGTCTGGAGTGCATATTTTTCTCTCATTATATAGTAAATGTCAGACTTTCACTTGTTTATTTCCTTTGCTATGAGCAGCCATTTAATATTTCAATAATATTGTCACTCATAAATCATTCATATCAATTGTCATATCAACTTCCATAATACATATGAAATTGAAGTCATTCATGATTAGATTGTATAGAATTTAATGATTACAAAAAGCTGTTTGCTCAAATATGAAACAATAGTAAAAATGAGATTCAAAAAGTAAGAGGCCATATAAGACTCTCTTCTCCTCTGAAGGAAAAATCAGAAATAATTATAAGAATGTATTTTCCTGATTTAGAATGATCCTCTTGAATAGGAAATTAAGAAAGATTGCTGTAGGTGAAATGGTCTTCTTAAAATTGAAGATTCAGGGTCTGACTTGCTCAGTAGCTAAATACAGAGCCCATTTCAAACTGTGCAGCCTTTTCCTGTGAGGTTTGTCTGAATTGCAACACTGCCAAACATTGCCTGGTGCTCTTCCCTAGCAATCTCTAACTCTGGCACTGGATCCCACAATGACACTCTGCCAGCTGCCTTCAGAGCGAGGACCAATCCAGAAGCTTTCAGCCTGCTGCTGTTGATATGAACTGAATCCTTCTTCTGGTTCAGGAGACCAGAGTGGGACACACCCTTGCAAATCTCTTTGAATTGAAGTCTCATCCAAAAATCCATCAGAGTTTATAGCTGTTTCAGGAGTTTTTAAAGCAACCTCCAGCAGAAGCCAGTCAAGATAACTTTGGAAGTGCATGGATGAATTCTTTTCAGGAGACAACCTTCATAGCTTATTGTTTTTCCTTCACCTTATTTTGTGATGTTTCTGACCTTTCCGTTTTCTTTTTTTTTTCATTTTGCAACATGCCATTAGATTGCCTTAAAGTTTCCTAAATATCCCAATGTTAGTTATATATCATGTTCCTTGCTCCTCCTGCAGATATTTGACCCTATGCCTATCAATTAAGGTGAAAGATCTAATACAGATTATTATAAAAAGAAAAAATTTTGAAGTCTAGATGTAACTGTTCGTTCTATAATTTCTCTTAAATACTGAATTGTTTCCTATTAGTTAGAAAAAAAAAAGCATTTACTGGTATCAAGCAATTTTTTAAATGTTAATTTCATAAGAACTAAAACATGCAATGATTTTAATATCTAATAAGTTTTAAATTTAGTTGTTACCTAAAATGAGTGATTTTCCAAATGGTAAGTCAAACAATAATATTATTGCCAGACATGATAGATGTCACTATTGGCACAGAATATTTCAATATTCTGATTGAGAAAGCAAGATCTAGATTCTATTTCTTTTTTTTTTAATGATTGAATATTTTAATTTTTTTAGTGCCTTTTAGGTTTTGGGGTACATGTGAAGAACATGCAAGATTGTTGCATAGGTACACATATGGCAGTGTGATTTGCTGCCTTCCTTCCCTTCACCTATATCTGGCATTTCTCCCCATGCTCTCTCCCCCCAACTCCCCACCCCCCACTGTCCCTCCCCGATTTCCCCCCAACAGACCCCAGTGTGTAGTGCTCCCCTCCCTGTGTCCATGTGTTCTCATTGTTCAACACCCACCTATGAGTGAGAACATGCAGTGTTTGATTTTCTGCTCTTGTGTCCGTTTGCTGAGAATGATGATTTCCAGGTTCATCCATGTCCCTACAAAGGACACGAAATCATTGTTTTTGATGGCTGCATAATATTCCATGGTGTATATGTGCCACATTTTCCCTGTCCAGTCTATCATCGATGGGCATTTGGGTTGGTTCCACGTCTTTGCTATTGTAAACAGTGCTGCAATGAACATTCGTGTGCATGTGTCCTTATAGTAGAATGATTTATAATCCTTTGGATATATACCCAGTAATGGGATTGCTGGGTCAAATGGGATTTCTATTTTTAGGTCATTGAGGAATCGCCACACTGCCTTCCACAATGGTTGAATTAATTTACATTCCCACCAACAGTGTAAAAGTGTTCCTATTTCTCCACATCCTCTCCAGCATCTGTTGTTTCCAGATTTTTTAATGATCGCCATTCTAACTAGTGTAAGATGGTATCTCAATGTGGTTTTGATTTGCATTTCTCTAATGACCAGTGATGATGAGCATTTTTTCATATGTTTGTTGGCCTCATATATGTCTTCTTTTGTAAAGTGTTGGATCATATCCTTCGCCCACTTTTGAATGGGCTTCTTTCTTGTAAATCTGTTTTAGTTCTTTATAAATTCTGGATATCAGCCCTTTGTCACATGAGTAGACTGCAAAAATTTTTTCCCATTCTGTTGGTTGCTGATCCACTCTACTGACTGTTTCTTTTGCTGTGCAGAACCTGTGGAGTTTGATTAGGTCCCATTTGTCTATTTTGGCTTTTGTTGTCAATGCTTTTGGTGTTTTGGTCATGAAGTCCTTGCCTACACCTATGTCCTGAATGGTTTTGCCTAGATTTTCTTCTAGGTTTCTTTTTTGTGTTTTCTGCTTCTTTAAAATATAAACTTAACTTTTTACAAAAATTCAATTATTCTTCATCAGCACAATTCACATTGATTCACCAAAATTAAACCTCTCTTTACCAGATATAAAATTAAATTAATTATCCAAATGTTTTCAAATAGCTGTGAATGCTTTTTCCAGATAACATCTTGCTTGAAATATTCTCTTCTATAAGAAACATGCACTATGAAATCTAATCTAATCATTCTTTCCTGACAGTGTTGGACAAATATTTAAGACCAATTCGTTCAGATTCCCTCAATACATTTTTAAGATTTAAAAAATAAAATATAATGAAGCATTTGGAATTGAGTAGAATTTCTTCTGTAAATCCTTCTAAATTAGAGGTGTCAGAGGCACTAAAAGTGTCAGAGAACCTAGCACTTAAATTGTGACATTTATGTGACCATTAAAATAACCTTGAATTTACTGGAGAATATTTATGCTTTTTTTGATTTACATTTCTTCTGAATATAATTTAATGATTCACGAAGCTGATGTCATCATTCAGTGTAGCAATACTCTTACTCTATTGTTCTATTTGGAAGTTTGGTAGTGGAAGATAATGATTTTATATGTGTGTGTGTTCTGAAAAGACTTGGATTTCTTTTCCATCTCCTTCAAGCAGTTAAGAGTTGATTTTGAAGAGAACCCCACAGAAATTACATTTCCATATTTCACCGTCAGCCAAAAATATTGACAACTATACTCTGAAGTTCCAAAAATTGGGAGTGGTTAGAAAGGGCCAGTTGAATTAATATTTGAGATTAACAAAATGTTTCACATATTATATATGCTGATTTAGAAATATATTTGATAGAAATCTTCATGAGACAAGCTCTCAGAAGGTACCATTGCTAACACAGTTTATCTTCCTCTGTAAAATGTGTTTCAATAGTTGCCATAAGGCACAAACAGAAAATTAATATGTACCTGTTTTTCTGACATTGGTTTCTATGATTTTTTTTTCTAAAAAAAAAAAAAGATACGCTTTCTTAGTGGTTTCCCCAAATCCAGTATCTGCATAATAGAAAAAGTAATGATCTGACAAATATGAGACTCATTACTAATGTCTCTCTTTAAAACCTACAATGACCTCTTAGTCTAAAAAGGAGGAGCTTGAAAGCCTTCACATCTGAGAAATCTAACTTTGCCTGGTTGTGTTTCCTTCATCAGGAAAAGCTAGATGATTTAGTTGTAAATATTTATTCAGTTCTTCAGGAAAAGATGATCAGACTAGATTTCACCACATCTGTACTTTAACTGATGTGTTTGAAAAAGGAAATAAGGAATTACCTGCTGGGTATCAGGTAATGCATTATTTTTCAAAAAAGTTTTAGCTTTAGAACTATTAGAATAATAGAATGGAAGACAGGTCAGAGAACACTGAATCTATCACCACTCCTTTATTTCACAGATACTAATGGCCATATCTATAGGATTAGAACCAGAGGCAGAGAAATAGAAGCAGACAGAGGTCTCATTATTGAGCCAGTTGGCCAGTCTTTGGTGGTGACTACACTTGGTGTCAGTTTTCAAATCCTGCAATGTGGCAATTTAGGAAAGAGGCTACTAATGACTATGAAATGGGTGAGAGGACAAAGGAGGAAGATAAGCACAACTTAATATGATCAGTTTTGTTTTGGTTTGTTTTTGTCTGGCCAACAGGTATAGTATGAACATCTCACATCAAAATGGTGACAAGATATTTTGCTTCTCAAAAGTGAAGATCTTTATATATTAACCTTAGTAGTCCCTATCATGTTGCTTCAGTATAATAGAGAAAATATCATCTATGCTTTGTTTTTTAATCAAATAAAACAGATTGTATTAAACAAGAAAGAGAAGGTCAGTAATATGAGGTTAGGAAAAACCAAGTAGTGAAATGACTTTGACATTGACTTGGGATAAGTAGTCACTTGTAAAGCTGTCCAACAACAGCTTATGGGGAGCTTGCTAAACCTCTGAAAGTGGAAAGAACAGCCCAATGCTGAGACATTGCAGGAACAGAACAAGTATCAACTACTTTTTGTGTTTGCTATTCAGCTATTTATGTTCCTTGACTCGTTTTACTCTTTTATTATTATTATACTTTAAGTTTTGGGGTTCATGTGCAGAATGTGCAGGTTTGTTACATAGGTATACACATGCCATGGTGATTTGCTTGTTTTTTAATAAAAGAATTACCATAATGTTTTTAGAACTTTGAGATATGTTTGTTCTTCCTTCAGAATTTGATTATGAATGCATATTGAGGAAGTTTGGCTTTGCAGAGTGACTTTTTAATGGCAAGACAGTCCACCAGAAGAAGTGCTGCTCTGTTTCCCTTTTGTTTCATTGTGTTTTGCTTTTATATCAGGGCGCATAGTACTTGAAGTGAAACAAGAAATAGTCCACTCAAAGATTTCTTATGTGATGTATAAAAAGAAACATCCCAAATCAATTTCAGTCAAAAGATCATTGAGTAATCTCATTTTTCACAATATTTAAAGCTGTTAGGAAGATTACATTACACCAAATAGTAAATCCCCTTTCAAAGATACACATATTATTTGTAACAGTGGAATAAATCTGCCTTCTGGCAAGAATTATTAGTGTTGAGCCAAATACAGCTATTTTGATAGCTAAGGAGTTCCCAGCACTTCCCTCTATAGGTTATGGCAAGTGATAAATTTTCGTGGCATACAGAAAAAGTCCAGATACACCAGTATTGATATTAAGAACTAAACAAAATCGGTTTAAGATTCTAAAAGCAATGTTTACCACTGCCTCAGAGATGATTGCCAATATAGACAGTATCTTGTCATTATTAAGAGAGAAGAAAATTAATGTGTTCCCCCTCGCCACAGGTTCAGGATGCATTTAGATGCCGATTGAGAAACTGTCAGGATCCCATCAATGCAGATTCTTCTAGTTCTTTTCCTAATGGGCATGCTCAAATCATGGTGAGTTTTTATTTTTCCTCTGAATGTTAATTAAGTCATGATTTCTCAAGGGAATAAAATAAATCCTTGTTAGTAAAATAATAGCAAAATATCATTTTGAGTGACTTTGGCTTCAGTTCATTACTAGACTGTGAACTCTGATATCAGGTTAAGTATTATCTCCAGATTGTTTCGGAGTCCAGGACTTGTTGGTTCCCTGGGTTGTTGAATGCAGGAGTCCTATACAACACTGAGGAGTATTTTCCTCCTTGCATAGAATAAGGGCTAATGATTTGTGCGTAGGATCATGTGGATGTTTTTTACAGATCAGAACACTATGAACTTACACTTCTAGTCTTAAAGCAGCAGTTCTTGGCCTTAGTGAAACAGTATCATCAGGGGAGCCACGCCACAGACCAATTAAAATCAAAGTCTTGGGAATGGTACCCAGGTATTAGTGATTCCAATATGCAGCCTACGATGAGAACCACTGTCCTAAAGCGTAAGGAGTAGCCACCCTTTTAGTGAAAAATCTGTTATTGTACATGAGCTCTGGATATTATTACAAAGTGTTCTTTAGGCATAACCACTTTGATGTATTTTAGAAATAAGATGAGATTTAAACTGTGTCATTTAAAGAAGAAATTAAATAGGAAAGTTTCATTTTTATATTGTGTTTGATTTACTAGTAAGTTTTTTGAACTAGGCAACAATAAACTAGATGATACATTAGTAACTAAGACTTTACAAAGAATAATTCCTTACTAAAGACAAATAGATACAATATCTCTGATTTAAAATATTAATAGGGAAAGGCATATGATTGGAAGACTTTGATTAAGATGAGATAATTTAATTGTATCATTTTAAAAAAATAATCAATTTGTTTAAAATAAGTTTTAGGAAAATATAAGGTCACAACTAAACCCCTGAAGGTTTTCGACCAGATGAGTATGATTTAATCTTCAATTTTAATTCCTAAACCTGAAAGATTTTTGTCACATTTGAATGAAAATGAATCATTAAAGAGCCTAGTTTAATCTATTTTGACAAAGCTGCAATATAAGATGTTACATTATAAGCAATGTATTCAAATTGAATGTTTTAAAATATCAATAATTATTTAAATATATTCATAATAATTCACATTATGATGTCTTTATTTTGGTTAGAGAATTGCCTTAAAATTCTATCCTTTTAATATATGGTAATCAGTTTCCAGACTGAAAATGACACTAGGTATTATATTGTCTTGTTAAAATTGTATGCTATGTTTCCATTTATTTTATTTAACATTTGGGCTCTAGGAAACACTCGTGAAAACAATCTAATTATGCCTAGAGAAACTTTCTTTGCACAAAACAATAAACTGGTACTGCCAAGTTAGATAACTGTAAACTTCAGATAATCTGATTAGTAAAAGACACTTGAGGTCTTCATTAAATGATGGTTCTATGTCTTATTATTTCTTGTTACAGACAGACTTTGAAAAGGATGTAGACATTGCTTGCCGATCAGGTAAGAATATTTAGATTTTGAAAATCTAATCAGTAGGGATGTTAAGTCATTTCTATAGATTTTAATTTTAAAGAAAATGCTGCGGTTTACATATCGCACAGTGTTCTGTGAAAGGGCTGTATATGTAAGCCCCAAATGCCAAAGGAGCTGAGAAACCAAAGAATGAGGCAGAAAAATCCAGTTGTCAGTAAAAGGTGGTATATTAGGGAATTTACAGACAGGAGTGTAGTGTTGAAAGCAACAAGACAGATAGATCCTCACACAGTTACTCTTCAGACTCAGAGTTTATATACCATAGGGAAAGGGGATACATGCTGTATAGAGACAATTAAAGGCGACCCTCCAGAATGGGCAAAAGTGCTATGTGCCTCATATCCTATAATTTGTGCAATAACATCAAAGTTGCTTTGATCTAAAGGCAAAATTTGTAGTGAGTACATGTTCTTACATTAAGCACAGTAAATATAGTAAGAATCAGGAGGCATTCACAGGACTGGTGTTAATCAGAAATCAATATAGTGGATTAGCATTCAAGATGAAGTCACTTTGGTCTCCATATTTATGTTTATGTATAAATATAATCCCTAAAATGGAAGGACTGTAGGAACAGAAGTGTGTTTGTGAATGAAGAAGGATTAAAAAAAAAAGAACAAGAGAAATGATAGGAAAACTGAGAATGGTTCATTGAAAACACCATGAGAGAAGAAAAACTTTAACATGAAGACATAAGACTTCCATTCCACCAAGTAATGGTTGTTGGGTGTAAGGCCAGTCAAGTTAACCTCTCTGTGCCTCTGTTTTATCATGTATGGATTATGGGTTATTGTCAAGAGGAAACAGCATTGTCTGTATGTGTGTTAAGGTTGCTGTGGTTTTAATTTTAGAAAGGATCAAGAGAAACTATGCAGCATGTCCTCTTAGAGTGCTTGGATCCCATAGTCTCCCAGCCTGTGGCTAAATTCTCACCAGAGTAGGTGGCTCAATAGTTTTAAAGGAAACTACATGTCCAATTTTGGGAGATAGTTCCAATTGCTGGAAAATGGTCCTTTGTAGGAACACAATATGCCTCATTTTGACTTTTTATTTGTTGATCTTCGTGCTGCCTTTTCAAACAACAGTGGATATCTACTTCACCTAACTATGCAAATATTTTAAAGTAATTATCATTTGGCCCAATCCAAGTCTTTTTTCTCCAGATTAAACAAGCCTTGTTTCATCATTCGTTTCTTACAGTATTCTCTGAGGCAGGATGCCCAAGGTAGCCTCCAAATTATCAATAATTTAATTGTAAATTATGGTGCACAAATATATACCTGATCACCTAGCATTTATCACACTGGGCTCTTTACTTACATTAAGGCTATCTACATTTTCATATGACTTCTGTTTCAGTACTAGTGTCAACTTACCTGAAATTCCTAAGACTTTTTGTAGGAACTGCCAGGGCTTCCCCAGTCTAATCTAATATGTAAAGGTTTTGGTTTTTGTTTTTTGGTTTTGTTTTGTTTTGTTTTGTTTTGAAAAAGAAATTTGGCTTTTACATTTATGTCTATTTGCTATTATTTTACTAATTTCAGGTTAGCATAGTATCCCTCTCCATTGTTTGGTGACTGAAAGTTTGGTAAGAATACCTTCTAAGTCTTAGTTCAAACTGTAGTTAAAAGAGTGGAATCGCATGAAACCTAGTAGAGAAATCTGCTGTATTCAATAAGGCACCCCTTATCTGCCAGCAGACTTCCTCTACATGAAGTTTTCAAAATCATTAAACATCACTAAACATCTGTGCAGAATCTCAAATCTTGTCATAATCATAAGAATATGAGAGACTCATCTCATATTCTCATTCCTGGATTGAATCCAAATACTCTAAGTAGAGTATGGTCATAGCAGAGCAGTAAGGTAACTATCATGATCCGGCAACCCACGGTGGATCTGTGCCGGGCATTAGAAATCACCATTTCCCGTTGAAAATCTAACAAAATATTGCCAGGATGCACTCTCACTAGTGTTTGGTTTCCAGAATTGATCATTTTCCTTTTTTGGATAATTGATATAATATTGTCACTTTGCTCCATCCACCTGCCATAATTTCTCAAAGTCACCAGCCATGGTGCCAACTTCCACATCTATGTTCCAAGATGGAATGTGATTTGTCCAGGTTTAGATGCTTGAATTTATTTACAATGATTAGGTATTCATTTAATTCCTAACCTTCCACCTTCAGTGTTGTTTCCTTTCAGCCTCATTTGGTGTACCCTTTACAGTTCTCCTCGATAGAGAAGCAATATACTGTAAAAGCAAACAGTTTTGTCTTTTCTTTAACAGCTGTAACATTAAACCAGTGGTTGTCAAAAGGTGGTCCCTAGACTATCAGTGTTAGCATCACCTGAGAATTTATTAGAAATGCATATTTTGAGGCACTAACCCAAGCCTTTTGGGTCAGAAACTGGTGACTGGGGTACAGGAACTAGTATAAGCCATCCAGATAATTTTGATGCGTGCTAAATTTTAAGTACTACAGTATTTGTTCATCCTCCCCAAGCTGTGACCTCATCTCTGCAGTATTTATCTTGTTCTTTTTCATTAAGTTACATATTTTTCCTAGGCCTCATTATATGGTGGGATTTAGCATCCTAATGTAGGCCAGTTCCACTATTTTATTAGAAAATAATTTTTGTACTGTTTTCATTTTCTGTTTTTGTTATTGGTGCCCTTTTCAGCTGAGCCTAATAGGAGCTTTCTTCTGAGTTTAGCTGGAGATGTCAGTCTATGTTGAAGTATATTCAATTAAAAAAATCTCAATTCGTGAACTCTGAATAATCTTTCTCATGCCAAATATTTAGGTGCTTTGTCTGAAGTTTGTGTTTTACTACTTGATTAATTTCTCTTGAAAGTTCCATCAATTTAACATTATGTTTTCATGTGTAGGTGGTGTGATTTGTTTATGATGTATATTCAAAACTTGGATAAACATTTTAAGTAAGTCTAAGAGGCAGGCATTTCTCTTGTATAGATTAGCCACTACTGCATAGGAAGAATTATCTTTTTTTACATTGTGTGTGTGTGTGTGTGTGTGTATGTATTTAAATGTTCAAACACAATTATGTCATTTGATTAAAATGTGCTGACTGTAACTATAAATCATATTATATTTATACTTAATTTATCTTGTACAAATTTAAATTGTAAAGTCAATACATAATACCAAGACTTCCTTTATAGTTTTTAAATAAAAGTTTAAACTTGTCTATATATTTTAATGAAATAAGATAGGTTTCCATAATTTATGTTTAAATTTTACTGCTATAAATTTTGGAATTATTATTATATAGAATTAAGGGTTAAAAGTGTTCCTCACTGAATTTGGAGATTTTTTTAAGTATTTATTTACAATACCATTAAATCACTGCAATATCATTAAATTTAACATGCTTTGCCCCTTATTATTGCCATGTATCATTACTCCTGGAAATTATAATTATTGATCTATTATTTTAAGAGGTTTGGAAGTAACTTTTTTAAACTTAATTATTCTACTTTTTATTATGTATAATAGTTTAATACATAAAAAGGCATAACCAAATTGTTAAAGATGTAAATTTAACATGATTTTTTCTAACACAGACAATAATACAATAACTAGATACGATATCTTTCAAGATAACAGATATTACATGAATGATTCATGTTTTGAAATCATTTTAAAGTCTTGTTTCTCTGTAATAGGGAAAGACATTTATAATCTATTTTTCAACCTCTACTTTAATGCCTAATTATGATTCTATTTGAAAATTCAGTATATCTGAACTTTCAGATAGGAAAAAATCAGTATATCTGAAACTTTTTATGAAGAGACAATAAACCAGATTTTTACAGTCATCTATGCCTAATGAAATTTTAAGTGATGACTGCTCTGCTTTGTAGGTAGATTAGCACCAGATGCGCATGTTGAACCAACTTCACACAGTGCTGTTCTGTGTGCTTTCAATTCCAGTTACAAGAATAAGTCTTCAGAATTTTATTCATTTGTACCCTCAGAACTGACAATTGTTCATAAGTAAGCATGCTTTGTGTTATTCTGCCCTATTATCCTAAAAACATGGCATTCTTTTTATACAGAGGCAAAAAGAGAAAAAAATCCTAAAATGTATTTTAATAAAGAATATTTACTCTTTTGTTGATTGTTTTTGCATTTTTGTTTTGTCTCCTTTCATAGTACAAGTTATGATAGACTTTTTTTCCCCCTAAATCATTATTTTTAGGCTTAAAATGGAACAAAGATTTTGGAGGCTCATAGTGTTTTTTTCTTAAACTCAGCTGGCAAGTTTAATAAGGGCATTCCAGCATATAAATTAATTTTTAATTTTCTTTCTTCTACATAAAACTGAATATGATAAATACTTTTGAATACTGTATCCACCTTGACCATATGGACTTAAATGGAAAAGTCCTCATTAATTTTCAATATGCATAATTTTTGGAGGGATTTCTTATTGAGTAGGATGAAGTTCCCATAATTATCCCTTCAAGAAGCATTTTAATGAGCATAACTTCTAGAAAACTTTAGAGGGAAAGTCATTAAGAATAAATCACATCTGTGTGAATATATTTATAATTCTACAAAAATCCTTTGGAGCAGATTGATGAAGAAAACTTCTCTGGTAATCTCTTATTTCCCTGAAAAGTTATACAAAGTTGTTTAAGGACTGGGCACTAAGATTTTTGAAAGCCCATTAATCAACTTTCAGATGTGCTTTAGCTATGGGCTACCTGAGAGCTATGAGAGTGTAACAGAATCAATAAACAGTGATTGAGTAATCTCTGGACCATGTCCAAACAAATAGATACGTAATTTTAAAAACATATCTCTTTAATAACGTGTTTAATACAGAAACATTGTTTACTAGACAGAGAGACAACAGAATATAATAATGAAAAATGAGCACACACTAACTCTCCTTCTTCAACTTTTACATTCCTACTCATAGTTCTTCATAAGGATATTGGTCCTTGCCGAGCAGCCACAATAACGGGAACACTCTCTAGGATTTCTCTAAATGATGATGAAGAAGAAAAAGGAACAAACCCTGAAGGACTAAGCTATTCAACATTGCCTGGAAATGTCATTTCCAAAGTCATCATCCAGCAACCCACAGGTCTGCACATGCCCATGAGTATGAATGAGCTTAGCAATCAATGTCTGAAAAAAGAAAATAGTGAACTGCGGAGAACTGTGTACTTGTGTACGGATGATAATTTGAGAGGGGCTGACATGGACATAGTCCATCCTCAAGAAAGAATGATGGAAAGTGACTATATTGTGATGCCCAGAAGTTCTGTAAATAACCAGCCATCAATGAAAGAAGAAAGCAAAATGAATATTGCCATGGAAACCTTGCCGCATGAAAGGCTATTGCACTACAAAGTAAACCCTGAATTCAATATGAATCCCCCTGTAATGGACCAGTTCAGTATGAACTTAGAGCAACATCTTGCACCCCAGGAACATATGCAGAGTTTGCCCTTTGAACCTCGCACAGCTGTGAAGAATTTCATGGCCTCTGAGTTGGATGATAATGCAGGACTATCAAGAAGTGAAACTGGATCGACAATATCAATGAGTTCTTTAGAGGTGAGCCACAGAAGATTACATTTTTCCTTGATAGTTGAAATATGAATAAATAGAGTTATTGATTGATTGACTGAGGTGACACTGGTGTTGGCGGAGAAGATTCACGTTAGCTTTTGCAGTTATGTATCACAGGAAAATTTCTGGCTATTGAGATTAAGTCTCAATATAGGGTTTTCTCAGTAGTGCATTATAATCCCCTTATTCAAGATTATCTTTTAAAAATGAAGCCATTACATTTAAAAAGATACTAATCTGTCATCATGGGAACTAAGTTAGGCACTCATTAAAATAAAAAATTAACAGATGATTCTTCTGATGTTTCTCAGGTACCACAGGTCCTTTTGGTGCATAGTGTCTACGTGGCATTACAAACTTAAACTGAGATCTGCATTTTCTGTGTAACAACACCTGTCAAAAATAACAACATTGAAATATCACTAAATGTAATTGAATATAATTACCATTATACTGATGATTAATTATTATTACAGATCAATATCTTTGAGAGTAAATATTTTGCTCTTCTTTTACAGAATAATGACCATTAAAATTTTTAATCTTAGACTGAGTTGTCAGAAAGAATGTAATCTGAGCATACTAACAGTCAGGATTCTGAGGTCCAACCACATGGCCTTTATGCTTCATAAGGCCACCAAAAGTAGAGTAAACTCCTCACAGCTTTCCTGGTCATACAGTGAAAAATAGCTATAAACCTGAAGCTGATACACACACACACACACACACACACACACACACACACACACACACACTATGCAATACATGAATTTGTTTTAGTATAATAGATTATTATATAAAACACTATCTACAGAAAGGGACTATAATTAGTTGTCTGCCCTTTCCATCAGAGTTATGCTGGTAATTGTATGTTCGAGTGTCCAAAAGTTCCCAGAGGCAACTGTTTCATGCTTCTTCCCAAAGCCATTTCTCCCACTAGATCAAAATGAAGAAGCATTCTAAGAGGCTTTAAAAATTTGATGAATAGGGTAATTTTCAGGGTTTTTCCAACTGGATTGAGAAAATTCTAGACAACAAATGGTAATGTGAATAGAATCTAATATAAGTCTCTAAGTTCTAGATCAACCTCAAACTGAATAGTGCTTCTGAGGATAACTAGGTCAGAATAATTCTTCAGAACCAAAGGCACAGATAGGGGTAGTGAAGCCAAGTTCAACTCCAAGGTGACCGGAACTCCCTTTTAAACAAAAGCATTTCATCCATCTGAACAGAATAGCTACTGTTTTTCTGTTTGTAACTTGCATATCCCAGAGACGACCAGGTTTCTAATAATGACCATATAAGAACAAAGTACAAAATACTTGTGCAAAATCTTAAGTTTTTAAAAGGATTTTCAGTGAGTTTGTACATAATAACATAACATGATAAGTAATCATAATGACCATATGGAAGTTTTCTGTATAGTATGGCTCTTTTAAATGTGATCAAGGGGATTGAATGGAATTGCATGAAAATATTTTGCTTGTTACAAAAATGTTTTACATGTAAAAGCCTAAAAACTTTGCTGGATTGATATTGTACAGGTTATCGGTGCTTGAAAAATGGACTGTATTTCCCAGAACTGCTTTGTTCAGTTTGTAATTTTTCCAAATTTCCATATCCTTATTATTAAGTGTAAGTATTATGTATAGCAGTGATTTAGCCAAAAGATCTGCATTTAAATTACTTTGGGATCACAAGACTTACATCTTGAAAAGGAAGAAAATTCAGAATGAAAATTTGGTTCTTCATTTTCATTCTTTAAATGAGTTTAATAGTAACTGCTTAGGGTGACTATTTTATGAGATAGCAGAAAGAGAATATATAGATGTGGGAATGAATAATAAAAATTAACATTTATATGGCATCTTTCATTAGCAGATCCTCAAATCACTTTAAAAACAGAGTTAATCTTCACAATACCTCCATGCAATGGATAAGTTGTTATAATCTTCAAAGTAGAGTCATTTGTTCAAGGTTATAGAGCAAGTGCATAGCAAATCTAGGAATAAAATCTTTCTTTCTTGACCAATGTTATGCCATCTAGAAGAGCCAGTAATGAGCATGAATATTCACATGAAGGTAACTTTAAAGTTCTTTCTAGTCCTTGACAGGCATTTGGTCTTATGATAAATAAAGACATGAAATGGGTAAAGTCTTTGTCGTTTAAGTTGTACAACTAACATAGTTTGGAAATGGGACTGTGTTCATGAAGATAAAGTTGGTGGTCTGGCTTTCTTCTTGGGCAGCATGATCCACTGTCAAGTAGAATTATCAGATCTGCTAGATTGTATATGCAGGGTCAGCTGGTGAGGGAGATGATATTCTGACAATAATTTTAAAAAGCAGAAAAATGACCTGAGTTTCTACATGGACAGTGGTATCAACAGTAGGTAGGAGGTGTCTTGAGTCTTAGAAGATAATGTAAAGAAGAAAATAGTAAATAATGTGGATAACATGAGGCCTAAGCAATAGAACAATTTAAGTCTTTTCTCCCTCTAAGTAAGAAGGAAGATTAAAGCCATAGGAACATCCAGCCTGGGCAGCTGGCACAGCAGAGGATGGCCAGGATCCTCAGGATTCTTTCAAGGATATAATATAAAGATGCTCACATTTTTATCTCCAGAGGAGTCAGTTTTCACAAACTGCCGATGTGGAAAGTACTGAAGGGAAGGAAAGAATAGGGTAAAAACTACCAGTTGTAGAATAGAATGTGATAGAAAGTGCAAAAGAGGAAAAGCAAGAGTTGAGAGAGAAAAAAATAAAGCCAAAAAGACTTGAGTGGGTGAGTGGGTGGAAGTATTTATTCAAATAAGCAAGAAGCAACAAAGGAGGAGGCTCCCCAACCCCGAAGTCAGTGGCAGCAGGAAAGGTACCAGCCTTCATGGGAGTTTGTTCAGCTAACCCCCAATTACTGGGTATAAAAAGTTTAATAAATTCATGATGTTTCTTGGCATAAAAACATATCTAGATTTTTCTCTCAGTCTAATAGTACCTTGTTTCTTTCTTTCTTGTGATATGTTCTTTCTAACTGTAGTCATTTCCAAATGAACTTGTTGAGCCCTTCTGAAAACTTTAGATATAGAGCTGCCCCAATTATGGAATAATTGCAATACTAAAATAGATTTTCACAACAATGGCTCCAGCCCTAAACATCCTCTGACTGCTTTGCTTATGGTTAAGAGGAGTGATATTGTCATCAGCACTTTAGTCATTCACCTTCAATTAACAAACACGATGTGATGAGTACATGGCAATATACAAAGCAAAACAATAGCAACAACAAAAACCACACTAAGATTTTGCTTTTGAGCAAGAGGGAACAAAAGAGGTATGATGGTTCTCAAGCACTTGAGGACTATAAAATCTAATTTAAACCTTGGATTATTGTTCTATTTAGTTATTTCCTGAAAAATTATAGTTGTATAATTGTAGGGAGACAGGTCAGTATTTGTTCTGAATTGTCAGATTTAAATAGTAAGCGTTTTTTCATTCAAGAGTCTTTCCAACTTATATGCACATCTTGGACCTGTTTAGCACATGGTCCATTCTTCACTCTTTTCCCTGTGTCATTCAAGGGTTAATTCAGGTTCTTGAGTCACGGCTTTTGGCTGGGTTCTGCCAAAAGGAAACATTGGTAAGAGATTAGAGGTTAAGGAAAAGAGGGAAACCTGGGGTCTTTCTCCCCTATTCTTTCTGGTTTTGGAAGCACCTTCTATGTCTTTGGTGTAGCTCCCACAGTGCTTCCAGTTTATGCCAGGGGCTCCAACCCCTGGGCTGAAGCCACCCCGCACTCCCTTTTATTTGTCCAGCCTCAGAGGTTTATTGACCTCTTCTGCTGATCCCTGGATTACTACATGGTCCCCATGTGGCTTCTCAGTTCTCTATCATTTGAATTTTTGTGGACCATCTTGCTGAAATGTAAACACCTTATGTGGTTTTCCTATGCTTAATTTTTCTTATTAATAAAAATACTTAATGACTGATAAGAGTTAGTACATTATAAAATTGTTATCTAAAATAGAAGGTTTTGATGCTCTAGCTTGTCTATTTATGTATAAACTTACCTATATATCTGAAAATAAGTCTTTCTCAATTTGTAATGGGCTGAAAGAGACACCATTCTAGATTAAATTTGTATACACCAGTTTTTCTTTGGGCATGAATTATAGAGCTCTCAGCATAATGGTTTTTAAAGGTAAAATATTTTAGCAATAATATCAAATTGTAGGTGCCTCCCTTACAGTGGTTGTGAGGATCAAAATTAATGTACATGAAAACCCTTTGAAATTGTAAGAAGCACTTTAGATATAAGATTATGTTATTATTATGTCATTACTGTTATGTCCTGAATTTCTGCAAAGAAGCTTGAATGCTGAATTAAATCAATAGTCAGGGTATTAGACAAAATGTTATGGCCTTACTTCAGAACTAGGACACTCTGTCACTAACCAAAACCACTATCAAACTGACCATGTGCAGAAACGACATTTTTTTTTTTTTACATTTTTTTCTGATGTAAGTGTGGTTAAAGGAAGACCTGTCCTTTTTTATTGCTTTGCTTTTACTCTTGGATTACAGAATTTTGTCTTTCATGCAGGCATACAAACAAAATTAGCTTGAATGAAAGTCATTTTTAAAAATTAATTATTCTCAGATATCATTTCCACAGCTATTTTTAATGGATTTGCTATCAGAGCTTTCTCCTTGCAAGTAGGTTTATTGCTCACTTTATAATAGAAATTTTAATGGCAGTCATATTGCCATTCATTAGTCAGTGGAATTTATTACTTGCTATGAATCTTCTAGTATCTTGTCCGGCTTAATTTGCAGTGACAAAAACAATGAAGTATTCCCTTTGAGAAATTATTCATCATTCTACAAGATTTAGATGTGGAGAAATACCTCTATGCATACATTCACTGGATATTCCTTTGAGTAGCTTTATATTGTTGTACATTTTCTTACTTTTAAATCATCCTAAAGAATTTCTCCTTTCTATTAGTGATAAGCCTGCCTTCTTGTAAATTGCCTTGATTCTCTTAGCTGTCAGTTGACCTACTCATAATGGTTTTCTTTGTGTGTTTAGTCTACCTGCTTAACCAGATTCTCTCAGAGTATGCCCAAGAAAAGCAACAGCAAAACAAAAATTAAAAGTCAAATTGTTTTGAGTATCTTTGGCTGTTATCGTGCAGCTCCTTTAATCATTTGCCAGTAATATTATTAATGTCTCCTATTGTGCTATGGCCTTTGCTAGATGCTTTGGATATAAATGTAATCAACATAGACATGGAACTTGCCCCTATGGAGAATAAACCCTATGGGAGAGACAGACAATTAACCATTAAACCAATGAATGAAATAGTGTGCAGTAATGGGTAATAACTATGGAATGCAAGAGAAAGGCTTCTTTAGAAAAGGTGGTCAGGGAAGCATTTGAAAGTGTCATTTAGTGTAAGAAATAAAATTGAGAAGTAATGTGACTTGCAAGGAGCTGAGGGAATTTTTTCAGGCAAAAGAAACTGAGTACAGAGATCCTGAGATAGAAAAGAGTTTGACATATTCTCATAAGATCAGAATACCTGTGCAGCTCATGTTGAAGTCCTTAAGAAGAAGTTAAAATGGAAAGGAGAGACCAGATTTGCAGTCTTATAAATCAATGGAAGCAAATGAAGACTTTAGCAAAAGATTGTCACAATGATTTTTCTCTGTATTCATCCATCCATCCATTCATTCATCCATAACTTTGGTTGTTTAGAAAGTAAAGGATTAGAAACCAGAGGTTTTAGGAAAGGAGATAGAACAGAAAGCTGGATGACAGTCAGAAAGCTGCTGAAGTAATCTAGACGAGAGGCAAGAGTTGCTTTGCCTGTTGAGGTGAAAGTGGAGATAGAAAGCAGTAGGCAGAACGAGATGAATTTCAGAGATAGAACAGATGGCACATGCTGGTGGATTCGATGTGGAAGACAAGGGACAGAGAGGAAGGAAGGGTGGCTCCTCAGCCTCTGGCTTGACCAACTAGAAATCCAGCATTTTCTATCATGTGAAACGCAGGAGGAATAAAGGAAGTTTGGAACTTAAAAGATGGTATTCAAAATCATGGGAATGAATTATGGTGTTCAGAAGAGAATGTGAGAAAGAAGAGCCCAGCAGCTCAATATTTAGAAGGCAGGGATATGAAAGAACCAACAGAGGAGACTTGAGAATAAGCTGAAGCAAGTAAAAGGAGGAAAAAGAAAGACAGAGATAATGAGTGTTTTAATGAGGAAATGGTTAATGTTCAAAAGCTTCTGAGTGTTTAATAAGATGGACAGAAAATTGACCTTGGACTTTGACCAGATTGAGCTCATCAGAGACTGTCGGCAAGAAGAATTTTAATGGAGTATTGGAAACAGAATACAAGTTATGGTGAGTCCTAAGTGGGAAATTAGGAAGAGGAAACAGCATAGAAGAAACATTACCTACTACGAGAAAAAGGATTATTTACATTAGGTTATTTGAAAAATTGGAAAATATGTACAGAGGGATTTGTATCTTAATAAAATATTTCAATATCACCTATCACCCTAGCTCATTTTAAATTTACATGTAGCATTTTTTAGTTATAAGATTATCAGAAAAATTGTTATGGCTTGATCATTTCTCTCAGTTGGTTTTTAATTTAAAACATATATAACCATTATTTCCAATCACTTTCTTCTCTGGAATTAATATTCCAGGGAGCTCAAAAGGACATTTGAATAAATATGCAAATCAGCTAGGGTTTCAATAAACTTCAACGCTTTGAAAGACTTCCAATACACTGTATGTATACCAAAGGTGGAAACAGACCAAAACTGAACAGAATTAAATGTTCTTTTTTTTTTTTTTTTTTGAGACGGAGTTTCTCTCTTGTTACCCAGGCTGGAGTGCAATGGCCCGGTCTCGGCTCACCGCAACCTCTGCCTCCTGGGTTCAGGCAATTCTCCTGCCTCAGTTTCCTGAGTAGCTGGGATTACAGGCACACGCCACCATGCCTAGCTAATTTTTTGTATTTTTAGTAGAGATGAGATTTCACCATGTTTGACCAGGATGGTCTTGATCTCTTGACTTCGTGATCCACCCGCCTCAGCCTCCCAAAGTGCTGGGATTACAGACTTGAGCCACCGTGCCCGGCTAAATATTCTTATTCTTTCTTTATACCATCAATTTCCCAGTGCCCCATTCCCCTTTAAGATAAACTAAGGCCAGGGTGGGGTTCATGCCTGTAATCTCAGCACTTTCAGAGGCTGAGGCAGGTATAGCTTGAGTCCAGGAATTCAAGATAATTCTAGGCAACCTGACAAAACCCCATCTCTACAAAAAATACAAAAATTAGCCAAGTGTCGTGGCACATGCCTATAGTCCCAGCTACTAGGAGGGCTGAGGTGGAAGGATCACTTGAGCCCAGGATGTTGAGGCCTCAGTGAGCTGTGATCATGCCACTGAACCCCAGCCTGGGTGACAGGACAAGACACAAGACCATCTCAAAAAATAAATGAGAGTTATATCTGGAGGTGGATGAGTCTCCTACTGTTTGCTATTGTATCATTGCTTATAAATGATTGCATATTGGAATGATTTCTAAGTTATTTCATTCAACATAGATATGTTCTCAAATATGTAAATATCAAATTGCTAGTTTTTTTCCCTCCTTCAAAATGCAATTGACAAGTAAAAGTTAATCTGCTTGACCTTGCTTTATGCTTAGAAAGTCAGACTTGGACTGACTAGGTCATCTAATGTTATTCTTGCTGAGTTCTGGTAACAATCAACAAAACATCACAGGCATCTTCACTCTTGTATTACTGAGAGACAGCAAGAGGCAGTAAAGGCAATGCTGGGCTTGGAGTCCGAAGTCCTGAGTTTGAATACCAGCTCATTTGCCTACCACCTAGGTAAAGTGGGCAAGTCATTTTAACTCCACTGACCCTCAGTTTTCCTTATTCATAAAATAAGGAAATAAAAAATATTTTATTCGACCATCCTACGGGTGGGTAGCATGTTCAAATGTGAAAGGGCTATATGAACAATAAAAGGTTGAAATACTTGGTTAGTATTGTGGAAACCTGAATAACATTACACAAATTTTTAACTCACTTGGACTGTAAAAATCTGCCATTTTTTCCCATTCTGATTTTTAAGGCTTTACTGCTTTATTTCACATCCACTCCAAATCCCACCACCATCTTTAGGCTCTTATGATTCAAATCTGTTTGATTTGTTCATTCTTTAGTCTAATCCTTCAAGACTGCCAGTTCTGCTATGCTTTATGTTAGAGTTTAATTTTAATAAAATTAAATAGGAGAGAGATCCACTTGTATGAGTGTATCCATGTACTTCCGTATTTCATACTGATATAGGTGACACCTGCTCTCGGAAACAGAGTCTATCTATGGTAATCTTACAGATTCCTGTCCTTTGCTCTTGCTTCTAAACTCCAGAGCCTTTAGTAATATGTATTTATCAGCATTTTTGGTTCTTAGGCAACATAGTCTTGCTTTCAAAAACAAAGAGGACAACATATGGCTGTTCTCACCTTTGGCAAGAGAGAACCTCCCAATGCATGCAATTAGAAGGGCCTCTTACTCTCCTAGCTAGCTGAACCTTTTTCATAAGGTTTCACTATTTAATTTTCAAATAAAATGCAAAGTTCATGACTAATGTTTTATAATTATTGCTTAAAACTAAGTGTTTCCAGGCTTGAATTTTGCTGTATTAAGAAGGAATCTTCCTTAATGTACACTGACAAAAATATCCTGCTTAGTCACAGTGCCAAGAAAGCAATGCATCCAAGAGCAGAGTGGAAGCACTGACATTTAATCTAGCATATTGCAGCAAAGTGTGGTGTAGTACGCTGGAGCAGTAAGAGAACAATAGTGGCAGAGAGATGGCAAAAGAGGGCTGGGCTCAATGCTTTCCCAAATACTGTTCTCCTTCCTGCATGTCACCAGGGCAAGGCTGAGATGATTTTGGAGACAAGGAGAAAGTGAGATCAACATGCTGAAAGCAGTCTGCTTTTAGCCCTCTCCTTGATTGTACTCGAAGACTGCATTTTCAGTCTTAAACAGCTTCACTAAAGTAAAATTAGGAATTTTTCACTTAAAACATGAACCCTTTCTTTTGGCGTGTCCCCTTCTGTCTACTGAAACATGATTTGGGGATTAGGTATACAGTGAGGTTCTGGTTTTGTAATGACAATTTTAACTCTAGCTGCAGAAATTGAATTATAGTTTTCAAGGAACTACATTAGTGCTTCTTTTCTGTCTCTCCTAATGTTCAACAGTTAAAATGCATAATACAGTCTCCTACCTTATTTTGGGTATGATTTCCTATTAAATTATTGAAGTTTATAGGTGTTGGGATGGCCGCATGGGAAAAATAAAACAAAATTTTGCCCAAAGGTTTATGTTTTTTTCTAATTGCCTGAATATTACAAGTTTTAATTATTTGTTAATTCTTCGTTTCATTCTCTCATCAAAAAATCTGTTTAAAAAATCTATATTAAAGTTTGCTAAGAATACTCTATACTAATATGAAAATCATGTCACATTTATTAATTTCATTTTAATCCTGTTTTCTGGATGTATCAGTCCTCATTATTTTATTAATGCATTTTATCTATAAGTAGATTTCAGAAACTGTTTAACAAAGATGGAGCCATAGAGAAACACTGTGAGACATTTACATGTACATCTACATTTTACTGGCGTGTGGAATAGTTTGTTTTGCTGAACTAGAACAAATACTTTAGTTCCTTAGAACTAGCAATGAGAAGTACTTTGCTGTCATGGAGGACTATAAAATTGCAAGAAATACATGGGTGAGACTTATGAAGAACTTTGGGACTTAGAAGACTGGGTAGAATTTGGTAGAAATGAAAACTAGAGGTTGGTTGAAGATGTCAAGGTAACTAGACAAGTTTTCCCATACAATTTTTAATCCTGTGTGTCTATAGTTTTGCTGTAGTAAACCTAAAGTCTCTTTCAACATTGAAATGTCTGTTTGAGTTTTCATAGGAACAATTTCTCCTTACTAAAAATTAGGGTTAAGAGGTCAAAATGAGAGATATTATGTATTTTTATATTATTTAATTTTAAAAGAAGTTCAAAGTAAAACAAAGTTGTGAATAGAACATTTTGAAATCATAAAATATTTTATTTTCCTTCTTATGTAAAGGAAATACATATAAAACACAGAAGTAGGTTTATCTTTAATGATGATTTTTCATTTTGTTTGAATGACTAAACATAAATTTATTGGTTTTTCTCCTTCTTTTTAAAAATACATCTAACAGAGAAGAAAATCACGATATTCAGACCTTGATTTTGAGGTAAGTTTATATCAATTATTTTAGAATTTTAATTACCTGAATTCAAAATTTGTATATAATTAAAGATTATTACTCTATGCATCCATGTAAGGATATTATGTACTAATTTAATTAAATAAGTCAAGCATTTTTAATTAAAATTTATTCTGTATAGCATGAAATTTTAAAGTTATAATTACTTTAAGTATATGCTAAACTGAGATTTTCTGGACAAGTGAGGAATCTATTTTATAAATACTAAGATAAGTGAACAATTTATGTTGGGAGTCGAACCTGGCTGATTCAGTTTGTAGGGAGAAGGAATGTCAGCTTCCTGATTTTTATATTTAAAACAATTTTTTTGGTTTTACTTCAGTGACTGCCTGAAGAGATCCCGTGAGCATGCTTAGGCTGGTTAGGCTTTCTCTGAAAATTACTTGTTTTGTGTTCTGATTCCAGCTATTTAAATTATCTGCAGTACATTCAGATGTTTTTTTCCCCCAATAGAAACTATTGATTCAATGTTCTCCTGTGTTTAGCAAATGCCTTTTTACAGATACAAATAAGATGAAAATTTTCATTTTCTAATTTACATCGAATTTATATGGATGCTATAATATTGTTAGTGAAAATTACTGAAATCATACCAACTGAGGAGGTTATGCTAAATACAAAATTAATGATGGTTAAGCATCACATAAAATGTACTTATGCATCTTGATAATTGGATGTGATTCATAGTCTGCTAACATAATTGGATATAATACATTATACATTTCTCATATATTTGCACCCTTGTGATGCATACATAGACCTCAATACTCTTAACTGATACTCCTAAAATTACAGAAGTCTCCCAGAACATGCAAACTACTCATAATTCAGTCATTTCATTTAGGTAGGTGAATGTGGCAGCTCTATAATGTACATCATGTGTGAAAACTAATGGTTTTATTTACTGCAATGATCAACAATAGTTTTCCCCTGAATAAAGTCCAAAGAGAATTGATTATTTTCAGTAACATTTCAGACTACAAGATACAAAGTAATGATAAGCCATCTTTTATCTATGATTAAATAGCAAATTTTAATACTGATGTAGCCTCACTGTAGTAACTTAGCACTGAATATTTAATGTATCAAAAATTTTAGCATAAGAGTATCAAGCTTATGATTTGAACAGAAAATATTCAGCAATCTTTGCCTTTAGATTATTTAGTGCCTTTGAAGGACAGATATTTTATGGCTTTTTAATATTAATCTTCAGGTAGTCAAAAATAGAGGATCAGACTGTATGTATTTTTGTCTAAAAGCAATAAATTGTTATGTTAGTACCAAGGAAAGGAGGAAAGAATTCACCCACTAGGCATCAGTGGCAAAATATAGTAAAAACCTAGATCTAAAATTAAACCTCAATTCAACCAACCTAAGTTATATAATCACAAACTCTGAAAAGAAATCTAATCATACTGTGTCATTTGGAGCATTAGAAAAATTATTCTTTTTTCATCTATTCTCTATGGCAACTGGTAACAGATTCCTTAAGCTGGTATTTATTTCTATGCTTAGTATTCCACCCATAAAACCATGTTGTTAACACAACATTTGCTGATAAAGAAGTTGCAGCACAAGAACCCTGGATATATCCTTAAGCTCTTTAACTGCTGTAATCACTGCATGATTACTGTAGGTGTCAAAATTTGGTGGGAACAGGTGGGAACTTTGAGGCATTACTTTTTCTCTAAAAATTGTTTAGAGACATTTTCCTTAGTCTTGTGGGCTGTAACAAGTATATGGCAGATATTTCATAGATAGTGCTTGGAGAACATAGTGCCAGATTTAAATGCTAATGAATTGTAATACAATCTACTTATATTTTGTAGGTGCATCTTGAGGAAAAGTCCAGGTTGTCCCCCTCTTAAATCAGGCTAAACTTATACCAAGTTCCCTGACACTTCTGCTCCCACTGCAAGCTTTATCATACAATGGCCAACTTAAACATTTTGCCACTGACGCCTCTTGGACTTCTGAAAGCATCTTTGCTTCAGCCTTTAAGCCTAACAAACTCCCTAGAGTCTATACACTATGATAATATTCTGTCAACTAATATATCCATAAAACTCTTGTGGCTAGTTAATTTCCTACCAGGGGAATGGCCCTTTCATGTAGCCAGTCTCCAGGACAGCATTGCATTTCTGAATTCTTGCTTTCTGGAAAGTATACAGAAAATACTGTAGTGATACTCCTGTGTTCTGTAATCAAATGCCTTATTGAATTTATATGCCCAGCTCTAGAGATCCTAGTACTTAGTAAGCATCAGTATATTTTTAAAGAATGGTGATAAATTAGTTATTTTTCCATCCAGTTTAACAAAATGTTATTGGACACTACCTGAGTTAAGGCAGAGGCTGCTATAAACAACAGACAACTATGGAAGATACATTTCAAAGACAGACACACTGAATTTCAAATATATTCACATTAGATATAACTCAAGGAGATAGAAAAATGGCAGGTGGAAATTCTAGGAGGAGGAAAAGGCAGGTAGGCTGACTAATGTATAGCATTGTCAAGAAACAAGAAGTAAAAATTTACCTAAACAGGGGCATATGGAAGAAGAGACTAGAGTGAGTAATTTAGAAACCATGCCTTATAGTCCAGGAGGGATTTTTCTTAATTTGCTACTAAAAGCTGCTAAGCTCTTTCTATTGTATTTTGTTTGCTTGTTGTTGTTGCTGCTGCTGTTTCAGTGCAGAATGAGTTGCTCTACTCTGTTTGTTTTTGTTTGTTTGTTTGTTTATGAGTATGTCAGTAACAGGATAGATTGTAGCAGGATGAAAGAAGTGGAAATGCCAATTAGGATTGGTTAGTGTAGCAGGTAAGGAAGGTCCACTTCCTGGAAGCAGTAGGGAGAGAAAGCAATGAGAAGATTCTGCAGAGGCAGAATGTGTGGAATTTAGTCCTTAGCTGAACACAGGATAAAAGGGTGAGGGGCAGAAAAAATATGACTCTCCAATTCTGAGCCTGGATTTCTGCTAGCACCAGTAACAGAACCAGGGAAATCAAAAAGACATCTAGTCAGGGTGAGTTCCACTTTAATATTTTAGAATAAAGATTCCTAATATGATGTTAAAACAGACAATTAGGTAAGTTCTAATTGTCTGTCTTGGGTTGAGATCTGGGCTCTAAGAATTCCTGGAAACACAGTTATAGACATTCATTCTGAAACTGTAATAGGTAACAGTATCCATCCCATGTTAAAAATATAAAAAAATAGGTATCCATGAAACCTCATCTCTACTGAAAATACAAAAGTTAGCTGGACATGGTGGTGCATGCCTATAATCCTAGCTACTTGGGAGGCTGAGGCAGGAGAATCGATTGAACCCAGGAGGTGGAGGCTGCAGTGAACCAAGATCATTCCACTGCACTCCAGCCTGGATAACAAAGTGAGACTACACTTCAAAAAAAAGTTTTAAAAAGTGGTATCCAAATATTTGTCATATAGATATATTTTTTATCTTCACTTCCAAAAATACAGATTTAAAACTTTTCAGTTTCCATGGAAATTTTTATAAAGAGGGAGAGAGAGGGAGAGAGAGCCTGGCTTTGTTACTCACACTGGAGTGCAGTGGTACAATCTTGGCTCATTGCAACCTCTACCTCCTGGATTCCAGGGATCCCCTTATGACAGCCTCCTAGTAGCTGGGACCACAGGCATGCTTCATCATGCTTGACTGATTTGACTGATTTATGTTTTGTTTTGCTTTTTGTAGAGACAGGGTCTCACCATGTTGCCAAGGCCAGTCTCGAACTCCTGGACTCAAGCTATCCCCTTGCCTCAGCCTCCCAAAATGTTGGGAATCACAGGCATGAGCCATTGTGTCTGTATCTGGCCTATGCAGTCTTTTAAAAACACTGAGGATACTTCTCTGAGTTTCTAATGAGCTCCATACCGCCACTAAATTCATACTTCTCAAACTGGGAGACAGTGATGGTGAATAGAGGGCAAAAGAAGACACAGACACAGGGCAATCACAAATCCCCATTTTCATGGGGGCTTGAGTTTTTACAAAGAGATTTGGGGAATCATAATCAAGTAAGATTATTTTATATTAATTCAATATCACTACAAACAGCTAAATTGTGACACAGAAATCAAAATATATTTTAATTTGTAAGTATAAGGCATAAGATTTCAAAGAAATGTCTTGTTCATAAAAGACTTCTTCCTGATCTGTCCCTGAGACCCAGCAGTAAGTGCATTCCATTAGGCAGTCAGGGTACTTTTAGAGGAAAAGTTTGAGCAATTTATTCCTAGACAATAGCCATCTTTTTCTATATTATTAAACTGTTGCAAAATTATGTATTTACAGCAGGTATACTCATGAATGACAGTGGTAAAATTAAAAATATGCAACTAATTTTTGCTGTTTTCAGACCCTTTGTCTAGTTTCTTTTAAACTCTGGCATCATATCTATTCAAACAGAAACATATATGAAACATAAATACTGAAATGTCAGGCATTATTCATGGGTCTTCGAGTTCTATGTGAGGAACACATTGGGACTCCAGCCAAGGAAATCATCTCCCTTTCACAACACAGCTTTAAGAACTAAGCTAAATCCCTGTAGTGTGCACCGCTTGCTTAATATGAGTTTTGATATTCACTTTAAGGTAATATTCAACAACTTTCTCTAGAGGGAGGAATACAAGGGCTCAGAAAATGGTAGCCAGAGTATGGTGCTTTGGCATACTGAGTGCTTCGAACTAAAGAACATTGAAAGGCCTCAGAAGCAACCTGAAAACCAGGAACTCTCTGATCTCTTGCCCTCCTGCCTCTGGCCCCTTATTGTCCTCCAAAGTGGGTCATAGATACCAGAATTCCGCTTTACCAAGTTGGATCATAGTAAGTAGCACTTCTTTTCCCCAAAGCCAGCCAAAAACTTGAAAATATTATTCTAAACTTCGCTTACCTTTTCATCTAGAAGCTGGCCATAGAGAAATTCTCTAACTTACCTTGTCCTACAGCAGGTCTTAAGATCCTCACTTCCAGAAAGGTCTTGACCCATACCCAGGAGGAAGAAATGCTACAACATAAAGAACAAAAAGATTATGAAAAGACGGACCTTGCTATGTTTCCCCACTCAGTCTGTTACTATTAGATCATTGCCCGTATGTCCAATCACATTTCTACACAATTGTCCATCTTCATCAACTCTAAGCTTGAAAATAGTGTTCCTTTAGGTTTTTGGATCTGCATTCTGACGGTTCCTGCATCATGTAAAACTTTGATTAAATAAATATGCTTTGCTCTTGTTAACCTGTCTTTTGTGGTAGAAGTTAAAAGTGTTGGCCATGACCCTTATGATGGGGAGGAAGTTGTCACAAATTTCCACCCCTTGCAGGACTTGTGCAAACCAGTACAGAAGAACCACAGGTTCATCTTTGTGGATATGGGCAATGGCATAGTAGGTGTATAAAGTTCTAAGGCTGGAAACTAATTCAGGCAAACTGTTTCTAATTCCTATCAGCCCATGATTTCCAGGCCTCATACTATAAAGTTTATGATTAGGGGATTCTCCAACTTTTTCTAAAAATTTATTTCAGCTTCTTAAAATCCATATACAGTAAATAGCTCTCTTATATATAATTCAGCCTTAAGCTTCAACTTTATGATTTACATCTGAATTAAAAGTGAAAAATCTCTGAACAGTTTGTTCCAAGCCCACCTACAGGTCATGTATAAGCCATTTGTATTAACAATAAGGAAATACAATAAAATCAGAATGAGGAGGCAGAGTTCCTGTCTGGACCAGTAAATGAGGCATCCTTCCAGTGGGAAGACCTCTTTTATAGAAGAAGACAACATTTATAATGGCCTTCCATGTTGCAGTCACCTTCCCTGGCCTATATGCCTACACTGTCTTATTCATTTAAGGTATTCAGTATACATTTATTGAGAACCTACTGAATGCCAGATGCTGTGCTAGGTGTCAGTGATTCACAGATGAGTAAGTCATTGGCCAAGAACTGTTCAGAGACAAAATATTAATACCAGCCTTTAAAAATCCAATTGCAGTACTATGAAATAGCTGCAAGGTGATCAATATCCATAGAGCTTCTGGACTCACTACTGAGAGTACCTGTATTGTTTGTTGGCCATCCTGGATTGTTTTGTCTCGTTTTCCATTTTAACAAGACGTAATTACAAATCTGAATAGTCTAGAGAAGAGTGCTCCCTGAATCTATGAGATACATCTAAGATAGCACCAAGCAAAGATAATTGATGTGGGATTCAGAAAGAATTCCAGCTTGCTCACCACTTGTGTGAGCTTGGGAAACTTACTTAGCCTCCTTGAGCTTCTGTTTTCTAATCAGCAAAGTGGAGATAATGGCTTCACCTCCCAGGGTTATTGTGAGGATTAAGAAAGATAATAATGGCTGCCATTTCTTAAGTGGCTCTTATCTGTGTGGCCCAGTGATAAGCGCTTTATGTCCTTTTTTTAAATCTACAGAATTACCCTGCAAGGTAAGTCTGATTACTGAAACTGGGGCTAAAGGGAGATTAGATTTTACACTTCAGACCACACAACTCAAACATGATACAACTGAGATCTAAATATAAATGTCTCTAGACCCAACTTGGAGAAATATTCTATCAGATTTTGCATCTTGTTCTAGGAGAGTTCTTGGGATATAGCAGGTACTTCAGACATACATGTGGATTTACAATTTCGTTTTTCTCAAATATCTGAAATATGATTAATACGCTTTATTTTATAGCATCACTTTTTCTCTAATATCAACAATTAAAGGATGGCAAAGGCTAATTCTCTTGCATTTAAAATGTATAAAAAGAAAAGTGTCTTTTGAAATTAGCTACTCAGGAGAGCATATTTCCTGTGCAGTTAGATTGGTGGTCCTCTAACTGCACAAGAGGATAGGGATGGGGATTCATATGCAGCTTCTAGAAATGTCATGTGATATTAATATGAATCCAAGGAAACATTATCATGCTCTTTATTGCAAGAGACACATAAAATACTTGACAGCCACCTGAATTCTATAGATACTTAGATATTGTCCATCAGAATTTATATTTATTTAAGTAGATAATCCATGTTAGAATTTTCTCATTATTACACGTTTTGAAAACCCAATTCTAAATTGAGTTTTTCATAGAAGTCAATGTATTTTAAAAACTGGGGTGCTTAAGACAAAAAAGAAAAAGGCAATCAGATAAACCCTAATGTCACTAGACAAAAAAAAAATAGCCAATGAAACAGATCAATAGATTTATAAGCATGAAAACTTCTAAGCAAGTGGAAACTCATTAGAGTCATCAGTGCTACAAATAAATACATATACAAGTAAATAAATCAGAGGAAACCTTTAGTAAGTATGAAAACTAAAACTATAGCTAAGTTGTCCCAGAATATTGCTGGGTTATAAACTCTCCAGTGTTCACTGTGAAGGTGCCACTCTTATCAATGGACTCTTCCTTATTAAAGGCTGGATGACCTACATGACTCTATGAACAAGAAGAAATCATTCAGGGAAAATCAAACTGAGTTCCTGTCAGAGACATGAGCTGTCCGTGGCAGCTGTAATCTGATACTTCTGCCAGAACTCCTGGCCATCATTGCTATGGTGATTTCTGGCGGTGCCAAGGTGGCAGTTTCAAATTAGAATGATTATTTGGCATCAGGATGTATTTGCAGTTAATGTTTCTAGGTAGAAAGGGCCCCATATTTCAGCATACAGATTTTTCATTTGCTTCCATATTCACTTCAGGGTCCTTGAGCTTTATTATTGAGAATAGCTTTAATAAATCTATGCAGAAAATATCAAAAAGCTTTTTGATTATATAATATTGGTGACCAGTATAACTTTGTATTTTTCCTGTATACTTTTAAGACTGTTCTAGCAATACAATTCTTGGAAATATAATCCACCCAGTTCTGAATTAGGTAATACCAATTCAATCAGAATATAATTATAAAACCTCCAATCAGCTAATGTATCTTCTTTTCCATGGAATGTATTTGATGCTTGGTTTGCTTCTTAGAAATACTTTATCTGGTGTAAGTATTTGGAGACATTAGCTGACTTTGACTAATGAAATAACTTTGTTGGAAGGATATGGAATAGTTCATCTCTTGGTTAGAGAATAGTAGGGATGTCAACTGACATTTCCAGCAACATGGGAAGGTATAGTTCCCCAAAGCAAATTTACAATCTTCTCACAAGATGAAGGATAATTGGAGACATCACAAACAAAAATCATCAGATGCTCATCTCAAAATAAGGGTGCTATACCTTTGGCATCAACTCTCTCAGAAGAGAATGAGTTTCTTATATTTGGAAAGGAAAGATCTCATTAAGAGAGGGGATTCCAGCATAGAATTAAAAATTGAACTAGAAATTTTCTGAATTATAGAAAATGGAAAAGAGGATAGACAAATAGCATGGGGAGAAATGTCAGCTATAGGTGAAAGGGAGGAAGGCAGCAATCACACTGCCATGTGTGTACCTATGCAACAATCTTGTATGTTCTTCACATGTACCCTAAAACAAAATGCAATAAAAAAATAAAAAATAAAAAGACCATGGGAATCACTAATTTGTGGAATTTGAAATTAAATATGAATACATGAAAATGAGGAGACTGACTCACTTGGATTTATCTTAGCAAATTATCCTATCATTTTCACAGCAGCACCATATGTTTTCTTTATCACACCTACAATTTAACATTTTTTGAATAATTATGTGACATACATGTGTCCTCCTGATCAAATTTCAAGCTACAAGAGGTCAGGAACTTGATCAGATTTTGTGCAACATCATTACCTGAGCAGCTAGCACAATATGTGATGCTCGTAAGTATGTATTAAATGATGAAATAAAATATCTCTAGAAAAATGTCAGTATGTCACCCCTACTGTACCACAGAAGAAAATAACTCTATATAATAAGATTCATTACTATGAAAAATGCAATTTGTAAGTTAGAGGCAGAGCCAGTCTACTAACTGTGATAGTTTTTTTTTTTTTTTTAAGTGTTCCTTATGACACAAACCTATATTTTAATCAGTATCTTAGGACCTGGTACTGCATCAAAGTGTTTGTCTCCCCAGGGACAAAATGTACTACTAAATGTTTGCCACTGACAGGGTCCTCAAAATTTCCCCATTGAGTTGCTTATGCAAATCCTCTCTCATAAATCTCCACAGTCCATCACTCATCAAATTATGTTTGCCTGGTGTTTCTCTGTAAACCCTGCAAATCTTTTTTGTATACTGTCCCCCAGACTGATGGGAAGTTAATCATTCTATCATTGCTTGCTACGTTTCATGTCCCTATCATGAGTAACGTTGCCATGTTCTTGTCCTCAAACACCTGATTCTCACAAAGCCAACTCCTAGAGCCAAAAGGAGCAAAGACAGGAACTGATTGCTGCAAGACTTAAAGTGGCAGAATTCTCTCACATAAAAGTAGGCTAGTGAAAAGGCAAGAAATGAGCTAAATAATGCATTACCTCGATACATATTTGTTAAATATAGAAAATTAAAGCTTGCATAGGAGAGAACAGCCTTTTTTAATGTGTTAAAGATTCAATTGTTTTTGTCTTTTGCCCTTTTCCTTTTCCTCAAGGAGGTAAAGTGTTTCTCCACAGTGTCTTTTAGAAGGCAATTAGGCATTCATTACAGATCTCCCAAAGATATGTTTCTTTTTCAAAACAAATCCTTACTTTAGAAAATATTTGGTAATTAAAACAATAGACCAAACATTCAAGTTCTAGCTTAAACATAGATATACCTATGCAAAGCACATGAGCAAATGTTAAGTTATGATGCATATGCTTAAAATACAGTAAAATCTTACACAAATATGCAGCCATAATCTTGGAACATCACCAAAATATTGATTTTTAACTTTTAAAAAAGCCAAGGAAGACATTTTCTCCTTTAAAATAACACTTATAAATACAGGGCACTTATTAACTAACTCCTCTTTGTTAGTGCTCTTAAATGATCGGTAATTGAACAAGATTCATGCCGTGATACTTACCCCAAGGCCATTTTTATTTGACTTCATTTTGAGTTATGGTGAAGTTGGGAGAAAAAGGTGTAACCAGGCAGAAAGACTATGAATATATTTGTATCTGTGATTATAGAAGCATATCAGCCACACAATTTGTGCTCTGAACCCTAATTGTTAAGAATCTATACCATCTTGTAAATAAATAGATGAAACCTATGGGTCAGATTTTCTTCTATGAAGCTCAATCATTATGCACATGGAAAGTGCAAGGTTTGAGATCCTATACATATTTCAGATACTTTAATGTGTTGATTCAGCCTTAATGGCAGGGCCTGGGATTTTGTTTTCACTTTAGTACAGCCAGCTAGGATTTTAGTGTTTATAGAAATAAAACATAAAAAAGTAATATTTCCCATGACAAACATCAGGGACTTGGATGCTTGTAAGTTCAAATTTTTAAACATTTAAAAAATATTATAACAATTTTTGTACAGCTTTAACTTTTGAATATGAAAATCTTACTCAGAAATGACTGGTACATTTTTAATGTACCCACAAGAAAGACCTTTTTTTGTGTGTGCAATATTGTAAGTGAAAGAAAAAGCCAATTCTAAATGTGTAAGAAGTGCTGAATTTAAGACAATGATTTGGTGCAACTTATTTGCATTTGCGTATCTTATAGGACCTCCTAGTTTCTGCCAAACTTGACTATTAAAGCAAAAATAATAAATCTCTTGTTTGAAAAACATACATCGGTTGGGGATGAGAGCTTTATTTTGTCTTTTGCAGAAAGTCATGCATACAAGGAAGAGGCATATGGAACTATTTCAAGAACTAAATCAGAAATTTCAAACTTTGGACAGATTTCGGGATATACCAAATACAAGCAGTATGGTGAGTATGCTTTGCTTCACTGCCTGAGTAGAAGATACATGAGGCCAGATATCCCTGCCTTCCAGGACCTCCCAATCATGGGAACACAAGACAAGCCTACATAGAAAAAAAAAATTATAAGCCTCCAAAATGTACTTTGGAAAGTCTACCAGGACAAATTAGGAATGACACAATCTTTTGGCATTTTATTCATATTTCAAATATCCTCATTCATAAGCTCTAATTAGAATTAGTTATATATCAAACCTATCTTGGCTTCATCTGATTATTTTACTGTCAGAGTTAAAATTAAGGTTTTTTTTTAAATATCCCTTTGGCTTAATATTTCCATTTTCATGTGACTGTCTGACATAAATGTAATTGTTTTATGTATATGAAGTTGTTACCTGAAACCAGAGTGATAGTTTTTTGTCTCCAGGAGATTTACTTATTTTGGGGTAAGAATTTTCATACACAGATCAGCACTGGGGACTCTGGTTATTAAGTGTGACCATTCTCTTCTCATTCATTTACACTATTACACAATCTTAGTACAGGACTTCATCAAATAAAATAACTTTGTACAATTACTATGTTTATGGCATAGTCGTAGCTTCAGAGAATATTGCATAATTATAGGAGCACTGGCCCAGGACTCTGGAAGTCAGTATACCAGTTGAAAACTCAATCAATAACTATCAGATCTTAAGCAAGTTACCCAACTCAGGTTTCTAAACTTCCATTCCACCCTCCTAAATGGAGCATAGCAAACAGTAATTAATATCTATCTTCAGTCATTAACAACGCTTTCAAAAACAAGCAGGTTAGGAAGTACCTTCTAGGTTAGGTAGCTGAAGCTCAGCTGTAAGATAGAGCTGGGACTGCCATCTGACATCAGCTCTTCTCTGCCCAAATGTGGGGCTCTTTCTTTGCCTCATACTCTTTGCAGCCCTTGGATGTTCCTTCTTCTTTTCCAGACATCAATATATATATTGCTCTAAAGTACATGACGTTTGGTCACTTTCTTAATCTACTGATTCTTCCTTATTTATGAGATTTAGGCTTAGCTGCCTGATTAGTAATGTTAGCTTCTGAAGAGCTGAAGAGTAAGAATTTATATATCTTTATGTTTTTCTTTTATTCCTCTCAGTACTAGTACAGTCCTGGTTGTGGTAACTTATCGGTAAACGGCTGCTATTGACTTACAGCATGGCTGTGATCGTTCAATCTGTGTTTGTTAAATGAAGGTTATCAGAAATATACACTTTAACTGTTAATTAGTCTCTCAATAGTTTCATCCTCATCAATTTTTCTCCTTGAAGTAGGAATCATGTATTATTTGTTATCACCAATCAAATGCTAGGCATATAGAAGACACTTCATTCATAATGAGTGGTTCTTTCTCATCTACTTCTCTTGATAGAAAGCTATCAATTTTTAGCTAGCATGTAAATGATAATTATACCATTGAGATTAGACCTAAACACATTAGCTACTCATTTTTTTTTTATTTTATTTTATTTTTTTTTTTTTTGAGACGGAGCTTCACTCTTGTTACCCAGGCTGGAGTGCAATGGCGCGATCTCGGCTCACCGCAACCTCCCTCTCCTGGGTTCAGGCAATTCTCCTGCCTCAGACTCCTGAGTAGCTGGGATTACAGGCGTGCGCCACCGTGCGCAGCTAATTTTTGTATTTTTAGTAGAGACGGGGTTTCACCATGTTGACCAGAATGGTCTCGATCTGTTGACCTCGTGATCCACCCGTCTCAACCTCCCAAAGTGCTGGGATTACAGGCTTGAGCCACCGCACCCGGCCAGCTACTCATTTTGAAATACTGAAAGATAACACTGAAATAATTCAAGAAACTTCATCGCTTAAAAAAAGGAGAGGGTTATATTTACAAATCTAGAAGTCTTATGCAACACATACAGCTGGCTAACTGCTATAATATGATTGTAATTTCCCCTTGTTGTATAGTCTGGGTATTAAATCATTAATGCCACAACTATCTGTATCTCAGTTTCCTGACAACCAAAATAGTCTACTAATTACACTACATCTCTGCAGCAGCATGCCTTTTCTACAAGAGATTTATAAATATTTACCAATTGGGAGGTTAGGAGTGGGGAGGATAGAGTTGTCATTGCTGCTTGACTGTCATCCTAAATATCTGAGAAGAGAAAAAAAAATGCAACTTCCTTGTTCAGTGTTGATTAATAATGAGCATGAGTGAGTTCATTATCCTTAATTTAGTCACATAATTTATAGTGGCACATTATTAATGAAAAATTACATAATTGGGTGGAGAAAGACTTTTTTAAAATCTCAAATAAAGGGGTTTTTTCTTTCTTTTTCTGGGCTGCTAACTCACAGCACCTGCCTAGCACTGCAAATGATGGTAATTATGTAGAATAATAGAATTTAGGAAATCAAAGGGAAACCAAAAAAAACCATTTAGTCGATTTCCTTGCTTCCAGGCAGGAAAACCTTTAAATCACACTAAAAAAGAGAAGGCACTGATATCCAGAGAAGAAACTATTTTACTTTGTGTGTGTCTTACAAACCATTCAGTAGAGATCTCTTCCCCCTAAGTAGCTTTTGCAAATCTTACTCTTTTAAATAAGCATACTCCTTTGCTTTATATCCAAATATTGGTAGACTGGAAGAAGGAGGGAATGAAAGAACAGAGAGAGGAAAGAAGAAAAAAGGAGAGAAGAAAAAAGAAAAGGATAGATGACTGGAGGGAGGGAAGGACTTATCCACAAGTGGACAGCTAGCATGCTCCTGGATCCATGAACTATGGGAAATACTCAGGCAGCCCGGACCTATTTTTGGGTGACTCTGAACTCTGTTTACCTAACATTCTACTTCTACTGATGCAGCTTAAGACCAAATTAGCACTTTGGGAAGCTTCATGCACATTGGCTTATATGGAATTTATAATTTTTGAGCCTTTAACAAATATGCATCTGTTTAACTACAGCTTCTTATTCTGTACTCAAGTGCAAAACATAAATAAACAAAAAACAGCTGCATAAATTCAGGGACTTATACTAACTTTGAAATTTTTATCCTAAGATTCATACCTCCTTTGAAGCTTTTCCTTGCACCTACAGCTTTCACCACCAAATTCAGTGATCCCTTTGGACTGCTCCACAGTTTATTGTTTACTTGGACCATCGACAATATTACACTTTTCCATATGAGAGTCTATCATATGTGCCTTTCTTATCACACCAAACACATAGGAGAATGAGTCACTCGTAGGTACCGTGAACTGACCACCAGGTCCCTCCCTGTTCCCTGCAGATCTTGTTCCCACTCGGACTGCTGGGTGCCGTAGTTTTCTACCACCTAAAGGACAGGAGGCCTCTGACCTAAAGGGCATCCACACATTTGTGAACAATGATGAGAACAGCAGTTGAGCTGGGAGTGCCTTGAGATGCTAAAGATTAGCAGCAAGCCAGCCTCATGCATTAATATATTACCCACTAATAGAACCTCTCAGGAATTCAATAGGTAATGACAATAATACCATTTGAACTTAGAATATAGATTTTCTGATGCAGCTTAAAATTGGCCGTTTTAGTTCACATATCCACAATGGTTGATCTTTGAAATGATGTCTGTTCCAAACAAAATGGAGCCCCTAGATATTCCAAGCAAATGAACTAACACTTTACATACTCTGAATTCTTTCAGGATTGAACTACGTGGACTTTCTGTTGAACTAAGGATTTCCACAAGGTTCCTTTAGACACAACCCTCATCTATTATAAATGAGTCCACCACAGATCTGATTGAGCAGAATTTGAACCAGTGAGGCTTTCAGTTGATGTTTGACGATTCTGTTGATTTAGGTCACCATAGTGCCCCTAAACGTTCAATATCTCCCTATTGCCTACAAAATAAATTCCAAATTTAGTAGCCAGGCATTCAGAATCCCTTATGATCTGGCTTCCACTTCACCTTCTTTTCTGCCATTCTTTTTTATGCCAACTAAAATAAATAGATCACTGTTCTCATGCCTTCCTGCCTCCATGCTCTTGGATTTTCACTTCCCAGTGTGCCATTCAGCCACCAGACCTCCAACCACACACGTGTTCATGCCCAAGCCCATCTATTCTGGCCCTAATGTCACTTTCCTCAGGAAGTTTTATGTGTTCCCCATAAAAAAAGCCATCTCTTTACCCTTCTCTGAATTCCCATAGCACTTTTCTTGGATGATATGTACACTTATTAACATGTTTTAACCTCAATTTAACTAGAAACTATTCTGCAGTAAGTGTGACTACCATATAGTGAGTGTTTATTAAATTCTCCAAGCATTATTCAAGGTTACCATACTTTTTTTATTTTTGCATCCCCTTAAGGTAGGCATTGATCTACACATTCTGCCAACTCCTTGGCCCACAGTACAAAGCATATCTCTGTTTTGCAGATATTCAGGTTGAGGTCCAGAAAAATGAAATCAAGTGTTCAAAATCACATTTATCTGAAGTGGAGGAATGGGAATTTGGACCTGCATGTATCAGACTTTAAAACTTGAGCTTCCTAGTGGGCCATGGTGATAATGCCTTTATCCTCCCTGGTAGCTAAAATGGTGTCTGGCATAGAGCAGCTGATAAATTATTGATTGAAGGGAAGCAGAGAGAAAGAGAGGAAAGGAAGGAAGGATAAGGTAGAGGGAGAGCTACAAGGCTATAGTTCATGAGACTTTGGAATATTCCGCTAAAGTAGAATTAGTTCCCTGCACACATCCTAAAAATTAACCTGTCATTAAATGTTTACTATTAACCTTTCTTCCCCATATATTCTCAGGAGTAAGGTTAACCAGTGCGGAAAACATCTAATGCATTAAACATTTTATTAATTTCCAGTTATGATAAGTGTGTTTGTTGTGGTTTTGCTTTTTGGTTTTGGTTTCTTTTTTTATGTTGCCCAGGCTGGTCTCAAACTCCTGGGTTTAAGCAATCCTCCTACTTCAGCCTCTGGGATAGCTAGGATTACAGGCACACACCACTGCACCTGACTTAGGTATGGTAAGTATTTCTACAGATTGTCTCTCTTTCTTATCCATAGTTTGAGATGTTGTTTAATATATATGAGTGGAATTCAGAAAGTAATTGAAGTACCTATTTTATGTTCACTTGGTAATTGATTATAATCAGTTAAAGGCCAGATTTATGGAGTAGGGAAGGTGACACTCAACAACTATAATATTCTCAAGAAACATGACATTCCATAATGAAAAATAAAAGGAAATTGGAATATTATGCCTCTAAGATTATTTTAATAATTCTGAAAAATAGAAATCAAGATCTAATAGAAATTAAAAGGCAGTGATTTTCAGGAGGGAAGTATCTTTCAAACTTGGTATAATTTATTGGAATACAATTAAAAGTAAAAAAGCATTTAGAGAAACGGTTAAATTTTATCTCATAATAATTATTAATTTTAGTGAATCTCTGTATTCCACATCAAAAAAAACCCCACAATACAAGGGAATATAGAAGCATTCAAATATTCTAAAATATTAATTTCTTGAGAAAAACTAGCCATAGTGATCTAAATTTTTTAATGAAATACTGCTAGCTTCAGTAACTTTTTATTATTAAATAATATGCCCCATAAAACATTCTCAAATTGGTTAATATCACCAAAATTTGTCACAATACTTACACTTTCTCTAACTTAGAGAAGGTATTCATCAGTTTGTTCAATGAAATAAAACTAAAATCAAAACTATTTCCCACAGTTGGCCATTTTTTCAAGTCATCTCTGCATGATAGAAACTGGATTAAGATTGCACACATGCGGCCGGCACAGTGGCTCAGGCCTGTAATCCCAGCACTTTGGGAGGCCGAGGCGGGCGGATCAAGAGATCAGAAGATGGAGGCCAACATGGTGAAATACAAAAATTAGCCTGTAATCCCAGCTACTTGGGAGGCTAAGGGAGAACTGCTTGAACCTGGGAGGCAGAGATTACAGTGAGCCGAGATGGCACCATTACACTCTCTTCCCAGAAACTTCAACTAGCGGTGATCCTGGTCATCACATAAATGACTCTCTTTCCCTCTCCTCTCAACAGGAAAACCCAGCACCAAACAAGAATCCATGGGACACTTTCAAAAACCCCAGTGAATACCCACATTACACCACAATCAATGTCTTAGACACAGAGGCAAAGGATGCTTTGGAACTGAGGCCAGCAGAGTGGGAGAAGTGTCTGAATTTGCCTCTGGATGTGCAAGAGGGTGACTTCCAAACAGAAGTTTAATAATCAAAATGGACTGAGTTGGAGACAAAACATTTATTGCACTGACACTTAAGACTTGAGAAGCCTGACATTTCTATCTGGACAGTGTGACTATCTTATGTCAGGAACTTCATGTGCCAAATGTCAGTGGTGTTTTCATATGGTAACTTCTCACTAGTCAGGCTAGTAGAGAGATGACCAGGTGTACAGTTCTGACCATCCTGTGTTGTAAGTACCTGTGGAATGGATTTGTAAGGTAATCTTTATAGATAAACCTCAAGCAACGATTCATGTTGTAACCGCTTCATATGGTTTAGTTTTCAAAAAACTTCACCATGAAGCACAATGTATATATTTATGCAGTTTTTAAAGTTTATAACAGTCTGTTTGGCCATTACTACACTTTTTACTTTATAATATAAAAGCAAAGTTTTTGTCATTAAATGAATGTTTGTTGAGCTACATTCTTCATTGCTTTAAATGCAATAAAGTAATAATCTCACTTTTATATGAATAATATATTTCACATCTTTATTATTGCAGTTTTCTCTAGAAAGCTCTGAGAAGCTTTCTCTGCTGCAGCTGTGTATAAAATATTTAAAATGTTGTATGGTGTAAATAAACTTTTGTCTACATATCAGTTTTTTAGTGCATTTTATTTTGGATTTGTTGAACAGAAATTTACATATTTATAAAGTTTTTTTTTCAATACAGATACTAAAAATGTATTCACGATTTTAATAGCATACCGTTATTACTCCTTTGAGGCTAACGATTTCTCAAATGTAATAATGGGTTTGTATAGTACTGCTGTATTTTCTACTCAAACATTCTTTGGAACAATGTACCATGTAAATGGGGCTTGTCAGAAATCTGCTGCCATCATACTCTTACATAAATATTATGTTTTTTTTCTATCTTGTGACAAAAAGATAACTAGTAGAAAACAGTAAGTTTTCATACAGAAAATAATACAGGGAAAAAATGTTAATTTTAAGTCATGAAGTTCACTGCATGTTCCACAAAGGAAACTACTCCTACTACAGTTCATTGCATACAAAAATAACTTATTCAGGACCTTAAAAATTTTTATCTGTATAGTCTCTAGCAGAAGAAAAACGGGAATGGATGTATTTGGTTGAATGATTTGTCTCTGGTTTGAAAGTGGAAGCCTGAGGTGAGCCAAATGCACAAACAGTCCCTAGTGTCCTCTCGTGTTAAAGCCACACTGGTAATTTATCTCACTCCCTCAGATACGTTAAAGGAAATGCCACAGGAAGGATTTTAGCAGCTTCTTGGTCATTTCAGTGATTTGAGATGTTTTTTAGTCTGAGGCAAGTATAGGCAGTAGAGAGGAGACTGGGGTCTTCAAAGTCCCTAAAATGTTTATTTAGATTAGTTTGCGGTTAAACCTGAGCTGTGTGGTCTTCTGTGGTCTGCCCAAAATTCAAGTGAATCAGTTCCTGCTCTTCACGACCTTGGGGATCCGGCACTCAGGCCATGAGGCAGAGACTACGGTGCTTCAACATTCAAGTGCGCCTCTAAGCTAGAGCCTTAAAAAACCACACAGCTCAGGCTGAACTCCTGTTAGATACTTATAATGTTCTCAATGTCAAGATGTTAAAAATATATTTTTAATCAGATTTTAAAAATAAAAGCAACATCATTATGCAAAAAAGTATAACATAACTAAGGACTGATTTTTTCAATAAAATAAATTTTATGCTAATTATAATGTAATTGTATAGCCTATTGAATTTATAAGATCATTTTTTGGTGATAGGAATAATATTTGGTAAATTTCTCCCTCATTCTTTCTCTACGTATATACATATATACATACATACACGTGTGTATGTATATATGTACATATCTCTATATATGTGTGTATCTATTTACATATATATATATATATAAATCCATAATGCTGTTTCATCTCCATTACCTGTAACTGTGAATGTAGACCATGTATGCAGTCACCATTCCACACTGTAAAATCTTGAAGGAAAGAAACACACTAAGCATATGTTTAAAAACATATAAATTCAATACATTAGACTAATATTTCTTCTACAGATTCACTGCCATAAAATCGTACATTTTTCACTTTGATTTTTTTTCTTTAGTTCTAGTAACTCTATGTTAGATTTATATATGAAAGCTGACCAGAAATTGCACACTTAAAAATGTTAGAGTGGATTTTTTGGTTACTCTCAGAAGAATGTTGAGTTGTGGCAGTGGTGTTTTTTGTTTTTTAAAATCTACAACAAAAATAGCACGTGGGTAAGTCTCAAGGAATAATAATTTTAAGGAAGACGTCTTCTGCTCCACTCCTTTTAAGTGTCCCCTGACCTCCTCTCTCACGTGTGCGCAGAGACAAAAACACAGCACGCACACACATGCACACATACATGCACAAAGCTGAGTCGCAGCTGTCCCCTTAGTGGGTGCATATGTATTCCAGTCCTGGGCAGTTCCCCACTGGCCCACAGCACTGATGAGCAGCCAGAATCTTTGTGTCCTTCACCTAGAAGTTCTTCCCTTTCCCCTGGGTCTAAATTTTACTTGTGCTTTAAGGGACAACTCATATTTCATTTTCATGAAGTTTTTCATAATTTTCCTCCAAACTAGAAATAATTTCACCTAAGAACTCTTATGCCACTGTTTCTGTACCTCTCTTAGGACTTTTCAAATATTCGATCTTGTTATTTATATGCATTTCTGATACTCGCTGGTAGACTCTTAAGTGCCTAGAGGGCAGGAGTCATGTCAGATCCATTTTGTATTTCTTAGGGGGCCTATCACAATAATGTTCACACAATAAATGTTTGTTCAATTATTTGTGGAATTTATTTTAGTATTGCTTACAGTCATGCACATCAAGTCACACACTCACAAGTATTTGTTGAACAACTATTATGTATTTATTCCTATGTGAAGCAGTTAGGATACCATAGGATCTCTGAGGCAACTCTCAATCTACTGAAGATATAAGATGCATATGTGAAACAAGTAATAATATTTAAATATGAATAAACCCTTAATACCATATATTCCTTGTCTTTAAGATTAAGATATGGAGTAAGATTAATTATGCTAAATAAATGGAGGCTCAGAAAAGTTTAAGCATCCACTGAAAATCACCATAAATAAATGGCACCCCAATATTAGAGCCCAGGTTTCCCAACTCTTACCCTAGAGTTATTTTCATGACACCATGGTGTTTCTATTTTGTTCGTTTTAAATTATTGAAGTCCCCAAATAAACAATAACAAGTTCTATGGAGACATTCTCAGGCAAAGAATAGCGGTATAAAATTGAAAACATACATCATCTTTTCATGGTGGTGATAAGGCTAGTAGCTGACTGTAGCTGAAAAGCATAGCTAATCCAATATAAACTTCAAGCCAACTCGAATTTTCAAATTGTCTTCAGGCTCTGTGTAAAAACACGCAGCCAATTTTGTTTAAGTCATGGTCAAAAAACCTGCTTCAGAAAGCTGAGCTGAGTAAATTTTGAACCATCCTCACCTTTCGTTTTCCGGGGTTATCCATGTCTCTAGCAAGTTAACTTACACAATTTTCCATAGTGACAAAATCATCCTGCCCCTGCGATGCTTCTGTAGTTAAATTTGTAACTGGGGTAGTACAGCAGAAAAGAGATGTCAGAACCAAGAACCACAGAATGTAGAGAAGAGAGAAAGCTTGGCGATCAATGAAAATGGTAATGATTCGCAGGTGTGTTTTTTTTTTTTTTTTTTAATCCAAACTTAGGGAAATAGAAATTGTATTTGAAAAGACTGCTGCAATAGAAGAGGGGTATTGCAATAGGGAATGCATTCCAACTGCAAGATTTACAAGAATATCAGAGGTCAGGAAGAGGCTTTTTTTTAATATGGAGGTAAACAAGACAAGAAAAAGCTGGGTATGAGAATGTGGAATGAGTAGGTGTGGTTATCAGGTATTAGAGCAGGAAACATCTTATTTGTGGTCAGCCAGTTCTGAGAGGTACAGTGAAGGGTGGTAGCTCTACTTTCCAGTGCTTGCTTAAGCTCCCAACACTTGTTTAAACTCAAGGGTGGCCCTAAGTTCAGAGTTCTAGTGAAAGCAAGAAGTCTGAATCTGGTTTGGTTAAGTTATCAAATATTATTTTCAGAATGGTTAGTGGGGACAAACAATTCAGCGAGTAATTTCCAAGATAAAATATAGGACTTTGGAGGGTTTGTGTCTCTCTTTGTTGTAGTGTTTGTAAACAAGGGTTTGATCTATACGGTTCACCTAAGTAATATGGGGGAGAATGGTTTTTTTTGTAGTAAGTCATTTCTGGAAACACACAAGAGTGGGGAGTTTTTTGATCCTTGCTGCTTTTCAAGAACACAAGTAACGTTCATTATTGTAGGTGAGAAAACTAAGCCCACTGGAATAAGAGGAATTTTTCAAAAATTTTTAGTCATGTTCAGTCAATGGTGATTACAAGAGAGGATTTTCTCACAGTAGACAAATAATAGTGGCTTTTTGAGTGGAAATAACTCTGAAGTAAAAGTGTAAATATTATAAGCTAGGTGAGAACACTTAGTTTTAATGCTGAGCTTGCCAATCATCTCTTGGGTTGGACTCTTGGTTATAAAACCTGGCACTCTGGTTTGTAAATCTGTCATTAACATGAGTCCATAAACCTGGCACGGAGGGTCAAAGCAAAAATTGCACTGGACTTGGCTAGGCACATTGGTTCATGCCTGTAATCCCCACACTTTGGAGACCTAGGCAGGTAGATTGCTTGAGCCCAGGAGTTCAAGACCAGCCTGGCCAACATGGAGAAACCCCATGTCTACTAAATATACAAAAATCAGCTGAGTGTGGTGGTGCACATTTGTAGTCTCGGCTACTCAGGAGGTTGAGCTGGGAGGATCACTTGGGCCCAGGATGTGGAGGTTGCAGTCAGTGGTTAGATAGTGTCACTGCATTCTAGCCTGTACCACAGAGCAAGACTGTAAAAAAAAAAAAAAAAAAAAAATGCACTGGAAAAAGTTACACATACAAAGAGGAATTTATTCAAGCCAAATTCAACAGAGGAAAGCAGCCAGAACTCAGTGTGAGTTCTAAGGGATGGAGAGGTTTTAAGAGCTGGGAAGAGAGTGGAAGAGTATAGGCCACCTGTGTTTGTTCATTGTCCTAACCCAAAACAAACATAAACTTTCAGGTATCTCTGTGACAAGAGGTAGTGTTACTTTTGAAGCAAGTTGCCTGCAGAAGTTGGGCACTTGCACTCTCACAGAAACTAGGAGACAGGGACACACTTGCAGGAAGATGTCAATAAAGAGATGGGCCCAAACTCCTTGAGAAAGACTTTCCTGGACTATAAAAGTAGCAAGGAGTTTTGTTTGTTTTTTTAATTACATCTCAAGGCGAATAAAGGTTTGCAAGTTTTCTAAATGAACAGCTCTAAGAAGAGGGAGGTCAGGAAGAAGACTGTTTAAAGTTTAGTCAAGTTGAGGAGAATGTTCAGGTATTCTTGGTTACAAGTAAACTAATAGATTGGCACGTCAGAATGAGCTCAATTTATTAGACCCATCCATGGGCTCAGTCAACTAGAGGACAGTCACCTGTCTTAAAACATCCAGCCAGAGGGCTGGGCACGGTGGCTCACACCTGTAATCCCATCACTTTGAGAGGCTGACATAGGCAGACCATGAGGTCAGGATTTCGAAACCAGCCTGGCCAATATGGTTAAATCCCATCTCTATTAAAAATACAAAAATTAGCCAGGTGTTGTGGTGCACACCTATAGTCCCAGCTACTTGGGAGGCTGAGGCAGAAGAATCACTTGAACCCAGGAGGCAGAGGTTGCAGTGAGCCAAGATCATGTCACCGCACTCCAGCCTGGGTGATAGAGTAAGACTCTGTCTAAAAAAAAGAAAAAAAAAAACAGCCAGAAACATCTGGCAGTTCTTACCCTTACATAAATACAAATGATTCATTGTGAAAATGATTCTTCTCTTAGCAACCACCAATGTATGAGTCTAGAAAGCCTCTTCAGGGTCTGCCTCCCCACTATCCACTAACCCCCAGGAAGAAGGGCCAGCTAGCTTGCTTTTAATAAGGGATTTTCAACCAAAGAGAAGAATCTCAATAATTAAAATCAAAGGTTAGCCTTTCAATTTCTATTCTTTTGTTTTGCTAACTAGAAGTGTATATCTGTTTTTCAGATTAATTTCTAAACTAACATTATCTTTTTACCTCTCTCAAAACTAGAATTGCACTTCTAGGATTCATAAGGAATTTTATACATAGACTGGAATATAATTTTATGTAGCAATTATGTTGTGCTTTATTCTAAAGTGGACTTGAGGTGGTTTATAAAGATATGTACTTCTTAAATATATCCAACAAATATATATTCAGAATTAGCTGCAGTTTAGATACTGTGTTAGAAGCAGGTGATACGATATTGAACAAGACATGATCCCCATTTTTAAGGGACTCAGGATGTTTGAGGTCATACAGACTGACAAATCAAATTATAATAGTTTGATGGATTTATTCAGAAAAGAAATAAGGGTGTACTATAGGAGTTCTTGGAAAGGGCATTGATATAGGTAGCTGCTAGAAAATAATAGGAAGCACAGTCAAGGTGACACAGAGGCTAATGTGGTACCTCAATTGTATGCCTCAAGGTCTTAGATTCTTCCCCGGAGCTTTGTCAAGTGATGACCCTGAACTTCCTAGCAACCAATGCAAATACAGAAACTATATTTAGTTGTGTAGTGTATAGTGTCTCTAAAATAAAAGCCAACATTTCCTCTGTAAGAACAGAAAACCAAGAAGTGCTTCTGGTAAACCTTCATGCCTCATTCCATGGTAAATTATTTATCAGTAAGATTCTTACATATTCTCAGTTTTATGGAGATACTTCTTATGTTCCTTCTTGAAGGGCAATGTGGTGGTTAATTTATGTGTCAACCTCACAAGGTCAAAGTAGCCAGATATTTAGTCAAATAACATTCTAGATGTCACTATGAAAGTAACAATGAAATCAGTAGACTTTGAGTAAAGCCGATTTCCCCTCAGTAATGTGGTTGGGTGTCATCAAATCCATTGAAGGCCTTAGGAGAAAAATACAGAGGTCCCCTGAGGAAAAGGGAATTCTGCTTCCTGACTGCCTTCCAACTACAGCTACACCACCACCCTTTCTAGAGCCTCTAGGTGCTGGCTTACCCTGCAGATTTGGGACTCACTAGCCCCTATAATCACATGAGTCAATTCTTAAAGATACATCTCTTTCTGTAGGTGTGCACTTCTCCTATGGGTCTTGTTTATTTGGAGAACCCTTGCTAATACTATTAAAGGCTTTATATCCAAGTACCATCAACAGAAACAGTTTTTCACAGGGTCAAAACAATGTGCTACATGTTTAAGGCTCTCTCATGGTCTGGATGAATTTTTAAAAAGTAGAATATGTATTCTACTTCAAGAACTCATCCAAGAATATGATTTCTCAAAACAGAGGTTTAGCTAACAATTTTAAGCTTTCTGAGTGCTTATAAATACTTTCTTTATAAATGTTTACTTAATCCTCATAAGAAATCTATAAGGTATATTCTATTATTATTTTCATTTTACAAATAAACTGAGCTACGTAACTTCTCCAGTATCACACGAGGTAGTAAATGCCAGAGCCAGAATTTATCCTCACACCTTAGTTTTACAGTCTAAGTTCTCAACTATTCTGCTGATAAGTGAATAATTTTTAGTCCGTGGAAAGTTGAAGGTTAAACTCACTGGCCTGGCAGGTATTTGGGATGAATTAAGATTAGATCTGCCCACTTCATTGCCTGGAGAATCTTGCATAGAAACATGGTATCCAGAAGGCCTTTCCCTCTCCATAGAGAAGAATGTTGAAGAAATGCCAAGCACTTCCTCTGAACACAAGTTTGGGTTTAGGTCAACAAATGGGAGCCTGAGATCCCAAAGTTGCGCATCACAGAACATGGAGATAATAACTTTTGCTTAGAGAATAGTATCATCAGTTTACTAAGCATACTGTGTCCACAAAAATATTCTTTCCAAATTCAATATTCATGAAACATCCAGCTTTAAGTGATGGAATTTTCCAGTGACCTATATAGGATAAACTGGCTACAAAATATAATCCAAATGTCCAGTATGTATTAGCCAATTAGATATTCAATCAAAATTAAAATTAGAGCTTTGAAACTGTGAACTGAAAATTACGCGTGCAGATAACAATTGTATCAGAGGACAAGATATCTCATATGGCCCCATTATTTCATGATCATAAGATCATGTTATATAGGACGAAGGACACTACAGGAGATTACTTATATTTTTTTCTGTGAGTAGTAGACAGGAAGCTAGTATATCCAGTTCATCAAGAAGTAGCAGCAAGTCATTAATGGCAAGAGAAGCTAAAACACAGCTTGGTTTTATCTCACTGTCAATTACCTGGAATTGGTCCCTTGGAGGGATCATTATCACAAACCTGGACACTCAAGGTAAGATTAAGACATAGGTTTTGTATAAGCATATAGGCTGGGGAATCATAAAGGTGAATAAAAGCTACTGACAGTCAGTTTTTTGGGGTTTGTTGTTTTCCCTCATAGAATTTCCATCAAAGTGAAAAAAAAAAAAAACATAGTAACAACCAAAGAAAAACTAGCTGTATTTCCAGAGTTCACTAGCATTCTTTTCAAATATTGTTCTGAGAAGCCCAGATTTGACTTTTTGTCATTGTAGAAAACCACTATGAGTTTTGGATGAAATGTCTCACAAGAAGTGAGTAGTTCCAATTTTAAAAGGAGTGGCATGCTTCTAAATTTTTTTTATTCTTAAAAATAAATTTTATTCGCCGGGCGCGGTGGCTCAAGCCTGTAATCCCAGCACTTTGGGAGGCTGAGGCAGGTGGATCACGAGGTCGAGAGATCGAGACCATCCTGTTCAACATGGTGAAACCCCGTCTCTACTAAAAATACAAAAAATTAGCTGGGCATGGTGGCGCGTGCCTGTAATCCCAGCTACTCAGGAGGCTGAGGCAGGAGAATTGCCTGAACCCAGGAGGCGGAGGTTGCGGTGAGCCGAGATCGCGCCATTGCACTCCAGCCTGGGTAACAAGAGCGAAACTCCGTCTCGAAAAAAAAATAAATAAATAAATAAATAAAATAAATAAATTTTATTCTAATAAACTTTTTCAACATTAGCCCTAGGCTGGATTAATAATTCTGAGGATACAAATGTCAAATTTGTCAGATATATTTACAGGTAACTTTTGTATCTTATATTGATTTATAATGTTTAGCTGTCATTTGAGTTATGTAATCAGACTAATTTGAATGGTTTTACATATATTTCTCTACAAGCTCCAATCACCTGATGCCTTTAATAAGAACAGCAAAGTCTATGCTAGGTGGTTCCTGTGCCTGAGTCTGGGAGGGATTTCATGTGGTTACTCCTTGCTGATCTTCCTCTTCATGAGAGCAGAGGGACATTCAGGACGGGAATCATCTGACGGGGCTCTTCCCTTGTTGTCCAGCTTTTCTCAGTGACTTGAGTATCAGAAAAGACAAAAGAAGAATGGAGCAAATTCATGACAGGGCCTCCTCCTCTCTTAGGGTCGTCAACCATTTCATCACCTCCATAGATGGATTCAGCTGCCACCCTTTCCTCAAAAGGGATGCTCCCACAAGCCACTTTCAGCCAATAGCCTCCACAACAAGGCAGTTCCGCTAGGAACTTTTCTTCCCATTTGTTTTGGAATCTTGGAGTGTGGCCAGTTTTTGGGCAATTGTCCATTTCCTTTTTACTTCCAGAGCTCTTTATATCCATCCTCTAGGCAGATCAATCATATTAGATGACCCATCTGATTGGAAACTTTGGATAAGGCAGTTTATTTGTACAATCTCACTCTTGATCATTCCTCAGACAGATGAGAACTGGACCCACTTTTCTTCATGGAGAGGTGCAAGTATAAAACATGACACTAATCATGCTTTGAACTGAGGCTCTCCAATTTTACTAACCCATGTACTCATTTGCCAGGAAGCCTGTTTGCTAAGCTCCGTTGAAGAGAAAAACACGAGGGTGCATATGAAACTGTACTGAATCTGGTTGACTCAGATGGTGTAGTGCTCATGATGGAGCACCAGCCTCAGTGTGAGCCCAGTGCTTTTCTCTTCCCACAGAGAAAAGGCATGGAGAAGAAGGCCAAAACAAACCTCTATCCCTGCCAAGTCTGGCAGTGAATCAGAGAGTACTTCATAGAAATCCATTCTGTGGCCTCCTGAACAGGCCCCAGACATTCATAATCAGCACAGTTTATTTTAATTGAGCAACAGATCATTTATCTGATTGAAAAAAAATATATTAGACTCATAAGAATGCTTGAATTGTAAGTAAAGTGTGGCCTTTTATTTTTTATCTTTTTATGAGGATATTCAAAAGCATCAGATCCTAGAAATTACTCTGTATAAATTTTTTAAAAAGTAACTCTATGAAATAAGTGTTGTTGCTATTATTGTTGAGTAGTCAAGAAATTGTTCATAACCACACTATACAGATTTCTCAGGAACCCAAGCACAGACCTTCTGCCTAAGTGTCTACCCAGCATGTTTTCTAGGACATCACAGAGCTGAGGTTGCTCATCTTTCTGTTGACATCAACATTATGATGACCATGCGTTTATATAGCAGGATGCTAGCCCTTGTCCACAATTTCAAATGCTTCACTCTACCACAGCTGTGCAGAGACCTTCCCCATTATAGTAAGTATAATTAACTTCCAGAGTTGTAATTCTAACATGGTAGATTTTTCAGAATTTATCATTTGACACTAAAAAAAATCTGCATATTGTTTCACTTTCAGAGGAAATTATCTTACATTCTTTATGTAGCCAAGAAAAGATATAAGCCTTCATGGGCACCTACTTAGCTGTATAAAGAATTCCTGTAAAAGTATATATGTTCATAAGTTCTCTGGTCAAGTAATGGATGCCTAGACATATTTAATGTGTTGAGGGTGAAGGAGGTTGAATGATCCATCTCTTGCTCATAACCACCTAAGCAAATAAAAGTAATAATGCCTCCTCTTAAGCTTCAAGTTATGCTTGCATAAGCTTTGGCCTTTCAAAGTTTAAATTAACAGATTAGAAGTTTTTCTGCGTTGAAAAATTATATAAAAGGGCCTAAGTGGGAAAGAATGATTCCAAAATATAGAGAATGAAAACCAATTTTCCACTCTGCTTAGTGATCAGTGTTTTTCTCTTTCAGCAACATATGGAATAAAAGCATGATCATTATTTTTAAAGGCTGGTGGATGAGGAGGAGGAGAGAGAAAGACAAGCAGAGAGGATGAAGGGAGAGAGGGAAAATGAGAGGAGAAAGAATTGACAGCTAAATTGAGAGAAATACAAAAGGCATATGTAGGAAGCAATTTGGGGACAAGAAAAAAATGTATGCATTTAAGATTCATAGGGATTACAAATCATCTCTAGTCTTTGGTGAAAACATTATGCAAAAAGAAAAACCGAGAGGCATTGTAAGTATAGTGAATGGCAAGCCATGATGGATGTTGAAAGGGGAAGAAAAGCAGACAGATGATGGAGATGCAACAAGATACTGACAGAAGTATTCAGCTACAAGGTACTTTGAAAGGCTGGTTTCCCAGAGTTTTCCAGCTGTGTTCCAGTTACTGCTATGAGCAGTAAATAAAGCTTAATTTCTTTTCCAATCAAGGTTTTTTACCTATGTGTTTACAGCAAATTGGTTTTCTAGCAGATGGTATAAAATCATAAGGGAAACATATTATAATATCATTGAAATATTGTGAGTATCTAGAGAAAGTAATGCTGGTTTTCAATAGGCTCGAGGTCCATTTTCATATTGTGCCAAAGAACCAATAAGATTAAGAACAAGACTTTTACACTTAGGAGTTCATTCAGACTCAACTCCTGACTTGTTACAAAAACAAGTTGCCCAGAGGAACAATTGTTCTGATTACTTATGCTTACAAAAAGGAAAATCTGTCAGACAAAAAAATATATGGCAGAGAAAAGAAATAAGAATGGGGAAAAGAAGAGGGGACATTTCTTTATGAACATAATTGTTTTTTAGTTGTGCAGGAAGTGGGCCAGCAAAGTGGTATTAATAACTTTACTATCTGAAGGCCAATGTGTTGAATCTGATGACCTGTTGAGGTCTACACTAAAGAGTCTACAATTCTAATGAAGGATTTTGACCTCCAAAATGTATATACATTATAATTGCTTACATTAGCAAAATACATAAAGATAGTATTGAAGAAATGTCTTCCGGTGATGAGACCACATAATTCTGTATTTCCAAGGCAGAAGTTTCTGTAATCTAAATTCTCTCCATGGAACGCCATGCCATTATCAGCCCTGGTTTGTAAGGGATATAAAAGTGTTCCATGTCCTGTCCTGAAGGGAGAAGGTCATGATATATGCCTTATTCTGCTATTTGGCAAGGCCTTTGAAAATTTACAGTGCTTTTTTTTCTTATCATAAATTGTTAATGAAAGTGAAATCACATATGCATCCAAACCCAATTGAAAAAAAAGAGTTCTTAGCACTTTATAGTAATCATCACACACCACCATGCCATAGGAAACAGCATGGAGTCCATTGTCTTGGTAACATAACCTGGTACATCATCTGATAGATGTCATATGAAATGCTTTCTTGTCCCAGGGAGAGAAAGAGAATATTGAAATATAAGATAAGATTGACCTGATGCAGAATAAATACCCACTTGCAGCAATTATTTATCCCTTTTTCTGAGGACAAAGAATTCTTTTCCTTTTCTGACTAGCACAAAAGCAATTAAGAACTAAGTTATTTTTAAAAATCCATTATCAGATAGCAGAGTCATTTACTGATATAATCAGAAAAACTAAAGGGCAGTTTGAGATGTCAATGAGGAAGAATTTAAAGAGAAAAAAAATCCACATATTGCTAATATTGGTTGGTAACAAGGAGCACAAACTCTGGTGAGGTGTGGCCATTTACTCAACCTTATCCATAAAAGCATTTTTCCCTCTTTGATTCCAAGCTGAATCAGCTTCTCCAGTCAATTTTCTAACATAAAGGGTGAGTGTTCTGTATAGATTTATTTATTTATTTATTGCCCCAAGTCAGCTCCTGGTGAGTCGAACCTTGCTTAAACTTACTTTCTCTTTTTCTGCAGTTATAGAGCTCAGCAGGGCCATAGCTGCAATCGCCAAACCTTGCCTGACCTTGAGCCTCACCTCGTCTCCTATACCAATTTTAGGCACATTCTAGAAAAGCTTCTCCAGGGCAGTCACTAACCCCAGGTCCCCATTGCACAATGGAACATTTGCAAACCTTGCAGCAATCACATCTGTTTTGTTGACCTCAGAGACTGACCTATTATTCCAAAAAGAAACACAAGAATCTCTGTAGAACAGAAAATCAAAACACCACATGTTCTCACTCATAGGTTGTTGATGAACAATGAGAACACATGGACACAGGGAGGAGAACATCACACCTCCCTGGGGTCTGTTGGGGGAGCCAAGGGAAGGACAGTGGAGTGGAGGTGGGGAAGCCAGGAGGGATAGAAATGGGGAGAAATGCCAGATGCAGGTGATAGGGGGATGGAGGCAGCAAACCACATTGCCATGTGTGTACCTATGCAACAATCCTGCGTGATCTGCACATGTATCCCAGGACCTAAAGGACAATTAAAAAAAAATGAATCTCTTATTTCTCAGAAAAAGGACATTGTACAAAAGAAAAATTTGCCAAGGTTTATTTGAAAATACAGCCATAGGCAGGCTTCTTGGACCTTGAACTACTAAAGTAATGCAGAGGATTCTCTTCACTTATTAACTGTCCTACAATGAAAGCTGATGATGATCTTTTAAAATGTTATCTCACCACATCATAAAACTTACTAAAATAGTTTCAGCATCTCTCCTTCTTTGTTAAGAAAACAAAACAAAACAAACAAACAAACAAACACCACTTTACCTGCAGTTTAGAATGTTTTGGAGCATTTTGAAAGATTTTCAGACAACAAAATGTTTTTACCCAGTTATGATTACATAAAAGACAGGTATTCAAATTACTTAAATTATTAAAATAGAGTAGGGTACTTTGCCTCTACTGTCACTGTCAACAGCACTGAGCACTGGAGTAGATAACCACTATCCCAAAGCAATTTCTGTCTCTAGCCAAGCATGCAGGAAGATGGGCACACCTTAAAAAAAAAGTGTTGAATATCTCATGTAATTTATTGCATACTGTACTGAAAGTGAAAAACAATAGTTGTAAGGTACTCATTTTTCATTTTCTCACCAGTATAATGTCAAAAATCCTAAGACAGGCTGGGTGCAGTGGCCCACACCTGCAATCCTAGCACTTTATAAAAAAGAAACAAAAACACTGGTCTTCATTTGTTCAAGTTGGTTTTCATCGAATGGCTGAAATTAGGGCTTCACAGAGATGATTTCACTACAGTTTTGTGGTCAGCATAACCCTTCATTTAATTATCCATTTTTGAGAGAAAATAAATATTTTCATTAAAAAGCTCAAAAAGTTAGCTGCACAACTTGTTCTAGAACAAAACCTTTTCGTAGCATGTGCCCCACCTCCCTTTATCATCATCCAGGTATTTGAAAAATTACAAGAAAAAAAGAAAACATGATGACAAGAAAATTGCTTCTGAATTATCATGTTCTGCAGAAGGAAAGATATTTAAGAAAACATTCAAAGAATAATTAAAGGTTAAAAAAAGAAAAGGAGTTTTGTAGCAAAGGGATTCAAATTTTTGTTTTGCTTCAGCTGTGGAGCTGACCCATGCCTGTTTTCTGAGTGTTTGATCCATGCAGAGCACAGCCAAACAGGACATCTGGTGTGTGGTTGCCTGTAGTGAAGTGGACATGCATCAGGGTTCTAATCAATATGCAAACCATTTTCAAGCTTTATAGTAATTTAAAGTTCCTCCTAAAGTATCCTGTCCTTTGTGTATCATCAAAAAAGAACCAAAATGCTATGCGCAGAGCTTTCACGGGGTGGAGGTTGGATTCTGCAGGCTGTAAAGTTAGACAGCTATCCCCAGTTGTCCTGTAGCACAGTGGTTTCCAAACTCATCTTGGGATCAGGACCCCTTTATACCCTTAGAAATTATTAATTACCCAAATATTTTTTATTAAAATATTTGAAATATGCCTATTAGAAATTTAAAATGATCATTTTACATTTATTTTTCAATTTAAAATAATAAATGTATTGCCTGTTAACATAAAAATGTTTTCAGGAAAAATAATTTTTTAAAAAACAAGATAAACTTTAGTGAGAATAGCATTGTTTTACATTTTTTAGAAATCTCTTGAAGGCCTGGCTGACTTGATGACAGCTAGATTCTCTTATCTGCTTCTGCACTCCACATGTTCAATTCAAACTATACGAAATATGTAAAGAAAAATCTGAGTCCATAGAGATACATGATCATAAAAAGGAACATTTTCATAACCTTTTTAAACATTATATATTATTCTTTGATGCTACACCAAAACCCAGAGCAGAAGTTTCTTAAAAGTTAGTTGCAGTGAGGAATCTGAAACTATATCAATAAACTTTTTATCCTCTTATATTAAAATCTAGCAGTCTATCTTGGAATTTCAATGGATCTCGTACTCTGCACAATTTTGTAGTATGGTCACTGACCATTTGAAAATATTGGTTGAGTTATGCAGGTCTTCCAAATGTTAAAATCTTTCATTTATATAATATCAAAAAATCATATTCATTCATATCACCAATAATCCCATCAGAGAAGTCTTTAAGCACTGGGAAGCTATCAAGCTCAAAGAGGCAGACAGGTTTTCCAAAATTCTGATTTTCATTTGAAGGCTCAAAATTTATTATTGGCAAAAAATGCCGTCAGTTGATTTCCTTGAAGTTGCAGGCTCACATATTTTGTACTTAGGAGGCTGAGGCAGGAGGGTCATCTGACCACAGGAATTTGAGGTACAGTGAACTATGATCACACCACTGCACTCCAGCCTAGTGACATCGCAAGAACCTGTGTCTAAAAAAAAGGAAATGTCTCTCAATTGCTTATTTTTAATTTGATCTCTCTAGTAAAATTTTGCTTCTTGAAACAGTAGCTGGTTCAGATTGCAACTCAATTACAAAATGTTTTTACCCAAGATAACTACAGTACTTCAGTAGCAGAGGAAATGCTTTTTGTAAACTTATTTCATCATATGCAATATTAAAATAACATATACTTAACGACTGAGATTTAATACAATTAATTTTCACTGATTCATTAATGCCATTCATATGCAATACTGACTTTGTGCTGTGTTGGGCTTTTGTTTGCTTTTGTTTTTCTGCTGAGAGTGCTTTGAATTAACGAGCTACAAGATAACTTCTGGTGGTTTGGTGTCACTGTTTTTATTTCCACTAAAAAGCACCAGAAGTTTTACCACCATCACTTTTACACCATTAATGTTCAAATAGTAACACAGCGAAAAGGGAAATAGTATCTTGGCATTTTTGGGAAAGGAGTTATAGCTTTGTGAACTCCTGAATCTTGGGGACCTCCAAGGTCCCAGTACCACATATTAAGAACTACTGGGATACTAAAAACCACCCCAAGAAATAAAATAATAGAAAGCATACTACAGAGATCAATTATGAATAAGATGTATGTAGTTATAACAATGGAATCATTAATATTGATCTAAATAAAATTACAATATACATCAGGAAAGGGAAAGAGAGTAACATGTGTTGATGGTGGATATAGGGAGGTGAAAGAGTTAAATTCTGTCATCTAAAATGGGAAGTAAATAAATTACCTAAAAGCCTAAAAACAACAACAACAATGAAAAAAAAACCCATAAAATCATTAATTTGCAATATATGGTAAACAACTATAGAAACTACTGCAAGAGTTATAAACTGTTGTCCTGACTTCAAATGCTTTACATGATTTGCTCCTCCCTTAGCACTGTTCTCATCTCCTACCCTACCTTTGGCTGACTCTACCCCAGCCATTCTGGCTTTCTAGGCTTCTGTAACACCCCAAGCATTGCTGCTTACTTAATTCTTTTATGTTGTCATGTCTGCCTGGACCACACTTTGCACAGATATGTACATGGTTAATCTCTCATTACCTCAGATGTTTTTTATTAAGACTAATGTGACTACTCTATCTCTATATCTTTCCTGTGCTGATGATTCCCAGCCCTTGCCCTATTTCCCCCGACAATTCCTAGTACAATCACACATACTGTATAATTTACTTATTTATTGTATTTATTGTCTTTCATCTGTGCCTTGCCACTCTGGTAAAATATAATTCCATGTAAGCAAAAATTTTCCCTATTTTATTCACTAATGACTCCCAAGCACCTATAGCAATATGTGACATTTAGAAGATGCTCAATACGTGTTGAACATATGTTTGAATGAGGAGCAGAAGATGGTGAAGTATAACAGCTAAGAGCCTGCTATTTCTCATAGGAAACCTTACAGAACCATTTGACTTTTCAACGTGTACATGTATAACTTCAATAAAAATAACAGACAAATTTATAGAAACAAATACATAATAATATCACGTGAGAATTACTAGAGACTATAAAAAGTAAATTTAGGAGTTGTGAGAGAAAGCATGAGAGAGAGGAGGACAGGACAGGAGCTGAGATGAAGAACCAAGAGGAGTTTGAGGAAGGCAGAGAGAACAAGGTAAGAGCTGCTGAAATGTCATGGTTGGAGCAAGCCTTATCGACAGTCTTACAGCAGAACAGAACAGTCTACAGTGCTGCTACTGGCTTTTATAATGACTTCTTTCTTAAAAAAAAAGATATAATCAATATGCAAAAATCTACATATGTATGATATATATAATGAGATGAGTCTGGACATATGCATACACCTGTGAAACCATCACCACAATCAAAGCAATATATGATACATCACCTCCAAATGTTTTTGTGTTTCCCCTGCACTTGGACAAGTGTTTTTGTGCAGGGAAAACCCTATGCCAACCACTCACAACAGCTCTGATAGAATGAGTCCTGGCATAAGTCAGTAACCACAGGAGTCATCCTTCTCTTCCTCAACAAACCCCTAGAATGAGTTTCCAGCAACTCTAGCCCAGCAAGCTGTCAGATCCCTCCTAGAAGGTGGCTCAGAAAAATGAAAGGCAAAGAAATTGAGAATGACAACCATCAGAACCACATGTTTTAATGGAAGGAGATACACACTAAAACTGAGAAAGCATGAAGGCAAGAAGGTAAAAGATCAATACCAAGGAAAGAAAAAGGCACAGAGGGTGGAGACTAATGATGAGACCAAGTATGGAAGGGAAGGAGCTTAAGAAAGGGGAGCAAAAAGGACTGAAACCAAGGTATCAAAATGACACAAAAAGGGCACAAAAAACTCCATAATTTGGCTTAGAGTCAACTCTGTTTTCCTTGATGGACTGTGAACAAATAGAAGCTACAACAGACATACCTTGCCCACAGATACATACAAAGCTCATCCCAAACCCATATGGCCAATGCAGCTTCATCGGGTCTAGAAGATTTGTTTAAACCTTATCTGCATCATTTAAAAAAAAAAAAAAAAGAATCAGTCTTTAAACCATCCATTCATTCATGGAATGGTTACTGAATGCTTCCAAAGGGTCAGGAACTATTCTGAGTACTTGGGACACAATGGTGAGTGAAAAGAAATACGGTCCCAAGTCTTGTGAAAATTGCTATGAATCAGGATTTCCTGAAGTAAATAATTCCTATGGAGGAGATAAACTAGGGTGAACATTAGAGGAGAATTTAACCTGGTTGCAAACTTGGGCATCATGTCCGTAAATAGTGATGATTGAGCAGGGACCTGAAGATGAGTAGGTGTTATGTGGGGCATTACATTTTAGACATAATGTGGGGAATGGGCTGGGTAGGGGTAGATGGAAAACAATTAAGAGGTGGCAGGGTAAGTGCAAGTTATAGTCACCAGAGATAATATGGTGCCTGTAAAGATGGAGAAAAGTGAATTTAAGTCTAATTGAGGTGGTAAAGTCAACAGAACTTAGGAAGGGTTAGAGATGTGAAGGTAGGTGTCAAGAATGATGACTTGATATCTAGATTCTACAACCAGATGGATGGTGGTGGCCATCACTGAATAGGCAACACCTGAAGAAGACTTTATGACCTATGATATATAATGAGGAGGTAGAGGAAGGAGATCCCTAATAAAGCCAGAGATGAAATAAGCAAAGAAAAAGGAGAAAATAGGATGCTAGGGAGCACCATTCCATATAACAATTTTATTTTCAGATGGGAAGATAAACTACTCAGCATATTTTTTTCCATATAGGTATTGTATTAAGTTCATGGGAGAGGTATTAAAATCATCTATAAGTGAAATTTCAAAAGTTGTTCTTCTGTAATGACTTCTTATTAGGATTTGCCAAATCCAAATAGAAATTTCTTACCTCTCAGAGATAGTAAACAATGAATAACTCAAAATAAAAATCAAGTGACTTTCAGTCACCTCCAATGTCCCTGGCTTTTATGAAAGATTGATGAACAATCCTGAAAAAAAAGTTGGAACTTGTATATTCAAAAACATTCTGAAATAAGCTAAGAAGCAATTATGAAACTGGGCATGTTATGTAAATAAGTGTTAGACTATAAAAAATATTACCCACCAGTTCAAGAGAACAAGGCTGTTTAAAATTCTTCTTAACTAAATGGTATTTCTGAGAAGTATAACATGAATTCAGAAATGACGATATGGCAAAGGTAGTTGGTATCCTGCCAGAATTTCATTCTCCTTTTATTTTTCAAGCAAACTCCATGTCCTGGTCTCTCTCATAACTATGAGTGGCTGTGTGATGTGGCAGAAGTACCATATTGCATGGGGGATTCTAGGAAGTCTCCTTAAAGGGAAAGGTTGCCTTTTGCCGCTTTCTCATTCCTGTTGAATGAAATGCCAAGGTGAAGGCTGTCACCAAAGAAGCCATCAAAGGCTTCTAAGAATAACAGAACAGCAACAGAGAAGGTACCTGCATCCCAGATGACTGCTGAGCTACCATGAGTTCACAGTTGTCATGGACTTTCTTCATTTGTGAGAACTGAACATGTCCAGCTAATTTAAACCATTGCTTTGATGGGCTTCTAGTATATGCAACTAAGCCTACTTCTGAACAACTTAAGGTTGTGACCACAGAATAAATTACAACCGAGGTAAAATCCAGTTGAGAGTAAGGAGGGGTAATGGAGAAAAATAGCTTTAAGGAATAAGTTCTAATAGAACATTAGATCAAATAGATTCAGGATTATGAGTTAAGATGGTAGACAGAAGGCAGGACTAGCTTGTAGCTCTCACTCTGATGGTTAGAGCAGCATGTGGAGACACATCATGATTGCTCCAGGAACTACTGCAGGAACACACCAGGAAAGCCAAGAGAATCTACAGACCCTTTGAAAGAACTGGATCACCACTGCAGCCTTCCTGAGATGCCACAAAACTGTGAGTCTGCTTGATTTCTCAGCAGGGAGGCTCATGATTTGGGGAAAGTTCTCAGTCCTGGTCACCAGCTGCCTGCAAATAGACTTGGTGCTGTTTTGGGGCATGATGGGAGTGAGACCAGTCTTTAGAACCACCGGCTATGTGGGAGCAGGCTGAGACCTGTGACTGCCAGCTTTCTCCCACTTCTCTAGCAGTATGACTCAGCAGAGACAGCCATAATTCCCCTGGGAACATAACACAACACCACTGGCCTGGGAACCATACCCCATCCTCCACAGCAGCCACAGCAAGTCCTGCCTAAGAAAAGTCTGAGCTCAGACACACCTGTCCCTACCCTCACATGATGGTCATCCTCTATCTGCCCTGGTAGTCAAAGACAAACGTCATAATCTCTTGGGAGCTCTATGGCCCTGTCCATGGCCTGAGAAACCTGAATACTTAAGCAGGCATACCTAGGGCAAGTTTGCATCCTCCCTATAATAATGCAGCTGATGCGCTCTTGAAAGTGCCACCTCCTCACTGGAGGCCAACCAGTATAAACCCAGCACACTAAACGAAAATACAATCAAGGACCCTTAAAGAATCCATTTCACTTTCCTTCTACCTCCACCAGAGCAGGCGCCGGTCTCCATAGCTGAAAAACCTAAAGACAGCTCACATCACAGGAGTCTCTGCAGATACCAGCCCAACCTGGTAAGAGCCTGGATCCCAGTAGCTCTGGCAGGTGGCTAGACCCAGAAAAGCAAAAACAATCACTGCAGTTCAGCATTCAGGAAGCACCATTCCTAAAGGAAAGGGGAAAATATCGCATCAAGCAAGCACCATATGGGACAAAAAAATCTGAATAGCAGCCCTTGAGTCCCAGAACTTCCCTCTGACATAGTCTACCCAAATGAGAAGGAACCAGAAAAACAATTCGGATAATGTGACGAAACAACGCTCTTTAACATTCTCAAAACATCACAGCAGCTCACCAGCAATTAATCTAAACCAAGATGAAATGTCTTAGTTGCTAGAAAAATGATTCAGAAGGTCGATTATTAAGCTAATCAGGGAGGCACCAGAGAAAGGTGAAGTCCAACTTAAAGAAATAAAAATCATGATTCAGGATATGAAGGGAAAATTTTCAGTGAAATAGGATAAATTTTAAAAAATTATAACTTCTGGAAACCAAGGACACACTTAGAGAAATTGAAAATGCACTGGAAAGTTTCAGGAATAGAATTGAACAAGCAGAAGAAAAGAATTTCAGAACCCAAAGACAAGGCTTTCAAATTAGCCCAATCCATCAAAGACAAAAAATAATAAGAACAAAAAATGAATGAAGACTCCAAGAAGGTTGGGACTATGTTAAGTGTCCAAACCTAAGAATAATTGGTGTTCCTTAGGAAGAAGAGAAGTTAAAAGTTTGAAAAACATATTTGAGGGAATAATCAAAGAAGCTTCCCCGGCCTTGCTAGAGGTCTAGTCATTCAAATACAAAGAACTCAGATGCTCAAAGAACACCTGGGAAATTCATTGCAAAAATATCATTACCTAGGTACATGATCATCAGGTTATGTATAGTCAAGATGAAGGAAAGAATCTTAAGAGCTGTGAGGCAAAAGCATTAGATAACCTGTAAAGGAAAATTTATCAGATTAAGAGCTGATTTTTTTTTTAACAGAAACCTTACAAGCTAGAAGGTACTGGGGTCCTATTTTTAGCCTCCTTAAACAAAACAATTACCATCCAAGAATGTTGTATTCACCAAAACTAAGCTTCATAAATGAAGGAAATATACAGTCTTTTCCAGACAAACAAAAGCTGAGAGAATTTGCTACTACCAAGCCAGCACTACAAGAATTGCTAAAAGGAGCTCTAAATCTTGAAACTAATCCTTGAAATACACCAAAATAGAACCTCCTTAAAGCATAAATCTCATGGGGTCTATATAACAATAACACAATAAAAAAAAGGCAACAAATAGCATGATGAATAGAATGGTGCCTCACATCTCAATACTAACATTGAATGTAAATGCCCTAAATACTCCACTTAAAAGATACAGAATGGCAGAATGGGTAAGAATTTACAAACCAAGTTTCTGCTGTCTTTGGGAGACTCAGCTAGTACATAAGAACTCACAGAAACGTAAGGAAAATCAGTGGAAAAGATATTCCATGCAAACGGAAACAAAAAGCAAGCAGAAGTAGCTATTTTTATATCTGACAAATCAAACCTTAAAGCAACAACAGTTTAAAAAGACAAAGACATTATTTGTCCAACAGGAAAAAAATCACTATCCTAAATATATATGCCTCTAACATTGGAGATCCCAAATTTAGAAAATAATTACTACTAGACTTAAGAAATGAGATAGACAGCACCAAAATGATAGTGAGGGACTTTAGTACTCCACTGACACCACTAGACAGGTCATCAAGACTAAAGGTCAACAAAGAAACAATGGACATAAACCACACCCTACAACAAATGAACTTAACAGATATTTACAGCACATTCTACCCGACTGCAGAATATACATTCTATTCATCAGCACATAGAACATTCTCCAAGACAGTTCATATGACAGGCCGCAAAACAATTCTCAGTAAATTTTAGAAAACTGAAATTATATCAACTACCTTCTCAGACCACAGTGGAATAAAACTGGAAATAACTCCAAAAGGAACTTTCATAACCATGCAAACACATGGAAATTAAATAACCTGCTCCTCAACAATCATTGGGCCAATAATGAAATCCAGCTGGAAACTGAAAAATTCTTTGAAGTGAACGATGATAGTGACACAACCTATCAAAACCTCTGGGATACAGCAAAAGTGGTGCTAAGAGGAAAGTTCATAGCATTAAATGCCTATTTCAAGAAGTCTGGAAGAGCACAAATAGACAATCTAAGTCACACTTCATGGAAGTGGAGAAACAAGAACAATCCAAACCCAAATCCAGCAGAAGTGAAGAAATAATGAAGATCAGAGCAGAACTAAATGAAATTGAAACAAAAAGTTTTAAAAGATAAATGACACAAAAAGCTGGTTATTTGAAAAGATTAATAATGCTTTTGGCAAAAAATAATTGCCAGAAATAAAAGTCCAGGACCAGATGAATTCCCAGCTAAATTTTATCGGACAGTTAAAAAAAAAAAAAAAGGGACTAATCCTATTGGCACTATTCCAGAAGGTAGAGAAAGAAGCAATCCTCCTTAAATCATTCTAAGAAGCCAATATCACCCTAAATCAGGGAAGGACATAACAATAACAACAACAACAACAACAACAACAACAAAAGCCACAGACCAACGTCCCTAATTAACATAGATGCAAAAATCCTCAACAAAATACTAGCAAATCGAATTCAACAGTATATCAAAAAGATAATCCAACATGACCAAGTGAGTTTCATACCAGGGATGTGGGGATGATTTAACATACATAAGTCATACACCACACAAACAAAATTAAAAACAAAATTTGCACGATCATCTCGATAGACGCAGAAAAAGCATTTGACAAAATCCAGTATCCCTTTATGTTTAAAACCTTCAGCAAAAAGAGCAGAGACATAGCTTAAGGCAATAAAAGCCATCTCTGACAGACCCGCAGCCAACATTATACTGAATGGGGAAAAGATTAAAGCATTCCCCCTGAGAACTGGAACAAGACAAGGATGCTTACTTTCACCATTTCTATTGAACATAGTACTAGAAGTCCTAAACAGAGCACTTAGACCAGAGAAAGAAATAAAGGGAATCCAAAGTGTTAAAGAGGAAGTCAAACTGACACTGTATGCTGATGATATGATCAGATACCTAGAAAACTTAAAGCCTCATCCAAAAAGCTTCTAGAACTGGTAAATGAATTCAGCAAAGTTTTAAGATACAAAATTAATGTATACAAATCAGTAGCTTGCTATATACCACAGCAAGTGGAGAATCAAATCAAGAACTTAACCTTTTGTACAATAGCTGCAAAAAATAAAATGAAATACCTAGGAATATACCTAACCAAGGAAGTGAAGGACTTCTACAAGGAAAACTACAAAACACTGCTGAAAGAAATCACAGACAACACAAACACTGGAAACATATCCCATGCTCATGGATGTGTACAATCCACATTGTGAAAATGATCACATTGCTAAATGCAATCTACAAATTCAATGTAATTCCCATTAAAATACCACTCTCATTTTTCACAGAAGTAGAAAGAACAACCCTAAAATTCATATGGAATCTAAAAAGACAAAAATACTTATAGTCAACTGATCTTTGACAAAGCAAACAAAAACATAAAGTGGGAAAAGGACACTCTATTCAACAAACAGTGCTGGGATAATTAGCATACCACATGTAGAAGAATGAAACTGGATCCTCAACTCTCACCATATACAAAAATCAACTCAAGATGAATCAAATACTTAAATCTAAGACATGAAACCATTAAAATTTCAGAAGATAACATCAGAAAAACCCTTCTAGAGAGTGGCTAAGTCAAAGTCTTCATGATTCAGAGCCCAAAAGCAAGTGAGACAAAAACAAAGATAAATAGATGGGACTTAATTAAACTTAAAAGCTTCTGCACAGCAAAAGAAATAATCAGCAGAGTTAACAGACAACTCACAGAGAGAGAGAGTATCTTCACAATCTATACATCAGACAAAGGACTAAAATCCAGAATCTACAAATAACTCAAATCAGCAAGAAAAGAAATAAAAACAATCGCATCAAAAAGTGGGCTAAGGACATGAATAGTCAATTCCCAAAAGAAGATACACAAACGGCCAATAAACATGTGGAATAATGCTCAACATCACGAATTAAAAGGAAAATGCAAATCAAAACCACAATGTGATACCAGCTTACTCCTGCAAGAATGCCCATAATCACAAAATAAAAAAATAGGCAGGTGCGGTGGCTCATGCCTGTAATCCCAGCACTTTGGGAGGCCAAGGCAGGCGGATCACGAGGTAAGGAGATCCAGACCATCCTGGCCAACGCGGTGAAACCCTGTCTCTACTAAAAATACAGAAAAATTAGCTGGGTGTGGTGGCACATGACTATAGTACCAGCTACTCGAGAGGTTGAGGCAGGAGAATTACTTGAACCCAGGAGCCAGAGATGGCAGTGAGCCCAGATCACACCACTGCACTACAGCCTGGGTGAGAGTGCGAGACTCCATCTCAAAAAAGAAAAAAAAAAAAAAAGATGTGGTATAAAGGGAACACATATACACTGTTGGTGAGAATGTAAACTACTAAAACCACTAAGGAAAATAGTGTGGAGATTCCTTAAAGAACTAAAAGTAGGTGTACCATTTGATCCAACAATCCCACTACTAGGTATCTACCCAGAGAAAAGTAAGTCATTATAAGAAAAAGATACTTACACATGCATGTTTATAGCAGCACAATTGGCAATTGCAAAAATGTAGGACCAGGCCAAATGCCCATCAATCAATATGTGGATAAAGAAAATGTGATGAAAAAAACCACACACCATGGAATACTACTCAGCCGTAAAAAGAAAAAAAATAATGGCATTCACAGCAACCTGGATGGAATTTAAGGCTATTACTCTAAGTGAAATGACTCAGGATTGGAAAACCAAACATTGTATGTTCTCACTTATAAGTAGGAGCTAAGCTATCATGTCACAAAGGCATAAGAATAGTATATTGCACTTTGGGGACTTGGGAGAAAGGGTGGGAGGGAGGTGAGAGATAAAAGACTACACACTGAGTACAGTGTATGTTGCTCAGGTGATAGGTGCACCAAAATCTGAGAAATAAATAAATAAATATATTCAAAGAATTACTCTATTTACTATGAAATTAATCAACTTTGGGGTGTTAAATTTAACAAAGGTAGATCAAACAACTTTTGTGTACATGTCCTTTTTTGTTTTCCATAAAATTCAAGAACTTCTCATTTTCCCCTAATATTTCCTGTTTCAAAGCATGGAGTTAATATACCTTCTGTGGTAAGAAAATTCAGAATTTAGATTTCAGAAGAAGCAAAGTGAGAAGATGGTGATAGAAATACCCAGCCCTTTAGTTGGACAAAAGGCTGAAGGAACAGATGAATGGTGCTTAGAAATATTGAGGAACATGCAGAAGTGAACTCAGAGCCTCTCTGTATAGTCACTGAGGGATAACAGAGTCTGGGAGATGTGCCAGGGGTGAAATGGGCAAATGTCCCAGAAATTCTAGAAATATTGATCAGTGAATTTAACATCCATCTCCAGTAGAATTCTGGAATAAGTTACTAAATAAATGGTTCTAGGAGCATTTAAGAAAAAAAAAATTGGAGAGAGAGAGAGTAGAATTGATTACTCTCAAGGACAAGAATAAAATCTGGGAATTCCTTCTTACTCTTATCTGCTGGTTCTCTTCCTTATGTACTGTTGTTTTCCAGGATTCAATCCTCAAGTCTCTCTCTACTGGTTGTACATTTCCCTCACTAGGGTATCTCATCAAATCCCAGAAGTACAAGAGATAGTGAAATATTTTCATACAGTCATACAAGAAGCATTATAGTGTGCAAATATCAAAACAGTGGGGTAATTATTTCTAATTTGAACACAAGTAGGAAGGTAATCTGCCCATGCAAAAGGGAGGGAATACTTTCTCATTTCTCTACTTAATATTCTTTATCTCTTCTTTCTGTCTCCCTTGGTACGGAATACAGAGCACTCACATAGGGTAAAACAGAGAAAGTAGTTAGGGTGCAGGAGAAAGATGATAGACCAGTCATATGGGAAAAGGAACAATTCTAGGATTAAGTAATAAATGAAAGCACATGTTTAATGTAAAGCTTTTGAAATAAAAAATCCAAATACTACACTAATCCCCTTTTTTAAAATTGAAATTTGAGAAATTGCAGATGAATTTATGGACAGTACTTTCTGGCATAGGACAAAAACAGTATGGAATATAGAACAGGACAAGTAGAAGCTGGAGGAAAAGAAATAATTATCTTCACCCATCTGATTGCACAACAACAACAAAAAAATCTGCATTTGTAAATGTTTGAGCCCCATGGATTATTTTGCAGAGATATTCCATGATTGGGTTGAAATTAATTGAATTTAGTTCTTATTTCCTTGTGTGGGATCAGTTATTTTCAGATTATTCTGGTATTATCTTCCTAAAATCCCAAGGAAAGTTCCCTGTAGATGTTGTTATAAGTGGAGCTATCCAGATAAGGTAGATCCCTCTCCTGATAACAAAATGGAAATGCCTAAAACAGTAAAACAAAAAAATAAAATAAAATTTATATCAACAGATCTGATTTCAAAGCAAAAACAATATATACAGGAATTTGAAGATATGCACTTCATAATCAAAACGTTGACTGCACAAAGACAGGTGTTGTGGGAGGAGTGAGGGGATGATTTAATAGCAATTTCTGTGAACTGCATTTAGTTCCTTAAAATACCCAACATCTACTGACTAGAGATGGTGCTAAATGTTTTATACGCAATGTCATTTTTTATATTCACGGTAATGCAATTATCATCTTCATTTTACAGATGAGAAAGCTGAGGCATAAAATGTTTAGTTTAAGGTTATGCAGGTGAAAATGATGAATCTAAGGCATCAAACCAGGCCATCCAACCCTGAGGCTACACAATTTCCAGGCAAGGAAGTCTAGCTTGGAAAATGCTGAGCCAGTTGTTGGATATGACTGATTTAAATGGCAAATGTAATATTGGGCTATGTTCATAAAAATATGTTTTCTGGATCAAATGGAGTAATTTTCAGCTGTAGTATATTTCTCACTAACCACCCAAATGTAGAGTGTTGAGGTAGTTCTGGAACTACATTTGTAAAAGACCATGAACAAATCAGAAGGCACCCAGAGGATGGCAGTTAGGAGCATAAAGGTCCTGAAATTCAGATATTTGAGTGAAAGTTCAAAGCTCTGAAAATGATTAACCCAAGGAAAAGAAAACGTACAGAAAATATATTAACTTTCTTCAACTTTTTAAAGAAAACCAATTACGTAAAAGAATATTTAGTCTGTGTACTATAAAGGCAAAATTAGGACCAAAGATTAAAGTGAAGAAGCAGCTTTCAACTCAATATAATAAATAATGTATAACATTTAGAATTGTGAACAAATATGATAGTTCTCCTCACGAACATGTCAACTTTGTGTGGTAGAAGTGTTCAATGGAAGTCGAGTTGATCACAGGTAGGAGAATGCAGAGATGGTATCTGCAGTATAGAGATAATAGGTTGACTTTTAAAATGGTTATCCTGGGAAGGAAAGTGAGATGAACAAAAGCAGTGAAGAGAAGGAGGTGGCATGGTTCAGAGGAGTGGTGGTCAGGATACGTTCCTGTACTGAAGAAGGAGGCAGGAAATGCTCAGCCATGGGAGCCAAAGTTGGCTACTCACAGAACTGATCTTAGGGAGTCAACCTCATTGCCAGTTATAAAGCTGTAAAATCACCAACATCAATAATTCAAAAATAATCAAGGCAATACAGAATGCCTTTGCTTAGCTTTTTTTTTTTCCTTCTGGTAAAAAAATAAATAAATAAATAAAATAAGGTTTTCTCAAGGAAAGAAGAGAATATACAGTTACCTAATTACCAATCACTGTGATGAGGCACATTAAAAAGAATTATCGAGAATGCTGGGAAGATGGCTGCCTAAGAACAGCTCAGGACTTCAGCTCCCAGTGAAAGCGCAGAGGGTGAGTGGACGCCGCATTTCCAGACAAATTTTTATTGCCCCCAGGCGGAGGGGTTGCCAGCATCGCAGTCCCTGCCAGTGCAGCTGTTTTGGCCCCCGCGTGGCTGATTCGGCCCGCGCAGCTGCTGTGACCACGCCCTGTTGCTGCGGTTCTCCGTACAAAAGCCACTGGTCTGGGAGCCCTTTTAGCTGGCGATCGTAGCCCTGAGACGGCAGAGTTGCCCATTCATCTGAAATAGCGAGACAGGCCAGGAGATTCCTAGGCAAAAAATCCGCCAGGAGCCGGCTCCGCTGTTTGAGCCGACTCAGTGAGTCGCAACACGGGAGATCCCGGCGCCTTTTCAACAAGCGACTGGAACACGGGGTCGTTCAACTTAAAAGAAAAGACTCTGAGTCAGGGAACCAGGTGATCAGGCTCTGTTGGTCCCACCCCCGACTCCCAACAACAACGAAAACAAAAACAGTAATTGGAAACCCTCTGGGTTGAGCCCTTCAAACCAAGCACAGCTGAACCCCGACGATCCAGCTCGGTGGGGGTGGGGCTTCCGTTATTACTGAGACTCTCCACCCCTACGGAGGCCGGCCGCCGTCGCCGAGGCAACCCGCCATTGCCGAGGCAACCTGCCACAACAGAGAGAGTCCGCCATAACAGAGGCGGGGCCACCGTTGCCGAGACAGTTCTAACTACGCCCAAATAAACAGGACTGCAGGGAAGAGCACAGGGCAGCTGGGTGGAGCCCACAGCAGCTCAGCAAAGCCTCTGCAGGCAGGCAGTGGCTAGGCGTGCTGCTATATGGGTGGGTCAGACCTGAAAGAAAAATCAAAAAAGGCAGTTGCACAACAGAAACTCATAAAGCCCCAACTCCCCGGGACAGAGCACCTGGGAACAAAAAGTGCTTTATGAGTTCAGCTGCAGCATACCTAAACATACCTGCCCAGCAGCTCTGAATAAACAAAGGAGCTCACAGCTCAGGACTTAAGCCCCAATAAAAGATAGACTGTCTCCACAAGTAGCTCCCTGAGCCCCATAGATTCAAAGACTCGCTTCATAAAGGAGAGAACGGACTGACAGTAGGCGAGCATCTTTCTGGGATTAAGATAGCTGAAGAGGAAACTGGCAGCAACCCTTACTGTTCTGCAGCTGCTGCAGGTGATCCCCAGGCAAGCAGGGCCTGGAGAGGACCTCAGCAGTCCTACAGCAGAGGGGCCAGACTGTTAGAAGGAAAGCTTAAAAAAAAAAAAAAAAAGAAGAAGAAGAAGAAGTAACTTCAGCATCCACGAACTAGAAGCTCACTCAGAGACCCAATCTGAAAGACAGCAACTACAAAGACATCAGGTGGATAAACCCACAAAAATTGGTTTATTTCACCAGGGTTGAAATGAAGGAGAAAATGCTAAGGGCAGCCAGAGATAAAGGTTGGGTTACCCACAAAGGGAAGCCCATTAGACTCACAGCAGATCTCTCAGCAGAATCTCTACAAGCCAGAAGAGATTGGGGGCCAATATTCAACATCCTTAAAGAAAAGAACTTTCAACCCAGAATCTCCTATCCAGCCAAACTAAGCTTCGTAAGTGAAGGAAAAATAAAATCCTTTGTGAACAAGCAAGCACTCAGAGATTTCATCACCACCAACCCTGCTCTACAAGAACTCCTGAAAGAGGCTCTACACATACAAAGAAACAACCAGTACCAGCCATTCCAAAAACACACCAAATGGTAAAAGAGCATCAACACAATCAAGAATCTGCATCAACTAACCAACAAAACAGCCAGGTAGCATCAAAATGACAGCATCAAATTCACACATAACAATACTATCCCTAAATGTCAATGGACTGAATGCCCCAATCAAGACACAGACAGGCAAATTGGATAAAAAGCCAAAACCCATCAGTGTGCTGTATCCAGGAAACCCATCTTACATGCAAGGATACACATAGGCTCAAAATAAAGGGATGGAGGAAGATCTGCCAAGAAAATGGAGAGCAAAAAAAAGCAGGAGTTGCAATTCTCATCTCTGATAAAATAGACTTTAAAGCAACAAAGATCAAAAGAGACAAAGAAGGACATTACATAATGGTAAAAGGATCACTGCAACAAGAAGAGCTAACGATCCTAAATTTATATGCACCCAATACAGGAGCACCCAGATACATAAGGCAAGTTCTTAATGACTTACAAAGAGACTTAGACTCCCACACAATAATAGTGGGAGACTTTAACACCCCATTGTCAATATTAGACAGATCAACCAGACAGAAAATCAACAAGGATATCCAGGACCTGAACTCAGACCTGGAACAAGCAAACCTAATAGACATTTACAGAACTCTCCACCCCAAATCCACAGAATATACATTCTTCTCAGCACCACATCACACCTACTCTAAAATTGACCACATAATTGGCAATAAATCACTCCTCAGCAAATGCAAAAGAACAGAAATCATAGCAAACAGTCTCTCAGACCACAGTGCAATCAAGTTAGAACTCAGAATGCAGAAACTAACTCAGAACTGCACAGCTTCATGGAAACTGAACAACTTGCTCTTGAATGTTGACTGGATAAACAATGAAATGAAGGCAGAAATAAAGATGTTCTTCAAAACCAATGAGAACGAAGACACAACATACCAGAATCTCTGGGACACATTTAAAGCAGTCTCTAGAGGAAAATATACAGCAATAAGTGCCCACATGAGAAGAAAGGAGAGATCTAAAATTGACACCCTATCATCAAAATGGAAAGAGCTAGAGGAGCAAGATCAAAAAAACTCAAAACCTAGCAGAAGACAGGAAATAACTAAGATCAGAGCAGAACTGAAGGAAATAGAGACACAAAAAACTCTTCAAAAAAATCAATAAATCCAGGAGCTGGTTTTTCGAAAAGATCAACAAACTAGACAGACCACTAGCCAGATTAATTAAAAAGAAAAGAGAGAACAATCAAATTGATGCAATAAAAAATGATAAAGGGGATATCACCACAGATTCCACAGAAATCCAAACCATCATCAGAGATTATTACAAACAACTCTATGCACATAAACTAGTAAACCTGGAAGAAATGGATAAATTCCTGGACACCTGCATCCTCCCAAGCCTAAATCCAGAAGAAGCCTAAACCCTGAATAGACCAATAACAAGGTCTGAAGTCGAGGCAGCAATTAAGAGCCTACCACCCAAAAAAAGCCCAGGTCCAGATGGGTTCACAGCCGAATTCTACCAGACATACAAAGAGGAGCTGATACCATTCCTTCTGAAACTATTCCAGACAATCCAAAAAGAGGGAATCCTTCCCAAATCATTTTATGAGACAAACATCATCCTGATACCAAAACCCGGCAGAGACTCAACAAGAAAAGAAAATTTCAGGCCAATATCCATGATGAACATATATGCAAAAATCTTCAATAAAATACTGGCAAACCGATTGCAACAGCATATCAAAAAGCTCATCCACCATGATCAAGTAGGATTCATCCCAGGGATGCAAGGCTGGTTCAACATACGCAAGTCCATAAACTGAATTCACCACATAAACAGAACAAAGACAAAAACCACATGATTATCTCAATTCATACAGAGAAGGCCTTTGACAAAATTCAACAGCCCTTTATGCTAAAAACCCTCAATAATCTAGGTATTGATGGAACGTATCTCAAAACAATAAAAGCTATTTATGACAAATCGACAGCCAATAACATACTGAATGGGCAAAAACTGGAAGCATTCCCTTTGAAATCTGGCACTAGCCAAGGATGCCCTCTCTCACCACTCCTATTCAATATAGTACTGGAAGTTCTAGCCAGAGCAAACAGGCAAGAAAAAGAAATAAAGGGTATTCAAATTGGAAAGGAGGAAATCAAATTGTCTCTATTTGCAGATGACATGATTGTATATCTGGAAGACCCCATCATCTCAGCCCAAAATCTCCTGAATCTGATAAACAACTTCAGTAAAGTCTCAGGATACAAAATCAATGTGCAAAAATCACAAGCATTCCTATACACCAGTAACAGACTTAAAGAGAGCCAAATCAAGAATGAACTGCCATTCACAATTGCTACAAAGACAATAAAATACCTAGGAATACAACTAACAAGGAACATAAAGGACCTCTTCAAGGAGAACTACAAGCCATTGCTCAATGAAAGAAGAGAGGATACAAACAGATGGAGAAACATTCCATGTTCATGGCTAGGAAGAATCAACATCATGAAAATGGCCATACTACCCAAAGTAATTTACAGATTCAACACTATTCCCATCAAGCTACCAATGACCTTCTTCACAGAACTGGAAAAAAAACACCTTAAACTTCATATGGAACCAAAAGAGAGCCCGCATAGCCAAGTCAATTCTAAGCAAAAAGAACAAAGCAGGAGGCATCACACTACCGGACTTCAAACTATACTACAAGGCTACAGTAATCAAAACAGCATGGTACTGGTACCAAAACAGAGATATAGACCAATGGAACAGAACAGAGGCCTCAGAGGAAATACAACATACCCACAACCATCTGATCTTCAACAAACCTGACAAAAACAAGCAATGGGGAAAGGATTCCCTGTTTAATAAATGGTGTTGGGAAAACTGGCTAGCCATGTGCAGAAAGCAGAAACAGGACCCCTTCCTGACACCTTACACCAAAATTAACTCCAGATGGATTAAAGACTTAAACATCAGACCTAACACCATAAAAACGCTAGAAGAAAATCTAGGCAAAACCATTCAGGACATAGGCGTAGGCAAGGACTTCATGACCAAAATGCCAAAAGCAATGGCAATGAAAGCCAAAATAGACAAATGAGACCTAATCAAACTCCACAGCTTCTGCACAGCAAAAGAAACAGTCAGTAGAGTGAATCAGTCACCAACAGAATGGGAAAAAATTTTTGCAGTCTACCCATCTGACAAGGGGCTGATATCCAGAATCTACAATTAACTAAAACAGATCTACAAGAAAAAACAAACAAGCCCATTCAAAAATGGGCGAAGGATATGAACAGATACTTTACAAAATAAGACATACAGGAGGCCAACAAACATATGAAAAAATGCTCATCATCACTAGTCATTAGAGAAATGCAAATCAAAACCACACTGAGATACCATCTCACACCAGTTAGAATGGCGATCATTAAAAAATCTGGAAACAACAGATGCTAGAGAGGATGTGGAGAAATAGGAACACTTTTACACTGTTGGTGGGAATGTAAATTAATTCAACCATTGTGGAAGACAGTGTGGCAATTCCTCAAGGACCTAAAAATAGAAATCCCATTTGACCCAGCAATCCCATTACTGGGTATATATCCAAAGGATTATAAATCATTCTACTATAAGGACACATGCACATGAATATTCATAGTAGCACTGTTTACAATAGCAAAGACCTGGAACCAACCCAAATACCCAACGATGATAGACTGGATAGGGAAAATGTGGTACATATACACCATGGAATATCACGCAGCCATCAAAAACGATGAGTTCACGTCCTTTGTAGGGACATGGATGAACCTGGAAACCATCATTCGCAGCAAACTGACACGAGCAGAAAATCAAACACCGCATGTTCTCACTCATAGGCGGGTGTTGAACAATGAGAACACATGGACACAGGGAGGGGAGCACTACACACTGGGATCCGTTGGGGGGAAATGGGGGAGGGACGGGGGGTGGGGGGTGGGAAGAGATAGCATGGGGAGAAATGACAGATACAGGCAAGGGGACAGAAGGCAGAAAACCACACTGCCATGTGTGTACCTATGCAACAATCTTGCATGTTCTTCACATGTACCCCAAAACCTAAATTGCAATAAAAAAAATAAATAAAAAGAATTATCATATTTAATCCCAAAGTAGTCCAAAAATGTTATCATTATCCCCCATTAATGATGCGGAATCTAAGGTAACTCAGAGTTTAGCAAATCAGTGATAAGATTTTAGGCCAAAACTCTCTGTCCTCAAACCCTGTTTTCAGGAACATTGAGGTCAAAGGCAAGTACACAGGAAATAGTAGAAGCTCTGTGATTTAGTCAAGTCCCGGCCAAAGTCCCTTTTCCTTTTTCAGTGCCTATTTTAAAGTTTAACTTCTTAATATGAAATGAAGATACGCAACAAGTCATTGTCTTTGCTCATTCCTGCTCCTTTAACAAAATATCTTAGGCTGCGTAATTTATAAACAACAGAAATTTATTTCTCATAGTTCTGGAAGATGGGAAGTCCAGGATCATGGTGCCAGCAGATTCAGTGTCTGCTTCCAAGATGGCATCTTCTTGTTGTGTCCTCATATGGCAGAAAAGAGGGAAGGATTAGGCAGCTCTCTGAAGTTTCTCTTATAAGGGCATTAATCCCATTCATGAATCTGGAGCCTTCAGGACTTAATCACTTTCCAAAGACCCCATGTCTTAATATCACCACTGTGGAGTTTAAGTTCCAAAATAACTTCAGGAGGACCTCATGCACTCAAACCATAGCAACCATGCACAAACATTGTATCTTATTCTATTGCCTTATGATGTTATTGAGGTAAGCTACATTGTTCAGTCAGATGATGAGGGAAGAGAGGAAAGGATGAGGCCCAAGAAGAGTAAAGATGGATATGAGTTAAGCCCTTTGCTTATGTCTGAGGCAAAATATAAAACTAAACAAAATAAAACAGATCACTTGAATAGGAAACCAGGAAGCTGAATTGTGTCCGTTTCTCAAAGAAGGCATGCCTGTCCATCATTGGTAATGCACACGTTCTTAAATAGCTCATATTTTTCCTTCAGTCCTTCCATATATTTTCTACCATATCTACTTTCAGGGCCTCTGTATTTTAACCTTCCTTTTAGAAAATCAATGGTAACCAGAGGCCAGCCACTATGGCTATAATTAAATATTCAAACAGATTGTATTTGAACTGTCTCATTTGGGGCCATGATTAGTAAATTATCATAAAGTTGGTCTATTCTCTTAAACCATCTCAGAAGCTAAGTTACCATCTTCCTCTAATATACATGTAAGCTCTATTTCCTGAGTTATACGGAAAACATCATCCAAAGCAGACACACTATTTCTCCCAAAGTAGAATATTTATTCTACAAATCTTACATAAACACTCTTTTCATAAGTGATGATAGAAGGCCTAAAGTGCCACTTCATTAATACTTGCTTCATTATTTTACTGGAGAATGAGATCAACTTAATAGAAGATAATTACATTATTGGCTTTGGGGCTTCAAAAAAAGAAAGAGATCAGTTTTACATTTGCTCCTTCTTAATCCCCTAACTCTTCTCCAAACTTTTGAAAAGATAATTGCCTGTAATTCAGAAAAGTTCATGATCTAATTTACTTAAGACCATAGAAACACACATAAGACCCAAGGAAGAACTAGGGACGCCATTTTTAATCTTTTCTCTAACAAGATTATGGAAGACAGGGTGATTATAAAGATGCTGTGCTAAAATAATATGACAAAATTTTTTCAGTTTGTTCATGTCTGTACAAAGCATAAATAATATATTTCATAGTATTGTTACTAAGCAACCCATGTTTTTAGCATTTTTATTGTAAAAGTTAATATATGTTCTTGATTTTTTTAAAGGCAAAAGTGTTTATGATAAACAGCAAAATCCCCTTCCCTGACCTACCTCTGAATGTATACTAAAAATTTTCTCTAAAATTACTATAAAAGCCTGTATCCACATATAAACATATATGTATTCTGAATTTTGGGACACAAATAGGGTTTTATTTACATTCAATTGTTCAAAATTTGTCTACTAAACAATATATTTGGGATATATTTCTTGCTAAAATATACATCCATAGCATTATCCATAATGGATATCAGTATCATAGATATAAAGCATATGGCCCAGCTAACATATCTTAAACCTACATACACCCCCACACTCAGCAATTCTGCTAGTAGGGTTGCTATGCTATTTTCTGGCTATGTAATAATTTATGTCACTAGTACCCATTAATGGATATTTAGGTTAATATGTTTTGCTCTTGTGATCAGTATTGCAGTTAATGTTGTTAAACCTATACATTTCCACGTCAGGAGCCTACTACAAATAAATTACTACTAGTAAAACTGCTGACCCACAGAATATATGTATTTTTTAAATATGCTGGTTAGACCATGTGCATTATATCCATGAACTTGAATGATTAATTTCTAGATGAAATTCATAGCAAAACATAAATTCAATTCTATTTGAAAAGGGAAAGATGTTATAATTAATGATTTGTTTCCAAAATCTGAGGGATCTTAGAATAAATTCTTTATCTTACCCTAAAACAAAAGAGTTTACAGATTCTTGCTTGAACATTTCACAGAAAGACTGCCATGCACTGAATTTATTTTAAGAGACATATTTTGAATGGTGCTTCCTGTTTACATATTTCAAAAGGAAACTAAATGCTATCTGTGAAACAGTGTAGAAAAGAAATACTCCACAAGACTTAACTGTTTGGGCCACAAAATATAAAATAAAATCTCATTTCCATGGATGAAAATTGGCACTTCTAAATCAGAATGCTAGTAATGTTCAACAATTTGAGCACAACACATGATTGCCTGTGAAACAGTGTACAGAAACATGTAACTCCACCTGTTCAGATATTCAAAAGTCATTTCATGGTTATTGTATTCTAAGATAAATTTCTTTGGACATGCTTAGTCATGCATGCATTAGACATTTGTCTCAGCCAAAATAAATTGCATTTCATTGTAAAATGGAAAGCCAAAGCTCACAGTAGGTCCGTTTTTTGTTGTTCTTTTGCAAATCAATTTTTTTACTTCATCCATTCTCTGCCTCATTTCTTTGTCTTTCTTTCTCTAATTGATATATTTTTAAGAAAAGTTTCTAACTATTCAAAGACAGCATATATGCATATACATGCACACACACACATACATATATACACACACACATACATATATACACACATATGCTCTTTAAATATTAATATTTAATCACATAACCCTCCTTTTGAGGGCTTTGGTCTGTCACAATTGCTAAGTAGGAAGGTACAGGCAGCCAGTGATGGCTCCCTTGTCAATCTCAGTGGGCCTGAGCAGTCGCTGGAGCTTGCAGTATTAGTTGCTAGGCAACCTGTTCATCTGCTGTGCCTGATATTTCAATAAGGCAGCAGTAAAGGTCTGTTATGTTATGGCCTTTCAGAACTACCTTCATTACATAATATCTACCATTATAATAAAGGAGCTCCAAATGTTTAGGGGTGTGAGAGCAGCAAGGAAAATCAGTGCAGCTGTGCCACCAAGATAATGTCGAAGTAGACTTTCTGCATATAAAAAAGTATAAAATTATGACATATTTAACACTCAAGTCCTTCCTGGCAGAGCACTAAAAAAGCATCCTACCAGGCTATTTACTTGATGATATCGTATCAGGTCTTGTTACTATTCTAGAAAAGTTTCTAAGTGCTGCCATAATGAAGGTAAATCAGCAATGGGCTACAGAAGTAAGAAGAATATTAATGTTCTGGATATAATAAATGAGGCTAGTGTGTCTAGCCAAGTATTTGTTCAAGGGACACTTCTTGAGAACACACTTCTATGAAAATACACTTAAGTCTGAAAGGCAGCAGCTATGTAAGTATTCCAGGTTGCCAATCTTGCTAAATCATTTTCCTAAATAAATGTCTGGGATTCTATGACTTTCATTGGAAATGATTTCAAATAGTCCACTCTTTAACCTTCAGTTTATTTTAGAAGAAGCAAATAATTGTTGTAACAAGATGGCTTGAATCACAGGTTTGCTCATTTATCCACTGTCCAAGTTTTGTGTATTTATAAAAATAGAAGTTATCTTTGTCTTCAGGCTGCTGTAACAAAAATAGCATGAACTGAGTGGCTTATAAAGAACAGAAATTTATTTATTGCAGTTCTAGAATCTGGAAAGTCCAAGATCAAGGCACCAGCAGATTTGGTGTCCAGTGAGGGCCAACTCCATTTCATAAATGGTACTTTCTACGCATCCTCATTTGGTGGAAGGGGTGAACCAACTATACCCCAGGTCCCTTTTTACAAGGACACTAATCCAATTAATGAGGGCTCTGCTCTCATGACTGAATCATCTCCAGAAGGCCCCACCTTCAAACACCACCACATTGGAGATTAGGCTTCAACATATGCATGTCGAGTAGGGGGAACACAAACATTCAGAACATACACAAGCCTACCAATTAGAATATAGTTTTAGATTCAGTAACCAAAAAATCCTCAAGTAATAGTGTCTTAAACAATATAGAATCTTATTTTTCTACCAGGTACTAGTTTCAAAAGTTCAGGCTTAATAGAGTCCCTTCTGTTTTTCACATTGCCATCTTCAACTTGCAGTTTCCTTCTCACCGTCTAAGAGGACCACTGAAACTGGAGTCTAGCCAGTCAGAAGGCCTAAGCAAATTACATCTAATGCCTAACATTTGAGAGAATGACTAGTAGTTGTACTTATTACTTCTGCTCACATTCCAATGGACAGAACTTGGTCACACCTAACTGCAAGGGAAACTAGGAAATGAAGTTATCTTATTGGGAGGGGATTTTCTTTCTAGCCAAAACTCAGGGTAGCTATTATAAAAGGAAAAGTAGACTGGGGGACAACTAGCTGTCTCTGCAGTGAAAAGAAGCAAGAGCAATGCTGCTATACAACACTTAGAAGTGTTTTATAGAAGTAATACAATAATCTTAAACTATGCACATAAAATTCATTTGATAAATTATAGTAACACCCCAAGAATGGAATGAGACAGAGAGGATGACAAAAAGCACTGAGTTCACTCCCCTACTTCACTATTTTAAGAAATGGTCCAGGACTGTGAAGAGAATGGGCTTGGAGATCAAAAAACAATTTGTGAGTAATAGACATACTTATTCTCTTGATTATGGTGATAGTCTCACCTGTGTATCCATATGTCAAATTTTCACCAATTTTACATTTTTAAAGATGTGCAATTTATTGTATGCCATGCCACTGATACCACAATGAGCTTGGTTTTTTTTTAAAAAAAGAGCGCATGGAATGTGACAACCACATTAAATAATGCCATGTCTTTCCCTAGGGAAATAGCTGCCCAGAGGGTTAAATTCGAGGAACTCAAGGTGATGCTCTCATCAACACTGTTCTCTAGTGAAGCAGAAAAACAAACAAATAAATGTGACCTTTTCTAGGACAACAGTATAAAATGTATGTGAGAAACCAGCAGGAGGACTTTAGCTGGAAATGGATTACCAGGAACACTTGAGAAAAACTAGATTTGTTTAATAATGTTGTTCACAATCTTTCCTGAGTCATCAACATGAGAACCTAACACATTCAGACCAGAGTCAAGGTAATTGTGATAGGAAGAACAGTCCTTCCTGAGAGGAAAAAAAATTTAGACTATGCTTTCTTCCCAAACAGGAGCCAGAACCTCCTGGCAGCAGACAATTGGCAAATAGAAGAGGGAAGTAAATAGGCTTTATTTTTCTATGAAGATAAGTAGTGGAAGAAGAAAAAGTGGGCAGAGCAAAACCTTCCTGTCTACAGTGCCTCTCGTTGAGAAGATCTGTTTGTAAAGGATTGCACTCTTACTGACTCCTTTACCCGTTGCCTACATTTTTCTGAATTCCAGTCATTCTGATTAATTTTCATCTTTACAGATTTTGTGTTTATTCAATCATCAAACATTTTTAAAGTACCTACTTTTTAAGTGTCATACACTTTCCTAAGTACTACGGATAAAAAATAAATTCAACTCCAAAGAATCTCACAGTATGGAAAAAAAGAGATAGGTAGAAATCAAATCTCTCCAGTTCAGTTTACCAATTTATTTCTGAATTTTTACTATGCCATTATACAAATATGTGTTACATATTTTAAGCAAGCACAGAAGAGGCAAGTGGTAAAATAGTGGCCAAAAACTTTTTTTCATCCTAGAATACAGAATTTCTTTTGCACATCATCTGGAGTTATTTTTTACCTGTATTTTAGAATACCAAATTGGGTGGGCTTGCCTCTACAGATCCTTGGCATCCCCTCTTTTCATGATATAGTAATATAAATAGAAGACGACAGATTGAAGAGTAGTGAGGCATGAATAAATTTCAAAAGCAAACCAAAATAAAAGCTAAAACCTTTCTCTTAGAGACAGGGGCATAATGAGATTTTATGCTGTAGAATTGCCCATAAACTAAAAAGAAAAACAGCTGGACACGGTGGCTCAAGCCTGTAATCCCAGCACTTTGGGAGGCCGAGGCGGGCGGATCACATGGCCAACAGATCCAGACCATCCTGGTCATCATGGTGAAAACCCGTCTCTATTAAAAATACAAAAAATTAGCTGGGCATGGTGGTGCACGCCTGTAATCCCAGCTACTCAGGAGGCTGAGGCAGAGGCAGGAGAATTGCTTGAACCCAGGAGGCGGAGGTTGCAGTGAGCCGAGATCGCGCCATTGCACTCCAGCCTGGGTAACAAGAGCAAAACTCCGTCTCAAAAAAAAAAAAAAAGAAAAAAGAAAAAGATTTTAATCTTACATTTCACATCACTGTTTTCCAAGTTGCATTATCTTTCATCTTATATCAATAAACAGATATGAGATATAATTACTCTATTAGGAGGCTTGTCTTTAAGAATACTGTATCTTTCCAAATATAAACCTATCTTTTTCTCAGAGAGGCTAAGAAAGGTGTCATCAGAGGAGTGGTTGAGCTCAGGGTTGATATTCTTTGCTTCTTAGTCATGCATCACATTTGGATCCATTACATTTGGATGAACGTGTGGGCTTGTGAAATGGGGTAGAGGCAAGCTGAATGCAAGGAGAGCATCTAAATGTCAACAGTGACAACTGTCTAGGTGAAAATAGTCTTACATCATCAGAGTCAATCCATATTCAGCCCAAGATTTTATAATGTTAATTAACTAAATTAATTTATGTAAAAACGGTGATTAATTTTGTATATCTTCTTACCCTTGGTACACTTTCTATGATATCAAAAATTTTCTAAACTCTTTATAAACCATCATCTACTTGCTGCTTTATAATGACCTTATCAGTTCTTGATTGAACATTTTATGCTCAATTGAATACTTCCATTGAATCAACAGTATGTATTAAAATAGTTTGGTTTAATACAGCACATTCATAGTAGGCTGGAAGAGACTCTCACACCCCAACACCATCTTTCTAATGAGGTAAAGCAAATGAATTATGGATTAAAATAGTCACAATCTTCTGCAAACAGGAAAATCTGAGTTCACAGGTGCTACCTTCTGTCTATCATTGGCATAACAGAAAACACATGTGGAGTGCTCCCAATTTTCTGTAAACTATCAATGCTACCATGAGAAATTTGAGCATCCAAAAAGAGAAAGAACACAACTTTCAAAAGTAAAAATAACTCTTTGCACCATCTATCAACACCTCATCTTCACTACCTAAATAAAATTTCCAAGAAAATTATCTACAAAGAAAAACTAATAGCACAAAACTCCAGAGCAGTGCTGATACCGTCATTTATAATTTTTCTTAAAATGCTAGCAATTATCTTAATTTGTAATAAGAGCTAAACCCTCTCTCTCCCCTTGATCTGTGGTTGGTATCCCAAAACACAGCTGTGAATTTATAAAAGAAAAAATGCCTACAGTTGCTATTTTGCAAGTTCTGTATTCTTGAATGTGTATAAAACACATGTGAAGCCTTTTTCCACAAAGATACAGGTTTTCAAGTGTTTTGGAACCTATATTAAAATGTTACTGTGTAACAGACCAGAGGCAAACATTGAGGGTGAATGTCTTTGCATCTCAATCAAGGCTTTCTTGAGAACTAATCTCAGCTATGGGGATTATTAACAGAGTTTTATTTGCATTTTAATAGGAGATTCTTGAAGAAAATCCTTCGATTCAAAAGAAATAAACTAAAATGACAGATTAGGGTTTATGTTTTAGAAACATTTACTAGATATACCTCAATTAAATCACATAAATGCTTGTTTAATATCTAACACATAGAAGAAAATGTGTTAACTGAAATTGTTTATGCCTATAGGAAAGCAGTTTGTCCAAATAATTCCCAACATTATAGCTATGTTTTTTCAAGTTCTGTGTTCAGTGTTGCTAAAATCCTGTACATTATCAACCCACCTAAATTACTTTAAAGAATGGTTTATTAAAGGTTAACCATTGTCTCATGAGCTTTGCAAGGTATTGAGACTTCAACAGAGAACAAGACAGGTAGGTTCTTTTGGCTATTCTAGGAAATGTCTGAAGACCAATGGGCAGAGCATAGATTTCTTGGGACAAAATGGTCAAAAGAAAAGCCAATCAAGTAGGCCAGAAGGAAATGTAGCTTGACTTATCACATGAAATAAAGTTGGTAATTACTGAGTGGTTACCCCCAGATAAGACAAGTTTATCCCTAAATTTATGTCACCCTCTTCCTATGCCCAAACCTTTACAAACATATGTATAAGTTTTAAATCACATAACAGATGTTTCTTGAAATACACAGAATGTGTTTTATTCAATGGCAGTACTATTGAAGCTCAATCAAGGTTAAACAATAAACAACACATTCGAAGCCATTAATTTACTGCACCAACATTTGTCAAGCAAAACAATTATATCTTATTATCTGGGATCCTAAAGCATCATTTGCAAAGATTATGAGATTATACAGTGAAGTTTAGAAACTGAAAGTCCTTTGTAACTCCTATTATCTTGCCCCACACATCCAGGATGGAAGCCTAGGGAATTTTGCAGTGTTGCTCAATTATCCAGTAGGGGCACTGTAGGGGGTCCTCACACAATTTGCTTTTAATTTACAGGCCTCCAAGGACAAGAAATTCAAACATGTGCTTTAACATTCTTTGAGGCTGATAAAGCTAGAAAGATTGGTGACTTTTTGGAGAGGGTATCTCCTTCCTTGTAAAACTGGGGACAACAAGGCTGTCAAAATATCAAGAGTTCCCTGCTGAACAGTTTTTGTCTAGCTATAGGAACTAGGGAAGTTAAAATCTGTCTTTAGTATTCCCAGAGAGTACTAAGCTTTTTCTGAAGCTCAGGAGTCTTGCTAGATGGCACAGGATGGTTGTTTAAAAACAACCCACCAAGCGAAGTGGCTACAAGTCAACAAAGAGAGCAAACAGACATACAGGATCTGGAGACAGGGCTGCCTTCATGGTTGCTGTCCTAACATAATTACTGCTAGTGCCTTCTTTGGATTTCTACAGTTTCCTAGTTTGGAAAATAAATCATATAGTTTCCCTATAGCTAGAAGAAAGAGGGCTATTGACCTCACCCTATGGAAGGCCACTGGCCTTGAAGTACCAGCAAAACAAGCATTTAGGAGCAAGCACATACTCTTTTCTCTGCAAAAAGTTGCTGAGTGAAGCTTGCTTTTGCATGCCCACTATGGACAGTGGAGCTTTCTCATGCATATAAGGAGATGGCAGTCATTTTCTTAAGTACCGTTTGCGACCATGAGGACAAGCCAAATCTTCAATCCCCATACATTGCTGTTCCCTAGAGAATGAAAACTCCTTGAGGACAAGGAATTTGGGTGTTTGTCTATCACTGTATCTCTACTGCCTAGAATAACATTTGGCACAGGACAAATATTTGATAAATGTTTCTTGAATAAATAATTCCAGACATCACTGCCGTCCTTCATGGCTCTTTAGAGGACATGTTATATATGAACACATTATTAAGGGAAACTATTTCATTTACGTGGTTGTTGCTCTCATTGTAACACCCAATTGACCCTGTTGCCATTTTAACTTCAGGAAATAAAGAATCCTTTACTCTGATCTTCATCTCTTTCTCACGAATAGGTCTTTGTCTAGAAGCCATGAGACTTCCAAATAGTGAATTTACTGCAACAATAACATCATTTTTCATAAGAAAAATAAGTTACATATAATTAAATGTGAAGACCATGACGTGTCCCTTTCCTTTCTTTTAATCATTTGTTTGAACTGACACTACGTCTCTTTTCCCAGATGGGAAAGAAATCTGGTAACAAAATAAAATGTGTTAGTGATGCTCATTCATTTTTATTTACTAAGACTCAGGCTTATTATCTCTGCAAGTTGCAAAGCTGTGACCTTAAATACTCAGTCTAATGTGGTTCTTCAGGAAAAAAATGGAAATTAAAATATAAACGTAATTTATTTAGCTAGATGTTGGTGTCTTCTCTTTTCCAACATGAAAAAATTGTATATTTCAGCTTATATGCTCCTTACTTTTCATTGTGTTTATTCTATGCAATCCTTCTAAGGATGGCACTTCTCAACAAAAGGCATTTTTTATTTGAAACGTATATCCAAAGTTAACATATATCTGGAAGATCACAGAAAGATCACATACAAGTCTTAATTACCTAAAAGAATGGATATTTATCAAAACTACAGCTCATGGCCACATCAGAAGGGCCTATCTCTTTTCCCTTCTCTACAACCCTCCAACCAGAAATGCTTTGTACCTTCTTTTCTATAGTCTGGTCCCCAAAGACTGGATGGAGGCCAGCAGAAGAATGTGGATACATCTATCAGTTTGGAATACTTAGTTTGCATATGACAGAAACTAAGATAAAGTAATTAATTATCATAATTTAAGGAACAATTGAACAAACTCTAGCCAAGACAGTAATATGTGAAACCTCAGGAACACTTGAGACCAGGGAATTACAGTGGGGACTTCAGGGCACTGTCTCCAATTCTAACCTTGCTTTTCTACATACTGGCTTCATTCTTCTTTCTTACCAAGACATTTTCTCCACACAGCAAAAAGTGTGACTACTGGCAGCTCTAAGCTTAGAAACAAGAGCAGAAAGAGAAGGTGTCTTTATCTTTGTCACCTCAACATGAATCCCAAAGAGTGACTGTGATATACCTTAGTCACATGTTCACCTTTTGGGTAAATCATTATTGTTCAGGGAAATGGGCTACCCCTCGTCAGATCTAGGTCTCTTTTACCTGTCAATCATACCTCAATAAAATGTTTCATTTTGTTTTAATGAACTCACTCTTATTCTGGGGTTAAGTGAAGAATATGCTTAATAAAAGCTGAAATTTTCAGATGGAAAACAGAACTTTAAAGTACAATATTTAGTAGATTTCAGTCTCAATATGCAGTCATCTGCAAAGAATGAAGAGGATAAGAATGGGATTAAGATGGAAGAACAGAAAGGTACCTGGACAACATCAACAATGTGTCCATGATTGTTTAACAGTGAGGAAAGGATTGCTGAATGCATTATGGGTCCAGCTAAGATTGGGCCACATGAATTATTGATGAAATTGGCTGCATCCTGACTCTGAAGGATGATGCTATTGACATTATGATAACACCATGCTGGATAATGATAATTTATGCATAAGTTTTAGATGAAAATATAATATTTATTTTCCAATTCGAGTATTTAAAATGTTTGATAAGGTTGATTTCTATTACTGTTTCTGCTGAAACTGTGCCTCATGTATTACATTTTAGGAGCAAATTCTGTTATGCTTTTTTCAGCCTACTATGTCACAAACCCTGCTATACTACTATTTTCATTTTTTAATCTATAAGATTTTTATCTGACTTTATAGGTTTAATGAGATGCAAAGAATTGTAGAAATGTTCAAATGTATAAAGCATCCAGATTTCAACTATATAATATGAATTCCATCATATCAGCCTATGTGATTGGGTCTCATTAATGTCCTCAAAAATTAACTCTGAAATTTTAACTTCTCTGAGAGAAGAAACAGATTAAGATTATAATAACATGATTTGACATGGATTTATTTAATTGCCATTCAGTCAGACTTCCTATAAAAAGAACTTTTATCAAATTGCCACTAAGCATATGTTAACATGCATTAGGCAACATATTAAATCAGGAAGATTTTCTGCTTTGCTAGGGGCTAGAGAAATATATTAGGTTCTTAAATCATATATATTGAGATTTTTTTCTTTTCCACCCATAAACCAGAATATAGATGTCATATATTGATACTATGCAAATCTAAAATCTAATGTTTAACACAAAGAATTCACCCCAATAAAGACTTAAAACTTGCTTAAATCCATAAATTTTAAGCTCTGTGTCATATTTTGCTTTTTATATCTCTAAATCTAGTGAGTGAACTTTCCTGGGTAAAAATGAAGCTTTTAAAATCTGAACAGAATGTCTAGATGTTGAAAAGTAAAGTCTAAATTTCTTCAATAACCTAGAGTTTCATTAATCCAAGTTTTGAAAATTTGAACCTATCTAACATCAGAGTGTTACTTCTTTTGTAATTTTCACTGTGATATTTTCTTTTTGAGTCTCATAGTAAAGTTGATCATTAAATACTATAATAACAACCTAGTTAGTGACCATTGCTATGGAGGAAAGAGAAACATCTTTGGTTTGGGAGAAATATACTCATAAAACCAGAGCTACAATTTAAAATTTGTCTTCATTGAAAATCTAAATAATCCCAAATATTAATGCAGTATGACTAATATTTCCTAAAGAAACCTATAAGACCTCATTTAAACGTCATGAATTTCATGAATTTTGCTTTATTTCATATGAATCCCAGGGCACAACCAATGCTAAGGATAAAGAATATCATTCATCATGCTCTAGCATCTAAATAAATATAGTTTTATCCCACCGGCAACACCTATTTTTAGTTAAATTTAAAACCGTTGGCCAGGCATGGTGGCTCAAGCCTGTAATCCCAGCATTTTGGGAGGCTAAGGCAGGCGGATCACCTGAGGTCAGGAGTTTGAGACCAGCCTGGCTAACATGGTGAAACTCTGTCTCTATTAAAAATACAAAAATTACCCAGGGGCGGTGGCAAGTGCTTGTAATCCCAGCTGCTCCTGAGGCTGAGGCAGGAGAATCATTTGAACCTGGGAGGCAGAACTTGCAGTCAGCCAAGATAGGCCACTGTACTCCAGCCTGGGTGACAGAGTGAGACTCTATCTCACAAATACATGCATACATACATACATACACATCGTGTTGACCTTTCCTTGCAGTTCTTTTCCTTAAAATTCTAACTTACTTTAACTGTCATTTGTGTTAATTTAATCTAACCAGATTAAATTCATTGGAGTCTATGAGGGGTAATTTTAATTAACTGTTCCAAGGAAAAGAACTATTGCTATGTGGAGATTTCTGCATGCATCATTTGGGTCATTGTCTTAGGGCACAGCAGCCAGCAATGTAGGAATAACTGTCCTGCTTTTTGAGCAACGGTTTAAAAAATTACATCAGTTGGATAGAATATGGCCTCAAAGGGCACACATTTGCCAAATAAAAAACAAATCTAGATCTAGGTAAGGAGAGACTATTTGTACAGAATATTCCAAGGGGCAGAAGTGAAGAGCCTGTTGCAATAGAGAGGATGTTCTATCTACAGTATGTGTAGCATCTCTAGTTATGCAGAAAGGGTTTTTAAAAATATATATATAGGAGGAGAAAGCAAGGCTAGAGAGAACCTGTAGGAAGTCGGTAAACTCAAAAAAGGGATGGAATTGGCAGTGACAGGACAGTAGATCAAAGAATGTTTTACCCTGAACTCAGCCTATTTCTTCAGAAGGACTGTTAAGGAGTGGGTATATGCTGACTCAGACTAAGAGTGAATCGAAGTTCAGAGGTGTGGAGAAAGGAGAAGCCTTAATTAAAATTTGATCAAATCAGATTAATAGGCATTTTCCTCCAGTTGATTAGTGGGAACAACACAGTTAAGCTATCATTTATAAGGTAAAGAATGGAAATTTTGAAGGGTCTTTGGAACTTACAATAGGTAAACAAGGGAGATGCCCCTTAATCTCATCTAAGTCATTAGATAATATTGTCTTCATTGGAAATCTAAAAAATTTCAAATAAAGACATAGAGGAGACGAATTTCTTTTGTGTGCTTCCTGGAACACAAAAGTATGGAAGCATTTCTTAGGCACTGCTATTTTCCAGGATCACAGGGGCTCAGGTGAAGTTCACTATCGTCAGTGCACACATGTCACAATTAGGAATTTTTTACCCCTCTTTATTAAGTGTGAAGCAACAAAAATTTTACAGACACTTCTTCTACCAAGCAGTAGGCAGAATTCTAAGATGGCCCACAAGATTCCCAGCCCTTGATGTACACACTCAATATAATTCCCTCCCCTTGAGTGTTAACAGAATGGATGGAATATCATATTCATAACTGTGGGTTAAAAGATTTTGCAGATGTAATTAAGGTTCATAATCAGTTGACTTCTCTCTAGCAAAAAGAATGTAGAGGTCTTTCCACCAATTATATTTAACATAAATCTGCATACTAAGCACATCCCTCTCCATTTGTCTACTCTATGGAGCCTAGACAGCACAATAGAAATACGAATTCAGCACTGTAAGAAACTAAATTGCAACAAAATGAATTCCTTGTTTAAGCCAGCAATGAAGAGCCCTACTCTGAATTGGCTGGTCCTTTTGTATCATTAAATTGCATTTCTTTCAATGCCAAATAAGATTATGTTGCCTCTTGAGTTTCTTTTTTTAAATGAGAGAGATATTTTTTAATGTTCTTGAGCATGAAATTACCAAAAGTAGGAAATAATGGGAATTGAATGTGGCTGGTTGAGTGCACATTCTTCAAATCTTTCTTCTCAGGCTATCTGTCTCTAGGCAAATTCTGAACTTCTCGACACTTCCCTTTTCTCATCTACCAACTAGGAATGACAGTACCATCTTCCCATGAGATTATAAAAAATAAATGACATATTCTAATTCTATGCATATTTTTAATGCCTAACTAGCATCAATAACTGACAGTTATTATACAAAGTAGTATTATAAAGAAGTGATAAGATATTTTAGTTTTAGTTTTGTGATTTTAAATTTTTCTCTTGTGATTTGAATGTGACCTTAGTTAAAATTCTTAATGCTTTGTTGTTGTTTTTCCTGGTGGTGGTATTGGCTGTTTTAATTGGTTAGTTTTGGGTTTTATTTCTTTACTTTCATTTTTTTTTTATTCCAGTAGAGGTATAAATAGAAAGATTTTAGAGTTAAAGGTTTACTTTTAAAATCATTTTACTAATAAAGTGCTACATTTCATTCAAGAAAAAGGAGGACAGCCTTTGTCTAGAGGTAATAATAAAACAATTGAATTTGTCAGTATATATTATATATATTTATATATAAATTTTATATATAAGTGTATATTACATATATAATATATACTGACAAATTCACTTATATATAAGTATATATTTACATATATAATATATACTGTACATACAATATATATATTACTGAGGTAGTATATATATATTATACATATATATATCTAACCTCAGAATACATCTCTTCAGCAACCTGACAAATTCATTTGTTGAAATATATATAAATTACATATATATATAACAAATCAAATATTCGAACAAAATGTATTTGAATGGATTTAAATGCCTTGCCTATTTTATTTTGCTAGGGCAAAGTAGACATAATTGCTCTTATAACTGCAATTTGAATGACTTATGATTACTAAAGTAAAATAATAAAATTCAGAGAAGTTCTTTTTTTCATAAAGACCAAGTAAGAAAAATATTCACCTTTAATTTCTATTTAGTTTGCTAATAATGCTGCTTTTTTTTCCCCAGGAGTCAGCAGCCTAGGAAAGCCTTTTAAAGTGAATTTGTGGGCTCCAATTTATTTTTCGTTAGCTATATTAGCTTTGATGTTCAATTAAAAATTATCTGTCCATTCAATTTTTCAAACAAACATAAGAGTAACTGTGTAAATGCTAAATTGTAGAAAGTTTTCTAGATTCTCTATTTCAGTATTAAGTAAGAGCTACTGCCAGCTGGTAGCTAAAGCTGAAGCCTAGGAAACTCCTCTAATTGAAAAACATCAATACTGACACCCCTTTAATTAATCAGAGAATTGAAAAAGATCCAATAGAGTGTGTTCAGATTAAAAGTAGTTAGCATAATATAAGTAATTTGGATATCCAGATGCATTGTAGGGGTGGGGGAGGCATGGTTGGGAACAACAGAGGAACAAAAAAGAAGGAAGGAAAGAAACAACGAACTAATCCTCAGGAATTCTCTTGTTTTAGCCATGCAACCTTTCATTCCTCCTAAAAGGTAAAATCTCTTTCAGGTTACAGCCTGGGAAAGTACCTATAACATCACATTCTTTATTTGTACTTAGGATCAACCTAGAGTAACGTACATTCATGATTAGAAAAAGTAAGTTCAAGGTTACTTCATAGTTAAAGGACTTTTTATTACCTTTGTTGTCACATATTTTTATGTCATAATACAATATGTGTGATATTCCAGCCACAGAGATCAAATCCAGGCATTCCATTCCAGTACTTTTTTCCTACAGATGAGATATGGGTGTAGACATGCAGAATAATTTATTGGGGATGACAAACCCCTGATGACAACTTACAATGCCCAAGTTTATTGTCTATGCAGGCACCTTTAGTTATTATTGTTCAATTTCAGAGTACTTTATAATTGAGTTTCTGATTAAAATTCTTGTGGGAATGATTCATCATCCTACTGAACCAGATTTCTATTTTGTTTTTTTCTTTTATTTTTCTCACTATGGTTCTTCGGTTTCTACCTATATTTTATTATATTCCCTACTGCTATAAACTAGTGCTCCTAGTTCATTTCTCAGCTGTTCCACTAATTTTATATTTCTCCTATTCAGATTCCCTAATAAAAATGCTAATTATGATCGTATCTAATAGTGACTGCTGTGGCACCCTACCAGATCCTTCCTACTTCCAGCTGGACCTGCTCATTTATCATCAAGGTTTGATTTATCAGTCAGACTGCAATATTCCCAACTACTCTTCTTTAAGCCTGCTAAACCAATTTGGGAAATAAATCCAATTTCCAACATACTCTGTCAATTATTCTAGAAAACCTCAGATGCAGAGCCACCTGCTTATTTACCAATGTAATACTAATGACAAAGAAAATAATTGAAGATAAAATACAGTTTAAACTTAACCTATTCTCATAATTGTTTTTCTTATTGTTTCTATGGTATAAATGTTTCTATAATTATCTCTCCTAATAATAAAGACTTTGTATGTTTACCTATCTTTCATGAAGCTGCAAATAATAATTCTGTACTTCAGGGAATTCTTGCCTTTTGTGATCTCCAAAATTGATTTCTAAACTGTGTTAAAACATGGACCTCATCTCCTGAATGTATTTTGGTATTCTCGAGCACTCTTATTATTTTTTCTAAAAGCTATTTTGACAAATGTATTCATACTGTAAAGTAATTGTTTAAAACTATTTTTTGCTTATTGACTTAATGAGTACAACCCACTTGCTTTTTAAAAATTCTCATATTCATTATTACATAGTCTTCACCTTACTTGTTAGCAGGTTATTTTCGTTCAAATCTTACTTTAGTCATCCAGACTTTGTTACACTAATTTTTTAAAAGTATGTTCTATTTTGGCATAATTTGTAGACCCTGGAAAAAATAGTTTCTACAAAAGAAAAATAAGCTATGATAGAAAACTTTAATGTAATCAACCTTTAAAACCATTGGATTGTTGAAATAAGAATATCCTTACTTTTCTTAAATTCAGATTCACTTCATTTTTTCCAACTATTTTTCCTCTTTCCTTCTCATGACTCAGAGACAAACAACTCTTTTATTTCCATAAATACATTAATAAGTTCACTCTGATGTCAGTTTTGGTTCCTATCAGCTATAGTTCGCATGTGTTTCATCTCTATTAATGCAACTCAGTCTTTTGAATTGTACTGCCACAAAAATGATTTGTTCAACTCACAGCTACAGATAAAATAGTTTAGAACAATTATATCATCTGAAGTTTAAAAGTGGCTCTGATTTTTCTACAGACTTTGGTTTCCTGATACCTAAGTTTTGAGACCATAATTTTGATTCAGTACCTGTTGCTCTTACTTTGCAAAAACTGCAACTGCTACAGGTTAAATAACACCAGCCATGAATAACACCATTCAAATTTTAGTTACTATGGCATATTAACTGTGAAAAATCACATAAATTATTTCACTTCTAGCTTTTCACTCCATGAATCATGAGGTATATCATGTTCTGTTACTAATCATGTCACTTTCATCAAAGTTTACTGGTGATTGTTCATTACATAAACATTATTCACTTCCAACATAGCAAAGGCTTGTGTTACCTACTTCCCTCTCAGTTTTGAATCCATGAGACATATTACAAAAATAGGTAATAAAAAGAAAAAAAAAATTGGCCCAAAAAATGGAAGTGCAGCAAAGAAATCAAGAGTAATAACAGTGGGAGTGAAATCTGAATCAAACTTGAGTGGATTCATCAATAACTGTAGGAATACTGACAATGCCACCATTAGGGAGGCTCTAGGTTGGAAGCCAGGAAACATACTGAAGAATGACATCAACAAAATTACAAAGTAGGACTTCTAGCAAGTATCTAGAGTCAAGATTACCATCCTGAATATCCCATAACTTCAACATAAAGCTGTGATATCCCCTTGGATCAACAGAGCCAAGAAAAATAGCAATCAGACAGTAAAGGAAAATGGTTCTCTTTAATCATCACATCCCTTCTCTAAGTACATACAGTGCCACATGTGGAGAATTCTTCTGGACTGATTGTTTCTACAGTGGAAAGTGTAAGTTGGAAACAGACATTTGACTTCCTCACTATTCTGTGACACTTTACAGGAGGCTTGCTCTGGAAACATTGGGAATGTTAGCAGGGCTAGTCGACCAGGAGTCAATTCTAAATGAAGAATGTGAGTGAGGCCCACAGCAACCAATATGTGAATCTTGGTGCTGACCACAGCAGATGCTGGTTTAAACCACTCTCTAGTGCTACAACAGCTGTGTCAATGATAGGCCTGGAGACCAAAACCAACAGTCTGCTCAAAGTTTCTAGACAGGCCTACTGTAGATAAAATAGTCACAGACAAAGGGAGACTGCTAAGATATAATAAATATCCATCTATTCAATGTGTAGATATTTATCAACCAAAAGGATCAGGAGCAATGAGGGAAATATGACCTGAGCAAATGAAATGAGATGCCAATCACTGACCCTAAAGAGATGAAGATGTATGACCTGCCCGACAAATAATTCGAAATACTATTTTAAGTAAATTCAGTGAACTTCCAGAAAATATAAAAAAGGAATTCAAAATGTTATGAGATATATAATAGAGATTGAAATAATAAAAATATCAAAAAGAAATCCTAGACCTGAAAAAAAATACAATGAACAAAATGAAAAATGTAGTATATTGCATGAATAGCGAAATCAAGCAGAACAAAGAATCAGTGAGCTTAAATACAGGCTATTTGAAAACAGACAGTCAGAGGAGACAAAAGAAAAAAAGAGTGAAAGGGAACAAAGATCTGGTGGAATTTATGGAACAACATCAAAAAAGCAAATTTTCCAGTCATTGACTTTAACAGGCAGTAGAGAAAGACAAAGGAGGTAGAAAGCTTATTTAAGGAAATAATGGCAAAACCTTTCCAAATCTGGAAAAAGATAAATATCCAGGCATAGAAAGGTCAAAGACTATCAATCGAATTCAATTCAAAGAAACAAGAATGGGCTGCCCTTGGGGAAAGAGGATCTAGGATCTAGTTGGTACAGCTTGTGGCTTGTCCCTATGTGTACAGTTCTTATTATTCTTATTTTTAAAAAGTTATTCTTTAAATACATAATATAGGCATGTAGCTTGAAAGGAAATCTTAAAAGGCACAAAAGGATTTGTCTCATTTAAATTAAAAAATACTGTATCAATATCAAATAATTAAACATTTCTTTGTTTGAATATCATAAAAAATTCAATTCAAATAATGCTACTCCAAGACATGTTATAATTAAGCTGACAAAACTCAAACAAAGAAAGCATCCTGAAAGCAGCAAGAGACAAAAACAAATAACATGTAAGGGACTTCCAATATACCTAGTAACAGATGTCTCAGCAGAAATATTACAGGCCAGGGCCACGCATGGTGGCTCATGCCTGTAATTCCAGCACTTTAGGAGGCTGAGGTGGGTGGATCACTTGAGGCCAAGAGTTGAAACCAGCCTGGCCAACATGGTGAAAGCCCATGTCTACTAAAAATAAAAAAATTAGGTCCGGGCGCGGTGGCTTACGCCTGTAATCCCAGCACTTTGGGAGGCCAAGGCAGATGGATCACAAGGTCAAGAGATCGAGACCATCCTGGTCAACATGGTGAAACCCCGTCTCTACTAAAAATACAGAAAATTATTTGGGCATGGTGGTGCATGCCTGTAATCTCAGCTACTCGGGAGTCTGAGGCAGGAGAATTGCCTGAACCCAGGAGGCGGAGGTTGCGGTGAGCCAAGATCGCGCCATTGCACTCCAGCCTGGGTAACAAGAGCAAAACTCCGTCTCAAAAAAAAAAGAAAAGAAAAATTATTTGGATGTGTTGGCACATGCGTATGATCCCAACTACCTGGGAGGCTGAAGCATAAGAATCACTTGAACCTGGGAAGTGTAGTTTGCAGTCAGCCAGGGTCACACCACTGCACTCCAGCCTGGATAACAGTCTGTCTCAAATAAAATACTAAAATAAAGACACCTTACAGGCCAGAAGAGAGTAAGATGATATATTCAAAGTCTTAGAGGCAAAAAAAAAAACTGCCAACAAAGAATACTGCAAAGCAAAGCTATCCTTCAAAATTGAAATGTCAATGAGATGATATAGTCAAAGTTTTAGGGGCAAAAAACTGCCAACAAAGACTACTGTAAAGCAAAGCCATCCTTCAAAAATCAAAGAGAGATAAAGACTATTCCAGACAATCAAAAGCTGAGGGAGTTCATCACCACCAAACCTATTTTACTGAAATGCTAAAGGAAGTTCTTCAAAATGAAAAAAACTTTTAAAAGAGCTAATGAGTAACACGAAAATCCTTGTAAGTATAAAGATCAATGGTAAAAGTAAGTACATGATAAAACTTAGAATACTCTAATATTGTAATTGTGTTATATAAACCACTTATATCTCTAGTATGAGGATTAAAAGATAAAATATTTTAAAATAATAGCTAAAATGAATGGTTAAGGAATATATAAGAAGTTTGTACACTGTGACAAAGAATTTAAACTATGAGGTGGGTAGAGTTAAAGTACAGAGGTTTATTTTTGTGATAAAAGATAAATTGTTATCCATTTAAAACAATTTGTTGTAAATATAAGATGTTTTTGGTAAGAATAACAGTAACCACAAAGCAAAAACCTAAAATAAAAACACCAAAAGTAAAAAGCAAGGAATAAAAATGTATTACTAGAATAAATTATAACCACAAAAGAAAATAGTAGGGGAAGGGAAAAAAAGAATCCGCTAAACAACTAGAAAAAAAAAAAAACAGTTAACAAAATGGTAGTGATAGGTCCTTACATATCAATAATTACCTTAATGTAAATAGATTAAATTCTTCCATGAAAATACATAAAGTAGCTGAATAGCCAAATACAGTCATACAGTGCTTCACTGCACTTAACTTTTTGTACTTTTCAGATACTGCATTTTTTACAGATTGACGGTTTGGGGCAACTCAGCATTGAGCAAATATATTGGCATCAATATATTCCAACAGCATGTGTTAACTTTATGTCTCTGTTTCACAAAACTCCCACAACACAAAATTTACCTATATAACAAACCTGTACAGGTACCCCAAACCCTAAAATAAAAGTTAAAGAAAAACAAAAATATAACGAGAGTCTGAATGTTCAGTGTTCTCACCACAAAAATAAAGTCTATGTGAGGTAATGCATTTATTAATCAGCTAGATTTAATCATTCCATAATGCATGTAAACTTCAGAACATCTTGTATACCATAAAAACATGTAATTATCTGTCACTTTAAAAATTTTAAAAAGAGAACATAGCGAAGATGAAGCTATGGACATACATGAGAAAAGTGATGAAAAGGATGATGTCTCAAAGGAAGTCATGCTGTCAAGCACTTCTTATTAAAGGAATTCTTGGTGACATTTTCAATATTAAAAGAGCAAAGGATAAAGAGTTGAAAGCTGATCCAAATAAATCTAAGAAAAGAAATATGACAATTGGTTCAGGCATAGAAAGTTCTTCACTTTATAAGTTATATAATGACAATAAATCAAGCACAGTTCAAACTGCCCTTGATAAGCTTTATACAAAGAAATCAAACATTTTAGTTATTAATGTTCCCAATATTATAGATTGTGTAGAAAGAAAATATTGATTTTATTATTTTTAAAGAATTTTCCTATAAATTTAAGACCAACAGTTAAAGTGTTTCTAATCTTTAACAACAATTTCTAATGGTCATAGAACACTATACAATTTCCATTTATTAAGATTGCTTTGCATGGTTTCAGCATACATGGCTGTTTAATGTTCCTGCACTATTGTGTAGAGCAAAAACTACCTGTAATAACTTTTTTAATTTTAGAAAATCAATAACTAAAAGTTACCTGGGATTGTCGACTAGAGGTTTATTTCCAAACTATGGAAAGAGGAAAAAGTTTTACTTAGGCATTATGCTTTGTTTTCAGTATCTCTATAGATATTTAATTTTAATATTTCACCACAAAATAAATTCTCAGCTTAATTTCCCACATTTTCCACCAGAATCTTCATCTAAGTGCTATGCATGTTCCGATTTTCTTCCTTCCTGTACAGAACTCAAGTAGTGTACACTTCTGGTAACAAAGTTGTATATTGTTCTCACATGAATGCAGATGTCTACATCACCCGGGAAACCAGAGATGTGATTCTAAAAGGAGTTCTTGAGGGCTTACAATTGACTGAGTTTCATTGGACACTGGTGCTGAATTGTGCCAAGAGAGGTCTATGTACACACTTTGAGCCCAATCATGGCTGTGGAAAGACTGGGACAGCTTTGGCCAATTTGAGGGGGTGAAAAAGCTCAAAGGGAATTGATATAATCTTTTTCTGAAATTTGCAGGTTGTCTAAATTAAACTTGCCACTCAAAGTATGAACACAGATTGTCTCTTGTTTATTCAGAGACCTACAATGGCCCAAAAGAGCAAGTGATTGCCAAAGGGACAGAGTGACTAGCACAGAACAAGAAGTCCCAATGCTTTTTATTTTTTTAAAAAAAATGTTATTTAAAACTCCAAATGCATATTCTTCTACGTTCAATGTCATACATCACGGGCAGGCCAGCCACAGAACACTATTTAACCCAAGGTGAAGCTTAACTGTAGGGCTAATCGTTACATGGAAGTAACCCTTCATTTTTCCTAAAGATTGTTTATTCAACAAGCTCAAAACAGAAAATATAGCCAGAACACTAGAGGAGCATGAAAACTCTACTCAAACTATCTTTTACTGTTTTAAGGAACCCAGATAAACAATATAACATATCACTTGTAATTCTACCACCCACAGGTAACTGTGTTTAATATTTTGATGTATATTGTATGAGACTTGTTTCTATACAAACATGTATGAGTATGTAGAATATTTTTTAACAAAACAGTGATTGATTATATTAGGCATATTATTCTAAAATCTGTTTTTATTCACTTCTATCACAGATATCATGGCAAAAATCATTTATTTATATTATCATCATTAATGGCTTTACTTTTTATATAAGTAAATCATAACTTGTAAGTCAACCTGTATTTTGAATATTGTTATGGTGTGAATGTGTCCCCCACAAATTCCTGTGTTGAAATTGTAACTTCCAAAATGATGGTATTAAAAGGCAGAGCCTTTTGGAGGGTGATCAGGTTATGAGGGCATACTCCTCATGATTGTGACTGGTACGCTTATAAAAGAGGTTTTCCTTTTATAAGAGTACTAATAAAGAAAGAGGTCTTTTTATAAGAAAGACCTCTTTCTTATAAAAGAAGTCTTCAAAAGCAGTCCTTCCTTTTCCACCATGGACACAGCAAGAGGTGCAATCTATGAAAAAATGTGATCTCACTAGAGAGTGAATCCACGCCTGCCTTCACCTTAGGTTACCCAGCCTTGAGACTGTGAGAAATGAATTTCTCTTGTCTTTAAGCTACCTAGTTGATAATACTGTCTTTTGTTACAGCAGCCTGAATGGACTAACACAGGCATTTAGATAGTTTTTTTCTTTTTGTATTATATATACATGTGAATATATTATTGAATATCTATCTTTACTCTTTCATTTTTTATACATTCTAAAATTGAAACATTGTCAAAAAGAATGTCATATTAAATGATTTTGCTATAAATCTTCACAAAAAATGCTATTTAGAAAAGTTGAACTATATTGTATGTTAGCCCATGTCCCCATATCACAATCAACTTATTCTTTCAACTTTATAAACTTCCTAATCTGATAGTCAAATAAGGGCATCTCATTTGTTTTCAGTTGTATCATTTACTGCTGTTGAAATTGAACATTTACTATATTTCATAGCCATTTTTATTTATTTGCAAGTATTTAAATTCTGGTCTTTGTCCATTTTTATTTTAGAATTTTTACTATTTCCTTAATTGATATCTTTATATTAAAACCAGTAAGACATTTATGCCACAAAAACTTTTCCTGGTTCATAATTTGTATTATAATTTTTTAAAGTATTGCTTTTATGACAAAATTATTTTGTAAAAACTTTCACTCTATAGTTTCTACATTTGGGCCATGTTGGGAATGGTATTCTTCACCTCAAGAACACATAAATATTATGTACATTTTTGTGTATTATTTTATGGTTTTCAATATTTCCTGTTTTATGTTTATATTTCAAAATTACATGTTTTAACATTTAAATCTTATGTCATATAGAAGCCTATTATTTCTTTTCAAATAATTAAATGGTTATTTATATGCTGTTTTTTAATAACATTCAATTTTTGATTTTAGATATTATATATTTTTAGCTCTAGAATTTCTATTTGGTTCCTTTGTAGACTTTCTGTATCTCCCCTGAAGTTCCCCAACCTCTTTCCAATACTTTCATCTTTTTTAAGTAGGTTCATTAACAAATTAATCATAACTATTTTAAAGTCCTTATCAGCTAATTTCATCATCTGGTTGATCTGTCATTCTGTTTCTATCATCCATATTTTCTCCTGGCTATGTGTAACATTTTTCCATTTCTTCAGATGTCTAGAAATCTTTTATTGTACACTAAACATTACAGATAACACATTGCAGAGTTGTTAAAGCCACTGTTTTAAGATTAGCTATTTTGGATTTTGTTTTTTCCTTTTCTCTGGCTGGCACAGTGAGAGAGATTCCTCCCTTCTCTTCCTGCTCTGCATATCCCTGATGGACAGAGTCGTTGCCCAAGTCCTGCAAATCAGTGTCTCCTGATGTACATTTGGGAAAGACTACTCCATAGGCTTAGCTCCCATTTGGTTTTATTTGACATGGTAAGCCAGTAGCAACTCGATTTGGCTTAACTGGCCACTCTTAATTCTTTAGCTGTCATATTGCTCAGTGTAATGACTGGCAGAGATAATTCTTTCATCTTTGGTTAAACTCCAGATACTCACTCAGAAAAGGGATTCTCGAAAGGTGTGTTATTCTTTTGTTTATTGTGTATGTATGTGTGTAATTTCTACTTTTATTTTAGATTCAAGGAGTAACTGTATACACCCAGAGGAAAATAAATGGTTCTACCAAAAGACACCTGCACTAATTGCAGAACTACGCACAATAGCAAAGACATGGAATCAATAAGTGCCCATCAACAGTGGATTGGATATATACCAGCAAATGTGGTACATGTACACCATGGAATATACATATCCAGAAAAAAAGAACAGAATCATGGAGTTTGCTGCAACACAGATACAGCTGGAGGTCATTATCCTAAGCAAATTAATGCAGAAGCAGAAAATCAAACACCTCATGTTCTCACTTATAAGTAGCAGATAAACATGGGGTCATACATGGACATAAAGATGGCAACAATAGATACTGAGGAGAACTAGATGGGGGAAAAAAGGTAGGAACAAGAGCTAAAGATCTCAAGGACCTAGAAATAGAAATTCCATTTGCCCCAGCAATCCCATTACCGGGTATATATCCAAAGGAGTATAAATCATTCTATTATAAGGATGCATGCAAACAAATGTTCATTGCAGCACTGATTACAATAGCAAAGACGTGGAACCAACCCAAATGGCCATTGATGATAGACTGGACAGGGAAAATGTGGCACATAAACATCATGGAATGCTATGCAGCCACAAAAAAACAATGAGTTCGTGTCCTTTGCAGGGACGTGGAAGAACCTGGAAACCATCATTCTCAGCAAACTGGCTTAAGAACAGAAAATCAAACACCACATGTTCTCACTCATAGGCAGGTGTTGAACAATGAGAACACATGGACACAGGGAGGGGAGCATCACACACCAGGGTCTGTAGGGGGGAACTAGGGGAGGGACAGTGTGGGGTAGGTAGTTGGGGAGGGAAAACATGGGGAGGAATGCCAGATATAGGTGATGGGGAGGAAGGCAGCAAACCACACCTCCATGTATGTACCTATGTAACAATCTTGCATGTTCTTCACATGTACCTCAAAACCGAAAAGGCAATAAAATATAAAAAACAAAAAACTACCTATTGGGTATGATGCTCATTACCAGGGTGATGAGATCATTCCTACCTCAAACCCATTTCTAATATTTAATTAACATTCATCTATATGTAACAATTTCAGGAGAAGTAAGGAGACAATATTCCTTTTGACCTTGTGCTTGTCTGCAAATGCCTCTCTGTTGCTCCCGCAATGAACAATGGCACATCAGGAAACAATTTCTTCTGCCATAACTCTGTTGACATTTCTTCTTTGTCTTCTAGCATTTGTTTTTGTAAAAGTATGACAACGACCCATAGTCTTCTATGAGAACTTCTGACTGGATGCTAGAATAATTTTTCTCTTTTATTCTGAAATTTGATTTACTAAAATATGTCTCTTTTTGCTTTTTGGTATTTCATAGGTCTTCTAAATATGAAGACCAAGTCTTCTTTAAACTCCTGGACATAATGTTTTATAATTTTTTTTTACATTTTAAATTTTCTTTTCAGGTTCTCAGTTTTTATTTCCATTTGTGGCAGTGTTTCCCAAAGTTTTTATATCATTAAAAATATTTGGTGTTTATATTTTGAAAAATAAATATTCTTAAATTCAATCCCAGACATACTAAACAAGTGTCTCTGGGTAGACAGCAAAGGAAGATGAATTTTAAACAAGTATGTGGGTGGCTGTTACATTTATACATTTGGGAAACAGTTTTGTTTATTTTTTATTATGCCTATGTTTGATTTTCTGGCTTTGTTCCCCATGTTGTATATGCACCATTCCTTGTAATAACTCCTCTTTTTCTTTCTTTGCATTCTGTGATATCTTGAAATGCTCTTCCAATCCCCTGATCTAGTTTTCTGTGATATCTAATCTGATGCTGAATGATTCTATTGGTTTTTCAGATTCAGTAATCATGGGCCACCTGAAATAAGTTTTTTCTAGTTTCTAACTCCTCTGATTATGTAAATGCCATGTTTCCTCGAATACTGTTGAGAGTTTTTAAAAGAAAAATTTTGTCATTTTTCCTGAAGATGTCACATTACAGGACCCATGTCTGACTTGTCGTCTTCTTTTGAATTAATGAATAATGTCACATATACAGTGATTTTATTGTATTTATAAGCCATTAGAGAAATTAACTTTTCAGCCAGGCATAGTGATTCGAGTAATTTTTCTATGCTGTAACATCAGCATTTTGGGAGGCCAAGGCAGGATGATCCCTTGAATCCAGAAGTTCAAAGCCACTGTGGACAAAATAGAAAGACCCCACGTCTACAATATTTTTTAATTAGGTGGGTGTGATGGTGTGTACATGTAATCCCACCTGCTCAGGAAGCTGAAATGGAAGGATGACTTCAAAAAATGAATTCAAGGCTGTAGTGAGCTATGATTCCACCTTTGCATGCCAGCCTGGGCAACAGAGCAAGACCTTGTCTTCAAAGAAAAAAAAAGACAGAAAAGAAATAAACATTTCCACTGCTGGAAATATGTTCATGTTTTTATTTAGACAAAATGGGAAAAGGAAGTCTTGATGTTTCTATAGGTTTTGCCTGTGTAACATAAAAGGAAATTTAAATACCAAAAACTAGCTATGAAGAAAATCTTTGCATTTTTTAAAATGTTTGCTTAGCTTATCTAAGCTATCTGGGTCTGCAGTCCTTCTTTTCAAGGAGGGTCCAGTCAAAGTGTCACCAAGTAGTGTGAGTGCCTCTGCTAGTTGTTTTTTGAATAATTATGCTTTCTGTCAATATTTAACCATGTGAAAATATATAGATACACGCTATGTAATAGAATCTTGAGAATACAGCAGTAAAATAAAATAAATCCATGTTCATGGCTTCACGAAGCCTACAGTCTTGTGAGAAAAAAGGATATTAAACTAATAACTACCTAATTATGGCTGTGATGATCACAATAATGAAAAAACACACTATACATTGAAGGCATTTTAAGTTATATTTTACCCTGTCTAGAAAGTCCAAAAAGGTTTAGGAATATGATACTCAAATTGAGGCCTGAAAGACCTGAAAGAGCATTTAGTGTGAAAGGAGCATGTGTATTTGACCATGTAAATGAAATATCGTAAGCAAAGGGGAGGACGACTCAAGAGATGACAAGAGAGGCAGACGGAATCTTGTCAGTTATGCTAAAAATCTTCACATTTCTACTGGGAAACTAGAGGAGAATTTTAGAGACAGTGACCCAGTCAGTCTGGGGTTTGCTGGTACTTTCTGAAATCCTGATAAAGTGGAGGTATGACCCCTACTCCCTTACTGAGCACCCATGACTCCCTCTTACTGTCAGGTAGTTACCTGCATGCTCATTCCACAACAGGCTGAATGGCAGTAGCAAATCTGAAAGGAATAAGGAATTTACCTTACAAATTTATTTGCACAATGCAAAACAGTTATTTATTGCAACATTGTAAGAGCAAAAATTGGAAACAACTCAAATGTTCATGAATTAGAAAAATTAAGCTACACTCACACAATGGAATACTATACAACTATTTAAAAGGAAGCTCTCTAAATACTGACATGGAAAAACCTCCAAGATCAGATTCAGTGAAAAACTCAATTCAGGTCGGCATAAGTAAGCAGATGAGAAAACAGACATCCATATTGAAATTTCATTGTATTTGCATAAAGAACACTGAAAGGATAAACACATACACACACACAAAGAGAAAATGGTTACTTACAGGAGACAGAAAGAAACAGGTAGGAGCAAAACTTCTCAATGTAAATGTCTTTATATTATGTTGATTTTTCAAACATACTATTTATTCCAAAAATGAGTAAAACAAATATTAAAGAGGATAAATATTTAAGGAAATTAGGTAGAAGTACTAAGGGAAGGTACAGGAAAAGTACATTTTTTAAAAGCCATTAAACGTATCATCTTTAGCAGTGAAACCAGTTGGCCATTCAATTCTGGTTTGTTTAGGATTTGTAACTGAAAATCAACTTTTAAGAGTTTCCAACAATTTCTTTAGGATTTTACTTGAAGGCGTTAGCTCTTTATTAAAGTAACTATGCAGCACCTGCTTCATACTCAGGTTTCAGAAAAGCAACAAGTTCAGGAAAATCAGAGAACTCAATCAATACGCTGCAAATACAACAAGCGTAGCAATTTCTAACCTCATGTTTCCTAATGAAAGGCCTTTCACATATATGTTTTGTTATCACCTATGCCAAGTTTCACACATCATGATGGAATTTCCAAATAGTCATGTACATTATTAAAAACAACCTTGTCTAGATGGCAGTGTAATTTAGAGACTTAAAGTCCTATCTTGGCTCCAAACTATATAACTTAAAGGAATATCGATCTTTAAATACTAGTACAGTAAATAACTGAGGCTTTAGCCAGCACTGCCACAGACATTGTTAGAAGTTTTGTCTTCATAATGGTCTCCCAAGCAAGCACTTAAATGTTCAATCCCATTAGCTTTATAGAAATCAACTTTGTCAACTTATTGACAGATTTCTTAAGCATAGATCTCTTTCTTGAGTCTGATGACTTGCCCTGCCATAGTGATGACAAAGTGCACCATTTTATCCCAACACTTGTTTAAAGTAGCTATAAAAACCTGCCTACTAGATGGATGCAGGTGCAAAAGTAGTACTATTTTCTAACTGCTTCTTTTTTTTTTTTCTGTTATACACACTAGCCTGCAGTCAAAAATAGACTATTCCTGGAAGAAATGACGTAACATGAATTCATTGGTATTAATTGCCTTACTACCAATACCACCAAGGCATTTTTAATTGACAAAGAAGTTGAAAATAGTCTTCATTGTATAAAAGACTTGCAGAAGACAGTATTTTAAACAACAACAAAAAAAAATGAAACATGACATTGGAATATATAGACCAATGGAGCAGAACAGAGGCCTCAAAGGAAATACAACATGTCTACAACCATCCAATCTTCGACAAACCTGACAAAAACAAGCAATGGGGAAAGGATTCCCTGTTTAATAAATGGTGTTGGGAAAACTGGCTAGCCATGTGCAGAAAGCAGAAACAGGACCCCTTCCTGACACCTTACACCAAAATTAACTCCAGATGGATTAAAGACTTAAACATCAGACCTAACACCATAAAAACCCTAGAAGAAAATCTAGGCAAAACCATTCAGGACATAGGTGTAGGCAAGGACTTCATGACCAAAACACCAAAAGCAATGGCAACAAAAGACAAAATAGACCAATGGGACCTAATCAAACTCCACGGCTTCTGCACAGCAAAAGAAACCATCAGTAGAGTGAATCAGCAACCAACAGAATGGGAAAAAATTTTTGCAGCCTACCCCTCTGACAAGGGGCTGATATCCAGAATTTACAAAGAACTAAAGCAGATCTACAAGAAAAAAACAAACAAGCCCATTCAAAAATGGGTGAAGGATATGAACAGACACTTTACAAAAGAAGACATACAGGAGGCCAACAAATACATGAAAAAATGCTCATCATCACTGGTCATTAGAGAAATGCAAATCAAAACCACATTGAGATACTATCTCACACCAGTTAGAATGGCGATCATTAAAAAATCTGGAGACAACAGATGCTGGAGAGGACGTGGAGAAATAGGAACACTTTTACACTGTTGGTGGGAGTGTAAATTAATTCAACCATTGTGGAAGACAGTGTGGCGATTCCTCAAGGACCTAAAAATAGAAATCCCATTTGACCCAGCAATCCCATTACTGGGTATATATCCAAAGGATTATAAATCATTCTACTAAAAGGACACATGCACACGAATGTTCACTGCAGCACTATTTACAATAGCAAAGACCTGGAACCAACCCTAATGCCCATCGATGATAGACTGGATAGGGAAAATGTGGTACATATACACCATGGAATATTATGCAGCCATCAAAAACGATGAGTTCGTGTCCTTCGTAGGGACATGGATGAACCCGGAAACCACCATTCTCAGCAAACTGACACAAGAGCAGAAAATCAAACACCGCATGTTCTCACTCATAGGCGGGTGTTGAACAATGAGAACACATGGACACAGGGAGGGGAGCACTACACACTGGGGTCCGTTGGGGGGAAATTGAGGAGGGACGGGGGGTGGGGAGGTGGGAAGAGATAGCATGGGGAGAAATGACAGATACAGGTGAGGGGAAGGAAGGCAGCAAACCACACTGCCATGTGTGTACCTATGCAACAATCTTGCATGTTCTTCACATGTACCCCAAAACCTAAAATGCAATTAAAAAAAAGAAATATTTGCAAATTTAAGTTGAAATCACATTATATTCATACAAGATGTATTACTTCATATCATTTAGCATAAAGAAAAAAGATTTATTACTTCATACTATTTAGCATAAAGAAAAAAATGGTTATTTTGGTGATGGAAACTTTCTCAAGATGATCTTTGCAATGAACAAAATGTGTCTCCCTAAGTTGCCTATGTTGAAATCCTAATCCCCAAGGCGATGGTCTTAAGTGGTAGGGACTTTGAGAGGTGATTAGGGAATGAGAGTGAAGCTCTCATAAATGGCATTGGTGTCTTTAGAAGTAGAACCCCAGAGACTTCTCTGGCCCTCTTTCTACCACGTGAGGATACAGTGAAAAGTCTGCGGTGCATAACCTAAAAGATGACCCTCACCAGAACCTACAATGGTGCCACCTTGATCTCAGACTTCCAGCCTCCAAAACTGTGAGAAATTAATTTTGGTTGTTTATAAGCCACCCAGTTTATGGTACTTTAACAGCCTGAACTGTCTAAGACAATCTCTTTTTTTAGAAAGAACATCAGTCTAGAAATAAAGCCAAAACAAACCACCTAGCAGAATATCTGACACCCAGCAACTTAATAAGTGTTCACTGAATTAAAATCAGAATTGGGTTTTGAATCTGCCACTTACCACTTTGTGAGCTTGGATATTTTGCATCTCTATCACACAGCTTTCTCATCTAATATAATGCTATCTGCCTCATGGAATAACATGTTACAACCTACATAAACATTTGGATTGTTCGAAAGGAACACATTAACTCAACATTTTACTAACACTTAGAAATTAGTTTTGAGATGTCAGAAAACATGTTGGCACGAGCCCGATATTCAGCTATTTGCTTTAATTTACATGCTTGTGTGGATAAACATATTAACATAATTGATAGGATTTCACCATTTGGCATTAGATAGAACTGGAAAAAATAAACTGAGTTCTATAATTTTCTGTTTATCCCAACAGTCTTAAGCTCTAAGCAACAAAGGGCTTCCTCATGCCAGTTCAACCTTCCCAGCCCTTGAGCAAAATATTAGCAGTGGGATCAGAGGTAGTGTTTCTGCTGAAATCTAGCTATTCCTCGAGTGGGTGCCAAACTGAATCATTCTTTTTTACTCAGTTCTTCCTCATGACTTTGCCTTGATTTTTTAAGTGTTTTTCGAGTTTTGTACACTACTGCAAACAGTGCCTACCCTGAACCCCAGTTTTCTTTTTTCTTGCCCCCCCCCAAGATGGAGTCTTACTGTGTTGCCCAGGCTGGAGTGCAATGGAACAAACTCAGCTCACTGTAACCTCTGCCTCCTGGGCTCAAGCAATTCTCCTGCTCAGCATCCCGAGCAGCTGGGATTACAGGTGTGTGCCACCACGCCAGGCTAATTTTTTTTTTTTTTTGTATTTTTTGTAGAGACAGGGTTATGCCATGTTGGCCAGGCTGGTCTCAAATACCTGACCTTGTGATCTGCCTGCCTTGGCCTCCCAAAGTGCTAGGATTACTGGCATGAGCCACCACGACCAGCCCGCAGTTTTCTTAATTAGAGCCCTGAAGCCCTGACTAGTTCTTACTAGTATCCTCCTAGCAGAGTTTAGACTCAATTATCTCTATCCATGTCCCACTACTCTCATTCCCATCATGTCCAGGCACTGGCTAGAGAACTGATTCAGCCTGAGCTAATCTTTGAAGATCTATATTATCACCACATGCCATACTATTCATTAATTGATCCATTAATCATTCCAAAGTCCTTTCAGTTGTTGTGAGTACTCTTTTACTGATAAAATTGGAAGAATTAGAAGGGAACTTCCAGATCCCTACTGGCACATGCACATGCTTTGCCTTTTTGTTGCTAGAAATGAGCTGCCCTGCAACCATCTAAATCAGGCCATCCACATGAACACTGGATTCCATCCATTCTTTCCTATTCAAGGACATCATTATGGCAATTCTCTTCTGTCTCTCCTGTTTCAACATGTATTTTCTCTACTAGTTTATTAGCATACAAATGCATAAGTATTACTTTGACATCACAAAAAATCTAGGAAATTTTCCTTCATCTGTATGCTTCCTTTCTCTCTCTTTTGCTTTACTTTCTGTATAATAGGAAGAAAAAAGAAAACTTCCACTATATTATCAATGCTCTCAATACTTCACTTCTGACACCAGACATGTGTGATCTTTCCCCACTCGTTAATCCAGTTCTCCTGCAGAAAACAACTGGGTTTCTTGTATACTAACTACATTCTGACACTATCTCTCTGGAGATGGCACCAGATCCCACAGGCTAAGTGTTTAGTCCCAGAAGACTGTTCTCTACTTCAGACACCAGTTGCAAGCAGTAGGTCCACAGATTCTGTACAACTTTTGGCCACGTTGACTACAAGCCAGAAGTTCTTAGATACTCCCTTCTTGAGTTCAGCCATTTGCTACAGTGTCTCACAGAATTTAGGGAAAACATTTACTTAATAGATCAGCCATTCATTAAAAAGATACAAGTTAAGAATAGCCAGATGGAAAAGATACATAGCACAAGGTCTTAGAGAAGGGGCACAGCACTCCCATGCCCTTTCCAAGTACACGGATCTCCAGGCACCCCATGTCCAGCAATCTGGAAGCTCTCTAAAACCAATGGGTTAGGGATTTTTATGGAGGCTTTATCACATAGGCAAAATCAAGCTGAAGAAGAGAGCCCTGCTCCTCTCCCCTTCCCAGAGGATGGCAATGACGCTGACAGTTCCAGGCATCTAATCATGGCCTGGTCTTTCTTGGGACCAACTCCCATGCAGAAGCTCATGAAGAGTCACCTCATTTGAAAAAAATAATACGCTTCTATTGACATGCGTCCCCTCTAAATTTCATGCTAAAATATAATCCCCAGTATTGGAGGTGGTGCCTTGTAGAAGGTGATTGGATCATGGAGGCAGATCCCTCATAGCTTGGTGTTGTCCTTGTGATAATGAGTGAGTTCCCATGAGATTTGGTTGTCTGAAGTGTGTGGCCTCTCCCCCTCGACCCCCACTCTCTCTCTCTCTTGCTCCTGCTCTCACCATATGATATTCAAGTTCCTGCCTTGTCTTCTACCATGAGTAAAAGCTCCGAGTCCTCCCGAGATGCCAAGCAGATGCTTGCACCATGCTTCTACAGCCTGCAGAACACTGAGCCAATTATAACTCTTTTCTTTATTAATTACCCAGTTTTAGGTATTTCTTTGTAGCAATGCAAGAATGACCTAATACAGCTATCACCCAGATAATTCCAAGGGATTAGGAGCTCTGTTTCAGGAACTAGGGATGAAGATCAATATGTGTACCTCTTATATAAAAGCACAATATCACTCTTTCCTAGCATAATGTCTCAAAAGCATCATGTTCACCTACTGTCTCCAATTATTCTCCTCCCTTCCTCTCTTAAACCCACTCCACTGTGTCTTTTATGCTGAACTTCAGCAAATTTACCCCTCTTGAGGTCACCAGTGACATCCACATTGCGCATTTGGTGATTTTCAGAAGAAAATCTAGATTTGGAGGTTTGGTAAATAAATCTTAAATGCAAAACAAAAATATCATCTATAAAAGAAAAATGTGGGATTCTGTTAAAATTAAAAATGTCTTCTCTTTGAAACACACAAAAAAAGGAAAAAGCAAGCCACAGACTGAGTGATAATATTGGCAAACATACATCTGATAAAGGACTGTTATCAAAAATACACAAAGTACCCTTCAAACTAATATGCAACTATAGCAGCAATAAGAAACAAACAAGAAGTAAGCAAAAAATCTGAATAGATATTTAGATAATAAAAATATACAGATAGCAAATAAGTATATTAAAAGATGCTCAAGATCAATTATCATTAGACAACTGCGAATTAAACCAATAATGATATACCACTACATACCTACTAGAATGGCTAAAATTCAAAAACCAGGGGAAGAGATCCAAGATGGCTGAATAGAAACAGCTCTGGAGTGCAGTCCCCAGCAAGAAGAATGCAAAGGTGGGTGGTCACTGCATATCCAAACGAGTTTTTACTGCCCACAGACCAGGAGATTCCCAGGCTAAAAGTGCAACAAGTTTCCAGCATGGCTTTTCAGCTGGCGCTGCGGGTCTCTGCACAAAAACTAACACAAATCAGGGCAGCCATTTCAACAGACTCCTGAAATGCCTGGGATACAGAGTTGCCTATTCAACTGAAAAAAAAGGGGGCTGAATCAGGAAGCCAGGTGATCTGGCTCAATGGTTCTCACCCCCACAAAGATGAGCAATGTGAAACACTTTGGACTGAGAGTTTTGCAGCAAGTGTAGCTGGACCTGGGACAGTCCAGCTCAGTGAGGGAAAGGGCATCAGCAATTACTGAGGCAGTCCACTGCTACCAAGGTAGTCAGTCATTACTGAAGCAGTCTGTCATTACTGAGGCAGTCCGCCATTACTGAGGCAGTCTGCCATTACTGAGGCAGTCCGCCATTACTGAGGCAGTTCCAACTGTACCTTTGTAAACAAAACCACAAGGAAGTTCACATAGCAGCTGGGCAGAGCCCCCAGCAGCTCAGTAATGCCTCTGCTGGCAGACTCTGACTAGAGTACCTCCTTGCTGGGCAGGGCAGCTCTGAAAAAAGGCAGCATATCAGGAGCTTATATATAAATGAGCATCTTCCCAGGACAGAGCACCTGGGGAAAAAGGCATTTATGAGTTCCACTGCAGCAGACTTAAAAGCACCTGCCCAGAAGCTCTGAAACGAACAACAGAGCTCCCAGCACAGCACTTGAGCTCATATAAGGGACACACTGTCTCCTCAAGTAGCCTCCTGACCCCAATATTTCAAAAGAGACATCTCATAAAGGAGAGCTCAGGCTGACATCTGGTGAGTACCCTTCTGGGATGAACATAACAAAAAAAGAAGAAACTGGCAGCACCCCTTACTGTTTTGCAGCCACTGCAGGTGATTCCCAGACAAGCAGGGTCTGGAGTGGACCTCCAGGAGTCCTACAGTAGAGGGGTCTGTTAGAAGGAAAATTTAAAAAAGAAAGAAAGAACTTCAACATCAGCAAAAAGGACCTCCACTCAGAGGCCCCATCCAAAAGTCACCAAAGACCACAGGTAGATAAATCCACAAAGATGGGAAGAAACCAGTGCAAAAAGGATGAAAGCACTAAAAACCAGAACACCTCTCCTCCTCCAAGGGATCACAACTCCTCACCAGCAAGGGAAAAACTCTGGATGGAGAATGAGTCTGATGAATTGACAGAAACAGACTTCAGAAGATGGGTAATAACAAACTTCTCTGAGCTAAAAGAACATGTGCTAACCCAATACAAAGAAACTAAGAAACTCGAAAAAAGGTTAGACAAAATGCTAACAAGAATAAACAGCTTAGAGAAGAATATAAATGACCTGATGAAGCTAAAAACACAACAAGAGAACTTCGTGAAGCATATAGAAGTTTCAAAAGCTGAATCGGCCAAGCAGAAGAAAGGGCATCAGAGACTGAAGATCAACTCAGTGGAATAAAATGAGAAGCCTCCAAGAAATATGGGATTATGTGAAAAGACCTAATCTACGTTTGATAGGTGTACTGGAATGTAATAGACAGAATGAATCCTAGCTGGAAAACACTCTTCAGGATATTATCCAGAAGAACTTCCCCAACCTGGCAAGGCAGGCCAACATTCAGGTCCAGGAAATACAGACAACACCACAAAGATATTCCTTAAGAAGAACAACCCCAAGGCACATAATCAAGAGATTCACCAGGGTTGAAATGAAGGAAAAAAATGCTAAGGGCAGCCAGAGAGAAAGGTCAGGTTACCCACAAAGGGAAGCCCATTAGGTTCGCAGTGGATCTCCCAGCAGAAACCCTACAAGCCAGAAGAAAGTGGGGGCCAATATTCAACATCCTTAAAGAAAAGAACTTTCAACCTAGGATTTCATATCCAGCCAAACTAAGCTTCATAAGTGAAGGAGAAATAAAATTCTTTAAGGACAAGCAATTGCTGAGAGATTTAATCACCATCAGGCCTGCCTTACAAGAGCTCCTGAAAGAAGCACTAATCATAGAAAGGAACGACCAGTACCAGCCACTCCAAAAACATATCAAGTAGTAAACAGCATTGACACAATGAAGAAACTGCATCAATAAACAAGCAAAAAAAGCTAGCATCAAAATGGCAGGATCAAATTCAGACATAACAATATTAACCATAAATATAAATGGGCTAAATGCCCCAATCAAAAGACACAGACTGGCAAATTAGATAAGAAGTCAAGACCCATGAGTATGCTGTATTCAGGAAACCCATCTCATGTGGAAGGACTCATGTAGGCTCAAAATAAGGGATGGAGGAAGATTTAGCAAGCAAATGGAAAGAAAAAAAAAAGGTGTTGCAATCATAGTCTCTGATTAAATAGACTTTAAACCAACAAAGATCAAAAGAGGAAAAAAAGGGCATTAAATAATGGTAAAAGGATCAATGCAACAAGAAGAGCTAAGTATCCTAAATATATATGCACCCAATACAGGAGCACTCAGATACATAAAGCAAGTTCTTAATGACCTACAAAGAGACTTAGACTCCCACACAATAATAGTGGGAGACTTTAACACTCCACCATCAATATTAGATCAATGAGACAGAAAATAAAGAAGGATATTCAGGACTAGCACTCAGATCTAGACCAAGCAAACCTAATAGACATTTACAGAAATCTCCACCCCAAATCCACAGAATATACATTCATCTCAGCACCACATGGCACCTACTCTAAAACTGACCACATAATTGGAAGTAAATCATTCCTCCATAAATGCAAAAGAATGGAAATCATAACAGTCTCTCAGACCACAGTGCAATCAAATTAGGACTCAGAATTAATAAACTAACTCAGAACTGCACAACTTCATGGAAACTGAACTACTGGCTCTTGAATGTAAACTGGATAAACAATGAAATGAAGGCAGAAATAAAGATGTTCTTTGATACCAATGAGAACGAATAAACAAAGTACCAGAATCTCTGGAACACATTTAAAGCAGTGTCTAAAGGAAAATTTATAGCGATAAATGCCCATGTGAGAGGCAAGGAAAGATCTAAAATCAATACCCTATCATCAAAATTGAAAGAGCTAGAGGAGCAAGATAAAAAATAAAATAAAAAATAAAACATAAAAAAAAAACCTCAAAAGCTGGCAGAAGACAAGAAATAACTAAGATCAGAGCAGAACTGAAGAAGATAGAGGCACGAAAAACCCTTCAAAAAATCAATAAATCCAGGAGCTGATTTTTTTGAAAAGATCAACAAAATAGCTGGCTGCTAGCCAGATTAATAAAAAAAGAAGAGAGAAGAACAAACAGATGCAATAAAAAACGATAAAGGGATATCACCACCAATTCCACAGAAATACAAACTACCATCAGAGATTACTACAAACAACTCTATGTGCATAAACCAGTAAACCTGGAAGAAATGGATAAATTCCTGGATACTTGCACCCTCTCAAGCCTAAACGAGGAAGAAGTTGAAACCCTGAACAGAACAATAGCAAGGGCTGAAGTTGAGGCAGTATTTAACAGCCTAACAACCAAAGAAAGCCCAGGTCCAGATGGTTTCACAGCCAAATTCTGCTAGACATACGAAGAGGAGCTGGTACCACTCCTTCTGAAACTATTCCAAACAATACAAAAAGAGGGAATCTTTCCCAAATCATTTTATGAGACCAACATCACCCTGATACCAAAACTCAGCATATGCTCTACAAAAAAATAAAATTTCAGGCCAATATCCATGATGAACACAGATGCAAAAATCTTCAGTAAAATACTGGCATACCAATTGCAACAGCACATCAAAAAGCTTATCCATCATGATCAAGTAGGCTTCATCCTGGGGATCCAAGGTTGGATCAACATACTCAAGTCTGTAAACATAATCCACCACTTAAACAGAACCAAAGACAAAAACCACATGATCATCTCAATAGATACAGAGCAGGCCTTCAAGAAAATTCAACAGTTCTTTATGCTAAAAACTCTCAATAAACTAGCTATTCATGGAACATATCTGAAAACAATAAAAGCTATTTACAACAAACCCACAGTCAATATCATACTGAATGGGCAAAAACTGGAAGCATTCCCTTTAAAATGTGGCACTAGACAAGGATGCCCTCTCTCACCACTCCTATTCAATATAATATTGGAAGTTCTAACCGAGCAATAAGGAAAGAAAAAGAAATTAAGAGTATTCAATTAGGAAAGGAGGAAGTCAAATTGTCTCTATTTGCAGACAGCATGACTGTATATTTAGAAGACCAAAATCTCCTGAAACTGATAAGCGAATTCAGCAAAGTCTCAGGATACAAAATCAACGTGCAGAAATCACAAGCGTTCCTATACACCAATAACAGACTAAAAGAGAGCCAAATCAAGAGCAAACTCCCATTCACAGTTGCTACAAAGAGAATAAAATACCTAGGAACAAAACTAAGGATGTAAAGGACCTCTTAAAGGAGAACTAAAAACAACTGCTCAAGGAAATAAGAGACACAAAAAGATGGAAAAACATTCCATGATCATGGTTAGGAAGAATCAATATCGTGAAAGTGGCCATACTGCCCAAAGTAATTTCTAGATTCAATGCTATCCCCATCAAGCTGCCTATGACCCTCTTCACAGAGCTGGAAAAAAACACCCTAAACTTCATATGGAACCAAAAGAGAGCCCTCATAGCCAACACAATACTAAGCAAAAAGAACAAAGCTGGAGGCATCATGCTACCTGACTTCAAACTATACTACAAGGCTACAGTAATCGAAACAGCATGGTACTGGTACCAAAACAGAGATATAGACTAATGGAACAGAACAGAGGCCTCAGAGGCAATGCCACACATCTATGACCATCTGATCTTTGACAAACTTGACAAAAACAAGAAACAGGGAAAGGATTTTCCTGTTTAATAAATGATGTTGTAAAAGCTGGCTAGCCATTTATCCCAAAGCAGAAACTGGACCCCTTCCTGACACCTTACACTAAAATTAACTCCAGACGGATTAAAGACTTAATCATAAGACCTAACACCATAACAACCCTAGAAAAAAACCTAGGCAAAGCCAGGACATAGGCATAGACAAGGACTTCATAACTAAAACACAAAAAGCATTGGCAATAAAAGCCAAAATAGACTAATGGGATCTAAATAAACTCCAGAGCTTCTATACAGCAAAAGAAACAATCATTAGAGTAAACAGGAAACCAAGAGAATGGGAAAAAATTTTGCAATCTACCCATCTGACAAAGGGCTAATATCCAGAATCTATAAAGAACTAAAACAGATTTACAAGAAAAAAACAAACAACCCATTCAAAAGTGAGCAAAGGACATGAACAAACACTTTTCAAAAGAAGACATATATGAGGCCAACAAACATATGAAAAAATGCTCATAATCACTAACTATTAGAGAAATGCAAATCAAAACCACATTGAGATACCATCTCACGCCAGTTAGAATGGTGATCATTAAGAAATCTGGAGACAACAGATGTTGGAGAGGATGTGAAGAAATAGGAACACTTTTACACCGTTGGTGGGAGTGTAAGCTAGTTGAACCATTGTGGAAGGCCATGTGGCAATACTTCAAGGGCCTAGAAGTAGAAATTCCAATTGACCTAGCAAGCCCATTACTGGGTATATATCCGAAGGATTATAAATCATTCTTTTATGAAGACACATGCACACGTATGCTCATTGTGGCACTGTTTACAATAGCAAAGACCTGGAACCAACCTGACTGCCCACTGATGGAAACCATCATCCTCAGCAATCTGTAACAAGAACAGAAAATCAAACGCTGCTTGTTCTCACTCATAGTGGGGTGCTGAACAATGAGAACACATGGCCACAGGGAGGGGAGCATCACATACTGGGGTCTGTTGGCGGGGACTAGGGGAGGGACAGTTGGGGGATAGGGAGGTTGAGGAGGGATAACACGGGGAGAAATGCCAGATGTAGGAGATGGGGGGGAGATGAAGACAGCAAATGACATTGGCATGTATGTACCTATGCAACGCTCCTGCATGATCTGTACATGTACCGCAGAACCTAAAGTACAATAAAAAATATTTTTAAAAAATCAAAATCCTATAAATATTAAAAGCAGAAAGTTACATTTCATAAGAAAGTATAGACAAATTTCTTAAAATTCCCTCTTCCAATAAGTAATCTTTAAGAAGGGGCTTAAGAAGGAAATTATTAATAAAGACCATTTTCCTTGAAACACTTTAGAAAATCTTTTTTATATAGGGAACACAAGCAGATATGGAATGACTCTGTTATAATGCTGGGTATAGATCACACACACACACACACACACACACACACACACACACACACGTTTCTCCACATCTAATGTGGAAAACAGAATTTAAGCAGCATCTTTTAGGTAACAGTAGCAAATAAACAGATATGGCTGAGCTATGAAAAATAAAAAATTCTCAGGCCTTCTAATGCTTCAACTGTCAGAAGACAGTGTGGCCCGCCATTCAGAATATGAAACGTGACAATGTACATTATGTGGTTGTGTGACATGGACAAAGCATCATAAAATCATTTACAGTTCTCTTCTTTTCTTCCTTCCAAGGTGTCATCTTCATTCACACTGCTCTGGTCCTTTATTTTCTTAATTAGGCCAAGAAGTAGAGAAAACTGGAATATCAAATTTAGTAAGTAGCTTTATATGTTTAAAAGACATGGAACACTAAGTAATCACATTAAGAATTTCTACTCATCAAAAAATACTAAGAGAGTAAAAAGACAGCATATGGAGTAGAAAAAGGTATTCATAACACATATATACAAATAGTCTATCCTGAATACATAAAAACTCCTATGAATCAATAGGAAAGGACACACGAAGCCAGCAAAAACTGGGTAAAAATTTCGGAACAAAAACTTTACAAAAGACGATGTTCAGAAAGCCAATAAAGATATGAAAAGGTGTTCAACTTCATAGTTCATCTCAGAAATGCAAGTTAAAATGACAAAAAAGGTTTTACTACATGTTTACCATAATGGCAAAAAAGAAAATAAATAAAAACAAAAAGGGAAAATAAGTGTTGGTAACTTCTTAAATATTTATACACTTCTATTGGGAGAATAAATTAGTACAAACACTTGCTAAAACTTTTTTAGCAGTATCCACTAAAGCCACGCATCCTGGGAAGAAAAAGTACAAGTAGCTGGGTTTTGATCCATTCATTATCTTCACAAAGGGAAGCTCTTGGGTGACAGAAAAGCTCTTTGGTCCATCCACTCTAATCTTCATAACTGGACCTCCAAATAAAATACATTAATAATGTTTGCTAGGAAGAAGTGACTTTTATCTCCAACATGCCCCTGGCCAGATGTCCTGGTTCAGGATTACCTATAACAAATGAACCCAAGATATACAAGAAATGGCTCTCATATGAATGTCATTTAAGTTGCATAATTCTTTGACTTCACAATATAAATGCTCTGGCTGTGTAAAATAGTGCTGCACACTTAATATAGAGATCTCATTTTTTTACTCTGTGCCAGAATGACATGTCTCACAGAAGAAAAAAGGACCTGGGAAGCCAGCCTCAATGCGCCTAACTTATCTCTGCTTTTTCTGAAATGTATGATTGATTTCAAATTGAAATTATTTAGCAAAGCCTGCTAAAGTGTGAGATCTCTGATTTATTGAGTTTTATTTGATACTTTAATTCTGTGTCTTAGCTTGTAAGTACACAATAAGACCCAACAGTTCTACTCTTAGGTAAATGCCAAACCAATCATTCATTGTGTTCTGCTAAGACTTGGAATTGTGACATTCACAACAGCACTATTCTTAACGGCCTCAAACTGGAAGCTACCCAATGCCAATACAGAAAAAAAATAAATTGTGATATATTCACACACAAAATGGAATTTTATTCAAGAGTTAATAACTTCAACTACATATATCAGTATAGATGAATCTTATAAACAATGTTGATTAAGATTCAATCAAAGAGTAAAGCCAGATTATGTATCTGTTCAATGTGATAAAATGTAGAGATGAGTAATAAGAGAGAACAAAAACATACTAGGATTGTAATTGAAAAAAAAAAAAAGAACTTGTCAAACAGAAAAAAAACTTTGGAGATGACAACTCATCTAATTATTAATAGTCTAATACTTTTTATTTGGTTTTAAGAAAATATTCTTACATGGAATTTTAATGAAATATCAAACTGTCATATTTTAGTGGCGTTTTGTGGTTGAAAGAGACTAAGTAGAAAACTGACTTACATTGCTTTACTGCCACCTGATGGCAAGGACTAGAATTACAGGAAGAAGAGATCGTTCTATCAGTAGTTCCATCGCTAGTTTATACTGATTTGTTTTCACTAAAGTTTTGAAAGGTAAGACTTATATATAGCTAACATGCATGGATAACTTAGGGAAAAAATATTCCTCTCCATACTTTTAGTGAATACTCAATTTCTTAATTTTTTCTAGTATCACTGAAGAACTTAAAACATTATCACTTAACTAATAATTCCAAATACTTATTTCTGCCTTTTGAAATGATAAAAATGGTGATGATGGTGTTGGTAATCATTGTAACACCCAACACCTTAAGCACCTATTCATAACATACTTTCTAAACCCTCTAATACAGGACTTTTTAACTCAGTTTTCAGTAGAATCTAGGAATCCATGTGTTTTGGGAAAATTACACCATTATTTTCACTAAACTTTAACTGAAATTTAGCATTTCTTTCCATAGAATCTCTTATTTCCTTTTTTTGGAATAACAAATTATTTTCATCATACATTATACTTATAAGAACTATCTCAATAAACTTGCTTATGCTCATTACTACATTGAAATTACGTTGACTCATGATTAGACCTTGTTAATGTGTAAAGACTGACATACATTACTATATCACATAATCTTGAGTATTTTGGTAAGTATATTTCATTATAATTGGTTTTCTTTTTAGCTCTATATATGATATTTTCCAATTGTACCAAAGGGTTCTGTTACCCTCCCAAATTCAGAATCCCTGAAATATCTTTCACTCTGTATAACATCATGTTACTGACATTATCATCCCATTTTAGAACTAAGGAAAATGAAGCATGTAAAGTGAAATGACTCACTCAAGTTCACAAGGCCAGTAAATCCAAGGGCTAGGATTAGAATCCAAATCCATCTGGCTTCAGAGCATGTCCCCTTGACCGCTGGTCTATTGTGGCCTCTTAGGAATTTATAACCTGGGACAGTGGCTTTCACACTTATCTACAGAACCCTGGGGTTCTTTGCATGTGCTCCATTCGATGTAATGGGAAGCAGGAGGGACCATACTATAGGAAGATCAGTCCCTTGTTGATAATTGGAGTTCCATTTCAAGTTTTGTTTTTAAAACATTTGTCCTCTAATACTAAAAAAAAAAATGAAGTTCCAAACTGTTGCCCTAGAAGGGTAATAGACAAGCCTTCGTTATAAAACATACTTTTAAAAATTAGAGATCAGACAGATATTTTCATTAGCAGCCATTTCAGTCAGCGAAGCCCCCAAATAATTATTTTACTGGTAATTTGATCCTTTAAAATCTTAATCTGAGAAGCAATTAGGTTTTTACAGATGTAATAGAATACTCCCAGTTCTGACTCCTCAATGTCAGCAATACGACAGAGGAAAAATCCTAGCAAATTCCAAGATTACATCCACCCCAAACACCCCAACACTAAGACCTTAAGTTTATTCTATAACCTGTATAAGACTTTAAGTTCAAGGGTATAAAGGCAGATTAGTTACATAGGTAAACTTGTGTCATAGGAGTTTATTATACAGACTTTTTAATCACCCACATATTAAGCCTAGTAACAGTTATTTTTACTGATTCTCTCCCTATTGCCCCCCTCCACCTTCCCGTAGGCCCCCATATGTGCTGTTCCCCTCTTTGGGTCCATGAGTTGTCATCACTCAGCTCCCACTTATAAGTGACAATATACAATATTTGGTTTTCTGTTCCTGTGTTAGTTTATTATGGATAACTCCATGTCTATCCAGGTCCCTGAAAAAGACAGTCTCATTTTTTATGACTACATTGTATTCCATGGAGTGTAAGTACCACATTTTCTTTATCTAGTCTATTGGGCTGGTAGATATACTAAAAATTGACAACTGGCAACAAGCTAGACATGGCTATAGTATATGTTAAAATGCAATCACTTAATCTCATTTCTATCTTATTTTGTTATTAAAGTGCTTGCCTTAATTACTTCCTTTGGAATTTCTGTGTGTTCTCTGGAACAATTTCAAGATTAAATAGATTAGGCAGAGTTTAAGCTTTATGAAGATAAATCGTATGTTTGGAAATGCTACTTATTCAATTAAGAAGGCTTAAATTGGGGAAAGAAAGGTTTTGGGTTTTTTTCCCCAAGACTTTAATTTTTCCTTTCAGAGCTCTCATTTGAGTTCACAAGCAGTAGAGATGGGTTAGGAAAAAAACTGTAAGTCATTTTTAAGGTTTGTTTGTGATGGATCAGAAGGAAGTGCAAAAGCTGGCTAGGTCAGAATTAAAAGCAGAAGTTGATCCAGAATCTTTACTTCTGTCATTAAATGTGTTACAGTGACCAATAGGTGTGTCATTCAGCACTATTAACTTTTCTCAGAAATATTAAACTGATCTTTGAACATTTTCCAGTGTCCATGGTTATATAGAAATGAATGAAAAATAACTTGAAACACAGATGCTGCTACATGAGGGAAAGAATATTATAAAACTGGAGAAAAATAAAACCATAGCTGTGGAGCATGTCCGCCCAAAAATCCTGTGAGTAAAATACAGCATGTCTGCATAGGCTTTTGACTGATCCTGAATTTCTTAGAACAACAACGAGGAGAAAGCCTCTATAATCCCTGACTGGTCAGTAGCTTACACATCTGCTTTCAGATGAAGATCTGATTTCCTTGTAATCTCTCCTGTCTACCCCCCAAAATTCTCTTCAAACAACACCAAGAGCATATAACTGACATACATGAAGCACTGCACAGTTCATGTGGCACTTTAAGTACAGATTAGTCCTCATAAACTGCGTAAATGCTTATTGTATCAACAAAAACTTCACATGCAGTTGATTTGATGACCCTAGTTTCTCTTTTCTTTTACTGATTACCTTTAATCAATAATTACCAACCTTAAGAATGGGTAAATGATTTATTCTTTCCTCCCCTATCTGCCTACATTAAAATATCAGACAAGTATCAAAGGACAGAAACAATTTAAGCAAACTTCCAAGTCACAGTGAGAGGTCCAATAAGTGCCACAGGCATGAGTGATGGACAAAGGAGACGGACAGGCCCAGAGGCAAAATTGCACTAATGAAACAAGGAAGCAAAAACCGAGGTTGCTAAAGGGAACACAGTGCAGGAGTTCAAGATTTGAAGGAACAATATCTCAGTCCTCCCTACAACATAATCAACATTTTGACCTCTCACATGATCTACCTCATCATCTCAACACCAAAACTTTTTCCATCCCCATCTTTCCACTTTCGTATTTCATCAGCATCTTCTCAACACCAAACTGTTACAGAGTAAAATACACACTTTATTCTTTGAAATAAAACTCCTTTGTTTGCTGTGGTAGTCCCAGAGCCAAAAACTGCCTGGAACACAGTGCATTCTCAATATGTATGTTTAATGAATGAGTGTTTTACTACTCATTCAGCATAACTTGTTGATTCTCAATGCGTTCATATTTATATATAAATCCCACAATCATGCAAATACATATTAAATGGATATATATGTAGGGCAACTTATGTGGATGGGAATATTAAAATAAACCCATTCATCCAGGGACTTATAACCTAGATGGAGGGAAGGATACAAATACAACAAGTTAAACCATGCAATTTGGCATGTGCTATTTATTTTAATAGTGATATGCTCTTTACATGTTTACAGAGAAAGCCATCACAATTAGATGAATCCAGAGAGGAAAGCTTCCTGATAAGAATACCAATAGCGATGGAGAGATCCAAGATGGCTGAATATGAACAGCTTTAGGGTGCAGTTCCCAGGGAGAAGAATCCAGAGGGTGTGTGATCACTGCCTTTCCAAACAAGTTTTTACCACCCACAGACCAGGGGACTCCTGGGCTGAAAAGCGCCACAAGTTTCCAGCATGGCTGTTTCAGCTGGCACTGAGGTCTCTCCACAAAAATTCACACAAATCTGGGTGGCCATTTCAACAGGCACCTGGAACGCCTGGGATACAGAGCCACCCAATGGAACTGAGAAAAAGGGGGCTGAAATGGAGCCAGGTGTACTGGCTTGCGAGTCCCACACCCCACAAAGACAAGCAATCTGAAGCGCTCTGGATAGAGAATTTTGCAGCAAGTACAGCTGGACCCTGGACAGTCCAGCTCAGTAAGGGGAAGGGCATCAGCCATTACGAGGCACTCTCCACCACTACCGAGAAAGCCTGCCATTACCAAGGCAGTCCACCAGAAACAGACTTCAGAAGGTGTGTAATAACAAACTTCTCTAAACTAAAAGAACATGTTCTAATCTAACCCAATGCAAAGAAACTAAGAACCTTGAAAAAAGGTTAGGCGAAATGCTAATGAGAATGAACAGCTTAGAGAATATGAATAGCCTGATGGAGCCGAAAAACGCGACAAGAGAACTTTGTAAATCATACACAAGTTTCAATCGCCGAATCGACCAAGCAGAAGAAAGGATATCAGAGATTGAAGAGTAATTCAATGAAATAAAATGAGAAGGCAAGATCAGAGAAAAAAGAGTGAAAATAAACAAAGCCTCAAAGAAATATGGGATTATGTGAAAAGGCCTAATATACATTTGATAGGTGTACCTGAATGTGACAGAGAGAATGAATCCTAGCTGGAAAACACTCTTTAGGATATTATCCAGGAGAACTTCCCCAACCTAGCAAAGCAGGCCAACATTCCAGTCCAGGAAATACAGAGATCACCACAAAGATATTCCTCAAGAAGAGGAAACCCAAGGCACATAATCATCAGATTCACCAGGGTTGAAACAAAGAAAAAAATGCTAAGGGAAGCCAGAGAAAAAGGTTGAGATACCCACAAAAAGAAACTCATCAGACTCACAGCAGATCTCTGGGTAGAAACCCTACAAGCCAGACAAGAGTGGGGGCCAGTATTCAACATCTTTAAAGAAAAACCTTTTTTTTTTTTTTTTTGTACTTTAGGTTCTTGGGTACGTGTGCAGATCATGCAGAATTATTACACAGGTTTATACAGGGCAATGTGGTTTGCTGCCTCCATCCCCCCATCACCTACCTTTGGCATTTTTCCCCATGTTACCCTCCCCAACCTCCCCATTTCCTGCTGTCCCTCCCTTGCCCCCCCACAACAACTCCAGTATGTGATGCTCCCCTCCCTGTGTCCCTGTGTTCTCATTGTTCAACACCTGCCTATGAGTGAGAACAAGCGGTGTTTGATTTTCTGTTTTTGTGTCAGTTTGCTGAGAATGATGGTTTCCAGATTCATCCATGTCCCTACAAAGGACATGAACTCATCATTTTATATGGCTGCACAGTATCCCATGGTGTATATGTGTCACATTTTCCTTATCCAGTCTATCAATGATGGGCAATCAGGTTGGTTCCAGGTCTTTGCTGTTGTAAACAGTGCCACTATGAACATATGTGTGCATGTGTCTTTATAATAGAAAAACTTACAATCCTTTGAGTATATACCAAGTAATGGGATTGCTGGGTGAAAAGAAATTTCTATTTCTAGGTCCTTGAGGAAGCTCCACACTGTCTTCCACAGTGGTTGAACTAGTTTATACTCCCATCAACAGTGTAAAAGTGTTCCTATTTCTCCACATCCTCTCCAGCATCTGTTGTCTCCAGACTTTTAATGACTGCCATTCTAACTAGAGTGAGGTAGTATCTCAATATGGTTTTGATTTGCATTTCTCTAATAATCAGTGATTATGAGCATTTGTTCATATGTTTCTTGGCCTTATATAAGTCTTCTTTTGAAAAGTGTCTGTGTATATCCTTCTCCCACTTTTGGATGGGTTTATTTTTTTCTTGTAAATCTGTTTTAGTTCTTTGTAGATTCTGTAAATTAGCACTTTGTCGGATGGGTAGATTGCAAAACTTTTTTCCCATTCTGTTGGTTGCCTGTTTACTCTAATGATTGTTTCTTTTGCTATACAGAAACTTTGGAATTTAATTAGATTCCATTTGTCTATTTTGGCTTTTGTTGCCAAAGCTTTTTGTGTTTGTCAGGAAGTCATTTCCTGTGCCTATGTCCTGAATGGTTTTGCCTAGGTTTTATTCTAGGGTTTTTGTGGTATTAGGTCTTCTGTTTAAATCTTTAATCCATCTTAATTTTAGTGTAAGGTGTCAGGAAGGGGTCTAGTTTCTGCTTTCTGCACACTGCTAGCCAGTTTTCCCAACACCATTTATTAAACAGGGAATCCTTTCCCCATTGATTTTTTTTTGGCAAGTTTGTGGAAGATCAGATGGTTGTAGACATGTGGCATTGCCTCCAAGGCCTCTGTTGTGTTCCATTGGTCTATATTTCTGTTTTGGTACCAGTACCATGCTGTTTTGATTACTGTAGCTTTGTAATACAGTTTGAAATGAAACAGCATGACGCCTCTGGCTTTGTTCTTTTTGCTTAGGATTGTCTTGGCTATGAGGACTATCTTTTGGTTTGGTTTCATATGAAGTTTAAGGTGGTTTTTTTTTTTTTTCAGTTCTGTGAAGTTCATTGGTAGCTTGATGGGGATAGCGTTGAATCTATAAATTACTTTGAGCAGTGTGGCAATTTTCACAATACTGATTCTTCCTAAACATGATCATGGAATGTTTCTCCATTTGTTTGTGTCCTCTCTTATTTCCATTTCCTTGAGCAGGGGTTTGTAGTTCTTCTTGAAGTGGTCCTTTACATCCTTTGTTAGTTGTATTCCTAGGTATTTTATTCTCTTTGTAGCAATTGCAAATGGGAGTTCACTCTTGATTTGGCTCTCTTTAAAACTATTATTGTTGTATAGAAATGCTTGTGATTTCCGAACATTGATTTAGTATTCTTGGACTTTGCTGAAGTTACTTATCAGTTTCAGGAGATTTTGGGCTGAGACGACTAGGTCTTCTAAATATACAGTCATGTCATCTGCAAATAGAGACAATTTCACTTCCTCCTTTCCTAATTGCATTCCTTTTTTTTTTTCTTGCCTAATTGCCCTGGCTAGAATTTCCAATACTATATTGAATAGGAGTGGTGAGAGAGGGCATTCGTGTCTAGTGCCAGATTTCAAAGGGAATGCTTCCAGTTTTTGCCCTTTAAGTATGATATTGGCTGTAGGTTTGTCATAAATAGCTTTTACTATTTTGAAATATGTTCCTTTGATACCTAGCTTAGTGAGAGTTTTTAGCATACAGGGCTGTTGAATTTTGTCAAAGGTCTTTCCTGCATCTATCGACATAATCATGTGGTTTTTGTCTTTGGTTCTGTTTATGTGGCGGATTATGTTTATAGACTTGAGAATGTTGAACCAGCCTTGCATCCCCAGAATGAAGCCTACTTGATCATGATGGATACGCTTTTTGATGTGCTGTTATAATCGATTTGCCAGTATTTTATTGAAGGTTTTTGCATCTATGTTCATCATGGATATTGGCCTGATGTTTTCTTTTCTTGTTGAGTCTCTGCCGGGTTTTTTTTATCAGGATGTTGGTCTCATAAAATCATTTGGGAAGGATTCCTTCTTTTTGGATTGTTTGGAATAGTTTCAGAAGGAGCAGTACCAGCTCCTCTTTGTACATCTGGTAGAATTCAGCTGTGAACACATCTGGACCTGGACTTTCTTTGGTTGGTAGGCTATTAATTGCTGACTCAACTTCAGCCCTTGTTATTGGTCTATTCAGGGTTTCAACTTCTTCCTGGTTTAAGCTTGGGAGGTGCAAGTGTACAGGAATTAATCCATTTCTTCCAGGTTTACTGGTTTATGTGCATAAAGTTGTTTGTAGCAATCTCTGATACTAGTTTGTATTTCTGTGGAGTCAGTGGTGATATCCCCTTTTTCGTTTTTTATTGCATCTATTTGATTCTTCTCCCTTTTCTTTTTTATTAATCTTGCTAGAGGTCTATTTTGTCGTTCTTTTCAAAAAACCATCTCCTGGATTTATTGATTTTTTTGAAGGATTTTTTGTGTTTCTATCTCCTTCAGTTCTGCTCTGATCTTAGCTATTTCTTGTCTTCTGCTAGCTTTTGAGTATTTTTTATCTTGCTCCTCTAGCTCTTTCAATTTTGATGATAAGGTGTTGATTTTAGATCTTTCCTTGCTTCTCATCTGGGCATTTATTGCTATAAATTTCCCTCTAGACACTGCTTTAAATGTGTCCCAGATATTCTGGTATGTTGTGTCTTCATTCTCATTGGTTTCAAAGAACATCTCTATTTCTGCTTTCATTTCATTGCTTATCCAGTCGACATTCAGGAGCCAGCAGTTCAGTGTCCATGAAGTTGTGCAGCTCTGAGTTAGTTTCTTAATTCTGAGTTCTAATTTGATTGCACTGTGGTTCAAGAGACTGTTATGATTTCCTTTCTTCTGCATTTGCTGAGGAAAGATTTACTTCCAATTATATGGTCAATTTTAGAGTAGATACCATGTGGTGCTGAGAGGAAGGTATATTCTGTGGATTTGGGGTGGAGAGTTCTGTAGATGTCTATTAAGTCCCCTTGGTCCAGATCTGAGTTCAAGTCCTGGATGTCCTTGTTAATTTTCTGCCTTATTGATCCATCTAATATTGACAGTGGAGTGTTAAAGTCTCCCACTATTATTGTTTGGGAGTCTAAGTCTCTTTGTATGTCACTAAGAACTTGTTTTATGTATCTGGGTGCTCCTGTATTGGGTGCGTATATATTTAGGATTGTTACCTCTTCTTGTTGCATCAATCCTTCTACCATTATATAATGATCTTCTTTGTCTCTTTTGATCTTGTTGATTTAAAGTTCACTTTATCAAAGACTAGCATTGCAGCTCCTGCTTTTTTTTGCTCTCCATTTGCTTGGTAAATCTTTCTCCATCCCTTTATTTTGAGCATATGTGTGTCCCTGCACATAAGATGGGTTTCCTGAATACAGAACACTGATGGGTCTTGACTTTTTATCTAATTTGCCAGTCTGTGTCTTTTGATTTGGACATCTAGCCCATTTACATTTAAGGTTAATATTGTTATGCCTAAATTTGATACTGCTATTTTGATGCTAGCTGGTTGTTTTGCCCATTAGTTGACACATTTTCTTCATTTTGTCGATGGTCTTTACCATCTGGTGCATTTTTGGGGTGGCTGGAACTGGTTGTTCTTTTCCTTTCTTAGTGCTTCTTTCAGGAGCTCTTGTAAGGCAGGCCTGGTGGTGATGAGATCTCTCAGCAATTGGTTGCTCATAAAGGATATTTCTCCTTCACTTATGAAGCTTAGTTCAGCAGGATATGAAATTCTAGGTTGAAAATTCTTTTCTTTAAGGATATTGAATATTGGCCCCACTCTGATCTGGCTTGTAGGGTTTCTGTAGAGAGATCCACTGTGAATCTGATGGGCTTCCCTTTGTGGATAACTGGACTTTTCTCTCTGGCTTCCCTTAGCATCTTTTTCTTCATTTCAGCCTTGGCGAATCTGATGATTATGTGCCTTGATGTTGCTCTTCTTGAGGAACATCTTAGTAGTGTTCTCTGTACTTCCTGGACTTGAATGTTGGCCTGCCCTGTTAGGTTGGGGAAGTTCTCCTGGATAATATCCTGCAAAGTGTTTTCCAGATTGGATTCATTCTCCCTGTCACATTCTGGTACACCTATCAAATGTAGATTAGATTTTTTTCACATAATCCCATATTTCTTTGAGGCTTTGTTCATTTCTTTTCACTCTTTGTTCTCTAATCTTGCCTTCTCCTTTTATTTCATTGAGTTGATCTTCAATATCTGATATCCTTTCTTCTGCTTGGTCAATTTGGCTATTGAAACTTGTGTATGCATCACAAAGTTCTTGTGCTGTGTTTTTCAGCTCCATCACGTCATTTATATTCTTCTCTAAGCTGTTTATGCTAGTTAGCATCTCTTCTAACCTTTTTTCTAGGTGCTTATTTTCTTTGCATTGGGTTAGCACATTTTTTTTTTTAGCTCTGAGAAGTTTGTTATTACCCACCTTTGAAGCTTGTTTCTGTCAATTCATCGGATTCATTCTCCATACAACTTTGATCCCTAGCTGGTGAGGAGTTGTGATCTGTTGTAGGAGGAGAGATGTTCTGGTTTTTGTGTTTTCAATTTTTTGTGCTGGCTTCTTCCCATCTTTGTGGCTTTATCTACCTGTGGTGTTTGTAATTGGTGACTTTTCGATAGGGTCTCTGAGTGGATGTCCTATTTGTTGATGATGAAGTTATTCTTCCTGTTTCTTAGTTTTCCTTCTAAGAGTCAGGCCCCTCTGCTGCAGGATGTCTGGAGGTCTACTCCAGACCCCACTGACCAGGTCATCACCCACGGGGGCTGCAGAACAGCAAGGGTTGCCACTGGTATCTTCCTCTGCTATCCTTGTCCCAGAAGGGTACCTGCTAGATGTTGGTCTGAGTTCCCCTTTATGAGGTGTCTCTTTCAGTATACAGGGATCAGGGAGTTGCTTGAAGAGACAGTCTGTCCCTTATAGGAACTCAAGTGCTGTGCTGGGAGCTCCATTGTTCTGTGCAGAGCTGCTTGGTAGGTACATTTAAGTCTGCTGCACCTGAACTCATAACTGCCTCTTTTCCCGGGTGCTCTGTCCTGGGAAGGTTGACTTTATTTATAAGTTCCTGTCATGCTGCTGCCTTTTTCATAGATGCCCTGCCCCACACCAAGTAGTCTAGTCACAATCTGTCATCAGAGGTATTGCTGAGCTGCTGCAGGCTCTGCCCAGCTGTTGTGTGAACTGCATCAGCAGTGGCAAACTGCCTAAGTAGTAGGGGACGTCCTTCCCCCAACTGAACTGGAGCATACTGGATCCAGCTGCACTTGCTGTGAAACTCTCAATCCAGAGCGTTTCAGACTGCTTGTTTTGTGGGGGTGGTACCCACCGAGCCAGACCTTCTGGCTCCCTGTCTCAGCCCCCTCCCTTTCAGTTGAATGGCAGGCTCTGTCTCCCAGGCATTCCAGGATCCAGTCGAAAAGGCCTCCCAGACTTGTGTGAGTTTCTGTGCACCGACAGGGCACTGGCTGAAACTGCTGTGCTGAAAATTTGTGATGTTTTTGGGCCTGGCAATCTCCTAGTCTTTGGGCAGTGAAAAACTGTTTGAAATGTGGTGAGTACATACCCTCTGTGCTGTTCTCTCTGGGAACAATACTCGGAGCTGTTCCTATTTAGCTATCCGGATGCTCTCCCCAAAAAAGAACTTTCAACCTAGTATTCCATATCTAGTCAAATTAAGTTTCATAAGCAAAGGAGAAATAAAATCCTTTATGAACAACCAATTGCTGAGAGATTTTGTCACCACCAGGCCTGCCTTTTAAGAGCTCCTGAAAGAAGCACTAAACATAGAAAGAAAAAACCAGTACCAGCCACTCCAAAAACATATCATATGGTAAAAAGCATCAACACAATGAAGAAACTGCATCAACTACCAGGCAAAACATCCAGCTAGCATCAAAATGGCAGAATAAAATTCAGACATAGCAATATTAACCTTAAATGTAAATGGGCTAAATGCCCCAATCAAAAGACAGAGACTGGCAAATTGGATAAAAAGTCAAAACCCATCATTTGCTGTATTCAGGAAACCCATTTTAGATGCAAGGACATAAATAGGCTCAAAATAAAGGATTAGAGGAAGATTTATCAAACAAATGGAGAACAAAAAAAAGCAGGAGTTGCAATGCTAGTCTCTTATAAAATAGACTTTAAAGCAAAAATATCAAAAGAGACAAAGAATGGCATTACATATTGGTAAAAGGATCAATTCAACAAGAAGACCTAACTATCCTAAATATATATGCACCCAAAACAAAAGCACCCAGATACATAAAGCAAGTTCTTAATGACCTACAAGAGACTTAGACTCCCACACAATAATAGTGGGAGACTTTAACGCTCCACTGTCAATATTAGACAAATCAATGAGACAGAAAATTAACAAGGATATTCAGGACTAGAACTTAGATCTGGACCAAGTAAACCTAACAGACGTCTACAGAACTCTCCACCCCAAATCCACAGAATAAACATTCTTCTTAGCACCATATTACACCTTCTCTAAAATTGACCACATAATTGAAAGTAAATCAATCCTCAGGAAACACAAAAGAATGGAAATCATAACAAACAGTCTCTCAGACCACAGTGCAATCAAACTAGAACTCAGGATTAAGAAACTAATTCAGAATGGCACAACTTCAAGGAAACAGAACAGCTGATCTTGAATGTTGACTGGATAAACAATGACATGAAGGTCAAAAAAAGATATGTTCTTCAAAACCAATGAGAAAAATGACACAACATACCACAATATCTGGGACACATTTAAAGCAGCATCTAGAGGGAAATTTATAGCAATAAATGTCCACATGAGAAGCATGGAAATATCTAAAATCAACACACTATCATCAAAATTGAAAGAGCTAGAGGAGCAGGATGAAAAAAAAACTCAAAAGCTAGCAGAAAACAAGAAATAACTAAGATCAGAGCAGAACTTAAGGAGATGCCAACACAAAAACTCTTCAAAAAAAATCAGTAAATCTAGGAGCTTGTTTTTTGAAAAGATCAACAAAATAGGCCACTAATCAAATTAATAAAAAAAAAAAAGAGAGAAGAACCAAATCAATGCAATAAAAAATGAGCAGATAAATGCAATAAAACTGCTCAACAAAATAAGAGAGGACACAAATAGATGCAAAAACATTCCATGCTCATCGTTAAGAAGAATCAATATTGTGAAAATGGCCATTCTACCCAAAGTAATTTACAGATTCAATGCTATCCCCATTAAACTACCTATGACCCTCTTCACAGAACTGGAAAAAACCACCTTAAACTTCATATGGAACCAAAAGAGAGCCCTCATAGCCAATACAATACTAAGCAAAAAGAACAAAGCCAGAGGCAACATGCTACCTGACTTCAAACTATACTACAAGGCTACAGTAATCAAAACAGCTTGGTACTAGTACCAAAGCAGAGATATAGATCAATGGAACAGAACAGAGGCCTCAGAGGCAACACCACACATCTATGACCATCTGATCCTTGACAAACCTGATAAAAGTAAGCAATGGGGAAAGGATTCCCTGTTCAATAAATGGTGTTGGGATAACTGGCTAGCCATGTGCAGAAAGCAGAAACTAGACCCCTTCCTGACACCTTACACTAAAATTAACTCCAGATGGATTAAAGACTTAAACATAAGACCTAACATCCTAGAAATCCTAGAAGAAGACCTAGGCAAAACCACTCAGGACATAGGCATAGGCAAGGACTTCATGACTAAATCACCAGAAGCATTGGCAACAAAAGCCAAAATAGACAAATGGGATCTAATTAAACTCCAGAGCTTCTATACAGCAAAAGAAACAATCATTAAAGTGAACCAGCAACCAATAGAATGGGGGAAAAATTTTGAAATTTACTCATTTGACAAAAGGCTGATATCCAGAATCCACAAAGAACTAAAACAGATTTTCAAGAAAAAAAACAAACTCATTCAAAAGTGGGAGAAGGACATGAACAAACACTTTTCAAAATAAGACACTTATGAGGCCAACAAACATATGAAAAAACGCTCATCATCACTGGTCATTAGTGAAATGCAAATCCAAACCACACTGAGATACCATTTCACACCAGTTAGAATGGCAATCATTAAAAAATGTGGAGACAACAGATGCTGGAGAAGATGTGGAAAAACAGGAACACTTTTACACTGTTGGTGGGAGTATAAATTAGTTCCACCATTGTGGAAGACAGTGTGGCGGTTCCTCAAAGACCTAGAAATAGAAATACCATTTGACCCTGCAATCCCATTACTGGGTATACACCCAATGGACTATACATCATTCTGTTATAAAGACACATGCACACATATGATCATTGTGGCACTGTTTACAATAGCAAAGACTTTGAACCAACCCAAATGCCCATCAGTGATAGACTGGACAAGGAAAATGTGGAACATATACACTATGGAATACTATGCAGCCATCAAAAATGATGAGTTCTTGTCCTTTGTAGGGACATGGATGAATCTGGAAACCATCATTCTCAGCAAACTGACACAAGAACAGAAAATCAAACACCACTTGTTCTCACTCATAGGTGGTTGTTGAACAATGAGAACACATGGAGACAGGGAGGGGAGCATCACACACTGGGGTCTGTTGGCAGAGACTAGGGGAGGGACAGTTGGCGGAGGTTGGGGAGGGATAACATAGGGAGAAATACCAGATATAGGTGACAGGGGATGTAGGCAGAAAACCACAATGCCATGTATGAACCTGTGCAACAATTCTGCATGATCTGCATGTATCCCAGAATCTAAAGTACCGTAATAATAATATATATGTGTGTGTGTATATATATATATAGATAACAACAGCAATGCTTATTCAATTTTTCAGCAAGTCCTTTATGTATATTTTCTAATTTAAATTATTTCCTGCTACCTTACAAAGTCCATACTCCTCTCCATTAGACAGATGAGGAAGCTAAGTGTCTTTCTCCTTAAGGAACTTTTTTCGGGTTACATACCTAGCAAATGTAGACCTGGCACTGCAGCCCATACTCTTACATACTACTTTGTACATAAAGGAATATAGGCATATGTTTATTTCTAATAGTAACATGATAGCTCCTAATATTTACTGTTTTCTATGTGCTATGCACTATAGTAAATGCTTTATACATATTTAATTTAATACACACAATTCTATGAGTAAGATGCAATCATGATTCCCACTTTACAGAGGAATAAGCTAAGAATTTAAGAGGTTAAGTAATCTGCCCAAGTTTCACAGGCAATGATGAAGCCAGAGTACAGGGTGACTCAGCCTCCTTGGAGAGCCTGCATACTTAACCAGTACACAACAGAGACAAGTTGTACATGGCAGGCAGCTTTAAAAATCAAAGTATGCAGTGGGAAAAAAAATAGAATATTATGTGAGCATTTAAACCCAACTTTATTTTTCACACTTTTAAAGAAATGTTAACTCTCTGAAACTTCTGTTTGAATGAAGATGATCTGCATTGGAAAGGAAGTGACTTGGGGCTGTTGATCCAAGATCAACTTGATACAGAATTCATTGTTGTAAAGAGGCTGTTGCTGCAGAGTTCTGAAATCTGGCCCAAGTGTGGTCACCAGAAGTACTTTCACAGAGCAATATAGATAGGCTTTGAAGTGGGTGCTGTAGTCTCTCCTTATTCACAGTTTCAGTTATTCATGGTCAGCCAGGGTCTGAAAATATTATGTACAATAAACTATTTTGAGAAAGACAGACTACCTTCACATAACTTTTATTCCACCATATTCTTATAATTGTTCTGTTTTATTATTGATTGTTGTTAATCTCTAACTTTGCCTAATTTATAAATTAAACTGTATCACAGGTATGTATGTGAGAAAGGAAAATAAAAACTTGGGACCCCAATTCAGTATACCAAAAGGACAAAGTTAAGCTGAAAACTGAGTCACGCAAGAAATTGCCTTTCCTCTCCTTCCTAAGCAGATAGCTGCAGATGAAAGGTTAAATATCTACACAGATACCTACTCTATGTTCACTGCATCTTATGTAAAATGAAATTTATTGAACATGAGTTGAAAACATAATTGTCTATTCCCCGACCTGCTCCTTTTCTCTGGCCCCATGTAGATTCAGTAACATTATCACATCCTCCCTCTTTCCCTTCCAGCCCACTTTTTCCTATTAAATACTGAAGCCCTCAAAATCATCTTTGGAGAAATGCCCAGACCTCTCTTCTGGGCGTGCACTTAACCTTAAAAAAATACACTTCTAAATTGATTGAGACCTGTCTCAGTTACTTATTGGTTTAATAGCTATAGAAACAGAAAACATAGAGTATGTAAGGTCCAGTACTACTGGAATTTCAGGCATCCTGAAGGTCTTAGAACATATCCTCCATGGATAAAGGGAAGGTACTGTACATGTCAGCTAAAGATGTAAATGTTCTTCTCGTAACATGTACCAGTACAGTCATGTCAAAAATAAAGATATTGCAATGAGGATATGAAATGACACAGTCTACTCAGCATGAAAAGCAGAGCACAAAAAGGCTTTGTGACTTCCAGCCAGTTCTAAAATAGCAGTGCAGAAACAAGTTGACTTAACTCCCTACTCCCCGTAGAAAACCAAAAGCAAATATACAGTGCTTAAATTATCACCATAAATAACCCAGAACTCAAATATGAGGAGGAGACATTTTCCAGGGTCACAGAGAAAAAAAAAACTTCAAACAGATGGTAAGAGAATAAGACTTCCATATCTGTAATGCCTGTCTCCCCAATCTGCCCAGTACCAAATGTGCAGAAAATTTCTCTCTGACTCATGGTTTCTACACTGGAAAAAAGTGAGATTGAGGTAGACCCAACTTCCCCATCATCTTGGTTTCACTGGCAGAAACTCTTTTTCTGCCTCAACCTAGAAGAAGCCTCAGGAGTACCTGAAGGTAGCAATGTCCCTGAGGACAGCCAGAAACAAACGGGGAGGTGGGGCCACTATCCCCAGCCCTGGAAACTCTGCCCTGTTACTGAGTTAACGAGACACCAAATCAGAGTAGCTGTTGAGCAGCAGCATATTACTGCAGGAGGTGATTCCACAGGTCCTCTGGGCATTAATCCCTAGCTAACCTTCCAACACTATTGGGATATCCTTTTGGGGACCTCCCTTTGGGCAGACAGCACTCTGTTTACTAGGACTGAGGCAAACAAAAAATCTCTAAGCATCACATGCAATAAAAACGAAACAGGCCAGACAGAGAAAACTGGACAAAATGACTAATCATTCAATGTAAAGACACTGAAACTTAAAAAAAAGAAAGAAAGCAAACAGGAAACCATGTCTTTCCAAACAGACAAAAGAATCAGTGGCTGACTCTAACAGGACTACAATACATGAACTCTCTAACCAAGAATTCAAAATAGCAGTTTTAAGTTTGCAGGACACTCAGTTGTCACCAAAATAACATAGAAAATCAGTTCAGAAATTTATCAAAGAAATGTTTAAAATAGATTAAAATACACAGTCCAAGGAGACAAAGGAAAAAATTAAAAAGGAACAAAGATGGCCTACAAAATATACCTCAAAATTATATAATAAATTATCTCAAAAGGACAAATCTAAGAATTATTGGTGTTCTCTTAGACATCTTAACTATGTTCCCTCAGTATTTCTTCCTATTGCTACTAGGTTTCCATGAAGTCCTTTTTCCCTAGGGTGATGCAAAAGAAAGAATGTGGAATATGGAAACAGACATAGAGAGTACTTGGTTCAAATCTTAGCTCTGCCACTTAATAGCTGTGTGACTTTAGGCAAGTTCCCTAGCCTCTCTGAGTCTGTTTATCTTAAAAATGGGGACAACAAAGGTCATTTTAAAGATTAATGAGATATTTGTAAAAATGCTCAACTTTATACCAAGCATGTGAGGGTGTTCAATAAATACTAGGTATGATTAACTAATGGTTATTGTCTTTACTGTTATTCATGCTGCAACATCCAGAAGACCAAAGCAGGAGGTCAGACACCCACTTTACATCCTCAGTCTTCACTCTCAATGTAGGCACTGCCAGGGCCTGGAGACCTTTTTCATATCACAAATCACATTGCTACCTCATACATCAAGTGGAAAATGTCACATTGTTCCTTCCTGAGACCCTCACTTAGTAAGGACTCCTCTTTACCCCTCCCCAATTCCTCAAAGCTGCATATTTTTTCCTTTTTGTAAAAATGATATGTCCCCAATGCTTCTGTCAATAAGCATTATTCAAATGCTGGGTAAACAGTGTAAATCAATAAATACTTAAAATCTACCAAGCTTCTCTATCATCTCCAGACATGGCAAGGCAGAGGCCTTGATGTCAGTCTGTGATTAAGGCAAATGGGGAAGGGAGTTTTGCACTAGTTGCCTCTTATTTCTGTCTCTGGCCTAAGCACAGATATTGAGTATGATAGGTAGAAGCAGAGGAGAGTGGTGCTAGATGAATTCTAAAGGTTATATGTCACTCTATAGCACACTCAGCAAAAAAGAAACCTTCAAAGAACCTGAAATGTAGAAGGATTTGAGACGGTCAGTGTCACTGGGCCAACCAGCCTTTTTTGGTTTTAGTTCCAATTTCACAAAGTGGTCTGGATGCTCACATGCTGCAACCTCACAGGATGTCACAAAGGATGCTACCTATGGAAAGGCAGGTTACACTTGCTTGTCGGCAGAGGCTGACAAGAGTCCAGGCAAGTATACCGAGTTCCACAGATGGAGGTGGGTGCTTTCCTCCCTGAAAGAAGACCATATCCCTAGCCCCAACTTCTAGAACTGGGATTTGATTAAGTTATCCAAACTTTGTCATCCTGCCCCCACAATGGTGAGATTTTCAGACTGGCCACTGAGGGTTAAAGGAAGCACTGCCTATGGAGTAGAAGCCATTTGTTTCTCTGTGTAAGTCTAGCTGGGCCCCATAGGAATCAGACCCATAGTTTGACCTTAAAGCCACTGCCAACCAGCTGAGCTATGGCATAGGGCCTGAAAGACATGTGCAGTACATCAGGAGGCAGGTGGGTAGTTACGAGACTATGTCAAGAGTCTCTCAAACTGTGTCTTCACATCCTATTTAGGCCTCACCAGTCTTCTGCCCAAGCCATGCACCCAGATTCCAGAGCAGTTCATCAAGATAACTGATGAGTGGCTCCCCTGGCCAGCATAGCTGCCCCAGAGTCTCTCTGAAAAATTGTGTGTTGGCAACCGGAACCTCCTACCTGCTGTGCCATTCTGCTCACTTCTCATTTCTGGTTTCCATAAACACATCATCAACAGAAAAGGTTGGCATGGCAGAGAGATAAACAGGACATAGGTTCTTAGATGTAACATGGAAGTCAGGGATGTGATCCTTCTCCACATTTGTACCTAATCCTAAGTGCACTGGACCTATCTCATATCTTTCCTCTTGCGGATTTTTGTTTTGTTGGGGTTGTTTTGGGGTTTTTCTGTGAGCTTTACATTGATTTAATAAACCATGTGATCTGAGTATCCTAATTTGGCCGTGAGCTTCCAAAAAAAAAAAAAAGAAAGAAAGAAAAAAAGAATTATTGATGTTCAAGAGGGAGTTAAGCAAGAGAAGAAATAACATAAAACTTTCCGAAACTTGTGAAAGAGGAAAATATCCAGGTACACGAAGGTCAGAGAACACCAAACAGACTACCTCAAGGCTCATAAAAATTAAACTCTCAAACGTCAAGACAAAGAAAGGAGCCTAAAAACAAGAAAAAAGGAAATAACATGTAAAAGAATTCCAACTAATCTAGCAATGAACTCCTCAATGGAAACCATACAAGCAAGTAGTGAGTAGGACAACATTTTCAAAGTGCTGAAAGAAAATCCTGCCATCCAAGAATACTGTATCCAGTAAAGCTATCCTTTAAATATGAAGGAGAGATAAACTCTTTTCCAGAAAAACAACACAAAGAATTCTCCATCACCAGATCCAGCTTACCAGAAACGCTAACGGGAATTCATCAATCAATCTAAAAGAAAGAAACACAAACATACAGGAAAAAAAAAAACACTCAAAGGTATAAAAGCCACTGGGTAACATTGAGTACATATACAAACCTAGAATACTTTAATACTCTAAGTATAATATGCAATTCATTTATAACTCTAGTATGAAACCCAAAAGACAACTCTGTAAAATTATACTAGCTACAGAAACCTTCTAAGAGAAGGCAATATAAAAATATGCAAAGTGACACAACTAAAAGTCAAAATATCCGAAGATTAGAGTAAAAGTACAGCATTCTAGGTTTTGTCTTTGTTTCTATTCTTTTGTTATGTAGTGTAAGGTGTCTCTTTAAAATAACATTTTATATCTATATTTTTGTAACCTTTGTGGTAAGCACAATGCAAAAATTCTAACATTCACTAAAAATAATAATCATCTATAAAGGCACACATAGACTGCAAGTGAAGGAATAAGACATTCTATATAACTAGACCAAAAAAGAGTAGTAGTACCTATACTCATATCAGATAAAATCCACTACACATCAAAAATTTAAAAAGAGACAAAGAAGCTCACAATATAATGATAAAGGAATCAGTTCAGCAAGAGGATATAAATTATAAATATTCATGCACCCAGCACTGGAGCTCCAAATATATTAAGCATACACTAATAAATATAAAGGAAGAGAGAGACTGCAACACATTAAACTATGCAGTAGTTCTGATGAGCTGACAATTATAGAACATTTCACCTAATAGCTACAGAACACATATTCTTTTTCTCAGCATATGTAACATTCTTTAGAATAGACCGTATCTTAGATGGCAAAATAAATAACAAAATCAAAAAGTACAAATCGTATCACATAAATTTTCTGACCAGGCTGTAATAAAACTAGAAACCAGTAACAAGAGGAACCTCAAAAAGTACATAAACAAATGGCAATTAAACATCATGCTCCTGAATCACTAAAGGGTCGATGAAGAAATTAAGAAAAGTGTATAAATTTCTCAAAACAAATGAAAATATAAATACAACATACAAAAATCTATGGGCTACAGCAAAACCAGTACTAAGAGGGAAGTTTATAACAATAAATGCCTATATTGAAAAAGTAGCAAGACTTCAAACAAACTAACCATTTACCTCAAGAAACAAGAAAAGCAAGAACTAACCAAACCCAAAATTAGAAGGAAAGAAATAATAAAGATCAGAGCAGCAATAAATAAAACAAAAACTAAAAAACAACATAAACGATATACCAAACCAAATGTTAGTTTCCTTGAAAAGATAAGCAAAATCAATAAACCTTAATTAGATTAAGAAAGGAAAAGAGAAGACCCAAACAAATAAAATCAGAAATGAAAAAGAAGATGTAACAACTGAAACCTCAAAAATACAAAGATTCATTAGATACTATTATGAACAACTATACGACAAAAATTGAAACACTTAGAAGAAATAGATTTCCAAACACATACAATTTTTCAAACTTAAATCATGAAAAAATGGAAAATCTCAACAAACCAATGAGTAGTAATATAGAAGCTGTTGTAAAAAGTCATCAAATAAAAGCTCAGGACCCGATTGGTTCACTGTTGAATCCTACCAAACATTTAAAGAAGAAATATTACCAATTCTACTCAAGTTCTTTAAAACAATTTAAGAGGAGGAAATACTTCCAAATTCATTCTATCAGGCCAGCCTTACCCTGATACCAAAAGACAAGGATACAATAGCAAAAACTACAGGCCAATAATTTCTGATAAACATAGATGCAAAACTCCTCAACAAAATAATAGCAACCTGAATCCAACAACTTAATAAAAAGGTCATTCCCATGATCAAGTGAGATTCATCCTAGGAATGCAAGGATGATTCAACATGTGCAAATCAATAAACATGATAAATCACATTAACAGAACCAAGATCATATGCTATATGATCATTTCAGCAGATGCTGAAAAAGCATTCAATACATTCATCATCCCTATATGATAAAAATCTTCAACAAATAATGTATAGAAGGAACCTAGTAAAGGCCACAGCCTAGTAAAGGTCACATATAACAAACCCACAGCAAACACTACTGAATGGAGAGAAATGGAAAACCTCTTCTCTAAGACCTGGAACAAGACAAGGGTGCTCGGTTTTTGCTACTTTTATCCAACATAATACTGGAAGTTTTGGTCAGAGCAATTAGTGAAGAAAAAAAGGGCATCCATGTTGAAAAAGAAAAAGTCAAATTAGCCTTGTTTATAGACAATATAATTTCATACTTAGAAAAACCTAAAGACTCTTTCAAAACAAACCATTAAAACTGATAAACAAATTCAGTAAAGTTTCATAATACAAAATCAACATACAAAAATCAATAATATTTACATATGTCAACAGCAAACAATTTAAAAAGAAATCAAGATGACCAGGTATGGCGGCTGACGCCTGTAATCCCAGCATTTTGAGAGGCCGAGGCAGGCATATCATTTGAGGTCAGGAGTTTGAGACTACCCTGGCCAACATGGTGAAACCTCATCTCTACTGAAAATACAAAAAAAAAAAAAATTGCTGGGCATGGTGGTGCATGCCAGTAATCTTGCTGCTTGGGAGGCTAAGGCAGAAGAATTGCCTGAACCTTAGAGGTGAAGATTGCAGTGAGTCAAGATCATGCCATTGCACTCCAACCTCAGTGAGAGAGCAAGATTCTGTCTCAAAAAAAAAAAAAAAAAAAAAAAAAATCAAGAATGTAATCATAGGTACAAAATACGTAAAATACCTAGGAATCAATTTAATCAAAAAGGGAATGATGGATACATGAAAATCCATAAAACACTAATGAAAGAAATTAAGGACATATAAAAATTGGAGAGCATTTCATGAATGTGGATGGGAAGATAATATTGTTAAAATGATAATACAACCCAAAGCAGTTTACAGATTCAATGCGATCTCTAGGAAAATACCAATGGCATTCTTCACAGAAATAGGAAAAAATAATTTAAAACTTTTATGGAACATGAAATAGCCAAAAAAATATGGAACAAAAAGAACAAAGCTGAAGAAATCACACTACTTTACTTCAAACTATACTGCAAAGCTATAGTAACCAAATCATCATGGTGCTGGCATAAGAACAGACACATAGACAATGGAATAGAAACACAGTACCCAGATAGAAATCCACGTGTTTATAGACAACTTGTTTTTGACAAAGCCCAAAAACATACACTGGGAAAAAGATAGTCTCCTCAATAAATGATGCTGGGAAAACTGGATAGCCATATGCAGAAGAATGAAACTAGACCCTTATCTTTAATTAATTTTTAAAAATGGATTAAAGACTTACATCTGATACTTGAACCTGTGAAATTACTAAAAGAAAACACTGTAGGCCTTCCACCCACTTCGGTGAACTTTCACACACTGATGCCTCGACCTCTCAACACAATATTGACAAAAGATCATCAGAGTAGTTACACCAGAGTAGTCTCTGTCTCTCCCACTAATTACTTGGCTTTATATGTATCATGGTCTGAACTCCTAGAAAAAAGATTCCCCCAGATATCCTCGCCCTACATTATGGACATTTCAGAGTCTTATCAAACTCTGAAAAACATTGGGTTTATTTCCATAAAGGGGATCTAGGAAAATCTTGGAAGGAATATGGAACATGGTTTTCAAGGCTTCAAGGTTTTGAATAGTAAACATGACTTGGGGACACAAATGTTTTTCAAGTATTCCTCCAGGTAAATATGCTGGTTTAATGTTGTATGTCAACTTGCTTGGGGCACAGTGTTCAGGTATTTGGTGAAACACTATTCTGGATGAGGGTATTTGTTTTAGATAGTGTTAACACTTAAATTGTATTTTGAGTAAAGCAAGTTTCTCTCCATAATGTAGTTGGCCTTATTGTTAAAGGCCTTAATAGACAAGAGTGTCCTTTTCTAACCAAGAAAGAATTGTGCCAGCAGTCAGCTTTCAGACTTGAACTGCAGATTCAGCTTTTCCCTGGATCTCCAGACTGCCACCCTTCACTAGCAGAATTTGGAGCTGTCAGCTTCCATTATCATGTTAGCCAATTCCCTGAAATAAATTTCTCTCAATAGATAAGGTAGAGATAAATAGAGATAGAGACAGCAATAGAGAAAGAGATAGATAGGCACATATCCTATTGGTTCTATTTTTCTGAAAATCCTTGGTTAATCTGCTAAAAAAGTTACATTATAAATGAAATGAAAGCAATGGAAACAGAGTATGTGTGTTTTTAAATAAAAATTTAGGCATTGGAATAATGAACTTTTTGGCAAGGGACAAATTGTATTGTATAAAGTACAGCTAATATATGCTTGACAGGAAATTTGTTTATGTAAATTAGAGAACTCTAAATGAATAAGAGGAAAGGTGTGTGTGTGTGTGTGTGTGTGTGTGTGTGTGTGCTGTATGTGTATCATATATTCTTATTGGTTTATGTATGTGCATGTGTGTCACATATTTCTATTGGTTCTATTAATTAGTAGCTGCATACTGAATTTTCAAATGGTCCTCTTTATCATTTAGTTCATAATCTGAAAGATATAAGAGGACAAGTTTTAATCCTATTTCAACTGCTCAGTTCACTCAAGTTCCTAATTTCAGCTGATGGTTAACTCGTTTTCAATCCTCTCTACCCATATTCTTCTTCCTGTACTGCCATTTCAAGAGCTATCATTTTAATAAATGTATTGTCATCTTCCTATGCTACACTTAACTCCTCAATTTCTCATTTACTGTATCTCAAGTTCAATGGAAGAATTATCATGAAACTAATAATGCTTAACTTTCAGGGACCCTCACACCCAAGGTTCACTTTCAAAACATTTAGCAGAGCAAAGATTTCATGGTATTTTGAAAAATGAAGTATTTTGGAATTCTTTTTTTAAAAGAGAATACCAAGAAATCTACTGAGCTTCAAATCTTCATATACAGGATATGCTACCACCCCAAATGCATGCTTTTAATATATCCATAGATTAACTGACATTGGGTAGGATATTTAATTTATGACCCAGCGAAATCGGAAACTTAAAAATCTTCAATTTCCCAAAGAATGAATCAATACCAGAAGATTAATTTATAAAACACCGCATGTTCTCACTCATAGGCGGGTGTTGAACAATGAGAACACATGGACACAGGGAGGGGAGCACTACACGCTGGGGTCCGTTGGGGGGAAATGGGGGAGGGACAGGGAGGTGGGGAGGTGGGAAGAGGTAGCAAGGGGAGAAATGACAGATACAGGTGAGAGGAAGGAAGGCAGCAAACCACACTGCCAAGTGTGTACCTATGCAACAATTTTGCATGTTCTTCACATGTACCCCCAAACCTAAAATGCAATAAAAAAAAGAATTAATGTAAAGCCCTAATATTCACTTTAATTAATCAGTTGGTTGGATACAGAATGGAAAAGGGATAATTTGACAGCAGCTCAAAAGTCCTAAGCTGGTAGCACAGACATATTACAAGCTAACAGTGTGTTGCAAGTGCTATAAACTCAAGGCAAGGGCCAGGCACAGTGGCTATCTATGCCTTTAATCCCAGAGCTTTGAGAGACCCAGGCAGGAGGATCGCTTGAGGCCAGTAGTTAAAGACCAGCCTGGGAAACACAGTGAGAGCCCCATCTCTACCAAAAAAAAAGTGTATTAGTTAGGGTTCTCCAGGGTGACAGAACCAATATATCCGTGTTTATTAGGGAGGACTTGCTCACATGATTACAAGGCAAAGTCCCACAATAGGCCGTCTGCATGCCAGGGATAAAGAGATGCTGGTAGCATGGCTCAGTCCAAGTCCAAAAGCCTCAAAACCAGGAAAGCGAGCATTGCGGCTGTCAGTTCAAGGCCAACAGCCTGAGAACCCCCAGGAGGCCTCTGGTGCAAGTCCCAAAATCAAAGGCCAAAGATCCTAGAGTCTGATGTCCAAGAGCAGGAGAAGGCAAGTATCTGGCATAGCATGGAAAGAGAGACAACAAGAAGCTTTAGCAAGTTGCTTATCCCAGTTCTGCCTGCTTTCTTCTAGCAGCTCTGGCAGCTGATTAGATGGTGCCCACCCACATTGAGGATGAATCTTCCTCTCCCACTCCACTGACTCAAATGTCAGTATCCTCTGGCAACACCCTCACCGACACACCCAGAAACAATACCATCCGCTAGGTATCCCTCAATCCCATTAGGCTGACACCTAATATTAACCATCACACCAAGGTAAACTTAGATTACAAACATTCTATCTTGATCAAACAAGATTAAATGTCCCCATTCTTCTCTATGCTTGGCAGATAATAAAATGTCAGATTCAGTTGTAGTATCTCCAACCTGAGTAGGTGGCTACCAAGCAAGGATACCAGAATAATGAACTAGACAAACTGATAATGTTGAAGAAAGAAAGTCTGTTTAACTTGGATGATTCTTGGATCAACAAAGAAGGACATAGGCAGTGCATCCAAATTACTGAATAAATGTTACATAGAATAGGAAATAGATGTTTTCCTCACTGCAGAAGACCAAGGTAGAATCAATGAGTAAAACTAGATTAACAAGTATGTTCAGTAATCAAAATGGGTTGCCTCAATAAATAACTACTTCCATTTGGCATAAACAGAAGCTTTAGGGGCTGCATATTGTATTTCAGTTTCTAGTTTTTGCTTCTTTCCTGGAAGATGATTATTTATCCCTACCAAGTGCTATGTGACTTGTAGTATCTCTCTATAGGTGTGTACTTCCTTGACCCCTATGGGATTTGGCCATGTGAAATGCTTTGGTCAATGATTGTCAGGCCATGTGATATATGTCAGTTTTTCTGAAACTTTATGTGTTTACAAATTATCTGAAGATCCTGCTAAAATGAAATTCATATTCAGTAGGGCTAGACTGGAGCCTGAGATGCAGCATATCTAACAAGCTCCCAAGTACTGTTGAAACTACCAGCTACCAAAACAACCTTTGAGTAACAAGGGTTTATACTACAGTTAAGGTTTAAGAGGCATCATGACTTTCCCATATCTCTCTTGCTTTTTTCCCTCTGCCACAAAACCAACAAGTCCTAAATCTGTGCTACTTCTTCAGCCAGGGTTCTCGAATAAGATATGTGGAGCAGGGCCACAGCTATCCATATTAAAATAAACAGGAAAATGCATGTTTGGGGATTATTTGTTACTTCAGCAAGGCTAATTTAAGACCCATCTTTGAGCAGTCTCATTGAGGGCATTCCTGAAATGAGAATGCATGTGGACTTAATTAATTCCATGTGTCTTTACAAATCTAGAATCTACATTTGTGAATTCTGGCTCATACCACTGGTAAAGATGGTTACACTTGCGCAAACCATAGACTAGTTTGAACAGGTTCATGTACACTAACAATCAAAAATTTAGTAAAATGCTGGGGCTGACATTTTTCACTCCTATATTCAGCTGATAGATTTGTACATTTAAAGGCCTGTAGCAGTTCAAACAGAAAACACACTTGGATGAATAGCAATCGTGAAGCCTAATTTGCTGACACTGTGGAAAGTGCCCTAGGGAAAGGAGATTGATGTTTAGTTAGGGAGAAATGCCCCCTGCCACCTTTAAATAACATTTTCTGCAAGTTACTAAAGGTTTAGGGTGAGAGACATTCAGGATGTAACCCTGGGAGAGGGAGGACAAAAATAAGGAGTTCAGATGAGGTAAATCATGTTCACAGGGGTGAAAGAACAGATTTTAGGTACTCTTGCCACATGTAAGAGAAGAGTAATTATATGAGATGATGGAGATATTAATTTGCTGAACTATAATGACCATTTCACTATATATGTGTATATCCAAACATCATGTTGTACGCTTTAGACATATACAATAAAAAGTCATCAGAAGACTTCAGGTCAAAAGTAAGAAATTCTCCATTCTGTGGTAAAAATCATGAAATGTTTAGTGTCATGTGAGTCTAGGCCTTAGATAAGCAACATAGGTATCAAAGTTCAGATAGTTACCATGGGAGGTTTAGAAGTGATCATCTTGAATAAATCGAAAGATTGCCTGAACAAGAGGAAAGCATGCCTTCCTCAAGGAAGCCTGAAAGGAACACTCCCCACATTCAGCTCTTCTAAGCCAGCTGACAGACACACTCATGAGATTATAATTTTGGCAGGATAAAGGAAGAGTTGTTGCCAACATCATAGTCAAACCATTTAATTAATGTTGTTTTATCTTAATTAAACGTATTATTGTAACCATTCACTAAGCGTAGCTGTCCTGTCTTTCCAGTATTCTCAGGAGTACTAGAAGAACAAATATGCCAGTCCAGCAATATTTCATGAAATTGATTACCAACGGAAATTTGTTAAATTGTACTCTAACACTGATGCTTTTCTTAGATGTACTTTTTTGGATTTTAGGGTTTGTTTTAAAATTGGTCGGAGCAGTAGTAACATATATTTAAGAAAATAAATCCTGAATGGAACCCCTATGTGAAAACCTGTTGATTTAATATTTAATATATTAATAATCAACTCATCTGGCTCATGAACTTTAGAGGGTGATTATCATTTATCAGTCTTATGAAATCTTCCATTGCCAACCAAAAATGTTTTATCAATGTTTCCCTTGTTCTGTACTGCAAACTCTACAGTTTTTCAACAAACTACATATATCTCCCTGAGTTGCAATATTGCCGAGTGATTATTGACTGTATATCATAGAACCTCAAAAAAAAATCACCATTTCTTCAAAATGTGATGATCTTCATTTTAAATGTTCTAAAACATCATATTTTTCAAATGTTTATGCAAATTGTTAAACTTCATTATTAAGTATGGTTTTCACTTTACTGTGAACATAACCGTGCATACACTGTTAATGAGCAATTCATTTACACTGGTAGATGTATTACCTGCTTCATCATCCTAAATGAACTTCATATTTCTAGGGTGTTTTTCCCCAAAGCTAAAGATATTTTATATGTGTCATATCATAAACGAAGAATGCCTAAAAGTTACTTAGCAATAACCATCATCATCGAACTACACTCAGGTAAATCAAAGCTATGGGTAATAATACAATCATCATTAAACTAAATCAACATCCTTACTTATGATTAAGTAAAAGCTTCATTCCAAAGATTAATGTCATAGTTCTAGAGTTATTTGCCTTTTTGTTTCTTTGCTTGTCTTTTATTTGAATTTTTTGGCTCATTTACTTAATTAGCACTTAGAGACTTAGTTGCACAGTAGCCTAACAAGAGAATAGGAAAAAAGAATCTTGTGTTTTCTGTGCATCCTAGATAATGACTCACCATTTGACTTTGAGCTAAAGTTCAAACCACCACAATCTCTACTTGGTCAAGATAACTGCTCCAGAAGAAAAATAATATTTATTTACTTCTCTAGAGAGCAACAAATTTTAATTAGTGTTTTTAAAGGGCTTTTGACCTCCTTAAACGTGTACTAGCCTTTGGATAATGATCTCTATTTTTGGTTTGGTCATTATTTTTTGAATCACCTTTAAAATGACTTCCACAACAGATACTAGAATGAAATGTTAGGTAAACTAAAAGAAGCCTACTCATTTTTAATGTTAGACTACATAACATTGCACCTAAGAAAAAGATGCTCTGTGACGTTCAACGAAGACATAATAGAAACATAGGAATTTCCTCCATTTGAAAAGAAAATATGGCTATCTTCTTGGCATTTCTGTAAAGCACCACTCCCTGTAACAAGAATTTTATCATTACAAAACCAATAACGGAAACAACTGTGTCCCAAGGTATTTTTAAATGCACACAGCTACTACCAATTAGATAAAATCTGTCGTGAATTTTAGTCTTTAACTACTGCTTCCCCATAAGAATGTAAGAATTGAAACAAATTTCTTATCCTACAAATTCATAATGTGAGATTTGGTTTTGGAGCTCATGTCCCCAAATGTAAACCCACCATTTCAAAAGATTGGTTTCTCTAAAATTATGCCTTCCCCATCTTTTATCATTACAAAGGCAATATCTACCACAAATAATTTTCTTCTATCTCTAAACCTCACATAATTACTATTTCATGTTTTGTTTTCTTAAATAGCTTGTCTCTTATCTCCTCCTAAACATTATGAAACACAAATACAAATGAAAATTACCAATAAAAAATACAATCTTAATTTTAAATATATGTATTTATACAATTAATATTAAATGCAGCATAGCCTCAGCCACTCCACCAGAGGGCTTTTGCCAGTGGCTACCAACCATAGCACTTTCTCCAGAGATTTTCACTCACTCCCTCCAGAGAGTTTGCCTGTGACTCTACAGCCTCCCTACCACCATGCTTCCCATCTGCAGAGTCCCTGTTGCCCCTGCCAGAGTACTTTTTGCCCACAGTTCCCCTGCCAACCCTGATGGAGCACTGTTGCCAGTGGTCTAGGAGGACCCTGGCCCCTCCATGACAGCTGGGGCTTAACCACAAGAGAAAAGAACACAAAGCCACGAGCCTGGCCCCAGCCACCCAGGGTTAGAGCATACAGCCTAAGAGTGCAGAGCTGAGTCTTGGCCCTCTGAAAGCATCCAGAAACAAAAGTATCCAACTATACCCAAATTGTACCACAGTCAAACACCCAGGGACTTTAAGGAACATAAAAACAAAAAGACCTATCAAAAGAGCAGTAACTACAAAGGATAAAGGAACATTTGTGAGGGCTGATGAGAAAGAACCAGTGTAAGAAATCCAACAACTTGAAAAACTAAAGTGTCTTCTTACCTTCAAATGCTCACACCAGCTGCCCAGCAATGGTTCTTACCCAGCTTGAAATGGCTGAAAATTCAGACATAGAATGCAGAATCTGGATGGCCAGGTAGCTCATCAAGATATAAGAGAAGGTTAAAACCCAATCTGAGAAAACTGGTAAAATGATCCAAGAGTTGAAAGATGACATAGCCATTTCAAGAAAGAACCAAACTGAACTTCTGCAAAATTTTACCATAGAATTTAAAAAATATAATTGGAAGCATTAACAACATAATAGACCAAGCTGATTAAAGAATCTCAGAAGTTGTAGTCTACTCCTTTAAAGCAACACAGGCAGAAAAAAATAAAGCAAATGTAATTTTTAAAAACAAATAAAACCTCTGTAAAATAGGGAACTGTGTAAAGAGATAAAGAGACCAAACCTATGACTCACCAGCATTCCTGAAAGAGAGAGAACAACTTGGAAAATATATTTGAGAATACAGTTCAGAAAAGTTCCAATTTCAGTAGAGAAAACTTGCTCATATGGTATGGCTCTGTGTCCCCACCAAAATCTCATCTTATAGCTCCCATAATTTTTATGTGTTGTGGGAGGGATCCGATGGGAGATTATTGAATCATAGGGTCGCGTCTTTCCCATGATATTCTCATGATAGTGAATGTGTATTATGAGATCTGATTTAAAAAAAAAAAAAGGGGGGGGGGAGCTTCTCTTCACAAGCTCTCTTTGCCTGCTGCCATTCCACATATGATAGTTTTAAAAAATGGGAGTTCCTCTGCACAATTTCTCTCTATGCCTGCTGTCATTCCACATAAAATGTGACTCGCTCCTCCTTGCCTTTCACAATGATTATGAGGCCTCCTCAGCCATGTGGATCTGTAAGTCCAATTAAACCTCTTTCAGCATGAAAACCGACTAATACACATGCAAATGCAGGAAATGTGTGTGCATACACACATACTCTGGAGGATGGAGATATATATATATATATATACACACACACACACACACACACACACACACACGAGAGAAAACAAACAACTTGGAAAACATCTGAGAATACAGTTCACAAAAATTTTCTTGATTTCACTAGAGAAAACTTGCTCATGTGGTATGGCTGTGTGTCTCCACACAAATATCATCTTATAGCTCCCATGATTTCCATGTGTTGTGGGAGGGACTTGATGGAAGGGGTGTGTGTGTGTGTGTGTGTGTGTGTGTGTATTTATGCACACATTCTCTCTCTATACACACACACACACAATATTGGAGCACCCAGATTCATAAAACAAATTTTTAGAGATCTACAAAGACATTAGACAATCACACAGTAATAATGGGAACTTCTATATCCCACTGACATCATTAGACAGATTATAGAGGCAGAAAACTAACAAAAATATGTAAAACTTAAACTCAACAATAGATGAATCAGACTTGAAAGACATCTACAGAACACAGAACACTCCATCCAAAAACAATGGAATATACCTTCTCATCTGACATGGCACATACTCTAAGATCAACCACATGCTCAGCCATAAAGCAAGTCTCAAAAAATTCAAAAATATGAAAATCACACCAATCACACTCTTTGACCACAGAACAATAAAAGAAATCAATAGCAAGACTATCTATCAAAACCATACAATTACATGGAAGTTAAACAACTTGCTCCGAATGACTTTTGGGTAAAGAATGAAAATAAGGCCAAAATCAAAAAACTTCCTTGAAACTAATGAAAACAGAGAGATAACATCCCAGAATCTTTGAGACACAGCTACATCAATATTAAGAGGAAAGTTTATAGCACTAAGTATCTACCTCAAGAAGTTAGAAAGATCCCAAGTTAACAACCTAATGTTACACCTAGAGGAACTAGAAAAACAAGAGTAAATCAATCTCAAAACAGAGGAAAAGAAATAACCAAAATCAGAGCTAAACTGAATGAAATTAAGATGCAAAAATGCACTCCAAAAAAAGCAACCAAACCAAAAGTTATTTTTTGAAATATTAAACTAGGTATATAGACTGCTAGCTAGATTGGTAAAGAAAAAAGAAGATTCAAATAAACACAATCAGAAATGACGAAGATGACATTGTAATCAACCCCACAGAAATTTTAAAACAAAAAGTGCCTAGAGACTAATGTGAACACCCCTCTGCATACAAACTAAAAAACCTAGTAGAAATGGGTAAATGCCTGGAAACACAGCCTCTCAAGATTGAAACGGAAAGAAAATGAAATTCTGAACAGACCAATCATGATTTCTGAAATTAATCAGTTACAACAAGCCAACAACAGCAACAACAACAAAGCCCAGGACCACCTGAGTTCACAGCCAAATTCTATCAGATTTAAAAAAAAAAAAAAAAAGAACTAGTACCAATCTTATGAAATTATTCCAAAAAAAATCAAGGAGGAGGGACTCCTCAACTCATTGTATGAAAATAGCAACATTCTGATACCAAAACCTGTTGGAGACACAATGGAAAAAAACAAAACTGCAAGTCTTTATTCCAGTTGAATATAGACAGAAAATTTCTAAACCAAATACTAGCAAACTGAATCCAGCAGCACACCAAAAAGTTAGTTCACCATGATCAAGCAGGCTTTTGGTTCAACACATACAAATCAATAAATGTGATTTACCACACAAACAATTAAAATAAAAAACCACATAATCATCTGAAGAGATATAGAAATGGCTTTTAATAAAATTCAACATTCTTCATGGTAAAAACTCTCAACAAATTAGTCATTGAAGGAATATATCTCAAAAGAGAGCAATACATAACAAAGCCACAGCCAACACTGCACTGACCAGGCTAAAGCTGGAAGCATTTCCCTTCAGAACTGGAACAAGACAGGTATGTCCATTCTCATCACTCCTATTCAACGTAGTACCGGAAGTCCCTGCTAGAGCACTCAGTGAGAGAAAGACGTAAAATGTATCTAAATAAAAAGAGAGGATGTCAAACTATCTCTGTTTACAGACAATATGATTCTATGCTTAGAAAAACCCCATATACTCCATACCAGAAGGCTCCTAGATCTGATCAATGACAACTTGTAAACCTGAATCTTGTAAAGTTTCAGGATACAAAATCAATGTAAAAAATTAGTAGCATTTCTATACACTAATAACAACCAAGCTGAGTGTCAAATCAAGAAAACAGTCTCATTTATAACACCCCAAAAAAGAATAAAATGCCTAAAAATACATCTTACCAAGGAGGTGAAAGAGCTCTACAGTAAGAATTACGAAACACTGGTGAAAGAAATCAGAGACAATACAAACAAATGGAAAACATTCCACGATCATGGATAGGAGGAGTCAATATTGTTAAAATGGCCATACTGTTCAGAGCAATTTATAGATTAAATACTATTCCTATCAAACTACCAATGTCATTTTTTACAGAAGTAGAAGAAAACTGCTCTAAAATTCATATGGAACCAAAAAAGAGCCTGAATTACCAAAGCAATCCTAAGCAAAAAGTACAAAGCCAGAGATATTTCACTACTTGACTTCAAAACTACACTCTGTGAGCAAAACAGCCTGCAAGTACAAAAAACTGACACATAGACCAATGTAACATAATAGAGAACCCAGAAATTAAGCCATCCACCTATAATGACTTGATCTTCAACAATGTTGTAATAACAAACAATGAGGGAAATAATTCACTATTCAATAAATGGTGTTGGAATAACAGGCTAGCATATGCAGATTGGAATTGAACCCTTTCCTCTTATCATAAATAAAAATTAGCTTAAAGATCTAAAACAGCAAAAATCCTGGAAGAAAATCCAGAAAATTCATTATGAGCATCAGCCCTGGCAAATTTATGACTATGTCTCCATAAGCAATTGCAACAAAACATACATAGACAAGTGAGACCTAACTTAACAGTTTCTGCACAAGGAAAGAAACTATCGGCATGGTAAACAGACAACCTACAGAGTGAGTAAAAATACAAACTATTTAACAAATGTCTAACATCAGGAATCCATGAGAAACTTAATCTATAAGAAACAACAAACAAAACCCCCATTAAAAAACAGGGACATGAACAGACACACCTAAAAAGATGTACATGCAGCCAACAAATACATGAAAAAAATGCATTAGAGAAATGCAAATCAAAACCATGAGATACCACCTCACTACAGTCAGAACAGCAATTATTAAAAAGTCAAAAACAGCAGACACTGGTGAGGTTGTGGAGCGAAGTGTACACTTATACACTGTTGGTGGGAATGAAAATCAGTTCGACCGCTGTAGAAAGCAGTTTGGAGATTTCTAGCAAGAACTTAGAACTACCATTCCGCCCAGCCATCCTACTACTGGGTATACATCCAATGGAGAACAAATTGTTCCACCAGAAAGACACACACATCTGTATGTTCATCACAGCACTATTTACAATAGCAAAGAATTGAAATCAACCTGCCTTCCTATCAATGGTGGACTGGATAAAGAAAAAGTGGTACACATACACTATAAAATACTCCACCACCATAAATAAGAACAAAATCATGTTCTTTTCAGCAACACGAATGCATCTGGAAGCCATAATTCTAAAAGTAACACAGGAACAGAAAATCAAGTGCTGCACGTTCTCCCTTATAAGTGCGAGTTAAACAGTTAAACATTGAATACACATGGACACAAAGATGGGAACAATAGACCTTGGACATTATTTAAGGGTGGAGGTTAGAAAAGGGACATGGTTTGGAAGGCTAACTATTGACCACTATGCTCACTGCCTAGATGATGGGATCATTTATACACCAGGACTAAGAGATATGCAATTTATCCGTGTAACACACCTGTACATGTACCTCTGCAATGTAAAATTAGAATGGAAAAAAAGTAAAATTAATTTGGAGAAAAAATATTAATACTAAAAATTAGAAAACAATTCTATTGCTTAAGTCAACTAGTTGATATCTGCAATTTTACTCTTCTTAATCTGCAAATTATACATAGCCATGTTTTTCATTATACTGTTTTCAAATTATGTTTAATTATGAAATACAGTAACTATACATAAAAGTAAAGAGGAAAACAATAGGAGATATGTATGTACTCATTTCCCAAAGCCACAAAATATTAATATTCTATAATCATTTCTGGATCTGATTTTCTCCCTGCCTTCTGAGAAGTTTCCACCACTGTGAAGTTGTTATTCAGCCTTATCATCTATATACTTATGTTTGCATAAACAGTAAAGAGCAAAAGTTGCCAAACTATAACCTGTGTGCCAAATTCAGCCATGGCCTGTTTCATATGGTCCATAAGTCAGAATAGTTTTTCTATTTTTAAAGTCCTGAAACAAAGAAGAATATATGTGGGCTGCGAAGCCTAAAACATTTATTATCAGGCCCTCTACAGGATGCTTTATTGATCCCTGATATTATTTTATCTGTTTTCAAAATTTATATAAATGGTCTCATAATAAAAAAAAAACCTTCTGTAACTTTCCATTTTTCACTCAATATTGTTTTTGAGAATTAGCAGTGTTGATACCTATAGGTCTAATTCATTTTTACAAACTGCTGCATAGTTAAAATACCAATGGAAAAGTCGCAATTTATTTTATGATGTCCCTATCGATAAACATTTAGGTTGTGTCCCCTATTTGGTCATTAAAAATAAATCTGTGATAAATATCCTCATACTACTCATGTGCCAGATCTCTTCTCTTGCATGTACATAGAAGTAGCATTGCAAGCTATAAGGTATGCACATCTTCAGCTTTGTTCAAGGTTGTCAATTGTTATTCAAGATAGCTTTGTTAATTTTATTATCACAAGTGTATAATTGTTCTTATTTACTCACATACTTGGTATTATCACATGTTTAATTTTTGTCATTGCTATCCTCTTGTTCTTTTTGTTTGCATTTTTCTGATTAACAGTGTTAATTTGATTAAAGTTATCAATTTACTGATTCTTGGACTCCAAATCTGCCCTTCTTTGTCCTGCTCTGTGATACTGGAACAAGACTCCATAAACATCTGTCCTTTTATCTCAGGCTCTGTCAACAGAGACTACTGAATAAAGTGCAAAACCACAGCATAAAGGGGCTTTCTTTCCTCAATCCATAATTTTTTCCTGTTCAGCACAGTAGCCAACAAATTGGGATGCAAGAGGTCTGGTAGCAAATTCACCTCAGTGGTATGCACGGTCCTTCTCCAACCTGCCCATGCCCTCTGGCAAGTTTCTCAGCCACCTGGCTGGATGCTCCTCTGAGCCAGCTCCAGCTCCAGCCCATGCCTTCTGGTGAGTTTCTTCCCACTGGTAGTTTTATGGGAAGGGGATACCAGAGTATTCTAAATTCTTAATTCCTCTCTTGTTTATTCTCCTGCAGCCTAGAGGTAGTAGCTATTTTCAGTATTTGCTACTACCATACCCTTAAGGGGTTTTTAAAACTTCTTTTAGTAATTAACCACTTTTTACTAGTTAATTCTTTAAAGTTTTCCCAAATTATTGGTATGATTATTGTCTCCTGAGTGGATCCTGAATGGTACAACCAGTGAGGCTGAACATATTTTCATCTGCATACTCAGTTTTTTTCCCTGAATCATTGGTAAAGGAGGTGGAAGAATGGATGGATTCATGCATGCATGGATGGACGGATGGATGACAAGATTAGATGGATGATATAGTTGATATAGATAGATGATAGATAAGATAGATATACTTTTATTGAAGGCAAAGATTTTTGCTTATGTGTTTTGGGTACCAAATCTTTATCAGATCTATGCCTTGCAAATGCCTTCTCCAAACCTGTAACTTTCTTCACACTCAATGATATCTTCTGTCACAAAGAAATTAAGCAGCATTTTCATTTGTACTTTGTACATTTGTGTCTTATTTTAAAAAGTCTTCATTATTCTGATGTTATAAAAATTATCTTCTATTTTTCTCATGAAAGCTTTAGAATTCTGGTTTTTAAATATTTGTATTTAATGTACCTGGAATTTTTGTATAAAGTTTAAGCTGGGAATATTGTTTTGCTGGTTTCTACATAAATAGTGATTTTATTTGAGTACCATATATTTAACAGTCAATTCTTCTCCACTAATTTATAGTGTAAACTTATCCTTCAATAGGTTTCATAAACATGAGACTTTTTCTGGAGTTTTTTTTAATCCTATTCAATTTGGCCTATTAACCTAATCTAGTACCAATGTCCACTGTTTTAATTATGATTGTTTTATAAGTATTGAAATCTGGTGGGGCAAATAAATACTCCATTTCCTCTTTTTTCTTCTTTAAATTTGTCTTGACTGATCTTTGACCTTCACTTTTTCATTCTTAATAAGTTCTAAGAAAAGTGCTTATAGATTAGTATAGTATTGAATTAATAAATTTGGACAAAATAGAAATACTTCCTATGTTGTCTTTCTACCAACAACACTGTATTTCTCTCCATTTACTTAGGTTTATCTTCAGTAAAGATGTAAGATTTTCTCAAAAAAAAAAAAGACTGAGTTTTATGATATTTATTTTTAGATATATAGATTTTGTTCTCCAATGAATGAGTTTCTAAAATCACATATTCTGATTGATTTGAACAGTATATATAAATGCTATTAGTTTTTGTGTAGTGATTGTTATATTCAGCAAACTTGCTAATCTAAATTCTATGTCTGCCTGTAGATTCTCTTGGATTTTCTATGTTGTCAATCACATGATCTGTGACATTCTTCTTTACATTATATTTTGCATGGAATACTGGAACATTCCTAAAGACTAAGGCAGTTAATCACAAAAATGGAATTCACTAACTACTAAAGAAATATTCATGTTCACATCTAGTATAAAAAGAAAGTTTTAGAAATGAAGTTTAGCAGCATTGAGAGCCCTCGTGTGGAAGCAAGTCAGGTAAAGCTTCTACTAACATTGTTTTTTTAAAAAACTATATCAGCTCATACATTAACCGATTTAATCAAACTTGTCAGCTTTTAGTTAAACTGACTACTTCTGAAACTTGATTTACCTATGTTTTCACAGAGTAGCAGGTTGCTGTGGCATTGGCTATTTGTACTTAAAGATATAGAAAGAGAATACTTCTTTTTTTCTTATTTATCAGTGTCTCTAAATCTCTATCTAAAGGCAACTAAAGGAAGATTTCAAAAATGGTCACCCAGACCAAAGAAAAAGGATTAGAAATTATCAATAGACACATAAAAATCAGCTTCACAAGTAATAAAAAATAAAAAGTCTTTTTATCCATATAAAATTGTTACAAGATTTTGGTTTGGGTATTGGTTTGGTTTTTTGAGAAGAAAGAAAAATAAGAGATTGTGCATGTGGGGGGTGGGGGATTGGATTTAAGAAAGATATGCTTTCATAGATTTCCAGTGAGATGTATAAACTGGTGAGCAATTTGGCATTATTTACAAAAAGTCTTTAAATCACAAATGCCATTTGACCCAAGAATTTTCTCTGTAATCTTTATTTTAAAGAACGAGTCACATCTGTGGTAAAAATGGAGATAGAAGGAGGTTGATTGGACATTTATATTGAGAAAAATTGCACATCTAATAAAAAGAGAATGTGTTAAATATATTGATACATTCATATGACAAATTCTATCTAGCCATTTAAAACCATGTTGTACAATCTTATTTTATGAACTAGAAATAATTTTCCTGAAATAGTGAAGTTAAAAAACCCATACTGTATAATATAATTTCAATTTGAATTAAACTATATTATGTATTAAGAAGGTTTTACTTTTCATGTGCCAGGCATGCATGTGTATACATTTATTTAATCTTTACAACAATTCTATTTGCTACTCTTTTCACCATTTTATAGATCTAGCAACCAAGGCACAGGGAAATTCAGTAATTTGCCTCAGGTTAGATAGTAAATGGCAAAACTGGACGCATACACACACGCTTTTGGCCAGAAAATAATTATCCTTGAGCAATGGGATTATGGGTTTTCATTTACGTATCTGCATATATTTTGTATTCTCCAAATTTCCTGAAATGAGAAGACATTAACAAATCTAATAAATTAAGTGTTAAGATAAATATTAATGTTTTTTGTGATTGCAGAAGGAAAAATGCCTATTAATCGTAAGTAAGGCAAAGGCATATTAATCCTCTACATATGCATATTTTTGTACCAGATTCTGGACACTTAGCCCAGGTTCCCTATTGATATGTATTTTGTTGGGCATATTAGTTCTATAAAAACAAAAATAAAAAACAGTAATCCATTCCAATGTAGCAGCTTTATTCCCACTGTCAGTTGTGTTTGATGTTGGGGAGAAATTTTCCACCCCTTATACCTTGAAAATAACTGATGTCTGGCTCCAACTCTGCTGTGTACACTCATTACCCTTAGCCAGAAATCACTGGGCTCAGAAAAAGTATTGCCCCATTAAACAAAGTGTCATCATTGAAGAGCAATTATTCTTTTTTATTTTTCCTGTGAGGTTATCTTAATAACTCACTCATAACAGTTATCTCCTAGGAAACATCTAGTTCATACAGTAAGACTGTTAAACAATATGAATCTGGTACAAATAGCACAGGATAAATGTTTCCAACCATGAAGTGTTTATATTTATTACAAATCGATGCAAGGCAAACACCACTGCCAGTTACTGCCTATTGTTGGTGGAAAATTAAATTATTCTTACTTTTTGTGGGCTTTTTACTCCTCTCCATGCAGCTTGTCATACTAGAAATTATATTTCACCATACCCTAGAAAGCTAAGTAAAACCCAATTGGCAAACTGAAATTTTTATTTAGAAGACCCAACATTTGTGAGAAGTAAGGAGAATTAGCAAGTTAGACAGTCATCATTTTAATATCACCAGACTCTAATTCTGTACTGGAGATGAGAGAATCCCTTTTATTGCTTTTCCTTCAACATGAGATGTAAGGAAGAATTTCCAAGGACAATTACAATGAAATCTTCATGTAAATTCTTGTTGCCATGAAAATTTCCCACATACGTGCATGTATAGCTGCCCACAGGATGGATCACCAGCTCAAGCTACTTAGGCCTAAAATCATCTACACTCTTATGTTTATTGTTTTCTGCTTAACTGCCATTTGCCTGTAATATAAACCTACTGACAGAATTATCATTAAGGCCAAACACAAATTCCTATCATTCAGGGCAGAGCAAAAAGAAAACACTAATGGGAACATTTACCAAAACTTGTCACCTGACACACCCTGAGCATAAGGCTCAGTGCATAAAGCTTGAAATAACTTATACTGAAAACCTGTAGTCACTACATTTTATTTTTCAATCCAGTGCTAGTTTTTCATTTCCCTCTCAAGGAAAAAAGTGTTCTTTTCTTGAACCTTGGAAAAGAAAGGAGTGAAATGTCATACAAAGCAAAATAAATATCTAGGTTGCTTATAAATACCTTATTCAAGGTAGTTATTGTATTTTCCAGAGTAAGGTTGTATTTCATTTCTTATATATGTTAAAATTAAGACTTGCTTCCATTATCATAGTTATCTATTGCTGTGTAACAAATTAATCCCAATATGTAGTGCCTTAACACAACAAAATTTATTATCGATACCACTTCTGTGGGTCAGGAAACCAGATGCAATTTAGCTGCATTTCCTGCTTCAATGTTGCTCACAGGCAGCAATCAAAGCATTGGCAGGCTGCAGTCATCTTAAGGCACTCCTGGGGAAGAACCACTTCCAACCTCATTTATGTGGTTGAAGGTAGGATTTAATCCTTGTGGGTTGTTGGACTGAGGGGTTCAGTTCCTTGCTGGCAGTTGGGAGAGGCCGCCCTTAATTTCTTGCCACATGGGTCTCTCTCACATGGTAACTTGCTTCATCAAAGTGAGAAAGCCAAGAAAGCAAGAGAGTCTTCTAGCAAGAGAGAGCATCCGACAAAGATGAAAGTCAAAGTCTTTGGTAACTTAATCATGGAAGTCCCATCCCATCACTTTTGATGTATTCTGTTCTTTAGAAACAAGTCACAAGGTCCAACCCACACTCAAGAGGAAAGGATTACACAAAAGCATGAACATCATCTTAGAAGTCTGCCTACCCCACGGCCGGGCGCGGTGGCTCAGCCTGTAATCCCAGCACTTTGGGAGGCCGAGGCGGGTGGATCACGAGGTCGAGAGATCGAGACCATCCTGGTCAACATGGTGAAACCCCGTCTCTACTAAAAGTGCAAAAAATTAGCTGGGCATGGTGGCCCGTGCCTGTAATCCCAGCTACTCAGGAGGCTGGGGCAGGAGAATTGCCTGAACCCGGGAGGCAGAGGTTGCGGTGAGCCGAGATCGCGCCATTGCAATCCAGCCTGGGTAACAAGAGCGAAACTCCGTCTCAAAAAAAAAAAAAAAAAGAAGAAGTCTGCCTACCCCACACGTAGTACACTGTGAATCAGAAGCACGCTCAGATTGAGAAGTTTCAACCAAATCTTTGACTTGTTTCCTTTTTTAAAGTAACTGTTAGCAACAGTATACAGTGATTCTAAGGCATTACACACAGAAAGAGAAAGAGAGAGATTAACCTGGAATTTATTCTGCTTTTATCTTAGAACTCTAAAGCTGTTAAAAACTTTTAAGTGACACTTAGGACAGAAACAGGAGCTGTCTGACCTTTTATCTGCTTCCCTCTGCCCCAGCCAAGTATGGTCATCAGTATTGATGAAACCCTGACTCTACCAAAAATATAAAAATTAGCTAGGCGTGGTGGTGTGCATCTGTAATCCCAGCTACTAGGAGGCTGAGGCAAAAGAATCACTTGAACCCAGGAGGCACAGGTTGCAGTGGGCTGAGATCATGCCACTGCACCCGTTTAGGTGACAGAACAAGACTTTATCTCAAAAAAAAAAAAAAGGAGAGAAAAGGATCGACTTACATTAGCATTTTGGAAAATGAACATAACCCACAACCTGTCTTAATTAGGCCCAATTTCACTAACAGTAATTGTTAGCGGTGTGCCATTTATAGTTATTCAATAAACATAAAATGATTATACAAATACTATGTAACAAAATTAGCTTGCAGATACAGAAAATGCCTCTATAGTTTTGTCAAAATCTGAGTGGTCTTGAATGTTAATAATATCCATGCTCCTGAACAAAAAGAATAGATTTTTTTGTGCCAAAAGGGTTTGGAAAAGGGGAAAATGAATGAGAGTTGGGGTAGGAAGACATCCTTGGACCTTTGGCGACTGTTGAAGAAAGAGTGGCATTTGACAAGATTCAGTGTATACCAAGTAAGGGATATAATACACACAGACAGATACCACATGGTGGGATACAGGCCCAGTTTCTTTTATGGACCAATTTAACTAAAACAGAAGAGAGATCTTAAGAAGTGAATGAAAAGGTGATTCCAACTTGCTGACAAAGCTACAATGTAAAATCCTTTAGTAATGGTTTTAAATCTACATGGCAGCTTCCAGTAATTGCTGACGATTTGCCTATTGTATTTACATACATTAACTGGGAATCCAAATCAATCTCCTTTTCATGAATTCTTCACTGTCTCTGAGACAAGCAATAGAACACCTTTCATTAAAAGGAAATTAACTTTATTTTTCTCAAACAGCTCCTCAGAAGTTAAAACATACATATATCTTGGTTTTGCTGCTTCTCAAATAAATTCAATATGTCTATAAGACAAAGAGACTAATGGTATAAATTAAATTCTCAGTTGTCTCAGTATTTATTTATCCTAATAGCTTCAGTAAAAACCATTTGACAACTGTATGTGTCAGCTGATAGGCGGTTTCAAAATTACAGGAATGTAGTCCTAGTTTAGGTAAAGTCAACCTACCTCTGTCTTCCACCGCCATTTCAAAATCCTATTCCCATGCTTTAGTATTTACATATTCATTAATTCACCCATTAACTAATATGTTCTAAGCACTCTTCCAGTCTCTAATGTCTGTGGCTACAGAGTCTCCAGGAGCACTCTCAGGTACTCAAGTCTCTGAAACAATGATTTGTTCAACTCTGGAAACAGGGAGCACTTCCCAAGGTCATTGAGGTACCCTGATAAATAGCTCTCCTCTTACTGTGAAAATTCTAAATCAAATAAGATCAATATTTTGAAAAATATCACTCAGATAAAACTGAGTTGGTGGATGTCGTTTATGTCTGTGAGCAAGTGACTCTCCAACAAACTGAATCCCAGAAATCAACCAGACATAACCTTTTTAAACCAGAGATGGCTTCCTGTTCCTGATCCTCAAATTGGCAGAGCCTCTCTGTAGGGGAAAAGAATGTAATGTGCTCCTTGCTAACAATAAGGAAGCAAAAGGGCTGGAGCTATATATGCCAATTTCACTCTTCAGATTCCCAGACAGAGTAAGACTGACAAGATAGGTCATAAATCTTATTGCAAGTGAATTGCTTACACACAGGGCAGGAGTGGGCAAATTATGGTCTACTTTGGGACATAAAATGGGTCATTTTATGAAAAATTAGGCCCGTTACATTTTTTTGTACAGCCCACAAACGAAGAATGGTTTTTATGTTTTTGAATGGTAAAAAAAAATCAAAAGTATTTCATGTCACATGAACATTATATGAAATTCAAATTCCAGTGCCCAAAAATAAAGGTTTACGAGAATACAGCCATACTCATTTGTTTACATATTGTTTATGGCTACTTTCTCACTCCAATGGCTTAGATAAGTAGTTGTGAAAAAGACTGTATGGCCCACAAAGCCTAAAATATATGCTATTTGGCCCTTTACAGAAAAAGTTTGCTGACAACTACATAAGAGAAACACTTTTTTCTTTTGAGGAAGCAGCATTCTCCCTGGGACTATTCTAGAGACGGACTCTCCTTTCATCATTTTGTCTTTGTTGTAGGACCACCATTCTCTCAGTGCCCTATCCTTCTTTCTCTCTCAAAACCAGGCAGGAATTTTATGATTTTCCTTAGCCCCTTATTAAATTAATTATAATTTGTTTTCTGTTTATATGTTATTTAAAAAGTCTTCAAATCATTCCAGGATCCCTACAACAATTTTCCAATTAGTTTTCTTTTTATTTATTTTTTCTTTTTTTGAGACGGGATCTCACTATAGCCCAGGCTGGAGTGCAGTGATGGGATCACAGATCACTGCAGGCTCGAAATCCTGGGCTTAAGGTATCCTGCTATCTCAGCCTCCTGCTATTAACTTCTTCTCATATCTCTGTAAGTCTTCGAATTGAAAATAACTTAGACTAGAGTTTCTGTTCAATCCCCTCATTAGCAAAATGAGGAAACTGTTACTTTGTGAGCCAAATGACTTTCCCCAATTTGCAAATCTAATTTTTGATCAACGAGAACTAGACTTTCTCCCAAAACATAACTCAGTGATTCCTCTGTCATACTCATAGTATACTCTATGTTGTACTCATGAAATTTTCAGATTCCCATCGATCAAGTCAGATTTATAATCTAGGCTGTGAATCAGAGAACTATAGACTATGGGACAAACTTTGCTCTCTGTTTTTGCAAATAAAGTTTTATTGGAACACAACCACAATCATTTACTTATCTGCAGCTGCTTTTGCACTACAGTGACAGAGTTGAGTAGCTGCACCACAGACTGTATGGTTCACAAAGCCTAAAACATTGACTATCCAGTTCTTTCCAAAAAAGTTTTGCTTTTCTGATCTACAGCCCTAACCTAGACCACCCCAAGTATTCTCATTCCTTATCGCTTTCTATGGCACTTACGGCTTGTTTTCTCTATCTGCTCTTAATTTCTATAGTAATGAAACGTCTGATCATTTTAACCAAGCACATGGCAGACTGAACTAAAGACATTTCTCAGCTTCCTTTGTAACTTGGTGTGGTCAGTGGAATAAATGGGATGTCAATGGACTTGTACATGCAATTTCTAGGAAGTGTCCTTAAAGGAAGAAAGATAGTATACTCTTCTCTTTTGTATCCTTCTTTCTAGCTAGAATGATAACAACATAACTGAAAAGTCATCTCACACATGGATGATCTTGGACCTAGAATACATGTTAGAGCAACAAGACGGAAAGATCCTGGATCCTTGACATCAGTTTTTCTACCATCCTCAGACAACACACGTCTGGATGTTTAGATGAGTGAGAAATACAATTCTCTGTTAAACAAACCTCTGCCAATTAGGATTTTTCTGTTTGTACTTAATTCTAAGTGATGCACTTATAATAGAAATTTTTCTTCCAGACAGGCCAGTATATTTCTAGTTTGCTGAATTAGCTATGCTTATTCTCACACCTCCATTCTTTTGCTCATGCTGCTAGCTCATGCTGGATTGCCCACTCTTTCTTCCTCCAGTTGGCTACATTTTACTAATTCTTCAAAGCAGTTGAAGTTCTATCTCCACACTGAAGCACCTCACCTCTCTTTTCCCATTTAGAAGTCAGCACAATATGTCTGGACAACTGAGATTGCACACTGTATTATATTCTTTTAGTTATGTGTTTTGGTATTTTATGCCCAATGATAATGTAGACTTGTACAGGATTAGTATCATTTATTTTTGTTTCTGGTGCCCCAGTGCTATAGCTAACCACAAAATATTTGTTGAATTTACTTTAATACATTTGGGCAAAAGTAAGCCAAACATAGCCATGAGTTCACAGGTTCTCATACTTTAAACTCAGGTATGTTTTTGACGCCTGAATCATAATGTATAAATCAACCAAAGGGAGATTTGTCCCAGGTGAGGTCATTCAAAATGGCATATGATGTACATTTAGCCAAAAAAGTTATGTGCTGCCTAGTAAAGCCACGAGATAATTCATACTAGTGTCACATATGCTAAATTGGACAAATGTGCCACATATCTGTTTTAGTCCATTCCTGCTGCTAAAACAAAATACTATACACTAGGTAATTTATAAATAAGAGAAATGTATTTCTCACAATTCTAGAGGCTGGGGAGTCCTAGATCAAGGTGCCAGTAGATTTGGTGTCTGGAGAAGGCTACTGTCTTTAACTTTTCTTTTAAAAAATTTTTCCATAAGTTATTGTAGTACAGGTGGTTTTTGGTTATGTGAATAAGTTCTTTAGCGGCGATTTGTGAGATTTTGGTACACCCGTCACCCAAGCAGTATACACTGCACCGTATTTGTAGTCTTTTGTCCCTCAACCCACTCCCACTCTTCCCCCGAAGTCTCCAAAGTCCATTGTATTATTCTTAAGCCTTTGTGCCCTCATAGGTTAGCTCTTACATACCAGTAAGAACATTGATTGATGTTTGGTTTTCCACTTCTGAGTTACGTCACTTAGAATAATAGTCTGCAGTCTCATCCAGGTCACTGCAAATGCTGTTAATTCATTTCCTTTTATGGCTGCATAGCATTCCTTCATACGTGTATATATACCACAGTTTCTTTATCCACTCATTGATTGATGGGCATTTGGGTTGGTTCCACAATTTTGCAATTGTCAGTTGTGCTGCTATAAATATGCATGTGCAAGTCTCTTTTTTGAATGACTTCTTTTTCTCTGGGAAAAGATACCCAGTAGTGGGATTGCTGTATCTAATGGTAGTTGTACTTTTAGTTCTTTAAGCAAACTCCACACTGTTTTCCATAGTGGCTGTACTAGTTTACATTCCCATCGGCAGTACAGAAGTGTTCCCTGTTCACTGCATCCACGCCAACATCTGTTTTTTGATTCTTTGATTATGGCCATTCTTGCAGGAGGAAGGTAGTATCACATTGTGGTTTTGATTTGCATTTCCCTGAAAGTGAAGGCTACTTTGTTTCCACAATGGCCACATTCTCTGGAGGGGGCAAAGGCTGTGTCCTCACCTAGCAGAAGGAATGGAACGGCACAAGGTATAGGGCACTTCCTTCAATCTCTTTTATATGAGTACTGATTCACTTATGAATGCAAAAGTTTTATGACTTAATCACTTCACTTTCCAAAAACACCCCACCTTTTAATACTATCACATTGGGTAACAGGTTCCAAGGCATGTTATTTGAAGGGGCACATACATTCAAACCATAGCACTCTCATTGCAGTAAGTGGATATAATTCCACATTTAGTTTTCTCCTTTATGAGATGCTTTGTAGCCCTGGATGCCAGCCAGCCATACCTTTTTTCTAACTATAATAATAGAGTATTAGACAGATAAATTTAAGCTAAGGCCAAAAGCTGTAAGATACTGCTTATAGTTGTCCCAGTTCATGAAGCAAAGAGAAATATAATGGCTTGTCAAGAGCTTGAATGTCAATGCTCAAACATTTCTTAAATCTGCATCCAAGCAGTGTGCCCCCTGTGGAACTGTACATCTTGTTTATCTACAAGGCATAGGGCCATTTGTATAAGCCCAGCCTGCAGTTCTTAAATGGTGATGTGTAGTCTCTTTATTCACATTAGCTTATGGCAGAGTTCTTAGAACATTCTTACAAATGAATTAATTACAGTGTCAGCCAAAAGCCTACCTAGAAACAAGTGCCAGGAGCTGCTGAAGAGAAAATTGAGTTAGAGTCATACGGGCACTGATTTTTTTTTCTAGTGCAAGAAAGTTGCTTGCCCCCACTTTTTTCAACTTGCAATTTGAGGTAGCTCTATGACCAACCTCCCTTGGGAGGGCAGACAGTTGCCTATCTGCAGAGGAAAATGTGATCATGGAAGAGAAACTTGTCAGATGGCATGGGAACAGAGGGTGCTCTTGGGTTTTTTGCTTGTTTAACCATATTGCTCCTTTGTATATCCCCAAAAGCTTATTCTTTCAGTTTTACTGAACATTTTGTTCGTCTCCTTGTCAGTTATTGGTTACTTTTTTGAAGTTCTTCTCAGAATTTTTCTCTCCCTTGAAGAGAATATGTTGTTATGTGTATCTGCATTGTTTTCACCAGTGTTAATTTGAGAAAAAAATCTTACCCCTTCATCTTGCTTCATGCCTTCAGCCCTAATGCTTCCCCTGGCAGCATTAGGAAAGCCATATCCCAAAGAAATCTCCTACGTTTCCGTCAAACAAAAAGCAAATATTAAAATAGAAAGAAAAGTCAGTGCCTTTTAAGATGGTTCTTCTTAGGTGTCTTAGTTCACCTCTAAATGTCTGCCCTGTCTATTCATATATTCTAACCCAGTCCATTCTTCCCCATTTCTACTCCCAATCTTCTTCAGGCCTTTCTCCAATCAGTTAATTTTTTCTTATTTATAGTAAACACTGTTTCTTCCTTCACAAACCTTCCTTAACTGATTATGTTGGGGAAATACAATTAAAAACAAAATCTTCTCCCAACCCAGAAATCCTTTACAAAGGTAATAGAGAAAGAAAATCATATTATTTTTTGAAAAAACATTAAACCAGAATGTGATGTATATCACAGGCAATGTGCTATGAGATTGCGAAGACAGAAGAAATCTCCCTTTTTTATTAAAGTAGATACAACCCATTACAAGTATGTTTCAAAATAAACAATAACCAGTCTTTAAGAGGACTTGACAGCACAATTTGTCCCACATAGCTCATCCTAACTTTAACGGGTAATTGGGATGACCATTTGTTTTAGCTAATTGGCCTTATTCAGAGGTAAAAAAACTTCTATCTGTATGACAAGAGGCAGTTTTGCAACTTAGATTAAGGCACCCACTAAGGCTTACTTCTCAAAGAATCTGGGAGACAGAGGTGATCTCTTTTTTAATGTTTACATTTCATAGAGATGGCACCGAGGTCTTTAAGACATTGCTGGATCATAAAGCTGAGAAAAGCCCTATCTAGTTTTCCAAAGGACTCATGTATATTTTATAGAGAGGAGAAAGAGCTTAAAATTTCAAGTTTTCTAAAGTAAATGCTCTTAAAAAAGGGGGGCGGGGAAGAAAGAAAAGAAAAGAACAAGGTAGAACATTGTAAGAACATCCTTGTTCTACCTAGTGTAGTATGTGTCATGAAGCAGGGAAAAAGAAAGGTCTGGAGGCCAGTAATGAAAAAACTCTATAAAGAGGGAAATGAGGAGAAATCAGGAAAAACACAGGCATAGACTTTGTTTAGGAGATAAATATAGTTCTGGGACACAATTCAAAAACAATTACTGATTATAACTAAGGAGTGATATGTTTGATGAGGATCCTTAAGCCCCACTTTAGACATCTCTTTCAGTAACTGTTAAGAACTTAAGTTTCAGTTTCAGAAGATATAAAGAAAAAAATCTTTCCCACATGATGCTGCCGTGCAGCGTGGTTTAGGAAACACTGATGGGGTAGAACGATGTGAGCCTCTAATTTTTCATTGAGTTAGTCCTAGAGAATCTGGCCTAAGATCTTAGTGAAAAGGAAATAGAAATAAATAAAACAGGTAATACCAATAGTTTGTAAACAAATGAAGAAATAAGCAAAGTCCCTTCCATTTGAATTTTTAAAAATTGAATTAAAAAATCTCCTACCATAGAAGAAAGAGCAGCTGCTGCAGACAATTCCTACCTCCCTCCCACTTACAACATAGGCTTTGAGAGTTGGGTGTCAGAAAAGGCTCCAGGGCTTCAAGGAAGATGAGGATAGTAACTACGGGAGTCTCACAAGGAAAGGATACTTCCAGGAGATTAGAGTGGGAAGGGGACATCTGGAGATCTCTAGAGACTCAGATCAGCCTGCCATTACACTTGACTTCAACTTCCTGTCTTCTTTCAGACTCAGGTTTATAGATGAAAAGCCAAAGGTGAGTGCAGCACTTCTGCTGACAGGTGACTGACAGAAATAATTAAGCACAGAGCTTGGCTGAGGGCTGAGTTTTCTGAATAGCATTAGGACCCTTGGGGCTGAGAAAATATAAATTTCTTACCACCTGCAAGAAACTGGAAAGTTTACAAAAGATGTTTTCAAGATTTCCTGGCAGGTGGGCGGCACTGTTTGACAGCAGGATTCTGTCTAAAGAACAGCTGGTCTAAAAGTAGTGTCTTAAGCACAATGGGGATGGATGGAGAGATTAAAGCACAAGATAAAAGTGTGCTGGAATATTTTTATAAAGCAATATAATTTAATAAATAGCAAAGGGAACAGTAAAAGAGATGTGATGTCTATAAAAGGATTTAAGATGCAAGATGGACTGGGATCAGACATAAAATTAAATATAAGCTTTTGGGAGCATACCACAGATAATACGAATCTTTTAGATCCCTACCTACAGAAAGAAATATATCCATCTAAAACCACAAAACTGGAGCAAATACCAGCTCACATCACTATGGTACTGAAAATAAAACAAAAGAAATGAGAATGACTCCTATACTCAAATGAAATTCAGCTTCACATGATGACTATCAGGAAATTCAGTTTCTCAACGACATCACACTGAGTAAATGCCGTAACAAAAACTGACATTTGTTGAGCGCCTACTGTGTGCCAGGCACGAGGCTAACTATCCCACACATATTATCTCAGAAATGCTCAAAGTAATTTGAAGAATTCATTATTATTTACATTTTATGTATATGAAGCCGGAGTTTTTGAGAAATAAATTGCCCAGAGTATACAACTAGGAAATGGTGGAAATGGAATTGAAACTGAGGACTGCTGGACACAGAGCCCTTTGCATTTCATACTGCTTTCTACTATAGCATCTGTGGATTATGTTTCTCATATTCTTCTACTCCATAATTGGATTCCAAATAGTCATGAAACAGAAGAACATCTGACCAGAGCTTTTCCCATTTAACATGCAATTTCTGAAAGACTCTAATTCTCCAATTATCCACCAAAAAGTAATCTCTCATTCTAACCTCCAATTTTCTACTAAATCAAGTCTTTATGTTTTTCTATAATGTTCTCCTATTAGCACAAAAGTATTGATCACATAGCCCTAATATGTGTATATTTATGTATAATTTTGTGAGACTATACTGCATACCTTATAACAATTCAGAATAGAATATGAAATACTATTTTTAATATGATATTGAGTCCAATGTGGTTGAATATGCTGTCTTTTAAAATTTTGTTTAATATCTTGTTATATAATAGATTCTGCATCAGATTCTAAGTTCAGTTTATTCTGATAGCTATATGAGGTATATTTCATTAGTTGGTTATGGCAGTCATTAAGAGCAAATTTTCAGCTAGTAAATACCCATTTTCTCTGATGTCAAACAGTTGTCACTGAAAACATTTTAGACCATGTCACTTGATTATATTTTTAACAAGTGGGTTGAAGTAACCACTAAAGTATTAAATATTTTTAACCAGTTTAGAAAATTCTATTTTCAAGGTTCTTAAATGTATGTGCACACACACATGTGTGCATGTGACTCCCTAACAATGGCACACTTAATACATTATTGAAACAATGAAAAGATCTCCAAATGCCCATTTTCTTTTATTTTACTTTTATTTTAGCTTTGTGGGTATGTGCACAGGTCTGTTATTTAATATACAGGTTAACTTGTATCATGGGGTTTGTTGTACCAATTATTTCATCACACAGGCACTAAGCCTAGCATCTAATGGTTATTTTTTTCATTAGAGTCTTTAAATTGTTATTTTGTCATTAGTTATTAATACAAAACTTACAGGTAGATAACTGCAAATGTGTTTGGCAAACCCTGTCAGATCTGAGTAGAGAATCATTTTAACTGTGTAATGTGGCTGAATAAGCTCCTATTAGAAGTGTCAGTTCTAACACTTTCTTTACAACAATAAAAGTGTCGTAAGACAAGAATGTATCCTGACAAGTTCTTGAATTTTCAGTTTATTTTACTGCTGAGCCTTTCGAGTGATTTGTCTTCTGGGTATAAGGCCAATATTTGCATTCTGATTCATTTTTATAGCTGTATTACTGGATTCTTATGACCTAGAATCCAGCATACCTGGTGTAAGAAGAATAAACTCTTTTGGAACCTTGTCAGTATTATATTTCTGAAGGAATACTTAGAACAACTACAAGGAATAACTCTACAACCTTTCTTTGTGTAGTTCAGGTCACACATCCCACATCAGAATACCAAAATGGCTTCAAATAGTTTGCAATACAGGTAACCAGAAACAGCAAAATACTGTGATGACCATGTTTATACATTTTACCTATTAATTTATTGTCCTGGGAAAAGATAAGTATTTATGTTTAAAAAGACACAATTTTAAAAATTAACTTGCTATTGTCAGCTTTCACCAAAGGATTATAATTTAAGATAAAAAGAGGCTAATTTTATACTATATTCGCATTCAACTATTTATATGTGAAAACATTTGATAGCTACTGTGTTATTAGTTTGCAACTTGGCCAAAACCTTTACACTTTTAGAGATAATATATGCAAGAATATTTGCACTTTATAAATACTTTCAATTTTATAAGCACTAAATTTTATAATTAAGATATAGGATCATTTTCTAAAGAAAAAAATATGAAAGGGTTTTAAATAACAAAATAAATCAGTTTTCTTGGATTTAATAAAAAGGATTCAACTTTCTGATCTATACTAAGTCTTTCTTTTATTAAGATTTAACTCTATAAACTTAAACACCAACAACATGGAAATTAAAATTCTTTAATCTCTTTAATGGTTCATGAGGGCAATTTAGTGGGATAAAGAAACAGATAATAAAGTGTAGATTTAAACAGACCTGGAGGGAGGAAATAAGATATAAATAGATGATGGATAGACAAATAGAATATATTTTGTGATTGTTTTATGGTTTCTATTTCTTCATTTTTCTCTTTGATCTTTGATTAATTCTTTTCAGTTAAAACATAGTTCTATTAATATCTTTTCATATTGCTCTATTATTTTCTGTTCTGTGAAAGTGCATTCTTCCGCTCATGGTGGTGAATTATGTGTGTGCTTTATAATTTTGTCTGTGAACTTCTCTTTAACAGAATGCACATTCCAGATTATGAAGGCTTCCCTATTACTAGTTTTATGCTATTTTTAAGTTAAGGTACAATGTGTATACAGTAAAATACACAAATATGAAGTGTTCAGCTTGACTAATTTTTTCATATGTATATATCTATGTAACCAACATACAGATAAAGATACAGAATATTTCCAGCGTTCTCATGCCTCCTCCCAGTCAGTATCCACTGAAAGGTAAATGCTGTACATTTTTATATTTGGCGCTATGTTTTTCAGTTTTCTCCTTTATAGAAAAAAATTGCCTTTCCAATTCTGGGTCTTTTAAATTTCCATATAAATTTTAGGATCAACTTGGTAATTTCTACTATAAGAAAATTATTAACATATTAATTGTGATTGAATCTAATCTACAGATCAATTTCAATTTTCCCAAAATTGACCTACAGATCAATCTAAAATCAATTTGAGGAAAACTGATATCAATATCTTATCAATATAATAACATCTTATGAACATCACATAATTCTTAAATCCATAAACATAGTATGTCATTTTATTTATATTGGCTTTTCTTAATTTCTGTCAGCAATATTTTGTAGTATTTTTTGCACTTTTACTAATTTATTTCTAGCTATATGGTTTTTTGGTGTCATTGTAAGTGGTGCCATTTTAAATTTAATGTTTAATTGTTTTTCACTTGTAAATAGAAATACAACTGTTTTTGTATATTGACCTTATATTCAGGATCCCTGATTAACTTTATTTTTCTATTATTTTTATAGTTTCTAAGGACATTCTAAGAATGTAATCATGTCACTGTTTTTCTAATCATTATACCTTTTCCTTTTGTTTTATTGCATTTCTAATGTAAATGCTAAATAGAAGTTATGAGTTAACATCTTTGACATTTTTCCAACATCAGAAGAAAGCATTCAATATCTCATCATTAGCTATGTTGTGCTCTATAGGATCTTAAATAGATACACTTTGTAATTAGAAAATTACCCTTTATTCCTAGTTTTCTCAAAATTTTTATCAGGAACATGTGTTGAGTTTTAGCAAATATTTATCTACATACATTGAAATGGTCAGCTACTTTTATATCTTAATCTGTTACTTTATTGAATTCTATTTATTAATTTAAATACAGATTAAATCAAACTTGCATTCCTGGAATCAACTCATATGGCAAAAAAATTATATTAGTTTTGTCCATGACCCTACAGAGTTTAATATTTTTAGTTTTTTTATATTACTATCTCAGCTTAGGATTTTGATACCACGAAGATAGTCCAAATAACTTAGATGTAAATAATCTAGAATTATTCTACAAGTATATAGGTGAGTAATGTGATAAATTTATATCACTCTGATTATAACTAACTTCTCTAAACAGAGGTAAGGAGCTCAATAAAAACCAAATAGGCAAAAAAGCAACCAAAATAGATTTAGATGTCCTCAAATCTATAAACTTTTTGTTGTTATTCTTTTGTTTTTGTTTTTTGAGACAGAGTCTCACTCTGTCGCCCAGGCAGGAGTGCAGTGGTGCGATCTTGGCTCACTGCAACCTCTGCCTCTGGGACTCAAGCAATTCTCTCGCCTCAGCCTCCCAAGTAGCTAGGATTACTGGTGCGTGCCACCACACCTTGCTAATTTTGTATTTTTTTTTTGTAGAGGTGAGGTTTCACTTTGTTGGCCAGGCTGGTCTCCGGGTCCTGTCCTCAAGTGATCTGCCCCCCTTGGCCTCCCAAATTGCCAAGATTACAGGTATGCGCCACTGTGCCCTAAGGAATCTGTGGGTTTAATACAATTAAGTTTAAGAAACGTAAGTTTAAGCATTGACTTAGTCTGACTAGACCAATGAGAAATAAGCAAATGAAGAAAGCTAAGAAAAAAAGTTGTGGTAAGGAACAGCGTAATAGGAATATTGAAAGCAGATAAAGTCAAGAATGCACTCCCTTGTGGTCCTCTTGTGGAGAGGTCAGAACGCAAACTTTTCATAGCTTCTGGCAGGTAGACCTCACATTAATGTAGTACAATAATAAATGTTTATAATGTTAAACCTAAATCATCTAGAAAAGATCAAATTATACTTGGTGTGGTCTGATTAAGATGAAATATTTGTTTCAAAATATTTTATGTAAAATGTTTGATGTTCCATGTAGTTTTATATATAAAATTATATATAATTATACATTTATATAGTATATATACACTTATATTTAGTTATGTATATATATATTTATATTGTTATATACTTAGTTATATAGTTACATAGACTGAAGTCCAGCTGTCTAGGATTCAGTTTCTCAGCCTTTAGGATAAATGAGGTTTAAGTTTCTTATGCCCACGAATTCATTATTTGCCATTCTATTCTTTAAAAAAAATACAATGAACTCTACAGCTAAGAAATTGTACCTATCAAATCATTTAAGTGATTGTTTGAATAAAGAACAGCTGTCACAATGGCATCAATTTACCTGCTCTTTCATTCTTGCATCCATAAAATTATTTTATTTTACACAGAAATGTACTGAGAAATAATTTTTTTAATTTGAAGGTATAAAAGGTTGTTTCAAAATGCTAATTATTATTACTATTATAATAGCCAAGAGGAAATAAAAACAACAGTGATCCTAATTGGTAACTTTAATAATAAAGAACATATCCTTAACTATGAAAGAGATAAAGAAGAAAACACACACCCCCTCTGGGCTCAACAGTAGTAGTAAGAAGCAAATGCAAAATTGATGAAGGCTAAAAACTTTGCATTGGAGAATGCTACTTGAATTCTTTTTACCAGACAGAGCATCATCTTCAAAACCTATTTAGCCTCCTGTCTTCAAATGTACTCTGATATCTCCACAAATCTCTGTTTAACTGAAATTTGACTAAGTACTAATGCCGATTCTAGATAAAAGCTAGAGCTTATATTACCTGAAGCATCAAAGATGGCCAAATTTATGGTAAAATATATTTGATTTTATATCCTGCATATTTCATATCTGCAGAGTAAGTATATGCTGTATTCTGAATGTCTGCATAAATGTTTTCTATACCATCTACATGTCAATAATTTCTACCTATAACTCAGACATTTCCTCTGAACTCACACTTCAAGCAGTTGTTTAACATCTCCAATTGAATATCTTATACGTATTTCAAATTTTGTTTTTCTAAAAAATAGTGCCTATAATTCTCAATCCCCAACTTTTTTCCATTTATTCAGTTGTTCAAATCTGAGAATTGTGTTCAATTCCTCCTTTTTTGCTTATCATTTATATCTAACTCATCTCCAAGTCCTGTCAATTTAACTACAAACATATCTTGATTTCATTCACTTATCTTCATCTTAACTGCCATTGCCATAATGGAATCCATCATTACTTTTTGCCTAAATAATCATATCTATTTTCAATTAGAAAATAATTAAAAATACATATATGGTATAGGAGGCCCAGTGTGATCTGGCCTATTTCACGTCTCACCACTTGTCTCATTAAGCCCCATGTTCCAGACATACTGACTTTCATTAACCTCTGAAACACACTAAGCTTTTTCCTTCCTTAAAACCACAAAAGCTCTTTCTTCTAACTAGAACGTTCTTTTCTCTGAATTCCAACTTTTTTAATTTCACATCTAATCTCAAGTATCACCTCCTCTTAAAAACTTACCGTTCTGTTGAAAGTAGTTTTCTCACCCCCTAACACCCTCATTTCCATGTAGTCTCTTACTGCACACTGCTATTTCCCCTTCATATCATCTAGCACAATTTGTACAGTACTTACCTGTTTACTTACTTTTCTTTTTGTATTCAACCCCAGTTAAACTAGAAGCTCCACATGGACTTTGACCATCACTATTTTGTTCACCATTGTAAACAGAGTACCATGTAGCTGTAGAATGCATGTGTTGAAATGCTGATGAATATGTGGTTTTAAAAAGTACTGGACCCCTTCCTGACACCTTACACTAAAATTAACTCCAAGTGGATTAAAGACTTAAACATAAGACCTGACACCATACCAACCCTAGAAGAAAACCTAGGCAAACCATTCAGAACATAGGCATAGGCAAGGACTTCATGACTAAAACACTACAAGCATTGGCAACAGAAGACAAAATAGACAAATGGGACCTAATTCAACTCCAGAGCTTCTGTACAGCAAAAGAAACAATCATTAGAGTGAACTAGCAACCAATAGAATGGGAAAAAAATTTTGCAGTCTACCCATCTGACAAAGGCCTAATATCCAGAATCTACAAAGAACTAAAACACATTTACAAGAAAAAAACAAACAAACCCATCCAAAAGTGGGAGAAGGATATGAATACTTTTCAAAAGAAGATATATATGAGGCCAAAAAACATATGAAAAAATGCTCATCATCATGATTATTAGAGAAACGGAAATCAAAACCACATTGAGATACCATCTCACGCCAGTTAGAACGGCGATCATTAAGAAATCTGGAGACAACAGATGCTGGAGAAGATGTGGAGAAATAGGAACACCTTTACACTGTTGGTGGGAGTGTAAACTAGTTCAACCATTGTGGAAGACAGTGTGGCACTTCCTCAAGGACCTAGAAATAGAAATTCCATTTGACCCAGCAATCTCATTACTGGGTATATATCCAAAGGATTATAAATCGTTCTATTATAAGGACACATGCATACATACATTCATTGCAGCACTGTTTACAATAGCAAAGATGTGGAACCAACCCAAATGCCCATCAATGATAGACTGGACAAGGAAAATGTGGCACATATACACCATGGAATACTATACAGCCATAAGAAATGATGAGTTCATGTCCTTTGTAGGGACATGGATGAATCTGTAAACCATCATTCTCAGCAAACTGACACAAGAACAGAAAATCAAACACCGCATGTTCTCAATAGGCGGGTGTTGAACAATGAGAACACATGGAACAGGGAAGGGAGCATCACACACTGGTGTCTGTTGGAGGGGGCAAGGGAGGAACAGCGGGGTTGGGTGGGGAGGTCAGGGGGAGAGAGAACATGGGGAGAAATACCAGAAGTGGGTGATGGGGGGGATGGAGGCAGCAAACCACATTGCCATGTGTGTACCTATGCAACAATCCTGCATGTTCTTCACATGTACCCCAGAACCTACAGTACAATTTAAAACAAAAAAAAAAAAAAAAAAAAAAACGAACTATAGACTCTTCAGTTAATTTGCTTTCACTACACTTAAATCAGAGGCCTACCCCAGGTGGGGAAATTAACAATGGGAAGTTAGACAGGGTTGCTGGTATGCTTTCTCATGGTCTGAATGCTCAGTATATGCTAAGTCTCCTTTTTACTTTCTATAGTTCTCTTTTCACTTGGTAAATAATTAGTTCTTCCTCCTTTGTTGCTGCAGAAATTATCTTCCTCCTCAAAAGTTCAGCGGCACTTCATCCTATATTGCCAATCAGTCTGGGTGTCCGGAATGTTACTCTCCCCACCCCGCCTACCAATATCACCTCCATCATTTTTCCCACCTACTTCCAACACATTAATCAAGAAATACCACTTATCTTCCCTCTGCCTCTCTCCTTCTATAGATGTTTTACAGGACAATTTATGCTATTTCAGAAATCCAGAACAAGCTCCCATCTGCCATCTGTTAAACCATCGTTTCTCCTTCATTAAAAATCTCCCTAAATTCAAGCTCATTTCAGAAAAAAACAAAAAAAAAAAAAAAAAAAAAACAAACAAAAAAAAAAAAACAGGAGTTTGTAAAGGAGTGAGATATCTTACATTTAGATTCATGTGTCTGAGACCTACAATGCTCTGTATATCTACCTGGAATTCCTTAATAAGAACACTATGAAAAATAAAGTCCAGAATAGAAAAAGCAAAATCATAGTATTTATATATTTTAAATACGTAAGACTACATAGATGCATGTTCTATTTCTGTCATGCTGCAGTGTGGCAAAGTGATAGATCAAAGGGATATGCTTGCCTTCTACACAATGCCTAACAAACCAAAGATACACAATAAACACACAAATATTTTCCTATCATACAGTAGTGTACAAATTATCTATATATATGTACATAATCTATATATCAAGTTTGAAAAGAATTTCATGCTGGAATTTTTTTTTAACATAGCCACTAGTTTTCTTCTACTTATTGAGAAGGTATCTGTGATGTTTAATTTTAGGTGCCATTTGACTGAATTAAGGTATATGTTCAAAGCTGGTAAAGTGTTATTTCTGGGTACGTCTGTGAGGGTGTTTACAGAGGAGACTGGTGTGTGAGTCGGTGGACTGAGTCACAAAGATCTGCCCTCAACATAGGCAGGCATTATCCAATCAGTTGGGGGTCCAGATAGAAAGAGAAAGTCTCTTTCCTGGGGCTCAGATAACCTTCTTCTCATGCCTTCAGACATCAGAACCCCAAGGCTCTCCAGCCTTTGGACTTGTACCACTGGTCTCTGGGTTCTCAGGCCTTTGGCTTCCGACCTAATGCCATCAGGTTCCCTGGTTCTGAGGCTTTCAGACTTGGACTGAGCATTGCTTCTGGCCTCCCTGGATCTCTAGATTGCAGAGGTCTATTGTGAGACTTAGCCTCTATCACTGTATAAGCCAGTTTCCCTGATAAACTTTATCTTCTCTCTCTCCCCCCACACCCCCACTCCCCATCATAGGTTCTGTCTCTCTGTAGAACTCTGACTAACACAGTATCTCTACACTGTAATATCAAGTGGACTGAAATACACCTTTCCTTTTCCTGAAGTATTTAAACATTTAACATTCTTAATGAGGCCATCTTTACCAAAGTAAAATAAAGAAATTTGACAGTTCTCCAATAGGGGTACAATATATTATTCATGCCAGACTGGAAGAAAAGATTTCTTGCCAGGTACTTCTAATCATTTGTGTCCTAAATCAAACTCAACTCTAATTGTAGAAGACACTAGCTAGACATTGAGACCACATTTATTTAAATTGGGAAATAACAGATCATGAGTTTGTTATGAATTAGTAATAAGTTCTTTTAAAATAAGAGCAGTTGGCTAGATGAGAACCAACAGTAACACCCCTTTACAATCGTGCACCATATAACAATGTTTCAAAGACAATCACATGTACAGTGGTGGTCCCACAGTAATAAAAGACTGTATTTTTACTGTATCTTTTCTATGTTAGATATGTTTAAATATACAAATGCTCTCCATTGTGTTACAATTACCTACAGTATTCAGTACAGTAACATGCTATACAGGTTTCTAGCCTAAGAGCAATAGGCCATATCATATAGCCTACCTGTGTAGTAGGCTGTACTATCTAAATTTGTGTAAATACGCTTATGATGTTTGAACAAAATTGTCAAATGATAAATTTCTGAGAATGTATTTCTGTCATTAAGCAATCCATGACCACATTTGTATGAGTTTAATTTTGATTTCCATATTTCAGGAGCAATTTGGAGAATGTTTTAAAAGACCCTGAAAAATGCAGGCCAAAATGATGAGTGGTAATAAAACATATTAAGAAAGCATAAAAAAATAAAGTTATTTAATCTTATGAAATTAAGGTTATGAAATAACAAAAGGTAGAAAATTTTTATTATAAGGATATTTTCCAGCTTTTCTTGTACTCTGAGAGCTACATGAGGTGGGAAAATAGGTTTAAGTTGTGATTGAAAAGAGATTTACACTACAGATAAAGGATGTTTGTTTGGAGATTCTAATATTTGAAAAGAGGCTTCTGCAGAGATAAACACAATGTTCACCCTCGGAGAGCCTTAGAATAGGAGGCATGGTAATCTGTCTGAAGTTGCCTTGAGAAAACTGACCAAGCTATTTGCACATAAGGGGTCCCTTAAGAATTAAGATTCTCTAATTCTACTTTCAGTGACCCTGGGAAGCTTTTTTCTTTTCTTTTTTTTTCTTTTTCTTTTTTTTTTTTTTTTTTTTTTTTGAGACGGAGTTTCACTCTTGTAACCCAGGCTGGAGTGCAATGGCGCGATCTCGGCTCACCACAACCTCCGCCCCCTGGGTTCAGGCGATTCTCCTGCCTCAGCCTCCTCAGTAGCTGGGATTACAGGCATGTGCCACCATGCCCAGCTAATTTTTTGTATTTTTAGTAGAGACGGGGTTTCACCATGTTGACCAAGATGGTCTCGATCTCTTGACCTTGTGATCCGCCCGCCTCGGCCTCCCAAAGTGCTGGGATTACAGGCTTGAGCCACTGCGCCCGGCCAGCTTTTTTCTTAATAATAACAACTTCATATTTCAACAGTGTATGGAATATTGGCTATTTTAAGAAACAAGTGTTTATTATTTAAAAACTCTATGATGTGAATACAGAGCAAAATGTGAAGCCAAAGTGTTGATAAAAGTAAGTAACTTTTCTATGTGTACAGGTTAATTTCAAAACAGCACATCTCTTTCTCATTCTTTCCTCTGTAATTCTGAAGATGACTTCTGATACAATACTCAATCTCGAGTGACTAGTAAGGACCAGCTATCACTAAATTTAAACTCTGGAAAAACTTAAAGATGGAGACCTTTGTAAATTGAATATGTCACAAATATTGTATGCTGAGAAATTGGCATTCATTATCCACAGAGGTGCCCTCATTACCAATCTGTAGTATCATTTGAGAGTGATGGTGTCACCCCTATATAACGGATATAAATTACACTATTCTTTGTCTGGTTCTGACATTTTTCCTCCACATAAAGTGCGTGATGACTCAGTTTCATTTTGACCTTTGTCTTTCCTATAATGGAAAACACAAAATTATATCTGTAATAGCAACAGAATGTTCCTGAGCTTGACCTTAACCTATCACAGGAAGGAGATTATAAGAGTACTATTTGCAAAAATGTTGATAAACCTCTCATTGTGAGTTCTGAGTTGATAAACCTCTCATACACACACACACACACACACAAACACACACACACACACACACACACACACACACACGCAATGTTTTTTCAGGCTAAATCACTAAGGATAAATTTCATATAAAATCTAACTGAGGCCGGGCGCGGTGGCTCAAGTCTGTAATCCCAGCACTTTGGGAGGCCGAGGCGGGTGGATCACGAGGTCAAGAGATCGAGACCATCCTGGTCAACATGATGAAACCCCGTCTCTACTAAACACAAACAAAAAAAAGTTAGCTAGGCATGGTGGCGCGTGCCTGTAATCCCAGCTACTCAGGAGGCAGACGCAGGAGAATTGCCTGAACCCAGGAGGCAGAGGTTGCAGTGAGCCGAGATCGCGCCATTGCACTCCAGCCTGGGTAACAAGAGCGAAACTCCGCCTCAAAAAAAAAAAAAAAAAATCTAAATAAGGGCTCTGTCATCAGTAAACATATACAATTAGGCTGTTTCCAAAAATTTTACCCTATTTATAATAGGTATTTTATAATTATAATCAGATGGATAAAATAAAAGAAATCCATTTATCTGGTTAAGCTTTTCAACTTTGTTTATCTTCAGTTTTTCCAAGTGGGAATTTATATTAGAGCTGATTTCTGAGACCTTCCAATTAAAAGATTAAAAAGCTCAATTCAGTGATTTCCAGTGAGCCCAAAGACCACAAAATGGCTTCTTTGTTAATGCTTCTTAGTGTTTTTTCTGCTTCCTTTTAGCCAGAAAAGTTCACTAAGGAAACTGACCTGCAGGTCAAACATTGTAACAGTCCAAGAAGCTAATGCCACACGCATCCTCATCATCATACCTTCTCTCAAAATTCGAGTCCTCATTCTGGACAAAAAAGAAGGTAAGAAAGGGAAGGTAAAGCAACAAAAAAATGTATCTCATCTGGCTTAAGATTTGTAGCAATGATAGGAGGGGTTAAAGAATGATTGAGAAGGAGAGTGTTTGAAAAATATACTTATGTACACTATGTGTATATATATCTGAATTTTTAAAAATTAGACTTATTTACAAATTTTTAGTCATATAATATTGTTTCTGAAAAAGTACAAATAACTCACTGAATTAAGTTGTCTTTAATGGAAAAGATGAGGTCAGTAGTTTAAAGATCATCTGTGTTTTTGCTATTTTAATTATTTTGCAATAACTAAACATACTCCTGTCTCTTTTATAAGGAATTTCATAAAGTTGCAATTTAAAAGATAAAGCTTGAATAATGATCACCTAGATTGCTGTTTAAAATATCCTAAAGGAAATAAAACCAAATACAAAAGAACATCCTGTTAATATACCTTCTATTTCATGCCAAATCAACATTCAAATGTTTCCAGATAACATATTAACTCACCTTCAAAACAAAGTTTATGATTTTTTTAACATAGATTTTCATAAAGAACTGCGGGTGCCTGGAGTTAGTGTTGCAAACAAGTCAGAGACAAAGAGAAAGGGGCCTGGGAAATGGAGATAAGGCTCTGCATTACTTAGAACTCTTGGTGCCAGCTAACAGAAACCAACTCAAACTAGCCACATTGCAAAAGTTATATTTTGGCAAAAATAACTAAGAAATCTTGACCAATTTTAGACATGGCTGAATCCATGTGCAGTATCTTCATATATCTGAAGTTGTACCTACTTCTACACTCTGATTTCCTGTGTTTGTTTTATTTCAGGAAGACCTCAATTAGATAAAAGCAAAGATGATCCTCAGCAGCTCCAGAGTTACAGCTAAGAAATTCAGAGAAAAGAATGAGACACACTCTCTCCCCTAGTATTCTTATCAATCTTATCATGATGTGTTCATGATTGAGCCAATCATGATTGAGCCAATTACTTTGTCTAGATCATAAGATACATTGGTTAGCATATGGCATATGCTTCCTCTGTTTCAATGAAGGTGGGAGTGGATGTTGAACTCTCTTACCATAATCACAAGAATTGGGGAATTGGTAGTTCCTAAAAGGAAAAAAATTTCAGAATAGACCACCCCTTCTCTTCTACCCATACACTCTCAACACACACACACAAATAGCTGATACTACAGGTCTAAAGTACGTATCACTGTATTATTTTCTTAGAGCTAGCTTGCTTTTTCCTTTCTTTCTTCCTTCCTTTCCCTTGCCCTTTGCCTTCTCCTTCCTGCCCTCTTTCCCTCATTCTCACTCCTTCCTTTCTTCCTTTCCTTCCTGCCTGCCTTTTCCTTTATTTTTTCTTGTTTATTTTCTTTCTCTTTTTTATCTTCCTTTCTTCCCTTTTCCTTCCGTCTTTACTTTTTGTTTCAAAATAGTAAATGTATATAGTTTAAAGTCCAAATAATAATAAGACTTACAGCAAAACAAAACAAAACAAAACAAACAGTGTTAAAGTTAAGAAGAAAGTATCATCAGACATAATGACCATTATTGGCCATGAAGAGCAAGGCTTAAAGAAATACTTTAAATATCTTTAAATTATCTAGGTAGCTGGCAAGATGGCAGAATAGAAATGGCTCTGATCTGCAGCTCTCAGCAACATCAACACAGAAAGCAAGTGATTTCTGCATTTCCAACTGAGGTACCTGGCTCACCTCATTAGGACCGGTTAGACTACGGGTGCAGCCCATTGAGGATGAGCCAAAGGAGGGTGGGGTGTTGCCTCAACAGGGAAGCACAAGGGGTCAGGAAACTCCCTCCCTAGCCAAGGGAAGCCATGAGGGACTGTGCCATGAGTAACGGTACGTTCCAGCCCAGATACTACACTTTTCCCCCACAGTTTTTTCAGTCCACAGACCAGGAGGTTCCCTCAGGTGACTATACCACTGGGGCCCTGGGTTTTACACACAAAATTGGACATCTGTTTGGGCAGACCCTGAGCTAGCTGCAGGAGTTTTTCTTTTTTCATACCCCAGGGGTGCCTGGAATGCCAGCAAGACAAACGTCCACTCTTCTGGAAAGAAGGCTGAAGCCAGGGAGCCAAGTGGTCTAACTTAGCTGATCCCACCCCCCATGAGCCAAGCAAGCTATGATCCACTGGCTTGAAAGTCTTGCCGCCAGCACAGCAGTCTGAAGTCAACCTAGGATGCTTGTACTTGGGCAGGGAGAGGAGTACACCATTACTGACATTTGAGTAGGTGGTTTTCCCCCTTACAATGTAAACAAAGCCCAAGTAGTTCAAACTGGGCAGAGTCCACCACAGCTACGCAAAGACACTGTAGCAAGACAGCTGCTCTAGATTCCTTCTTTCTGGACAGGGCATCTCTAAAAGAAAGACACCAACCCCAGTCAGGGGCCTAGAGATCAAACTACCATCTCCCTGGGACAGAGCATCTGGGGGAAGGGGCAGCTCTGGGCACAGTTTCAGCAGACTTGCATGTTTCTGCCTGCTGTCTCTGAAGAGATCAGTAGATCTCCATTTCCCAGCACAGTGTTTGAGCTCTGCTAAGGGGCAAACTGCCTCTTCAAGTGGGTCCCTGATCCCCGTGCCTCCTGACTGGGAGACACCTCCCAGCAGGGGACGACAGACAGTTCATAGAGGAGAGATCCAGCTGGCATCTGGCGGGTGCCCCTCTGGGATAAAGCTTCCAGAGGAGGAAACAGCCAGAAATCTTTGCTGTTCTGCAACCTCTGCTGGTGACATCCAGGCAAACAGGGTCTGGAGTGAACCTCCAGAAAACTCCAGCAGACCTGCAGCAGAGGGGCCCAAATGTTAGAAGGAAAACTAACAAACAGAAAGGAATAGCATCAACATCAACAAAAAGTATGTCCACACAAAAACCCCAACCAAAGGTCACCAATACAAAGTCCAAAGGTACACAAATCCACAAAGACGAGGAAAGACCAGTGCAAAAAGTCTGAAAATTCCAAAATTTGAATGCTGTTTCTCCTTGAAAGGATCACAACTCTGTACCAGCAAGAGAACAAAACTGGACAGAGAATGAGTTTGACGAAGTGACAGCAGTAGGCTTCAGAAGGTGGGTAATGACATACTCCTCTGAACTAAAGGAGCATGTTCTAACCCAATGCAAGGAAGCTGAGAACCTTGAAAAAAGGTTAGAGGATTTGCTAACTAGAATAACCAGTTTCAAGAATAACACAAATAACAGAATAGAGCTGAAAAACACAGCACAAGAACTTCGTGAAGCATATAAAAGTATCAATAGCTGAGCTGATCAAGTGAAAGAAAAGATACCAGAAACTGAAGATCAACTTAATGAAATAAAGTGAGAAGACAAGATTAGAGAAAAAAGAATGAAAAGGAACAAACAAAGCCTCCAAGACATATGGGACTAAGAAAAGACCAAACCTATGTTTGATTGGTGTATGAAAAGAGTAGAACCAAGTTGGAAAACACTCTTCAGGATACTATCCAGGAGAACTTCCTCAACCTGGCAAGACAGGCCAACACTCAAATTCAGGAAATAAAGAGAACACCAATGATATACTCCTCAAGAAGAGCAACCCCAAGACACGTAATTGTCAAATTAGCCAAAGTTGAAATGAAGGAAAAATGCTTGAGACAGCAAGAAAGAAAGGTCGAGTTACCCACAAAGGGAAGTCCATCAGACTAACAGTAAATCTCACTGCAGAAATCCTACAAGCCAGAACAGAGCGGGGGCCAATATTCAACATTCTTAAAGAAAATAACTTTCAACCCAGAATTTCATATTCAGCCAAACTAAGCTTCATAAGAGAAAAAGAAATAAAATCCTTTACATGCAAGCAAATGTTGAGAGATTTTGTCACCACCAGGCCTGCCTTAAGAGCTCCTGAAGAAAGCACTAAACATGGAAAGGAAAAACGAGTACCAGCCACTGCAAAAACATTTCAAAATTGTAAAGACCATCAACACTATGAAGAAACTGCATCAACTAATGTGCAAAATAACCAGCTAGCATTATAATAACAGGATCAAATTCACACATAACAATACAACCTTAAATGTAAACAGGCTAAATTTCCCAATTAAAAGACACAAACTGGCAAATTGGATACAGAGTCAAGACCCAACAGTGTAGTGTATTCAGGAGACGCATCTCACATGCAAAGACACACATAGGCTCAACATACAAGGATGGAGGAAGATTTACCAAGCAAATGGAAAGCAAACGAAAGCAGGGGTTGCAATCCTAGTCTCTGATAAAACAGTATTTAAACCACAAAAGATCTGAAAAGACAAAGAAGGACATTACATAATGATAAAGGGATCAATGCAACAAGAAAAGCTAACTATTCTAAATATATATGCACCCAATACAGAAGTACCCAGATTCATAAAGCAAGCTCTTGGAGACCTACAAAGAGACTTCAACACCCACACAATAGTGGCAGTCTTTAACACCCCACTGTAAGCATTAAACAGATCAACAAAACAGAAAATTAACAAGGATATTCAAGACTTGAACTCTGCTCTGGACCAAGTAGACCTAATAGACGTCTACAGAATGTTCCCCCTCAAATAAACAGAATGTATACTCTTCTCAGAACCACAAATCATTTATTCTACAATTGACCAAATAATTGGAAGTAAACACTCCTCAGCAAATGCAAAAGAACAGAAATCATAATAAACCGTCTCTCATACCATAGTGCAATCAAAAGAGAACTCAGGATTAAGAAATTCACTCAAAACCATACGACTACATGGAAACTGAACAATCTGCTCCTGAATGACTGCTGGGTAAATAACAAAATTAAGGCAGAAATAAATAAGTTCTTCGAAACCAATGAAAATGAATGCACATGTACCAGACACAGCTAAAGAAGTATTTAGAAGGAAATTTATATTAATAAATGCCCACAGGAGAAAGTGGGCAATGAATAGAATGAAAACAACTAGGGAAGCAAGAACAAACAAATTCAAAAGCTAGCAGAAGACAAGAAGTAAGATCAGAGCAGAACTGAAGGAGATAGAGATACAAAAAACCTTCAAAAAAAAAATCAATGAATCCAGGAGCTGGATTTTTGAAAAGATCAACAAAATATATAGACTGTTAGCCAGAAGAAAATAATAATAAAAATTATATAGAAGAAAAGAGAGAAGAATCAAATAGACACAATAAAAAATTATAAAGGGGATATCACCACTGATCTCACAGAAATGCAAACTACCATCAGAGAATACTCTAAACACCTCTGTGCAAATAAACTAGAAAATCTAGGAGAACTTGATCAATTCCTGAACACACACGCTCCCAAAACTAAACTGGGAAGAAGTCAAATCCCTGAATAGATCAATATGAAATTGAGGCAGTAATTAATAGCCTACAAATCAAAAAAAAAGTCCAGGACCAAATGGACTCACAGCCAAATTCTACCAGAGATACAAAGAAGAGCTGGTACCATTCCTTCTGAAACTGTTCCAAACAATAGAAAAAGAGGGACTCCTCCCTAAATCATTTTATGAGGCCAGCATCATCCTGATATGAAAACCTTGCAGATATACAACTAAAAAGAAAATTTCAGGCCAATACCCTTGATGAACATCAATGAGAAAATGCTCAATAAAATACTGGCAAACCAACTCCAGCAGCACATCTAAAAGCTTCTCCATCACAATCACAATAGCTTCACCCCTAGGATGCAAGGCTGGATCAACATATGCAAACCAATAAATGTAAGCCACCACATAAACAGAACCAATAACAAAACCACATGATTATCTCAATAGATGCATAAAAGGCCTTTGATAAAATTCAACACCCCTTCATGCTAAAAACTCAATAAACTAGGTATTGATGGAATATCTCAAAATAATAAGAGTTACCTATGACAAGCCCAAAGCCACTATCAAACTAAATGGAAAAAATCTGGAAGCATTCCCTTTGAAAACAAGGATGCCCTATCTCACCACTCCTATTCAACATAGTATCAGAAGTTCTGGCGAGCACAATCAGGCAAGAGTAAGCAATCCCATTACTGGGTATATATCCAGAGAATTATAAATCATTCTGCTACCAAGACACATGCATACATATGTTTATTGCAGCACTGTTCACAATAGCAATAAACAGTATTGAAATAGGAAGAGAAGAAGTTGAATTGTCTGTTTATAGATGACATGAATTTATATTTAGAAAACTCCATCATCTCAGCCAAAAATCTCCATAAGCTGATAAGCAACGTCAGCAAAGTCTCAGGATAGAAACTCAACGTGCAGAAATGACAAGCATTCCTATACACCAATAATAGACAAACAGAGATTCAAATCATGAGTGAATGCCCATTCACAATTTCTACAAAGAGTAAAATACCTAGGAATACAACTTACAGGGGATGTGAAGGAACTTTTCAAGGAGAACTACAAACCACTGCTCAAGGAAATAAGAGAGGACACAAACAAATGGAGAAACATTGCATGCTCATGGATAGGAAGAATTAATATCATGGAAATGGCCATACATACGAAACCCAAAGCAATTTATAGATTCAGTGCTATTCCCCATCAAGCTACCATTGACTTTCTTCACAGAATTGGAAAAATCTACTTAAAAATTTATATGAGGCCAGGCGCAGTGGCTCACATCTGTAATCCCAGCACTTTGGGAGGCCGAGGCGGGTGGATCATGAGGTCAAGAGATCGAGACCATCCTGGTCAACATGGTGAAACCCTGTCTCTACTGAAAATGCAAAAATTACCTAGGCATGGTGGCGCACACCTGTAATCCCAGCTACTCGGGAGGCTGAGGCAGGAGAATTGCTTGAACCCAGAAGGCGGAGGTTGCGGTGAGCCGAGACTGGGCCATTGCACTCCAGCCTGGGTAACAAGAGCGAAACTCCGTCTCAAAAAAAAAAAGTTTATATGGAACCAAAAAGAGCCCTTATAGCCAACACAATTCTAAGCAAAAAGAACAAAGCTGGAGGCATCACTCTACCTGACTTCAAATTACAATATAAGGCTGCAGTAACCAAAGCAGCATGGTGCCGGAACCAAAACAGAGATACAGACCAATAGAACACAACGGAGGCCTCAGAAGCAACGCCACATGTCTACAACCATCTGATCTTTGACAAACCTGACAAGAGCAATGGGGAAAGGATTCCCTATTTAATAAACGGTGCCAGGAAAACCGGCTAGCCATATGCAGAATATTTACTGGACCCCTTCCTTACACATTATACAAAAATTAACTCAGAGTGGATTAAAACCTTAAATGTAAGACCTAAAACCATAAAAACCCTAGAAGAAAACCTAGCCAATATTATTCAGGACACAGGCATGAACAAACACTTCCTGACTAAACACCAAAAGCAATGACAACAAAAGCCAAAACTGACAAATGGGATCTCATTAAACCAAATAACTCGTGCAAAGCAAAAGAAACTATCAGCAGAGTGAAAAGTCAACCTACAGAATGGGAGAACATTTTTGCAATCTATCTATCTGAGAAAGAGCTAATATCTAGAATCTATAAGGAACTTAAATTTACAAGAAAAAAATCCCATCAAAAAGTGGGTGAAGGATATAAACAGACGCTTCTCAAAAGAAGATATTTATGTAGCCAACAAACATGAAAAAAAGCTCATCATCACTGGTCATTAGAGAAATGCAAATTAACACCACAATGAGATACCATCTCACGCCAGTTAGAATGGCAGTCATTAAAAAGTCAGGAAATAACAGATCCTAGAGAGTATGTGGAGAAATAGGAATGCTTTTACACTATTGGTGGGAGTGTCAATTAGTTCAACCATTGTGGAAGACTGTGGCAATTCCTCAAGAATCCAGAAATACCATTTGACCCAAGAATCCTATTACTGGGTATGTACCCAAAGGATTAGAAATAATTCTACTAAAAAGACACATGCACACATGTTTATTGCAGCACTGTTCATAATAGAAAAGACTCGGAACCAACCCAAATGCCCATCAATGATAGACTGGATAGAGAAAATGTGGCACATATGTACTATGGAATACTATGCAGCCATAAAAAAGGATGAGTTTATGTTCTTTGCAGGGACATGGATGAATCTGGAAACCATCATTCTCAGAAAACTAACACAGGAACAGAAAACCAAACACCACATGTTCTCACTCATTAGTGGGAGTTGAACAATAAGAACATATGGACTCAGGAAGGGGGACATCACACACAGGGCCTGTTGGTGGGAGGGGAGCTGGGGAAGGAAAGCATTAGGAGAAACACCCAATGTAGATAACGTGTTGATGGGTACAGCAAACCCTCATGGCACGTGTATACCTATGTAACAAACCCACATGTTCTGTACATATATCCCAAAATTTAAAATATGATTTTTTAAGAATTACCTATTGTGAACTTCACTCTAGTCTTGTGTGAACTTTGTCATTTCAATGGGGGAACCCAGATATAATTAGGTATTTTCTCTGCTGGTCACAGTTACTCGTGCCTGTAATCCCAGCACTTTGGGAGGCTGAGGTGGGTGGATCATGAGATCAAAAGATCGAGACCATCCTTGCCAACATTGTGAAACCCTGTGTCTACTAAAAGTACAAAAATTAGCTGGACATGGTGATGTACACCTATAGTCCCAAATACTCTGGAGGCTGAGGCAGGAGAGTCATGTGAACCTGGGAGGCAGAGACTGCAGTGACCCAAGAGCATACCACCACACTCCAGCCTGGCAACAGAGCAAGACTCCATCGAGAGAGAGAGAGAGAAAAAGAGAGAAAAAGAAAAAGAGAGAAAGAGAGAAAGGAGGGAGGGAGGGAGGGAGGAAGGAAGGAAGGAAGGGAGGGAGGCAGGGAGGGAGGGAAGGGAGGGAAGGAAGGAAAAAAAAAGATATTTTCTTGGAACAAAGAGATTCCAAAGACAGTCTCTTGCTTGGAAGGAGATGGATGGATACAAAAAGCCTGGTATTCTTGTTGCTGAGAAAGGGAAGAATTGTGTTGTGGATTGTGCTGTCTCACCATTCAACAAACATACTTTCACTGACACTGCAAATTTTCCGTTCAGTCTCTCTTCTTTCCTCTCAGTTGTGCTTTCTGTCCCTTAGTCTAGAGCTTCTCTGGGTCAACTGCTCAGAGATCAAGTGGTCTGTCTTTAGCTGGGATAGTTGCACATCTATGTGAGTGGTAGAGGTGGCCTGGTGAGTCTAATAGCTTTTTTTTTTTATTATTGTACTTTAGGTTGTGGGGTACATGTGCAGATCATTGCACGTACATACACAGCAATGTGGTTTGCTGCCTCCATCCCCTGTATCTGGCATTTCTCCTCATGTTATCCCTCCCCTAGCCTCTCCCAACAGTCTCCAGTGTGTGATGCTCCCCTCCCTGTGTCCACGTGTTCTTACTGTTCAACACCCGCCTACAAGTGAGAACGTGCAGTGCTTGGTTTTCTGTTCTTGCATCAGTTTGCTGAGAATGCTGGTTTCCAGATTCATCCACGTCCCTACAAAGGACACGAACTCATTGTTTTTATGTTTGCATGGTATTCTATGGTGTATATGTGCCACATTTTCCTTGTCCAGTCTATCATCGATGGGCATTTGGGTTGGTTCCAGGTCTTTGCTATTGTAAACATGCACACATATGTTCATTGTGGCACTATGTCTTTATAATAGAATGATTTATAATCCTTTGGATATATGCCCAGTAATGAGATTGCTGGGTCAAATGGAATTTCTATTTCTAGGTCCTTGAAGAATTGCCACACTGCTTTTTGTACAGATTTTTCAAACTAAGTGCCTATTTTCTACTCCACCTTTCTCCCCTACCTTCAAATGTACAAAGTATCTTCAATTGTCAAAAACTGAAAGTTCCCGGTTGGTGATGCCTTTGTTACATGTTGTTAATACTTTAGAGAGGAATTGCTTTCCCATGTGTATTGGTTAGCTAGGGCTGACTTAAGAATGTACTGTGAATTGAGTGGTTCAAGCTCTGAAACTAGAAGGCAGAGATGAAGGTGTCACCAGGAATTTTTTTTTTTCTGAGATCTGTAAGGGAGACTTGGTTCCAGGCTTCTTTCCTAGTTTCTAGCGGTTTTCTCGTGGTCTTTGGTGTTCACTGGGTTGCAGAAACATCATCACAACCTCTGCCTTAATCTTTACACCTCATTCTCCCTGTGTCCAAATTTCTCCTCTTTTTAAGGACACAGTCATTGAATTAAAGCCCATCCTGTCAGCCTTATCTTAATTTGATAATCTCCAATGACCTTATTTCCAAAAAAGCTCACATTCTTAGGCATTGGGTTTTATGAGGTCCACATATGAATTAGAGGTTACACAATTCAGCCCATATCGCCCAGTATGTCATCATAATGAGAAAGAAGAAAGCTTGGTTGTTTCATAAAGGAAGCAGAGCAGACTCATTCTAGAAACTTCTTGTAAATGACAATCTGAAGGTAAGCATTCCAATGAGGAATTCTAGCATCTTGGGTCATAGAAGAAGGAACCTTCACTAGAAATAAAGAGAATAACCAAGAAGGGGGAAAAGCTGATGTCTAACTGTAAATATGACGAGATTTTATTTGGGATGAAACGTACCATTATATATATTTTGTCTCTTATTTCAGGCTTGACTGTTTCCTTATTTTCTTTTTCCATAATTGACTAAATAACATCTCCTCCCCACACAGAAGCGATTTCTCTTTCACACAGAGTGGGAAAAAAAAGAACTCAAATGTTACCCATTTCTTTCAACTACCTCCTGACCCCTGGGTTAATAAGTACTGTTCTATAGCAAAGAAGCTGTCACTGTCACTAAATTCCTAGTCCCCAACCTGCATTAGAATAGAAGCGTCAATTTCACCTAAGAATTTGCCATCCTATTCTTCCCTAAAGAAATCATTAGATTTAACAATTACCTTCCTTGGATGGAAGGGTAATAGTTTATTACCATTTTGGTCACAGTACAGAATCGATATTAACAGCAAAAACTTACGTAGTCATTGGAGTCTTTGTCATGTCCAACTCTTGACTTCTTTCCAATATATTAAAGAGGCCACATTATCATCTCTACACTATATTTAAATTTTCCTTTTATCAGAATTCTAGTATTCATCTAGCTGGTTCTACTCTTAATACTTCTGCTAGTGTTGTAAGTTAATAGTTACATAGGTACAAATAACAATAACACAAGTAATAATAATAGCAATAGCTCAAAAGTTAAAATAGTAGTTTTAGCTTTATAGCAGAGTAGCAAATTATTAATTACTGTTACTACTGATAAGGAAGAAACACAATAAAAAGACAGCTATCCATAACAGTGAGAACCAAGAAGGTCTATAATCCACATTATTCAAATGCATTTTATTTATGCCATGCCTTTCATTGCTGTTCCACATATTGCTTCCTTTTTTCTGAGTTTACAAATCTTAACCTGTGAGTCAAACTTCTACTTTCCTGAGAAAAAAAAATGAAGCCAACCAATTTGACTTCTCTTTTCTCATCCCTTTTAATCACTGAACAGGAGTGGCCTAGCATGGTAATGTGGCTAAACAGGAGCACTAAGGGCCAAGTCTTGAATCTGCCTTTGCAAGCAAATACATCGGTTTCAATTACATCGTATTATTTTGGATCTATAATCATAGAACTTTATAAAAGTCTATTTTACATAATACAAAATTTTAGATAATATTAACAAAATTACTCATTTTAAAGATTTGTTATTATTGTTTATGTTGGTTTTGGTGATAATTTTGGGGTTAGGAGATGAGGTTAAAACTCCTCCAACCCACCGTTACCATCATCCTAACATTTTTGTAGACTTCTCTCTTTCTCTTATTTCTCTCCCAATGAGCTATGCTGTGCTTTCCAAAGTTGTGTTCTTAATACCCTATCCTATCTATACAAAGAATTTGACCCATAAATCGTCCCCTCTTTTATACTTTAAATATATAAATTTAAACACGGTCCATTAAACTCCTCTGGTAAATCTACAAATAATTGTCTTCTTGAAGTTTCTGTAGAGGAAAAGGCAATTAAATGTGTCAGAAGGTGACAGAAAGGGTTCCATCTAACCCCTCATCCATCAACACTCCTCACAACAGTAGACAGGATTTACACGTCTTGCGTTTGGAGTTTTTAGTACTTTTTTTCTGAAAAGAAATTTTCACTGTTAGAAAGGATGTTAAACTCCTGGTTTATATAAAACCTGGTTTATACTAACAGGTTCACATCTTCCATCTATTCTTCTCTACTTGAGCTTTTGCCCATTAGGAGCTATCCTTCGCCTTGCATTTGCCTCCAAATCATCAGCAGTCACTGATCACCCTCTACTACCGCTATTGCTTGCTTTCTTCTTTTCTCCTTATTCTCTCTTCCTCTTCTTTTTGTCTGACCATCTTCTTTTTTCCTCCTCCTCCTCCTCCTTTTCTTCCCTACTTTTCTTTTGTTCTGTCTTCCCACAAGCTCCATGAGGACAGGGATTTTGCTCTGTTTTGGTTACGGCATAGTACCCAATGCTTAGAATATAAACTGGCACAAAGTCAATACTTACTTGCTGAACAAATTTTTTAGAAATTAGAAAAAGAATAGAAAATTAGATAAGCAGAAACAAAAAGAATTTTTTAAAGGATCACAAATAACCTCACTATTAAAAGTGATCATTGTGAACATTTTAGTGAGACCCTTTTCTGAGTTACAAATATAAATTATAAAACAACACAGTAAGTGCTATGACTAAACTAAGTGTTATGGTGCAGGAAGGAAAACTAACTTTGCCTGACAGAGTTAGGAAGTATAATAAAAGCTGAAATTAAAATATAAGTAGAATTTACCAAATTGCTATATAAAATTTTAAAGAAAATTTCAAACTTCCTGTCACCCTGTTGAGTTTTTTAGTCTTATTAGAGTAAAAGTAATAAATAGATGACCATCATTCCAAAGCAGGGCATGACAAAGATTACTTCACCCTTTATTTTCTGAGAGGTATTTGCATGCTTGCACGAAAGAAGGAAGACTAATACATGTAAATTTCTCTGCCTAAGGTTTCTGTTTCCAGAAACTTGGTGGTGTCAAGCTCCCCTCTAGCAGTTTAAGGATTCACTTAAATCTTTGCCTCTTCATAGGAATTAATGCGATTAACCCTCAAAGAGGATGCAAATAATTTCAATGGCAGCCATACATCTGCCTTTTTATCCCGTAAAAAAATTTAAAAAAAAAAAAAGGAGAGAGAGAACAGGGACATCACATTCATTTGCTGGAGTTGAGGGCCTGTAACTCCTTATGCGATAGTTAATATTGACTGTTAACTTGACTGGATCGAAGGACACAAAGTATTGTTCCTGAGTATGTCTGAGGTGTTGCCAAGGGCATTAACCTTTGAGTCAGTAAACTGGGAGAGGCAGACCCATGCTCAATCTGATTGGGCACCACCTACTTAGCTGCCAGTGCAGCTAGGATAAAAGAGGCAGAACTCGGAAGGACCGGAAGGACTAGACTTGCTGAGTCTTCCAGACTTCATCATTCTCCCATGCTGGATGTCTCCCGCCCTCGAACATCAGACTCCAAGTTTTTCAGCTTTTGGACTCAGACTTAACACCAGTGGTTTTTCAGGGGCTCTTGGGCCTTTGGCCACAGACTAAAGGCTGCACTGTCAGCTTCCCTACTTTTGAGGTTTTTGGGATTTAGACCGATCCACCACTGGCTTCCTTGCTTCTCAACTTCCAGATGGCCTGTCCCAAGGCTTTACCTTTCAATCATGTGAGTCAATTCTTCTTAATAACTTTCTTTCATATATACATCTATCCTATTAGTTTTTCCCTCTAAAGAACCCTAATATACTCTGCTTCACTATATATACTGAAGCAACAACAGATATAGACCCAGGAGGGTTTCATTTTCTACTAGACAGAAGACCAAGAACATGAGAGTAATGTCTAAGCATGGTGTAGGCATTTAAAGAAAAACAAATGGAAAATAAACATTAGTGAAAAAATAATGGACAATGGGCATTAATGAAAAATAAATGTACAAACGGTCAAAACTCGTTGACCTTAAAGAATTTCTGATCTTGAACATCTAAAATTTTCATAACAGTGAAAATAAATTAATTAAAGTGATATGTAATCTGGGCCATAGAGAGCTGTCAGCTCAAATTTGGAACAGATAAAAATTAGATATTGATAATGGTGAGCAGGCAGTTCCAGGTAGAACAAATGTATAAAAATTAGACAGAGCCAGTTGGGGAAGAGTGTGAGGATTGCTGTGGCAGAAAACGACACAAACAGCAGAGGGTTGAAAAATGGCGTAAGATGGGTAGGTTGGGGCAACATTATGAAAGGCACTGTATGCTAATATAAGGAATATGAAACGTGTATTACACGTCACAATGCTGTTTAGTATTGCTGGACAACAAGTTGGCATTTCAAGTGGCTTTTATCAGATAGTAATGTGACCCAGTAAAAGAGTGAAAGGTACTGATATATACTGAAGAGTACATTTACTGGGACCAGTCTCCTTCCGATTCTTCCTTCATATTTGATTAAAGTCTGAATGTAGCCTCAATGGTTTTTGAAACAAATATAGACAGAAATAGGAATAATGGGCACATCTTGATAAAGTTAAGACAAAACTGAAAAAAACTGCAGAGCAAATATATGCAGATTAATAATTTGGAGGAAAAACTCTAGCTGAACGAGAAGAGAGCAAGTTGACAATCCGTAATTTATTTTTCTAAATTAAGAACATTATAATTTAAACAATTATTACTGTGACTTAAGGGTCAGCAAACTTTACTGTAAATAGCCATATAGGATATGTTTTAGACTTTGAGATACATTCGGTCTCTCTTTCAATTACACAGCTCTGCCACTGTGGCAGAAAAGCAGCCGTAGACCACACGTAAATCCAATATGACTTGATTTATGGGCATTGCGATTTGAATTTCATATAATTTTACATGCCATCAAGTATTGTTCTTCTTTTGTTTTTTAGCCACTTAAAAAGGTAAAAAATTATTAGCTCCTGTGCAATTTTTAATTTGACTGTTGGGGGTGGCCTACGACAGAGAACAAGAGATGAGGAAACTTCAACAATCTTTTTTCTGCTCTGCCCCCAGCCCTTTTTCTTTGTCCTTAAAGATCTTTTTTTCTTCTCAACCTGAGACAAATATAAATAGAAATTTTAAACAATAAGAAAAATACATAATTTGTATTGTATATCTGTTTGCTTAGCATTGTATAAGTCGAAAGGGATCTTTCAGAAAAATTAAAGGGAAGGTTTTTAACTTTTTTTTTTTTTTTTTTTTTTTTGAGACGGAGTTTCGCTCTTGTTACCCAGGCTGGAGTGCAATGGCGCGATCTCGGCTCACCGCAACCTCCGCCTCCTGGGTTCAGGCAATTCTCCTGCCTCAGCCTCCTGAGTAGCTGGGATTACAGGCACGCACCACCACGCCCAGCTAATTTTTTTGTATTTTTGGTAGAGACGGGGTTTCACCATGTTGACCAGGATGGTCTCGATCTCTTGACCTCATGATCCACCCGCCTCGGCCTCCCAAAGTGCTGGGATTATAGGGGTGAGCCACCGCGCCCGGCCCAGTTTTTAACTTCAAAAAAGTAAATCTTCAATCATATCTTTTAAAAAATCGTAACAATCTAATATCTTTTTAAAGGAAATACATCTACATATACTCATATGGACATACATGTGCAATTGTGTATGTATATATATCTGCAATCTTAGCAATTGTTTAGATTTTATTCCTTGTTATTGTGTAGCCCTTATCACAGGAACACTCAAACGCCAGACTGCAAATGGGATTGGCTGAACATACTCTATTTTAGTTCAGCAGAAAGAAGCAGAAATGTCCCAGTTTAGTTAATCCCAGTTTCTACTGTGCAGGTCACACACAAGCCCTGCAGTTCATGAAGTTTCTCTCCGTTTCTGAAATAAAAGCTTCCACTGCCTGTAGAGTGTACTTCAACCATGTCAACTCTGTAAGGAAAGGGCTGATGGGAATGACTTCTCTGCTGACGTTGTGAGTAAGACAGTATAAAACTCCAAGCTTCAGGATTCAAAAGAAATATTCCAGCCAATTAAAGTACAGTGGAAATGCAAAGACCAGTACCACTAGCTACATATATATACCAAGAAAAAAGAAAATGGCCTAAATGGGATTAATGTCACACAAAACAACAATTTCATGAATGAGGAAAAAACTTCAAATGAATTTTCAGGCAAAAATAATAATAATAATAATAAGGACCATATAGACAATGGGATGGTCATAAGAGGTAACATAACCCTGCCATCGACACAATGCACTCCACTAATGAAACAGAGCATTGCAGTATTTAGGGTGAAATAATTTCCAATGAGGGCAAGAGATAAAGAAAAACTTCCTGGCCGGGCGCGGTGGCTCAAGCCTGTAAGCCCAGCACTTTGGGAGGCCGAGGCGGGTGAATCACGAGGTCAAGAGATCGAGACCATCCTGGTCAACATGGTGAAACCCCGTCTCTATTAAAAATACAAAAAAGTAGCTGGGCATGGTGGCACATGCCTGTAATCCGAGCTACTCAGGAGGCTGAGACAGGAGAATTGCCTGAACCCAGGAGGCGGAGGTTGCGGTGAGCCGAGATCGCGCCATTGCACTCCAGCCTGGGTAACATTACCTGATTTTTCTCAAAGCAGTATTTACATTTTCCTAAACTCATCAAGAGCCTTTCCATTTCAGTATTTTGTGCCTCAAATGAACACAGCTTCTCTCTCTTTCTCTCCCCACCCACTGCCCTTGCTCTCTTTCTTCTTTCGATGGGCCTATTTGTCCTTTTTAATTACTTGCAAGAATATGAGAAGACACCAGTAAATAAACCTGATTTAACAATGTAGAGATCAGAGTATGATAAATACCTCATAGAAAGATCCAGAAAAGGCAGCCATGGTGAACAAAGCCAGTAGTACTAGGAAGATGTACAGGAATAAAGGATGCTATAAGTCCAAAGTCACAAAATGGTCAAAATGGGCTGTATTCAGTGTACAAATATTTCATCTTTGGACTGCATTTTGTTGACTCACGCAATATATAAAATGTATTTGAATTAGATGTTAACATTAACAAATCTAGAGATTTTATGTAAAAATATAATTTGCTGATTCACTTGGGGCTCTGAAGGTCTAATTCAGCCTCCTCTACCTGAATGACCTTGGGCAAGTTGTTCTCTCCATGTCTAAATTCCCTTACATACAATATAAAACAAGGTTAACAGTATGTTATTAGATCCTATTAAATATGGTATTAATTATATTATAGTACAGACAATATAAAATAGAAGTATATTATTAGATTGTATTATATGTGAAATTTAATTATAATTGTTAGATATGTAATTATATACATAATTTATATGATTTATATTGTGATTAAATATCATATATAAAACTGTCAATACAACTTCACAAAATTTTTATATTATATATGTGATATACTACAATTTATATATTTCATGTATAATATAAAACTGTTAAAATATAACATTGTACAGAATTTTTATGAGGATTAAATGACAATATACTGGAATGAATTACAACAATACCTGGCACATTGTAACTACATAACACACAGTGGATGTTCAGACTAACAGTATTTGCTGTTGCATTTGACAAACAGACCTTTGGAACCATGAGGCAAGTAACAAAAAGAGCAGAGTATCCAAGATGGCTGAATAGGAACAGCTCTGGATTGCAGTTCCCAGTGAAAACGCAGAAGGACATCCACTCAGAGACCCCATCTCAAAGTCACCAAATACAAAGACCACAGGGAGATAAATCCACAAAGACAGGAACAAACCAGCACAAAAAGGATGAAAACACCCAACAACAGAACGCTTCTCCTCCAAGGAATCACAGCTCTTCACCAACAAGGGAACACAACTAGATGGAGAATGACTGATGAATTGACAGAAACAGGCTTCAGAAGGTGGATAATAAAAATTTCTCTGAGCTAAAAGAAAATGTTCTAACCCAATGCAAAAAAACTAATAAACTTGAAAAAAGGTTTGACGAGATGCTAACGATAATAAACAGCTTAGAGAGGAATATAAATGAATTCATGGAGCTGAAAAACACAAGAACTTTGCAAAGCCTACCCAAGTTTCAATAACAGAATTGACCAAGCAAAAGAAAGGATATCAGAGATTGAAGATCAATTCCATGAAATAAAACAAGAAGGCAAGAATAGAGAAAAAAGAATAAGAAATGAACAAAGCTTCCAAGAAATACTGGATTATATGAAAACACCTAATCTATGTTTGATAGGTGTACCTAAATGTGACAGAAAGAATGAATCCAAGCTGGAAAACAGCTGGAAAAAGAGCATTGACCGAACGAAGAAACTGCATCAACTAACATGCAAAACAGCCAGCTAGCATCAAAACGGCAGGATCAAATTCACACATAACAATATTAATCTAAAATGTAAACGGGTTAAATGCCCCAATCAAAAGACACAGACAGGTAAATTGAATAAAAAGTCAAAACCCATCAGTGTGCTGTATCCAGGAAACCCATCTCACATGCAAGGATACACAAAGGCTCAAAATAAAGGGATGGAGGAAGATTTGCCAAGCAAATGGAGAGCAAGAAAAAGCAGGAGTTGCAATCCTAGTCTCTGATAAAATAGACTTTAAACCAACAAAGATCAAAAGAGGCAAAGAAGGACATTACATAATGGTAAAAGGATCAATGCAACAAGAAGAGCTCAATATATATGCACCCATACAGGAGCACCCAGATACATAAAGCAAGTTCTTAATGACTTACAAAGAGACTTAGACTCCAAAACAATAATAGTGGGAGACTTTAACACTCCTCTTTCAATATTAGACAGATCAACGAGACAGAAAATTAAAAAGGATATCCAAGACTTGAACTCAGACCTGAACCAAGCAAACCTAATAGACATTTACAGAACTCCCACCCCAAATCCACAGAATATACATTCTTCTCAGCACCACACCATACCTACTCTAAAACTGACCACATAATTGGAAGTAAATTACTCCTTAGCAAATGCAAAAGAATGGAAATCATAACAAACAGTCTCTCAGACCACAGTGCAATCAAGTTAGAACTCAGAAATCAGAAACTAATTCAGAACCACACAATTTCATGGAAACTGAACAACTGGCTCTTGAATGCTGACTGGATAAACAATGAAATGAAGGCAGAAATAAAGATGATCTTCAAAACAAACAAGAACAAAGACACAACATGCCAGAATCTCTGGGACACATTTAAAGCAGTGTCTAGAGGGAAATTTATAGCAATAAGTGCCCACATAAGAAGCAAGGAAAGATTTAAAATCGACACCCTATGGTCAAAGTTGAAAGAGCTAGAGGAGCAAGGTAAAAAAAAAAACTCAAAAGCTAGCAGAAGACAAGAAATAACTAAGATCAGAGCAGAACTGAAGGAGACAGACACACAAAAAAAACCATAAAAAAAAAATCAGTAAATCCAGGAGCTTGTTTTTTGAAAAGATCAACAAAATAGACCACTAGCCAGATGAATAAAAAAGAAAAGAGAGAAGAATCAAATAGATAACAATATAAAAACGATAAAGGGGATATTACCACTCATTCCACAGAAATACAAACGACTATCAGAGATTACTGTAAAAACTCTATGCACATAAACAAGTAAACCTGGAAGAAATAGATAAATTCCTGGAAACTTGCACCCTCCCAAGCATAAACCAGAAAGAAGTTGAAACCCTGAACAGACCAAATAAAAAGGGCTGAAGTTGAGGTGGCACTTAATAGCCTACAAACCCAAAAAAGCCCAGGTCCAGATGGGTTCACAGCCGAATTCTACCAGACATACAAAGAGGAGCTGGTACCATTCCTTCTGAAACTATTCCAAACAATACAAAAAGAGGGAATCCTTCGCAAATCATTTTATGAGACCGACATCATCCTGATACCAAAACCTAGCAGAGACTCAACAAGAAAAGAAAACTTCAGGCCAATCTCCATGATGAACATAGATGCAAAAATCTCCAATAAAATACTGGCAAACCGACTGCAACAGCACATCAAAAAGCTTATCCATCACGATCAAATAGGCTTCATCTCGGAGAAGCAAGGGTGGTTCAACATACGCAAGTCTGTAAACGTAATTCACCACATAAACAGAACCAAACACAAAAACTACATGATTATCTCAATAGATGCAGAGAAGGCCTTTAACAAAATTCAACAGCCCTTTAAGCTAAATACTCTAAATAAACTAGGTATTGATGGAACATATCTCAAAATAGTAAAAGCTATTTACGACAAGCCCACAGCCAATATCATATTGAGCAAAAATTCGAAGTATTCTCTTTGAAATCTGGCACTAAACAAGGATGCCCTCTCTTACCACTCCTATTCAATATAGTATTGGAAGTTCTAGCCAGAGTAATCAGGCAAGAAAAAGGAATAAAGGAATTCAATTAGGAAAAGAGGAAATCAAATTGTCTATTTGCAGATGTCATGATTGCATATTTACAAGAATGCATCATCTCAGCCCAAAATCTCCTTAAACTGATATAGGCAACTTCAGCAAAGTCTCAGGATACAAAATCTATATGCAACAATCACAAGCATTCCTATACACCAATAACAGACTTAAAGAGAGCCAAATCAAGAATGAACTGCCATTCACAATTGCTACAAAGAGAATAAAATACCTAGGAATACAACTAACAAAAGATGTAAAGGACCTCTTCAAAAACTACAAAGCACTGCTCAACTAAATAAGAGAGGACACAAACCGATGGAAAAATATTCCATGCTCATTGTTAGGAACAATCAATATCTTGAAAATGGCCATATTGCCCAAGGTAATTTGCAGATTCAACCCTATCCCCATCAAGCTACCAATGACCTTCTTCACAGATCTGGAAAAAACCACCTTAAACTTCATATGGGACCAGAAGAGAGCCGACATAGCCAAGTCAATTCTAAGCAAAAAGAACAAAGCTGGAGGCATCACCCTACCTGACTTTAAACTATACTGCAAGCTTACAGTAATCAAAACAACATGGTACTGGAACCAAAACAGAGATATAGATCAATGGAATAGAACAGAGGCCTCAGAGTCAATGCCACACATCTACAACCATCTGATCTTTGACAAACCTGACAAAAACAAGCAATGGGAAAAGAATTCCCTGTTTATTAAATAGTTGGAAAACTGGCTAGCCATGTGCAGAAAGCAGAATCTGGACCCCTTCCTGACACCTTACACTGAAATTAACTCCAGATGGATTAAAGGCTGAAACATAAGACCTAACACCATAAAAACCCTAGAAGAAAACCTAGGCAAAACCATTCTGGACATAGGCGTAGGCAAGGACTTCATGACCAAAACACCAAAAGCATTGGCAACAAAAGCCAAAATAGACAAATGGGAATTAATCAAACTCCACAGCTTCTGCACAGCAAAAGAAACAGTCATTAGAGTGAATCGGCAACCAACAGAATGGGAAAAAGTTTTTGCAATCTACCTATCTGACAAAGTGTTAATATCCAGAATCTACAAAGAACTAAAACAGATTTTTTTTTTTTGAGACGGAGTTTCACTCTTGTTACCCAGGCTGGAGTGCAATGGCACGATCTCGGCTCACTGCAACCTCTGCCTCCTGAGTTCAGGCAATTCTCCTGCCTCAGCCTCCTGAGTAGCTGGGATTATAGGCACGCACCACCATGCCCAGCTAATTTTTTGTATTTTTAGTAGAGACGGGGTTTCACCATGTTGACCGGGATGGTCTCGATCTCTTGACCTCGTGATCCACCCGCCTTGGCCTCCCAAAGTGCTGGGATTACAGGCTTGAGCCACCGCGCCCAGCCCAGATTTACAAGAAAAAAACAACCAACCCTTTCAGAAGTGGGCAAAGGATATGAACACTTTTCAAAAGAAGACATATATGAAGCCAGCAAACATGAAAAAATGCTCATCATCACTGGTCATTAGGGAAATGCAAATCAAAAACCACATTGAGATATCATCTCATGCCAATTAGAATGGCGATCATTAAAAAATCTGGAGACAACAGATGCTGGAGAGGATGTGGAGAAACAGGAACACTTTTACACTGTTGGTGGGAGTATAAATTAGTTCAACCGTTGTGGAAGACAGTGTGGCAATTCCTCAAGGACCAAGAAATAGAAATTCCATTTGGCCCATCAATCCTAGGTATATATCTGAAGGATTATAAACCATTCTAAGAACACATGCACACGAATGTTCATTGCAGCACTGTACACAAAAGCAAAGACTTGGAACCAACTGAAATGCCTATCAATGATAGACTGGACAGGGAAAATGTGGCACATATATACCACGGAATATTATGCAGCCAGAAAAACGATAAGTTAGTGTCCTTTGCAGGGACATGGATGAACCTGGAAACCATCATTCTCAGCAAACTGACAAGAACAGAAAATCAAACACCAAATGTTCTTATTCATAAGCAGGTGTTGAACAATGAGAACACAGACATAGGGAGGGGCGCATCACACACAGAGGTCTGTGAGGGGGGAACTAGGGGAGGGAGAATTGTGGGGGGAAGTTGGGGAAGGATAACATGGGGAGAAATGCCAGATACAGGTGATGGGAAGGAAGGCAGCAAACACATTGCCATGTATGTACCTATGCAACAATCCTGCATGTTCCTCACATGTACCCCAGAACCTAAAAAGCAGTAAAATATATTTTTTTTAAAAGTACTGAAAAGAGCAAAGGAAAGTGACAAAGTTGATCCACAAAGCATATTTTATGAAATAGATAAATACATTATATTAATAAGCTTCCACATAATTTAAGAGAGCATTGTACAGGTATGATTGCATGAAGAATCATCTTTTGAAGCATTTTTCAGTTTCAAAATTGTATGTAAATAGAAGTAATTGTGCACAAGGCAGCAGAATTTCTAAAGAGGCATACTTCAAAATATAGCAGTCTTATTTAAGTGAGTTCATAAAATCATCTGAAGCAACGTTATGGAGATAAAATCTCCTTAATGCTTAATACAAGTTTAATAGCACATCCAAAGCTTACTTTAAAAATTTAACAAAGAGATTTGCAATTATACTATTTTAAAAACGTATTTCAAAAAGTATGCCACAGCCAGGCATGGTGGCTCATGCCTGTCTCAAAAAAATATATATGTTTGTGTGTGTGTATGTCTGTGTGTGTACACAGTCATTCACTGTCCTTAACTATATTGTTATCTAAAATCTCAAATAAAATATATGAATAAAGCATTGACATGTAAGTAAAATGATGTGTGTACATATATATGTAAACATCAAGTACTATATACGTATGTCAGTATATACATATATATAAACAAAATTCAGAAGAATGTTTGGATTATTGACTTCAGTATTCAATATTCTTTTGTATTCAATATTCAATATACTGAATATTGAATATTCAGTATATACAAATATATATACAAAACTCAAAAGAACATTTGGATTATTTATTGAATATTCAGTGCACTACATGACATTTAAAGAATACCCTTTATACACAATGAGCTCTTATAAATCAATAAAAATAATCAGCACAAAATTTTTAATGATTTAAGTGCATATTTGTAAAAGAATATAATAAGCAAAAAATTTTAGCCTCATTAATAACCAATAAATGCAAATTACACCACCAATGGGATCACATATTTCATCTACAAATTGGTAGAGATCTTTAAATGTGAATGCTCAGTGTTAACAAGGGCTCTAGGAAAGAGGATGTCATCTGTTGTTGGTATCAGTTTCCCTAAGTTATGGAGGGCACTATGTGAATAGGTATCAAATGCCTACTCTTCGATCCAAACTTCTTTTAGTAATTTGCCCGAAGAAAATTAGCCATCAAGTGGGGAAAAATTTTATGTACACACATCTTATATGTAAAAACATCTCCAATATTGATTATAAAGCCAAAATCTTGAAAACAATGTAAATAAATAAAGAGACTGGTTAATTAAGTCATCAAAGACCATATGAAGTTATACTATACAAATGTTTAGATGGTACCAGGGGAAATTAGCTAATAATGTATTTCTTTTATTTTTGGAGCTTTTCCTGATTTTTAATTTCCTAAGATTATTTTAAATGAGTTTAACTTTTATTAAGTTGAATGGGTTTTTTTGTAAAATATTGGAGTAAAGAACAAAGGAGTTGGGGACAGAAATATAAGAGAATTTGGGTAAGGAAATAACTTGTTCATAGCTCAATGAAGCAGTTCCAAGAACAGAGTTTCCATTGATTAAAAAACAAACAAAAACACATAGTTCTCACATCAGGTCTACTGGGGTAGAAAAGAGAAATGAGCCTTTTTTTCCTGTATAAAAAATATAAATCTATCTTCTTTGATATACTTGTTCAGTACTGCAGAAAACCCATCCAAATGCTCTGTATTTTCTTTTCCAATATTCTCTCCAGTAAAGTGAGCAATAAACATCACAAGTAGTTTCATGAACACTAATAGTATCAATGCACTAAAAAGACAGTTTTTTTAATAAGCAAAGTGAGAGACATTATCTATTTTTTACTATATCTACAGTGATAAGAAATACAAATATTTTCAATACACACACTCCAAAAAAGACATTGTCACATTTTACTGAAAGTCCCTGAGATGCCACAGCAAACTTAGAAATAAATTTTAATGAAGACCAAAATGGGAGGTTCTATCTAATGGCCTATGGCTTGGGCAGGCCACCAGCAAGCATCCTTGGTCTAGAGAGAAAAGCTCTAAGTTTACCCCCTTGACAGATGTGACAATGATTGCCTTCCTCTGACTCCATTACTTAATCTCCTGGTTAGTTGCCTTAAAATCTAGTATATTGAGATGGATCACAATCAGAACTTGAACATCTTTCTTCTAACCCTCGATTCCCTTAAGCACATTCCTCAATATCACACAAATGATCCAGAGAACAACAGATGTGACCCACTCTTAAGCCCATGATTCAAAAAAGAAATCAGAAGCCAGTAAAAAAATCCAGAATAAATTAAACACATAGCAACTTTACATGGCTCGATCACACAAAAAAATTTATAAAAGGTATAATAGACAAATGAAGAACTGGAGAACATATATTTACCACACGTCTCAAACACCCAATATTCTTAATATCCAAAAAGCTCTTACAAATCAACATGAAAAATATCAAACCCCAATTAAAAATAGGAAAAAGACATTTGTTGACTCTTCAAATCAAAAAGTACAATTTGTAAATCATATCAAAGAAATTGACCTTACTCATAATTAAGTAAATGCACATTAACATCATGAAACACCATTATTCCCATCTTAGACTTACAAAGACAGAGTTTAACAATCTTTTGTGCTATTAATAGTGTGATGATGCAGAATCTATTTCACATCATTGATGGTTGGACAAGATGCTACAGTATCTAGGGAGGTCAAGTGAAAAATGATTTAGCAATTCTACTTCTAGGAATTGATCAACAGATACACAGGTACATAAAGACAAAATTATTCATCACAACATTGTTTGTGGTAGTAAAATATTGGAAACAACCTAAATATTAATTAGCAAGACTTTTAAAATAAACAATAATATATCCATACATTATAAAGTAATTTGGAAAAATAAGAAAGGTTGATATATACTGATATAGAATGAGCTATATCATTAATGTTTTCAAGTGATACAGAAGAATATACACTTTGCTTCCACTTGTTCACATAAAGCACATGTGCTTTTGACTGCATGGACTATCTCTAGAAATATTTACAAGAAACTTTTTCTAGTTAAAGCAATAGGTAAGTTTTACGGCACACTTATGATAGGCTAGGCATTGTTTTAAGTGGTTTACTTAGTTTATTATTGAAACAATTCATCTGTTAGGTATAATTACCATCCCCATCTTCCAGATGGGGAAACTGAGTCATAGAGACTTTAAGTAATTTGCCTAGGGTTCCACAGGTAGCAAATGCAAGCTGTAATTTGAATCCACTCATTCTGTTTCAAGAGCCAGCATTTTTAACCACCAAGTAGTACACCTTTGGGAAAGGAAAACTGGGGATCAGAATTGGGAGAAATATTTACTTTCCACTCTATTTTTTTTTTTTTTTTGCCTTTTCACCATGTACATGCACCACTTTTTTAAAACATGCAAATAAAAATTATTCAAAATATCCCATAAATTCCAAAGTGTATCTGAAAAAACAAAAGGATAAAATGTTCACAATTTTGATAATGACTGAAGAAAAATGATTGCCCCTACCAAATGGTGAAATTGGCTATAAATATAAACAGTGAAGAACTGACAGAAGAACAGAGCAATCAGTGCAACAGAAAAAAAATCACTTAAGATTTAGTCTGAGTAAAATAATATTTGATATTGAAAACACGCAAAAATAAAGGGATTATTCATTAATGCCATTGAGAAAATTGTAAGCTAATTATTTGGAATAACATTTACTAAAGATGTTGTCTGATATCATATGCTAAATATATGACAAAAAAGAGATGTAAAACAGAAGAATACAAATAAAAATAAATATGTGTCTGCCTGCGTGTGTGTCCATGGTGTGGGGATGTGTATGATTGTGTGTTTATCTGGGAGGACCTGATCCCTGGTTAGGGAAGAACTTTCTTCACATAAGGTACAATGGAGGAAATAATCTAGGGAGGATGGAGCAATTCTGTCAACATTAAAATTCTATGTCCACTTTTAAAATATAAGCAAAATGCAAGACCATGAGTTTTGAATAATCATCCACAACCAATAAAAAAAAAAGGAGTTATTAGCATTGCATACAAAACACAATTACAAATCAGTAAGTAAAACATTAAGATGTTAAATGAAAACCAGCAAAGGAAATGTAGTGACCATGGGAAAAAAGTATAAAGCACACATAACTCAATTATATCTTTGATACATATGTAATTATTTTCCCAATTTAGAGATGTGTATCTCTACATAAATATGTAATACAGCAGTAACAGGATGTCATTACCAAAAGTAAAACTGAAGAAAACTCTGGTTTACTCATGTAATTGATGCATTGGTATAGCATTCTTCTGAGTTTTCCTTTCTAGATAGGTCATTATATCTAATTAGTGCAGAGTGTATTTTTACCACTTTTTGCTAGTGAAATAGTTCAATGTTACACATGAGGGTTCATGTTTTGAGAGTCCAAGTGGAAAAACATATGTAAATATTTCAGTGGGAAAGGACTAAATCCGTTATTGCATTTGAATATTGTTTTATCCTATATAGCACAGTTTATCAGGAAGGTAGAAAGCAAGTAGCAGTAACCACCTAAAGAATTTTGAACTTGAGCAGGGCACAGTGGCTCACTCCTATAATCTCAGCACTTTGGGAGGCTAAGGTGAGTGGATCACCTGAGGTCTAAAGTTCCAGACCTGCCTGACCAACATGGTGAAACACCATCTCTACTAAAAATACAAAATTAGCCAGGCATGGTAACACATGCCTATAATCCCGACTACTCAGGAGGCTGAGACAAGAGAATCGCTTGAACCCAGGAGGCAGAGGTTGTGGCGAGCCAACATCGCACCACTGCACTCCAGATTGGGCAATAAGAGCAAAACGCTGACTCAAAATAAATAAATAACAAAAAAAATTCTGAAATCGCAAAAGTACCGCTAGGCATATCAAGAAGAAATTGAAATTATAACACTAGCAATATCTAATAAGAAATTTTAGTTCTTTGCTTTAAAATAATTGTATAACTACATAAAATTTAAAGATGTTTCTATTTAAAAGTTAATATCTATATTCTTAATTAAATCAGATTCCTCATCAAATTGTAGGCCCAAAGTGCTATTACTGATGAAGTTAACTGGAGTCCATCCACTGCTAGAAAAGAAATGATAATGTCACTTTGGTAGGAGAGGTTAACTCTGAAGCTTGTATAAATTCTTGCCAACTCCAAGATCCATTTCAGTTTTAAGACATCTGTTACTCTACAAATGGCCCCTCTCCTCACTTTTCCACCCTCAGTTTTCTAGAGTCACCAGTTTCCTTCAACTGAGAATTTTCATTAATCCTAGTATTAGTGCTTTATGTCTCCTATTGCTTTGTTTTCGAGTCTCATTCCATAATAATACATCTTCTATTCCGAAATTTATAGGCACTGTTGAGAGGGGTAATCATCTTTACTTCAGAGTCTACGTTATCACTATATACAAGAGAGTGTGTGTGTGTGTGTGTGTGTGTGTGAGAGAGAGAGAGAAAGAGAGAGAGAGAGAAAGAGAGAGAGAGAGAAAGAGAGAGAGAGAGAGAGACAGGAATTGAGAGAGGAGAGATGAGTGGAAGAAGATGGTGGTGGACAAAGGAGAGGGGATGGAAGGGAGAAAAACTGGTTGGTTGAACTGTTTAACCCCATCCACTATAGCTCAGGTCCATTTATTTGCGGATTCACGTATAAATGGAAGAGGTGGAGAAGAGGAGGGTGTTAAGTGCCAAATTTCAGCTTCAACAATAACCACGGCTGCCAATTGGCATGACTTCAAATATCCCCTCATCAAACAGATGGCACACAAGTTCTATCAATGGAAAATATGACACTTCTTTAAAGTGCATACAATGAATTAGATGTTATAAGATTGAAACTGAAAGTTTAAACTGGTTTTATCTTATGCCCCCACTAATACAACTCTGCAGAATATAGATTATTAATGCACTTTTTAGACCACTTTAGCTCAAGCTCTTCAAATACGCTGTGAATATTTCTATAGAACAAATATGCTAGTATCATCTAAGTAAGACCTAAAAAAAATAGACAGCCATGTTGTATTTATTATTACTCTGGGTACTAGAAAAGTTTAAAAAATGGAAACATAGAAATTATGGGAAGGATAGGCATTTTAATTATGCATCTAATACATATATATGCATCTCACTAAAAGTTACGTATTTTCTTTTCTCTTAAATTCTTGAAAAGTTGATAGTTCAAGTGTTGTTTGCCTAGCTGTAGGTTACAGTGCCTTTAAAAACTAAGTATATTGCACCAGAATTTTTCATTTTCATAAATATGAAACAATTTTTTTCAACACATATATTCATAGCAATGTCTGTGACAAGAAGTGGAGAGTAGTAGCAACAATTTTGTATTCCCAAATGATATCCTGGATGTCACAAAATGGTCTGTTTCAGAAACACCAAGAAATGATGTCAACAACTTAGTCCTCATCACTGAGGATTTATTTGTGCACTTTATGTTTTAAATACACACTATTTATACAAACACTTACAAATAGTCATACTCTATGCAAAATAATAAAACAGATGTTGCTGCCACTTCACAATATGCCAAAATATACTTGGTCCAAGTAACAAGGGCCAAATTTCACTCTGGAAAGTAACAAGCTATACAGTCTCTACTATTTCAGTAATCATCAAAGCTAATTATTCCACTTCAATTCCACATTCTTCCAAATGGAGAGTTTTGGAGATTATAATTCTCATGTTAAGGTTCAGATAAAAAAAAAAAAAGACAGAAAAGGAAAAGTAAACAGAGCTAAAAGTAAGTAACACTAGATACTCAGGATTAAAGATCATCATGTTAAAAGTTGCCTTTTATTTTAATTTTTAAATATATAATTTAAAATATTCAAAAGGTAATAGAAAAAGATAGCCTCTCCTGTCCCCTAGCATCTTTTCTTTGACAAAGGCATCAGTTTCTTGTGAATCATTCCAGAGACATTTCCATGCATAAGCAAACAAATGCATGCTTCTCTCCTTTTTCTTAAACCAAATGAGGCTCACTAAATGCATCATTCTACACCTTGCTGTTCTCAATTTATCTCAGAGATTGTTTCATGTCAGTACATAAGAAAAATCTTTTTTGTTGCATAATGGTCAATTATAAAGGTATCCAATTAATTGTTTAAATTCCCTATTGATGAATATTTAGATTGCTTTCCATCTTGTACTCTTACAAACCCATATATATGTATATATGACACTTCTAGCCTAGAACTCTGCCTAGATCTTAAACCCTCTTATTATTTAATATATTGGTTAAAATAGCACAGAAGCACATTGTCATACTAGAAACCATTTCATCTGGTGATTTTACCCCTTACAGTCCTTTCTAACTCTAATTGCCAAGCATAACAGTAGGCTGTTGGTGAACAGTAATTAAGGGTGATGTGGCATATTAAATTTCATTAAAATTCTAAATGACATTACCAATATTCAGAATATTGCTTTCATTTGAGGATCTGCTTGACCCTAATTAATGAACTCAACTTGGCTTTGTCTTCTCTAAAGCAAAGAACTGAAAAGGAGTAAACCACATTCATTATAGATGTGTGGCATCAGTTTATGACCTTTCCTGTTACAGAACTCTTGCAACATCAGTATTAGGCAGATTAACACTTAACTTCTCTATATTAGCACACATTTCAGAGATCTTTGCAACTATAATTGTTCAACTATGGTTCACTTAGGCAGCAAAACAATTACTAGAAGGATATTGGGAGCTGATAAAAATGCCTAGGGACTGCCAGGCACAGTGACTCATGCCTCTAATCCCGCCTTTGGGAGGTTGAGGCAGGTAGACTGCGAGGTCAGATCGAGACCATTCTGGCCAACAGGGTGAAACTCTGCCTCTTCTAAAAATATAAAAATTAGGTGGGTATGGTGGCACATACCAGTAATCCCAGCTACTCGGGAGGCTGAGGCAGAAGAATCACTTGAAGCAAGGAGTCAGAGGTTGCAGTGAGCCAAGATCACGCCACTGTACTCCAGCTGGCAACACAGCAAGATACTATTTCAGAGAAAAAAAAAAAATGTCTAGGGACAGGGCTTGGAAAATGGACCAAAACTAATGCAACTCCAAGAGGGGCAAGAAACAGAAGGTCTGAATTAAGATAGCACCTCAGGTCATCCAGAAAAAATATCTGTGGAGCACTATAGCCACTGACACTGAGGATTCTTGCAGTGGCCACCAAGGAATCTCTACCATTCCTCAGCAGTGTTTTTAAATTTTCTTTTCTTTGTCTCACATTAATGTATTTTGCATATTTAGAATATACATACACAAGTTTTACTAAACCAATTTCATTAAAACAAGACTCATTCCTATGTGCAATGCATTGTAACATATGTTCTACTTTTTTTTTTTTTTAATGCTGGCTGCAACCCACTAAATTGATTGCAAGACCCACTAATAAGTCGGGATCTGCAGTTTGAAAAACACTGCTCTAGAGAGATTGATTTATAGCACAGCGTCACAGTTAAAAAGTAAAGTGAATAAGCCTGCAGAGGAGGTGAAGAGTAAAGAGAGTAGAAGACCATTCTGCATTTGGAAGGGACAGGGTAGGAACAATGGAATATGACGCTCACAGACACATCCTTTATCAGCAGAATGAAACCAGCACGACCTCAATTTAATGTCAAAACAAATGGTCAACCCACACACATCACCACTTAGCAGTGAAGCCGTACAAATCATGGCTTTTCTGACAAGGAAGAAAGAAAGGAAGGAAGCAAAGGAGGGAGGGAAGGGAAGGAAGAAACAATGCAAGAAAGGAAGAGAAGGAAGAAGGAAAGGAGAGAGAAAGGAAAGGAGGGAGGAAGAACATTTTAAATGTTCCTTTACTTTGTCATCCAGCAGCTAGAATTCAGTGTAAGTGCTGTGAAAAACACTCATTTGTTTCAGAAGCAATACTTGCTTTCCTGTGTCCTTTTCAGCTTCATTACACTAGTTCCTTTCCCCCACCATTACTTAGGCTGCAGTCTGGTTGCCCGATATGAGCTGTCAACATAGTGAGACTCATAAAATCAAAAAGAGTAATCTTGTAAGATCCAGCTGCTTCCATACACATTCACCTAGACCGTAGACTAAATTCTGGCCACGTTGCATGCTATGAAATAAATCTAGACTCATTGCTGAAGTTATGTGCTGAGACCCATGACATTCCTAATGTTGTGCTCAAGTTTGTGATGTCTGTGGTTATGTGGCATTCTCCTTAGTATCTCCGTCTTGTTCTCATCAAGTGGCAACTACCTCTTTCTGTGAACATTCCACCTTCCTGCAAGGTTTCAGCCTTGGCATTTATTTCCCCTGCAGTCCTAAAGTTGGTAAAGAAGAAATATTTCATTTCCTTGATTATGCCTGAGCTCTTTCAAATCAGTCCCAGGAAATGTCAAAGCCAGAGGAGGTATCTTGGAGACGGTGACTGAACTGAAATTTTGCAGAAGAGTGGCCTTTCTTACTGAAATTACCCAGGACACCCACATTGGCTGGTGAGACTTTTAGCTGAGGAAAAGCATTTCCTCACTGGCTTTTGTGCTCAGGGGATAATATAACCCTCCGTGGCTGTCTGGAAGGCCTCAATAGTCCAAGAAAGGTCAGCTGGAATCTCCAAGCTGATTAACCATGTACTATGTGGCAGGTACTCCTCACTGTGATTTCTTCAGCTGCCAAGTGAAAACCTGGAATTCTACTTCTATTTTTAGTCACGTTTATAATAATGAAATGAGAAATAAGTGACTTCTTGAACTCCTGTTACATATCAGTCAGGGAGAGCAAATATAGCTCACTCTGACAATTACTGAGTTAGAGCTAAAGAATTTCTCAGCAGTTCAGTGGTGTGAATTTGCACATTCATAAAACTGGTTCTTTCCTGGATGCACTGTCTCTACAGATAAAATGTGAAATGTGGTATGGAAGCATATTTGGCATTCACAGGTGACAGATTCTTCTAAACCTAATTATAGCATGAAAGATGATCATCAAAGAGCTGGATTCCTAAATGTGGTGGGTAATGAGGATGTGTCATTACTTCAAGACTTCCCTGTCACTTTTTCTCAGCCCCAGATTCATAAACCTGAAAACCACAATGATGGCTGAAGGGGCGATATGTTGCAAAACACAAAAGTTACCAGAAACTGGGGTCAGAAAGAAAATATGAGACAGACAAGAAGTGTTTTTTAAAAGGCAGAGGAAATAAATACAAATCATTTCTAAATGTTACTTTTGGTTCTTCTTCTAATTCATAGATGTTACAGTTGCTGTTTCCCGATTTGATTTTGTCTATTCTTTCATGTTGACAACATAATCAGATTTTACTAAGTATCAGTTCCCTAATTTAGCAAATTTTGAAAGAAATAACTCAATAGACAGCATTTTAGAAGAATCATTTACAGTTCATAAAAAAGGTATCCGTTTTATATATCAGGGAATACTTAATTTGTAAAGACTATTTTAAGTTACTTCTATTATCCCGGCTTCATGTTCAATGTTCCAGAGTACCTAAAAGATGGTGCTTATACTATATCTTATATACACATAGCTCTGATGACAAGACTAAAGCAAAAGAATTGGTTGTAAGACTATTTAAGAAACAAACCCCAGTTTCCTTCCCGAATTGCAGCCAACCAACTGCTTTTCTCTTACCCAGCAATAAACTAGAGGTTTCCCCACTGGCGAGGGTAAAGCAGAGGATGGGATTGACAGTGCCAGGGACTGTTGTGAATAGGAAGGTAGTACTGAAAACCAGATTAAGAAAAAAAATAATAATGTGCCTACCAAGTTCTCTTTTCTTCAACGTATGTGCCTAGGACAGTTCATTACATTCTCATTAGGCATACTTTGAAAATCCATTAAAACTAAAAAAAAAAAAAAAAAAAAAAAAACTGCTAGAATCCAATAACCAGAGAAAACTTTAAAACGTCAGAGGTTATCCTAAAAGGAAACTAGATCCTTAGAATTCATTAGTACGTTTTATTACACATTAAGGTGACCTTAATGCTCTATAAATAAACTATTCCAAAATGTTGGATTTTTCTTTTTAAGCATGCAGTTTTTTTAGTTTATCTTACCATGCTGGCATAAACTAAATAACAACACCTCTAACATATAAAATTAAAATGAAGCTACAGTTCATTTTTTACTGCAAATATATTTATAAAATTAATCATAAAATACTATTAAATCTAATTCAGCCCTATTTTGAATGATATTCAATGGCAAGTAAGGTTTGTTTTGGGAAAGCAAAAATGGCTTAAAGTAGAGATTAATAAAATATATACTATTAATAGACCAAAAAAACCACCTCAGATTATCAATAAAGTATCTCCTAATTTTCAACAAATATTCCCAATTTTATTAACAAAATCCCTAATAAAATGACAAAATACTTTTTTTTTTTTTTTTTTTTTTGAGATGGAGTCTGGCTCTGTTGCCCAGGCTGGAGTTCAATGGTGCGATCTCAGCTCACTGCAGCCTCTGCCTCCCAGGTTCAAGTGATTCTCCTGCTTCAGCCTCCCAAGTTGCTGGGACTACAGGTGCATGCCACCATGCCCAGCTAAATTTTTTTGTTTAGTAGAAATGGGGTTTCACTGTGTTGACCAGGATGGTCTCTACCTCCTGACTTGTTGTTCCACCTGCCTAAGCCTCCCAAAGTGCTGGGATTACAGGCATGAATCACCGTGCCAGGACAATACTTTTTTAACATAATATAGAAAACATATTTTAACCAAAATCCAACCTATTACTGAGGAAGATTAAGGGAATTATTCTAAAGTGAGGAACAATACAGACATAAAATGCACATAGGTATTGCTATTGCTTGACACCATCTGGAATTTCTGATTGATGCAATAAAAAACTAAACTAAAATTATAGTAATTTGAAAGACCGTCCATGTGAAAACTCAAATGATTCAACTGAGGAATAATTTTAAAGTATTAACAGAATACATACATATGGCTGTTGCAAAAACAATAGTTCGTTTTAAATACCAAGAATATTCAGTTAGAAAATGTAATGAGATGAGAGTTTATTAAGCACAAGGAAATTTGCTATTTCTAGGAATAAACATTTGAAAATATGTGCAGGATCTATACAGTAAATATTTCTCAGAAACATGAAATGAACCTGACTAAATAGGAAGACCATATGGTAAATATTTCAATTTTTCTCAAGCTGATTACTGTTGTAATGACTTTCAATTTAAATATGATTAAGATTTTTAAGACTGTAAAAATTATTCTAAAGTTCATATAGCTGAAAAAATACATGGAATGAAAGAAGTCAAAAAAATTACATGAAATAATGAAGGAATTGTTTTCATCAGTTAAAACTGAGTAACTTATATTACAAAGCTATGGTAACCAAAATAGCATGGTCCCAAAATAGACAAATATGGCAATGTAACAATATAGAGAGCCCAGAAATAAAGCCACACCTTTACAGTCAACTCATTTTCCACAAAGGTGTGAAGAACACACATTGGGAAAAAGTCTCTGTAATGACTTGTGCTGGGAAAACTGGATATCCTCATGAGAAACAATAAAACTAGATCCCTATCTCTTGCCATACACAAAAGTGAAACACAAATGGATTAAAGACTTAAATGTAACACCTGAAATTATGAAACTACTAGAATAAAACAATGGGGTAACACTTTAGGACATTTGGGCAAAGATTTTTTGAGTAAGCCCTCAAAAGCACAGGTAACCAAAGAAATTTAAAAATGGGATTACATTTAGCTTAAAACTCTCTGCAGAGCAAAGAAAACAGTCAACAAAGGGACAGCCCACCGAATGGAAAAAAATATGTGCAAAGTATTCAGCTGATAAGGGATTAATAACCAGGATATATGAGTAACCCAAACAACAACCAAATAGCAAAAAAGAAAGTCTGATTTAAGAATGGTAAAGGATCTGAATAGATATTTTTCAAAGGTAGTTATACAAATGGCCCTCAGGTATTTAAAAATAAGCTTAATTATTAAGATACAAAAATATTCTAAGAAAGGAAAAATATGATCTAGTGTTCAGTAGCACAATCATATGACTGTAGTTAACAATAATTCATTGTATATTTCAAAATAACGAGAAGAGTAGATTTGGAATGTTCCCAACACAAAGAAGTGATAAATGTTTGAAGCACTATCTCATTTAACCAGATTTGGTCATTACACATTGTATGTTTGTATCAAAATTTCACACTTACCCTACAAATATGTACAACTATCATTTATTATAAAAATAAAATTTAAAATTTTCTAAAATACCCATTATGATATAGTGAATAACATGAAAACAGTTGGAATAAGTGAACTATCACAGAAAAGACACTAAATCAGAATTTAGTATAACAGTAGAACTGTGAATCAGCAACAAAAAGATTGTTCCATTCATTATGCTAGAATAATTGCCTAAGTGTCTAGACATTTTAAACTAGGTCTTCACTTTACAATCTTATCCAAAGTATCCTCCAGATGAATTAGAGTTACAAAGTAAATGAATAAACAAATATATAAACTATACAAGAGCCAGGTGAAAAATGTATGTGAATATGCACAAAGCACAAAAGACAGGACTTTGTCAGTAATTGAAGGAAGGAACCCTAAAAGGAAAGATTTGTAGACATCACTACAACATAAATAACTTTATATCATGAACCATTATAAATAATATAATAGACAACTAAAAGACATGTGTCAAGCAAAGTATAAATCTATTTAATTTATAAACAGTCAGCAAACAAAATAGCAAATAAATACATTTTAAAAAGGGACAATGGACACAAAAGCAGAAATGTAAATGGCTAATAAACAAATTTTTTTCAACATTGAAATATTAATTTAGTCTATCAGATCTGTGACCATCTGTATATCTTCCCATCTATCTACATGTCTATCTACATCCAAGATTTATAGGAAAGGAGAGAAATTTGTACTTGTATAATCTATTTAGAAAGAGTAATGTGAATCCTTCCTGTCAAAAGACTAAACAGTAAATATTTCTAGCATTATGAGTCATATGTGTCTCTGCTCCAACTACTAAATTCTGCTGTTGTAGCATAAAAGCAGCCATAGACAAAGGACATGGCTGTGTTCTAATAAAACTTTATATCCAGAAACAATCTGTGGGCCAGATTTGGCCTGTGGGCAATAGCCACATACCCCTAGTTTAGAGGAAAAGTTGCAACAATTTTGTAGAATGATTTGTCCAACACATATTTAAAGCTTTAAAAAATATGCTTATTTGACCAAGCAATTCCCTTTTAGGAATGTGTTCTGTAGAAAGTTTCATGCTTATGAGTGATATTTATCAAATAATTTAATGTCTAATCATAAGGTTTTATATAAACAAATTATGCCATACAATGGATAACCATGCCATATTCCAAAATTATGTCATAGAAAAAAACTTAATGACATCAAGAAACCTTTATAATCAACTGAAAAAAAGCAGGTATTCATGGAGTATATATGAACCTAAATTTCTAACAGATGCATGTACACACTCCTGCATCTGTTAGAAATTTAGGGTCATGTACACTCTATGAATACTACAATAGGGGTTAACAGAACAGAATTGCCAATCAGACTGCCTGAGTTCAAATTCAGGTTTCACAACTTTCTGTGTGAATTTGGTCAAGTCATTTATCCTTTCTAAATCTCATTCTCTTAATATGTGAAATGGAAAGACTAATTGTACTTAGCTCATAGAAGTGTCATGAGAGTTAAATAATACCTATAATACTATCTTTGCTCATTCAGGCTGCTACAACAAAATACCACATTTGACTGGTTTATACACGACAGAAGTTTATTTCTCACAGTCTGAGAGACTGAGAAGTCCAAGATCAAGTTACCTGCAGATTCACCATTGGGCGAGGTTGTGCTTCCTGGTTCACAGACGCCCATTTCCTCACTGCGTTCTCACAGAGCAGAAGGGGCAGGAAAGCTGTCTGGATCTCTTTTAGAAGGGCATTAAGCCCATTCACAAGTGCTCTGCCCTCATGACCTAATTACTTCCCAAAGGCCCACCTCTAAACATCAAAACCTTGGGTATTAGGTTTCAACACATAAATTTTAGTGGGACACAAATTCAGAGTATAGCAAACACTTAGAATGACTCAGTAAATGCCCTATCTATCCATATTCAGCATATTCATAGGTAATTTTATCTTTTTGTGCTTTCATATGTCTTCTAATGTTCACACAACATTTTTAATTATATGAAAGTGATTAAATTTTGCATTTGAGAATTTCATAAGCCACTTTCAATTTCACTGTAAAGTAAAATTATCTATTGGTAATAGCGTTACTATTATTTTCAGACAAGGTCTCACTCTGTCTCCCAGACTGGAGTGCAGTGGCACTATCTTGGCTTACCGCAACCTCTGCCTCCCAGGCTCAAGCAATTCTCCTGCCACACCTCCCAAGTGGCTGGGATTACAGGCATGTGCCACCATGCCTGGCTAATTTTTGTATTTTTAATACAGACGGGGTTTCACCATGTTGGCCAGGCTGATCTCGAACTCCTGACATCAAATGATCCACCCACCTCGGCCTCCTGAAGTGCTAGGATTACAAGCAAGAGCCACTGTGCCCAGCCTGGTAATAGCATTTTAAATAATTCAGTAAATTCTGAGGAGTACTGAACTGGCCCCTAAAGCAAAACCTATGTTTGATCTTAAAGAAGCAATTTCACAGCTTGCTTATACCCTTTTTTCCCCCTCAGAGAAAGAAATTTAGAGATTTTTTTATCTGAGGTGAGACAGACTTGGATTTTAGGCTGGTTGAAAATTCTCTCATTGGTAACTAACAGTCACAGTGAACTGGCCTAAGGCAGGAACGTGAAATGTTTACTCAGTTTCAAGAGCAGGTGCCCCGGAAAGAAATACCCAAGAGAAAATCCATGTGACCTTACTTATTCAAATAAATCAATAGATGCAAACACGTTTCCTCTATGATTTGAGTCCAGAAATGTTCTCCATATATAGAAGACTCATTTTCTGCTCCTAAATACACTCATTTAAAAATCAAGCAATCTCCCTTCCCTATCCTTTTGGGATATCTGAAGAGTAAGCCATTAAAACTGAAGTAAAATTCAAGGGGGAGCAAAAATTTTCTCCCATTCTGTAGGTTGTCTGCTCGCTCTGTTGATAGTATCTTTTGCTGTGCAGAAACATTTTAGTTTAATTAGATTCCATTTGTCAATTTTTTCTTTTTTGCAATTGCTTTTGGCATGTTCATCATGAAATCTTTGTCTGTATCTATGTCCAGAATGGTATTGCCTAGGTTGTCTTCCATGGTTTTTATAGTTGGGGTTTTATATTTAATACATCTTGAGTTAATTTTTGTATATGGTGTAAGAAAGGGATCCAGTTTTAATCTTCTGCATATGGCTAGCCAGAAGACAATGTGATGATTCCTCAAAGACCCAAAGACAAATACTGTTTGACCCAGTAATCCCATTACTGGGCATATATGCCCAAAGGAATATAAATCATTATATTATAAAGACGCATGCACACATATGTTCATTGCAGTACTATTGTCAATAGGAAAAACATTAAATCAAACTTAATGCTCATCAGTGATAGACTGTATAAAGAAAATGTGGTAAATATACACCATGGAATACTATGCAGCCATATTTTTTAAATGAGATCATTTCCTTTTCAGGGACATAGATGGAGCTGAAACACATAGATGTGTTAACTAGTGAGGTGGTGCTTTTATCGTGATGGTTGTTACTTCAGTTGGGTTTTTAATTTTTATTTTTTGTTTTGGTTGGATAGGGAGAAAGGCTTTCATAGCATCTGAAATTGTTTTAAATAGCTGCCTACACCTTTCCTTACTCCCCCTACTTCCACACACAAAAAAAAGCAATTCATGGGAGCTATCTGGTTCCAGAAAAGAGTTCTCAAATCTACTTCTCAGTGTAGCCTTTCCTCCCTCTTACCTCTTCCTCTACACCTCTCTGTCTATTCTTTTTTCTTCTTTCTCTTCCTTCCTTCCTCTCTTTCACTTCTTTTCTTTCCTTCCTTTTGTTTCTTTCTCTTTCTCCTCCTCTCTCTCCTTTCCTCCCTCCCTTCCTTCATTCCTTGGTTCATTTAGACTACTATAACAAACTGCCACTATCTGTGTGGCTTTCAAAAAACCAGAAATTTATTTCTCCCTGTTCTCAATCCTGGAAAGAACAAGATCAAGACTTCAACGTATTAGCTGTCTAGTGAAGACCCACCTCCTGGTTCATAGATGGTGCCTTCTAGTTGTGTCCTCACATATGGTAGAAGGGACAAGCTAGCTCTCTAGGGACTGGGTTATAATGGTTGTCATCATGAGGGCTCCCCCTCATAACCTAATCACTTCCCAAAGTCTGCACCTCCCAACACCAACACCTTGGAGGTTATATTTCTGCATATGAATTGAGAGGTACGTAAATAATCAGTTTATTATTTTCCTAGAGTTTTCTTTGAAGGATAATACTCATCCTAATGTTTCACACAGAACAGCAAAATCCCTGCATATAAACCATTTCTCCTGCATATCATGGCCACCCCACTCCCCTACTCCAGCAAACTGACTTTCTTCCAGCTCTAAAACACTCCAAACTTCCTTCCCAACATGGAATCCAAAAACATAAATTTACTGCAATGGTGCAGGCATGTGACAGATTACACAGTCAGTTCACCTGCATGAGGCTTTGTTTTAGAAGGTAGTTAAATGAGGAGATGAGAAAGCACAGGGCCTCCTTTTTGCTGGTGCGGGTGGAAGGAGAAGCAGTGTGGCTTGAGCCAGTGGCAGCAATGGTAATATGGTGCTCTGGGTGATACCAATGATGGCTTCTTGATCTAGCAATAGCAACTGCTCCCTTTCCAGGTCAGTTCTGTGGTGTGATTTTGGAGATGTTTCCTGAATCCTCAGCATACAGTCTGTTTCTCCAGCCCTTCCAATGATTCAGTTATCTAAGCCTTCCAATTTAAAATAATTAGAATGCATGGTATATGGTCTGCAACAAACATTCTTTTGACTCTCATTAAAAGGGTTTGTTTGTATTTCTTGGACATTATTCCCGAGATTTAGAATACTGAGAAGTTTCCAAAGGTTAAGAGAAGCATAGCAGGAAGAATATGAATAGGCAGGAAGGACCATTAGAAAAGTCCAGTTACTCGCTATGATCTTGTCATTTATCCAACACTAAGCTGCTTTCTTCCAAACCAAGGTGCACTGAGCTAGGTTCTGAAGGTAAATGTGAATAGAAGTGGTCCTTGTAATTATCAGTCATAAAATAAAAGGAAATACTGACACCATAGAAATACTATACATCACATATATTATCTCATTTTGTCTTCAAACAACCATATAAGTGGATCCTATTATCTCCACATTGCAGATAAGGATTAAAGAGATTGAGGAATTTGCCTGTAATCACAAAGCTAGTAAGAGGTCAGAGTAGGGTTTCAATACAAATATGTCTACAGAGCTGGTATGATCTGACTCTGTGTCCACACCCAAATCTCATGCCAAATTGTAGTCCCCACATGTCAGGGGAGGGACCTGGTGGGAAGTAACTAGATCATAGGAGTGGATTTGCTCCATGCCCTTCTAGTGATAATGAGCGAGTTCTCACAAGATCTGGTGGTTGAAAAGTGTGGCACTTCCCTGGCTCACTCACTCTCTCCTGCCACCTTGCCAAGAAGATGCTTGCTTCTCCTTTGCCTTCCACTATGATTGTAAGTTTCCAGAGCCCTTCCCAGCCATGTGGAATGAAGAGTCAATTAAATGTCTTTTCTTTATAAATTACCCAAGTCTCAGGTAGTTCTTTACAGTAGTGGAAAACAGACTAATACAAGAGGCTAAGTTCCTAAACATTGCATAGCAGCAGAATCTGGAGATGTCATTCACTGATTCAGTGAATAGTTATTGACACTGACTCTGGTCTGGCCTGTACTAGGGATCCTGATCATTCAACCCATAAATACAAGAAGTCAGGGAGGTAAAGCCATTACAAGTGACTTCAGGCAGAAGTGAGAACTTGACATGGAGACAGGCACAAGTAAACATTCCACACATTCGAAAGGAATTCAGTGGAACCAAATATGTTTGTTGAGTGCCTGTAAGCACCAGACACTCTGCTTGGAGTTGAGGACAGATGAAAATCCAGTTCTTGCCAGTGTCTGTTATGTTTACTCACTGCTGTGGCCTCAGCACCAAACCTCAAAAGTATTTGTGTGAGAAATAAAGCAAGCAAAATGACGAGTTTTATTTTAGTGTAATGAATAAATTTTGTGCAGGGGCCATCAAAAGGGGAAGGTCAGAAACACTTCAAAGAAAAAGTAACTGAGTCTGGAAAAATAAATAAGATTTTATAATGAGTTTTCTGGCAATGTACCCCAGTTATCCTACTTGAATTTCATGTCACAATCCTGTATTTTAGGGTTTTCCTAAGGCTCTGAATCTATGAATACAATTTTAGAAATGTAAAAGGTGAATGTTGCTAGATTAATCTTTCACAACTGGAATTTTTTTTTTTTCGAGACAGATTGTTGCTCTGTCGCCCAGGCTGGAGTGCACTAGCACCATCTCAGCCCACTACAACCTCCGCCTCCCAGGTTCAAGCGATTCTCCTGCCTCAGCCTCCTGTGTGGCTAGGACTACAGGCACATGTCACTACACCCAGCTAATTTTTGTATGTTTAGTAGAAACGGGGTTTCACCAGGTTGGCCAACCTGGTCTTGACCTCATGATCCACCCACCTAGGCCTCCCAAAGTGCTAAGATTACAGGCGTAAACCACCACACCCAGCCCAAAACTGGAAATTCTAATGTATATCTTCCCCATATTGCTCCAGTCTTTACATCAAGTACTTGTTTATACATGATCTCATTCTATAAAGCTTCAGTGTATTTTTGTGTGTACAAATATGTGCACAGAAATCTATGTATGTGTATATATGTATAAGTATATATAGTGTGCATGCACATATATACACATACATAAAATCATCCTACATGTACAAATCACACATTAAGAATATATGTATATACACATATGTAACTATCATATGCTGTTAACAAAATCTGTCTTCGTACTAAATATACTCTCATAATAGCCAAATTCTCCTCCTATCTGCTTCTAGTCTTGGTGCCTTGATGCAGACCCTACCCATTGCTATTCTAAACCTCCCTAGCTGACATGCCCTTTTCAATTTCCTCCATCTTCAACCAAATCCTAGTAGAAAAGGATGCCAATAAGCTGGTGACTCAGAAACCACAGTGAAAGATGAGCTTTCACACACACATACACAAAAATAGTTTTCATATTTTCTTTGGGAAAAAATGTATATTGAACATATTTTTCAAAGCACTTAAAGAACGTTCACAGACATTGTATCATAATATTCTAGGGAACAATCTATTGGCAACTCATCCACTCCCATTTCCCAGCTAAAGAAGTCAGGCAGAGGAGGGTTATGACAATGGCTGATATGCATCTATAATGTCAAGCAAACAGACATGAAATCCACATTCTCCAAATCTTACATTTTTACTTTTCTCACTGTGGTTAAACACTGACTCTTAAGGTTGCTAAATGCATAGATGAGAAAAGTAACATTTTGTTTTGTAAAATGATGTCCTATTTGAAAGATGCATACTGTTAAACATACCCAACTTTTTTTTACTTTTAATAGATGGAGCTATAAGAACTAATAAGAACTTAGTCCTCAGTATTTTTCCTAATCTATACATTTTTATTGCTGTAAAGGAGTAGTGAATTGATTTTTTTTTAACTCTAGAAAACCCGTTGGCATGCTTTTTTATGAAACTCATGATTCTTTGAGAATATTTCTTTCAGTCTTCCATTTTTTGAACAGCAATAAAACATTACTCAGACATTCGGCCCATCTCATGTTAATGACTCATACTTTTGTACTAGAACCTGTCACTTGATATTTCTCTAAGTGGAGTATCTGGGGCTTTGATAAGTGCATGGTTCTGTAGATAAACTTGACCTGGAAAAGACACAAAGATGACACCAAATTTATAGAACACCTTAATAGTGTCAAAAAATTTTGCAACAAATGCAACATTGTAAGATTGACATGAGGATGCGAGACAGCTTATCCCTATCATTCTTCAGCCGCAATGAGGGCCAGTCTGGGAAAAGTTCCCAACTTGCCTAGTTTGTTATTTTGCTAGGATTGCCGTAACAAAATTCTATGAACTGAGTGGCTCAAACAACAGAAATGCATTATCTCACAGTTCTAGAGGATAGGATAGAAGCCCGAGATCAAGGCTCCTTCTGAAGGCAGTGAGAAAGGGGTCTTTCCAGGCCTTTCTCTCAGCTTCTTGTGCTTTGCAGTCAATCTCTGGTTTTCCTTGACTTCTTTTCTATCACCCCAATCTCTGTCCTCATCTCCACACAACTTTATTCCTGTGTCCAGACTTTATTTTTCTATAAGGACACCAGTCAAACTGGGTTAGAGGCCCACCCTACTCCAGTATGACCCTATTTTAGTTAATTACATCTGCAATAACCCAATTCAAAATATGATCACATTCTGTAATATGGGGGTGGGGTGTGGGTTCAGACTTCAACATATAAATGTTTGTCATTGCTGTTTAAGTATTTAAATTGAATTTTATTAAATACAAACATCACATACTACCACCATCCCAGAAATGACTGCTTCATCTTTATTAAGAAAGTAATTTTATTAAGAAACTAATGATGACTTAAGACTTCATTCTGAGGAATATGTTTAGACAAGTTTAGGCAAACAGCAAAGACTGAGAAGTCCTACCACCAAACCTTCAACATTTTGAAAATGCTTGAAACTTTAAACTTCATTCTCCATCTAGCAGTTCAATGTGAGCTGCCAAAATTTAGACCAATTAGTCAATTCCAAATAATGTATGCTCATTGGGGTCTACAACCTTGGGGCTGTGACAGCTCTGTCTTGACAGTGGACCAGGAAACAAGAGCTTCTCCTTCAGATTCCTTCACGATTCAACCCATAACACCTAGGAATAGAATTCCTGGTCCAGACAAAATGTCTAACAGATAAAGCTGTCAGGGTAGGGGGAGGCGGAGCTGGGGCTACCACCGGGAGAAATGCCTGACATAGGCAACAGGGCGGGGTGGGTGGGGGGTGGTGTGGACGGAGACAGCAAACCACTATGGCATGTATGTACCTATGCAACAATCCTGCAGGATACAGGATATGCACATGTACCCCACAGCCCAAATACAATAAAAATAAAAAAAAAACATGGATACTGACTGTACATTGTTATTATATGAAGGAATCTTTGGCCCACTGTCAGGAAGCCAGCTATAGTCACACAAAGGGAAAAAGAAAATCTGGATTCTAAGGCCACAGAGTTCCTATCATTAGAAATACATGGCTGTGGTCAAAGTGCAGGCAGATGAAACAGTATGTAGACAGTCTGGTAGATACCATTATCATTATTAGAAGTGCCCAAATGCGTGACCTCCCGACGTGGTTCAGACTCCTTTTATTTACAAACAGAGAAATGCTATTGTTGCTCAGAGAATGGTAAAAGTCTCCTGATAAGATGTGAAGAAGCCACTTGGGATGCCCTAGAGCCTTGTGTGTATTTGACAATGATAAATGGAGACTGCTGCCAGTCTCTCATCTCAGAATCCAGGAAAAGGATCTCATGAGTAAGGCCAAGAATGCAATATAAAAGACGACCAAATATTTGTTTGAATTTCATAGACTTCAAATGTACAGACCTGTATTGGTTTTCTGTTGCTGCATAACAAATTATCACAGCCATAGAGACTTAAAACAGGACTAATTTACTGTCTCACAGTTCTGTAGGCCAAAAGTCCAGCACAGCATGCCTGGATTCACTGCTTAGGATCTCACCACACTGTCTTGATCCATTTTGTGTTGCTATAAAGGAATATTTGAGGCTGAGTGATTTATAAAGAAAAGAGGCTTATTTGGCTCCTGGTTCTGCAGGCTCTACAGGAAGCATGGCACCTGCTGGTATCTGCTCAACTTCTGACAATGGCTTTTGTGCTGCATCAAATGACAGCAGAGAAGATCAAAGGGCAAGTAGGCATGTGTGAAGAGGGACCAAACCTGACAGTTGTCCTGAATTTGTAACAACTCACTGATCCATTCCTCCAGAACCAATTCAGTCTCACAAGAGGGAGAACTCACTCAGAACCTTGTGCACAAAACCTTTCAGGAGGGATCCACCCCCATAACCTAAACATTTCTCCCTAGTCTCCACCTCCCTACACCACCACACTGGGGATGAAACGTCAGCATGAGACGTAGTGGGAACAAACAAAGCATATTCAAACTGTACCATGCACCCAATCCAAGGTGTATCATCCAGGGCTACAATTCCCACCTGGGGCTCAGACCCACTGGTTGTGGCAGAATTCCTTCTGACACTTTCCACAGGACCCCCTCCACTTGCAAGCCAGTAACACTGCACTGGAGCCTCACACTTTGAATTCCTCTGGCTTCCTTCTCTACTTCCTTTTTGGCTTTTAAAGAACTCTTGTGATTACACCAGGCCCACCCAGAAAATACAGGATAATTTTCTTATTTTAAAGTCAGCTTATTAGTAACTTTAATTACATTTGCAAAGTCCCTTCACAGCGGTAATTAGTGTTTAATAGAATAACCAAAGAATAGGAATCTGGGGATCATCTTTAGAATTCTGCCTACCGTAAGAACTAAAACTTCAGACTAAAGGCATTAATATGTAGGTGAGTTAGATTCAAACATTATTTTAAGCAACTGGGGAGAAAGCATAAAATATTATCTGAAAAAAACTAAAAATACACTAAACATCTTAAATGGTTTTGCCATGATTCCGGTTTTAAAATTAAAATCTTAATTGATGGAATAAAGATGAGATGAGAAAAGCTTAGGTCTGGGACTCTTAGCTCCAGTTAGTGGGGATGTTGGGGTAGGTAATTCACTCTAAGACTCCATTTTCTCTCCTACCTGTGTCATCACCAGATAAAAAGTGAGTAATATTAATGCTTTATAAGGTTGTTATGAGAATCAAATGAGATAATTTCTAGAAAGTGCTTTGTAAGCTGTAAAGTCAAAAGCAAATATGAAATGTTAAAACTGTCACAAAGTTTAAACCTACTGCAGAAAGAACCAGATAACCCAATCGCTCCTTCCTTCAACAAAATAATTACCCTAGGAGAAAAACGTATTCTGACAAGCAAAAAACCCAAACTTCAGTAGAAGCTTATCCAGCATTCTTGCTAGGGGAAATTTCTGTATATGCGTGTGTTTGAGGAGGATGCACCATGTAAAAAATGTGTCATAACTAATTCAATGGGCTACATCGTAAGGTAAGGTCCCGTTCTGATCTAACACCAAAACCTTAAAGAAAAATCTAAAAAACTCTCCTAGAATCAAGCAACTAATTCAATGGGCTACATCATAAGGTAAGGTCCCGTTCCAATCTAACACCAAAACCTTAAAGAAAAATCTAAAAAACTCTCCTAGAATCAAGCAACAAGAAGTGAGGCACTAACAAAGGAAAGAAAAAGTATTTTCATCACTTAAGACAATAAGCCACCTGTTGTCACACTGCCTGGAAGTTCTTTGCAGAACTGTCCGAGTGGTTTAGGTCAGTAAATGTAAGTAATCTCACTAGCAGGTGTCCCCAAACTTTTTACACAGGGGGCCAGTTCATTGTCCCTCAGACCGTTGGAGGACCGCCACATACTGTGCTCCTCTCACTGACCACCAATGAAAAGAGGTGCCCCTTCCTGAAGTGAGGTGGGGGGCCGGATAAATGGCCTCAGGGGGCCGCATGCGGCCCACAAGCCTTAGTTTGGGGACGCCTTCAGGCACCTACTATATTCCTATTACACCGCTGACCACTATCTCTCTCAGCACATTATCACTAACATTCATTTCTGTAAAATTTATGCACTTAACAAGCACTTATACAACATAAAATATGTGCAAAGTACTGCTCTAAATTCCTTATTAAAATTAACATGAAATGATAACTTACCAAGTACCAGCTCGGCTGGGAGACCCCCGCCCCGGCGGCGCTGAAGGAAATGAGAAACAAACACTCAGATAGAACAGCAAAGTGGGTCTATCCAGGGGCCGGCAGCCTACGGAGCTGAGAGCTCAGAGGTTGATTGCATTCCACGCTGAAAGCCCCAAGCAGCTGCTAATCCACGTGTCTATTCTCTCTGAACAGGTGACTATTATTAACAAACAGGTGTTTTGTACTTTCCCATAACTCAAAAAATACCAAGTAGGCAGCTGTTACCTGCTCACCACTGATTACAGACAAATTAAAAGGTATTCTCCACGAGGGAGCAATGGGGGCAGGGTAAACTTAATATTCCTCAATAACAACTCATCTTTATAACACCCTATAAAGTTGAAACTGTTATTATTCCTAGCTATAGAAAAACCTACTATAGTAATTTGTTTCAAAATATTTTTCTTCTAAAACAAAATAGGGTTTTTTCCTCCCAAAATAGCTTCCTCTTTTTATTTCATCATTCTACAGTTTATATCAAGAAATAACTTGAAATGCAATGTCTAAAGCAGGCGTCCCCAAACTTTTTACACAGGGGGCCAGTTTGCTGTCCCTCAGACCGTTGGAGAGCCACCACATACTGTGCTCCTCTCACTGACCACCAATGAAAGAGGTGCCCCTTCCTGAAGTGCAGCGGGGGGCCGGATAAACGGCCTCAGGGGGCCGCATGCGGCCTGCAGGCCCATAGTTTGGGGACACCTGGTCTAAAGGCTTTATCCTAGTAAAAATGACAAAAGACTGATTTCAGCCAAGTCTTTGAAGCAAATGAATTAGCTCTACACAAAATACTCTGTGATTAGAGATGATCTTGTGATTTTCTAAATAGTGTAAGTTTAAATGAAGGAAAGTTCTCTCACCCCAAACCAAAAGGGGCCGAGATTTTTGTTTTTGATTCACTGCCTCTTGAACAGTGTAGCTCTTTTCTGTGTTTCAAAGTGCAAACAGTTAAAAATACCTTGATTTTATTCATATTGCTTTCTAATAAACATAATGAAAATTTGCCATTCCCTACTCTTAACAGGAAAGACATGCTCTTGATATATTTTCTCACACTTTATTTCTCCAAGGAAATTTTCTAAAATTTCTCATTTATTTTTCTGTTTCAAGGTTAGGCAAAAAAAAAGTCTTGGAAAAAATATTCCCAAGTGGCAAACTGTTCTGCCTTATTCATACCTTGTAAGATACACAATTAGCCCAAGTGTGGAACTGTCTAATAAACTATGCCAGTTTGTTCTGAAAGTTCAACAGAAAGTAAGGACTGAAACCCTGGAAGTCTCCTTCAAGGATTCATATCTTAACCACACAATTGTGATCAAAATCTTATTTCTAACACAGGTAATGAGACCTCCCATCCTTAAAATGGACACCCAAACCTCATCCATGCTGTTTGCAGTTCTTAATAAGCACTTCACCCCTATATATTTATGTCTTAGTCGTGTATTACCAGGTGGCCGTGGCTCAAGTTCTTCTGAAGGCTTGACTGGGGCCGAGGATCTGCTCCTAAGCTGGCTCATTCACACGACCATGGTTCCTTGCCACACATACCTCTTCCTAAGGCTACGAAATCATCTGGCAGCTGATTTCCCCCAGGGCAATTGATCCAAAAAACAGAGCAAGGCAGAGCCCTCTGTCTTTTATGACCTAACTTCAGGAATCACAGACAATTGGTTTTGTTTTATTCTGCTCATTATAAATAAGTCACTAAGTCCAACACAACCTCTGGAAAGAAAATTAGTCTCTATCCTTGAAAAAACTGTCAAAGAATTTTGGACATATTTTAAGACTGCCACAACATTTAATCTAATTCAGCTGGAGGAATTTCTGTTTTTCATTGTCCAATTGTCTATTACCAAATTTTGATTTTATCTTAGAATTGTCAAAACCATCTACTTCCTGACCTCTTATCTTACCCTAAGTATTCTAAATGATTCTAGCTTTGTGTCATCTTTTCTTTCTGTTGTTCTGACTCCATTAAAATGTATCCAAACATGCTGAGTTAATCAGGGCTGGCAACCGATTAGCTTTATTAGGTCTAAATGTCAGAGTCCGAATCCAGCCCATGTTGAAGTCCGAGGGGAGTGAATGGATGGGTAGAAAGAGCACTCGGCAGTGGGGGCCGGGGGGAGCATAGGCAGGTGAAATGTAGTTTTCTCATTAGTAGTTTACTCCCATTAGTTCTTTCACACTGTCCACCTGTATCTCGGCTGTTTGCTCTGACTCTGCGGCGCCTGCGGCCCCCACACCTGTAGCTGCACAGCGGCTCGCTCTCATCTTCAGCGTCAATAGTTTAACTCTTCCTCTTTCTGGGCACCAATGTGATTTGTGTTGTGGCTCACCTCTGTCCATCAGTTTTGGCTTTTCTTCCCCTCTGGGCATTAGTGTCTGTACAAGAGTCATGTTGAGCCCTGTGCACAATGTGAGTAGGGCAGTTATTCCTTTTACAGACAAAAGTGGTTCAGTCAAGTATGAACTTCTACAAACAGGTTCTGTAACAAGTAGAGATGTATGTCTGCGTCTCAAACTTGTTGAGTCATATAGGCCTGGATATAGGTCTCCGCCTATTTTTTGACCAAAGTACATCTGTGTACCTTACAACTATGTTAGTGAATCAAACTTGGATCTGCCTCCCTTGCATAGCAAAACCAAATACTGACATTGGGATTGCAGGCCTCCCTGCAAGGAGAATCAGGCAGCTAATGCTTAAACCCAAACACCCCAATGGCTCACAGTAAAAGCTTTTAGAAGCAGGCAAGCAGAGGTTATAGGCAATGTCATAAATCAATACATGGAGGTTACACATCGGTTTGACTTAACAGGGAGACATCTCAAAGAAAAGGCCCACAAGTCACAGGTAGATGCAAAGATTTCCTGATTTGTGATTGGTTAAAAAGGCAAAGCTGTGTCTAAAAATTTGGGATCAGCAGAAAAGATTGTTAGCTCCAGCCGGTGGGTGTGATTTCCTTCAGGTCTCACAGGAAGAAGTTAGAAGAAAAAACCATGGTCTTCTGTTCCCTCTTATCTGAGGTCTACATGCCAGTGAATCCATTTGGTGGGGGTCCAGGTTTCTGAAGAACAACTCAGGGACTTATGTTAAGATGTTATACATAGTTTCTGCAGGAAACCAGACATCTTGTGACCTTGGCTGCGGTTATTTTAAGCTACTTACCTTATTGCTTATTAAGTTGCTCATTTACTTCTCAGGGCTAGGTGCCTGGAATTTGTCTTGAAGGAACTCAAGATTTTCCTTTATTTTCATGTTTGCACTAGGGGGTCAGCAGGCCCTTAAGACGGGAGCCTGCACTGTCTCAGATTTTCCAAGTAATCATTCATCTCTATGGTGAGGCTCCCCACAAAAATAAACACAAAAATAGTCTCTTGCCTGAGCCCTGCGCTGTTGCCAAGTGATTTCCCAAATATCCCGTTGCTGTTACTTTGACCAAATTGACAAGTAAAGAAAGTTTATTTCAGACTCTGATAGCCAGCACTTCTCCTTAGATCACATGATCTTCCTTCTACCTCTCCTGGCCCACAATTCCCTACTTAGGTGTGCCCAGTCGTCAGCTGGCATCTCGTCTTCTAAGGCTATCTCTTCAAAACATCCCTATCACCTGCAACTAATGGAATACACTGAGTCAATCTAAGCCAGAGTTTGTCTACCTCAGCACTATTGACACTTGCTGTTGGATAATTCCTTGTTAGAGAGGGCCATCCAGTGAGTTGTAGGATGTTTAGCAACTTCTCTGTCCTCTGCACATGAGATACCACTGGAACTTCCCAGCTGTGACAAACGTGTCTCCAGACATTGCCAAATATTCCCTGGGGTGCTAAATTACCCTAAGTTGAGGTCCACTGATCTGAGATATGACTAAAATTGGCTGAGTAAAATACGTGAGCCTTATCAGATAAAACATATGCAGAGATGTTCAATGCTTCATCTAAAAGAGGTAATCAATGATACTTGGAGATGAGCAAGAAAGATTTTTGTAGGATGCAATTCTTTAATTTAGGTGTTCTTCTCTTCTGCTGCCATTTGTCCCTTTTTTGTCCACCAGCTGATATCTGGGAGAGCAGAGGGGCTCTGCACAACAGGTTAAAGTATATTTTCTCAAGGTTACAAATACCTGAAGGATCTGGAACCAAGAGGAGGAAAAAGGAAACAAAGGGAACTAGAATGGGACAGCATAAATAGTAAACATTTGTTATGTTTAAGTTATTTTAGAGTATCTAAGAGATGTCAGTCTTTTTTTTTTTTTTTTTTTTTTTCTTTTTGAGACAGTCTCACTCTGCCACCTAGTCTGGGTGGGGTACAGTGGCCTGATCACTGACTACAACCTCCACCTCCCGAGTTCAAGTGATTCTCCTGCCTCAGCCTCCTACGTAGCTAGGATTACAGGCATATGCCACCATAGCCGGCTAATTTTTTGTCTATTTTTAGTAGAGACGGAGTTTCACCGTGTTGGCCAGGCTGGTCTCAAACTCCTGGCCTCAAGTGATCTGCCTGCCTTGGAATCCCAAAGTCCTGGGATGACAGGTGTGAGCCACCGCGCCCAGCCTAGTCTTTATTTTTTGAGTTAACCTTTACTGAGTGGTAACCGTGCACCAATCACTTTGCTAACATTTTGTCAAATATTAACTTATTTAATCTTGGTTAACAATCCCATGCCACAGATACTACTATACTCCTTTGACACATGAAAAAGCTGAGGCAGAGTGATATCATCTTGCTTAATAACTAGTTTGGGAAAACATGCTTTCAAAGATCTCTCTCCTACTCTGTGTTCCCTCAGGGCTTTGCTTTGTTCCTCAAGTACTTCTCACTTTACACTGATTCATGCTCAGCATTGAAGATTTGAAAAGAATCACAGATTCTCACAGATTCATCTAGCTCTCCATTTTCTGAAGGGAAATAATAGAAGCGAGAATCAGCATGAAAAGTGACCGAAGTGGAGATGCCAGCACTTCAGTGACTGGGAAAGTGGCCCAATCTTCAAGGGGGTTGGGAGGAGACAGAGCCAAGAGAAGCTAGCAGGAGATCAAAACTAGAAGGGATCAAAATTGGAGGATATCATAAGATAAAAAGAGCTATTTCTCCAAGAAAGAGATAGAGATATTTAACACAAAATTTGAATTTGAATAGAAACTTTGCCAAAAGCCTTGAAGAAAAATAGGAATTATCTTAAAAAAAAAAAAAAAAAAAAACTATTGTCAGCATTAAAATGTACCTAAGAATATGTAATTCATTGATTACTCCATGAATAATTAAGTACCTACTTTTTATGTCCAGTCAAACTCTGTGTATCACCCTGCTACCAGCTCACCTCAAAAGCCTTCAGCAGTTCTCTGCTGCCTCCTTAGCCTGGTAACAAAAACCTTCTCTTATCTAACCCCCTCCTGCCTTCTTAGCTTAACCTTTGCTTTTGGTGCACAAAATCAAGCTACTTATGTTTTCCCTGCTTTTCAACTCACAGTTTCCTCTGCTTAAAATGCACTTTTCCCAGTATCCTGCTCTATTAAAATTTTACTGTCCCCCAAAGCTCAGATCAAATATTCTCTTCTCCATGACCCAATCTCTAATTCCAGTTGGAAATAGCCTCTAACCCTGATATTCCACAGTACCCAGTTTTGCCTCTCTGAGGAACTTACCCTAAATTATAATAAGCTGTATATCTGTTTATCCAGCTGTTAAACAAATAAACTCCTTAAGGAGAAAGAAGAAGTTTTACTGATCTTTGTCCTACAAACTTTGAAAATCATATGTGTTCAATAAACATTGGTTAACTCCCATTGAGATTTGAGTGCTTGATATCTTCATTTTTAAAGATGAAGCAAAATCTAAGCCAGCACAAAAATTTCCACTTTTTGATATATTCTGCCAAAATCTTAATAACACTGGCATTCGTAGAACACTTTTTAATTTCTGAAGTGCTTTATAAATATGCTCTAATTAATCCTTCAATAGCCCTGACCTTATGGTATCAGGTAGCAGAGTGATGATTTCATACCTTTTGGAATAATACTATAGAGACTTTCCATGAAGGGGCAAAGGTGGATGCTTTCCAGAGCACAGGGAAAAGTGGGAAACCAGCAGGTTCCAAACCAAATGGCCTGCCAGTCACTACAGGAGGGGCCGAGTTGGAGGAGGTAAACATGATGAAAAGCAAAGACTTTCTTTTCTGTTGTGGGGTTTTGTTTTTTTTTTATTACTATTGATGACATTTTATCCCTGCTTCTAAGTGCTAATTTTTATAAATTCTAGAATATAATTCATGTCTTCTGTAGTGTAGCATCATCGTCTACAAAGTAAATATCCCAAATTCAAAAATATAAATTAGTGTACATCTTCGTATTCAAGAGAGAGAGAAAGAAATAAAAAACAAAACAAAACACCAACCTAGTTAAATGCATTGAAGAACATACTATTGCAGAGGTAGCCAACTTTAAGCCAAACGGTTATGTAAACATTTAGATTTTTGTACAGACATATTAAAAATCTAATTCCTAATTTTAACACAAGGAGTCACTAAGGTTTTTCTCCATATATTACATGTAGTATATAATTTACACAAAAAAATCAGTTTCACATGATTTTTTAGGAACATTACTTACTAAATTTTAGATACATCTGTACATAGGCTGTAAGAAGTGTCCGTGCCTGGACAGAATCCTTCATACATCCACAGCGAGTCTCAAGGCTTGTGTTTGACATAATCCACAGCTCCAGCAGATTCTCTTCCTTGGGAGCCTCTGCTCCTGACTTCAGTTATGCTGTTGCCCTTGTGGAGTTCTTGCAACAGAAGAGCTTCAGGGTCAGATGCTGCATAAAAAGTTCTCTGGTTCTTTCCCCATCAAAACTATTCATTCACTCCTCTAGGATATCATAGAATTGTGTTTAATATAATTTATTTCCATATTAGTTGAACACCTACAGTTTGCTAAACACCATATCTCCATTAAACATCTATGACATTGCCTTGTTTTATAGTTAAACGTGTAAAAAGTTGTTTCTAGAAACTTGTGGGCATTTTGATCCCAGAGATGATATTATTATCAACATATCCCTTAAGGAGTTTCATGCATACTAAACCTTTCGTTTAAATTTGATAACACTTGAACACATTTTCTTAGGGAAGCAACATTGAGCCCAGTGGCTATGCTCTCAGGTCAGAGAATTCGGATGTATTAAGTTGGATAAGAAAGATAATCAAGCTATCCCATCAAAATTGCTTGTGGATTTCTAAATTCCTTTTTGAGAAAGCATCTGAAGGAGAGTAGAATGGTGCTAATCAGAGGCTGAGAAAGTGAGGGAAATGGAGAGACAGTCAAAGGGTAAAAAGCCTCAATTAGACAAAAGGAAAAAAAAGATTTTTATTTCTTTGAGATATATCATGCAACATGGAGAATATAGTAAATAATAATGAATAATGTACTGTGCATTTCAAAATTGCTAAGAGTAAATTTTACATGTTTTCACTACAAAAAATAAATATTTAAGGTAATAGATATGTTAATTTGCTTGATTTAATTATTTCACAACAGCTATAATTTGTCGTTACAATTTTTAAAAATTATAATTAAAAAAAACTAAGCTGGGCATGGTGGTACAATACTGTAGTCCTAGCTACTTGGGAGGCTGAGGTGGGAGGATTGCTTGAACCCCGGAGGCTGAGGCTATAGTGTGCTATTATCACGCCTGTGCATATACACTGTACCTTAGTGTAGGCAACATATCAAGACTCCATCCCTAAAATAAAAACCTATCACCACAACAGCAAACAAACAAAAAGGGTAATTTCATGATATGTACATCATTCCTATAAGATAAATATGCAAATCAGTTTTTGTAATTATATGAGACTAATGTATAATGGTAAAATTAGAAACAATTACATGTCCAATAATAGTGAATTATTTATTAAATGTACCAATAGATTATCTTTTAGTCATCTACTAGGATGCTATTCAACCATTAAAAATTGTGTTGTACATGGACACAGGGCAAGGAACACCACACACCAGGGCTTGTCGGGGGTGTAGAGGGCAAGGCGAGGGAGAGCATTAGGACAAATACCTAATGCATACAGGGCTTAAAACCTAGATGATGGGTTGATGGGTGTAGCAAACCACCATTACACATGCATACCTATGTAACAAATGAACATTCTACACATGTATCCCAGAACTTAAAGTATAATAATTTTTTAAAATTGTGTTGTAAAAACTACTGTATTGTTATGTAAAAATATTGACATATATCATTAAGTGAAAAAAATAAAAAATTTATAAATTTACCTCTCATCCTAAAATACTTGGGTTTCTCTTATGACAATATTTAATAAATAATCACCCCTGTGATCCTAAGACAATTGATCCTAAGTGCTGTGGTCTCGAGACCTGTCTCAGTGTGTATGTGTATGTGTGTGTATGTGTATGTATGTGTATGTGTGTGTATGGCCCAGATTATTCTTTAATGCTTAATTGGGAATTGATTCATTGAGTTTCTGATAATGGGAAATAAGTTATTTGTAGACTTAAATCAAGAAGCTAAACGAACAAACAAAAAGGATGAAGAGAATGACGGAAAAAGCGAAAGACACCCAGAAAGTTAGAAAGGAAAACTTAAAAGAAAAAAGAAGCAGAAATAGGTAAAATATTTTTGTTCTCAGGAGGCTGAGGCAGGAGAATTGCCTGAACCCAGGAGGCGGAGGTTGCGGTGAGCCGAGATTGCGCCATTACACTCCAGCCTGGGTAACAAGAGCGAAATTCCATCTCGAAAAAAAAAAAAAGTATTTTTGTTAATTGAGGATTTAAAAAAATCAAAATTTCTATTTTTGGAAAAGCTAATGAAATTGGTAAACCCCTGGAAAAATTGATCAATACATAAAAAGAGAAAGTGAAGGCATAAATTGCAGATTTTAAAAAATTTTTAAAAAGGATTTCACTAAAGATCCTACAGATATTAAAAGCATAGTAATATTAGATAAACAAATTTCTTCACAAGTCCATTTTACCAAAACTAACACAATAGTGAATAGAAAATCTAAATACTTTTATATTTATTAAAGAACTATAGTCCATAATTTAAAACTTTTTCACAAGGAAAACTCCAGGGCCAGGAGAATTCCTTAGTGAATTCTTCCAAATATTTTAGAAAGAAATAACACCAATGTTAAACAAACTCTTCTAGAGATTTTAAAAAGATTGTATACTTCCTAATTATTTTATGAGGCCATCATAGGCTTGATACCAATACCTGGTTAGAATATGACAAGAAAGGAAAATTGAAGTAAAATTTCCCTTACACGATAGGTGTGAAACATCTAAAAATATTAGTAAATCAAATTCATTAATAAATATGATCAAGTTGGATTATTATAATTACATTTTTAAATATAAAATTAGTATAATTAACCACATCAACAAGATAAGGAGAAAAACTGTGTAGATCATCTAAATAAAAATAGCTAATAAAAATTTTAAATGTTACATACAATTTTATTAAATTAGGAATGGAACAGAAATTACTTAGTTAATACAGTCAATGATTTCTTTCATTAAAAAAGACTAAGTAGCAAACATCTTAAGGTTAAAATATTGTAGCTTTATTCTCTGGTATTAGGAAAAAGATTTATGCTCTTATGACTTTATTCAACAATATAATAGAAGTCCTCTTCTATTATATTGTTGAATGCGTAAGACAAGAAAAACAAAGGGAATGTATAAGGAGTAGAAAGTGAGAATACAAATGCCATTGTTTACAAATGATACAATTGTGTATATAGAAAAATGTAAAGTATATATGAACAATTATTAAAATTAATAGGTAACATTACAATTTAATTAGATATTAGGGTATTATAACAAATTGGTGAGAAATCTGCACCTTCTGCTCAGTTCTGTTGTAAACTTAAAACTACTTTTAAAAATAAAGTCTACTAAAAAATGTTTATGCTTTGTAGTAGCCAAAACCAATTATAAAATTAACTTTTAAAAATGTATGTTAGATCAAAAATATTAACTACCTAGGAACTAATTTATTGAGAGATAAACAAAACAACTACAGAAGAAAACTAAAAAACAAATTAGAGACCAAAATAGGTGAAAGGATATACCATATTCATAGAATATAAGATTTAACATATTTAAGATATTAATTTCCCTAATTTGCTCTATAGATTCAGTACAATTATATTCAAAATTTCACCAGAAATATTTATGAAAATTGACAAACTGAATTTTATATAGAAATTTAAAGGAGCAAGTATAGAGAAGGCAATCTTGATGAAAAATAAAATTAAATAACTTCTATGACTAAATTTGAAGACATTACACTACTAAATATTACGACTTATTATAAAACTTCAGTAATTAAACAATGTGATATTGTTTAAACAAACCATTGGAACAAAATAAAAAGTCTAGAAACAGATTTTAAATAAATCATCACCTAATTTTCAGCAAAGTTGCCATTGCAATGCAATAAGGAAAGGAAGGACTTTTCAATGAATGGTACTAACATCTACATGAAAAATATAATGACTCTTAATGCCACCTGAACCACACACAAAAATCCATCTCAAATAGATCACAGACTAAAACATGAAAGACAAAATAGTAAAGCTGTTAGACAAAAGCACAGAAAAAAAATGGCTTTATATGCTTGGGAAAGTAATGTTTTATTAAGAGAAAAGGAATAACAATAAAGTGAAAAATTGATAATTCAGACTTCATTTAAAAGTACACTAATTCATCAAAAGATATCACTGAGAGAGTAAAAAGTCAAACCAAAGTTCTAACATGTAAAGAACTTGGAAGTCATCATCTTCATCCTTAAACAAGAAAATGGTGAATAAACTGTGTATCACCAAATTTCCTTGAACCCATCAGAGAAATTGAATAGCAGGGCAAATTGCCACTTCAAAATCTGGATAAACTGATCCAGGCAAAGAGATACATCACCTGAGATGAGTTTTTTGAGAGCACACATCACTAGAAAAGTCACTGGAGCCATAAACTTAAACGGTGATTTTGACAAACTGATGGAATGCAGACTGTCACAAAACAATTTAACTGTATTACCCATGTATGAAACAACCTCGCTAAAGGAGTTGCATGCTGAACTAAGTATCTTTGGAAATTAGTGAAGTCTGTAAGAACAAAGGCAAAAGAAATTGTGCTCTATTTGATAAAGTGTATGCCACAAGGGTAACAAGTTAATAACTCTGATACCATTTTACATGTATTGGAATTGAACAATTAAATAAATGGATGGCAGGTGGTGGAGCCTACTTTCTCACTGCTGGAGTAAGAAGTTACTGATAAACCAGTGGAATAGGCTAGAATGAGCAATGTGGTAATGAATTCAAGTGTGAGTATAAAGTTATTTATATGAATGTGAACTCATTGGTATGAAGTCTTTCACCTCACAGATACAAATGTTTACCCATGAAAATATTTATGAATAATTGTGTATACATGGGTGATATGGGTGATATGGTTCCCATCCAAATCTCTTCTTGAATTGTTATCCCCATAATCCCGATGTGTTGAAGGAGGGATCTAGTGGGAAAAGATTGGATCGTGGAGGTGGTATCCCCTATGCTGTTCTCATGAAAGTACAGGGGATATTTCTAAGAAAATGGGAGAGTCTGTCTTGATCTGTGTAGTGATGTGTGTGTGTGTGTGTGTGTGTGTGTGTGTGTGTGTGTGTTTAGAAATATTAGGGGGGTTCTGTACATTAGATTAGATACTTTTCTGTATGCATGTCATACTTCAATAAAATAATTTACAGTAACAACTAGACTGAGATATTGTTTTTCTACTATCGGTTTGTCAAAATTCAAAAGTTTAACAATATACTGTGTTGATGATAAGGCTGTGGAGAAAGAGACCTTCCCAAGCCGTGCTCGTGGGAATGCTATACGTCTCTACCACTTTGGAGGAGAATTTGACACAATCTGTTATGGGCTAAATTGTGCAACACCACCCCCCTCCCCAACCAAATTCATTGGCTAAATCTCTAACCCCTAGTACCCTAGAATGTTTGTATTTAGAGACAGGATCTCTAAAGAAGTGAACAGGGTGGTCCCTAATCCCATCTGGCTGGTGTCCTGCTAAGAGGAGAAAATCTGAAAAACATTAGGGGGATGTGCCCAAAGAGGAAAGTTCTCTATGTGAGAACATAGAAAGAAGGTGGCCATCTGCAAGCCAACAAGAGACCTCAGAAGAAAACAAAGCTGCAGACACCTTGATCCTAGACTTTCACCCTCTAGAACTGTGAGAAGACAAATTTCTATTGTTTAACCCCATCCAATCTATGGTATTTTGTTATGGCATCCCTAGTAAACTGATACACAAACAAAATTACAAAGATGTTCCAGAAGTCTTATGGCATTTAAAGTGTTGTCAATTTCAGTAGTATACATGCAAAAGATTGCAAGATAACTTGAATGTTTATATTTCTTATACAACCACTTAGTCTTGTAAAATTTAAGTAATTTTTATTTTCTTTTTAAGCCCTCTGAATAAGGTGAGCATTGACTTAAAAGGCAAAAATATTTATTTCAAACTCACAAAATTAATTAAACTGGTAAATGGTATGGTTTTATAAATTTTTAACATTTCTATTTCTGACATTAAAGCTTAAAACATACTAAGCTTTGTGGGATGCTTTGTTTATACATTTGCCAATTAACTCAGCAATCCCACTTCAAAATAGTTACCCTAAAGTTGGACTGGCAAAAATCTGAAAAGATAAATCTATAGGCCTTTTTGTGTCAGTGACATTCGTTATAAAGGAAACAGGAATAGAAGCTAGACATCTTTGAATTTAGTTTGTGGGTAAATTTTACTTTGATGCCATGTAAATGTTTCACATATTTAAATGTCCAAATTAAATTTCAAAAAAGCAAACTCTAAAAACTGAAAGTAGCATAAAAACATACTGTGTATCCAGTTGATGTAGTAATCAATGACTTTAGTGCACAGTCGTTTGACTGTATATCCCTTGTATGATATACCTTTTTGAATGAAAAAAAAATTAATCTAACTCTTATGGTAATCATATTTAATTATATTTCCATGGTAATGTTATTGTTTTTACTCTGAGACTATTGTGTTGGATAAAGAAAATGGATAATTATGCTAGTGGCAATGAGAACTGGGAAATGGGGCATGGAAAAAATAAAATGCAGATATAATATCAACAAAGTTAAAATCTTGTCATTCTGAATTTGAATTGGAAATGTCCGTGCCAATTCATTATTTAATTTTAAATGTCCACTGGAAACACTTGTTAGTGTATCTCATGGTTCTGCACATCTTATGAGCAGAGGAACTGACTGCCTTTTTTTCCCAACTATCATTTCAAGGATATTTGTACAGAGAACAGCCTAGGAAGATAGACATGGTCTCCCTTCAGAGCAAAGGGCAGGCAAGCTTATTGCCCCAAAAAAACCATTAAGATTTCCTAAACTCAGACTCCTCTCCTGTCCTGCTCCTACTTCATGTGCAGGTATCACTGGTCCTCTTCATAACACTTTCTGAGAAATGAGGTTTGAGATACTGGTGCAGAAATGCTGACACTCTTGGCTATTTTCAGAGTAATAAACTGTTCATCTTTGACCAGGAGTCTCTTGTCTTCCACTGGTATCTATGAAACTAACTTATTATTATCTATGGAAAGCTAACTTATTATTAATATCTTGCAGATGGGTAAAATCTCAGACCTGTCATAATTTTTAAAAATATCTAGAGACAGTAGCAAAGAATAACTCTAGTGCCCATCTTGTTGTCTATAAATAACACTTCCACTAAAATAAATCAGGGATTCTTGGAGAAATGGTTTGTTTGAAATGTATTAGAATGATATTGGAACATCTTGGTATCCTAGAGGGGAAAAACACAGGTAACCAAAAACAAAAAACTACTAAGATCATCTTAAAAGGACCCCGGAGTCAATTTTGATAGACTCCCACTAGGACACTTAAACATTAATAATGATGCTGACCACAGTGGATTAAAGCACATGACTGATGCTTAAATCTATGGGTACATAATGATAAAGTTGAAAAAACTCATTGATCACCTTTGGAGTATGGCAAAAAATTATTTTGAAAATTGATAAGTATAGTGAAAGAATCTAGCATTTTTATACTTTCCTCTATATGTACTATAGCTCAGTATTAGCAAATGGTTAATGAGAAGCTCCTCTTGATAGAACTATTCTAGCTGTTAAATTAATTTTCATATCACTATTTCACAGCCCTATTTTATACTTACCATGACACAAACATACAGGGTCAGACCTGAGGTTCTTCCTGACAGAAGTACACATCACCTATGAAGTAATTTTGCCGAAATAATTAAGCCTAACTCTGATGAAGCCTCTAGTTCTACCAATTTAGAGAAAATAGGGTACAGAAAAACATGTCAAATGATAATACAGGCATGCAAGCATCAAATGTTATTGGACACATACCCAGTTTAACACAGCAACAACAAAAACTAAGTCTTAAAAGGAAGAAGGAAAGGAAGGATGGGACGGTGACACTGTAACTAACTTCAGCACCCTTGCATATTTGGGACCAGAATTCTAAAGTCACACATTTATGTCCTTACCTTTGCCACAGGCCCCACCCAAACCCCTCAGGGCAACTGGCTATGTCCAATTCACAGGGCTATCCCTGCACCAGAACCCCTGAAGTTTGTATTCCTTTCACTGTGACTTTAGCTTAGGTTAAGGCCTCATACTCTGTTTTGGACCAGTCCCAGTGGGCCCCGCTTCTTGCGTAAGTGGTTTAGGGAACTTGAGCTGGGCAAATGGGGAATGGAAGGATCCCAATATCCTAGGAGGCCTAAAGAAGGTTTGCAATTGCTTTGGAGTGGTAGGACATGGGTACACGTCCATGGGGGCCCGCAACAGCATACAAAATGACTTTATTCTTACCTCACTAGATGACACACAAGTGTTATATTTGACTAATAAGCCTAGACCCTGGGCTTCCTCTGCGTTGACCTCCCAGCCTCTGTTTCCCAAGTAGGAAAGTAAGGAAGGAGCTGCAGTTTATAAGCTGGAAAAAGACTCAGAAGTTAGCATGATATCATCAATGTAGTGGAAAACATTGATTACCCCTCTAGAGCAGTCCATCAACTGAGGTCTGCAGCCTCTAGGCCTTGACAGAGAGTGGGGTTATGTAAACATCCCTAGGAAAAGACAGTAAAGATCCATTGTTCTTTTTCCCAGGTGAATGCAAATTGGTCTTGACTCTCTGTGGCAATGGAGATGTTAAAGAGAGCATTCACTAAATCAGTAACAAAACGGTTTGTGCCAAGCACCTCTCCTACCCTCATCAGAAGGGAGATGATATTGAGAATAGCTACATACATTAAGGAGACCATCTTATTTAATTACTGGTAGTCTACTGTCATTCTCCATGTCCCATCAGGCTTCTGCACGAACCAAACAGGGCTGTTGTAGAGGATATGGTCTTCTACTACCTACCCTGTCTAACTCCTTAACATTGCCATGATTTCATCAGGCACTCCCAGAATTCAGCATTGCTCCAGTGCTGCTATTCACTGTGGGGCTGGCAGCAGTACCAGTGGCCAGGATATTTGGTTTTAAGCCTTAAATTTATTAGGCACTCCCCTGGCAACTCCTATGGATTATATATATATATATATATATATATATATATATATATATATATATATGGGTTAAAAGAACTTGTTAAATATCTCTGGTCTTGATGCCTATGAGTTTCTTTAGGTAATTTATGGAATGCCAGGGTGAATGAAATGGTCAGTTGCACAAAAGCACAAGTCCTGATCCAATTGGACAGTAACAAGTTACAGAGGTTCCCTTTCCAGCAGTACCACCAAACATCTGCTGGGGGTATATGAAGAGCTGAGTAGTTGCCAAAGTTTGGCTTACTGGTGACATTTAGGACACGGGTGCAGATAGAGAGTTCCTCCAAGGGCTAATTCAACCCCATCCCCTGTCTAGAGAGACAAGAAGAGCAATTTATATTCGCAACAGAGAACGAGGACATTGCTCCGGGGATCTGCTTTCCACAAGGCGGGAAAGAGCAGTGACAGACTCTTACAAATTTCATTTCCCCGGGCATTTGTGTTTTGGTATATAGCCAACGGACAGTGCATTCCTTTGGGATTAGTGTTTTATCCAAGGGGAAACGGAACCACCTGTGCCTGAGGCTGATCAGCAGCACGCCCATAACCGTTACTCTTAGTAAGGGTTTGTACTGAAAATTTAGCCCAGGCATTCATATCTCCATATTCTGTTTCAATTTCTACTATTTGTTTTAAATCTTTGACTTTATTTCTATTCTTCTAGGGTTAGCTTTAGGGGCTCCTTGGGTTACTTGTATCCCTCCCATTCACCCCTTTTCCTTCCGTCTGGGAGTTCTTTTACTGGTCTCTTGACCCAAGTATAATGTGTCCACCCTTGTTAAGCTGTTCATACGACTGTTTCAGATCTACAAACCTTCCCAGCTTGGGTGGAGCTTGTCTTCTTTCCAAGTTTTAATTAAGCTGCCAGGCTGGAAGTGGCGAACTGTGAACTCAGTAGGCAGAGTTTGAGTTAGAAGTCCTTTTAACCTAAGGGATGACAGGATGGAGGCTATGGCCAGTATATAATTTATTGGGAATCAATCTTTGATTTCCATAGTAGCAAGGTCAGTAGTCCCGCCTAAATATGAGAATGTTTTGAAATGGCCTTAACCCAGGAGTTTTTCCTCCAGTCGTGTTTTTTTTTTTTTTAAACTACCTTTTTGTTTTTTTCTGGCAGATTACGCAACTCCCACACACTTGTTTAGCAAGGATATAAATAAGTCCCTATACATCCATAATTTGTGAATATTGCATTACATGTAGCCTGGAGACTTCCCTTATGCAGTATGGACATTAGTTCTCTCATTATGGGTTTGCTTGTTATTTCTTTCCCATCAGGAAGCACCCACCTCCCATCCTCAGTTTGAGCGACCCTGATCTCGCCCAGTGTTTCCTCCTCCCCTCTAGAAAATTGGGGTTTTAATACCACTTTAGGAATATCTGGGATTAGGCTAAACAGTTTAACTTCTTCCTCCAGGAAGTCTCGCTTAGCAGCTTTATCCGCAAGCCTGTTCCCTACACCTTCTATAGTGTTTCCTTCCTGATGCCATTTACATAAACTATGGCTATTTTTGCTTGAAGCAGGTTTTTTTAAACTTGTTTGATCAGTTTCCCATGTACCAATTTTTTCCACCTGCTATTTATTAGGCCCCAATTTGTCCAGATTTTTCCAAAGGTGTGTACTACTCCGTAGGCATATTTGGAATTAGTCTATATAGTGCCGTCCTGGCCTTTAGGGGCTTTGGGGCCTGATTAACTGCTATTCTTTAAGCAGCCTGATCCTAAACTCTCCTCCACATCCCTTTCTCACTTGCATCCCCCAGGTCCCGGGCTCTGTCCCTCCCCAGTGGCCACACTGCACCCTTTCCCTGCACCTGCTTGTTGCTTGAGCCTCAGAACCTTCCCCCAGCCCTGCCAGCCTCTCTGCATCCTCCCACTTCTTGTACTCTTTCTTACTTTTTACATTCTCTCTTCCCCAGTTTCACCTTTGTGTTTCTCTTTGATTTTTGTCTTTTCCAGTCAATCTTTTGCTTATTTTTTTCTTCTATTACTCTCTGTCGTCCCCTATGTACCTTCTCCCTTACACCTTACACTCAGTTTCATCCTGTAACAGATGAACCCTCGTCTGTGCTGTGAGTGCAACCTCGGTGACTGCTTGGAGTGCAGCAGGAGTGGCCAGCTAAGTGAGGCTAAAATGGCTCAGGCATCTGACTTTCACTTAGTTAGATCCACCCCCTACAACAACTCTTCCGACCCTTTAGTGTTTTAGGGGCATCCCTGTACTCACATGTTGGCCCCCAGCCATGAAGAATAGCGACTACTGGGCCTCACATAGACATGAATGGCCAGCCCGAGATTTCCTCCCCCTGGATTTCCACTTCCCTAATCCCATCATCTTAGAAGTTTTCTCCAACCTCCTGGCTAGTGTCCCAATTGTTGTACTGGACTTCTGTTGGCTTCCATAGGAATGGCACCATATTTTAGAGGCTAAGGAAGAGATTGGAGCCAGCAAATGAGATACAGGGTTTATTGTGGGAACTTACCCATAGGACAGTCCAGTAGTGGCAGGCTAGACAGGAGGAGTACAACTGCTACAGAAAGCATGCGGTTTATATGGCACTTTCACCCATCATCCTCCTTCTAGCAACATCTACCTGGAAACCCTCATTTAACTCAAAACGAAAGGCTTTATTCCTCTTTTGTATGGACTGACTTTAATGGGATGGGCCAAGGGTTCAAGGGTTCTTATAGATAAGGAATTAATCTCTAGGTTGGCCATCCCCAGATTCCTTAGCCCAGAACCCTGAACATACCTTCTCTTTAGACCATAGGGTCATTTTCAGGGTATGCTTAAGTTATTGCTGTCAGGCACGTCCGTCATACAGAACCTGCACATTAAATGAAACATGTTTTGATACCAATTGAACGAACTCGAAAACAAATTTAATATCTACAGAGTAGAGGAAATATGACCGCTAGATACTTGATATTACAGAGTTTTGTTTTATTTGGCAGAAGGTATAATGAGACCAGTGCCTGTTTTAAAGGGAAACTCTTGTCTTCGGGATTTATTCTGAAATATAAAGAGATGAAATATGATGTTTGGAATTTTTTTCAAAGTAATCCCACATTGGAAGAGGAATAAAAACAGAGAGCCAGCTGTTTTTATTTCTCTTCCAATTACAACTGGTCATGAGTATTTGTGGCTTTATTATGTATTTATCTACTTTTGTGATTGTTTTGTATTTTTCACACTAAAGCATTTTTAAAAACAGGAGTAAATTTTTTCAGTGAAAATAATTATGGTGAAATAAACAGAAAGAAATTCCTAGGGGAAACACACATTGAAGTATGCATTTCTCAATTAAGTATTCAATGCCACCATCTACTACAGATAAAACTTTCCCATTTTTAGATGATGCAAAACATAGTCCACTGAAATGAATCAGTCTCTTTAACAGTTTGCTTGAAGCTTTTAATTTTATATTTTAAGAAAACTGCTGATGCAAAACATTGCTCCGGCATAATTCACTTTACAATTACCCAGGAGCATTTCATAGCCCAACCTAGTCTAAATTCATAGGAATAAGTTACCCAAGGAGTTAATTACCATTCTATTTATTACTCCTCATATCATCTAAACTAGTTACCTGGAAAATTATGTATTTTTTGAATACTTGTCAAATTTAATTTGGTTGAATTGTAAGGCAGAATTAACAAGCATTTCCTATTCTTGTGCATGAAGAGCCACAGGTGTGTCTTCTACAGGACAGTTGATTGTAACATACTGGAGTAATCCTTCCCTCTGCAGCTGTGCAGTCGAGGCTACCAAAATTAAAAATCTCGCAAGACATAGCTGCAAAAATATCTACTGAATTTAGCAGCTGTCAACAGCTAATTGCCTGGTGGCATACCTGGTTTTCTAACATGATAGCAATTGATTTGAGATTTGGGCTGGTGCTTTACTTATTGTATCAAGGGTATATTCATTCTTAAAAGTAAAACCTTTATTAATGCAAAATAGGAATAAATTTGGCTGTCCCAACACACAGAAAGTGATTTCAGAAGTCTCAAAAGTTACCTGTATGTTTTATTTCAAAGGTGATATTTCCATACTATTGAGACACTGTGTTAAGGAACAAAAATACATCTTCCCAAGTCCACAAGGGGCGTGGTTTCAAAGGCAGGAATTTCCCAGTAGGAGGCCTCTATCCACAGCCCCATCCAGGAACCTAGAGTTTTTTGACTTTCCCCTGGGCAGGCTAGGTGGAAAATCCAGGTGTGCTCCTTTGTTTAAAAAGCCTGTCAAAAGCTCTGGGAGTAGGGGGCTCTGTAGCCAATCTCGTATCAAAAGCCAAAGATCAATCACTTTAGAGGAAGTTTAAAAGAACCCCTCTCATTGGGCGAGAACATGAATGGGGCAAGAATAACGTTAGGGTTAAAACCCCACTGCTCCTTACCTATATGGATTCCTCCCCCGGAGCCCCTCCCATAGCAGTGTGGGATCTCTCTCTCTCTCTCTCCCTCTCTGTCTCTCTCTGTCTCTCTCTCTCTCTCTCTCTCTTTCTCTCTCTCTCTTTCTCTGTCTCTCTGTGCCTAATAAATTGCTCTCTTCTAAACTCTTTGGGTCTACAATATTTATTTGAACGGTAAGCTCACTGCACCTCTCCGGCCCTTTTCCCCATTCCTGGGGTAAGAGAAGCCAGGGACCTGGGCACATCTGAGCAGAGGACTGGGAGCATCTTCGGGACCGACGCTCCCCACCACACACTGTCTTCTGATTTCCCATTAATTACGCCTCATCCAAGTTTTGCCCTCCCTATGGCTGCCAGGCTGAGTAAATAAAAATATAGGACACCCAGTAAACTTGAACTTTAGATAAAAAAATGAATGGTTTACCTTTTTTTTGGATTTGGGTGTGTCCTTGGCTATTTAGTTTAAGTAGGTTTCATGCAATAATTTGGAGTGTTCAAGAACCTCCTGACCCACTTATACTTTTAAAATTTTGTTAATTACCTGACATTTGATTTTAATTGGATGTTCTGTATTTTATCTGAACACCCTGGCCCTCCCCAACATCAGCATTAGCCACACTACTTCTGAAGCTTACAAAGGAGCTGAGCCTTTTTACATCAGTTACTTCTATTTTTACCAGATGGAAAATTGCAGTATTCTCGTGCAGTGTCTCAAGGGTATTGTTGTTAAGAGATACTCAGCTACATACATTCTCCAAAATCAAGCTTGAGAACAAATTTTCACCTGAAAAGCAAAATCAACAGAACAGCTTAGTTGATGTTACAAGTAGATATACTTGTGAGGAAAGTCATTGGGAAATTTGACATCCTGTCTCAAAGTGTGTCACTAACTTTTCTCTGTGACTTGGGGCAACCACAATCCTGCTGAAAAAAATCAAAGTAACTTTTACTAGAGAATTGCTTCTCAAACCTTAAACGTATGCCAGTCACTTTAAGATCTTGTTAAAATGCAGATTCTGGTTAAATAGGAATAAATTCTGCATTTCAAACAAGCTCCCAAGTGATTCCAATACTGCTGCTGGTCCATATACCACTCTTTGATAAGGGACTGGAGTAATGCAATCCATAATAGTGAATCTCTGCAAGGTTTGATACCAAGAAAAGTTGTTGAATATCAAGGACTCAAGTCTCAGACGGGCTTTGAGAATCAGGTAAGTGAATTATACTTAAACTGGGAATATAGCCAAAATTTGATTAAATACTGATTAAGAATATACTAAAACCATTTCTAACTGTATATAACCTTTGCCTGAAATAAGTCACACAAATAAGTAATAAAAACCTGGGTCAAAATATTGGTATTTACAGAAAACGGTTTTGAAGCAGCATCATTGTCTGGGGTAAATACCTAAGGTTCATTGTCTCATGCCAAGGAAATTGAGTACATGGACACAAGAAGCGGGTTTAGGAGTGGACGTTTAACAGGCAAAAGAAAGAGAAAAGAGAACATCTCTCTCTTTTGCAAGAGGTAGGGGTGCCCAAATGGGAATTCCATGCCGCAACAGAGTTTACCGGATTTTGTAGACAGGCTTGAGGAGGCAGTGTCTGATTTTTATAGGGCCCAAAGATTGGCTGGACCAGGTATGACATTTACACACTGCACAGGGAAGTTGGCTGCCCCACCCTAATCTTATTATGCAAATTTGGTCTTTGCCTGGCTGGTGCCATGTTGCCTACTCCTTACTGTACATGTGGCTGGCAAAGGGAAGGGAAGAGGGAGCCACCATTTTGAGTATGCCTAGTTCCAGGTAGCCTTTGCCTATTGGCACAACTGCCGGCATTCACCCATGCAAGCTTCGAACTTGCTTGTCTATGTTTGCACCTCAATTTTACAGGCTGCTAGTTGTTAGAAAAGAAAATATTTGGGAGGCTGCTTTTCATTTAAAGGAAAACATTACCAAGGACTCCCAAACCCTCACCATCTGTCCAAATAATTTCTTCTTAATTCCTATATCAGTTTGAAAGTCAAGTCGTCCACACACTTATCTCAGACTATGGATCAGAAGCCCTTGTCTTGAGGCCGATTGTGCCTGAATGGTCCTCAAATAGATTTTTGGTGCAGCTTAAGAATCTCCTGACACTTTACACAAAATTGGGTGATAATAATGAGACAGAATAAGAGTGGAACGTGTCCTTCCTTCACATTTTTTTTCCTTCTCTTCACAAAACTCACACTACTGCCTACCTAACTGACACTATACCTGTTGACCCTGAGGTTTCAGTTATGAAAAGAAAATAGTCACTTTTCTATGCTCTTATAATGTTTAGCTATGCCTTTTACTTAAAGAATTCCAGAAACTGGCCTTAGGAGATCCAAATATTAAAGCAAGTGTCCCACCTCCAGAAGAAATGCTGAATTGATTTTCAGCCTTGTTGCCTCTGGCCAGACCACTAGGTGGCCCATTACTCAAGACAACCATTGCAGCCAAGCTCAGCCGGCCTACCCTACCCTTGGATGACAGTTCCCTCTCGCTGCCTAATGAAAAATTCCTATTGGCTCTTTTGGAGAGCCAGCCAAAAAACATCCTTGTACCTCTGCTGTCTCCCTTGTGCTTCAGCACAAGCCCCACAGTAAAGCCTTGTCTGGGAAATCCACTTAGCTCTGTGTTAATTTCCATTACATGAGGAGCCTAACAGCCTATGGTCTGTAACAATAATGCAAGGTAGATTTTTAAAATATTTAACAACCAGTATGGCTCATATATCATCCAGTCAGAATGTATGCTTGATCAATCTAATCAACTGCCAGCCATTATGCAAACATGATGCATTCCAGCTGAATATCATGAGACTGTTTCCTCCAGAGTTTTTTTAACTTTCATCAGATTCTCAAAGAAGTCAGTGACCCAGAAAATGTCCTGAACCACAGTTATCAATGGATCATAGCAGACAGTGGAAAGCCATGTACTTCAGTAACTAAACATATTTAGTGATTGATAAGTGTTATCATTGTATGGTTATTAGTATGATTTTTTCAAAATTGCTTTCCTTGAGTTAAACTTAAGAGTTAAGATATCAAATGGTACTGAGAATTGACAAGAAAGAGTCTCACAGAATCAGTTATTGGATTTTTCTAAAGACCATAACTATTAAATCTCACTGTTTGGCCTACATGAAACAGCTATAGATCAATTCCCGGAAAGTTAATTCAAGTAATGTCTAATTTGCAAGTTAACTTTTTTAACTGTTTAGCTTTCATCTACCAGGGTTTATTTCATGTTTGTTTACAAAATTATTATAAGAAATGTTTTTATTGTCTTCAGCTTAGCCCCCACTGTTGTAGAAGGTTTGAGGATCAGAGAGCGGAAATGAGGGAGGAAGCCTGAGGAACAAGGAGAGGGGAGAACGTAGGGCGAACAAGTACATCCTTGGAACTGCAAAACTGCTTTAAAAAAACATGGGGGAAAAGCTACATGGCATTGGTCTTAGCGATGACTTTTGGCACAGGTAATAAAAAAATGACCCCAAAAACACAGGTAATAAAAACAAAAATAGACAAATGGGATTATATCAAATTTAAAAGTTTCTGCACAGCAAATGAAACAACCAAGAAAGTGAAGAGACAACATATGGAATGGGAGAAAATATTTGCAAACCATACATCAAATAAGAGGTCATTATGCAAACTATAAAAGAAGCTCAAACACTTTAATAGAAAGAAAACGATGTTATTTAAAAATGAGCAAATTTGAATAGACATTTCTTCAAAGACAAACAAATGGGCAAGAGTTATATGAAAAAATGCTCAACATCAGTAATTATCAGGGAAATGCAAATTAAAACCACAATGAGATATCACCTCACACTTGTTAGAATGACTATCATCAAAAAGACAAAAGATGGCAAATGTTGAGAAAGCAAACTTCCCTTTACTTTACATCTTAGTATAGCCATTATGGAAAACAAACAGTAGGGAGTTTACTAAAAAAAAAAAAAAAGTGAAAATAAAACTGTCATATAATCCAGAACTTCCACTGCTGGATGTATATCCAAAAGAAATGAAACCCATATGCTGAAAAGAAACCTGTATTTTCATGTTTTTTGTATATTTTCATGTTATAACAGCCAAGGCATGGAATCAACCTAAATCTCCAACAATGGATAAATGGATAAAGAAAATGTGGTAGATAGATACAGTGGAATACTATTCAGCCATAAGAAAGAATGAAATCCTGTCATTTGTGACAAGATGGTTAAACCTGGAGGACATGCTAAGTGAAATAAGCCAGGCACAAAAGAGAAATACCATGTAATCTTACTAATACGATGAATCTAAAAAAGTTGAACTCACAAAAGCAAAGAGTAGAATGTTAGTTATCAGGAACTGGAGTTGAGGGGAGGAACTGAGGGGACATTGGGCAAACATACAAAATTTAATTTAGACAAAGAGATATACTGCACAACATGGTGACTATAGTTAGCAGTAATATATTATATACTTGAAAATTGCTGAGAGTACATTTTAAGTATTCTCACCACAAATAAACTATAAAGTATGTAAGGTAAGGCTGTTACTGGGAAGTGTTGGAATCCTCAGTTCTTTGTCTTACTTGGAGAAAGCATTCCACCAAGCAACTGATCTAGCCAAAAAGAGAATTTATTGAAAGCAAAATAAAGAGCAGTGAGTTGCTTAAAGAGACAGTACATTCTGCAAAGATGAAGCAGAGCGGGCAGCTGAAGGGGGTGAGCCAGGAGCAGCTTGAGAATTCTGCCTTGGGTTTTTATTGTGTTGGACTCTCTTGAGTTTCTGCCTCTGTGTCAAGTCTCCACCTCTTTGTCTTGTCTAGTTTTTCTACACCTTCCTTAAGTCCCTGCCTTGTCTCCTCCTAGCTCTTGTCCCAGACTTGTAGGACCCTTTTTTTTTTTTTTATCATTAGTTGGTGTGCATGTGTGTACCTTGTGCCAGAGACAAATCCTGTCCGATGGCAGCCCTGCTCATTACCACCAACTCAGGAAGGCTGTTCGGCAGCCAAGTCTGTATCTATTGTGCCTGCATCTTTCTTTGGAATTTTTTTTCCACCGTAATCTATACTTACGGCACCAGGTTTTTCTTAAGAATGTCCTGTTTGCCTTTCTTATTAGCATTTAGCTAGCAATATTCTAATATTTTAACTACAGAGTGAATGATTATTGGGGCATCTTAGAGGTGTCCCTTTCTGCATAGGTACCTCCTCTCCTTCCTACTCACATTTGACTAAGTGCCCACCCACTTCAGCATTAGAGAAGCTATTAATGTACAAATTTTGAGTGGTCCTCCAGGCATGAGCCTTCCCAGACTTCTCCCTTCTCTGGGGCTCCTTTCCCCTGCTCATGTCTGGATATCTGACTGCTCTAACACACGTGTTAATTAACTTCATTAGCAATTACACAGTGTGCACATATTTCAAAACATCATATTGTATACCATAAATACAATTTTTATTTGTTAATTACAAATAATTTTTTAAAGAATATATTCTTGGAATATATTCTTAAAAATGTTCTCAGAAACATTAACATTTTAAATGTTCTCTAAAAATGTTCTCAGAAAATGTTGCAGAACACTTATTGCTATACCATTTTACTAATTCTTAAGACTACCTCATGGTAAAAAATGCATTTATGACTATATTCGGCTGGGCACGGTGGCTCATGCCTGTAATCCCAGCACTATGGGAAGCCGAGGCTGGTGGATAACCTAAGGTCAGGAGTTCAAAACTAGCCTGGTCAACATGGCAAAACCCCCATTTCTACTAAAAGTACAAAAATTAGCTGGGCGTGGTGGTGGGCACCTATAATCCCAGCTACTCGGGAGGCTGAGGCAGGAGAAACACTTGAACCCAGAAGGCAGAGGTTGCAGTGAGTTGAGATCTTGCCCCTGCACTTCAGCCCAGCTGACAAGAGCAAAAATCCACCCCCGCCCCCAATAAAAAGACTATATACACTAGCCACTTGACAAAGTGACTTCCAATAAATTGGCCTACCTTCCGTGAAAATACATAAGAAATATCCTTCAGAGTTAAATTTTATGGTAACATTTATAGACCAGGTATGTTGTATCCTAATGGGAAATAAGACCTCTATAACAGATTATGTTTACCCTTTTGTTTCTGTCACCCGAAAGTTTAGAGCCAAAGTTGTGAAGCAATTATTGTATTTTATTAGGAGGTATTGGTCTTTATATTCATACTCTATTTCCTTCTTTGGATTACACTTTCGGTGTTACTTCAAAGCACTGTTGTAGTTTAAAACTCTTTGACTGCAAATTATAGAAGACCAATTCAAATTATGAACGTCTCTTCAAGTTGCTTACAATATCAGAAGAGTGAACAGGGACACTCTTACTAGATGAAGATAACGTATTACATAAAATTCAGAAAATGTTACAAAACTTTTCATATTATTTCACTTCCAGACACTTATCCCGAACATACTTCAAAAGAGTGTGTATCACTAATCTTTCTTTTGATTTTTCTCCTACTCCCTTCTTTTCTGTCTCTCTGTCCCCTATCTCCACAATCTGGCGCTACATCTTGGAAGAGATCCACCAAGTCTTCATCATGCTCCAGACCCAGACTGGAAATGCAGCTGATGGAACCTTGATTTTGTCTCTCCTGTCAATCAAAGGGGAACCTTGAATCTCTCCAGGTTTTGAAAAGAAGCATCTACAAGACAAGTCAAATTTATCTTGCTAATGTTGACCTTCTTTTCAATGCATAGCTATTGCATCATTTTGTAAACAAGGTTTTCATCTCTGTTTTCTATCATACTAAAACTATTCTAGAGAGAGATTGGATGAAGAAGGGGGAGAAAGGAAAACCCCATCCTGCCACATGTCAAAAATATAATTTATTAGACATATTCCAAAGTATTCCACATAAACCCAGGCATTGTAGGAACTTGGACCTACAGTCTCTCACTGTGTTTGTACCAGCTTTTCTATACTGGCTCTATATTTGAAATATAGTATATGTTTAATGTGACTACTACTCACCACCTTCTTCATAAGCATCCTAACAGGAGACACCATCATCCGTAGACCAAAAGCCCATGATAGCCTTCTTCCACTGCTCCCTACCCCTCACCCCAGGCCCCCATCCACTTCATGGTCAACTCTCCATAAGAGAAACCAGACTAGTCCTTTTAACATAAATCTGATCACATTTTAAAAGTGCATAAAATTTGTACTTGCACTTCTGGGAAGATGCAGTAAACAATTATTTACCTATTTCCCCACTAAGTACAACTAAAACCCCTGTATGTTATATATATTAAAACTTAAGACTGTGAAAGATGGAGAGAAGAAAGTAGACAGGTTAGGGGCCTTGATTTGAAAAATGACATACTGGTAAGTTCCCTGGATTATCCTTTTGCCTCATATATCCTGGACTTGGTGCCAAAGCTGGTAACTCAGAAATGCCGAAAGTTGCAAACCAGGAAAAAAAAAAAAAAAAAAAAAAAAAAAAAAAAAAAAAAAAAAAAAGCCTACTTCAAAGAGACAGTCTAGGAAGACAGAAAACTTTCAGACAGTAATTGTTCTACTTCAGACAAGCACCACAGGTTAAAAATATGTATATATTTGTACCTCCCTACCTCTATTCATGCATCAAGAACAAAATGGGAGCCTGGACTTTACCCTCAAAAGGCTATTAACAAGTTCTCTCAATACTCCCACTAAGGTTTTGCAGAGAAGGCCTAGTAGGGAGCTAGAACACTTAGCAGCTTGGATTCTACTGCCACCCAGCAGTAATGAGGGTTCATCCCTCCCTTCTGGGAGGTATCCTTGCTGGGGGGTCTCAGAGGAGGCTCATTGGAGAGTCAGGAACTTCAGCACTGCTCACTGATAGCGCAGTCAATGCCAACATGGCATCAGTGGGAACTATGTGGGAGGCTGAAACTCTTACCATTGTCTAGTAGTGATGAGGAGCTCCCGCCTCAGGTGTCAATGGAGACTGAATGGAATACCTGGTCTTGTGATCACATTTGGTGACACCTTTCTCCCCCAGTTACCCACCATCTGCCAAAGCAGTATCAAAGAAAGCCAGCTCAAATGAGATTGAGAGTCTCATAACTTACTATGAAAATGTCCCAGTTTCAATGGAAACTCACTTGTAACGACAAATAGAAAGATCTCTAGAAGACATAAAGAATAACCAAATAGAAATTTTAGAAATGGAAAATATAGTAACCAAGATAAAACTTCAGAGAGTGAGTTCAACAGCAGGATTGGGGAAAGAGAGGAAAGAATCAACAAGCTAGTGGATAGAACAATAGAAATCACTCAATCAGAACAACAAAGGGAAGGCGTAAAAAAATAAGTAAACGCATCTTCAGAGACCTGTGTGACTATTGCACAAATAAAAGATTTAAAGATAAGAGCGCTAACATTTGTGTCATCAGAGTCCTAGAAGAAGTAAAGAAAGAGGGGGCTAAAAAAACCTACTCAAATAAATAATGGCTGAAACCCTCTTAAAGTTGGCAAGGGACATTAACCTACAGATTCAAGCTGAGAAAACTCTCAAAAGAATACGTCCAAAGAAATCCATACTAAGACACATCAAAATTAAACTTCTGAAAACTAAAGATGAAAAAAACATCCTGAAAGAAGCCAGAGAATAATAACACCTTACTTACAGGAGAAAAAAAAAAAGTGAAAAAATGACAGATTTCTCATCAGTAACCATGAAGACCACTCAGAAGTGACACATTTTTCAAGTGCTGAAAAAAAAGACATTTCAACCCAAAATTCTATACTCAGTAAAAATGTCTAGTTAGAAATAGACTCTTGAGTTCTTCCCTGGACTAAGCAGACTTACTGACTGACAGAGAAACATATCTCTGTTAACACAGTTCTTGGCACATAATGAGGCACATCTTTAAATCTGATGATAAATCAATTTTTCTAGGGTATCAGAACTTTTTATCATTTTATCTTTAAAATAACTTTAAAAAGACATATGTTCATTTGTACATTGGTAACGTGTATCTTGCTGGAAGCAGGGTGACATAATACAAATCAAAATTTTGCCAAGATATTTGTTGGTAATTTGTCTTGAAGGGAAAATATTTAAAAGTCCACTGTAGCTCATAATTAAACAGGGTGTTTGGCCCTCTTAGTAAAGAATACAAGCACTATAATAGGTTCAGGTTCTTGATGCAGCAAAATTTTGATGACCAATAGTTGAAGCCAAAATATCTTGGCATAAACACTAAGATAATCAAAAGACATCAGTGTCAACTATAGAATCCAAGGATTCTTTATATTGTATTCAACTTTTGAGAATTCCTTTAATTCCAGGAATATGACAACTCCAACCTATAGATCTGTACTTTGGGACTATCTTCAGGGCTTCCCTTGTGCAAAATTAAATACACAATGTTAAACTAGCTCGTTGCTCACGAACCGGTTTTTTTTTTTTTTCCTTGGGCACTCAGCTAGACTACATTTCCCAGCCTCTCTATCCATTAGGCAGGCCGTGTGACTGGGTTCTAGCCAAAAAAAAAAAATGTGAGAAAATGTGATGTGTGACCCTTCTAGTCTTAAACCATAAAAGTCCTCACACTTGACCCTCCAGGTTCTTGCCCCTCCTCTAGATTCATGGAGCGGTACTTACAGGCCACACATTAAAGGTGGTATAGAGCACACAATTCAAGGAGTCTAGGTTTCTGAATTACAGCTTAGGAAGACAGTTGCTTACCAATTAGAAATACTTGTTCGGACTTCATATGAGCAAGAAATAGGTTTTCTTAGGATTAAGCAACTGAAATGTGTGGATTTATCTGTTGTAGCAACAAGTAGTATGCTAATTAATGCAGTAGGTTTTGTCATCCATACCTGCCTCCCAAAGCCCCACTCCCTACCCACCATCACTTTATTTCCTGTCTTCAATGACTTCCTTCTTCCCTTTATTCACACAAACATTTCACCATATAGTCTCTAGATCCTGGGCCTAGGGCAGGCTTGATGGCAATGCCCCATCAGCCTCTACAGAGAGCTATCCTTTTTCAGCTTTGCACACAAACACTACTTATAAGGAAGAGGACTGATTGAGTCCTTGCTGAGGGAGAATGTAAGCCCAGCCTAAACTCCCGGGAAGCAGAAAGTGGAGCAGAAATGGGAAGGGTGATGACCCAGGTTCTCATTTGCTCACTGAGGGCTGGAGGCTGATCTGCAGACATTTGTGGCTGCAGTACAAGCTCTGCAGGGAGAGGCTTGACAAATTATCCAAGAAAGGAAAAAACCTCACTCCTGTGGCTCAGATCTGCTTCTCAAGGTGAGGTTTTGTAGTTATCTCTGCCCAGGGCTTGTGATTGCTGCAATTTCCTTGTTCTTTTCTTTCCAGGAACCACCTGGCTCACCTCCTTTTTGTAAACCTACAAAAAGAAAAATCACAAAACAAACAAATGAAAAAAACACACCTCTTTGCTACAGGGTAACCTAGTCAACCTTTAAATTAAAAAGCCATGAGTTTCCAATGATCTGCCTCTGACTATTCTGCATGCTGCCTGACTCCCTGCTGATAGCAGTGATTCAGAAACTTTATCTTAAGAAAGAAGGGCCTGGAACAAAAAGCAGCAAGGGATACAGAGAAAATACAGCAGACCATGAAAAGAAGTTGAGATGGAAATAGAGGAAAGATGCAGGCTTGTTTGTGTCGCCCATGCAGACACAGGAAGAGAAACCAGCATTGAAGTGATGTGACTGTTTCTGTTGTTTGTCAGTAAATTGCAGACATCAGCTTGAATGCAGTTATTCAGTCATGTTTTTGATAAAAAGGATGATGTATGCATCTTTAAAGAGTAGCTGTTACATAGGAATTGTTCAACAGATTATCAATGAAGGAACATAAAAAAGAAACCAGGGCAATTTTTTAATAAACAAAAAATGGAATATGGCTACTGATGATATGACTTCAAGATATTCTTTAAATTCTTGGAAGAGGGAGGCCAGTAATATCTTTTTATATAAAGAAATCTCATTAAGCCATATTCAATATAGGCAAATTAATTTTAGTGCCATTTAGTTCATTAATCAGAGGTTGGGCTGGCATAGAACGTGATTCAAAATTCATAATTAAAGCAGGTCTGGCCAGTTACCGTGTAGACTTAATAATCTTCTTTTCCTCATAAAGCTAAAATAGTATCCATTTGGTCTAGTTTGTAACATTTCTCTTTGGTGCTTTGATTTGGACCTAGTATTACTTCTCCCCTTCTGTCTTATAATTTCTTACCTGGTCTCAATCCCTTGGAATATAAACCACTTTCAATCTAAAACAAACAAACAAAAATACAATTTTGCCCAGTCAAGGGACAAGAGCCTTGCTATTGAAGAAACAGCACAAAGTTCTAGTCCATGTTCAATCTACGCCACAGCTGATGCGCTAGTACCAGAATTAGCATTACTAACAAAAGAAAAGACAGGCCTAGGCAAATCCAAAGCAGATGGCTGCTGCCATGTTTGCCAATGGAGAAGGACCACTGAAAGATGAATCATTAGTCCTGGATACCAATGCTGTATCTCATGATAATTAAATAGCTGTGTGGCCTTGGGATAGTTAGGTCTCTGGGCCTCAATTCTTCCCCTGTGAAATTAATAGATTCCTAGGTGTAAAAAGTCCCTTCCAGTGAAAACAGCTGACTCAACCCAATTTGAAGTTTCTGAATCTTCACCTAAAATAGTATTGATTCAAGCACTGACATACGAAGCATTTAATTTGCTTGCTCAGGCTAACCAAAACCAGATTTGGAGATTCTAGAGTATAAGGAGTCATTAAGAGTGATTTTTAAAAAACATACAATGGAGGAGCCAAGCATGCATATTCTCTCTCCATTGTTACTGTTTAAACCAACAACATTGGAAAAGTCATATTAAATATTTTTATGTTAGTTTCTTTAATCAGGTAATATAGCACTCCAGTTTGCTTTCTCCCTTGCCTGTCCATTCTCCCTTATATAATTACTTGTGACTAGATTTTAGGTTACTCACTGTGGAGGAGACCAAAAATGATTTAGATAAGAGCTTGCCTTGGGCTGGGTGCTGCCCCACCTGGGAAGTGCAACTGACCAGAGGATTGGGGATTTTCCCTTCCCCGCACCAGCACTCTCGTTCAGATACTGCGCTTCTCTCATGCCCTCTGCAACCCACAAACCAGGAGATCCCCACTGAAAGTGCCACGAGTTATCAGCACAGATCTGAGAGGCAGCTCTGGCTGGCACCATGAGTTGTCAGCACAGATCTGGATGGGAGATTTGACTAGCAACGAGAGCACCCATGGGACAGAGCTACCCACCCCCAGAAAGAGAAAGAGTTGAAAGCAGGGAGACAGGTGATACAGCTTGGCAGGTCTCATCCCCACAAAGCCCAGCAAACTGAAGCCCTCTCACTTGAGGGTTTTGCAGCCAGCACATCAGTTCAAGCTCAACCCAGGACAATTGAGCTCTGTCAGGGGAAGGAAATCTGTCATTGCAAAGGCAGGTTTAATCACACCTGTGTAAACAAAAGCCAGAGGAAGCCTACATAGCAGCATCCAAGACAGCCTAGCGGCACTTCAGCAGGCAAACAAGACAGACCGTCTCCTCAAGCAGCCCCCTGACCCCTGTATAACCAGAAAAACTCTACATACAGGAAAGCTCAGGCTACAGCAGGTGGGTACCCTTCTGGGATGAAGCTACAAGAGGAAAGATCAGGCAACAATCCTCGCTGCTCCACAGCCCCTGCAGGTGATTCCCAGGCAGCTAAGGCCCAGAGTGGACCTCCAGCAGTCCCACAGCAGAGGGGCTGACTGTTAGAAGGAAACTAAAAAAACAAAATGAAATAGCTTCAACATCAACAGAAAGGATGTCCACTCAGACACCTCATCTGAAATCACCAATGTCAAAGATCAAAGGTGGATAAATCCATGAAAATGGGAAGAAAACAGCACAAAAAGGATGAAATCATCAAAGACCAGAATGCCTGTTCTCCTCCAAGGGATCAAAACTCCTCACCAGCAAGGGAACAAAACAGGATGGAGAATGAGTTTGACGAATTGACAGAAGTAGGCTTCAGAAGGTGGGTAATAACAAACTTCTCTGAGCTGAAGGAACATGTTACAACCCAATACAAAGAAACTAAAAACCTTGAAAAAAGGTTAGACGAATGGTTAAAAGAATAAACAGCTTAGAGAAAAACATAAATGACATGATGGAGCTGAAAAATACAGCATGAGAACTTCATGAAGCATACAAAAGTTTCAATAGCCGATTCAACCAAGCAGAAGAAAGGATATCAGAGATTGAAGATCAACTCAATGAAATAAAATGAGAAGGCAAGATTAGAGAAAAAATGTGAAAAGAAATGAACAAAGCCTCCAAGAAATATGGGATTATGTGAAAAGACCTAATGTATGCTTAAACAGTGTACCTGAATGTGATGGGGAGAATGAATCAAAGCTGGAAAACACTCTTCAGGATATTATTCAGGAGAACTTCCCCAACCTAGCAAGGCAGGCCAACATTCAAAACCAAGAAATCCAAAGAACACTCCAAAGATACACAAGAAGAGCAATGCCAAGGCAGATAATCATCAGATTCACCAGGGTTGAAATGAAGGAATAAATGCTAAAGGCAGCCAGAGAGAAAGGTCAGATTACCAACAAAGGGAAGTCCATCAGACTCACAGTTGATCTCTTGGCAGAAACCCTACATGCTAGAAGAGAATGGGGCCAATATTCAACATCCTTAAAGAAAAGAACCATCAAACCAGAATTTCATATCCAACCAAACTAAGTTTCATCAGCGAAGGAGAAATAAAATCCTTTACAGACAAGCAATTACTGAGAGATTTCATCACTATCAGACCAGCTTTACAAGTTCCTGAAGGAAGCACTAAACATGGAAAGGAACAACCAGTACAAGCCACTGCGAAAACATACCAAATGGTAAAGACCAACTATGCAATGAAGAAACCTCATCAACTAACAGGCAAAACTACCAACCCGTTAGTTGACGCAGGCAGGATCAAATTCACACATAAAAATATTAACATTAAATGTAAACAGCCTAAATGCCCCAATCAAAAGACACAGACTGGCAAACTGGATAAAAAATCAAGACCCAATGGTGTGCTGTATCCAGGAGACCCATCTCACGTGCAAAGACACATATAGACTCAAAATAAAGGGATGGGAGAAGATCTACTAAGCAAACAGCAAAAAAAAAAAAGCAGGGGTTGCAATCCTAGTCTCTGATAAAACAGACTTTAAACCAACAAAGGTCAAAAGAGACAAAGAAGGGCATTACATGATGGTAAAAGGATCAATGCAACAAGAAGAGCTAACTTTCCTACACATATATGCACCCAATATAGGAGCACGCAGATAAATAAAGCAAGCTCTTAATGACCTACAAAGAGACTTAGACTCCTGCACAATAATAGTGGGAGACTAACACTCCACTGTCAATATTAGACAGATCAATTAGACAAAAAATCAACAAGAATATCCAGGACTTGAATGCAGATCTGGACCAAGCAGACCTAATAAACATCTACAGAACCCTCCACCCTGAATCCACAGAATATACATACTTCTCAGCATCACATCACACTTACTGTAAAATTGACCACATAATTGGAAGTAAATCACGCCTCAGCAAATGCAAAAGAATGGAAATCATAACAAACAGTCTCTCAGACCACACTGCAATCAAATTAGAACTCAGGATTAAGAAACTCACTCAAAACCACACAACTACATGGAAACTGAACAACTTGCACCTGAATGATGACTGGATAAACAATGAAATGAAGGCAGAAATAAAGATGTTCTTCAAAACCAATGAGAATAAAGACACAATATACCAGAATCTCTGGGACAAATTTAAAGCAATGTCTAGAGGGAAATTTACAATAATATGCCCACATAAGAAGCAAGGAAATATCTAAAATTGACATCCTATCTTCAAAATTGAAAGAGCTAGAGGAACAAGATAAAAAAACAAAACAAAACAAAACAAAAACCTCAAAAGCTAGCAGAAGACAAGACATAGCTAAGATCAGAGCAGAACTGAAGGAGATAGAGACACAAAAAACCCTTCCTGAAAAATCAATAAATCCAGGAGCTGGTTTTTTGGAAAGATCAACAAAATTGATGAACCACTAGGCAGACTGAAAAAAAAGAAAAGAGAGAAGAATCAAATAGATACAATACAATACAATAAAGGGGATATCACTACCAATTACACAGAAACACAAACTACTATCAGAGATTACTACAATCAACTCTATGCACATAAATCAGTAAATCTGGAAGAAATGGATAAATTCCTAGACACTTGCACCCTCCCAAGCCTAAACCAGGAAGAAGTTGATTCCCTGAATAGATTGATAACAAAGTCTGAAGTCGAGGCAGCAATTAATAGCCTACCAATCAAAAAAAGCACAGGTCCAGATGTGTTTACAGCTGAATTCTACCAGACATACAAAGAGAAGCTGGTACCATTCCTTCTGAAACTATTCCAAACAAAACAAAAAGAGGAAATCCTCCTCCCTAACTCATTTTATGAGACCAACATCATCCTGATACCAAAACCTGGCAGAGACACACCTAAAAGGGAAAACTTCAGGCCAATAGCCATGATTAACATCAATGCAAAAATCTTCAATAAAATACTGGTAAACTGATTGCAACCGCACATCACAAAGCTTATCAATCATGACCAGGTAGGCTTCATCCTGGGGATGCAAGGCTGGTTCAACATACACAAATCCATAAATGTAATCCGTCACATAAACAGAACCAAAGACAAAAACCACAATTATCTCAGTAGATGCAGAGAAGGCCTTTGACAAAATTCAACAGCCCTTTATGCTAAAAAACCTCAATAAATTAGGTATCAATGGAAAATATCTCAAAATAATAAAAGCTATTTACGACAAACCTACAGCCAATATCATATTGAATGTGCAAAAACTGGAAGCATTCCTTTTGAAAACTGGCAGTAGTCAAGGATGCCCTGTCTCACCACTTCTATTCAATATAGTATTGGAAGTTCTAGCCAGAGCAATCAGGCAAGAAAAAGAAATAAAGACTATTCAACTAGGAAAAGAGGAAGTCAAATTGTCTCTTTTTGCTGACAACATGATTGTGTATTTAGAAGACCTCATTGTCTTAACCCAAAATCTCCTTAAGCTGAGTCTCAGGATACAAATCAATATGCAGAAATTACAAGCATTCCTGTACACCAATAACAGACTTAAAGAGAGCCAAATTATGAGCGAACTCCCATTCACAGTTGCTACAAAGAGACCAACTCGCACGATCAATGGAAGCCCAAGTGATGGAGTTTCTCCATGTTGCCCAGGCTGGTCTTGAACTCCTGGCCTCAAGCAATCCACCTACCTCAGCCTCCCAAAGTGCTGGGATTACAGTGCTGGCACAGGGTTGACACTCCAGGTGCCTAGCTGACCTGAAGTTTCCCTTCAGTGGAAGGAAATAGACAACTTCTTCACATCTTCCAACAGCCCGCCCCAGCAGAACACAGAATCCTCTTCCCACCCTCACCCCCACCCCTAATTCAGAGTGGTTTCTCTGTTTATCTGGAACAACAACAACAACAACAAAAGATCAGTGATGACGAGCATTTTAGATACTTGTAGTTAAGCATCTAAAATGTAGATGCCTTTTAGATGCTTGTAGCTAAGAAGATATATATATATATATATATATATACACACACACACATATATCTTCTATATATAAGACCATATGTATTGTGTGAATGTATATACATATCATACATTTATATATGTAAGTTGATGTAGGCATACAACTTACAAAGAATATAAAGGACCTCTTCAAGGAGAATTACAAGTTACTGCTCAAGGAAATAAGAGAGGACACAAACAGATTGAAAAACATTTCATGCTCACGGTTAGGAAGAATAAATATTGTGAAATGGCCATACTGCCCAAAGTAATTTATAGATTCAACACTAACCCCATCAAACTACCATTGACCTTCTTCACAGAACTGGTAAAAAAAACACTTTAACCTTCATACGGAACCAAAAGAAAGCCTGCATAGTCAAGATAATCCTAAGCAAAAGGAACAAAGCTGAAGGCATCACACTACCTGACTTCAAACTATACTACAAGTCTACAGTAAGCAAAAGAGCATGGTACTGGTATCAAAACAGAGATATAGACCAACGGAACAGAACAGAGGCCTCAGAAGCAATGCCACACATCTACAACCATCTGATCATTGACAAACCTGACAAAAATAAGCAATGGGTAAAGGATTCGCTGTTTAATAATTGGTGTTGGGAAAATTGGCTAGCCATGTACAGAAAGCTGAAACTGAACCTCTTCCTTATACCTTATGCTAAGATTAACTCCAGATGGATTAAAGATGTAAACATAAGGCCTAACACCATAAAAACCCTAGAAGAAAACCTAGGCAAAACCATTTAGGACATAGACATAGGCAAGGGCTTCATGACAAAAACACCAAAAGCATTGGCAACAAAAGCCAAAATAGACAAATGGGATCTAATTAAACTTAAGGTTTTCTACACAGCAAAAGAGACAACCAATAGAGTGAACCAGTGACCAAAAGAATGGGAGAAAATGTTCGCAACCTACCTATCTGACAAAGGGCTAATATCTAGAATCTACAAAGAACTAAAGCAGATTTACAAGAAAAAAACAGGCAAACCCACTCAAAAGTAGGCAAAGGATACAAACAGACACTTTACAAAAGAAGACTTACATGAGGCCAACAAACATATGAAAAATGCTCGTCATCACTGGTTATTAGAGAAATGCAAATCAAAACCACACTGAGACACCATTTCATGCCAGTTAGAATGGAATCATTAAAAAAGTTGGAGACAACAGATGCTGGAGAGGATGTGGAGAAATAGGAACACTTTTACACTGTTGGTGGGAGTGTAAATTAGTTCAACCATTGTGGAAGACAGTATGGCGATTCCTCAAAGACCTAGAAATAGAAATACCATTTGACCCTGCAATCCCATTACTGGGTATGCACCCAATGGACTATACATCATTCTGTTATAAAGACACATGCACACATATGATCATTGTGGCACTGTTTACAACAGCAAAGACTTGGAACCAACCCAAATGCCCATCAGTGATAGACTGGACAAAGAAAATGTGGCACATATACACCATGGAATACTATGCAGCCATAAAAAACAATGAGTTTGTATACTTTGTAGGGACATGGATGAATCTGAAAACCATCATTCTCAGCAAACTGACACAAGAACAGAAAACCAAACACTGCATGTTCTCACTCATAGGCAGGTGTTGAACAATGAGAACACATGGACACAGGGAGGGGAACATCACACACTGGAGTATGTTGGGGGGCAGGGGCTAGGGGAGGGACAGCAGGGGGCAAGGAGTTTGGGGAAGGATAACACTGGGAGAAATGGCTAATGTAGGTGACAGGGGGATGGAGACAGCAAACCACCATGGCGTGTCTGCACATGTACCCCTGAATTTAAAGTACAATTTAAAAAAAGCTTGCCTTTTAGATGCTTGTAGTTAAGAAGATACATATATATATATATCTTCTATATATAAGACTGTATTGTGTGAATGTATATACATATCATACATTGATGTAAGTATTTTTCATCTAGTAAATACATATACACACATATGTATATACACATACCAGATACATAATAAAGGTTAGAACAAACCAGCATGTGCCAAGGGTGTGTGTGTGTGTGTGTGTGTGTGTGTGTGTGTGTGTGTATATATGGCATGTATGTGTGTGTGTTTCTAGGTAAAGATAAAGTGCTTGTGGCAGAAGAAAAGAGAGTCAAAGTGGTTTTTATAAAGGAATTGGCTTTTAGTGGGATAATGGGGGATGATTTTTTTAAGCTTGTGGAGATATGGGAGAAACAATATTTATGATGAAGTAATGGGACTTACATTGGCTTTATAAGACCTTGGTTTTGTAGTGAGTGGGGAGCCACAGGTAACTTTTAAACAGGGCAAGTAGCAAGTTTAGGGCCATGTTTTCAGATCTTAATCTAGCAGCACTCCACAGGGTAAGAGTAGGAAGAGATTAGAGACAAGGAAAGCAGGTACGATGTTATTGCCAGGTGAGAGGTGGAAAAGATTGTAGATTAGCCCAGTGACCATAAAATGCAGATGGAAGAGCAGATAGGAGGACAGACTCAACAGCATTAGGCCTCTGTTTAATCCTAGGGGAAAAGTGAATAAACTCAAGAGGATGATGGAGTCACCATTGGCCCTAAGGAGGAAGGTTACATTTAGAAGGCAACATAGTGAGTGAGATCTCATCAGAGCTAGCATGCTTGAGGTGCCTACACAATTGATTGATGGCATAGACAGAGCCACTCAGAGGGAAAGAGAGCTGAGCACTTCCACGCCCCACCTCCCCATTTGCTAGTATATTACAACATGGAAAAACATCAAAACAGAACATACTTTCAGGTTTTGAATTATATATTTGAGTTATACATATCAAAACAGAACATAGTTTAAACTTATATGATAAATTAAAATTTTATGCTTTTCATAAACACAAACACAAAAACACATTGACTATTTGTATACCCTTGGAGATAATGTCAAAAAAGTCTAGATTTGCAGACCTTTTTGAAAAGGAAGCCCTCAGTCGATTCTGTAAGTGGCCAAGAATGAAAGCCAGTATCTGGTAGAGATTAGGGCTACAAGAAGCAAGAAGGAATCAAAGCGAGAGGGAATGTTATCTGATGACTTGGTAAATAAATACTAATATGATACTTTGGTGGTAGTACTTTAAATGTTTCAAATAACTGGGAATAGGCTTAAGATAAATTGATATTATTGTCAAATGTTTTATAACTTATTTTTAAATGTATTTTATCTATAAATTCTTTTATTGCAATATGAATTTTTATACTGTATATAAAACAATTCCTTGAGAAGCATCTTCTAAAGACTTCTCCACAAGATGATAATCCTGCAAATGCATGACATAAAATAAGAAATGCTATTGTCAAATGCAGTAGAGGCATATTACAAATTGTAACATCAGTCTACTGATAAAGTTCATAGTGCACATTGTATATCAAGGTTTCAAGTTGACACTGTGTGGGGCTCATGCTCAGCCTCTTGATGTATCTCATCTGATTCCCAGAACAACCTAAGGCCACAGGCAAAAACTATCTCCATCTTTCAGATTAGGAAATTGAGGCTTAGAGAAGTGAAGCAAATTGCCCAGGTTCCAAGGTCATTAAATTGACATGAAATCCTTTTTCCTCTGAACACCAATTAACTCAAAAGGCAGGCACACTTTGGGAAATGTTGCCTTGAGCAGGTTGATTTTCTTAATCCAAAACCACTCACTCCTACTTCTCCGTGCTGATTCTCATTCCAAATAGGAGGCGGTGGTTTTTCTTCTTCTCTTTTTTCTCCACTTCATCTTCCTCCTCATCCTCTTCCTTCTTCTTTCCTTTCCTTTTCTTTTGGTGGTAGGCATTACAAAGGTCATAATGCAAAGAAGACATTAACTACTGCCTTAAATTTTTAAATGCCCAAATCCTAAAAAGGGGATAGAAATGTTAACTTGAATTTCTTCTCTGATAACACACCCTAGGTTTAGACTATTTCTGACTAATTTTACACAGGCTCACCACTTTTGATGCACCACATTTCAACACTTAGAATAAAAAGACGCATTAAATGGGCCCATGCTTGCATTTTTCTAACAAACTGAACACATAAAAATAATTGCCCCTGCTGGAAATGACCAGATCCTACGTTCAAAGAGGAAAATTAATGAATTCTCACTTTACAGGAAAAGTATAGGAAGTCCAAGCACGACTACCCAAATCCACACTTTAATTTGCAGCCAACTAATTAGATAATAAAATGTGTCCTAAGTCCCAACTCTAAAGCCCAGCTGAAACTACCAGCCAGCAAATGACTCTAATTATTGTCATGTTTGTATGATTGTGTATGCCCTAATAGCAGAATAGAAAATAAGCCCCAAGCAAAAAAGAATTTCTAACAACTCAGAAAAGTGTATAGGATCTCTATGATGAAAAGAAATATAAAGGAAAATGTAGTTTTCTCAAACCCATTGTCAATATCAGAGAGCAGTTGCTTGGCAAATGGTAAGATCTGGGAGGATAAATTATTCGGCTTTTAACATCTATCTTCTTATTTTCTCAGAATCTATCAAAGTAATATATTGTTTCATATTGTAGGAGAGTAGCTTTCTGAAGCCTTAAGAAAAATATTAAAACTTGGGTATCAAACATCTCATTAAAGAGAAACTTTTACTTACTTCCAGACAACAGAATAACTTTTAAAATTAGAACCTGATATTTTTATAAAGTAACTGTCGTCTTACGTTTTAAATCAAAAGTAATAAATCTGTCCTATATAATAAAAATAAATTTTATATTTTGAAAAAGTATTTTACACTAATTATATAGAATTAAATGTACTTAATATTTGTATAATTGTAAATTTTAGGAAGAAAATTGAGTCAAATTGTAGGCTGACATTTTAAAATATGTATTACATACAAATTGCAAGTAGAGTAACATGTACACTTTTGTATTTATTGAACTATGGTCTCTTATTTTGGGGTAGGAAATGTATTCACGTGTCGTTAAAAAAATACCATGTACATTGTCAGTTCTGAAGACATAAATACTGAGCACATTTATACCAAAGTTTCATTTATATTTGACATTTTTGGTTTCCCACGATTTCCTGTTCTCTTCACATTAAATTATGTTTTTCTAATACTTTGGCTAGATAAACATTTGGTTCTATTTTTTCTTTTTTGGAACTCAAGGACTTTCAAATGTTGATGATTAATGATATATGTGGATCATTATCTTGGTTTTGTTCTTACTCTGACTTTAAGAGTTTCCTCTTTGCTCCATCCCACCTTCCATGCCTACCTCAGGTGATCCCACAGCTTGATGAACACATGATTCTTGGCTTCTGTGGCTATTGTCCTTATTGACCCTTTAACCTATAGCCATCAATTATGAAAGACGGCTTCCTGTGCTTATCCAGTGAAAGTACAGTAGTCCCAGTACACAAACAGATTCCTGAAAACCCCTAAATTAGAAGAAAGAGAAGTTTAAGGTATTTATAGGGTTTTCTTGAATTCACTTCCAACATCAGTCTCCTGAACTGATTCTGGAATTGAATTCAATATCTGCAGTCTGACATTTGAAGTGAATGCAAGAAATATTTATTCTAACTTAATATTTATATTAACTAAAAAGGCAAAACAGACCCTTTACACAAATTAAAAATAGGTCTTTACAGCTGACATGCAATTTACCATTCATTGTTAAATTTTAACCTTATTCCAATGTGATGTTAAGTAAAATGGTATTTGGGGCTGGCTGCTGCAGTGTAGATGTATACACACATATCAGATACTGTAGTGTTTTTTAAAAATGAATGCGCTCAAATGCTTTTATTTTATAGTTGAGAAAAATGGATAAAATCTAGGTATGTGTGCATTATTGATCTCTGGAATGGCATTCTACAATGTATGTTACACTGCTGGAAATGTAGTGGATTTAGTGCTGGACCTGATGAGAAGTCATCAGCAAATGTCTAGAATAGAGGCCAAGAAAGGGCAGCTTTCATCTCTCTTAGGGGGAATATGAAAGAATGCTACAACGGATCCTGGAGGACTCTGCTACATTCTAGTTGTTGATGAAAAATGAGATCTTGGACATGAATTCATGGGAATTCTAATTAATTTAGTTGACATCAATGTCCTCATCCGGACCTTGGAAGAGTCTGACCATCCTCTCCTCAAGGCACTGGCCTTCCTGGGATTTGTCCTTTGAAAAATGCCCATCTGTTAAGCCTTGAGGAAAATCCACAGGTCATTAGGGAGTTACAAGAAATGAGTTTCAATTTTGAAAAGATGGAATCCAAGCTATTACTTCAGATAATGAAAGGTATTCCTGGATTCAGGGTTCACAGGAGGTTTGTAAAAAACATTCCAAGAGAGTCAGTTACATTTTTTATTGAATACAATGTTGTACAGTGTAAGATAAGCATTAACAAGGAGGAAATCCCAAATCAGGACCCCAAACTGAAGGATTTGACAAATGTTTAGTTTAAAGTCCTATAGCTAAGCCACCAACCCAGCCCAACAATTTATTACATATCTTGATGCTGGTTCTGAGAGCTTAGGGAATAGACTATGTCAAGACATTGAAGTCAAGAAGCCTCTAACAAAACTGACAGGCATGGTGGTACACACCTATAATCTCAGCTACCCTAGGGGCTGAGCTGGAGGATTGCTTGAGTCCAGGAGTAAGAGGCTGTAGTGAGCTGTGATTGTGCCACTGCACCCAGTCTAGCCTGGGTGTCAGAGCAAGATATTGTCTCTTAAAACAAAAACAAATTAACACTTACTAAAGACTTACTATTTGTCAGGCACTCTTCTAAGCATTTATACATATTAAGTTACTCAAGGTGTTTAATCCTCATAGCAGATCTCCTGATCCCATTTTACCTGTGAGAGAATTAATACATTCAGTTACACAACTAGTTTGTAAAGGAACCAACCTTCAACAGTTGTCCAGCTCCAGTGCCCAGGCTTTTGGTCAGTATATTGTGTTTCTCTAGCTTTTGCCAGGAAAAAAGATGTATCTAATAAGGAAGCCAGATACATTATGAGCACATTAGAGTTCCTGGCATTTACTGACACTTTGAGTGAGGGATGCTGTGCTGGATCTTTTATTAGCTTCTCCAGATCCATTTTATCCTGTTTGATACCTCAGCAGGCTCCCCTGCTGTCCTGAGATCAGGAGGCAAGAAAAGAAGGGTAAGTTATTCTCTCTTCCACCACCTCCACACCCCACTCACCATGTTCCTGAAGGTCAGCTACTTCTCTCCACTGAAGGCCTCAGGTGCTGTGAGGTTTTAATGACCACTTCTTTGTACCTTCATGCCTGAGGTGGTAATAACTGGTGTGGTCCTCAATCTCTGAGATTCTACCACTCCTGCTGTTTCTCTTACATATGGCCCTCTCCTTGGTGAAGAGTTTCCTCTATTTAGCCATTTTCATCAGGTTCCTGCAAGAACCCAGCCAGATGCAGACACCTTTTGATGAATGGAGTGCCAGCAGCCCATTTCTCTTTGTATTCACCACTTGTAAGGCAGCAGTGCAGAGACATAGCATCTAAGTGCTTATCTTTACTAGAGGGTTGTGTTGATGCTCTTTCTTGACTGGATCTCCAGGTTCTCAGGATCATCTGAGTTCTCCAACACATAAGACCTTGCTTTGTATGAGGTGGCACAGCAAGGTGACAACTATCCTCATTTGTTCACTTATTTATTTATTCAGGCAAGAATATTTTCTGAGCGCTTACTATGTGTTGGGCATTGTGGTGTGTGCTGGTGATACAGCCATAAACAAGAGAGATTAGAGCCCTGCTCTCATGAATCTTACAATTTAGTGGGCAGAGACAGAAAATAATCAAAAATCCTAATAATTTTGATAACTGCTATGAAGAATATAAGTCAGGATAGTGGTTACACAAAACAATCCACTGCTGGGTGAGGAAATGCTGCTTTCAATAGGGTGGTAAGGAAAGGCTTCTTTGAAGAGGCGACAACATGGTCAGAAGGATGTAGTCATGTGAAGAGCTGGAAACAGAAAGCAATCCAAGCAAAGGGACAGGAAGTACAAGATCCACAAGGAAAAGTTACGTTTTTGAGGAAAAGAAGACGGCTAATGTGGCCCAAGCAAGATAAGTGATGAGGCGGAGATGCAGGCAGAAGCAAGATCATGTAGGGCTCTTAATTCCATAGCAATGTCAAGTCTTTCACTCTAGGCAAATTTGAGATCCTCTACCATCAGTTTTACATAAGAGGTGTGAAGAAATGCCCCCAGAAAGAACCCAGCTAAAGGGAGTGATCCAAGAGAAAGCCAGGTGACTCTAAGCAGAAAAAATTAGGGTTTTCTTTCCCCAAAGGCAGCAAAGATTTGTTTTTTCTTATGTTATAAACCAGAACTGACCATGGAGATTTGAAAGAATGAGAGCAATGGTTTCCTTCAAGAGTATCATCTCATAGTCTCCAGAGTTCTATATGTGGCTCTGGCCGTCTGGGAGACAGAGAACTATACAACTCATGTCTCCCAAACTTTTTCTTTTTACATTTTCGATCTAAGAAGGTGGAACTTTTAATTTAAAATAAAATGTGTACTGAGAGAGATATTTTTCTGTGTCTGGTTCTACATACAAACTTGCAATTTCTTTCTGATTTGATGTCTCAGTTGTGAACTCACTTTTCCTCTACACAAATTTAGCATCCAAGATAAAGACCAGAAAGAGGAAGAATTTCTGGCTGAAGTTCTGGTGTAAAGGAATAAGGATGTTGCCAAACTGAAAGTAGTTGACCAAAACCTAATGAGCACAGAAACTAGGATGGAAAATTTAAAAGCAAAAGTGGTCATGCGTTGAAAGGGCCTATGGGGATTTTGCTACCTGCATGAATTTTTATTCATTTACTGATATCTTCACGGTTGAGGAGTGCTTGTCCCAATGGTCAAATATAGGTACTACTGGGAAAAATGAACAAACAGTAAGATTATTGGGTTGACATTTTAGATATTCAGGATATTTTAAGAGTTATTTCTTAAGGGTCTTCTATAAATCCCATAGATGTGTAGCTTAGCTGTCTCCATGGAAGTATCCTAGCAGTACTGTTAAATCTTAGTTCTAGGACCTTCAATTTTCTTCATCTTACCAATATTTTGTTACGGGAATATTTTTTCTTCTTGCCATTGCTTTATTTCTAATCCATTTCCTGTTTACAAATTTCCATTCTTTTTTTTCTATTATCGCCAAAGAGTGATGAACAGTAGCCAGTGCTGTTAAGGGGCATGATTTATTAAAGCTGCACAGTGTAATTTTGTATATGGAAACTCACTGCTGTAAGGAAGGTGGTTTATAGCTTCTTATAAATGGTAAACTAAAACATCCTATAAGAAATCTTCTTCCCAATTAATTCTCCATTTAGGAATTCTTCAATTTGTTATACTCTTTCCATCCTATTTAAGCTGTCCCTACCAATATGTGTAAGTACCAAAGGTTTCCCAACTTATTGATATTTGATGTCTTTAATGTGCACATCAATTTCTAGGGGACCCATTTGCTTGGGCCTGGTGTGGTGATTCATAAGGAAAGCTCAGCTGAGGTTGAAATAGGCACAGCCTCTTACAGATATCATTATTAATGAGCACATTATCAATCACTTAACTCCCATTCTGGCCAGGAGCAGTGGCTCCCACCTGTAATCCCAGCACTTTGGGAGGCCAAAGTGGGTGGATCACTTGAGGTCAAGAGTTTGAGATCAGCCTGGCCAACATGGTGAAACCCCATCTCTACTAAAAATACAAAAATAAACTAGGCATAGTAGCTTACACCTGTAGTTCCAGCTACTTGGGAGGCTGAGGCAGGAGAATCGCTTGAACCCAGGAGGCAGAGGTTGCAGCAAGTGGAGATTGCACCACTGCACTCCATACTGGGTGGCAGAGTGAGACTCCATGTCAAAAAACAAACAAACAAACAAACAGAAAACCTCCCATTCTGCGGTTTGTCACTCTCTATTTCTCAGCTCTTCATATCTTTTTTGCTGTTTTGTCTTTATTACTCATCGTATCTGTTCACAATCCCTATAATGCCTGGACAACTAGTTGACATTTTTAGGTGACCTGATTCATGTATTTAGCAGATAATGTAGCTTAATAGATTTAGTGAGCCTGTATTTCATTGTTCCTGGAAGGAAGGAAAGAGTAACCTAAACACCAAAATTTGATCTTGGTTAAAATTTTATTTAAATGAATTATTGAAATGTTTGAAGTCACAAATATAATTAGAAAGGACTTAATAACATTTTAATTACTTTGTTGAAAAGTACTCACCCTAAAATTTCATCCGTTTATTCATCAATGAAGTAAATTCAACAAATTGTAAATGGTAACAGCAAAGATACAGTTTTGAACTATTCTTAACTATTTTTAGCAGAACAGCTTAACAACAGAAGTAAGGTAAGACTAAAGACACCTTCAACACCAAACTGCGTTTGGAAACAATAGACAAATGTTTCCTTTCCTTATAAATCTGGCTAAATTCCTTATATGTGGAATTTATTTTAATAGCAAGAACCACCTGTATAACATAAGATCAGGCCATCAGTTTCATTTCATATAAGTCACTGGACAGGAACATGCAACCCTGATAAATTTAGTTTCTTTGCTCCAAGCTAAATACTTAAAAACAAAGTGGTTTAAATGAACAAATAGAATATCCCTCTGGTTTTATCAGATAAGCTGGAAATTTAATAAAATAAACCCATATACATTTTGAAGAAAAGTCAAGTAAGTGGACATTTTGCAACTACAGAGGAGGTTTTTATTTGTGGTAACTTGAGGACATCGACTGAGAATAATCTAGCTTTCAAAATAAGTCAGACTTCATTATTTAAAGGGTATTTTTTAGAATACAGAATTCAAAAAATGATCATAATAAATGATAATATTAATAGAACTTATTGGAAGTCAAGGATGCTGACTGTCCTGTTGAAAAGTAGCCCTGTCTTAGACGCAGTTGGAAAATTTAAGGGATACACAGCAAAAGAATATTGTTTCTTTAAGGGGAACCATCCTTTTCAAAACATTGAAATGTTAATATAAGGTTGGGGAATTGTCATTTTATGCAGATGTGGATTTCTCAAAAGTAAACGCTCAAAAACTATAGATAGCTATATCTCAGTTCTTGCCTTTAAAAAATGTATATGATTGTGAAATTGTTCAACCAAAGACCATTTTCAACAGAAGCACAAAGCTCCATCAGTTAAATTCAAGGTAGTATGAGTAAACAGAAAAAAAATAATCTGGATCAACAAAAAACTTTTTTTTTTCACTACAGTGTTTTGTTTATACTAAAGCAGAACAAACCTGCAGGAGCTCAGAGATAAGTATAAAAAAAATATATGCTGCAAGAAAATTTTAGAAAAGGTCTAAAATCTATTCTCAAAAAGATAAAAAGGGACAGGACATCTATTAAACAAGAACAGTTCAGGATAAAATAAAAACAAACTAGACCCGATAAAATTGTTGTTTGAAGCATCCAAGGGCTGGTTATTATAGGAATCTTTTAGATGATGGTGCGGGAAGTGTGTGGAAATTGAAGTTTGAAATACTTAGATTAAAACTGATTTGGTTATTTATTCACTATATGATCATGAGAAAATCCATCAACCTCTAGAGTAAAATTTCTTCATATGTAAAATGAAGTTAATGGTACATTCCAGGCTGGTCAGAAATATCCCATTGTACAACCCTGGGAAATATAAAGTAGATGGTGGCCTCGAGTTGAATAACACAAGAGACCAAAGTGCTACCGTGAAAAACAATCTATTATATACCTGTTCCTAGCTACTTCAAGCATGTTAATTTCACTTGAAACCATAAAAATGCAGACTTTATGACAAAACACTGAATCAGCAAATAGAAGATGAAAGTGTCAATCATATTTGGGTCACTGAAGGAATAAATATAAATATTAAAAATTTGCAAAGAATGACAATCAAGGAGGGTAAATCATACAAATGCCTACAAATAACAGCATTCCAAAGAATACAGAATGAACAGATGTTAGGATAATTGACAAAAAGATAAATCAGAAAAAAGTTATAAAATAGCAACTAAGATTAAAAAGAGGCATCACCATGTATCAGGTTTAAAAAAATAATTGGCAACAACTAAAAATGATTTTGCAAACTTACAGTCTGAAATGAGCATTATATTTAAAGGGAGGAAAAATGAACAATCAGAGACATTTTTTTCTCCTATGGATAAATGAAGGGCAGAACAAAGGAGTTTTATCTGAAGCAATCTCTCTTATAAACAGTCAAAAAGAATGAGTCAAAACACTGATTGCATGGAACATCACTTAAATGAAATTCCCAGATCTCCAAAATATCTGAAAATGTATTAACCTTTTCTGAGGAGCCAAGTGAAGAAAGATCTCAGAGTAAAGATTAATTTTTGAATGAAGATGACACCATTGAAAAATTGTAATTGTGATGATATAAATTAAATTTAATGGAGAAAAGTGGGACATATGAAATATAATTATTCAAAAAGATAAAAAAATAATACTGGACCCTGGGGTTCCAGGAAGATAATGTAGCATTTTTCGTCTCCTGTACTAATTCCAATCATTCTGTCCCACTTTAGTCAAATAGCTGCTGGTGCCAACAGGAAACCAAATCCAAGTGAAGCCCTGTGCTCAGCAGACATCCTAGGTAGAAGAAGTGGTATGGAGCTAACCCCTGAAGGCTGAGTTAGATCTGGTAACCAGCATCAGCAAGCCCCAAGGAGACAAGCATAACCAGAGTGGTCTCTGAATGCCCAGTGGAAAGTTCGACGAAACCCTGGATGAGCACGTGATGAATCTCAGGCTACAAAAAGACCAAGGAGGAGCTGCAATGGTGGACTGAGTCCTTCTTGCCCTGAAGCCTGGAAGAGTATTAGGAGACCAGAAAGTAGAGAGGCTTGCTCCAGGTGTCTTGGCTAGAACAACAATTTGCCTGCTTCTGAACAGTTGGATGAGGGAAAGAGACAGCTTGACATGCGCAAATCCCAGTGGGCTGGCAAAGAAAAATAGCACCACATCATATAGGGCTGAGCAATCAGGAAAAGGAATATTAGACAAGATTGGATACTCAGTAAAAAAAAAGGCACAAAACAACATAAATAAAACAATCACGAGCACACTCAGAGACTCAAGAGCACACAGAAGAAAGATGCTGGAGTTTTAAAAAATCACTTTAGTAGGAGACATGAAGAAGAGGCTAACATTTTTGATACTCAAGTTAGAGACATGGGTGATCAGTACATAAAAAAAACTCAAGCCACAATTTAAAAATATAAAAAGATGGTGTATTAATTTCCTATTGCTACTGTAACAAATTACTGCAAACATAGTGGCTTAACAACACACAAATGTGTTTTACAGTTTTAGAAGTCAGAGGTCTAAAATTAGTCTGCAAGACTGTGTTCCTTCTGGAGGCTCTAAGGGGGAATGTGTTTCTTCCCATTTTCGGCTTCTAGAAGCCACCTACACTCCTTGGCTCATGATCCCTTCCTACATCTTCAAAGCAGGTAGCATAGCATCCTCTCTCTCTTCCCTGACAGCCTGCTTCCCTTGTAAAAGGAAATATCCCTATAAAAGAACCTTTGTTATCACCTCAGCCCACCTAGATAATATAAAATAATTCTCCCATCTCAAGATATTTTATTTTATTACATCTGCAAGGTAGCATATTCTCAGATTCCAGGGATTAGGAGATGGACATCTTTGAGAGGAGTGATGGGAAAGATAAGAGAGTTGAATGATAGAGTCAGGAGATACAACATGAAAATAATAAGAGTTTTCAGTAAGAGAATAAAAAGAACACGTGGAGGATAAGAAATTGCTTAAACATGTAATAAGAAAATAATTATCTAAATTGAAGAAATTTTAAACTTGCAAATTCAAATGACTTGATAAGTTCTGGCAGGATGGTGAAAAAAGACACACGTAGGCATATTTTGGTAAGTTTTAGGCTGTTGGGGACAGTAAAAAAAAAAAAACTTTAAACACAATAGTAAGTTACATAGAAGAGAAAAGACTCATGTTAGCATCAGACTTCTCATATATAACCTTGGTAGTTGGAGAAGGCAAAAAAATAAATACTAACTCTGAGAGTCCACATCTTTCCTATCACCAGTGGTGCATATGAGAACTCAACATAAAGTGAGTTTTAAATAGACAATGGGAGATGAATGAGAGAAAAGTATTGCAATCCAAAATTCTATACCCAGCCAAAAAATTATTCATCAGAGAGCCTGAAAGATATTTTAGATGTGCAAAAATTCAGAGAACAGATCACATACCCCAGCTAAAAAAAAAATACCAGAAAATGCTTCACTCAAACTAAAAAATGATGCAAAACAGAGATCTCAAGGTGGGCATCTATGAGAAAGAAGGAAACAGTGGAGAAGACAGGTAAGTCTGAATAGATTTGTCTCTTAGACTTTCTGAGAAAGTGTTGAGAAGTGTTTTCTGAGAAAGTATGTAATGTTATTGTATATTACATTAAATAATGACATTATTGTTAATGTTATTTAAATGTAAAACAAGCACCTAAAACATAGTCATTTCTGGGAATCTCAATGGAAATTCCAATAATGCTCTACAGCTGAAAATCTAAGAATTGATCCAGCAGCTATGGAAAAAGAAAAGTAAAATTTTCCCAACTGTAGTTGAGAGTGAGGTAGACATCTGTCTATAGAATAAGGTAGACAGAAATTAAGTTTCTTAATTTAGAAATTAAAGATATTCTAAAGGTCTCACCTAGCCAAGAATGGGAGCAGGGGAAAACAGAATTACTTGGGGGATAATAGAACATCTAAGTAGACTAAATAATTGCTAATGTAGTCTTAAATAATACCAGAAAAACAGATGACAGATTATGAGTATATAGAAAAGTAAGATAATAATTAATGGAATGGAAAGCTATAGTTGTTTTTCCAAATTAGCAAATGCAAAAAAATGAAGCAAACAGTAAATAATCCAACTATAAAAAAAAAAAAGAAAAAAAAAAACTGAGGGAAAAGCAACAGAAAACATTTCATAAAACAAAACAAATCATCAAATAAAATATATCAATTCTCAGAGAAAAAGTCAACCAAATAAACTGCCTTTAAGAAGAAAGAAATTGTCAGCTTTATTTAAAAAACAAACCCAGACAAAGGATGATTTATAAAAACCACAGTAAAAACAAAATGATAAAGATATACAGCTACATGTCACTTAATGAGAGGGATGCATTCTGAGAAACATGTCATTAGTTGATTTTGTCATTGTGTGAATGTCACAGAATACACACAAACCTAGACGGTGTAGCCTACTACACACCTGGCTGTATAACCTATTGCCCCTAAGCTACAAGCCTATACAGCATGTTACTGTATTGAATCCTGTAGGCCACTGTAACACAATGGTAAGCATTTGTATATCTAAACATACCTATATATAGAAAAAATATGATAAAAATATAGTATTAGAATCTTATGGGATCATCATATGAGATCCATCATTGACCAATGCAGTATATGACTATATTACAAAGAGGCAAGCAAAGAGATCCCCATCATATGCAACAAATTAGCTATGAAATTAATTTCAGACTAGGTATAACTAAAGTTTAAAGGATCAAGCAGAATCAAAGGACACTATAAAAAAGTAAAAGGCACAATTTATAAAGATGATATGATAATCATAAACCTATACATGCCAATTTATATACAGCATTAAAAATCAAGCAGAAGAAAGTCCTTGCATGATGGGGCCCTGCATTCCTTTTCACCCTCATCAGAAACCGCTTCTCCAATTATTCACTGTTCACTTAGTTATTAGAACACTCCCTTTATTAATCATTAGAATACACCAAGTTCCTTTCCATCCCAACCCTTTTTATTTGCTGTACCATCTGTCTGTAATGTGCTTTCACTTACTGTTAAGGGAGGTTAAATGTCATTTTTGAGGTCACTTCTGCTTCTGTTATACTAACAGAAGGGACCAGATTTACCCTTCTATTGAGATGACAAAAAATCAAAATAGACAAAATACTTCCCCTGAAGTTTCTAGGGAAGAATCCCTACTTGTGCTGTCTTAGTTTCGGTGGTTGTCAGCAATTCCAGTGTTGCATAGCTCCTAGCTGCACCATACCAATTTCTGCCTCTATTTTCCTGTGGCTATCTTCCCTCTGTTTGTCTGTCTGTGTGTTTACATGGCCTTTTTATAACGACACCAGTCATCAGATTCAGGACCCACCCTAATGCAGTATGGCCTCATTTTAAATTGATTACAATCAGCAAAGACCTGTTTCCAAATAAGGCTATATTCACAGGTCCTGAAACTTAGGACATCAACAGATCTTTTTGTACCTGCAGAAGTCCTTGGCTTCATACGGCACCTCCTGGACCCCCAGCAGTGGAGGACCCACACTGAGGGCCCTCCTGGCAGCTTGTCATTTATTTCCATAAAAATTTATTGGAACACTGCCATATCTGTTTGTTTATGTAGTGTAGTTGCAAAAAGACCCTATAATCTGGAAAGCCCAAAATATTTACTACCTGGCTATTTACAGAACATTTTTTTTCTAATCCCTGGTTTAAAGAAATATAAATATAATGACTATATCTAGATTTTAAATTTCCAGAGTATGAAGTAAAACAACAGGAACAGACAATGTAACTCCCAATACCAAATAAGAAAATAAAAGACAAAAGGAAAGGGTAGAGGGAGGTAACCCAGTGTTAGTAATTGCAGAAAGCAGTTTCTCTACCACTATCACCACCACTACTACTGCAACTCCATAACCAGGGCTGAAAGAACAGAGAGAAGAGGTTGACATTATCAAAACATAGGAACTTAGGAGTCTTGCAATCCTGAGCCTCAGATCCAGTATGAAGTGAGTTGCGAGGAAGAAAAGTGATTTATAGAGTTTTAGCTATAGCATTTTGAGTGGATTTAGAACTGAAAAAAAAAAAAAATCATTTAATAACCAGCTCAGATAGATTAAATTGACTACATAAAAATGCACTGTATGGCTGAAAAGAACATAAACATAGTCAATAGACAAACAACAGAATTAGAATAAGGATAAAGTCATTATATTCATGGCAATCTATACAACAGAAAAAAAAAAAAACTAAAACAGTGTTTTCTTTAAACAAGGGTATATTTATTGCTGTCTTATTTGTAGTGATGTAACAGTGAAACAGCAAAAGAGCTAACATAACTAACTCCATTTTTGTTTAAGTGGCCTTTACCCATTCCTGCAAATAGGATAAGATAATTTTAAAGCACTGAGATAAAACTCAAAAACAGCAATCATGTCATTTTGAAATGGACTCTGGGATTAAAGGGGAAGGATATAAACAACTGTGTCTTGTTAAAGAGTTACAGGAACATTGTGACCTGACCAGTAACAAAGAAGTTCCCAATCTCCTCAAACCCTCACTGGCACTCAGTTGTCTGTGGTCCTTGGTCACTTTTTGATCCCAACCCCTGAACATAGTTTTCTCATATTTTCTCTCCCATAAAAACTCTCCAGCCAGCCTGAAAAAATTTAGGAAGGTACTTTAGAACACTAGTTCACTATCTTCTTAGTTTTGCTGCCTTTCTGGATAAACCTGCCTTTCCTCCCGCCAACTCTCATCTCTCATGTCTGGCTTTGGAAAGGCAATCAGCCAAATCTAGGTTTGGTTACAGTGGCAGAAGGACAAAGAAAAAAAAAAAAACAAAACAGAATGTCCATCAGTATGGGAATGATTCAGTAAAATATATTTATACAACCATCACATCATGGGCTATCATATGCACTATATAAAAATGAAATTGGTTTAGGTTCTGGTAATAGAGAAGTAACAGATGTACAACTGGCCCTCTGTCAAGGGTTGCAGAGGCTCTGAGCCTTATTCTACCTGTAAGGTAACAAGTTAGCCTGCCATAGTTTCATAAATACTAGCAGAAGAAACAAGACTCTGAGAAAAAAAAACAAAAAAAAACTTTCTTATTCATGGCACAATAGGCCATTTTCTACTCAAACATCCTAGTAAAGGTCTTCTGGGACAAAAGCTATCCTAAGATGTATAGGAACATCATGGAGAATTATGTAATGGCACTCATAAGCTCAAAACATAAGGATGAAGGAAAATCTGCCAAGCAAATAGAAAACAGAAAAAAGCAGGGGGTGCAATCTCAATTTCAGACAAAACAGATTTAAACCCAACAAAGATTAAAAAACAACAACAAAAAAGAAGGGCATTACATAATGGTAAGGGTTCAATTCAATAAGGTCTAACTATCCTAAATATATATGCACCAAACACAGGAGCACCCAGATTCATAAAGCAAGTTCTTAGATACTGTTTTAGTCAGGGTTCTCTAGAGGGACAGAACCAACAGGATAGATATATAAATAAAGGGGAGTTTATTAAGTATTAACTGACACTATAACAAGGTCCCACAATAGGCCATCTGCAAGCTGAGAAGCTAGGAGACTCAGTCCAAGTCTCAAAACTAACCTGGAGTCCAATGTTCAAGGGCAGGAAGACGCTAGCATGGGATAAAGATGTAAGCTGGGAAGGTAGGCCAGTCTCATCTTTTCACATTTTTCTGCCTGTTTTATATTCTAACCAGGCTGGCAGCTAACTAGATGGTGCCCACTCAGATTAAAAGTAGGTCTGCCTTTCCCAGCCCACTGATTGGAATGTTAATCTCCTTTGGTAATACCCTCACAAAGGATCAATACTTTGCATCCTTTAATCCAAGCAAGTTGACACTCAGTATTAAACATCACAGAGACCTACCAAGAGATGTAGACTCCTACACGATAATGGTGGGAGACTTCCACACTGCATTGACACTGTTAGACAGATCATTGAGGCAGAAAATTAACAAAGATATTCAGGACCTAAACTCAACATTGTACCAAATGAATCCGATAGGCCTTTACAGAATTCTCCACCCCCAAAAAACAGAATAAACATTCTTCTAATCACCACAATGCAAATACTCGAAAATCTACCACAAAATTGGACATAAAACAATGCTTAACAAATGTAAAGAACTGAAATCATACCAAACACACTCTTGGACCACAGTACAATAAAAACAGAGGTTAAGACTATGAATGTTGCTCAAAATCATGCAATTACATTGAAATTAAACAACATACTTCTGAATGACTTTTGGGTAAATATTTAAATTAAGACAGAAATCAAGAAGTTCTTTGAAACTAATGAAAACAAAGATACAACATACCAGAATCTCTCATACACAGCTAAGGCAATGTTGAAAATTCATAGCAATAAATGACCACATCAAAAATTTAGAATGATCTCAAATTAACAACCTAACATCACAACTGAAATAATTAGAGAAGCGAGCGAAAATCAGCAGAAGATGGGAAATAACAAAAATTAGAGCTCAGCTGAAGAAAACTGGGACATGAAAAACCATTCAAAATATCAACAAATCCAGGAGTTGGTTTTTTTAAAAAAATTAATAAAATAGGCCATCAGCTAGACTAATAAGAAGAGAAAAAAGCCAAATAAACATGATTAGAAATGACAAAGAGAATGTGACTACTGACCCCACAAAAATAAAAACAACTATAAGAAACTACTATGAACACCTCTATATACACAAACTAGAAAACCTAGTAAAGATGGATTAATTTATGGACACATTCACCCTCCCAAGACTGAGGCAGGAAGAAATTGATTCCCTGAACAAAGTTATTTTTAGCCGCTAAACTGAATCAGTAATAAATAGCCTACTAACCAAAAAAAGCTTGGGACCTGATGGATTCATAGCCAAATTCTACCATATGTACAAAGAAGAGCTAGGACCATTCCTACAGACACTATTCCAAAAATGGACGAGGAGGGATTCCTCCCCAACTTATTCTATGTGGCCAGCATCATCTTGATACCAAAAAACCTGGCAGACACACAACAACATCATCAACAACAACACAACTTCAGGTTAATACCCTTAATGAAGATCAATGCAAAAATCCTCAACAAGACAACTGTAAACCAAAATAAGCAATGGGGAAAAGATTCCCTGACAAAAATAAGCAATAGGGAAAATATTCCCTATTCAATAAATGGTGCTGGGATAAGTGGCTAGCCATAGGCAGAAGATTAAAGCTGGACCCCTTCTTACACCATACACAAAAATAAATTCAAGATGGGTTAAAGACTTAAAACTATAAAAGCCCTGGAAGACAACCTAGACAATACCAGCCTGACATAAAAACAGGCAAAGATTTCATGAGAAAGACATCAAAAGCAAAAATTGACGGGTGGGATCTAATTAAACTTAAGAGCTTCTGCACAGCAAAAGAAACTATTAACAGAGTAAACAACCTACAGAATGAGGGAATATATTTGCAAACTATGCATCTGGCAAAGGTCTAATATCAAGCATCTCTAAGAAACTCAGATTTACAAGAGAAAAACAACCCCATGAAAAAGTGAGCAGAGCACGTGAACAGACACTTAGCAAAAGAAGATATACACATGGCCAACAATCATATGAAGAAAAGCTCAACATCACTGATCATTAGAGAAATGCAAATCAAAACCACAATGATATATCATCTTACACCAGTCAGAATGGCCATTAAGAAGTCAAAAAATTACAGATGCTAGCAAGGTTGTAGAGAAAACGGAACACTAATACTGTACGCTGTTGGTGAGAGGATAAATTAGTTCTAACATTGTAGAAAGCAGTACGCTGATTCTGCAAAGAGCTAAAAGCAGACCTATCATTAGACCAGCAATCCCATTGCTGGGTACATACGCAGAAGAATATAAATCATTCTACCATAAAGACACATGCAGATGAATGTTCATTACAGCACTATTCCCAATAGCAAAGACATATAATCAATCTAAATGCCCATCAGTGACAGACTGGATAAAGAAAATGTGGTACATATACACCATGAAATACTATGCAGCCATAAAAAGAAACTAGATCATGTTTTTTGTGGGAACACGGGTGGAACTGAAGGCAGTAAGTTTAGCAACCTAACACATGAACAGAAAACCAAACACTACATGTTCTCACTTATAAGTCAGAGTTAAAGGATAAGAACTTATGAACACAAAGAAAAAAACAATAGACACTGGCATCTACTTGAAGGAGGAGGGTGGGAGGAGGGAGAGCAGCAGAAAAGATAATTATTGAATATTGGGCTTAATACCTGAGTGAGGAAATAATATATACAAGAAACCCCCATGCCACGTGTTTGCCTATGTAACAAACCTTCACATGTACCCCTAAACCTAAAATAAAAGTTTAAAAAATAAATCATAAGAAGAAATGAGAGCACAAAATAGACATTCTGAAAAAAAGTACTTATAATTTAATTGATTTTAATATATTTACCATATAATCATGTATAACTCATAATTTAATTAAAATTTAAATATATAATATATATGTATAATCAATTAAAATTTCAACAGACAAATTATAAGAGATGATCAAAGCAGAGAACAGTCTTATCAGTCTGGAAAATAGTAAAAAACACAAAACTAAACAAAGAGAGCTGAATAGACTAGAAAGGACAAAGAAAGGGCTGCTCTAAAAACTTGGAAAACATGGAATCACTATACCAACCAACCTTTGCCTTTCTTCCAAAAGTGAGGACACAGTACAAGTCTAACATGAAAGTATTATCTAAGTTCGCAAGATTCCATTACTTTTTAAGTCATCAAAAGCACAAACTGACACTTATATATACCCTAGATGTGTCTGTCTGAACAACTTAAACTTCCCAAAAGTTGTTTACACAGTGCATTTCTAAAAACTAAGGCATATCCCACCCCGGCTTTGTCCCTTTTAACTGTAGATGCTTTCCATTTAAAATTGTTGATTCCAAATCTTAATAAAAATGGAAAAACAAGATTAAACATTCGGGTAAAAAACATGTTTTCAAAAAGTGGATTTGTGTAATAGTTTTAGCATTATTTTTAATAATGTACTAACTACACTATACCCAATTTGTCAAGCCTTACAGCTTGAGGAACATGAGAACAGGGGTGGCAGCTCTGTTAGTAATTTCAGCAGGTAAGCTAATGGAGCAGTGCACTTCTCTCTAGTATGAAGGAATCTATTTACTGCCCATAAATATTTATTTTTAAAATCCTAACATCAGAAGTCAAAGCCCAGTATTAATATTTTCTAATCCTTTACCTTTGACAGTGTTTACCCAGAGTTTTTTGTACTTAGGATTCTTGCTTATTTATATGTAAAAATCCTTACTTCTTTCATGCCTGATTCTCAATGAGGTGGAATAAACAGCCCTACTTGGCATTCTGGTCAGAAAAAATTTAGGAATACTGATTACTTGCTTGTTGGGTACAGCTATGAGTTTAAATAACACTAGATACATATTCCTCACACGGTGGGGTCTAGGATACTTGTGGATGGTTGGGAAACACCATCACAGATCAGATGGCTCACGATGAGATAAAGAGCTTCTTGGAGCGAAGATCACAAATAATTTGCCATGAAGTTGATAAGAGATTATGGAAACAATGTTACCAACCAAAAGTGGACAGGAGGTTTGGCAGTGAGCGTCGTTGGTGTTATTGGCCTCACACTATCATTTAGAGTCATCACATCTGTGCTTTTCTGAGCGCTCTTGAATGAGCCCATTTATGAAATGTGACTTCCTCAAACGTGTGACAGGATTCTGTCTTGTGGTCCTTATTAGTCTATATAATCCCAGCATTGCCCAGAATCTAGCACACAGTAAAAGCTCACCACATGTTTCTGAGCGAAGGAGAGCTCTGTATTTGATAAGTGGCTATAACTCCTTCTAAGAATTGTTCTCAGGCAAATATCATAGGAATGCTGCTGTAAATATAAAGATTTATCCTGAAAGGTTCATATATCATGGCTAGATTACCTCTTCAGTATCTATTAATTGAAGCTCAAACAAGAGACTGCTTAAGGTCTCTACACTCAAAAAATATATGACTCTTGAAACAATTGCCAAAGTTCATTTTCATGGAAAACATCTGCTGTGCCTAAATGCCTAAACATTTCCAAAAGACATAATTTTTATCCAAGGATGTAGGGGAGGGGGAGGCTTATATGAAATAAGTTAGCAAACCATTATTCCAACCACTAAGATAGACAGATGGTTGGGCAGAATTAATTTTGTTTGGAGAAATATTGATGTCTACAATAATAGAACTACCTTTTATTGAATGTCTACTAAAAGCCAAGGCATTACAGGAAGTGCTTTGTATATAGTATTGAGAATTCTCAGAGTGAAGTGCCCCAGATCACAGAGTTAATAGGCAACTTCACTGCATTTAAGCCCAGGGTCATCCAAGCTCCAGTCTCCCAGTTTGGTGGACTTCTCTAAGGGCTGTTCCAGTAAAGCCAAGGTGGAGAGAGGGATCAAGCAAGGTTGCTGAGCAGCAGCAAACAAACGGGGGATGGAGGTAAGGTGCTGAGAATGGGTGGAAATGAGACACAGAGACTGAGATGGAGGAATAAGCAAAAACCAGGCATGGCAAAGGCATATGACAAAGAGAAATGACAAAGGCAAGGTTGCTCATGCTGATTGTTAAAAACTAGTCAAGCTCCTGGGCCAATAGTTCAAATTGCTACTACAGAACTGGAAACCCCTCTTATGGGGCTCCTGAGGTTACAGCCAGGGCATTGCCCCTGGCTTTCTTTTATGGAACCATTAGAAATTTCTATGGCCCCTAATGACTCTCATCTTCTTTGATGGTTCTAAAAGCACTTAATTTTATAAATACATAAATTTTTATATCTCTATTTCAAAAGGACAATCAGAATAGAAAGTGTAACTTTGACTTTGCTGCAATTTTTTTAGGTAGTGAGACTAAATCCCTTTTTTTTTTTTTTTTTTTTTTTTAAGGCAGAGTCTCGCTCTATCACCAGGCTAGAGTGCAATGGCGCAATCCTGGCTCACTGCAACTTCCATTTTCCGGTTTCAAGCAATTCTCCTCTCAGCCTCCCAAGTAGCTGGGACTACAGACACGCACCACCATGCCCAGCTAATATTTTTGTATTTTTTAGTAGAGACGGGGTTTGGCCATTTAGGTCAGGGTGGTCTCGATCTCTTGACCTCATGATCCACCTGCCTTGGCCTCCCAAAGTGCTGGGATTACAGGCGTGAGCCACCACGCCTGGCCTGTTTGGTTGGTTTTTGATTATTTCATTTAAAATTTATGGTAGGGGAACAAATTTTTATACAGATTTAAATATGCTGAGTAGGTAAATATGTTTTTCAATATTGCTTTGATATATATTGAGTAAAAGGTATGGCCCTTTTACACATAAGCAACCTGGATCAAGGCAAAAAAAATTGTGATAGGCGTAAAGAAATCCAATAGAGAGCAAGTTGACTGTGGCTTAGACAAGGTGAGAAACTGCTTTTACTGAGTAAAAAAATAGAGTCATGCTGGAAAATGTGTGACTTCCATAGTTGAAATTTCTTCTTTTTCTGTCAAACCAAAGGGAAGAGAAAGACAGCCTCAAAAGATAGAAGCAAAAAATCCCCCAGGGAAATTACTTTAACAACGAAATTGGGAAAGCTTGAGATAACAGACAGCTACCACGTTGAGAAAGGCTACTCAGGGTTGTTCATCTTTGATTCCTATGAAACCATATTTTTTACACAGAAAATTTACACCTTAAGTAGCATAGATGAAAAAGTAGAGGTTCAGTTTTTACAGCGTTAGGAGAAAAGAAGAAAAATATTAAGACTGAGAAGAATTAAAGATAAGACAGAAAATTAATTCATTACATTTTGTTATTTACATGCCTTTACATTTTACCGTATTTAGTTGCCTTGGCCATAATATAGTATGTAATTTTGCCCTAGCCATAATATACTATGTAAGTTTTAAAATGTATTTTCTTCAGTTTTTTGAAGGTATAATTGGCAGAAATCATATATAAGATGTATGTTTTGATATATGTATCCATTAAGAAATGATTACCACAATCAAGCTAATTAATGTATCTATCACCTCACTGGGTGTTTTTGTATGTTTTATGGCGAGAATACTTAAAAGCTAGAAAATTTTACAGATACATTATTGTTAACTATAGTTACTAGGTCTCCAGAACGTACTCATCTTATAACTGAGTTTTTACCCTTTGATTAATAACTATTTTTCCCACTCCTTCACCCCTGGCAACCACCTTTCTACTTTCTGTTTCTATGAGCTTTATATTACATAATTTTAATTCCAAGTTTCAGAAAAAAAAAAAATTATTGAATGGAAAAAGTTCTTTATTGGGCAGGGCCCATGCTGTATAGGTCTTTGTAGCTGTCCTCTTCTATTCAATCAGCTTGCAGCAAATGCTACATGCGGAAAAATTCTTGGTTTTTATGAGTCTGTGTTTTTGGAATGTTTTTGGTTTAACTACTCCTCTGGGAGGCTTATTCATTTGAATTCGAGGGACAGAACCAAGGGCCCAGGGTTCAATTCAAAAGCCTTCTTGGAGTATGGAGTATGTACTTGCAAATGTGTAACACTACTGGGTGGGGAGAGTGGCCAACTTGAGTTTATATACCCTATCCAAAAGCATTCTAATTCATTTTACCTCCAACTTTGTGCTTTCCATTTTTTTTCCATTTTAGGCCTCCAACTTTGTGTTTGGAATGGTTCTTGGTGATCTTGGTTGAGTGTCTACTAAGTTCTGGGTGCTGTAAATCCTTTTGATAATGCAACAGAGTAGGTAATGTGACTCAGTTTCACAGATGAAGAGATAGACTTACAGAACCAAAATAACTTGCCAAAAATCACCCAGTTATTAAACAACCCACGTTAGATTTTGATATGGTTTGGCTGTGTACCGACACAAAACCTCATCTCGAATTGTAATTCCCAAGTGTTGAAGGAGGGACTTTGTTGGGGGTGACTAGATCATGGGGGCGGCTCCCCCATGCTGTTCTTGTGATAGTTGAGTTCTCAGGAGATCCTATGGCTTTATAAGGGTCTTTTCTCCCCTTCAGTTTGCACTTTTCTCTCCCGCTGCCATGTGAAGGTTAGGTTTGCTTCCCCTTCTACCATAATTTAAGTTTCCTGAGGCCTTCCTAGCTGTGCAGAACTATGAGTCAATTAAACCTCTTTTCTTTATAATTAGCCTGTCTCAGGTATTTCTGCACAGCAGCATGAGGACAGACTAATACAGATTTTGACACAAGTAAGTCTTCTATTTCTACTTTTACCACGCTATTGAGGGCAGTGAGCTTATTGGAGGTGTATGAGGAAACAAATGCTTATGTACTAAATTGCAAATTTTAGCTTGTGAAGTGACAGCAAATGTTTCATTCTATTTTACTTTTTGTACTCTGCAATGATGGTATGTGTACAACTTTTTAATTCATTCCTAAAAAAAAACTATACAAATGTTAGTTGTGAATTCATAATGTTCCCATGAAAAATTGAAGAGAAAGCTTTCATTCTGTATGTTAAACTGAGAAACAAAACTGGTGGATGAAGAATACACTGTAGTCTTTTGAAGGCAGCAATGTGAAAAGGTGGAACACAATAGCTTGTTCTTGGTAATTAAGTGCTCTGACTGCTTCTATGCTGGAAATAACTGTAATGTGTTATTCTTGCATTTCATTATTTGGAGTTTTGAAATGAAGTTTGAAGAAAAGATCATTAATAAAAAAATAGAGATGATTATAACCGTGATTTACATTACAAAACCCTTTTTTTAGTCTCAAAAATATTTACTCTGTAGGGTTTTTAATGCTCTGAGCTCTCATAATACAACTAAGTGCTTGCTTTTTGACTCATAGTTACTTAACCTAGGGGTTAAGGTACAGGAAGACAAGCAATGACAGCAATGTAAAAGGAGGTTAAGATGCATTTCTGAAAGGGTTTGAAGCCCTGATGATTAAAGGGCATAATGAAATAAAGCATCTCAGAAATAGTAACAATAGTAGCTAATAAATATTGAGTTTGCCACTTCACAGGCACTATACTAAGTATTTTTATACTAATTTAGAGTCCTCAATAATCCCACAAACAGGTTAGTGTTATTATTACAATTTTACAGATGAGGAAACTGTGGCAGAGAGAAAAACTCCTTGTACTCAACAATTTTTAACCCTGGAGCCTCACTTATAATTCCCTTTAACCAAAAGAAAGAAATAGGTCACAAATGTCAGAGGTGAAGGTTACTTAGAGATCAGCTTGTCCATCATTTCAACTGGGATCCGTATCAGATGTGAAATGAATGGTCCCCAAATAAATTTGAAAATCAGTACACGGTCTGCTCACTCACTTTCTTGTTTAGCCACAATTTCTGAGTTGTTTGAATTATTTTACAAGTTCCTATCACCTTTAAACTCAGAATAGAAGTTGTTTAGCCTTTAAAAAATTATGGAATGTGCTAAAAGCATTTGAAAAGAGTTCTTTCTTATTAATAATCTCCCTTCTAAGTTTACGTTTGTCTTTAGCCTACTTGTTTTTGTTCCATCAAGCTCCAACTACCTTAAGCAAAGTGATTAATAAAATAATTCAGAATAATTAAGGGGCTGGCATACGACAGCCAGGAGACCAAATCCCAGCATTAAAAAAAAAATTTTTTAAGGGTTATAAAAAGGAAAAAAAAAATGTGACAGGGTTCTTACATGGTCTTGAAAAGCCCATTTACTATCTGGCCCTTCACAGAAAAAGTTTGCCAACCTCTAAAATAATCAAACATTCTGAAATAATAACTTAAGGAGGTTTTACTTTGATAACGTAAATGTGAAAATGTTTTCTCCATTTCACTAGTGATTAATTTACAGAACAATTAAATGACAAGTTAAAATCAGAATATTTACTAGTGATGTAACTAAGAATATTTAGCTTTGGTGTGAACTTTATTTTGCAAATATTAGGCATGCAAGACATAGAATTTATTTCTGTAGTGACTTGTTTCTCATACCACTGAGGGAGCAGAAACTTAGTGTCAGTTGATTTGGGGTTTCCCTCTTTCCCAGGGCTGAGTCTACTTTTGAGGGAGACATCTGGTTCCCGTGTTTCACATGTTTGTACTGCTGACACAGGCCCTACTCTTGTTCCTGGGCTTCCCATCTGTCTTACCTCTTATGCAGCAGCCCTGCTTCCCAGTCACACAGCCCACTAGTTACATAGCCTCTAGCCAAACAGCCCTTTCAGGAGGCTTCCCCACTCACCAAAGCCAGATTCTTTCTGCTTAGACCATTTATTGCCTGTAATTTGGTTAGCATTTGCTTATCTCAAGAATTTTGAGCCTTTCCTGAGCTCAAGAGAGTTATCACTTGTAGCCTCACTGCATTTATAGCATTTGTGAAATTATAATTTTCTATTTATGAGTTTATTTGCCCCCTGGCTTCTAAACACCTTTGAAAATAGGCACCACCACCAGGCGTGGTGGCTCAAGCCTGTAATCCCAGCACTTTGGGAGGCCGAGGCAGGTAGATCACAAGGTCAAGAGATTGAGAACATCCTGGTCAACATGGTGAAACCCCGTCTCTACTAAAAATACAAAAAATTAGCTGGGCATGGTGGCACGTGCCTGTAATCGCAGCTACTCAGGAGGCTGAGGCAGGAGAATTGCCTAAACCCAGGAGGCAGAGATTGCGGTGAGCCGAGATCGTGCCACTGCACTCCAGCCTGGGTAACAAGAGCAAAACTCCATCTAAAAAAAAGAAAATAGGCACCATTTTGTGTTTTCATTTGTTTCTCCATTTTATAGCAGTTTCTGATACATACTAGGCACTCAAGTTTTGGTTCAAGTGAATGAGTCAGTAAATTCATTACAGAAGTCTTTTAAGGCTTGATTATAGTTTTGTCAGCATTTGAGTTATTCTATGCCTCAGGAATAAACTTACATTTTCTTTAAATTACTCTTTTACTGGGAAGACTGGTCTTCCCTTACATCAATGGAGATTTCTGTGTGTGTATAAATATTTACTTATATACATACACTTCAGGTTTTCAAAAAGCTTCAGGTAAATAAGAGTAGAAAGTAGAACTTGAACTGGTAAGGACAGTAGATATCAAGTTTGGTAGTGCTTCTCATCAAATATTAGAATAAGGTTCAGAACAAGGTCCAGAATCTAGTATCTCACAGATGCTCCTGGGGAGCCACTTGATAAACTCTATACAAGTAAAAAAAATAATTTCTTTTAGATACAAATTTTGTTTTGGTCAACAGAAACATCACCTCTTGATGTGGAAATATGGTACTCTGAGTATTGTCCAATTTCCTCAAATGTTGACTTTGTCGTCTGCTTATCTGCTATCAAAAATGTCTTCTAGGGAAACAGAAGACACTGCTTTACATACACACTTGTCAGGGAACTTCACTTAAGCACTATCCAGCAGCTTCAGTGCAGATCTGAAGCAGATAGGAGCCTATGGGAGAACCACACAGAAAACTGTATTACTGACCATAAAAGCTTAGTTCTCCAGAGAAATGCTCTCCTATCCCTAGGTTATAAGTTGATCTTTGTTTATTGGCTTTGTTGTACAAAGAAAATGTTCAAATTCCCTGTGAAATCACAGGTGAAGATTATGAGTGGTATTAGAAGTGTTCTAGTGCTTTTGCCAATGAGAAGAATAAGGTAGTCTCCAATAAAACTTACCATATCAAAATATGCATGGAAAGGGAGAAAGGGCAGAAGAGTGACTTTCCTAAAACCGAGGTATAGCTTAATCTATATGTACAAACCTAATAAAGTACATCAGTTGAGATTTAAACATAGCCAATATATGTGTTTAGGACTGTCCAAGGTAGCACAATTCAATCCAGGCAACTTGGGCCATCTGGTCCCTTAGAGTGGTTTCTGCTGAAGAAGGGTGTATATTTAATCAAGCATCATTACAAAATGCCTGAAATGCCCCTTGCCACCTACCTCACATCACTTCAATCCTACAGTCATCAAGTAACCTTCTGATTATGCTACAAGAAGAGGATGGGTTATGGATTGGAGATATGAAAATTCTGGTAATTGGAATATCTTTGATCATAACTGTAACTTGATAAGGTTTCTTTTATGTATATTTATTCATAATATCAGACACATACAATCTTAGTAGATACTGACCATGTCCAGTTATTGCCAAAGGCCATTCAGCTACACATTCCTAGATCAAGTTCTAAAATGATGGGTCCTGTCTTCTTTAATTGTAGAAACTCAGTAGCCACTAGCCAGTGCCTGAAATAACAAGTTTAGATGTTTGCTGAGTGAATAAATTACATACACACAAAACTAATCCATTTTGAGACTTCTTAATAGCGAACCAGATTTCCCCTGGAGATCTCAAATTCTGTCTCCTTGCGTATGGTCTCTCTATTTAAACTTTAGTAAAGACATTTGTTTGTTAACATTCTTTATATAAGAATTCACAATGTAACTTCCTTCTATATTTTAGTACCAGAAAAAATTATCAGGAGAAAAACTGAGTGCTTTCTTCTATCAGATATAAAATCTTCATTATCCATCAACTTTTCTCTCAGCTGCCAGAAAATTCTAAGACATATTTACATATAATCAAAATGACTATTATCTTCTGATAAAATTTTTCCTTTAAATATTTCTATCTTTAATATATTTAAATATTGTCTACTGACTTCCTATACTAAGAGAATTTCGCTTAAGACATGTTCTTCCTTCCCTTTTATTCCATCTCCTAACATTGTTATACAGATTGAGCAACTCTAATCTGAAAATCTGAAATCTGAAATGCTCCAAAATCTGAAATTTCTTTAGCATCAACATGATGCTTGAAGGAAACATCCATTCAAGCATTACGAATTTCATATTTTTATTAGGAATGCTCAACTGGTATATATTCTGCACATGTTCTAAAATAAAAATCTCAAAATCCAAAACACTTCTGTTTCCAAGCATTTTGGATAAGGGATACTCAACCTGTAATACCATTTTAGATGCTGTATTGATTACCTCCATAACTTTAATCATCTACAGGGGAGGAAAATAATCTTTTATCTGTCCATTTTAGGAGCCCCAGCTGGGGCTCCGTAACAAAAGACAGATAAACAGGAGAAAAGCATACAAATTTATTTAACACAATTTTTCTATGAAACAGAAGATTTCAAAAGGAAATAAAACCTCAAAGGGGCAGTACGAGTTGGATGCTTATATATAAATTGGACAAAGAGTGGTAAATTATGAAAATGTGACAAGACAGAGAGGCTGGGGCTAGGGCAGAAAATGGTGGAACAGTAAGAAGATAAGAGATATATTTTGGATGTTTGTCTCCTCCAAATCTCATGTTAAAATGTGGTCCCCAGTGTTGGAGGAGAGGCCTGGTGGTAGGTGTTTGGGTCATGGGAACAGATCCCTCATGAATGGTTTGGCGCTGTCCTAGTGGTAGTGAGTGAGTTCTGTATCAATTCATGCTAAACGTGGTTCTTTTAAAGAGCCTGGAAACTCCTCCACTCTCCTTTGCTCACTCTCACTATGGCATACATGGACTTCCCCTCCTACTTCTGCCATAATTTTAAGTTTCCTGAGGCCTCACCAGAAGCTGGTACCAGGTTGCTTGTACAGCCTCAAGAACAGTAAGCCAAATAAACCTTTTTCTTTATAAATTATCCAGCCTCAGGTATTACTTTATAGCAAAGCAAATGGACTAATACAATAAGTTAGTTTAACGAGGTTTGTTTGTACAGGTTTTTTTTAGTCCTGGTGACAAAAATGTTACTTTCCCTCTGGTATAGAGAGGACATCTTCCATATGGGAGTTTTATATCCTGGTTTTAGGAAGAAAAAGGAGTAGTCAAAGCATCCTTTTTGCATCTGCTGTTTTAAGCTCAAAATAATTCTTTTGCCAAAATGGCATATTTGGGGTGGCATATTCCACTACCCTTCAACATATATACTCCCTCTACCAGAGACATATTTCTTTGTTTTTGTTTTTGTTTTTCTGAGATGGAGTTTCGCTCTTGTTACCCAGGCTGGAGTGCAATGGCGCGATCTCGGCTCACTGCAACCTCCGCCTCCTGGGTTCAAGCAATTCTCCTGCCTCAGCCTTCTGAGTAGCTGGGATTACAGGCACGTGCCACCATGCCCAGCTAATTTTTTGTATTTTTAGTAGAGACGGGGTTTCACCATGTTCACCAGGATGGTCTTGATCTCTCGACCTCATGATCCACCTGCCTCGGCCTCCCAAAGTGCTGGGATTACAGGCTTGAGCCACCGTGCCCGGCCAGAGATGTATTTCTTAATATCTCTCTTCTCTCCATCATCCCCCTTATAAAATGAGGATATACACATGACTTTTCCTGTTAGGTGTCTTTCTACCCCTCTTCTTCAATCTTCCAGCTTTTAACAACTTTCTTTTTATGTGGTCATAAAAAGATACTTAAATTCTGTGCTATATTCAATGTGTACTGTGGTTTGCTTATGAAATGATTCTAAAACAGTGTATTACTGACCTATGTACATATCTTTCACTAAAGAGCTCAGTAGTGTATTTTTAAAACATCATTTTCTGTATTGCTTTTTGCTTTCCTGAAGCTCCTGTGTTTCCTTTTCTTCTGCAATATGCATTTTTCATTTCCTTTGCTATGGTAGCACTGAGCTAGAAGTCAGTTCCAGGGTCCCCATTCTGCCAGTACCTTGTTACATGGATGAATAATCACTTGTTTGAAGTTCACATGGAACATGACAGCCTTGGCCTTTTAGAAAGTTGTCACTCTAGATAATCTCTGATTTAGGCATTTTTCAGAAGGACTTCAAAGGAAATACGTTCTTCATTAGTGGAATTCGTAACACAAATCAGCTTCATGAAAATACAAAGTTAATAAAGGCATTCCATATGACTAGGAGGAAAAAAATACCTTAGTGTTAGAATAAAAGTAAACTTCTAAATACATAGGAAGTTTATAGAATCTAGGATGAAAACATATACTTAAAAAATACAACCAGCAAAATCAAAAGCTAAGAAGTTGGTCTGACAGAAACCAACCAAACATTCCCAAAAGTAATGAAAAGTATATGTAGTATTCAAGACAAATACAATACTTCTAACCTTTTAGGTTTCAAAAAATTGGTCTCAAAAACAGGCTAAATATGTATTCCTCTTTAATCAAAATAGTTTATTCATGCTTAAATCATGTAGACGAGCTTAAGGCTTCTAACAAATTCACCTGTCAACTGAATGCTTTCCATGTGTAAGAAGCTATTCTAGGCACCAAGAACAAAGTTGAAAAATCAGATATTGTGTTTAAGTACTTGGAGTCTAACGGACATGTCTCTGATTTATTTCAGACATGAAAGCAATAAATCACAATATACTGTACAGGGTGCCATGTGAATAGGGAAGAGTTTATCAGTCTGCTTTGGCTGCCATAACAAAATGCCACAAACTGAGTGGCTTAAACAACAGAAATTTATTTTCTCACAGATATGGAAGCTGGAAGCTCAAGATTAAAAGGTTGGTAAGACTGGATTCTCCTGAGGCCTCTCATGTTGGCCTTCTCATTGAAACCTCACATGGCCTCTTCTTTGTATATATACATTCTAGATGTCTCTTCCCTTTCTTATAAGAACACCAGTCATATTGGATTTGGACTCCACCCAACAGCCTCATTTTACTTTAATTACTTTTAAAAGGTCCTATCTCTATATACAGTCATTCATTCTGTGAAGCACAAGGGGGCAAGACTTCAACATATAAATTGTAAGCAGGCGCAATTCAGCCTATAACATAGAAGGTGGTAGTAAAAATGGAGAAGAAGGGACAAATGGAAAGATAGGAAGTAGAAATTAACATGACTTGATTGTTTGATGAGTTACTTATAAACAAGAGATATGGAGATCTGCCTGACTTTTTGTTTAGGCAATCAAGTCTCTGCTGGTGCATTTGTCAAAAAATAAATGCAGAAGAAGTCTTAGTTTGGCCCCCCAAAAAGTAAGTACTTCAATTTTCAAAATGTTGTGGTTGAAGCAGTAATTTCTAGCTAAAAGATAAGTTAAAGTTCAGAGCTTAGGAAAAAGTAGTATAGACAGAAGCAAGGGTATGTGAGACTGTCCACAAAGAAAATTTAAAATAAGAACAGAAGGGAATGAAATTCTGATGAATAATCCTAAAGGGTAGTTGAAGAAGCAGAAGCCAAATATAAAAGCTGTGAAAGTTTATCAAGAGAGACAAAGAATCAGAACAGAAAAAAATGGCATAAAAATTAAGGAAGGGAAGAATTAACTTGGATATAGTTGTTAATTCCTAAACCTTTTAAAGAAACTTAGCGATATTTTACCTCAAGGATCATAATATATACTTTTTTATGAGTTCTAATGTGCTTATGTTAGTAAACTAGAATACAATATTTGATTATTTCTCGCTATCCAGAATGTGTTCAAAATACCCTACTGATGTCATACAGTTTTCATTATAGCTTTTGCAAATTTCAAATCTTTAGAATGAAAAAGTATCTCTAAAGCCAAAATATGATGCCATATATCTTAAAGTAATATGTAAACTAATTTTTTTCAGTATTAATTATTCTTGACAATACCCCTATTTATATTGCAATACAAATGCTGAGGTCAGATATAAAACAAAAGCTACCTATAACAATATATATGCCTTAAATACTATAGAGGTTGTAAGATATCTAATGGATTAATATTTGAACAATATAACATCTTGGAATGTCCTGCTCTTAGAGCACTAAGTAATTTGAAATCTTTTCATGAAATCTACTTGAGTGGCACTAAAGATTTTATGCAGAAAACTGAAAACAAGTTGCATATGGGAGTAACATTCATCAGCTGTACTGTAAATATTATTTGGAAGCAATCAGATAGAGACATTTTAAAATTCCACATCACTCTGGAGAACCTAAGGCAAAGATACAAATGATTTATTATGTTTTTAAAAAGTGACAAAAGGGAGTATTAATTCTAGAAGATTTTTAATCAATTTAACACTATTATACATTAGAGGAAAAAATTTTGCACAAACATTCCCTCACAAAGCCAGTAGTTTTATATTTACATGGCATTATTATGGTAATTTAAAATGTTAATCTATGATACAATGTTACTTCAGAAAACATATAATAAAATATAGTTGTTTTATAGCCATGCTCCCATTTTTGATGAAAGCTAGTTAGCACATTCTAATGTTAGTTTAAAACTTGAAAAATGCATAACAGATATTCAGTCAGCGTTACACAACCTTTAAGACAGAAGTCTGTCAAACAGAATAGACAGAGGGCTCATCATCACTTATGTCTGAATCTTCATCTACTCCTTCAATAACTGATTTCTTCCCTTTACAACAGGATACAACTAATCCAATCAAGAATACCTGTAAATTCAAATAAGCCATGTGTTATTTTTCAAATTTAAAATCATTTGCAAAGTAATGCTTTAAAATTCAATGACAGTACTATGATACAAATATACTACTAATATACGAAGAGTTTACTTGTTTAACTATAGTTTATAAAGGAAGGTCAAATCATGCCTCAGATATCTGTACTCACCCCAAGAAATGCCCAGTTACCAAAATAGTAAGCAGCACTGAAGAACCAGAACTTGTGAAGGAATAGGTATGTCCGGGTAACAGTACACTGATCTGTAAAAGCAAATAAAAGACTATGGTGAGATAGGTTCTTTCATAAAATTGATGATTAATACTTTCTCTAAAAGCTAATGACCAAGATCATATGGCTATTAAGTGTCAGAGATGGGACTGAAACTTAGGTCTCTCTTCAAAGGCCACTTTTTCAGTCACCTTAGTGTAGTGTTGAAAACTGCAAACTAATATGACATTTTTAAAAAAATGAATGCTGCCAATGCAATCCAGATCTTAGGTATAAAAAACTATTTTGGCTAGTTTGCTTTATTAGAAATAGAAAATCACTTTTACTTGGAGTATCAGACATATCCTAAAACAAAATAAAGTTTTCCTGATGAACATCAAGACAAAAGAACAAAGTAATCAGATGTGGTTAGTATGAAGGTGCACTTGTAGGTGCAGAAAGGTCTAATAACTTTCCTCACCCACTGAAAGTTTCATGGCCAACACTCCTATAACAGAAGACAGGTTAACAAGAGAAAAGCATAACACATTTATTTAATCAGTTTTACATGACACAGGAGGCTTCAGAAATGAAGACTCAAGGACTAAAGGGAAAACTGTATTTTCATGCATAGTCAATGAAAAATGGAGAGCTAAGAGCTAAGAATAGAGAATAATTAGACAAAAGTGTATAACCTAATAGTAACAGACTGAGAGGGGAAAGCCAGCAAGGTCTGTATGTTCAGATTCTTCTTGGTCTTTCTATATAGCATTCCCTTCTTCATGGTATAGGGCAGAACCCTTCTGGAATGAGAGTCTTATGACCTACTATCAGACAAGGTAGGTCACAGAATTTCTTTTTGGCCAGCTCCTACATAAAAAGGTGGGGGAAGTTTAATATTTCTAGGTTTATAGCTGGCTTCAGGGAAGTAGGGTTCTAATTTCTATGACATGGCTGGGGTAAGAGAAATTCTAGTTTCTATGGTCTGCCTTGGGAGAGAAAGGAGAACAAAAGAAAGAAGGGCAAGAGAAGGCTGAAAGGATACTTTGCTTCTGGGGCTCTTTCAATACCCTTCAGTTCAAAGTACTTAGCCTGTCATAGTGTGTGCTATCATTTTCTTATCCCCAACACACTTTTCTAAGAAACAAATTCTCACTGCAGCTCAAACTTGAGAGGTTTCTTTTAGCTTTTTATGACTGCTACTGAATGAATGGTTGCTTCTTCTAAATAAATTAAATTACATAGATGGGTGTTTTTATGTCTTCTACCCCTTTCCTAGAACTGGTACAACTCTTAACTGTGCCAGTCCCCAGTTCACCAACTTTGTATCCAGTTGTCATCTCATTCAAATATGGCTTTACTTGGAGACACTGGCTATAGCTAACTTACTTGGCATTTTTGACTTTTGACAATAATAAAAATGGTTTTGGATTTTATTTCCAAAAAATGTATATAATGTCAGAACTTCACATTTTATATACTAGTATCTGGCTATTAGTATTTTACAGGAACCATAGTTCTTGGTGACTACACACACACACACGCGCGCACGCGTATGTATGACTTTTTTGTAAACTGTCATTTCAATGTTACAATCATTTTAGTTAATGTAATCAATGTGAATACAATATTTTCTTCAAATTTGTTCTAAGCCTATAGTGTTTGCTTTGTGAACATAAGTGTATTGTATATATTCTGTATAGTTATATTGTACTGAAATATTAGCTTGTTTGATATAAGGAAAATACGTATTATCTTTTTGCTAGCCTGATTTTTAAAAAAGGTTTAAACTTGTTTTTTTTTTTTTTTAAATATTTAAACTGGCCTTTATTACATGGTCACAAAGTTGCAGTTAGGAAAGGGATGGGCAGGGGACAACTAGTATTGAGTGTCTTTAAATAGAAATATGAGACTAAAGTTTGGTATTGTTTTCATTTTCTCATTAAAATATCTTATGCTTTATGAAAAAAAGAAAATCATTATTTACTGATATGATTCCTGTTGGAACTTCAGATAGCATTATAGCTGCAATTAAAAATAAATATATTTTTCTCCTTCAAATAAAACTCTTAAAGAGAAAGTAGCAGACTGGTTATTTGATATTTGTGTAAACCCCATACTAGTTTTGTCCAAATACATGATTTCCATTAGGTTACAAAGTCGTTGACCCAACTGACACATATCTAGTAAATGATGTCTCAGGAAATATTTATTCAAGTCATTCAGAAAGGCCTGTGGCAACACAATAGAGTGGACTTCAAACAAAACAGGTTAGAGGTACCCACCACCATGTGCAGACAAAAATCCACATATAACTTTTGACTCCTCCAAAACTTAACTACTAAATAGCCTAGTGTTTTCTGGAAGCCTTACCAATAACACAAATTGTTGATTGACCCATATTTTGTATGTTATGTGTATTACATACTGTGATCTTACAATAAATTAAGCTAGAGAAAAGAAAATGTTATTCAGAAAAATCATAAAAAGTAAAAATATATTTACTATTCATTAAGTGGAAGGAGATTATCATTAAGGTTTTTATCCTCATTGTCTTTACAATTCATTGGCTGAGGGGGAGGGGAAGGAGGGAGAAGAGGAGGGGTTGGTCTTGCTGTTTTGAGGTGGTAGAGGTGGAAGAGGCAAAGGAAGTAGAAGAGGAGGCAGGAGAGGCAACTGCAACTTTCCTAATGTAGATGGCAGGGTGATGGATGCAGCAAACCACTATGGCACATGTATACCTATGTAACAAACCTGTACTTTAAGTTCTGGGGTACATGTGCCAAACATGTTTGGCACATGTACCCCAGAACTTAAAGTACAATTTGAAAAAAAAAAAATCCAGCATAAGTGAACTAATGCAGTTTAAACCCATGTTGTTCAAGGGTCAACTACATTATGTAATTGAGTGAAAAATTATATATGCTGAACCTAATAAAAGATACCAACCTCACAAAGTTCAGAGGGCCCTTATGTCTAACAGAAGAAAATCCGTATCTCACAAAGCAACTTCTTCTCAGTCTGTTAATCACAAAAGAAATTATAACTTCTGCATATTTTTATCCAAATGGATAACGACAAAAAGATGCTACATGCAATTAGGAGACCAATCCCATATCCTATTTCTAATCAAGAAAATACACCTTTTATTTTTCTGAGCTCTCTTCTTAGCTTCAGTAAGTAAGTGCTGTTTTCTCTCAAAAGATAAATGGAGCTGAGAGCTACATATTTCAGCTTATTACATAATGAATCTAATAACACTTTTTCTTGTTCCTATCACATGGTTTTCTGAAAATAGCATTAAGCTATATTTTATCAACATACAAGACTTGCTATATAAAGCTTCAGATATGTTATATAGAGATTTAGATAATCAATTTTATCTACTCTAAACTCTTAAACTGTACTTCAACATTTACTTCTGAATTGCTCAATACCAAACTGAACAAACCTCTTTCTGGTAGAAAAACATGCAATTTAACAGAGAAGCTATCTATTGATCCCAAAGGCACCCTTCATAGTATTTCTTCTCTTTATCAACAGAAAAGTCTACAAGGAATATTCACAGTTTTCTAAGAAAGCCAGAAGGGCTTTAAGCAGCATTAGCTCAACATATTTCTGTCTCCTATAGTTAGCAAAGATGATTAGAGTTTTACACTAGGTGCTGGGAGTTCAGACTCGCAGCAGAGACTCCTAGACAGAAAGTGTCTTTGTCATTTACTTTGTACTCTCACCACACTGTATTGTCACTTTTATTGTAGAACTTACTTCAGAGCGATATAGCTGTTCAATTTGTAATTTTTTTCCAACAGATATACTGAGTATTGTAAAATACCATTGGAGTACTCCAACTGACTAATATTCAATAACTGTTGAAGTAAAATAAATGTAAAAAGGGATATTTCATTTAAAATTCATATTGTTAAATAGCATATTTTCTTTCTTTCTTTCTTTCTTTCTTTCTTTCTTTCTTTCTTTCTTTCTTTTTTTTTGAGACAGAGTCTTGCTCTGTCACCAGGCTGGAGTGCAGTTGCACGATCTGGGCTAACCTCCACCTCCAGGGATCAGGAGATTCCCCTGCCCTCAGCCTCCCAAGTAGCTGGGACTACAGGCATGTGCCACCATGCTGGGCTAATTTTTTGTATTTTAGTAGAGATCGGGTTTCATTGTGTTGGCCAGGATGGTCTTGATCTCCTGACCTTGTAATCCACCCACATCGACTCCAAAGCACTGGGATTACAGGCATGAGCCACTGTAATACAGGCCCATTTTCTAATTTCTAAAGATTAAAATCTGACAAGATTCCAATGGCATAAAAATGAGAAAGTTGAATATATCTTGACATTAAAGCATAACTAAAATGTCCAGCACGGTGAATGAAGAGCCCAGGCTCTGGACTCTGACAGACCTGGAGAGGAATAGCATTTGGTCACTTTTTTGCCGTGTGTACAGGCAGATCTGAACTGTGGAACCTGTGTACTTATCACCATCTTTCCTCACAGTATTGCTATAAAGATCATATGACATATATATCAAAAGCCCCATGCAAAGTGGCACTTAATATTAATTTCCTTCAGTTTTCCTCTGCAAAGTATAGAGAACAATTGTGAAGAGCTGCTCAACTGGTTGCAAGTCTTAAGATTTTAGACATTCATGTCCAATAGTAGGAAAATAATTGGTTAGTCATTAGTATCATGACTACTCTGTGCAAGCCCATTATTTTTCTGCCTCCATAGTTGAAACAAACACAAATGGATTTGGCAAAGTTCAAATTTGTATAATCAGTATCAGGATACACTGCTAAATAGTAATATACCAATTTGAATAACCAATTTGAATGTTTCAAAAATGAAGAGCAGGATGGGCTTGGACCTATGCCAAAAATGCCTATTCATAATTATTTTAAAAACAAGAATGGTATTATTCATGGTTTAAGTATTACTTTAACTTCATTTTACAAGTATAAGCCTGTTTGAAAAACAGAACGTTCTCAATACTGCTAATGCTCTAAACTTAAAAAATAAAAGTTCTATTACTAATTTCCATATTTAAAGGGTTTTTTTGGGAGTAAGAACTTGACTAAATTAGAAATTTCAGGGCCAGAACAGGGCTTACAAAATAGAGGCTGAGCTGGCAGAAGCAAGATAAATCAAATCTTTCTCCTCCAGGCGTCTAATCATTCACTTAGTAACATTTTAAATTGGCTCTCTGACTCTTGCCCACCACCAAAACCGTATCTTAAATATTTTTTGAATCACATTATTTAACATGTTTATCTTTTTTAAAGGTTGTGGACTTTGACACAAGTCTTTTAAAATACAATAAAAAGGTACCATCATTCCGTGGTGTTGAAAAATGATACTAGACTAAAAATCCACATACACAATAAGTAACAGCTCTTTATAGTCATCTTTATACATATATATAATTTTATTTCTATTAACTGGCATATAGCATTAGGAAAATTTTTTGCTAATAAGATTCATGCATATATTTCATCTTCAAATGATGATTCCACACTGAATAAATGGAGGGGAGTGTCATTCTTCACCATCTGCCATCTTCCAGCTGCTCACCTGAATCATACATATCTAGGAGATCTACAGATTTCTTTCTATAGTTATCCAACTAAGAAAATTACAATAAACGTTCTGAATCTGGTTTTAACTTCCAAGTAAATTATAACTGTTGGATATTTCATTTAGGAATTGTGTTCTAAAATCTGAAGTATTCCAGAAACTTCTGTTGTTCCTCAAAAGGACATATAATTGAATTAAAGATTAAACTTCCAATTAGATGTTAATGATGAAAACTAAACATGGGGGAGGCGGATTCAAATAATTATTTTTCTGATAAGAAAGTGGCCATACAGAAATGATTAGAATTAAAAGAGTCAAGAAAGGGCATCTGAAGCATACAAATAAAATCAAAATACTTTTGAATCCTGCTACTACCACCATTCCTTCATCTCGTCTCACATATCATCAAACAGAGAAATAGAAGAAATGCAAGTAAATCACTTTTTTTTTTTAGTAACTTAACAGCAGTGTTTAAGGTTTTGGCTGATAATTTTATATCACATATTTCCTGTTTCCTTTACTTTTTACATCACTTTTTATGTTATCTTGACTGCCACTAAGATAACGTTGGTTAAGTAAAATAAATAATACCTTTTACTTTAAGTACATCTTTTTAAACACACTGAATGTTTAAGCCACGATTGAGTCATCATGTAAGCCTTCATTTGAAATCAATTTATAATTAATTACTATATATTTGCATTTTATAAAACAAAGCCTTATGTTACATATGTATATATAAAGAGAAGGCTTTTGAGAAAACTCAGATGTCATGTAGAATAATTTTAAAACAAGCATTTTATTTGACTACTGACCAATAAAAGTTGGTAGAAGACTGGACTATTTAGAAGTCACTTTATAGCTCATGGTTGCCCATGACTGTGCCAACTGGTTTCTTATGAGGTCTTGCTACTATCGAATATTTATAATGGACATATATATTTTAACTGTATACAGGCTAAGGAGCTTGGACTTTACTGTGATATGATTTGAAATCACTTATCAAATGGTTTTAAGAAAGAATAACATGAATGGAGTACAGATTCGAAGAGGAGATTAAAAGTAGAAAGAGGTTTATCAAGTTAGAAGGCTACACAACTGAAAAAAAAATGGGTTCAGGGATGGGAAAAAAAAAAGTTGGGATCTGAGAGATTTTTAATAGAAACAAAAGTTGTATATTTATATTAAAATATAACAAATGGTATACAGTTAAATCAATGTTTCGTTAAATCTCACTGGGAGATGTAGGTAAAAGGAAAGAGAACTGATAAATGTAAAAAATCATAGAAATTTTGAAGAACATAGTCTTCCTATACTTTAAGAATACACAAACTGTATCAGCCTAATAAAGATGTTTTGTCAGATGTTTTGCACCTAAGAATAAGTTTCAGAGGAACCATTTTTTAAAAACAAGTATAATTTATGTTGAGCTTTGGTTATATTTAAATAAGTTTAAAGCATTTCCAAAGTACTAATATATATATTAATACTAATATATATATATTTATATTTATATTTATATATATTTGCCTTTTAAGAAAAGAATGCTCCTAATTTCATTTTATTACTAATTGGCCACATAACACTCATTAAAACGGAGGACAAGGTCTCAGCATATAAAATGTAATGTAGAAATTGTATAATCACAAGCTGTATGAGAGAACTCTAAATTACTGAGATTTACTATCTGCTGGTTGTAATTGTCCAAGGATAGTAAGATATAAAGCAATTGTTTTCTATTACTTTGTCTTTTGATAAGTTTAAAGAGATATACTAGGAAATATATATTAAAGTTAAAGATAGAAGATTGAGACTTAGTTAAGTCTGACAATAATATGAGACCTTTGAGGTTATTCATTTAACTTCTAAATATTAGTTTCTTTGAAAGTGACATACAGATATGTGTGGTATATGGTGCTATATCAAATTTCTGGGAATTTAGAGAGAAATTTACATTTGAAAGAAAAGATTGATGTTTTCAGAGTTAGCCACTGTAAGCAATAATCTGTGAGTAGCTGAGAAGTTTCACAAAATTATTTAGGTTGGCCTTGATGTAGATTCTGGAGAATTTAGAGAGCATACAGTTGATTAACTTTACTATATCTTAGTTAAACTTCTATCAACACAATTGCAATGTCACCTAGAAAAAGAACCTCAATATCAGGAGACTTTCTAGATCTCCAGCAAAATCAAAGAGAAATGGTGCTCTGATCAATAATCACTTTTCTGGTTTGCATCACAATCTTGCTTGACAATAGATGTCATACATCAGGCCATCTCAGCTAGATACCAGACAATAATATTACTGAGGCTCACTTTCTAACTTCATGTTTACCTAGACATGTGTGACTATAAATTGGATTTTCCATGCAAATTTTTCTCTCTGGTGATAATTCACTAACCTTGAGCAGATATCTAGTTTCTTTAACAGTTAAACTTTCTATGGTAAATTAATAAGCTGCCATTTGGTTGACATTAGACACTTGGGCTATTCTCTGCTCAGTTATATGAAGCTAAATACAGATGCTGGAGACCAAAGTATGGCACTTCTTAGAAATAATTCTATCTCATCACTCTTCTACTGTGCTACACATCTCATGGGTTTACTACAATCAAATCAAATGAGGTTATCAACACAAACTTATTATTTGTCAAAGATTAGAAATGTATAGTATTTAACCATAAAATTTTTTTTTAACCTGTTAAAAACTTAGCTTTCTGGGCAAGAGAACAGACTTAGCATAGTTATTTGTTTCTTATCCTTCTAAGGATCTCATTACCATTCCAGTATAGGAATAAAGCCAGAGCAATCATTTATCAGCAAAGAGAATGGAAGTAGAACCATCAGCTGATGAGGAGTTCCAACAATAATCTGGAAGATGGAAGGCCGCATTTAAAAGGTCTCCAGTAAAACAGATGGTTTCCCTCCCATTTATTTTAAAATATAATATGGGGATCAAGAAGTCCCAGACGCATGTACAGAGTTACCAGCAACGAGACTGGCCAGTTCCTGGTATTTAAATACCAACTGGCATAAATGTGAATGGACCAACAAATATATGTAGAAAACTATCAGCATGAGGGAAAAAGAAAACAACATAAACAGAACTGTACTTGGATAACCAAAATTATAATTTTACTTAAAGGAAACCATTAAGAAAAACGTTTAGTTATATTCAGGTATTAAAGATATTACATCCATAATATAAGGATGCTTGAAAAGAAAATCAGAATAACAAAGTACTAAAGGAAAATAATAATTGATTATATGAAATTAAAATTCATACTATGGTTGACAAACTGAATGCATACCAAAGAACATACAGCAAATGGTAGGCAGAAAATATGAAAATGAGATAATACAAATGATCAAGTGAAGATATTCAGTATATAACAAACAAGAATTCCCAAAGGAGAAAACAGTAAATAGAAAGAAACCATGAAGTAGTTTCAGAAGAAGAAAAGAATTGGCATTAGATTTCTCACCAGTTAAAATGAAAGCAGAAGATAATATAATGCCTCTGAAGTTCTAAGAGGAAATGACTTCTCATGCAGAATTCTAAGCACAACCAAACTATTCATTAATTGTGAGGACAGGAGACTTTTCAGATATATGAGCACTTTTCAGATATGTATTTCATACAAAGAATTTTCTTTTTCACCCAGTAAAACCTTAGTTTTTCCTTGGAGAGAATTCACCAAGAAAGAAGACATGATTTACAATGCATGAGAAGTCTAATGGACAGAAATTGTAGCATTATAATATATAATTATACTTTGTAAAGCTGAGCAGCAGAATCATAAAGGAATTAATCCAAATAAAAACAGGAAGTCAGTAGGTTCCCAGAAGGAAGTCTTCAGGTCAATACAATGGGTTTCATCCAACAGATAAAGTGAGCAAGAAGCTAGTAAATATTAGATGTACTAATATCTTATGTTACTTTAATAATATTATTTAAAAAGAGAAAGGACAAAGAAACAAATTTTAAAATGTGGTTCCATTTTACAAATGTTTAAGAGAGACAAAGATATATTTTCTTATCCTCAAGAAACTTACATTTCTATAAAAAGGTAGAATAAAGATAAGATATACAAATGACTATAAATTGAGAGAGAATAAGGTAATGTTATAAAAACTATAAATGCTATGGAAATTAAAAGGAAAAAAGCACATACATGTTTGGAGATTCAAAAAAGAAGGCTAGTTAGAAATTAACCTTGTAAGAAGATTAGGATTCTGACTGATGAAAATGGGAGGGGTAGGACAAAGACTTACTGTGATATTTCAAAAGCAAATTGTTGAAAAGCAAAGGTAGATAAGAATCTGGCAATGTCCAGAAAATACATTTAAAAAAAGCTAGAGACTTGTAAGGGTTAAATAGTAGTAGTCCTTAAATCCTAGACTGAAACTTATCAGATGACGTAAGGGGAACAATTACAGTTTTTAGTAGAGAAATGGCATTATTAGAGTACTTCAGAAGAGTAGTTTCCACAGTGTGGTTCCCAGACCAGAAGATTCTAGGGTCCCACCTCAGATCTGCTAAATCAGAAACTTTGGGCCAGGCATGGTGGCCCACATCTGTAATCCTAGCACTTTGGGAGGCCGAAGTGAGCAGATCACCTGAGGTCAGGAGTTTGAGACCAGTCTGGCCAACATGGTGAAACCTGTCCCTATTAAAAATACAAAAATTAGCCAGGTGTGGTGGCATGTGCCTGGAATCCCAGCTACCCGGGAGCATGTGGCAGGAGAATCATTGGAACCCGGGAGGCAGAGGCTGCAGTGAGCTGAGACTGTACCACTGCACTCCAGCCTGGTTGACAAAAGAGAGACCACATCTCAAACTAAAAAACAAACAAACAAAAATCCAACTTTGCAATCTGGATTTCACAAATCTTCCAAGTAATTTTGATGCATGCAAAAGTTTGATGACCCTTCCTTTAGAACAATTAAGGTAAAAATCACTCTGTAGTGTGGATTAGATTGAAGCAACAGTTAAAAGGTACAGTAATTTAAGTGAGACATGATGAAAGTGGAATGTGAGGGTCATTATGGCAAACAAAATGAAACAAAAATTCTGCAGCTCTTAGTAACTGATTAGGTGTGGAGAAAAAGTGAGTAACTGCTTTGAAGAATGTGGTAGTATAAGAAATAGTTAAGTCAGTGTGGTCCAAAGTCCTTATCTAGTAGTCTGTACTATTTTCCCCAACAGTTATTCATTATAAACATTTTTATAAATATATCACCAAAATAAAACAAAATTCTTTCTATTAGTTTTACACGATTAATAATCCTCATTCAGAGCTTCCCATATATAGCTAACAGGTTAGCTTCTTGATTTTGTTTTCTTCCTTGACCTTGAGGCAACACCCTAACCTACATACCTAACATCACGGCTACACATATGCTTTCATCCATAAGGGAAACCTAATGAGATAATGTTCAATAACCAGCTGCGGTGCTGAGAACTTAATAGGTCACACTATTAGTTCTCTATGAAGGAATACCCAGAACGAAACAAACAGGCTCAAAGGAATAAAAAGCAATGTATAACCTTAATAGGTACACATAAATTTCAAAGATAATTATTACAGATATTATCAAAATTAGAATGCAAAATATTAAACAAGTACTTTCTAATTAAAACTCTTAAAAACATGGGCATCAACCCTGACTCCCTTCTCTCTATATCTCTGTCAAACTCTCTATCAACCAAATACTATTGGCTCTACCTTCAAAATATATCCAGATTCTGATGACTTTTTGCCACTGCCACTACCACCCATGATAAGCTCTCCCTTGGGTTATTGCAAAAGCCTCCTGTCAACATGCTTTTGCCCTTGGCTTATCATGGTCTGTATCAGGGGTAGGCAAACTATGGCACAGAGGGCAAATCAAGCCTATCATTTGTAATTTTTATTCAGACATAGCTACAGCCAACCCTTAAGTAATGTCTGTGGCAGTTTTCATGCTGCAATGGTAGAGCTGAGTGGACTACTGCATGACCCACAAAGACTGAAATATTCACTATCTGGCTCTTTGCAGAAAAACGTTGCCAAGCCTTGGTCTATATGCAACACAGTAGTCAGAGTGATCCTGTAAGAACCTAAGTCACATCATGCTATTCCTCTGTTCACCATCTTCGAGATAGTTCTCATTTGAAAGTAAAAACTGACATACTTAAAATTACCTGCTTGCGTTCCTCTACCTCAAGCATACTCCTGGCTGTGTACTTGCTGTTAACACTATTTAGAATACTCTTCCCCAGATACTGTGTTTGCTCCTCACTTCTTTAAAGGCTTTTTGTTCAAATGCCACCTTCCCAGTAAGAATTCCCTTTCACCGTACCTAAAAATTCAAACTATTCCTCCTTCTGAACACCACTTTAACTCCTTCGGCACTTTATTGTTCTCCACAATACTTGTCACCTGACATATTTATTTGTCTGTCTCCTTCTATTAAGTAAGCTCTGTGCAGACAAGAATACTAGACTTTTTGTTCATTGCTGTATCCCTAGTAGCCAGAATAGTATCTAGCACACAGCAGACATCAATAAATATTTGTTAAATGAAAGACCACAGAAATAATAGGTAAGTAAAATTAAATGATCTATGTAATACTGGAAATTAAGACATTCATAAATTTATCAGAAATTCACAAGTAAAAGGATTGTGCTTCTCAGTATTACTGAAGAAGGTATGTCAATAGGCTGAATTGCAACATAGTCATTACTTAGTGTTGTATTCTTCAAAGAAAGGGGTAACTTTCTAAATAAAGCTATCAAAATTATCACAGTTCTAGTAGAGTTGAAGACATATTAATCTTATAAAGTAAATTTAACTATCCTTAACTTTCTCATCTTCACTACCAAATTTTCAGACTATAAAACAAAAGGACCACACAGTTTTTTTAAAAGGTCACTGCCCCATGTTCTTCTGTCTAAAGAAGCAGATGACCTACATTCTCCAGAAGAGGGTTATCTTCTTAGTTATATACTATCAGAAAGCTAAAGTGAATTTCCTTCACTTACTATGGGGTAGGAAGTGTGAAACTGATAGTCCATATTCAAACCTGCCTTTTAAATTAAGACAGGAATATTCTAGCACCATTTTCATTTCAAATTCTATTTAGGGACCACCACTAGGCTCAGGGCACCACAGACGATATTAACAAAGATATTAGGAGACTGTCATTACAAAGCATCAGCGTCACTTTTTATTTTCGCTTTTAACACTTAATTTCTAGTGAAATTGTTTGACCAGCTTCATTTTAGCTTGTTAAAATTGGCTGTTCTTAACATGAACATTTTAACTTTAATTGCATAAATCCAACATCAGATATTAACTAGTGTAGTAATTCTTTTAATAACATCAGTTTTAAACAAAAGTAAGCTTCTCTGGCAAAACACATTTTTTATTTATTTGTATTTATTTATTTTGCTCACAGGCCAAAATCTGAAGGGCAGAGAATTTTTTTTAATCACTTGAATCCATTGTTAGTGACAATATAAGTGTTATAAACAGTATTTCTTCAGGAATCTCAGAAGTTCCAGTAGAAAGAAATATTCCATATTCTGGGAGAAGATGGTACCAGGACTTTAAAAATTTAATTTTTTAAAAGTTTCAGTAACTATCTTCCCTACTCATACTTTTCAACAAACTGGAAAAAAAGTCTTGAAAAATCAGCATCTACTTGGCAAATGTATGTCATTATCGTGTCTCTCCTTGTTTTATTCTTAAAAATGTGTAGTACTTTTTAAAAAAATTGTAGAAGTAATAAAATATATTTATTTTAAAAAATGAAGTGATTACTTCTTTCCTGAGGCACAGACTTTTAGATTTTGTTTATGCACAAAAGTATCCAAAAATGAGATAATATATACAGTCTTCCACTTACCATCATAGTGTTTACTTTTCTCTGTCAAAACATACAAAGTTTTATGATTACCTTGTATATATTGCTATTCAAAGTATCTTCATTGGTGGATAAGTACCCAGTTGGTTTCTTTTGTTTTGCTATTTCTTATGTAAACTTTGTGGGATTTGGATACAAGTTACTTAAATGAGATAAATTATGAATCTGGTTTCAAGACTTCTATCAGGGTAAACTACTTTAGGAGACAGAAAAGAAATAGGACAACTCTCCCTACCCCATGACTTGGGGTACGGGTGGATGAGAAAAATAAATGGAGGACAGAAGGACAGAAGTTCAATCTAAGAACAAAGGTTTCAGAACTTGGTCAGACATGTATGTCCATACAGATAAACTAACAGGCAGTTAAAAAATTAGAACAGAAATATAAGATTCTGAATTCTTGATTTCTTCCCCTTAAATTATTCAGCATAACTAGCTTATATACTGTCAACTCTCCAAATACCATTAATAAACCTCATTGATCCAGCAAAGCTAAGTTTAGCAGACCAACTTCAGTGAGGAAGAACAAGAAGAGGGAATACGGAGAAGAATATTTATAAGGTTTGAGGTTTAGGGCGGGCTGGACCTCTTTAATCAATGATTTACAAGGTGAGGACCTGGTTAGAACTGAAAAGATAGTTTTGGATTGGTAAAGATGATGAAATGAGAAGTCCGGAAGCAAGTCTTTTTGGGAAATCAGTCTTGATAAATAAGCTATTTTAGTTGTTTCACCACCATGAGTAAGAATTTCCTAGAGCAAGCATATAATTATGTTTGTCTGTTCTAAGTATTATTTAGCATGGAGGCATGGAAATATTCCTGCCCCAGAATTGTTTACCACAGTAATATTATACTGGTGCCAGCAGACCACATTTTATGGGATTAAAAAAGCTTTTAAAATTTATTGATCAGCTTTAAATGTTTTAGACTTTATTATAAATTGTTAAAATTAAATCTGGTACTCTAGAATAATATGTTGGAGTAGACAGAGTAAATATGAAAAAATAACCAGAGAGAAGTCAGTAAATAGTCCCATAGTGTCCATGGGGGATTGGTTCCAGAAACCACCCTTCCATCGCCACCCTCAGACACCAAAATCCATAGATGCTCAAGCCCCTTATATAGGAGAATAATATTAGCATATAATGTACTGTAAGGGTTTCATTCATTCATTCTTTGAAAAAAAAAAAAAAAAAAAAAAAAAAGCAGTTCTTGCCCTCTGCCAATATTTTGAGCTGATGTTATTCCTTTCATCAGGAATAACATCATTGGTTGGGCCGTAATCTGTGTTGATAATCTCAACACAGATCTTTATACTGTGTTGAAATGAGTCTATTTATACTCATTCTCTTGGTGATCACTCATCCAGTTTCACAACTTTACTTCCCATCTATCCCTGACTAATCCAGTATACATTTTCTTCTCCAGAACTCCAGATACAACTTGTTTGACAATTCAAGATCTCCACTTGATGTTTAATGAATGACTCAAACAAAAATGCTCAAAACTAAAGTCTACGTTCTCCCTCAACACATAAATGTAAACACTAGGTAGATGGAATCAATAATACAATTACTTTGCAAAAAGACTCAGGAGTTAGCCAATGAGAAATCTCCTGAATGCTGTTTAGTAAAATTCCATATGAAATATTAGATTTACAAACAACTTTTGGCAATGAATTTATGCTTTTAGTCCATGTGGCATTCAGCATGTGAGATTTATAAAGGTTATTTTTAAAAATGTGGTACAAATCCCAAATCAATCCTTTTATACTTTTTTAGTTATATAATACAATTAAAGGATTAATGTGTGAGGTGATGGATACCATATTTGCCTTGGTGTGATTATTTATTGCATGCCTGTATCAAAATATCTTGTGTCCCCTATAAATATATTTAACCAATATGTATCTACAAAAATTTAAGAAAGAAATCCCAAACCAAAACCACAGTAAGGGATTCTCCTCAGTTAAAAATTTCCTCACTTAATTCTCTATTTCAGTTCATATAATCCCACTAAAACTACATTTTCTAAAGGTTTAAGATTTGCTAGTTGCTAAATCTCTCTTCAAAGCATCAACACTACTGATCTCTAAACATGATACTTTATTGGATATTATAATGTTACAGTATTCTGTCTATTTCATTTTCCAAACTTCTGTTTCCTCCAATAACCTAGGTTTAGCCTTTTGACTTTTGTTTTTTCTTCATATTGTAATGACTTTCATTCCTTTATGACTTTAAACAACCATTTCCATTATATTTACAAAGCAGTAACATCCTTTTTTTTTTCACAATTTAAAGGACAGATGATGCAATAATGTTTCATTTTCTTGCTCTCAGACAAAACATGAAAATGTTAAGTGTTGAAAAAAAAATGGAATCCAGACACTTGCATTACAAGTCCTAAGTCTTAATATCTGTGCAACTTTTATCTCTTAGTGTCCTAGTTTCTCCATCTGCAAAAAAGAAGATTAAACTAGCTAGATGGTCTTTCTGAAGTTTTTTTTTCCTTTAACATTCTAGTTCATATTTTAAAAACTGTATACAACATATGCAGCTCTTTATGGCCTTTATTCCCATATCTATGATTCTCATACAAAAAATGAGGGGGGTACTTATGAGTTGGTGAAAATAAGTCAATGTGCTCACTTGTTACCTAAAGAAAGCTTGGTAAACAAGTTTTATTTATAGAGACTGTATTTTGAATTATCTCTTGTTTACTCCGGAACCTAAAGTTAAACTACTTTTTACTATATCAATACACATTTTACTTATTCTTTCTTCTTATTATTTGTAATAATTCTCATTTTCCCCCTTTGTACTTCCTATATATATAATTATAAGCCTGTTTTAGCTTTTAATTTTGTCTGCTAATTTGTTTATAATTCATGTAGTTTGGTTTAACACATAGGTTTCCATTTTAGCATTTGCTAAGTTGTCTTTATCATTTGTCCTCGTAATATGGTAGGTATCCTCAAGCTAAAAACTAACCGTATTGGTCATTTGATTATTTCTTAAGGTGATCTCTTTTCTCTCTTTCACACACACACACACACACACACACACACACACACACACACGTGTATGTGTGTCTATGAATAAGAGAATTATATTCAAATATTCCATGGTGTTACCACCATTCATTGTTATTGTAACATACCAAATATATTTATGTCCTTATGCCTTGTTAATGCAGGTTTGTTTCTCTGCTTGAAATATCCTCATGTTATTTTTTCTTTATTCATTTAGATTTAACTTCCTCTTTTGGATCCACAGAAAGGTTATACTGCCCCCCTGGGGCAGAATGAATCATTATCTCCTTTTGCTTTACCACAGCATTTTGCTTATAATTTCATTATAGCTTGCTATTTATTTATTTATTTATTTATTTTTGAGACAGAGTCTCGCTCTGTCACCCAGGCTAGAGTAAGTGGCGCCATCTTGGCTCACTGCAATCTCTGCCTCCCGGGTTCAAGCAATTCTCTTGCCTCCGCCTCCTGAGCAGCTGGGACTACAGATGCACACCACCCATGCCTGGCTAATTTTTGTATTTTTAATAGAGATGGGGTTTCACCATATTGGACAGGCTGGTCTTGAATTCCTGACCTTGTGACCCACCCTTGGCCTCCCAAAGTGCTAGCATTACAGGCGTGAGCCACTGTGTCTGGCCCTGCCATTTATATTTTCTTTTATTATAATTATTTATTTTCCTATCCGAGTCCATTAGGCTACATGCTTTTTGAAGGTAAGTACTGTATATGTGTTTCCTCTAGTATTTTCTCCTTCCCAAAATCAAACCCAGTACTGATAATGTCTTCTATTTTTGTCCATTAAGGTACATTGGTCTTTTGCCTTCATATTTTGACTCAAATATTTATAGTTTCCAAATGTACATGGTCTTTTAAACAATTATTTATTTTAAATATTATATTCACATTTACACATAAATTACCTATGTGTAAATGTCCCTTTAGAGTAATAGCATGTAAAATTTAAAACTTGACTCCTAATTTGCTAAGTTGACTCACTTTGAACATAAGCTATGCATTAACTGTCAGGATGAATTAAGTAACACTGTCATTTTAAGAGAACTTCATAAAAATAATAAGATAGGCATTCCTTATAAGATTACTGCTAAATCATTCTATTCTTTAACAGATTATTTTAAACACAAAGTACTTAAATTATTTTTAGATAAATGACTCTCATTTGAAACCTAACCACTATAAACACAACTAGGATTCCAGCAGAAGTTTCTTTTTCAATTTTTTTTTAAATTAAACTTTTAAGTTCTGGTGTACATGTGTAGAACATGCAGGTTTGTTACACAGGTATACACATGCCTTGGTGGTTTGCTGCACCCTTCAACCCATCAACCCATCATCTATCATTAGGTATTTCTCCTAATGCTATCTCTCCCCTAGACCTTCACTCCCGACGGGCCCCAATGTGTGATGTTCCCCTCCTTGTGTCCATGTGTTCTCACTGTTCAACTCCCAATTATGATTAAGAACATGCAGTGTTTGGTTTTCTGTTCTTGGGTTAGTCTGCTGAGAATGATAGTATCCAACTTCATCCATGTCCCTGCAAAGGACATGAACTCATTCTTTTTATGGCTGTACAGTATTCCATGATGCCACATTTTCTTTGTTGCATCTATTATTGATAGGCATTTGGGTTGATCCCAAGTCTTTGCTATTTTGAACAGTGCTGCAATAAACATATATTTGCATGTGTCTTTACAGTAGAATGATTCATAATCCTTTGGGTATATATCCAGTAATGGGATTCCTGGGTCAAATGGTATTTCTAGTTCTAGATCCTTGAGGAATCACCATACTGTCTTCCACAATGGTTGAATTAATTTACACTACCACCAACACTGTCAGAATATTCCTATTTCTCCACATCCTCTCCAGCATCTGTTGTTTCCTGACTTTTCAAATGGTTGCCTTTCTAACTGTTGTGAGATGGTATCTCCCTGTGGTTTTCATGTGCATTTTTCTAATGACCCGTGATGCTGAGCTTTTGTGTGTGTGTGTGTGTGTTGGCTACATAAATGTTTTCTTTCGAGAAGTGTCTGTTCCTATCCTTGGCCCACTTTTTGATGGAGTTGTTTTTTTCTTGTAAATTTAAGTTCTTTGTAGATTCTAGATATTAGCCCTTTGTCAGATCAGTAGATTGCAAAAATTTCTCCAATTCTATAGGTTGCCTGTTCACTCTGATGATAGTTTCTTCTGCTATGCAGAAGCTCTTTACTTTAATTAGATCCCATTTGTCTATTTTGGCTTTTGTCGCCATTGCTTCTGGTGTTTTAGTCATGAAGTCTTTGCCCGTGCCTATGTCCTGAATGGTATTGCCTAGGTTTTCTTCTACAGTTTTATGGTTTTAGGTCTTATTTTTAAGTCTTTAATCTATCTTGAGTTAATTTTTGTATAAGGCATAAGGAAGGGATCGAGTTTCAGCTTTCTGCATATGGCTAGCCAGTTTTCCCAACAGCATGTATTAAATGGGGAATCCTTTCCCCATTGCTTGTTTTTGTCACGATTGTCAAAGATCAGATGGTTGTAGATGGGTGGTGTTATTTCTGAGTCCTCTGTTCTGTTCCATTGGTCTATATATCTGTTTTGGTTATCAGTACCATGTCCAGCAATATTTTCTATGTTTAATAAATGTCAGATCACCTCAAATATAACCAAAATATTAATTTTAAAAGTCTAAAATGTTTAATATTGATAAGATAGCATTACACGTATTTTTAGAAATTGCTGCTTTAATATCTCTCCAAGGAGATTAACTTTTCTCACAAAGAATTTTAATTATAACATTATAAATTAAAATTTTTGTTTTTAAATCTAAAAATCATTCTCTAAAATGCTGTTACTTGCAATGAACACATGGCAAAGGTGTCATCAAATGTCTTATGGGTTATTTATTATATTATCATGTAGTCTAGCCAAATGTTGCTATCAAATATGTCATAAAAAACAATGTTAATTTTTATTTCTGCATGCTGAGATTTTCTAGTTTCTAGTTAGAAGGGTACTGCTATACAAGTCCCTCACCATCCCTCACCCTAAGGGTAGGGATGCCAACCCATTCCCATACTTACGTGTCTAATCCAGTGTCCTAATCTGCTTATCTTCCTCTATCATTATTTAACATATTCACTTAAAAAACTATCCTGCCGGCCGGACGCGGTGGCTCAAGCCTGTAATCCCAGCACTTTGGGAGGCCGAGGCGGGTGGATCACGAGGTCGAGAGATCGAGACCATCCTGGTCAATATAGTGAAACCCCGTCTCTACTAAAAATACAAAAAACTAGCTGGGCGTGGTGGCGCGTGCCTGTAATCCCAGCTACTTAGGAGGCTGAGGCAGGAGAATTGCCTGAGCCCAGGAGGCAGAGGTTGCGGTGAGCCTAGATAGCGCCATTGCACTCCAGCCTGGGTAACGAGAGCGAAACTCCGTCTCAAAAAAAAAAAAAAAAAAAAACTATCCTGCCATCCCAGATTTAGTTATACAATTTCTACCATCCTCTTCTAAGTACGTACTGGCAAATTCAATGTTTAGAGATGTGCTGTAGAACAACAACAACAACAAAAATTGGGAAAGATAAACCCATAAAACTGAAGGGTATGTTTTTGTACTTCAAAATAACATTTCAAAAAATGAGTCAACTAAAATGTTTAAGAAAAAATATTCAGTGGTTCAAAGGGAGTCCTTTTTAACTACTATAAATTAAACTGAAAAAGAAAAATACTGAATGTTACTCATAAAAAATTTACAGTCAAGTGTATTATTTGACTAAATCTTACTGACCTATAATATAAAAAATTCACTCAGTCCAGCAATATAGGGGCATTCTGAAGCTCTATCAGTCTAACATAATTTTGAAACCATGATTTGTTTTTTTTGTTTTTCTGCTGTTTCAATTCTACTGTAACAATTTGAACAGAATCTATTTCAGACCTTCAAGGTCATTGACTTCTTGGTTAAAAACAAATTACAAATCAATTAAACACGAATTTTTCATTCTATTTTCATCTAGCTAAAAATGGCAACCCAAAGCACTTCAACCATCAACCTTGCTTGTGATGTACGTAAACATTTCAAAGTAAAAAATCTTGAACTAACAACATTAAGAATAACTGGAAAGTTCTGTTGTATTTATTTATACTAACAACATTTTACGATCATTTCTTCAGGCAAAATAAAGTTGTCCCCATCAGATGTTTATCCATATCATCTCTTGATTTTGCCTCTTTCTCTCAGTTTTAGTCTCTTCCCTTATTTCCCTCCGATTTCTGGACTATGTAGTCACCGTTTATTTTCTAATCCTCAACTTGTCCTTTGTTTTTCATCCTTAAATCTGCAATTCTACTTCAGTTCTTCAATCCATACCTTCCCCCAAACAATCTAAGAACTGATGGAGAAAACTTATGCAAGTTGTGTAGATCTGTTCAATAAAAATATAAAACTGATAATCTCACCTCTGTCCCTTGACATATTTACCTATCACTAACTTACCTTCTTCAGTTAGATCCTCTCCTAATCCGATTCATAGGCTATCAAAAGCTTTTCCTATTTCATCAACTGTCTACCCTATAGCCCACTTAATTCTCAGTACATGACCTGAGCTCATACTTTACAGCCAGCTGTGACAATTATACAGAAATGCCATTTCTTGCCTCCGGTCAGATAGTAATAAGTTACTATTGGAGGCCATATCCTTGCTTCCTTCCTTTCAATTTACAGAAAGAAATATCCCTCATTCTATCTAAAGCATTCTGTCCTGGATAATATTGGCCCATCATTCATCCTTTTGCTCAAGTCCCTTATATAAAACGATGTACTTATGCACATCATTCCACATGTTTTAAATTATCCCTAGATTACTTATAACACCTAACACAATGAAAATGCTATGTAAATAGTTGTCATACTGTATTGCTTTTTGTGTTTTTTTAAATTGTTGCTTTGTTATCTTTTATTTTTTTCCAAATTATTTCTGAACCAAAGTTGGCTGAATCCATGTATCTGGAACCCATGAATATGAAGGGCCAACTGTATATCCAACTGCTTAAACTCCACCTGAACATTCTTGAGATATCTCAAGTTAACTAATCATTTTTCACATTTTTCTCTAATCTTATTATTTGTTTCTTTTTTTGTTTTTGAGACGGAGTCTTGCTCTGTTACCTGGGTTGCAGTTCAGTGGCAAGATCTTAGCTCACTGCAACTTCTGCCTCCCAGGTTCAAGCAATTCTCCTGCCTCAGCCTTCCAAGTAGCTGGGATTATAGGGGTGTACCACCACGCTCAGCTAGTTTTTATATTTTTAGTAGAGACAGAGTTTTGCCATGTTGGCCAGGCTGGTCTTGAACTCTTGACCTTAGGTGATCTGCCCACCTTGGCCTCCCAATGCCTTTTTAAGTTCATCAGGCAACACCAAAATTAACCAAAGTACTCAGTAACTAGAGTGTCATTCTAGAATTTTCTGTTTCTCTTACCGTTGCTCTGCATCCAACAATTGGAAATTCTTTGAATTTACTTCTTAATTTTTTTATTTCACACCCTCATGACCACTGTTTAGTTCAGGCTTTTAACTCTCTTGGATTATTTTAGATAGCTCTCACTCCCCTAAATGATTTCCATTCTCTGGTCTCAATTTCTCAAATCCATTATCTATAGAACTGTTATAATTAACTTACTGAAAAGAAATCAGATCATTTCTTTTTACTTGAAACACTTTATTACCTCTTTAGTCACTTTCTAAAACCTTTTATGATATGACTACTAACTCTGCCTTCCTCCCTCCAATCCCTATGCCCCTAATTTAAAAGAGAAAACAAGACCAAACCAATGTTTCAAACTCTCTTGAACACATACCTGTGCAATTTAAGGTAACTGTTTGTACAGTTTATTCTTTTGCCAGAACAGCCTTCCTTTGGTGTGCATACCAGATAACCTTAAAATGGGGCTCTGGTATCTCTTTTCTGAAACCTTTCTTTTATGACGACCATTCCACAGTGATCTCCACAATGTAGAGTTAATTGCTTCTTCCTCTAGCCTATCCCTGTAACCTGTACTTGTTCCTAATACTCTATTATATTACATAGTTGACCTTGCTATAAAAACTCAGAATTTGTGTTTTTATAATGCATGATTCATGCAGAAATACACTACATTTGATACATGACTTTACCATAAAATAAAAGCACATTGAAGGCAAGTATAGAAAACACTTTTACAAATTTTGAAAGAATGAACCAGGAATCCTTAATCAGAAATGAATACTATGCATTCAAAGGAAAAAAAATCACCTAAACAGCTCACATAGAAAAAAAAAAGATACTCTAAAAATGCACAGAGGTTAAGAGGACAGAATTTTTGTCCAAATATACATATGATACTTAACAGAGTGCCTTAAAAACAACTGTATGTTTTTTTAAGTTAACTGCTGTTATAACTAACAATATTATTATTAAATTAAATAACTAGACTTGGATGAATTAAAAATTGTTCTAGGTCATAAGTACTTTTGGTCCTGGTACTAAGAACTGTAGATTCCACCAAACTCTTTCGTGTTTTTAAGGAAAAAAAAAATCACCTAAGAGTGATTTCTTATTACACTAGTAAATGTGATAAATAATAACTACACTTTGTTACTTCCTAAGAAATTTTAATGGTACTTTCGCTAATGCAAATCATTTCATCAACAAGAAATTCTACTGAAGAGATTTACCAACCTCTACTTGCTAGAAGTTTCCTTCTTACCACACAGTAAAACAAATGCATCAGATGATTAACACAGCAAAATGCCAGGAAATTCTTTTCCTACAAATTTATAAGTTCTAAAACAATTGATATAAGCTGCTTTTACCTTCAGGAGCATCTGCATCACATCTCTTTGGCACAAAAAGAGTTGAATTGCCTTTACGGTTATCAGAAGTTACATTAGTCTGAAAGATAAAAATGTAGTTAAAATGTAAAAACCACATTAATAAATACAATTGGAATTAAAAAGTAAGCACACTATGTACTGTATACTGTTTTCTACTAACTACATCTACCTAACATTCTAAAATGTAAATTTTATGCAACATTGCTCTTAGAAGAAAAATGATTATAGTAAATTAAATATTACAGCTTTTTGCAATAATACTTTAGGTACTGTGCTGAACAACAGGACTTCCCAGAACAAACAAATTCCATTTTTAGTACAAGTACAGCATCTGAAAAGAACGCTATTTTCAGACTGTTGAACATGCAAAGAATATCTTTTGTCCAAGCAAAAGCATAATCTTCCTTCAATCCTTCACAGGAGGATGTTTAATAATCATGACCTAGTGAGCTAGGTGAAGGGGATGAGGCAAGAAGAGAAAAAAAAGGTATAAGAAGTGAGAAATATGGTTCATGCGACTTTCCAAACTCAGGTCATTCATGTACCTCCATCATGATCTGTGCTTTACCTGTTTCGCCTACATTATAACTTACTATTTTTCAATGAAATAGCCCTTTAACACTCAACAACATTATGGATGATAGTGATTGAGGGTTGATATGTTTGTTAGATTTTTCTTTCTAACTGCATGTTAAAGTAAAGACAGAATGGAGGACATAGAGGATAAAAAAGAAACGATCTGGGCACACCGATTTTAATAATGAAAGACTCCACTAAAGCAATTCTTGAACAGGCCCTGAAACATAAATATGGTTTGAACAGTTAAGAAGTAGAGCAAGAGGTATTTTAAAAAGGAAACAAACTAAACAAAGCTTGAATCAGATATGGTCAGAATATTTTGAATTGTCAGAAAATCCAAACTTACTGTTCCATTAAAACTAAAAACCACAGTTGGCTTTTGAGAGATCAATAGCATCAGTAAATCAGCAGAACATATATGAGGATATCCATCATGTTAAAATAATGTCTAGTTATCTATAAATAAAATGTTTATAAAGCCTCTTCTAGAGGATTCATAGTGCCAATGAACAGACCTGCTGTGCTCACTAAAACTTTTTTTTGGGAGCCATATTATTAAAATTACTAAAAATGTTATTTTAGAGGAGTATTATGAGTTTTAATAAAGTGCTAAGGTAAAGCTCAGTAGCTTAGCACCACGGGACACATTTAAGGAACTATTATAATGAAATTCTGTGTGTTGTTTCAAAAAAAAAAAAAAAACAGTATGAAACAAATATAAATATGCTAAAAACTATAAATAAAAAACCAGTTTTAGCAATATTAAATTTAATCTGATAAGCTAATACCTTTTGCTAACCACTACAACTAAAATTTGACTTTAAATCTCACTATCTTTAAAATACCAAAATAATCAAGTTTTAAGTATTTCACTTACCTCTATTAAGTAATTTTGGCTTCCATACATAACATATTGGGGAGCAAGACTATAAATCATGTAGCTAGTGTGAAGGACAATAAGCAGAAGTATCATGCAGAGAAACAGGAGTGCTTGGGGCCTGGTTCTACCTCTTCTGATTTTATATAACTGGAAAGAAAAGAATGACAAAATTTCAACAATATATTTCACTGGTAAAGCATTCATTCCTGTTCTTGTATTATGAGAAATCATTTACAAAGTTCAATCAACCATTTTTTTTCTTCCAAAATATATTCTAAAAATTCTTAATCATCCCCCAAAATTTTAAGACTATGCACATGGTCTATTTCCAGAGAAATCTTCTAAACTTATTGTGTAAAAGCATCTGTTACATGTTCATGGAGCTAACTGTGAATTATCTCTAGTACTAGCTGAAGATTAGGAGTATGACTTTAAACTATAAGTATTAGTAATATGCAACAATTTTATATAATTTTTAATATAATGTTGCTTAAGAATAGACAATGTAATGTGTTTGTAAACATCCATTTCTATGAAATACTCATGTCATCCTTATACTTTGCCATAAAAATTAGTTTATGAAACATTCTGATATATTTACTAAAGACATTTTCACATGTATCTATACTCAAGAGAAATGAAAACACATGGTAACTGAAACATACAGAACCAGGCAACTTGCTTCATTTCAAAAGCATAGCATGCTTTTATTTTAGCAACTTAAGTATCACCTCCCTGTTTTATTACTAGATTGTAATACATGACATTGTACACTAATGTAGTACAGACTCCAATTCTAGATGGGAGATGACAATAAGATCACTTATAAATTTACATGTCCCAGGTTCTTTCACAGCAAGTAGTGGCATGTGATATTAAACATGAAAAGGAAAGCAGAAGTCTGCTAAGGATTTCTGTAAAAGTCTTGTTTTATTGATATAGTTGTATACTCCTTTCTCCTAACTACCTTTTTATTTTACAGAATATGAACATGATAAAGGAAACTGCAGCAGTCATACAACAATCATGACAGAGACACTCAAAGAATTACAGAGATATTGGACCTGACTTTTTTGAGCTTCTGAAGCAATACTAGATTCTTTTTTCCCTTAGCAAGAAAACTTTCATTAGTTCAAGCCACTATTCAACTGAGTTCTCTTTTATTCACAGCTGGAAGTAGTGTCTACCTGATATAGCTTCATTTTAAAATTGTTAATTCATCTCAAAATAAGTATAAGAAGAAAATAACCAATGACATGGTAATCTTTAACTATAATAGGCAGGGCTATCTTTTGGGCTTCAGTGTATCTATTGTATTCTAATGTGTTTCTGTTAAGAAATTATATAACTTTTGGACCAGGGTTTCTCAACCATGGAACTACTGACATTTCAGGCTGGGTAAGTCTGTCCTGTGCACTACAGGACTTTTAATAAGAATCTCTGGCCCCTACCCACTACCTGCCAGTAGCACTCCCCAGTTATAACAACTAAAAATATCTCTAGATACTGCCAAATGTTTCCGTGGGGTAAAATCACCCTTGTTTAAGAACCACTGCTCTAGATAAAAAGTACTTTTAGGTCAACATGAAGTGAAAAGGCTAGTATTTCTTTCACTTGTGGTATAAAAATACAGCTTCTATATTCTAAATCTAAGATAATTTGCAATAATGAAGATTACACACAAAATGAAAAAAAAAAACCGTAAAATATACTTACTCTAATCCAAAAGAACCATATGCCAATATTTCGAATTCCTGCCATTGAAGTAAAAATAAAGTACATAATAATAATTGTTATAAGAATATAATCAAGAGGGAAAACCTGAAAAAAAGATGAAATTAAATTTAGCATATAAACTATAAGCACCCTAACAGTCATATAAAATAAACTAAAAACCTCATTATTGTTTACAACATTGACCTTGATTTAGATTAGGCTACTGTGTTTAAAAAAAATCCTCAGAAAACAAACAAGTACCAAACTATTAAAAAAATTTTTAATACCATTATCCTAAGAAAAATCCTAAAGCAAATTAAACTACAACTGCATTTATCTATTAAATAAAAAACAATTAAACATTAATATAAAAAATAATTTAGAGAACGTCACCTTATATTTTATAATATATCTCAAGTCAAATTATGTCTAACATAAAAGTCCAGGGATATATCAATATAATGATATTTAAAGCAACATGTCAATGTATAAATTATAGGCAAATAAAAGTAAAACTATTGAAGAATATAAGCATATGTCAAGCTACTAATAGGTTTTTAGCATAATAATTTTATATGGAACAGAATGTCAGAATGTTTGCTAGACTCTAGCATTTTATATTCTAGCAGCTACAGTATAAAATGATTGGTATTTTACTTACTGTTTGTAACAAAGGCAAAAGCATATTCAGTGGATTACTCAGGTTAGCTCCAAAAATTATGAAACCAGAATCTATTCCAGCTGAATGAAGAGCTTTATCTAAACTAAAAAAAAAAAAATAGAAAGAATGAAATTTCTGTTATACTATCACATTTTTAGCAAATTTAGAAAAAATATCATAATTTAAGCATGAAAATACATCTGAGTCAAATCAAACAATGGATAACAAATTAAACCACATTAAATATCTCATAGATATTGTTCAATTGATGAAGAATAAAGAAATACTCTATTACTGAATGTTTTAGCCATTCTTTAATAGAACACTTCAAGAAAAAAAAGCTACTGAAGATGAATAGCCTACACTAATGGCATTCAGCACCAAAATGTATATTATCACAGAATTTGTATAAGTGCTTTAGAAAATGTGTCTACTGTACTTACTTTGACAAGAAGAGAGAAATTACAAACAGCAATGCAACTAAGATGAAAAATATTCCCCAGATGATCTAAAAGCAAATATATATTCATTAAAATATAGTTATAAAAGTTGATATTAAAAGCACAAACCATTATACTCAATATTAGTTGCTAGAATATGACAATGACATAATAAAAACGATCTAAAATACATTTTAATTTAGTATACAATTCCAGTCACTTATATCTGAATTTTCATTATGAAACTACTTGACTGAGAACATGTACATAAAAGAGACAAACCATTTGGTCTTCATTAATAAGTAAAAAAATGGAACTCTTTGCTAGACCAAATACAAGGATTTATTCTATTACACTGAAATGAGACTTTAATGTTGACTGAAAAGTACATTATGACTAACACACAGACACACAGACACACATACACACACAAATGCACACACACACACATGCACACACACCCCAAAACTGTAAAATGCAGTTTATATTACCCTGTTAAAATAGAAAATTCAGAACATTTTTTCCATTGAAGTAATAATATATATAAATAATATATATAGTGGTTAAATTATAATCCAGAAAAGCCTATACAAATGATATATTCCTGAAACAGTGCTAACAACACTGAAACAACTGGCATGCAAAATAATGTTTCTGTGGAAAAATGTCCTAACCACTGTAAGTAGTAAAACACCTTTCTCCCAATTGTATGAACTTTATTTTAAGATGGTAGAAAAAGAGGAAGAAAAATATTATAACTGAGTCTCTAATGAAAAGTTTCAGAATATAAAAGAGGTGAAATCTTCCCCAAGTTCCAGAGACAACTGTGCTAAAGAGTTGGCAAGGCCAGACCAAAAAAGGGAAGTCTCAGTAAGCACAGTTAAGTGTGTTGGGCTCCTCCTTTAACCGGAATAGATATAAATAGATCAATGAATGTTATGAAATCATGAGTGGTAGGGAGATTTTTTCATCTCATTTCACATGACTATTGAAGTAAATCTTAGAATCCTGATAGAATAGAATAAGTAACACAGGAACCTACCTAGCCTGAAAAGAAGATTTTTTGAAGTAATTTTGGACCTGTGCTCTGGGGAATTCTTCCGTTATGACAAGCTGCCTTTGGGGCTCACTGGGAAGAAGAGAGCTGACAATGAGAGGGGACCAAGAAGGCTACAGTCATCTCTTGAAAACAGAGTTATATTGCATATACTATTTTTCATGCTGGGATTCCACGAAAGAATTCATTATTTAAAAAGGGTTTCATTGCAAAAGATTTTGAAGTGACTCCTTTATAGTAACAAGTGTTCATTGATAGAGGGTATAAAGGAGTTATCCAATTTTTTTTTCTACCAGATTCAGGCATCTATATTTGGTACTGTGGTGAACTAAAAGGCAACAGCCTTATACTTATGATTCTCAAGTGAAACACATTTCTTCCTAACAGTTGTTAACAAAAAACAGTTTGTAACATGAGGCAGTATAACTACCAAGTACCAATTAGTAGTAGAAGAACATGATATAGAAAGCATTTGAAGTTAAGATTCCCTTCCTTTGATGTCCATTTTGGCAAAAAAAAAAAAAAAAAAAAAAAAAGAGGTTAAAAATTAAAAAAAAAAAAACAACTTCTTAGCTATCTTCCCAATTTGTAGAGATGACTGACTCAGAGTTAAACTGCTTATTCAGTGACCTAACAGAACACAGAAAAAATGTAAAATATATAAGCATTTTATAAAGACCAAGAAAACTATACATATTTACTAGAACTTAAATTATTAGTTACAGAATCATATTAGTGATGACTACATTGGATTGACCTAAATGCTATATATTACATTCTAGCTGTAATGCCAATTTGAAAATAAAAACTATAGAGGTAACATCAATAAAAATGGAGTAAGAACTGAACATTTTATCCTCCATAAAAGCAGATTCCAAGAAAAATCAATGGGGAAAGAAGAGCCTTTTTAACAAATAGTTCTGGGGCAAGTAGACACTCACATGCAAAAGCTTATATCCTTACCTCACACCATATAAAAATTAATTCAAAATGGACCAAAGACCCAAATGTAAGAGCTACTAAACTATAAAAACTCTTAATAGAATACAGGTGACCTCTGGATTAGACTAAGATTTTCTAGATAAGATACCTAAAACACAAGCAACAGAAGAAAGATTGGACTTTGTCTAAATTAAAAATTATTTTGCTTCAAAGGATACTATAAGGAAAGTAAAAAGCTAACACAAAGAATAGGAGAAAATATTTGTTTTGTGAATATAAAGAACTCTTACACCTTAATAATAAGAATACAATCCAATTGAAAAAATTGGGCAAAGAATTTGAATATCCATTTCTTATTTTTTTTTTTTGAGACAGAGTTTCGCTCTTGTTACCCAGGCTGGAGTGCAATGGCGCGATCTCGGCTCACCGCAACCTCCGCCTCCTGGGTTCAGGCAATTCTCCCGCCTCAGCCTCCCGAGTAGCTGGGATTACAGGCACGCACCACCATGCCCAGCTAATTTTTTGTATTTTTAGTAGAGACGGGGTTTCACCTTGTTGACCAGGATGGTCTCGATCTCTTGACCTCGTGATCCACCCACCTCAGCCTCCCAAAGTGCTGGGATTACAGGCTTGAGCCACCGTGCCCGGCCGAATATCCATTTCTTTAAAGAAAATATAAAACTGGCCAATAAGCATCTGAAGAGATGCTTAATATCATTCACTAGAGAAATGTAAATTAAATCCACAGTGTGAACTGGAGAAATGTGAACCAAATTGCTTCACGCTCACTAGGATGTCTATAAACAAAAAAAATTAACAAGTGTTTATCAGGCTGTGGAGAAATTGGAACGCTCATATAGTTCTGGTGGGAATGTAAAATGGTGGGAATGTAAAATGGTGCAGATGCTTTAAAAATCAGCCTGACAATTCCTCAAAAAGTTATTACCCAGCAATTCCAGTCTTTGGTATATACCAAACAGAACTGAAAACATCTATCCACACAAAAATTTGTATATAAATGTTCACATTAGCATTTTTTTATAATACTAAAAAATAAAAATCCAAATGTCCATGAGTTAATAAACTGATAAACAAAATGTAGTATATCCATACAATGGAATACTATTCACTACAAAAAGGAATGAAATAATGCCACATGCACATGAACAAATCTTTAAAAACATTTATGCTAAATGAAGATAGAAAATATCACATATTACAGGAAGAGGACGAAAAAAATAACTGTCCGCGACGCCGAGACGAACTGGACCCACAGCCACCATGAGCAGCAAAGGTCAATATCCAACACAGCCAACCTACCCTGTGCAGCCTCCTGGGAATCCAGTATACCCTCAGACCTTGCATCTTCCTCAGGCTCCACCCTATACTGATGCTCCACCTGCCTCCTCAGAGCTCTATCGTCCGAGCTTTGTGCACCCAGGGGCTGCCACAGTCCCCACCATGTCGGCCGCATTTCCTGGAGCCTCTCTGTATCTTCCCATGGCCCAGTCTGTGGCTGTTGGGCCTTTAGGTTCCACAATCCCCATGGCTTATTATCCAGTCGGTCCCATCTATCCACCTGGCTCTACAGTGCTGGTGGAAGGAGGGTACGATGCAGGTGCCAGATTTGGAGCTGGGGCTACTGCTGGCAACATTCCTCCTCCACCTCCTGGATGCCCTCCCAATGCTGCTCAGCTTGCAGTCATGCAGGGAGCCAACGTCCTCGTAACTCAGCGGAAGGGGAACTTCTTCATGGGTGGTTCAGATGGTGGCTACACCATCTGGTGAGGAACCAAGGCCACCTTTGTGCCGGGAAAGACATCATATACCTTCAGCACTTCTCACAATGTAACTGCTTTAGTCATATTAACCTGAAGTTGCAGTTTAGACACATGTTGTTGGGGTGTCTTTCTGGTGCCCAAACTTTCAGGCACTTTTCAAATTTAATAAGGAACCATGTAATGGTAGCAGTACCTCCCTAAAGCATTTTGAGGTAGGGGAGGTATCCATTCATAAAATGAATGTGGGTGAAGCCGCCCTAAGGATCTTCCTTTAATTTCTTTGGAGTAATACTATACCATACTGGTCTTTGCTTTTAGTAATAAAACATCAAATTAGGTTTGGAGGGAACTTTGATCTTCCTAAGAATTGAAGTCGCCAAATTATTCTGACTGGTCTTTAATCTCCTTTAAGTCTTTGATTTATATTACTTGTTATTAAATGGAACGCATTAGTTGTCTGCCATTTCCTTTCCATCCCTTGCCCCACCCATCCCATCTCCAACCTTAGTCTTCCATTTCCTCCCGCCAGTCTCCATTGAATCAATGGTGCAGGACAGAAAGCCAGTCAGACTAATTTCCTTCTTTCCTTGCACTTCTCCCCACTTGTCATCTTTTAACTAGTCTTTTACAAGGATCCTCTGAAACCCCCTCTGTGCCCCAAGCACAGATCCCATTACTTCTGCTTTCATATCTCCTCAGGCGAAAGTGGAGGGTGCCTTTTGGGCCCTCATAGGTTGTCTCTGCATACACGAACCTAACCCAAATTTGTTTTGGTGCCAGAAAAATTGAGCTATATTTGAACAAAGTTACCGTGCAAACTGTACTGTGAACAACAGTTGGTTTAAAACACAAGGGGCAAGGAGGAGGATGCATTTCAAAAGCCTGATTAATGTGTTTAGAGCCAAATTAAGAGGAGTTTTCAGATCAAAAATTGGTTACCATTTTTTGTCAGTGTCTGATGCAGCCACTCATTCGGCCCTAGACTGGGTTAATAGGGTCATATTGTGAATGCCTCACTACAAAATGACTTGAGTCCAGTGAAATCTCATTAGGGTTAAGAATATTTCAGGGATCCTTTAATGTTTTGATTTTTGTTTTCTGAAATTGGATTTTATTTTATTTTATCTTATAATTTCAGTTCATCTAAATTGTGTGTTCTGTACATGTGATGTTTGACTGTACCATTGACTGTTATGGAAGTTCAGCGTTGTATGTCTCTCTCTACACTGGTACACTTAACTTGTGGAATTTTTATACTAAAAATGTAGAATAAAGACTATTTTGAAGATTTGAATAAAGTGATGAAGTTGCATTACAAAAAAAAAAAAAAGAAAAAGAAAATACCACATATTGAAAGATTCCATTTATATGAAATGTCTAGAACAGACAAATTCATAGAGATAGAAAGATTAGTGGTTGCCACAGACAAGGGAGAATGGGGCAGACTGCTCATGGGTATGGGTTTCTTTTTCAAGGGAATAAAATGTTCTGGCATTTGATGGTGATAACTACACAATGGCATTTGATGGTGATAACTGCAGTTACACTTTTAAAAGATGAATTTCATGGTGAGTTATATTTCAAATGGAAAAAAAAAGTTACGTAGGTCTGTAATCACTTATCCATATTTCTGAAATCTAAAATGTTCCAGAAATCAAACTTTTTTTCCTAACTCATTTGTTGATTAAACCTGACTTAAACTAATATGGGTCTTTTAAAAGTAACTCACTGTGAATATTAATTAATATATATTCACTGCAGAACTATTAATGTGCTTGAAAGAAAGTAAGAGGGCTGCTGCTCTGGTTCTTTTAGAGGGTATTATTTAATTAATATATTCATATATTCTAAAAAATGAAAAATTCTAAATTTTACGCTATGTTTGATCCAAGGATTTTGGCTAAGGATTTCTGAACCTATATTATTGTTATGAACTGAATATTTGTACCCACACACACTCTATAAATTTTATATGTTGGAGTCCCAACCCCAATGTGATGGTTTTAGAAGTAGGGTCTTTGGAAGGTAATTCAATTAGATGAGTTTATAAAAATGAGGCCCTGATGATGAAATTAATCTCCTTATAAGAAGAGAAGAGACCAGAACTAGCTTTCTTTCTGCCACAAAAGGACATAGCAAGCATGTGGCCATCTGCAAGCCAGGAAGAGGGAGCTGACCAAGAATCAAATCTGCTAGCAACTTCATCTTGAACTTTCCAGTCTATAGAGAAATAAATGTCTGTTCTTTAAGCCAGGGGTCCCCAGCCCCCAGGCCCTGAAGTACCAGTCCATGGCATAGCCACATAGCAGGAGGTGAGCGGCAGATGAGCAAGCATCACTGCCTGAGCTGTGCCTCCTGTCAGATCAGTGGAAGCATGAGATTCTAATAGGAGCATAAGCCCTTTTGTGAACTGCTCATACGAGGGATCTAGGTTGCAAGCTCCATATGACAATCTAATGATAAATACAATGTGTTTGAATAATATGATCTGTTAAATACATGTGTATACAACAGCAGAGAGGAAAAAAACAACAGTCTACTTGGATCTTAATAATCTAGGTAAGAAAATATATAGCAAGCATACAAATGGAATGGGTAAGGCTAGCTTGAATAAAACAAAGGGAACAAAGGGAATGCAAGGGAGACAGGAAATGTGAGAAGGTGTGATACATGCCTCAATAAAAGAAAGGTCCACTATTAAATGGGGGTAGAAGAGAAAGTTGCCTTTAAAAAAATAACTAGAATTTAAAATCAAGAACAATGCTTCACTGAAAAATTAAAAAGATAAGTCTCACTTGTGCCCACTAGTCTCCAGTTTCACTTTTCAGTGGTAATTACCATTAACAGCTCCGATGAATCACTCCAGAAATGGTATATGCTCACTGACACAACAATAGTAACAAAAAAAGTATCCACCACAATATTAGCAATCTGAACATTAGTTTCAGTAAAAATACAACACATTCTGAACATTTTAAAGGATTGCTAGAGATAGGATTTATTTGTAAAGAAAGACATAGTGTTCTTATTCCTTTCAATGGCTCCACAGTACTTTCTAGTATGGAAATAACAATTAATTAAGCCAGTCTCTTACCGATGAACTATGATTGTTTTCACAATGCAGTTATTAGAAGCAATAGTATAACAAACAAATATGATTTCTAAAAAAATTAATACTTTTATAGATAGATAGATAGATAGATAGATAGATAGATAGATAGATAGATTGCACTTAGGTTTTGGAGTACATGTGCAAAACATGCAGGATTGCTGCATAGGTACATTCAAGGCAATGTGGTTTGCTGCCTCCAAACCCCCGTCACCTGTATCTGGCATTTCTCCCTAAGCTATCCCTCCCCAACCCCCCACAACAGACCCCAGTGTATGATGCTCCCCTCCATGTGTCCATACGTTCTCATTGTTCAACACCCACTTATGAGTGAGAATAAGTGGTGTTTGATTTTTTTGTTCTTCTGTCAGCTTGCTGAGAATGATGGTTTACAGATTCATCAATGTCCCTACAAAGGACAAGAACTCATCATTTTTATGGCTGCATAGTATTCCATTGTGTATATGTGCCACATTTTCCTTGTCCAGTCTAAAGTCGATGGGCATTTGGGTTGGTTCCAGGTGTTTGCTATTGTAAACAGTGCTGCTATGGATATATGTGTGCATGTGTCTTTATAACAGAATGATTTATAATCTTTTGGATATATACCCAGTAATGGGATTGCTGGGTCAAATGGAATTTCTATTTCTGGGTCCTTGAGGAATTGCCACACTGTCTTCCACAATGGTTGAACTAGTTTACACTCCCACCAACAGTATAAAAGTGTTCCTATTACTCCACATCCTTTCCAGCATCTGTTGTCTCCAGATTTTTTAATGATCGCCATTCTAACCGGTATGAGATGGTATCTCCATGTGGTTTTGATTTGCATTTCTGTAATGACCAATGATGATGAGCACTTTTTCATATGTTTGTTGGCCGCATGAATGTCTTCTCTTGAAAAGTTTATATCCTTCACCTACTTTTGAATGGGTTTATTTATATTTTTCTTGTAAATCTGTTTCAGTTCTTTGTAGACTCTGGATATTAGCCCTTTGTTAGATAGGTAGACTGCAAAAATTTTTTCCCATTCTGTTCGTTGCTGCTTCACTATAATGATTGTTTCTTTTGCTGTACAGAAGCTCTGGGGTTTAATTAGAGCCTGCATAGCCCTGGTAATTTGAAGCAAAAAGAACAAAGCTGGAGGCATCACACTACCTGACTTCAAACTATACTATAAGGCTACAAAATCAAAACAGCATGGTACCGGTATCAAAACAGAGGTATAGACAAAGGGAATGGAACAGAGGTGTTGGAGGCAATGCCACACATCTAAAACCATCTGTTCTTTGACAAACCTGACAAAAACAAGCAACAGGGAAAGGAGTCCCTGTCTAACAAATGGTGCTGGGGAAACTGGCTAGCCATGTGCAGAAAGCAGAAACCGGATCCTTTCTGACACCTTACACTAAAATTAACTCCAGATGGATTAAAGACTTAAACATAAGGCTAACACCATGAAAACCCTAGAAGAAAACCTAGACAAAACCATTCAGGACATAGGCATAGGCAAGGACTGCATGAAGTCCTAAAACACCAAAAGCATTGGCAACAAAAGCCAAAATAGACAAATGAGATCCAATGAAACTCCAGAGCTTCTGTACAGCAAAAGAAACAATCATTAGAGTGAACTGGCAACCATATACAGTCTGATGTTCATTAATGTACTTACTGCTATTGAATATACAGCTAACTTATTCAAAATAATAGATTTTGAGACATATATATTTTACCATAATAAAAAAACGAAGATATATATGTCCAAGATAATTACAAACATAAATTTATAATTCTCTGTATAAGCATAAGAAGTATATATGGTAAAATCTCAAGTTACATTTAAAATCTAATGACCTATAAGTAACCCAGGCCAATCAGTGGTATAAGCTCAAAGTATACTCTTCTGTCAGGGAAGAGTTTATTCAAGTATTTAATGAACATCAGACTGTATGCTTAGAAATATGTTCAATATTACATATAAATGCTGTTTTAAAGAGCTATTAACTTATGCTAATTAGGTGCTTATTTTTATAATTGTCTTCAGCAAAAAACTAATCTCCCTTCAGTTCCATGGTAGTATTTAAGAACTTGAAAAATCCTACATATAGAACTGTAACAGCAGCAGCTGCAATTTTCTGAGCTGTTTATATCAAAAGGAACTGCATTGCATACATTATTTCATTTAATTGCTACAACAAAATAAGGTGGGTATATAATTCCACTTTAAGAATGTGAAAAGTGAGATTCAAAAAGCTTAAGTAAGAAGAAGTTACATAGTTGGTGAGGAGCAGTCTGACTTGAATGCTAATGTTTAAGAAACACTAAATGAAAATTTGGCTTTCTATTTCTGAACTACACCAATTGTAGACAAACACAGAGGTGATGAATAAAAACTTTCATGTCTCATTTAAGGAAAAAAAGCAGTGATTATCTCATCACAATACATGTTAAACCCTCAATTACAGAATGATAAGTTTGTACCCCTAGAGATTCTTTTCAGGCATGCCTATTATCCTATTCCTAACGTAGGACCCAACACGGAAAGACAGGTAGAAATTTAGATCAATATTCAGAAATGACACATGTACTAACAAAAAGAATAATTGTTTCAGCCAATGAAATTAGGAAAGTAATAAAAGCAATTACAAATCTTGTAAGGAAGAAGTAAAACTGTCTTTTAGCAGTTGATATGATCATGTACCAAAAAACCTCCTAAGGAATCTACAATCAAGATACTAAAACTAAAACTAATAATTTAACCAGGTTACAGGATATAAAGGTAAGATAAAAAGACAAATTTTTACATACTAACAACAAATATTAAAAACTGAAATTAAACAACATAATTTGAAAGAGTATAAAAAATACTTAGAGGTAAATTTATCAAGATATTTGTAAGACCTCTACATTGAACACTACAAAACATTCCTGAGAGAAATTTAAGATGTAAATAAACAGATTATCATGTTCATAGACTAGAATATATCAATTTTCCCCAAAATTTACCTATAAAATTCAAAGTAATCCCATAGATAGCCAAGTGAATGTTTTGTGGCATCATAAATTGATTCTTAAATTTATATGAAAATGCAAAGGATTTGGCAAAGCCAAACAAATTTGAAAAAGGAAAATAAATCTGAAAAACTTATACTACCTAACTTCATGGCAGATTATAAAGCTCTAGTAATCAAGTATTAGCAAAAGACATGTAGATCAATGGAACAGAAGAGAGATTCCAGAAACAGACCCACAAATATACTACAAACAATCTATTTGACAAAACTTCCAAGGTAAGTCAATGAGCAAAGGATAGTCTTTACAAAAAATTAGGCTGGAACAATTAAAATAAAATAAATCTTAACACTTAAGTCATACCACAGCACAAAAGTAACTTAAGAGGGGCCATGATCCCAAGCATAAGACTTAAATCTACTAAATTTCTAGAAGAAAATGTTTGTTACCTTAGGACAGAAAATATGATACAAAATATGAGGACACAAAAATATGAACCAAAAATAGATATGTAAATTGGAATTCATCAAAATTTAAGAAAAATCTGAATTATAGTGTTAAGAAAATAAAAACAAAGAAAACTTGCCATGAACTAGATGATGTAATATATATATTTGAAAAAGTACTAGATCCAGACTATATAATGAATACTTATATGTTACTTATAATAGAAAACCTAATTTAGAAAAGAGTTAAACACACATTTTACAGAAAACAGCCAATAAGCATACAAAATGATGCTAAATATCATTAGTCACCAACGAAATGCAAAGCAAAACTGTGAGATGTTATTGCACATTCTTAAGAATAACTCTTAGACACTACATAAGAGTTGAAAAGAATGTGAAACAATGGGCAATCTCTTATTGCTGTGGGAATGCAAAATGGTGTAACCCTTTTGGAAAATACTTTGGCAGTTTCTTATAAAGTTAAACATTAGATCCAAAAATTCTACTCTTAAGTATTTACCCAAAAGAAATGAATGAAAGAACATACATACACAAAGATTGGTACAAAAATGTTCATATTAGCATTATTCATTATAGTCTCAAACCAGAAACAATCCAAATTTCCACCAACAGGAGTGAGTAAACGAACAAGTTGTAATATAGACACACATTGTAATACTACTGAACAATAAAACTGAATGAACCACCGGTCAAAAAACATATTAAATATTAACATGGGCAAATCTCAAAAACTGTGCTGTGCTAAAGAAGCCACCAGATAAAAGATTGTATACTCTATGATTCCATTTAAAACTCCAGAACACGTAAAACAACTCTAAAGACAGAAATGACATCAACAGTTACCTAAAGTCTGAGCTCAGGAAAGCAAGAGAGGGCACAAGGTAGATTTTTCAGGTGATGTGGATGTCCTACCTGTCTATACTTGGCAAAACCAATCTTTACACTTAGTAAAGTTGACTTGAAAATCCTTCTAAACATATGTTTGGTGAAATAGAACAAAGCATATTTAAAAGGCGGCAGCTGATTTTAGAAAACAGATTATAAATATTTATAAAAACCTAAAAACAATTTAGAATTAAAACTGGAGAGGGTTTCATCATACTTTCAGTGCTATGAAGACAAATCACCTTGGGGAAAAAAACTAGGGTGAATCTTTAACAAATTTATTCTAACAGAAGATTTTAAAAGTGATTACATAGAAAAACTAACTGATTATAGCATGCTTTTGAAAATCTCTTTCAAGCCAGGGGCTTTTTAGGGCGAGCAGTTAGTGCATTTCTTAGTAATTATAAAAGATGGAGAAAGCAGCAACAGAATTGAACCTGACTGATTCATCTTTGAATGGTTCTTTCAACCATTTCTTAATGTTTAAGTTCACGGGTACAAGTGCAAGTTTGTTACATAGGTAAACTTGTGTCACAGGGGTTTGCTGTACAGATCATTTCATCACCCAGGTACTAAGCAAGATACTCATTAGTTATTTTTCCTGATTCTCTCCATCCATCCACCCTCCACCCTCTGAAAGGCCCCAGTGTGTGTTGTTCCCCTCTATCTGTCCATGTTGAACCACTTCTTTTAAAATTTAGCCCTTTCTAGCTTCATTTTGCCTAACTTCAAGTTAGTGCACTCACTGAATTTTCTGAATTACAACTTGTAGGCTATTGTATACAAAGGTATGGTGTTTGAAATGCTTCCAGATATAGAAAGAGCATATTTGGAAGTCTGTGGCCAGCAGTTTTTGTTACTTTTTAGACAGAGACATATTAAAATTATCTTAATTCAATCAAGGTAGTAAAGTTTAGGTACCCTAGTCCCAAGAATTCAAAGCTGGCAGTAATGGTTTCTAAATAATGAAAATAATAATTTTCCATGTCGAATAATATCTTTTTACAAACTTTCAGAAACATTATCTAACAATGAAGTGAATTCTATTACTGTCAGTCAGGGTTCCTATAGTATTTTTTTTTTTTTAAAGAAAGAAAGAAAGAAAGAAAAGAATAATAAGAAAAAGAATAAAGAAGAGGAAGAAAGAGAAAGAGGAAGAGGGAGAGAGAGTTTTTTTTAATGGATTAAAGAAAGTCATTTTGTTTCTCACAGTTTTCACAACCCAAACAAATAGATAAATTCATAAAGAAAATGTCATACATACATAATTGGAATATTATTCAGCTTTGTTAAAAAAAAGGGGGAGGTGAAATCCTCTCATTTGTGACAATATGAATGCACCGGAAAGATATTATGCTAAGTGAAATAAGTCAGGCACAGAAAGACAAATACTGCACATTTACAGAAAAGTATAAACTTGAAGAATATTCCAGCAGCATATTGCAATACTTATGTACATTTTTATTTTAATTTCGCAACTATTGTAATACATTGCTCAGAAAAATTATGCACCTTGCCCAAACTACCAAAGAGAGCTATGATTTAAAACCATATCAAACCCCCAAATCCATTTTAAGTATCATGCTGTAATACCTCAAAAGGAAAGCTCAATCTCTCCAAGAGGTACTACATAAACTTGAGAAAAGAGTGACAGCATAATTTTTAAAGACTTAATTTACCTTCAGAGGACGCAGAGCGCCACAAAATTTTGTCCACCAGCTGTTTTCAATGAATTCTAAATGCCTCTCTCTCTTCTTAAGTGTTCGTAACCTTTCTTCAAATTGTTTTAAGGCACGTTTATCCCTTGCTGGCAAAGGTCGACCATCTTTGCTCTGCAAATAACAGAACAAAATAAAAGTTTTATCATTAACATCTTATTAAAGTACTTAGCAGATTCAGCAGATCAGGTAACAAAACCTTTTCAGGATGGACATTCCTCAGGCAAATTTACAAACTAAAAAAAACCTGACAACAGCAATATGACAATAAACATAGGATAACCAAGGTCAGCATCAAAATGTGGATGTGTGTACATTTATGCCTACCTTCTTCTTGATCGCAATATATGGTAGAGTTATGCTCCACAAAAGTATTTTTTATAAGAAGAGTTAACTACTATGCACGTTGTTCAATTATTCTCCATCCTCTCTAAACTCACTGTATCACTTATTTTAATATATTTGGCTCTGCCCCTTCCCTCTCTCTAGTCAAGCTGTTGTGTTACCTGAAATGATGCTTCTCAGCCCAATTAAAATACTAACAGAATAAAGCAACACAAGTACAGATAGCATGCAGAGGTTTTTGTAACAATTACTAAGAATTGATGCTTCCTTGTTTTCCAACTATTTTGGCAATTGAGTCAAGTTTTCTTTGGCCAATCTATCTCACAGGTAATTTCCGTCTATTTTTACATGACACTTTCTGTAATCATGAGCAGCACCTTTCTCATCATATCTCACAGACACACTTTCTCAATGAACTCTCCAGCTCCTGTCTTCAATTGGCCACAAAAATAAGACAACTACTAAATATGGAAAAGGTAAACTATAAAATTGTTTTTATTGGAAGGAAAAAGAAAAATATTTGTACAGGATTACATTTTTAAAATGCAAATACATTAGATATTAGAATGTCTTTAATATTTCTGTTAAGGTTGAAATAGGTTCCTAGCAGATACACAACATATTGCTCTCCCGTGTATTCTAATGCAGCCTCAATTTGAAAACATAAATATAATGCAGAGAATACCTATGTAACCTTTAATAAAGAGATTTACAGTTACAACAATCTCTTTACATATCTGCATCATTATGCTCTTCTAAATCCTCTTCCACATCTTATCTTACTGTTTGTCAAACTTCATGCATAAGCAGCACTTAAAAAGTTTGTTAAATACAGACTTCTAGGCTCAATCCCCAGAGGATGTGATTTTGTAGGTCTTGAGTGGGGCCTAGAATTTGAATTTCTACCAAATTTCTAGGAGATGCAGATGCTACTAGTCCAGAGACCACACTTTACATACTCCAGAATATATTTCATTCCTTTAAGTCAAGTACATTGGGTATTATCACTGGATTCCAGAACACAGAAACTAAGAGGAATTTTCTGAAGATCAGAGGAATAAAATGAGCACTCTCTTCTGGAAGACAAATCCAGGTAACAATACTTCAAGTGTGTGGTATGAGAAGGATTTGGCACTTTATATCTTAACCATAACAATATTCCCCAAAATTTCCATCATCTTATCAAAAGAATACTAAAAATGCGGTAATTTTGTCTCACTGCTGGTGTTCAGCATTTCAGAAAAAAAATTAGTAAACTGATTTAAGGATCCACTTGAAACAAACCCGTTATCTGCCTATTTGGTGAATGCTGCAGTGGAATGAGGGATGAATGTCCATTTCGCCTTGCCAATTGACTAAACAAATACATAAGAATAATTTTGGTCAAGGAAACAAATACTAAGATGTACACTCAGCAGTGGACAGCTATCTCATTTGAAAGAAAAAAATGTGGTTATATACGTTAAAATGTAGTTCAAAGGTATGAGAAACTCACTGTTATTTAAAAAAAAAAAAAAAAGGGCAAAACATGAAAGCTTCCCTTCACACTGTCTCACTGTCTCCAGTTACCGTATTACCATTCCTCTTTCCTACAGTTTTCACTGTTAAGCAGTTCAATATCCTTCTGCAAATTTTCTATTTATTTACACACACACACCCACAAATACACACATATTCAGATACATTTAAGATTTCTTGTTATACACAATAGGTAACATTTCTTGAAAACCTTTCTTTTTTAAGTTCAGGGGTACGTGTGCAGGATGTGCAGGTTTGTTACACAGGTAAATGTGTGTCATGGGGTTTGTTATACGGATTATTTCATCCCCCAGGAAGCAAGCCTAGTATCTACTAGTTATTTTTCCTAATCTCCCTCTTTCCACCCTCTGACCTCCAGTAGGCCCTAGTGTGCATTGTTCCCCTCTGTGTGTCCATGTGTTCTCATTATTTAGCTTCTACTTGTGAGAACACGTAGTATTAGATTTTCTGTTCATGTGCTGGTGTGCTAAGGATAATGGCTTCTAGCTCCATCCATGTCCCTACAAAGGACAGGATCTTATTCTTTTTATGACTGCATACTATTCCATAGTGTATATGTATCACATTTTCATTATGCTGTCTACCACTGAAGTGCATTTAGGTTGATTCCATGTCTTTGCTATTGTGAATAGTGCTGCAATGAACATTTGTGTACATATCTTTTTCTCAGAATGCTTTATATTCCTCTGGGTATATATCCAGAAGTGAGATTGCTGGGTTAGATGATAGCTCTGCTTTTAGTTCTTTGAGGAATCACCATACTACTTTCCACAACGGTTGAACTAATTTACACTTCTACCAACAGTGTATAAGAGTTCCCTTTTTTCTGCAACCTCGCTGGCATCTGTTATTTTTTGACTTTTTAATAACAGCCATCTGACTGGTGTGAGATGGCATCTCACCAGTTTTTATTTTTATTTCTCTAATGATCAATGATGTTGAGCTTTTTCATATGATTGTTGGCCACATGTATGTCTTCTTTTGAAAAGTGTCTTGAGCACCTTTCTTGTGCAAAAAACTGGTCTTCTCTTTTTATATTTATTTGCCATAAATCTTCTGAATAACTCTTTGAGGCAGATAATAGTATATTCATTTATTAAATGAGAAAAAAAGGCCTACAGATGTTACGTGCACAATCAGTAGAGCCAGATTTTGAATGGAGATCATCTGATTTTGCAAGACGTACTCTTCAAGCTATATATAGATTTATAAATATATCTCATTCCTTTTCATCACTGCACATTACAACATGGTATCTAGATTTAACAAATAGCTTATTTTGAACATTTGCATTATTTCCTTTTTTCGTTTTTGTTGAGGGCCATTGACAATGTGCCATAAACATCCTTATATACCTGGGTACAAACATGTACGTATAATTCAGTAGGATAATTTCCTAGAGGTAAACTGTTAGATTAAACATTAATTATTAAAAGGTATGTATCTATACGTACAGGCACATGTCAAAATATTCAATTTTTTTAAAAAGTTGTATTTTTTATACACTCAAAGTCTATCCCCAAATTCTGATAAAAAATTGACAGAGATAAAAATTTAAAAGCAGTCCAAATAATTTTTTAAAATATACTGAGTTGTTCTACTTTTCACATCTCTAATCACTAAGGTTACCAACCATCTTGGTTTTAGCTCTGAAAGTCTCATGTTCTGGATATCCCTGGGGTCCCAGATAAACTGAGATGCCTGGTCAACCTACTAATTACTAATTAGCTGAAGCATCATTTCATATTTTTACTGCACAGTATAGTTTCTCCTTTTATGAGCTACCTATTTGGATCCTTTTTTCATTAATTTTGTGTTGCCTGCACTTTTTCTTACTGACTTAAAGATGCTCTTTACATATCACTTGTATTGCAGATTTTCTCCCATGTCATCATTGCCTTTTAGCTTTCTCTTTAATGTCCTTTATCAGTAAATAAAACTTGCAACATAAAAATTTAAAACTCACCAATTGTCTCTTAATTAGCACCAAGGTGTTTAGAAAGATCTTGTCTACAGCAAGAAAAATTTTACCTTCACTTTCTGCTGTTTTATAAATTTTATATTTAAAAATTGATTTTTATTTGATGAGATTTTATGCAAATTTCATTTTTACCTTTTATAGATTATATTATTTTATAGATTATATTTAATTATATTGAACCAAAACTTAAGAAAATTGTTATTGCCACAATATTAAATCTCCCCAACTATGAATTAATGAAATTCTCCATTTGTTCAGGTCTTCTATTACATATTTCAGTAAATTTTATTATTTCTCTTTTTTTTTTAATTTTTTTTTTTGAGATAGAGTTTCGCTCTTGTTACCCAGTCTGGAGTGCAATGGCGCGATCTCGGCTCACTGCAACCTCTGCCTCCTGGGTTCAGGCAATTCTCCTGCCTCAGTCTCCTGAGTAGCTGGGATTACAGGCACATGCCACCATGCCCAGCTAATTTTTTGTATTTTTAGTAGCGATGGGGTTTCACCATGTTGACCAGAATGGTCTCGATCTCTTGAACTCATGAACCACCCGCCTCGGCCTCCCAACATGCTGGGATTACAGGTGTGAGCCACCGCGCTCAGCCAAATTTTATTATTTCTATCAGGAAGATCTTGAATTTATTATTTTATAGTTTGTAGCTATTGTGAATGGGATTATTTTCTATTATATCTTCCAACTAATTAATGATTTTTATCTTTACATCTAGGCACTGTGATAAACTCATTAGGTCTATTAGTGTGTCAACTGATTATTTTAGATTATCTTGGTAGATGATATTTGCCAATAAAAAACATTATTTTCCTTTTTTTCCCCTCCTCTCCCTGCTTATATGTAAATTCTAAATTATTTCTCATCTGACTCAGATTGCCATAAATATGCTAAAAGTAACAATGATACTAACACTACTCTTCTGTATCTGACATTAATGGGAATGTTTCTATTCTTTCACGATTAAGTATGCTCATTAAAGGCTTCCCTTCCGTATTATCCTTATTTTGAAAAGACTCTTTTTTTTTTTGTTTTTTTTGAGACAGAGTTTTGCTCTTGTTACCCAGGCTGTAGTGCAATGGCGCGATCTTGGCTCACCGCAACCTCCGCCTCCCGGGTTCAGGCAATTCTCCTGCCTCAGCCTCCTGAGTAGCTGGGATTACAGGCATGCACCACCATGCTCAGCTAATTTTTGTATTTTTAGTAGAGACGGGGTTTCACCATGTTGACCAGGATGGTCTCGATCTCTTGACCTCATGATCCACCCGCCTCGGCCTCCCAAAGTGCTGGGATTACAGGCTTGAGCCACCGCGCCCGGCCGAAAAGACTCTTTTTGAAAATGTAACTACAAATTGGCTTTTAGCAAATACTCTGACATCTACTAAGATGTTTATATTTCACATTTAATCTCAATATACTAAACTGCTTTAATATATTTTCTAATGTATCATGCTTACATTTCTGAGATAAACCTAATCTGATTATGAAATATTCTCTTATTATAGCATATGTTTTCAATTGCTTTTATTTTTGAAACAGCATCTTGCTCCATCATCCAGGATGGAGTGCAGAGGCACGATCATGGCTCACTGCACCCACAACTTTCTGGACTCAAGTGATCATCCCAACTCAGTCTCCCAAGTAGCTAGGACTATAGGTGCATGCCACAACACCTACCTAAGTTTTTGTATTTTTTTGTAGAGATGGGGTTTCGCCATATTGCCCAGGCTGGTACCAAAACCTGAGCTCAAACAATACACCCACCTATGCCTCCCAAAGTGCTGGGATTACAGGTGTGAGCCACCATACCTGGCCACTTATATTTTATTTATATTAAAATATTTGCTTCTACTTTCATAAGAAAGCTGATATATGGTTTCCTTTTTGTGTGTGCTGTTATTGCCTAGTTTATGATAATCATACCAGCTTAGGAGAAGAATTTTGAGGACTTGTCATTTTTTCCCATCATCTTTGAATAAGATTTATCTGTTACTTGAAGATGATAGAGAAAGAAAAACTTTTGACTGTAATTTTAGAGGTACATTTAATTGGCAGGGGGTTACATGTAATCTTTAGCTCATTCAACTAGTACATAAAACTTGAACATAAATATTATAATAAAATATATTATATATGAAATGATACCTGAGAACTAGTAAGACCCTGATCATACATAAGAAAAACTTTTGCTTTATAAGTGTAGAATAATGATAGAAATTCTCAAGTTGTTAGTGTCCTACATTACACAGAACACAAATTTTTAAAAATACAGACATGGTTCTATAAGGATACTGTATTAGTCCATCCTCAGGCTGCTATAAAGAACTACTGAAGATTGAGTACTTTATAAAGGCAACTGGTTTAATTGACTCACAGTTCCACAAGGCTGGGAAGCCTCAGGAAACTTACAATTATGGCAGATGGGGAAGCAAACATGTCTTTCTTCACATGGTGGCAGGAAGAAGTGCCAAGCAAATTGGGAAATGCTCCTTATAAAGCCATCAGACCTCATGAGAACTCACTCATCATGAGAACAGCATGAGGTTAACTGCCCCCATGACTCAATTACCTCCTACTGGGTCCCTCCCGGGACATAGATTATGGGAACTGAATTCAAGATAAGATTTGGGTGGGGACACAGCCAAATCATACCAGATTATGTCACAAAAAACTCAAACAATGTAAAAAGTTACGTGATTGATAATGTCTAAGTTATATCAGAAAGCAGCTCAAAGACAAAGTAGTTTTATGCTTCCCAATGACACCAAAACACCAACTCACTTTTGATTTAATCGTTTGGATGTGTTGTTCTACTTCTTCAATGTCCTCAGTGTTTTCTAAACGTTCATAAGCAGCGCTTCTAGTGCCTTTTATCAGATTTAAAGGCAACGCAGACATGCCATAGGCCTAAAAGAAACAAAATTGAAATGTTTTAGGAATAATGTTTCAAATATACACAATTTTAGGTTAAAAATGGCTTTTAAAGTCGTAACATAAGAGTCAGCAGTTGTGAAAGATTACAGTTACTGAAAATTGTGGTATATAAGAGTGAACATTATATTGGCTCATAATTCTCCTTATTTCGCATTTACATTTAAACAGAGGCAAACTTATAACACGATTCCTCAGAGGACAAGTTGCAAATTTACTGTGAATTTACTGTACAATACTTTATCAGAGTAATGACTACAACGTCAGACTAATTGAAGGTTAAGATAGTATAAATTAGTAAAAACAATTTTAAAATGATTTTCTGTAAAAAAATTTATTCCAAGTATACTTAGTAAACCTTTAATATATACATGTTATTTGATTAGCATACAAACTTTAACTTATTAATCAATATTAAGAATACACATGTCATTATATATACTACCCAATTCCATATTCCAGTCCCAAATGACAGCTTTTTATTATAACCATTAATAATACTTAATGGCATTTGCCATACAACAATTATTCAGAATCATTACTGATGGTACTTCCTTAGGAGAAATACTGACAACTATAATCTCCTGGTTGCAGCAGCAAACTCAGAAGTGGATACAACATTATGTACTTAAATGTTTTTCATTTTCCTTCTGAGCACACTTTACCCAGTCCCCCATGTAGTTAGGCCATGATATTGAGCTCAGGACAATAAATGCAGGCAGAAGTGAGAAATGTCACTTTTTAGACATAATCCCAAACATCAAAATATCCTGGGTGATCCTGAATGCTTTTTCTCATGCTCTCTGCTACCTAGCTGTCAATTCCAAGAATGACTTAAGATAACTTTAGTGTTAATTTTAATTACTTTAATATTCTAATATTCTTCATTAAGTCTCCTTTATGCAATGATTAAATATTGGTTAAAGTACAATTCAAATAGCAAAGCATAAATTCTAACAAATCAGCTTTTTTTTTAATTAGGGGAGAAGAATAAAAAACACAAATGAAAAATATCCCAGAAATCAACTAGTTCTACATGTAATATCAATTCTACAACATACTGTATTTAGATACTTAGCTAGTTGAAATTATTATCCAATATAGAAATCCTTGTATTTCCAAAGGAGAAACACTTTAAAAAAAAACCTTGCACTTCAAATATTATTAAAACATAAGTTAATATTCTCATTATTTCCCTTTCATCCCAAAAAAGGAAGGGGTGGAGGAAGATTCCGTTACTATTAGATGAAAATGCAATTTGGATACAGTACAGTTTGAGTATCCCTTATCTTAAATGACTGGGACTAGAAGTGTTTTAGATTTCAGAATTTTTTGGTCTTTTAGTATATTTGCATTATTTAGCATCCCTAATCTGAAAATCCAAAATTTGAAATGCTGCAAGGAGAGATGAAACAAGATGGTAGAATAGATGCCTACACCATTCATCTTCCTCACTGGAAAATCACACTGTAACATCTACACACAGAAAAGTACTGCCACAAGAACCAAAAATCAGGTAAGCAATCACAGTACCTGGTTTTAACTTTATATCACTAAAAAAGGCATTGAGGAGGGCAGGAGAGACAGTCTTGAATCACCAATGCCATCCCTCCCTCATCCCTCAGAAGCAGCCATGAGGCAGCATGGAAGGAGAATATTTTCAGTTTCAGAAGGGAGAGAGCACAGTGACTCGGGGGATTTTACATTGAACTCAGTGCTGCCCTGTCACAGTGGACAATAAAGCCATGCTTGGCTCAGCTAGTGCCCATGCATAGAAGGAACATTTGCACCAGCCCTATCCAGAGGGGAATCACCCATCCCATTGGTTGAAACCGGAGTTTCTTGGCAAGGTTTGCCACTGTGAACAAAGTGCTCTGGCGTCCTAGGTGAACTCGAAAGGCAGTCGAGGAAACAAGGACTGCAATTCCTAGACAACTCCTACTGGTAGGCTAGGCTTAGAGTGGACCAGGATGGCATGTGACCTACGAAGACTGCAGCTAAGGGAGTGCTTGCACCATCTCTCTCCCAACCCCAGGCAGTGTAGCTTACCTCAACAAAAGTGGCTCTTTCCTTTGGCTTGAGGAAAGGGGAGGAAAGAGTAAAGAGAACTTTGTTTTGCATCTTGGATACCAGCACGGCCACAGCAGGATACTGTGGCAGAGTCATAAGGCCCCCATTCCAAGGCCTAGCTCACAGATGACATTTCTAAACACACCTTGGGCCAAAAGGGAATCTGCTGCCTTGAAAGGTAGGTAGGATTGATTAGCTGCTGAGTGAAGAGCCCCTGGTCCCTGAATAACCAGCAGTGTTACCTACAGAGTGTGTTATGGACCTTGGGCTCTGAGATACACTGGCTTCAGGGGTGACCCAGCACATTCCCAGCTATGGTGGATATGGTCTGAGAAAAGTAAGGGGGATTTTGTCTTGCACCTTAGGTACCAGCTCAGCCACAGTAAAGCAGAGCCAACAAGTGGGCTCTTGGGGTCCTCAAGTCAAGTTCTAGGCTCTTAGAGGACAGCATCCCTAGACATGCCCTGAACCAGAAGGGAATCCTGCAGGCTGAGTCTCGGGCCTGGCAGCAATCATCACAAGTGATCGGAAAAGCCCTTGGGCTTTAACTGAACTTTGGTGGTGGCCTGGTAGAACCCCATGTAACAGTGCTGGTGGTGGCCACAGGGAGAGACTCCTCTGCCTGTTGAAAGGGTAGGGAAGAACAAGAAGGACTTTGTATTATGGTGATGTGTCAGCTTACCCATAGATCATCAGGTAAACTGCTAAGGTTTTTACTCTAATCCCTGGCTCTCAGACAGCATCTCTGGACACACCCAGGACCTGGTGGAGGAACTTGACACCCTGAAGGGAAAGGCCTTAGGGAAGATCCAGTGCTGTGCTGGCTTCAGGTCTGACTCAGAGCAGTCTCAGTGCTGTTTGCCACAGGAGTGCTTGCATTGTTGTACTGGCCAGAGCATAGAAAGTCAACACCAAGACAAAAGTATGCCAAATCACAGGGTCTTTATTGCTGGTGGCCATGGAGGACTTGCATCTCTTCAACCCATGGCCCCAAAAGGAGGGTGTCAAGACATTTTATACCTGTAAAACCATCTCGGGGGTGAGGGTGAGGGGCTCCAGACATTCTGAGGGCCAGGGGACTTTGGACATTCTGATTGTTACTTAAGTGGTTTACAAAAGTCAAGATAAGCATTTGTTTACACATTGTCTGGGTAGGGTGGAAATCACAGACCTTAATTACTTATTACAAGTTGCAGGGGCCAAGATGGCATGGGTTTGGACTGCTTGCCTGTCACATTAGGGTTACAGAGAGCAGTTTCAATAGAAAGCCGAAGTATGGTTGAGGTATGCAGTTTTATGGGGCTTTTTACCATGTCACAGCTTTACCACACTCTGAAATCCAGGTGGCTCAGTGCAGAGAGACTGTTTGCTTAAGAGAAAATAAGGGAGAAAAAAAACTCAAGAGCTTCTGTGTAGTAATCCAGAGAATTCCTTCAGATCTTATTCTGTGGGTCACGATGGCCAGGGGGAGACCTATGTTAATTCTAGCTAAATAATTATAAGCATGCTTGGCTCAGAGTGTACTGAAGTTTATACACCAAACTAAACTATATTATTGGTGCAGTTAATGAGAAATCAGGCAGCAACAGGAGGCCTAAGGTAAAGACCATGGAGAGCGCAGTAACACCAGGGAACACTGCGGGATGGTTGCGGAGCAGGGAATACTGCTCTGTTCCCACAAATGCCTTCTCAGCATGGAGACTGCAGGAGGGCCTCATAAAGAGGGCTTATGCAAAGATCTCTGAGAAGGGAGGTGACCTCTGTTCACAAGATCCCGGAGGGTCTTTGCAGATGGGAGCTGGCAAGGAGGAGAAAAGCCTTGCAGGGCAGAGATCACCGAACGCCTCAGGCTCTGCCTAGGTTCTGGGAATATGGAGTGATTTTAATTGCTCTATGTCCTCAATGCTCAGGAGATAAAAGCCCCTTGATACATTGGGTGTGGTCAGACCAGGTGGCTCCTCATTTGCTATACTTCTGATGCAGCCGCTAAACTCAGAGTACTAGTTTAGCATGTCTTAGAAAAATCTCAAGTGCTGTTAAATACTCAGATAGCAAGTTTAGTATGACTTAGAAGGATCACAGTGCTCCAACTCCCCAGCTATCTTAACTACCCCTTTACCCTCCCCTTCCATGCCCATAAGATCAATGAGATTACGCATATAATAAAAGGGTTTGGAGCCCAGAACTCCGGCCAATGCAGTTCCCATGCTTGGGTTGGTCCCCTAAAGCCATGCTATAAATTCACTCATGTCTCTGTCTTTATTTTCTTTTCTCAATCCCTCATCACCCCTGGGACTAAGGGCACCCACGTATGGGGTTGGGGCTGGTACCCAATGTTATCCAAGACCACCAAGTTGGTACCTCTATGAGTCTGCAAAAACCACAGTGTTAATGGTCTTGGGGCCCAAGCCCCTTCAAATAGCTGGAAAGCCTTCCTAAGAAGGACAAACACAAACAAGTCCAAAATGTGAAGACTATATTAAATATCTAACTGATCAATGCCCAAACACTGATGGACATCTATAAACATCAACACCTTCCAGGAAAATGTGACCTCACCAAATGAACTAAATAAGATACCAGGAACCAATCCTGGAGAAACAGGGATATATAAACTTTCAGACAGATAATTCAAAACAGCTGTCTTGAAGAAACTCAAAAAAATTCAAGAGAACACAGAGAAGGAATTTGGAATTCTAGCAAATAAATATTTTTTAACAAAGGGATTGAAATAATTAAGAAGAAGCAAACAAGTAGTCTAGAGCTGGAAAAATGCAACTGACATACTGAAGAATGCATCGGTCTCTTAATATTAAAACTGATCAAGCAGAAAAAAAATTAGTGAGTTTGAAGACAAGACTATTTGACAATACATAGAGGAGACAAAAGAAAAATTAAAAAAAAAATGATGTACACCTACAAGATCTAGAAAATAGTCTCAAAAGGAAAAGTCTAAGAGTTACTGGCCTTAAAAAGTGGGAAGAGAAAGAGACAGGGATATAAAGCTTATTCAAAGGGATAATATCAGAAAACTTACCAAACCTAGAGAAAGATATCAACATTCAAGTACAAGAAGGCTGTAAAACATCCAGCAAATTTAACCCAAAGAAGTCCACCTCAAGACATTTAATTATCAAACTCACAAAGGTCAAGGATAAAGAAAGAATTCTAAAAGCAGAAAGAGAAAAGAAACAAGTAATAAACATGGAGTTCCTATATGTCCAGAGCAGACTTCTCAGTGGAAACGTTACAGGCCAGGAGACAACAACATGACATATTTAAAGTGCTGAAGATAGAAAAATTTTACCCTAAAATAGAATATCCAGTGAAAGTATCCTTCAAGTATGAAGGATAAAGATCTTCCCAGAGAAACAAAAGCTAAGAGACTGCATTAACACCACATCTGCCCTAAAAGAAATGGCTAAAGGGAGTTCTTCAATCTGAAACAAAAGGATGTTAAAGAGCAAGAAGCAGTCATGTGAAGGTACAAAATGCACTGGTAATACTACACAGAAAAACACAGAATAGTATAACATTACAATGATGTTGTATAAACTAGTCTTGTCTAAGGTAGAAAACTAAATGATGAGCCAATCAAAAAACTAACAACTTTTCAAGACACAGCACAATGAGACATAAAGAGAAACAACAAAAAGTTTAAAAGCAGGAAGATAAAGTGTAGAGCTTCTATTCATTAACTTTTTGTGTGTTTTTATGGGTTATAAAACAGCAATCACAAGCCTTATGGTAACCTCTGATTGAACAAATAACAAATACTTAAAAACATAAAAGCAAGACATTAAAGTATACCACCAGACAAAATCACCTTCACTAAAAGGAAGACAAGAAAGAAGGAAAGAAAGAGGAGAAGATTATAAAACAACCAGAATATAAATAACAAAATGGCAGAAGTCCTTACTTATCAATAATAACATTAAACATAAGTCAACTGAACTCTCTAATCAAAAGACATAGACTAATTGAATGGATTAAAAAAACCACGACTCACTGATATGTTGCCTACAAGAAATACACTTCACCTATAAAGACCCGCATAGACTGGGAAGGAAAAAGATATTCCATGCCAATAGAAACAAAAAAAAGAGCAGAAGTAATTAGGTTTATATCAGGCAAAATAGATTTCATGACAAAAATTGTAAGAAAAGACAAAGAAGATAATTATATGATGATGAAAGGGTCAATTCAGTGAGAATATATAATAATTATAAATGCACCCAAAACTAGAGCACCCAGATATAAAAAGCAAAAATTATTAAAGAGAGAGAGAGAGAGAGAGAAAATGAGAGAGAGAGAGAGAAAGAAGAGAGAGCATGCGAGCCCAATACATTAACACTGGAGACTTCAACACCCCAGTTTCAGCACTGGACAGATACCCCAGACAGAAAATCAGCAAAGAAACATCAGACTTAACATGTACTATAGAACAAATGGGCCTAATAGATATTTAAAGAATATTTTATCCAATGTCTGTGTAACACAAATTCTTTTCCTCAGCACAAGGATCATTCTCAAGGATAAACCATATGTTAGGTTATAAAACAAGTCTTAACACATGCATAAAAATGGAAATAATATCAAGCATCTCCTCTGACCACAATGGACTAAAACTACAAATCAATAACAAAAGGAATTCAGAGAACTATATAAACATATGGAAATTAAACAATATGCTCCTGAATGACCACTGAGTCAATGATAATGGTAATGAAAACACAACATACCAAAACCTACAGGTTAGAGCAAAAGCAGTACTAAGAGGGAAAATTACAGCTCTAAGTGCCTATATCAAAAAAACAAACAAAAAAACCTCTGAACATATAATGTAATGATGCATTTTAAAGAGATGGAAAAGCAAGATCAAACGAAACCCAAAATTAGGAGAAGGAAAGAAATAAGGATCAGAGCAGAAACAAATGAATAAATAAAATCAAAGATGAAATGGAAACATTACAACTGATACCACAGAAATTCAAAGATCATTGGTCGCTACTATGAACAACTAATTATATGCCAATAAACCGAAAAACATAGAAGAAATCGATAAATTCCTAGACACATACAACCTACCAAACTTGAACCATGAAGAAATCCAAAGCCTGGACAGACTAGTAACAAGTAACGAATAACAAGATCAAAGCTGTAATAAAAAGCCTCCTAATAAAGGGAAGCCCAGGACCTACTGTCAATCCACTGCTGAATTCTATCAAACATTTAATGAATAACTAATACCATTCCTACTCAAACTGTTCCAAAATATGAAGGAGGAGGGAATAATTCTAGTTTCATTCTACAAGACCCTGATACCAAAACCAAAGACTCACTGAAAAAGAAAAAAAAAAAAAAAAAAAAAACCTACAGGGCAGTATCTCTCATGAATATTCATACAAAAACCCTTACCAAATACCAACAAACCAAATTGAACATTAGAAAGATCATTCATTATGACCAAGTGGGATTTATCCCTGGGATGCAAGGAATGGTTCAACAAATACAAATCAATCACTGTAATACATCATATCAACAGAATGAAGGATAAAAGCCATACGATCCTCTAAATTGATGCTGAAAAAGCATGTGATAATGTTCAATATCCTTTCATGATAAATAAAACCCTCAAAAATCTGAAGATACAAGGAATATACCTCAATGTAATAAAAGCCATGTATGTCAGGCCCACAGCTAGTGTCATACTGAATGGTGAAAAATTGAAAGCCTTTCCTCTTAGTTCTGGAGCAAGACAAGGATGCTCACTTTCGACCCTGTTATTTAACACAAAAGTCCTAGCTGCAGCAGGCAGACAAGACAAAGAAAGAAAGGGCATATAAACTGGAAAGGAATAAGTCAAATTATCTTTGTTTGCAGATGATATTATTTTAAATTTGGAAAAACCTAAAGACTCCACCAAAAAACTATTATAACTGACAAGCAAATTCAGTAAAGTTATAACTGTATAAATATTTGTTGAATTATAAAGAATAATTTATTATTCCTTTATTATAGGCAGTCCTTGAGCTAAAGATACCTATTTCTGACATTTAATCTTTACAACACCTCCTTCATATTGATAAAATTCAGGCTCGGATAGGTTAAGTATAAAACATTGTATGTCCCTCAAGGTAGAGTAAAAATAACATCATTATGCATTTTATGACCTTTGATGCAGTATTTAATCTAATTAAGAGCATATTATTGACCTAGAAAAAATATAGCTATTCATAAGCTGTGTTAAATACTATTTTACTGAATTTTCTGTCTGAATACATCATCGAAGTCACTTAAAGGGTGGCTTAGAAAATGTAAAAAAAATCAACATACAAAAATCAGTACATTTCTATATGCCAACAGTTAACAATCTAAAAAATAAATTTAAAAATGTAAGCCCATTTACAATAGCCCCAAATAAAATTAAATAGGAATTAACCTAACTAAAGAAGTGAAAGATCACTACAATGAAAACTATAAAATACTGATGAGTAAAATTGAACAAGATGCCAAAAAAATGAAAAAATACTCCATGTTCATGGATTGGAAGAATCAATATTGTTAAAATGTTCATACTACTAAAAGCAGTCTACAGATTCAATGCTATCCCTATCAAAATAGCAATGACAATGTTCACACACACCAAAAAAAAAAAAAAAAATCCTAAAGTTATATGGAATCATGAAAGACCCAGAATGGCCAAAGCTATACTGAGCAAAAAGAAGAAAACTGGAGGAATCACATTACCTGATTTAAATTCTATTACAGAGCTACAGTAACCAAAACAGCATGGTACTGGCATAAAAACAGACACACAGACCAATGGAACAGAATAGAGAACCCAGAAACAAATCCATACACCTATGGTAAACTAATTTTTGACAAAGGTGCCAAGAACGCGCAAAAAGACTGACTCTTCAATAAATGGTGGCAGGAAAACTGGATATCCATATATAGAACAATGAATCTAGACCCTTATCTCTTGCCACATACAAAAGTCAAATCAAAATCAATTAAAGACCTAAGATCAAAGACCTCATATTATGAAATGACTTCAAGAAAATGTTGGGGAAACTCCAGGACATTGATCTGCACAAAGATTTCTTGAGTAATACCCTACAAGCACAGGCAACCAAAGCAAAAAAAAAAAAAGACAAATGGGATTACATCAAGCTTAAAAGCTTCTGCACAGCAAAGGGAAAAATCAACACAATTGGGAGACAAGGCACAGAATGGAGGAAAATATTTACAAACTACTATGTGACAAGGGATTAATAACCAAAATATATAAGCTCAAAACACTCTAAAGAAAAAAGCCTAATAATTCTATTTAAAAAGTGGGCAAAAGATTTGTATAAACACTTCTCAAAAGAGACATAAGAATGGCAAACAGGCACATGAAAAGGTGCTCAACAGATCATCAGAGAAATGCAAATCAAAACAGATTATCATCTCACCCTGATTAAAAGGGCTGTTATCTGAAGTCAGGTAATAACAAATGCTGGTCAGGATGCGGAGAAAAGGGAACCCTTGTACACTGTTAGTAAGAGTATAAATTAGTACAACCACTATGGAGAACAGTTTGGAGGTTCCTCAAAAAACTAAAAATAGAGCTACTATATGATCTAGCAATCCCACTGTTTGGCATATGCTCAAAAGAAAGGAGATCTGTATATCAGCAAGAAATATCTTCACTCCCATGTTTGTTGCAGCACTATTTACAATAGCCAAGATTTGGAAACAACCTAAGTGTCCATCCACAGATGAATGGATAAAGAAAATATGGTACATATATGCAATGGAGTACTATTCAGCCATAAAAAGAATAAGATTCTCTCATTTGCAACAACATGGATAGATCTGGCAGTCATTATGCTAAGTGAAATAAACTAGGCACAAAGACAAACATCACATGTTCTGACTTATTTGTAGGATCTAAAAATCAAAACAACTGAACTCATGGTCACAGACAGTTGAAGGATGGTTATCAGAGGTTAGGAAGGGTAGTGGGGCAGTGGGAGCTTTCATTGAACATTCACTATTTGGGTGATGGCTACACTAAAAGCCTAGACTTCACCACAATGCAATATATGCGTGTAAGAAATCTCTACTTGTATCCCCTAAATATATTTTTTAAAATTAAAAATATCTAATTTATATCTTTAATATTAAATTATATATCATCAAAACATTGAAAAATATGAAGAATAAAGCCTGTGGGAACCAAAGTACCTGATAATTCCTTTAACATTTCCTTATAGGATTTTCCTATCCTTATTATCATTTTAACCTATTTGATTTGGTTATTCTAGGACTTCCATATTCTTTAAACATTATTGATAAAAAGTAACCTAGTAATTTAAGACTCTGATTAATACACAGCATTATATAATGATTATTTACCAATTCTCATTACCCATTGTATTAGTTTGTTCTCATATTGCTATAAAGAACTACCTGAGACTGTATAATTTATAAAGAAGGGAGGTTTAATTGCCTCACAATTCCACAAACTGTACAGGAAGCATGGTTAAGGAGGCCTCAGGAGACTTATAATCATGGCAGAAGGCAAGGGGGAAGCCAGCACAACATATGTGGATGGAGCAGGAAGAAGAAAGTAAAGTGGGAGGTGCTACAGATGTTTAAATGCCCAGATCTTGTGAGAACTCTATCACCAGACAGCACTAAAAGTATGGTGCTGAACCATTAGACACTACCCCCATGATCCAATCACTTCCCACCAGGCCCCACCTCCAACACTCGGGATCACAATTAAACATGAGATTTGGGTGGGAACAGAGAGCCAAACCATATCACTCATATTATTTTAATAATCCAACAGAACGTTGCGTTTTCCAACAAAATGCCATGGCAACACTTTGCTAAACCCAGTTTATATGCAAATATGTTTCCTTGTCCTCTCAACCACCTTCAATCAGGCCTATTTGACCTCAGTGCTTGTTATTTTGTGTTGGATGGATTAGGTTCCCTGAATGTACGAACTGCGGTACTCAACACTGTTTCCCTAGGAACGTTTTGGTCTACTCAGCATCAACAAGATAACTCTTATTTAGTCTACTGTCAAACACAAGGCCTTCTGAATTATCCTAACTTGTCTGCTGGTCTCGCTTTCTGTAAGTTCATCTTCTATATGTCATTCCTCTAATTAATATCCTTTAAGATTCTACAGGACTAAAAAATGTATTTTTCAAAGCATTCTGACATGAGTTCCTAGGAATCTGGAAAGGTGCCTCTAGGGCCACTACAGAAGATAAAGCAGCTAGCTATGCAGGAATGTGCTGCTATTTTAACCAGAGCAATTCTATTGTTCTCAATCTCTATATGTAGATGAACATACATAATTGTTTTAAAAAGTTGTTGTGCTATTTTTTTATGAAAGGTAGAATTATTGGTTGGTATTGGGGATAGACTCTAATTAATGTAATTCTGCATACAAAGCACTTCATGACCCGATGCCTACCAACTTGTTAACCTTATCTCGTGCTTCTAAATTGTTCATAGTACTTAAAACACTACAATTTTATGCTACTTTAGGCTTTGTCCAACATATACACTTTATTCCACGTAGTATCCTCATCTAGCATGGCCACCTTCCCATCTTACTTCGTTAGCAACTGTTAATGCCCTTCAGGTCTTGGCTTAATTACAGTATGTCTGAGAAACCTTCCCTGACTTGTAAATGTCCCTTGATTATAACTCAATTATAACACATAGGTGTATTAACATAATTCATCTGCACATTTATTTTATCAATAGGTCTGCCAAACTTGGCCCAACAGATTTCTAGGCCAGACTAGTAACAACTACAGTAGACTACTGGTATGTAATCACCAGGTCCTAATTCTATTTCCTCCTACCTTTATTTCAAGAACGAAAATTTATTAAAATAATAAAATAATTTCTCTAAGAAGATAATAATTAAACAAGAAGCTTTTAGGAAGAGACGGCTCTTAATTCACACAAAGTTATTTCCTTAAATGGAATTGATATACTTATTAGAAGAGCTGAACTGAATTTCCAAATAGTTTAATGTAAAATACTTTGGAAAATAAAAACATTCCTGGTAACTTGTGGTAACATAAGACCAGAATACAACACTATTTTTTAATTTTTAGTTGTCCAAAATAACAAGTAGAATAAAGTAGCCAACATTAGTTAACCAAGCTTTTAGCTTGTTTTTGGATTCCATTTTCTATAATTATCAGGAAATTTAACTGTAACATTTAGATTATGATAAGCTTGACACAGATCATATATAAAACATTATAACTCTTAAGGTCTTTAAACAACAATCTTTGAAACTTAACTTCAGACTTTTTTTTAAATGTACAAAAAGACTATCTTTTTTAGAAAAACAAAATTTTTATTGCTTACTACTGCCCTCTAGCGAATTTCCAGAAAAAAAAAATCACAGAACTAAAGAGATACAGTTTTAAAATGCTTCTATTACTAGGTGGGCCATAATTGCCTCCAAATTTACTTATTTTGACTTCCAAGAATAAATCACCAACTCTATTTGAAAACTAAAATGTTTTAAAATAACATATACAAACTACATTCCTAATAACTTCTTTCACTGCTCAGTTTAGAATGGCACCTTTTCTTTACGTATCTCCTTCCTTTATCTAGAATGATGGTTTCCAATTCTGTGAGCCTTAGATTACTGTAAAGGATCAACGCTAAATACTACCTGTAGACTTAATAAATGTCTTCCACATATTTGTAAAACATATTATTCAAAGATGTACCTGCTATTACGATGACTGAAACAATACAGGTACTCAAGACTTTCCTTTTAAATATTCACTGAGTCTAAGACATAAATATTTTCTTACATTTACTATCAGTGAAATTTGGATGCATCCAAAAATTGAAGGCACTTTATAAGTGGAGGCTAGGTAGAAGTCATGACTTAGTTGTCACTACACACACCTTCAGAAATTTGGTCACAGCAAGTTATATATATTACAGTTACTTCAGTTGAGTTACATGCATTCTTGGTACAATTATTGAGTTTAATTGCCACTTATGTCTTATAATATGATTTGACATTAAAACAAAAAATGTGTAAGTAAGGAGAAAGAGAATGAAGAAGCATTAGTAGTAAAGAAAATGTTCATTAGAACAATAGGCATAAATCTGTATTTTCTTACAAAGCAACAGTCAAGTGTTTCATAAGCTTAAGAAAGGGAGATATCCAAAACAGAAGTTATTTTGCATTTTTCTGCTTAAATATATGCAAAAGGATTCCGTTCTATATGGCAAGACAAGAAACAACAACAAAACAACTTAACTATACAGGACAGATATATTAGCAGCTTCAAAGAAAATCCCAGAGATAAGACTAGAACACTCAAGAAAAGTTGCACGTCAATTCTCTTGATAACATAAAAGACAATACACTTTTTTAGCTTCCATGTATGAATGAAAACATGTGAAACTTATCGTTCTGAGCCCAGATCATTTCACCTAATAGAGTAACTAAGACTAATGACTAAGAGAGTAGAGGCCAGTAAGGGTAGGGAGTAGGGAGAGGAGATAAACAGAGGCTTGATTAATGGGTACAAAAGTACAGTTAAACAGACAAAATAAGACCTAGTGTGCAACAGATCAGCAGGGTGACTACAGTCAACGATAATCCATTGCATATTTCCAAATAGCTAGAAGAGAATAATTTGGATGTTCCCAGTATTAAGTTTAAGGTGATGGATATTCCAATTACCCTGATTTGATCATTATACATTATACAAAAGTCTTAGACTATCACATGTACCTAGAAAATGTGTGTATCTATTATACATCTATAAAAATAAAAGACAATACAGTTGGTTCCCATCTTACAATGGTTCAACTTAGGATTTTTAAACTTTGTGTGGTATGAGACCATTCTTTTTCACTTTCGGTACAGTAGTTAATAAATTACATAAGAATATATTTGATATTTTATTATAAAACAGGCTTGCTGTTAGATAATTTTGTGAAACTATAGGCTAATGTAAGTGTTCTGAGCATGTTTAAGAAAGGTTAGGCCGGGCGCAGTGGCTCAAGCCTGTAATCCCAGCACTTTGGGAGGCCGAGACGGGTGGATCACGAGGTCAAGAGATCGAGACCATCCTGGTCAACATGGTGAAACCCCGTCTCTACTAAAAATACAAAAAATCAGCTGGGCATGGTGGTGCGTGCCTGTAATCCCAGCTACTCAGGAGGCTGAGGCACGAGAATTGCCTGAACCCAGGAGGCGGAGGTTGAAGAGAGCCGCGATCACGCCATTGCACTCCAGCCTGGGCAACAAGAGCGAAACTCCGTCTCAAAAAAAAAAAAAAAAAAAAAGAAAGGTTAAACTAAGCTATAGCGTTCAGATAGGCTAAACTAAGCTATGATGTTCAGGAACTTAAGTAAATTAAATGCATTTTCAAATTACAATATATTTCACTTATGATGGATTTAACATAATGTAACTCCACTGTAAGTCAAAAAGCATCTTTGTTGTATGGTAAAACATAAACATAATAATGAATTCAAAAAGTGATTTAGAATTCTCATACTCCAAAGTTTTAGAAATACCTTTCATTTCCCTCATATTTTCCTTTTTATGAATGCAGATAAATCCAAGAAATTTCACTCACTAAATATAAAACAAAGATTACAGATGATTAAGAAAAAATTATCAGATCTTTCCTTATAGTGATACATAAAGTAATGGCGTACCTTACAATCAGTAGCATGTATTCAGAGAAATATGCTTTTACATAGGCTGAAAAAACTGACTTTTGCTGGAATTTCTTTCACAAAATATTATTGAGAACCACTGCTGTGGTTCATAAGGTATTATAATATGAATTAAATTTTTCTCTTTCCCTGAAATTCATATGTTGAAATCTAATCCCCAGTGTGATATTTGTAGGTGGAGCTTTTAAGAGGTAATTAAGTCATCCTTTATGAATAAGATTAATTCCATTTTAAGAAGGGTCACAAGAGAGCTTGCTTCCTTTCTCTTACTGCTCTTTATCTTATGAACATGGAATGAGAAGACAGCCAACTGCAAATCAAGGAAGAGGGCCCTCACCAGACACCAGACGCCTTGATGTTGTACTTCCCAGGCTCTAGAACCATGAGAAATGTGTTTGTTGTTTGAGCCACCCAGTCTATGGTACATCAACCTGAACTAGGACATGGAGGCAAAACAACATTTGATGGGTATGAAAAGAAAATGTTAAATGTTTCATTTCTATATTTAAATCCTTAATTTATCACTTTAATTTTCTTTAACCTTTTTTACATTAAATGTACATAGGTTAGCATAACAATATGTAAATATGTATTTATAAACCATAAATACCCTGGAGAACATATTTAAAGTTTTACTGATAAAGGTATGCAGTAAACAATTTAGCAGTCACTGCTTCTACGGGCACTTCACTGGTACATACAATACATTTTGCATGAAGACATCATTTAACATTTCCCCACTTGGTGGCACCAAAAAATCAGAATATCTACATAGACATCTGTGCTTACAGGTTTTACTTTTTTAAATTTAATAAGTATCAATTTCCTTTCAATGTAAGCTTAAAATAATCAGCAAACTAATATGCTGTTAGACCTTCTTATTCTCCTAAAGCTCACTGACATTTGGCATTTATTAATATATGGTAGAGTACTCAGAATCAGTAAAATTTAAATTATCAACTAGTTTCAAAAATAGTAATATATAAGAAATTCACACTTGATTGACACATTAAAAAAACCTCTCTAGTCTCAATACAAAAAAAATGGAGTTACAAATTCTGTAACAAACATCATTTTTACATTCCATTTTATATTTAGGGCCAAAGTACTCAAGTATTAATTTCCCACTCTGGGTACTTTAAGACTAACTCTCTTCTATACTTCATGAATATTTTCTATACCTTCTTTCAAGCTACCTCAAGAAAAGCCTTTTCAAGATAAGCTAAGAGAAAATTTTGTATCCCAATCACAAGCAAATATAAATATACTATTTAACCACCAATCTATAATAAAAGTACTTATCTATAAATTGTTGATTTTCAACAAATTTTTACTAACATTTCAGTATTACTGGCTCATTCTCCCCCAAGATGGGGAAACTTGGGATCAGGTAATAGATTTTAAACAAACTCACACTCATGAACGGAGCTCAGATATACATACCGTGATGCTCCTCTTGAAGAGGATATAATCTACCTTCCTCTTCCTATACCTCTATGCACCATAGGTATTAAAACGGGCCAAATCATGGCTTGGTAGTAAAACCTGAGCTTTGAGTACTTGTAGTGCTGTTCAAATGATACTGTGTCTCTCTTCACACTCCTCCAACCCCAACTAAACAACATTCAATTATGAATGCCTGTTTTACTTACCTTTGAATAATACACATTCTTGCTCATCATGATACAACTGCTTTTTGCCTTTGGTTTATTTTCACTGAGAGAGGAAGCAGGAGGGAACTATAGTTTGAACCATATAAAACTTTGAATATTCAACTGTTTAAGCTAATAGTGACTATTTATTAAGTGGCCAATAGAGTCTAAGGCTTGGTGGATTATTTAATTAAATCCTCACTACTTTTCATTTAAATGCTATACCACTATAAAGATGAAGAAATTTAGATGGGAAAGTAGGTCAGGAGACCTAAGGATTTGAGATCCACATTTCAGCCTCTCCATACCAATTACGATAATTTTATTGTTTATGCTGCCTAAAGAAAACTAATAATGGCTAGGAAGTTGAATTTTAGTGTGCTGCTACATTGGAATCTCTCCCTTGGTCTTAGGCCTCAAGTGGTCCCTCTTTACCAATTTAGCAACTCTTTTATGTGTTCCTGGTTCCCACCCTCAATCCCATCATAAGGTCCTCTGGTTGTTTTTTTTTTTTTAATAAATATCCTTCAGCCCAGCCCTCTATACCATAAATTCTCACATTATCATCAAAGGATTCTCAGAAACTGTGATTTTAAGTGAAACAATGTGTGACAAAAACCAATTTTTTGTTTGTTTGTTTTCTGAGATGGGAGTCTCACTCTTATTGCCCAAGCTGGAGTGCAATGGTGCAATCTTGGCTCACTGCAACCTCTGCCTCCCAGGTTCAAGCGATTGTTGGATACAATGAGTTCTAAATTTCTCTTCAAAGAATCAGTATGTCAGTATGTTCAGTTCTTTGTCCTCCATTTTAAAGTTTAACTTTCTTGTAGCTTCAGTAAACAACATTTTCCACCAGTTCCAATCAGGAGTTCACATCTGTTCCCCTAGGCACCTGCTCTATACGAACTCATCCTGGTCACCTGCTGTAACCTGAGTCACCCCTGGTCACCTGCTCTGACCAGAGTTACCTGTTCCATAACTGTTTTTCCTGCCAAACCGCTCACCCCACCACTCTGATTCATACCTCTGCTCTCTTTAAAAATAGGCAATTGGAATTAGCCTAGATTGCTCAGTCCAACCCTACCCAATAGGGGAACGACACAGCAGTAGGGGTTACCTGTGTCAGGGATAAGAACCCCTTCCCCTCCCCTGTTCAGGTGTGCATTTGCCATTGTTCCACCCAAGAGATGCACTCTTCTATAGAAGTAAATTGCCTTGCTGAGAAAATTTATATTCAAGTGCTATTTCCTTTGTGGCACCAAAAATTTACATATAACATGATTTTCCTGCCTCAGCCTCCTGAGTGGCAAGGATTACAGGCACCCACCACTATGCCCAGTTAATTTTTGTGTTTTTAGTAGAGACAGGGTTTTACCATGATGGCCAGGCTGGTTTTGAGCTCCTGTCCCCATGTGATCCACCCACCTCAGCCTCCCAAAGTGCTGAAATTACAGGTGTAAACCACCATGCATGGCAACGAAATCAATTTTACCACAGGCTAATTGATAAAAACAAGAGCTAACTTCCTATGGCATATTTCTAGTGACAAGAACATCACCAAACTTCTAAATGAAGACTCAAAACACTTCTAACATTAAATATTGAAATAAATGTAAACTCTACATACATTCAGGAAAGATTAATAAAAAAAAAATCAACTTTTGGTGAATGAGTGAGTGATGATGGTTGTAGTGGTAGTGGGTTAAATTAAGGAATAAACGTTTGCAAAGTGAAAATTGTAAAGAGCACCTCCTACCACCACACAGTTCAAAAACAAACAACAACAATGTTGGACTGAATGTTTTTGTACTGCAATTATTGTTATGTACTTGCATGCAGCACACTTTAAGAATTTTTATTTTACAATAATTTGCATTCATTCATTCATTTTCCAACCCACTTATTCTCAGTTCAGGGTCATGGGTGGCTGGAGCCTATCCTACTAGCTCAGGTTGCAAGGCTGGAACCAACCCTGACCAGGGCACCATTCCAACTGCAGGGTGCACTCACACATACCCAAACTCACTCCTACTGGCAGTTTCAGAGACACCAATTCACCTAATGTGCACACCTTGGGAATGTGAGGGGAATCCCATGCAGACATAAAAACAACATGGAAACTACCAGAGAAAACCCACACAGACATGGAAACAACAAGCAAACTCCACACAGTAGCCCTGGCCAGAAACTGATTTTTTTTCACATCAACATTATAAGAAAACAACATGAAAAAAAAGACATTATTTGAGGAACTGGTATATCCTAGAAAAGTAAAGCTCTTTTAAGGATAGCTTAAGTAATTCAGTATGAATATTACGTTGGTTTAGTTAATGATTTAAATGATAATTTTCAAAGTTTCCATATAAGTTTAAAACATTTATCTTTCCAATAATATAATTCCTACAAAGAAGCTCTCTTTCAAATAGTTGTAATAACAACTTATTTTCTCCACTCCCACTCCCTACTCTCATAGTTTATTTAATTCAGAGCCATCAGAGTAATACTGTTAAAATGTTTGTCAGAGCCCATTACTTTTCCAATTAAATCTTCCAGTGGCTTCTAATCTCAATCAGTATAAAATTCAAAATCCTAACTGTGGACTATAAAGCTCACATGACATGGCCTCTTGCTACCTCTCTGAAACTTTTGCTACTCCCCTTGGTCAACTGAATTCCAGCCACAATGGCTTTGCCTCCTTGCTAGTATCTGAATACGGCATATATATGTCCACCTTAGGATCCTCACCCTTAACTCTTCTGTCATGGCTTACTTTCACTTCATTCAAATCTCTGTTCAGATATTAGAGAAACTATTCCTGATCTTTACAGTGCAGCCTCCACTACTGTCTAGCTTCTTATGTTGCCTTATTTTTCTTCACAGTATTTACCAATTAACCATTGGGAGACAAATCTCCATGCATCTTTCATTTCTGCATATTTTGCAAGCCAGGAGCTGACTGTCCCCCACCCCACCTGCCACTATTTTTTGCTGTACTATCTTTTCAAAGATCTTTGTATAGCAAATAGTCTTGGTAGATACAGAAAATAGCTTTCCCTGGAGCAAAGTACAGGTATGCTTACCATCCATTATAAAAGATTCAACTTCCCTAAGCTCAGAGTTCCTCTTCTACAATGCACTCTGTTATGTGCAGGTCTCATCTAGTTTTCTTCCCATTACCCTAGGGGAACTGGGACACAGGGAACCAACACAAGAAAACGCTGATCCTATGGTTACTGCTATTGCTGTGAGTAGAAGTCTTATATCTTCAGTTGCCATCCATAAAACTGGAAGGCTGTAAGTACATTACATATTGAATTTCTCTCTATTTTTTTCTCCTAACATTCCACTGATTGCTCTATCCTCATTTTCCTATAGTTTTCACAGCACTTTTACAAATAGTATCATTTGACCTTCAAAAATCCTTGTGAAGCATTTTATCTTTCCGTTTAATGGGGAAGACACTGATCCAGAAAGGTTAAAGGATAAACCCAAGATTAGCAATAACAGATCAGTCACAGAATAACAGCAATTAGAATTCAGGTCTAATTCCTCATTTGATACTCATCTGTGACTTCTTAAAAGACAAATAACTAACATGCTGTACATTTTGTGAGATAGAAGGATAATCACCCACTGATATTAAATGGCAAATTCCTTATGTGACATAACATAAAAACACAGAAAATGTCAATGAATAGTAATACTGAGTACCTAAATAAGCACCTGTAAGATATCGCAATGTATGTCTTTTGGGTTTTTTTTAATTATATATTATGGCACATGAATGATCATTTGACCGAACTAGATTCTGCTTGTACAATAACAGCTATTTCCTTTATGTCTAAAGAAAGACATATTAAGAAAATATTCAAAAATGTTTGCTTTAACCAGAATTTTCCATCTTTGCAAGAATTAAGAGTGCTTCAAAATAAACTTCATTAATCTGAAAGGTTCCAGATAATATTAACGCTGCTTATACAACTCTCAGGATAGGTAATAAAGAAGCATTTATTACTAGCTTTTTCTTTAGAATGTGAGCAAAAGACTCAAAGAGAAGTCTGTATACAACTTGGTCAGTCATTTATAATTCACACCTTACCACTTCCAGGAAGACTGAGGGGGAAAAAAAGTCTGAGAGTATAAGAATAGATTCCATATACAAGAGAAGTATCAAGTTATATAAAATACCTGATTTTAAAAGCCCTATATCCTCCAGTAGAGTAAATATGCAAAATCAGTAATAGATCCTAGTCTATGGTTCAGAGTCCTAACAAGCTTATAAATATGCTAATATGTTTATGAACAGATTTATAAGCATACCAGATATTATAAATCTACCACATAGATTTATAAGCATCGATTATTATAACATAGGATATAACCACCTTCAAGGCTCATAAGTTATGAAATTTCTGATTATTAAATTGCACCAATATAGCTAAAATGATGGGTGAGTAGTTAAAATTTTACCCTTAAGAAAACTGAAGAAAAATTGAAAAAGAAAGAACCAAAAAATTATAAAGGTAAACAGAATAAAACGTATTGAGTCACTACAGTAAAAAATTATTTTATAAGACAATTTTAACTCAGTTATCACCAGTTCACTTACTGTGTAAGTTATAGCTGCCAACATTCCGATCAAGGTGAGAGAACTAATAGAAAATGACAATGCAGCTAAACCATCTGCAAAGAAAGAAAAACTGTTTAAAATGTACATATATACTACTCAAATGTTTACATTTAGCAAATTAATGTAAAACGCTGAGCTGCTTATACATTTTGAAGAAATAAAAACCAATATGTACTACCATATTCTTGAAGTCCTAACTTAGAGAAAAGACTCTTTAAAGGGCTCTTTAAAAATTGATTTGTAAAAGATCTTTCAGACTAGCTGAGATTTTCTTTCCCTCACCTCTTAAAATTAACAGGAAAATTACTGGTTAATTATTGGGCCCAAAAAGAGAACAGTAAAATATCAGATGCTCAAAAAGTGAATAAAAAGATCACATGGGCTTTCTCAATGGTAGACCCTAAAAGATAATATTACATAGGAAAGCTACCGACCTTGACTCTTTCTCCCTTCTCAACACAGTCTTAATACTTCTAGTTACTTCGTTCTTGATTTTCAAATCAGTTTTTAATGTACAGTCAAAAACTAAAATCTTAATTAAAGAGTTTATTTCACTTTTTAACTTGAAAGGACAAGCTTGCCCACTTGGTAGAAAAATAAAAGCAAACACAACTAGAAAACAGATTCAAAAACGCACACACACACACACACACACACACACACATATACAACTATGCTAACAAGTTGGATTTAGGAAATTATCTAAAGGAAGGTCAAAGAGTGAGGGACAGGAATGATACTTTCACATAAATATATCAAATTATGTAATAAAATACTGGGCAACCTTGAATACTCTTAGGTAGGAACAATACTTTCTCCAGTTTTAATACAAGTCCTATCAGGCCTGTATTGATCAAGTTTAAATGCAGGTCTTATAGAACCAAATACAACATTTTGATTAATTTAATGTGTTGACATTAATCTTTTATGAGTACTAATAAAATTACAATGATCTATCATCTTAAAACTCATGTCTCAGTTTTGTAAAACACATAAAGAGAGCATATTATTAACAAATTCGTAAATCATATAAAGCAAATTTTTGTCTTAATTTTTTAAAACTGTATTTTATCAAATCAAAGACATTTTGATGCCATAACTTTATTGATTGTACCAGAAGCATCAACAGAAGGTGTTGATACAACTAGAAGAGGTCTGCTATCTGGCTGATAACAATTATAAGGTACTATCACTTGTAAAATATATCTCCAAAACAGAGATAAAAATCTGAAAAAGTATGTGTCTTAGGAATGATAAAACCGAGTATTATGCTAACATATTTGGCCATCAAAATGTTAATATTACTAACAGTCATCATCATCTGAACCAAATAACTCAAGATTGATCATTATTTATTATTCCCATTTGGGTACAGGATGAATAAACATATACTGAAGATACTTGAAGATGCATTCTCTCTATATGTTAGGGGGTCTATGATCTGGACACATACATCTTTATGATGTAATAAATAAATCCTATTGTAAACAAGTGTGGTACAGTCATAAAATGCATTACTCTGCTGAAATAAAAAGAAACTACTTATACAAATGAATTTTGAAGTATTATTTCATGAAAGAAGCCAGACATACACAAAAAAGAATCATTAATAAATGGAATCAGAATTTCACTCACAATATTCAAAAAAAGCAAAACTAACATATAGTGACAGAAATTATAATCATAGTATCTCTCATGGGAGATGATATTAACTGAATGGCATATTGCGAAAAAATTGCTGGAGTGGTAGATGTGTTCTACACCTTGACTGTAATCAGTTACAATGACGGTATACATGTATTGTAAGATCCATGCATTAAGATGCCTAAAAAATGAAAGGAGATGGGATGAGAAATAAAAGGACTAAAAATTAAGAATACTTGGGTAACTGTTTTCGACTTAGACAGCTGATCTAGACTGATAAGCAACATATATTTTAGATGGTGTTAACACTGGAGACAAAAAAAATGGAAGACTAAATTGAATGGAATTACAAAACAAAACAAAACAAAACAAAACAAAACAAAACAAAACAGAATAATGCTACCTATCTAATCACCAGTTCAAGTTATACTAATACTCAAAGTATAACTTATGAAATAATATTTAGGGCAGAAGAGTAGTCACTCAAGAGACCTAAAGGAGTTAACTCCAAGAAAAGAAGCTATTAATTTATCAGCAACAGAATCAAGGTGCACAAATCTGACAATTCAGTATTAGTAGATGCCAGGCCTGCTACCCTTATTCTTGCTGGTATCAGCAAGATATTAATGAATCACAATTTACAACATGAGATCTTAAGTGGAAAGCAAGAAAATTACGAACTCATACAGCAGACTGCAAGACTTAATTTAATCATTATTTAGTATTGTAACTGGGTAAAAAAGAACTGCGGATCAAAGAATGTACAGTACCTATTAGAACAGTCATAAAAGCAATACAGTTTTCCTGCATAATATTTATAGAAATAAGTACACTAGGTATCTTTGAAAATAAATTACTATATTCAAATGCACAAGAAATTTTGAGTAATATAATACACTTATTTTAATATCACTTTCTAATTCCAAAGTTATTTTTTTCAATGATTAAGCAACTTTCTTTAACCTAACCCAAGCCCTTTTTTTTTTTTTCTTTTTTTTTTCTGTAAAAACCTAGGTCACACAGAGTAAGTTAAAAAAACTTCTAGAAGAACAATTCCAAAATATTTTGATGAGGTAAATTTATAATAAAACACTACTTAATTCATATAAAACCTCTGTAATTTATATTTGACATAAAAGATAATTTAGTCCCAAACAAAAAGATAAGGTTCTCTCTTACTAATTAAAAATAAAACCCAATATATCCAGTAGATTTCTTTAACATATTATTCAATATTATCCTAAGTGAATTAAAAATCACATAGAAATTATAAGACCCACAATGCTAAAATAATTTGAAGAAAGGATTAAATTTCCTGTCAACCGGGTAATTTTATGAAGTCAAGAAAACAGTTACATAATAGCTAGATGGCTAAGTGAGCCTTAAGAATGCAATACTTCTAATGTGTCTAGCATTAGGTTCAAGGACAGTTAGAAAAACTGCAGAGTTAACTTTTTTTTTTTTAGACCAAATCTCGCTCTGTCTCCCAGGCTGGAGTGCAATGATTCAATCTCAGCTCACTGCAACCTCCACCTCCCAGATTCAAGTGATTCTCCTGCCTCAGCCTCCTAAGTAGCTGGAATTACAGGCACCTGCCACCATGCTGAGCTAATTTTTGTATTTTTAATAGAGACGGGATTTCACCATGTTGACCAGGCTGGTCTCAAACTCTTGACCTCAGATGACCCACCCACCTGAGCCTCCCAAAGTGCTGGGATTACAATGTAAGCCACCACTTCTGACCAGGGTTAAATTCTTAATGAAATACAAATAGACTATCCCAAGTATCAGGAAATATAAATTACTACATTTTTCTATAAAAAAAACAATACTTACGACTACTTCCAAGTTCTTCAAACAGGAACTTCACTTTTTCCCACTCTGTGGAATTTTTGTTATTAGGAACATTCAATGGAACAAAGGCACTACAAAGAAGAAAATAATTGTTTTAATTGCTTTAAAAATAAAAAGTTAAATGGTTTGAAACTTGCATTATTTTTCTCTGAAACAATAAAAAAAACAAATCTGTACTATGCAGAGAGGGGAGTGAAGAGTTTCTTATCTATGCATTTATTTCTCTGCAAATTTGTTTTAATAGTTATATTAAGGCATTCAGTAAAATTAGTTTCCTTTGTAATCCCATATGTCTTTTGCACTGAAAGTACTGATTTGTCAGTTATACTTTAATAAAGCTGAGGAAAAAAATACAAAAAATAAATATATAATATTTTGACAATGACCGTAGGTTTAAAATGATCAAAACAAACCACAAAAAAGGTTAAGAATATCTGTACTAAATCGATAGAGCAGAATATAAATATATGCAATTATTTTAATATAGTTATATAGATAAGAAGAAACAAAAGAAATGCATTAGAATAAACAGTGAACATCTCATTGTGGAATCGGAAGTGATTATTACTTTATTAGTATTTTCCTATTAATATGTCTTTCAAGATTCTATCCAACAGACAAAATGAAAGTAGTTTCTATTTATTTTTCAGCCCACAGGTGAAGAACTGTAGAAATAAGAGACAGACAGCATCCTAGGAGCTGCTCTAGGACCTTAAACTGGGAAAAAATAGAATAAATAAATGTTCACTTTACTATCTAGCCCATATCAATAAACAAGAAGATAATCAAGAGATTAAGGTAAAGAGCTGGGTATCCCTTAGGCAATATAAGTGTAGGAACAAACAGAAGTAGGAGGTAACTCTATTACCATATCCTTCCCAACTTAATTTTAAGCATAAACAAAGTGGTAAGATTTATTCTCTGTTGTAAAGAGGATAATTTCCCAAGAAAATTAACCCTTCCTCTTGGTGATACATGTTCAACTCCTCAGCAGAATTATCTAGCAGTTTAAATATTCAAAAAAGAGTAACACCAGAGGAAACCTTATATAATCAAAAAAACTAAAAAGACTAAGTGGCCCACACCAGAATGACTTCACAAAAATTCTTTGAAAGCATTTATCAGAGAGTTAACATGTGAGCACTTAGCATTTTAGGTATAAATGAAAGCAAAAATCCAAAGCAGATTCCTAAATTACCACCAGGATTTTACAATCTAAAAAACAGATCTAAAATATTTTCACTTAAACTAAGAAAACATCCATAAGTAGAACTCAAAATATGCCAAAGGAACTAATTAATCAACACAGACCCTGGCCTTATTACTGTAGGACCTTGATAAGCCAGGCTTTCCTCTTTCAATGGAGCTGACGTAGGGTAAGAAGACTCAAAAGGCAGAGCAGCACCTGACTGGTATAAAAGCATGTCAACCTTTTAACCACAAGAAGGAACAAACCACTGCTCATCAGCCAAATATCAGCGCCATAGACAAAGAGCTATAAAGAAAAAGGAATACCTCCCAACAGATGAGAAGACAATTGAAGTCATGAAGTTATAATACAGATATATCAGTTCCAAGGAAAGAGAAAGCGGTTAAGATTATCAGGTATTTAGTATACTAAATGAAATCGTGATGACACTAAAGAAACCAAGAGTTAGAATACAATGGAATTTGTGTGGTAAAAGGGTGCATATACTTTTAAAATCTCAGCCCTTCTAAAAAGAAACTCAATACAGGGCACCTCAGCTTCCTAAAACACGAAGTACTAGATTAACCCATTTCTTCCTGGTGTTCCATTATTGGAATACTAAGTTTGTGGGAATTATTTAATATTTTACTACTCAAGGTCATCACCAAGGTCTGATTTTTCACCCCCCAAAAAATCTGCAAACTTTAGCATAAATGGGTTAAAATATAAACTACAGCCTAGTCTGATTAGACTTTTCCCTCTTGAACTTGAAAATAATAAAACTAAAAAACTGCTTAGCAAAAATATTTTCTACCCAATCTGAGTCACTGAATTCGCTTAACACGCATTATCTCTTCAGAAAGAGACAAAGGAAAAGCTAATGAATTGCAGTAGATATGAAATAGAAATGATGAATTCAGCAGAACTGAAAATAAGATGTTCACTTCCTATACTCCACCACCAAGTCAATTCATATTTATCTTCCAAACAGTTTATGTTTCTTCCTCTCTGTTCTCTTTGTAACCACTGTAGTTCCAATGCTCACCTGAATTTATCTGAACTTATATAATGGCTACTTAACTGATCTTCCTACCTACTATTTACATACCACTTCTCCTACCCAACATCCAAAATCCTCTTTCAATACATCCTTCACAGTGCTGTAAGTAACTCTTAAAGCAAAGTCATATATATTTATTTTCATGCATTCATATACACGAATATACACAAAATCTTCACTGTCTTTTAATTACTTGGTAGGACAAAATTAAAAATTTCTTAAACATAGCATGTAAGACCCAGAGTCTACTTACCTGGCTAATGTCATATCCTGTCACTTGACCACAGGAACCCTTGAAACCTCCCACTACACTTTTTTTTTGAGGGGAGGGGAAGTCTAAATTCACATCATATATTTTATATCATTCTTCACATATTCCATGTTAACCCCAGCTTCCAAGTTAATATATTTTATAGACTGAATTATGTTCCCTAAAAATTCGTATGTTGCTGGCTCTCTGCTCCCCCATTCTACAGATAGTCTCATCTCAGCAGCACCAGCCACATCACTGAGACAACACGATGAAAGTGAAGGCCAGAGTAAATGGATTTAGCCACAGTGGGTGCCCGGTGACCAGTGCTGCTTTTAACTCTGGCAAAGTGAATACTGTTGCCATGAGCGGCCCTTCAGTGACCTTAACTACATGGTCTACATGTTCCAGCATGATTCCACCCATGGCAAGTTCTAGGGTACTGTCAAGGTTAAGAATTGGAAGTTTGTCATCAATGGAAATCCCATCACCCTCTTACAGGTGCAAGATTTTGCCAAAATTAAATGGGTGATTTTTGCACTGATTATGTTATGGACTCTACCAGCATCTTCACTACCATGAAGAAGGCTGAGGTTGACTTAGAACAGGAGAAAAAAGGATCCTCATCTCTGCCCCTTCTGCTGATACCCCCATGTGATGGCATGAACCATGAGAAGTACAAAAATGGCATTGAGATGGTCAGCAATGCCTCTTGCACCATCACTGCTTAGCACTGGCCAAGGTCATCCATGACAACTTTGGCATCATGGTGGGACTCAAGACCACAGTTCATGCCATCACTGGCACTCAGAAGACTACGAATGGTCCCTCTGGGAAACTCTGGTGTGACAGCTGTGGGGCTTTCCAGATCACCATCCCTGCCTCTACTGGTGTTGCCAAGGCTGTGGGCAAGGTCATCCCTGAACTATAGGAAGCTTACTGGCATAACTTTCCATGTCCCCTCTGCCAGTGTTTTGATCATAGACCTGACTTGCCATCTGGAGAAACCTGCCAAATATGATGACATAAAGAAGATGGTGAAGTAGGCTTTGGAGGGTCCCCTCAAGGGCATCCTGGACTACACAGAGCAACAGGTTGTCTCTCCTCCAACTTTACTAGTGATGCTCATTCTTTCACCTTTGATGCTGGGGCTGGCATTCCCTTCAACAACCACTTTTTCAAGCTCATTTTCTGGAATGACAATGAATTTGGGTACAGCAACAGGGTGGTGGAACTCATGTTACGCCTGGCCTCCAAGAAGTAATAGAGCCCCTAGATCACTAGCCCCAGCAAGAGCACAACAGGGAGAGAGAGGTCCTCACCTGCCAGGGAGTTCATGCCACACTCAGTCCCCCACCACAGTGAGAATCTCCCCTGGACATAGTTTCCGTGCTAGATTCCCTGAAGAAGAAGAGACCTAGGGAGTTCCACTATGCTATGTACCATCAATAAAGTCCCCTGTACTCAACTCTCCTAAAAAAAATCCAAGGCTGGGCATGGTGGCTCACGCCTATAATCGCAGCACTTTGGGAGGCTGACATGGGTGGATCACCTGAGGTCAAAAGTTGGAGACCAGCCTGACCAACAAAGAGAAACCCTGTCTCTACTAAATATACAAAAATTCGAGGGGTGTGGTGGTGCATGCCTGTAATCCCAGCTACTCAAGTAGCCAAGGCAGAAGAATTGCTTTAAACCAGGAGATGGAGGTTGTGATGAGCCGAGATCGCGCCATTGCAGTCTGGGCAACAAGAGCAAAACTTTGTCTCCAAAAAAAAAAAAAAGGGAGAAAGGAAAAAGGAAAAAAAGGAAAGAGGAAAAAAGAAAAAAGAAAAGAAAACTAGCAGGGCATGGTGACAGGTGCCTGTAAACCTAGCTACTAGGGAGGCTGTGGAAGGAGAATTGTTTGAACTCGGGAGGTGAAGGTTGCAGTAAGTCAAGATAGCATCATTGCATTCCAGCCAGGGCAACAATGCAAGACTCTATCTCCAAAAAAATCCAAATGTTGAAGCTCTAAACCCCAATGTAATGGTATTTGGACATAGGTCCTTTAGCAAGGGAATTAAGGTTAAATGAAGCCGTAAGGGTGGAGCCCTAATCATCCCATGGCATTGGTGTCCTCAAAAGTAAAGGAAGAAACACGAGAGTGCTCCTTCTCTCTCTCTCTCCTCCCCACCCCATCCTCCTCTTCCCCTCCCCTTCTCCCTCTGCAAGCACAAAGGAAAGGCCATAGGAAGACAGTGCAAGAAGGTGGCCTTCTATAAGCCAGGAAGAAAACTCTCAACAGAAACCAAATTTGCCAGCATCTTTAACATAGACTTCTAGCCTCCAGAACCATGATAAAATAAATGACTGTTATTTAAGCCACCCAGTCTATGACACTTTGTTATGGCAGCCAAAGGAGACTAATACATGTTATTCATCTTTTTTATTTGTCAAGTCAGCTGACCAATTCCCATTCCTTTAAATCTCAACTGAAATATTACATCCTCTTAGATGTCCTGATTCTGCAATGCAGTGTTAGAACCTCCTCCTCCATCATCAACATCTGGTATGTATCTCCTACCAGAGCACTTAAATACTGTAATTCAAGGTCTGTATCTGCATGCCTCCACAATGCAAATCTAAAGGACAGAGACCATGATCCTCCACCATTACCCCTCAAGATCTAGCACAGTATCTAACACATACGTGTTCCAAAAACATATGAGCTACATGAATTAGTTAAATCTAGATCACAGCTTTGCCATAAAATTATCTAGTTCTATTAGCAAAAGCACACACTTAAAAGAAACTCTGAATATGCCACCTTCAAAAATATTTCAAGACCTTTTGTCAATCACTTAACCTAAATGCACACCTCATTCAAATATGTACATATGGTAATGAGAAGAACACTGTCCTGGATGACTGAAACACTAATAGTCTTTAACTCACTATTCTTTTATTTTGGCTGTTAAAAGATTTGTAGTTTTATTGATGATTCTCACTCATGATATAAATTGGGAGTTGGCAAACTACCGGCTGCCTGTGTTTAGAAATAAAGTTTTCCTAGAACATAGTTGTGTTCTTTATTTGTTTACTGTCTATGATTACTTCTGAGCTATAGGAGAGCCACAGAGACCATATAGGCTGTAAATGTAAAATACTTACTATCTATGCTTTAAGAAAAGTTTGCCTATTCCTGCCTTAGATAATTCAGGCTTACAGACAAGGGACCTCATTGTTAACAAGGGAAATTAACATTAAGTAGATCTGGCTTTCTAAAAAAGCCAAAAGAAAAACACTTTAAAAATATACTTGGTAGCTAAAAAAATAGAAAACCCACTAAAGAAAGTGTTTACAAAAAGTACTCCTTTTCATGACACATCAAGGCAGGTGAAAAGAATTGGAAGTATGACTTGACTATAAAACATGCACATTCTAAGAACTCCCAGAACTACAAAAAGTTACTCAACAATTTTATTTCGATTACAAGTTACATGTAATAAGTAATTTTTTTATTTATGGAAAGTTATTTATTAGAAATTGTGGGACTAAATTATAAAAGAAACTTTAAAAAACTTATTAACACTTAATATATTTCCTAACATAAAATATGAGAGACTAATAACCTATTTATAACACAGATAAATGTCTTCCAGTAACAAGCATAAACATTAGCTGTTCTAATAAATATGTAAAATGTTATTGATATTACTTTAAAAAACAAGAAAAATTAAGAAAAGAAATCTGTTGACAAAGATTTGAAGACTGATAGGGTCAAATCTGAAAGACGCACAGACAAGGATTTTTATCCAAGCGTTATTTATAAAAATGGGGAAACATCATAAATGTCTAAGCAGTCATCACTAGAAGATCAGTTAAATATATTTTTGTATCCTTAGAAGGAAATGCAATGTAGTCAAAATTGATGGATCTACACTTACTATCCTGAAGAGATGCCCACAATATGTTAACAAGTAGATTACCAAGGATTATATAAAATATAATCACATTTGTATAAAATTAAAACATGTAGGGTGCATGCAAGAAGGGAGGTGTACTCTGCATGCATTCAAGCACATAAAAATGTATAGATGAAACAACACAGACAAAACTCTTAAATTGTGGCTACTATTCCTTGGAGACACAGAAAGTGAACTGTTCCTTTTTTTACATTTTTTTTCCCTAAATTTTTCTGAATGATCATTTTGTTATTTTTTTTCAAATACTTGTATTTCCATGTCATGGTTTAAAAAAAAAAAAAAAATCAAGACTTACCCAACTAAAAGAAGCAGTGCACAAATCACAGCAAATCCCAAAGTATACTTGAGTGCTGTTTTAATTTGCTAGACACCAGGAAGAAAAAAGTATACCACTTAGCAAGCCTTTTGAAATATAAAATATTCTTGCAATAGTTTAACAGTTCCTTCACATCAGATACACACTTGTAGTCAACAGTGTAAAGTTTCACTTGTTGAAAAACAACCTTAAAATTTAAAGAAAACGGGTATACTACATCTTAAGTATCTTGACAAAATATGAGATTTTGAAAATCTTTTCAATAGTTAGGGCCTTGTAAAAACCAATCCACCTAAAGCATAGTTAATTCTCCAGCAGGCACCTTCAGTAAAATTATCAGAATACGTAATAAAAGATTCCCCCAAACAGCAATCAGAATCTACAACACCCCAACCCAATTCATCAAATGGTTTATAACAATAAACACAATATACACATATGTTTGTGTTTCAGTATATATATATGAGTATATAAAGTATATTTGTATATATGCATACTCACATATACATATATATAAGTATATATGCACACATAAATATATGTGCATATATAATTATATATATTAATATATATTTTACACATATATAATGTTTATCATGCCAGGCACTGATCTAAGAACTTCACATATGTTAACTCATTTAATTCTCATAACAATTCTAAGATAGGTTGTTCTCATATCTACTTTAGATGTAAGGAAGCTGAAGTCCAGAGAAGTTAATAATCTGTCCTAAGGCACATAGGTCATAAGTGATTAAACAAGTGCTTAAAATCAGGAACTTGGGAATTTAAAACCTATGCTTTGCTTGGTGCCTATAATGTACTCACTCTAAAGGCTAAGAAAAGCAAAAAAGGCAAAGTTGGACATTCTGAATACGAATAAAAAAGTTAATAGTAATCTCATTTAAATCAGTCAGAAATAACATTTGTCCTCTCAGACTAACGACGCCTCTAAAAATCATCTTTTAAAATTTGAATAGATGTTTCACATAGTAAGTTCTTGTTCACAAAGGGGGTAAGATATTCTTCAGGAAAAAAAACTAAAGAAAAGGTAAAGAAGATCCTAAGATCAACCAAACGGTAGAAGAATGTGCACTTTGGAAGAAGTGAAAGAGACAACATGAATCTCATGGAGATTTTATTAAATGTGTAACTAGCTACCTTTCTTTATACACCTTGGTTTTTCCAACTATAGAGTATCTGCAAATAACAATTTTGACTCTCTTTATAAATATTTAAATGTCTAACTTTTTCTTCTCTAATACTGCATTGATTATCACTCTAAGAGTCATTTAAAATATTGTGAATTTACTTGCTCCTAATCTTAATGCAAAGGCTCTTAAGGTTTTAAGCATGATTAAGCATGATGCTGGCTTTTGACTGAATACATTTATTTCTGTATTTAAACACAAATGAAAACAAGGTTTAAAACAAAATCCTGTAACTCAAAAAGATAAGACATTAGTCTTATTTTTCAACTGTTCCCCTAAAATAAAACGTGTTCAACTTTGACAAATACCTTTTAATATACATTTTTTTCTTTGACCTATTAATTACTATATATCAATAGATTTCCTGATTTTCAGTCATCCATGCAATTGAGAGGCCCAACTCGGTTATATATTAATATAAATATATTTGTAAGATGCTCCTGAATTATATTTACTATTATTTTAGTTAAGATGTTTATACCAATACTTAAGTGGTATTAGTATGCAGTTTTGAACACGTTTGCTGTATTTGTCAGGTTTTAAAAAAGTCAGTCTTAACCTGGATTAGTAACGACAACCTACAAGTGTTCTTTCTTTATGCCTCTGAACAGGGGCCAGCAAACTACATTCTGTGTAGCACATCTGATTCATCTTCTGTTTTAGCGGATCATATAGTGTTCATTGTCTCTGGATACTTTTAACATTACAATGGTAAACTTGAGTAGCTGAGACAGAGACCATATAGCTCACAAATCCTAAATTATTTACTACCTGGCCTTCTACAGAAAAAATTCTGTATGCCTGATCTAGAATTGCTTTGTCTAAAACAATAGTCACAAGCCACATGCAGCTAGAAAGCAACTGAAATGTGGCTAGCTTGAATAAGTGTAAAATACACCCAAATTTCAAAGACTTAGTTTGAATAGTATGTTTAGCTGTATTTGAAATATTTGGAATATATTATGTAAAATTCAATGTGTAATTAAAATTAATTTCAACTGTTTCTTTTCATTTTAATGTAGCTAACATTATATTTCTATTAAACAACACTGCTCTAGAAAAAATTCAGTCATGTCATTATCTGAAAAAGCAGGAATATTTTTCTTTCCTAAACTGAGACCTCTAAAATAAAGATACTTACAGTACATTTGCTAGTATCATCATCATCCTTTTCTTCATAATAGAAGTAGACAAAAGGAATCCAGAAGAACACACAGAACAATATTACAGAATACAAAGCTGTGGAAATAAATAATAAGCTGAGTTTTACTAAATACATATATACTTAATCACAGTTATCTATCTGTGTGTGTATATGTATATATGTATATATATTCACTTACCAAGTTCACTCCCCTATCTGATTCCTTGTTCTCATAATTCTCTATACATGGTATATGATGCCCAAATAGTCTTCCCTGTCCTATGTCCCAAGAAACTACCAGTACTCCAAAACCATAATTCAAGTTAACTCTGGGGAAATTTCTAACAATAGTAACAACTGGGTAAAGAACAATTGTGGCAGCTAATATATGAGCTCTTACTATGTATTAACTACAATACTAAGAACTTCCTATCAACTATCTCATTTAAATGAACTTTAACTTTTGCCTTCATTCCAATTTGAATTTGAGTACACTTACACAACATTTGCTATTCTGGCAAGTTAAAGAAACAGCTATAAATAATACTGTCTTTTTGATATAAATAATTTTCTCACCTTAAGTTTTAAAAATATGCAATATTATATAACTGATCTTACCCAAATGAAAATAGAGAAAAGTTAAAAAGAATAGTAAAACAGTAAAAGTAGATTCTCTGTTTTCCTGCCAGTGGACACTGGGGTTGCTTACACATTTTGGAATTTGTGAATAATACAGCTATGAACACAGAAGGACAAATAACTCTTCATGACCCTGTTATCGATTCTTAGCTTAGATTCAAAATTAGATTCAACATCAACTGATATGAACTACTATTTATCTGCTTAAAAAAAAAACATTAATTTGAAATACTTTTAACCAGTAGTCAGTCAAAATGTTAATTTAAATTCAACATAGAGCTTAAGTTAAGCCAAAGGTATAGTACCTTTAACTATAAAAACAGAATAAACATTTTGAGACTTAAGCCAAAGAAACCTGTTTTTAAAATTTGTATATTCACATTCATTTGCTTTTACATACATTCATGAAAAACAGTAGTACCAGTATAACTGCATAAAGCAATTACTGAATTATAATCATTGTATTCCTTTACAAAAAAAAGCAACTGTTACCACCCCAGACCCATTAAGATGGCTACTAACAAAAAACAGTAATAATGACAAGTGTTGAAAAGGATGTGGAGAAATTGGAACCCTGTGTGCTGCTAGTAGGAATGTAAAATGGTATAGCAGCTGGAGAAGATGGTATGATGTTTCCTAAAATAATTAAAAATGGCATTACATATGATCCAGCAATTCCACTTCTGGGTACATGCACAAAAGAGTTGAAAACAGGGTCTCCAAGAGTTATTTGTACAACCATGTTCACAACTGCATTGTTCACAATAACTAAAACATGAAAGCCACCCAAATGCCCACTGATGGATGGACAGAGAAGCAAAATGTGGTATGCACAAAACAGAGTATTATTGATTCTTAAAAAGGAAGGAAATGATATATGCTACAACACATGTGAACTTAGCATAATTAGGGGGACACTATGCTAAGTGAAATTAGCCAGTTACAAAAAGACAAATACTGTATGACTCCACTTACAGGAGGTACTCAGAGTAGTCAAAATCATGAAGACAGAAAGTAGGACAGTAGTCGTCAGGAGAGGGGAAGGGCAGAATAGAGAGTTACTGTTTAATAGGTATAGTTTCAATTTTACAAGATGGAAAGTGTTATGAAAATGGGTGGCAGCAATGGCTACATATTTTGAATATATGTAATACCACTGAATAGTGCATTTGAAATGGTTAAGATGTTAAAAAAATGTAAAAAATGCATGTTAGTAATGTATAATAAAAATCTAAATTACTTGTTGTCTTGGAAGAAGTAATTTTAGAGTTAAAGAGTTTTCTTGACATTTAATAGCACTATCTCATTTATCTGGAGGATATTAATGATATAGCCCTACTACATGCAATACAGATAAAAGAAACTCAAATCAAACAGGACCCTAAATAATCGATAAAAGGGCAGAGTTAATTTATATGAAGCAATCACAAAATTACTGTCAACATAATGAATTTGGCACTATAGACACAGGTTTTTAATATTATGAGCAACTAATAGTGACAAATCTTCTAGGGCAATGAAAATTGGTGTTTGTACTACAAACTAAAGAGTAGTAGTAAGTTTTAACATTTCTATTGCAAAACTAAGAGCCAACAGAAATAAACATTTATTTAGAAGGAACTTAAATTTACAAGATATAAACAAACAACCTCATCAAAAAGTGGGTGAAGGATATGAACAGACGCTTCTCAAAAGAAGATGTTCATGCAGCTAACAAACATATGAAAAAAAAGCTCATTATCACTGGTCATTAAAGAAATGCAAATCAAAACCACAATGAGATACCATCTCATGCCAGTTAGAATGATGATTATTAAAAAGTCAGGAAATGATAGATGCTGGCAAGACTGTGGACAAACAGGAACGCTTTTACACTGTTGGTGGGAGTGTAAATTTTACATCAACCATTGTGAAGACAGTGTGGCAATTCCTCAGGGATCTAGAACCAGAAATGCCATTTGACCCAGTAATCCCATTTTCGGGTATATACCCAAAGGATTAGAAATAATTCTACTATAAAGACCCATGCACACATATGTTTATTGCAGCACTATTTACAATAGCAAAGACTTGGAACCAACCCAAATGCTCATCAATGAAAGACTGGAAAAAGAAAATGTGGCACCTATATACCATGGAATACTATCCAGCCATTAAAAAGAGTAAGTTCATGTCCTTTGCAGGGACATGGATGAAGCTGGAAGCCATCATTCTCAGTAAACTAACACAGGAACAGAAAACCAAACATCAAATATTCTCACTCATAAGTAAAGTTGAACAATGAGAACACGTAGACACAGGGAGGAGAACATCACACAGGGGGACCTGTTGGCGGCAAGGGATTGGGGGGAGGGCGGGGGAGGAGGGCAAGAGGAGAGAGAACATTAGGACAAATACCTAATGCATGCAGGGTTTAAAACCTAGATGATAAGTTGATAGATGCAGCAAACCACCATGGTACATGTCTACCTATACAACAAACCTGCACATTCTGCACATGTATCCCAAAACTTAAAGTGAAAACAAAAACAAACAAACAAAAACTGTAACAAGTATTCCAAAGCTTTAAAAGCTTAAATACAAAATGCCATTTGTAAATCTCCCTAAATACCATGCCAATATTACAATTAAAATAATCAAGTAATTTATGTAAAAATGGAAAAAAAAAAACTGAATTAGCACAATAGATTTGAGTAGGCTTACAGCCTTACACCAAAATCTTTGATAAACTGATAGGTGGAGTAAAGTTTAGCTTCAGCCTGAGTATGCCATTTGTGTCTGTTACTAGGTGGGCTTGGCCTTTAGATACCAAAACAGCCTGATGATTATTTGTATACACATTTCTTGTTCTCCTAATCTTGTATGATGAACAATTTTTTGAAAACCTAAGTTACCATTATATTTAATTAGTATAGCAAAGTATAAGACAAATTCCTGTAACTCAATTAAAAAGACAACCCTTTTAAAAAACAAAAAAAAGGGCAAAGACTTTGATACTTCACATTAGAAAATATATACAATGGCCAGGTGCAGTGGCTCACGCCTGTAATCTCAGCACTTTGGGAGGCCAAGGCTGGCATATCACCTGAGTTCAGGAGCCTGAGGCCAACATGGCCAACATGGCGAGACCCCATCTTTACGAAAAATACAAAAAAAAAAAAAAAAATAGCAAGGCATGGTAGCAGGCACCTGTAATCTCAGCTACTCAGGAGGCAGAGGTTGCAGTGAGCCGAGACTGTGCCACTGCACTCCAGCCTAGGCAACAGAGTGAGACTTCATCTCAATAAAAAAAGAAAATATACACAATGGCCAATAAGCACATTTTAAAAGACGCTCATCACCATAAGTAATCAGGAAAATGCAAGGTAAATCTAAATGACTAAAATTAAACTGGCAATACCAAGTATTGACAAGAATGCAGAACAACTAACATTATCATACTACTTATGGGAATCAGATACAACACTGTAAAAAACTGTTCAGTAGCTTCTTAACAAGTTAAAAATATACCTATCATGCGAGCCAACAATTTTCTTACTCTAGCAATAAAGTACAACTTATGCAAAAGGGCTTTTGCCCAGAGAAGCTTGCTTGATTTGCAGAGTCCAGGGGCATTTATTGGAGACTTGCAATACAAGCACATTTGCCTAAGTGACCAGCTTTGATTACCAAAACTACAGACTCCAAAAAGGAAAGCAAGAATTCACCAAAAATCATGTTTTGCACAATCTAAACAAGCTGGTACAGCATGGTTCCACACCCAACTGTACAAAATCACTTTTCAATTAGTAACATAGGGAATACACAAGGGCTAAATTCCTAGGAGTTAGTCAAAGGTAAGCCACACAAGCAGGACCTCCCTGAAAACATTCAGGCATTCAGCAATATTAGGTCTGCTGAATTAACTCTTTCACAAGAATGATGTTCACAGAAACATACAGTGATCAAAAACTGGAAATGATCCAAATGATCATCAGCAAGCGGATGGATAAGCAAACTCAATGATATATTCACAAAAAAGACAATCACATAGCAATAAAAAAAAGAAACATGAGACACAGATGAATCTCATAGACCTTGTGATGAATAAAACAAGCCCAGACACAAGAGGACCTTTCTATGAGTGAACATAAGGAAGTGCTGGAATTGGCAAAACTAATCTGAGAAGTCAAAAAAATGGGGCAGCTATTGACTGTAAAAGATGCATGGCAACCAAAATTCTCATGTTGCTGGTAAGAGTACCTACAAAAACTTTTCAGCAATCAACATCTGGAGAAATGAAGTGGACAACAGATGTAATTCTCAAGAGACTATAATATCCCTCTAGTAGTCTATGATTCAAAATAGGTTTAAAATTGCTCTAAATAGTTCTTTCCCTGATACAACCATCTAAGCTATCTTCTAATAATGACTGTTCTTTCACAGTGTCTTTATAAAGATCTCTTCTTTTAGCCCATAAATGTTGAACTGTAAAGAGAGAATTAAATTAACATTTACCTTGTACGATATTTGCCATATGATCAGTTCTAATGTCAAGTTGAGTTTATATATCTGTAAATGGGGGAAAAAATATTGCTGCCTCCACTATCATGAAACAGAAAAAATTACTTTTTTGAAAGTTCTACATCAAACTCATAGCCATTTTCAAAGGCAAATTTTTCTTGACTCTTAACAGTTATGATACTCTCATATCCTAACATCTCTATAAAACATGCTTTTACTTGTAAACGTTTTTGTTAAAAGACTGCTACTAGCAAATAAAAGATAAACAGATTTTTGGTTTAGCAGACCCACTAACATCAAAGAACACATTAAGAAAATTGTAAGCCTCATGTTCACAGAAATTCAACTGATAAAACAAGTTAGCTTTTTAAAACAACTTATCAAAAACCAGCAAAACCAAGTGAATAGAGAGCCATTCTTAAAAGGTCATGGACAAAAACTGTACCAAAGAATACATAATAATTCCTAAGATTTTTAAACATGTACAAAGCAACAATCCATCTTTTAAAAGCCGTGTATCATTAAAGTGTAACTCACATGAAAATTAACTTGTATAGACTTATAAATTGTTAAATTTTTTTTTTAAAGTATCCTTCCCAACTACAAATGAAAACAGCTAACATTACATCAAAACACGACAAACTTAGTAAATATTGTGAAAGAATAGCCACTACAAAGTTTTTTTGTTTTAGAAGTCAAAGTATAAACATATTCTGGGAACTCTAAAAGCATTCTAAAATTATTTACCCAGCTGAAAAAATTGTAAGTCAAGACTGATAGTTGCATATCTATAACCATTTCCTTTCAGCTGGCATTCCAGCTGACCTTCCCCTTCCTGCTGCAGCCTTGAAACTGATACATGATGGCTGAAACTCTAGCACCATTTAAAAATCTGTAGTGGCCTTAAAATGGAAATCATATCCTAAAGATGGAGAGCAGAGAAGGAAAGAACTTAGTACTCTCATGATGTTATAGCACTGCCATACCAGCCTTGGACAGCCTATCTCCATACTTATTTTAAGTGAGACTGAAATACTATATGGCTATTTAAACCAGGTACTTCTGAACTGCTAATAGCAGCCACATGTAATTCCTAAAATAGAATTTGGTACTAGAAATAGGCAAACTCAAATATTTATTCCTGAGCTATCCCAAGCCCTTGGTCGTCTTGTCTGGGAAGGGTAAGTACAGTAGATCTCAACTAACTTGTACCACTGAACATGGTAATACCATGAGGTGTCACAGCATCCCATGAGTTCAAGATATACTTCTCCTTGCATTAACTGTGTAGCAGCAACCCTACTTCCCTTAATAGGGGGTCAATCACTGCATCTGATATGGTAACTATTCACTGGAATAAGATCAAAGTGGCCCAGAAGAAATCATACCTTCTAAATCAAGGGAACCATTATTTAATTCTACAGAAGTACTCACAGATGGCTAGTAAGAATTATAAACCAGTATGCAAGATAAGAAGCAAACATTCTGTGAGTAACCACTCAAAATCACTAATAAATGAACTAATCATTATTAAATTAGGAAGAGTAGTATAAACTTCCATGCTCACTTCTATTTCTCAGTTACCAGTAACAAGTATATAGATTACGGGAGAAAGAGAAACGTAAGTACTCAATGGTCCCCAGCATTCTCTAAAATAAGGACAGACTTTTCAACTCATTTTACAAAGCTAGCAGTTTTAATACTCACACCTAACAAGAATAATAAGGCAAAGAAAAATTATAGACCAGTCTCACCTGCAAATTGATTTTTTTAAAAGACTCTCAATTGAGAGGGCAGCAAATCAAATCCAACAACACATTTAAAAACAAACAACAACAAAAAAACCCCACCAAGATGGCCAATTTTGGGTTTAAGCTAGGAATGCAAAATTAGTTTCAGTATAATCTAGCCACATAATACATTATATACCACTTGAAAGAATAAACCAAAACAAAAAAAGCTTTATATGATCATCTTATAGATACTTCTGTTTCTTCATAGATACAAAAAAGGTCCCTTATAAAATGCATTCATTTAACAAATACCTACTGAGTATGTTTCAGCCATCATTCTAAGGAGATGTACACAGCTAAATAAAAACACAAAAGCCTCTCGTGAGACTTAATTCTAGTGAGGAAAAGACACAATATTTAAAATCATAGTATGTACTACTCGAATTATCTTCAAAACATTTCTTAAATCAATAAGAACACAAACAACCCAACTGAAAGTTACTTTAAGCAGAAAACTGAAAAAGCCAACACATTTTTTAAAACATACAACTTCATTTCCAAATAAATTAAACACAGACTAGTGAACTTTCATTTCACACTCACCAAACTAGCAAAAACTAAAAATATATGGCAATATCAAAATTTAGAATATAGAGCAACTAGAAGGCTTATATGCATCTAATGAGAATTACATTAGTACAAACAGCAAAATAACTTGTCATTATCTACAATGCTGAAGATGCATATAAATTACGACCTATCAGTTCTATTCCTATGTATGTACTCTGCACATATACAACAGAAAACTTGTACAAGAATGTTCACTGCACAATTTTAACAGCAAAAAACTAAATATTCACACTGATTAGTACGTGGCATAGTCATACACAATGAAATTATACTTTCTTCAATAATATATATAAATGTCTAGAACATGAAGATGAATGAAAGCAAGCAAGCCATTTCATATAAAGTTCAGAAGATATAAAACTAAGTAAGAATACAACATGGTAAAACTGTAAGGCAAAGCAAGGGAGTAACACAAACAAAATTTAGAATAGTAGTTATTTCTAAGGGGGAAACAGAAGAAATGGCATCAAGAAAAACACGGGGGACTTCAAAATGACTACCTCAAACTTCACACTTTCTACGATCAATAGTTAGCTAAGCATAAAAGTGTATCAAGTAAACATCAAAGTTGTTGACATTTGGAAGACTGCTGAGATAGGCAGCTCTAAAGTGGCTCCTTAAAGACCCCACTTCTGCATTCATAACCTGGGCAATATTAGCTTGAGTGTGGGCTGGCACTAGTGACTCACTGCTAAGAAACAGAATATGAACAAAAGTATTGGGATGTCACTTTTCAGATAAGATGACAAAAAGACTGGCTTCCATCTTATCATAATTGTGTCTTTTGAAAGACAAAGATTTAATATTGATAAAGTACAACTTATTAAGGTTTATCCTATGAATCATGCTTTTGATGCCGTATTTAAGAACTCTTTTTCTAACTTAAAGTCACCAAGATTATATCCTTTAATTTCTCTTTTTAAAACTTGAGACAGAGTCTTGCTCTTGTCACCCAGACTGGAGTGCAGTGGTGTGATCTTGGCTTACTGCAACCTCTACTTCCTGGATTCAAGAGATTCTCCTGCCTTGGCCTCCCCAAGGCTGGGATCACAGCAGTCTGCCACCACCCCAGTTAATTACTGTATTTTTAGTACAGACAGGGTTTTATCATGTTGGCCAGGCTGGTCTTACATTCCTGACCTCAAGTGATCTGCCTGCCTCAGCCTCTCAAAGTGCTGTGATTATAAGTGTGAGCCACCACATCCAGCTTCCCTTCATTTCTTCTAAAAGTATTACACTTTTATAGTTTAGATTTATGATTGATTTTTGGATATAGTGTAAAGTAAGACTCAAAAAAATCATTTTTTCCATATAATAATCCAACTTTCCCAGCAAAATTTTTTTTAATTGAATGGAATTAAACTGAATTAGCACAACTGTTGAAAATCAACTGACATAAATATAAAGGTTTCTTTTAGGACTCTGAATTTTATTCCGGTGCTCTATATGCCTGATCAACTGCAATACTACACAGTCGTTTACTGAGTTTTATTGTATGCTTTGAGATCTGAGGATGTAATTCTCTAATGTCATTTTTCTAGTTCAAAATGTTTTTGGCTACTGTAGATCCTGTTGACAGCCACATAAATTTTAGGATTGGCTTATCAGTTTCCCAAAAATATTTTTAATGTCTGTGTGATTTTAATGGAGACTGTGTTCAACTTATAGGTCAGTTTGAGAGAAAAGTGATATAACTGCATCTTTACAGCACTGTGTTTTCAACGTAATAATATGAAATTGTTTATTTAGGATCTTCTTTAATTTTTAACAGTAATTTTCCGTAGTTTTCAGTGTAGAAATCTTACACTTTTTTGTTCAACGTGTTGTGGAGTACTTTTTCCCCCGTTTTTGATGGTTTCTTTCTTTTTTTCTTTTTTTTTTTTTTTTTTTTGAGATGGAGTTTTGCTCTTGTTACCCAGGCTGGAGTGCAATGGCGTGATCTCGGCTCACCGCAACCTCTGCCTCCTGGGTGGTCCAGGCAATTCTCCTGTCTCAGCCTCCTGAGTAGCTGGGATTACAGGCACACGCTACCATGCCCAGCTAATATTTTGTACTTTTAGTAGAGACGGGGTTTCACCATGTTCACCAGGATGGTCTCGATCTCTTGACCTCGTGATCCACCCGCCTCGGCCTCCCAAAGTGCTGGGATTACAGGCTTGAGCCACCGCACCTGGCCTTGATGGTTTCTGATTGGAATTGTTTTCATTTCATTTAAATTGTCTGTTTCTAGTTTTCATATGAATCATACTTGTGATCCTGCTAACCTTACTTACTGTTTGTATTTGTCCATATACAGGTTCTTTGAAATTTTCTACCTATAGAATCTTATGTCAGCTGTGAAAGTAAGACAGTAATAATTCTTATTTTTCAGTTTGGATGTATTTACTTCAGTATATATTTAAATAACTAAAAAATAAAAATAAATATTTCAGTAAATTTATTTATTTAATTATGTATATTTATTTAGACTTATTAAGTAAACTTATTCATTTACTTATGTATATTTATTTATTTATTTAGACTTTTTTTTTAATGGTTTTAAAGTGTTTTATTTTTTACAAATATACTGGAGAATCATGCAATGCTGCCAGCATTGGATGCAATCTGGGGCCACAGGTCTGCACACTCCTTTGCTACTGGTCCTGTAATGGCAGAACCTTTTATTGCACTGGCTAGATTCACCAGTACAATGTTAAATAGCAGTGCTGAGAGCAGACATGCTTGTCTTGCACCTAATCTTACAAGAGAATTATTCAGTCTTTCACCACTAAGTATATAATGTAGCTATAGGTTTTTCACAGATGTCCTTTGTCAGGTTGAGGAAGATCCTCTCTATAACTACTTTGCTGATAATTTTTAATCGATGATAGATACTGGAATTTTTTTGTATCTATTGAGATCATCATTATTTCTGTCCTATGTATATTAACATATATGTTAAGTAAATTAATTTCTGGTTATTAAAGCAACCTTACTTTTCTGAGATGAATTCACTTTTGTCATAGCATATAATTCTTTTTATATGATGTGGGATTCAGTTTCCTAAAATTTTAAGAATTCTATGTCTACATTCATGAGGGATATTCGTTCATAGTTTCCTTTTCTTGTGATGTCTCAACATAATGTTGGTATGAAGGAAATAATGGACTCAATTGAGTTGAGAAGTGTTCCTTCATCCTCTATTTCCTAAAAAGGTTTATGAAGGATTGGTATAATTTCTATTTATAATACATAAATAGAAATTGGTACAATTTCTTACTTTAATACATAATTGGTATAATTTCTTAAATACATAATATGTGAAATTCTTCACATATTTCTTATGTAAAGAAATCTAGGTATGGGGTTCTCTTTGTGGGAATATTTTAAATAACTAATTCAACTTCTATATTTGCTGTAGTGCTATTTCTTCTTAAATCAGTTATAATTTATTCAACTAGAAAATTGTCTAGGAATGTATCTACTTCATCTAATTTGTTGGTATAAAGTTACTCATAATATTCCTTTGTAACCCTTTTAATTTCAACAAAGTTGGTAATGCCACTTCTTTCATTCCTTATTTTGATAATTTATATCCGTTTTCTCTTTCTCTCCCCTTCCCTGATGTCCTAAGTCTAGCTAAAGATTTGCTGATTTTTATTTTTTTCAAATAACTTACTTTAGTTTGAATTTTTGCTATTGTTTTTCTGTTTTCTATTTCACTAGTGTCTCCTCTGACCTTTATTTTTCTTTTGCTTGTTTAAAGTTCAGTTTGCTCTTCTTTCTCTGTTTACCTAAGGTAAAAGTTTAGGCACTTGAGAATTCTTTAACAGAGGAGTTTAAACCTGCAAATTACCCTCTAATCTCTGCTTGAGCTATATCCCATAAATTTTGATATGGTACATTTTTATTTTCATTCTGTTCAAAACCTTCTTCAATCTACCTTGTGATTTCATCTTGATCCATGGGTTATTTAGAAGTATGTAGTTTAAATGCCAATTCCTTGTGGATTGCCAAGATTTCTTTCCATTTCTGGTTTCTAATTTAATTATATTATATTGGAAAATGCATTCTGTATGATTTTAATACTTTTAAATTGACTGATAATTATTTTATAACCGCTGATATAGTCTACACTGAAGAACATTCCATATGTACTTAAAGTGAATTGTGTTCTGCATCCATTGGGATACAATTTTCTATATTTGTAAGTTCATCAATATTGTTGTTTACATCTTCTTAACCCTCACTGATTTTTTTAATTGTCCTATCAACAAACAATTATTTCCTAACCAATAAAGAGTTGGTTACTCAAATTTCCAACTAATGTTGTTGAGTTACCTCTCTGATCAACTCTGTCCATTTTGAATTTGTGTATTTTAAAGCTGTTAATAGGTGCATATACAATTATAATATTTGTCATTTTAATTATTAACCATTGTATGATTATAAAATGTTCCTGTTTGTGTTAAAGTTGATTTTGATTTTTTTTTTTTTTTTGAGACGGAGTCTCGCTCTTGTTACCCAGGCTGGAGTGCAATGGCGCGATCTCGGCTCACCGCAACCTCCGCCTCCTGGGTTCAGGCAATTCTCCCGCCTCAGCCTCCTGAGTAGCTGGGATTACAGGCACGCACCACCATGCCCAGCTATTTTTTTTGTATTTTTAGTAGAGACGGGGTTTCACCATGTTGACCAAGATGGTCTCGATCTCTTGACCTTGTGATCCACCCGCCTCGGCCTCCCAAAGTGCTGGGATTACAGGCTTGAGCCACCGCGCCCGGCCGATTTTGATATTAATATAGTCATTTCAGCTGTCAAAGAGTTACTAATTACATGACATCTTTTTCTAACCTTTTCTTTAGTCTTTTACTATTTGTGTCCCTGAATCTAAGGTGTTTCTCTTATAGATAACACATTGATGAATCTTCATTTTTGATACACTGTGACAACCTCATTTGGTTGTGGGTATTTAGACCATTTACATATAAATTGTTGATATGGCTGTAATTACATTTGCCATTTTAAATTTTATTATGTCTTTTTTGTTGTTCCAAGCTTTTGCTTTATTACTTTATTTTGTATTAAAAGTTATTTTCTAGATTACTCATTTCTGTCTTATTTTATAGATATTTGTTTACAGATATATAAAATAAGTGTATTTGGAGTCATTTTTTTAGTGGTTGTTATAGGGATTATACTACACACCTTAATTTATCAAAGTTACCTTCAATTAATATTCACACAATACAGGCAAAATATATCTTTTTAAAAACTTGCTCCAGCCGGGCGCGGTGGCTCAAGCCTGTAATCCCAGCACTTTGGGAGGCCGAGGCGGGTGGATCACGAGGTCGAGAGATCGAGACCATCCTGGTCAACATGGTGAAACCCCGTCTCTACTAAAGGTGCAAAAAATTAGCTGGGCATGGTGGCGCGCGCCTGTAATCCCAGCTACTCCGGAGGCTGAGGCAGGAGAATTGCCTGAACCCGGGAGGCGGAGGTTGCGGTGAGCCGAGATCGCGCCATTGCACTCCAGCCTGGGTAACAAGAGCGAAACTCCGTCTCAAAAAAAAAATAAAAAATAAAAATAAAAATAAAAAAATAAAAAATAAAAAAATAAAAACTTGCTCCAAAATAGCTCTAATTCCTTCTCTTTTTTTCTTTGTGCCATTCTCATAAATATGCGTTATATCTATATAGTATAAACCCTAAACCCATCATTTACAGTATTATAATTATTGTTTTATACAATCTTTTCCAAAGGTAAGAAAAGGAGAAAAAAATAGTGTCTTTATATTAAACATTAACCATTTATATTAAAATAATTTCTGATTTCTTTCTTCCTATGAATTTCATTTACTGCCTAGTGTCATTTCCTTTCCTCCTTTCACATTCTTGTAAGATAGGTCTTCTTGCAGCGAATTTTCTCAGGTTTTATCTTGGAATAACCTATTCCACCTTCATTTTTAGAGGATTTTAGAAGATACAGAAATCTTTATTTATTTTTTTTCTTTTCATTTTAGTGCTCTCTGGTGTCTACTATTTCACATCAGAAGTTAGTCATTAATCATAAAGATGGTATCATGTAATATTTTGGCTGCTTTTAAAATTTTCTCTTTGTCTTCGGCTTTTAATAACTTGACAATGATTTGTCCAGGTCTGTATCTCTGTTTCTCCTACTTGGGCTTCACTGAGCTTCTTGGATAGGGAGATTTGTGTTTGGTCATAATTTCTTCAAATTTCTTTTCCTGTCCACTTCTTTATCATTTCATTCTGGGATTTCCATCACACATACATAGGTAAACTTGATGGTGATCCACAGATCTCTGTGGCTCTGTTGATTTCTCTTTAATTTTCTTTCCTCTCTGATCTTGAGATTAGATTATTTACTTTGAAATTCACTGATTCTTTCTTCTGTCATGTCAAACCTATGGTAAGACCCTCTAGTAAATTTTTCACATCAGTTACTATATTCTTCAATCTCAGAATTTTCATTGTGTTGTTTTTAAAATGATTTTCATCTCATTTTTTAATATCTCTACTTGTCACACTTCCTTCTCATTCTTAGCTTACTTTGCTGCTTTCAACTGATTTACAATAGTTGTTTTGAAGTCTTAGTCTGCTAAATCTAACATCTAGAAATACTGCTTCTACTATCTGCTGTTTTCCTTACTATTGTTCACATTTTCCTATTTCTTTGCATATTTCATAATTTTATTGAAACTGGACATGTTAGACAATATGTTGTAGCAACTCTGTATTGTGCTTTTTGTCCCTGAACATTGGCTTTTATTTCTTTGTTCACTTATTTGGCAGGGTTAAGTCTGTAAAACATGTTTTCCACACAGTGTGCAACTGTTGATGTCTCTACTCATTTTAAACTATTTTTTTAGGTTTTTTAAAAAAATTTTATCCCAAATCAAAAAAAATATTTATTTAAATTCCTGTTTTTAAGCCTGACTGCCTAGGGATTGCCCCTGTGTCTATATAGTTTAATAATCAGACAATAACCAGGAATAAACTTTGCTCAAACAACTCAAGCCAGTAAGACTTCCAGCCTTTGCAAATGACTCTGTATGTTGGTAGGAGAATTAAAAGTTCAGGCCAATTGGCCCTGGCTTTTCCTTTCTGGTTTCCTACACACATGTAAAGAGCCTCTGGGGCAGCCAGGAGTACATGACTAGATTGGGCCTGCTCCAGTCACCAATACACATTTATGCAGCTTCAGCCAGACATATGCTTGTCCCAATCATGACCACAATCCCATGCTAATAGAATCCTGGGTCCTCTCCACTAACAAGACTCCAAGATTGTCACTTCCATAAACAATGGCGCTAGAAGTGAGCACCACCCAATTGAGTGAGTCCCCTTCTACTAGAGCAGGACAGCTGTAGGTCTTCTCTGGATCCAACCTGTCCTGGCAGATCTTCTGCAATAACCACACTGGAAGTTGGGGGTGGGGAAACACAACATCCCCTAGGCTAAAATACAAGAAACTACCTCTGTCCCTTAGCAGTTTATTTATTTATTTATTTATTTTGAGACGGAGTTTCACTCTTGTTACCCAGGCTGGAGTGCAATGGCGCGATCTCGGCTCACCGCAACCTCTGCCTCCTGGGTTCAGGCAATTCTCCTGCCTCAGCCTCCTGAGTAGCTGGGATTACAGTCATGCGCTACCATGCCCAGCTAATTTTTTGTATTTTTAGTAGAGACGGGGTTTCACCATGTTGACCAGGGTGGTCTCGATCTCTTGACCTCGTGATCCACCCGCCTCGGCCTCCCTAAGTGCTGGGATTACAGGCTTGAGCCACCGCGCCTGGCTCCTTAGCAGTTTTTAAGCATAAACACTTCTCAGACTGTTGCATGTTTTTCATTGATTGTTAAAGAACTGAAGTTGTTGCTTTCTGTTCGGTTTTGTCCAACTTCATATTTGTTTTCTGGTGAAAAAAATCTGCCAGCTTTAATACTTGGCCATGGCTGAAATCCCACCCCACTCTCTCAATCTTAACAACATGGAAGTATACATTATTCTCTCTCATTAACAAAGTAAGAAATTCAAGTGAGTTGCCCTAAGTTACATAGAAATTTAAAAACTCATTAATTTCACAAATATTTGAGCACTTACTCTGCACCAATATCTGTTCTATGTGCTTAAAATACATCAAGGACCAAGAGAGATAAAGATTCTTGCCCTAGCACAGTATAAATTCTATCAGAGGGATATAAACAATAAACATAAATAAATTATATAGTGCATCAGAATGTGACTAAAGGCTGTAAAGAAAAAAAAACAGACTAGGATAAAATGAGTCAGAGATTGTAGGTAGACCTTATTCACAGGTAACATGTGAGCAATGATTTGAAGGCTAAAGGAGTTTAATTAGTCAAGCAAATAACCAAAGGAAAACCATTCTAGCCAAAGGGAACATAAAGCAAAGACTCTGAGGTAGAAGTGAAACTGAAAGGATAAAAGAACATTAATAACAACATTAATACAACAGTGATGGAGAGATGTACTATTTATCTACTATCATGTAATAGACTACTACTCAAAACTAAGTGGTTTAAAAAACACATTTATTATCACAGATTCTGAGTTAAGAATATGAGCACAGTTTAGCTGGATCACCAAGCTAAGAATTTCTCCCAAGGCTGCAATCAAAATGTTAGCCAATACAGCAGTTATCCCTAGGTTTGGTTGGGGAAGAACCTGCTTCCAGGTTCACTCACATACCTTTTGGCAGGATTCAGTTCCTCACTAGCTGTTGGCTGGAGGTCGCTATCAGTTCCTAGCTATGTGGGTCTCTCCATAACGCAGTACAAAAATGACAGCTTGCTTAGTATGAGCAAGAAAGAGAAAAAGAACCAAGGAAAGAGTACAAGCAAGACAAAGTCACTGTCATCTACCTCATCTCAGAAGCGATATTCCTTCAGCGTCATTTTTGCCACATTCTTGTTGGCAGATGCAAATTTCTAGGTCCAGCACATACTTTCAAGAGGAGGGGATTACATAAGGGCATGAGGTGGACAACATTGTGAGCTATCATGAGAGTTTGCCTAGCATAGCAAAATAGTAGATAAGGACAAAGAAGTTTGTGGGGTGGGGAAGAATGTCATATCATATAAGGCCCTGCAGGCCCCAGTAATGACTTCATCTTTTTCTGTGAATTAAATGGGAAGTTACTTCAGGGTTTTGAGCAGATAAGAAACAGAAGTGTCCTGTTTTTACAGAATCTCTCTGACTGCTATATTGTGAATAAAACAAGGGTAGAAAAGACAGGCTCCTGTAATAACCTCAAAAGAGACAACGGTGGCTTAAACAGGATTATAGCAAGAAAAAAAAGTTAGTGAGAAATGGTCAGATTCTAGACAAATTGTGAAAATCAAACACAAGGGAATTTCCTACCATATTTGACACAAAATATGAAAGATTAAGATTCAAGGATGACTCCAAGGTTATCAGCCTGAGCAACTCTATCCTTCCAGTTGCTATCTACTATAGGAAAAAATCTACTGTATGACAGATTAAATGTCGGTTGCTTTAGAAACATTAAATTTGAGATGTCTTTGATTTTTTGGCAGAAAGTTCTGTAACAGTTGGACATAGGATTGTGAAGTTCCAGAAAAGTCTGTACAAAGATTCAAAACTGGGATATGGTGGTATAGGTGATATTTAGAAGGAAGCAATGGTATAAAATCAGCCAAGGATTAACTGAAACAGTTAATCTTAATCAAAGATTAACCCCTGGGGCATACAAGTGTTTTTAAATGTCAGAAAAAAGAGAAAGAACCAGCAAAGGAAACTCAAAAGGTACAACCAAGAATATACAAAGAAAAACCAAGAGCTTATGTCTCAATCTCCGAAATTTGGAGTGTGAAGGAAGGTTTATGATATCAATGTAACAAATCAGCAGTTCATTTAGAGATAAAAAGTACAAACTAGTTTTAAGTCCAAGAGATCACTTGCTTTCTTAATATTTCCATTTGGAAACAAATTTTTAGGCTACTAGGTCTCTAGAGATTATCTAGATAATCTCTTGGGCAAACTTAACAAGAAACCACTTAGAAAACATCCCCTATGATTAACAATATTTTCTTTTATAAAGGAGAAAAAGGAGCAGGAGACAGGATATATCAAACAAGATTTTATAAAAAGGATTTTGAATCAAACAAATCTCAAAATTAGTCTCAGTCCTTCCATGTTGTCTTGAAAAGCATTTTATTAGAGATGTTTTCAAAATAATATCGTTAAGAAAATTGAAATTTGATGAGATGCTAGTCAGTTCTTTCTATATTAACTTTCTTATATCATTACACTAACATAGAAAATTTCTCTTGTTCTCTTATCTGATTTGAACAAACAGCAGTGAATAACACTTATTTAACACTAACCACATGTCTCACACTCCTAACATCATGAATGTTACTACTTTATCACCATTTCACAGGTGGAGAAATCACAGAGAAGTCAAATGACTTCAAAAGTCTCATGTACTCTTCTCAAGTTAGATTCTAGGGATTGTAAACCCTGCTACAATTTGAATGTGTTCCTCAAAGTTCATGATCACTACCAAATATAGTAGGTTTGGGAGGTAGGACCTAACGGGAGGTGTCTGGGTAATGAGAGTGACCACTCATGAGTGGATTAATGTCATTATCATCTGAGTGGGTTCATTATAAAAGGATATGTGTGCCCTCCTCCACTGCCCTTTTGTCATGGGATGACAACAAGAAGGCCCTTACCAGATGCCAGTTTCTTCATCTTGAACTTCCCAGCCTCCAAAACTATGAGCCAATAAATTTCTGTTCCTGACAAATTACCAAATTTCAAGTATTCTATTTTAATAGCACAAAAGACACTAAAATAAACCCAAGTTCAAAATACACAAACAAGGCTTCAGATACAAATTATCAGCACCTAATCAATAGAGAATGAAGAGAAACTTCCCAAAAAACTCTCATAGGTGCTCTAAAAGTCTGGCATAGAAACTAGAACTTACAAGCTTCCCAGTCCATCTTATTCTCCCTTAGTTCCATAACTTAATTCATCTAAATATGTGTACACTTTGGGTCACTCCTATTTTTACTACAAAATTGTTTTAACAGCAAAAAAATAATTTATTAAACACCTAATAAACTGGGATTTTTTACTATGAACGTCCATACAACAACAAAAAAAATGCAGTAAAGATGTTTTAAATGTACGTATGTAATATCTTCTAAAAGCTGCATATGATACACCCAAATACTGTCAACAACCCCACTGATCATCAACACTAGCATAGATAAATAAACTATGGTATATTAATATAGCAATAAGAATCAACAGAGTACTGTTGCCTGCATGAATATAGATGTTTCAAATATAATGTTACGCACTAAAGAAGCCAAACACAAAACATTATGAACAATATGATTCAATTTACATCTATACACAAAAATGATACCCTGAAAACCAGTGTCAAGAGAAGAAAGTCTATGTGGGTGATATGGTATGGCTCTGTGTCCCCACCTAAATCTCATCTTGAATTGTAATAAACCCCATGTGTCATGGGAGGGACCCCGTGGAAGGTAATGAAATCATGGGGATGGGTATTTCCAAAGCAGTTCTCATGATAGTTAGTCTCAAGAGATCTGATGGTTTTATGTAAAGGGGAGGTTCCCCTGCACATGGTCTTGTCTGCCACAACGTTAAGATGTGACTTTGCTCCTCCTCACCTTCCACCATGATTATGAAGCCTCCCCAGCCATGTGGCACTGGAGTCCATTAAACCTCTTTTTCTTTATAAATTACTCAGTCTTGGGTATATCTTTATTAGCAGCAGGAAAACAGGTTAATACCATGGGGAATTAATAGGCCAACTACAGATGAGCTGAACAAAAACAGCCTCAAGTAACTCCTGCTTAGGTTTTGGGATAGTTTTATTTTACCCTCTACCTTCCATTAATTTCTTTTAAATAAATTTCGTTTTACTTAATATTTTTTCTCCCTTCTTATTTTTGTATGCCTGCAGGGGTTGTAGAAATAGAGCCCAAATATAAAGATAAAAATAAATTTGAAATAAAAACAATTTAGTTAGATAAAAGGCTAAAACATAGACAACATCAGGGATAAAAGGACTGCATTGCAGGCTTAAATATGAAATTAAACAGAACTCAGGACTAAAAGTCACACAGGAGCAGTTTTATGAAAGAAAATAGTAGGCTAGGTGTGGTGGCTTATATCTGTAATCCCAACACTTCAAGAGGCTGAGATAGAAAGATTTCTGGAGCCCAGACACCACTGTGCTCTAGCCCAGGAAACAGTGAGACCCTGAGAAAAGAGAAAGAGAGAAAAAAGGAAAGAAAGAAAGAGAGAGAAAGAGAGAGAGAGAGAGAGAGACAGGAAGGAAAGAAGGAAGGAAGGAAGGAAGGAAGGAAGGAAGGAGAAAAGAAAGAAAGGAAAGGAAAGGAAAAGAGAAAAGAAAGAAAGAGGTAAAGAAGATTGAAGATAAAGAATGAGAACTTAAAACATTCAAAAGAAATAAAAGGTACAAATCCTTAAAGATTCTGGGGTGGGCATAACCTCACCAGATGAGAAAGTGTCCTGATCACAGAGTCCTTAGGTATATAGAGAATAGGGCAGAAATGACCAACTTTACCCTCTCATGCTCCAACAAGCTCCAGAAAACTGTATCTACTTTGTAAGTAGCTTCATTTAACTGAGGATTGTTAATAACTAATCAGCAGGTAGGAAGTGTTCATAAGAAGCAGCAGCAGACAGTCTGACTTCTGTCAACTTGTCAGGACAAAACACCCAAAATTCCATAAATAAAACATAATATTCTTAAAAAATGTGGTTTCCTAGGATTTGCAGAGATCCTTTCAGGGTATTCATAACATCAATGCTATTTGCATAATGATACTAAGATATTATTTACCTTTCTACTATGTTTACAGTTAAACTGATGGTGCAAAGACAACAATGGATAAAACTGCTGCCCCTTTACAGGAATCAAGACAGTAGACTCACATTATGCTGGCAGTCATTGTATTCTTCAGGAAGGACAGAGATTTGAGACTTTTATTCACAGAAGTCCCTTTGGAGCTGTAAAAATTCTAGTGTCCATATTTGCATATATATCCTGTCAATATTCTGTGTGACAGGAAATACACATAAACCATGCTGTACTTGAGTATCAAAACATCTCAATTTCGTTAATGCTCTTTCAGTTGTGAGCTACACTAGCTACTTTTTTTCAAAGAACACATTTTAACTTGAAAGAACAACTGACAGATAAGCAATGGTTATCCAGACTTAAGGATTAGACAGGCTTTCTCAAAAATGAACAGTAAGACTATCACTCAAAGGGAAATAAATGACAGTATTTGTTACCAATGATAAAACTGAAGCATTCAAGAGAAAATTAGAATGTTGGAACACTTGAATCTATCTGTGAGCTTAACAGCTTCTTAATACATACTTTTCTGAAAAGAATAATGGTGATATTGGGAGGTCAATCCAAAATGGCCAAATAGGAACAGCTCTGGAGTGGGGTTCCCAGAGGAAACAATGCAAAGGGTGAGTGATCACCACATTTCCAAATGAGTTTTTACCACCCACAGACCAGGAGATTCCCAGGTTGAAAAGCACAAGTTTCCAGCACAGCTGTTCAGTTGGTGCCTCAGGTCTGTGCACAAAACTCACACAAATCTGGGCAGCCTTTTCAACTGGTGCCTGGAATGCCTGGGAGACAGAGCCACCCATTTAAAAGAAAACAAAAAAAGGGAGCTGAAACAGGAAGCCAGGTGATCTGGCTCAGCAGGTCCCACCCCAACAAAGACCAGCAATCTGAAATGCTCCGGATTGACAGTTTCAGAGCAAGCACAGCTGGACCCAGGCAGTCCAGCTCAGCGGGGGGAAGGGCATCCACCGTTATCTAGGCAGTCCACCATCACTGAGGCAGTCTGCCATTACTGAGGCAGACCAGCATTACCGAGGCAGTTCTAACTATACCCCTATAAACAAAACTGCAAGGAAGTTCATACAGCAGCTGGGCAGAGCTCATGGCAGCTCAGCAATGCCTCTGCTGGCAGACTGAGACTAGACTACCTCCTTGCTGGGCAAGGCAGCTCTGAAAAAAGGCAAGAGCATGTCAGGAACTTATAAATAAAATCCCACCTTCCCAGGACAGAACACCTGGGAAAAAGGTGGTTATGAGTTCCACTGCAGCAGACTTAAACGTACCTGCCCAGCAGCTCTAAACAGAAGAATGGAGCTCCCAGCTCAGCACCTGAGCTCCTATAAGGGACAGATTGTCTCCTCAAGAAGCTCCCCGGCCCCCATATATCCAAAGAGACACTTCATTAAGGAGAGCTCAGGCTGACATCTGGCAGGTACCCTTCTGGGACTAAGATAATATAAGAAGAAACTGGCAGCAACCCTTACTGTTCTGCAGCCACCACAGGTGACCCCAGGCAAGCAGGGTCTGGAGTGGACCTCCAGCAGTCCTACAGCAGAAGGGCCTGACTGTTAGAAGGAAAACTAAAAAACAGAAAGAAATAACTTCATCATCAACAAAAAGAATGTCCACTCAGAGACCTCATTGGAAAGTCACCAATTACAAAGACCACAGGTAGATAAATCCAAAAAGATAGGGAAAAAACAGAGCAAAAAGGATGAAAACACCAAAAACCAGAACGCCTTTCTTCCTCCAAGGGATCACAACTCTACACCAGCAAGGGAACAAAGCTGGATGGAGAATGAGTCTGATGAATTGACAGAAACAGGCTTCAGAAGGTGGGTAATAACAAATTTCTCTGAGCTAAAAGAACATGTTCTAACCCAATGCAAAGAAACTAAGAACCTTGAAAAAAGGCTAGGCGACATGCTAATGAGAATAAACAGCTTAGAGAAGAATATACATGACTTGATGGAGCTGAAAAAGAACATGAGAACTTTGAAAAACATATACAAGTTTCAATAGCCAAATTGACTAAGCAAAAGAAAGGATATCAGAGAGTGAAGATCAACTCAATGAAATAAAACGAGAGGGCAAGATTAGAGAAAAAAGAGTGAAAAGAAATGAACAAAGCCTCCAAGAAATACAGGATTATGTGAAAAGACCTAATCTATGTTTGATAGGTGTACCTGAATGTGACAGAGAGAAATAATCCAAGCTGGAAAACACTCTTCAGGATATTAACCAGGAGAGCTTCCCTAACCTAGCAAGGCAGGCCAACATTCAAGTTCAGGAATTACAGAGAACACCACAAAGATATTCCTCAAGAAGAGCAACCCCAAGGCACATAATCATCAGATTCACCAGGGTTTAAATGAAGGAAAAAATGCTAAGGGCAGCCAGAGAGAAAGGTCAGGTTACCTACAAAGGGAAGTCCATCAGACTTACAGCGGATCTCTAGGCAGAAACCCTACAAGCCAGAAGAGAGTGGGGGCCAATATTCAACACCCTTAAAGAAAAGAACTTTCAACCTAGAATTTCATATCCAGCCACACTAAGCTTCATAAGCAAAGGAGAAATAAAATCCTTTATGAACAAGCAACTACTGAGACTTTGTCACCACCAGGCCTGCCTCACAAGAGCTCCTAAAAGAAGCACGAAACATAGACAAAACAACCAGTACCGGCCACTCCAAAAACATACCAAATAGTAAAGACCATTAAAACAATGAAGAAACTGCATCAACTAACGGGCAATACAACCAGCTAGCATCAAAATGGCAGGATCAAATTCACATATAACAACATTAACCTTAAATGCAGATGGGCTGAATGCCCCAGTCAAAGGACACAGACTGGCAAACTGGATAAAAAGTCAAAACCATCGGTGTGCTGTATTCAGGAAACCCATCTCACATGCAAGGAGACACATAGGCTCAAAATAAAGGGATGGAGGAAGATTTACCAAGCAAATGGAGAGTAGAAAAAGGGCAGGAGTTGCAGTACTAGTCTCTGATAAAATAGACTTTAAACCAAAAAAGATCAAAAGAGACAAAGAAGGGCATTACATAATGGTAAAAGGATCACTTCAACAAGAAGAGCAAACTATCCTAAACATATACACACCCAGTACAGGAGCACCCAGATGCCTAAAGCAAGTTCTTAATGACCTACAAGGAGACTTGAACTCCCACACAATAGTAGTGGGAGACTTTAGCACTCCACTGTCAGTTGATCTGTCAGATCAACGAGACAGAAAATTAACAAGGATATTCCAGGATTTGAACTCAGATCTGAACCAAGCAAACCTAATAGACAAAAAAAAAAAAAAAAAGAAGAATGGTGATATTAACAAATGTGTTTTTTTAATGTATAATGGTATGCGTCAACATTTGGAAGACTATATTATTCACTGAACAAATATTTTCCAAATGGATGAGGCATACCGTCAAATGTCTTATTTGGCATGTCTTATTTTGCATTTGACAAATGAATGAAAGATCCATTCAAAGTGCAAATGGGCCAATGGATGTAATGGAGTATGAAAAGGCAGTGAGACTGTAAATTTGAATTAGTAATTTGAAAGTAATTAACACTCCTAAACATTTTTATTGAGGAAGATGACTAAAACTTTTTTAGGAGTTTTACAAGTTTAAACCTTTTGATCAGTTTCTCTTCTATGGAAAACCAACTAGCATCTAAACAAGCACCTACACTGGTACCTAAAAAAACCTGACACATATAGGAAAAACCCTGCCTCAGTAACTCTATTAAGTTATCATGAATTAAGCATCTAAACATTAATCTTAATACTCTAGAAAAGAGATTACCACATGATCTGTTAACAGAAAGCTTGTCTTTTGAAAACACACATGGAACCCTAACATAAATGACAAAGCATAAGTAGGTCTCATGGAATCAATGCTTAGCTTCCTTATCCCCCAAACCTCTCTCTCATTGCACATGCACATGAGACGGCTTATGAAAAGCCAATGACCTAGGCCACTGGTTTCTAAACTTGGCTGTGCTAAAATCAGAAACAATACCATTAGCTTTTTAGTAATAGATTCACAGGCTGCCTATCACACCAAAGTAAATCAGAATCTCTCTGGTTACAATCTAGCATTCCACATTATTTAAAAGGTCCCCAGTGGCCAGGCTCAGTGGCTCATGCCTATAATCCCAGCACTTTGAGGTCAGGAGTTTGAGAGCAGCCTGATCAACATGGCAAAACCTGGTCTCTACTAAAAATGCAAAAATTAGCTGGGTGTGGTGGTGAACACTTATAATCCCAGATACTCAGGAGCCTGAGGCAGGAGAATCACTTGAACCCAGGAAGTGAAGGCAGCAGTGAGCTGTCGCTCAGCCTGGGCAACAGAGGGAGAATCACTTGAGCCCAGGAAGTGAAGGCTGCAGTGAGCTGTCGCTCAGCCTGGGCGACAGAGGGAGAATGCATCTCTAAAAAAATAAAACAGTTTGAGGGCAGACACAGTGGGTGGCTCAAGCTGGTAATCCCAGCACTTTGGGAGGCCAAGGCAGGAAGATTACCTGAGGTCAGGAGTTCGAGACCAGCCTGGCCAACATAGTGAGCCCCATCTCTATTTAAAATACAAAAATTAGCCAGGCGTGATGGCGTGTACCTGTAATTCCAGCTACTACAGAGGCTGAGACAGGAGAATCACTTGAACCTGGGAGCGGAGGTTGCAGTGAGCTGAGACTGCATCACTGCATTCCAGCCTATACAACAGAGCAAGAGACTCTCTCTCTCTCTCTCTCTCTCTCTCTCTCTCTCTCTCTCTCACACACACACACACACACACACACACACACACACACACACACAAAGGGCCTTCAGATTTCTGAAGCTGCCCTTGGGAGTTCACATTCTAACAGGTAATATCCCCAGTATCATTTATCAAAACGCAGCTCACTTAACAGTAAGAAGCTCCAGATGTGGAAATGAGAACCACTTTGAGCTATGTCACTCACTAACAAAGTGATCTTCAACATCTCTCCCATCAGTTTCTTCATCTGTGAATGGTAGAAAATACAAAAGAAAGAGGGAGAGGGCATTCATGAAAACTAAGTAAGATGTTGAATGTAAAAGTCTTACGCAGTGCCTGGCAAGGTTACACAATGAAAATGTGTTCATATATTAGGGGGGACAGGAAGGATTAGATGAACTTAGCATCTGACGTAAGAGATGAATTAAAAACTATGTTTTTGATTTGAACCAGAAGACCTATTAGATGTGCCCTATTAGGGCAGTTAGACAGTATCTAGCATTTCAAAAGAAACAGGTGAACTTCAGGATAGTAACTACCTTTGAAACTGTGCAATCCTGTCAGGCTCTTAAGCTGTGGATCACCACTAGGTCAGAGCCAAAGGTATTAGCCATAGCTAAGATGGAGATCACTAATATTATAACAGTAATCATTCATATTCAATTAAAGTTTCTTGTTTTGATTCCACGCCCATAAAACAAATTTTTCAATTCATAATTTGGCTTTTTAAACAATTTTTTCCCCTAGATCAGTGTCTCAACTATCCTGTTCAAAGCAATATTTCTCACTATAACTTAAGTTCTACAGAAAATCAAGCCAAGTCCCAAGACATCTACTGTTTGTAATGATTAACTTATCTCCCAGGCATTTAAAATGATACTAACGGCACATTATCCTGGAGTAAACTGAGGACACACTATCTTTGGGAGGACTGAGAAAAATACTCCCTAAAATTCTTTTCTGTAGGCTTAATTCTCTCCATGGTGAAAATGGCTGCATGAATTAACATTCCAGTTTACAAGGCTTTTGTGAACTTAGTTACAAATTATTAGTCCAATGGTCTCTAAGTTCAATGATAAGACACAGTTGACTTCACTAACATATCTCATCACATGTTCTACAGAATAACTACACTTTAGTGTCACACAGGTGACAGACCTCTGCCCTAAAACTTCATGTATAAGTAATTTATACTTTATTTATACTAAAAAGGCAACAATCTACTTAATATAGTGCCATTTCAAAAATTTTAACTTAATTCAAAATTGTATTTTATATTTAATATTTTATTTTATTAATATTTATTAATTTATTAATTAATTTAATTTATTAATAGTTTATATTTAATATATTCATCGGAAATATTAAATTCTATTTTGAAATCTCATAAAATCTTTCTAAAATCTATCCCAAAGAAATAAAATTTCAAGGGGCTTACAGATTTTAGATCAGGATAAAGGCAAATTTAGAGCAAAGCAGCTGAATTAAAATCCAATCAAAATCTTGAAAAAATACCCCATTAACAGAAACTTCTGTAGATTTTTTTCAGTTTCCAATTTAATATCTTACTAAAATCTTACTGAGCATCTTACTTTATTACTGAAAAAAATGACATCCCTCTCCTAACTCAGCAATTATACTTTTTTAATAAAAGCACGTTTCATGTTTATTCAAAGAGAAAATTTCAGAAACATTTAGCTTTTCTATTATTATAAAGCTTTCATAATCTAATACTGAGATGGATCATTAAGAAAGGGAGAGAGGTGGAGCCACGCAACCATAAGTCCAAGATTAAAATGGCTCTATAGAGAACAATAAAGTTGGTAGTACAAATTCCCCAGAGACTGCAGTCTACTAATGGCAATACTTAAAACAAAATTTTAGAAAATTGAAATTTAAAATCAAGAGAACAAGAGTGTGAAATTGGTAATGATAAAAGGAGAGATGAGATTTAAAGTAACTTGACTAAACCACCACAAAGAAGTCTTACAAGTGAATCTAAATGAAGCAAAGTAGGTTAAAGAAGTTTCAGGATTTTGAGAATAAATACATATTATTTATTCCTGAGGTATAAAACAGAAATCTCATATGTGGTTTCCAAATTAAAAGTTTATACATAGCTTTATATTGTCATAGGAGTTATTAAGAAATTACTGTAGGCAGATAAGAGAGGAAGAGGGGTCCTTGGGAAGTTTGCATTTTTTAAAGCATCTCCAGAAAATTTTCTTGTAAAGCCCCAGCTGTTACAAGAAATAGAAATGCTTTTACACTATGGTGAGAGTGTAAATTAGTTCAGCCATTGTGGAAGACAGTGTGGTGATTCCTCAAGGATCAAAATACCATTTGACCCAGAAATCCCATTACTCAATATATACCCAAAGGATTATAAATCATTCTATTATAAAGACACAAGTACATGTATGTTTATTGCAGCACTGTTCACAATAGCAAAGACTTGGAACCAATCCAAATTCCCATCAATGATGACTGGATAAAGAAAATGTGGCACATATACACCATTGAATACTATGCAATCACAAAATGGATGAGTTCATATCCTTTGCAGGGACATAGATAAAGCTGGAAACCATCATTCTCAGCAAACTGACACCAAGAACAGAAAACCAAACACCGCATGTTCTCACTCATAAGTGGGTGTTGAACAATGAGAACACATGGACACAGAGAGGGGAACATCACACACATGGGCCTATCAGTGGGTGGAGGGCTGGGGGGATAGCATAGCCCTATCCCCCTGTCAGTGGGAGAGGGCAGGGGTTAGGGGAGGGACAGCATTAGGAGAAATACCTAATGCAGATGGCAGGGAAATGGATGCAGCAAACCACCATGGCATATGTATACTTATGTAACAAACCTGCACGTTCTGCACATGTACCCCAGAACTTAAAGTATAATTTAAAAAAATTTTTTTTAAACAACAACAACAGAAAAGAGCCAGGCTGGCAACCTTTGATATGCAAATGCAAGCCATTAGAAACTGGGTCCACCCAAACATGGCGATTCCTGCCCTCTTCTTCTTGCCCTTGCCCCACATACTCCTGGCAACATGGCTGCCCCTACATATCTTCACCTGTTTAGCACATCATGGCACCCTGTATTTGCATATTAAAAGGCTAGGGTGGGAAGGCCAGTTTTTATTTTGGAGGCTATATGAATGACATACCTGGTCAAGCCAATCCCCCGAGCCCTCTGCAAATCAAACCACCTCCTTCTACCCTCTTCATATACCTGGCTGGTATTCATGGCAAGTGGGGCTCCCTCCCTTGGCTTTGGAGTCCCCTCCCTCTATCTCTGTACAGGGGAGCTTCTTCCTTCTTTCTTCCCACTTCTTTCTTGCCTGTTAAACTCCCTGCTCCTTAAAACAACTCCACGTGTATCCGTGTTGTTTTTCCTAATTCAACTGGAGAGGAAGAACCTGGGATTCTCCACTCATCAAGTAGTATTTTGTTTAGAAGCCCAAATGAAAAAAGAAACTGAAAGATACTTACTATAGTATCCATATAATACAGTGTCCTCAATCTGTCTGCTGACATTAGCATTAGCCCAGTCCTAGAATAAAGGAAACAACAGAAATATTAATGAAACATACATCTGCCTAACAATTAGAGTTAGGTTTTAATATGACTGAATATCACTTCCAAAATCTATCCACTCAAATAAAAACAATCTATGTCTTCAACAACTGAGAGACAGACAATAGACAATTTCAACATGTAAATGCTGAGACAAGACAACACAGTTCTCGGAAAACGCAAAGACAAAAGGCACCTAACTCAGACTGAAAATCAGGAAGGGCTTCTCAAAAATGACTAAACTGAGACCTGAAAGGAAGGAGAATGATCTCAGCGAAACAGAGAAAACAGTAGGAAGGAAAGAAGGGAGAAAAGAACATAGACAGAACATTTGAAAAATACTTCAAGAAGCTAAATACAGATTCGATTGAGCTTTTGGAAAGGTTAAGAGAAAGCAGGTGGAGAGAGGGAGGAGAAGGACATATATGACAGAGACTTGTGAGTCATGCTGAGTATTTTGGTCTTTGTCCTAAGAGCAAGGAAAAATAGTGATAAATTTTATGCAGAGAGTAGCAAACCTGATTTGTACTTCAGAAAGAACATATTTGAGCATATTATACATTTTTTTAAAAATCTACATGAAAAATCAGTGTAATCCTTGCATTCATCCCATACAAGTGTTGTTCAAATTACTAAACGTAGAAAATTAATTCAAATTAATCTTTTCCAACAGAAAAAATATCTATACACTACTGTGTCAGAACTGAGGTATGATGTTAAGTATTTTGGCCTATACCCTAAATTCTATGCATGTGAAAAATTATACCTGGAGAGTCTAAAGGACTTATCACTCTATTAAGTAGAAAGGCACAATTTAGAATCCAGGTCAATTTTTTATCAACATTTTAAGAGGTCAAGTCAGTGTCAACATTCTACAAGTGCTCTTAAAAAAGGATATCTTAGATAATTTAGGATTTTTCTTTTCGTTTCTCCTTTTTTGCCCATAAGCACCTCTAGCAATGAGTAGCTATAAAATTCTTGCTGATAAATGCCTACAAGATAAAAAATGTAGAAAATCCAAACTTACTTCTACAAAGGCAAACCCTTGATACCCAAAGCACAATAAAAACAGTAAGTTTCTAATAGTAATTAGGAATAGTAACAAACCCTTAATATGTCAAATAGAAAAAGAGTTCAATACCAGCCTGACAAACATGGTGAAACCCCCTCTTCACTAAAAATACAAAAAATTAGGCGGGCATGGTGGTGCATGCCTGTAATTCCAGCTACTCGGGAGGCTGAGGCAGGAGAATTATTTAAACCTAGGAGGCGAAGGTTGCAGTGAGCTGAGATCACACCGCTGTGCCCCAGCCTGGATGACACAGCAAGATTCCATCTCAAAAAAATAAAAAATAAAATAAAAATAAATCACATAATATTAAAAAAATTTAATAAATAGAAAGTCACCCGTTCCCACATGAAAAGACTGTAAATACCAACTGCCATCCAAATTAATCTTAAAATTAATATATATCATCAATCGACATCCCATTGTGCTAGGAGGTGGAGAATATCAACATATTGATTTTAAAGATTATCTGAAAAAACAGACTAGGGCCAGAAATAAATTTGAAAAAGACTAACAAGGAGGAATTTCCCAATTACTATACCTTACTAATAAAACATGAAAATCTACTATTATTTAACTTTCACTTACCTATTGGCAAAATTTAAAACAGTAACATCCAGTAGTGTCAAAATATGGAGGAAAAGACATTTGCCAAACAGTAAGACAGTCTACCATGTAGACATTCTTTTCACACAAATTAGGATGGATATTAGTACATAGATATTTTATTCATTGGACAATACTACTTGTCCAACAAATTACCTCAGGATCTTTTAGGAAACTATAAGCTAGCCCAAATGGGCCTTTCCTTTCCCACACAGGAGGAGCTGTACCAAATTCCATTACTCATGGGACTAGAGACCCAAAATCTCCAGGTGTTCAGCAATTGGTATGTCCTAGTACTCAGTGAACAACTTGTACCTACTCAGCTCATATTACTTGGCACCCAAGACCAAGGTATTTATTCTACCTGCAAGACCATTCTTCTTGCCATATAAGAAGAGAGAAGAGGCCAGGTGCAGTGGCTCATGTCTATAATCCCAGCACTCTAGGAGACAGGAATTGCTTGAGGTCAGGAGTTTGAGACTATGCGTGGTAGCACACACCTGTAATCCCAGCTTCTTGGGAAGCTGAGGAATGAGAATTGCTTTAACCTGGGAGGCAGAGGCTGCAGCCAGCCAAGATGATGCCACTACAGTCCAGCCTAAGCAACAGAGCAATACTGTGTCTCAAGAAAAAGGAGAAAGAGAGAGAGAGAGAGAATGACTGGGAGGTTATATACCTCCGCTAAAGCACCTGCTTGCACTTTGGGAGAGTTTCTGTCAAATTACATAAGAACCTGAGCACTTATGGACCCTTGTCAGGGCAAATTAGAGCCTGTACCAAGTAGCATTTATTGTTTTTTGCCCAAGAGTCCTTTATCCAACAATATTCAGTGTAGGATTGTTTAAAATATTTTTAAAAGAAAAATGAAACTGGAGACAATCTAAATGCCAGAGTAGAAACAGTAAAATTTACCACTGTACATGCATAACATAGAATAACGTTGACGTTAAAAACAATGGGACCTACAGAAACCAGCATAGAAACTAGATATCCATGAAGTTCTTTTGAGTAGGGGTAAACAAAACAAATCACAACCAAAAGTTTTAACACATAGAATCTTTGTCTTAAAAAAATGTAATGAAAGAAAATACCCAAAGTTATTATAGAAAATAAATGAAAAGAAAATGTAAGTAGTGCTTACCACATAGAATGGAAAAGCACTGGGGAGAAATCTATGCAATGATTGAAAATTTTTTCATCAATGATTCAATTATCCGAATGAATATGTACATAATCAAAGCTTCAATTCCTAAGAGCTGTGCTTCTTCAGTGATTACTTCTGTATCCAAAGAGGAGTTTAAAAGGATTTTTGTAAGCTTTGTTTTGAGATAGGGTCTCACTCTGTCACCTAGGCTGCAAATGCAGTGGCATGATCATGGCTCACTGCAGCCTAGACCTTCCCAGGCTCAGGTGATCCTCCCACATTCAGGCTTCAGAGCAGCTGGAACCATAGGTGTGTGCCACCATGTCCAGCTAATTTTTGTATTTTTTGTAGAGACTAGGTTTCACTACATTGCCCAGGCTGTTCTTGAACTCCTGGGCTCAGGTGATCTCCCTGCCTCAGCCTCCAGGTTTATAGGTGCAAGCCACCATGCCTGGCCTAAAAGGAATTTGAAGATGAGTAAATTAAGAACAATCTATCAATGGGCCAGGGAATAATGATGACTATCTTTTCTTACTTCTTACATGTTATGCAAACTTCCCATCAATTTCCAAAACAGCCCCAGGAGGTAGTAATGTCTCCACTGAGAATCACTTAAAAATTAGTTTAAAATTGGACAAAATTCCAATCTCAAAAAAATATATATTAAAAATAGAAAGTCTGAAGGTTAACTTGAAGCAAAAGAATCATTAAAATTTAGCATCTTTTACTCTATAAGGATCTCTTGCCTAACCAGTTCTTGTGGCAACAAGAGTATTGCTGTTACTATTTTAAAGCTACAAATATGTGTAAAATATACAACATCACTCAAGTACTATTAGTGTATTTGGCTTTTACGTACTTTCTTGCCTCCAAGATACTTGATGTATTGTCAAGAGAGCTTAGTTTGTAAAACTTTCCTTCTAATTTTGGGAACCACTATGACCTTAATACGTTTTATAAACTATTGCCTCTCAAAGTAGAAACTAAAAGGAACTTCAGAGTCATTTAGGACAAAAAGGAATGTGAGACAATCAAGAACTAAATAAAGAATATTAAAGAAGAATATTTCAGAAGACAAGGATATGAATTCCACAGAACAAAAATGTAATTAGTGGCATATGTAAATTCCATTCCCCATTATTCAAGTTGACTTTTGAAACCTGCTGCATAACCCAAAACTCCCACATGATTCTCCTCACTTTTGCCTGATAATGTCATCTTAGAACAGTGGTTCTCATTCAGAAGCCATTTTGAACCGCATGGGGCATTTGACAATGTCCAGAGACATGGTGGGCAGAGTCAGTATCCTACAGGGATCTAGGAGGTAAGAGGTCAAGGACGCCACTAAATACCTACAATTCTCAGGGCAGGCCCCCATAACAAAGAATTATCCAAGGCAAAAATGTCCAGGATTGAGAAATACTGACTTAGAGGTCTCTAAAATAATTTGCATCACCAAGCCAGGAGCTCACTCAACTTATTATTAAATCTAAAACCTGCTTCCATTTGTATCCAAATGCTAGACCTTCTTTCCTCTGAAGTGCCCATACTCCTATTACACCCAAACATCTGTCTTTGAGAACCCTCACCCTTCTGGAGGACACTGCACCTGCAATGATACCTTCTCTTCCCTCAAAAATTTCTTTCACTCTACTAAATTCTAAAGTATACAAAATCTAGTAATTATCAAACACAAAGAGATACACAACCACTATAAATAAAAACACCTCCATTAACTCCTCTTCTCACTTTCATAGTGAATAAAAACTTCTTGAAAAGTTGTCAGCATTCCCTATCACTTCTTCCTTGCTTCTCTGTCCACATCTAACCCACTCAACCTAATCACCCTACTGTTCTGCTGAAATTATCCTTCATGGTCACCACTGATGAAAACCACTAGTCACTTCTCTACCCCACTCACTTCACCTCTCAGCATTACTGGAAAAAGCTATCGATATTCTTTCTTCCTGAAACACATTCTTCTGACTTCCACAAAGCCCCGTCTTGTGTTTTTCTCATCTCTCAGGTTGCAGATTCTCCCTTCATCTGACCTCTACACGATAGAGAACTCCAGTCCTTGGTCCGATGTCAAGGCTTGTCTGACTACTCCATCTTCCCAGCTCCTAGTCAGTCCATAGCTGTAGTTATCATCCATATGCTGCTTCCCAAATACTTCTCTCCAGCCCTAAGCTCTTCCCAGAGCTTCAACTCCCAAGTTAACACCTCCACCTGGATAGACAGTACGGTACACACTTTGAAGGTAGGCTGTCCAAAATGTAACCCTTTTCTCTACACCCCCTCACTTGCCCATGCACATGCATATGACCTCTTATTCCTCCAGGTTTCCCTATTTCTCTAAGGTATACAAAAACCTAGGCATCGGTGCTCCAATTTTCTTTTTGCTTCACCTGCCACCCCATATCTAATCTATAAGCAAATTCCAGCAGCTCTACCTCTAAAATATATACCAATTTTAATAATTTTTCTCCACTAGCACCACTCTAGCCCAAGTCACCTTTATCTTTTACCTCCATTAACTTCATATAGCGGTTATGAGAAAATCTAAACTTGTGAATATGACTTAAAAGTCATAAACAATCTGGCCCCTGCCTTATTTTGGATCTCAGCTTTTACCAAGGCAAAACTCTCAACAATACACTTCAGCCAAATAAGCCAACTTCGTCCTGGCCAAAAGGCCTCTGTATTTGCTGCTGATTCTGCCTAAAGGCTCTATCCCTCTGGCTGTTTACTAACTGATTCCTCATCCAGGTATCATGCAAGTAACCTCAGCAGTTTTGCCTTCCTATTTCTCTCTCCCAGACACTCATAACCTGACTAGACTCTCATATCAATCTGCTATATTTCCTCATAGAATTTTTGCCTATACCTTATTTTATTTATTGACTATTGGTCTGGCCTTGCAGACTAAGCTCCAGGAGAACAGCAACCTCATTTGCTTTAATGATTAATCTCCAGTATATAGAGATTAATGGTCCGCCACTTATTACATATTTAGTAAGTATCAAGTAAATAAATATAGTTAAGGTTCGATAAAGAGCCCAAAGTTCTAAGATACAATTCCCCCCATTTGAAAACAGAAATGAGAAAGCAGTAGAGTTTGGCCCAGAAAGCTAATAATAACAGGCCATAAAGAGATTCATAGTTAGGGACAAGAGCAAGATATGAACAAATACCAAAACACTAAATGTTTTCATGATATATCTTAATATTAACTAATTGTTTTTATTTTTACAGGTTGTATAAAAGAAAGAATATTCAGATTAGTGTCAATTTCTTTTTTTTCCCCCATTGGACCAGTATACTTCATGTATATTACCATGCAATGTTATTTGGCCAACTATCAAAGACTATTAAAGACAGCATATCCAGCTGTGCTTTTAAAGATTCTTTTTTCGTTATCTAAAAAGTTAATTATTTTAGAAAACAGCTAGAAACAAGTAAATTAGCTAAAATTATTAATAATGCCGTATGTTGAAAGAAAGGTCAACAGAAAGAACTTGGGCATTATAACATTCCCGCCATAAGGCAGAGAAAGTCAGAAGCATACCTAAAACAAAAATACAGAACCTAGCATTGACTGCCTGCTCACAGAAAAGCCTGTGCACCTTTTGTTCTTAAGCAAAATGTTAGCAATCATTGATACATGGAATTTCCAAATAATTATACCTTGCAAGCCAAGTCCATGATTAGAAAGAGGCTTCAAAATATTTGAGGTGGAAGTGGAGAAAATAAAAGAATGCATATATTCATTTAGGAATTTAAATGTACATTTAATATAAGGCAATAATATAATGTACATTTAAAATGTACATTATAAATATTAAGATACAATATCATTCATCATGGAAAACAATGTCAACTTGTACATTTATCCTTATAAATAAGGTCGGAATAGATTAAAACCATAGTGGCAAAAATAAAAAAAAATAAAAAAAACCATAGTGGCACCCTTTTTACTCTAACATGACTAAATTTACAATCGTAGCATGAAGTTTGAAGAATTCTTTTTTTTTTTTTTGAGACGGAGTTTCGCCCTTGTTACCCAGGCTGGAGTGCAATGGCGCGATCTCGGCTCACTGCAACCTCCGCCTCCTGGGCTCAGGCAATTCTCCTGCCTCAGCCTCCTGAGTAGCTGGGATTACAGGCACGTGCCACCATGCCCAGCTAATTTTTTGCACTTTTAGTAGAGACGGGGTTTCACCATGTTGACCAGGATGGTCCCGATCTCTCGACCACATGATCCACCCGCCTCGGCCTCCCAAAGTGCTGGGATTACAGGCTTGAGCCACCGCGCCCGGCTGAAGAATTCTTAAATACTTAACCTTATCTTTCACTAGGTACCTGAAGAGAATTCAGCAATAACTTTAGGAAAAACTAGTGTCTACAGTTCATCAGGAAAATGTTTAAAACAAAATTTTTTTCAGTTCTACTTTTGAGACTCAGCAAATAGTCCAGTTTCAAATAAAAACTCATGAATTTCACTAATCCTCACCATGCCCCATAAAATCTGAAGGGAAAATACAAACACACAAAATGTTGCAAGGTATCAAAAAAACTACCAAGAAAAAATTGATACATTATCTAAGCTAAAAGCAAACAGAATTAGAGACAACTTAGTCTCTAGTTGAGACTAAATTGAAAAGTAGGAAAAGGCCAGGTACAGTGACTCATATCTATAATCCCAGCATTTTGGGAGGCCAAGGCAGGTGGATCACCTGAGGTCAGGAGTTTGAGACCAGTCTGGTCAACATGGTAAAACCCTACCTCTGCTAAAAATACAAAAAATCCTACCTCTACTAAAAATACAAAAAAATTAGCCAAGCGTGGTAGTGTGCATCTGTAATTCCAGATACTCAGGAGGCTGAGGAAAGAGAATCGCTTGCCCTCAGGAGGCAGAGAGGTTGCAGTGAGCCAAGGTCGCATCATTGCACTCCAGCCTGGGCAGTAAGAGCAAAACTCCGTCTCAAAAAAATAACAAAAGAGAACCAACAATTGCTGAATAATTAATATCCTAACAATGAAACAAAGTTTTAAAAAGTGAAGGGAAAAACTTTAACAGATATGTTCCCCTTCTAAATATTGGTGTCAAATAGAAAGTGCATTAACTACAGCCATGTATTTGCTTTCTTTTAAGGCATATGTATTAAAACAAGCACCCAAATTATTAGTAATATTTTTGCTTCTTTAGTGAATGGATTCTTAAAATCTTACTCAAAAAAGTAAAATGCAATCTCATAGATTTAAACATCAAAAACGAAGCAAAACAAAGCTATTTTCCAGGGAGTGACCACTAATTTAAGCATGGGCCCAAAACAATACTTAATCTAACAGAAAGTTCATAATTTCATGAAAATACTTCAGAAATTTAAAGATGAAACATTTTCCCACAAAATCTAAATAAACATCCTAAGTTCTAAACTAAAAAAAATCTCCTATTTAAACAATTATACCAGGGATAATTATATGACTTCTATACAGTAAAATACACATAAATACATATATATCCTTATCTATTTAACCTTAACAGCTTTCAGAGAGAAAAATATACTAGAAATTTATAATTATGTACTGTACATTTGGAATTACACTACACTATTTTAAAATAAAAAGAATATTCAAACATTCTGAAAATGTCAAAATCTCTTATCCAAGAAACATAGCTATATACAAAGGCACAGAAATTAATCATTTTTACAGAATTTAATTCTAAAATAACACTTATTTCTCAGAGAAAATGATCTCATAATGTTACAATCAACCATTCGATTATCTATGTCTAACATTATTAAACTGTATTTCTTCTTGCCCAATAATAAAAAGCAGAGAAAACCCAATACCACTAAAATTAGTCATTTTCTCCAGAAGTTATATTTCAACCCAAATGGTTGAAATATTTACTGAGCTGCCTGAAAATACCTCATACTTGTTTAGAAGCCATCTTCCCAAGAAACCTGATAAACAAAGCCCTCTGGAACCAGACTGCAGGGCTTCAAATTCCAGCTTCAGCACTTACAGGCTATGTTACTTCACCTCTCTGAACCTTGATTTTTCACCCACAAAAAACATAGGTAATACTACTTACCTCACAGGATTGTCTGAGAGATCAAAGGAAGTTACTAAATATAAATCACTTAAAATAGAGTCTGATACATAGCAAATATTCAGTAGATGTTAGTTGCTATCTGTAAAACATTATAGTGTTTGGTACACACTAAGTGCTCAATTAACACTAAATAAATGGTGTACAGAAAAAAAATGTAGTTTTCACAGCAATCAGAATATATCTAATTTTCAAAACAACCAGAATAAATTTCAATCTAACTACAAAAATATTTTCAAATTATTTGCCTTATTTAGACCAGGCATGGTGGCTCATGCCTGCAATACCAGCACTATGGGAGGCCGGGTGGGTGGATCACTTGAGGTCAGGAGTTCAAGACCAGCCTGGCAAACATGGTGAAACCCCATCTCTACCAAAGGTACAAAAATAATTATCCAGGTGTGGTGGTTGCATGTCTGTAATCCTAACTACTTGGCAGGCTGGGGGATGAGAATCACTTGTACCCAGGAAGCAGAGGTTGCAGTGAGCCAAGATCACATCACTACACTCCAGCCTAGGCAACAGAGTGAGCCGCCATCTGAATACAATTTTTTACATACATGTAATATAAAATAAAAGTTTAAAAAAATATATATATAAAATAAAAACAATTTACCCAATATAGCCCAATTCAGGAAGTTATTTTGTAATCACACATTATTAAGATAACTGAAATATTATTTCATTCAAATATGTAAGTACTAAAGGTAAATATTGGGGTATAACAACAAAGAGACAGTTCCTGAGTCACAGAACCTTGCGCTAGTAGGAAACTTAAAAGTAATTTGCATAATTTAAAGGAAACTCAGAAACCTTTAGTCCATACCCTTCATTTTTAAAATGAGGACCCTCAAGTCCAGAAAAGTTAAGTGGTTTGGCTAGTAGTAGACAGTTAGCAGTTAAGGGTCAAGACTACAACCCAGGTCTTATGATTCCCACCCTAATTCACTGTACCATACTGACTCAAAGTACTCAATATGAAACAGAGATTAGGATCCTGATCTGCCACTAACAAAGCCCTTCTAAATTATTTATTTATTGCATTAATGCAAATCAAATAAACTTCAAGGGAGTTACAGGCAGCAAAAAATATATAACCTTATAGAGGAATCATTAAGTTTACCCTTCCCCCATGGTTCCCTTGTGAAGAATACCTTTTAGTTTGTAATTAGTGGTAGGTGGGTAACAGCTGCCTACTTGGTATATTTTTGAGTTATGAGTAAATACAGAAAACCTCTTTATTAGTAAGAATCACCTGTTTAAGTGAGAATAAATACACGGAGCAGAATCTGCTTGGGCCTTCAGCCTGGAAGGCTGTTAGCCTCTGAGGATCTCAGCTTGATAGGCTGCTGGCCCCCTGGATAGAACCATTTTGCTATTCTGTCTGGGTGTCTGCCTTTCATTACCTTCAGCACCACCTGGGTGGGGGTCTCCCGACCGAGCTAGAATTCAGTATTACCTATTATGGTTACTTAAAGCATCTGCAGGGTTGCTGAATTAATATAATAGTTCTTACGTCAATTAAAAGCCTGCTTCTAGTCTATCAGGTTAGATGTCACATTCTTAGCCTCTAAGCTATATTTCCATTTTCATTCATTCCCAGATACAAAAATAAAACACAAAGTATACTGCACTGCTAAGTGTGCCAGAAATTTGAAAGGAAAAAAAAAAATCTGCAAAGTAAGATTATATTTACCTTAAATGTACCATTTTGATTTTTCATGTAAGAAACCAAAAATATATCCACTGGTAGAAGTGCTGATGTGATAAGTGCAATTGCTAAAGAAAAAATTGCTGTTATGGTGGAGACAACTTCACTTTCCCGCTGACTTTGGTATTTACGAACATATATCCAGCAGAATGCCAAAATAGCCTGAAATAGAACAAAAAGAGATGTTTGTTATTACCCGATGTATTTATCTGATTTTTGTATGTGTTTGAAAGTTTCTAGCAGGAAACCTTATGTGAAATAACGGTTATTTTAATTGTGTAAGGAAAGCCCAATATCCCTTAAAAACTTGTCCAAGATGTATAATTTTCAAAGCCTAATTCATGAATGCAGTACATCACATAGGCATGCACACACAATACTATTAATAACAGTGCTCACTTAATTTCCTCACCAAACACAGTGTAGCCATTAATGGTTTCACACATTATCGTTACAACTAGCTTTGAATATATTTTTTCCCTGTAGATTTTTCCAGCCTAAAGGAGAAATGAGTAGAAGCTGTTCTATCCTAGCCTTATTACTGAAGCATTACAGAATATAACTTAGATGAAAATTAACTTCTGTTCTGACAGTTCAAGAATAGCATTCAGCTAAAGATTAACTGCCAGTAATCACCATGCAATTATCATATTATATTATAATTTAAATTTTAAAGAGCATTAAACAAAGAAAAGTCAATGCTGAAAATGGATACATGTGCACAGCAAAAAGCTTGCCACTGAAAAAAGTTCACTCAGAGGTAGAGGTTGACATCTCTAGTCAACCAGTTACTCGTAATACTTACCAATGCCATTCTAGTGACTTTCACAGAGTAAAGGACTTAATGATTCTCTAACTTTAGGAGGCATTGGAATCACTTGCAGCAATTGTTAAAGCACAGACTGTTAGGCCCCATCCTCTGAATTTCAGATTCAAGAAGTCTGGAGTGGTGCTAGAAAATCTGTATTTGTAACAGCTTCCCCAGGTAAGGTTGCTGCTGGTCCAGGGCTATAGTTGGAGAACTTCTATTCTACTCAATTACAGGGAGTTGCAGACAGAGACTATGTTATTTCAGCCTCCACTGTGAGTCAGAACCACCTGGGTAACTTTTAAGTACCGTTACACCTTCCCTACATTCCCCAATCAATTCTATCAATGGAAAATAAGGTGCCTCCAGGCATCAGTACTTTAAATGCCTGAGGATTTCAATCTGAGCCAATCTTGAGAACCACTGTTCTAAGTAAGAGCTCTGGTACTTTTAAAAGCCTTGTTTTGTCCTTTCACTTTTCAACAGATTCATCTGTTACTTTCTTTCTGAGCATCCTATAGTTTAGAAGCCTAACTGAAACTAATAAAACTACCAAACTAGTTTTTTTACAGCTTCCAAATTATTCTACCGCAAGCAAGACACAAGAACAATTCCATTATCTCAGAAAATTCCTTTGTCCCTTTTTAGTTAATCCCTCTCTCTGCCCCTAGCCCTTAAGACAGGAATAATGCAGGATGGTCACAAGGGTCAAAAAAATTCCAGGCAGCAGTTTTACATGACTAGAGACTATAGGCTAATAAGACCCTGAAAAACCAGGGTGTGGACCAAGCTGGTTGAGACCCACTGGACCTAACATGACAATGGATCTGACCCAGGTTTCACCTAGGACCGTATTATATGCTCATTAACATGCTCAATCACACACCTACCAGCACTATGGCAGTTCCAAGACCACTCATATTTGATGTAAAAATGGGTGGCACCACAATTTCAAGAAACCTCTATCTTTTTCCAGGAATTTTCATGATTATATACCTTGATTAAAGAAACCCATAAAGCTAGAAACTCCAAACCCACTGTGTGTCTCTCTCTCTTAAGGATGACCACACTCCGCTTTCTTGAGTGGTACTTTTCCCTTTAATAAATCTCCATACTTTCACTATTTTTTGACTTCCCCTTGAAGGTCTTCTCATGACAACGTCAAGAGCCTGAAAACCAGCTGGGGTTGAGATCCCATCTATATTTGGAGATATCCCTCAGCCCTCCAGTATCACCCTGACAACCACTATAGGTTCTCTGTTGGTATAGTTTCTGCCTTTTCCAGAATGTCATAATGCCTTCATATAGTATGTTGTCTTTTCAGTCTGGCTGGTGTCATTTGGCACAGTGCATTTAAAACACATCCAAGTTGCTGCTTGTCATTCCTTCATACTGCTGGCCTTTCAACTGGTGACAGAATAGCAGGAAAAAAATTGAGTGAGAAAGGAGTTAAGACTTTAGAACAAACAAACAAACAAAAGCTAGGCTCAAATTCTTGATTTTTGGGAAACAGTTATTTTTCATAAAATGTTACTTTACATTAAATTTAAATGGGCTTGTTTTTAAAGGAATTCATAAATATTTTTAACATTCCCCCAATTTATTCTGAAGTCTTTGGAAGCTGAGCCTTATCTTTCTATCCTTAGCAGTACTTCACACAAAGTGTTGCAATAAATTTTTTATTGGATTTCAAGAATGAAAGAAAACCTGCATTTTGTTAAGTATTACTACGAACAAAGGATTTTGCCAATATCAGGCAGACAAGCTGGGAAAGGGCAACCAGGCAGAAGAGTTAAGCCAGAGTCTCTCAAACTTTTTGGTCTCAGAATCCCTTTACAATGGTTTTAAAACTGATAATCTTCAAGAGCTTTTTGTTTATATTGTCAATCATTACTGATAATCATTACTGGTAAAATAAAACCAAGTATTCTCATCTATAAGAGTACTTCTTTCATAACAGATTGTAAAAATTAAATGAGATATAAATAGTTTAGCACAGTGGCTGGCCACAGTAACTGCTTAACAAATAGCAGTTGTTATTAGAGCATTTGATAAAAGAAACAGATATATAACTTTGTTAACAGTTATAAGGAAAAGTTTCAAATACTCCCCTCAGCTTCTCCCAAGAGATTCAAAATAAATTGGTCTTAACACTGAGATTTTAAAAACTCCCCAGGTGGTTCTCATGAAAGGCCAAGGTTGAGAGCCACTGGAGCAGAAGAAGAAATGTGTAGAGATGAATCTTTATTAAACTAATCAGAATAGATGATATACTGTCTGGGATCTTGTTAAACTGCAGATTCCGATTCAGTAGGAATGGGGTCACATATTTAGTATTTCTAACAAGTTCCCAAGTGATGCCCACACTTTAAGGAACAAGAATAAATTCACTTTACAAAAATGGAGAGTCTCCTATTGTAGTGGCATACACAATTTAAAAGTGGTGTGAGTCAAATTACAGAGGACACTGGAGCTAGACAGAATAGTTTAGACTTGATACAGTAAAGACAGACATAGTTAGATTACAGGCATGGGGGACCAAATCTAACAATTTCTTATGTGTGAAGAAACTGAAGTCCATTATTTTTGCCCAAGATCACAAAAGTAGGCAGCATTCATGTCCTGATTCTTTTTCTTTCTTTTTTTGAGACAAGGTTTCTGTTGCGCAGGCTGCAATGCAGTTGCACTATCAGAGCTCGCTACAGCCACTTTTGGGAACCGTCTCCCAGGCTCAAGCAATCGTCTTACCTCAGCCTTCGAGTAGCTGGGACCACAGGCATTTGCCATCATGCCCAGCTAATTTTTGTATTTTTAGTAGAGACAGGGTTTCGCCATGTTGCCCAGGCTGGTCTCGAACTCCTGAGCTCAACTGATCCATCTGCCTCAGCCTCCCAAGCTGCTGGGATAACAGGTGTGAGTCACCACACCCTGCCCATGTCCTGATTCTTTAATAGATGATTGGCCAAAGTTCTCCAGGTGTGAAATCCCTAGGCCCTGGTAGTCCCCAGAATCCTTTCTGGATATTCAGAAGTTGAAAACTATTCTCATAATAATTACTAAGATGCTATTTGCCTTTTTCACTGTGCTGATATTTGCACTCATGGTTCATAGCCATGGTAGGTAAAGCTACTGGTGCATTAGCATGAATCAAGACAGTGGCACCACACTGCACCAGTAGTAATTGTATTCTTCACCACAAGCTCAAAAAAGTACAATTTAAATTAAGACTATGCTTCACAAAGAAGTATAAATTAATTTTATTGAACTTCAATCCTTGACAGTCCTTCAGCAGCATACCAAGATGTGACAGCCATCTCCAGGAAAAGTTTAGAATTAAAAGCCAAACCAACCACTCTTCAAGCAACATCATTTTTACTTGAAAGAAGAACTGCCGAACTATGGTTATTCAGACTTTGCTATTTGGCAGATTTTCGTCAAATGAACAAAGGGAACCTATCACTTAAAGACAAACTGACAGTATTTGATACAATTGATAAGAGTCAAACTTCCAAATGAAAATCGGATTTTGAAAGACTTCTATCCACCACTACGAGCTTGACAACCCTTCAATACTTAGAATTTTCAGACATTTCTGACAAGATCAGAAATGAAATGTGATATTTTGAAATTGTGTAATGAAATGTATCCATATTTAAAAGATGTGCATAACTCAGTAAACCAATTATTTTCTAAATGACCAAAGCATCATGTTATAAAACGATGCACGGGTAAAAGATCCATTCAGAGTGCAAGATGGGCTAATGGATTTTAATGTAACAATGAATGAAAAGCTCATTGATAGGGTTTCAGGTTCCATCTTGCAACTGACCTTTAAGAAGATTCCACTTGTTGAGCTTTGGTGTAGTATCAAAGAACATCCACCATAATTACCTGAAAAATACTCCTCTGTTGCTGACTGCCTATCACTGCAGCTGTTATTTTCTTCGTACTTCGACTAAAATAACATACCCCAAAAGACTGAATGTAGAAGCCAACGTAAGAAACCAGTCTTTCTTCTAATAAACCAGGATTTAAAGAGATTTGCAGAAAATTAAACGAGAATCCTTCTTCCTAATGCTTTTTTCAACGCCAACATGCAAGTGTCAAACTCCTAATTCTCTTCTCATTTTAATAGTTCTTGCTGTAATATTGCCAACTTAAATGGCTTCCTTTTTTTCATCGGTCCAAACGCTACCACATCTCTCATTGTTTTCCAATATTTTTGTCTTTTCTCTTAAGTCCTATTTTATTTACAGTCCTACTTTGGATTTCAGTACATAAAATACATGTTTCAAGAATTTCAGTTTTCCTATCTCCAGACCCTCTTTAAAGCCATTTTTTGTTTCATTTACATCGTCTTACAATTCACACCACACAACCATTTCTGTACCTTCAATGTTTATTAATTAATAACTGCCAAGATAGTCTCCCTTAACTTTGACACATTATATGCTTATTTATTTTCTTCTAAACAAACGGAATTGGATAGACTGGAAAAGCCGGGGGGCTCTCCAAATATAGGACTGGGCAGCTGCAGAGACCACAGTCAACCTTTAGGGTTTCATTTCCCCCAAGAAAGGATTAACATGTTCCAAGGTAAAGGCAGTGTTTTTCATCTGTGACAGTGATGGCAGTAATAAGAGGATCCATTCCTTAAATTTTCACACGCCATCCTTTTTTTCTTTCTTCTCTTTTTTTTTTTTTTTGTCTCTACTGCAAAAATTTACTAGGACATACTACGTAGGTACCAGACAACTAATGGAATCTGACAATTAAAGTAAAACCGAACAAGCCTGATTTCCAGAACTGTAGGTTTGCTTTTGTTTTGCAATGCAAAAAGGTCAAAATACATTGGAACACAAAGTAACAACAGGCTCGGAAGATGAGAAAAGAGAAGATTTGAGAAGGTAGAGAGCTTATGAAAGGAAATAAATCGAACTCCCAAATAAAATAAGCCAAAGGGTTTTAATATCAATAGAGAAGTAATAGCCAGGCCACTTTGGGCCATTTCAGTCTACATTTTGCTCACTAAATGTACAGAAATAAGATCGTTGGAAAAGAAAGCACCTGAGGCCAGACAGGTAGTAGTATATACACCGATACTGGTAATAAAAAGGGCTACAGCTCTGCCCTCCACAGGCATCTACTCCCATCAAAAAAAGATTGGAAGAGAATGTGACACCTGGAAGTCAGAACGAGCAACTCACGTCATCAAGGCAGAATCACACAATGGGCACAGAAGGTTGGAGACTCACTGGCCCCAAGGGTAGGGAACATTGGGGAAAAACATACAGAGAAGTCGACAAGTAAACAACGCCAGCGCCTACTTAACTTGCAAAGATCCAGCGCTGCCGCCCTACACCTTATGCCACTGTTTTACAAGGGGACGAAAGGCCACCACATGCTTCTCAATCCCGAGAGTCTCTTTCGCCCCCAAACCCCACCGGCCCCATTGCCCAAGTCAGGGATGAGCGCAAGAGCTTCCAAAAAGGACCCTGGAACCTTAGACGCCATCAGTAAAAAGAAAGCAAAAGCGTCCGGAAATCAGCACCCTCCTGCCCCCGCCGCCCGCCGTAGCCCACAACACTGAGGAGCGTCCCACAGTCCAAGCCAAAAGCGGGCGGAGCGAAGAGGGTCTCCGGGGCCCGGAGAGGCCCCGGCCCCTCCCTCCCTCCGCCACTGCAAACATTGGGAAAACTCCAAGCGCCTCCCCTACCAGTAGTAAGAGGCCGAAAATGCACCAGCCGATCACCAGCTCTGCCGAGGCCGCGCCAGCAGCCGCCATCTTCGCTTCCGGTCCAGACCGAACTGAACGTCAGGGGTGGGGACTGGGAGGGGGAAAGGGGAGAAAGCGTGAGGGACTCTGCACTCGCTCACCCTAAAGGTTAAAGGGGCGAAGGGGGAGGAGCAAGTGGTTGCCTAGGCGATTCGACCCACTAGCGTCCCCTGGCGGCGAGCTGGGCGGCGCGGGGCAGCGAGGACTGCTCAAGGGGCGGGGCGCGTCCGAACGCAGTGACGTCATCAAGCTGTCCGGGCTGGCAGAGATGTGGGAGGCAGGCAGAGCAGGGTGTTGGATCACAGCAGCGCAATCTTACTGGAATACTTGACCCAGCCTAATCTGATAGACTGGAAAAGCAAAGGAAGTCCACAACGGATGGGGTAGGTGGCCCTAGAGATCCAAGTCAATTTCAGAGGTACTTCTTCACCAAAACGAAGTTTGGCCCTTGTGTAGGTGGAATGTAATTAGCAGAACTCCTCACCAGGTTGCAAGAATGGCTGACTCTGCATAAAAGTTGACTAGCCGCCCAAATGACTTTAATTTACTGGCACTGGTGCCCAGCTGGGATAATTGGTTGGCTGGACACAACTTACCACATGATGTTATAGCCTTTCTATTTAGATGTATGCTTGCCTGTGAATGTCTACGATAGCTTTTACGTAAAGGTGTATGCATCAGCAAACAAAACACACTGCCATAGGCCCGAAGTGAAGCGAAGGAGGAAATTCCTGGGATGGCTTAACCTGAGTCCACCGGGAGTGTGGGTGCATGTTTCACCACTCATTTAAACATAGCTTTGCATGTTTCACCACTCATTTAAACATCGCTTGCAATGTAGTCAAGATACTACTTGTGAGAACGAACACCATCATCTTTTTCCAATTTAGTATGTGTTGCTGAGTTATCGTCTACCTAGAATCTACTTCCGGCTAGCAGCCTGCTGTAGAGAAAAAGTAGGATGGTCCTTCCTGCCCAGGCAGAATAAGAAGGGAAGAAGAGAACAGGGGAGAATACAGTTTTAATTGGAACTGATACCATCATAAGCTGGCTTTAAGCCCTCTATACCTGCAAATGTTTGGATTTCACTCTTTCTCCCTCAATAATTCATATCCCTGGGGACTTCTGTCATAGTTTCCTTAAAGTGAGTAGAGATATCGCTTCCAGGTTGATAGCTCTATTACAGGTTGTATAGAGCACCCTTGACATAAATAACTGCATCGCAGAAAAAGACTCCATTTATATTTCAAAAGGAATCGTGCCAAAAGGGACCAAATGTTCACCTAATCAATAGAGACTCCACCCAACCAGATAAGGACATAACCAGGCACAATCTTTACTTTCAGCCATCACCAGAGGACTCTGAGGCTATAAAAAGAGTAGAACTTCACCAGCTCGAGATAGTCATCTTAACAAACACTGTCTTGCTGTCACTCATGATCAGCATCCAGCATCTGCCACCAAAGGCTCTGCTCAAATCAAAAACTCTTCCTTGCAAAGTGTTGATATCCGTCCTGATCAGCCCAGGACACTCTCCTTGTCCATGTTGCTCTCCTTAGATTGGTTCATTAACCCCATTTTCCTAACCCTTCTCTTGACGTTAAATGTTATTTTGGTTTGGAATCTTTAGCCTATAATATTTATGTGTTGATTAAGTATACTGCTATATATGGTTTGCAATATTGACTGACTTGTGGAGTGGCTAGAGCTTTGTGTCCTTGGCTCTGACTACCAAATGAATGGGTAGTACTAAGGAAAATTACCTCCTTCGGACATTCATACAGCTCATGGCTTTTACAATTGAAATAGCATCAATAAAAAAGTCTGTGGAAAGACACAAACTTTCGGGGACTTGGGCCTCTAACAGGTAGTCACTTATATCTCCTCCATAAGTCCTAGAGCATACTGAGGTACGCTTAATTATGCCTTTTCCTGCTGAGGTCTTGTGACCTTCTTCTGGAAGCTCACTTAAATTGGAGGAGAGGTCTAAGAAAACTCCAAGCCAGTCCTTTCCCTTTCTTCAAATAGTCTAAATCCTCTCTGTAGGAATGATGATACATATCCTGCACTAACAACTTTGGGAACACAGGCCAATCCCAATGTAGCTCCATTCTACTAGTTTTACAATCAAAGGAATCAGCCCTTCTTGATTATACCCAAGAAAGTCAGCCCCTGACTCCACAGTTCACTGTAGTGCTCTCTACTGGGTCAGACACTAGCCCTCTGTGTCTCTCAATTTCAGGGGCCATATTTCAAATTCTCCAAGTAGCTCCCTTGAGGCCTCACTTACTAGGCTAAAGGTTAGAAGGTAACACCCCACTACAACCCACCCACTCCTCCACTCCACCCACAAACACACCACTCTTTGGAGTTAAGGATGGAATTCCACAGATCAGCAACAGTTCTCATTAAATAAATCTGTTCATGAACCTTCTCTTGCAGAAATTTGTAGAAATTTTATTTGGCTGAGTGGTCTAAGAGTTATAGAGTAAATTATTGAATCCCTTTTAAATTATGCATATAAGGGAGAATTCAAAATTAGAATGCAGACAAGTAAATATAAAAATCTGGCCCTCCTCCATGGAAGCCCTGAGGCCTCCGTTTTCTCTGGGGATGGAATCCAGGTCTTTTGCCCACCTGGAGGTGAGAAAGAGATCCCAGAATCAGGACACAGTGAAAGGGTGCTGGAGCTGAAAGGAAAAATACTCCCCTAAGAATTTTGAGGAAAGTCAAAATTTCCTGAAATGTCCCATTACTGGCAAACCCTGCCATCTCCATGACTGCAAGCTCTTGTTAGCCTGCTGGAGGATGAGATACCATGGGAGGAGAGCCAAAGTGCTCCAGTTGACAGCCAACCCAAGCCCAGAACCAGAGCTGCCTAGTCAACCAGCAGCTAACCACATATGCCTGAGGGAACCCACCTGAGCCCAGGAGAATGTCCCGGCTGAGCCGTGCCCAAATGGCTGAGCAGCTCCATCATGAGCGAATAAGTCTTGCATGGTTTGTTATGCAATAGTTAACTAATGTATATACCCAGTGTGAATGGGATGGCAGGATTCAATAACAGGTTGATTACTAGTTACCTGCAAATAGAAGGCACCCTACAGGTGGAGATTTTATTTCCCCTTACTTAAAGTTGGATCTCTTGTAAGGTAGTGGTGAGTTATACAGAAATGCATGTAGATGTGTGCATGTGATTGGTGCTTAAATTACATAGTCTTCCACACCACAGGAGGAAACAGCCACGGCCTGACCATTGGAGCCAAGGCCAAATAGCAAATAGCAAGGTGAGAATTTCACCTTTAATCTATTTCCTCCATATGTACACTTTGGAGGTCAAGGCTGTAGACAGATCTGAAGACACTGAGTTTCCTTTTAGAAGGCCCTTATTATCCTTTGTTTACTGTCTGATCTCTGGATGGTAGATGGGCATCAGGTGTGCAGCAGTGGTACCTATGGACACTTTCTTCTTGCAGCCCCCACTTTCTAGGGGCAAAATCTCTTACCCTTGGGCCTGAGGAGAGATTTTGGGAGGCAGAGGCTGTTCCCTCACTTCTGGCAGAAAAGAGTGTTTCAGGCCCTTCACCTTCCTTAGCTCAAGGGAGTCAGAGCCCTCACAGCTGCACTTAAGTGTGGCGGCTGCTGGCCACATGGGACTACTGAGCACATGGAATAGGCTGCTCTGAACTGACATATGCTGAAAACTTAAAACATAGACAGAGTTGCCAAGATTTAGTACCAAAAGATATACTTCATAAACAATTATATATTGATCACATATTAAAATGATAATATTTTGGATATATTGGGTCAAATAAATTATTATGATTAAAAAAATCTTCCCCACTCCTTTAAATTATATGTGAAATTGGAGCTTTTACTGAATCTGGACTAAATATTTTTAACATTTGATGTGCCCTTTATTGAATTAAGTCCATTTAATAAACTGGTTGCCTCTGACTACCAAAGTTGTATTGGGCAGTTGCTTGACTTTTAGGTCAGAAAGCCTTGTATTTCTGTGTTGCTGATAGGAGCTACTAGTTACAAGGGAATAGTAATTTGCATCAGCAAAATGAGTAGAGGGAGAAGAAAAAGTCATTTTGGGTAGGTAGCGGCATGCTTATCAACCTTGTCTTTATTCTTAAGTCTAGTCATTTAACATATAGATCAGCCCAACAAGAACTGAACACATTCTCTTGAATGATGTTTTTTAATCTAAAAAGCCTCTGAATCAGACCAGAATTTTTTTAAAAAATAATACTTTTCTTTGTTTTGTGTAATTACAAAGGGAATACATGCTTATTTACAAATATTTCAACTATGAATAATTTAGAAATAAAAATGGTTCTTACAAATTTTCACAATCTTTCCTACCCTAAAATACTTCTTTTTAAGAGCTTCTGGGGCTTTTTATATGCACATTCTGATGTGTTCAGTGAGAATGTAGAAAACTAATAGCCCTTTCCTGTTCACCTGTGGTTACTGTAGAATGTACTTACTTAATCCCTCACCCAGCAACTCATGGAAACATACCAGAATTTCTGGGGACTCTGTTCCATTTTAAGTTCAAAGAAATGGTCGTAAAAAACTAGTCAACCCCAAGAGGTTTATTAAGAGAAGGTATCTGTCATGCCAGACCCCTATTGACTTCAGTAGGAGTGGCACTATGTTCAAGAGGCTGAAGAAGAGACCTAGAGCCAGGAAGACATAGGGGTTATTGAATTGAGGAACTTACATATAAGGAGAACATAGAGAAGAAACACTACCATTTGTGAAAAGCATGCAGTTGATACAGCATTTTCACTTAGCACTCTCCCCTCAACAACAACCTGGCAACCTTCATTTAACCCAAAACAAAAGGCTTTAATCCCCTATATGGCCTGTGTTCACACAATGGGCCAGAAGTTCAGATATTCCTCATGGATAAGGAATAAATCTTTGGGTTGGCCACTTCTGGACTCCGTAGCTTGGAACTGTGAGCACACATTCTCAGACCATAGAATCTTTCTCAGAGTATGCTCAAGTTAAGTTATTGCTGTCAGGTATGTCTGCCATAGAACATTCCAGAAAAACTTCTATCAAAACCTAAACTCCCTTGGCTATATTAAGAGAGCTAATGGCCTGTGAAGAAAAGCAAAGTTTATGAAAGAGCAACTATTTCTGCCCTCATTCCTCCATCCCTCAACTATTGAATGGTTCCCCTCCTCTAGAGCCAGCTGAGGGAAGACACAGAAAAGAATTACCCATAAAGTTGAAAGGAGGGTGTGACCTGAATTTTGGAAGAGGCTCTGCCTCTTGTAACTGCTGCGGATGGCTTGCACATAGAAATTCCCAGTATCTTGGTGCAGAAAGGGTATGGACTAGCCCCTCCTCATATTCCTTGAAACATGCACAGACACACACACACACACACACACACACACACACACACACACACACAGACACATGCCCATTGAACTCACTGAATGCTTTGGTGGATTGCCCCTGAAAGTCACCCTATTTGTGTGCTTATTCCTGTGGAGAGATACTGAGAGATGCAACATCCTCTGCTGAGGGAGGCATATATGGGAGCGGCCCCAAGGTGGGGAACCAGACCAGGCAATGACAACCTACAGAAAGGTCATTTTCAAGACTAAACCAGACAAAGATAGAACCAAAACAATAAGAGTACCATGAACATAGATGCCAAAACTATTAAGAAAATAGTTCATGAAGTAAGGACAATCCTCTTCTAATCTTTACCCTCCATGGCATTCAGTGAGTACCCCTCCTGGAACTGGTGGATTGGCAGTGGGTTTGAGGACCGGGAGGTATAAGAGTGCTGTCTCATTCCCTTTATGAGGTGCTTTTAGAGAACCAAGGATAGAATTATGATCAAGTGGCATAAACTGGGAGACAAAATTTATAAAAAAATAATCTTATGTAGGAATTGGTGAAAAGAACAAAAAGAATACAGAAAGTATTAACAGAAAAGAAGAACAGCCTGGAGGAAAAATTTATTTCAGTAAGACATAAAAGAATGCTGAGTGCGGTGGCTCATACCTGTAATCCCAGCACTATGGGAGGCTGAGGCAGGCGGATCACCTGAAGTCAGGAGATGGAGACCATCCTGGCTAACACGGTGAAACCCTGTTTCTACTAAAAATACAAAAAATTAGCCAGATGTGGTGTCACACACCTATAGTCCCAGGTACTTGGGGGACTGAAGCAGGAAAATCTCTTGAACCTGAGAGGTGGAGGTTGCAGTGGGCCAAGATCATGCCACTGCCCTCCAGCCCGGTGACAGAGCAAGACTCCATCTCAAAAGAAAAAAAAAAAAAAAGAAAGAAAAAGAAAAAAAAGAAATGAGATAAAAAGAATCAGGAAAGAAACTGTTCTCTTCTCAAAACCAAGAAAGAGGACATAGACTTAACTAGGGCTTGAACTGTAGTTTAGAAGGGTGGATGACTTAAGCCTACTTCAGGGTCTAAAATCTAAGAGACCCGTAGAAATAACTTCACAACTTAGCTTCTGAAAGTGGAGTCAAGCTAACTGCATAATGAGGACTAAACTAGTGGATACAATTTGTAATTTGAAATTTTTTAATGTATTTAGACCACAGTTTAGCTATGCATCTAAATAACTGTGTGTTGTACCATTGGATGTTAACATGTTGATGTTTTTAAAACATAGCTGATTATTATAGACCCAATTTTTAAAATTTATTACCTGCAAACATTGAACTATCCAGGTCCAAGTAAAACTCTTGGAAAGCCTTAAAATTTCTCTTTCCAACTGTCATTTTTTCTGTGCTTTCACTGCTAACCAATAATCCTCCTTCTGATTGACAAATTCCTTCCTTAGGGATTTTAATTCCTTCAGTCGTGCTACAGTTAAGCATTACTGGCCTCAGATCCCAGTGACTTTGTGCAAGTCTGTCATGATCCATAATGTGTTTATTTAGAATTTAGCTTTCTATTGTGTTCTGTGTAGTGCCTATACTTGATCTTCTGTCAAAAGGATTTAGCAATGATCCACGGTAAACATTAATGTGGTGCTGAGGAAGTTTGAGTACACCTGCCTTTTCTTCCCAATACTACATGATCTCCTTTTTCCTCCTAATCCTTCAGTGTCATCTAACTAAACTGGCCATCACAACCCTAAGACATTTCTTCTTTTGTGATAGGTTTTTGTGTTTATAAGACCACGGGAACAAATGTTTGAGAGACCCATTTGGTTCTGCTAGTTGCTCATTTACATATAATCCTGTAGGAAGTCAGAAGTTTTGCACAAGAGCCAATCTATGAAAAATAAAATATTTATGGTCTATATTTTGTCATTCAAAATCAAAATGGCTGTTTTTGAGACCCAACATATAAAGTATATTCAAAAACCTACTTCTGGCTCATGCCTATAATCCCAGAACTTTGGGAGGCTGAGGCAGGTGGATCACCTGTGGTCAGGAGTTCAAGACCAGCCTAGCCAACAGGGTGAAACCTAGTATCTACTAATACAAAAATTAGCCAGGCGTGGTGGCTCATGCCTGTAGTTCCACCTACTCAGGAGGCTGAGGTACAAGAATCTCTTAAATCCAGAGAAAGACGTTGTAGTGAGCTGAGATCATGCCACTGCACTCCAACCTGGGCAACGGTGAGATTCAGTCTCAAAAAAAAAAAAACACCTAGTTTATTTATTTCACTGAATAGAGAAAAAAATGCAAGGAAGAATATCACTGAAATGTTAATATCTAGGTGTTTTTTATTTGTAGACAGAGAGACAACTTTCTAATTTACCAACATAAAATTAAATTGCACACAGTATCATGATGTGAATTGTAAAGTTTACATTTCCATGTTTCTATAATTATAAACTCTCAATGGCTACTGTTTATAAACTTTTCTTCTCCTAATAAAACAAACATTTCCATGTACACTAATAAGAAATGTTCGTTTTTTTCTTAAGATTTTTCTTCTGCATATGAAAAAAATGATTTATTCATAATTTAGACACATTGAATACCTCTAAGTATTTTTTATTGTGTCAATTCCTAAACCTATTGTGTATTTCAAAGTATAAAAATAAATTTGCATATACAACTCAACCATAAGGTGATGTCAAAGTCAGTTTACAATATGAGTAGAAATTATAACAACTGCTTTTTATTTATGACACTTAAAAACGATCTATAGCACACTCAATAGTTTTATCAAAAAAATGCTCTTTTTTTGTAGCATGAGTTGCTCTTTTTTCAAACAATAGGATTTCTCTCCTGACTCAATTATCTATACTTTTTCAAAGCATGATTCTGTTTGCTTTATTTCTAGGCAGAGTTTTTCAGCTTATATTTGAATTCAAAGTGTAACCTTTAGTATTTAATTCCGTATGCTAATGACTTATAGTCATAACATTTTATAAAACCAATTGGTCTTATTAGAATTTATTAGGCTACAGTAACTCATTTCTTAGTAACCATTTGTGTAGCCCAGGCGTCCCCAAACTTTTTACGCAGGGGGCCAGTTCACTGTCCCTCAGACCGTTGGAGGGCTGCCACATACTGTGCTCCTCTCACTGACCACCAGTGAAAGAGGTGCCCCTTCCTGAAGTGCGGCGGGGGGCCGGATAAATGGCCTCAGGGGGCCACATGCGGCCCGCAGGCCGTAGTTTGGGGACACCTGGTGTAGCCCTAGTGAAATAATTTGAAATCGATCTTTAAATTTTTAAACAATTGATGGTGACTAAAGACATTTACCTTTACATTATCGTTTGCTGCCAAATATATTCTGTAATATTTTTCATTGTTTTGTATAATCTTTATTATATTGTTTTTAATGTAATAAAGATATCAAGTAGGGAATGTAAACTGTTACCTAAATCCTGTTGTTAAATTTTTTTTTTTTTTTTTTTTTTTTGTATTTTCAGTAGAGATGGGGTTTCACCATGTTGACCAGGATGGTCTCGATCTCTTGACCTCGCGATCCACCCACCTCAGCCTCCCAACGTGCTGGGATTACAGGCTTGAGCCACCGCGCCCGGCCTTTTCCCAGCTAATTTTTTTTTTTTTTTGTAAAAATATTTTAAATTAAAAATATCGTATTAGTTTGTTTTTATGCTACTGATAAAGACATATATGAGACTGGAAGAAAAAGGAAGTTTAATTTGACTTACAGTTCCACATGGCTTGGGAGGTGTCACAATCATGGCAGAGGGCAAAAGGCACTTCTTACATGGTGGAAGCAAGATAGAACGAAGAAGAAGCAAAAGTGGAAAGCCTTACTAAATCCATCAGATCTTGTGAGACTTATTCATTAACACGAGACTAGCACAGGAAAGACCAGCCACCATGATTCACTTACCTCCCACTGGGTACCTCCTACAGCAAGTGAGAATTCTGGAAGATACAAGTCCAGTTGCGATTTGGGTGGGAACACAGCCAAACCATTTCATTCTTTCCCTGGTCTTTCTCAAATCTTATGTTCTCACATGTCAAAACCAATCTTGCCTTCCCAACAGTCCCCAAAAGTCTTAGCTCATTTCAGCATTAACTCAAAAGTTCACAGTTCAACACCTCATCTGAAACAAGGCAAGTTCATTCTGCCTATGAGCCTAAAAAATCAAAAGCAAATTAGTTACCTCCTAGATACAGGGGGGTACAGGCATTGGGTAAATACAGCCATTCCAAATAGGAGAAATCGGCCAAAATGAAGGGACTACAGGCCCCATGGAAGTCTAAAATCCAGTGGGGCAGTCAAGTCTGAAAGCTCCAAAATAATCTTCTTTGACTCCATGTCTCACATGCAGGTCACTCTGACGTAAGAGGTGGGTCCCCATGGCCTTGGGCAGCTCTGCCCGGGTGGTTTTGCAGGGTACAGCCTTTTGCCCAGCTGCTTTGACAGGCTGGCATTGAGTGTCTGTGGCTTTTCCAGGCACACAATGCAAGTTGCGAGTGAATCTACCATTCTGGGGTCTGGAGGACTGTAGACCCTTCTCACAGCTCCACTATGCAGTGCCCCAGTAGGGCTCTGTGTTGGGGCTCTGATCCCACATTTCCCATCCACACTGCATTAGCAGACATTCTCCGTGACTGTCCCGCCCCTGCAACAAACTTTTGCTTCAACATGCCAGCATTTCCATATATCTTCTGAAATCTAGGTGGAGGTTCCCAAACCTCAATTCTTGACTTCTGTGCACATGTAGGCTCAATACCACCTAGAAGCTACCAAGGCTTGCACCTTGCACCCTCTGAAGCCACTGCCAGAGCTGTACCTTGATCCCTTTTAGTCATGGCTGGAGCAACTGGGACACAGGACAAGTCCCTACAAGGCACATGGCACATGGACCCTGGGCTCAGTCTACAAAACCAGTTTTTCCTCCTATGCCTCTGGCCTGTGATGGGAGAGGCTGAGGTTTCTGACATGCCCTGGAGACATTTTCCTTATTGTTTTGGGAATTAACATTCAGCTTCTAGTTATTTATGGAAATTTCTTCAGCCTGCTTAAATTTCTCCTCAGAAAATGGGATTTCCTTTTCTATTGTACTGCAAATTTTCCAAACTTTTATGCTCTGCTTCCCTTATGAAACTGAATGTCCTAAGCACTCAAGTCACCTCTTGAATGCTTTGCTGCTTAGACATTTATTCCACCAGATACCCTAAATCATATCTCTCAAATTTAAAGTTCCACAAATCAGTAGGACCAGGAAAAATGCCACAACTCTCTGCTAAAACATAGCAAGAGACACCTTTATTCCAGTTCCCAAGTTCCTCATTTCTATCTGAGACCACCTCTCCCTGGACTTTGTTGTCCATATTGCTATCAGTATTTTGGGCAAAGCCATTCAACAAGCCTGTAGGAAGTTCCAAACTTATCCACATTTTCCTTTCTTTTTCTGAGCCCTCCAAACTGTTTCAGCCTCTGCCTGTTACCCAGTTCTAAAGTCGCTTCCATATTTTGGGGTAAATTTTCAGCAGTGCCCCACTCTACTGGTACCATTTTTTTTTTTTTTTTTTTCTTTTTTTTTTTTTGAGACAGAGTCTCACTCTGTCACCCAGGCTGGAGTGCAGTGGCACAAACTAGGGCTCACTGCAACCTCTGCCACCCGGGTTTAAGTTACTCTTCCGCCTCAGCCTCCCGAGTAGCTGGGATTACAGGCACCTGCCACCATACCTGGCTAAATTTTGCATGAGGTTTCTCCATGTTGGCCAGGCTGGTCTAGAACTCTTGACCTCAGGTTATCTGCCCACCTCGGCCTCCCAAAGTGCTGGGATTATAGGCATGAGCCACCACACCCAACCATCATTTTGTAATAACATTTTATTTTCTCTAGTTTGCATTATTGTAAGAATGCAGTATATAAAACATACAACATACAAAATGTGTGTTAATCAACTATTTATATTATTGGTAAGGCTTCCAATCACCAGTAGGGTATTACTAGTTACATTTTTGAGAACCAAAAGTTAGAGGCAGATTTTCAACTGCAAGGGGATTCAGCATCACTAACCCCTAAATTATTCAGGGGTCAACTGTACTTAGTCAACTGATTATAGTTATTTATCATATCTACAAAATACCTTCACAGCAACACATGGCATTTGAATAGTTGAGTATTATAGCCAAGCCAAATCAACATTAGAGATGCCTTTCTGGATTCTGAATTGAGAGATATGGATAATGATGATGCCACTAATTAAGATAGGGAATATATGAAGAAGAGAAGATTAAGGGTGAGGAATGACAAATAAACTGTATTTCTTAGATTCTAAGATGTAATTTTCTCCTTTACATTTTAACATCTCTGATGTTAGGATGAATCTTTAAATTGATGGGATCTTGCCATTATAAGTGGTGTTTTTTTTTTCTTAATAGTTTATAAAATGATGGTGCATCTTACAGTCAATGTCACTTTAGATTGAAGAAAACAAGGTAGTGTATTTGATTTAGTGCCTTGGATTTGAGGTGCCTGAGGAACACAGATAACTCTAGTTCATAGAATGTATAGGCAGGAAATTCAGCCAAGGGACCTGCCACAGAGATGTTTGTCATCTGTACTCAAGTGAAAGCTGAAGCAATGGAAATGCAGAAAATTCCCAGGAAAAACTGGTAGAAGTGAGAATAATAGTCAGCTAAATAGACAACCCTAAAAAACCAGCAAACCTTAAGGAGAGAATATAAGGGAAAAAGTGGTTAGAAATAATAATCAGACTACAGCATAGAAACAAAAAGAGAAGATACTTTTTAAAACTAATGAATAACTGTCAGTACCACATGCAGTGAGAGGACTATTAAGTGCCCAATGAGTGTGGCAACATGAGTGGGGGGTCATTAATAAATTTTCTAGAATAATTCCTTTGGAATGGTTAGGAAGCAGACAGGTTGCACTGGATTGAGGAATGAAGGAGAATTAGGGCAGCAGAGGTTATTAATGTAAAATATTCTTTCAGTAGACTTGACTAAAAGGGATGGAATAATGAAAAAGTTAAATAGGATAAGGTCAACAGTGATTTCTGCAGAAGTGACTCAGATTTGAACTCATTTCGAGGAAACATAGAAAAGGCATGGGCCACTCTTATGTTACTAAACCAAACAGGAGTCCCATTGTTCAGTGCAGTAAGGCCAAATATTCACATCGAGGTTGCTTTGCAGCGGGAGAAAAGAGGGCCTTTATTAGCAGGGTGCCAAGCAAGGAGAATTAGGCAGCTGAGATGTAAGACTTGACCTTCTAGACGGCTTGCAAGCAAGGGTTTTTAAAGGCAGAGGTAAATTTCAGAAAAGCAGAATTTACAGGCAAAATTATAAATCAACGTATAGAGGTGATACATTGGTTTGGCCTATAAAGGTGGATGCTGAGTCAGGTGGGGAAGGGCGCTTCCAGGTCATAACTGAATTCAGAGATTTTTCAACTTGAAATTGGTTAAAGAAGAGAATCTTTGTTTAATAATTTGGGATCAGGGCCAGGTACAGTGGCTCACACCTGTTATCCTAGCACTTTGGGAGGCCAAGAAAGGTGGATCACAAGGTCAAGAGATCACGACCATCCTGGCCAACATGGAGAAACCCCGTCTCTACTAAAAGTAGAAAAGTTAGTTGGGCATGGTGGTGCGTGCCTGTAGTCCCAGCTACTTAGGAGGCTGAGGCAGGAGAATAACTTGAGCCTGGGAAGTAGAGGTTGCAGTGAGCTGAGAGACTCTGTCTCAAAAAAAAAAAAAAAAAAGAAAGAAAGAAAAAATAATTTGGGATCAGAAGAAAGAAATATCAAGCCTGGCCTATGGCCATGACGTTCTCTAGGCCCCTCAGAAGAAATTTAAAGCAAAGAATGGTGGCAAGAGTTCAGTCCTCAATTACCTCTTATCGGAGGTCTACATGTCAGTGGATCCATTTGGTGGGGGTCCCAGTTTCTAAGAAACAACTCAGGGGCCTATATTATGATGATCTCTTTAGTTTCTATAGGGCAAAACTGCCTTTGCAAAATTATAATTCAGGAAATTATGACAATGACAGAAATCAGACCTAAGTTGACTCCATCTGGCTCCTAATCTTTAAACTGTTCTTATTCATTCCTGGGCATAGGCCAAACTAATTTTGAGAAGGAATTCAGTTCATGGTTTGACTCTGAAGGAACACTGATAATAGCCCTTTCCTGAAAAGACCCCCTTCTTGCCTGGGGACCAGTCTGCCTTTGCAGGACTAACAAATTAGCTACAAGTTTAGAAGTTATAGTTTAGGGGCATGCAGCCTCTGGCTCCAAGAGTCTGAACCTCCCCAAATTGCTGAGGATAACATCACTACTATAAAACCTGAGATGAGTGTGTGAGATATTTTGTAAACCCTGCACTGGATGGATCAGCCAACACCACCCAGACCAGTAATCTAGCTCAGCCAGTTCTGCCATCACACCCAGCAAGGGAAGACATTAAGAAAACCTAACTTCAACCCCCAATGCTTCCATCTCCAACATGACCAATAAGTGCTCCCCACTTCCCAAGCCCCTACCCACAAAATTATCTTTAAAAACTCTGATCCTCGAATGCTTGAGGAGACTAATTTGAGTGATAATAAATCTCCAGTCTCCTGTACAGCTGGCTCTGCATGAATTACTCTTTCTTCATTGCTTTTTCCCTCTCTTGATAAATTGGCTCTGCCAAGGCAGTGGGCAAGGTGAACCCATTGAGGGGTTACAAGGAAACCAAACATCTCAAAAGTAATTCCCTTGGAACTACTATTGCCTTCTTGCTTATCAAGTTGCTCAATGACTTCTCAGGAGTAACTAGGTGCCTGGAAATTTCCTTAAAGGAATCCAATAATTTTCTTTATTTCCATGCTCATCAAGGGGAGCGGGCAGCAGCTCGTTAAGAAGGGTTCTTGCTTTGTCTCACTTAACACATGAATTTAAGTCTATCAGATCATGTGTTTTTGACAACTTCAACTCTGAAGAAATAAGATAGTCAGAAAAAAAGGAGTCAATCAGTCAGGGTTCAAGCAAGGAACGGGGGTAGGGCATCTAAAAAGGTGATTCTGAAGAGTTCAGTGACTGGATTATTTACAAAGATGTGAGCAGGAAAAAGGGAGACTAACCCTAAAGTTGTCAAAACAAGAAACCATTACCACCTTTGAAAGGACACTCCCTTTCTCGGAAGGAGAATTTACTGGAATCTGAAAAGACCTATACACTTAGAGAAGAACTTTCTAGTAGCCGTAGTCAACCTACAGTCCCCCAAGAAGCGAGCCAGGGGATTAATACTCTATTACTCTTTTTGAATGTGCTTAACGGGAAACCAGAAGGCAAGGGAGCCTATTTGTCACAAACATAATGATCAGCCTCCTGGGGCACAGAGCAGAGTGGAGAAGGGTGGAATCTGTATCTGAGGAGCAAATGGAAGACACTCAGCAGAAGGGGAAAGACTTGTTTAAATAGAATAGCACCCAGGAAAACAGGACTCCTGGTGAAGACAAAGAGGGCATTTTTCACAGATACTTTGTGTTCTAGCAATAGTGAAAAAACAATGCTATTTCAGTTTTAGAGTAGTTAATGAGAAACTGATATTTCTAAATAAGAAAAGGCCCAACATCCTTGTTTTAATTTAAGTTTACTATTCATTTTGTATTGTGCAAAATGAAGATGGCCAGTGATATCCATAGTTCAAAAAGATTCTAATTATTTGCAGAATAACTAAGTATATAATGTTTCAGCTTTATATTAAAAAACAGCTTTGCTATTAAAAGGATGTTTCTAATTTTTAAAATATGAATAAGTTAATGTTATAAAAAATACTACTGGTTAGGTTTAGCCCTGAAAAAAAAGAAGGAACAATGTTAAAATTTTTATAGGTCTGTAGTATTACCATTTAATTTTGAAATGAAAGGTTTGTTTATTTAAATTTGGGGTTATATTTGATTTTGCTTTGTGATATACTTTATCAAATATTGATAGACCGAATAACTTCAGTAATGTTAATTCTGTATTTATTTCATTTTTTTTAGCATCACATATACGTAACTTTTGCCGAGACGGCTTAAGAATTGTACCAAATGAAAAGCCAATGCTATTTCTATAAATACAAACTTAGTAAAAAACAATCTGGAACCAATAAGATAACAAATTTTGACTTTTAAAATTACTTGTATCAATGCATAAACATATGTCCACATGGATACTTTCTAGATTGTCATCTCAGAGAAGCCTTTTCTCATATTGAAATGGAATGCAGATTTGGTAGTTAAATTTGATAGTGAGAAATAAAAATGAAATTCTAAGCCCTCAGCAGACTGAATGGACCTCTCTCTTGGCCAAGGGGACTCCAGAGTAATCTTGGAAGCTGAATTCACAGTCAGGACAGAATAGATGGTTGAACATGCCTCATTATAACCCCTCCCTTGCTAACCACCATTAGGCTTTCTACTCTAAGGGCTAAACAGAAACCAGACCTTTCAAAAGACTCCATTCTGATAGCTTATCTTCCCAGGTACAGAACAAAGACAAGATGAGATCAATTGTTCTTTTATCCTTGCCTGAGATACCTGCTTCCTCTATTCCCTTTTTCTTCACATGTTCACCTTATCTAATGTAAAATTTAGATTTATTGGGCTCTAACTAAAATCTCACAAGTATGTAATCATTAGTCTCACTGCTACCTCCCCGCCCCTTTTCTTAAAGGAAAATATTTAAATAATAAACTTCCTAAGAATCCCTTTGGAAAATACAGCCACAGAATGTGTCTGTGACTTGCATTTTAACCAGGTGCACCCTCAAGCTAGCTCAATAAACGTCAATAATCTGAGACTTATGTTTCAGTCACTCATTTTGGTCAACAGAAAACTCTCAAGAAATTCCCTTTTCATATCTTTTAAGCAGACTCACACACACACACACACACACACACACACACACACACACACACAGAGAGAGAGCTTTTTCTTAGCTAAGTCAGTATGCCAATTAGCATTTTACCAGTACTAGAATATGCTTAATTTTGAAGGGAAGATGGAGCTTCGTGAAAGATAGTGAGTTGGCCCATCATTTCTGATTATTACAACTCATCTTTCTTCAGGCCAGATTTTTTTTTCCTGACGTGTAAATACAAGTTTTCACAACTTTCTTGAAAACCATTCAGTCTTTACCATAACCATGTACCCAAATCAATCACCTGTTTACTATTATGTTATAATCTTGTAACTTATATGTTTCTGGAGCTTCTTTTAATCCAGTCTCACATTCAAAGAAACACCAATTGGGCATAAAAATATAATTAGAAGCAAGGGAAATTTTATTCATGCCCTTGAGAAATTACCAAAATGCAGTTAGGGTAATTATACTTTTAAGTTCTCTTTAGACCTCATCATATTCTCTCACATGTCTGCAGGGGCAGATTTACCATCACGCTAATGGAACTCTAACATCAATGACCCAGTTGCACAGGTGTTTTCCACAGTCACATGGAAAAAAAGTCCAAGCAATGTGTTCCCATCGACCTACGTGATTTTTTTGCAAATTTTTTGTAAGTAATGTATTTTCACTTCATTCTGTGGCGACCACTGTCTCTTTTCATTTTCACTTTCACATTTTGCCTCAGATGAGTATCATGGGAGTGGCTGCTGTTAAAACTTGTGTTTTGAATGAAGAGATCTCCCAAACAGGCTTTGTGTGAGCAACCTGGCTGTATTTTCACCTGGGTGCGGGTGGGTTGAGGTTGAAAAGGGTGTCAGCGAAGGGTGGTGGGATAGTAGTTGGTTTTATAGGTTTGGGGAGGGGGCAGTAGTGTTATAGAGTAAGATTAGTTACAATGGTGGGGGTAGGGGCAAGGAGTAGCATTACTCTAAGTTCAGTTACAGTGGAGGGTGTGGTAAGGTGTAAGAGTAGTTAAGATGGTAGGGTGGGGCGGGGGGGATATTCACAGAGCAAGAACAGTTAAGATGGCAGGGGGAGGAGTTTTCATGTTATAATAACAGTTAAGATGCAGGGTTAGGAGAGAAGCTTAATGCCTGGGGGAAGCTTCTCTGGGCGATCTAGAATAAAGACAAAGGCAGGAGGAGGAAGGAGGGCGGGGCGAGGTTGGGGGAGAGGGGTGAGGGGAGAGGGTTGGGGAGAAGGGGCAGGGGTGGGGGAAGAAGTGGGTAGGGATGGCAGGGCTGCGATCAGCCGAGTCAGGGAGAACTTCAGACTTTCTGTGTCCAGGCTTGCACATGGAGGCCTGACAGCTGCAAGCATTCTGAGGCTTCAGCCCAGGTTAAGCAGTGTTAGGGATGTATTTAGTTTAGGTTGAGTGGAATGTGTTTATATGGTTCATAGTTACTCTCATATTTATTGTTAGGCATCCACGTGTAGCAGTGGCTTCCAGGAATATTCTTATTGCCTATGATTACAATTTGATGTGTACTATGACACAAAGACAAGACCAGAGATTTGCATATTATGATAGGAATGTGTCTCAAACCAAGAAGTTTGTGGGTAGTGGACAAGACACTATTTTTGAAAGTGTAGAGGCAAAACCAAGGCTATTTTCTAGATTTTGTGCTGCCTCTAGTATTTGGCATCTCTTAAAATTTTCTAGTCTGTTTTTCTCATTCTCAATTAAAATTTACTTTTAAGTCTAACTTTGTATTCATACTTTTCTACTCTTTTTCTTGAGGAGGAGCTCCCACAAAGTCAAAAGTTTCAGTCTCCGCGATCTACCTTGCAGGTAAGAAAAAAATCTCGCTGCCGTCTCTCTGGCTCCTTCCCAGAAAACTTTTCTGACAGCCAGACAGGCTGTGTCTAAGCACCACCTCCTGCCAACAGTGCCCCATCACCACTCCCGTCTCCCTGTTGCGTTCTTACATACACCTCTCTTGCTCGCAAATCTCTTGCTAAGTATCTGTGTCTTCTTTTCCTTTAATAACTGCTTTCTTTTTAAGAAGTAGCTCTGTGTTTTGGAATTAAACGTAAATAAAATCCTCCATCTCTTCCACAATTAGTCATTGTTTCTCAAACTTGAGTAATGCATGAATGAATTTCTTTTAAATAGGAAAACATTTTAGGGGCAATCTAATGACAACTTAAATTATTTTCGTGATGCTATTTAAACAAGTAAAAATGTGAAACAGTGGATGCATGCCTTAATTTTATAGGCCCTATACAACTTTAAAACAAATAAAATTCAAGTGAAACTTAAAAAGAAAATAAAATCATGTTAATAACATTATTTTAATGTGATGCATAATGCCGTTTGGCTGAAAAAAAAAAAAAATCATCCAGTCCTGTATTTAATTGTAGAAAGATGCAGACTCATGTCTGGTTTTATAATTAATCTGTTTTGGGATTTTGATTTCAATAATGTAAATGTAGGAAATGACTGTTCCCATAAGTTGTGGTACAAAATGGTATTAACAGCTTCAAGTCTTTGTTTGCAAATTAAGTACACTCAGGACTTCTGCTTAACTAAGTCTCTGCCAGGAGCAATCCTGGAGTGCCAGTTTTATTGTGGAGTCACTTGATAATTGTTTAAATGTCTGTTTTTTCTTGGAGATAACATGAGTACTGACACTATTGTAATATGTATTAAATGGGTATGCAATCTAATTATTGCTGGAACTGGAAATCGAACTATTTGACATTGCATACTTTCTGCTAATGAAATATTAATTACAAAATGGGGTGTACATTATAGGATTCTTAAAATCATTTTTTCACAATGTGAATACTGTATAGCATTGACTATAGAGAGTCTTGTGAGGTTAGTAACCCTGTATTATCATGTAATCACAGGATCCATCAATTCTACCATGAAATTTTTTTGTTCCAAAAAATGAGAAACCACTTTCACACATTCATTTTGGTTGTTACCTGACCCTTACTAAGTGCAAGAGGGACAGAAAATATAAACTGCAAGATAGTACTCAGTTATCAGGTACTTCAAATGAACCAAATAATTTAATATATACTCGTATTAATTTTGTAAAATTTTTGTGAAAATAAAAATGACAGAATAAAAAATTGATTTAGAGAACTCTCAATTATTATTATTTTACTTTACTAAATAAGATAAATATAAAATGCTTTGTGTAATTTTAGCACTAAAGTTATTACTGTTGATTTAGGCTATTGTAATTGTTATGCTAAAATATTTTTTAGGCTCCCAAAACAATTATTTACATATTTTTAATGTGTTGTATACATATAAAATCAGACACTAGACCAGGCACGGTGGCTCACACCTGTAATCCCAGCACTTTGGGAGGCCGAAGTGGGTGAATCATGAGGTCAGGAGATCAAGACTAGCCTTGCGGCCGGGCGCGGTGGCTCAAGCTTGTAATCCCAGCACTTTGGGAGGCCGAGGCGGGTGGATCACGAGGTCGAGAGATCGAGACCATCCTGGTCAACATGGTGAAACCCCGTCTCTACTAAAAATACAAAAAATTAGCTGGAAAAAACTTGCCGGGCGTGGTGGCTCAAGCCTGTAATCCCAGCACTTTGGGAGGCCGAGGCGGGTGGATCACGAGGTCGAGAGATCGAGACCATCCTGGTCAACGTGGTGAAACCCCGTCTCTACTAAAAATACAAAAAATTAGCTGGGCATGGTGGCGCGTGCCTGTAGTCCCAGCTACTCAGGAGGCTAAGGCAGGAGAATTGCCTGAACCCAGGAGGCGGAGGTTGCGGTGAGCCGAGATCGTGCCATTGCACTCCAGCCTGGGTAACAAGAGCGACACTCTGTCTCAAAAAAAAAAAAAAAAAAAGACTAGCCTTGCCAAGATGGTGAAACCCCATCTCTACTAAAAATACAAAAATTAGCTGGGTGTAGTGGTGGGCACCTGTAATCTCAGCTACTCGGGAGGCTGAGGCAGAGAATCACTTGAGCTCGGGAGGCAGAGGTTGTAGTGAGCCAAGATTACACCACTGTGCTCCAGCCTGGGTGACAGAGTGAGACTATCTTAAAAAAAGAAAAAAAAACAAGACACTAGAAGAAAATAATTGAATAACCAAAAATTATAACACTAGGGCTCACACAAAGCCACTCACATGAAACAATTCATCTGTGCTTCAGAAAGTTAAGGGTTTGTAATCTACAAGATAGAAGCCTAAAGGTGTCTGGGCATCACATTATAACTTATCTTGACAATCTCTATACACATAGGTATTATATTGCAAACAGAATTTTGTGATTGGTAATTTGAATGTTGCTATGAGCATAAACCATTATAAATACTGACATTCATCTTTGTTTTGGGCAGACATAGTGGCCATCTGCCTCCCGTGTCCGCATCCCCTTTGAACCCTGCTCATAACCCTTTGTTGCAGGGAATAGTGGAACACATTAGTGGCCATCTTAAGTCTGGTATGATTCTGGTTTCTTGCCCAGATGATAAAATTGGGGAAGAGGAGCATAACCAGTCTATAGACTGCAAAGTAGGAAACGAGGGGGGCAGGCCCAGGAGTTTTGTCCAAAATGACAGTGAAGAAAAACTGAATGCAAATTCATAAAGTTCTAAATTTTGAAAAAAGAGAGAGAAAAGTAGTTGGCCAGTTAGTAAATAGAGAAGGAGAAGAAAGATGTACAGAAAGAAGATAATAGCAAATATCTGGCAATAGAACTAATGAGGCAGAAGTTGTGAGAAATTTAATCAACGTAGCAAATATGAAAAAGGATGAAAAGTATACTTAGTGGAAGAACTGATAGAATTAATTGGCTCCTGAATGACTTTCTAAAGGCGAGGCTGAAAAGAGCGCGGGTAGCATTGAAGTCCATGAAACTCAGCCCTACAGGAGAAGATTCTATTTATTTTGTGGGGCCTGGTTTGGGGAAATGTCCCGATTCCCAGGAGGCCAAGATGAATTAGCACAATTTCTGTTTTTCTCCTTTCCACATGGAGCTTTGTAATAAGCTCCACATGAGTTAAGATATTCTTAAGGAACTTCTGTCTTTGCAACAACAAAAGAGACTTAATTCATACAACCTTTTAAATAATTGTACAACACTGTTCTCATTAGGTAGCATATGAATTTACTGTGTTGTGTTAAAATGGTCCATTTAACTTATCGATTTCTTCCACTTCAGCTTCTAGGCCTGGGGTTATGCATGTTACCCACATCCTTAGTGTTGAGACACAGGAAATTATCCATAACTTTTTGCCTAATGAATGAATGAAACAGCCACTCTAAGAAACTACAAACAGATGCACTAGTCTTTAATCATTCCTATTTACAGTGCTTCATTTGCATAAAATAGGATGCTTAGTATAGCAAATATATGACACACATACACACACACATATTTTAATAAGGAGCACATATTTAATAAGTGCTCCTTCAGCTAACTCAGAAATGCAAGACAGAAAGTTTCTCTCAAATAGCTATTTTTATCTACGAAGAATTATTCAGGGCCTCTCTCACTTACATAAAAGCAGGGAAAATAGACTCACTGGTTGTGGGCATGGGAAAGGTGCAAGAAAACCTTTTATTTTGGATCAATGCTACCCACACTCTTTTCAGCCTCACCTTTACCCCTTAACTCTTTACCAAACATCTTGGTACACCATAGGTGGTTACCAGAGAGGAGAATCCAAAGCCTTCTGGGAGAAAAAGTGAATAAATCCCCAAACCTTATTCCCTGAGATACAAATTTCAGAAATTCAGCTATGTGAACCATCATAGTGGTTTTAATTAATGGCCTCACAGCTCAAAGAAGAGCAAGAAACCTTTTACATTAAGTCATTTGGGGAAAATTAGCTCCCTATACAAACGTGCCTAAGTTGGTCCTCAAGTTTTATGTGAGGATTTATTCTGACTTGACCTGGAAGGTGTCTCCTGACCCTGCCACAGTGGTTAGGCTTTAGAGAATAAGAACTGAGCAAGGGAAAGTTAATTTAAAAGAAAGACCACCTTGCCTCCCAATGTGGGGCACCATTATGACTTTGTACATGGCCCTGAACCAACAAGAGCTACCCTGCTGCAATGAGCAAGACTCCACCAAACCAGTCTCTCACAACAACTGTGAGTAATAACAGTAAGCAATGAAATTGTGTACTGTACTCACTCTCTGGCCCTGGCTCTCTGTGGCTAGAAGCATATTCAGGCTTTCAGAATGAGATGTCCTTGAGAGTTATTCAACGGCTGATGTGTGGGGTGGATGAGGAATGCCTCAAGAGGGTGATACTAAAATTCTTTATAATAGACACATTGGAGATTTAATAATTCATTTTAACATTGAAAGAGACACAACTACAGTGTACCCCAGTGTTGTGGAGCAGGTTAGGTGTATTTCTTTGAACAATTTTTACCTCTTTATGCATTTATTTGATTTTTTCTTTCTCCTTACAATCTCTTCTGCTTTACTCTTTTCAGTCTGAACTTGTTTGTAACAGGGAATGTTATCTTTCTTGCTTTGGTGTGTTATCCAGCTTGTCACTCCCACATGTCCTGGGCCCAGGCACGCCAGCAGCCTTGCTGCCCATTTCCCAGTGCTCCCTCCTTGATTGCTAAATGCCCATCTGCTCTGTTTGCCTTTTCTGGGGGTGCCTCAGCTGACACTTAAACAACATTCTCAGAAGCATATGCTGCCTCCCAGGCACACTTGCCTGACTTCCCTTCTTTGTCCAGTCGCCATAAAGAACAGATTGGAAGTCTCCAAATTCCAAATTCCAAGGCATTTTAGTCATTGCCTTTTGTTAGGAGCTATGCCTATCTATCCCATTATTCCACTTCAGAGCATGGCATGATGATATTTGTCTCTGTGATTATAATCTCCAAAGGTTAGTGCTCCACACCAAATATCTTGGTTTACCTTAATAATACATCATAGATCCGTGATATACTATAATCTACAGTTCTGTCTTGTGGACAACCTGTTTTTGCTAAAATAAAAGCACTTACTACCTCATAATAGCATAGTCTTTTACCATGGACTCTTAATTATTGATGTGGGTTTGAATTTGTATTATAAGCAAATTTTCTTATGTGTTTCAGTCTATTTCTGTACTTACTTTTCTTTGCATAGGTCTATCTATTCATACCAGCCAGTATCTCACTGGTTTTATGGGATATTGTATTATTTAGAAATGCTGGTTTTCCCTTGTTATGGGTTGAATTACATCTCCCCAAAACATGTAAGTTGAAATCTTAATCCTCACTACATCAGAAAAGTGACCTCATTTGGAGATAGTCTCTTTAGAGTGGAATCATATAAAATGAAGTCAATAGCATGGACTCTAATCCAGTTTAACTGGTTTCCTTACAAAACTGGAATTTGGAAACGGAGACTACATAGAAGGAAGACAATGTAAAGAAACATAGGGAGGGCCAGGCGTGGTGGTGTATGCCTGTAATCCTAGCTCTGTGGGAAGCTGAGGTGGAGGGATCACTTGAGGTCAGGAGTTAAAGACCAGCCTGTCCAACATGGCGAAACCCTGTTTCTACTAAAAATACAAAAATTAGCCAGGCATGGTGGCAGATGCCTGTAATCCTAGCCACTTGGGAGGCTGAGGCAGGAGAATTGCTCGAACCCAGGGGGAGAAAGTTGCAGTGAGTCGAGATGGCACCACTGCACTCCAGCCTGGGCGAAAGAGTGAAACACTGTCTTTATCATTTGCTAGGAAATAAAAAGAAACAGAGAGAGAAAATGGCTATCTACAAGCAAAGGACAGAGGCCTGGAACATCCTTCAGAAAGAACCTAACCCTGCTGATATCTGATTTTGGATCTTTACCCACCAGAACTGTGAGATAATGAATTTCCTTTGTTTAAGCCACCCAATTTGTAGTATTTTGTTATGGCAATTCTAGCAAACTAATACATTCCTACTTCTCTTCTTTTGCAGGATTACTCTAAGTAGTCTTGCTTTTCCTTTCAGTGGATATTTTAAAATTGACTTGACTTAAAGTTAACTCCAGAAAATAAAACTTTTTTGTGATTATATAGACATAAGATGTTTCTATGTACTCAAGTTTCAAGTCCACTTTCACATATTTTAGTAATATTTGAAGCTTTACTCATATAGGGTACTATAGTCTTAGTGCATATGTCCCTTTCAAATTCATATGTTGAAATCGTAACCCCTAAGCTGATGGTATCAGGAGGTGGGACGTTTGGGGATGTAAATAGACCGTGAAGGCAGAGCCTTCATATACAGGATTAGTGCCCTTATACAAGAGGCCCATGGAGGCTCATTAATCCTTCTACCATGAAAGGACACAGCAAGAAGGTGCTATCTGTGAGGAATGGGCTTCACCAGACATCAGATCTACTGGCACCTTAATCTAATACTTCCCAGCCTACAGAACTGTGAGAAATAAATGTTAGTTGTTTTCAAGCTACCCAGTCTATGGTACTTGTTACAACAGCCCAAAGACATAGGGTTTAAAAAATTCTTTTCAGATTATTTCTAAGTGTTTTTATTTTTTCTGTTTTAATTGTAAATAGATTTTTTCTACATTATGTATTCTAACTGAATATTATTTGTACATTTTGGCTGGATGCAGTGGTTCATGCCTATAATATTATATTTTATATTATATATTTTAAAATTTCAGAAATAATATTTGTATATTTTAAGGCTATTTGTTACTTTTAAACCTGCTTAATAAAATAGAAGTTTTCTCTATTTTTCTAAATTTCGAAACATCATTCAATTATTATTTCAAAGATTTTATAGAATTCCCTTATTAAAAATACTTGTAAAATGTTTTGTGGGTGGGTAGTTTTTTAAAATATGTATATAAGAACTTGGTCTTAAAGTATGTATGTCTAATTTTAATAGAGACTGCTAAAAAAAATTCTATATACCATGGGAAATAGTGTGTTGAATTTTCTGTTTTGTGGTTGCTTCTGGCAAATAGTGTTTTCCTAGCAAATTATCCCCTTAATTCATGTTTTAAACATTATTTGCAGAAGTTTGTGAAAGGTAGTTTAATTTTTAAAAGTCCTTTATTCAATGGTTATTTTCTCCTAATCATTTTTATTTTGTGTTCTTGATATTTGCCTATTTTCTTGAGTTTTTAACGACCCAGTATTTTTACTTATTAGTTTTATTATTTTTTCATTTCATTAATTTTTGCTTTTATCTTTCTTTTTATTGACATAGTTTTAAGATTATGATTTTTGCCTCAAATTGCTAATTCAGTTGCATCCCCAAGATTCCCTTATATGGTGTTTTTATTATTATTGTTTCAGAAATGCTGTGATATTATTTACCTTTCCCTTTTCAGCTGAGAACATTTTTTCATTGCTATATAACATCTACAGCACAGTACAAAAATTTTAAGTTTATATCTTGATGAATTTCTGCTTACACATATACTTTGTAACCACATCCAGATGGAGCTATGGAACATATATGGCACCCCAGAAAGCTTCCTTATGACCTTTACAAATTTACAACAGCCCATTTCTCATTACATAATTATTATCATGACTTCTATCATAATAGATTAATTTTGCCTATTTTTTTACCCTAATATTATATAGACCCACATAAGATATATGGCTAATAATTCAGACACTTCAGTAATCAGGGAAATACAAATTAAACCAAAAAATGAAGAACTCTTCTTACCTACATGATGGAAAAACACTTCAAAGTTGACAAATACTTGAAGGAAGGGTCGGCGAGGATGTAGAGTAATGAAAACTATTCTAGCAGCATCTCTGAAAATAATAGAGCATTATTGTGATATAAAGTTGAATACGTGCCTACATCATACTACCTAGCATTTTAACTTATAGAATTATACCTAAGGGAAATTTCTGCACATGTTCACTAGAAGGCATATACATGAATGTTTTGGCAGCTTTTTAAAAAATGATAACAAAAAAGATGGAAATAACCCAAATGCCCATCAAGCGCTTCTCCCATTATATAGGTAAATTTTTAGTAAGAATAAAGGGAGTAACTTCATAATGATACATGTTCAATTTTTATTTTTATTTTTTTGAGATGGAGTCTCATTCGTGTTGCCCAGGCGGAGTGCAATGGTGCAATCTCTGCTCACTGCAACCTCGGTCTTCTGGGTTCAAGGGATTCTCCTGCCTTAGCCTCCCAAGTAGCTGTGATTACAGGCATGTGCTACCATGCCTGGCTAATTTTGTATTTTTAGTAAAGACAGGGTTTCTCCATGTTGGTCAGGCTGGTCTTGAACTCCCAATCTCAGGTGATCCGCCTACCTTGGCCTCCCAAACTGCTCAGATTACAGGCATGACCTACCATGCCTGGCCCAAATGTTCAATTTTTAAATAAGATATCAAATAAAAAATTTGTATGTATTTAATAATAGTTCAAAATTTATAAATCAAAAACTGGCAGAGCCACAAAATATAAATAGTATCTATAATAGTATCTCAAACTGTTATAAAATGCAGGTAAAATAAAAATAAGAATACAGAAGGTTTAAAGAATGCAGTTAGTGCCTAAAGGACATACATGGAACATGACAGAATATGACAACCAATAAGTGCAGAATATACCTTCTTGTAAGCGCATAAAGAACATTTTCAAAGTTCTCTTCTGAGGACTTCTAACTTTTCATTCATCTTGAGAATGTTCAGCTTAACCTCAAGAAGGATGGTTAAAATTGTCAGTGTAAAGTTTTACCTGCTAATTCCAACATCTGGATCATCTTAGAGTTTCCATTTGTTGGTTACTTTTTCTCTTGAAAATTCATGTATTTTTTGTATGCTAAGTCATTTTGCTTGTATCCTGGATATTTTAGGCATTATGTTGTGAAATTCTGGATGCTGTTAAAATCCTTTGGAGAGTGTTGACTTTTTTCTTTGTTTGCACAGGCAAAGTTCTGGCTCATCTCTTGTATGCAATGTTGGTTTAGTAGCAAAGTTTTGCTGTGCTCTTTGTGTCTGCCCCTTGGCTGGGCCACTTAGAAGTTAGTGTAGGTCTTGTACAGTGGGTTATTTCACAATGTTGTTCTCAAAGCCTTTGCTATGCTTTTTTGACTTGTTCAGGGCATGCAGCTAGGGAGTGAGCAGATTTTACACATCAGAGTCAGAGTTGGTGCAACTGAAGAACTGGTGGTTACCACACACTGGGTTCCAGAAATTACCCATTTCTGACAATGACATTTGCTCAAACAGGAGCTTCTACCATTACATGGTCATATAGATGTTTCCTGTTTCTCCATCCTTTACATCTGCAGAACATTGAGGAGAGTTTTATCTGGACCATCAGGCAGAGCGTGTGTAAACTATCTTTGTCTGACCTAAGCAAAGAGATTTGAGTTATTTGTGTACCCTCTACTATTTCTTTTTATGTTTTCCCCTAGTAAGCCCTACTTTATAACTGTTCACATGACATAAGTGGCATGTGCTTTTGACTCATTTGCATAATACAGACTGAAAAGATAATTTTTTCATCTTCTATAGAGACTATATACTTTTTCTAATATTATTTCTAATATTTTTTATTTCTAATGTTATTTTTATGACTTTATAGACTTCATAGTGATATCCATTTCCTCCTGACATATAACCATCATTCTTCTTGCCATACTTTATTTGTCTAATTATTTCTTGAATACCCTAGTGGAAATTTGTACTCATTATCAGAGAATATATGCATATATCCAGAAATAGTAAAATCCCTTGACAGCCTGCTAATATTTCAGGCTAAATTTCAGACACATTTATCAAAGTATTTAAATTTAAATTGTCATTTTTGTGTTACAGAAATCAATGAAAATTAACTTCTATGTGTTGACTTCTTTCAAATACATCTTTTTCTTTGATAACATTGAATTACAGTTGACCTAGTGTGCATGTTAAAAAGCCACTAGTATCATAAATGCCCTGAACTATCAAAATGCCTCTGAAGAGAACTAAAAATAATACTTCTTATAATGGAATTTTGATGTCCATGTCTCATGTTGCACATTCCCTTATGTTAATACCATAGTAAACATCATTAACACTATTAACACTGTAGTATTTAATTAATACTAAATCACAATTTTTTAGAAGGACTAGCAGATTAATTTACAATATAAATCAAGCACATATGACCAAATTATTATGATCAAGGCAGGAAAATCCAGGATGCAAAAGCATAGCAAAAATTTAAATATCTGTCTACCTCCTTTAGCTTCTTACATGACACGCATGTTGCAAAGGACTGCAGAGTACAGATAGCAACAGACATAGTTTGTATTCTTAAGGTCCTTATAGAGTAAAGGTCAAAAGACAAGCATACAAATACATAACATTACACAGATTGTGCTAAGTACCAAAACAGACGTAAAAGCAAGAATCACAATTTGGAAGATGAACATTACTTCGGAGACCATTTAATTTAAAACAGTGTTTTTGACATTGAAGAAATTCTGATCTAGCCAAGCTGAGGAACTTGCCAAGAAAAAAAGTCATTTATTTAGTGGGAACACTTGCAATGGGCCTGGCATGTGGTATGGGTAATTCTTGAAGAAGGCACTGGATTGAAATAAGTAGAGATCGGAAGGAAAAGCACATTCCAGAAAGAGGGAGGAGCATGAATAAAGAGAAAGAGGCAAGAATGTGTAGGCCATATTTGACAATCAGCGAATTGACAACTTTGACTGAATTTTGGATAACGGTTCTACAACTTTAAAAAGTGTGTTAGAAGGTTTTGAACCTGAAAATTCTAAGCCTCCGTGCCTAGAGATTTTGCTTCAGTCAGTAAAAAGTTTACCTTAGGAATAAACATCTTGACAGGCACCCAGGGATTTGGGCACAAATGATGTAAAAACTATCCTCATTTCTGGTTGAAATGTTAGAAAATAAAGTCAAAAAGTAGTATGCAGCTGCTGTCAAGAAGTCAGGTAAGGATTTTATTTTTAATTTGGTAAACCATGGGGAACCTTTTAGGATTATAACCAGGAATGTGACATAATTACTCCTATGTTTTAGGAATAAATGTCACAACAGTGTATAACATGCTGTGGAGGTAGGGAATCCACTGGAAAACTATCATAACAGTAAAAAGCAAAATGGGCCTGAACTAGGGAGTAGTTTTAAAAATGGACAAGAGGCAGAGTAAAATATATTACAGTAGGTGATACAGTCTATGACAATGGATTTTTTTAAAACCTGAATTCATGTTTGATGAATGCAAACATAGTATTAGTGGTACTAGTTACAAAAGCTAACTTTTTAACATTTATTTATTATTTTTGAGATAGGGTCTCACTCTGTCACCCAGGCTGGAGTGCTGCAGTGGCACAATCATGGCTCATTGCAGCCTCTACCTCCTGGGTTCAGGTGATCCTTCTGCTTCAGCCTCCTAAATAGCTGGGACTACAGGCACGTGCTACTACAACCAGCTAATTTTTTTAAATTTGCGGAGACTGTGTTTTGCCATGTTGCCCAGCTGGACTTGAACTGGCTCAAGTAATTCACCTGCCTCAGCCTACTAAAAAGTTGGTATTACAGGTGTGAGCCATGTCATCTGGCCTATTTTATTCTTTAAATTGTAGAAACAAGATTTCTTTCCCTTTTATTTTCTGAGAATTGAGAGTATGGGAATAGGGAATAAGTTTTGAAAACATTGAGTTGAGTGCTCTGTCAAGCTGCACAGGGAGTCCAAACTGTAAATTTGGAGATTAGGAAAGGGATCAGGACTAGAAATGGGGGTAGGGAGTCATTCTCATAGAGGAAATGGTTGGAATCATGAAATTAGATAAGATCATCAAAGTAGATGGTTGATCAGTAAGAACAAAGAAGCCAAAAGATAAGTTCTTGGCGGAAAACCCACCCTTTAGAAGGCTGGAAAACAAGAGTAACAATCTAATAAGCAGAGATTATTCCAGTCATATAAGGAAAATAGAAAAATGGAAACCTAAGAGAAAAGTTACATTTTTAAAGTTGTGTCCACCCTGAGGACCCAGGGTTGCAGAAGACACTGTGTCTCACAATATGTCTCATAGAAACTGATGAAACATAATAGCTTCAGGATGACCACTAGCAGGCACAAGCCTGGGACCTAAACCTAAAATGAGCTGAATCCCTAACTGTAATGCAGTATCTTCTCCAGCTTAATTGCAGTTCAGGCTTCCATCTCACATTCCACGATGAACAGGTGGGCTTCTATTAGAAAGACAAGTGGGGAACTATTAATGACTCATACAATATTTGTGACTTCTACTTCTTTGCATGAACTGTCATTAGCCTAGTAAAAGTTTCAGAATCTCTCAGGCACACGAGATTCTCTATTCTAAGTGTGCTACTCAGGATGAACATCTACAGATCAAAGCAAGAGGAGCAATGGGGTCACACAAACCATTCACCTAAATAGAGAGACTGCCATCAAAGTTCATTCTTATCAGAACTCATGAAATGAAAAAGCAGAATGTTCTCCAGGTGGTCCTGTCTTCAGAGAAGAAATTGCAGGATGTTGGAAAAGGTGTTATCTATTGTAACACATCTAACAAAGAAAACATAAAGGTGCCATGAAATGCAGACCAAAGCAAGATAAAAATCTCAATTCCTTTCAAAGTCTATTAACAGAAGTAACTGTGATGAAAATGTGAAAATTATAAAGAAATGGGACAATATGAAGTTATTTGATGATTATATAATTCTAAATTAATTGCATTATCTCTATCTTGGGCCACTTGGCTTAAGTTAAATTTCTTTAAAAAATTTAAATAACTGATGTCCTTAATATATAAGGAATTTTATAGTCAAAAAAAGTCAGTTTCAACTTCATATTCCGTGTGTAACTTCTTACTAAACAATTTACATTGTTAATATCTATACTACTACTCAGTTAATGTTTTACTATCTTTTTCACAGATTATCAAAAATGGCTTCAGTCAAATATTTTGTAGACTACACATTTGGTTTTTATTTTATCTACCACCAGTCTAGAAACCTTGGTTTTTAAAAGGAAATGCCGCTATTTTGGTATATCTTATCTAAGTGACTCATTAATTCATTTAATGTTTACTACATTATTTCCCTAAAGTCGAAAATTTCTCTGCTTAGTGATCCAAATGGAATTTCTTCAAGAAGCAAAGCCTACCTCTATTTTTTAATCTACTTTTAAATGATTAATCTGTTTTTCTTTTTTCAAAGTAGAAACTACAATGACCATCTCTGGTCTGCAAAACTCTCATTCCCTGTGATCTCTAAACCATGACAGCAATATCTTTTAAATAACCTCTTAGGCAATTTTTCAACCCTTGTCTTGTTTTGTTTTCTTCAGTCAGTGTTGTGCCATCCAAATGGATGCCACAGAATTTTAAAAATCAGTATCAGTCTAGGTCCTGAAGAATCCTAGTGGAAGCAGGAAATTTTGTTATTAGGGACTTTGGAAATGGCCTTGTCTCTGACATTGGGAATCTGTTTGCACTGCACAATTCTCATGCTGACCAAAAACTCCTGTGCTATGGGTTAAGTACCTAAGGTAATGTTAAATCTTTGTATTCTCCACTCATCTTATTATAGGCCTGAGTTAATAGGTTGGATTCCCACCTTCATATGTATATATTAGTCCTTAGTTACCTCAGTTCTTTTTTTAAAATCTTAAAAAATTGAGCCTCCTGAGATATCAACTTAACTGAAAGCCAATTGTTGAGGTCTCATTGACTTAGCGAATTATAATATTTTGAGTCCCTCTTCTCTAGGAAATGTGAAGGGATGGGGATTCTGCCAACTTATGAATTGAACAACTAATCAGATTCCCCTGCTACTAAAACTCTGCATTAGAGATTAAGCTGGTGTCAATGCTTACTTGAGTCTTGTTTGACCCTTCTTTAAACACTTGTTCCTCCCTTGAGGCCAATGTTTGCTGTCAGGTTAGCTTTCTCCTGTATTCAAATCCTATATACTGTTCTCAACTTCCTGCTCACTCCTTGTTCCCAACTTCTCTATTGAACTCTGCATTTTCAAGTCTGAAGCATGCCTTATTCCTTAACCTGCCTAATTAATGACACAATTCACTTATCTTGACATGAGAATTTTAACACAGTTAAGGATTAGATGTTCTTTTATTTCCTTATCTATCTTGGATTCAATTATTTAACAGTATCTCTTTCCAGTGTAGGGGAAATCATTCAAAATTCAAGTTGAACATTTTGTGAAAGCAGTAAATTTAGTCCCTTTTAGTGCTCCATCAGGCACCCATGCCACTGCAAATTTTCTTCAGAAAAATATATGTCCAGGAAACAAAATCAGACAGATGGATAAATTTGTTCCATAAATGTGGAACAGAGAGATCCTTAGCTATCCTCCTTTACCTTGCCATTCTCTTTATGTATAAGTTGTATGGTAGTGTTAGAAGTCACTACCCTTTCCCAAGAATTGTCTTTTAATTCTTCAAGCCCTTCAAACAACTCCTGGGGACTGGCCACTTATTTCCCCAAAGCCTTGTCTTCAGTGGGTATTTCATCCCAGGTGATTTAGAAAATAATTTGATGCTGTGATTTCTGAAGTACCATCAATTAATATAAATAGGATTTTCACTGCTTTCCATACCACCAGGCCAGATATTAGACAATTTGCTTCGCTCCTTTGTCATGATAGACTGTAGTCTGCAACCATGCCTCTTCATTTGTTCTCTCTATCATTCAGTAAATGGAACTAACTCTGCTTGATGTAAGCAGAAAATGGATTTGTTAAACAGGTACTGGGTAACTCACACAGCTTCTTCAAAGATATACAGCAAGAAACAATGATTAAATCATACCGTAAAAGTAGTCTGGTAAAAATACACCTATGCTGTGCACTTAGCTGGGAAAGAGACTATCTCATATTTTCAACTTTAATGGTGGGAGGCAAGTTCTGCTTCATGTGGTGGGACTTTCACAAACATGGAAAAGAAGCTCTTTTGTTAGATGACTATAAGGTGCACTACACTGTAGCAGACGAAAAAAACAAAAAACAAAAAACACAAAACACTTAAATTCCTTGATTTGGTCTGTATTCTTTAATAGTGTACATTAATAGATATATTAATTAGCAAAAAGCTCCATGTGTCACATAAATTTATAATAGAACAAAATGACAAATTGTGGACTCTTGTTTTAAAACTCTTGTTTTTAGAGGATTGGATCAAAAGTATCATAGAGATGATATGAGGATTTGATCAATATTTTTGCCACCGTTAGGTAAATTCTGGAACCACTGAACATTTCAATAGATGCTCAATGGTTTCAGAATTTATACTACTAAACATTCCAATAGATGTCCAGAGGTTCCAGAATTTATAGATAGATAACAATGAGTATAAATTAATGAGAAATTAAATTTTACTTGGAAATGGTAGATTTAACCATTTCCATTAGCTTTATTTAAGTTTATTGTTCAGGTTTCATTGAATTTCTTTTCATGGAAATGTAAACATAAAAAGGAAAATGTTTGGATGGACTACTACAGCTCCATGTTGTGCTGCTTATTCTAATTTACGGGATAAATAGAAGTCAATGAGAAGTGTTCTACATATAAGGGGCTGTCATGTTTCTCAAGAGACATCAGATGACATATCTCATGCTGCTATGCCAGCATTCTATACATTCTGTCAGCTATGACTGGCTACGCATGTTGGCCTCTGCAACGCTTACAGCTCTGTGCTTTAGCTGATTCTTTCTGCCTTCTTTCCATTTTTTGTTCTTGTCACTATCTAGTCACCCTCTGAAAGCAAATTAACACTGATAGACAAGATTCCATAATTTGAGACTTGGATTGTTTCTATTATTATAAAATGCACATGTATCATGGAACACTTTTGTAGTTTCAAGACATCGTTGGCAATTAATTAACGTTTTTACAAATAGAAAGTTGATTTTCCCAGAGAAACTTAGAATTAGTGAGAAATTCCCTCTAACAATAACCACAGGCATAGCCAACTTAAGGGAAACAAGACAAAAGAGAAGTTCCTTGGCCAGGCAAGGTGGATCATGCCTGTAATCACAACACTTTGGGAGGTCTAGGCAGATAGATCACTTGAGCACAGGAGTTTAATACCAGCCTGGGCAGCATAGCAAGACCTCATCTCTATTAAAAAAAAAAAAAAAAAAAAAAAAAGTAAGTTATATAAAAAAGATAAGTTTCCAAAACATAGTATAATTGGCCCTCTGTATTAATGGGTTCCAAATCTTTGGATTCACCCAACCATGGATCAAAATATAGGCATCTGTACTCAACATATACAGACTTTTTTTCTTGCCATTATTCCCTAAGGAACACAGACTAACAACTATTTACATAACATTGATGTTATATTAGCTATTATAAGTAATCTGTGGGAGATTTAATGTATCCAGGAGAATGTGCATAAGTGATATGCAAATAGTAGGCCATTTTAATTCAGGGACTTGAGCATCCTTGGATTTCGATATCAGAGATAGGTCCTGGAAATAATCCCCTATAGATACCAAGGGATGATTGTAGCAGTTTTAGGATTCTTTTTGATCAGATACTGTAAGCTCATTCATCATGATCTCAAGAGAAACAACTTTAGATAACTGATCAAAGATCCATGTATTTGTGCATTTGTTTCTCTATTGATGTGGCCTAATTGTCTTATCTGCCAACTGCTGCAGTAATTCCGTAAAGATTCGATCCCTGCTCCAACTTTTATTTGCTTTTCCCTTTAAATTTGCATTTCTACTGATTCTAAGAAACTTGCTCTTTTGGAGCATTCACTGCACAGGGGCAGTATAGTTCATATATTAGTTTTGAATTTTTTTATCTAGATGAGTAAAAATAAAAAAGTAAAAACCTTTAGGCAGTTATATATTCAAAGACTGTTTCTGTATTGTAGAAAATCGTAAAATGAGAGCAATTTTGTTTTGGAGAAAATAATATATATTTACAAATTAATTACCTTTTTAAAAATATATATTAGGTAACTCTTTTCAAAGTAAGATATATAGGCTTCTATTTGTAAATTGGTTAACAAATAGCTTAAGTCCTTGACATTTCAAATGTTTGCTTTGAGTCCTCAAAACCAATTTGAAAATAAAAAGCATAATCAAATCTGCCAATTTTATTCAAATATCCAAAACATTCTAGTTGAATTTTGACAGAGTTGATCATTCCACATTTTGTTCCTTACTAAAACTGAGAGTTGTCTTATCTGGAAAGCCAGTGATTTGACAATTTTCCTCTTGCTCCCCTAAATTTGCTTTCTTATTGTTTGATAGGTGCACTTTTTACCCAGAAGTGGCTCAATAATGCTTGCTTTGGATTAGAGTCCTAAGCAATATTTTTGAGAAAATTGGAAATAAAGTTTCTATAGAAACGAAAAATATGATACAATCTGGAAGGTTTGGAGCTAGACTAAGGGGATTATTTAGGAATAACTGACAAATGTGTTGAATCCTCTTCAGAACAGCGCATGATTGGGTCAGTTGGGATGAGAGTGATTCTTCAGGGTGTTGTAGAAGTGACTATACTGAAGGATGCTTTATTTCATTTTTCATCAGGTTCAGTATTACTTAATTATGTTTTAGCTCTTGAGAAGCATCAAATGACCTGAATACTAAGACTCTGCTGCTCCCGGTAACCACTGAACCCTGGCATCAGGTAGTTAAATTTTTTCCTAGAGTAATAGACACATTTTCAACTACATGGCAAGAAGAAAAATATAAACCAGAAGTTTAATTAAGTATAAATAGAACAGTTAAGGAATAGAAAAGATATAAGTTAAAGCACTTAAAGTGGCCTCTTACATAAAACTTGTTGATAATAGGTGATGTATTAAATAGTGTTTTGAAGTTCTATGATCCTATATAAATTTAAAGTATTATGATTTTGAAGCATTGATGACATTTTTCAATGTGAAACTTTTTTTTTTTTTTTTTTTGAGACGGAGTTTCGCTCTTGTTACCCAGGCTGGAGTGCAATGGCACGATCTCGGCTCACCGCAACCTCCGCCTCCTGGGTTCAAGCAATTCTCCTGCCTCAGCCTCCTGAGTAGCTGGGATTACAGGCACACACCACCATGCCCAGCTAATGTTTTGCATTTTTAGTAGAGATGGGGTTTCACCATGTTGACCAGGATGGTCTCAATCTCTCGACCTCGTGATCCACCCGCCTCGGCCCCCCAAAGTGCTGGGATTACAGGCTTGAGCCACCGCACCCGGCAATGTGAAACTTTTAAAACATTTTTTGTCAGAATAATCAGAAGTAGCTAATAAATATTTTTAAAGCCTATGTAGGAATAGAACATGAATACTATGGTGAGTTGTCAAGCATGAAAGATGTCTTTTTATAAACAAAATTCAAGTTAACTAAATCAATCTGTATTCTCATTCTTTTAAAAACTCCTGTAAAATTTCATTCCCTTTCTTTTAATTACTTCTAAATAGTTACACATGCACTATAAACATAACTGGAAGAATATTTAAATTGACCAAAAAGGGCAGCATAAACAATTAGCTGAAATGTATAATGTAATCTCTAAGTCAAGAAAAAATGAAGATGGCAAAAACATTTTGTTTTAAAATATTTTCAGATAATGAAAACCTAATTTTCCACTCAAGACTAAAAGATACTTTTAACATTAAAACTGTCAAATGGAATCTTGTTCTTTTTATAAAATACTGATTTTATTAACATTAGATTGTTTCTAAAATACACTGGAGTTCATTATACACCAAGATAACACTTGCTTGGAATTTATGCTGCTGATTTATAAGCTCCAGAGAAAGATGTTCATATGAAAGCACTGACATCATTGTGTTTAAATGTACATAAACCTTTGCTATTATGATCTGTTTTATATTTCATATTTATCTATGAATAATTTATTTTCTATAAGAAACTCCAATACGTCAAATGAACAACAGCCGTTGCAAAGCGTGCTTATTTTCTGAGGGAATCAGAAAAAAGCCAATTTAGAATTTTAATAAATAAACTAAAAACACTAAAAAGTAAGTTTTCCTTCCCCCGGTGGGAAATAACTTCACCTACCACGGAGAAATCAGAAGACTTGGTTGCAGTTCTAGAGGCCAAAACTAGATGGTGCTCTACAGTTGTCAGTACTTCAGGTCAATTCCAGACGTTTAGAGTAACGGGATTTAAGGGCTTTATTAAGGATGTATTTCATGAGTTTCAGATTTGATTCTTCTTCCTTTATTCTTCCACATACTTTCTTAGGGGTAAGAAAGTGGATAATATTCAGAATTACATGGCTCTAGGCACTTTACAAGTATATTTTTCTCTTTTGATTGTCTTAATTATTCCCTGCCCCACTTCTCAGCCCTTATCCATCACTTGTAAAATTATCAGATATACTAGTATCAGATGAAGACATAAATTCTAGAGTAATAGTTAAGGTAAATGTTTGGTGTTGTGCAAATCAAACACTTAGCCAGAATTAACACTCAGGTCTTTGATTTATCAAGACTAGCTACCTTAACTAACAAGATGAGGAAGTACAGTCAGTTAGACTAAATTCATTTTGGGGATGGAGAAGAGCCAGTAGTAACACATGGCCGTTGTTGCTTCCATCGTCATAGCAGTTTTTGCTCCCTTTCCTGAATATCCTCATTGTTCCCTGTCCACCTTTCTGAGGATCTGTTCACAGAAGAGGAGAAAAAAGAAGAGGAAGGAGGAGAAAATGCTCACAGACAAGAAAATTCCATGTGTCAGGCACTAATTTAAACATCTTACATACGTTTCCATATTTATCTTTTGAGGAAATCAAAGAAGGTATAAATAAATGACCTCCCTTTTATTTATGAGGAATCTGGCACTCAGATAACTCCTCAAAGTCATTAAGTGTTTTGGAGGGATTTTAAGGATTTGGCCACGACTTTGTCTAATTCCAGAACCAATGGGGATTTCTACAACTACCATTGTGACATTAAAAAAAAACAAACAAAAAAAAACAAACTGGTTATAGTCTCTTTCCTAGTGCCTGCCTATATTGAGCATGCCATAATTCTAGGTTTATACTGTGTAATGTACTGTCCTATGTATTATCTTATTTAATCCAATAGCCAACTCTGTCACACTATGAATAAAAGTGAAATTTCCAAGCTTAACTCTCTCGTCAGTGGCAGTGCTTAGATAAGAGCCCAAATATTTTCATAATAAATTTTAGTTTTAAGGTAGAACTTAAGCACATAAAAATGATCAACTCATACATTTTTGCTATTTGCTTTATTTCTCACAATTGATATAAATGATCGTAATTTATAATTTTCTTAGTCAATAAGGGATTAACAATATATGTTAATACCGTAATTTCTCAAAAATACAAATAAAACTCATCCAATTAAATTTTTAACAGTTGTCTATATTTATATTTATTATGCAATATATACTGTAAAGAATATAAACAAATAGAAGATGATTCTTTCCTTCAAGTTTTTAATAAATGCCTGGGTAAGACATATATGAAGATTTATTCATTAAATACTTGTATACTGACTACTGTGCAAAACCATTCTAGACACTGCAGGAGCCAGAAGGATGACCAAGTCAGAGCCCCTGACTAAAAGGACTGATGAGCAAGAACCTGCCCAGGTACTGCCACACCCAGTCATGGATTCCTTTGTCTAGACACAATCTCGGAGAAACCACTTGCCATTTGAGAGAAATACCATTGAATTCAGGATAAGCCCTTCATTTCCTGATTGATATATTCAAACTCATATCAGAAGAGGGACTCTTAAAATTGCCCCATCACCAATGTAAAGCCAAGTTTCTTCCCTCCTCAATCTTCCACCTACTTCTGCCTCGTTTGTCATTATTGCCATGTATTTGGAGACTTGAAGAAAGTTTTTATCTAAATGTAATTCATTATTGATTATGTTGCATGGCTTAAAATCTTTAGTTTCTCCACTGATTTCTGAATATTACCCACTTTCTGATTCATCATTCAGAACCTTAGCAACAGACCTCCATGTGACCTTTGTTTTGCTCTGTGAGAGCATTTTCTGATCGCTAAATATTAGTATGGTCTTACTCCCAACCAATTTGTCTTTTCCACTTCTCCAATTTGTTCCACTAAAATTAATTTTACAGTTGACATTTTATAGTATTTCATTATCTTTTCTCAACCTTTGATTACAATATTATCACATAACTGAGAATGATGTTCATACTGAAATGAAAAGCTATTGCTAACATGTAAGTTTTGTCAGAAGTGTAATTTTTAATATTGTCATTTTCCATGGTAACTGCAGGTTAGCCTTGATGGGTTAAGGATCAATTTTACTTTCATTTATTACAAAAAAAAAATCTGGAATGTACTCCCAGAGTCAGAAAGTCAGTGAACATTGGTGTCTAAGTAGGTTAGTATTATATATATACAGTTGATTTCTGGCACCAAAACTTCTTAGCCATCTAGGTCAACTTTTATTCCTTGTACATTACAAAGAACTGTGATACATTTTATCCCATTAAATCTTCGTGTCACCTCTGTGAAATTTCTTTTTGATTTTTTTTTTTTTAATCTCCAAATTATCCAAGAACCAAGGAGGGATCAGATAAATGAAGGGATTTCCCCAGGGCACTCAGCTATGAGACACATGGAACTGAGATTTCAAAATTAAATCTAACTCTAAATAGAGTACTAACAGCTCCTAGTTAGTACTACTATGCATGCTACGACCACATAGAACCTACTGTGTTCCAGGCATGGCTCTAGGCACTTTACAAGCATTAACTAACACAAACCTCACAACAACACTTTGATGGAGGCAATATTTTTTGTCTCTACTTTACATATGAGTAAACTGAGGCATCAAGAGGTTAAGCAACTTCTCAAACTTCCATAGTTAGTAAGCAGCAGAATGTGACTTCAAACTTAGGCTGACCTCTGTTTTGCAAACTCTTTATATACTACTGGGTAGGTTTAATAACCACTTTGGTATTTCATAGAGGTGTTGTTAGAATTTGATGGCATAAAATGTCTCGTGGTTCTTCATAATCTGTAAGGAATAAACATTTATCAGGCTATGGGAGAAAAAATTTGATGTCTGAAATGGAGTACACATACATTATATTGGTGATTCACATTTCAGCCAGATAAAGAATATAAGACAGTAATCAACAGACAGCATCAGAGAATATGGATTGTGAACAGCTTACCATTTACCGTTTTCTCTTCAGAATTTCTTTGAGATGGTTAAGGAATCTATATCAGAAAGTTTAAGGGCATTAAACACAAATATTGGAGGTCACAGGTCTAGTCCATATTATTATTAACCTACTCTAATTCGACTCCTATCTTTGTTTTTAAATTATTGCCTTCTCATCAAGATTGGTTTAGATTGCCTGCTTGGAAATTCAGGGGCTTACAAAAAAATTTAAAAGACCAAACATTTCTCTTCCATTCAGACTGTGCAAATATTGTGAAATTTCACCAGGGGATTAATCTTTTTTTCATTACTTTAGATGTCTTTTACATCACCTCCGCTCATGTGCCACTGCAACTTTAACTGCTTCTACATCAAGCTTTTTAGGACTTTCGGTTCTGATCAGCTCCCATCCTGAATTCCTAGCTTTGTTTTACAGTGGAAAACTCATTTTTGCCCTGGGTAAACAGTTTATGCTCATTTATAACTCAAAGCTACCTGGGCAATTGGGTGATTATTCAGTGAATCTGATTAATAAAAACAACCAAAGTAGGCAAGGGCTGGAATAACTTTAAAAAATTAAACTTTTATTACCCAGTCTTTCCAGATAATTGTCTCTCTTCAGCACTTTAATTTCTCTATAGATAGAGCTTAAGGGCTGTTAATAAACGACATTAAAGAAAGCATCCCTTTTTCTCATTATGTTCTTGTAATAGCCTATACTATCCTTCGTTTATATATAACCTGCCTACACAGATGCTACTTGGCTATTGTGCTTTTTGACATGGTGCATTTAAGCCAAGTCTACCAACTCTCACTTGGCTGATGAAACACCTCAACTCACATTCATAGTGGACTGCATTTTCTTTCACTTCCTGTTGCTATATACTGTGAAATACTTAGGATGTACTCAAATTTATTTTTTACCAGAAGCTGTATTTTGGTAATATGTATTAGTAAGGAATATTTGTTACTGAGACACTGAACATGGAACATGCTTATGGTATATTTCCACTATGAAATGTAAACTCCAAATACCATAGTAAGATTGGCCAAAGCAAGTTTAAGAAGTGAAAAAGAAAAAAATTCATAGGAGTCTCAGAACTATTAAAGCCATAAATCATAAGTAGATTTTCTTTCTAATCCCAGCAGTATACCATAAAGGATAAAGATTTACAGTCCTTATAATTTTATTTTAGGTGCTATAACTGCTAGTTGTATTCTTAGCTATATAAACGTATCATTTTTCACTCTTACAAAACTGTTTGCTTCAGTATCTTCTAGCCAGTGAATTCCATGTGTGTTTTAAGATTTAACACATGAGAAATTTTTAAAGTTGGTTGTTTTTGTTGACTTTTAAAGCTTTTTGTTTTTCATTGTGGTCATTTAATATGCATTTTGTTTATAGTTTCTTTTAAAAATTTTTATTGTATATATTTAAGGTGTATAACATGGTGTTTTTATATACATATACATAATGAAATGAGTGACATGATTACTACAAATTTACATATCCATCACCTTCCATAGTTACTGTGTGTGTGTGTGTGTGTGTGTGTGTGTGTGTGTGTGTGAATTGAGGATACCTAAAGTCCACTCTCTCTCTCTTTTTTTTTTTTTTTGAGATGGAGTCTTACTCTGTCGCCAGGCTGGAGTGCAATGGCGTGATCTCGGCTCACTGCAACCTTTGTCTCCTGGGTTCAAACAATTCTCCTGCCTCAACCTCCCAAGTAGCTGGGACTACAGGCACACACCACCATGCCTGGCTAATTTTTGTATTTTTCGTAGTAGAGACAGGGTTTCACCATGTTGGCCAGGATAGTCTCGATCTCTTGACCTCGTGATCCGCCTGCCTTGGCCTCCCAAAGTGTTGGGATTATAAGCCTGAGCCACCATGCCCAGCCAAAATCCACTCTCTTAACATATTTTTAGTATACAATATAATATTATTAACTATATCCTCATATTATACCTTGTATCTCTAAATGTATCATACATAACTGCAAATTTGTACTCTTTAACCTACTTCTCCCCATTTCCCCCCCCACACTCCTGGTAACCACTGTTTTACTGTTTTTATTTATTCAACTGTTTTTTTAAAGACTCCACATGGAAGTGAAATCATACAGTGTTTTTCTTTCTGTGTCTGTCTTACTTCCTTAGCATGATGTCCTCTAGGTTCATCCTTGTTGTTACACATGGCAGTTCCTCCTTTTAAAGGCCAAATAACATTCCATGGTAGATATATATCATAATTTTAAAAAAAGTTATTCATCTGTTGATGGATACTTAAATTATTTCCATATTTTGGCTATTATAAATAATGCTGAAAAGAACAAAGGAGCACAGAGATCTCTATGGGGTGCTAATTTCATTTCCTTTGGGTATATACCCAACAGTGGGATTGCTGGGTCATATGGTACTTCTAGTTTCTATTTCTTGAAGCACCCCCACATTGTTTTCCATAGCAGCTGTCCCAATATACATTCCCACCAGCAATGCATAAGAGTTTCTTTTCCTCCACACCTTCTCCATCACTTACTATCTCTCTGCTTGTGTGAGATGACATCTCATTGTGGTTTTGGTTTGCATTTCCCAGATGATTAATGATGTTGAACACTTTTTAACATTTATATTGGCCATATGTGTGTCCTCTTTGGCAAATGTTGATTCAGGTCCATTGCCCATTTGTAAATTTGGCTATTTGGTTGTTATTTGCTATTGAATTGTGTGAGTTTCATATAGTGTTTGGATATTACCACTTATTAGATACATGGTTTTTAAATATTTTCTCCCATTCCATAGGTTGCATTTTCATTTGATTTACTGTTTCTTTTACTGTACAGAAGCTTTTTAGTTTGGTGCAGTGCCACTTGTTTAATTTTGCTTTTGTTGCCTGAGCTTTTGGTGTGATATAAAAAAATCATCAAGGTCAATATCAAGGTGCTTGTCCCCCAAGTTTTCTTCTAGGAAGAGTATGGATTGTTTCACATGTATTTATTTTTCATTAACATTTCTCTTATTCTCATTACAACTCTCAAGTTGTCTTTGCCACTATAATGAACATAGCTAAGAATTTTTTTAAAATGTACATCACTACTTTAAAAATTTGCCTTGTCTCCTGGGAAGATGATATGTAAATACATTTGGCATAACTGGCATGGCATCTCCCCATAGAAATACAAAAGAGGTTCTCAAATGGTTCTCAAATTAAAAAGTTCTGCACACCCTATATACATTGTTTTCCATTACCCTTTCCAGTAAAGTGGGGAGGGGATTTCACTCCCTAAGTACCTATAGATAGATGCCTATAAATTGAGGCAAAGCTTTATGTCTAATGCTGTGGTCTTCAAACATTAGTATTAGAATTACCCAGGGAGCTTGTTAAAGGACCAAGTGCTGGTCCCATTTGCAAAGTTTCTGATCCAGTAAGTCTGGGGTGGGGCAAGAGAATTTGCATTTATAGCAAGGCCCAGAGGATGCTGTTGCTGCTGCTGCTCTGGAATAGCACTTTGAGAATCAGTGCCCTCATGTGTAAGAATAGGGATATTTATTTACTTGCTTGTTCTTGATCAAAAATCTATGTATATAACTGAGTATGTTATACACAACTTATATTTAAGTTATATATAAGTTGTATATATATACAACTTATATTTAAGTTCCTGATATTTTGCTTTCATTTTCTTGGTGGGAATGTGGATTTTTAAAAATGAAGATGTTAAAAGTAATAAAGAGCAATGGATGGATTTTTTACTTTGCATATGAATTTTGTTATTTCTCCATTTTGTACTCATTGCAATGGTTATTGTCTCTCCTTTCTCAGAGGCTACCCTTGCAGAATTATTGCTATATGCCATTAACATGTATTTTACAGATGAAGAAACTGAGGCACAAAGCGATTTAGTAGCATGCTAAAGTCATACAGCTAGTAAGTGGCAGACATGTGATTTGAACCAAGTTGGTCTGACTTTACAGCTTGTCCTTAAACAATGTACTTTATTACCTTCCAGTCCTTCAGATGGCATAGCAATTATTTAAATAACTTTTGAAATAGCCAGAAAGGCACTTTCGGCTGTTGAAATTAGTCATTTTGAAAAATATTTTTGAGACTAATGGTTAGATCAGAGTATACATGGTGCAAAAACTTTTGTAGAGTCAGTTGCAAAAAGAATAAAGTGTGGCATTTCTTATCAGACCCGATCTCTAACAACTTTTCAGATTTTTTGCACCCTGCCTTCAGTTGACATTAGTCTATTCATTAGCCCCTAAAATAACTGGGCATTTTGTGACTTCTGAATCCTTGCTTATGTTGTATTTTTAACCTAGTTTAAAACATTTCTGTTCTACACCCCTAGGTGAGAATTAATTGTTTCTTTATTCAAGACCCTCAATGTGCTTTTTACTACTCATGTCTTTCCACTTTGAAGCAGAAAGTCCTTATCACATGTTTGTCTATTCCTTTAGAATCTAAGCTCTCCAGGGGCAAAGTTGGACCTCACTTATCTCCATCCCTTTTCCTATACCTCCTATTTCTGGTGGCACCTGGCTCAGGACTGAGTAAAAACAACTTGAAATGTATATTACTGAATGACTATAGACAATAAATAACTTAACTTTTAATTATTGCCTGTGGCCACTCAGCTATTAGGTTTTGGCTAGAGACTCTCAAAACCAGGTGCTGTAAATTCCTGTCAGACCTAATTTTTTTTCTACAAGATTCTTTTGGTAATATTTGTGCTCTGTGACTCTCTGTTGTGTTACCATCTATTTTACTAGGATGAATTATTTCCCATTTTCTTCTCTGTATTTGTGTCTATTTTATTTGATCTGTGGCAAATGTATGGGGTAGCTCTCTCTCACCTACTCTAACACCAGCCAGTCTCTGAATCGCTTACATTTCAGCCTGCTATTCACAATATCCATTTCAGGTTGTGTTTACTCAGAACTGAGTAAATTTTAAATTACCTCTGCTCCAATCTCAGTTATTGAACATGTCCAAAACATTATAACTCTTCCACACCCTTGACTTTGATGAGGTCACGTGCTATAAATTTCTCCATATCCTCTAAAAGTTCAAATTTCTCTGTCTTTTAGCTCCCTTTTTCTTCTGTAGTGGTTTCATAACTGGACATCTTCTTATGATTCTTTCAGTCCAGCTAAGATCCAGTGTTTAGAGGCACTGCAAAATCAATGTCTACTAATAAGTTCAAAACATTGTCATTTTATTTCTTGCCTTTGAACACAAAAGAAATAGGAAAAAATACGTTGAATGAAGGTACCCATTTCCAACACAAATATTTGCCAAGATTTATAGGCTTGGACCTGAGAAATGTTTTTTTTTGTTTTTTGTTTTTTTTTTTATACTCTTTCTCAGTGAGTTGATTCTTTTCTGTTGTATTTTTCCCCACTCTACATGTCTTTTTATGAGTCTTTAAAGAAAATTGCTGATGTCTTAATGCCTGAATTTCTTTTCAGATTAGTTTTTCTTGATTTTCTCACCCTTATTTTTAATCATTTTCTCTATTTTCATCTGTGAGTAGCAGATAAATGTAGGTTCAGTTATGCCAAATAAAAATGAGGTACCAAAATATAATTATTCACCCATGTTGGTATACTTGATTTAGGAAAATATATGGATGATTATTTGCAAGCTATGAGTCAATAATTATCTGCATTTAAACTTTAAAATGTTATACTAAAGATGGAAATATGATTTTAATATGTCAGACCCTTATACAGTTAGAACTGTATTATCAATTGAAAAAAGAATAATGCAAAGAAATTAAAGCATTGTAAAATAAGTTAAAAAAAATCAGGATTCTTTAGCCACTTACCCAATTCATATTATCCACAATCACTAAGGGAGATATTAAAGATACTGAGCCCTGTAAGGAATATACTTTCCCAGAGCTTACAATTATATTACGTTTATTTACTACTTGTATCACATAGGTGTGAAATTATAGAGGATATTAATGGATTTTTATTATATAGGACAGTAAAGAGATATCAAGTTCAGGGAGTTTTATTATTAAAAATTATAAAACATTAGGATAGGATATGTGTTTGCCTCAAAGGTGTCTGATTGTTTGGCTGCAGCCCTCTTAAACATCCATAGAGCTTTAGGTCTGAAAAAACTTAAATATTATTTAGTCCAAATTCATCACTTTACAGCTTAGGAAACTGAAATCCAGAGAGAGAGTTAGATGACTTATTCAACATTGATATCATGTAATAGACAAGAGTGTAAAACTGGGGTCTTTATTTTCTGTTCACCTATCCATCTATCTATTTATCCCTTTTTTTGTTGTTGTTGTTTGTTTGTTTTTGTTTTTTGAGACAGCCTCGATTTGTCACCAGTGACCAGGCTGGAGTGCAGTGGTGCGATCTTGGCTCACTGCAACCTCCACTCTCTGCAACCTCCGCTTCCTAAGTCAAGCAATTCTTCTGCCTCAGCCTCCAGAGTAGCTGGGACTACAGGCGTGCACCACCATGCCCAGCTAATCTTTGTATTTTAGTAAAGATGGGGTTTCATCATGTTGGCCAGGATGTTCTTGATCTCTTGACCTCGTGATCCACCTGGCTAGGCTTCCCTAAGTGCTGGCTCCCAAAGGCCTGAGCCACCACTACCGGCCCTATTTATCCCTTTAACAAATATTTGAATAGACCTGGGAATAAAAATATCAGGGCAAAATAAATAAGTCATCATTTGCTCTCAAAGTTCTTCTTATACAACAAACTGTAATTGATGGGATAACATAAAGAGGCTAAGTACAATGACAAGTGCAGCATAGATAATAAAAGAGTAGTCATGTTGGTGTGTGTGGGATTCCCAGATCAGTTTTGCCACACAGCCTGCTCTTCAACTTAGTATAATTTCAATAGATTTTTTAAAATGTTGTCAACAACATTTTAGATAAGCAGATAAAGATTTTCACTTTTTTTGGTGGGGGGACTCACTCTGTCAAAATGCAATGGTGCAATGGTGGTCTCAGCTCACTGCAACCTCCGCCTCCTGGGTTCAAGCCATTCTTCTGCCTCAGCCTCCCAAGCAGGTGGGACTATAGGCATGTGCGAGCACACCTGGCTAATTTTTGTATTTTTATTAGAGACAGAGTTTCGTTATTTTGGCTAGGCTGGTCTCAAACTTCTGACCTTTGTAATCTCAAAATGCTAAGATTAAAGGCATGAGCCACCAAGGCCAGCCTCAAGATTTTCACTTTATACTTATGCTAAAAGTGTGGGCAAAAACAAGTTTTACTTGAAATGTCTTGTTTCATTTAACATTTTGGCATAGATATAAAAACCAATGTATTTATTTATTTATTTATTATTTATTTTTCTTTTGAGATGGAGTATTGCTCTGGCACCAGGTTGGAGTGCAGTGGCGGATCTCGGCTCACCACACCACGCCTGGCTAATTTTTTGTATTTTTAATAGAGACAGGATTTCACCATGATTTCACCATGTTAGCCAGGCTGGTCTCGAAATCCTCACCTCAGGTGATCCACTTGCCTCAGCCTCCCAAAGTGCTGCGATTATAGCTGTAAGCCACCAAGCCTGGCTAATGTATTTATTTTTATTAAAAATTTCTGCACTGGGTGCAGTTGCTCACACCTGTAATCCCAGCACTTTGGGAGGCTAATGGTTAAATCAGATTATACATGGTGCAAAAACTTTTGTAGTTACAGTCCCTTGCAAAAGGCAGGTGGATCACGAGGTCAGGAGTTGGAGACCAGCCTGGGCAACATCGTGAAACTCCATCTCTACAAGCAATTAACTGGATGTGGTGGCAGACTCTAATCCCAGCTACTCAGGTGGCTGAGGCAGGAGAATCGCTTGAATCCGAGAAACAGAGGTTGCAGTGAGCCAAAACCATGCCACTGTACTCCAGCCTGGGTGACACAGTAAGACTCCATCTCAAAAAAAAAAAAAAAAAAAAAAAAAAAAGTTTCAGCACAGTGTTTCACAAAATAAATAAATACAATGCTACATGTTACTACACTTTTTAAACATTGTTTTTCTTATAAAGTTTGAAATTTGAGGTAATACTCATTTTGCTGCTTCAATTTAGTGTAATTTAAGTCACTTTAGGAAGGCTTATTTGTTGTTTTTATCAATTATTCATGAAAAGAAACTTTCAATTCTGACAGCCAATTTTTATTATAGGAAGATATGAAGTTATTGTTTAGCATACATTGCCCACTGAGTTCCATGGAGTGAAAATAAAGTAGTGTGTAGCTTTATTAATGAATTCAGACACTCAGTGTTGACTCCAAGTCTCTTTAAAAATAGGTTGAATTTAAATATAGTAAAAGCCCAGTTCAACACTTGGTTTATTTTTAAAATGCGAAGTTTCTCATATTAAAATGTTGATGATAACATAGTCTCCATTTTATTAAAACTTATTTTTATTGTTGTCTTTCAAAAATATAAATAGCAATAAGAACACGAACAATTTTAATTTTTTTCTTAATGAGACTACCCAGAATTATTATGCAGAAAGCAGACTTTGAAACACGTCTAGCATATCTAATTTGTAAAATAGAGTGTACATGGTTCAACACATAATGCACATGCTATAATTACAGGGTGAAGGTGTTTAGTGTGCCCCCAAAATTTTGGTCACACAACTAGACTATCCTTCCATCCATCAGCCCTTCAAAGGTAGAACATATGGTATATTTTTAAGGTGAATACTATTTCTGAAATACTCCAGAATACTAAAATTTTGCTGATAACTATATCTATGATCTGGATGCCCCAAATGTCTTTATACTTGAATTATTAAAAATGAAAATCTTGGCTGGATGTCATAGCTCATGCCTGTAATCCAAGCATTTTGTGAGGCCAAGATGGAATGATTGCTTGAGCCCAGAAGTTTGAGACTAGCCTAGACAACCTAGTGAGAATGCATCTCTACAAAAGATTTTTAAAAATTAGCTGGGTGTGGTGGCTCACAGCAGCGGTGCCTACTACTCAGGGGCTGAGGTGGGAGGATCACTGGAGCCTGAGTCGTCAAAGCTGCAAAAAAATGGAAATCTTTATTTTGCAGAATTTACAGAAGTCCTAATCTAGACAAAGGCAATTTTTATACTGGTTAAAGGTTGTGGCTCCTATTTAAAATTAGTACATTGGCTTATAATTTAGGAATATACAAAAATGCATTAGAATACAATTTTTAAATAATTTTTAAGCAAATACCATTAAAAACTTTCAAGATTTATAAATTTTGATATTTTACCACCATATTTAAAATATTGACTATTCCTGATATGATGGAGTTTCTACTACTAGACTTGCATTTATGTTTGAAGTAGCAAAAAACTGTTCATTTTGTTTGGCATTCCAAACAACCAGCAGAGGTTAGTGTGTACTTTCTAGTCAAGTTGTTACTATTTGCTGTTTTGTTTTGCTTTGTTTGTTGTTAATTGTTGCACAATTAGCCAGGACATCATTCTTTACTCAATTACAATAATATCTTCAGAGAAATAATAAACAGAAACTCTATTTCTCTTACATGTATCAATGACATACAAAATATTTCCTCATAAATCTAAATTTAGCCCTCTGGAAAGAATCTAAACCATAAGGGAGGTGGATACTCTTGGCAATGGTGTGGTATGCAGTAGAAACAGTAGTCTACCATTACTCAGCAGTCTTTTTATCTGCAACTAATAGAAATTTAAATTCAAGTTAACTAAACCAACAACAACAAAAAGAGAATTCATTGACTAACATGAGAGAAAATTCCAAGGTTTCATCCTGCTTCAGGGCTTGCTAAATTTAGTCAAATGAAGTCATCTTTCTCTTTTTATCCCTAGCTCTAGTTTGTTTTGTGTTGGCTATCTTCCAAGAGTAAGCTATCTGTCTGAGGTGGCATCCAGAAAACTCTAGACTTACTGCTAACTATTCCAGTGAAAAACAATTTCTCTTCTGAATTATCCCGATAAAATCCCAACACTAAATATCACTGGATGACTTGGATCACGCTCACACCTTTGAACCAATTGCTATGACCAAGGAGATAGACTATGCTCACTGTGTAGGACTAAGTCACATGCCTACTCCAGGATGAGAGAGCTATGGTCAGCTTCATTTAAACAATGTAGACTGAAAGTGGGGAAGACTTGGTAACTGAAAGGAAAACCAGATGATGTTACCAAAAGAAACATGTTGAATAAGAAAAAAAAAAAAAATAAAGTCCACCTTACTCTCAAATTCAGGTGATTTTAGTATACTTAATGATAGGTGACTTCTACTGACTCATTTTATTTTCCATATATGATACTGATTTGGGTGTCAAATGACTAGCCTTAAGAATGTAGGTTCAGCCAAGCACAGTGGCTCACACCTGTAATCCCAGCAGTTTAGGAGGCCAAGATGGGTTGATCACTTGAGGTCAGAAGTTTGAGACCAGCCTGGCCAACATGGAGAAACCCCGTCTCTACTAAAAATACAAAAAAATTAGCTGGTTGTGGTGGCAGGCACCTGTAATCCCAGCTACTTGGGAGGCTGAGGCAGGAGGATCACTTGAACCTGGAAGGCAGAGGTTGCAGTGAGCTGAGATTGTGCCACTGCACTCCGCCTGTGCAAGAAGGGTGAAACTGTCTCAAAAACTAGAAAAAGAAGAATATAGGTTTGTATTAGAATGAAGGGCACACACAGCCTCTGGAAGCAAGTTTATAAGAAATTTTCTCTGTAGTCTCAGGTTGATATAAAGGAAACAAAGAGTTTAAGTAGTTTAATTCATTGTTTTAAAACACACATGAAGTCTTAGTATTCTAGTATTTATATGATATTACTTTTTGTATTTCATCATTGCATATAATATTAAAAATATATGAATTCCTGATTTTTCCCTTTATTTATAAGCTGGTTTTCTCTTCCAACATGAAGGTCATCATTACAGTTCTAGGAAAAAAAATAGGAGACAGTAGATGTCTTCTCGGGAAGAAGAGGGTTATAATGTAGTGGGAAGCCTGCCTCCATTGTCCAGAGGTTTGTGCGGAGAACTGGGGAGGCAAGGTAAGTGAGGGATTTGTAGCACTAGGCTAGGGAGACCCAGTTGGCTGAAAGAAACCACTGGATCCTTACTAAACTGAGAGGGGGTAGACAAGGGGTTTATTAACATCAGACATTAAGAGCAGGTGCAGAGCGGTAAGTCAGCCAGCATGCAGATTATGATTGTACTGGTAGTTTGTAGTCGTGTCCGTATTCTTAGGTACTTGCTTTGTACTGGTTTTTGTGTTTTTACTTTCACCATCAATTAAATGACTAAGTTTAGTGGCTGGTCAGGCAGTGCATATCCAAGGACTAGCATGAGGCCAGCATTCTCCCTTTTCCCCAGTGCCATCGAGTGATTTAAAGTTCTCTCCCACACATTCAAATGCCATCTTGAAGATAAATAGAGAAAGGTAAATGAAATGATTTTGCAGAATTATTGAAGGATTACCCCTTGTAATCTCTTCAGATAACTGGACTGTGCTAACATTTGAAAACCAAATCAGTATTAAACCTACTTCCTAGTGTGTGGGTGGGTAGGGTTGTAAAGATTACATCAGTTATAGAGAAATAAAGAAGTCACATTATATCCATATCCAAGTTGTGGTATGTGTAAATCCTGATACACAAAGCAATGAATTAGCTTTAAATGTAAATTTATACTATTGGCCACTAGCAGGGGGCCAATTAATTTACTCATAGACATTTAGCTGAGATCTCTTTGTGTGACGTTAGTGTCATATAAGGATGAACTTGAACCTCATTAGGCTGCCTTTTTGTCTAGCTAGATTTAGTAAAGATTATATTAATTTTTTAAAACTAGGTCACCTTGCAATGGAAATAGTAGCAGAGGCCAAAGAAGAAAGTAGAAAAAAAAGTTTTAATAAATATAGCATGTATAGGATGAATATTTTGCTTATACCAGATACATATATGATTGAAAGAAAAATAGGTAATAAATAGGGCAAAACCACTGAAATATATTATATATGTAGAAACAAATACAAATAGAAAATTTACAAAAGAAGATAAACAAAAAAATGTGGAAAATATTCATTTTAGTTTCAGTAAAGATAAATCATGCATATGAATTATATAAACATAAAAGGACCCCATCTCATTATTGAAAGAACGTATTTTTTATTGCTGGTGAAATTGTAAACTGTGTGTGTATGAGTGTGTGAGTGTGTGTGTGTGTGTGTGTTTTAGTAATTTAGCAGTATTCATAAGAAGGTAGATGTTTTCAGGAATATAACTTAAAGAAGTAACCTCAAATATGGAAAACTCTGGGTTGACAAATATGTTGATCATGTTTTTTAGCAGTAAAAAAGTAAAAACAACCTAAGTATTCGAAAGTAGGAGAATGATTAAATATACCTAATTGTTTAAGTATTATGAAGGCATTTAGGACCAAAACAAAATGTTTCTTTACATTTTTAAAGGAAAAAAGTCATTTCAATATGTTATAAATGTTACTGTTATACGTAATGACAAATTTACATTTTTTAAGAAACAAGATAATGTCAGAATCATAGGGGTTTCAGGCATTATTTTTCTAGTTTCCAAATACTAACAGTGTAGTCAGACTATTTGTTTAATGGCTAAAATGTATAAAGAAAGAAAATTGCTGTGGGGACAGAATTGAGTATCTCTGAGCCCCAGTTTTCTTTACAGATATCATCCAATATAATCCCTCATTCATGTTTTCTATATTCTAAAACTCTGTAATCTATGATCTATAAATAATGAGCATATGAGAGATTTAGTTTTAGACTTCTTTCAAAATGTTGTTACTAAGATTCCATGGAAACAGAGCATTACCATCTGGTGGGATATCTCATAAATAAGAACACAAATAATGCAAAAGTTTGTTGCATTAATAAATATTTCACAAAATATAGAAGTTATGAAAAAGAAAGGATTATTGAGCAAAAGCAAAATAATAAACACTTAACAGTAAATAAGATTGTTTAAAAAATACCTACTCTGTGTAAAGCATTGTAGTAGTAAAAATTAGAGAAAGTCTAATTAGAAAGATGAAATTTTATTTTATTTTATTTTATTTTTATTATTATTATTATTATTTTGAGACGGAGTTTTGCTCTTGTTACCCAGGCTGGAGTGCAATGGCACGATCTCGGCTCACCGCAACCTCCGCCTCCTAGGTTCAGGCGATTCTCCTGTCTCAGCCTCCTGAGTAGCTGGGATTACAGGCACGCACCACCATGCCCAGCTAATTTTTTGTATTTTTAGTAGAGACGGGGTTTCACCTTGTTGACCAAGATGGTCTCGATCTCTTGACCTTGTGATCCACCCGCCTCGGCCTCCCAAAGTGCTGGGATTACAGGCTTGAGCCACCGTGCCCGGCAGAAAGATGAAATTTTAAATTGAAAAGTTACATTAAATATAAAACAAAGTTCACTCATTTTTTGATGAGCATATTTTTGTGTTTTGTTTCAAAATCTTTGGTTATCACTAATAAGCATATTTTGTGATGTTATATTTTAAAAGCTTTGCTTTCTGCTTTATATTTAGATGTATTATCCAATTGAAGTTGACTTTTTAGAAATATGGTGTCATGTAGGACTCACCTTCTACATTTATAGTCACCTTTCATCATTTATTAAAAACATGTTATGATAGATTCCTTTTTCTCCTGCCCCGTGTGCCACATTTGACATAAATCACATATATATATGGGTTTGCCTCTAAATCCTCAATTGTGGTCTATTTGTCTATTTTGTACCAATACTTAGCAGTCTGAATTACTGTAGCTTTATAATAAATCTTGAATTTTGGAAGTTAGCTTTCTTCATCATTAAGATTGCTTTGGTTCTTTGTATTTTTATATATGTTTTGAAAACCGTTTGTTGGTTGATGCTCATACACTTATAAAATAACTTCTGAGATTTTGATTGGGATAACAGATAAATAGACTAATTTGTGAAAAATTTATATCTTTACAATGCCAAGTTTACCAAATCATAAATATACACCTCCATTTATTTAGGCATTTAAAATGACTTCTTCTATTTTTGTATTTTTTTTCTATGTAAAGGCTTTGCACAATCGGATTAAAATTATTCCTTGGTATTTTTGCATTTTATTGCTATTAATTTTTAAGAGAAAATGTTATATCTATATGTTTTCAGTGGAGAAATAGAATTTTTATATATTGATGATCAATATTGTTGAATTCATGTATTAATTCTAGTAGTGTATCTAAAAATTCTTTTAAATTTTCTGCCATTTAATTGTTATCTATGATGAATGAGAGTTCTATTTTTTCTTTTGAATCTTTGTAGACTTTATTTTTTAGTGTCTTTTTAAAATTTTATTTTAGCCTTTATTATTCCATTAGCTATATATTCTTTTGCTGTTATTTCAAAGTGAATATCTTAAAGCATAAAAGATGAAAACTTTAATTAGAGTTCCATAAACTTCAGTCCTTTTACTACCACCAATGTAATGACCTATGATCACTTTATCTTCTTTTGTGCTACTATGTATGTAGTGTGTATATCTATCTATCTATCTATATCTATATATTTATTTAAAATCATACATTTTAAACTCAAAAGTTTATTACATTTTGGTTTTGCCAGTCAAAATTTATTTTGCTTTACTCACTTACATATTTTTCTATTGATCTTCCTTCTTTCATGAATTTTTATGCTGCCTTCTAGGATTATTTTCCTTCTGTCTAACAAACTCCCTTTAGAGTTTTCAGTTAGGATCATTGTTAAATATCTTACTTTTGTTAATTTGGAGATGCTTTTATTTTCTCTTTACTATAAAGGATAATATAGGGGTCTGGAATTCTAGGTTGGCTATTATTTCTTTTCAACACTTTAAAGACTTCATACCATAGTCTTCTGGCTAGTATTATTTTTTCAGAGAAGCTGTCAGTTTTATGTTGCTCATTTGCAATTATGTCTTTTATCTCCCTCCACAGGCTTATAATTTTCTGAAGTTTTACTATGATGTGCATATATTTGGTTTTCCTTATATCTCTCTGATTTTATACCATTTCTTGAATCTGTAGCTTTATATCTTTTATCCATCTTAAAAAAATATTGGCCATTTTCTCTTCAAATATACTATTTATCTATTCTCTATATCTTCTTAATGGGGGATTCTAATTACACATAAGTTAGACCTTACATTTTGTCTCAGATGACTCTGGCTGTCTTCTATTCATTGGTCTTCACACATTTGTTTGGTTATTTCTACTGACTTTTTTTCCAATTCCACCAATATTTTCTACTCTAATTTAGTGTTAAAAATTCATTTATTGAGTTACCTTCAATTATTGTGCATGTGGTTTTCTATTTTTTACTTCCAGAATTTTCACTTGATTATTTGTCACATTTCTTTTTTGCTAAAAACTCTTAATCTTTTCCTCTATAATTTCTTGAATATATTATTCATAGTTATTTTCAAATTCATGCCTAGTAACTCCAGTGGCTTCTAATCCCATCTCTGAATTTAACTACCATTCGAGCATTGGACAATATAAACTCTATATGTCACTGTTTCTCATCTACCAAATAAAGAGGTCTATTATTGAGATAAACAAAACTACTTTGCTCTTACTACTTGAAGCATCACCTTACAATATTGAGCTGTGCTTAGCCATAAACTGTAATTAAAAGTAAGAGGTTTTTGCAAGATTATCTCTAGATTCTTTTCTAATTCTACAAGACCTAAGTTATAGCTATTTTCAAATATCCTCCATGTTTAGTACTATGCTAGGTACTGTGAAGACATTTCTCCAAATTTAGTCTTTAAGGGAATATGACTTAGACTGAAAACCTCATTGCACTTCTCTTTTTTTGCTGCTTTACTTGTCTTCTAGTACAGTCAGTGGCACAGGGCAGGTGCTCATTAAGTACTGTTGAATGAATAAATGAGTAATTTGGCTAATTGTATTAGAAATATAAAGGGACAGAACTTACACACTTTTGGTGAAAGACTAATAGAAAATAGTGTTTGGTTGAGCATAGGAACTGGAAGAATAAGAAATGATAATTACTATGCTCTGTTGAGCATTTGTTATATATCAGTTTCTGTTCTAAATGTGCCATATACATTATACCAGAAAATCCCTATAGTTTCTCTTTGAGGTAAACATTCAGAGCAAGGCTAAGTTATCTGAAAGTGACAAAGGCGAGACTCAAACTCAGCTTAGTCTAACACTAAAGCTTGTTTATAATCATTATTTAATGATGCCTAAAGTTTTAGGCAGAAAGACAGAAAAAAAATATCTTTTCATGGACAATTAAATATCTGTAAACAATTAAATTACAATAAAAAATCTGTAAACCTAGATATATGAAGATATAGATAGCTAGATAGCTAGATAGATAGATACTGATTAACATATATAAAATAAAAATATTCTAGGCCTGGTGCGGTGGCTCAAGCCTGTAATCCCAGCACTTTGGGAGGCCGAGGCGGGTGGATCACAAGGTCAAGAGATCGAGACCATCCTGGTCAACATGGTGAAACCCTGTCTCTACTAAAAATACAAAAAATTAGCTGGGCATGGTGGCGCGTGCCTGTAATCCCAGCTACTCAGGAGGCTGAGGCAGGAGAATTGCCTGAACCCAGGAGGCGGAGGCTGCGGTGAGCCGAGATCGCGCCATTCCACTCCAGCCTGGGTAACAAGAGCGAAACTCCGTCTCAAAAAAAAAAAAATATTCTTTGCCTTTGGAGGTTTTTTTTTCCTCTTCTTTGGTGTTTTTTCCTACCCTGAAAGAAAATATACTCTGTCTTCCTCAAAATCCATAACTCAACTGCCAATGAGTACAGAATCTTTAAAGATTTTATGTAATATAAGATGGGTTCAATTCTTCATATTCCAGAAATAGATTTTTAAATGCAAACATACATATTACATATACATAATTACCCACATATACAGGAGAGAAATATATTTTCCTTCACATAGCAGATCAGTAAGAAAATATTTCACTAGTCCAGTAATCAAACATAATTTCCAGAATTAATAAGAATAAATATTCTTGTTCCTCTTTCGAATGATACTTTGGTGACTGGTTATTGTATCTTATGGCAAAAAGTAAATTAAAAAAAACTCAAGAAGGCAGTTAAGAAATTTTATTTTACATATACAATATGAAGATAACACAATTGTATCACAAGGATTCAAAATAAAAAGCCTAGAAAGAATTTAATGGGATAATTACACTAAAATGAACACTTCTTTCTATTGCCAGCTTATCTTCTACAGTAGATCACCGTGTAGCAATTAGAGGTAACACACTCTCAGACCTCGTCTCCCACTGTTCTCATTTGCTCCATTTTAGCATCACTGGCATTTGTGGCGCTCCTTGTACACAGCAAGCACATTTCAAACTCAGGACTTTCATACTAGCTTTTTCTTCTGCCTGTAACATTCTTGCCTCCAGATATCTCCATAGATTACCCTTTTCTTTCTTTCAGGTTTCTGTTCAAATGTTACCTTTCTAGTGAAGCCTTCTTGACCACCCTTTGTAAAAGAGTAACCCATGCCCTGCCTTACCTTCAACAGCAATCCTGGCACTAACTCTTGCTTTCTTTTATTTTCCTTTATCACTTGTGTTATTATCTGATATACTCTATATTATTTGCTTATTTCTGCAATTACTACCCATCTCTTCCCTTAGGATACAAGCTCTACGAAGAAAGAAAATTTATTTTGTTCACTTTTGTATCTCAGTGACCACCACAGTACCTGGTACATGCCTTCTAACAGATATTTGTTGAACAATTGAGTGCTAGATGTGTGAGGAATCATTTTCAGAAGGTTTTCAACTCTTCTAAGCTAATAGGAGGTTATACACAGAAATTTAGCTAACTCTTCCAATTAAAACATAGCATTGGCACAGGAAAAAAAATCACCATGCATTCATTTTTTTCTAGAAGAATTATTACACATACCTGTAAATGGTTAAACCAGAAGTATTGATGGAAAGATTGTGAACTGTCTCCATCTCAATTAACTTTTCTATCACAATTCACCTAAAGAACATGAAATCCTGTCCTATTGTTTGGTTGTTTCCAAAGGAAAAACTGTTCAGGGACCTTAATAAATATTTGTTGAATTGGAACATATATGTATTTGTATACATATGTCATGTATATATTCTATTACAGACAAAGTTCTGCGACATTAGAACCTCTGTTTGATTATTTGATGAAGAAATATTCTATTTTCTCTTGTGCCTCTAATGAAAACAGAAGGCCAAATGCTCCAACCTTGTAAATTACCAAGGTATTAACCAAAGCCAGCTGCCAACTGAAACTTATAAATGCCCCTCTTTTTATAAGACATCAACTTGGGCATGTGCTCTTCTTGGTATTATGTAGTATTTGATCTCTCTTGTACATGCCTTCCAATTTTTTAATAGTACATCATCTTTATGAGGTTTCCTTAAGCCCAATAATGTATTCAATATTCTCTGAAGAAAACACACACACACACACATACAAATAAATTCATTTTTAAAGTCCATTATTTGTATACAGCATGTGGTAACATAATAAAGGACCGAGGTTTTTAATTTTCTATTTAAAAAAGTACCTGCGATACTAATTAAGATATTTATATGGGTGCCAATGTAAAACCATGAAGAAATTGGTCAACAGTATTTAAAACTGTAACAGTAACTTAAATTCACAATGAAGAGATTTTAGAACAGGAGACTCAGTTTTGCTTAGGGCACAAGTCGCGCTCTGGTAGAAAGGGCTTAGAGAAGCACTTAACTCTTGCAAGCATCCAGGAAGTTATTTTAGCATTGTAAGATACACAGTGCAGTAACATAGGCACTGAGGCAGTGCCCTAGGGATAAGACGGCCAATTAACAACACTTGCACAAAAGCTTACAAGACAGATCCACAGTTACTTAGGTCCCAAATCAGACTTTTGAAATTAAAAAGGTGAGTACACTAAGTAAAAAGGTGAGTACACTAGGCCTTTCTATCTTTTGATGTTTTGTTGGTGTGTTGTATGCTCTGAATCTTGGGTCACCAGACAGGCATTAATGCCTATATTCCTGTTATAATAGTCATAAAGCCTCCTTTCATTCTTGAAAATGTTCCTGTTTGGGAATAAATTGTCTGGCCACCCAATATAAACCCTTCTGCATACATTAAGTGAAAAGCTTCTTTATCTAAGAGGCAGGAGTCATTCAAGATCTTCTCTTTGCAGACAACGCCCTTGGAGAAACTCATTAAGATGAAAGACACAAAAAGGCCTAAGAATTGATTTACTTTTGATGATTTAAAGAATACATCTTGCTGTTTGAAAATAATTTCAAAATTATGTTTTCATATGTATATATACATGATTTTAAAATATGGACAATTTTTAACTTTAAATTTAGTATTGGTTATATGAACACCACTGGGACTTCAATATTTAAAAATATACCAAATATCAGTATATCAGTATTTTTAATAACTGGGTTATTATTATGCTCTCTTTTCCCAAAATAAACCCACAGTCTCACAAACAATGAGTGATTATTAAATAAAGGAAGAAATGTTAGGATATCATGTCTATTTTTTCCACTGATTGCAACCCAACATTGTCAGAGATCTGGTCCTTTACACAGAGTGGGAAATCTCCAAGATAACTAAAGGAGGTTGAGTAGTGGCTCAGACCTCAGCCACTCACTAATTAACTTAGCTGCTGTAACAGGAAATTATGTGAGTAAATATGGCCATTTACATAACTGATTTGATATTCAAATCACTGGATTATTAACATCGTATTTTGCCAAGTCTTATGCAAGGGACTTTAGTCTAAAAGAAATCTAAACACTGAATCCACACAGACATTTTTAGATTATTTCTTCAAGCCCATAAAAGAATTCTAAAAAATAATGTTTAATTGTCCTTACCATGTCTATATATCTGTAAGAGTCTCTGTGCTCACAATTATAATTATGATTTATGAAGAGCAAAGAAGTCCGTTACTGAAGTTCTTTCTCTGGAATCCCGTACTTTTCCCCTACTCCTTCTTTTCTCCTTTCCTCAGTTTATCTAAGGTGATTGAACATGAGTCATCCAGCACTATAGCAACTCCAGTTCAGATTCAGGGACCAAGAAAAGCTGTTAATACCCTACCTTCTGTGGGAAAAGTCTGGTTTCACTTGTAGAACTTGCTGCTTCAGTCTGTTCCATCTTGGAGAAGCTCATGTAATTCTAAGTTGCCGCTTCTGTGCCCTGCCCCTCTTTCTCCTCACAATGTGACAGGAAAGCACTTGGAAAGGCTCATGCCCTTGCTTGGCACGCTAAGGCAAATTGTAACACATGGCCTTGACTGTCATTTACATAGGATATTCTCTCCTTTCCCCCTTTTCTAAAGGATGAGCATTTGAAAACAAAACACCTTTAATTTAATTTTTATGGATTAAAGGGAGCATAGAAACATGATTGGCTCAAACCATTTTAAAGGTCTATTGTATCCCTGAGATATATGTTTGTTCCGAGCTTTCCTGTTTCCTTCAGCCCTTACATCCAGCCCTTCAGTGAGTCTTGTCAAGTCTACCTCTAAAATATGTCTCAAGTTTGTTTACTTTCTACCTTCTATTAATATCATCCTCATTGTAGCCATCACCATCTCTCACCTGGGTACAACAACAACATCAGAATGTTCTCTTTATATGTATTCTTGCCTCACTACAATCTATTCTCCACAGAGAAGGCAGTGATCTTTTTAAAACAAAATCAGGTCAAACCCTCCAATACATTCTTAACTTGTTAGTATACAATATACACTGTTCACTGAACTCTAAAAGACCCTTCAGGATTCAGCCCCAGACTATATCATCTTTTACCTTTACCATGCCCTCTTTTGCTCACCTGCTTCCAGGCATAAAGCCATTTCTATGGTCATTGAACAGGCCCATTTCTGCCCAATCTTCCACTGATCTTTGCAGAGTTGGCTCCTTTTTGGCATTCAGGTTTCAGCTGTAATATTACTACCTTCAAGAGGCCTTCTACAACTATTCCATCCAAAGTTGTCCCTTGCAACCTCCACTGGAACCACATTATTGTGGAGACTGCAAACAGGTTTTTGTTTTCTTTTGTTTTTGATGCTAAATTTGTAAAGGCTAGGTTCAAAAAGTTCTGGTACCTTCCTCTCAGGCCCCTCAAGGTTTGCAGACTGGCTTAATAGTCATTGTCACCAGCAAATCAGTGGAAACTGCAGAAGAAAAGGGGTTCTTCTGGAAGAGAAAGGATTGAAGAGATCTCAAAGAGTCTCTCCTCACCATATTTGGGGTATTGGATCTGTCTCCCCTGGGGCTTGTATTTCTGAAATCTAATGATAAGACCCACTTCTTTTGAGATTTCTGAAGAAGGGATGCCTGAAGGGCATGTGGATACTACAGTTTACGGTTTCTAAGAAGGAAAGGATAGGGATGTCCACATCCCAGTTCTCTACATTTCTGGGAGAGGATGAAGTAGAGGATCTCTTCACTTTCCATGATCTCATGTGAAAGTGACTGGCATTAGCTGAGGGATAAGACTTGTAGAACTGCACTGATAGTTGCTTAGTGGCATTTCTGGAGGCAAGAGACATTAAGTACTAGATATGGGACATACCACTGGTAGGAGCTGAATGAAGATGTCCTTTGTGCATCCTCCTAACCACAGAAAATTACCAATGTCCCCAATTCATCAACCTCTTATATCTGTGCTCTATGCAATGTGATTTTGAAGCTTGTTCCATTAAGGGATGAAGCTTTGACTTTTACCTATCCTGTGACTTGCTTTGGCCAATAAAATTAGGTAGAAGTGACTGTGTGTCAGATCTGAGCCCGAGCTCAAAAGGCCTTTGAGCTTTCATTCTGTCTTAAACCCCTGGGATCTCTTGGACCAGGCTAGCCTGTTAGAGAATGAAAGACCATGTGGAGGAGAGATGGCTTTTCCAAGCAATCCACCTTCCTACCAGCCAATACTCTTATGCCCTGCCAGCTGGTGGTATACACATGAGAGAACCTAGCTGAGATCAGCCAAGCTCAGCCTAGACCAGATGAATTTCAATCAGCCAACTTGTGAGCAATAACAAATGGTTATTATTTTCAGCTACTGAGTTTTGGGATAGTTATTATGCTGCAATAGCTAATGATACCTGAGTGAAAAAAGCTGAATACTGTCTAAGAATACCACTTGTTACCTTCTATGCAACTGTCATTCTAAGACAAACCACCGTCAGACTGACACTGATGGAGAAAACAGATCTTTCCTTTGTATCTTAGTCCATTTGAGCAGCTACAACATAAAACCATACACGCAGTAAACAACAGAAACTTAATGCTCGTAGTTCTGGAGGCTGGGAAGTCCAAGAGGGACTACATGGAAGGAAGTCAGAATGTCACAGGAACTATTCTTTGGCTCTTTGGGTGGGTGGGTGTCCTGGGACTTCTATCACAGCTATCTTTTTTTTTTTTTTTTTTCCAACAGCTACCAAATCCATGAGCAGTCCAAACAATACTGAACAGTTCTGTTTCCGCAGGTCATCTGGAGTCTTAATAATCTTCTCCTTCATCATCTGTTTCTCTCTTCCTCTTTTCACCTTTCCCACCTTCTTCCTCCTCTTCATCCTCATCCTTTCATCATTCAGTGTCTGATGAAAGTCTGCTTCCTCACAGATGGCCATCTCCTTGCTATGTTCTCACTTAGTGGAAAGGAAAAGGGCCTCTCCAGGTCCTCTTTTATGAAGGCACTAATCCTATTCGTGCAATCTCTGCCCTCATGACCTGATTACTTCCCAAAGGCCTCATCTCCTAATACTATCACCTTGAGAGTTTGGATTTGAACATACAAATTTTGAAGGACAAAAGCACTCATATCATAGTGCTCTGTCTCAGATGGCAGCTGGCTCCGGATGTAGCTAGCATCCCAAGGGCTGGGCCAAAACTGAGAGATGGCACCACAGCAGAACCAGCTGAGCAGTGACCATGATTAGGGATAGGATTAGGATGAGAGCCTCTGCCCGGCAGCCAATGAAAGCAAATCTTTGGATAAAAGATAGTGGACTTAAGAGGTTTTAATGTTGCTATCTGAAGCACTAGAAGTTATTATGAGGTTTTTGTTAAAAATAAAACAGTTCTATATGGAAAAATAGTCTGTACTTTTTGGTTAACATCTGAAGTGATTTAAAAGAAGTATAGATTTATGAACTATCATTATTTCCTTTACTAGCTATGTTTTATTACTTCTCATAATTACTTTAAAAGGGCTTTTATAAACATAAAAGTTTATATTTCAAATGGGTAAAAATGGGTTTCTGGTAAAATAACTTGACAGCAAGAATGTCCTCAAATATCAAAAACACAGGTAAATCTGTCACCTTTGATAAAGAACAGAGTCAAGTCCAATTTATCTTATTTTGCCTTAGTTGAATAGTCAACTATGCAAAGCTCTTTGCCTAGTCTGCTATGTTGTCATTTTTTCTCTTTTAAGCCAGCAGAGACTAAAAAATGTTGCAGCATATGAATTAAAAAATTCTAGGTCCAATCAATTCATTTATGGTTTCCTTTTCATTAAAATTAGTTCTTGTTGTATACATATTTTTCTTTTTCGTAAGATAAGGGGAATGATGTAACTTTGCCAGGTAATTTTGAGGCCTTTACTCTGCCTGAACCCCACTGAACTGTTCTTTTGGGTGTAGTAGTTCTCAATTGCAAACAGGTGCTTGCAGAACATTTATTGAGGAAGTGGTTGAAGACTAGATGCTAGAGCATAGTGAACAGGACCCTGAACTTTGGAATGAGACAGATCTGGGTGCAAATCCTGACTCCATCAGAGATTTGTTCATAGCCTTATTACACTGTAAAAATAGCACAACAAAATTACTGAAGGAGTAAAAAAAAAAGATGAAATATGTAAAGCACTTAGCACAGTGTCTAGGCTAGCACAAGGTGATTCTTACAAAATTATTCTATGAGAATCATGGAATAAGCTAAACAAATTCTACATTGAAAAAAAATGTTGCAAAAAAAAGTTACAACAAAAAGAAGCACAATTTTATTGACATAAACTTGACATAATATATGAGCGGAGAGATCATTTAGGATGTGCCAATGTTGAATTATTCTTTTAAAAAATGTTGTAGACAGAATTGGTTGTTTAAAAACACTTAGGAGTTAGATCATTTTTCATATTCTAACAATAATAAGAGATTAAACAGGGTTGTGCTCTATTATTGATAGTAAATTTACCTTAAGTTTGCTAAAGGAATGAAGAGAACATATGATGAGGATGTTTTCAATTGATGATAGTCTCGTCTTCCTGTGTTGCTGTCCTTAAGAGTCTCTGCTCTGGGAGTCTTTTACAGGTGAGAACAATTTTCCCTGTGACTCTTTTGTAAGAATGATTCCCTTAGATATAACACAAAAAGGAAGCCATCATTTTTTCCAAACTGTGAGACTCAGTCCATACTTCATTATTAGAAAATTTTATGTCCTTGATTATTTAACCTCTACAGGTTTCACTTCAATGAATATTTGAAGACTATATTAAGGAGAATGAATTCATCATACTTGATGTTCCAGGTATTATTAAAAATGAGAGGACCCAATTCTAGTCCTCAAGGAACTTACAATTAAGTCAGAGGACAAAGTAGAAAACTATTTCTAAAACAAGGCAGGGGAATGTAGATCATCATTAAAGAGGCACAAATTGTGCTCTGTGCTGTTCAGAGGCATAAGAGGGTTTGATTGATGAGAGAAGGGCAGGAAAGGAATCACATTATAGCTAACACCTGAAGTAAGCCTTGAATGGCTGGCAGAATTCCCACAGCCACTTCGCATTTTGGAGGGAGGCAGCAACATGAGCATGCTGAGACATGCTCATTCTGCTGTTACAAGTCATTAAATCTGGTTGTAGTAAAATGTACATTTAAGGGAACTGATAAGAGTAGATTGGGTGACACTGTGTAAGACTGAATTCAGCAAAAGGTTTTAATTCAGCAGAAAATAGGAATCTCATGTTCTTCATCTGAATGAGAAGTAGGCTTGTTCTCTGTGGATTCTTTCAACAAACATTTATTAAATAAATAGTAAACCCATAATTTCATAATTATTTAGTTACAGTGGCCCTCCCAGTTTTATGACTCTATAATTATTTGTAAGTATATTTAGTCTACCAAACAATGGATGGATTTTGTCCACTGAAATTTTTTTACTCTGATGCCTCCACATTTGAACATAGACCCTCCACCTTAAAACTCATTTAGAACCTTATGTCTACTTTGCTTATTACATTTTGCATTTTTATATCCTATTATTATATATATTTATACATGTCTTCTTTTTTTTTTTTTTTTCACAGTGTTAAACTCCAGGCAGTGGGGCCTACATTCAATGTGTCTTTGTATACTCTGGAGTGGCTAGATTAAAAAGAATATATGTTCAAGAATGTATGTTGAAGAAATGAACAGTTTAATTAACATCTGCTTCCTAGTGAAATTGCTAGACTCAGTTTAAATGGTTTAACTTACATACTAATTTTTACCTGGAATATTCTTGTTGGAAATGATTGAAAATCATATTTAAAAGGCCAGTTTCTTGACTCTCTTAATACCACTGCTTTATTAATTTGTTGGAGATAAAACACCACATTTTTTCATGTCCGTTATACTTTTACTACAACAGTAACACATGCTCACTGTAGAAAACTTATACATTACATATAACCAAAAAGAAAAAATCAAAATTATCACAAGCCCAACCTATAAGTAACCACAGTTACTGTTTTAGGGGTGTTTATGATGCAGTCTATATGCATTTTTTAAATGCTTTTAATAAACACGGCTAATTTGCCCTTTAGAAACAGTGAACTATTATATGTTCCTGGAATTGTTGATAATGCTCTTCTCTTATACTAACACCACATCTAATCAGTAATATTAATCTTGGAAGAATGGGTAGAGGAAAATAGTTCCTTTATAAATGTGCATTTTTTACATACTAATTAAATTGAATATTTCTCATAAATTTATTGACCTTTTCTATTTCCTTTGTAAATTGCCTCTCTGCTTTTTGGCCTATTTTTCTATTAGGGTATTTCTTTCACTCTCTCTCAAATGATTTTTCAGAACTGGATGTATATTAATAAACATTTTCCCAGGCCATTTGTCTTTTACCATATTTCCTTTCAGAGTCACTGATCCCTAGGAAGAGAGTCTAATAAACTAAGTGAAAGTCACATCCATGATCGCCTCTTCCTTTCATTTCTAAACTGAGTAAATGTCATGAGCTAGAATGTCTTCTAGGAAGGAAAGCAAACCTAAACACAACCAGTAGAATATTATTTTCTCTATTAAGAGAATTATTTTCAGAAACAATGGTAAACACAGCACTTAAAAAATAAAAAGATGCCCCAATTTACTTTTGGCAATTACTAAGAATTTAGAATTGATATAACTACTTTCTTTTTTACCCTTAAGAACATCATACGTAGTGCTGGCCTAAAGAGGAATATAATGGGAAGTGCATGCTAGGGATAACAAGTCAGATTTGGTAATTACAGTTAACAGTAACGTCTGTTCATCCACTACTGATGCATTGAAGTATTTCAATGGGATATGTAAGGGAGTCATGTATGGCTGTGCCCCATAAATTCAATAAAGAATGAACACTCTTATGGTTTGGTAACTGAGAAGTTAGCTGGGGGCAATGGTGAAATTCTTTCTTCTTGAAAAATGGAAACTATGAAGGGGGGAAAGTGAAAGACATTACAAAGGGTACAAGAGCAACATGACATTTTTCTATACTTCTATACAGTATAGAAAAAAGAAATAGACATAAAGCAGATGCGATTGACAACTAAAGCTAAGGAGAAACATATTTTAAAAATTTATTGAGTCCAAATTATCAAAAATGGTACAATGATAATTGTAAATTGTTAAATTTATATCAGTGGGGCATTACAAATATGGAACAGGTTTTTTATTTTAATGTTTTCAATGGAATTTATCCCTCATATGACACAAAAACATTTAGTTTTATCTTCCTTTAGGCACAAATGTTGAAAGAAGTTTGTTTTTTAAATCTGTTAAATTTTTTAAGTACATACATGCACACAGCTGAACTTGGTGTGTGCTGCAAGCTGTTTGTTAAAATTTAGAGTCCTGTCAGATTCCCCTAATAGTTTCACGTTTGTTTACCAGCAGTAGCTTCAGAAGCAAGGGGAAAACCTGATCATTTATAATTGTACTTGGTTTAGACAAATAAAAGGTGTTTTGTTGGGGTTCTAACTGAAGTCACTTTAAAATTCAATAAAAAGAATTAGCTAAAGAAGCAAACCGTAGGTATACAATAGTTTGTGACCATGAAGCCGATATTTAAACCATTTCCTGAAAGAAAAATAGATAAATATTTGTTGACCTGGGTATGTCGGTGTACCTAAAAACAGAATAAGCAACAGATAATAATAATTGGAATTTTATTTATTCATTTCTCACTTTCTTCTAACATCTTGTTTGTTTCAATTTTATGAATAAGAAAAGGGCCATTTTGAAACAGAAACAAAAATATAAGCATTAAACTCTCTCACAAATATCTTAGCAATTATGAAATTATTAAAATGTTTAAGAAAATAATTCTAAAATAAGCTAGAGACAAAATTGTGGGCTTCCTGTTAGGTAGTTTTAAAGCATTACTTTAAATAGTATCAATTAAGTGTAAATAAGGTGAATTTAATAATCTGACAAAGAAATAAAGCCTGGATACTCTTAGTTCAATTCACTAGTGATGGAAAGGCATATAAAGTACAACTGCTTAGAGAAAGAAAAAAATCAAAGGGAATAATACTTCAAAAATATAGAAAATGATCACCAAAAGTCTTGTGAATCATGTTTTTCAAATGGCCATTTGAATAGCGTGACTTATGCAATATCCTCCCTCCTTGGCCTCTTTCCACAGTTAGCCAAAAATTAGTGATGAAAATCACATGAGAGGGAAACATATCAGGTGGTTTGAATCCTGACATAGAAACATGGTTTTCATCACCATCAATGTCGGACTCTAAAGTTTAAAAAACACAAGTGATACATTAATGGTTTCATTCCAATGAAGTGGAAAGGAGCTATCTTTTAAAATTTTTCTTAACCTCTTTATTTTTTGCCTGCCTGATTTCATTATTCCTTGATCTGTGAGCCCTGATATGTGAAGTATATTTTCTGTGGTTCTAAGGTAACTTTTAAGCTTGATAATTTTCACCATTGTGGATCAATAACATAATTTATCCTATTTCTTCCACTGTGGCAATACTGAAATAAAAAAATGTTAAACCAATTTATCTGTTTTCTAATGCCTGGTTTTTACTCTTTTGAATTCTATAAATCATTCTGTTTCTCATATATACACAAACATATGTATACACTATATATATATACACACATATGTATATAAATTTACTATATTTGTATATGTAACTATGTATATATGCCTACAAATATCCATATATACCTCCTATATATGTATATAAACCTACTATATATGCCTACAAATACATATATATATTCTCTCTACACACACATATGTGCACCTACACAGAAATCTGCAGGAAAATGACACCTTCAAATATTCAAAGGAATGCCAAGAGTTCCAAAGCCAAGACTGCTAGCACCAACCCATGGAAAGATGTATTTAAAATCACAAAATACTTCTGTGAACACTGAGAAAAACCAAACCATACAAACGTTTACATATGAGCATGATTAGAAGGTGGGCAGACTGCCTAATTAACTTTATATAAACTCTTGACATAAAAGTGAAAAAATGAAACATAAATGATACCTTTTCTTAGCTCAACCGTTAAAAAAGCCAATTACCTACTTGTGAACGTTTGCCACATACAATAATACTTTGAGGCACTTCATAATCAGAAGTGAGAAACTCTAGGCATCTGCATCCAACCGTCATTTTATCTGTGAAACGCCAGTAAAACATAACCTGAAAGGCATTCCTCCCAGCTCTAAGGCGACATCGCTGTCATTAAGGAAAACCTGTGCCTGAGTTGGCTGAGTACTGTCTTGCAGAGTCCTCTGTCCTCGCGGAGTGGGAGGGTCACACTGGGAGAGACTAATAAGGGCAGAGATGCGTCCCCCTTCCCCACTCGCAGGGAGCTCACTCGTCCGCGGTGCCGCAGCCGTGTCCGGACTCCACTGCGCCTCTGAGGCGCTCAAACACGAATTCAAGGTAAGCTGCGCGGCTTCGCGACGGACCCTTCACATGTCCTCTCCCATATGCCCGGGCCATGTCATCTGCTCGTGTTTGTGGTTATCTGTGTGCATCTGCTTTTCAGGAAAATGTAAGAACTGTGCTACACATGGAAATATGTTTAGGTGGCTACATAATGCACACCTGCATACGTTCCCATAGGTGTCTCAAGGATGGGACCACAAGCGTTCGGCAGGAGACGGCCGCTCTCATGGGCTACATTCCATGTGCTTCGTGTACCTATGTTCACATGATGCAGGCTTCCTGCGTTACACTTAAGTTCTAGGTGGTTTTTCTGGTTATGCGTGTCTGTGAAGCGGAACTATGAGCACTGTTGAAGCGGGTAGAGACAGACATCAAATACATTACAAAAAAAAAATATATGTGGGATTAAAGGAGCAAAACAAACTCTATCAATTCATGCCGTTAGAGCGCTGTTTTTGTTTGTTTGTTTGTTTGTTTTGGACGGTGTTAGCCCTGGAAGCGAGGAAGCCAGTTAAGGGGTGTAAGCTACTCCGCGCGCTGCCCTGGGGCCCAGCGTTACCTCCTCCACAGGAGGATGTTTCTCTCAAGTGCGGCTTCTGCGGGGCGGCGCGGGCGCGGGCGGGGATCCCGGGACTCCAGCCCCGCCGCGTCCCCGGGCGTCCGGCCCTGCTCCTTAATTACCCTGCAGCATGCGCAGCGCGGCCGGCCGGAGCGCCGCCGCCGTCCCCGACGTCCTCGTTTCCGCTGCCGCTGCCGCCGCCGCCGCCGCCGCGGGAACGTCCCAGAAGCGGTGCGAGGAGGGCGCGGCCCCCGCCTCCGACGCCTGAGCTGCCAGAGTCCCGCGGCCGCCGCCGAGAGCGCGCCCGCGCCGCCGCCGCAGCGCCCGGGAATCGGGAGGCGGCGCCGCGCGGCCCAGCTAGGGCGCTGCAGGGTCGTGAGGAAGTTTGTTGGCCCGGAACCAAGCACACCGTCGGGCACGCTAGCTCCCCGGGAGCCGGTGGGCGCGTAAGCGAACCCCGTTAGAGGTTACTGAGGGCGCGGGAAGCCCGGCCAGAGGGTGGGCAGAGGAGCGGGCGGACAGGCGGGTGACACAGGAGCCGCAGAAGAGCTTCATTTGACGAGAAGGTGAAAAGGGAGAAGGACCGGCGTGCCTTGTCAGCCTGAGGGGACGGTGGGCTGCAGAGCAAAAAGTGGAGGGCCCAGGACGCCTATAATGAGTAGTTTTAATGGAACAATCCGGAATAGAGGCGAGGGAGTGACCATGAACCACAGCTTGAGATTGGGAGACGGAAGGGTAAGGAAATAAATTGCGCCACCTCCCTCAACCCCTAATTCGGAGACGCCTTACTTAGTCCCATCTTCTGCTTGGATAAATCTGAGGATTAAGATGTAGGGATAATCGCCCTGCTCCAGGGGAATTTACATCTGCCTGTTAATGGAGGAGATAAAAACACTCCAATACCTATGTCCAACCCTTCCCTCCCCCCACCAACGAAAAAAGGAGAGAACACCGATGCCTCCCCCGCTGTCTGAATCAAACACTACTATAATTCTTTAGGAGATTAAAGGAAAAAAAGAAAAGAGCCTCTGCTCGTCTGTGTGGTCTTAGCATCTCCTTGGGTGGGAAACTTGTAGGACCCTCTCTAAGTAGAGAGATCTTTGATATGCGCCCACAAACCTGAGATAGTTAGGTGTTCCAGTGGTGAAAAACATGTATAAATGCCCCTTCCTGACAGGGTTTTGGGTAGGAGTATCTCTTCAGGATGAAAAGGGGTAGGGTGACCCCCAGAGATAGAAAATTTATGTTCTCCTTAGGGGATAGAAAATGCAGAGAGTAACTGGTAGGTGCTCCTGTCAGGTTTTGTCCTTCCTGAGCTAAGTGGTAAGGGACCTAAGTGGGGTTTCCTAGGAAAGGAGGGAGACAGTGTGGCAAAAGAGCAGAAAAGTGAACCTGAAATTGAAATGGACAGGTCCGAGAAAGAGCAAAATGGTGAAGAAACCCAAATGTGATTATTATCACAATTGGGACATGATCTCTATATCTGAATCATTCTCATCCTAGAAAACCATCCAAAACAGATGGGAGCTGATGGTATTTTCCAAAAATGGAAAATTTCCATTTACTTTCTGGTCCTCCAGTTTAATCTCTTCTGCTGCAATTTTAGTTCATTTTCTCCAGCAGGCAGAAATGCCAATGTGGGTACACAGAGTCAATGGTTCTAGAGGCAGAAGAAGATATGAACTTAGAAACCATGGGAGTGTGACTAATTGGCATCACAAATGAAAATTCAAGGGAAGAATGAAAAATAAACCGAAATGCAAGGAAGCAGGACTATAGAGATGGTAATATATAACCCTGAAAAGATGCTGAATAAAACAGAATGAATGGGACCAGAGTTGAGTCATCTGAGGCAGGCCACATTGAGGATGTACATCTTAAATAGGCAGAGAATAACTAGCTTAGCAGAAGAAATCGAGCGGGGAGGGCATTCCAGCCAGAAGAAATTGCATGTGTGAAGACTTAGAAGTGGGAGCAAACAGTCATGTGCCTGCTAAGACAGAGAATCCAAGCAGGGGTGAAATCTGAGATGAGTAGAGCAGACAGCACCTGCCAAGGAGAGATTGGAAAGGAGAGGCTAAGAAGCAATGGACTTTTTAGGGTGTTATTTTATAAGCCAGTAATAAAATAATCAGGTGAGCAAGTTGCATATTAAATTTGATAGAAAGATAGTGAATGCAGAGTAAACTATTAGGCCTCTCATCTACGCTACGTTATGAAACGCAAAGAATTTCTGACCTCCTCTCTTTAAGAGAAATCCAAGGTAATTGTGAAGTTGTAAGATTATTAGATCAGAAAGCTAGGAGAGCCCTTCAAATTGGAAAAAAAAAAAAAAAAAAAAAAAAAAAAGGAAAAATGGATGAATTTGAAAATATGGCCATATAGTATATATTAATTTAAGATGATATTGGATCATTATTATAGTTGTATCTGTGGAAAACAGAGAAAAAGAATTATAATCAGAAAAAAATGTAGGTCAGTTGTGATGGTTGAAATTGAGAATAGTCCTGGAAAAGTTGATGGAAACAAATCATAGTTCAGAGAAGTGAGTTGGTAAAACAGCCAAATTGTTGAGAATAGAGAGAATAGGTTAAGCATGCTCAAAGGGAATCTGAGATTTGAGACCCTCTGAATATAGACACTAGTTTGGAAGTAACAGAACAAACAACAAAACTGAGGAAATGTGATAGAGTTGGACAGTTTTCAAAGTAGTACAAACATTAGGATCTAGGGCAGGCGGGCCGCATGTAGCCCCCGAGACCATTTATCCGCCCCGCCGCCGCACTTCAGGAAGGGGCACCTCTTTCATTGGTGGTCAGTGAGAGGAGCACAGTATGTGGCGGCCCTCCAACGGTCTGAGGGACAGTGAACTGCCCCCTGTGTAAAAAGTTTGGGGACGCCTGATCTAGAGGGTATGTTTTCTGTTGAGGCAGAGAACAACTTCAGTAGTACTATTTTTTTGTCACACTAAGTAACTAAAATTATGTTCACTGAGCTTTTAGTAATTTTTACTCTACGTCTCTATCATTCTTTTCTTCATGCATATCATTCTACCTATATTAAGTCCCTACCTGTCTATATTACTTAATGGTTCCCAACATTTCATTTGTTTATTTTTAGTCCAAGTGTATTGTCTTAGACTGTATCATTCTACAGATTGACCACATGAATATGTACTAAATGTCAAGTTTAAAGAAGACACAGGTGAATAAAATGTAATCTGTTTTCTCCAAGATGTTCAAGCTAGGGAAGAGACAGAATGCAAAACAGTTACAGCGGAACTGTGTGCAGAAGCCTAAGTGGGTATTGAGCTCTGTTGGATCACAGGACAGTGAGTAGTGAACTCTGCCTGGGATGATTCTCACAGACTTTACATAGGACATGGCATTTGAGTACTGTATCACGTTGAAGGCAAAGTTAAGTGTTTTCCAGATTGGAGAGGATTGGAAGGACTTTCCAGCAGCCAAAAAAGCATGTGCAGCAACCTGTGAATTGTGAATGATTTGGTGGCAGAGAGCGTTTGGAAGGAGGTAGCAGGACAGGAGACTGGATAGATGAGTTGAGGCCCCAACGTAAAAGAGCCTGAGTGCCTCACTTTGGAGTGGGCAATGAAGAGCCACCAGAAAACTTTGAGCAGGGCATTTAAGTGGCTAGGTCTTTGTTTTAGAAATATAATTCTTGAGCAGTTGGGAGGTGGAAATAAAGGGAACAAGATGGAGGAAAGGAATCTAGTTAGCAGTCTATTCAGTTTTCCAGATTAGGAATGGTAAAAACATGAACTAAAGCAGTTTCAGTGAGGATAAGACAGTTGGTATGGATTCAAAAGACGTTTACAAGTAGATTTGATAGACATTGACAGAGGTTTGATATGGGGAGGGGGTGAATAAATTGAAAATGATTCTGAAATTTTTAACTTGAGTTCCTAAGTTAAAGATGATACCTGTAATTAAAATGTGAAAGTCATGAGGTTTCTGTAGAATATAATGAGGGCAAAAACTTTGCCTAAATTGCAAAAGGCGTTTGCAAACTTACTTCAATGTCATTACTCCAGCCACTGATAAAACTGTGAAATAATCCTAGACCTAGTCCTAAACTCAGGGATATTGGCCTGAATTTTTTACTCTACAGGCTAGGCTCTTCAGCTGGTTTTCTCTAATAGTTTACGAACTCCACTATAGCTTCACTAAAGATAGATTCTAAAGATTGGTGAAAGAACAGATGTGTAACACCTGTTGTTTTTGCTTATTTACACAATGTGTCACTTCATAACAGTATGAACAGATTTTCCTGGTGGAGTTATGTATATGTAGGCATACTGGATGGTGGTCAAGAAGTTTTAATTTAAAAATCAGCCTCCTACACAGTCACACATCATTTCCCTTTATAATAAATCCTCTGAAAACAGGAGTTCTTTCAGTCATTTAACAAATTAAGTCTACTTTTTTGAGAGTTGAGATGCTGTGTACATTAAATGTAACAACTCATGTAAAGCAAGTAAGTATTCTCTTTCTATTTTCTCCTCTTTGTCTCTTTTTTCACGTGTCCTTTCCATATTATTTTCTATTTTGGTGTTGGCTCTAACACTCTGACCTTTTACTTAACACCAAGTTTCAAAGATGTATAAAGAACACTTTGAATTGTTAGATGGTGTAATAGTAAAAATATTCATGTTTCATAGGCAGATTTGATTTGACTCACTCAAAAACTGGTGCTGAGAGGTTCCTATCTTATTTAGCAAATCCACCATTCTGTCATTTTATGTACATATTATTCTTAGTGTTTTTTTTTTTTTTAACTTCTTAATGTCTAGCTCTCAAATAAAACATGGTGTTTGTTTATTTTTGAGCTCTGTGACCAGAGTGGCACCATGGACATTCCCTATTTGGCTCACTGCTGTATCTCCAGTGATTGTGACATAGTGGAAACCTCATCCTATCAATAGATAACAATAGGATATCTAGATGCCAGGTATTAATAGGATATCAATAGGTATCAATAGAATATCTCTTGATAAGATGAGGTTTCCTAATGCCTATGATTAATAGTAATGAGTAATGATTAAGGTTTCCTAATGTTCCTCTCTGTTCACTTCGTGTTTACTATATACAAATAAAGTTTAATAAGAACTTTTAAAAAAAATCTATATTCTTATTCAAATATTCTTGGGTTGGATAGGTGCCTTAATGATTTCAAGAGCTAGATTAAGCAAATTGAAGGGACAGTGACTTTTTAAAATTCACATACCCAACTGGTACCCAAAATTATTTCATACAGCAAACGATGGTGAGGATAATGGGTTAGGGATAGAGGTTAGGGCTAGGCCTTCAACCGTTTATTATCTCTTTGCTGCCATGAGAAATATATTACAGGGAGGGCTGTCTGAATGATTTTAAGCCTTTATAGGCTCCATCGATGTTGCCTACTCAAGACTGCCAGTGCTGGGCACATTCACCGTTGTGACTTTGGCACGTTATAGCACTGGGGAACTCTCTGGGGTCTGACTAGAATTTTGATAGAAATAGCTGAAAATTTAAGAGAATTTATGAAAATTTAAGAAAATTTTAGGAATGTGATATGTATGTCCCACATCCTGAGAGAAAACATCATGTTATAACAGTAAAAGCTTTTTAGTCAGGCAGACTAGAACTTGAATCCCAGGCTTTGGGATTACTCTCTGAGCTTTAGTGTTTTTTATCTGCAGAATGGGCACCTAATGCCTGTCTTCAGTACCAGCATTAGGCTTGCTGTGGACCCTACATTTTAGAAGACTGCACTATAGTCTTGCTCTGGATGTGTGCTTGCTCTCAGGGTTAGGCGTTTACAGAGCTGAGGGGACCTGCCCACCTAAAACCTAAGCTTCTAGACCAGGCTCTGGATAGCCAAAATCTGAAATTTCCTGAAAAAAAAAAAGACCCTTAACCTCCTGCAGAGTCTGACAGACCCCATCCTTGTGTCCATCTTCCCAGGGAAAGACCACAGGTATAAACACTCCTAGGCCCAAGGAATGGTCAAGAGTTAGCTGTTTGCAGGCATTGTGGACAGAGCTTTGACTTATTGGCATATTTACATATGTGTGCTGCCAGTGGTCCCAGGAATGAAAAAAAAAAGAAGGGTGAGCCTTGGTTCAGGCAAGAGGCCGACTCACCCCATAGCACCTGCTCTGTTACATTCTAACTTGTCATGGACTTTCAAGACTTTATGAAGGTATTAACTGAAGTAAAATGAGAAAACATATTATTTTTATTAGTGTTATTAGCTTTGTTTTAACTTTCAAATATTTAAACATATGGTATGCAGACCTCTTGCCCTGTACCCTGTCAGTGTTTTGGGCAGCCATGCCTGCCTCTTGAGTTACTATGAGTATTATAATAAAATATCATATATAAAATAAATTCTACTTCAGAAAATGAGACCATATGTGACCAGCTGTCTCAGTTAATTTTCTGTTGTGATAACACAATACCTAAGACTGGGTAATTTATAAATAAAAGAAGTTTATTTTGGCTCACAGTTCTGGAGGCTGAAAAGTTCAAGATCAGGCAACTGCATCTGGTAGGGGCCTTCATGCTGTGTCATAACATGGCAGAAGGTAGGAGGGTCATGCTGAGAGCCAAACTGGCTTTTATAACAGACCTATCCTCAAATGGTAATTAACCTAATGTCTTAAAGATCCTATCTCTTAGTCCTGTGACATTGTGGATTAAGTTTCTAACACATGAAATTTGGGCAACACATTCAAATCATAGCACCAGTATTCTCTGTAGCCTTCTTAATATATATTGTGAGCCATCTTTGGACAAGCTTGAGAAAAAAATTTGAGGACCTCAGTATTCATATGCATTTGCTTGAGGTTCTTCGTTAGCTGCTCCACTGAGAAAGCATTAAGGATCTGTATTACAGCTTAACTTTTATCTGGGAGGAGCAACATATTAAAGTGTTATAACATTGGCTTGAATTCATTTGTAAAACTATCTTGATAATCACCTAGCTCAGACCTGCAGGGACAGGAAGGAAATGTGGGAAGTATTAATGAGGAAGGAGGTTGTAGACAAAGCCAATAATTGAGAAATCCAGAGAAGGTACTGGAGGTGTGTTCGGAGCATCAAGAAGCAGCCTGAGAATTGCAGGTGTCTGGGGATGGTGAGAGGTTTCTGGTCAGGAAAAGGAAAGATTCAGAAAGACTCAAAGGAACCTTTACCTTGTCCGTTTCATTGAGGTCAACTTGTCAGTGCCTCCAGCAAGGTTTAAGATCTGAACAAGTTGTTTTTAAAACCTATACAAGGATTTATTTTGAGACCTTGATGAAAAGTTTTTCAAATGTTTCCAGCTGAACGGGCTACATTTCCATTTTATCAGGATCTGAACAATTGAACCCTCAAATAGTAAACACATTTTAGAAATGTGCAAAGAGAAAAAATGTTTATAATGACCCTTGAAATAAGATCTTGTAATGCCTTAAGAATTATTTTTAAAGATTGAATTATCACTACAGATTCCAAAATATTTCAAGATTTGTAAATTGGCAATCTCTTACTTTAAAAAAAATTCAACAAATATGTATTAAGTCTCTGCTTTTCCAAGTACTGTGCAAGGAACCTAGGATACAGTGATGGCGATGCACAAGACAGATGTAGTCCCTGCCCTCATGGAACTTAAGAGTTGAGTGGGGAGCAATAAACATATGTATACAGAAAAAAATCTAAGAAAGAATGGTACCATATGAGGCTGGAGAAGTGGATAGGGGCCTGGTTATTTGGGACATATAGGCCCTAGAACAGCTTTTGGACTACATTCAAAGTACCATGAGAAACCATTAAAAGGTTTGAGGCAAGGAAGTGACATGATCCAACTTTCATTGTAAGAAAATTTCTCAACTGCTATGTAGAGAATAATTGTGGTCAGGATTCAGTAATGGATGGGGGAAACGAATAGAAAGCTGTTGAGAGCTCTAGACCAGGGTGATCTGAACTGGGATAGTGGCATAAGAGAAATAAGTGGATGTGAGATGTGTTTGGAGTAACACTGACATGACTTGTTGATGGTTTGGAAGTAGGAGATGGGGGTAAGGCAGGCAGAAGAATCAGTGGGATTCCTGGGTTTCTGGTTTGAGCATTTTGATGGGTAGTAACTACTGAGACTGGGAAGAGCATGAGAGGAACAAGTCATGGCTGGAAATCAGGAGTTTATTTGGGTGTATTAAGTTACAGATATCTGCGTGACATCTAAGACGGAACTTTGAATAGGCAGCTGGATACACAGCCTAAAGTTCAGTGAAGAGGAGTGGATGGGAGATGTAAATTTTAGATTAAACATCTTACAGATAATATTTAAAGCCAAGAGAATGGTGACATCACCTAGGGAGACATTATAAAGAGAGGAAAGGAGGGCTCACAGATCCCAATATTAAGAAATCAGATAGAAAAAATATCTGAGAAGATTTACAAGGAAATCCCAGAGAGTGTCAGATCAGGGAGGCCAATAAAAGAGGGTTTTAGGAAGGAGAGAATAGTCAGCTATTGGAAGTGCCACCAAGAATTGAAGAAGGGAAGAGAAAAGGATTCTTCTTTCAAGTTCCTGCTGAACTTGGTGAGAGACATTTCAGTAGAGTAGTAGAGTGGCAATTCTTAAATAACTAGAACATTTAGTCAACTAACCATAAACCTTATTCTGCAAATGCTTTGCATAAATGAAATAGAAGCTAAGTGGCTCAAGGAAATATTAGGAGATGTCAAGGTCAAAGCTTATAGCTTTGTAGTCCTCTGGTTCTTCGTTGTCGTAACAGAGACCAAAGCTTCAGTGAACATAAATTTCTAGGCTGCTTTGATACTTCTCCATTGTCCAAATATCAATATCAACCTCAAGCTGAAGACACAGGTATAACTTAATATTTATAATTATTGTTTATTAATATATACAGCAAACCATTATAATATCAGATACTTTTTGCATATTTACTAGGTTAAGGCCCCCATATAATACACTTTCCGTGCATTAAATAATTTATTGCTAGTATTGTTTCCAAGTTGAAGATGAATAAGTTAAGGCTTAGAGAAGTTACACAGCTTCTCCACAAGTAGCAGAGTCCAGACATGAAGCCATGATTTGAACTACTAATGTATCAACTGATAGAAATCACTTTTCGTTAAAAATATAACCATGGATTTCTCTAAAAATCAGATCAATATTTATGAGTTCTTTCCTTTGAAATAGAATTAATTTATTTAACAGTTACCAACTGACTTGAAATAATAGCTAGGATAACTTTGCAAAGTCATATGAGGATTGGGACTCTATCTAGATGAAAGAATTCAAAAGAAATAAGGATTAAAACCAGCTGTTGATATTTAGAACTACACATACAGTTTTAATATTGCAATTGCTGCTTCTAGCTATTTATCCAGAAAGATCTGAAATCTTGAATTAATTTTTAAATGCTGATCTTAGAGTATTTGGCACACACAGAATACCAAAGAAGATGGTGGCTTTCGTTTTTGTCTAAAGAGTGTTTATCGATAGAATTTAGACATTTGTATAATGAATTCTTTTATATTTGACTCTTGATTTAACTTTGAATGATGGCACGTAAGTGATATAGGATTTATTTGCATATTTAGACCTCTTAGAATAGCTATTTTAATAATACCGCAATTACCAAATACACTGAGGGAGCCATTATATTTTCACTTGCAATTTATTTCCACATTAGCTGCTTCACTAAAAAAAATTAATTTAAATGATGTTTAAGTTTTCCATTACAAGGGTTCTATTTACTAAATCTTTTATTTCAGTACCTAAGGAGTAGAAGTCTACATTCAGAAAGACAATTATCAGAGGTAATAATATTAAATAGGATGTCAATGGCAGGCTCAGGTGAGGTAGGCATTACATGTATTTATTTTTTCTTTATAAACAGAATACAAGATTACTTTTCACATGTGGAGTAATCACTTCAGTAACAGTGATTATTCAATCCAATAACAACATAGTTAAGTTTATAGAAAACATGACATCAGTTAACCCAAAATATGTAAAACTATATTCAGCAGAAATAACAGAATTGTGAATAATATTATAATCTAGTAATATGAATCATTGTATATTATACAATGCAAAAAGCATAGACAACTTAAAACAAACAACAGGATTAAAATATGGACAAAGGAATTGAATAGACATTTCTCCAAAGAAGATATACAAATGACCAATAAGCACCTGAAAAGATGTTCAACTTAGGGAGACGCAAATCAAAAGCACAGTGAGATGCCATCTGACACCCATTAGGATGGTAATTATACATATATTTTTTAGGCAAAATAGCAAGCCTTATCTAGGAAATGAAGAAATTGGAGCCCTTGTGCATTGTTAGTGAGAATGAAAATGGTGCAGCTGTTATAGAAAACAGTATTCTGGTTTCTCAGAAAATTAAAAATAGAATTATTGTATTGTTAGCAATTCTACTACTGATTCTGGGTATATACCCAAAAGAATTGAAAGCAGGGACTTAAACAGATATTTTTATATCCATGTTCATAGCAGTATTATTTACAATAGCCAAAAGATGGGAACAACTCAAATGTCCATTGATGGATGAATAGATAATCAAGATGTGGTGTGTGTGTGTGTGTGTGTGTGTGTGTGTGTGTGTATATATATATATATATATATATATATATATATATATAATGAAATATTATTCATCTTTAAAGGAGGAGGAAACTGTCACAAAGTACAACACAATGAACATTTAGGACATATGTTAAGTAAAATAAAGTCGCACAGATACAAATACTGAATGATTCCACTAGATTAGTGAAATTCATAGAGACAGGAAGTAGAATGAAGGCTGCTGGGAGTTGGGGGACAGGAAAATGAGAAATTATTTTTTAATTGGGCACAGAGTTTCAGTTTTGCAATATGAAAAAAGTTCTGCAGATTCTGGGGATGGTTGCACAGAAATATGAATGTATTTAATTCTACTGAACTGTGTATTTAAAAATGGTTAAGAATGTAAATTTTATATTTTGTGTATTTGGCCACAATTTTTAAAAATCAAAAATGTGTCAGTGTAAGCGTAGTTTGAAAAATATGTAAAAGCAGAGAAAATTTGATAAGCTGTATCAACATCAATAATTAACTAGAAACTAATCTGAAAATATTTTCAGAGCTCTTACCATACAGATTAAGGTATATATTGAGATATACAATTGCATATATAATCATATATCCTGTTATATGGTGATATATAGTGTAAAATTCATTGTTTTGCTTTGGGAAGATTTTCTGGAGATGTTGAAAGGAGCTGCATACAACGACTTAATACAATTTTTTTTTTTTTTCTGTTGCAGATCCGTGGCCACTTGTTCACATGGTTTCAAGGCACAATGAAACACACTGGCCCTTGGAAACTTTGGCTTTGGATGTCAATGTTCCTGCTTCCTGCTTCCACTTCCGTGACCGTTAGGGACAAGACAGGTATCCAGGCCAACTCTTTGCCTAATCACCAAATGTTATTTATAGCCTTTAACTCATTAAAACAAATCTTGTTAAGATTGAAAAGGCCATAGGTGAATGTACTATAACAGAATAAATTATAATTCATTGCTTTCTTCCATTGATCTTCCCATGAGGCATATCAGGAATTCCTAAAATTACCTCATTTTTTTAATATGCATAGTCTATTAGTCTAGTTTTTCCTTTTGTCTTTGATATTTACAAATATACATGTATGCATGTGTGCCTGTGTGTGTATATATGACATTGTATATCTCTCCCTTCTTCAAGAATTACTTATTCAAGTTATAAATATGGAAACTCATTCTAATCATGATTAACAAGCACATATCTAATCTTAATTAGGAAAAAGTGAAAAATAGGAGGTATAAAAGGAAATGTAGATTAATTTTATGTCCATTTTGTAGTATCTCAGATGAGGCAAACAAAAAGTTGACAGATCTTTAGAGCACTTTTTGAACTAAATAGGCAATATTTATTTTGTAATTATTATATTTATCAGTCTTTTCATAAATATTTCCAGAAGGCTTAGGGCAATTTGAAATATTTACCTTCACCTCTGCTTTTTAAAATTGATTATGTGGTTAATTTGGCAGACTTTTCTTGAACACTGAGTGTGTATAAGTTACTTAGCTAAATGTAATTCATATTACAAGGTTGATTAGACACATTGGGGAAGCTATTTGCTAGAGAAAGAGAAACTTCATTTTGCCCATGCAAAGATCACATATAATGTATTCTGATGCTAATCATATATGATTATGTATTCTGAGACTGTATTATTCTGCCTATTCTTTTGAATATTTTTTTCAATAATTTTTGCTAAATAAGTATAAACCCACTCTAGTAGAGACTTTTGAGTTTGAGACACACATAGAATACAATTACTCATCAAGATCTAACACATCTTAGTCTTTCTGAGTGTTATGTAAGTGTTTATGATTTTTTATTATTTGGCAGAAGGTGCATTTCCTAAAATAATTCACTTGAAAATTTGACTATTCTGTTATTGTACAAAAGACATCCTGTGGCCGTCACACAATTTGTGGGGGAAATGCTTTCTTTCTTCAGTGAGAAATTAATCAGCCGTGACTCATGGCAACTGCAACTATGTAAAAAAGGAAAAGAGATGTATAGGGCAGAGGAGTTTATTCTGATACTATTGTTACTCTTCTGAATTTCTTTTTATCTTTTTGTTAGGAGATAGAGTAGGTAATGTGCTTTGCAATTTAATCTGAGATGACACGACTTTTTAGTTAAAAGGATGAATGAATCTTTAATTGAATAGGGACAGTTTTAGGCACATTCTAATGGGGTAGTAAATGTTCTTGATGATAAGTCCTTCAGGATTTGAAGGACATAAATAAATAGTTCTCCAATTTTAGCATGAAAAAGAATCCTGACGTATTTGATTCCTGAGTCCTCCTCTCACATATTCCCATTTTGCAGGTCATACTGGGGTGGGATTCAGTAATTTACATCTTTATCAAGCTCCACAGATGAATCTAATGCAGGATATCTGTGGAAAACTCTTAGAGAAAGACTTACCTTTTGGATAATTACCAGATGTTTTGGTTTTCTTTTTTCTTTTCACCTGTTTACCTTCCATTTTGGGTCAAGTTTCCTTTTTTGTTGTTGTTATTTTATTTTATTGTTTGCCTTTAGTAACTGTTTTTTTAATTGTGATAAGAACACTTAACATGAGATCTGCCATTGTAACAAATTTTTAAGTGTATAACACAATACTGTTAATTATAAACACGATATTATACAGCAGATGTCTAGAACATGATCATCTTGCATAGCTAACACTTCCCCATCTTGGGATTCCCCTGAATGTTTGGTTTTGTAGCTCTAGTATCTCAAGTCTTTAATCAGATTATATGATATATATAGGGCTACCAAAATCCATATATTGTGGTCCAATTTACTTTGCTGAATTAATCTTTATGAAAGATTTTCTCAACAGTTTGAATTCAAAATTAATCTGAACTCTAACAAGATTCACTTAACATGAAGCATTAAGGGAAATTAATAAAAGAAAAAATAAGTTTATTTTTATTATGCCATTTGGTAGAGGGTGTTCGTGAAGCAACACGTACTGAACATTTGATGGAAATTGCTTAACTTCAAGTATCATTTGCATTAATTGAAAATGTCAGCACAGCACCGTCCAAGGGATTATTGAAGAATATGTATGACACGCTGGGCATGGCCTGGAAGGAGACCCTTCTCGTGTCTTGTGTATCTGATTCACAGTGCAAGGTTCCCGTTTTAGTTTCCTCATGTGCAGACCTGCGCGTGTGGTCACTAACCATTTACCAGAGGGAAGTGATTACATCTAAAAATAAAATATAACAAATCTGAGAGAGAGGCTAGGGTTTCAGCACTGGAGTCTGTGAAGTTGTCAACAGTTTACTATTAAACCTAAATATATGACAGATAGATTGGGTCTTTTAATTGCTTTACCTTAACACTATAGTATGTTTAATTACTTGGAATTGTCCCAGTTGGTATATAATTTAAGAGTAATATGGAGAGATTCAATAATAACTTGAATTTTAAAATCTTGAAGGTATTAGGAATTTAGTCATTTCATAATCTTTCATCAATTTTACTATCATACTGAGATCATGGGTTAAGATATATTTGTTTATTTTCCTACTGCAAATGAACTTCCATTTGAATGTGACAGTTTTAGCTCAGTTACTTGTCAGAAGAAGGTGGGGAAGAGAATTGTGTTAAAATATATACAATGCTAGAAAATCTCAAAACTTGTGTTAATTAGTTGCTTAAAATTCTTTCCTCTATTATAGAAGATTATGTATCAAATAATTAAAGTTTCATCTACTTTCTTTAATCTGTTCTAAGGTAAAGGTACTAAAGAAACAGAAACCCAGAGTTTAAAAGAAAAACAGGCCAAATAGGTAGAAATGACAGAATGCTTTTTAAATAACACATTTTCTTTTAATTATGATAAATCTTCACTTTAAGTGTCCAGATTGACTTGATTATAAATTTAGGCCTGTAGCTATTCATAGAAACCCTTCTAAGATAGTTTTCTATGAATTACAAGGAATTACAGGGAAAAAGCTATTATTCCAAAATGTAACTTTTACTAGTTGGAAAACATTTCACTCTTAAACTCAGAGTAAAATGTATGCCGTTATATAGAGATTTTATTTCTGTTTTTAAGAATTTCTTGTGTTCAATATTGGTACCATGTAAAAACCCTTCATTGACAAACATACTTTGTAACTCCTAAGTTTTGAAAGTGGAGGAAAGCTTCACCATGATTAGATAAAATAGCTTCTAACTAGGTAATAATATAGCTTCTAACTAGGTGTTTTCCTTTGGAAGAATTAGAAAAATGTTTTGGATCAAAGATAAGAAATGGAAATTCTATGACCTTTTTTGACCACTCTGTTAAAAGGGCTGTGGTCTTCCCATCCCTCACCAAAACAAACAAACAAAAAGCTGTGGCCAGTGATGCATCACACCTGTAATCCCAGCACTTTGGTAGGCCGAGGCAGGCAGCTTGCCCGAGGTCAGGAGTTCAAAACCAGTCTGGCCAACATGGTGAAACCCGTCTCTACTAAAAATGCAAAAAAGTTAGTCAGACATAGTGGTGTGTGCCTGTAATCCCAGCTACTCGGGAGACTGAGGCAAGGGAACTGCTTAAACCAGGGAAGTGGAGGTTGCAGTTAGCTGATATCTCGCCACTGCGCTCCAGGCTGGGCAACAGAGTGAGATTCCATAATGAAAAGAAAAAGGAAAAAAAAAAGCTGTGTTCCCATTTTTTCTTGTTTGTTCACACTTCCATATTGTTTTTCTTGTCCAGTGTTACTTTAACTATTTTTTGTTAACTAGTGTTTTTGTTCCCCAACCTGATATACTCGATATTCCTTTATCAAATATATTGGCAAAGTATGACATACACAAGGGGGCTGAGGGCAACTAGTAACAAGGAAATGAAGAGACTTTTTTTAAGAAGACATTTTTAAAAAATGCAAAATGCCTAAAGGCTCTTGTTTTGATTCATTTATGAAAGGAAAATAAGCCAGTTCTCTACCTATGGTATATTGTTGCTCCTTATCTTCCCCTACTCTAACCTTGAGGAAAGAACTGCCATGAGTTTTGTCACTATTTGTAAAGAAAATTATTTTTCGTAATGCATATTAGAGAAGACTGCTAAATAGAACTTCTATTAAACTAGGCAGATTTTAAATGTGACTTTACATGTAATAATAATTTCATATATGATAATTCTGAAGATATGAAGAGATAGGAAAACCAAAGCAGGAAAAGGGACAAGAGATGTGTTTCATTTTCTCAGGAGACACTTCTTGCCTGTTCTCTTTTTATCTCACTCACTATGTGATCTCATCCCTCCCATGGTTTTACATAGGATTTATGTGTCAGTCATTCCCAAATGTACATCATAGCCCTCACCTCTCTTTTGAATTTCATTTCTGTCTATTCGATAACTCAATCATTTGAATCTCTTAATGCCACGTCAAATTTAACATTTTTAATTTTTTCTCTTTCCCACTATAGATTAACTTACTCCTTGCCAAATTTTCTTTTATTTTTCTTTCTTTTTTTTTTTTTTATTGCATTTTAGGTTTCGGGGTACATGTGATGAACATGCAAGATTGTTGCATAGGTACACACATGGCAGTGTGGTTTGCTGCCTTCCGTCCCCTCACCTGTATCTGTCATTTCTCCCCATGCTATCTCTTCCCACTTCCCCACCCCGCGCCCCTCCCCCATTTCCCCCCAACAGACCCCAGTGTGTAGTGCTCCCCTCCCTGTGTCCTTGTGTTCTCATTGTTCAGCACCCGCCTATGAGTGAGAATATACGGTGTTTGATTTTCTGCTCTTGTGTCAGTTTGCTGAGAATGATGGTTTCCAGGTTCATCCATGTCCCTACAAAGGACGTGAACTCATCGTTTTTGATGGCTGCGTAATATTCCATGGTGTATATGTACCACATTTTCCCTATCCAGTCTATCATCGTTGGGCATTTGGGTTGGTTACAGGTCTTTGCTATTGTAAACAGTGCTGCAGTGAACATTCGTGTGCACGTGTCCTTGTAGTAGAATGATTTATAATCCTTTGGATATATACCCAGTAATGGGATTGCTGGGTCAAATGGGATTTCTATTTTTAGGTCCTTGAGGAATCGCCACACTGTCTTCCACAATGGTTGAACTAATTTACATTCCCACCAACAGTGTAGAAGTGTTCCTATTTCTCCACATCCTCTCCAGCATCTGTTGTTTCCCGATTTTTTAATGATCGCCGTTCTAACTGGTGTGAGATGGTATCTCAATGTGGTTTTGATTTGCATTTCTCTGATGACCAGTGATGATGAGCATTTTTTCATATGTTTGTTGGCCTCCTGTATGTCTTCTTTTGTAAAGTATCTGTTCATGTCCTTTGCCCATTTTTGAATGGGCTTGTTTGTTTTTTTCTTGTAGATCTGCTTTAGTTCTTTGTAAATTCTGGATATCAGCCCCTTGTCAGATGGGTAGGCTGCAAAAATTTTTTCCCATTCTGTTGGTTGCCGATTCACTCTACTGACTGTTTCTTTTGCCGTGCAGAAGCTGTGGAGTTTGATTAGGTCCCATTTGTCTATTTTGGCTTTTGTTGCCATTGCTTTTGGCGTTTTGGTCATGAAGTCCTTGCCTACACCTATGTCCTGAATGGTTTTGCCTAGATTTTCCTCTAAGGTTTTTATGTTGTTAGGTCTGATGTTTAAGTCTTTAATCCATCTGGAGTTAATTTTGGTGTAAGGTGTCAGGAAGGGGTCCTGTTTCTGCTTTCTGCACATGGCTAGCCAGTTTTCCCAACACCATTTATTAAACAGGGAGTCCTTTCCCCATTGCTTGTTTTTGTCAGGTTTGTCGAAGATCAGATGGTTGTGGGTATGTTGTATTTCCTGTGAGGCCTCTGTTCTGTTCCATTGGTCTATATCTCTGTTTTGGTACCAGTACCGTGCTGTTTTGATTACTGTAGCCTTGTAGTATAGTTTGAAGTCCGGTAGTGTGATGCCTCCTGCTTTGTTCTTTTCGCTTAGAGTTGACTTGGCTATGCAGGCTCTCTTTTGGTTCCATATGAAGTTTAAGGTGTTTTTTTCCAGTTCTGTGAAGAAGGTCATTGGTAGCTTGATGGGAATAGCGTTGAATCTGTAAATTACTTTGGGCAGTATGGCCATTTTCACAATGTTGATTCTTCCTAACCATGAACATGGAATGTTTCTCCATCTGTTTGTATCCTCTCTTATTTCATTGAGCAATGGCTTGTAGTTCTCCTTGAAGAGGTCCTTTACGTTCCTTGTTAGTTGTATTCCTAGGTACTTTATTCTCTTTGTAGCAATTGTGAATGGCAGTTCGTTCTTGATTTGGCTCTCTTGAAGTCTATTACTGGTGTACAGGAATGCTTGTGATTTTTGCATGTTGATTTTGTATCCTGAGACTTTGCTGAAGTTGTTTATCAGTTTCAGGAGATTTTGGGCTGAGATGATGGGGTCTTCCAGATATACAATCATGTCATCCGCAAATAGAGACAATTTGATTTCCTCCTTTCCAATTTGAATACCCTTTATTTCTTTTTCTTGCCTGATTGCTCTGGCTAGAACTTCCAGTACTATATTGAATAGGAGTGGTGAGAGAGGGCATCCTTGTCTAGTGCCAGATTTCAAAGGGAATGCTTCCAGTTTTTGCCCATTCAGTATGATATTGGCTGTTGGTTTGTCGTAAATAGCTTTTATTGTTTTGAGATACGTTCCATCTATACCTAGTTTATTGAGGGTTTTTAGCATAAAGGGTTGTTGAATTTTGTCAAAAGCCTTCTCTGCATCAATTGAGATAATCATGTGGTTTTTGTCTTTGGTTCTGTTTATGTGGTGAATTACGTTTATGGACTTGCGTATGTTGAACCAGCCTTGCATCCCCGGGATGAATCCTACTTGATCATGGTGGATGAGCTTTTTGATATGCTGTTGCAATCGGTTTGCCAGTATTTTATTCAAGATTTTTGCATCTATGTTCATCATGGATATTGGCCTGAAATTTTCTTTTCTTGTTGAGTCTCTGCCGGGTTTTGGTATCAGGATGATGTTTGTCTCGTAAAATGATTTGGGAAGGATTCCCTCTTTTTGGATTGTCTGGAATAGTTTCAGAAGGAATGGTATCAGCTCCTCTTTGTATGTCTGGTAGAATTCCGCTGTGAACCCATCTGGACCTGGGCTTTTTTTGGGTGGTAGGCTCTTTATTGCTGCCTCGACTTCAGACCATGTTATTGGTCTATTCAGGGTTTCGGCTTCTTCCAGGTTTAGGCTTGGGAGGGTGCAGGTGTCCAGGAATTTATCCATTTCTTCCAGGTTTACTAATTTATGTGCATAGAGTTGTTTGTAATAATCTCTGATGATGGTTTGGATTTCTGTGGAATCTGTGGTGATATCCCCTTTATCGTTTTTTATTGCATCAATTTGGTTATTCTCTCTTTTCTTTTTTATTAATCTGGCTAGTGGTCTGTCTATTTTGTTGATCTTTTCAAAAAACCAGCTCCTGGATTTATTTATTTTTTGAAGAGTTTTTTGTGTCTCTATTTCCTTCAGTTCTGCTCTGATCTTAGTTATTTCCTGTCTTCTGCTAGGTTTTGAGTTTTTTTGATCTTGCTCCTCTAGCTCTTTCAATTTTGATGATAGGGTGTCAATTTTAGATCTCTCCTTTCTTCTCATGTGGGCACTCATTGCTATATATTTTCCTCTAGAGACTGCTTTAAATGTGTCCCAGAGATTCTGGTATGTTGTGTCTTCGTTCTCATTGGTTTCGAAGAACATCTTTATTTCTGCCTTCATTTCATTGTTTATCCAGTCAACATTCAAGAGCAAGTTGTTCAGTTTCCATGAAGCTGTGTGATTCTGAGTTAGTTTCTGCATTCTGAGTTCTAACTCGATTGCACTGTGGTCTGAGAGACTGTTTGTTATGATTTCTGTTCTTTTGCATTTGCTCAGGAGTGATTTACTGCCAATTATGTGGTCAATTTTAGAGTAGGTGTGATGTGGTGCTGAGAAGAATGTATATTCTGTGGATTTGGGGTGGAGAGTTCTGTAAATGTCTATTAGGTTTGCTCGTTCCAGGTCTGTATTCAGGTCCTGGATATCCTTGTTGATTTTCTGTCTGGATGATCTGTCTAATATTGACAGTGGGGTGTTAAAGTCTCCCACTATTATTGTGTGGGAGTCTAAGTCTCTTTGTAGGTCATTAAGAACTTGCCTTATGTATCTGGGTGCTCCTGTATTGGGTGCGTATATATTTAGGATCGTTAGCTCTTCTTGTTGCAGTGATCCTTTTACCATTATGTAATGTCCTTCTTTGTCTCTTTTGATCTTTGTTGCTTTAAAGTCTATTTTATCAGAGATGAGAATTGCAACTCCTGCCTTTTTTTGCTCTCCATTTGCTTGGTAGATCTTCCTCCATCCCTTTATTTTGAGCCTTTGTGTATCCTTGCATGTAAGATGGGTTTCCTGGATACAGCACACTGATGGGTTTTGGCTTTTTATCCAGTTTGCCAGTCTGTGTCTCTTGATTGAGGCATTTAGTCCATTGACATTTAGGGATAGTATTGTTATGTGTGATTTTGATACTGTCATTTTGATGCTACCTGGCTGTTTTGTTGGTTAGTTGATGCAGATTCTTGATTGTGTTGATGCTCTTTTACCATTTGGTGTGTTTTTGGAGTGCCTGGTACTGGTTGTTCCTTTATAAGTGTGGAGCCTCTTTCAGGAGTTCTTGTAGAGCAGGTTTGGTGGTGATGAAATCTGTGAGCACTTGCTTGTTCACAAAGGATTTTATTTTTCCTTCGCTTATGAAGCTTAGTTTGGCTGGATAGGAGATTCTGGGTTGAAAGTTCTTTTCTTTAAGGATGTTGAATATTGGCCCCCAATCTCTTCTGGCTTGTAGGGTTTCTGCTGAGAGATCTGCTGTGAGTCTAATGGGCTTCCCTTTGTGGGTAACCCGACCTTTCTCTCTGGCTGCCCTTAGCATTTTCTCTTTCATTTCAACCTTGGTGAATCTGACGATTATGCGCCTTGGGGTTGCTCTTCTTGCGGAATATCTTTGTGGTGTTCTCTGTATTTCCTGGATTTGAATATTGGTCTGCCTTGCTAGGTTGGGGAAGTTTTCCCGGATAATATCCTGAAGAGTATTTTCCAGCTTGGATTCATTCTCTTCATCACATTCAGGTACACCTATCAGACGTAGATTAGGTCTTTTCACATAGTCCCACATTTCTTGAAGATTTTGTTCAGTCCTTTTTGCGCTTTTTTCTCTGTTCTTGCCTTCTCTTTTTATTTCATTGAGTTGATCTTCGACCTCTGATATCCTTTCTTCTGCTTGGTCAATTCGGCTGTTGAAGCTTGTGCATGCTTCACGAAGTTCTCGTGTTGCGTTTTTCAGCTCCATCAATTCACTTATACTCCTCTCTATGCTGTCCATTCTCGTCAGCAGTTCGTCCAATCTTTTTTCAAGGTTCCTATTTTCTTTGCGTGCGGTTAGAACATGTTCTTTTAGCTCGCTGTAGTTTCTTACTACCCACCTTCTGAAGTCTGATTCTGTCATTTCATCACTCTCCTTCTCCATCCAGTCTGGTTCCCTTGCTGGTGAGGAGTTGTGATCCCTTTTAGGAGGAGAGGTGTTCTGGTTTCGGGAGTTTTCATCCTTTTTACGCTGGCTTCTTCCCATTTTTGTGGGTTTATCCACCTGTTGTCTGTCTCTGTCCCAGGGAGTTGGAGCTTTATGAGTTTCCGTTGCACTACTGCCTTTTTTGATTTTTCTTTCAGGTCTGACCCGCCCAGCTAGCAGCAGGCCTAGCCACTGCCTGCCCGCAGGGGCTTTGCTGAGCTGCTGTGGGCTCCGCCCAGCTGCCCTGAGCTCTTCCCTGTAGTCCTTCTTATATGGGCGTAGTTAGAACTGTCTCGGCAACGGTGGCCCCGCCTCTGTTATGGCGGACTCTCTCTGTTGTGGGAGGTTGCCTCGGCAACGGCGGGTTGCCTCGGCAACGGGGGCCTGCCTCCGTAGCGGTGGAGAGTCTCAGTAATGGCGGAAGCCCCTCCCCCACCGAGCCGGGCCGTCCAGGTTCAGCTGTGTTTGGTTTGAAGGGCTCAACCCAGAGGGTTTCCAATTACTGTTTTTGTTTTCGTTGTTGTTGGGGGTGGAAGGCTGGGACCAACCGAGCCTGATCACCTGGCTCCCTGACTCCGAGTCTTTTCTTTTAAGTTGAACGACCCTGAGTTCTGGTCGCTTGTTGAAAAGGCGCCGGGATCTCCTGTACTGCGACTCACGGAGTCGGCTCGAACTGCGGCGCCGGCTCCTGGCGGATTTTTTGCCTAGGAATCTCCTGGCCTGACTCGCTATTTCAGATGAATGGGCAACTCTGCCGTCTCAGGGCTCTGCTCGTCAGCTAAGAGGGCTCCCAGACCAGTGGTTTTTGTACAGAGAACCGCAGCAACAGGGAGTGGTCACAGCAGCCGCGCGGGCGGAATCAGCCCCACAGGGGCCAAAACAGCCACACCGGCTGGGACTGCGACACTGGCGACCCCTCTGCCTGGGTATCTCCTGGTCTGTGGGCAATAAGAGTTCGTCTGTAAATGCGGCCTTCACTCACCCTCTGCACTTTCACTGGGAGCTGAAGTCCTGAGCTGTTCTTAGGCGGCCATCTTCCCAGCATTCCCCAAATTTTCTTTTATTTTTCTAGTTGGATTTATTTCAGTCAACTAACCTTTATCCAGATAAGCAAGTCAACTCTCCCTCCTCCATACATTCAATCCCTTATTACTTCCTGTTGGTTCTTGTATCTCTCAATTCCTTCCAATGAAATTGAAGATGTTTTCCATTTTCAGTGTGTTCTCTGTAGTCCAAGCTACCATCATATCTGGGCTCACAGAGTGTGGCTGTATGACTAAGTTTACCAGGTAAAATACAGGATGCCCAGTTAAATTTGAAGCTTAAAAAAATAAATATTTTTTTAGCATAAGTATGTCCCAAATATTCCATGGGACATACTTATACTAAAAACGTTTTTATTTATCTGACATTTACATTTAACTGGGAATCCTGTATTTTATTTGGTAATTTTTTTTTTTTTTTTTTTTTTTTGAGATGGAGTCTGGCTTCCATTGCTCAGGCTAGAGTGCAGTGGTGTGACCTAGGCACTGCAACCTCCATCTGCTGGGTTTAAATGATTCTCCTTCCTCAGCCTCCCAAGTAGCTGGTATTACAGGCATATGCCACCATGCCCAGCTAATTTTTGTATTTTTAGTATAGATGGGGTTTCACCATGTTGGCCAGACTGGTCTTGAACTCCTGACCTCAGGTGACCCACCCACCTCAGCCTCCCAAAGTGCTAGGATTACAGGCATGAGCCACCATGCCCAGCCAGTAATTCTATATGATGTGAGGGAGAAGAGGTTAATTTATTACACATAGTGGTCAGGGAAGGCTGCTCTCATGTGGGGACATTTAAGCAGAGGCATGAAGGCAGTGTGAGGGCAAGGCATGTGAACACCTGGAAAGCAGTCACTTGGTCCCCAGGCTCTGAAGCAGAGGCATGCTTGGCATGTGGGAAAAATAGCCAGAAAAACTAGGAGACTGGAGTCAAGTGAATGAGGGGGAGGAGGTATGAGGGTACATGCTCCCGAGAAATGCATCTGTGCTTTGTGTGTTGTCCAAATCAGTTTTCTAAGCCTGCAAGGTCAAAGGCTAGACCTTGGACTCTGATAAATTCACCAAAGCCATAAATCCTGTCCTGTGAGACCTCTTGGAAGATGATCAACCTTTACCTTGTAGGACCCTTCCCAGATATCAGGCAGACAGATAGGTTTCTGAATGTATGCCCTTCAGTACCTCTTGGCAAGCCTTATTTCACAGTTAATTTAGTGTGTGTATGTGTGTGTGTGTGTGTGTGTGTGTGTGTGTGTGTGTGTATGTTTTTTGTTTTTTTTTTGTTTTTGTTTTTGAGACAGAGTCTTGTTCTGTTGCCAGGCTGGAGCACAGTGGCGCAATCTTGGCTCACTGCAACCTCTGCCTCCCAGGTTCAAACGATTCTTCTGCCTCAGCTTCCCAAGTAGCTGGGGCCACAGGCGTGTATCACAATGCCTGGCCAATTTTTTGTATTTTTAGTAGAGATGGTGTTTCACCATGTTGGCCAGGATGGTCTCGATCTCTAGACCTTGTGATCCACCCACCTCGGCCTCCCAAAGTGCTGAGATTACAGGCCTAAGCCACCGCGCCCAGCCACAGTTAATTGAATATTGTAATATTGCATTATTCAAAATGCATTGTTATTAAAGTACAGATGTATGGAGATAAGTGCATTTTAGTTAAAATATAAATTATATGTTGACCAGACAAATTATGTTTTCTTTCCCTGCGATCGGTAAACTGGTATATACTGTTAGTAATACTAAGAAGCCTCATTGAACTGCAAAGAGTATTAACAGAAAATGTTTACATTTATTTTGCATGATGACTATACTTTGATTTTCCCTTTTGTTTTTGTAGTGCACAAAGAATGACCTCATCCCCTGGCTTTTCCTAAGGCCAGAAGCCACTGTGTCCAGAGAGCAACTAGTCCATTTTTAGTCTGAGTATGAAACGTATACACAGATCTTTTAGGTATGAAATCAGTTGAAAAAACAAAATATTAAAAGAATGGATTTTAGTGGTCTGAGCTTCTTAGCCATTTGAGAAGAGAAAAACAGAATTCAACATGCTTTCAGGGAATAAGAAAAAAAGCGAAAAGGAAGGGTTTCAACACGCCTTTGGTGAATTTATATGAATGATTATAGAAAGAATATACGAATGGGTATAGAAAGTATCAGACGAATGGGAGGAAAAATATTTAACAAAAGATGTGATCTGATCTTAAGATAAGAATGCCTAGCAATATAATAGGAGGTCAAACCAGTAGGATAAAACAGAGAGATTAAGGGGAAAAGTGATTGTGTGTGTGTGTGTGTGTGTGTGTGTGTGTGTGTTTAAGCACATGTTTAAAACTGTGCGTGGGAGCATAATGCACTTCTACTAAAGAATGAAGAGAATTTCTGGCCAGGCGCGGCAGCTCACGCCTGTAATCCCAGCACTTTGGGAGGCCCAGGTGGGTGGATCAGGAGGCCAGGAGTTGGAGACCAGCCTGGCAAATATGGTGAAACCCTGTCTCTACTAAAAATACAAAAAATAACTGGGCATGGTGGCACATGCCTGTTGTCCCAGCTACTCAGGAGGCTGAGGCAGAAGAATCGTTTGAACCCAGGAGGCAGAGGTTGCAGTGAGCCAATTTCATGCCACTGCACTCCAGCCTGGGCGACAGAGTGAGACTCCATCACAAAAAAAAAAAAAAAAAAAAAAGAATTTCTTCAGTATGCTATTCTTTTTTTTTTTTTTTTTGAGGCGGAGTTTCGCTCTTGTTACCCAGGCTGGAGTGCAATGGCGCGATCTCGGCTCACCGCAACCTCCGCCTCCTGGGTTCAGGCAATTCTGCTTCAGCCTCCTGAGTAGCTGGGATTACAGGCATGCGCCACCATGCCCAGCTAATTTTTTTGTATTTTAAGTAGAGACGGGGTTTCACCATGTTGACCAGGATGATCTCGATTATCTTGACCTTGTGATCCACCTGCCTTGGTCTCCCAAAGTGCTGGGATTACAGGTGTGAGCCACTGCGCCTGGCCTTTCAGTATGCTATTCTTAAGAAGCAATATTCAATACGGGGGGGGGGGAAATATTGGTTATGGGAAATTTGTGTTTGGTTTCTACTCTACCATTGAGTGGCAGGCTTTGTGATCTTAACTCCTCTTGGATGACGTTCTTAGGGGTAAGCATCTTTTTTAAAGTATATATTTTCTTTGTAGGTAATCAAAATAAAATCATGTTATACCCAAGTACGATCTAGCTGCCTTGCTTTGGCTCTTTTTTCTTTTTCTTTTTCTTTTCTTTTCTTTTCTTTTTTTTTTTTTTTTGAGATGGAGTCTTGCTCTGTTGGCCAAGCTAGAGTGCAGTGGCATGATCTCAGCTCACTGCAACCTCTGCCTCCTGGGTTCAAGCAATTCTCCTGCCTCAGCCTCCTGAGTATGTGGGACTACAGGCATGCACCACCACACCTGACTAATTTTTTTTATATTTTCAGTAGAGAGGGAGTTTCACTATGTTGGTCAAGCTGGTCTTGAACTCCTGACCTCAAATCATCGGCCTGCCTTGGCCTCACAAAGTCCTGGAATTATAGGCATGAGCCACTGTGCTCAGCCCCTTTGGCTCCTTTGAGTACCCACAATGAACTCTGTAAATTGCCCAGGTCTTTCAAGCCAAATAAGGAGGAAAGTGAGGCTGATAGTCATTAACATGTTAGTGTGAATTTTTTTAATATTATACATTAAGTTCTGGGGTACATGTGCAGAATGTGCAGGCTCTACATTAGGTATTTCTCCTAATGCTATCCCTCCCCTAACCCCATGACCCTCGACAGTCCACCCGGTGTGTGATGTTCAACTCCCACTGATGAGTAAGAACATGCAGTGTTTAGTTTCCTGTTCTTGTGTTAGTTTGCTGAGAATGATGGTTTCCAGCTTCTTCCATGTCCCTGCAAAGGACATGAACTCATCCTTTTTTATGGCTGCATAATATTCCATGGTGTATATGTGCCACATTTTCTTTATCCAATCTATCATTGATGGACATCCAGGTTGGTTCCAAGTCTTAGCTATTGTGAACAGTGCTGCAGTAAACATGTGTGCATGTGTCTTTTTATTAGAATGATTTATAATCCTTTGGGTATATACTCAGCAATGGATTGCTGGGTCAAATGGTATTTCTAGTTCTAGATCCTTGAGGAATCACTACACTGTCTTCCACAATGATTGAACTAATTTACACTCCCACCAGCAATGTAAAAGCATTCCTGTTTCTCCACATCCTCTCTAGCATCCGTTGTCTCCTAACTTTTTAATGATTGCCATTCTAACTAGTATGAGATAGTATCTCAATGTGGTTTTGATTTGCATTTCTCTAATGACCAGTGATGATGAGCATTTTTCATATATTTGTTGGCTGCATAAATGTCTCCTTTAGAGAAGTGTCTGTTCATATCCTTCACCATTGTTTTTTTCTTATAAATTTGTTTAAGTTCTTTGTAGATTCTATATTTTAGCCCTTTGTCAGGTGGGTAGATTGCAAAAATTTTCTCCCATTCTATAGGTTGCCTGTTCACTCTAATGATAATTTCTTTTGCTGTGCAGAAACTCTTTAGTTTAATTAGATCCCATTTGTCAATTTTGGCTTTGTTGCCATTGGTTTTGGTGTTTTAGTCATGAAGTCTTTGCCCATGCCTATGTCCTGAATGGTATATAGGAATGCTTGTGATTTTTGCACATTGATTTTGTATCCTGAGACTTTGCTGAGGTTGCTTATCAGCTTAAGGAGATTTTGGGCTGAGATGATGCAGTCTTCTAAATATACAATCATGTTGTCTGGAAATACAGACAATTTGACTTCCTCTTTTCCTAATTGAATACCTTTTATTTATTTTTCTTGCCCGATTGCCCTGGCCAGAATTTCCAATACTATGTTGAACAGGAATGGTGAGAAAGGGCATCCTTGTCTTGTGCTGGTTTTCAAAGGGAATGCTTCCAGTTATTGCCTATTCAGTATGATATTGGCTGTGGGTTTGTCATTATTAATAGCTCTTATTATTTTCAGATATGTTCCATGAATACCTAGTTTATTGAGAGTTTTTAGCATAAAGAGTTGTTGAATTTTGTCAAGGGCCTTCTCTGCATCTATTGAGATAATCATGTGGTTTTTGTTTTTGGTTCCGTTTATGTGATGAATTACATTTATTGATCTGTGTATGTTGAACCAGCCTTGCATCCCAGGATGAAGCTGACTTGATCATGATGGATATGCTTTTTGGTGTACCACTGGATTCAGTTTGCCAGCATTTTATTAAGGATTTTCACATCGATGTTCATCAAGGATATTGGCTTGAAATTTTCTTTTTTAGTTGTGTCTCTGCCAGGTTTTGGTATCAGGATCATGCTAGCCTCATAAAACGAGTTTAGGAAGATTCCCCCTTTTTATTGTTTGGAATAGTTTCAGAAGGAATGGTACGAGCTCCTGTTTGTACTTCTGGTAGAATTCGGCTATGAACTTGTCTGGTCTTGGACTTTTTTTGGTTGGTAGGTGATTAATTACTGCCTCATTTTCAGACCTTGTTAATTGATCTATTTAGGGATTGGACTTCTTCCTGGTTTAGTATTGAGAGGCTGTAAGTGTCCAGGAATTTATCCATTTCTTGTAGATTTTTCTGATTTATTTGCATAGAGGTGTTTATAGTATTCTCTGCTGGTAGTATTCTCAGCATTTGCTTGTCTGTAAAGGATTTTATTTCTCCTTCACTTATGAAGTTTAGTTTGGCTGGATATGAAATTCTGTGTTGAAAATTCTTTTCTTTAAGGATGTTGAATATTGGCCCCCAGTCTCTTCTGGCTTGTAGGGTTTCTGCCCAGAGATCCACTGTGAGTCTGATAGGCTTCTCTTTGTGGGTAACTTGACCTTTCTCTCTGGCTGCCTTTAGCATTTTTTCTTTCATTTCAACCCTTGTTAATCTGATGATTATGTGTCTTGGGGTTGCTCTTCTTGAAGAGCATCTTTGTAATGTTCTCTGTATTTCCTGAATTTGAATGTTGGCCTGCCTTGGTAGGTTGGCGAAGTTCTGGATAATATCCTGAAGAGTGTTTTCCAACTTTGTTTTATTCTCCCCATCGCTTTCAGGTACAACGATCTAATGTAGATTTGGTCTTTTCACATAATCACATATTTCTTGGGGGCTCTGTTCATTTCTTTTCATTATTTTATTGAGTTGATCTTCAATCTCTGATATCCTTTCTTCTGCATGATTGATTCAGCCAATGAAACTTGTGTATGCTTCATGAAGTTCTTGTGCTGTGTTTTTTAGCTCCATCAGGTCATTTATGTTCTTCTCTAAACTGGTTATTCTAGTTAGCATTTTGTCTACCTTTTTTCAAGGTTCTTAGCTTCCTTACCTTGAATTAGAAGATGCTCATTTATCTCAGAGAAGTTTGTTATTCCCTATCTTCTGAAGCCTACTTCTGTCAGTTTGTCAAACTCGTTCTTTGTCCAGTTTTGTTCCCTGGTTGGCAAGCAGTTGTGATCCCTTGGAGGAGAAGAGGCATTCTGGTTTTTGGAATTTTCAGCCTTCTTGTGCTGATTTCTTCCCATCTTTGTGGATTTTCTACCTTTGGTCTTTGAAGTTGGTGACCTTTGGATAGGGTCTCTGAGTGTACATCCTTTCTGTTGATGTTGAAACTATTTCTTTCCGTTTGTTAGTTTTACTTCTAACAGGCCTCTCTGCTGCAGGTCTGCTGGAGTTTGCTGGAGGTCTGCTCCAGATCCTGTTTGCCTGGGAATTACCAGCAGGGGCTGTAGCACAGCAAAGATTGTTGCCTATTCCTTCCTCTGGTAGCTTCATCCCAGAAGGGTACCCGCCAGATGCCAGCCAGAGCTTTCCTGTATGAGGTATCTATTGGCCCCCTCTGGGAAGTATCTCTTAGTCACAATACTCAGGGTGCCTGTAACTGCCCCTTTTCCTAGGTACTCTGTCTCAGGAATGTGGGGACTTTATTTATAAGTCCCTGATGGGCTGCTGCCTTTTTCAGAGATGCCCTGCCCAGTGAGGAGGGAGTCTAGTGACACAGTCTGCCTGCAGAGATCTTGCTGAACTGCTGTGGTGTGGACTCTGCCCCGTTCATACTTCCCAGCAACTTTGTTTACATTGCGAGGTTGAAACTGTCTACTGGAGCCTCAGCAATGGCAGACGCCCTTTCCCTCACCAAGCTTGAATGTCTCAGGTTGAGCTCAGACTGTTGTGCTGGCTACAAGAACTTCAGACATCTTAGTATGAATTTGTTAAAACCATTTGCATTTGCTTTTGAAAAAGATCTGTTAAGATTCTCTAAGCAGTGTATCTTTTTAAAAAATTATAAACATTTAAAAAAATTTTATTGTGTATATATGAGGTCTACAGCATATTATGGGATAGATATAACTAACTACTGTAGTGAACAGAATAACAAATCTATCATATCACATACTTATTTTTTTAACAAGTGGCTAAATCTTATTTAACAAAAATCTCAAATACAATTTTATTGTATTTTGTTAGTTCTTACGTTGTACTTTCCATCTCTAGATACAGTCATCCTACATACCTGCTATTTTGTATCCTTTGAAGTGCATATCTCTATTTCCTACTCCCTCCCACCAGTAATGAATGCTGTTTTATTCTCTATCTCTGTGTATTTAAGCTTTTTTTATTTTTTTTTGAGACCGAGTCTCGCTCTGTTGACCGAGCTGGAGTACAGTGAAGCAATCTCAGCTCACTGCAACCTTCACATTCTGAGTTCAAGCAATTCTCCTGCCTCAGCCTCTTGAGTAGCTGGGACTACAGGCAAACACCACCATGCCCAGCTAATTTTTGTATTTTTAGTAGAGATGGGGTTTCATCATGTTGGCCAGGATGGTCTTGACTTCCTGACCTCACAATCTGCCCACCTTGGCCTCCCAAAGTGCTGGGATTACAGGCATGAGCCACTGTGCCCAGTCATATTTAAGCTCTTTTTAAAAGTATCCCACATGTGAGATCACACAATTTTTTTCCTGTTTTCTGTTTATTTCACTTAGCATAATATCCTTAAGGTCTATCTATGCTGTGGCAAATGGAAGGATTTTATGTTTTTTAAGGCTGAATAATATTCCAGTGGATAAAATGTCTAAATATAATAACAAAACCCATAAAACTTCCAGAAGAGATCATAGGGGAATAGTTCCCCAACATTGACCTTGGCAATGATTTTATGGATATCACATTAAGATCTCAGGCTACAAAACTGGAAGTAAATAAATGGGACTAAATCAAACTAAAACACTTCTACACCACAAAGGAAGCAATCAACAAAATGAAAAGACAACCTACAGGCTGGGAAAAAATAATTGCAGACTACTTATCTCAGGCGTCCCCAAACTACAGCCCGCGGGCCGCATGCGGCCCCGAGACCATTTATCCAGCCTCCCACCTCACTTCAGGAAGGGGCACATCTTTCACTGGTGGTCAGTGAGAGGAGCCCAGTATGTGGCGGCCCTCCAACGGTCTGAGGGACAGTGAACTGGCCCCCTCTGTAAAAAGTTTGGGGACGCCTGACTTATCTGATAGTATCCAAAATTTATAAAGCATTTTTATAGCTCAATATAGGTAAAACAAATAATTTGATTTTTAAATGGACAAAGGATGAAAACATGTATTTCTACGAAAAAGAGATAAAAATGGCCAACAGGTATATGAAAAAGTGCTCAACATTACTAATCATAAGAGAAACGAAAATTAAACCACTATGAGACATTACCTCATAACTGTAAGGATGGCTATTACCAAAAAGACAAGAGATAACACAAGCATGGTAAGGATATAAAGAGAACTCTAGCACACTGTAGGTGGTAATGTAGATTGGTATAGCCATTATGGAAAACAGTATAGAGGTTCTGAAGAAATTAAAAATAGAACTACCATATGATCCAGCAACCCCTCTTTTGGGTCTATGTCCAAAAAAGATGAAATCCCAACCTTGTAAAGATATATCTGCACTTCCATGTTCACTGCAGCATTATTCACAATAGCTAAGACATGGAAACAACCTAAATGTTCATGGATGGATGAATGGACAAAGCAGTGCTTTTTTATTTTATTTTTTTTTTTTTGAGGTGAAATTTTAGCCCTTACTTTTGCAATAGTCCAAAGTCTTTGAAATGACTCAGTTCTTTGCCTCTGTCTACCTGACATGAGATTTGGATATTTGGGTCTTTTCTGTAGTTCTTCAAGGTACATGTACATTTGCTCAAAAGTGTGCTTTTATATCAAAGTATTTTAATACTTAAAGAAATGAACATCCCCACATTGTAATAGCTATTTCCACTGCCTTGCCATTTTTATATAGTGAATCCATAATGTGCATATATTCAGATTATTGTGGTTTAAATCTTACACCTAAATAATTAAGATTTAGGTATTTTTTAAGCTTTTCACTTCAAAACATGTGTGCTAAGGATGTGAAATGACATTTGATTTCCATAAGGACTTTTAGTAAAGAAAGACCTTCATAAATATTGCTAGAAATGTTGAATTCTATTAATTTCAAAGTGACAGTTTTATTACTTTGAAATCGTCATATATTTGCTAAGTCCGTAGAAGAATTTAAATAAGATATATACTGTTTCCAACTTGGCAGTAGGCCAACATACCTCCTTTCTTATTTCCAAAGTCTCATAAGGGAAAGTCCCTTTGTACTATCTTGGTACTCTTTTTGCTAATCACCTACTGGGTCTTCCATACATAGTTGTGAGCAATTTAATCTTATTTATTATGGTTATATAGTCATTATAAAAATATGATCAGAATGTAGGGTTTTTTTTGAGTTTTGCAAGAATCATTTTTAGCTTAAAATATTTTCTCACAGAGATGCTATTTTCCTCCTTTTGTTGAGACATCACACACACTAAAGTTGACAAATCTTAATGAACAGTGCAGTGAATTTCTACAGATATATTTATACTCCTGTGTAACTACTACCCAGACCTAAATATACACATTCAAAACCCCAGAAGTCTTCTGTGTACCTGTTCCTAGTTAACATTTTACCATGGTAGCAACTACACTGACATAGATTAGTTGTACAATCTTTAGACCTTCGTATAAAAGGAATTATACTGTATGTATTAATGTTGCAGGACTTTTCCTTAGTTCAGCTAAAGATGAAGTTCTTTGTTCCATGGCCATGAAAATTCAGGCTCACAGACAATTTATTGGGTGAAAAGGAAGGAAAAGGGGAAACAGGGACTCTTGTTAGGCCAGAATCCCTGCTAGAGCACTTCCTACCAGGCCATTTGATTCCCAGGTTCTACACAGAAAGAGGAAGGGCCGGGCTTCTCCCTGCAGCAAAGAGTGTGAACTTCCCAAAGCTCCACCTCATTGGGCAGGCTGTTCGGAGTTTCTTCAGGGACCCCCTCCCACCTGGCTGTCTCATTCCTCCTCTAAAGAAGTACATTCTAATTGCTGTTAGATTAAGGATAAATAGGAAGACTGATTTTAACTGCTTCCTGCTGACAGGAGGTGCTGTTTTGGGGAAATGGCAGTCCCATTTCCCTCAGAGGCATATCTCCGTCCTTGCCATGAATGCCAAAACAGCTTTCATCCATGCAGCAGGGAGGGCCTAGAGAATAGGGATTATCCACTCTCACCTGTGCCTCTATCCCTTTGATTGTCAGTGCCTTGGAGTTCCCTAGACCTCACTTATGCCATGGATATTACATATAGTTTTTATCCATGAAACAGGAAGTTTGGGGTTGGCTTAATCGGCAGGAATCAGCCATGTTCACTTGCACTGTACCTTTTCACAATAGCTCCAGCAGAAGGGGCTGTTGTTAGAGGCTCTAAATTGCATGACCACATGGAGTTTAATGGCCTAAAGGCAAGAACAGACAAACCGGGTTATTAGAAAACATGTATCAAAATGAAACAAGGGGAGGGGTAAGGACAGATAAAAAATTCCAAGGCCTTTTACCAGTTTGCACAGGGAGAGGGAGGCCAAACACCCAACTAGCAAAAAATTTTTACCCTTTTGCTGGAATGTTGGGTTTCTAGGTTTCTTTCTCATGAGCCTAATCCTAAGGCAACTAGTTTAAAGTTTGGGAAATTAACTCTTTCCAGTTTGGAGGATGCATTGGAGGCGAGCGTCCCATAGTACTGAGACACAATTACCTATCAGTGAAGAGAGGACAGAAGAAGAAAGGAAAAAAAAAAACCAGGACACCTTTTAAAGGAGTCCCAGGAGTTCAGGATGCATTTGAAAAGGGCACAAAGGCTGTGAATGCCTACCCATCTAGAAAGAGGGGAGCAGGCATCTCTGACTCCTTTCTCTTTCTAGCAGATAGCTGGGGTATATGGGGGAGAGAGAGAACATCCTCTTTCCCTCTTTCATCCTTGCATCCCCGAGTCCCAGCCACCTTGGCAGGTGCTGCCATGAACGCCAGAGCAGCTTTCATCCATGAAGCAGGGAGGGCCTAGAGAATAGGAATTATCCACTCTCACCTGTGCCTCTATCCCCTTGATTGTCAGTGCCTTAGAGTGCCCTAGACCTCATTTATGCCATGGATATTACATGTAGTTTTTAATCCATTAAACAGGAAGTTTGGGGTTGGCTTAATCGGCAGGAATCAGCCATGTTCACTTGCGCTGTACCTTTTCACTTCCATTATTGTCTGCCTCTGGATCCCTCAGATCCAGTTTTCTATCCTAGGTGTTTGACTCAGAGCTTAGAATTGTGTCTGGGATAAAAATGTGTCTTGGGGGGGTTACACGGACTCAGAAGCAGAATGCTAATTTAAAACGGAAACTGAGTCCTCCTCCAGCAAGGGAGGGGAAAGGGTGTTTTGTGACACATCCGGATAACTGGTAGCTATAGTCATGCTTGCTAAGATTTGGGTGCATGGTGTTTGACTTTGGTTAGCTTTCTTGGTCTTTCTCTAAAAGGAAACTTCTGAGTGATGGCCATTCTATTTATTCCAATTGCCTGGCAGGATTTACAGGATAATTGGCTCAGAACTAGAATATTGATTCAGATTTCTACATTACCCATCCCTTTTGTTCTTTCTGAGCTGCAGCTGGAGATTATTGGTTGGTTCACAGGAACAACCAGGGTTAGCCTAAAATGTAAGCAAAAACTTAAAAACAGCTAGTGAGTTTAGAATTTAATGACAAATATATAAGTTTTGAAACATGATTTCTCTCTCTCCAGTTCTCATTTTTGTTAAAACACAAATCGTCATAGGACTGAATGGTTTCCAAAATAGACTTCAGTTTTTTACTTGGCCTGATTATTTGCAAAAAAGTATAGTAAGAATAATTATTTTTATATCAGTTTTTTTGAATTGGCTTTGATGGAATTTTGTTCTCCAAGGAATCTTAGATAAGACCTTGGATGGTCTTGGACCTTAGCCCAGCCATGGATTTATCCTGGAATACGTGTATGATGAGTGATCTTCTCCTCTTAAGGTCCTGTAACAAACTTGGAGATCCTAGACCTGTTAGAAAGTGATTTTTTTTTTTTTTTTTTGAGACGAAGTTTTTCTCCTGTTGCCCAGGCTGGAGTGCAATGGCATGATCTCAGCTCATGGCAACCTCCGCCTCCTGGGTTCAAGTGATTCTCCTGCCTCAGCCTCCTGAGTAGCTGGGATTGCAGGCATGTGCCACCATACCCAGCTAACTTTTATATTTTTAGTAAAGACAGTTTTCGCCATGTGGCCAGGCTATTCTCAAACTCCTGACATCAGGTGATCCACCCACCTCAGCCTCCCAAAGTACTGGGATAAAAGGCATCAGTCACTGTGCTCAGCCAGAAAGTGACTAACTGACCACAGGTCAGGAACCCTGTACATGGACTGCGGAGACAAGAGTATGAAGCCCCTGGGCTTTCATCATCCATGAAGTTGAGATTGACTCTTTAAAGGAAAGCATACCCTTCCAGTCAAAGGCTTGGTAAAATAACCACTTTCTCCAATTGTGTCCTGCCCCCAAAGAAAAATGCACTCTTACTGTACTGATGCAAACAGCTATATTGCTGTAAGTTAAGAATACTCACAGAGAGTTTCCAAATTTTAGAGGAAACAGGTAGAGAGAAACAAACATGCTGTAAATTTTGTTCATAGGAGTATACCTTACTCAATTTTTAAAGGTAAATAGTTTGAAATAAGTTTGCTTGACTATGAAAACCCAAACAAGGATCAGCAATATTCCAACCAAAAGTCAAAAAGGTTGCTTCATCTTTCTGAGTTCAGTCCATTTAGTTAACTCTTATTTTGCTTGATACACATGAATGTTTCAGCTCTTCATGAGTTCTGTACTGTTTTCCTTTATTCCAATGTTACAATTTCCAAAGTTGCCAGAAGCCTATATATATATATTTTTTTTTTTATGAGAGGGAGTTTCGCTCTTGTTACCCAGGCTGGAGTGCAATGGCGCGATCTCGGCTCACCGCAACCTCTGCCTCCTGGGTTCAGGCAATTCTCCTGCCTCAGCCTCCTGAGTAGCTGGGATTACAGGCACGCGCTACCATGCCCAGCTAATTTTTTGTATTTTTGGTTTCACCATGTTGACCAGGATGGTCTCGATCTCTTGACCTCGTGATCCACCCGCCTCGGCCTCCCAAAGTGCTGGGATTACAGGCTTGAGCCACCGCGCCCAGCCGGTCAGAAGCCTATATTTCAGAACACCTGTTACAGTTCTATAGCTTATTATAAACTGTCTTTTGAAAAGGATTAAAACAGGACAATTTTCTGTGAATAGCAAAATGTCCAAGGTAGTTACTGTTAGAAACAGAACTGACAAAAAAGTTTGGTTATCTCCCTGGTTTACAGTAACTTAACACAGCAACTGAGGACTAAGCTCTGATTTTTAGCTTGCCCAGATACCTTTCTAAGGGCTCTGGAGTTTCAAGCCCTGCAAACCATAAATTCTCATCAGATGGGTTTTACTTAACCCTACTGTATATCATGATTTACTTTCCAATCTGATTCTGGCATAACAAGGGGAAAAAATCAAAATATTTTACCCCAAAGTGTATTTCCTTGCCATACCTGGAAATTGCCCTGCAAAGTCTCTTGCCTTCTGCTTTTTTCTTGATCTCGTTTAACATATACTTTTTGGGCTTCTCTTAGAAGTTCTTCTATAGGTATATCTTTCCAGTTTTCTATCTTTTGTAATTTCTTGTTAATATCTGGCCAAGTATTAGTTACAAAATGAAGCTTTAATATCCCTCATTTGAGGAGGGTCTTCTAATTCTAGACCTGCATATTTCCTCATTTGCTCTTTGAGTCTTTGTAGCAATTTTATAGGTCTTTTTATTATCTTTCTAATATTTTAACATTAGGCCTAGAGGACTATTAGGAGAAAACTATTGCTAGTTTTCTTACCTTACTTGGGGCATTTCTCATCTTGATAGTTTTGGGGTGAAGCTTAATTTCTCTTACTGGAAATTTCTTGCCTTTTGGGGTGAGGCTCAATTTCCCCTACTGGAAATTTTTCGCCTTCCCTCCTATAGGAGGTTTCTGTGAGGCTCAATCTCCCCTAATGGAGATTTTCTCACCTCTTTTTTACCTCCGAGACTCCCTGACCAAGGAATACTTCACCATCCCCCACAGCTTTTCTTGCCTTGGTATGTTCTGACCAAGGAATACTTTATCGCCCCCATGGCTTCTATTGCCTTGATATGTCCCGACAAAGGAATACTTCACCACCCCTGCGGCTTTTCTTACGTTGGTCCTGGCCACCAAGGAAATACTTTGTTGCTCTTGCGACATTTCTTATCTTGATCTGTGCGCAGAGTTACCTGGTTGCCCTGGTATGTGATGATCTTTTTTCCCCAAGTTGGTGGTCTGTTTTTTCCTGCATTGTTGAGAGTCTGGGTTTATTTATCACACTGGCTGGGTCCTGATTCCTTACTCCTGAGGCTGCTGCAATGAGGCAGCAGGGTGCGCCTCCTCACAGGAGAGGTCTAGACCCTCCCTAGTGGAGAATGGGAATTCTGGATGAACCCCCAATTCGTTAGAAAGAAACTTTCAGTCCCAAAAAAGAAATAGCACTTGAATATAAGTTTCCTCAGCAAGGCAATTTACTTGTATAGAAAGGTGTGTCTCACAGCTGGAGCAATGGCGAGAGCATACCTGAACAAGGGAGGGGAAGGGATTCTTATTCCTGATGCAGGTAGTCCCTACTGTTGTGTCATTCCCCTATTGGCTATTGTTGGACCACACAGTCTAAGCTAATTCTGATTGGCTATTTTAAACAGAGCAGAGGTATGAGCCAGAGTGGTGGAGTGAGCAGTTTTGGCAGGACAGAGAGTTACAGAACAGGTGACCGAAGGTGACTCAGGTCAGAACAGGTAACCAGGGGTAACTCTGGATGGAGTAGGTGAACAGGGGTGACTCAGGATGGAGCAGATGACTAGGATGAGTCAGGACTATAAATATGTGGGTTAGGAGGGGGATGCACAAGGGGGACATGTAGTTTTACTCTCCAGTAACCAGGAGAACAGATGTGAACTACTGAACTACTGATTAGAACTGGCGGGAAGGTTGGTTACTGAAACTAGGGGCAAGGAGACAAGAGAACAAGGAAGTTAAACTTTAAAATGGAGAACAAAGAACACAGAAACTGAACATACTGGCATACTGATTCTTTGAAGAGAAACTTGGAACTCACTATATTTAACAGTGCCCTAATGGAATAGGTTCCTTTTTCTGTTCTAACATATGAATTACTCTTATAACTGTCAAACTGTAAATGTTATTTATCTCACCTGTTTTATTTCCAAGGAAATCAATATCATGGTATTCTGAAGACCAGAGGTATGAATCACCCTTATTTAGCATCCCACCCCAGATCTGTTTCACTGCTAATGCTCTGCTGCCAAAACTATACAAGCTACCTTCCTCTAGGGACTACCATGGAAGAGGTGGGCACATAAGATTGTAAGGACTGGTTTTGAGGGATAAAATTAGGACAAGATTGAACCCTCCAAATCAAGAAGGGGGTGCAAAAAATGTCCAATTAGCTGGTAAAACAATTTTAGTTGCCTTCTAAACTATTATGTGTCACTTTTGCATATACCCCAACCACAAAAATTTTCTGCTTATTATGAAATTAAAGGAAAATATTTAGTAACAGGATAAAATACCTTGTAATAAAGCCTCTTTGGTATAATACTTCTAGTCATAAATTGTGAAGATAAATATATTTATACATACATATATATTTTTAATTATTTTTCAGAACAATGCTTATGTTTTGTATAGCTAATTGCTGTAAGTCTGTAACAGAAACCAAGCTTAAACAGTAGCTCAACACATAAAAGTTAAAAATAAGTCAGTCTTGTAACTTTGCCTTTCGGTTTTATTATTGGCCTTTTTTTTTTTTACTGAAAATAATAATTTTATAATAATAAATAATGAATGTCTGTCTGTATCCATACCTATATGGCTTAGAACAATTAATTGGCTATGTTTTTTGACTCCTAAGGCCCTCAGCTGTAGGAAGTCCTACAGGGGGGAAAAATGACACTGTAGAATTTTGACTTCTTCTGTGACAAAACCTTTTTGCTCCCAAATACCAGTATATGGTGCAATACAAAAGTGGTGGGAAAAATAGATTTGTCTGCTGTTAACAATTCTATAGCAATTTAAACACTAAGGACCAGGTGTTTCTTGCATGTAATTTGTAGCCTCCTCAGGATGCTACACCTATAAAGATAAATTGGCCATAAGAGAGATTAAATTTATTAAATTCTATTTAATGTTGGTTCCACAGTTTTCAAATAAGATTTATCATAGGGTTCATATAAACCTTAATAAGGAGGGTAAACACACTGTAAGTCTAATCAAAGAATAAGAATTATGTATGTGGGGGTTTTTCTGGCTGCTTGGGTTGTTTACGCCCCTCTGATTCTACCTATAACCTTAGATGCCCAAATCTTCACTATCTTTATTATATTTGTTACTATATTAACATTAGACATTTTCTTGTAAATGTTATGCCAGATACAGTAAAGGGAAAGGCACAATTAAAGATATGGATCATGATAGCTCAGAAAGCAGATCTGATCTAGGATTTTTTTGTTGTTGTTTAGACTGAACCCTAGCCCTGACTCCATGTCACCCCTTAAACAGTTGGCTATTACATCTGGACAACTATTATCCAACTATTCTCCCCCCATTATCCAAATTGCTAATATGTAAAACTATTACTATCAAACCAGACTACTCTAGGAATGAGAGTAGCTGTGGGACCTTGCCAAATGACCATATCAGACAACTCTAGGAATGAGCACCATGGGACCTGCTGCTTTTGGCCTGAATATGCATTCTGTGGAATGTTTTTTGGCCAAGAGTGGGGACTGAGGACTGAGCTCTGATTTTTTTTATCTTGCCCAAATTCCTTTCTAAGGAATCTGGGGAGGCATGCCCTACAAATCATAAATTCTTGTAACATGGGTTTTATTTAACCTGTATATTATGACTTACTTTCCAGTCTGACTCTGGCATAAGGGAAAAAGTCGAAATGTTTTACCCCAAAATATGTTTCTTTGCCATACCTTGAAATTGCCCTGCAAATCTCTTGTGGGAAAAAAAATCCACATTCTACAGAGAATCCCTTTTCCCCTTTGTTTTCCTTCCTTTCTTTCCAGATTCAGGATAATCAATAAGAGCCGGGTACCCTTTTAGGTCTGATATGAAACATTTTACAAACTACTCTTGCTCTGAAGTCTGCTATCTAAGAGATTCCTCTGCACAATAAAACTTGGTCTCCATAATCCTTTAACTTAACCTCAGCTTTCCTTTCCATTAATATCAGGTCTTCAGATAAACTCAACCAATTGTTAACCCAAAAATGTTTTAATTTACCTACAGCCTGGAAGCCTCCCCCAGCCCCCACTTTGAATTTTCCTGCCTTTCTGAACCAAACCAATGTATTTCTTAAATATATTTGATTGATGTCTCATGCCTCCCTAAAAATATATAAAACCAAGCTGTACCCCTACCACCTTGGGCACATGTTCTCAGGACCTCCTGAGGGCTGTGTCAAAGGCCATGGTCACTCATATTTGGCTCAGAATGAATCTCTGAAAATATTTTATGGAATTTGACTCTTCTCATTGACAGTAGTTTCAATTATGTGTTGTAACTCCTAGTATTTTTAAGATAAAACTTGGTAAGTTGCTTTAATTGTGTACTAACTGCAGCCAAGGTTTGCTTCTTAATTAAGGGTCTGTTTATTCCCTATGTCGCCAGTTGTAAAACCATCAAGTCAAATAGTTCTCAGAACCCAAAAAGCACTTCCTACCCTTAAAACACTTAGCAAATCTATCTTGCATCTGATCTGCAGTTTGCCAATAATCTTTAAGGCTGTTTTTATTTCTCAAAGATTAAAGTCATGTGAACAGAAAGGTACTACAGCTTTTATATTTCCTTTAAAAATTACTTGATCCAAGTGCTTGTCTTAACTTTACGACAAATTCATCAGAGCTCTTTCGACAGACATTGTACCCAGTAGTATACACACAGACACGCAGAAGAAAATCTAGTTGCTGGATGGGGCCCTTTAAGAGACAGGGCTGGGAAAACATACAGATACCAAACCAGGAAGAAACTTATTCCCTAAGGCAGGATTGCTAAACAAAGCTTTGCTAAGCAGTTACAGGCCATGCCACCAGGATGTAAAAACAATATGGAGGCTTGTAGTATAAACCATGCAGACATGCAAAGCACACCAGATTGGCCACAGCCCAAGATTAGTCCCACAAATCCTTTTTTACAATTAAGCTTTACAGAAAAAATAAACAGTGATTGTTAAGGAGAGGGTTCTGGCTTAGTAAAGGGGGAAAATATCTTTAAAGCTTAACTCCTGATGGGGTGGAGAAGGGGAAAGAGAAAAGTTTTTAAATACCTGGGGAAGAACTTCTTATTTTTATGCAACTAATTCCTCCACCAGGAAGAAAAGATTAAGCTTAATTACTGTCCAATAGAGTTAACCCCATTAGCCAGGGAAGGGGAAGGCTGTGGCAGCAGGGAGTGGGGATCAGCTGGACGCTGCTGCTTACCGCGTCCTGAAAAAGGAAGGAAAAGATCAGGTAAAGGTCCCGGACCCCAGAAAGCGAGAGGGGGTGATGATGTGGTTTCCTTTAAGCTCAGAGGTCCAAGGAAGAAAAGGCTTAGAAGCCACAGCAAGATGTTTTGTGTTCCCATTTCAGTCACCGCTTCTTGAGTCCCCACTTTGCACACCAAAAATGTTGCAAGACTTTTCCTTACTGCAGCTAAAGATGGTGTTCTTTGTCTGTCCCATGGCCATGAAAATTCAGGCTCACAGAAAATCTGAATGGTGAGTAAGGCAGGGTTTTATTGGGTGAAAAAGAAGGAAAGGGGGAAACAGGGGCTCTCTCTAGGCCAGAGTCCCTGCTAGAGCACTTCCTGCCAGATTGTTCAAATCCCAGTTTCCACCAGGAAGGGCCTGGTTCCTCTCCACTGCAAAGGGCGTGAACTTCCCAGTGCTCCATTTCAGTGGGCAGTCTTGTTGGAGTTTCTCCAGGGAACCCCTCTGACCTGGCTGTCTCATTAATAATTTTTTTTTGGTGAATAATATTTTTCGATTTAATAATATATCTGTGAGGTTTATCTAGTTGTTACATGTATCAATACTTTATTCTTTTTATTGCTATACAGTTTTTCATTGTATATGCCACAATTTAATTATCTTGCTCGTTCTTGTTGATAAACATTTGGGTTGTTTCTGGTTTTAGACTATTATGGAATATTCTTGTCTAAAAGGGCCATTTGCACTCATTTTTTTGCCCTCCTTTCTCTTGGTTCACTGAATTTTCAAGTCATACAGTTCATATATGTTTAGTTTTGGAAATACTGCCAAATAGTTTTCTAAAGTTTACTAATTTCCACTCCCACAAGCAATGTAGAAGAGTTTTTGTTGCTCCACATCCTCATCAACACTTGGTATCCTCAGTGCTTTAATTTTAGCTATTTAGTGGTATCTCACTGTGGTTTCACTTTACATTTCCCTGATAACTAATGATGTTGAGCACCTTTTTATATGTGGGTTGACTATTTGGATATTCTCCTTTGTGAAGTGTTTAAATCTTTTCACAAATTTTTACAATAAGACTTTCAATCTTTTTTGTTATTGATTTGTGAGAGTTCATTTTATATTCTGTTATACCTGAGCGAGTTGGAAGGAAAGCGCCACACTCTTAAGTTCCAATTGAGAGCCCTTTATTACCAGCAACCAGGAGACAGCAGCTAATGCTCAAAATTCTCTCAGCCCCAAAGAAGGGGCTTGATTCCTTTTTATACCTTGCTTAATATAGAGGAGGGGGAGTCTAGCTGAAGTGGAATTTACAGAAGCAGAACAAGCAAGTTAGGTAAGGAGGCTGGTAACCAGGAGGCAGGAGGTTCCCATGATTGTTAATTACTAAGGACGGGTACACAAGTGGTTCCCATGATTGCTGGTTACCAAGGGGGGTATTCAGTACTTGCCATACAATCAATCAAGGGGGGTATTCACAGTAGCAAGTGGGCTTGCCAAGCAGGATATGATTACAATGATTATATGCCTCTATAGTTCTAAGTACAGCATGACCCAGCACAGTAGCATGACCCAGGTATGCATTTAAGGGAGAAATGGTGGGAGGGGTGAGACAGAGGTTAAGATGGAGTGTCTGGCTGTCAGCAAGATGGCATCTGTCAGGCCAACACAGGGTAGGTTGGCACAATACTTTATTGTATATATGGACTGGAGGTACCTTCTAATTTATGACTTGGCTTTTTACTCTTTTAGTGTTGTTTGAGTAAAGATTTAAATTTTAGTGGAATTCAACTTAGCAATCTTTTCTTTTGTGATTAATGGTTTCTGTGTTCTTTTCAAGAAATCTTTACTATCCAAAGTTCATGAAGAATGTTTCCTTGTAGATGCTTTATTGTTTTACCTTTCACATTTATTTCTATGATTATCTTTAATTTTTATGCATGGTGTGAAGATTCAAGGTTCAGTGTTTGTCCATATGGATATTGTATTGACACAGCACCATTTAGTAAAATGACCATCCATTTTCCACTGAATTGAGTAACCTTTCTGTGGTAAATAAGGAGACCATATGTTTTGGGGTATGTTTTTGTTTTTCTGTATGTGTTCCAACACCACATTATGTTTTTTGTATCTGGTAGTTTAAGCTCTCTAGCTTATTCTTCTTTAATTTTAAGCTCTCTAGCTTGTCTTAATAGTAAACTAATCCACTTTTTTAGCTTTTCTTCTGTAGTGTCATATAAATTTGAGAATCAGCTTGTCATTTTCAGACACATACACACATGTCCCATACTGTTGGGATTTTAATTGGCATTGCTCTGAATCTAGAGATAAAACTGAGAACTGACATCTTAATAAATTTAAGTCATGCTTTCTAAGTATTTTGTTTATACCTTTAGTTATTTAGGTCTTTAATTTCTCTCAGCCATGTTTGGTAGGTTTTAGTGTTCAGATCGTAAATGAGGTGTTTGGGTTTATAAAAATGACTATGAATCTTAATAATTGGCAATGTTTATAAAATCTCAAATAATTTTACTATTATTTAGAGGCTGCAATTGAATTAAGATCTCTGAGATAGCAATTTCCGTATTAGCTAAGTAATATCTATAAGTATTCAGTATTATAATTTCACTTACTTTACAAATTGTGTTCAAAATGTTTTTTGCAGTATAGTTGCTCCTTACTTTTAAATTTGATTAAGTGGTAGGATTATTGAGAATCTAATTTATTTTCTGGTTAAATATATTAAGATGATACCCTGTTGCCACACCTGAGGTCTGTGATATATTTGTTAAATGAAGGGGGAACTGGTGAATCAGAAGTTTCAATTTGGTTTTAAGTAGTTTACCTCCTCTCTGTATCAAAAACTTCTCGCTGGGCGTGGTGGCTCACGCCTGTAATACCAGCACTTTGGGAGGCCAAGATGGGTGGATCATGAGGTCAGGAGTCCAAGACCAGCTTGACCAACATGGTGAAACTTCGTCTCTACTAAAAATACAAAAAAAACATAGCCAGGCTTGGTGGTATGCACCTGTAGTCTCAGCTACTCAGGAGGCTAAGGCAGGAGAATTGCTTGAACCTGGGAGGTGGAGGTTGCAGTGAGCCCATATCGTACCACTGCACTCCAGCCTGGTGACAGAGTAAGAATCCATCTCAAAAAACAAACCAAAAAACTTCCAAGTTATTAAACCCAAACATCAATTTTAGACATAGAGAATTAAAGTTGTGATTGCATGATGCCAAAATATTTAATGAATTTAGTTTAAATTTTTAAGCTAAGAGTCTTAACTGTCCAGTAGTACAGTTATATTGGCATAATTCAAAAATTGGCTGTAATTTTGTCTGAATTAACTAGTAAATTTGCAGAAGCTAACCTGATTCCGTTGAAACATATCCTAAGATGTTGAAAAATTGATGTTTGCATATTCATTACTGTATTAGTGTGTAGTAATATTAAACATGTACATTCACTGAGTTGAGACTATCTTTTATTTCTTTGAATATCACTAAGTGCCTTAGCACAAAAGTAAACTTTCTCAGTGATTTTATCTATTTTTAAAAATTATAGACCACTTTTATATGGTAGAGATCTTTGCTTCTTAAATTTTATTTTGGTAACTTCCATGTATGTTCCCTTTAGTTTTAAAAGTTTAGTATCACCCAACACCAAAACTTGTAATTAAAGTTGTGATAAAATACAGTTGTAGTTCACTTGTTTTACTATTGTACATTGAATATGAAAGTTTAATGATGTTAAAACTAGCTTATTTCCAAATGTCAAGGATACATAAAGTATTCAAATAATAGTTATAATAATAATGGCTAAAACTAACAAGTATTCTTGTGAACCAAGCAGTGTTCTTAGCACTCTACATAAATAATCTCATGTAATCCTCACAAAAACCCTGAGGTGGGTAATGTTTTTATCCTCATTTTACAGAAATTTAATAAATGGTTTATTTCCATTTTATCCTAAGTTTCTGACTGTACTGTGTATTTCAAATTCATTTGAAGAATTTGACAGAAAACATAATGCAAATCTTCTGTGCTTTTTTTTTTCTTAATAGAAGAGTCATGCCCTATCCTGAGAGTAGAGAGACATCAGCTGACATATGAAAATATAAACAAACTTGAAGTTTCAGGTATGCAATATAATCCTTTGCAAAATAATATTTTATGTAAAATTATCACCAGGTGCTAGATATGGAATACATGTAGATGAATCTTTGTCATTGCAATTTATGATCATAGCATTAACATAAAAATGTTAAGAATTATTTTTATTTATTTTTATTTTTTATTTTTTTGAGACAGAGTCTCACTCTGTCACTCAGGCTGGAGTGCAGTTATGCAGTGTCAGCCTGCTGCAACCTCCACCTTCTGGGTTCAAGCAATTCTCCTGCCTCAGCCTCCGGAGTAGCTGGGACTACAAGTGCATGGCTAATTTTTATATTTTTAGTAGAGATGGTGTTTCACCATGTTGGCCAGGCTGGTCTCTAACTCCTGGCTTCAAATGATTCATCTGCCTTGGCCTTACACAGTGCTGGGACTGCTGGCATGAGCCACCACACCTGGCCCATAAAAATTTAAGGTAGATGATGTAGAAAAAATTCTGAGAGCAGGGTTCTATGTTTAATCTGTGATCAACAACACCTCAGCCTCTTGCAGAGAAAAAAAAGTTATTTAAAATTATAAAAGTTGTGTCCATTGTAGACATTTTGGAAGAAGAAGAAAAAAATTGCAAGAAGGAAGATGTCACCATCCAGATAAAGACAAGATTACCATTTTGGTAATCCTTTTTATCTTTCCTTTGGTAATCTTTCTTTCTCCTTCTTTTCCTCTTCCTTCTCTTCTCTCTCTCTCCACACTCATAATTCTTCCATTCCATTTTTAAGCATTTCTTCTCAGCAGTATACATTCTTTAAAGCATAATTTTAAAAAAAGTCTGCTTAGATTTAAACTGAATAGCTGTACTATTTTTAATCTAATTTTATTTCTTTAGACATCAGAGCTGCTGCAATGAGTTACACTATTTTTTACTTAAGATAATTCCTAGGGTAAAGGAAATTAAAATTGAGTTTTTAAAAAATATATTCATGAATTTTTTTTTTTTTTTTTTTTTTTTCAGAAAAATGGCTCTTATGTTTTATATGGCAAAGTGAATTTCATTCTCTTTTACCCTAAAAGGAGAAAAATAAAATCAAGAAATTTTGCTGATCCCAAGCAGCAAGATTTTATTTGATGTAGATCAATCAATAGTTAAGGGCAACACAAAATCCTGTTTAGAAATCAACATTTCTATTAGTTTATTAAATTCAATAAAACTGCTGTATTGAATCGTTTGTTACGTTTTACAGGTTTTGATCTAGGAGAGAGCTTTTCTTTGAGACGTGCATTTTGTGAAAGTGATAAAACCTGTTTCAGATTGGGAAGTGCACTTCTTATTAGAGACACTATGTAAGTAAAAAAAAAGTATTTTCTTTTTGTTTAATAATACTTCATAAATTATTTTCTAAAGAGATTTCAAATAATTGATTTTAAAAATCAAGTTTCTTAATAGCATCATCCTCACTGGAATGCAGTGGTGTTTTGTTAATGTATTTGTTGTTTATAAAAATCACTGCAATCTAATCTTTGTTCTACAGTGTAAATACCATTTATACATACAGAAAAAGTCATGATCGTTAAAGATAATAATTAAATCCATTTCTGAAGAAATATTGTTTATGTTTAAAGTAGACATATTAGTTTTTTCAGTGTAAACATTAAAACATAAAGCATTATATAGCTTCAGAGCCAAAAGACTGATATTTATTGTATATATTTTTGGATTTTCTTTGCTTCTTAAGTTAAAATAACAGAATTTAGCTCTTATGTGCTTCTTTCATCTATTCTCCACGTATAGAGTACATGGTAAATAAAAAGCTGTTATGTGCTTTTATTTTTAGTCTTGATACTCATTTAATTTTAAAACAGATTTACCAGAGTTTTCCCTTGTTATTTTTTCTTTCTGCTTTCTATGGATACACTCAGAGTTAAAAAAAAAAATCACTTTCCATTCAAATAGTGACAATTGGTCGTCAACCTTGCAGGGCAACAATGATTCCTCATATAGCTGGCAATAATTAAAGGATGAATTGATAGTAATTCAGAAAGCTGAGTCATCATACAGGCAGGTAGCACATATGGTCAAGATAATTATTCCTGGAGTTCAAGCTAAATATTCCCATATGTGAATATACTGCAATAAAAACCAATCAAAATTCTATTTGGCTTAATATGCAGCACAAATGTTTTTATGTGAAAATACATATGTATGTTTTCACTTCCTGGGAAGTAGCCTAATATTTAAGACAGGCAAGACTGGGACAATCTCAAAATTTGAATTCTTAAAGACAAATAGCATTAATCATCTCATTGCCCTTCCTCAGATGTTCTGTGTGAATGAGGTTCATAACTCACTTTTTCCTTGAGAAAAGTTACTTTTAAACCTATTTTGTGATACTTTTGGTAATTTTCATTTAATGACTGAAATGGTTCCTTAAAAGTAAACTGCTTAATATTTGACAAGAAACAAGAATATTAAGGAAGGAAGGAATTTCAAATCAGGGGATATAATGGGTAATTAATAGGTGGGACACTTCAGCAGATGTAACTGTATGGACCTGTGCTACAGCAGCCTCTGTTTAGGTGGTCTCATAAGCAGGTATTAAACTTTCAGGGCACAGCAATTCCATGCTTAAGTATGCATATGTCATAAAGAAAAAATGAGAGGCACAGTATTTCTTACGTGTATATTCTCTCCCACTGTCTTCTTTTGGATTTAAACCCCGTAATTCTGGCCAGATGGCAAAAAGATCGGAGTGAAACCTTTTAAAATTCATTGGACTACGTGTGAGAAGACTTAGCTAATTTTAAGTAGCTACATTGGAAAACTTGCTGCCACATTTAGACAATGCTATTTTTCTATGAATTCATGTGATAAATACTAGGCATGACTTGAAATTTGTTTTCTGAATTTTGGGTTCTAACTCACTGCCCAATCCACGGGTACTAAATGTAAGTGAATTCGCTGGTTCTTTGGAGTAGAATCCTGGTACCTCCACTAAATGAAACCAGGGGGTGTCTGGTTTAGCTGACCAGCGAGTGTCAAGTAACTTGGCTTATTTCCACTTACATTTCACTTGTTGAGCCAAGTATGCTAGGATGCTTCTCTTGCATGATTCCATTTTGATTTTTCAATGAGACTGGAGTAAATTTGCAGCTATTTATATTTATAAATAAGCTGCTTTGCAGAGTCAGCATGGGAAAAGGCAGATACTATGTTATGTGGAAAATGTGGATACTTTCTGTGCCTGAGCTTGCTTTTATTTGTTTGGCATATCCCAGGTGAGATTCATGAGAGGAGAGACTAATAAGTATGTTGGTCTGATACCTGTTAGGCATACTCAATGCCTTGAAGCTTGCTTAATGTAAAATTCCCAAAGATTGCTTTTGCAGGGGCTTTCCAGATAAACATCTGTCAGGTCCAGGACACAGGTACTAACAAGGGTAAATCATGAGCCTCAAGCAAAATTCAAGTCACCTTTTATCTCTGGATAACAATGCAGTAACTAAGGGCTTCTGCCCTGGGTGATGGTACCACACCTAATCAGCTCCCCATGTTTCTTTTTGGTCTTGTACCCATGCTAAAGTTATAGGGAAGCTTATGATAGGCCACACAGACAACATATATCTTCCGTGAAGGACGATCTCTTCCCCGGCCATTCTCCTACTGATGGTTAATTGTGGAGGCCACACTTTAAATATCCAAGGAATAACTTACAAATTATACCTCAGACTCTCCCCACAGGAGCCACAACGCCAACCATCTACAGTGAGGGGCTTGGAGGGTCCATGGCCAACACCAGGTTTGTTGTTGTTGTTGTTGTTTTCCTACCTTTAGGGGCATTGGGGCAGGCATTAACAGATTACTGTTCATCCCTGTACCTGGTTGGAGAAGGTCATCATTCCTCTAATAGATCTGGCCACATGGCCTGTCCCTACATGGGTCAGTGACTAACTAGCTAAGTCTGTAACTTTCAGGTAGTTAGCCACAGGTTAAGCCCTAATAAACTGCCCAGTATTGGTGCAGATTACCACGGGTATCACCTCCTTGATAATCACTATCTACACTGCCTTGAGTTCAACTTATTAACTACTTTATCTACACTTGGTTTTAAACCATATGTTGTCAGTATTAGACTGGACTCTGGCAACAATGAAGGTGGCAGCAATATTCTGCCTAGACCTATCTGTATACCACGCACTATCAGGAATGGCAGGGGTGCCTCAGGCTCCATAGCCTTACCTTGCCTTAGGACTATAGGCTTCAAGACCTCTTGTAACTCTGCTGCTAAGGGACTTGTACTCAGTGTACCTCACTGCTGCAAGTAAGTGCCCCACTTTGCTAAAGTGGATGTCTGCACCGTCCTTATCCAGGGGGTGCTTACCTGTGAGTGTACCTACCCCACTGTTGGGTAAGTCATCTGCATGATGACTGTAGTCTGTTCTGCCATGTCTTATGAGCCTGAAGGGCAACGTAGGCAGTTACCAACTGCTTCCCAGTCTGGGGGTTGTTATTCAGGAACACACCCATCCCACTATTAGTAACTGCTTCTCTATTAATAAAGACAGCTCCCTTCCATAGTTGAAACCAAAAGCCTACTGGCATTCCCAGGTGCTCTGTGCACTGCCATAGGCCATATATCTGTGGTCACATGCATGTCTAGCTACAAGGGCACCTCTGGTTAACTACCTATAGGGCTTGTGCCTGCTAACTAGCCTGCGTGGCTACCAGGAAGACTGTCTTAGCGTCATCATCCCAATCCTAGGCAAGAGGAACGTTGCTGCTTCTAAATCTCCAAGAGAATCAGAGGTTAACATAACATCATTAAGTTCATGACACATGGTGGGGCTATGCATATAGCCCTGCAGAAACACTGTGGAAGTTAATTGTCACTCTCCCATGGAGGCAAACTGACAGCCTTCTGCCTCCCCGAGGGCTGCCATAGCAGTAGTCACTTCATGTAGGTAGCGCCCACATATGGGGTGAGAACAGCAGCTAGAAAGCCAAAAGCACTCAGGGGCACTGAGCCCAGGACAAGATTCCTCATGTGGGAGGGAAAGTGTTTTTCATCTGGCCCCCAGGTATTCAGATCAAATGGCCTGTTCTATACCCATCTCCCAGAGTATTTGCACCAAATGAATATATGACTGTCCTTTACTCACAGTTTATGGTATTTCTGTGGCATCATCGCAAACAGTCCGTATGGCTGCCATTAGCCACTCGATTAATGTGTGTTCACCATGCCCTGTGCCAACCATTGGTACAGCCACAGCCTCTGATGAAGGGAGGGATAAGTTGTGATAAAAGCCAGCTTTTCCATCTCAGAGGTGGAGCAAGAAATGCTGTCAGCCCCCTCATCCCAAAGGTGGAGTAGCCAGGCAGGGAGGGGTTCAGGTTGCTGCCGGCACTGTTTACCTAACTCTTACAACTCAGTGGGTGTATGAGCACTATTAAGAGGTGTGTTCCACCACTGCCGGGGGAGCCCTGGGGACTCTTCTGGATTCCCATCAGATGCTCATGTTCCACCTTCTGATGGATCATAGAATGAGCCCGCAGTGGAGGAGCCTCCTCCTCCTCAGGATCAGACCAGTTGGGAGTGTCCAGCCTGGAGGATGGGCTCAAGGTTGCACTAACAGCTGTTGCTAAGTCCTGTTCCAGGCTGTTTATCTGGGCCTCCAAGTACCCTGCTTGCACCTGGACGTCCCTCACCCACAGGTTCTGCCTCAAGCTGTGCACTTGGGCCTTCAGGCACATGGGTTGTACTGGGAGGTCCCTTACCTGTGGGACTGAGCATGTACTTCACGCAGTACAGTCAGAAATGCCCATCCAACTTTGCCGGTGAAGGTGCGTTCTTTCTCAGTGTTGTGTGCTTCCAGCTGCCTCAGTGCTTTCTCCACACTTACAGGAGACCCATCCACTGCCTCCCACATATCCATTGGGGCCCATCCAAGAAGCACGGTTGCCACTGGGTACCACAGCCCATGCTGCAGCCACATAGCCAACCCGGGAGCCCTCAGGGGCCAAATACCCACTCACCTTATCTTGCCAATTGTCAGGTCCATGACTATTCCAAATGTTATGCTTGGGGTCAGATTCTTTCTCATGCTGAGGTCCGAAGGGAGTAAGTGAGCGAGCAGATAGCTAAAAGAACACTTGGAAGGCTATAGGCAGGTGAAAGATAGTTTTATTCAGCAGCTCTCTCATCAGCAGCTTACACACACTGGCACACTCACACTGTTCGTCCCATCTTGGTTGCTTTGTCCAGCAGCTCCCACACACAGCTAGATGGCTGCCTCTCCCTTCAGGGGCAGCAGCTTAATTCTTTCTCTCTCTGGGCAGGAGTGAACTGAGCCATGTCCTGACTCCCCACTGTCCATCAGCAAAGACAGCTCTGGCTGTCTCTTTTGCTGGGCATGAGTGCACTTACACAGTGTCAGCAGGGCAATTATACTTTTTACAGGCAATAGTGGCCTAAGGCCAAGAGATGGCCTTCCCATGTTATGGCTACATGGCTGTGATAACAAATGGAGTTATATGCCTGTGCTCTAAACTCACTGAGTAACTGTGCGTGTTTACCTCCACCTACCCTTGACCAAAACACATCCAGGTTCCTTACAACATCATTGTGCACTTAGAGGTGGTGCAGGCTCAAGGGACTTCTGAGGGGCTTTATGTGTTTTGTTGGATTTAAATTTATGTCCATTTCTTCTTTTTTTATGGGATAGCAAATGATAAGTATTTGGGGACTTTAGAAGATTCTGGGTGGCCTGCTACCTAGTTCTCTAGAGTTTTTTTTTTAGAGGAAATTTTCTTAGCTTCTTCTATCTACAAGTATCCCTTGTTATTTAAAAGAGATAATTCATTATTATTATTATTATTATTTTTTTGAGACGGAGTTTCGCTCTTGTTACCCAGGTTGGAGTGCAATGGTGCAATCTCGGCTCACCGCAACCTCCGCCTCCTGGGTTCAGGCAACTCTCCTGCCTCAGCCTCCTGAGTAGCTGGGATTACAGGCACGCGCCACCATGCCCAGCTAATTTTTTGTATTTTCAGTAGAGACGGGGTTTCACCATGTTGACCAGGGTGGTCTCGATCTCTCGACCTCGTGATCCACCCGCCTCAGCCTCCCAAAGTGCTGGGATTACAGGCTTGAGCCACCGTGCCCGGCTGATAATTCATTATTTTTATACATATTGATAAATCTATATCCAACAAGATTATACTTTGATTATTTTTAAATTGTGTTTTGGCAGTTATCGGGGTAATTGATAAAGTATTGAATAAAAAAAGATAAAAACACACACAAACACACATGCAATTATCTAGCTTCCATTAGTTGCTTCAATAGAAACTTAATTCAAATAAAATGTTTTAGTTTTGAATATTTTAGATGAATGTTAAATTTCTACATGCTGTGGTTTCTGAAGGAGCAACACACTCAGCTTGACTGGCCAATGAAGAAATTGATTTCAAATGTACCAAGGAAGTGAATTTTCTGATTCATTGTTTAATTCAAGTATGGTAAAGAGCCTTATCTCTTAGCCTCTTGATAGCTACCAGCTGTCTGGAATGTTGCATTGAGAAGGATTCTGGGGCCATAGTGGGTTCAGCAAATTGAAGTGCTATGACCCATTAAAAAAAAGAGGGAGGGAGGAGTGAGCATATGTATTTCATATCTATAGTCTCTCTGATTTAGGATGATTTCTGTAAGCTGGTGGCTTTTGCAATTGAAGCTGTGCCTAAGAACGGGAGGAAATGAGGCTATGTGTGAACAAATCAACACAGATTAAATTTAACACGACGTATGAGCTTGAATAATATAGTTAGACACAGTGATGTAAATGAAATATGTGATCGCCTTAGTATTTGTTACAAATAACTAAATCTCTAGTGAAGAGGAGTCTTCTTTCTCCGTCTCTCTATTTCTCTCATTAGATTGATGTCTGCTTTATGAAAATAAAGACAATTTAGTCTCATAGCTTTACGTGAAAATAAGAGGTAGCTGGTAGGAGTTATTCTAATTTATGTTTATGTAGTTATAAAGATAATAATCTTCAGCAAGTTGAAAACCAAACTATAAGTTTGGAAGATATGTAATGATTTTCAGAAATATTTGAGCTCTAGACTTTAACAGTTTCCTTGAAAATAATCCTAAATATGGACAAAACTGTTAATGTGTTGTAGCATGATTTTTACCTTATCTTTTCTACTGTTTAATGATTTATCCCATGGGACTACCTTTTCTACATGGACCTTTACTATCTTCAGATTTTTATCATTATAAATAACATTACAACATACAAGAAAGTTGTTTTTCTCTGTATTTAGGATTATTTTCACACAATTGATTTTTAGAAATAAAATTACTAATTCATTTTTAGGGAGCTTGATATATACTACTGATTATATTCCATCATTGTTTTCTCCATGTATTCTACATATTTCCTAATATCTTCTATAGCACTAGGCATTCTCATGTTAAGATTTTCTGTTTTGTTTAACTTAAAACTTGTGCAGTTACAAATAGAAGCTGTAGTTTCTATTTAAAAATGTCAAAGAAGTTCCTAAAATGTTTCTGTTTTACTAAAGGGTGAAAAAGAGGTAGCATTCAGTAAGTCACTAAAATGAATGCAGTCTAGTCTAGAACTTATCCTTTTATTCAACAAACATTTGTTGAGCACCACTATGGGCCAGGCACTTTACTAGGTTCTGAGCTTACTTTGGTAAAAGAACGTGGATCTAGTCTTTCTTTCCTAGAACCTGCTAGAAAGATACACAGTGCAAGGAAAAGCTACACTTCTCTCTTGCTTTGCCTTGATAAAAGGCAACTGAAATTTATTGCCTTCTATTGTTCAAGTTTAGACTGCATGACTCAAATTTCACCCCTTATAAAGGCTTAACTTCCTTAAGCATCACACATAAGGCTGATTTTCAATGTTTTCATTCCTTCCCGCTTAAGGGACGATTTTGTAACCCATTGTTCATTTATATTGCTCTTCTTTGAGTTCTCTCCAAGTTCTCAAAACAAATTCAGGGCCTGAAAACTTATTCAGAACTCTGATACCAACGCATCTACTTGCTGAGTGTTTCAGAAGGATTACTTTACAATTTCATTAAGCTCTAGAGAATGCCTATTTATGCATCCCTTGGGTTTTCATTTGGGTCATTCTTTCGTTGTATAGATAGAAATTTTCCTATATAAGGATAGGTGACTTAGTTACAAAGTTGTACAGCTGTTTTTATGGGATTGTATGACTGTTACACATGATTGTATATGTCATCACTGTATTTCCTTCATTGCAGTTTGGCATACTAAGAATCTGAGGTTAGTCATTAAGTCATATGTTTTTTAAATGGAAAGAAAATATACAAATATTTACTTTTCAGTAGTCAAAAGAACTTTTTTTTCTAGAAAATTTAGAATTTTTAATAGGCAGCAATAATAATTTCTTAGTATAGAAATAGCTATTAAGATGTAATATAATGTGAAATATCAGATCACTATTTTCGTTTACCAATTTTGCAAACCTTTAATATTATAATCATCAAATTTAAGTAAATTGTGATTTTCTTCTTTCAGATTCATATAATTCAGCACTGGGAAAAGTAGAACATATAAGTAATGAATTGTGTATGTGTAAATTCTACAACATTAATATGACTTAAAGTTTTTTATTGGACTTGAGCGTTTATCTGTTAGCCAGACAGAAATAAGTTTATTTAAAAGGTACAGAAACATTTTAAATTTAATGTCTATTTGTGAACATTAGTAGATAAAATATTATAAAATCAAAATATTTTTGTTTCACGAGTTAAAAATTGAAAAACCATAAATAGATTTATATATTTAAGAAACTAAAAAGTTCTTACAGTAATAAACAATAATATCTATATTAGTATAGACATAATATTAGTGCCTTCAAAGAGTGTATTCTTAACAATTAAATTACCCAAAAATTGAATGGAAGTGAGAAGCTGCAATTCATTTACACACATCCAATTTCTAGCCTCAAATGTATATAAGGTTTCTAAGGAAAAGGGGTAGATTCTCATTTCTGAGGAAAAAAAGAGTAGTTTTTCCCTGTCTTGTTGAAACACAGGACAGAACACTAGTGAAGAGTTTGCAGAAAGAAGTGTAAGATACGGTTCTTGCCTCAAGGAAGTATGTGATATCTCTAGGGTAAGAAATGAAAACAAACTTAATTATAATTATAAGCATACAGTTAATGTTTTAAATGTTCAGAGGAGGACAAAATCCTTTGTAGTTGGGGTGATAAGAAAAAATATCTTGAAGACTATGAGATTTAAACTGGGTTTTGAAGAGGCTACTGAGAATCAGAGATGAATCAAGTACTGAAGAAAGGAAAAACATCCCAGATGAGGGAAGACCATGGGAGGTTAGCACATGGAAAAATCCAACAAATATTATTATATGAGATAATTTTATATGAGAAAAATATTGACAACCCAGTTTATCCGTATTCAAGGTGGCAGGCAGTTTGATTTTCTCTGATGCTCACCAACATTACATAAGCCCCTGGCAAAAATTTCAAAGAACTGATATACAATTTTCCCTACAACATCCAGGTGGCTTAAGTTCTAATGAAAGTCTCTGGTCATTCAAAATAGGTAATGGGCTTCTCATATTGTATCATATAATCAGAAAGGTGTTATTTTTCTTTAGACTCTACTGCTCACATCAGAACTCCCATTCTTTGGCCAGGCAGGTAATTGGATATATATAAGCCTTACAGGGTAGGTATTACATCCACCCGATTCATGTTTGTGTCCTTTATGGTACCTGACACACAGTGGTGTTTAGTGCTAGTTGAATTGGTATGATCTTAAGTTTAAATTCAAGGGGTATTTGAAATTTATTGGTACAGTTATTTGCATATTTTAGGCAACCAAGAATATCTTTTAATCAGCACATCTGAAAGTAAGGTACCTTACTTCTAACTCTTATACTAGATCTTTTCACCGGAGAAGACTTAAGGACAAGTTGCATGTGACTATCCAGTTTCCAAGAATGATAATTATCCTAATAATACCACCTTACATTTATGAAGGTTATATGATTTACAAAGTAATTTTGCCTTTTTATATCATTGGTACCACAATGACTTCTGTGATGTAGTACTGTATCACCATTTTATAGATGAAAAATGAGGTTCAATGACATTAAGTAATTCACCTAAAATTTCAAAAATAATAAATGAAACAGTTGTGTCTAGAGCTCAGTTCTTCTATCTCCAAATCCAGAATTAATTTCTACTTTTTTATGGCTGATTACATGTAAATTATCTTATCTTGATATGTCTATAGGCCATTTTCTTTGATAGTAGTGAGGTACCAGCTAAATGTACTAGTTAGGAATCATAATAAAGCAAATGTTGTCATAAAGTAATGAAACTAAGTGTTCTACTCTGGTAATTACTTGGGCCAGTCTAATAGGCATTGATTAATCTACCTCTGTTGTTGGATTATATATTAGAGTTTTTCCTTTTACCTATCATTCTTTTAACCAGTAAATCAACCTTATAAGGGACAGCAGGACTTTTGCTTGATAGGGTTGTGTGTATGTATCTGTGCAGTTTACACTGCAGGTTTTCAGAGTGTACAAAAGAAAGCAGGCACGTGAGCATGTACTTTAGTCCTATTTTTAATCTTAATTTGGTTCATAAAAATGCTATGAGGACTACTTAGTTATTATCCTTAAGTGGTTGCTAATGTGTTGCTTTTATAATGATTGTAAACCTACAAAGAAGCATGGCCTTAAATTTATGAATTAGAGGATTGACTTAAGGGTTTGTTTTACTAGTGCTTCAGGATAACTTTATAACAACTCTAAAGATTTTTTTATAGGCTGACTGGACTCTATGTATCATAAAATAGCATTAAATAGTCTAATCTTGCTTCTCAAATACAATCAGATTGTAAGATATAATTATCATTTCAATAATAAACTTTGAAACCTATGTCAATCAAGGAAGAATAATTGTGCCAACTGATAAATCATTACTTTATTGTCTTTTCAGTTCTTTCAGCTTAACCACAAATGCTAATCAGCAAATAAACATGGTAGCAGGAAAACTACGCTTATATAAATTTTTCTTACATAAGATTCATGTAAGTTTGCTACATCTTGTTTATTATGTTATTTAGGTCAGCACTTACAGTTCCTAAAACACATTTTTTTTCCAGATTAGGTGAAATTTTTATAATTTTAGACTAAAATAATAAAACATTAAAATTATTAACTTCATTAATTCATTTCACCATGGCTATGGTTCAGTGAAAATGTTAATATGAACACATGTGGTGATGCCATGCAGAATTAACATCTGGTTGGTTTAATATGAGATTGAGTTGGCCAGATGTTTTGTGTTCAAGTTATTTTTCTTATTTGAACAATCTCAACTTCTTTTCTCTACTTAATATCTTAGTTTCAGCTGTCCTCCCTGGAGGCCACTCTCCTTCTTTCAAAGGTTAACCCCTTCACTTGTGCTCTTAATCCTCTCCCAGCCAGCCTCCTCTAAGACCTTGATCCGCCTGTGATCCCCCTGCTCTTGGGTCTTCAATGTTCCTCTCCACAGTATCCTGGCCTCTTACTCTACAAATATATACTTAATCCTTCCCTATTATAGAAACATTTTCTCTGGGCAGTCCCCTTTATTCACAAACTTCTTAAAGGAATAATGTTACTGTCCACTTTTACTTCTTCACACATCCCTTAGCCCATTCAAATCTGACTAGGACTTCATGAACACTATGGAAATTTCTTCTTCATAGTTGCTGGTAACAGCTGTCCTATCTCCAATGCCAGTGTTGACCTAGGTGTTGCACTGCCTTTGTGAATGCATTTCTGTCTCTCTCCGTCATACCATGCCCACCTTTTCTGCCCATTGGATTCCTACATATCCTATAAAGCTTAGTACACATGCTACATTCTACACTCAGCCCTCTCTAATGTCCTACAAGTTTCCTCCTTTTTTTGGTGGTCCAAACCACTTTTTCTATAATTCTTACATAATTCTGACTTACGTAATCTAAATGTTCTTAGGCCTCATTAATATGTGGATTTAAATGATATCAGATTAACATCAATGCCTAACTTGTTATAACTTCTAATTTTGACATACATAACTACTTAAAGCCTACTCTTGTTATTTCTGGGAGCCCCAAAGATGATGCACATGTGTTATGTTAAAAAACAAATATGCTTTTCTTCTTCTTTTCTAACTTTCTCATCAATGCATGTCACCATTGCCATTGCTGGGAGTCCTATCCATGAAAATGCTTCTTCAAGACCCAACCAACCTCTGCTAATGGCTGCTCAGTCTTAGCCCACAGATACCAGAGTTACCTGTGGCTTATGACTGAGTGAGGTGTGCATGTATGCTTTGGACGGTGGTGGCAGAGATCTAAACACCCCATATATAACTGTCCCCTGGACTCTGAGGCAGTGTTTCTTGGGCACAGAGCCTCACAGAGTATTTAATAAATATCATTCTATCAACTCCTGGCTCACCGTCATTTGTGAGGCTCAAAAGCTAGTAGAGGCCAGGCACAGTGGCTCACACCAGTAATCCCAGCATTTTGGGAAGCCAAGGCAGGCAGACTGCTTGAGCCCAGGAGTTCAAGACCATCTTGACCAACATAGCAAAACCCTGTCTCTACAAAATACAAAAAAAATTAGCCAGGTGTTGTGGTGTATGCCTGTAGTAGCAGCTACTCAGGAGGCTGAGGTGGGAGAATCACTTGAGCCCCAGGAGGCTGAGGCCACAGTGAGCCCTGATCATGCCACTACACTCCAGCCTGTGTGACAGAGTGAGAACCTGTCTCAAAAAATTAAAAAATAAAAGATACGGATACTAAGCAATTCTCTCTGTTATTCTCATGTTTGCCTCTATCTTCTTCTCATTTTTCTTCTCATTATTCTCATTATAAACATGTTATTCTCATGTTTGCCTCTATCTTCTTTCAAAAGAAATATTAAGATAAGAATTTAATATTTCTTTTGGTTAAGAGGGCTATATAGAAAAAATATTTTATGGTATATTATCATTATTTATGGTATGTTGTCATTATTTCTACATTCAGCTTAGATGCCAGTGAAAGAAGAAATTCTAACAAAGTATTTTATTCAAGTCCCAGATGCTAATAAATACTCACTATGAGCTAAACCCTGAGAATTTAAGGATGAATAGACACAGTCCCTACCATTGGTCTGTTTGGAAAGACAAGGCAAAAATGAGCTGTTATGGAATATAATAGCAATTTTTAGATCTATGTACAATAAACTCTGAGAGAACAGATGAAGCCAGGAGAAGCTTCATAGAGGAAGTAAAAAGTTGAGCCCTTGAAGTACGAATTCATCAGGTGAGCCCAGGAGCTGATGTGTGTTTTGGTAGTTAGAGGGAGCATCATGGTAGTTTTAAAGGTCAAAGCAATTTGAGGGATAGTGAGAATCCCATGTGGTTAATAAACACAGGTGAGAAGAGTATCTGGAGGTGAAGAAGACTTGAAAGTGTAGACTGTTCTGAGAGGTCTTACTTGCTGGTCTGAGGGGTTTAAACTTTATTCATATTTTAAAAAACTGGAAGTGTGGTAGCAATAGCATTACCTGCTAGAAATAAACAGCTGAGTGCATATGCCATTGGGAAGATCACAGCTTTCAGTTGGGTCTAGGACCTCCCAGACTCATCCTAAAGCAGCAGCTGAGCTCTTGGACCCAAGGATACTTCAGAATTTAGAGGATCTTTTGTGGGCAGGGTTGGGTTTAGTCCAGGGTTTAAAACAAATCTTTCCTGGCTGAGGGACACTTGATAAAACTAACCTTCAAACAATCCTTATTTCTAAAGAGCAGATTGTCTAATTTTTCCTTGGTTTTTGTTGTCAGGATGACATCCAGTGGGGGACATGTTTTCAGTGGGAAGTCATTTACAATGCCACATTGAACAAGTGCTAAACAGAACAGGCATGAGATTATTAGAGAGTCATCCAAGCTTTGTTTTCCCATTAACAACCTATCTGTCTGAATCCCCTCAGCAAACACAAAAGGGCTAAGATTTCAGAGTCTCTGTGGCTGTGGAACTCCAACATCATCACCCAGCCTGGAAGGAAGGCATTTCAGACAAACCCTCTAGGCCCTTCTAGCCAAATTGCTTGTAACTGACAGGTGATGGTGGGTGTCAGCTGGGAAAGAAATGACTTACTATAAACTCCAAGCATCTCTCACTTCACTCTCAGGAAATGTAACTTGTATCATATTTCTCTTCCTGGAAGATATTCAGCAAGTCAGAGGCCTCACTGATACTTGTAAATACGGAAGTTCTTCCTAAACCCTGCCTTACACTTATTCAGAATGGCAGAATTAATTTGGAAGCCAGTTCTTGATATTTAAAAATAGATTTTTTTTCCATTTAGCCATTTAATTTTATAAGCAAAAATAAATAAATAAAGCTTGGTCTTGTTAAATATGATCTGGAAAATTCACTCTTGCGCTATCAAAATAGCACTTTGCTGCAAGGCTTATGCTTTGAGCTGGTTGAAGAATTACCTCCGGAACCATTGTAACCAGTGATTAAACTTTTTAAACACTTTGCTATGTGAATGTATCTTACACTCAATTTTTAGAACATCATTTACAAAATGAAATTTGTCTAGAATAATAATGTCATCTTGCTTTTCAGTTTATGAGCACTGAAATTGTAAAAGTTTGTTCAGTTTTGTTCTTTTTTATATTTTAGTTCTTGTCTCACATTCCTTATTATTTATTTAAGCAAAAGAACAAACAAGAAACTGGTAATGATGGGTTTTTCTTCCTCATCCTCTCTTGTTCTATAGCTTGGTTTTATCCTTTCAGTTTTCTATATTTGAAACAGAGCTATTACTACACAGGGATATAACCACATTACAAACTGTGGTTCTTTTAGGAATACTGAACAAAAACATCAAATTGAACTTGCTATACAATGAAATTTATAATTACTTAATATACTAAGGAGTGAACAAATTTGTGAGTTTCATTATTGTTTTTATTTTTCTTCACAACAAACCACTAGGGCCTAATCATAGAGAATAAATGCAAACCTACTGTTTGCTTCTATCTCCCCATAAAACAACTGTCAATAAATATGAGCATGTACTTTAAAATAGTAAATTAATTGTTAAATTTTCTGCTTTTCCCCAGCTTTGTCTTGCTTACAATGCTAACCATCTGGAAGGGAGTATGAAAAGCAAAGCTTATACTCTTAAGGCAGTTTTTATTGGTTTCTCATTAATTGGACAGCCGGGAATGCTCATTATTTGTTCAGTTGATCTCTGTCCCTGGGAGGCCAGATGCTTCACCTTCATTAAGTTAACTTTGTGGATAGCAATGCCAGGCCCTGACTTCACAATTCAGGGAATGAATAGAATGAAAGTTTACTGTCTGCCAGGAAAACCATAATGTAGGATTGATGCAAAAGTTTATCTTTCTTTCCCTCATCATTAGAGATAGTCACATGATCATTATTTTTACATTTTAAGAACTTACTTATCTTTTAGTTAGGTTACCATTCTACTGTGGTTCTTCCCAAAGTATTAAAATCCCAATGTATTACTTTTCATTGGGAAAATAAATACAGAGGTACTACTTATTAGAACACTTTGTACCTTTCTTCACATTCCCTAGTTACTAGTACACATACTATTCTCATAATTTTCACTACTTCCTAAAAATTACACTCATCTTTAAAGAAAGGCTTGGTGAACCATGGCACACGTTTACCTGTGTAAGAAACCTGCGAATCCTGCACATATACCCCAGAACTTAAAATTAAAAAAAAAGAAATGCTTGGTAAAAACTTCTAATTTTTCTAGAAAATGATCTAAGAAATAGAGAAAAAATATTCCTGATTTGTTTTCATCTTCTTTAGTACAGATATCTTTTCCAAAACCCAATAAGCAGTAATCTCTATTTTGAAGTTATAACTGTGTGTTTTGTGATACTTCCTGACCTACGCTCAAAATATCATTAGAGGAAGGAACTATAATAATTTACCTTTCAGGGCTACTGGTCACCTAGGATGCGTGCAAATGTGAAAATAAATACTTTGCTTGGAGCGTAAAATATGATTCGTTGTTGTTGTTAATATTATAGTGTGATTGTAAACCTTTTATTTATTTCTTGAAATTAATATATTTACTTATCCCTCCTTAATACTTAGAAAAATCGAGACCATTTTCCCCCTCACAATGCCAAAATGTTACTTTTAAGTCAGGTTGGTAATGATGAGGGAAATTTCATTCTTAACCAAAAGGAGACAAGCAACTTGATATATTGGAAGAAACTAACCTTTGAATTAAAAATCATGAGTTCAAGTTCCAACCTGACCTCTGGCAGAGTAATGGTGGAGTGGTTATTTAATGTCTGCAGCTTTAATTTCTCATTTATGAAGTGAGATGATTGATCTAAATTACTATCAAACTTCTTCCAGCTTTAGGAGTATAGAACTGCAGGAAACTATGATGTGTGGTTTCTTATGACTGAAATGTTTCCAAGGACTGGAAGATTTCTATGAAGAACACTTTTGGTGAAATCTTAGAGCAGCTATTATATTTTGCTACAGCCTGTAGAGATTTTAAGCTTCTTTTTGAAATTATGAAACTGATGTATTGTTAATGGACTTTTTTTTTTCAAAGTTTTTGATTAACCTGCTTTAGAATCACATAAGATTGGACTTTTCTTTCTGCTGTTTTCCTGATGAATGTGATATAGCACAGTCTTTTAAGGCATCCATATTAAGGTCTTATGCAAGCTAACATAGATTTTATGCTCAATACAAGTGTTGAGCGCCTACTAGGACTGGTTATAGGCATCATTGTGGATTTTTATGAATGGAACAAATTTTTATGAATGCATCCTATGTGTAAGGTACTAGTCTAGGTACTTGATTTACAGCCACAAGTCTTGCAAGACCATGTTTTTGTTGAAATCACATTTCACAAAACAGGCAATAAATATGTACACCAATATTTAAAAAGTCAGTTAGTTACAAGCCCATAAAGAAAATAGAACAAAGTAATGTATTAGATAGTGACTAGGGTGAGGACAACCTTATACCGTTCAAAGGAAGTGATATTTAAGCTGAGACCTGAACAGTGAAGAAAAGCCATCTAAATCAGGAGTGTTCAATCTTTTGGCTTCTCTGAGCCACACTGGAAGAAGGATTGTCTTGGACCACACATAAAGTATATTAACACTATGGATAGCTGATAAGCTAAAAAAAAATCACAAAATAATCTCATAATGTTTTAAGAAAGTTTACGCATTTGTGTTTGGGCTGCATTCAAAGCCTTCTTGGGCTGCATGTGGCCTTTAGGCGGTGGATTGAGTAATCTTTTCCCAGAAGACCTCTGGGAGAGATTGTCCCAGTAGAGGAAACAGGAAATACAAAGGCCCAAAGTCTCAATGAGCCTAATGTGTTCAAGGAGCAAAACTCAAGTCATTGTGTCTGGAGCCTTGGTGCCACACAGTGACTGGAATAGGACATGATGTGTCAGAGGAAGGCAGGAGTCAGATCACATCATGCCTTATGAGTCATGGTCAGAGACTTGCATCTTATTTAAGGAACCATGCAACACTTTTAGAAGGTTGTAAGTAAGGGAGTGACCTGGTCTGATTTTAAAAGCCTATTCTAGCTGCTATGTGCAGACTGTAAGGAAAGGGAAAGAAGGAGGACAATTGGGACACTGTAACAGGAGTCCTGGGGAGAGATGGTGGCCGCTTGGCTTAGCATGGTGATGGTGGAGATGGAGAGAAGTGGCCAAAGTAAGCATCTGTTTTGGTGATAAAAACAGTAAAGGCTTGAGGAGGTGGCTCACGCCTGTAATCCCAGAACTTGGGGAGGCCAATACAGGCAGATTGCTTGAGGCCAGGAGTTTGAGACCAGCCTAGGAAACATGGTAAAATTCCATCTCTACAAAATACAAAAGATTAGCTGGGCATGGCTGCATGTGCCTGTTGTCCCAGCTACTTAGGAGACAGGTAGGAGGATCGCTTGAGCCTGGGAGGTTGAGGCTGCAATGAACCATGACCACACCTCTGTGCTCTTGCCTGGGTGACAGAGTAAGACCCTGCCTCAAAAAAATAAACACAAAAAACAAAACACAAAAACCAGTAAGACTTGCTGATGGTTTAGGCACAGTGGGGGATAGTAAAGGAAAGGCATGAATAAAGAATGACTTGTATGGATTTGGGTGAAGCACCTGAGTGAAAAGCCATGTCTTTTACTGAGATGTGGAATCCTTGTAGAGGGATGTGCTGGGACAGCAATACAAAACATTCAGTTTTAGTTCTTTAATTACAATGCCTTTCCTCTCCACATGGAGATGCTCACTAGGGACTTAGGTATGTGAGTCCAGAGCACAGGAGACAGAAATAGACAAGGTTTATCTTGGTTGCATCTCACATCCCTTCCTTTTTGGAACTTTCCTCCCAAACTCCTATTGCCTTAAGGTGACACATTTGCTACCCAGGGCTCAGCATCTCCTCTTTGTCTGTCTAACTCAGGAGAGCTTCCTGCTGTGGATTTGTTCTTCCATCTTTGTGTCTTCCCTCTTAAAACTTCTTTGCTTCGTAGCAGCCCTCACAAATCTCTGCTCTGTGCTTTCCAAGGTGAAAATTAATTATTAGACAGTTTGTTAGTAATATGTGACTGACTTTTTGGGACTATCTCAATATTAGCAGAGCTTGTGTTTTATAAACACAAGCATTTTCCAGACAGGAAGAAGGCTCTAGTAGTAGACATTTAGGTGTTTTGACTTGTTAGTGAAAGCACTTCATACTTAGGAAGAATGTTGTATATATAATCTATTTAAACTAACCATTATACATATATAGAGTGATCAAATGCTTCGTCTCTCTCATGCCAAGATATTTTTGGTAATACAGAAATCTTTTAAGCTTTATTCTATTTGTGTTTCCTAATGGTTTTAAGTAAATTTTGACCAGAAAAAAAATTTTCATTTATCAGGTAGGAAAGAAAATCTAGAAAATGAAGTTAATATGGAATTTAGACAAATATAATTCATTCTTAAAGTTATATGCAGTGAAATTGCTTCAGGGTTAATAAAATGTTATTTTTTATTCAACTCCATGTATAGTAGTACTAGTGCTTTGTAATTAGATATTCTGTTCTAAGTAAATGGGCAAAATATTGTCATAGGTGTGTTTTTGTTTGAAGGTTTTTTATTTGTTTGCTTTGCTTTTTCTCTTAATGCTTCAGTGATTTACTCATTATAAAGGCTATAGGTTTGGGATTCTAGACTTTTTCAACTTAATTTTTACCTACCAAAATAGAAGAAATAATATTAGTGCCCTTATCAGTTTATAAAAAATTTGCCTCATCACTAACATATTGAGGCATAAGGCTTTTCAGGTGTGTGAGGGGGTGCAGTTTGTGTTAATTCTCCCTCATCTCTTTCCTTGAAGAATATAGGGATAATTTATAGGTCACATTAGAAGTTAGGGTTATTTTTCCCAAGATGGGAATAGCTGTAATTTTTAAAAACCTGATTATCAGCACAATTCATGCTCCTTGTAACAACTAAGAAAATATAAAGAAAAAAATCTTTCTTAATCTTAACACCAAGAAAGAAACATTTTAATGTTAAGATTTTTTATGAAATAAATTTTTTATTGGAGTCAAAACCTCACTGACACTGTTTCTGAGATCTGGACACTGCTTGTACTGTAATCAGTCATTTTTAAGGAGTTCTATTTCGATCATTTGGCCACTTTCCCTACGTTTCATATGGTTTTCTTCCATTTGATGATTAAACAGAGGGCTGCTGTACACAGAGAATGTTAGAGAGCAGATGCAAGCTACATTTTAGATTTCTGCAACACTGAAGTGAATTACAAGTTTAAAGGAGTCCAAGATATATGAATTACAGGGCTTCAGAGATACTCCAGATTACATCTAGAGCTGGCCCCTTACCCTCAGAGGCCAGTGTGAGGTCGGCTCCCAGGTGACACATTTCCCTTGGCATGCTTGGATCACTTCGACCAACTTTAGTTTGACTGTATGATGTTTACTTAGCTATATTTTAAAAATATTGATTTTATATTGAATATTTTGTTAGTTGGTATATTTGCATCCTCATTGGCCCATGAATATTTAGATGACCTTAATTAATGTGTAAAAAAAATAGACAATTTAAAATAAAATGTAAATTACACTTAAATTTCACTGAGTCTGGGCTCTTCAAATGTAGGTTAGTACTAATCTATGTGGATGAAATTTTCATTTATGACATTAAACTACATACAACATGTATAAAATGGAAGAAAGGCAGGAAATATCCCACTGAGAATTTCTAGCCCAATATATGAATGAATTTAGCAAGTAAAGATCAATGATATTTTTCTTAATGGGATTATCACTGAATAAGCAATGTATAGGATTTCTTATAGGAAATTACACTCCATTCAAAATATTCAAGCATGGATATCTTAGACATAGCAAGCTGTCGTTATATCTCTCTGGTAATAGATCGGTAACCCAATATGGCCTCTTTTATAACAGAAGCTTTGGCAAGACCCAGAGAAACTATTCTGTGTCACATTAAGCATTTGTGCTTGTGTGGTATAAACAACAAGCATAGTTTGTAAGAATAGATTTTTTTTTTAACATTTTATTTTTTAAATGCAGAAGTTTTTCTTCAAATAGCACAATCTTGGCAAGCAAAATCATATTTGGTCTTGAATGCACAATATAAATTTCTGAAATGGAAATATAGTAATTATAAGGATTTTCATTCATTATATACTTAGATTTAAAAATCAATTATTCCTTAAACATAACTAAATTTACTTCTATGTGTATTTTAAAATATAATTACTACATATTAATATTGATAATAGTCTTATTTTTGTTACAGTAGAAACTACTCATGAGATGCAAAAATATTCTCTCTAGAGTATAAATTATTGAAAAATAATTATATTTAGATTTTGTTTTTGTTTTTGTTTTTGCTTTTTAAGATGAAGTCTTATTCTGTCACCCAGGGTGGAGTGTAATGGGGCAATCTCAGCTTACTGTAACCTTCACCTCCTGGGTTCAAGGAGTTCTCCTGCCTCAGCCGACTGAGTAGCTGGGATTAAAGGCATGTGCCACCATGCCTGACTAATTTTTGTATTTTTAGTAGAAAGGGTTTCACCATGTTGGTCAGGCAGGTCTCGAACTACTGACCTCAATTGATCTGCCTGCCTCGGCCTCCCAAAGTGCTGGGATTACAAGTGTGAGCCACCACACCCAACCTCTATTTAGTTTTTGTTTGTTAAACATCAAAGTATCATTTCAAAATTAAGCATGTCTCTCTCTCATTTGCTGGATCCCTCACTCATTCAACAAATAGAGTGCCTGTTGGGACTGCACTTAGGCTTTGTGGGTGATACAAAGATATGTTAAATGCTGTCCTTGCTTTCAAAGAGCTTTCAGTCTTAATAACAGATGGACTGGCGACTGCATGACTATTATACTAAGTAGAAAATGAAGAGAAAAAATGTTTTTATTATCTTTTGCTTTGTAAGAAACCACTACAAAACTTAGTGGCTTAAAATAACTATTTGTTATTTCTGACGGATTTTAGAAAATCTACTCCTCAAGAAAAGCAGTAAGAACACAGGCAAAAATTGTCAAAATCAATATATTCAGAAATTTTTAAGGGGCTTTCACAATCCGAGTGTTTATTCAAGAAAAACATTGAATCTCAGTAAGACAAACAGGCTTTGTGGCATTTTAACTTGTCCTATTCAAATCCCTCTCTCCCCAACACATGGTAGGCTTGAAAACCAGCAGCTTCAGAATTATAGTGAAAACTAGCAGCTTAGCAACTGCTGGAGAGGGAAGAAAGAGTGTGAAGTTCATTAAAAGCCCAATTTTCAGAGAATTGCTATTATTTTACCTGCCTGGTAGTTCCCTAAAACCCTCAACACATGGTCTTTATTCGACCTGATCAGAGCTTATAAGAATAACCTTTTCCTCTGGATATTAATTGAAAATAATCAGTGGTAATTGTTCAATCTTGCAGCTGCCTGAGGCAGCAGTTATAATTGGAATAAAGAAGACGCTGATCAAAAAAAAATGTTTTAAAGAAAAAACTGGGGAAGAAGACAACCATATAGAGTATTAGAAAGCTCCAACCTATTTGTAGCAAAGCAGACATGTATTTCTATGTACAGGGCTGAGTGCAAATTCAGGAAAGGCCTGAAAAGGCCTTAAACTCTTATTTCTGGCCAACTTCAAAGCTCTGAACAAGTGGAAATGAAGGCTAAGGTGATTTATAAACTGCCAGCCTGAATATTTAAGATATTCTCCAACATACACACATAGGCCTTGAGCAAAGGCTGGGGTACTTTTAGGTCAAAAGCTTTTCACTGTTCAATCATTAGTTGACTACTAAGCTAAATGAGCAGAGACTGCAATAGTCACACATGACAATGAATACAGACTTTACAGAATTTGTTCAAGAAAGAGACTAAGCAAATAAAAAGCAGCAGCAATAATGACAACAAGCAACACCAACAGCAAACCATTGACAGGTAGAGCCTCATTTTCAGTGTTACCATATTACATTATTTTAAATGTCTACTTTTCAATTACCAATTACAATATATGCAAAAAAGGTAGGCAAAACTGTACGCAGATAAAAGAATGACCAATAGAAACTGTTTCTGAGGAAACCTGGACCTTGAACTTACCTAACAATAACTTTTTCTGTTATTTTAAATATATTTAAATAAGTAAAGGAAACTGTAATGAACTAAAGAAAAGTATGAGAATGATGTCTACCAAATAGAGAATATCAATAAATAGAAATTATTAAGAAACAGCAAATCAAATTTTTGAGTAAAAAAGTATAAAACAGAAATGAAAAATTTACAGGAGGGGCTCAAGAACTGATCTTAAGTAGGAGAAGAAAAAATTTAGGAACCTGAAGTTAGTTCAGTTAGTCTGCATAACAGGAGGGAAATAATGAAGAAAAATAAACAGAGCCTCAAGACCTGTGTGATACCAGCAAGCATGCATAGCAGGAATTCTAGGAGTGGAGAGAGAGTAAAGAAAGACTATCTGAAGAAATAGACCTACAAATTCCTCAAATTTGGTAGAAATCATTAATTTATATATTCAAGAACCCCAACAGACTCTAAGAAGGTCAAACTCAAAGAGATCCACACTTGGTCACTTAATAAACTGCCAAAAGTCAAAGACAGAATTTTTACAGTAGCAAGAGAGAAGTAGTTGACCATATACAAGTTGTTCTCAATATGAGTAAGCTGACTTCTCATCAGAAACCATGCAGACCAGAAGGCAGTGGGATGACCTAGTCAACATTTTGAACGGGAAGACCGTAAATCAAGAATTCTATATCCAACAAAACTATCCTTCAAAACTGAAGGTGAAATTAAGGATTTTAAAAAGCCAGAATTTGAGACTAGCACAACTGCCCTAAAACAAATAGTAAAGAAATTCCTTTAAGCTGAATGAAGGAAACTAGAAAGTAACTCAAATCCAAACAATTAAAAAAAAAAAAGCACTGGAAAAGTTAATTACATAGATAAATATCAAAGCCAGAATAAATATACTTTGTGTTTCTTTTATTTTCTTATCAGATTTAAAATACAGTTGTATAAATATATACATACATAAAGCAGTAATTAGAAATTTGCATTGCTGAGAATATAAAATGTAAAGATGTGATTTGTATGACAATAGTACAAAGCAAGAAAGAGTTTATAGCTATAAAAGAGCAAACTGAAAAATTAAGCTAAAATATCCATTTTATAATTAGCATGGTCTTCAGTTGCGACTAGGAAAGTAGTATTAGGAACTCATTTGCAAGAATTTAATATGATGAAATGTGTTTGGAAAATATTCATTTATTTATTACCAGTGTTCTTTAAAATTCTCTATACCTCTCTCTAACAACAAAATCAAGTAATACTATTTTTTTCCTTGATAAATCTCTACTGTTTGTCAGACTGCAGTGAATTCTGAGATTTTCTTCTGTTGAATATTTTGTTGAATAAGGAAACAACTTAATACTGTAATCTCTTCACTCACTTCTATACACTTCAAGTTTTAGCAACACTGTACCAGAAGATTTTTTTGAAAGGAGAGAAAAAGTGCATAATAAATTATAAATTCACTGAGAAAAATACGACTTGAGATGTTTTGTTACACAGAGCTTTATACCTAGATTTTCTTTTCTTGCCATCTTCAGTTTCCCCACAAAAGTTCTTTGTTTTCCTCCCGCAGTGAGATATTTCCCAAAGGCCTTCCTGAGGAGTACTCTGTATCCGCCATGTTTCGAGTACGAAGAAACACCAAAAAGGAACGGTGGTTTCTGTGGCAGGTTTTAAACCAGCAGAATATTCCACAGGTAAAATTAGAGTTGTGCTTATTAGTTTTCCTTGTGTGATTAAGCCAGGTGAATTTTTTGAATTGTGTGCACAAATTTGTGAGTAAATCTGATATCCAAATGTTCTATCTTTTAGAGGGATCATCGAAAAGGAAATGCAAATATTCTCATACTTAGGATGGTCTTGCTGAGATCCAAAATATGAGAGTATAGTGGATGACATAGTGTTAGTTTTGTTTTTATTTTGCTTCTAGGTCCATCCATATTTTTTCTAAAGATGTCAAACAGCATTCTCTTTACAACTGCTTCATTGACTAATTCCTTCTAACACATTCTTCACCTTCTGTCATCTCTAATGTTATATATTATTTTTAAAGCAGTTCATTGTTTCATCAGACAACTCTTGGTGAACAAGGATTGAGACTTAAATATTTATCGCATCAATAAAAATGTATAGAACACATGCTATATGCTAGATAATGACAAGGAAAAGAGATCTAAAAAACAGAACTTGTATTATGGGGGAGCATAAGGTGTAAGGAGATGACATCTAGGAGAACAACATAATGCAGCATAATTATAATACAGTGGAACAAGGGCATTGGTAGAGTTAAGCTTAGTGTTAGGTGGGGACAATGAGAGCATAGAAAGGACAGCTCACTGGAATTATGGGATAGAGAGAGCAGGGATCTAGGAGAGCATGTGGAAGAGATGCCATTTGGGCTGAAAAGAGGGAATGCTGGCACTCCAGGGAGAAAAACCTCGGAATTACTTATTGGCACCATACATTTGTACTTACTTCTACACAGATCCTTTGAAATGTTTTAAATCTTCACTGATCTTTTAATCTGTTAATACAGTGATAATTTTTTGATGAGTAGATGAACCAAAAGAATATGTCCTCAATAAAATACGTTTTCTCTGTACCTTGTAAAGTATCATTGGTGAAAAAATTGATCTTAGTTTCCCTACTTAGGGAAATGATCATATTCTTAGTATTCTTAAATTGGTAAACTTAAATTCCTGTGTTACTAATACAGACCAACGATTTATATATTCTTACAAAATTATATCTGTGCTAATATATATAAATTATATATATATAAACATAAGTGATTTATATAAACATTTAAAATAACTACACACACACACACACACACACACACACTCTCTCTTAGATGTTCTCTTAGGAAGGAGCATATTACATTCACCAGAATGTCCCATTTCTAAACCATTTTTGTAGCAGTATTTGCTGTTCTTTTGTTTTAGCAAACCTGGTGGAAACAAGTGTCATCTAAAATATTTTATTAAGTGCCTCAGTTACACTAGCATGCATCATAAGCTTTTCTTTGTGTGCTTTAATAAGTTTGAACATTGATATTTAAAACATTTACTTTACGTTTTTGCAGATTTCTGTAGTAGTTGATGGTGGAAAGAAAGTGGTGGAATTTATGTTTCAAGCCACAGAGGGAGATGTGTTGAACTACATTTTTAAAAATCGAGAACTTCGTCCTTTGTTTGATCGTCAATGGCATAAACTTGGCATTAGTATACAATCCCGGATCATTTCACTCTATATGGATTGTAATCTAATTGCGAGCAGGCAGACTGATGAAAAGGACACTGTGGATTTCCATGGACGGACAGTTATTGCTGCACGAGCTTCAGATGGCAAGCCTGTGGATGTAAGTTGTGACGTTAGTTGTGAAAGAACTAACATTTCTAAGTAAAAAAAAAAAAAACTTATTAAAAACATCCTCCTTTTATTACTTTGTAATAGATTCCCTTATCATCAATTTTATTAATTTAATTAATTTGCCATCAGATGTGTGAAGAACAGCTATGTTATTTCCAACTATATTTTCACATATATTATTTTCACTCCATTTTATACCCATTTTCTTCAGCCTGTGAATTTAAAATAATTAGGTCATACATTAAAAAACTTAGTTTGTTGAAAGTAAATTTTGGTGAAAATTGAAAATGTAATACAAAATATAATCTTGCTCTAAGCTCATATGTTTTAACTAGAAAGGACTGGAAAAAACTGAAGTTTCAATTAAATGGTTCCAGATTATCTGCTATTGTCATTCAAGAACAATAGACCATTCATCCTTGCAATAGCAATTATTTTATATTGCAAAATATTTTTTATAAGCTTATAACAGTGTTTCAGGGTTCTACTGTACTGAAATAGTCACTAAATGTATTAGTAGGTCATTTGAAAGAGAAAAATTGCCTAGTAAAACCCTTTTGGATATAAAGTTCCTTTAAATATTATACTTGAAGCTAACATGATACAGATTTATTATTGATTTCCCTAGAAAACAAGGCCTATAATCTTAAAAAAGTTAGATATATCTAAATTTGATGGCTGTACATTTTCTTAGTATGTTATGTATAAACAGTTGATAGATTATTTCCTAGAGTTTTTGCAAGAATGGGATCCAGTCTTAGACCTCAACCTAAGAAGATTGAGTATTCTGTGTTCTATGTCTCATTAACTTCTCACTCAAGGAAATAATTGATACCACAATTTGAGGCTAAAGAATATCAAGTGAATCCTTATAAAAGGGACGTAAGTGAAAACCATGGTATTTCAGTGGTTTCATAATTTAATGTGGATTCTTGATTCATTTGAGAATAAACTTGCAATGGAACAAGGCCTGATGGAGAACGAGTGTGTTCCATTATCAGAAGCAGGCTTTAAAAGGTCGATGATAAGAAACTTCCGTGAATTAAAAGAACTTATTCTAACCCAATGCAAAGAAACTAAGAACTTTGAAAAAAGGTTTGACGAAATGTTAACAAGAATACACAATTTAGAGAGGAATATAAGTGAATTGATGGAGCTGAAAAACACAAGAACTTTGTGAAGTATGCACAAGTTTTAACAACCGAATTGATCAAGCAGAAGAAAGGATATCAGAAGTCGAAGACCAGCTTAATAAAATAAAACGAGAAGACAAGATTAGAGAAAAAAGGATAAAAAGGAACGAGCAAAGTCTCCAAGAAATATGGGACTATGAGAAAAGACCTAATCTACGTTTGATAGGTGTACCTGAATGTGACGAAGAGAATGAATCCAAGCTGGAAAATACGCTTCAGGATATTATTCAGGAAAACTTTCCCAACCTAGCAAGGCAGGACAATATTCAACTCCAGGTAATACAGAGAACACCACAAAGATATTCCTCAAGAAGACCAACCTCAAGGCACATAATCATCAGATTCACCAGGGTTGAAATGAAGGAGAAAATACTAAGGGCAGCCAGACAGAAAGGTCAGGCTACCCGCAAAGGGAAGCCTATCAGACTCACAGTATATCTCTCAGTAGAAACTCTACAAGCCAGAAGAGAGTGGGGGCCAATATTCAAACTCCTTAAAAAAAATAACATTCAACCCAGAATTTCACATCCAGCCAAACTAAACTTTATAAGCAAAGGAAACATAAAATCTTTTGTGAACAAGTCAGCATTCAGAGATTTCATCACCACCAGGCCTGCTTTACAAGAGCTTCTGAAAGAACCACTACACATAGAAAGGAACAAACAGTATCAGCCTTTCTAAAAAAATACCAAAAAGTAAAGAGCATCAATATAATGAAGAATTTAGATCAACTAATGGGCAAAACAGCCAGCTAACATTAAATGGCAGTATTAAACTCACATATATTATTATTAACTCTCAATTTAAATAGACTAAACCCCCAATCCAAAGACACAGACAGGCAAATTGGATAAAAAGCCGAAACGCATCAATATGCTGCATCCAGACTCATCTCATATGTAAGGATACGTAAAGACTCAAAACAAAGGGATGGAGAAAGATTTACCAACCAAATGGAGAGCAAAAATAAATAAATAAACAAAAAGCAGGAGTTGCAATTTTTGTCTCTGATAAAATAGTCTTTAAAGCAACAAAGATCAAAAGCAGCAAAGAAGGACATTATATAATGATAAAAGGATCAATGCAACAAGAAGAGCTAAAGATCCTAAATATATACACACCCAATACACGAATACCCAGATATATAAGACTTATAAAGAGACTTGGACTCCCACACAATAATAGTGGGAGACTTCAACATTAATATTAGACAGATCAATGAGACAGGAAATTAACAATATTCAGGACTTGAACTCAAATCTGAAGCAAGTAAACTTAATTAACATTTATAGAACTTTCCACTTTAAATACACAAAATATACACTCTTATCAGTACCACATCATACCTACTTACAGGTTTAAATGAAATGTTGGTTGGCTGCTTGTTTGTTATTTTCTTCCCTCATTTTTTTTTTCGTGTCTCCATTATTAAGCACAATTATAAGCATACCCATTTTTGGACTGCATTCTAGCCCGGGCAATAAAGCAACACCCCTATCCTCTCTCCCTCCTCCTCTTTCTCTTTCTTCCTCTTCTTTATTCTTTTTTTTTTTTAATTTTATAGTTCTTTTTTTTTCTTTCTTTTTCTCTAAAAAAAAAGAGAGAATAAACTTGAAGACATGTCACAATGCTGCAGCTATTTTTGGAGATAGTCTCTATTTGAGTTAAACAGAATTTTACATATTTTTGTAAAAGATTCTTGGTTCTACTAAAATTTTGAATGGTTTAATTTTTCATCATCTCTGCACAAACCCTATGATTCATAAGATCTGTTGTGGTATAAAATGTATTTATTTGGGCTGTACGTTATTGGAAAAAACATTCTCATGATTGACTTTTATCTCACATATCCCACCTGTGTGTTTTTGTGAGAAAGTGACAAAACTGATAGGAAGATTTTTTTAAGTCAACTCAGCATTTTGACAGGCATCAGTACAGATTTAGGCCAAACATTCTCCTTCTAAAGCACTGTATCAGTGAAGCATTCCAAAGTAATGAATGAATAAAGAAAGCATAAACTATTCTGACTGTGGTTTCAATGTCATGGAACTCAATTAAGTTGTAATCCTTTGAAAATTGACCGTCTATCTTTAGTTAAGTAAAACAATTCATATCCAGAGCCTGATACAATGGATGGTACATAATAGGATTTCAATATTTATTATTTTGATAACACTGATGATAAATAAGTTTTGGTTAAGAGCAAAATTAGTTGGAGTCCTCATTCTTCATTCTACATAATTCATATGGTATTGCTGGTATTTCATTATACTATGTAAGACTGTATTTAAACTTTATAAATAAAAATTAACCTTAATAACCTTGCAAAAAGTTATAGAACATAAATCACTGCATTTCATTTAGTCTCATGATTTTCTGTTGTCTGCAAATCTTAGGCTGTTTATGAATCTGTAAGATGTCTGGAGTTCTTAATGTATTCTATGAACTGAATTGATTTTGTTCATTTGAGGTGTAAAGTAAAAGTTAGAGCTTTTTCCTCCTTTTTTGCTTTAAAAGTTGGAGATTCACGACTACTCACAAATACCTGCTTTCTATTATCCTAGGATTAATTATTATAAGATTAGAGTTGGGTCTTTCTATATAAAGTGCTTATTGGTCTCAAAGTAATGCATTATTTAATATGACATTTCAGTGCTTGAAGAATTCAAACAGCCTATTTAAGAATTTATTATATTGATATTTTATCAATAGTCAGTACTATACACTTTTTCTTAGGTGGTGATTTGATCTTGCATTTAAAAGCATGATTATACTTTCCTTGAACTACATTTAATTTCATGTCCAAATGCCAAAAAACAGAAATCTGCTAAGCAAATAGAATCAATTATTTTTATAAAAAGGTTGTTAGCCTTGCTTGGATTATATGAATATAATATAAAATCAATAGATTTTACGCAGAATTCATGAAATATAGATAAAAACAATTTTTTTTTTGTTGGTAAGTAAACACCTATTTCAGTGCCTCCAATAGGAGTCTGGGAGTACAGACAAAGCCTTTCCCATTATGTGCTCATATCTTTAATCTAAACTTTTATCCATTTTTTTTTTACTTTAAATGGCCTCATTTTGTGGGCATACATTATTGTAGTGTAAAACAATAGCTTTCTTTAATTAAATGCTTCTATTTATTGTTTGAAACAGCTAACCTAGGTTTGTAATTGCTTTCATTACCTGATTTCCTTTATCTATAGATCCATCTCGATATCCAACTCTATGTCTCTCAAGTAGTTCATGAAACAATGAATCCTACATTTAGTAAAAACATTAAAATATCTACCAGTGGGCCGGGCACGGTGGCTCAAGCCTGTAATCCCAGCACTTTGGGAGGCCGAGGCGGGCGGATCACGAGGTCAAGAGATCGAGACCATCCTGGTCAACATGGTGAAACCCCGTCTCTACTAAAAAATACAAAAAATTAGCTGGGCCTGATGGCACGTGCCTGTAATCCCAGCTACTCAGGAGGCTGAGGCAGGAGAATTGCCTGAACCCAGGAGGCGGAGGTTGCAGTGAGCCGAGATCGCGCCATTGCACTCCAGCCTGGGTAACAAGAGCAAAACTCCATCTCAAAAAAAAAAAAAAAATCTACCAGTAATTCATTTACATTACTTTTCTTTTTCTTTCCGATTAAATTACTGTAGTTCTTAACTTCCTGAATGTGATTCTCAAAAAACTAATAATGTTTCTTATTACTAACTTTTTAATAGATTGAACTTCACCAACTTAAAATCTACTGTAGTGCAAACTTCATAGCTCAAGAAACATGTTGTGAAATGTCAGATACTAAGGTAAGTTAATTTTCTTTGCATATGAAGAATGAAGAACGCCAATTATCTTTTAGTGCATAGTTTGTAGAGTCCAAATGTAGGGTACCACTGAGTATGTTCTTTTGAAACCGGATGAATAATTTGTTCCAAGTAAGAAAGCCTTCATAGTGCTTTTTCATGGTTACTTTTCACAGTTTTAATCCCAGCATTTCACCCTTAATTTCTAGGGTAGTATATCCTCACTTTTAACTCAATATAACTAAAAAAGAATTTATGCCTTTCTTCCTAAACTATGTTCTGATAGCAGCACCATTATTTTCCAGTTACAGAAGTTTTAAATCTATGATCATACTTTATTCTCAGTAATTTTCCTTTTCTATCCTGTCACCCATCCTGGCTAGCTTTCCTTTGACATAGACTTTTCATCTTCTTCCATTTTCCGATTACTTCCAAAGTCCACCTTTACCTCATGTCTGGGCTGTCAATCATTATTGCATCAACTGCCTTCCCCATGTCCTGCCCTGTACTTTGCGGCATAACCAGAATAAGTCTGAGTCACTGCTTTGTATATTCATTCACTCTCTTCCAGCAAACAATTTATTCAAAACACTGATCTTCTAGACACTGTGCTAAGGAACAGGGCTAACAAACATGAATAAGGCACATTCCCTGCCCTCTCTTCTTCTCTTTCAAGGCCTTATGTGGCTCCCATTAGAAACAAAATATAAATCCAGTTCCTCATCTCTCATTCTAAATATTCCCAACCTAACTGTCCAACTGTTACTTTCTTATATCAATCTTTAATTACAAGGAGAACACTAAATTCAATAATTTCTATATCTCTCATTGTAATGGTCATGTGTGCTATATTATATTACTAGGCATAATTATATTTGTTTTTAAATTTATTTAAGTACAATTTAGATTCAATAAGGGAAGTTTTACCTTTATAAATTTTTTTATTCCTAATGCTTCATTTGGAGAAAGTAGACAATCATTGTTTCATTTGTTGACTTATTAACTACTAAAAGAGATAAATGGGACAGAAAGATATTCAAAAGGGACTAGTTCTAAAAAAAGTACAGAAAGAACATATGGAAAGTGAAAGTAAAAGGTGAAAATGCCTTTTCTTTGGATCTTAGATTTCCTAAAAGTTCTATACTTGGCATAGAAAATTGCACAAAAATTTTATCAATAATTTATAATTCAAAAATATTTTTAACTTTTGTAGCCCACTTTGGGTAGTGGAATGAGAATGTGACCAAGTGACTTAGAGCATAGCTAAGTCTTTCAAATATTACATGTTTTGCTTTGTAACTTGGCTTTATAAAGCATATATCCAAATCATTTCATGTATCTCATTCCAAGTAAAATGCAAGCCAGCCAAATATCTTTCTATAAGTATCTGAAAAGATAATTTAGAATGCCAGTCTACAGACTTAAATACCTAGACTTCCTGGAGCTACACATTTAAGTCTTGAAGGTGTTAATTCTCCAAAAGTTTTTTAAAATTATGCGTTTTTGATGCAAAAGTTTTAAAAATAATAACTTTCTCTGATTGAAGAGTAATGATCTTTTGTTATGTCAGAATATTATATACTTGGTTGGTAATCACTGCCATTTATCATTATATTAATATAGTAGATACTTTCCACTGATTTATGAAGAAATTATTTAAGAAGTATAGGTGATGAATTACCAGTGGTTGGTTGGTAATTCAAAGCAGAACATGATCTCACACATTATGAACAAAAGATTTTTAAATCATGTTTTGCAAAGATTATTTGGGAGTTAGTTTTAAAAGAATAGAAAATAAGGTGGGAATTTATCTCCAACTATGGAAAAAATAATGAAAGTCTGTATTTTTTGCTGACAGTTATTTGGAGGGGATATCACCATTCATTTAATGACTAACAAAAAATAGAAATATACTACATTTTATAAATAGGAATGTACAGTTGAGATAAATAATTATATAAAAGCCATTTAAATGCATCTGCTGTACTTCTGATACCAATTGTATTTATTTTCTTTTTTCGTTGCAAAATGTTTTGAACTTAGAAATTTTTAATGTAGTTGCTTAAGTGTCTAATTTTATCCTGGAATTTCAAATCACACATGTTTTCTGGTTGTCAATATTTTATGAAGCACTTCCAAGGCAACATTTTTTGAAGATCACCTATAAACATGCTTCCTTGTTTCTGTTAGATTTTCAGTTTCTAAAGTAGTCAAATTTTATGACTATAGACATAAAAAGAATGAAGAACAAATATTAAGAGAAGGATGAAATCAGTAACAGTTGTTGAAAATAAATGAGAAATGTGGTTAAATTTTTAAGAGCTAATACTGAATATGTGTTAAATCAACAACAGAGGTTTTATGAGGAGAAGAGTCCTTGTGTTTGGTGTTGCCTCTAGGCACTGGAGTGTGGGTAGGTTTACGGTGAAGGCTGAGGCATACTTTTAAAGTTGTATAAATCCTCAATTTAATATAGTGACTCAGTTATCCAGAGCAAAAATTTGAATTCCAAGTAGGTATTTGTTATCTGACTGGGAAGCCATGAAGTAAGAACTGCCGGGGAAATCATATCAAAGCACATGAGATGAGTGAACTGTTTTGGTGATAAACTTGTTCCATTCAAATGTACAGTAGTTTTTAGAATTTTGAATTTGGAAATTTGTTGGTATACATAACTAATCATGAATTCTGGAGAGAGCAGATTTGAAAGAACTACTGCCAGATATAGTAAACTACTTGCAGTATTTCTGGGTACTAGTTTTGTTGCATTTTTTATTATAATTATCAAATAATTCAGTTACTACCAAGTTTTCTTTTTTAAATTTCTTATTTCCAACTTTTATTTTAAGTTCAGGGGTACATTTGCAGGATGTGCAGGTTACATAGGTAAATGTGTGCCATAGTGGTTTGCTGCACGGATCATCAAAATGAATTTGTGTTACAAAAGTTATCCATGTGTATTGGAAAATATACCCAAATCCATAAAAGAAAATACATATCAACGATGATCTCAACCACTGTATATAACCACAGACAATATTTTAGTTTTGTATCCTGAAAATACTTTACCTCACATTTTTAATTTGTGTTTTACAAAGTAACGTATTAACTTTCTCCTAGTGCTTTCACTAAATGAAATTGCAAATTCAGAGTTGAAAACTATGGTCAGGAGTCTGGTACATGATATTGAGAAAAAAGAATGTGTTTATCCTCTTCAGATTCTCCGTTTGGATTGATTTTTTTTTAAAAAAACAAATAGTTCATTGCTTTGTAATCAAATTTCATTTCATGTTGTCCACCATGCTCTGAACTCACTGGATAAGTATAAAATCCACTACTTGTCTGTTGCAGTGAAGACATTTTTAATATGCTAAAGAACAGTAGACTAGAATAAAGTATACTTTGATTTAATAAGTGTTGTCTAAGAGTGTAAAAAATTTATTTTCTACTTTAGATGCTTTAATAATCATCTTGTTGAAGGAAAGCGTATTTTATAGGTTCAAATTATGTGCTTAAAGTTTAATTTTTGTTCCCAAAAGATGTATTCACATATTGTTTGTACAAATTATTTTATTGCAACAATACAGTTATTATAAATGTATGAAATTTCTGTACTTACCAAAAAGTTACCTAATGTAACTTTAGAATTCCTTACCAAGACTATCATTTTAAATATTTTTCTTGTGTGTTGTCAGTATAAGAAAACACCTGGGCTCAGGCGGAAACAGCAAAAGTGTGATAAACATTCTCACACTGGTGTCAACTTTTGGTTAATAAGAAAGCAGTTCTTGCAAGCAACTTCAGCAATCCCTAGTTTAGTGGGAGCCAGTGTTTGGAACATCAGAATGTTTGGAATTGATCCGATTTCCTAAACCCTCTTTTTGGATTTTAGTGCCTAGAACAGGATGGTTTTGGAAATATTGCATCATCATCAGTAACTGCTCATGCCAGCAAAATGTCTGCATATCTGCCAGCGAAGAAGGAACATAAAGACCAGTGCCAGTGCATTCCAAACAAGGTATGCTGGTTTTAATCTGGGCACACTGAAAAAGCCCCTCCAGACTATGAGCCCAGCTCCTTAAATTGAGTCTCTGTTCACAGAATGTATCTTGTCCTTCAGTGTTTGTTGAAGCAAACGCCTCAGTTGCTGGAGTGGGTTTAAAAAAAGGCACTGAAGATAGGGCTTCCTGGATTGTTATCTGGATAGTTCTCCTTCCAGGGCATGAACTAGAATGAATAGAAAGGTGAAGGGAGGAACCACCTGTACAACAGGCAAGTACTGAGCCCTTAATATGTGCCAAGAATAGGCTGAAGTTCTGGGAATTCACAGTTGAAGAAAACACTACCTGCTCTTCAAAAACATACACAAAAATACTTTACATTGTATTTCTTTTTCCATGTAGACTGTATTTTTCCAGCATCCCCAGATTTTCAACCATCTATTTCCATCCACCATAAGTTGTTAGGAGAATATACGGAGGTGCTCTGTTATTACTCAAATAATTTGTTTCATCTGCACCAATATGATACCCTGGTCAAGAAGACTGGGCCATGGACCTTTATGAACTTCCTTTATGGATGTTAATGGCAGTCATATAGCCTCTGATACAAGGCTGAGTGGTGTTTTGGTGGCTTTCGCTAATGCCTATACCTGAGGAAAGGAGAACTTGCTCCAGTTTCTAGAGCAGAGTGTGCCCTAGCACTGTGACCTAGTACATGTCTTCGACTTACTCATCCACCACTACGTCAACTCTTGGCTGAACCTGGATGGGGATGGAGTGAAAGTTTAAGGGAAATTTTCACTTTTTTAGTGGCCAAAATTGCATAGTAAGTGCCATGAAAAAGACAAGGTTCAAGGAGGGGGCATAGAGAAGCAGCATGTGTGTTCCAGCTCATGGAAGGTCTGGAGGAGATGATACTAAATGGTGTTTGGAAGAGTGAGGAATAGTGAGCCGTGTGAACAAGGGAAAATAGGAATGTCATTGGAATTCCATTGGCATGCCCTTTTTTCCTTGTTTACACGGCTCACTATTCCTCACTCTAAGCATCAGCTTAGAGAACAAAGCCTTATCTTGCCATTGTCAGCTTCATCTTTATAAACCACTTGGCTTTAGATCAATGTGACAGAATGTTTGCTAACACAGCTATGCATTTTTGCTCAGGGAGAAGCAGGATTACCAGGAGCTCCGGGTTCACCTGGGCAGAAAGGGGATAAAGGAGAGTCGGTAAGGAAAAGCAAATACTGATGGGAAAAAAAGGAGGTTTTGTTCAAAGATGACTTGAAAATGTGTCCATCTCATTTTTCTATATTCTGTACAGATACTTATTTCTGTAAAAGGCTATCAAAGACTATATTAAAATGCTGATTAAGAAATAAGAAAGACTATCAGTCTTCTAGTCTGCTTTTAAATTTATATTGGCAGGCTGGTGTGAACTTCGGAAAGATCTGGAACTGCTAGTCTTTGTACCTTTAAGCTCTAGCAAAACTGTGAAGCAGGAAAGTCTATTTTCGAGCTGTGCCCTAGCCTTCTTTAGCATTCTCTTTCCCAAATCCCTGTTGAACTCTTGCTTCTCTTGACTTTTGATACATCCCCAGCAGAGATTTTTCTGTAGCTCCCTACCTTTATTTTTGAAAAAGATTTTTGAGGAGGGACAGGCCATTTATTATTGCTCTTTAAAACACATTTCTTGGAGTACTTTTACTTTCAATATCATTGTATGAAAATTCAAAATAATTGAACAATATCTGATTCTAAAGACTACTTCAGTCAAACTAAACATACAAGTCATTATACCAATAGCCAGTATTTATTTTGTGCTTACATGTACCAGACACTGAGAAGAGTGTTTTAGATATGTTATCATACTTGATCCGTACAATTACTTTTCATGTTGGGGATTAGTATTAGCATTTTACAGTTGGAAAAACTGAAGCTTAGGGAGGTTAAATTATTGCCCAATGCCACATACCTTGTGGCCAAACTGGGATCTGAAACCAGTAGGTCTGTTGACTACTCTTAACCAGTATCCATTTTGAAGACTACACTAAAATAAAAATTTCTGTCATAAAAGCAATTCAGTATTATAGGTCTGTGCTTTTTGATCACACTTGTACTTCCACTTGTAATATTTTACTTTTAAAACTTTATTTAAAAATGCCAGCCTAATATCTCTACCCTCATTTTATGACTGAGAACCACATATAGGTAAAATGATGTGCCCAAGGTAACACAATTAGGAGGACTCAGAAAGTAGAAAGATCTCTGAGTTAATCCAGACTCTTCTTTGGTTAGAGGGTGAATTTGGCCAAGCCACTCAGACTCTCTATACTTAAGTTTTCTTACCTGCAACAGAAGGTGTTCTCACTTACCTGTTCTGTCTGTACTTTAAAGTGACACAAAAATGCCTTGAAAAAAATGCATGTGGCTTAATTGTTGGTGACTGTGATTTATGCACATTCATATACACATTTCTTAACTTGTCTTTTGCTTCTTTGATTTACCAGTTCTAACGTATTTAAGAGTGCTGGCATAGGAAGAAATTTCATACATTGGTTTCAGGAAAAATACCCTGCCCACTAAAAAAAATTCTATGTCAGAAGTACAGTCCTATTTTAATAATTATTTTAAAAATTATTAAATCAACTTTAAATTCTGTTTTAAAGATTAAGTATTTAGTCACTCTTTTTAGAGCCTATACCTTTTAAGGATGCATTTCCCTGTCCATTCCCTTTAATCATAAGTATACATTTCTTACTTAACATCTAAATATTTATTTGTTCTTCATTCATTCATCCATCAACACCTATTTATTGAGCTCCTGCTATTATAATAAAAAATGTGCCAGACGTTGGAGCCTTCACAGTAATAATAAAATACAGGGCCTGCTCTCACCGAGTTTACAATCTTGTAACAATTTGTTCACAAAACATTTCTCCTTCTGTAGAAGCTAAAACCAGTAGAAAAGAACTCAGAAAAATTAATAAAAATTGATAAATATTAGCCAACTTATTGTAATGTCAAATCTATAAAATACACTCAAATGTATCTTAGAGTTACAATGCATTATATGACTTCTCATCTGTGGTATGTTTTAAGGATATTAACATTTGTTTTAAATTCCATGATAATTCATAATGGCAAGAGATATTAGTGGCAAGGTTAAAATAGCTGGAATAAAAGAAAATTTATCTTAAGAAAGATTTTTTTTTTTTTTTTTTTTGAGACAGAGTTTTGCTCTTGTTACCCAGGCTGGAGTGCAATGGTGCGATCTCGGCTCACCGCAACCTGCGCCTCCTGGGTTCAGGCAATTCTCCTGCCTCAGCCTCCTGAGTAGCTGGGATTGCAGGCACGCGCCACCATGCCCGGCTAATTTTTTTGCATTTTTAGTAGAGACGGGGTTTCACCATATTGACCAGGATGGTCTCGATCTCTTGACCTTGTGATCCACCCGCCTCGGCCTTCCAAAGTGCTGGGATTACAGGCTTGAGCCACCACACCCGGCAAGAAATTTATAATCTATACAACAAATAATTAATCTGCATATTTTCTTTATCTTTTCAATACATGCACCCACATTTGATTAAACCAACATATACTCTGCCTTTTAAAAATGACTTTAGATGACCATGACCATGAATGCATTCAACCTTCCTGGCGCTTGTAATAAACATGGAAGTATTGTTTCATTTTAAGGAATAGAGGATGAGTTTATTTCTGCTCCTATTGCACTATGTGATCCTGCAACTTTAATGTGCAATAAATAAAGAAGGCTTTCCTTCATGTTTGATTCTGCCATGTAATTGTCATTACTAGAGCAGGTATACAAAATAATGCCTACATAACACGAAGATTGAAAGTCATTTTCCTCTATGACATATTCAATAGTAAATGTTGTGAAATGATCAGAACTGCAATGTTACTAAGGGAATCAGATGTTGTTCTAAAGGTTTTCTTTTTGATTGTAACCCCAAGAAAGAATATGTAGAGGAGGTAGAACCATATGTTAGAAAGAGTACCACTTTGGAGCCTGAACCACTTAGGATTGAATCCTCTCCACCTCTTATTTGCTTTGAAAATTGTCCTTAATAATATCTACTCAGTGGTTGATGGTGAAGAAGGAATGCAATATAATATGTATACAACACTTAGAACCTGGCATATTATAAATATTCAACAACTATATGTTTCTCCTGCTTTCCTACCACCGTATAGTTGTCCACATTTTGAAGGAGAGATGGAGATAACTATTTGATTTTAATTTTAATTTTATTTGTGACTCAATGAAGAATAAATAAATCTTCATTTGTGAGATAATCTCTTAGAATTTCCAATTGATTAGATGTAAAAATCTTGAGTTATCACATACTACTTGTGGTAAATGGTAATAATTTATTGATAGTTAATGTCTTCAAAAGATTACTCAATTACTTAAATATTTCATTCAACTCTGTATCTTTTGATAGTTCCAATATTATCTGACATTTTCTGGAGACAATGTGCTAGTTTTTGTTTTGCTTTGTTTTTGAGACAGTCTTGCTTGGGTGCAATAGCATGATCTTGGCTCACTGCAACCTCCGCCTCCTGGGTTCAAGTGATTCTCCTGCCTCAGCCTCCTGAGTAGCTGTAATTACAGGCACCCACCACCATACCTGGATAATTTTTGTATTTTTAGTAAAGATGGGGTTTCACCATGTTGGTTACGCTGGTCTCGAACTCCTGACCTCTGGTGATCCACCCACCTCGGCCTCCCAAAGTGCTGGGATTACAGGTGTGAACTACTGTGCCCAGCCTATTGTGCTATTTTTAAAAATACATTCCTTGCATTGTTTTACTTAGATAACATTGATTAGAAGCCATCCAATTATAATTTACTTTTTATTATTAACTATATAATACTAGTCTTTTGGTGCATTTTACTTTTGGCCCAATGTAGTAAAGTGAGAAAAGATTTGAGAATACAAGTTCCACATCTCTTTCAAGTTTTATATCGCTACAATACAGTATTTCTAAAGGTGTTGATTTTTATTATTTTAATTGAAACAATCATGTGTATTTATGGAGTACAGTGTGATATTTTAATTCATTCATATAGTCTGATCAAATCAGGTTAATTTCATCCATCACCTCAAATGTTTATTATTTCTTTGTGTTGGGAACATTCAAAATATTTCCTTTTAGCTATTTGAAAATATACACTAAACTATTGTTAACCATAGTCACCTTACAGTGCTGTTGAATAGCAGAGCTTATTTATTCTTTGTAGCTGTGATTTTGTATCTGTTAACCAACTTCTTCCTATCTCCACTCCCCACCCTTCCCAGCCCTAGTAATCATTATTCTACTCTCTACTTCTATGAGATTAACTTTTTTAACTTCTGCATATAAAGAAGAACATGCAGTATTTATCCTTCTGTGCCTCACTTTTTTCACTTACTACAGTGTCATTCTGGCTCATCCATATTGCTGCAAATATGGGATTTTATTCTTTTTTATGGCTGGATGTCATTCCATTGTGTGTATCTGTTTTATATGTATATATAATGTAAATATATATACATATATATGTATATATATATATAACATTTTCTTTATCCATTTATTCATTGATGGACATCCATTTTGATTCCATGTATTAGTGATTGTGAGTAATGCTGTAGTAAACACAGGCTTTCAGATATCTTTTCTGCATACTTATTTCCTTTTCTTTGCATATGTATCCCCAGTGGCATTTCTGGATCACATGGTAGTTTCATTTTTAGTTTCCTTGAGGAGTATCCATACTGTTCTCCATAATAGCTATATTGATTTACATTTCCATTAAAAGTGTTCAAGAGTTCCCTTTTCTCCACAACTTTGGTAGCATTTTTTTTTTGGTAGTCTTTTTAGTTTTTATCTTTTTGGTAATACCCATTCTCACTAGGGTAAGATGATATCTCATTGCGATTCCAGTTTGTACCTCACTGATGATTAATGATGTTGAGCATTTTTTAATGTATTTATTGGACATTTGTATGTCTTCTTTTGAGAAGTGTCTATTCAGATCATTCGCCCATTTAAAAATAGGATTATTGGGGTTTTTGTTTGTTTGCTGCTGTTGAGTTGCTTGAGCTCCTTGTATATTGTGGATATTAATCCCTTGTCAGATGAATACCTTGCAAATATTTACTTTCATTCTGCAGGTTGCCTCTTCATTCTCTTGATTGTTTCTTTTGCTGTACAGAAGCTTTTTAGTGCATATAATCCCATTTGTCTATTTTTGCTTTGGTTGTCCGTGCTCTTGAGGTCTTATCCACAAAATCTTTGCCTAAACCAATGTACCAAAGCGTTTTCTCTACATTTTCCCCCAGAAGTTTCACAATTTCATAATTCTGGGTTCTACATTTAAGTGTTCAGTCCATTTTGGGTTGATTTTTGTGTATGGTGAGGGATAAGGGTCTAGTTTATTCTAAATATGGATATGCAGTTTTTCCAATACCTTTTATCAAAGAGACTCTCCTTTCCTCAATGCACTTTCCTGGCACCTCTGTCAAAAATCAGTTAGCTGTAAATACGTGGATTTATTTATGAGTTCTCTATTGTGTTCCATTGGTCTATGTGACTGTTGATGACAATCTAAGGTGTTATTCTTTGAGAATCCTTACTTTAATGCAGCAATTTCATAGAGAAAAATTTCATTCTCATTTATACACACACCCTATGAGTTAGACAATTATTCTGAATAATCATGTAAATAAATCCTGTCCTACCTGAACCAAAACCTCCTAATGACTTTTTGTATCTCTTAAGATAAACCCCAGAGCTCTAACCATGGGCTATGAGGCTTCACATAATGTGTAGAGCTCTCTCTAACCCCACTCTCCATTCCTTATATTGTCTCCTACCCTCTTTTGTTCATTTTTACTCCAAGTCCTTTGTACTAGTTATGTATCCTTGAAGTGTTCTTGTACATATCCACTTGGCTCTCTTCTTTACATCATTTAGGCCCTTGCTCAAAAACAACTTTAAAATAAAAAGGCCTTCTGGCATCTCTATATAAAAAGCATCCTTCCTCCCACCTCTATCCTCTTACTTTGCTTAGCACTTTTACTGCCTCCTAACATGTTATCATCATGCATCTATTTCTTCCCCTGTTGGAAGATGAGTTCCGTGAGTCTATACATAGAAGAACACATAAATAATAGACGCTAAAAATATGCTGAATGAATGAATGAACATTACACCTCAAGGAAAGTTTAAATAATTAACTCGATCCATGAAGACAGATTAGACACAACACCAGCGCACAACACCCGGTAAGAGAGACGCAGAAACCCAGAGATCTCCTAGCTCCAACCAAGGTACCAGGTGCATTTCAACTGGTCTGGTCCAAGGGTGAGCAAAGCCCACTCAGGGCAGACTGAGGCAGGGAGGGGTGCTGCTTTACCTAGAAAGTGCATCTGACCGGCGAGTTGGAGGCTCCACCTCTGGCACTCCGGTACAGATTCAGCGCTTCCCCCAGAGCCTCAGCAATACACAGAACTGGGGATCTTTGCCAGTCAAACTCCGGGAATTACGAGTGCAGAGTTGAATAAGAGTCCGCAGACTGAGTTATCGCCCCCTCTCCCCGCCCGGAGAGAGAGGGAGCTGTAAGCAGGAGCAGCTGGGCGGCTCCTAACCCACAACTGGAGAGAGAGAAAGCTGAAAGGGGGACACTGCCGGTGCAGCTGGGCTGTTCCCTACCCTACCCCACAAACCCCAGAGGGCTGAAGCTCTGACTCTAGTGGGTTACGAAGCCAGTGCCACAGTCTGAGATGAACCCTGAATGATCCAGCCCACTGGAGGAAGGGCACAACCCACCACAAGAGGGGTGGGACTGGGCTACATGTTTTAACAAAAAACACAGGAAGCCTATGTAGCAACGGGACGGCATTCTTGACAACCCAGCAGCCTACAGGTCAGTGGAAGAGGCGGGCCTAATCTCCCAGCATAAACAAAAAAGACAGATGAAGCTTCCCTAGTGACCTGAAGGAGTCCCTAGAAACCCAGTAGCACCCTCACAGGCAGACAAGTGACCTCATCAGGCAGCTCTCTGATACCACTGCCAGGTAAAACCACAAAGAGGGGAAAAAACCAGCGCAAAAAAGGTGAAACCACCAAAGACCAGAACACCTCTTCTCCTTCAAGGGATCACAACTCCTCAACAACACAGGATCACAACTTGACCGAGAAGGAGTGCGAAGAATTGATGGAAACAGAATTCAGAAGGTGGATAATAACAAACTTTTCAGAGCTAAAGGAACACATTCTAACTCAATGCAAAGAAACCAAAAACCTTGAAATAAGTTAGACGAAATGCTAACTAGAATAACCAGCTTAGAGAAGAACATAAACAACTTGATGGAGTTGAAGAACACAGCATGAGAACTATGTGAAGCAGACACAAGTTTTAATATCTAAATTGATCAAGCAGAAGAAAGAATATTAGAGATTGAAAGTCAACTCAATGAAATAAAAAGAGAAGGCAATGCAAGAGAAAAAAGAGTGAAAAGAAATGAACAAAGCCTCCAAGAAATATGGGATTATGGGAAAAAACCTAATCTACGCTTGATCAGTGTACCTGAATATGACGAGGAGAATGAATCCAAGCTGGAAAACACACTCCAGGATATTATTCAGGAGAACTTCCCAAGCCTAGCAAGGCAGTCCAAATTTCAAATTCAGGATATACAGAGAACTCCACAAATATATTCCTCAAGAAGAGCAACCCCAAGGCACATAATTGTCAGATTCACCAGGGTGGAAATGAAGGAAAAAAAAAATGCTAAGGGCAGCCAGAGAGAAAGGTCAGGTTACTCACAAAGGGAAGCCAGTCAGACTCACAGCAGATCTCTCCGCAGAAACTCTACAAGCCAGAAGAGAGTTCGGGCAAATATTTAACATCCTTAAAGAATTTTCAACCCAGAATCTCATATCCAGCCAAACTAAGCTTCATAAGTGAAGGAGAAATAAAATCCTTTATGGACAAGCAATTATTGAGAGATTTTGTCACCACTAGACTTACCCTACAGGAGCTCTTGAAAGAAACACTAAGCATGGAAAGGAACAAGTACCAGTCACTGCAAAAGCAAACCAGTTGGCAAAGACCAAAAATGCAATGAAGAAAATGAGTCAACTAATGAGAAAGAAAATTAGCCAGTAACAAAATGGCAGGATCAAATTCACACATAACAATATTAACATTGAATGTAAATGGCCTAAATGCCCCAATCAAAAGACACAGACTGGCAAACTGGATAAAAAGTCAGAACCCTTCGGTATGCTGTATTCAAGAAACCCATCTCACATACAAAGACACACATAGACTCAAAATAAAGGGATGGAAGAAGATTTACCAAGCAAATGGAGAACAAAACAAAAGGAGGGGTTGCAATCCTACTCTCTGATAAAATGGACTTCAAACCAAGAATGATCAAAAGAGACAAAGAAGGACATTACGTAATGGTAAAAGGATCAATCCAACAGGCAGAGCTGACTACCCTAAATATATACAACCCCAACACAGGAGCACCCAGATACATAAAGCAAATTCTTAACAACCTAAAACAAGATTTAGACTCCCACACAATAATAGTAGGAGACTTCAATACTCCACTGTCTATATTAGACAGATCAATGAGACAGAAAATTAACAGGGATATCCAGGACTTGAATGCAGAGCTGGACCAAGCAGATCTAGTAGACATATACAGAATGCTCCACCCCAAATCCACAGAATACACATTTTTCTAAGCACCACATTGCACTTACTCTAAAATTGACCACGTCATTGGAAGCAAATCACTCCTCAGCAAATGCAAAAGAACAGAAATCATAAAAGTCTATCAGACCACAGTGCAATCAGACTAGAACTCAGGATCAAGAAACACTAGAACTCAGGATCAAACCCGCACAACCACTTTCAAACCGAACAACTTACTTCTGAATGTTGACTGGATAAACAATGAAATGGAGGCAGAAATAAAGATGTTCTTCGGAACCAACCAGAATGAAGACACAACTTACAAGAATCTCTGGGACACCTTTAAAGCAGTATCGAGAGGGAAATTTATAACAATAAATGCCCACATGAGAAGCAAGGAAAGATCTAAAATCGACACCCTATCATCAAAATTGAAAGAACTAGAGGAGCAAGACCAAAAAAACTCCAAAGCTAGCAGAAGACAAGAGATAACTAAGATCAGAGCAGAACTGAAGGAGGTAGAGACTCAAAAAACCCTTCAAACAATCAATAAATCCAGGAGCTGGTTTTTTGAAAAGATCAACAAAATAGGCAGACTGCCAGCCAGATTAATAAAAAAGAGAAAGGAGAAGAATCAAATAGATGCAATAAAAAATGATAAAGGGGATATCACCACTGATCCCATAGAAATACAAACTACCATCGAAGGTTACTACCAACAGCTCTACTCACTTAAACCGGTAAACCAGGAAGAAATGGATAAATTCCTAGACACTTGTACTCTACCAAAACTAAACCAGGAGGAAGCTGAAACCCTGAATAGACCAATAACAATGGCTGAAGTAGAGGCAGCAATCAATAGCCTACCAACCAAAAAAAGTCCAAGTCCAGATGGTTCACAGCCGAATTCTACCAGATGTACAAAGAGAAGCTGGTTCCATTCCTTCTGAAACTGTATCAAACAATACAAAAGGAGGGAATCCTCTCTAACTCATTTTATGAGACCAACATCATCCTGATTCCAAAACCAGGCAGAGACTCAACTAAAAAAGAAAACTTCAGGCCACTATCCGTGATGAACATCGAGGCAAAAATCTTCAATGAAATACTGGCAAACAGATTGCAATAGCACATCAAGAAGCTTATCCATCATGACCAAGTAGGCTTCATCCCAGGGATGCAAGGCTGGTTCAACATACACAAATCCATAAATGTAATCCATCACATAAACAGAACCAAAGACAAAAACCATATGATTATCTCAATAGACGCAAAGAAGACCTTCGATAAAATTCAACAGCCCTTCATGCTAAAAACTCTCAATAAACTAGGTATTGATGGAACATATCATAAAATGATAAAAGCTATATATGACAAACCTACAGCCAATATCATACTGAACTAGCAAAAGCTGGAAGAATTCCCTTTGAAATCAGGCACTAGACAAGGAAGCCCTCTCTCACCACTCCTATTCAATATAGTATTGGAAGTTCTAGCCAGAGCAATCAGGCAAGAAAAAGAAATAAAGGGTATTCAATTAGGAAAGGAGGAAGTCAAACTGTCTCTATTTGCAGATGACATGATTGTATATCTAGAAGACCCCATCATCTTAGCCCAAAATCTTCTCAAACTGATAAACAACTTCAGCAAAGTCTCAGGATACAAAATCAATGTGCAAAAATCACAAGCATTCCTATATACCAATAATAGACAAACAGAGAGCCAAATCAAGAGCAAACACCCATTCACAATTGCTACAAAGAGAATAAAATACCCAGGAATACAACTAAAAAAAGGATGTAAAGGACCTCTTCAAGGAGAACTACAAACCCCTGCTCAATGAAATAAGAGAGGACACAAACAGATGGAGAAACATTCCATGATCATGGTTAGGAAGAATCAATATTGTGAAAATGGCCATACTGCCCCAAGTAATCTATAGATTCAATGCTATTCCCATCAAGCTACCAATGACCTTCTTCATAGAACTGGAAAAAAACACTTTAAACTTCATATGGAATCACAAGAGACCCTGCATAGCAAGACAATCCTAAGCAAAAAGAACAAAGCTGGAGGCATCACACTACCAGACTTCAAACTATACTACAAGGCTACAGTAATCAAAACAGCATGGTACTGGTACCAAAGCAGAGACACATACCAATGGAATGGAACAGAGACCCCAGAAGAAACACCACACATCTACAACCATCTGATCTTCGACAAACCCAGCAAAAACAAGCAATGGGAAAAGGACTCCATGTTTAATAAATGGTGTTGGGAAAACCAGCTAGCAATGTGCAGAAAGCAGAAACTGGACCCCTACCTGTCACCTTACACTAAAATTAACTCCAGATGGATCAAAGATTTAAACATAAAACCTAACACCATAAAAACACTACAAGAAAACGTAAGCAAAACCATCCAGGACATAGACATAGGCAAGGACTTCATTACTAAAACACCAAAAGCAATGGCAATAAAAGCCAGGATAGACAAATGGGATCTAATTAAACTCCAGAGCTTCTGTACAGCAAAAGAAACCATCATTAGAGTGAATCGGCAACCAACCGAATGGGAAAAAAATTTTGCAATCTACCCATCTGACAAAGGGCTAATATCCAGAATCTACAAAGAACTAAAACATATATACAAGAAAAAAACAAACAACCCCATTCAAAAGTAGATGAAGAATATGAACAGACACTTTTCAAAAGAGGACATATATGAGGCCAACAAACATGAAAAAATGCTCATCATCACTGGTCATTAGAGAAATGCAAATCAAAACCACACTCAGATATCATCTCACACCAGTTAGAATGGCAATTGTTAAAAAATCGGGAGACAACAGATGCTGGAGAGGATGTGGAGAAATAGAAACACTCTTACACAGTTGGTAGGAGTGTAAATTAGTTCAACTTTTCTGGAAGACAGTGTGGTGATTTCTCAAGGATCTAGAAATAGAAATTCCATTTGACCCAGCAGTCCCACTATTGGGTATATACCCAAAGAATTATAAATTGTTCTACTATAAAGACACATGCACAGGTGTGCATGTGTTCATTGCAGCCCTGTGTACAATAGCAAAGACCTGGAAACAACCCAAATGCCCATCAATGATAGACTGGACAAAGAAAATGTGGTATATATACACCATGGAATACTAGGCAGCCATAAAAAACAATGAGTTCGTGTCCTTTGTAGGGACTTGGATGAATCTGGAAACCATCATTCTCAGCAAACTGACCCAAGAACAGAAAGCCAGGCACCATATGTTCTCACTCATAGATGGATGTTGAACAACGATAACCCAGGTGGACTCAGGTAGAGGAGCATCACACACAGGTGACAGTTGGGGGGGTAGGGGAGAGACAATGGGGGGTAGGGAGGAGGGGGAGGATGGGGAGGGATAACATGGGGATAAATGCCAGGTATAGTATGCACCTGAAGTAAAATAAATAAATTAAAAAAAAGAAGAATTATAAAATCAACCATGGGAGAATCATAATGTACAATATTCATGAACAAATAGCATCAGGGCTTCTGCTTCCATCCATGAAGTAACTGCTTTAGGCATGTCCTCCCAGAGTAAACAACTATAAAGTGTCAAATATCAAATAATAATAATAATAATAATAATAATTAACTCAGCTATTTCTAGAAACTGTAAGTTCTCTTTCCTAATTTTCCAGGGGACTCTGCTGAACAAGGCAAAGATTCAATTTTCAAGGAAAGCCTTAAATGATAATATATTGTTAACTTAGGTTCTACATTTTTTTCTTTTAAAAAACAAAAATACTTTTCATATTGGTTTAATCAGGTTTAGCTTAATGTTGCCAAGTTAATGAAGCATCAAAATTATTTTGCAAAAAGAAGTTTTGGCAGAATTTAATATGTATCTTTATTTGCCTATTTTCTTACCCACTGTGATTTACTACTTTTTCTTTTTTTGTAAAGGTGATGATCCCCTCTCATGGAATAATGTGGTTTTAAATATTACTGCTTATATTTAATTATCTAGTTGTGATCAGTATTCTATATCAGGACACCTAATCAAGCGATTTTTAACCATGCTCTTTAAGACTAAATTTTTATAACATTATTTGAAGTAATAATTAATACTTTAATTTAGAGTCAATTGTAATAATTTTCTGAATCTTTTAATTCCATTTTGTTAGCAAGTGTAGTTAGCAACCTAATTCCTTAGCAACTGCATTGCTTTCAGTTCTTTAAGACCCTTGTTAATACTCTCACCCATTTCAGAGTTGAAATTCTCTCAGAGTTTTGTAAAATATCAATTCAATTTTAGTGTTCCTGAATCTAAGAGGAAGTGTTATTTGAGCCCTATTTTGGGAATTATTTTCCAGTTAATTTTTGTATTATTACCTTTCACATCTTCAGTTATTTTGCCAAAATATGTTGACTTTATGAAACGATTGCTTTGCTGATATGCTTTGAGAGAAAATCAAAACAGTTTAAAATGGAATAAGTTAGCTTATTTGACTTCTTTGTCAGAAACTGGTATTGATTTATTTCAGCTTCTCCTGCCTTCCTATCCCACTAAAGACTTCCATTTTGAGTAGTCTATTATGCTAACCTGGAGATGATCCATAAGTTTCTCCTCATTTTCTTTCCAATCTGACATTACTCATATGCCCCTTCTGTAGCCATACCACAACAAGAAAAATTAATTAAATCAAAATATGTTCATAATTTTTAAAAAGAAGGAATGTCTTCTCTTAATAATAACCTCACAGAAGATTCATTATTATGCTTTTGACTTCTTTTAGTATGTCAGTATAAGAAATAATAATGTATCTTTATTCTTTCTAATCCCATATTGAATATATTGAAGTAATTAACAGGTCCTTTTTTTGAATCAGTTTTACCCAATCTGATATAATTTCATGTAATCTACAGGAATTCACTTGAAGGTGAAATTTACTTGTTGGCCTTCATCTGAAATTAACAAATAGTATCATTATAATAATAGTATTACATATTCATAAAATTACAATGTATTTCTTAATTTCTACCAAGTTTTAATGATAGAGAAACTCATTCAAAAAGTATATATTATTTTCCACTATTTCAATGATAAATTTATTAGACTGAATTTGTGATAGTGCTTTTAAGGAAGCCATAGACGATAAACTTCCTTGTACCTGTTTTTCCTTCCCTGCTCAGCAGTTAGATGGAAGATCAAGGAAGCGAATCATTGCATTGACCAAAATTTAGGGTTTTTCCTGGAGGTTGTAAAGGAAAGTCAGAACACTAAGTGAAATAAATAGGGATATCTTAGAATCTGAAATTTCGTGACGTACTTGAATTGAAAGTATTGGATAGGATGTAGCTTTTAATTCATTTAAACTCATTTCTCATATTAATTGAAGTAACTATTATTCCTTACTTTTGGTAAATGTAAAAAAAATTGCAAAGGTGAGTTACGTATTTCTGTATGAATATGTCTAGTTTTAGTTATGATTAGTTCTTAGATGTTTATGAATTACTGATTTTTGACAATTTATTGATTTGGCTTGTGGGCAATATGAGGAAGGAACTTGAAGCACAAACTTGGTACAAGCAAAAGCAACTCATCTAGGAAGAGGTGGATTCTCTTTGACAGCATTAGTTATTAATTTACCTCTTTAATTTCCTAGTAAGCATTTCTGTATTTTAGGGTACAGTTGGTAATAAAGGTGAATTTGGTGCTTTTGGAATTCCTGGGGAAAAGGTATGATGGTTTGCTATTTGATTAAAATTTATGGTTATTTTATAAAGTTGTATCAGATAGGATAGAAAAATATATAGAATAAGTTTTATAGTTTAGGGGTAAGCAAGCAGTGGCCCTATAGTAGCTTTGTCAGAGACTCCTGCTGTATGATTTTGTAAATAAAGTTTTACTGGAGCAAAGCCATACTCATTTGTTTTTGTGTTACATAAGGCTGCCTTTGTGCTTCATGGCCAGGTTAAGGAATTGTGGCAGAGACTGCATGGCCCACAAAATCTAAAACATTTACTCTCTGGCCCTTTGTTGAAAAAGCCTGCTGATCCCTGCTCCAGAACATTGGCTGCTATTCTCTTAGCCCCAGGACCTCTTAAATTCACCATTTTATATGTGATATAATATCTTAATATGCATTTCACTGCAGATGAAAATTAGGTAATTTATGTAAACATCTTATAATATAGACCATAGGATATATTATAATTAAAAATATAAGAAATATATTTTAGTCCATCAATAAAATGCTATACTGTAGCCTATAGCTCATAAAAGAATTGCTTTTTATGTTCCTACTCTAATGCCACAAAGATGATTCTAAACAATAAATTCACTCACAAGATGTTATTGTAATTTAGCATCTCATTCAAGTTCAGTTTTTGTAGAATATTTTAAAAATTTTTGTAGTTGTATATTAAACTGCAATTACGTTGTCATATTTTTCACCATATGTATCTATATTAATACTAATAACTTTGCTAAATTTTTTAAGTTGATACTAAGAAAATTATCTTCTTTATGAAAATATATATACTTAGTATAAGTTATTGTAGCTGTTCTAGCTGCACTGATTCTCAAGCAAGTCTATTGTGTCTCATTGCATAGAAGGCCATGACCATTGAGGTTTTATTCACCTAAAGTTGGCACTGGAATAACTGAAGCTGAAGTGGTAGGAGGTTCAGAGATTGTCAGACAGATATTTTTTGAGACCTTCTTAAATGTGTCTCTGGTATTTAACTGCTTCATTGATGTTACTTTTTCCTTCCATAAATTATTCAGTCTTACATGCAAATTCTTTATTCCTATAGGAATTTAACTATTGGACTTGGTAAAGTCCAACAAACTCTATTGAAAAATAATATCTTGCTGCAAGTTGATGTTTATTTGGGCTGCTATCCTCTTGTTTAGGCATGCTGATGGCATTAACTGACGATTCTTCATCATAAATCAAAGTTTCTTTAAATACTTGTTCAAAGGTCTAATTCTTTAAAAATATCTTTTCTATAGAGAATATTATTCAATGACCTAAGGAGATGCCCCAATCCAAATTTACCTTGTACCTTTATTCTACCAATCTTTTTCTAAAATGCATCACAATAATCTGATTGCTTAGATTTCAGGTCATTAGGAGTTTTTGAATTATTCTGAACCTGGTACCCTTTTTAAAACCTTATGCAGAGTCACTGAAGTGTGTGGACTATAAAGCAGATTGTTTGACTTTATTGTGGGATGTAATGTAAGACTCATATACATTTATTTAATAAATTGTGGGGAAGTAGGATAGAATTCCCTTGGAATGCTTTAAAACAGAATTTATCAAGATTGCATTTATTTTAACACTCCAAAATGGCATCTCTTAGATCCTTATGTATGACAACCAGGTGCAAACTACTACTGATTGAGTGTGGAATAGGTTCTCAACTCCTGAAAAGGTGATGTCAACAGACTGACAATGTAAGAAATAGAAGAAGCATTCAATAGAATCAATCCTGTCAAAAGTTGATCAAATGAATTGCAATCTAGGGCCACAATAGTAAAAAAACAAGTCTAGAAAGTTAAGTATGCAAACCAAGACATTTTCTTTTCTTTTTTTTTTTTTTTTTTGAGACGGAGTTTCGCTCTTGTTACCCAGGCTGGAGTGCAATGGCGCAATCTCGGCTCACTGCAACCTCCGCCTCCTGGGTTAAGGCAATTCTCCTGCCTCAGCCTCCCGAGTAGCTGGGATTACAGGCACAAGCCACCATGCCCAGCTAATTTTTTTTTGTATTTTTAGTAGAGATGGGGTTTCACCATGTTGACCAGGATGGTCTCGATCTCTCGACCTCGTGATCCACCCGCCTCGGCCTTCCAAAGTGCTGGGATTATAGGCTTGAGCCACCGCGCCCGGCTCAAAAACCAAGACATTTTCTAGAAAAAAAAATAGAGTTTCTTAGAAAGTAGAGGGCATTTAGGACAACGTGAAGGAACTAGAGCAAGTCAGTATTTCAGAGACAGGCACTACTCAGAACTAAAGATTTTTATTTCTTTTCCTAGAAGTCTACTTTTGGAAAAGAATCTTGTGTGGCAATTCATCCTATATTTCACTTCAAGTAAAACTTCAAAAAGTATAGAGGAATATACTGGTAATCTAGTTAGATAAAGTCATTCTGAAAAAACCGAAATCCTCAGCTCTTGGGGCCCATTTGGTCAAAATGGTGACTGAGAGAGTCTTACAAAATCAGTTAATGAGTGTGTCTGTGTGAAGACACTGTTCCCAGAGAACTTAAGAAGCTAATATCATAAAGAAGCAGCTGTTTTTATAGTGTTCTAAAGCCATGGCAAAATTGTCCTGGCAAATACTCTCTCATGTTTCCTCAAGCAGTTTTCTTCTGGGTCTAATTTACTTGTGTCATTCTTAAAGGGCCTCACAGACAATTAGAGAATTCATGTAACTTCCAGTGGTGCTAAATGTGGTAGCGGATTACATTTAGCTCTTGGTTCCCGGATTCACGCATCATCAGAGGCCCCAATTAGTGGGTAATATCCTTCCAATACCTATAGAAGCACTGAGTCTTTGACCATTTTCTCTTCCCAAGGTCTCAGTCCCTGGTGGTACCAGCTACGGAGACTTGTCACTTCATTTAGCTGCTAAAGTTTTTCACTCTTGAGTGAAAAAAAAGCCACCTCAAGAATGTTTTTCTCACTTCTATAATCCACAAGTTACCACTTATTTAAAATAATTCTAATGAATGTATGCAAAATGAAAACAAGAAAGTTACTAGCATATTATCTAATGGTAGGTTAATACATTGTACAAATTTTTTAAATTTCAAAATTTCAAAATCATACTTGTGAGGTTTATGTTTGGGTGAAATATCTCTGCCATCTTATAAGAAAAATAGTTTGTTAGATTTTTCTAAGTAAATTCTTAAAGAAAAATTATCAGTTCTTAACATGTGTGTCTCTTCAGGTCTCTGTCTCCCACATTTGCCTTAATGTGAAATATGTGCATCTTCCAGAGTAACTTATCCAGCATTCCTAAGCTTAACTTTGACTCTGCTTCTTGGCAGTTATAATTCTTTGTTTTGTTTTATTTTTAAATCAAATTAGGAGTGTTTAAAAGTACTATTAAAAAATAAAATAACTAAGATGAATTGTTTAAATGTCTCACACATACAATACCATATAACATATATCTCAGGTATAATATGTCAAAGTAAAGATTTTTTCCTAAAGCTTAGTATTTAAGCTAGGAAACTGATTTATATTAATGAGTGAAGCATTTTCTGAGCAGTATGACATATTAATTTGTATATTAACTACACTTTACACTTACATCAATGTCATACTGCAATAAATCAGGTGATTTGCATATAAGTCGTATTATTCTAAAATAAAACTACACTTTCAAATTTAGATAGGTAATAGCAGTAAATTTTTTTAAGTCAAGATTCTGAACAATGTATTAGTATACTGTGGTAGCATTTTTCCTCTGAGACCAAGGAAAAAAGATAGTACACTAAACAACACAATTTTATAAAATCTATTTATGGAACACAGGAATATGAGGACTCTAAGGATGAAGTATAGCATTTAGTTATGTTCTTTTGTAAATGTAATACTTATTACCCAGTATAGACATGCAGTGGCCATTCTTAATCTAATATTAGCTCTAATCTAATATAGCCTTACCATTCAATATTGCAGAAAAAGAACTGTCCCCTTTACATTTAGTCAGCACAGCTATGATTCTGCTTAAGAGGTTTTGTAAGTGTTCTGTTATTAGTTCATTTAAGAAAATCAATTCTGTTTAGCAGTCTTATTAGGTAACTGGCAACTTCTGGTAAGCTTAGGTGGACAGAAGCCACTGTCAATCAAAATGAGTAAACTGGATGATTCCATTTTCATGAGAAGTGAGTGACTCAATGCATAAGATCACATGTAGGCACCCATACACACCCATACACACAACACCTGCACACACACACACATACACACACACACAAACACATGAATATATCTGTTCACACCTTGTATCCTCATGATATGTAGCAGGAAAATGAGATGAGGATTTGGACACTAGGAGCAAATTTGCCCTAGTGTCCAAATATAACACTCAAACCATGTTGGTTTTTATTACCTGAATACTTCAAAGAAAGAAGTTGCCTCATATCATACTTCACTTATGTATGTAAACATAACAGATACATTTTTTGAGAAGTGGGCATTTTTTCTAAATAGGAATAATTATTGTCCAACAATCTTATCCTAATAATGGGACAATAAAAATTGAAAAAATATAGAGCCCAAATTATGCTAAAACTCATAATCTGTCTACTAAATTACTTTAAATTTGCCCTAAAATGTTTATTTTAATAGGAAAATTTTTGCTCAGTTAATTTGCTCCCCATGGAGTAAGTATAAAGTAAATCATAGCCATAATTACTTTACCATGCTAATATCAAATACTCAGAGATAGACTTCCTGTGTTTGAATTCCAGCTCAAAATCTTACTCTCTAATATAGAGCATGATACTCTAATTAAGAGCTTGTCAGTTTTCTCTCTTATAAAACCAGAATTGTATTGAATCTACTTCTAGCTTTATCTTAAGGATTAAACAAGATTACTCATGAAAGTACCAGCCCAGCACCTGATATGTAAATATTTAGTAAACAACAGATGTAATTTTAACAATAAACAGTTTGATGATTCTATTATTCTAGCCTTACTATAGGACCAAATTAGAATTTATTTGAGGGAATTTATACACTTCATCTTAGCCAAAAGGCCAAGAAGCAAACACTTGGGGGAATTTATATTATTTCTTCAAAATATATTTACAGAAAAATGTGGAAATAAAGCCACATGTCTTAGGTAACTTTGACCTTTCAAAATAAAGCTCAAAGATTTTAGCAAACCAATGAATTCCTCACTTAATATAAATATGTACAAGAATATAAACTTTTACAATAATAATAATAGCAGCCATTTACTCAATAAGTGTTATATGCTAAATGCTATCAGGAGCCTTCTTTACATTATTTCATTCAATCCTTACAGCATCTGTGTGAGGTAAGATTTATTGTTACCATCTCTCAGTTAAGGAAAAAGATCTAGAGAGAGGGAAGAAAGAAAAAGAAACTTCCCCTAACTTTGTAGGCAGAAAATAGTGGAGTCAGGGTTTGAACCTCTATGCATGAAAATCCATAGCTCTCGCCCGTTTGCCATGTTACCTCATCTGGATAGCTCCTCAAATATTCAGATTTCCTTGACACAGGCAGTCCTGAATTCGATCTTAAATTTGTTTGCCTGCCAGTTTAGGGAGTGAACTGCATATGGTTTGCTTCAGACATTGTTCCAAGGAGGGCTGTGTGTCTTCCCTTTAAATCTATGGACCCCTTTTAAACTGCAGCTGACGCTAGGGATTCTGACTACCCCACCTTCATAAGATTATGTTCATCTATTAAGAATCATTATGCATATGGTTTTTCACCAAATGAGAGCATTTTGTCTAGCTTTACCTTGCAAAATAAGTATTATAGAAAACAATTTGCTTGGTTTCCAAGTATTTGAAGTGTGTTTTCAAACTTTTCACACTTGACTCTCTGGAGATCCTTAATCTACCCTGCATGCCCACATCCAGGCAGCTCAATCATGGTCACTCTGCAACCATAACCTAATGCAACACCTAATCTAGAAATGTTTCTCTTTATATTATCCACCAAATAAATATGTATAATTTATTTAGCAAAAACAGAAATGTTTAACTTAGCACCATGACTTTATTAAAAAAATAAAATAAACCTTCTGAAGGTAAAAAAAAAACTGTATGCATTAAGGCACTTAAGAATACATCTGATAACATGATGAGAGAGTGGCCAAATTGCACGTATTAAAAATAGCTGGACTAACTATCCTCATTATATGAGGATATGCTTTGTATGATGGACCTCTTCACCATAAACTCTGAAATCCTCAGTCACTGCAGTGAGATGAGACTGAATAAGGCAGATCCATTGTTCCCTCACAGTCTTTGTATTTCTTTTCTGTTGGGAAATGAAATGACTATGATCTTTGAATCTTGATTTTCCCTAAAAAGACATTTTATGAGAAGACTGCAGCTTCAGAAAGTAAAGGCAGATGCTGTTACAGTTTATGTAAGTGCAGACAAGGCCAGTCACTGTTGTGAATTATAATGAACTTTCTACCATTGCTGGTCCAGATGTAGTGTTAATGCTTCAGAGACTCAGAAACTTACAGGAATATAGCATAAAAGCTAGAGAATTTTTAAGCCGTTTGGCTTCCTATCTGTATTTCTAGCTTTACCTAATTTTTCCATGGGTATTCAAAATTAAGCTTAATTTTAGACTTCCTAAGTTTAAAACATAAAATGCCTAATGGCATGTGACAATATATTATAGAAACTGAGACCATTAAGTGAGGAGGAACAAAAAAAGACAGCTTAGCTTTATTCTAACAATGGAATACTTCCTGCCTATAAAATTGTTAGGCTTTATAAAACAAGAATGACCTCTACTTTAAACAAAATACTTCTTACGCAGAGAATCACCTGTATATCTGTGTAATTTAGAAAATTCTTTAATGAATTATTGTATAGTCAAATCTACACACAGGATTGAACTTTTAATCGTAACTAGTATTCGTAGAAAAAAAAATGACCACAAAGAAATCAGTTTTGTAAACCTACTTGCTGGCTTCACTTATTTAAAGTACAAAGAAAAAACTTGAATTATCAGTGAAAAATTGTTGCTCTTACATAGAATAATTGTCATTTAATTGTCTTGTCTATAGACATATATTCATACAATATAGCACTAAAATAAGCCGAAACATAAGAAGGACAAAGGTAATAGAAGGACAGGAAAAAGAAAAAGAAACTTGCTCACTCTGCAGCTGATTTTATTTCTTAATGGTTTCTTCTTCCCTTCTAATGCCTTCCACTCACACCCCAAGTAGAGCAGTTGGCAGGGAACACAACAGATGGATGACAAGCTCAACACATGCAGTGTATCTGGCACCCAGGCACTTGACTTTTATTTGCTAAACAGCCAGATTTCAAGAGCCTAGTCTGCTAATGTTCCTATTTGGTTTATTGTACTACCAGTTTCTAGCACATAAATATTAAAATATTGCCATAAGAAAGCTCACACACTCTGTTTCTCTGCATAGTTAAGTGGCTAATTATTTTATTCTTGTTGTAGCTTGTTGAGATACTCAACAGTGGAGTTAAAGATTAACTGGTATCTTATAAAGACATCTATGATTTTTGATATTAGAATTTTCTTAAAGCAGCCGTATCTAAAGGAGCTTTTAGACAGACACATCAGGGACTGCCCAAGCCAGTGTAAGGTATTGAATGAACCTGTTAGGGAAGATTAGAAGATTTGAGTGGATGATCACAGATGATTGGTATCTTCCTTTCCTACCACCATCATTGCATTTTCAGATTATTATACTCAAGTGTGCATTTTTTTCATGAATTCTCCCAGGCCACCAGGCAAAATTACAGCTCATCTACTCTGTTCACATAGCAGTTTATTTATATCACCAATATAGTGTGTGTCTATACCTCCTGCTAAATTGTGAGCTCCTGAAGTAGAAGGATTTGGGATCTGTCTCATCTCTGTAATCTTAGCACCTGCACTGATTCTGGATAAGTGTTTATTGAGTAGCTCAGAATTCAAGGACTTAGCCCCAAGCTAGAAATAGGGAAGAGAAATAGAGAATGACTGCTAGAAAACTCAGCTGAGAGATCAGAAAAGCCCCCTAATGCCAGCAACTCTTCAGTGCAAGTCCTTCCTACTCTCTACAGAAGCATAATTTAGGGAAACAGGAGGGAATCTCTTTTCTACACAAGTTTACAGGTATTGCTTCCTAGAATTAAATAGAATAGAAATGTGTGCATCTCCAGAAGTTGCTTTCCATTTTGGAAAGTATGCTCTTCCCTCTCTCTCAAACACAGATCTTCAACTTATATTGTTTTCTTTTTATCCAAACTAGATTTGAAAATCTCCTAACTTTCTTATGACATTGTTAGGGTTTTTTCTTTCTCCATATCTTCACAATCATTTACTTCAGGGCTAAAGATAAGTAACCAATGGCTTCAGTGCATTTAAGGTCCAGTACAGGTAACTGATATGGAATAGAACTGTAAATTACTCATCACGAGGAATACTCCAGGCAGGAAATAGTTTGCAGTTACTGCTGTCTCATTGTCCTCAATTAGGAACTGACTGAAAACTCTATCCTCTGTATGTCTTAAATCATCTTTTACTTGTTAGAAATCTCTATTCAGATGTCAATCACTATACTTCAGATATTTCAGTAGATGATTCACATTAAATAAGTATTTCTCTAGTACTTTTATGAAGTTTCAAGTTTTTTTTTTAAAGACTGTCTTACAGTTAGTCTCACAATAAAGTGAAAAGCCCAAACACTTGTGCCTGACACTTCAAGAAAATCATCACAGTTACATAGAAGCCCAGATTCTGTAGTGGATTGTATAACATTAACTAAGGCTTAATTCCCTATCTTTGCTATATATAGGAAGAAACTTTACGTCTCCAAGGCATTTCAAAATTATTTGGGGTTTCTTTATGTTTTTTATTTGAGTAACTCTTAGTACAAGTTGTACTTAATTAATTTGAAAAGGATTGTAAAATAATATTCCTTTGACAGGAAAACTTAGGGGTTGTAGTTGACTACAAATGTATCATATGTAAGCAATTTAGTTAAAACAAAAAGCAAGTTGTATTAATAGAAGTACAAAACTATATAGTATCCAGAATAAAGTGTGTGTGTGTGTGTGATGGTCTTGCTCTCTATTCTGTGTAAGACCATTTCTAGAATGATGTGCTGAGTTCTGAGTGCCACATTTTAAAAGACATGACTGACCAATGTGTGCCTAGAGAAGAGGGACCATAGTATTAAGAGACCCCAAATTATCATTTGAAAAATGAGTGGTTTACTGAATAGAAGGCTTGATAGTGGCACAAAGGGTTGTCATATATAAGACCTATGACAGTTTTTCCTGTGTAATTGCAGACAGAAGAAATAAAACTGATGGGTGAAATAAGGGGAAGGTTAATTTGAGTTCAGAAAGCATTGATTCAGTAACCACACAGTGAATTTCTTTTCTTTGCTCTCCAAATACAAATTAAGCAGCAAAAGTACTTGACTTTAAGAAGCTTTAAGTAGGGTTAGTGCCTCATCAGATTCTTTAGTGGAGTTGTTGTACATAAATGCATGAAAATTTGTCCTTATAGATTAAAGATTTGTCCTTACAGATTTGTCCTTATATTTAAGAATGCCCATCCTGCTTATTTTCTAGCTATATGCACCCATATATACATATGTACTCACATATACATATACACTCAGAATAGATTTTAAGAGAGATGTTGAGTTAGCTGCTGCTAATCACCCATACATACATTACCATGTTCAAGACATGTATTAACCTATAAGAATAAATAATAATAGGATCTCATTCATTTAAGATTAAAGTGTTTTAAATTGGCCTTATCTTGAATGTTAATGTGATTAAAATATCCCCATGCATTACCTGCATTAAGGATTCAACAAATACAAAGAATTCAAAAAGTTTGAGATTTTGAACTCTATGCAATATATATATATTTTTAACTTGGTAATTTATTTCTTAGAATGAAGTCCCAAAATATAGAAGGAAAAAATCTCTCCTTGAAATAAAAGGATTATTAGATTGGATAGCTGAAAAAAATAAAAAATATATATTTTGATTAAAATTTCCTGAAACGTTGAATAGACTGTCAACAGTTTAAGAACCATAAAAAATTCAATTTCTAATGATTATGGCTGAGTAAAGCAGAACTACAGTCAACAACGTAGAAGTTTGCCTTAGTAATACACAAAATCAAAATCAGATTTACTTTCTTCTGCCTGTTTTATTGGTTTTAGTCCTAGAATCTTGGCATTCCACTTCTAATATTTGTTTTAGTTATTTTACACAATATTCAACCTAGGTAAATTTTCTCTTAATAAATATGAATGAATTAATGGGGAAGTATTGATATATTTCCAAGTAGACACTAAATTCATACAGAATGTTATACTTTTAGAAAATATGTTCTAAGTCAAATGATAGGTCAATCTTTTAATACATGAATGTAATAATAGGTTCTCAGACGTTTTAATCAAAGGTTGAATGCCTAGCTGTTAAAAATATAATCACCACAAAATCATATATAACTTTCTACTTTCTGGGTTGAATGCTAGTTATTTGCAATTTTTTTGTCTACCTGCTTGCTTTAGCTTTATTTGCTTGGTCTCATTATTATTAGGTTTGCAAACTATAGCCCTAGGGAATGTAATTTTTTAAAAATCAGATGTCCTTCAGACAACACATATTTCCTACATAATAAGAAATACATTGTTTCCAATGTCAAAAGAATCAAGAAAACAAATAATAATTTATAGTTTATGCCTAGCTATGCTTACTCCTGAAAAATATGCAGTTATTACAAGGAGGTAAAATTAAATCCTGTGATCAGTTTTTCAGAAAGCAACCAGTTGACCCTAAACTTCACCTAACTTTGTCCCAAAAACTTCTCAAGGAGGTTATTTTGAATTTTGGAAAGGGTACTTTTGGATTCTTTTGTGAAGTTAAAGACATGTTATGTATTATAGTAATAATCCAGGCAATGATACTATCAGCAGCAGTGTTAGATTTCACCTGCTTTATGTTACACAGCTTTGTTAACTTGCCTTCCTATAGTTTGAATTTGTACCTGGAAAGGAACACAAGTCCTTTCATAGAAAAACCTGTGATAGAAAAAAATATCCCTCAGAAACAACTTTTGAAAGTTATGGTTTCTATGGGAATCCTTTATTGTGATTTTCTTTCAATAATGAACTAAAGTATTGATTGGAAGCCAAAGAAGAAGCATCTTATTTCTTCCTTGGACTAAAATTGTCAGTAAGGAGTGACAGCAGGAGTTCAGAAAAAGCAACTAATGTATACCTTCCAGTAATTTTAGGAGGATATTTATTTTATGAATAGAATTAAATTTGCCCTCAAACTGCTTGTGGCACATAGAACTTTAAGCCTGGGTTTCAGAGGGAGCAAAAAGAAAGGCTTCTTCTGTTGACATAAGTTAGGTTTTAGATAAACACATTTCCCACAAGATAATCAGTGATGTCCATTGAGTTATCATTGAGTCTAGAATTATGTTTATAAAATACATTTAGTCAAGAAAGAGCAGAGGCCAGTTAATGCTGGCCACAGGAAAACACAGTACTTTAATTACAACAATCATAAAACTTGTGTCCATTAAAGACATATTCTCAATATCACAGCTTTAGAGACTTTTGGTACCCAATTAACAGTGTGTGTGGGTGTAACACTAACCTGACATATGGCAGAGTAGGATTTTGGGTGCCAGTACCTAGAGCACCTGGTGAATGAGTGGGCTGTGAGTAAAGAAAAAGAAGATACTGTCACCACTTTTTTTCCAAAAAAAGTATTTTTGGCAGTGTATACCATATTGGCTTACTTAGTGGATAATATCCTGTATCTCGTGACTGTGTGTAACTTGTAATATGATATAAAACATTATATTGGATTAACTGATGAAAATAATCTGCTCCTTATGGACAAGTGGACATACTTCTGTGATGAGTAAGAGGAGCTCCGTTTCCATAGACTGTTCCCTGACACCAAATACTTAATGTGTTTTCACTATTACTTTATCAAATGATATTGGACATTTCTAACAGATTTGTGTGATATATGAGGTCTAGAACTATATATTTGTTTAATGATAGAAATGTATTTTTATATAGATAAGTAGGTTTTATTTTGTTGATTCTTTAACATTTAATTACATTTAGCAGCAGAGTTTTACTTCAGCATATACTGTGATGATAGCTGTTATACTGTTGAATACTTTGATAATTTAATCCAAGAAAAACCTCAGTCTTTAAAATAATTTGTGTGCATGTATGTAGCAGTACATCTCTGGTAAGAACCACTAAAATTTTCTTTAAAATGTGTTAATTAGTGAAATAATGAAAATCTCCTTAGATTTAGACAGAATGTATTATTGCTATTTTAAAGTTTAAAGATGTGATTTTTTCTCTTCATAGATTTTGAATTTTGCTTAAAGAATTCAAATGAATGATAGCTAAAATGATTCTAGGAAATGTTTAAAAACTGTTGTCTTATAAACTAGTTACAAATATTTGATATAAATAAAGCAGGTCCATGAAATTATTAGTGTGTTTTGAGCTGTCTAAACCTGGAAACTCAGAAGCCAAAGTAAATTCCTGTAAGGAGGAAAATTCCTAAAACTCCATTGAGAATATGCACATCCTCCCAGGAGTATCTCATTCTAGCCTGTGTGCTGTTTACAAACCAGACTTGTCAAAGAGATGACCTCAGAATTCCAGCAATGGAAACTGATAGGCATCTGCCTTTTTACCCAAGACAGAAACCAGATGAATAGAAAGAACTAAAAAATCTTCCAAGTAATTGCTTTATATTAAATGACATTGGATTTGTATTCAAAATTGATCTAACGGCAATCAGCAGCTATGGGTAAGAAAGTAAACATTCTTGTACATATATGAGAATGTATACACACATACATATTTACATAATATATATAGTGAGAGAAAATTCTGATTTTAGGCAAGAAGTCACTTAAAGCCAGAATTAAATCTTTTTCCAAAGAAAGTGTAGGGAGGGACCTAGGTATGCAGAGTTGAAGTGTATGAGCTCAAATCCCAATTCTACCACCTACTTACTAAGCGGTGACCTGTAAGAAGGTCATTGAGGCAGTATTATCTGCCTGATAGTTTTGTTGTCAGAACAGTTCCTGGCCCATAGAAAGCACTATTTCAGACTTCAATATTATTCCCAGAGGTTTCAAAAAGAGAAAATGTAATGAGATACTAAATAACGAATGTGGAAAAACATAGGCTGTAGGGGACCTGAGTCCCAACCTCAGGTAAGGTAGGTGACCTCTAGCATGTTACAAAACTTCTCAGAGCCTCCATTTCCCTATTTTATAAATTGAGGTGACAGTCCTGAATTTGGGAGATAAGGGATAGGTGGAAAATCCTTGCACATGATAGATACTCAGTATTGGGGTATTTTTCCCCACAACACTAGAGTTGTTTGTTAAAGATCACAAAAACATCTGTGTTCATATGTTTTTATGGATAATAAACATTATTCTGTGTACTTCTTTTAGGGTGAAAATGGTTTACATGGTGTTCCAGGATTACCTGGTCAAAAGGTAAAGAGTTCTTGAATGTTTCATCTGAGTTAAGAATTTTAACATGTTGAAAAATAAATTTGCACATAGTGTTCTGAAAATATATTTGATTAGGCTGAATTTCCTCACAGACTTTTAGAAAGCTATGGGTGTCTTTTCAAAGAGAACTCGTGGAATCAATCTCGTATTGAAGGGACCATTTTAGGAGGAAGCTTTGTCACAGAGCTTTAGTAACATGCTTCTCCAAAGAAGTCAATAATAGTGCTTTCTAGGGGGTATGGAAGTGTACATAGCTGCCCTGGAAGTGTTTCCAATTTTATTAGTCAGAGTCCAAAACGTACAATAGAACAAATTGTACTTCCTTTTGCTGGTTTTGGTTACCTCTTGCTTATCTACCTTTTTGTATATTCCAGATAGTGCTAAACATAATAGTTACAATGACATAAAATACTAAATATTACAAAGATGCCGAAGACAACTATATCTTCAAAAATATTTTTGTTTCAGAAGAAGGCATTCCTAATAAGTAAGGAGTTTTGCATGGACCAGCCTACCTCTTTCTATGCCTAGTATCTTTCTCTTTACCAAGGTGAACTTCCTTTGTGCCCCTCTACTGTCCAAGGGCTGCTTTCTTCTGTGAAGAAGCCTGGTTATCTGTGACCAGCATTACTGAAAACACAGAGACCATTATATTCCAGTTTCTTGAAGGGATGGGGAGCCACCTCAGGTGGGGCCAGCTGTCATGATACCATCCAGATAATCCCACCACAGGAGAGAGAGCATTACTGATGTAATATTAGATGCCCACCAAAGCCAAGCATATAATTTCTATGCTCTGGAGATGTTTTATAGGTTTTGGCAACAAGATGTCAGAAGTCATTATGCATGTAGGCTTTTCTGTGTAGCTGAAAATATCATTTAAAAAGATATGCACTTATTTATAGTTACAGATTGTGTTAAAAATTTATTTACTTGTCCCAATAAAGATAATAAGATTGAACCAGCAGCAATAAAATGGCAGGCTTCTGAATTTCTTCACAGCAGCTCTAGACAAAACCCATTGATACAGCATGTGCTGCATCTGCGAGTCAAGTTGCAAGCCAAGGGATGTGTAGATTTATCTGCTGGGAAATAGTTTTGGACTTTCCAGCAGCTGTTTGTGGTGGCTGCATCATGCTGACATTGTGGCTGATGTACTGGAGGCGTTTAGCAGCTTCAGTGTCAGCTTGAATTAACAGATCAAGTTAAAGTTTATATTTTAGGGAAAAAGGTAGAAAAAATGTAGACCATGCATTCAGTAATAAAAAGCAATATCTAACAACTAACATATTTTTTTTTTGGTGACTTTTTGAGGGTAGATGAAGCAAAAATAATTATTTAATTATATGCATATGACACACACACACTTATACATGTATTGTTTAATCATTGAATTATATTATCTAATACTATTTAATTATATAATAGTATACATGTATGCAATTATGTGTATATATATATAGAATAACATACAAACTAAATGTGTGTGTATCTATGCATGTAGATTTTTACACACACAAACACACACACACATATATATATATATATATAGTAAAAAACTGGCATTCCCTTTCATATAATTATGTATCTATGCATGTAGATTTTTACACACACAAACACATGCACATATATATATATAGTAAAAAGCTGGCATTCCCTTTCACATAATTAATAGGAATTTTATATACCAAGGGTCACCTTGTCGAGGCATTACAGGAAAAACTACAGATCAGAAACCCTCTGTCTCTTGTCTCTGTACACTCAAGAAATGCTTACTAAATGCTTCTTATGCTCAAGGCCCTCCATGGGTAGAGAGAAGTGCATGACTCATCCCCAACATTCATGTGCTGGCTGTGTTGTTATGAGTGCCTGACATGTACAAGGCACTCAATGAACTTTTGTTGAATGTATGAATGAAGCATCAGTTAAGGGGGGAAATAAGCTTGTCAGATCAGAGAGAATGTAGATGAAGAAAGGGAGACTTATACCTTTTAGAATAAATATGGTAATTGAGAGCCAGCAGCCCTCTAAGCACCAATCCTCTTTCTGTGACTGAGCCAGGATAGTGGACAGGAAAAAGCATAGCACTGGTGTTGAAGGTAGAGCTAGAACCCAAGGGTTCAAACCTGAACTCATTCATCATGAGACACTCATCAGAATGTTATTCCATAGTAGTCAGCTTTCTAAGAAGGCTGTTTCCACTAAATCTAATAAAAGAAATAATAATAAGAATGGCTAACTTAGTCTTTGCCAGGCACTATGAGGATACATCAAATTCTCAAAACAAGTCATTGAGGAAGATAGTATTATCATACTTATTTTATTCCTGAGAAAATTCAGGCTTATCAAGGTTAAATTGCCTTGGAAATTGTGAAGCTGTAGCTTATACCCTAGAAAATCATTCCTTTAGTATTTAGAAACATTTAAATCTTATGTAACTTCATATTGGTTTAGAGCTTACATGTTAGAAGTGGTTATTTATAATTACTGATTTTTCATTGTTAGAAACATTTTTATTGTAAAAATTGCACGTGTTATAGTATCATTTTTATTACTATACACATCATATTACTCTTCTACAGGGAGAGCAAGGTTTTGAAGGCAGCAAAGGAGAAACTGGTGAAAAGGTAAGTATCTCTTTTTATGGTCACATCTGTAAAAATAAATTGTGTTCTTGAAAATGTTTTGAAATAGAATATTTAACTTGTTTTGCACATACCCTAAAGCAATTCAATAATTTTATAGACATAACTAAAACATTTGCTTCAGTTAAGGTAGAATAAATATATTAATAATTGCCAGAAATCTTTCTAAACTTATTCGGATGGTATTAATAGTTAAATACTTCTAGTTAAATTTGTTTTATTGATACGGAAATGATTTAAACGATAAAACATTAGATTTTCTTATTATGGAATCGTTTACTTACTAAGTGTCCAATTATTTAAATAAATGCTTTGTTTATATGTATACCTGTTTTATCAGTGGAATTTTTTTCCTGAAGGAATAAATAAGAACAACTAATTGTCAAAGTCAGGATCCCACAGAAAAGAGATGCCGTACTAAAACTGGAATACTTTAAAAGAGTTTAACAAAGGCATGGTTTAAAAAGTGTGGGCAAGGTATAAGAAAACCACAAGCATTGTGCAGTATCCCAGTTCAGGTTACAGCAGACTCCTTAAACCCCACGTGATTACCAGACCCAGAGGCAGAGAAAACTGTGTGGCGAAGGCTAGAGACAGGAGCTGAGGGTAGCACTCAAACCAAGGTAAGCACATAAAGGAGGAGCCAGGGCAATAAACACCTCCATCCCACTATCTTCCAGCCCTCAGCTCTCCTATGGGATCCCACCAGCCAAACCAAATTGAGAGCCAGTGGGATGGAGGAATCCTATAAGGCTCAGCCTCCCGAAGTCCAGAGCAGGTGGATAAGAGTGGACAGTGGATCTTGAGGGACCAAAGGCAGAAGCCATCCTTCTAATCTAAGTGCTGTCATTTAAAGTCACCTACTTAGAAAACTAAAGTCTAGGTGGTTAATTTTAATAGAGTATTCTATGAGTATTTTAGTATTCTAATGTTAATAGAGTATTTTATTTTAATAATTACTGAAAGTCATTTGATAGTGAAAATATTTAAGCAATCATTGTTTTACACATTTATAACTTTCTATTGAAAGTACAGAGAATAGAACACTTGGTTATCCAAACTTTTCCGTTAGATGAACATTTGAATCCTTTTTCATTTCAAAAACTGTTTTGTTTTTTAAAAAAACAAAAAAATATATCATTCTTTTGTTTTGTAACTCTTGCATACATCAAGTTTATGTATGGAATTATATGGCCAGAGGATAGCTAGAAGAGAGAATAATCTCAAATTAGACAGTATTGCTTGTATTTAGCTTTCTTGCCAATGGTCAGTTATTTGCTTTTTCAGTAAGTATTTACAGAGAGAATGAGCATCTATTATAATGATAAGACAAATTATATATGTTACAAACTGCATGATAATTACTTTTCCTCACAGAACTCAGAAAGAGAAAAGAATGGCATTATAATAATCATACTTTTAGAGATCATTTCATTAAATGATGACTATTTTTAAGGTGAATCTCTTTTCTTGGAAATCCCTTGAACATTTTTGCTTTAGAATAACAGTTATTGGAAAGCCATGTCTTCAAATAAATGCTTTGTTTATACATATTTCTGATTTATTAAGTGGGATTTTACCTGTAGTAATAAGTAGTGAATAAGTGAAATCTGATTTATTCTCTGGAATTTAAAGTCACTAATAAACTAAAGTCTTAGTAGTTGTTTTGAGAGTTTATACACATGGTATAGCTCAATAATAAATAGATTCTCACAGGCTATAATGCATTAGAAAACTATTCATCATATTTGGCTCCAAGGATTTTCCTTCTGGTTCCTCATATCTATTAACTGTTGCATTCAAATAGTCAATTTCACCACAAGGTAAAAATATGTTTGTAGAAAAATTGAAATATATTAGAAAAAAATAAAACATCAAACAGAAAAGACAGTATGTACCTTGAATAAGAATCCCAATTTAGATGCTTTATAGTTAGATGCAAGAGTCTTGTAGTAACCCTTATGTCATTTTGATTGGTGCAAAAGTAGTTATGTTACACCAACCAGATAAAAATGATGTTCTGCTTTATTATTTGCTGTATATTAAATGTTTGAGTTTTTTTCATTGTTAGCATACTATGTATTCTGATCCAGAACTACAAATATTTTTGCATAAGATAAGTAATTGAGGTCTTATAAGTTAACTTTATTTCTAGATTAAACAAGAAAAGTCTACGAAACACACTGGTATGACAACAGCATGGGATTCCTGGATTACTCACAACATAATTTGTTTTCTGAACAAAGTCAATCTAACTTGGACTTTAATTTTTTTTTTTAAACTGAGTATACATTTTTTTAAACCCACGTTTCCTCTTTAATTACTCTATTGTGGCCTTTACTGTGTTTAATTTGGCTGAATGACAAGTCACCAGTTGCAAAGTACAATAATTCAGGAAGTTGTTATTGGTCAGATATGTCATATCTTCCAGAAACACATAGTAACCGGTCAAAATATAAAAACTACTTCTACTGCAAAAGGTAATATACTATGTGATGATTTTCAGGTAACATTTCTATAATACAGTGGAAACCAGGTAGAGGAATCTACTTCCATTATGGCTAAAAAACTAACCTTCAGGCTAACTGAACTCACTAGAGTGACAAAGTAGCACCTCAAAGAGTTGAGCACTCTGTCCTTAGTCCTAAGAAGAACCTGTGGCACTAGAACAAGTATAAAATACTTCATTTGAAGTATATTTCTGAATCTATAGAAACTTGTAACAACAGGGCGGAGGCTCATACACTCCTGAACAAACCAATTCACCCAAGTCAGTCCTGAAGTGAAAGTTATTTTAAGGGGTAGTTCTCTCAAAAAGGTTGGTTTCTGGTGCTGACAAGACTCTCTCAGATGACAGCTATTTGCAGGTTTACCATGTCCTGGTTTATCATTTAGACGTATATGAATGACACCATCTCACTTCACCATCCCTAGCTGGCAGATTAGGTGTGTATCACCCAAGAATACTTGGGCTCTCCAACAGCATAGCTCATGAGGCAGGAGGGATGAAGGACCCTCCCCATAACTGAGATCTGTATTTTGGCTTCTCTGCCTCTATAGAAGTGGTCTTCTGGGGATTTTCCTTAGATTTCCTTCAGTAATATTATGATAGTGCAGGGTGCTACTACAAACAAAACACAGAGTTCAATCCTCAGATAACAGTTATCCCCATAATATCTATCAGCCTTCCCAGCAATGATTTTGTCAAATTCTTGTTATGTAATCAAATGTAAATGCATGAACTAAGCTCTTACATTACGTTAGAAAAAGGCCATTTAGCAAGGATTCATTCAAGTGCTCTTCACTCCTCAACTCCGAGCTTTTACTTTACGTCCTTGTGAAGATAGAAATATTACTTAGTTACATTTATAAAAGAAGCAGCAAATAGGAAATGAAATGTAAATATCTGCCTTATTATACCATTCAGTATTTTTAAGTAATTGCTTCAAATCATGTAATTTAGTTTGCTTTTAAAATAATGATTATTGAGAGAGATCCAAGATGGCTGATCACTAGCAGCTCGGGATTGTAGCTCCCAGTGAAAGCGCAGAGAACGAGAGGATGCCACACTTTCAGATGAATTCTTGTTGCTCACGCACCAGGAGATTCCCAGTGGAGGAGCCCCACGGTTCGCCAGCGTGACTCTTGTGACCAGCGAGGCGGTTTTGCCGGCGCCTTGGAGCGTCGGTTCTTGGTGCAGAGTCGGAAAAGCACTGTCAATCTTAACGCCACTGTTTTAGTTGGCACAGTGGGTTGCTCAGATTTCAGCGCTGAGAATAAATAAGTTGGACGTCCACTCAGAAACCCAATTACAAAGACGGTAATTATAAAGACCACAGATGGATAAATCTACAACGAAGGGAAGAAAACAGCCAAAAAAGGCTGAGAATACCCAAGATCAGAATGCCTCTCCCTCAGCAGGGGATCACAGTTCCTCATCAGCTACTGAACAAGGCTTGATGGAGAAAGAGTGTGTTCCAATTACAGAAGCAGGCTTCAAAATGTGGATAATAAGAAACTTCTGTGAATTAAAAGAACTTGTTCTAACCCAATCCAAAGAAACTAAGAACTTTGAAAAAAGGTTTGATGAAATGTTAACAAGAATACACAATTTAGAGAGGAATATAAGTGAATTGATGGAGCTGAAAAACACAATATGAGAACTTCGTGAAGTATGCACAAGTTTTAACAGCCGAATTGATCAAGCAGAAGAAAGGATATCAGAGATCGAAGACCAACTCAATGAAACAAAACAAGAAGACAAGATTAGAGAAAAAAGGATAAAAAGGAACGAGCAAAGTCTCCAAGAAATATGGGACTATGTGAAAAGACCTAATCTATGCTTGATAGGTGTACCTGAATGTGACGAAGAGAATGAATCCAAGCTGGAAAATACACTTCAGGATATTATTCAGGAAAATTTTCCCAACCTAGTAAGGCAGGATAATATTCAACTCCAGGTAATACAGAGAACACCACAAAGATATCCCTCAAGAAGAGCAACTCCAAGGCACATAATCGTCAGATTCACCAGGGTTGAAATGAAGGAGAAAATACTAAGGGCAGCCAGAGAGAAAGGTCAGGTTACCCACAAAGGGAAGCCTATCAGACTTACAGCAGATCTCTCAGCAGAAACCCTACAAGCCAGAAGAGAGTGGTGACCAATATTCAAAATCCTTAAAGAAAAGAACTTTCAACCCAGAATTTCACATCCAGCCAAACTGAGCTTCGTAAGTGAAGGAAAAATAAAGTTTTTTGTGAACAAGCAAGCACTCAGAGATATCATCACCACCAGGCCTGCTTTACAAGAGCTTCTGAAAGAACCACTACACATAGAAAGGAACAGTATCAGCCTTTCTAAAAAATACCAAAAAGTAAAGAGCATCAATATAATGAAGAATTTACGTCAACTAATGGGCAAAACAGCCAGCTAATATTAAATGGCAGTATTAAACTCACATATATCGTTATTAATTCTAAATGTAAATTGACTAAATCCCCCAATCCAAAGACAGACAGGCAATTTGGATAAAAAACTGAAACCCATTGGTATGCTGCATCCAGACCCTTCTCACATTCAAGGATACACAAAGACTCAAAACAAAGGGATGGAGAAAGATTTACCAACCAAACGGAGAGCAAACATAAATAAATAAAAAGCAGAAGTTACAGTTTTTGCCTCTGATAAAATAGTCGTTAAAGCAACAAAGATCAAAAGAAGCAAAGAAGGACATTATATAATGATAAAAAGATCAATGCAACAACAAGAAGAACTAAAGATCCTAAATATATACACACCCAATACAGGAATACCCAGACATACAAGACTAATAAAGAGACTTAGACTCCCACACAATAATAGTGGGAGACTTCAACATTAATATTAGACAGATCAATGAGACAGAAAATTAACGATATCCAGGACTTGAAAACTCAGATCTGGAACAAGTAAACTTAATTAACATTTATAGAACTCTCCACTTTAAGTACACAAAATATACACTCTTATCAGTACCACATCATATCAACTTAGAAGTTTAAATGAAATATTGGTTGGCTCCTTGTTTGTTATTCTCTTCCCTCATTTTCTTTCATTTCTCTATTATTAAGCACAATTATAGGGATACCCATATTTCGACTGCATTCTAGCCTGGGCAATAAAGCAATACCCCCATTCTCTCTCCCTCTTCCTCTTTCTCTTTCTTCCTCTTCTTTATTCTTTTTCTGATTCTTTTTTTCTTTCTCTCTTTCTAAAAAAAATACAAAAAAAATTCTAAAGGAAAAAAATAAATAATGATTATTTTATGTTGTCACTCAAGCTCTGACTAACTTGAAGTTTAAGAACTAATTTTCCCAAAGTTAAACTTAACTGCAGAACCTATTGTTAAATATCATTTGATTGCGAGAAACATCCAGTGGCAACTGCTACTTATACTTTAGTTTTCTCGTTTTACTACCCAAAGTATAGTCAATTGTGGTTCATTGAAGAGTGATGTTTAACTTGGACATCTATGGTAGCAAATTCTTACCAGGATCTAAGATGCTTCTGCTGGTGTGGAACTTTTCCATTTGGGGAATTAAAGTTATCTGGTCTCTTGAGGACCTCTTAAGTTTGATGAAAAGAAAAAAACAATCAGATGAGCATTTCTTTACAAACCATAAGACTGCAGGAGAGGTGGAAAGCATCCAACATGTGGCATATTCTGCAGCTGTGAGAGTCCATGGTTCAGCAAGGTCTTGCTTTCTCTTGTTTAGGCTTCTGGGCATCATCTATTTTGATCATCTCGATTGCTCATCTTTTCTTCCACTCTGGGTTACACTAATAACAATAAATGAAAGCACAGAACTAACAAGAGTATACAGTCCCTGCTTTAACTCATCTCTTAAAACTGCTGTTGGAAAACTAGTTGTAAATTTGCAGTGACTTGTGATCTTTTTACTGTCTTCTTTTTACCAAAGTATAATCTAGGTCCTAAAATGCCATATGAGATATGTATTTAAATTAGAAAAGTGTGTTTAAATATTTATTACTCTGGTTTTATAGTGGTCGCAAATATTTTTTACCTGACAGAATCCACTAGAAAAGCATTCCACAGACCTGTATTCCTAGTTGATTTATTTAACTCTACACTGTTATAAGATTGTGTACAAAATGTAATATTCAAATGAATAGAATTATTAAGATGTCTATTATAACCTAGCATAAAGGACATGTATATTTTACTACCCCGAAACTACCTGGGCTTATTTATAATTAAGTCATAATTTAAACATTTGTATTTCTTTTATCATCAGTCAACATCAGCTAATTTTTGTATGACATAATTCAAATTTTTATAAGCCAGCCTAAAGTAAAATATATTTAGGCTTAGTGCTGATTGCATTAGTGTTGATTTTATTAGCACTAATTTTATATGCCACCTTTTGGCAATGTGATAGGAGGAATGGAAAATGCTTACTAGAAAATGTCTTCACTTACCTATTTCATAGGTTAATCATTCATATTGGTTTCTTATCAAATGCATATTAAAAACAGCAGCAGTGAATTTATTCTTTTGTGTTGTTTTTTGTTTTCAGCATTAAAAATATATCAACTATGATATGTCTCATATAGTCCTAATATATAGAGGATAGGCTCATAAGCATGTTGGATAATTTACTTGGTAGCATTTTGTTCATTTATTTCTGATAGATAGATTTAACTTTTGTATCTAACTTGTAACAACAAAAGTTAGAAAAGCAGACTATTTTTATACTAATACCACAAATAAATTATGTCACCTGCCAGTAACTTACTAAAATATTGACTTCTAGCATTAAATATCATGAAATTATAGTAACTCAGAAAGTCAATAGTGACCATTTGCTGCTAGAAACAACAATTATGACTTTAAATAAATCAGGACCTTTACACTGAAAAATCTTTTCACTTTAATCAATTTCTCATTCAATTGTTATGGTAATTACACATAGAACATGAGAATTTGAATGAGTGGCTGTGACTTTTGGCCACTTAAAATTTGGTATTGAGTGAGAAAAAGCCCAAATGAGGATTTATATATGTAAACAATTATTCAGAACGTTCTGGAGTAGAATCTAGATCACTTAACAGGGAATGTACATTCTTAGTTTCTGGAGTACCATTCCCAAAACAGCCTAGACTTGATGTTTATTTTCAAAGTAATGTTGACATATCATAAAATAAATGGATTCACATACTTTTGTGTTCTGTGTTCCAGTCCAGCTCTGTAATGCCAGCTGTATGAACTTGGATATGTTCCTAGATTTCTTTCTTTCTTTCTTTCTTTTTTTTTTTGAGACGGAGTTTCGCTCTTATTACCCAGGCTGGAGTGCAATGGAGCAATCTCGGCTCACCGCAACCTCCGCCTCCTGGGCTCAGGCAATTCTGCCTCAGCCTCCCGAGTAGCTGGGATTACAGGCACATGCCACCATGCCCAGCTAATATTTGTATTTTTAGTAGAGACGGGGTTCACATGTTGACCAGGATCATCTCGATCTCTCGACCTCGTGATCCACCCGCCTCAGCCTCCCAAAGTGCTGGGATTACAGGCTTGAGCCACCGCACCCGGCAGATTTCTTTATTATAGTTTCCTCTTTTATAAAATGAAGCTAATTTCTACCTTATAGAATGATTGTAGGAATTAAATGAGTGCCAGTGAATTAAAAATGTTCAATAAATGTTAATATCCTCAACAGCGAATATATAAAAAGTAATATAAAATCTTAATAGTTTGACAAAAATTAATTTGACTGAATTATTATATATTTTTATTTGTGTGACATTAATTCCTAATTTTTCTTATGAATAAGTAAATAAAAGACAGGAGGATATGGTATTTAGCTACTGATATGTGACAAATCATCCCAAAACTTAATGGCTTAAAACAATCATTTATTTAGCTTGTGATTCTACCATTTAGAAATTTACAGTAGGCTTAGCTCAGTGATATTTTTTTTGGTCTCAGTTGATCTTATCTAAGTTCATTCATACAATTTGCCTTTGTTATCTGCAGATTATGCATCCAGGGATTATGCATCTGTGGATTCATCAACCATTAATCAGAAGTAAATATTGAGAAATAAAAACTGAAAATAACAATACAACAATAACAAATAATACAAATAAAAATACAGTCTAGCAACTATTTGCATAATATTTATATTGTATTAGTTATCATAAGAAAATTAGAGATTATTTAAAGTATGTGGGAGGATATATGCCAAAACTATGTCCTTTTATAGAAGAGATTTGAGCATCCATGGACTTTGTTATCAGCAGGAGTCCTGGAACCAATCCCCAGCAGATTGTTGGGGAAGAGCGTATATCTCTTTTCAGTTGCCAGGTTGGCTGAGAATGGTTGGGCTAGTTTGGCCTTTGCTAGACAACATGTTTCTACTCCAGATGATCTCTCATCTTCCAGTGGTTATGTTGGACTTATCCTCAAGGTGAAGGCAGAGATCCAAAAAGAGTAAGCAGAAGCACATAAAGCCTCTTTAGCTTCCTTGCTTAGAACTAGTATGCCCCCACCTCGACCATGTTCTATTGGCCAATGCAAGTCTCAAACCCAGCCTAGATTCAAGGAGTAGTAAAATAGATTCTACCTCTTGATAAGAGAAGCTACATAGACACATTGCAAAGAATATAAATATATGGAAGGGTGAAAAAAGGGGATATTTTGTAATAAATCTAATACAAATGATATAAAATTTTATTTAAAATTAACAGTAGAGTAGAAAAGTTAAACATTTATCAACTTTACTTCATTTTTCTTTTTCTCCCATCACCTAAAGTATAATTCTTAAAGCTAGGTTTATATAGTGGGATTTGGAGACTGTATCAAACATATTTTGCATTTGAAATGGTAGAAACACTTTATATGTAATAGGAAAATATTTTTAAAATCTTAATTAGAATGGGAAAAGAGAAACACAGTATATCAAATAATTAAACCAAGGAATGGTTTTGTACTTTTACATACCATCATGGACTTATTAATTTTAGCTAAATTAAAACTGATACTAGAATAAATGGAAAAAACAAGTCAAAGTTGAAATTTATTTTAGGATTTTATGATTAAAGCTTCTTGGTGATTATGCCTAGTATTCAAAACTAATGCACAAATGTTAAATACTGTTATTATAAATATAGCACTTTCCCATCATCACGCTAAAGCAACTGTTGTCCTGTTACCTTACTTCCTATGAATTCTTCTTGGTTCACCTTGCAGAGTTCTACTGAACATCAGCATTTTATACAATTGTTTCCTTTATCCTAGCAATGTGTAAACTAAACTTCTGCAATTTTTAGGAAGGAGATACTTGTTTGATTCAACAGTTGACTTAAAAACTAAAAAGAACAGATGGAGCAAAATAATAACTATGATTTTTAAAATCATAGCAATTTATCTGTGGCCATTGATAATTGGTGTGGCAGTAACCATGCCAACTTTCAATTATGCACGGTAGCAGGCAATTGGGAAAGAGTGATGGTAATCCCACAGCCAAGGCAGAGGCTTAATGCTAGTCATTACAGATTGTGTGTTATTTTCCTAATTCCTTAAAGTGCTCATGAATAACTCTCAATTTATGTGAACTATGTTAACCCTCTGTTGTTTCATCACTTACTAGTAGTTATAGAAAAAGTAAAATGTCCAGAGAGAGAGAGAGAGAGAGAGACAAATAAGAGGAGAATAACTATAAAGGGCTATAATATTTTATGAACATTAATTAGTCTTTTAAATTATTTTAATGACTGCATAATATTTCATTATATAGATATGTAATATTTTATCTGAGCATTCCCTTGTAGTTAGAAATTTAACAACATTTGTTAAATATGTTTTCCTATTTGTCTCATTGGTGACTTTAGCAAAATAATTTTTATAGAATAATCATATAGAAGCCAGGTTGGAGTTCGCTGAAGAGTTAATTTACAGGTGACCAATAAAGACACCATGCAGAAAAACCCCTGCAAGAATTAGCTGTGAAGAGGACAACAGCCATAGGACAGTAGCTGGAGAGGGTGTGGATTATTTAAGAAGACTTTATACCAAAATCCAAAGCAATCATAAGGTCCTTGGCAGGAAATACTCTTGAACAAGCTAGGACCCAAAAGAAAAGCACAGACTAAGTTCACTAATACAGAGAATTCCAAATGTTTTATGCTTCCTAAGAAATGTCAGACTTAAGCCATCATCTTTAAGTAATTCCCGTTAAAATAAAGAATAAGACAAAGATGCAATTGCTCTTATTTAACAGTATTCTGGAATTTCTGATCTATGTCCATTTTACTTCCAAATTATAGTTTAAATCTGTCTCTTTTTCTCCATCTACCCCAATGTCACCAAAACATAATCATTAGTCACCTCCTAGCTAATCTCCTTGATTTCACTCTTTCTCATCCATTCTCCAAATTATATAGCCTGATGCATCTTTACAAAACTATTCTTGTGGCTTCTATTTTTAAAACAGTTTAGTTGTTTCCCATTAGGTTAAAATCCTGAATCCCATAAGGTCCTGCCCAGTTGGACGCAGACGTGCTTCTCAGAGCTCATCTCTTCCCACGTTGCCCTTTTCTGCTTCTATTCCAGCCACACCAACCTTCTTTCAGTACCTTGAATATGTCAGGCACTCTCATGACTCACAATTGTCCATCACTGTCTTCACTGCTTTGAATATTTTCCCCTTCATTAAGCTTCCCTCTGTCCACTTACCACCTCTTAAAAGTCATTCTCGGAGGTTTTCTTAACTCTCCAAGATCTCCAAAGTCTGCTCCCTCTGTTATAATTTCTCATTTTACCCTTTACACTACACTGCACCTTTATAGCATTTACCACAATTTATAATTATAAATGTATTGGCACGAGGTTTTTGTTTGTTTTTATTTCTCCAGTAGAGTAGAAGCTTCAGGAAAGCAAAGACCATGTCTGTCTGTGTACGTTTTTATCTCTAACACTCAATCAAATGCCTGGCACATAAAAGTATTCAATTAACTAATTCATTACTGCAGGGAAGTAGTATAGGCAAAATTAAGTAGTGTTTCTTTTCAGCCACCTGAAGTATTTAATAATTATTATCCTGATGCATTCAGTTCAGTATTTACCCTATTCACTTTCAGACTCCTACTATTACATTTGTGAGATATAGCTAGGGATAAAAATTAATTTTACATGTATGACCCTTAAAACTGTGTTCAAAGACAATATATAAAACATTAACATATTTAATAGTATACTAAAATTTACACAGGAAAAATTGGTTAACATATTTCCATTTTTTATTATTTGTGAATCACACTGCCTTTTGGCAGGCACTATTTAGCTCATTATTCTATAAAAGAAAATACAGTTATTTTAATACCAGATATTATAATGTCTTTTGAATTTAGTAGTAGTGTTAAAGGTTGTCTACTGGCTCCTGTGTCATAATTTTAGTTTCCAATTACAGTGGAATGTTGGGCTATTGACTGCAGTGAACCAAGATTGGCTTTGTTAAGGAAATTTATTCACTCACTGTTTTATGCAATTTAAGGAGAAATAAATATGCAAGTTTGGGGTCACAAAGAATAAATAGAGAAACGTTGATCCTCATTTATATCATGATTAAGGCAACATGACTTTTGATAGTTTCTCCTTAATCAGTGCTAAGTATAAAAGGGTGGTTTTACAATGTCTCTACATTTTGCTTTTATTTTGACCTTTACTCTATTAATCCTGTTTCTTCACTCCAGGCTCTGGAGCTGCCTCAGGTTTCTACTATTAGTTTTTGGTCTCCCCTTTCTCCTTTTTAGGATCTGCCTGTGCCATAGACTCAACTTCCTCTGCTCTCTGCTGGGCTCCTTGTCCTCAGCTTCTCATTCATCTCATCACCCCCACTGCTTTCTTTCCACTTGTTTGACTTTCCTCCCATCAAGCCTGATTTCCACTTCAGATTACCTTCTTTTCATTTTCTTTTTTAGTATTTTTTTATTCAAAAACAAGGAATAGATGTCTTAGGCAGTCCCTCACCACCACTGTCCCTGAGCATTTCTGAGTGCAACTGAGTTTACATTAAAAATTGAGGTAAAGGCAACCCTTACATTTGGTGTAAGGTTTATACAAACAGGGTTTTTAGTGTACAAAAAAAAAGATGTGTTTTTTTTTTTTTTTTTTTTGAGACGGAGTTTTGCTCTTGTTACCCAGGCTGGAGTGCAATGGCGCGATCTCGGCTCACCGCAACCTCTGCCTCCTGGGTTCAGGCAATTCTCCTGCCTCAGCCTCCTGAGTAGCTGGGATTACAGGCACGCGCCACCATGCCCAGCTAATTTTTTGTATTTTTAGTAGAGACGGGGTTTCACCATGTTGACCAGGATGGTCTCGATCTCTCGACCTCGTGATCCACCTGCCTCAGCCTCCCAAAGTGCTGGGATTACAGGCTTGAGCCACCGCGCCCGGCCAAAGATGTGTTTTTTTTTAAATTAAAAACAGAATGGATATAAAAATCAAGCGATTGTTTCTGCTTAATACAATAATCAAATATTCATAATTTCTAACTGTTTTTAGTAATCTCAGTTAATAAATATGTTTTATTAACCAGCTCTCTTTGTTGGAGGTACATTCCAAATGATAAAAAGATAATTAATTCAATGTCACCAAATATCACATGACAGGTGTGTTATTTTTATTTAGAAGCTACTGGCATGTGAACTTCTTTCACAATCAATGTAAAAGCAATTCACTTTATAGGAATTGCTGAACAAGTGTGTCCTACCAGACTGAAATAGCAGAATTCCACTGCACAGAAAACAGAGGTGCTAGTGCAGCTGCTGTTCCAAGTGGATATTGTACAATGACTAGTTGTTTTGTAAGTTACTGTCTAGACTATGATTGTCTATTGCTTCTTAGTCTAATCTCTTAAAAAATTATCATTGGTTTTTATTTTCCTTAATAATCCTTACTATCTTCTTTAAGAACATCCCCATCAATGATCTGTTCTAATATCAGTAAAGGATCAATGAAACAAGACAGAAATCAATTAACATTTGCTTTGTCTTTTTCCATTTTTCCTTACTGTTCCTCATTTTCTGCTGTTAATCGTTTTATGTAATCAAAACTCAAGACAAAATGGTAAAGTGATAATGCTTTGGGCAAACATTTTGTGGAATGTTATTTTAAGTACCTGCACTTGTCCAGCCCTGGGGAGGAGTGTGGCAATACAGATGGCTTCAGCTGGCTGTATTCCAGGGGCTCACTGATAGTGATCCTGCCTCCCACTTAAGGTTTACTTGTGTGTACAGATGAATCATGGAGTTCATGTCTTGGTAAGAACTACAAGGCTGGGGCACATAATAGCACCCAGTTATCACAGATCAAATCAAGGGTTCTTCCTTAAATTAGCAGAAAGTTAGGAAGTCATCTAAATTGACTTTCATCCTTTCTCCGGATTTTGACAGGTGGCCCACCGGGCTCTGCTCATTAATGTTAATAACAGACAATTCTAACTTCTTTATTTTAAACCAAAATTTATTCCCTATTATTTTGACCAATCTATCTCAGTTCTAACCTTTTACAACAATGCTTTCTCAGATTATGTATTCTTCCAAATGACTGACCATCTTTTGGAGAGTTTAAGACAGCTTCTTAAACTGTCTCCTAAACATAAAGATGCATTCACCTGAACATTTTCATCTAAGTATCTCAGTTTTGAGTGAATGTCTCACTGTGCTTCATGGATCACTGCTTATGGATCCCTTGTCTTCCTCATAATCCTCATCTTGAGATATTATAATTCATCAGTGGACTGTTAGTGTAATGCTCAGAAATGGATAGAATTATTCTAGTGTTTTGAGCCATGATTCATATAGGCAGTTTAATATAATGAAGGAACTTGGATTTAGTGGAGCTGGGTCTTCATCGTGGCTCCTGGATAGCTCATAGTTGCCCGTGGCTATTTCAATGTCTTCACCTGTAAAAGGAGAGAGTGCAACTAGGTTAGATCTAGAATCACACATGTTTAGAGCTAGAGTGACTCTGAGCATATATAGTTATTTTCTTGAGTCAAAATTTAAGCATTTACATTTACGTATGCTGACTTTATTCTGGAAATTTAAGCCTAGCGTTTCTATTAGTTAACTTTTAACTTTTGATTCTGGCATATATTTCAATGGTAACCTTTTATCAGCTCTGTAGATATGAATTCTAGGTCCTTGAATTTTGTAGACATAAACTCTAGGTCCTTGAGTAACTAATATAAATATTTAATAAGACATGACCAGAATACAGCACTGTGACATATCACTGGAGTTCTCTTTTTACGGGTGATGGCCTAGTAGAAATGAGGGTAGAATTAGCATATTTATTTAACTACTTATTTATTTACCTCACTAAAATTTAACCAACATTGATCAAACACATCTCAAATAACTTTTTTAAATGTCTTACTGAATTAAAGAAACCAAACTCGTAACACGTGATTTTTGTTTTCTGGCATGGTATTTCCTACTGATAATCATCTTATTTTTTACTGAGAGTTCAAAACCAATTTGTTTAATAATTAAATCTAGAATTTTGCTAGGGATTAATGTGAAACTTCCTTATCATTCATATATATATTTTTAAATCAGCAAGCATTAGTGTGTGTAGGCCTTTCCTCCAAGATTCTCAGAGATTCATCTCAGTGGCTAATTTCCATGAGCTCTTAGTTATCTGCCCTTTATCCATCCTCTCCTATCTTAATGTCTATCTTGGTCTCAAGGGTGGTTAGCTACAATTAGTGAATTACAAGGCCTTCAGTTTATTTTCAAAATATTTTGAAACCAACTGTAACCCAATATGATACTGAATCTCTTCCAAACATATGCTGGGTTTTAGAATACTTTCATCTGTTTATTCAGTCATCCATTTATTTAATCATTCAGGACTCACTTTTTTTTTAACCAGATACTGTTTTCAGCACTAGGGTAGAAGATATGAAAGAGACACAATATCCTTTCAAAGAGTAGATATTAAGTGCTTGATGATGTTTTGTATAGGACCTGTGGGAAGGAAGAGGAGAGGGTAAATAACTCTCCCTAGGAGAAGGAGGGGAGTTTTCAGTAAGGTTCTTTAGTGAGTGCTGAAGCATAGGTAAGAGTTCTCCAGAACTAGGAAGAGGCAAATGAAACAGTTCATTGTAAGGTATAGAGTAAGAACAAAATATGAGATATTTAAGGAACCAGATGAAGTATTTTGTGTGACAAAAAGAAAACCAGCAACCACCAGAGAGAAAAACAAAAGGATTTAAAAACTGCCTGAGTCACAGTTTCAGACAAAACACTCAAGGGATACAATTGCCAGGAAATAACATCAAGAGGATGCCTCTGAGCATTCAGGTGATGTCATGCTTAGCTCACTCTTCCCTGGTAGGGGTACACCTGACCAAAACGTCGAGGGAATCCTCTTACTAGAAAACCCATCTGAAGCCACCAGACAAAAGCTTAGAGGCTGACATTCCTTTGAAAGGTTCAGGCTGGCTTTGGTAAGAATATAGTTAAGCTTTTTGCTTGTCATTTCCCAAGAATTTCTGAAACTATCTGTTTTCATTATTCTTGCAATTTATAAAAACTGAACATTTTAATCTAATGGGGGATAATAGATGTGGCCTCTATCTAGGTTTATTTTGCTAGTTAACTTCCTAAAGCAACTTAATTCAAACTATTTTATTCTGTCCTTCATTAAGAAAGAAAAGAAAAATATGAAATGTAGCCATTTCTTTCATGAATCAAACAAGATTTAATATTTGATCATCAAGAGTAAGTGGTAAGTTTCTTGCTTTACCTGCTATAAAAGGTCATGGTCATATTGACAAAAAAAAAAAACCCCACAACATTTTACTGATCTAAATTTCAGCAACTTACTAGCTAGAAATCTCGTCTCTTGCTGTGATCTTGCTTCTCAAATTGTCAACAGGAATACCCAGTGATTTGATATGTGTTACCTCTGTGAACTGATCAGTATATGAGTCAACAGCAGGCCTTGCTGGCATTCCCTTTTGATAACCTGTGAAGAAGAGTAAGAATTTCAGGTACAAATGAGCTGGCAACTGAAGCTTTTGTTGTATTTCTAGTTAGGTTGAGGTATAGCTGTTGGTAGATATACAGATACATATACATGTATATATATATATATACATATATATATATATATAGAGAGAGAGAGAGAGAGAGAGAGACAGACAGACAGACAAACAGACACAAAGAGATAATGTTTTGCATTTTAACCAATAGATAATGTTTTTATATGTTCCTGCAACAGTTTGAAAAATTTATAACTCTTTGGACAAAAAAAAGAAACAAAACACCTTAAATTGAAAAGTAGACATTTTGTAAGACTCATTCTTTGATATAAAGAATAGTAAGAAACCAATAAATGAAGAAAACAGTCCTAAATGACCCTGGAACAAAAGAGATAATGAAAAGGAAAATTCGTGAAAATCAATGCACAAGAAAAATACTTTATATCAAAACATATGGATCATATCAAAAGCCATAATGAAGATGAACATATATAGTGTAAAATTTGTTTATTATAAAGAAGTAAATATAAAAATAAAGGAAATATATTTTATCTTATGTAATAATAAGTAGCCCCCCAGACAAAATGGCAGAGAGGAATTAATAAATATAGTCACTAAAATCATTGAAACAGAAAATTTTAAAAATTGTAGAAAGGGCAAACAAATACAAAAAGCAAATACAAAAAAAGGTTTAATAAGTGACTAAGAAAATGAATACATAAAATTCAATTATTCAATTAAGGAAACAGAAAAAAGAAAATGGAAATAAGATAAGCTAGGAATAAGAAAAAAAATTGACCACAGGTAGTACATGGACTTAAAGAATTCTGAGAGACTATTATTTTATGTGTAATTTGAAAGAAACAAATTTGATAACCTAGAGAAAATGGATGATTTTTTCAAAACATAAAAATTTGACAAGAATAACTGGAAAATATGACTATGGTAATTACTGTGGAAGAAACTGGAGAGGTGATTCAGAATCTACCATTAAATAAAGCACCAGGACTAATTGGATTTTTCAGCAGGATTTTATGTAGCTAGTGTTATTTAAACTATTCTAGTTTAAAGGAAAGATACATAGCCTTCAAGAAGTCAGCAAAATGTTAATACTAAATCTAATTTTTCAAATATAACTTTATTAATATATATATACATATTTTTAAATAAAATATTACCCTATAGAATTCAACCATTCAGCAAAAGTAAGATCAAGTAGGATAATACTATGAAGTCAAGGTGGATTCATGTTAAGAAATTACATATATATCAACATAATACATCAGCCAATTAGACCACAAAAGGTAAATGATTATATCAGTAGATACTGAAGCTTTTGATAATAGGCAATATTCACTCCTAATAAGATCTTCAGATAAAATAGGAATTCTTGAAATATTTTTACTAAAACCCAATAGCAAATACTATTCTTAAAAAGGCACAACTAGATTAAAAATGAAATATGCGGAAATAAGACCTAAGGAGATACAATTGCTATAATCATTACTTCACATGAAAATTAAGTAACCTGTGTAGCACTAGAAAAAAATAGATAAACTATCCTTTTAACTAACAAGTTGACTCTATAGGAAGAAAACTTAAGAGACTTTGGGAGAAAGATTTTTTTCAATTAAAAAATAATTTGAGTAATTGGTTAGATACTAGAGATATATTGTAAAAACAATAAACTTCGTTTATTTTAGCCTTAAATGCCTAGGGATATAATGGGAAATGTTCCATTAATGTAAGTAGTAAAAACAGTAAGAATTTTGGGAAAATATGAATAAGAAAGGGACAAGCTGGTATACAAACAAAATCAAAGGACATCAAATAAAATCTAAATGAATGTATGTAGATACCATTTTCTTTAAAATGATAACTTTAAAAGTTCAGTAATTCGAAATTAGTATGTAAATGTAATGCAGTACAAACAGGAATTCCAACATGTTTTAAATTTTGTTTTCAAGTTGGTAAAATTTCTTAAAGTTTATATAAACAAATATTTAACTGAAAATAGTCAAACATTTTTTGAGAAAGAGAAATTTAGTAAGTGTGAACTTGTTTTACCACGTCATAACATTCTATAATGTCACAGTAACAAAATAAATATTGTACCGTGTAGAATAAAGATAGTTGACTAAACCTGAGGATTTAGAAATTGACCTCAGAAGTTATATGATGTTAATTTAACAAATTTTGTGTTTGTATTTGTTTGAACAGATGGATTATTCCATAGGTGCATCAGCACTACTCTATCCATGTGAAAACTGTTTTATACCCTATATAAAAATAAATGCCAGATAAATGAATGATTTATATAAAAATCAAAACAAAGCAATAAATACTTTGCATTTGTCTAATCCAGAATTAGGGGTATATCTAACCAAGATTTGAAACCTAGAGACTGTAAAGTAAAAGATAGATGTATTGGACATATAAAAATTAAATATTTCAGTGGTAAAGAGCCATACTCAAAATTAATTAGGAAATAATTGTTCTGATAAAATATAATTAGTAGATGACCAATTAATATTTGTACTTTCCAGAGAGTTTTTAATAACTAAGAAAAGACAACTCAGTTTTTGAAAATGGACAAAATGTGTGAATAGACAGCTTACTAAAGAAAAAAATTCCAATGCTAATAAACATGTATAAGGTTCAGATTCAGTGGTAGTCAGTGATATGTAACTTAAAGCAATTATGAGATTTGTCTTTACACCCATTAGCCTGCCACCTGTTGCTGGATGTGATTCAAGGACAAAGATATTCTCATACATTGCTAGTGGTATGTGTAGAGCTACAGTTTCTTTTAGAAAGCAGCTGGGTAACATCCATTCAAAAATGAAAAAAAAAAAAAAAAGCATAATCTTTTTACTTATAAATTGCCTTCTTGAAAATCTGACTTTTATAACTATATTACATGCATGTGATGGCCTTTATTTTTTTTAAGTGGTATAAAGCTTTAATACAACTAACACAAATTCTGTTAAATTCATGCATTTGCTGAGTTCCTAGAACAGTGCTCACACAGAGTTGACACACAAATGTTATAACACAGTATTACTTGTTAGATATACAAAAAAACAAACAATACAGAGTTTTTGCCAATGTGGAATATACTGGTGTTTTGTAGGTACAGAAAACTGAAACTGAGTGAGGATCTTTAACAAGAAAACACCTGAATACATTATGGAACATCTATATCATAGAGTATTATAGAACTATTGAATAAATTAGGATTGTGCTGGGTAATCTAAATTGATGTGTAGAATGTGATGTTGAGGGAGAAAATAAAAATACAGAAAAATGTATATCATATAAACAATTTTTAAAACAAAAGAGATGAAAATCCTGATTGTGCATGTATGTCTGTGTGCATCTAGTATAATTTATTATTACATAAGTTTGGAGAAAAAATTTGGAAAAATGCTTACAAACTTAAAAGTTAATAACGAAAGTCTGGCATCCAGAGAAGGGGTAAAAGACAAATTAAAAAGTGAAGAGAAGAATGTGATTTATTGTCTTACTTCAGAACTTACATTATATTATATATATTCTTTATCTTTTAAAAGCATTTTACATTCATTAATTTTGTATTTTATGTTTATAAACTTTTAAATTTATAAATTTTATATTTATAAAATATAGGTGTAAATGTATATATTATATTGCATACATAGGTATATGCATTGTATATGTTCTTGTGCCTGTGTCAAGTCTTGCAAAGAAAACATTTTAAAGTCTGTCCTAAAATATAGGTTTTATGTATTTAAGGATTAATATAAAATTATATATATATTTTTAGGTAATTTTTTAATTTGAAGAAAAGCACAAGAGAAATGGGTTAAAGATAGGAAAAGCAGCAAAGTAGCTGCTGCAATAATACACAAATGAAATGACCGAGGATCATGACAAACATAATGGCAGGATTGTTGCCATCATTGTTGCCATAATGACAATGACAATGTGAGGATAATAGGGGAAGCAGCAGCAATTTAAGAACAAAAAAAGAAGTTATAGAAAGAAAAAAGTGGGGGGGAAATGAAGAATTCTCTGTTCTGATGCATTGGTCCATTTACACTTTTGCCAGTACAATATTGCCAAAATATTATAGCTGATGTTTATAGTATTTAGTAGGAAAAATTCCTCACCAGGCTCTTTAAGATTATCTTGAGTATCCTAGAACCTTGGCATTTTCATATTAATTTTAAAATCAACATGCCAATTTCCACACTTACATACACGCAACTTGCTGAGATTTTGAATGAATTTTCTTTTAATCTATAGATGTTAGGGAGGAATTTACCTTGTAATAGTATAGAGTCACCCAATCCATAATATATCTATTTATTTAGGTTTTTTTTATTGCCTGTAAGTAATGTATTTTAATTTTCACTGTAGTATTCTTACATGACTTTTGTTAGATTTATTACTAGGCATTTGATGTTTTTAATGCTATTTTGAATAATTTTAAATTTTAACTTCAATTGCTTGTATATTAAAATACATTGATTTTTGTTCATTGACCTGTGTCCAGCCACATTGCTTTAATGACTAATTAATTCTAATAGTTCATAGACTACCATGCCAGTTATGAATAAACAGTTCTGCTTCTTCCTTCACAAATCTTATTTCTTGGATTTTTTTTCTTGCCATATTTTACAGACTAGGACCTCCACTACAGTATTGAAAAGAAGTGATTATAGTGTACATTTTTGTCTTTTTTCTAAATTCAAGGGGAAAAAATTCAGTATTTCATCATTAAGTGTGCTGTAGGCTTTTATAGGGACCTTTTCTCAGAATAAGAATATTAAAAATATAATTTGCTGCATTTTGTTTGAATATTACTCAAATATTGAACTTTAAAAATGCATTTTCCACATGTAATGAGATGGTAATAAAATTTTCTTTCTATTCTGTTAATGTAGTGAATTATAATGATTGATTTTCAAATGCTAAACTACCCTTGGATTCCTAGAATAGAATTCATTTGTTCAGAATGTATAATTTTTTCTGTATATAAGTGGATTCAATTTACTACTATCATGCTTAGGATTTTTGCGTCTATGTTTATTTAAAAAATTTAAGAAATTTTTTTCTGGTAGTTTCTTGTCAAACTTTGCTATCAGAGTTATGCTCATTTTATAAAATGAGTTGAATACTGAAGAACCCCTTTTCCTATTTTCCGCGGGATTATGTGTAATACCTGTATTAATTTTTCCTTAAGTGTTTTTAAGAATTCACTAGAAAGCCACAGGATCTCAAGGTTTCTTTGCGAAAGATTTTACATTATGGGTTTAATTATTTTCTTTAATTGCTTTGTTTTTGTTTCTCCTGAAAATTAAAATTTTTTTTTCCAATGGTTATATTTATAATGAGAACTACATAAAATATAATGAAGTTTCTATTTCTTCAGTCAACGTTGGTTGATTTCCTTCCCTAGAATGGCTAACTTAAGATATTTTCACATCTTTCATCCCTGCCACTCTCCAACATCAGTGAATGATGTGTTTTTAGTTTTACCTTAGTATTGTTAATATGCTTATCTTTGTTACTTATTTTGGTTTTAAAGCCAACTTAAGTTGATTTTAAAGACTCTCTTTTAACACCTCATTACAAAAGATAATGGACTTAGACTACCCATTATTGCCACCCTCTTTCTTCTCTCTCCTAATTTTTGTCAGATATATAATTTCAGCATTTTTTCAGTATGCATATTTACATCCTGTTCTTAAATAGGAAGTCCTGATTTTTCTCTTAATTTTAGTCTTGTAGCTAAATGAAACCTATGTTCATTGTCAATCCTTTGCCTGAAGTTTCTGTATTATTTTCTTGGTGGCTGATGTTTGCCTCCTAGTTTCTTCACAAAAAGTTAATGAAAATACGTATGCGAAGGACATGGAAGTCCCCCAAACTTTGCTTTCACTTTATGCTTTAATGACAATTTGGCTGTGTTTTTAGTTCTTGGAAGATTATTTGTTTTCTTTGGGGCATTTTAGCCATTAGCCTACTCTCACTGAGTGTTTGAATGTTGCTGTGGAGTTACTGATATTAGCCAGCCTAAAACCTAGTTTCATAGGAGACTGATCATTTTCTTCGTTTTAAAGAAAGAATTAATGCAAATATAATAACCAAATGTATATTTAAGAGCTACATTTAAGAACTGGTAGCATTTGAAGGAAAAAAATTAGGTTCAATTTGTTAGGTACAAAATGTTTTTCTACCCAGTTGTGGTTGTGATCACAATATAAAGTACACCTCAAAACATGTCTTTTAGGGGAAGAATTGTTTTCTTGGGTAAGAAAAAAACTTGAAACTGAATTCCTCCCTATTGAAATTTTCATAGTTCAACGTTAAAACTGTATTCAATATGAGTTTTATTGTGTGGGATGGTTTTGGAATCTTTAACTGAATGATTCCATTTGTTTAAGTAGTGAGATTCTAACTCTCAAAGGAAGAGAATCAGTAGAAAATGACTCATGCCAAACATGAAAGCAGCATCATCATTTTTTAAAATCCTTCCTCGGAAGGGAAACACCCTTCCTGCCATCCCGAGGATTATGGTTCAATGGCGAAATCAGCAACATTTGCAAAGGAGACGAAGAAAGAGAGACAACTCAGAGAGTCTTGAGTCAGGTCTGTTGAAGAGATAGCTTAATCAGGAAAATTAAGACCACTTTAATATGAGTAACAAGAGTGGAAGGTAGAGATATGGTGATAAGAAGATAGGATTTCTTTAAAAAAAGGAGCTGAGTATAAATGCAAATAGCCAGGACCCTAAAACTTAAGTTCCCCTTACCATTGCTGAATGTTTTCAGAAATTCCTTAAACTTCTATTTCTTTGTCTAAAAAACTGTGGAAATTTTCCTTATTTCAAAACTTTGCTCAAAAATGTCTCTCCTGATAGTCTTTTGAAAGTTTAGGCCATTTAAAAATGCATATTATTTTTACTGAGTTAATAGTCATTGTAGTCTAGTAGTGCGTGTAATATATATCCGGGGACATCTTAAAATGCATATTATCATAAAATGCATATTTAAGGACTTTCTACCTACATAAATTGAATTTAATAGATTATAACAAGTCTAGCGGGCCCTTTAGGGTCTTTGGAAAACACAGTTCAGGGCCTCGTTAAAACATATATTCTTCAGGTCATATTCTATTTAAAGAATTTGCTTCAGTAACCTAGCGTTTGAATATGTTTGTCCTGCTTAATTATGAAAAATGAAAATAAGGAAATCTTTTGTTTTCAGTAAGACAGTCTACAAAGTCAGGAAAACAGCAACTTTTGCAGTTAATTATGTTGTTTTTAGTTTCAAATAACATATATAGAAAAGTATCCATTAAAAATAATAGCTTCCAGTAAAATGCTAAATGACTTACACATTATGTATATATATATGAGAGGTGATATATAAATGACAAGAGTTCATGGTTGAACTGATATATATATATATATATATACACACACACACATATATTACCTCTTATCAGTTCAACCATCACCTCTCATCAGTTCAACCATCACCTCTCAAGAGAATAGTTCCTAAATCTATAACCTAGGCATATATATATTACATATATAAAATACATTTTATATATATGTACATATAATACATATGTATTATATATGTAATATATATGTGTTATATATAATACATATGTACATATAATACGTATGTATTATATATGTAATATATATGTTTAGGTTATAGATTTAGGGACCATTTTATATATATAATACATATATATGTACATATACATATGTATTATAAATGTAATATATATGTAATATATATGTTTAGGTTATAGATTTAGGAACCATATTATATATATATAACATATATATTACACATATGTAATATGTATATATTATATATTTAATCCTCCTTTTGTAAGTCAGAAATGTGAGGGATCATATGTTTCAGTTTAAGCTGAGGTTATTAATTGTTAATTACTAATGGATATACTTTAATGAGAAGTATTTGGTATAAATTATATCCAGTGTTTCTCATAATGTGGTCTGAAAAACCACCTACAACACAATCTCTTGGATGCTTAAAATGCCTGTTTCTGAGCCTCTTTCCTGATCCCCTGGATCAGAAGTCTAGGCATGTGCCTTGGGAATTTGCATTTTAATAAACTCCCTTATAGATCGTTGCATAACAACTAAAGTTTGAGAGCAATTATTTTAATCTACAAACCTATACACATAATGTGCTAAATATGTGAAGCCCAATCTAGAATGAACTCTGCTCTCTGGGTATATACACTTTGAATGCAGAGTGTGTACTACAATTCCTTAAACTTTCTTCAAAGAATGCTTATTTTGAAACCAGTCCTGGTCTTCACTGCCCAGCTTGGTCTTATGTAGGAAGCCCTGAAATTTCTGGGTCTAACACTGAGTTATGGAGCTCTAACTTTGTAGCTTTAATTAGAAAATGCATTAATAAGAGATTTGAGTGCAATTACCCATTAGAAATTCTATTTCTAAGATTTTGGATATTTTTTGTGTTGTGTGGTGTGGTGTTGTGTTGTGTTGTCTTATCTTTGTTGTGTTGTTTGAGACAGTCTCACTATGTCACCCAGGCTGGAGTGCAGTGGAGAGAACACAGCTCACTGCAGCCTTGATCTCCTGGGTTCAAGAGAACCTCCCAAATCAGCCTCCCGAGTAGCTGGGAATACAGGCACAACTTTGGATATTTCTTTAAAATCTTTTTTTGGTTGTTGTTCAGAATCAAGAGGCACCAGCCCAAATGTGTCCACTCAAAACCTATAGATACTCAGCAATGATAATTGACTCTTATCTCCAGCACATTACTAGCTACACCAACACAAAATAAAACAGCAAAATAAAAACCCTCTGTCACGTTCGTTAATCTTATAGTCTTCCTCAAAAGTGGAGTTATAAAAAATGGAATTTTATTACTAATAACTCTATGTCTAAATTTGTTTTTTCTGTTTTCTCATTTTATAAATGCAAACATTATCCTCTCAACTCAGTGAAAATTAGACTTATTTGTGACCCTGACATAGGCTACATTGAAGGAAAATTCCACACTGGCTACTGAGAAGGATCAACTCTGATAGCTGAAATAAATTTAAAACAAATCTCACACTAGAGACTTAAAAGTCCTTCAAACGATTGCCTGGTTTCACAAAGCAACACTGCGTTTTTAACATATAGAATCACCTAGAGGTCCTTATGTGCTTGTGAAATTTTCCAAATGTGAAAGACATAAGCACCACCATTTGTATCACAGTTCTTCCCTTCACTGGCTTCTAAGACTTGAATCTAACAAAATGCCTCCCAGCTGTGCTTAACTGCCTTGTGAGGTTGGTTCTTGATTGTTGGTAAGGATTCCCTGCTGTGCTTACTTAGAAGCCCCCCTAACATTCTTTCTCCTGTAGAGAACCCCTAATGGAATTGAGTTGTTAATACCAGAAAATTGCCCTATAAAACTTACTCAAGTAGTGGGCTTTATCAACCCAGAGTTGCAGTAAAGGCAAAATGTGAAAAGTTTAGAATTAAGTATGAACATCTAGTTCTGACATGGGAGGAATAAACTGAGTATAGCATGTAAGAAAGACAATTACTTGGACCCTTAAAGCTTTAAACTAAATACTCTGACTCATATAGGTTCTGAAAAAGACTCAAAAATGATTTGCTATTGAATCTGCTGTAAGAAACAGATCTTTATTTTGGTTTTTAAAGAATTTTAAAAAATTAAATTAGAAATGACTCAAATATGCAAAAGTGCAGCATTGTTACCATTTTCTTTCCCCATTCCTATAGGTTCATTCTCAATTAACTGCAGCCTCACCAGTGGTTTATTACACCAAAGACAGCAAAAGGGTTACACGTTATGTCCTGTACTCCTCTTATTGGCTAGATTTGACTAAAAATTCAATAGTGAATTACAACACCACCATCATAGATCAGAAGATATACATTTCTTGGTGTAAAGTAGAATTTCGTGTGAAGTATCTGAAAAGGGTCTTCTGTCCTCCACCATACATAGGCTTTTAATAGTTGGCTTTTCTGGCCAGGCACGGTGGCTCATGATTGTTATCCCAGCACTTAGGGAAGCTGGGGCAGGCAGATCACGAGGTCAGGAGTTCAAGACCAGCCCGACCAACATGGTGAAACCCTGTCTCTACTAAAAATACAAAAATTAGCTGAGCATGGTGGTGCATGCCTGTAATCTCAGCTACTCAGAAGGCTGAGGCAGGAGAATCACTTGAACCTGGCAGGCAGAGATTGCAGTGAACTAAGATCATGCCACTATACTCCAGCCTAGGCAACATGCAAGACCATCTCAAAAAAAAAAAAAAAAGAGGTGGCTTTTTCTATTAGTTCCCAGATGAGAAAGTAGTAAAACAAACGATGATTGCTACTGATAAATAAATGCTATACTGGAATCATTTGGAAAATCAATCTGCACTACTGCTTACGAATAGACTTCTAGCACCTCTTATACCTTTTCATGGATCAGACAAGAAAGTTTACTGAGTTCTATGCTAGATGCTCTGGGGGAATAAAAAGGAACTAGAAAATAACATCCGTGTATTAAGAGACTGATAATACTGTTGGAGATTCAAAACAAACCTCCTCCCTCAACAGTCTCAACTTGCCTTATCAGTTCAACCATCACCTCTCAAGAGGATGGTTCCTAAATCTATAACCTAAACCTGAGTTATTTCTTAGAGTTTGCTCTACTTTGCCCAACTACCTGTTAGACATCTCCTCCTGGATGATCCATTTATTCCTTTGGTTCGGCATATCCAAAACAAAACCCTTCTGCTTTCCTTTCACATCTGCTTTTCTTCCTGTATTTGCTCTTTTCTATTTGTGCTGATAACATCACCATCCTCCTGGGCTTTGTGCAGGTCTGAAACCTGTAATTTTTGTTAACTCTTGCTTCTCCCCTGTCTCTTTCTGTCACATCTCATTTCTCACAGCTGCCCTTCTTTTTCAGTCCCATGGCATTACCCTAAGTTCTGGCTTTCCTTGCCTTTGCCTAGATTGTTGGAATAACCTTCTAACTAAATTACATACCGCTAAGTTTTTCTCTCAGTAATTTTTTCCTACATAACTAGATCCATTAATCTCCAAAAACTACAATGCCAGGATTCAATTCTAAAAGAGTCAGTGCCTCCTTAATGGCTAAAAGAACATGTCCAGACATCCCTAACTTGCCCTTCATAGTCTTCTACAACCTAATCCTGCCTGCCTTTCCAATTTAATTTCATAGAATTTTCCTTGTTTGGAGTCCTATGCTTTCCCTAAAGCAAATAACTTGCTAATCCATATATTTTTGTCTTTTCTTTTACCTTTCACTTGTTCTAGAATAGCCTTCCTCTGTTTCCTTTGATGTAGATCAAGCTTGCCCAAACCATGGCCCAGAACAGCTTTGAATGTGGTTCAACACAAATTCATAAACTTTCTTAAAACATGAGATATTTTTTACCTTTTTTTTTTTAAAAAGCTTATCAGCTATTGTTAGTGTTAATGTATTTTATGTGTGGCCCAAGACAATTCTTCTTCCAGTGTGTCCCAAGGAAGCCAAAAGATTGGATACTGCTGATCTAGATTCTACCTAAAATGTGGAAACTTCCTCAGTAGACACAGAATTAGACTAAAATTTAAGAGCTGATTTCTAGAACAGGACTGTCAAGGTTCAAACCCTGGGTCTCCCACTTTTAACTGTGTCAAAATACTTTATCTTCCTCTACTTCAGTTTTTCTCATCTATAAAGCAAGGGAATAGTAGTACCTAACCTCTAGAGCTATGATGAGGTAAATGAGTTAGAGCTCTTAGAATAATGTTTTATGCCTATAAGATCTTATATAAATGCTAGACTTCAGTTGTGAATGAATAATTTTTGCCTTCATTTTTAGGGCTTTATCTTGTTAAGCAAATTACCATGTAAGTATCAAAAAGCTTAATAATGAATGTGTACAAATGACATCTCTCTCTATTTCTGAGAATGTGAAGTACCCACTTATAAGGACCCTGTTCCCAGGCATAATAAAATGTTGTTAGTATGGACAACTTCAAACAAACCCAAAAATGTGCAGAATAGAATATTGAACTCCTGTGTACACTTCAGCTGTCTTCAATTCACAGCCAATCTTGTTTCACATAGACCACATCCTGTATTATTTTGAGGCAATCCCAGTCATATGCTTCAGCTATAAACAGTTCAGTACATATCTGTAAATGATAAGGCTTTAGTTTTTACATAATCATGATTTCCTTATCACACTTAAATTTTTTAATATCATTAAGTAGTCATTTGGTGTTCAAATTTCCAACAGTATCATAAAATCATAATTTTTGTTAACAATTTGCTCTAGTCAGGATCCAAATAAGATATGCATATTCTAGTTGGTTGCTGTGCTTTAGATGGTCGATTCATCTGTAATTTTCCTCTCCCTCTCTGTCATTTTGTTGTTTGTTTTTATTACATTATTTGTTAAAGAATCGGGATTGTTTGTCCTGAAGAATTTTCATAGCCTGGATTTGCCAACTGCAATTTCATGGTATAATTTAATATGTTCCTCTCTTCTCTGTGTGTGTGTGTTTTTTTAAAAGGGTGGTTAGATCAGTTTAGGTATGATGTTTTAGCAAGACTGTTTCATAAATTGTATGGTGTTATTTTGCCAAGAACCACGTAATATCTAAAAATATTTCTTTTTGTGATGATAGCAGCCATTGATCATCAGTATCTAGGCCCATTAACTCATTAAGGATCACAAAATGGTGATTTCTTAAATATAATTTATTTAATTTAAACTTTTTTTTTCTTTTTCTGACTTCTATTTTAGGTTTGGGGATACGTGGCAGATTTGTTACACTAGTAAATTGTGTGTCACAGAGGTTTGGTGTACAGATTATTTTGTGACCTCAGCAATCAGCTTACTATCTGATAGTTTTTAAATTCTCATCCTCCTCCCATTCTCTACCCTCAAGTATACCCTGGTATCTATTATTCCCTTCTTTGTGTCTACATGTATTCAGTGTTTGGCTCCCACTTTCAAGCAAGAATGTGCAGGATTTGGTTTTCTGTTCCTACACATTAATTCACTTAGGATAATGGACTATAGCTCCATCCATGTTCACTGCAAAGGACATGATCTCATTCTTTTTTATAACTGCGTAGTATTCCATGGTGTGTATGTACCTCATTTTCTTTATCCAGTCCACTTGGATGGGCAGTTAGGTTGATTCCATGTCTTTGCTATTATGAATTAGATATTGTGAAGAATATATGCACATATGTGTCTTTAGAATAGAATGATTTATATACCTTTGAGTATGTACCCAGTAATGGGATTGCTGTGTCTAATGGCAGTTCTGTGTTAAGTTCTTTGTGAAATCTCCAAACTGCTTTTCACAGTGGCTGAAATAGTTTACATTCCCACCAGTGGTATATAAACATTTCCTTTTATCTGCAACCTTGCCAACATCTGTTGTTTTTGACATTTTAGTAATAACCATTCTCATTAGTGTGAGATGGTTTCTTGTTATGGTTTTGATTTCCATCTCTGTGATGATGAGTGGTATTGAGCATTTTTTTAATATGCCTATTGGCCTTATGTATGTATTCTTATAAGAAGTGTTCTGTTCATATCTTTTGCCCATTTTTTAATGAGGTTATTTGGTATTTACTTGTCAATTTGTTTAACTTTCTTATAGATTCTGGGTCTTAGACCTTTGTCAGATGCATAGTTTACAAATATTTTCTCCCATTCTGTAGGTTCTCTGTTTACTCTATAGATAGTTTTTTTTGTTTATTTTTTGATTTTTGTTTCTGTTTTGTGTGAGTGTGTGCAGAGGCTGTTTAATTAGGTCATATTTGTCAATTTCTCTTTTTTGTTATGATTGCTTTTGTCATCTTCATCATGAAATTTTTGCCAGGTGTGATGTCCAGAATCGTATTTTCTAGGTTATCTTCCATGCTTCTTATAGTTTTAGGTTTTAGATGTAAGTCTTTAATTCATCTTGATTTTTATATATGGTGAAAGGAAAGAGTCCAGTTTCAATATTCTACATATGGCTAGCCAGTTATGCCAGCATCATTTATTGAATGAGTCCATTCCCCATTGCTTGTTTTCATCAGCCTAGGTGAAAATCATATGTTTGTAGGTATGCACCTCTATTTCTGGGTTCTCTAACCTGTTTCATTTGTCCATGTGCTTGTTTTTGTACCAGTGCCATGCTGAACTTGTAGTATAGTTTGAAGTTAGGAAGTCTGATGCCTCCAACTTTGTTTTTTTGACTAGGATTGCTTGGCTATCAAAGCTGTCTTTTGGTTCCACATGACTATTATAATGGTTTTTTCTAATTTTGTGAAAAATGTTGTTAGTAGTTTTATTCTGCACTTGTATACCAGAACTTAAAGCAAAATTAGAAAAAAGACATTGTTAGTAGTTTAATAGAGGTAACATTGAATCTGTAAATTGCTTTGGGCAATATGGCTATTTTAACAATATCGATTTTTTCTCCTGTCATGAGCATGGAATGTTTTTCCATTTGTTTGTGTCATCTCTACTTTCAGTAGTGTTTGGTAATTCTCATTGTAGAGATCTTTTGCTTCCCTGTTTGGCTGTATTCCCAGGCATTTTATTCTTTTTGTAGCTACTCTGAATGGGATTGCATTCTCGATTTGGCTCTAAGCTTGAGCATTCTTGGTGTATGGGAATGCTGCTGATTTTTGTACATTGATTTTTGTATTCTGAAACTTTGCTGAAATTGTTTCTCAGATCTAGGAGCATTTCGGCAGAGATTACAGAATTTTTTAGGAATAAAATCATATCATCTGTGGCAAGAGATAGTTTGACTTCCTCTCTTCCTATTTGGATGTATTTTATTTATCTCTCTTGCCTGATTGTTCTGGCTAGGATTTCCAATGCTGTGTTAAATACGAGTTATAAGAGAGGGGATCCTTGTCTTGTTCTGATTCTCAAGGAGAATGCTTCCAGCTTTTGCCCATTTGGTGTAATGTTGGACTGTGGGGTTTTGTCATAGATGACTCATTATTTTGAGATATGTTCCTAAATGCCTAGTTTGTTGAGGGCTTTTAACATGAAGGGAAGTTTAATTTTATCATAAGTATTTTCCTCATCTATTAAGATGATCATGTAGTTTTTGTGTTTAGTCCTGTTTATGTGATGAATCACATTCACTGATTTGCATAGGTTGAACCAATCTTGCTTCCCGGGAATAAACCTATTTGATCATGGATGATTAGCTTTTTGATGTGCTGTTGGATTTGGTTTACTAACATTTTGTTTAGAACTTTTGCATCTATGTTCATCAAGGATATTGACCTGAAATTTTATTTTTTAATTCTGTCTATGCCAGGTTTTGATATAAGGATAATGCTGGCCTCATAGGATGAGTTAGGGAGGAGTCCCTCCCCACCTTAGTTTTTTTGAAGTAGTTTCAGTAGTTCTTTGTCTGGTAGAATTTGGCTGTGGATCCATCTGACCCAGGGCTTTTACTAATTGGTAAGCGTGTCGCTACTGATTCAATTTCAGAACTCATTATTGGTCTGTTCAGGGTTTCAATTTCTTTCTGATTAAATCTTGGGAGGTTGTATGTTTCCAGGAGATTATCTATTTCTTCTAGATTTTCTAGTTTGTGTCCATAGAGATGTTTGTAGTAGTCCCTGAGGGTTTTTGTATTTCTGTGGAGTCAGTGGTTATGTCCCTTTTGTCATTTCTGATTATGTTTATTTTTGTTTCCTCTCCTTTTTTATTAGTCTAGCTAGGGGTCTATCAATCTTGTTTATTTCAAAAAGCCAGCTTTTGGTTTTGTTGATTCTTTATATGTTTTTTTGGCATCTCAATTTCCTTTAGTTCATCTCTGATTTGGGTCGTTTCTTGTCTACTGCTAGCTTTGGGGTTGGATTTCTCTTGTTTTTCAAGTTCCTCTAGGTGTGATGTTTGTTAATTTAAGATCTTTCTAGCTTCATTATGTGAGTATTTAGCACTATACATTTTCCTCTTTACAGAAGTAAATAACATATATAAATAGTTTGTACAAACATCTTCTCAGGCAGCAGCTCAAAATAATGTGGAGATAGAGGATAATGACATTATTAAGTCAAGTTTATCAATAAGGAATCTGAAGCTCAGCAAAGTTGTGATTTGAATGATGTTAAATTCCTTGCTCTTTTCATCTTGTTCACTCTAATCGAATGAAAATTTGTAGAAAGTTTATAGAAGCATTAATGCCCAAGCAAACAAAGAAGAAAATGCTCTAATTCATGTATCCTGGTCAAACAAGGAATGAGTTAAAGACAGCAATGATAGTAGTGAGTCATTCGACCTAGTGGAGGTTTGCCTGTGATGCTTGTGGAGAATTTCTTTCTAGATCTGTCATTCTCACTGGATTCCCAGGCAACAGCTGTGATAGACTGAATTGTTTCTCTCAGATGAGTGTAAAATTTCATCTTCCTTCCTCATCAGCAAAACGAAATGACATGGAGAATTTTGTAAATGACCTGAAATATTATTGCAGACATTGCTATAATTTGGGAATTGTCACTAGTACACAGATGATTTGGCAGTTTTGAGCATTCATTCCGGATGTGGTACCAGTTCCAAATCAACCTATGAGATCATTATTTTAAATGCCATCACTGTGTTTTACCCAAAATCATTCCTGATGATATTTTGTTCAGGAGACATTTGTGGGAGACCTGCTGCATGCCTCTGTCCATCTGCATCTGAGAAGAGGCAGACCAGCCCAGTGATTTTAAAAAATGGGCCTATATTAGCATATCTGACCCTGCCCACAGTGTCCCCACCTCCTCAGACATCATCTTAGGCCTGGCTTCACCAAAGAGGCACCTTCTTGTTTTATCTCTCTACCCAGGACTTTTTATTCCTTTGTGGACTCCCTTCTTTTGAAAATCGAATGTTCTGTCTTTTATACATCCACTCTCTCTCTTAAGACAGCTAATCTGAAAGTAACTTGCCCCATTATTTGTCATTCGAAATGTAGTAGGCAAGTTAAACAAAGTAGCAGGGTAAGTTGTGGCATGCCACCTTGCCAACATGTTACATTGGGACCATTTCTATGGATGCATTAGTTTACTGTTATGTGTTAGTATTTATAGAAGTTATGGCAACAATTCTATGAATGTCTCCTTTATCCCTGTACCACAAAATAAGTTTCTAAGAAGCCTGGAAATTCTGGGAGTATATTAGCAAATATGAATGATTAGTATCTAATAGTGTATTTCCCAAAAGCTTAGCTTTCTAAAAGAAAGCCTTGAATTTTAGACTGCCCTACAAATGTCAGTTGGGTAGCTTTCCTGCCACAGCAGTTAACCAAGTTAACTAGGTAGTCAAGACAAGGATAACTTGATGATAGATGGTTTGATCTAACCAAAACTTTGCTGTGGGTAAGTTAGCAAATCAAAGCAAAGACTGTGTCTTTCTGTCTGGAATTCCAACAGCCATCTAAATTCTTTAATTATACAGATAATTTTGCATTTAAAATTTTTGAAGTAGTGGATTGTCAACTGAATCTTGGAAACAGTTTGTGAAACAGCAGTAAAAGTGTTTCTTGAAAAATTTTTCCTCATATAGAAAATATGAACCAAATTAAATGTATAATCTATTGATATCTACATTTGTAGTTACTAAAGTGAATTGATGTAAGTTGATTTTATAGAATTAATTTTGTTAGATTAAGTCCTTTCTCCCCTTAGAGAAAGAACTTAAGTAGGTGTATGTCACAAATGCAGTTAGGTGAGTAATCTTGGCCCTAATTCATTTAGTTGAAAGAATTACGAACAATTTGTGACATAGCAAATTGGTTTTTATCAAGACAGTCTTTTTGATATCAGCTATTCAAAAAGCAGGGGCACTGGACTGTGAACACGGATTTGTCTCAAACTTTGCCGTGATTCATCTTTGTGGCCTGATGAGGTCATCATGAACCTAGGTGTATATAATTTATAATACAGTACCTTACCTATAAATTCTCCTTTATCTCTGTATTGAAACAATGCTATTCAGGTGGCTTTAGGAGTTATTTGCTTCTATCAGTTAAAAATCTCAAAGGATAATAATAGAAAAAGACATGTGTATTGAGACAACTGTAAAAGCAGACATGCGATTAGAATCAGACCTCCTGTTTCCAAGCACTAGACTCAGGTCACTAGATCACAATTACAGCCTTATGCTTTGGCTTGGCAGTTTTGAAAAGCTCTTATTTTTCTTAGCCTGTATTTGACTACCAGATACATAATTAGTTTAGTCACTTTGTTACCACTTATCATGAACAAAAAAGCACGAGTAAATTAGTATCTAGCATTAAGATGGTAAGCTATAGGTATGTTTAAGTTAGAAAAGAATTTATTTGGAAAAAAAAGTTGTTTTGTAATTTCCTTTGTTTAACAAATTTATATATGCAAATGACTAGTACACTATATATGTATTTTTTTAAATTTTTAAATGTTTTAATTTAGGCAAAAGAGTTTTTTTTTTTAATTGCATTTTAGGTTTTGGGGTACCTGTGAAGAACATGCAAGATTGTTGCATAGGTACACACATGGCAGTGTGGTTTGCTGCCTTCCTTCCCCTCACCTGTATCTGTTATTTCTCTCCATGCTATCTCTTCCCACCTCCCCAACCCCCCATCCCTCCCCCATTTCCCCCCAACGGACCCCAGTGTGTAGTGCTTCCCTCCCTGTGTCCATGTGTTCTCATTGTTCAACACCCGCCTATGAGTGAGAACATGCAGTGCTTGATTTTCTGCTCTTGTGTCAGTTTGCTGAGAATGATGGTTTCCAGGTTCATCCATGTCCCTACAAAGGACACAAACTCATCGTTTTTGATGGCTGCGTAATATTCCGTGGTGTATATGTACCACATTTTCCCTATCCAGTCTATCATCGATGGGCATTTGGGTTGGTTCCAGGTCTTTGCTATTGTAAACAGTGCTGCAATGAACATTCGTATGCATGTGTCCTTGTAGTAGAATGATTTATAATCCTTTGGATGTATACCCAGTAATGGGATTGCCGGGTCAAATGGGATTTCTATTTTTAGGTCATTGAGGAATTGCCACACTGTCTTCCACAATGGTTGAACTAATTTACACTCCCACCAACAGTGTAAAAGTGTTCGTATTTCTCCACATCCTCTCCAGCATCTGTTGTCTCCAGATTTTTAAATGATCGCCATTCTAACTGGTGTGAGATGGTATCTCAATGTGGTTTTGATTTGCGTTTCTCTAATGACCAATGATGATGAGCATTTTTTCATATGTTTGTTGGCCTCCCGTATGTCTTCTTTTGTAAAGTGTCTGTTCATATCCTTCGCCCACTTTTGAATGGGCTTGTTTGTTTTATTCCTGTAGATCTATTTTAGTTCTTTGTAAATTCTGGATATCAGCCCCTTGTCAGATGGGTAGACTGCAAAAATTTTTTCCCATCCTGTTGGTTGCCAATTCATTCTACTGACTGTTTCTTTTGCCGTGCAGAAGCTGTGGAGTTTGATTAGGTCCCATTTGTCTATTTTGGCTTTTGTTGCCAATGCTTTTGGCGTTTAGGTCATGAAGTCCTTGCCTACGCCTATGTCCTAAATGGTTTTGCCTGGATTTTCTTCTAGGGTTTTTATGGTGTTAGGTCTGATGTTTAAGTCTTTAATCCATCTGGAGTTAATTTTGGTGTAAGGTGTCAGGAAGGGGTCCTGTTTCTGCTTTCTGCACATGGCTAGCCAGTTTTCCCAACACCATTTATTAAACAGGGAATCCTTTCCCCATTGCTTGTTTTTGTCAGGTTTGTCGAAGATCAGATGGTTGTGGGTATGTTGTATTTCCTCTGAGGCCTCTGTTCTGTTCCATTGGTCTATATCTCTGTTTTGGTACCAGTACCATGCTGTTTTGATTACTGTAGCCTTGTAGTATAGTTTGAAGTCCGGTAGTGTGATGCCTCCTGCTTTGTTCCTTTTGCTTAGAATTGACTTGGCTATGCGGGCTCTCTTTTGGTTCCATATGAAGTCTAAGGTGGTTTTTTCCAGTTCTGTGAAGAGGTCATTGGTAGCTTGATGGGAATAGCATTGAATCTGTAAATTACCTTGGGCAGTATGGCCATTTTCACGATGTTGATTATTCCTAACCATGAACATGGAATGTTTCTCCATCTGTTCGTGACCTCTCTTATTTCGTTGAGCAATGGCTTGTAGTTCTTCTTGAAGAGGTCCTTTATGTTCCTTGTTAGTTGTATTCCTAGGTATTTTATTGTCTTTGTAGCAATTGTGAATGGCAGTTCGTTCTTGATTTGGCTCTCTTGAAGTCTATTACTGGTGTATAGGAATGCTTGTGATTTTTGCACGTTGATTTTGTATCCTGAGACTTTGCTGAAGTTGTTTATCAGTTTCAGGAGATTTTGGGCTGAGACGATGGGGTCTTCTAGATATACAATCATGTCATCTGCAAATAGAGACAATTTGATTTCCTCCTTTCCAATTTGAATACCCTTTATTTCTTTTTCTTGCCTGATTGCTCTGGCTAGAACTTCCAGTACTATATGGAATAGGAGTGGTGAGAGAGGGCATCCTTGTCTAGTTAGGCAAAGGAGTTTTATCTAAAATAATATTCCTTAGCTTACTGATTCTTAATAACTAATCAAAACCAGTATATTTTAATGATTTAAATTACTGAAAAACTATAACATAAGCTTATTTAAAACCTTTAGATAGATAGATAGATATAGAGTCTGTAAAACAGTACATTTAGTGAAAACTATTTTTATTCCTATTCTTCTACCCTGTTAGACTTTATATATATCTCAAAAGGACTTGTATGTGTGTGTATACATATTTATATATACAAATATATAAATATGTATACAAATATATATGTGTGTGTATATATATACATATATACAATATATACTATATATATACAAATCAGAGCAAAGACTATATGTGTGTTTGTGTGTGTGTTTGTGTGTGTGTGTGTGTGTGTGTGTGTAGACAGAGAGAGAGAGAGATTCAGAGAGAATTTAACAGAGTAGATAAAGAAGAAGGATGACTGGGAAGGGATGACTGGGAAACTTAATGCATATGTGGGGCATATCAAAAAAGCCCAGCAGAAAGGAAAAGCCAAAGAAGCCTTGGGAAAGGACTGCAACATTGAATGCCTTCTCCAACCCACCCACATATTGATCAGAAGTGGATGGAAGCCTTAGGGACTTAAGGAGCTTTTGTCATAGCGTTTGTCCAAACAACTGGATAATGATTAAGTTATGTGGACACAGGGGTGATCCCAAGGAAGCCAGTTTAAAAATAAAAATTAGGAGAAAAATGGGCCACCCGTGGTAGCTCACACCTGTAATCCCAGCAGAAACTGACTCTGAGTGGGCCAGAGTCTCAGATACTGAATTTAGAAGACAAAGACTTTACAGAAATATGGTAAATATGGTCAAAGAATTAGAGATTTTAAATATGGTCAAAGAATTAGAGAAAACTCTGTTCAAATAATTAAATGAAAATATGATGACACTTAACAACAAATAAAGAATCTCAATTGAGAAATAGATAACATAAAAAGAAACAAGTGGAAATTGTGGTTTTAGAGTATAATAACCCAAGTGAAAAATTTACTAGCTAGACTCACAGCAGATTTGAGGCGGCAGAAGGAAAAATCAGTGAACTTCAACATGGGTAAATTGAAGTGATCTAAACAAAGAAAAGAAAGAACACTAATAATGAAAAATAAACAGAGCCACAGTGGTCTGTGAGGCAACATTAAGCATACAAACATGCATGTAGTGGGAATCCCAGAAGGAAGGAAGAGAGATAAATAAGAGAGAAACAAGAACCAAACACTTGTCAAATTTGATGAAAAATATTAATTTATATATTTTAAAAACTTGGAGAACTCCAAGTAGGTTAAACACAAAGAGAACCACATTTAGACACATCATAATCAAACTGGTAAAAGCCAAAAAGAAGCAGTAAATTTTAAAAGCAATAAAAGAAAAACAATTCATCAGGTACATGAAAACAGTAAGAATATAGCAACTTCAGAAAAAATGGAGACCAAAAAGCCTTAGAATGACATTCAAAGTGCAAAAATAAAACAGAGATTGTCAACTATGAATTCTATATTCAATGAAACTATCAAAGATGAAAGCAAAAATGAAGACATTTTGAAGTAACAAAATATAAAATGAATTCCTTGCTGGCATTGGAACTCTAAGAGCTGCTAAAGAAGTCCCACATGCAAATACATTATAACAGACAATAATTGTATTTATACCATCACTACAATTAATTATTTTATTTTCCCCTTTCCCCCACAATTTATTTTTGAATGTTTTCATTATTTCACATAGAAACTTCATTCGTTATTGGTTCACACCTGCAATTAATTCCAGCACTTCCGGAGGCCAAGGTGGGCAGATCACCTGAGGTCAGGAGTCCAAGACCAGCCTGATCAATGGTGAAACCCCGTCTCTACTAAAAATAACAACAACAAAAAAAATTAACTGAGTGTGGTGGTGCATGCTTGTAATCCCAGCAACTCGGGAGGCTGAGGCAGGAGAATTGCATGAACCAGGAGGCAGAGGTTGCAATAAGCTGAGATCATACCACTGCACTCTAGTCTGGGGAACAAGCAAGACTTCATCTCAAAAAAGAAAAAGAAAAAGGAGTTTCATTCATTAGACAGTAATTCATCACTCCTACCTCCTCTTATACCATATTCCCTCGTTTTATTGTGAAAATATTCAAGCATATACAGAAAGTTGAAAGAATTGTACAGTAAACACTCAATATTCATCATCATTCTTATAATATTTTGCTGTATTTGTTTCATCACATTTATACATCTATCCATCTCTTTGTTTTGTACTTCGAAGTTACAGACGTGAATATGTTTCACTTCTAAAACATTAGCATGCACAGCATTAACTAGAATTTATGTTTATCTCCTTCATTAATTTTGAAAATTAAAAAGTCCAGGCATAGTGGCTCATGCCTGTAATCCTACCACTTTGGGAGGCCAAGGAGGACACTTGAACCCAGAAGTTCAAGACCAGCCTAGGCATCAGGATGAGACCCTGTCTCTACAAAAATTTAAAAAAAATAACTAGGTGTTGTGGTGCATGCTTGTGGTACCAACTGCTTGAGAGGCCAAGGCTGAAAGATCACTTGAGCCCAGGAGGTCAAGGCTGCAGTGAGCTGTGATCACATCATTGCACTCCAGCCTGGGCAACAGAGTAAGACCCTGTCTCACACACAAAAAAATTTATTAGATTTAAAAATCTTTTTAGAAACAGAGTCTCATTATAACAGACAATAATTTGAATTCAGAATAAGGGATAGAATGAAGGAATAAAGAGCACTGGAATTTGTAAATATATTGGGTCAATGTAAAGCATTCTACATCGTCATCAACAGCAAAGCACTAAATTAGTATCTAAGGTAACCTCTGTTAAGATGATAAGCTACAGGTATCTTTAAGTTAGAAAAGAATTTCTTATTTGAAAAACAGTTATGTTTTTTAACTTCCTTTGTTTAACTGATTTATGTATGCAGGTTAGTAGTACACTATCTATGTATTTTTAAGCTTTTTAGTTTTTTTAAATTTTAAGTTCCATGATAGAATGTACGTATTTGTTACATAGGTTTAAGTGTGTCATGGTGATTTGCTGCACCTGTTGATCCATCCTTTAAGTTCCCTCCCCTTACTCTCAATCCCCCAGTAGGCCCTGGCCTTGGCCCTGCTGTGTGTTGTTCCCCTCTTTGTGTCCATTGTTCTCATTATTCAACACACACTTATGAATGAGAACTTTCAGTGTTTGATTTTCTGTTCCTGTGTCAGTTTACTGAGAATGATGGTTTCCAGCTTCATCCATGTCCCTGCAAAGGATATGATGTTGTTCCTTTTTATGGCTGCATAGTATCCCATAGTGTATATGTACCACATTTTCTTTATCCAGTCTATCATTGATGGACATTTTGGTTGGTTCCATGACTTTGCTATTGTAAATAGTGCTGCAATAAACATACACGTGCATCTGTCTGTATAGCAGAATGAATTATATTCCTTTGGGTATATGCCCAGTAATGGGATAGCTGGGTCAAATGGTGTTTCTCATTCTAGACCCTTGAGGAACCACACTGTTTTCTGCAATGGTGGGACGAATTTACATTCCAACCAACAATGTAAAAGTGTTTCTATTTCTCCACAGCCTCACCAGCATCTGTTGTTTTTTGACTTTTTAATAATTGCCATTCTGACTGACATAAGATAGTATCTCATTGTGCTTTTGACTTGCATTTCCCTAGTGACCAGTGATGTTGAGCTTTTTTTCATGTTTGTTGGCCACATGTCTTCTTCTCTTGTCTGTTTGCCCTGTCCAGAATTTCCAATACTATGTTGAATAGGAGTTATAAGAGAGGATATCCTTGTCTTGTGCCTGTTTTCAAGGGAATGCTTCCAGCTTTTGCCCATTCAATATTATATTGGCTGTGGAGTTGTCATAAATAGCTATTATTATTTTGAGATATGTTCCATCAGTACCTAGTTTATTGTGGGTTTTTAACATGAAGGGATATTGAATTTTATCAAAGGCCTTTTCTGTATGGAGATAATCGTGTGGTTTTTGTCTTTGGTTCTGTTTATGTGATGGATTATGTTTATTGATTTGCATATGTTGAACCAGCCTTGCATCCCAGGGATGAAGCCAACTTGATCATGGCAGATAAGTTTTTTGATGTGTTGCTGGATTTGGTTTGCCAGTATTTTACTGAGGATTTTCACATCGATGTTCATCAGTGATACTGGCCTGAAGTTTTCTTTTTTTGTTATTGTGTCTGCCCAGTTTTGGTATCAGGATGATGCTGACTTCATAAAATGAGTTAGAGAGGAGTCCCTCCTTTTCAGGAGTTTCAGAAGGAATTGTACCAGCTACTCTTTGTACCTCTGTTAGAATTTGGCTGTAAAGTTGTCTGGTCCTGGGCTTTTTTTTTTTTTTTTTTTGGTTTGGTAAGCTATTAATTATTGCCTCAATTTCAGAACTTGTTGTTGATCTATTCAGGGATTCAACTTCATCCTGGTTTAGTCTTGAAAGAGTGTATATGTCCAGGAATTTATCCATTTCTTCTAGATTTTCTAGTTTATTTGCCTAGAGGTGTTTATAACATTCTCTGATGGTAGTAGTTCTCTGGTGTCAGTGGTGATATCCCTTTTGTCATTTTGTTATTGTGTCTATTTAATTTTTCTCTCTTTTCTTATTAGTCTAACTAGTGGTGTATCTATGTTGTTATTATTATTTTTTTTCTTTCAAAAAACCAGCATCTGGATTCACTGGTTTCTTGGAGGGTTTTTCAATTCTATCTCCTTCAATTTTGCTCTGATCTTACTTATTTCTTGTCTTCTACTAGCTTTTGGATTTGTTTCCTCTTGCCTCTCTAGCTTTTTAAATTGTAATGTTAGGATGTAAGACTCCCACACTATCATTATGTGGTAGTCTAAGTCTCTTTGTAGGTCTCCAAGAACTTGTTCGATGTTTCTGGCTGCTCCTGTATTCGGTGATATTGGTATTGGGTAAATATTTAGAATAGTTAGCTCTTCTTGTTGAATTGTTTCCTTCATCATTATGTAATGCCCTTCTTTTTTTTTTTTTTTTATCTTTGTTGGTTTAAAGCCTGTTGTTTCAGCGACTAGGATAGCAACCCTTGCTTTTTCTTGCTTTCCATTTGCTTGGTAAATTTTCCTTCATTACTTTATTTTGAGCCTATGTGTATCTTTGCATGTGAGATGGGTCTTGAATACAGCACATGGATGGGTATTGACTCTTTGTCCAGTTTGCCAGTCTGTCTTTTAATTGGGGCATTTAGTCCATTTACATTTAAGGTTAGTATTGTTATGTGTGAATTTGATTCTCTTATCATGATGTTATCTGGTTATTTTGCACACTAGTTGATGCAATTTCTTCATAATGCTATTGGTCTTTATATTTTGATGTGTTTTTGCAGTGGCTGGTACTGGATTTTCCTTTCCATATTTACTGCTTCCTTCAGGAGCTCTTGCAAGGCAGGCCTGGTGGTAACAAAATCCTTCAGCCTTTGCTTGTCTGCAAAGGATTTTGTTTCTCCTTCACTTATAAAGCAAAGTTTTATAAGCATTTAGAGGGGAACCTAACCTGATGGAGCTGAAAAACACAACAATAGAACTTCGTGAAGCATACACCAAGCATTCTGCTTTGTGAAGCAAAAGAAAGAATTTCAGAGTTTAAAGAGTACCATGTTGAAATAAGGTACATAGATAAGATTAGATAAAAAGAATGAAATGGAATGAACAAAGCCTCCAAGATATGGTTTCACTTATAAACTTAGTTTGGCTGTATATGAAATTCTGGGTTGAAAATTCTTTTCTTTAAGAATGTTGAACATTGGTCCCCAGTCTCTTCTGTCTTGTAGAGTTTCTGCTGAAAGGTCTGCTGTTAGTCTGATGGGCTTCCCTGTGTAGGTGACCTGGACTTTCTCTCTGATTGCCCGTAAGATTTTTTTCCTTAGTTTTGACCTTGGGCAACCCGATGATTATGTGTCTTGGGTTGATCTTCTGGAGGAGTATCTTAGTCGTATTCTCTTCATTTCTTGATTTTGCCTGTTGGCCTGTCTTGCTAGGTTGAGGAATTTCTCCTGGATAATATTCTGAAGTGTGTTTTCCAGCTTGTTTCCATGCTCCTCATCTCCTTCAGGTACTCCAATCAATCATAGGTTTGGTCTTTTTACAAAGTCTCTTATTTCTTGGAGGCTTTGTTCGTTCCATTTCATTCTTTTTCTCTAATCTTGTCTGCGTGCCTTATTTCAGCAAGGTGGTCTTCAAACTCTGTAATCCTTTCTTCTGCTTCAAAAATGAAATGCTTTGTGTATGCTTCATCAAGTTCCATTGCTCAGTTTTTCAGCTCATCAGGTCATATATGTTCCTTTCTAAACTGGTTATTCTAGTTAGCAGCTCCTCAAACCTTTTATCAAGATTTTTAGCTTGTTTGCATTGAGTTAAAATCATGCTCCTTTAGCTCAGCATATGTTTTTATTACCTATCTTCTGAAGCCTATTCCGTCAGTTCTTCATCGATTCATCCTCCATCCAGTTCTGCACCCTTGCTGGAGAGATGCTGCAATCATTTGGAAGAGAAGAGACCCTATGGCCTTTTAAGTTCTCAACGTGTTTCATTTATTCTTTCTCACCTTCATGAGTTTGTCTAGTTTTAATCTTTGCTGACCCTTGGATGGGGTTTGTGGGGACTATTTTGTTGTTGATGCTGTTGTTGCTTTCTGTTTGTTTTGTTTCAGTAGTGAGATACCTCTTCTGTAGGCCTGCTACAGTTTACTGGGGGTTCACTTCAGGCCCTATTTATCTGGTTTGCTCCCATGCCTGGAGATGTCCCTCAAGGAAGCTGGAAAACAGCAAAGATGGTGCCTGCTTCTTCTTCTGGGATCTCTGACCTCAAAGACACCAACCTGATGGCAGTAGGATTGCTCCTGTATAGGATGTCTGACAACAACTGTCAGAGGCTCTCACCCAGTTGGGTGGCAGAGGGAATAGGACCTGTTTAACAAAGCACTTTGACTGTCTTTTGGTAGAGGGGGTGTGCTTTGCTGGGAGAAACCCACTCGTCTGGGCTGCCCAGATTCCTCAGAACTACCAGGAGGAAAGGTTAAGTCTGCTGGTCTGCAGAGACTGTGGCCACCCCTCCTGGCTAGGGGCTCATGCCCAGGGAGATCCAGGTTCTGTCCCTGAGCCTCTGGCTGGAGTTGTTGGACTTCTGTCAGGGAAGCCCCACCCAGTGAGGAAGGATGAGTCAGGGTCAGGCCTGAAGAGGTGTGGCTGTAGTCTGCCACAGCTGGTATGTTGGGCTTTGGGGGATACCTCTTGGAACCAAGCCAGTAAGCCTCCCTTGAAAAGCCCAGCCTGAAGTTATAGAAATAGATGCTGCCCTTCCCCCACCTAAGAGCTTAGTGTGTTAGGCAGTTGTGAGTCCCAGTGCTGCCTGCTGCACCTTCCCCAAAGAGCTCAAAAGGCTGACAGCAGGCAGCCACAGCTGTCGGGCTGGTTGCCCCTCCCACTGAGAGCTCAGCAGACTTAAGCAGATTCTAGCTGAGAGGCTGTTGAGAATCTGCAGCAGCTCTAGGATTGGGACCCGAGGCTCTGGTGGTATGGGTTTGTGAGTGGGATTTTCGGATCCATGGGTTGTACAGTTCTGTGGAAAAAGCATGGTTTCCCTGGCTGGGTAACATGCTCACTCACCACCTCCCTTGCCTGGGAAATGAGACCAATTTCATACATAATTTTTTTAAAAAATTAAAGGAGGGAACTCTTTCTACTTCATTTTATGAGGCCAGTATAACTCTGATATTGCAGGTCAAAGACCTCAACAAGAGTCTATAGGCCAATATCTCTCATAAACATAGAATGCATACACACACATATACACAAAAAACTACTTAACAAAATACTGGCAAATTGAGTCCAATAACATATAGGAACAATTATACACCATGAAAGAGTGGTTTAACATTTGAAAATTTGTGGATGTCATGCACCATATTAATTAAGAACAAAACCAATATGATTACCTGAATGAATTCAGAAAAAAATGTTTTTTTCAAAATTCAATACCCATTCAACAAATTAAGAATAGAAGAGCAATTCATCACTCTGATAAGAGGGATTTGTGAAAAAAAATTGCAGATATTATCATTTACTTAATGGTGAAAGACTGAATTATTTCCTCTAAGATCAGGATCCATACAAGAATATCGACTATCCCCATTTACATTCAGTATTATACTGAAGGTTCTAGCTAGTGTTATACTGCAGGAAAAAGACATTAAATACATATAAAATGGAAGAAAAGAAGAAAGCCCATTTTTATTTTTAGATAGCGTAATCTTACATGTAAAAAAATCCTGAAGAATCTACAAAAAAGACTAGAATTAATTAGCAAATTTAGCAAGGTTTCAGGAATCATGGTAAATTTACAAATTTTGTTTGTTTTCTGTATACTAGCAACAATCAATTAAAAAATGAAATTGTGAAAGCAATTTTATTTATGGTGATGACCTGTACACTGATGACTATAAAACATTTATAAAAGCAATTCAAGAAGATCTAAATAAATGTAGAGATGTTTTTATGGATTGGCTAACCCAGTATTATTAAGATGACCGTTCTTTAGATATTGATCTAAAGATTCAAGGAAATCTCAATGAAAATCTGAAGCATTTTTGCAAATGCAACAAATTGTTCTAACCATCATGTTGAAATACATATAACCTGGTATAGCCAAAATGGTTTTTTTTAACAATAACAAAACTGAAGAACTAATATTGCCTGATTTCAACATTTCTCATAATAATAATCAAAGAAGTGTAACATCAGCTTAAAGATAGTCAAATAGACCAATAGAAAATAATAGAGTCAAAATATAAACTCACATATATCTAGACAAATAGCTTTCAGCAGGGTTGCAAAAATAACTCAGCTGATAATAAATAGCTTTTCTCAACAACCCTTTTGTGCTGTTGGATTTGCATGTTCAAGAAAAAGAAAGGTAAGAACTTCAACCTATATCTCTCACATTATACAAAACTTACTTAAGATAGATAATAAAAATAGATGTAAAAACCAAAACTGTAAATTTTTTAGAAGAAAACACAGAATAAATACTTTGTGACTTGGAGTTAGGCAGAGATTTTTATCTGTGACACTCAAAGGACAATCAATAAAAGAAACAGTTAAAAATATCTTTTCCTTGAAAGACACTGCCAGGAGAATGAAAAGACAAAGCACGCCATGGGAGAAAATATTTTCAAATTACATATGTGATAAAATGACTTTTATCCAGAGTATATAAATAACTCTAAACAAACAATTCAGTTTTTTAAAATGAGTATGATTAGAATAGCACTCCACACAAAAAGATATACAAATTGCAAATAAACTCATGAAAAGTTGTTCAACATAATTAGTCATTAGGAAAATCAAAACAAAACAAACATGGAAATGTTTGTTATTTTAATTGTTATGATGGTTTCATGGCTGTATATATGTGTTGAAACTTATCAAATTATATACATTAAATATGTGAAAATTATTGTATGCTGATTAGACCCCAGTAAAGCTGTTAAATTTTTTAAAATTTAAAAATATTATTTCAAGAATAAGATAACCAAACTATATTCTGGGAGCAAGTATTTACAAATTATATATCTGATAAATGACTTGTATCAATAATACATAAAGAACTTTTACAACTCAAAAATAAGAAGGCAAACTAAAAATGGGAAAAAGATGTAAATAGATGCTTCATCAAAGAAGATATGTGAATGTCTAGCAAGTAGAGGAAATGATCATTAATCACTAAGAAAATGCAAATTAAAACCACGATGATATACTGTACATCCACTAAAATGGCTATAATCAAAAAGATTGACAAAATTGGTGAGAGTATGTAGAAATTAGGAACCCTAATACACTGCTGATGGGAATGTAAAATGGCACTTTGGAAACTGGTTTGGGAATTTCCTAGAAAGTTAAACACATGCATACCTATTATGATTTAGCAAATAAGCTCCTGGGTATTTACCTAGGAAAAGTAAAAATCTATGTCCACAAAAATATGTTTATTTTATTGTTCATAGCAGCATTATCTAGAATATCTAAAAATAAGAAACTGGTGAATTAATAAATAAAATATGGTATATCCATACAAATGATACTACTCAAAAAGAAATGACTACTCATCCGTGCAACATGGGTAAACTCAAAAACATAATGCTGAATTAATTAAGCCAGTCAAAAAGGCCACATATTATATGATTCTATTTATATGAAATTTCTAGAAAAAAGCAAAACAGAGAGATAAAAAGTATGTCAGCGGTTTTCCATGGCTGGAAGAGTGAGAAGCAGTTGACTGCAAATGAGCACAAGGAAACTTTTTTAGGTAATGGAAGTATTTTAATCTTAGCTTGTGGTGATGGCTGCAGACCTGTGTAAACTTACTGAAACAATTGCACCCTACATGTACAATGTATCAATATTATGGCAGGTAAATCATACTTCAATAAAACTGTTAGTTAAACAATCAAAAAGGTATCAATGCTGGAAGTAGGGACTTGAGACTCATTAGCATATAGATAATGATTGTAGCCGTAAAAGTAGAGAAAACATCTAGGGAAAGTCTATTGAAAGGGAGAACATAAGAAGCTGGGACAGTTCCCTGTGGTGCAGCAACACTTAGAGGATTTACCAAAAATGAAAATGAGTAAACGCAGCTACAGAGGTTGAATAAAAATTAAAGAATTATAGTATGTCAGCAAATAAGTATTTCTAGGAGGGGGCCTTGTCATAAAGATATCAAATACTTCTGATAGGTTAAGGAAGAAAAAGACTAAAAATTGTTTGATAGTGGTCACCCAAGACCTTGGCGTGAACCATTTTTGAGGAGCAAATAGGGCACAAGTCAATCTGGAGTGAACTGCAGAGTGAGTGGGAATAATGAATGCAAATAGGAGTATCAGGAGCCTGGCTCAAGTTTATCTGAAAAAGGAAGGATTTCCTTCCAGGTGAAGCTGGAAATGACAGGAGATAGAAGTGCCAGATTTTGTTTTAACAGAGGATTCAGCAGCATGTTTTTTAGTATGGGAAAGAAATGAGGGGGAAGAGGTTGAAGATGCAGAAGAGGGCCGTAATTTTAATCATTAATTCCATGAGGGAGCAGAAAAAGATGGGATTGAAAGCACAGGTTGAAGGATTAGCATTAAAGAGTATGGGATAATTCTTCCATGTAGAAGAGTAAAGAATGGTATTAAAGTTAAGTGAATTTCTAGATTTCATGGCATCAAGGAAAGGCTTGTATGATGGCTTCTATTTTCTTTGTAGAAAGCAAGGTTATTTGAGAGTGGAAGGAGAAGTCATAATACCAAGGATTTGAGGGGAATGGCACACTTTAAGGGCCTAGAATTAGGTTAGTGATCATGAATTTGTAACTATACCAGTCTATCCAATTGTATATTTTTCTCTTGGAGCAAGAAGATGGACAGTTTGATTCATGGGGGTTGGCTCCATCAGAAAGCCAGTAGCGCAAGGGTGTTTAGACTGATGGTAACAGAGCACTTGGAATGATAGATCATGGATGGACAAGAGTGAAGCCCTTGGGGGCTGATAGACATTGTCTTCACTTTCATTCCCCTGAATAAGGTCTGAGACAATGACTTGATGACAGGTAGCTGATTTGAGAGAGAGCCCAAGATACAGGAGTGAAGGAATGGGGAAAATAAGTCAGGAAACAAGGGAAAGCTGATTAAAGGGTGCATTTTTTGAGCTGCATATCATTGTGGCAACTGCAGCTGAGTCCTACTGGAAACCCTCTGAGGAAGCCTGTAGAGTGTGCCTGGGAATTATCCCTCTGTAGGACAGAAAGCTGACACGTTAATCCACTAATTCCTGTCACCCTTTGCTGGAGAATTATTTCTAGGAGCATTAACTATCTCCACCCTTCCAGGATACCTTGCCAGGGCTGAACAAACTCTGGCTTCAGAAAAATCCCAGAGCAGAAATTGAAAGAAATGGGGAGGATTGGGCTTGAGGTGAAATATTGACAGCATCTAAAACCCCACAGGAATTTTCCATCACGAGCTTCAGCTAAAAACTGAAGTAGGCCTAGGGGCATATAGTATAAGGTGAAATTGAACCAGTTTATGAAAGTTCCTATGCAGTCAAAGTAATTGAGGAAATAACTTAGAATAATTGACAGAGTTCTTTGATTGTATGGAAATTATTTATGTCCTCTGAACTATTGATTTATCATCGGTCAATGGGGATGAGATTACCCAATTTTTGTGATTACTGCTAGAATTAAAAGTCCTTCTTATGTAACGTGCTTAGTACAGAGCCTGGCGTGTAGTAAGATATACAGAATAAATGCTATGATATTATTGCTATTATCTATAGAAGGATTAGTAATGCTAATAACTACATGCATTATGGATAATAATGGACTAATTCAAATTTTATATATAATATTTTTGAATATTATGCTCAGGTCCATTATTTAACTTGAATGTAATATTTCGTATGACAAGACATTACAGTTTTGTTTGGAAGAACACTAAATTTTGGTTCCTTTTGAAATAGTTTTATCATAGAATGGCTGTTGGGAAAATCGTAAATGTAATCTAATTCCCATGCATTCTTTCTCCTTTGGTTAGGATTCAAGTTTTTATTAAACTAGAATGATTTATTTTATTTTTAGAGAAATCACCAGAGATGTACCGTTGGTTTTGTTTTTAAATCTTTTCTGCTTTTAAACCTATTCAAACACAAGAAACAATCTAAATGCATTCTGTTCTCTAACAACCTCTGATGTCAAATAAATTTTCCATAATTCTAGCTGAAATCTTAAATGCTGCAGTTTTGTTTTTACTCATCTTCTCAGCAGAGAAAAAAGGAACAGCTGGTTACTATTGTCAGTTTTCTATTGTTTGGAATTTATTAAATATGCAACACTTGTGAATACATAGATATAAATATATATTTCCTTCTGGATATAGAACTCCCATTGCTTCTCTTTCAAGAATGATAGAATTTTATATGGAAAAGCTTTAGAGCTATTCTAGTCCCAGTATATAGGCTGATTAATTAATACTAGTTAAATATTATTTATTGTCATCTAGCATGTCTTGTGATAAATTGCCTGCTGTGTTCTTTGTTCAACTATCAATTGGAATATTATTCTTTTTCTTATGGATATATTGCAGTCCAACACACAATCTTTGCATATTAATATTAACTATTAAGCCATTACATAATATTTTCCCCAATTTATTATTTGTTTTTTAATTCAGTTTATAGTATTTTTGCCTTACAGGTTCATAATTAATATTTTGTCAGATATATATTTTTTCTCTTACAAATTTTTTTTTGGTTTCATGCATAGAGATGCCTTGTTCACCATGAGCTCTTATCTGAGTTCACCTATATTTTACTCTGGCCCTTTAATATTTTTATTTTTAAGTTGGTTTTCTAATCCATCCAGAATTAACTTAAATCCAGCAATGCACATTTGTTCCTAATAAATTTCAAGTTGTTTATTATAGCATATTGCTTTGATCTATGGTAGTATTTCATATCATAAGTCTTTTACATACATATTCATGATATATATCAGTGGTTCTTAATCAGAGGTGATTTTGCCCTCTAGGAACATTTAACAATGTCTGTAGACATTTTTTATTTGCCAGGACTAGGGGAGTGGCTGGTTACTGGCCTATAGTGAGCAGAGAGCAAGGATGATGCTAAGCATCCTACAATGTATAGGACAGTCCCCACAACAAAGAATTATCAATAGTGCTGAGATTAAGGGACCTTAAGAGATGATAAATGGGTGGATGCATAGTTGATAGGTCAATAGATAAATGTATAGATAGATATTCATTGAATACCATTCCTCTGCCAATTACATACCAAGAGTAGTATTATCTAGCCTCTCTCTCTCTCTCTCTCTCTCTCTCCATATATATATATATATATGGAGAGAGAGAGAGAGAGAGAGAGAGAGAGAGAGAGATGGAGTCTTATATTTCTATTCTTTTTTTTTTTTTTTTTTTTTTTTTTTTTGAGACGAAGTCTTGCTCTGTCTCCCAGGCTAGAGCACAGTGGCATGATCTTGGCTCATTGCAACTTCCACCTTCCAGTTTCAAGTGATTCTCCTGCCTTAGCCTCCCAAATAGCTGGGATTACAGGCACCCACTACCACGCCCAGCTAATTTTTCTATTTTTAGTAGAGACAGGGTTTCATCATGATGACCAGGCTGGTCTCAAACTTCCAACCTCAGGTGGTCTGCCCGCCTCGACCTCCCAAAGTGCTGGGATTACAGGCGTGAGCCACTGCACCTGGCCTTTTTTATTCTTTACCTATATTCTATTCTTTACCCTGAAGTGCATTTTAAGAGACTTCGACTCCTACTTTATGGAAATCCATATACACTGTATTGTTGGATATCCCTGGTTTGGGCACATAACAAATATTGAATGAGTGTTTTATGAAAATGACAATCATAAATAAAATAAATTTTTAATGAACTTTATTTGATCAAAGTGACTTTTTTTATACGTTAAAAAGTATGCTTTTAAAAATCCGTTGTGGATTTTTCCTAGGAATCAATTTGAAATAGTATGTTTCTTCTTTAGTCTTCTACCACATCTCTTATTCTCTTGCTATGCAGCATAAACTTCATCGGTATATTAACTCTGTTCTCTTTATTATTTTTAGTTAGCTTTTATTACCATTGTCAAGCTTGCAGATTTCCTTATAGGCACACATCTCTTTAATATGTATAGGTGCTGATTTTTTCCATCTATGAGAATCATTAGTTTTGCATAAAGACTGTATTCATTTTTAGTAACATTCTGGAAGTTAACATTGATATCCATGGAATTATACGCATCATCTGTGTCAAAAATTTCTATTCATTCTTATAACTAATCATGAATACATGTTGTATTAATATTTAAACACTTTATTGTTTCTGATCCCCTTATTAGAAAAGTATTTTCTTCTGTGTATTTGTGAGCCTCTTACTACTTATTTTGCTTCCTGTCAAATTTGACATCCTCTACAACAGCAATGTCAAATGGATGGAATTGACTGTAATGATGGAAATGTTCTGATCTGCACAGTCCAATGCAGTAGGCATAGCTGAAAACTTGAAATGTAGCTAGGGCAACTGAGGAACAAAATTTTACCTTTAATTTAGTTTTAATTTTAGTAGCCACATGTGTCTATTGGCTACTGTGTTGGATAGCACAATTCTATAGAGTAATTCCTTACCCTTCCATTTTTAGCTTAAAATCTTCAGTTTTATTTTAACGTAAACCTATTTTTTTGTTTTGTATATTATATGTGTTTCTTATGTCCCAGTGATTAAGTTATTTTTTCCTTCATTTCCTATGTTTTCTGTATTGTGATAATATATATTCTTAGATGATTAGGAGTATACAACTGTATTTCTGTAATGTATTATTTATTAATATCGGGTTCTTGCTTTTCCTTACTATTTTGCAAATAAAAATGGTAACATTCATTGTAGGAAAAATGAAAGAAGAAAAACAGAAAATATAAAGAAGAGAATAAAGCAAAGATTACTACTACTAACTAACTGCACAGGCACACACAGATACACATAGAGTGTTATACTTGGTTAAGTGCTTTCTGTACATAATATATTATTTTATTTTTAAACATCTTACTGCTTGTACAGCTAATACATGTTTATCTCTAGAAAAAAAATTTAAAAAACATTGAGGAGTAAAGTGAAGTGTCGCAATGTATAGATTAACCACTTTTATTACTTTGTGTTTTTTTTTTTTTTTTTTTTTTCCTCACAGTGTTGTTTCTAAGACCTATGGGTAGATGGTGGGCAGGTAGGTAGGTAGACAGCTGGATATGTAGACAGGCATTTTCAAAAATTGAATTATACTATATGTAGGGTGGGCCAATAAAAGTATACACTTTCTGAAGGAAAACAAAATTATGTGTCACTATGGGTATGTATCATCCATAGTGATATTAGTGACCATTTTGAATATTTGTAACTTTAATAAAAATACATATTGGTTAACATTTATCCACTGGATTTGTCTATTTTTTAATTGTATCTTGCTTTTTATAGCATGAGCATTTTTCTCTAATATAAAATAAAATTCAAAAATGTGATTTTAATGGCTTCATCGTAGTCAATTTATTATCTCTATACCATTAACCAGTTTCCTATTATTGGACAGTTAGGATACTTCTCCTTTTTTACTACTATAAATAGCATTACCCTCTACATATTAGTGCCTAAAATTATTTCATTATTTTCATATCTAATTATTTTATCTCTGATTATTTCATTAGTATACATTCTTAAAAGTGAAATCACTGGCCCAAATGAAATGAATGGATTTGAGATCCTTTGTATATATTGCCAAGTCAAATCACCCTCCAGAAAGTTCCTTGTTGCTTATAGAAGAAAAAAAATTATTGTTCTATTTTTATGGTTTAATTATTTTTATGTTTGTTTTGTTTTGTTTTTGAGATGTAGCTCATTCTGTTGCCTAGACTGGAGTGCAATGGTGTGATGTTGGCTTACTGTAATCTCTGCCTCCCAGGTTCAAGAGATTCTTTTGCCTCAGCCTCCTGAGTAGCATGTGCTACCATGCCCAGCTAATTTGTTTTTTATTTTTTTATTTTTAATAGAGACAGGTTTCACCATGTTGGTCAGGCTATTGGTCTAGAAATCCTGACCTCAGGTGATCCACCCACCTTGGCCTCCCAAAGTGTTGGGATTACAGGTGGGAACCACAGGGCCTGGCTTCAGCTTTTCTTTGAACTTTTAAACTTCTTTTAGGACTCAGGATTGTTTTTTTTTTTGTTTTTTTTTTTTTTTTTTTTTTTTTGAGACGGAGTTTCGCTCTTGTTACCCAGGCTGGAGTGCAATGGCGCTACCTCGGCTCACCGTAGCCTCTGCCTCCTGGATTCAAGCAATTCTCCTGCCTCAGCCTCCTGAGTAGCTGGGATTACAGACACGCGCCGCCATGCTCAGCTAATTTTTAGTATTTTTAGTAGAGACGGAGTTTCACCATGTTGACCAGGATGGTCTCGATCTCTTGACCTTGTGATCCACCCGCCTCGGCCTCCCAAAGTGCTGGGATTACAGGCTTGAGCCACCGCGCCCAGCCCAGGATTGTTTTTAAATAACCATAATTTTCAAGAGTTTAGCAAAGTAATTAATTTGTTATACATACCCAAACAATGTAACTCTTCATTTTTTTTCTAGCAAAGGTTTTCAGATACAAGATTTTCATTGTATATATTGCTTCTTTTTAGGGTGAACAAGGAGAAAAAGGAGATCCAGGTCTGGCTGGCGTTAATGGAGAAAATGTAAGCCTAACTTTTTTTTCTGATACTCTGTTTACATTTTGTCACTAAAATATGCTATTTAATGCTATTAAGATATACCTATTTTTGGTAGAGCCAGCCGTGATCCAACGCAATTAAGAATCATGGTGTTGTTTCACATGGCTCAGTAGAGGCCTAGTGTTTTTAGTTTCATTTCATTGGCTTTATAAAGGCCTTTCTTCCTTGATGTTTTGTGCTTGCACATCTTCTAGTCTTCTTTTTCTGTCTTTTTTCATCTTACATATCTTCTGCTGTGGCCTATGCTCTTACCAGTGGTTCACTTTTCATCTCAGTTTGAATCTCCATCTAGTCTGCAGATGATGTCTGTATTGGTAGGCTTTCAGTGATGGAAAGAAAGGGTGGAAGTGAAGGGAAACTAAATCTATATTGCTCCCTTCCTCAGCCTCAGGGATAGCATTGCCTGTGATATCCTTGGACCCCAGTCATCTCCTTCCTTTCCCATCAGGACAATTATCGTCCCAGAATTGCACTCCAGATTTTAGGATAAAATGTGAAGGATGGCCCAAATGTGGGTTTTGCTCTGAAATGTAATTTTATTTACATTTACTCACTATTTACTATAGATATGTTAACTTTACTGGTAGGGGAAGTATCCAAAATGAAAATTAGTTTTTCCCTCAGCTTCCTTTTCTCACTTGCATAAAGGACCTGAAGGGCTACACAACTTACAAAAGAATAAGGAAAAACTGTGAGACTCTATCTAGCTCCCTAATGCTCTAGATGTGTTAGGAAATCCATTTTGTATGCAGTAGACCATTGCAATGGAAAAGAGGCTGAAAACCAATCTTTTGAGCCTGAGGAGAAAGTCATAAGGATATCTCATGTGTGTATGTTGGGGGGGAGTCCTCCAAGAAAGAAAGACCCTAGTAACTCTAGTAGTAATAGTAGTTAATGTTTCTATGTATGTTAACTACTAAACAGCTTTCTTTTATAAAATACTAAAATTGACCTTTAACTCTAAATATCTGGCTGAAAAGTCTGATTTTCCCAGTAAATCATGCTACACATCATTGCTTATTTTTCAGTGCTAAAAAAACTGACTCTGCAAACTAAAGTAATTCAGCATTTATGACAGTTTACTCTGACTTTCAATAAGCCCAGGTATACATTCTTAAAAAATGAAAGGTATTAGAATGGCTATTTGGATTTCAATGAAAGTCAAGCCATGATGAAAATTATAACTTCAGAAATATTATCTTAGAATGCATGTTAAATAAGCTCAGTGGGCCAGGTGACTCCAGCTGCTTTCTAAGTCAGAGTATATTGAATGCTTTATTATTTCTACTAAACAAATTCAAAATCAACAGCCTTTTTTTCATAGTCTTTATTGTTGCATTTTATATATATCTTAATGTCAATGTATTTTATAATAACTTCTTTTGTGCCAGCTTTCTCATAAAATGGGCCAGCTCACTTTGGAAAGTGTAAATGATAAATTAAAGGGTAGCATGTAGCAGTTCAGTATTTCTCACCGTGGCACTGCTGGCATTTGGCAAGACAATTCTTTCTCAAGTCAGACTGTCTTGCAAGAGTGGAATGTTTAGCATCCTTGAAGCTCACCAACCTAATCTAAATGCCAGTAGCAGCCCCTAGTCATTGGGATAAGAAAAAATACACTGATATTTTTCTAAGTGTGTCTTGACTGTGTATGTGTGTGTGTGTGTGTGTATGTATGCATGCTTGCGTGTGTGTGTGTATGTGTGTGCATGCCTAAACTTTTGGTTGATCTCTATGGCATTACTAAACAAATTCATTCTCATGTTTCCATTCTAGTTTATATAATACATACCAAACATATTTAAGTTTTCAAAAATTTGAATTGCTAGAATTTAACCTTGAAAATAGAAGACCTCATCTTTACACACAGTCTAGTGTATAATTAAATAATTTTGATTGTGGCCTAACACAAAATATATTTAACAAAGGTATCTTAGAATGGACTTGAGAGCGAGCATTATAAAGTTGTAATTGTGACCTTTAAAACCAAGCTATCTGGGCTCAAATCCCAGCTCTGCCACTAACTAGCTGACATACTACTTGGTAAATTACATATCCTCTCTGTGCCTCAGTTTCTTTATTTGCACCATGGACTGATAATTTCAATAGTACTTACTGTAGGGGAAAAGATAATTTTTCCTTCCCCTCCGAGGGGTTCAGTCTGCTGAAATGAACTGACAATAGACAGATTAACAGGAGAAAAGGCATACAGATATATTAATGTGCATGCAGTGGAAGCCATAAAAAATATGAGACTCAAAGAAAGCTCAGATGGCTGAAGCTTAAATAGAGCCTCTTTATAGGAGAGAAGGAGATGATGGGTAGTAAATTATTTTCAGAAGAACTGAATGGGACCGAGTTAACAATAGCTTGTGGACAAGTTACAGAAAGGTGTGGGCTGGACCTGCACTGTGAAGAAAAGTTGTCTTATGCAGTTAAAGACTTTTTTAAATTTATTTGTTTTTCACGGGGTTATACAATCTTAGGAAAGTAGATTTAATTGTTGAGTTGTCTCTTTTTCTGAATCTATATTATGGTCTTTTAAATATCCCTCATTAGAATCACAGCATCTGATGTTTCTAAAATAATCATGTTAATCTCCTTATACCAGCACAATCTGTACTACAGAATTCAAAAATATTAAAATCACAAAACTAGAAATATCGGCTGGCAACAGCTGTTGACACTGCTAGGGAATAAGATTAAGTCATGGGAAGCTTGTGAAAAGAATTAACTGATGGGTTAAAATTTTTAACAAATAATATTTTTATATTATCTTCTGATTTTTAAAGATGTGACACCCCATTAAATAGTAGTAGGTACTCCAACAAAAATTAATTTTATAGTCCACCTGCTTTTATAATTCTAGTTATAATACTGCTCTTCAGCTTTTATCTTGCCTTTAGATAATAGTTTGTCTCCACATTACATGCAGAGTCAACTACTGTGTTTTTGAGAATTTTTGTATGCATGAATTTTATTGAGAACCTTCATAACAGATACCCATCTTTCTCAATATTGAATTCAGAGTCTGTTCCATTTGGCTCTTTATGCCTATGGTGAGTGCTGTGTCCTTTCTCCCCAGCACTCAATAACCATTGATAGCAGCACTAGTGTGACACAAGGAGAAAAACTGCGTTTGAGAAAAGCATTACTGATCTGTTTCTCAGAGCCTATTACAATGCCATGGCCTTAACAACGTTATACTTTGTCACAGGAAGACGTGAGTTACATGGGGCCACTTTAATGGCCATAAAAGTAGAAGCTTGACAAATCCAATGATTCTCTATTGCATTTTATCCTATGTGAGTTAAAGCACAGTTGTTACATATCCATCAAACTGATATAAAACTGAACAAGAAAGAAAAATCAGTTATCCCTTAAGCTTGAACTTGAAAAATAAAAGCAACATTTATTAAGTGCCTACCATGTGCTAAATGTTTCTACAACATATGATTCTAAGAACAACCCTTCAAGAAAACTATTACTTATTATACCTATTATATAGGAAAGCTTACCTAACTTACCCATGATTATACATAAAAGGCCATTCCTCTTCTGACTCTCCTGAAATCCACATCTGTGAAGTCTTAGACACCTCCACTAGAATTGGGCATCTGTGGGAAATACTTCCTGCATACCTGCTATATACTGCAATGATAATATTCACATCAACTTGTAATTGGCTGCATCATCCCCCTCACCTCTCCCTGCCCATAGTTGATTGAACCAGGGAGAGTTAGCTGATTCAACCGCCAATACATTGCTTCCTTAGAAATTACAACTGGGATTGATTTGTCAGACAGGAATCTTTAAAAATTTTAGTGTAGTATTTTATGCCTACAAAAATAATATATATAACATATATGATGGTTATAAATCATAGTTATAATGAGAGCACCAATCAATGTACCCAGAACCCAATGTGAGAACTAAGACATCATCTTCCACATGGAATCAGCCTGTGTGGTTCACCATATACTATCCTCCACTCCAGAGTTAACCATTATTCTAAATGTTGTGCCTAATGTTTCCTTTCATTCTTAAAAATTATGTTTCACACTTACACATTTGTAAGGAGTGTATAGTTTAGTCTTACATCTTTGCATATGTTCAATAATATTTGTTGAATAAATGGATACAAGGTTTTTCTCAAGGTTTTTCTCAGCCATTTTTTTTTTTTTTGGTGTTTGTCTTTTCATAGTTTTATACAAGCAAGAAGACAGAATCACTTTTTAATAAATTTCTCTGCTCAGTGAATTCTATAACTTCCTAGCCAGTTACTTAAGCTAAGTGCACATTAGCCTGGAGATTTTCCTTCTTCTCCTCCACTTCTGGCATATCTGCCAGTCTTGCTTCAAGTATGTGCCAACTCTGACCACTTCTCACCATCTCTACTAGCACAACCCTGTCCCAGCTATCCTGCTCTCTTTCCTGGAAAGCTATCAGAGGCCCTTTTCTGCTCCCACTCTTGCTGCCCATAATCTGCATTCCATATTGCAGTCAATGTGGAATTGCAGCCAATGTGGATTTTTTTTTTAATTCACTCCTTTATTCTGGGATGTATATTACAGGTAATACAACTCACAAATATACCATTGGACATTGAAAGCTAAGGCTATTCTGTGAGTTATTTCTAAAACCTGGTGTTTTGCACATAATCTTTTAAAAAATGAATTACCAAAACCAAGGTTCTCTTCTGAAATAAAATTTAATGTGGGTACAGGATAACTTTAGGGCTATGTTGTTTGTGGGGATTTTTGTAAACATATTCATGTCATGTCATTTTCTTGCTTGAAACACCTAAGTGGTTTCCTGTTGCATGTAAAACAAGACCCTTCTTCCTTATCATGGCCTGCAATTCCTTATGTACCATGACCCCTGGCAAACCTTGACTTAATCCCCTACTCCTTACCTGCATGCTCATGACACTCCTTTTACCTTGGTGACCTCTGTGCTTCTTGTTCCCTTTGCCCCCATACTTCTCCCCAGATCATTGCATGGCTGGATCCTTTTTTTTTTTAGTTTGTGCAAATTCATGGGATACGTGAGAACTTTTTTACACATATATAATACATAGTGATCAAGTGAGGCTGTTTAGGTTATCCATTTTCCGAATGCAATACATTTTTTTTTAACGTATACTCATCCCAGTCTGCTATCAAACATTGAACTTATTCCTTCTATCTTACTGTATGCTTGTATCTTTTTACCCACATCGTTTCATCCTCCCTCTACCCCTCACTCTTTCCAGTCTTTGTTGTCTGTTTTTACACTTTCTACCTCCATGTGTTCAAAATTTTTTGCTCCCACATCTAAGTAAGAATATGGAATATTTGTCTTTTTGTGCCTGGCTTACTTCACTTAATATAGAAACTTTCAGTTCCATTCATGTTGCTGCAAATGACAGGATTTTATTTTCTTATAGCTAAATAGTACTTCATTATGTATATATAGCACACTTTCTTTATCCATTCATCTGTTGATAGACACAGAATGATTCTCCATTTTTGCTAGGATCCTTCTGAAACAATAAATGTCACCACCACACAAGGGCCATTTCTGACATCCCACTTGAAGTAGCAGCTCTCTCCTCTTTCACTTTCATCACATTCAGCCTGTTGACCTGTTTATTGTCAGTCACTCTCCTCTTATTACGTGAGTTCCTTGAGAACAGGAACCTTGACATTGTTAAAGAAAAAAATTATTGACCCTTGTTTTTAAAAAGTGATAAGGAAAGACATTTTAGTTCAGACTATTGCAATAGGGGAATTGCAATAAGGGAGAGAGATCAGGGTCAACTCTAACTACAACAAAGACAAGTGGGGATTTATAGCCAATGAGCAGAGGGAGGGAACTCACTGGGTAGACAATTAAGAGGAGACATCAAGGGTAGAGTGATTTTGACTAAACTCATCTAAGAAGATTCTTGCTAAAGACAGGCCAAAGACTTAGACCTCAAGGTAGGGGACAAAGAGCATGATCTCCTCAAAGGTTACAGAATGGAGAACAGGTTTTAAGGGTGAGAGATTTTCTATACATGTACTTAGCAAGATTCTTGCTATAACTGAGCTTGGCAGAACAAAGACAGAATGGGGGCCACATCCCAGGCCTAGTTGAGAAGAGAGCTCAGAGGACCCTTACTAAAGTTTGGTGATGGAGAGAATCTTCATTAATTTCTTGTTCTTTTCTTTATCTCTTTACTAATCAATAGAAATATAATGACAGCTACAAATTCAAGGTGAATGTAAACACATTCTTTTTTTTAGTAGTCAAATTAAGAGAAGTAAAAGAAGACAAGTGAAAATACTTTTAATAATATATTTTATTTAATACACTATATACAACTATTACCATTTAAGCATATAATAATTTAAAAATTATTTGTGAGATATTTTATATTTGTTTCTTATACCAAATATTGTAGATCCAACAGTGTTTTATACTCACAGTACAACTCAATTCAGTAGTCACATTTCAAGAATTCAAAAGCTACATGTGGCTATTCAGTACAGGTCTAAAGGCCGGAAGTGACTTCACACGAGGTATGCAATAAATGTTTATTGAATAAGCGAATGAAAGAACAAGTGAATTAATGATAAATCTATTCACAGAAATGGCAAATTTCTTCCCTCAAGTGTTTACAATATGCTGTTGCCAACTTCTACTCTGGAAACATGTATAAATAGATTATGGTTGCTTGATTTGGGAGGAAATGGATATTGCAGATAATAATACTATGTCTCAAATATTATTTAATTTTTCACTCATCTTTTTTTCTATAAATATTCCAAGGTAATGATTGAAAAAGCGTAACTATGAGTTTTATACATGAAGGCATTTAGGCAACTACAAGGTTTTTTGCCCAATTAGATTTTTTTTAATCCACTAAAAATGTTTTTCTTAAAGTATAATACTACAATTTTCACATACTGTCTGCAACAGGCTTATTTTAAGTATCCAATTTTCTTTTGTTTCTTTCATTTCATCACTGGTGTCTATATTGAGTACAGGTGATGACATTTGGTATTATTTATTCACTACAAAATGTCAGGGCAGTAATAGCTGAGTCTTTCAGCTAGGAGCAGTAAGATGCTCAGATTTACCGTGCATTGCATGGCTTCAGAATACTTCTTTTTGTCTATTATTGTTCTTCCTTCATCGAGTCCTTAAAGTAAGGACAAAAGAAGATATTTTTTCCTATTTACCACATAGTAAGGATGTGTCTATCTAACTTTCTATGTACACTGTGAATTTATGCAGCTGTAGAGCTGATCTCCTCTGGTACAGTCTATTGTAGTAGTCTCGAAAGCTGTCATTACTTAGATCAACTAAATACCCATTAAAACATCCAACAGTCCAGAGGACTTATGAAAATATTTATCTGATATTCTATCTATGTCATAAATAGTTTCATTTGACATCTTTATAAATCCAGGTAAAAAAAGATAGGAATTAGACAACTAAAACATAGTTTAAAACAGGCGAGAGATTACATTTTAGCTCCAGTTGTGTGATAGCAAAAGAATGCATCTTTCATTCCTTTTCCCCTCACAATTAGATTTCTTGATAGAGACATAAAAATGTTTTTGATTTTACTCTTGAGTTTTTTGGCAAGCTTTACAAAGGCCAAATCAATGCTAAATCAGAGGTATTTACAACATCCACAAATTTAATCCAAAGTGGATACTTAAAAGCTCATATAGATCTAAATGATATTCTCCCAGATGGTGAATTAATGTAATTTTAGCAGGAAGCAAAGTTGCACAAATATGCAGTATTGAGGACTCGCGCTGATTTAATGTATCTGTGCCCACCACGGCACAGATGTTGCTTATCATTTTAGTGCCAGTTGTCTCTATTTCTCTCTATACTACAAAAGGAAGAATGGGATTTGAAAGTTTAGTAAATTATGATTTATTTTGTTACTAGAGACTTATTAGAAATTAAAGCTTTCTTTGAACTGTGTATTGGTTATATTCTTTCTACAGGGTTCAAAAGGTGACTTGGGTCCTCCTGGTCCACCTGGCCCAAAAGGAGAAAAGGTATTGTGTTTATCCAGCAAAGCCCAATCTTTCTTTAAGAAAACCCTGACAACCTATGCAGTGACTTCTCATTGATACTGTTTATCTACCAAAAGCGTTTTAAAGTTAATCAAAGGCTGTTACATTAATAGCATCTGAATAAGAACAGCCTTTTTGTTCATTTAATTAGTTTGAAAAGACTAAATGCACAATTGCTAATTGGCATTAACTTGTATTTATAAGATTTCCCTTTTCTCGCCCTTGCTTAACAGCATTAGGTATTCAATCACCAAATTAGCAAGTGTGGCCTGTATTGGAAAATTTGGCCAATAACACTGAGCTGCCACTATAATGGTGAGGCAAGTGGCTTTTGAAAAAAAAGCTAACTTTGTATCTCAGTCTTAGTCTAACTATTCCATTTTCTGCTACTTTTTCTCATAAAATAAGCTATTTCACAATGACATGTTTGCAATGACCTTGAAAAGGAAAATAAGAAATAGTCAAAAGCAAGGGTTGTTTTGAATAAAGTAATTGAGTGATCCCAATTTGATGAAAATTGTATGTGTATGTGTTTTGCACTGTATTTTGTTCTCCGTTCTTAGCACATTTAGAAATCCTTGTCTGTCTTCAATATTTATCTATGTGTTAAAGGTGACCTTGCAAATGAGTCCTCAGTGACTGATTAAAGCCGCATCAGTGTTCCTTAGCAACTATTGTCTATTTTAATTCAATTGTTGCAAAAAACAATGCATACACAATGCTAAGTTTTAACTTTCTGGGTGGCTATATTTGTTGAGAAAAGAGAAAGTCCTAAAGATACTCAACGTGAGACTATAGCATCTTGGTACCCCATGCTATGCAGTACCTGACCTCCATAATGTGCAGCTAAATAAGAACCACGGCAGGGGCGATTGGTCTTAGTATTTGAGAGTTCTTGTGTAATAAATAGAGTTTCCAGGACCGTAAAGTATAAGGGGACATGGAAATCGGAAAATGGTGAACTTTTAGATGAACCATTTTTTAAAGATGTTGAATAGTTGTTGATATATCCACCTGGAAATTTGTATTCATATAGATCAGCAAAGCAATTTTAGTATTCAAAAATACATAAATATAGGCAAAGCCTCTTACAGTTGATGGCAAATGTGATGCCAATTCAGCAGAGCTTTAGAAGAGGCCATGGGACTGCTTCTTGCAGCTGGGAGGCATGAAATGGGGAGATCCACTTATTATTTCTGCTGATCCTCATACTAACTTTGTCAGACAAATTGTCTATCGCTGTGACACTTCCCAGCTGTTCCACTGGCAAGTAACCATACTTGAAGATATATTATTTCTAATTTTGGTTTAGTAGACAAAAGAATAGAAAATTAGATTATTTTAGCTTTCAAAACAAGTCCTGCTTTTGCAAAAACCATGGAATATACCAGGTGATTTTTATATCATGAGAGCTAAAAGGGAATGATAAATTTTCTCTGTGTGGAGAATTTTATCAGGATTGAATTCCATTTTTCTATTCTTCAAGACTTATCTATAGATATTGCTTCTATTCACGTATAATTTATAATATGCAAAAAGGGACTAGTGGTAATTGCAGCTTTTCTTTAATTTATTTTAGGGAGATACAGGACCCCCAGGACCACCAGCCTTACCTGTAAGTATTCTTGAAATCGAAATTCAAAATTGAAAGCCATTATTCTGTTTATTATTCATATTACTTCATGACTAAACTAGGATTTAAATCACAGAGTTAAGAATTGAAGGTGACTTCAAGTACATGTAGGCAAACCTCCACATTTTAAAGATGGGCATCTGCCCACAACAGTGAAATACTTGACCCAAGGTCATACAGGTAGTTACAATAAAAGTCTGGAATCAGTACCTACTCTGAGCAATTTTCTCTGTCCTCCATATGGTTCGTAATTGTATCTCCTAAATGTTTGATTATGCACTCTTAACATCAGGTTTAAATTAATGGAATCAGATACAGTCCTACTTGCTTTAAAAACTGTAAAAGGACAAAACAAATTGTAATTATCCAGTGAGTAAAAACAGCTACCTGTTTAAACTGATAGTTTTTCCTCTATGATTTGCTTCTAAAATTTGCAGATGATAAAAATGGCAATATTTTAGTGACAGATTTATGAGAAAAGTTTATAATGTGCACATAATGAGATTGTTCTCAATTAAATGGTATATCATATATGAAGCACTTACTAATAAATATATGATGCTCTTAAATTCAGATACAATTTACTATTACAGACTTCCTGCCATTAAAGATTCTCATTTAACTTAGATAAGACTCTAAGCCTAATGAAAATGAGGACAGTTTAAAAAAAAAAACTTCTATAGCCTGAAGTCTTTGATATTACCTATGAGATAAATTAAGCATTTAAATCAGTAGTTTTCAAAGACCTATTCTGATTTTAGAAGGTCAGATTTTAAAAGTATTCTAGTAATCTGGATGGAGCCCTTCCCATTGGCAGAACATAGGAATCTCAAAAACTGTGTGATTTTGATAATATCTATATTTATCTTTGTACTAAAAATCCCATCATGAAAAAAACATTAATAGTGTCTTACACAAATAATCTTTACAACTCCCACATAAACAAATGCTTTTTGAGATGTAGAAAACCTAAGGAAATAAATAGGTGACTTACTTGGGGATAACTCATTAAATTTGCAGTGGAATTCTATGCTTAAGCTTTTAAGCATGAAAAGAAAAACTATTGGACAGGCAGTTTTAAGTGCATATTATTTTGTTTTTTATACTCTGTAGAACTTTGAAAAATTATTTGGCAGTGATTTAGTTAAACCTGCTCATTTTGGTCATGAAGTCCTTGCCTACACCTATATCCTGAATGGTTTTGCCTAGATTTTCTTCTAGGGTTTTTATGGTGTTGGGTCTCATAACGAAAACACCAAAAGCATTGGCAACAAAAGCCAAAATAGACAAATGGGACCTAATCAAACTCCACAGCTTCTGCACAGCAAAAGAAACAATCATTAGAGTGAATCAGCAACCAACAGAATGGGAAAAAATTTTTGCAGTTTACCCATCTGACAAAGAATTTACAAAGAACTAAAACAGATTTACAAGAAAAAAACAAGCCCATTCAAAAGTGGGCAAAGGATGTGAACAGACACTTTACAAAGAAGACATATATGAGGCCAACAAACACATGAAAAACTGCTCATCATCACTGGTCATTAGAGAAACGCAAATCAAAACTACATTGAGATACCATCTCATGCCAGTTAGAATGGTGATCATTAAAAAATCTGGAGACAACAGATGCTGGAGAGGATGTGGAGAAATAGGAACACTTTTACACTGTTGGTGGGAGTGTAAATTAGTTCAACCATTGTGGAAGACAGTGTGGTGATTCCTCAAGGACCTAGAAATAGAAATTCCATTTGACCCAGCAACCCCATTAGTGGTTATATACCCAAAGGATTATAAATCATTCTACCATAAGGACACATGCACACGAATGTTCGTTGCAGCACAGTTTACAATAGCAAAGACCTGGAACCAACCCAAATGCCCATCGATGATAGACTGGACAGGGAAAATATGGCACATATACACCATGGAATATTATGCAGCCATCAAAAATGATGAGTTCATGTCCTTTGTAGCGACATGGATGAACCTGAAAGCCATCATTCTCAGCAAACTGACACAGGAGCAGAAAATCAAGCACTGCATGTTCTCACTCATAGGCGGGTGTTGAATAATGAGAACACATGGACACAGGGAAGGGAGCATCACACACTGGGGTCTTTTGGAGGGAAATAGGGGAGGGACAGTGGGGGGTGGGGAGATAGGGGAGGATGGCATGGGGAGAAATGCCAGATATAGGTGAGGGGGAGAAAGGCAGCAAATCACACTGCCACGTGTGTACCTATGCAACAATCTTGCATGTTCTTCACATGTACCCCAAAACCTAAAATGCAATTAAAAAAGCCTGCTCATTTTACTTAAGACAAATGCCTGTTTTCTCTTCAACTAAGTTATATGCAGTCATTTAGTTAAACGTGCTTATTTTCTGTAAGACGCATGCCTGTTTTCTTCAACTAAGTTATATATTCAACTACTCCACTTAGTTATCTGATTTCCTAGTCATTTCCAACTCATGTTGAAAGGCCAATATGCAATCTACATATGTTATTTCACCTGAAATACAGTTTCGGCTTCTCAATCAGAAAATTGCATTGGATTATATATCTTTTGTGGATTTTTAATAGCAGCCAGCTTTTTTTCTGCCAAGGAACACCTTGAAGATACCTCTTTACACCATTCAGCTGTCAAGCACTTCTTAGAGATTACAAGCTAATTTCATATTTGTCTAAAAATATGACATGGAAAAAACACTATGAAATGAAATGTTTTATTTCATAAAGTAAAATATTCATATTATTGGGGTATTACTATTTTGTATGCTTTACATTACTTTATTAACATAAATTATCAACTGTTCCCTACAAAATAAATAAACTAAAATTAACAGCAACTTATAATACGCTCAATATTTAATTGATCTGATAATGCAGGTTGATATATTATTAGTTGAAATAATTGATAATAGTCTTTGAGGAAGCCCAAATGACTCACTGCATCATATTTGGATTAAATGAGGCAGTGATAAATTAGAGTCAGTAAACAGAGTTCAACCATAATTGTTCTCAAAACTAGCTGCACACTAAAATCCACTGAAGAGTTAAAAAAAACTTACCAATATTGGGGCTTCACCCCTAGAAATTCCAATTCAATCAACCTGATGTGGGACCAGTATATTTTAAAAGCTCCCCAAGTGGATCTACATATGCAGCAGGAGTTGAAAACTATTGTTTATGGGAACTAGAATGGAAAAGGCTTTCTTCCTACTCAAAAAGTTATTTTAGTTTGTTAAAGAAGTCCAACTTTGATCTGAAATCTAGCTTAATACATAGTAATAAGGAACTATCTCTTTCCATTAGGGAGGCATACTAGTAAAATGAAATTAAGATAGAACCTTGCTTCATTAAATGGAGAGAATTAGGGTCAGGAAGGTATCTTTAATTACAGCCTTCACCCAAATGTCCATCTACTCCTGCCTCAATACCTCTTAAAATTTAATGTGCATAGGAACATTCAGGATCTTGTTCAAATGTATATTTTTATTCCTAAGTCTGAGATGAGGTCTGAGCTTCTACATTTCTAGCAAACTCCAAGGGATGCAGATGCTACAGGTTGTTGGACTACACTGGTCACAAGGGCTTAGCACCCTCTTCCCAACTAGCTACCTTTTCCCATAGATCAATGGTTCTCTATATTGACTGCACACTGGAATTACCCACGGTGTTTTAAAAATTCTAATTACCAGACTGCACCACATACCAGTAAAGTTTGAATCTCTAGGGAGGGACTCAGGCAACAGTTGTTTTAGATTTTTCCTAAGCAACTCTAGTGTGTAGCCACACTTGAGAACTAAGGCTCTGAAAGCATGTCTAATACTTTTCTTTACAACTTTCTCTTACAGATCTTGAGCAAACATTTTGGAATTACTCATTACACTAACAGGCGTCCCCAAACTTTTTACACAGGGGGTCAGTTCACTGTCCCTCAGACCGTTGGAGGGCCGCCACAGACTGTGCTCTCACTGACCACCAATGAAAGAGGTGCCCCTTCCTGAAGTGCGGCGGGGGGGCCGGATAAATGGCCTCAGGGGGTCGCATGCAGCCCGCGGGGCCGTAGTTTGGGGACGTCTGCAACTAGTATTTCTATCAAAAACACCCAACCTGATTACTTTCATGAGCTTCCAGGAGAGGCTGGCCTTCCTAGTCATACCTACAATTCGCTTCTTGATTACTTTATTATAGAGGACAGATGAACTTCCATTTCCACATTTACAAGCTACTAGCAAGTTCAACAGTAATCCTTCTTGGGAAGGACAACAAACATTGACAACTTTAGGACACAGAATTCCAGAAATTCTCTAAACACACACGGCTGAACTGCCCATAATGACTAAGGGTGAAGAGCTAAACACATTATCCCCCTCTAAGCCATACATTCTATATTCGCTTTACTTTTATTCATGTTTTGTTTAATAAGAAATTAAGAGAAATAGTAATGGCGCACACTGTAATACTGAGTTTACTGATGCAGGGGCAATCCTTTATGATGTTTTTGGGGAATTATGGGGTTTTTTTTTTGCTTTTTCTTTTTCTTTTGAGATAGGGTCTCACTCTGTTTCCCAGGCTGAAGTGCAGTCGTCCCATCACAGCTCACAGCAGCCTTGACCTCCTGGGCTTAAGTGATCCACCCACTTCAGCCTCCCATGTAGCAGGGACTACAGATGGGTGCCACCATACTCAGCTAATTTTTTTTATTTTTTTAAGCAGAGACAAGATCTTGCCATGTTGCCCAGGCTGGTTTTAAACTCCTGAGCTCAAGTAATCCTCCTCCCTCGGCCTCCCAAAGTGCTGGAATTACAGGCATGAACCACTGAGTCCAGCCAGGATTATGTTTATTGCAGTTATTTTTGTATTCCTGTGGATTCTTGTGATTTGCTACTTTAAAACTTTTTTAATCACATAGAACCAGTTCATCAAATGATCTGATACATAAAACCATCTATTTCATTTTGTTTCTTATTTATACTTTCTCTTCTAACTGGTTGAGTCTGTATATAATTGGGTCTCAGTGGAAGAGAGAGAATAAAGAAGTGAAGGAGGCCAAGTCTAAAAAGGAGTAAGAAAAGATAAAGTGGAGGAAATGGCGTGAAACACAGACTGGAGTCCTAGAAACAGTTTGATTTGTTAGCTTCACAGCTGCAAGAGCTTTTACCCTTTGTTTCACCTCTCCCTTCCTGACACCTGAAAGTATTCTTACTGCCGGTGACCAGTGCTTCCTCACTCTCTAATATATAAGAAACCTGTTCATAAAAAAGCCAACCAAAATGGTGTGCAGCTTGCAAATACAGGGTGCAGTATACCCCTTTATTATTTGAAGAAATGGGACCCCATTCAAAATTCCACAGTTGAATCCCTTTGATAACATTAGAATCCTTCTATGGATTCATGTTCACAGGTCATATGGAAAATACTCCAATGTAACTGCCTCAGGAAAAAAAGTAAGAAGAAAAGAGAAATCTGAGGCCTATAAAAATGCCATAGAGATTAAAGTGACATTTGTGACATTAATTGTCACTTACATCCTTTAACTTGTAAATACTCTGTCAATCTACTTGACTGGAAAAACAACAGAATTATACTATTTGATATGACATTAATAAACTTGCAAATCTTTTTTTTTTTTTTTTTTTTGAGACGGGGTTTCGCTCTTGTTACCCAGACTGGAGTGCAATGGCGCGATCTTGGCTCACCGCAACCTCCGCCCCCTGGGTTCAAGCAATTCTCCTGCCTCAGCCTCCCTAGTAGCTGGGACTACAGGCGTGCGCCACCGTGCGCAGCTAATTTTTGTATTTTTAGTAGAGACGGGGTTTCACCATGTTGACCAGGATGGTCTCGATCTCTTGACCTCGTGATCCACCCGTCTCGGCCTCCCAAAGTGCTGGGATTACAGGCTTGAGCCACTGCGCCTGGCCACGCAAATCTTATTATATAGACTTTCCAGATTATTCTAACAATAACTGATCAAGAAATAAATTCAAGAACAATTTTGTAAATCTATAAATGGAATATCTGGAAAGTATTTTGTATAACAGTGTCCAAGGATCTTCTCTTAATACTATTTTTAAGCAAAATTTCATCTAGAGATAATGGAAAAAGTGTAAATGAAACAATTTCAGCCCAGAAGGTGGGAATGTGGTTGAATTACACACACAAAAAGAAAGGCTAAAAGTCCACGCTTGCCACCATAAGCCCACTTTCATGTATCTCTTGCTAGGAATATTTTCAGCAAATACAACCGATTGAAAATAAAAAATTTAATGAAATATCTGATTTCTTTTCAGCCACGTTTTGGATGATATCAAATTCACTAATTAGTTTGGTACTAACGACTATTTTTTTTAACACAATAAGCCATTATAGAAGCTTATAATAAGTATAATTTTAAAGTTGTAAAGAAATATGAGATTCTTCTACTTGATTTAAATTAATTAACTGATTATTCTTTCATTATCCTTTTTATATTTCTAACAGATAACCATTTCAAAAATAGCACATCTTGTTAGATTTTAAGTAGTAATAATGTCAATAAAAAATGATAGACATTTATTCAGTGCTATGTATTATTTAAACCAAACCTTAAACAATTCTGTGAGGTATAAAATGATTATTACCACATTATACACAAGGGAACTGAGGACTAGAAAATCTAAGTAACTTGTTCAAAAGGTTCAGAGAAGTTACATAACAGAGCTAATATTCCAATCCCGCTTGTGTGACTCTTAAAACCTAAGCTATTAATTTCTGTAAACATCATTTAAATCTAGTTTAAAAAGTAATTTAAAAAAATGTTCTAAACTATTACAAAAATTAAAATTTTAAAATCAGGTCAGACATGGTGGTTGACACCTCTAATGCCAGCACTTTGGGAGGCTGAGGCAGCTGCTTGAGGTCAGGAGTTTGAGATCAGCCTACTCAACATGGCAAAACCTTGTCTTTACTAAAAATACAAAAAAAAAAAAACCATTAGCCACATTTGGTGGTAGGTGCCTGTAATGCTAGCTACTCAGGAGGCTGAAGTGGGAGAAAATTGCTTGAACCCAGGAAGCATAGGTTGCAGTGACCTGAGATTACACCACTTCACTCCAGCCTAGGCAACAGAGGAAGACTCTGTCTCAAAGAAAAAAAAATTAAAATCAAATTTAACTTTATCATGAAGCCAAAATTCAGAAAAATTCAAGAGCCTAGCAGAGATGGGGCAGTAATGTAAAAGTGTGATGCAGCCCAGTGTATGATAATAGAGTGTGTTATGGTTAGGGACCAGGATAGCTATGTCTATCTCAAAGTATCAAATTCAAATTAAAAACTACTTAGAGATAGATTAATTCAAAATATAGGCATACTTTAGAGATATTACAGGTTCACGTCCATACCACTGCAATCAAGCAAGTCACACACTTTCTTTTTTGGCTTTTCCAGTGTATATAAAAGTTATCTTTACACTATACCTTATAAAATGTGTAATTTGTATTGTGCAAAAACAATTTTGCCATTTTAATTAAAAAAAACTCTATTGCTAAAAATTGTTAATGATCATCTGAGCCTTCAGTGAGTTGTAATCTTTTTGCTGATAGAGGGTCTTGCCTCCATAATGGATGACTGCTATCTGATCAGGGTGGTGCTTGCTGAAGGTTGAGGTGGCTGTGAGAATTTCCTAAAATGAGACAAAAATGAAATTTGCCACATTAATTGACTTTTCCTTTCATGAAAGATTTCTCTGTAGCATATGATGATGTTTAGTAGCATTTTACCCACAGAACTTCTTTTGAAATTGGAGTCAGTCCTCTCAAAAGCTGTGGTTACTTTATCAATTAAATTTCTATAATATTTCACATCCTTCCTTGTCATTTCAATAATGTTCACAGTATTTTCACCAGGAGTAGATTTCATCTCACTAAGACATTTTCTTTGTTCATCCATAAAAAGCAACTCCTCCTTTATGCAAGTTTTGCCATGAGATTGTAGCAATTAATTCAGCCACATCTTCAGGCTTTACTTCTAATTCTAGTTCTCTTGCTATTTCTACCACATCTACAGTTACTTCCTCCACTTACATCTTACTCAGAGTCATCTGTGGGGTTTGGAATTAACCTCTTCCAAATTCCTGTTAATGTTCAGATTGTGACTTCTTCCATGAATCACAAATGTCTTTAATAACACGTAGAATATTAAATCTTTTCCAGAAAGTTTTCAATTTATTTTGCCCAGATTCATCAAAGGAAGCACTATTTATGGCAGCTATAGCCTTATAAAATGTATTTCTTAAATAATAAGTTTTGAAGTCAAAATTACTTCTTCACCCATGGACTGAAGAATGGGTGTTGTGTTAACAGGCATGAAAACGACATTCATCTCCTTGTGCATCTCCATCAGAGCTCTTGGGTGACCAGATGCATTGTCAGTGAGCAGGACTATTTTGAAAGAAATATTTTTTTCTAAACAATGATATCAACAGTGGGCTTATTCAGTAAACCATGTTAGAAGCAGATGTGCTGTCCTCCAGGCTTTGTCATTCCATTTATAGAGCATAGGCTAAGTAAATGTAGCATAATTATTAAGGGCCCCAGGATTTTCAGAATGACTGTTGGCTTTAACTTAAAGTCACAAGCTGTATTATCCCCTAACTAGAAAGTTAGTCTTTCCTGTAAAGCTTTGAAGTTAGGCATTGACTTTTCCTTTCTAGCTATGAAAGTCCTAGATGGCATCTTTAGCTGCTTTGTCAACATTGAAAACCTGTTTTGTGATGTGGCTACCTTCTTTGAAGATCTTGGCTAACTTGGTGCAGCTTCTACACTAGGCACTTAATGCTTCACTTTGCACTCTTATATTCTGAAGATGACTTCTTTTCTTAAACATCATGAACCAACTTCTGCTAGCTTCAAACTTTTCTTTTGCAGCTTTCTCACCTCTCTCAGCCTTCACAGCATTAAGAGTTAGGGCCTTGCTCTTGATTAGACTTTGATTTAAGGTAATGTTATGGCTTAAGAGAATGTCATGGCTGTTTGGGTCTTCTATCCAGGCCTTTAAAACTTTCTTCATATCAGCAATATGGTTGTTTTGCTTTCCTATCATTTGTGTATTCACTATAGTAGCACATTTAATTTCCTTCAAGTTTTCCTCTGCATTCACAACTCAGCTGTTTGGCTGGAGAGACCTAGCTTTTGGTGTATCTCAGCTTTCTTTATGCTTTCCTCAATAAATTGAATCATTTTTTAGCTTTTAATTGAAAATGAAGATGTGCAAATTTTCCTTTCATTTGAACACTTTGGAGCCATTGTATGGGTACTAATTGACCTAATTTCAATATTGCTCTTCCTTAGGAAATAGGGGTGCCCAAGTAGAGGAAGAGTGACAGAGAAATGGCTGGTCATTGGAGCAGTCAGACACACATGATGTTTATCGATTAAGTTCTCCATCTGATAGGGACATGGTTAATGGTGCCTCAAAACAGTTACAGTAGTAACACCACAGATCACTGATCACAGATCACCATAACAATATAATAATAATGAAAAAGTTTGAATATTGAAAAAATTACCAAAATGTGACACAAATACATGAGTGAGCACATGCTGTTGAAAACTGGAACCAATACTTTTGCTGTATACAGGCTTGCCACAAACCTCCAATTTGTAAAAAATGCAATATCTGAGAAAAGCAATAAAACAAAGCACAATAAAATGGGGTATGCCTACATATATAAAAAATGCTGTGTAGTTATTATCCAAAATAAAGAAGTATTAATAACTGATAGCATTTGCTTCAGATTTCAGTTTCAAACAAAAAATATTATTAGATGTCTATTTTTCTCTTTCTCTTTTCACCCTGAGGGAGCTATTATATTGTTGATGATGTTAGTGGTAGTATACACTTACCTGATAGATATACAGCTAAAGCAATATATTATATTCTGTGTTTTTCATTAATACAAATGGTATTCTCTTGTAAATAGATGTTCACAATTATTTTTCCCTATTATACTCTGTTTGAGAATCATTTATGTTAATGTTATAGATCAGGTTTGTTCTTTTAAACTGATCTATAGTCTTCCAGTATTTAACCATAGCACTAGACATTTTCATATTGATAACATTTGGATTTTGTCTGTTTTTTCTTTTACCTACAATGTACAAATGAATATTTTGTATGTGCCTCTTATACACATGAATGAGATTTTTTTAAAGGTTATGAACCTAGAAGTGAAGTTATTGGGTGAAAAAGTCTGTACATTTTCAATTTAACAAGATACTGCCTCATTGGTTTATAAAGTGGCTATGCTAATTGTCAGCATATATCAGTTAATATATCAAGAATTTCCATAGCCACACCTCAAGAATATTTAACATTCTTAGACATTTTGGTTTTAATACACCAGAGGCAAGAAATACACACAAGCACATATAGGACCTTGAAGTGTGTTAAATAAAACTTTATAAATCAGTAAGAGAAAGGATAACCACTCAATAAATTACATTGGGACATTTGGCTTTCCACAAGGCAGACAAATACTTTCTTTATTATGTATTTTTTTGTATATTGACTTTTATTCACAACCCTGCTAAACTGTCATATAGTTCTATTAGTTTATCTGTCTGTTCTCTTATATTTACTGCATAGAGAACCATATTGTCTTCAAATTATGACAGTTCATCTCTTCCTTTCCAAAATGTTAATTTTCTTTCTTTTCTTGGCCTTATAACATAGACTTTATAGTTATTATCCTAGTCTTTTACTGTGTTCATGAAGAATGTGGATTTCTGGGCTGATGGTTTCTTTTTTTCGTTCAGCAATTTAAGGGTTTTTTTTTTGTTTGTTTGTTTGTTTTGTCTTCTGTTCTGCAATATTTCTGATGAGAAGTCAACAATCATTTCAATAATCATTTCCTATATTCAATATATCATTTTTCTTAGGCTGCTTTCAATATTTTTCTTTATATCACTGGTTTTTAGCTGTGTAATCATGGTATATTTAGGTGTGTTTATCTTTAAATTTGCCTTGATGAGTTTCTTGAATCTGTAACTTTACATGTTTCAACTAATTTGGGAAATTTTTTCACTATATTTCATTAAATGTGTTTCTTGCCCCATTATGTCTCTCTTCCCTTTCTGAAAGGCTAATGACAGATATGTTAGATTTTAATAATGTCCCATCTTTCCATAAAACTGTTCATTTTTTCCCATCTAATTCCATCTTGGGAATGGATCATTTCCAATAAACTCTTGTCAAGCATACTCATGCTTTGGTCATTTCCATTCCACTGTTAAGACTATCATGTGAATTTTTTAGTACAGATACTGTATTTTTGAGCTAGTGAAGTTTGTTTTATATTAAACAGTGTATATTTCTCTGCTGATATTTCCTGTCTTTTTATTCATTTTGAGCGTATTTTCTTTCCTGTCCTTGAGAATAATTTTAATAACTACTCGAAAATCTTTGCTCATTCTATCATCTGACTAATATCAAGTTGTTCTTTGTTGATTATCTTTACTCCTTAGAATGGGTTATGTTGGCCGGGCGCGGTGGCTCAAGCCTGTAATCCCAGCACTTTGGGAGGCCGAGGCGGGTGGATCACAAGGTCAAGAGATCGAGACCATCCTGGTCAACATGGTGAAACCCCGTCTCTACTAAAAATACAAAAAAAAAATTAGCTGGGCATGGTGGCGCGTGCCTGTAATCCCAGCTACTCAGGAGGCTGAGGCAGGAGAACTGCTTGAACCCAGGAGGCGGAGGTTGCGGTGAGCCGAGATCGCGCCATTGCACTCCAGCCTGGGTAACAAGAGCAAAACTCCGTCTCAAAAAAAAAAAAAAAAAAAAAAAGAAGAATGGGTTATGTTTTGGTGCTTACTTGTATGGCAAGTAATTTTTTATTTTGTATACTATGAGTGGTAAATTATAGAAACTTTGAATTCCATTTTTTTCTGAAGAGCTTTAATATAGCTTTAAAGCAAGCAGTTAAATTGGCTAGACTCACATAGCAAACTCTGTTTCCCCTATAGCTGGCAACAGCTGAAATCCCAGTTTTGTTCTTTTAAGCTAAGCTGAACTACTTGCATTTTCCACTGTATATGTTTGGTTAGGAGTCAGCCAGAGATTCGGGGAGAGCTTATATACAGAATTTGAGACTTCCTTACTTATTTCAGGATTTGACAAACCAACCCCCTTTACTTTACAGGAATTGCATTTGCCCTGAACTCTGTCCTCAGTTTTTTCAATTCAGCAAGACTGCAGGCTTTCTATTTAGCCAACCCAAGACCAAGACTTAAGCCTGTCATCAGACTAAACATCTTAAAAACAGAAAACGGACTCCATGCTGTTTAATTTTTCCAAATGTTGACTCCTCTCCAGTATCTGTCTGCTTTTGTTGAGTTTCCAGTGTCTTCAGGTAGTTGTTCTATATGTAGTTGTTATCTGTGGGCATATTGATTTAATAGAACTACTGGGCCATCCTGGAAGCCCATGTTTGTTTGTTTTTTGTACAATACTGAATTCCACCAAGATGGAAGATATCTAAGTAAATTATAAGTTTCTTTACTTATTCTATTGAACTTGGCTTCAAAAAATATCTAGAATCTGACCAATTCTCACACCTCTACTACTACCACTTAGTTCCAGTTACCATTATAAATCTCTTGATTATTTCAGTAGCCAATTAATGGTCTCCTTCCTTCTCCCTTGCCTTCTTGAACATTAACACAAGAAGTCAGAATGTTCCTTGTCACTCTTTTTTCAGAATCTCCAATGTTTCCCCAGTTAATTCAATAAAACCCAAATTCCATCCAATGGCTATAAAGTCTTACAGGATTCAACTCTCATTGCATTTTTTACTTCATCTCCTTTTCTTCCCTTTCTTTCTGATTTTACTCCACAACAATAGCCATCTTGCAGTCCCTCAAACATGCCAAGCATACTTCCACTTTAGGGGCTTTGCATGTGATGTCTCTTTCACCTGCCCCTGTATACATGTTCTTTAACTACAAGTTTCTGCTTAGATGACTTCTCAGTAATTACCACACTGGCTACCATATTTAAAATTACACACCTACAGATATACTTGGAGTTTCTAATCTCCATTACATGCTTCATATTTTCTTTTTCTTAGCTCTTTTTTAATCACTTCTCTCAAATAAACTGTCTGTTTATTGCATTTATTGTTTGTTACCAGTCTCTCTCTTTATTTGAATATAAACCAAAGGAGGGCAAGAGTCTTAGTGAGTTTTGTTCACTGTTGAATTCCATGCATATGGAACAATGCTCAAAATATGAGCATGTCCTCAAAATACTTGGTGTTTAATGAATATTGACTTTGTTAGTTTTCAGAAAATCTTTGTGGTAGTAGCCTGATTAATTCAGTTTAATAATTTCCTTTCTTTCTTTATTCTTAAATAGTGTGTATAAGATAAGGATTAGTCATATCAGTGATTTAGATAAAGCCATTGGGACTGATTTTTTTTCTAGCACAAGGCATTTATGCCACTGATTTTACTTTTAGTGCTTCAAGGTCATTTGTTTATTGAGTTTTCTCCTTCTTCTTAAGATTTCCAGAAAATTGTCCAATGTTCATTATTTTTTAAAAGCAGAGTGCTGGCCAAGTAGAATAAATTGACTGTTCTGATTCAGTGCACTGATGCTGCTTGTATTTTCAGGCTTGCAGTCAAGAGTGAATGACTATTAAGTTTTAATTCCTGTGACTTGCCTAATGAGTGTGATACAAAGTTTAAATTAAAATAAGTCTTTAATCTATAGCTGTAGATTTTACCGTCTCTTGCCTTATTTATTTATTCATTTCTCAGCATCTTGTTAAACTCCTAGATGGTAAAATTTAGCATTCTAATCAATAAAAATGTGAAATAACTTTCTATAAATTTGAGACATATGCTTTCAATAGCACAAATGAAGCCAAATATAGTCAAATAGTTCAGTGATTCTAGCTGAAATTCTCTAAGCAACTGGCTTATTAACAACAAAGAAAAATTCCCTTGTAAGTATGTTTTTCATATATATATACTAACTTTCTGAAATTCTGTGTTTTAAAAATATCACCAAATCACATTTTTTCAAAAGGTATTTGGGTTCTACCACATCTGGAATGGCTATATTGCTAATATCATTGTCATGTATTAAGTTTCAATAATAATGGATTTAAAAAGGCACTTTTGAATAGACTGTTAAAGGATAAAAATTCCTTTTCTAAATTATTTAAAATAAATATATTAACAAAGCTGTATTCAAAATTAGCATTTTTAAGATACTATATTCTGATTGTGAAAAAACTAAATATTTAATGTCAAGATGACACTTAACCAGTGAGTTACTGATAAATTTAAAGTATCTCTTCTGTTGATATTTATAATTTACAAGGCAGATTTATGTGACCTAAAACCAATGCTGATAAGAAAAATGTATTTATCATGATAAATATACAAATTTATTTGATCGAATATAATGCATCCAAGATCATAATGAAATTTTATTTTAAAGGTAGATTCTGATAAATTATTCTGAAATCATGAAGATGTTGACATAAAAATCCTCTATTAAAGGTAACTATTTCATGGTTTAATCATGTTATCTGAATAAAGGCATTTTGTGTAAGCTTTTATTCGCATGTTGAAATATTAGTTGTAAATCATTATATTCAAATACAATAAGAATACATTATATTCAAATACTTGAATACATTATATTCAAGTACAATAAGCAGAAATTCTTTGGTTATGTGTCATCTGTTGTTAAAATCTTAGTTTTATATAAATGTAGTATGACCTTGTATATAACTTCATAAAATTGTGTTTGTTCTGCAGCTTTCTTATTGCATCCGATTGCCAGATTCTCCTCAATTAAATAATACAATGCTCTTTTTACAGTAAAGTTTTATTAAACTACATCACTAAGACTTTAGAAGCAAGACAGGGACTATGAGTGAAATGAGACAGTTGGCTACCATCTCTGTGTCCTTTTCTCTTCTGGCCTTTGCATGTCATGTCAGAGGAGAGACAGGTGAAGGAAGGTAGAACAGTACTATTTCATGTAATAGATCCACTAATTTTAGTTCCTAGGAAAATGGCTGTGTTGTTCTGGCCCTATCTCTATGGGGAGTTATTAAATGCTCATCCAGATGGCACCAAATGTTTATGCGGAAGCCAAAGGTTAAGTCTTGTCAACAGCAGAAGTGCCTTAGACATGCTTACTAAATGATACTTAAATACCAGTTCCTTGGGGCCCAGATAAATCCAGCTTAAGTGAGAAATCAGGCACAGAGAGGGGATATCGCTTTTACTCTAAGAAAACTACCTTAAATACCATAAGCAACTGAGAGAAAATCTCAGCTGGTCATTTATAAATCAAATGACATTCAATTAGCAGATGGCTGTAATGCACAAAAAATCACATAGTATTCATATGGGGTATCTTTCAAATAATACTCTTTCTAAGTTGGTGTGTACAAGAAAGAAAAATAATTGCTCAGTGAGTGATATGGTCCCTTCCTCCCTTCCTTCCTCTCTTTTGCCCACTCACTTAGTTGAATGCTTACTGTGTACCAGATACTGTGTTAAGCACTGCAGACACAGAAACAAACAACAATCATTGTTGTTGCCTTCAGAGAACCTATGTGATTTAAGAAAAAGCAACCAGTTAATCATTTTTAAAATGATTATTTGTGAATTGTATATAAAAAGTTTACAAGTATTTGTATAACTGTAATGTTCATACTATATACACAGACATTTAGTTATTTCAGAGAAAATTATTTTTTACCGGACTTCTTATGTTGTAATTTAAAGTTACTTGCTTTAAATACATTTGAATCACAGACTCAACTACTAAATAATGCTTTCTTATTAAAATTCCTAAGGATCTAAAACAACCTCTTTTTAGGTGAATAAAATAGAAAGGTTCTTGTTATATGCCCAAAGAGCGTAATTCCTCTTTCCATTCTGTCTAGAATAAATATATGGCCTATAGCATATATGTATTATAAATATTTATATGTACATATAAATGTATGTATTATAGCATAGTAATTAATGGTAATTTAAAATAACTTAAGATTATTTTAAATTCCTCACATATCAAAATCCGAGTTATTTAGATATTTAATGAGTTGCCTAAATTTGAATCAATACTATTAGTTTTCTAAAGTTGTATAATTTATGTTTAATTCATTATTAGTTTTTTGACACTGGTGATCCAACTCAGTATTGGGATTTCTGAGGTACTAATCTGCCAGTAGAAAGAAGGCAGTTGAAATATTTTTTTAAATCAATCTTTTTTTTATTTGAGGGCAAAAGACATGTAAGTGAATTAGTTGATTAAAATATAAGCTATTTTTCTATAATACAAAGCTATTTTTATCAGCTCTGTGAAGAAACACTGGCAAGTTGACGCTTAAGGCCCTGGGAAGATTTATGTTTTAGCCTCAGGAAGATTTGTGTTTTGGAAAATCTTACAGTCGGCTCGTTCAACATGGAGGTGATTTATATCTCTTTCATTAGATGAATAATTTGAGAATAGCTCCTTCTGCCTTTCTGTTTATAGTTTGCTTCTGTTTCAAAAGACATTTCAAATTGTTTTCATCAAAAGTCCAAATTATACATTTAAAACCTCAACCAGTAAAACTTCCTTTCCTAAAAGCACTATGCAATGAAAATTTGGGACTTTTACAAAAGAGTTATTTTATTTCATGTTGAAATACTCAGAAATTGAGAAAAACAAATTAAAATGTATTTTAAATGCCATTAGAAAATTATAAAATGGGTACGCCTTTTGAAAAATTAAGTGCAGCAAAGCATGTATTTATTTCAGCCATAAAGCTATATTAAAATTAGTTTAATTCAATTCCATTCCAAACATTTAAAAAATCTTTGTGGTCTATGGCCATACCACCCTGAACGTGCTTGATCTTATCTGATCTCAGAAGCTAAGCAGGGTCAGAGACAACCTAGGAATACTGGGTGCTGTAGGCTTTTTTATAAAAATCTAAAAAAAAACAAAAACAAAACCAAAAAACCTATGTTGTAATGCCTTACACTGATATATTAAGTGAAACTAAAAAAGGATTTCTCTCTAAAAAGGACAAGAATTATATTAATTCCAATTAACTATTCCACTGATTTTAACAAACCAGAAACCCATACAGCTTAACTCAGTGGTTATACAGACCCAAGGAGCCAAGGTACCTGCTTTTGAACCTGACCATGTTTCTTGCCCTTTCTGTGTCATCTGTAAAATGGGATACTAATATTTTCTGTTGCATAGTGTTGTAATGATGATTGAGTTAATATATGTAAGTATTTTAGAACAATGCCTGGCTTCTAGTAAATACTGTTTAACTCTTAGCTATTGTTGTTATTGTTAGTTAATATACTAAATATGAATGGCAAAAATATCAATAGCAATGAGTCTAAAGTTCTTTATGAAGTAATTGCTAAGAAATATTTAAAGAGAACTTTTATAAAATCACAGTGTTTTATGGGTAGAATTCTTTCATCTTAAAAAAACTATTAACTATAAACTGAATTCTAAGTATTCTGTTTACAACCAGTATAACCTTCATGAGGATAGGAACCTGTCTGTCTATTTACAACTGTATCCCCAGAGACTGAAAGTACTTGATGTAGTATAGGTATTAAATAAATATTTCTTCTTCATAGGTAGAGGAAACAAATTTTTTTCACTGACAAACATATTATTAAAGTAAAATATCACTGAATCCCACAGTGAAAAATATCTACAGAAAACTACAAAATCACTTACTTGGATATAATAATGAGGAGATTCCCTCTTTCCAGCTACCAACCCTAATTAATTTAGGACATGTGGTCACTTTGTCCCATATTAAAAATTTTCAGCAATAACAATCTTGATGTCACTTACTACCCCTGATTATTTTTGATCAATTTGAAAGTCATGCTGTTTGTGGGAAACAGGAATTACCTCCTCGATTAAAGACTCCTATTATTATCTCCTCGTTATTCTGCAGTCATGAACAAAAGCTTTACATAGCTTAATCCGTTACTAAAGTCATCTTTTGCAAAATAGAGAAAAACTGGATGGAAGGCAAGGAAATCAGACTCTATCCTGAAATATGCAACTGTTTTTATTTATATTTACTTATTTTGCCTTGGGCATATCACTTGTAATATGTAAGGGTCAAATAGAATGTTGTTAAGGTCATTTTCAACTCTGAAATTCTGTTATTTTCTCTTTTACCTTTCCTATGGAATTCTATTTCCTTTAGCTGTATACAATCTAATTTCTATCTCCTTAATAATATTATTTTTTCCTTAAATTTCCTCTATTTTATCACATTGGTTTAAAAGGATAGAGAATAAATATAAGGAATAGTTAAGTCAGACACATGCCAAATATAGAGAAAGGATTACACTTACCAGTATCAAGAACTATAAAAGATATGAGATTTCACTCAACATGAATAATAATGACTTAGCCTGCCACAGTTTCATCAATCCTGGCAGAAGATATGAAACTTCTGAGTCAGAGAAACAGACATTATTACTCATGGCAGCAAGCAGCATGAGCCTTATGTTTGTTTTGGTTGCCCTTGCTCCCAAGTACCAGAAGCAACCCAGGTAAGTGCTACATATTCAGTGGGTTTGCATCACAGCAGAGTAGGAAAGCCAAATTTTTAAAAAATGGACTGCAGGCAAACTTGCCCTTTGCCAAAAGGGAGGCATTGTCTTTAACATCCTAAACAGTAAGCACATCTACCCTTTAAAAGATAGCCCAGAACACAAGGGTGGTTAGTACCTCCCTCATAAGACATGCAAAAGCACAAAAGACCCGTGGAAAGACCCATTGTCTCTCAACAACATCCACTCTTCATTTCTATACTGTCTTTGTGTCTGGCAAATTTGTTATGAGTATACCACTCCACTAACAGCTCTGAATAATATTATCAATAAAGGCTGTGACCAAAACTATTCAATTTGTCTCATATAGCATTTAATTAAAGGCTACTGTTATTAGAATGCCAAGCAAGTAGATGAGGCCAGCCTGCACTATTGATCTCAACTCTGTCCCCCAGGATCCCAAATTCAAACAGCTGAATAGATCCCATAAATCATCCCAAGTCTATCTTAGAAAGCCAGATGATTTGCTCCTTATGTTTCTGAATTGGCCTTTCTGCTTGACTTGAGGCATTAATCCAGGAACATCAACAAGGACAAGGACATTTTTTATAAAACTGAAATAGACTCAGTATGTCTCCTACTTTGGCCCAAGTGGGCAACCATAAGGATACGGAGCAAGCAGTGTACTAAACCAAAGTAGTCTTTATCTTTTTTTTATTTAGGACCATGTCAAGGCAATAAGAATATCCCTCTGGCAGTGCCAGAATTAAGTTTGAATCCTGTAGATATCCTTTTGGCTACGTTTCCACCCTAGAGGTATAAAGATTGTTCAGAACCTAGAGCAGTTAGTGCCTCACTTATAAGACAAATAGAAATGCAAAAGACTTACAGAGCATTGTTGCCAACCAGCTCTTGTGCACTGCATTTCTTTTCAAACAGATCTTAGCAAATGGTTGCTCTTCTGTTTACCACACCATGGCTAACTATACTGCTGACTCATTCAGCTTCTCTGTTAGCTCTAGTCCCAGAATCCCTTTTTTCTGGTGCTTTGCTATTCTTCTCTTCAGTCTATACTGTTGATTTTAAATTCCATTTCTTATAGAATTCTATCCTATTTCAAAGCCACTTTTATTAGTTTCCTAATAAATATATTCTGGAAAGTTTAATACCTTCATGTATCAAAAATGTCAAGGGTCACACTGTATCTTCACTCTGATAATATTTACCTGAATCCGCATTCATAGGTTAAGACAAAGTACCTTGGCTTCAAAATGTGGATAATGAGAAACTTCTGTGAATTAAAAGAACTTGTTCTAACTCAATCTAAAGAAACAAAGAGCTTTAAAAAAAGGTTTGATGAAATGTTAACAAGAATACACAATTTAAAGAGGAATATAAGTGAATTGATGGAGCTGAAAAACACAATACGAGAACTGCTTGAAGTATGCACAAGTTTTAACAGCCGAATTGATCAAGCAGAAGAAAGGATATCAGAGATCGAAGACCAACTCAATGAAATAAAACAAGAAGACAAAATTAGAGAAAAAAGGATAAAAAGGAACGAGCAAAGTGTCCAAGAAATATGGGACTATGTGAAAAGACCTAATCTATGCTTGATAGGTGTACCTGAATGTGACGAAGAGAATGAATCCAAGCTGGAAAATACGCTTCAGGATATTATTCAGGAAAATTTTCCCAACCTAGTAAGGCAGGATAATATTCAACTCCAGGTAATACAGAGAACACCACAAAGATATCCCTCAAGAAGAGCAACTCCAAGGCACATAATCGTCAGATTCACCAGGGTTGAAATGAAGGAGAAAATACTAAGGGCAGCCAGAGAGAAAGGTCAGGTTACCCACAAAGGGAAGCCTATCAGACTTACAGCAGATCTCTCAGCAGAAACCCTATAAGCCAGAAGAGAGTGGGGACCAATATTCAACATCCTTAAAGAAAAGAACTTTCAACCCAGAATTTCACATCCAGCCAAACTAAGCTTCATAAGTGAAGGAAAAATAAAGTTTTTTCTGAATAAACAAGCACTCAGAGATTTCATCACCACCAGACCTGCTTTACAAGAGCTTCTGAAATAACCACTACACATATGAAAGGAACAAACAGTATCAGCCTTTCTAAAAATATACTAAAAAGAGCATCAATAAAATGAAGAATTTACATCAACTAATGGGCAAAATAGTCAGCTAATATTAAATGGCAGTATTAAACTCACATATGTCATTATTAATTCTAAATTTAAATCGACTAAATCCTCCAATCCAAAGACAGACAGCCAATTTGAATAAAAAACTAAAACCCATCAGTATGCTGCATCCAGACCCATTTTACATGTAAGGATACACAAAGACTCAAAACAAGGGATGGAGAAAGATTTACCAACCAAACAGAGAGCTAAAATAAATAAATAAAAAGCAGAAGTTACAATTTTTGCCTCTGATAAAATAGTCGTTAAAGCAACAAAGATCAAAAGAAGCAAAGAAGGACATTATATAATGATAAAAGGATCAATGCAACCACAAGAAGAGCTAAAGATCCTAAATATATACGCACCCAGTACAGGAATACCCAGACATACAAGACTAATAAAGAGACTTAGACTCCCACACAATAATAGTGGGAGACTTCAACATTAATATCAGACAGATCAATGAGACAGAAAATTAACAACGATATCCAGGACTTGAACTCAGATCTGGAACAAGTAAACATAATTAACATTTATAGAACTCTCCACTTTAAATACACAAAATATACACTCTTATCAGTACCACATCATATCAACTTAGAAGTTTAAGCGAAATGTTGGTTGGCTCCTTGTTTGTTATTCTCTTCCCTCATTTTCTTTTATGTGTCCATTATAAGACAATTATAGGCATACCCATATTTAGATTGCATTCTAGCCCGGGCAATAAAGCAATACCCGCATCCTCTCTCCGTCTTCCTCTTCCTCTTTCTTCCTCTTCTTTATTCTTTTTCTTATTAAAAAAAAAAAAAAAAAAGAACTTTCTTCACCTCACCCTTCAGTCCAGTCTTATTAGAAGCCCAATTCTACCCCCCCCAAAAAAAAAAAAAAAAAAAAAAGACAAAGGACATTCAAATGTATCTTAGGCTCTAAAGATTTATTTGGAAGTGCAAGTAGAATATATTAGAAATAGAGTTTGGGGATCAGACATACTTGGATTAAGAGCTCAGCTTCACCACTTATTTACCATCTTATATTTAGAGAATTGATCTTCTCATCTATAAAAGGGAATGCTTCTAAGAGTTGTTACAATTAAATAAGATCACATATTAAAGTAACTAGTGGAATTCCTGACACACTAGCAGGTATGCAATACATGTCACTTCTCTATCCCCTTCCTAATTTACTATTGTGAATGTGTGGAGGTCATCAAAGAATGTACTGAAATGAAATGTTGCACTAGGGCTACCACATTTTGCTTCCGTGCAAACATGGGAGTCTTTTTGTGTGATATGGATTATCATTTTTCTTACTATTGTTTGCTTGTTATGGTTCTATAATATGCACTTGATATTTGAGAATACATTGAATCTCAAATTATCTTGATTTACTCAAGGATTGTTTTTAACATTCTGACTGCTCCATTTCACTGAAATATTAAAACATCAATTCTAATTTACTGTCATGCCAACTTCCTAGTGAATAGTAAATTGAAAATTAGGGTTTTTTCCTGACTTTGATGGATTCACAATCTGATTATTTGGAAATCACATACTACCCATAGTATCAACCCAGTAGACTGGAAAGTGACACTGGAACCACCTGGGCATGTATGTAAAGCATCATAACTAATCTTATTAATGCTATTAGTACTGAATTGGAATTACACTGGCACAGCCTTAACTTATTTAGTCCATAAAATAGATGCAGTTAAATAGTTGGACAGATTAACCCTGTTTCTAAGAGGTTATGTTTAAAGAAATATTTATATAGTAGACATATTTGTTCATTGACCTGCAATATAATTTCCCTAGAAATGAAGTTAGCCCTGAGATATATTTAAATATCAGATTTTTAACATTTTTAAGGTGCAGTTTTTCTTGTCAGTCTAAAAATTCCTAGCATATATTTTTCCATTTAACATCCACAAATTGTTAATAACTAAACAACGCAACTACTTTTCACTTTATTTAGTGCACATATTACCAAAATTAACCATATAGTTAATTCTTAATTTATAGAGAGGGAGATCTCACTGATTTTATGAATGAAGAATTAACTAAATATTTAAGAATTCACCCTGTCATTTTTAAAAATGTTTTTCAGAATTAACAAGATTTGTTCAATTTGTAAAGTCATTCTGTTTGGTTCTGTCACCAATAAGTACTAGTTGAGTCTAATGACAAAATAATTATAAAAAGGTGTTTTGACCAGGTGCGGTAGCTCAGACCTGTAATCCCAGCACTTTGGAAGTCCAAGGCAGGATGATTGCCTGAGGTCAGGAGTTCGAGACCAGCCTAGCTAACATGGAGAAACCCTGTCTCTACTAAAAATACAAAAATTAGCTGAGTGTGGTGGCAGGTGCCTGTAATCCCAGCTACTCGGGAAGCTGAGGCAGGAGAAGAATCACTTGAACCTGGGAGGCAGAGGTTGCAGTGAGCCAAGATTGCGCCATTGCACTCCAGACTGGGAGACTAGAGTGAAACTCCTCTCAAAAAAAAAAAAAAAAGGATATTTCACATGATGTGAATAGCCATTTTGTGTCATCCAAATTATTGACAAAGCATTGCAATTTGAGAAAAGCTTCTGTTAACAACAGCAACTTAATCTTCTTTGTACTTTAAAACAAGTTGCCGGATATGAAAACTGGGGCAATTCTTTACTATTTCAAGTGCTAAATTTGAATCCGCATGTAATAAGTAAACTTTGAGAATTAGCTTATTTGCCTTAACTTGTTTAATGTTTTAAATAAAATTGTAGTACTTTTCAAATAAATTCACTTACAGAGTTAAAGAATCAAACAGTACTGTTAAAAACTTAGAATAAAAATATTTTAATAAATGCATTGGGGACAACTACACAGCATTTGGAAAAACACAAATTTGGGTTTGTACATGACTACTGTTACAATAAAAATATCAGATGGATCAAGATTTTAAAGGTGACACTAAACCACAAAAGTCCTAAAGAAAATATAAGAATTTTAAAAATAATTAAGAATAAACTTTTAAAATATATTCTTAAACCAGAGTTAAAAATAGAAAAAAAAAACGTAGTACATTTTACTGCATGATAAAACAACTCCTATATGGGGGCAAAAACCCACTAAACTAAATCAAATGGCCACCTGGGAAAAAACATTTACAACTCACATCCTAACAAAGGACTATATATCCAAATATAGAGAGAAACTTCTCCAAATCAATTTTTTAAAACCCCAGGAAGAAAGAATATGACTCTTAAATATATGAAATAGACATAAATTCACTTATAAGAAGAAAAATATGTAAACTAAAACACCTCTACGATACTAGTTTTCACTTATAAGATTGGAAGTGGTAAAAAGTTAGATAGTACACTATGTTAGCAAAAATGTTGAGAAACACTCCTCTACATTTTAGGGCAAGTAGATGTGGATACAATCTTTATGAAGGGCAGAGTTTCACTCTTGCTTTGAACCAGAAAATATAGGTATAGATAGCCTCATTAATTTATAAAATTACACATCTACCAGGTTGTTCATTTCCACATTGCTTGTAATAGTAAAAGAATAGAGACAACTTAGATGTCCAAATACGGATGAATGGTTAATAAAGTTATAAAAGTATTTTTATTTTAAAAAATATAAAATGTTCACATTTTTTGCCTGGTCTGGTGGCTCACACCTGTAATCCCAACACTTTGGGAGGGCAAGGCAGGTGGATCACATAAGGGCAGGAGTTCAAGACCAACCTGGTCAACATAGCGAAAACCAGTCTTTACTAAAAATACAGAAATTAGCCAGGTGTGGTAGTGGGCATCTATAAACCCAGCTACAAAAGAGGCTAAGGCAGGAGAATTGCTTGAATTCAGAAGGCACAGGTTGCAGTGAGCCAAGATTGCACCACTGCACTCCAGACTGGGAGACAGAGCAAAACTCCATCTCAAAAAAATAAATAAAAGTTCACATTTTAATGACTGTAAATATTGTCATATGCAGAACCAAGTAGTGTACCTTTCCTTTCTTGAATAGTTTGTCATTTGTTTTGGTTTGTTTTTTTTCTGGCATTTCTAATTTGTTCCATTTTCTCTGTGATTGCCTTCCATATTTTTCAAATTTTCTCATTGAGTTTCTTGTCTCCTGAGAGTACCATTCAGATCTTTCATTCTATCTGTTGCAGGCAGCTTTCTAAGCCGTCTACAAAATTCCCATTTGTGACTACCTTTATTCTTTTTCTCTGAGTGAATTTCACTGCCGCTTCTTTTCCTTGTCATCTCCTTTCTTGGTTTTACTCCATCATTTATGTGAACATAACTTTATTTATGTGAACATATCTTTAAACAACATATGGAAAAAAATGGAAAGGAAAGTATGTCTTCTGGGATTTTACATATCTAAAAATGTTTTGTTTTGTTTTGTTTCCCTTTCACACTTGATTGATAGTTTACCTGAGCATAGAATTCTTGCTTGAAAATTATTTGCCTCAGAATTTTAAAGATTTATCTCCACTATCTTCTAACACGTGTTGCTTCTGAAAAGTCTAATACCTTATGGATTCTTTTTCTTCTTGGCTTCCCAAGAAGAGGGAAAACAAGAATACTGATGTCTTATTCACTATTCTTCATTCAAGAAGGTAGAAGGGAGAGACATTTTCTATATTTCCTTTCTGGTTGAGTAGAAATACTCTTACCTCTCCTCTTTCCCCATGCCTTGTGATTCATGACTGAGCTTTATGATCTATGAGAACATTTCTTGATATGTAGTGATGAAGCACTTGATAATTAGAGACTATTCTCCTAATAGAGCGTACTTTTCAGACCACTGTCTTGTCTGAACTGAACAATCCTTATATTACTTGCAATTTTTTTTTTTTTTTTTTTTTGAGACAGAGTCTGGCTCTGTCACCAGGCTGGAGTGCAATGGCGCAATCTCGGCTCACTGCAACCTCCAACTCCCTAGTTCAAGTGATTCTCCTGCCTAAGCCTCCTTAAGTGATTCTCCCTAAGAATCACTTGAACCAGGGAATTATAGGCATGCACCATTATATTCCACTAGCTGGAATTACAGGCATGCACCATCACGCCCAGGCCTAATTTTTGTATTTTTAGTAGAGACAGGGTTTCACCATGTTGACCAGGATGGTCTCAATCTCCTGATCTCATGATCTGCCCACCTCGGCCTCCCAAAGTGCTGGGATTACAGGCATGAGCCACCACGCCCGGCCATACTATTGCAATCTTAATCCTCCCGAGGAAAATTGATGCTTCTGTCAGAAAGGAGGAAGGCCAGTGTAAAGAAGTTAAAAAGAGACAATAATTCAATCTATATTTTTTTAAATTAAAAAATATATATACATATTACAGCATGGAGCCTTTTTCTCCTCTTAAACGTTTGATTTTCAACACCTTACTCAATTGCAACTTAAGTGATATTGTATAAGCCTTCTTCACAGTTTACCTAGTCTTTCATGTAGTATATGAATATCTCTGTTCTGACTTATTTTTTAAGCCTAAAATTGCTTGATTAAGTTTTCCATGGTCTAGTCATTTATGTTGTGTAACCCAAATGCAAAAATTACCCATGACATTAAATTTGAAATTACATTTATATAATGTTGCTCATTCTTCCAAAAACATTGGAAGACATTTTAAAACCACCTATGTATAGATTGTCCCTTTTGTCTGCAGTAGAACCATGTTTCCATGTGACCGCTGACCTTTTGCAAAGCCAATTCAAAAATTCGGACTATTACCATCATCAGACAAATCATTAAAATGAAGTCAAGCATACTCCCACTCGCATAAATCATTAAGACGGATGATACAAATGGATTTGATGGACCATGACCTACCAATTTTTTACTTGTCAGCAGAGGCTAGAGTTAACTGAAATCAAATATTTTATTTATTAGGTTAATGCCAAAATATAACAAATCTATACAACGTTTTTCATAGTCAAGAATAATTTAAAATACAAAATTACCAAAATATGAAAGTGCTGATGATAAATAAGTGCAAGTAAACCAAGAATAATTAACAAACCTAACACTACATCATTAAAAATGATACGAGTATTTTAAATGACTTGATTGGTTCTTTTTTGTTATTAATTAATGGTTTGTATAGATACTTTAATCTCTTTGGTTCATGTTGTTTTTTTCAGAAAGTAAGTACTTAATCCTCATCAATGTGAGATAAATTAAAGAACACAGTTTATATTTCTTCTTTTAATGAAGGGCAACTTCCTCCAAATGTGAGCAAAGCATCTATTTTGCAATGCTACCACATAAGAAGTAAAAGTAACTTGGATTATTTTGTTATCAAGTAGGATTTTATTTTGGCATCAATTAGGATTTGTAAATGAAGAATATAATTATCTAAATTGGATTTTTTGTAGCTATGGCAATTAATATTCTAACTGCTGTATAAGTACCAAAAGAAGTGCAAAGAATTAGAATCTTAGCATTCATTCATCCATTCAACACGTATTAACTGCAAGGCACACTGCTGGATAATATGCAGAGTGGAAAGTGAGGACATACACAACTTAAAAAATGGAAGGTTTTCTAATAGGAGCAAAAATTACTGTTAGAGGAAGGTTTGTGAGAAGTACAGATATCCCAATATCATTCCTGATTCACAGACTCTATGTTCTATTGTTCAATTAAAATTTTTTTGCTTTATTGGCTTAATCAATAGTGACAGAGAACAAGTTATTTCAGAATCTATATAATAAAGAGATATGTTTTCTGAGTTCAAAAAACATGGGAAAAGATTTTGATTAAAATATATTCTTGCAACCACATGGAATGATTATATTTCATCGTGTCCTGTGTCTGAAATGATTCCAGGGCTTCATATCAAATTGTTAAATTTTAAAAGCACTATGTATAACCTCTATTTTTTAAATTTCGAAGGCAAGATAAAATTGTCCACCCAATTAGGGGACTAGTTTACTACAATTGGTAATGATTGAATCATTCTTGTCCACCTAATATTTCACAGAATTTTCTTTCTACTACAGCTCTTCCTATTCTTCTCTTATCCATGCTTTTGGGGAGATTTGTCAGGGCTTTTACTGGTGTGTGGAAGAGATGCTAGTGTTCCTTGTTTCACAGATATCTATTTCCCAGTGCACACTGAAAGCTGATTTTGATAAAATGATAGGCTTTTATATAAACATAGGATTCCTTTTCAACCCTAGAAAATTATTTTTCTTGTGATAATTTGATGAAATAACTTAAAGCTGATCACCCTTTAATTTATTAACATAAACATTCTTAAAGTCTACTTCTTAGAACTAATGTAAAAGTCACTTCCTTTCTGGATGCTCTAGAGGTTAAAAAAAATATGGCACTAACAGAGAAGTGAGGAAAGTTAAAAAATTTTTTTTAATTGCTTCTTGTGACTGGACTATATATTATATTTTTACTTATTTACTTTTTGTCTTTATAAAACTTATTTCCTGTCCTAGAACAATTCATTTTCAGAGAAAAAGTACACATGTAAAGCAAAATTTTATTCTGATGTTCCCAAATTAAAACTTTATTTCTGTTGTTCCCATATTAAAGGCATAAAATTTTCTGTAAAAACAGATAAATTCTGTTTTCCATTTTATTTTCATACACTCTATTTGAAACACAGAAAATCCCCTAGTAATTGTTTAGAAGTTATGCAGTTGCTCCTTAATCTTATATTTCTAGTCTATGAAGCATATTCTAAAGCAATAATCATAACACTTAAAATGCACTTGCATAACATTTTTGTTGAAGTGGGTATTAGGTATCATATGTATTGCAACATTTCTGGCAAGGGAGTACACATAATCCTCTAATATGAAACTTTCCTTTTTCAATTCAGCTCCTTTTCTTGATTGAGAAGCTATAAATGTATCTTGCCTCTTTTCACAAATGAAAATGTGTTCAAACGTAATTAATCTACCCTATTAACTCTACTAAACATCTGCTATATTTGTTAAACACTTCAAACTTCTGTTCTGAACCAGTTAATTCTAAGTAATTTGTCAGTTAAATATTTACATGGGCTTCCATGATGATAAGCTCTAGCTTATCTTAAATAATCAGCAGATTGTCCAGAGAGAGCTGTGTGAAATGTAACACATTGTAATAGCTGTCCGCTGGAACTTAAAATGTACTATTTTTTTGCTTGTACTATTTTATTGCTTATTTTTATCTTATACAGAAGAGGTAACAGCCTTATGAATCTCATTCTTTGTCAACATTTTTCATGTCCAGAATTGTGTTAAAAGGAAAATGAATAACTATGTAGACATATGTAGATGTTTACATCATGAAAATGCTAAATCCAATCTCAAATGTCTCTTTCAGAAAAGTAATAAATATGAATATTTGAAAAGTTTTAGAAATAACCCAACTTGGCCGGGCGCGGTGGCTCAAGCCTGTAATCCCAGCACTTTGGGAGACCGAGGCGGGTGGATCACGAGGTCGAGAGATCGAGACCATTCTGGTCAACATGGTGAAACCCCGTCTCTACTAAAAATACAAAAAACTAGCTGGGCATGGTGGCGCGTGCCTGTAATCCCAGCTACTTAGGAGGCTGAGGCAGGAGAATTGCCTGAGCCCAGGAGGCGGAGGTTGCGGTGAGCCGAGATCGCGCCATTGCACTCCAGCCTGGGCAACAAGAGCGAAACTCCGTCTCAAAAAAAAAAAAAAAAAGAAAAAAAAAGAAATAACCCAACTTACAGTTATTTTATAACAGACTAAGTAGATTAAAAAGTAGAAAGCATTGATAGGCATTTTTCTTCAGTGAATTAAATCAGAGAAGGAAAAAATCCACAGGTTATGCAAATGTGCCATGTGTACAAAGATAATTAAGAATATGATTCTCTAACTGGACAAATTATTTAAATCTGTAAAAGAGCAGATGTGGCCAAAACTTTGAGTAAGTTCTACAAGAGAGATAATGTTACAGCAGGTAAGTGATTAATTTGTAAATGAACTATAAGACAATTTTACTCATAAACATCAGAGAATTGAATGATCACTTTAGACTGAGGAAGACAGACAAAATTGAAAATTCTCTATTGCGGTATTTAAGTCCAAGTTTTGAAAATAAAAATAATTATATAAAGAGCAGAAGCCAGTTCTCCAACACCAACACTCTGTATTATTCTAACTTGGTGTTTTCTTCTTTACAATATGCCAAATGTTTATTGAGTTCCTTCTATAAGTGTTGTATAGGATAGAAAAATAATGAGCTTCTATCCTCTGGAGCAAGGGTTCCCAACCCCCAGGACATGGACCAGTACCAGTCTGTGGCCTGTTAGGAGCTGGGCCACATAGCAGGAGATGAGTGCTGGGCAGGCGAGCAAGCTTCATCTGTTTTTACAGCCACCACTTCCCATTGCTGACATTACCTCCTGAGCTCCACCTCCTTTCAGATCAGTGGTGGCATTAGATTCTCATAGGAGCCTGAACCCTACTGTGAACTGTGCATGTGAGGGATCTAGGTTGTGTGCTCCTTTTGAGAATCTAATGCCTGATGAACTGTCACTGTCTCCCATCACCCCTAGAAGGGACCATCTAGTTGCAGGAAAACAAGCTCAGGGCTCCCACTGATTCTACGTTATGGCAATTGTGTAATTATTTCATTATATATTACAATGTAATAATAATAGAAATAAAGTGCACAAAAAAATGTAATGTGCTGGAATCATCCTGAAATCATGCCCCCGTCAGCGTTCATGGAAAAATTGTCTTTCACGAAACTTATCCCTGGTGCCAAAAAGGTTGAGGACTGATGCTCTAGAGCTCACAGTCATCTAAAAGGATAAACAAAGCACCCACATGATGACCTTTACAAAGCCAGAATAAGGAAGAATTGTGGAAGGGATTCTGAGACAAATGCTAAGCTCCATCCAAGTTCAATTTAGGTAAACTGGAGATTACATATGTCTGTAATTTTCATAATAAGTGATAGATAAATCCACTTTTTGACTTTACTAAATGGGAGGAACAGTGACCTGGATCATTATAAATAATCCTCCCAGAATTTTAATTTGTTAGTTTGGGAATAGACATTATTTTTCTACAATTAATTTATCTGTGTTTCACTAATGACAATATTAAAATTATTTTTACTTTGATCCAAAGACTCACCTCATAAAGGAGAGAACGAACTAATTGTTCAATACTCTGCTCAAAACTGTTCTGAAGATGAGAAGAACATGGCTAGAATTACAAATTGGTCATGGATCATTCAAATAGTGAATGATTTATCAAGGATTAAAAAAGAATTTCCCCAATTTTTTATCAAACCCCTAGCTGGGTCCTAGACAGCAAAAGTGAGGAGGAGTAGATCAGAGTCAGGAACATCTAGGAAGCACTTAAGTGGTTTACGTATGTGAGTTGGTACCATATCTTACTACTTGAGTCTCACATACAAAAGATTATCATAAATATTTTTGAATTTGTTAAATACATTCCAAATCAAATATTATATTCTTGTATTAAGTAGACTTTGCTACATAATTTCTTTAAATAGTAAAGGGAGTAGATTTTTTATTATATGTGTCTCAGAATTAAGTGTACTCCCTGGAATGTATATGTTTTAGTAACTCATGTTTAAAAACACTGAATAAGCTCTCAGCATTTGGATGAATATCAAAATTGTTATATATTAGTTTTACTATTCATGAAATGATAATAGTTCTAAGGGTAGGAGAGAAGAATTTAATCTAGAGCCAAGATTGTGTCAGTCTTATAAAAAAATGACACAACTCTCTGTAATTATATTGTAATTGATACTTGGTATGTTTGAATTTCAAAATTTGTTTTTCTTATAAACATTAGGAATTTGCCATCCTAAACTTGGCCTAGTTATCCAACATTACTTGATTATATATCCTTTGGCAGGTTTGTTGTTTTTTTGTTTTTAATTACAAACAGAACTGATTACTTTCTTTCCTTGGTTTTTATTCCTACCTAAATCAATAAAACATTGGCGTCATATGCCCCTGTAATATTAAATTGCTCCCAATATAGATAAAAGATATGAGAGTGATAAATACATAAATTTCATTCAACTGTTTTGGAGAAGGAATAAGAAAGACTTGGAGGAACAATTAGAACTGATGACATATGCAGACTTTTTTTGTACTAACACTTAAAAAAAATTAGTATACTGAATTCTGAGAATATTAAGCAAATGAATGTCATCTGAATGAAAAATTACATATATCACTTTTTTATTTAAAGTAAAATTAGATGGTGAAATTATGCATGTATGATAGTTATGAAAATGTAGTTTATATTTAAAAAATTAAAAATGAATATATACATAATAAGTAACTATGGATCATGATTAGTACATCTGGTATTTTAATTTCAACATAGCCATCAATTTTAGAAAAAGGTCATATTATAAATATGAATCTTAATTATTTTAAAATTAGGTAACAAAAGAATTTCTTCTGGGAATAAATTTACATTTATTTGTATTTCTATTATCAGATTTTTTATTTGTTTCAAATCATTTAAGGCATTTAATAGATGATGGGTTAATCATAAATATTTGGAAAACTTTGCAAATTAATACCTTTACCCAAAAACTTATTTCTATTAGAGTGGATGAGTTCCCCAATATGAATTGTCATTTGGCCATTAACAGGCACATACCATGATGAATAAGATATTGATTCCATTATAGATTTCAGCCTGGTGAGAGAAACAAATCATTACATGAATAATCACTTAAATGAATTAGTGGAAAGTACTTTAAAGTAAAAGTGCAAGGCACTAAGAGATTGAAAGAAGGCATTGTTTCCAAGTGACAAATCAGGGAAGATCAAGTATGGTTTTCTTCAGATTAATTTGGCTGTGATGAGAATGGAGGGAGGGGTATGTAGAGTCAACTAGGAAGCTCTTACAGATGAGCAAGAACATGGGAGCAACAGGAGTGGAGAGAAATGGATGAATTCAAACATATCTTGGAGATAAAGTCAATAAGATTTGGTAACTGGATGTGAGAGAAAAGTTTGAGAGGGTCAAGTACGGAGAATGAGTTCTAGACTTCTGGCATGAGCATGAAGAGAGTGTGGATTTATTGATTTGGGGCACAGTGGAAGAGGATCTAGTTTTGAAGGGAGGATCCTGAGTTCAGCATTTGATGGGGTAAACTGTGGATGCCTGTGAGGTAGCTGAGGTTCCATCAAGCAGGTGGTGGGTCAGAATGCAGCTCAGAGATAAACTGGAATTGTAGATCTGGGAATCACTGATCTACAGAATCCAAAGCCCACAGATATATGAAATCAATGGGAGAGAATGTGGTTGATTAGGGAAGAAAGAAGCAGCAGGACGGAAGTAGTCATAACTGCTGAAATTTTTTTTCATGGCAATATCATTTTTAATTTTATGTGGAGTAAGAATTCCTGTCTAATATAAGAATCAGAAGACTTGACTTCCAGATTACCACCCGGGATTTCCTAGGACTTCTTTATGATCTGAAAAAATAATGTTTATTTTTCCTACCACTCTACATTATTATGAGAAAGCAGTAAATAATATTTTTAATATTAAAAGTTCAGTGTTACAAGTAGATATACGTTTGATGCCAATACCATAATCATGCATTTTTTTAGAAAGCTACTCTCAACCAAAAATGTAATTTTATTTATAGAGTTTAAATGTATAAAGAGGTATTTTTTTTCTGCTTGTATATATTGTTATCACTTACTTATGGTGGTTTGTTGAAACATGGTTCCAATCATATGGGATTCTTCACTGGCAGTGAACATTTAGTCTCACACCTGATGTGGGACTGCCTTTTTTTCTTTTCTGGAGGTAGCTTCAAAGATAAACCAGTCAAAGAAGGGCAATTCATCATTATTAATATGTTACATAGTTTAACCTTGAAAGAGTTCAAATCACTTTAAAGGTTTTCTTTAATCAACATAATAATTATTAATTTCCACAACATTCTTTGTGAGGCAATTGGACTTGAAACAGTCTATTAACAAGTGTCTCTTTTTCCTCATAGGGTTCCCTGGGGATACAAGGCCCCCAAGGTCCACCTGGAAAAGAGGGTCAGAGGGTAAGTAAACTTGGAACAACTGGTAGGCATTACTAACTCAGGGGCTACTTATTTCAGAACACTAATGAAAATGAAACCGGAATATAGAAAGCAGATGGGCATCAGGGAGTATCAACTATCCAAAGGCTGAAATTCGAGATTTGAGATTGTGACAGAGGTTTGGCAATTCAGAAAATTCTGTATTTTCTCAAGATTGGCAGCACAAGTGTAGAGGTATTGTTTGGATAAAATGAATTAGCCCTAATTTAATCTACAGCACATTGGTCATATTTTTAGTTTTTGAGTTAAGTATCTTTGTGGGGGTCCAGCCTATTTATTAATTCCGTAAAGGTTGTGGATATTAACTACATTCTTTATCCAAATTTAATTTTTGACTTTAGTGGCCTTTTGTAACTTTCCATTCATTGCCGTTTATTGCCTTTAACTAAGACAAAATTGCGAATAAATTGTAATTGCAATTGGTAGTACAGCAATAAGCTCCTATTTTGAGTCCAGTTCAATTTCATCATTCCCCAGTAAAAGGAAGCCCTGCAGTGTTATGACAACCGGTCAGCTTCATATGAAGAGTAGACACCCCATTCTTGTCGTTTACTGTTACTATTATCATTTCAAATCATTTTAAAGTCTCAAAAAAATCTTGTGTGCTTTCTCAGGTGATTATTTATGGCAGTCTTCGTGCTAAATAGTACCGGTACTGTCAACTTCTGTTCCCTTGTTGATGAGAATTCCATGACTTAGAGTATTTAAATGATTTGCCTAAACTTGAGCTTCTGACTCGTCTCATATTCTCTTTTATTATTAACACCAAATATGTTTCTTAGACATTCTCATTTATTATTCCCAGTTCTGCCTTCCCTAAAAAATGTCTGTTTCCTCAACTACGTTATACTCTTTCAAGTATTGAGGGTCAGTGGTGTATTGTACCAAAGTTTACCTTTTATCAAGTTAATAAAATCCCAATGTTCTTAGCTTGTTCTCTTACATGGGTTCTGGACTCTCCAACATGCCGATAGTCTTTGCCAGAAAACACTCATTGACTTTCCCGAGGTGTCAAGAATGGGACTGGATACATGTAGTCTTACTTAGGGCAAAGTAAAATGAGGCAAGTACACCCCGTACCACAGACAATGTGCTTCTATTATGGCCTAAGATTGAGCCAATGCTTTTTTGTCTGGTATTGCACTTTTGACTCGTACTGACGTGGTCAATTAAATGCTCCTACTTTTTTATTTTAATGAAAACTCCTGAGTCAGATTTTTACCCAACCTGTTGTTGTATAGTTGCCTTTTTGAATCACAGGGTAGGAACTTATCCTTGTTGTTAAAGTTCATCTTTCTGGATTTTAATCCCTAATACCATTCTATTGTTTGAGGGCTTTAAAAAAAAAAAAGATATGAATCCTGTTTTCCAGTGAAATATCTCTCAGCTTTATGCCACTTTAAAATGTGATAAGCCTACCTTCTGTCTTCATCAGGGCCTGGCAACCCTGTGTAATGCCAGCCTAGGCAACCATCTTTTCCACCACTGATGTCCTTGCAGTGTGACAATCAAATCATGTACAAATGTATTTAAACCCTACCACCTTCCCACTGACATTTCTTGATTTGGTTTGTAAGATAATTATGACAGACTTGTTAGGTACTAGCTGAACTGAAAAAATATTTAAATGAGGCCTTTTAAAAATAATAATTCTTCAAATTAAAATTGTGCCTTATCAAAGCTTGCATTTCATAATAAAGTAGATTAAAGAATAAATTAAACATGTATTTTTCATGATAATAATGAAGGAAATTAGTTAAATTGTAAAGTTCAACCTCTATTTTATGTAAATTTACTCCATTTATAAATGTGTATAGTCCAGATAATTTTATATTACTTTTATTTTATCTTCTATGAAGAGTAACATAATGTCAAAAACTAAAGAATGTAATAGTACTTGTTGACACTTTAGGCATAGTTTGTTGTTATTGCTACTGCTCTTTCACAAATGCCCTGTTTATCAAAAGAAGCAGCTAGAGCAGATATGATTGACATTATCCACATTTACAAATGATCATCTGCATTTGGATTATGTCCATATATGCTCAGCGATTTCTTCTATTTTATAAGCTACTTGAATGAGAAGCAAATGAATTTAAGACATGAGCGTTCTTACATGTCTTACATGTCAGGAGGGTTGGTCAGCCCTCCTGAGCCTCACAGGTGGATAATTGAGGCCTGTAAGAGTGGGGGCACCTAGGAGCTTGGATTGACCTTCTAGGCAACCACTTGATTCTAGCACACCATTAGAATCGGGAGCCTACTAACCACCACCAACCAGAGGATCTAAAATGTCACATTCAGATTTTCGGGAAGAAAATCTTCATTACAGTAGAGCCCAAGTGTCCCATGGGAGACATCATTGAGCCATGCTGTTCCCTTCTAAACCTGGAACACATTCTGTCTAATCCTGGTTGGGGTCTCTGCCTCCTTATTAATTTATGAACTTGAAGTTGCTTGAAGTGTTTTGGGCTTAACAAATGGGGTGAAAGTATCGGTAGTAATAACACCTACGTGAAACAATACACCTTGGAGCTTTCTAAATATAAATTACTTCCTTTTTTTTTAAGTGCTACTTAAAAAATAAATACTTCTATTAAAAAAATTACATTTAGGTCCACCTGAGTGCTACCATTTCTTCTCAGCTCAAGAGTTAAGTAGCACTCTGCTCTTTTCAGACATATAAATGTACTTGTATGTGTATGCCTGTGTATGTACATACATATGCACATTCTGAAAGCTAAAACCAATAATTTTTCTATTTCACTAAAGTTTGCAGTAGAAAACAATAATGAGAAAAATCTAGGAATTTAAAATCATTTTTTATTGACCCAGTGTGAAAAACTCTTGTATTTCAATTATGAGTGTTTGACCAAGAAGGTATTGATAATCATTAAGGCTATTTAAATGAAACAAAATATATGAAGTTTCATGCACTTTATTCCTAGACAAAATGACTGTAATGAGAGCAGAACATTTAATTTTAAACAAATTATTAACTTGTTGGTTTTCCTCAGTGATTAAATAGGTAGTAGCTACTACTCTACCAATATCTCACTATTACGGTGAGTTTCAAACATGGGTGTCACATTTGAACATGCTTTGAAAAATATCAACTATTATAGAAACATGTTAAAATCACTCCTATTATTATTAAAGACATATGATTAAAGACATATGATCAATGAATTCTTTTACTTTTTCTCTTTAACTCTTTGTGTAGTTTTCTATAACACAATAGCAACACTATCTTTTTGCAAGTACCATACCAGAGTTGTGTTTGAAATTTTGATTAGTTGATTTTATGTTTTTAATTATCATTTAAGCTGCTAAACCTTTATTTACGAAGTGTTCATTTAATAAAATGTAGAAGTAATGTGCTTCTTATACTTAAAAAGCTATTCTTAACCTTAACAATGTTCTGTGACAATATGTATCTGAAATTAATGACCTCCTTGTTTTTCTCAACTTCCTGATTTTCTTTTTTGGATCTTTTATATGCCTTTATTTATTTGTTTGTTTGTTTACTTTATCTTCTTGAAGCCCTGCAAGCAAAATGTTTGGTTGACACACTTTCTAGTCTTACATCCTTTATGCATTCACACAGTTTTTAGAATTCAATGAATGTTAAATATTTACCCTAAGCTACAAATGAGAGAATGTTTCAGATCACAGTGAGGGAGAACAGCATGTCAGGGCGGCCTTCCTGGAGGTTGAGGGGGTTCAACCCATCATGAGGCAGAAAAAGGCCAGGAGAACTTGGGTACTGCAGGACCAAGAAGCAACAGAAGAGAGGTTCAAGACTCATGGAGGGTTCCACAGAATTAAAATTTGGAACAAAGTAAGTGGAGAGATGTTGGATAAGAGAAGTGGCTGGAATTGATGTCGGTGGAGAGAAGTTCACATGAGTAGTGATGAGGGCACTGGAAACAAAACTCTCAGGAAAATGTGTAAGGAATTTGGGGCATGAGTTGTGAGGAAGGAGAGTGAATGTGGTAGAGGGAAAAGAACAGGGACTGCATGGAAACCCAGAGAAGTATCTTCATGAAAAGTAGACTATTTCAGGTAGCAGAGTGTGTTCATGGATGTTAACAAGAAATACCGCAAAAGAACTGGCATTATAAAAATTCCCTCCAAGATGTAGGTTCCTTGTAGGATTTCTTAATATTCCTAATAGACTCTCCCCCCAAATAAGAAAAACGATAATTGTTTTAGTGTAAACTTGAGTTTTTATTTTATAGTCACATTAAATTCATGTCTGAATAATCTCAAAGTTAGTGTGAAGCTACCCTGGTCTTTTTAAAAGAAGTTCCTCTGGGTCTCTGAAAAAAGACATTTACTGGTGAACCAACTAGTTACTGCCCCAAACAGAAGTTTGTGTGGTTGAACCAAGATGACACCTCACTCTTGCACTCTGTTGCAGGATTCTAATTTTGATCCTGAGCAGAAACCTTATGTTTTAAATTCCTGTAACTTACCTCTCTATCCTGCCTTGTCTTGTTCTCAGTTTATCCTCTCTGCTTGTGCCTGGTTTCCGGGAAACCATCCTCTTGAATGCCTCTTTCCAACATTTTTATGAAGATTTTACTTTCCCCTGAAGCTTCAAGCTGACTTTGAAGCTGTGTCTGGAGTCAGGATTCCTTGCATTCTAAACAGCACAGGGCCCCAGACCCCCATCAAAATGTTTCTTTGCACCAGCCCTCACTTGACGGCAAAGAGGGTGGGTCACATTTCCTCCGTGAGCTGGGAGTCTACTAAAGTACTGGAGGACAGGGCAAGCAGCATGTCTACTTAAATCTTACAGTGCAAGCAACTTGGGATTTAGCGCAGAGGTTGCAGCACCGACTTTGGGGCCAGATTGCCTGAATTCCTTTTTATTTATTTATTTATTCATTCCTTTATTATTAGTAGTAGTAGTAGTATTTTGAGACAGAGTTTTGCTCTTGTTGCCCATGCTGGAGGGCAATGGTGCAATCTCAATTCACTACAACCTCTGCCTCCTGGGTTCACATGATTCTCCTGCCTCAGCCTCCCAAATAGCTGGGATTATAGGCATGCACCACCAGGCCTGGCAAGTTTTTGTGTTTTTAGTAGAGACAGGGTTTCACCACGTTGTTCAGCTGGTCTCAAACTCCTAACCTCAGGTGATTTACCCTCCTCAACCTCCCAAAGTGCTGAAATTACAGAATGAGCCATGACGCCTGGCCCAGATTTCCTGAATTTAAATCCCAGCTTTACCAATTATTAGCTGTGTGATCTTGTGTGAATCCCTCAGCCACTCTGCACCTCAGTTGTCTCCTTTAGAAAATGGAGATTATAATAACACCGACCCCGCAGGGTTGTGATGAGGAGTATGGCATGTAGGTGTTAGCTATGATCATTATTCTCATCCCTAGACTAGTGATCTCAAGATGTTTGTAGAAGGGAGTACAAGTATATAGCTTCAGAATATTAAGACTTGATTACGAAGAGTATCTAATTTATCAAGAAAAATTATTTATGATAAAATGACTTTTTTCACCACTACTCCATTGAATCTATTTTATTTCAATTTTACCTGAATCTTACTTTATTTATGTGTCCATTCCCATTTTCTAATGTCCCAGAAGTTTGAGTGTTTATCTAATTTGATAATAAAATTAATATTTAAAAATGTCTGCAAGATAGAGTGTTAGGTGCCAACCCCAACCCTGTACCTGGGAGCCCCTGGTCCCAGTGGTGACAAGGGAGTGAGAAAAGAAATAAAGACAAAAACAAGAGTATAGTTTCATGGTATGGGTCCAAGGGGACCAATGCAGCTCACTGGGACAGTGTTGGCCCTGAGCTCTGGACTCCACACACTTTTATTAGGTGCATTATCTCATTAATCTTGAGGGCTGTGGTGAGGGGAGGTAAGAAAGGTAAACTAAGTTACTATGGGATATGACGGGGGAGGGGAGAGTGAGTCTGCAGTATTCAATTGCATATGTGTGGTTCTTCTAAGAAATGCTAACTTAGGACACTGAGTTTTACCACCCATGGTTATCAAGGTATATCTACATAGAAGCACAGTGGTTAAGGCAACACCAAGTCTGACCACACGCAATGCATCAAGGGGCTTTTATCTCCTGAGCATTACTGACACAGAGCAATAAGAGTTACTCCATATTCTGCGAATCTAGGCAGATTCAGGATATCTTTGCTCTGCAAGGCTTTCCAAGCTCCAGGCTCCCATCTGCAAAGACCCTCCTGAGTCTTGTGAGCAGAGGTGGCATTCCTTCTCAGAGTTCTTGCACAAGCCCTCTTTACGAGACCCATAATGCATACTCTATGTTGGGAAGAGATCTTGGGACCAAAGCAGTCTTTCCTGCCTTGCAACCACACCACTGCATTCCATGATTTTAAAGCACTCTCAGATGGTCTTTAGGCCTCCTGTTACCACTAGATTTCTGTTTTTACAGGCCATAAACAATTTTTATTTTACTGCACCATTGTTTGGAGTTTTCTTAACTCAATATTTGATCCATGGCATGAATCTCAGTGTATAGAAAGCAAAGCAAGCTTGTATTCATTTAACTAGAAATAACATAGATCTGCCCCTGGCCATCTTGGCGCACAGTAGAGTATTTCCTTTTCCTTAAAGAAAAAGATGAAGATTGGTATCATCGTTGTGGAGTAGCTAAGACCTCAAAGTTGGTTTTATAAACAAATCATGCTGATCATGTGTAAATTTACCAGGACTTTCATGTAAAAACACTTGGCATTTCTTCTGGTTTGATTCTGCACTGGTTGATATACTTTACCTAAGACAGCACAAGTAATGAATTATGTTTTCAGTAAGTACTGGGGTATGTGGATCTCATTAGGTAAAAGGACATCGAAATCATTGCTTCTATAAAATCATCATATATAACAGGACTCATCTAAACAAAATTTTCCTTAAGCTTATTTGTTTTTATGGGACTTGGGATATTTTTCAAGGGAAATTATGCTACTGTAGTCTACCCATTGTCTATGAAAACTTCGTAGAACCCAGCAAGACAGTAATGCAGGTCAAACCTGCCTGATAGTATAGTTCAGAGAAAATAATGTTGCCAGGTGCAGTGGCTCACACTTGTAATCCCAGCACTTTGGGAGACCCAGGTGGGCGGATCACCTGAGGTCAGCAGTTCAAGACCAACCTGGCCAACATGTTGAAACCCTGTCTTTAAAAAAAAAAAAAAAAGATTAAAAAAAAAGTAGTGTTTCATTTGCTGTGGTGGGACATGCCTGTAATCCCAGCACTTTGGAAGGCCAAAGCAGGCAGATCACTTGAGATCAGGAGTTCAAGACTGGCCTGGGCAACATGGTGAAACTCTAAAAATACAAAAATTAGCCGGGCATGGTGTAATCCCAGCTACTTGGGAGGCTGAGGCAGGAGACTTGCTTGAACCTGGGAGGCAGAGGTTGCAGTAAGCTGAGATTGTGTCACCGTATTCCAGCCTGGGTGACAGAGGAAGACTCCATCTCAAAAAAAAAGAAAAAATAGTGTTTCTTCTTGCTTTAAGATAGCTTTTTCCAAGGTACCAACTTCACAGCTACAAAATGTTCTCACTGTTTCAAGGAAATGATTTCAGAGCCTGGTAGAAACACTAACAATTGTCTGCAGTTGCACATCCCTCACAGGCTTGAATTTTCCAGAGGAGTCTTATAGAGAAAAGAATGGATAATTATGAATTTTCAGGAAGTAATTTTGTTAGTTTCACATTAAAACAGGAGATAGAACTGTCTTATCTTTATGTGTCAAAACTGAAAATGACCTTTAAAATGTACATTGAGTGTTTCATAATTCTGCTCTCACTAAAACTATGACTTGATATCCTTCCACCAGGAATTTGTCTTACTAGAAAGAAAAAGTCAAAAATTACCTTAAATAATGGTTTTAACTCTGGTCATAGGTAGAAAAGAAAGCATCTTTTTTTGTCTTAGATTTATCTATAAATGTAAACATATACCTTGAAAATAACATGTTAAAGGTTCTGTATTCAAAACTATTGGTTCATGCTTATTGCTTGTTATAAAATTATTGGCATATAGATAAAATCTTATTTTATTTATTTGCTGTGACATTTCTTCAGAATGTCCCCATGAGGATTATCTTGAGAGCTTATAAGAGGTACCATTCTTAATTCTGTCTGACATTTCTAGATTTAATAACTGGGAAATTGTGTACCCTCTTCAGGTTCCAAGCAACACTTGCAGAACTTTCTCCAACACTTTGCTTGAATTTACAAAACCAAGTATGAAAATCAGTGGATAAAAATAAGCAGATCTGGATTTATCCGTGTATTCCTGTTTGCAGAGCTCCATAGCCGACTTTGGATGCTTGGTGTCTCCTAAATTGGATCAAATATAGTTGCTGAAGCAATGTAGTAAGACAGGAAAAGGGAGGAAAGGCTAATATATGTTCATATCAAACAAATGCCCTCAAGGGTGAGGTTGTATAGCAAGGATAATCCTCTACTTTTGCCTCATATTCTATTACTGGTGAGAAAGATAAATCACGGAACAAGATGCTGGGAAACAACTTCTAGCTCAGGCTAATTAAGATCAGGTGAACAAGAGATGTAGCTCAGACTTTGTGAGCACAGGCCATCCCTTAGACAAAGTTAAATAGCACAGCTAGTTAATGACAGTATGGCTGTGGTTCCTTGCGGTAAATTTTACTCTAACTAGTGGTCTCTGCAGTGCACTTGAGGTAGAAGAGACAAAATGCCCTGGAAAAGCTGAAAATGAGAAAAAATATTGTAAGCAATGATTTTGTTCTAATAATACTTATATCAACTGTAAAGCGACAGTGAGCTGAGACTCTTACATTCACTTAAATGAAGAGTCAAATGACATTATTTGTATTATAACAAAATAGTGTAATAAGTTTTCCCTTTTATATGGATTAGTAAAGGGAAAATATTTTGTATTTTCAAGTAGGAATCTGAGTCTGAATGGTTTATTTATGTGAATAGACCCAAAAGCTGTTCTCTGATAGGGAAGAGAAACATCATCTACTGGGGACTCCTTCAAACTGGAGATGTTCAGCCCCAGAGGCTGAGTTGGCTGAGAGCTTCAGAGGGATGAGCCTAGAGAGGTGGGGGTGGGCCCATTTCGGGAACATCAAATCATCACATTTTAGAGCTAAAGGAGTACTATATCATTCCAGCCCACCAGATAAGAAAACAGAGACCCAGAACATTGGCAGTTCTCCAAGGCTGCAGGGCGATTTATTCTAACTGTTCTGCATAACATACAGCCATTGTCTATTTCGTGGTGTCATCCTGAAACACACATTTGCATGTTTTTAAAATAGAGAATATTGAGAATTTAACCAAATCCCTAACTTTTTAAAAAGATATTTAAAAATCACCGACTTAATTTTTCTAATTAAGGCCACACACTCGAAGAGACCAATATAGGTAGGTACAGCTGATCCTTTTGTGGTCTCCACACATTGTAATGAGCACACATTCTGTCCCTATAACCTGTGCCAACAGTTGGGAACCAGCAATGCCCGGCCAGTGAGGGACCGGGGTGGGGGTGGGGGGTTGATTGGGGAGAGTCAGAACTGCTGTTTTTTCGGAAGTGCAATTGGATTAATTTGTGACTTCAGGCTAATCACTCAAGACTAGTCAAAATTTATCTGTTTTGTCATAACTTAGCCTCAGGTATATTATGGGATTAAGCCAGAAGCACTTTAAATGCACTCTGGTGACAGGTGTTCTATGAAAGAGTCTTATAAATGTTACCTACTTAGCCACAGAAACAAAGAGAATAGAAAAGGAGAAGGCACATTCTGCCAAAGTGGCGATATGCTAATACACCTGTATCAGGATCTTTATTCAGAACATTACACTGAACATGTTAGTAACTATTTCATACATTTACCATTAGAAATGTCAGGTAGAAAGTTATCCATTTGGGATGGAGTGAATATATGTGTGGGTGGCTGCCAAAACCAAGAATTAATCACAAGTTATTAATTAGTTTGGAAAATATAAACAGATAAGTTTCAGAAATGCAAAACATTTGGAGCATGAAACATTTTTATGGCCTAATGACTTTGAAAGCCAGTGAATTATGTTTCCAATAAATAATCAAGGCCTCAACTTTGTAAAACTCTATAGTATTTTGAGTTACCTTAGGTAATGGCACATAATTCTCAAAGCAACTTTCATTTTATAGCACTTTTGTTTTTCTAATACATTATATTTTAATTATCTAATACATTATATTTTAATTATATTTAATTATCAAGCATCAGTTATATTTTAATTATCAGAGAGATGCTATTGCAAAGTAACTTTGATAATATAGTTCTTTAAAGTTGAAATTTTCACTTTTCTATGATATACGTAGATTATATAGTATTTTCATTTCTAAATTTCTTGGCATAATAATATTGAGAGTAGCTCTTGAATTCTTCAGAAGTACCTTAGAAACTACTTTTTTCATTTTCTTCAAAAACCAGTCAACTTTCTTTGGTATTTTATTTTTTATTATACTTTAAGTTCTGGAGTACATGTGCAGAATGTGCAGGTTTGTTACATAGATATACACATGCCATCGTGGTTTGCTCTACCCATCAACCTGTCATCTACGTTAGGTATTTCTCCTAATGCTGTCCCTCCCCTCGACCCCCACCCCTGACAGGCCCCAGTGTGTGATGTTCCCCTTGCTGTGTTCCTGTGTTCTCATTGTTCAACTCCCACTTACAAGTGAGAACATGCAGTGTTTGGTTTTCTCTTCTTGAGTTAGTTTGCTGAAAATGATGGTTTCTAGCTTGATCCATGTAACTGCAAAGTACATAAACTCATCCTTTTTTATGGCTGCATAGTATTCCACAGTGTATATGTGCCACATTTTCTTTATTCAGTCTATCACTGATGGGCTTTTGGGTTGGTTCCAAGACTTTGTTATTGTGAACAGTGCCACAATAAACATATATGTGTATGTGTCTTTATGGTAGAATGTTTTGTAATCCTTTGAGTATATACCCAGTAATGGGATTGCTGGGTCAAATGGTATTTCTAGTTCTAGATCCTTCAGGAATCACCACACTGTCTTCCACAGTGGTTGAACTAATTTACATTCCAACCAACAGTGTAAAAGTGTTCCTATTTCTCCACATCCTCTCTAGCATCTGTTGTTTCCTAACTTTTTAATGATTGCCATTCTAACTGGTGTGAGATGGTATCTCAATGTTGTTTTGATTTGCATTTCTCTAATGACCAGTGATGATGAGCTTTTTTTCATATGCTTGTTGGCTGAATAAATGTCTTCTTTTAAGAAGTGTCTGTTCATATTCTTTGCCCACTTTTTGATAGGATTGTTTTTTTCTTGCAAATTTGATTAAGTTCTTTGTAGATTCTGGATATTGGCCCTTTGTCAGATGGATAGATTGCAAAAATTTTCTTCCATTCTGTACGTTGTCTGTTCACTCTGATGATCGTTTCTTCTGCTTTGCAGAAGCTCTTTAGTTTAATTAGATCCCATTTGTCAATTTTGGCTTTTATGGCCGTTGCTTTTGGTGTTTTAGTCATGAAATCTTTGCCCATGCCTATGTCCTGAATGGTAGTAACGTTTTCTTCTAGGGTTTTTATGGTTTTAGGTCTTACATTTAAGTCTTTAATTCATCTTGAGTTAAGTTTTGAATAAGGTATAAGGAAGGGATCCAATTTCAGCTTTCTGCATATGGCTAGCCAGTTTTCCCAACATCATTTATTGAATAGGGAATCCTTTCTCCATTGCTTGAAGAACCAGTAAACTTTTACTTGGATTTTTTTTCCATGAATTATTGTAGATAAATCTGATATTTTTTGACTTTTTTAATATGTCCAACACAAGCATGTACACATATGTATGTGCATGTACACATATGTATATACATGTATATAGGTATTATCCATTGCGTTTTTTAAAATTCACAACAGTATATAACACATGTGGTGACCACTATATTATGGTGTCACTTGTGCTTCTCAAATCACCATACAATGCACTTCTTGAATATTAGAAAGGATTTTTGTTTGTATTTCTTATGTGAGAGAGGTTAACAATGTGTCTATTGCAACTGTGAGAAAGAATGCCTACAGAGTATCTACAAGTATATTTAATACCTTGAATGTACATAAAATTCAACAATATAAAAACAAATAATTTATAAGCATTCTATATTTTTATTCTATAATAATACCACTTTAAGAAAATTAATCTTAGAAAATACAATGAAAAGAGCAAGATATCATTGGAAAAAAATCTCCATTTTTTTTCTGCCATATTGAAGGCTGTTGCTTCACACTCTACATTGGCCATGTGTTTTATGCAGTCTTCCAAATCTTTTGCAGAAACATTTCCATAGCTTGGTGCATTTATTCAATCATGTTTATAGTTTATTTATCTTCAGAAGTATTTGAGGGTCTTATAAATGCAATCAAATTGAAATCTCTACACTGAGATGAAAAGATAAGAGTTAATTATTAGAAACTAGGAAAAAGAAGAAAATAAGCAAAAACACCTATATTGAGTGAGGCAACTACATTTGAACAAAAAGCCCCTCTGAGAGATCTGAGAGCCTATTTACTCAAGAAACATTTGAGTGCCTTTTTGTGTGTGAAATACCATGGAAGTTGGCTTAAGTCAGGTTTCCCTAAAAGCAGAGCCTAAGATGGGGTTCTTGTATAAGTGATTTACAGAACAAACCTGTAAGAAGCAGACAAGGGAAGAGAAGAATGCAAGCAAAATAGGGTTTAAAGAGCACGAAGTCTCTGATCCCATAAGATACCCTAGAGCACCACAGAATTTGTCCTGCCTTGAAGCAAGGGGTGAGGCTTGCCCCACTTAGGGTGGGTAGATGGACAATATATCTCTAGGCCAGGTAGCTCCTGTAGACTAAGGTAACCCTCCAGGAAATGTGCAGATAGAAGCTAGTAGCAGCCAACACCCATGGCAACTGAGCCCAACCAAGCGTGACACCAACTGCACCTGTACAGAGGTTAAATAAAACATAATTCTTAACATCACTGACAGAATCCTTGATGGCTTTTCAGTGAAAGTGAAGACATGATGTTAAAAAGAACTTTGATAATATTAACCCCACAGGCTGGGCTTAGTGGCTCACGTCTGTAATCCCAACACTTAGGGAGACCGATGCAGGCAGATCACATGAGGTCAGGAGTTCGAGACCAGCCGTGCCAACATGGTACAATCCTGTCTCTAATAAAATACAAAAATTAGCTGGGCATGGTGGCGAGCACCTGTAATTCCAGCTACGTGGAAGGCTGAGACAGGCGAATCACTTAATCCCAGGAAACAGAGGCTGCAATGAGCAGAGATTATGTCACTGCACTCCAGCGTGGGTGATAGAGGAGATTCCATCTAAAAAAAACCCCACACTATTCTTTTAGTCTAATCAGTAAGTAATAAATGAGATGATTTTAAAAACCAGTAAAATGGCTGATAGGAGTGATATCAAGGAGATTGGATGAACATAGACCAGGCAAAGGACTTAAGTTTCAGAAGTGATTGCTGATGTATCAAGTCTTAAATGGTGATAGTACCTTTAAATGAAGTAGAAAACACTTGAAGAAAACATTCTTTTGGAAGAGATTAGTCAGTTTGAAGCCTACAGCATTAGGGCTACTGAAGGTATCTGCAATCAAAAGTGCACCAACCCCTTAAGTTGTGAGTTGAGTAGAAGAATAGAGTTTATTGTTAGCAAGTCATCATTTTAAGGGCAATTATTTAAGTTAAGCTATCACAGTGGGATGAGAGGGTGGTGCACAAGGGAGAAACTAGAAAGAAAAGAACTGAGGGTAGAACCTTGAAATTTGGGTAAGCCTATATATAGGAGTAGAGTGGAGAGATGAACTGGAAAGTTTGAAGTATAGAGAAGTGGGAGAATAGGAAGAAAGTTTTGAAAGGGAGGGGACTGCCAACTTACAGGAAATTCTTCACAGGTGTCAGGGAGGATAGGGGCTGAGGAAAAGCCACTGGTGATCTTGAAGAAGGCTGGTTTCTTAGAGTGACTGTATTGCACAGAGGCAGATGTGACACTACACAGATCTTGAGAGTGTAGTAGATATTGAGAAAGTGGGGGGATTATGAACTATTATTCTCATAAACTGAGGTAATGAAGCAGGATTGGCCGTGAGAAACAGACCTCTTGGACACCAACCGAACTAGAAAGGAAGAGATGTTTATTTTACGGCCTGGGAGCAAGGCTTTATGTTTTGACTAAATGGCCAAGCTCCCCCAACAAAGAGAAGCTCTGCCTTTATATAGGCTTACACTCTACATATTAACATGAAAGAATAGGTTTACAGCCTTATAAATTACAAGTGAAAGGGTCTTTGGTTTACAGTTTTAGAATTCACATATGAAAGGGTCTTGGGTTTACAGTTTTAGGAATTACATGTGAAAGGGTTCTGGTCTCCTGGTGGAGGAGTCGGGTGGGGGTTTGATCTTGTTTAAGTAAAAACAATGTCTTCTGGAGAGATTCCCCCATACCACGCCTGCTATCTTATAGGAAGGTGATTTAGGAGGCGCCAGTTGGCCAGCCTTTTCTTCTACTGTAATGCAGTGTGGAGGACAAGGGGGAGGTGATCCTAGATGCCCGGGTCTCCTCCCTCAGTGTAAAGAGAGATGACATGAGACTACATAGGTCAAGGACAAGCTTTGGGTTTTTTTTCTCACAAGTATATATACATATATGAATATTCAACTACATTTACAAACTGAAGCAAAGAAGTCTGTAAATAGAAACAAAGAAGTCTGTAAATAGAGAGAAACTGAAGATGCAAATAACAGCAAATAATAATAAATAATCCAGATATACGAGAAGAGGCCAAAAGAGAATGCACAGATATAAACATGGGTCAGCATCTTTACCTCGAGGACACAGGAGAAGGAAAGGAGGGGCATGGGCACTCACTTTGGGGACTGAAGGTATCTTCAGTGGATATAAAGTGGAAGTAAAGGCTTTTTGCATTTTTACATTGCATATGCATATTCTTCTCATATAGAAAGAATTTTTTAGTATAGATATGATTTAGTAAAACTTCTGCTGTTTATAAGAGGCATTAATCTCAAGATTGTTTTCAGGCCAATAGATATACCAACTACTTTCTTTCCTCATGAACAGCAAGCCCAACTCAGGTAAATGTAGAGAGAAATATAAAAGTAGAAGAAGCCAAACTAAATGATGGTGAAAGGGTAGGCCTTGGGAAAAGAAAAGGTCTATTATTGCAATTTCAGTTTTGCTAGGTTTTTCAAGCTGCTGGGGAAAATGTAGGCATTTCATTTTATCCCTTTTATCTAAGGCTACTTCCTTTGTAAATTAACAGTGGTATCTTAGAAGAGCATTTCTGGCGGGCGCGGTGGCTCACGCCTATAATCCCAGCACTTTGGGAGGCCGAGGCGGGTGGATCATGAGGTCAAGAGATCGAGACCATTCTGGTCAACATGGTGAAACCCCGTCTCTACTAAAAATACAAAAAATTAGCTGGGCATGGTGGTGCGTGCCTGTAATCCCAGCTACTCAGGAGGCTGAGGCAGGAGAATTGCCTGAACCCAGGAGGCGGAGGTTGCGATGAGCCAAGGTTGCGCCATTGCACTCCAGCCTGGGTAATGAGTGAAACTCGGTCTCAAAAAAAAAAAAAAAAAAAAAAAAAAAAGAAGAGCATTTCTGTTATCAGACATTTGTCTGGAGTCATTTATTTTTGTTTCGCAAATTCATTTTGTGAGAACACAGTTCTAACTCCTTGGAAAACTTGGTTTTGTTGGTATAATATAAATGAGGTCGGGGTAAAATATTGTAAGAATTAAATTGTTCTTATCTTTATTGCTTTTGGCAATTTTCACGTTTTATGTCTCTGCATATTCTGTAAACTGTCATTTATTTTTTCTCAAATGGTATAAAATTTCTGAAGCATGCTAATTAAGTATCATTTCCAAGTATGGAAATGTCAAGCGACTGTCTTACCATATGAAGAGTCCTGCCTGTGTTTTTATCAATAAGTCCTTGTGGTTATAGTGATACATTTTTGTATACTCTACTGTTAAGTTACTATGGGCTTAAAAACCATTTTCATTGGGAGCTGATGCAAGTGAATGTGGTGTGTGTCTTTGCAGCTGTTGCCATGGAAATAAAGACCTTTTCAAAGTAAAATGAGGATGGCAAAAGACATATTAATTCAAAAGAAGTTATACTTCTAATTTAATATCAAAAATGGTGCACTATTTCCTTTCTTTTTAGTTTTGTCAAAATTGCATGACCTGAGTGTGTCTTATATACCTTTATTAGATAATTTCTAGTATCGTAAAAGCCAAAGAAGAAAAAAAAAAATGAAATAGGTGAATTCCCCACAGCATTCAGTAGGATGGAGCTTTAATCTTTAGTCTTTTATTCTTAAGACTTATAATATTCCTAATTGCCTTCCCCATGCTCCACCTCCATAATCCTTTCTATCTTATTTTCCATGTAAAATCTAATTACCTATAATGGGCTTTCTTAAAAACAAACCATATATTTTGCTTTCTTTCTTTGCCACATCATTTTCAACAACTAGGCACATTTTCTAGCAGTAACACACTCAGAAAGATGAACAAATCTATGAAACTTTTTCAGATTTTATTACTGTTTATGTTCAGACTTTGAAAGTCTTATAGACTTTCCTTGAAAACAACAACAAAAAAATCTGAAGCAGTTATACAAATTAAAGCGTTTGTACCAGAACGTAAATCAACACATAGCTTCCTTCATTAAGTAATCCTTGCTCACAAAGAAATGTCAGCTGAACTAAACAATAGACTTGGTGACATGGCAAAAATTATGAATTTGTAAATATTAATATGTTAAATTATAGTGTCAATAGCTCCATTTTTATTTTTTAAATATTTTTTCAATTTATTGACCACATATATTTTGAGAGATTTATAAATATTAACATATTTAAGCATTAGAGAAACTGTGCAAGGTTTTTCAAAGATGGGGAAACTGTCAGTTGTTTGAAAGTTGTTTAACACTATGCAAATGTATGTAAGTAGCAGAGCCAGAATTTGAAAGTTAATGAATAATTTGTGAAGAACAGTCCAACTTACCTTTTTAAAATTGGAAACTCACTTTTACACAAAGGATTTAAACAGATAATTTATTGTATGACTACTTACAGCTAAATCACCCTAAAGTTTAGCAAAAAGGACAGTTATTTGATAGACTCAGGTATATAGACAGCCAAACAAGCAGAAACCATTTAATATAATCCAGGTAAGGGTTTGTGAAGATAACTAACTTTAGGGTCCATTTTAGACTTAATGTTGACTGGGACAAGGACACTGAGACTTAAAAGTAGTTAATGTGACTTGTTAAGAGAAACAAAGCAAGAAATTGGTAGTCATGTTCAAGTTTATTGCCAAATCATCCTCCCTCAGTAGCCATATTTTTCAACCCATGTGTTGTGATCCATTAGCAAGTCAGAAGTCAACTTAGTGGGTCACAATCAGATTTTCTTTGAAATCTTAATAATTGGACAGAATACAATGAATATACAAAATGGTTTAACCAATGTAGAGGAAAATCAGTGTCATCAGAGACCAGCCTGATACTGATACAGAAATTTCTCTGCCTATTTGCCTCTGCTCAGTCCCTTCTCTGTCTGAAGGCTCTCTTGATTCATTTTCCTGCTAACCTCTTTGATTTTCCTTCTCTTCCCTGATGTACAGCCTATGCACATGAATGCTAGGTGGTAGGTGGAGATGCTCTCTCTGCTGTAGAGTGGCCTTGGTGAAGCTAATCTACAGACCTTACCTCTATAAGGAGTGCTGTTCATTGCTTGATTAGTTTATGCCTCATATGCATATCTGATTCCTTGAATTTTTAATTAACAAAATGCAATCCTCTGTATAGCCTCACCAAAGTAAAGTCTCAAAAGGCATTGATTCTGGAGACTTGCAAATTATGTTTCACCCGGGGAACACTACTTAGCCTCTCTGAGTCTCTTATTATACAACTGAAATAAAATACTAATGATACCTAGCCCAAAGTGATAATTAGAAAAATATATGTGTAAATTAGCCAATACAGGGCCTATCACATGCTAGGTATTCAGTAATTGCTAATTATTTTATCATAGTTACAATATGAATTTCTAAGTATTTGAACATAATAAAATCCTCTAGTACTAAAACCATAGAAAAGGTTTAGTGTTTCTTTTGGAATCTGAAAACTTTTCTGTATTTGTTCCTAGCACAGTTGCCCAGGAAGAAGTGTGACTAGCCAATGGGTATTTAGGGGTAAAATTTAGCCTATGCCCCACTAACTATTAACACTGTGCCCAGAGTAGAGCTGCAGCTAATGGGTAAAGTGCTGTGTCTACTAACTGGAGCCCTGTCTCCTGAGTTATTAAGCCAGTTAGCACTATTGTATAGAAGCTTGGGAGTGCGGGTTAGTAGGCTTTTCCATTTAGTAAAGTGCTGGATAAACTTTTACTATAACTGGTTTCTTAAAAGTGTTTGTACTTCTAATGATATTCTAGAACAGTTTTGAATTTTTTTCTTTGTCATCACATAGATGCTTATAAAACCAGCTGCATATCAGGACTAAACTATTTATAACATGGGTTGACACAGTACCATTTGAAATGTTTTGTGGACTGCAAACGTTTCATAAGGATCCTTTATTCTTTTTCCTTCCATTGCTTGATATTATGGAATATGTCAGAAAGCTTTTTTAAAGTCACCATATATCTAGTCTCTTGAAAACACATACTCTGTTTCAAAGCTCTAAGAAACTAATATCTGGATCAGTGGACCCAAATTTAATTTCAGCTTGCTCAGTTTACATCTTAAACTCCATTTAAAAATATCACTGTGCTATTAGAGAAAAGTTCCATATGATACCGAATTTGTATTTTTAAACTCAGCTGGATAAATGGAAATGCTGAAATGAGTTATGCTATTGCAACACTCATCATGTGTTAATAAATGGACTGACATTTGCAGGATAAGGTTTTTCTGTCAGAGAAAAATAAAATGATGTCAAATTCCTAGATTCCTTGGATGGTTAGTTCCTTTCCAGGGTGAAAGACTTGAGCAACACTAGACCCCAGTATGTACAACCTCAAAAAATAATTGAGACTTTGCCCTGTAATATAATAAATGGCCCTATACTTTTTGTATATCTATATTTTGCTACTTTAGAAATATTTCCATTTGGAAATGTTACCTACCTACAATAGAATTCAGCATTCATAGCAGTTAAAAATAATAAACTATACATACCCACTCCCCCACCCACCCAACACACACACACCAAGGATAAATCTTAAAAACAGTAATATTGAATACAAGAAAAAACACATATGTATGTGTATTTCTTTTTTAAGAGTACACGAAACAGAAAGATAACATAAATGGGCAAGATCTGTGTATAATTTTCTCTTTACTCTCCAATATCCAGCATATAGTAAACACTTAATAAATGCACATATGCTTATCATTGAAGGCTTGAGACAAAGAATGGGTAGACCTTTACAGAGACTTCATTCCATGGCAGCTGCTATACCTGCCCTCCTGAGTTTATAGTCTAATCATGGGGAAAAGATTATAGAAAGCCCCTTTCAAGCTTATATATTTCTCTTAAATACCTCTCAGATTTTCATATATTCTAGCCCACTATCTTCAGGCAGGTATGATTTTATTATTATTTTTTCCTAAGGTAGAAACTGCTCAGGCTGAGAGATTATGTGACTTGTTCAGGTTTGCTTAATTAATAAATGAAAGAGGATGTACTAGTGACCAGGTCTCTGGCTTCTCATACAATGCATGTATTTTTCTATCTTGCTTTTTATTTTTAAGTCAATGATCAATTTGTGTCACAAATATATGAGTTAGAATCTGTATCACCTCAATGTAATATACACCCTTTTTGCCCATAAAACATGACTATGCACAACAATTATTGAAAGTATGCCAGAATAGAAATATTGCTACTTCAATCAACCAAAGTCACTCATGTCCACGTTTAATGCAGACTTATGATTCTTGAAAATACTGGTGAACTACTACTCTTTTTTTGTGGATCTCTCTAAATAGCCTTAATTTTTTGTGCAAAACAAAACTTATGTTGAAGAAAGAAGAGAAATATTCTAATAGCAGACTGTGAGCCTCTCAATGGCAAGATCTGTGTATAATTTTCTCTTTACTCTTCAAGATCCAGCATAAACACTTGTACAAATGCTCATCATTGATACAAGACTATATTTTTCCTACTCATTTGTGTTCCTAAGTGGCAGTTGATTTCTCATTAGAGTAATAAGCAAATCTGTAACTTTGATTGTTTCCAACATTAGCTCCTATAATTTTAATTATTGTTATTTAAAGATTTAAATTAGGGGTCTGTCTTCAGGAGCTCAAACATCTAAATGAACGTGTGAATATTGCTGTGGAATTTTATGTTTAGAATCCCAAAGACAAGTGACTGGATTTTTCTCTTGCCTCTGGAGATCTTGACATCAAATAGATGTCACCTACATGTGTTTTCTCTTTTGAGTGGTTTTAAATCATGTTTCTTCAATTTGACTTTTTCCAAATAATCATCTTGTAAAAATACTTTATTATGTGTAAGAAAATGATAGACATAACTTTATTTAAATGTATTCTTTTTTCTCATTTGTTGGTTTGTCAGCCATGATCCAAGATAAGGGCTTTTTTTCTTTCATTAACCCCTCAAGGCTCTCATTTGCAAAGTCAATGGGACTTTTAGGCATGGAATTTTTTAAGGCATCTTTGAAGCTTTGATTCTGTATTTTAAAAGATACCCAAACTATAGCATTATTTCCCATAAGATCTCTAAGTTATTGGTTCATCATAATATAAATGAGGCAATAAACTACATTTGCATATTTCTGTGGATGAGTTTAAACATCCTTATTTCTTCTGCAAGGTCTTTCACTTGAGTTAGGCCAGCCAACTGGCATATTGCTCATTAATCATACATATTAACTGGAGTAGTTAATGATACATCTTAACTGGAGTAGCTAATGCATCAAAATCCAACTTACCATTCTGTCTACAGGGACTAGTTCGTGTTTTCTAAATGTGATGACATATGCTTCAGACGCTGCTAATTAGGTCTTTCCCTTGAAAATTCATTCTGACATGTTTCAAGGACATTTTCTCCCTTTGGTACAAGTTCATTATATTATTAATATCCTTTTATAAGTCTTGTAGAATTACTTACACAAGGCAGCTTTCTCTATTTTAAAAACTATGGTTTATAATGAAGGATGAAATAGATCTCACTTCCTTATACTGTATATCTTTTTTTTCCAGTCAAAAACAATGGGCTGGGTAAATATCAGAGAATAATAGATATTATACTCAGTAACATAAAATGTTAATGTAAAATTAAAAAATATTTTGTAACCTGGGCAATATAGAGATATCCATTTCTACAAAATTTAAAAAGTTGCTAGGTATGGTGGCACATACCTGTAGTCCCAGCTACTCGAGAGGCTGAAGTAGGAAGATATTTAAGCCCAGGAGGTTAAGACTGCAGTGAGCAGTGATCACACCACTGCATTTCAGCCTAGGTAACAAAGCAAGACTCTATTGCAAAAAAAAAAAAAAAAAAAAAAAAGATTTGCACATGGAAATGGAAATGGAAATATTATACAGTCAGCTGTTTGTATCTGTGGGTTTCACATCTGTGGATTCAGCCAATGATGGATCGGAAATATTTGAAAAGAAAATATGGTTACCTCTTACTGAGCATATACAGACGTTTTTTTGTCATTATTCTCCAAACATTACAATATAAAAACTATTTACATGGCATTTACATTGTAGGTATTATAAGTAACCTAAAAATGATTTAATGTATAAGAGAGGATGTATGTAGGTTATTTGCAGGTTCTATACCATTTTATATAAGACATTTGAGTGGCTATGAATTTTGGTATTGGCAGTGGGGATTGGGAACAAACCCCTCACAGATGCCAAGAGATGACTGTACATCTTATCAACTCTGCACACATGTAAGGAAGTGTTATAAACAGTCTAAATCAGATAACCTAAAATTAGTTCTATTGAGCTTTTGTATTAAATGATGAATTTGTAGCAGTTGTGGGCTATTATCAACTTAAGCAGGTGCTGATACCAACCTAAATAATATGACCTTTTAAAGACAAAACTCCTAATGGCTTCCCTTCACAATCACAGTAATGAAACTCAGAGTGCTCACCGTAATCTACAAGGCCCAGCCTAATCTGGCCTGCGTGCCACCCAGCCACTCTCTTGTAACCTGTGTTTCTTGCTGTTCCTTGAAGAATTTGTTCTTGCTGTTGCCTCTTCTGGACTTGTTGTACTTTCTAAGACCTTGCATGATCCCTGGACTCCCTGGTTCAGGTTTCTGCTGAGGCTTTCCCTGATTTTTCTATCTAAAACAGCACACCTTCCTGTATAACTCTGTATTCCCTAGCCCTGCTTTATTTTTCTATATTTTCCTATCACTATCCAAAATTCATATTTGCTGACCATCTCTGACCATTACCGCTATGCTATACTTACTGCATCTCCAGATAAAGAGATAGAGATGCAGTAAGTATAGCATAGTGGTAATGGTCAGAGATGGTACACCCAAGTTACCTGGATTCAAGTCTTATCTTTGCTATGTATAGCCCCATAACCTTGGACAAGTTATGTTGTCACTAATTTGCCTCATCCTTAAAATGGGAATGCCTGAAATATATTTTGAGGATTAAATGAATAAATATGTGTAGGTTTCTTTGAATGATATTTGGCATCTATTGCTTTATTGTCCCCATTGATACATAAGCTCTATGGAGACAGACTTTGAGGTATTTCCAGAGCACAGTAAAGCAACTAACCTGCATTAGGCCCTTCATAAATGCTTCTTGAATTAATGTATGAACAATTCTGAACACATGCCAGCTAAAAGTAGGGGGGAAATATCCTATTAAAACATAGCAAAGAACCAGCAGGTGAACAAATAAAGAGTTTAAAAGTCATAATGGAAAATTTATGTAGTTAAGAAAGGTGAGTTGGTTATGTGAGTTTTATGTATGCAAATGCATATGTACTAGATATAGCAAGAATGAGGGGAGCAAGATGTATTTGGGGTTTCTGCCTATAGGATATTTCCCTAGCGGGGAACAGAGAAGAAGTCAAAGAACATAAAGAGAACTTGGCAACTGACCAACAATTGCTGCTGGCAGGACTAACTGGGTCACCAGCTTTCCTAGGAAACCCTACCTTATTTTGGGAAATGTTGGATCTGACAGGAGCTGAGGAAAGGTAGATTGTAAAGGACAGACTTCAAATTACTTTTACCCAGTTACAGCTTCAAGTGGCACTGGTGTTAAGTTTAAGAAAGTGAAAAGTAATATTCAAATAAAGAAAAATACTCTTGGTTTTATACAGTAGTATGTCCCCAAGTGTTCAGTTTTTAAAGGCCATCAATACCTTTTCCTAATATTTAAATCAATTGTACAAAAAAAAAAAAGTGGTAAGCTAGGAAATGCCTTCTGAACACACTTGAACTAAAGATTGGAGATAAATATCAGAAGAGAAGAGAACCATACACATCTAAGACAGGTTACCACAGGTGCGTCCAGGGAAAGCTGTCCCTGTTTCAGGACCTTTTATGGGGTTTAATGTCACAGGTTGTTGCTGAGGTTGTGTAGACAAATTTTTCTGCCCACATTTCCCTCCTATCTCCATGATCCCTTCACTCCAAAGGGAAACTGCAAGTGCTGAGATCAGCTATAATCAAATGAACAAGTTTGTCTAAATATCTGTTGGGAATAATTGTCCCTTCTCTTCTACCATGAAGGCAAGCTGTAAGTCTTAATCATCTTGATATATTTTCCCCAACACAGCATGCAAAACAGACAGTAAATTTCTGCCAAATAAAATTTACTCACATCTTTTTGATAGGGTTTGTTTCCAAAATCACTACTTAAATATCAAAATGCAATTTAATCCATTAAATACACCGCTATTAGTTGAGAATTACATAAGGAAAATTTTTCCGTTTCAAAATTGGGTGACCTTTATACTTTCATCTCACTGATCCTCTAGAAGTCTCTTCATTTGTCAGGCAGTTATCAAATAACTTCAAAATGTAGTTGTATGAATTTATTTTGTACTAGTCAGTTCAATCCTGAACATTGAAAATATGGCTTTAAAATTCTACCCTTTGAGTGTATCTTTTAGAGTATGTGACTCAGAAATGCTGAAAATTTGCCCTGTCACTTTACCTTAATTGAAGTCAAGATATAAAACATTACTAACGATTATTTGTTCCGATGCTCACTAGTAATGCTGACCTTGTTCCTGCTAGGCCTCTGACCCGTCTGAAGTTTGCAGATGAACTTCATTACATTGCTTTTATTTTAACATTTCTATTAAATAAGACATTATCATTGTATGTGCATTATTTGTCCCTCTATGTGTCAATTTTGTCAACTCAGCCCACAAATATAACAGTTTCCATAATAAAAGTGAAGGATAAAAGTCATCATTCATGAGACATTGTGAAAGTGGAATGAATGTTTTAGAGATGCAGAAGCCTGGTGGCATAATTCTCAGACAGGACGGCAATGTATAGAAAGGCCAAATCCCTTCTCCCGTCTGGGAGTGCACTGCCTATGAACATCCAAATATAAAGGAAAGAATGTTTTCACAATGGATTTCCAGCTTCCACCAACTTCATGTGGCACAAAGATGTTAAAATACATCACAGTATATTCAGAAAATTGTTTAGCAATACCTACCACTGCCTGATCCATGACACCAAGATGAATCAAGTGCCTTGGCAAATATTGGCAATGACACTCCTGGAAAACAGAGCCAGAAGTCAGGCCTGAGATGGTTGGTGGTTTGGCAAGGCAGTTAGGCATCCCAACAAATCTAAATGGAAGGTTTTGGTTGGCCTCAGAATCAGCATAGAGTGATGTGACGGCAAGCAGAAATCAGGCAAGCAGGAGAGAACTGGAAAGATCCACATTCCAAAGGGGAAAGCAACAAGTAAATGAGACATTTACAAAATCTGACTTGGTTGTGAGAAGAAGAGAAGCTCAAAAATCTTAACAGTGAAATAACCTAAATTGTGAATGATCAAAATACCTACATCAAGGAAACCTTAATCCTGTTTTAATGTTTTGATGAATCATTTATTTAGCTTATCATTTATTGAATTGTCGCTCAAGAGGTTTAGATAATAATGTCACAACTTCTAACTTGTTTTGAAAAGCCACATTAGTTACTTACAGAGGCCATCAGGTTATGGGGGGCAAGGAAAGGGGCAGAGAGATGAGGAAATAGTAGAAGAAAATAATTTAAACATTTTAAGATTCTAGCCTCAATGATGTTCATGTTTCCTTAGTGCTAAACCTATTTCATTTGTTCATGCTGAATTGCATCTTCTTCTATCCTTACAAGAGTCACTTGTCAGATCCATGAAGTAATGAGACCTTTATGATTAGTGTTACTGTCATAGATACATTTTTAAATATCTATTAAGAGATAAAATGTACTTAAAATATTATGCATTCCTCATGTGAGTATTCTGTTCTCATTTTTCCACATATCATTGAGTTCAAAATGTAATTCTTACATCAGGCATAAATCTTATTTCTGTTCACAAAGTAAAAAAAGAAAACTAAACTTCCCAGATAGTCTGTAATGTTTTTCTGTGTAATTAACACCTCATTCACAGTTGTGTGTGCCAGTCAAGGACCTGTCTCCTCTTTCTTGACATTTCCTTGATACCTTGTTCAAGCTGAGCTGATGCCTAAGAGTGTGCAAAATACATATATGGAAACGGGAATGTTTGAGAGGAGCCAGCTGAATTACTGTGACCTGACAGTTTAGAGAGAGTACTTAGACACATGTTTCATTTTGTGGATTTGGGGTCTGTGCACCAGCCTTTAAGTCCAATTAATTCTGTAACCTCATCTTCATGATTTTCATCCTCATCAACAATAAAAACCATCTGTCAAATGAATACCAGTAGTCCATTATTTGCATTCTTCTTTTCTTAATGCTTCTAAGAGGGCCAAGTGTTTATAAATCAAGTGTCTAAATTAAGATACATGTTCTCTCACTCTGCAAGTCATCCTGGAACCATTAGGTTACTTTTACTGTTGAAAATTTGTAGATGCCATTTATTTAAATAGCCTTGTCTCTTTTTTCTTATTGTTAATAGTGACTCTGTGTCCTTGTGCACAGAAAATGAAAGTGGAATCAAGCTTTAAGATCATTCAAATAAAATAATTCCATGTGGGAATCTCCTGGTTTCATTTTTTAAAGATGAATTGAAATTTAAAATACATTCAGAAAAGCGCATGTGTCGTAAGGGTACAGCTTGATGCTTTTTCACAAAATGAACATACATATGCAACCAGCATATAGTTCAAGCAACAGAGTATCACCACCCCAAGAAACTCCTCTCAGGCTTTCTTTCAGTCACTTTCCATTCCCACATGGGTAACCCATTATAACTACTAATAGTATAGATTAGTTTTGCCCGTTTTGTCCTTTGTATGATTTGACCAACATTTTGTTTATAAGAAACATTTATATTGTAGCATGTAGTTTAATTTCATTCATTTTGATTGCTATCAAATATATACTTTTCCATTGTATGAATAAACTATAATTTTTTTCATTTCTACCTCTAATAGGTATCTTGATTGTTATTTTAGATTTTTTTTTAAACTCATATCCATGCTTAAGAGTTGATTACACTCTACTAAAGGATGCAGACTATATATGTTGGAGGATTTCCTGGAGATATTATCAAACATTTTATATAAAAAATGGTGAATTGGAGAGAGGGTAGTAGAAGGGCAATGAGGAAAGGAGCTGTTTATTAGAACTACCATACACTGGACATTCTGGTAAAAATCGCTGTTTTTTACCAGTTGTGGTAAAAATATGTAACATGAAATTTACTATCCTTACCACTTTTAAGTGGTAGTTCAGTAGTGTCAACTATATTCATATTGTTGTGAAACAGATCTCCAGAATATTTTCATCTTGCAAAACTGAAACTCTGTAAACCTTAAACAACTCCTTTTTTTCTCTTCCTTTTCTTCAGTCATTGGTAACTGCCATTCTCTTTTCTATCTCTATGAATTCGGCTTCTTTAGGTACTTCATATAAATGGAATCATAGAGTATTTGGTTTTCTGTGACTGGTTTATTTCATTTAGTATAATGTCCTCAAGGTTCTTCCATGTGGTTGCACGTGACAGGATTCTCTCCCTTTTTAAGGCTGAAAATATGCCATTGTATGTTTGTACAACATTGTATTTATCCATTACTCCATTGATGGACATTTGGGTTAGTTCCACCTCCTATCTATTGAGAGTAGTACTGCTATGTACATGGGTGTGCAAATATCTCTTCTTAAAGTTGTTTCCAATTCTTGGAGTATATATCCAGAAATGGGCTTTGCTAGATCATATGGTAGCTCTATGGTTTGTTGGTTTGTTTGTTTGTTTTGAGACAGGATCTCAGTCTGTCACCCAGGCTGGAGTGCAGTGATGTGATCTCGGCTTACTGCAACCTCCACCTCCTGGGCTGGAGTGATCCTCCCACCTCAGCCTCTAGAGTAGTTGGGACTGCAAGCATATGCCACCATGCCCAACTAAGTTTTGTAATGTTTTTCATAAAAATGGAGTTTTGCCTTGTTTCCCAGGCTGGTCTAGAACTTCTGGCCTCAAGCTATCTACCTGCCTTGGCCTCCCAAAGTGCTGGAATTACAGGCATGGGCTACCAAGCCTGGACTGGCAGTTCTATTTTTAATTTTTTGAGGTACTCTATACTGTTTTCTATAGTGGCTTCACAATTTTACAATTCCATCAACTGCGCACAAGTGTTACAATTTCCCCATGTCCTAGCCAACACTTGTTTTCTGGTTTGTTGATAGTAGCCATCCTACTGGGTGTATGCAGTAGGAATTTTACAAGTGATCTTTTTATTCCTTTAACAAAGCTGTCACAAAGCACCATTTTATATCAATGAAATCTTACCAGAAAAAGATTCCATAAGATAAAAAGTAGGGAGCAGGGATTTTCTAGTCCAGGTGCTCCTGAACTTGACATTGAGCATTTTCTCAGAGTTCCACACAATCACAAAACAAATTGAATTATTTTGTTCTAAGCTACAAGATATAGGCTTACAAGATATAAGGTACTTAACAGGATTGCCTGATTTTAAATATGAAATAAGAGCTTCAGTTTTAGAGCAGTGGTTCTCGTAACATGGTCCCCAGACCAGCAGCATCAGCATTACTGCAAACTTGATAGAAATGCAGATTCTCATATCTCACCCCAGACCTACTGAATCCAAAACTCTGAACAGCCAAGCAGGTGGGACATACCTGTAATCCCAGCTACTCAGGAGAGGGACTAGCTGTATTACCATGACCTGTTAGTTTTAGAGAGAGTACATAAATACATGTTTCATTTTGTGGGTTTGGAGTCTGCATACCATCCTTTAAGTCCAATTACTACTGTAACTTCATCTTCATCATCCCCATCAACAGCAAAAACCCCACCTGTCAAATAAGTACCATTAGTCCAGTATTTCCATTCTTCCCTTTTAAATGCTCCTAAGACGGCCAAGTGTTTATAAATCAAAAGTCTAATTTAAGATACATGTTTTCTCACACTGCAAGTCATCCTGGAAGCATCAAGTTTAAAAAAAGAGCTTTAAAAAAGGATCTATGCTGGTCTTGAACTCCTGGGCTCAAATGATCTTCCTGAGGTTTCCTGTGACTGACTTATTTCACTTGGCATATAATATCATCGAGGTTTCTCCATGTAGTTGTGTATGACAGGATTGTCTTCCTTTCTAAGGCTGAAAATATTCCATTGTATGTTTGTATCACATTTTGTTTATCCATTCATCCACTGATGGACATTTGCGTTAGTTCCACCTCTTGACCCTGAGGAGGATTGTTTGAGACCAGCATGGATCCTTTCTCAAAAAAAAAAAAAAAAAAAAAAGAAAAAAAAATTCTGTGAGTGAGGCACAGCAATTTATTTTAAACAGCCCTTCAGAGGACACCCATGCATGATCAGGTTTGACCACTCCTGGGTTTGGATCATTAGACAGATACCTAAATTGTTGTCTAATAATCTTCACACTGTTTCCAAACAGAAAACTGACATACCTAGCACTTCCAGGTTTCCAGGGCAACTTGCTAGAGTAAATCAGTGTTTTGCACTTTACACCAGTTTTCAGGAAAATGTTGAATTAGCCCAGTTATAATAATGCTGTAACACTAGATCTCTATCCATCTGAAAGTTCACCCAAACTCTAATTTATCAGAGTTGCTTCTGAACAAATAGCCTCATGAGAACAGCCACCCTAACCAGGAAGACCTCTTCCAGCTCAGCAGATATCTGACTTCTCTCCAGGATTTTTACTCCACCCACATCCAAGTCCCCACTTTTTGCCTCTCTTTTGGGTCTAGAGAGAGCCTTCTAATAAATGGACCCAAGCAGCCAGAGACAGAAGTGAAAGCAAACATGCAAACATTCCTCCTGATGCTGGGCATCAGGAGCCTTCTTCCTGGGCCTACTATCAACTGCCACAGACCCTGGCCCCAGGTATCCTCACCTACTTCCCTAGAGCCCTGCAAAGAAAAGAACAAAGATTCACAGATTAGACTTCCCTCTGAAAAGTGGGGGAATCTGGTTTTAGTCCTAGGAAGGGAGTTGTGGTTTATGCCTGTTTTCTTGGCATAATTATTAATAAAATACTCCCCAAATTGTCCTGGCTTAAGTAGTAAAATTCACTCTACCAAAAATCTACTGTTCACTCCGTTTTTAAAAAACAGAACATTTATTGTGTGATAAATCATTGTAATTCTTAAGATGAACTAGATGCTACAACAGCTGCCCTCTTGGGTTTAGGCATTGTTCCTTCTCAGAATCCATGCCTGAATCTGCGGTGTACAATATTCAGGTGACTTACTCGACTAGTCCTGGTAGTATTTCATCTTTAAGCTTTGGCACTTCAGTTATACTTCCTCTTGTGCTTAGCAGGGTAGCCACATTTGCCACAGGGTGACTTCTGGAGGTGGCAGCGCTTAGAGACACAGTGGTGACACAATGTATGTTTTATTGCAACAGTTTTCAAATGATGATGTTCCCTTCAGTATCCTGCTTCTGTGGCCAAGACCAAAGACTATTGTTACCTCTTAGGTAGGCTTTTGCCTTTTCCTAATGCTTATAAGTAGAGGAGAGATGATCCTTCAGAGGAACAGGAGACTGTACGACTGTATTTGGTACAGCCTGGAGCCTTGAAGAGGGGAAACAAGACAAGGGAGTTAATTCCTAGGGCTCCTTGGAGAAAAGAACAATCATATCTGGGAGTAGGCATGGACTATTATGTTGATAAAAATGCAGCTCCTAAGGAAGGGTGCAGTGGCTCACAACTGGAATCCCAACGCTTTGGGAGGAGGCTAGAGCTGGAGAATCACTTCAGTCCAGGAGTTCAAAACTAGCGTGGGCAACATAGTGAGACCGTGTCTCTAAGAAAAAATTGAGAAGAAAAGAAATTGTGCCCCACCTCTACCCATAGCTCTCTTACGCTCTAAAGCTCCCACCCGCATTTCTCACCCATCCACCCCTCTGCTTTGTCCTCTGTAAGTCATTGATACTTGTGACTCAAGTCTTAAGAGTTTTTCCTAAGGTAAATCTTGCTGCTAGTATAGATTGAGCATCCCTAATCTGAAAATTCAAAATCTAAAATGCTTGAAAATCCAAAACTTTTTGAGCAACCACACGACACCACAAGTGGAAATTCTGTATCTGATCTCACCTGACAGGTTCCAGTCAAAACACAATCACAATTTTGCTTTATGCACAAAATTATTTTAAATTGTGCATAAAATAAACTTCAGACTATGTGGATAAGGTATATATGAAACATAAATGAATCTTATGTTTTGATTTGAGGCCCATCCCCAAGATGTTTCATTATGTATATGCAAATATTCCAAAATAAAAAAAAATACACAACACGTCTGGTTCCAAGAACTTTTGGACAAATGTTAATCAACCTGTACATACTAGGTGGTAAGCTTAACAAGGTGACTGCATTGCTTTGTATAGCACATCTTTAAAAATTGTTCAAATATGATTTAGGGTGCCAATAGAAATTCAAGCCTAGAAACCAGATTTTTTTTTTTTTTTTGAGACGAAGTTTCTCTCTTGTTACCCAGGCTGGAGTGCAACGGCACGATCTCAGCTCACTGCAACCTCCGTCTCCTGGGTTCAGGCAATTCTCCTGCCTCAGCCTCCCTAGTAGCTGGGATTACAGGCACGTGCCACCATGCCCAGCTAATTTTTTTGTATTTTTAGTAGAGACGGGGTTTCACCATGTTGACCAGGATGGTCTCGATCTCTTGACCTCGTGATCCACCCGCCTCGGCCTCCCAAAGTGCTGGGATTACAGACTTGAGTCACCACGCCCCGCCAGAAACCAGATTTAATGTGAAATATGTGCTGGCTAAAGTTGTCTGCACACAATATGTTCCAATTACTTAATAACCCTCAAAAATATTTTACCTGCACCTCCACTCGGCAACATCGGCCTTCTCTCTGCCCTCTTCCAGTATACACACCAACACTATAACAATGGCAAGGTTGGCTTAAGTCAGCAGTGCTGTGCAGGAATCTGGAAGCTTGCCCTTACCAATTCCTGACTCTTGGATGCTTTTTACTCCTCATCTTAACACATGCCAATGTTAGGTTAAAATATCTAACATTTAGTTTGTTTCAGCATAACTCTGTGATAAAACTTAATCAATAGTCAGCCTCGTTTTCCCCACTTCCTGCCCAAATCAATATACATGTCTCCTTTGAAGAAAGGGGAATGAAAACTAAAGTTGATCCTATGGTTTTAATGTTCCTCAGCCTAATGTCTGCTTAAAGAAAGAACCAATCACTTACTTAGATATCATTGATTTAGTTTCTTTGTGCTCTTGCAAATTAATAAGTTATAATGCTTCCACTTTCTAAGTAATCTTTTATCATTGGTTAGTCCTCAAAGGCTAATTTACTTAAATTTACTAAAAGACCAAATATATTGATTTTCAGAAAATGTAAACTGCAAGACTAAGACATGGTGTACATGTGTATAACTTGTTTTAAGTATACAGAATAGCAAATTATATGTTCATTTCAATCTAACAATCCTCCAAAAGAATTGCAAGGTTTAGATCTATCAAATGAAAGATAAAACATTACTATATATATATATATATATATATATATATATATATATATATATGTTTTTAATTTTTTTTTCTTTGAGACGGAGTCTTTGTCTCCCAGGCTGGAGTGCAGGGGCATGATCTTGGCTCACTGCCACCTCTGCCTCCTGGGTTCAAGTGATTCTCCTGCCTCAGCCTCCTGAGTAGCTGGATTACAGGCACACACCACCATGCCCGGCTAATTGTTTTTTGTATTTTTGGTAGAAACGATGTTTCTCCATGTTTACCAGGCTGATCTCAAATTCCTGACCCCAAATGATCTGCCTGCTTTGGCCTCCCAAAGTGCTGGGATTACAGGAATGAGCCACGGTGCCCGGCCTATGTTTTTAATTAAAAAAAAAATTTGTTTTAAATCTGTTCTGTAGATGTTAACTAGGATTATTTATTTAAAAGGCTGCTGTTTTCATATGAAGTCTTTAATGGTATCCCCTTAATTTGCCTTCAGGAACAATGGACACATTTCTCATCTAATCACAGCATTATATTTGCTTGTTTATCTCTGAAAACTTACCTTACTGTTTCAACTGGCATTTAAATTTCCTACCCCACTCCAAGATTAGATGAAAATCAGAGAAATCAAGCAACTTTGCCTGGCATTCTCAGAACAAGAAAATTGGTGAATAAAATGGACCTTTGTGTACCTAAACTTATAATTCTTCCCCCAAAAAGCATTCAAAAGATCAACCTAATATTTTTACTTTGTAAGTATCAATAAGCCTTAATATGTACTGACAGATTACCATTATGATAATCAAATAGAATTGTTAATAACAATAAAATAGTGACCAGATTTAGAAAACAAATGCTCACAAATGCTTCTCAAAATGTATGCTTTCAATACTTAAGCTTAGTTCTCTCTATTAAAAATAAAAAATGTTCAAGAAAATAATTTTGTAATAAATAATGAAATGTTTTTTAAATGCTATTAGATTCATGGGTACTTACAGATGTTAGCACAACATCTTGCAACTGGAATTTAGCTACTTGTGAACTTGGGAGAGTTAATATTCGGTTGTAGTAAAGAAGATTAACATGCAAGAATTATGCATTTTAGTTCACTTATAAAAACAGCTTAACCATCCAAAGGGAAGAAAAGAGCTAATGTGCTTTATATAGCTTGTGTAATTATGATAGGGCTTAGGGCAGTGCTCTTCAAACTTTAGTGAGCATAAGAATTATCTGAAGTGGTTTTAAAAATACAGATTCGTGACTCCCACCCCAGAGATTCTAAACTATTAAGTCTAGTATGGAGTCCAGGAATATGCATGTTTAACATCCAATCTCACTCAGGTAACTCATACAAAATTCGGATTCAGACCCATCTTGGAGAACACCAACTTAAGATGACAAATGCGCTTGTTATTGCATCCAAAACCACAGAATCATCAGCTAAAATACCCATCTTAGGCCATCTTTCATATACTTTTTATTGCTTTGCTAAAGAACGAGGTAGATTGCATGTAAAGGGCTGCTGATAACAGTTAAGGTTTACTCATTTCAGATACTATACTTCTCATTATGGTCCCTAAAAATTGGCCCATAGCTTTTAAAATTAATTGATGTTTAAAAGACATGTGGAATTGGAATTGTTTCTTAACTTTCTGTTTGTTTTTACTGTCTTCAATATTGCCATTTAATATTGTTTGATATTAAAATGCAATGGAATCACAGTATTTATCATCTGTTCTTCTTCGGTTTCAAGGGAAGACGAGGGAAAACAGGACCTCCAGGAAAACCAGGACCCCCAGGACCGCCTGTGAGTAAACAGTGTGATGACTGTCCCTTGGAAGAGTCCCTCTTTATTTCTGTGTGTTTACCTAAGGATTATTTTACTCCCCTGTAGATAATGATGTCCTTCTTTCTTATTATTTATAATGACTAGTTTCAGCACTTGGATAAGTAGTTCATACTCCCTATACCCCAACACCATCATCACCATAAACCAAGAGATAAGGGAGGCTGGTAAGTGTCCACACGCCTCACCCACTTCTTTATTACAAGGATGGCAGTAACTGTAGTGTCTGCTTGAACATCCTGAGCCAAGTGTCCAGATAGATGAATTCTGTTCTGTACCTACCTGAACTCCATCTTCTCGATTTCTTAACATCCAGGCTGACAGGAAATTAGACATCTGGGGAAGCATATCCACTTTTCTTGATATGAAACTATTTTGTTAGTAGAATTTCATGGGATGGTAAAAAGTGCTATAAAGATCATCTAACCAGTTAGCTTATCTGGATCTTTTACCTCAAGCTTCTAGAAAAAAAAAGGATTCAATTCCTTGTAGTTCTGGTAATTCTGCAGCCTATGAGAGTCTGGTTTGTGTCCAAGCTGCTCCACTGACACTGCACAACCTGTGGTCACCAACAATCTCTGTATCACAGATTCCCTGATCACTTTTCAGGCTTCATCTTACTTTACTACTACACAGGAATTTACACTATTGACTGGTCTCTCCTTGAAACTCCCTCTTCTTTTGGTTTAGCGACACTGAATTTTTTTCCCTTATGCCTGGGACCATCTTTTTGTCTCTGTCAACAACTTTCTTCTGCCCCCTATATGTTGAATGGATTAATGAATGTCAATTTTTTATTTCAACTCATGTTCCAGAGTTCCAGACCAGTACATTTCATTATTTTTTAGTATCTCCACTTGGAACTCTCCTAGCTACCACAAAAGTAGAATGTCCAAAACTATACTCTAAAAAGAATCTTAGATTTTTTTCTTCTTCTTTATCCTCCTCATCTAAATAGTTTCTACCTCATGTCGGTTCTGCATGCCAGTAGCCCACAAATCCTCTCCATCTTCACCACCACTGCCTTAGTTTAGACCTTTGTCAGTTTGAACTTATATTTTTGAAGTTATCTGAGAGCTGTTCTCATTGCCTCTACCTTTTCCAAGTGGAGTAAAACCTCTAAATCATGACAACATCCAGGTGGGCTTGGATGGCTTAAAATTCTCTAATAGCTTAAAACTATTTTATTTTAAATTCCTCAGTAGCTTCTCTTTTCTTCAAGAAAGATGGATTCCACATCCTCTACATGCCATTCTCGGCCCTTCATGGTTTGCCTTTTACCTTGGTCTATCCTCCTCTATGCCCTTCCTTCTTTTGTAATCTGTAATCTTCCCTTACTATCTCAAAAATGCCATAGCTTACAAATGTTCTCAAATAGGCCTATATATGCTTCTCTTTATCTTCATGAATCAGCTCTAACATTTCTCCTATAGAGCTTTTGCCAGGGCTCTCAGCATTTGAGGTTTCATGCCATGGTTCTGTACCTTATACCTCCTACAGAACTCTTTTCTTCATCTGTCTGATGACAGCATGGTGACTCTTTTGAACCTCTATTTTTCCACCATTGCCTAGAACAGTCTCTGGCCTATAGCATGTGATTATTGTTTAATGACTGAGTAACAAATGAATATATTTTGTAGATGAAAAAAATTTAACACCAGGTAAGTGACCTTCTAAAGACCAAAATCACCCTGCACCACCACTAGAGGGCCTCAATCCAGTACCTTAGGAGTCTCTTAGGATGTGGTCACATGCCAAAAATGAACATGATTGCTGTCCTGTCATTGATTTCATTTCACTTTAGCCATTCTAGTAGATTGTCCTATTAACAATGCATTGGTGCCAATTGATGTGTATTATATAAAAGCAGACTGGGGGGATGAAAGGGTGAGGAAGCATGAGCCAGGTATCTGCATTAGTCCATTCTCACACTACTATGAAGAACCACCTGAGACTGGGTAATTTGTAAAGAAAAGAGGTTTAATTGACTCACAGTTCCACAGGCTTTACAGGAGGCATGGCTGGGAGGTCTCAGGAAACTTACAATCATGGCAGAAGGGCGAAGGGGAAGCAAGCACATCTTCACATGGCAGCAGGAGAGACAGAATGTGACAGGGGAAGTGCTACACACTTTTAAACAACCTGATCTCGTGAGGACTCACAAGACAGCATTAGGGGGATGGTGCTAACCATTAGAAACCACCCTCATGTCCCAATCACCTCCACCAGGTCCCTCCCCCAACATTGGAGATTATAATTTAACATGAGATTTGGTTGGGGACACACTGCCAAACCATATCAGTATTCTAGAATCTAATCTTTAAAGGAATCAGCTTTGTTGATTTTTATTTCAACTTTTTAGACAAAACAGAGAACACAGTGTAAAATTTTTTAAACAATTGTTTCATGCTTTAAAGAAGAAAAACTGGTGAATGCTAACAGGCAAGATTAGACCTTCATGTAGTTTTTTAAACCTATGATGCTGCTTTTAAGACAGGATAATTGTTGTCTCAAAGGAAGAATTTGAATGTTGAAGGCCTTTATGACAAGCTTGCCAAATATCTAAGAGAGAAGAGGATTACATTGAATTCTGGAATGAGTTCTCAACTGTAGATCAAATGAGTTTGCTGAAGAATTCAGAAGATTAAAAAACATGTGGCTATATGATAGGATTTATAATATTCAGTTCCACAGACTTTAGTTTATTGTGCCAGAGTATCTGGGGGAGAGAGGTGCTTATTTTATTTCAAGTATAGATTTAGAACCTAAAATCAGCTGTGGGTCTGACACACAGAGTTCATTAAATCCTGAGAACATAGTATTTGAAAAAAATGGTTTATTAACTTTTTAAATATAATAAAATAATTTGTTAGGAAAAAATCTATGCAGAAAACAACGTGTTTACTTATAGGTCAGCTTTTTTTTTATTAAACTCTACTATCCGCTCATTTTCTGTTCAGAACTGTGGTTTGTGCAAACTGTGTTTTTGATTCTGGGATAACTTCCCTAATGAACTAAAATATATTTTCTCTAATGCATGTATTATCAAAACCTTACTTTGAGATACAGTTTTCATCAGCTCGTGGATGTTTTTGAAGTTGTTCATGTCACAAGTTAAATTGTTGATATGCATATTAGTGTGCTGCAAAAATCCTATGGAGCACCTACTCCTAATTACAGAGCCTGGTTAAAAACAGCATTGAAAGAAAGATAACTTTGGGAAGCCAAGGTGGGAGAATCATGATGTCAAGAAATTGAGACCATCCTGGCTAACATGGTGAAACTCCAACTCTACTGGAAATATAGAAATTATCTGGGCACGGTGGCATGCACCTGTAGTCTCAGCTACTCAGGAGGCTGAGACAGGAGATTTGCTTGAACCTAGGAGGTGGAGGTTGCAGTGAGCCGAGATCACACCACTGAACTCCAGCCTGTTGACAGAGTGAGACTCTGTCTCAAAAAAAAAAAAAAAAAAAAAAAAAAAAGGAAGAAAAGAAAGATAAAATAATTGGTTCCCACATTTTTCTGTGCTACTTTCACATTTAATTCTTCTAAATATTATGTACTTTAGAAAGAGGACTGTTGTTTCCCAAATGGTTTGAAATGGTCTTTTCAAGGTCATAATAACTAACATTTTGAGAAAATGCACTCTAGGAAAATCTTATTTACTTCATTCAACAGTTTCACCAACACTTAAGGCCTACCATGCGCCTTACACTTTTGGGAGCTGGGTTTAAAAATGGGTAAGACACTGCACTTGCCTTCTAGGAGAGTCAAGTTTAGTTCACAAAAATGTGAGCAAGAAAGAGTATGCAGTGGCTAGGGTGGTTTCCTTAGGAAACTGGAAGTGTAAAAATTCAGGTGTATTGTCCGGTAAAGCACATAGAAGGGGAAGAGGGAGCAAGGTAGGTACAGCTGGCAGAGGAAAGCATCCTGGACAGATGGCTATAGAGCTGAACCTCTGGGGAGTGGGGACAGGCTGGCAGCCACAAGGCAGTGGAAACACAGTACTAGGCCAGCTGTCATAAAGTTAGGGTGGCCAGGGTCCTGGCGAACCTTTTGTGAAGCTCCACAAGTCATGAAAAGCTAGGAAAATGTGTGAAGAGTCCTATGCTGGAGAGTTCCATGGCCAGATGTCATTGGTAAGTCACTCAAGGGGGCACATTGGGGTTGGGGTGTTGAGAGAGTTAGCAAGTTTCATTGCTGCTATCATAGTATTCACTGTTTTTAAAGTATCAGCAGAGCATTTTTTATCTCTTAGGATGTCCCAGGGAGCTATTTGTATTTTATTACAATTTACAAATAACTTAAGAGACGTTCCCCCTTAATTTTGGACATTTTTAGATCAAAACATTGTTGTTTTCCATTTATTTGTCTTTTCCAACATTGGACCCTTTGTGACAAGAGCCCTACTTCATAGCAAGAAGGAAGGCAAGAAGAGAATAAGAGATGGGATGGTAGGATCTAAAATTTTTCTAATTGTTATTGGACTTAGGGTATGCCTCACTCCAGTGGCCAGTTTGTGAGAAACCTGAAGCATGTGTTTTTATGACAATGAGAAGTATATTTTTTTAAAAATTTAATTTTATCTCCCTTATCAGACAGCAATTAAATACTAAGTAATATCTCTCAAATAAGTGAATATTTCATATAGTTTTAACATTATGTTTGATCAATTAGTCTTTGGGAAAGTTGGAGGGAGACTTTATTCTAGTCAGTGTGATTGTCTGCAAAGAACAAAGGAATAGGAATTAAGGAGGCATGAATTTTTTCTTTTTTAATAACAACATACTTTATAAGAAAATGTTCTTCCCTTTGGGGGTTTAAGATGTTTCCTAAATCAAACATAGTGTTGTTATTTAGGGGAATGTCAGTGAAGACTTTAAAAATATTGAATTGAAACGAAACTTGAATTGAAAGGAAAAGTCCTCAATGTCCTGAAGCAATTCAGATAATTAAAGTTTTTTAACCAATCCTTTCACTTATTTGTTCTGAAGTCAAATTTGTATATTCTCACTTTCTTAGGAAATGTTTATACCAAAAAGACAACTTGTTTACCAAAAAAAATTTCCTACAGCTAGCTAAGTGTATGTGTTTGTGTGTGTGTGTGTGTGTAAGAGGACAACCTTTTGTCCCCTGAAACACTATATCCTCCCTTAGGGAAAAAATATTTCTAATAATGGAAAATTTACTAAAAGTAGTTTTATTAAACTAACATTATTAAATTATCTTTGTGAATCAGTGTTTCATGGAAAGTCATATATATTACTCCAATTTAGCTCCCCATATTCAGTACCAACTTTTTGTGTCTGTCTTTAAGAAAGACTTCTAAGGCTTATTTGATTTTTTTTTTTTTCTGAGAGGAAGTCTCGCCCTGTCCCAGGCTGAAGTGCAGTGGGGTGATCTCCGCTCACTGCAACCTCCGCCTCCCAGTTCAAGCAATTCTCCTGCCTCAGGCTCCCGAGTAGCTGGGACTACAGGAGCATGCCACCATGCCCAGCTGATTTTTGTATTTTTAGTAGAGATGGGGTTACACCATGTTGGCCAGGTTGATCTCGGACCCCTGACCTCATGATCCACCTGCCTCAGCCTCCCAAAGTGCTGGGATTACAGGCGTGAGCCACGGTACCCGGTGACTTATATGAAATTTATACACATGCAATATGCATATAATAAAACTCTTCTTAATCAGAGTGCTTGTCAATGAGCAGTGACTAACCTGGTTAACAGAGCTACGACACTGGAAATGCAGTACTTAATTGCATATGGCATGATGCAAAGTGATGGTAATAAATTCTCCTGGTCTAATTCATCCTTCTCTCCTCTGAACTTCTTTCCCCAGGAGTTAGGGCTATTTCCTTCCCAAGCGAGGAAGGAAACCACTATCTTGAAAAGTAGAAATTATCTTATTTTTATAATGGAGTAAAGGATACTTGGAAATGTCAGGTAATTTGCCCAAGATCCCGCAAGCAGGGAAGACAGAATTGAAACTGATCCATAAACCTTTATTCTACAAGACTACAGGTGTGAAAGACAAGCTTCTAGCTTACAGTTCAACTACGATCAGCCTTTCTCAAACATCACACCTAGAGCAATGTTTGACTTCTCCATGGCAATGAATGGCACTATCCTGACTCCAGACAGCGAGATGGTATAGGATAGTATAGGATGGGCAGTGAGGAATTTAGTCCTTCTCCTCACTAGCCTCTCCTGGAACAATTTTCTTGATATTTCCTTGTCCCCATTTTCTTTACAGTAAATTTAAAATAATAGTACCTATCCCACCTACTTTTTCCCACCGTGGCTAGAAGGGCCCCAATGCCATGGATGTGAAAGAACTCTTTTCTAAATATAAAGCTCTATCTAAATGTGACTTAGTTCCACTGTTACTACTTTGCACACCCTTTCACACTGTAGATAGAAGAGACTACCTTGAATCAGTAATTAAACCAACACCTTTTTTCTCTTTCCAATTTTCCAAAAATCTAGTTAACAGAAAGTGGAATGTCTATCAATGAATTGCTGAAATAAAAGATCGCTTTGCATATGGCATACTTACTCTAGATACGTAAATCCATTCATGAAGAGATACCAAAGTTATTCCCAATTAGGTAACAATAACAACCAGGTCTAAAGAGTCAGTGATTTTTTTTCTCCAGAGATTTACAGCCTATTCCTTGCTTGTGAGGCTTGTTCCTTTCCTATCTGAGCTGTTGCATTTTATTAGTTGTGATAGGTTCTCTAAGTCTCAACTGCCCTTCCTCACACTCTAATAAAAGCTTGTCTTTTTAAAAAGCCTTCCAGTTATCTGAGTAGCATAAGCAATGGAAAGTAACGGACTTAGGTTATGATGATAAGACTTGGAAAGTCTCAAGACTTGGAATGCCTTCGTTTATTTCAAAGTATTCTGGTTTTTAGTTTCTTTAGAAAAGAGAGGAAAGCAGCCGGAAATGAGGCGGAGCAGGAGAGAAAGCAGGAGAATTTAACTAATGAGCCATTAAAGGAAGTAGGTATTAGCCCAGCCATTTGACATTAACTTTACTTCTCATTCATCATTACTGGAAAAAGCGTTTATTAAAAGGCATATTAATTTAAAATGTGTTCTTATTTCTGTTACAGGCAAGGATTTTTATTTTCTTTCATTTTTTTCTTCTGGTACAGTTTTTATGCATTGTTTCATTATTGCTGTATGAGAATTGAGCAGTGGGCTCAATTTGTCACATTTGTGTGCACAGCAATTTAGGTTGAAAACAGAAATTCAAAAAATTTGTAATGTGGGGCAGCAGCTCCATCTACCGTTCCATTTGGAAAGCTGTAGTCAAAGAAAGGCAATGAAGGATGTCGCGGGAGTGGAAATTTTTCGTTGTTTGAAGCTTATTATAAATCTATATGATTTTTTAAAAAATTATTTTCAGGATTTTCTTGCATTTATGCTTATCTTGAAATTTAATTGTAAATGCTATTTCATCAGCAGACATTTTCAATGTCAACTTGATGCTCTTTTGAGGTGAAAATCCATACTTACTTCATGGATCTCTAAAATGCCCTTCTATCGTAAAATACCAATAAAACTCTGCAGCATTAATTTAGTGGGAGCTTACTCCAATAAAATGTATTGTTTTTCTAAAACAACAGTTTGTTTTAAAACATGTACACTAATGTTTCTATTTTAATTTTAACTTCAATGTAGAAGAACTTCTTCTACCTTTAAAGCATGAATCATTGCACAGTCCTGAATATTATAATTATACATCCGTTTACATAGTTAAAAGAGTAAATTTAGAGTGTAAAATTTAATTCATTTAATAAATACTTATAGGCTATCTACCATATGTTAATCACTACTGCAAACATTGAATATACAGTTGGTTAAAAACACAAAGCATTGACGAGCTACAGACAAGGTCTCTACCTTTCTTTATAACTTACTCTCTGTCGTGGGGCAGTACACCAATAGTTAATAAGCAGTTAAATGAATAGACAAAACAATTTTGATTTACAGTGATGTGCTATGGGGGGAATAAACTGGGTAATGTGATAATGATTTGGAAGGAAGAGGTGTTTTTCTCATTACCTTCTCATTGAGACGGTCTAGGGAGGTGTCTCTGAGGAGATGACATTCCTTGAGAAGGAGCTGGCCATGCAAGGGCCAGAGCAAGAACTTTCCAAACAGAAATATCAGGACATGCAAAGGACTTCAGGTTAGGAAAGTCTTGATATATTCAATAAACATAAAGGAGCTAAGAAAAGAATAGTGCCAGAAAAGGTCTGGGAGCTGAATGGCTTCATCACATAGGGTCTTATAAGAATAGATGAGAAGAGGGGCAGTGGAGAGGTACAAGTAGCCATGAAATAATCAACCAGTTACATACATCTCCCTTTTGTGTGTGTGTGTGTGTGTGTGTGTGTGTGTGTGTGAGAGAGAGAGAGAGAGAGAAAGAGAGACTGTGTGTGTGTGTGTTTATCTGAAGCGGTTTGATATTTTTATGTGATGAAATTACTGTTCCTACTGATTGAAATAAATTAATCTGAGAGTAATATCATTTTAAACCCATTATCTTTAGTCTTTGAGTAGACAGGGAATAGACTTATTTGCTGAGAGAAAACAAGAGAATTGACAAAGGTTTGATTATAGCCCATTTAATTTCAGTCTTGACTGAATCCATTGGATATCACATTGATCATTAGAGATGGAGAATTTATCACATCTAAGTCAGTCTTTTCTGGTTACCCACAGTTAATCTGATGTTTCCTTTCTGATAGGCTATAGGTTGAGTCAGTTGAACAGTTGTGACAACAAAAATACATGCTCTCAAAACGCCATAGAACTAAATGCCTTCCTGCATTTGTGCCCTGTTATCCATCATTATTCTCAACTCGTGTATCGTCTCCAACTTTATTTACTATGCACTGAAAACTGAAAGTGCAAGGTTATTATTTCCAGCATATAGCAAGATCCACCTCTAAAACAATTTAGTGTCCCAAAACACATTTTTGGATTGCTGAATAAAGCAGGTGACAAAAACTGTCTCAATGAAACAGTTAACTTGTTAAAATACCCTCAAAATACCTTGAATATGACTACATGCATCTTCAAGCTCATCATGTGTCAGTGGGAATCCAATTCAAAATTCTTAACATCCCTTCTACAAGCCTTGAACTGATAAGGGCTTTGTCATGTTTCTCAGTTTTCCTTTCAGCAAGAGAACTGCAGTCTCTTCTGTATAATGTAATATCTTCAGAGAAAATGAACCTAACAATTTATTTGAGTCAATGGGAGTAAGAATTTCATTTCTTAAAAAAAAGGTAAGATGACACTTTATCAGATTTAAAAATATAGACACATAAGACCTATAAAATGGAGACATGGCTAGTTAATCATATTTATTGCCACTTGTCCCTCATGGGGGTAATGGTCCCAGACAAAACAGCTGTTGTCAACATTGCTAAAATTTCAGTGTCACCTTGTGTCACCACAGAATATGTAGACATGCATGTGAGGCAGCTGGGGGTATCAGGTTGAGATTTTGAAAACTAGCCCTCGGGTTTGCTTTTCTAATTATTTCTCTTTTTGTCTCCCTCTGGACAGCAGTAGTGGGACATTATTAGTCACTTTCTGACCTCCTATGTTTTTTACTAATCGTGGTAACATTATGGTAGAAAAGAATAGTTGTACAGCCACTGACTACTTGTTTCATCTTGTATTACGTTCTCAAAACCAACTATTAAGATATCTGGACTGACATGTGTTATTTACATCAAAGATGAGACCTTGATCTGTGTTCACCAAACTTGTAATGAGTTGTGATAGTGCATGGATTAAACATCATTTCTTACATTAAGGTTTGAAAAGTCAAAGGCCAATCAGATTTATTAGAACCTTAATTTTCAGAAAGGGAGACTTGTTTCCTAAATAACCCTATAGTCTAAATTTAATGACATAGTTTTCAAGAGGATCTCCATACTGTACTTAATTTAACTGCTGTGTAACTTTGTGAGGTAGGCAAGAAAAGATTATCTTCATTTTAATAATAAGAAAATTCTGGGTCCTAGTGAATAAGGAACTCAGCCCAATTTGTGCAGTCAGTTTTCTCTGCACATCAGTAACTATAACTTAGTATTATCAAAGAAAAGACTGAAGGAATTTATATAACTAGAGAAGCAACAAGTTTTCAGCATTGTCTAGGGGGCCTAAAACATGGAAGAAAAGTTGGCAGAAAATAAGATTGGAAGAGTCTTCAGCTATGTTTGTAATGAATTCATTAAAAAGTAAAAAGACCTGAAGCAAATATGTCAAAATTGTTGATATTTGACAACATAGGATTGTGGGCTCATTGTAATTTATATTATTTTCTGTACTTTCCAGCATGCTTAAAATAGTTCAAATTTATTTTAAGAAACAGGAAAACTATTCTATGGGATTAATAACAGTTAATATCAGTGATTACTTCTTCACTGGCTGATATCATCAGTATCTTCTCCTTTGACTGAAATCCTTTGTGGAATGGGGCCACATGTTTTAAAACTAAAATTATTAACTATTTTTTTAGAGCTTTCCTGAGCACACTCTCTATAACCATGGGGGTTCAGTTGAGCCAAGAATTGTCATTTGTAGATTTATCATTAGTACAACCTATAGATCAAGGAGAAACTTTAACATCACACATTTGAATTGAAAGTGAAGACCATAATCACCCAATTATTCCAGAGCTGTCCAGAACGTCCTCAGTTATTCAACTTGTGCACACGCCCTTGGCCTCTATGTAACTTGGCAGTGTATAAGCCAGTGCCATCAGCCTGGTTATCGTAAGTCACAGCAGTGTGCCTTGGAAACTGCATTTTCTCTACTCAGGAAGAGTTGTTATTCGACACATTGAAAGAGAATGAACGTTATCACTTAATTACAGTAAATGAAAACCCAAAGCATTCATAGGTGCAGGATGCCTGTGGGGTCCATGTAAGCCAGCTTTCCTCCAGATTGCAGTAGCATGTTGAAAACTTCCTGAGTACAGACAAGGGAGTGGAGGCACAGTTGTTCTTAAGGCATGGTTTTTGTTGATGGTGATCTTTTGAAGACATCAGTGGATACAAATAATTTGTTTCACACATTCCCCTCCTTGCTAGTTTTCATGCCCCTGTGGCTTTTATCACCTTGTGCTGGGTCATTGATGTTGTATCTGTGGGTGGCAAGGCACTCTAAAGATTCCTGCTGCTCCTTATATTGCAGGACACTGACAAATAATATTTTTCCTTTTTCGGGACATACTGGGGAGAGTTGAGTATGAAACATTTTATGGATGGATAAGCAGAATGGCAGCATTATGGGAGGAATCTTTTTTTTTTTTCCTAACTATCATGCTGTGGAAATCAGTCAAAATGTCCCACTGTATCAGTAAGGCAGTGGGCTTTACACCAATTAGGTTGATATCTGGGAAAATAAGTACCTCTAAAGATATTTTTTTTTCTGCCTTGGAAAACAAAGTGTTAAAAAACCTACATGCTTCCTAGCATAATTTAGAAAATCTGCTTTTATGAAATGGGTTAATTATACTCATTGAATGCGTTCACTGTCACAGTCTCATCCTTCCACTTCTGTTCCAAAATGACAAGTGAAACCAGGGACTGTGCAATTTTGGAAAACAATCAGATCACATATTGAGTATTTTGCTTATTCATACAACCATAAACGGCCTATGCTCGAGTTCCCTCAATTACACAGCTCAGTATGCAGGCCAGAAGCAGACAAGCCCAGCTCAAGTGAGCACTTTCCTGGAATACATGGGGGAATGAGTTTGAAAAATGTCCAAAGTGGCAGATGTGAAAAATTCTCATTCAAGATCCAGAGCTGCCTTTGCCACAATCCTTCACCTGTTAATCGCACTGCCTCTGAACTTGTGAACCACGGATGGTAGCGATATCTTAGACTGAGACACTTAGGAGCTATACATCTTTCAAGGTATGGTGCCAGTATATGCCAAACTGGGGGAAAAACTAGCTGAGACAAGAGAAGATCATGGATCACAGCACTGCTCAGAATTTTCAGACATTCACCAAGAATAAGCATGTTGCTGCCAGCTTCCAGCTAAACTATTATCTTTTGTAGGGGAGATTCGCAAAAGATGTCCTTGATAAATGCTTAAACCATTGTATTATATCACTTAAATTATTCAGACTCCTGCAATGCTAATACACAATCTCTCCTCCATAACAGAATACAGTGGCACTATTGCAGTCTTAAGCGAAGGATATTTCCTTTTCTGTGAGTGTGACAACTTTCCCACAACTGTTGTCCACTGCAATTTCATGCTCACTGGAGTTTCTGTACACCAAAATCATCCTCAAACAATATACTCGCTTGATTAGCTATTATTTTATCTCACCCCTTTTGACTATATTTATTTTTGCTTTTCTTCCACTATCTTGTAAGTGCCTTAGCTCCTTACTCTTCATTTGGTGTTATTGAAACCTCAAAAGTTATTTAAGATGCTATTTGAGCTTGGTGACTTTCTTGCTTTTCCTTCTCAGCCGAACTCTGCTCATTTCTTTCTCCTGCTCTCTCTCTAATAGGAGCCCTCCATGGTTTTGAACTTCCCTGTTGTTCTTCCCTCCATGTTGTTTCTCTCTCTTATCTCTTATCCTTCTCTCCTCCCATTCTGGTCACTTTCCTTTTGACTCTTCTTGTCATCCAAGTGTTTCTTTCTTTCTTTCTTTTTTTTTTTTTAATAGATGGAGTCTTGCTCTGTTGCTCAGTGCAGCTGAGTGCAGTGGTGGGATCTTGGCTCACTGCAACCTCTGCCTCCCCGGTTCAAGCAATTCTCCTGCCTCAGCCTCCTGAGTAGCTGGGACTACAGGTGCACACCGCCATGCCCTTCTAATTTTTTGTACTTTAGTAGAGGCAGGGTTTCACCATGTTACCCTGGCTGGTCTCGAACTCCTGAGCTCAGGCAGTCTGCCCGCCTCAGCCTCCCAAAGTGCTAGGGTTACAAATGTGAGCCACAAAAGGCATATCTACACCAAGTCTCAGACCTCTCTTTGCTTGACCCTTAGTATTGTGTGTCTCATTAATCCTGTGATGTTTCACCACACGATGCCCTTCTTGATTTTTTAAAAAGCAGCTTTAATATGACTGATATTTTATTTTCCTATCATCCTTCTCACTGTGAGGTGGTTTAAGGGAAAGAGTTAAAAGATCAAGGCTGTGGGGTTAGACAGATCTGAGTTGAAGCCTAGCTCTTGTCTGCTAGTTATATGACCTTGATTCAGATATTTAGTCTTTTGTTACATGTAAAATAAGAAAAACACCACTTCACTGGATTGTTGTATGAGCTAACTACAGTAATGTATGTACCTACCACACAGTTGTCATTTTCAAAGGGTAACTATTATTTATTAATATTTTTGTTATCATCCTCATTTAATCATTATTTGCCATCTTCTCATTATTTTTGTCTTTCTCAGATTTAGGACCTACCATTTCTAAGGCAAAAGGGTTTCTATTTTTCCTCTTTTATTATCACTTGCTTGTAAATTTTTCTTCTATCTGCTTTGCTCCCCTCCTATTTTCCTCTGTTACAGTCTTTGTCAGGAAACTTCATCCATCTAAGAATGTTGGCCTAAATATATGCATATACATATTCATCATCTGGAAAATCTCATTAGATTCTATTTTCAGTGTGAACAAACATACTTGAAAATATCTATTTTAAAATTGAGAGCATCCAAGTTTCATAACTATATTCTTTTGTATTGACCAATGAAGGAAGCATGTCCATCAAATTAGCACTGAAACATGAATTTTCTCTGAGCTTATTTCCATTTGAGTCCCCACCACTTACAAACCAAGTTAACCTAAAAAGTTGGCTCACAAGAAATAAGTTCATTTCTCAGAGCCTCTTTCCATAAAGTGAGAGCCCTCAGCCTAATGATGGTACAGGCAGAGACGCAGTCCATTACAATGGATTTTTACAATTTTAACTGTTTAATGTATGTAATTAAACCCCAGAGACACTGTAAAAAATTTTATTTTTAGCAAATATTGAGACAAAGAAAAGGGTGTGTGATTAAAAAAGGAAAGAAATTGAGCTCTCAGATATTTTCTATCTAAAGAACATTATTGATTTTTTTTCCTCAGAGTTACTGTACAACTTTATATGTTGTAATTCAAGTCCAAAAATCCATCCATGAGCTCTTTTCCGCTTAACTGGAGCTCACTATAGCTATGCTTTCAATTAACTAGCCACATTCTAAGGTTAATCTAAATATGTTGGTCTTGTCTTCTATTGGAAGCAGCAAGCCCTTTGCTCTATTTGATACCATTTCTAACTAAAACCAAAACCAACAAGCAAAAAGTTGGCTTTCTCCACAGAGTTTTTCTTATAAAAGCAATGACTCTACTGAATTTAACAAACATTTGGTGCTGGCGATGGGAGAGAGATACCACAGACGGAATTGTGCTGAGTTTAAAAGGATCAAAACTCCTTGCTTTCACAAAGTCTTTGTCACATCAAAATACAAACATGTACGTAAGCCACTATGCTCAATGTAAACATGCATTACTAAGTTATATATAATGTGTCATAGAGGGAAACATAAAAGAGAGAAAAACTCAATTGATATTACCTTTTCCAACTATTATTATTGCTTCATCTCACCATTCCTATGTCTGAATTCAGGCTTCCTAATGACTTTTTTTTTTTAATACAAGGGAAAAAATAACTACTGATCTCTGCTTTTTTTTTTTTTACAAGCCATTAGAACATCGAAAAGGTTTCTTGCAAATTAGTCCAAAGGACTTTCCAACAAGCGTTCTATCTGTTCTTATAGAAAAGCTACTTTTTAGCACTTTTGAAAAGAATTGGTTAGTACAACTTCCTTCACAGAAGTTTCTGGTATTTCAAAGGTTGTTCTTGAATTTATTTGAAAACCCACAGGGCCAAAAGCAGTTGTATGTAACCTGAAAATATGTATTTTTATCCTGAAAAAAGCTTCCAATAGGAGATTGAAGAGCTATGGTGCTTAAGCGGCATCTGGATGGCTCAAGGAGACCAGTCAACAGAGATGAAGAGCTGCAGGGTATTTTTAGAGAAAAGGGAGAAAGGAAAATAGTTCAGGAGTGAGGATCAGACAGTGAGCAGGGGAGTTGACTATGAAGCCACAGAGACCCTGACCCACAATGTGCAGGGTGTGCTGAAGCTGAATCAGAAGGCTCAAGCTCTGACTCGCCCAGGCAGCTTATGGCAAAGAACAGTGAGGGAAGAAAAGGCAAAAATATGGCTCTTTAAGCTAAACATACTGGGTACTGGGTAAATTGGCTAAAAAGTGAAAATGCAGCTAGGACTAGGGCTAAGGACTGTGGTTTTAACAGAGAACTATTCCCAAATTTAAACTTTGGGAATGTGCAGCCAAAACTGAAATCTACTAAGGAAATGATCATGCAAATAACTCATTATTTTTACACTGTGCGTCTGACAAGTCCGGTGGCAGACATCATGATACTTGTTTTCCACCTCCAGCAAGATTTAAGCCAAAAACTATTTAAAAGCTGTTAGAACTATTGCTAAGAGTACATACTTTCCAAATTGAATATAGCTTTAATTCACTTTATCACACTTGCTGTAGTTCTTTGCAGTAAGAAACAACATCAGGATCTCTATCCACACTAGGTTTATAGGCCTCTCAGAAAATTATGAATCAGTACAGTTGGGCTCTGAATGTTGTGTCTCCTTGGAGTTCATTAGCATTTTTTAGCTGCTCTGTAACTGTGTACTTACCACATTAATCCAGATGTCCTGTATCTTCCAAACCCATATAAATAGAGTAAACAAAGCTCCATAAAACATATATATGTATAGCCATGACTAGTGTACAGCCATGTTGTAGGTCACTGTTATAAACAAGATATTGGGCCATTTTTTCTTTCCATAAACCTTCAATCACTTTTCTTAGTAGAGCTCCTAAGAGCATTAGCCAAGGCTGACATGCCCTCTGCAGTTGGCCTCCCTTCACCACTGGGCCTGGGTCATCTAATTGTCTTTTTGATGCGTCCTTGTAAATGCAAACCTCAGAGAAAGTGTTTTATCAAGTGCCCTAGAGCATCTACTAACACCATGTCATGCCAAGAGATCTGTCACTTACCACAAGTCTTTAACTTCTTTCTCAGTTGATTGATAGTCTGCAAGACAGACAACTCTAGCTAAACTTGGAAACAAGTAACTCCTTGGATCTTCTCCAGCCATGTTTCATACCAGAATAGAAGATAGAAAAATAGCACAGCTCCTGGGATATGACTATAGGACAGCCACAGTTCCAAAACCCCAAGGTCTATATTGTTTTCCAATTGTAAACAGAATTGTGTTTGCAATTTAAATGTATGGAGCTTATCTATGGCCACTATCTTTGACAACTTTAGAGCAACTAAGTGAGGTACTGCCTTACTGACTATAGTCAGAGTAGAGGGGCACTTCCAGAAGACTCTAATTGGTGTCTCTTTTCAGTCTCTGCAGGGTTCCTTCAGCCAGCTGGGAGAGTTTGTATTGCCTGCGGGGTAGACTGTTGGCTATAAATTTCTGTTACATTAGGCTTGGAATTTGTGGTTCCCAAACATCCCAGTGACTAGAAAAGTAAGAAAGAAAATGTCATCATAAATGGTCATCATGAGAATTAAGTAGTTAGCCTCCCTTTTGATCTGAAACTTCAGATCAAACCCACTTCGAGTACTACTTTGAAGATAAGATATTTTGTGACAAAAACAGAACATATGAAAATGTGCAAGTAATTTGTAATGGTTTATTAATCTTATGGATATTTGAATAATAATGTTCAACCTTTTCTATAAACTCATGGCTCTTGGCATTGTTCTTAGTGAGTTGTGCCCTTGCCTTTGTTTTTACAGGGGGCAGCTGCACTGAGCCACACATAGTCTCCCACCTTACCCCCAGTGGTAAGCTCAGCAGCAGCCAGATCAAGATCCTGAATGAGAAGAATATAGTGCACTTCTGAAATAACAGCTATCCTCTGTGGGCAGATGACCATTCTGTAAAGGATCATATCCCATTTCACCCAATTTTTTACAAGTCATTATCATTCTATTGTTTCTACTATTTTCATTTACACTGCTACCTGTTTTATGCCATGCAAACCCACCACACATTTGTTTTCCAGCTTCTTTTCCTTACTACCTCCCAGAACCCTTTTAGAGGATTTACACTTCTTATATCTCAGACTACCTGCTCTCCAACGTATACAAAGAAAGAAAGAATGCATTTGAATACAGTCACAGACTAGGAGAAATGTTTTGTAATATTCAGGGATAATCTCCCTAACATGAGTTAAGAGACTGTATGAACATAGATGGGAGACACAAGGAGTAGATAAAGGGACCTCTGTCAACTACACGGTAGGGGGACAGCTAAAGGTAAAGTGGTCATTTTGTCACCTCCTGCACCAAGCACAGTGAAGTACCTGGCAGCAGTGCTACGTACATGTTTTGTTGATTTGTTTTTTAATTTCAGTAAAGTAAATAGAACATAGAAAAGTGATCACCCAGTATACTCTAGGGCATACACATAATCATGATAAGAAAATTTCTGCAAAAGTGATTTTTGGCCGAGTTTGCCTTTAAGTGAAGATAATAGAGTAGACAAGAGCTGGCTCTGGACCCAATGCTGATGTTAAGCATTAGCTCTGCCACTTACCAGTGCTGTGACCTTGCACCAGTTAAACATTTCCAACCCTCATTTTCTTTATCTTTGAATCAGAAAGAATGATGAGACATTCCTCATGTGTCATTGTAGGGACTAAATAAGTTAACTCCTACTATAATGCTTGGCATATAATAAGCACTATATAAATGTTTGCTATTGGCTGGCTCCAGTGGCTCATGCCTGTAATCTCAGCACTTTGGGAGGCCAAGGCAGGTGGATCACTTGGGTTTAGGAGTTTGAGACCAGCCTGACCAACATGGTAAAACCCTACCTCTACTAAAAATACTAAAATTGGCCAGGTGTGATAGTACATGCCTGTAGTCCCAGCTACTCAGAAGGCTGAGGCACAAGAATCGCATGAACCTGGGAGGCAGAGGTGGCAGTGAGCTGGGTTTGTGCCACTACACTCCAACTTGGGTGACAGAGTGAGACTCTGTCTCAAAAAACAACAACAAAAAAAGTTTGCTATTATTATTTGATGGATTCTGCTACTCCATTTGGGAGACTGCATTATTAGTTGTTCTGCTATATTTAAGAGCCATAATAATTAAGACTCTCTCTTTTAACTAGAATATGTATGAAGTTAAATTTACTTACCTCATCACTGTTCTTTGATTTAATCAGCCTTGTCATCAACACACATTCACTGAATGCCTGCTATACATATACCTCTAAGCCACCTGTTAATGCTACTATATATAGTGTCTAAAATTTCTCCTTGCCTTATTATATATTTGCAGAAGGATCAATATGTATGGAACCTCATGTCTCCCGACTTTCAAGAATAAGATTTTAACTTGCATATTCTTGGCTAGAAACTTTGTGTAACAACCCCCCGCCCCCCCCCCACACACACTCACACTGAATGATTACATTCTTCATTACTTCCTCTAACTGACCTAGAATTCTTCACACAATGCTGGCTGGTGAAAAGTTACATAAAATATATGCAATGCCATGAGAATTCTCTTCTGACAATAGCTCCATTATTGTTTCAGTAGGATAACAGCATCGTTTGTCTTCCCAATCATAGGCAACAACATTACTCGTGAGGCCCATTATTTTCTCAAGAATTATATCAACCTGCTTCTATGTATCCATCACCTCATTCTTGTGCCCTCTATGTTTAGTGGCACAATGCAAACGTTTTATATTAGAAGAGATCTTCAGTCACAAGCTCCTTATAAGAAACACCTGGTGTAAATGTTAACGAACATTAATCTTTTCTGTATACCTAAGGTGTTACCTGTATCAGTGAGTGCAGCTAACAATTGCTTCTTAAAATTTTTCTCCACTTTTCGAAGTTTTCATTCTCTTTAAAAAATAACAATCTTTATATAATGGTGCTGTTTGATTTTGCCTAATTATCCTCCTTCTGTGTCTTATCTTCTGAGGTAACATGTTAAGAACTTGACCTCTATAATATTTTCTTTCTTTCTAGCTTTTGAGATCTGGATAAAATATGCAGTCTCCCTGCAATCTCTTTTCTGAGATAATTGAAGCTATTTGACTTGAATTACTTAATCTAAAACAATGCTAATCTTTGTGTTTTTTATGAGCCTCACCCAAAATATAATCCCTGAAAAACCTAGAATAGTCTTCTCTTTCTTTCTTCCTAGAAGCTTTAGGGACAGCCAAATGTCTTTGCGTCTTTCCTATCCATTCCAAGACAAGCATAGTGCTTACTGAATTATTTCCAGACAACTGAAAAATACCAATATTTAAAGGTCTTAAGTCTGAGGTTTTATAGCAGACATCTTTATCTGGCCCAAAAGTCCATGTGCATCCAATTTTCATACAACTAATTCCAAAAAGCAAAGCAATAGAAAAACATTTTTTCCATATTTACTAAGTTAATAACATGTGGGAACACACAGTTCTATAGTACATTGATCAAAGTCCTGTGAGAAGTGCCAAAAATAAACTGAAGAGTTACAACCTCTTCTCTGGGAAGGTTTTGTGGGTATAATTTTTTAAATGAAGAATATGCTGATGGTTGACCTTCTGATAAAATGTTACACACTCCCACTTAGGACCTCTTTTTGGATTCATGATGGATTTAACCTAGAAATATCTTATAAGCCTGATAATAAGTTAATGTCCATGTATTTCTGTATTAACCAGAATATTTAACTAAACAGACACTTCCTTTTTCTTCACTATATGATTTCAAGAGTTCTTAGATATATTATTTAAATATGCTTTGTTTTGGTAAGTGTGTACATTATTTCTCTTTGATTTGTTTATACTACAGGGACCTCCTGGAATACAAGGAATACACCAGACTCTTGGTGGATATTATAACAAGGATAACAAGGTATGGCTTCTTTTTTTTCACAATTTATAATACATAGAAATGTTATGTGATTGTATTTTTTTAAAAAAAAACATTAATTCCTAACTTTTCAGACTTTTATACGTGATCACATATACTTAGACGTCTTTTCATACTGAAAGCTGTGTTTCCAAAAACAAAAATAAAAAAGCATTTTTCTTAGTATACAAATTAAGTTTTTATCCAAACAAGCTTTTTTTAATTTGTTCAAAGTTTTTTAATGGAAAAAGTTGTGTTCTGCCATTGATAATATCATGTGTCTAACCTCTCTGAGGACAGAAAGAAATTACTTGCTACTTCGAAGCTCTGGGTAGCACAACAGGTGACAGATTTCTTATCAAAACCAATAGGTGCTGCACCAAAATCCCAAGCAAACATTTGCATACTACAGTTCAAGAATGAGAGTCCCCACCTTTCAGGAGAAACTACGTTTAATTTCCCCAAGGTTTTTTTTTTTTTTTTTTTTTTTTTTGAGATGGAGTTTTGCTCTTGTTACCCAGGCTGGAGTGCAATGGCACGATCTCGGCTCACCGCAACCTCCGCCTCCTGGGTTCAAGCAATTCTCCTGCCTCAACCTCCTGAGTAGCTGGGATTACAGGCACGTGCCACCATGCCCAGCTAATTTTTTGTATTTTTAGTAGAAACGGGGTTTCACCATGTTGACCAGGATGGTCTTGATCTCTTGACCTCGTGATCCACCTGCCTCAGCCTCACCAAGGTTTTTTTAAATCGTATTTGAGATAGTTGGAATGGTAACATGGACATATCCAAATGGCAAAAGCAAGGGAGTTTTGTTCCAGATTCTACAAGAAGCTCAATAGAGTAGCAGCCAAGAGTAGAAGATCTAGGTGAGATCATTGATTGATTCATCATTCAGTGACAAATATTTGGGCAATGATCACTTTGTGTGATCATTCTGTGCACTTATTAGGATGCCTTGTTTACATATGGTTCATCATTGATTCCTTGCACCACAGAAAGAATTGGAGACACTTCCCTTTATGTCTTTCTTTTCTATGTTCTTACTTTCCCTTCCTATAAATTTTTCTGACAGCTGTTATTCCTCTGTTTAGAAATCCCGAAGAGACACTATATGCCAAAAAAGTTTGTTAAATGACTAGCTAACTAATTATAAAATCCCAATTTTTCTTTCATTAGAATAAGGTAAACACAAAGACTTAGGTAATTTGTGGTTGACAAATTTAAAATCAAATGTGGAAAGTTTTTCATACTTTATAAATTTGATAGTGATGCTATTTTAAATTCTCTTGTTTATTTAGGTTTTCCAGGGAGTATTATATTAGGAAGAATGTTTAGGATATATTTCATGTTTGTTTATTAAACATTTTTTTAATAGAACTTTACTAGCTTTTTCAAAATATTAAGGCTTAGAAGAAGTGAAAAAAAAGAACTCTGAAGTGTGTCTAAATTTAATCAATTTAATGATACCTGTAATGATACCTGCTGTTATAAAATAGAATTTATCATAAATGCTTCAAAATAATGAGAATAAGTTGGCTCTGATGTCACAGTGTCAGCTAGAAAAACTTAAAGAACACACTATATTACTATCACCCTTGGTATAAAGTATACCAAATTGCTACTCAGCTACTTAAATATTTGCTATCCCTTGCAAAACTTTTAAAGCTTGTATCTTTACAGGTCTCCCAACACTACTTCGCTATATAGTTTATCTTGCTGATGAGTCAGTTTTCCCTTAAATGAAGATATATGGCGCATTTATATTTTAGAGTCTAAAGTTGAGAATGTAAATTTTTTAACTTTAAGGTTATATTTCAAAAAAATATTGGGGGCTGACCAGAGCAGCTGAGTGGAGAAACTTGCTAGACATAAACCAGTACTTTGAAGTTAGTTATTAACTCACCTAAAAGAACCCCAGTTACATTATTGCCATTAAAAAATAGAGGCTCATAGGTATTTAGTCCACATGTTCTCTAAATGTGACTTTAAAGCTGGAGTATGACTGGATAACGAGAAGAGAGCATAGCTGTTTCCCCAAATGATGCACTATAAGCATTTAGCATCAGAGGCTTTAGATGCATCTGCAAATTAAGGGAATGTAACTTACCAAACACTTTATTGTTTCCTTTGAGAGTAGTCAGAGCTCTTACACTGAGGTCCCACCAGGAAGGATGGAGATGGTGGGATCCACCTTTCTAGAACCCACACTGCCCCATACTTCTGTATTGTAACCACCTTCTCCTTACCCTCAGCTTCACAAAGGAAAAGCCAAATGTGCTGTGATGAGCATGATGCATGTTTTCCATTGGCAATGTCACCACCACCTACCCCTGTCTATTTTTGGATACTGAGGTTGTTTCATTTTGCAATTTGCAGCATGCTGGATGGTCGGGCTGTAGCAAATAAGCACAGAAAGAAGCAGGGCCTGAGGGAAACCTTCCTAGAGATTAAATAATGGACCATGTATTGAGACATAGCAAGTGACATTCCAAGGTTAAAATAATCTTCCTTTTTAAATTGGCATTGATTTATGTAATATCTACACTGGAGCCCTGAACCTCAGCTCTTCAACTCACAGCAGCTTCAACAGTCACACAGCCCAGATTCTGCTGAAGCAACTACCCATGGGAGAATGAGTAAAGGACTACTCATTAATTGCCCTTCCTCATTCTGAACTCAAAGAGCCCATGGTTCATTTTCTGTTCCCAGGATCCTCACTTGCTCTCTGGCTCCCATACAGGAACTGATCTTTTCCCCTATGATTTTCCTTATGTCATCTGGAGGGAGAAGCTCAGGTGTAAGAAACTCTCTCTCCTCGCAGCACAAATCGGAAAAGGGATGGAGAAGAAAACAAAGCAAGTGAGGAATAGAGAGACAGCCTAAGGATTGAGGTCGGGAAGATTATATGAGTGTGTTGATGTGTATTTTTGCATGCCCACTTAAGAAGGCAAAGAATAAAAGGTAGATTTCTCTATCACAAAAATAATGTGCAAAACAGCTGCTCCCATTCTGCAAGATTGTTTGCAAAGAAGCAACAATGCTGAGCATATTCTTCCCCTCAAGGAAAATCTGCTCATGATCCAGTAAATTGCACTTCATTGTTTCCAGCTCTAGGGGTTTTAATAAAAATTTGATAGACTCTGTCAACTACTGAAGCCATCAGACCCACAGTTCCTTACTACACTTTAGACAGAGAAAAAAAAAATACAATTTATCGGTGGAGGCCAAGTGCTGGCGGATTTTACATTTGATGTTGTTTTTAAAGAGCCAGATTGAAAATGCAGAGTTGTGTTATCTTACATCACCACACTCAGTCTCAGCTGTTGGAGATTGATGCTGTGCCTCCCAGCAACCAATTCTTGTATTCCTTTCTCCAAAATTGTTGATTCAAAAAAAAGAAAAACAATTTGCTAGCAAAATAATCTATTTTTCTTTTCACATATTAAATCATAACTTCACTTTAATATCTACAGACTAGAAAGGACAGAAAGCCTTTATCCAAAATCCAATATTCAAGGGCTTTTCAAGCAGTGCATTAAACCCAACAATGTCATATAAAGTGAAGGCTCCCTTGGAGATGCTGCAGGGAACCTTTCTGGGCCCAGAAGATTGAGAAATAAAGTTTAAGTTCTAACTTCATCTCTCTCCTTGCCTGTGTTCTAGGATCTCTGGCTTTGGGAAACATTGTGGACTTAGGCATAGACATAGGGACTTTTAGATGTTGGTCTGATTACAGACAGCCCTCCAGTTCACCTAAGTCCTCCCTTCCTTTCATGGCCCTCCACACTTGCGGCTGTTGAAAAGGTTTTTTTGCAGATAACTAAGAGTGTGGGCTTCGAGCCAGCCTTAGGCCTTATTTTCAAGTGAGCACAGCTTTCTTAGCCCAAATATTATGTTTTAACTTGCTAGGGCTGCCACAACACAATATCACAAACTGAGTGTCCCAGAAATTTATCATCTCATGGTTCTGGAGGCCAGAAGTCAAGATGAAGGTGTTGGCAGGGCCATGCTATCTTCGAAGGTGCTAGGGAGGAATGTCTTTCAGGCCTCTCTCCTAGCTCTGGTGGTTCCTTGGCCACCTTCACATGGTGTTCACCCAGTGTGGATGTCTCTGTAAAATTTCCCTTTTTATGAGGACACAGTCTTACTGGATTAGGAACCCAACCTACTCCAGCATGTTCTCATCTTAACTAATTACTTTTACTAATTATTAATTATATTTGCAATGACCCTGTTGGCAAATAAGTTCACGTTCTGAAGTTCTGGGTGTTACGATTTATACATATAAATGGGAGTGGGAGGTACACAATTTCAACGTATAAAAAATAACCTGGTTTTTCTGAACTTTATGTCCCCTCATGCCTAGGATATTACAGCAAGTTCCCTAAAAACTAACCCGGGAGATTTGTAATGACTCTATATCCTAGGAAGGAGTTCATATCCTTGGGTTCTTTTATTAGTTGAATAGTGTAAAACTGCTGATATCTTATTCTCTGGGGCCTACAAGAATTGTCATCTAATATGGTTCAATCCATGTACATCCAGGTACATTTTCTTCTTTCCAGAGTAAACCCTCTTTAAGACTTTCAGTAGCTTGAGTCTTTCATTTGCCTGACCATAGGTTCCAAAGTTCCACTCACCATTCCCACAGAGACCCAAGAACAAATGCTGACATCCTAGAATTCTGGAGATAGGCATGCAGATTAGCATCCTCACATCACAACCCTCACTGTATCACCACAAGGATTTTTTAATAAACATATTCAAAACTGGGCCCAGAAGATTGAGAAATAAAGTTTAAGTTCTAACTTCATCTCTCTCCTTCCCTGTGTCCCAGGGTCACTGGCTTTGGGAAACATTGTGGACTTAGGCATAGACATATGGACTTTCAGATGTTTTTAGCCATAGACATATGGACTATTATATTTATTTGGAAGACTTACAAGAACCTTAACATGGCACCAAGGCACAAAATAATCTAATAAAATTAGAATAGCATCTGAGGCAGAATTGCAGTTCCAGAAACACGAAGACTGTGCCTCTTATTTTTATGAAGCCAGGTAATTGTCCAGTACAGCTAGGTTGGAGAAAGTAGGGAGAAGTAGCTCACATGCCAATGAATGAATGCTACTGAAGCTCAAGTTTGAATCTGCCTTGAGTATTACTAACCCAAGAGTGGGGAACAACACTAAAGGCCACTGAGAGTCCTTAATTAGATGGATTTCCTGGCCTTGCTATTGAGTGAAGCAAACATGGTACTCTGATGGGCAATAAATGGCTGTGTTTTCTGTGTGTGAAAGTTAGCAGGAAAATCAAGATTTTAGAACAATAAAGCCTACTGGTAGGACACTAGGAGTTGGTGCTGCAGAGAGATTCCTTCGTCCCAGCCACAGCATCTCTCATGCCCGTAGGTTATTGAGTGTGAGGTGGGCTATGCTAGAATATGCTCTTCTCAAAGGCGCTTTAGGTGTTCTACTGCCCTGCAATCCAAGAGTATGGGGCCTTCCAAGTCAAAGACCATCTCCAGGCAAATCATATCTCAGATCGAAGCATGTTCCAGTTTCCTGATAAGTGTCTTACCATACAGCCAGGGAGAGATGCTGATGTTTTGTGCATACTGGCTAACACCATGCTCAAGTGACTAGTGTTTTTGAGACATCGCTAAGATTTATGTTTCTGTGCAGGTTACATCCAAGCAACCTGCCATTTTGTAACTGCTGGTTCTTTATAAACGTATATATATGTATCTTGTGTTTTCACATTTCATTTTCAAATATTGTTGGTTGTGATAATTTAGAACAAAATTTTGAGAATGTAATTTTTATCTTCAATTTAGATATCGCAGACCAAAGTTGACAGAAGAAAATGAGAGAATATCCATTATAGGAGCAATAATAATATCATTAATAAACTACTAATTTTTTATTGGAGTAGCATAAATAACATGGAAAGTATATTTGAAATATCAGATGATAGCAATAGTAATATGAATGGGTACCTCTGTATATTTTTGTTGTCTAAGTGTTTTTGTATCTTTTAGATTTTCTATCAACACATGTATTTTTTTTTGGGGGGGGGGGACGGAGTTTCGCTCTTGTTACCCAGGCTGGAGTGCAATGGCGCGATCTTGGCTCACCGCAACCTCCGTCTCCTGGGTTCAGGCAATTCTCCTACCTCAGCCTCCCGAGTAGCTGGGATTACAGGCGTGTGCCACCATGCCCAGCTACTTTTTGTATTTTTAGTAGAGACAGGGTTTCACCATGTTGACCAGTATGGTCTCGATCTCTTGACCTCATGAGCCACCCGTCTCGGCCTCCCAAAGTGCTGGGATTATAGGCGTGAGCCACCGCGCCCGGCCAACACATGTATTTTTAATCAGAAAAATAAGTTTAATGGAAAAAGCACATGATTAGAATTACTGGCTTCTTTGCCCAACATTTGTTGAATGCCAGCAGAGGCTTTCATGAATGGCATTTCATAATAGTTAAGACCTGACTAATAGCTAGTTTCTGGCCACACTAAAAGGTGAGGACAAAGAGTGATTATCTGGAGGTCAATTTAGGGAGCTGAAAGAAAACCATGATAACTGAAGCTTCTGAGGAAGATGAGTGGCCAACATGATGCTGGAGAGGGAAATGAGTTCAGGTCATGCAGGGATTTGATGGTGATACCAAAGTTATAAAAAAATAGATGTCAGAATATCTTTTGAAGGTATTTCTCTGACCTTACATAGAGGATATGTGTGTCAGGAAAGCAAGAGTGGATTGTAGATAGCCAGTTAGAGACTCACTGCAATAATCATGGCAAGGCATGATGGTGGCCTGCCTGGGTACAGGCAGGTGGACTCTGTCTCTGAAGAGAAGAGAAGACACTTGGGAAGACAGTGTGGATGACTGGATGACTGATCATACATGAGGAATAAGAAAGAGGGTGGTTATATTAGTCCATTTTTATGCTGCTGATAAAGACATACCCTAGACTGGGCAGTTTACAAAAGAAAGAGATTTAATGGACTCACAGTTCCATGTGGCTGGGGAGGCCACATGGTGTAAGGTGAAAGGCACATTGAACATGGCAGCAGACAAGAGAGAGTTTCTGTAGGGAGACTCCCCTTTATAAAACCATCAGATCTCATGGCACTTATTCACTAACATGAGAATAGCACAGGAAAGACCCACCCCCATGATTCAATTACCTCCCATTGGGTCCCTTCCACAACATGTGGGAATTATGGGAGCTATAATTGTAAATGAGATTGTGGTGGGGCATAGCCAAACCAAGTGATCTTGAGAATGATACCCAGATGAAGAGGAAGAGTTCTGGTTTTCTTTGTTATTGTTTTAAATCATAAAACGAAATTGCTGCTCAACTTAAAAAGAAAAACTGCAGAGACACATTAAAAAAAATGATTATTCTTCTCCCATTTCTGTACTAAACAATGTTAGCAGGGTGATGTAACTTTTTTTCTCTTGTATATTTGTGTATTTGTTGAATTTTTTTGTTTCAGTTTTAAACTTGTTGAATTTGAATTGCTTCTAGAATTTGCCAGTGAATACATCAAGTAGAAAATTAGACATATGGGTCTAAAATTCAGAAGGGAAGTATGTGCTGGTATGTAAATTAGATATATGAGCCTAAAACTTAGAAGGGAAGCATGTCCTGGGTTTATAAATTTGGCTGTGTAAATATTACCTATGCCATGAAGATAAATAAGAGTGCCTGGGAGAAAGTGTTGAATCACAAAGAAGAAAGTCCTGAGGAAGTCCAAGCTTTAACAGATGAGGGAAGAAGTCACAGAGATAGGAAGAAACCAGGAGAGTAAGCTATCATACAAACCAAGAGAGCGACGAGTGTAGCAAGGAGGTCAATTAATGAAGAGTCTATTAGAGTAAGCAGCAAAGATATTATTAATAACATTAGAGGGTCACATCAGTGGACTGATTGGGACCAGTGCCAAATACATATGAGTTTAGGAGTAAACAGGAGATTAATAAGTGGTGTCAAATAAAAAATTGCAACTGACAAAGTTAAACAGGTAAGGAAGATATTATTCAAGGCCATTGCAATAGAGGAGAGACAGCACACTTAATCTGACCTCAATTCCACTGAAACAAAATTCAGGAGAGTTTTTAGGTATTAAAGTAGGAGAGAGAACACAATTCTTTGTGTTTGCTAATCAGCTTTCCCCAAAGGAAGAGTAAACTTTCTCATATCTTTGTGACAGGAAGAAGGTTTACATCCTGGCACAAGGCTGAAGTTAGGCTCCTACCCTCCCACAAAGCCAGGAAGTAGTGGCGCTATCTTCTCCATGATTACATTTTAAAGGGATGGCTCCCAGGTCTTTAAGAAAGATGTTCCCAGACTGTAAAACAGAGGCTCTTAGAAAGATTTACATCTGAAAGGGAAAGAAAAAGAACTTAACAATACAGATTTTCTGAAGCAATTGGTCTAGAAATAGAGAGGTCACGGTCTGGAGTCAGGAACAAGCCTATCCAAAGTTTTTTCCAGCTGAGGGAACCATTAAGGCTGTCTTGGTCACTGGACGCAGAAAGCACTAACTACCCTTTTGAGAAAATTGTCCAGAAATGGGAGGAGAGAGAGTAACACAAGGGAAATGTGTGTGGTGAACTGTATGTTTTTTATGTGTTAAGTTTAAAGAAGGTAGAATAGGTAGGTAGGAGAGTAAGAGAGGTGTTAAAGAAATTGGTCCATTTTTGCTACATTTTACTTAACTTTACCAAATTGGCCAATTTCACCTAATAGCAAGAGTTAATGTTAATAAGGAAAATCTCCTAAGAAGGCAGAGGGCATGGGAATCAGAAGATTTATAGAGGAAACAACCACTGATAAGAGGTGAAATAGCTCATTAACTATACTCGGGGTGTGCATGCATATGGGTTGGTAGATTCACTGGCAGGAATTAGAAGTAGTGTCTAAGGTCCAACACAATGGCTCAGGCCTGCAATCCCAGCTTTTAGAGAGGCAGAGGCAGGAGGATAGCTTGAGCCCAGGAGTTCAAGACCTGCCTGGGCAATATAGTGAGACACCATTGTCCACAAAAGGTAAAAAAAAGGAGTGGTGTCTGAGAACTTGTATTTTTTCAGTATACTTACAGGCAAGGTCACCTGCCCAGGGACTGTAGAGTCTAATGTAGTGGTCTGAGAACAATAAAGAAGATTTGAGAGTAAGGAGAGCATATCAGAGATGCTCAGATACATGGAGAGGCCAGTTGAAGTGGCCAGGTATGGATTTGGAGTAGTGAGTTTTATCCCCAGAGGTGTGATGTTTCTTCAGAAGCAATCTCCTTAAGAAGTCACAAAGAAGATGCATGGGGTCTCCAAAGCTGGAATTATTTTGTAGACTATTTAGCAGGAATATTTAACAACAGGTGAGAAAGATAAAGGTGTCTGCAAATATGACCTACTATCCATAAAAAGCTGTTACAGTACTATTATCTGACTACTTATACTGTTACAGAATGCATGCATTAAAAATAAGTGGATTTTTCTTTTTTAATTTAAATTGTCCCCCCTCGCCCCCCCAACCAGGGAAATGATGAACATGAAGCTGGTGGCCTGAAAGGAGAAAAGGTAATCAGATTTTTTTTTTTTTTTTTTTTTAAGATGGAGTCTTGCTCTGTTACTCAGGCTGGAGTGCAGTGGTACAATTTTTGGCTCACTGCAACCTCTGCCCACTGCAGGTTCAAGTGATTCTCCTGCCTCAGCCTCCCAAGTAGCTGGAATTACAGGCTACTGTAATTCCACTCCCAGATAATTTTTGTGTCACCACTCCCAGATAATTTTTGTGTTTTTAGTAGCGACAGAGTTTTACCACATTGGCCAAGCTGGTCTTGAACTCCTGACCTCAGGCGATCCACCTGCCTCAGCCTCCCAAAGTTCTGGGATTACAGGCTTGAGCTACTGCACCCACTGGTAATCAGATTTTAAAGTGAATAAAAGGGTCCAGTATTTTGCACAGACTTACACATTCACATGTAGGGCCTGCCGCCCCCTACATGTGAATGTGTAAGTCTGTACAAAATACTGGGAGGGTATTTTGTATGGTCTCTGGGAGGGTGTCCAGCCTGCAGTGGGCAGGGACCTCCTGCCTGCTTCTTGACCAGGCAGTAGGATTGGAATCTGCTTCAGAGACCAGCAAGGACTGCTGAGTAACGGTTGGCTGCAAGAAAAGGAACATATCAAGGGGAATTACTGTAATAAGATAAACGAAAATCAGGACACAAGATTTTGTTTGTAATTAAATCTTTTATGAATACATGTAGGTGGCAAAAATAATCTGAAGACCCCTTTGGAAAAAAGCCTCAGGCCCAGATTCACTATTTTGTGTCTTCTTAAGTACCAAAACATAGGCTGTCCTGGCAGCCATTTTTGGTGGGGTTTTATACTGAACAGTAGGGGTTAGACCAAATAATTATTTCAAAACAGTTTTAAAATTAAGACACTCATAAATTTCCATTGCATTCTTCTTGTCATTTGCAGGTTTAGTTATCTTAGCTGTAAAGATAACAGATTCACTTCCCCTCTCAATAAGATGTTTCACTCTTGTTTGATTCTGAAATTGTAATGACCTCAGATTCCATTCGAATGTGCCATTGTCAGAAAAAATAATACACATTAAATCTACAGGCAGAGATGAGTAGGTTTGAAAATACTCTGAGAGAATGTGGCTTGTGAGTGCTCCCTCCACTTATTCACCCTGTAAAAATTCTCTTGATTGAGGGCAGGGGATTTCGACATGAATCCAAGAAAATATGACTTCAGTGCCTTATAAATCAGTGCAACCAATTCATTCAAAAAGTTGTACACCCATCAGCAGAAGTTACTGCTAAAAGATAGTCCAACAGAAACTAGGAGCTTCTTATAGATTGATGATTGAAAATGAAATTTTCTGCTAGATAAATAAAACTTTGACATTCTGAAAAAGACATCCAAAAATTGATTACACAGCAATAAGTCATTTGTGTGTAGTAGATTTTATTGCTGGTATATTATTAGCATTATTTACAGTAACCTAGTGGCTAACAGAAACCATACGCCACCATAACAAACGCATTACATTTTAAGCAATGACTTCTGGACATAAGCAGGCTAAGGGGAAAAAAAAAGCTGCAAAGCTTGTCACATTGGACAGCTGAGCAACGAAGAGAGTTGTGACTTTTAAAGTATTTAAATGATGATTCATTTCTTGAAACAAAACAGCTGGCTTCTGTTTTGCTGTGTTCATTAGGAAACATATGTTACTTAGAAATTCTTAAGACCTCACTGATGAGAAATTTGATTCTGTAAAACAGGTGTATTTCAAACTCTAAGGACCTTTTCTACTGCTCAAAATCTTTTCTAATTGCTTCAAAATCTTAAGTAGAATTAGGAAAAGCCAGTGGCATAACTATCCCTTCCTCTCACTCAAATAAACAACGTAGAAGAGTCTACAGGGAACTTGATGCAGTACATGACATAAACGGACACATAAAAGGACTTTTTAAAAGCATGATTAATAGGAAATTGCCAATAAACAATGCGTAAAATAAACAAAAATTACAGGTGGTAGCTCGCACCTGTAATCGCAGCACTTTGGGAGGCCAAGATAGGAAGAACACTTGAGCCCAAGAGTTAGGCCAGCATGGGCAATATAGTGATACTCCATCCCTACAAAAAATAAAAATATTAGCTGGGCATGCTGACAAACACCTGTAGTCCCAGCTTCCCAGGGAGGCTAGGGCAAGAAGATCACTTGGAGCCAGGAGATAGAGGCTGCAGTGAGCCATAATCACACCACTGCACTCCAGCCTGAGCAACAGAGCTAGACCTTGTCTCAAAACAACCAAACAAACACAAACATAAGCATAGCAGTTGCTGGAAGAGTGAAATCAACTCTTCCCATGCAAGTCTACTTACTATCCTTTCTGAACCAATGCCTTAAATTTTTAATATAATGTAAATCACAACAGTGAAAATGTAAAGCTTCATTAAGCTGTTCTCAAAGACCTTTGCTTGTACCTGTGGTGAACCCCAGTGCTTCTGAGTCCTGGCTACACATTGGAATCACCTGGAAAGCTTTTTAAAACTACGCACGCTCAGGCTCCATCCACAGAGATTCTGATTTGGGGTAGGGCTCCTATCTCTATTATTTGAAAGTGTTTCAGATTATTCTAATGCATAGCCAGGGTTAAGAACCACTGAGTAATAGGAAGAGCATGAGCTTTAGGACAAAAAATTGATTGTGGCATTAACAGCTAGGTCACCTTGGGAAAGCCACTTCATTTCTCTAAGCATCCATTTCCTCATTCGCACAATGGGCATAATTGTATCTACACAAAGATTTGACAGAAGGATTAAAATTAAATAAGAGGAAGTTACTCAAAAGCACAATAATTAAAACGCATGTAAAGCCCTCACTAAAGATTTTCTATTCACCCACCTCAATCTTTCCTTCCTCTCATGAGGTTGCATTTAGCACTTTTTAGTATTAATTGTTCTTATTCTTAGCACCTGGTCTTGCTCATCTTTGTATATCCCACCATAATTTTGACAGAGAAGGTACTCAATTTGTGCTGTAGAATAAAAGATTTAACCAGAAGAATAATTAACATAAATTCATCATTCCTTTATAATATGCTACTTCTCAATGCACTGACCAGCCAAATAGAATTACTAAAAGAGCCAACCCTTCGGAACCCAACGGTACATTGAAGCACCAGAACAAGCACAGACAGCACTGGAATACACACGCCAATCACCCCCGGTTTAGCAGCCACATCCTATATCAAGAACATTATGATATAGGGGGAACCACCAAGGAACACAACTTGCTATTAACAATAAATGGCCATGGAGACTATCCACATGACCAGTCTACCAATGTGGAAATAATGGATGATCCCTGCTCTCTGGCTTGACCGGGACCGACAGGATGTGGTGTAGGGATAATGTATTTGCAAGTTACTTGAGGAGAATTGTTGCTTTATAGAGACAGTGGAACAAAGTGGCAGGATATCTAAGCACTTCTGAGAAAATAGCAGGTGTCTTGTGCGAAAGACTGTTGGGGAAAAGGTGGAATCTCTACAGCACCAGGCCTTTCAAATAGCATCAAAAGTGTCAAACTGAAGGAGAGTCTTTCCTAGTGCAAAGTAAATTCATCACTTGTGTTTCAATGCCTATCTACAGTGATAAATGACTGAACATTCAATTTAAATATGAAATACTACAGGACGAGAATGAGTATTAAAGAAAAAAAGAAAACAAATATGAAATATAAACCCATAAGTGTCTAAGGTTCAGGTAGAAAATGCTTTTGCTTGCAGAATTTTATGAAGAAAGAGGTCTCTAAGATTTCCTTTCAGTCCAATGTTATCCAAAGACTATGTGGAAAGATTGACCACAACCTCTTTTGTGTCCTTCCTCTATATTTTCTGGGAGACCTATTTACATTGGTTTACCTATAGGGCCACAGTGAATATAATTACTTATTTCGTTTTGTTGTTGTTGTTGTTGTTGTTGTTGAGACGAAGTCTTGCTCTGTCGCCAGGCTGGAGAGCAGCGGCGCAATCTCGGCTCACTGCAATCTCCACCTCCCCTGTTCAAGCAATTTCCCTGCCTCAGTCTCCTGAGTAGCTGGGACTACAGGCGTGCACCACCATGCCTGGCTAATTTTTTGTATTTTAGTAGAGATAGGGTTTCACCATGTTGGCCAGGATGATCTCAATCTCCTGACCTCATGATCTGCCCAACCAGCTTCCCAAAGTGCTGGGATTTATAGGCGTGAGCCACTGCACCCGGCCTATAATTACTCTTATTTCTATATGTATGTTCTCCTACCCTTCCCCTTTGATATTGGCAGATTTGATTTTACAAACAATTGCTAGACCCCTTCTAAGCTTTGTACTTTTATTACACAAGTCTAACTAGTAGACATATTTTTCCTTCACACCTATGCAATGGAGATTGTAGCACCTACCAGATGGGTAACATGAAGGTCACTCTGTACACCCTAATGCCTATACAAGGCTAATTTTTTATTTCCTCTCTCAAACCAACAATAATTGGTCCCTTAAATGTATCTCCCAACTTCTCCCTCTCCTTACCTTGAATGTAATTTACTATATCTAAAAAAAAAACCTTATAATGTGGTAAGAATAAGACTGATGATACACAGGATCTTTAGATACTATCGTAGAAAAAACAATACTTATGTAGCTTACTCGAATTAGGAAAAAGTCTGTATCCGGCACACTAAACTTTAAATTTCATAGATACTGCTGCAAAAGACATATCGAATATTTAAATTTAAAATGTGAGTGCATTTAAAGAAGAAAATAAGCTATGTATATATAGGTGGTGTGTGTACATAGCGAATATTATGCAGTTGGGATGTGGATGACTGAACTTTGGGAAACACTGCTCTAGAATATTTGTACTGACAAGTCTGCAAATTGGCTTCTTATCCATTTGGTTCCTTGGCTCTCCAACAGGGCTTTACTACCACTAGCTGAAAGCCTAATGGTATAAAAAATTAGTACTGAGGTGAATCATAAAAACAAACACTTCTTTCCTAGTATCAACTCTCACAGCACAAAATACCTCTTATTTCTATGACCAAATGTGTGAGAGTTTTTCACTCACAGCAAGCAAGCAATTGGTTCTACAGCAGACACCAGCTGGTTGTCCTCTAATTCCATTCACTTCACACCATTTAACTGGTGGTAGCAACAGATCCCACAGATTGAGGACTCAATCCCACAAGACTGCCCTCCACTTCATATGCCAATCAAAAGCCCATGTTGTTTTATCTATGCTTTTGATCAACTGGCTATAAATCGGGGTTTTCATCAGCCCCTCCTTGGTTTTGACTAATTTACTGGAGTGGCTCACAGAAGTCACAGAGATATTTACTTATATTTACCAGTTTATTGTAAAGGATGTTACAAAAGTTACAGGTGAAGAAGTACATAGAGCAAGGTATGTGGGAAGGGGTGTCAGGCTTCCAAGCTCCCATGCCCTCCCTAGTCAGGCCACCTTCCAGGGACCTCTACAACTTCAGCTCTACAGAAGCTCTCTGAACCCAGTCCTTGTGGTTTTTATGAAAGCTTCATTATGTAGGCATGATCAATTAAATCATTTGTCATTGGTGACCAAGTTAACCTTCAGTCTCTCTCCCCTCCCCAGAGGACGGAGGTGAGGCTGAAAAGACGCTAACCAAGCCTTTGTCCTTCAGGTGACCAGCCCAATGCTGAACTACCTAGGGGTTGCCAGCTACCAGTCAACTCATTAACAAACAAAAAGATACTTATTGCTTTGGGGATTTCAAGGATTTTATGAGTTGCATGCCAGGAAACTGGGATGAAGACCAAATGTGTATTTTACAATATTGTTATCAAGCAGATGGGCTCACTGCCCAATGCATACTGAAGCCAATAACTATGGCACCAGCTTTTGAGAAAAGTAAGATTTTATTGCAAAACGAGCCAGCAAAGAGACAGGAGTCAAGCTTAAATTTGCCTCCCAAATTTAGGGATTGGGACAAGTTTTAAGGGATCAGAGGCCAAGGGATAGGATTTAGAGATGTAGGTTCAGCAGAGTCTGATTGGACAGCTTTAAATTTGACTGTTTATAGTAAGGTATGTTGAGGCAGATTTTAGCCCTGGATATTCTGGGCCAGTAGACCCCTTGCTTCTGAAAGAGTTCAGATTCTGGTCATGTCCTGGTCTTTTTAGTTCCACCTGAGGGGTGGATTTGTTGGTTCCAGCTGTTGTTACAGGTCAAAGTTTTTTCTGTTGTGCATGCCCAGGCTGCATGATTGCAGTTTTTCGCTCTGTTACACCTTAAAGGCAACTCGACATTTTGTTATCTACAGAGGTAGGCTCTGTTTGGGCTGGTCCCACAGTTTTAAAATTTTAATAAAATTAAGATTAAATTTAACAAAATGTATCCCTTAAATCTAGAAGGCTAATTAGTACGAACATGATATTGTCTATCCACTATAGAAAATCACAAGATATGGATTAAGATATACATATAAAAAATAAGCTGAGATTTTAGGGTTATAGTAAATTTGTACTTGAAGCACTTTTGTGTATACTGTTTGAGGCTTCAAAATGAACAATCAGGCACATCCACACAGGGGCCAGCATTAAAGATGTTCACTGCAGCCTTGTTTATAATAGAGAAAAGCTGGTACAACCCAAGTGCCCATCATTGGGGCTGGGATAAACCCTGTTTTATTGACATGTTAGAATGCTACTCAGCTGTTATAATGAATGAATGAGATCATGTGTATCAATAGAGATGTAGATTAAAAACAACTCTGAGTGGACAAAACAAGTCATATTATGTTATATATGAGATCAAGCTATTTATGGAATTTGTTTTACATACTCAAAATAATATATTGTTTCTGATTCCACATATGCAGTAAAAGTACAATCATATAAACTGAAAATATAATACTAAATTCTTGAGAGTGGCTCCCTCTGGGTAGAAATCCTAAATATAGGGCATTTTGTCTTTGATTATAAATTTTTTAATTTCTTTTATTTTGGGTACCTGATACATGAAGGCTTGGTAGATTCTATTTTATATTTTCCGTATTTATTCTTTCAAAGTAAAAAAAAAAAAATAGACCAGGTAGGCAAAATGATATATGTTTAGAAATATAATGGTGAACATCATTTTGCAAAAATACTGTTGAGGTCGGGGAAAGAATAAGCATTACATATCTTCTAGAGACTATATTTAAAGAATTGCATAGATATTCAGGGATCTTGGTAAACACTAAAAGGATGCACAATGCTGAGACTCCTCTGAAGTCTGATTAGTGATATAATTCCTTTCTGTAATTATTACTTCTCAAATTGTATTTTCCAAAAACACTTTTTATATGTCACATACAAATCTCTCTTCAGGTTTTTTGACCAGAACTTCTTAGACATTTCTAAGCTACTGTTGTCACTGCATCTACAAGAATGACTTATTTGTCCACAGCCAAGCATCTAAGTAGCAGTATAAATGCTGGAAACAGCTGAGAGACTCATTTAACTTCATATGACTATTGACTGCCCACCTAAACAAAGAAAAAAGTGCCTGAAATAAAATGAGTGTGGATTATTGTGTCAGTTAAACAGTCTGATGTCTTTCAGAGCACACACACAAAAAAAACTGGATTTGACACGTCAGAACAAAATTAAAATTTTTCTCCTCTAGATATTTTTTTCCTGGAAAAATAATTAACTTTGTTTCACATTAAATTTAAATATCATAATGAAATATATGGATTTCTGAAAGACATAAAGCCATTGTGAAGTACCGACAAACCCATTATCATGCAAATAGCCTAAGTAAATTCAGAACTTTGCATTCTTTGTTGAATGCTAATAGGTAAATTGCATAGTTAGAAGGAGAGCAAGCAATCATTCTCTATCTGCCAGTCACAACAGTACTTCTCTAACCATCTGCAAAATCTCTCTTCTGCTTTGTCTTGAAAGGGTGAAACTGGACTTCCAGGATTTCCAGGGTCTGTTGGCCCTAAAGGACAAAAAGGAGAACCTGTAAGTATTTTAGCTTTGAGGACAAAGGAAGAGTATCTTAAAAATTGGATTAAAAATATTTTTCCAAATCAGCCCCAATTCCATGTACCTTGGTTGATCCTGTCATGGTAAACAACAGATCAGATCTCCAAGCAAGTATTAGCTATGCTATGCACTAAATCTTTTACGTGTATTTACTGACTTAATCCATAAAAATGTTCCATAAGGTCAGCTATTATCACATTTCAAATGATCAAAGTAAGGCATAGAGAGGTTAAGTAACTTTGCCCAGAGTCACACAGTACTAAGCACTGGTGCTGTGAATCACACCTAGGTGAGCTGATTCTAGAACCTAAAGTTTAAAATCACAAAGCTCCTCTGGTATAACTAAACACTGCAAATACAATAATAAAATTAATGTATCAAAAGACTAGTACAAATTTATCCAAAAGAAATTGGAAACATATCTTTCCACCCAAACAACTGTTCTTCTCAGTGTACCTTCTGAAGTTATTTTTCTTTCTTGATTTTTGTAAGATCAAAGTGGCTTCACAACCACTTTGCAATATTAGTGTGGCCAGTTTCTTTCAAAACATACTTATTTTTGTGGGGAAAAAGAGAAAAACCGTACAGTATCATTTATATTCAAATAGGACCACCTAAAGTGATGAAAGGAATTATGGATACAAAAAATGACTGTTTAATACTGCTTTTAAAAAAGGAGTTTTCAAGAGTCAGTAAGAATCAGGCTTAACAAATGTTTCATCTTTAAAAAAAAGTAAAAAAAAAAAAAGTGGTTGAAAAAGACTTTTTTTCAACCACTTTACTCCTTTCTTTACCAGAGAGAATAAGGGAATTGGTTTATCAGAGGATAAAACATGAAGAGGTCACTAAATTGCCTACATGACAAACAGGCAGATTATTTAAAGTATTCAGTGTTACAAAGCCAAATTTTCCCTATGCTTCAGCTTTAAAAAAATTAACAATGACAGTAATTTTTGCAGCTTTAGAATCAGTCGGTGGCCTATATACCCTAGTTCTTCTCTACCTTTGGGAGTCATGCTTGACCTTAGTATTCAGTTCAATACTTCTTACACAACTACAGGATTTAGCCAGTCTTTAATGGAGTTCTCCAGCTGAATATTTCCAATAATGTCTAGAAAATCTCATGTCTCAGAAATCCAGCCTGGTGCATGCCCCTGGTACCTGCTGACTCTCTAGATGCTCCCCACTTGGAGGTTCCTCTTAGCATTTCTTAACCGCTTCTTTAGGTCTCCATTGTCTTTCCTCCAAACCTGAACACTGACACCCACCCTCTCTTAATTTCCACATGATGCATAGATGATCCTGCAGTGAGATTTACAAAAATTTTACTGGAAAATTAAGGACTTTTAGAGCAGAAAGGAGAAAGTTTCAGTGAGTTAGTGCAGTGCTTCTCAAATGTGAATGTTTGAATCCCACTGATTCTAAGTCAGTAGGTTTGGAGTGGGGCCAGAGAGTCTGTGTTTTTCATAAGCTCTCAGTAATGCTGATGCTATTGGTCCATGGTCCACACTTTAAGCAGTAAGGGTTGGAGGAGTTCATAGTTCCTAGGAGTGATAGGCCTTTTCTTCCCCCAGAGATTTCCTCTGCCTTTCTCTCCTATCTCTAATGTTCAAGGGCAGTCCATATATCTCATGGGAACTGCCTTTAGCCCTGTTTTCCTTAACTAGAGCTTCTTTTCCTCCTATCTCTTCTCTATACCAGGTCCCTATTCATCCCTTAATTATTCCACCACCCCATACATCTTTGCTTGCCTCCTTTCCCAACCCTTACGTTAAAACAACACAATTTTTTTTTTCGCTCTTGTTACCCAGGCTGGAGTGCAATGGCACGATCTCGGCTCACCACAACCTCCGCCTCCTGGGCTCAGGCAATTCTCCTGCCTCAGCTTCCTGAGTAGCTGGGATTACAGGCACGCGCCACCACACCCAGCTAGTTTTTTGTATTTTTAGTAGAGACGGGGTTTCACCATGTTGACCAGGATGGTCTCGATCTCTCGACCTCGTGATCCACCCGCCTCGGCCTCCCAAAGTGCTGGGATTACAGGCTTGAGCCACCGCACCCTGCCCCTAAAACAACACAAATTTTACATTATTATGGAGAGTAGTTTAACCCTTTGTGTTCTCAACCTTTCTATTCCAGAAGATGATGTAGACTTTACATTGCTTACTAATCAGAAGGCTCAAACAGAAGAGTAGTATTTATTCAAAGGTGAAGTCTGAACCACCAATCCCAAATGGTAACTAAAATGGCAAATTGTCCCCCACAGTAGAACATTCAGAATATGGTTTGGTGTGTAACACATCAGAGCTAAAATATACTTCAGATTATAAGGAAAGGGAGACTCTAAAAGTTTAAATGACTTGCCTCAAATAGTAGCCATTGGAGTGAGGACCAAATAGCAAGTATTTAGACAACTAGGCTCCCAGGTGTTTTTTTTTTCTTCTTTTATAAACAGTTGCTTTAGTCAATGTGGCCACTAAACTCGACAATGGCTGTACATAAGCAATGACATGAGCAGTGTCATGTAAGCAAAAACAATCAGGGAAATAAGAATATAAATAAAGTGTTGATCTAATATATATAAATTAACCACTATTAAGATATTTCATCATGTTGGGTAGATATGGGTATGTGGTTGTCCCTTGGTATCTGTGGGGGATTGGTTACAGGACTCTCAGAGAATACCAAAATCTGAGGATGCTCAAGTCTCTGATATAAAATGGCCTACCCTTTGCATATCACCTATGCATTCTCCTGTATACTTCAAATTATTTCCAGATTACTTATAATACATAATATAATGCAAGTCCTATGTAAATAGTTGTTATACTATATTATTTTTAAAATTTGCACTATTTTTATTGCTACATTGTTATTGTTTTTCTTTTTCAAATATATATGCATATATTTTTTTATTATTGTGCCTATTTTATTTTATTTTTTATTGTACTTTAAGTTCTGGGGTACATGTGAAGGAAGTGCAGGTCTGTTACATTGGTATACACGTGCCATGGTGGTTCACTGCACCCATGAACCCATCATCTACATTAGCTGTTTCTCCTAATGCTATTCCTTTCATAGCTCCCCATCCCCCCAACAGGCCCTGATGTGTGATGTTCCCTTCCCTGTGTCCATGTGTTCTCATTGTTCAGCTCCCATTTATGAGTGAGAACATGTGGTGTCTGGTTTTCTATTCTTGTGTTAGTTTGCTGAGAATGAATGGTTTCCAGTTTTATCTATGTCCCTACAAAGGACATGAACTCATCCTTTTTTATGGTTGCATAGTATTCCATGGTGTATATGTGCCATATTTTCTTTATCCAGTCTATCATTGATGGGCATTTGGGTTAGTTCCAAGTCTTTGCTATTGTGAATAGTGCCACAACAAACATACGTGTGCATGTGTCTTCATAATAGAATTATTTATAATCATTTGGGTATATACCCAGTAATGGGATTGCTGGGTCAAATGTTATTTCTAATTCTGGATCCTTGAGGATTCACCACACTGTCTTCCACAATGGTTGAACTAATTTACACTTCTACCAACAATGTAAAAGCATATCTGTTTCTCCACATCCTCTCCAGCATCTGTTGTTTTTGACTTTTTAATGATTGCCATTCTAACTGGCATGAGATGGTATCTCATTTTGGTTTTTATTTGCATTTCTCTAATGCAGTGATGATAAGCATTTTTTCATATGTTTGTTGGCTGCATATATGTCTTCTTTCGAGAAGTTTCTGTTCATATCCTTCACCCACTTTTTGATGGGGTTGGTTTTTTTCTTATAAATTTGTTTAAGTTCTTTGTAGATTCTGGATATTAGCCATTCATCAGATTGATAGATGGCAAAAATTTTCTCCCATTCTGTAGGTTGCCTGTTCACTCTGGTGATAGTTTATTTTGCTGTGCAGAAGCTCTTTAGTTTAATTAAATCCCCTTTATCTATTTTGGCTTTTGTTACCATTGCTTTCGGTGTTTTCATCATGAAGTCTTTGCCCAGGCCCATGTCCTGAATGGGATTGCCTAGGTTTTCTTCTAGGGTTTTTATGGTTTTAGGTCTTATGTTTAAGTTTCTAATTCATATCAAGTTAATTTTTGTATAAAGTATCAGGAAGGGGTCCAGTTTCAGCTTTCTGCATATGGCTAGCCAGTTTTCCACAGAATTTACAGATATGCTTAACCTCTTCAAGTTATTTTCATTAAAGTAAAAATGAAAACTAGAAAACTATTTTTAAAATAATGATTTTGTACATTTAACCACACAATTAACCTACTGGAAGAATTCAAATGAATGCCTTTTCATTCAATGTTTTTATCAATTTCTTGCTGTCACTCCAATTTCACACCCAATTAGATGTGTGTTTGTGATCATTTTCTATGTAAACCAGGCAATAGGAAGCTTTGGCCTTGGTCAGCATTCCAATTTGTCAGCCACTTGGGATTTTATAAATGAAATTAGAATGATTAACTCATTGTTCATTTGGGACTATAAAGGAGTTTTAAATTATCATACACTTCCTTTAAGCTGCAAAGGCAGACTGTGTGACACTCTGGGTATTTTTAGAGGCCTGTTTGCAATGGGGGTCTAAGTTTGGCCTGTAGGATTTATCCACAACCCAGTTTGGAGAGTTTATTTCTAAGAGTGTTTATAATTGATTCTATTTTCTACCCATTCTCCTTAGGGAGAACCTTTTACAAAAGGAGATAAAGGAGATAAAGTAAGTAAATGTTTTATCACTATCTTGGGTTTTCTACTTCATTGATTTGTTTCTCTCTGATTTTCTGGTATGTTTACTTTGGAGTCTAACAGATTTGATTAAATAAAGTCCACAAGATTTTACTTCTTCCTCTGTGATTTAATTCTTTTATTTTGAAAATAAGAAATTTTGAGCCTTGTTAAATATTGTCATGTGAGGAGACTTTAACATTAGTTTGAGTCTTCCAATACTTTCTTTAACCAATTACTAATAATAATTGGACATGAATGTTACAAAGACATCCACGTAGGATATCACAAATATAAAATTAAAATGAAAGATACTTTTTTCCCTAAAATTCTGTTAATGGCACAAACTGGATGTATCAAATATATTAATAAGCCACAGAAAATAAAAACGTAAACTTGTTATAGCCAATATCATCCTTTTTTGTATAAACTTAATTTTGTTGTGATTTTTTTTTCATTAAGCACATACAACTAAAAGTAGAATCACCAACACATATTACCTTAAATTCTACTCTCCCTCATTCCTTCTCTGAAGTTTTCATTCTCTAGGACATGAGCTTGATTGGTGGCAAATTATAACTATGTAAGCTAAGTAGAGAATGCAGTGATTGCTAATGGGACATGATAATTACAGTGTCAAAAGTGGCATTGGGGGAAAAACTATTATAATGAGGCAAGAAATTAAGAAAGTATTGTTTATTTATTAGTAATAAGTATTATGAATCATGTTTTAGAATGAACTCTCCTTAATTTCATTATGTCTTCTGTAATTTCCCTTTTTATTGTATGTTAATTAGTAGAAACTCAATTAAAGTATCAGAGATGTCCATCTCCATCTGAATTTAAGCATTATCCTTATAGTAATTATTTTATTTACAGGGAGAACCTGGGATAATAGGATCACAGGGAGTAAAGGTAATTTCCTGGCATTCTTCAATTTCATCTCCAACCTTAATGAGATTATAAAAATTAAAGCAACATTGATCTTTCCTTTGCCTTACATGTTTAGGGTGAACCTGGAGATCCTGGTCCCCCCGGTTTAATAGGAAGCCCAGGACTAAAGGTATATAAGAAATAACTAAGATTAATTGGGAAATAATTGGGGAATTATAGCCATTCTGTGTAAAGCAAGGTACTTTAGTGTACCACTCATTTTCTTCACAGATGCTCTCTGAGACTTTATCCTGTTTCCATGGTGATTTCCCTCCATTGGCTGCATTGATTACACACACAGTAACTGTCTTTGGTTCACAATAGGATTTCTAAACTCTTTTTCAGAGCATATTCACAGTAGCATCCCTAAAAGCTGTAAGAGTAAACACTGTGAGCTAAATGACCTTGAGCTATATTATTAAAAGAAACAGAATTCAAGATTCAGTTTCTAAACCAAAATTATGCAGCCTTGAGGTGCTTGAGTTTCCCCAAGTGGGATTCTACAGGAGTGTCCTAAGAAAGCAGCTTTTGGAAGGTGCAGGAGAAATTAATGTGATGTGCTCCCAGACAATGGGTAGGGCAAGTTATCCAATTACCACGTGCTCGTGAGAACAGATCCATTAACTAAAAACATCTGGAGACTATCTTGGTAAGCCCAAAGTACGTTTCAATATTATACAGATAAAGTGAGATGGTGGAAAGTTGGTCTTCCTATAGGTAAAGATCACATTATGCTTTACAAACACTCAGGTGCAATCTGTCTGTCTTTTTTTTTTCTTTTTTTCTTTTTCTTTTTTTTTTTTTTAGCAAAGCTAAAGCATATACTACCTTTTATTTTAGGGTCAGCAAGGATCTGCAGGTTCCATGGGACCCAGAGGACTGCCAGGAGATGTTGTATGTATAATGTCTTTGATATTTTTGAAATGAAATTGAGACTAGGACATGTTTTAGTAAAACATCAACATCTGTTCAAGTAACTGAGATCCCACATTTCCCAAAGATATGGGTCATCTATGCTGCTGAAACTGATCATACCTAATATCAGGAGCTATTGGGAAGACTAGACCCTTCATATATTCATGTGAGGTCCTTTTGAGTATCATTAGCCTAATAAATTGGTTTTGGGAACTCAGGTTAATTAAATTATCATTTTGGACATGCTTCTCAATGCTGTACCAGCAGTAGAGAAAATTGAAAATGTCAAAAGAAGAACACCGAAAGAGAAAGCAAACATTTTCAATATACATAGCTTTTAGTTCAAGTCTCCTTCTAAGGAAGACACTTCCAAAGCTCTATTGTTTTCTAGCCAAAGCCTTCCAAGAAAAGCAATGCTTTTAGCTGAAAATATGTCTGGAGGAAGATCGACAGATTGCATTATAACCTAGCTTTAGTGGACTTAAAATACTCATTGCACCCTTCTATTCATTATCCGCATCAGCTTTGCATTCCTTGAATAAGCCTTCCTAGCCTTCTGACAACTTGGGAGCTGAGAGCTCTCCATCAGTTCACACTTAAGAAAAATAAAAAAGTCCTTGGCCATAACTTCTTGGAAACTGATCACTATCTGACCATGATTAGAGTTCCCTTCAGGCCACTTTTAGGATCTCTCCTTTTTTCATGCCCCGGGAACAACCCCTTAACCTGATGTTCTATTCTCCATGCTCACTGCTTGAGTGTCTCCTATCTATTGGTCGGTGCACATATTCTGCTTGGTACTTTGAACATCCAGTTTATAAAGCAAAGTTTTGTATCACTCCCCTACGTCAACTAACGGCCACTGTAGATAAACCTAGTGGACAGATCTTATGAAAAGAGAGATAATCCTGGTGGCACATGTGGAGCCACAATCCTCAAAAACTGAGATGAAGTGATAGTGGCTAGAGCTATAAAGAGAACAAAATCAAAAGAGAAAGAGCCACTGTTTCTAAACAGTAAAAATACATTTTTCTAGTTACCCTAGAGTCCTCTGAATCATTATGTGATGCTACCAACCACCATCCTTCCTCCATGGCAATAATATGGGTGAGACATTCAGTTCAACTTGACTTTAGTTTCTAACCCATGGCATCCAGGTGGCTTCACTTGAAACAACAAATCATGTAGAATCACTAATATTTTTCCAGGTCTTAAAGGCCAAAATTAATCCAGCTCCTTGTATTAATAGGTTATATGTTAAAATTCGTTCTCTTGACAAAGATTTACAGATATAGGGAAATGTTATTATAAGGGATGTTCTCATTGCTCTTTCTTATTAACTCTGAGTTTTCTAGGGATTGCCAGGAGAACATGGTATCCCAGGAAAACAAGGCCTTAAAGGAGAAAAGGTATAGTTTACATTTTACTAATTTTATATGTTAAGTAGATAGGAGGAAAAGACAGAGGATCATAAGGAAGATGAAAGGATAACCCAGGGCTTCTGGGATTGTGCAGGGGACAGACATTCATATTAATTACAATGTAAATGACAGCCCCTCGAGTTGTGTGTTTTGGCAGCCCTGGTTCTGGCACAGGAATGCCACGTGACAAAATGAACTAACTAAGAGATGAAGATATCAGGAGTCTGAGAGTCAAACTCGGTTACCAATTCTGGTATAACCCTAAGAAGTCTCTTAATCTTTCAGGGTCTGTTTCTTGATATCTACATGGAAACAGTGTATTAACATTGAAAAATTATTGGGGAATAACTTAAAACAAACATAAAGATCATCGAGAGAATTTTATTAATAGATATGCCCTTTTGTGCATATACATATGTATGCTTCATGATACTGCTAACATAACTAACTGCAAAATCTAAATGCACCAAACAGTAACAGGCATGAATTAAGTACTTAATAAATATTATTGAATGAGTTGGTGAGTGAGTGAGTGAATGACTGAGTGAATCAAGTTTGACTGGTTATCATGACAACTTAAAACAATGGAAACCACTGCCTCCTTCTCACTTCCCACCATGAATCTGAGCACTAAAGTAAGAATCTTACCTTGTTTTCCACAGGGAGATCCAGGTGGGGTCATAGGCCCTCCAGGACTTCCAGGTCCAAAAGGTGAGGCTGGTCCTCCAGGAAAAAGCCTGCCAGGGGAACCAGTAAGTATTAGCCCTTTTATTAATATTTTTCTTCCAAGTTTGTTAATTAGTACTTGTGGGTTCCTAGTTTCAGATCACAAGTATGGGAATAAGTTTAGGTCTGCAAAAAAAGAAAAAATGAACTTAAAACAGAATTACCATTCGACCTAGCAGTCCTACTACTGGGTTTCTTTTCCCAAAAGAAAATACATTGTTCTACCAAAAAGATGCATGCACTCATATGTTCATTGCATCTCTGTTCACAATAGTAATGACATGGAATCAGCGTAGCTACCCATCTACAGTGGAATGGAAAAAGAAAATGTGATACATAAAACCATGGAATACTATGCAGCCATACAAAGAACAAAATCATGTCCTTTGCAGCAATGTGGATACAGCTAGAGGCCATTATCCTAAGCAAATTAATGCAGGAACAGAAAACCAAATACTGCATGTTCTCACTTACAAGTGGGAGCTGAACACTGGTTGCACACCAACATAGACATGAGACATAGGGGATGACTGATGGGGAGAGTGGAAGAGAGTCAAGGTTGAAAAACTGTCAGGCACTATGCTTACTTCCTTGGGTAGCAGGATCATTCATACAATAAACCTCACAAGATGCAATTTACCCGTGTAATAAACCTATACATGTACCCCCCTGAACCTAAAATAAAAGTGAGGGGAAAAAATAAATATTCATCTGTTCATCTTATTCTTTTTTCTTGTTTTATTTTTTTGAGACAGGGTCTTAATCTGTTCACCCAGGCTAGAGTGCAGTGGTGCAATTATGTATCACTGCAGCCTTGACCTCTGGGATTCGAGTGATCCTCCCACCCCAGCCTCCTGAGTAGTGGAAACTATAGGCACACACCACTACGCCTGGCTAATTTTTATATTTTTTGTGTAGATGGGGTTTCCTGAGCTCAAGTGATCTGCCAACCTCGGCCTCCCAAAGGGCTGGGATTACTGGCACCTTATTCTTTAAATCAGAGATAAAACTTCTTAAAAGTCTGATAAACAAAGAGCTTTCTTCTGAAGAAACTATATGTGCTTGCAACATTTTGCATATGATTTTGGAAGATCCCTAGGCCCCCTGAATCCTAGGCATGGATTCTGTAGAGATCTATGAATCCCAGTGAGGTACACTGGTTTTAAACCATAGACGTTCCTAGGGCAGTATTGCAAAACAGAAAAACTACCTGAAATTTCCCTTCCGGAGGTTTTGCAGGTATCACCATGGTTTGCCATTTGCAGAAAAGTTTTGTGACCCAGGCTACTCCCAGGACATTGAAAACTGGACTGCTGGAAAATCTAAATAACCAATATTTTTATAATATATTTTAGGTGCCTTTGTTTCTCATCTTTGAACTTTGTATGTTATTTAATAATAATAATATTTCTCAATATCAGATGCCTAATTTTAGAAATAAAAACCTTTTATATTTTAAAGCAATTATACAAAATCTGTAACTTATTGAAATTTGTACTCCCTGTTCCTTATTCTTTTACAGAAAAAGATTTATTCAAGTGAGATGAAGAGTGATGAAACATATTTTAGTTGTAACTTCTAAGGTGTTTGTAACCTTTCTAGAAGAAGATATGCATTAATATAATTTTTCTTTTAGGGATTAGATGGAAATCCTGGAGCACCTGGTCCACGTGGGCCAAAGGTATACAAATATTATAGTTAATTTTTAAGGAATTAATAATTAATAAAATATAGTGGAAAAAAATTATGTCTCTTGAGCCTAGCACTAACAGAAGCCTCTCATTTCACAGGGTGAAAGAGGACTTCCAGGTGTTCAAGGTTCCCCAGGGGACACAGGCTCACCAGGGGTAGGAATTCCTGGCAGAACAGTAAGTGAAATTCAGTCATGTCCTTGTTGATTCCAATATCATGAAACAAAATCCAGTGTTAAATTTTAACTAGGAGAAAAGAACAGAAAGGTCAGAGGAGGAAATACAAATACACACTATCCAGGAGGATTGATGGGCGTTAAGGATGTATCACTTAAGCACAGAGACAGTACCCACTCTTTGTTTATTAACTTACAGATGCTGCCCACACATACACTAAATTTGGAGTAGAAGCAGTCATTTAACCCTTACACTTCCATTGTATATATTAAAAAGCACACATGAATGTTTGTAAGATGGTAAGAATGACCAACATTAGGTCATTATACATTAAAGCTTGTTTTTAATTAAAATAAGAAGTTAATATTTAAAGTGGATGGAGTATGCATAAGTGAAATGACACCAAAAAGGCCTAAGTAATGTCTTCAGAATGAAGAGATGGTGTTTTCAATGGTGAAAACAAATAATAGGCAGTTTTTAAAGTATTTAAACTATAAGGACAGAGCCTAGAACAGTCCCTATTAATAATGACCGCTATAACCACACTTGTAGACCAAATAACAATAAATTATAAAATTTTCATTTACTACAAAAAAAAGATTTTTGAACAAGAAAAGTGGAAATAAATGGTTATTCTAATGACATTAATTTAGAAAACTGGCCTGTGGTATAATAGAAAAACAAACTAACTTCTTTCCTACTATGCTCTTAGCATTCAACATAATACAATTCTGACACCAGATGTGTGGGGTTTTTTTTCCCCATCAATTCTCCAGTGGATATCAACTGGATGTTCTATTAGGCAATTCATTTCTGATACTATCTACCTGGAGTTAGAGTCAGATCCCACAAAACTGACCCCTACTTCAGATGCTAACTGCATATCTGGGCCTTTATGACTTCTGTCCAGCCAGCTGTAAGTTGTGAGTTCCTATGACCCCCACTTCAGGTTCTATAGTTTGCTGGAGTGGTTCACATAATCAACTAATGCTTTCTTACATTTACTGGTTTATGATATCAGTAAAGGATACAGTTGAACAGTCAGAAGAAGAGATACAAAGGAAGAGGTCTGAAGGGTCCCTGAGTGTAGGAGCTTTGGTCCCCATGGAGTTGGGGTGTGTCACTGTCCTGACGTGGGTGTTTTTACCAGCCTGGAAGCTCTCTAAACCCCATATTTTGGGATTTTATAGAGGCTTCATCATGTCAGCAAGATTGATAATTAACTATATTTCCTGCCCCTCACCCCTCTTCAGAGAATGTGGGGTGGGCTGAAAGGCTAAGCTTCTAACTGTGGCTTGGTCTTTTCGATAATCAGCTCCTATCCAGAAGCCCACTGAGAGTCACCTCATTAGGAAAAAAAAGCTTTCCTATCACCCAGAAAACCCAAGGGATTAGGAGCTCTGTGTCAGGAACCAAGGCCAAAAAACAAGTATTAGAACAAAAGTTTCTCTTAGCAACCTACTGTTAAGGAATTGGTGAGGTTTTCAGGAGCTCTGTGCCAGGAACTGGAGGCAGAGACCAAATATTATTGTATCACAATATCATATCCTTATATTGAAGTTACCATGAAAAGCTAAAAGAAAACTTAAGTAGTGAAGGGTTATGTTGTGTGTGATGATTTTCTGATTTGCCAGGGCAAGAATGTAAAAGACCATTGGAGATGGAATTAAACAAAGTAAAAACTTGTATCAGAAAATTATTAGGGGCTGGATACAATGGCTCATGCCTGTAATCCAGCACCTTGGGAGGCCAAGGCAGGCGAAATACTTGAGGTCAGGAGTTTGAGACCAGCCTGGCCAACATGATGAAGCCCCATCTCTACTAAAAATACAAAAATTAGCCAAACATGATGCCCGTAATCCCACCTACTCAGGAGATGGAGGTAGGAGAATCACTTGAATCCAGGAGGCAGAGGTTGCAGTGAGCCAAGACTGTGCCACTGCACTCCAGTCTGATGACAGAGTGAAACTCCATCTCAAAAAAAAAAAACAAAAAAAGAAAAAGAAAGAAAATAAAATTATTAGGGAAGTGATGGTGGTTGAAGAAAAAAAAATCACTCGGGGACACAGGATAAATAGAAAGGGAGCAAAAGTAGCTTTGACAAGAGCAGTAATATGAATCTTTTTTTTTTTTTAATAAGAAAGGCAAAGTCCATGAGCAGTTACTCCAGTCAACTGCTCTTGACTTACTTAGATTGCAAATTCTTTATACAGAAATTCATGGTTACATAAGAGTGGTACAACTAACATCATTAAGTTCCCCAAAAATCTCCCAGCCTCATTTTGTTTATCTGAAGTTCTAATTTTCTAGAAATAGAAAAAATAATTGATTAATATTTTACTTCCTACTCCTGTCACCGAACACTGGTTCTGGCAATTTCTTTCAAGAGATAAATGACTCAAAGTAGAAAGCAGAAAAGAAAAGAAGCCCCAAGCCAGCTATGCCTGTGGGCAGTCAGTTTCTGACAGATGGAATTTGGATGCATTCTTTGTGCCCTTATGAATGTGCAGTGACAGATTATGATAATGAGATAGATGTCCCAGGTTTCTGAACGAAATCATCTTGATGTTTCCAGCAACAAGTATCTGAGTAAGCATTCACCTACAACCTGAAAGTCTTGGCCGACTTTGCAGTTTTCCATGTGTGACTGGTGGCAAACCCTGTTGTTCCTCTAAGTACATTACAATGTTTAGTCTTTTATCTCACTTGGATAAATTAGGACATTCTTGGTGGAATTTTTATAATAAAATCTAATTTTACTCAGGGCTCCCAAGGACCAACTGGAAAGCCAGGTATTCAGGTAAGCTACTTAACTAATTTTTTAGCACAGAAAAGCCAGCTTGCTTACTTGGGGGAAATGACTGAAAGACCATCCTCATAAGTAACTTTTTATTGCCCACCTTTTCCAGGGTCCTCGAGGTCTTCCTGGGTTGCCAGGAACTCCAGGGACTCCAGGAAATCATGTAAGGACTTTCTTTATCTACCCTCCCCCATTTTCATCTGCACCTGTGCCAACATGCAAAGATTGAACACAGATGCCTCTTTTTCAGGGAGCTCCAGGGAGGGATGGAAAGCCAGGCCTGCCAGGCCCCCCAGGTGACCCGGTATGTAGACAGAACTTGTCTGATTTATGTATCTTAAATGCACTCCAAAGCCAAACAGCCTACCAAGCAAGTTTTGCTGTCCAAACTAATTAGAATGCTTGGTGACTGCTTGGTGATTTTGTTTATCCCCATTATTTTGTCGAAGGAAAAAAAATTCAGGCTGGGTCATCCTTTCTGTGTGTGTGATGAATACTTACTTCCTAAGGGTATAATTCAACTGTACAATTTTGCCCCAGGCTGAGCCTTGGCATATAATGTCTTAATCCCATTGAAAAATGAGATAAAATATATCGCTATAATTTCTATGCTTTCTAATGCTAGTGGCTAAATAAATTTCATTTTTCTAAATGAAATTTTGCAGGTAACTTACCCACAATATGGTACAGAACCATTGATTCTGTAGCTTTAAAATGCTGTAATGATTAAATTATGAAAACTGGCTTGAGTAGGCTCTTAAAAAATGAGTTTAGGCACTAAATGTGTGTTCCAAAGTTTTATTTTAGGTTAAACCTTGTTTTGAGCAATAGTGAAATCCCTTTAAAAAGCTTCAGACTCTGCAGTTATAATTTGAGAGGCCATATGGTACATGACATTGTATTAAGAATCTTGTATAATAAAATTCAAATCTGGCCTCTCAGTTCTAAGCTTCACAAATACTTTCTGCCTCCCACAGTGTTTGGGCCTTATGTGCCTTTATAAGCTATGCGCAGAAGCATATTTTGGCATTACTTTAACACCACTGTTGAGTGAATCACTATGCATTTTTTCTGGGAATCTTGCAGAGTGTTACTTGGGTTTACACAGTGGCTGTCTGAAAGAACATCTTAAGACGTGGGCCAAAATGGGACCCAAGTTCCTTCAGTGTTTTTCTTACCTATCACTTAAGCCAACTGTAGGTTCTTTTGAACTTTCATGAGAGATAACTTTAAGGCAAACTTATGTGGTACTTTTCATATTTCTCAACAGCCTGATAATGTGTTTTCCAGAGGAGTGATTTCCTTTTAATAAATAATTTATCTTTATGTATTATTTAAAACCAGTAATATACTAGGGATGGCATAAAGGTTGCCATGAAAATATAAAATACAGATGCACAGTCAAAACTATGATATGTGTGTTTGCACATTCATGAGAGAAGAATAATGAATATTTTTCAAAAATTGTTCTGAATTCTGTCAGTGTCATGTGTACATTTATTGATATGGAACATAATGTTAAGCCAATGATTCTGAAGTGAGACACTAGGAGCCACATGGCATTTTAAGGAAAAATATCTGCATGGTACTGTATGTTTATATTGTATTTTATTCATATATAAATGCATATATTTGGTTTTATCTTCTTAACTACAGATTGCACTTCCTCTCTTGGGAGACATCGGTGCTTTGCTCAAGGTACTCTGTTGCTGTGTAAGAAATTGCATGTTAATTTCCAGGAAATATCAGAAAGAAAATATTTAGCAGAAATTGAGTCAATTGCTTAGCTGGAAGTACAATTCAATTCTTAAATGGCAGGACATCTTTAAGATAGGAAAATAAACATGTGTCTTTATATATCTTATGCCATTTATCCTAATCCTTTCACTCTCTTCTTCTTTACCAGCCTCTCACTTTCAGTGGGGTAGGGGTAGAGGGCAGGGGGTAGGATAGTTATGAATTGGCTACAGGGAAGGAATTGTATCATTAGCACCCTGGAGTAGATTATTCTCTCCTCTGGAGGAATATCTTTCTCTTAATGGGTTTTGATCCACCCTGGCTGGTGAAACCTAAATCTTCTCACTGTATCTGTCATGGTCAGTCCCAAGATGAAAATCAGTGCTGCTCTATAAACAGCCACTTACAAGGCTGAATTTTGATGTCATGGGATTTTACAAAATTCCAGTCGACAACTGCCCTAACACCTGTTACTCTGTTCAATAAAAATCATCTCTACCTATTATCATCTCAGGGAATTAATCTTGCTACCTTTTTGTTTTTTTTTCCTCTAACACTTCCCTGTCTTTTATCAGTAGAACAGATGGGGGGAATGATAATGGTATATATGTAAGGGTAGGTATTTGCATGTTTCTGCCTGGTATGCTAAGTAAAATTGAGTAAGACCACATGAATATCAGGCCCATGACTTTATACTGAAACACTATGTGTTGTATCTGTGTATGAATGGACATTGTGTATGTGTACACACACACACATGCACACACACACATACACGAGACTTTAGATATATATGATTTAGTTTGTATTTCTAGCATTTATCTCAGTGATTTACACAATTATCTGCACAATCGTAAGCAGGCAAAAATATTTGTTTAATTGAATTCAAAAGACTTGAATTCCAGCATATACATTTGTAAGGTAATTGGAGTTTTGGGAGTAGATATATAAATGTAAGTGTAAATATGAATATAAATATAAAAATAAAGGAATTTCTAAGACCTCCAAAAGCCAGCAGTTTTTATAAACCAGAGAAGAATATTTGTGGGGATTTTAGGAAAATCTTGTGTTTATTGAGTTAAAATTACATCCCAGTCAATATGCCACTTTACTTACATCATCTCATTTAATTTCCATAGTAATCTTATGAGTTCAGGCTGTTGCAGCATTTCTACTCTATAGATGAGAGACCTGAAGTTCTCAACAGTTAGGCAACTTTTTCAGAGTCACAGAGCAAGTAAATGTAACATTAACACAGAAACATAGGTCCTCAGATATTCAGTCCTAGATTCTTTACAAGACAGTGGTGTTGGAAATAGGATTGCAGCAGTTCTATCATTTCAGAATACTTAGGGTTCTTTAAGGATGAGAGACTTGTATACCTTAGTAGAAATGAATATACTGGTAGAAAATGGGATCTCACAGAACAGATAAAAGGACCATGAATAGGATGAATAGGGTCTGATAGGAAGCGGAACCAGTGTTCCTGGGCTCGCAGAAGTGGAACTGACAGTCTCGCCCGGGAATCACCCCTCTAATGAATGTGCTCTGCCGTTGCTCCAGTCCCTGCATCATTTCACCCAGGTTCTGAGTCCATAGACAACAGGATATCTTGACTGATAGTCTCCACAAACTGTATACAATAGAAGAAAAGGGAGGCACGTAGTTCCCCATACAAAATCCAAATACAGGAATTTAGATTGTACGGTGGATATGCCAGGCCAATGTAATAACGTAATGTTAAATCCTGATCCTGTTACCCAGTACGTTAACTCTGTCTCTCTCTGCCTTGATTCTTTAGCCAATTTGATCATCCTGCTTTCTGTTTACAAAAATTTCTTTGATTAAAGTATTAAAAAGAACTGGCATAATTATAGGCCCCTTCAAAGGCCATCTTCTAGATTAATCAGTATATCAATCCCTCTTTGAATGACATTGTGTATTGGTTAATAATTGATGCATCTTTATTCTTTTCATGAGAAAATCTTAAGACATTTTTCCAAGAATATTAGTAAAATTCAGTTTTTTAAAAAAATTTACCATTCTGGTAACCCAAAGAAAATGAAGTCAGTTTCAAATGACTCTTAAAAATTATATTGGTAATAATGATTACCATTTTTCAATGTTTTACTAAGACAGTCAATTGAATAATCTATTTTGAAATGTTGCTCCATATTGATATGCCAAAGTTTTACTCCATATTGAAATACCATGTTTGTATCTGAAGATAATTATCTTTTTAATAGTTTTTCAACTATGGAAATCCTTTTGTTTCTCTTAAGTTCTCAAGTGTCCCTTTATCTTCATAGTTTTTCAGATATCATCAGTAATAGTTCTATAAATATATATATATATTTAACTCCCCTACCAATACATTATCTCTGTCAAATAAACCAGGTGGTAAAATTAGTCTGGGAAAGATTGCACATAACTCTAGCTTCTTTTTATATATTCAGACTCTAAGAAAGACCACCATGAAGAGAGCTGTTTAACCCAGCATTTTTGAGATGATTTGCCTCGTGTATTTGTCAGGGTTCTCTAGAGGGACAAAACTAATAGGATAGATGTATATATGAAAGGGAGTTTATTTTATTTTATTTTATTTTATTTGTTTATATTATTTATAGTACTTTAGGTTCTGGGCTACATGTGCAGATCATGGATGATTGTTGCATAGGTACATACATGGCAATGTGGTTTGCTGCCTCCATCCCCCAGTCACCTATATCTGGCATTTCTCCCCACGTTGTCCCTCCCCAACCTCCCCACCTCCCACTGTCCTTCCTCTAGTCCCCCCTTCAACAGACCGCAGTGTGTGATGCTCCCCACTGTGTCCATGTATTCTCATTGTTCAGCACCCGCCTATGAGTGAGAACATGTGGTGGTTGATTTTCTGTTCTTGTGTCAGTTTGCTGAGAATGATGGTTTCCAGATTCATCCATGTCCCTACAAAAGTCATGAGCAAATCATTTTTTATGGCTACATAGTATTCCATTGTGTATATATGCCACGTTTTCCTTGTCCAGTCTATCATTGATGGGCATTTGTGTTGGTTCCCAGATCTTTGCTATTGTAAACAGTGCTGCAATGAACATAGGTGTGCATGTGTCTTTATAATAGAACAATTTATAAACCTTTGGATATATACCCAGTAATGAGATTGCTGGGTCCAATAGAATTTCTGTTTCTAGGTACTTGAGGAATCGCCACACTCTTCCACAATGGTTGAACTAGTTTACACTCCCACTAACAGTGTAAAAGCATTTCTATTTCTCCACATCCTCTCCAGCATCTGTTGTTTCCAGATTTTTTAATGATGAGATGGTATCTCAATGTGGTTTTGATTTGCATTTCTCTAATGACCAGTGATGATGAGCATTTTTTCATGTTTGTTTGCCTCATATATGTCTTCTTTTGAAAAGTGTCTGTTCATGTCCTTCATCTACTTTTGAATGGGCTTGTTTTTTTCTTGTAAATCTGTTTTAGTTCTTTGTAGATTCTAGATATTAGCCCTTTTTCAGATGGGTAGACTGCAAAAACTTTTTCCCATTCTGTTGCTTGCCAGTTCCCTCAAATGATTGTTTCCTTTGCTGTACAGAAGCTCTGGAGTTTAATTAGATCCCCTTTGTCTATTTTGGCTTTTGTTGCCATTGCTTTTGGTGTTTTAGTCATGAAGTCCTCTCCTATGCCTATGTCCTGAATGGTTTTGCCTAGATTTTCTTCTAGGGTTTTTATGGTGTTAGGCAGGTGTCCCCAAACTACGGCCCGCAGGCCGCATGCGGCCCCCGGAGGCCATTTATCCGGCCCCCCACTGCACTTCAGGAAGGGGCACCTCTTTCATTGGTGGTCAGTGAGAGGAGCACAGTATGTGGCGGCCCTCCAACGGTCTGAGGGACAGTGAACTGACCCCCTGTGTAAAAAGTTTGGGGACGCCTGGTGTTAGGTCTTATGTTTAAGTCTTTAATCCATCTGGAGTTAATTTTTGTGTAAGGTGTCAGGAAGGGGTTCAGTTTCTGTTTTCAGCACATGGCTAGCCAGTTTTCCCAACACCATTTATTAAACTAGGAATCATTTCCCCATTGCTTGTTTTTTTCAGGTTTGTGAAAGATCAGATGGTTGTAGATGTGTGGTGTTGCCTCCAAGGCCTCTGTTCTATTCCATTGGTATATATCTTATCTCTGTTTTGGTACCAGTACAATGCTGAAAGGGAGTTTATTAAGGAGAATTGACTCACGCGATTACAATGTAAAGTCACATGATAGGCTGTCTGCAAGTAGAAGAGCAAGGAAGCCAGTAGTGGATCAGTCCAAGTCCCAAAACCTCAAAAGTAGGGAAGCTGACAGTGCAGTCTTCAGTCTGTGGCCAAAGGCCTGAGAGCCCCTGGCAAGCCACTAGTGTAAGTCCAAGAGCCCAAAGCTGAAGAACTTAAGAGTCTTATGTTTTAGGGCAGGAAGCATCCAGTGCAGGAGAAAGATGAAACCCAAAAACTCAGCAGGTCAGCCCACCTTCTTCTGCCTGCTTTATTCTAGCCTCACTGGCACCTGATTAGATTGTACCCACCCAGATTGAGGGTGGGTCTGCCTCTCCCAGTCCATCAACTCAAATGTTAATCTCCTTTGGAAACACCCTCACAGATATACTCAGGAACAATACTTTGCATCCTTCAATCCAGTCAAGTTGACACTCAATGTTAACCATCACACCTTGTAAGCTTTTCAGTATCATGCAGAATTAGTGTTCCAAGGAGCCTATTTTTGAAAATCAGATTTACACTGCTATTTATTAGGTCAAAAAGATTGAATTTGAATGGCCATAGGCTTTCTTGCCAGCTTCTTATCAATGGCAAGCTTCACTTCCTTTTCATGTTTAAAGATTCTTCCCTTTAAAGAAAATGATAGAGAATAGAAACTTAGGTTGTCCTACCTTCTGTCAGCTGTTAACTGTCTCCCCCACTCAGTGGCCCTTATTCTCTTCCTTTCTTGGTCATATTCTTATTCCACCAATTTATTTAAAATAAGCCTATATAGAGCTTTTCACACACTCTTTCTTTAGCTGTGTGATGAGAGTTATGTTTATCTTATGAGCTCAGACACTTGAAGTCAAGCCTTCACAGATTAGCTAAAGGTTACAGAGAAGGCAATGGAAAGGTAATTCCACTTAGATTTCCTATTGTCACTTGGATTTGACCTGGGAATCAAGTCTAAGTCAGTCAAGTAATTATTTCTCTCGAGTGCCTCTGCTGACAAAATGTTAGTAAAATGTATGTAGTTGGAGAACTAATTTTGCTCCCAAAAGGACAAATCCTCTCAAGTGTTTGTTGTTTTTAAGATGATTTATGCTACAGGTTGTATCAATTCTGAAATCTTGCTAGGTTTTCTAAACTTTATTATCACTCCCTTTTAAAACATTCTGCTAAACAATTGAACCTCAGTTTTTGTTCTTGACTTCTGTGTCTTTTCCTTATTTATTTAGAATTTTCTATTTAAGTATCATTGAAGACATGCTTTTAAAATAGAAAGCTTATCAATATCATAAACAGATATCACTGATGAGCTTTGTAAAGAGTTTTTACCTTACAAAAATTAATGTTTTTAAATGGGATAAATCAAGTTTCTGAAAGCAGAGTGACCTAGCAATTGCTATATCACTCATCTCTGACAAAAGTTCCAAAAAAACTTCACATCACATAAAATCTCACTTTTATAGATGGCTTTTATAACTCTCTCAGTAACCTTATCTTTATACTCATTAGAATTTCTGTGGTAACTGCCAAGCCAGTGTCCCAGGGCTGAAAAGCAACAAAGGTGAAGGAGGAGGCACTGGTGAGCCTGGAAAATATGATTTCATGACCCGGGAGGTGAGAAACCTGGCTGAGTGTTTAGGAACCCTGTAGGTTACATGTAGTGCATCCACTCAGTTCTGTTCTTCCTCTGTCCTGTAGGGTGATATAGGGCCACGGGGTCCTCCAGGAATCCCAGGCAGAGAGGGACCAAAGGTAAGGAATTCTCTCTTCCATTTTCCCCTGTGGAACCCGCAATTCAGTGTGAAAAAAGGAACCCAATTTAAAAATATACAACTTTTAAAATACATATGTGTGTGTGTGTGTGTGTGTGTGTATGTGTGTGTGTGTGTGTATGTACCTATATATATATGGAGAGAGAGAGAGAGAGAGAGAGAGAGAGAGAGAGAATGAGAGAGAGAGAGTGTGAAAGAGAGAGAGAAAGTGAGGTAAAAGGCACTTGCAAATGTTGCCATTTATTTGTTCCTCGACCCTGTCCAAATTACATGCCCGAAGTGTTCTTATAAAAGATTTTTTTTTATTTCCAAAAGATAAGAGAAAATGATTGCATGTGCTAGCTGAATGTATTGTCTTTTTAGGGAAGCAAAGGAGAGCGGGGCTACCCTGGTATACCTGGGGAGAAAGGCGATGAGGTAACAGATTCTTTCCTAACTATATAGTCCTAATATTGATTCTCTTTACATAGCTCAACAGAGTAAAAATGTTAATTTTTATATGGCTCAGATCTAATGCTAGAACCAATAAAAACAGAGACCACTTAGAGCTTTTAAATGTTGACACATTTTAAATAACATGTTTATGTTTATTACCAATGGTCCAGTTTTTGAGACAAAGAAATTAAGGCACAGAGTTAATATGTCAGTTACAATTCTTCTGTTTTCATTTAGCAGATAGCAATTCCAGCTCTCTCAAAACAAAAGTAAGGAAAAGGGGAAAGGAAAATTTTCTCAAAAGACTCCCAGGGTAGCTAAGAGATTTAAAGGAATAGTTGGACAACCAGCCTAGAAGTAAGCGCAGCTCAAGAACCCAACAGAGCTTCCCTGGGTACCCCTAAACTGTGATTCAACTTCAGCGACCTTGAATTGCCTGTTTCTTTGCTCAGCTTTCAAATTCTTGGGAGAAAAAAACTATCAGAAGAATCTTACTGTTCTAGTTTACGTCACCTGCTCACCCTCTGGATTAAGGTTCCAAGTCCAATGTGCTTTTGATATAATATAATTTTTTTACTCTAAGCCATGGTGATGCTCAGGACATCACTTTTTTCCTACATAATTCACATTAACTCTTAGAAAAACCAATTAGAATGATGAATTGCTGTTAGTTTAAACAGTTTTGAAACTAATAATTCTTAATGAAAGTAAGTAAGCCATCTGGCATATATTAACCTTGATGTTATTGTGGAAAAATAAAGAAAATCTATTCTTCTAGGTGGAGTTATATTTTACATTGCCAGTTATCATCATGTATTATTGTTTCTAATTAATATTGCTTGTATTCTAGAAAACTTTGAGGTTTGATTTTTTCCGAAGTTAAAAATTGAATACCAATACATACAATATTTATTTTCATCCATAAATAAAACATAATCTTCAAAATAAGTTATTGTGCTTTTCCTTCCTCATGTTCCACAGAAAGTTTTACTAAAGTACAAGCATAATAACTGATTTTCATAGTCCAACAGCTTTTAACTGCCTCCACTCAAAAGTAGGCTTTAAAGGCAATTGAGAAGGTAGTAACAAAAAGATCAGGAAATAATTGGAATTCAGGTTTTTTATAAGTGACTCTAAGTTAAATTTACTAGAAGTTAATTTTCATTGATTCTGCAGGGTACTTTGCTCTTTTGGTGAACTGAAATCCATTGTTAATATTCCTCCACACTTCAATGGGCTTTTTCTTTGGTACCTCTCATAAATTCTTTAACACAATTCACAAAATTTTGTGCAATACTTGTTACATGGGGAGTTCCAGCTAGTTCAGAAGATTCTTTTCCATTGTTTCTTCATATCACTTGAATAATGTGAATAAATCTGAAGTAACCTATTGACTCGTTTAGGCCTTGTAGAGGAAATAAGGTAGTGCAGCTTTTCCTCTAACAGAAGGGAAATAATGAATATAATCTTGTCTTCTATTTGGTCTCAGATATTATTTGAAATTACAATTTATTGATTTGTCAAAGTGAATAAATCTTTGACCAAAAACATGTGAATTTCCAACTGACCAATAAACTATCCCATTTCAACATACAATATGAACATAAGATCTAATCTTATAAAATCTCAATGTCTATTGTACTCTTAGTGGAAAAGATACAGAGAGATACCCCATCTCTTTAAGCCTTCTAATTATTATGTCTTTAATCTGTTTGGGAAATGAGAGGGAGGGGTTGTCTGCTTGTTTATTACTATTAGAAAAGCAACATTTTCTTACACATTTTTCACAGACAATGTTGCACAGCTGTTGCACAGCTCGAGATAGCAACTTGGAAGATACTAATAGAACACATGCTAACCTTTGATAGATTTCTTGCTTGAAATGAAAGTCTTTCTATAATATTTTAGGATAATAATTGATAAATTAGACAAGAAAAGTATCATCAGCCAGATATTATAGCAACAGAAAATATTCTTGGTAGAAACTGAACTAGGACTTGCAAAATGAAAATATCAGAGAAGGGTAAGAACATAGCTCCAGTGATCTTTGAATATCTCTGCAATAAATTTTAATTTGTATTTTAGTTTGGCACTATATGTTAAATTAACTGGCCTACTCTTTAATATGTATTTGTCTTCTTTAATGACCATCTTGTCTTCTAAAATTATCTTATTGCCCTTTATGCATCGATAGTAACTTTTACTTTTACTACAGAATTTCAGTCTTTTCAGAGAAAGACTGCTGAGAATGATTTTTTATTTATGGACTCGAGTTTATTTTAAAGTTTAATGTGGTCATCAAAGGTTAATGAATCCCAAGCTTATAAATTAGACTACCTAAAAACTCACTCAGCATCTCTGGACTGATTCAGTTTTGAGACTAAAAGTAGCAAAAAAAGGAATATATATATAATGCATGTACATGTCGAAAGAATTTAATGGAAATATGGATATTTTGAGATAAAGAATTTCTGGTATAACAGTTACAATCTCCAGTCATTTAGAAGTGCCATTATCAATGGAAATGTTTTTTACTTTGCATTTATAAACCTGTATACAAGTTAATTTTAAGGGAATAAAAAGAATGAGTACCACATACCAATATGTACAGCCTGCACATGCACATGTGTCCATGTACACACACACACACACACACACACACACACACACACACACACAGAGACATACACAGTACTGCCAATGAGATTGATAAAATAATTTTGGAGAAAAAATATGTCAACATTCTTTAACACAAACACACACAAGATATTGCCCAAGACTTATGACATGAGGAATTCTAACATGTTCGAGTAAAATTTTTAAGCATTTCTTCACATCATGTCACATGAATAAACCTGAAGTAACAAATGATGCCATTTGGCTTTGAATAGACAAATCTGGAAGAACTTAGTCCTTGATCCCACTGATTCAAAGAATCTTGATCCACCTCACAGTCCTATAGAATGCTTATAATCAATATGTAGTAACATTTCCATGGTCACATCATCTAATATTTACAAAATATTTGAAAATTCATATATCATAATCGTAAAAGGTAAAGGAATTGTATGATGACAAAGAATGGTATGGCAATATAAAAAGAATACTCAGTAAAAGATACTAAATCCTGAAAGAGTGGAATCATTCAATCTAGAACTTGATGTATATCGCAGGGTTATCTGAAATAACAAAGGGGTACTTTAAAATATTCTTTTTCATTATAGAAGTGATCTCAGTTCACTATAGAAAATTGGAAAAATACACAAAAGCATTAAAAGATAAAATTTCTCCCTATTCCCACTACCCAATAAGGACTTCTGGTAATAATGTCATGGTCCACAACTGTATTAGTCCATTTCCACACTGCTATAAAGAACTTTCCTGAGACTGGGTAGTTTATAAAGAAAGGGCTTTAATTGACTCACAGTTCCACACATCTGGGAAGGCCTCAGAAAACTTACAATCATGGCAGAAGGTGAAGAGGAGGCAAGCAGCTTCACAAGGCAGCAGGAGACAGAGCAAAGGAGGAACTTCCAAACACTTATAAAACCATCAGATCTTCTGAGAACTTACTCACTATCATGAGAACAGGATGGGGAAAACTGCCCCCATAATCCAATTACCTCCCTCCCTCTACTTGTGGGGATTACAGTTTGAGATGAAATTTTGGTAGCAACACAGAGCTGGATCATATCAACAACACCTCATCTATAAATTCCAAAATGAAAGCCTCAGAAAACCCTGTAAATGTTTCCGAAATTCGACTTTGTTTCCCAAGCAAATTTTTTTGGCAGCCCAATCTGGCCTAACTCTCATGGAGCTTGTCTATTCCACTCTGTTAGAGTATCATGTTTTGCCACAGAAATATTTGTGTGTTTATTAGAGGGTACGCCTTCAGGCACCACTGGCAGTGTTACATAATATTTAGTGTGTAAATCATGTTACCTATGAAATGAAGTATATCATGTTATCTGTGAAATTCCGCCAGACCAGAAAGCAGTCTGTGATTAAGCTAGTCTGTTTGAAATAGAAATTGCATATAAAAGAGGATTCTATTTTTTATTTATGATTTTTGGCACTAAAAATTTATATTTTTGAAATTTAAAAGTTTCTGATAAAACTTTTATCTATTTTTCATGATAAAATAATAAAAGTCTGTATGTATCATTCCCATCTTTTAGGAAGTACATTTACAATTGTTTAAAAATTTAGACCCCGTGCTACAAATCTTATAAGATTTGTGACTTTCATTTTTGTATGTTATCTAACTTTTCTAAAACATAATTTCAATAATTGCAAAATGTTTCTTGAAAAAGGTGAAAGATTTATGCGATCTGAAGAGAAACCAGAATATTCATATTATAAATTGTATGTAACTTATTTAACAATATTCTGTTGTTGGCAAATGTATCAAAGTAACAAAACTAATTACCTAAGTGAGCTAATCTTACCAGTTCTTCCTTGATATATAAATGTATCGGCATCTTAAATCCTAGCCAGTATAATTAGTGCTATTCTATAAATCTAAGGAGAGGAGGGAGGAGAAATCTATTCATTATTATGCTTAAACGATTAAAGGGTTCCAAATTTAAATTCACCAATGAGCCAAATTTCTTCTTATAATAAACTGATGAGCTAAAATAAATATTATATCATAAAACATATTCCATTTTTCCCTAGCTGAATGAAGCTTCAGTGCAATCATATATTTCTTTGATGGCATTCTGCCAATCTAAAATTTGTATTTCCATGTTTACCAGTACGAGATTCTTAGATACTACTGCTGATGGAATGGCTCTGTAAAATCAGAAATTCTCTATGAATCACCAGATTAAATTATGTTTGCTACAGATTCCATATTGTGGCATTTTAGCTCACTCTTCTTACTCCTTAAAGCTGAGTATTTGCTCATATTCTTACTTATAAGTGGGAGCTAAGCTATGAGTACACAAAGGCATACAGAGTGATATAAAGGACATTGGAGCCCCCAAAGCAGGGAGTATAGACAAGGGGTGAAGGATGAAAAACTACTTGTTGGGTACAGAGTGTACACTACTTGGGTGATGGGTGCACCAAAATTGAGGACTTCACCATTATACAAATTATCCATATGACCAAAAATCACTTGCACCCCTAAAGAAAAATTAATATTTTTGAAATTTAAAAATTAGGAAAAAAGGGGTATTTGATTTGTATATGACATACATTATGTTTCTCAGTTAGCTAAATATGCGTTTAATGTTCAGTGGTCAAAGTATTTGGTTAACTAAAATGCCTTTTTCCCAATGATAGATTTTATGGTAGGAACTATCTTTTCCAGGGTCTTCAAGGAATTCCAGGCATTCCAGGTGCTCCAGGCCTGACTGGACCCCCTGTAAGTATTTGTTAAAACAATTCTATTCACAGGTCATATCTGCTGAGACGATGCAAGGTGAATTAATTTTCTTCATTGCCTTTTGTTTTCTGTGCCTCTATGTAGATTGTCCAGCTATTGCCTAGACAAGTACCCTCATCCAAGCTCTGAGATTTTCATTTAGTATTAAGGCTGCTCAGTGTCCTGGGTACTTGCAACAAAATTCCACCAGACCAGAAAGCAGTCTGTTATTAAGCTAGTCTGTTTGAAATAGAAATTGCATATAAAAGAGAATTCTATTTTTTATTTATATTTTTTTGGCACTAATCTTTAGAAGAAATAGTCAACTGGCACCACAAACTGAGAATTTATTTTCTAAAGGAAAAAAAAGTGTGCTAAGGATTATCAGATTTAATTTATTTTTATTCCTATGTATAAATTAAAATACCTCTGTTTCAGTCAAGACTTTTACTGCCCCTCAAACACACTATCAAGGCCTTTGTGTCTTTCACTGTCTTGTTTTCCTAGAACAGAATCTCTTTTCCTTTTGCCAAACACAATCTCTCATTCAAACAGAGTTTAATTCTAGAGTTGCCAGATAAAATACAGTGCATGCAGTTAAATTTGAGTTTCCGATAAACAAATAATTGTTTAGTATAAGCTCATCCCAAATATTGTGTTTTTATTTGCTAACTCTGGCAACTCAACATATGCTTCAATTTCTCTGCCTCATCCTTTCTTAGAGTTCCTATGCTGATAGAGTCTTTACTACACCAATAAAAATGAAGTTATATTTTTTAATGTTTGAAATATGGATTTGCTATAATTAAGTTGTGTCATGTATGCTTTCACCACATTTATATAGAACAAACCTGGCTTTAAATTGTAACCTAAAATTAAAAGTGATGAAAAAGAGTTGTGAAAGAAACCATGAAAATTATAGCTAACTCTCTTCCCCAAGGATTAAAATTAAGTTTTATTTTTCAGTGGTAAAATGCAGATCACATATCTCAATAGGCACACTGTTAATTCTGCTATCTTGAAGTATTTAAAATGGTGATCCCTACCAAAACTGTATCTCATTTAGGAAGGCATAATGTTATGTAAATTGCCATTTAAACAGCAAGACTAGATTCTTAAATGTATCAAAGGTTCCAATTAAGGTCATTAAATGTGGTTGACCAAGGTGAAAAAGCGACCACAAATACAAATTTTACCCTTCCAAAGGCTTATCAGCAGGATACAGCTGCTGTATCAGCCAGAAGAAATATAAGCTTTTAGGGCTTATTTAATTAGGATTAAATGACCTTCAAAATGTGTAAGTTTTAGTAACCAACTTCCAATACCCTTTGGCCATTTAATTGTTGTTTCTGTAACAAACTTAGTTTTGTGTTTGACAGGGCTTATTGGGAAGAACTGGACATCCTGGTCCCACAGGAGCAAAAGGTGAAAAGGTACAAAGGAAATGCCTCACTTACCATCCAAATTGGGGCTTGGGGTGGGAGCAGGATGAGACTCTTCACAGAGAGAGCCATAAAATCAAGCAAAGCCTGAAATCAGAAGTGATGGCAGGGAATAGCTATTTTTGTAGTGAACTTGGAAGAACATAGGTCCAAAGGTTGTTCTAAACACAGGAGATATTTTCCTAGGAGAAAGGATAAACAGAACACTGGTGCCATATAACAAAAGTTCAGGCTGGATTCGGGATCCTGGGCAACCATCTATGTGGAAGGATGGGGTGGGGGGAGCCTCCTGAAAGGATGCAAGTAATGCAGAGTGTACCAGGGAGCTACACCCACAGAAGCTATCAGTTTTCTATGACTAAATACCATAGTTGGAGTGGCCTATAAACAACAAATATTTATGCTTATTTCTCACAGTTCTGGAGTGTGGGAAGTCCAAGATTAAGATGCTGGCAGAATCAGTGTCTGACAGAGTCTGCTTTCTTGTTCATAGATGGCACCTAGTAGCTGTGTCCTCACATAGTAGAAGGGTGACCAAGCTCCCTTGGGCCTCCTTTATAAGGGCACTAATCCTTTTCATGAAGGCTCCACCCTCATGACCTAATCACTGCCCAAAGGCCCCACCAAAAGCTCCAGACAGCAGGCTGGCTCTCAGGACCAAGATTCCAGTAACTAAAGAGCTTGCCAAGACAGTCTAGAAGTTCTGTTCCTAGACAGTCATGGGGAAAATTCACTGAAGAACCAGGGTAGCTTATTTCCTGGTAGATCAGTTATTGGACAGATGGGTTGCCGTGGTCAGAAAAGAGGAACAGCAATAGAAGAGTCTCAGAGAGGACGCCACACAGCTTCACATGTTTACCTTATTTAGGATCTAAATTGGCCCTATTGCCCTAGTCCAGGCAGAGCCATAAAATAAGTGAAATAAGCCTAGCTATTCAGATAAGGGAAATAAGAATCAAGAGTCCACATGTGCCACTCAAGCAGCTTCCACCCACTCATCAGGACACAAGTTCCTTGACCAACATGGAACATAATGACATGAAGGAGCAAATAAATCCCAGCACATTTTAAAGAAAACAATGCCTTTATTCTAGATAGTCTACCCCACTAGCCTTTTTTCTCTGTTCTCTATGGAAATTATTCAGTCATAGACTTGCCTTTGAAGTTAATGGGAATTCCACACTGAGAAGAGCTTTGGAGCACAAATGAGAGTGAAGATATGACTTTTAATTGTGCCAGGGGGGAAAAAAAAGTCAGTAGGCACATATTTTTCCTTATTTGTTGTCTCATGAGAACTATGACATCATTCTTTGATGGACAATGCCAGTTGTCAGCAGAATATGACATGTCTTAGAGAGATAGCCACCATCCAAGCAGTCTGGGAAAAGATACAATATGTTTGTTCTTTGTCATATATTCTCAGGCAAAAGCACTGCAAGAAAAACTTTACAGTTTATTTTTATTGATAAACATACAAACCAAAGATTTTATGATGCTTTCTTTTGTTACTAAAAAATGGGAGGGTATTGAAATGAAGTCCTTCATTATATTTATGGAAATAGGCTAAAATCCCTCAAAATTCTTGGACATTGTGAGTAGAAATTTTACTCTATCTGAATTCTTTTTTAATTAACCATATCTTGCCATTTCCCCTGATATAGACAGACTTAAAAGATTTTATGAGGCTATTATTTTAAGAGAAAAGCAGAGTTACAGGAAGAACTGCTGAGAGACACCAGGAGGGACTTCAATAGCTCTGCTTATTATGGACCAATAAACATCTGTGGTTTGTAAAAATAAAAGTGAAATACATTTTTCAACTTTCAACTTGAATTCATTTTCACAAATTCCATTTTCAGTCTGCTTCTCCTGTAGGACTAAGACTGTTTAAATTGTACAGACCATTTGCTTTAAATAGTGCTATACCACAGTTACTTCTGTTCAGGGATATGTGTCTGACTTGGGTGTAAAGTCAGATATTAATTTAGGAAATGGAAGATGAAGTTTCTCCTCCTGCAGACACAACAACACAGGTTATGATTTTTTTACTTTGGTCAAATTATGTTGATGTCCCCTCTGGGTCCCAAAAATGAAGGTGGTAGAAATGAGGCTCAAAGTAAGGGCTAACTCAGAGTCACAATCCCAGAGCCCACTGCCTGCTTATAGAAGAGTTCCACATGGGGAGAGTTACCTCAGCTGCACTGGAAGTCCGGGACATGATGACCTGTGTTGTCTGGCTCCTTCTGAAAATAAGCTTGATTTCTAGAGCTCACACAGTGAAAATCCGAATAGGTATGGGAAAGGCATTTACCTTTCCTGCAGTGGGTAAAGGAGAGAGCCAAGCCAAGCTGAATGAGAGAGCCAAGCTGTGTAAAACTACAGGGCTCAACGATGATAGACTGGATAGGGAAAATGTGGTACATATACACCATGGAATATTATGCAGCCATCAAAAACGATGAGTTCACGTCCTTTATAGGGACATGGATGAACCTGGAAACCATCATTCTCAGCAAACTGACACAAGAGCAGAAAATCAAACACCGTATATTCTTGCTCATAGGCGGGTGTTGAACAATGAGAACACATGGACACAGGGAGGGGAGCACTACACACTGGGGTCTGTTGGGGGGAAATGGGGGAGGGGCGGGGGGTGGGGAGGTGGGAAGAGATAGCATGGGGAGAAATGACAGATACAGGTGAGGGGACGGAAGGCAGCAAAGCACACTGCCATGTGTGTACCTATGCAACAATCTTGCATGTTCATCACATGTACCCCAAAACCTAAAATGCAATTAAAAAAAAAAAAAAAAAAAAAAAAAAAAAACTACAGGGCTGAAACAGCATGGCAATTCATACTGATTTCGGAAGATGGCTTTCTGATAAATTTCAGAAGATAGTTCGTAAACCTGGGGTAGAAATGTCTCCACCGCTGATATTGGTCTATATATCCCTTGCAGGGCAGCGAGGGACCCCCTGGGAAACCTGGACCACCTGGACCACCTGTGAGTGTTCTAGACTTAAAATTCATGTTCCTGCTTAAGACTTTTTATAACTCAGAGATAAGACTACATTTAGATGTTTTCAAAGATAAAAGTCTTCCGAATTTTGTGTATAAATATAAATGATAGCAAATGTAGCTTTAAAGAGACCTGATTTGTTCCCCCTTTGGCTCAGCCACAATGTGCAATGCTCAGATTTGCAAACTGAGGGTCTCCCCATTTTGGATTTAGGAACCTGGGTTTGTGCTCCGACTCTCCACTTCCTGCCTCGGGGCCCCTGGGAAAATCATTTGACCTCAGTGTGCTTCATTCACAGAAAAGAGAAGGGACAGAAAACATAGTTCCTTTCCGCTGATGTGAGTTGGTAGAAAATCTGGTATTATGCTATATGTGTTCATTCCCATTCATGATGTCTGAGATGCAAGGAAACTCTATTTGTGTAGCGCCTAGTGAACAAAAAGTACGAGAGCCGTCGGTGTTTTTATTATTGTGTTTGAGACAGATGCGCACTCGGTCAGGGAAACTCCAGAGGAGAGGAGCCTCTCTCCGTGGCAAGTCTGCCCTCATGTGGGGCCACGCTCGAATCGCAGCCCAACAGAGCTCAGGTTCACGCCGAACACCCTTTTCCACCCCACCTCTCTGGTGAGCCAAACTCGCCAGAGAAAGGGCAGAATGGACCGTGACTTTCTAGAGACAATGAGGATTACTGTCAGTCTGCATGCAGTTGCATGCTTTGTACACGTAAATGAAGAGATTAGCACTCTATTTCCTAAACTTGTTTTTTAAATCTGTTCATCTGTGTTACTGCCCTTTTCCCTTAACAAGAAAGCTGGACAGAAAGTATTTAGGGTTCAAATCCTAAAATTCACTCCTTCCCCAGTGGGTAGAACAGCAAATATAACATGAGTTCATGAAAGAAACCTATAATTTTATAACACACTTAAGATATCTTTGTTTTCCCTCTGAATTTTTCAAAACCATCCATCCTTCAAAACACAGATTAAATGTTGTCTTCTCTGGGAAACCTTCTTTGGAAATCTCAGGTGAAAATATCCTTTGTCTCTCCAGGATCTAGCACACTAAAATATAGTAGACATTCAGTCACTGTCAGATGAATGAGTGAAATAATAAAGTAATAAATGGATGGAGCATTTTTCTTCCATCACTAGTGTTTTGAAGATGCAGGCAAATTGTTTTCACAGAACACCACTGGCCACCATCATACAGAAACAATAAAACAGTAACTTCAACTCTGCAACTGACATGTGAAAATTGCAGAAAAGAAAAGGCAGAGTTGATTACTGATTCTATAGAAAAGTTTAAAAAGAAAGACAAAAGATCCTAACTAAAATTTTCATATGCAAATTTTTCTAAATGCTAAAATGTATGATTTTTTTAAACCATAGAATAACTTTTCCTTTAAATGTTGGTTACTCTAGGACATGTCAACTTTTTTCAAGATGTTCCTATTCTCCTTTGTCCTAAAGAATTTATTTTTGTAGAAACATCCACACAGGTTTGTGGATAACGTCATCTCCCTGTTTACCTTAATTTTCTATTTGGTATGAAGAGACTGTGGGAAAAAATTACTTTTCAGTAGCCAAATTGTTCCCTATTCACATCTTCATCAGCACTACAGCATGATAGCCTGCAGGTCAGCAGGCTGTAAACAGTTAGTACAAATTGGCAATTCAGAAACTGAATTTTAATGAGCAAATATTTTCCTCTGAATGTGTTAGTGTCCCATCTGTCAAACCTGAACATTAATCAAACTCCAACTTAAGTTGTCTGTGTGTTCCAGGTGTAGCTCACACTTCCTTTTCATTTCTTTCCCTGCGTTTGTTTTGGAAAAGCTAAAAATGGAAACATTGTATTATTTTACTTAAAGTATTAAACTCCCTTTCTAAAATACAATAGAAAAAATATATTTTAAAAAACAGAATAGGAATAGTCTCATTTGGTAAAATGATAAAATGTAGAGATGCAAAGTATTAACTTACAAGAATAATTCTGTATCTCACTTCTTTCCTAAGGGTATTCCATTCAGTGAAGGAAATGGCATGAGCAGTTTATATAAAATTCAGGTATTTATATTATATTTGTAATTACTTAAAATTATTTTCCAGTTATAGACTGCTGTAAATTCTTCTCATCGTTGTCTTTTACTTTTCTTTTCATTTTCTTTTGAAGGGAGGTGTGAATGTTCCCAGTTACCCAGGGCCACCTGGTCCTCCTGTAAGTACAGTTGTTTATCACCAAACACACTTTACTTGAGCAATCACAATGAAAAATAAACAATAAAAACCTCCTAAGCTCACTGAAAAATGCATGTTGCAAATAAAGCCAATTTTGGAGCAGAAGGAAATAAGCATAACCAATTTTTTTAAAATTGAGAAAACGTATGCAGCCAAAATAATGGAAAATAACACTTTTTATAGTGCTGTCATTTTTTTCAAAGAACTAAATCAATGTCCAAGCAATCACTTTTATGAAATTTCCATCAAGTTATATTTATTCATCTTATTCTTCAAATTCAAACTGTAATTAAAGCAAAACTTGCTAATATTTTTATGTGTATTCAAGCAAATTGGACAATGGTGTTTCTTATTCTGTAACTTTGCTTTGGTCATTATTTGAAAAATGACTTTCCATGTTTCTCTTACAGGGCCCAAAAGGCGATCCTGGCCCAGTGGTATGAATGAATATTCCCATGTTTTGTGTCATTTAGAATATTGGTCTTTGTTAAAGTTTGAAAGAAAAACATCAGGCAAAATGGCCTGCCTTCTTAGGTGTTCATCAATTAACATGTTGGAGGTGACAAGCAGGCCACAAAAGGAATGCCAGCAATGTGTTCTCTATTTCTAAGATGCATTAGTTCTGATGTTTTCACTGCCCTTGAGGTTCGTCTCTTTCCATCAGTGTGTTTTTAAAATCCTCTTGTGATGGAGGAAGGCACATATAAAGGTCTAATAAATGGGACACTTTCTTCTAATAGCCCTGTTCTGATGATTGATTCAATTTTAAGTAGATTGTGGAAAAGAAATACTTACTGGAAAGAAATCCCTTAATATATCTGTCATCTTCCCAGCAAAAATAGGAAGGAACTGTTTATTTGCTTTAAACATCTAAGGCAATTATTCTGCAGGAGATGTATTTTGTCATAAACCTGCTTATTAGGAGGAATGTATCAGGAGGTTACACTCAGCACGGAAGGAGATCATGTCCTCCAGTTGCCTAAAGGGCAATAATTGTTCTCAGCATCTTTCTCAACCATGGAGTCTCACTGTAAAAGTTCTGCCAAATTCAATTAGATGCCCTTTATTGCTGGGCATTTTTTTCCTGTCATGTCCGTTTCAAGTATATGTTCTATCCTTCATGTTTCATTTGTATATCTTTTAACCTTTGGGGATATACTTGAAACTCAAATATACCTAAAGCTGAAATAAATTTTTAGACTACATTCCACTGCCATGTGAAAAAAATGTCAACCCTTTCATTATAGTACAGTTGGTTAAAACTCAGTGAATACATTTTAAACCAGCAAAGGGACAAGCCATATCAAGTAATGTTTTTATGTCTAAAAACATATTTTAAAGAGACGCATTTAAAGAACTGTTTGTTTTTGTTATTGGGCAATATATAAAAAAAGCTAAATTGTTGTCCCTGAAAGCATTATTTTAACTAGTAAGGGTAATATTCTGAACCCTATTATAATTCAGAGTTTTCTTTATTATTTGTGCTACATAAGCTGCATTCTAATTTTAATTTTCTTACATCCTGTTGATAAAAATTTCCTCCTGATCTTTCCCTCTCATATTCATACATAGAAAACAGCTTCTCTGAATCATTTAAGAGCACCTAGGCTTCTCACTGACTTTTTTGGAACTTTCTTTGAAGTTCTTGCATTAATAACTGCAGATTAAGAAAAGAACTTTTTAAGTGTTATAATAAAGGAAAAATTATAATTTAATGGCATTGGAAAGTGGCTGGCAACAAAAAAGTAGACCTATTTGAGTAGAATTTGAGGAGATTAGTCTTCAAATTTCTTAGCTTCAACAAAAGATAAAGAGTAAAAACAGATCGAAGGGTGTTCCTTGATTTTAGAGATGTGAATTAAGTGAGTGAAGCACAGAAACAGAAAAATGCAATCATGAAATTAAATAGGCATTTAGTGTACACATTCAGGCTCATACTAGATAAAACTTTGAAGTTACTCTTTTGGGTTCTGTGTCAGCACCACCATGCAACTTTCATCATCTCCCACCAGCTGCCCTGTAGGGAAGAATAATACTTCATGCCATAGAAATAATCCAGGAATGACAGAATTGTAGCTCACAGAGCAAAATCTTGAGAAGTCTTTTTGAGGTGGGAAATTTACTCTTCCAACATTCTTCAAATACCATGACAATAGATCTGCCCCGCTATTTCTAATCTTCTCTATAAACCTTTCTAGAGGAATATTACCCTTAATTGAATTTATTATCTTCTGAGGTGCTCCGTTTTGTTCCTTTGGTATTCAATTTATAAGTGATCTTTAATTAAAAATTTAATTATTAGCTACTTTCAAACAAATATTGATTGATTGAGCACCTTCTCTGTCCTAAGGACTGTTGAGAATGTAAGCAAAGAGAATCAAAGAGTGTATTTCCTTTGTCAGCAACCTACGGCCTCTTCTACAGAGCTTTGTGCAGAACAGAATCTGAACTTTTTTTTTTAATCAATTGTCAAGATACAAATTAGGGGACATTTTAAAAGATTTCTGAAGCATACAAAGCATATCAAGTCATACGCTCACTCATTAAGTATTCTGTAACAAGGGCAATGTTATAAATAATAATGAAGTTGTATCCTTGGTAATAGTTTTGAAGCAGTTTGTATTTATGTATGCAAAAATACATGTACAGAGAATACAATTCGAAAGCTCCTGTTTCTTTGTGATGATGTCTAAAGCATCCAGTGTCCTAAGAAAATATTTGCAGTGAACATTAATTTATTAACAAGAAGGCATCAAACAACTTCCTACTTTATCTCTTTTTAACTTAAAGCCCTAATACAAGCTTGTCCAACCCATGGCCCGTGGACCACATGCAGCTCAGGACAGCTTTGAATATGGCCAAACACAAATTTGTAAACTTTCTTAAAACATTAGGAGATTTTTTATGATTTTTTTTTTTTTTTTAGCTCATCAGCTATCATTAGTGGTAGTGTATTTTATTGGAAGAGAATTCTTTTTCTTCCAATGTGGCCCAGGGAAGCCAAAATATCAGATACCCCTTCCCTAAGGCTTTTTTGTTGTTGTTGTTCAAAGTTAGCAGCTTCCTTCACCACAGCTTTTCCCAGTTTGTTCCTTGAGGACCTACAGGCTCCAGCTAGCCTGGGACCATACACTAGAAAATGTAAAGATTTTTTAAAATAGGAAACACTAACCTACCCCCTTTCAGTGACTCATCAACTTGAGCAATAACTTTTAGAGTTATTGGAGATATTGTTCCTGGGGTCAACCTCTTAAGCATTCACAATTCTTGTCCAGCTGCAGAGAATATTTATAAATGATAAACTCTGCTTTGAGTGCTCCATCTTCATCTACTCTGAAACAGTTTATTCTTATTCTCTGAAAATCTAGCAGCACCAGGTAGTGCAAATTGGTAAACTTTATTAAAGCCCCATCTTTCATTCCGGTTCTTATTGAAATTGGAGTTATCACTGAGCAGAGGGATTCATTCTGCTTAGATTGTCAATCAGAATAAAAATGATTAATCAGAAAATATACCTCTCTGGAGAATAGCGTTTATTCTCAAACTATTTTCAAACACCAAATGCAATAATACATTGCTTTAAAATAGAGCATATCATTTCCTTGCTAAATTACACACCAGTGTTTGGGGTGGGAAGGTTAAGCAAAAAATATCTTTACTTTGGAAACCAATGCTTGAAAACCTTTTGATTATTGCCCCTGCATTTTTTATGTTCATATTTAACAGGGAGAGCCTGGTGCAATGGGATTGCCAGGAATAGAAGGATTTCCAGGTGTAAAGGTAAGCACAGAAGTTAGAAATGTGTTCATTTATTCAGCACTGAAAATTGTTTACCGAGCACCTAAAGTGCCAAAAACTGTCTTCAGTTTAGGGATATACAAAGGAACAAAACAGACAAAAATTTCCATACTTATGGGACTTGTATTCCAGCAAAAGGATATGGAAACTGAAAGAATAAGCATTTAAAAATACTTCTTGTTGTTGGGGCTATGGAAGAAAGAAAAAGTAGGATGGGTTAAGGAGGACCAGGAGTACTGAGGGGGTAGGAAGGTAATATCTGAGCAAAGACCTGAAGGAGGTGAGAGGGAGCCCCAAGAGGAATAATGTTCCAGGAAGAGGAAGCTGCAGCTCAAGACCCTGAGACTAATGATTTCCTGACGCATCCAAAGAGACCAGGGGAGGGAGTGAGGGGTGGTCGTAGGAGATGAGGTCAGAGAGGTGGGGGTAGAGGTGAGAAGTGGTCCTGTCATATAGAGCAGTGCTACTCAATGTATAGCCAGTGGAGAACCAGTGCCAGTCTGCAGACCCTTTGTTATGGGTTCTGTGGCAATGTTAGTACAGAGACTGAGTGTAAGCACCTAAAAACATGTCGAATCATTTGTCTAAAATTGTCTAGCAAGCATGTGACAGTAAAATTATCTTTGTTAATTATATATTAGAACATAAATAAGAGATTACTCTTTCACCACAGGAAGTTTGAGAAGCACTAATAAAGAGGCTTAGCAGCCATTGTAAGGCCTTTATCTTCCTCTCTGTGTAAAATGCAGAGCCATCGGTGATTTCTGAGTAGTGGCATGAGGAAACTTGCAGCCAGAGGGAGTGCAAGGGTGGAGGTAGGGAAGCCAGTTAGAAGATAGCCAGTAATTCAGGTGCCAGTTGATGTTGGCTCAGATCAGAGCAGAAACAGTGGAGATGGTGAAAATGCCTGGATTCTAGATATATTTTGAAGGTGGCACTGATAAGATTTTCAGATTGACTGAATTATTAGAGAATAAAGAGGAGTCAAAGACGACCCTCAGTTTTATGACCTGAGCAGTTTGCAAAACAGGACGGAAGTCAACTGAAATGAGGACAGCTATGATGAACATGGCCTATTTTGAAGGGATGGAATTATCAGGAGTTTAATTTTGTACATGAGACCAAACTTGGAGATATCTGTTAGACAGCAAAGTGAAGGTATTGAGTAGGCAGTATGATATAAAAGTATGGAGTTTGGAAAAGAAGTCTAAGTGGAGATATAAATTTGGCTGTTCTAAGCATAGAGATGTTGTCTTAAAGCCAGGAGACTAGATAAGATTACTAAGGGAATGACAGTAGACTTTTTAGAAAGAGAAAAGGGTCAAGAATTGAGCCCTGAGGCCCTCCAGGATTAGGAGGTCAAGAAGAAAAGGAGGAAGGAGCAAGGGAGACTAAGAAGTAACCAGGGAGGTAACAGGAAAACTTGGTATCCGACAGTCCAAGAGAGAATAATGAATCAAAGGGAAATGGGTGATCCTGTGTCTCAAATACTGCAGATAGGTCAAGTAGAATAGGGATGGGGCCAAGCAGAATGGTCAAGTATTGAACATTGGATTTAGCAATGTAGAGGTCATGGGTGACCTTGACCACAGAAATTATTGTTTCACTATATTGTAGGAGCAACTGTGTACTTGAATGGATTTAAGAGAGAACAAGGAAAAAACTAGAGACAGCAAGTTAATATAAATAATGCTCACAGAGTTTTGCTGCAAAGGATAGCAAATAAATAAGCCAGAGGTTGCTAGAGGAAGTAGGGTGAAGGCTTTATAAGATATATTTTGAAGATGATAGAAATATTAGATTGCTTATATGCTAAAGGAATGACCCAGTAGAAAGGGGGAAGATAAGGATGATACGCTGGAGAGAGAGGAGAGAATGCTGCACCAATGTCTTTAAATAACCTAGAAGGAAGGGGATCTGTGCATAAATGAAGGGTTTGGCTTCAGAGAGGATAGTTTATCTACAGTAAAACGGGAGAAAGCGGAGTATGGGGGCAGAGGTTGATAGGTAGGAAGATGTATTGGATACAGTCTACAGAAGTTGTTTTCCAATTGCTTAAATTTTTCTCAGATAAAGAGGAAGCAAGGTCATTATCTGAGAGCAAGATAGGAAAAGAGGTTGGGGATTTAAAGAGAAGGTCCTCTAGGAAAGAGAGAGAGTTCAGGGCCCACAGAAGTGTGATGACTGCTCAGCCCTTGTGACCCTCTTGAGGTTTATGGTCATGCACTAAAGTGAGACCTCTCAACAAGACTACATGTGCTTGTGGGGCATAGTGGGTCACACCTTTAATCCCAGCACTTTGGGAGGCTGAGGTGGGCCGATCACTTGAGGTCAGGAGTTCAAGACTAGCCTCACTAACATGGTGAAACTCCATCTCTACTAAAATATAGCTGGGTGTGGTGGCAAGTGCCTGTAATCTCAGCTACTCATGAAGGCTAAGGCAGGAGAATCACTTGAACCCAGGAGGTGGAGGTTGCAGTGAGCCAAGATTGTGCCACTGCACTCCAGCCGGGATGACAGAATGAGACTCCATCACACACAAAAAAACACCACATGCGCTTGTCCAGGCACATTCAGATATTCAGGTAAAGGCACATAATAGGAAGGCAGTCAGGACAACAATGTTCTGCTTTTGACGGGTGAGTACTAGAAGGAAGAATGGGACAAGACACTTATTAGCTTATTGGCATTCACAAGGGAATTATTATAACAAGAAACCATGGAATTTTAACTAGGCAGAAAAGAAGGAGAGGTCATCCAGGGAGTGAAAGATAACAAATTTGTGCCATCAATGGATTAGGGTTTAGTGGTTCAGGGTACTCAAAGAGTAAGTTAGAATGATGTGGAATGGTGGTCCACAGTGGGAATGCATGAAATTGAGATTATGGATGGGCAGTAAATATTTTCATTGACAAAGTGTCAAGTGTAACTATGAGAATAAGAGGCAAGTTCATTAGGGGCTAGTCATTAGTTTAAGGAATCAGAGACATTCATTAGGTTAAGGAATAAGAGACATAAGACATGCAAATGTTTTATTGAATGAAAAGTTGAAGTATATTAATTTCAAAAATGAAAATTTCATAATTCAAAAGGAACAGAGGGAAACCGATGCATATTGCCTGTTTATGTCCTTTACCCATGTTTCTATTAGTTATTTTTTTCTTTTTGATGATGGCTATGCTTCATATATTAAAGACATTACATCTGTCTTATGTGTTGGAGTTTTTAATCCTAGTTAGTCTTTCTCTTTCAATTTTATGTTTAATCTTATTATAAATATAACCTTAATGTAGTCAAATCTAACACTATTTTTTCTTACGATTTCTTGTTTTGCTTTCATGCCCAGAATGACCACTTTTATTTTCAACCAAGATCAGAGTGTCACTAATATATTCTTTGAGCTTTTTTATGGTTTATATTATTTTATTTTTATATAAATCAATAGGGAATTTATATGATATATAATGTAAAGAGAAGAATTAAACTTTTTTCAAAGAAATCCAATTATTAGCACTATTTGTTAAATAAAATTCTATTATAAGTGCTGGTATGTTTCTGATATTTCTATTATAATATATTGATATGCTGCTTAATCTTATGCCAATATTCCATTATAGCTTTATTTGTTATATGTTTAAATATTGGTATCACTAGTATCTCTTCTTTTAATTTTTTTATCCTCTTAGTTATTATCACAAGTAAACTTTAGTATCATTTGATCAAACTGAAATTTTGTAAGAATTGCATTGAATTTATAAATTAGTTTAATTAGCAATGACACCTTTACAACATTGTCTTACTCTCCAAGAACAAAGAATATCTCTTCATTAAATCAAGTCTTTTATGTCCCTGAGTAAAGTTATAACTTTTTTAAATTTCGTTTTTGCCCAACAAAATTGCCATTTTATTATCCCATATATAGTCATTAGTATTTTTAGCATTGTCAGGTTTATCTAAAATATCACATTGCCTCTTAAAAAGGAGTTGAGTCACTCTGTTATACAGTTTTAATTCAAGTGATCTTCTCATTGACCAAATGAGAACTACAAATCATTAGTTGTAAATCATTTTATTCTAACTCTATATCCTACGAGACAAGGATAGGAAAAGCTTTTTGGAAGATAGTCAAAGTGCCTAATCGTTTAAATAAGAGTAATGATCTTTTGAATATGTGGAATAAAAATGTTGACTGATTTTAGCTATAAGTATGTATGCGGGCATTAAAATAGGTCACAGAAATTATAACATCTATGCTTGTTTTCATTAAGACTATTATTTACTTTAGCTTTATGGAAAATAAAAAAGCTGTAACAAGTTCAATTGGCAGTTAGCCACTCAGTTTGTTATTTTCCCATCTACACACTAGCTTCACCCCAGTTAATATTGAAAACACCAGATCCAAATGAAAACTTTACCAAATCCAAATTGTTATTTGAGAATTAATTTTATAAGTAAAGACTTCATAGATATTATTATAAGTAGCAATATTTTTAAATCCCAACAGGGAGATCGAGGCCCAGCAGGTCCCCCGGGAATAGCAGGGATGTCGGTGAGTTCAGATTATTTCACATCATTTTCACAGGTAAACAGTTCTATCTCCATGATACACCTGTGGCCAGGGATCAAGAAGGGCAGGAGAGCATGCCATAACTCCCATGGCATGAGGTTCCTGACAATTCTAGTTTCATAAATAACACCACCTGTATTTTCCACCTCCAGAATCCTCTATTTCTTATTTTGTTTGTTTGTTTGTTTTTTGTCCTCTTTTTTTTCCTTTCCAAGTCACTTTCATGTAAGGGAGAGGAAACCCAGTTATTATACATTAATTTATGAGCACAGCTCTGGAAAGTTCATTGTGTTTCTCTATTCTTGTCATAGTTCAAGGTTTCTCAATCTTCAAAAGACAGAGTTCTTATCCTCAGGCATGCACTTCAGGTTCCCTGTATTAAGTTGCAATCTGCCTGAGTTATTCCTTAGCTAGGTGTTATTAGCACAGTTTTATTGCTGCTAATGTTTCCTCGTAAACTAGCCCTTCAATCCTCTCAATCATTTTTGTTGCTCTCTGGTGTCAAATGTTTTAATCTCATCAAGGTCTTTTCAAATGAATAGGAAGTGCTCTAGGAAAGGTTGAAATTATTTCTCTGAGCCCTAGAGATCATTCTGATCTTCATTCATGATGCTCTAATTAAAATTTTGTGGTCACGCTTTATGAATAAGAGACCATTTATCCTCTTGCTAGGTGCCCCTGCCAGGCAGGTCCAGGATAACGTTACAGGAAAGTCAGTGAAAACCATGGGCTTGTATCACAAGAACATAAGAAAGATAAGATAAGGGCCCTACCATCACCACCCACAGTCACCCCCTGAGATCTCCTGACACCCAACACCACTCAAAGCCCTGCCCATTACCCACTGCCATCCCACAAAGTGCTCAGAGCCACTCTACTTCACTCCATTAATTTCTAACCACACAAAACAGAGCCCCATTCATCATCTGCATCTTTCATAGACAATGTCATTCTCTTACTTAGCCATTATAGATCAAGTCAAATATTCATATGACTGTAAAAGTAACATGAAAATATCCTCTTTAGAAACTCTTTCCAAATTTTTTATAAAAGGAAGTATTCTTGAAAGTTGACTACACACTGAATTCTATTCCCTCACCATTGCCCCACTCTCTACCATTTCCAGCAACATCTTTGGAAATCAGTTTCTGGAAATGTCCTTAGAGAACCCTTACAACCTATTCCTCTTATACTCACATCCTGTGATTTGAATTTTTGTTTCCTTGTGATATAATAAAGTTTAATTTTTTCATTGTATTCACTCAGGTGTTTCTACATATTACATTTTGCTATTATATTAAATTAAGCTTATCTTCTAGGAAAAAATACTGGCACCATTGAAAGTATTTAAAGATGTGCAACAGTGGCAGCAGGCAATCCAAATGAGAAATTCCAAATATGTTTTTCAAAGAGGCAGCATTATTTAGATAAGGGGCTAGCCTGCCACTTATTTGTATGTCTAAGATCTGATGTATTTACTAACAAAGCAGTTTTCATATGTCATAATTAAAAGCATTAACTAACTAGGCATGGTGAGCTCACATCTGTAATCCCAGCACCCTGGGAGGCTGAGATGGGGGCAACACTTGAGCCCAGGAATTCAAGACCAACCTGGGCAACATGGCAAAACTCTGTCTCTGCAAAAAGTGCAAAAATTAGCTGGGCACCTTTAGTCCCAACCACTTGGTGGCTGAGGTGGGAGGATCACTTGAACATGGGAAGTGAAAGTTGCAGTGAGCTGAGATTGTGTCACTGCACTCCAGCCTGGGCAACAGAGCAAGAACCTGTCTCAGAAAATAAAATAACACCATTGACTGACAATTAACAGAAACAGGAAAGGGTAAAAATTTTACATACTACAAATATGTTCAGTTAAAGATGTATATTTGCTTTTTATAACTAGCTCTTCTGTGGCTCAGAAGATAAAACAATGGTGATGACTAGAGGATAGTGTGAATGCACTTAGTACCACTTAAGTGTACATTTGAAAATGGTTTAGATGGCTGGGCACGGTGGCTTACACCTGTAATCCCAGCACTTTGGGAGGCCAAGGCGGGTGGAATATGAGGTCAAGAGACCAACACCATCCTGGCCAACATGGTGAAACATGGTCTCTACTAAAAATACAAAAATTATCTGTGCATGGTGGCAGGCACCTGTAATCCCAGCTACTTAAGAGGCTGAGGCAAGAGAATCACTTGAACCCAGAAGGCAGAGGTTTCAGTGAGCCAGTATTCCACCATTGCATTCCAGTCTGGTGACAGAGCAAGACTTCATCTCAAAAAAAAAAAAAGTGGTTTAGATGGTAAACTTTCGTTTATATATATTTTACCATGATAAAAAATATTTTTTTGAAAAATTGTGATTGTTCTAGTTGAAGCAGGGGTGATGCCTGCCCACACAGACATGCTGGCCATTCAACTCATTACCAAGGGAACCCAATCCTGCTCTTCCTATAAACAGACCAGTCTATCCCTTTCCAGCATATACAGGACTATCCAGGGATTCCCCCTAGAGCTTCTTTCTTTGCCTTTCTCTGATGATGGCATTTAGGTTTACAGGAGGGAGTGCCTGTGAGTGCTGGGGGTGGGGTGGGGCCTCCCAACAGCATGCTGTCCCCCAGATGCTTTGAGTTCTCTGCTGGTCCTACCTGACCTTAAGGATGACTTCCATCAATGTTCCTGATCTCTATGTCTCAGATCTCAAGCCCTGAGCCCTTCATACCCGCCATGTCCTACACTAAGACCCTTCAGGACATTGGCCTTCTCAGTTCTAACACATCTTCCTGCTCAGGCCCCAACAACTTTAGCACATGCAATCTATGGGGAGTCAGGGATGCTGCCTCCAACTTTGTGTCTGCCTAGCTTTGCCATTCAGCATCGCATCTGTACCTGTGGAGTTATCTCCTTCCAGCATTCTAAACAGCAAGTGGGAAAAATCTCCCTTCTTTTTGTATTTCTCCAAAAACTACTTGACTTTCTAAGGTCTCAGCCCCATACCTACATCTCATGTTGTCTGTTTCCCAGTCACATTAGGTACAAGGAACAGGAGGTGGTTCCTTCTCAGAGGGAACCTCACAAGCCTTGCCTGCACACTTTGGCCTCGTGTGCTACTGGTCTCTGCTGGGCTGTCTGCCCCTCTTGTCCCTCCCTGTAGTCTGTCTGCTCCAGGATCTCCCTGTTGTCAGTTGTCCAAGCCATGGTGTATTGACACAAACTGATCTGTTTCTTTTCCTGTCAACAAACATGACTTTTCAAATCAAACATGATTTTTTCAGATTGTCTTATGAACTTAAAAACCCTCTTGTGAAATTCAAACCCTAGAAAAAAAACTTTTTTGATGCTCTATGCCCATTTTTCCACCCCAAAGTAAAGAAGAGCTGCCAGGAAAATAAGCACAAGAGGGATTTCCAGTAATAAGGATATTTTGGTCTAATATTTTCAGAAATATTCTCCTCTCCTATTGGCCACCATCCACACAAATATATATTCAGAGAACTGTACCCCAGTCTGAACTTTATGGCCTGCAGAGTTGACTATATCTTTCCCAGACTCTGTCCTCTTAGAAATGCCACTATTATTTATTTATTTATTTATTTATTTAATTTATTGAAATAGAGTCTTGCTCTGTCACCCAGGCTGGAGTGCAGTGGCATGATCTCGGCTCACTGCAACCTTCGCCTCCCTGCAATCTTCGCCTCCCGGGGTCAAGTGATGCTCCTGCCTCAGCCTCCTGGGTAGCTGGGATTACAGGCACATGCCACCATGCTTCATTTTTGTGTTATTTTTAGTAGACACAGAGTTTCACCATTTTGGCCAGGCTTTTCTCGAACACCTGACCTCAAGTAATCTGCCCGCCTCAGCTTCCCAAGTGCTGGACTTCCAGATGTGAACCACCATACCTGGCCAGAAATGCCACTTTAATTTGGAGAGCAACAGTGTTGGGATCATTTTAAACTCAAGGTGGGGGAAGAGAAGCACATGGTGTCATTCAGCAATTTGGCTCCTAACATTTCTCTTCAATTTGCCTTGCCAGGGAAAACCTGGTGCCCCAGGGCCCCCAGGAGTTCCAGGGGAACCGGTGAGTTGGCAGTTAAAAACCCTCTTGTGAAACTCAAACCCTAGAAAAAAACTTTCATGACTGTTGTACTTGTGTTGTACTTGCGTGCGGCTTTAAAACATTTCTTGGCAATTAATTTGTGTCTGTGGATGTGTTTATAGGGTGAGAGAGGACCTGTTGGAGATATAGGTTTCCCTGGACCAGAAGGACCCTCAGGAAAGCCAGTAAGTACTTCTTACTGCTTAAAATATGCCACCTAGAGAAATGTTCTAACATTATCCCCTCATCTACTGCATCAGAAATTCTGAGATTTGAATAAGCGGTTTCCAAGGACTAAGAAAATTGTGCAGATGGATTTTGATGGCATGGACTGAAGTTCTCACTGACTTCCCTAGATATGTGTGTGGTATCTTTATGTCTTAAACAGTGTTGAAAATAGTGAGAGTTTTAAGTGTCAGGAAATCTGACTCATTATTTCTTAAGCCTAATGTTCTCAACAAACTGAAAGAGAATATAATGGCCTGTCACATATTAAAGTACAAAGAAACCAAAGACATAGATATAATACCTGTATGTTTAGCTAAATCGTAAAGTAGAAGCTATTTTCTCAAATTTCCTCCTTTATATATAGTCCTTGTTCTTACACTTTCATAAATCACTGCTGGCAAATGTCTCATCCCCTTGTGTCCTAAAAGAGCTCTTGGTTACTGATCTGTGGTATTGATGTGACATTGTAACAATCATTCTGACTAATTCAGTTGCACATAAATTCATCTAGTCACTGCTGTTTGCTAAGAATGTGTTGGATCCTTAGGGAGGGAATCTAAGATGAATAAGACACACCTCACTCTCAGAGTTATGCTTCATAGAAGGTCATTGCTGGTTTATTTGCTATGGTGTATACGGGAAGGAAGGCAAGGTGAACGAGCAGCACAGAATTCAGGAAGGCGAGATGAACAAGCAGCACAGAATTCAGGAGGTTTGGCACCAACTCTGTGAAACCTTCAGCGTTGGTGGCCACCATTTCCCCAGAGAAGGCAACATGAAAAAATGCAATTTAGAGTCAGAAAGATCTGGGTCTGAATTATGGCTCAAAGGATTTTATGAGTCACTTAAGTGCCATTACATATGGAAAGTGCCTGGCTATGGAAGGTACTTGATAATGTTAGTTTCATTCCCTGCCTCCTCTTACCTCCTCATCCCCATCCCCTGCAAGCCATCTCATTGAAGCCTACCATTGAGTCCCCAGGAGATTATGCAAAAAGCAATTTGTTCATCAACAATATTTCTTGAGCACCTCCTACATGCTAGGCACTGTTCTAGGTGCTAACAACTCATAGCTTTTACATTCTAGTGTAGGAAAATTGATAAAAGCCACACACACACACACACACACACGCACGCACACACACACACAGTTTCAAGTAGAAGAAGGTATACGTAGAGTAAAGTTCTGGATTATTATTCAAATAGTGGACTCAGAGAATATTTACCTGCAATTTGAGCAGAAACCTGCATAAAGTGAGTAATCAAGCCATGGGAAGGTCAGGAGACCATTGTTTCAGGAAAAAGGAAGTGGCTAGGACAGAAGTGAGCCTGATGAGGTCAAAGACCTCATCAAAAGGCATGAAGTCAAGAATGAAATAAGTGAAGGAAGAATGGGAAGGATACAGAGGGAGATACAGGCAGTGGCCCAATGATGAAGAATTTCCAAGCCAGGGAATGAAGTTTGGGTTTCATTTGAAATATGATGGAAATCCACTGGAGCTTTTGTAGCAAAGAATGAAAATTATTGAGCATTTTCAGAATCACTCTGACATTGTGTGGAGAGTAGGCTGTAGGGAGCAGGGCAGAAGAAGACAGCGCAGTAAGAAAACATCACCATCACCTCCACAAGGGATGGTGACAGTGGGAATAGCCATGAGTAGGGGAACTTAGGATGTACATTGAAGGGAGAGCCAGCAAGCAACAAAACTTGCTGATAGACTAGATGCGAAGAGTGAGGAAAAGAGACCAATCACAGATGTGGTGTGGAGTCCGAGCAACTATGTGAGAGTTCTGCTGTTGGGTAAAATGGGGTAGACTGAAGATTGGTGGATTTGGGAGGGAGAGTCAAGAGTTCTGTTTTGGACATGTTTGTGTTGAAGCACTAGTTGATATTCAGGTGGAGATGTCAAATACACAGTGGATATAGGCACCTGGAATTTAGGAGAAGCCAGGATTAGAGAGACCAATTTGGGTATCTAAACCTGAGCCTGGAAAAGTAAGAGTCACTGAGGATAGGAAGGAAGAGAGCACTTCAATTGTTAGGAAGAGGACCCAAATATGAAGGCTAAGAAACAGCTGCCAGAGAGACAGAAAGAAAATCAGGCGACTGAGGTTTCCTGGATGTCAAGTAAACTGTTTTAAGAGAAAGGAGAAAGGAGTGATCAACATACAGATCAGTAATATGAGGGCTGATAATTCTCTACTGCATTGGAAATATGGAGGTCATTGGTGGGAGAGATCACAGCATGTTAGTGTCTTGGTAAGAATGATCCAGTTGAGAGAGGAAAATTTGATGACACGAGAGGAAAGATTACTTTGAGTAGAACTGGTATACTCACAAGTGGAATTTGGTCTTAGCTGGGAACAGGGGCAGTGCATCCTTCCTAACTGTGGGGTGTGGGGTGCCAAAGTTGGGGTGCAAATCCGTGAAGATTGATGCAAATGGTGGAGGGACGGTGAGAGGGCTCTCTTTTGTTTATTAGTGAAGAAGAATGCAGGTCGTCCAAGTGTGAACAGTGTGGAGGTGATGCTGGAGGTTTGAAGAGACAGGAAAATGTGTGAATTAGTACTTTCAGAAAGATAGAAGTCAAATTGGGAAATACAGAAGGATGACCTGGTAATGCTGAGGGGCTGCTTGCGATCTGCTGTTATACATTTAGGTTGGAACAAGCAAGCAAAGATATGTGGTTTTCTTCAGCCAGTTAGCTGCTCAGATGCAGATGTGAGGTAGAAAGAAAGTTGGTTGTACCCAGGAGTGGGGCTCTGCCAGATGAATGAGATGAGCATAAAGAGGAACAAATACATATGAGGTATTCTAAAAATCTCTGAAAGCACGACTCCCTTGCGGCTTGAAAGTAACACCTTCCTGTACAAAAGAGGACACTCATGATAGTCTTTGATAAATTACTAGCGGCAAAAAACAGGTTATAGGGTTCTTATCTTACATTGTTACCAAAAACATGAATTACATTTTCATAGTAGATTTATCTTCTTTTATTCAAGTGACACAGCTGTTTCTTTCACATCCTCTCCTTAATCAGCTTTATCTTTGTTCCTCGTGTGTCTGAATATAATAAATTCTTTGAACCATACACTTCAGGTAACATGTTCTTAGTTAACATACTCTCAGTAATTCCCAGGATGTTTCAGAGAGGTTGGCGGACCATGGTTGGGTTATCTACTGTGACAGATATCAGTATAATTTATAGCAGTGAAAACACGCAGTTCTTTGCAGTTCCATCCTCACAGAATCCATTCCAGCACAATAAAAGTCCCTTGGGCTTTTGGAGGAGCATGTCCATTCAATTGCCTGCTGGCTATGAAATCATATTCCTCACCTTGATCTCCCTCTTCAAATCAAATCTCAAAAACACACCTGCTGTTGGACCCTGGGTATTTGATTTGATCTCAAATACTTTTCCTTCTTCTATCTCCCAGCCAATAGTTCTCTTAGTCTTATAAATCTTTAAGCAGGACTAGGCTTCATTATCACTTCAGAAATCCTTTTTAAAGTTAAAGAAACTTCCAGTTTTCTAATAAAAAGTGACTGCTTAATAAGGTCAAAACCATGATTATACATTTCTTGCTTTTCTTTCATATTTCCAACTGAAAAATAACAATTGTTTTCTGACTGACAGTTTATTTTCTAGTAGGATCATGCTCTGACCGTCTTATAAAATTTCCCCAGCAGCAACTGAGACCATTTACTAAGAATGATTCTCTGTGCTGGAAAACTTGTTAGAAGTTAACAAAAATGCCATACTCCAGCCAACTAATGCCATGAGGCACCTTCTTATTTCTCAGGATGACCTGATATGAGAATAAGAAACGAAAATAATCTTTGTTGACTATTCATAGTGGACCATGCATTTTTCATGTTATTTCACTTAATTCTTAGTTTTAAGGTTATTTATTTTCCTCACTAGTGAAGAGGCTGATGCTATTAAGGTTAAGTAAATTGCCCAAAAACGTTAATGGGATTGGTAAGTGACAGAGTCAGAATCTGAACTCAGGGCTGTCTGATTCTATTAATCCGTTTTCCATTTTACCACCTTGCTTTACCAAGCTCTCAGAAGAAACCTGATTAAGGAACTGTCCTTGAATCTTTACCCTTTTGTTATGTTTAACTATGTTAATGCAGAATTAGAAATATTAATCCTTTTTGTCTTTATAGGGAATAAATGGAAAAGATGGAATACCAGGTGCTCAGGTATGGGAAATATCAATTAAAATTAAAGTTACAATGCATACTGCATCCAGAACACCTACCAACATTTAGATCAATCAGATTGATGAAAAGTCTTGGCAAGCAGTGATTTTCATGTTAACATCTGTTTTTCAGGGCATCAAGGGTAAGCCTGGAGACAGAGGCCCCAAAGGAGAACGTGTATGTATATTACTATTGTGATTGTTATTCAAGTCTGTCTGTTACAACTGCCCCATCATTTGGGTTACACAGTTATGTGTGTAAGCCCTTGCAAATCACCAATTATATAAAGGCTAGGGTGTCATATGGTTACATCTGTGTAGTTGGCCTTTGTACACAGCCAAGTATACTTTGCTGTTAAAGTTTGGAAAGCTTTTATTATCCTCCTGTCTCAGACATATATCTCTACTATAACCATCACCCATGTTCTTTTTATCTAGAGTAGCGTTTCTCAACCTCAGCACTGTGAATACTCAGGGGCAGATGATTGTTGTGGTTGGCTGCTTTGGAGTTGTAAAATGCTTAGCAGCATCCATGGCCTTCATCCACTAGATGCAGTAGCACCACCATCCCGCCAACTGTGACAACCAAAAGTGTCCCCAGACATCACCAAATGCCTCCTGGGAAGCAAAATCACTACAGTTGAGAACTACTGACATATAGAAAAACTAAGTAAAGAAGGTGGTGTGAGAGGGTAGAGAAATGGAAAGGGTAACTGAAAGTATAGTGAAGTTACTAGTAATACCAATTAGGTTATATGTTTTTGTGGTGTTTGAAGCATTAATGTCATTGTTGCAATTTCTCTTTATTTCCTTTAATGAACCTCAACATTTTCTACTAGAATAAGTTTCCACTAGAATTAATGGAATTAATTTGTGGTAGAGTCAGGCCACTGCAAGAAGTTTCTCAAACATTGTTACTCAATGTAATTCTATTAAGGGTTGCTATTGTGTGTGAATGTGGGCATGTGTGTTTATATACTGGTGTCACTTTGCTAGCTTTTGTTTATTATCATATATGTAATCCATAATAAATGAAGGAAATGTGAAAATACAGACAATGTAAATTTAAAAGGAAAGAAAAAAATCTACCTTATCCAACTACACAGAGATAAACACTGTGACATTTGGACATATTTCTGTATTTCCATATATGTACATAATATACACATATATTGATATGTATTAATGTAAATATATACTTTTCCATAAAGGAGTTTATGCTGTATTGTAAGTGACTTTTTTCACCTAACAATATATATTGATCATCTTTTCTTGTCAGTAAATACAAGTCTATAGCTACCTTTTAATTGCTATATGTTATTCTACTGTTTGACTATACCTTATTTTACTTACCTCATCTGCTGTACATTTGGATTCTTTCTAGGTGTCGTAATAATAAACATCATTATAATAAACATCTTTGTACCTAACTTGTAAGATAATTTTAGATGAAGATTGCATTTATTTTGCACATGATCAGAGTATCAATCATTGATCGAAGTGTGCAATATTTTTTCCAGTCATCTCAGAAATTTCTCCAAATGTGAGCTAGAGTGACAGACCTGTATGCAGATATATTTTTTATAACTAAGACAGCAGCATTGATTCTAGTCCCAACTGCTTTTATTTCTTTCTACATGGCTTCTTTCTATGTCTGATTCTACAATGACATAAATCTCTGTAACTGTTCATTTATTTTTGTTATTTTTTTAAGTCAAGAGAAATAGAATTTGGCCTTCTGCAGAATAGTCATAGTTAAAAGAATAATATAATGAGATGCAGGGCAGCTTCAAGCACCATTCCATCATAATTCGTGTGAGGATCACCTTCTGGAATTATACAACTAAATATTTGAAAATCTATGACTGAAGCAACTGCCATGATATCTCTCTCTCTATCTCTCTCTGTCTCTGTCTCTCTCTCTCTCTCTCTGTCTTTCTCTCTTTCTCTCTTTCTCTCTCTTTCTCTCCCTCTCTCTCCCCTGCATGCTCATTCTCTCTTGCACAAACACATACAGCATCAAGGAAACTTCATATCAGATTTAAGTACATATGTAGTATTTTACTTTCATATCAGATTCAGGAACATCTAAGATACTATTTTACTAATTAATTATGACATCTTAGTCAACTGATTCTTCTGTAGTTGATTTATATTATTAAGTAAATGATCTCATGACTTCCTCCCCCAGTCACCTGCTTTGATCTTTTTCAATGGCTCTCCCTTCTCACCTCACATATATACCTAAATATGTATATATTTAGGACAGTTATCACACCCAAGTGCGCACACACACATACACATACACACACACGTGTAAAGCACAAATACAGAGAACAAACCTGAAGAGTCTAATAAAGACCAAACAAATAGAGAAAATCCAGGGGTGCGGAGAGCATATTATTTAGGAGAGATTTTGAGTGTCCTGACGTTTTTTTAAGTGAAAAGTCTCAGTAATGAGATCTGCTTGGCAATCTTTAACATTGCAAAGGAGACCCAGACCTCAAGTAATAGCTAATGTTGACTCTCAAAACTGTCATCATCCTAGATGAACAACAAAGTACAACTAATGTTCTCACTAACTTTTATATATTGAGTACTGCCAAGATGCCAGGCATTACTCTGAGCACCCTACTTGCATTAATTCATTTACTTCTCAATGTCACCCTATTTAATAGATACTATTAATATACTCACTTTGTAGGAGAGGAGGCTAGGACACAGAGAGTTTAAGTTATTCATCCAAGGCCCAACAGCTAATAAGTGCCAGTATGAATCCAGAACTTCTGCTGTCAACTACAGCTGATGTGCTTCTAGAAGAAATTATTCTTTATTATTATTTTTTCCTTAACAGGGTGATCAGGGGATTCCAGGAGACAGAGGCCCACAAGGTGAACGGGGAAAACCAGGCCTTACAGGCATGAAGGGGGCCATCGGTCCTGTGGGTCCCCCAGGAAACAAGGGCTCCATGGGATCACCTGGCCACCAAGGCCCTCCGGGCTTTCCAGGCACCCCTGGCATTCCAGTAAGTAGTGCTAAGAGCTTAGGACTCCTAGCTTGTACAAACCATATATCCCTTTTACAATGAAAGAAATGATAATGCCTTTCAAATAAATACAACAAACTTAAACTGGCCCCTGTGAGGGCACCGATAGCTGTCATTTAAAGTTACATGGCAGATCCTCTACTAAGCACTTACTATACATTACCTCACTTGGTCTTCACAATCATTCTGGAAGGATTAGTGTCCTTTCCAACCCACTTTTATAAATGCATAAAATGAGCATTGACTTGCCCAAGGTCAAATATTGATTAAATATGTCAGACCCAGACCTGGATGGCTTCAAAACCATGCTTTTTAAAAACAGGTACTATCCATAATGTCTCCTTACACTACAAAGAAACCACATATGTCTGTTTCATATTGCTGTGAAATATGTGCGTTTCATACTCTATTTTGTTGAACAACAGATCTTCCCTGAGTAGTGCTTTGAAGTAGAAACCACTTAGGCAAAGAGTGTTTAGTGAAGGAAGCCCTTATCTTTATTAATCCTCAGGAGGAGTGGTGAGTGGCCATTCTGCAGAGAAATTTAATCTGAAAATATCCACGTTAGGAAGAAAGGAGGGTTCTGAAGTGAAGTAGGGACAGTTAAAGACAGTCTCCTTAGATAATCAACCGACACCAAATATAAAGCAAAACTGGTCATTCACACAATTTTCATACTTCTTCATTTTTGCCCACTGTTCTTAAACTCTATTTGAATAAAGCCTGTGTAACTTTAGCTCTCGGTGCTGCGTCAGTAATTGGTATTAGATGCATTAATTAAAGTTCATTCGTCACATACACAGTAAAAATAAGATAATGAAATAGAGCATTCCTGAAATTATTCTGTTCTACAGGAATCACCACTTTATAAGCCCATCACATTGGGTGTTTTTTTATTTTTGTTTTTTGGCATTCTAGTCAGCTTGTTGTTGCAAATGAACTAGCACCATTATGTTAAGAAACCCTACAACAATATTGTCACATACCTACACACAGACAGGATAGAGGAATTTTCAGTGACGAGTGATGGGGAACCTACCTAAGAATGTTTATAAGTTAAGGCTCAGGCCGTGCACAGTGGTTCATGCCTGTAATCCCAGCACTTGGGGAGGCCGAGGTGGGGGGATCATGAGGTCAGGAGTTTGAGACCAGCCTGGCCAACATAATGAAACCCCATCTCTACTAAAAATACAAAAAATTAGCTGAGTGTGGTGGTGGTCACCTGTAATCCCAGCTACTCAGGAAGCTGAGGCAGAAGAATCACTTGAACCCGGGAGGCAGAGGTTACAGTGAGCCAAGATCGTGCCACCGTACTGCAGCCTGGGCGACAATGCAAGACTCCATCTCAATAAAATAAAATAAAATAAAATAAAATAAAATAAAATAAAAATAAGGCTCACTGTCTAATTAGGCTCTGCTCCATTCTTAAATTCACATTGCTTGGTGATTTTCCAGATTTTCCGTTGTCAACTCTGTCATCTGACCATGTTCTGTCTTAGTTCGAGTATATATCTCAAAAGTGGATAATTGGCAGTAGGGCTTATTGACTTTGTCACAACCTCTAATTGTCATCATATTGTATTTAATGCCACACATATAGCCCTGGATAATAATCACCAACTATAAACAGTAATAAAATACTTCGAAATTCTAACCTTCATGAAGAATAATCGTTCTTTTAAAAATTATCAAGGTACTTTAATAAAACATTACTGTTATCAATGCTAGATTCTTTGTGAAATGCATATGGATTTACTTGTCAGCAGGTGAAAAATTCAGCTGACATTATTTGCCTGCTTCCTTTTACAGACCCCAATTAAGAAAAGAAAATTGCTAAAAACCTATATACTTGCAATGTGTAAATTACAGAATAAACTTTATGATGAAATGGGTAAAACTTGCTTTTACCCCATGAATACATTTTCGAAAATAATGCAGCATACTTGGAGTCCTGCTCCAGGTTGTTTTCCTTTAAAAATACATTATATCAATTAGATATTGACTTTGCCAGTGTCCAGGGATTAGTTAGAAGTTAAATTGTGGTTAGTCTACTAACATCACGATTACACTTTTAGATTCTTTCACTTTATACAATGAAGTAATAGGAATGTCTTTCCTAATTGTATAAAGCCATGTGTCTCCATTTAATAGGAAACCTTTTGATATCACTGGTTATGATCCCAGCCCATAGCTTTTAAAGCAATTATGCACTTCAGCTTGTTCCCAAACTTTAGTCAAAGCAACAGGTTTTTATTGCCCACATAGTCAATTGCCAAAAGCACTTTTCTTGATAAATGCATCTCTACAAATGTTTCCAAGAGGCACGCCAACCCAGTATTTCTATTCTTTTTATTCATTTGTGCTATGCTCTATTTTAACAGATCTTTTTTTTCCCTCTTCAGGCTGATGCAGTTTCATTTGAAGAAATAAAGAAGTATATTAACCAAGAAGTCCTACGGATTTTTGAAGGTTAGGTTTTTTAATAACATTTTGGAATTTTTCACTGATTCTCACCTTCCATCTACTATGGGGAATCCTTTCCCCAACATTCTCAAGAGATGGCCCTGCCACAAAAACCTTAAGGGACAGCCCATTTTTATGATGGGACAGCTCTTTGATGAAAATTTTTCTTTATACAAAGTTACCTTTTGCCTCCCTGGAACTTCCTTTCATTATGTCTGGTTTGTAAAACAACACAGGTAAAGTATTTACCATGTTTTCACATGACAGCTTTTTGAGCATTTTTCAATAACCCTCATACTCTTAGTTTTCCCCTTTATGGAGTAAATATGTCTGGCTCCTCCATTATCATCACCCTGGGAGATGTTTAATTTATAAATGGCTCTCATTTACCAAGGAATATTTTGACTAATGCAAAGGAGTGTCTTTTTATTTAGACCAAAGTAAGCAAACTATAGCTTCCTAGCCCAAAGCCTTTGTCACCTGCTTTGTACATACTACAAACCGAGAATGGTTTTTGCTTTTTGGGGGGAGGAGTGGGAGTGTGTTATATTTTTAAATGGATTTTTAAAATCAAAAGACTATTTCATGATACGTGAAAATTATCTGAAACTTGAATTTGTTTCTATAAATAAAGTACGCACATTCCTTTACATCTTTTCTCTGGCTGTTATCCCACTACAGCAACAGGACTGAGCTATTGTGACATAAAGGCATAAATATTTACCATCCAGGCCTTGCAGAGAAAGTTTTCTGACCCCTGTGCTGGATACTTTAGTAATTTATCCTAAGATGTATTCCTTTTTTAGAAAAGGCATCCATATTATTCTGTTGATTCATTTCGAGTTTTCAGTTAACCAACAGCCCTGAATCTTCCTTATACAAATATTTTTAAATGAGGTGTTTCCCATTATGGATTGTGTGTTTATTTTTTAAATCTAAGTGTGTGATGTTATGTTTCCTCTTATTAATTTCAAATCATTTATGTTCATATCTTGTTCTAACCTGAAGATGTTTTTCGATATGTTTTTTGTACAGCAGATTGGCTGACCCTATAACTTCATGTCATGCTAAATTTCATAAGCATGTCGTCGTTCTAGTTGTTGATAGAAATGTTGATTGAAAAAGCCGAGAGTCAAGGATTAGGTTTTTCTAAATGCCATGGGATTCTTTCTGTCTACTTGTAAATCATCTACTAATCTGTTGTTTAGTGAGCTCTGAATCTGTTTTGTTGTCCAAAATTCACCCTACATTTCTTTTTCTATTTGCAAGGAATAGACAGGTTCACATGATTTTCACAAGTGATTTGCTAAAATCAAGACCACTCTTCTGAACTGTAAGATTTCACAAATAAATCCATGTTGGCTCTCTGTTCTCATGGTTCCTACTTCCTTTGCTTAGCATCCATAAGCTAAAAATAGATTGTTGAATTTTGTAAGGAATAAGATTATAAGATGCCCCAAGTTGATGTTGAATTTATCACTTCAAACATGGAATCAGCACTTCTCCAAGGAGTCTTGATTATTTTAAATAACAATTAGCAGGAGAGACTGAAATCTTGGTGCTTGGATCCACATTATCTTGCTTTATATGAGAACTGTAAATAGAGTAGAGTAACACTGGGACTTGTAGCTACTTTAATGACAGAACAGAAAACAAAATTGTTTTTGTTGTTGTTTGTTTGTTTTTTGAGATGGAGTCTCACTCTGTTTCCCAGGCTGGAGTACAGTGACACGATCTTGACTCACTGCAACCTCTGCCTCCTGGGTTCAAGCGATTTTCCTGCCTCAGCCTTCCAAATAGCTGAAATTACAGGTGCCCATCACCATGCCTGGCTAATTTCTGTATTTTTATTAGAGATGGGGTTTTGCCATGTTGGCAAAAAATGTTTTTTTAAAGGTCATGAATTTATGCTATTGATTTTAATTTACCTTGATCTTCACTAAGTATCTTTATCTTGCTCTGATATAACAGTTTACTAATACATTTATCCACTCTTTTTTGAGCTACCAGTAATTTTTATGTTGCCATTAAATTTTGAAGTCTTTTTTTCTTTTTCTTTCTTTCTTTTTTTTTTTGACTCTTAAATCAAACATCATGGACTATACTCTAAATTTTGCAATCCAAACACTCATTTCCCCTTCAGCAAGTTTGAAAAAAAGGCAACTGTTTGAAAAAAGACATCTCAAGCTCTTCAGGAGAACACTCAAGAATATTTACATGGCTACATAATATGCAGTGTTCACTGCACAATGAAAATGCTGATGCATTTGTTAAAAAATTATTAAGAATTTTAATACAGCAATAATAAAGCAGTAAACGAAACATGGGGCCCTATGTGACTGCATAGGTAGCATGTCCATGAAAGGCAGTCCTGGGGACAGGACATTTAGGATCTCAGATCATATCCATGCCTTTGGTTGACCACAACCATGAAAAGAGAAATGCCAGCAAATACGTGTTTTTGAATTGCAATCTAAACTTTTCCTTTAACTCTTAATCTCTATGGGCTCTAGTGTCTTTATCTTTCATCTCAGGGAGCTTTAATATTGAACTTCAATCCCTTAAGAGGCTTTAGATAAAATCATGTATTTAATAGTAATTAATTACTATTAATAGCAATTAATTTTTCAAAGCTGATTAAGAATGTCAGAAAATATAACCAAGCATTTTCCGAAAAACTAGTGATGTGTTGAGATATAGAAGGTGCTCATTTTGCAAGTCCATCAGATACTGGATGAAGATGTGGCCCATGGCAGCCTGCCTGTGCATTCAGCAGAAGAGACACTGCTATTTCCTCATGGGGAAGGCTCCATGCTGCCCACTCCCAGGCCATTCTGTGGCTACTCTCATGAAGGGCTATCAGCCTTCTGAGGAGGCCAGGGGAGTTGGGCCATTCTTTATCTGTTGTGGGGCAGGCTTACCAGGCTTCTGCTTTCTGAGAAGCTCCTCCTCTCAGTCTGCATCCCTCCTCCCTGAGTTCCTGCCTCTCCTTCCTTTCTCAGAGCCCAGCTACCTGGAAGGTAGCAGGTGCAGAGTCCTACCCAGGTCTCTGGCTTCACACCCATCTCTCCTACTGCCTCTCTGTCTCTTCTAGCCTGGCCAGGTCCAGGTGAGTGGCTAGACCCCACCAGAGCCAGTACTCCCTCAGAAACTATAGATGTCTTAGCCTCAAGACACTATTTTAAAGTGACCCATAAGGAAACTTTTTTCTGAGACTTCTGAACTCTAAGATTCCATGTATGATATCCCTCTCCTTTGTCTCTCTTGACCTTAGTCCAGCAAAACTGTTTTCTCCCAAACAAAACTGTGCCTGAAACCCAGAATATAGTTATTTAGCATTTAAGTTAATTTGTCCCAAGATCATTTCAATTCACTCCATTTAATTTTCCACTTAGAAATCACCTTTTCCATGGCTTCTGAACACCATTTACAAAAGAGAAAACTCCATTTTCACAAATCATAGAGCTCCAAGGTCACAGTTCCCATTTTCAGAAAGCTTTTTCTCTAAAAGCAGAGATTAATTTTCACGTTAAAACAGTTACACTTAAGTAGTACAGACAGTTAACTGCTACAGTTAAGTAGCATCCATCTCCCTCCTTTTTCTTCTTAGTGGTTTCACAAGAGACAGTGTCAATGACAGCTAATGCTTATCTCTGCTTCACACACCCCTGCACATGTGCAGCTTGGAAAGCCATTCTCTCCAAGCAGCAAGCCGCAGACTGTCAGCAGGGTCTTGAGGGAATCCTTGGAAAATCCTGTTCTCCAACTTTATCATCCCAAATGTCCAGATTACACCCTCTAGTGAAACTCTAAACCAGGACAATCCAAACTTTAAGCTCCTCTCTTGTGACATTTTAAACCCCTTTGGGGCTTCCTAGGTGACCTCACTGATGCAACACCCTACAAATCTCACACCTTGAGCTATTTTCCAGGCCACCCAACCTCCCTTCAGCAGCCTAGTGCCCCTTTCCAAACCTAACTGTGGTGGAAATAGGTGTCTTTTCGCCAATCCCAAGTCTAGTCTCCAGATTGATCACTATGTGCAAATATATATCCTCTCCGAGCATCAATTAAATTCCCAATCTGTCCAACAAGTCAAGTCCTTTTGCTAGCAAAGTGACTGCACAGGACAAGGACAGATGTCATCCATGTGTCTCAGCTTAGCACTTGTCTTTATGAGAGCTTTCCGGCTGCCATGATGCTGCCCACACAAATTAGGGTCTTGCCAGATCTGAGAAGTTTAATTCTTGCTATTGCAATGCCCTGTTATGCTTGGGAATTTACATCAACATGCAGGAAGAATTTACCAACCTATGCAGAAATCTATACTAACATCTGGCTCTCTTGGTTCTTGAGACAACAAGCCCACACCTCCAACTGTGGGAGAAAAGAAAGATTAGGGCTAAGCATTCTTGAGCAATGTTTCTGCCTGCAGATTTCCAGTGTTTAGAAAATCTTCTTACCTATACACATCATCTGATAGATATACATCATTGGTGATGTAGATATAAAGAGTTTTAAAAACATTTCCCACCACATAGTCTCTGTTTCTTCCAATTTGCTTCGTTTCTTTGTCTGAACTCCGTTGTTCAGTTTATACGATTTCCTCAGTGTCCAGTAATCCTTGGTTGCTAACTGAAATCTTGGTTTAAGAACTGAAAATTGTGAGTGAACAGTGGGGCTTGCCAACATCGAGTTTCACTTAGGGTAGTCTAGTTGGGCTTTTTAAGTGAAGGACCCTCAATTTCAGTATCTTTAAGTCTTTCCTCTCAGTCTGGTCAGATTCCCCAGTGGAGACATTCCATTTCCTGCCTGGCTGCCAGCTCAGCTACTTCAAATTTTCAATTTGAAAGTCTGAGTCTCAAGGGAGTCTGGGCTCCCCAATGCAGAGGCAGACTACTTACCCTTTTCAGATAATGATAAACCTTCTGTCTTTTGCTAGGGATGAGGCAGGGCACCTGCCCGGCTGTATAGAGAAACAAATTTTAACAACTGCTAAAGCAGGCTTTCAATCAATGCTCCTTATTTTAGTTCCCCTCTTTCACCGCACTTCCAGAGGTAACTTGTACTGCCAATTCTGAGCCTTCTGAGGATTTTGTAGTTAAATCAAGTTATTCCTCAACTTCTAGTCTAAGAGTTTAGTTTTCTTGAGTTTGCTAAGTAATGTATCACTCAACCATCTGGTTCTCAGCTTCCAAAATTGTGCTGATATTGTCTCCTTTCATATTCTCCTCAATTCTTGTCTGTTTATGCCTTTGAGAGGATCGTTTTGCTGGGATTCAGGAGGTAGTTAAAGCAGATGCATGTGTTTAATCCAACATCTTTACCCATGATATTTCAAAGCAATATGCTCATACAAGTGGCAAATGATTGAGACAGAGACAAATGAAGTAGTAACCACCTTTGGGTCATAATGAACCACAAAATAAATGTGAATTCACCAATGATGCTGTTGAATTAACAGTTAAAAATGAAACTAGAATATAATTATTAAAATATTACAGAAAATTACTCTGCTGATATTTTTGCCCTTTAGGAGAGAACCATATTTAATTTTGGTCTACACCTTTAGGAGACATTTAGGGGAAAGCCCTGAAATGATGGAACCAAAATGAGATTTATGAAACAGATTGTGAAGCCTATAAGTAAAAGTTATTTAACCTGAATGCTGATATGTAACAATATAACTGATTTCCCAAGGGAAATACTCATTAACTGCTCTCTGTTTTCATAATGGGGGGGGGTGGGAATCAAAATAAAATAAATTGAAGTTATACCAAGAAAATTGATAATTGAACATTTTAATGGGCATTAGGAGAAGAAGGTGAATTTCTCTCTTTGAAATATTTACAAATTTTATCTGTGATATAAAAGATAGACATGGGCCACATGACATATGTGTGTTCCTTCCTTCTCCAAAATACATAGGTTATCATCATAATAATATTAATGTCTGTATTATATTAAGGAGACCATTCTCCAAGGAAGCCAAGCCTTGGTCTCATTTGTTAGAGTGACTGCTGTGGCTTTGCCTGGGCAGATGGAATATGTGTGTTTGGTTTATGCATGCCTCTACCTGAACTCTTCAGTTTCCTGCCTCATTAGAAAGCATAGCCAAAAACAGTTTAATTGACTGAAGAGCCCTGAAAACAGAGGAAAAGCAATTAAGAATACAGGCCTTTACAATTCATTTAGATGCTCTGAAACATATTGTAAATTATAGAGCATTAGGGTAAGGTTCAGAAAAGGTAATTACCTTATGGTAAATGACTGTTTCTGAACATATCTCAAAGAAAATTTACAGCTTGAAGTAGTGAAAATAATGTTCTGTTTGCTAAAAATATTAAAAACCACCAAAGCACTTCTAAATTCAACTCATACATTAAAGAGGAAAAATTAGTACTGTGAATATTTGTGTTTAGACATTAAAGGAATTTTAAAAGACATGTTTCAAATTAAGAAGAATTATACTGAAATATATCTCTTCTTTTAAGTGAAAAACAATAAATATTATGCAAAGTTTCAAACTGTGATTATTGAATTTCACATATATTATAAGGCATCCAGTTTATAATTTGATGTAATAAAGATATATGTACATTTAATATGATGATTTGTAAAATTATAACTATATATTAATTACTTATTTGTTTTATATATTAAGTTACTAGAATAAGATGTATTAATATCAACCAAACATTCCAGGTAGATAGTAAGATAGTAATACTGGAGAGCAGGTGGTTTCACATCACTCTTTGGAATCAGCATCCATTAGATCCTGGTTGGCCTCCCATTCATCCTTCAGTCTGCAGCCAGAGATTCTAGTCCTGTGAGTGGTGTGATATATTTCCATTCTGTTTGCTTTGTGACATAGGAATGTGAATGTAGAGTGATTGCTTTTTGGATAATGATAGCTAATGCTGTGTATCTACTGGGGCTTTTCCCTTAATAATTCCATGTGAAACAATAATTGTATATCTTTTCTAACCTGTATGGGCCTATATTGTTTTTAAAAGATTGTTTTAATTGAAAACTTTTAGGAAAACAGATTTTCCTCAGAAGTAATTTACTCTATTTAAAAATTTACAGAAAATAGAAGATACGTATTTGTGAAATAAGCCTTTGCAATTCAATTAGATCAGCTAAACTGAGTGAAAAGACTGGAGAACATGGAAGTGACTCTTTACAAGATCTATATGGTGTGGCCTTTGTGTTTTCTCAGCTAGAGTTTCTAGTATATTGTTGTCATTTGGTCTTTAGTTACAAAATAAATACTAATTTCCTCAGTTAAAAAAAAAAAAAACTTTTCTGGAAGATTCGTCTGCACCAAACCGAGACTAAAGTTTTTAAATTGAACGTTCATTTCTTATTACACAAATATAAAGTGTAAATTATATTAAAATAAAACCATTTAAATTACTAAGGAATTTTTGAAGAAATTATGCAAAAGAAAAAGATAAAACAATGTGGTTAACTTCTTTTCTTGGCAAGGGTAGATGCTCCTCAAGTTTCTGTTTGAAATATGATTATTCATATATTAGATTTTTAAAATGTGAGGTATACTAAATGTAAACAAACCAAGCAATTTTAAGAAAGACTCCAATGATAGATTGTATATATAATGACCCTTGAATGAGTTAATGATTTTACCAAAATTGTATAGTAATAAAATATTCAATATGATTCTTTTTAGTTATCTGTTGCTGCATAAGAAAATACCTCCAAACTTTAGTGGCTTAAAACATTTATCTCACATTTCACATTACAGACATCTATTATCTCACATTTTTATGGGTCAGGGACTTGAAGTGTTGCTTGACTGTGTGATCTGCCTCAGGATCTCTAATGAAGCTGCAGTCAGGATGTCATTCAGGTCTGCAGTCGTTTGGAGGCTTGACCAGGGCTGCATGATCTGCTTCCAAGTTGATGTGCATGGCCACCGGCAGGTCGCACCAGTTCTTCCCCGTGTGGGCCTCTCCACTGGACTTCTTGGGTGCTCTCACTTCATGTCAACTGCTTTTCTCTAATGAGTGATTTAAGAAAGAAAGCAGCTAGGAAGCCACAATATCTTTTATTACCTCATCTCTCTAGTTGCACACTGTTAAATCAGCCTTTTTCTTTTCATTAGAAATGAAAAGTCTACCCCCCCCATTCAAAAATAGAAGAATTAAACTCCAACTTTGGAAGACAGTGTCAAAGAATTTGTGAATATATTTCAAATCACCACACAAATATTCACACCATTACTAACAAGTGCCTTAAAGTTAGTATTAAATCATTTTTTAATGTGAACCTAAATTCTCTCCACATGCCATTACCAGAGGTTAGATTTCATGCTAGTGTTCTGTCCATAGACTGTTACATCTCAGAAGTACTGAAAATTCTCAACTTTCTGCGTGACGCAGCTTAGCTGCATCTATACACAAACCTAAGTTTGTGCAATCAATTTTATTTGTCTAACCAAAAAACTCAGCAGTCAGACCAGTTGGTAAATTAGATGTGCTTAAATTGAAAACTAAATCTTTTTGTTTGATTTCAGGTAAAATATTTTTTGAAATTTTTTGACATAAAATATTTCTGTTCCATGATATATATATATTTTTTTTCTATACATGAAGAGAGGATGGCTGTGTTTCTATCCCAGCTCAAGCTGCCGGCAGCCATGTTGGCTGCCCAAGCTCATGGGAGGCCCGGGCCACCAGGGAAGGATGGGTTGCCTGGGCCACCAGGAGACCCTGGACCCCAAGGTAAGTCTTGAAGTGTAATATTGGCTTATTGATTTTTAACTCTCTGTATTTATAACATGTTAGTCACAGTTAAGGAAAAAATTATGTATGTATGTACTTTATATATATATTACATATATTTTCCATATGAAACCATTTTATATATTGCAAGTTATTCCATATGAAATCATTTTATGTATTACATATATGTGTACATGTTACATATGTACATTCTAGAAGTAGATGTTTAACTATTACTTCAAATTTAAAACCGAATGATAGTTACCTGCTATTCTAAATGTAAAGTAGTAATATTTATTATAACAATAACAGCAATAATGTGTGCTTATATATCATTATTATCTAGGAATCTTAGAATTTTCTAGGCCTCCTATTTTAATGTAAGTTAAATAAGTCTCCATCATCTTAGTATCTTAAAGAAACTGGGGAAAGAGTTTTAGGAGACTCTACTACAAATAGTTATTTGGTTCCAAAATATATTTTTAAGAAATTTTAGAATCTTTTTTCTTTGAATAGAGCTTGTGAATGGTAACTTGAATGTTGAATAATTTTGTGCATGATTTTTAAAGTTCTTAAAACCCAACTTATATTGGCAAATTTTGTTCTGCTTATGACAACTTGACAAGAGACATAATCTTATGTATAGCCTAACTAAATTAATCTGACAAGGCCATTTTCTAGAAATATGATTATCAATCCAGCAAAGTGATCAAATAGGTCCAGGCTTAGAAGAGTCACAATTCTGAAAGGGAAATACTAAATTCAGTGAATATATGTCATGAAAGATAAGACCAGGAAAACTGCTTCTTACTGTTAACCACAGAGGAGCTCAGATTCCTTCCTTGAAATAATTAAAAGCAGCTTGTATAAAGAAAGAAAAGAGAAAATTAACACCAACATTAAATAGGAATGCACCCAAAATAATATGTACACAAAGAAGTGTTTTTCTGTCACCAGTTTCCTTCCTACTGCTACTCTGTAATATTGAGCCTCATTTTCTGAAGTGTCCCAAGGTGACTGATGTACCCTTCCTCTTCTGAAAGAGCAACACCTTTTCAGTTCCTGTAACAGTGCCTATTAGGATCCTAATATAACCTTATAACCTATAACTATGAATGCCAAGTCTTTGTGTTTAGTTTGCATAATATAAAACAGCAACAGTTAAAAGCTCTCTAATTTTTGTTTAAACCAAACACATATTCCACCATTATCTTTAGATTAGAGTGAAGTTTGGCAGATTGATGAAGGAAAGAGCAAAGTATAGGATGAGGAGTAGCCCTCTATGTATACACTATTGTGTAGAGGGGGCTAATTATTACCTTTCACTAGTTGGGTCTGTTCTGAAGTCAGAGTATATGAGACTGGCATTCAGATCTTGAAAGCTCATCTGAAAATGTGCAATACCTCGAACCACATGAAGAATGAGCAGTGTAAACACCAATAGGAAGAAAACTTTATATAGATCCTTCAAACAGCGATGGTTTGAGAGGACAGGAACAATGGAAAATTGAGATGATCCAGGAAAACAGCTCTGGAACTGAAGTCTTCTGTTCACTCAAACACCTGGCTTCAGACACCTCATAGGTGCAGCAAAGGCCCATTTGGAAGGCTGTCAGTCAGAGGCAATTCCAAACCCACAGTATCAGTGAAGCTTTTGGAAATAAGCCTTCTGTTCACTACTCCATTTGCCCTTCCTTTTGCAAAGATTTCTATGAATTTCATCTGCTATTGTGCCTCAGATTAATATTATAGACTACTTCTACTCCTGATAGGACTTCTGGATGGAATTCTTGAATTTGGAAGATATCTCCACATGATTTCCAATTTTTTTGTGAACCAAGGTTTGCTGAAATTGTCAAAACTTTTGTCTCCCCATAGGGTTTCTGACAATAGACATATCTTGACTACAACTTAGCAGATGTCTCCTTAACCTTTACATAATACTTCCTTTTCAGTATTTGTTAAATTTGGCCAAAATTCAGCAAATAAATAAATAAATAAAACTTGAAAAACATGGAATTCATTTTTAAGGAATATTTGTTTCTTAAAAATATTTGTTTTTAAGGAATATCAGTACAGTAGGCACGCTGTACTATAATCCTGCCTAAAGGCACAGAGAAATCTCACTGAAAAGAAAGTAAACAAGAGGCTGCTGTTTAATTTTTGGTGCCTCTCCAGAGGTGCACAAGAAATTGAAGGGTTTTTCTTTAATAGATGAATAGGTGTGATGTGCTCAGAAGATGAAGTTGTACATGTAACTTACAAGCTCTTCTCTGCTCAATTTAACAGTTTTCTCAAAAAGGATAGAAAAAATGCATTTAAAATCACCAGTGACCATGCAAACCTCAGATGCAATTGTCTGAATTAGTCCTCTTTATGACACAGCATGATTGAGTTTAAGAAAGGGTTGAAGTCAGAAATGCAATATAGGTTGGGAAAGAAAAGATGGCTACTGAATATGACACAGTGTGTTCTGCACTCGTTAATTCTGTCTGATGGAGGTTCTTCTGAAATTTCTAAAAGAGGCATATTTTGTTTTGTTTTGTTTTCAGTGTTTGTCAGGAAAGACACCCATTTGGTTCTGAAATATATTTTTAAGAAATTTTAGAACCTTTCTGCTAATAGAGCTTGTGGATGGTAACTTGTGAACTTTAAATAATTCTTCATATGTTTTCTAAAGTTTTTAAAACCAAACTTTGCTTATATTGGCAAAAAAACTTTGTTCCACTTATGACAACTTGATGAAAGGTATGATCTTAAATATAGCTTAACTAAATTAATCTGAAATTTAAAATTAAAGTTGAGTGGTTTGGTTTGAAATGTGCACTATGGAATGAGTCCTTTATCAACTTATCTTTATGGAAGGACAGAATTATAAAGGGGTTTCATAACGTTTCCTGTGCTTATTTCTGAGAAGCAGGAAACGTATAGAAAGCAGTGAGAAAATTGGCGACGTGAGACTGTGAAAGGTACACAATTCTGAAAAAAGGAATTGCCACTCCTACCAAGAGTCTGATAACGAAAGCTTGAGGATCCTCCTTTAGCACCCTGACCTTCTTAAAGTGAAAAGAAAGACCATTAGGACCCTATGTTGCATCACCTCATTTGTGTTTTTCCTAAATTTCCAAAGGGGTGATTGTTGATGCCTTTTTAAATTCAAAAGCATTTCCAGACAGCGTTTAGATTTTAACCATCCCATGGGGTCTGATTATTGTGCCTTGAGAGAACTTTCCTTGGTGTCCATTCCCACCTTGGGCCTGCAGCACTGGGCCTCATGGCTGGTTCTCCCAGGTATGAGCTAAAATGTGCCGCGTCAGAATCAAAGAAACCCCAAGTAGCATGATTTAGCTGGGTTTCATTATATAAACAGCAGAGGTGAATTTGTCTACAGACCTTATTCTTTTGAGTGAGTTCTATGAGAAAAAACTTCATTTAAACTTTCGCAAACACAGCTGATTCTCCATCGCCTGTTCCACCCAAGGAATGGATGCCACACCTAAAGCCCTACTCATTTCAGAAGGAACCTCACATGTGGGACCTGTAGGAGAAAACAGCTACACCCATTCCATGCACCTTGCATCAGATCCAAAAGGACAGTAGTGGGAGTAGTTGTTCTTACTTGTGCACTTTTAAAGTAATTGATCATATATACTGTTTATAGGAAGCACTGGTTTATAATGAAGGAAACCTGTTATTTGTAAGCCAGTGGTCCATAGGGTAGCTCATGTGATGTATAGATTCGACCTTTCAAATTTATTAGCATTAGGGGCCTTTGGCTATGGGAGAATGTGTGAATGTGTGTCAAAATGCCTGAAAGGTGCTGCTGTCAATTGGTGGACCAGAACCAGGAAGGCTAAACAACTTGTAAGGCATGAGGAAACCCCCAACCCCATCACCCCCGCCATGCCCACCATGAACAATTGTCTCTCCTAAAATTCCAATAACATCATTTTCTGGCCTTTTTCCAGTATGTATATAGGTGCACGGATTTACAATGTTAGAAGTAAATCTCTGGAGTCTAAACTGAAATCTTCCTACTAGAAATAAACACAGTGTACCATCCGAAAAACTACACCAAGCACCAAGTTTCATCAATGACTAGCACTCCTCTAGATGCTTTCACTTAGGACACTGCTGGGGTTTTATTTGTTTTCCCATGTGAGCTACAGTGATATCAAGCTGTCATCCTGTACTTTTTTTTTTTTTTTTTTTGAGACGGAGTTTCGCTCTTGTTGCCCAGGCTGGAGTACAATGGCTCACTGCAATCTCCTCCTCCCGGTTCAAACAATTCTCCTGCCTCAGCCTCCCAATTTATATAATCCCAGTAGCTGGGATTATAGGCACCCACCACCACTCGCTACTAATTTTTGTGTTTTTAGTAGAGATTGGGTTTCACCATGTGGGCCAGGCTTGTCTTGAACTCCTGACCTCAGGTGATCTGCCCACCTTGGCCTCCCAAAGTCCTGGGATTATAGGTGTGAGCCACCATGCCTGGCCTATCCTGTAGACTTATAGTCTATGGAAACACATAGACTATATTCTTTGCAGACAGACCAGCCTCCTCCAAATTTAAAGACAGGCCCACCCTGAAGAGGTGAAAAGCTTAATTCTATAAATGGGGAAAGCCGTCATTGACTTTGTTAGCAATCCTACCAGGAGTTTTGTTATGAAGTAATAATAAAAAAGACGCTTCAGCTTTATGGCAGCCTTTACAATGAATGAGATTGGGATCTTAATAGTAAATTCAAGAGTAGAAACCTCTCCTGTACTTGTGCAATTCAGTCACTTTATCTATTAATAACAGGTAATTATTAACCTAACACACTGAGAAATTTGTACAAAGAAATTATTACATTAGACAGGAGAAGGGTAAATGTTACCTTATACAAATACACAAATTAGTTTCTTAATTATAATACTGTATGCACTGAAATCCATGTGGAACAGTATGTTTTTGCGTTATATTGCAAATCTGAGAACTGAATTTAAATGAAATAGGTAAGTTTTAGTAGATATATTCTTCATTTGGAATTGTGTTACAATCCTGCTAAACCTCTTATTAATCAAAAGTTCGTGTATCTCCAATTATTATTCTTTCTTCCTCATTTTTTAGCCTGTAATCTTAAGTACTTACTGCGATAGCTGAGGGTCAACTTTATAACCTTTCTGTAATAGTGGGACCTGAGTTAAACTATCAAATATGCCTCAGGTAATAAATATTATTTTACTCCAGAAATGTTTAAGTAATGGATTTGGGAGGGTGCTTTCAAATGACCCGAAGTATATACAGTTTTTCCCTGCTGTTCACATATGTTAAGTAAAAGTAACTTACGTCAAAGAGATCCTGGAAATATTTTAAATTTGAATATAGATCAACTAAGGATATTATGTCACATGTCAAAGCCACTGTTCTCTCTAGGATCTAGGATTGTATTGAGTATCTTTAACTCAATTTTCAAATACAGATATGTGAAAGTTTTCTGCTGGTGGATGTATTTCTACCATATACTTCAAAATATTTTTAACATATATTCTTTTTGACACTAGTTTCACATTTATGATCAGGTCATACATATAAAGCAAAGAAATATCTGTGTGGTGATTACATTGCCAATGTTGTTCAGATAATAATGTGTACATTGTATGGCTTAGTCAAAGGTGAAAATGATAACCCCAAAAACTGCTAATTCTCAACAATAATGGGAAATAATTGATCATACTTACTATTCATAGGGAGCATTACATTTTCTCCTCCTGCCATATTCTGCTGTGATATCACACCTTTATGAAAAAGCACAACTAAGTCATGGCTTACTGTTTCATACTGAGATGCTCTCCTACTGTATCTTAGCTGTGTGTCCACATGAGTCTGCATGGCTGCTCTGTCCATTTGGGACAAGGAGCGATCTTGAAGGAGCTGTTTAAGTATGAAAAAGTTAGAAATAAAAACTCTATTTACCATCACCGTGAAACTCTTACAGCATGGAATCTTTCATTCCAAGTATTACATAGATATGGATACCAATATATAAAACCCAGATAAAAGTGCTTTATGCTTTTTATAAGCAAGGATAATGACTTCCAGAGGCACAAATTTCTCTGTACTCTTCTAGCTCAGCCAGTAGCAAGCATATTAAGAATAATTTGTTTTAAAATGTAGACAGATCTTACACCTAATTCATTTTGGTTAAAATAGCTTAAATTGATGAAGTTCATTTGGGAGACTCTCTCAGTCTCCTCTTGTTTCCTAGCTTTGCTGAAGTTCCTTTGGAGGTTTACATTGCCACGTTCAAACATGGGGTAGATGTTTAAACTTTACCTAAAGAGAATATAATGTTTATAGTCGATCATTTGAACACAGACCTACCTTTTTAGATGAGTTAGCTCACATATGCTCTTGCTATGGTTTATTAGAATCTTGAGTTATTTGTTGTTTTCATTTCCTTTAATTCTTGAAATAAGGTTCATATTCCTATTATATTATCTTGTTCTCATTTTAAGCAAGACTCTTTCAGTATACTTCTTACATTTAGCCTATGCCTCACCTTCAATCAGAATTCCTATTGAAAAGAACTCAAACAACTTGTCATAGCTATTTGCAAGATTGATTTATTTAGGTATCATTTTCAGAGCCAAAATCTCGCTCTCAAGAGTTTGACTAGTGGGGCTGGGCATGGTGGCTCACGCCTCTAATCCCAACACTTTGGGAGGCCAAGGCGGGCAGATCACCTGAGGTCAGCAGTTCGAGACTAGCCTGGCCAACATGGCAAAACCCCATCTCTATTAAAAATACAAAACAATTAGCCAGGCATGGTGGCAAGTACCTGTAATCCCAGCTACTCAGGAGGCTGAAACAGGAGAGTCACTTGAAGCCAGGAGGTGTAGGTTGCAGCATTCCGGCCTGGGTGACAGAGCAAGACTCTATCTCAAAAAAGAAAAAAAAGAGTTTGACAAGTTGGAAATTTTTATAGTAATTGCATGTTTTTAAGATCTTCATTGCCCTATTGTACCCAATCTGTTTGACATGTAAGTTTAATATGTGGTTAATGCAAAACAGTTAGTTAATGTATAATTTATGTTAAGCAAATGAATCACATAATTATCACAGAGTCAGAAAATGGTTCTTGTATGTGCTGTGTTGCCATAGAACCATTTTCATGTGTCTCTTTTTTATATATTTCTTATTTAGGCTACCGAGGACAGAAGGGAGAAAGAGGTGAACCTGGAATTGGGCTGCCAGGGAGTCCAGGTCTTCCTGGGACTTCAGGTAAGAGTGATACTCTCTTCACAACACAAACAAGCCTTTAAAAATGAAAACCATGCTTCTCCTCTAGGGTCCTTATATGTCAAGTTGAGTGATCCATGTTGGCTAGAGGGTTGGAGACAGGGAGAGCTATATGTGATCTGCATTGTGATTAGTTTTGGGTTTTTTTTTTATGTCATTAGCTCTGGGTATACCAGGCTCACCAGGTGCACCAGGCCCCCAGGGCCCCCCAGGACCTAGTGGAAGATGTAACCCAGAAGATTGCCTCTATCCTGTGTCTCATGCCCATCAGCAGACAGGTGGGAAATGAACACACCTGAAGAAGACTTGGTTCCTGGTGATACCTCCTTGCCATTGGAGCTATCTTAATACCATCAAACCCTCGTGATATGTGGTTTGCTTTTTTTTTCTTTTTTAGTAAGCCAGACATTAAAAGCAACCATTTGAATCCTATTCCTATAGCAATTGCAAATCAGCATTTTTTGATTTTTTCCAAATTCATTCCATATGTTTTGCTTTACAATTGCTATGATTTTTAGTCAGAGATATGAAATATGCAAGTAAATCTTATCATTAGTTCTTCTTCAAAAGGAAATTGCATCTTGCGACTTAGTAGACTGATGATGATATCCATTTTGTAGATTCATCAACATGTGGTTGGCCTTTGATTTCTGAATTTTAAAGTTTCAGACTTAACTTTACGTTTTCTTGGTGTTTAAATTTACTGTCATTGCTAAACATTTTGTCAAGTTTTTTGATATAGTACATTGCTCCTCTTGAATGTTTTTTGACTACTTTTTATAACTTAAGAATTCTTATACCATCTACATCTATCCTACTTATGCTGAAAAATAGGCAATAAGAACTTCATTTTATAACTTATGTTTTGAGGAAAAAAAAAAAAAACACAGGAAACTGTTTTATCAGGGAGCCCAAACACCCAGCATAGCCAACTACTGAAATGACTTTGTTAATTCTGTATAATGAGCTCAATTCAAAGCAATCACCACTGGCATGAATAAGTACTACAGGAAAAGGGAGTATCGAATTCCAGGTTGTGTATGAGTTCTGCAAAAAAAAAAGCCTAATACTTTGTGGTCCTCCCAGTGAGTTTCTCATTTGGTCAACAGAAAGCTGTTTTCCCTATGGAGTGTTTGGTAGTGAAACCACCAAACCGTCTTTGGTACTATTAAAGCTTCAATGGCCTAGCAAGATCTTTGGGCCCTTGTGTCCATTATCCTTATGACCTCATCACCCTCAGACTTTAAGACAAGAAGCCACCAGCAGAACAAAGAATGGGATGTGTAACAAATGGAAAAGAAACTCAATTGTCCTGGAAGATGAATTTATAGTGTCAGCAAATGCATATTAAGAAGGCAAAGCCCAACAGCTCTTAAGGAGAATTATATTTCTCCAGAAGCTGCAGCAAGAGGTACAGCTCAACAAAGGAAAACTATAGGACCGAATAGGCAACTAGTGCTCAGACCAAAGAGCTCACTCCCACTCCAACACCATGTCCTCTGAAAAGAAACAAAAATACAGTGATCATCAACCAAATGACTAAACAGTCTTACTATTGATTAGCTATACATTAATCGAGGAACTGTTGGTTGACAGGCACTGATTCTCTAGAATACTGGGCATAAGGATGTTGCAGAAATCTAGATGATGGGTCCACAAATGTGGGAATATGCCACAAGAGCCTGCCTGTCACAGCAATCAGGATTCACACCTGATTCACACTTCAATTTGGCTAAAACAGGATGGGATGATTGCTTTTGTCTGTTTACTGAAAAATGAGTTTAGAAAGGCAAGCCCACTAAAATTGGTAAAAGCTGTGAACAGAATTGTGTCTGAGGAACATGCCTAATTTAAGGCACGGTTTGTTCAAATGCATCATGATTTGAACTGGTTTTCATTATAGATTAATGAACTGCTGGTCAGGTACTGTCTACAATGGCTGTGCATACCTACAACGTTTTAGGTATTTCATGTTGAATTATGCTGTATATTTCAATTCCAAGTTTATTTTATTTTACAAGGTTATTTATTGTAAGCATTTTGAAATTGATTTTCTTTTTTGCTTTCGTTCTTGTGCAATACCCACAATGGTGCTGTGTTTTAAACTTACACAATTGGAATATAGATATGTGTTTTCTTAGTAAAATGGTAATTTATCCCAAAAAAGTGTACATAGATCTAAAATTTGGTGCTATGTGTATATCATGAGCTTTTAATTTGTTGAATTTTCTAAAAGCTTACAACTTATCTGCCACTCATATTAATTTACTTGAATTTGTCAAAAAGCTAAACATTTTGTATGTTTTCAAAGATTATTTTTTCATATTAGTAGGTGGTTTATGTTTGCCTCTTTGCTAATTTAAAAATATTTATTTTATCATTTTAACATTTTCATGGCCTTTTTTGCTGATGATAATCAATTTTTTTGGTCTTTATTTTTTGGTTTTTGAGTTTTTCCTTTCATAGACATGAATAGACAATTCATTTTCTTGTTTTATTACCCATTTATTTTTATTCTATGAAATATGTCATGCATTCTTTTTTACAAATTGTATATTTAGAAATCTTTCTAAATTCCATTAATGCTTGACTGGTTAATTCATATTTCAAAAATTTGTATTTATTCAGGTAATTTGATGGGATGGGGAAATATGATGCATATTACAAAGCAGATTTGTCACAATGACACAAGCTCATTTTTAGTAACTGGGAAAGGTGACTAAATTTGACATAACTAGAGAAACAGGGCTGTGTTCACATGGCACAAGCCTTTCTCACCCTACTCTATTATTTACCTTCAGATACTTTTTCCTGCCTCAGCTCTTTACACATGATGTGCAACAAAGGGCAGCAAGAAATGCTGGGTCCAGCTAATTTAACAACAAATGAAGTGGAGCTTTGGCAGTTGCCCAATTCCTTTAATAAAAAGAAAGTAAATAATTTGGGCCCCAGAGTAGGTTGGGAAATGTTCCTCTAAATGACTTGATGGTTGCCAAATCCCTTGTATCATTTTATTCTATTCCGAAACATATGTTTATTTCCACATAGATGTTAGTGATGTTCAAAGCAGGGGAGAAGAATGATTCAATTTCATGAATTATCTCTTGTTTGCACTCCAGAAAACAACATACATGTTTAAATACAAAATAATTTTTATGAGCCATGATGACAGTTAATATTAAAACGGTGTTCCATATGCAAGTATGTCTGAATTCCAATCTTACATTTTATAACAAACTCAAAACACTTTCAGACAGAAGTCTTTCTATGGAAAGATTAAAGTATGACTTCAATTAATATTTATGGCCTTTGGAATCCAAAGAAAAATAGAAGAATAATTCATGAATTTGTTCATTGTGCTTTCCAACTGAAGACATTGACCATTACGTCTAACCATAACAGAAATACAGCCAGTTTTAACCTTTTAAATGTTTCACTTTGTGATCAAAGTAACCCTATGTTTATTTCCATATTTTTTGATATTGTTTAAACTTTAAAATTTTATTCACTTAAAGAACATAAGCAATTATATTAAAATATGTTTTCTGTTAAAGTAATCATTTGATAGTTGGCTTAAAAGTAATTTTTATGAATCTGTTTTATTAGCCTTTCTGCAGTCTCTCTCATCTGTTGGGAACCTGTGATATACCTCCATTTGTCCAGAAGATGGCGTTTAAAGCAATTTGTTCAAAAGAACTGAGTAACAGAAATAAAAAGTTACAAACAGTTTAGTGGACAACTAAATCAAACTCTTGCCTTTGCACTTTTTTTTTTACTTCTGTAGATAATTTTTGTTAATTTGTTTTGTTAATTTATGTTTCTCCTAATTTTAAGCATCTATATGAAACAGGCACAATACCCTTTGGTTTGTTGACTGTTTTGATTTTATTTATTCGGTGGACATATACGTATTTACATGTTTACTTAAGATGAAGATTTACTATTCATAGCTGTTTATATGCCACTCTCATATTTTAGTGATCGATATATACACATCTAAATAATTATCCTGCCTTTTAGACAGGATACTCTCTTTCAACAGACAAGAAAAAAAAAGATTTAGCTTATCACAAGAAGTAGACAATTTATAAAATTACACAATGTCTAAACTCTATATTATTCAGTGTACTTAAAATTTTACAATTACATTTGTATAATGTTTATATTTTTCTAGAACACATCACTATTTACAAAAGTACAATTAGAAACACTTTTTTCAAAGTACCATTTTTATTTTCATAACATTAATAATACACTGAGATTGAGAATTTATCTGTTAAGTGTTTTTGCTGAAGTTGTTTTAATAAATACTGAGAATAGTTTTGCAGATTTGTCCATCGCTCTTCTTATTTTTCACACTTGTCTGTGTCCACCTTCTGAAGACACATAAGTGTATACTGTCATGGTTTCCCAGTGTTATTTCTTAATACTTGAGTGTTGATGCATTTTTGCACTATCCCCATCTCTGCTCACAAGGATTTTGCAGGCTTTAAAGAGGAGGAGATGCAGAAAAGATTTGAATTTGTATCTTGTATGCCTACGTAATTCAAAGTGACTTAGTCCATTGAACTGTGTTTATTAGCTGGCTGGTAAAGGTAGCATTAATTATGTTAAATTTGTTCAATTACTAAAAGTCTCAGGCAATAGGACAAATGACTGTTGTCATTTTTATTGTATGGCATACCTGGAGCTATAATCCAAATGTTTTACTCACCAAAATCATGGCAGAGTAACTGATCAATTTGGTTAAATTAAATGAAGACACAAGTGAACACAGAAAAAACTCATTCAGATAAGTAGACCCATCACAGCAAGAATTTGCCTGAAAGATAAGACAGGCTTGTAAAACCAAAGCTAAGTCTGAGAAAATCTAAGTGGAAAAAAAATTGCAAGTTCAGATCCAATGGTGAGTGATGTGGTACAACTCGAGGACTTAGCTACTTGCTACATGAATTTGTCACAAGTGAATACTAATAAAGTGAGAGATTTCACTAAATGAGGAGGTAAATAAGATTTCAGTTTATCAGAAGTGTATGTATTGTGTGACCATACTAAGCTTCTGGGTGTAAGTAAAGTTGCTAGCTATTTTACAACTTTTTATTTTATTGTGTTATGTAAAGTACATTTTGGGGATAAATGTTTTTCAGCACATCAATGTCTTTAAATTAAATTCAGGTTGTATTGGGCATATTTTACAACTTTTTTTTTTTTTTTGAGACAGTGTCTTGCTCTGTCACCCAGGCTGGAGTGCAGTGGTGCAATCTTGGCTCACTGCAACTTCTGCTTCCCAGGTGCAAGCAATTCTCTGCCTCAGCCTTCCAAGTCGTTGGGATTACAGCTGTCCGCCATGATGCCCCGCTAATTTTTTTGTATTTTTAATAAAGACGGGCTTTCACTGTGTTGGCCAGGCTCGTCTTGAACTCCTGACTTGTGATCCACCCACCTTGGCCTCCCAAAGTGCTGGGATTACAGGCGTGAGCCACCTTGTCCACCCAACTTCTTTATTTTTAAATAACATTTAGGATGTGTTTGCCCCTATTTTGTTTGTTCTCTATCTTTCCTCATCAAACTCTTTAAGGTTTAATTGAATATACTCATGTTAAGTGCAATGGCACTAGTTTTATTCTAAATCCCACATGTACATAACGCTTTGAGGCCTTGATTCATTAAGCATAATGAGCTTGTCACCTATCTCAGCAATAAAGGATTTGACCTTATGTCAGGGAAATCTAAGATGCAATTATTAAGGCCGTATCTACTCTTCATCACTCCTGTAGGCTGAAGCTCCATGCTTCAGTCCGTTCTGTTAGGTGTCAGGCACAGAGATGCTCCAGAAGCACTCTTGGCTAACCACAAGCCCCACCGGTGTCCAAGGAATTTTAATTGGTCTATTGCAGGGTTCATGTTTATACCATAATTATAGTTTTGTTTGTCACATGAATCATCGCTCAGCTTGAAATAATTAAGTTCATCACCCATCTGACAGTTCATAAAAAGCCTAGTTTAATTATTTCAGATGAGAATTATACACAAAAACAAAAGCCAGAGAGCAAGCAGTCCTTTGGGACTTTTGTCCCCCAGAGTGATCATCTCCCTAAAATCATTTGAGACTTTTTGCTCTAGAGGTCCTTGAGGGAGGTAAGAAATAACACAATTAACTTTTCTCATCAGTAGAAGCTCTGGCATCATGAATAATAAGACAATAGGCAATAAGTAGTTGAATACATAGCAGGTTTTCTTAACAGAAATTAATTACATCAAAACCTGCCAGAAGATTTATATGTTTACCTATACTGGATAATAAACTACATAGTTCTTAACTATTCCTATCTTCAGGCCCCCTTTGGATAATTTAATTAGGTGCTCTCTAAAGAATATTGTCTTTTCACACACACATTTTCAACTTTGAGACAAAATGGAATTTCAAATATATCTCAGAAAGAGAGGTAGTTTGTTGGAGACAATTTCCGTCACTTGTTCTTTCTCCAGCTACACTTCAATAACTTGGAGTCAAGACTAATTTGTGAAGACATCTTAAGCAGAAAGTTAGCATGAATTGCCGTTTATTAAGACTAAAAGTAATTTTCAGTTAGCATCCTCTTCCTGATACCCAGATCTATCAAAGATGTTACACTCCCTCTTGTTCATTATTAAAAGAGCATTTGAGCATGTGTATTTATAGACATTACTGCAGTCAGCCCATTTTGATTTAAATCATTCCTGAGCCATAGGTACTTAATACAGCCATGTCCTAGATCACAACTCACTAAAATAAGGCTACACAATTGAAAAGTATTTGACTCTGTAAAAAAGGACTTGACCTATGTTTATTGAACACAAGTATTCTTTTTTTAAAACATATTTAAAACCATTTATGTCTGTTGCCCCTCTATAAACAGCAAGATTGCTAGTTTGCTAGTATTTTTTCCTTAATACTGAGTTTTCACTCCTTTTGCCAGGCTACCAGCAAATATTTTTAAGTAGTTTTCTTGATATTTGGAAATCAGTGTTTCTATTGGTTTTTCACCTATATTGGTTTACTTCATTTATTTTAGAGACAGGGTCTTGTTCTGTCACCAGGCTAGAGTGCAGTGGTATAATCATAGCTCACCACGGCTTCAAACTCCTGGTCTCAAGTGATCCTCCAACCTCAGTACCCCCAAGTAGATGGGACTGCAGGCACTCAATACCATGCCTGGCTAATTTTTAAACTTGTTTTTATTTCTGTAGCAACGGGAGACTCACTGTCTTGCCCAGGCTGGTCTCAAACTCCTGGGCTCAAGCTATTCTCCCACCTTGGCTTCCCAAAGTGTTGGGATTACAGGTGTGAGCCACCATGCCTGGCCTTGGCTTACTTTTAAACTCAGAGACTATATCTCAGAAACACTATAATCACCAAAAAATTTTAAAAATACAGTAAAGGTGATCTTCTAAAGCAGGGATTTATATTAAGCTTATTTCAGGTGGCAGATAAATCAGATTTTACTAATGATGTTTAAGAATAACAGTATCTGTTCAGTCAGTTTGAAACAAAGTATCCATACATAATCAGATCCATCACCTATCCTGATATGACTACGCATTCATACTCTTCTGCTGTGCAGAAGCCAATTATCCAAAACCATGCCAGTGAATTTATGTGCTCAGTCTAGGAAGTGATTTCCATAGTTCATAACCAACCTGTCAGGTATTTGTGTTGAAAATCATGTCATACTGCTATAGACACACTAGCTAGAAATAAATCAGAAATTATTTGCCCTTAATTAACATGCCAGGTTAGAACCAACTTTAATTATTTACACTTTCCTCTCTCAGTGAGTGCTCTAGTTGCCACTTCATCCAACTTTCAAAAATATCTCAGAGAGAATTTGAGATTTCTATTTTGCTAGAGAGACATACTTGGTTGGATTCAAAATTTGTCAACTCTCTTTCATGAAGGGAATTTGCTGGGCGCTTTTCTTTGCAATTTCTATGTCAAGTATCTACTGCTTCTGTAAACTACTTCACTTAACTGAAATTTATAATGAATTGTTCCTGCCATTTGGAATGTGGTAGTTTTGCATAATCTATTTGTAAATGGTTGTTTCCAATGTTGTTGACTATATCTGTGGAGCTTGTTGTACAACCTTTACATAACCAGGTATGTAAAACAGTTGAGTGAACTGTTCTTTGAAATTTTATTTTTAAATTTTCTTATGAATATTATAAAACTTAGAAGTCTGATTATCTAATTTTTCTTTTATCGTATTTGATTATGTCACTCTAGTTAAAATAAAAGCACTTTGGTGGAAAAATAATTTCTATGCATTTATTTAATTATGTGTCACAGCTCCTGAAAAAGTTTGCCATTTTTTAAAGTACTGTTTTAGGGAGCTATAACAGAGATCTTTATTTTCAAAAATCATATCCAAAAAAAGGAAAAGACCATTCTTGCAGCCTTTGTAAAACATAGCACTGATCTATGTGGCAAAGTTGGAATCTTTCTTCTTAAGCAAAACTCATGCTGGAAGCATAAAACTAATGCTGTAAGCAGTTTTAAAGAAATACAAATACAGATTACATAATGATTGATTTAACCAAGCAACTAGGACTAGAATTTTAAAATGTATAAAAGTATGCATAGAAAAAAATATAAAAAATTATATTAGGGCTCACTTCCCTTTGACTTGGCGGAATTTAGTTCCATAAACTAAAGATACTGATGATGTTGAGCCACTGTTCTGCACCCCAGCACAAGTTACTTATAGGCTCTGTGATATAAAATATATTAAATCTGCTGTATAGTTAATTAGATGTCAATGAAACAGCAAGCCAATAAGATTACATAAATAATAAAGTGCTTAAGTGGTCAGGAAATACTTAAGTATACAGTGCTTTAGCTGAGCTGCCTTTATAAAATTTTTAAGAAATGATGAAACATAACTCATGTTTTCAATAAAATTCTGAGTAGGAGGGAGCTAACAAACCTTTGAAATTAAGGCAGTGGTTCTTAACCTAGAAATAAAGCAAGGCTAGACTTAAAGGAGTCCATGAAATCTCTGAAATATACTATACAAAAATATAGACACATATGTACCTGTGCATCTTTCTAGGGAATTAACATTTCAAAAAGGTTCATGAAGCTCTCCCCATACACACACACACAAACACACACACACACACACACACACACCTGTCATAGGGTAACATGCTCTGTGGAACAGCTTTTCAATTACTCTGTGTAGAAAAAAACACTAATATTATAAACATACACCTATCGAATCAGTAATTAAGTAATGTTTAATGTCTCTAAATAAGCTCAGTAACTTATTTTCAATGAACATGATTATTTATAAGAAAACATGCAAGAGATTAAGAAACCATATTTATTTCTTCTTTGGTACAACCAGAGATGTTACCTCAAACCTTTAAAATAAATAATCTCATCAATAACATTTACGAATGCCAGAGTATTAAAATTCTTTCTTTGCTTTCATATAGAAGCGCTCAAAATATTAACAGGTTTGGGGTACAGTACATGCAGTTCAGGCTGAAGAAGAAAACCAATTCGTAACATAAGGAAATCATTTCGGGCAATGTAGCCCTTTCTTATCACTCCAGACACAGCACATTGATGGGATTTTAAGCACCAATTCCATGTAGTGGGGTTTCTTCATAACTAGTGTAGTAATCCTCTACATAACTGAAACAGTAATCTGAGAACAACATCTAAATGAAAATAACTACTGCAACTGAGGTAAACCAAACAGTTGTTTTTGTTTATTGGCACAGTGGCCCACGATAAGACACATAGGTATAGCACACTAAAGCTCAAGATCCTGGGAAGAGGAGTATAAATTTATTCAAGGGAGGTGTTTGGTTTTTTCTTTCTTTTCTTTTTTTTTTTTTTTAACTGATGACTCTGCTGTCTTCCTTCCCTCCAAGGAAAGGAAAGAGAACTTATTGAATAGCACCGTTCTTCTAAATCTGATTGTCAAGTAGGACTTCTGTAATCATGCTGAAGGTAACACATCGTCATCTTTGCCCCAGCTTTGGGTGGTATTTCTCCCCCAAGCTCCTTCACCAGGTGTGATTCATGCAGAGAGCCATGCAGCACTAAGCGTTTCACTGGTCAGGCCCTTTGATAAATGCCCGCTGACCAGCCTGCATGGTGCAGGAGGCTGGCTCACAGAAACCAGGAAGCCCAGGAGGTCCTGGGGGTCCAGGCACGCCAGGAATTCCTGCCACCCCCGGGGGGCCTCGCTCACCATCCTGGCCATTTCTTCCATAGCTGGCAGGGCCTGGGTCACCTGAAACACACAGAAGATTGCACATGTGAACAGGAGAATCCTCATTGATGCAAACTGGCAGAAGACCAGAGCACAGCTCAGCAGTGCTCAGGTAAGAGGCTTAACAAATGCTTTTGGAAATAATGGATAATGACTGTTGATGACTGGTGTTGAAGATGATGATGATGATAACATTCCTTCCTTGGACTTGGATTTTCATAGAAATTAAAAGTAGAAAGAGACCTTGGTGTCTCTAACCACATCTCCATCAGTAGAGTTGCACTGTGCATGGCAGCCTCCAGCCACAGGTGTCTATTGAGCACTGAAATGTGACAAGGCCAGATGGAGATGAACTAAGTATCAAACATACCTGGATTTTAAAGACTTCATATAAAAAATGTAAAATAGTTCATTAATATTTGTGTCTATTACATGATGAAATAATCTTTTGCACACAGTGGGTTAAGTAAACTGTATTATTTAAATTAATGTCACTTGATTAATTTTATCTTTTTCATGTGGCTACTTGATTTAAAATCATACATGCAACTCACACTTGTGGCTCACATTATATTTCATTTGAATGCAGTAGCAGTATTCCTTACTTCTAATAGTTGAGCAACATCTGGGCAGGGAAAAGTATAGTTCAGCGGTTAAAAAACAGGTTTTGGAGACAAATAGCTTTACATTCTAGCTCTGCCATTTATGAATAATGTGACATTAGCGAGTCATTAACCTCTCAGTTTCTTCATCTACTAATTATTGAGAAGATGGGATAATGTCTTCTCAATAATTAAATTCAGGCTGGGTGCAGTGGCTCACGCCCATAATCTCAACACTTTGGGAGGCTGAGGTGGGTAGATCACCTAAGGTCAGGAGTTTGAGACCTGCCTGGCCAAAATGGTGAAACCCAATCTCTACTAAAAATACAAAAAAGTTAGCCAGGCGTGGTGGTGGGCACCTGTACTCCCATCTACTCAGGAGGCTGAGGCAGGAGAATCACTTGAACCCAGGAGGTGGAGGCTGCAGTGAGACAAGATCATGCCACTGCACTCCAATCTGGACAACAAAGCAAGACTCCATCTTAAAAATAATAATAATAATAAAATTCTACAGTTGAAAGCATCTGATAAATAGGAGCTATTATTATAATTACTAAGTTATTACTGGTTAATGTCTTTTAGAAGGCTGTGCCATTCACCCTACAAAATTTCATATTTTTCTCACGAAAGGCTTACCCCAACATGAAATTCGCCATTACAGGTTCTTTGGGGGCTTTTCTTAACTTTTCTTCTTTTTGTTGTGTTCAAGGGTTGTATGTTGCCTTCAGTGGGGCACATTCTCGGAGGCACAGCACCCCATAACAAAGAGGAATGTCTGCTAAATGCTTACCCCAATGCACCAGCAGCACTTTCACACAATTATTATAAAAGTGGTGATGAGAATTCAGTGTAAAACAAATTGTGTATGCCAATATAATATACGATAGATCCTCATTCCATCTCAGCCATCTTAACTTGGCCTTTCTGCCAAAAAGCTGGAAGCCACATCTACATGTTCAATTACATATTTGCTTATATTTGGTTACTTTCCTTTTTTCTCTGCGGTTTTTACTTTTCTTTTTCTATTTTAGTAGTCTTCTTGCATGTCTTTTCTGGGTCTTACTATAGTAATATGATCTTATCCAGTGGTCTTATTACATATATCTCACATACTTTTAGAAGGATAGATTAGAGATCCCGTTTTACGTAAAATCTCATTCTTCCTCTGGTGCATACAATTCGATCCACACAAAGCAATGTCATAGGGCAATATATTAATAAGCTTTAAGGAAGCATAATTATCTTTGAATTTATCCATCTTGAAGCTATAGATAAGAGGATATATAAGTAATTTCCTCTAATTTATCCCATACACTTTCATTCAATTATACCTAGTTAGTATGAAGGAAATCATTATGTGTTTTCTTCTAATGAGGCCCCTGAGAAACCTTCACCCTAACCCACAGCATCTATAGATAAGGCTGTAGCAGAACTATGCCTTTAGCAGTACCGTTAAGATTCTTGACACCAGATGCAGTTAAAGGTGAAGGTGATTTTTTTTAAGGTTTCAAAGATGAGCCAGATCTAAATCTGATTTTCATGCACCTTGTCAGTAGGAATGTCCCCACTGAGACATACCAGGTATGCCTTAAAATCAAATCAAGTTTAGGAGGAGGAAATGCCCACAGAAGATGTAGAAAACCAAATAACCACAGGGGCCGGGATGGTCATTTAGATTGGGGTGGGCAAACGTCTGCTCATGAGCTAAATCCTGTTTTTATAAATAGTTTTATTAGAACACAACCCTGATCATTTGTTTACATACTGTCTGTGGCTGCTTTGGCACTATCAGGACAGAGCTGAGCAGCTGCAACGTGGTGCTTGCAGCCCAAGAATCTGATCCTTCACAAATAAAGTTTGCTGATCCCTGATGTTATAAAGAAATGAGCCTGGATTAAGAAATTCCCCCACTGTTTTCATGAGCTGAAAACGTAAAGTGCAAATGCAATGAAATATATTTGCACTAATATTTGGCCACTAATGTTCCACATAAGTGTGGGGAGACAAAAGGGAGGAGTGAGGCCTGTGGTGAGCTGGAAAGTCGATGCAGGCACCAGCTCTTCTCCAGCTAACAGCTGCCATTGGGGAATACAGGCCGGCGTTGCCAGAACAGATCATTTTCAAGAGAAGCCAGGAAGCTGAGTTTTTAAACAAATAGCTCTTAATGTTTAAATGTTAGCAACTAATTCAGATTTTTTTCAACATTTGTAGAGCCAGCAAAAAATCTTGAGAATTTAATTCTCTAATACACAAACAATATTAAAAAGCAAAAGGATAGCCTTTTAGATTTTCACATTTAGTTCCCCATATTAACACACTCCAGGAGAAGTTTTTCTTTTTCTTTTTTACCTTGCTGAGTTCATTCCAAATTGCTGCTTATCCTCTGAAGGAAGAGTTGATGAAGCCATCCTGTCTACCTTTGATTTATTTTATGAAATGACATCTCATCCAATTCTGCCTTTGGCAAATGCGGCAATTTATCCTTTGGAGCTTTGGATGATGTCACTATCATCATCATCATCATCATCATCATCATCATCATCATCACCAATGTTGAATAAGAATGCTTTCTCTTTTCCATTTTTTCATGTGCCATACACTATGCTCATTATTAAGCCAATTTTTCTCATGTATAAACTGAGAGTTAGGAAGGTCAAATAATTGTCCATAGTCATACAGCTAGAGAGTGTTGAGAAATGAGGACCCTTAATCACTGCACTAATCTAACTGTATTTTCCTATGTATTGATTTTTTTTTAACTCTGTAGAAGAGTTTAGGGGTTGTGGCAGGGTGTGTGTATGTGTTCATTTTTTTTTAATGGGCTTGAGTTGACCAGGAAGTAGACAGAGGCACAAAAACAAAGAGCAGTATTGATTTTTGCAGAGCTCTAATGATCACAAGAAACTAAGATATTTTTCTGAGGTTTTGCCCTGTAGAAATATCAAAGATGGGGGGAAAAAACAGCCTTAACATAGCAGATTGTCAGGCTCTGGAGAGCCCTGACCCAGGCTTTTGCTCTCATGGACTTTAGTTCTAAACTATGTGGAAGCCTCAGTTGAGTGACACTATGTCCACATCCACAGCACCCAAAAAGTAAAGCTGACTCATAATAACTGTTCACAAAATGTGCATAAACAGCTAGCCCAACACCTGCCTTAATGAATATCTGTCATCTACTTTGTAACTCTTCAGAAAGAGAAAACATAGGTCTAAAATGTTATTTTGCTCTGTCTGCCTCATGTGTGTGTTACTTACACTAACTGCCTAATGATTGCATGGATTTCTGAAATGTCAAGGACCTATAAAAATGTTGAATGTTCCCAATACAAAGAAATGATACATGTTTGAGATGATGGATATACTAATTACCCTAATCTGGTAATTACATAATATTTCAATTTAAACATTACTACATATACCATAAATATGTATAGTTATTATATGTCAATTAAAATAAAAGAGAAACTTAAAAATGTTATTGCCAAACATTTCATGTTTTTAAGAAATGAGTATCTATGTCATTCCCCATAAAACCACTAGAGAGCAGTCATGTTACACTGCTGGAAGCCAATCCTGGCTGGACCATTCTGAAGGAGGCAGCCCCTTACCTAATACATGCTATGGAATGAAAGGGACTGTGTATATAGGCAGGAAAAAAACAGTGAACAATTTTCACATTAAATAGGGTATTTCATAATTAATCCACTGGTTTATAGACTTTTTGTATGTGCCAGGATTTTCTTACATTTCCTGAGCTCAAGGTTGAGGTATTTGACAAAGCAGTGTATGTTTAAGTAATTGTAAATTGGTTTATGTAAGGCCCAGCAACCAAATAAAACAGCTGCAGCAATGGAAATGGAATAATTAGGTAATGCAAAACTTAGGCCAGAACTGAACGTGTGCATGTGTATTTTCCCACTCAGTAGTCTCAAGCAAAGTTTACCTTTCCGCCAACTTGCACAAGAAAACAGAATAGTTTTACAACCTAGTATAATCTAGCACAAAGCTAGCTATAACTTCCATGTCCAAGAGGCAAAAAGTATCTCAGCTCACAAGTCACCTTCCTGGTGTTCACATACAAATGACTTATTTTTTGGCTTAGTGAGTGCACAAAGAGGAAGTCGGACTCATTAATAAATATGTTTCTTTAAAATTCTCAGAGTGTCAAGGAATTAGTCCTAAATGGGTGAGCTCAGTGGCAGCAGACAGAGGGAGGTCTATGAGACAACCAACCAAGCAATAACACTAGCTCACTAGCACGAATCTGACTAAAGTTCCAGGGATTGCTAATGTGATTCCTGGAGCTCTGCAAGAGAGGCAGAAAGATAAGCCAAATGCTCAGCAGTTATGGGACATGCCCAATTCACATGACTACAGTGCAAAGACAAATTAATCATATGATTGAACAGCCAGCCAATCATTTTGTCCACTTTGTGAAGATGGACTCATGAAGCATGAATCTGCCTTGTTATTGTCTGAGAGACTTTTGTCAGGATGTGAATTTAAGAGTCTATATTTTCTCAAATATATTATTTAAAAACGGAGTAACAATAACAGTTAAATTTGCAGAGTGTTTGTTTGCCATATGCCGGGCACTGTTCCAAGAGCTTTATATGTATGCACATGCGCATATATGCTCCTAAATACAAAGCAGGCATGGTGATTCCCATTCACAGAAGAGGAAACTGGAGAACTAAGAGGTAAAAGCACAGGTCATAAGCCCTGGAAGCCTGGCTCCACGTCTGCACTTCTTAAATATTTACCCAGCCTACTCCTGGCTGTGAGAAACAAACTAGATTATACATGTGCACTTTTTAAACAACAAAGCACTGTAGCCAAAATGATCATCAATGTAATGATTATAATAATAATCTGTGTTCTGTAATAAGCAATGTAGCATTACGTTCCTAAAGGGCATGTCTTAACACTTAACAGAGACATATCATTGTAGAGGGGAGCCAGGGAACTAAAACTGTCCACAAAGAATACAGGAACTCTAACAACTGATAGAAAATGATGACATTAGTTATGTTAAAAATTTGTTAGCTGCCTTGTTAGCACAAAGAAGGATCTAACTATCTTTTTTTTAAAAAAAAAAATTCAGGAGGATCTGAGCCCCAAATCCAACAATAGGAACAACAAAAAAGGTTGTAAAATATGCTGTTCTGCAGGTTCTTTTAGGTAAGATGTGTATTTATCTAGAAGGTTCCAGAGAAATTCCTGCACAGAATCCTTTTGAAGGTTCCTTCAGGCCTTAAAGTCCTATTAATATTATGTTTTTGAGAGATCAGAAATCACATACCTAGTCACATTCAAACTCTACCAAGAAATAAGAAGCAGTCTAGCCTCAGTGGACAATTAACCAGTGAAATGATGCACTGCTACCCAGTACTTTGCATTTGTGATTTGCAGTTGAAATAGACTTTCGTGGAGGGAAGGTCTGGGGCATCAGGGGTGATGCCGATTTAGAAAAGAGTAATATATTACTGCTGATCAAGAACAGGAGAAAAAAGCTGCAAGAGCTAAACTGGGGTCCAGCTTTGCCCTCAGCTCTCCTTGATCCACCTTAAAAAGCAAAAAGTGGATTTCATATATTAATAATAGTACTAACAACCAACATTTCTTGAGTGCCTACTATAGCCAGGAACTGTCTTGAGCAATTTACATGGATTGAGTTTCTTTATTTATCAGAATTATACTATCAGAGAGATGTCCTTGTTATCACTGTTTTATAAATGGGAAAACTGAGGTGCAGAGAAATTGAGTAACATGCCCAGTATCATAATGTTAGTTAGTGGCAGAGTCAAAATGTGAATCTGGGGTGTCTGAATTATAGAAGCTATTCTTCAAAACAGTCCACTTTCAGGTACTAGCTTTAAGGGAGGAATGACCCAAAAATCTGTTGTCAGGAATGTGACTGACTTGAGCATATGCACAGTGTCCACAAGAGAATGTGGGCCGATCTCAAAACCAGAGCCCTCAGTTGGTGCTTTAACCTGCATGCCACACATGGACATCGCACCAAAGCTCTGAGAGAATGACACAGCAGCAGACCCCTCTTCTCTGGCATCTGTGCATTTGAAAGCCTGTATTCTTGCAAAAGAATCTGGAACTCAGATTTTTCACTAAATAGTGTCAGATACCTCTCAATTAAAAGTTAACAAAAGTCCAAGAAAGAAAGGCTACCAAGGTTGAGACCTGGTAACTAGAATAAGAAAAGCAGGAAAGAAGAGTGAGCTGGAAGGTGAGAAGGAAGGACAGGAGACAGTCAGAGCTGGTGGGGAAAGGAAAGGGAGAGAAGAGGGGTCAGCAGAGGGGGATGATTTTGGAAGTGAACCCAGGAAAGGAGGGGCAAGGACTGGCAAAATAAGAAAGCAAAAAGAAAAGAGAAAGGACAGGTATTAAGAGCCTGGAAAAGGGAATATGCAAAGTGTTTTAACAATTCGGGTTTAAGATTAAATCCAAGATCAGCTAAAATTAATAATTGTGTAAGAGATCCCAGGGAGGGCTGCAAATGATGATCTTGTCCTACCTCACACTTTGCTTACATGTGGATGGTCTGATATTCTAAAAAGCAAGTCAGGGAAGCCCCTCTGACTGACTTGAGTGGGTGCCCCGTTTGCCCCTTTTCCCTGCTCACCCCCTCCACTTCGCATCAACTCAGCTCCTCAGAATGATTTACTACAGATGGGAGGTAATGTGCTCCTGATAGGACACAGCACACGTGGAGCTGATCTTCCTCCATCTTCTCATCTTTAAATTTAAAATGTGGCTTACCAACAGATTTTTTTCAAAGTAAGAATCCCTAGAAACCATAATACATTTTCAATAAAGGAAAATGTGGCCAATAGTGCAAGTCATTGGTTCAAGAACTGTTAAGTGATTTGTCAATAAAATCAGAGAATAAATTATTAGGCTGTCTCATAAATATATAGATAAGTAAATTGTGATGATGATATGCTATCAGCTTTAAAACTTCCTATTCCTACCACTGGTGAAGGAGACAAGCACCTTTAGTAAATTCTGTTTGCTTTTCTTCTCCTCTAAACACCCATCAATGAATCCATGCTTTACTGTATATTAAAATCTTCTCTAAATCCCGTTTAAACCAGATTTTCCCTTTATTTCTAATCATAAATCTTCCATTTCCAATCATAAAAATTTATCAATTTGTGAAAACATTTTGACAAGCCCATGAATCAGTTTTAAAAGGCAGTGTTTATCTCTAAACATTCATGATTTTAAAATAAATTTTAATGAGAACACAATCCCCAGAAGCAATGAAACGGATAATTGGAAAGCAGTGATGTTTTTGGCTACAATTGTAGCTATGATTAAATACATCAGCCTCCGGCAGAATTAGAAAACTGTGATTTCTTTTCCTAAACTTCCCTAAACCAAGTTTTCCAAACCATTGTGGAAGCAAGTATCATCTCAAGTTTCCTCAGCAAGAGACACCTAGGGTTTTGGGAGCCTTCCTAAGCCACTGCCTTGCCCAGTAAGAGAGGGTTTGCAGGAAAGCTGCACATCATTCATGCCCTTAAACTGAACTGGCTTTTGGCCCTGCTATGCTGCATCTGTGGTTGGGCTTGTAAGTCATTTCCCAGGGGATGAGTGTGTTCTGACCTGGACTCTGGTGACAGGGTAGCCGGTGTGTAAAGAGAACAGAAGGCCCAGTGAGAGAATCTGGGCCTTCACACAGGAGCTACCCCGTCGCCTCAGCTGACGCAGCTGTGATATGTGGCTTGCGTGTGGCTCGTAGTGGTTATGAGTAGGAATGTTCAGTTTTGTATTTTTTCTTTTTTTCTTTTTTGGATATGGGATTTTAAAGAGTCTGGGTATTTGAAAGGAGAGCTTTTAAAATAAATTTCAGTTACTCATTGTGCAAGAGGTTAAAAACAGGTTAATTTTCCTGTTCCTCTGGCATTTTAGAATTAAAAAAACAATCTAGGAAACTATCACCTGCTTTAGAAATAAATAGGACCCAATTTATTCAGAATTTAATAACAAGTAGATTGTGCCTGAACCTTGACACTATTTTTCTTGAAGCAACTATTTAAGGAAGTTAATATTTCAAATCCTGATACCTATTTTCTCACAAAAAATACAGATATGATTTACAGATCATTTAACTCTACTAAAGCTGGTCTTGAAAAATATGCTAGCCATTGTGAATAATTAATATGCTTAAGTGATCAAATAACAATTCTTTTAAAATTTTATTCAATTCAGACTATTTGCTACTAATTTCACTACCTCCTCCTCTCAGCCGCATAACACACTTACCTGGGAGACCTATAGCTCCAGGCAAACCTTTGGGGCCTCTTCCTGGAGGGCCAGGCTCCCCCTTTTCTCCCAAGTCACCTGCATTACATTAAAGAAATGTTACTTTTCTACACAGCTATAAAAATAAACTTCCGTATCTTTAAACCTTAAGCAAATCTAAAATTCAGAAATCAAAAGGTCATGTAGTTGGCATATACTAGATTGTAGTGAGTATGTAGCAAGACAAAAATCAAGTTTATCCTATTAACAGATCTAAGGGAGGGAAATCAAATTATTATATCCATAGATACTGGAATGACACTTGACAAAATTGAACATGAATTCTTGATAAAACATTCAATAAAATAGGAACGGCCACTTCCTAAATATGAAAAATATGTCTGTCTCACCCCAAAAGCTAGCATAATGCTTAATGGAAAACACAAGAATTAGTTCCACTACAATCAGAACAATATAATGATGCCTACTTTATCACTATTATATAACATTTGGTTTGAAGAGTTAAAACTATCTCATTTTCAGGAGCTATAAATATATATACGTTTAAACTCTAGAAAACTCAAAAACTACAAACAGTATTCAGCCAACGAGCAGGGTAAAAATCAATATATGAAAATTACAATTTTATAAATATGAAAACCAGTAATAAGACAATAAAAAAGATAACATATTAACAATTATTAAATAACGAGGAATAAAACTAATCAGAAGTAGACAAGTCCAACATGACAAAAAGTTTAACATTTCTAAAGGACACCAGATGACTTGAAAATCATTCTTAAATAGAATCACATCTTCATAAAATGGTCAGTTCTCCCCAAGCTGAATTTTCATCATGATCATGATAAAAATACAGACCCATTTTTAACCAGAAAAGAAGACTCTGAAGTTTGTATAGAAAAACACATAAGCCAGAGTAAGCCCCAAAAACTCCAAAAAGAAAAGCAGCATGAAGGGAATTAATTTGACCAGATATTAAACCAACTAAAATGCGTGGTGCTGGTCCCTGAATACACAGACCAGTGAAACAGAATAGAAAGCCCAAAAAACAGGCCCAAATACATACAGGATTTGGGTTTATAATGAAGGTGGTGTGCTGAGTGTATGGAGGATTATATTGTTTGCTGAGAATGATACCAAGGAAAACCGAGCTGGCCTCCCAAGTGGAAAAGTGCTTGGGGCATTCTAAAGTAGTAAACAGTATATGAATATCATACGCCAGTTAAACAAGTTCTTTAAGCACGGGATATGGGACCCTGCCCCCTTGCTCCCTCGTGGAGAAGACTTTCTGTTTGTCTGTGATCAGTGGTAAGCAGGCACCAGCTGCCTGCCTAGCTTATCTTGGTGCTATGAGAAAACACAGAACACCTGTTTGTTAATAATAATCACCTGTTCAGGAGAATAAACACGAGGTGGTTCAGCGTCTGCTCGAGGCTCTCAACTCTGAGGAGCTCTCAGCTCGGAAGGCTATTTGCCTCCCTGATAGTACCACTTCGTATTCTCTCTCTCTCTGTGTTTCTTAATTCTTTCACTGCTGCCTGGGGTGAAAGAATTAAGGCACTCTCTGTGACTGAGCTGGTCTCAGTCGTGGTGTTTTAAAGTAGGAAAAGTTGAACAATTCAGTAAATGGCACTGGAAGAAGTGGGTAGTCCACTGGAAAAGAAGTTAGATCTATACCTCACACCTTACTCCAGGATAAAATACAAATGGATCAAATATTTAAGTGTTAAGAACCAAAAGAAAACAAGAGAGAATTACAACCTCAGATTGGCCTTTTTATTAAGATTCAAAATATGAAAAGTTCCTAAAATCAATCCAAAAAGGCCAACAACACAACAAAATAATGACCAAAATACATGAGCAGGCAGGTCACTAAAAGAATTTTAAAATGGCTCTTAAATATATGAAAAATTCCCTGAACTCTAATAACAAAATTAATGTGAAATATTTTTTAAAAGATTTTAACGTGTAAGATTGGAAAAAATTTCAAAATTCAATTAAACATATGAGCAAGTGTGGAAAAATACACTATCATGAATTGCTGATAAGAGTACAAATTTGTACAATCCCATTGGAGGGTAATCTGACAATAGCTATGAAAATTTTTACCCAGCAATTCTAGGAATTCATCATAGAGATAGAGATGGAGTATATGCTGCTATTTTATACAAAAGTAAAATATGTACAATGTTATTCACTGAGGCCTTTCTGTAATAGCAGAAGGTTGGAAACAATCTATGTCCATTAAAAGGTTAAATACGTTAAGGTACTTTCATAGAATGGAACACCATGCAGCTGTGGAGAACATCCAGGAAGCTCTTGGGAATAATCTCCATGGCATATTGTTCAATGAAAAAGACAAGTTCCAGAACTATTGCTAAAGTACAATATAATTCATTTTTAAAAGGATGCAGAAAAAATACATATTCATGTATCCTTACATATCCTTGCTTGTAAGGATATGTAAGAAATGAATAGTAATTACCCAGCGGGAAGGAGAAAAGAAACGAGGCAGGTGGGAGAGAAACCTCACTAAATACCCTTTTCATACATCGTTAAATTTTGAACAGCATAAATTTAATATTATGAAATATAAATTAACCTGAAAAACATAACGTGTATTGTCAGTGTCTACATTTCACTTCTAATTCATTGTTTACAGGGAATACATTTTGAATTGCAACCGACCGTGTGTATTTGCAAGACATTTACAAGACAGCTGATCAAAATTGAGGATTTAGCAGCCACAAAACAAAGTTGCATTAATTATCCCAGCCCCTGAAAAGATCAAACTCAGCAACCTGGCCTCATTAACAAAATGCCTTAACGCCTTAGTTAACTGGTCCTAAATGACTTCTGTTGCTCTTTGTTAAAGACATTATCCCATTTTCCTGGTAGCACAGTATATCATCATTATTCTACTACACTATTAAAAAATGTAATGGCATCTTGCAATAAGTTCTATACATACCATTTTTGCCCAAACATTTGCATCAGCTTAGCCTCATTCAATATTAAGTTAAATTTGTTATAATTTTAAAAACAAAGTCGGGTATACAACAAAAACAGAAAAAAATATCTGTATAACCATCTGCACTCAGATACTCAAAGATCTCTAATTTTGAAGTGAATATTTAGCCACCATGCTTTGATTTTAGCTGTGAATGTCTTTATATGAATGTTTTTATGATCAACTACATTTTATCACACTTCAAAACTACGTTTCAAAACAATTTGAATTTATATAAATACTATGAAGGATTGAACTCAGGTTGAACTCATATTTACATAAACTAGTTTTTTAACATCAATATGGCCTTACTATATTAGGAAGATATGACAACGTTTTATAAACTAATGGTGTAAGCATTCTTGTTAACTTTGTAATTTTAGTGTCATATCACTATAATTCTGGAGGCTGGCAATAAGAACAGACTCTAAATGTGCCACATTTTCTAAAGATAAGGCATGAAGATTACAAAGTGTGGCTTTTACACTGATAGTAAAAGCTAAACTTGTTTACGCATTCTAGCATGAAACCACACCAACTTTTAATGTTGCTTCAAGGAATAAGACCAGTGTCTTTGTTGTGATACTCTCTTTTGGTTATCAGTCAGAGAAAAACAAGATGAGCTCCAAAACAGAGCCCATTCTGCAAACTGCTACTCCACAGCAAACTGTGCATACAGGTTGGTTCTATTGACAAGGTTAATCTACTGCTTCAAACCCCAGTCATGTCTTATTTTGAGATGTAAAAAAAACAGCTCAGAGAACTAAAGGTCCACCTTTGTTAGCCTCCTCAGTCCAAAAATATGCATAAAGAGCTTATAAGCGTTAGATAAGGCATAAAGAAAAATACACAGCCTGAGCAGAAAAGCAGCTCATTATGAACGAGAGGAAATTCCCAGTGCTCTATAGTTGCTTTTTATTTCATTTATTCACGAGCTATAATTGATGCTCTATCTCCAGGTTAACAGATTATCACTGAGAAAGGTTAGTCATAATTATGACATGTGTGTTTTCTCAAACCTTCATTTACATATTGCCGGGTCTGTTTGATTCACACTAAAATATATAAAAATATACAGGCTTAAAATTAATCCAAAGGGACTTAAAATTAATCCAAATTGTGAATATTTAAAACTAATATTTATGACACAAAAGACTAATACCAAGCGAAGTGAACATAAGACCAGTTAGATATCTCTCATGTTTGGGGCCTGAGCCCTAACATGTTTGTATAATATCATGTAAACCATGTCAGTGAAAAACAGAAAACTGGTAGATATAATCTAAGCTTTGACTATGATTTGAGACATATTTATACTAGCTCCTAGCAAAAATGTTCTGTGTTCTTTGGAGTATTTTCTAGGAGAAAAACTGTGACATAGACATAGCTTGAACTGTTAAAGCATTAAGAATAAAACTCGTTTTTTATTTCGGTAGCAGTTTCTCTGGAAAAAGAATCTCAAAGTGACTACATGGTAAAGCAAGATTCATAATTCCCTTCTTTACCAGGGAGGGGGGAAAAAGCCAACAAGCAATACTGAAATACATCTCTCCTCTAATTGAAAATTTAAGTTTCAAAATGGTGGAGTGTTTATTCTCGGGGAAATTTCAGCTGTAACCCCTTGGCTATTACAAAGCTGTATGTTTTCTAACAAATACTGTTAGTGTATGTGGTGTTACAAACATTAACTTTGTTAAAATAAAACATAATTTTCAGCTACCTAAACTCATACATTTACAAAAGTATGACTGTTAATTGATTTTTAAAATGTAATTATTACTCCTCCCTACCTCCACCTCTAGTTATCAGAAGTTAAAGTGAGAGAAGATACTGCTTTAAAGGAACCTGATAATGAGAAAGGGGTGGAGGAGGGTAAGGAGAAAAAAATCCTTTGGAAAAAAGAGAATGCTATTATTTCGTATTACAGATTGTCATGAATACTGAAGAAAAATTAAGAGGAAATACCTCATATGATCCAGCTATGCTTGATGAATAAACTTAGTGCAAGAGACATTTTCCAAGTTCCAAATGTAGAAATTTACTTTTCTTCTTTTCAAACTGAGGTTCATCTGCTAGAGCCAACCCAAACCAACCCAGCCACAATTCACTGTTGCTAAAGCTTCCCCAAACAATTCACCATTGTTTACAGTAGTTCTGAACCCTGGACGCACATTAAAATCACCTGGAGAATATTTTAAAATCCCAAGGCCCAGGCCAATCAAATTAGAATCTCTGGGAATGGGTTCCAGAGTTGGTGGTTTTAAGCTCCTCAGGCAATTCCAATGTGCAGGCAAAGCTGACAAAGGCAGCTTTAGACTGTCCTAGCTTTGTAAGTGATATCAACATTCTCATTTTTTAAAGAAAAGTTATGTTACTAGCTCAAACAAAGTTAAGCTTTGCCCCAAGGAGACTTCCTGTTACGCAAAGAATAGGGCTGTGATGTATATAGGCCCTATAAGCCATTCCTTTTCAGTAGGAAAATGGACGATTGCTCCACACCAGGTGCAGCAGAACCACCGGGAGGTGCTGTTAAACTAGACAGCGAGGCCTCCGCCCCAGAGTTTCTGATTCAGTGGGCCCAGTGTCGACCAGAGAATCTGCATTCCTAACAAGGTCCCTGGTGACACCGCTGCTCCGGGGATTGCTCTTTCAGGACCACTACCCTAAAATGAACTCAGGAACGACCGAGTCATCGTCATCCACCCACTTTAGCACAACAGATGCAGCTAAGTCAACAATGTACCCAAGGCTGCAGAGTTTCTTAGAAATCATTTACGGAGTGAATTGGGACTAAGAGAGCACCTAAGGCATGAGTTCCTGAACTAGAAGGTGAAAGCAGGATGAAGATGAACAGGTATGTGACACTTTCAAAGAAAACTTTCCGTTCTCTTTAAGAAAAACTCTACCCTCAGTTTGCACTCTGTTTGATTTTGTCCAGCCTCCCAAAGCTTTGAAATTATGCCAGCCTTACAAGAGGCCCCAGTTAGAGCCCACTTTTTAACATGAAGCTCTGCACATGCCAAAAAAAAAAAAAAAAAAGAAAGAAATTGTTCCAGTGGAAGGTCTAGCTAGCCAACTGCATCAACAATTCATTTATAGATCCAAAAAGGCTTGTCCTCTGACCATTCATACCATAATGTTTATCCCTAATTGGAGCACTGCATTATTTAAAAAGAAAAAAAAAATCCCTCTCTTGTTTCTGATGCCGTATCTTTCTGAAGTAGCCAAGAAAGCTGACAGTCACTCATCATAGCATAGAAACTACTCACTTTATTTAGTCCTTTCTGTAAATTATCCAGGGCACATACACCCCCAGCTGATGCTTACTCCCTTCAACTAGCAAATTCCAAATGAGGCAACCAGTTCTTCCACTAGTCCTGCTGAGTACCTAACACACTCACAACTCCATTTTTCTGCAAAATACTGGATGCAAAGGCTTAACTTGTTTTAACTAAAAATAAAAGAAACAAACTATCTTACCTACTAAAGAAGGAGTTACATTAGATTATACTTCAGAGCTGGGAAAAAATCCATCAAAACTAAACGTCCAATGTCACATTTTTAAAAAAGAGGGAGGCAGCTCCAATTCATATTTTTCTTATATCCTGCTAACAAATTTTGTTAGTCTAAATAAGAAACATCCATGTTAGAGAAGCTCAACAATGACTATAGGGTCTCAAAAAAAAAAAGAAAATAGCTGACTGATCCTTTACCAGATACTATAATCTTTGTGTTGAACCATGATTGAGGTAGAGTGTAATTGAAAAAGATCAGAACTAAAAGACAGGGGACTTTAATTCCAGTATTTGGTCTACTGTTGTGGTATAGCAGTGTCAAGAGAATATTATATAACAGTTTTTGAATCTTCACCATCACTATTATAAAAGAGAATAATACATCTTATCTTACTGAATATTCAGAAACTGGTAAAACATAAATTCCTTGAGCTCAGACACAAATCATACATCTGAAAAAAGTGCAGTCTGTGTTCTTCAGTTCCACATGGGCAACATGACTTACCTTTAGGTCCCCTCAAACCAAGAGCACCTGGGGGCCCTTTAACGCCGGGAAGGCCACGCATTCCCATCGGGCCTGGGAAACCATTCTCTCCAGGAGGGCCCGGAGGGCCAGGAGGGCCCGGCCTTCCAGGAAGCCCCGAGGCACCTGAGTCTGGACGCTTGAGACTAGCAGCCATCTCAGCAAAATGCTCTAAAAGAGAATTTAAAAAACAACCCAGAAGAGTCAGAAACATAAAAGTTATTCTAATGAAAAGAGAAGTATTCCAAATGCCTTTTTTTCTAAATGTTACCAGACCTTCAAAACTAGTGATAAGAAATAAATAAAGTTGGATAATTTTTTCGTGGACTTTCTGCCAGGAAGCTTCACTGGTGCTGTTTGATGCAGCTCTCCCTGGGTATATTTGGTCCTGTTTTTCTGAGACAGAGTCAGGGCATGGGGATGGAGGTAGCAGAGGATGGGATTTACAAAAAAAAACTGCCGGCTTTGGGGTGAATGGTGTTCTGGAAGGATGTCACCTGCATCCCGGCTGGGTATCTGAAAACCCAGGATGGGAAGAAAAATGAGTTTCTTAATACAGGTGGAAGCAAATGTCCAGACAGTTTTAAAATCCAAGGACAATGTCCAGAATTAATATTCAGACACCCCATTTGAGACCTTGCCTCACATTCCTAGTTTGAAGATATTATATAAACTGAAATATCCCCAGGAGTAATAGCTTCTTATAAATCCTGCTTCTCCGAAGTTTTTTTCATGCTTGGGGTGGACAACAAATATTAAAGGTAACTTGTTTCTTGGGAATGGTCACAGTTAGTCTTAAAAATGAATAACTGTGTGGGCTTTTTCAGGAACCATTAAATAGATTCAGAATCATCCACTAAAGCCATGGCATACAAGAAAATCTCCCCATGAAAACATTCTGAGGGAAATACTCTTGTGTAATATTTTTTAAACTTAGAGGGTAAAGGAGAATATGAAATGGAAACAAATTTCTACCCAACATTTTTAAATTGTTTAAATGTGAGAATTCTAAATTTGCCTATATAAGTAACAGTTTGCGTGGAATCATAATGTTTTAGATATGTAACGTTTAAAACTAAAACTTTCAAGACAAAATCTCTACAATGAAGAGACCTATATTGCTTTTCAAACATAGAAGTGAACGTTTCATTCCCATTTGGTTCTGGAAGACTTCACAAGTCTCCTAAACAAGCTAGACTGTCTACTGAGCATACAAAAGAATATTTCTTCATGACAAAGTTAGCTACACCAGAGTCCTGTGACTGCAGGTTCCAGTGTTACAGAACTTCTCAGCTATAGGGTGTTTTTGCACATCTTCATTTTCTATGTGTTTTTACAAATAGACCAATTCTGAAACAAATAACAATTGCCATAGCTACAGATGAATTTAGATAAGGGTTAACAAGTATGGAAATGTGTCATAATTTTGGTCAAATGCTAGTTATTGATTTTTTTTGACATATGTGTACATGAATGCAGATAATGTCCTTATGCTTCTCATGGGTGTGGAACCTCATTTACTTCTCACAAAACATAGATAAAGCCTAGGTCGGTGCTAGGAACACACTAAGTGGTGGGGTGTCAAGGAGGGGGACAGACAACTGAGAATTTGTGTTCCAAAGGAAGAAAGTGTGTGTGTGTACTTTGTTATAAATTAGCTCCCATGACCAAGAAAAAAAAAAGAGCAGGATAACCAGAAAGGTAATATTTTACATTGAGGGTATGGGCTATAAACTACTGTGGATGCCAACAGTTATATAAAACAGAATTGGCATTAATATTACTGTAAAGATCCTACCTTTAAGGGATACAAAAGTCACTCTTGTCTACCCTTGCATATCTATAAGGATTAAAATCTTAAGAAGCAAGAGTTGATGGTGGAAAAGTCAATCACTGCAATTTACTTACCTTGTATGACTCTCATGCAAACCTGCTTAATGTGATGATCTGTCGGTGCTCTACCCTGGGACAGAAAAGAAAAAAAGGGAAGTTTATGCATGAAATAATAAACAGAACATTGTTAAATTGTAAACTGACAGACTGCAAGGAGGCAGGTGGCTGGATTTACAAGAGAACTTGCTGAGAAGCTGATGCCTGGTCCAGCCCTCTACTGTGGGATAGAGCCTCCAAAGGGAAAACACAGAAGCTGCCCATCACTCACCGGAGGGCCCTGGACACCAGGAAGGCCAGTGGCACCCTGTTCTCCCTGCACACCCCGGGGTCCAGGGGGTCCTCTTGGTCCTTCCACTCCAGGAAGCCCCCGACTTCCTTCAGGCCCTCTCAAGCCAGGTTCCCCAGGATTACCTGCCTGGAACAGAATTGCACACTATCAAACCAGGGCTAAGCATAAAGAATGTGCCTGCTTCGTATTCATACAAACACTTCCATGAGGTTCAGGATTTCCTGCATTCTGCATCCAAACAGATGTTCTTTCAGAGATTACAAATCCTTCACCTTTACCTTTACTGCAAGCCGAAGACACACAATGCCACACAACTTATCCATCTCTTAGAAATCTAGTTCAACTTTTAATATTAACTTTTAATGTAACTTTCTTTTGGCTGGGTGTGGTGGCTTACACCTATAATCTCAGCATTTGTGGGAGGCCGAGTGGGTGGATCATAAAGTCAGGAGTTCAAGACCAGGCTGGCCAATATGGTAAAATCCTATCTCTACTAAAAATACAAAAATTAGCTGGGCATGGTGGCACATGCCTGTTGTCCCAGCTACTCAGGAAGCTGAGGCAGAAGAATTGCTTGAACCTAGGAGGTGGAGGTTGCAGTGAGCCAAGATGGTGCCACTGCACTCCAGCCTGAGTAACAGAGTGAGACTCCATCTCAAATAATAATAATAGTATTTCTTTGGGGAATAGTTATTCTTGCAAAATGTTTATTGGATTACTACATTTTTTAAAAACTACATTCTTCATACTTTACTCACTAAAAGTAACTTAGTTCTCAATAAGCTTGATAACATTTTCTGGCTACACATACAGCCCTGCATTCCTACAAAATATGCTACTTTGTATATCACTAATGCAGCAAGCGTAAAATAAACATAGTTCCAAGAACATAAGTTATGCATCCCTTGTAACTTTTTTTTAGAGAATGTGAAGATGCTAGGTATATCCAAGAATTACTAAATTAAATCAGTGCACTTAAAAGACCACATTTAAAATATTTCACCAAAGAAAGTTAACAATTTAAGTATCAAGGAAGTTAAAAGCCTAAATATTTAAGAAGTTAAAATAAACCATGTGTTTCCTTAGCACAAAGGCAAATACACGCTAGATTTTTTTAGCTGAAAGCAGATCACTAAAAGCATGTAAAGGATTCATCTACAGTAAATGTTTTAAAAAGAGACCGACCAAATTAATTCACTTTTTGTTAAACTAAAAATGCGTTAAATTCCTCTGGTAGAATTTGTGGCAGAATAGCTCCCATGTACTGCTGCTGTTCAGAATAAGAATGAGAAGATAAAAGAACAGGAGGCAGCAAGGGAATGCTAGTGTTCAAGTTATGAATGTTTATAAAGCAATTTAATCCTCCTTCTTTTCATATGCATCATTTATCTAGAAAAAGCTGGCTTTTTCAAACAATCATATGCTTTAAACTGAAGAAGGTGATGAAGCAATGCTTTTACTAGACGCATCCAAATAAAGCTCAGCAAATGTGCTTTTTCCAATTTATCTTGATGCAAAAGAAATTGATACTCATCTAAGTCAACTTGCCAAAATTGCTTCTATGAAGAAATTATAGTTTAAAGGACTTCCTGAAAGACTGTCAACAGGATAAGCAAAAGGTATCTTATATAGAAGGCTGCAACATTGTCAGGTGCCTAGGTGCAAAACTGTAACAATTTCTGAAAGAACTTGTAAAAGAAGACACAATGAACTAAGAAATACACTAAATAACTGGCAGAAAACAAAGGAGACCAGTCGATGTGCATTATCCTGCTGGTAGTTACTGAATTACTGCTACAATAAGAGACGGGAACTTCCTAATGAAGAGATTAAGGGCCAATATGGCCAGGACCCTAGGTCTTTGGGAAATAATTCCTCAACTGAGGAGTGGTATGTGGAAACAGAAATCAGGTTACAGACATTTCCTACTTCACAACTTTGTTTATGCTGAAATCAATGAAGAAAGTGAAAGTCTTCGTGTTAGTAACAATTTCCCCTGATTCTGGGACAGTAGATGTCAATTTCACTCATATTACATGGGCAGGGTCAGGTAAGACACAGGTGGGGAAGGAGATGAATCAAGGTCTAATTCATAATATTATATACAAATTAGAATGCAATTAACTTATTCTGACTGCTGCATGGTTCATTAACTTTTCTTTTGTTATAGCTTGAATTCTTTCTATTGAACATTACTATGTCTAGATAATGAAGTAGGATTTCTATTACCAAACTCAATCGAGGTTTACTCTAAATTTTTCTCAATCCTCAACGATTTCTGTTAAAATTCTTAGGCATAAAAATGTTACTTGAAACTTGAGACATGGTGTTTAGAGGCAGGTAAATTAATACAATGTTAATAATATTCATCTCTGCCATTTGCAAAGAGCCCAAGGCTAGGCACTGTAACCAGGTCTGATTGGGTCCTCCTGGAGAAAGTGAAGCTGAAGATGGATCTAAATGCTTAAATAGGAGGTAGCTAGAGGAAGAGGAGACCAGAACAAGGTGTTAAAACAGCATGTAAAAAGAACTGCAAATGAATGAAGTTCTAAGTATGTAGGAGATGAGGTTTGTGGAGGAAAGAACACTTCATCAGAGGCTTTGTATACCTCACTAAGAATCTAATTTTATTCTCAAGTAGTTTTAAAAAGAATAAGGATACACAGTAGGTTTTATCTTTTTAAAAAATCTAGATTACATTGGCTGCCATGAGGATAATATGTTGAGCAGGGATAGAGAAGAGTTGAGGAGACTCCAGAAGCAAGAAGGACTTGGAAACTGATGGAAGCTGGCAGTAGTGACATTTGAGTTTGAAGTCTGAACTTCATCTTTAATCCTTATACTTTATTATAGTCCTAATTGTTTTAGACATGAATTCCTTTCCAATTAGCAAGTCATCTCAGGTTTCCTACTAAGTGATTCTATAATTCTGAATACATCTAATCTCTAAGGACACCAGTTTAGTTTCTGTAAAATGAAAAAATGAACAAGATCATTTTCTAGTTCTAATAATTATTGTATTTTCTTATGCATTATTCCTCTATCTTATTTCCTCAACTAGAACACACCAGAGATTAAGACAATTACTGAAATATTTTTCAATGGTATAACTGCCAATGAAATTCAGTTACACTGTTGTCACCAAAAAGCACATGTCAGTTCTTTGAAAATGACCCATTTGGGAGGGACATTAGGATATAACCATGTAATATTCATTGAGTCATTTACAAATATGAAAAAAAAACTTCCTTTTAAGTGATTAGTTCAAAAGGTAAATCCATTTATACAGTTATGAGGTATTTTTCTACTGGATTAATCTATTACCTAAAGTATAAAATTAAGATATTTCCATGAAAGTAAATCCGTTAAGAATTGAATTTTATGTAATGACTTCATAAAGCAGAGCATTACATATTCTACAGCTTTATTAATATTTTTAATTTTTTATACCAGTACTGTTCATCATACTTACAGATCCCTTTGGGCCAGGTAATCCTATATCTCCCTAAATCAATAAAAGAAAAATATATTAGAACAATGTGTTCACATTTGATAATTTCCTGAAAGCACTTTAAAAGTTATTATGCTGCTAAAATATTAAAAAACCGTGAACAGATTATCTCTGGGACTGCAAAAAATATTAGACTCCAATTTTGGATTTTAATCTTAGTTCCACTACTTAACTCTTTGACCCTTTTTAAGCTATGTAACCTCCCAGCCTTTGGCTAATTTATCTATTAAATAAAAGGACTGAATCAAAGCTTTCCTAGGTTTCATCCAGATCTCAAAGCTAGATGTCGAGAATTAAAAATGTGTAAGGCAAAAGATGCTAAGATAGCATTCTCTTATAAAACACCATGGACATCTAGACCAGATGACTTCATTTTTATATGTCAAACAGTATTTAAAAGTCATACCCAAAATGAAATTTAAATCAAATATGCGTGATTTTATGCTTTTAAAAAAAACCTTGAAGTTTTCCTACCACTGATGCTAAATATAAATTCAGCTCATGTTGGCATATTGGCTTACCTCCACTACAAAACAATGATTTAAAATATCACCTTACCCTATAAAATGAACAACTTTAACAGAAAATAAAATTGGAATAATCCTTTTGTGAATTTACTTAATAGTTGGGAAGCTTTGACTAATTTAGACGTTACATTTATATTAGCTCTAAATCCTGAAAAATAAAACATTATTACTAGAATTTTTTTTCCTGCCCTATAAGCCCTCTAAAACTGTTTTCTGAAAAATCTATTACCCCATCCCAAAGGACCAAAACATAAGCGTCCACATTAGGTCACATTAGTTTGTGTCAAGACCATAATGATAAGCCTGCAAACCAAGCAGCTTCAGCATTGCAGAGAACTTGTTCTCATTTGTATTCCTTTCCTGGAGATTAGGCGGTGGCCTCCTCTAGAGATGAAGGTCACTTCTTTGGAGGGTTTTAGACTAAAGAGATTACACTTGGTCAGATTCATGAGTCACAGATTTCTAACTATAATAAAACTTCGATTTTGTTTCCATGATAGAGCACTATTATTTGTAGATTTTCTACAGTCATATAAGAATCATCTTGAATGTCTAGACATAAAGCCACAGAGGATTCACCATCTATAAGGGAACACTATTATTCTCCAAAAGTTTAAAGCCATTTCTATCAATTTGGCAGTGGTTCCTCTCTGTTTTACTTGATCTTGGCTGCAATCTTGGGAGACTTTAGTTAGCTGATAGGAGAAACATCATAACCCTTAAAGAAGGCAGTGAGGATAACGGTGTCCAGAAAATAAGAAATATATATATATATATATATATATATATATATATATATATATATATATTTCTAACACAGTTCAAAATTGGTAAGACTCCATAATTAACCAGAAAAAAATCGTACAAGTTCTCCCCTTTCTCCTGCTTCACCTTCTTCACCAGAGGCACCCTAAAAATTAAGATAAAAGGTTACATTTTAAAATTCTTAGTCCCATTGCCCAATTTTAACCTGTCAACACTGATAAGTATTCATAAGTAAGTGCCCACAGTAGTCCCAGAATCATGAATAAATACAAAATGCTCTCAGCAGCTTTCCAATCTAGCTGTCAGTGGTTAGTCTAAATCTGAAAATAGCCTAGAGGAAAGTCAGAAGGTGAGGCTGAGTTTCAGCTAGAACGAAGGATAAATGACCATATTCAACAATTTTATAATTAGCCCTTGAAATAGGACTTTTACAGTAGGAAAAAAACCCAGGGAAAGGACTGAGTGTAATTCATATGTACAGTTTATTTGCTGAGGTCTTGATCAAGAAAAACATTCTACTGTGGCTGTGGAAGGCTCCATCAGACATGAGTAAACCAATTCTGTGAACCAGAGACAAAGCTACCCTCTTCAAAGGAAAGACAGTGTGCAGTCCTGGAGGCAGAGCCATCATTAGCTCCAGCTTGTTAAAATACTAAACGATGCTGCGGACCAAACTCAACATCAGGTTTCATTCACTGTGAATACATTGAGAAAAACTGTCAGCCTCCATGGTTTTAATCACACCCATAAACCAGCCATTCCTCCTTGCTTGTGAAATGGTGCATATCAAACACTGCATTTTATACCAGTTAAATAATAGGACTGACCTGTTCACCTTTTGGACCTGGTTCACCGACTATTCCCTGTAATAAATTAAACAGAATACTTTTTCAGTATTTTCAACTGTTTATATAATTTCAAGTGAAACTTTTTGGGTGAGTGGATAAGCCCAAATACGGATAATGCGATGGGACAGAAATTCCCCACTCCTCACCACCCAACAAGAATCAGGACCCAAGCAGAAGTTTCCATACTAGGTCACAATTTTCCAAGAGTCTCTGGTAACTTGGGGCATTCTCTGATTAGGTCATCATAAAATATGACTAGCAGAAAAGTAAATTGAGGACTAAATAGAACGTGTGATTTCAATGGAAATTTTTACTTTTCTCAGCTTTTTTTTCCTTCTGTTGAGTTATATTAATAGATTTTTTTGCTTCTTAATCTCAATTCTGAGTAATTTAAAATACCTTTCTTGATATCTCTTTGTGATAAATTTTAGAATATTCTCCACACGGCCTAAAGCAAGCTTTGTTTCTCAACATGGTAGCAATCACCCTTTCAAATAAAGAACTTTCTGGAGTGCTGGAGATCTTACCCTGTCACCTTTCATTCCAGGAAGTCCAGGGGGCCCAGGCAAACCAGGGAGGCCAGGGCTACCCAGAGAACCCTGGAAAACAAACACAAAGTCCAGGAGTTACTGTCTCTGCCTTCTGTGCTTTCAGTGTTGCAGTAACAACCTTGAGTGTGTTGACTTGTGTCTAAAATAATTGACTTGTGCTGTGGTTGGTTGAACTCTGCTTCTTGGGTTTGCCCCTCTTTCATATTCTCGGGAGAAGATAAAGGGCCAGTTCTCTCCCAGCCTCCGCTCCACCTGGAGGTCCTCAGTTCCCCTTGCACTCCTTGGCAACAGTGGGCTCTTTGAGTCAAGCCCCCACCACTCTCACTGTCCGCAGTGGCACTGCTGCTCCTCTCGCTGTGTAAACAAGCACTGCACAAGAAGTAAAAGGCACCATTCACTCTGTTTTCTGCCACTCCAAGAACAACCAGAGGCCAAATGTAGCACTTCATGTCTCTCCAGGTTTAAAAATGGATGCTACAAACCACCCAGATTAAAATATCCTCTGAGGGTATCCTACAAATAATTTGAAATTTCCCCTTTACATGTTTCACATATTCACATAACAAGAGAAATCAAGTATAGGCAATTCAATTATAAATTGTTTTCTCCTCTTGCTTATTTTTAAAAATGTGTTTCGTAGAAGGCAAATAAATGAAACTTTTTAACTTACCAGTTTACCTGGTAGGCCTGGGGATCCCACTGGACCCATTTCTCCTCTACTGCCCTGTAAAAACAAACATTGTCAACTGGATATTTTGCCAAAATTCAGATGCTTGGTTACTATGTAAATAAAATAACACTACCCAGGATTTTTCCTTCAGCTACAGACATAGGCCATCACACGTAGTGCCTACAGCGTCCTGTGTTCATCTTGCTTTGAATGATTCAAATGCTGTTTACTGTGATTACAGACATTTAGAAATGATAGCTGATACAAATAGATGAAATGGCAATCAGTCACTTTCAACATCTAAATCACATCCTAACTTTTATGGTTATTTGTGTCTATATTTTAAGCCCTCTCTTAGCTTCTGTGTTCTTGAGGTATTGCTATATATTAATTTGGAATTCTGCACAGTGCCTAGGACACAGAATAAATTTTCAGGTCCACAGAACATTTCAAAGCAACATCTGGCAAATGATCTTAAACCTCAACAGAGTGAAAAAAGAAGCACAGAATAGATATGTTTGCCTTTAAATTACTATTGCAGCTTCAAAAAGACACAGATGGTAAAAATTTATGAAGTTTCTGAAGTAAAAAAAAATTTCTTCTACTCGTTCTAAACATGTCTTAAAAGATTAAACAGACTTCAGAAAGTAGAACTTATAACAAAGATATGAAAAAAGTAATTTTATTTTGTGAAACCACTTCAAGATTTTATTTGAAACTCTAAGCTTTCAAATTTTTATTGGAAACTCTAAGCTTTTAAAATCTATTGAGAAAAAGAAACACGAACTTTTCCATTTTTCCCCTGAGTACTTCATACAATTTTATGCAATCTGACAAAAGCTCATTTTATTTCTTAATTTTTTTATTTACTTTTTTTTCTTTTTTTGAAACAAGTCCTGCTCTTGTTGCCCAGGCTGGAGTGCAATGGCACAATCTCAGCTCACTGCAACCTCCAACTCCTGGGTTCAAGTGATTCTCTTGCCTCAGTCTCCTGAGCAGCTGGGATTACAGGTGACCACCACCATGCCTAGCTATTTTTTTTTTTTTTTTTTTTTGTAGAGACGGGGTTTCGCGCCATGTTGGCCAGGCTGGTCTCAAACTCCTGACCTCGGGTCATCTGCCTGCCTCGGCCTCCCAAAGTTCTGGGATTACAGGCATGAGCCACCGCACCTGGCCAGCTCATTTTATTTCTAACCCATGTTCAACTAAACTGAACACCGACATCATTGGATAAATCACATTTCCTGGAAGGTGTATATAAAAATGAAAGGAGTTCTTTAAGTTAATTTTTCTGTAAAATGACATGATAACTCCATGTTAATGTTTAATATTTATAAATACTTCCAATAAGATTCTTTTGTTCTGACTCATGCTATTTATTCATATTTAAGTTTAACAAAGTGTCAAGATCCATAAACCTTCTGAATTTTGAATTTCTCTAAAAGATTAAGAACTATTTGCAAAATTATAACAATCTAGCTATTAATATAAGCAATAATTTCATGGTAGTCATGTCATAGGACCTACAGGTGATTTAAACTAAATGCTCTTAAACATTTTTCAACAATTTTTTTTAAACAATCTGTGTCTGGTATATGGCTTTGGGGTGATGCATGGGTCCTTAACCTCATGAGCAGTTTGGAAGCCAGAGGCAGTGCCCCATGAGGGTGGATGCTGGAAGGATGTGAGTGTAGCTGAAAACCAGCCCCTGCGATAGATTCTTCTATCCATCTATAAATATAAAAATTGGTTCTGCCCCATCTTTACAACTTCAAAGTTCAAGACAGATTTTATTCATTGTATCTGCTCTGTTGACATTTTTATTTCTCAAGGACATCATCACTGACATCCTAAATATCTCTGGGCTCACGTGACTTTAATTCATGGAACAATTAACAGTAACTGGTGGAGGAAAGTTAATATCAGAAGGGAAAAGCTCAGTTCTTTACACAGTCTTAAGTATTCATTTCTAAATAAATGGGCCATTATGCTCTCTTATCCAAAGTAAGATTATTGTACTTTTTTTTCTCTTCCATAAACCAAAGGGCTAACTTAAAATAAGAGATTGTATAATCTCTTATTTATTTGGGAGAGGATTAATTATCTTCCCAGTGAATAACAAAGATTTTCTCTGCTGGACTCTTATTTTCTCTCTTTTCTAAGTTCTTATTACAGTTTATACGTGCTTTCCAATCACTGGCAGACTCTTGGTAATATATGTGAATGAACAGCTCAGAGACCCATATACACAGCCTGCTCTGCTGAACTTGTGTACCCCTACGAGTCTAGCACATGTAGCATGGAGGAAAGGCTAAGTGAAACTGTGAGCATTTACTCTTCTGTTACTGCACAAATGGACAGCATGTGGTTCCTCATTTTTGTTTCACTTCCATCCTATAAATCCTTAGCCATTCTAAATGCAGGTAATTTTACAGAAATCACCTCACTGTGAAAAACAGCAATGTTTATTTTCCCAAGAGTGACCAAACAGTTACAAACGAGGTGTTAGGGCAAGATTTTCTGATGCCCGTTCATGTGATTTGTCTTCTAATAACATGAATACTCTTTCTCTAAGTTTTGGAATTTCATCTGCTAAGCTAAGATGAGCATAAATAATCAAGATATAAATAGTTATCTATAAAGACATAGACTAAACACATTTCTTAGGGAGTAATTAAGCATGTGGGAGTTAGTTATATTCTATTGCTCAAGGTCATCACCAAGGTCTGATTATGAATATTTTAAAAATTGCAACCTCAGGCATAAATGGGTTGCCCCTGGCACTGGTAACCCAATTGTGCTAAATAAATGCTAAAATTCTTAGTCTTCAACAGCCATGGTGATAACCATGTTCTCAGATGTGGGCAAGAGAAGATGGTAGGAAATGGCTGTTCTTCCCAGTTACTAATATGTATAAACCCCATGACAATAAGAGTTCCAATTTGTAATAGAATAATCAGAAGGAACAGGAGTAAAGGCAAAATCCTACCATTAAAAATGATGAACTGGCTGGGTGTGGTGGTCATGTCTCTAATCCCAGCACTTTGGGAGGCTGAGGCAGGTGAATCACTTGAGATCAGGAGTTCAGGACCAGCCTGGCCAACATGGTGAAACGCCCTCTCTATTAAAAATACAAAAATTAGCTGGGCATTGTGGCAGGCACCTGTAATCCCAGCTACTCGTGAGACTGAGGCAGAAGAGTCACTTGAATCTGGGAGGTGGAGGTTGCAGGTAGCCAAGATTGTGCCACTGCACTTCAGCCTGGGTGACAAAGTTAGACTCTGTCTCAAAAATAAAAATGACGAACCACAACTAAAGGCTGTACATTTCTCTTGGATGCTCTGTGCTGCCACATACATCCCCAACAAATTCAGACACATCTACCAACTCATCTCTTTTTAAGAAGCCAATCAGGGCTGGGTGCAGGGCTCACGCCTGTAATCCCAGTACTTTGGAAGGCTGAGGTGGGCAGATCACCTGAGATCAGGAGTTTGAGACCAGCCTGGCCAACACGGTCAAGCCTCGTCTCTGCCAGTCATCATTGTAGGCATCTGTAATCCCAGCTACTGGGGAGTCTGAGGTGGGAGAATTTCTAGAAACCAGGAGGTAAATGTTGTGGTAGCCTGAGATTGCACCATTGCACTCCAGCCCATCTCAAAAAAAAAAAAAAAAAAAAAAAAAAAAGCCGCAAATCAGGGCTTTGAAAAAGATGCAGCCCTTCTGTCAGTGATTCCCAGTGATGACTAGGCACCAGAATCCCCTGAGTTCCTTAGAAATATGTTGTATTAGATGTCCTCCCTATCCCCCGCCCCACCACCACCACCACCATCTCCTCATTTTCTATCTTTATATAACCCCCTGCCCTCTGATTCTAATTTTTAGGTCTGGGGTAAGATCCAGGAATCTGTATGGGTTTTCGTTATGTTGGTTTGTCTTTATCAGTTTTATTAAGACTTTTGTTAAATGCCCACCATCAAAGTTCCATAAATTTTAAATAATTTGCTAAAAATGTCTTGTACCATCAGCATTTAGCAAGCAAACTTCAACCAAATAAGTCGTAGCCTGTGGAACTATGACGAGCTACTGAGACATGTGAGAGTGGAGATGAAAACACAGACGCAGAGCCCGGTGGCCTGGTCTGAAGCTCATTTTGCCGTGTGTCTCATAACCTCAGGCAAACCACTTAACCTCTCCATGCCTGTGTCCTCGTCAACAAAGTGGGGATAAAAATAATGCTTATCTCACGGGTCATTTTTGAGGATTGAAGTTAAAAGACATACATCACTTAGAACTATGCCTGCCTCATAGTAAACATAGTAGAAGTATTAGTTATATTTATCTGAGATTATTACTAAAGAAATCAGTCGCCAGGCGCGGTGGCTCAAGCCTGTAATCCCAGCACTTTGGGAGGCCGAGGCGGGTGGATCACGAGGTCAAGAGATCGAGACCATCCTGGTCAACATGGTGAAACCCCGTCTCTACTAAAAATACAGAAAATTAGCTGGGCATGGTGGCGCGTGCCTGTAATCCCAGCTACTCGGGAGGCTGAGGCAGGAGAATTGCCTGAACCCAGGAGGCGGAGGTTGCGGTGAGCCGAGATCGCGCCATTGCACTCCAGCCTGGGTAACAAGAGCGAAACTCCGTCTCAAAAAAAAGAAATCAGTCAAAAAAATTTTTAACCAAATGTTTAATTAAGTGCTGTTTGCCTTTCAAATCCCCCAAGTCTCTTTAAACGTACAAGTTGTGCTTGGGAAAAAATAAGTCTTTAGTCCGCACGTCTCCAGTTTCTGTCAACACCACTGATCATCAAGCGGGTACCTTCTTTATAAACAAGTACTGGGCGCTATTTTGTAAAAAATATTTTCATACATACAGGCAGCTGAATGATTCAAGTTGGAGGCTTTCCTTTTAAAATGGAACTGTTAGATTTTTAAAATATCACAGAAAATATTGGATTTAATTTAATTATATTGCCAAAATTATTTTATCAAAAAATGGATTATATTCCATCGTGCTGTACTTGTAATGGCTGATGTCTTTGTCCAACTACCCAAAATGCTGACTAACCAGAGAACAAACACTATCCTGAGTACCTTTCCAATTCAGAAGTTGGAAACTATAAATCACTATATTTAGTCTGTACTATATATTAAGTGCCTCTCTCTGACAAAAAAGAATGCTGATTAACCTAGGAGATCAATTATGATTTCTATAAATTGCTGCTTTTATAAACCCATTTTATGTTAACATTGAAAGATCATATTAGTCCTACTACAATGATAACATTTAGATTTGTCACAAAGATTTTTAAAATCTTTGTTCTATTTTACATTATATAGCTTGCATATTTCTCTTGTATAGGTTTATATATGCCCTCATACAGAGGTAGAAAAAAAATCTGTCCAAACTCTAATCATCACACACATCAGCTTCACAAACTGACAGAGGAAACATACCAGTGCCTAGATGGAATGGGAGGGTGGCTTAGATCATTCACAATTTGTGGACCTCTGTTATTGAGGCTGTTGGTATTGGAGAGGTGGTAAAGGACTACAAGAGAAAGTAGACAGGCTTCTGTACACAAGGAATGAATCATCTTCAGAAAACTGAGGTAAATCAGCATAAAACTCATTCTGCTCCCAGAGCCATGAGAGCAGAACAAACACAACCCACTCAGCAAAAGCCCTGACAAGTGCTGAGAAGCCAGGAAGACAGAAATGGATCCAGAGCTCCCACATGATAGGACCAAATGAAAATCCCACGTCATGTGCCTGTGTGAAACCAAGAGCCCACCAGACCAGGTGAAAACCAAGGGAAGTACCATGGAGAAATCCAGAGGCATGGCCCATGTAGTAAAGGCAGATGCTCATATGAAATCACTGTTGGTAGATACAGTGAAGTTCTTCCCCAGAAGGGAAGCCAATTAAGTCAAATAAAACATATTCTGTCTTCATGTGCTCTAATTTCTAAAGGTTTAACCCACTTGTTTCCTCATCTGCAGGCATGTCCAGGCATGTCCAGGCATGCCCAGGCACATCCTAGCTTGTAGAAGGTACTCCTTTCCCTATTTAGACATGTTATTGCTTTTCTAGCCTTTTTGCAAACATTTCCTCCCTTCCTTTGTTCTCCATTGCCTTTACCAATTTAGGAAAGTTTTAAGTTTTTAGCTAATCAGGTTTAGCTTAGATTGTGCAGTCCAGCTCCAGCCAATGGAGGCTGGACACAGTAGTTGAAGCCCCATGTGTTAGAGATAAAAAGCCCTCCTCTCCTTTTGTTCAGTGTGCTCTCATGGCAACCAGGCTTATGAGCTGCACCCTTCTACGGAAGTAAAATTGCCTTGCTGAGAACTTCTTTGTTCGAGTGTTCCTTTTCTTTGCAACTCTGAACTTCTACTTCCAACAACTGGAGTCACCAAAATGAACAGACAATATTCTGTTCAAACATGTGAGGCATTGTTAAAAATGATCAAATATGTGAGGCATTGTTAAAAATGTTTGAACTTAATTACAAAACTGAATTTAATGATGTCAAGTGAAAGAACAAATGTGTCTTTTAGTAAGTGGATTTTGTGTTAAAACTCTGCTCCATAACTGTAATATTTGTAACTTATGACGTTTTTCAGAAAATGTTATAGCAGGTGAGAAGTCAGTAATTACCAACAAAAGAAGCATGGCAGGATGTATTATGCCTCCGATTCAATTCATTTCAAGAAATATTGATTGAGTGCTACCTTATGGCAGGCCCTGAGGAAAGCGAGATGGGAAACACAGCAGTGAAGTAGACATGACTGATGCCTTCTGCAGTTACTACAGCATGGTGTACGAAGGAGACAAAAGTTACAGAGTTCAGAATAAAGAAAGGTGACTTCTATCTGGAGGACCGGGCATAACTGGAAATGTTCTCATGGTGCAATTAACAATCCAGTTACATCTGAGACAGCTTATCAAATATTGAGTCAGATAAATGGAGAAACCAGCCCTCTAACTGCAGGGTCTGGCCTACAGGAAACCTGGCAGGCTAAGAGGTACAAAGAGTATTTGAGAATTAGCATAGAGTCCAAGCTGACTTGAACACAGTATCTGAGTAAAGCAGAAATGAGAAGTAAAATTGCGAGGTTAACAGACAGTTTAAGATTTTAGACTTTCTCTTATTGTCCATAGAAATCCATAGAAGATTTTTAAATGGGGAGAAGTGAGTATAGTCACTGTGCTTTGGAAATACCAATAGAGTGCTGTGTGCAGACTCTGGGGAATTATCGTTCCTCAGGGCTTTTGGAATTGTGTTTGGCATTTTTGTTTGTCCCAATGACTGTGGAGACACTACTGATGTCCATGCAGGGTGGAGGTCATGGATGTGAGACACGCTGCCATGTGCAGGATTTCTGGAAAACAAAGAACTAGCCCAGCCCACACTGCAGCAGTGCCCTATTGGGAGATACTGGTAGAGAAAGAAAAGACTGCAGCCAGGGTGGCTGAAGTGGGAATGGAAATGAAAAGTCAAATATAAGAGATTTTGAAAAGAGAACAGAACCACAGGTCCTTGTTGTGATAGGAAATGTGATGGAGGAAAATGCCCAGGTTTTGAGCCTCAGGTACAGGAGCAATGGCAAGAATTTGGACTCTTACAGAAATTCAAAAATCAAAATCTGAAAAGCAGACCCAAAGCCCTACATCAGCATAGCCTCCTATGATTGGCCTCACCTCACATAGGAGAATCAGCCCCCAACCCCATCCTCTCCTGAGGTGCTGCCTCTGGTTCTTCATTGCTTTATGCAGCCCACGGCACTTAACTGGTGACGGGCCAACCAGCACTCCCTACTCAATGTCATGTATTCACACATGGTTCTGGCCCACAAGTGCTCAGCCAATGTTCCTTTAACTATATGGAGCTTTCTGCTCTTTAAAGTAAAGCCACCCAGGCAAGGTGGCTCACACCTATAATTCCAGCACTTTGAAAGGCCGAGAAGGGTGAATCACCTGAGCTCAGGAGATCCAAACCAGCCTGGGCAACATGGCAAAACCCTGTCCCTACAAAAAACACAATTAACTGGGTGTGGTGGTGTGGGCCTGTAGTTCCAGCTACTCTGGGGGCTCAGGTGAGAGGATCAGTTGAACCCAGGTGGTAGAGATTGTAGTGACCCAAGATCATGCCACTGCATTCCAATCAAGGCAACAGAATGAGACTCTGTTTAAAATTAAATTCAATTAGATCAGATTAAATTAAAATGAATAAGAAATATAATAGTAAACACTAGCAAAGCTCTAATGGCCCCATGCTGCTAAATCTTCCTGGACTAGTCATATAGCATCTTCATTGTTTTAGAAATGTGATCTGGCTATAATGTCATTGCTTCAACAGTTAATTTATGGAAAGTATTTTAATTATAAATTCACAGGCTTCAAGCCAAAGAAAAGAATGAAATAAGCGCAGAGCAAGTGAGCGAGTGCCATGAGGAGGAGTAGGAGCTGGTTACTCTGGCTGCAGAAACCTCAGGAAACCACCTGGTGGAAGTCAGCTGACAAATATCTGTGAGAAGTGGAGAAATTCCATTCCCATGCCACGAGGCACCTGGAATACTTCACTTTTCTCACGTATGGAAGTCTTCATTCAACATGCCCAAGAAATGCTTTAAAAGAAGTAATAGTGATATTTAGAAATGTTTCTGTGTTCTCACTTGGAGTTCTTTTTGCTATTCGGCAGCCTTTGAAAATAAGAACTGAAACTGAAGGCCAGAGAGAATGTTTTAAAGTCAAATTTAGATGTATAATATTTAATTTCCTAATCAATTTCTCTCTAGGATTAAACTGCATATAGTGAGAAATCTGCATTGCTATGGCTGCTATAAAATGGACAAGTTTACAAACTCACACTGAAAGAAGTCTGGTGGTTTCTTCAAAGCAGCGCTACCCTGTGACCCAGCAATTCCACTCCTAGGTAAGTACTCAAGAAAAATTAAAACATATGTCCACACAAGAACCTGTACAGAAATGTCCATAGCAGCACTTTTCATACTGGCCCCAAAATGAAAACAATCCATATGTCTATCACCAGATGCATGGATCAATAAAATGTGATATATCCACAATTAATCCCCACAATTAAATATTATTCAAGAATAAAAAGGAATGAAGTACTGATACATGGTACAGCATAGATAAACCTTGAAACATTAAACTAAGTGAGAGAAGCCAATCATTAGAAAAACAAAAAATACAGCTGGGCATTGTGGCTCATGCCTGTAATCCCAACATTTTGGAAAGCTGAGGCAGAAGGATCACTTGAAGCCAGAAGTACAAGACCAGCCTGGTCAATATAGCAAGACCCCATATCTACAAAAAAAAAAAAAAAAAAAAAAAAATCAAAAATTAGCCAGGTGTGGTGGTGCACCCCTTTAGTCCCAGCCACTCAGAAGGCTGAGGCAGGAGGACCACATGAGCCCAGGAGTTTAAGGTTGCTGTGAGCTGTGATTACACCACTGCATCCCAACCTGACCATATATATATATATATATATATATATATATTTTTAGAGACAGAGTCTCGCTCTGCCACCAGGAACCAGGCTGGAGTTCAGTGGCACGAGCTTGGCTCACTGCAACCTCCATCTCCCAAGTCAAGCAACGCTCCTGCCTCAGCCTCCCAAGTAGCTGGGACTACAGGTGCGCACCGCCATGCCCAGCTAATTTCTTTCTTTTTCTTTTCTTTTCTTTTTTTTTTTTAGTAGAGACAGGGTTTCACCATGTTGGCCAGGATGGTCTCAATCTCTTGACCTCGTGATCCGCCCACCTCGGCCTCCCAAAGTGCTGGGATTACAGGTGTGAGCCACCCCGCCAGGCCTGAGAGAGACCATGTATCTTAAAAAATCATGTATTTTTTAAAAAACAAAGACCTCACATTGTATGATCCTATTTATAAAAAACTTCCAGAATTGGCACATCTATAGAGATAGAAAGTGTAGTGGTTGTCTAAAGCTGAAGGAATTCAGAGGAAATGATGGATGACTGCAGGTGGGTAAAGGGTTTGTTTTTTAGGTGATGAAAATATTCTGAACTTGATTGGGGTGATGATTTCACAATTTCATCAATATGCTAAAAATCAATGAAGATGGGTTAATTATGCAGTATGTGAATTGTATCTCAACGTTGGGTCTTTTTAAGTCACACTAAAACATTTCCTTAAAAATGAGATGAGAGCAGAAAGGGTCACCATGCTTTTTGAAGCACTTATTTTTGCTTCCATTTTCTGAAAAGACATGCTGTGCATCTAAATAGCACTCTATTTCCTTGTGTATCTTGGACTAGCATGAGCTTAATCGTCGCACAACATTCATGAATGAATGAATGAGTGAATGAATGAATGAGTGAATGAGTAAATGGAAGAACATCCAGGGAAGTCCTGAGAAGGTGCTTTGGGAAAGCACAGCAGGGAAGGAATACTTACAGGAAGTCCCCGGGGTCCTCGGGGTCCTGCCTCTCCTGGAGGCCCTTGTTGGCCCTGTTATGAGGGAGGGAGATAGAAAAGAAGTTAACACCTACCGATTACAACGGCTTAGAGCTTCAGGAGAGGTAAAACGGCGTCTTACCGGCTTGCCTGAATTTCCCATCTGACCAGGCTTCCCTGGAGCACCTGTGCTACCCTGGGGGTAAAATGAAACTTCAAAGTTACTCAGGCTGAAGTAAGCATCATCATCAATCTGCCTTACCCATACTGGCTATCTCTTACATTTAAATAGCATGCATTCCCTGCTTTCACATTGAGAATCTGGGCATGTGCAGAATCCCTTTCTTTTTATATACATCAAAATCCTTTAGATTCAGGATATTGTCTGTTAGTCTATGAAATATATTAAAGGTCAAATGTCAAACAATGAGGGGTTTTAGCCTTCATTTAAGAGGATCCTCTTCAATTAGAGGAGTTTTCTTTCTTCACAATATTAATATTATGTCTTTCCTTTACGATTTCCACCTCCAACATAATTCTTTGAGCCTTTTTACCGCATATTAAACTGTTGAAATTATTAAGAATCAGACCAACATGGGGAAATAGGATGTGCTGATGAGAAAACCCCATTAGTAGGCTCTAAAGAAAGCACGTGTCTGGAGATGCCCTGTCCACCACCAGTGTCTTGTGGTCCTTATCAGGAACCTCTCTGCTCAAGACACTGCAGAACACTGTGATTGGAGGGTCGCAGCCTTGTGCTCTAATAGTGACCAGTGTCTACATTATTCACCTTTTATCCCTTGTCTTCTCTAGCAAAGCTGTATTTTGTCTCTTAAAAGTTTTTCCACCTATTGTTTTTAACTGCTTACATTTTGTTTTTGTGTAAAATATAAGCACTGGTTGATCAGTATATGAAGAAAATGGCTAATATCTTTTTAGTTGAGCTGAATCATCCTAGTAATAGTCTCTGACATAAGTTCTATGGCTTAATAATATCTTCCTTATTTTAGGTAGTAAGGAACAATAAAATGTTCTCTGTTTTATACTGGCAAAGGATGACATTTTCACTAAGGAAACCTAATTAGCAGCACTTTGTCAAAGTATGCTTTCTATAGCTAGGAAAAAGATGAGTATTTTAAGCCTTAAAGCTTTTACTTTTCCCTAGGGCCAAATATAAAATAAAAGACATGCTGAAAATATTAAACATTGCAAATAAAATACATTAATAAAGAATAAAAAATTAAGAAAAATAGTCATTTAAAATTTTAAATATTTTACCTTTTCACCAGCAACACCCTTTGCACCAGGAATTCCAGGTACACCCTAAAAGAATACAGACACAATCTGCGTTTAATCACCTCCTCTGAGAACTCATGAGATGCCAAGGCCACTGCACGCTGCAGGGAGGCTGAGGGAATCATGGCAACCTCAAAGCTTTAATGTGAGGAAGATGCTTCCTAGTTCCCAAACCCTGCAGAGTCATTTATAGAACTACCCACAGTTTTAGAGGGCATGACTTTACTAAAACTGGCTTGTTAAAGCTAAATACCCTTAAAGCAAATCTTGTCTTTAAACTTATTTTTCAAGGACAAACTTCCCAAATTAGAATCCAGTCCCATTTTCAGGTCAACAGGAGCTCTAATAGGCAAGACAGAGGCTGCAGGGATGAGACAGGGTTTTATGTAGAGAGTGATAAAAGGAGGGTCTCCCAAAAATGCTGGGCATTATAGTAGAAAAAGGAAGTGGTAGGAGGATGCTAGGCATGACTCAGATTTGGTATTATTGGTGCTAATATTATCTGATTATTTAAAAAGTGTCAGGTGTCATAAAAGATTGGGGGTCAGGCTTTGACATTACCAAGTATTATTTATTAATTAGAAAGGTTTGCCTCCAAAGAGCCAAGAATACATGTGGTACAATCCATAGGAACTTCCAGACACATGAATGCAGGTAAATATCAATTTGAATGATTAAAAATAGTACATAATCCAAGTGGTCACCTGAGCATACGCTCAGCACCCCTGTTGCTCAACATTACTAACAGGAACTTTAGAACTGGTTTAAAGTGGAATGAAATATGTGACACTGGCCCACAGCTTAGGGTTAGTTAAAAAAATATATAAAGAAGACTGAGCAAACTAAAGGGAGAAAAGGAATCCAAAACAGAAAATTAAAGCCTATTATTTACAGTTATTACACAAATAGCTATTCAGAGAAAAAGTATAAAATATAAAATATAAATGTAAATTGTAAAAATGTAAAAGTAAAACATCATACCTTCCCCAGAACTTATCAAATCAGGTAGCATGTCTCTTCCCAAAATGTATTATCTTTAAACCAATTAACATGTAACGAATCTATAAAAATATATCTATATTTATATAAATTTTTATATAAATATATAAAAAATCTATAAACCAATTACCATGTAAAGAATCAAATACTTACTGGTAACCCCTGCAATCCTGCATCACCAGGAGGCCCAGGTTTTCCTGGTTCACCCTGAAAAAAATGCTTTTATCACATGATTGAACCTGTATGAGCTGCTGTATTTCTTTTAAGAAAAGGAGGAGAATTCTAGTAAGAGGATTGTCTCAACAGCTAACTTTACATGCACTTTTATAAAGTGGCTTAATTTAGAGTGGGGAGTAGGGTGGGAAATAAGACATAATTTAACCAAAATGCAGTCTCTCTCAACCTACTTTCATCAATAGGGCAGTTTTACTGAGTTCCTGAAACTAAGCAAATAATTATACTACTGTAATAAGTATTTTATATTTGACACTTGATTCAAAAATTAAAGGAAGGGAAAAAGCCAAAGCTAGCTAAATAAATCTTTTGGTGATTTAGTAATGGAACTGCCACACTCAGCGGGCCAGGGCAGAGACAGCCGCACTCACTCTTGGACTACATTACACAGCCTACCTTTGTTCCAGGCATTCCAGGGATCCCATCATGGCCATCCACACCTGCCAAGCCCTAAACACACACAAAGAAACATACTGTCTCTTACACACAGTCGCATTCTTTTTCCCTTCATTATTTTCTACAGTTTTATTGCAAGTCAATGATCACTGAAAAATGTGCTTTATGACTACAGCTCAGGACATACCGTGTCTCCTTTGGGCCCAGGGAGACCAGGAATTCCTCTAACACCTTGAGCTCCCTGCAGGGTGGGAGAGAAACAATAGACAAGACATGTTCAGTTATCACTATACTTAGGACTTGTCAAAGAGATCATCATAATCAGCAGATGACACTGACAAGCAGGAGGCTTGGAGTGACTGAATTTAAACTCACCCTATCTCCTTTGGGACCTGCTTCTCCTGGAGGTCCTCGCTGTCCTTGATCACCCTGTATGAAAATAAAATGTTGTTAATACACATAAAAATTACTTATTAATCAACTTTTGAACATTAGAAAGCATCATCCACATGAACCAACTGTTGCTCTTCCACCATGATGGCTTTGCTCTATCAAGGAAGCCTAGATAAAGAAATCTTTTTCTAAAAGTGGTAGTGTCTTAAAAATGGATATCGCCACAGAGATAACTAAGATGTGACTGTCTTTTGTTTTCCCCTTAAATGCATTTTGCCCCTGTGCTCTTGCATGTAGCATACAATGGATCCATGCATTGGATGCTGACATCAGTAACTACATCTACATATCAGCTAACTTCATTGACTGTTACAGAGGTTTGAGGTTCAGATTAGTTGCCAAGCTTTCCCTCATATTTAATCCCCCAGTCAATGCTAGTGATCTCTATCAAAGTTATCTAGCTAGTGTTGATACATGGGACAGGTGGTAATAGATAAGAGGCTGTGTCTTCCTAAAATACAGCTTTTGTTAAGTGGCTTAACTCTTAAAACCTCAAATGGCTCCCTATTGCTACTGGATCTTTCATATGGCTCAGGGTGGCATTAAACATTCTCTGTAATGCAGCTCTACATTATCCATCCAATCTCATCTTTTCAACCAAACTTTCACTCCAGGCGGTGACAGCCCCTATGAGAGCACACATGCGCCGTCACCACTAACAGTATCAGGCCTGCACTTCGCTGCCTTTCCTGCCCACAGGCTTTCAAACCAACCTCCCCTCAGGTCCCCCTCTTACGTGGACGACATCCGTCCCATGCGCTAGCATTTGATTTCATATAGTTTTTCATTGAGTTACTTTCTGTCTTTCCCATTGGAACACAGGACTTTGACAGTTGGATATTCTATCTTATATCTTTTTCTACTTTTTATGTGGCATAGGCAATTATCCATGGATGGTTTTTTGTTTTTGTTTTTGTTTTTGTTTTTTTGTCTATTTCCCTCCCAAAAATAAGCTTGAGGAAACCTACAATAATGACATATGGACATATGACAATCGAAATATGGAATAATGAAGTCAGAAACCACAGAAAATGAAAAAGATCAACCGGCCACAAACTAGAAACAAGATAGTTACTAAGACTCTAAGTGTCCTGACAACCAAAGGAAAGGAAAGCACAGCAAACATAAATACTTAACAATTTGGCTTAACCTGTGAAGAAAAAAACATTATATCAAGTCAGAAGAGCATTTCTATGTACCCAAGAAAGATGCCTGTTTAATTAAATTTAAATTTAAGCATATATATATATAAATTGTCCATTTTTCCACTTAATTATTCACATGTAAAGAATACTGCATACACATGCATACATAGCAAAAAAAAAAAAAAAAAAAACTCTATCATTGTGTTTTGTGGAAGGAAAATCACTTACAGGTGCACCAGGAATACCCTGAGGCCCAGGTTCACCATCTAAGCCCCGAGCACCCTGCAAAAAAAAACAAGACAATGGAATAAAACTGAGATCTGTCATTTATGTTAGAGAACCCATCCATCTTTCTAAAGAAATTTAATAGCGAGATGAAAAGGAGGTTTTGTGCCTGTGATACATACAGTGATCCCTAAGAAGTAATTACTCAGGCACCTGAGGTATAAAATACTTGTTTACATCTATTCAGCATACCAACTGTACTTAAACACAATCTTTAATGCCACTCTATATGTTTTAAGTTAATACTGCACCCATTCTCAGTTGCTGATATGAGCTAAAAACACAGGTCCTTATTAATAGATTGGTAAATCTATTAGAAGTAGTTTGGTAGCCACTCTCCAGGAGTCTTAAAATTTCTATAGAAAACCATTAACCAGGCGGGCGCAGTGGCTCACGTCTGTAATCCCAGCACTTTGGGAGGCCGAGGCGGGTGGATCACAAGGTCAAGAGATCAAGACCATCCTGGCCAACATGGTGAAACCCATCTCCAAAAAAAAAAAGAAAAGAAAGAAAACCATGAACTGCCAGGAAGGCAGATCATATGAAGCCAGGAGTTCGAGACCATGCTGGCCACCATGGCAAAACCCAGTTTCTACTAAAAATACAAAAATTAGCTGGGTCTGTTGGCACATGCCTGTAGTCCCAGCTACTCAGGAGGCAGAGGCAAGAGAATTGCTTGGACTGGAGAGGAGGAAGTTGCAGTGAGCCAAGAGTGTACCACTGCACTTAAGCCGGGGTGACAAACAGAGTGAGACCCTCTCTCAAAAACGCAAAAAAGATGGAGCCACCTTAAGAACAACTACGACATTCTGTTGCTGCCACAGCTGTGAGAGGGATTTCCAGGACTCTGGATCTCCCATCAAGATCTGGAATAAGAACTCGAGCCATGTGATTCGGAAGAATGAATTGCTGGAAGGGCCTGAGCATACCCTCTCCCATCCTGGAGATATTAGGTTCAATTTGTATAAAGTAAAAAACCTATTTTCTCAAGAACAGATCCACTCTACCAAATGATAAGATAAGAATGACTCAGAGCCTTATAAATTGAATTATCTTGAAATAATCTCTGAGGTGGCTAACATACTGTCCACTATCACCTTATTTTCATCATGTGAATCAAAACATGATCTTAAGATCTTAAAAAGTATTTTTAGTGCTCTCTCTACATATGCTACCTAACAAAATATAACCTTTTCTTTCTTGTTCTTATCTAGTAAGTGAATAAAAAGGCATAATGAGACAGCCTTCTAATAAGCCAGGTTGCGATGAGGAGTTGATAAAATAAAAGAAAAACAATCAAGAGTACTGGATAGATGTCAGGCCAAGAAAAACAGGTGGAAAACATCTGTAGTAAGAATTAAAAATCAGAAAATCTGACAGAAGGTTCAGACATAGGTAGAATCAAAGAAAGAACACAACTGAAGCAGAAGCACCAGAGCATCCTGAAATTCTTTGATCCCTAAAAAGTAGGACAGAGCAGAAGGCATTCTACATTCACCAGAGAAGAAGAGATTTGGAAGACCCGACCTTGAATTTATCATTCACCTTGTATTACAAGAGCAAAACTCAGCCTTTGCATTATAGAAATGGCTTTGATGCACTCTCTCTCTCTCCCTCTTAAGCATGAGCTTAGACCCAAACTGCTGTTACTAGGTAACCACTCCATGGGTCTGAGTTCACAAGAAGAGCTTTTTTCTTGCTTGCTTGCTTGCTTTCTATTTTAAAGCAATTTGACAGAAATCAGAAGAAATGAGAAGTTTTGAAAACTACCAACTAGAAAAATATCTCAAATGAAGAGCATATCAAGAACAGTAATTGGTTTCAAAGTGAGGGGTCACATATTCTAGGGGATGATTTAAATCCAGAAAAAATGAAGGTATCAGCAGCTTGAAAATAAATGGGATCTATTATCGAGTAAAAGAAAAGATACACACTGAATGTTATTTAAGGTAACAAATACAGAAATATGAATGCATCTAATATGTTTTACAATACAGTTTTCAGAAAAGAAATATTGATTGAAAAGATGGAGAGGGAAAGCAGGTAGAATGAAAATACCTAGAAGGGATGAAGAGCCTGGGGAAAAAACATGAAACTAACAGGAAAAAAATGGTAAATAAGCCTGATCCTTTATTCACCAAGGTGTGCATCTCTTTTTTAAAAAGAAAAATTTAATTTCATTTATTGAGCATGTACAATGTGCAATATATCATTACTTAACTGTTAGTAAAAGTCCCTGTGCTGCTGGTGGAACTGACTCCAATTAGCCACAGAGGTTATCAAGAGAATGAGATCAGGGTCAGAAGTGATGGTGAGCAAAGATGCTTTTTGTATTTTCTGAAGCCTATAAATTAACTTTCCTAACATTCTTTCCAAGAAGTGGTAACCATTTTCTTAAAATCTGATAGAGAGGCAAAACACACCCCTATACACACGCCAAGAAAAACACTTCTGAACACATCATGAATGTTCAGGTTTCCACTGTTTTTCCTAATAATAATCACTCAGCCAAGCATTACCTGCCCTTCATTCTTCACCAATGGCAGCACCTCATCCTTCCAGGCGCCACATCCTTCTAATGCCACCTCCTTCATGAATTTCTCAGTTTCCCTATCAAGATTAGCCCCGCTTCCTCTGCACTCCATCATGACCTTGGCCCTCAGATTCATGTCCCTTTTGCTTGCATTATAGTTGATCATCTACTTATTTGTCTCGCCCAATTAATAACTGACTTGATCAAGGTCTTATTCCCCTTGGAATCTCCGCAGCAGCCTGCAGAGTGCCTTGGTATGGAAGTTCTGGGAGAATCTGGTTTCTGAGACTGGGCTAAGGGCAGGCTGATATCCTCTAGTCTAGCCGTAAGTGTATAACGCCTGCTGAGGGTAGGACTCATGGATCAGCTTGCTGGTGAGTCACAGGGGGCTCCAGTGTCTTTGGGGTTTCCTGCCTTGGCTCATCTCTCCTTTTCCATCCTCCCTGTCTTTGCCTTGCCTGACCAGAAACACTTCAGGCACTGTGCCAGTGTTACCAATGCTAACCACTGATCCTGACAATGAGGTAAAATGTAACAACTCTATTTACTCAATATAATTGAAAATAGATTAATACATGGCAAATGTCATGCATACTGCTCATTCCTATAATCTGTGCTTACAACAGAAAAGTGAAAACTTAATCACACACCTACAAAGCATCCATAAAATGTCATGTTGTTAGACCAGGCTCAGTGGCTTACGCCTGTAATCCTAGCACTTTGGGAGGCCGAGGTAGGTGGATTACCTGAGGTCAGAAGTTCAGGACCAGCCTGGCCAACATGGTGAAACCCCGTCTCTACTAAAAATACAAAAATTAGCTGGGTGTAGTGGCAGGTACCTGTAATCCCAGCTACTCAGAAGGCTGAGGCAGGAGAATTATTTGAACCCGGGAGGCGGAGGTTGCAGTAAGCCAAGATCATGCCATTGCACTCCAGCCTGGGCAACAAGAGTGAAACTCCATCTCAAAAAAAAAAAATGTTGTTGAAGATAAAAAAGTTATTTTTAAATAGCCAAAATTTAAATATTTAACACATTTTGATATTATGTGATTGTCATCACCATCTTACTTTTTCCCCTTTGTCCCCAACTATGCCAGTGATGCCTCGCAAACCCTGGGCTCCCTGGAAATGTAAAGAAGAAAAGTGAATTATTTCAGTTGAAGCAAAGGTTTTTTAAAATCTCATCACAAAAGCTGATCTAGAAAATGGATATTATCATAACCAAATGTAATACTAAGAAATAGTGACAATATATAGACAAACATTTCTAGTTTAGAAAGTCCACAGAGAATTCTTCTGACGGTAAAATTTTTATAAAATTCTGAAATCTTACACAAAACTGGAGTTGACACAATCACTCATGACAAAAAAGTAAATACCGGCATAAGAGAAATTGTGATAACATGTTTGACTTACCTTTTAACTTATATATAGAACTTACACCATCATTTCCACTTTCTTCATGGCATGTAACTTGGTTACATGTAACATGATTTTAAACCTTGAAAGAATTTTTCCCACCAGTGGACACCATCAAAAGCAGTAGGTTCTCAGGCTAGCCCACAAAGCCTATAACCTAGAAAGGAGCTGCAGCCTCCATCAATTCCTTGTAGTCACTATTCATTATACCATTCTTATGATGAAAGGCATTCTGAATTCCAACTTGGTGCAATAGGAACCCATCTTAGGCATAAGAGTGGCTAATGCTAAAATTTTCTCTTTCAATACTGAAATGTTACCATTCTGGACTCTCTGGCCCCATACTATCAGGGGTCCAGAAATGGATCCTGGAAGGAGTGAGCCTGAGAATACCCTTGGAAGCAGAGGAGGGTGGATGCTCCATTAGGAAAGTGGAAGTAGCTACTTTTGGACAACCTGCTTACTGTCTCCATTGGCTTAAGATAAAGGAGCTCTAGGCCAGTCATTTCCCTCTTCTTTTGACTTGGAGAAAATGAGACAAGTCCATGACCAACTCCTCATTCAGACCAGTCACAAATTCTACGTAGATCAGTCAGGAATGACTTGCAATTCAAATATGCAGAATGATCCAGTCTAGGATATCCATTTAGAATATCGAGTGAGATGTGGCCATGTCAGATGAAAGCTGCTCTTTCCTGTGTAGCTCATTTATTGACCCTAAGGTTATTTCTACAAAATGAAAATACTTAGGTCAATCGCAACGACACGAGAATATCACATATTGAGGTGCCTACTTTAAAGAACGGAGCTTTGTCTAAATATTCCAAGAAGCATATTTTTAAAAGTTGTAACAACTTTGTTTTAATGTAATACAAAAGTAACGCAAATTCTGATTTGACAACATTTGAAATTGAAGTTTGATGATGCCCCAGGTTACCTTACTTTATATTTGTGCATGTACACTTAAAAAGTACATGCTTTTAAAATTTGGCATACCTATTCCCAGATACCAGAATGTCATCAAGCACTAACGGATATCCCCCAGTGGACCACTTGAGCCACGCAGCACCCAGCATAGATTTTTAATCCCTGAAAACACAGTTTTAGAATGTTGTTTGCAAAATCCTGTTTTGAAAATCTTTGGGAATGGCTTAAAAAAAGAAAAACCTTTAAATTCCTATCAAATTTTCATCAGATCAAAAAAAAAAAAACATATGGCATATGTCTCTTACACCATATATCACTATCTCCCACCTGCAAGACAGAGTCCAGCCCCTAGTGTCTCACATGGCAAACACTCAGGGGAGGGCAAACTTCTGAAACAAACACCCCTGGACACAAACAGATTCCCTGAAAGTTCTCATGTAACTTAAAAGCAGAGACCATTTCTTCCAGATCCTCTGACTTACTTCCTTTAGCTTAATTTCTGTTAAACTTTAAATTCCCTTAAACATTAATCTGCGCAGCTCCCTGAACCCTTTTTAAACAGCCAGTCCCGTGGAGAAGAGCAGAGCAGGTGAAGGGTGTTCTGTGTTTGTCTTCTTTAACTCTTCAGTTTCTAAGAATAATACCTGACCTCATCTTTTACATAGTCTCTACTCTGGCTAGCTGCAATGCTTACTTAATATTCTTCGATTATTATTTCCAAAATTGTCATTCCTCATTTTAACAAGAAAAAAGTGTAACAACTTCATTTTAATGTAACACAAAAGTAATGCAAATTCTGATTTGACAACATTTCAAATTGAAGTTTGATGATGCTCCAAATCACCTTACTGTGAATATTATTGCCTAAATCTGCGAAAGCACAAGGGACTAACTTTTTATTAAAAGACATGATTAGGAGCAGTTAAGAATGTTTTAGTTCATTATAATGATTACATACTTAAATAAGCTACATTAATCCATTAAATGATATACCTACTGCATATTTAGAATATACAGAATTTTCTCATTATATCATGCAATAATACAACAGAACATAAAAGATACGTATCATCCTCTTGTGCTTAGTATTTGCTTTTCAATTGCCTGACCCTGAAATCTGGTAGGTGAATGTATGTAGTTATAGGTAGAGTTTTTCTGTTAAAAAAAAAAAAAAGTTCTAGAATATATAATGAGGACCCTCTCCTATTTTGAAAAAGTAGTTATCGTAGTTATCCTCCAATGCTGGCATGGTGGAAAAATAGAAGACACCAAGTTCATGTAATGCTATTCATTCAGCTGCTAAATAGAAAATATTCCAATAGTCATGAAAAACAAATTCACATAACCTAGTTAAATATTTTTTTAAAAATACTTTACTGGAGGTCCTTGAGCTCCAACTTCTCCCAGTTCTCCCTGGTCACCTTCTTCACCCTAAAAAACACAGAGAAAAGGACACCAAATGTTATTTTAGCAAACAAACATACAAATAGCCTTGGTCTAACTCAGTATGTTTTAAGTTCACTTGGTGACTCCTGAATTATTCTACTTTCTTAAATTATTTTATATGGGTATTCCAAAGTAATTGTAGAACATTTAGAAAATACAGAGAAGTATACATATAAAAAGTCACCCAAATCCCACCATTTAACTATAAATACCAGTAACATTTAAATGTTATCCTTTCAAAGTTTTTCTAAAGTGGAAAAGGAGGAAGAGAGACAAAGATACTAAGGAAAAGAGAGACACAGAAAGAGAGAGAGAAAAGGTACTCATTTATGTTCCAAGTGTGTGTCAAGCGGGGGAGGATGTATTCTTAGAAAAAAATTTAATTATACTATGAAAAGGTTTTCATAAGCTACAATAGTTTTTCATGATAATTTTCATTTTAGCTTTTCTTATAATTTTTGCACCATATACAATATTTTAATATAAATCAATCATTTATTTCATGGGTTATACCTTTGATGTCACTCATAGAAAAGCCTTTTCCACTCCAAAAATATACATTTATTTATATTTTTGCTCTAGTAATGTTATTAACTTCTTATGTAGAAATCTTTAATTATCAGTAATTTGTTTTGATGTAAAACAAAACATAGAAATATTTTTTTCTTTTTTCTCAGTAATTGGCCACTGTTCCAATAATAGATTCTCTCCACAAAGGTTTCAGAATTCATACTAACATATACAAAATGGTTATTGGCTCTAGACTTCGCTTCTGCTCTACTGATCTGCTGTATGATGTTGCCAATACCAAAACATGTTAATTACTGAAATTCTATAATACATTTTACTCTCAGATAAGGAGAATTCTCTTACCTTTATTTTTTGTTTATAGTTACTCTTATATTTTAGATTTTCCTAAATGTTTACTCTTCCAAATAAACTTTAGAATCACTGGGCAGATCTTTACAGAGACTGATTGCTTTGTACTAGGATTGCATTAAGTTAATAGATTGATATGGCAAGAATTAAAATCTTGACAATATTAAAATCATTTATCTTGATTTTTAAAACAAATTATGAGAGTTGTACATATTGGTTTTAGCCACATAATTATATTCAAATTATATTTCATTAGAGTCTATGACTGACATTGGGAAGAAGCAGTCCCAATGGGAAAGCCAGAGAATTAGCTAGCTCTTGGCATGAAAAATCATCACATGTGCTAATTAAATGCTACTTCTATTTCCCTACAAAAATATAAAACTAGGTACAAAACAGCAGTGATTGATATGTCCACTGCAATTTTTCCATAACAAGGTACAGGGTATTTTCCATAGATTCTCCATAGACTTTGGAGTAATATGTTTGAATTGTTTCACCTACAGGTGAAAACCACACAGTTAATTCATAATCACGAAGTCAAATGACAAATTTATGAGTAGCAACTTATTTCACTTTATTTTGCATGAGTATTGATCCACTGTATGATGTTGCCAATACCATGACATTTTAATTGAAATTTTACTGTTCATTTCTATATTCATAAACAGTTTTTTAAATCTTCATTAACTAAATTGTAGGGTAAAATTCAAGACCAATTTGTGAATTTGAATCCAAACTTCAGGCCTCCAAGCTCTTACCATTCTGTTTCCAGTTTCAGTTCAGTCTACCTCCTCACCCTTTCAAGGTTCATTCTGCAATGAACTATGGCCATTCTATCGATTTTCAAAGACATCATCACTTACACAAAAATGTGAAATAAAGAAATTTTCAACAACTTTCAAAGTAAATTTTGGCCAATTACTTGACATACCAAAAAAAATTGTAGGTTTCCCACTGAAGAACAAACCAAATTTGAGAGTCTTGATAATTAACTTGTTTAAATACCAAAAAACTAGCTTCATGGTAAAGTGGAGGGGCACCTGGATTAACATCTCCATCTCCAAATCCTGTGGGATAGGGGAGTGAAAGTTCCCCAAAGGAAAGCATCACCAAGAGAAGGAGAAAGGAATACAAACATCAAAAATACCAGAAGTCTACTACATTTGCTTTACTGCATAGAATACCTCATGAATATCTTTTGATATAATTTCATATTCGTACACACCTATTTTTTGTAGTTAACTAATATTCTATTATATGGCTACAACATACTTAATTTAGTCCCCTGTGCTTGGACCTATTATTTTTTTTTTTTTTACTTCTGTGTCCCCCGTACTCAGAATAACCCCAGCACATAGAAGGTACTTTATATTTGTCAGAATTTTTAATGAAAATTTTTAAGATTCAGTAGAAGAGTGATCACACAGAAAAATTTCCAAAGCACTTGGTTTTTTTTTCCTATTTTCTCCACTTTGATATCAGGAACCTAGCTGTTATGTTTCAAAAAAATAAAATGCCTTAACTATCACAGCCTATGCAATAAAAGACTTTTAAAATAAATGTCCAAACTGAAACAGGGTAGAGAAAATTAGTCTATTTATCCTGATTATTTCAGGTTTAACAGACTGATTTTAGCTAAGAAGTTCAAGGATATAAATCCCTGAAGATATTGATAAATTGCCTCTCAAGTTCTTGACTTCCAAAGGAAAACAAACTAATCTTCTGTCACTACCCAATAAAGGGGTAGAAGGACATAGTCAAAAAAAGTCAACAGGACGATCTGCATTAATAAGAACAACTTGACTTTGTAAAATATTATCAAATTTACTGAGACAAAACTTACTATGCAGGAAGTCAAATTCTTAGATACTTAAAGATGACTTACACTAGTGGATGAAAAAAGGGCAAATAGGTTACCTTGCTTTAAATCCCAGCCTTAATTTTTTTTTTAAATCCCAGCCTTAGTTTTTCTTTAAATCCCAGCCTTAGTTTTTCTGCAGGGCATGCCAGCTGCAATGCAAATTGTGCTGTGGATTCTATTTCTATCCAGATACTAACATAAGTTATTACTAACCTCCAGCTTACTCCAAATCTAGGTTATATTGAAATGAGGTCAGAAATAAATAGATAAATTATTTCAGAACTTGAGATGAGAAGCAATAAGCCAATTACCAACTTCTCTGCTAGTCTTCAGCAACACTTGTCATAAAATTTTACAAATGTCATAAAATTTTGCCTGGTGAAGTGGAACAACTATCTGAATAATGTTGGGTTATTACAGCATAATGGAAAAAAGCTAAGTGTGATTGATTTGAAAAGAAAACATAGTGACACAGAAAAAAATGAAAATGCCTGGTGCCTTATTTGTAAGTATGTTTTGTAACTGATAACTTTAGAATATGATATTTAGTCAGATATGGATGCATCCACTTAGAACTTGTTAATTATTATTTGTAAAAAAAAGGGTAAAATGTCATGGTTCATTATTTCCTATGATTCCTAATTTCTCATTACGTAAGTGATCACTAACTCCTAATCACAATTTATTCACTAAATACTCATTTTCCTTACCTTGTGCCCTTGTCTTCCTGGTTCACCAATTTCTCCTTTAGCCCCTTTATGACCCTAACAAATCCAAAATAAACAAACATTAACTAATATATGCATATATGTGTGTGTATACACACACACACACACACACACACACACACACACACACATGTAATTGTCCTAAGTTTGGTACAGAAAGTGGTCAGAAGGCTCATAAAGTGATCCTTCTTCCCTAAATCAGTGCCAATATGTTGCTAGAAATGGATTACATGACAAAGAAAATTTGTGCCTTAAATTACCTTAACAGCACCATGTATATTACATGACTGCCATATATAATTAATGTCAGTTTTAGTTAATAGAAAAGCACTTCTCTAGAATAATGAACACTTTATTATCTAGTTCAGCAATGTGATTCATTGATACTTGCTTGCTATTTCCTGGATCCCTATTTCCCCATCTTTCTCACACGGGTTAGGAGCATTAAGTTTTCTCTAGTTTCAGCAACTTAACCTTTCAGAAGTGACAGGCCTGACCAAGCTCAGCTGGCTATCCCCTGTTCTCTGAAGGCTACTCTGAAAACCCTTCAGCCGCCTCCATTCCCACCTCCTTCCTGGAGATGGAAGAAGAGCTGGTATAAGTGGACGTTCTCTGCTGTACAGCCTTCTGCCTCTTTCTGTGTACAGTTTTTAGGTGCAAAGGGAAAGCAATAAAGGGCAGTGAGTGAAAGCTGCATTGTATGAAAAGAAGACCCCTGTCTTTTCTTATCAGGCCACTTGTCCTAAGCATTTGATTGCTTTGGGTAGTAATAGGAGACAAAACTGTGAGATAAGCATTCCAAAATGAAGATTGTCAGAACTTTCACCCCTGAAATAAGTCTTTTTGAAAAATAGGACACCAGTCCAGGCCCAAATCTTCTGCAGTTGAGGGAACCCACCAAAACTGCCCTTAGAAAAAACCTAATGGAAAACCAGTGCCTTGGGGCCTTCCAGATCATAGCAGAGCACTACTGGTTTGGAATTTCTCAAAATCTCTTTAGACTCAGAGACTAGAGGGAGAAAAGGCAATTTATCCCTATAATTGGGTATTTATTTTTTGTTTGTATGGAAAATTTTGATGTTATTGCAGTGACAGAAAAATACTTTTGGAAAGTCTCTTTTTCCTATTTTGCACAGTTTTTCAAATTTTTTTAAACTAAAAGTTATCAAATACATTATGTACACAACCCCCACAACTACCCCCACCACTATCTTCCTTAATAGAAAGCACTTTTTTTTTTTTTTTTTTTTTTTGAGACAAGTTCTCTCTCCATCACCCAGGCTGGAGTGCAGTGGCACAATCACAGTTCATTGCAACCTTGACTTCTCCAGCTCAAGTGATCCTCCCACCCCAGCCTCCCAAGTAGCCAGGTCTACAAGTACACCACCATGCCTAGCTAATTTTTTATTTTTATAGAGAGAGGGGTCTCCCTCTGTTGTCCAGGCTGGTCTAGAACTCCTGGGTTCAAGTGATCCTCCCACCTTGGTCTCCCAAAGTTCTAGGATTACAGGTGTGAGCCACTACGCCCAGCCAGGAAGCAAACTTCTGAATCTTAATTTGGTGTTTTAAAGTATCTCAATCCATTGTATTTTATTGGTATTTCTTCCCTGAACTAGAAACGCATCTTATGATTAAACATGCATGTCTTGTTATGAATACATGTCAGAGCCAGCTGGAGTCTCTAGGACTGAATAACCACTACTTGCCTGATCCATCCAAATGAGGTCTCTGCCCTGGGGAGGCTAATGCTTAAAGTGAAGGCTCCATTTTATCTGGGGGTAATATTCTTAAAGATAAAATACTGGACGTTATCCTCTTACCCTCATGCCTGGTAGGCCTGGATATCCTGAGCGACCTGGTGGACAGGAATTCGGACACTGCCAGGGAGAGAGGAAACAGAGAGAAAGAAAGACATGCAGAGTGCATAAACTAGGGCTCCTGCTTTGTGACAAAGTCTTTTTTAAAGGGATTCCAGTTACAGAACTCCATTGTGATTGTATTCATTAAATAATTCAAACTATCCCTTTCCTTCTTTATTATTTTACTTTTAAACCCAGAAATATTTCTAACTAACAGAATAGTGTAGAGAATATAACAAATATCGTCCCCCATGAATCTACCATCCAGATTAAATTAATGTTAATATTTTGCAATATTTATTTCAAATCTAATTTATTGAAGAAAGTATATTTACAGATAACCTATTGTACCATGACTGGATTTATTTCCCCTTCCCATTCCACTGGACTGGCCCCATTCTGAGGCTCATGTCTCCCATCAAATGGTCCTACATGGCATTTAGTACACATTATCACTATCATTGGAGTGTTAATCTATGAGTAAAACAAATCCTAAAGGAAGTTCCTTGAATTTTATCTCTTTAAAACCTGGATGCTCTCATGAAAACCATGCCTTAGTCATAATGTAAAAAGATTATAGAAAAACAAAGATAATATCTATAATGAAAAATTATTAGTCTGAGTAGATGAAAGCCACCAGTCCACTGGTGTTACAAACTGCTCTGCCATCTGAGTAAAAGGAAAACATGGACACATAGTATATTCCAGGGAGATCTTTTAAAGAAAACTCATCTGCAGACTATATGGTCTTTGAATTGAAACTATATTTTGATCAATGGAAAGCATCTTACCAATGGATCTCCATCATGAAAGCCAATTGTTCCCTAAAGTAAATAAAATATTGAAGTTGAGAATATAATTAAATAATGAATTCAAACATACTAATAATAGAAATCTAATCAGGCAAAAATATAAGATATATTTGTTTAATAAAATATAAAAAACAAATAGGAGCAGATAATATGCTAATATTCTAAAATCCTGACTCATGGGCATGTTCTTTTTGGAGAACCATAAATTGAGGTAGATTATTTTGGGAAGACATTGAGGGAAATGAAATAGGAGGCAAAATAGAAAATGTGGGAAACTCTGAATTATAAATTAAAAATATGAATTACCTTCTATTTAAACTCCTATTCTTACAATTTTTCTTGCTAGGAAAATCTTTGTAAAAACTAGTTTATTTGAAAATGCTTCATTTATATTCAAGTTTTGAGCATTTGAGACATCACAACTGTCTAAGGACTTCAAAAGTAATGAGTAAGACTTGCTGTATAAAAACCACCTTTTAAATTATTGTGATTCCTCTACTTTTTGGCCTAAAAAGAACCATGCTCTGGGTGGATGAAGAAATTGATAGCCATTTTGGAAATTTGGGATAATTAATTAATAAGAACTTCCATTTTGGGTTCTTAGATTTTTTTCAACCTTGACTCTTAAAGAGAAATTCAAGCTGCAAATAACTTACACTGGGTCCTGGAGGTCCAGGGGGTCCAGGTGGTCCTCTTCTCCCAGGGTCACCCTAAATTATTTGAAAATTGTGACATAGTGGTTATACATGTGTCAAAACACAGCACATAAAACCAGTGAGGCATGAGAGACCGGTACTACTGGAAACCCCTACTGAGCTCAGCCACGCATAGACCTGCCACCAAAATCAATGGGTAGCCCATAATCCAATTAGTTCTACAAAATGAGAATAATAAAGGCCTTCCAGTCTCACTGAGGTAATAAAACAAGTCAGAGAAAGGCTAGGGGAAAAAGTAAAGCCAGTTTTTCTCCACAGGACGAACATTTTATCTACTCTGAAAACAAACTGGAAACACTACTTATTTTTCTAGTTGATTTACAGAGGACCCAGAGCAACCAATACTGCTAGTGCCATCCGGCTAATCAGCACAAAAGAAGGCTTGCACTCAGTCTGGAGCTGTGAAATGAAGGTTAATCTCTGCAGTGCCTGACTCTTGCTAGAGCTGTTCACCCACAATCTATCACTTGGTCTGTCACTGCACTCTCTTGCAATGGGTCAGAAAATCAAAGAAAGCTACATTGAAGTAAACCATTCAGATGGAAATGGGTTCCAATTACTCTTAACATCCGATGTTTACTCTTGGCACATTTTCCTTCTTGATGTTCTGCCATAAAAAGTCGGAAGCATCTTACAATTATTTTAACTTTACAATCATTTTATATTTATTCATTTGTTCGCTAAATAAATTTCCAAACAGTAAACACATGCAGAGGAACAAACAAGATATATGATACATGACTCCTTCCCATAGTGAGTTTACAATCACCCACCTTCACATAACATCGCTATGTCAATGTTTTTGAAATGTTTACTTAATATCAATATGAGGCATTTTATATGAGACATTTTTATGAAGTCCAGCTCTTTAATGTTAAAAGTTCAATTTTGTTGACTGAATTATAGTTTAATGATCCTAACATAAATATACATAGTAATAATTTAAGCTATTTCCTTTTATTTCATGGGGAGAGTCTAATACAAAAGCCACTAGACTCTAGTCCTGGCTGAGAGTCTAAAATGAGGATGACGCTCCCTTACTTGACAATCTAGAAGTTGAGAAGAAAAGTTTAGCTGAAAACTTAGGTAAAAATTTAAATCACTCTGCAAAAATTATTACTATTCCTGGTTCACATCAATATTACAAACTGGAATGAAATTCATCTGCCATGTTTTGGATTGCAAGTGGAAATGTACAGTTAGGACAATTTGCTTTCCTAAGTAACATCTTCTATTAAATCAGTAAAGGTCTATCAAAATGCACTGTGGTACTCACAACAGGTCCTACACGGCCAAGCTCTCCAGGGAGACCTGTTGTCCCAGGAGGACCCTGAAGTCAACAAATAAAAGCAAATGGTCATTTATGAATATTTTTACAATCTATCATACATGATATTAAATATGATAAATAATAGAATTATATTTCTGTATTAGCTTTGGTTTCCAATGAGACAATAACTCGTTTGACAACCTTTAATTACTTAAGATAAAGCAGAAATTTCCTAAATTAATAAATACTTTGTTTAGCAGAATAAGGGTGTTATCCTTAGTTAGCCACCTAAGATCTTGTAGGTAGAATGCTATAAACACCACTGAGTAGACTGCTAGTAGAAAAGTAAGGTGGGAATTTGAGAAATAGGACATTTTTATAGATTGTGTAAAATAAATGATGAAATGATACTTACAGGGGGTCCAGGAATACCACGGCCCTGAAAGAGTACAATAAAAATATTTATAGCATAAAGTTTATACTTAGTATAAATAAGAATGTAGACATAACTCAGTTAAACCATAAATCCTTACTAAAAATGATGCTTATTCTAAAGAAAGCACTGGATAAAGAAAAGCAAACACGGCTCTGCTTCTAAAGAAAGCAGAAGCTTATTTCAGCTCCTCAAACATTCCTTTGATGTCTATGCTAACTGGTATTTTTCCAATTTTTTTTTTTTTTAACAAAATCAAAGTAAAGAAGCCATCCATGCTTGCCCTCAGGAGAACTTACCATCACTCACCAAGGGGCGCATTACAACTGGAGAGTTTAAAGACTATTCATTTGTAGCATTTTATATGAAACCTACATTAAATGCATTCCAGTTTTAAAATCTTTTAAAAATTATGTTTAGAAGTTCCCCAAACAAACACCTAACACAGAGAGGCAGGGACAAAAAAGGATCAGACACACAACTCCCTTTCAAAAGATTGGGCTATATTTTCAGACATTAAATCCAGTAGCTATTGAAAATAAAATGGTGTCACTCCTGAAGTAACCTACAATGGGAAACTAATTTAATATGTTATATTTTATTTTTAAACTAGTCATTCTATTTCCTTCTTTACATTTATATCTCTTTAGCAACACCAAACTTTATATGATCAAGGATTGAACCACATCTTATTCATCTTCCTATCCCAACTCCTAGCACAGGGCCTAGTATATAACAAAACTTCATAATATGCTTGTCGAAATTAAAATTGAATATCAGCTGCCTAGATCTCTATTCTCTCTCTTTAATTTCCAAGTTCAATTTTTTTCCCCTTGTGACTTCTCACTATTCTTTTCTTTCCTCCATTGGCTAGAACAGCTTTTATTCACAGCTGTCTGTGATACAATATTCATGTTAGCTTTTCACTCCAGACTTGCTTTTCTCAAATATCCATATACCAAGCATCCCACGGAATCAATGCACTGATAATGATATTATTAATTTCTTATTAGTTGAGCTGGCAAAACAAGCAAGAATTTCACATGGACAGTATGTTTTAATAATCATTGGGAATTTTAAAGGGCATTCTTGGGAAAATGACTCCCATTTGAACACTTTAGTACATAGATTAATTCAGGAAATAAGTGTTATGCTTGAAAACACCAAAGTAATCAGTAAGTTATTTCATTATCAGAAATATAGATGTTCAACAAATTTCACTAAACAAAAAAGGCATCGCTATAAGATGTTGAGATTAAGAGCTGAGTTGAAAAACCTGGGAGAAAGGCCAGCAAGCTGTTCACTTCTGAAAACAGGCTTATAATGGAAAAGTTGACATACTGAAACATGGCAAAGAAAATAGCACAAATAGGAAAAAAGAAGAAAAAAATACAGATTAATGACAAGAGTAAAAGTGGAACAAAGAGCAAAATAGATAGGGAAAGCAGCCTAAGAAGCTCATCCTCATATACACAAATAATACACGCCTGTGACACTGTGCAAATGTAGAAAAAGACTGTCCAGAGAGTCAGGCAAGTGATAATATCTGATTAGTTGATATTTCATTAGAGATAAAACCAGTTGTGAAGAATGTGGTGTGATACTATGGTCTAAAGTAGGCATCCCCAAACTACGGCCTGTGGGCCGCATGCGGCCCCCTGAGGCCATTTATCCTGCCCCCCAACGCACTTCAGGAAGGGGCACCTCTTTCATTGGTGGTCAGTGAGAGGAACACAGTATGTGGCGGCCCTCCAACGGTCTGAGGGACAGTGAACTGCCCCCTGTGTAAAAAGTTTGGGGACGCCTGGTCTAAAGATTGAATACTTAGATTTGCTGTTGTTACACAAGAAGTGTTTTCTATCATTGCAGGTAAAGAGGAAATTGTCTATTGTGAAATATCGCCTGCAAATAGAACATACATTTTCTACTATACATTCAGATTTCTCTAAAATTTTTCCATGCGCAGTAGGAATGCTTACCAAACCAGATGTCATCAACTTACTTGTCACGTATATTATGCAGAAAACTGCATTTAAAAAATTTTATAATGGCAGAATTTTACCTAAAGATAGGAAATTTTCCGTTCTGTAGCTATACATTTACTTACCGGAAATCCACGAGAGCCAGGCACACCAGGTTCTCCCTAAAAATAAAAATAGTTCAATTGTACTGACCTTTCATCGCATGAATATATAGGTATGAAGACTGCATAAATATTGAAATCATTTAAACACCCCATTAGGGTTTTTTTAAAATTTCCAACTTTTTTAAGTTCAGGGGTACCTATGCAGGATATGCAGGTTTGTTACGTAGGTTAACATGTACCGTGGTGCTTTGCTGCACAGATCATGCCATCACCCAGGTATTAAGCCCAGCATTCATTAGCTGTTCTTCCTGATGCTCTCCTTCCTCCCACCCCCTATTTTTCAACAAGCCCCAGTGCGTTGCTCCCTCCGTGTGTCCAAGTGTTCTCTTTATTCAGCTCCCGCTTATAAGTGGGAACATGCAGCATTTGGTTTTCTGTTCCTGCATTAGTTTGCTGAAAATAATGGCTTCCAGCTCCATCCATGTCGCTGCAAAGGAATTGATCTTGTTTCTTTTTATGGCCACATAGTATTCCATATCATGGTGTTTTTAAACACAATTTTAGTTGAACAAGTGTATTTTAGATGCTTCATAACTTAGTTGGCTTGCAAACACTACAATAAAATTAGGCTTCAGCATTCCACACCAGCAGTTAATACGAGATGGCTAACTTACTTTTTGTCCCTTTGGTCCAACAGAGCCAGGGGATCCATCAGGTCCTGTTAATCCCTAACAGAGCAAGGCAATGATGTTAGAACTATCATAATATCCTTAGGCAAACTATTAGGTGGAAAACTTTGATTTTTAATCATCTACAGGATGGTTATATATGTATGATGCAAATATTGATAAAGAAGTAGCTTCCTAGATTCTAACTCAAAAGTGAAGATTAACTTAAGCTTTGCCTATTATGGTTATTTTTTCTTGATAAATTGTATCATATTTCTAACTTCCTGCTAACTGCACTGTTTACCACAGGGTTCAAAAATTTAGTGCTTTTTGTCTCTGCTTTGCAAAAAAAAAAAATGTAACATAGCAATTACAATGTTGTAATAGCTAAAACTAGTGGGTCTTGGCTCTGCCATTTACTCAGGTTTATTTACCTCCTTTACTTCATTTATGAAACAAAAATACTATGTATCTCTCTACAGGACAATAATCTCTTTCTAACTACATGACCACAATGTCTTACAAGTCAATATAATATTTCCTCAATAAGAATTAAACACAATCTAATTATTGCCTTATAGCCACTAACAGCCCCCTAGCCCATGACAACAATGTCTTGGAAGTCATTAAAATATTTCCTCAGTAAGAATTAAACACAAAAATATCATTATTGCCTTATAGCCACTAACAGCCTCCTACCCATCTTCTAGCAATGACAATTGCTTATCAAAGAATATTAATTTTTAAAGTAGAAACATTTGAAGCCTGCATGTTTCTACATTATTTTTCTTAGTAAAAATAGCTATAATTAAGTATATATATATTCATGTATGCCACTCGGTATGCAAAATTTAAGCCTATTATTATAAACCACATTTATAATTATCATATTTAATACTAAAGCAGTTATTAAATACATATTCTAAACATTCTTATTTTCCCTTCTAGTACTTACTTTATCATTATCCTCCATATAAAACACATATTAAAGAATAATAATATCCCGTGTATACAAGAATTTCCATATTTGGTAAAGATACATTTCTATTTTTAATTTTTTCTTTGCTTTTTGACACTTTCAGATGCTGTCATTTACAACGTAATCTTGATATTATACCTTTTTAAAAATAAACATGATATGTATGTGTGTACATATACATACATGCCTATGTAAGTATCTTATTAACTCTGTTATCAAGATTTTGAAGAATACCCAAACAATATCAATTGAGAGATGGATCTCTTGAAAAATATGTAAGTCCTACTTAAAAGTTGATCACCAAAATTCATATTTAGTCTGTCATGGTCTGAAATAAATATCAATAAAATTCCTTCACATAATTCACATAGAAAACCAGTTCATTGGTCACCATTTTTACATTTCTCTACATTAATTAATTTTCCTAACAATGTCACAGAATGAATCAAAGGAAGTAGAAAAAAATGAGTTGAAAATGTTAATTACTGGAAATTTACCAAAGAAGTATTAAACACACACAAAAAAGAATTTCTGACAGACTGCCTTTGATTTTCAAGAGCCCTAGTCTAATTACAACACTGTAATTTGGGAACAAGCCTCAACGTGATTAGTTGCTACGCACCTATGGTCATGAAATATTAGCTTTGGTATTTCACAAAAAAACCATACATCCCGGAGCACTCTGGACACAAATATGGCATGTACATTTAATAAACCTCTGGACATATTTAACTAATGGATCCTCTAACTCCCACTTAATGCATAAACCCCCCAAGACCAATTCTGGTCAATTTTCAAACACACAATCAAGTAACACTCTTCAACTTATGACTAGAATAACTGATGAGATTGGAGAACAGTAACTATAAAGCAGAACCAAGTAAATGATTGGATAACCTGAAGGCTGTTTTCAGGTTATTTCATATTTAAAATATCTTCCATAGGCTGGGCATGGTGGCTCAAGCGTGTAATCCCAGCACTTTGGGAGGCCGAGGTGGGTGGATCGTGAGGTCAAGAGATCAAGACCATCCTGGCCAACATGATGAAACCCTGTCTCTACTAAAGACACAAAAATTAGCTTGGCATGGTGGCACACGCCTGTAGTCCCAGCTACTTGGGAGGCTGAGGCAGGAGAATTGCTTGAACCCAGGAGGCAGAAGTTGCAGTGAGCTGAGATAGTGCCATCACACTCCAAGCTGGTGACAGAGTGGGACTGTCTCAAGAAAAAAACAAACAAACAAACAAAAACAAACAAACAAACAAAAAAACCTCCGTAAGAAATGATAAATTATGTCAATCACTGGAAAGTTCTTTGAATTAGGTTGAAAATGGATTCTGGTGTCAGATGTTACAGTGACACCTGTTGCAAAATATGCAGAAAGCTATAAGCTCCCTGAGGACAAAAACCACATGTCCTTTACAGTCCTAACATGTTGCCATGGCATCTAACCACTCAAGATGTGGATTACTATATACAATTAATTTAAGGAGTCCTTCTAGGTGGAGAGAGATTTCACTTGTTCCTCCACATCATCTTTATATTCAGCCTAAATCCTGATCCTACCACTTAGCGGCTGTGAATCATGGGCAAGGTGCCTAACTGCACAGCGTTCTAAATGCTGTTCCTTATTGAGAAAAGGTCCTACAAACAAGCAAACAAAAATCTAGGTGTTAACCACAGTACTGTACTTCTTGGTCTCATCACATTTTTTCAATGCCTGAATATTTGTAGCTAGACTGACCTTTCAGAATAATTTCTTAATAACTCCCAATCCTAGTTATAAAACATCTGCCACAGATAATAGCTGTATACATTCAGAGAATACAAAGCACCTAGCCTCTTCCTGTAAAAATCACCACAGTTTAGCTATAATTCTTATACTTTATTCTAATTCCTCTTCTTATCTCATATGGGTGTTATAAGAAAGAATAAAATACTGTTTTTAAAGATCTCTCTGAGTATGTCACAACAAAGAGTACATATGAAAATATGTATTAATTAATCTATTAATGTAATTGCTGAAAACAGCACAATTGTCCTAAGGTTAGAACCAAGTTCTGGCTTCTCTAATTTTACATGTCCATAAGCCAAAAAATAAAAATAAAAAATCAACTTAACCTGAAAAAAGGGCAGATTTGAAGTGAAATACACAGACCACACTCATAACACATACATAATTTTCAAAATCCAATTTGCAATAAGACCCCCAATTCCTATTTCAAAGAAATAAAGAAAACATTACCAGTAGCAGAAAAAATTACCTTCATATGAATGTTCATACAAAGTTCTATACATGATAATATTGAAGCTGACTGTGTTCTGAACTTCATGTCACTGTTTGGCAGAGAATACCAGTCCTCAATGGACATTTCCTTCCAGCATTCTGACAGCTCAGCTGCTAGAACTCAAGGCATACTCCTGGAAGCATAACTGCTATCACTCATTTACATTTTCTGCCAAAAATTCATTCAGCACAGGATAATGAACTCTGAACAGGGTTCCTTTCTGATTCTTTCAACCATCATCCTATTAACCATTTTTCAACATTACCAAAAAACAAGCCTTGTAATGACCCAAAGAGCAGAAGACGAAGAGATTGGAGGTTTAAGGTCCTACCAGCACACTCAGGTTCATCTACCAAGAAAGGACTGCTGAAGCTCTCCTACTTACTTAGCTCCCCTATGGCCAAGGACAAACAAACAGCAAATTCTGATCCAGTTACTGCATTTCATTATTCTCAAAGATGTCCATTCTCAAGTTAGAATAAAAGATTTTTTTAAAATGTCAAATCAGTCAAAGAGTGGAATAAGAAAACTTTTCAGTTCCAGAAGTCTCATGTGGCTTCAATTCAAAAGCCAGAGAATATAAAACATACCAATATTTATAAAAAATTATAAAATACCAATTACAAATGGCTTTTATTATTCATATCATTCTTCTTGGTAGCTGACTTCGGTACTAAAAATTCACTATCGCTTTTTCTCTCTATTCTTGGCTATTCTCTCTCATCTATTAAGAACCTCACTTGTATCCTCATGAGGCAGAATTGCCTGGGGAGTCTAAAAATCAAGAAATCTGTACTATTTTGCTGTCTTAGCTACTAAACCCTAGTTCTCTGAGGAAACCACTTGTATAATTATTCAGTTTCCTTATCTACAGAAAGTAATATTAGACCAATCCTTTCCAGGTTATTGTGTGGTTAAAAGAAATATTTGTGGTGGTGCTTGAGGAAAGAGTTCTATGTAAATGCATACAGTAGAGTTAATTTTCCCTGAGATCTAGAAAATGCCTAAAATACTGGCATATACGTTGATTTTCTTTTTTCTCCCCTTTCCTCTCTGCCTCTTTTGCTTCCCTCTGCTGTCCCAGCAGACTGACAAAACGTGCTCATCATTTTCTCCCTGAGGTCAAAGTTCAATAACTTAAGACAGCTTATTCTTTTACGTCTTTTAATATTTGAAATCTGGTTTATGCTACACTGTGAGTCTGCAAATATAAACAAAGAAAAATTTACTTGAAATTGTTTTCTATGTTTTACTTCTAAAAATTTCAAAGCACTTTTGTCTATCCAAAACTTCTGTTAGAGTGAGGAAATTATAAGCTGAGGATTGTCTTTATGACACCATGGTATAAGGTAAAGAAGAATCTGTTGAGTAAGCTACAAAAGCACTATTAAATCGGGGGACAGATAAATCTGGATTTCTGTCTGACATTATATAATTCTGTCTGACATTATATTGCAGCTTAATAGCAAGACAAGACTTCAGATGACCCATTTAAGCTTCAGTAACCAAAATAAATTTTTGAAATACAAAATAAATATTTTATTTACCAGAATAATTTTTTTAATTTAGTCAGAAAATTTTCTTTTCATCCAGAACAAAGAGCTGATTGAAGTTTCAAAGAAATATAGAAATAAATTCAAGCTACATTAGGCTACTAGTTTGCTCAGTGGCCTTGCATTTATCCAACTCTTTTTCTTATGGTATGACAATTTCAGGCAATTGTCGATGCTCCAAAGAGTTTGATTGCCAACAAGTTATATTATTTCGGTTCATATTATATTAATACAAACACTTGTTTGAGATTCAGTTTTGACTATATAAATATTAGTCTTGGGTGCCTCCTGTACTGCTAATTTGCATACACAGAAAGTTCAAACTAGGAGCTTTGTAAACCAAGATCTATTTCCTAAAACACTACATAGTAAAATCCTGTCTCCACAAAAAAAATACAAAAATTAGTGGGGTGTGGTGGCCGGCACCTGTAATCCCAGGTACTGGGGAGGCTGAGGCAGGAAAGTCGCTTGAATTTGGGAGGCGGAGGTTGCAGTGAACCGAGATCACGCCATTCATTGCACTCCAGCCTGGCGACTAGAGCAAGACTCCGTCTCAAAAAACAAAACAAAATAAAACAAAAAAACCCACAAACACTAAATCATATAGACAAACACCTTCATTATAGGAATCCTGACAAAGAAAGCACATCTTAATAACAGTAAAAATCCAGTTATTTATTTTTCTTTTGAAATGAAGCGTCTGTCTTAAACTGTAGTCAAAAATTCTTAGAAATCATAATTATAGGTTTTCGGGTGCTTTCTTTCATTTAGAAAAGTCTTTGGTTTTTGGACAACACATAAAGCGGTAACTTGAAGAATAACTTGAGTGATGCACCGTGGCATGCTCTCTAAGACAGACGCCATTCCTTACTTTGTTTAGTATTTCAGAGACAAAGTCAAGGACTGGTCTTTAGCAGGACCTCATTAAATATTGTTAGAATGCATGGAAAGAGGAGAAGCTGAGAATCCTGAAGTCATTTTACTCTGAAGAAGTATTATTCAGTGTTAGGTTTACCATGTAACTCAGCATCTGATGGATATGGGGGTAAACTGGAGAAAGGTTGCCGGTTCCTAATCTTCGTACAACCCCAGCCAGCTCATTTCTACCAGTAATGCCAGACGGAAAATCTCCATGGAAAGAGGAACGTTTTTGAATTTCTACATTCAAAACTAGTTGTTCTTTGTTTGTTTGTTTGTTTGTTTAGTTTTTCTTATCTGATGATATGTGTTGATGTTCTCCTTACCCGCCTTGCACATCCCCACACACTTCAAGTGCATCTTTCTTTTTCGCATTCCTTGGGATTTAGGAGTGCTCTGCCCTTTGCCTACCTACAGGCTCTTTTTCTAAATTAATCCAGGGAGTGCCGGTGAAAGAGCGAGAGTGAAGGCTAGCCTCCAGGAGCCTGCCAGTGGGCTCACAGCCCATAAGCCGAGGCCAGTAGAATCTACTGCCACCTGTACCCACTGTGCCCGCAGTGGGGCTGAGAGTTCACAATGTACATGGGGAGGTCACGGTTAGAAACAGGAAACCAGTACCCGGTGCTGTTTTCTAAGACGAGGAAATGCCAGCGCCTGGAGAGAGGTATCCTCACCTTCAGGATTCCTTTTGCAAAAGCTGCCAGCTCCAAGCTCAGTCAGGCTCTGGCAGGAGGCCAATATTAAAGGCACAGCGCCTTCTCGCTCTCTCTCTCTCTCTCTCTCTCTCTCTCTCTGTCTCTCTCTCTCTCTCTCTGTCTCTCTGTCTCTCTCACTCTCTCTCTCTCTCTGTCTCTCTCTCTCTCTCTCTCACACACACACACACGTATGCATATCCACCACACACCCCAGGCTGGGCGCCCTCCCAACACCCGTCTACTCACATCAGCGCCGGGTGTGCCGGGCTTGCCTGGAGCTCCTGGCTTTCCCGGTTCGCCTGCAGGACCCTGAGTAGAGGGAGGAGGGTGCGGGGACAGGAAAGCAAAAGGTGCAAAGTTGAGACCCTTCGGACACAGAGGGCAGCAAAACATGTCTAAAGGAAGGAAGTGGAGTGATATTCGTGTCAATCAACTTACCGGTGGGCCTGGGGGACCCTTAGGACCTCGGTCACCCTGGAGGGGTAGTAGAAAAAGAGAAAGCAGTCTATGAGCAGGACAGGCTGGGGACTCCACTGGGACAATCCCAGGACAGCTCATCGCAAGGATGGGGATGGGGGATGGGGTAAGGGTCAAAGGTGGAGGTTCATGACCAACAGGGACACCTCCCCCTCCAAAAATCTCCGGGCTCCTAGGATCCAACTCCCAACTCTCGTCCACATCCGATTCTGCCTTTAAGTGGGGTGGTGGGAGCGGGAGACCCTGGTCCTCTCTAAAAACCCACAGGAGCCCTGGGAAAAGAATAGGAAAAGGCAGGACTGAGGAGCAGAGGTAACCTGGAGATAGAAACTTACGTCGATGCCATCGATGCCGGGAACTCCAGGGGGGCCCGGAGGCCCGGGAGGACCCTGCTCGCCCGGGGGACCTCTCTGGCAAAAACAGCAGACACAGGTTAGTGGAGCAGATCGGGCAACAGGAGCAAATAAGCTCAGTGTCCTGAAGCCCCCGCCTCTGTTGGGTAAAAGATACGTTCCAGAGGAGGCCGGGTTTTTGAAACCCAATATAAAAATGTCTCAGACCTCTAAGCAAGCACAGCTTTGGTCTCCGCCATATTCTAATGAGCTAAACTGTGCGCTAGAGCAGGATACAGGTCCCCAAGGTAGTGGGGGTCGCACTGGATCTCACCTCTGCAGAGTGCATTAAACCGAAGAGGGGCTGTGGAAAACAGAAGGGCTAACGCCTTTTTATCCTCAAAATGACTCAAAAATGAAAATGATGGTCATTCGATACCTCGATTTATCTGTCATTGCATGTCAGTGTTTTGACCAGAATGGAACAGCCAAGAACAGAGACTCCACACCAGGATCTTTGTCCGGTGGAATGGGGAGGTGGGGGCTATGCTTGAGGGAAAGATTTGGGAGGAGGAGGGCAGGGCAGCCTTGAGAGCAGTGCCTGGCCGCATTTCAGGTTTACCTGCAGTGACACTCCCTCAGTCCCTTGAATAAGGTCTTTGCATCTCGCTTCAAAATCACACCAAATTTCAGACTGACCCTGGGGTGTGACCCCTTTTATCGCTGGCAGACACCTACGTTTTGATGAGGCTAGGGGGAATCCTGGCGTCTGAAATAGTATGAACGAGTTGCTTAGGGAATGTGGGGTTTTTTTCCCCCTTCTGAATTAAAAAAAGAAAAAGAAGAAAGACTCTTTCATCAAGGAAAACTTTGTTTTTCTAAAATCCAACGACCAAAGAGGTTACAATGGGGTTTTTGTAAGTGAAACCTCAAACCTCAGCTGCGCTTAAGCGCCCCCGCCAGGTCCTCTCCAGCGCGGGAGGGAGGAGGCGCTGGAGCCTTTGGGAAACTGCTGAAATGCTGATGCGAGCCAGGCCGCCCGGTTCCATCCCGGAGCCGCCAGCACCGCAAGCTGGACTCGGGGTTTAGGGCAGCCACCGCGGGCTGGAGGAGAGGGAGAGAGAGCTTGCCTGGATTCCCGCCTTTTCCAGCAAGGCCCGCTCTTGACAGCGACCAGGAGCGACCAGGGAGAGGGGGTGAGGTGGGGAAGTAAGAAGCAATAACGGGCTAAGAAGTAAACGTAGGTAGGTCTTGAGTCACCTATTACCTTCAGCGCCAGAGCCTGCAGTGGGAAGGATCCAGGTGAGGGAGGAGCGCCCCTTCCTAAACCAAAGGGGTATCTAGGGCTCTGGACTTCGACAGGGGTCGAGGCAGGTGCTGGAGGCTGGAGGGAGCCTGGGTCCCAGAGCCCTGGAGATGCTCTCTGTGCCTTCCTCACAGTTCCCCTACCTGCCACTAGGCCCCCACCTGTCCTGGTGTGTGCCTCAAAAATGCAAACACTTCCTGCCCCCAACTTACCTCGTCAGTGGTCTGGCTGGGCTGGAGAAAAAAAGACGGGGAGAAAGTGAGAAAAGCACCCTTCAAACTCACTCGCAACTTACTTGAGCCGCGCACAAGCAGAGCCCAGATAGGAGCAGCCCCAGGGCCCCGCGGTCCCGCGCCGTCCAGGCCATGCCCGCCGCCCACCGCTAATCCCTTGGCCTGGCTTGGCAGCCGGCCGCCCCTCTAGGCGGCTTCCAGACCCGCCACTCGCATAGGTGGCACTTCGTCCTTGCTGAAAAAGCACCCCCGGGAGTAGGGATTGCCAAGGTGTCCGAGCCTGGGTGGCGCACGTTCCTCCTGTTTATGAATGGCCCTGGAGAGGGTCCTGGGATTGGAGGAGAGCTAGCGGACAGGGGAGGACGGATAGAATAACAACAGTCTCCCTTAACCCTTTCCCTGCAGATGCACAGGCAAGGTCTGATCATGCTGCTCTGCCTCCATCCCAACTACCCTACCCCAATGCAGCCTCTGGCTGTCCCCGGAGCCTTCCCAGGTGGCCTGTGCCAGTGTTGGCCAGTAGATCTCAAGTGTTCTTAGATATGTTTGAGACTAAGGGAGGAGGGCCTGCAAGCCACCAAAGGGAGAACCAGACACCCGCAGGTGGCTTCTACCCGCCAGGCTGCAGGTAATTTCTACATGCCAGGTTGAAAGTATGATCTGTTCTTCTTTCATATTTCTTTAGTCAGTACAGCAAAGCACAGGCTCTCTTAGGGAAAGAAAATGGGGAGGAGGGGTGCTGCGGAGGTGGCAAGGTGAGAAAGTTGGCAAGGTGGAGAGGGTTGAGCTGGGTAGAAGTGGCCTTTGCAGGTAGTCGGAGGACTCACCGTTATTCTGGCTGGCAGCTCATGGCAAGTTTCTCTCCTAGGCCGCTGGGGGTCACAATGGATCAGCATCCATTGAAGTTCAAACTGGAGAAAGGTAGCAGACAGTCAGGTAAGGTTTTTTGGACGACTGAAGCTGGTCATTCAGGAGAGAGGTGAGTTTATGCTTGTGGTCTAATTGTGAAACAATTGGAAATCAAGTTGAACTGGTTGAACACACTGTACTAGGACTCTTGCTTTTCCTTGAATACAAGTTTTCTAAGGGAAATGGGTTGGCAGTCTCTCACAAGTTTCTCTGATTATTAGGCATAGGTGTCTTTAGCTTTGAATTATTTCAGGATACCCTAGGCAGGAAACAGACCACACAAGCTGGGTTTCTATTTCTGTTCTGATGACAGTCTCAGGAAGTAGATCCTATTAAAATGAGGTTCAGACAGAACAAGAAACTGTCCAAGTTACAAACCATAAGTGTCATAGTCTGGGTTGAAACCCAGGCCTATTGGAACTCTACAAGAAATATATGCTCTAAGATTTTTAGTTGGGAGATTAGAGACAGAAACAAAAAAAAAAGTGGGCATCAGAAGGACAAGTAGAAGAAAGAAAATCTAGTGTTGGGAAAAAAAATTGCACACCAGAGAAGACATTCTCTATGAAGTGGTCACAGCTTAAAAATGTAAATTTTAAGGGAAGAAGTTGAAGGTAGTGAGAAGGAAACCTAAGACTCAGGAGAAAAAGATTTAAAATGTTTAATTTTATATAATCTTATTCATTGATTGAAAAGATGTAACTTTCTAGGCACTTGAAATTCTGACAACTTTCTTACATTGTTAGCAGGTATTAAGGGAGAAGAAAAAAGAGGGTAACAGGAAAGAAACAGAGCTAGGAAAGTATTGCCAGGTCTGAATCTGAAAAGATCCTCAGGTGACAAGGCAAAAAAATTAAAATGTCATATCCCATAGGAAGCCTATGGCCATGCGCCCTTCTGGTATCTCTTAATTAAGGAGCTTTCTGGCTAGGAAAGGAACATTTCAAATTGGATCCATACTTCTTTGTCATTGATGTTATGCAAATGTCTGGGTAAATATCCAGGTCCTAGATCTAGGCATCACTTCTTTTCCTTCAGCCAAGAGATATTTCCATGTCATCCCACCTGCCAAATGGATTCTAGGTCTGCTAAATCTAGAATGAAATTACATTTTTTTTTCACTGTTTTGGAATCATCCAGAGTTGAGATTACTGGACAGAAGGTCAAAATTGGAAAGACAATGAAGAATGAAGTCTTTCCCTCCTACCCCTCCCCCCCCAATGAAGGGAAAGCTTAACCAAAGGAAGTTTTGGCTAACCAGAAAACCTATATCTTTTGTTTAGCTAGTTCATTAAAGTTACTTATTTCAAATGTAAAGTAATTCATTAAGTTATTTTCTCATATGTAATTATCTCTGAATAAATTGGTACACCTGTTTAAATATGCGAGCTGCCATTGTGGCACAGGATAATGGGGGAATGAATTGTAATTCATCTGTGAACACAGGCTGGGCTGTTCAGAGTGCCACATAGATCAAGAGTTTCTGAACACATCTGCACATCCATGTAAACACCATCTACTCACCAATGATCATCTACACAACAACCATTTTTTGGCATGAAATACGAATTCCCATTTGCATGCCAATTATTTTGAAGGAAGATTGGCAGAGTGCCTTGGTAAAAGTCACTTTTGTTATACATGTAAAATGCTGATTTTCACACATTTCTCATTTTCATACCTGGAATCATTCTTCTCTTTGAATACTCACTGACAAAATATATGTGAAAAATAAGTTAGTCCTTTTGGCTGGTCTGAGTTCAGTGTTGTTAACAACTAATTTAGTCCTTTAGTCAAAATTTGTGAAGTCCCACTAGAAGCCAAACACTACGGAAACATTCTAGTGAAACCAAAGATATTTCCCTCTCCACAATGGGCTTATAATTTGCAAGACAAGAAAAATACAAGTAAAAAAACTAAAAAAGATTGTTTTTAATCTACTAAACAGAACATAAAATGCCCTAGCAAAATCCATCCTTCTCAACACAAAATATTTCTTTATTGTCTTAAGGAAAACTGAGTGGTGTGAATGTAAGGTTCCTCACATCTGTCCATATTTGGCATTATTCAATTATTTTCTGCAGGACAACATAAAGGCATAATTCAATCCTCAAGTTTACAACAATGCCATGCCCAGCTGACAACACATTTAAGCAAAGAATTTTTGCCCCAACTCTTTATTATTTTACCAGGGTTAATGTTTTCTACTTATTTTGCCAGGTTATTAAGAAAGATTAATGAGATATTTAAGCCCTTCATAAGAACTAAACAAAAACTAACTGCAGACAACTATCTTTTCCTCCTGAGAGAGCATGTTAATGATTATGAAACTTGGCTCAATGTTAATGAGATTGGCACAAGGTTTGATTTTTGCAAACTGAATTATGATTAAATTTTACAACTATGAAACACCAAAAAAACTAGCTCTTTAATAGGGCAGATGTTTCATTAAGCTTTTGTCTTCAGTGGCAACAAAGATTTAAAAGAGCACTTGAATTCTCAGAGCTCATCTTTCCTTTCAGTTTATGACCAAATGTTGGTTTGTACCATCATAAAAGACCTTCCAGTGAAGCTTCCTGATTATTGAGCAGGAGGCTCTGAACTGCCTCAAAATTTGAAAATGTCCTAATTCCATGTAGGTTAAACCATGCTGTTGCAGACATAGTGCTAGGGATGTAGGCAGTACTCCTATTTAATGCAACACTGGATCATACCAAAGGCTGCAGCAGAATGGTGAACAGAGAAAGCAGTAGACTTGGAGTTAGCAGACCTGAGATGTGGTCATTTATTTATTAAACATATTTTCATGTAACATATTCATGTGCTTTGGGATAGACACCATGAAAGACACAAAAATATCTAGCATATAAAGCAGTATCTAAGCAGAAAATGCCTTTCATGATAAATACTATAGCAGTGGAGATGACAGAAGTATTTTTCTAGCTCAGACCACCAATGAAGGGATCATATAGCATGCACCCTATGAGTAGGGCCCTGAAGCCCGACTTCTGTGGTTATAAGCAGAGACAGGGAGGGTAAAGGTTAGAGTTTACACAGAGGGGTGACAACAACAGCCCCAAAGGTAGGAAATGGTATATAGAGAAGAGACCAGATTTGCTGGGGCAGAGTAGACATCGGATTTTTTTTTTTTTCACCGTGACTTCCAAGATAAGGAATTTAATACTATTTGGTAGATAATTATTTAATTGTCATTAAAAGATTTGTTTGCAAAAGATAGGGATGGGGAAAGCTTTCATGATTTAGAAGGGCATTCTGAGGAAATTTATTTGGTCATACATGCCTAGCCCTTTGAGGCAGAAAGAGGCTACCATAGTAAAGCAACAAGAAGTGTTACACTCTGAACCAGGAAGAGGCATCCTGAGTTATCTGTCAGATAAAAAAAGTTAAAAACCCTCCCCACATTTTACATACCCCTTCAGCTGCCATGCTATCTCTGTTCTTCTTTATGCAAAACTCAAAAGAGTTGTCTATAACCATTGTCTCCAATTCCTCTTATTTTCTCTTGAACCCATTCCAATTGGGCTTTTACTTCCAGCACTCCAGTGGGTCTTTTCTTAAGATCACTCTCTTTGATTTCTAAATCCAGTGGTCAACTATTTGACCTCTGTACACCATGTGAGTCAGTTTCTCATTCTATCCTTTTTGGAATACTATTTTCCCTTGACTTTCAAGGCACCACAATCTCCTGGTCCTCTCTTATAGTACAGTTTTCTCCTTCTTCATTTCTTTTGACGAATGTTCCTCATCTCGGCAGTCTCTAAATGTTAGATATTTCGGTACTCAGTTCTTGAACTTCTCTATTACACTTGTCTCTTGGTGACTTCCTGACTTTAAATACCATATATATGTTGACAATTCCCAGAGTGCTTCTCCCAGATGGACCTAACTGTTGAACTCCAAAAGCACACATCTGCCTACTTACCATCTTCATCTAGATGTATAGTAACAATTAAACTAACCCCAATATCCAAACTAACTCCAATATCCAAACTAGCTCCTGGTATTCTCCCTGACACCTGCTCTTCCCACAGCCTTTCTCGTGTCAGTAAATGGCACATCTATGCTTCCAATTACTCACACCAAAAGTATTGGTGTCATCCTTGATTCTTCTTTTTCTTTTATACCCCAAATCCTGTTTTACCTCAAAATATATTAAATTTTGATCACTTTGCATCACCTCCACCACTACCACCCTGGTCCAAACCAGGCTGTCTCTGCCTGAATTATTGCAGTAGCTCTTAAGCAGCCCTGGCTCCTACATCCTTATGTCCTTCTCTTCTTTCTCCTACAATATATTCTCAAAATAGCAGCCAAAGAGATCCTTTTAAAAGGTGCGAATATGTTGCTTATCTATCTAAAACCATCTGGTAGCCACCCATCTCACACAGCATGAAAGCCACAGTACTAACACAATTTCCCAACCACATCTCCATCATGTTACCTCTCCAGCCTAGATATCTCCTTTCTCAGTCTCATTCCAGCCACACTGGCTGCCAGTGAGTTCTCAGACATCACCTACCTGCACCAGATCCTTTTCCACTCACCGGTCTCTTTTCCTGGAATCCTCCTCCCCCAGATATCCAGATGCTAATTCCCTCAACCCCTTCAGGTTTCTGCCAAAATATTTTCTTCTCAATGAGGTCCTAACTCAAGGCACGCCAATATCCTGCTTTGTTTTTCCCCTAGCATTTATGACCACCTGGCATACTCTATATATACTCATCTATTCATAGTGTCTGTCTTCTCTCCCCAGAATGTAAACAACATTGGAGCATTAATGGTCTGCTTTCACCACCATCTAAAATGAGGCCTATAAGTTAGCAGGTGTTTAATAAATAGTTACTGAGTCAGTACATAGATATGGATAAGAAATCTAGTGAAGAAAGAATTGATAATATTTGGCTTCAGGTTTGATTATGATTTGTGGCAATTCCCTTCCCCTGTCTGGGTTCCAGTTTCCTCATGATAAAATGAGAGGTTTGGATTAGATGCCAAGTTTCCTCCAGCTCTGAAAGCCCATGATTCTACAAACACCACATTGTAACCAAAGAAACTAATCAAGAAGAGATTAACGTGAACAAAGATTTCTTTATGGTCTTAGCCCATGTACATTTGTATAGAAATAAAAAAATAATAGTACACTAATTTTTTTATTGCAACTGTGTGGGCACAGCTGAGGCCAATTTAAAAAATCAGTGTTTTTTGTTTTCTGTGGAAAGCAAGTTTGATAATTATGCAGTTTTTACCCTAGCTGTCCACAGCCCCTACTTCCAATAATGGCTTCTACTATGTCACCAGCTCTAGTTCTGTTTCCTCATTTCATTGCCACCTAGTGGAAAACCCAGCTGAGGTTGTTAATATGGTCTCCAATGCAGCAGGCTGAGTTTCATCTCCAAAAAATAAAATAAAATTGTTTTGACATCGTTCAAAAATGTTTTACTCGAATCAAAGTTTCTTAAACATTTTCTATCAATATGTATAGAAAAGATTACCATTTCTTCTTTTTAATTTAATTTTTACTTTCAACTGGAAGAGTATTTGTAAAAGATGTACTTGTCAAAAACAACTTAATAAGCAAACTTAATAGTTTAGGTGGTATGCATAATAGATATGCATTTTCTAAATCACTAAAAACATGTATGTAAGCAAACTTAATAGTATAGGTGGTATGCATAATAGTATGCATTTCCTAAATCACTAAAAACACAACTTTCCAATAGCGCTTCTCAAATGCCAGAAATAATACTAATCATAGCCTCATGATTTATTTTTCCCATGTTATAATTCATGAAACTTACATTGTTTCTACATTGGAAAGTGAGTGTGATTCAATTCTGTGGATAGAGAAAACTACAGATGACTTTTCCAACAACAGTTTTGCCAGCTCTCACATTTTCTCTGAATCTAGTGAAAATAAACACAGAGCCACACATTTGAAAATATATTTTTTAAAGCAGTAAGTCTGTCTAATTAATCACATTCCATGTTGGTATCTTTGGAATATGTACTGGTAAAAAGAAGAAGGTTTTGAATCATATGTCTGTTAAGCCACATAAACTTTTATCCCCCCTCAAAGAAGCCCAAACTCCCAGCATATATCTCTGAAAAGGGAGAAAGGCCAACTTTATTTTCTAATAGAGCTGTACCAAATAATTCTCCTAGGCTATCATGCTGACAACAAGCAGTAGAGAACCTGTCATAAAATAACATGTTTTTATGGTATGCTACCAGGAAACCAAGCTTTTCAATGGGATAAATGGCACCATCCTTAAATATTGGCACAAAAGAGAATAGAATATATGGGATTTATTGCTTTAAAATCAAACTAACAATGTATTACAGCAGTGCATTGGGAAGAAATATAAAATGCTCTGAGCCCACTAAATAACCATGAATGACAAGAATATATTTGAGTTGTAGACCATATGAACAGCTATATCATAAGCTTATGAAAACCTTTTGAAATTGGCTTCCTTTTTCAATTTAGAAAAGGAAAGGGGACCAAAGATAGGATAGGCAGAGGGGAAATAACAAACAAGTACCATATAAGTGACTCTTTTAGCATCAGTGATCTATCAAATGCTATTTTCAATTGTTATGCAGTTCCTAGGGCTACTTTTTGACACCTGATAATATCTTTTGAAGGAATATTTTGCTCTTGATGTATTTACTAAAGAAAAGCAAGGGTTGACTCTGGGAAAAAAAAGTGTTCTATTAATGTAGGGTATCAAAGATTAGAACAAATCCAATTGCATGAAGGAAAATGTAACTACAATTTGTCGTGTTGTTTTTCTGGTATTTTTGTGCTATTTCATTTTAATTTAAAATTTCTAACACAGTAATATTAAATATTTGCTGTCTCCAAATTGAGAGAAGGGTGACCTATCAGTATAGTTCTTCTACCTCTCAGAATATGTGTATACCACTACATCACTCTCTAAGTCCTCTAAGGGACACATAGTCATTGTTCATCTTTAGTAATTGTCAGCAAATTTAGATTTCAGCCAAATTGGTAAGCAGTCTAAGAAAATAGGCCATAACATTCAAGAGAAAGAAATAAAGGGTATTCAAATAGGAAAAGAGGAAGTCAAATTGTTTCTGTTTGCAGATGACATGATTGTATATTTAGAAAACCCCCTCATCTCAGCCCAAAATCTCCTTAAGCTGATAAGCAACTTCAGCAGTCTCAGGATACAAAATCAATGTGCAAAAATCACCACAAGCATTCCTATAAACCAATAGTGGACAAACAGTGAGCCAAATAATGAAGGAACTCCCCTTTACAATTGCTGCAAAGAGAATTAAATACCTAGGAATACAACTTAAAAGAAATGTGAAGGATCTCTTCAAGGAGAATCACAAACGACTGATCAAGGAAATAATAGAGGACCAAATAAATGGAAAAACATTCCATGCTCATGGAAAGGAAGAATCAATATTGTGAAAATGGCCATACTGCTTAAAGTAATTTAGAGATTCAATGCTATCCCTATCAAGCTACTACCGTTGACTTTTCTTCACTGAATCAGAAAAAAACTACTTTAAATTTTATTAGAACCAAAAAAGAACCTGCATAACCAAAACAATCCTAAGCAAAAAGAACAAAGCTAGAGCATAACCAAAACAGCATGGTACTGGCACCAAAACAGATATATAGAACAACAGAACAGAGGCCTCAGAAACAACACCAACATCTCATCTTTGACAAATAACAACCATCTCATCTTTGACAAACCTGACAAAAGCAAGCAATGGGGAAAGGATTCCCTATTTAATACATGGTGTTGGGAAAACTGGGTAGCCATGTGCAGAAAGCAGAAACTGGACCGCTTCCTTACACCTTATACAAAAATTAACTCAAGATGGATTAAAGACTTAAATGTAAGGTCTAAAACTGTAAGAACCCTCTAAGAAAACTTAGGCAATACCATTCAGGACATAGGCATTTGGCAAAGACTTCATGACTAAAACACCAAAGCAATAGCAACAAAAGCCAAAATTGACAAATGGGATCTAATTAAACTAAAGAGATTCTGCACAGCAAAAGAAACTATCATCAGAGTGAACAGACAACCTACAGAATGAAAAAAATTTTTGCAATCTATCCATCTGACAAAGGGCTAATATCCAGAATCTACAAAGAACTTAAACAAGTTTACAAGAAAAAAACAAATAGCCCCATCAAAAAGTTGGGGAAGGATATGAACAGACACTTCTCAAAAGAAGACATTTCTTCAGCCAACAAGCATATGAAAAAAATCTCATCATCACTGCTCATTAGAGAAATGCAAATCAAAACCACAATGAGATACCATCTCACACCAGTTAGAATGGCAATCATTAAAAAGTCAGGAAACAACAGATGCTGGAGAGGATGTGCAGAAATAGAAACGCTTTTACGTGGGAGTGTAAATTAGTTCAACCATTGTGGAAGACAGTGTGGTGATTCCTCAAGGATCTAGAATCAGAAATACCATTTGACCCAACAATCCCATTACTGAGTATATACTCAAAGGATTATAAATCATTCTACCATAAAGACACATGCACATTTATGTTTATTGCAGCACTGTTGACAATAGCAAAGACTTGAAACCAACCCGAATGCCCATCAACAATAGACTGGTGAAAGAAAATGTGACACATATACACCATGGAATACTATTCAGCCATAAAAAATGATGAGCTCATGTCTTTGCAGGGACATGGATGAAGCTGGAAATCATCATTCTCCGCAAACTAACATAAGAACAGAAAACCAAACACCACACATTCTCACCCATAAGTGGGAGTTGAAAAATGAGAACACATGGATGCAGGGAGGGGAACATCACACACTGGGGCCTGTTGGGGGGTGGGGGGCTAGGGGAGGAATATCATTAGGATAAATACCTAATATAGATGACAGGTTCATGGGTGCAGCAAACCACCATGGCCTGTGTATACCTATGTAACAAACCTGCATGTTCTGAACATGTACCCCAGAACTTAAAGTATAATAATTAAAAAAAGAGAGAGAGAAAAAGAAATTAGGACATAAAATTAAGACAAGGGACAAAGGAAAACTCACGGACACACAGGCTTTGTCTGTGGACTTGTATGAGTGTTTGACTACCTTCCGTTTTGAAAAATGAGGAACAGTTTGGGAACACTAACAAAGCTTGAAAAGGGAAGAATTGATACATGTGAGAATTTCCAATGAGAGTCCTTCTGTCTGGAACATTGTACTTCCTCTTCTCCTGAATGATGTATTCATCCCCTGGACTCCTTTCAGACATCAAACCCTTAGGAAACATCCCTGACCTCCACCCTCATGCCTCCCTGCTCTTATCTGAGTGAGGAGATTTTTCTGAATGCTTCTTGGCATGCAGCACTGGTCACTATCATGATCCTTATCATGCTATATTGTGATTGTTTACTTGTCTCAACTCCTTATTCTCAAGAGACTGAAGAAGTTTTTGATTTATTTCTCTTTGTAGACCCCATATTTACACACTCAATAAAAGTTTACTAAATAAGCAAGTAGGATTGTCTGAGGACATGTTTTAAACTGTATAGATGTTCCACTTTTTAAAAATTTATTTGGTTTTTCCTGCAAAGTAAATTCTGAAGGCAAATCACAAATGCCTTTCAAAGTAAGAATAATGTTGACTGGGTTTGGTGGCTCACGCTTGTAATCCTAGCACTTTGGGAGGCCTAGGTGGGTGGATCACCTGAGGTCAGGAGTTCAAAACCAACTTGGCCATCATGGTAAACCCCGTCTTAAAAAAAAAAAAAAAAAAGAGAAAGAGAGAGAGAGAGAGAGAGAGAGAGATCCTGCCACTTACTCCCTTGCAATCTTGGGCAGATGTCTGTACTTCAAAGTAAGAATAATGAGTTTATAAGAAAAAATATGTGGTTGCATATATTTTTCTTTTTCCCAAAGGAAAGCTAGTTGGCATAGCAGAAGATAAGGTAGATTAGAAATGTTGTGCCTAACACTACTTCTTTACAAGTTAATAGATGTGTGAGTTCACTTGTTCAGCTGAGAATTGGAGATAACACTATCTATACTTTCTATCTTACAAGGTTGCAATAATCAAATAAGTTAATGGGAATAAAAGCATTCCAAAAACTCTGAATTGGTATATGAAGCATGTTAAGGTGACTTTTTTAAAAAAGTGTAAGTTGGCTTTTCTTACATAGTTTTCCAATTCTTTATCTTACATAAAATGAAGGTTGAGAAATACGTTTTGGTGAGAAGTTTGAGCTTCACATTGTCACTTCCAATCATTAAATGTGGAAAGGATTGTTTTGGCCTATAACCTCGATCTAGTTTAACTATCATTGTCACTGTCACACCTCCACCATCATCAGCCAACTTGGAATGTTAATGGGCTGTTACACAAGGCTTTTTTGTGTTTCCTGATAAGGGAGTCAGAATTCAGTCTGAAGGAAGACACTTGTACATGCCTATTTCAAGTACTTTTACCATTGGCTATGGTATACTGAATTAGAAAAGCTCCTTCGTGGACCAGAAGCATAATATAAAACCAGCTGCCAGGTTTCTGGTTGCATTCCTGCATGTGGTAGAATAAAATAGAAAGTAATTGGTACTAACTGGTCTCCATTATGATGTGAGAGTAGAGTTGGCAGAAAAATTTACAATGAGCTCTGACATTATTGACAAGGCTATAGTATAATGAAGTAATAGTGAGACATTAGTTTACTGCTCTGGCAATCAGATAATTTAATAGCATCTTAGCTCACAGAATTTAGAGTTATAAAGACTTGAAGTGTTTTTAATTTAACAAATAAATATATAAATTTTTAAAATACTTGATTGATATTTATAGCAATGAGAAGGTAGCCTAAAGTATCTTCCCCTTCACCCATGGTCCAGAAATGAACAGATATTTACAAAAGTTCAATGTTGTCTGAGAACCTTTCCAGTGTCATTGCAAAGATCTTGCTGAACAGAATTTCAAGATGGCACAATAGTAGGCCCATCGACTTTCTAACCCAGCCACTTGAGGTGTGATAACTCATTAAATGAAGAAATGCTTCTCAAGAGTCTACAAGCCAGAGTAGCAACATGGCAGTTACAGATTGCTTCCTGTCCATCACAGAATATAGAAATTTCACACTACCCTTCACACTAATCACAATTCTTCCCTTGAAAACATGTTATTTGAACAATTCCATTACTGAAATCCTGATAACCTTTTCTTCTTTGGAAACGTGCACAGAAAGAGTTTGAAATCATTGTTTCACCCTGCTGCACTCCATGATATGGGTTTTGTGACTACAATTTAACAACTCCATACTAGCATGAGAGAAAGAGAGAAAGGTCGGCATCCATGGTTTATTTATTGAGCTCTAAATTCCTTCGTTTCCTTCAAAAGAATACTTGGCCTCTAAGAAATATTTTCTAAATTCCTATCATAATATTATAAAATATCCTTTAAAACATTGTTCAAAGTATAACAAATCAAAATGATAGAACTATCTGGTACTAGTTGGCACAATTATTGTGTCAACATGTAATTCCTTACCTTTATGTCTGGGGATCTCTGCAGTAAAATCATGAAAAGAGCTCTAAAATCCTTCACTTCTATATATGTCATGCAAGACCTACTTCTAAATAAATCAATAGTTATGCATCTATATAACTTCCATTCTTGTTGAGCAGACATCATATGACTTTCTAACCTTATCTCTCACCACTCTGAAGATAATATCTCTCACCCTCCTCTCTCTCTCTTCCTTTCTCTCTCTCTCTCTCGCTCTCTCTCTCTCTCTCTCACACACACACACACACAGACACACACACACACACACAGAGAGAGACACACACACATATTTTTTCATATACATATATCATCTAAATCAGCCAGTTCCTAGACTTTTGAATGTTGTCTACATATTCTCTTTTTCCCTTAATGGTATTTCCCTCAGCTAGAATGTTGTTTCTCCTCTCTTTTTGCCAATTCAAATCATTTCATTTCAAAGTTCACTGCTTCCAAGAATCACGGGATTATTGACTAACTGAATCTGTCACCCACCTTAACCTTACTTTGAATATCCTCATTAGTTGTGTGTACACAATATGTGCCACATCAGTATGGCTTTTTTTCTAAGTTGTCTCAGAAAGATTCTGAGTGCCCTAGGTGGACGTGTAACACTTTCTAATGTTAAGCTCCTCAAGACCAGAAGGTATCTACTTAACTTACTCTGATTCCAAATTCCACCTGGGACATGCTACACTCAGCTGATTATCAAAGATGCCTGAGATATTAATTTTACCAATCCAGTCTTGCTTTAATCTGCCATAGTGTATGGTTTTATACTTACTGGAACAGAAACTTGAGGATTATCTGCAAGTTTACCCAGCACAGCAGAGCCGTCAATGTCAATTGGGCCTCTTGGCTTTATAGGTAAAGATTCAATCCTGTTGCAGTCAACAAAAAGAGTAGCACTACTCCTCTCCACGCCAATCATGATCTTATGCCACTGGGAATCAAACAAGGAGGGCAAATTTGAAAAGGCTGCCGTTTGGAGACTTCCATCCAGTCCCTTGTATGAAAATGCAACAGATTGTGTTTGGCCGTTAATCTTTACGCCAACTTGCTCCTTGCCAGAGGAATCCTGAATCTGCCAAATGCTCCAGTTCTTTTTGAGTGTGCTTCCAGTCATCCGAAATGTTGTCAAGAAGGAATATTCTTCAGGCAGCCCACTGGGATATAAATTCCTGAGTAAAATTTTTAAATAGTAAATATGAATCTTGTTTCCTGTACCCATGCATATTTACCGTATTCCCTTTTGAGGCCATTTTTAGAAGCCAGACCTACAGAAAAGCTACAGTGTAAAAAACTATGTACCTTTTGTTATTTCATGGCTGTTCATAAAGACCTTCACAGTAGTTCAATCATTCATGTACATTCATGGTCCATCTTAAAATACACATTTTAAAAACACCCTCCCTCATCTCTGAGGAAGATTCCCAATGCCACATAATCCCAACAAAATTGCTCTTTATACTATCCAAAGAGCTACTGTTCAGCAATTTCGTCTCAGCCAAAAAATACATGCTTGCAAAGTTCTTGGCAACATTTCATTCACAAGTGAGAGAGGAGATCATTAGGAATGTAAATCAGCAGTACTAGCTTATGAATTAAAGCAGCTAGCAGTTTCAAATTTTTTGTTTTAATGTAACGTGTTAAGACTATTTATTATTTCCATAATTGCTTGGGTATTCCACTCCACAATTGTATCCTTGACCCATGTAAGTATTTTGAGAATCGTAACTGTGGGGACTTCAGAAGCTTCTTCACACTGAGGATGTTTATCTTTTTTTAGGGAGTTCAAATTACGATGTTAAAGTAGCAGCTTAACACTGGATGGGTGATAAGTGAAAGTTACCAATTCTTACTTCTCTACTGCAGCTCAATTTTTCCTTAATCTGCCAACTAAGTCTGTATCATTGCTAACTCCTTTACTGCTTTAAATGGCAGAACAAAACCAGTAGTGTCCCTGAGGCATCTCTACCCTCTGTAGAGACTGTGGTCTGGAGCTGCACCAGCTGCCTGGATATGCTTCTGTTGAAGCCAAGCTGCTAAAAGCTGAAGACTGAACTTTAAAACTTAGCATGTTAAATGTAAGCATCGTCTTTCAAGGACTTGAGCATTATGCCTTTTTACCTTCCTCCTTCTGAGCATAGAAAAATTCCTAAGCAAGGAAGAAATGCTAATGAATTTTCTCTGCTAAACAATACAAATTTTAAATTTCTGAGAACAATCATGGACCAGGACCCAGAATCCCAAATAACCTTTCTTCAAGTCAAATTCTTGTTATGTGGCCCTCTTTAATCTGCTAAGATCTTCTACCTTTACTTTGATTTTAATTATAAAACTTTATTATGTCTTAAAACAACATAAACATATCTTTAACTTCTTTCTATGCAAAGATTTTTACAAGTCTTCAATAAAATGGTTCAACTATCTCAACAAATTTTATCACTTTGCTAGTTTTCCAAAGATGACAAAACTGTTAAATTTTTCATCTGAATATTCTTATCATACAAGTATTTTTTAACCATTATTTTGTAATATGACTGGTTTGTATTTACAGTATGGGATGAATTATTTTATCCATATACATTTTTATCACTGGTGATGTATATTATTCTTATTGCAAAGTTTTCAGTTCACTACCTAGGTTTTACATCCATCAAGTGTGCATTTTTAATATTCAGTCTGGAACAAAAGAAAAAAATTACGTAAGAACCATTTGCTGACCTATTTTCCCCATATGAAACTCTCTACTATATCACTGCAGATATCTGTTTTTAATATATTTTCTGATTATCAGTTTGTCACATTTTCTTTGACTTGACGTATTTCAGAATTATACCTATTCCAGAATAACCTCTAGGGAAGAAGCTATGATTCACTGCTTATAATAAAATGCACTGCCTACTACATAATTATAAAACCTTGTGAGAGTTTATACATCTTACCTAACTTACCTCAATAAATTTGGAATTGTGAGATAAGTTTTCAAAGTTTTACTTAAATGTGAAATTGGTGAAATGTCATTTAAATTATAAATAGATTATTTTGATTATTCTTCTTAATTAATGATCTGGATTTAACTAGTTGCTTAAATAATCTATTTTCTTATTTCTGTCCAAGACAGTTATTGTTGAAGTGTGAGTTTTTTCAAAAGGAAGATAAATTCTAATGCTTTTTCTTCTTTTCCTTAAGCATTATTTTTCCAGGCTTCAAAAATAACCTTATCTGTGTTATCTATATATCTGTCTATCGATATACTGAGCAAAATTGTAGAATTTAATCAGTTCTTTTAAAACATCTATTTTGTTTCTATTCTGGAAGTCACAGTAATGTGTTTAGGTGACTCTTATGAAAACACATCCTGAGGTTAACTGAGGGAGTTCTCCCAATTTGTGTTTCATTCAACCTTTCCCACTCAATGAGCAAGGAGATTATGTTAAAGGTAGGAAAGGACATAATGTCTTGATTTACCTTTGACTTGGTGTATGTAATTCCAAAAACTAAAAACAGAAAATACTTCATTTAAAATGATGGAGGATAGGTTTGAGATTGCTAAATGAATACCTCATTTATAGAGATGTCATTAAAAACTAATGGTAGCTGTCCTTTCTCTCAATATATATGAAGATAATATATGTGTGTGAATATGTATAGAAATAATTTAGATTATCATGTTATTGATATTTTAAACTACGCTAGTATAGTATAGTGAGAAGAGAAAATTTATTTTGATATTCATATTAATAAAATATATTTGTATTTATATATACCTAAGACCACTTAAAAGTTTCACAAGTCTAATTTAGAGAACAGTCAGCTCTATTGTCTTTTCTTGGAACACCTGAAATTCTTTTTTATAAATATGCTATGCACATCAATAAGTAAACTTGACAGTATACATAATTTAAAAGAAGCTACATCTATAAATGATTTATTTCATTATATTACAGTCTTCAAAGAGTACCTCAAATGAAGAATCATAGAAGTTTGAATAAAAGATTAGTGTTTGGACCTTGAAACATTTGTGACCTTAACTCCCAAATACCTAAGGACTGTGTTTTTAAGAAAAATAACATAAGATGTTTGTTAGTATTACTTGAGAGTGTAAAACTATTATGCCTAAAATAAGGGAAAAAAGCAGCAAAAAAAAAGTACGTGTCTCTTAAGTCTTTCAAAAAAATAGAAAAGATAAATAATGATAAATTATGACTCTATCACATTAGTTCCACATACCGTAATATTTTTCTCCCACAAAGATCCTGCTAATAGTTTCTTTCACTGTCTCAGGGCCTAGCACAGACTTTCCCTTTATATCAACATTGTCTACTCCCTGTGTGACCAAAAGCAATTCCCATCCCTAGTCTCCTTGTCACCCAGCTTTTGAATTAGCAGCACTTGGAGGGAAGATTGAAAAGAAAGGATCCTCTAAGGAGAAAAGACTTTCACATACATACATTCTCTTCTTCTAGTGCCCTTCACCACTAATAATAAACACTTACCCAATACCACTGTGGATTGGGCTCTTCAGGCATTCTCCAGTTATGAACACCTACTCTGCATAGCAACCTTATGACAGTTATTATTCCTAATTTTAAACTGAGGGAACTAAAGTAAACACAGTCTAAATACTTTCCCAAGAATAAACTTTACTATTTACGTGGAATTAACCATGTCCCAACCTCTAACTTTCCTCCTCTTTTTATTCCCCTACTTTGTTTTCGTAATTTCTTCTTCCTTCTTTCCTCATCTTTTAATTAGCCTTGACAGTAAAACCAGATTTTTTACTCTTTATGGGAACAAGGAGTCAAGGGTAGCGAATGTGAGACATTGGATATATCCCGGGTACACTATTTAGTGATAGCTCTAGGCGTTTTGAGAAAAACAACAACAAAGATGAGCAGGAGGTAAGGAAGCCTTGTGGCCTCAAATGATCAGTCTCTGAACTTAAGAGTTAATGACAGTACCTCAAATCTTAGAAGAGAAAATTAGGTCAGCACTGAGGACCTCGTGTTTTGCTTAATTATTTAGAAAAGAAAAACAGAATTTTTAAAGCCTATTTAGCAACACAACTGGCACTTCTATACGTGAAAAGAAATAATGAGGAAAAAGAAGTGAATATCCCTGTTATGCTTTTAATCTTTCTAGATGTGAATGGTTCTCCAGAGTCAGTATAGAGTAGCAGTTAGAAGTATAGCCATTCTGCCTGGGAGTCAGTCCTTCCAGCATGTTCCAACCCAGTCGCCTTATGTATGCAAGTAAATTAAACTTTTGGGGCTCCCGGATTTAAAAAAAAAAAAAAAGGTTAATAGTGTTCCTACATCACAGGGTTGTGATGAGAATAAGATTAATGATAATTAGCAAATGTATAAAAATAGCGTATACAATGTACTATTATCATATTATGCAATAATATATGATATGTTCAAAATATGAATTCCTAGCTGCAATCTGGCACTGTTATATCAGATTCTTCTAATTTGTCCAAAGTTTTTATTTTTATATACATTGAGTTTCTATATTATTTTATTGTTCTAATGAATCACTATTTACCTTTATACCTTAATTTTTATCAAAGACCTAATTGTCTCATTTATCTACCAAAGGAATCTTAATTCTAGTTTTCTTACAGTGTGCTAAAGCATATAATAATTATAATAATAATAAATAAGGTATTTAGGTGATATCAAAACTAAATTGCTGAGATCATTCATAATGACAGGACTCAACACTTACACACGAAAGTACCTCAGTTATAAATAAAGAACAAAAGGCTTAGTTCCAGAGAAAGAAATCAGTGAAGTGGGAGATTTGTTGTTGTCGGTATTACTATCATTGTTTCTATTGTAATTATTTTAGTTTTGCTTTTGTTTGATGTCTGCCAGGAGCCAAGCAGTGGATGTGTGGCTCTATTTCAGCACCAGTGCACTTGAACAGCACCATTGTGAGTCTTCTAACCACTCTGTGGCTTAGTTAAATTTATGCTTACCCTCTGGCACTTTTCACAGAGGGTCCTTTCAGTCAAAACCAAAAAAAATATAGAAAAACAGAAAGCAAGGTAATAAGAACATGTCCTAAATCAATGTATAATAGTCTCAGTGATACTTTTTCCTGGAATGGAAAGTAAATTACATACTGAAAACATAAAATGCAATATTCAGGCACTGAAGGTAGATAAGTAAATAAATTTCTTCATCTTTAAATACAATTATAATCCAAGAAACACTGAGCATGAGAAAACCCTAACATTGTATAGCTATCCATTTTTAATACATTTGAGTCAGATAATTAGATTAAAATATTTTTGATAGATTACCTAGTTGGAATCCTGAAGTCTGCATTGTTTCCCAATTTGTAAGCCACCTGTAATGTAGTTGATCCCACTACTCTCTGGATAGCTCTCCTAGATGCTGCTTTATCTACCTGGAACTGAGAGATCAGATCAAACCCTACAGAATGGGAATACAAAATGAAAAGTCTAAAATAAGATTGGTTTTATTCCTTTCCACAACTTTGTCAAATAAAAGAATATACCAGGTTTATAGAAAGCATGCATTTTCAATACAGTACATTGCTATTCACCTGGTAAGTCATCTTGGCCAATCCTGATCTTTGGACAGAGTTCATGTCCACCATTAGAACTGGAATTGACAGGGTATCCTGCAAAAGAGATAGCATGTCATTCTACTTCATGTTCTCTAAAGATTTCAGGATGTACCAATAATAATAACTATTTAAAATTTAACATTATACAAGCTTGCTTAGAGGTAGCATGTTTTGCTTTAATTCCATGCCTCTATGACTATAATCCATCCACCTGCAACTCATCCTGGAAGGGATGGATGCAATGCACAAAGTTGTTTTAATAATCTGCTGGGAAAATGTTCCTTTTGGATAGGCTAGGCATTTGTTCCTTTGAAACCAAAGCTGAATGATGTCCAGAATGGCACAGGGTCAGAAGTCTGTCTGGAAAATTTCTGGTGGTTTGGGCTAGAAAATATTCCTTAAACACCACAAATTTTAGGATTCCAATGAGATTTAGAGCCAGCCTTGGTCCAGTGCAGTGGGGCTTCTTGAGAGTGGAGTTTTTAGGAATCTTTGTCAGATATAGGCATCTGGGAAGTCTTTGATTCACTAATCATAAATAAAATGTAGAGGATGCATTTGATTTCATAAATTCATTCTAAGAGATCAAATAAAGGTCCAAACTAGATTACTGCTAGCATCTTAGAACTGGGAAGAGTAAAAAAAAAAAAAAAAAAAAAAAGGAGAAAATAATCATGAGAAGGATTAACCCTCTATTTGATAAGAAATCATAGAATGGAATTGTGTTCTCCTTATACAAATGGAAGTCATAGGGAGGGAGAATTTTTTCACCACCACAGAAGGCTTCTTGTAACTATCCAACCTCAGCGCCTTGCTAATATTCATCTGGCAACAGAGACGCTCTAGACTTCAGAAAAAGTATTATTAAGTTACAAAACATGGGCCAGGCACCATGGCTCATGCCTGTAATCCCAGCACTTTGGGAGGCTGAGGCAGGTAGATCACCTGAGGTCAGGAGCTTGAGACTAGCCTGACCAACATGGTGAAACCCCTTCTCTAATAAAAATACAAAAAATTAGCCAGGCGTGGTGGCACATGCCTGTAACCCCAGCCACTCAGGAGGCTGAGGCGAGAGAATCACTTGAACCTGGGAGGTGGAGGTTTCAGTGAGCTGAGATGGCATCACTGTAGTCCAGCCTGAGTGACAGAGAGAGACTCCATTTCAAAAGCCAAACAAAACACATGGGCCTATCCATCATGGTACGACAAACATGCTCTTTATACTCCCCTGACCCCAAATTGTTGAGGTCCATCCATCCGTCCGTCTATTCATTCATCCATCCATGCATTCACCCAAAATTTACCAATCACCATCCGTATTAGGCACTGCAGCACACAGATTGGCCTTCCTGCCAGCTGTGGTTACGGCAGGACTTACTTTCCATACCCAGCATTGGCCATGGAAAGCCAGCCACTAGCATATCCCCATGCCCCAAAGCAGGATTGAAGAGTGAAGGTGTGAAGGACCATGGATGCCTCACTCAGTCTTCAGTCAGTCACGGCCCTGCCTGATCATTTCTGGGAATAAGTGATCTTTCAAAGTCTAGAAACTATGGCCCTTACTGGGGCGACGCTTGACAGCTGCAGATGCCCAGGGTTCCAGGAAACTGCACACAAAGAAGAAAACTGGAATTTTCCTGAAGAAAAGAGAAGAAAAGTGACTCAAAGCAGAGTCCCTGCAGATGGGAACTACTTTCATATTTTCAAACCTGGTAAACCTAATTGTAAGGTGATCAAATCTCAGTATACTTTATTTTTTTCATTTTTACTTGGAAATCTTACTGACAGATGTAAGGAATTCATATGTTTCCAGCCCCCACTGTCCCTGTTGTTTTATTGATCTCATTATCGTTATCTACCTGTCTTAGTATTTCCTTGTCTCTAGTTTCTTTAATCTTTGATTTGCCGCCTCTCTTTTTTCCATGGCTATCACTTTCTTTCCCTCCCTCTGTCTCTTTTTTTGCATCTCTCTTCTGTTTCTCATGCTTGCTTTCTCATCCCTATCGCTCTCTGTCTCTCACCTTGTGGCTCACCTACTCTCATCCTGCCACTGCTGCAAAAATACTCACCGTTTGTTCTGAGGACCCCCAGTCCAGTCTCCCTGCCATTTTCCCAGAGTTATTGTCTTACCAGCAAGTCTTCATTTTCCCAGTTGATTTCTTTGGCTGCCAACAGTCCTTATGAAGAAGGGGTTGGAAGGGAGTCACTGCTCCCTCACGACCCCTTCACGGTCACCCTAGGAGTATGAGTTCTGGGCCCCGCCTTGGTCCCTTCTGCCCTGGTGAGGGCTAAAAGCAAAGGGAGAGAACCAGAGGCATCTCGTGACACTTTAAACTGAAGCAGAAGAAAGGGGTGGGGAGAAGCAGCTCTGTAAGCCCAGGCCTAGGGGTGTGTCCTCAAAGCTAACAAGGTTACACTGAAGGAGGGATTAACAGGGGAAAGTTTGCTGAAAAGAAAAAAATAAAATCAGGGTATGGGAAAATTCACCAGAAAGATCCAGGCAAGGTCCTATAGGAACACAGTAGATGCTTTTAGATCTGCTATAGGAGCACAATGGCAGCTTTCAGAACTGCTATAGGAATACAGTGGAAGCTTTCAGAGGACTGAGTTTCCAGTAAAAATGTGCCCACTGGGAGGCGGAGGTGTGGAAACTCGTGGGAGCCTTGGTGCCCAATCAACCCAGGTTTCAATCCCCGTTTATTCTGAAGCTTACTAGTTGAGAGAGTTACTTCATCTTTCTGTAACTAGATGCCTTAACTGTGAGAAAGATTGCAAATACTTACATAAAAACAATTGTTTTGAGAATTAAATGAGTTGCAGAGGCAGAGGGTCTAACAGCCAACAGGCATTATTTGTCATTGTCCTCACAGCTAACACTTCATGATGTGCCTCCCTCTATTGAAACTGCTCAAAGGCTAATGCCATTTAATTCTCACAACAACATTCTGAGGTAAGACTGAAGTTACCCTTATTCCCCAGATAAGAAAGTTGAGGAACCAGACAATCAAGTAACTTTTTCAAAGTGCCATGCCTATTACTAAATATGCATTCCCTCTCTCTACCTCATGGTTGGAAATCCTGATAAAACCTAATATCAAGCCTCCTAGCTGTTTTTTCTTCTTAAACTCTTGAGATTACCAGAGTTGAGCGGAAGACACTGTACCTGGAAAGAAGCAACATACTCCTCTGCTAATGAGGTGAGAGCATGTTACAAGGAGCACAAACCTAGGGAGATACATGTTGTCAGCATCGCAACCACGCACGCCACATCCTCTCTCCAGAACCTCAGCGTGTCAAGAAAATTCCCAAGAGGCCCCACATTGCCCCACTCAGCATGGCCTATCTCTGGCCTCGTCTTGACAAACATGGGTGGTTAGTCCAAAAACAGGGACTCTTGAGGTCAGAAGATCCAATTATCTCAAAAATCACAGTAATTTTGAAGTGTTTTTGATTCCTTGAACTTTTTTTTTAAGAGACAGGGTCTCAGGTCTCGCTCTGTCGGCTGGATTGCAGCTGGAGTGCAGTGGCATGATCATAGCTCACTACAGCCTTGAACTTCTGGCCTCAGGGGGTTCTGAGTAACTGGGATGATAGTTGTGCACCACTGCACTCGGCTTCTTGAAATTTTTTAATTTAATTTTCTAATTGATTTAATTTTTATTTAATTAAAAAAATAGCATTGCTTCTTATTTTAATCTGTTTATTATTTTTTTTTCCAAAAAAAGCCCTTTCATCTTCTGCCTCTCGCAGCTCACTGATGAACTGTGAATCAGGTAAACTTAACATCCATGCTCTTGCCCTTTTCTTTTCTACTCACAGCCCACCTGTTGGAGTCCTGTCTCTTCTTCCCAGAGGGACATCCATTTCCTCATGCTGTTTGGGGCTTTCCACAAGTCACTGTCATTTGCCTTCTGTCTATCAAAATTCCCATTCCCTAGAGCAGCCATCCTGGCTCCATGACAGAAGTGCAGATGACCAGAGCCTAGCTTATTTATTGAAGTCAGTCAGGGCTCATGTGAAAGAAGCGGTCTATTAACCTCAGAGGAGAAACTATGCAGCTGACATCCAGAAGTCACAGGAGGTAAGCCAGCCCGAGATTCACAGGGGAAAAGGCATTTTCCAAAGGGAATGTCCATTAAAGCTGGTTATTTGCATGAGTGATCCTCTCATATTACTTACTCTGGTAAGAAAGGAGAGAGGGCTTTTTCTTTATAATGAAGTGTTTGGGAAATCCTTTGATTGCTTTAGAGATCTCAGTGCCGCATTTGCCCCTCTCCCTCCCACTGTAATGAATCCTCTTCAAGTAAAATCTGAAATCAAGAGAGGGTGCCTTTTAATTAAAATTAAAGGGATAGAGAGAAAAATAGGTTTGCTTATAAGTAGTTTGGCTTTGTCCTAGCTTGGCAGTTTTATTTAAGATGGTGAGGAGCAAGCAAGAGCTCTTTTTAGAAAGAAAGTAGGCTGGGTGCGATGGCTCATGCCTGTAATCCCAGCACTTTGAGAGGCCAAGGTGGGTGCCTCACCTGAGGTCAGGGGTTCGAGACCAACCTGGCTAACATGGCGAAACCCCGTCTCTACTAAAAATACAAAAGTTAGCCAGGCGTGGTGGCACATGCCTGTAGTCCCAGCTACTTGAGAGACTAAGGCAGGAGAATCATTTGAACCCAGGAGGCAGAGGTTGCGGTGAGCTGAGACCAAGCCACTGCACTCCAGCCTGGGTGACAGAGCATGAGTCCACTCAAAAAAATAATAATAATAATAAAAGAAAGAAAGTCAGTCCAGACCAGGCAAGATGGCTCATGCCCGTAGTCCCAACACTTTGGGAGGACAAGGCAAGCAGATGGCTTGGGCTCAAGGATTGGAGACCAGCCAGAGCATTATGGCAAAACCCCATCTCTACAAAAATACAAAAATTAGCCAGGCACGGTGGTGCATGCCTACAGACCCAGCTACTCAGGAGGCTGAGGAAGGAGGATCACTTGGGCCTAAGAAGTTTCAGGCTGTAGTGAGTGATGATCACACTACCGCACTCCAGCCTAGGCAACAAAGTGAAGCCCTATGTCAAAAAAAAAGATAAAAGATAAAAAAGAAAGTCCATCCAGAGAAAGCAAAGATATGTACAATCTTTAAGGAGACTTTTTTCTCCTCCCTCCTCTCCCATTTTCTATTAATCATGTTTCCTAACATGACATTAGAATCTCACAGACAGCAGTGCCAATGCCATGCTATACTGCTCTGGGTCAGTTGCACCCTAAGGTGACAGACACATAAGGTTTTTCACCCTTAGCACTGTTCCCTCACCTTACCTAACAGTTCTGTTCTGAAAAGCCATGTAGAAATGAAATCAGGTCAATCATATCAGATTGTAAATGCACTAAGGCAGCTTGGTAGTTAAAATGATCGATTTTATAGATAGATGTGTTTTGTACAGAACAATTATACTTTTCTTTGTACTCCCTCTCATCCTGCCCCCAAATACTTTTCTACAGAATACACACAAGATGATCTCCTTCTTCCTATATATCAAGAATATTATTTACTTAAAGCTTAAATCAGGGAACATCATCAGAAACAGTCATCTTTCTTGATCATCTACTTTCTTTCATGTGTTTATTCAATCATGTATTGAATAACTATATACAGTAGTATATGTATCAAATATGTGCTAGGAGTTGAGGAGGCAAAAAGTGTGAATAAACACAGCCTTGCCCTGAGGAAGCTGACAGTCCAGTAGGGAGGATTAGTATGAAAATGACCACAATTCAGAGAGTAACAAGGCTGTATATCACTGAGAACAAGTATTAGCACAGTCCAAGGGCTTCGGGAAATTTTTAATAAAAGAGATGAAATCTTAAAAGATGAACAGAAGGCCACTAATAGAATAAGTGACTGCAGTACATTTTAGACAGAGAAAGCAGAAGATACTATTAAAAAAGAGTAAAACAGGCCATTTGGGAAGCCAGACGTTTAGTGCAAGAATCCTTTCATTTGGCAAATATCTGCTGGTGCCCCTTCTACCATGCTCCCTGACTGACCTCAACGCTAGAAAGACAGCCAGAGAAAGAGCAGGTCCCTGCCCCTATGCAGCCGACACACTGTTAGGAACACAGATACTAAACATATTTTCAAGAATAAGCAAAATAATTTCATAACGTGAAGACGTTATGAAAAATATAAAAGAAGACAATGTGTTCTAGAGACTGCAGAAGAATTAGAGGCTGATCTAGGTTGAGGGGCTAGGGAAGGCTGCTTTGAAGTTGTGAATTTTGACTCAGACCAGATGAGAACAAAGTGATGAGATTGGTGGGTAGATTGGAAAAGGGGTGGGGGACAGGAAAACTCCGTGGCTTTGAGCTTGAGCAGCGGAGTAGTTGATGGTATCCGTTTCTGAAATCACACATAGGAGGACCGTGGGGAAGGAGTTTGGTAAAGGATCTTGAATGATGTCCAAAGAAAGGGTAGACATTATTCTGGCTGTTACAGGATCTGAAAGAAGACTTGTTTGAATGTGTCTTTAGAAAGACAGTTCTGGTGTTGCTTGGCTGATGGATTGAATGGATTCGATTAGTATATACACATATACACAATGGGAACAAAAGTTTCAGAAAGCTATACTTACTCATGTAAGTGTGATATATTCTATTTTCTGATTTATTATATTTTATTTTTGAATGATGATAACCACATCAGTGAGTAGATTTCAGGACCAACTAATGGGTTGCAACTCATGGCTTAAAAAAAATATTAGATTGCCGGGCGCGGTGGCTCAAGCCTGTAATCCCAGCACTTTGGGAGGCTGAGGCGGGCGGATCACGAGGTCAAGAGATCGAGACCATCCTGGTCAACATGGTGAAACCCCGTCTCTACTAAAAATACAAAAAATTAGCTGGGCATGGTGGCGTGTGCCTGTAATCCCAACTACTCAGGAGGCTGAGGCGGGAGAATTGCCTGAACCCAGGAGGTTGCGGTGAGCCGAGATCGCGCCATTGCACTCCAGCCTGGGTAACAAGAGCGAAACTCCGTCTCAAAAAAATAATAATAATAAAAAATAAAAATAAAAATATTAGATTAGAAAAACATTAGAGTAGACACTAGAAATACCAAAAGATCCCTTTCCTCTCTTTTCCGGGTATGGGCATGACAGTTGGGATGCCCCATAAAACTCAGAGTGGTAGGACAACTTCCTTAGTTTTAACATGACTATATATTTTTTAAAACATTCTTTTGAAGTAAAGTAGCTGTAAACTGAGAGTTTTAATTGCACATACCACAACCCCCATATTTTATTAGTTTATAGCTTAAATTAAGGAAGGATATTTTAAAACTAGCTTCCTAATGGTATTTAGTTTTCAGCTTTATTCCATCTATCTTTACTTTAAAATAAAAGACCCAAGATGCCTAATGGCACCTACCAGTTGTGTGAGGATGCTGTGAATTAGTCACAGCTAGAGACTGAAATGTATCACAGAAATCTCTGGCTGAGAGGCTGATTAACAATCAGAGCTGCTAAAACTAGGACTCCCACAGTTTTACATTGAGTTCAGTTTTACCATAAAGAAATTTCACCATAATCAAAGCTCTATTTTTAATCTTCTTATTTTGGCCCTATACATGTAATTGTAGCCTAATCATCTATAGCAAGCAAATAGAGCCCCATGGTGATGGCCATTTTTCTCCGAAATCATTCACAAATAAATGTGTTCTCACCATAGAACATTAATACAAAAACAGGTTATTTAGTGTAAAATTTCCCAGTACTAAGCTTTTCAGCATATTACCTTTGCTATCTCTAAAATACGAACATTTCCATCTCCCCAAGGACGAGGGAAATCAATTCCCCTCCATAGCACACGTGCTTCCAGGAGCTGCTGCTGCATTTGCTGCCTTGTGAGTCGTAGGTCTACAGCAGCTGATTCATGTGCTATGCCTCTTGTGTTCCCTTCAATAAAACACACATATTGGCCCATCAGTATGTTTCTCTGCCTACTGTAAAGCCTTCAATATTTCTCATCAATAATACCTTCCCTTTCAAAATGCACTATGGTTTTTCAAGACCATTTCTCACCATAATCTCATAGTATGTTAAAAACATACTACATACTACTGGGCACTATCCCCAGAGGTTTTGGTTCAAGATATTGAAGATCAGTCTGAGAATTTGCATTTCTAGGAAACTCCCAGGTGATACCAATCCTGCTGATCCACTGAGAAGTGCTGCTCATATAGGTCACGTTTTCAACACCATTAGCTACCTCTTCTTTGTTACGATTGGCATTGACTGGTAGACTGTAAGTGTCTAAGTATTTGCTGAGTAAAATGTTTAAATGATTATCATTTGAACTCGCAACACCCTCTGAGAACTTTTGAGCTCATGAAAAGAAAAGGCAGAATGAAATACAGAAACCTAAGCCTTCTCTTCTGCGTTATTGTCGTTTATCAACCTGGTACTAATAATAAAAGTGTGCTCCTGAATTACATGTTAACCTTTACCAATAAAATGTAAAAAGGTCATTGGTTCTCAAATACCTCATTCTCTTTTGTAAAATAGACTTTAAATATACCTTGTTTTAGGTTGCATCTGTGAAGTTTCACATGCATTCACTAGCTCCATAAGCTGGGAAAATGTTTTCTCTGCACTAGGTGGCAGTATAATCCTGAAATTTGAAACCTAAGCTAAGGCATCAAAGACGAATTTGATTTCCAGTCTTCAAGTAGATAACTTCGATTTTATGCAAATATTTCATTCTTGGTTATTTTCCATATGTATAAATTGAGGTTTTATAATTGACTTCTTTTTAGGGTTGCTCTCAAAAAATGTGCAAATACAATGCACCCTGATTGTTGATGAAAGCCTACTGAAGGAGAAAGATACTAAATGAAAGATTAAAATTAACTCCGCCTTCATGGGTGAGCCATCTACTCTGACCTCACTAACCACCACCAATTTGAGCCTTATAACTAAACAGAGCCAAGCCCAGGGTTAAGAATGTTAGCTCTGGAACCAGATTGCTTAGGTTTAAATCTCAGCTCCACCACTTTCTAGCTGGGAGAGCGTGGTGAGGTAATTAACCTTTCTGACTCATGTTATTTATCTGTAAAAATGAGTAACAAAAGCACCCATATTATAGGTATACTATAAGGATTAAACTAGAGCTTAAAATAGTACCTGGAACTCAACAAATTTTAGTTACAAGTTTTCTTATAACTCGCCCTCCTCTGCTTTCTTCTTAGACTCAACCCCAATCTGTCCAGTAAATGGTGGCTGATTTAGATCTTAGAAGAGTATGGCTGTGCTAGATACTAAAAACTATCCTAGATAATGTACAGCTACTCAAAAAACCCTTATAGATAGCAAGGTAAATCAATTGAAAGCCCCCTTCTCCCTTCCATATGCACATCTTTGTCTGTTTGCTACGCTTTTATGATTCTTTCTCCTGTAATACTCCCCTTGATAAGTCCTTCAAGCTTTTCTCATCAATAATACCTCTCCTCTCATAATACTCTTTGGTTTTCAATAATGTTTCTCACCATAATCTGATTTGTATTTCACAACAATCCAACAAGACAGATGTGACTCTCCTGTTTTCCTGATGAAAAAACAAGTGAAGGGACCTGCATGAATTTTTGGTTATATGTGACAAATCTACTGACTGGCTCCTGAACAGATACAAATAAAAGGCAACTTCAGTAATCACAGGTGAACCAGTCAAACAGCTGTTTACAAAACACGGCATACAGGATAGCCAATGCCTACTCATTAGTCCTGTTTTAGGGACATACACACACATACATGTATGTGTGTATATATGTATACATAAATGTGTGTATACACATATATAATTGGTTTCTTCATTTTAAAGTATATGGAAAAGTAATATATGTATTTGGTAATATGTATTATATTTAAAGGTAATATATGTATTTGGTATTATAACAGAATGACTATAGTCAATAATAATTTAATTGCACATTTTAAAATAACTGAAAGAGTACAACTGGATTGTTTGTAATACAAAGGATAAGTGCCTGAGGTGATAGACACCCCGTTTATCCTAATGTGATTAGTACTTATTGTATGCATGTATCACAATATCTCATATACCCCATAAATATATATACCGACTGTGTACTTATAAAAACTAAAAGTTAAAGAAGTAATATATGAACACTTTGGAAAAGTGGAAAACATTGAAATAGAAGAAAGAAAAAAATAACATAGTTTCACCACCTAGAGACAACTCGCTGTTAACATTTGAGGGTGTTTTCCTCCAGTCCCTTCTCTATGCACAAGCTGTGGTCATACTCTACACCATTTTACAACTTCCTTAAATGCACATCACTTAAAACACTTATGCACTTGCTTTCACAAAATTTAAATGCAATCATATAGCACATACTAAATAGATAGCAAAACCCAGGTGTAAGGAATTTGCCTTGAAGTCAAGATTACAGCATTTAATTTTAACTCCTGTAACCTTGAGAGAGAAAACAACTGTAGAGAAAGAGACATTGAGTAACTGGGAGAGGTTCTTTCAGAAGGTCTTGGGTTTTGAAAGACATTCTTTTTCTCACCCAAAGCCATGTGGGACTGTAAACTTGAAGCCAACCCACTAACCACAAAACCAAAAAGGCATGTGTAGACATTCCAGTGGCACCCAAGGGCAACCACAGGAGAGTTTTGCCTCCTACCATTTCTTCAATCCAAACAGCTCGGGAAACCATAGCTGATGCCAAAAATAGCAGTAGCAACTGACATGTGGGCAGGTGAGAAAAAGCCTTTGTTCTTAAAGACTCAACTTAGAACCATGACAAACTGAAAGTCTCTAGCATTAGCATGGTTACAGTGATTCTAGAGAGTGGTCAGTCCAGGGTGGATGGTGACAGAGGAGGAACGGAATCACAGTTGGTATTATGTCAGTCTGTCCTGGACAAGGGCCCCGCCAGGGCTTTCAGGACTTTTTCTAGAAGTGCAGTATAAGGAGGAAATGTCAGAAACTGTGCTTCATACTTTTTAAAACATACATATTTTTAATCTATATCACTCATTATTTTTACAGGTGAGGCAGGTAAGTTTCAAAGACATTAAATAACTTGCTAAGGGAAACTCCAAATGGCAAGCCAAAACCAAACTTGGGTGTCTCTTAACATCAAAGCTGATGTTCTTCATATAATTTGTCATTTTCTGAGTATACATACATGCACAAACACACACATACATGTGTTTAAGGACAGTCCCCACTTCACGCTGCACCTAATTGTTCACTGTTACTTCCTTTTCTTCATAAACTCTCAAGCTGGAAAACTTCAAGAGTTGATAAGAAGACTTACCCTGTACTCATCACCAGTTTGGTGCTCTAATTGTCCAAGGGTTTACCCTACTAATGCTTTGCTAAAAACTACAAAAAAAGTAGTGCTAAATTTCTCTCATACAAAATATCTCATAGTGATCATTCCTGTTTGAGTGTCCCAGCCTTTATATAAACTATTATTGACTCGATTTATAGGGGCATTTGTTAATTTTTTATGTATTTCTGGCATTTTTTCTATATTTCCCTGAGGTTCTATCCATATGTAAATTTGTCTCAACTTCTAAACTCTCACACATGGGGGATCTTGATTATAATCTCTCCCACATTCCATTTATTACCTACCACAGTCGATCATTTTGTATATTCCTAGGCAGTCAAACTTCAACCAACACCATATTTAAAGCACAGTGCTGGCTACTAAGGACACTTTCAGAGCCAAATAGTGTCTTCTCTGTCCTCAAGGAAGTAGGAGGGATACCCATACACCCAAAACTATGGAACACGCTTTGGCCTAAAAGGACTCCCCAAAACAAAGTAGAACCATAAACAAAGTGTTCTAGGGACAGAAAGGCAAAAGTGACCGATACTCTCTAGAAGGATTCAAAAGTATTTCACAGAGGACGTGACCTTAGCTTGACCCTAAAGAATGAATCCATTTTACAGGCAAAAAAAAAAAAAAAAAAAAGTTTTACAAGGCAGTTGGAATAATGTGAGCAAAAGCTTGGAGGCTTGAAAATGCTTGGAGTGTAATTAATTACACTTAAAACATGACAGCTTTTTCGAAAATATTGTGTGTCATCAACCCAGAAGTTGAGAAAATTCATGTTATTAAACAATATTTAATAACTATGTATACCAACAATGTTTATGACTATCTTGTATTAGCCTACCTTTCATATTAATATTTTGTTACTGAAAATTAAATCAGCAATCCATTTGCTACAGTGGAAAATCTGAAAATATGGACTTTGATTACAGAATAACATAGTTCTAGGAGAACCTTTTTTTGGCCCACAGTGGATTCTCCGTTTAGCAATTCCATCAAGACATAAGGAACACCAGGTGTCCTGATGTCAATGCCAAGGAAGAAGAGGCAAGACGTCTTCATTAGGATGTAAAAAGTTATTTGCTATAACTTAAATTATAATTCTTCTTTTCTTTAAATACTAGTAACAGGCTACAAAGCTTGCTGAAGTCTGTTGCTAGGAAGGGTTAATGGCATAGGCAGAGAAGCAACGCTTTCATTTCCTTGGAGGAAAGCTGATGGGTAAATAAAGTACACATTACTTTTAAAAATAAAGATGGAGGAGAATCTTGGGTACATACTAAGTGAGGGCTTCAAGCTTCAAGAACGAAGGCACAGAGCCAAGAAGGGAGATGTGTTATGTGCAGGGAAAAGATTTGAAATTGAAGTTGCTCTGAACAGTGAAATGAGCTCTCAAGGGGAGCCGAAGGGAACAGGGAAAAATGCAGAATGTAGCTACAGCAACTCGAATGGAAATCAGCATGCCCATGGTGAATTTCCTAAAACCTCTTCAGTCAAGTAGAACAAAATAGCAAAAAGCAATAAAAGAATAAATGACCTAGAATTATTGGCCTCGCCAAGCATAACCTACTACAAAGCGCTGGTTTCAGAAGCAGATGTAGAGAAATTGCAGCCCCACAAGGCTTTCATCACTGTAGATGTTCTTTTAAGCTTTGTTATCTGACAGGACACTGTTGTATGTGTAAAATGTTAGTTATTACAAGAATGACAGAAGTAACCAGTAGAAATCTGTCTCTTGGTACAATATTGGGAAATGTCATTTGGCTATGGATTTGTGCCATAATAAAGTTGTCTATAAACACAGACCATAAACACAGAAAACAAGAAATAAATAACTTTAATGTTATATCCAGAGGCTAAACGATAGATTGTTGGTATATTATTGTGAGTAGTTATTTGAAAAGAAAAAAGTTAGTTGACCCTTGTTGGATTATAAATAACCATAAAAAGACTTTTTTAAAGCAATTGAGGGATTTCAGAAAGCCTCCGGGCTTTGCTGTGTTACCTAAAGAGCGCTTCATGTTCATTCCTGTTACTCTGTGTCCAGAATTACACTGGCTGTGAATTCAACTGTAATTTGTACAGTTGCAATACATGCATTACCTTTAAAAATAAACTGTGATTTGTACAGTTGCAATTCATGCATTACCTTTAAAAATAAACTGTAATTTGTACAGTTGCAATTCATGCATTACATTTAAAAATAAACTGTAATTTGTACAGTTGCAATTCATGCTTTAGCTTTCAAATAAGCCCAAGTACTACTGTTTCCTCAAATGAGAAATAGTAAAACTAATTTTAATGCAAGACTTGTCTCTCCATATCCTATACTTCCAAAAGATGACTTACCTTCTCTCTATCACACTGCATGCCCAATGTTTCTAAGCCCTTCTCAAATAAGCCCCCACCTCTTCCACAAAGTTGACCTGGTACCTCCAGCAAGATGTTCTCCATTCCACTCAATCGTAGGAAGAACTATTTACATGAAATGACATTACATTCTGTTTTACAGGCAGAAGAGTACAGTAGAGAAAGCAGGGGGTATCTAAAATCAGAAAACTCGGATCTGAGCCCTTGTTCCTTTCATTAGTCTTGTAACACTATTGAGCCTGTTTCCTTTTTTGCCCAGTAGGGACTTACCTTAGAGGCTCATTGTGAGATGCAATGAGTTAATCCAAACAGGAGACCTGGATAAAGGGTAAAGTGCTCTACAAACGTAATCATTATTTTAGAAATAATAGTTAAGGAGCATCATTATATGCAGGATGCAGTTTTATGCACTGCATAGTAATCAAAGCTGAGGAAGGCAGATTCCCAACTCTCATGGAGCTTAAAATATAGTAGAGGAGTGAAAACATTTACCTTAATAATGAAAATGGTGTATTTTGTTTTTTTATTGTACTTCAGGTTCTGGGGTACATGTACAGATCATGTAGGATTGTTGCATAGGTACATACATGGCAATGTGGTTTGCTACCTCCATCCACCCGTCACCTATATCTGGCATTTCTCCCCATGTTATCCCTCCCCAACCTCCCCACCCCCCACTGTCCCTCCCCTAACCCCCACCAACAGATCCCAGTGTCCGATGCTCCCCTCCCTGTGTCCATGTGTTCTCATTGTTCAACACCTACCTATGAGTGAGAACATGTGGTGTTTGATTTTCTGTTCTTGGAAAACACAGTGTATTAAATAGTAAGTGCCTTAAGCCATATCCTCAGCACTTCAAGTCAATTTGACGAACATCCACGAAACAGGCTTTTGAGGTACAAAGGTAAACATGATGGGTCACAGTCACTTATCTGGTGGGAAGGACAGAGAGACAACAATTATGGTAATATCGGGCAGATAATGATAAACGCTGTAAAGTAAGTGCATACATACTGGGAATTGATTAGGTCTGGATAGATAGACACACAGAAATGTTTTTGTCTAGTTCAGTGGTAAAGTTTGATAGAAGATATCAGACCTTAGCAACTGTTTCTAAAGATTGAGTTTTTACTTCCAGACAAGATAAAAAAGGAACAGATATGACATCAGATTGACCAGCTCTATGAAGCAGGTGGATGCTGGGAAGAAGTGGAAGTGATTGAGGAGGCTCAGATGAGCTGGAAAAACACCCAAGTAAGATATTAATAGTGCGTTAGGAGCTTCTGCAAGGCCACAGCAGAAATCAAATAGCAATGGGGTAAGAAGAGTATGGTGTAAGCAGACATTAAGGAACCAAGGGATAGGAAAAGATATAACAGTGGTTAAAGGAAGACAAAATTTCTTCTTTCTTATTTATCTATTTATTATACTTTAAGTTCTGGGGTACATGTGCAGATCATGCAGATTGGTTACATAGGTTTACACGTGCCATGGTGGTGGTTTGCTGCATCTATCTCCCCATCATCTACATTAGGTATTTCTCCTAATGCCCTCCTTCCCCAATCCCCCCACCCCCTGCTATCCTTACCCTAGCTCCCCACCCCCCAGGCCCCGTGTGTGATGTTTTCTTCCCTGTGTCCATGTGTTCTCATTGTTGAACACCCACTTATGAGTGGGAACATGCGGTGTTTGGTTTTCTGTTCTTGTGTCGATTTGCTGAGAATGATGGTTTCTAGTTTCATCCATGTCCCTGAAAAGAACATGAACTCATTCTATTTTATGGCTGCATAGTTTTCCATGGTGTACATGTGCCATATTTGCTTTATCCCATCTATCATTGATGGGCATTTGGGTTGGTTCCAAGTCTTTGCTATTGTGAACAGTGCCACAGTAAACATACATGTGCATGTGTCTTTATAATAGAATGATTTATAATCCTTTGGGCATATACCCAGTAAGGGGATTGCTGGGTCAAATGGTATTTCTGGTTCTAGATCCTTGAGGAATTGCCACACTGTCTTCCACAATGGTTGAACTAATTTACACTCCCACCAACAGTGTAAAAGCATTCCTGTTTCTCACATCCTCTCCAGCATCTGTTGTCTCCTGATTTTTTAATGATCACCATTCTAACGGGCGTGAGGTGGTATCTCAATGCGGTTTTTATTTGCATTCTCTAAAAATGAGGACAAGATTTCTTTTCTTCATTTGTTTTAAAAATAATTTTAAAATAACACTTGTACTGTTTACTACATGCTGGGTATTGCTAAAAACATTTTACCTTTATTAATTCATTTATTGCACAACCATAAGTTGTAGGTGCAATTATCCCCTCAATAGTGATGGTGAAAGTGAGAGGGGAGAGCTGACATTTACAGACTGAGAAGAGGAGTCAGTACAGAGAGAGATATTGAAGACAAAAGGGCAGATGCCCCTACTCAAAACTGCAAGAGCTCAGGGATGAGGGTTGATTGTCATTTTCCTTTCTACACTATTCTTTGACTCTTAACTTCTTCACAACAGACAATATCACTTTTTTTTTTTTTTTTTTGATAACAGAATCTCACTCTGTCGCTCAGACTGGAGTGCAGTGGCACAATTTCAGCTCACTGCAACCTCCGCCTCCCAGGTTGAAGCGATTCTCCTTTCTCGGCCTCTTGAGTAGCTAGGATTACAGGCACGTGCCACCACACCCACTTAATTGTTGTATTTTTAGTAGAGATGGAGTTTCACCATGTTGGCCAAGCTGATCTCAAACTCCTGACCTAGGGTGATCCACCCGCCTCAGCCTCCCAAAGTGCTAGGATAACAGGCATGAGCTACTGTGCCCAGCCTGCATAATCACTTTTATAATTCGAAAACTAAACAATATAAAAATAAGAGATCACTTGCTTATAGTTTATATTGTTTTAAAATTAGTCTATATTTCTTCTGTTAAAATACGCTTTCTAATAAGAAATTTGCTCCCTGTGGATAGGAAGGGTGCCCTATTTCTTCTTCTGCCCCATCAACTATCACCTGTTATGTGTGTGTGTGTGTGTGTGTGTGTGTGTGTATGTTTTAAAGGGAATAAAATTAAACCCAACAAAACCGAAACCCTTGTTAACATTGCTCAAAATTTAACTAACTACACTATATTGCTGTCTTTAAGTACTTTTTATGGTCTGTTTTTAATTATTTTCCCTTCCCTCTACTTCCTGTCTCATTGTGTCACATTCTGTTACCACTATGCTTGGACCTTAGAGAACAGGAAAACCTTTCTGGCTATCCAGATAGCAGGTTTGTTCTTATTGCCCTTATTTCCCTGTATTGGAGATTTATAAGACCTGGATAACCAAGTAACAATTTGAGTGTGCCACCAGTTTGTTTCCTTGTCATTTTCATAGGCCAAGTTGGGTTATCAATTAAATTGTAGTCTTTTACATTCAATCTTAAAATAATTTAGCTTTCCCTCAAGCTATTGAATATTGAAACTGGTTGTTTGTTGCTGATGTTGTTTATTTAGGGAAGGAGAAAGCAAAAATGCTTTTTATGTTATTGTTTTCTATATTTTCTATTCCTCCCTTTCCCCTCCTTCCCTTGTAGTGACCCCATCCCCAAGATTCATGTTTCTGTTTATTCCTATGAGATCTATTCCCCTTAGCTTCCTCATTATTCTACATTAAAAATCCAAGGAAGGCAGCCTAGATTCTCAGTTTCCATGTGTGAGAAGTACTTCCTTTCAAGTTCCAATGTGGGTCTAGTAGACTTTTGCCTGGGAAAAGTAGTTTGGGAGGAATAAGCACATTGCTTGTCTTCATGCCCCGGCCCTTGTATGGACCTACGTTTAGTACATTCACAAAAGGAGAATATGTTGTAAGTGTGCATGTACTTCACATTTCTCCCTGGAAGTATAGGTAAGAGAGTTCCCAGGAAAGTGAAACAAAACCCTCCTTAAAATAGAATGTAGGTTCTAATCTCATTATAATTATTTAAAGCTACTATATGTTGCCTGGTATTCTGGAACTGTTTTTCCCTTGAATACTTCAATCCATTAGAGTCATCATAGCTGTTAGAATAAGCATATTAGGCCAGGGATGGTGGCTTACACTGGTAATCCTAGAACTTTTGGAGGCTGAGGCAGGAGGGTTACTTGAGGTCAGGAGTTCAAGACCAGCCTGGCTAACATGGTAAAACCCCATCTCTACTAAAAATACAAAAAAAAAATTAGCCAGGCATGGTGGCGGGTGCCTGTAGTCTCAGCTACTCAGGAGGCTGAGGCAGGAGACTGGCTTGGACCTGAGAGGCAGAGGTTTCCATGAGCAGAGATCACACCACTATGGTGCAGCCTGGGCAACAGAGCAAGGCTCTATCTCAAAACAAAAAAAAGAAAAAGAAAAAAGAAAGAGCATATTAGCATCACCTAGAAATCTTTTTTAGAAAATGTAAATGCCTGGATCTATGCACAGAGATTCGTATTTAATTGGTCTGGGATAGATGCCTAGACATCAGTATTTACCTCCCACCCTTCCCTTATCCTGCTAGTGATTCCAAGGTGTAGCCAGGCTGAGAACCGCTGGTGTAGGGCCAATCCAAAAACCTAAAAACTTTAGCGGTGTTTGAATATAGAGTGTATCTTTGGATCTTGGAATACATTCCAGACCTCGTTTCTTTTTAAATAAGATGAGAATTACTTCTGAGGTTAAAATAGAGTCAAAGCTATTCACCAAATTATCTCTTCCTTTTCTACAAACATGCACACAAACATCAAACTGAAACAGCACTTCTGGGGCTGTTCAAGGGATTAACCAAGCAACCTGACCCAGTTATCTTCTTCATACCACCTGTATGTGGCATCTTACTAAACTTGCTAATGAGGCAGCAAAGTAGTTTAGGAAGGAAAATTATCTTTACATGCTAATAAGGCCCCGAGCCAAGAAAGTAAAACAAGCATATTACTGCTGAAAGTAATTAGGATAAAACCTAGTACTTTAACAATCAAAGAGGTTACGTAATTTTGGCCTTGAACACCAAGGTATATGGAGAGCTTTGGGATATTACAAGTCCAATTTGCTTCAATTTTTAGTTTCTAAGTACATAATAGATCAATGTTCAGGAGGCTGAAGTACAAAATGTTCATATTTAAAATAACAAAACTTTTCACCCTTTAATTTCTAGTGGAAACTGGAGAATCACATCCCAATTTAAAGTTTGCAAACTAATGTAAATCACATTTCAAAGTCTTAGTTACAAGCTCACTGCAGCAATGATCTCTACAATTGCTTGCTGTTCTTTGCAGATACATTTCATTCCTGATTGCTTTCATTTTCAGGTTAGGCAACTAGATTAAGACCCTTTTCTCTAGAGGAAAGGACTTTTTTCCTGCAATGTGCAGAGGGCGGTTAAACACGATTCTCATGACACTCAGTTTGAGTGACTCTCTGTCTTTAAAACTTGTGGGCTTAAACTCATCATGCTCATACACACATACTTACTTTGCAAAAATTCCTATTTCATCCTTCATAACATATAAAGAAAATATCCAGGGTGACCAATTCATCTCAGTTTGCCCAATACTTTCTTTGTTTTAGCACTGAAGGTTCACATCCTAGAACAGTGCCCCAACCCTGTCCTAGGCAAACTGGAATGGTTGGTTACGCTAAAACCACCAGAATTAGAATCGAGTCTGGAGTTGACTTTGACCTGTTGGCCCTCTCCTTCAGGCCGTGTAGTCTTCCCTGATAATTAATAAATAATATGTGTCAAAATGGACCAGACTGAGACCACCAGCCACCATGTAAGATCTCCCATCATGATTTTAATGTGCTGTCTAGAATGCTCCCAACAATTGTGTAAGGTAACTGCTTTTGTCTCCATGTTATAATATAAAGAAACAGGCTTTGGTAACTTTAGTGACCTATCCAAGACCACACTGATAGTAAGTAGTAAAGCCAAAATTGAAACCTAGTTCTGTCTGACTTCAAAGAGTATGCTCATTGTATTTTATCAACCATAAGAGATTTTAAGAAAACCAACATAGAGGAGATATTGTAAGAGCTAAATAAAAAACAAGTAACAAAATATAGAGTAGGAACAGAAATAACAAAATATCAGAACATATATGAATTCAACAAAATATAGAGCAGAAATAAGAAAAACAGCAGCTAACTGATGGATTACAACTTGCCTGAAGTCAAATTCCTAAGATTCTTTATAACATCCTTTCAAGTATTCAAATAAAATACCATGTTAGGTAACAATAATTTTCTATTCATATGTAAGAAATATTTTGTTCCTGATTATTTCTCTTCAGAGTATGTAAGAATGTTTAGTGTAAATGTAATTTGTTGATATAATTTTTATTTTTTGATTTATCCTACATGCTCACAAAGAAAAATAAAGATCATAAAGCTGCTATTTAAGAACAGTCTAAAAGATGCTATAAACTCAATTTATACTTTAAATCTTAACTATGCAGATTTTTCCTCAGTTTACATTTAAATCTGAGTTAAACCAGCAAATATTTTTGAACCAACATAATTTCAGGGATATTGCTAAGGAAACTCATGTCTGGTGCTTTTTACATGACTTTCTTGTATGCTCCTAACGTCACCCTCCACTTTTGTCCTATTGCCTGCCGCCTTCACTGGATCCTTGGAAAGATGCATTCCAAAGGAGATTTCCTTCTAGTTGCTACCCATGGAAAAAAGGAACTCACGTCCATAAGAGTTCATGAGAGTGAGTCTTGACAACAGGTGACAGCTACTGGCATGGTCCCCATGTGAATCAGCAGAATAACAGAAACAGACTTTTTGGTGCTACCTTTAATTATTATTTTTTTGATGTGTGCTCTTGCTTCACCCCATCTTAAGATTGTTCAGTGACTTTTAAAATTTTTTGAATACTGTTAGGTATGGTCAGACCACCAGACTGACAGAATCAATAATCAGCTCTAAAATTGTCAGGGTCTCAATCGTACCCAAAGTTTCTGATATTGCTGTTTACCAAATACTGTTGAAATCTTCTGAAAAAAGTTTGATAAGATGTCTTGGGATATCTAGAGTTTCCTTCATCTCTAGCATGTCTTTTTCTCCAAGATCTAGGCATAGCACATTTCAGAGCTTTCTGTAAGGTCTTTTTCTGAAGAAAGCCTGGCTGGCCATTATGTCAGCATGGAAATGAGACACCACTAAAGCGTTGTACTCATCAAAAATAGCTAAGTTATTTCTTGGCAGCTTTTACCAACTAGCCATGATAGAGTGTAAAGGATATAATTTAGCCTCTCTGGATTATATATTCTCTAAAAGAAGTACAGTGTTTCCTAGTAGCAAGAATGACTTTCTGTGAATTTTACGTGGAAAATAAATGAACTCTTGTAGTATTTTTAACTCATATTTGTGAGCATGAACAGTCAGAGCTAGAAACTCTTCAACCAGCTGATGAAGAATATTAACAATCAAACGTGAGGAAAAAAAGATTTAGTTCCAGCCAGGCGCAGTGGCTTATGCCTGTAATCCCAGCACTTTGGGAGGCCAAGGTAGACAGATCACCTGAGGTCAGGAGTTTGAGACCAGCCTGGCCAACATGGTGAAACCCCATCTCTACTAGAAACAGAAAAATTAGCCAGGCATGGTGGCAGGTGCCTGCAATCCCAGCTTCTTAGGAGGCTGAGGCAGGAGAATTGCTTGATCCCAGGAGGCAAATGCTGCAGTGAGCTGAGATCGTGCCATTGCTCTCCAGCCTGGGTGACAGGGTGAGATTCTGTCTCAACAGAAAAAAAAAAGTTTAAGTTACTTTTACCTTTATTTCTCCTTCACTTATGAAGCTTAGTTTGGCTGGACATGAAATTCTGGGTTGAAAATTCTTTTCTTTAAGAATGTTGAATATTGGCCCCCACTTTCTTCTGGCTGGTAGGATTTCTGCTGAGAGATCTGCTGTTAGTCTGATGGACTTCTCTTTGTGTGTAACTCGACCTTTCTCTCTGGCTGCCCTTAACATGTTTTCCTTCATTTCAACCTTGGTGAATCTGACAATTATGTGTCTTACGGTTGCTCTTCTCGAGGAGTATCTTTGTGGTGTTTTCTGTATCTCCTGAATTTGAATGTTGGCCTGTCTTGCTAGGTTGGGGAGGTTCTCCTGGATAATATCCTGCAGAGTGTTTTCTAGCTTGGTTCCATTATGCCCATCACTCAGGTACACCAGTCAAGCATAGGTTTGGTCTTTCCACATATTCCCATATTTCTTGGAGGCTTTGTTCATTCTTTTGCATTCTTTTTTTCTCTAATCTTGTCTTCATGCTTTATTTCATTAACTTGACCTTCAGTCTCTGATATCCTTTATTCTGCTTGATCGATTCAACTATTGATACTTGCATATGCTTCATGAAGTTCTCATGCTGTATTTTTCAGCTCTACTGGGTCATTTCCTCTCTAAACTGGTTATTCTAGTTAGCAGTTCCTGTAATCTTTTTTGAAGGTTCTTAACTTCCTTGCATTGGGTTAGAACGTGCTCCTTTAGTTCAGAGGAATTTGTTATTACCCACCTTCTGAAGCCTGCTTCTGTCAATTCATCAAACTAATTCCCAGTCCAGCTTTGTTCCCTTGCTGGCAAGGAGTTGTGATAATTTGGAGGAGAGGAGGCAGTCTGGTGTTAGGAATTTGTAGCCTTTTTGTGCTGGTTTTTCCTCATCGTCATGGATTTATCTACCCTTGGTCTTTGATGCTGGTGACCTTCAGATGGGGTTTTTGTGTGAATGCCCTTTTTGTTAATGTTGATCCTATTCCTTTGTTTGTTAGTTTTCCTTCTAACAGTCAGGCCCCTCTGCTGCAGGTCTGCTGGAGTTTGCTGGAGTCTACTCCAGACCCTGTTTGCCTGAGTATCACTAGTGGAGGCTGCAGAACAGCTAAGATTGCTGCATGTTACTTTCTCTGGAAGCTTCGTTTCAGAGGGGCACCCACCAGATGCCAGCCGGAGCTCTCCTGTATGAGGTGTCTGTTGACCCCTGCTAGGAAGTATCTCCCAGTCAAGAGGCACAGGGTTCAGGGACTCACTTGAGGAGGCAGTCTGTTCCTTAGCAGAGCTTGAGTGCTGTGTTGGGAGATCTGCTCCACACTTCAGAGCTGGCAGGCAGGAACAGTTAAGTCTACTGAAGCTATACCTGTGGTCATCCCTTCCCCCAGGTGCTCTGTCCCAGGAGGGTTGGGGGTTTGATCTATAAGCCCCTGACTGCGCTGCAGCCTTTCTTTCAGAGATGCCCTGCCCAGAGAGGAGGAATCTAGAGAAGCAGTCTGGCTACAGAGGCTTTGCTGAGCTGCAGTGGGCTCCACCCAGTTTGAACTTCCCAGCCACTTTGTTTACACTGTGAGGGGAAAACTGCCTACTTAAACCTCAGTAATGGCAGTCTCCCCTCTCCCGACCAAGCTTGAGCATCCCAGGTCTACTTCAGACTGCTGTGCTGGCAGTGGGAATTTCAAGCTGGTGGATGTTAGTTTGCTGGTCTCTGTGGGACTGGGATCCCCTGAGCTAGACCATGTGGCTCTCTGGCTTCAGCCTCCTTTCCAGGGGAGTGAATGGTTCTGTCTTGCTGGTGTTGCAGGCACCACTGGGGTATGCGAAAAAACCTCCTGCAGCTGGTTTGGTGTCTTTCCAAATGGCCACCCAGTTTTGTGCTTGAAACCCAGGGCTCTGATAGTATGGGCACCCAAGGGAATCCCCTGGTCTACAGGTTGCAAAGACCGTGGGAAAAGCATAACACCTGGGCCGGAATGCACCATCCTTCATCGCACAGTCCCTCACAGCTACCATTTGCTGGGGAGGGAGTTCCCCAACCCCTTGTGCTTCCTGGGTGAGGCAACACCCCACCCTGCTTCGGCTTGCCCTCCATGGGCTGCACCCACTGTCTAACCAGTCCCAGTGAGATGAGCCAGGTTCCTCAGTTGGAAATGCAGAAATCATCCACCTTCTGCATTGATCTCGCTGGTAGCTGCAGACCAGAATTTTTCCTATTTGGCCATTGCTAGCCACCTCAAGCCCAAATCTTTTATAATGGGCAGTAAGCCTGTTGCGCCTTGCTCTGGAAGGAGGCATTTTTGTTACAGTGAAGAGTAAACAAATTTTACTTTGCTCCAGATAAAGACACTATTACAACCTTCTAAGGCTGTTCACTATACAGACATCCTTGAAAAAATAATCTAGGAAAAAAATCAGTCAGTATCTCTGAGCGTAAGATGTGCAGAAACTTAAAAGACCTGTGGACAATTGTCTCCCAACACTAATCAGCCAGTGAAACTCCACTTCGATATGTGGGTCATAATTCTTTAAAGATTTCCAACTGAAGCTTAGCACAGCAGCAACCTTCTCAAAACTCCATGGTTTCCACTCCAATCCCAAATATCCCCATTTTTTTTTCTCCCTAGCAGTTTCTCCATATTAAGCCCAGTCCTCACTCTTATATTTGCTCTGGCAGCTTAACTATTTGCTCATAGCCCCAGATCTTAGATTCACCTCTGACTCATGTGTCTAGCTCATATTCTCTGGCAGGTTTCTCCCTTGGATAATGTGCCAGTAACAACTGCCTTACCTAATGAGTGCTGGGACTCTGTTACTGCCCTGATGAGGAGGCCTCTCCCCTCAGAGAGCACATACTGACTATGAAACTGATCACTTCTAGGGCCAGAAAGGACAATCTATAGGTGATGAAAATCATTACAGGAAACTGGGTTCAGCGCTCTCTAGCTTTTCTCTTTTTTTTTTTTTTTTTTTTTTTGAGACAGAGTTTCGCTCTTGTTACCCAGGCTGGAGTGCAATGGCGTGATCTCGGCTCACCGCAACCTCTGCCTCCTGGGTTCAGGCAATTCTCCTGCCTCAGCCTCCTAAGTAGCTGGGATTACAGGCACGCACCACCATGCCCAGCTATTTTTTTTTTTTTTTTGTATTTTTAGTAGAGACGGGGTTTCACCATGTTGACCAAGATGGTCTCGCTCGATCTCTTGACCTTGTGATCCACCCGCCTCGGCCTCCCAAAGTGCTGGGATTACAGGCTTGAGCCACCGCGCCCGGCCTTCTTTGTTTTTTTAATGTGTCTTCTGGGGAAGGAGGGGACTCATTCTGTTTATGTGCAATTTTAGTTAATGCTGTTTGGAATAGTCATTCAGTCTGTAAACCCAATATGTTGCCATAGAAACAGGTCTCTATCTGAAATTTATCCAATCAATTCTAAAATTATTCAGAAAACCTTCATAAATTAGAAGTAATCTAACAGATACCCAGAATGTCAGCGTTTAGGTAATAAGCTGCATTTTCACTTTTTATTTAATTATTTTAAAGTCAAGAAATAAACAGCAAAGAATCCAACTTAGATACACAAATGCTCCCTGACCTGTGATACAGTTCCATCCCAATAAACCCATCATAAGTTAAAAATATTTTAAATTGAAAATGCATTTAATACATTTAAGCTACAGAGCATCATAGCTTAGCCTGACCTAGCTTAAATGTGCTCTGAACACTCACATTAGCCTAAAATGGGGCAAAATTATCTAAAACAAAGCCGATTTTGTGATAAAGTGTTGACTATCTCATGTAATTTATTGAATACTGTACTGAAAGTGAAAAAACAGTGGTTATGTGATACTCAAAGTACAGTTTGTGCATATCGTTTTTGTACCATCATAAAGTCAAAACAATTCTAAGTCAAACCACTTTAAGCCAAGGACCATCTGCACATGGAAATAGAGACATACTCAAGCTAAGAAAATTCTTCATTGATTATTTTATTCTGGAAACAGCATTATTATAAAGCAACATATGCCATTTAGAAAAGACAAGGTTATGTTTCTTTTTAAATTTTTTTTTAACTTTTACTTTAGATTCAAGGGTACATGTTCAGGTTTGTTATAGAGGCAAACTGCATGTCACAGGGGTTTGGTATACAGATTATTTTGTCACCCAGGTAGTAAGTATAGTACCCAATAGGTATTTTTTCTAATTCTCTCCCTCCCTCCACCCTTCACTCTTTAGTAGGCCCTGGTGTATATTGTTCCCCTCTTTGTGTTCATATGTTTTCATTGTTTAGCTACCACTTATAAATGAGAATGCATGGTATTTGATTTTTCTGTTCCTGCATTAGTTTGCTAAAGATAATGACCTCCAACTCCATCCATGTTGCTGCAAAGGACATGATCTCCTTCTTTTTTATGGTTGTGTACTATTCCATTATGTATATGTATCACATTTTTTAAATCCAGTCTACTGTTTATGGGCATTTAGGTTGATTCCATGTCTTTGCTATTGTGAATAGTGCTACGATGAACATATGCATGTATGTGTACTTACGTTAGAAAGATTTACACCCCCTTGGGTACTCACCCAATAATGGGATTGCTGAGTCAACTGGTAATTCTGCTTTAAGTTCTTTGAGAAATCATCACACTGCTTGCTACAGTGGCTGAACTAATTTACACTCCCACAAACAGTGTATAAGAGTTTCCTTTTCTCTGCAACCTCATCAGCATCTTTTTTTTTTTAACCTTTTAATCATAGCCACTCTGATTAGTATGAGATTGTACCTCATTGTGGTTTTGATTTGCATTTCTCTAATGATTAGTGATGTTGAGATTTTTTTCATATGCTTGTTTGTTGCATATATGTCTTCTTTTGAAAAGTTTCTATTAATGTCCTTTGCCTACTTTCTAATGGGATTGTTTGCTTTTGCCTTGTAAATTTGTATAAGTTCCAAATAGATTCTGGATATTAGATTTTTGTTGGACACATACCTTGCAAATATTTTCTATAATTCTGTAGGTTGTCTGTTTACTCTGTTGATAGTTTCTTTTACTGTGCAGAAGCTCTTTAGTTTAATTAGGTCCAATTGTTAATTTTTGTTTTTGCTGCAATTGCTTTTGGTGTCTTCATCATTAAATCTTTGCGAGGTCCTATGTCCAGAATGGTATGTCTTAGGTTATCTTTTAGGGTTTTCATAGTTTTAGTTTCACATTTAACTCTTCAATCCATCTTGAGTTGGTTTTTGTATACCATTTATGGAAGGGGTCCAGTTGCAGTCTTCAGCATATGGCTAGTCAGTTATCCCAGTATCATTTATTGATAGAGAGTCCTTTCCCCATTGCTTGTTTTTGTCAGCTTGGTCAAAGATCAGATAGTTGTAAGTGTGCAGAATTATTTCCCACCTCTCTATTCTGCTCCATTGGTCTATGTAACTGTTTTTGTACCAGTACAATACTGTGTTACTTATTGTAGCCTTGAAGATTGTTTGAAGTTGGGTAATTGGATGCCTCCAGATTTGTTCTTTTTGCTTAGAATTGCCTTGGCTATTTTGGCTCTTTTTTGTTTCAATATGAATTTTTAAAGTTTTTTTTCTAATTCAGTGAAGAATGTCATTAGTAGTTTGATAGGAAAAGCATTTAATCTGTAAATTGCTTTGGGCAGTATGGCCATTTTAACAATATTGAGTCTTCCTATCTGTATTAGTTCATTCTCACACTGCTATCAAGAACTACCTGAGACTGGGTAATTTATAAAGGAAAGAGGTTTGACTCACAGTTCCACATGGCTGGGGAGGCCTCAGAAAACTTATAATCATGGCAGAAGGGAAAACAGACATGTTCTTCACATGGTGACAGGAGAGAGAAGTGTAGTGTGAAGAGGGGAAAGCCTCCTTATAAAACTGTAAGATCTCGTAAGCACTCACTATCATGAGAACAACATGAAGGAACTGCCTCCCATATACTTACCTCCCCCAAGGTCCATCCCCCAACATGAAGTGATTACAATTTGGATTACAATTCAAGATGAGATTTTGAATGGGGACAAAGACAAACCATATCATTCTGCCCATATCCCCTCCTAAATCTCATGTCCTCACATTTTAAAACACAATCATGCCTTTCCAATAGTTCCTCAGTCTTAACTCATTCTAGCATTAACCCAAAAAGTCCAAGTCCAAAGTCTTATTTGAGACAAATCGAGTTGCTTTTGCCTATGAGCCTGTAAAATCAAAAGCAAGTTAGCTGTTTCCTAGTTGCAGTAGGGGTACAGACATTGGGCAAATATACTCATTCCAAATGGGAGACATTGGACAGAACAAAGGGGCTACAGCCCCATGTGCGTCCAAAATCCAATACGGCAGTCACTGAACCTTAAAGTTCCAAAATAATCTCCTTTGATTCCATGTCTCACATCCAGGTCACTGATGTGAGAGCGGGGGCTCCCATGGCCTTGGGCAGCTCCACTCCTGTGGTTTTTAAGGGTACAGCCCACCTCCCAGCTGCTTTCATGGGCTGGTGTTGACTGTATGCAGCTTTTCCAGGCACATAGTGCAAGTTGTTGCTGGATCTACCATCCTGGGGTCTGAAAGACAGTGGCCCTCTTCTCACAGCTCCACTAGGCAGTGCCCCAGTAGAGACTCCATGTAAGGTCTCAGACCCCACATTTCCTTTCCGCACTCTCCTAGCAGAGGTTCTCCATGAGAACTCTGCCCCTGAATCAATCTTCTGCCTGGATATCCAGGTGTTTCCATACATCCTCTGAAATCTAGGTGAAGGTTCTGAAACCTCAATTCTTGACTTCTGTGTGTCCACAGGTTCAACACTACTTGTAAGTCACCAAGGCCTGGGGCTTGCACCCTCTGAAGCAGTGGCCTGAGCTGTACCTTGGCCCTTTTAGCCATGGCTGGAGCAGCTGAAACTCAGGGCACCAAGTCCCGAGGCAGCACACAGCAAGGGGACCCTGGCCCTGACCCATGAAACCAATTTTCCCTCCTAGGCCTCCAGCTGCTGTGAAGGTCTGTGACATACCTTGAAGACATTTTCCCGATTGTCTTTGGTGATTAATATTTGGCTCCTCATTACTTATGCAAATTTCTATAGTCAGATTGAATTTCTCCCCCCAAAATGGGTTTTTCTTTTCTACTGCAGACTCCGGCTACAAATTTCCCAAACTCTCATGCTCTGTCACCTCTTAAATGTTTTGCTGCTTAGAATTTTCTTCCACTAGATACCCTCAATCATTTCCCTGAAGTTCAAAATTCCACAGACCCTAGGGCAGGGGCAAAATGCCACCAGTCTCTTTGCTAAAGCATACCAACAGTGACCTTTACTCCAATTCCCAAGAAGTTCCTCATCTCCATCTGAGATCACCTCAGCCTGAACGTCATTGTCCATATCACCATCAGCATTTTGGCCAAAACCATTCAACAAGTCTTTAGGAAGTTCCAAACTTTCCCACATCTTTCTTTCTTCTTCTGAGCCCTCCAAACTGTTCCAACCTCTGCCTGTTACCCAGTTCCAAAGTTGCTTCCGCATTTTAGGGTATCTTTACAGCAGCACCCCACTCTCTGAGCTATCAATTTACTGTATTAGTCCATTTTCATGCTGCTATAAAGAACTCCCTATGACTGGGCAATTTATAAAGGAAAGAGATTTGATTAACTCACAATTCTGCATGGCTGAAAAGGCCTCAGGAAACTTACAATCATGGCAGGAGAAGCAAACACCTCCTTCTTCGTATGGCAGCAGGAGAGAGAAGTGCAGAGCAAAGTGGGGAAAAGGACCTCATAAAACTCAGGAGAACTCACTATCATGAGAACAGCATGGGGGAACTACCCCCATGATCTAATCATCTCCCATGAGGGTCCCGCCCCCAACTCATAGGGATTACAATTCAAGATGAGATTTTAGATGGGTACACAGCCAAACCATATCACTACTCATGAGCATGGGATGTTTTATCATTTGTTTATGCCATTTCTTAGTTTTTTGAGCGGTGTTTGTAATTCTCTTCATGAAGATCTTTCATCTCCCTGGTTAGCTATATTACTAGGTGTTTTATTCTTTTGGTGGCAATTGTAAATGGGATTGTATTCCTGATTTGGCTCTTGGCTTGGATGTTGTTGGTGCACGGGAATGCTACTGGCTTTTATACATTGATTTTATATCCTGAAACTTTGCTGAAGTTGTTTCTAATATCAAGGAGCTTTTGGGCAAAGACAATGGGCTTTTCTAGGTATAAAATCACATTGTCTGTAAACAGAGATAGCTTGACTTCCTCTCTTCCTATTTGGATACTTTTTATTTCTTTCTCCTGCCTAATTGCTGTGACCAGAACTTCCAGTACTATGTTGAATAAGAGTGGTGAGAGAGAACATTCTTGTCTTGTTCCAGTTTTCAAAAGGAATGCTTCCAGCTTTTGCCCATTTGGTATTATGTTGGCAGGGGGTTTGCCATAGATGGCTCTTAGTATTTTGAAGTATGTTCCTTCAACACCTAGTTTATTGAGAGTTTTTAACATGAAGAGATGTTGGATTTTACCAAAAGCCTTTTCTGCATCATTGAGATAATCACGGCTTTTTGGTTTTTGTTCTGTTTATGTGATTAGTCACATTTGTTAATTTGCATAAGTTAGTCATCTTTGCATCCCAGGGATAAAGCCTACTTGATAATGGTGGATTACATTTTGGATGTGCTACTGGATTCAGTTTGCCAGTGTTTTGTTGAGGGTTTTTGCATCTATGTTTATCAAGAATATGAGCACGAAGTTTTCTTTTTTTGTTGTGTCTCTGCCAGGTTTTGGTATCAGGATGATGCTGACCTCATAGAATGAGTTGGGGAGGAGTCCCTCATCCTCAATTTTTTGGAATAGTTTCAGTAAGAATGGTACCAGCTCTTCTTTATTCATATGGTAAAATTTACCTATGAATCCATCTGGTCTTGGACTTTTTTTGGTTGGCTTTTTATGACTGCCTCAATTTTGGAACTCATTACTGGTCTGTTCAGGGATTTTTGTGGTTCAGTCATCAGAGGTTGTCTATGCCCAGGAATTTGTCTATTCTTCTAGATTTTCTAGTTTGTGTGCTTAGACGTGTTTATAGTGGTCTCTGAGGCTTTTTGTATTTCTGTAGGATAAGTGGTAATGTCCCCTTTGTAATTTCTATTTGTTTTTATTTGGATCCTCTCTTTTTTTTTTTTCGTTATTAGTCTAGATAGCAGTCTATTTGTTTTGTTTTATTTTGTTTTATTTATTTATTTTTTTTTTCAAAAAACTAACTCCTGGATTCACTAATGTTTTGTATAATTTTTCACATTTCTTTCAGTTCTGATTTTGGTTATTTCTTGTCTTCTGCTAACTTTGGAGTTGGTTTGTTCTTATTTCCCTAGTTCCTCTAGTTGTGATGTTAAGTTGTTAATTTGAGATCTTTCTAACTTTTCGATGTGGGTGTTCAGTGCTATAAACTTGCCTCTTAATACTGCCTTAGCTGTGTTTCAGAGATTCTGGTATGTTGCATCTCTATTCTCATTTATTTAAAACATTTATTGATGTCTGCCCTAATTTCACTGTTTACCCGAAAGTCATTTAAGAGCAGGTTGTAGGGTGAGCTCAAACTTTCTGCTCCCTCTCAAGCTTGGAGGCAGCAGATGAAGGGACTTTAGCGGTGGCTGTGGCAGAGGATCTTTCATTTGTCTTTTGGGGCTCCACCTCAGAAAGATACAGAGCACTATCAATCAGTGCAATTAGCCCAGGATGGGGCCACTGCACTTTAGACCCAAGGGCAAGGAGGGGTGCTGCCTGGTGATGAGCAGGGAGAGTAGGTGGGTCCTGGAGGGAGACAGACTGGCCTCTTCTCCTTAGGGAAACTTCAGCTTGCTGGAGGGGTGGTTCAAGCACTCAGGGTCTCTGCTCTTTCCTTAGTCTGAGAGTAGCAAGGGAAGTACCACAGCAGTAGCAGTGGCAAAGGGCCTTTTGGTTTTGGGAGCTATACCTCAGAGAAACAGAGCCACTGCCAATGGGATTGTACAGCTAGCGGGTGGGTGGGCTGCATGCTGGCCTGAGTTCGGGGCGCACTTGGTGAAGAGCAGGGGGTGGAGGATCACAGACAGGAGAGACTGGCCTCTTCCATTGGTGAATGTGGGTGCTGAAAGTGCAGGTATAGCCCTCAGGATCTGTGTTTCTTCCCCAGATAGAGCAGCAGAGGCCAAACTTTTGCCATGGGAGAGGGGCTGTTGGCTGCCTCTGGGAGACCCTGCTCGGGGAACTCAGAGCCACTCCCAGTGGGCATGCTCAGCTGGGTTTGGGGCAGCTGATCTGCAGACCTGATCCAACAGCCCCACCTGGTGAAGAGTTGAGGGTGGGGGCTCACAGAGAAGAGAGACTGGACTCTGTATGAGGGCTACAGTGTGCAGGAGGTGCCAGCATAAGGACTATGCCCTTTGTTCCTTCCTTAGCCCTAGGGTATTAGGGTGGTACCACTACAGGTACAATGGTGAAGAGGTTGCGGGTTGACTCTGGGATTTCCTCCTTAGAGAAATGCAGAGCTGTCTCTGACTGAAGTGCCCAGGTGGGGCACAGTAGCTGTGGGGAAGTCCCAGGTCAGGGGCCCCTGCCCAGTGAGGAGAAGCGGGGACAGGGACCCAGTGAAGAACAGTCCAGACACACTTCTGTGGAGCAGCTGTGCTGTGCTGAGGACCAGCAGTTCCCAATCACTGTGCTCCCTCCAGCACCTAAGGGCAGGAGCAGTGAGGGCCGTGGGACAGCAAAAAAGGCAACCAGCCTCTCCCTCTGGGAGCTCTGTCCCAGGGAAGTGCAGAGCTAGTACGACCAACTTTCTATAGTGACAGAAATGCACTGTCATCATCTGTGTTGTTCAGTATGATACCTACTAGCTACTTATGGGTACTGAGCATGTGAATGTAGCTAGTGGCAAAGAGCTAAATTTATTTAAAATGTTAATTAATTTAAATTTAAATAGGCACTTGTGGCTAGCAGCTACCAGCTGAAAACTCACAGAGTTGGGGTCAAACTGCTGAGGTTCAAATTCTGGTTTCACGCTTCACTACTTACTCCTATTCTTCTCCTGTTGTTGGGTTGATGTCAAGGTTCAATGTGTTAAACTATATTAACATATAAATCTTAGCAATTCTTTTTATATACCAGTTATACAATTTACCAGCCACATGCTCAAGTTACCTAATCTCACAGAATCAACTTCACCTACCAATAATACTACCGTATGGGATTTTTATGAGAATTAAACGAACTAATGTGTTAAATGGCTTAGGATATGCCCATCACATGGAAGCCCTCAACACATATTAAATGCTATTATAAAATTATTGTCAAAACAATGTTGTAACAAATAAATTTTTGCAACTTGCAGGAAATACTGGGGAAAACGTAGTGAAGTTATTATGATTTATAAAGTGAGCCAATAATATTGAGTCAAGTCAAAATTTGTTCAACAGCAAAATTTTAAACTTTAAACCCAGAGTGATTTCACCAAGATTTATAGAACATGTGGGACTCATCTTAACACAATCTGCCAACTTTTATTTTTCTCAGCTGTAGACTTAGCAGAAAAAAAAAATCTATATGAATATGTATTTACCTTGTCCTTCTTATTTGGTTTTACAAGCTCCTTATTTTCAGTACCTGGTGGCACGGGAAAGTTAGAACAAATATATCACTGTAGGAAATCCTGTTTCCCATTATTTCAGGATATGCTGAGCCCATCAATGATATACCCAGCTCTAAAAACAACATATTTATAGCCACAATTTTACACATTTCAAATGATTTCTTACTGTGAAATTCAAATAAATGAGTAACTCCTACATACATATTAACTCCTTTTTTATTTATATCTTAAATATGGTTCCAAATGATAAAACATGTAGAATCTAAGAGTTTGGAGGATTTTTTAACATGTTATAAAAGTGTTTCTGCAAATTTACAGAAATTTATGAAGTCTGGAAAGTCTGAATTGGACTGCTGTTGGTTGTGGCTTAAAACTATTTTATTTTATAAATGGACCTAGTGTGATCTTCTCATTTTTCTGGCATCTTTACAGCAGACAAGGAAAGTTCTTGTTTTTCCAGCAATGTCTTCTTGGTAAAGTCTAAGTAGGTCAGAGGAAGAAGTAAAATGTTTTTATTTCAGTGAGAAATGAAAAACTCAGAACCTACTTTATATTTAAAGCTGCTTTCACTGATGCAGTTGCCTAAAAGCAAGCAAGTAGCAGGTCCTTGCTCCCAGATATCTGCTCACAGATCATGAAAACAAACCTTCAGGGTTTGAAGTGCAAATTTTCTGGAATGTTTTGTCCTAAATTGCCCATGCGATATCAAAGACATGAAGTGTAGTTCCTCCGCCATGGCTGCCCCATCAGCAGGCTCCCTGCAATGAGCAGTTAGTTCTAATTAATAGTTAACCTCAGGCAGAGAATGTAATTTGGCTTTGTGTCATTTTCAAGCACAGACTCTGGGATAAGAGTAAGGCATTCAAAAAAGAAGGAAGGAAAGAAATGGTATGAGGAATTAGATTTAGAGACAGCAGCAAGATGATCCCTATCTGATTTTCCCAAATCTTCACACATTGGATTACAGTGTCTGGAGCGGTCTGTCAGAAGGGCACAGATTACATTTATGCTATGTCCCTTCTGCAAGGGATAATGCTTCTGTTGATCTGAACTTTCAGCTAATGGTAAAGGTTTTGATAGTGACATTAAACACTTTATTATGCTAACATGTATAACTCAGTTGGTAACTGGAGTCTCCCCATTCCTTGAGATCTAACTAAAATTGTGCAAGTCCAAAACCCATCCTAGGACTCTCATGATTTCCACATCTACAAGTGTGTCTTTAAATCACTAGGCATCAATTTTGACAAAAAATCCAAGACTTTTATCAATTTTCAATTTTCCCCCAAATAAAAGTCTACTCCCAGAGAACACTCATGATTAATAGAACCCACTGAAGTTTCAGAGGTGGTGTACCTATGTAAAGAGAGGTCACCTCTCACCTCATTCCACAAAAACTTTAAAAAAGTTATCATTGCCTCCTTGTGCTTTGAAGTCATCTGTGGCTCCTGCCACCAGACAAGGTGGGCCTGTAGGCTCCAGGTGACTAGGGGACACTGACGAAAGAGGCCCTGCCACAGGGTGAGAAGCAAATGACAAGTGGCCCCAGGTGAGACGCATGGCTTCCCAACAGCACACTAACCAGTGCTCAAGGGTCTCAAATCTCTGAAGCCTGTGCCTTCAACATGGAGTTTAGGCCCAAACTGTTTGTGACAGATGACAGTGCACTTCTATCGTCACAGAAAGCTTACTGAACAGCAAGTACTGCTCTAAAGATTCTATACTAATATTTTCCTGATAAAATTTAGTGCAATAATGTGAATTCCAGGAAGAAATTTGGAGCATACGATAGAAAATGTAGGTATGCCAGTCTTTGGGAATGAAAAGAAAATTAAACAGTATGTGTTTAGGTAACCCAAAAGACACACTTTCCACTTGCCTGATTCATTCTACACTGTCCCAGATAATCATGGCATAATAAAGAAAAGTCAGTCCCATGTAAGACTAAATGGTTCTGGGATGGAGTTCTTACCAAGAAGTAAGTACCAGCACATAAAAATATTAAGGACTACCTCTTTAGGAAAAACATAAATAAGAAAAATTGGCCAGGTGCAGTGGCTCACACCTGTAATCCCAGCACTTGAGAAGGGTGAGGCTGGAGAATTGCTTGAGCCCAGGAGTTTGAGACCAGCCTGAGACCCTGTATCCTCAAAAAAATTTTAAAACTTAGCCAGGCACGGTGGTACACACCTGTGGTCCCAGCTATTCAGGGGGCTGAGGCAAGAGGATTGCTTAAGCCTAGAAGGTCAAGGCTGCAGTGAGCCTGATGGCACCACTTCATTCCAGCTTGGACAACAGAGCCAAAAGTAAGTGGAAGGAAGGAAGAAAGGAAGGAAGGAAGGAAGGAAGGAAAGAAGAGAGGGAGGGAGAGAGGGAGGGAGGGAGGCCAACTGTCTCTGTCTCTCTCTCTCTCTCTCTCTCTCTCTCTCTCTCTCATACACACACATACACACACACACATACACACACACACACACAGAGAGAGAGAGAGAGAGAGAGAGAGAGAGAGAGAGAGAACTTTACAAGGGAGACAATGGTAAGAAATTAACCAGAAAATTACCTGACCACAATCTTTATTTTACCACCAAAAACAAAATGAAAAGAAAATAAAGAAACCTTTCAGTTATTACTATGGCCTAGGGCCAATTTCTTGATAATTGGAATATGTTTTGTTAATTTAAGATTTAGCTTCCTGCTTAAACATGTTGTGTGAGCTACTAGATACTGGCTTGTTTTATATTCTAAATTACTTTTATTTCTCCTTGTGGAAGGGATTTGAAATGAGTCCCATTTAGAAAGCAAGCCATCAGGGCAGGAGAATGATGATGAACACACTAACGTCAGTACATACACTTAAGAGAGCCTTGCAACCTTGGCTTAAGTGCTAAACTAAATATGGTATCTCATCACACTTCGGTACTTGTGAGCCAACACCAAGGAAAAGCAAACTGAAATGAATGAGGTTCTTTGATTAATTTTCTAGTAAAAGCAGTTTAAATATCACACTTCAAAGTAATTTAAATTATAGCAGATGGAAATTGCCTTAAATAGGTTTCTGCACACTCTCCCAGAATTGAAAAGTCTTCTATTTAGGTATCATAGCCTATCTTTATATGATTTACTTGTTGGTATCTGCTACTTCTATCAAGCTGCCCGGTTAGAGGGTGGGGGCTGCCCTATCTCTCTACTCTCACTGTCAAACTCCTGATCAGATGCATTCATGACTAAAGATTGAGCCTTTTTTGTTCACTTCAGCTTCTTTTCTGCCTAGACTTCCCTTCCTTGTGTTCATTATTCAAACCAGAAAGGCCTTTCTGGACTTGTTAGGCTGCTGAGAGGTCACTCAGTCCTCTCAGCCTTTAACCTATGGAATTACTCTGAAACTGAGGGCCATGAACTACTGAATCTTTACCTATTTCCTTTGGCTCCTAGGGACTATTTTTATTTCAGTTCCCATCACCTTCCCTGTTCTTAGCCATGACTTGAGAGATTTGCAGGATTCTGTGGTAGGCAGAACAATGACCCCCCCAAAGATTTTCACAGTCTAATCTCCAGAACCTGTGAATGTTTCCTTACATGGCTAAAGAGACTTTGAAAATGTAATAAAGGTTATGGATATTAAAATAGGGAGGTTATCCTGAATCATCAAGGTGGGCTCAGCCCACTTATACAAGCACAGAAAAGCAGAGAAATTTCTCCAGCTATAGTCAGTCAGTAGAGATGCATCAGAAGACAAACGAGGCGGAGGAGAGATGCCATGGAAGAGGGAGCCAGAGAGATTCAAAACCCGAGAACAGCTTGACCCACTGTTCTGGCTTTGCAGACAGTGGGAGACAAGAGTCAAAGAATGCAGACAGCTTCTAAAAGCTGAGAACAACCTCTGTCCAACAAACAGCAAGGAAACAGAAAATTCTGTCTTGCAGTCACAAGGAACTGAATTCTAACAATAACTTTAATGAGCCTGGAACTGAATCCTTCCACCGCCTCCACTCCCAGAGCCTCCAGATAAGATCTAGGTCATCCAACACTTTAATTTCAGCCTGTGGCATCCAGGGAATAGAAACCAGCTGAACCTACCAGACTGCTTACCTACATGACTATGACATAATAAATCTGTGTTGTTTGTGATAATTTATTTACAGAAGCAATAAAAAAGCAAATACTGGCCAGGTGGGGTGGCTCACACTTGTGATCCCAGCACTTACAGAGGCTGAGGCAGGTGGATCATCTGAGGTCAGGAGTTCGAGACCAGCCTGGCCAACAAGGCAAAAACCCATCTCTACTAAAAATACAAAAATTAGCCGGGTGTAGTGGTGGACATCTGTAATCCCAGCTACGTGGGATGCTATGGCAGGAGATTGCTTGAACCCAGGAGACAGAGGTTGCAATGAGATGAGATTGTGCCACTGCACTCCAGCCTGGGTGACAGAGCAAGACTCTGTCCAAAAAGAAAAACTCACGTGAATACTGATTCTATTACCAGGAATGAGATACTGCTATAACAAATACCTAAACTTGTAGAAACAACTTTAGAATCAAGTGATGGGTGGTGATATTAAAAATGCTTAGGAGCATGATAGAAAAGCCTAATTAATTGAATAGCTTATTAGCAAATGTGGAATTGAAGGATGCTCTGGTAATCTCTGAGAAGAAAATGAGAAACACAATATTGAAGACTGCTGGAAGGAGAAGTTTCGTTAGATAGAAGCAGAAAGCTTACATATATTGTGTTCTGCAGTTATACTGAAGGCAGAATTTGTAAGTGACAAATCTGGTCATTTAGCTGAGGAAATTTTCAAGCAACAAGTTGAAGGTGTGACTTGGTTTTTCTTGTTGCTTATAGTAAAATGAAAGATGAGAGAGAGAAATTGAGAGTTGACCTATTAAAAAGAAACCAATACTTGATGATTTTATAAATTCTATACCTATTTAAATGGAAACAGACTAAAATTAAGAGATTCACTGTCAGGAAGTCATGTTATAGAAAAAGAGCTCAGGATGTGTCTGTAAAACCTTTTGGTAATGTGTCAGAAAAGTCAAAAGGTTGGAATATTTAGTTACGTAAATGACTACTTGAAGATATTAAAAGTGTGACACAGCAATCTATTTGTCCATTTCAACAGAAGCCATAAATAAAGATGGGATTATGTAGGAAAGAACCGTGTACAAAGTCCCCCTGACATACATGGGAGACTCACAAAGTTCCTCAGAATATTAGGACAGTGGAAATTCTGCCAGCTAGCACTGAAAGAGGTAGAGTACAAAATTTTCAAAAACTGTCAGTCCAAAAAAATTCTATCTGAAGAAAACAGACGGCTATGGTCTGAACATTTATGTCCCTTAAAAATTTATGTTAAAATCCTAATCCCAAGGCAATAGTGTTAGGAGGTGGGATCTTTGAGGAGGCTATTGGATCATGAAGGCAGAGCCTTAGTGAATGGGATTAGTGACCTTATGAAGAGACCTCAGAGCCTGCCTTGCCTTTCCACCACGTGAAGATACAGCAAAAAGATGCCCTCTATAAGTAACAGTCACTCACTGGACACAAAACCTGCCTGTGTCTTGATCTTGGACTTCCCAACCTCCAGAACTGTAAGAAATAAATTTCTAGTGTTTATAAGTCTTCCAGAATATAGTCTTTTTCATTATAGCATCTGAATGGACTAAGACACAGGCTGATAAAACTACTCTGTTGTAAACATGTGTTGTCTTTCCTAAATTAAAAAAGAAAATGTGACTCAGAGGGAAGAACCAAGAACCACAGAGGATTTTTTTTTCACCAGGCCTTGAAATCCAACGGAGTTTGCCTGGCTGGGTTTTTCAATTGCTTAGAACCAGTGATTCCTTTCATTCTCTCATCTTTCTCCCTTTTTGAACATTAATATCTGCAAGTGTTATCCTATGCCCATCCCACCATTATATGTTTGAAGCAGATCCGTTTTTTTTTTTTTTTTAGTTTCACAGGTTCAAAGATTGAGAGGAACTATTCTTCAGGGAGGATTATACCCAAACTCTCACCTACACATAATTTAAGATTATTTGGGTGATTGGATTTGGGACTTTAGAGTTCATAGAATTTAGATGAGCTTTTGCACTTAAATCAATGCTGTAATGGGATGAGATCTTTGAAGATCTTGGGATGAAATACATGTATTTTGTATAAGGAATAGACATGAATCTTTGAGGGCTGTAAGGTGGACTGTGGACTGTGGTAAGCAGAATAATTACCGCCACCACCACCACCCACTCCAAAGACTTCCATGGACCAATTCTTAGAATAACAGTTACTTCAGATTGTAATAGGGAAAGAGACTTTGCCAAGGTGATTACAGTTATGGACATTAAAATAGGGACATAAGGCCAGGTACAGTGGCTCACGCCTGTAATCTCAGCACTTTGGAAGGCTGAGATGGGCAGATCACCTGAGGTCAGGAGTTCAAGACCAGCCTGACCAATATGGTGAAACCCCATCTCTAGTAAAAATACAAAAAGAATTAGTCAGGTGTGGTGGCAGGTCCCTGTATCCCAGCTATCAGGAAGCAGAGGCAGGAGAATTGCTTGAACTCAGGAAGCAGAAGTTGCAGTGAGCCAAAATTGCACTATTGTACTCCAACCTGGGCGACAAGAGGAAAACTCAGTTTCAAAAAAAACAAAAAGTGGAAGAGGAAATCTGAAAAGTTAACCACAGAGATGCAGCAGAAAAGTAGTAAGAAAAATGATAGAAAAGAATTGGTCAGAGAGATCCTAAGCACAAGAGGAACTGGACCTACTGCTACCAGCTTTAAATATGGTGAAAGAAGGCCACAAGCCAGAGAATGCACAAAGCCTCTAGAAGCAGTGAACAATATCCACTCCCCAGCCTCCAACCAACAGCCAATGAGGAAATGGGAATTTCAGTCCTACAATTGCATAGAACTGGATTCTGCCATCTAGAATGAGCCTGAAAGTGAATTCTTCATCAGAGATTCCAGGTAAGATCCCAGACTAAAGCAGCACCTTGATTTCAGCATTGTGGTACCCAGAGCAGAAAAGCCAGCTGAGCCTACCAGATTTCTGACCTATGTAATAGTGAAATACGTTCAGTTATTTTAAACTGCTGAGTTTGTGACAGTTTGTTATGGTAGCAATAATCATCTAATACATATTCACATCCAGAGATTAAAATCATTTAAAGGATTTGATCCTGTCTTTCTAATAGTTTAGTAATAATAAAACCATATTTTCATGTAAACTATGATCAAAAGATCATTTTAAATGACTTTGTCTTTCACAGAAGGAATTTCAAATATTTATTTTATGCCTTATGCTGAAAGCTGGCATTCCTTCTATTATTTGCTGCTCTTTTTAAGAATAATCAGTTCACAGATTCAAGATCTAAAATGCACTTCTCCAAGACTGGCCAGATCACAAGACAGCAGTACTCTTATGAGTTTCTCCCTTGAGTCATGAGTGGTGACTTTGAGTTCCAGAAGATCAAAATGGCATGCTGAAAAATAGCTCTTGGCTAAATCAAGAGGCCTGAATTCTAGTCCTAACTCTGACATGAAAGAGCAAGGAAGCCTCTTTGGAAGAAATTAATTAACCTCTATGGATCTCGTTTTCTTCCTTTTTAGAATAAAGGAATTGGAAATTCATGGTGGCTTTCATGATGAAGTACTGTTTGGTTGAAATCTGAAGTCTTGGTAGCATTAATGAGGCAATTAGGTGGAGTTGCTTACAAGAAGGAGAGCAGTTCAGAAGGCTCAGCAAAACCTGTTTTACATGCCACTTACTATAATATTAGTCTCCCAGTGAATTTAGTGACCAAAAAAAGAGCAAAAATAAAAGTCTATAAATGAGCCTAGAAGAATGCACAACACTTTGCAGTGTTACCTCTGTGGAGGGCTACAGGGAAGCTTTATGGAGTAGTGTGCAAGGGCATAGCCTTTGTTGTCAAGTTAAGTTTTGGCTCTGCCACTTCCCAGCTGTGTGTTTTCTCTACATCCTTCAGTTTCCTCATCTATAAAATGTATGTGTGCGTGCAAAATTGCTTAAGATAGATCTTTACATAATGTGCATTCTATAAATTAGCATATATTACACAAGTATTTGTCAATGTTATTGCTATGGACAGAATTATGTCCCCCCAAAATTCATATGCTGAAGTCATTAATATGATGTTAGTTGGAGATATGGCCTTTGGGAGGTGATTAAGTTTAGATGAGGTCATGAGCATGAGGCCCTCATGATGGAATTAGTGTCCTTATAAGAAGAGAGAACTTGCTGTCCCTCTTCACCATGTGAGAACCCAGTGAGAAGGCAGCTGGCCATCTACAAGGGAAAAAGAGAGCCCTCCCCAGAACCAGATTATGCTGGCACTCTAATCTTAGACTTTTAGCTTCCAGAATTGTGAGAAAAAAAAAAAAGTACTTCTATTATTTAAGCCATCCAGTCTATGATACTTTGTTATGGCCAAGTGTAATTACTAATAAAATTATTAAGGAAAAAATTAGTTTTTGCTCTGTAGCTGCTGTTTTATTTAACTTTTTACAATGAGACTATATTAATGAATTCTTTTATAATTTAAAATAAAGAAAAGCAGGTGAAAAAAACACAAAAGGTTCCTAATTCATTTGGAGTGATGCCTTCCTTCAATTATCTCCTAAACTTCAGAGTGAGACCAACTGCAGGTTGAATGAGACATCAATAAAAGACATCAATAGACAGTTTTATCAAACTCACTCCCAGTTTGTAAGATGTCTCATTGATTTACTTGTCTACCTTAAAGCGAGCAATTAACAGGTATTACAGTTAAAAGATTCTTTAGCACAGTATCAGAAATTCAAGACTGCTCTTTTGATGACATTGAGATATGTATAAAGTTCAGTAATTACTTTAAAGGATGACATTATGAAAAGAAGAGTTTATAAAATTCACAAAATTCAGACCTTGGAAAATAGCTATGAAATTGCCAATACATTGACACTTCTTACAGAATATAAAGCTAAGTTATAAGTTGCTAAATAGAATGTCTCCTTTTAAAAGGACAGCTTTGTGCCTGTTATCAAGATATAACTTAAAAGTGTAATTAATGCTTTCTTGGAGCTTACAAGTTAGTGAGTAAGACAAATATGAATCAAATAAACAAATTAGTGCATAATTATAAACAATAGTTTGGATTTTACTTTGCCTATATCCTCTAAGCCATTTGTCTATAGTACTTTTTATTGCTATTAATCTCACTTTTTTAGACTCTATATTAGCCTTTCCATCAACTCTATGAATAAAAAGCTATACATACAATGGAGAAATTACAATATAAGGCACAAAGTCAGTTTTATGCAACTCTGTGCATAAAAAGGTATACACACAATGGAGAAATTACAATATAAGGCAATATACGGCAGTTTTCAACTGCCTGGAAAATCAGTTGATTCCTAGCTTTGCCACTAACCAAGTGAACTCTCTGAGTTCTTTAAGCCCTGTAAGATTAGTTGGTGCCATATATATCCTTGTAGGGTTCTCTTACATTTAAAATCATATAAATATTTTTCCAAGCCAGACATTATTTTAGATCCCCCAAATTAGCTATTTCGTGGCAAATAGAGTCTGTGTCTTACAGAGGGGAAAAGGGATTTAAAATGATTTATGTATAAAGAAGTTATACAAATGACAGAACGTGGTAGCTCACACCTGTAATCCCAGGATTTTAGGAGGCGGAGGCAGATGGATCACTTGAGGCCAGAAGTTTGAGACCAGCCTGTTCAATGTGGTAAAATCCATATCTACTACAAATACAGAAAAAGTATCCAGGCATGGTGATATACACCTGTAATCCTGGCTACTGGGGATACTGAGGCATGAGCATTGCTTGAACCTGGAAGTCAGAGCTTGCAGTGAACCAAGATCACACCACTGCAGTCCAGCCTGGGTGACAGAATGAGACTCTATCTCACAAAAAGAAAAAAAAAAAGGAATTTACACAAATAATATAATGAGAACGTAATAAGCTTAACTTTAAGAAATACATAATGAAGAATGTTCAACATAATTAATAATGTACAATTTTAGTTGTAACAGGAAGGATGGTTAAACTAGGATGTTGTAATCCTTTTTTCCAGCAATCTTTAAAAACCAAGTCATTTCCCAAGAGTAGTGAGATGACTTTAGAAAGAAGAGAGTTGATATGAAATATCAGGCACGTTTCAGCCCTCTGAACATTATCTGAGCCACTGCCTTCATACCTAAAGTGTTTTTTTTCTATAAATGAAAAGTTCTTTTTAGTTACACACAGCCATACATTATTAATAAAACTCTGTCTTTGAATCATAATTCAAGCTCAAGCCCCTAGAAGTTAAAAGCGTGGATAAGAATTTATAAAAATTTGAAAACTTCACTCAGGAGGTCATTGAGAGTACATTAAAAGGCATTTAGTTTGTTTAAATGTAATGTACTTTATTAATAGGGCTGATTCATACTCACTGTAATACTCCAGGGGGATTAACCACATTAATCTAATTACGAGAGTTTCACAGCACTCTTAGCAGAAAGACTTTCACCAAATTTCAATTATTTTTAGAAGCTCTATCTTTGAATGTAATTTAAAATGTGATTAAGTTCCCTTTTGTGTTATCAAAACTGAATAAAGGCACTGTTTAAGCTTCTTCATAGACAAAAGAATAACTTTATTAATTTTTGTTTCCTCATGTAGCTTAAATCTAACAATGAAAAATATGTGCTTTTATTTATATCTAATGATATTTTTCATTATTCTGTAAACTAAACACAGGTTTCATATTGAATTTTCTTGAACCCTATAAGTTACAGACATAAAATGGTTTTATTGTCTTCCCTTTCACTGCTTTCGAACTTACTTTGTCAAATCTCCCTTTCCTGATCCCTTACAACATGTCCGGTGGATCCCATAGCTTTCTGGTGACTTCGAATATTTAAAAATCCAGTTCAGTCTAGGCCAATTTAATATTTCAGATCTTATACAGTACTCAATTTATATTCATATCCTAGCTTTTTAAACCTCTAATCAGCTGCATCCTGACGGATGTGGATGTACCCAGGACATTGCTTGTTATTTCACTCTTTCAAAGAGGTAGTGAAGCAGACTATTTCCCTGGCCCTTTAATGGTATTCGCAAAGGGGGTGCCTTGTTTCCTCAGTCTGCCGTTCTCAACTCCTCACAGGAGGGAGTGTGCAAGCAAATGAGGTTGGAACTGGTGTTCACTGGAACTAGCCAGCCACTTCAGTGCTGGTGGGGGGGAAATTCCGCTTACTTGGACCCACTGTGCTCCACCCCTCATGGGAGGGAGCATGCAGGTGAGCAGGGGCAGAAGCCAGGGCAAGCACTTTTGGGTGTTGGCAGGAGAAAACTCTGTGCAGGCCCCACAGCAGCATCTGGGAGGGTGCCTATGACCCCTGAAGCCCCAGAGGAAGTGTTACAGTGCTCTTTTATCTCTGCTGTCCACAGACAGCTTAAATGTTAATAGCTTAGTGGACCCGCTACCTTCTCATGTGAGGCAGCTGCCTTCTTCCAGTGAGGGCAAGGGATCAGTGTGACAGCCTTTTGTAACTACGCTAGTGGTTCCTGAGTTCTTGTGTGGACTCCAGGAGGAATGAGGTTGCATGATCAAATTGAAGGATGTTAAATGTGGGAAATGTTGTTGCCAGTGGAGGTGGCTCTCAGCAGGAAGGGGAGCTAAAAAGGGGACAGAGTGGGAAGGTAATCTTCCCCTGAAGTCCAGCCATCTCCAGCCAGATTGTTCTCCGAAGTTACACAGTCAAGCTGTCCCTCTGGAATTAAGCCACTTCTCCCCAACGTCCAGCCATAGTCTCTGCTGTCCAGCTGCTTCTCCTCTCTGCCAGCTGGGTATGAGGTTTTTATAAGCACAGGATGGAGAGCAAGGCAGGCAATGAGTGGTTCTGGAATAGGCAACATTCGAGCAAGAAAACAGAGATGTAAGCTTTCACTTCGGGCTGTGGTTTCAGGCTTTTCAGCTTGAGGGTGGGGCTTTTGCCAGGGACCCACCATTTCTGCCTAGAATTTCCCTACCTCCTGCCTTTATCATTGTAACCATAGGAACAGAAATATGATATTGAGCAAATGGAAATGGTGGCCAAGACCAAAACTAGTAGTGTTCATCGAATTTTCTTGTTGTTACTGATGGAATGTAGGGGAGGTGAGGTGTCCCTTCTGATCTAGCTGTTAAAATCAAGTATGACTTCTGCATGTTGACTCTGTCCCATGGCTGGCTGGTTGAAAACAAAGAGCTCAACTCCAACATGGAAGTGTTAAGCTGGATGCAGCCTGGCCCCTGGGTTGCCACTGGAAGGGAAGTGGTATAGGAGAGCTGCCAGGCCAGCCTGCCTCAAACTACAATGTAAAGGGAGATATGTCTCTGTTTCATTAAGCCACTGAGAGCTCAGCAGTTTTTTGTTGTTGTTGTTGTTGTTGTTATTATAGCATAATCTATCCTATTGTGATTGATACAAAAATTGATCCAGAAGTGAGGCACAGGAGGCAAACAGAGAAAGGAAGAAGAGAGGATAATTATATGAGAGGATAACAAGTTGTGTGAGCTTGCTTATAGACCATTGAGAAGGAGACAGTAAAGAAAGAAACAGGCAATGCAAGAAAGAGAGGAGCTAATAGATCTGTTCTCATGAAGAGAAGTGAAAGGCTGAGATTAAGGACTCAAATGAAGAGATACGTCTTGGAACGTGTCTTTGCTCAGAGACTAGAGCATAGGAAAGTGAAATGAGAGAAGAAACCAAAAAGCAGAAGGGGGAAATGATTGAAAGTTGCAGAAAATGTACTAAGTAGCAAAATGGACAAATTTTAGCCACCTTCTGATAGAAGTGTAATCAAAGGAATTTCCAAATGACTGAGCTTGTATTAATCTTCTCTCACACTCTTAAATTTATTCAGCTTTATCCCTTCAGGCCACATGTAATACCTATTCTTAATTTATGCTAAGCCTGATATCTTCTAAATCTTACATGCTTTTAATGCAGTACTAGACAGAGTTATTCATGCTCCATGCACACTAGCAATAACGTAAATTCAGATTGGGAATTACTGAGGTATGAGAGAGCTTACCAACCTGAACTCAATAGAATTCCAACAGCATTATGCATAGGTTTTACAGAAACAGATTTTGTTTGAATGGAGCGTTAAATAGAAGAAAAGATATATAGCATTTGAAAAAATTGTAAAATATAATTTGCAGAAAAGTGTGTTTTGCTCTATATTAAAGACATAGGAAGAAAATAAGAAAGGAGGAATAGAGGGAAGAAGGGCAAGTTACCAGTTTAAATTTGTGTTAAGTTGTAAGATACACTTTCCTTCTGCTTCTGTTCTCTCCCGCTAAATTCCCAAACCCATTATGACCAGGTCAGTGGACATGTAGCCAGGAAAACTTACTGTTCACAATAAATCAGTCAACAGATTTGGAAATATTTAATTTATATGTGACAGTATCACTCCTTAAAAACAAGTGATGGGTTTTGTGTCAGTTATCTTATCAACAGATCAGACTTCAGCATCTTCAGGGATCTTATCTCAAGAGTGCAGAATAATTATCTATTGGTTTTCATACAATTGATAATCAAGCCCCTCTTTCATCTCATATCTGCCCACTTCTTTCATTCACACTGTCTCACACTCTACTCAAGCCCCACATCACCTTACACCCAGAATTCCTAGCTCTTCAGAGTTCTCAGCCCCAGTCTATCTTAAACACCTCCTTAAAGCATTATCTTCATCATGTCATTCCCAGATTCAACAACTTTTAATGCCTCCTTAATGTGTATAACAGGATATTTACTTGGCGTTCATGAAAAGACTTCCAGAGGATTTGTGAAAGCACTCAAATTCTGTGCAATCATTTGTGTGCTATGTATTACTTTGCTGGTTAAAAATATATGTATATCTAGTTTTTTCAGATCCTTCTTGAGGTCCTACAAAAGGCTGAGAATCATCCATCTTTAGGGCAAAATTTAAACTTGATAACCAGCATTCAAGAGGTGAGATCAAGCTGGCATTTCACTCTCATCCCCTAAGTCAAGCCTTAAGGTGGGTAAGTTCTCCCACATCCTATACATTTATTTATTCATTCAACAAACACTCATTGAACACCTATGTTCTATACATGATTTTTTTTTTTTTTGAGATGGAGTTTCGCTCTTGTTACCCAGGCTGGAGTGCAATGGCGCGATCTCGGCTCACCGCAACCTCCGCCTCCTGGGTTCAGGCAATTCTCCTGCCTCAGCCTCCTGAGTAGCTGAGATTACAGGCACGCGCCACCATGTCCAGCTAGTTTTTTGTATTTTTAGTAGAGACGGGGTTTCACCATGTTGACCAGGATGGTCTCGATCTCTCAACCTCGTGATCCACCCGCCTCGGCCTCCAAAAGTGCTGGGATTACAGGCTTGAGCCACCGCGCCCGGCCGTTCCATACATGATTATAGGCACTCAGGACACATGGATGAAAGAATAGCCTCCTCCCTAAGGTGTTTCCAAATTCTTATCAGAACTTCCCTCTCAAGCAGGTGGGAAACTAGGTCTGTGGCTGGGCTTGGTATTTCAGGAATTGGAGAAAGGTATCAGAGTGGGGTGAGAGAAAGGGCCCTGAGAGCTCAGGAACAAAATGTAACAAAACCAGCATCCACAGAGATCCTCCAACAAATCAAGTCCAAAGGAGAGTGAAGAGCAGAGAAGTGAAAACCCAAGCAGAAACAGAATCCAAAGCTCAGCCAAACTAGAAAGAGCAAATGGATTCAAGAGGATAAAGAAGAGATGGAGACCATAGAAATTATCTGGAGTACTTAGACATAGACCCAGATTCATTTCTACATAGTCTCCGGTGGTGTCAGTTCAGTGGGAGAGAGCTGCCAGGACTCCAAGAAACGGCAGGCCACGGGACACTAAAGTCTGCTAATAGAGTCCTGGAAGACTTTACAGTGCTGGTCACATACAAGTTGACTTTTCAAAGAGGAGTAGGATTTTTTCAGATGGACAGAAGGAAGGGCAGGACATTCCATAAAATGGAACATTCAGTGCAAAGACCCAGGGTCTTGATATAGCATGTTTGGGAGAACAAAGAGTGATTTACTATAAATGGAGGCTTGGAGCAAATTATTTAGAGATGATGACTGATACCCTCCCTAAGTATATAGATACTTGACAGTCCGAAAGAAAATTAGATACACAACTCAGAATTTTAGAGCAGAAATAACTGGAGTTTGCTAGACAAAGCCCCTCTGAGGAAGTAAGTCTTGGGGAAGATATTTGTCTCACCCAAATTAACTATGTACAAAGTCAATGCTGGGTTTCTTGTCCCTCCTCTCCCCTACCTTAACTCACTAGCATGGACTTGATCTTGGTATAAATGATGCTGTTGCTCATCATACTTCCAGGAACAAACATGACAAAAGCAATGGCCAGAACCAATTAAAACATTCCTTTTGGAGTACTTTAATCATTTAACCTTGCTTCTGAAATAATGTTGAAATGGGGCAGTTAGAAGTTCAGTAGTAGTCATGCCAAAATCAATGTCAAGTGTGACATTCAGAAATAATACTGAATGGGCCAAGCATGGTGGCTCACGGCTATATTCTCAACACTTTGGAAGGCCGAGGCAGACAGATCACTTGAGGTCAGGAGTTTGAGACGAGCCTGGCCAACATGCTGAAACCCCATCTCTACCAAAGATACAAAAATTTGACAGGCATGGTGGCAGGCGCCTATAATCCCCACTACTTGGGAGGCTGAGGCAGGAGAATCACTTGAACCTGGTAGGCAGAGGCTGCAGTGAGCTGAGATCATACAACTGCAGTACAGCTTGGGCAACAGAGTGAGACTCTGTCTCAAAATAAATGACATTTTTTTAAAAAAGAGATAATACTGAATGATGAGAACAGCCTATATGGAAATCTGGTGGCATTCACAAGCAACCAACAGAAAGGGAGTGGCTTATTTGCCACTATTAACATCACTGATGGTGTTGCACCCTTAATATAGCTGAATATGGATAAAAATTCTGGAAAAAGTACTAGTCTGCTTGCTTTCTTAGGAGCTGAGGCATTCATCCCCCAGCTATGCTAAAGTGGGTATTTGAATGGTCTTTTAAAGAAAGTCTTTTTAGGGCTAGAAAACTGTGCTGGTAGCTTCCTCTGCAGGCCTTAATCACTTAATCAGCCCATTTGGCACTTCTATAACACTCACTGGGAGGCTTTCTGGCTCTCCTAGCTTCAACCTAATATTCTAATCTGCTGAACTGCCTTTGAGCCAGGCCACCCTGACAGCTCTCTGCTGCCCCCTTCTGTCTCCAAGCAGTAACGACCACGTTGGCCCCATCTTTTGGACAGGAATCCAAGGTTACCAGAAATCTCGTACTCAAAATCAGTGACTTCTCTGTTCTCTCCCTCTTGGCCTCTACATGCTTCTCTGAACTGTTAACAACTCTTCCTGCTTTGTACTCTGGTTTGGTTTCCAAGACAACTGTCTCTCCTGAACTTTTTCACTACTTCTCGGTTAACACTTGTGAGTCCTTTCCTGAATCTCCTCTTCTTTATCTCATTAATAGAGAACATATTCAAACAGACAACTTAAGGATATCTATTTCTTTCCTTCTATTCTCATTCTTAAGGGAAATTCACCCCTTTACAGATTTTCAGACAACAGCCTTGATTGAAGTAACAGATTTCCATTATAAGACCTTACATTTCATTTTTGCTACAGTCCTACATTTTTCACTGTTTTTTTTTTTTTTTTTTTTTTTTTCCACAGTTCTTATCGATACAGATTTCTGGGTTGCAGTTAATTTAGCCAACTGTTCTGGCCCTGGCATTCTAGGGACTAGATCACGATACCTAGACCTCAAAAGGGCAAATTGTATAGGTCTTTCTGAGAAAATTAAAGGTTAAATTGTCTAGGTCTTTCTGAGAAAACTAGAGTATTACTTCCCTTGCGGATGTCCAGGAAACTTCCACTGGAAATTTGTCAAAACTGGGGAGACGATGGTTAATCACATCCAAAGAGTAGGCTGATATGTATACAAATGAGACAGAAGTGAAAATAGAAACATTGTCTTAGTGTGGACAAAGAGTTTGCTGCCGCAGTTTCCGTGCTAGTTCATGTAGTCATGAGTTGAAGTTCGTTAACAAAACAGAGGGTTTTGTTCCTCCAGAATGCTGCCCCACAATTATCAGGGACAGATTTGATGACTTCTTTAAGTTCCTTTCTTTAGGTTCTCACCTAGCAGTCTATAATTTTAGGATTGTTGAGAATATTAGTAATAATTAAACGTGGCAGCCCTTAATCAATGGCATTTAGACAAAAAGATAATGCATTAACCATGCTGTTTTCACTGTCCTCCCCTTCTTCACCTCTCTGCAGCCCTGTTAAGAATGAACAAATTAATAATTTACAAACATGCACATATGCCAATCTATTTTCTAAAGTGATGGAAAGATTCATAGTTTGCCAGTGTTCATTCCAAACAGCATGATTTATTGAGGATTAAAGTTTAAGCTTATCCTCTCTAAATTCATTCACAATAATAAGATTTCGGTTCATATGAATACAAATGCTGCAGCTGAGCAACCAGAAGCTGCATTTATATAATTCCCTACCCAAGATATTACTTAACATGTTACCTACGTGTCTGACATGACTTTTTAAAAAATAAGTTAACATTTACTCAGAAGTGAGCTGAGTCCACAATCAAATCACCTCATTTCTATTTTAAATAATTGCACTTTACTTCACCTTTAAACTTACCTTGGGTACTTTCCACTTTTATTGTTTTAAATAGTATTTTTCTCTCAATGAATAAAACCAGCTGACCCAAAGCAAATTTTATGCTGCCAATTTGATCAAAGTAGATCACTCTGAAGTAAGCATAATGTATTCTGAGTAACGCAATATGCTTATTATAGAACAGTGTAAAAATGGTTTCCTCACAATGTTGTCAGTAAAGACATTACCAATATTGAATTTTACATCTTTTTTTTTTTTTTTTTTTTTTTTTTTGAGACGGAGTTTCGCTCTTGTTACCCAGGCTGGAGTGCAATGGCGCGATCTCGGCTCACCGCAACCTCTGTCTCCTGGGTTCAGGCAATTCTCCTGCCTCAGCCTCCTGAGTAGCTGCGATTACAGGCACGCGCCACCATGCCCAGCTAATTTTTTTTGTATTTTTAGTAGAGACAGGGTTTCACCATGTTGACCAGGATAGTCTCGATCTCTTGACCTTGTGATCCACCCGCCTCGGCCTTTTCCCAAAGTGCTGGGATTACAGGCTTGAGCCACCGCGCCCCAGCCGAATTTTACATATTCTAAGGAAGGAAGGGGACAAACTCTTCTTGCCTTTGAATGTGACAGACATAATTTCATCGATCATACAAATAAACCCATGGTATGCAGATCCATCATTATATAAATGTGGAAAACTATATTCAGTCAATTAAAGTGTAATTTAAAACAGTAAACATAACCAATATTTAATATACATACATATCAGAATTTAAGATTGAATGTAGTTAATTTTACTGGAAAAAATAATACATTCTTCAGTTATCTTCTGTTTACAGAAATACTTTTGTAAAATCTCACGTGCCTCAATTGTAAGTGGTTAGAAACAAGTAATACATTAGTTTGTCTTGAATTCCTAGGTTTTAGATTTCAAGCAGCAAACTTGAAAAAAATGCAAGACTGATAATGTCATAAAAACTGTATGTAAACACATAGTTCACTTCTTTGAATTAAAGAGTAAACATAAAGATTAGGCCCTAATTTGCTGATGGTTTGCTAACATTTCTTGGACATCTGCCAACATTTGTACATTTAAAGCTAGGAAAGAAACCAGCATTTCTTCAATCTTGCCACTAGATGGCATAGAATTGTAGGCTCAGCCTTGGCCTAAAAGTTGTTTAAGCAAAACACAAAATACAGAATCTGTGTATGGTTGACATAGAGAAGAAAAGTTTGTATTATCTTGGGTCAAAGAAGAATAAATAAATGGTATTTCCTTATACTAGATTTAAGTTTTCCATATGAAAATTTAGAACACTAGAATTTTATAATGTGTCACACATGGGAACAGGGAAGAAAATTGGTGGTGAAAGACAAAATATTTTTCTTGAAATGTATCCATTTTTAGCTACGAAAATATTACCACAGAATAGGAAAGGATTAAAACCAATGATTTCTCCTTCTCCCACTTTTAGAGTGAACACAGATAAATATATACATGCAACTATTCAGAGCATACACTTACAGATTAAAAAATTAGTCGAATTTAAATTGAAAACATCTGATGGCCTGTTGAGCAATTTAAATGCCTTAAGTGTAGCTTTTTATTTATAAATCTTCATGCTAATTTTCATTCCAAAAAAACATTTTAACAGCTTTATTGAGATAAAATTTATATACCATATAATCCAACCATTCAAAGTACACAATTGAGTACTTGCTAGTATAGTCACATTGTTGACTGTGACATTATAGTTGATGTCCTGACATCACCATAATGTCAGGACATTTTTGTTCCCCTTGAAAGAATTCCTGTGTCTATTGGCTGTCAGTACCTATCTTCTCCCTGTCCCATTCCATCAGCAACCTCTCATCTACTTGGTGTCTCTATGGACTTGCCTATTCTGGGTATTTCATATAAATAGAATCACAAAATATATGGTCTTTTGTGACTGATTTTGTTCATTTAGCATAATGTTTTCAAGATTCATCCATGTTTTAGTATGTATCAGAACTTCATTCCTTCTTAGGGCTGAAAATATTCCATTGTATAGATATACCACATTTTCCTTACTCATTAATCAGTTGAACATTTGGATTGTTTGCACTTTTTGGCTATTATGAATCATACTACTATGAACATGGTGTACAGGTATCTGTTTGAGTTTGTTTTCAAATTTTGGAGTATGTGCCTAGGAGTGGCATTACTGGGTTATTGGTAATTATGTTTAACTTTCACAACAGCTCCACCTTTTACATTCCCACCAGCAATGTACAAACGTATCAACTTCTCCATATTTCTCCTTGCCAACACTTACTATTTCTGGGGTTTTTGTGTTTGTTTGTTTGTTTTTTATTACCATCCTAAAGGGTGTGAAGTGACATTTCATTGTGGCTTTGACTTGCACTTCTCTAGTGCCTGATGATATGCAGCATCTTTTCATGTGCTTTTTGGTCATTTGAATATTTTCTTTAAAGAAATATCTATTCAAATCCTTTGCCTATTTGTAACTGGGTTGTTTGTCTTTTTATTACTGAGTTATATGAGTTCTTTATGTATTCTGAATATAAATCTCTCATCAGATACATGATTTCCAAATATTATTCCTGTGCTGTGGGTTGTCTTTTCACTTTCTTAATGGCATCCTCTGCAGCACAAACTTAAAAAAAAAAAACTGTACATAGTTTAATTTACCTTTTTTTGGTCACCTCTGCTTTTGGTGTCATAGCTAAGAAACTATTGTCTAACCCAAAGTCACAAAGATTTACTCCTGTGTTATAAGTTAGATTGCTTTTACATGAGATTGATGATCTTGTAAGTTAACTATGTGCCTCACATACATTGTGAGGTAGAGATCCAACTTCAGTCTTTTGTGTGTGGATATGGAGGTGTCCCAGCATCATTTGTTGAAAAGACTATTCTTGCCCAATTACTGTATTGTCTTGATCCAAGTAACATTTTATATCTTAAATAATTTTCATGGTTTGAAAGTAAAATTAAGGAGTATTATATCAGATGCATTACTGAGGCTCAAACATACAAAGGTTATTATTTATACATATCAAATAAGTTTGTGACTTCAACACAACACTATGCCTAGCATCAGTAGATACTCAATAAAATGTTGATAAATGAATGAACACACAAAACTGTTTGATTAATTTTTGTTTTCAAAAATCAAGTTATGTATCTCCACCTTCCTTTTGCTTTGTAGTTTTACTTACAAATTACAAAATTCTGAGATTTCATAATACAGGACACTAGTAAATTTACTAAATGTTTGTTGATGTCTATTTTCTTCTTGATAAAAGCTGTTAATGTAAAGAAATTTGTTTAGAAAACTACATATATTGAAAAAGCATCTGGCTAAGTGGTGCAGTTTACCTGGAACCTTTTTTTTTTTTTTTTTTTTTTTTTTAACATTTCCCATCAGTGCTATCTCTCAAACTAACCAGTCTTCTGGCAACAACACATGACATACAAAATGCTTCATGAACTTACTTAAGAAAATTTAGTAATTACTTAAGAGAAGTGGTATAGAACGTGAGAATCATAACAATTAACACCCATTATTGAACAACGTTGTACATGTACATCTGGTTAAGCCAATAGCCTAAAGTGATAAAATTAGTATGCTGTGGCACCTGTGTTAAAACCCAGATCTGACTCCAAAAACAATGCTGCTGGCATCTTTATTGTATCCTCTGAAGATAGTATGGATTGTATTAAGTTCCCCTATGAAGACCTAACACAAGTATGTCTGGATAAGTAAACAGGATCTGTATTTGTAATGGTAACACTGAGGCAGTCCAGGGGCACATAAGATTCTCCCATTTCAAAATGAATGCCCCACCCAATATGTTACCACAAACGTACATACAACTGTACACAGCATAACAGAATGTGAAGCATGACAGCATTCATCAGTTGTTCTTTTATTCATTCAGCAAATATTTAGAGCACAGGTTATGAACTAGACATTATCATAGGCATTGAAGATACGTCGATAGACGAGACAATGCTCTTGCATTCATGGACCTTCTTGAAAGTGGTTAGACTCAGATAAGAAATACAGGTATCTAAAAATAAAATAAGATCATTTTTTGTGGTGAAAAAGCTATGAAGAAAATTCAAAATGATGATTAAATAAAAAGCTATGAGAGGAGAGGGGCCACTTTGGCTCAGAGAGTCAGCAAACTTCTCTGTGTGAAAGTAATATTTGGACCCATACCAAAAACATGAGAAGGAGTGGGCTATGTCAAGATCTGGGAGAAGAGAGTTCTAGGTAGAGGGAACAGCAAGTGAAAACCCATGGACGTGAGAATGAGCCTAGCTGTTTGTTGGAGGAAGAGATAGAGATAGCCGATGGAACACAGGAGGTGAGGATGAAGTACGGACAACAGGCTGAGGTTGGATCACGTGAGCTCTTGTCCATCACAGTTAGGAGTCTGGTTATTAAACTAATCACTTTGGGCAAACATAAGAACAAGAAAATTTTAAGCAAAAAATAACATTGCCAGTGAATATGGTGAGAAATGATTCAAGATGTATTTTACAGGTAGAACCAGGAAAGCTTGTTGAAGTACCAGATATACAGGTGAGAAAGAGAGTTAGATTCATGAAGCCAGGTACTTAAATTGTAAAACATAACTCATACTTCTATTTTTGCAAAATAGAAATTGCAAATTTCCTAACATTACTAAAATTAAAAGAAAAACTCTTTCCTCTCCTCCTCCTCTTCTCCATCTCACCCCCACAGAGAATTTTATCATCATCACATCAGTTTCTGCATTCCAATAATTTTAGTCACACCATTCCTGTGCTGTGAATGATACATAGTTTATTGTACCAATGTACTATGCACAGGAAAAAAGAGATAGTTATTCTTGTTCCAAGAAAAAAAAAATTCAACTCTTTTGCCATATTCACCAAAGTGATTTTCGCTTAAATTATTGAGTGTATCCCTTGTGGCAAACGTGTCTGGGGTTACTTGCCTCATCCATAGCCCCTTCTCTGAAAACTCCTGATATGGTTTGGCTCTGTGTCCCGTCCCTACCCAAATCTCACTTTGAATTGTAGTAATCCCCACGTGTTGTGAGAGGGACCGGTGGGAGGTAATTATATCACGGGGGCAGTTTTTCCCATGCTGTTCTCATGATAGTGAATAAATCTCATGAGATCTGATGGTTTTATGAAGGAGAGTTCCCCTACAGAAGCTCTCTTGCCTGCCACCACATACGAAGTCCCTTTGCTCTTCCTTTGTCTTCCACCATGACTGCGAGGCCTTCCCAGCCATGTGCAACTGTGAATCCATTAAACCTCTTTTCTTTATAAATTACCTGGTCTCTGGTATGTCTTTATTAGCAGCATGAGCACAGACGAATACAACTATCCTTACCTATAATCTCACCCAAGGAATCAGCCCAGACATCCATGTTTGTACCATGGATATAATTTTATTCCCTACTCCCAACACACTTGTGATTGGAGCAGGATTGCCAGCTGGTTTATTAGTGGATAAAAGGGTTGATAGAGCAAAGACAAAGAGAGCCCACTAGAGTTAGGTTCTGGAACTGAAAGGTCATAGAGAGAGAACTTGAAACCGTACCACACTAAGACAAAGCCAAGTACATGCTGCAGTTATGGGGAAAAGAAACTGTAGCAGGTCAGGAGATGGGAAAGACCAGACCAGTATAAAGGCATATAGTGGAAGACCAAGAAACAGAAACAAGAGAGCATGCAGACTTAGAATTCAACAATCTAATTGTTTGGGTGGGTGTTTTGCAACCAGAAGTCCTGGCAAAAACAATCCCCTAATCCATTTAACATACATATAATGCCATTTACAAATACCTGACTTTAGCTCAACCTTTATTAGGAACAAATCTAAAGCCTAGATATATTGGGCCACTGGCGAATATTGTTGACAAACTGACCTATCTTCCATTCAGTGAAACAAAGATTCTGTCTCAGAGTATGAATCTTCCAAGAGAATTTGAGACCGTCAAGGTCATTAAACCCTCTGTGACTCATGGAAAGGGAAGGAGTTTAAAAATCATATATCCTCTTTCCAAAAATCCCTAACTGGTATTCCATGACACTTAAAAAAAAAAAAAAAAAAAAAAAAAAAAAAAAAAAAAAAAAAAAAACTTTCATCATTGAAACTACAAGAAAAGGCATCTTTTTCTGGCCAATATTGTTTGGACTACCACTAATTTTCTAGCTGAGATTAGATTATGTATTGTGATAAGATGAAGTATATGAAAGTTACATTATCAATTGTGCTATATTGTGGGACCAAAACAAAAAGAAAATGTGAAGGTCTGTCGCTGGAAATGTGTGGGAACCTGATAAGAAAAAGGAAGTCTGGAATGTGACAAAATCTATGGATAAATATAACTAAGTGTAGCAAAACTCAAATAATACATATTCTGGGCACTAAAAGATCTAAAATAGAAACAAAAACAAAATGATACATTTTTAACTGTATATTCACACACATACTATATCCCTATATATATATACCCTATACATATGTGTATACAAATACAGAAAGAAAAGGCCAGGGGAAGACACATCAGCTGATAATAACTGTGATTACCTCTTCAAAAGCTACTAGGGAACATGACTGGTCAAGGGTGACTTGGGCTTCATCTAAAATCTGAAAAGCTGTCTCTTTCAGGAAGCTGGTAAAAGATTAGCTGAAGCAGTACTGCTGATAAGGAGCTTCCAACCCTTAAAGTCTGAGGTGCCTCTATTGCAAAAAATTAGCTGTGGACAAACAGGAAACAATAAATGACAGGTGGCCTGTTCTATGAATCGCTGATAAAGCACAACCTAAGATTGATATATGAAATAGTTGTCCATCTTGTCATTAATCACCCCATTGAAACCACCCTAAGTTATTCAACACATAACTCAAATTTCTAACATCGAACCAAAAACCACCGCAACCATCTATCAGAATACTAATCACACTTTTAAAACATTACTTTCAAAAAAGAAAGAAAAAGAAGAATGGGAAATTTACTTGCTTGTGTGCTAGATACGTCAAACCTTTTCAAAATCATTACCTAACCTAAAATGTTCTAGAAGCACAAGGTAAAATTATATTTATTTCCATGTGCCTTACAGACATCTTCCTTGCCTCGTTGAAGGTATTCAAAAGGAAAATTTGAGAGATCATTTTGGTACTAAAATGAAAGGTCACTCTTTAAAAATAAATATATATATACAATGTTAGGAAAATCTTCAAAATGTCTAAGAGAAAGACTAGAAGGGAGTTTTCCCTTGGAATATTTTTTTTCTGTTTTTTTGAGAGGAAAAACACAAATAAATGTGTCAAGATATCAGTTTAAAAGCACTCTTTTTTTCCCTCTGTGTTTCTGTGCACATTACTGAATCCTGTAAGCAGGGTGTATGAACTTCAAATTGATTTTCCGCAAATAACTACAAATTTGCACACATTTATTCATTCTTTTACAGTGCCCTGTGGGTCCAATACATTCATTTGCACTGTGGCTAGACAGTCTAGAAGAGATGCTGCAGGCCCCAAAGCAAGTGGGGCTCATTGGACTATGTGAGAATTTAACCCATGACCTTGGCCTCCACTAGGCTGTAATCAAAAGAATTAATTACCAACCAATAACTGCTCAGATAACAGAAATTTTCAAGAATAACAATAAGATGAATAGTACTTCAGCAAATAAAATTTAAAGTATGTTATTGATAACCTGGATAGCAAATAGTGGAGCAAAAAATAAATACCTGCTTTCCAGTCATGTTCAAAATACTTTAGTTGTTGTTAAACCTCAGATAACTTTGGGTGAAATAATTTTGAATGTATATTTTATTCCTCCTCCTCCTCCTCTTCCTCCTCCTCCTCCTCCTCCTCCTCCTCCTCCTCCTCCTCCTCCTCCTCCTCCTTATTCTTCTTTTTGAGACAGAGTTTCCCTCGGTTGCCCAGCCTGGAGTGCAGTGGCACAATCTCAACTCACTGCAACCTCTCTGCCTCCAAGGCTCAAGCAATTCTTCTACCTCAGCCTCCCGAGTAGCTGGGATTACAGGCATGTACCACTACACTCAGCTAATCTGTATATTTTTGGTAGAGACAGGTTTTCACCATATTGACAAGACTGGTCTCAAACCCCTGGCCTCAAGTGATCCTCCTGCCTCAGAGTGCTGGGATTAAAGACATGAGCCACTATACCCAGCCTCAAATGTGTATTTTAAACCTAAAGTTTTTCTTATGTGTGTGACTAACAAGTCTTTATCGATTCAAAAGGTAATCTGTATTGGTATTTTTAATTTTAAAGGTTTTTCCACCACCATTATATGCAGTTCCCTATTTTGTTTAATGAAGGGATATATAAGCTTTCTAATGGTGCCTTCAGAAATTTATAAAATGTACATACTGATTCGATTGGTCTTTAAGATATGTTTAACTGTGAGGCTATTTAACAAACAGTGTGGATGTGATTTGTCATCCAGTATTAAGTTCTTAGTCATGGATTTTTGTGTTTTTTAAAAAAAAAATAAGAGGGAAACTGCAGTTTTCATTACAGATTCCTTGATTTGTAAGCTCTCCAAATGATGAGTTCTAGCAAACTCTGATTTTGCCTGTGGATAGCAGATCTTGAGCATTTATCTCGGGCTTTAATTTGCTAAAGCTGTGCATATACGTAAAAAAAATAGATTATTTTAGGAGAGATGTAGGTGTAGAATTATTGCTTATGTCATTTCTTAAGCAGTTATGCTCTATATTAATGCTTAAAAGAAGGCTAGCATTGTTTGCACAAAAGGTTGGTGATTCCCTCCCCCAAATAGTAATAAAATTACTTCTGTTGAGTATACTTTTTATGTCATCATAAAAGCTGAAAAAAATCCCTTTGTTTCTATTTATTTAAAAAATGCTTTTCTATATGTACCCTTGATAACAGATTTTGAAGGAACCCTGTGAGATGATAAAGCATTTGAATGCTACAGTAGATGTAAAAAAAAATCAGTTTAAAAGAACATTTGTTTTTACATTAAATGTTTATTTGAAATCAAATGATTTTGTACATAAAGCTCACTAATATAAAAACAGTAATCTATCAAAATCAATATATAAGACTGTTAAGAGTTTGTCGCTATGAGAATAATAAGCTATTGATTGGAAAGGATTGAGAAATAAGTGAAAGTAAAAACAAATTAGTAACAAATTAACTAGGAAGCTAATTACTAGCTTCTGTACCTGTATCTGCTAAAGAAAAAAATAAAAGCAACCACAATGTTCAACACAAACTACCAGGAGCATTCGGCTCCATAAACAGCTCTCTATAGGTCCCAGGTGAAGGGAGGAGCCAGACAAACCCAAAGTGAGGAACTTCAATGGTTAATTTTATGGACTGATTTGGCTAGGTCAAAGTACCCAGTACTTGGTCAAACATCAATCTGAAGGCTCCTGTGAAGGTATTTTAGGGACGTTATTATCATTTAAACAGTGGACTTAGAATAAAGCAGATCAACCCTCATAATGTGGGTGAGCCTACTCCATTTAGGTGAAGGCCTTAAAAGAAAACAGACTGATTGTCTAGGGAGGAAGAAGGAATTTTGCCTGTAGTCTACTTTCAGTCTCAAACTGCAGCATGAACTGGGACTGTAGGGGTTGAGAGGCAGACTAAGGGAGACATGTCAGATGCTATACTTCAGGCAAGAAAAGATAGTGACTATAGTCATTAGGTGGTAGCCATGCAATTCCATCAATTCATGGGCAGCAGAATTCCAAATGGGAGCTGCATCTCTTTGGAAATACTGAAGCCTGAAGGCTGCAGCTGATTATAGCATAGAGAGATGACCAAGCCTTATACAGGGATCCAACTAAGTATTCTCACAAGTTCCTGAGATGGGCAGGTAGGCGAATCAACCAGCGACTTTGCAATTACAGTGACTACATTTATAATTATGGTCATGTGCCACATAACAGTGTTACAGTAGATGGCCAACTGTATATATGACTGTGGTCCCATAAGATTATAATGGACCTGAAAAACTATCACCCAGTGACGTCATAGTGAAACCGCCTTTGCAAGATTGTAACTGAGGAGATTATGACAGTGAAAGAGATCAGACCTAACTGACTCTATCTTGCTGCTAAAGCTGCCTTTGTTCATTCCTGAGAGTAGGCTGAACTAACTTTGGGAAGGAATTCAGTTCATGGTTTGACTCTGAAACAAAATTGATAACAGTCCTTTTCTGAAAAGACCCACTTCTTGCCTGGGGTCCAGTCTGCCTTTGCAGGATTAACAAATGAGCTACAAGAATGGAAAATGCAGTTTGGGGGGGTCACATAACCTCTGGCTCCAAGAATCTGAACCTCCCCAAATTGATCCTGGGGATAACATCACTATTGTAAGACCTAAGATTAGCGCCTGAGATATGTTGCAGACCCTGCGCTCAATGGATCAGCTGACACCATTCAGACCAGTAATCTAGCCCAACCAGTTCTGCCATCTCACCGAGGAGCAGAAGATTTTTTAAAAACCTAACTTCGACCCTCTATGATTCCATCTCCAACCTGACCAATCATCGCTCCCCACTTCCCAAGTCCCTACCCGCCAAATTATCTTTAAAAACTCTGATTCCTGAATGCTTGGGGTGACTGATTTGAGTACTAATAAAACTCCAGTCCCCTGCACAGCAGCTCTGCGTGAATTACTCTTTCTCCATTGCAATTCCCCTGTCTTTATAAATCAGTTCTGTCTAGGCAGCGGGCAAGGTGAACCCACTGGGCAGTTACAATAGCCATTGTGACATTGTAGTGCAACACATTACTCACAAGTTTGTGATGATGCTGGTATAAACAAATCTTGTGCTGCCAGTCTTTTTTTTTTTTTTTGAGACTGTGTCTGCCTCTGTCACCCAGGCTGGAGTACAGTGGTGTAATCGCGGCTCACTGCAGCCTCCACCTCCTGGATTCAAACAATTCTCCTGCCTCAGCCTTCCAAGTAGCTAGGACTACAGGTACGCACTACCGCCCCCCACTAATTTTTGTATTTTTAGTAGAGATGGGATTACCAGGATAGTCTCAGATTCCTGACCTAGTGATCCACCCGCCTTAGCTTCCCAAAGTGCTGGGATTACAGGCGTGAGCAACCACTCCCAGCCACTCTCAGTCTTATAAAAGCATAACACAATTATGTGCAGTATAACTGTGTTACTAGTTTATGTATTTCCTACATTATGCTTTTTATTGTTATTTTAAAGTGTACTTCATTTACACACACACACACACACATATATATATATATATATAGAGAGAGAGAGAGAGAGAGAGAGAGAGAGAGAGAGAGTATGTATTTTAAAGTTTATGTACCATCAGGGATGAGGTTGAAAAAAAACATTAACCATAAAACAAACTTGGGCAGGTCCTTCAGGATGTATCCCAGAGGGAGACATTGTTATCACAGGAGGTGACAGCTCCGTGCGTGCTATTGCCCCTGAAGACATTATGGGAGACATACAGAGGTGAAAGACAGTGATATTGAAGATTCTGACCCTGTGTAGGCTTTGGCTAATGTGTGACTCTGTGTCTTCATTTTTAATTTTTAGAAAGTGTCAAAAGTTAAAAATTCAAAAAATTTTAAAATAGAAAAAAGTTTATAAGATAAGGATATAAAGAAAGAAAATGTTTTTGTACAGCTAAACAGTATGTTTTTGTTTAAGCTAAGGATTATTACAAGAGTCAAAAAGTTAAAAAATAAGTTTATAAAGCAATAAAACTACAGTAAGCTAAGGTTAATTTATTATTGAAGAAAGACAAATTTCTTAATAAATTTAGTGTCACCTAAGTGTACAGTGTTTATAGAGTCTAGAGTAGCAAACAGTAACATCCTAGGTGTTCACATTCATTCACCACTCACCACTCAGCCCTCCAGAGCAACTGCCAGTCCTGCAAGCTCCATTCATGGTAAGGGTGTACATTTTTATCTTTGTTTTTTTTTCCCCCAGAATCTCATTATGTTGCCCAGGCTGGAATAGAGAGCATGGTGAGATCTTGGCTCAGTGCAACCTCCACCTCTTGGGTTCAAGCAATTCTCCTGCCTCAGCCTCCCAACTAGCTGGGATAACAGGCACCTGCCACAACATCTGGCTAATTTTTGTATTTTTAGTAGAGATAGGGTTTCACTATGTTGGCCAGGCTGGTCTCAATCTCCTGACCTCAAGTGATCCTCCTGTCTTGGCCTCTCAAAGTGCTGAGGTTACAGGCATGAGCCACCACACCGAGCCCATTTTTTATCCTTTACACCTTATTTGTGTTGTACTTTTTCTATGTTTAGATACACAATTACATACCATTGTGTTACAATTGCCTACAGTATTCAGTAGAGTAACATACTGTACAGGTTTGTAGCCTACAAGCAATAGGCTATACCTATAGCCTAGGCATGTAGTAGGCTATACCATCTAGGTTTGTCTAAGTACACTCTATGATGTTCACACAAGGAATTTGCCTAACAAATGCATTTCTCAGAATGTATTTGTGTCATTAAGTGACACATGCCTGTGCAGCTAAGTAAATCTGGGAAGTTCTGGTTTCATGATTATAAGAAGAGAATGCAGAACCAGGAGGGACACCGTTTGCTCTGCATTCTAGGAAAAGGGAGCAATGGCTTTTCTAGTCTGTCTCAAGAATTATCCTCAATAGACAAAACCCTAGCTGTGTTTTCACATTCAGTCTGCCTCCTTGATGTACACCTTCTTACGATGCAGATGAATGATCAGACTTTGTTGGTTTTGTGGGCCATGAGGATCACCCAAATTAGTCCTCTTACGCTGATTCTATGCTCAATTAATAACAAGTATAATGTCATTTCTCATGGAGATTTTCCTATAAGAAGCAAGTTCCCATACTAACAACCATAAACATTGTTTCTTCTTCTTTCTTCTTTTTAAAAATTTTGGGGTGCAGACATGGTGGTTCATACCTGTAATCCTACCACTTTGTGGGGGCTGAACCAGGAGGATCACTTGAGCCCAGAAGTTTGAGATCAGCTTGGGCAATATAAGGAGATTCCGTCTCTACAAAAAAAAAAAAATTCAAAAATTAGCCCGGCGTGGTGACACAAGCCTGCATTCTCATCTACTCAGGAGGCTGAAGCAGAGGGATCACTTGAGCTCAGGAAGTCGAGGCTTCAGTGAGCCATGTTCACGCCACTGCACTCCAGCCTGGGTGACAGAGCAAGACCTTGTCTCAAAACAATTTTTAGAATAAATTTTATTGTGCATATTTAAGGTATACAGCATGATGTTATGAGATACATATGTATAGTAAAATGGTTACTATAATGAAACAAATTAACATATCCATCATCTCACATAGTTATCCACCTTTCCCTCCTGTGGCAAGAACAGCTATAATCTACTCATTTAGCAGAAATATTGAATACAATGCAGTATTATTAAATATAGTCCTTGAGTATATATTAGACCTTTAGACTTGTTCAGCCTACATATCTGCTACTATTAAGAACCTAAAATCTACATCTCCCAATTTTCTCCCCTCCACCTGAGCCTACTAACCACTGTTTTAGTCTCGGTTTCCATATATTTGACCTTTTAGTTTTTTTAAGATTCCACATATAAGTGAAATCATGCAACATTTTTCTTTTGGTGTCTTGTTTGTTTCACTTAGCAGAATATTTGCCAGGTCCATCCATGTTGTGGGAAATGGCAAGATCTCCTCCTTTTTTAAGGGTGAATACTATTCTGTCATATACACGTATACCACAGTTTCTTTATCCATTCATCTGCTGACAGACACCTAGGTTGTTTTCATATCTTGGCTATCATGAATGATGCTGCAATGAACATGGGAGTGTAGACATCTTTAAGAGGTAGTGATTTTATTTCCTTTGTGTGTACCCCAGAAGAGAGATCACTGGACCATATGGTAATTCCATTTTCTATTTCTTTAGGAACATCCATATGGTTTTCCATAATGGTTGCACCAATTACATTCCAACCAACAGTGTACAGAAGTTCCCTTTTCTCCACACCCTGGCCAACACTTGTTATCTGTTGGCTTTTTGTTAATAGCTATCCTACCAAATGTGAGATAATATCTCATAGTGATTTTGCTTTACATTTCCTTGGTGATTAGCGATGTTGAGTATCTTTTCATAGATCTGTTGGCCATTTATGTGTCCCCTTCGGAGAAATATCTATTCAGGTACTTTGCCCATTTTTAAATCAGGTTACATTTTTTCTTGCTTTTGAGTTGCACGAGCTCTTTCTACATTTTGGATATTAACCCTGTATCAAATATGTGGCTTGCAAATACTTTTTCCCAATTTACAGATTGTGTTTTCATTTTGTTGACTGCTTTGCAGCTTTTTAGTTAAATGTAGTCTAATTTATTTATTTGTACTTTTATAGCCTACATTTTTTGTGTGATAGCCAATAAATCAATGCCAAGGTCAATGTCAAGGAGATTTTTCCTTGTTTTCTTCTAGGAGTTTATGGTTTTAGGTCTTACATTTAGGTTATTTATTTCATTATGAGTTAAAATTATAAACTTTAAAATTTGCTTAACACTTTGGGAGGCCAAGACATAAGAATCACTTGAACTCAAGAGTTCAAGACCAGCCTGGGCAACATAGTGAAATCTTGTCTCTACTAAAAATAAATAATTAAAAAAAAAAAAAAAACTAGTCAGATGTCGTGGTGCATGCCTATAGTCCCAGACTTGGGAGGCTGAAGTGAGAGGATCTCTCAAGCCCTGGAGATCACTGCTGCAGTGAGCTATGACCATGCGACTATACTCCAGCCTGGGCAACAGAACAAGTTCCTGTCTCAAAAAAAATTGCTAGAGTTATACATTTCATTGTAAATTAATAAGTTGGTTGAAAGTTCATTTACAGTGATACAATGAGTATAACATACAAATTAATCCTCCTGGATCTGAATGCTCAGAAAATTTCAGGTTTCTGTGTCTTGCTAACTGACAAGAGAACAGAAGTTTTTGGAAAGAATTCAGGGGAAAAACTGAATGAATGAAATGTGCAAAGCCACAGAGCCAGGAAAGAGAGTGTCATGTCCACACAATCGTTGAAAACAAATGAAGCAGAGACTGAGCATTGGAGCAATGTTGGGAAATAAGTCTGAAAAGGCCAGTTCAAGTCAGATCATCACATGAATGCCTTGAGAAGACATTTAGATTTTCCCCAAGGCCAAGGAGATTGCAGTCTATTTGTAAAGAGAAAAGTAAAATCGTCAGATTTATTTTAGAAAAATATCTCTGGTGATGATGTGGAAGATGAATTAAAGCAACTAGATGAACTGGGATGAGTTAGGAGGAGTCTCAGTGGGAAATTATAGACCTGAAAAAAGGAAATTATAGACCTGAAAAAAGGGAAGTAGATACCGAGTATGGAGAGTCAAGGAGATAACACAAAACAAACCATATACGGGTGTTTAATGGAGAAGCATGGATAAATTTAGCTTAGTCAGATAATCAGAGAGCAATATCATTAACTAAGATAGGAAATGGAGAAGGAAAAATAGGTTTTGTTGTTGATTTTTTGTTGGGGGAGGATATATCGAATTTGGTTTTGAACATCTTGATTTTGAAATGACTATGAGTCATCCAAGGAGAAACATCCAGAAGATAATGGAAACTGCAAGTCTATACTTCAGGAGAGCCACACGAGCATAAGCTGTAACTTTGAGATTTGCTGTAAATGATGGACAAAGTTATAGAAGGTGATGACTTAAAATTTTACAGTGATGTGGGGAATTCAGGGAATGAGGTAATAAGAAGAGTAAGAATAAAATTTTGGGTTGGGCATGGTGGCTCACACCTGTAATGCGAGCAGTTTGTGAGGCCAAGGTGGGTGGATCACTTGTGGTCAGGAATTCAAGACAAGCCTGGCCAACATAGTGAAGTCCCATCTCCGCCAAAAAATACAAAAATTAGCTGGGCATGGTGGTGCATGCCTGTAATCCCAGCTACTCAGGAGGCTGAGGCAGGAGAATCACTTGAACCTGGAGTCAGAGGTTTCAGCGAGCTGAGATCACACCACTGCACTTCAGGTTGGGTGACAGAGTGAAACCCTGCCTCAAAAAAAATAAAATAAAATAAAATAAATTAAAATTCTGAGGACCTGCATATATAAAGTGTTAACAGAAGGAGAAGAGCCATTCAAGGATTTTAAAAAGTAATCAGAGGTGTGGGAGAAGAGTGAAGTAGGTACAGTGTTATAAAAGCCAATGGAAGCAAATGTTTTAGGATAAAGAGAGAAGTCAATATTCCCAAATGCTCCCTAGGGGACTAACAGAATGAGGACCGAAAAAAGGCTGCTCCATTTACAAGTTAAGTCATTCATTATCTTTTCCAGAACCATTTCATTAAAATGGTGAGACAGAAGTAAGATTGTGAAGACAGTAAGTGAGAACAACTCTTTCAAGAAGTTTGGCAGTTAGGAAGAGAAAGAACATGGCAATATGAGAAGGAGGCAGGTTCGAGGAAGAGGCCCACATTGAAGACCTTGAGTCTTTATCTTCTCCCTAATCTCACAATCCAACAGCAAATATGTCCCACTGATATTTCATTCAAATTATTTTCACAACTCACCCTTCCTTCCTTTTCTTCAGTTGCTCAAGTGCTATCAAGACTTCTTTGTCTCAGACCTGTTTCCATCTTCCCAATGACTCTCCCTGCTTCTTTTTGCTCTTCTCTCCAAGCCATCCTCCATCCTGCTGCCAGACTAATTTTCTAGAACACCAGCTACCTCATCTCATTAAGTTGCTCAAAAAAACTTCTGGAGTTCCTCATTCACTTTTACTCCCTCTTGAGCCTGACATCTGACTGAACCAAGATTGGTTCTCCCTAGACATTCCATAACCATCTTGTTCCATGCTTTAGCCAAGATGGACTTCTTACTGTCCAAGCCATCAAGCATGCTCTCCCTTCTGACTGATAAACCATCTGCCTTTTCTCAGGTAATTAACCTTGCCTGACCTTCAAGGATCAACTCCCAAGCCTTCTATAAAAGAGGGGGAGGGGAAGGAAGTAAGGATAATTACTAAACAGTTTTATCTATTTTACCTTACTGATGGGCTAGAAAGAAGGGAAAAGGGAAACAAGAAGGGGAAACTGGTTGAGAAAATAAATAATAATGTCTATATTAACATAGAAATTAATAAACATATAATATTGAATCTAGTATCACTCTTGACCAATCAGCCACATACTTTTGATAGTGAAGTTCTGTTTACTTCAGACACTAATATCTAGTTTATACAGGGTAACGACTCCTGTACTAAGGTTTCTAACCTACTACTGAATATCAGAACGATGCTAATTGATGGATTTTGGACCCAGCTTTGCAATTAGACAGCTATGGAAAAATACCTGGGGAGCTATTTGAAATCACACACACTCTGGGAGATTCTGTTTTCACCTCCTTCAATGGCTATGCCTTGTAGCTAAGGATCCCTGCTGCCCTGTGAGTCTTCTCACTGGTGAGAGTGGGCCACTGTCCTCAGATTCAGGTTTGAGAGCCACTGCAGGGTATGTTTGGTGACAAAAAGCAGAACTTACAAATTTGAGGTTGGTTATTCCTGTGAAAAAGAAAACACAAAACACTGGAGTCATTAATTGAGTGACTCCAGTTCCTCAGAATATAAAGGATAGACCCAGGAAAGTATTAAATGTTATACAAGGAGACTTTTTTCCTCCCTAAATAGTCACAAAAGAATTTTTAAAACATGTAAGAAATGTAATATCAAAGTAAAAATAAATCAGCCAACCAGACGGTCTCCAATCTGTTGGGTGATATATTTAGCATATTTTATACTTAAATGAGCTGACTTTTAAAGTGGTTTTGAAAATACAACTACTTAATTTATCTAATAAGACTGTTTGGCACTGTATATATTATCCATTGTTGGCTGTACTCATGCTGCTCTGTCTTGTAGAGAGACTGCTGCTTTTTCTTGCTATGTTGTATTAACAGTTTCAGTGACATCGACATTATTTTATTGGGGCAGTATTTTTTTTCACTCCATTCATGAACATCGGACAATCCCAAGCTATTTTGATAATTAGCACCCTTGATCGGTGGTATTGCTGTTTACTCATAGCAATGATAACCAGTGCTTATTTAGCATCATGAAGTTTAATGACTTTGTATTTCCTTCTGCTAACAAAACTCACAAAACTCTAAAATAAGTAGGCCCGTAGCGCTGATGAAAAATCCTAAAGTTTCAGAACTTCACATTTTATCTTAGAATTTTAAAATCAGTGTGGCTTGGGCCACTCCCTTGTAGTGAGCATCAGAATCTCTTGGGGAGCTTGCTAAATACACAGATTCCCAGGCTGGGAGGTTTTAATAAAGCTCAGAGACCTGCATTTAAACAAGAACTCAAGATGGTCCCTGAACTTCAGTTTGAAAATTACTGACCAACACCCTCACTTAAACATAATGAAACTGAACCCCAGACAGGGTAAGTGTCTTACTCAAGGTCACCTGGCTAGATAATGACAATCAAGTGTAGAACTGATACAGCCTAATCCTTAGTTCTGTGCTCTTCCCACGCTTACACTCTTACTGTCTAGAGTGCCCTTCTGGGTTCCTACAACATGGAAGGTCACCTCTCTAGTTCTCTTGTGACAAGCAGTTCACAGACAGTATTCTATAGATGCTCCAGACAGAACGAAGTAAGCACCATGTGAATAATAGAAGAAAGGCTGTCAAAGCTGTTACCTTCATTTTCCTAAATTTCAGTTTCTTATCTGTGTGCAAGCACCAATGGATTATTAGAGCAAAATACCAAGAGCTTGTGGGATGGAAAAAGATTACTATAAGATGGCAAGTTTACTCAGTCCTGTAACATGACTAAAATAATTTTTAAAAGAAAATAAAATAAAAATGTGTTCCTAATAACAAAATCTCAGAAAAGCTACACTCTGAATTTACATTTTCTCTCTGAATTTCAGTTTCTTGTCTATAAAAAGGTGTGCTAAACCTACATACTAGGCAGAATCATCTTGAGTACAGCAGTAGTACAGGAACAGTTCTTCATACAACCCTAGAACATGGTACATACTCAATACATGCTATAATTTTTAGAAGTATTATCATATGGTGGAAGGGCCAGGTTAATTACAATTATATACATACCAAAGAAGAATCATTAATACCTCCCATCCCTAGAGTGCTGCAGAAATTACAAAACGTGGCAGCTAGATGACATAAGAAACATTTACAAGCTTAAGGAGAACACCTGTGTATAGTAACATGGATGAATATAATGGAGTATAATATTGAGAAAAAGAAGCAAGACATAATAACATAAATACTATAATTCCATTTATAAAAGTTAAAGACAGGCAAAACTAAACTATATTGCTTGGGAATGCACAGTCAGGCAGCAAAACTGTAAAAGAAAGCCAGGAATTAATTAACAAAAGCACCAGGGTAGTGGTTCCCTCTAAAGGGTACCAAGGAGTTTGCCAGGAGGAAAGGCACATGAGTGCCTACGAGGGTGCTAGCCATGTTTAACTTCTTGACCTAGGTGGTGGTTAAACAGGTGTTGCCTTTAGAATAATGTGCAAATTTTTTGTTGTTTTGTACATTTCTAGTACATATACTGTATTTCACAACAAAGTTTTAAGAAGATTTTTAAAAGACACATTTGGTAGACAAAGCTGAAAGGAGTTACTTGACATTCCTATTACAGATATTTGGTTGTCCTTCCATGTGGACTACTAAGATAATAGAATTCAGCTGCACAGTGGGTCTGTGTAAATATCCATTTGTGTACTGACACAGAGGACTCATGCCCTGGAGCCGCTGTGATGTTTAATTGGAAGGCATTTGATCAGAGGTTGCCAGGATCCATTAGACTCTAAATATATCATCAACCTAATTACATATGACTTACTAGTTCAATGTTGATTATATCCAAAATCATCAGAGTCTTAAAAATAGCCATGTTTGTTTGTCCCAACAATGTTTTCAACCATGGTTTCTATGGTTCCAACCACATATGGAGAAATAATATACGTCCTCATGGGGAGAAGAGTGAGTTCTGAGTTTTAAAAAAGGCAAAGGTTGTCATTTTGCCACTTTGAGAATATCCCTTGATCTAGTTTCATCTATGTAAGCTCCACCTAGCGACTAAATTAAAACTCTAACCAAAATACTAAAGGATGGAAATATAGTCAATGACTGTGGTCTATTGTTCCATGATTATAATTGACTAGTGGTATTTTGACACCTAGATAAGACTGCTTTGGTGTGTCTATGTGTATTATATTATTTAAATGATATAATATTAGAAACTTAAAAACAATTTGGTATCAGAGTTTGAGTTTGGTATTCGGCTGTTTCCATGCAACTGAATTGTTAAAAAGCTTGCAATTTCCTGTGATTTTTCTGAAGCAAGAAAAGGGACCTAACATTAATATGCTTCTTTTAGATTAGATTTACTTTAATGACATCTGCAAACAAGAGAGTATAATTTATATGTATAGTTTAAAGAATCATAATAAAACAAACACCCACTTACCCACCACCCAGCTTAAGAAATAGAACATAACCAAAACTTTCATTTCCCTTTCTTTCCCATAAGAGGCAAACGCTACCCTGAATTTTGTGACTATCATTCCATGCTTTTCTTTGCAGCTTTACCACATGGGTGGTACATATAATTATGCATTTTGTTTGGTTTACCTGTTTTTAAGCTTTATATAAATGAAATCATGTGGTAGTATTCTTCAATAACTTTTCTTAATTCATTATTGTACTTTTGAGGTTTACCATGTCAACAAGTGTATCTCTACTCCATTCATTTTAAATGCTGTATATTCAATATATCCTGACAGCAGTCAGACCATGTGTATCACATACTTTCAGGGAGCTGCCAATATTTCTTCAACAATTACCATTTCCATGCACACCAACCTTTCACCTGCCAATGCCTCAATTTTTTGCCTGAAGGCTTTCTCTGTCCCTCAGTAGCTACTCAGTCTGAACACACAACAGGCTGAAAATACGAAGGAATTAATGTTTCTCAGAAGCAGTTCTCAACCAATAACTGGGATAAACTGGAGATAAGTGATGTAAACTGTCCCCCAGAGTTCCCCAGCAGGATCAAACTCCAATTGCCCATGGTGATAATGTGATAACACACCTTTATTGGTTTGCTTCCCTTCTGTTTAACTACCCCATTATCTACTGGTGTTTCTTGGGAACATATTCCAAACAAAACTCTCCACTCATTGCCTCAGGTCTGACTCTGGAGGGACACAAACTAAGACAGCAGGGAAATTAAACTTAAGAACCTCTAAACACCTGATTCCGCTGTGCCTCTAAGATAATGTAACCATGCTCCAGATTTCTACAGGGGTGTCTGAGAGGTAAGCTCCTCTCGAAATCCAAAATACGAAACAGAAATAAGAGTCCTCTGCCTGTTCTGCCCTCACTTAAAATTTGCACATGCAAAATTGAAACACATCTTTCCTGAATCTCTTCCTTTTCTCTTTCTTTTCTCTCCTTCCCCTTTTCTTCCTAGAAAATAAACAAGCTTTTCTTTAACTTTCCCTACATCCTGTCTTCCTTCCCTTTTGGAAAGCAAGCTTTCTGAGTTCACTACCACGGACTGCGTGACATCCTTTCTATACTACAGGAGACCTCTATGTTCTAGGTCATCCAGGCTCAGCTCTGGGTATGTTAAGTGGGAAAGATTATGGAACTGATAAAATTCTCTCTCAAAACTTGTATACATTTATTTTTTAATTTCAGAAACTATCACTTATCTTTATCTTTCATTCTTTCTGAAACATACATTTCCCTGGTAGAATTTAGACAATAAATAAAAAATACAGAGGTGAAAAAAGGAAACAAAAGCCAAATAAAGAACACAAAATGTCAGGACCTGTTCATAGAAAAATGGCCAATTTCAAACAGTTCTCCCAAGATTCAAAGAAACTAAAGGCAAGTTGGCCTTCCTTAAGAAAAAAAAAAAAAAAAAAAGATCCTGAAAGAATAGGAGATGAAAAGTGAGTCTGTGGAGCTCAGAGATGAATAGATGCATAAAATGAAATTATTACAGATGTGAAATTCTCATTAGAGTCAACAAAAGGTAAGACATAGATATGGATAAAAATACAGTCTAGGACAAAAAGATTAGCCTTAAGTAAATAACACAAAATGAATTGAGAAAGAACAGAGATAAAATGATAAGAAAGGAGTTGGTATATATGGACATTAAACCAATAATCACTGTCATGGAAGAAAAGAATATATAGAATGGGAAAAATTCAAATATATAATTGAATATAATTTTCTTGAAACAAAATCTCAAATCTATAGATTACAAAGACAAAGCTTAGCCAATACCCTGAAAATTTTGATGAGGGCTAATTAGTAAGATGTTTTAAAAATGGACTTAGGGCAGCAGGTTGTAAGAAGTTACACAGCAGGAAATAAGAAGCACATGAACCAAGTCTACCAAAATGAGAACGAATAGGAAGAAATGACCTGAAGAGGTATTTAAGACCTTGGCATTTAGTAAGCCCATCCTGGTGCGATTGTTAAGAGGCCAGCACTGCAAACTGCCAAGATTTAGATTCCATCTCTGCCCTTTGTTACCTGTGTGACTAAAGCAAGTTACTTTGCCTCTCTGTGCCCCAATTTTCTTAATTTTAAAATGGGCATGATATTAGCCACCCACATAGCAAACTGACTATGAAGATTGAGAATTACATTTAGTCCTCTTTAAAAAATGCCTTGCCATATTGAGCACTATGAATTATTATTAAGTTCAACAAAGCTTGGTGATTCTCTGAAGGTGAGAAAGTAAGAGACAGGGGAGACATAAGATGATTCCTAGGTTTTAGGATGTGACAATCATAGTACCATTCACTTTAGAGAGAATACAGAACAAAGAGAATACAGAAGAAACTGTTTTGTTTTGTTTTTTAATTCCCAATCGAAACAGTTTAGCTGTATTCCCGACCAAATCTCATCTTGAACTGTCGGCCCCATAATCCCCATGGGTAGTGGGAGGGACCAGATGGAGATAACTGAATCATCACCATGTGTAGTGGGGGGGACCAGGTGGAAATAATTGAATCACCAGGTAGAGATAATTGAAACCAGGGTGGTTTCTCCCATCCTGTTCTCATGGTATCTGGTGGTTTTATAAGGGGCTCTCCACCATTGCTCTGCCCTTCTCCTTGCTGCCACCATCCAAAAAAGGACGTGTTTGCTTCCCCTTCTGCCATGATTTAGGTTTTCTGAGGCCTCGCAGCCATACTGCATTGTGAGTCCATTAAACCTCTTTCCTTTATAAATTACTCAGTCTTTGGTGTGTCTTTATTAGCAGTGTGGGAATGGACTAATACATCAATTATAGTGGATTCATTTTAAATATGTTAATATTGACATATCTTTCAGAAGACAGGTAGAGAGATCCTGTGGGCACCTAGAGATCACCTAAGGATGAAGGCAGGTATAGATGGCTTTAATGTGAGTGCAGAAGCCAGGAATGTGGATAAGATCTCCTTTGTGATGTACACAGTGAAAGAAGAAAAAGGGTGAGAACTGAACCTGTGGAACTAAGACCTGTGACAAAGGACGAGTGGAAAAATAAAGAAGAAGGGAAGGATAAATGATGAATCAAAGACACAGGACAGGCTGGGCACAGTGGCTCATGCCTGTAATCTCAGCACTTTGGGTGGCCAAGGTGGGTGGATCACTTGAGCTCAGAAGTTCAAGACCAAGCTCAGCTTTGGCAACATGGCGAGACCCCATGGGGGGAAATATATATATAAAATATAGTTGTATGTAAAATATATTTATATCTATGTCTATATATCTATATCTATCTATCTATATATATGTGTGTGTGTGTGTGTGTATATATATATAAAACAAGTATATTGGAGAGGCTGTGTTCAGGAGCACAGATGAACAGGTTGGCCTTTGTCAAAAGGACCACATTTCTACCACTGAGAGAAAACCATAAGGGTGACTGTGAAAGCAGGTAAATATGTAGACTGTAGTTGGTAAGTCTAAAAGAGCTCTCACCTGGTGCTTCAGTCTCATCTATAAGGTAAAAGCAAAGCCATCTGTGGCTACCTATGGAAACTCTGTGTACAAGTGAAGATTAGGAATAATGATAGAAGGATGACCAGAGGTGACCCCTCCCCCCCAAAAAAATTGTAATTACACATTGAGGGCCCAGCAGACATTGAATGAAGGCTATAAACTCAAGTCAAAAAATTTTTCAGCATTTTTTTCCAGCAGCTTTTCCACTGTCCTGAAACAAGATAGAGAATCTAAGGCAATATATGGCATGAAAAATGTTTGACATGGCTACTTTTGCCATAGAACAAAGAAGAAAATAATTAAATGTAGTCCATTTCAAGAGTTACCACAAGTGTAGTGTTGGCTTATAAGACGGAATACCTGGACCCTGTCTCATGTGTGCCTATTGTTTGCAGAAAGGATTTTAATCCTATAATAAAATCTCTCAAAACGTGCCATGGAAAGGATTTCCTAGAATTCTTAAAAACTAATGAGAAGGAAGCTTGAATATGCTGATTAAAACAGAAGCTAGTTACTGGAAAAGAAAAGCAAGGTTGAAAGATATTGTTTAATATCCTTTCAGCTACTCTAAAAGATTATTTAACTGAATATAGAACAAGCTATAGTAAGTACAAGAGTTAGTTAAAGAAATATCAGGCTAATACCTGAGTTTTCATACATAGTACAAAAGTCTAAAGTATTTTTTACCCCCAACCTGAATATGGCTTAAACTTTTCATACAATGTTCTACTGGCCTAATAGACATTTTAGAATTAATTATTGCAAGTAGTTCATGTAGATAAATGCATTTTTATTTAACTTTAAGTAGTTTGTTTCATTGTTTTGAGTATAAATAAGCAATCTCATCAATGACCATTTCAAAGATACAGTTTATTAAATATCTTAATCATTATTCATAAAGCATTATAGGATTATCAGCAAAGTTCCCTAATAGATAGTACTATTATTTTCACTCTTTCCAAGGAGTCAGTTGTCAATATAAAAAGTATGTTCAGAGAATGGGTCAGTAAAGCAGCAGTTTGAAGGATAATGAAGAATATTTGAATGACTGAAGGATAATGAATCAAACTGAGGCAAACGAAGTGAGAATGAAATAAAGTAATGTCAATAATTAATATAAGAATAGTAAGGAGCATTTTATAAATAAACTGTTAAAATCAAACTATTCACAATAAACAAACCCTGAACAATGAGTCTGTGGGGAGCTGCTACTGAACTTTAAGTTGCTCAAACATACTAATTGTGGAAGAGCAGTACAAATGACAAGTAGGCTTCCCACCAAGCAAAACTAGAAAATCAAAATTTGTTTCCAGCAGTAGCACATCTTCAAGTCCTTCCTTTTCACTTCCTTCTTTGACAGTCTTTGTCAAAACAAAACAGATCTACTTAAAAGTTCAAAGGCCACTGGAGAAATAGTTCATGATCAGAAAACACAGGTATCCTGTGTCTTAAAGAGAAATACAGATCTTGAAATGAGACAGACTGTGAAAATAATGAATTCGTTAGAATTCATAGGGAAGGAACTTCATTCCTTAACACTTGTCATCATGGTATTGTTTCTATGGCATATTATTACTTCAGTAACTTCTTCCTGTAACGAACTAGGTTACATGTAGGTATATATTTATCACAATAATCTGATGGCTGCCTAATAACTAGTCACGTGCATGACATCTCTACTTCATAATAGTAGGAGAAACTTACTCTAATCTGACTAAAGTGAAATATGATACATATGCCTTTTTAATTCTGCAATAACCCATTTATCTTTATTATTAATAGTTAGATTTTTTTTTTTTTTTTTTTTTTTGAGACAGAGTTTCACTCCTGTTACCCAGGCTGGAGTGCAATGGCACGATCTCGGCTCACCACAACCTCTGCCTCCTGGGTTCAGGCAATTCTCCTGCCTCAGCCTCCTGAGTAGCTGGGATTACAGGCACGCGCCACCATGCCCAGCTAATTTTTTGTATTTTTAGTAGAGACGGGGTTTCACCATGTTGACCAGGATAGTCTTGATCTCTTGACCTCGTGATCCACCTGCCTCGGCCTCCCAAAGTGCTGGGATTACAGGCTTGAGCCTCTGCACCCAGCCAATAGTTAGATTTTTAAATTTACCAACATGTGTTTTTCTGAAACATATGCAATCAGTATTTTGTCAGTTCTTTACTACTATGATCTGAAAAAGTTGCAATACAAAGAGAATAAGAATTACAATTATACTTGAAGATGAGCGTACTAAAAATCTATGATATGTTTGAAAACATAGCAAACGACTCATACTTTCGTTACTTTACTTGCTGCCTAGTAAACTAAACTGAGTGCCTAAAATTCCCTTTCTGTTTATTTTCAACTTCAATTATGTAGGCATAGTATTTAAATTATTTAGCCTCTATTGTTCTAGGTGCTTAGATTTTTCCACATCACAATTCTCCAGTTTCCATTGTATTATTTCCTGTTATAAGATTATTCAAAGGAGTTTTTTTTTTATTGTTGTTTTTCAAAGGGAGGCAGACTGACCAGTCATGCTTGGGGTTATTTCACAAAGCTAGTTCCTTCCTGTATACAAATTCACACATGCACCCATATTCACACAAATGCTGGCCCTAGGTAAGAAAATAAGGTTGGCAAGCCGGGCGCGGTGGCTCAAGCCTGTAATCCCAGCACTTTGGGAGGCTGAGGCGGGTGGATCACGAGGTCGAGAGATCGAGACCATCCTGGTCAACATGGTGAAACCCCGTCTCTACTAAAAATACAAAAAAAAATTAGCTGGGCATGGTGGCACGTGCCTGTAATCCCAGCTACTCAGGAGGCTGAGGCAGGAGAATTGCCTGAACCCAGGAGGCGGAGGTTGCGGTGAGCCGAGATCGCGCCATTGCACTCCAGCCTGGGTAACAAGAGTGAAACTCCGTCTCAAAAAAAAAAAAAAAAAGAAAATAAGGTTGGCAAGCATTTGAAGTCTTCAGACCATTCTTTCTTTGCTCCTCCTTTGGGGAGCACCACCTCCCCTTCAATTATTCTGCATCCTGTATTTTCTCCTCTTCCTTACAAAGAGCCTGGTATCAGTCGCAGCTCCTGACACTCCTGAGTTACATGGCCTACTTCTGAGGCACACATAGACTTGGTAGCAAAGTGAAGGGAAGGGAAGCGGCAGACCTGTCTCTCAGCTGGTAGCTGCAATCTTTCTGGCACACCAATGCCTCTCCTTCTTACAAGTTACATCCTGTCTGTAGACAGACTGGCCCAACAACAAGGTTGTATCTATTGAGGTTAAACTTGCCCAAAACAGTGTTTGTCAGAGCAGAGAGGCAGAAAGAGTGAAAAACAGGAAGGTGAGTTCTCAAAAGAGTTAAAATCAACCCTTAAAAATTCTACATATGCTCAGTCAAGTAAATCCTCATGATTTTTTTAACTGATATTTTGTCCTAGAAGATAATGATATTAACATATTCTAGAAAAGAAAAAGCTTAATTCAGCAAAATCTCATTAAGTGAGAGATATATGATTAAATGTTGATAACAAAACATTTTTTAGGTTATTTCATGAAGTTTAATGAAGTTCTGGCCGGGCGCGGGGGCTCACGCCTGTAATCCCAGCACTTTGGGAGGCTGAGGCGGGTGAATCACGAAGTCAACAGATCGAGACCATCCTGGTCAACGTGGTGAAACCCCGTCTCTACTAAAAATGCAAAAAATTAGCTGGGCATGGTGGCGCGTGCCTGTAATCCCAGCTACTCGGGAGACTGAGGCAGGAGAATTGCTTGAACCCAGGAGGCGGAGGTTGTGGTGAGCCGAGATCGTGCCATTGCACTCCAGCCTGGGTAACAAGAGTGAAACTCTGTCTCAAAAAAAAAAAAAAAAAAAAAAAAAAAAAGTTTAATGAATTTCTAAATATATAGAATGACTGAATATACATATTAAGAAAACATGAAATAGGTGACTGGGTAGAGCTGAAAAAGAAGCATCCAAATATTTTAGATTGTTCATTTCTTATATACTTCATTTTATGTATGAAAGTGTTTGTCATCCTGATTCAGAATGAAATGACTTTGCATGGTATTTGTGGAATCACATTGTTTCTAGCCTGAGAAATAATTTATTATGGAAAAGTTGAAAAGTTGCTCTGATTTGCTAATATTTCAAAGCATCATTAATTTTTGCAGGGAAAGAACCAGAAAAATCAGTTCCAAACTTAAAATATCAATACTCATAGTTTAGCATTTAAAAATTAATAACTACATGGAGTTACCAGTGATATTTTAAAAATTTACATTTTTGCTATATGCACTGTTTAAACAAAGTCATAAGTATACCAAAGTGGGCTAACAGCCTTCATTCCAAAATGTCCCAAAATAATTTCTGAACCACATGACAGATGTTTGATACAGATAACTAAATTTTGTTATGTTTGTTTATAGTTAATAGTAAAACCAACAGAGAGTGCTAGACGTTAGACAAACATATCTTAGAAATATAAACTTACATGAAACTAGACAGAAATATCATCTCAAAGTACTTTTTTCTCTTAAACAAACAAACCGAAAAAAGCAAAGATCAGAGATGAAAGGAAGAAAAATACATTGAGCGACACTACATGTCAGCCAGACACTGGGATAGATGCTTTATATACCTTAGGTCATTTAATGTTTTAGTTAAGTAGAAGATGTTTTAAAGTTGTGAAGGTGTTTAACTAGTTTTTCATTTTCTAAGTCAGCACAGCTTTTGACTCACCTGTTCACAATGCAAAGATTATTTGTTCTACCCTATGTTTCTGTTACACAACCTTTTCTCGCTTTTAAAAGTCATTTATTGAATCATCATCTGCCTCAGGCTTGATATGGTATAGCCTCTAAAGACTGGTTTAGTACTTCAGCTCGCCTTTCAAAATATTTCCAGTGCAGGCCTTCAGTGTTCCAGGTACCTAATGAGTCATTTTCCTCTTCCCAGTCTACCAAGCAGGATCTCAAAGCCTCCTTTATCTTTCTGGGTGGATACAGAGTCATTAAACTTAAATATGTGCTTTGCCAATAGACTTGAGGGTTGGGTTTAGTTATTAACTTGGTGAGTCTCCACCCAGCTAACTATTCTAGGAAATCATTTGGTGAGTCAGGCATTTTTGTATTCACATTGCAGCAGCCAGTCATCTGCCCTAAGTGCTGCCGCTGAAGACTGAATGTCCTGGAATGTTTGCTATCACAACTCCATTATGACAAAAACATTGTGCAGTACAGATGAAAAAATGCATTGTCAATAGAATCTTTTACATTTGTTTTCCTTTAAGCAACATTGCCTTGTTTGTTATAAAAGATCAATAAATATTTGTTGATTTCAATTTTGATGAGTCTGTGAGCTGTTACCATCAAGCATAGAGCAGCATCCTACTTTGGGATTGAGAAAGTGGGAAATCTAAAGTGAAAGTCTATGGTGATTAAACAAAACTAAAAACTGAGCCACTCCTCCCGCATCTGATAGAGAAATTGTGACCATGCCCACTCTCCACTAAGAGGAAAGACCAGACTCATTGGTTCACTGGTATGTTTTCCTTATAGTAGACTGTATATATGGTATGACAATGCCAAGTAATAAAATTTCCATGACACCTCTCTCTTGAGTTGATCCAAAGAACTTGGAGGGGAAAAGGAAGGCAGAAGATGTGAGGAGACACAGCAAGTTAAGCACCCATCTCTGCTTTTTCACAGGAACAAAAATGATAGGTTCTTATCTACTTGGAAGGTAAGGATACTACTAACTGATAAAATGAACAAAGTTAACTTTCTAAATGTCAAGATGTGAAGAAAATTTAATCTTCTTTAGGAAAAAGAATTCTTCTTAAAATAAAAAAAAGTGTATTGAATTCTTACTATGTAATAGGCACTGAAGCAAGCACCTTACATGCCTTTGCTCACAACAACTCCATAATGTTGCTGTTATTTCACCATTTTACGATGTATTAGTCTGTGTTCATGCTGCTGATAAAGACATACCCTGAGATGGGGTTATAAACAGGAAAAAGGTTTTAGTGGACTTACAGTTCCACGTGGCTGGGGAGGCCCCACAATCATGGCAGAAGGCAAGGAGGAGCAAGTCACATCTTACATGGATGGCAGCAGGCAAAAAGAGAGCTTGTGCAGGGAAACTCCTGTTTTTAAAACCATCAGATCTCATGAGACTTATTCACTATCACAAGAACAGCATGGGAAAGACCAATCCCCATGATTCATTTACCTCCCAATGGATCCCTCTCATGAAATGTGGAAATAGTGAGAGTTACTATTCAAGATGAGATTTGCGGAGAGACACAGAGAAACGATATCAATGGATAAAGAAATTTAGGACAGTAACTTTCCCAGAGTTGCAGAGCTGAGCCAAAATTTAGATGACTTCATTGCATTTGTTTTTAAGCACCAGACTATTAAATTAGGTTTTGTTAATGTTGAAAAGCCAGAACTAATGGTAAGTATATTGTATGGCCTATACAGTAAGGAATTAAAAGAAAACTAATGCAACTAGCATGTAGCCTTACAATTAGTTTATGTTTTACATGTTTAATACATATATATATAATGTATTTACAATAACTTGTTTTCATATTAAATTTTACCATTTTTTAACAAAATCACATGATGAAATATTCAAAGTAATCATTCCAAGACAATGAGAAATAACTGTATCAAAACACAGCTAAAATTCATAATATAGGTAGCATCAAGATTCAGTTCCAAAAGAAGTGATCCTACTGAAAGTTATAAAGTTTAAAAAAAAAGAGAGACAGTGTTCCCATTTGACAAAGATGGGTTGGGTGGCTCAAATATTCATTCTTTTTATCTTTGCACATATTTTTAGAATATTTTACACAGAAATATATTTATAAAAACATGAACCATTACCTATGCAGAACTTCTGGTCATTATTCTTACCTTGATTATACCCTAGGGAACCTTATTTTCCAACTTGGTGTCTGAGCTCATAGGAAAAACCAGAAATAATAAAAAGAATATATGCTAGGTAGAAGTGTAAATGAACACATAATTTTTTTCTGTGAAAATATAAGAAGACTATAGAGCCAGATGGTTCTTAGCAACAAATTCTTTTAGAATACCATGTGATATAACTAAAAAGAAAAAAACTTCCAAATTGATTTATCAGGTCTACAAATCTGATACCAACAGCTGACAAATGTAAAAACAAACAAAAAACAACAACCAAGGGAGAGAACTTGAGGAAAAAGAGAGTAAGAGAAAGAAATAAAAAGAAAAGAAATTAAACAAAATAGCAGTTATGGCTATAGATGAAGTAATGTTAAATACAATTTTGCCAAATCAAATTCAAAAATGTATTAAGGCTGGGAGTGGTGGCTCACACTCGTAATGCCATCACTTTGGAAGGCCAAGGAAGGCAGATCCTTAAGTCCAGAAGTTTGAGACCAACCCAGGAAACATGATGAAACCCCCATCTCTACAAATAACACAAAAGTTTTCCAGGCATGGTGGCACATTCCTGTAGTTCCAGCTATTTGAGAGGCTGAGGCAGGGGGATCAGTTTGAGTCCAGGATGCAGTAAACCAATATCACGCTATTGTATTCCAGCCAGGTGACAGAGCGAGGCCCTGTCTCAAAACAAAAAACAAACAAACAAAACATACATTAAAAGAAAAATCTGTTCCTACCAAAGAAAATTTAGTCTCATGAAATTAAAGATAGTTTAATCTAGAAGACTAGACACAACCACAAGGCATTTACAGATCAAAGGAAAAAATAGAGATAGATATCAAAAGGGTGTCTAATAAATTTAATGCTAATCCTCATTTTTAAAACACTCACAGTACACTAGAAGTACATGGATATCTCCCAAACATGACAAAGAATATTATTTATTAGTTAAGGAAGCACTAGCTGCTATAACTTATAAATTCTGAAATTCTGTAGTTTAATAAAATATATTGATTTCTTATTCCTCTGTTGTTCAACCAGTGGCAGTTTCAAGGAGTTGAGGACAGCATAATTTCAGAGTGCTGTGTATGAAGTACTGTCTATAAGATCAAGATATTCAGGCTGATGGAGCCTATATCATCTTCATTACACAGTTTCTTAGGCAGTCCTTAGAATTAGCATCTAACCAGCAAGCAGGGAACAAAAGGAGAACATATATGGGACATTTTTAATACAGATTAGGTCAGGAAGTGGCACTCATCACTTCCACTAACATCCCACTAATTAGAACTTAGCATATTTTTGCTTCTAACTGCAAAGAAGGCTGGGAAATGTAATCTCTCTGTGTACCAGAAGAAAAACTGGATTTGGTGAACAGCTAGCCAGTCTCTGCTGAATCTATTCTACTGGTTATCACATAGTCTTTTTTATTTTTCTTCCTACACAGAGCTAACCTCCTTCTCAAAAGAGACAATTCAAAATCCCAGCCAGTCACTATGTCCAGCTCAAAATACAAGATCTCCAAGTGATAGTGATGTACAGTTCTTTCCCTATCTGATAAAAATGTGGCCTTATAGTTCAACAACATATCAATTAAAATAAATTATCTGCCCAATTCCCTCTCCTGCATACAGATGCGTGCACGCACGCGCACACACACACACACACACACACAGAGAGAGAGAGAGAGAGAGAGAGAGAGAGAGAGAGAGAGAGAGGAATACTTAATACCTTTTAATTTACTATTTAAAATTATTTAATTTATCCATTTCCTTTGTTTGGTGTCACCTTCCATTAGAACTTAAACTCCATGATAGCAGATTTTTGCCTCCCCACCCTTCAACTGCTATATTCTCTCAGTGCCTACAAGTAAATAATTGTTAAATAACTATATATCTACATTGCCCAAAATAAGCATGTATTATTTTAACAGTAAAATTATTAATTTTAAAACAAACAGAAATGCAAATATCTTGGGAAGTGGTTAAGCATCATTCACACTTGGTTTCAGTTTCCCAAATCTCACTGATAGAACTGAATCATCATTCTTGGAGCTGGGGTTTGTAGAGAAAGGGAAAGAGAGTAGGATAGTGGAATGTAGGACTATGGAGAACTGAAACGGCATGAAGACACTGGTCTGCAAGACAGCAGAAAAGGGGAGTCAAGAGGTGAGAGATGGGATCAGAAAGAAGGTGAGAGAGTAACAAATTTTGGTTTGAGCCACAAGGGTAATTAATTAGTTAATTAACTAACTGATTAGGAACTTGTAAACTCCTTCATTCAATAGTACCATATTGATTTTTATCTTGCCAACACTGTGATGCGTATTTGAGATTAAAAAATGAACAAGAGACAGAGCATGACCTTGAGAAACTCATATCTAGTTTTGGGGGACAGAACATAATGAGTATATGAGTGTGATGAGGGAGGTGTGAATGGAATGTTATGCCAACACAGAAGGAAAGCAATTAACCAGGCCATGGCCAAATGGAGGACAGATCCAAGACAAGTTTCAGGAAGAAAGAACCTGAGTCTAGAAGAGAGGATAGCACTTGTGAAGGTTTAGAAGTGAAGGAGAGAAAGGCATAATGCATTCAGAAGACTGCACTTTAGGGAGTGAGTAAGGGGGTTGGAGATGTTAGCAGGGGACAGATTGTGAATGTTCATTCTTGATCAGCTCTAATTCCTTTAAGCCACCAAGCTGTCCCCCGCGCCACACACGCATACCCTGCTACATAAAAGGGGACTTCTACTTCTTACATATAACTCCTTTTCATTTTTAGTCTGTCTCATTATTTTGGTACATTGGAAATACTCTTGTCTAAATATCAACCTTGATGCCCACTGGAAAAGCAACTGTTGTCCTCATCTCTGCAAAAGCTTCCTCATGCCATACTATTCCTACTCTCTTTCTGGTTCCATTTCCTCCAGAACACTTTATTTCCCTCTGCCATTGTTACTCTCATCCCAGATGCAGATTTTATAAGCCTTTATAAGCTTTGCTAAGACATGTGTACTTGACCCTAGACAGCCACTAAAGAATTTTAATCATAAGCATGATAACATGATAAAATTTGCATTTTATAAAAATCACTCAACAGTGCAGAGAATGGCTTAGAAAGGCATAAACTAGGAGCAGAAGACATTTAGAGTAAGCTGGAAAAAATAAGAAGGGCTGATATTAGGCCTTGTTATTATCAGTAAAATAAAATATAGTTTTAGAGAAATGACTGTTCATATCAGTCATAACTGAACATATCATTCCAGGCATGTTAAAGATCTGTTTATTTGTCTTGTGAAGATAAAGGGAAAGGTGAGTAAATAATAGTTTCTTCATTATAATTTAAAAATCATCTAACATTAAATTTTATGCTCTCTGCCTACATATGAGGTGAACTATTAATTTATGTGAAGGATTCACTAAAGTGATTTCAGAAACGTTGTAATTTTATTACCCTTTATTTTACTTTATTTTTCTTTATTGTATTGTGTCTAAACAGACCAAAAATAATAAATTAACTCTTTAAGGATAAAAAAGTTAAGTGGGTTATATCTGGATTTTTTTCCGAAAGGCTCAGAATTTTAAATTAAATATTATTTTAACATGTATCCTTAATAAACTGTTTCATAAATGAGATAAGGTACCTGAGAGTATCAAGTATATTTGATTGGAGCCTGCTTGGTGCAAAGCACTCTGGTAGATAGAAAGAAGAGTAAAAGTCGTTCTCTGCCTCAAAGAAACTTTTATATAATATGTATCCCAGAAACACTCAATTTAAGATTAATACCTTCTTAGCCAGGAGAGTATAGGTGAGGTGTTTGTGACTATCTCAAAAATACAAGCACTATAGACAAAATATTCAGCTTCTAGACTGGCAGCTTGCAAAGAATTGAGCAGACCAAACTGGGCCCATAATCTACCTTATTTATTCTCTCCTGCTTAATGAAATATCCTGAGAAAATACCAAAGGCATATTGGAAGAAATGAAAGCAATAAAGTGATTAGAACTGAAAAGGTTATCTTAAACAGGAGAATCACAGACTGATGGAGCCTATGACATTAGCATCTTTTTCACAACACAGAAGCAGCTGAGGACTCTGGTGATTAATATGTCTTGCCTAGATTCATGCAGTTTAGTGACAGCACTAGAGTTTGAATCCAATTCCCCAAATTATTAATAGTCTTTTCATTTTACCTCATTGATGGGTAAAAGAATAGACCTCCCCAAACAATATGAAAAAGCAATTATTTTCTGCATTTAGATATAGTCCAGCCCAAGTCTTCTCTAATTTATAAAAATACCTTTGAGAGAAAGGAGAGTTTTTGAAAAAAATATTTTAATCTTTAATCCCTTCTACTTTGCTATTCTAATACTATGGTAAGGGCAATCTAAAGTAAAAATTATCTTTTTTTTTTTTTTTTTTTTTTTTTTTTTGGAGACAGAGTCTTTCTCTCTATTACTCAGGCTGGAATGAAGTAGCATGATCTCTGCTCACTTCAACCTCCATTTCCTGGGTTCAAGTGATCCTCATGCCTCAGCCTTCTGAGTAGCTGGGACTACAGGCATGCATCACCACGCCCGGATAACATTTTGAATTTTTAGTAGAGATGGGGTTTAGTCGCGTTTCCCAGGCTGGTCTCGAACTCCTGAGCTCAGGCAATCTGCCTGCTTGGCCTCCCAAAGTGCTAGGATTAGAGGCATGAGGCACCATACCCTGGTTATAGTAAACATTTTCTAAGAAATTGAAAGATACCCCAATGTTGACTCTAAGACAATGGAAATTTGTGTTCTCTAAGTCCTGTGGCACTGTGCATAAGAAGGTAGAAGGAATCTTAGGCAGGGGTTAAAGTGAGCCAAAATGCCAAGACTGAAATATGATCGATTTAACTAAGGCAAAGGTTAAGATGGAAAGGTAGGTAGGTAGGTGCTAAATTGTGAAGGGTGTTTAAAAAAAATCAAACGAACATCTGCTCAGGCTAGGATGGAGTAACAAGGACTGTATTTATTAATACTACTCTGTGGGTTCCCCACTTCCTACCCTAAGCAACTACAAAAACAATTGTGTGTGTGTGTTGTCTGTGTGGTGTGTGTGTGTGTGTGTGTGTGTGTGTACATAAAGTTATATATATATATATATATATACACATATATATATATTTTTTTTCCTAGAGAAAGGCTATCAGGCAAGGAAAGACAATAATGCCTCAGAAACAGAAAATAAAAGGAGTTCTATAATTGCTTTAATTTACTGCATGGAGAAAGTGGATCAGGGAGGGGAATTCAGACAAAGCCTGGTGATCCCTGAGTTGAGAAAAAACTGGAAGTCAGAGGAGGCCATGGTAGGTAATGTTTGCAGGGTAGAGTAGAAGAGTGGTAACAGCTATATAGAGAAATCCAGAGAACTGCAGATCTCCCAACTGGGTACTGAAAAGTACATTTATGTAAAAATTCTGTCTGAAGCTGGGGGAAAGAAACACTTGAAAAGAATTATTGCAAACAATTCCAAGTGCTCACACAGGGCTGGGTATAATGCCTCTTCCTACTAAAGAGAGTGGAAAATGTTATAACTACTAGGACAACATCTAATACTCACAGAGTTGTGCTTCATATTAGGGAAAAATCAAACCTAGACTAAACGATGCTTTTGTCCTATGTACCAAAGCCTAAATGCAAGATCTGAAAGATTCAAACTGTTTCCAAGTGACTTAACTGCAGGCCATGACAAGTTTAAGAATATTTACAGGAATATGAAAATGTCAAAAACCAGCAAGGCAAAATGTGCAATGTTGGCCATTGAATCAGAAATTATATGGAATTCAGAGAAAGGGGAAAACGTAACCCATCATAAGGAAAAAACAACAACAAATCATTGACATTGACCCAGAAATGATAAATATGACAATGATAAAGATGACCAGGACATTAACAGTCATAACTATATCATATAATCAAGAAACCAGAGGAAATATTGAAGATGTAAAATAGAGACTTATGTAATACAAAAAAGACATAAAATTCTAGAGCTAAGATCAGTAAACTCTTTTTGTAAAGAGTCAGAAAGTAAATATTTCAGATTTTGCAGGCCACTTAAAGTATTTTTTACAAAAACTTTTTAAAATGTAAAATCATTCCTAGCTCATGGACTATACAGAAAAGGGCCATGGGATAATTGTCCCATGAGTCATATTTTGCTACTTCCTGTTCTAGAGGGTAAGTCTACAATGTCTGAAATGGAAAATACATTTAATATAATTAATAGCAGATAACATGTAGAAGAAAAGTGAACTTGAAGACATAACAATAGAAACTATCCAAAATGAAACACTAAAGATTTACAAAAACACTAAAGAAAAAATAACAGAGCTTGAGTAAGTTACAGGACTACTATAAGCTGTCTAATATGTGCATAATTATAGTTCCCAAAGGAAGGAAAAAATATTTGAATAATGGCCAAAATAATCCAAAATTTGATGAAAAATCTAAACCCATAGATGGATGAACCAACAAACCTTAAGCACAAAAAAAGTGAAGAAAATTATACTAGGGCACATTAAACTGCCTTTTTAAATAGATGAAGAAAAGATTTTAAAAGCATACAGAGGGGTAAAAAAAGGCACATTGCACAACTAGGAATGAAAATAAACAGCAGATTTCTTGTTGGAAACAATGCAAGCAAGAACACAGTGGAGCAGCATCTTTAAAATATTGAAATAAAATCACTCTAGAATGCTATGCCCTGTGAAAGTATCTTTCAAAAATAAAGATACATTAATGGAATTTTGAGACATACAGAAGCTGAGTAAGTATATATCACTAGCACACCTACATTCTAAGAAGTGTTAATCTAAGTCAACACTAAAACACAAAGAGCACTGGAAATGATAACTATGTGGGAAAATACAAAAGAATTTCTCATATTTATATTTCTTTTAAAAATAATTGACCAATTAAAACAAAAAAATGCACTGTGAGGTTTATAACAGATGTAGAAATAAAATGTATGACAACAGCGAAAAAGGATGGGAGTGGAAAACGGAAGTATAGTGTTGTAAGGTATTTGTATGTAAAGTGTGTAATATACTTGACATTGGATCATGATATGCAAAAACTGTATATGATAAACCTTAAAATAACCTCTGAAATACCATAAAAAGAGCAATTTCTAATAAGCCAACAAAGGAGATAAAATTGAATCATTAAAAATATTAATGCAAAATACGTTTTAAAAAAGAATAAAAGAGGGACAAAGAACAGGTAGCACAAATAGAAAACAAGCAACAAGATGATACATTTAAACCAAAACATATCCGTAAATACCTTAAATACAAATGGTATAAATATACCAGTTACAAGCCAGAGATTGAGACCTCCAAGCAATCCACTTTAAATATAAAGACACAAGTAGGTTAAAAGTAAAAAGGCAGAAAAATCTATATCATAATAAGATGAATCAAAATAAAGCTGGAATGACTGTATTAATATGATGCTAAGTAGACTTCAGAGCAAAAAATTTCACCAAGGAAAATGAAGGCCATTTCATAATGGTGAAATATTTATACGAATTCATTGACAGGACCTAACTATCCTAAACAAATACACTTAAAAAAAGAGTGTCAAAATATATGAAGTAAACATACATAAAACTACAAAGAAAAATGGATAATAATGCCTATTTCATTAAAATTTTGTTGTAAGGAGCAGAAATAATGTATGTTAAGTATTAAAACTAGCACTCAGCAGATGATAAAAGTTCAAGATGCTATCTACTATTACTAGGATCAGAAAACTAAAAGACATTATGGTAGTTTATGCAATGCTTAAAGTTTTATTCTTTTTTTTTGTTTTTGATGTAAAATGTAGATTTAAAATCTACAAATTACCTTCGTTTCCATTCACATTGTACCTTAAATCCTTTTCTCCAGTCTCACCAGAAGAGATGCTCCTCTTTTTGTTTAAGTTTGACTTTTCCTTGGACTACAGAAGCATTTTGAAACAGAGCAAATATTTTGAAAGAAGGGTCAGACAAGACATGGAAATGGAATGGACAGGAAACTTTAAAAAGGGAAGCATCAAATATAGCTGTGTTAGACATAAACATGGGAACAGTAGACACTGTGGACTGCTGGAAGAGGAAAGGAGGCAGTGCGGTGTGGGTTGAAAAACTACTTATTGGGTACTATGCTCACTACCTGGGTGCAACAGATCCCTGTAACAAATCTGCACATATACCTTCTATATCTAAAATAAAAGTTGAAATAAAAAAAAAAACAAATATATATGGGCTGGGCACAGTGACTCATGCCTGTAATCCCAGCACTTTAGGAGGCTAAGGCAGGCAGATCATCTGAGCTCAGGAGTTCAAGAACAGCCTGGGCAACATGGTGAAATCATCTCTACTAAAAATACAAAAATTAGCTGGGCATAGTGACGCAAGCCTATAGCTGCAGCTACTTGGGTGGCTGAGATGGGAGGATTGCTTGAGCCTGGGAGGCAGAGGTTGTAGTGAGCCAAGATCACACCACTGCACCCCAGCCTGGGTGACAGAGTGAGATCCTGTCTCAAAAAGATAAAATGTGTGTGTGTGTGTGTGTGTGTGTGTGTGTGTGTGTGTTTACACACACACATATATAATGATTTTAAAAGATAAGGAAATGAAAATAGAACAAAGAAAACAAAGAAAAAGATATCTATATATATATGTATACATATACATACATATATTTGGCTGTGAGGTTCTGGGCTTAGTAAATGGGAAGGGAAGGGGTGTTGACAGAAACCAGAAGCTTGACCGAGAGATAGATCTGTGTGTGAAGGAAGGCAGGATGAGTTTGGGATACATTGAATCAAAAGTTATAGCAGGATAATAGGAAAAGTGACACAGTCTGATATGAAGCAGAAGATGTGTGGCTAGAATTGGTTTAAAGATCAAGACTCAAGATATAAATGCATGAGTCATAAGAAGAGTGAGAGTTGCCCTAATGTGTTTCCTGTCAAAGGGCAAATGATAATTAGTATAAATATTACATTAAAAAAAAACAACCACGGTAAGCTTCAGGCATATAAAGAAGGGAATAATTCAGAAATCATTTCATTGGGGTCACTTGATACTAGTTAATCATACGTCACAGGAATGATTCAGTGGGTTGGTGGTAGGAGGAATGTTTTCTGTCTGACAGACTGACTCCAATGATCCAAGCAGACATGCTATCTTTCAGAAACCTAGGTAACCCGAGTTGCAACCAACAAAAACTACTTTTTTGTAAATAAGAAAGAAAATTTTATTTTTTTTAACTGAAGGATTGCCATTACAAGAAAGGAAAACTTGGTAACTGAGTTTTATATCATGGTTTGTCCAGAAAGGCCACACAGCTATTAAATCATGAAATAGACCAGGTGTGGTGGCTCACACCTGTAATCCCAGCAGTTTCAGAGGTCAAAGTGAGTGGATCAGGAGATCAACACCATCCTGACTAACATGGTAAAACCCCGTCTCTACAAAAAACACAAAAATTAGCTGGGTGTGGTAGTGCGCACCTGTAATCCCAGCTATGAGGGAGGCTGAGGCAGGAGAATCACTTGAACCTGGAAGGTGGAGATTTCAGTGAGCCAAGATGGTGCCACTGCACTCCAGCCTGGTGAAAGAGTGAGACTCTGTCTCAAAATAAACAATCAATCAAAATCATGAAATATTACAACACTGTGTTATGAAGTAATACATTTGCCCTTCTGGTTTGTAGCTGTTACTAACCCATAAAGGAAGTCCTATAATGAAACTTTGTTCTGCTTAATCTTATATTTGTTGTTAAAGTAATATAACCTCCAAAAAAAACTTATCCTTGCGTACTGTGGGCATTCACCCAAGTATCTGCAAATGATAAAATCTGTACTTTGCCTGGAGATAAGAGTGAATGCCCTAGAAGGAGGTTTAATACTTTATTAATACTTATCATACTTTATATATTACAGAATACTCTAATTCCAAAAGAATTCAGAATTCCCTGTATGAAATGCCAAAAATAATCATATTGTTGAAAAAAGTTGTGGAATAACTTTGACTATATCTCATTTATAATTTTCAAATAATGACCACACTTACAACACAAATATTTTTAAAATCATAAAGCCCAGTAAGGAAAAAGCAAGCTTATTTTTTTTAAGTAAATTAATGTTTAGCAAATGACAAATATGAGACATCCTTCATGAGGCTATTTTCAAATTTACAATATTCATTTTTTCTACTGTCTCAATCTCCAGCTGAATCAATGTTGTGCAACCGAGAAAGGAGGAGATAACCTGATCTTTGGATTAAGAGAATACTCCAGTTAAAAGGGTTTAGCAAACATTCAAAAACATTCCATGCTAAAATTAAATCATGTAAACTAATTACAAGATAGAAAGGATTCCAAATCTTGCATTCCTTGAGCACAACATAGATTGAAAAGTACACATATAACATTTTAATGTGCATTAAATGTGACATAAACTATTTTTAAAAAGTTTTATTTTTTAAAAATTTATTAACTTTAGGTGCATACTATATCTGGCATTTCTCCCCATGTTATCCCTCCCCACCCCCTGCTGTCTCTCCCCTACCCACCCCAACTGCTCCCCAGTACATGATGCTCCTCTCCGAGTTTACTTGCTCTTATGGTTCAACACCCACCTATGAGTGAGGACATGCGGTGTTTGGCTTTCTGTTCTTGTGAATGTGAAACTGTTTATTAGCAGTATAATGGGTGACAGAAAACCTGGGAAGATAAATACAGGAAATTTAGAATCAGGAAATTTCTAGAGAAATTTCTAAAGGAATTCAAATTCTACATAATGTGATTATCTTCTTATATGTGAGAGAAAATAGACCTAGAGAAGGTAAGAGACTCTCAAGATAACACAGTATACTGTAGACTCTAGAATTAGAACACAGGTAATCTGACAATTATATTAGTGTGTTCTATACTCTCTAGTATCTGTACCTCAGTAGATGCCATAAATTTTCTTATTTCTTATGTTTTTGTTGTTGTTGGTTTTTTTTTTTTTTTTTTTTTTGAGATGGAGTCTCACTCTTTTGCCCAGGCTGGAGTGCAGTGGCATGATCTCTTTTTCTGTTTTTTGTTTGTTTGTTTGTTTGTTTGTTTTTAGTTCCAGCTGTGTCTTAGGAGACTATAGTAAACAACCAACTATTTGCATTTCCACATCCATGCATCCCTAAAACACACAGTGTGCCAAGATTCTTTCTCTGTTCCTTGTTCTTTTTATTCAAATCACATTCTTAACTCATCTGTTATGTGCCAGGCAGTGTGCTAATCTTGGAAGACACCAACATGAATGAAAAAGAACTTGGGTGGAGTGTTTGCATTATTACCCTATAATGCAATGTGTATAGTGCAGAGATAAATGCACAGGGAGCTACTGGAGCTCAGAAGAAGCATGAATCCAACTTTGGGAAGAGGTCATGAGTCAGGAAAAACTTTCCGGAGAAAACAATTTCAGAGAGTTGAAGTGGAATATCTTGTGGTGGCGGTTGGGAGGAGTAAAGGGGAAAAGATTGCTTGAATAAAAGCTATACAGTAAGAAACTGGTCTTTGTGCTGAACTAAAGCCAAAACTTCTGTGCCACTGGTTGAGGAATTGAGGCTGCAGAAGTTGACAAGCATCATGGTGAGCCTTCTAAAAAAGTCAAATCAGCTCAACCATTTTATATATATATTTTTTTTATTGCTTATGTTTGCCAAATACTGTGCTAGTTACTGAGGGATATAATGGAGGTTAAGGGTCACTCTAAACCAGGCGTCCCCAAACTTTTTACACAGGGGCCCTGTTCACTGTCCCTCAGACCGTTGGAGGGCCGCCACATACTGTGCTCCTCTCACTGACCACCAATGAAAGAGGTGCCCCTTCCTGAAGTGCGGGGGGCCTGATAAATGGCCTCAACGGGCCGCATGCGGCCCAGGGCCATAGTTTGGGGACGCCTGCTCTAAACTCTCAGTTTGCAATCTATTAGGGATAGACAGGAGGAAAAAAAAAGTTCTGCTAAAGAGCTAAAATTGGAGTAGGTACAGGGTTGTCTGGGAACCCAGAAGAGGTGCACTTAACTAACCTAGAGATTTAGGGAAGACTTCCTGGTAAGTATCTATTGACAGAAGAACACAAAATAATCTCTTAAAGAAATAAGAAAATTTACCTGGGTGCGGTAGCTCACCCCTGTAATCCCGGGACTTTGGGAGGCCGAGGCAGGCAGATCACTTGAGGTCAAGTGTTCGAGATCAGCCTGGCCAACCTGGTGAAACCCCGTATCTACTAAAAATACAAAAATTAGCTGGGCGTGGTGGCAGGAACCTGTAATCCCAGCTACTCGGTAGGCTGAGACACCAGAATCGCTTGAACCCTGGAGGCAGAGGTTGCAGGGAGCCGAGATCACGCCACTGCACTCCAGCCTGGGCAATAGAGCAACACTCTGTCTCAAAACAACAACAACAACAAACCCGGTACAAAGACGAAAAGCAGTGGTTAAAGTACATATTCAAAACATGTCCCCCAAATGGCCTAGGTTACAAGACATCACCATTACTTCCAAATGAATGTACAAAGCTTTCTCCTTCTAACTCATTATTATTGTGGTAAAATATACATAACATAAAATTTACCATTTTAAGCATTTTTAAGTGCACAGTTCAGTAGCATTAAGTCCATTCATTGTTGTGCAACCAACACCACTATCGATCCTAGATTCTTTTTCAACACAGAAATCGTAGCCAAGATTTTCCTTTCATTAACTCAGCTTTAGCAACATACTGGACTTTACGCACCACAAAAGTTTCTGCCGGATAAGGTTCAGAAACAGGGAAGAGTGAAATAAATCGATGAACAACTATCTTTCGTGGGCTTCTGTTAATGGAATACAATAGCGAAAGGGTTCACTTCATCAGCCCCCTCCCGGGCTTTTGGGCTTCATAAACCGAGAAACAACCAGATCAGCACCCACACCTCCCAAGATGCAAGGACTAAGTCCCGAAAGGCAGCTGTCCCGCCTCAGCGCAGAATCCCTGCAGCCGCCTTTCCTAAGGCACAAATCGACTAGCGCAGGAACCGGGCTTTCTACCCGGGACTGCAAGGAGGAGCTAAAGAGAGAAAAGGAGAAAGAACATGATGAGAAAAACAGCTAAAGTTTTGGAACTCCCTCTTTTAGCCCTCTTCTTGCTCCCTACTCTTCATCCACCTCCAGGATCCATCCCTTAAACTGGCAGCCGAGCCCCTTTTCTTGGACGCGCGCCTTTTATTGACGCAAACCTCCCGTTCTCGCGGGAACTTGGGAACGGGAGCCGGGTAGGGCGGACAAATCTCTCTAAATCTCAGTTGCCGCTGGTGCTGGAGGGGCCGCTGAAGCTCCTGAAGGGCGGGGCACGGAGCTTGAAGGGGCGGGGCTTAGCCTTAGAGAGGGGAGGGAAGAGGCGGGAGGAGGAGGTGAGAGAGGCCGGGGGCGGGGCCGCTCGGCCGGGGACCTGTTGATCGCAGGTATCGCCGGCTGGCCCGGGCTCCCTCGGGACTGGGTCGACTGCGCATGCTCGTTGGGCGCGCTGGGCCAGTAGCCGAGCGGCGGTGACGAACCGGCTCCGCAGTTGCGGTGTTTGCGGTTACTGTGATGGCGATGTGAGGGGGCCCGGGGCGGGATGGTGCTGACCCGGGTAGGGTCGTCATCTTCCAGCTGGACAACGAGCTTCTCTGTCCGACAGGCGGGGGAAGAGGCCGAGCAGGGCGAGAGGTAACCCCCTAACTGTCCCCTCAGCTCCCCCGGCTCCCGACACCCACCCACGACCCCTCCCTCTGTCCCTCTTTCCCAGGGGCCCGGCAGGAAGCGGCCTCCTCCTCGTGCGTCGCTCGCCCGCCGCGGCCCCTCACCCGACTGCTGGCGGTCGGAGCCCGGCCCCGGCCCGGCTGAAGGTCGGTGGGGACGGCGGTGCGGAGCGCTCTGAAGGAAGCTGGGGACCTCCGCGCGCTGCCCTCCCCGTGCCCGCAGCCGCCCCTGTCCCTGCGCGCGTCCCTCGACCCGCTCTTCCTGAACCTCGCGCCTGGCGAGCCTTCGCCTGCCCTTCACCCCTGCTCCGTCTTCGTCACTCTGTCCCTCCTTTACCAGCTTTCGTGGTTCTGCTTTTTCACCCCTCGCCTCCCACTTGCCTTTTCGCCCGGGTGGTCCCATGGTGGGAAGCAGCGTATCTCTGTGCTACCATCAGTAGACTGGCTTTTCCCTGTCCGGAGCTCCTTACTCTGGCCGACTAGGTTTCTCACTCTTGTTACTTTCATGATTTCTTCCTTGGTTTTATTTTCCTCTCATTCACCTCCTTTCGGTATTTCCTCCTGGTTCCCTTTTTGTTAGTTGCAAAATGTTTGCTTTAGCATCGGTTTGCACTGGAGTTCATTCCATGCCCCATCTTACCTTCGGAAACCCTCACTCCCTTCGCTTTCCTGTGGTACCCTGCTTCATTGCCTTCTAATGGCCCCTGTCCTCCCGTCTTTTTGCATCCTGGACTCAGTGAGGCTCTAATCTTAATTTTTTACCCTCTAAAACTCTTCCCTCTCCTCCCCATTTGTAAGTCAAGCGTCTTAACTTCATTCCTTTTGTTTAACTTTTTATTAAATCTCTGAAGACTTCTTTCTGACATACCCTTCTAGTCCTTACTGCTTTCTGCCTAAGCTAGGTATCCACTCAGTGTTTCTAATTCATCTTCCAGTTTAATAACATTCCTTTTCTTTACCGGTTGAAACTATCATCAAATGAGTGACAGTAGGACTAAATCGGTTACACTTACTGATTAAAGCTTTAATTTTTAAGAATTATGTTTACCTGACATACCTGGAAAAGCAACTTGAATACAGACTTTATGAAACTATAATGGGTTAAGACTTGTTAAAGCTTGACCTACAAACGTACACTTGAAATTTGGAAATTTTCTTGTCCTCCATTAGGTGTAGCTGTCCAAGAACTAATCTTAAATGAAATTTAACAGAATTTCTTTTATAAAATGTATCATTAATTTGTTTTATACATTTGGTATTGCAGTTGATAGCGTAATTTTCCTGAGAGTCTCTGTTTTCTGATAAATGCATACAACTTCTGCTACCTGTAGAATTAGTGTGTTTACAGGAGACATACGTGAGAAGTATTAAATTTTTTAATTGAGCAAAAGAACTTTCTAAACAGTTTTGTAATTTTTTTTTCTCCATTGCATTGTGTTTAAGATTTGGCTTACATAAAACTCATCTTTCCATAAATAATGGTATAGTATCTATTTTGAAGGCATCTGCTGAAGCAATTATGTTCAGTGAAGTTTGCGTTTATTGTAGGATTGACGAGCAACTGGATTATGTATTTCGTTATGGAATCTCAAAGCAGTCCACAAACAGTAAATTCTTCCTTATGTTGTCTGTGTCAGGTAGGAATTAAGTTTTCTTTTCCTGTTTTAAGAAGGGAAGTACTAAGGCAAAAAAAAAAAAAAAGTGTAGTTCTTTGTTCAAAGTGATTTAAAGCAAAACTGGGAGGCTCTGGTGTCATCAAATCACACTTTTAGAAGAACTAGCAATTACTGTTTATGTTAAGAGGTAATGCACTCATCAGCTTTTAAGATTTTTTTTTTTTTAATGATTTTCAAATGCAGATAGAGATAACCACTGCTTCTCAAGGAAGTTTGCACTTCCTTCACAGGCAGGTCTTTTTATTTTTAGGCAAACATTCATTTAAAAAAGTAAATGCCTACAAATTCTTGCTGGCAATTTTAGTGAGTTGATTCCTGTGCTCTTAGAAATTAAATGAGAATTTGTGGTGGACAGCAGGCAGAAGACCAGAATTTTTAGTCAGAAGATGTGAGCTCTTATGATGACTCATGACATTAGTTTGTAAAACCCACTTAACCTGTGTATTCAGTATCTCCAAAGTGTGGATAATAAAGGTGGCCTCCCAGTATACTCTCTCAATAGCAAAGAAAGCCCTAATCATTTAAACATGCTTTGGGCCACCAAGACAAAAATTGCTGTATAAATACTTAGTTTTTATCTCTTTAATTTTAGACTGTGTAGTAAGAGTATAATTGACTGCTTAAATCCCAGATCAAACAGATTTCTTTTTTAAATTTCAGACTTCTTTGAAAAGTCTAGTAGAATGCTAGTGAACTGTAGACTAGCATTCTACTAGACATTTCTAATGTACTAGAGTTTTCTAATTAGTACATTAACTAATGTTCATACACAGTGAAACAGACACAGCAGCATTCAGTATGTAAAACAGATATGCCCTTTGTTTGCCATGAGTTGACACTGAAAGGAAATGTAAGAGTTGCATATATATCTTTAGTTACATCTATAATTTTCTGTTTTTTATTTTTATTTTGTTTACATCAAAACTTTATTTTGTTTACATTAAATTCTTGTTGTGGGGGCTGTTTAGGGGATAGAAAAGGCAAAGGATTTCCTTTGCTTTGATTCTGGGTATTGAAGAAAAACTACTTAACAGTGAGTTTTTTGATATGTACATGTGTGCATTTAAGTAAATGGATGGAGATGAGGGCATATAGGTGTGAAGTGTTTTTTTCATGAGTTGTTTGTCAGGAAGAAGGTTTAGAAATGACTAGGAATAAGGCAAGGTGTAGTGTCCCATCCCTGTAATCCTAGCACTTGGGAGGCTGAGGGAGGAAGATTGCTTGAGGCCAGGAGTTCAAGACCAGCCTGGGCAACAGAGCAAGACCCTGTCTTAATTAAAAGAAAGAATGAAATGACAATAAGAAGCAGAATGCTGATATAGAAGAAAGCATTCTTAATGGACTCAATGGTTTTTCAGACAAGTTGCAAAGCACAAGTGATTAGATTAGGCAGGTCTAGGTTTTTCAGAAGGAATAAGGTGAAACAATCCACAGTAGGTTTCACATTTTATTTTTAAAGATTGGCAGTTGTTAACAGGTACATGCTTGGTTATTGATGATATGTTAAATTTAAAATAAATCTTAGCCTCTTTTTTCTTAACAGAAATGTAAAAGTATCAGGCGTATTATACCATTAAGAGACATCTCCTACTTGAGTAACTAACCCTTTAGGTAGTTCTTATTTTGATGAAAAAAAATTGATGAACTATCTCTCAACCAAGAAACCTTTCTGAGAAAATTATAGCATATTTCCTTATATGGCATTAAGTCTCTATCAGATCATCCAGAATATAGAACATATTTCTAAATTATGTTGTGAATATATTGGTAATAGTATGGGACTTTTTTTTTTAGACAGAGTCTCTCTGTATTGCCCAGGCTGGAGTGCAGTGGCACGATCTCAGCTTACTGCAGCCTCTGTCTCCTGGGTTTAAGCAATTCTTATGCCTCAGCCTCCCAAGTAGCTGGGCTTGCAGGCCCAGGCAACCAAACCTTGCCAATTTTTTTATTTTTGGTAGAAACCCCATCTGGTTTCACTATGTTGGCCAGGCTGGTCTCGAACTCCTGGCCTCAAATGATTTGCCTACCTTGGCCACCCAAAGTGCTGGGATTACAGTCATGAGCCAGTATGCCTGGCTATAGTCTAGGACATTTCTGTTAAGTATTATGAAATGTTCTTTTGCTACAGGTCTTAATTTAACTTGTACTAGAACAAGCATTCCTTTATTGAAATGCCCTTGAAGTTGCCTATAGGATGCAGCTGTTTCATTCATGATTGTTTTTAGAGCAGTGGTAACTATGATACTTGCTCTTTGATGTTTTCAGATTGCCACTAATCCATGGGCTTACATTGGAAATGCTGCTATCTATAAATGTCTAAGCAGCAAGGCCAGGCTTTATTGGCAATAAAAAATGTAAGACTGTGGAAACCTTTATGTTCTTTACCATTACTTTTATCTTTTGGAATTGAGAATCCCAGGTTTTTAAAACACCCTTGGGTTTACTGTATTTGGTATCATCAACAGAGAAACATTAAAACATAGTTTGTCTCATGTTCTAAAAAGTTTTTCTCATTGTCTTTCCTTTGGAAGATGTCCTTTCTCACCATTTCCACCAAAGAGAAAAATTTAGTGTTCTATTGTTTTCTTAAGTATTTCTATAATTAATGTAATATGACATATGGTTGGCCCTCAGGAATTCATTTTGATGAGTGAGGAGTAGCTAGTTACTAGACAAGGGATTTTCCTTACCTTGTGTGTCCTTTACTGTAATGCTTTACTGTAATGCTTCTGATAAGCTCAGCTTTGCTATGAATTACTTTTTAAAATGATATATGTTTGTGATGAAAGTCGTATATGATTGTAGGGCAAGATAAGGTCATGAGTGATGATGATCTTCAGAGTGAGGCAAGTGACAGTTGGCTTGGTCATTTCATTTTATTTATTTATTTATTTATTTATTTGAGATGGAGTCTTGCTCTGTTACCCAGGCTGGAGTGCAATGGTGCGATCTCAGCTCACTGCAGCCTCCACCTCTGAGGTTCAAGTGATTCTCCTGCCTCAGCTTCACGAGTAGCTGTGTTTACAGGCATGTGCTACCACGTCCAGCTAATTTTTGTATTTTTAATGGAGACGGGATTTTGCTGTGTTGGCCATGCTGGTGTCAAACTCCTGACCCCAGGTGATTCACCCACTCAGCCTCCCAAAGTGCTGGGATTACAGGCGTGAGCCACTGTGCCTGGCCTGGCTTGGTCATTTTAAAGCAGGGATATAATCCAGTGACTGAGCATGTTTAGCCCCTGCCAGAGGGAGCTTACAAATATGGGCAGGATGTCAGGGCCTCAGTGAATCAAGAAGAAAACTGAATGTAAATCAAGAAATAAGGGTGTAACTCAGATATTCAGACTGAACCAAACCAATGCAGACCTAACCAACTCAGGTGGCCAGAATTTACACCAGATAGAAGGTTTAGGGATGCAAAACTCATCCACATGTCAGTGGCTGATAGTTTGCAGTTTATTGCTGTATGGTCTGACTTGGTCAAGATTAGATCAAAGACTAGGGCCAGAGCTTATATTGATTGGAATTCTGTAGGTGACTGGGATTTAGGAAAGATGGTGGCTGGGTGTAACTTCCACCAAGAAACTCATCTTCCTACTCTCCTGGGTCTGCTGCAGAACATGATTTTTTTTTTTTTTTTTTTTTTTTTTTTTTTTTGAGTGAAGTCTCACTCTTGTTGCCCAGGCCGGAATGCAGTGGTGTGATTTCAGCCCCCTGCAACCACCATCTCCCAGGTTCAAGCGATTCTCCTACCTCAGCCTCCCAAATAGCTGGGATTGCAGGCATGCACCATCACGCCTAGCTAATTTTTTTTTGTATTTTTAGTAGAGACGGGGTTTCACCTTGTTGGCCAGGCTGGTCTTGAAATCCTGACCTCAGGGGATTCACTCTCCTTGGCCTCCCAAAGTGCTGAGATTACAGGCATGAGCTACCATGCCCGGCTCAGAACATGACTATTACAAGAATCTTTGTTACTCACAAGAGGACAGCATTCCGAAAATTTCAAAGAGTATTCCTGTTTTGGGCAGCCTGCTTATTCCTTTAGAGAAGGCCCAAGAATATCAATGCAAAATTAGACTACCTGGTATTAAGTGTACTGCGTTAACCTTCTTCTAGATTTAGAACATCTCTCTGTTCCCATCATATTTCTATTTAGCAAACTTGAATTGAATTATACAGTATACACATTGCATGTTTTTTCCTTGATTGGTCTCAAATCTGGAATGTCAGTCTCAGTTCCCACATATTGTCATAGTGTGAGCCCCTCATCTAATTGTGTGTGAATCTGTTCCTTCATTTGGTATCAGTTCTCATATGCCTCTCATAATGTGAGGTTCTCATTACATTGAATGAACATTTGAAAGTATGTGTATTTTTTGTACAATATGGCCCCTGAATCCAAGTTTACTACATTCTCTGGTATTCAGGTGAAGAAATACAAATTTTTCTTAAAGCTGGGGGGAAAAGTGAATATATTCTGCTTAATGAGAGTGATATATTAGTTGCCAACATGAGGCCTAAGAAATTTTTAAGGACTTTTAGTTGGTCTGTGGGTGATTTTTGCCTTATTTGGTATCTTTTGGGCATCATTATTCAAACTGTCAGTATTATGGGCTTTGAACCCATTTGCTTCATGGATGCTAACTTGGAAGTGGAATTAAGAAACTGGACCTGTTGCTACCATAATGGAAGTAGTACCTTTATTCCTTAGAGTATCAAAGGGGAGTGTCTGGAATTTCCAGTTTGTTCAACTTCTTTACCCTGTTGCTTAGAACATTCTCAGGGCATCTGTGTGTTCATAATTTAAGAGTCAAGACTGTTCTTTGATTTCTGTGAGAGAATCTGATCATCCTCTCTGGTCTCCAGTCCATCTTGAGGGACCTCTGAGCTGTGACTCTTCGTTTCCGATGTGTCCATTTCCTCTTTTAGGTTCTGAAGCACTCATGAATTCTGACTATGTACAAGGTAGCTGTTGTTTTAGGATCACTGTGGATGGGGTGGGGACATCTCCCGCATTTTTCCAGATGTTCATGCCTGGGCTCTCCTTTGTGAATATTGGATGTAACTCAGCTGATCCGATGGGAGCGAACATCCCTGTAGTCTTAGAAACTTTGTATGGTTTTATGTACCTAGTCTGTTTTTGAAGGGGTTGACTATACACTCCAGCAGTTAAAGGGATGGCTTAGTATTCCTCGACTATGCTATCCAGCAGAAATATGTGAGATGTGTAGTTTCAATTTTTCTAATAACCACATTTTAAAAATTAAAAATAAATTAGTAAAATTAATTTTAATAATTTAACCCAATATATCCAAAACATTATTTCAAGTTGTGATAAATACTTTAAATATATATTAATGAGATATTTACATTCTTTTTTTGTAGTTTGTATGCTTTATGCTTTTAGTATACCTCAGCACACACTGCTTTTTATTTATTTTATTTTTGTTTGAGACAGAGTCTTGCTGTGTTGGCCAGGCTGGAGTGCATAGCATGATCTCAGCTTACTGCATCCTCAACCCCTTGGGCTCAAGCAATCTTCCCATCTCAGCTTCCAAAGTAGCTAGGACCACGAGTGCACTACCACACCCAGCTGATTTTTGTATTTTGTATAGAGACACAGGGTTTTGCCATGTTGCAGGGGCTGGTCTCAAGCTCCTGGGCTCAAGCAGTCTGCCTGTCTCAGGATCCCAAATTGCTGGGATTATAGGTGTGAGCCACAGCGCTTGGCCCACACTACTTTTTTCTTAGTGTTCTACATTTTTAACAATTAAGGTAGAATGTAATTCCATTAAAACGATAAAGCTATGTTTAATGGAAAAAATATTTTACATTGCTTCTGTGTTTGGATTTAAATTTAAATTAATTTAAAATTAAATAAAATTTAAAATTCAGTTTTTAAGTCACAGTAGTCACATTTCAGTTGTTCAATGGACACATGTTACAGTGGCCACCATGTTGGACAGAGCAGCTCTAGAGGACCAAGAATGTCTTTCAGATTAGTCAGTGAGTTTTTCTTTGAGAGTAAGCTAACTTTTCCCAAGGTATTAATGAAATAGTTGTCAGATTGTTCACTGTATCAGGTTTGAAGGACAGAGAAATCAAATCCCTTCTTGTCTCTAAGGGCTTTTCACATAAGTTTCTCACTTAGTTTCAGAGTCATTTCCTGTTTGGGGTTCCCCTTCTAGCGTTTTTGGATTGGCATTTGTAGTTTACTTGACTGGATTATCTCAGTGACCTATATTATGACCCTGTAAGAAGCCCCATTTGAATGAACTTCCAGATGATTTCAGTTTTATGCCACTTTGCAAGGGCCAGTAGAACAGAATGAACAATCGCAGATAAGTCAGCTGATTCCAATGGTTTCAAAGGCATAGGTTAAAGGTAAAAGGTTCCAAACCAACCAGCAGACTGCACAGGAGGGTCATGAAACTCTTAGCTTCTGGTACTTACAGAGAGTTCCTTGCAATGGAGACTCTGCCATGCATCATCTAGGTAAAAGGCAAAAAGCTCTTCTGCAACTTCTTGAGAGAGGACAAACCTGAGTTTTTTTGGTTCATGAGTGGCATTAAGAATCTGTATAAGTCAGAGATTTTGCACTGTTAGCCTATAGAATGAATTTGCTCTGTTGTTAAATTTTGTTTGAAGTACACAGTTTATTTTGTTTTTTAACTAGTTGGTGGCATCTAAAATTAAGGAGATTTTACCTTTAAGGACAAAAAAAAGACTTCCAACTACCTCTTGAAAATTTAGAAGACCCTATTAGTGTTAGGCCGGCAGGGACTGACTGGAGCTAAATAGCCATTGTTCCCTATAGTTGGAAAACAGGTAGTTTACAAGAATAGGATCAGACATATTCCCCTTTGACTCTAACAGTCCTCTGAAATTTTCTTCCCTTTGTCTCTTTTGCCTGCTCTCCTTTTCCTTTAGTACCTTCTTTGAATTTTTTCTTCTACCATAAAAATAAAAATATTCCTTCTTGGCCGGGCGCGGTGGCTCAAGCCTTTAATCCCAGCACTTTGGGAGGCCGAGGCGGGTGGATCACGAGGTCGAGAGATCGAGACCATCCCGGTCAACATGGTGAAACCCCGTCTCTACTAAAAATACAAAAAACTAGCTGGGCATGGTGGCGCGTGCCTGTAATCCCAGCTACTTAGGAGGCTGAGGCAGGAGAATTGCCTGAGCCCAGGAGGCGGAGGTTGCAGTGAGCCGAGATCGTGCCATTGCACTCCAACCTGGGCAACAAGAGCGAAACTCCGTCTCAAAAAAAAAAAAAATTCCTTCTTTTAGGCAGAGGGGAAGTGATGAGAAACAGATTTATCAGCATCATTATGTATATATCTGTATATGTATGTTTCTATTTAGGGGCTAATTAATACAAAAGGGAGGATTAAAGGAAAATTAGGCAGCAACAATAGAACAAAAAGCACAGCAGGATACAAGAGTAGGTGGAAGAAACTGCAAACAGGCCTTGAACTTATACTAATAAAGGAATTTTATCACCAAAATTTGTTCATGCATATTTCTGTTTTCAGTATATCAGTGTAATAATTCCATTCTCCAAGTTGGTTGAGTTTCAACAGGAGACAAGTAATAATAGTTAGTATTTATGGAATCTTTAATACTAATTTATTTTTCCTTAACTATTGAGTACTGTGTGCCAAGCAATGGGATTACAGCAGTGAACAGAGTAGTCAGAATGTCCTGCCTTCATGGAACTTTCATTTTAGTGAGGGAAAAATATTAAAGACTAATATGTAAAATATTTAGTATGTTAGGGTGTTAGGTGGAGATAAGTGTTGAGGAAAAATAAAGGACTAAAGAGATACAGTATGCCAGGAATGGAGAATTAATATTTTTGATAGTGCAATCACTAAAGACCTAATTGGGAAGCTGGTATTTGAGTCAAGACCAGAGAGAAATGAAGGAGTGAGTCATGTGGCTATCTGGAGAGAAGAGTGTTCCAGGGAACAAGTGCAGAGGCCCTGAGGCAGGAATATATTTTGTGGGTTCAAAGAGTAAAAAGAAAATAAATATGATGGGAGTGAGCAGAATTGTAGCAGATGAAGTCAGAACATTCAGATTACATCACATAATTTTATAAGCCGTTTTAAGACAGTTAGGATTGGAAGCCACAGAGGGTTTGAAATAGAGGAAACAAAATCTGCTTTTTTGAAAAGAGCCTGAAGAGGGGGAATATATTAATTAGGGTATAGGGTAAGTATAGCTGCTATAACAAAGAGTTAAGAGACATAAAAGCCTGAGCAGTCTAGGTAGGGAAGACATTCAGTAATCCAGCATTTGTCCATCCTAGCTTTACCATTCTTGAGGACTTGGTCCTAATCTATGTGATCAAAACTAGGAATACTGTCAAGATGGTATTCCAGCCTGTAAGAAAAAGGGAAGCAGATGTAGTCCAGAGCAAAGAATTTCCTTTTAAACAAGTGAGGCAGATATTACATGTTTCACTTCAGTTTACGTTCTATGGATAGGATCACTTGGCATCAAGGGAGGTTGGAAAATATAGTCTCAGGCTGGGTGACCATTTGGCTAAGAAGAAGGGAAAACAGCTGTGACAAGTAGTCTACCACAGTCTGCCACTTTGGCCTTCATCTTACTGATTGATAATATTCCTGCATTTCTTCCTCAAGGGAGACAACCCAAATTGCATTAATCCAAGTTCACTGAGGGGCACAGTACTTTCAGATCTGCAAGTCCAGTGACCTATAAAGAAATCACAGTTATCTACTCCTCCTCCATCGCTCCCACACGTACCCAACATATTATGGTGGATCAGAAACAGGAAAATAGTAACAAAATCTCCCACCGGGGAAAATAAACAATCAGAAACACTCTTTGAATGAGACTGATGAAGATCTCATACCCTCACAGTAGAGCAATATCCTTAGTTCTGCTTTCTGGTAAGAATGAATGCCAGTATTCATTACATTAGGATCCCTGTCTTTGCTATCTGGGTGTTTCTCCCTTACATTAATCTCTATGGCCACATCTGAAGTTGGTGTTGAAAGTGTGCCCACTTTATGCAGTTTTCATAGCCTGCTTCCTGCTACCGCAGGTTTGCTAGCTTGCAGGTTACACAGTCAAAGGCTTTTGCTCCCTAGCTTATAATTTATTTGACAAATAATAGTCTGTCAGAAACCTAATAGGATTCTTATATGTTTGTCTCCATTCAGTTCTCTGTGCCAGTAACTACACCAAAGTTGTTTTCTGGATGTGATTCTTAACACCTGCCTTACTTATTTCTGTCTATGCACCCAGCATCTTTTCATGGCCTCATTTTAATGAAGCACATCCTCATCCCTCATTTTAACGGTCACTATTTTAAAACTATTCGCAACAACAAGCATTGGTAGAATGGCAGCATCCTTAATCCAATCTCGACTGCCCAGCTGGATCCCTTTGTTTTGTCAAGAATTTCTTTGAGGAAGGCCCTAAAACTGATGTGGGGTATTGGCTGCAAGGCCCCACATTTAAGCTGTCTTGTATCTTTCCACCTTTGCTTACAAACTATCCAGTTCTTGCTTGAGTAAACACAGCAAAGAACCACCAACACCTGGTATTGTGGCATTTTTCATCTACTTTTTCTGGGGCTATGGGCTTTTTATGGGCATTAGTTTTGCAGATTATTGTAGGCAACAGTTTAATCAATTGTTTTATTTCACGTAACAGTGGTTACTAGTATCATAGTAGGATGTTTTCCTGTTGCCTGCTACCTAATTACTAAGCTAGTACTACATGTTTTAGAATTTTGTTATAGCTGTATCTTAATTTTGATACTAATTTCCATATTAAGGAAAAGGCCAGTTTACTGACTTAGGTGGTATGGGTGCTATCTGGACCCAAATCCCAAGCCTATATTTTAAGCATTATGCTATTCATACATCTATCTGTCTATCTATCTATCTATGAATCTGTGTATCTATGACTAGCATAATGCCTAAAATATAATACGCAAACACACACACACACACACACACACACACACACACACACACACAGAGAGAGAGCATACCTCTTCCTGAGCTATACCTCATACTTACTGCAATTCTTAGCCTGTAGTAGGTATTTAGTAAATGTTTGAATGAACAAATACCCATTTTATATGAGTAAGTTAAAGCATAGAAACTTGGCCAAACTTTACTTAGAATCAAAACCAGAGCATAATCTAAACCTTGCACACAAGAATATATGTACAGAAGAAGCTATCTCAGATAAGATGTTATTTCCACAAAATGGGGAATATCGTATATAAAGATAGCTTTGTTTGATCTTAGAAATAGTTACCATAAAATCTTTTGATGTGATTATTAGGGCTTAAATTGGCAGTTATGGGAGCTGATAAAGTCTACATCTTCATGATGGAGAGAAGTAAAACTCTGTGTCAAAGAGTGAACATAGTCTTCATTTCAACATTTTTAGTACCTAAAATAATTATACCAAGGATGAAAAATAGATTTTTTTTTTTTTTTTTTTTGAGACAGAGTTTCGCTCTTGTTACCCAGGCTGGAATGCAATGGCGCGATCTCAGCTCACCGCAACTTCCGCCTTCTGGGTTCAGGCAATTCTCCTGCCTCAGCCTCCTCAGTAGCTGGGATTACAGGCACGTGCCACCATGCCCAGCTAATTTTTTGTATTTTTAGTAGAGACGGGGTTTCACCATGTTGACCAGGATGGTCTCGATCTGTTGACCTCGTGATCCACCCGCCTCGGCCTCCCAAAGTGCTGGGATTACAGGCTTGAGCCACCGCGCCCAGCAGATTTTTTAAAAATTTAAGCAGTATTTGAAATGTGAGAAAAACCATCCATAGCACATTGAAGCAGTCATTGTGTCAAAATATTTTACATAATTCTTTATACATACATATATATGCATACATATACATGTACATGTATATGAAATTTCAGAAATTACCTACTCAAGGAGTTATTTTAAAATGGTGAGTTCTACCTCTTAAAAATTAATGACCCTCAACATGGTGAAACCCCATCTCTAGTAAAAATACAAAACATTAGCTGGGCACGGTGGTGCGTGCCTGTAATCCCAGCTACTCAGGAGGCTGAGGCAGGAGAATTGCCTGAACCCAGGAGGCAGAGGTTGCGGTGAGCCGAGATTGTGCCATTGCACTCCAGCCTGGGTAACAAGAGTGAAACTCTGTCTCAAAAAAAAAAGAAAAAATTAATGACCTTATAATGTTTGGGGTATTCATGAGGGTTCCTACTGAAAAAGTACTCTATTTTATTGTACTTTGAATTATATGTAAGTGAATCTTAATAGATATATAATAGTTAATGTTGATATCAGTGAAATTGTGAATGAAAATAAATTTCTAAAACTTATTCATAAGCCTTTGAAGGACATATATCTTTTATATAAGTTGAAAATAGTAAGTAACAAAACATAAATTTCCTTAAGGTAGACTTTTTTTATGTCTACTATTTTTTTTGAGAGTTGATTGTTTTTTCTCCTAGGGTGAACGGTGTATTTTTAACAACGGGAATCAGTAACTGGAAGTACAAGATTGGTTATTTAATAATGTTAAAAATGAGGCTTTGATCAGCAGAGGTAAGAATAAAACTTTTTTTGTACTTAATTCTTAATAGATTAGAATATTTGCCAAATTTCTATGAAGAGCTGATGCAAGAATTGGGAAGGGTCTGAGATTTTACCCCACTTGCAAGCTAACAAGTTAATCTGCTACAGTGGCATGGATGTTGGCAGGACATGAGATTCATGGATCAAGGTCAAGGATGGTTTATGTTCATAGCACTAGCTAGAGTACCAGGTGACATCTGCATATAAGTAGCTTATGTTACAGGAGAAGAACCCTGAATTAGGGGAACCTGAATCTTTTATAATGGACAATAAACCTGCCTGAGTTTTTTCCCACAGGGAAGCTTTACCTGCATTATACAGAGCAATAAATCTGCCCTTTTTTCTAGTATAAGACACTATCTGACTTCTAAGATTGTTCACTATATAAACATCTCTGAAAAAATAGTTTGGAACAAAGGATGTCTGGATCTCTGCTTGTGAGATGTACAGAAGCATGAGAGGTTTGTGAAGAGTTATCTTCCAACATTTTCTTCCTCCAAGTTGCTTTTTACACTTACCTTACTCAGTAGTCCAAGAAGTTATTTTTAAAATATGTACTCTCGATAGGGATGATTGTTATAATTTTGTTTTTAAATAGTGAAAAAATGGAAACTACTGAAATCATGCCACAATAGGGGATTGTTTAAATTACAACATGTTCACAGTGTAATAGTTAACAATTAATGGCTGGGCGAGGTGGCTCATGTAATCCCAGCCCTTAGGGAGGCTGAAGCAAGCAGATCACTTAAGGGCCAGGAATTCAAGACCAGCCTGGTCAACATGGCAAAGGCTGGTCTTGAACTCTACCAAAAACACAAAAATTAGCTGGGTGTGGTGACACATGTCTGTAGTCTCAGCTACTTGGAAGGCTGAGGCAGGAGAATGGCTTAAACCCAGGAGGCAGAGGTTGCAGTTAGCCAAGATCCTGCCACTGCACTCCAGCCTGTGTGACAGAGTGAGACTCCGTCTCAAAAAAATAAATAAATAAAAATAAAAATGTAAAACTACATTTATTGATATATATGTTCATTGAATACTTAAGTGAAATAAGGAGATGTTACAAGGTACATGTGGTTTGTTCCCACTATTAAAAAATTGTACAAATGCATACACATGAAGAACGTAGGTATTTCAGTGGATGGAATTGTGAATGTTTTCTATTTGTGCTTGTCTATTTTTTTATCCTCTTTGCAGTTAAATACTTTAGGCTTTTGTAATAAAGGAAAAAAAAATCTTTCTCTTTTTAAATTTAAAAGTGAAAAGTGGTTTAAGAATTTTTTTCTTCACTTAAAAACCTTTTATGGGCTTAACTGGGGATTGAAGAATGTTAATTCTTTTTTTGACTCTCGAAAGTGCAATGTAGCACAAGAGGAGAATACTTAGATATCTTCATTAAAAAAAGTTACTATCTATAAGAGATAAAGTTGAGTTTCTATTAGTAATATGTTGTATTATTTATTACATAAATGTCATCAAGGGAAACAAATCTTAGAAAAAGCATTCTGATTGGACAATCATAATTATAGAGAGTAGTACAACTTAGTATACATTCTGGTGCTATTTTGTTGGGTTAGGTTGTTAAGTACACTAAAATAATTTGTTTTTATTTTCTGCCTATGTATTATATTCTAAAATATGCTTAAATAATAGTATTTTTATAAGGTGGCATTTTTGTTATGCTTCTCATGATTTTATTCCCTTTCCTTAACAAAGGTGCTGTTATCAGAATAGTCTTCTGCGTATAAATTAAAAATGACTGAAGTTCAAGCAATGGTAGAATTCTCTGTGGAGCTAAACAAGTTCTACAATGTGGATTTGTTTCAGAGAGGGTATGTATTTTGTTGTGAAAATGATATATTTTGTATAAGATAAGATGTACAGTTTAAATTTAATTATATACTTTTATTCCAGCATATATAAGGAAAACAATGAACTATATTCAAGTAATTATTTTCTCATATAAATTTTATTTCTTAAATAGGTATTTGGGAATTTTTCACATAAATTTAATGATAATGCTGGATATACTGAACCTGTGTTTATGAATTTGTAGTGAGCCTTGAGAGGACTTTAATGTAAATATATAAGATCTAATTTTTGCTTTTTAAAAGCTTATAGTATAATGGGAAAAAATGAGACATACATACAAAACAGCTAAATAGAAATACAAAGCATGTATGATGAAGCTGATTTCACTTGATTTTTTTATTTTAATAAATATCATTTATTATTAACTATTACACTGTGACGTTACAATTTTAAAAGTTGGGTATTTCAGTTGTTTTCATTGTTGGGTATTTCAGTTGTTTTCATCTTTTCACTGTTTCATGAAAACACTATAACAATCATCTTTATCAGTAGTACGTATAAAGCAATTTTATAACTTCTGGACCTTTTTGCTAAGATCTGTAAGTATATATAGAAGGTACTCTAGGAATCAACAGAAAGACATCTTTCTGGTTTGGTATGTTAGAAAAGCCATTAAAGAGGGATAAGATCAGAGAGTGGCTAAGACTTGGATAGACAAGGGATAAAGTGAAAGATCATTTTTGTAGAAGAGAACAGCAAAATTCAATACAGCTACATGAATCAAGTGTTGGAAATAGAAATGAACATGTTATTTTTAAGAATATTTAGGGGCTGGGTATGATGGCTCACACCTGTAATTCAACCACTTTGGGAGGCTGAAGCGCATGGATCACCTGAGGTCTGGAGTTTGAGACCAGCCTGGCCAACTTGGTGAAACCCTGTCTCTACTAAAAATGCAAAAATTAGCTGGGCGTGGTGATGCATGCCTGTAATCCCAGCTACTGAGGAGGCTGAGGCAGGAGAATCACATGAACCCAGGAGGTGGAGGTTGCAGTGAGTTGAGATCGTGCCAGTGCACTCTAGCCTGGGCAACAGAGTCAGACTTTATCTAAAATAATAATAATAATAATAATAATTTAAAAAAAATTTTTAAAGCATATTTAGGAAATTGGATATTTTATAGGAGAATTACAGAAGAAAGGTAAAGAAAGGCAAGGTTATATTTGTGAAGGGCTTTAATGTCTAGAGAAGAATTGACACTAGGGATTTGGGTAACCATCAGTAATTTCTAAGTAAGGATAAAATTTTATCACTATTATTTCAATAAGCACTTACTACCATGATGAAGATTACGATACATTAGACTGATGGTTGTGTAGAAGAAATAGAAGCCTACGAAACAGTTTAGAAGCACTTGAGAGTAACTCAAGATATAAATCTGAAGATCTATACAGAGTGATATGAGTGGACTTAACACAAGGAATAGAGTAAGAGAGATTTTCCTTTTTTTTTGGCTTGACTTTGCCATCTTGTTGAAAAATAAAAACAACTGTGCAGTGGTCAGCTCTATATGGTCTCTCATCCCTTAGCAGGCCAACCCAGACTTGTTCTCATGGTGGAGGCAAGAGTCGTAAGAAAGAGCAGAAGGCTGAGCGTGGTGGCTTATGCCTGTAATCCCAGCACTTTGGGAGGCTGAAGCAGGCGGATCACTTGAGGTCAGGAGACCAATCTGGCCAACATGGTGAAACCCTGTCTCTACATAAAAATTAGCCGGGCATAGTGGTGCATGCCTGTAATTTCAGGTACTCTGGAGGCTGAGGCAGGAGAATTGCTTGAATCTAGGAGACGGAGGTTGCAGTCGGCCGACAAGGTGCCACTGTACTCCAGCCTGGGGGACAGAGTGAGACTCTGTCTCAAGTAAGTAAATAAGTAAATAAATAAATAAATAAAATGAATAAAATAAATAAATAAATAAATTAGCAAGCAAGCAAGCAGAAGATGCAGGTTTCCTTAAATTGACACACTGTTACTTCCACTGTATTTCTTTGGCCAAGCCAGTTACAATGTGAAGTCAGGAGTCAGACTGGTGGCTTTTTGGCCAGTACATTTCACTTAAAAAACTTTGTGGACTTTCTGTATGGTTGATAAGTCCATTCCATGCTTTAAAGCCCACAACCACAGTTGTTTTTGAGACTTGCTTGCTCTCTAGATATCGTATCTACCAATCACTGCCACTGGGGATTAGAATTCTGTGGGATCATGCTCATAAACTTTCTAATAATTCCTTTGTCATGCTGAGAATGTCTGCTTACATCTTTTAATTCTTTTAATGATCTTAAGAAGGGAAGCTGCCGGGCGCGGTGGCTCAAGCCTGTAATCCCAGCACTTTGGGAGGCCGAGGCGGGTGGATCACAAGGTCAAGAGATCGAGACCATCCTGGTCAACATGGTGAAACCCCGTCTCTACTAAAAATACAAAAAATTAGCGGGGCATGGTGGCACGTGCCTGTAATCCCAGCTACTCAGGAGGCTGAGGCAGGAGAATTGCCTGAACCCAGGAGGCGGAGGTTGCGGTGAGCCGAGATCGCGCCATTGCACTCCAGACTGGGTAACAAGAGCGAAACTCCGTCTCAAAAAAAAAAAAAAAAAAAAAAAAAAAGAAGGGAAGCTACAGCTACATCCTTGAGTTGATCTTTGTCCATGGGCTTTGTTTTATTTTTAGGAGACTGCAGATGAAAACAGTTTTATTTTCCAACCCAGCAAGTTGTAGTTGCTCTGTATTCCTTCTTGATTCTGCTTACAAAATGCCTAGCTCTTTCTTTAGTTCATCCCTATCTTGTAGAACCTTATTATACTTAGCTAGGAGGAACCAGTTGGCATTTTTAGTATTCTGCTTGGAAATTAATTTGCTAAGTCCAAAAGTTTCTTAGATACATTGTCTAAATTATTCCAGGTTAGTGTAAGATAGCATATTTCATCACTCCATAACAGCATGATTGTAGCATAAATTATTGCCACAGACTTAGAGGTCTGTGGATCATCTGAATGATTCTACTGATCTGGGCTGGCTTGGCTTATCTTTGTTGGGTTCACTCATGAATGCACAGTCAGATGGCAGATTGGCTGGGCACTAGCTGGATGCAGAGTGGCCTCAACTGGGCAGACAGCTCTGTTTTACAGTCTCTCATCCTGCAGCTTATTCTCATGGACAAGGCATGGGTCCAAAGAGAGAGAAAGCAAGCATGTAAGTAGACCTCTTAACATCTAGGCTTGGAACTGATGCACTGTTACCTCTACCACAAGATACTGGCCAAAGTAAGTCATAAGTAAGGCCAACCCACATTTGAAAGGTGGGCAACTATGTTCTACTTCTTAATGTGAGTCACATTGTAAGAGGTGTGAATACAAGGAAGAGCAAAAAAATTGGTGGCATTTTTGAAATCAATCTACAGGTTACATTTTTAGGTTTAACAACGTGATTTTGACAAGCTAAATGTGTAAAAAAACAGTTTAGTATTAGAGTTAGATTTGAAGACTAGCTATAAAACAAATTGCTTATTTAAGTTGTAGTAATGAAGAAATGATTATTTGGAAACCATTAACTACTGTTTATGAAATAGTTTTCAAATATATGTAGCTTCCTCTGACCTATATATAAAATTATATCATTATTAAATTATAATATAAAATATTTTAATGTATAATATAACCACAATAGCAAAATGTAAAATTGCTCTTTCCAAGTAAAACAATGTTACTCTTTAGGCAAAAAAGTCGTAATGTGAAATCACCAGGCTTAAAATCATGTTAAGTTTTACCTCATACAGTGTTGTTTTAACACATTGTTATGTATTACTAATCAATACTATAAATGTGTTCTAAAAATAGAGGATAGAAATGTAATAACTTAATATTCATAAGCACATTCTTTTAGTCACTAGCTTCAGATTTTTATTCTTCCTCCAGAAAAACAAATTGAGATTTTTCCGACAATGGAAAAAATAGATGTAAATTTAATCTCTACCTGCTGCACTTCTGTAAACATGCCAAAGAGCATCTCTTTCTCTTATGACTAGTCATAAAAGATTTATTATAGTTCATTATAGTTTGTCTTTTATGTTAAAAACTAGATCGAAGCAGAAAAAGTACCTATATTATTATTAATACTCTTGAAAAATAACTTGTAGAAGAGCACAATTAAATTTTTTAAATAAAGTACTTTCCTCTTCATCTTCATCTGTGAGACTATGTTTTTGTGGCCCTTTGCAACTTTTTATCTTCATGAAGATCATTCTTTATAATGACCTTAAAAAAACGTTGTTCATAAATAGACATCCTTACTTCCTCATAGCCCCTGCCTAAGATGATTCTTTAAAGCAGTATTTTACTTAACAGAGTATAGGAAATAAATATGGTATGAAATAAGGCCAGAAAAATAGATTGCTTTACTTTAGTGCTTGTCTCATTGCATTGGATTATTTATGGATAAATTGATTATATGTTTTTTCTGATTAAAATATTTTTTTCTTTATATTTTCTAACTGATTATTTTTTAATATGAAGGAAGGCATTGACTTTTATATATTCTTTTCTATCTGGCTATCCTAATACCCTTTTAAATTCATATAACTTGTTTTTCCCCCCTTATAATTCTCTTTAGGATCCTAAAATACACCTACAGTTCAAAAGTACTTATACTGCCATGTTTAAGATTCTAACTTAATTAGCATAATAATTTTTCTTTTTAATTTGTCTGAGTTGTAGAGACGATTTTTACAGTTAAAAGGACAATATAGCCAGGCGTGGTGGCTCATTCCCGTAATCCCAGCACTTTGGGAGTCAGAGGCGGGTGGATCATGTGGTCAGGAGTTTGAGACCAGCCTGGGCAACATGGTGAAACCCCATCTCTACTAAAAATGCAAAAATTAGTCAGACTTGGTGGCATGCGCCTGTAGTCCCAGCTACTCGGGAGGCTGAGACAGGAGATCCCTTGAACCTGGGAGGCAGAGGTTGTAGTGAGCTGAGATTGTGCCACTTCATTCCAGCCTGGTGACAGAGCAAGACTCTGTCTCAAAAAAAAAAAACAACAAAAAACAAAAAAAAAAAAACTTATGCAGTTTATAAATGATATAAATAGTTTAAGTTACAAAAATAAGTTTTTAAACACACTGTTATGCTAGGATGACTATATAATTTATTGACCAAATCAAGATACTTTTTAATGTGAAAGGAGGCACTGTTAATAATATGCCGAGACAAACAAAAACCAGGATGGCTCACGCAAACCAGGTCAACCTTGTAGTAATCAAATATTCCTTAAATAAGTCTTAACTTTTTTTTTTTTTTTTTTTTTTTTTTTTAAGTAACTTAAAGCAGCAAACGTTTCTTGTTTCTCATGAGTCTCTAGGTTGGAGCTTGGCTGATGTCATTGTACCTTGTCCAGGTATTTATGGTCAGCTGTGGGCTGATTGGTCTAAGATGGCCTTGGTTTGGACTCCTCAGCTCTCCTCCACATAGTGTCTCATCCTCTAACAGGCTAGGCTGGGCTTAACAACTCTTAGCTTTAATTGAATTAGAAAATTATATTTTTGCTTAGACTTATTAGGTGTAATAGATCAGTCAGTGTTTAAAAAAGTTGTTTAAAAAATCTGCACTTGCCTTCAGAAAAGAATGAACAGAATACTAATGTATTTACATGATGATTATTTTTTACCATAATTATATTGTTTTGCCTTAATGGTAAACAGAAAGCTCAGATACTAACAATCTAAAGAAAAACTAGTTTTATTTTAATTTTATTGTATTCTCCTATCAGTTTGTTTAAGAGTGCATTTTTAAACTCTGAAAACAAAGTCAAAATTGTAAAGTACTAATCATAAATATGCTATTAAATGGAATGTAGATGTATGTATCATAAATGAGTAATATAAATTGTCTTCAGATTTGTATTATATTAGAAGTATCTAATTACAAGATGGTAGACTTCCCAAATGACTTCATTCAAAATACATTTGTCAAGAGGGCTCCAAATAAGGAAATATTGCTCTTTAAACACATAGAGAAAAGTTTCTATTTGAACACCTGTTCTCATTGACATAAAGGATAAGAGAATGGAATTAAATTGTGGTTGTAGTAAATTTCACTTAGGTTTTAAAGTGGGTGAAAATTTTCCTTGGAGACAATTGCAAAATTATTAGAATATCTTTTTCTAGAATTCTTTAGGTTAGTGCTATTCTCAGTGGCTTATCTGCAAATGGTTTGTTGCTGGTTCGGGATGAAGCACGTTTGCCAGAATGGAAATGAATGCTGCTTTCTTTATTAAGTTTTGCTGCCAAAAAAAAAAAAAATAGTCAGCTAAAATAGTGTGCTTTGCAATACAGTTGATTTACTTTCTTTTACTGCAGATTGGTAACAACCATTTCACAAAGATGCACCAGTCTGTTTACCACATTTTAAGTAGTACAGCTTTAGAATATTAACAGTGGCTTCTCGAAAGAAGTTGGGTTTCATTCATTTTGGAAAGCAGCCAATATTTAGAAGACACAGGAATTTTGACAAAGTGTTAGGCTTTAATCCTTTATCAGACTTTGCAAGTGAAATGTTATCAGTTTGATTTGTTTCCACATATGGTTGGAACAGTCAATAATCCAGCATACTACTACTAATAAAATAAATAGTGAGGAAAGTATTGTTGGGGAAACAAGTTGAAAGTATTACTTTGTTCTTTATTTATCTGGGTTACTGTAGAACAGTTAATTGCATACCTGTAGCTACTATTACTTTTCTTAATCATATACTGCCACCATTTCCTTGTCATAAGATAAGCTACTATAAGGTAAAGAACATACTATGATTTGGAAATGGAGAAGAGTAAGGATATAAATGTAAGGATATAAGAAATTATATTCTTTTCTCCGAGGCTGGACTGCAGTGGTGTGATCTTGTCTCATTGCAACCTGCGGCTTCCGAGTTCAAGCATTTATCCCTGTCTCAGCCTCCTGAATAGCTGGGATTGCAGGTGCCTACCACCATGCCCGGCTAATTTTTGTGTTTTTAGTAGAGGTGGGGTTTTGCCATGTTGGCCAGACTGGTCTCAAACTCCTGACCAGCCTGCCTTAGGTGATCTACCTGCCTTGGCCTCCCAAAGTGCTGGATTACAGGTATGAGTGATCACACGCAGTCTAGAAATTATATTCTTAAATTTAGTAACATCACAAAACAATGGAACTTAAATACTTTTGGAAAACCTCTGTAGAACTCTATAAACCAGGTTTGATACAACACAGTTTTTATCAAAATTATCTTAAATCTCTTTTGTTTATGATTCTGAGGTGGTTAAACTTATGGGAGAATTGTAGTTTGATTTAAAAGGACTGTCAGCTAAAAGAGTCAGAAATTTTCAGCTGAATTTTATTTTATTGGCATTGATTACAACCTTTGAAAAAAGTGATTCCTTGTCTGTGATGTCATGTATGTGTTGTGTACTACATAAAGGTCATGAATTGGCCAGGTATGGCTTACACCTGTAATCCCAGCACTTTGGGAAGCTGAAGCAGGCAGATCACCTGAGATCAGGAGTTTAAGACCAGCCTGGCCAACATGGTGAAACCTCATCTCTACTAAAAATACAAAAATTAGGCAGGCGTAGTGGTGGGTGCCTGTAATCCCAGCTGCTTGGGAGGCTAAAGCAGGAGAATCACTTGAACCTGGGTGACAGGGGTTGCAGTGAGCTGAGATCGTGCCACTACACTCTAGCCTAGGTGACAAGAATGAGACTCTGTCTCAAAAAAAAAAAAAAAAAAAAAAAAAGGAATTGAGGACTTCTCATTAAGCATTGATGATTGGAGCTCACAAGAAGCTACCTCAAATTTTTTATAAGGCCTTCAAAACTATCTGAAATAGTCTTCGGTGAAATGAAACAACTGAAAATACTGGATAAGAAGTTAATTGGTTTCTCATTTTTAAGAATCAGCCATTCTCTATGCTCTGCAATTTGTTTATTCACAACAATTTACATCAACTATTGGAACATAAATATTTCTTTCACTGTTGTGTTAGCACTAATCTTTACTCATTTTTTAATCTGTGTTGTGGCATAGGGGTACATTTAGTCTGAATCAGCAGTTTACAGATGGAATACAAGGGTGTTGGATTCAAGGGGCTAGTGAGTTGTGCTTTCTTAGAAGCTCTTATAATTTGATGTTGGAGACATGAAAAAAAAACAGTTGTGAAAATCATAATTGCCAATATATATTCTTCTTCCTGTTTTTATAACTGGAAACTCATTTTGTTTTTATTTCACCATTCTTTATCTAGGTGAGAAGGGATGTCTGTGTTCTTTGAAGGATCATTATAATGTTTCATAACAGTGAATGATGGGGCCAATAGTAATTGAATATCCCAACCATCTGCCATTACTGGCTTTGAACACATATGCTTTTAAAGTATAAGTAAATAGAGGAGATTAAATTAACAGTGAAAAAAATCTACAGAAAACCAAAAAGGTTTAGTACTATTTAATGCAATCAATTAACTAGCTTTAAAGAACAAAGTATTATGAGAAATGTCTATATGAAAATCAAAACATAAATGACATGACTTAAATGCAGGTCAAACCTCAATGGGAAAAGAAACATGAAACATGAATTTGTGTATGTATTAATGACATATATAATACTGTGTTTCTATATTAATGGAAGGTTTTCTGCATCTCTGTGACTTCAATATGTAACTTATGGAACAATTTGCATAAGGATAAATTTACTTATGGTTGAATATTACTTAACCCAGGGTCTATCCATATGGATCTTAGAGTTCCACCTATAAATAACAATATGTACTAAAGAGGTTAACCAATAAATTGTCTAGATAATCAGACAGTAAGTATAGACCTTTCTTCATACTAATAATGACCTTTTTAGGGGGAAACAACAAGTGGGCTTATTGTTTTCTTGACAAATTAAAAAATGGATTTTAAAATAATATATTGGGGTAAAAGCTTACATATAAAAAATTAAATAATTCCACAACTATTCAGTTTTAAAAGATTTTACCTACAAAGAAATAAGAGTCTTATCTCAAACTTTTTCTTAGTATTACTTAAGATCCTGAAATAATGAAACAACATCTTCAGAAGTTGGCAGGAAAGTTGTAGTGACCCAAGTATTTTCTCTTTTTGTAAAATAGTAAGATACTCTGAGAAAATACAGTCTCAGAAAATGTACTTTCTCTTTACTTATTCTGAATAGATTACCTGTGATCTGTTCCAGAGCAATAAGGAAGAGAGTTAAAATTTAGAACTTGGAATTAGGGAAGTTGTGGAAAATACACTTTGAAACTTGCTAAAGTTATAGAAATAAGTCAAAATACTAAATTTTACAAAAGTAAATGTTAGGCTTTTTGAAAAACTATTTCCATCTTGAAGAGATTAGTGAGTTGCAGTTTCTTAATAAAACATGGAACAGGAGAATGATGAAGGAGGAATTGTTAAATTTCTTTGATAAAAAGCAAACAAAAAATTTTAATTATTTTTTTGTAGATACTTAGACCATAAATTCATTTTTTTGAGAAAATTTCATTTACTATCTGATAAAATGAGAGATTATATGTGCTTATTGAAGAAAAGAATTAAGTCAGCCAGAGTCAACATAGTAAAAGGAAGAATGGAAAAAGGAAGCAGTATCAAAAACAGAAAATATAGAATACAATGACAAGTTACGAACTTTTAAAATCATTCTGACTATGAAACAGATTTAAGTTGTCCTGTTCAAAGGCAGACTTGCAGGATTTAAGTCCAATAATTTTCTGTTCATAAGAAACATTTCACATATTTTGAAAATAAATACCTACAAATTTAAAATACTTAACAGTAAACCTCCTTTATCAGTAGTTTTACTTTTTGTGGTTTCAGTTACCTATAATCAACCTCAGTCTGACAACATTAAATGGAAAATTCTAGAAATAATTCATAGTTTTTAACTTGCACACCATTCTGAATAGCAGGTTGAAATCATGCATGTCCCTCTTCATCCCTCTCAGGATAAGAATTATTGCTTTGTCCAGCCTATCTATGTTACATATACCACCAGCCAATTAGTCACTTAGTAGCCAATGTTGGTTATGAGATCAGCTGTCATAGTATCACAGTGCTTGTTTTAGATAATCCTTAAGTTATTTAATAATGGCCCAAGAGTGCATAAAGTAAACACACACACCTATCATCTAGCCTCAGTTATCAAAGTTTTTTCTTCCTTATTTCACCTATTATTCCCCCCAACTGTTTTTTCAGTATGTGTCTCCAACAGCTAATGACTTTTGTTTTTAACATATTTCTAAAATCATTATTGTACTTAAATAAATGTTGAAAATAATTCCTTGATATCAAATAATCCAGTTAGTGTACATGGTCCCTCAGTCATCTCATAAGTATGTTCTTAATTATTTGTTTGAATCAATATTTACCCCAAAGTTCATAGCTTGCATTTGGCTAATATGTCTCTTAGGTTTTCTAAAATTTAAGATTGATGGTTTAATCTATAGGTTTGATTAAATTCCAAGCGTTTTTGAGACAGATCCTCAAGTGGTGCTGTGTATTTCCTGTTGGATTGCATCATAGGACATGTAATTTCTGGCTCTCTCTTTTTTGTGATATGATTGATTCAGGTGTCATATCAACCTAATTGACCCATTAGACAGTTCCCTATCACTTAATTGATGATACCCATTGATGATCTTTACCCAGAATCATTACTAGGGCTTATAAAATAAAGATGTCCAGGGCCAGGTGCGGTGGCTCAGGCCTGTAATCCCAGCCCCAGCACTTTAGGAGGCCAAGGTGGGTGGATCACCTGAGGCCAGGAGTTCAAGACCAGCCTGGCCAACATGGTGAAACCCTGTCTCTACTAAAAATACAAAAAATTAGCTGGGCGTGGTGGTGGGCACATATAATTCCAGCTACTCAGGAAGCAGAGGCAGGAGAATTGCTTGGACCTGGGAGGCAGAGGTTGTAGTGAGCTGAGATCATGCCACTGCACTCCGGCCTGGGCAACAGGAGCAAAACTCTGTCTCAAAAAAAATAAATAAATAAAAGGGTATATCCAAATTCTGTTATTCCTTCTGCATTTATTAGCTGCAATTCTTTGAAGAATTTTGCCTCATTAACTATTTGGCTATTCGGACATATACTTTGCACAGAAAAGACGTAGTAAATGTTTTATTATTTCTCCTTAGTTACTTGTTTTCAGAATATTTTGTTGTTGCATAGCATATTACACATATAATCACTGTTTATTTTGTGCCAATATGAACTCATGGATTTTCAACATATTTTATGATAATATTGTGCCACTGTCCTTTCTGATGCTTAGAGGGAGCCCTTCAGGTTAGTTTCTGTGACTTTCCCACAGGACAGTCTAAGTAGTGTTTAATAGTTTTCTTATGATTTTTTGTTTTTTGTTTTTGCCAGATTATCTTTGGAATATCTTTTTAAAAGTGGGATGTTGAAGCAAAGGGTAAATGATACTTGTTTTTGCTCTTTTTTTTTGCCACATTGCATTTCCTATGGGGTTGTGCCTTTTGTGATCTCACTAGTGCTGTGGTAGAATTCCTGTTTGCCCACAGGCTTGCCATCATATTACACCCATGCACCATTTAACTACATTTTGGTCAGCGATAGACCACGAATATGTCAGTAGTCCCATAAGATTATAACGGAGCTGGAAAGTTCCCATCACCTGGTGATGTAGTAGCTTTGGTAACCTCATAGTGCAATATATTACTTTTTCTATGTTTAGATACACAGATACCTACTATTATGTTACAATTGCCTGCAGTATGCAGTATAGTAACGTGCAGATTTGTAGCCTAGCAGCAATAGGCTATATGATATAGTCTAGGTGTGTAGTATAACCAGGAGGTTTGTGTAAGTACACTAAGTTGTTCACACAGTGATAAAATCAATAGATGCCTTTCTCAGAATGTATCCCTGTTGTTGAATGAAGAGTGACTATATTTTGTCATGTTGTTTGATGCTGTCAGTCTGATAGGTAAGAATGGATATATTTTTGCAGTGAAAATGTATAGTTTTAAAAATTATAAGTGAAATTGAACTTTTGTATATTTAGAGTCATTTGCATTTCTTTTTCTATAAACTGTTTAGTCATACCTTTTTTCCATTCTTCTATTGGTTAATTGGTCTTTTTCATCTCAATTTTCTTCTCAATTAAGGTTTGCTGGAATATATCAACAGATGGCCTCAGAACGAAAGCGGCTTCATTGCTTTGCCTAATTCCTTATGATTTTGCTTTCCTTTAAATTTTCCTTGGTAATTCCATACTATCTTGTCAGCTCTTCAATAATTTTATAGTTATACTTTTTATACTTTACTCGACATTGTTTTTTAGCAAGAGGTTGTTCTGAATAACCTAGCCCACCACAGCTCTTAAAATGGAATTGTTTTATTCCTTGATTTTTGAATTTTTTTAATCTCTTACTTCATATTTTAGTTTTAAAAATAGTTAACTTATCCACATTTTAAAATTTGGGGCTGGGTGTGGTGGCTCACACCTGTAATCCCAGTGCTTTGGGCGGGAGGCAGGTGGATCACTTGAGATCAGGAGTTTGAGACTAGCCTGGCCAATATGGTGAAACCCTGTCTCTGCTAAAAATACAAAAATTAGGCGGGCTTAGTGGCGTATGCCTGTAATCCCAGCTACTACAGAGGCTGAGGTATCAGAATTGTTTGAAGGAGGCAGAGGTTGCAGTGAGCAGAGATTACGCCTGGGTTGTCACCTGGGTGACAGAGCAAGACTCTGTCTTTTAAAAAAAAAAAAAAAAAAAAAAAAAAAAAGGCATACCTGTGGTTCCAGCTATTTGGGAGGCTGAGATGGGAGGATTGCTTAAGCCTGGGAGGTTGAGACTGCAGTGAGCCATGGTTGCAGCACTGCACTCCAGCCTGGGTGACAGAGTGAGACCCTGTCACAACAACAAAAAGAATAATAGAAAAAAAATTTCTTCATTAAAAAAATTTTATGCCTTTTAAAGTAGCAATAATTTTAATTAAAAATGTATTTACAGTAGTAGACTGCTTTCATAAATATTGGATGAACTTTATTTAAAATAATGTATGTATTTGCTTTTAGTGTTTCTCTCCCTGTATTTCTAATACCTATCACATAGGTCTTCAATAGGTGATGAATAAATGGTATTCAGGGAATATAAATTACCATATTACATTAAATGTGGAGATTAAAAAAAATTTTTGCCACTTTTTTTTTTTTTTTGTAGTGAGAACATTTAAAATCTATCTTTTAGGGATTTTGAGATATACGATACATTATTATTAACTGTGGTCACCATGAAGTACGGTAGATACTAAAACTTATTACTCCTGTCCAACTTCATCTTTGTACCCTTTGACTAACATCTCCTCTTTTCCCAACCCCCAACTCCCAGCCTCTGGTAAATAACATTCTAGTCTCTGCTTCTCTGAGTTCAACATTTTTAGATTCTCATATAAGTGACATCACACACTGTCTTTCTGTGCCTGGCTTATTTAACTTTGCATAATGTCTTTTAGGTTTATTCATGTTGTTGCAAATGACAAAATTTTCTTATTTTTTAAGGCTATATAGTATTCTGTTGTGTATGTATACTACATTTGCCTTTCGTTATCTAGTCATCCATTGATAAATACCAAGATTGCTTACATTATCTTAGCTACTGTGAATAATACTGCCCTGAATATGGGAGGGCAGCTTTCTGATAATACTGATTTCAGTTTTTTTAAATATATACCCAGTAGTGGAATTGCTGGATCATATGGTGACTCTACTTTTAGTTTTTTGAGAAGCCTCTATAATGTTTTCCATAATGGCTGTGCTAATTTACATTCTCACCAACAGTGTACATTTTTTTTCCATATCTTCACCAACACTATCTTTTCCGTTGTTGTCTTTTTGATAATATCCACTCTAACAGGTGTGGGAGATTGACTCTATGGTGTTGATTTGCATTCCCCTGATAAATAGAGATGTTGAACATTTTTTAATGTATCCGTTAGCCATTCGTATGTCTTCTTTTGAGAAATGTTTATTCATGCACTTTGCCCATTTTCTTGTTCAGTTATTTGTTTCTTGAAGTTGAGTTGTTTGAATTCTTTGTGTGTTTTGGATATTAGTTCCTTATCAGATGTCTGGTTTGCAAATTTTTTTTCCCAATTCGTGAGTTGTTTCTTCATTCTGTTATTTGTTTATTTTGCTCTGCAGAAGCTTTTTAATTTAGCATAATCTTATTTGTCTATTTTTGCTTTTGTCGCCTATGCTTTGGGAGTTATATTCAAGAAATCATAGCTTAGAATAATGTAAGAGAACTTTCCCCTTGTATTTTCTTCTAGTAGTCTTACAGTTTCAGGTCTTATGTATAAGTCTTTAATCCATATGAGTTGATTTTGTATATGATATGAGATAAGGTTCTAACTTTTACTCTCCTGCCTGAGGATATCCAGTTTTCCCCACACTATTTATTGAAGAAATTGTTCTTTCCTCATTGCGTGTTCTTGGCACCTTTGTCAAAAACCAACTGACCATAAATGTGTGGGTTTATTTCCGGAATTTCTATCCTGTTGCATTGGTTGATGTTTTTATTTTTATGCCAGTACCATACTGTTTTGATTACAATTGTTTGGCAATATTTTTTGAACTCAGGGAGTGTGATCCTTTTAGCTTTTTGCTTGTTTGTTTTGGTTTATTTTTTATTTTTTGAATCAGTCTCACTCTGTCGCCCAGGCTAGATGGAGTGCAGTGGTGTGATCTCAGCTCACTGCAACCTCTACTTCCCAGATTCAAGCAATTCTCATGTTTCAGCCTTTCTAGTAGCTGGGACCACAGCACATGTCGCCACACCTGGCTAATTTTTTGTCTTTTTAGTAGAGACAGGGTTTTGCCATGTTGGCCAAGCTGGGCTTCAACTCCTGACCTCAGTAATCCACCTGCCTTGGCCTCCCACAGTGTTGGAATTACGGGTGTGAGCCACCACATCTGGCCACTTGTTCTTTTTGCTCAAGATTGCTTTCACTATTCCGAGTATTTTGTGTGATTCCATATAAATTTTAGTATTGTGTTTTCTGTTTCTGTGAAAAATGACATCAGATAAGTGTAGAGTTTTGTTTAAATGTCTCCAAATTTCAGCAAACACGTATTGAATACTTAACTGTGTGTAAACCAAGGATTGTGAATGTACCCCATGAATAAGACATGGTCTCTATACTGAGGAAGTTTAAAATGAAGCATCTATCACTGTTTAGCATTAATTTACTTTTATATCATATTCCTATATATTTTTAAATAGCAATATTTTGCTTAATATTTAGTCAAAACCCTCAACATGAGAAGTTGAAGGGTTCCTAGAAGGTTCCAGCTGATTCCACTTTGATTTTTTTTTCTCAGTTTTCTCATGTTTTCAAGCAGTCCTCATCTTAATCTCAACAAGTCATTTAACTTTATAGAGTTTTATCATGTCCCTTTAAAGCCATATTGTGACTTTTAATGTTCCAAATTTGACTGACCTTCATTTACTCTTTGTGATCTGATGATAGATCCTTTCCAAGATGACACCTTCCTAGAATAATAATAATTATTATATTTATATTTTTTAATCTTTGTATTTTTTATTTGCAATTTTAATATCTGAAACTACTCTTTAGGGTATTATTGAAGAAAAACAAACATTAAATATTCACTTCCTCAGTATATATCTAAACTTATCCCTAATTTATAATATTGATTGAGCTTTTGGTAATTTTGTGTGTTTGTATAGGTGTATGTATCCTCCATTACATACACAATTTTGCAGTGTGATGATGTTAAAAGACAATCATACTATAGTTTTTACATCATAATCTTTTTCTAAAAGTTATTACTAATGTTTGGTAGATTTTTAAATATATATATACTATTTCAAAAATCTTTTAGAATAAATAAGTAAAAGTACATAAACAGATAGGTCTGATCTTGAAAAAAATGGAATTCTTTAAAACAACTAGATATCTTTATTTTGTCATTTTTGGTATGAATTGTTTTTAAAAACTGTTTATAATGGATCTTGTATTTTCTCAAAATTACATTTAAAAGTAATTATCTCTTTATTTTTTAAAAGAAAAAAATGACCCAGGTGAAACAGTGAAGCTCTTAGATGCTTTTCTAATTCCACACTTTGCTGTCACATTCATATAAAGTAAGAAATATTATATGTGTTGTATCTGTTTCTTTCATTTATCCTTATATATGCTAGGTTTCCCTTTTGGTTATGTATCATGCTTGTATTTGATACCTAAGCCTGATTTTCTTTTTCCAACAATAGTAAATGTTATGGGAGACTGATAGAATTAGACCAACTTTGTTATTTTAATATACATATAAATATGGAAGTTGGGACATATTTTTTTATGTCCCAATTGCATATTTTTAAGTATGTTTTGAAATAACTTCCTTGTTTATTTTGCCTTAGTTTTTACCAGATTCGTGCTTCTATGAAAATTCCATCAAGAATTCCCCACAGAGTAGAAGCTAGTTTGTTACATGTAACAGGTAAGCTAAGGAATATGTTCAAATTTAAAAAGTAAACTGAAATAGCATTATAGTAGTCAATAATAACTTTTTATTAATTTCTTTTTCATTACAGATATAAGATACCAAATAACATCATTATGATAACCATGATAATAAATATATCTGGGGCCTCAATAAAACAAGCTCGATTGTCTCCTTAGGTTTCTTAAAATGAACACATCAAATAATGTATATTAAAGTTTCATGAAAACAAACATAGGAGTGGTATTCATTATATAAGATGCAGTGTAAAAAGATACACAGTAAATGGAAACATATAATTTGACTAATGATTATAAAGATGTTTTATGATAAAATTTTATGGTATGCATTTTGAGGGCTTTTTTTAAATCAATTTTTTTTCTGGGTTAGGTTGTCTATGAAACAGAGCCAAAATGCAATGTAGGAAGGTATGAAATAGACATGTTACAGCAGCTTTGTTAGTTACTCATATACTAAGGAGAGAGATGAGCATTAAAGGGGTTAAATTTAAACGGATGGCCCTGACGTAATTAGTGGTCATTTTTTAGCTTTCCCAATACAATATATGCTATTTCATTACATGTAATTAGAAAATGAACTAGTTAATGAAGCATTCTAAAGCGTTATTATGTAAGCCTAATATGAATTACTGGTTTTTAAAGCATCATAAAAATAATAAAATACACATAACACTAGAGCTATGCTGAACATAATTCAGTCCATTTTGAAATTTTAAAAAGTTTGTTGGGTATTTGAAGTGTTTAGGATTATCTTATCATACTATAGATACTTAAATGTTGGTTAATGTTAAATTTTAATGAATTGTGCATAGTATAGAGTTTATCTTCCTGAAGACTGTCCAAATGCTCACAGAGGTCAGTTGCTTATGACAAATACATACGCACACACACACACACACACACACACACACAAACACACGTACACATGTATATATACATGTATGTATGTGTATGTATATATTTTGTATATTCATTTGTCTTGAAAATAATTTATTCTTGACTTGGCATACATGTTACTGTATGTATTATTGCAATAATAGGTCTTCTTTTGTAAATCTACTTTCAGAAAACACAGAGGTAATAAAACAAACTGACATTACATGATAGATTTGGTGTACTCTTTTGAACATGCTTGAATCTGGTAGACTAGATTTCTAGCTCAGTTTTATCTCCTGAAGTTGCCAGCTGAGAAAATCCTCAGACTTTAGTTTGTGAGATATCTTTCAAGATGGCAAGATACTTGACATAAATTCCACAAGGTTAAATAGGCTAACCACTTTTAGGTATTGAATTTAAAAAATATAATGTTTGTTCTTTATTATAAAGTTTTGAGAGAAATAATGTCAAACCTGTGAAAATATTCTTGACCACCTAAAATTGTCCTTGTATGAGAACCTGAGAGATTTTTTGAGATTGAATTCATAAGTTAAGATTTTTGTATTGTTTCATTTTAATATAGAAGTAGTGAGATAACATTACTTTTTAAATGTTTAGATGTGAAATTATTTAATTTAACCCAGAAAAATCTAATCAATGGAGAAAAAAGAGATGATTCTGGAAAGACAAATGGGGAAATGGTAGAAGACAGACAAAACCAGATAAATTGTAAATTCTCAGCAAATGATTGATTCAAAGGCCAAAAGGAAGTATGCTAGAAGAAAATATTTGCTTATTTCTAAATTTCACTTACTATATAGTCTTACTTGTGTAAAACCCAACTATCTCCTTGTTATCTTAGCCATGATTTTTCCATTCTTTCATATTTCTTTTCTGAACTTACAAATGAAACATTTTAAATCATTGATTTGATCATTAATCATTAGCATTTCTCTGTATCATATAGAGAGTTGCTTCTACTTTGTTTTTCGCAGATTGTAAATAATTACTTCAGCCGGGCGCGGTGGCTCAAGCCTGTAATCCCAGCACTTTGGGAGGCCGAGGCGGGTGGATCACGAGGTCGAGAGATCGAGACCAACCTGGTCAACATGGTGAAACCCCGTCTCTACTAAAAATACAAAAAATTAGCTGGGCATGGTGGTGCGTGCCTGTAATCCCAGCTACTCAGGAGGCTGAGGCAGGAGAATTGCCTGAACCCAGGAGGCGGAGGTTGCGGTGAGCCGAGATTGCGCCATTGCACTCCAGCCTGGGTAACAAGAGCGAAACTCCGTCTCAAAAAAAAAAAAATAAAAAAATAATAATTACTTCAAAAGACTGGAAGTTTTAACTATGCTTGTTATTGCAAATAAATTCCAAGAAAGATTGTGAATGTCAGAATTACTCCTTAGGAATAATGACTGGTGGACAAAAGTATTATTTGAAAATGAAATCTCATTGGTTAGATACTTAATTGTTGTAAAGGATGTAATTGAGTGTCACAGTATTTAATTTGGTTGAAGTGTTTCATCAAAAACTACTTTCTTCATAATGTTAACTTACTCCTCAAATAACTTCCTCTTTTAGTAATGTTACCTTGCCCTAACTTTATGTAAACATTTCTCTACCTTGGCTTACTGACTTGTGAGTTGAGAATAAGAAAGGGCATCAGAAATAAATTGTCAAAAGATTTAACAGTAATCCCTGATTATTCTTCCTAGTCCAGTCGCCCTTGAGTGACTGTGCTTGCTGCTACTTGTATTATTACAGTTCAGTCAGGAGCACCTTCTTCGGATGTGGTAGTGGCATTATCTTGGATGACAATAGTTCAGAATTATGACTCTGGGAAGAAGCCTCAGTATCTATTCATTGCAGTGATCTAAGGTCAGGTGTTTCATTCAGCAACTTCTGGACCTTTGAGAACAATTTATATCCTGATACCTCAGAGTGGGTGCTATGTTTTAAAGAACACAGATGTAATTTATGGCAACATGGAAATATCCTTCATTTTCATAGCATGTCACATCTTACAGATGTTTTTCCAAGACTTTTTGAGTGTTTTGCCTTTAGTAATTTGTGAGCTAAGTACTTGATTGATACATTTTCTTTCAGTGACTGTTTACTGCAACAACTTGAGCTTTCAGATCCAGTGAGTGTTCATTTATTATTGTATTTGATAGTGACAGGGTGGTGCTACAGATTCAGTCAAGATTCTTTCCGTATGTAGTTTCAGGGCACTACATCATTATTCAGCCTTTATTAGGTTACGTCTAATCTGGGCATTAACTATTTAAATATTGTGATATTTGTATTTAGCCTCATCTCATACCAGAAACTTCTTCCAATTGACATTTTATTTTCCAAATGAATATGTTTGTTCAGCATTGTCAGTTTTTATTTACTCACCAGAAAAGTGGGCATTTTATAGCTGCTCAATCCCTTCTTTGTCTTTTGAGAGAAAAAAATATTCTAGAAAAAATAGAAACGAATTTATTTTATGAACAACCCTATTTGAACGAAGTTCCATGATCACTATTCTCATCAACTAAATACTGGTTGGAAAGGATTATCTTTTATAAAAATTAGCAGAAGTTATAGGTCAATCTCTAGGTGATTTGTAAGACAGAAACATTAGATACAATTAATGTTATTTACAAAGTATTGTTATTTTGACGTTATGACAAACTTTTCAGAAATGCTTAGATAGAGTACCTTCTCTTAGCCTTTTCCTGGGGACTTAATTTTGTTTTTTCTGTTATGTCTAGATTTAATCATTGCTGCTGCCAGTTCAGTTTCTAGGTTCTGATACTATCAGCTGTGATTATGAAATGTAGTGATCTGATAGTTTACTAGTCTGTTTAAAGGAAATATCTTTTAAAAACAAATAGTCTGTGTCGGAAACCAGTCTGTAAAAGGGAAGCCTGACTTTGAAATGATAGGCTTCCATATTATATCATGTGTGAAAATCTCACATATGTGAAAATATTATCTTGGTATTTTTTAATAGCATTATACTGGAAATTTTTAGAAGATTATATACATTTTAATTAAATTATAGCAGCCAAAATAGCAAGCACAAGAACTAAATTTTGGACAGAAGAAATACATAAAATCTCTTTCACTCTTTTTTCTCATTCCTTTTCAAAATAGTAAACTATTGCCTATTGTGTTTGAAATGTACTACCAAATATGACTTCTCAAGATCTTTCATATATCAGATATTGTATCAACATGTTTTATTTTTAATTCTCTAATTTATGATAACTTATTTTCTTGTTTGTGGTATGCAAAGATATGTGCAAAGCCTTTCAAATAAAATGACTGAACAAATTAGTAGACATGCTATTTTCCCCTGCCCAACACTGTTCCCGGCATGATTACCTTTTATGTATAGGTCGTTGTCCATAGCTTTTGAATCTTGTTCCATCCTCTGGGCACTTGTAATAAGGTAGATCTGGTAAAGTATCAAGTATTTTCTGCCAGTGTACCCGAGAGTAGCCTCGAGCCTGTTAAATGTTAAGTTAATATGAATATTATAGACTATAGTGGTTGATGGGATGTGGTGACTTATCAGGGTCTCACAAGTGTTAGTTTAAACCAAAATAATGTTCTTCTGTCTAGATGCATTTCCTCCTCAGCAATCTGAAAAAAAAACAGAGCAAAGAAGGCAGCCAACTTATTACAATCTTTGAGATATTGTTGCTGCCTTCTATATCCTTCCCCCCTCAAAATTTCATTTTATAGTAGTACTAAAGAGTTCTTACAGTGTGTATCTTTTTACTGTTAGTAAATTTTAGGGAAAGTTGTCCTTTTCTACCTCAAGAAATTATTCTCATGTATTTAACAAACTTTTAATAAATACATATATCATTGATTTCTACTCTTATCTTTGAACATAAATACCTTTATATAGGATAGTTTTGCTTTGTCTTCTATGTTAATTTTTTACCTCTGTTTCTTAAAAATTCATTTTTTCTTTTAAGGGCTTGGATTTTCTCTATATTTTTTATTACCTACTCTGTTTTTCTTTTAACTTTGATTTATACTTTCATCTTAATACCTTTTCCTTCCAGCACTGAATTTTACCATAATTCTCATACCTTCTGTATATTTTGAGAAAACTTTTAGGAAAAATAGTTTAAAATAATGATTTTTGTCTGTGAGTTACAGTAGAGCAGGTTGAATGGGATGCGAATTAGATGGTATTATACAGCTTACTGCAATACATTTAAATTATTTCCAGCACAAGATTATGCTGACAGTGAGAGGTTTGAGTGTCAGGAAATAGCTGTCATTGCAATAAATCAGTCATGAAAGACAATGAGTATTTATAGAACTATTGAAAATTGGTTAGTAAGAAAGCATTCATAGACTTGTGTAGTAGAGAAGTCATTGCTGGTTTTAGGAATCTGGCTCCAGTTTGAAATGTTATGTAGTTTCCGTAAAAAGTTTAAATAATGACATCCTAGTAATGATAGTATTATTAAGATTAAATGTATTTTGTTTAGTTTGCTTTTTAATATTCATCTGTCTTTCTTTCTGGAATTTTTTTAATAAAAATAATACAGGCATATGGTTAAAAGATCAGTTAGTCCAGAAAGACTTGTACTAAAATCTATAGCTTGTTTTCTAGATGTAACAACTTTTACCCGTGTCTCTAGTCCTGTGGTTACCTCCGTATGGATATTGTCAATGGACTTCCTGTTATGATGAAAAGACAATTTATCTTATTTACACCATTTACACCATTTCCTTTTTCCCTCTCCCCAGCCCTTTTAAGAGAGATACTATTATTCTCTTACCTGTTTCTGATCAGTCTCTGTAGCTTCAAACAGTATATTTAAAGCTCCAGTTTCTACTTTGCTGATTATGGCAAATTACTCACTTTGAAATAAGGATACATTGTCACCTTTGTTTTCTTTTCAAATTTTCTCTCTTTTTACCTTCCAGTCTCTGTTGGAATTGTCAAGTTTGCTGACATTCATACCCTGTTTTGTAACCAGTTAAATCTTTTGTCCTTTATCTGTTATTTGATCCTAAAGGTTGAAAACAACTATTTGCATTTTGGTGGTAACGCAGGAAAGGGTTTCTGGAATTGAAATGACTATCCAACATAAAGAAGGAAGATCATAAGTGTCTAGTAAGACAATTAAGGCAGTCTAACTTCAGTATTGATGTGAGTCACTGTTAGATAGCTCACCAAGAATATTTTTCTGAAAACGAATAAAATCATTTATGAGATAGGAAACAAACTAGTATGACTAAGAGCAAGGAGGAAGAACTGAAGAGAACATATAGATACAAGATCTATCTATCTGTCTATCAATCAATCTATCTGTCTGTCTATATGTCTGTTGCTACATAGATACATAGATAGACAGACAGATTTTTTTTCCCAGTAGAGTCTCACTGTTTCTCAGGCTGGAGTGCAGTGGTGCGATCTCAGCTCACTGCAACCTCCGCCTCTTGGGCTCAAGCAATTCTCCTGCCCAGCCTCTCGAGTAGCTGGGATCACAGGCGCACGCCACCATGGCTGGCTAATTTTTGTGTTTTTAGTAAAGACAGGGTTTCACCAAGTTGGCCAGGCTGATTTCAAACTCCTGACTTCAAATGATCTGCTGCCTCAGCCTCAAAGTGTTGGGATTACAGACGTGAGCCCTTGCACCCAGCCTAGAGAGATACATCTTAATGTGGTTTAGAAACTGTTAATTCAGAGATACAGGTCTGAAATAGTTAACAAAATAGTGACTTGGAATTAGGAGTCTTCTGTTTTCCTGTTGTGCTAACTGGGAAAACTCACTTAATCTCCTTGAGCTTTAGTTTCTCGTCTGTGAAATATATTACCTGCTTCACCGTGTTGTTGTGCATTAAATAAGTAAAGTACTTAGACTGTAAAGGACTGTATACATGTTAAATACTGAGTTCTAGAAATGTAAGAAATAATGGGAAACAGTCATGTTTTGACTCACGCTATGCACCATTTTATGTAAAGAACTAAAACTTACAATAAAGTTCATTTGATGTTTTTTCTGCATTATGTATAATTTCTGTCAATAGCAAGTTAATTATGTGCATATGATAATATTTCATGTTAATAAGTATAATCTTAAAATTTAATATTTTTCTGAAAACCAATAAAACTATGAGATAGGAAACATGAACTAGTTTGACCAAGAGCAAGAAGGAAGAACTGAAGGGAAGATAACTCACAGAAGATCCTTCAGTTTATATAATGTTATTGTATAATTATGTTTATATGTAATATATAATCTATAATCACGGAAATCTAGGGACCTGGGACTGCCTTTCCATTCTTACAAAGCTAGTTTAATCTGTGAGTGTGTTTTAATTGGGCATAACTAGTTTTAGATCTGGTTCTGCCACTCACTAGCTATTTGGTTGTAAGCAAATTATTCCATTTCTCTGAGTCTTTCTTTCCTAATCAGTGTAATAGCTATAATCCTTCTCACAGGGTACATGTAAAAATTAAATTAGAAAATTGGGTAAAGAGACCTAGTGCCATGCTCAGTAAATACCTTTTCCCTGTGTCTTGCCCCACTTTCTGTCCTAAATTGCTCCAGTAGTGAAAATGCTGAAATAAGATGGACTCTAGGATCTCAGAAACAGCTTGAAATAAGGAAAAACAGCCTAAGAAAAAGCCATTTATATGTATTTTCTTCTTAGTTTTCAAGAATTAGATGTATGTGTAGGCAGGTTAGTTGAATGGTATGGTTTAACTTTTTTTATAACTTCTTTCCATCTTTTCCTCCCAATGAGATAGCTGTTCCTTATTAGTGTAGGAGTTCTGTGGTGTATTTAAGAGAACAAATATGTTTGAAATAGTTTATCAGTGTGACATTGATGGCCAAGCACAGGCTGTGACACAAACATCTGTGGCATTTGATTTCTGGACAGATTATCAGAGCCTTGGTGTCTGTAAAATGTGTATATTAATCCCTACAGCATAAGGTTGCCAAAATGATTAATAATGATTTCCATAAAGCACAGTGCTGTGTATTTAGTAGCTAGTGGTAGTAGTAGTGGTAATAGTAGTAGTAAGATTGAGGTGGAAAAAACAAAAAGGGAAATTTTACAAAAATTCAAATGATAATATGTAGGGAAAGTCTGAATACAAAAAAGAGTTCTCCATTTTGATATAAGCTTTACAACTAGATAAGCATTTAGACTTACAAGAAATCAGTCCAGGTTGGTTAAAAAGAGAAATTCCATCTAAGCACAGCTGCATTAAAAAAAAAAAAAAAAAATTCAGTTATTTGTATTTGACCAGGTTTTTCCTAAGGCTGTACCTCTGTCTTGGGTAATATTCTTTGTTTGTATATATGTATTTTATTTTTGTTCCTATATGCTACCACCCAACTTTTAGGTAAGTGATAGCAGTTTCAAAAAGTTAGCATCAAGGAGAAAGGAAGGCTAGAAATAAGAACTAGTTATAAAAGTAAGGAACGACTGTCCCAGTTACTTTATTTTGGCGGTGGTTAATTAGCTATTTGGAATAAAGTTTCATGTATTTTGAAGTGCAGTTAGCAGAACCATATCTTTCTCCTCTGTTAGTTGTCTCCTTAAGCTTTGCTCAGCCATCAACTTTTCAGGGCTTTCCTTTGAGAGCCACTGACTGTTATCAGTAATTGAATAATCTCAACAGCCAGGAATGGACTACTCACCATAACATTAGGTCCTTCAATTAAACTGCATAGATTACAAAATGGAAATCATTTGGCAAGCCTCCACTTTGCTTTCCTCAGATTCAGCAGCTTCCATCATTGTCCTTCAGTTGTCTTTTTACCTGGTTTAAGAGGTAGTGTTACATTGTCATTTGCTTTGGCTTGCTGAAATAGGCAGTTAAGAGATTATCACCTTGTACTGTAATTATTTATTTGAATGTTTCTATGAGACTCATAAGAAAATGGGCAGAGTTCTTACTTACGTTCATATCTCTTAGTTCCCAATACTTGAGAGACTTAACAAATTATGGTTGAATGAATATTCACTTGTTCACAAAGTAAATGAAAGATGCTAGTGCTAACTGTTTAACCAAAGGAAATGGAAAGGTAGATAGTGATAGAAATAAAATGTAAATTATCATGATTAAATGTAAATATTTATAGGCCTCTCATTATCTCAAGTCTTTGAAACTATAGATCTGAATATTTGTGTTATCAGATAAGTCATTTTAACAAGGAAATAGGATATTAAGTTAGATGAAAATTCATTTTTTCAATAAATACTTTATGATTGATCATTATACATAAAATCTAAATTAAAGTGCGCAGTCATAAATTAAAGCAGTGAAAAAGATTAATGTGATTTCTACTTAATGGAGTTGTCACCATCTAGAAAATAATAGAAAACAAAGAAAGTTTCAGATTCAAGACAATAAACTTAGCATACACATTTAGATCTTGTTTCCTAGGCCCTTTGGTTTGATAACAACATTGAAGTGTAAAAAGAAATAACAGAACAATATTTCAGTAAGTTTTGTTTGTTGGTTTTTAGTTGTTTGTTGTTGTTTTGTTGTTGTTGTTGAGACAGACTCTCGCTTTGTCACCCAGGCTGGAGTGCAGTGGCATGATCTCGGCTCACTACAACCTCCATCACCCAGGTTCAAGCGATTCTCCAACCTCTCTCTCCTGAATAGCTGGGATTACAGGCATGCACCACTACGCCTGGCCAATTTTTTTTTTCTTTTTTCCTTTTTTTTATATTTTTAATAGAGATGGGGTTTCACCATGTTGGCCAGGCTGGTCACAAACTACTGACCTCAAGTGATCCACCCGCCTCTGCCTTCCAAAGTGCTGGGATTATAGGCATGAGCAACCGTGCCTGGCCTAAAATTTTTTTATCTTGAATAACTGAAATTCTGTACCATTGAACAGTGACTCTCCATTTCGCTGTTTCCTAGCCCCTGTCAGCATGCATCCTGCTTTCTGCTTCTATGAGTTTGACTGCTTTAGATACCTCATAAAAGTAGAGTCATGCAGTATTTGCTCTTCTGTGACTGGCTTATTTCACTTAGCATAATGTCCCTATGTTTTTCCATGTTGTAGCTGTGACAGGATTTTCTTTTCTAAGGCTGAATAATATTCTCTAGTATGTACATACCACATTTTCTTTATCCATTAATTTGTCTATAGACATTTAGATTGTTTCTACCTCATGACTATTGTGAATAATTCTTTAATGAACAAGAGTGTACAAACATCCCTTTGACCTTCTTTTACCAATTCTTCTGGATAAAAATGTATAAGTGAGATTGCTGGATTATGTAGTAGTTCCATTTTTATTATTTTTATTTTTTGAGACAGGATCTTGCTCTGTCACCCAGACTGGAGTGCAGGGGTGCGATCATGGCTAATTGCAGCCTCGACCTTTTGGGCTTAAGCAGTCCTCCCACCTCAGCCCCATGAGTCACTGGGACTATAGCTGGGAACCATCATGCCCAGCAAATTTTTAAAATTTATGTTTTATTGATATAGGGCCTAACTTTGTTGCCCAGGCTGGTCTTGAACTCCTGGGCTCAAGCGTTCCTCCTGCCTTGGCCTCCCAAAGTGCTGGGATAACAGGTATGAAGTGACCCACACACTGTGTGTGGCCAGTAGTTCTGTTTTTAACTTTGTGAGGGACCCTCATAGTGTCCTGCACAGTGGCTACACTGTTTCACATTTTCACCAACAGTACACAAGAGTTTCAGTTTCTCCACATATATAAGTGCTGACCATGTTCATAATATTATAAGAAGTAAGAAATAAATGAGACTAGGACCTTGCTTTCAAGAAATCTTCATTTCTTCCTCCTGAAAGCCTCTTCCTTTTTATCTTCATTTAACTAATTCTTTTTCCTGGTGTTTCAATACAAATGTTATGCTGTCAAGAAAGCCTTCCCTGGCTTCACAGCCTAAGTTCACCCCCATATTGTAAGATGTCATAGCACTCTGTCTTCTGTAGCACTTAGTGTAGATGTAATTTACAGGGAAAATGGTTGGGTTTTTTTGTTCAGTTCACTTAGCTGAGAACAGTCCAAGGCACAGAGCAGCTATATAATGAATGTGTAACTTCGTATTATGAAATGTACTGTACATTTTTTGAAGATTACATAATACATTATTTTATTAAATAATAAAATGACCAACCAGGTACCCAACCTTTCATTTAAGAAATAGAACATTACTAGTACTGTAAAATCCTCCGATATCCCCTCTTGATTTTTGTGTTAATTATTCTTTTGCTTTCTTTATAGTTTTATCAAGTATCAATGTATTCCAAGGAAATACCTAGTTCAATCTGAAAAAAATTGAGGGACAAGCACAAACCTAGTTGTGTAAGGAAGTGTAAATTTCGCTATTATTTACAAGAAGTCTCCCAGAAGAAAAGTTGAACAGTCTCTGGGTTCAACCTTTATACCTTCAAGGTTTTAAGACTTTGTTTGGAGATGTTAGTGGGCAAGGTCAAGAGTGAATTGTGTAAAGCAGAGTTTACTACATTCAGGGCTTCTGGCAAGATTGTAATGTGATAAAATATTGGATATCTAACATATGGATCAGACTGATTTGCATGTGAACTTAACATGGCCTTCCTCCAACTCTCAGGAGCAGGTCAAAGCAGAAAACTTAGTTAAGTGAAAAAAGTGTCATTATATGATCTAGGCAAGAAACTTCTTTAGTACACCTTGAAATAAGCCAAGCACTGAAAAGAATCTAGCTAAGCTTTTAATCTGTCCTTAGGATAAAGGTTGGTACCCTAGTAGCAGGAATGTTAACTAACATATCTGTCTTTTATGGCACATGAATCCAACCTATATTGGTCACAGTGTATCTAAGGAAGAGGATCTATTTGGGATCTTCCTTCACCATCTTCCTAAGCATTCCCTTTGCATCTCTTCTATGTTGAATCTCTTATTTCCTAACATCTATTTTTTCTCTTTCTTGGTTTACTTTCTCAATTTCATAGAGCCTAGAAATAATTAACTTGTTGAGAAAAGTGGCATGGGAAACAAATATGCCTTTTTTTGAAGCCTTCAGCATCTAAAAATCTTTTCATTCTACCCTTAACACTTGTTTGGAAGTTTAACTAAGTATGGAATTCTAAATTGGAAATACTTTTTCTTTGGAATTTTGAAAATATTACTCAATTATCTTTTGGTTTACTGCATTACTGTTGAGAGTTCCAAAGGCATTCTGATTACTAATCTTATTTATTTCTCCATAAAAAATAAGTGACTAATTCCTAATCTTCTGTTTGACTTTTTTCCCCTTTCAAGAATCTGGTAGAATATTCTCTTAGTAACTGGGGTTCTGATGGCACGTAATGATCTACCTTGGGTCTTTGAGTACTTCAGTTCTGGGAATTTCTTAATTTGTTAATGATTCTCTCTGATCTGTTTTCTTTGTTCTTTCTTTTTTGAACTTCTTTTGTTTACAAGGTGAATCATCTTTACTGGCTCTCTTAATTTTTAGTTTTTTCTTCTTCCTTTCCCCATTCTCTTCTTGTTCTAATATATTTCTTCACCTTTATTTTTAACCTTTTCTTGAGCTGTTTGCTTTTGTGCTTTCTGCCTTTTACCGTCTCTTATTCTGTCTCCCTCTCCCTCTCCCTTTCTCCTTTCTTTCTCTTTTTCTTCTCTCCTTCCCTCTTTCTCTTCGCTTCTCCATTCATTTTAAAATCTAAGTGCTCTTTTCTCTGAGTGTTCCTTTGCTATAGCAGTGTTTTCTTGTTTTATGAATATAGTATGTTCACTAAGAACAATGTTCTTCTGTTTTCTTTTTTAATTTTTTTGTATAAGTTACATTTTTTTCTCCTTTAGTCTCCAAATTACATGTTAAAAGTTTTCTTCTGATATTTCATAGGCCTCGGTTGTCTAAACATGACAGAAAGGAAGGCTGATGGGAAATTCTGAGAGCATACAGGGTACTTACCCAAACTTCATTTTGGGGCGATGGTGAGCCATTTGGCTAAGGAATCTTTGAAGTCAGTATTGATAGTTGTTTTTCATTGGATTTATCAGATTCCCCACATGTCAAGAACTGTGAAGAATCTAAGATGATACCATTCATACCATTGAGAGTTCTTCTCAGTGGTTTCTCATGTTTCTGAGGAGAGAGAAACATTTTGTGAGCAGACACTGAAAACCTTCTGTTTACTGACTGTCTTTTTTTAAAATTACACTTTAAGTTCTGGGGGTACATGTGCAGAACATGCAGGTTTGTTACACAGGTATACATGTGCCATGGTGGTCTGCTGCACCCATCAACTCATCTATATTAGGTATTTCTCCTAATGCTCTTTCTCTTCCTGCCCCCTACCACCCTGACAGGCCCCGGTGTGTCCATGGCCCCTTCCCTGTGTCCATGAGTTCTCATTGTTCAGCTCCCACCTGAATGAGAACATGTAGTGTTTGGTTTTCTGTTCTTGTGTTAGTTTGCTGATAATGATGGTTTCCAGCTTAATCCATGTCTCTACAAAGGACATGAACTCATCCTTTTTTGTGGCTGCATAGTATTCCATGGTGTGAATGTGCCACCTTTTCTTTATCCAGTCTATCATTGATGGGCATTTGGATTGGTTCTAAGTCTTTGCTATTGTAAACAGTGCTGCAGTAAACATACATGTGCATGTGCCTTTATAGTAGAGTGATTTATAATCCTTTGGGTATATACACAGTAATGGGATTGCCAGGTCAAATGTTATTTCTAGTTCTAGGTCTTTGAGAAATTGCCACACTGTCTTCCACAATGGTTGAACTAATTTACACTTTCACCAATGGTGTGAAAGTGTTCCTGTTTCTCCAATCCTCTTCAGCATCTGTTGTTTCCTGACTTTTTAAATGAACACCATTCTAACTGATGTGAGAAGTTATCTCTTGAGGTTTTGATTTGAATTTCTCTAATGACCAGTGATGATGAGCATTTTTCATATGTCTGTTGGCTGCATACATGGCTTCTTTTGAGATGTGTCTGTTCATATCCTTTGCCCACTTTTTCATGGGGTTCTTTCTTCTTTTCTTGTAAATTTGTTTAAGTTCCCTGTAGATACTGGATATTAGCCCTTTGTCAGATGGATAGATTGCAAAAATTTTGTCCCATTCTGTAGGTTGCCTGTTCACTCTCATGATAGTTTCTTTTGCTGTGCAGAAGCCCTTTCATTAGATCCCATTTGTCAATTTTGGCTTTTGTTGCCATTGCTTTTGGTGTTTTAGACATGAAGTCTTTATCCATGCCTGTGTCCTGAATGGTATTGCCTAGGTTTTCTTCTAGGGTTTTTATGGTTTTAGGTCTTACATTAAGTCTTTAATCCATCTTGAATTAATTTCTATATAAGGTGTAAGGGAGGGATCCAGTTTTAGCTTTCTGCATTTGGCTAGCCAGTTTTCCCAACACCATTTATTAAATAGGGAATCCTTTCCCCATTGCTTGTTTTATTCAGGGCTGTCAAAGATCAGATGGTTGTAAATGTGTGTTATTATTTCTGAGGCCTCCGTTCTATACCATTGGTCTATATATCTGTTTTGGTACCAGTACCATGCTGTTTTTGTTACTGTAGCCTTGTAGTATAGTTTGAAGTCAGGTAGTGTGTTGCATCCAATGTTGCTCTTTCTGCTTAGGATTGTTTTGGCTATGTGGGCTCTTTTTTTTTGTTTCATATGACATTTAAAGTAGTTTTTTCAAATTCTATGAAGATAGTCAATGGTAACTTGATGGGGAGAGCATTGAATTTATAAATTTCTTTGGCCATTTTCATGATACTAATTCTTCCTTTCCATGAGCATGAAAGGCTTTTCCATCTGTTTGTGTCCTCTCTTATTTCCTTGAGCAGTGGTTTGCAATTCTCCTTAAAGAGGTGCGTCACATCTCTTGTGTTGTATTCCTAGGTATTCTCTTTGTAGCAGTTGTGAATGGGAGTTCACTCATGATTTGGTTCTCTGTCTGTTATTGATGTATAGGAATGCTTGTGATTTTTGCACGTTGATTTTGTATCCTGAGACTTTGCTGAAGTTGCTTATCAGCTTATGGAGATTTGGGGCTGAGATGATGGGGTTTTCTAAATATACGGTCATGTCATCTGGAAACAGAGATAATTCGACTTCCTCTTTTCCTGATTGAATACCCTTTATTTCTTTCTCTTGCCTTATTGCCCTGGCCAGAACTTCCAATACTTTGTTGAATAGGAGTGGTGAGAGAAGGCGCCGTTGTCTTGTGCCAGTTTTCAAAGGGAATGCTTCCAGTTTTTGCCCATTCAGTATGATATTGGCAGTGGGTTTGTCATAGATAGCTTTTATTATTTTGAGATACGTTGCATCAATACCTAGTTTATTGAGAGTTTTTAGCATGAAGTGCTGTCGAATTTTGTCAAATGCCTTCTCTGCATCTATTGAGATGATGGTGTGGTTTTTGTCATTGGTTCTGTTTGTGTGATGGATTATCTTTCTTGATTTGTATTCGTTGCACCAACCTTGCATCCCAGAGATGAAGCCAACTTAATCATAGTGGACAGGCTTTTCAATGAGCTGCTGGATTCGGTTTGCTAGTATTTTATTGAGGATTATTGCATTGATGTTCATCAGGGATATTGGCCTAAAATACTCTTTTTTTGTTGTTTCTTTGCCAGGTTTTGGTATCAGGATGATGCTGGCCTATAAAACAAGTTAGGGAGGAGTACCTCTTTTTCTGTTGTTTGGAATAATTTCAGAAGTAATTGTACCAGCCCCTTTTTGTACCTCTGGCAGAATTCAGCTGTGAAACTGTCTGGTCCTGGACTTGTTTTGGTTTGTAGACTATTAATTGCTGCCTCAATTTCAGATCTTGTTTATTGGTCTGTTTGGGGATTTGACTTCTTCCTAGTTTAGTCTTGGGAAGTATGTATGTGTCCAGGAATTCTGGATTTTCTCGTTTATTTGCATAGAGGTTTTTATAGTATTCTTTGATGGTAGTTTGTATTTCTGTGGGTTTGGTGGTGACTCTTTTATCATTTGTTACTACGTCTATTTGATTCCTCTCACTTTTCTTCTTTATTAATATGGCTAGCGGTCTGTCTATTTTGTAGATCTTTTCAAAAAACCAGTTCCTGGATTCACTGATTTTTTTTTTAAGGGTTTTTTGGGTCTCTATCTCCTTCAGTTCTTCTCTCATCTTAGTTATTTCTTGTTTTCTGCTAGCTTTTGAATTCATTTGCCCTTGCTTCTCTATAGGTTTTTTAATTGTGATATTAGAGTGTTGATTTTAGATCTTTTTTGCTTTCTCTTGTGTGCATTTAGTGCTATACGTTTCCCTTTACACACTGCTTTAAAATGTGTCCCAGAGATTCTGTTACGTTGTATCTTTGTTCTCATTGGTTTCAAAGAGCATCTTTATTTTTGCCTTCATTTTGTTATTTACCCAGTAGCCTTTCAGGAGCAGCTTGTTTGGTTTCCATGTAGCTGTATGGTTTTGAGTGGGTTTCTTAATCCTGAATTCTAATTTGATTGCAGTGTGGTCTGAGAGACTGTTTGTTATGATTTCCGTTCTTTTGCATTGCTGAGGAGTGTTTTACTTCCAATTATGTGGTTGGTTTTAGAATAAGTATGATGTGGTGCTGAGAAGAATGTATATTCTGTTGATTTGGGGTAGAGAGTTCTGTAGGTATCCATTAGGTCCACTTGGTCCAGGTCTGAATTCAAGTGCTGGTTATCCTTGCTAACTTTCTGTCTCATTAATCTGTCTAATATTGACAGTGGGGTATGTCTCCCACTATTATTGTGTGGGAGTCTAAGTCTCTTTGTAGATCATTAAGAACTTGCTTTATGAATCTGGGTGCTCCTGTATTGGTGCATATGTATTTAGGATAGTTAGCTCCTCTTGTTGGATTGATTGTTGATTTACCATTATGTAATGCCCTTCTTTGTCTCTTTTGATCTTTGTTGGTTTAACGTCTATTTTATTAGAGACTAGGATTGCAACCACTCCTTTTTTTTGCTTTCCATTTGCTTAGTAAATCTTCCTCCATCCCTTTATTTTGAACCTATGTGTGTCTTTCCATGTGATATGGGTTTACCAAATACAGCACACCAATGAGTCTTGATTGTTTATCCAGTTTGCCAGTACAGACTTTTTTAAGGATATGTGCACAATGAACAGCTTTGGAAGTTATAGACATTGTCTCTGTCTAGAGCATATAGTGTATTTATTTACCCTCTAGTATAATGGACAGTGCAAAAGTTAGATAGGTTTTCTTATAGCCCCTTATAAAAGATAGGTTTCCTATGCTTCAGGTTCCTCGATTGTCACCAAAAAGCCACCTCATGCATAGTATCCACCTGGCATGCCTCCATGTCACTCCCATATAGGACTTAAGGGTGTGAATACAAGGGAAACTAATATGAACAAGAAGTTCATGCTGCTTGCTATGCTGTCTATAATCAAACCCTTTGTCTTTGACCCAAGAGTCTTGTCTTCTGCCAACATCTATGAAACTGTGGCAGGCTAGCTTGTTAGGTTGCAAGTTTGGTAAAATCTCAGATTTCACAGTTCTTGAAATGCCATAGAAGACTCTTGACTGTCTCCTTCCTAGAGAGTAAGAATCTATCTGATAGCCTTCTAGGAGCCCAGTAGAGAATAATTCTGGAATCTTAGTATTCAGTATGCCTATGCTCATATACTTATGCTCTGTCAGTTTTGCCAGGTGATTTTTAGTTCAGAGGACTTTTCTTCTCTTCAGAGAATAAACCTCCAGACTTCTGCTAGGGTGAAGGAAGGGATAGCCACCTAGTGGCATGTAATAGGGGAAAGAACACAGTAATCAGTCTTGTTCTTTGCTGATGGGTTGCCTTCTCAAGAAAGCATTGCCTGGCTTTTCTATTTAAAATTGCTGTCTTTCTCATCCCTCTTTTCTTTATTTTTCTCCATAAGACTTACTACTTATAACTTTAAAATGTATTTTATCATTTACTTACTGTTTTTGTTCTCTATCACACCACTCCATTAGGATGTAATCTCTATGAGGTCGTAGATTTTTATCTCTTTCATTTTACTCTGTATCCCCAACACCTAGAGAGAATGCGTGACACGTAAGTATTCAGTAAATATGTGTTGATTGGATGAGTGAATTAATGACTAGGAAGTTGTACATCTGTTGCCTGTTGCTTCTGGTTTTAAAATAAAATTAAGATGAAGTTTATTATCTGTAAGTCATTGGCATGTCTTTTTTAAAGCTTAAAATAGTGATGTAAGTTGAGGATATAGGCAACATTCATTGAAGTCATTCCACAGCAATTTATAATTATCAATTTTATATACAATCTCTTATCTGGCATGAGAATCCCTTTAGAGCATTCCTAAAGGCAGTGTTGTTTTTTCTGTCTGATCATTTTTAGTATTGTTGGTAGAACCAATGGGGTTTACTGAAGAATTGGTTGTGAGGCATGGAAGAGAAGAATGAATAAAAATCACGGATCTAGTAAGCGGCAGAACCAGAACTTAAACATAACCAATCTGGCTTCAAAGTCTGTGTTCCTAACCACTGCACTATGCTGCTTCTTGATGAGAAAAAAGCAGCCCAAAAAAAAAGACAAAAAGGGGGTGGCCTTTTTAGTAAGTAGGAGTAGAACCTAGAAGAGTGTAATGTCCAGAAAGCTACATTTGGGAAGTGCATCAAGAATGAGAGAATGGGCAACATAATGAGACCTTGTCTCTACCAAAAGAGAGAGAGAGAGAGAGAAAGAGAGAGAGAGAGAGAGAGAGAGAGAGAGAGGGAGAGAGGGAGAGAGAGAGAAATTAGCCTGGCTGAGGTGAGAGGATCTCTTGGGCCCTGGAGGTTGAGACTGCAGTGAGCCAAGATAAGTGCCACTGCACTCCAGCCTGGACACAAAGTAAAACTCCCTCTCAAAAAAAAAAAAAAAAAAGGAGAAAAAACAAAAGACCAAGAATGAGAGAATGCTTATTATATGATGGATCATAGTATCTGTGTTAGATACTGATTATAAGTCAAGTAAGATGAGATTTGAGAGTTGACCTTTGGATTTAGCAAAGCAGAAATCATTAGTGATCTTGATAAGAACAGTTATATGGGTTAAAGTTGATTGGAGTATGGATTTAATTATTGCTTTGTAAAAATTTATCCCACAACTTAGTTTAAAACAATGAACATTATCTCACAGTTTCTGTGTGTCAGGAATTTAGCTGCATGCCTCTGACTCAGGATCTCTCATTAGGTTACAGTCAATTGCTTCTGCTGTATTCACACAAGTTCTACCATTACTTCTTTTTGTTTTGTTTTGTTTTTTTGGAGACAGAGTCTCCACTGTTGCCCAAGCCAGAGTGCAGTGACACAATCTCAGCTCACTGCAACCTCCACTTCCCAGGTTCAAGTAAGTCTCCCGAGTAACTGGAATTGCAGGTGTCCACCACCATGCCCAGCTAATTTTTGTATTTTTAGTAGAGACAGGATTTCACCACGTTGGCCAGGCTGGTCTCAAACTCCTGACCTCAAGTGATCTGCCTCAGCCTCCCAAAGTGTTGGGATTACAAAGGACCAGGGTTGATCTGTTTGAATACAGCAGAAGTGATAGTAGGGGCAGGGTGGGGTGGCAGCCCCTGCTATCACTTCTGCTGTATTCACACAGATCAACCCTGGTCCTTCATAGGAGATTGCGCAAGAGTGTGACTACCAGGAAGAGAATCTTCGGAGGCCATTTTGGAAGCTGGCTGTCACACAATGAGCTGAAGAGAGAATGAGAAATGAATTAAACACACTAAATAGCAAAGGCTTTTCATTTTGCCAGAAAGGAGAGCAGAGAAATAGGGAGTTTGTCTAGGTGCATCTTCAGGTAGATGCAGTAGTAGAGCTTATAGAACTTTTAATTATTTTTATTTTCTCATGAAATAAGAACCAAATTTATCAGTGAGACTGAAGGCTAGATGAGGTGAGAAAATAATCTATGAAGTACTCATCTAGGGGAGTACTTCATATGGGGAGAAAAAGGATTTGGAAAATACAGTATGATTGCTATGTAGCACTAAAGACCCACTTGAAATTAATTGTCATGAATCTAAAGTCAAGATAGCTGTGTATTTTTCACCAGGCACATTCAGCTTGTAGGTACAAGTATGGATTGGGCAGAGAGCTGGAGTTGGGATTTGTCCAGGTCAATATGACAAAGCAAGGGTAGCATATATCCTTAATAGGTTATATGCAAGAGTGTATTATAATGATGGATCGTAGGATTTAAGATGGGCAGGGGAAAAAAGAGAAAGTAAAGGTATAATGAAAAGGAGTAGGGTTCATTATAGTCCTAAATGTGGTCAAAGGATCATTGAACTTGTAGTCTTAGAGGGTATGAACTAGAAAGACAGGTGGAACTACGGGAGGCAAGGTTGACTGAAACTCACATTACAACAAGCATTACACACGTTCTCATTTATAAGTGGGAACTAAATGATGAGAACACATGAACACATCCTGAGGAATGACACACACTGGGGTCTGTTGGAGGGGTTGGAGGAAGGAGAGGATCAGGAAGAATACCTAATGGATACTGGGCCTGGTACCTGGGGGATGGGATGATCTGTGCAGCAGACCACCATGGCACACATTTACCAGTGTAACAAACCTGCACATCCTGTACATGTAATTTTTTAAAAAAGAAATTCAAATTACAGATGGATTGCATTCATTTGTAATAAAAATGTCTAGGGAATGATAACAGGAGTGAGGACATGAGGAGGGTTAGAGGGCAAGAGAGAAGAAAAGGAACCCAGGAGATAAAAGATTAGAAGGTTTACCTACATAGCTGTTGAGTTCACCAAGTGTTATGGCTAGACCAGTTTTGGAAAAAGTGACCTTGAATTAGGAAATAAAGCCTTCAAGATATGACGGCTTCCCAGGGTTTGTAGAGTACAAAAATGAGGAAGATAGTGAGTGGTACTGTACTGCCTGATCACAGGAGATTAAAAGCCAGTGATATAAGTGGTTTTAGGCAGAAGGGACAAAGAATGTCTGAAAGCATCAGTAAGCAACAAAGAAGCTCCAGACCTGGTGGTAGAAGTTATATGGAAGTATTGAGAGAGGAACAGTATCTTTAGGAAAGAGCAATAGAGAAACCTTTGTTTCTTTAAGCAGTGGATTCTAACCTCACATTACCTGGGTGCTTTAAACAAAATTTACTTTTGTTGAAGAAAATTTCTTTTACTTCTCAGGTCTTTAATATACTGAGAAGTTGAGTTTCTGGCCTACTTGGTTTCCCTTTAAGTCTGTATTTCCCCGAAGCATCTCAAACTTACAGAAAAGTTGCAAGTACAGTAAAAATAACTTTTTTTTTCTGAACCATTTAAGAGTAATTTGCCAATATGATTGCTCCATCATCCCAAATATCTTGTGTTGCATTATTTTTTTCTAAAGAATGTTCTCCTACATAACCCTAATGCATCCATCAAAATCAAGAAATTAAAACTGACACATGACTGCCATCTTATCCTTAGCCCCATTCAAGTTTTGCTAGTTGTTCCAGTAAAGTCCTTTATAGCAAAATGATCCAGTTCCAAATCATATATTGTAATTAATTGTTATGTCTCTTTAGTCTCCTTCATCCTGGAACAGTTCCTCAGTCTTTTCTTGACTTTCAGAACCCTGACACTTTTGTGGAGACTATAAACCTATTATTTTGTAGAATGTTCTTCAGTTGGCATGGGTTTACAATTTCCTCATGATTAGATTCAGATTATGTATTCTTGACAGGAATATCTCAGAATGATGCTTGTTGTTCTTCTTGTTACATCCTATTAGGTGATACATGGTTTCTCTTTGTCCCATTCCTAAAAGTGTTAACTTGGATCCCTTGATTAAGGTACTCTCTTCCCAGCTTCTTCACTGTAACGTTACTCTTTTTCACTTTGCAATTAGTATCTCTTGTTTCTTAAACTTACGATTTTTCTCATTCACTTATTTATTTATATCAGTATGGACTTACAGATTTCTGTTTATTCAACAGATGTTAATCCATTGCTGTCATAATTTATTTTGATGCTCACTTTGTCCCAGATATGACCAAGAACATTCTCTTCAAAGTAGCTTCTGTGCCCTCTGGTTGTGTCCCCACATTATCTAATCACTTCCTTACTTTCTGATATAAAAAGATGGTCCAGATTTGTTTGTGCCGCAGCTTTGGAACCAATTAATATATTTCATTCTGCTTGGGCTCCCAGTATCTCGCTCGAAGTCACCCCTGCACTTAGATTGCCTCCTCATCCTGCTGAGGTTCTGACACTTTTCTCTCGGCTGCCCTCCGCACTCCGTACAGGCTCTGACATCAGCCCACCACTCCATGTGGATTCCATATTTTGCAAATTCATGGTTCCTTTTAGTGGAGAATAGTACTAAAGACTAACGTTTGGGGTTGTGCTACTCCCAGGCCATTTGAGTGGACAAAGAGTGAATGAGTACATTGTATACACCTATTTTTTACACATACATATGCAAATGTACATGTCTTTATCTAAATACATAGTGAAAATCATAAGTGCATATCACTACTTCCAGTTTCAATCCAGTACCATGGGATTCATTCTATATTTGTATCTCCTTTCCATATGTGTACATCCTTTCCCTGATAGGTAAGAAAACTGGCTCCCTTTATCCTTAATATATTTCCTTATTTGATCAGTCCCTTATATGTGCCAATCTCCTGTCACTGCTTCTTCTCCCACACAGATGGTCTCCTTGAACTAGTTGGGCTTCACGTTATGCAAAGTCACTACCTTATGTAGGCCCCCTCCTTTCCCCACTTGACCTCAGTAAGGCCTTATGCCAGGACCTCCTTCTCCTCACTTCACTTGGATTCCAGTAGTGTCTCAGGCTGCTGATGCCTACCCCTTCTTCACTCCTACCCGCATATGGAAATCTTTTTATCCCTTTTGGATCCTACACACCCTGTACCAGGCTGCTCCTCTGTAAAGACACCCTCCCCATCTAACCTGGATTCAACCCCAGCGTGAGGTGCCTTCCTTTTTAGTTGCCCTATTCATCCTGCTTGGACTCCCAATATCTCACTTGAAGTCATCCCTGCACTTAGATTGCCTCTTCATCCTGCTCAGGTTCTGATACTTTACTGTCGGCTGCCCTCCTCACTCCACAGGCTCTGACATCAGGCACCAACCCTTGTGGATTCCATGTGGGCATCTTCCTTACTACAACTGGGTTCTGGGCTCCCTGCCCTGCAGAGGCTCCCTGCCTTTTACTGACTTCCACCAGCTTGTGTGGATATCTTCATTACTCCAGTTGGAATCTTATATTCTATTTTGAGCTCAAAACCCACCTTAGTCTCTAGTAGTTTCTTTTTCTTTTCTTGTTTTTTGTTTTTGTTTTTGTTTTTTTGGTCTCTAGTTTCAATTGTTACTTCTGGAGCACAGGGCAATAAGATCATAACAGCAGGTAGGCTGTTGGGGTGACATCAACAACTCAGAGATAAAACCAAATTTCAAAGGGTAAGGACACAGTCCTCCACAAGACTTCCCTCATGTCAGCCACAAGTTAAGTGGTCTGCAAGCTACCCACAGTTGTTAAGAGCTGGCTACAAATTTGGAGGTTCCCATTATTCTGTCATGTTCGATAATTCAGTAAAACAACTCACCAAACTGAGCATAGTGCTGTACTTATTATTACAGCTTTATTATAGCAAAAGGATTTAAATTAGAACCTGTATAGGGTTGATCTGGGAGGGTCCCAGATGTGAAGCTTCCATCGTTTTTTTCCTGTTAAGTCAGGATGCATTAACTTCCCTGTCGAACATCCAGTCTGTGATAATATATGCAGAGTATTGCCAACCAGAGAAGCTCACCCAAACTTCAGTGTCCAGAATTTTTATTGATGTTTCTTTTTGTAGGCATGATTGATTGAATCATCGCCCATGTTCCTTAGTCTTTACCTATTTTCCCCTCTCTGGATATTGAGGTTATATCACAAGGCTTAAAGTGCAAGTCTCTAATCACATGGCTGGTCTTAGTGATGTGACCAGCCCCCATCCTGAGTCATCTCTTTAGCATAAATTAGGGGCCACCAAGGATTTAGGGGCTACTTCCCAAAAACTGGAGACAAAGGCCAGCCAAATTCTTTATTCCAAGTGTTTAGAGCTGAGCTCATAGCAATCAGGACAAAGACCAACCAAAGTCTACTATTCAGCTGTGGAAAACTCAATTGCTTTCTTTCTTTTTTTTTTTTTTTTTTTTTTTGAGACGGATTTTCACTCTTGTTACCCAGGCTGGAGTGCAATGGCACAATCTTGGCTCACTGCAACCTCCACCTCCTGGGTTCAGGCAATTCTCCTGCCTCAGCCTCCCGAGTAGCTGGGATTACAGGTGTGCGCCACCATGCCCAGCTACTTTTTGTATTTTTAGTAGAGACAGGGTTTCACCATGTTGACCAGGATGGTCTCGATCTCTCGACCTCGTGATCCACCCACCTCGGCCTCCCAAAGTGCTGGGATTACAGGCTTGAGCCACCGCGCCCGGCTGCTTTCTTTAATGTGGTACATAGATCAGTAGTTCACTCTAAAATTTCCACTTTGATATTTCCTCATTTATCTTTCAGATTAAGATGTCATGCAGTAATTTTGTGATGGTTATACTGTACTTATGATCGCAGAAATAAGTAAATGTTCAGAAATGTTCCAATACTGCAGTATAAATTGATGACAATGTAGTAATATAATCAAACATATAGTATTTTAAAGTACAAGTATTCATTTGCTTGTCTTATGTTTTACTTTTTACCTGTCAATTATATATTTTATCTGTTTTAGGTATGGCGTTAGCCTTTCCAGCCTCAGTTCACGATTCTCTAATTTGCAGTAAAACGTTTCAAATTTTGTACAAAAATGAAGAGGTTGTTTTAAATGATGTTATGATCTTCAAAGTAAAAATGTTGTTGGATGAAAGAAAGGTAAACATCTCTTCATATTTATTTACATAAATATTTTTGTAATTCCTCAAGGTGTTATTTCTAACTTTCTATAAAAATTCAAAAAGTATCTCATAGTGCAGTTTCTTTTCAGATTGAAGAAACCCTTGAGGAAATGAATTTTCTGTTATCCTTGGATCTACACTTCACAGATGGAGATTATTCGTAAGTAGCTAATCAAACAATTAAAAAACCATAAGGCACTTATGACTGTTATTTGATTGCCATTTTCTTCTTAGAATTCATCCTATCCCTGTCTTGTCTTGAACTGCTTGTGTTTTCAGGGGCAACTTCATGAGGATGGTTAGTCCAGCTCTATTGTGCCCTTGCAGAATCCATGAGCTCCAGATAACAAAGCCAGACAAGTTAAAGAAATATGGAACAATTTTTCCTGGATCCTAGAGATTGCAGTTAATATAATACTACTACCATGAGCCATTTAAATGTAACTGAGCTCTCTTACACTATCGCTGGCTAATCTTTCTTGATGGCATTAGTTATGCTTTCTTTAGGTGGGACTTTGTTGATATTTTGATGATGCACACTTGATGGTTGTTCTAGTACATTAATTTCCAGAGCCCTCGAGGAAGTTTTAGGATGGGCTACCTTCAACTCACCCATACACCTGGACATGCAGACATATCTTTTAGGGACAAATTTTGCTTGTGTTCATTTAAAACAAGAATCAGAGATTCACTTAACAATTTTATTTATGTGGGGTAAAACCCCCGTGTCAAATGTAGTTTTAGCAATAATTCTCAAAAATGATATATAAATTCAGACTGCATGTGAGATAAGTAACTAAAAAGTCATATTACTGAAAGGCCTACTTTAGATGTCCTCTTCACTATCATGAGAAATAAGGTTTTTTTGTATGGTAGCTACTGGTCCTTTGTAATACTTGTTCATTACAAAGATTTTCATGAGGGTTTGTTGGGTTTTTTTTTAACCAAGTCTTGTTCATTACAAAGAATTTCATGAGGGTTTGTTGGGTTTTTTTTTTTTTTAACCAAGTTTTGTTCATCACAAAGAATTTCATGAGGGTTTGTTGGGTTTTTTTTTTTAACCAAGTCAGAATTTTTTAAATGAAATAAGCCGAAATTAATAGTTACCTATAGATATAATGTATGGATGGATTTTTTAAAAGTATAATTGGATATAATTTTCATGCTATTGTTTCACATTTTTAGTATATATAAATCTAATGACAGACTAAATATCTACAATAAGATAGGTTTTACTTTTTGAAATAAGCAATGGCCTACTTATTTTTGAGCAGCATTTAATAAAATTTTATACAGTTAAAATAATTTGAAATAACTTTTGGGATTTATTATAATAGTATTTGACCTATGTTGTACTGCAGCCTTGTAATAAACAGTATTCTCTATGGGGTAAAATCTACTTTAAGATGAGATTAATTCCTGAAGTATCAAAAAAGACTCATAGGGATATTAATGAAAAAAATAGTTTATATCATGGACTGATAGAAAACAATAGGATTTGATTATTTTCTCAATAGGTATGTTTCATATTGTTTTGTAATGCAAATTTGATGCTTTAAAAATTATTCAAAATTTTTAAGAAGTAATTAAGTAAATGGTTTTTATAGTTTCAACTACTCTGTAATATTTTGGCCTTTACCAAATATTTCATACATACATGCTAATTATTTCTTTTTACAGGGCTGACGACCTGAATGCCTTGCAACTAATAAGTAGCCGAACATTGAAGCTGCACTTTAGCCCCCATAGAGGCCTTCATCATCATGTTAATGTTATGTTTGATTATTTCCACCTTTCTGTTGTGTCTGTTACAGTTCATGCATCATTGGTTGCACTACACCAGCCACTAATAAGGTAAAATTGACTAATATCTTTGCATTAAGTCATTCTTATACTGCTATAAAGAAATATCTGAGACTGGGCAATTTATAAAGAAAAAAATGTTTAATTGGGTCATGGTCCTTCATCCTTATTAGTGTAGTGTTTTTTATTTTTATAGTGAAAGCATGTACTTTGCTAAAGAGAACTGAAATAATGACTTTTAATTTTATAACAAAATTCAAGAGTATGGGAACATTTTTTTTAATTACAGAACTATGAAGCTATCTTTGTCAATCCCAAATAAGTTAACAAAGAAAAAATAAAATCGGGAAATAACCATACAACATTGTTTAGTCTTGTACCTATGTTTTGTGCAATGCTATATGATAATTACTCTATAAAAGTATGTGAATTTTTTTTCTTTTTTTTTTTTTTGCTTCTTATCTAAATAGGTTAATTTTATCTTCTAACTGTTCATCCTATGTAATTCTTGCTTTCTAATTTATTAACCATTTTTATGAATTTTTACTAAGCCTTTTAAAACCATATCATGTACTGGCCAGGAAAGGTGGCTCATGCTTGTAATCCCAGTGCTTTGGGAGGCCAAAGCTGGCAGATCAGGAGTTTGAGGTCAGGAGTTTGAGACCAACCTGACCAACAAGGAGAAACCTTGTCTCTACTGAAAATACAAAATGAGCTGGGCATGGTGGTCCGTGTGTGTAATCCCAGCTACTTGGGAAGCTGAGGCAGGAAAATCGCTTGAACCTGGCTGGCCGAGGTTGTGGTGAGGCGAGATTGTGCCATTGCATTTCAGCCTGGGCAACAAGAGCAAAACTCTGTCTCAACAACAACAACAGAAAACCCAAAACCCAAACAAACAAAAACTATATCATGTACTCTTTTAGTTCAAAGGTATATAATATTCTGGATCATATAATAAATGCATTGAGATATATTTTTCTGTTCAATTCCATGGGCAGATTGTCTTTCATTAATGTAAAAATACAATACAAGCTCTTCAGTTTTTACATCATCATCCTTGTAGTATGGGCAGCAGATGGATGCTTCAAATCAATGAATTATATGAAAGTTTCCAAATTTATTTGATTTTTAAACTGTCTGCAATTTCTGATGTACATCTGATTCTGAAAAATGATATTAGGGATGATGCTTAAGGGATATGATGGTAAGCTGATTTTTCAGAAAACTAAGTAGATCATTTTGCAAAATTACCTTCAGAATTTATAGAAGCCCAACACAATTTAACATGACCACAGATAATAGCCTCCTATGGCATGTCTTTACATTGTTTTAAAAACTAATTGAAAACCTCTTTCATTCTGTTGCTCTCATCTCTTATATATAGATCATCTTGACTTAGCTCTCTAACAAGAAAGTGTGCTTTTTGAAATACAGCTTTTAAATAATATACAGTATTGCTTTTATGTGATTATGTGTTTGGTTTTAATGCTAAAAGCTTGTCTGTTTATAAAATATATTACTACAGTTTTCTAAATCTCTTCTTATTGTAGTTTTAATAAGAATCCCTAATTTAGACCAGGTGCAGTGATTCATGCCTGTAATCCCAGCACTTTGGGAAGCTGAGACCCAGTAGACCACAAGGTCAGGAATTCAAGACCAGCCTGGCCAAGATGGTGAAACCTGTCTCTACTAAAAATACAAAACTTAGCCGTGTGCAGTGGCAGGTGCCTGTAATCCCAGCTTCTTAGGAGGCTGAGGCAGGAGAATTGCTTTAACCTGGGGGGCAGAGGTTGCAGTGAGCCAAGATGACGCCACTGCATTCCAGCCTAGGAAACAGTGAGACTTCGTCTCAAAAAAAAAATTCCTAATTAAACTGTTTTAACTATTTCTTTTTTAAGACTTACCAAGATTATCATCATAAAACTAGCTAAGTTTCCCTCCTGAAAAATGCACAAACAATTCATAGAGGTTAGCCCTGGTTATTAATGTTGCTTTTTAAGGCCCTGATTGAACAGAGTAGATACTCACATCACCATCATAGTGAGTTAAATATGTGCTTTCTCTTGCAATGCAGCAGTTTTTGCCACAGACTAGTAGGAGAAAGGGGCAGCTCATCTCCTAGAGACCATTTATTGGAAGAAGAAATTTTTGGCTCAGAATCAGAAGCCAAGAGGATTAACTGTTGGCTCTGGTTAGTGACTAGAAAAAAAAAACAATATGCCTGTAACCACTGAGGTTGCTGCTCTTTACCTAGCTGCCATGGGTCTTTATGTCTAACCCTCTCATGCTGCTAGAACTTTGCTGTAAAAGCAGCAGCATCTTTCCCAGCCTTTCCCTACCTATAAATGGAAGGTTGGAAAAGGAAAGCAAGGAAAGGGTAAGGGGAAACTTTTGCTGGTGGTGTGCTGGTGAAGGGGTCAGGTCTAAGGGTAACATTTCCTACTATATATGCTTCAACAGGTTTTTCCTGAAGTTTTATTATTGGTGGATTTTTTAAAATCCTATAAACATTGAAAATTCTTTAATTTATAGCATTATCTTTTAAATTTTCATTTTTATTTAAAACAATTTTTATGGTCAACCCAATCTATAGACATTGTATCAGTAACTTAAAGTAAATGGCTTAGGATTTCTTTATTTGCTTGTTTTTTATTTGAAGTATTTCTTATATATGAATTTTTAAGTACAACTTTTATTACTCAATTGTGAAAAACACATTGTAGCAAATGGAATTAACCACTTATTTGAGACTCCCTTCTTTGCAAGAACATAGATGTTTTACTTGTGCTATGCAAATGGCAAAAGTAACGTAGCTTATGCCATTTGCTTATGGCAACATTGTTTTTTCTTTTCTGTCTTTTCCCTTTTGCCAAACTATGAAACAGTTCAAATGCTTCAGCCTACTTTATTTCAAATATAAATGTGTATAATTTTTCAGCATTCTAACAGAAATATGCTTCTTCTATGAAACATAAATATGTTAATACTAACAAATAATTCATATAATATGTAATTGATTGTGCCTTGAAGCTGGAGGCTGGAGGATTGCTTGAGGCCAGGAGTTTGAGACCAGTCTGAGCAAGATAGCAAGACCCCATCTCTACAAAAAATAAAAATTAGCCAGGCGTGGTGGTACATGCCTGTAGTCCCAGCTGCTAGGGACTTGAATAATAAAAAATTATTTTAATAGAGCTCATAGCCTTTTAGTAAAGAGAATTAAGGAAAATAAACTTATTTTTGAGAAATAGAGGCATCAGGTAGATTTAGTAATTTTTCTTTTTCTACATTTACATGGGAGCTCTTTATTTCTGTAAATAGCATTCATATTTGATCAAGTGTTAATATTGTAAACTTGGTAACCAGTTTTGACATCAGTATTTCCAAATTTAAGCTTGGCTTTCATTTGTTGTTTAGCTACTGTAAATCTCACCATGTTTTATCTTTGACATTCTTTGAGACTTCCAGAAGTCTAATTATATAGAAGCAATTTCAAGCATCTAGCCCTGGTTTTTTTTTCTATTCATTTTATTTTTTTCATGATTATTCAAATTATTTTTTAAATGACTTTAGGAATACTTTAGAACTCATAAACTTGCAAAACCCTTGCTCTTCTATAAGATTTTATCAATATTTACCTTACATTCAAATAGACTATTATGACAGTAATAATATAATGCTTCTTCCTCCAGCTTTCCTCGCCCTGTGAAGACAACTTGGTTAAATAGAAATGCACCAGCACAAAACAAAGATTCTGTGATTCCTACTCTTGAAAGTGTGGTCTTTGGTATTAACTACACAAAACAGTTATCACCAGATGTAAGAACTGAATATGGTTATAAATCTTTTCCTTATTTTAAAATAAGTATTTTTAACTTTTATCTATGAATGTGATTTTTTTAATTGAGTTCAGCAACTTACAGAGCTAATTAAATATGATTTTAACAAATTGTTTGGTTATAGTTGTCTATTATGAAAACTAACCTGACTCTTCAAAATGTTACCAGATTTAGTGAATAGACATCTTTGACAGCCCATGTCCTTTTAACTTGTTACTGTCACCCCTTGGTCCTTTAACAGAACTGGTAGAATCATTCCAAAGGAGCCTTTAAAGAATAATTGCCAGAGTTGAAACAACTATAGAGTAGTGCAGGCCAGGTGTGGTGGCTCACACCTATAATCTCAACACTTTGGGAGGCTGAGGCTAAAGGATTGTTTGAGGCCAGGAGTTTGATACCAGCCTGAGCAATGTAGCAAGACCCCACCTCTACAAAAAATAAAAATTAGCTGGGCATAGTGGCACATGCCTGTAGTCCCAGCTGCTGGGGAGACTGAGGCAGGTGAATCGCTTGAGCACAGAAGATTGAGGCTTCAGTGAGCTGCAATTTTGTCACTTCATTCCAGCCTGGATGACAAACTGAGACCTTATGTCTTAAAAAAAATTTTTTTAAATAGAGTAGTGGAGTGCAAGTACAGCTATTATTATAAAAGGAAAAAGGGCATACTGTAAAAGCTGAGTGTCTTTCCTTCAGTCTAAATGTAATATAAATATGCTATCAAAAAATCATAATTTAATCTACATGTTATAAAAATCCACTGTAACTGAAATTACTAGGGCCACATTTCGTATGTTTACATTTCTTGTATGAACAACTCTCAAATATTAACAAATTTTCCATGTGTTTTAGAATAATATTAGTGGACAGATAGGTATTTTTTCTTTATTTTTCCAAGTTTTAAGTGTAACATTTTGTATTATTGACTCCGTATCCTGTTTCTGTTTTTTGTTTAGGGTTGTAGTTTCATCATTGCAGACTCCTTCCTACATCATGCCTATCGTTTTCATTATACACTTTGTGCCACTTTGCTGCTAGCCTTCAAGGGATTGCACAGCTACTTCATTACGGTAACAGAAGAGATTCCCTCTTGTCAGAAACTAGAACTGGGTATGTTAAAAGTAGCCAGACCTATCCTACAGTTCAAATCATTCTCTTCTTTCTTATATTGCTAGCTATCAGCTTTGCCATAGTTTTTCTGTACTAAACCTATAGTGTTTGTGTGCTTCACTTTACTTCCCTCTCAATTGCATCTTTTTCTATCTTGATAATCACTTTTTGCAATTTAAAAATGTTTTTCAGAATATTAAAAAATATCTTCTTGGTGCTAAATTTGAAATTAGTCTTTTAAAAGACATGTCAATAGGCTGGGTGCAGTGGCTCATGCCTGTAATCATAGCACTTTTGGGAGGCCAAGGCAGGTGGATCATGAGGTCAAGAGATCGAGACCATCCTGGCCAACATGGTGAAACCCTGTGTCTACCAAATGTGCAAAAATTAGCTGGGCATGATGGTGTGCTCCTGTAGTCCCAGCTACTTGGGAGGTTGAGGCAGGAGAATCGCTTGAACCCAGGAGGTGGAGGCTGCAGTGAGCCCAGGTTGTGCCATTGTACTCCAGCCTGGGCAACAAGAGTGAAACTCTGTCTCAAAAAAAAAAAAGTCAATATACTGTTTCTCTTAAAATAGAACCCAAAACATGCTAGAAAGCAAATGTAATTATCTCCAGATTCATAGGGAGGTAAATTAAATCCATACTTCCAAATATTTTACAGTCTATTCAGATTATAGGTACTTTAGGGCATTTTTGTATACATTTGATTTTCAGTAGTTAGATCTCTATTCTTTTTAGACTGTTTTAGGGAAGAATTACATTATTTAGTATTTTAACATTATAAAAATTATTTAAATTGTTTTAAAAAACCAAGCTTCAGGTTTAATCCAAAAATATCTGTATATATTTGTAGTCATAATAAAAAGTCATATTGCCTTGATTTTGTATACCATTTGTAGTTTGCAAAATGCTTTTACATACATCACTTCACAGAAGATAAATTATTGGGATTGACAAAATAAGTTCTTATTCAGACTTTCTGTGTCAGTTTTATAAGCTTTTATTTTCAAATGTTGGCTAATAGCTTATAAAAATACATTTTAATTTCTTCAGAATATATTATTTTTATAATTATATATTGAATAAATCATAAATTGTCTTTTAAAATTTACTTAATCAGTATTCTTTCTTTATTCCTTTGTTCCTCAAGGATCTTGGTCTTTTAATAATATTAGCACATTTCCTAAATTAGTCACTGTTACTGAACATAGTTCTTGAGTTTGAGACTAATTAGACTACTAAAAAAATTGTGTTGGATTACAGAAGAATTGCAAAAGTGTAAGAATTTCTACCCCACTTAAATTCAGCTGTCAGAAAATGCTGGCTGTTGTGCCACTATCAGCAACTACTTCAGTAGATTTAATTAATTTCATTATTCAGTCAGTTCAGTTCACACTTTCTTAACTAGACATAGATATCACTAAATTGACTGTTTAGAATTCTTCATTCAGTAATCCTAATGGTTTCATAGATACACAAGCAGTAGGAAAATGCATTTATTCTTTTTTGACCATGTGTATTCATTCTCAAAAATGGTAGAGTAATCTTCTGATCATTATTCTCTGAAATAGTCTCTGTTTTTCTTCCTACTTTATGTTCTTAGAATTCCTGTTTCCCTTAGGAAAATTCTATAGAAGGCTGCTACCTCAAATGTAAATTTTTTAAAGTTTTCCGTTTTGAAAGTGAAAGCATCATTTATAGAATAGAGCTAATTTAGGCTATCCCATATCCTCAATTAATGAAAAAATTACATTTCAAATATCTTAAATTTGGTGGTTTTGAAATCAAAAATAGTTTTTTTTATTTGTTTGGTTTTTTTTTTTTTTGAGAAGGAGTTTTGCTCTTGTTACCCAGGCTGGAGTGCAATGGTACAATCTTGGCTCACTGCAACCTCCGTCTCCTGGGTTCAGGCAATTCTTCTGCCTCAGCCTCCTGAGTAGCTGGGATTATAGGCATGCGCCACCATTCCCAGCTAATTTTTTTGTATTTTTAGTAGAGACGGGGTTTCACCATGTTGACCAGGATGGTCTCGATCTCTTGACCTCGTGATCCACCTGCCTCGGCTTCCCAAAGTGCTGGGATTACAGGCGTGAGCCACCACACCCAGCCCAAAAATGTTTTTATAGAATTGTATTACAAATTTTAGTTAGGTTTAATGACCAGACCACAAAACTGTTAAACTACCATATTAATGAAGGACAATATCCTGTGCCTGAAAAATAAGTGTTATGAAAAGTAGTGATGTAAAGCTTAAAATTCATGTGTTATGTCATTTCTACAAAAAGTAAGTGTGTTAATAGTTTTAATATGGAATGCTACAGTACATGCAAGGAGACATTATCTTATGCTCAAGAGTGCACATTTGGGACCATTTCTGTCACTTACTTACTTTGGGCCTACAAATACCAAGTGGTTTCCATTCGTAAGGTAAGGAGATTGAAGGGAATCAGATGTGATACATGTGTCAGGAAGCAAAGGTGACATTATCCAAAAGACAAGGGTGTAAAGGATCTCTAGGAACAATACTTCTTAACAGTGTACTTCCCTTGGACTTTTAATGAGCACCTCCTGTGTCAGTTACTGTGCTAGGTCCTGAGGATAGGATAGATCCCTGCCTTTGAAGGACTTTGACTTCTCCTCTTCCCTCTCCTCTCACAGCAACAGTAGTAAGAAATCAGCTCAGCATTGGGATGGGGAGGAGAAACTCACCCAGCAAGATGGGGCTTCTTGGGGTTTATAATACATGAGATGAGTTTATAAATACCTGTATAAGGAAGATGTTCATCTGCATATAATATTAGATTTAACATGTAATAGTTACAAATGAAAAACACATGAACCATATTTTAACTTAGAAAAAAGATCCTCTCTAAAAGGAAGTATGTTTATTGGTAAAATTTATAATTAGTAATTAAATAAAAACTTTTTTTTATTTAATTACAAATATTTATTTCAAATAGCTTACACCAGCAGTCCCCACCGTTTTGGCACCAGGGACTTGTTTCGTGGAAGACAATTTTTCCACAGATGGGGGAAGGGATGGTTTCAGGATGAAACTATTCCACCTCAGATCATGAAGCATTAGTTAGATTCTCATGAGGAGCATACAGCCTAGATCCCTCACATGCATGGTTTACAGTAGGGTTCATGCTCCTATTGAGAATCTCATGCTACTGCTGATCTCACAGGTGGCAGAGCTCAGGAAGTGGTGGTTGCTATCCATTGCTCACCTCCTGCTGTGCAGTCCAGTTCTTAACAGGTCATGGACAAGTACCAGTCCACAGCAGCAGGAGGGGTTGGGGACCCCTGGCTTAGACAATGTTAGCAATTATTAATTTATTAGTCTAGCTTCAGCTTGATCATGTATTCATAAGGTTTTCTATATTTTTCTCTGGTGAGGATGGCTTTTATGTCATGTATATTACTTTGGGCTTATAGATGTAATATAGAAAGTATCATAATAAAAGTGCTCTTATATTTAATTTCAGAAGTTAATTACTAAATGAATGTCAACTTTATTCCAAATTACTTGCTTAACATATTTTAGCAGGAAATAAAATTCTAAAGTAAATCAAGACTTCTTAAATAAGCATATGATAGAAATAAAATTACTAGTACCTTACACATAGATTTACTCAAAATATATTTCTTGAATGAATGAATGAAATAGCACAATATAGTTTTCATTGTTACTTGAAAAAGTATAGGCATCAACATAGAGCTTAACAGTTTCCTAGGGATTTTTAAAATCAAGATACATCTTCAATATATATTGGTAATATGTTGTGTTGTTCTTAAACTTCATGGTTTATATTTTCTTTTTTATTGTGAATTTTATTCTTGAATGCATCTTGTAAGGAAACATCTAAAAATGCTATGAACTATTAAAAATAAAAATATTTGTTACATACTCTAAACTTTCAATGACTTTTATTTTTATTCTAGCAAAATAAAACTGTGAATACTAATATATTTCTGTAACATACCATTGACCAAACGTCACTATATTCACCAGTTTTAATAAGTGGATACAGAGTAGTTCTTGATTAAAGAATATTTTCTTCTATTATTTACCATTTTTATTGAGTTTTCAAATAAGCATATATTTAAACTTCCTAAACTCTACCATGTTTTGAAAACTTTTCTAAAATATGTTCCCTCTTTCAAAATAATGCCTTGAGTTCTTCTTTTCCACTTTTTTGCCTTTTTCTTTTCTCCTAGATGAATGATGTACATTTTCTGATGACCTATAATTAAATAATGGTTTGGTACAAGAGCTCTTACTAAACATGAGAGTCAGGAGTTCTGGAATTAGGTTTGGGCAAGTCACATAGTCTATCAGAATCCCAATATCTACACTTGTATCAGCAGGGAGCTATCTCTAAGGTCCCTGCCAACCCAAAATTCTGAGTCTAATAAAGTAAAACATGAAGATAATATTGGATTATGAAATATTGAGTGGCACATACATTTAAATTTTAAAAAATTAAAGTGATATATACTTGAATGTACATCATTTGTAATTTTGATAAACTAATTAACTAACCACTATCAGATCAACGCTATTATTAACAAGTTGGAAAATTCTAGTAAGTTTTGTTGTAAAAGGAGTATAGTAACTAGTGCTGTGTGCAATCCTTATAACTAGCCAAGGCCAACATGCAGCTCCTATATGAGCGTCTTCTCAGAAGAAAACAGCCACGAACACAGAAAGACAACCATCTAGGTATGTTTACAAATAGCTTAAGTAAATGATCCCTTTTAATAAATTAATTAGTAAGAAATTTTGCTTTAAATTAGCATCAGATTTCATAAATATGTATTTAATAATATGGTATGTTTCCACCATTCTGAAGAACTTATCTTTAAAATCAATTTGGTTTGTAGATAAATTTTTTCCTAATTAGTTTGTAGTATTGAAGTTTTTCCTTAAAACTGAAAATGGTCAATGCAAAACACTCAGGCTTTTTTCATGTTTTTTAGAGTTTCCATGAAGGGTACTTTTTCAAAACCATAATTATTACTACAATTTATTGGTTTAATGACATTACCTTAAATTTGCTCAGTTATTTTATCTTTGGCTAGGCCTACCGATAATGAAATATGATTTTAAAACTAAACCAGGTGGGTACAGTGGCTCAAGTCTCTAATCCCAGCTCTATAGGAGGCCGAGGTGGGTGGATCACTTGAGGTCAGGAGTTTGAGACTACCTGACCAACATGGTGAAACCCTGTCCCTATTAAAAATACAAAATTAGCCAGGTGTGGTGGCGCATGCCTGTAATCCCAGCTATTCGGGAGGCTGAGGCAGGAGAGTTGCTTAAACCCAGGAGGCAGAGGTTGCAGTGAGCCAAGACTATACCATTGCACTCCAGCCTGGGCAACAAGAAAAAAAAAAAAACTCCATCTCAAAAAAAAAAAAAAAAAAAAAACCAAAAAAACAAACTAAACCAAGTTTTCTGGATTGTGGAAATAGAGATGAGATGGGAGGCTAAAACAAGGGAATTGCTTGAACCTGGAAGGCAAAGCTGGCAGTGAGCTGAGATCGTGCCACTGCACTGCAGCCTGGGCAACAAAGTAAGCCTGTCTCAAAAAAAAAAAAAAAAAAAAAAAGAGTAGAGAAGAGAAATTTCATCTCAAGATCCGGGTTGTGTTTTTTTGTTTTGTTTTGTTTTATTTTTTGTCAATTTGCATTTATTATTTGTTATTCTACATTTAAAAAGCAAAATAACATCAAATCACCACTATCTGGATATGTTATACATGGTAAAGAAATGTTCTGATCTCATTATTTTATTAAATCTTTTCATATATATGTTAGACTTTACTTGAATAACATTAATACTTTATTTTCTATAAGTATATTAAAAGTTTTTACTTTGTATTTAATAAACCATCACAACTACTTTTAAAAAATTATGGAAAGCTGTAGGAATCAAAAAGTGATATAAAATCAGTATTTCTCAATTTTCACAGATATGAACTGAAGGAAATTAAAAAACAAAAATCTTTCTCATTATTTCTCGGGTGAAAACTAACTCAGAAATATTTGAGTTGTATTAATTTTCACTAAGACTTTTAAGAGAAACTGATTATCTTGTCAAGAAGGAAAAAGAAGAGTTGAAAATGTATTGTCATTCTTTCTGGAATATAGGATTATATTGTCATATAAAGTTACTGCAAAATTAAAGAATTTGTAATATGAAGTTGTGGCCATTTATGATATTAGTGGTTTTTAGCAATGAAAATATAATTTAAACTATTTTATTGCCAGCCTATCAGTTTACATGTGAGCATTCTAAAGAATTTTACAGAATGCAGTTTAATGTAATAATATCTATTTTTTAAAAAAAAGGGCCAGATCTTGGTTGGCTAAAAAAGTACTTGATTCAAAACTAAAACATAATGAAGTTAGCTAACATTTTTATTGAGATATCTTTTATCCTTAAACCTAGCAATATGTTGTTGTTGTTTGAACTGTGTTATAAATATTTGTTGAATGAATGGATAGACTTAGAAACAGATATTAGATACATGTATGCTTTGACCTAGCATTCCCACTTCTGTTCACCTGTATCATAGAAATAGCATATTAGCTAGTTTGTAAAGCTATAGCTACAAGCATGTTTATTGTAGTGTTGTTCTTAGTGGCAAAACAGTGTAAATGAAGATCAATGCCCATTATTTGGGCAAAGAGTGGAATACGAAAGAAATCATGTTGCACCCACATCAAGGAATATTGTGTACCCACATCAAAGAATAAGCATCTTAAAAAATGCTTTCGAGCTAAGTACCAGAATACTATGAGTAATGCTGAGAGAAAAAGGCAGGATGGAAAAAGTGTGCATATGTAAATACAGTACTATTTTTATAAAACAGTGATTCTAAAACTTATATATGTATATGTCTATCATATTTGAAAAATATGGAAGGATATGTTCTAAACTGTAACCTTGGATTAGTAATAGGAGCCAAGCTCCCCCCAAAAATATATGATCATAATCACATTTATACATTTCTATAAAATTGTATAAATGGATATACAGCATACCCTCGAACAACACAGGAATTGGGACACTGACCCCTATATAGTTAAAAATACACCTGTAGCTTTTGACTTCCCCAGAACTTACCAACTTATGGCCTACTATTCACTGGAAGCCTTACTGATAACACAAACAGTTAACACATAAAAAGACTAGTATCTACATATGTTTTATACAATCATGACATAGTTAACTTTCTTAATTTTTTTCAATATTTCTAAGTTACATAGTTTGCAAGTTTTGTATTCTTTCCAAAATATTTATTGAAAAATATTTGTGTATTAGTGCACCTGCATAGTTCAAACCCATGTTGCTCAAGGGTCTATTATATATGTCACTTTAAAAAGAAAAAAATGATTAAAATCGGATTTTAAACTCCCTTAAAAACTTAAGTGATTTTGAAATTATTTTCAGTTCTAAGATTTTGAAGTTAAATTATGCTTTTAAACATTCTGCAAGATGTTTGCATCAAAGTACCTCTTACCAGCTATAATGCAAACATACCCATTTATGCAATTAGGTTGTTCTATGTAAACATAGAAAAATGTGTCACAACTCTCAAAACCTTATTTTCAAATTTTTAAAAATCAGAGGTAGAATATGTAATTCCTAAGGCTAATCTTACTGTTTTTTTTCTGTCACAGGATAGGATCATGAGTAACGTGAAAACAGATGTTGGACTATGGGAGTGATGGTTTTAATGCAGAGTCTGTTGCTGGTTTTTTAGTTTTGGAAAACCTAATATTAGAAGCCACTGGTTTATCTGACAGTGAAATGATTTGTGACATCTTAGCAAATTTCTTTAGTTACCAACAAATTGGCCAAATTGGTGATCTATTTTTTGATACATATCAATACCTAAATACAATTTTACTTTTATATTTTGTGAGTTATGAAATACATGTGTTCCAGTGATTTTTTAGTTAACAACAGAGTATTTGTTGTTCACATTATGTTACTGGGAGGGGTGCAGGGTCCTCAGTTCTTGTTGAAAGAAGAATTCAGCCAAGACATGTAGCAAGGGTTAAGTAGCAGAGTTTACTTAAAGATACACTCTGAAAGATGAAGCAGAGCAGGCTTCTGGAGAGAGTGAGCCAGCAGCAGCTAGTGCTGGGGGACTCTATGAAGAATCTTACATAATTATTCGTGAAATGACATGAGGAGGTGTCACTTGCAATCATATTTTAGGCAGTCCCCTTAGGCATACAAGCTTTGTAGTTGTACATGCTAGTACACATGTTGTTTGTTTCGTTAGCATTCAAAATCTCCACTTAGGGGTGTGTTTTTTACTATTATAATGAGCCAAAGGCTACTCTAGAGTAAGTTATTAGAGTAGTGCACATGCTTCAGGGTCACAGGAGCCCAGCCACAAGGCCAGGTGTAGCCAGTATAGCTGTTGTCCTTTTTGCTGTCAGTGGGCAGCATCTCCAGGACTTATTTTCTCAGGGGCTTCTGTGCCTGCTAATATCTGGCTGTATCCCTACTCTAACAATTATACTGTAATTGTGTTTTACCACATAATTGTGATTGCTTATTTTAACAAATTTAAATATTTACCTTTTTTATCGTTTAGTAAACATTCAGTCTGTCTTACAAATTAGCGAGCTGATGAGTGAATTCAGGGATGTTATAGAATGTGTTCTTGCCGTTGTGCGAGAAGGATTAATTAAACTTTTTCACAACAAGGTTATGGGAATTTTGTATGATTATAACTATGCTGTTACAGTTCTTTTAAAACACCTGTTTGATTTCTACTTAAAAATTAAGTGTATGTAAAGATGTTTCAGATCTTAGTGTAATTACTCCCTGCCAAACATAAGTAAATAATAAATCTTTATATTTTGTTAGCTTCTGTTTTTCATGGTAAATATTACCATTTTAATTGTAAATCTGTGCACCCCTTTATAGATACTTATAGCATACATTAAGTAAATCGGAATTGTGTGGCAAATATCTGCCTCAGTTTACGAATATTTTATAGATAAATAAATTTATTAATTAGGAACTAACTTTCTGTTAAAGGATCTTGACGTTCTTTTTCATTAAATAGTCTATACCTCAGGTATGTTTTAAATGTTTCAGTTATAAAAATCAATTTTACTTAAGCATTTTAGTAATAGCTTTTGTAAAAAGCAAAAAAGCAAGGCATATGTATATATAACAAAATACTAAACTGTACTGAAAATCATAAAATATGAAATACAGTAAAATTTAATTATATATTTGGTCTTTTCTGTTACAGTTGTTCAAGTTGCTTTATGTATATACTTAATATTTTCTTGACAGTGTTAACTCATGAAAATAAAAAATTCTATTTATCAGAATGTAGAATTTAATAATCACATTACCTATGTAATTAATGTTTATGAAAATATATTACCTTGAAATTTAATTCATTGAATATAGTTCAGATATTTCTTAATTTTCATTTTTATGGGAATTTAATTTATTTACATAAATAAAATATCTAACATTGAAATATTTCCTCTACTCTTTACCCCTTCCAGAGGAAATGGATGTAGAAGCTCGACTTACTGAACTATGTGAAGCAGTTAAGGTACTTGGATTTTTTAAATTCACATCATCAAGTTGTTTGAGTGGTTTCTGTTTCTAGTCTAAATATTTTGTTTATGAAAACTTAATTAAATTATATATAGTTCCTAAAATATAAAGATAAAATTGTTGATCATGGTAGAACCACAGCTTAGTTGGTCAAAATTCATTTAGCTTCAGCATGAAGTTAACTTATCTTTTAAAAAGTATACTATTCTTTATATAAACGAAATAGCAAAGACAGTTAACTGATCAAAGTGTACATTTTTTTCTGTTCACTCAAAGAATTTCTGGACACATTTTTAAAACCACTTAAACTTGTACAATGTTTGTAAAATGATACTGTTTAAAAATGAAAATTTGTTTTATTTCAGTAGATCAGTTTGCATCTCAGACCATTTTTTCAGTTCACTCTTGCAATTAAATTGAATAGATTTCCCTTTTTTTCTGAAAAACTAAATGCTTTAGCTATTTAAATGCATGTTTTGCTATGCATTCACTCTTGGTCAGCTACATTAAAGGAAGAAATAAGAGGCGTGAATCAAACAAAAATGTATATTTGGTTTGGATATACTTTTGGATATAGATTTGAATGAGGACTGGACCCATTCAGAAAGGTATTCTCAAAAAATTATACATATGCAGGATACATAAGTTTTGTATACTGCCCTAGAGGTTTTCTCTGCAGTTCAAATAAGATAAATATTTTCTTTAAAAAAGTCACTAATGAATCCCAGCACTTTGGAAGGCTGAGGCGGGCAGATTACAAGGTCAGGAGATCTAGACCATCCTGGCCAACATGGTGACACCCATCTCTACTAAAAATTAAAAAATTAGCTGGGCGTGGTGGCGCACACCTGTAATCCTAGCTACTTGGGAGCTTGAGGCAGGAGAATTGCTTGAACCCAGGAGGTGGAGATTGCAGTGAGTATATGATAAAATATCAGGAGCGTCAGGGTTTATAAATAGTGTGGTAAAATTAATGTCATGCCATGCTACAGCAGCAATTCTAAGTGAACTATAAAGTTAAGTGTCTAAAGAAATTAGGAAAAAAAAATTAAATATATGTGTAAATATAAACAATCTGATCTTGGGATATTAAATTACTCCCTCAGACAATTTTTTAAAAGATAAGTTTTTTAAAGACCAATAAAAAAGGACAAAATAAGACATTGATGATTTGAAATTTCTTTGTAACAAAATATAATCTTTGTAACAAAATACACTATAATTTGAAAGCAAAGGATAAATTGGAAGAAAATATTGGTAATATTTAAAACAGGCTAATGGTTAGTGCTTATAATATATAACATGCTCTCATGTATCAATTTTAAAACAACACCCTTGTAAAAAAAAATACAATAAGGCAATGTACAAATAAAAAATTCTTAGCAGAAGAATTTAGCTACTGAAGTGATACTCATTCTTACTCGAAACCAGGGGAAGGCAAATTCTTAACAGTTTATTTTTTTGCCTGGGAAATTTGCAAGCGTAAAAGTGACTACTGATCTTCATTTTTTGTAAGAGTGTAGTGAAACTAGTATCTGCATACTCTGTTGGTGATAATATAAATTGCTACAATATTTTTTAACATTAATGCATCTATCTATTTTAAAATATTTAATGCACAATTATTAAATTCACACAGCAGTTTTTATTTAATAATCCGTTCTACAAAAATACTCATAAATGTGCACAAATATAAGAAATTACATTATTATTATCAATTCCCATGTAGCCGTTTAAAAGCATTAGGCAAATCTGTATGAAATTGTCGTGGATTATTTAATTCCGAAAATATTTATCAATCCAGGATGCTGGATACTGTTTTCATGCTGAAAAGTTTTCAAGATATGTTAATTTAAAAAAATAAAGAAAAATATTAATAATATGATTTCATATGGTATGTTAAAAAGCTGTTTGTATATTTGATTGTGTTTATGTGATGGCATATAAAACATTTAAAAGGATATATATATATATTCCAAGCTATAAACAGTAATATGGAAAAAAAGTGGCAAGTGGCATGGAGAATAAGGTTTGTAAAGGGGAATTTTTATTCTTTATATGCATCTATATTAAATGTTTAAAAATAATACATATCTTTCCATGTATTGCTAATAAATTTTTTAGGTATACATATTTAAATTTTAGTATGTAAATGGATGTCATAACTTTAACATCAACAACCTATAACATATTATAATACTTCTTGAGACACGGTGAGATACAGATTCTTATACCTTGTATACTTTTTCAGGGATTAGTTTGAATGTATCCAAAGACGTAAAAAGTATCTCTTCTTAGTGTGTATCAAAAGCTAAACAGAGGTTCATGTGAAGAGTCATAATATTGTAAAAATGTTAACTTAAATAAATACCTAATGGTAGAATGGTAAAACAAATTATGGGATATTTGTAATCTAAGATATACAGCCTTAAAAATGATGTTTTTGACAAGTGTTTGATGAAGTTGGAAAATGTTCATACTGTATTATATTCAGTGAAGATTACATGAAACTATGTATTATTTTAGTTTTTGCTTTATGTATATAATTGAAAAAACTTGAAGCCTGTACACTAAAATAAACTTTTTTCATCTTTTTTTGCTTTCCCATATTCTCTAAGTATATTAAAGTAAAGCACTATTTTGCAATCAAACAAGATCAGTGAATGTTAAGGGAAAATAGATTTATAAGATAATGTGATTTGAAAAAAATGCAAATGTAGCCAGGCACAGTGGCACACACCTGTAGTCCTACCTACTCAGGACCCTGAGGCGGGAGGACTACTTGAGCCAAGGAGTTGAAGCTGTATTCATACTTCTAATAGCCACTACACTCCATCCTGGGCCGTGTAATGAGACCCTGTCTCAATTTTAAAAGAAAAAAAAGAAAAATACACAAATGTGAAGTCTTATTCCTACATTTATATATATAAAAGATCTTGCCAAACTTAATCCTAATTTTCTTTCTAATATAAAAAACTTTTTAAAATTTATCTTGGTATTTATTACAAGAGATTTATGCAAATCAGGGAAACAGTTTATCTATACTTCAAGGATGCTTTTCCAACAATGGCAGTACTAAAGTTATCTCTTTCAGAACTATAGTATCATGATCCTTAGGGAATAAAATTAATAATTACCAGGTATCTAAATAACCTTATCTCAGGAAAAATAAAAAGAGAGTTGTGTACTTTATTTTAATTTGTTTGTTTGTTTGCCTGGGCTAAAGCCCAGAAAATTGTTTCTACTTTTGTATAGACTATGCTGAGTAAAGTGTTTCATACCTTATACAATGCTTTTTAATTACTCTTAAATGCTTATTTAACTCTTCTTTTTCTAAACTCCATTAAAACCATCCTTGGGGACAATAATTCTGCAAGGTTCAGCTTATGTCAGCTTATATTTTAAAGTCTACATTCTTAAAAGAAACTCGAAAAACTCATTAGCCTCATTTCTGCTCCATTTATAAAACCATCTCCTAGGAAAAAACACGGCAAGAAATCATCATATGTTGATGAATCTTTATTCATTATATCTTGAATCTATTGTAGTTTCCATTCCAGCTTTTGGTATTTATAAACCTTTTCCATAAATCATGGGGCTCTTTTTCATAAAAATGTAAACATTTTTCATAAATTCTTTAAACGTCAATGTTTTTGATAAATTCTGAACTATTTTTCTTATCTGAAGTCTGTAACTTCTCATTCATTCATTTATTCACTCAGTAAATATTTATTGATTTACTACTATGTACCAGTAACTAGAGTCACAAAAGTGAATAGGAATATGATTACAGTTCCTTTCCTTCTTACTGATTTTGTTTAGTTTTTGTTTTGTGTTTTCTCTGAGTTAGGCAAGGTAAGTGAAAGTGTGATTTGAGTGGAGGAAGAAAAACCTGCTAAATTGCAGACTTTAAAAAGAAATAAAAATAAACTAAGAGTAGCAGTATCGTATGTGATAAGCAGCCTTTGGGGATATACACATAGTAACATATATATGTATTTTATACATGTATGTGTATATATATTATACATATATATTAAAAATATATATACGTGTATGTATGTTTATATACATATAAATTTATATAAATATGTTTATATGTATATGTTTATAAGCATATATTTATAATAGTTTATGTATTTATATATTCAGTGTGTATATATATTATGTACCTTATAATGTTAATATTGAGTAATATCATAAATATAGCTTTTAAGTATTTAATATATGTTAAAATGTATTTAATATATTCAATGTATATTAAAATATATTTTGTAATTTTACAATATGTTAAAATAGATGTGATATAAATATATATTTATAAAATAAATATATAAAATATTTTAGCATACATTTAAGTATATTTAATATGCTTTTAACATGTTAAAGTATTTAATATTATAAATACTTGTAATCTAAGTTATACAGCCTTAAAAGTAATGTTTTAACAAGTGTTTAATATATAAATACTTAAATATATGTTAAAATATATTTTTATACATTTATTTAACATATATTTTATATCTTTATCATATTTAATATATTTATTAAAATATTTAATGTATGTTTTCAATTTTTTTAAGAAAGGGAGAGTGGAGATATAATTAATGCTGTTGTAGATAATGAATCTGTGACTCAAGACAGAGATGTGATTCTGAGATGTAGATTTAGCAGCTGTTGATTGGTGTATAGATGTTCATTTAAACCATGGCAGTGACTTTGATCATCACTTCCTACCTTCTTTAGAATAGGAAAATGAAGTCAGCATCCATCCGTATATTTAAGGTAGATATGCCAGTGTTAGTAGTAATTGGAAGATAAATTTTTGCAGCAAGCTATTATCTGCCCGAAAACTGACTGCAGCCTCAGTGGATTAAAGAAAGTCATGTCGTTATAACAAAAATAGTTGTCCCAAAGAGGAGGAATCATTCTGATTTGTAGTCTTATTATTTGTTTAAAAATTCTTGTTTTGTCAATTTAGGAAAGCTAATTGTGTTTTAGAAGATTCTGCATGTCGTAGTACACTTTGGTGCTGTTACAATCAGTTTAGATGAATATTTAAATAAATGAGATAATTTAATATATTGAATATACTATTAGAGCAGTAATAATATTTTTTAAGTTCTAGGATACATGTGTAGAATGTACATGTTTGTTACATAGGCATACTCGTGCTATGGTGGTTTACTGCACTTATGAATCCATCATCTACATTAGGTATTTCTCCTAATGCTTTCCCTCCCTTAGCCCCTACTCCCCAACAGACCCCGGTATGTGATGCTTTCTCCCTGTGTCCATGTGTTTTCGTTGTTCGGTTCCCATTTATGAGTGAGAATATGCAGTGTTTGGTTTTCTGTTCCTTTGTTAGTTTGCTGAGAATGATGGTTTCCAGCTTCATCCATGTCCCTACAAAGGACATGAACTCATCCTTTGTTATAGTGTGGTATTCCATGGTGTATAAGTGCCACATTTTCTTTATCCAGTCTATCATTAATGGGCATTTGGATTTGGTTCCAAGACTTTAGTATTGCAAACAGTGATGCAGTAACCATATGTGTGCATGTGTCTGTATAGTAGAATGATTTATAATCCTTTGGGTATATACCCAGTAATGGGATTTGCAGACCAAATGATATTTCTGGTTCTAAACACTTGAGGAATTGCCACACTGTCTTCCGCAGTGGTTGAACTAATTTATACTACTACCAACAGTGTAAAAACTTTTCTATTTCTCCACATCCTCTCCAGCATCTGTTGTTTCCTGACTTTTTAATGATCGCCATTCTAACTGGCATGAGATGGTATCTCAATATGGTTTTGATTTGCATTTCTCTAATGACCAGGGATGAAGAGCTTTTTTTCATAGGTTCATTGGCTGCATAAATGTCTTCTTTTGAGAAGTGGCTGTTCATATCACTTGCCCACTTTTGATGGGGTTGTTTTTTTCTTGTAAATTTGTTTTAGTTCTTTGTAGATTCTGGATAATTATCCCTTTGTCAGATAGATAGATTGCAAAAATTTTCTCCTATTCTGTAGGTTGCCTGTTCACTCTCATGATAGTTTCTTTTGCTGTGCAGAAGCTCTTTCGTTTAATTAGATCCCATTTGTCAATTTTGGCTTCTGTTGCCATTGCTTTCGGTGTTTTAGTCATGAAGTCTTTGCCCATGCTCATGTCCCGAATGTTAGGTATTGCCTAGGTTTTCTTCCAGGGTTTTTTTGGGTTTTAGGTCTTATGTTTAAGGTTTTTTTGTTTTGTTTTGTTTTTGTTTGTTTGTTTGTTTTGAGACGGAGTCTCACTCTGTTGCCCAGGCTGGAGAGCAGTGGCAAAATATTGGTTGACTGCAGTCTCTGCCTCCTGGATTCAAATGATTCTTCTGCCTCAACCTCCCTAGTAGCTGCAACTACAGGTGCATTCCACCATGCTCAGCATTTTTGTATTTTTAGTAGAGACAGTGTTTCACCATATTAGCCAGGCTGGTCTCAAACTCCTGACCTCATGATCTACCCACCTTGGCCTCCCAAAGTGCTAGGATTACAGGTGTGAGCCCCTGTGCCCCGCTACATTTAAGTCTTTAATCATCTTGGGTTCTCTTTTTATAAAAGGTGTAAGGAAGGGATCCAGTTTCAGCTTTCTGCATATGGCGCACCAGTTTTCTCAGCACAATTTGTTAGATAGGGAATCCTTGCCCCATTGCTTGTTTTTGTCAGATTTGTCAAAGAGCAGATGGTTGTAGATGGTGTGGTGTTATTTCTGGGGCCTCTAGTCTATTCCATTGGTCTCTATATCTGTTTTGTCTCTATATCTGTCTCTATATCTGTATATACCAGTACCATGCTGTTTTTGTTACTGTAGCCTTGTAGTATAGTTTGAAGTCAGGTAGCATGATGCCTCCAGCTTTGTTCATCTTACTAAGGATCATCTTGGCTATGCAGGCTCTTTTTTGGTTCTGTATGACATTTAAAGTAGGTTTTTCCCCAATTCTGCAAATAAAGTCAATAGTATGTTTGTTGGGGATAGCATTAAATCTATAAATTACTTTGGACAGTATGGCCATTTTCATGATATTGATTCTTCCTATTCATGAGCATGGAATATTTTCCATTTGTTTGTGTGCTCTCTTATTCCTTGAGTGGTGGTTTGTAGTTCTCTTTGAAGAGGTCCTTCACATCCCTTGTTAATTGTATTCCTAGGCATTTTATTATTTTTGTAGCAATTGTGAATGGGAGTTCACTCATGATTTGGCTCTCAGTTTGTCTTTTATTGGTGTATAGGAATGCTTGTGATTTTTGCTCACTGATTTTGTATTCTGAGACTTTGCTGAAGTTGCCTATCAGCTTAAGGAGATTTTGGGCTAAGACAATGGGGTTTTCTAAATATACAATTATGTCATCTGGAAATAGAGACAATTTGATTTCCTCTTTTCCTAATTGAATACCCTTTATTTCTTTCTCTTGCCTGATTGCCCTGGCCAGAACTTCCAATACTTTGTTGAATAGGAGTGGTGAGAGAGGGCATCCTTGTCTTGTGCTGGTTTTCAAAGGTAATGCTTTCAGCTTTCACCCATTCAGAATGATACTGGCTGTGGGTTTGTCGTAAATAGCTGTTATTATTTTGCGATACATTCCATCGATACCTAGTTTATTGAGAGTTTTAACATGAAAGGATGTTGAACTTTAGCCAAGGCATTTCCTGAAATTATCATGTGGTTTGTGGATTATGTTTATTGATTTGCGTATGTTGAACCAGCCATGCATCCAAGGGATGAAGCCGACCTGATTGTCATGGGTAAGCTTTTTGATGTGCTGCTGGATTTGGTTTGCCAGTATTTTATTGAGGATTTTCGCATCAATGTTCATTAGGGATGTTGGCCTGAAATTTTCTTTCTTTTTGTTGTGTCTCTGCCAGGTTTTGGTATCAGGATGATGCTGGGCTATAAAATAAGTTAGGGAGGAGTCCCTCTTTTTCTGTTGTTTGGAGTAGTTTCAGAAGGAATGGCACTAGCTTCTCTTTGTACCTCCAGTAGAATTAGGCTGTGAATCCATCTGGTCCTGGGCTTTTTTTGGTTGGTATGCTATTAATTATTGCCTCAACTTCAGACCTTGTTATTGGTCTATTCAGGGGTTCAACTTCTTCCTGGTTTAGCCTTGGGAGGATGTATGTGTCCAGGAATTTATCCATTTTTTCTAGATTTTATAGTTTATTTTCATAGATGTGTTTGTAGTATTCTCTGATGGTAGCTTGTATTTATTTGGGAATCAGTGGTGATATCCCCTTTATCATTTTTTATTGTATCTATTTGATTCTTCTCTTTTTTTCTTTATTAGTCTGGCTAGCAGTCTATGTATTTTGTTTATCTTTTCAAAAAACCGGTTCCTGGATTCATTGATTTCTTTGAAGGGTTTTTTCGTGTCTCTATCTCCTTCAGTTCTGCTCTGATCTTAGTTACTTCCTGTCTTCTGCTAGCTTTTGAATTTGTTTGCTCCTGCTTCTCTAGTTCTTTTAATTGTTATGTTAGAGCATTGATTTAGATCTTTCCCGCTTTCTCCTGTGGCCACTTAGTGGCATAAATTTTCTTCTGAACACTGCTTTAGCTGTGTCCCAGAAATTATGGTACATTATGTCTTTGTTCTCATTGGTTTCAAACAACTTATTTACTTCTGTCTTAGTTTTGTTATTTACCCAGTAGTCATTCAGGAGGAGGTTGTTCTGCTTCCATGTGGTTATATGGTTTTCAGTGAGTTTCTTAATTTTGAGTTCTAATTTGATTGCACTGTGGTGTGAGAGACTGTTATGATTTCTGTTCTTTTGCATTTTCTGAGGAGTGTTTTATTTCCAATTATATGGACAGTTTTAGAATAAGTGTGACGTGGTGCTGAGAAGAATGTATATTCTGTTGATTTGGGGTGGAGAGCTCTGTAGATGTCTGTTAGGTCTACTTGGTCCAGAGCTGAGTTCAAGTCATGAATATCCTTGTTAATTTTCTGTCTTGGTGATCTGTCTAGTATTGACAGTAGGGTGTTCAAGTCTCCTACTATAAATTAATATCTTTGTTAATTTTCTGTCTCATTGATCTGTCTAATATTGACAGTAGGGTCTTAAAGTCTCCCACTATAATTGTGTGGGAGTCTGAGTATCTTTGTAAGTCTCTAAGAACTTGCTTTATGAATCTGGGTGTTCATGTATTGGGTGCATATATATTAAGCATAGTTAGCTCTTCTTGTTGCATTGGTCCCTTTACTATCATGTAATGCCCTTGTCTTTTTTTTATCTTTGTTGGTTTAAAGTCAGTTTTATCAGAGACTAGGATTGCAACCCCTCCTTTTTTTGCTTTACATTCTCTTAGTAAATCTTCCTCTATCCCTGTATTTTGAGCCTATGTGTGTCTTTGTGAATGATATGGGTCTCCTGAATATAGCACACCGATGGGTCTTGACTCTTAAACCAATTTGCCAGTCTGTGTCTTTTAATTGGGGCATTTAGCCCATTACATTTAAGGTTAATATTGTTATCTGTGAATTTAATCCTGTCATCATGATGCTGGCTGGTTATTTTGCTCGTTAGGTGATGCAGTTTCTTCATAGTGTCGTTGGTCTTTACAATATGGTATGTTTTTGCAGTGGCTGGTACAGGTCTTTCCTTTCCATTTTCAGTGCTTTCTTCAGGAGCTCTTGTAAGGCAGGCCTGGTGGTGACAAAATCTCTCAGCATTTGCTTGTCTATAAAGGGTTTTATTTTCCCTTCACTTATGAAGTTTAGTTTGGCTGGATATGAAATTCTGGGTTGAAAATTCTTTTCTTTAAGAATGTTGAATATTGGTCCCCAGTCTCTTCTGGCTTGTAGTAGGGTTTCTATACAGAGATTCACTGTTAGTCTGATGGGCTTCTCTTTGTAGGTAACCTAACCTTTCTCTCTGGCTGTCCTTAGCATTTTTTCCTTCATTTCATCCTTGGTGCAACTGAGGATTATGTGTTCTTAGGGTTGCTCTTCCCAAGGAGTATCTTAGTGGTGTTCTCTGTATTTTCTTGTTTGAATGTTGACCTGTCTTGCTAGGTTGGGGAAGTTCTGGATAATATCCTGAAGTGTGTTTTCCAGCTTGGTTCCATTCTCCCTGTCACTTTCAGATAAACCAGTCAATTGCAGGTTTGGTCTTTTCACATAGTCACACATTTTTGGAGGCCTTTTCATTTTTTATTCTTATAATCTTGTCTTCACACCTTAGTTCAGTAAGTTAATCTTCAATCTCTGATACCCTTTTTTCCACTTGATCGATTTGGCTATTGAACTTGTATATGCTTCACAAAGTTCTTTTGCTGTGTTTTTCAGCTCCATCAGGTCATTTATGTTCCTCTCTAAACTGTTATTGTATATAGCAGTTCCTGTAACCTTTTATCAAGGTTTATCACTTCCTTGCATTGGGTTAGAACATGCTCCTTTAGCTCAGAGGATTTTGTTATTTCCCATCTTCTGAAGCTTACTTCTGTCAGTTCGTCTATCTCATTTTTTGTCCAGCTTTGTGTTCTTGCTGGAGAGGAGTTGCCATCATTTGGAGGAGAAGAGGCAATCTGGTTTTTGGAATTTTCAGCATTTTTGCAGTGGTTTTTCCTCATCTTCGTGGATTTATGTACCTATAATCTTTGAAGCTGATGGCCTTTGGATGGCGTTTTTGTATGGGAGTCCTTTATGTTGATGTTGTTATTACGGTTTGTTAGTTTTTCTTTTACCAGTCAGGCCGCTCTTCTGCAGGTCTGCTGCAGTTCACTGGAGGTCCACTCCAGACCCTGTTTGCCTGGGTATCATCAGTGGAGACTGCACAACTGCAAAAATTGCTGTCTCTTCCTTCCTCTGGATGCTTCATCCCAGAGGGGCACCAGCCTGATACCAGCCAGAGCTCTTTTACATGAGGTGTCTGTTGACTGCTGTTAGGAGTTCTCTCCCAGTCAGGAGGCAAGGAGGTCAGAGACTTGAAGAGGCAATCTGTCCCTTAGCAAGCTGGTGCACTGTGCTCAGAGAATCCCTCTTGTCAGGATCAGCTGGTCTCTTCAGAGGCAGCAGGCAGGAACGATTAAATCTGCTGAAGCTGTGTCTACAGCTGCCACTTCCCCCAGGTGCTCTGTCTCAGGGAGATGGGAGTTTATCTGTAATCCCCTGACTGGGGCTGTTAACCTTTCCTTCAGAGATGCCCAGCCCAGTGAGGAGGAATCTAGAGAAGCAGCGTGGCTGCAGCTGCTTTTCCATGCTGTGGTGAGTTCTGCCCAGTTCAAACCTTCCAGCCTCCTTAGTGGACTCCCCTCCTGCCAGCAAACTTGATCTTCCCCAGTTGGCTTCAGACTGCCATGCTGACAGTGAGAATTTCAAGCCAGTGATTCCTAACTTGCTGGGCTCCATGGGAGTGGGACCTACTGAGCAAGACTACCTGGCTCGCTGGCTTGAACCCTTTTTCCAGGGGAGTGAATAGTTCTGTCTTGCTGGGGTTCCAGGCACCACTGGGTTGTGAAAAAAAAAACTGCAGCTAGCTCAGTGTCTGCCAAAACAGCCCCCGAGTTTTGTGCTTGAAACCTAGGGCTCTGGTGGTTTAGGCACATGAAGTAACCTCCTGATCTGCAGATTGCAAAAATTGTGGGAAAAGCATAGTGACCTGGCCAGGGTAGCACAGTCCCTCAGAGCTTCCTTTGGCTGGGTAGGTAGTCCCCCAGCTTCTTGCACTTCCGAGGTGAAGCAGTGCCCCACCCTGCTTCTTCTAGCCCCACAGTGGGTTGGACCCGCAACCTAACTAGTCCCAGTGTGATAAACTGGGTACCTCAGTTGGAAATGCAGAAATCACCCACCTTCTGCATTTGGTCTTGCTGGAAGCTGCAGATTGGAGCATTTTCTATTCAGCCATCTGTGGATCATGTCCTAATAACAGTATTTTATTATAGTTTGTTTACCTGCTTTTCTCTCCCCACTAGACTGTGAACTTCTCATATTAATCTTTGTATCTCTAGAATCTAGGCTATTAGCATTTAAAGTGTGTTCAATAACTGACAAGTCAGTGAATTGCTAGAAAAGAAAAATAAGTGTTTGACAGCTCTGTAAAAGGATTACTCATAAGTGAAGTAGAACCTAAGAACATAGGAGTGAGAGAAAAGGACTATTTCAGAAAGTATCTCAGTTTTTTTCTGAGGAGTCATAGATATTTTTAAGTATTTTTCTTAGCTGATTAGGGGGAAAATCTTAAGAATTATTGTATTTCAAAAAAATTATAACTCATTATTTGAATGCTGTGTTTAAAATTCTCAATATTTTGGTGTTAGAAGCTGATCATTCTCTATAGAATCCTAATTTGTAATTTTAGTTTACAGTTGACGTTATTTCAGTTAACAACAAGACATCTTCGATATTGAAATGTTCGTTTTTGAAAATTACTCCAGTAAGTATCAGTTAAGAAACCATTGTCAATTGATCTTTCTCTCTCTGCACACGTGTGCATGCATATGCAAATGCACATTTCTTTTTTAAAACACAAATTTGCCTTTGTATTAATATTCTCAATAACATTATATTTAAGTATGTTACGTTAAATCTCGGGAAGTAGTGAAATTTTTTTTTCTTTTCATTTCAGAAAATAGAGAATCCTGATGAACTGGCAGAACTTATAAATATGAATCTTGCACAACTTTGCTCACTTCTGATGGCTTTATGGGGACAGTTTCTGGAAGTTATAACACTACATGAAGAACTAAGAATATTATTAGCACAAGAGCACCATACTTTGAGGGTAAGTTAAAGAAAAGTGATGTTAGAGCATTTTAATGAGTATTATTTACTTTTAGAAATTTTTTGTGAGCAAAAAACCTGATTTTTACCTATATATTGATAAATTAGGAAAGAGACATTTATCATTATGTTATTGTTTGACTTCCAAAATTAATAATACAATGGAACAATACAGTTAAGCATATGACCTATTTCAGTCACAATCCCTGCTGCTAAGAGAAACCACCTAAGTTAGTAAAACAGGAAAAGATATGATACATGATAGCCCCTGGAACCTAAGAATAGGAATTAATAGCCAAGCCTCATTAGAGACAGGAATCAGGAAACTAGAGAGCTATCTGAAACTTCTATCTCCCTCTTCTCATTTTCCTCCTTTTCCTTCCCCTCTTTTCTCTATCGCTGACCTAATATAGGAAAGTGTATTATGAACTTTGCAGGATGGAGGGGACAGTTTACACATTACACATACATGTTTGCTGTAGACCTAGTATGGACATTATGCAGGAATTTCTATACAATTTTATTGTATAGCATCTCGAGATTTAGACATATTAAATATCTATCTTTCTATCTTGTTTCCTTATATACTCTGCATGCACTGTAATTTTGCTTTACGTACTGTGAATTCCTCCAAACATTATGTATTTCTTTTTTAAAAAAATTTTTCTTAATTATAAAACATAACATATATTCAAAGTTAGAAAAGTACATAAAACATGCACATTTTATCAAATAATTAAAAGCATATACCCTTTCAGTTATCCAGATGAAGAAGTAGAACACTCTCAACATTACAGATGTTCTCTCTGTCTTTTCCAATTATTAAACCCTTCCTAAAACTTAGAAGTAATCAGTATCCTGTCTTTTGTGATGAAGAGTTCCTCCTCTTTTAGTTTTATCACCTATATATGCACACTAAATAGTAGAGGTTGTTTCCACCTGTTATTGAATTCTATATAGATGAAATTGTACGATGAGTATTCTTCTGTATCTTGCTTTTTCGTGCAACACATTAGGAGATTAATTAACTTTTTTTATAGTACCTGTAGATTGTTCATTATCATCACTGTAATGTATTCAGTTCCATTTGAATATACTCACATTTGTTGATCCATTCTACTATGATAGATACTAGGATTATTTCTAACTTGTAGCTATTACAAACCAAGCTGCTATGAACATTCTTGTGTATTTTTCCTAACATATCAGTTTCTCTGAAATACCTACCTGTGAGGGAAGTTGCTAAGTCATAGGCTATACATAACTTCAATTTTACTAGCTAATATGACAGTTTCATAGTTGTACCAATTTTCCCTCCCAGCAGCACAGTTTATTACTCCACATACTCTGCAACTCTTGATATTGGCAAGCTTTTTAAACTTTGCCAAACTGATGGATGTGAAATGGTATATTACTGTGGCTTTAATTTGCATTTCTCTGATGACCCATGCAGTTGAGCACTGCTTTATGTCATTATTGGTTATGCAGGTTTGCTCCATATGAAATGCCTATTCTAATCTTTACCCATTTCTAATAAGATTAATTTTTTTCTTATTTATTTCTAATACTTTTCTGTGTCCTTTGTCTGTCATATGTTTTTACTAATAGATCCTCTCTCATTTCATGGTTTATTGTTTTCATTGACTTTATATTATTTTATAATGAACTAGAGGTCTTAATTTTAGAATAGAAGGAAACTAAAAGAATGGCCAGACATGGACATACCCATTTTTGTACATAACATATGTGGATCAGTGTAAAAAACTGAGATTTTTCAAGAAATGATGTTTGAGACAATTGGGTATCCACGTGGTAAATATTACATAAAATTCAGTTCCAAGTGGATTGAAGATTTAAATGTGAAAGGCAAAACTGTAATGTTTCTAAAGTATAACTGGAAACTTGCAGAAGGCTTTAGAATGTTGGCCAGGAGCGGGGGCTTATGCCTGTAATACCACCACTTTGGGAGGCCAAGGAGGATGCATCACCTGGGGTCCGGAGTTCAAGGCCAGTCTGGCCAACATGGTAAAACCCCATCTCTACTAAAAGTACAGAAATTAGCGAGGCATGGTAGCGAGCACCTATAATCAATCCCAGCTACTTGGGAGGCTGAGGCAGGAGAATCATTTGAACCCAGGAAGTGGAGGTTGCAGTGAGCTGAGATCACACCACTGAGATCACACCACTGCACTCTAGCCTGGGTGACAAGAGTGAAACTCCCTCTCAAAAAAAACTGTATAATTTTCAGCAGAATCACAAATTAGCATTTTGGCACATTTGCTTTATCATTGCGTCTTTTTTGTAAGTAGATACACATATAAATATATACATACATATATACTTAGATATATTGTTTTTCCTGAACAATATAATTATAGACATACTACTTTTTTATCATTAAATACTTCAACATATATACCCTAAGTTAGTTAACCAATACACTGCTCTACTTTAGGAATTTTTATATTGATACAATATTGTATTTAATGTATGGTCCATATTTAAGTTTTACCATTCATCTTCCTAATGTTTGGCATAACAACTTTTTCCAGGATCAAATTCAGGAACACATTGATTCAATTTTCATGATCCTTTACTCATTTAATCTGGGCTAATGCTTTATCTTTACATGACTGACTCTTTTGAGGAGTATTGGCCAGTAAGTTTGTGAACTATTCTTCAGCTTAGGTTTGTATTATATTTCCTGGTGATTAGATTAAGATGACCATTTTGGGGCGATACTACATATTTTTTTCAATCAGCTTTGGTAGATTAGATTTTTCAAGGAGTTTGCCCATTCTAAGTTTGTTAGTTTATGGACATCAAGTAGTTCCTAGTATCCTTCAATTACCTTTTTAATATCTATAATACCTAGTGTTTTCTAGTTTCATTCCTGATTTTATTCTAGTTTCTAATTATTTGTGCCTTCTTCCTTTTTCTCGAATGGTCTCACTAGAAGTTTGTTACTGTATTAGTCTTTTCAAAAAAACAATTTTTGATGGTGTTAATTTTCTCCCTGTTTTGCTTTGTTTCATTATTTTTGCTATATTGTAGTAAACAGGATCCATGTATCAAATACTGTTGTTTTGTAGGACCTTTTCTTAGAATTTCTTCTTAAAAGTCAATCACCTTCTCTAAAGGGCTAAATAAAAAGGATTCTACAATGGATAAAATGGCATAATCACTATATTCAACTTAACTGGTAGTCTGGCATCATCTTTAGCAGTTTAGAATGAATAGCATAATGAATGGAATGTATTTTTTCAACAATTTTCATGAACATCTTTTCCCACTATCAAGATTTTGAACAATAACAAATTATGGTAATAGTATCAGATATGTAGCCAGTTTTCAGGATAAATTAAAGTGACATCGATAAGGATTAAAGGATTTCACAACATTCTTTTTTTGGAACGTTAGGACTCTGACTAGAACTTGAAAGCCAGCACACCTATGTAGAGAGGTGAGCTCAATGCATACCAATACTTCGGACAAAGTTTTCTTGAAAAGTACATCAGAATACACAATGAGTGACCCAATTTTCTATGCTGTAGAACAAGAATCAGCTTTTTCTGTAAGGACCAAATGGTAAATATTTTGGGCTTTGGGAACCACACATCTTTGTCTAAACAGCTCAGCTCTGTTGTAACATGAAAGCAGCCATGGATACCGTATATGAATAAGTGATTGTGGCTGTGTTTCAATAAAGTTTTATTTACAAAAACAGGTGGTGGTCCAGATTTTGTTCTCAAGCTGTAGTTTGCCAGCTCCTACATTATAAAGCTAAGAGGAGAGTCGATACCTCTTCCGCAAAATAAAAGTCTGTTTGAAGGTTAATTTTAGTGACCAGTAGAAATAAAAGCCAGCAGCAAAAAATAGTTTTACATGGGAAAGGTAATCTTTGGAGTATTTTTTTCTCTTCTTTTTAATTTTGTTTTTCCATTTTATTTTTTATTTTTTATGTTTTTATTTAGTTCCTGTAAACAGACAGGGTATTTTTTTAAACTATGTTTTTACTAGAGGAAAATATTAGAGTTCCATTAAATTGTTCTATTAATACTTTGTCTCACCTGAATGGAAGTTCTGGGAAGAGAATGGTTGCAAGGATTAGAGGCAACTTTACAGCTTGATATTCTGTGGGAAAGAAGCTGTTGTGGGTGGAATAGGAACGAGAAGGTAAACTTAAAGAGCAGCCGATGAACACAACTTTGAGAAGAAGGGACAAAGAGAACCAAGACAAAAATCAGGTTTGTGGAAAACTAAAATACTAAAGATAAACTTTGGAATTTTACCTAGAGCTTCCCTTTTCTCACCCCATTCTGGATACCAAGATAGGGCCTATTTTAATTTGTAAATGAATCATGGAAGGATAATAAAGACAGAATAAGAAAATGAGTTAATGTTACTCAGAAATAAGTCTTTCCCTGGCCTGCAGTGTATCACTAAAACTGTGGACATAGAAACATTGTTTTATCTGGCTCCCACTTAGCAATTCAAGAGGAACTTTGCTAATAAGATATCTTGTTCTTCTGAGAATACAGTGCTAAGCCTACAGGAACCGAAGTAGTCAAAAGGACATTCAGTGTTTGTACAGGGACAGACTTAGCTACAATAAAGTATATAGGCTGTCTGATAACGAATTCAGAAGCAGCACAATTGAACTAAGTTGCAGAAATATTGATATTTTCATTTTCTCAGTAATATATTTTAATGAGAATATTTAAGTACAATTTCTTTTTTTTTTCTTTTGTGTGTAGTGCTTTTGTGTCCTCTCTAAGAAATCTTTGCCCAAGATCATGAAAAATATTATCCTATATTTGCTTTAAGGAGCATTAGAATTGTAGCTCTTATATTTAGGACCATGGGTCATCTTGAATTAATTTTTTAATTTGGTGTGAGGTGTATGGCTTAAGATTCATTTTTTTTTTAATTCAGGTTTTTTGACATCATTTATTGAAAAGACTTTTCTTTCTCTATTGAATTGCCTTAGAATCTTTGTTGAAAGTCAGTTGACTAATAAGCATGAGTCTATTTCTTGACCTTTTTTTCTGTTCCATTGGCCTATTATACATCTTTATGTTAATAAGTACCACACTAACTTTATTACGGAATAATACACTAAGTCTTGCAGCCAGGTAGTTACATAAGTCGTCCAAGGTTTTCTTCTTTTTTGAGATTGTTTTTGCTCTTCTAGATCTCTTGCATTTCTATATAAATTTTAAATCAAGTAACAGCTCTTTTAGAATTTGTCTAGCAGGTTTTCTGGTTTTTATTGAAAAATCTTTCCTCTGCAAAAAATTTTAAATCATGTCAATTTTTATTTTTTTAAATCCTCTTGGGATTTCAGTTTACACTGAGTAAAATCTATAGCTCAATTTAGAGGCAATTACCTCCTTAACCATATTGATTCAGACAATTTGTGGGCATAATATGGCTTTCTACTTAGCTCCTATTTATTTTGACCTTCTTCAATTTATCTAAAACCTGCTTTTGTAGTTGTTATGCCTTAAGTTTACTCATAAGCATTTTATATTATCTGATACTATTGTAAATGGTTTTCAAATTTTATTTTCCACGTGGTTGCTACTAGGATATAAAACTATAATTGATTTTTGCATATTGACTTTATGCTTTGCTAAATGTTTTAGGTAGAGTATTCTATAAATCTCAATCAGCTCAAGTTGGTTGATAGTGTTGTTTAACCTTGGATTGACAGTTTTACCTCTCTGTTTGAGTACTTTAAAAAGTGCCATTGTCTTCTGACCTCTGTAGTCTGATAAAAAGTCATTTTTCCCCTCTGGCTGCCTTTAGGATTTTTCTCCTTGTCTTTGTTTTCCAGCAGTTTGACTATGAAACACCTTGCTGCAGTTGTATTGTCGTTGTTTGTTTTTCTGTATTTCTCTTGCTTGGGATTTGCTGATATTCTTGGGGCTCTAGGTTATTTTTATCCATTTTAAAGAAATTTGCTATTATAGCTTCATATACATTTTTCTGCCCCGTTTCTTTCCCTCTCTTCTCCCTCTGGTACTCTAATTATATAATATTATATCATTTGATCCCTTGTTTTTTAGCAATTTTTCATCTCTGCTCTTCAGACTGAATAATTTGTTTTTCTGAGTTCAAATTCATTAACTCTTTTCGGTAGTGACTAATCTGCTCTTAATCTCATTTCAGATATTATATATTTTACTTCTTAGATTTCCATTTTGTTCTCCCCATTTATAATAGTTCCATTTTTATACTGAGAAGCCCTATGTGTTTACTCTTTATTACCAGCTTCTTTCAGTCATTGGGCAATTTATAATCATTCTTTAAAAGTGCTTACTTAGACTTCTAGTTTCTGATCCAGCATGTAAGAACTTTGGAAGTTGTTACTCCCATCCTAGCAACAAAAAAGCTGATATGAAAAATCAACAACTCTTCTTAGATTTATCAAAGAATTAAGGACATAGGCAAATTCCTGTCCCCAAAATTGGAGCATATAGCCAGTTACAGAGAATCCCATCTAATAGAATAAAAACTCATGAATAGAAATGACTACTGTAGCCAGTCCTGTAATAGGAAACTTATAATTGATGAATTTCTGGAGACTCAGTATGGACAGATGAGTTAAAAACTCCTGGCAGGGGTGAGGGGGGATCTTAGGGAATCCCATACTTTCATGACTTTCACCTCCAAAAGCCCTACCAGCTTATTTCAGTGAAAATTGGAGAAAAGCCCCTCATACTTCCCAGATGGTGGGGAGGGAATGTAGCCATTTTGAAATACATCCAGAACATTTTGTCTTTAACAAAATGTGCCTCAGTGGAAAGTGTCTTACTAGAGCCTCACTGACCTGGGGGGAAGAGAAATATCCAATTCTAGTCTTCTACATGGGGGAAATAAAATATCCATTATCATATGTTATTAGAGAATTACAAGTTAAAATGAGATAACCACTGTACACCTGTAAGATTGGCTATAATCCAAAACACTGAGAAAAGCAAATGTTGGTGAGATGTGGAGCAACAGGAACTCCCTTTCATTCCTGGTAGGAACACAAATAGGATGGCCATTTTGGAAGACACTTTGGTAGTTTCTTAAAAAACAACATATTCTCATCATAAAATCCAGCTATCACAGCCCTTGGTGTTTATCCAAATAAACTGAAAATTTATGTCCACATAAAAACCTCCAATATAGTAGCTTCATTCATAATAGTCAAAACTTGGAAGCAACCAAGATGTCCTTCAATAGGTAACTGGATAAACAAACTGTTGTCCCTTCTTACAATGGAATGTTATTTGGCAATAAACAGAAATGATTAGTGAAGCCATGAAAAGACATTGAGGAAACTTGAAAGCATATGGCAGACTGAAAGAAGCCAACCTGAAAAATCTACATATACTGTGTGATTTCAACTATACAACATTCTGGAAAGGAAAAACTGTGGAGACAGTAAAAAGATCTGGGTTGTCAGGGGCTCTGGGGGATAGAAGGAGGGAGAGGAAGGTAGAGCATGGGATTTAGGGGGCAGCAAAAATATTCTATATGATACTGTAATGGTATATATGTATCATTATATATTTTTCAAAGCCCATATACCACACCAAGAGTGAACCTTAATGTAAATAATGTACTTTTTTTTTTTTTTTTTGAGACGGAATTTCACTCTTGTTACCCAGGCTGGAGTGCAATGGCACGATCTCAGCTCACCGCAACCTCCGCCTCCTGGGTTCAAGCAATTCTCCTGCCTCAGCCTCCCGAGTAGCTGGGCCTACAGGCACGCGCCACCATGCCCAGCTATTTTTTTTTTTTTTATATTTTTAGTAGAGACGGGGTTTCACCATGTTGACCAGGATGGTCTCGATCTCTTGACCTCGTGATCCACCCGCCTCAGCCTTCCAAAGTGCTGGGATTATAGGCGTGAGCCACCGTGCCCAGCCATAATGTACTTTAATAATAGTATATTATATTGGTTCATCAGTTGGAACAAAGGTACCACAGTAATACAAGATGTAAATAATAGGGGAATGGGGGAAGCTGGAGGGATAGGGGTAGGGAGGAAGGGCAATATGGGAACCCTTTGTACTTTCTGATCAGTTTTTCTGTAAACCTAAAACTGCTGTAAAAAAAAAATTAAGTTTATTTTTTTAAAATTGCCTGCTTATTCAAACATCTCAATTATCTTGGTGTCTCTTTCTATTGGCTGATTTTATCTATTGATTGTACATTGTATTTTCCTGATGTTTTGCATGTCTAGTGCTTGTTCCTCAGTGCTTGAAAAAGTTGCTTCATGTATTTTAACCAGTTTTATAGTTGTTTGCAGAAGGAGGAGGGCAGATTCTACTCTCGTGGTCTCAGTTAATGTTAAAATAGAAGTTTTGAGGCCTGGCTGTACATTTGAATCGCCTGGGGGAACTTTTAAAAAGGTCGGTGGTGAGTGAGGTCCAGACCTAGGGAAATTTTTTAAAGTTCTCCAAGTGATTAACAGGGTTAGGGTATTCCCTAAATAAGAGAATTGACCTAGAAAGAGTAGGAACTGAAATTTGGCCTGTCCTTGTTGGAGTCTAGGTGCATCTGCCTGTAGAAGGAGCATGTTTTTTAAATTTATACTTTAAAGCTGCCATATGGATTAGCAGGATTCTAGATTCTAATGTGTAGCCATTACCTTCCAGTAAGGAATCCAGAGTGTCAGTGAATTCTTACTAGCTTTTATTGAGATTTTAATCATAAAATAGTATTTTCAACAGTATTGATGCAACTTATATTCTAGTAGAGGGAAAGAGTTAGGAATAGCTCATATAGCCATTCTTTCCACTTAAAGAACATCTTTACAATGATGTTTTATTTATTCAAAATGTTATGAAGTTTGCATTTTTAAAAAGAGGTATTCATTGCTAAAACTGCTCGATCTGGTATTCTTTGAGTATAACTATGTGAATGTCATTTTCTAAATAAAGTAAAATTACTTCTTGGAACATACTGCTTATTTATAGTATATAATTTGATACTTTTATATTTTACAAGGTTTGGGCAGACTTCCAATTCGACTATAATTATGAGCATAAACAAAATGTTTTCTAGCTTTTATGTGTATATATAAAAATCATGTCTAGCACTTGCAGTAAATAAGTCTATCCAGGCGAGGGATGATGGCTCACACCAATAATCGTTAACACTTTAGGAGGCTGAGGTGGGTGGACCACTTGAGCCCAGGAGTTTGAGAACAGTCTGGGCTCTTCATGTGGAAACCTCATCACTACAAAAAATACAAATATTAGCCAGGCATGGTGGGGTGCATGTGTCATTCCACCTACTTGGGAGGCTAAGGTGGGAGGATCACCCACACCTAGGAGGTTGTAGCTGTGTTGAGCTGTGATGGTGCCACCACACTCCAGCCTGGGTGACAGAGGAAGACCCTGTCTCAATAAATAAATCTATCCAAAAATAAATTTTAGAGTGATTTTTTTTTTTTTTTTTTTTTTTTGAGATAGAGCTTCACTCTTTGTCACCCAGCCTGGAGTACAATGGCTCAATCTCAGCTCACTGCAACCTTTGCCTCCCAGGTTCAAGTGATTCTGGGATTATAGAGGCCTGCCACCACACCCGGGTAATTTTTGCATTTTAGTAGAGACAAGGGTTCACCATATCGGCCAGGCTGGTCTCGAACTCCTGCCCTCAGATGATCCTCTCGCCTTGGCCTCCCAAAGTGGTGGGATTACAGGTGTGAGCCACCGTGCCCAGCCAAAAGTGTGATCTTTAATGGGTAAATTTTTTTCTTTAAATATGCTAACCATAGTATTTGATGTTACTATTGGAATTGTTTTCAAACAACGCAAGTGGTGCCTGTATATGACAGTGAACTTAATACGTGTTGTGTCTGTTCTCTTTCATCAGCTGGCATTCCTTCCATCTCTCTTCCTCTGTTTGGGTCTCCATATTCCCTGAGACACACAATTGAATTAGGTCAGTTAATATGCAATGATCTCTTAAGTGTTCAAGTGAAAGGAAAAGTTGTAAGTTTCTCATTTTAAATCAAAAGTTCAAGGTGATTAAGCCTAGGGAGGAAGGCATTTTGAAAGCCAACATATACTACAAGCTAGGTCTCTTGCACCAGTTAGCCAACTCGTGAATACAAAGGAAAAGGTATTGAAGGAAATTGAAATGCTTCTCTAATGAAATGATAATAAAGTAAAACAGCCTTAGTAGTGATGTGGAAAAAGTTTGAGTGATCTGGATAGAAGATCAGCCACAACAGTACCTTAAGCCAAAGCCTAATCAGAGTGGGGTCCTAACTCTTTTCAGTTCTATGAAGGCTGAGAGGTAAGGAAGCTGCAGAAGAAAAATTTGAAAATAGCAGAGATTGGTTGTTGAAGTTTAAGGCAAGAAGTCTCTATACCATAAAAGTGTGAGGTAAGAGAGCAAGTTCTGATGGAGAAGTTACAGCATGTTAGCCAGAAGATCTAGCAAAAATAAATGATGAAGATGACTTCACTAAACAGTAGATTTTCAGTGGAGATAAAACAGCCTTCTAGTAGAAGAAAATGCCATCTAGGATTTTCATAGCTAGAAAAGAGAAGTCAGCGCATGACTTTAAAGGACAGGCTGACTCTCTTGTTAGGAGCTAATGTAGCTGGTGCTTTGAAGTTGAAGCCAATACTCGCTTAAACTGTTCCTAAATTCTAGAGCCCCTGAGAATTATGCTGAATCTACTCTGTGCTCTATTAACAGAACAACAAAACCTGGATTATAGTACATCTGTTTACACCATGGTTTACTAAATATTTTAAGCCCACTGTTGAGACCTGTAGTTCAGGAATAAAAAGATTCCTTTCAAAATATTGTTGCTCATTAACATTGCACCTACTCAGCCAAAACCTCTCATGGAGATAAAGGAGATTAATGATGTTTCCATGCCTGCTAACACAACATCTGTTCTTCAGCCCATCGGATCCATAAATCATTTTGAGTTTCAAGCCTTATTACTTAAATACGTTTTGTAAAGCAATAGCTGGCCATACATAGTGAGTCCTCCAGTGGATCTGGCCAAAATAAAATAAAAACCTTTTAGAAAAAAAATAACAATTGTAGATGCCGTTAAGAATATTCATGATTCAAGGAAGGAGGTCAAAATATCAACATGAACAGAAGTTTGGAAGAGGTTGATTCTAACTCTTACAGGTAACTTTGAGGGGGTCAAGACGAGTAGAGAAAATAACTGCAGATGTGGTGGAAGTAGCAAGAGAACTAGAATTAGAATTGGAGCCTGAAAATGTGACTGAATTGCTGCAATCTCATGATCATACTTGAACAGATGCAGAGTTGCTTGTTATGGATAAACAGAGAAAGTGGTTTCTTGAGATGGAATCTACTCCTGGTGAAGATACTGTGAATGTTGTTCAAATGACAACAAAAAATTTGGAGTATTACATAAACTTAGTTGAAAAAGCTGTGGCTTTAAAGAAGTTATACTCTGGATAACATGCTGTTTAACTGCATCACATGCTACAGAGAAATCTTTTGTGAAAGGAAGAGTCAATTCATGCAGCAAATGTCATTGTTGAATTTAAGAAATTGCCATAGCTACCCCAACCACCCTAATCAGCAGCTATCAATATAAAAACAAGATCCTCCACCAGCAAAACTAGCTGAAGGCTCACATGATCATTAGCATTTTTAACAATAAAATATTTTTAAATTATGTTTTTTAAAAAAGATATGTTATTGCACACTTAATAGACTACAGTATAGTGTAAACATAATTTTATATACACTGGGAAACTGAAAAATTTATATTGCAATATTCACTTTATTGTGGTGGTCTGGACCCTAAACTCATAATATCTCCAAGGTATGCCTATACTAAACATACTTTAGTCCTTTGATAATGATTTAGTTGTTATGAGTTTTAATGCACTCAACTTTAATATACTGATATTCCATGTTATTAAAAATGCCAGGATATTGGAATATCCATTAAAAGAGCTCAAGTTATATTAATTTTTTATTTATTTTGTGCGATCTCTTTATATAGGGAAATTCTAGGCGGGTTTTTTTTTTTTTATCACATTCTCATTATTTCTTGAAACTGCCTGTGTACTTACCTCTTCATTTTTCATTTTTACCTCTTAATTCTTCATTTTTCTTTGTCTAATTTGCTCTTTAAATGTGCTATGGATTGAGAAAGCAAATAACTGAAACCAGGTGGATTGTATCAAATAATAAGTAAAAATCAGCTTTGTAATAACAGGACTTTATGGTATTTTGCTATGAGATAGTGCAAGGACTTAAAAACATTTGTTCAGTAAACATTTGCAAGGTGCTTATTTTTTTCAAGGCAGCATAGATATTATATAATCTTATTAGATGGAGACCCTGCACTCAAGATTAGAATCTAATCTGAATGTACACCTATAGAATTGTATTACAATAAATACTGTGTTAGCAATTTGAACAGCATTATTAGAATGAACACAAATACAGGAGTATTTAACTCTGTGAAGCATTAATAAATACTTACTTTGAATGCTCAGCTATTTTCTTCATCCTAGCTTTTGAATAATCGATGTTGCCAAATAAGCTTTTTTTTAACTGAGCACACAAAACTCATGTTTTATAAACAGAAAAAATGCATACCCAAATGTATATATATACAAAGCAGTAATATATATAGTCCCCATATTGGAAGTTTAAATCTGTAAATTAAAAATTTTTTTCTTTGTCAAACTTTTGCCTGAAAATAAGCTATATTGCCATCAGGTGGCAGTCATACCTTAGTTATGGCCACACACTATAGTTAATACTCTTATTTGTAATAACTACAACATCATAATTATGCTGAGAGTGAATTTAGAAAGAACTTCGTTTGTGTGCATACAGGAAAAAAAGATTTCTGATAACAAGGAGTCTTAATGCAGAAAAGAAAAGGTAAGTGGTTTGGAGCCCAAGATTTAGTTTCTCAAATCTTGGTTTGAATCACGGGTTTATTGCCTACCAGCTATGTTATCTTGGCCAAATAACTAATCTCTTTGTGTCTTCGTTTCCTCACCTATTAAACGAAGATAATATCATTCTAGAGTTTTTTTGTTTTTTCTTTATCATTCAATTTGACGCTATATCATCCTAGAGTTTTTTTGTTTTTTCTTTATCATTCAATTTGACACTGAGTTTTTATGTGTTTTAAGTCAAAGAATGAGAATGAAGTTTTTAGTTTCGAGACTGTGAGGTAGAGTACTATAAAGAAATGATTGTTGTTGTAGGACTTAGAGAAGGTAGAGAGAGAAGAAAAAGCAGCTAACCAGTTTTGGGGGTCCAGCTGCAACTGCAGGAATCCAGATAACTTATAGATGCATTTTTTTGCATGCTTTATAGCCCCAAAGGAATTCATCTTAATAGATAGATAGATAGCCAGACAGGCTGGTGTGTGTGTGTGTGTGTGTGTGTGTGTGTGTGTGTGTGTGTGTTTTCTCATCTTTCCTTTACTATTGGAGAGGAAAAAAAGAAGCATTTGGACAACATATGAAAGTTGTTGCATCCACCTCCTTCGTTGACTTGTTTATCTGAAGACCCAGGTTTATCTGCTTAGGGAAACAAGTTTAGTAAGTCAGAAATTCATCTGGCCGGATATTGACAACAAGTAAAATAGGTCTCTAATTTGTTATACATTTAAAACCAAAGGATCCTAGATCATACTTTGTTTAGAAAATAATTGTAGATGTAATATAATTTCCCCTCTCTGTACTGTCCAAACAAGACATCTTTTCCAGCTCCTGTTGCTTAATTTTGCTCCAGTAGCCAACAAAGCCTTTCCTTTCATAATTAAAAGTGAAAGGGTTAAAATACAAATGTAATGGAAGAAATGTTCAGCTAGATTCAACATTTATTTACCAAGTACTTGATTTTGTAATATGCACGCACTATCTCTCCCTCTCTCGCTTGCTCTCGCGCTCTCTCTCTCTCACTCTTTATTTTGGAATTTCACTTTTGTCACCTAGGCTGGAGTGCAACAGTGCCATCTTGGCTCACTGCAACATCTGACTCCCAGGTTCAAGTGATTCTCCTGCCTCAGCCTCCTGAGTAACTGGGATTACAGGCGCCTGTCACCATACCCAGCTAATTTTTGTATTTTTAGTAGAGATGGGGTTTCACCATGTTAGCCAGCTGGTCTTAAATTCCTGACCTCAAGTAATCCACCCACCTCAGCCTCCCAAAGCGCTGAAATTATAGGCAGGAGCCACCACACCTGGCCTACAGCTTCTATTCTAAAGAACATTACAATTTAGGAGGGGAGACTATTCACATATATAATTATTTTAAGACAAAAGGTGGTAAACGCTATAATGGTAATCACAATAGCTTATATTTATATATGCTTTTCAGATATATTTCATGCAGTACAAAAATTCAGTGCTTTGGCAACACTGAAGAGGGAGAAGGGAAGTTTAATTCTGATGGGTGATTATGGAAGGCCTAATGGAGGCAGTTTCTCTCCCTACCATAAGATGATGGATTGACTTTTTAATAGGCCACGTTATTAATACTCTCTTTTGGAACTTTTTAGGTACGCAGATTTTCTGAGGCATTCTTTTGTTTTGAGCATCCAAGAGAAGCTGCCATTGCATACCAGGAACTTCAGTGAGTAATATAAATCCAAAATTAAAAATATTTTATTTCCTTTTATATAAGATATGTATCAGTGTCTCAGAATTTATCAGTGACAGAACATCCAGTATTAACAATGAAAGAAATTAGGAGAATTTGAATTTCAGAAATCCCATCTTTAATCAAATTGAGTTTCATCTTATGAATTACTTCATAAAAGCCCCATACTTTACAGACAAACATAATGCACTCTATTTCTCCCTTCCTTTTTTTCAGATCTGCCATAATCTTGGTAGTCTCTTACAACTTTGGCTCTAGCCTTCCATTTGGCCATATTCTATCTTTATTTCACAGATCAGAATTTCTTACGTTCATCATTTTTTATTACATATTTTCATCTATCTTTATTTTCGCAGGTCAGAATTTCTTATGTTCATCATTTTTATTACATATTTTCATAAATACTGTCTTCTATAATTGTAAATGGTTTACAATTAAAATACCCATAACAAATGCCTTCTACCTTTCCTTCTGAGTAGATTTATTCCTGGTTTTCTTTGCCATTAAAGAATATTTTGAGGATATTATGCTGAATGAAAAAAGCTAGGTGTTAAAAATTGAATACTGTGTGATTCTACTTGTATGAATTTATAGAAAAGGCAAAACTAAGGTGAAAAAAAAAGACAGGACAGTTGTTTTCTTGGTGTTGACTTGGGCTGGATTGGGAAGACATAAGGAAACTATCTGAGCAGATGGAAATGTTCTGTATGATATGTACATTTGTCAAAATCATACACCTAATATTTATATTTCAGTGCATATAAATTATACCACCAAAAAAACCTGTAAATAATAATAGAGTGTCAGGGAAGGCAGTGAGTGTTGATAAAAAAAGACACATGTTAATTGTTGAAGTTTGGTGCTATGTATGTGGGGTTTTTTAATACTATTCTTTGATTTGTTTGAAATTTTCCATAAGACAGGGTTTTCTGTCTTGTATTAGAAAAGTATACATCATGTTTTAAATAGCTGTTAATTTTGTTTGTCAATATATGTTGAGTAGAACCAGTTGCAGTGAAACATGTCTTTTCCCCAGCACTATCATCAAATGATTATTAAGCAGTTGAACTTTTGGTATTTCTTTTTTATGCTCATCTTAAGACATTAAGCATAGAAATTCACTTAGAAATAGCATAAAGTATGGAAGAATATAATGAGATTACATAAATAATTATCAGTCTGTAATTTAATAAGTCAATTTATTGCCAACAAATCATCATTTTCATTTTACCAGTACTTAATCGCTGACCAAGCAGCTCTTTCATAAGGAGATTATGTCTTGCAGATGGGAGATAAGAATGGAAGAGGCAAGGGGAAAGGGTAGAATCTTTAAAGGGGAGTTGGGTATAATTTTTTAAAATTACAATCTGATTTAAGAAATATTTTTCAGTGCTCAGAGTCATCTACAGATGTGCACCGCTATCAAAAATACTTCCTTCTGCAGTTCTCTTCCACCCTTACCTATTGAATGTAGTGAATTAGATGGAGATCTCAATTCATTACCTATAATCTTTGAAGATAGGTATTTAGATTCAGTTACTGAAGGTAAGTGTAATCTAACTAAAATATACAAGTTATGTTTATAGTTTTCAGTATATTCTTCCTAATATACATAAAACCATTCTCTAATGTGGAACAGTTTTTTTCCCTCTCTAGTTTTATTTATTTATGTTTGAGGATATTAGAAAGCTATAGTTAGAAAAAGTAGTCTTAATCTTTTGAGTTCTCACACTTTGTTTTAAACCTGAATCTTTTTTTCTTTGGATAAAAGACTTAGATGCACCCTGGATGGGAATTCAGAATCTTCAGAGATCAGAGTCCAGTAAAATGGATAAATATGAGACTGAAGAAAGCTCTGTAGCAGGACTTTCTAGCCCAGAGTTGAAAGTCAGACCTGCTGGTGCCTCCAGTATTTGGTATACAGAAGGTGAAAAGCAGCTAACAAAATCTCTAAAAGGAAAGAATGAAGAATCAAATAAATCCAAGGTTAAGGTTACTAAGCTTATGAAAACAATGAAACCTGAAAACACAAAAAAATTAATAAAACAGAACTCTAAGGATTCTGTGGTTTTGGTAGGCTACAAATGTTTGAAAAGTACAACATCATATGATCTCACTAAGTGCTTTGAAGGCAATCCTTCACATAGTCAGAAGGAAGGTCTGGAGCCCACAATATGTGGACATAATTTTGACCCAAAGACGTACATGAGACAGACAAGTCAAAAGGAAGCTAGCTGTTTGCCAACTAATACAGAGAGAACTGAACAAAAGTCTCCAGATATTGAAAATATGCAACCAGACCAGTTTGATCCTTTGAACTCTGGCAACCTAAATCTTTGTGCAAATTTGTCCATTTCAGGTAAACTTGATATCTCCCAGGACGATAGTGAAATTACACAAATGGAACACAATCTGGCATCCAGAAGGTCGTCAGACGATTGCCATGATCATCAAACAACCCCATCTTTGGGAGTAGGAACAATTGAAATAAAGCCCAGTAATAAAGATTCTTTCAGTGGAGAGAAAATAACTGTCAAAATAGGACCTTGGACAGAGCTTCAACAAGAAGAAATCTTTGTGGATAATTTACTACCCAACTTTGAGTCCTTAGAATTTAATGGTAAATCTAAATCTATAGAAGTAACACTTGAAAAGGAAGCTTTGCAAGAAGCAAAGTGTCTTTCTGTTGGAGAATCATTAACTAAATTAAGAAGTAATCTACCTGCCCCTTCTACAAAAGAATATCATGTTGTAGTAAGTGGAGATACAATTAAGTTACCAGATACTAATGCCACATATGCCTCATCTAGATTTTCAGATTCGGGTGTTGAAAGTGAACCAAGTTCTTTTGCGACACATCCAAACACTGATTTAGTCTTTGAAACTGTGCAAGGACAAGGCCCTTACAATAATGAAAGATTATTTCCTCAGCTTTTGATGAAACCTGATAATAATGTAAAATTTTCATTAGGAAATCATTGTACTGAGAGTACAAGTGCATTAAGTGAAATACAGTCATCTTTGACATCCATAAATTCTCTACCTTCTGATGATGAACTGTCACCTGATGAAAATTCTAAGAAATCTATTGTACCTGAATGTCATCTAAGTGATAGCAAAACCGTGTTAAATCTAGGAATGACTGATTTGCCAAAAGGTGATGATGCTAAAAAGTCAAATATCATTTTGCAACAACAGAGTGTTATATTTTCAGGGCACTTGGACAATGAAACTGTAGCAATACATTCCTTAAATTCAAGCATTAAAGACCCTTTACAATTTGTTTTTTCAGATGAAGATACTTCCAGTGATGTGAAAAGTAGTTGCAGCTCCAAACCTAACTCGGATACTGTGTGTAAAGGCTCCCAGAGTCCTGATAAATCTAATAACTCTACAGGGACAGCAATTACATTAAATTCAAAACTTATTTGTTTAGGCACTCCATGTGTCATTTCAGGTTCCATTTCTACTAATACGGATGGTAGTGAAAATAGAACTGTGAAAAGAAAAAATAGCGATGTATTAAATATCAAACAAATGTATTCAGAAATCCCTACAGTTGAAAGTGAAACTCATCTAGGTACAAGTGATCCTTTTTCCAGTACTGATATAGTAAAGCAAGGACTTGTGGAAAATTATTTTGGTTCTCAAAGCAATACGGATATTTCTGACACATGTGCTGTTAGCTACAGCAATGCTCTTAGCCCTCAGAAGGAAACTTCTGAAAAAGAAATTAGTAATCTTCAGCAGGAACAGGGTAAAGAGGATGAGGAAGAGGAGCAGGATCAGCAAATGGTTCAAAATGGGTACTATGAAGAAACAGATTATTCAGCTTTGGATGGAACAGTAAATGCTCACTATACAAGCAGAGATGAATTAATGGAAGAAAGACTTATAAAATCTGAAAAAATAAACAGCGACTATCTGAGAGATGGTATAAATATGCCTACCGTCTGTACTTCTGGTTGTTTGTCCTTCCCATCTGCATCACGAGAGTCTCCTTGCAGTCTTAAATATTCTTCCAAAAGTAAATTTGATGCCATTACAAAGCAGCCAAGCAGTACTTCTTACAACTTCACTTCTTCAGTTTCCTGGTATGAAAGTTCACCAAAACCTCAAATACAAGCGTAAGTAATGGAACATAATAGTACCTGCTGCTAAATATATATATGTAATATCATAGATAGTGCTGAAGGATTGTCTACCTTGTCACCTGGTTTCTGTAATACAAAAAGTGCTTCTTTGATGACTATCAGAATGGAGAAAGGAACATAGTATACCCTTGGCCACACAGACCTATAGTTCCCAAATAATTGTGCTGTTATATAGTCTAGACATTCCTGATACAAATTTTCTGTTGATAGTTTTGTGTTAGAAGTATGGAATAATTGAGATTAAAACCCTTTTTTCATCAGTTCCTCGTTTCTCCTCCATTAACTTCTAGATAAAACCCAAGTTTTTGGCCAGGTGCAGTGGCTCACATCTGTAATCCCAGCACTTTGAGAGGCAGAGGCGGTTGGATCACAAGGTCAAGAGATCGAGACCATCCTGGCCAACATGGTGAAACCCCGTCTCTACTAAATACAAAAAAAATTAGCTGGGCATGGTGGCGCGTGCCTGTGGTCCCAGTTACTCAGGAGGCTGAGGCAGGAGAATTGCTTGAATCTGGGAGGCGGAGGTTGCAGTGAGCCGAGATCGCGCCACTGCACTCCAGCCTGGTGCCTGGCTAGAGAGCGAGACTCTGTCTCAATAAAAAAAAAAGAAAAAAGAAAAAAAAAAAGCCCAAGTTTTATGAGTTTATCTAGAAAATAAGGACAATATTAGTTAAATGCGTAACAGGTTACTGAAAACTTCTTAAACTTACCAGACACTGATTGCTGTCAGCTAAGTCAGTGGTTTCCATAATTGAAATTTCGTGTACCAGTAAAATATTCAGAAAAATCTGGGAATGAGACACGTTTACTAGCATGTACTGGTTCTTAAAATATTCTACTCCCTCAACCAGATGGAATCATAATATTTGGGGTAAGAGGTCTGGGCATGTATATATAGAGAGAGAGATTTTTTTTTCTTTTTCTTTTTCTTTTTTTAATTATACTTTAAGGTCTAGGGTACATGAGCAGAACGTGCAAGTTTGTTACATAGACATACACATACCATGATGGTTTGCTGCATCCATCACCTCCATCATCTACATGAAGTGTTTTTCCTAATGCTATCCCTCACCTAGCTCCCCACCCCTGCTATTCCTCCCCTAGCCCCACAGAGATTTTTTAAATTCCCAGATTGTTCGGCTTTATACACAAAAATTAAGATATATGGAGTCTAAAGCTAGTGAAACCAATGAGGTCATAATGGCCAATTAAAAAATTGTAATATGCAGAGAAACTAAAGTTTATATCACCATCTGGGTACTTCAGACTGTCCAAGTCATCAGAAAGCAATGATCTCTAATATAGACTCTATATGTTTTCTCCCAGCTTATCCTACTCAGTTTAGTGTTCATCAGGTTCTTCCAGTTTGACTTTGTCAGTCCAAATGATATATGTTAAATAGTTAATAATTTTTTATGTTTGCAATCCCCAAATTGGTTAGATTGTCAATCATTGCAAACAAATATATACCACTAATTGTATGTAGTCACATTCCCCTTGGTTATGCTCTTTGTTATTGGTATTTTTAGAGAAAAATGCAAATAACCTAATATGCTAAATACTGTAAACACCATTCTCACTTACATTTTACAAACCACTCCTTCCCTTCCACTTATGCAAGATTAAAAGGAAGAAAGGGAATAAGATTTGATTACAGGATAAACATCAGATTATCACCTCTCCAGTCCCTCTCCCAGCTTTCCTATGCATGCAGTATTAAATTTTGCAGAAAACACAACTTCACTCATAATGTTTCTTAGTTGATTTCAAGTTTGAAAGAATATTTTTAAGTGATTTCAAGTTTAAAATGTTCATTGTATTTGATAGAATATGTGCTACAAATAGTAAAGAAAATTACTCTCTGATTCCTAAATTAATTAGGTGATGCCACATATTTTCATGGTTTTAAAACCAAATGTTGAATTTCCCTTTCTACAATTCTCTAAATTCAGGTGATTCTTTCTGGTTCTAACAACTGAATATGATCTTTAGTAAAGAGCATCTTTATATTTTACTTCAGCTTCCTTCAGGCAAAAGAAGAATTGAAGCAACTTAAACTTCCTGGATTCATGTACAGTGAAGTTCCTCTGCTGGCATCCTCAATACCTTATTTTAGTGTAGAAGAAGAGGATGGTTCTGAAGATGGAGTACATCTGATTGTCTGTGTGCATGGTTTAGATGGTATGTGACATCTATTGATGTAACCTAGGGCAACTCAATATGTTTTCTTCCTAATAGATCTCATTTAGTTTCATTTAATCTTTGAACTAAAAAAAGATTTTTTAATTGCTTAAATTAATTGACTCTTACATGCATTCTGAAACAGAAATACACTTAATTTTACTTATCCTAAGTGTAAGATTAGATTCTTTCATAAGTAAGTTTTCCATGGAACTGACACTTATGTGCTAACATTTTGTTTAATTTTGGGTTTTTCTTTTCATTATACTTTAAGTTCTGGGATACACGTGCAGAACGTGTGGTTTTGTTACATAGGTATACATGTGCTATGGTGGTTTGTTGCACCCATCAACCCATCATCTACATTAGGTGTTTCTCCTACTGCTATCCCTCCCTAAGCCCCCCACCCCTGACAGGCCCCGGTGTGTGATATGCCCCTCCCTGTGTCCATGTGTCCTCGTTGTTCAGTTCCCACTTAGGAATGAGAACATGTGGTGTTTGGTTTCCTGTTCCTGTGTTAATTTGCTGAGAATGATGGTTTCCAGCTTCATCTGTGCCCCTGCAAAGGACATGAACTCAGGGGATTTTTTTTTTTTTTTTTAATCTTCTCTCTTACTGTTGGTTTTCCTAGCTATTACCTCATGGAAATGATTTTGTCTCCCTTTGATAGTCTCTCTGTTTCCCTTTTAACTGGCTGCTTTAAACTTTATGTGCTAGAAAAATCAGTATTTCTAAAAGTTAAAGTTTCATTAATTAAGGTATAAATGAAATTATAAATACAGGTACCTGACTTTAGTGCTGTGGTTTTATGACAGCTGTTTTGGTTACTCAACAGTTTTTTTCTAGATGTAGGAACTGTTAGAAGATGTCAAATATCTCTAGACCAATGCAGTATTACTGTGTTATAATAAGATTTTATAGCAACAAACTAGATTTTTATGGGCTAAAAATATTAAACAAATGTTCCTGGTACTAAATTCTCATAAAATTGGAGATTTTTCCTAAAAGAAACAAACCAGATGCTCAAGAAATAAAATATTCTCAATGCTAACTTTTCTTCCCCCTCTCCAAATAACAAGGTTTTCAAAGAATTATCTCCCAAGAAAGACTTCTGGACCTAGTAGAATCTCTGGCAAATTCTTTTTTAAAATTTTTCAAAAGCAAATTATTCCTACGTTACATAAGTTGTTCTAGAACAGTGGAGAAAAAGAGAGAAAGCAGCCCATTTTATTCCTTAAAGTTAAGCTAACCTTGTTACCAAATTCTATAAAGATATTGCACCAACACCCACCCCCAAAAAACAGTAGACATAAATATACTTAATGAACTCAAATATAACTCTAGCACTTGGAATTAATATATTAGACTAAGTTACTGTAACAAATAGGGTTTATTTCCCAGAATGCAAAGATAAGTAATATAAAGAATTTTAGTAATAAAATACCCTACATCAGCAAATCAAGTAAGAAACTTTATAAAATTTAATATCCATTCCTAATTATTACAAGTAGGCACAAAACTTTGACCTCAGTAGGATTTGTCTATTTTTTTAAGGTGATTAAGCATATATATTTCCAGCCTATAGAAAACTTACAGTTTGTGTTGAATATTAGAGGTACTCCTTTTAAAATGAAGAATAAAATGATTATTTCTGTCAATGCATTAAATCATAAAATTCTAAAAGAAATTATCAGAAAGGTAAAATAAAAATTCAGTAATTGAGAACGACATATTTATATCGCTAGTAAACCAAAGGAATCTACTAAACTCTTTTTAAAGATAATTATATTTATATATGAGAGGACTTCAAAAAAATGTGGAAAAATAAATTTGCCTAGTGTGGTGGTTGATGCCAATAATCCCAGCTACTTGGAAGGCTGAAGCAAGAGAATCACTTGAACCTGGGAGGCAGAGATTGTAATGAGCTGAGATTGAGCCACTGCACTCCAGCCTGGATGACAGAATGAGACTCCATCTCAAACAAACAAACAAAATTGTGGAAAAATTGAATTCAAAGATAAAAATAGAAATATAAACTTCATTTCTCAATGTAAGCTCTGTCTAGTTCAAGATACTCTGGTAAGCAGTTATACCAGTCATTCTAGTAAATTCCCAAGAATTAGGGAATTTAGTGTGGGAATTTAGCCATGTCAGTGCCTTCTTTTTTACATTATAAACCAAAGAAAAATGGATGCCCTTTACAGAGTTGTTAAGATTAGAAAACAAAAAATGTAGTCAGAGGAACCAAATCAGGACTGTAAGATAAATGCCTAATGATTTCCCCTCAAAACTCTCACAAAATTGCCCTCTTCATTAGAGTAATGAGTAGAAATATTATCATGATAGAGAAGGACTCTCTGGTGAAGCTTTTCCAGGCGTTTTTCTGCTAAAGCTTTGGCTAATTTTCTTAAAGTACTCTCATGATGAGCAGATATTATCATTCTTTGGTCTTCCAGAAAGTCAAGAAGCAAAATGCCTTGAGCATTCCAAAACACTGTTGCCTTGACCTTTGCTCTTAAATGGTCCATTTTCGCTTAGACTGGATCACTTCCACCTCTTGATAGTCATTGGTTTGATTGTGCTTTGTTTTCAAGATCCTACTGGTAAAGCCATGTTTCATTTCCTATTACAGTTCTTTGAAGAAATGCTTTAGGATCTTGATACCATTTGTTTAATATTTCCATTGAAAGCTCTGCTCTTGTTTGCAGCTGATTTGAGCGCAATGGTTTTGACACCCATTGAATAGAAAATTTTTTCAACTTTAATTTTTCAGTCAAAATTCTGTAAGCTGAAACAGTTGAGATGTCTAAGATGTCAACTGTTGTTTGTGCTGTTAATTGTCAGTCCTCTTTAATTAGAGCGTGAATAAAATGAAGTTTTTCCTCACAAATTGATGTGGGTGGTCTACTGCTGTATGCTTCATCTTCAACATTGTTTTTTCCCTTTTTAAAACAACAAGTTTTAAAACAAGTTATCCATTTGTAAACTGGTGATTTCTTTGGGGCATTTCCCAATAAACTTTTTGTAAAGCCTCAGTTATTTCACCATTCTTTCACTGAAGCGTCACCGTAAGTTTGGTGTTTGTTCTTCAATTTTAGCAGAATTCATGTTGTTTGATAAGCGTTCTTTTCAAACTGATGTCTTATCCTTTTTAGTGCCTCAAACTAGATTCTGTTCAGACATGTTATAACAAATTTGTGTGTGTTTATTTTGTTATAAAAATTTTTTGAAACACATAGTTTTTATTATGATGCATTTTCCATGAACTTTTTGAAGAACCCTTGTGTTTTATATCTGTATTGTAGATATATGTGTAGGTACTTTTGAGTTAATAAGTATTAAAATAAACTATTTTAGATATTTAAATGGATTTTTATTTTTCTCATTCTGTTCAGTATTACCAAAGGAAAGGCAACAGATTAAATCTAAAATGCATTCACAGTTTGCTGTATGATTACCTAGAATGGTGATGCTAAGGCACCATTTATAGCTACTGTAGCCAGCAGTCACCAAAGTGATGTGCTAACAGTTTGATAAAGACATTGTTAGGTAGAAAAGTGAAAGCATCATTATGACCAAAACCAGCTAAGAAACAAACTGTTGAATGACATTGCCTGGCTAATAGAAATCAGCATTGACATAAAAATAGAGAACTCTGTTTCATAGTACATTGTCTAGTCACAAATGGCATAGGCCATAAGCTTGTCTCTAAAAACTGCAAAAATATATGATGGTGTACGTTGTACCTTTTACTTTATCTCATCCTTTAAACATCATTTTTCATTTTTTAGGAAACAGTGCAGATCTCCGATTAGTAAAAACTTACATTGAACTTGGACTTCCTGGGGGAAGAATTGATTTTCTTATGTCTGAGAGAAATCAGGTACAATGTGACAGTGTTTTCAGTGAAAACAAACATTTTTGTACCAGTTTCTACCTAAATTTTGGCCTACTACAAAATGACTGTAGTAGTAGAAATAATTTTTATGATTTCTATGTAATTTAATATAAATATATATCCAAAGGAAATATATTTGATTTAACTTTTGATTTATGATCTCTTCACATATGAAACAGTTCTAGAATTTCACATTTTTATGGAAATATTTCCTTAATTAAGCTATTGTAAATGTCTTATGTTTCATACTGGTAGTGAGCTAAACAAACAACTAAATAATGCAAGTATTTTAAGAACACTGAACCTTTTTTCCCCCGAGAAATTTGCTCTGTTTGTTCATTTTACTATAACAAGTATTGCACTCACTACCTTCTCTAAAAAACTTTGGACTTAACCATATTTTCAATATCTAAATTAAAAATAATGTTTATATTGTTAGTTTTTTATGTGATTATACATATTCCTAAATATAATGTATGTGCTTTGCTTTTTTTTTTAGAATGATACTTTTGCTGATTTTGATAGCATGACTGATCGTCTTTTGGATGAGATAATACAGTATATTCAGATATATAGTCTAACAGTCTCAAAAATAAGGTATCTAATATTATACAATTTATTTTTATATTTTTTTGAATTATAGAAAAGTTAAGCGAATTTGTGGTAGCATTGTCCTATTCTGAAATATAGGATACTGCTACTCAAATTAATTTACAATGAAAAAGAGTAAAGATTTTAGGGAAAGATCATAGTATATGATTTCATTTATAAGATAGTTCCAAAAAAGGTTATCTATAGAGAAAGAAAGTAGATTATTATTTGCTTAGAGCTGGAGAAGATGGTGGGGATAATTAAAGGATGTAGGATTTCTTTCTGAGGTGGAAAAAAGGTTTCTAAAACTGATTGTAGTGAGAGTTATAACTCTGTGAATATATTTTGAATCATTGAATTATACACTTTAAATGGAGGAAGTATATGCTTGGAGTTACGTATATGTATATGAAGCAACAAAAGTACTTTCAAGTACTTTCAAAGTTTGTATAATTTTTTTTTTGAGACAGGATCTTGCTCAGTCACCCAGGCTGGAGAGCAGTGGCGCCATCTTGGCTCACTGCAGTCTCAACCCCCTGGGCTCAGCCAGTCCTCCCAACTCAGCTCCCCAAGTAGCTGGAGCCACAGGTGTGCACCACCATGCCCAGCTAATTTTTGTAGAGATGGGGGTTTTGCCATGTTACCCAGGCTGGTCTCAAACTCCTGAGCTCCAAGTGATCCTCCCACTTTGGCCTCCCAAAGTGCTGGGATTACAGACATATGCCATCGTGCCCAGCCAGGTTTTATGACAACTGTATACTTTTGAGAGTCAGTTTTCAACAAGCAGTAGATGATGATTACACCAATATGAGTTTTTATTACTTAATTAGATCTTGTTAATAGATGTAGGAGAGAAGAGTCTTTGTTTCCAAAAAGGTGGAATAAACTGACTACATTCATATCCCAGCTAAGTTAGAGGAAGAAGCTGGTTCAGCATACTGTAAGCTTTTGGAAAGTTTGTTTCCAACTTGAAGTATAGGGAATAAGAAGAGAGGTAAGCAGTTTTGACCTAAAGTCATTTTTAAAAACAGAATTCTGTTAAAATATGGGAGAATGTGCAGATGTATTGATGGGAAGAAGACATTATTTTCTTGTTGTAATTATTCATTTGTGGTTCTTAAAATCTTGTTTAGCTTTTATTGGTTCATTATTTTATGATGAGAAAAATAATACGTTATTTCAATCTATTCCTCCTCAAAAATATTGTCTTTCAGGTTAGATTGTCAGTTATAATCAGTTTTTTTAAGTGTAATCTGGTTGATTGTAGACTATTAACTACCATCAGAATTCCCACCCCCACTACTTTAGGAAGTTCAGTTTGGGAGGGAAGTTTGTCCTGAGCTTCTCGCAAGATATATCTGTAAGCTAGACAGTTTTCAAGCTCTCTTCTTTCACTGCTAATTGTCCCCAAGGAATCTTATACCATCTATTATAAAATAACGGTAAGTAAACAGGTTCTTTTGATTTAAACCAGGGGCCCCCAAACCCTGGGCCACAGACTGGTGCCTGTCCAGTGCCTCTTAGGAACCGCACAGCAGGAGGTGAGTGGCACTGGGGCGGGTGAGGTAGCATTACCACCTGAGCTCCACCTCCTGTCAGATCAGTGGTGAGCATTAGATTTGTGAACCCTATTATAAACTGCACATGTGAGGGATCTAGGCTGTGTGTTCCTTATGAGACACTAATGTTTGAAGTGGAATAGTTTAACCCCAAAAGCGTCCCACAACTCCCTGTTCATGGAAGAATTGTCTTTCATGAAACCGGTCCCTGGTACCTAAAAGGTTTGGGCCTACTGATTTAAACCGTTTCATAATTAAAGTGAAGTGCTAGCTACATAAATATTATTCTTTTTGCATAATTGAAGATTTATCGTAGGAAAATTCACATATTTTACCTATGTCTTGAAAATATTGTTAGTCAAAAACTGTCCATCTTTGAAGTATAGACCAGAGAATAAGAGAAACAGATGTATAATTTCTCCAAGTTGTCCTTCATAAATACAGTTTCATCATTTTGTTTGAAATGATGAGTTAATAAGTAAATAATTTCTGTATATGCCCAAGAAGGCAAATGTGTAATCTAATCATATTATCTTTATATGTGTATATTTCTAAGCAGTTACAAACTAAGAGTAAAAATTTTCAGATTAATATCTTGTTTCTATAAACACTTAAATTCTATAATAATGAGGAACTTCTATACATTCTCACATTTTTCCCTTCAAAATGTGGTATATCATTTCAAAGTATCACTATACTTTTAAAATACTAGAAATTTTCAAATTCTCAATATTTCACATCCATTTTGTAGCGTATCAGCTTTGATTTTTGTTTCTAAAACTAGTGCTGTGGGAAAAATGACTTTTGTTTTTCTTCTTAAAGCTTTATTGGACATTCGTTGGGCAATTTAATCATTCGTTCAGTGCTTACAAGGCCAAGATTTAAATATTACCTCAACAAACTTCATACCTTTCTATCTCTTTCTGGACCTCACCTTGGTACACTCTACAATAGCAGTGCTCTTGTTAATACAGGTAAAAAGTTTTATTGTTCTGCATTAAAAATGTGAAATAGGGAGAAAAATGTGAACTACGTATTTTCTGGTGTTTATTTTAGAGCCAATTTGTCACATACTGGGAATTTCATGAAACAAAATATATAGCTGACTTTTCTTATATTGAGATGGTATTTGTTAAAAGTCACAAGAGCATATTTTTCATTAAATTCTAAATATTTTTGGTAAAGTTTTATCTTATAAACAAACTATTTTGTACTCCATTACTTGAACAGATAACAAACACCTACATTTAATGTATTACAAACTGACAACATTTTATATAGAATATTAACTCTAATTTTGGTTCAAAAACAGTGAAGAGATATTATAAGAATATAATTTTTAAGAAGGTGATTCAAAATTTCTAAACAAGTAAAATGAAAGTTAAGACCCGAATTTTAATTAATATTTATATTCTCGTCAGAAATATTTGGTACTTGATTTGCTCTCTTTTTTGCGGGGGAACAGAGTCTCACTCTCACCAGACTGGAGTTCTCAGCTTACCACAACCTCCCAACTCCGTGGTTCAAGCGATTCTCCTGCCTCAGCCTCCTTAGTAGCTGGGATTACAGGCGCACGACACCACACCCAGCCAATTTTTGTATTTTTACTAGAGACGGGGTTTCACCATGTTGGCCAGGATGGTCTTGATCTTCTGACCTCATGAGCCCCTGCACTTGGCCTTGATATTCCTTTCGTTTGGCTTGGTTTTTCCCTTAGATTTTTATAAAAATGGTTTATAAGTTAGTCAGTTGATCCCCATTGTGAGAATAAATTATATTTAACTCTGTCTCTTTTCATGGATCCTTGAAAATCTTATTTCTATTTCCTTTACCACTTCCTTTTATTGACAAACCATACCTTGTTTTCTGTATCCCATTTCAAGTTGGTCACTTAAAAATACAGTCAGTTCTAGACTTTTACAGTTTGAAAAAGAGGGAATGAGAAAAATGAAGTCCTTAAATAATGTAGAATAGAATCCAACATGAAAAGAATATGGTACTTTGAACTGCATTCTTCACTAAACTTTTTCCCAGATGTGTTTCCAGCTATCAGATTTAACTAATTAAAGGATTGTTTTCCCACTCTTTTATTCCTCTGCTTCCCTGTCTAATATTAGAAGCAATGAAAATGGAAAGGAATATTTCATAGTCTTGAAAACCAGCTCGAGTGATTGAGATTTTGCTTAATTTTCTTAAGAGGAAGATGCATTTAAATATGGGTTACTGATAATATAAAAAATATAATTAATAGAAAACATGATACTCAGCTGTCACTAGAAAACATTAAACAATTTTTCTTTCTAAGACATGATCCATTTGCAATTAGTCTATTACATCACAAACTAATTATCTACAGACTGATCATTCTACACAGGCATTTGACCTACTGTATTTGAAGTTTTTCTTCATCTGCTTCTTTATCATTTGAACAAATATATCTAAAGGTATAATTTTTCTGATTTGTTCTTCATATGCTATTATCTGTTTCATTACTGAATGAAATAGAAATAGCAAGCCGTTCATCAATCACCATTAATTCATAGTTAACGTAAGCATGCATGTGTATAAATGTTATCATAACATGGAAATATTTTCCAAATATATTTTTGATTAGCCAACAAAAATGCTGATTTAGGCAATGTCATCTTTTGAAGTGAAATATATATTAATAATCTTGGCATATGTTTCTGTATATGTCATTTCATACTTCTATATTATATATGACTCTCTAGGTCTCTGGTTTATGCAGAAATGGAAAAAATCAGGTTCGCTTTTGCAACTGACATGTCGAGATCACTCAGACCCTCGCCAAACTTTTTTATATAAGCTTAGTAACAAAGCAGGTAAGTGTATGATAACAGTTTGGAAAATATGCATGTGAAAACTTTTTTTTAAAATAAGCATTTAGCAAATAAATTATCAACGTGTCTTTCTAGTGATTAAGATAAAGTGTCAGTCTACTGTAATTTCTTAATAATGAAATGGCAAAAATCAGAACTGAAACTAAGCAGTTGAAAGACATTTCTTTAGTCTTTTTCACATGACTGTTATTTCTCTTTTGTGAGCTACACAGCTACTTTAAATTGCCCTAGGAATTTTCAGCATTTGTAAGTCAGTGCCAGTTATGTTAGTCCCTATTTTTAAACCAGGTTTCTGCATGTTCTATTCCCACCCTGTTCTAGCTGACTCCCACCCTAATCCTCACCCCTTTTTATAAACTACCACATTTTTCTACCTTCATATTCATATTATATTATATTATATTATATTATATTATATTACATGGCTAGCAAACATTTCTCGAAGTGTCAGAAAATAAACTGTTAATGATTAGTCTTTCTACAGTTCTCAGTACTGGATGAATCTTACTATTTATTTCTTACTAACTAGTTATTAAATATATTCCTCATCTTGCATATATATTCCGGATTTTTACAACCTAAAGTTGTCAACTGCTACTTTGCCATTTTTACTCTCTATAAATAACCTTACTTCTGACCTTATAATCTCCCTTGATTCATCCTCACACATCTTCCCAACATATTTTTTCCAGTGTCCTTTGAAATCTTTGAGGGAAACAGACTGCCTTTATCTTTAATTTCTTCAAAGAATGTTATCTCCACTTACCTCTGGAAGTGGAGATATAACTGAAACAGATTTTTTCCCCCTACCATACTCCATGTCTTCATTCCCCCTGGCTATAGACAGGAGTTTGGCAACCTTTTTTTTTTTAAAGGGCCAGATAGTAAATATTTTGGCTTTGCAAGCCATACAATCTCTTTTCAACTACTTAACAATAACCATTGTAGTATGAAAGCAGCCACAGAAAATACTGAAACAAATGAGCATGACTGTGTTTCAAACAAACTTTATTTATTAAAAACTAAAAACAGCAGTAGCCAAATCTCGTAGGCCATTATCTTGCTAATACCTGCTATAGAAGCCTAGTTTCTCCTTTACTAAGTCCCACCTGAAGTAAAGAAAATAGTACTCTGTTGCAGTCATTGCTCCTCCATTGTCTTATAAAAACACTTTATTTGAGGCTTGTACCATCCAAGCTGTGCTACCATCTATTCTTCTTTAATATAATGACCTCCTGGTTATCCCAGAAGGATAAAAGACATTGACAAATGTTGTAACATGAATATGTTTGGGAAAAGATTCTCCCCTTGTATCTTAACATACTTAGTCCTGGAGTCATTTTTGGTAATTTGAAGAGTCAACCCTTTAGATAATTCATTATGCATCAGAGTGCCTTTCTCAACTCCAGCATCCCTCCATTCCACTCCATGTTGAACTCATACCCATGGCTACACTGTACTCCTGAAATTTCAGCCAGTGTACCATTCTGTTACTGTGATGTCTTATTCCTTCTTTTTCTCTCACTCTCTTCTCATCTGCTTTTTAGACTCATTGTGATTCTTACTATATTTTCTTAAGTCCACTCTGTCCTTCATGGTTTTACTCCCTTCCTGACTCAAGTCTCAGACTCCGTGGATTACTATTGTCATTCATGTATTACTTTTGTCATTCGCGTACTAATCTTTGTTTTTCTATCTTCATCATCTTGCAAATCTATATTACCGTTTTTATACCTAGCCTTTGAGCTCTTCCAGAAAAGATCACACAGACACACAGATTCGGCAGCACTATAGATTCATGGGGTCCCTATCTAGTTATCTCTACTTGGCTTCCTATCTATTTATTCCCTTAAGACACTCTCCCAAAAATTTTCCCCTTTCCTCAAACTTCTGATTTTTACAGTCACTTTCACCACTTCCCCCTTTTCTTCACTTTTCTTGTTCCTGTCCGCACCACTCCACTGAAGCTTGCCAAATCAGTGATCTCTTTTCTTTTCTTTTCTTTGAACATTAAGAAATTTAAGACTACTGAAAATTCCTTCCTGAAATACTTTCCTTTCTCCATTTTTGTAGCATCCACCTCTCCTGGTTTTCTTCCATCTTGGCTTTTTTCTGCTTCCTATGTGGGCTCCTTTTCTTTCCTTGCCCCTTTTTGTTCTTGTGTTTTAGCCACTGTCTTCTGCTCTTCTCACTCTGTACATTCTTCTTGGACAGCATGATTCCATATCCATCTTTACCATTGGTAGCTGTCAAATATTAATATATATCTCTAGCTTGTCCTCTGTGTTGTGCTCTAGACTTCTACACCTAGAGGCCTACTGATCATCTTCATGTAGATGTCTCATGGGTGCTTCAGATCTGGTGTTTTCGGACAGTTCATCTGTCCACTCTGATTTCTTCTCTGGATTCCACATCTACAGGAATGGCACCACCATCTGCCTAGTGAGAAACTTAGAAACTGTTTTTGACTCTGCTTTCTAATTTACATCCCGTATCTACAGAATTACCAAGTTTTAAAACACTTAGCCTTCTTAGTGGCTGATGGATGCTTCTTTTCTTCTTCTTTGCCACTGCCTTAGTCCAGCCTTCATCATTTTTACTTAGATTATTGTTCAAACTGGTTACCTTGCCACCTGTATACCCGCTTCTTCCTAATCTCACTTTCTCATTAGATGAAATGATCATGCAGTGAGGCCATAGATTATATTCAGCATCTAATATCAAACCATATTGGTCCCATTTGAAAATCTTTTATGATGCTTTTTGGTGTTCACAGTAAGGTTTAGATTCTGTGGACAAGAACATCAAGCCTTCTATAATCTGGTCTCTGATTCTCTGTTTTGTTTTTATCCTGTTCACAAACACAGACACACACACACACACACACACACACACGCACGCACGCACACACTCACCCTTTGCTGTGGTCATGCTATTCACGGTTTTTTATTGTTTGCATTATCTTGTGTTTTTTGTATCACCCATTCCTCCTCATGTGTTTACCCATCTTTTCAGAACTAATTCACACACATACACACACACACAGCCTTTGCTGTGGTCGTGCTATTCACAGTTTTTTATTCTTTGGAGTCTCTCATGTTTTTTGTATCACCCATTCCTCCTCATGTGTTTACTCATCTTTTCAGAACTAATTCTGTTTATCTTCTAAAATTAAACTCTAATGCGACCTGCTATCAAAAGCTTTTCTTGATGCCCTGATTTAATGTTCCTCTACTCTCAGAGTACTCCCTATATACCTGTGGGGTTTTTTGAGACAGGGTCTCACTCTGTCATCCAGGCTGGAGTGCAGTGGCACGATCATAGCTCACTTCAGCCTTGAACCCTTGGGCTCAAGCAGTTCTCCCACTTCAGCCTCCTAAGTAGCTATTCCATATATACTTTTATGTCTCAAATATGTCTCCAGGACTGATTTCATTAATGAATTTCAATCCTCATTTGCCTGCCAGACATTTCAATTTACATTTCAAAATAAATATGTCTAAAACTGAACATACTGTCTGTCTTCTTTGCCCACTTCTCCTGTTGTCCTTTTTTTCTCTCAGTTACTTCTTTGAGATATCTTAAGGTCATCTTTGACTGACCTCACTTCTTTGCCTCCTATGTCTCAAAATTTTTAATATTATCTCGGAACTTCCATAGCATTATATATCAACCTTTTACCATATTCATTATAGTATATCTCATGTCAGTTATTTTTTTGTCTTAATTTCCTTAAGTAGGATCTGTCATGACAACTCATTCCCATTTCCCACATACACATTCAGTATGTACGTTAGCTCTTCTAGGGTACTTCCATTGAATTAACAAATGAATCAATGATATTTTTAATAATATTTTCAGTATTCAAAACAGTTCAAATATTGTATAATAAGGTGTAATTATAACCTATATATTCAGCAACCAGTGGTTCCAAGTCTGAAGTTACCTGCTTTTGTGAACTTCAACTCTGGCCATTTAAATCTACATCTGTTTTTTTTTTCCTCATTCCTGTCACCCCTGTCTTCCATTCTACTCTTGAAATATTTGATGTTAGTAGACTTAGTTATTGAAAATAGCACCTCTTTTGAGTCCTGTTTAGCTTTTTCAGGATTCTACCTTGAATGCTGTTCATAATATGAGAAAGAGATTTGAGAACGATTATTGCATGTATTGTCTAGTACTAGAATCAGTGAACGGAAAATTATAGATTGGGTTTTATAATTTTGTTTGTAATGATACAAAGCATCAATGGTAAGTTACAATATACAGAAATATATACTTGAATGACAAAATTATAAGCTATTTCTACAAACTCAAATATGGCATATGCTTCTCATGTGGGAAAAACAACATTAAACTAGAACTATTGTGTGTAGCCGTCATACTGCTGCTGCCAACAGGTTAGAAAATGTGTGAAAGGCAAAGCTGAACATAAATGTTTCTGAACATAAAAGCCTGTGTCTTTATACATCATTATACAAAGTAAAATTTAATTAGAGATAGTAATAGCAATGTAAGAATATCTAAACTGTGAAGAAAATATTACTAAATTTTTACAATATAGATTCTATAGTCCATGGCCTTCCACATTTCCACAGATATGTGGGTTATTAAGTTTATAATTATTAACAGAAGTGAGTAGATCTTTTGTAGCTAAGTTGTTCTTAATAATTAGTTCAGTTTTTTATTTTAAATTATTGTTTGCCTTATAATACATGATCTCATTATATCTCAAATTTATATATATATTTAAAATTGTTAAGAAATCAATTCTGACATCACACATAGGTATTAATTATAGTTCAAACACTGACTAGACTACCTAACTTAAATAAACTCCAGTGTCCTTATTGGTAAAATGAGAATAATAGTATCGCAAAAGATTATTAAAATAATTAAATGAGGTAATATGTGTATGGTGATTCTTTAGAGTTCAAAACTTAATAAATGTTAAATGGTTAAAAAAATGAAGAAGTGACTTAAGTAAAATAATACTAGTATCATAGGCTGGGTGCAGTAGCTCACATCTGTAATCCCAGCACTTTGGGAGGCTAAGGCAGGTGAATTGCTTGGGCTTAGGAGTTTAAGACCAGCCTTGGCAACATGATGAAACCCTAGCTCTACAGAAAATACAAAAATTAGCCAGGCGTGTTGATGTGCACCTGTAATCCCAGCTACTCCAGAGGCTGAGGCACAAGAATTGCTTGAACCAGGGATGTGGAGGCTGCAGTGAGCCGAGGTCATGCCACTGTACTCCACCATGGGGGATAGAACCAGACTTTGTCTCAAAAAATAAAAGCAAACAAAAAATGTCCGCTAGTGCTGGGCATGGTGGCTCATGCCTCTAATCCCAGAACTTTGGGAAACTGAAGCATGTAGATCAACTAAGGTCAGGCGTTGAAGACCAGCCTGACCAACATGGTGAAACCCTGTCTCTACTAAAAATACAAAAATTAGCCAGGTGTGTTGGTGGCCGCCTGTAATCCCAGCTACTAGGGAGACTGAGGCAGGAGAATCACGTGAACCCAGGAAACAGAGGATGCAGTGAGCTGAGATTGTGCCATTGCACTCCAACCTGGGCAACAAGAGCGAAACTCTGTCTCAGAAAAAACAAAAAGCATAACTAATATTACGGATTACAGAAATTGACTTTTTACGTAATATATATCTATTTTAGGAAATTTTTTAAAATTGCATTTTAGGTTTCAGAGTACATGTGAAGAACATGCAAGATTGTTGCATAGGTACACACATGGCAATGTAATTTGCTGCCTTCCTACCCATCACCTATATCTGGCATTTCTTCCCATGCTCTCTCTCCCCAACTCCCTACTCCCCGCTGTCCCTCCCCTATTTCCCCCCAACAGACCCCAGTATGTGATGTTCCCCTCCCTGTGTTCATGTGTTCTCATTGTTCAACACCCGCCTCTGAGTAAGAACATGCGGTGTTTGATTTTCTGTTCTTGTGTCAGTTTGCTGAGAATGATAGTTTCCAGGTTCATCCATGTCCCTACAAAGGACACGAATTCATTGCTTTTGATGGCTGCATAATATTCCATGGTGTATATGTGCCACATTTTCCCTATCCAGTCTATCATCAATGGGCATTTGGGTTGATTCCAGGTCTTTGCTATTGTAAACAGTGCTGCAATGAACATTCATGTGCATGTGTCCTTATAGTAGAACGATTTATAATCCTTTGGATATATACCCAGTAATGGGATTGCTGGGTCAAATGGAATTTCTATTTCTAGCTCCTTGAGGAATCGCCACACTGTCTTCCACAGTGGTTGAACTAATTTACACTCCCACCAACAGTGTACAAGTGTTCCTATTTCTCCACATGCTCTCCAGCATCTGTTGTCTCCAGATTCTTTAATGATCGCCATTCTAACTGGTGTGAGATGGTATCTCAATGTAGTTTTGATTTGCATTTTTCTAATGACCAGTGATGATAAGCATTTTTTCATATGTTTGTTGGCCTCATGTATGTCTTCTTTTGTAAAGTGTCTGTTCATGTCCCTCACCCACTTTTGAATGGGTTTGTTTTTTTCTTGTAAATCTGTTTTAGTTCTTTCTAGATTCTGGATATTAGCCCTTTGTCAGATAGGTAGATTGCAAAAATTTTTTCCCTTTCTGTTGGTTGCACTCTAATGATTGTTTCTTTTGCTGTGCAGAAGCTGTGGAGTTTGATTAGGTCCCATTTGTCTATTTTGGCTTGTGTTGCCAATGCTTTTGGTGTTTTGGCCATGAAGTCCTTGCCTACGCCTATGTCCTGAACAAGTTTTGCCTAGATTTTCTTCTAGGGTTTTTATGGTGTTAGGTCTTATGTTTAAGTCTTTAATTCATCTGGAGTTCATTTTATTTATTTATTTATTTATTTATTTATTTATTTATTTTATTGCATTTTAGGTTTTGGGGTACATGTGATGAACATGCAAGATTGTTGCATAGGTACACACTTGGCAGTGTGGTTTGCTGCCTTCCGTCCCCTCACCTGTATCTGTCATTTCTCCCCATGCTATCTCTTCCCACCTCCCCACCCCCCCGCCCCTCCCCCATTTCCCCCCAACGGACCCCAGTGTGTAGTGCTCCCCTCCCTGTGTCCATGTGTTCTCATTGTTCAACACCCACCTATGAGTGAGAATATACGGTGTTTGATTTTCTGCTCTTGTGTCAGTTTGCTGAGAATGATGGTTTCCAGGTTCATCCATGTCCCTACAAAGGACGTGAACTCATCGTTTTTGATGGCTGCGTAATATTCCATGGTGTATATTTACCACATTTTAGTGTTAAGATGTGAGGAAGGGGTCCAGTTTCTGCTTTCTGCACGTGGCTAGCCAGTCTTCCCAACACCATTTATTGAACAGGGACTCCTTTCCCTATTGCTTGTTTTTGTCAGGTTTGTCAAAGATCAGATGGTTGTAGATATGTTGTGTTGCCTCCAAGGCCTCTGTTCTATTCCATTGGTCTGTATCTCTGTTTTGGTACTGGTACCATGCTGTTTTGATTACTGTAGCCTTGTAGTATAATTTGAAGTCCTGTAGTGTGGTGCCTCCCACTTTGTTCTTTTTGCTTAGAATTCACTTGGCTATGCGGGCTATCTTTTGGTTCCATATGAAGTTTAAGGTGTTTTTTTTTCCAGTTTTGTGAAGAAGGTCATTGGTAGCTTGATGGGGGTAGCATTGAATCTGTAAATTACTTTGGGCAGTATGGCCATTTTCACGATATTGATTCTTCCTAACCATGAACATGAAATGTTTCTCCATCTGTTTGTGTCCTCTCTTGTTTCCTTGAGCAGTGGTTTGTAGTTCTCCGTGAAGAGGTCCTTTAGGTTCCTTGTTAGTTGTATTCCTAGGTATTTTATTCTCTTTGTAGCAATTGTGAATGGCAGTTCATTCTTGATTTGGCTCTCTTTAAGTCTGTTATTGGTGTATAGGAATGCTTGTGTTTTTTGCACATTGATTTTGTGTCCTGAGACTTTGCTGAAGTTGCTTATCAGTTTGAGAAGACTTTGGGCTGAGACGATGGGGTCTTCTAGATAGACAATCATGTCTTCTGCAAATAGAGACAGTTTGACTTCCTCCTTTCCTATCTGAATGCCCTTTATTTCTTTTTCTTGCCTGATTGCTCTGGCTAGAACTTCCAATACTATATTGAATAGGAGTGGTGAGAGAGGGCATCCTTGTCTAGTGCCAGATTTGAAAGGGAATGCTTCCAGGTTTTGCCATTCAGTATAATATTGGCTGTTGGTTTGTCATAAATAGTTTTATCATTTTGAAATACATTCTGTCAATACCTAGTTTATTGAGGGTTTTTAGCATAAAGGCTGTTGAATTTTGTTAAAGGTCTTCTCTGCATCAGTTGAGATAATCATGTGGTTTTTGTCTTTGGTTCTGTTTATGTGGTGAATTACGTTTATAGACTTGCATATGTTGAACCAGCCTTGCATCCCCAGGATGAAGCCTAATTGATCATGGTGGATAAGCTTTTTGATGTACTGTTGCAATCAGTTTGCCAGTATTTTATTGAAGATTTTTGCATCTATGTTCATCATGGATATTAGTCTGAAGTTTTCTTTTCTTCTTGAGTCTCTGCTGGGTTTTGGTATCAGGATGATGTTGGTCTCATAAAATGATTTGGGAAGGATTCCCTCTTTTTGGATTATTTGGAATAGTTTCAGAAGGAATGGTACCAGCTCTTCTTTGTATGTCTGGTAGAATTTGGCTGTGAACCCATCTGGACCTGGACGTTTTTTGGTGGGTAGGCTCTTAATTGCTGCCTCAACTTCAGACCTTGTTATGGTCTATTCAGGGATTTGACTTCTTCCTGGTTTAGACTTGGGAGGATGCAAGTGTCCAGGAATTTATCCATTTCTTCCAGGTTTACTAGTTTATGTGTGTAGAGTTGTTTGTAATAATCTGATGATGGTTTGTATTTCTGTGGAATCTGTGGTGATATCCCCTTTATCATTTTTTATTGCATCTATTTGATTCTTCTCTCTCTTTTTTTTTTTTTTTTTTTTAATAGCTATGGCTCGTGGTCTGTTTTGTTGATCTTTTCGAAAAACCAGGTCCTGGATTTATTGATTTTTTTTGAAGGTTTTTTTGTGTCTCTATCTCCTTCAGTTCTGCTCTGATCTTAGTTATTTCTTGTCTTCTGCTAGCTTTTGAGTTTTTTTGATCTTGCTCCTCTAGCTCTTTCAATTTTGACGATAGGGTGTTGATTTTAGATCTCGCCTTGCTTCTCATGTGGGCATTTATTGCTGTATATTTTCCTCTAGACACTGCTTTAAATGTGTCCCAGAGATTCTGGTATGTTGTGTCATTGTTCTGGTTGGTTTCGAAGAACATATTTATTTCTGCCTTCATTTCATCATTTATCCAGTCAACATTCAAGAGCCAGTTGTTCAGTTTCCAAGAAGCTGTGCGGTAGTGAGTTAGTTTCTCAATTCTGAGTTCTAACTTGATTGCACTGTGGTCTGAGAGAATGTTTGTTATGATTTCCATTCTTTTGCATTTGCTGAGCAGTGATTTACTTCCAATTATGTGGTCAGTTTTAGAGTAGGTGTGATGTGGTGCTGAGAAGAATGTATATTCTGTCAATTCAGGGTGCAGAGTTCTGTAAATGTCTATTAGGTTTGCTTGTTCCAGGTCTGAGTTCAAGTCCTGGATATCCTTGTTAATTTTCTATCTGGTTCATCTGCCTAATATTGACAAAGGGGTGTTATAGTCTCCCACTATTATCATGTGGGAGTCTAAGTCTCTTTGTAAGTCATTAAGAACTTGCCTTATGTATCTGGGTACTCCTGTATTGGGTGCGTATATAGTTAGGATCGTTAGCTCTTCTTGTTGCATTGATCCTTTTACCATTATGTAATGTCGTTCTTTGTCTCTTTTGATCTTTCTAGGTATAAAGTTTGTTTTATCAGAGATGAGAATTTCAACTCCTGATTATTTTTTGCTCTCCATTTGCTTGGTAAATCTTCCTCCATCTCTTTATTTTGAGCCTTTGTGTATGTGTCTTTGCATGTGAGATGGGTTTCCTGGATACAGCACACTGATGGGTTTTGGCTTTTTATCCAATTTGCCAGTCTGTTTCTTTTGATTGGGGCATTTAGCCCATTTACATTTAGGGTTAATATTATTATGTGTGAATTTGATCCTGCCATTTTGATGCTAGCTGGCTGTTTTGCCTGTTAGTTGATGCAGTTTCTTCATTGTGTTGATGCTCTTTACCATTTCATATGTTTTTGGAGTGACTGGTACTCATTGCTTTTCATGTTTAGTACCTCTTTCAGGAGCTCTTGTAAAGCAGGCCTGGTGGTGATGAAATCTCTAAGTACTTGCTTTTTTGTAAAGGATTTTATTTTTCCCACTTTTGAAGCTTAGTTTGGCTGGATATGAAATTCTGGGTTGAAAGTTCTTTAAGGATGTTGAATGTTGGCCCCCACTCTCTTCTGGCTTGTAGGGTTTCTGCTGAGAGATCTGCTGTGATTCTGATGGGCTTCCCTTTGTGGATAACCCGACCTTTCTCTCTGGTTGCCCTTAGCATTTTCTCCTTCATTTCAACCCTGGTGAATCTGACGATTATGTGCCTTGGGGTTGCTCTTCTTGAGGAATATCTTTATGGTGTTCTCTGTATTTCCTGGACTTGAATATTGGCCTGTAGGTTGGGGAAATTTTCCTGTATAATATCCTAAAGAGTATTTTCCAGCTTGGATTCATTCTCTCCGTCACATTGAGGTACACCTATCAAACATAGATTAGGTCTTTTCACATAGTCCCATATCTGTTGGAGGCTTTGTTCATTCCTTTTTACCCTTTTTTCTCTAATCTTGCCTTCTTGTTTTATTTCACTGAGTTGATCTTCGGCCTCTGATACCCTTTCTTCTGCTTGGTCAATTCAGCTGTTGAAACTTGTGTATGCTTCGTGAAGTTTTTGGTCATGTTTTTCAGCTCCATCAATTCACTTATATTCCTCTCTAAGTTGTTTATTCTCGTTAGCATTTCGTCAAATCTTTTTTCAAGGTTCTTAGTTTCTTTGCATTGGGTTAGAACATGTTCCTTTAGCTCACAGAAGTTTCTTATTACCCACCTTCTGAAGCCTGATTCTGTCAGTTCATCACACTCATTCTTTATCCAGCCTTGTTCCCTTGCTGGTGAGGAGTTGTGATCCCTTGTAGGAGGAGAGGTGTTCTGGTTTCGGGTGTTTTCACCCTTTTTGCGCCGGTTTCTTCCCATCTTTGTGGATTTATCCACTTGTCGTTTTTTGTAGTTGTTAACTTTCAGATTGGGTCTCTGAGTGGACATCCAGTTTGTTGATGATGAAGTTATTTATTTCTGTTTCTTAGTTTTTCTTCTAACAGTCAGGCCCCTCTGCTGTAGGACTGCTGAGGTCAACTCCAGGCCCTGCTTGCCTGGGGATCACCTGCAGCAGCTGCGGAGCAGTAAGGGTTGCTGGCAGTTTCTTCTTCTGCTATCTTTGTCCCAAAAGGATACCCACCAGATGTCAGTCTGAGCTCTCCTTTATAAGGTGACTCTTTGGATATACGTGGGTCAGGGAGCTGCTTGAGGAGACAGTCTGTCCTTTATAGAAGCTCAAGTGCTGCGCTGTGAGCTCCATTGTTCATTCAGAGCTGCTGGGCAGGTAACGTTTAAGTCTGCTGCAGCAGAACTCATATACCCCCCCACTTTTTTATTCCCAGGTGCTCTGTCCCTGGGAGTTAGGGCTTTATTTATGAGTTTCTGTTGTGCTGCTGCCTTTTTTCAGGACTGCCCTGCCCAGCAAGGAGGCAGCCTAGTCACTGTCTGCCTGCAGAGGCTTTGCTGAGCTACTGTGGGCTCCACCCAGCTGCCTTGTGAACTTCCCTGCAGTCCTGTTTATATAGGTGTAGTTAGAACTGCCTCAGCAATGGTGGCCCACCTTTATAATGGCAGACTCTCTCTGTAATGGCAGGCTGCCTCAGCAATGGCAAACTACCTCCATAGTGATGGACTGCGTTGGTAATGGCAGATGCCCCTCCCCAACAGAGCTGGACCATCCCGAGTTCAGCTGTGCTTGCTGTGAAACTCTCAATCCAGTTTCTGATTGCTGTTTTTTTGTGGGGGTGGGACCAGCCAAGCCTGATCACCTGGCTCCCTGCCTCAGAGCCCTTTTTTTTTTTTTTTTTTTTTTTTTCAGTTGAACGGATGACTCTGTCTCCCAGGTGTTCCAGTCACCTGTTGAAAAGGCGCCAGGATCTGTGTTATTTCCCATGTGGTGACCCACTGTGCCGGCTGAAACAGCCGCTTGGAGATTCGTGGCACTTTTTTGCCCGGGAATCTCCTGGCCTGGCTCCCTGTTTCAGTCCCCTTTTTTATCAGTTGAATGGGTGACTCTGTGTCCCAGGAGCTCCAGTCGCCAGCTAAAACTGCTCCCAGACCCGTGTATTTTGTATGGAGAACCGCTGCGCCGGGGCACTGGCAAAACAGCCATGCCGGCAAAAACAGCTGCGCCAGCCAAAACAGCCATGCTGGTGACCCATAGGGATCCTCCGCCTGGGAATCTCCTGCTCTGTGGGCAATAAAAATCTGTCTGGAAATGCGGCGTCCACCCTCACTGCTTTCTCTGGGAGCTGCAATCCTGAGCTGCTCCTAATTGGTCATCTTAGAACCTCTCAGGAAATTTTTTTAACAGAACTTTTATCTAAATGCTGATATCAGCTATAAAAATTATTTGAGTGACTTAAAATTGTTTTTATGTTTTAAGATTTTTGTTTGTACTCACGAGTTTATTAGTTTACACTTGAATTGAATTAATGTCCATTTTGGAAAAAAATATTAAAGAGTATTGTTTTCTGGCTGGGTGCAGTAGCTCATGCCTGTAATCCCAGCACTTTGAGAAGCCGGCTGAGTTGGGTGGATCACCTGAAGTCAGGAGTTTGAGATCAGTCTGGCCAGCATGGTGAAACCCTGTCTCTACTAAAAATACAAAAAATTAGGCAGATGTGGTGGGGCACACCTGTAATCCCAGCTACTCAGCAGCCTGAGGCAGGAGAATCACTTGAACCCAGGAGTTGGTGGCTACAGTGAACCGAGATGCCACTATACTCCAGCCTGGGCAACAGAGCAAGACTCCGTCTCAAAAAGAAAAAGAGTACTATTTTTTAATTGTGACAGATGCATTGGTTAATACTAAAATATTGGAAAAATAACAGCTAATACATATGTAACATTTACCATGTTCTAGGTACAATTTAAACACATAGACATATTAGCTTATTTTAACCCTCTGGGGTAGGAATATTGTCCCCATTTTGCAGATGAGGACACTGAAGCACAGAGAGATTGAATGACTTGCCTGAGGTTGCTTAACTTTATGAAAAGCTAGTAAGCATTTGTGCATGGTTCACACTGCATCATGTTCAACCAATAATGGTACATTTTCAAGAACTTAAGAAGCTACTTCTAGTTGTACTTTTAAATAACAAGTATTTCAATTTATTTTAAAATTATAATTTTGTAGAGGTTGAAACAGTTCTCTATTTCATGTGGCGTGTTTGAGTTTTTGGGGAGGTTTTGGGAGGCCACATCTAGTGAATTGTGAGAAATTAGTAGTCTGTCCCTAGAAAGTTGCTATTCCTTTATATTTACATATAATTACTTTATTCACAAAATAGAATATATAGGTTCACATCAAACAAGTTAAATAAAACAGGAAAACATAGAACAAAGGAAAAGCATATTTAACCAATATGCTATTCTTAAGTGTTTTAAAACAATAAAAGTGATCATTTCTTTTTTATATTTTATTATTCTAAAGCTACATTCTTAGATGCTCTAGTTTGATTATTGCTTCAGTTTCTTCTGAACAGCGAATTTTCCATTGCTTTGAAAAAGCCTAAAATTATTTGTCTAAATCAAAATCCAGCCTTTTTCTCTTTTGCCTTTTTTATTTAAGCAAGGCCTCCTCTGTGGGTCTTCCTTTTGAAACAGTATTTTTCTGTGCAACATATTATTAGTGAATAGCTTTCCTTTATTGAAAGCTGTTCACTATTTTAAAATGAAGAAACCTTTTTAAAACCTTAAAATAATTTGTAAAACAATTGATAAATACCGTATTTTTTAGAAAAATCATGAATTTATTGGGTGAGAAATTACCTTTTTGTGAACACAGTGGAACTGGTAAAGCGTTACAGAAATGTTGCTTTTAAAGGGAAATCATCTATGTCAATGAAGGAATTACAATGATAAACATTCATTAAATTTTTATAGCAACTTTTGACAAAACCTATGGTATTCTTCAGATTGGTAATAGAATATGTAAATAATTTGCAGATGGCACACAAGCATCTCAGCATTGAATAGCAGGGGAAAGAAAGATGAAGGAGCTAGAGCAATGTAGAAAGTAAAATAAATGTATAATATGTTGACATTAGATGACACCAGTGTTGAAGTAGTCGAGATATATTACTAAAGCAGAGAGAGGAATCATGGGCACTCTGACATTCTGTAATAAGGACTCAAAATAGCCAAATAAGAATCTATTCATTGTTGGAATTTCAAAAACAAAATATCCTATTTTAAGATCTTCCTAAAAACACCTGCCTTAGAGTCTTTTTACCAACTGTTGAATTCTGACAAATAAAGTATAACAATTAAAGAAAGCTCCTGCTGTCCTACTGTGGCACGAAGTACTCTTCGTATCCAGAAGATTACAGAGGGATTTAATCATAGGTGTCACTTTTGATTTGTAAATAATATGTATATTTTGTTTCTGAAAGTGCGGGAAAGAACCAGCATCAGCTAACATTATTTTAGGAAGAAAATTCATTCAAATTTATTCAAAATGAGTAAAAAATAGTTTAATATTGTTTAGAATATGTTAGTTTTAAAAGCACAGAGTTTTCTTAGCTTCAGCACTACTGACATTCTGGGCTGGAGAATTCTGTTTTCAGGGGTTGTCGTGAACATTGCAGCATGCTTGGCAGCATCTCTTGCCTCTGCCCCCAGATGCCAGTAGCACATACACCTTTCTACCCTCAGCGGTGACAACCAAAAATAATCTTCAGATGCTGCAGAATATTCCTTGGGGGAAAAATCACCAGTTTAGAACCACTGCTCTCGACAGTTCCAGAGGGTAAACACCAAATGACTCAATGTGAATTTCATTAAAACTCTGAAGTTTTAGAACAAATGAGTAGCCAGAAGAATTGGAAAGACTTAAGATTATGAAGATGAAAGTTGCAATTAAGGTGTTCATATACCAATCACATTATTATATAGTCCAGAGCGATATGGAGGATTTATTTTAATCTTTTTCTTGGTAAAAAGTAGCAATATAACTACAAATTTTTCTGGTTAAACCATGTTATCCTATAAATGGGGAAATCGTGTCAGTTCCCAAAATTAAAGGTAACATTCAACAAATAATTATGCATTTCAGGGGCTCAGTGAAGTTAACCCACAACCTAGTTAACTAGGTTGTCTTTGAGAAGCTAGAATCAAGGTAAGTGCAGAAAAGATGAACCTAGAATATTAGCTCCCAAAATAAAGACTTAAAACATTTTTGTTGGCTGAACTTAATTCAGATGAAGTACTACCATAACTCCTACCAGCACTGCCACTCTAGAGTCAGCTGTGCTTCACTTTGAGTTTCTGCCTTCTGTAGCCAACACTGCTAGACAAGAAATTGAAACCAAAAGATTCAAAAAGGGCCATAATATATTTAACTAACTTGGTTCTTTGCTAATATAAAAAGCAAACCTGTGCGAAAGCACAACATTAGAAGTAATAATGTTTGTTGAATGACTAGAAAACTGATTACCAAGTTTAAAATGCATTTTTAAAGTACAGTACTGATGTAAGAATCACATTTAGAAGTACAACAACATAGTGTATTTAATCAGTATTAGAATTTTAAAATTTATTTTATGATCATGAAATCTAAGAGTGAATGGGTATCTTTGAAATCCTCTGAATAATCTTTACTGATTTTGCCCGCTTCCACTGAGCTGCATGAACATGAGGAGCCATAGACACTTCTTCCAGAAATCTCAGTCTAAATCAGTAATTTCTAACCTTAGTGATGTTTTTCTGGAGAAGTACATCAGAATCTCTATAAAGAGCTATTTTGAAAAATGTCTTTAATTTTATTGAGAAAAATATAATTCCTTTTATTCTTACAAATACAGAAATAAAGCTTTCAAAAATCTTGATCAGTGGGAAATGTGTGAGGAAGTTTTAATGATCATGTAATTTGGCAAATATATAATTAATTCACACAGCAAACATCTAGAGCTGGTGATATGTAATATCGTTTATGCCTGTATTAGGAACTGCTGTTCCTAATACATAACAACCCAACAGAGAAAAAAAAATGAGCAAAAGAGAAAAGAGGTCAGCACTTTTCACACTTTGGGAGGTTGAGATGGGCAGATCACAAGGTCAGGAGATAGAGACCATCCTGGCCAACATGATGAAACCTCGTCTCTACTAGAAATGCAAAAATTAGCTGGGCATGGTGGTTCACGCCTGTAATTGCTGAACCTGGGAGGCGGAGATTGCAGTGAGCCTAGATTGTGCCACTGCATTCCAGCCTCGTGACAGAGGGAGACCCCATCTCAAAAAAGAAAGAGAGGGAGAGAGAAAAAGGCAGTTACCAAAAACTAAAATAAAAATTTTAAAAAATATACATATATATGGAAGGCCAATAAACAATAAGTTAATCATTTTTGTCATTAGGTTGGTAAAATGTAAAAGATACAGTATTGATGAGTGTGTGAAACAGAAACCTTCATATATTAATAATGGAAGGGGAAATTTTACTATCTTTTTGGAGAGTACATTTGTCAGAATTTTAAGAATTTATTCAACAATTTCCTTCAGGGGTTTTTCCTACAGAAATCTCACACAATTAGGTTTAGGCTATTCATTGCAGTGTTCTACTGTTTTTATGTCCCCTCCCCTCTGAAGTGGAATGAATATAAATGTCCTTCACTAGGGAAATAGGAGACATAGTAAACATTAATCCTGGTAATTCCATGTAATAATTTTTAAAAACGAGGTAAATATATTCGTACAAGCATGAAAAGCTGTCCCCAAAGTATTAAGTAAAAAAAGACAAAATAATATAACTATTATAATACCAGTTACATTTTTAAATGAAAAATTGTGTGTATACCAAGAAAGGAATTTGTAACAAAATACAGATTTGCCTTGGACATACTGTGGATTTGGTTCCAGATCACCATAAAAAAAGGTGAGTCACATGAATTTTTTTGGTTTCCCAGAACGTATAAAAGTTATGTTTACACTATACTGTAGTCAGAATGTGCCATAGCATTATATCTTTTTAAAAAAGTATGCATACTTTAATTTAAAAATACTTTATTATTAAAAATGCTAATGATTGTCTGAGCCTTCAGCTAGTCATAATGTTTTTGCCAATCAGAGTAGTGGTTGCTGAAAATTAAAGTGGCTATGGCAGTTTCTTAAATTACAATCACAGTGAAGTTTGCTGCATTAATTGACTCTTTCACAAAAGGTATCTCAGTAGCATGTGATGCTGTTTGATAGTATTTTACCTGGTAGAACTTCTTTCAAAATTAGTCCTCTCAAACCCTGCCACCGCTTTTTCAACTATGTTTATGTAATATTCCAAATCTTTTGTTGTTATTTCAACAATGTTTATAGCATTTTCACCACAAGTAGCTTCCATCTCAAGAAACGACTTTCTCTGTTCATCTGTAACAAGCAACTTTTCATCTATTCAAGTTTGATCATGAGATTGCAGCAATTCAGTCACATCTTCAGGTTCCAATTCTAATTCTAGTTCTCTTGCTACTTCCACCACATCTGCGGTTATTTTCTCCACTCAAGTCTTGACTTCCACAAAGTTATCCATGAAGGTTGGAATTAGCCTCTTCCAAATTTCTGTTCATGTAGACATTTTGACCTCCCATAAATCATGAATGTTCTTAATGGCATTTATAATGGTGAATTTTTTCCAAAAGGTTTTCATTTTACTTTGCTCAGCTCCATCAGAGGAATCACTACCTATGGCAGTTATCACCTTACAAAATGTATTTCTAAAGTAATAAGACTTGAAAGTCAAAATAATCGTGGATCACATGGGTTGCAGAATAGATTGTGTTAGCAGACATGGAAACATCATTAATCTCCTTATGTATCTCCATGAGAGGTCTTGGTTGAATAGGTGCATTGTTAATAAGCAGTAATATTTTGAAAGGAATCTTTTTTTCTGAGTTGTAGGTCTCAAATCTGGGCTTAAAATACCCTGTAACCCATGCTGTAAATAGATGTGCTGTAATCCAGGCTTTGTTGTTCCATTAATAGAATACAGACAGTAGACTTCGTGTAATTGTTAAGGGCTCCTGGATTTTAGGAATGATGAGTATTGGTTTCAAGGTCCCAGCTGCCTTAACCCCTAAAAAGGAGTCAGCCTGCCCTTTGAAGCCAGGCATTGATGCCTCTCTAGCTATAAAGTCATGGATGGCATCTTCTTTCAATAGAAGGCAATATTGTCAACATTGAAAATCTGTTTTTTTACTGTAGCCTTGTCATCATATACCTTAGCTAGATCTTCCAGATAATTTGCTGCAGCTTCTTTATCAGCAGTTGCTGCCTCACCTTCCACTTTTATGTTATGGAGACAACTTTCCTTCAATTTCTGCTAGCTTCCAACTATTTTCTGCAGCTTCCTCATTTTCCCCAGCCTTGAGAGAATTGAAGAGTTGGGGTCCTGCTCTGGAGTAAGCTTTGGCTAAGGGGATGTTTCAGCAGGTTTTTTTTATCCATGCCATCCAGACTTTCTCCATATCAACAATAAAGCTGTTTTGCTTTCTCATCATTTGTGTATTCACTGGAGTAGCCCTTTTAATTTCCTTCAATAACTTTTCCTTTGCATTCACATCTTGACTAACTCTTTGATACATGAAGCCTGCTTTTCAACCTATCTTGCTTTTGACATGCCTTCCTCACTAAGCTTAATCATTTCCAGCTTTTAATTTAAAGTAAGAAACAGAGTCAGACATGGTGGCTCATGCCTGTAATCCCAGAACTTTGCAAGGCCAAGGCTGGGGATCATTGAAGCCTAGGAGTTTGAGATCAGCCTGGGAAACAAAAAATTATCCCATGTATTGTCGCATACCTGTTGTTTCAGCTACCTGGGAGGTTGAGGTAGGAGGATCCCTTGAGCTCAAAAGATAAGAGGCTGCAGTGAGTCATGATTACACCTTTGCAGTGTAGCCTGAGTCAGAGTGAATCCCTGTCTCAAAAAATAAAAATAGTTAATATGAGAGACATGTGACTTTTCCTTTCACTTGAACGTTTACAGGCCATTGTGGGGTTATTGATAGGCCCAATTTCCATATAGCTGTGTCTCAGGTACTAGAGAGGCCCAAGGAGAGAGAAATACGGGCAATGGTCAGTTGGAGCAGTCAGAGTACAGTCCATAAGTTCACCCTCTTATATGGGCATAGTTCATGGCATTACAGAACAATTTCAATAGTAACATCAAAGATAACTGATCACAGATTACCATAACAGATACAAGAATAATGAAAAAGTCTGAAATACTGTAAGAATTACCAAAATATGACACAGAGACACAGAGTATGTACTGTTGGAAAAATCATGCCAGTGGACTTGCTCAACACAGGCTTGATCCACCCACTTCAGCCTCCCAAAGTTCTGGGATTATAGACATGAGCTACTGTGCCCAGCCCATTTTTTTTCCTTTTAAGGATGGGAATGTTATGGTTTTAGTGGACATATAAGCCATACGAAAGGGAAAATTGATAGCAAGAGACAGCTACTAGAGTCATGTTCTTAAATAGGAGAGATTAGGACCGAGTATAACATGAAAGGGCTGGCCTTAGGTGGGAGAATGGTCACTTGGTCAATAGGAACAAGAGTGAAGGTAGAACATACAGGTGTGATAGGTGGATGGGTGTGGAAGTTCTTTTAATTTCTTTTTAATTCTCTTAATTCTTTATTCTCAATGAAATAGGAAGCAGATCATAAGCTAAGAGTGAAGGAAGTAGAATACACTGCCAGTTTAAGGAAAAACTGTCATTTAGGAAAGTATAAAAATGTAGAGAGTTGAGCAAGGCTTCCATAGACTGGGCAGCACACAGCTCTGTCTGAAGTGGTAGATTGTGGACTAGTTCATGTAGACCTGATATGAATGGCACCCCAGGAGTTGTGCAATATGGTAGTCCTTTATAAAAACATAAATGTATACCTCTTTGAGAAGTGAAAAAGCCAATTGCACTAATGTTATGTGACTGGTTTCATGGAGCTAGGGATATAATTTTAGTAGTGTCACACCCAGATTCAAAAAGTACAGTGCCTAAAACAACTTGGGTACAAATGAAGTGGTTTTCACATTTTTGCCTTGTTTACATCTTAAAAGAATTTTGAAAACCTTTGTGTCTCATATGATTTTAGGATGACACCTAAAGAAAATGTTCTGTACATTTAAATAGTTGCAAAGGGTGTATTTTCTGGCATATTGAGCAGTATATACGTACTTTAGTTATATTTCCTTTTTTTTTTGGAGACAGAGTTTTGCCCTGTCACCCAGGCTGGTGTCAAGTGGCATGATCCCACCTCATTACAACCACCACCTCCCGGATTCAAGCAATTCTCCTGCCTCAGCCTCTGGTGTAGCTGGGACTACAGGCACATACCATTGCACCTGGCTTAAGTTTTTGTATTTTTAGTAGATACAGTGTCTCACCACATTGGCCAGGATGGTCTCTTAATTCCTGATCTCAGGCGATCCACCCACCTCAGCCTCCCAAGTGCTAGGATTATAGGCATGAGCCACTGTGCTTGGCCATTAATTGTATTTTCATAAAATAGAAAGTCTCTGCTCATTCTATTGGAGTTACAGATTTAGCTCATCCAAATTATGGGAAACATGTGCCATAAAATGCAATTGGCAAAGCCATTTCTCACTGTCAAACAGTCAAGGCAAACTGACTTTTTGACAGAAAAAGTTAGACTTTATATTTTGTTTGGTTTTCTAGAGACTCATACCGTAGGGCTATATACCTTAAGATGTGAAATAGATTGGAGAAATAATATCTTTCTCTTATAAAGTGGGAGAAAGGCAAGTCACTTTTAGAAAAGAGCTCATCTGGAGGTTGGGATCTAGAAATCAATTTTCTTTTTTTCTTTTTTCTTTTTTTATTTTTAGAGACAAGGTCTTGCTGTCACCTGGGCTGGAGTGCAGTGCTACAGCCATGGCTTACTGCACCTCCTGGGCTCAAGCAATGCTCCCACTTCAGCCTCCTGAGTAACTAAGACTACAGTCATGAAGTACTACACCTGGCTAATTTTCATATTTTTTGTAGAGACAGGGCCTCACTTTGTTGCCCAGGCTGGTTTCAAACTCCTGGGCTCAGGCAGTTTTCCCTGATCCACCTCCCAAAGTTCTGAGATTACAGGCGTGAGCCATCTCGCCCAGTCTGGAAATCAGTTTTCTTAAAGCTGTATACACCTATCTAAACCATAGAAAGTCTTAGGTGACTCCAGGGGTAAATGTGTGAATACCTGTGCTCTAGGTATTCACAAAGTAGCACTGTTAGTGTTGAAGATACTGATATCAAATTGTGTCATGAGATGTGAGAATGAATGGGAAAAATCATTTTTTCTTAATATTTTATACAATATTATTTTAAACGTGTTCAATTGACTTCTGTAAACATTTGATTATTTCATATTTCTCCTTAGGATTGTATACATTCAAAATGCCATCTCCCCCAAAAAAAGTGATATAGTCTCATTAGGAAAAAAGAGGGATGGCCTTATTTTTGGCATAGATAGTATCATACAGTCATACTTGGCTGTGTGTGAATCCATACTCTTCTCAAGATTAAGATCCTTAGGTCAGGCATGGTGGTTCATTCCTGTAATCCCAGCTCTTTGAGAGGCCAAGGCAGGTGGATCACTTTGAAGCTAGGAGTTCAAGACCAGCCTGGCCAACATGGTGAAACCCCGACTCTACTTAAAATACAAAAGTTAGCCAGGTGTGGTGGCCCACCCCTGTAATTCCAGCTACTTAAGAGGCTGAAGCATGAGAATCACTTGAATCCGGGAGGCAGAGGTTGCAGTGAGCCAATATTGTGCCACTGCACTCCAGCCTGGGCAACAGAGTGAGACTCTGCCTAAAAAAAAAAAAAAAAAAAGATCCTTGAGTTTCATGGGAGAAATGAAAAGTCTACAAAGTCCTCCTACATTTTTGATCCACAATAGTTCCCATAATTGCCCTGTCTCCAAAAATCCAAATGGCAGTAGGCATACAGTACCAAAATTTTACTGGAACATTCTAAGACAAAATTTCATGTACTACACACCCACATTATAACATATTACCATATTGATTTGTGTCTTATTTAATAATTACATACTTTTTTACTTACTAGTTCAAGCCAAATAGTAAAATTAGAACATTGCTAGTACTAAAGAGGTCAAGAACATGGTTTTAGTACTTAAATGAGTTAATTTGCAGAATATCTCAACATCCTAACCCCCAAATTCACCTAGTTAACTAAAAATGAAAATAGAGGGACCTGATAAAAATCTGTGGATGAATCACAAAACCTATTATTATTACTGAAAAATAAAAGCTTGTGTCCTTCTGACATCATACAATCCCAGCACTTTGAGAGGCTTGGTGGGCAGATCACGAGGTCAGGAGTTCAAGACCAGCCCGACCAATATGGTGAAACCCCGTCTCAACTGAAAGTACAAAAATTAGCTGGGCGTGGTGGCAGGCACCTATAGTCCCAGCTACTCGGGAGCTGAGGCAGGAGAATCCCTTGAATTGGGAGGCAAAAGTTACAGTGAGCCAAGATTGTACCACTGCACTCCAGCCTAGACGAAAAAGCAAGGCTACATCTCAAAGAAAGAAAAAAAAATTAAGAAAACATAAGTCATATTAAGCAATTGTCATAAATGAAAGTAAAAGCTTTAAATGGTTTCCTGTGGGGTGTTTTGTTTGTTTTAATGAGAAAGTATAATTTTGTTTCTTTTGAAATAGTCCCAAATATTGATAAATACCTTTTAGAAGATAAGAATGTCATGAAATACTTTAAATAGAACATTAGTCCACGTATTCTCTTTCCCCCCATCTCCACACCACTGAGCAACAGTGCTTGCTCCCAGTGCAAAACACACATTCTCATATCAGCACCAAGACTGCATAACAGTCAAGTGGGTTTTTTCTAAAGAACATATTGAAATTTGGAGAAAAGATTCATCAAGTATTGAAAAAGTCAGAAACTCAGTACTGCTAAGGAAGTTTATTTTTTGGTCGCTTAATATGGTACTAATAACTTGTTTTAAATCTGGTTAACCACTGCATTATAATTTATTCTATTCACAGGGCTTCATTATTTCAAAAACGTTGTCTTAGTGGGATCGCTACAGGATCGATACGTTCCTTATCACTCTGCCCGCATTGAAATGTGCAAAACAGCTTTAAAGGACAAACAATCAGGTAATGCAATGAAAGTATTTCAGAGAGTTACAGCTATTAATGAGCTCTCCAAAATTTTTCTTGTGGTCACTTTTTCTCCTGTCACCCTTCTCTTTCCTGTTACTTCCTTTCCATCCACTTATATTAACAGCTATCCTCCTTCATTTTTCTTCCTTTCTTCTCACCTACCACGTGAACTGTCTTTACCAATGAAGTAGTTCTTTCATCTGATTACAAATTCCTCTCTATTTTGCTGCCTCAAAAGTAGTTCATACTTTGATTTTCTCTGAATTACTAGGATCGACAATTGTGGTCATCATTGTCGCATGTTCTGCTGTATCTCACTTTTACGCAAAGGTGGCAGCAAGGATTTGCCCCTCTTTACTGATAGTAAATGATAAAAATAGTAAAATATAGTAAATGATAAAGACTTTATTTGTTCTTTTGCTATTTGTGAATAACAAATTTAAATTATAGCTATTTGGAGCTAGAAGGAGACTCGAGTCCTGTTTGTTCATTTTATAAATAAGGCCCATAGATACTAAGTGGCTTAGCCAAAGTCAGTTAATTACAGGCTTAGGTCAAGAACCTGGGTCTCATGCCTCTCTCAGTGTTGCCTCAGTTCCGGTTTTGGAATGAGGCTGATTTTAAACTCTTAATTCTTTATTTTTCTACATTGTGGCAGTGAACAGCTCCTTAAGGCAAGAACTCTTAAGCACAATTTTTATTGGCAGTGCCTAACGTGGTACCTGCTACATGGTCAGTATTCTGTTCACTTAGAAAATGTTGATTATACATTTGTGACATCAGAATAACCTTTTCTTCTGTTCTAGCAAAGGCTAGAGTCCACCTAAGGAAAAAATTCAGAAGATGTTTAACCTTCAGATAAATGTCCTTTGTTTTAGCAGTGGGATTCTGTGCCATGGGGGGGCAGGGGAAATCAAATGTTGAAAACATGTTTGGACTTCCTGTATTAACATATTTTTAAAATAGCTTGGAACCACAAATCCAACTTGACTCACAATGAAAACTAAGAGGAGAGGTGGGAGTAAAAAGTGTTTTGATGAGTATGTATTATATCGGTCTTTCTCTTAAACACCTCTCTTTTCTAGATCTGATTGTGCTTCTGTGTACTCTTCCTTTCTTGTCATTCCTCAGGCAGCATCCTTCCTGTCGTCTGAAATTTAATATTTACCTCTCTAAAGCTCACAGGTTCCATGGACACTGTTAGTACTCATTAGTGATATAGTAGTACATAAGTGCTATAAATGTTTTTCCCCTTATAAGGCAGTTTATACATTTATGTACATATATTCTAATCTTTACCTTTTATGTGCTTAGTATGACCTCAGTAAATCCATTGTAAGAATTAGCAAAACATAGGTTGGGCACAGTGGCTCATGCCTGTAATCCCAGCACTTTGGGAGGCCCAGGCAGGTGGATCACTAGGTCAGGCATTCAAGACCAGCCTGGCCAACATGGCTAAACCCTGTCTCTACTAAAAATACAAAAATTAACCAGGCATGGTGGTGCACACCTGTAATCCCAGCTGCTCAGGAGGCTGAAACAGGAGAATGGCTTGAACTCAGGAGGTGGAGGTTGCAGTGAGCTGAGAGTGCATCATTGCACTCCAGCCTGGTCAACAAGAGCGAAACTCCATCTCAATAAAAAAGAAAAAAATTAAATTTCAAAAATAATGTATATTAAATCTGTTACTTCCACTTAACTTGATAATGTGATTACTTATATTTTCTATAAACAGTCCCAAAAATGATAGTTGAAGAAAAACTAAACCTTTTTTAAAAGCCATTTTTCTGCTTTATCTGGAAATAATGTAACTAGATTTTATAACTTACCTAAAAATTGGCATAGTTTTTTTTTTCAATTACTTGTGTGAACTAATTTTCCTTTTTTTCTGGTTATTTCACAGGACAGATATATTCAGAAATGATCCACAACTTGCTTCGCCCAGTTCTGCAAAGCAAGGACTGTAATTTGGTTCGCTACAATGTCATCAATGCATTGCCCAATACAGCTGATTCACTCATTGGGAGAGCTGCACATATAGCTGTTCTTGATTCGGAAATATTTTTAGAGAAATTCTTTCTGGTTGCTGCCCTCAAATATTTCCAATAGTATAAAAGCATTGTTAGCAACTGGACAATTACCTCATTCAACAATGTTTTAAATAATGTATTATATTAAAATGTAGATGCTGATAAGTTCTAAGAAATATTTATACCTTTTTATATGGAAGATAATTTATATCATCCATGTTTAGAGCTTTTTAAACATCAACTTTACTTTCTAGGTAATGTGGCTGTGCAATATTTTTTTAATTTTATCTTTTTACTTTTCTATTACTTTTTCATATATTTTGCTACCTAAGTATTTCAGTGAAACTTTAAGCCCATACCTATGTCTGATTTTACTATTGGCCTTCCACAATTCTTACATCAGACTACATTATATTAGAGAACATTATTGCTAGAATAGCATGGGATTTAAAATTTTCTAATACTGGGGTATCATTTAGTTAATTATAAATTTTACTTCTCACATTTTACTGTGTTTTAACTGGAAATAAAATTATGGCTGCTACAATATATTTTTTGAAATCAACTTCTGTAGTTCTAAAATACACCTTTATCATACAGTCAAACCAGGTAGTTCATATATGACAGTGTCATAAAAGTTTTCTATAAAGTCATTACTGTTGCTAAGCATATGTCATGCCTATTAAAATATATTTTCTACTGGTGAGTTCAATATTATTTCTCATAATGACTTTTATTACTGGAAATTTCCTTTTCATGTTGGCAGCATATAAAAGATTTTTGAATGTTTGAATGCCCTCCGCCTCGATTTGGTTGGAATTTTTGCTAAATTGATAATGTTGCTTGAACTTTCTGACTACATTTTCTTTAACTTTTTTCATGGCCTTCCTTAAATGTACATAATTAAATGTTGAAATTTATGAAATACTTTTATGAATTTAGATAATTTTTAAATATTAAAATTTATTGAACTAAAAATTAATGTAAATAAAATAATTCATGTTAAAAATGGAACAGAATAATTAACTTTACATGTTTGGTGATACAGATGCAAATGTTTTGATATATGGAGATGTTGAGTCTTTTGACTTTACTAAAGGTGCTGAATAGCATTAAATTCACTATTTTTCTTTTCTGTTTTACTTGTGAAAATAAAAATGCACTAAGATTGGTAGAAGTTCTGTTTGCACTCACTAATTGTGACAGACAGAAGTTTTGTAAGTATGTATTGTATAATCAATGCATGTTTATCTTTAGCATTGTGTTATTGCCCCTGGTGTTAATAAATGAACAAATGGCTATCTGAAGGGACAGCCACAACACTTGTAATCCTTTGCTTATTCTCAGAATACTAGAGGTATATATATTTTATTTCTAATATAGGCCAGCCTGTTGTATCATTTGTATAATTTACATCTTTTGTTTATATTATTATAGTTAAAATAATTTTGATTGCTACTGATTATTATTTACTTTTAGAAAGTACTCAAAATTTTCATAAATATCCCAAGTGCATTATAACTAGAAAATGTAAATATATACACTAGCCACCACATATTTTTGCCAAACACATTTTTAATATTTATATATCTTTACTCTGAGTTTGAAATATGCATATTCTAAGTTTAGAAAATTTTCAGATTTGTCAAAGGACTCATTCTTAATCATATAACTAGTATTCAAGTGGAAATTGCTCTTATAATTAGTTGATTAGTTTTTTGTTATTTTAATACAGTTTTAAAAGCACATCTGTGTTCATGGTTAAAAATCTAACAAATTTAATTTCTTTAATTTATCTGGGAAACCATCACACACTATTCACCTCCAAATTCAAATTGTGGGAGATAAGGTGGAGTTCTGGGGGAGAGAGGAAACAATTATCTGAAATGGTATTACTGACACTTACTTTAGAGAATGAATCTCTTTCAGGTATACCATTAAGAGTTCTTGGTTGCAGACAACAACAGAGAATTATGATCAACTTAAGCAGAAAAAGAACTTACTGGAAGAGGATCAGGTAACTCAAAAGAATTGATGGCTGGAGAGCTGGGTTTGGAAAACAAGAGAAACCAAAGGAAAGTAGATGACCCGAGTCATAGCCAAGTTCCGATGACCTCAAAAAGAGCTGGATGACCCTGAAAACTGGATTTCAAGTACTTCTTTTACTATTTCAGATTCAAAGTGTGGTAGATTGTCCAACTGACCAAGTTTAAGTCTTGTGCCAGTGCTTGAGCTGTCCGGCATCAAAGACAGCAGGTGTATCTGACCTTGTTTCCACAGTAGAAAATGGGACCTTTTATTCTACCAAGGTTAACCAAACATATGAAATGGGTTTGATGACAGCACCAAATACAAAAACACTTCAGACGTACTATAGTCCATTTTGTCTTCCCAACATCTGCAAGCACAATTCTCCCCATATTTACACATTTAAAATGCATCTTTCTGACATGGTACTACTATCCCTCTTCCAGTTTTAAGTCCAGGGCCTCAGTGTGATGTCCTCTGATTCTGTAATAATCTCATCTCAACAGTTTGCAACTCATAGACTAAATTGTGACCTAACCACCACCACCACATATTAACAGTATAATAAGATAGGAAAGAAGCTGAGTATGGTGCCTTATGCCTGCAATCCCAGCACTTTGGGAGGCTGAGGTGAGAGGATCGCTTGAGCTAGAAATTCAAGATCAGCCTGGGCAACATAGCAGGACCCCATCTCTAGAAAATAATTTAACCGAGCCCTGGCATGCTCCTATAGTCCCAGCTACTTGGAAGGCTGAGGTGGGAGGATCACTTGAATCCAGGAGTTCAAGGCTGCAATGAGCCACTGAACTACAGCCTGGGTGACAGGGGGAACCCCAACTCAAATATGTGTAATACATAAGAAATAGAAAATTACATAAACATGCATGAGCCAGTGAAGAAGAAAATAAAATAGAGCAGTACTTTGCAAGTATCCTTGGCGAGAATTACCTGGACTACTTTTAAAAATACACATTTCAGGACTCTATTACAGACCAACTGAATCAGAATTTTCAGGATAGTGTAAAGGCAGCGTCATGTTTTATGTCCCGGGCTTCTCTAATAACACATCACAAATACAGTTCTCAGTTCTGTCACTGGTCTTGAATATGGATGGTTATGACTTACCACCACTGCCACCTATTTTCTGTTTTCTTTGTGTTAAACCAGCACCTCTGCTGATCAGATTTATTTATCCAGTGGATGACAAGGGATCTGAGGTGTGGGTGGTCTTGCCTATATATAGTTATAATAGTCTTATATGTAACTTTTACCATTAAGCATGGTATTTTTTAAAATAAAATATTAAAACATGGTATTGTGAGGAGGTATTACAGGAGATCTCTGACTTCTGGTCATTCTCTTCTCCCTACACTCTCTTCTCCATGGTCATCAGGGCCAATCATTCCAGCTAGCACCATCACCACTTTCTCTAACCTTAACTAGAGAAATGAGGTCAAAATGGCCAGGTGGCAAGTCCAGCTAGACACACAAATTGCTAATACCAACAGAGCCTGGACACATAGAGACAGCCAGCAAGAGCATTGAAGATCTTATCCTACTTACAAGATTACAGGCTAGGTTGCTGCAGTTTCATGGATGCTGACAGGATACTCCTGGGTAAAAGATAAAACAGCTTTATACAGCAAAATAGAAGCCAGAGTGTCAACATATTTACATCAGTTCCTGTAGCCCAGTTCCCACACTGTGATGCAGAGGGCCAGATGACACCTGTGCACATGGGGGGTTGCATTACAGGAAAAGAATTCAGGTTCAAGAATCAAGCAGTTTTTGAGCAAACAACAAAATGAGCTAGTCATTTTCCCCCAGGGAGCAGCAGTTAAATGGTCGGAATGCTGTGATTGCCTTGACCTACTTAGGTGCCTATATGACTAGCTACAGAAACTGCTCAGTATCAGGAGATGGATAAAACTTGCAGTCTGGTAAGTCTGCAATTACTAAATGCACTCAGTAATATACAGGCATGTTCAGGGGCCATGACAGCTTGTCTCTTTTCTCCCACAATGGAAAACAAAATATATTTGTATCAGTGTATCAGATGCAATAGTAAAATGTTAGCTCCTTTTCTACTCTGATCTCTGTTACTCTGTCAACAGAAAAGGTATCACCAAATACTGTTAATTCATTTGGAACATATGACAAATCCTTTACGGCAGTATCCCAAAGTGTATTTTCTCACCTGGTTCCAACACAACCTTCAATAAGGCTGCCCATCATTCCATAAAACCAGTCGCTCTTGGATGATGGAATACGTAAGACTGAATCCTTCAGTCTTTAGTCCCCTGCTTTACATCTTTCACAGCAGAATGAGTTCTTTGGTCCAGAAGCAATGTTGTATAGGATACTGTATTAAATGCATGGAGTAGTGTGTAAAGGTATTCAATGAGTCCACAGAGGGAGTGTATAATAAGCATGAATCAGGGAAAGGAATCTAAATGCAGAGTAATTGTCTGTTCCTATAAGAAGAAATTGCTACCTCCTTCATAATAGTAGGATTTCGCTGTAATCACACCTGCCACCCAGGCCACAAAAAAGCATATCAGGGGATCAAGTTGGTCACTGCAGTTGGCAAATAGTGGTAGTAACCAATCAATCATGACAGAAGAAAGATGATGTTAAAAGTACATGTATGTCTCCATTCTTGCCACCATGGCTACCTTTTTACTGAGTCCACAGCTGTTGGGGGGACAGGGAAGGAGGCTGAGTCATGTCCATAGAATGGGTCACTGTTGCAGCCCTTGTGTAATCCCCTTTTGAGGGTGGGCTGGACCTAATGATAGGATACAGTAGAAGTGGCGGGATGGCACTCTCGAGATTACAGAAGGTCAGTGCTTCCATCTTCATGGTCTTCCTTGCTCTTTGGTTCATTTGTCCTATGGAAAGCCAGCTGCCATGTTGCAAGATAGCCTTTAGAGAAGCCCACTTAACAAATAACTGAGAAAGTTTCCAGTCCAAAGTCCACAAGGAACCAAATCTTGCCAATAATCATGTGAATGAGCTTGGAAGCAGATCTTCCCTTAGTTGTGCATTTATATGAGACTGGGACTCCAGCCAACAGCTTGGCTGCAACCTCATTTAAGACCCAGAAACAACTGTCACTCTGGCTTCTAGATTCGTGGCCCACAAAAACTGTGAAAGAGTAACAGTTTATCATTTTAAGCCAATAAATTTGGGATAATTTGTGAGGCGGCAATAGATAACTAATAATAACCTTGTTCTGATTAAGAGCACTTCTGCAATGGGAGCCTTTTCTTTTTAACATTCAATAGGACCCAAATGTTTTTATGTTTTGAGGCTACTTTGAGAGGTTCTATTCCAAAGACCTATTCCAGAACTTTTATATTCCTAGTTCCTAGCCACTTGACAAACCAGCCACTGCCTATGAAATGATATCAATTTTTATCTCAAGCCATATCTCTTTTTAGGCAAAGCATACAAGATAAGCTAAATTCTGGCCAGGCGCAGTGGCTCACATCATCTGTAATCCCAGCACTTTGGGAGGCCAAGATGGGTGGATCCCTTGAGGCCAGGAGTTCAAAACTAGCCTGGCCAACATGGCAAACCCTGTGTCTAAAAACAGAAAAATCAGCCAGGCGTATTGGCGTGTGCCTGTCAAAAAAAATAAAATAAGCTAAGTTCTGCATGCTGGAAAGAATTTTCTTACCCTCTGCTGTTCCTTGAGGGCCTCTGTTAAAAGGAGCTCTAAATATGAAAAGCAGTCAGTTGCCTGCTGGGCCAGTTTATTGAGCAAAGCCACCACCGAACTTTGAATTTTTTCCTCAGTCAACTAGTCACAAGGAATTAATCATCAAACTGTAGATATAAGCTAAAGGTCAAAAGCATGACCTTAGGAGTGTGAGCTCCCTGCAAATGAAAACTGTTTCGGTTTTTACTCTGGCTCAGTTCTGTGTATCCCACTTTCTCTCTTTTTTCTTTTCTTTTCTTTTTTTGACATGGTGTCTTGCTCTGTCTCCCAGGCTGGAGTGCAGTGGCATAATTTCTGCTCACCTGCCTCCCAGGTTCAAGCAATTTTTCTACCTCAGCTTCCCAAGTAGCACAGGTGCATGACACCACATCCAGATAATTTTTGTATTTTTACTAGAGACGGGGTTTCACCATGTTGGCCAGAGTAGTCTCAAACTCCTGACCTCAGGTGATGATCCACCTGCCTCGGCCTCAAAAAGTGCTGGGATTATAGGAGTGAGCCACTGTGCCTGGCCCTCTTTCTCTTCGTGAAAAGATCTCCTTATCCAGAAGAACCAGATAATTCTTAGTTCGTGATGAGAAACTTTGATTGCATAGCGACCTGATGTCACATGGTCAAGACATTACCAAGGCCCAATAGCTAGCCAGAAACTTTTTTTTTTTTAAGAAAAGATAAAATTCCAGAATTCTGGGGGCCTTCACTGAGATTTTGTAAAGATTTCCACGACTTGCACAAAACATCCAGGTCTGCCACATCCACTCAACACTGTTAGAGCTGTTGGAATGTAAGGGTCAAGTGGCAGAGCTCCTTGCACTGGAGGCTGGCCTGGATGGAGAGAGAGCCTTCTCTTGCTCTGCACCTCACTGAAAACTGTTGCCTTTCATATCATCAGGTTAGTCGGTCAGAGCTGATGAATTAGGAGCTGACTGAACAAAGGTTTAAAACACAAAACAGAGCCGGGCTTGGTGGCTCACGCCTGTAATCCCAGGACTTTGGGAGGCCGAGGCGGGTGGATCACGAGGTCAAGAGAACAAGACCATCCTGGTCAACATGGTGAAACCCCGTCTCTACTAAAAATACAAAAAATTAGCTGGGCATGGTGGCACGTGCCTGTAATCCCAGCTACTGAGGAGGCTGAGGCAGGAGAATTGCCTGAACCCAGGAGGCGGAGGTTGCGATGAGCCGAGATTGTGCCATTGCACTCCAGCCTGGGTAACAAGAGCGAAACTCCGTCTCAAAAAAAAAAAAAAAAAAAACAGAGGGAGAACTAGGTAAAAGACGCATTTTACATGAGTGAGAGAGTAAAAGGTACTCAATCTTTGTACACTATAAAAGAAATCTTCCACGGGACCTTTCGGCTCAGACTGACAGGCATGAACAGCATTATTCTCTCATCTAACTTCAGCCACGACTTGGCGTTTTAACACGGAGTTCCAGGTAGCTTGGGTCTTTCTTGGCGAAATGGCCGAGCCCTGCCTCACTCCTTTTCTGCTGGAGCCTGCGCCCAGAGAGCGGATTCCTAAAGCCGGCCACAGGGGCCCCGCCTACGGAGGCCCCGCCCAGCCCCTCCAGGCCCCGTCCTGCCATTTGCTCCGCCCCCTACTGCTTTGCGCCTGCGCAGAGCTCGGGGAGTCGGCGCCATGACCCCATCAAGGCTTCACGGGTTCCTTTGCAGGGTCTCGGGCACCGCATGGAGAACGGCAAGTAAGCACCTGGCCTCGGGGCCACGGCCGCGGGCGGGGTCTTGAAGGTCCAAGCGCGGAGAGAGGCGCCTCCCGCGGAGGAAGTCGAGTGTGTCCCGAACGTTCGGGGGCGCCAGGGGCTGCCCAGCTTCTCCCACCCAGCAGACCACACCGTGGCCTGGGCAGGTGCCTGCAGCGTCCCGGGTCTCGGGTGGGACTGGAGCGAGAAGATCGCTAAGGCCCTTGCAGCCTGGAGGTCCGCTTCCCGCCGGAAACGCGGTGGCCCAGCGGTACCACAAACATTCCGGGTTGTTCCTTTGGGAGCTCGCAGAGGTGTACCACACTTTGATGTCCCTGAGAAAAATGGAAAAGAAGGCGCTTTGGGAATGGGAGTCATTGATTTACTTATTTATTTACATCCAAAAAAAAAAAATTACTTACATCATTATTAACAGTAATGGGCGCTCCTGGTCCAGCCTCCAACAGAAAAGGATTTGTGGCAGTTTACAGTTTTTAAAATGGGAAAAGTGCAAAAGTGAGTCAAAGGCAAATAAGTATAACGTAAATTAGATGAAGCCAGAATTGTTAGTAAAGAAAAAGCATTCATGCTTTCAATAAAACCAACATTTTAAAACCCACTTTTGTTGGAAATTTTTCTCAAGATACTAGATAGCAGCCCAGATTATGCGAAACAGTTTTAATTTATGACACATGGAGAAGTTATGTAAATTGAAAACAGTTATTGCCCTCATTGTAAATGGCACTGGATTTCCATGCAATTTGTTTTCCCTTGTGCAATCATTTTCCCCAAATACAAACATTTTACTTAATTGTGTAAGTGTTAAATGGTCCAGAAACTAATAATACAGAACGTGAAATTCCCACATTATTCAAACCTCAAGGTAATAACGTTAAAATTTTGTAAGGTTCTTTTAACATCCCCCTTTCACTAGTTTTAAACAATTATGAAGTATTCGATACATATATATACATACATACACACATGTATATGTATATATGTAGCACACAGGTAAGCTATGAAGCACAACCAGCATCTAAGAACTCATTCTCCAATTTGAGAAATAGTCTCCATTGCCAAGGTCTCTATGTGCTGCTGCTTCCTGATATAACTGTGCAACTGTGTTTTTAGTCTTCATAGAAGTGGTGTCATATTGTTGACTTTCCTTTTTTCAGCTAACGCTGTGTTTTGTGATTGATCCACATTGATAGATGAAGTTGTCATTATTCATTAAATTCAATTGTGTGAACATATGATAACATTTTCCACTGCCCTTCTCAAAGGATGTTTGGGTAATTCTAGAAACACCAAGATTGGCTGCTACACATTCTTGTGTACCTTACTTGTGCATTAGTGAGAGTGGAATTCCTGGAGTATGATATAGGTCTTTTGAATTTTACAATATGATGCCAAAGTGTAACCACATTTTCTAAATCTATAGCAATTTTCACTTGTGCCAGCAGTATATTAGAGTTCCTGTTGCTCCACAAACTTGCCAAAACTTAGTTTTGTCTTAAGTTTTAATTTTTGGCAGCCTAGAGGGTGATGAAATGATATCTCATTGTGATTTTGCTTTTCTGTGATTAAAGAAGTTAAAACATTTTTTCCAATAATAACTTACCGTGAAATATCTTTCTTTTTTTTTTTTTGAGACAGAGTTTCTTGATGCCTAGGCTGGAGTGCAATGAGATCTCAGCTTACTAAAACCTCTGCCTCCTGAGTTCAAATGATTCTCCTGCCTCAGCCTCTCGAGTAGCTGAGATTACAGGCGCCTGCCGCCATGCCCAGCTAATTTTTGTATTTTTAATACAGACGAGGTTTCACCATGACCTCAGGTGATCTACCCACCTCAGCCTCACAAAGTGCTGGGGTTACAGGCTTGAGCCACTGTGCATGGCCTTTTTTCTTAACAGATTGTTTCTTATTTACATTCTTTACATGTATTTGTGTACCAAACTTTTTTAGTTATGTAAGTGTCAAATATCTCACTTTGTGGTTTGTTTCTGTCACTACTAGGCAGAATAGAATAATGGGCCTGCATGTGCAATCATGCAGCTTCAATATAAAAGATATCTTTTAATAAACAGATGTTTAAAAAAAAATATTGATAATTTTATCTGTAAAATTTTGTCTTGATCCTTTTGTTTATTGCTACTGCTTGTGGTCTTGTCTAGGAAACCCTTCTCTACCCTGAAGTCATAGACATAGGCCCCTATATTTTCTTTTCAAAGGTTTATAGTTTTGCTTTTCACATTTAAGCCTTTATTCTACCAGGAATTGATTTTTGTTCATGGTGTGAGGCAGGAAACCAGTTTCTTTTTTTTTTTTTTTTATCTCAATCCCTTGTCCCAGGTTCATGCATTTATAGAACCTTTCCCCTACTGATATAATGCCAGCCGTCATAAATCAAGTTTACTTATATATATACGCATATGTTTATTTCTTGGCTTTTTTTTTAATTTCATTGACTTATTTGTCTATTCCTCTGCTGATACTGCCTGTCTTGATAACCATAACCATAACTTTGTAATAAATCTTATCATTTTCTGACTGTTGCTTATGTATAGAAACATGATGCTTAATGATTTTGTATCTAAATTACCTTATTAATTTAAATAATTTACTTGCAGATTTTGGGGAGTTTGCTACTCAGACATTCATGTTATCTACAAATAGTGACAGTCTAGTTTCTCCCTGTCTAATCCTTTTTTTTTTTTTGAGGAGTCTTGCTCCGTCACCCAGGCTGTAGTGCAGTGGCACAATCTTGGCTCACTACTACCTCCGCCTTCCAGGATCAAGTGATTCTCCTCCCTCAGCCTCTCCAGTACCTGGGATTACAGGTGTGTGCTGCCATGCCTGGCTAATTTTTATATATTTTTTGTAGAGATGGGGTTTTGCGGTGTTAGCCAGGCTGATCTTGAACTCCTGGCCTCAAGTGATCTACCCGCCTCAGTCTCTCAAAGTGGTGGGATTACAGGCTTGAGCCACCACACCCCCTCAGCCTCCCTGTCTAATCCCTATATCTTTTTCTTTCCTTGCTCAGGTGTCCAACACCTTGTTGACTAGGAGTGATGACAGCAAGCATATTTATCTTGTTTGTGATTATAAAGGGAATGCATTTGTATTTTTTCATTAAGGTATGATATTGGAATCATTTAAATAAAACTGCTACATTTTTTTTGAAAGTCACCATCTCCTAATAACTTTTAAGGCATATTTTATAAACGAATCCTCAGGGAAGACTTGTAGCTATCTCCCAAATAACTCTGTTCTTTTAAACAAAAAAAAAATTACCTTCTTTTTGTTGTTGTTGTAACTCTTTATTTTGGATTTACATTTACTGACTGGATTTGATGATCCATAACTGTGGGTCTTCAGTCCAAGCCTTCTACACTCCCTTCCTTTGTGAAATAAAATTTCATGAAATATGAGAAAAAAAGGTGTGATATTAGCTACAGTTATACCCTTTTCTGTTTAAGGAAGTCCCTTTCTACATAGGATTTTGGGATTTTTAAAAATTTTGTTTATGTATTTGATTTTCTTTTGTTTGTTTGTTTGTTTGTTTGTTTGTTTTGAGATGGAGTCTCCTCTGTCACCCAGGCTGGAGTGCAGTGTTGTGATCTCAGCTCACTGCAACTTCAACCTCCTGGGTTCAAGCGATTCTTCTGCCTCAGCCTCCCGAGTAGCTAGGACTATAGGTGCATACCACCACATCCAGATAATTTTTGTATTTTTAGTAGAGACAGGGTTTCACCATATTGGCCAGCCTGGTCTCAAACTCCTGACCACATAATCCGCCCACCTCGGTCTCCCAAAGTCTGGGATTACAGGTGTGAGCGACCGCGCCCGGCCTTTCCTGGTTTTAAAATTAAGGTTATTCTGGCCTCATAAAATACATTGGGGATTTTACTCACCCTTTTCCCTTCTTTGTTAAATTTTTTTTTAAGATTGTAATTATCTATTCCTTGAGGGTTTGTTACAACTCCCCTGCAAAACTATTTAGACCTGTAGACCTGCCCTTCTCTTTGAGGGAAGACTTTAAATTACTTGTTTAATTTCTATATAATTATTATACGTATCAGGTTTCCTCTTCTTAAGTCAGTTTTGGTAAGTTAACTTTTTCTGGGAACGTTTCGTTTTGTATTGTTTCAATATGTAGGCATAAAGTTTGTGGTTTTTTTTTTAATTTCCTGCTCTCCATGTAATTATGTACTCTCTTTTTCTCACATTATTTATTTTGCCTTCTCTCATTTTTTCATGGTAGCCTTACCAAAGGCTTTACAACACTTCCATCCTTTTTTTTTTTTTTTTTTTTTTTTTTTTTCCAGACAGAATCTCACTCTGTCGGCAGGCGCTATGCTGGAGTGCAGTGGCACAATCTCGGCTCAATGCAAACTCCGCCTCCCGGGTTCAATCACTTCTCCTGCCTCAGTCTCCCAAGTAGCTGGGACTACAGGCGTACACCACCACACCCAGCTAATTTTTGTATTTTTAGTAGAGATGGGATTTCACCATGTTGGCCAGGGTGGTCTCATCTCTTCACCTTGTGATCTGCCTGCCTCAGCCTCCCAAAGTGCTGGGATTACAGGCGTGAGCCACCACACCTGACCACGCTTTAAGTCTTTTTTTTTTTTTTTTTTTCTAAGACAGAGTCTTGCTTTGTCACCCAGGCTGGAGGGCAGTGGCATACTGCAACCTTCACCTCCCGGGTTCAAGTGATTCTCCTGCCCCAGCCTCTCGAGTAGCTGGGATTATAGGCACACGCCACCACACCTGACTGATTTTTGTGTTTTTAGTAGAGATGAGGTCTCCCCATGTTGGCCAGGCTGGTCTTGAACCCCTGACCTCAGGTGATCCACCCACCTCAGCCTCCCAAAGTGCTGGGATTATAGGTATGAGCCACTATGCCCAACCAGCTATTTGGCCTTTTTATTGAGTTTTAGATTTGTTATTTCTGAATTTCCATGTTTTTCTTTTCTTTTCTTTTTTTTTTAATTTGGCCTAATCATTTTTCTTTTCTTTGAGATGGAGACTTGCTCTCGTCACCCAGGCTGGAGTGCAATGGCACCATCTCAGCCCGCTGCAACCTCTGCCTCTCAGGTTCAAGCGATTTTCATGCCTCAGCCTTCCAAGTAGATGAAATTACAGGCGCCCACAACCTCACCTGGCTAATTTTTGTATTTTTGGTAGAGACTGGGATTCACCATGTTGGCCAGGCTGGTCTCCAATGCCTGACCTCATGATCTGCCCACCTCAGCCTCCCAAAGTGCTGGGATTACAGGGGTCAGGCACCCTGCCCAGTGGCCTAATCATTTTTGTTTTTCTTTTTTGCTTTCTTTTTTTTTTTCTTTCTTTCTTTCTTTCTTTCTTTCTTTCTTTCTTTCTTTTTCTTTCTTTCTTTCTCTTTCTTTCTTTCTTTCTTTCTTTCTTTCTTTCTTTCTTTCTTTCTTTCTTTCTTTCTTTCTTTCCTTTCTTTCTTTCTTTTTTTTTGAGGCAGAGCCTTGCTCTGTCACCCAGGCTGGAGTGCAGTGGCATGATCTCAGCTCACTGCAACCTCTGCCTCCAGGGTTCAAGTGATTCTCCTGCCTCAGCCTCCCAAGTAGCTAGAATTACAGGCACCTGCCACCATGCCCAACTAATTATTTCTATTTTTAGTAGAGACAGGGCTTCACCTTGTTGGCTAGGCTGATCTGGAACTCCTGACCTCAAGTGATCTGCCTGCCTCGGCCTCCCAAAGTACTGGTATTACAGGCACGAGTCACCACGCCCAGCCTAAAAAAAACTTTCACAAAACCAAAAATATGTAAGCTATAAGAGAACGATGAAAAATGATTAGTCTAGAAGGGCACAGTGGCTCACACCTGTAATCCCAGCACTGGGAGGCCGAGGCAGGTGGATCACCTGAAGTCAGGAGTTTGAGACCAGCCTGGCCTGCATGGCAAAACCCCATCTCTATTAAAAGTACAAAAATTAGCCAAGCATGGTGGCACATGCCTGAAATCCCAGCTACTCAGGAGGCTAAGGCAGAAAATCGCTTAAACTCAGCGGGCAGAGGTTGCAATGAGCCGAGATCATGCCACTCACTACACTCCAGCCCGGTCAGCAGAGTGCAACTCTGTCTAGGGAAGAAAAACAAAAAAAGAATTTAAAAAAATTTACCAGTGATTTTGTATTCTGAATTCTGTATACAAAATCTTTGGTGTCCCACTGTTACTTTGTGCATTGATTCTACTGACTTGTTTGTGGTGGCTTTGTTTCCTTGAATGTTTTTCTGGGATTCTCTCTGTGAGACCGCCATGAGACATGAGTGGAGAATTATATCTCTTGAGAGGATTTGCATCTACCTCTGCCATGTGTCTGGGAACACTTCAGCTTTAGGCTTGGGTCCACTTTATAATAAGATGTGTGTGGGGTGGCCAGGTGCAGTGGCTCACAGCTATAATCCCAACACTTTGTGAGGCCAAGGCAGATCAATCACCTGAGGTCAGGAGTTCAAGACCAGCCTGGCCTACATGGTGAAACCCTATCTCTACTAAAAACACAAAAATTAGTTAGGCATGGTGGTAGACACGTGTAATCCCAGCTACTCTACTCTAGAGGTTGAGGCAGGAGAATCACTGGAACGTGGGAGGTGGAGGTTGCAGTAAGCTGAGATCGCATCACTGCCCTCCAGCCTGGGCGACAGAGCAAGACTCCATCTCAAAAAAAAAAAAAAAAAAAAAAAAAAGATGATTAGGGATTTCTGGGAGATGCTGAAGAAGATACAGATAGTGTGTAGTTAGGCCTAAACACAGATGTGGGGCAGCCAGTGGCTTCAGAATCTCAGAGGGGCTGCTTTTTTTCACATCTTCACTCAGAACCAAGGTTAACATGGATGCTTTTACTTCTTTAACTGTCTTCTAGTTCCATGGTATTTGGAAAAGCATCATAAGCATCACGTGGGAGCTTGTTAAAAGTGCAAGAATCACAAGTCCCACCTAAAAGTACTCAGAATGTACTTTTTAACAAAATCCCCCAGGTGGTTTTTATCTATGTTTTAAATCTTTCAGCTGGGTGTGGTGGCTCACACCTGTAATCCCAGCACTTTGGGAGGCTGAGGCAAGAGGATTGCTTGAGCTCAGTAGTTCAAGACCAGTCTGGGCAACATAGTGAGACTCCCCCCACACCCCCATCTCTACAAAAAATTAAAAAATTAGCTGGGCATGGTGGATCATAGCTATAATCCCAGCTCATGAGGATGCTGAGGCAGGAAGATGTCTTAGCCCAGAAGATCAAGGCTACTGTGAGCCATGCTTATGCCACTATACTCAATCAAGCCTGGGCAACAGAGCAAGACCCTGTCTCAAAAAATAACAAACATCTTCCAGTTTACTTTCTTTTCTCAGTATGTGAGCCTTCCTGAGTCCTGGCCTCTAATATGCTTTCTGTTTTGCTTGGGCTTAAGAGACTGTCATCTCCCTGCTGTCCCAAAAGCTCTATATCCCAAACTATAGGCAGGAAAGACACAAGAAGGCTGGGCGCCATGGCTCACACCAGTACCTTGGGAGGCCAAAGCAAGTGGATCACTTGAGGTCAGGAGTTTGATACCAGCCTGGCCAACATTGCAAAACCCTATCTACTAAAAATACAAAAATTAGCCCAGCGCTTTGGTGGGTGCCTGTAATCCCATCTACTCAAGAGGTGAGGCACAAGAATCACTTGAATCTGGGAAGTGAAGGTTGCAATGAGCTGAAATTGTGCCACTGCCCTCCAGCCTGGGGGACAGAGCGAGACTCTGGAAAAAAAAAAAAAAAAAAAAAAGACTAGCCTGGTCAACATGATGGAACCTCATCTCTACTAAAAATATAAAAAATTAACTAGGTGTGGTGGCTAATATTTACTCTGTCTCAAAAAAAAAAAAAAAGACAGGAAATGTAGCTTTTCACTTTGTTTACCTCACTGGACTGTTTTTTCAGTTTATCATTATTTACTTTTGTAAAGGTTCTATCTTTGATTTAGAAGGGATTTTTTTTTTTTTTAACCTTTTTAGGTATTTTATGTCTGTAGGGTTTTGGCATTTCTCATTTCTCAAATTGCCAGAGACAAAAGCTTTGAGTTGTGTGTTGTTTTTGTATATGTGTATGTATGTGTGAGAGAGTCATTCTTTTGCTTTTATTATTTCTTCTTTTAGAAGGTTTTCTTGTCTATTTTGTCCATGTAAACACAATTCTAAATAGGTTTGGATAAAGTCAAACCACCCCTTGAAGTAGAAGACCTGGGCTTCATGGTTATTTCCTTACACTGTTAAAAGATGGCTTTTACTTTAAGTTTGTCAGCTGTTTCCTGTGTGGTCAAGGTAGTCAGAAGTCTGCTGATAGCCAAAATGAAATACAAACGTTAATACAGTTACTATTGCTGAACACATACTATTTAATAGGCAGAATTAATAGGAGTGGTCCTTGGGCTTAGCTCCTCATCTGGCACGCCCTTTGTTTCTTATGATCTGCCTTTGAAGCTACTTGTATGTGCTTCACTACCAGCACCCCTGGCAGGCTGATGTGCACACACTTGTGTCCAAAGCTGTAAAGCCTGCAGGTACCGAGGAGCACAGTGTCCCTTCTTACCTTGTACTATAGAGGAATGCAGGGCATTATCTTCCCCCGTATTCTGTCACAGTTACCTGACTACAAAAATAGTTCTGTTTATGTTTCCAATGGCCTCAGAGTCCCTTGAGAAAACTGGTCTTTCAACTTTTCCTTGTAAACCCTCTTTCTACAGATAAAGTCTTTAAGAAGTCTGCAACATCATATTAGGGACTAGTTTCTCAAACTTAGACTTTGCTATTCTTCCCTTTTCCCAAGATACAGTTTTCTGTTCTTCACCAGAAACCCTTATGCAAATTAACTTATGCATCTTAGAGTTAGGCTCAAGTTATTGATGCCCTTACTCACTGTGTACACATAAACAGACATACACATATTCATTTATCTTAACTGTATGCATATATATTTGTGTCTATTTCTTTAAACAAGGTAGGATTATGTAGTGATGGCTAGAATATGAGAAAGGTATGTGTAATGAAAAAACATTCTAATTATGTATAGTGCTGTTAAGAGCTTACAAATAATTCCATCAAAATAACAATAGATACTGTTTGTCACTACACTAAATGCATAATTGTCCCATTTATTCAGCAATCTCATGTGATAGGTATTACGATTTTCTATTTAGAGGGAAGGAAACAGGGAAACTTGACCAACGTCAAACCCCTAGTAAGTGGTTGCATTTGTTTCCTATTGCTGCTATAACATATTATCACAAATTTAGTGGCTTAACACATTTTCCAGTTTTGGAGATCAGGAGTCTGAAAGGGGTCTCACTGAGCCAAAACCAGGGAGTTAGTAGGGCTGTGTTCCTTCTGGAGGCTGCATCCATTTCTTTCTCTCTTTAAGCTTCTGGAGGCTGCCCACATTCCTTAGCTTGCCCCCTTCCTCCATCTTTAAAGCCAGCAACATTGGGTCAGGTCTGTCTTCCAACTCCCTCTTCCATTTTAAAGGACCCTTGTGGTTACATTGACCCACCCCGTAATCCTGGATTATCTCCCTATTTTAAGGTCATTTGATTAGCAACCTTAATTCTGTCTGCTACCAAAATTCTTCACGATGTAACCAAACTTATTCACAGATTCTGGGTATTGGATTCTGATTATCTTTGAGGCCACTATTCTGCTTGCCACAGTGTTGTAGCTGGAACTTGTACCCAAATTTTTCTGCTTCTGAAGCAATTTCTTTAGTAGGCCGAAAACCCTTAACGCTGAGATCACTTTTTTCCCTGTGGTTTTGCCCTTATTGAACATTATCTCAAGAAGGGTTTGGATAACTTTCATAGCACTGAAAGTTTAACTCTCTTTACAAACTAGGGAGAAAATGATCTCATTTACACATTGCAGACATCCAGTGTATTTTAAAATTCCAAGTTTTATTTTAGATTCAGAGGTACATATGTAGGTTTGTTAACCTAGGTATACGTGTGATGCTGAGATTTGGGGTACAAGTAATCCCACCACCAAGGTAATGACCCAAAAGTTAGTTTTTCAACCTTTGTACTCCCTCCTTCCCTCCCCCATAGTAGTACCCAGTTTCTAATATTGCCTTCTTGATGTTCCTGAGTATCCAGTGTTCCACTCTATAGAACTATACAAGAGAATATATGATATTCTCATGCAGGTTTTCTGTTCCTGCATTAGTTCCCTTAGGATAATGGCCTCCAGCTGCATGCATGTTGCCACAAAGGACATTATTTCATTATTTTTATGGTTGCATCGTATTCTATGGTATATATATACCATGTTTTTTTTTTATCCAGTCCACCATTGATGGGCACCTAGGCTGATTCTGTGTCTTTGCTGCAGTGAACATACAAGTGCATGTGTCTTTTTGGTATGAAAAATTTGCATTCATTTGGGTATATACCCAGCAACAGGACTGCTGGGTGAAATGATAGTTCTATTTTAATTACTTTGAGAACTCTCCAAACTGCTTTCCACAATGGCTGAACTAGCAGTATGTAAGCATTCCCTCTTCTCACAGCCTCACCAGCATCTGTTGTTTTTTTAACTTTTTAATAATAGACATTCTGACTGATGTGACATGGTCTCTCATTGTGGTTTTAATTTGCATTCATCTAATAATTGTGATGTGGAGCATTTTTTAATATGTTTGTTGGCCGCTTGTATGTTTTCTTTTGAGAAGTGTCTCTCTCATGTCTTTTGTCTATGTTTTAGTGATGTGGTTGTTTGCTTGTTGAGTTAAGTTCCTTATGGATTCTGGATATGAGACTTTTCTCAGATATGTAGTTTGCAAATATTTTCTCCCGTTCTGTAAGTCGTATGTTTACTTCATTCTTTTGGTAGTTTCTTTCTTTCTTTCTTTCTTTCTTTTTTTTTTTAACTGTACAGAAGCTTTTAGTTTAATTAGGTCCCATTTGGCAATTTTTGTTTTTGTTCCAATTGCTTTTGAGGACTTAGGTATAAATTCTTTACCAAGGTCAATGTTCAGAATAGTGTTTCCTAGGTTTTCTTGTAGGATTCTAGCAGTTTGAGGTCTTACATTTAAATCTTTAATCCATCTCAAGTTAATTTTTGTATGTGATGACAGATAGGGGTTTAGTTTCATTGTTCTGCATATAGCTGCCAACTATCCCAGCACCATTTATCAAATAGGGAGTTCTTTCCCCATAAAACGATGTTTTTTTAGAGACATGGTCTCACTATGTTACCCAGACTAGAGTCGAACTCCTGGACTCAAGCAATCCTCCCTCTTCAACCTCCTGCATAGCTAAGACTACAGGTGCATGCCACTGTGCCCAACTTGATGTATTCTTAAAGTTTTGGTTGACAGAAAAAAGGACCATAATTAGGATTTAAATATAGCCACTTGTGACTTTTAGAGTTGAATCCTAGTGCTCGCTTCAGCAGCATATATAATAAAATTGGAACAATACAGAGATTTGAATCCTAAATATTGTTCTTGAAAAGTTTGTACCACTAAGTTACTCTTTTTTTTTTTTTTTTTTTTTTTTTTTTTTTTTTTTTGAGACGGAGTTCCGCTCTTGTTACCCAGGCTGGAGTGCAATGGCGCGATCTCGGCTCACCGCAACCTCCGCCTCCTGGGTTCAGGCAATTCTCCTGCCTCAGCCTCCTAAGTAGCTGGGATTACAGGCACGCGCCACCACGCCCAGCTAGTTTTTTTGTATTTTTAGTAGAGACGGGGTTTCACATGTTGACCAGGATGGTCTCGATCTCTCGACCTCGTGATCCACCCGCCTCGGCCTCCCAAAGTGCTGGGATTACAGGCTTGAGCCACCGCGCCCGGCCACTAAGTTACTCTTAATATTCAAACTCCTTTTTTTTTTTTTTTTTTGGCATTGCTTCAGATAGGTATTAATGTTTTAATACAAGTTTCTGCAATGTTGATAATGGTTAACTAATTTATTTCATAGCCCTTCTTTTCAGACTGGTAGTCATCCAGGAAGGGAAATGGCTGCCTAAGGAAGAATTTCCACTCTGTATCTTTTTGTACTTTGAGAAATGTGAATGTATAAACTAAAAACAAATAAATAAAATTTATAAATGTTTGAAGTGGAATAATATTTTTCTGTTATCCCTACTTTTCTAGGATCACCGCTTTTGCGTCATTCTCTGAGGAAAACAAGTTCTTCTCAAGGAGGAAAGTCTGAACTTGTCAAACAGTCCCTTAAGAAGCCAAAGTTACCAGAAGGTCGTTTTGATGCACCAGAGGGTACCCACTTAGAGAAAGAACCACTGGAAAGTAAGTATAGTTAAGCACCTCTCAATTTTTAAAGTATCAAGGAAAATGTTTTAGTTATTGAGAAAATGAATGAAAGAAAAGAAATATGTTATTGCTTAAATTCTTTAGTAATAAAGCATATTTCAACAATGAGTAAAATCACTATATTGACCAACAATACATGTGGGTTTCTTAATAAGAAAAATTTTCAAGACTCTAACAGGTATTTGATTATGTTTGTTTTATTTATTTTACTTCATTATTCCATAAAATATACAAGTTCACATAACAAAATATATAAAAATATATTTGTTGATACAATGACATCATGTTATTTGTATAATATACACATTATATATATAAAGTGGCTGTATTTTTTTTTTTTTTTTTTTTTTGAGACGGAGTTTCGCTCTTGTTACCCAGGCTGGAGTGCAATGGCATGATCTCGGCTCACCGCAACCTCCGCCTCCTGGGTTCAGGCAATTCTCCTGCCTCAGCCTCCTCAGTAGCTGGGATTACAGGCACGTGCCACCATGCCCAGCTAATGTTTTCTATTTTTAGTAGAGACAGGGTTTCACCATGTTGACCAGGATGGTCTTGTTCTCTTGACCTCGTGATCCAACCGCCTCGGCCTCCCAAAGTGCTGGGATTACAGGCTTGAGCCACAAGTGGCTTTATTATACCTTATTATTCACATAAGTTAAGACCTTTGATACAAATAATATCAACATCATGTTATTTGTGTCAAAGAAGGCCTTAACTTATGTGAATAATGACGTATAACAAATATAGCCACTTTATATATCTATAATGTGTATATTATATATATAAAGAACTTTAATAACTCAACAAAAAATCAAAAATAGCAAAGCACTTGAGTCTCAACTTATATATTTTGTTATATGAATAATGAGGTGTGATAAGTAACAAATATATAATGTGTGTATATTATATATATGTGTGTGTGTGAACTCTAATAATTGATTAAAAAAATCAAAAATAGCAAAGTACTTGATTAGACATTTCTCCAAAGAAGGTATACAAATGTACAAGTGGCCAGCAAACACATGGAAAGAAGCTTAGCGTCATTATCATTAGGGAAATGCAAATGAAACTTATGAGATATTACTTCACACCCACTAGGATGGCTATAATAGAAAAAAATGGAAAATAACAGGTGTTGGGAAGGATGTGGGGAAATTGAAACCTTCATGCATTTCTGGTGGGAATATAAAACGTTGTGGCCACTGTGGAAAACAGTATAGCTATTCCTCAAAAAGTCACACATAGAACTACTGTTTGACCCAGCAATTCCACTCTTAGGTGTATATCTAAAGGGATTGAAAGCAGGGACTTGAACAGATATCTCTATACCTATGTTCGTCGTATTATTAACAGTAGCCAAAAGGTGGAAACAACTCAATGTTCATGAACAAATGAAAGCTTAAGCAAAATGTAGCATATATCTGGCCGGGCGCGGTGGCTCAAGCCTGTAATCCCAGCACTTTGGGAGGCCAAGGCGGGTGGATCACGAGGTCAAGAGATCGAGACCATCCTGGTCAACAAGGTGAAACCCCATCTCTACTAAAAAAAATACAAAACATTAGCTGGGCATGGTGGTGCGTGCCTGTGATCCCAGCTACTCAGGAGGCTGAGGCAGGAGAATTGCCTGAACCCGGGAGGCGGAGGTTGCAGTAAGCCACGATCACGCCGTTGCACTCCAGCCTGGGTAACGAGCGAAACTCCGCCTCAAAAAAAAAAATGTAGCATATATGGACAGTAGAAAACCATTCAGTCATAAAAAGCAATTAAATTTTAATGTATGCTACAACATGGATGGACCTTGAAAACATTATGCTTAGTGAAATAAGCTAGACCCAGAAGGGCAAATATTATATGATTCCACTTATATAAAGTACCTAGAATAGATAAATCCATAGAGACAGAAAGTAGAATAGAGGTTATCAGAGCCTCAGGGAACTAAGGGGGAAGTTACTGTTTAGTGGATACAGAGTTCATTGTGGGGATGATGAAAACATTTTAGGTATAGATAGTAGTAATGGTTGTACAATACTGTGAATATATTTTTGTTGTTGCTTTTGTTTTTGAGATAGAGTCTCATTCTTTCACCTAGGCTGGAGTGCAGTGGCATGATTTTGGCTCACTGCAACCTCTGCCTCCTGGGTTCATGCAATTCTCCTGTCTCAGCCTCCTGAGTAGCTGGGATTACAGGTACACCACCACGCTGGCTCATTGTTGTGTTTGTAGTAGAAATGGGGTTTCACCATGTTGGCCAGGCTGATCTTGAACTCCTGACCTCAGGTGATCCACCTGCTTCAGCCTCCCAAAGTGCTGGGATTACAGGCATGAGCCACTGCACCTAGCCGTGAATGTATTTGATACTACCAAATTGTAAGCTTACAAATGGTTAAGTGATAAATACTATGTTGTATGTATTTTACCACAGTGAGAAAAGAAGAAAGCAAAAAGCAGCACATTTTATAAGCTAATCATATATTTGACATAATGGTAGGCAGGCATTCAACGTAAGTTTTGTATCACTCAAGTTAATGTTGAACCTAGCATTGCTTAGAAACTGTACTGATAAATATCACCAAATACAGCAGGTGCTCTTCGATCCTTGTTTTATTTGAACAATCCACAATCTTTGACAGTGTTAACAGTTCCTTTTGGAAATCTCCTGCCATGATTTCCCTTATGCTTTCCTTAGTTTCATTGTGTGTATGTGTGTGTGTGTGTGTGTGTGTGTGTGTGTGTGTGTGTGTGTGTGTGTTTTGTTTCGTTTTGTTTTTTGAGACAAAGTTTTGCTCTGTTGCCCAGGCTAAAGTTCAGTGGCATGAACACACATAGTTCACTGCAGCCTCAACCTTCCTGGCTCAAACTATTCTCCTGCTTTAGTCTCCTGAGTAACTGAGACCACAGGCACATACCACCATGCCTAGCTAATTTTAAAAACTTTTTTGTAGAGATGAGGTCTTGCCATGTTAACCAGGCTGGCCTCAACTCCTGGGCTCAAGCAGCCCTCCTGCCTCGGCCTCCCAAAGTGCTGGAATTACAAATGTGAGCCACTATACCTGGCATGCTTTATTTAGTTTCTCACTCTGTTTCTTCAACCATTTCTTCCTGGGCCCCTTTTAAAGATCCTCTGCTTCTGTCCAACACCTAAATGTGAGTATTTGCTAGGCCTCTGTTGTTAGCCCCCTAAGCATTTCTAGGGAGATATCATATTTCCCTAAAATGATTTGATTGATTGAGGCAGAGTCTTACTCTGTCACCAAGGCTGGAGTGTGATGGTACTGTCACAGCTCACTGAAGCCTCAACTTCTTGGGTTCAAATGATCTTCCCTTGTAACTAGCCTCTCTTGTAACTGGGGTTACAGACACGTACCACCACACGGGGTTAATTTTTCAATTTTTTTAAAGAGACAGAGTCTCACTATGTTGCCCAGGTTGGTCTTGAACTCCTGAGCTCAAACGATGCTCCCACCTCAGCCTCCCAAAGTGCTGAGATTACAGGCAAGAACCACCGCACCCGGCTTAAAGTGATTTTAAATATCAGTTATGTGTTGATGATTCACACGTTCATACTTCTAATCAGACCTCTTTTCTGGGTGTCAGTCTCCTGTCTCCATTTGCCTCCTGAATATCTTTCTTTGCATATTCCAAATGTCTCAAAATTAACATTTCCCAAACTAAAGTCATCCTGTACCCATTGTTCCAACTCACCTTCAGCCTGACCTCATATCCTCTCCTTCCTTCTGGATTTCCAGTCCACCCCATTTACCAGGTTACCCGAGCCCAAAATCTGGGGATAATCCTTCACTCCTGCCTCTTCCTGTCTCCTGTGACAGATCACTAACCAAGTCCTGTTACTTCTACCCTCCTAACATCTCTCAAATGTATTCCCTCTTACTCAGCCTACCAATAAGGCCCAAATTCAAGCTGTCAGTCTCTCACTGGTCTCCTAACAAACCTCTCTCCTTCCTTCTTTCCTTCCTTCTAGTCTTGTCTCCCTGCATCTAGTATCTGTTTATTCTAAGAAAACTGTGTAGATTGTCTCCTTGAAAAGATTAGATTATTAAGATGATAAAAGACAATGTAGCTGGGCACCCTGCTTGATATAAAGATGAATAAGAAGGGAAGATGATGTAAATAACTATGAGCAGGACATCATATGCTGACTAGCGTGAGAGATACACAAAAAGATCAGAGAAAAGTAGACAAAAGAGAGCTGGGGTCTAGGGTCTATATATATATATATATATATATATATATATATATATATATATATATTTTTTTTTTTGAGATGGTGTCTTGCTCTGTCACCAGGCTGGAGTACTATGGCACAATCTCGGCGTACTGTAACCTCTGCCTCCCAGGTTCAAGCGATTCTCCTGCCTCAAACTTCCAAGTAGCTGGGATTACAGGCATCCACCACCATGCGTGGCTTAATTTTTGTACTTTTGGTAGAGACAGGATTTCGCCATGTTGGTCAGGATGGTCTCGAACTCCTGACCTCAGGTGATCCACCTGCCTTGGCCTCCCAAAATGCTGGGGTTATAGGCGTGAGCCACCATGACCAACCCGAAAAATAAAATTTTTATAAATAGATAAGGTATGGTAAAGAAAATATCTCAAAATAGCTGGAGAAAGTTGTGGTCAAAGAGAAAGAGGCTGCAGAACATTAACACTTAGAAGACATAGCTAATGGGCCTCTTTGGCTTCAGCATAAATTATACATATATTCAGTTAATACAGAGGTGTCCAGTCTTTTGGCTTTCCTGGGCCACGTTGGCAGAAAAATTGTCTTTTTTTTTTTTTTTTTTTTTTTTTGAGACGGAGTTTCGCTCTTGTTGCCCAGGCTGGAGTGCAATGGCACGATCTCGGCTCACCGCAACCTCCGCCTCCTGGGTTCAGGCAATTCTCCTGCCTCAGCCTCCTGAGTAGCTGGGATTACAGGCACACGCCACCATGCCCAGCTAATTTTTAGTATTTTTAGTAGAGACGGGATTTCACCATGTTGACCAGGATGGTCTCGATCTCTTGACCTCGTGATCCACCCGCCTCGGCCTCCCAAAGTGCTGGGATTACAGGCTTGAGCCACCGCGCCCAGCCTAGAAAAATTGTCTTAGGCCACACATAAAATACACTAACACTAACAATAGCTGATTCACTAAAAAAAAAAATTACACAAAAAAACAGTGTTTTAAGAAAGTTCATGAATTTGTGTTAGGCCACTTTTCAAAGCCATCCTGGGCCACATGCAGCCCCTGGACTGTAAGTTGGATAGGCTTGAATTAATTGAATAAAAAGCTAAAAATGCAGGTTCAGCTTGAATCTGGGAGGGCCTGAACTGCCAGGTTACAATGTAAGGGCTTTATGCAGTGAGCAGTAAGGAAATGTATTTGGATAGAGATTGTTTTAATTAGCTTTATTAAATATAATCTGCATATAATAAAATTCACCCATGTTAAATACATGGTTGAGTAAGGTGTTTTTTGGTTGGTTGGTTATTTTTTTCTTTTTCTTTCTTTTTTTTTTTTTTTTTAAAGGCAGAGTCTTGCCTTGCTCCATTGCCCACTGGAGTACAGAGGCACGGTCTCAGCTCACTGCAACCTCTGCCTTCCAGGTTCAAGCCATTCTCCTGCATCTGCCTCCCACGTAGCTGGGATTACAGGCACCCGCCAACATGCCTGGCTAATTTTTGTATTTGTAGTAGAGATGGGGTTTCACCATGTTGGCCAGGCTGGTCTCGAACTCCTGACCTTTTGATCCACCTGCCTCAGCCTCCCAAAGTGCTGGGATTACAGGCGTGAGCAACTGTGCCCAGTTAGTGAATTTTAACAAATGTTTACAGTCACAGAAACCACACAAAGTATGAAATAGTTCTGTCCCCTAAAGAGGCACCAGGCAGTTCATCCTCTCTCCACCTCCTCCCAGCAACCATTGATCTGTTCTCTATCCCTGTAGTTTTGCTCTTTCTCGGATTTTATATAAATCAAACTCTACAATATGTAATCTTTGGTGTCTGGTTCCTTTCACTTAGTACAATGTGGAAGAGAGATTCTGTTGCATTAGTCTAAAATGTGACACCGAGAGCAGGAACCAGGGTGCTAATGGTGAGAACAAAACGTTTCAGAAAACTGTAGGTTATTATAAGGGCAAAAATTGGGTTAAACAAATGTGAGGAAGAAGAGACATGGAAGTATAGGAGGTTGTGCTCAGAAGAGTGCTCACAAGAGTCTGGGATTTGGAGAAGGAACATATTCAAAAAATAATAAACTCCAGTGGACGGCAGAAGTAGATATGAAAGTCATCAGGAAAGGGATTGGTGGCCTCTGTAGTCTCAGTATGTGATGATTCATTAATGTGAATGTTGATATTAGGAATGATGGGGAGAGAGAGATGAAACAATGAACCAGATATTGATCCCATCCAAAAAGGTAGAAGAATCTTTGAGTTTATTTTAAGACTGGAGAAAAGCATTGGATAAGTAAATGTTACAGAATTCCAAAAAGAAAGGCTATAAAGGTGTAGCACTGGAATGAAAGGCTGGAAGTAGCGGTGAGGAAGAGGGACGTCTTGACCTGTTCTTTCTTCCCCAGTGCTATGGACTGAATTATGTCCCCCCAAAATTCATTTGTTGGAGCTCTAACCCCCCATGTGATGGTATATGGAGATGGGCCCTTTGGGAGATGATTAGGTTTACATCTTGAGAGTAGGGTAACCCTTTAAGGGATGGAACTGTTTTACACTTTGTGTTATTTACTTGACTGTAAACATTTGTTAAAATTTACTCAACTGCATACTTAAAATGGGTGGATTTTATTATAAGCAGACAATAATAAAGCTGATGGTGTCTCCTCATGGTGGGAATAATGCCCTTATAAGAAGAGATACCAGAGAGCTTGCTGTCTCTCTTTCTCTGCCACGTGAGGACATAGCAAGAGACAACCATCTGTAAGCCAAGAAGAAAGCGCTCATGAGACCCACCCATGCTAGCACCCTGATTTCAGCCTACCAGCCTCCAGAACTGTGAGAAAATAAATAAATTTCTGTTGTTTACTCTACCTAGGGTATGATATTTTCTTATGGCAGCTTGAGCTAAGACCTCCAGTGAGCCACAGAGATGAGTGAGAAAGAACTTCCAGTAGACCTTCAAGGGAAGTCAAAGAGTAGGAAAAAGTTAACTTGCATTGCAGTTAAAGCATGGAATTCTTTAGAAAACAGAGTGATGATGAGTATGAGGGAGAGTTTATTCACAATATAACAGTAATAAAAGAATGAATATTTGAAAAATTTTCAGGGTAAATTCTGTATCCTTTTTCTTTTGCCTAGAGAGGGGCTTTATGATTTTGGTGAAATCTGTTAGTTTTCAAAGAGATAGAGTTTGGGTAATCATTCTCCTGCAGTTCCCCTGTGCTACGCAGGATAAAATAAAATCCATATGCATTTTCTTCTATTAATCTGTCTTTTGTCAGTTGATTTTCAGCAAACCTTCAGAGGCCAAGGCGGGAGTTTTTCCTTGGCCTTTACACCTTCTTCCAGAGTCCAAGCAATGTGGTTCCTCAATAGAATAGGTTCAAACATCTGGGCTTAGTGTAAGTAGCTACAATAATGACCTCAGCAGAGAATACCCACCTTGAGGGAGTGTGACACTCATACCCGCAAAAGTCTAGTTGCCTTTTGGTGTGTGGCTCAGGAGTATAACTGACTTCTCCAGGGATTGAATGTAAGCGAGACCTAAGTGACCCAGGGGTTTGGATGAAGCAGATCTGGGTTTGAACTGGAGCTCTCAGAGGCTGCTGCTTTCTGGGTTTCAGTTTCCTTCTAACACCTGCCTTAGGATGCCCTTGTAAGAAGAAACTGAGATGATGAGGCACTTTGTACTTTCCCTGTCTAGCCTTGCCAGAGTTTGTTATTCTTGTATATATTTGTTTGTTTGCCTTTTTTCTGGCCTGCTTCAGTACTCTCAACCCTGTGAGGGAAGGAGCCTTGTATTTCACAGTCACTACTGTGTCCCTTACCCCATCTTTACATAGCATAGGGCCTGGCAGAGTAACAGTGGAATAAATGGATGAAACTGTCTGCGTGTAGGATTGCCATGAAGATAAGAGGAAATCTCTTCATTCATGTGATATGTATTAAGTATCCTCTGTGGGCCAGACACTGAAACAGCAATGGATAAACAGACAAATTTTACCATAGCAAAGCTTAACATTTTAGTGGGAGAGACAGACAATAATCATTTTTAAAAATATACTAAATTAGTGATAATTGCTGAAGAGAATTCAAATGTGGAAAGGAATGGGAAGTGTTGGGAGGGTGGCCACAATAAATAAATAAATAAATAGATAGATAGATACAGTTTAAGAATGAAGGACCAGGCGCAGTGGCTCACGCCTGTAATCCCAGCACTGTGGGAGGATGAAGTGTGCAGATCATTTGGCGTCAGGAGTTTGATACCAGCTTGTCCAACATAGTGAAACTCCATCTCTTCTAAAAATACAGTAATTCGCTGGGCATGGTGGTGTGTGCCTGTAGTCCCAGTTACTCAGAAGGCTGAGGCAGGAGAATTGCTTGAACCCAGGAGGTGGAGGCTGCAGTGAGCCAAGATCACACCACTGCACTACTCCAGCCTGGGCGAGAGAGCTAGACTCCATCTCAAAAAACAGGACAAAGCAGAGAATTAGAGCTCTGTCTAATAGTTGGTTCTTCTCCTGTTTTTTCCATATACAGAGCAGTACAGTGTATGGGCTGAGAACAAGATTGTAGCCAGGATGTCTGAATTGAAACTCAGTTTTATCACTTAGAAGGTGTGTGGTACAGAGCAACTTTCTTAACCCTTTTTGCCTTATTTTCGTCATCTGTAAAATTGAAACAATAATTGTTCTTGTCCCCTAGATTATTAGGAAGATTAAATGAATTTGCATGTATAAAGTGCTGAGAATTGAGCCTGGCTTATGATGGGGAGTCCTATGGACACAGGGTATTAGGAATAATAATTACTGTTATGCTTATAAATGGCAGTACCAGCCAGCCAGTTGCTGAAGCCAAAACCCTATGATGAGGAACAGTAATTACCTAGTTAAGATTAATTGGCATTCCTATGCACCAGGCACCATGCTAAACCCTTTACATGGATTACCTTGTACAATTATCAACACAGTGAGGGAGGTATGATTGGTCTCCCCATTTTACTGTTCAGAAAACTGGCATTAAGTCAAAGGACTCCTTCAAAGTAATCTTCTTTCAAGACCTTTCAGGTCTTATGAATTTGTAGTTTCTATTCTCTTCTCAAACTCAGGAAAAAGAATCACATTTACAGTTCATTTAAAGCCTGCATGGTAACCTGGTTACTAAGATCTAGCCTGTCATGCAACCCTGTCTTTAAAATTGACCATAGGCTGGGCTCAGTGACTCTCACCTGTAATCCCAACACTTTGGGAGGCTGAAGTGGGTGGATCACTTGAGGTCAGGAGTTCAAGACCAGCCTGGTCAACATGGTGAAACCCCATCTCTACTAAAAATACAAAAGCTAGCAAGGCTGCTGTCACACACCTGTAATCCCAGCTACTCAGGAGGCTGAGGCAGAAAGATTACTTCAACCCAGAAGGCAGAGGTTGCCATGAGCCCAGATCACGCCATTGCAATCCAGCCTGGGCGACAGAGGGAGACTCTGTCTCAAAAATAATAGGCCGGGTGCGGTGGCTCAAGCCTGTAATCCCAGCACTTTGGGAGGCCGAGGCGGGTGGATCACGAGGTCGAGAGATCGAGACCAACCTGGTCAACATGGTGAAACCCTGTCTCTACTAAAAATACAAAAAATTAGCTGGGCATGGTGGTGCGTGCCTATAATCCCAGCTACTCAGGAGGCTGAGGCAGGAGAATTGCCTGAACCCAGGAGGCGGAGGTTGCGGTGAGCCGAGATCGCGCCATTGCACTCCAGCCTGGGTAACAAGAGCGAAACTCCGTCTCAAAAAAAATAATAATAATAATAATAATTAATAAATAAATAAAATAAAATAGACTATAATCCTTTTCCTACCTCCATTGACTGCTTTATTTATATCTTGTTTTCCGTAGAATTTCCAGATGATGTTAATCCAGTGACCAAAGAAAAAGGTGGACCCAGGGGCCCAGAACCTACCCGATATGGAGATTGGGAACGAAAAGGGCGCTGTATTGATTTTTAAGTCACATACTCTTTAACCTCAGTATTGTTTTCTGAATACGGACATCTGAATTAACTTATTTCTGATTATTTTATTTCTTTATGTCCTTCATGTTATATAGTTTCCATAATGTGTTTAAATGTATATACAATGACTTTGGAAGAAAATATGCTGCTATAAATTAGGAAAGGGAAAATATTTTTTCATTAACATATGTTAATTTAATAAGTATAGAAATATAGTTTTTTTTAGACATAGTCTCGCTGTGTTGCCTAGGCTGGAGTGGAATGGCACTATCCCGGCTGCAACAACCATCCCACCAGGTTCAAGCAATGTTCTTGCCTCAGCCTCCTGAGTACTGGGATTATAGGAACCCACCACCATGACATAGTCTCTCTATGTTGCCCAGGCTGGGGTGGAATGGCACTATCCCAGCTGCAACAACCACCCCACCAGGTTCAAGCAATTTTCTTGCCTCAGCCTCCTGAGTACTGGGATTATAGGAACCCACCACCATGCCTGGCTCATTTTTGTATTTTAAGTAGTGACAGGGTTTTGCCATGTTAGCTGATCTCGAACTCCTGACCTCAGGTGATCCACCTGCCTTGGCCTCCCAAAGTGCTAGGATTACAGGAATGAGTCACCACGCCCATCCTAGAAATGATTCTTAGAGCTGTAGGCCTTTACTTCATCATTTTTCAGTTTAAATTAGTTGCTTACAAAATGCACAAATAAAATAATTTTTTAAAAATGATTGTGTTGCTGTGTACTAGGGCATAGTGGCTTTTAAAATGAGAGTTAAATAATGCATTATAGTTTGAGACCACAAAAATAACAGAAAATCTTAACTTGGAGCCAGTTAATTACTTACTCAGTTACTTGGGCTCAAATTCTGACTCTACCTCTTACTAGCTATGTGACCTTAGATAACTTATTTAACTTCTCTGTGCTTGTGTGTAAGTGGAAATAGTAATACTTCTGATGCTGGTAGACTGGAGGAGGTCCCCCAACACTGGTGGGACCTGAACTCCAGCCCATATCCAGGCTCTTGACACCATGATGAGAAGGAATTCAAGGACAAGTCAGAAAATAGTCAAAGTACTGAGATTTATTGCAAAGTGAAAAAGTACACATTCTGCTGGGTGCGGTGACTCACATCTGTAATACCAACACTTTGGGAGGCCAAGGTGTGTGGATCACTTGAGGCCAGGAGTTTGAGACCAGCCTGGCCAACATGGCAAAACCCCGTCTTTACTAAAAATACAAAAATTAGCTGGGTATAGTGGTGCAGGGCTTTAATCCCAGCTGTTTGGGAGGCTGAGGCATGAGATTCACTTGAACCCAGGAGGCAGAGATTGTAGTGAGCCAGGATTGTGACACTGCACTCCAGCTTGGGTAACAGAATGAGACACTGTCTCAAAAAAAAAAAAAAAAAAAACTACACATTCAAGAAAGAGGAGTATGGGCATACTCAAGAGAGTCACTCTGGAGTTTAAGGCTTCTACCTTTACGTGCTTCTGTCCAAGAGGTGGAATATTCATGAGGATTCCTGGAAAAAGGTGAGGATTTCTTGGAATTGTGGTGCCACCGATTTTTACACCAAATACCAGTGTTCCCAGAATAGTCATGGTACTGGTCTCTGTGTGCTTTAGTATGTTAATGAGCATATAATGAGGTACTAGGTGAAACCCAGGTCAAATCCAGTGCCGCTGGGTCCAGTAGGCCTTAGCCAGCTTGGCTCACATTCTGGTTTTTCAGGATCTCATCAGCCCTTAGTTTATTCTCATCAGCCCCTAGTTTATGCAGCTATTTCAACAGTTTCCTTTTTGCTAGTCATGTAAAACTGCTGCCTGGAATTTTCTGTTCTCCTGCGACCACCCCATATTATTCCTGTCTCACTTTTACTTCACAGGGAAGTTGAGAAGATTAAATGAATAAATAACATGTAATTAGTCAGGATTCTTCAATAGGAGAGAGAGAGATTAGAATTGACTCATGCAGTTCTGGAGGCTGAGAGTCCCATGATAATGCCATCAGCAAGCTGAAGACCTGAAGACCCAAAAAAGCCCGTGGTGTGATTCAGTCTGAGTCCCAAGACCTGAGAACCAGGGGAGTCGTGATGTAAATCCAGTCTGGGGCAAAGAAGATGAGATGAGATGCCCCAACTCAAGCAATGAGGCAAGAAAAAAGGAGTGAATTCCTCCTTCGTCTACCTTTTGTCCTATTCATGCCTTCAATATATCAGATAATGCGCAGCTACATTGGGAAGGACAGACTACTGAGGTCACCAGTTCCAATGCTAATCTCATTCAGAAACAGCCTTACAGACACATCCGGAAACAATGTTTAAATTGGTACAACAACATGTTAGCCACTTGGAGCAGTGTGTAGTATAGTACATACTTCTCAATAAGTGTTAACTATCCTCAGATTATGAATGTATTTTTCCAAGTCTCTAGGCATTGTGGGTGGAAAGATTTTAAAAAACGAAATTTGAAATACTTGAAATTGTTTTATACAACATTTAAAATGTTATTAGTTGAAAATGGTGATTATTTACCTGAGTGAACTGAAGTATATATATTTTAGTTTGTGGAACATAAAATTCACCTAAGTGCTATGGTTTGCAAGTTTGTCCCCTCCAAAACTTATGTTGAAACTTAATCCCCAATGTGGCAGTATTGAGAGGTGAGACCTTTAAGAGGTGATTGGCCTTTAAGAGGGCAGAGCCCTCATGAAGATTAATTCATTTATGGATTAATAGACAAATAGGTTATAATAGAAGTGGAGCTGGTGCTTTATGAGAAGAGGAAGAGAGACCTAAGCTAGCATGTTAGCATCTGAGCACACTCAGCCCACTGGCCCTGTGATGCCCTGTGCTGCCTCAGGACTCTGCAGAGAGCTTTCACCAGCTTCAAGGCCCTGGCCAGATGTGCCCCTTGACCTTCGACTTTCTGGCCTCCAAAACCATAAGAAATAAACTTCTTTTCTTTCAGAATTATCCAGTATCAGGTATTCAGTCATAGCAAAAGAAAATGGGCTAAGAAAACTGGCCCTGGAAGTGAAGTTTTGGTATAAAGTTACCTGAAAATGCTTCCACAAGCTGCATCGGAACAGGATAATGGGCAAAATTGGAAGAGTTTGAAGGAGCAGGATAGAAAAAGCCTAGATGCTGATGAGGGATTAGAAGACAAGAAGACTAGGGGAAGTTTAGAACTTCCTAGAGATGATTTAAGTGGTTGCGACCAGAATGCTGATAGAAATATGGACAGTAAAGGCCATTCTGACGAGGTTACAGATGGAATTGAAGACCAGGGTATTGGAAATGGGAGTAAAAGCCTTTCTTAGAAATCGGCAAGGAATTTGGCTGGATTGTGTCCATGCCCAAGGCTAGGTGTTTTATAGCAACACCCTACTCCCAGCCATTTCCAAGGAATGCTGAACTTAAGACGATGAATTCGAGTATTTGATAGAAGAAATATCTAAGCAACAAAGCATCAGGCTATTGCATGGCTACTTTTAACCACTTACATTAAACTGCAAGAAGGAGTAAGTGACTTAAAGACAGAATTTATAATCAAAAGGGAAGCAAAGCAGAAAGATTTGGGAAACTCTAAGCCTAGACTTGGTAGAGAATGAAAGAGCATTTTCAGCAGAGAAAAGCAAGGGTGTGACCAAGCCACTTTTTGCTAAAGAGATTAATATGGCTAGAAAGGAGTCAGAGATTATTCATCAGGACAATGGGAGAAAGATCCCAAAGGCATATCAGAAATCTTTGAAGCTGCCCCTCCCATCACAGTCCTAGAGGCCTAAAATGGCAAAATAAAGGGAAGGCCTAGGGCACTCTCTAAGGCAGGCGTCCCCAAACTTTTTACGCAGGGGGCCAGTTCACTGTCCCTCAGACCGTTGGATGGCCACCACATACTGTGTTCCTCTCAATGACCACCAATGAAAGAGGTGCCCCTTCCTGAAGTGTGGCGGGGCGGTGGGTTGCGGGGGGTGGGGGGGGCGGATAAATGGCCTCAGGGGGCCGCAAGCAGCGCGCCAGCCATAGTTTGGGAACGCCTACTCTAAGGGCCTACTGCCTTGGGCCTCTGCTGGCATTCTGGCTGCTCAGGCAGCTCTAGCTCAAGTGGCCCCCATTGGGACTCGACCTGCCACTCCAAAAGGTCCAAGCTGTAAATCTTGGCAGCAGTATCCAGTGATGCAAGTGGTTTCAGATGCTGCTTGCTGGTGCCCCCATTCTAGAGTTCACAAGCAGTAAGCCCTGGTGGCCTCCACATGGTGCTAATTCTGCAGGCACATAGCAAGAGCTGTGAGGCATAGCAGCTTCCACCTAGATTTCAAAGATGTATCAGACAGCCAGTGGGCCCATGCAGAGTCTTATTGCAGAGGCAGAGCCACTGCAGAAAGCCCCTCTACTAGGGCAATGCCGAGTGGAAATATGGGACCAGAGCTGCTACAGAAAGTTTCTACCAGGACAGTGTACTCTGAGCCACACAGGCAGGACCACCCTGGGACCCCAGAACTGTAGAGCTACTGGCATGCAACACCAGCCTGGAAAAGCTGCAGGCACCTGACTCCAACGTGTGAGAGTAGCCACGTGGACTACAACAAGCAAAGCCATAGGCATGGGATTGGCCAATGTTTTGGAGGCCCACTACCTACCTCAGTGTTCACAGGATGCCTGCATGGAGTCACAAGAGATTATTCTCCACCTTCAGGGTTTTTTTCTTCCCCCACCCTGCCCCCCGCCAAGATGGAGTCTCATTCTTTTTTCTGTCACCCTGGCTGGAGTGCAATGGCATGGTCTCCACTCACTGCAACCTCTGCCTCCCAGGTTCAAGCAATTCTCCTGCCTTAGCCTTCTGAGTAGCTGGAATTACAGGCACCCACCACCATGCCTGGCTAATTTTTTTGTATTTTTAATAGAAACGGGGTTTCACCATGTTGGCCAGGCTGATACTGAATTTCTGACCTCAAGGGATCCTCCCGCGTCAGCCTCCCAAAGTGCTGGGATTCCAGGCATGAGCTGCCGTGCCCAGCTGAGTTTTAATGTCTGCTCTGCTTTGTTTCTCACTTGTTAGGGGCCTGTTACTTCACTTTTCTTTCCTATTTTTCCCTTCCCTTTTGGAATGGAAATGTATATCCTATCCTATGCTCTTGTATCTTGGAAGTAGATAAATTGTTTTCACAGGCTCGCAGGTAAGACTTTGGACTTTTGAGTTTAGACTTTGGGGCTATGAGGATAGAATGAATGTATTTGTATGTGATAAGAGCATTAGTTTTGGGAGGACAGTGCCAGTGCCAGAATGCTATGGTTTGAATGTTTGTCTACAAAACTCATGTTAAACTTAAGCCCCATTGTAATACTGTTAGTGAGATGGGAATTCCAACTATGCTACTTGATAGGTAGGACTTCTGGGAGGTACTTAGGATGTAATGAGGTCATAAGGATGAGGCATTAGTGGCTTTATAAGAGAAAGACCTGAACTAGCACATTTGGCCACCTCACCATATCATACCCTGTGATGCCTCAGGACTTTATTATAGAGAATCTAGTCTCCACCAGCAAGACCCCTTGAACTTGACCCACATGTCGCCCTTGAACTTGGACTTACCAGCCTTCAGAACTGTAAGAAGTAAATATCATTTTTTAGCTGGGCGCAGTGGCTGACACATGTAATCCCAGCACTTTGGGAGGCCAAGGCGGGTGTATCACCTGAGGCCAGAAGTTTGAGACTAGCCTGAACAACATGGTAAAACCCCATCTCTACTAAAAATACAAAATTAGCTGGGTGTGGTGGTGCGTGCCTGTAATCCCAGCTATTTTGGAGGCTGAGGCAGGATCACATCATTGCACTCCAGCCTGGACAACAGGAGTGAAACTGTCTCAGAAAAAAGAAAAGAGAGAGAGAGAAAGAAAAGGAGAAAGCAAGCAAGAAAGATCGTTTTTAAATAAATTACCTAGTTTCAGCTGTTCTGTTATATGCAACAGAAAACAGACTAAGACAGTAGGTGTAGAGGGCAAATATAAAAAGGTAGGGGGTAAAATGGAGTAGCCCAGTCAGTCTGGATGACTCAAAACCTCCTACCCTGTGGCCTTTTGATAACTGGGTCAGAAAAAGTCAAGTCCAGTTTACAGATCTGGAATAATGGAAGGACAGGAACTTCTGGGCTCCCCCAAAGTATCCTTTGCTGCATGTCATCTGGCCTCACTCGCTCTCAGGTTGGGCCTTCAGCTCCCAGGCTACACTTGAATTAGAAAGGTTTTGCAAAGCCTGTAGAAGATAGAGTGCAGTAGGCTGATAACTGTGTGCTATGATTTACAAGTGCAATATTATTTGAGAAGATTGTACAGAGACTCATTTAAGAGAATAAAAATTATCTCAGAAACACATTAACTAGTGTGTAATTAGAACTAGTCATTTGGTCTTTATATCAGTTTTCCCTCTCAGTCAACATTCATTCTTCTAGTGCAATTACTATGTATGCTGCAACGTAATAACTACATTTCTCTAGAAATATTCTATAATTTAGTCAACCTCCAACTGCCCAAGTTAATAAAGGTTTTTATTAAGTTAACATTTGAAAAATAGTATGTTAGGCTGGGCATGGTGGCTCACTCCTGTAATCCCAGCACTTTGGGAGGCCAAGGCAGGTGGATCACTTGAGGTCAGAAGTTTGGGACCAGCCTGGACAACATGGCGAAACTCCATCTCTACTAAAAAATAGAAAAATTAGCTGGACTTGGTGGCGCACGCCTATAATTCCAGCCTGAGGCAGGAGAATCGTTTCAACCCGGGAGATGGAGCTTGTAGTGAGCAAAGTTTGTGCCACTGCACTCCAGCCTGGGCAACAGAGCAAGACTCTGTCTTGAAAAAGAAAAGAAAGAAAGAAAAATCATATGTTAAATTTTTGTTGTATAGTTTGCTTGTGTTCTACACTAATTATGATGTGCAATAGAAAAAAGACAATTTATATACTTCAAAAGCTAATCTAAAATATATAACAATCAACGTGTTGTATTAAGATAATATAATTCTTAACCTCTGTTAATAGTAACATATTTCACTACAGTTCTCACATATATAGGTGAAATTTGGCAGCATGAAAACACTTGTAGTCTGTATGTCTATCAAACATTTATGAAAAAACTTGAAGACTATCAATTTGGTACCTACAAAAGATGATGTAGTAGCCAGGGAAAGGCATCACCCAGATCTCCTGTAAGAAGCAGAGTTGATTGAGAACCCTAGCGCTACCCCATAGGATCTACCACTGTTGTTCCTGCTATTCCCAGCCAATGAATGAGAATGGCAGGGCTATTAACACTGGCCCACTTCCCTGGTGGGCAACACTGGCTCAAGGACTTCCCATTAGATTGCTCAGAATTTTCTTAAAAACATGCTAATGTCTGAGATTCCTCCTACCCCATGACGCCTTTCCTTCACTCTCTCCTTCACAGGTGTCAAACCCTACCTACTCCCCTCCTTCATAATTCACAGATATCTCCTCCAATAAATCTCTTTCAAACTTAATGCCATCTTGCCATCTGGTTTGTAGAGAACCCAAATTAACATGGATTTTTTTTAAAAAACAAAGACAGTTTTTCAGAAAATGTCATACAATGCTTGTGATTCTTTTTAGTATAATCGTAGTTTAAACACTTTTACATTGCTTGGGAGATTTCTGAGAAATTATATGTTGATCTTTTATGTACAAGGCTCATACCGTGGAGTGTTGTGCATATTGAATGTTTGGTTAGATTGAATTAATTCCAGTAGGTCCAGTTGCTGAGACCTACAATGAGTCTAATATATATATATATATATGTTACCTATTATTAAACTTGTAAGAGCAAGCGTAAAGCCATATTCTGCTAGTAAATAACAAATGTTCATTGGATAAATAGAATAGTTTGCAGTGAGAAAACTTTCATAGCAGTTGTTAATGATAGTTATATCAGCAATTTGAATGACAATTTCAGAACAGGACAATAATTTTTCTAAATACAAGGTAAGAATGGCAGTGAGATATTAGTTCATGAGTGCTGATTGGTCAATTAGAAGGGAAAATAAAATGAAGAGTGCCTGATGAGTTCATCCATTAACTGAATTGATTCATTCTTTTAATCAGTGTTGATTGCCTACTATGTGCTCGATGTCCTGCTAGACTCTCTGTTTTTTTGTTCTTTTTTTTGTTGTTGTTGTTTTTGTTTTTGAGATGGAGCCTTGCTCTGTCACCCAGGCTGAAGTGCAGTGGCGGGATCTCAGCTCACTCTGGTTTCAAGAGATTCTCCTGCCTTAGTCTCCTGAGTAGCTGGGATTACAGGCCCCTGCCACCATGCCGGGTTAATTTTTTTTTTTTTTTTTTTTTTTTTTGTATTTTTAGTAGAGACTGGTTTCACCATGTTGGCCAGGCTGGTCTTAAACTCCTGAACTCCAGTGACCCACCTGCTTCTGCTCCCAAAGTGCTGGGATTACAGGCATGAGGTACCCCACCAGGCCACTGATAGGCTCTTTCTATTTGGTGATTAATGAAACAGAGCCGCTGCTACCCTAGTGTAAAGTCTGGTGTGTTTTGATTTGTTCATGCAAACAGTTCCAGAAGACAACTGACTGAAGACCAAAAGGATTGCAGGTTACTGTACTTCACCCCAACCATGAGACTGTCACTTTCTGAACTTTTATGCTAGATGACTCTTTCAGAGACGTGGATTTTGACCTTTTAAAATCTAAACAGGCTTTGTGGAATATTTATTAAATATTCATTTTATAATCAACTGTGTTCTGACTTAGCTATATATAAGCCTCCATGGACATTGATCAAAAAGATATGGAGTAAGCAGAGTGATAAAATTAAGATTCCTGGATATATAAAATTCTTTTAAGTCCTTTCTGGTCCAAGAAGAACATTTTTGGTGGCCGCAACGTCTGGAACTAAGCTCCTCTCAACTTCCCTAAGAATGGTTGCTATAAATGAGTTACAAAAGATTATTGAACTAACAATGACTATGAAGATGTGTGAAATTAAGAAATATTTATGATTAAGAAATATTCAGTATCAGTTCATTTTCCTGTGGGCACTTCGTTCTGTCTTTAAGATCTTTCGTTTGCAGGCTGGGCACGGTGGCTCATGCCTGTAATCCCAGCACTTTGGGAGGCCGAGGTGGGCAGATCCCTGAAGGTCAGGTTCACGTGGTGAAACCCCGTCTCTACTAACAATACAAAAAAATTAGCCGGGCGTGCTGGTGGGCACCTGTAATCCCAGCTACTTGGGAGGTGGAAGCAGGAGAACTGCTTGAACTTAGGAGGCAGAGGCTGCAATGAGCCAAGATCGAGCTACTGCACTCCAGCCTGGGCAACAGAGTGAGGACTCTGTGTCAAATAAAAATAAAAATAAAAATAAATTTTTAAAAATCTTTCATTTGTAGAAACAGATACCTCTCCATAATACTCCCATATTGCTTCCTGCTTCTCCCTCTCTTTCTCTTTAGGGAGGAAATATATATTGTCTCTTAACCAACTTCTCTCTTATATTCACCCAAATCTAGGTGGCAAATTAAAGAAAAATATAGCTGTTTCTATTCAAGATTTTTAGATGAAGATGACATAATCTATTTCAATGGTGATTAAACTTTTTGGTTTTGGGACCCTTTAACTTTTTTTTTTTTTTTTTTTTTTTTTTTTTTAGACGGAGTCTCGCTCTGTTGCCCAGGCTGGAGTGCAATGGCACAGTCTCGGCTCACTGCAAGCTCCGCTTCTTGGGTACAAGCGATTCTCCTGCCTCAGCCTCCTGAGTAGCTGGGATTACAGGCACCCACCACCACGCCCAGCTAATTTTTGTATTTTTAAAATAGAGACGGGGTTTCACCATGTTGGCCAGGCTGGTCTTGACCTCCTGACCTCATGATCCGCTCACCTTGGCCTCCCAAAGTGCTGGGATTACAGGCATGAGTCACCGCACCCTCCTGGGACACTTTACTCTTAGAAGTTTTTGAGGTCCCTAAATTGTTTAGAACCCCAAAGAACATTGTTTTGTGTATGACATCTGTCCACACTTAACTGTATTAGGAATTAAAGCTAAGTAATATTTAATATACTTAACTCATTAAAAATAACCCAGTAGCAAACCTCTTACATGTTAACATAAAATGAAATGTTTTGAAAAATATCTTCTCCAAAACAACAACAAAAAAGAAATTGTGAAGATACTACATTATTCTCTTCAAGGTGTAACTTAATAGAAGGCAGCTGTGTTCTATCATCGTCTGAATTCGATCTGCTGTGGTATTTTGACTGAGGTATGATGAAGAAAACCTGGCTTCACATAGTTATTTAGTTGGAACAGGGAAGCTCTCACAGATCCACTGAGAGTTTGGTAGAGCCTGAGGATCCTCCGACTACACTTCCAAGAACTGCCGAGCTGATTTAAGTAGGAATGAAGATACTAAATTAGAATCTTTGGAACTGCCAGCGGAACCACACCCCACTACAGCACTGGCTGGAGCAGAAGGCAGCTGCCGCCTTTAACGTGAGTTACTTTTACCTCTGCAGGCAGGAACCTGCAGCCACACCAAATGGGCCCCAGAACCCCTGTCTTCCAACGACTTTGTTTTCACCACATTTAACCCATATCTGAATGACTGTCTTATGCAGATGTATCAGCTTGATGAACACTAAAGTCAGATGGTTGCACTTTAGCCGAGGCTGGAAGGTGTGCTTTTACTGAACTCTGTGGGTAACGCAGACTTCACACAGAGGAACGATCAGATGAAAAGACGGTGTTCAAAAGATTTTAGATACAAATGTTTTGTCTGTTATTATCATCTAAGAAAACTAGTTGAGAATTACTTTTATTGGGGCATCCAATATAGATGGTTAAAATATATAAAATGTATTGCAGAAATGTAAAAATAAGATTTAAATAATTCTGGGCCTGGCACAGTGGCTCTTGCCTATAATCCCAATACTTTGGGAGGTCAAGGTGGGTAGATCACGAGGTCAGGAGTTCAAAACCAGCCTGACCAACATGGCAAAACCCATCGCTACTAAAAATACAAAAATTAGCCAGGCGTGGTGGCGCACACCTGTAATCCCAGCTACTTAGGAGGCTACGGCAGAAGAATCACTTGAACTAGGAAGGTGGAGGTTACATCATGACCCTGTACTCCAGCCTGGGTGACAGAACGAGAGACTCTGTCTCAAAAAATAAAATAATCCCTAAAGCACGTTCAATGTCCATTCCTGTTCCTTTGAAGAATACTTCCTTAGAGATTAGGCTTTGAGCCTGTAGTTTATTTTTGTGCCTTAACATGTTAAGCATGCTCTGAATGAAGAGACCACCTAAACTAGGCTTAGTGTGAGCAACAAGGCTGTTTATTCACTCGGGTGTGAGCAAGCTGAATCCAAAAAGAGAGTCAGCAGAGGATGGTGGGATAGGAGCTGGTTTTATAGGTTTGGGGTAAGCAGTGGAAAGTTACAGTTCTGAGTGGTTTTTGCAAGTCAGGGGTGTCACAGGGTCTGACGTCACAAGGTTGGCTTATCAGTTGAGGCAGGAACAATGACAGAATGTGGCACGGTCGGTTAATTAGGCACTGCAGGAGCTAGCTATTCTTTTTTTTTTTTTTTTTTTTTTTTGCGGTTTTTCTATTACCTCAGACTTTCTGACTCCAGGAGGTCATCTGGAGATGTACGTGCAGGTCACAGGGTAACGGTCACCATTGCTTGACAACAGTGTTGCTATCTTTGGGGAACCTAACATTACATAGCATTGGTTAATGAATATGAAGATTACTTAATAATCAATAACTTATTAACGTTACTTAAGATTCTGTAACAACCTATTTTCTTTTAGATTAAGGTTTATGTATACTTAGGCCATGTATTTCTAACTTGGTTTTACCAAGTGGAACCTTGTCTGATGCCTTGAAACCACAAATACTCCTAATTAACTTGCTCATAAAAAGGAAACATGGACAGATTGAGAATGGAGTTTGTTATTCATGCAGGTGTGACAAGGAGATGAAAAACAAAGAGCTTTTAGAAGCAACTTATAATATTGGAAGTTGAAAACATGCACAAGCGAAAAACTAGGAATGTGTTTTTGCCGAGCTTGTCTTTTCTTTTCGTAGCTCCTGTGGAAAGACCTGAATTTATAAACAGATGTTATAGACTGTGGCCTGTTACATTGTATTTTCTTTAGCAGAGGAGATCACTGTATTCAAATTGGCATCTGAAACTTCAATGGGGTGTAAAATTTGGATTCTTTGCCAGAGGATTTTTATTTTTTGTCTCATCCTGAAGTCAGTGACTCAGCTAGATTCCTTATTTTTAAGAGTGCTTACATGAGATGTTGTTTTGATAGTTATCCCACATTTTCATTCTGCTGCTCAGAAATGTCAGGATTTCTGAGTGGATCGTCTCATATCAAAGCTGAGCCCTTTTTTTTTTTTTTTTTTTTTTTTTGAGATGGAGTTTCGCTCTTGTTACCCAGGCTGGAGTGCAATGGCGCGATTTCGGCTCACTGCAACCTCCGCCTCCTGGGTTGAGGCAATTCTCCTGCCTCAGCCTCCCGAGTAGCTGGGATTACAGGCATGCGCCACCATGCCCAGCTAATTTTTTGTATTTTTAGTAGAGACGAGGTTTCACCATGTTCACCAGGATGATCTCGATATCTCGACCTCGTGATCCACCCACCTCGGCCTCCCAAAGTGCTGGGATTACAGGCTTGAGCCACTGCACCCGGCCATGAGCCCTTGATTATATGAGCCACAGCCCTCTATCATCCTCCATACCTATCTACTAAATGATTCAACTAGGCAAAACAATCCAAATATTTTTATTGTCCAGTTTTATATAGGTTGATGCTGACTAGAATGTCCCCGTTCTTTCTCTACCAACACATATCTCTTCTCTCCTCTTTCAGTTTTTTCTGGAATAAGGATAGGTATAAATTAGATACATAAAGTGCCTTTTTTTACTTCAAAAAAGAAAAGAAAAGTATGACTCATGTCATACATTTAATGCTCTTCCAGCTAATTAATCCTGACTATGATGGTTAATTTTAGGTATCAACTTGACTAAGTTAAGGAATGCCTAGATAGTGGGTAAAACATTATTTTTGGCTGTGTCTGTGAGGGTGTTTCCTGAAGCAATTAGCATTTGAATCAATAGTCTGAATTAAGAAGATCGCCCTCACCAATGTGGGCATATATCATCATCCAACTGTTGAAAGCCTAGACAAGACAAAAAGAGAGAAAGGATGAATCTGCTGCCTCTTCTGGATCTGGGACATCCATCTTCTCCTGCCCTCAGACATCAGAGCTCTGGGTTCTCAGGCCTCTGGACTCTGGCACTTGCACCAGTGGCCTCCCAGCTTTTCAGGCCTTCAATCTCAGAATTACATCACCAGCTTCTCTCGTTCTCCAGTTTACAAATGGCAAATGTGGTACTTCTTGGCTTCTATAATCTTTTGAGCCAATTCCTATAATAAAGCATCCCTTATAGATTATATCTATCCTATTGGTTCTCTTTCTCTGGAGCACTCTGATACACTGACCGTGCCTGGTCATCCTGTCACTGCAGCAACCCTTTATTTATCCCTCATGTAGATGCCAGGGCTGGAATGCAGAACACTTCCCTTCCACACATCTGACTTTGCTCTCCATTCTAACCTTTTGGGGAGCATTTTCATTCTGAAGGGGTTAGAATGTGAGAAATTACATTTCTAGTGAGTTATGTGTGCAAATTGAGTTCTGCCAATTAGATGCACTTACTGTGATTTGAAAGGGAATGTGAGGGAAGGTCACCTTCCCACTGCTGGCTTTTCTGGCTGGCTGGTACAGTTGTGGAGACTTTGAATTTCCCGGCAGCAACACGCCAGTGTCTAGTTACTAGTCTTATGGGGGTAGTCATTTCCTTGATTAGGCTACATTGCATGGCAAAGGTGATGGGATAGTCACTCCAGGGATCATGTTACCTTTTTTCCTTTTGAGACGAAGTTTCACTTTTGTTGCCCAAGCTGGAGTGCAATGGCACGATCTTAGCTTACCTCAAGCTCTCCCTCCTGGGTTCAAGTGATTCTCCTGCCTTAGCCTCCTGAGTAACAGATTACAGGCATGCACCACCATGCCTGGGTAATTTTTTGTATTTTTTGTAGAGACAGGGTTTATTCATAGTGGTCAGGCTGGTCTCGAACTCCTGACCTCAGGTGATCCACCTCAGCTTACTACAGAGTTTTTGCATGGCGCAAGGAACAGTCGGCAGAGTAAACAGACAACCCATAGAGTGGGAGAAGATCTTCACAATCTACACATCTGAGAAAGGACTGATATCCAGAATCTACAACAAACTCAAGCACATCAGTAAGAAAAAACAATCCCATCAAAAAGAGGACTAAGGACATGAATAGACAATTCTCAAAAGAGGATATTCAAATGGCCAACAAACATATGAAAAAAATGCTCAACTTACTTTTCGCAATTCATAGAACACTCCAGATGATTTGTGTTCAGTTTCTATTGAGAGTATCTGAAAAGAATTGATTAGAAATGGGAATCAATCTATGAGTACAGCCAGCCCCAAAATATCAGAATAAAGACTCTCACCGTGTTCAGATACTTTCCAAAATTTAAAATAATTAAAATGTAAAAGGGAAAAATAGTTTACCAGAAGAATAAGACTGACATTTTCAGATGTTCTGGCAAAGCAAAGCTGCCTCTTCTGTCATGTAGCAGACTGACAGGCATGATCACCCATGGGCAAATGAGCTGCCCTTGATTTCCAGCCCCGTACCCACCTCCACACCACCCCCTCTGCAGGCGGTCAAGGGAACTAAGACACCACTCCAGAGTCAGGTCATTGGAAAGATGCTTAGGCATGAAATGTCATAGCTATTCCAGTAATTGAAGCATAAGACATATCCTATTTTTCCCTTCAAAATGTGACTGCTAGATACATTTTTAGGGCACACTCAGAACCAGTTTAAGGCCTACATATCATGATTTAATTTAAGCCCTCTCAGAAAACTCTCTTTTCTCCAAGGTTTTCCCTGCTGAACTTTACAATATTCCTCACATTAGAGGCACGCTCAGTTTGCCACTAGATGCACACCTGTCACAGTTTAAGGTATTAAAGGGAAAGAGAATTCGTGTAACTTATGAGAAAGTGCTAATTGTATTTTACATATTCATTGCCACTTGGCTTTAAGCAATCTCTTGTGGAAAGAGATCAGACATGTCATCTTTTTTTATTGTTGATTAAGCTTTTATTATGAAAATTTTCAAAATACAGAAAAGTAGAATAGTATACTGTGTGTCCCCATGTACCCATCACTCCAATTTAATGGTTATTAATGTTTACCAACAGTTATTCATTTTGTTTAATTTATCCCCTTACAGATACATGTTTCCCCCTCTGAGATATTTTAAGGCAAACGATTTCAGACTGGATGTGTAAATTTTGACATAGAGGATATGTATATATTGACATGGAGTCTTGTTCTTTTGCCCAGGCTAGAGTGCAGTGTGATCTCGGCTCACTGCAGCCTCCAGTTCCGGAGTTCAAGTGATTCTCATGCCTTAGCCTCCCGAGTACCTGGGATTACAGGCACCCATCACCATGCCTGGCTAATTTATATGTATTTTTTAGTAGAGACAGGGTTTCACCATGTTGGCCAGGTTGGTCTCAAACTCCTGACCTCAAGGGATCTGCCTGCCTCGGCCTCCCAAAGTTCTGGGATTACAGGTGTGAGCCACCACGCCAGGCCAAACTGTAGCAAATGCACTCAAAAGTTTCATCATCTTTTACATTCAGGAAAATTGTTATTATTATTGGCTCAGTCTTCTATTATGTAGTTTATTTCCAGTTCTTGGAAAAGTGGAGATTAGGCTCTTTGAGGACAGCTTTATTCCTTAAACAAATCTCTCACAGTTTTTCTTTCTTTTCCCTTCCTCCCTCCCTCTCCCCCTCCCTCCCTCCCTTCCTTCCTCCCCTTCCTTTCCTTCCTTTCCTCCCTCCCTCCCTCCCTCTGTCCTTCCCTCCCTCCTTTGTTCCTTCTTTCCTTCCTTCCCTTTCTCTTTCTCTCTCCTTCCTTCTTCTCTCCCTCCCTCCCACCTTCTCTCTCTCTTCCCTCCTTTGTTTCTTTTCTGTCTTTCTTTTCTTCTTTCTTTCTTTCATCTGGGCTCACTGCAACCTTCGCCTTCCACTCCCCTGCCTCAGCCTTCCAAGTAGCTGGGATTACAGGTGCCCATCAACCATGCCTGGCTAATTTTTGTGTTTTTAGTAGAGACAGGGTTTTGCCACATTGGCCAGACTGGTCTCAAACTACTGACCTCAAGTGATCTGCCCGCATCAGCCTCCCAAAGTACTGGGATTACCTATGTGTCAGCTCCCAGCCCAAATCTCTCACAGTTTCTAACTATTCAGCATACAGTCTTTCAGCAAATCCCCTGTCTATTGCAAAATGAAACTGTAATCCAAATGAATACCTTCTTCCTGCCAAGGGTCGCCATTCACTAGCGTGTTTGGCAAGGGGGTTTGTTGCCAGATGGTGTGTGTTAGTCACCAATGCAGACGTGCCCCCCTTGCCCCTCTGCAGCTCACAGCCCTGCCCGTGTCCCTTCAGTGGGATACCGATGTCACCACGATGGCCACAGCCTAGAGGACGGTGACAGGAGGACACACCTCCCTGTACTTCTGTGCTCCTGACATCCCCTGTTTCTCCTGCTAGCCTCTCACTGAAGATCAGGGTGACTGAGATTGTGCTTAAGACAGCACAGAACAGGGAACAATTGCACACTAAGATGACAGGGTAAGTTATTAAGGAAAAAAAAATCAGTAGGTCATTTCTTGATGTTACCGGTTTCCTTGAATTACTGTGGCCTCATCAGGAAAGAATAGTTTCTCTGTCCCTCCCACCAATCTAAGAAAGAGAGGCTGGTATTGTTTTTAAGGTCCCACTTCCTTTTTTTTTTTTTACTTCTCTGGCTCCACCAAGGAAGTAAATAGCTGTTGTGACTCATGTCCTTTGAGGGGGCTTTAAGCTGGACCACCTCTGAAGCCAAGGGGAAGAGGACTCAGGGTTTAGCTTGAAGAGGGGGTATGGCCCATTTGTACCTCACGCCCAGGTGGAATCCCTGGTAGAATTGCCTTCAAGGGGATAGGGTAGGGATTCCTGGGGACTAAATGCCAAGCGCCCCAACCTTGAAAGCTGCATTCGTTTTCTGGGGCTGCTGTACCACAAACTGAGTGACTTAAAACAAGAGAAATTGATGTCTCATAGTTCTGGAGGTTAGAACTCCAAAAATGCCAGCAGAGCCATGCTCCCTCTGAAGCCTGAAAGGGAATCCTTTGCTCCTTCCTGGCCTCTGATGGTGTGCCAGCAATCTCTGGCATTCCTTGGTTTGCAGGCATGCAACTCCCATTTGTAGTCACTGGTGCTCTCCCTGAGTGTCTCTGTCTTCACATGCACACCAGCTTATAAGGACCCCAGTCATGTTGTGTTAGAGGCCCACCCTATTCCAGTATGACCTCAGCTTACAAATGACATCTGCAATGAGCCTATTTCCAAATAAGGTCACCTTCTGAGGTACCAGAATTTAGAGCCACAAAATACCTTTTCTAGAGAGGTATACAACTCAACCCACCAAGAGCCTTAGCACAAGGTCCCTGTACCAAGCCTGATATGGAGAAGGCAGCCACCAGCCTTTGAATGGGCCAAGCAGCCTTGGATAATGACTATGCCTAGCAGTGATTAATGGTAGACCAGAAGCCCTCCCCCAAATTTCTACATTGTGTAAGCATTTTTTCTTCCAGTTATATAAAAATCAAAGAAGTGCCCCATTTCTGTTCAAATGCATTTGAGATATCATCACTGATAATTTCTTAGTTTTAAAACTAAAATCTGTCTGCAGTATTTTAAATACTATAAATAGCATCCTCCTACTCAGAGACAAAATGGAAACCTCTGTATACTGTTCTGTAATCAGAGCATCTTCACAGTAGCCCAGAGGAAAAATACAAGAAATAAGGGAACAACAGACAAACTATATCTATAAAGCTATATAAATTATATAAATGCATATCATTTATATTTGACAACACAACTAATTATCAATAACATACTGCTAAACCACTTTATTGAGTTTTTTAAATCCCCCTTTTAAACAATGAGAAGAAGAGGTTGTAGGAAATGGACCTTCACCCCCATTTTAATAGAAAGTCATCAAGGCAGTTTTAGCAATCTGAATTGAGGATCAGTTTACAAAGAGAACATCAATTTATGTTTAAATGTGTGTTTATAGACTCATAGCTGTATATCTCATTGATATTCCCACACCCTCCCTGAGGGCTTTGAGTGATCCAGTATCTAAAAACATCCATACCTAACTAAGGGCAAATTACTGTGGTTCACTGACTCACTTACTCCAAACTTTATTAGCAATAACTTGTTAACTTATTAAATGCATCAAAAGACATGTTGGAAGCCAAGACAGGAGACAGGCTTGGTGGCTCACGCCTGTAATTTCAGCATTTTGGAAGGCCGAGACAGGCGGATTACTTGAGGTCAGGAGTTCTAGACCAACCTGGCCAACGTGGTGAAACCCTGTCTCTACAAAAATACAAATATTAGCTGGGCATGCTGGCATGTGCCTTAATCCCAGCTGCTCAGGAGGCTGAGGCAGGAAACTCACTTGAACGTGGGAGGCAGAGGCTGCAGTGAGCTGAGATGGCGCCATTGCACTCCAGCCTGGGCGACAGAGAGAGTCTCTGTCTCTAAATAAATAAATAAATAAATATATAAATAGAATAAAGCCAAGATTGGCTGAAACTAGGCCTCTTGTGCCAAAGACTTAGCCAAGATGTAAATGCAAAGGAAATTAAAATGCAGTAAATACAAAAAAAAAAAAAAAAAAGAATTAGAAAGCAAAACAACCTATTGCTGATATGGAGAAAGTTTGAGTGGTCTAGATAGAAAAAACCAGCCACAACATTCCCTTAAACCAAAGCCTAACCCAGAGTAAGGCCCTAACTCTCTTCAATTCTTTTTTTTTTTTTTTTTCTTTTTTTTTTGAGATGGGGTCTCGCTCTGTTGCCCATGCTGGGGTACAGTGGCATAATCTTGGCTCTCTGCAACCTCCACCTACTAGGTTCAAGCTATTCTCCTGTCTCAGCCTCCCAAGTAGTGGAACTACAGGCATGTGCCATCACGCCAGCTAATTTTTGTATTTTTAGTAGAGATGAGGTTTCACCATGTTGGCCAGGCTGGTCTTGAACTCCTGGCGTCAAGCGACCCACCTGCCTTGGCCTCCCAAAGTGCTGGGATTACAGGCATGAGCCACCATGCTTTAATTCTATCAAGACTAAGAGAGGTGAGGAAGCTGCAGAAGAACGGTTTAAAGCTAGCCAAGTTTGGTTCATGCGGTTTAAGAAAAGAAGCTGTTTCCAGAACATAAAAGTCAAGGTGAAGCAGAAAGTGCTAATGGAAAAACTGCAGTAAGTTATTCAAAAGACTGAGCTAAGATCCTTGATGAAGGTGTCTACACTAAACAACAGATTTTCAACCTAGGACTTCCAAAGATAGAGAGAAGTCAATGCCTGGCTTCAAAGAACAGGCTGACTCTCTTGTTAGGAACTAATGTAGCTGGTGCCTTGAAGTTGAAGCCAGTACTCATTTACCTTCTCCAAAATCCTAGGGCACTCAAGAATTATGCTAAATCGACTCTGCCTTTGCTCTATTAGTAGAACAACAAAGCCTGGATGATAGCACATCTGTTTATAGCACGATCTCCTGTGTATTTTAAACCCACTGTTGAGATAACACAGCTCAGAAAAAAGATTCCTTTCCTAATATCACTGCTCACTGACAATGTAACTAGTCACCTAAGAGCTCTGAGTTAGATGGACAAGGATATTAATGTTGTTTCAGTGCCCACAACACAACATCCATTCTGCAGCTTTCAAGTCTTATTCTTTTTAAAATACATTTTGTAAGGCTGTAGCTACCATAAATAGTGATTCTTCTGATGGATCTGGGCAAAGTAAATTTAAAAGTTTCTGGAAAGGGTTCACCATTCTAGATACCAGTGAGAACATTCATTATTCATGGGAGGAGGTCAAAATATCGGCATGAACAGAAGTTTTGAAGAAGTTGATTCCAGCCTTCATGGATAACTTTCAGGGGGTCAAGACTTCAGTGGAAGAAGTAACTACAGGTATGGTAGAAATAGCAAGATAACTACAGTTAGAAGTCGGCCTTGAGTTGGAACTAAATTGCTGCAATCTCATGATCAAACTTGAATGAATGAAGAGTTGATGAGTTGCTTCTTATAAATGAGCAAAGAAAGTGGTTTCTTGAGATGAAATGTACTGCTGGTAAAGATGCTGTGAACATTGGTGAAATGACAACAAAGGATTTATAATATTACCTAAACTTAGTTGGTAAAGCAGTGACAGGGTTTGAGAGGCTCGATTCCAATTTTTTTTTTTTCAAGATGGAGTTTCGCTCTTGTTGCCCATGCTGGAGTGCAATAGTGCAAACTCAGCTCTCTGCAACCTCCACATCCTGGGTTCAGGGGATTCTACTGCCTCAGCCTCCCAAGTAGCTGGGATTAGAAGAGGTGTGTGCTGCAATGCCTGGTTAATTTTTGCATTTTCAATAGAGACTGGGTTTCACCATATTGGTCAGGCTGGTGTTGAATTCCTGCCCTCAGGTGATCCCCCTGCCCCGGCCTCCCAAAGTGCTAGGATTTCAAGTGTGAGCCACCATGCCCAGTTGATTGACTCCAATTTTGAAAGAAGTTCTACTGAGGGTAAAATGCTGTCAAACAGCAGTACATGCTACAAAAATATTTTTTGTGAAAGGAACAATCAGTTGATATAGCAAACTTCATTGTCTTATTTTAAGAAATTGCCATAGCCACCTCATCTTTCAGCAACCAACACCTTGATCAATCAACAGCCATCAATATCAAACCAGGACTCTCATCAGCAAAAAGAGTACTACTTGCTGAAGGCTCAGATGATCATTAGCATTTTTAGCAATAAAGTATTTTTAAGGAATGTACATTTTTTAGACAACGCTATTGCACACTTAACAGACTACAGTACAGTGTAAAGACAACTTTCGTGTGTACTAGGAAACTAAAAAACAAATTACGTGACATTTTCTTTTACAGTATTTGCTTTATTGTGATAGTCTGGAACCAAGCCCACAATATCTCTGGATTCTGAGGTATGCCTGTATAACACATTTGCAGAAGCAAGGCAAAGAAAATATTTGATTAGTTAAACAGAAAGTCCTCAGTTGAGGTTAGCTGGCCGTTTCTAATTGGTTAAGCTGATGTTTTGTTTTTCTTAGGCTATAACCATTCACGCTGAGTTAGGTTTCAGTTTTCAGTTTGCCTTCAGTTAGGCAGAACCCAACTGGAGTTGTCTCAGCCTAATGCCTCCCAATTAATTATTTTAACGAATGTAAAAGAGCGCAGGAGGCAGGTGGGAACCAGAGAATCATATCTGGATTCAGTTGTTTAAGAAGTGAGAGCTGTACCTGGAGTCTGTTGTTGAAGAGTAGAAGAGTAGAACCAGAGTGGGTCAGGTTTATCGGGTTTTTGTTTGTTTGTTTTGTTTTTTAGGACTGAGTTTCCTTCTTTCGGCCCAGGCTGGAGTTGCAGTGGTGCAATCTTGGCTTATTGCAACCTCCACCTCCTGGGTTCAAGCAGTTCTCCTGCCCCAGCCTCCCAAGTAGCTGAGATTATAGGTGCCCGCCACCATGCACGGCTATTTTTGTGTGTGTGTATATTTTGTAGAGACGGGGTTTCACCATGTTGGCCAGGCTGAGCTCCTGAGCTCAAAATGAGCTGCCTGCCATGGCCTCCCAAAGTGTTGGCATTACAGGCGTGAGCCACCTCGCCTGGCCCAGGTTTATCTTTTGAGTAATGAGACTATGTATTTGAGGAGGGACGCAGGATGAGGGTTAGATATCTGTCTAAGAATCCTAGCTACCGGATTCTGATCATAGGCATCAGATGTTGAAAGTAGAGTTCAGCTGAGTAAACAGAGGTGCAGAAATGGGTATTAATACATCACCTAACTGAGGTTAGGCAGCTGCTTTTTGCAAGGCCAGAGCTTAGATATCTTGACCTCCTGGTTGGTGCTTTTAACTCTCCCCACCCACCATTGCTTCTCTTGATACTACATTTAAAATATCACTCACTTAGAAAACAAAGTTTCTGGTTTGAATTTGTTTTTATTTGAAAAATGTATGTTAGATTATTCATGTCATATTTTCCTCTGTATTTAGCCATTCTGAAGTGTAACATGACATGGATGAAACTGATAGTCAATCAAGCAAATATCTCTTTAACTTTAGAAGTGAGTTGCTAGCCTCCATTCCAAAATTTCTCAAGTCCATTTGTTTTCTTAACTCACAGAGAACTTAAAGCAATATAGTCAGTGACGCATTCTCTACATACTTGCCTGAATATGTTATCCTGGCCCACCTGGGTTAACACTGTTAACATAGTACTACAACTGCTTCTTTGCCCTAGCAGCTATTGGCTTGAATTCATTTCCCTACAGTATCTATTATTGCCTTCTGAAAGGCATTTAGCACTCCAGATGTTCCTCGATTTAGGATGAAGTTACATCCTGATAAACCCAGCGTAGGTTGAAAATATGTCAAAAATGGGCATTGTGTAGACATGATGAAATGTGAAAACAAAACACAGCAACCAGAAAATTCTGGCAACAGAGTAGACTGCAAAGCATGAGTCGTTTGCCCTCATGATCTCATGGCTGGCTGGGAGCTGTGGCTCACTGCCACTGCCCAGCATCATGAGAGAGTATCATACCACGCATTACTAGGAAAAGATCACAATTCAGAATCTGAAGTATGGTTTGTGCTGAATGTGTAATAACTTTCACACCATTGTAATGTCTAAAAGTAGGACTTCAAACCATTGCAAGTTGGGGACCATCTGTGTGTCATACTCTTAACACCAAGAAATGTAAGCATTGGCAGTTTAATTGCCTAGTTGCAAATCATTTCCATAGAGTTTATCAGTTTTTTATTGGTTTTAAAACTATTGATCAAAACTAATTCCATACTGGAAGGAGGGCATTCAAATCTGAATTACTGGAAGAATTACAGGGAAGGTATGTAACACAGGCTTTCACGCCTTCATTTTTACACTATTTTATTTTATTTTTTATGTCTCTCCCACTTTTTTTTCAACTTTTACTTTAGAATCATAATGTACCTGTGCAGATGTGTTACCTGGGTATATTGCATTTTACTATTTTATTATATTCATTTATTTTTAGCCGTTTACCTGTATTTCAAATAGTGTTCTGTGGACATTGGTAGGGAGGGGTCTGCAAGAGCCTGGGCTCTGGGAGAAAGGAAGGGGCAGGGTGGCTGCCCTGACTTTGCCCAGGCATTTCAGAGCTGGCCTCATCTGTTGGGCATCCAGGATTTGATAGGCTGGTCACACTGTTTTAAAATATATTTTTTTTCTTTAGAAAATGTGAGATGAAACAAGTCCAAACATCTGAAACATACATAGAGTTCATCTCTGCCTCTGAATCATTTTGTTTTAAGTTGGTTATTTGGAACTTGGAATTTGTTTTGCCGCTGAAACAGTAGTAAAGGTAGGTAGCCAGTCAAAAATAGACTATTTGACCTGTAAATGAGCTTCATTAACATATAGAACTTAAAAGTCCACTTATTATAGTTCCTATGGAAAAATTGGTTTCAAGTTCCAGCTAACAAGTACATAGACCTGTGTAGAGGAGCTGACTCCCTCTGACATTATAATGGTAATAATGGGCTGAGTGGTATGGAATTTTTGGACTAGCCTATCTACTAAAAGCAATTGAAAACTCTAGATAAAATTGAAACACAATACCCCCACACACATATGTGATCACCCTAAAGGCATTAAAGTGCTATTGAGGTGGTGGGGAACGCCTTGACAGAGCAGTAAGTGGGCTATGAGAGCAGCGAAGCTATCTTGCCGTAACATATTTGTCAAGGCCCAGGATCTACCCAAGGTGGGGAATCTTTTAAGGGCAATCAAATGATTTGTTGTCCAAATCAGGATCTTTTGGGTGTGAAAGAGGTCAGATGGTTCATTTTATATGTCAATTAACTGGGCCATGTGCTGCGCAGATACTTGGTTAAACATTATTCTGGATGTGTCAGTGAAGGTATTTCCAGGATAAGATTAACATTTGAATTTCTAGACTAAATACAGCAAATTGCACTCCCCAGTGTGGGTCTGCCTCATCCAGTCCACTGAAGGCCTGACTAGAACAAAAGGCTGGGTAAGAGACAGTTGCTGTCTCTCCTTTTCTTCAATCAGAGACATCCATCTTCTCCTGCCTTCAATTTCAGACTGGAGCTATACCATCAGCTCTCCTGGGTCTCCAGTTTTCTGATGGCAAATTGTGGAATTTCTCAGCCTCCATAACAGTGAGAGCCAATTTAATAATAAACATATATATATACACACACACACACATGCACATAAACATACACACATATATGCACATACACATACACACATTTACATACACATATATACATGTACATACAAATACAGGGGCATTATTAACATTTACATTGGAGCAACAGGTATAAACTAGGTCTATGTTGAGCAAACTAGATTGTATGATCATTCAGTTTGTAGGAGACCCTCCGTACATTATGCCAGGCCTTTCGAAAGGCTATATTCTTACGGTTAGGCCAGCCGTGGTGGCTCACACTTGTAATCCCCACACTTTGGGAGGCCAAGGTGGGTGGATTACCTGAAGTTAGAAGTTTGAGACCTGGCCAACATCGCAAAACCCTGTCTCTACTAAAAATACAAAATTAGCTGGGTGTGGTGGCGCGTGCCTATAATCCCAGCTACTTGGGAGGCTGAGGTGGGAGAATTGCTTGAACCTGGGAAACAGATGTTGCAGTGAGCCAAGATCACACCATTGCAGTCCAGCCTGGGTGAGAGAGTGAGATTCTGTCTCAAAAAAAAAAAAAAAATTATATTCTTAGGGTCAGGATGAAGTAGAACTAAATTCATCGTTTTCTTTGAAACTCAGAGGAATACAGACTAGGCCTGAGAAAAGCAGGAAAAGAAAAATTGAAGAAAAGTTTACATGCACACACATGCACACAGATATCCACACCAAGCCAAACACACCCACTTCTTGAGGAATTGTGCCAGAGATCAGACTCAGGGGTTGGGAATGCAGAGTGAGCCAAGGAACCTGAAGTCTTGAACTTGGTATGATATGGTTTTCCAGCTTCTAGTTCCACCATATTATCTGCAGAAGCAAACAACAAGAAAAATACCTTTATTCTCAATCCCAGAGAAATTCCACAGACGGTATTTCAAAGATAATGACCATCAGTTGAAAATAACCAGGTCCACAAGGAAATACGGAAACTTGAGTAAGAACCAGCAGAAATAATAAAAGCAAAAACAGGCCTACACATACTTCAGAGAGTAGAACAACTGATATTGATTATAAGTTAATGATATTTAATATGTCTAAATAAGTGAAAAATTGAACATATTTGCAGAATGCAAAAATACAAACCATGCCATAGCACATAGGAAAAGCAATGAGAGCATCTAGAAGTAAAAAATACAGTAACTGAAATGAAACCCACCTGCTCTTGTTTCAAAGACAATTTCGAAGACTACTCTGCTTGGGAGAAATTATGGGAGAGGATGTTACTGGAGAGTTACCATATTTGGGGAGCATTTGGAGCTTTGCATGATGGGAGGAGGGAGGTGAACCAAGGCTATGATAACCAGAGCTTCCAGAGCTATAGCGATCTCAGAGGAGCTGACTCGCTCTGACAGATGGTAGCATCACCATCAGCTCCAGATTCTCACTCAGCAGAAGCCAGGATTCTCTGGGAAAGGAGACAAAGCAATGGGACAGAAAGGCACCATGAGCTCTTGTCAAGTTGTTCAGAAGTTAGGACTGGGCATCGCCTATGCATTATAAATTCCAAATATGATCCAGAGCAGAGAATAATAATTAGCATTTTAAATCATATTTACACTTCTGTTTGGGAAACTGCTTCAGAGGCTCCTGAGAATTATCTGTAACTAAACAAGAGCCTGCACTACATATGAATTCACCATTTGATTTCTTTTCTTTCTTTTTTTTCTTTCTTTCTTTTTTTTTTTTTTTTGAGACAGAGTCTCGCTCAGTCACCCAGGCTGAAGTGCAGTGGCACGATCTCAACTCAATGCAACCTCCATTTCCTGGGTTGAAGTGATTCTTGTACCTTAGCCTCCTGAGTAGCTGGGACTATAGGCCTGTGCCACCACATCTAGCTAATTCTTGTACCTTTAGTAGAGATGAGGTTTCACCATGTTGGCCAGGTTAGTCTTGAACTCCTCCTGACCTCAAGCAATCTACCTGCCTTGGCCTACCAAAGTGCTGGGATTATAGGTGTGAGCTACATGCCCAGCCTCACCATTTAATTTCTATAAGTCAAGAATCCTACTTCATCAAATCTTTTCAGTTGATAGGACTTTTTTGATCAAGGTGGAAGGTCTTACTTAAGAAAATAAATAATCTGAATGGTAGAAGAATCACAGAACTTGGTACACTGAAGAAACTAGAGAATTAATGTTTCTAGTCTTCTTATTTCACAGATAAGGAAACTGAGGCTTAGAGAGGGTAAGTGTGGGAAACACAAGATCGTACAGTCTCTCAACCTCCAGCATGAGACTAAAGTGTCACAACCAACAAAAGCAGTGCTCCTTGATTCAGCTTTTCTTCATCAGGGTGTTGTTCATCACCAGGGTGAGAGAGCTGACCCCTTGAAAGGTAGTGAAGAGTTATCTACCACAAAATCGACTGGGCCACATCCCAGGAAGTTTTCGGAGACTGGATTGGGCTCTGGACTACTGATTTCTTCCAATAATTTGAAATAACTCTTTTCAAATGAAACAGTAACATATTTATTTATTTGCTGAACTGAATGGCTATAGAATGGTTGTTTTTGCAGTGTTTGGAAACTATGTGATATGGTTTGTCTGTGTCTCCATCTAAAATCTCATCTTGGATTATAATCCCCATGTGTCAAGGGCAGGACCAGGTGATGGTAATTGGATCATAAGGGTGGCTCCCTGATTCTATTTTCATGATAAGGAGTGAGTCCCATGAGAGCTGATGGTTTTATGAGTGTCTGAGATTTCCCTTGCTTGCACATATTCTCCTTTCTGCTGCCTTGTGAAGAAGATACCTTTTTCCCCTTCACTTTCTGCCATAATGGTAAGTTTTCTGATGCCTCCCCAGCCATGCAGCACTGTGAGTCAATTAAATCTCTTTTATTCATAAATTACCCAATCTTGACCATGTTTTCATAGCAGCACGAGAATGGACTGACACACTGTGCTTTCACTGGCATTCATTACTCTAATAACATTTGGCAGGATCATCTCAAATTTGAACAGCAAAATACCAGTCCAAATCAATACATACATCAACTCCAAGCAGAGCTGAATTTCAATTTGTGAGTGTTGAAACTGAAACCAAGATACACTTAAATTATTTTTTTTAAATAAATAAGCTACTACTTTTACTGGGTTTGTATCCATGTTTGTTAGAATTACAAAATGAAATGCAGTTAAAAATTTTCTCCTACTAGTAATATGTATATTTTCACATATATAATACATTCATTCAACCATCTGGGACAGAAGAACATATATTTACATACACATTAGCCAGAGGCAGTGGCTCATGCCTGTAATCCCAGCACTTTGGGAGGCTGAGGCAGGCAGATTGCCTGAGGCTGGGAGTTCGAGACCAGCCTGACCAACATGAAGAAACCCCATCTCTCCTAAAAATACAAAATTAGCTGGGCCTGGTGGCACATGCCTGTAATCCCAGCAACTTAGGAGGCTGAGGCAGGAGAATCGCTAGAACCTGGGAGGCAGAGGTTGTGGTGAGCCGAGATTGTGCCATTGCACTACAGCCTGGGCAACGAAAGCAAAACTCCATCTCAAAAAAAAAAAAAAAAAATACACATTAGGAATAGAAATTTTGTATTCTTAAAGTTGAGCAGGGAATGACTCTTTGGGAATAGCTCTTTTCCTACCCCATTTTCACCACTCATTGCTTGTTGTATCATCAGGGTAGACTAGCATCTGCTGGGGTAACAAATAGCCCTTGGGTTGTAGGCTCAAGGGTCTTGTTAAGATACTAACAGTCACAAACACTTTTAGTCAAGGATTATTATTTCTTTAATAGTACCATTGTTTCAAAAAATCTTGGTCTTTTCCTGATATGATTTGGCCCTGTGTCACTACCCAAATCTCACCTTAAATTGTAATTCCCACAATCCCCGTGTCAAGGGCAGGACCAAGTGGAAGTAATTGAATCCTGGGAGCGGATTCCTCCATGCTGTTCTCGTAATAATGAGTGAGTCTCATGAGATCTGATGGTTTTGTAAGCATCTGGCATTTCTCCTGCTGGCACTCTTTCTCCTGCCACCTTCTGCCATGATTGTAAGTTTTCTGAGGCATCCCCAGTCATGCAGAACTGTGAGTCACTTAAACCTCTTTTTCTTAAAAAAAAAAAATAATAAATTACCCAGTCTTGGGTATTTCTTTGCAGCAGCATGAGAACAGACTAATATACTTCCCCTTCCCTTCTGTTTGGACTGGGGACACACAGCTAATGTGGCTTGAGTGCTCAGCAGGGTTGGAGTCAGGGTGAAAGGAACTTGGTCAGTGTAATCTGTGTGTCCAGAAGAGCTGGGGGCAAGGAGACAGCATGAATGTTTGGAAGGCGGATTCCATATGGAGTGATTGAGCGGGTAAGCAAATATGTTGAGGATAATGGCAGCCAGCCTTTTTCCTTACAGAAAAGAGGTACGAATATGAAAGGGGGAAAGCTTGAATACATGCTGGATTATTGAATTGGAATTGGAGGTATCAATGTAAACATTTAGTTTTCAAGCTAGCTAGCTAACTAGATGATAGGTAGATGGTTGTGTGTATAAACATAATGTATTTCACATATTTCTTGCCTTTTTCTGTGAAAAATCTAGAAACAATAACATTTCTATAGCAGTGGGTACACGAAACTACAAGATCTTGGTTTTGAAATATGCTTCTTTACTCAAGGAACTAGGACTCTTGAATAAATGCCTGATTGGGGCGGGGGGCGGGGGGAAGGGAAAGTAGAAGGTGGACCTGGAATATCTAGTTTTGCCGGAAAGTAAGAATGTGTTCGTTTGAGACCAGGTTGACCAACATGGAAAAACCCTGTCTCTACTAAAAATACAAAATTAGCCGGGTGTGGTGGTACATGCCTGCAATCCCAGCTACTTGGGAGGCTGAGGCAAGAGTTTTCCTTGAACCCAGCAGGGTGGAGGTTGCAGTGAGCTGAGATCTCACACTGCACTCCAGCCTGCACAACAAGAGCAAAACTCCGTCCCCCCCAACCAAAAAAATGTGTTCAAAGAATAATGAGCAGGAGCCAGCTTCAAAGATCTTCCACTGGCCAAAAATGGAACATTTTGAGCATAGACAGTGTTCCATGTGATGTCATGCCGAAGTGTATGGGAAAACTATTGCCTGTGATAACTTGGAAGGCAGATGCTGTGCCTCTGAACTTGCAATTTTAGGGAAAGAGATTGGTTAACATTAGCTGCATTTGACAGATGGGTTCAGAAATAGCTGGCAGGTTTATAAGCAAGAACAAAAGAAAATTGAGAGTACAGCAATTCAGAACTTATAGCACTGGAAGAGGAAAATCCTGTTCAACTCCAAATAATGAAAGATAAACATGAAGAAAGGTATTGAGTTTGCAGTAAAGATCAAACCAAGGATACATCTGTCAAACCTATGGCTAGACCTCTGGATAGATAAGGCAGCACTGAGTAAATCCTTTCAATTGGAAAATAGGGCTCGGGGAAAATGGACTAAAGAGTGTGGCTCTCTAAAATTCACCAGTTGTTAACATTTTACCACATTAACCTTACCATAATCTCTCTCTCTCTCTCTCTCTCTCTCTCTCTCTCTCTCTCTCTCTGTGTGTGTGTGTGTGTGTGTGTGTATGTGTGTGTGTGTATGTCTCTTTCTGTCTCTCTCTCTCCCTCCCTCTCCCCCTCTCTCCACACACACACACACACACACACACACACACAATTATTATTGTCTGTATCCTTTGGGAGAGTCAGTTGCAGACATGATGCCGTCTTATCCTTAAATACTTTCATGTGAATCTATTTAAAAAACCCACCTCTAACATCATAGTTTGTAGTTAAAACCTGGATACTTTCTCACTAAGATTAGGAACTCAAGAACAAGACAAGGATGTCTGCTCTTTCCACTTCTATTCAGTGTTGCACTGGAAATTCTAGACAGGGCAATTCAGTAAGAAAAAAATAAAATATATTCAGATTGGAAAGGAAGGCATAAAACTATCTCTACTCACTCATGACATGATTTTGTATACAAAAAACTCCCAAGGAATTGACTAAAAAACTGTAAGAACTAGTAAATAAGTTCAGTAAGGTTGAAGGATCCAAGAACAATATTCAAAAATCAGTTGTATTTCACATTATCAATGCATAAACCAAAATGGTATTAAGAAAACAATTTACAATAGCATCGAAGCAAATAAAATTTGTACAAGTATCTATCTACCCACCCACTTATGTATCTATCTATCTATCTATCTATCTATCATCTATCTTTCTATCTATCTATATTTTGAGAGAGCCTGACTCTGTCATCCAGGCTGGAATGCAGTGGAATGATCTTGGCTCACTGCAACCTCTGCCTCTCAGGCTCAAACCATCCTGCCACCTCAGCCTCCTGAGTAGCTAGGACTACAGGTGCATACCACCATGCCTGGCTAATTTTTGTATTTTCGGTAGAGATGGGGTTTCACCATGTTCCCCAGGTTGGTCTCGAACTCCTGAGCTCAAGCAATCTGCCCACCTCAGCTTCCCAAAATGCTAGGATCACAAGCATGAACCACTCTGCCTGGCCTATGATTATATATTTTTTTTAAAAGTACCAAACTTATACGTTGGAAGCTACAAGAGTTTGTTGATAGAAAAATTTAAAGCCCTGAATAAATGGAAGAACATTCCATTTCCATGGATTGGAAGACTAAATTATCATCGTTAAGATAGAAACTCAGCTGGGTGCAGTGGCTCACACCTGTAATCCCAGGACTTTGAGAGGAAGAGGTGGGCAAATTGCTTGAACAGGAGTTCAAGATCAGCCTGGGCAACATGGCAAAACCTCTCCTCTACAAAATACACAAGAAACTAGGCAGGCATGGTGTGCGCACCTGTCGTGTTAGCTACTCAGGAGGCTGAGGTGGGAGGATCACTTGAACTTAGGAGGTAAAGGCTGCAATGATACTGTAGCCTGGGTGACAGAGGGAGACCTTGTCTCAAAAAAAAAAAAAAAAAAAGAGAGAGAGATAGCCATACTTTCAACTTCCCTGTTGATGTATCAATTCAACACAAACCTTATTAAAATCTCATCCGCCTTTTTTTTTTTTTTTTTTTTGAGACAGAGTGTTGCTCTGTTGCCTGGGTTAGGGTGCGGTGCCGTGATCTCAGCTCACTCTAACCTCTGCATCCTGGGGGTCAAGTGATTCTTGTGCGTCAGCCTCCCAAGTAGCTGGGACTACAGGCGTATGCCACCATGCCTGGCTAATTTTTTTTTTTTGTATTTTTAGTAGAGACAGGGTTTCATCAGGCTAGTCTTGAACTCCTAAACTCAGGTGATCTGCCTGCCTCGGCCTCCCAAAGTGCTGGGATTATAGGTGTGAGCTACCATGACCAGACTTTGCTGTCTTTTTGAATAAATTGACAAGCCTATTCTAAAACCCAAATGGAATTGCAAGGGACCCAGAATAGCCAAAGCAATTAACAACAATAACACAAAGAACAAAATATAAAGGACTCATCCTTTCTGATTTCAAATTTTACTAAAATCTATAGTAATCAAGACAGTGTGGTCCCGGCATAAGGACAGGTTTATAGATCAAAGGAAAAAATTGAGAGTCCAAAATAAACCCTCATATTATGATCAATGTACTTTTGACCAGGGTGACAAAACAGTGCAATGAAGAAAGAATAATCTTTTCGGCAAGTGATGCAGGGACAACTGATAGTTACATAGAAAGGTATGAAATTGTACCTGTTCCTTACACTAGGTACAAAAACAAACATAAAATTGGACATAGACCTAAATGTAAGAGCTAAAACTATAAAACTCTTAAAAAAAAAAAAAAAGAAGTACATCTTCATGACCTTGAGTCAAGTAATGAGTGATTTCTTAGATACGATGCCAAAAGAACAAGTGACAACAAATAAAATGGACCTCATTGAAATTTAAAACTTAAGACATCCCAGAGGATGGGAGAACATGGTTTCAATTCATATATCTGACAAGGGGCTTGTATCCAGAATATACGAAAAACACTTATAACTCAGTAGTAAAAATACAAATAGAAAAAGGATCTAAATACACATTTTTCCAAAGAAGATATGCAAATGGCCAATGAATACATGAAATGATGCTCAATATTGTTAATCATTATGAAAATGCAAACCAAAATAACAATGAGGTACCACTTCACATGCAGTACGGTGGCTATAGTAAAAAAGATAAACAGGCCAGGCACGGTGGCTCATCCCTGTAATCCCAGCACTTTGGAAGGCCCTGATGGGAGGATTGCTTGAGGATAGAAGTTCAAGACCGGCCTGGGTGATATAGTGAAAACATCACCTCTACAAAAAATGTGAAGAATTAGCCAGGTGGGCCAGGTGTGGTAACTCATGCCTCTAATTCCAACACTCTGGTAGGCCAAGGGAGGTGGATCACCTGAGGTCAGAAATTCGAGACCAACCTGGCCAACATGATGAAACCCCCTCTCTACTAAAAATTCAAAAAATTAGCCAAGTGTGGTAGCACATGCCTATAATCCCAGCTACATGGGAGGCTGAGGCAGGTGAAGCCCAAAGGTGAAGGTTGCAGTGAGCTGAGACTGCACTACTGCACTCCAACCTGGGCAACAGGAGCGAAACTCTGTCTCAAAACAACAACAAAAAAATTAGAGTGTTGGTGCATGCCTGTAGTCGCAGCTACTTGGGAGGCTGAGATGGGAGGATCACTTAGGCCTGGAAGTCTGAGGCTGTAGAGAGCTAATAATGTGCCACTGTACTCCAACCTGGACAACAGAGCAAGACCCTATCTCAAAATGAAATAAAATAGCAAAAAATAAAAATAAAAAGAAAAGTGTTGGCAAGGATGTGGAGAAACTGGAATCCTTATACATTGCTGGTAGAAATGTAAAATGGTGTGGCTACTTTGAGAAAATGTTAGGTCATTTTTTAAAATATTAAATGTAGAGTTGCCATATGACCTAGCGATTCTACCTCTAAATATATGCCCAAAAGAAATGAAAACATGTCCACATAAAAACTTACACATGAATGGCCATAGCAGCATTAATCATAACAATAACAAAAGGGAATATATCAAATGTCTAATTGATTAACTGAAAAATAAAACATGATATATATGTAAAATGGAATATATTATATATTCCAGTGAAGAGAAACAGATACTGAAAACATTATGCTAAGTGAAATAAGCTACTCTAGTCATAAGTGACCAAAACTGTATAATTCCATTTGTGTGAAATGTGTAGAATAGGTAAATTCATAAAAATAGAAAGTACATTTGTGTTTGTCTAGAACTAGGGGGAAATTAGGGGGAAATGGGGAGTGTGTGCTAATGAGTATGGGGTTTCTTTGGGGGTGATGAGTATGTTCCAAATTGATTGTAGTGATAGGCTGGGCATGGTGTCTCATACCTGTAATCTCAGCACTTTGGGAGGCCGAAATCAGTGGATCACCTGAGGTCAGGAGTTTGAGATCAGTCTGACCAACATGGGGAAACCCTGTCTCTACTAAAAATACAAAAAATTAGCCAACTGTGGTGGTGTGTGCCTTTAATCCCCGCTACTCAGGAGGCTGAAGCAGGAGAATCGCTTAAACCTGGAAAGCGGAGGTTGCAGTGAGCCAAGATCATGCCACTATGCTCCAGCCTGGTTGACAGAGTTAGACTCTGTTTCCAAATAATAATAATAATAATAATAATAATAAAATAACAAATCAATAAATAAATTGTAGTGATAATTTATAACTCTGGCAATATAATAAACACAGTATAACTCTGTGAATATGATAAACACCATTGAATAGCATATACTGAATGGGTGAATTATATATGAATTATGTATTATAAACTATTTTTTAAAAGAAAAATATTTAATTGAAGTAAAAACCTAAGGAACTGAAATGCCTAACCAGTTACAGACTTTATTATTTGTTGGCAGTTAAAAAAATTTTATGCTAAAAATTTACAGATAAAATACTGTTCATAAACTCTCGGCATAATGAAGTACTGCTCATAAGTTACTTGGATTAGTTTATTTTTTTTCTGTAGTAATAATGTTCGTTTGAGACACAGGTTCCTTTGTTTTGTTGATATTCAATTTGGGTTTTTTCTCCATCTTTATCGATTTAATTTTAGCTTTTGAATATTTAAACATTTGTATATTGAAATATTTATATATATTTAAAACTATGTATAGTTTTTATTTTGGAAATACAAGTGTTTTGAATATCAGTATTAAACATTTCAGAGAAGTGTTGTTCCCTCCTTGACTCTACTTCGTTTCTACCCAAGTCCTGTATATGACCAGTTTCATTCGTTTCTTGTTATCTTTCCTGTGCTTCTTTTTAGGAAAATACTTTTGAGGAGCAACCAAGTAAAAAGAAGCGTTAAAAACTGAAAACATTACAACACTGGAAAACAGAACTAATGTAAAACAGATAAATTCTCTTATTAAAAATCTGTTTGAATTATAAAACAAGACCTAAATATAAGCACCAACTAGGAGGCACATATAAAACAATGTGACTCTGAGTTTGAAAGTAAAAGAATGGGCCAGGCACAGCAGCTTATACCTGTAATCCTAGCATTTGGGAGGCCGAGGTAGGGGAATCACTTGAGCCTGGGAGCCCAAGGATGTTTGAGCTATGAGCATGCCACTGCCCTCCAGCCTGGGTGACAGAGCAGAACCCTATTTCAAAAAAAAAGAAAAAAAAATGTGGTCCAAAAATCATACAAAATGAAAATAGAGACTCCAATATTGATATCAGATAAGGCTGGCTGGGCATAGTGGCTCACACCTATAATCCCAGCACTTTAGGAGGCCAAGGTGGGTGGATTGTCTGAGGTCAGGAGTTGGAGGCCAGCTTGGCCTCTCTCTACTAAAAATACAAAAATTTAGCAGGGTGTGGTGGTGCATGCCTATAGTTCTAGCTGCTTAGTAGGCTGAGGCAGGAGAATCGCTTGCTGGAGGGTAGGGGAAGTTGCAGTGAGCTGAGATTTTGCCACTGTCCTCCAGCCTCTCAACAACAACAGCAACAAAAATAAGATAAGGTTGAATTTACAGGAACAAGCATTAAAGTAGACAATGATAGTGACTTTATACTGATAAATGGGTACAATAAAAAGTCATACACATTGACCTACAATTCCACTTTCAATTAAGATATATATGTAAAGGTTATTACAGTGTTGTTTATAATAGCAAAAGACTGAATATAGCAAAAAGAACCTATCATTAGAAGACTTGTTGAATAAATTATGGTATACTATACAGCCAAGGAAATAATGCACTGCTAAGAAACACCCTCCAAATATATACATACATATATATATATATATATATATATATATATATATATATATATAGTTGTTTTGTTGTTTTGTTGTTGTGTGTGTATATATATGTATGTATATATGTATATACACAGGTATATATATGTGTGTATATATGTATACATATGTGCATATATATATATGTATATATATAGTTGTGTTGTTGTTGTTGTTGTTGTTGGGGGAGGAAATTCTCACTCTGTTGTCCAGGCTGGAGTGCAGTGTTGCAATCTCAGCTCACTGCAATCTTCACCTCCCAGGATCAAGAGATTCCAGTGCCTCAGCCTCCCAAGTAGCTGGGATTAAAGGTGCAAACCACCATACCCAGCTAACTTTTTGTATTTTTAGTAGATACGGGTTTTTGCCATGTTGGCCAGGCTGATGTTCAACTCCTGAGTTCAGGCAATCCACTCATCTCAGCCTTCCAAAGTGCTAGGATTACAGACATGAGCCACCGCGCCCGCCACCGCGCCCAGCCTAAAAAATATTTTTAAAAAACAACAAAAAAGCAAGATATAGAATAGTGTGTACAGCATGCTTCCATTTGCAATTTTATTCTCTGTGTGCTTAGACAATTTTGGGAGTATCTATAAATTGCCTCTAGGGAGGAAAATTAAGGAACTGGGATGAGAGGTTTTTTGTGTGTTTAAAAATATATATACCTTCTAACCCTATTTGGATCTTCTTTGTATGCACATATAAACTTCTCAATCACAAAAAGCTACTTTTAAAAGGTTTAAAAGATAAAAGTCCCTTCCAGGCTCAAAATTCTATTATTTCATTATACTTTCTGAAGCTGTTCAAAAGAAAATATTTGAGAATCAATTATAAATTGAGGTATGAACATTAGAAAATGGTGATGAATGTGTTTTGAAACTTGAGTGCTGCTGACTATTTGGTAAAAAGCATGTGTTTAGTTTCATCTCACAGGATTGGATGTCATAGACTGTACCACAGGACAAGTCCTGCTATTTCTTTCTAACATAAATGAATCATCTATAAAGGACAGTTTCTTGAAATAAGTGGGAAAGTTGAGGGCATCGGGGTAGACTAGAAAGCATGTTGCTCTTCATATAAGGTTTGAATCCTGGCTTACTACTTACTTTCTGTATGACTTTGAGAAAGTAACTTTATCTCTTTGAACCTAAAATTCCTCTTACAGAAAGAGGGAATTATTTCTGCTTTACTTGTCTCATAAGGGGTTGGAAGGATCTAGTGAAATAATGGATATGAAGAGGCTTGCCAAATCCAAGGAGTTATTCATTTCACTAAACATCAATTACCTATTCAGCATATGTAGCTTATGTATTGAAAATATTGTAAAAAGAATACAATAGATATATATATTCAATTATCGGGTTTTAGAGTTTTCTGAGGAGATAGAACTGAGCAACCACCACAGGCCTACTGGCTTAGAATACACTGGGGATAATACATTGCTCACTAAAATGTATAAACTGGCACCTTAATCAAACATCTGAGATGACGCTGTTTCTCAAATATGCCATTTTAGGAACATGGAGTGGTACAGAAATACTCAGAATAGGGTTTGAGGAACTTAAATTACTAGGACCTCAGAGATTGATGGTTGCTATGACAAATATACCACAGCATCTTGCTTGGGGGGAATTGTCATTTCAAAGGCTGGTACAAAAAAGTAGGGAGAGATGGCCTAATCAAAGGGCAATTTTAATAACTCATAACTCTAATTGATGGTTAGGAATGCACTTTCCACATGCGGTTCCAAAGGAGAGTAACAAAGGAGAGTTTTTTCCTGGTAAGGTAAAGACTGAAGGTAGAACAGAGCTAGCCCTGGGCAGTTCCTGAGGGCCTTCCAGGTGCAGGGACAGAACACTGTGGATGCATTCCCATGCAGCTGGTGAGCACCCTGTCACACACAAACCTGTATCCCCAGAGATGAACTCAAAGTCATATGGACTAAAGAGGTATTAGCATGGCAAAGAAGTATAGTATTGCTTCATAATTCAGCACACGCATTAACCTAAGGAGGGTTTAAAAGTCATTTATGGAAAAGAGCACTTTATTGTCCGCCATTTTCAGTTGGTAATTTTATTACCATTTTATGCCAAAGGTTATCACTTCTATATTTTATATTTTCTTCTATATCCAATTTAATATTTTTATGAGACAGATTTAATAAATCATATTATCTCTAAATTATTTTTTACCTCTCTGAGTTTTTTTCACTCTTTTGTTGTTCTTTACCAATTCTTCTTTCCTGGAGTATGTAACAGACTTTCGGTAACAACAAGAAATAAAACATAGGTTTGTAAAAAAATAAAAAATAAAAAAGTTGCTTGACTGATACAGGCTCAGAGGCTAACTGGAACAGTGACTTGTGTTAAAAAATAAAGTGAGATATTAGCAGCCAATGACCTTAATATACACAGCAGAATGACAGATGCTTAAAAAAAACCAAAAGGCAAAATAAACTTAGATTCCATATATGGAAATAAAACGCTTGTAGCACAGGAAGGTAGTAGTTCTGTTTTCTGCTGATCCGACCACAACTGAGATAAAGTGTTCAATTTAGGAAAACATAATCTAAGAGAAATATGGAAGAAGCCCATCAAAACAGAATCTGGAAACGGTCTTGGAAGGAAGCATGGAAGGGCTGACTTGGGGAAGAACACAGAAGAGGGAGGGAGACAGGACAAAAGTTGGAAAATAGATAAAGACCCATTAAGTGCAAGAAAATGTGACCTTGTTTTATATTTATCCATAGAGCTAGGATAGTTACACATAAATCAGAACAAAATACATTGTAGGCTAAATTATTTGAAATTGGCTGGGCGCGGTGGCTTAGGCCCGTAATCCCAGTGCTTTGGGAGGCCGAGGTGGGCGGATCACCTGCAGTCAGGAGTTCGAAACCAGCCTTGACCAACGTGGTGAAACTCTGTCTCTACTAAAAATTAGCTGAGTATGTTGTGGCATCCACCTGTAATCCCAGCTACTGGGGAGACTGAGGCATGGAAAATTGCTTGAACCTGGGAGTCAGAGGCTGCAATGAGCCAAGGTTGTGCCATTGCACTCCAGCCTGGGCAACGAGAGGGAAACTTCGTCTAAAAAAATTTTTTTTAACTATGTTCTGGCAAATAGACCTATATAAAAATGGCATAGACTATCTTAGCATATAGTCTCTTGAAAAGTAGCCATTTTTCCTCCATTGGAGCAGAAGATAAATGGACACTTGTCAGGGATTCTCCAGAGCAGCACTGTCCACTAGAACTTTGCATGGTGATGGAAATGTCCCATTTCTATTCTGCCAGTAGAGTAGCCACTAGTCACATGCTGCAAAAGGCCCTTGAAATATGACCAGTTGAATATGACCAAGGAACTGAATTATCTTAAGTAATTGTAATAGAAATGTAAACAGCTATATAGGGCAATGGCTCCCATATGGGAGAGTGCCTCTAGAGTCTAGACGAAATGCCCATATTGGGCTGGAATTTGAAATAAACCACTTCTAAGAGTTCTTCTCATCTTACCTCCTAATGTCTCCCCTCACCCTGCCTCCTTACCCCTCTACTGCCTATAGTTAACTCCAGTAACACAAAATTGCTTACATTTTCTTAAATACACAAAGACTGAATATACAACATTTCATGTTTGTAAATATTTTCTTTGCATTACTGTTCCTCTCCAATGTATTTTACTGTAATTTATTGTCACTAACATGCTTAGTTATTTCTGTTCTAAAAACCTTTTATTTTTTAAAAAATCCTTTTTTAGACAGACTGTTTATCTATTGCCCATGCTGGGGTGCAGTGGTGTGATTGCAGCTCACTGCAACCTTGAATTCCTGAGCTCTGCTTGAGCATTGAGAATTGCTTATTCTCCTACCTTAGCCTCCTGAGCAGCTAGGACTACAGACCTGTGCCACCAAGCCCTGTTAATTTTTTTTTTTTTTTTTTTTTTTTTGAGATGGAGTCTCACTCTGTTACAGTACAAGGGCATGATCTTGGCTCACTATAATGAATGCCTCCTGGGTTCAAGCTATTCTACTGCCTCAGCCTCCTGAGTAGCTGGGATTACAGGTGGGTGCCACCACATCCAGTTAATTGTTGTATTTGTAGTGGAGACTGGATTTCACCATATTGGCTAGGCTGGCTTTGAACTCCTGACCTCGTGATCTGCCTACCTCAACCTCCCAAAGTGCTGGGATTACAGGTATGAACCACTGTGCCCTGCCAATTGTTTTCATTTTTTAATAGAGATGATGAGTGTCTCACTATGCTGCCCAGGCCAGTCCTGGCCTCAAGTGATCCTCCTATCTCGGCTTCCCAAAGTGTTGAGATTACAGGCATGAGCCATTGTGCACATCCTAGAAAACCTTTCCTGATATCCCAATACTCACCTCTTCTGTTTCTTGGATATATGTCTCTTATTAAATATTTAAACCATCTGTTTACATTTCCCGCTCAGATTTTAAACATAGGGCAATTGTCTATCTCTAGCACCTAGCCTAACAACTGGCTTCCCATGGTAGTGCTGTGGAATGGAAATGCAGGATGAACATGCTTGCTACTTTAACTGACACATGTATTCACAAAACAATTCCTAAGAAATCTCTTCCACATAAAGGCAGATATTACAATTTATAATTCATAAAAAATAGTCCAGTATCAAGCAAAAAAGAAAAGTAGAAGAAATTGGCACATATATTTTAACACCCACCTCACTGCCTCACCCTTGGACATCATTATGTCAGGTTAAGTATGTTACTTGAAAAAGTTTTAATTAAAGCTCTTAAAGCTACAGGAGATCTCAAAATATCCTTCTGCCTTCAGCAGTGAGATCCAAAAAGCCTAACTAGATTGCCTATTTTTTTTTTTAGACAGTTTCGCTCTTGTTGCCCAGGCTGGAGTGCAATGGCGCAATCTTGGCTTACCACAACCTCTGCCTCCTGGATTCAAGTGATTTTCCTGCCTCAGCCTCCCGAGTAGCTGGGATTACAGGCATATGCCACCATTCCCGGCTAATTTTGTATTTTTAGTAGAGTTGGGGTTTCTCCAAGTTGGTCAGGCTGGTCGCGAACTCTTTTTTTTTTTTTAAATTGCATTTTAAGTTTTGGGGTACATGTGATGAACATGCAAAATTGTTGCATAGGTACACACATGGCAGTGTGGTTTGCTTCCTTCCGTCCCCTCACCTGTATCTGTCATTTCTCCCCATGCTATCTCTTCCCACCTCCCCACCCCCCCGTCCCTCCCCCATTTCCCCCCAACGGACCCCAGTGTGTAGTGCTCCCTTCCCTGTGTCCATGTGTTCTCATTGTTCAACACCCGCCTATGAGTGAGAACATGCGGTGTTTGATTTTCTGCTCTTGTGTCAGTTTGCTGAGAATGATGGTTTCCAGGTTTATCCATGTCCCTACAAAGGACGCAAACTCATCGTTTTTGATGGCTGCGTAATATTCCATGGTGTATATGTACCACATTTTCCCTATACAGTCTATCATCAATGGGCATTTGGGTTGGTTCCAGGTCTTTGCTATTGTTAACAGTGCTGCAATGAACATTCGTGTGCGTGTGTCCTTATAGTAGAATGATTTATAATCCTTTGGATATATACCCAGTAATGGGATTGCTGGGTCAAATGGGATTTCTATTTTTAGGTCATTGAGGAGGTGATCTGCCCGCCTTGGTCTCCCAAAGTGCTGGGGTTACAGGTGTGAGCCGCTGTGCCTGGCCAGACTGCCTAAGTTTACTCAGCTACAAAGTTTGAGTTGGCTTTTAAAATCAAGTATTATTAAGAATTTATGAGGACTTGTTGGTAGGTGATAAAGTCCAAGGGAGGAGTGGAGGAAGGAAGGTCAGATCAGATCATGTAGCATTTTGTAAGCAATGATGAAGTGTTTGGATTTTATTCTATATGTGATAGAAGTCATAGAAGGGTTTTGAACAGGATATGAACATGATCTTGTGTGTCTGTATTACTGGCTTCATTGAGGTATAACTGATACACAAAAAACTGCACATAGTTTAAAGGATCACTATGGGTGATAAAGAGAGTATCTATGAGATGATGCACTCCAATAATTCCAATTTCAAGCACTCCACTTTCTGATTACCACTTTCCAAATTTCTAGTTTGTTCACTCCAGAATCTGAATCCTAACAATCCTTAACGCCACACTCACCACCTTTTCGTATCTCTCACTCTACTCTTGTTTCAACCTCCTCCTTAACTAGCTTAAATTCCTTGATCCGTCACAATCATCCCCTTGTGTATAGCTTCCACTTCCTTGCCCCTGTTTCTTTTTCATGTTCACTTGGTAAAGCCCCACCATTATTTAAATAGCACTCTCCATCTACTTCCCCTTCATCCCAAATATGGCTGGAGATAAACATCCAAGTAAACTAGTTTTAGGTTAAATTTAAACTCACTAAGCTCAAGGATGCCCATAATTCCACTCAGCAATCATACTGTATTTCCTTCCCCGACTCTCTCACCTTCCCTGGTGAGTGTACCTTCTCATCTCTCCTAAAACCTTTACCTTCTCCTACATCTTCACTTGTAGCTAACTATTAGCTATTTTTCTGTATGTTTGGCTGAGGAATAGTAGCAATCAGGAGAGCTTCCCCAAGTCCGCCTCCGTCACTAACCCTCGGCATCTGTGGACTCGTGTGCTGATCCTGTGATACCCTCGCTACACTCCTTGCTCCTCCGCTTGCTCTGAAACCTTCCATGTTCACCCCTCATGGACAGCACTCCAGCAGTTCTCTCATCTAGCCCTGTTTCTTCAAACTCTCTTTTCTTGATTTTGCTTTCGTTATATATACTATATGTTGTAATTTCTCCCATCTTAAAAAACACCATTTTTTATCCTGCTCCCTCCACCGGCTACTACTCTCTTTCTCTTTCCCTTTATAGAAAGAAAATTGTTAAAGAGTTGATAAAATATTCACTGTTTTCAGGTCCTTTTCTTCCATTTTCTCTTTAACCCTCTCTAATCAGCCTTTCCGTACCACCACTCCCCTGAAGCTCCATATTGCAAAATCTCATTATCTTTTCTCAGTCCTCATTCTACTCCATCTGTCAGGGATTTCATCTTCGAACCAATTTCTTCACTTAACTTCCAGGACACTACTGCCTTTTGATTTTCCTTTTATCTCACTGGCTGTTTCTTCTGAGCATCCAAGGGCGCAGACCTTGGACTTCTCTTTTCCATCTCCATTAATTCCCTTGGTGTTGTCAGTCAGCCACATGGCACTGAAGGCCGCATGTATGTTTATGACTCCTAGATTTTACCTTTGGTCCAAATCTGTCCCCTGAACTCTAAGCTTATATATAACTGTCTGCTTGGCATCTCAAATCTACCATATCTATAACTGTCTAGTTGGCATCTCAAATCTACCATACCCCAAACTGACACTTTATCTGCTTTTCCAAATTTACAACACCCAGTCTTCCACCTTCAAGGTGGATGGCAACTCCATTCTTCCCACTATTCAGGCCAGAAAGCTGTGGAGTCATCTTGATTCCTCTTTTGTCTCATATCTAAACTGTTAGAAAATTTGCCCATTTATTACCATCTTGGGCCACCCTCAGCTTTTCTCTGACTGTTCCAGAGACAGAGTACATTTTTTTTTTTTTTTTTTGAGATGGAGTCTTGCACTGTCACCCAGGCTGGAGTACAGTGGTGCAATCTCAGCTCATTGCAACCTTCACCTCCCGGGTTCAAGTGATTCTCCTGCTTCAGCCTCCCGAGTATCTGGGATTATAGGCACCTGCCCCCACGCCCTGCCATTTTTTTTTGTATTTTTAGTAGAGATGGAGTTTCACTATGTTGGCCAGGTTGGTCTTGAACACCTGACCTTGTGATTCACCTGCCTCGGCCTCCCAAAGCACTGGGATTACAGGCGTGAGCCACCACACCCAGCTGAGACTGAGTGCCTTTACATCTCATGCACTAGTGGTCCATGGCAGACCGTTTGAGATGCCCTGAGCATGTAGAGGAGAATAAGAGGGTAAGAGAATAAGGTGAAGCTTTCTCAGCAAAATAAAGTAAAAGCAAGAAAGAGTAAGATGAGTAGTTTAACATAGTGAGAGCAAGAGATGGAAGACATAAGGCTGGAGAAATGCACAGTGGCCAGACCTGGAAGGCCTTCTATTATTTACTAGGCATCATGGAGCTTTATTTTGGCAGGCAGTGGAGTCACTGAAAAGTCTAAGGTGGAAAAAAATATAAGCAGATTTGTGTTAGAAAGATCACTCTTAGAACGAAGTGAAAGATAAACTGGGCCGGGCGCGGTGGCTCAAGCCTGTAATCCCAGCACTTTGGGAGGCCAAGGCGGGTGGATCATGAGGTCGAGAGATCGAGACCATCCTGGTCAACAAGTGAAACCACGTCTCTACTAAAAAATACAAAAAATTAGCTGGGCATGGTGACGCGTACCTGTGATCCCAGCTACTCAGGAAGCTGAGGCAGGAGAATTGCCTGAGCCGGGAGGCAGAGGTTGCGGTGAGCCGAGATTGCGCCATTGCACTCCAGCCTGGGTAACAAGAGCGAAACTCCATCTCAAAAAAAAAAAAAAAAGAAAAAAGAAAGATAAGCTATATAGGGCACACCCCTGGAGCAGGGGGAACAGTTAAAAAGAAAGACTATCGTGATAACCTTGGAGAAAGATGACAAAGGCCTGAACTAAGGTAAGAACTGTGGAGATGGAGGAAGAGGGGACAAAGCCAAGAAATTTTTTTTTCTTTTTTTTTTTTGAGACGGAGTTTCGCTCTTGTTACCCAGGCTGGAGTGCAATGGCGCCATCTCGGCTCACCTCAACCTCCGCCTCCTGGGTTCAAGCAATTCTCCTGCCTCAGCCTCCTGAGTAGCTGGGATTATAGGTACGCGCCACCATGCCCAGCTAGTTTTTTGTATTTTTAGTAGAGACGGGGTTTCACCATGTTGACCAGGTTGGTCTCGATCTCTTGACCTTGTGATCCACCCGCCTCGGCCTCCCAAAGTGCTGGGATTACAGGCTTGAGCCACCGCGCCCGGCCAAGAAATCTTAAAAATGCAGAATCCCTCAGATTTGGTATATAATTGAATATGGGGAAAGGAGAGTGTCAAGGATGCCTCTGTTTTCTGACTTGGGTGCACTTGGATGGTGGTGCCACAACCTGAGATAGAAGATGGGCATAATGAGCCGGGTGTGGTTTCTCATGCCTGTAATCCCAGCACTTTGGGTGGCTGAGGTTGGCAGATCACCCAAGGTCAGGAATTAGAGCTTAACCAACTTGGAGAAACATCTGTCTCTACTAAATTACAAAATTAGTTGGGCATGGTGGCGCATGCCTGTAATCCCAGCTACTTGGGAGGCTGAGGCAAGAGAATTGCTTGAACCTGGGAGGTGGAGGTTACAGTTGAGCTGAGATTGCACCACTGCACTCCAGCCTGGGCAACAAGATCGGAACTATGTCTCAAAAAAAAAAAAAAAAGATGAGTATAACAAGTATAGAGGGGAGATGATGAGTTTCTCTTGGACAGGCTGAGTTCCAGGGACATCACAGGTATCCAGGGACATCACAGTGAAGACACCCAGGAAGCTATAAATTTTATGGGTCAAGAGCTCAGAGAGAGGCTTGAGTTGGAGGTATGGGTTCAGAAGTTATCTGAACACATAACACTTTGTTCTAGCCTGGGCATTGGGATTTCTCAGAAACAGTATACGGAGGGAGGAGAAAAACAATATAAGGATAACATGAAGTATTATCCTTACAGAGGAAAAGGAGCCTCTGTGCATACTTCATGTTATCCTTATAAAATAGAGAATCCTTTCCCCATTGCTTGTTTTTGTAAGGTCTGTCAAAGATCAAATGGTTGTAGATGTGTGGCATTATTTCTGAGGCCTCTGTTCTGTTTTACTGGTTTATATCTCTGTTTTGGTGGCAGTACCATGCTGTTATGATTACTGTAGCCTTGTAGCATAGTTTGAAGTCAGGTAGCGTGACTCCTCCAACTGTGGTTTTTTTTTTTGTTTGTTTTGTTTTTGTTTTGCTTTGGATTGTCTTGGCTATCTGGGCTGTTTTATGGTTCCATATGAAATTTAAGATGTTTTTTTCCAACTCTGAAGAAAATCAACGGTGGCTTGATGGCATAGCATTGAATCTATAAATGACTTTGGGCAATATGGCCATTTTCATGATATTGTTTCTTCCTAACCATGAGCATGGAATGTTTTCCATCTGTTTGTATCCTCTCTTATTTCCTTGAACCGTGGTTTGTAGTCCTCCTTGAACAGGTCCTTCACATTCCTTGTAAATTGTATTCCTAGGTATTTTATTCTCTTTGTAGCAATTGTAAATGGGAGTTCAGTCATGATTTGGCTCTCTGTTTGCGTATTATTGGTGTACAGGAATGCTTGTGATCTCTGCACATTGATTTTGTATCCTAAGACTTTGCTGAAGTTATCCATTATCAGCTTAAGGAGATTTTGGGCTGAGACGATGGGGTCTTCTAAATATACAATCATATCGTCTGCAAATAGAGACGGTTTGACTTCCTCTTTTCCTAATTCAATAACCTTTATTTCTTTCTCTTGCCGGATTGCCCTGGCCAGAACTTCCAATACTATGTTGAATAGGAGTGGTGAGAGAAAGCATCCTTGTCTTGTGCCAGTTTTCAAAGAGAATGTTTCCAGTTTTTGCCCATTTGGTATGATATTGGCTGTGGGTTTGTCATAAATAGCTTTTATTATTTTGAGATACATTCCATCAATACCTAGTTTATTGAGAGTTTTTAACATAAAGGGCTGTTGAATTTTGTCAAAGGTCTTCCCTGCATCTATTGAGATAATCATGTGGTTTTTGGCTTAGGTTCTGTTTATGTGATGGATTATGTTTATAGATTTGCATATGTTGAACCAGCCTTGCATCCCAGGGATGAAGCTGACTTGATTGTGATGGATAAGCTTCTTGATGTGTTGTTAGATTCGGTTTGCTAGGATTTTATTGTGGATTTTCGCATCAGTGTTCATCATGGATATTGGTCTGATATTTTCTTTCTTAGTTGTGTCTCTGCCAGGTTTTGGTATCAGGATGATATTGGTCTCATAAAACGAATTAGGGAGGATACAAAGGCCAAAATAGACAAATGAGATCTAATTAAACTAAAGAACTTCTGCACAGCCAAAGAAAATATCATTAGAGTGAACCAGCAACCAACAGAATGGGAAAAAATTTTTGCAATCTACCCGTCTGACAAAGGGCTAATATCCAGAATCTGCAAAGAACTTAAACAAATTTACAGGAAAAAAAAACAACAACAACAACAAACCACCTCATTAAAAAGCGGGCAAAGGATATGAACAGACACTTCTCAAAAGAAAGCATTTATGCAGCCAACAAACATATAAAAAAAAGCTCATCATCACTGATCATTAGAGAAAAGTAAATCAAAACCACATTGAGATACCATATCATGCCAGTTAGAATTGCAATTATTAAAAAATCAGGAGACAACAGATGCTGGAGAGAATGTGGAGAAATAGGAACGCTTTTACACTGTTGGTGGGAGTGTAAACTAATTCAACCATTGTGGAAGACACTGTGGCAATTCCTCAAAAATCTAAAACTAGAAACATCATTTGACCCAGCAATCCCATTACTGGGTATATACCCAAAGAATTATAAATCATTTCTGTTATAAAGACACGTGCACACGTATGTTTATTGCGGCACTGTTCACAACAGGGAAGACTTGGAATTGACCCAAATGCCCATCAATGATAGACTGGATAAAGAAAATGTGGCACATATACACCATAGAATACTATGCAGCCATAAAAGATATGAGTTCATGTCCTTTGCAGGGACATGGATAAAGCTGGAAACCATCATTCTCAGTAAACCGACAGAAGAACAGCAAACCAAACACTGCATGTTCTCACTCATAAGTAGGTGTTGAACAATGAAAACACATGGACACAGGAAGGGGAACATCACACACCGGGGCCTGTCAGGGTGCAGGGGGTTAAGGGAGGGATAACAGGGAGTGGGGGGATAGGAGTGGGATAGCATTAGGAAAAATACCTAATATAGATGATGGGGTGATGGATGCAGCAAACTACCATGGCTCATGTATACCTAAGTAACAAACCTGCATGTTCTGCACATGTACCCCAGCACCTAAAGTATAATAAAAAAGTATAATAATAAAAAAGAAACTAGAGAGAGGCCAGTCATGGTGTCTCATACCTGTAGTCCCAACACTTTAGGAGGCGGAAGCTGGTGGATCACTTGAGGTCAGGAGTTCAAGACCAGCCTGGCCAAACTGGTGAAAGCTTGTCTCTACTAAAAATACAAAAAATTAGCCAGGTGTTGTGGTGGATGCCTGTAATCCCAGCTACTGGGGAGGCTGAGGCAGGAGAATCGCTTGAACCTGGGAGGTGGATGTTGCAGTGAGCCGAGATCACACCATCGCACTGCAGCCTGGGCAACATGAGTGAAACTCCGTCTCAAAAAAAAAAAAAAAAAAAAAAAAAAAGGCTGGGCGCGGTGGCTCATGCCTGTAATCCCAGCACTTTGGAAGGCTGAGGCAGGTGGATCATGAGATCAAGAGATCGAGACCATCCTGGTCAACATGGTGAAACCCCATCTCTACTAAAAATACAAAACATTAACTGGGTATGGTGGCGTGGTGGCGCGTGCCTGTAATCCCAGCTACACAGGAGGCTGAGGCAGGAGAATTGCCTGAACCCAGGAGGCGGAGGCTGCGGTGAGCCGAGATCGCGCCATTGCACTCCAGCCTGAGTAACAAGAGCGAAACTCCGTCTCAAAAAAAAAAAAAAAAAAATACTGGAGAGAAAGGAGATAACTAAGAGATGACTGGAGAGAAAGAAGCAAGATCCTTCAGATAATGAGAGAGGATTGCATCAAGAGAAAGAAGTGTTGAGTAGAGGAAGGTTGGGGCCAGGTAAACGTGTAAGTGTAAGCAGCACCAGCTTCTTGGTAATGTAGCCTTTGCAGTTACACAGGGCTCACTCTCAGAAGAGGCTTGATTTCATATTCTGCTGTGGTCACTTTGAAATTCTTAATAACATTGTCTCTGAACTTCTGTTTTGTAAGTGAAGTCCAGGGACAATGGAGCATGTGCATGAGCAAAGAAATGCCTGGCAGCAGCAAGCATACCCTCAAGTCTAGGCCTGGTTGCCTGGTGTACATGCATGCAACTGAAGTAGTCTGAGGAGGCACAGAACGCTGAAGGGGTGGGGCTGAGACTTGGGTCCAGATTGGCAGGAGTGATGGTGGCAAGGGCAGCAAAAGCAATGTACACATGTAGTCCTGGCCATGGCCCCAGCCCTGGGAGAAAGGCGGGGCTCAGCATGAGGCAGTCCCAGGATCCACAGAGGGAGGCCAGCTTTTGTCTGTCCCAGGAACTCCATCTCAAAAATAATAATAATATAATAATAATAATAATAATAATAATACTGGAGAGAAAGGAGGTAACTACGGGATGATGACTGGAGAGAAAGAAGCAAGATCCTTCACATAATGGGAGAGGATTACATCAAGAGAAAGAAGAGTTGCCAACTCTGCGGCATCTGCACAAATATTAACTTTCCAGCATGAACTCTGGGAGAGGAAATCTTGGTGCTCAAGAGGCAAACTTTGTAAATAAGTTATTGCAAAACAGAAGTGTTAGACATGAGCATTGCAATTCAGCATATCATTGACTTATTAGACTATTTCAGAGTTCAGAATCTCTGGTTTTTCACTACTGCAACACTGACAAACAAATATCCATGAAATTAACATTGTAGGAATTTACATTTAAAATAAAATTCATACTTAAAACTGATTTGTATGAAATGTTAAATCTTTTTGGAAAAATTGTTCCCTTAGAATCATCAGCTCTAGATGTACTAAAACTTACATTTCAAAATAATTTATCAGATATGTATCTCAATGTTGTTATAGCTTAAAAACATTAACAGCACCAGTAACCGTTGCATCAACAAATTTTTATCAGAATTAAGAATTATCAAAAATTACTTGCCATCTTTCACTTAAAAAGAATTGACATTGCTTTCAATTATATGCTTTGAAAATGAAATTGCTAAAAGTAAAAACTTTGACAATCTAATAAATAAGTTTGCAGAAAAGTGAACCAGAAAAATCTTGTGATTAAAATGTCACATTAATAAAATATTGTTATTTATTGTATTACACAAAATTGACACCAAAAATATTATTTTTTATATAATGAACTACTTTTAAGGGAAAAAAACTTTATACTTGTTAAATTTTTTTTTTTTTGAGAGGGTGTCTCGCTCTGTTGCCAGGCTGAAATGCAGTGGCACTATCTTGGCTCACTGCAACCTCCGCCTCCTGGGTTCAAGCTATTCTCCTGCCTCAGCCTCCCAAGTAGCTGGGACTATAGGCACATGCCACCACGCCCAGCTAATTTTCGTATTTTTAGTAGAGACAGGGTTTCACCATGTTGGCCAGGCTGGTCTCGACCTGTTCACCTTGTGATCTGCTGGCCTCAGCCTCCCAAAGTGCTGGGATTACAGGTGTGAGCCTCTGCTCCAGGCCTATATTTATTACTTTTAGCTGCAGTTTCTCTTGCTCTTCAAACAAGAGGCCCTGCATTTTCATTTTACATTGAGCCCTGCAAATTATGTAGTTGAACCCAAGTGTGAGGATGGGATGTTGAGGGAGTCCAGGCCTGATATACTCAGCTTCTTTTATTCCTTTTTTGGAAGGTTGGAGGCAAGCAAGTGAGGGAGTGGGGGAGTTCTGTGTGTTGGCTTGAGGGGGAGTTTTAAAGGTTTAAAATGTTATGTGAGGAATCAGTGAGGAGGGAATGTAGCACTTTGAGGGTTTTAAAATACTTCAATATAATGATTTCCATACGCTTTTTTTATTACTACATCTATAATGCATATTTTATGAGCAATAATGAAGAAAATTACATTTGGGAATTATCCTATGTCAGGTAAAAAATTTGCCAGGTTTAATATCACGTTGTGAAAAGTGGAATACAATTAGCTTGACATGGTATGAAATAAGTGGTGTGCTAAGGTCTCAATTACAATAGACAGTAGAGAATAAATGTAAAAGTGGCGTGTCAACTGTAAAAGCACTATAGGTACTGCAGTCACTAAATTCAGTTTTAGTAAAATATGAATTTTTGTTTGTTTTTAAAAGTAGAATTTTTCCATTTATAAAACTGGCCATATTCTTTTTGTTGAAACTTTGAAAGTTTTGTTACATGGAAACAAATACTACAGGTTTTTCTCTCAAAGTCTATTCTTATCATTTTGATATGTTTTCTTCCAGATTTTTACTCTGCAAATTAGTTAGAATGTAATTGTAATCATATGGTTACATGGCATATACATTCCTGATAAATATCACTTTAATATTTATATAATAGTCCATTATGGGGCTCTGTTGTACATGATTTTTCCTCTTACCTATTGTTGAACATTTAGGTTGTTCCTCTTTTGTTCTATTTTGTTTCATTTTTCAGACAGAGTCTCGCTCTATCATTCAGGCTGGAGCACTGTGGTGTGATCCTGGCCCCTACAACCTCCGCCTCCCAGGTTCAAGCACTTCTCCTGCCCAGCCTCCGAGTGGCTGGGATTACAAAGGTGCGCACCACTATGCCCGGCTAATTTTTGTATTTTTATAGAGATGAGGTTTCACCATATTGGCCAGGCTGGTCTCCTACTCCTGACTTCAGATGATCCATCCACCATGGCTTCCCAAACTGCTGGGATTACAGGCTTGAGCCACCATGCCCGGCCCTTTTTTTGTGATTTGGTGTAACTACATTCAGGTTCCTAACTGAATGCCTTTCCACTTGAAATATTTCTGAAATTACATGAAATTTAATCATATTCAACTTTTTCTCCTGTTTCCCTTTTTTTTTTCCTTAAAAACACAAATAGGAGAGTTACTGACCCATTTGAATCTTAGTTACTATGACCATTGTATAGAAGCAAAATTATTATTAGAAGGTAAAAGGTAAAAAAGTACTAAAGCTAACCTCACAGGAAATTACTTTTATGAACTTATTTTTTGTTCTGTGGCCTCCGTGTTGAAAATGCCTGAGAATTTCTTAGCAGGGAGGCAAGGTAAATGTTCAGCCATTGTATGATTTGCTAAATTAATCATAGGAGAGAACTCAGATTGGAAACAGAATGAGGATCCCTGACAGATACATAAACTATTTTCTTTCACCTCCAAACTATTTAAATGTAAACACAGTAGGTCATTTGGGAGCACATTTAGATTTTCCCAAATGACCACTGTAACCAGGGATATTTCATTTGCCCTCCATTCAATTGGATCTCACTATTAATGGGTGTTCCAGGATATGCTGTGACTGGGAGACTTGAAAGAATTAAAGCACTTTGCAAAAGCCTAACTTGTATTTGGGATTAATTTACTTCCACAGCAGGATCTGGCTTATTAGAGCTTCAGAAATGTCTAAAGAAAATTCTATGTTAGATACATCACTGAAATGCTTGCCATCTCCCTGGAAGCCCACATTAAATCAGCTTGGTGGAGTAAACTTATTTTTGTCTTTTTCTCCTCATGAATTTTTTGCAAAACAGCTGGCCTTTTCAAAATGAGGTTGACGAACCATTTATAAGATTTGAGAAGGGACTAATTAGTATTGTACGTTGATTGGGAATCGTAGTTATTTTTACTTAAAAATTACATACAGAGAAGCATTTGTTTGGTGACTTCCTTATAAAATTACTTTTCACTAACCACAGTGTTATAGTGTGTCTATTGCGTAGGAACAAGGCCCAGGATTTTTAATCACTCTTAGAGATTGGGCCCATTTCAATCATTGTCACTCAACTATGTGATTTCACACAATCTTACATGTTAAGACAAGAGATAGCAGTATTGTTTTCACAGATATCTTCATTAACTTTTTCAAGGTAGAGGCTAGAGCTAAAGTCTTTCTGCAGGCTTTCCTTCAGTATTGCACAGAAATGACAGGATAAAAGCACAGGAGTCTGGCAGTTGAGAAAATGTGACCATGAGGGCCCTCTCTCATGTATTCTGACTTCAGATTAGGAGATTTCCTTCAGTGCTTTACTGACAATCCCTACCTCCAAAAAAGCATCATGAATAACACAAAAGAGCGTTGTCTTAATCCATTTGGGTTGCTGTAAGAAAAATACTTTATACTGGGTAATTTATAAACAATAGAAATTTATCTCTCACAGTTCTGGAAGCTGGAAAGTCTAAGACAGGTGTCCCCAAACTTTTCACACAGGGGGCCAGTTCACTGTCCCTCAGACCGTTGGAGGGCCGCCACATACTGTGCTCCTCTCACTGACCACCAATGAAAGAGGTGCCCTTTCCTGAAGCACGATGGGGGGCCGGATAAATGGCCTCAGGGGGCCGCATGCGGCCCACGGGCCGTAGTTTGGGGACGCCTGGTCTAAGATGAAGGCACCAGCAGATTTGGTGTCCAGTAAGGGCCTGTTCCTCATAGATGGTGTCCTCCTGTGGTCTAAGAGGCTCTCTGCTCTCTTAGGCTGCATTTATTACTACCCTTATCCTATTGATAAGGGTGGAGCTCTGGTGACTTAATCTCTGTCCCAAGGGCTCCACGTCTATATCACTACAGTGGGGATTAGGTTTCGACAAGAATCTTGGAGGGCCAATTTAGACCATATCAAACATGGATGGACTTTGCAGGGTTGACGCCCTTAGCCTCCAATCTCACTACTGCTCTTTCCTCTCTGTCCCGCAGCTAGTAAGTCCTGTACTTAAGTCGTATACTTGGGAGTTTTTAAAGAACCAAGATATCTCTTTCCTCTTTACCTACATTTTTTAGTAAAACCTTAGTCTGAAGCTCCTCTCCATGCCCTGCCCCCCTTGGCTAACCCATCATTGGACTTTCAGGTTAGAGATCAGCTTCCCTGACCACATCCTGCCCCACTAAGAAATAAAAACAAACCAGAAAAACCCCAAACATACTAGCAACAGTAACAAATTTAGAACCTGTTCACTGTTTTCCCACAGCATCCTGCAGTTATGTTTGAAATAGTGCCTATGCTCTATTAAAATCACCAGTTTACTTGGGGGTGGGCAGGTCTCTCCTGTTAGACACTTGAGAATACTGACTGTTCATCTTTATATGCCATTATGTTAAAGAAATATCAGACATAGTTTTTTTCATCAAGTAATTTGCAATCCAGTTATAGAAAAAAGGTATATTTAAAGCCAACAATACAAAATATACATAATTACATGAAGTACAAAATACATACAATTAGGTTCAAAACTGTTTGGTACAATTATTAGGTCGCTATATAGAAAAGGCAGATCCATGATGGCTGGAGCCATTTCAGGGGTCTTCATGGGGAGGTTGAGATTAGAATCGGCCACATGCTGGTGTTGCCTTAGGACTGGGGAAAAGGGTAGGGGCGGTGTTCTAGGCTGAGAGAGTAAAATGAACAAAAATGTGGAAGATGAGATGAGCTTTAAAAAATGGGTAAAATTTGCCAGATGGAGAAGGTTGGGACACGGAGAAGGAATCTCAACAAGAGGTCACAGCAAAATTAAAGTATAAGGAAAGATCTAGCCTGATAGAAAGAACACTGAGTGGTATCCTATGGTGAAAAGTAATTTAGATTAGACTTGATGGGAAACAAATTATTGTAGGTTCATAATTGCCATGATGGTTTCTTCCTTCTCATGAATCCAATCACTCATCCCATAGTCCTTGCTTTTGTATCATTGTCTCCCAGTTTTACTCTGGCTTGGACATGTGACTTGCTTTGGTCAATAGGATATCAGCCAATATGATTTTTAGTGCATTGGGCTTTGTCTTTTATGATAGTGCTTTTGCTGTGTGAGCAAGCTTAGGCTAGTCTCCTTGGGGAGAGAGAAAACAAAATAAAGACAGGAGCCTGGCTGTGCCAGTCATCCAGGCTCAGGTGTGAGACTTGGGAGGCCATCAGGAACTATCCAGTCCCTGTGGAGGCACCAGAAAATTATGATTGCATAAGTGACCTCAGGTGAGACGACAAGAACCATCTAGCTGAGACCAGCCATAATTGTTGACCCGTGGAATTGTGAGCAGTAAAATGGTCATTGTTTTAAGCTACTAAGTTTAATCCCTGTTTACCTCCCCGGCCTGGCCTAAGTTGTTGTTTTAAGCTACTAAGTGGTTTGTTACATAACAGTAAATAAATGATACAAATTCTAAAATGAAAGATTTTCACCTGTTTCTCATGGGGGGCTCCTTTTCAGACACCTGTGCAGGTTCTTTGTGCTTGGCTTATATCAATACTTAATAAACAGTGATTTTCCTCAAGGCATGCTTAATAAATATTGATGTTCCTCAAGGCTCAATCCAAGGCCATCTTTTGGTTTTACTGTTATTCCTTCTTATGTGATTTCTTCTACTTCCATAGCTTCTTTAGTGTGATAATATGTTACCATGTTTTTACTTTCAATCACTCATTTATACTTCCAGCTCAGACCTCCTCTCTGAGCTCCAGACTCAGATATCCAACTGCCTGCCTGACAGCTTTTTTTTTTCTAAAGACACGGTCTCACTTCAGTTGCCCAGGCTGGAGTTCAGTGGTACAATCTTGGCTCACTGCAGCCTCAACCTCCTTGGCTCAGGTGACTCTTATACCTCAGCCTCCTGAGTAGCTGGAACTACAAGTGCATGCCACCATCCTGGCTAATTTTTTGTATTTTTAGTAGAGACAGGGTTTCGCATGTTGGCCAAGTTGGTCTTGAACTCCTGGACTTAAGCAATCCACCTGCCTTGGCCTCCCAAAGTGTTGAGATTACAGGCTTGAGCCACTGTGTCCGGCCCTATTTGTATATTTCAAAGGCACATCAGATTTATGATCACCCTAGAACATACCTCTGTTTGAGTGTTGCCTTGCTCAGTGAATGGCACCATCCTCCTAGCTGCACAGGCAAAAACTTCAGAGTCAGTCTTGATACCACCTTCTCCCTTACTGCCTCTATTGTCCATTACAAAGTCTTGTTGATTTTATCTTGTTAACCTTTCTCAAATTCACCTACTTCTCATTATCTCTATAACCACCATACTGGCCAGGTATGGTGGCTCATGCCTATAATACCAACACTTTGGGAGGCTGAGGCAGGTGGATCACCTGAGGTCAGGAGTTCAAGACCAGCCTGGTCAACATGGTGAAACATCATCGCTACTAAAACACAAAAATTAGCTGGGAGTGGTGGCACTTGCCTGTAATCCCAGCTACTCAGAAGGCTAAGGCAGGAGAAGCACTTGAACCTGGGAGGCGGAGGCTGCAGTGAGCCAAGATCATGCCACTGCATTCCAGCCTAGGCAACAGAGTGAGACTCTGTCTCAAACAAACAAACAAACAAAAACAAAAACAAAGACAAGCACCATTCTAATCCAACTATTGTCATCTCTTCTAGACCCCTGCCAAAGGTACTTAACTGATCTGCTCTTGCCTACATCCAATCTTTTCCCTACCCTGCTGTCAAGAAGGTTCGTTTTTCCCCCTCAAAACATAAATTTGATCATGTCAGGCCAGAGTTCATAATACTCCAATAACTTCCTATTACTCTTGGTATAAAGATAATTCTGTAATTGGAATTTATCTTACTTAACAAAAGCTATGTTAGTTCAAGTTCTCCAAGAAGCAGATGCTAAGATGGGATTAGACATGAAAGATATTTATTAGGGGGATGTCTTAAAAATAAATGGGAGAGGGAGATTGTAGAAGAACTTTCAGACTGTGATGCAGGCCTAACACCTGTGGAAGAGAAGGGGCAGGAAGGAGGATTTGGGTAGGAAGAGGCTCAGATTGGGTAGGAAGAGGCAGCAAAGTGCTGAGGAAGTTTTGGCCAGGCCAACAGGAGTCTTTGAGGCAATATTGCCTGTTAAAGGAGTCTCTTGTCTAATATTAGTTACCTTCCTTACCCTCCCTACCAGTGTCCATGCTCATTACTGGCTGGGAGCAGCCCAGGGGAAGCATGGCTTTTGTGCAAACACAGTGGTGGATCCAGGAGAGCAATGACTCAGACTATCAGTTGCCTATGCTGCCCTGTGGCAGAAGAGCTGAGTGGTGGACTTTCATGACCATTGCAAAGTCCTGTATGGTTTGATCTCTGCTTTACTTCCCCAGCCTGGCCTTGTACCATGCAGCCCTTTGTGGTCTCAGTATCCATACAAATCTTTTGTTACTTCCTTGAACATGAATGCTATGTGTTTCCAACCCCTCTCCCCCAGTACAGAAACCATGTTCATTCCTATCAATCTTTTTTGTATTGTTTTAAGAGACGGGATCTCACTCTGTCACCCAGGCTGGAGTGAAGTGACACAAGCCTGACTCACCGGAGGCTCAAACTCCTGGGCTCTAGTGATCCTCTTGCCTCAGCCCCCCAAGTAGCTGGGACTACAGGCATGTGCCACCATGCCCAGCTAATTAAAAATTTTTTTTTTTGTAGAGATATGGTCTTGCTATGTTGCCTAGGCTGGTTTTCAACTCTTGGGCTCAATTAAATCCTCCTGCCTTGGCCTCTCAAAGTATTGGGATTACAGGTGTGAGTCACCATGTTTAGCTCCCATTAATCTTTTAGTTGCCAGCTCAGTTGTCTCTGTTTGAGAAGATTTCTATAACGGGGTCCAAATCTCCCTTTCATATGTCCTTATAGCACCATATATCTTTCTTTCCTAGCAATTTTTGTGTGATTATTATTTGCTTACTGTCTGTAATCAAATAGTGTCTATAATCCCTAGACTGTGAGGTACTTAAGACTAGAGGGTGTATTTTTTTAAATTTGTGAATATATCTCCAGCAATGAGCACATGGTCCATGCTCAAAATATTTTTGTTGAATGAATATAGGAAAGGAGACTCAAGTTTCTGATCTGCAAGTGCCTTAGGTACTTTTGGCCTTTTCAGCTGCTTTATCTGCATTGGGCTGATGAACAAGTAATGACCCTGCCCTTTGATCTGAGATCTACGGAACCTAAGAAAACAGCATTAAATAAGTTTGGGTCAGGGAGAGTCTGGAAACAGAGAGACCCATATGGGTGTCAAAGACTGATGGGTTAAATTAGAGGAGACATTTTAAAGAACAAAATAATGTGATTAGGTCACTTATTGGACCTTTCTTTTTTTTTGGAATAAATCAAAGATGACTCTAAAATCTCAAGCCAGACAAATGAGATTATAAAATCACTAACGTGAGAAGCAGGAATGTTGGAAAGAGGTAGAGCCTGAATAAGGAAGGAGATGAGTTAGGTTTTGAACATTGACTTCTAAAGCAAACTAGGCGTTCCTTGTAGAAATGGAGGGGCAATAGGAGGCTGATGTGAGAAGTGGGTTTTTTTGTTGTTGTTTTTTGGTTTCTCTTTCTCTCTTTTTTTTTTTTTTTTTTTTTGAGACTTAGTTTCACTCTGTCTCCTAGGCTGGAGTGCAGTGATGGGTTCTCAGGTCAGTGCAACCTCTGCCTCCCAGGCTTAAGCAATTCTCCTGCTTCAACTTCCTGAGTAGCTGGGATTACAGGGGCCTGTCTGATGTGAGAGGTTTGAAGTGCATGGAGTGTGTCCTTCTCGAAGAGGCTTGCCATGGCAGCCACTTCTTGGTTGGGTAAAGGAGGCAGGCGTGTCCCCAACATGTGCTGGGAGGAACAGGGGAGATAACTTGAGAGGCAATACCATGGAGAGAAGGAAAATGTGAATTTGGCATCAAATAAACCAGATAGATGGTCAGGGAAGCTGCCAGGGCAAAGCATCAAGACACAGATGTAGAATTTAGGTGGCAGCTCACTGAATGGAAAATAGGACTCCAGCAGAGAAGGAAAGTTTGAAGGGGGTGATGGAAAAGAGACCCTGGAAAAGGTTCTCTGGGTCCCTGGGAGAGTGACAGTAAAGGCTGTCAATGCCTGCAGTCTTGGTCATGTGCAAGGGTAGACCTTGTGTGTTAGTTCCTTTTTTTGGTGGTGGGCAGACAGAGTTTTTGCTCTATTGTCCAGGCTGGAATGCAATGGTGTGATATTGGCTCACTGCAATCTCTGCCTCCTGGGTTCAAACGATTCTTCTGCCTCCGTCACCTGAGTAGCTGGAATTACAGGCGCCTACCACCACACCTGGTTAATTTTTGTATTTTTAGTAGAGAGGAGGTTTCACCATGTTGGCCAGGCTGATCTTGAACTTTTGACCTCAGGTGATCTACCCACCCTGGCCTCTCAAAGTGTTGAAATTACATGCGTGAGCCACTTTGCCCAGTCCTGAATGCTAGTTCCTGAGAGTAGAAGTGATGGTGGAAGCTATGAGAATGCACAGTTCCTGAAAACAGCCCATGCACTTTAGTAAAGAGGAGCAGGGCACTGAGGACTCAACCCTGGCAATGAGGGAACAGAATGAAGAGGACCAACTTTTAGGAGACTCAGAGAAGGAGAGCTGGCATGCATTAGGGATTACACAGAAGAGCCAGGAGCAGGGTTTCAAGAAAGGATAAGGGGAAATGCTCAGCACAGAATCAAGAATAATGAGGGGAAAAAACCAAACATATTGTACTCCAGTTCTTAGTGGACCTATATGATACCATGTCCCCCAATATCTTTTTCCAATATTCTATTGAGGTATAATTTGTGTACAATAAAATGCATAAATGTTAGGGATGCAGTTCAATGATGTTTACAACTCTATAAACCTGTGTAAATCATCACCCCCATTAAGATATAAAACACTTACATCACCCCAGAAAGTTCCTCTCATACACTTTCTAGTCACTCCCCATCCTACTTCCTCCTGGGCAATTATAGGTCTGATTTCTATGGCCATATATTAATTTTGTTTGATCTAGAACATCATGTAAATGGAATCATACAGTATGTACTCTTTTCTGTAGGGCTTCTTTTTCTCCACATAATAATTTTGAGACTCATCTATTTTGTTTTATTTACCAGTAGTTTCTCTCTCTCTCTCTCTCTTTTTTTTTCTTTTTTTCTTTTTTTTTTTTTTTTTTTTGAGATGGAGTTTCGCTCTTGTTTCCCAGGCTGGAGTGCAATAGCACAATCTTAATCTTGGCTCACTGCAATCTCTGCCTTCTGGGTTCAAGGGATTCTCCTGCCTCAGCCTCCTGAGTGGCTGGGATTACAGGTATCCGCCAACATACCTGGCTAATTTTGTATTTTTAGTAGAGTCAGGGTTTCCCCTTGTTCGTCAGGCTGGTCTCAAACTCCCAATCTCAGGTGGTCTGCCTTCCTTGGCCTCCCAGAATGCTGGGATTACAGGCATGAGCCACCACACCCGGTCCAATTCGTCTTTTTAATTGATGAGTAATATTTCATTGTATAAATATATTATTTGTTTATCCATTCTCTTGTTTCTGAACATTTCAATTGTTTCCAGGTTTTGACTACTGTGACCAAAGCTATTATGTACATTCTTACATAAGACTTTTTTTTTTTTTTCTTTTTGAGACAGAGTCTTGCTCTGTCTCCAGGCTGGAGTGCAGTGGCGCAGTCTCAGCTCACTGCAACCTCCTCTGCCTCCTGGGTTCAAGCGATTCTCCAGCCTCAGCCTCCCAAGTACCTGGGACCACAGGCGTGTGCCACCAATGCCAGACTAATTTTTGTATTTTTAGTAGAGATGGGGTTTCACCATGTTGGTCAGGATTGTCTTGATCTCTTGACCTCATGATCTGCCCACCTTGGCCTCCCAAAATGCTGGATTACAGGTGTGATCCACCGTGCCCGGCCATAAGTCTTTTTATGAATATATTTTTTTATTTCTTGGAGTGGAATTGCTGGTCACAGGAGAAGTATATGTTTAACTTTAACTGACAAAGTGGTTATAACATTTTATGCTCCCAGCAGCAGAGATTACTAGTTGCCTCACTACCTACTTACTATTTGATATTGTCAGTCATTTTATTTTAGTCATTCTAGTAGGTATAAAGTGACATTTCATTATAGTTTTTATTGCACAATTCCCTAATTATTAATGATGTCTCAGAAGCTTTTCGGTCCTTCATGTATCTTTTTGAGATATCTCTTTAAGTCTTTTACCATCTTAATGGGTTGTCTTTTTATTATTGACTTACAGGTGCTCCTTATATATTCTCTAAATAAATCCTTTGTATTTATCACATATTACAAATATTTTCTCCAAATCTATAGCCTGGCTTTTTCTCAGTGATGTCTTTTGAAGAACAGAAATTTTAAATTTTAATTAACTCCGATTTTCAGTTTTTTTCTTTTATGGTCAGTGTATCTTGTGTCCTAAAAAAATCTCTGCCTATCCTAAGGTGGGAAAGAATAAATAACATTTTTAAACAATTTAAAATAAACCTATGCTTATTTCCTTTCTCTCTTTCTCTTCACTTTTAGTTTGGAATTACTGAGATGATATACACTATTTTAGTAAGAAGGTCAAGAGTGAAAATGGTGGAAAATTTCATGTGTAAAATGTTTCATTCCAGCAAAGTTATGAAATGTCAAAGGCTTAGAAGAAAGGGAATGAGTTCCTTTAAAGACTAGAAAAAGGAGCTAACTTCTTTTTTTTTTTTTTTTTTTTTTTTTTGAGACGGAGTTTCGCTCTTGTTACCCAGGCTGGAGTGCAATGGCACGATCTCGGCTCACCGCAATCTCCGCCTCCTGGGTTCAGGCAATTCTCCTGCCTCAGCCTCCTGAGTAGCTGGGATTACAGGCACGCACCACCATGCCCAGCTAATTTTTTTTGTATTTTTAGTAGAGACGGGGTTTCACAATGTTGACCAGGATGGTCTCGATCTCTTGGCCTCGTGATCCACCCGCCTCGGCCTCCCAAAGTGCTGGGATTACAGGCTTGAGCCACCGCGCCCGGCCTAGGAGCTAACTTCTTTAAGAGCATGCTGTCTTAGTCCATTCGAGTTTCTATAACAAACTACCTGAGACTCAGTGGCCTATAAACATCAAAAATTTATTGCTCACTGTTCTGGAGACCGGGAAGACAAAGATTGAAGCCTCCGCAGACTTGGTATCTAGTGAGGGCCCATTCTCTGGTTCAAAGATGAGGCCTTCTGTTGCATACTCAGTTGGTGGAAGGGGCCAACAAACTCCCTTGGGCCTCTTTTATTTTTAAAGCTTTTATTTTTATTTTTATTTTTTTTTTAGATGGAGTTTCGCTCTTGTCACCTAGGCTAGAGTGCAATGGTGGGATCTTGGCTCTCTGCAATCCCCACTTCCCAGGTGCAAGTGATTCTCCTGCCTTAGCCTCCCAAGTAGCTGGATTACAGGTGCTTGCCACCATGCCTTGCTAATTTTTTTATTTTTAGTAGAGAAAGGGTTTCACCATGTTAGCCAGGCTGGTCTCCAACTCCTGACCACAGGTGATCCACCAACCTCAGCCTCCCAAAGTGCTGGGATTATAGGAGTGAGTCACCGTGCCCAGCCTTGGGCCTCCTTTAGAAGGGGACTAATACCATTCATTAGATCTCTGTCCAGATGACCTAATCCACTTCAAAGGCCCCACATCTTAATGCTATCAGTTGGAGGTTATGCTCCAACATGCAAATTTGGGGGAACACAAGCATTCAGACCATAGCACATTCTCCTCCACTTTTATCAAATGGTGCATGGCTCACTATCAAAAATGTTGGTGCTCTGCATAGATCTGTTCTGCCATGACTTTTAAAATTTAACAAGCAAAAGAGGAATGCATTGGAAGACTTATGGGTGGTAGTCGAAGAATCTAAAGGAAAGCAAAAAAGTTAGTCTTCAGAAAAAGCAGAAGCTAGAGTAGCTGTGAAGATCAAGAGAGCAGGATCAAATAGATGAACTGACGTTTACAGGGATGAATGATCTCCAGCTGTTTCCATCTTTGGGTTAATCCCCTCAAGCTCAACTTTCAAGAGGAAAGTATCTGTATGGCCTAATTTAATCACTGTATGGCCTAATTTGTTCACATGCCTAGTACAGAGACCTTGGTTACAGTCATTCCTTCAAAACTGCATTTAGTAGGGAAGGGGGATAGTTCCCCAAAGTAAAATTTGGGCACTGCTGCTAGAACAAGGAAGAAAGGACTTTGGGCAGACGAAAACAATAGATGTTTATTCCACAAAAGGCAGAACATGTATCTTCCAACTTGTATTTATGTCTTCTGTCTTAATTAGGATGAAATTGCTTATTCACTTATCTTTGCATCTTCTCTCAAATAACCAGGCTTAAGTTAAATTAATTCCAAGGTCAGATTTGTGAAAGTTGAGTCTACTTGATTAAATCTCATTCCAGATTAGTTTTGTTGTTACTATTTTAAATCTTGAAGTTGATATTGTATTTCTGATTACTTAGAATTTATCTTTCAAAACTGAGATGCAGAAACTCTGTGAAATCTAATCTTAAGTGGGGAAAAGGAAGAAACATAAAATAAAATATAACTTGACCAAGATTGGAAGTTAATTAGGAGTGACATAAACAGGATTTTTGTGCATTAGGGTCCCTTTAAAAAAAAAATCACTTAAGTCTCAGTGGCTTACATCTGTAATCCCAGCACTTTAGGAGATAGAGGCAGGAGGATCCCTTGAAGCCAGGAGTTGGAGACAAGCCTGGACAACATAGTGGGGCCCAATCTCCACAAATTGTTTTTTTAACTAGCTGAGTATGGCGGTACATGCCTGTACCTAGCTACTCAGGAGGCTGAGGCAGGAGGATTCCTTGAGTTCAGGAGTTAGAGGCTACAGTGAGCTATGGTGGTACCACTGCACTCCATCCTGGGTGACAGAGAAAGACCCTATCTCTAATTAAAAAAAAATAATGCTTAAAAAGTTATGTTTCCTCATTTTGCTTATAGAAGTTAAATGTTTTCACATGTGAGCACCTACACTAAACTTCATTTGCTCATTCATTTGGCAAACATTTATTAAGGGCTTGCCATGTGCATTAGTGATACAGGCTCTGGAGATCTCAGACAGTGAAGGAAGCTGATCCTCATTATAAAATATGGAAAATAAACTACTTTAGGAGTGAGGAATCAGGCTATGACTATTTTATCTACTAATTTTTATCCCCAGTACCTATCACAGTGCTTGAAACATAGAAAGAACTAAAATATACATGTTGAATGGATGGCTAAATGAATGGAGAGAGCTGTCAACTTTCCTGTCAAAAGACTGGTGGGGGCTGGGTGTGATGGCTCATTCCTATAATCTCAGCACTTTGGGAAGCTGAGATAGGCGGATCACCTCAGGTCAGGAGTTTGAGACCAGCCTGGCCAACTTGGTGAAATCCTGTCTCTACTAAAAAATACAGAAATTAGCTGGGTTTGGTGGTATGCACCTGTAATCCCAGCAACTCAGGAGGCTGCAGCAGGAGTATTGCTTGAATCCACGAGGTGGAGGTTGCAGTGAGCTGAGATCATGCCATTGCACTCCAGCCTGGGCAGGAAGATGTGAAACTCCAGCCCAAAAAATGACTGGTGGGTTGGGAGTATGGAGGGTAATAAGAAGGGCAGGTTCAGGAAAATTTTCCGAGTTGTTTCATTCTGCTTCAACAAAATGCTTCAAAGAATAGAGTTCCCATAGCCAAACTAGAGGCCTAGATACCCCTCTAATGGTTCCATCAGGCATCTGCCTTTAGATACATGTGTAAGTTGGATTTCCTGTCTCCCCTACAGGACAGCCAGGGGTTGAATATGTTCCTCTGACTCCTTGTATTAGGCTTTATTTGTGACTGGGGATACTGGTTGGCCATATGATCACTCAAAAAATTTCAGTGTTTCTGTACTTGGTGGGTAAAGAGCTGAGAAATTTGGAATTTGGAAATTATATTTTCCTGGCAGTGGGAGGTTGTATATTCTTATATAATGATACTTGCTTAATGATGTACATTTGGAAATTACTTACTTCTGAAGGAAGGTGGGGAAGAATTGTGTGGAAGTCACAAATTTTCAACAGAGACCTCACTCTCCTCACACTGAGGAGAGTCCCTTGGTATCTGAGCATAAAAGGTTTTAGGAAGCACAACACACTAAAGTTCCCTGATGAAACTTTTAAAGACAAACAAACAAACAAAAAATCTGGGTCTTTCCTGAGTTTCCTCTTTTAGTGGATGTGTATATGATGTTTGTTTACCTATCTCCACAATAAATGTTCCTCTTTCCTCAATACATATATGCTCCTCTTGACTCAATACATTCGGTCTCTCTTTAACTCTTGTTATTAATGGGTCTAACTTGTTGTACTCTGTTTTGCATCTCAAGGGATAGCAAAGCTTATAAAAAAAAGCAGGGCCTCAATAGCAGCAAGACATAACCTTGAAAGCCAGTTTTGCTATTTAATATTTAGGCTTTCAGCCAAGACACTTGGTTGATAACCAAGATATCAATAATTTCAACCAAATACTTAACATCTCTAAGCCACAGTTTCTGTGCTGTTTGGTGATGTTTTGGTTTCTCCGTCTAGGAAAATGGTAGGATTGCACTCATGGTTCCCTTGACATTAGGAGGGTTCATGCACTTACTTTGGCCAAGGATTTAAAAGTGGAAGCTGGTATGTATTATTCCTGGGGAGAGGCTTTTAACAGTCATCTTCTTGCCTTTCCCCTGAAAAGTGATACAGACTTTATCAGCCTGGTACCCGAGTGATGACAACATAGGGTAGAATCCCTACCAGCCCAATGCTCATGTAGCATGACCAAGAAGAAACCTCTATTGTCTGAAGCTATTATGATTTTGAAGTTATTTTTTATCTTAACATGAAATACCCCATTCTCGCTGATGTTTCCTGATGTGAAAAATAGTATAATAAGATTGATTTCGTCATTATACAGTGGGAGATTAAAAAGCACTGGTTCTTATTAATATTACCCTTATCCTCCCAGCTGCCTGTACCTACTGCTCTTATCAGATGTTCCACCTACACTCCCTATACGTGGCTTATTCTTGTCCATTTCACCTGACCTACATTTTTTACTTTCCTTTTCCTATTCCCTCACTTTCCCTCTTTACTTATATCCTCTGTTGAATCCTGGTTCCATTGTAGTCAAACTCCCTAAACCTGTTTCTTATCTTTTTCTTCTGAGCAGAAACAAATAATCAGAGTCAAAAGTGACCTCATCTCTCTAAGAGTCTACAAAAACAGACTTCAACTTCACTCCCCATCCATCAAGCATCCATAGACACCTTGACTTCCAGGACTTCATCAGAACAAGTTACTACACCTCTCTGAGAGGTGTGACTAGGCACTTTTCTTCATTTAGCTGTCAGCATCCTTTTCCTAACCACACCACCTCACCTCTGGCTTCAATGAAACCTATAATCACTGGTTGTTCCTACTTTACTTCTCACACATACTTTGGACACTTTCCTTACCTTACACTCAATAGTTAACCCTAGTACTGCTTCCTGTCCTTGTACCTTTCTTCTTTTTCTCTTCTAACCATCCCGATCCCTCCCTCAATAGTTCGTGGAACCCTCCATACAATCACAGGTTCTGCAAGCCTCATCAGATGATTTCTTTTCTCTTGTTTCTGGGCTATGAAAGAAAACAATGAACTGTGCAGACCCATGACCACATGCTGTATGTACTGTGCAAAGTGGAAATAATTGACTTTTCTGGAGTAGTTGGCATTGGTTGGTATTCACCCTTTTTGAAAACCTTTCCTTCCCTGGTTTTTAGTTCTCTTCCTGGCTACACCTTACTTCTCTCTGCAGTGGTTCACCTTTCTCTGTCCACTCCTCATTTAGCAGGCAATCCCCAGAATTTTGTCTTTGGGTCTCCTCTCTTCAAGACAAAATTCAAAAGCTGTGAAGCACACATTTACCTTTATAGCTTCTATTGACCCTTTAAATGCAAATTATTCCCAAATGACTTTCACTAGTAGTAACTCCTCTCCAGAATTCTAGAAGTAAATATACAATGTCTCACTAAACACATGAAGCTGGATGTCCTAGGTACATCTTAAACTTAACATGTCCCCAAGCAAATGCTGCTTCTCCCCTGATCCAAGATCTGGACTATCTCCTTTATTCTTTCTTGTTTTTTCAGTGTCTTCTTTTCACTATTTTGCAGAAGAATGTCCAACACAAAACATGATTGCAAATATTTGGCTGTGCAAAAGAGGAGATTGTGCTCAAATACAAATGGGAGACATGATTTTTTTAAAAAATAAAAATTTAAACACAATTTGGGTTCTGCAAGCTCCTGGGCTATGGGTCTGTTTGAAGGAACTGCCTCATTTGTGGGCCCATGTGATGTCATAATTACCCCAGGAATCGATGCATGGATTTAGGGTGCCAATGTTGAATATGACCATTGTGAACCCCTTTTCTAAAGCCTTCCCTAGCCCTCTACAGATATACTATGGCCAGGACAGAGACAATGACATTTCTCAAAGGTCAGTGGTCTGTAACAGTTAAGTATGCTACATGATTCTCTTGGTTTCCATTTTTAGTGAGGAAACACACTTAATCTTCTTCATTTTCACATATAGGACTGGCCTAAAAGCTCTCCGCATATCTCTGAGAACATTAGACCATGCACTCTTAAAGAAGGCCTTCCCCTTTCCTCTTCGAAAATCTTCCTTCCTTCAGCAATTGAGGGTTCCCATGTGCAGTATTTTGGCTCCTTTGTGTCTGCACAGGGCCCAAGGGGTAGAAGACCATTTTGGCCACAACCATCACAGTCTGGCAATCATCTGGCTCACCATGATATGGTGGTCTTGAAGTCAGGGAACACGCCTTAGGCCTTCTTGCTGCCCAGAAAAGGATGATGCCCTGCACAGAGATGCTGAAGCCCTGGTACAGGACCCAGATCTCATCAGACTTACTTGTCTTCACCAGTCTCCCAAGTGTTTGAACTTGAATCCCAGGTTTGTATACGATTTCCCAACACTGACCACCAGATGGGTTCTGGCAAAATCCAGTGAGTACACAAAGTAGAGACAGGTGGCTCTGGCTGTCTTGCTCGAGGCCAGATTGTGGGCAAAACAACACTAGAACTGCATGTGTTGATCCATACTCCCAGGAATAGCCGTGTCTACTTATCCTTGAATGTGAAGATGAGGGCTTGCTTAAGGAAGTAGTCCACAATGCCTGTGCACTGCTGTCAGCTGTCATCTGCTTCCTGGCACCTTGCATCTGCTATTGCAGCTTCACCTGCTCAATCAGGGCCACAAATATCTTGGTGATGGCAACAGCAATGCCACCAGCCAGATGGTCCTTGGCAGAGGAGATGGCTTGTTTGTGTCATGGTTGCAGAGCAGGAAGCTGAGCACATGGACAACTGAGAGGATTGGTGTTGCTGGCTCAGCCCTGTCACTGCCGGACTGAGAGGCCTACCCCTTTTATTCTTGATCAGGGTTAATGGCATCAGTATGTACCTGTCTCCCAACTTAGAAAGCTTGGTGTTATTCTCACCTTCTTTCTCTTACCTTCCACGTATAGTCAGCTGCCAAATCTTGCTCTTCTAATTTTAAAACATCATTTGATTCTGTCTCTCCCAAACCCTATGCTACTTACTTAAAATAGGCCTTCACCATATCTTCTCTGGACTATTATTGCGACAGCCCTGTAATCTTTTCCCTTGAAACAAGTTATCCATACTGCCACTGTAGTTACTGAGGAGAAAGCTTATAAAGTCATTTTTCCATGTAAAAACTTCTATTAGTACTATAAACCCATGAGGTTCAAACTCTGTTGCTTGGCTACAAAGCTCTTAACCCTCTGATGGCAATCTACCTCTCCATCTTGTTTCCTTTCCTGCCTTCATGTTCTCTGAATACGTTCTAGGTTTCTTGGGCCTCATATATTCACTACTTCTAGCATATAACCCTGAACTTTCAGAAGTCCATATGTGTTTTTTAAAGTGATTCCTTTTTCTCCACTCCACCCCCATTCACTTGAAAAATTCCCCCATCTGTTAAAAGCCAAGTTTAAGCATCACCTCCTCCGTGAAACTTTCCCAGATTGATTTTCCCAGGATACTGGATATTGTGTTCCTTTTGCTCCCAGAACACTTTATATTTGCTATAGACTTTACAGTGTAGTTCTTTTCTATTTACATATTTATATCTCACAGTAGACTGTAAGCTTCTGATTATTAGTGTACTAGATAGAAGTTGTTTAATAAATATTGGTGAATAAATGCAATGCTGTTTTCTTCCCAAGATGTTTTGGGGACTAGTCTCTTTCTTTTTACTATAGCCTTAAAATACAATCAACTCAAATTTACATTTTAATAGCCTCTAAGCTGACCATCTAGAACAACACTATTCGTTAATGATCCACTAGACTCATGTGGCCGCTGAACAGTTGAAATTCAGCTACTCCATGCTGGGCACAGTAGCTCAACCCTGTAATCCCAGCACTTTGGGGAGGCCAAGGAGGAAGGATAGCTTGAGGCTAGGAATTCAAGACCATGCTGGCTCCCATTGTGAGACCCCATAGACCAGCATGGTCTTGAACTCCTAGCCTCATTTTTTTTTTTGATAAGTTTTAAATTAAAAAATAAATTCAGCTACTCCAAAATGAAATGAGCTGTTAAGTGTAATACAGCATTTTGAAGACAGTATGAAAACAAGAATGCAAAATATCCCACTAATTTTTTATATCACATCTTAAAAAATATTTTGGATACATTGAGTTAAATAAAATGAATTACTAAAATGAATTTTATGTTTCTTTTTCTATTTTTAAATGTGGCTACCGTATTATTTAAAGTTATACATGTGGCATTCAAGTATTTCTACTGGACATGATTGGGACCCTTCAAGCCATCCTGAAGGTCATTTTTTGGTGATAAATTTGTATTCCATTTTTCTGAGTCCTTACAGTGCTGAACAGAGTTTTTGTAGGGAAGAGAGGTACTCAAAAAATGGTGTTGTTTACTGGTTACTGAAGGACTAACTTTACCAAAAGATACTTTTTATTGTGCTACTACCCTACTTGAAGAATCTACAGGTTTTCTACTGTCAATTGCATCAAGGCCATATTACTTTGTCTGGCTTCCCAAGTCTTCCATAATTGTATCATAGTTTATTTATGCAGCCTTATCTCTCACTCCATCCTAAGTAGTACCCTTTGTTCCAGTCTATTTTCCAAGGTACTTGAACTCTTTATGCTTTTGTGATGCTGCTCTTTCTTAATATCTCCCTCCCCAGTCCCCATCTAAATCAAGCCTATTTTCAGGACAAGGCTCATAAATTCTACCTCCCACATAATGTTTTTTTTCTGTTTATTGGAACTCACCCTGATATCTCCCTAGTTGTTATTTGTCAGAGCTATGCAGTTTAAGCTCTAATTTGTTTAATTACTGAGCATCTTCATTGCCATATCCATTCAATTTAATCTCACAAACATTTTTGGGCCCCTGTGCCAAGAACAGGGCTAGGTAGCAATGAGGATCAATTTTATGCAGGGCCAGCGGCCAGAAATTGGCCTTACTAAAAAGTGTAACACCGACTCTTGCTCATCACCTTTCTTAGCATCTGCCTCACCGCAGGCAAGGACTGTGTTTATTACGCTTGCATAAGCCCCATATTAGAACTTCCTCATAATATACAACAAGCCAAATCATTTAAACTGCCTCACCCAGAGTGCAAACCTCATGAGCCTGGATTAGGGTCTGGGATCCAAGCAAAAGTGTTTTCTTTAGTTCTCTTTCTCTTGGATTAAGGATCACTATTTACACAGCTTCTTGTTAAAGTATTACCGCCTAGTATTTGGCTTCCTGGTCACACTTTTGCCCCTTATGGAAGGGCTTACTGCCAGGCGTTTTAGACTGGAGCCAGACTGCTTTGGATTGAATCTCAACTCCTTCACTGAGTAGCTCTGTAATCTGGACAGGTTACTTAACTCCTCTATGCCTCAGCTTCCTCCTCTGTGTACTGAGGATAACAATATCATAAGGTTGGCGAAAGGGTTAAACGAGCTAATAGTTCTTATAAGAGAGTAATCACTCAATAAAATGTAATCACTCAATAAAATGTTATCCCTTAATGCATGTCACTACTAGATTATTTCTTGCCCTCAAAATGTAAGAGACCGTTTTTCCTCTTTTATTCCATTGTCTCCAGTTTCTAAACTACAAGCGAATAAACCTCAAATGAATAAATGAACACACCCAGTCGCTAGAACTGATGCATTTCCAATGTTGTGCCAGCAAGAGGAAAGGCAAAAGGGCAGGTGAAAGTGCCTCCTTGTAAAAGGTCTTCCATTACCGGGTTTTACTCGAGCCCCTCGGGGACCATCACATCTCAAAAGCGGGGGAAACCCGCACGAGGCTTTCCGGAATCACCTTGGGCAGAAGGCCCTTTTGCGGAAAGACCCGGCAGGCCAGGCTCCGCGCGTTCCGCGCACGCGCAGTGCGCCCAGCGCCCGGGTTTCTTCCTCCGCGCCACCCGGAAGCCTCGACGCGTCCTGGTCTCCCTCCCCCTCCCCTCTCCGGCTCTAGCGGTGCGTGCTGGCCGGCCGGGCGAGGAGGCGGGACACGTCGGCGCTGCCACCGCCGCCGCCGCTGCTGCCCCTCCTCCTGTTCCAGCTGCCGCCGCCGCCGCCGCCGCCGCTGCCGCTGCCGCTTCCTGGGCTGAGTCTGCCCGCGGTCCGGGCGGCGCCAGGTGCGTTCACTCTGCCCGGCTTCAGCCAGCGTCCGCCGCCGCTGTAGCTTTCCCGGTCTTCCCGCCCCGCTGCCGAGATGGCGACGCGCTCCTGCCGGGAAAAGGCTCAGAAGCTGAACGAGCAGCACCAGCTCATCCTCTCCAAGCTTCTGAGGGAGGAGGACAACAAGTACTGCGCCGACTGTGAGGCCAAAGGTAGTTCGGGCGTCGTTGCTGCCCTCGGTCGGGGCCTCCTGCGACCGGTGACCTTCCCGCCGCTGCGGCGCTCGGGGCCGAGCGGATGCCTCGGCTTCGCCGGCCGGCCCCGGCCCTGACGGGAGGGCGGGTGGCTGAGCGGGCGGGTGCCGGGCTGCTGTCGACCCTCAAGTCCGCCAGAGGCGGCGGCGAGGTCAGGCCCGCAGGCCCTGTGGCCCCAGCCCCTTCTCCTCCCAGCCCCCGAGTTGAGCAGGTGTCCGCCGTCGCGATGCTCGGACCCTCTACAGGGCTGGGGATAGGAACGCGGCTGGGAGCGCGGCATCCGGCGCCGGTCTGGGCAGAGCTTAGGGTTAGAGAGTTGCCCTCCTAGCTCTGCTCAGAGCTATCTCTGTGGGTGGGGCCGCCCTTAGGTCTCGATCCTTTCCACTACCCTTCGGTGTGACCCCGTCGTCCCTCTCCGGGCTCGGATTCTTGGTCTCCCAGACCGAGCCCTACCTGCCTGCCCACCTGACAGCTTTTGTACAGGGCTCTTGTTTCTGCTTATTGAAAACGAGTGTGGTGGTCTTTTTCGGTGGATTTGAGTTTTACAGAGTAAATTAATTGGAGAAAGGTCTTTAAGAGTAGTAGGATTGTTTTTTAAATCTGTTTATTGCTAGAATGAAGAGGAATTTCATTACATGAGTCTTTTGGAGGACAGTGGGTTTATATTTCTGAAGATTTTAGTAATTAGGTTTTCTCTGACCAGCCAATTTGGGAGAATATGTGGACACTGATTTGTGCAGCTCATAATGTTGAAGGTTCATTTTAAAGATCTAGAGTTGGAAAAGACCTAATTTTAGTTTGTTCAGTTGGAGGGCTTCTGCCTCAGCCTTTGAAATAGATATACTATTTTTAGCTGCTATGTTTTGTGTTTGGAGATCTGATTTATGTTTAATGTCTTGTAAGTAATCTCATGGGAAACGTATTTCTGATTTTTTTTAAAAAATAAATGTCTCATGTATTTAAGAAAAGATCGTGTGTATTTTTAATTGGTTTATTTCGTTATTGGGTGAGAAATAGGGTAGTTCTCCAAAGCACGAGACAGTCTCTTTGGGGGAATGTCATTTAAGATTTCTGTGTTACTTGACTTAGACTTTTCTGACGCTTTACTGTTCATTCTCAATACTATATAAATGAGTCACATTTCAGTAAGCTGATAATATTTGACTAGACTGAGCTACACAGCATCAGCAAGTTACTTCACTGTCATAACAGGTACTGAATTACTGGAAGAATCATGTGGGAATACTGTAACTAGATTATTTTTATGAAGCACTTTCCAATATAGTAACTTGATTGAGTCAAAATTATAATTATCCTATGTAACCTTTTCAGGTGATGAGTTTTTACAAAGTGCATGTCTGGTTCTTGTAGTAGTATTTGTTTTCCTGATAATTTGATTGTGTGTGGTTATTGGGGAGTTCTGTACAGTATTGAGGCTCAGTTGCTTGATCTTCATTGACTGCACTAGTGAAACACTGAAAAATGGTCCTTTAAAAGGCCTGAAAGAAAGGAGCTGAAATTAAATAGTACACATTTTGTCATTTTGAGTAATAACATGGTTAAGTAAAATGGTGGTAAATATTAAATCTGTTCATTGAACGAATAGTAACAGTTTCAGAATTAACCTTCATCTATAGACATTATTAGAAAATAATTTAATTTTTGTTGAAATTTCTGTCCCTAAAAAAGTACTTCATAAAATCAGATTTACTAATGCTTTCTAAAATCCAGATTTTTAAAAGCCATTATTAACCATGTTAACATTTTTTTTTCAATTTACTTTTTAGGGTGGGGAGAAGAGAATCATGTGCTTCTTGAATTAGAATAAAAAGTTTTACTTCTTTGGACCTGAAGAATAGGAAGTATTTGTTTTGCTCAGTGTTTGTATTGCCACGGAAATCAGTAGATATGTATTGAATGAATGAATGTCTTTTGTATTTTGATTTTGTCTGGCCTTTTGTTGGTTTGTTTTTGAGAAGTGAAGAAGTGGGAGAAAAGAGAATGGTATTAAGAGTACAACGATGCAGCCTGAAGGGCATGAACTCCAGGTTCATGATTTACAAGGATGATTTTTTTCTTGTTACTAAATCTAGATTAATATTAAAATGATCTTGTAAATTATTTTATCTTGATCTTTCAGGCAAAAAAATCACAGGCAAGGCCACTTATTGGTTTAATTAGACTTGATTTCCTAGTTGTAATTGAAAATTGACATGATAGAGCAATTGATTTAAATATATTTTTGCAGTTTTTGAGTTTTTGGTAAGGTTGAACTACACTATGGAGGCTTTTTATAGTAGAATTCTTGGCTTGTTACATGATTTTGGATCTATATGCTAGGATAAAATTATAAATATACTACTTTTAAAAGATATGTTAAGGGTATTTCTCTACAGCTCAGTTACTAAGAAGTTTCATTCTGTGTATGTGTTGATGTTTTCTTCACTGCCTAGTAAATTGCATAAAGCTTTTCATGTGCTATATTTCAAAGTTATTTCCTAGTTAACTCAATTTTCTTTCTTTCAAAGAATGCTTCTCTCACTGAACTTTGAGAATATGTACCAAAATTAAAGCTTAGGATTTGAGGTGCCGACATTCTCTTGCCTTGTAATAGTTGGTAGTGGTATGTCAATTGGGTTTTGACATTTTCTTACTGAATCACCTACTTGTGTTTCCTGGATTGACAGTATTTAGGAAGAAAGGGAGGAGAAAAGGATGGCAGAGGTGCCAGTTTCCTGCTCTTGATCCTGCTCTTACCAAATCTGTTGAACAACTGGAGAATTTAAGAACAGGCAGATGGAACTACTCCTCTTCTCTCCTGGCTGCATTCATGACTCGGAGTTTAAAGCAGCTTTGTTGGTTATTAGTTGGTGGCACTTTAGGGAGCAGTGAGGACTGAGAATGCCTTTCCAGTTTTAAGTTTAGTTTTTAGTATTTAATGTGTCATCCGCAGGTAATGCTAGCTTTTTTTTTTTTTTTTTTTTTTTTTTTACACTTCTCTGTTTTTTCACATGCTTGGACTAGGGCGCCATGCTGGACATCAAGAGTGGCCTGAACTTCGCAGGGTAGGGCTCCTAGAAAACAGTGCTGGGCTTGGCAGGCACCACATTGACATGTCCCATGCTTGTTAATGTATATTTCTGAGATTTAAAAAATGCGTAAAGGTAAAATTCACATTGGGCAGTTTTCTTCCCACTGTCCCCTCTCACCAGCCACTGGCAGACACCATTGCATGTTCTGTCTCTGTGGGTTTGCCAGTTGTGGATATTTAATATAATACAACATGTGGACTTTTGTTTCTGACTTTCACTTCATGTTTTCAAAGTTCATTCATTTTATAGCATGTGTCGGTACCTCATTCCTTTAATGGCTGAATAATATTCCATTGTATGGATAGACCACAATTTGTCCATCTGTTGATGAACATTTGGTCTGTTTCCACCTTTTGCTAGCTTTGATTTTGAGCACGTTTAAATTGGTATGAAAGTGGGTCTCTTGCCCAGGCAATTTTGGGTAGTCAGAAACACAACGTTTTTTAACTCTAGAGATTGTTTTGTTCAGCCTGTCTGATATTGAGAGGGTAAGCTCTTTGCTCAGATCAAACACTTGTTTCTTCATTCTGCAGATCTTGACTTGAAGGCACACTGTTAGGTATTATATTAGGTAAGAGAGCTAAAAAAAAAAAAAAAATTGTTAAGACCTAAAGGAGTTTGTTTAGTATGGTTTTTTGTTTTTTGTTTTTTGTTTTTTTCAAACAAATCATTCTTAAACAATGTGCTAAGTGCTTGTAGTAATGGTTGTAAGAAATAACTTCTCTACACTAATTTTCAGCTGTTGTTCACCTTGCACCTTGACTTTTGCCCATTGGTGGCCTTTACAGTTCCCAGAATGCTGTCTAAAGACCTTTGCACGTGCTGTTCTTCTGCCTGGGAAGTTTTGTAACAGTTTTTTTACTTCCTCAGCTTTTGCTCATCTCTCAGTTCCTGCTTAAGTGTCTTTTCAAGGGAAAGAATTCTTCTTGATCCTCTGAGATTAGGTTAGGCTTCCCTTTATATGTAAAAGACAGCACCCTGAATCATTTATTGTACTTACCACAATTGTAATTAAGCATTATTTAGGTACTTATGGGGTACCCTATATCTCTGTTGGATTATAGCTGCAAGAGAGAAGAGATCTTATTTATCTTGTTTGGGGTAGTATCCCCAGCTCTCAGGACATGTGGTAGGTAAATGTAACTTAGCAAGGGTTTTTTGAATGAATGTGTGAATGAGCACAGAGCCCCTGGCAGGCAGCAGGGTGTGTGTGAAAGGGAGTGCACCTGTGAAAGGGAGTGGCATGTGGAGTGACCTTGTTGGGAGAGTCACAAAGGAGTCTTCTTCATTTGAGCTAAGTTCTAAAGGTGGAGTGGGATTCCATCAGGTAGAGAAGGCATTAAAGGTCACAGCTGTACACACAAACGTACAGGTATGAAATAACAGAAGTAGTTTTATATGGCCCTTACTGGATAAGCTTTCTTTAAGCATGATCAGTTTTGGTGGTCCCAGGTCAGAAGAAGAACTGGGGTAGTGAGGATTGCAGGCAAATCCTGAGTAAGGAGATGTTGAACAGTGTTCAGGAAAAGGATAAGAGAACCTAAATTCATACAGTGTTAATGTGTAACCCAGGGTGTAGAGCAGGAAACAGATCCACTGTAGCCATTTTCAGGAATCAGGTACTTACCAAGTCGTTGGAAGGGCTGGAAGAGGGAAAGTCAGGGAGTCAGTACTGAACTTCTGCTCTCAAGGCCACACATAAGGCCACTGCTTCCCATGCTCCACTGTCATAGCTGCTTCTTACCCATGAAACTGGCACGATGATGGGGAAATAAGGCCTATGGTGCTGCAACCACTTAGTGTCTGTAGAGATTTTTTTGTTAGTTTCCCTTTCTGTAGGAATGTGGCCTCTGCCCCACTCGTGTTTTCCATGGGCAGATAATTGGCAGAACCTAATTATGTCCAATACCTTGACTTCAAGGGAGTCTTAGTTTTCTAAACTTCTCAAAAAGTAGAAATTTGTAGAGCCTATTTGGTTGCAAGAGCCAATCCAAGAGTTCATATTTTTCATTAAGTCTTTGAGATTTTAGAGTTGTTACATTTTAAAGTGTAGTAATTTTTACTAAAAAGTAAAGTTCACCTTGGGGAATTGGTGTTTATTATGATGTTGATGCTTACGGGACAAATTTATATAAATAAAAGTCTGATTATAATTCACCTGAAGAAATTTGCCCATCTAAAAATTACCTCAAAATGTGAAACTTCTGTCTGATGGGTCTGTTCTTGTAATTCTGCTGATCTTGAGGGTTTTCCTCATTGTGTAGAGTCCTATGGTCAGAGTTGAGATGGAAACCATGGATCTCTGACTCATCAGTTTAAAACTTACATGTTGTCTCCCCTCCTTTTGTTCTTCGCAATTCTTCTTTGACTTTTGTTTGTTTAAGATAAAACTTTCTTTCAGTACTTTATTAAGGAGACTTACATCTCCTAAATTGTTGTTCTACAAGACACACACACGCGCACACACACACACACACACCTTTATCCATCTTTATTAACCTGTAGAGGACTAGAATTCATGCTGTCTTTAAGGCAAAGTAGAATATTTGAAAGTAATTATGTACTTCATAAACTCAAGCCTTTGGCACTTTTTTTTTTTTTTGAGCAGGGGACAGGGTTTTACTGTCGCCTGGCTGGAGTGTAGTGGTGTGATGTCGACATGCTGCAACCTCTGCCTCCCTGGTTCAAGTGATCGTCCCACCTCTGCCTCTCAAGTAGCTGGGACTACAGATGTATGCCACCATGCCCAGCTAATTTTTGTATTTTTTGTAGAGACCAAGTTTTGTCATGTGGCCCAGGCTAGTCTTGAACTCCTGGGTTCAAGTGATCTGCCCACCTCAGCCTCCCAAAGTGCTGTGATTGCAGGTGTGAGCTGCCATGCCCAGTGCCTTTTGCTTGTTTCATATGCCTGTACTAATAGTCTTTTAACAGATTAGACTCAAGCCATTTTAGTTCAGTTTCTCAATTTTCTCAGTGCAAGAAGATCAAAGAAACTTGGAGGCCATTTTATTGTAATTATTATCTGAAGAGTTGACTGTCTTACATTCTTACCACTGTAAAGACATTTAATTTTGTTGATAAATCAGTATTTTCTGGGCACTAAAAAGATGAAATACTATGTTAGATACTATTGTGTTTGTTAAAAAAATTTTGGAGGCCGGTTGAAGTGGCTCATGCCTATAATTCCAGCATTTTGAGAGGCTGAGGTGGGTGGATCATCTGGGGCCAGGAGTTCAAGACCAGCCTGGCTAACATTGCAAAACCCTGTCTGTACTAAAAATACTAAAATTAGCCAGGAGCAGTGACACACGTCTGTAGTCCCAGCTACTCGGGAGGCTGAGGCAGGAGAAAGGCTTGAACCCTGGAGGCAGAGGTTGCAGTGAGCCAAGATCGAGCCACTGCACTTCAGTCTGGGCGACAGAGTGAGACTCCATCTCAAAAAAACAACAACAAAAACAAACGTTTTGGGTATAGTTCTCTATAAGCTGGTTAGAGATCTCAGGAGATATGAAATAATTGCCAGTTAACTTCTAATCTTATGTTTACATTGGTAGATTCATTAGAAATTTAGAGATAGGATAGCTCCATTGTGACCTGGAAAATGTTAAAAAAAAAAAAAAAAAAGCAAATAATAGCATTCCTTCTATAGTCACAAATTATATAGTTTTTTTAAACCAGAGATGATGTACTTCACACTTTATATATATTAACTCATTTAATCCTCAAAACAACCTTTGAGATAGGTAATAATATTATCCAAGTACACAGAGCATAAAGTGGTAGAGCCAGGAATTTTTTCATTAAAAAAATTTTGGGAGGCTAGCTCACACCTGTAATCCCAACATGTTGGGAGGCAAAGGTGGGTGGATCACTTGAGGTCAGGAGTTTGAGACCAGCTTGCCCAACATGCTGACACCCCATCTCTACTAAAAATACAAAAATTAGTCAGATGTGGTAGTGCATGCCTGTAATCCCAGTTACTCAGGAGGCTTAGACTGCAGAATCATTTGAACCCAGGAGGTGGAGGTTGCAGTGAGCCAAGATCGTGCCATTGCACTCCAGCCTGGGCAACAGGGTGAGACTCCATCTCAAAGCAAACAAACAAACAAACAAAAAACAAACCAAAACAAAACTTAGGAGAGTGACTGGTGTTTTTAAGGAGCTGGGGATTAGCAGGGAATAGGTAAGTAAGGTTCATGCTCAAAAGGATCTATTAGTCATTGGTGTGAAGAAAAGAGTTAACAAAGCAGGCCTCATAGCCCTTGACTGACATCTGAGTGGGAACTTGGGGATGGTCCCACTACCCTAAGTGATAAGAGTCTGTCATTGTGCCTACGTTGCATAATGAATGTAGTTTATGTTGAGTATCTGCTTTTCTTCTGGGAGTCTGAAATTGGCATATGTGCCAGGCAGGGGTACCTAAATGACCAGCCTTCCTAACAACCTTTGGCATTCAGTCTCTAATGAGCTTCCTTAGTTGGCATCATTTCACATGTGTTGTCACAGCTCACTGCAGGGAGAATTAAGTGTGTTCAGTGCAACTCCACTGGAAGGGAGCACCTGGATGCTTGTTCCTTATATCTCCTGGACTTTTTATGCCTTTCCCCTTTGCTGATTATACTTATGATAACCATGAGTACAACTGTATAGTGAATCTTTTGAATCTTCTTAGCAAATTACTGAACCTGAGGGTGGTCTTGGGGACCTCCAAGCATAATTGGTAATACATACTTTCTTCCAGTATATTATACAGGACATGTTGGAGCCTCAGTATATGTCTGCTGGCTCTAGAACCTAGCATGCTAGTAAGGGTACAGTCTGGAGGAGAAAGGATGAGCATTAGAGGCCTTTATAAGCACTGGGGAAATTGTGGTTTTATTGTGATTTTATAAGCACTGGGGAAATTGTGATTTTATTGAGATGACATAGGGTTGGGAATCTGAACTGTTGAGTCGAGTTGAGCCCAGAAGATCTAGTCCAAGTCTGTGCTATGAACTATGTTGGATGGTATGATAGATAAAACACTGGTTTTTGTTGTAGACATTTTGTGATAAAAGAGGTTGTTGTTTGGAGGACTGTCACCTTCAGCTAACTTAAGATTTTTCTCAGATTATTGCCAAATGTGTTCAAATGCGGACGATCTTCATTTTAGTTTCCCTCATTACATTAATAGCAGAACCACCATAACTTCAAAATGCCGTAACAAATTTGGAATTTTTGTCTGATCGCTAAACTTTATTTTATTTATTAATTTTTTCCTTTTTATAGAGACAGGGTCTTACTCTGTTGCCCATGTTGGGATGCAGAGGTATGATCATAGCTCATTGCAGCCTCTAACTCCTGGGCTTAAGTGATCTGCGTGCCACAGCCTCCCATACATAGGCTTGTCACCATGTCTGGCTAATTAAAAAAAAAACTTTTTTGTTGGGTGTTTGGGGGAGGGGTCTTGCTGTGTTGTCCAGGCTTTCAAACTCATGGCCTCAAGCAATCCTCCCTCCTGGGCCTCCCAAAGTGCTAGGATTAGAGGTGTGAGCAACTGCTAAACTTTACTGAGTCCACAGAGAAGTGCTTTAGTGTTTCTGTTTATTTATTTTTTTGTTTTGTCTTCCATACACACACACACACACACACACACACACACACACACACACACACATATATTTCTATCTGTATATTTTTCTGTTTTTGCAGTTATATCCTTAGGTCAGGTACTGGTCATCTTCATCTACCTGGGCTTTTTAAACCATAGATACAGCATTATAGAATTGAAAGAACATTAGCCTGGTTGAGCAAAGCTAGGTTTCAGTCTCAACTTTCCCTATGACTTGCTTAGTGACCAGTTGTCCTTGTTCTCTTTAATCCTTATTGCAAAGATTTATTTCAGCCCTGTTGTGGTCTGTGTTCTTTCTTGAATCCCATACCTTGTCACTTCTATGTCAGTATTTACTATTATTATTAAAAAATTCTATCATTGAGAGTTTACTTTTTGGTTCCTATTGACATTTGGATTGTCATCAAACTTTCATCGTTTTTATTTAAAGCTTTTTACTGATGATTTAGGTCTTGCTAAGCAAATTTACCTGGTATTATTTTTAATTTTCCCAGGCTATATCACACAACTCATAGGACTCTTACCCATGGGTTGAGGAGTCTTTTTGTTTGAAACTTTTTCGCTGAAATGCTTTCTTACTATTAATGTATTATTTATTTTATTTTATTTTATTTTTTGAGATGGAGTCTTGCTCTGTTGTCCAGGCTGGAGTGCAGTGGCATGATCTCAGTTTACTGCAACCTCTGCCTCCTGGGTTCAAGTGATTCTCCTGCCTCAGCCTCCCAAGTAGCGGGACTGCAGGCACATGCCACCATGGCTCGCTAATTTTGGTATTTTTAGTAAAGACTGGGGTTTCAGCATGGGCCAGGCTGGTCTCAAACTCCTGACCTTGTGATCCTCCCACCGTGGCCTCCCAAAGTGCTGAGATTACAGGTGTGAGCCACCGTGTCCAGCCTAATACCAGTATTTTCTACCTCAGGTGTTAGGTAGCACCGTGTTTAACTTGGAGTGGCATTTAGTTGGAGTACCATATAGAAGTCATTTTTAAAATTATTTCACTTTCTGTTGGAAACATGCTAATTTTTTGTTCACATGTATTTTGAGGGATAAATGTGAGGACTTTGAGGGTCCAAAGGAAAGAGAATTATAAGTAATTCTAATAATCTTTCATTCTCTGTGGCCCCTGTACCCCAGCAATTTTTGGTCTCCATTTCACCAGAGATCCAAGTGATTGATGATAGACCTTCAGATGTCTGTCATTGATCTTTTGTAAAAGAGTGTCTTTCATTGAGCAGTGATCAGCTCAAGCCTAAACTAAAGAAAATAAAGGAATTCTGTGAGAAATACTATTTCGGATAGCTTTATCTTCCAGTATAGGAAAAATCATAAAAATTGTGGTTTAGTCTAGGTGCTATTTTCTTTCAAGAATTTCCACTCTTGGAAGTTGCTTTGTGTATAGGGTGATGATGGTATACAGTGACAAAAAATTAACAGAAGAATATTTAAGTGAAATGATCATCACCAGTATGTTCGTTTTTTATTGCTGCTATTAAAAAATTCTACAAACTTAATGGCTTAAAACAATACAAATTTATCATTTTAGCAGGTTTGGAGGTCACAGTTCAAAAGGAGTCTTACTGAGCTAAAGGCAAGGTGTTAGCAGGCTTGTGTTCCTTCTGGAGGTCCTAGGGGAGAATCTATTTTCTTTTCCAGCTTGTAGAGGCCACCTGCATTCCTTGGCTTATGGCTCTTTTCTCTGTCTTTGAAACTAGCAGTGTGTCATCTTTGATTCTGCTCTTCCTCACCCCCTGCTTCCATTATTACATCTTCTCTGGCACTTCTATGAACCTTGTGATTGATTACATTGGGTTTATCTGAGTAATCCAGGGCAATACTGCTATCTCAGTGTCCTTAAGTTATTCACAGAGCTTCCAAGGATAGAACAGGACATCTTTGGGGGCCATTATTCTGCCTACGAAAGTGGATTCATGATAGAAATTATATATGGAATCTACATTTTTGTAAGTGGTACTGACTTGGATGTATTTAAGATGGTATAGGGTGATGAAGTACTACTTAAGTTAGCCATTCTCACAGGACCTATTTAAAAATACATACATGCATGCAAGAGTCATTTAATGATCTCTTTGCAATGTGATCATTTATGTAGGAAATCCTAAGAAATTTATAGAAAAGCTATTAGAGTGAATAATTGAGTTTATTAAATTTACAAAAATAAAGTGACTATAGAAAAAGTAACTTCATACTAGCAGCAAATAATTGGAAGTTGAAGTAAAAATTACTATTTATGACAGCATAACAATATAAAAACTGTGGAATAAATTTAACAAAACATGTGCAAGACCTGTATACTGAAAATTACAGAAGATTGCTGAGAGAAATTAATGAATACTGTGCCTAAAAGAGTGGAGAGAGGTATCAGAGATACCATGTTCATGGATTAGAAAACTCAATATTTTTAAGATGTCACTTCTTTCCAAATTTGTCTCTAGATTCAATATTATTCCAGTCAGAATCACACAAGGCTTTTTTTGTTGCAACTGACAAGCTGATTATAAAATTTTAAATGAAATGCAAGGGACCTTCCAAAATCAAAACTTTGAAAAAGGAAAGAAATGTTTGAGATCTTACACAACCTGGCTTTAACAGTTGTTATAAAGCTATAGTTATCAAGACAATGTAATATTGGTGTAAGGACAGCCATAGATCTGTGGAACATAATACGTAATCCAAGAAATAGAGTCATACTATGGTCAGTTTTTAACAGAAGTGCCAAGATAACTCAGTGGAGAAAAAGGATAGTCTTTTCAACAACAACAACAGAATGTATAATGCCTTGAACCTTACCTCACACCATTCACAAAAACTAATTTGAGATGGATTATAATACTGAATTTAAGAGCTAAAACTATAAAACTGCTAGAAGAAAACATGGGAAAAAATCTCTGGGACCTTGAATTAAGCAAAGGATCCTTGGTTGGGATACAGAATTACATTCCATAAAGTTAAAATTGAGAAAACAAAATTCATCAAAATTTAAAACTTTTGCTTTTCAAATGGCACTTAAAAGTCATAGACTGGGAAAAATATATCTGGTAAGGACCTTTATTCAGAATACCTAAAGAAATGCTGCAACTTAATAGACAAAGTAAAACAAGTACTTGAATGTTCATAGCAGCTTTATCCATAGTAGGCAAACACTGGAAACAATTCAAATGTCTGTCAGTTGATGAATGGATAAAGAAAATGGTGCATCCATACAATGGAATAATGTTTTGCAATACAAAGCAATGAAGTAGCAATGTGTCATAAAAGCATTATGTTTAGCAAAAAGAATCCATACACAAACTACTACATAATACAGATTACAATTACATGGATTCCTTTCTCTTTTTTTGAGATGGCATCTCACTCTGTCTCCCAGGCTGGAGTGCAGTGGTGGGATCTCAGCTCTCGGCAGCCTCCTGAGTTCAAGTGATTCTCCTAACTTAGCCCCCCAAGTCACTGGGATTACGGGTGTGCACCACCACGCCCAGCTAATTTTTGTATTTTTAGTAGAGTTGAGGTTTCACTATGTTGGCCAGGTTGATCTCGAACTCCCTAACCTCAGGTGATCTGCCTGCCTCAGCCTCCCACAGTGCTGGGATTACAGGCATGAGCTACCTTGCTTGGCTACAATTACGTAGATTTCTATTAAATAAAAGGATAAAACTTACAGGGATAGAAAATAGGTCAGTGGTTGCTAAGGATCAGGATGTGGGAACTTATTTTAAAAAAATAGAATGCGTAGGCTAGGAATGGTGGCTCACATTTATAATCCCAGCACTTTGGGATGCCAAGGGAGGTGAACCACTTGAGCCCAGAAGTTCAAGACCAGCCTTGGCAAAATGTTGAAACTGTGTTTCTACAAAAAGTTAAAAAAAAAAAAAAAAAGCTGGGCGTGGTGACATGTGCCTGTGGTCCCAGCTACTTGGGAGGCTAAGGTAGGAGGATCTCCTGAGGAGGTCAAAGCTGCAGTGAGCCGTGATTGTGCCACTGCACTCTCATCTGGGTGACAGAGTGAGACCCTGTCTTAGAAAAAAACTACATACAAATATGTCGTGTACTTCTTTTGCTGATGTTAATAGTTACTGTAGATTATGTAGCAGGTTTTCAATTCTTTTATTTGAATTTTTGTAACATATGCACTCCTAAAGTTATTTTCGTCTTCCTCGAAAATATAATGGTCTGAGTAAAGATTTTGTGGAAGTGATACACTTCTTGATGCTGGTTAAAAGAATGAAAAATCTTTGGTGCCATGTGTGGGTGCATTTTGTGTGTGTGTGTGTGCGTGTGCGCAGGCGTGCACGCACGTGCACCAAGTCAATTAAAATATTGAGTACTTTGAAAACATGGAAAACAGAGGTTTAATTTTTTTTTTTTTTGGAGGAGTTATTCATACACAGCTCTAAAGTTGCTTATGGAATCTTTAGAACGGTTTTTTGGCACCTCTCGGTGCAGGATTTTCTATTAGGTGCCAGTAGTGCTGCAGGAATAGCAGATAGGGGTTCCCTTTTCATGACTAAAAGCAGGCAAGTTCTCTAAGAAGCAAGTGTGGCATATCTAGGTAATATATCAATGCAAGGTTTAGAGAAAATTTAAAACACCAATGAAGTGGTTAGCTTTTGACAGGAGAAAAAAAATCAGGAAGAATATGGATCAGTTTGTGATAGAGTAAAGATGGGTCTGAAATGTGAGGGGACAATTAGTTGATGAAGTCATTTGCCGAGAATAAGGATAGTGGGACATTGTAGGGGATTTAGGGTTATTCTTTGCACAGAATTTTCTTTTTTATAATTTTGAGATGGAGTCTCCCTCTTTTGCCCAGAGTGCAGTGGTGCCATCTCATCTCAGTGCAACCTCTGCCTCCTGGGTTCAAGCGATTCTTCTGCCTCAGCCTCCAAGTAGCTGGGATTACAGTCACCTGCTGCCACACCCAGATAATTTTTAGTAGAGACTTGGTTTCACTGTATTGGCCAGGCTGGTTTCAAACTCCTGATCTCAAGTGATCTGCTTGCCTTGGCTTCCCAAAGTGCTGGGATTACAGGCATGAGCCACTGTGCCCGGCCCTATGTGCAGAATATTGGCTAATCGTGTTTTAAAATAATGTAAAAGTTTGTAAAAATAATCCCTCTCCACTGATTGGTATGTTTTCTAACTTTTGTGTTTGCATATACTGCTGCTGTAAAGCTTTGTGTGCACACTTTTTTCTTCAGATAAAATCTAAGGTCTATGTTAAAGAGTATACCAGATTAAAACCTGTTTGATCTGTATTGCCAGAAGTGTTGGGACCAGTTTACCTTCCCACCACTACTATATAAAGAATGGCTAGGCAGGTACTGTGGCTCATGCCTCTATCCTAGCACTTTGGAAGGCCAAGGCTGGTAGATCACTTTAGGGCAGGAGTTCATAACCAGCCTGGCCAACATGGTGAAACCTCATCTCTTCTAAAAATACAAAAATTAGCTGGGCGTGGCGACACCTGCCTGTAATCCTAGCTACTTGAGAGGCTGAGGCAGAAGAATCACTTGAACATGGGAGGCAGAGGTTGCAGTGATTGGAGATCATGCCACTGTACTCCAGCCTTGGAGACAGAGCAAGACTCTGTCTAAAAAACAAAAACCGAAAAGAATAGCTGACTTATTGTACCTAGTCCATTACTGGGTATTCATATTTTAAAAGGCTTTCTTAATACAGTTGGTGAATATGGTATCATACTATTTTGCATTTTATTTATACTGTTAAGATTGAATTTTTTTCCTTTTAGACAGAATCTCTCTCTGTTGCCCAGGCTGGAGTGCCATGGGACAATCTCAGCTCACTGCAACCTCTGCCTCCCAGATTCAAGCAATTCTCTGCCTCAGTCTCCTGAGTAGCTGGGATTACAGGCGCTTGTCACCATACCCAGCTAATTCTTTTTGTATTTTTAGTAGAGACCGGGTTTCACCGTCTTGGCCAGGCTGGTCTTGACCTCCTGACCTCGTGATCCACCCGCCCTGGCCTTCCAAAGTGGTGGGATTACAGGTGTGAGCCACCATACCTGACTGATGAACATTTTAAATGTGCTTGTTGGTAATTTCTATTCTGTCAGGATTTGTCCCTACATTTTGGGAGGGTGGGATTGGCAATCCTTTTCACCTTTCTCTCTTGACCAGTCATTGGGCCAAGAGAACACAAAATTCCAGACAGCATTCATTCCTCTGGGTATCCTGGTAGGCTGCACCATCATATCTATACTCCGTCTATGAGACTATGAATAAGTGGGTTGAGCATTTTGGAAAAATATCTTCAGTTTCTGATCTGCCTATCTATCTATTGGTAATTATGGAATTGTTAAAAGTTTAGAGATAGAAGAGAGTTGTGTGATACCTGTTCCAGTCTCCTCATATTAGAGAGATAAAAGAGCTAAATGACTTGTTCAAAGCAATGGTACAATGAGTGAACATGGGAGTGAACCCAAGTCTTCGGGAAATCTGTCTGTTACTTTGTCAGGTCACATATTAATGTGTTACCTTTTGTAAAGTTAATACATTACAAAAGGTAACACCCAGCTTTTTAACATTTTCATTCTCTTTAAGTCATTCTGCACAGTGAGAAGGGAGGTAAATTGTGGGTTTTTATGCTTAACCAAACCATTATCTATATAATGGCAGCATATTAAGAAGATAGTTATCAGAGTGAGCAAGGATTATCTATTATTTATTTAGCCAGTTTATTCACACATAAATTTGGCAGTAGTGTAAACATGTTTTCAAAATTTGGGATGATATTTGTTGTCATCGGCAATGTTAACTAGGAACACATGATTATCTCTTAATATAAATCTGTAAATAGTGTGAAAAATAAAAGAGGATTTATAAATATTTTTGTGCTTGAGAGAGATTTTATAGATGGAAAGCACTAGAGCATTAGTGAAAGGGCAAACAAAATACAGAGGGCTTTACTGTACTTGATCAGAATTTTGAAATTTTAAGCTGAATTTTTAAAGGATTCTAAGTCACCTGGGCAAAGAAAGAAATTATAGATTTGACAAGGGGTAAACTTAAGGACCATCAGGTGAAACAAGGAGTATGGATTCTTAAAAATTAAGTTTCATTTTTATTTTTCTTTTTTAAAAAATAATATTCTAATGACCACCAAATCCTTAAATGATCACCAAAGTTCAACTTCTTTGCCAAAATAAACTAACATTTAAAAAATGTTGGCAGAATGAATGCTGTTTCTGGAGATTTTATTAGCTCCTTAAAGAACTTTCTCAGTTTTTCAGTGTCCTTATGACATTTTGAACTGTTTTACAGTTTATTCCTTCTTCCCAAATTTACTAAAGTAAAAAAACAGTAGTTAGATGGTAATATTTCCTCTGTAGTATTCTTTCTCCAGTTGTCTGTGGGTTGGTAGAGTCACTGCTCTGCTCTTAGCTTTGAGAAGCAGACTTGTTTGATAGGCAAAAACATGGGCTTTGAAGGCTCACTGCTCTGTTTTGAAGGCTCAGCTCTCCCACTGCTTGCTCTGATTTCTTTCTTTCCTTTCACTCCCTTCTTCCTTCCTTGTGGTGGGGGTGCAGTATTTAAACTTTATGAGCCCCAGTGTCATTACCTATAGAGTGGTAATACCTGTGTCACAGGGTTGTGAGGATTAACTCAGCTTGTGAAGTCATGTCTGGCACAAAGTAAGGGTTTGATAAATGAGTAGGTGTTTGGTAATTATGCCAGGTCTTAGTTTTTTTGAGCACTCATTCATTTTATTACTTTGCAGGAAGCATGTGTGAATTATGTTTTGTTTGGTAAAAAATGTAATTGAACAGATTCTGAGACTAGGCCAGTACAAAAATACGGAAGTCTCAGGAAAAGTAAGTAGTTCATATTTTTTTTTTTTTTTTTTTTTGGGATGGAGTCTTCCGTTGTGCATACTGGAGTGCAGTGGCGTAATCTCGGCTCACTGCAACCTCCACCTCCCTGGTTCAAGCGATTCTCCTTCTTCAGCCTCCCGAGTAGCTGGGATTATAGGCATGTGCCACCACGCCCAGCTAATTTTTGTATTTTTAGTAGAGACGGGGTTTCGCCATGTTGTCCAGGCTGGTCTTGAACTCCTGACCTCAGGTGATCCAACCACCTTAGCCTCCCAAAGTGCTGGGATAACAGGTGTGAGCCATTGCACCCTGCCAGGATTTTAAGAAGGGGATATAGTCAGAAAAATTAAATGCAATATGGAAAGTCAAAGGAACTAGAAAAGGCCATTTGATTTTTGTATTTTTTGGTAGACATTAAAACTATTTTCTAAGCTCTTATGAAAAATTTTTGTTGTGAAACTGAACCCAAATTGCTTTAGAGCCTGTTTTTCACCTGCTGTACAGTGCAGTAAGATTTAAGAAAGTGAATTTTTAGTATTTTGGCACCATTTCTTATGCTTTTCTTAGGGAGTCCTTTGCCATTTCTAACACCTTTGCCAAATTCCATTGCTTGTTTTGTTTTTTGTGTTTAGTTTACTTTTGAAACAAATACTTGTGTTCTCTTGGAATTCTGACAACTTATGTGCTCTGTGAAGAAAATTGTTTGGAATTTATTTTGCAGCAGAAGGAATGTTGTTAATATGTTTGTAAATGGCCCTTGAAATAAGGCTTAATTGAACTTTGTCAGGATTATTTTCATTTGTTTGAGGGATTATAGTTAACTCTTGAATAAACTGTTACAATTGACAAAAATCGGTTTCTGGGAGACTTGTCGGTGTATTTTTGAAAAATATACATTTCTTTTTTAGCACATTTGCTTTCTTACCTTACAGAAGTACAATTCTTTTTGTGTAAATGAATATAGTAGCATCTTTTGATTCAGTACGATTGGGCTTCTTAAATATTTGAATATGCTGTGCCAAGTGGTGGTTTTATAACATATGTCTGCCCTCTGCTGGTGAAAATGCATTATTGCTATGAATTTAATAGCTTTGGTAATTTCTATGAATGATATGATACTCTGTGATTTCAAAAGTAGTCATAAAACTAAACTTGGGGAAAAATACTCTTGGCATTTGAAAGGAATCCTCTCTTTGGGACAGTTTTGGGCAATGAATTATTCTGCCCAAAATGTCAGTTGTGCCCTGATTGTGAAGTATTGACCTAATACACTGATGACGATTTTTACGTTGTGGCTGCCTCTCTGTGTTCTTTAAAGTTTTTCTGTAAGTTCTAGATTTATTCTGTCCCATGTGGAAGTCACTAGCCATAAGGCTATTTAACCGAATTTAAACATTCCCTTCCTTAGTCTCATATTTCTAGGTCCCGTATAAATAGCCACTGTGGCTAGGAGCTAATGTGTTGGATAATGCAGATTATAGGATGTTTTTAGCATCAGGGAACATACAGTTGGACAGTGCTGTTTTAATTCTTAAATTTAAAAAAATGAGGATTATCATTTTCATGAAGTAATCGTCTTAAATTTGTGATGAATTTCTTTGCCACGTATTCTCTTCACATAATAGCGGTTTCTTAATAAACAATTTCAGTTAACCAAGGGAAATCTATTTAGTAGGATTTTAGGTTATTAAGATTTTATTGTAAGATTGTTTAACCATTCACCTGTTGAAGGACTTCTGGACTGTTTATTGTTTTTTAGTATTAAAAATAAAGCTACTGTTAACATTTTTGTATAGATTTTTGTGTGAATGTTTTTTTCATTTCTCTGATAAGTGTCCAGTAGTGCAGTTTGCTGGGTTGTATGGCAATTACATGCTAGATCCATTAAAAAATGTGCCAGATTTCTCCAAAGTGGTTGTACCATTTTACATACCTACTAATGATGTGTGAACAATTTAGTTTCTCTATATCTTTGCCAGCATTTGGTATTGTGACTGTTTTTTATTTTAGTCATTCTGTTAGATGTATTGTAATAGTGACATTGGTTTTGATTTGCACTCGCCTAGGGATTTATGGTGTTGAACATCTTTTCATGTGCCAGTTTTCCATCTGTATATCCTCTTCAGTGAAATGTATGTTCATGTTTCATTTTCTAAATAGATTTTTTTTTTACTATTGAGTTTTGAAAATGCTTTATATATTCTAGCTGCTAGTCCTTTGTCAGTATCTAGAATAAACTACTTTGTAGCTTGTCTTTACATACTCTTCTCATTGTCTTTCACAGAAGAAAAGTTAATTTTGAAGAGGCTGAATTTATTAATATTTTTTATGTACTGTGTTTTTAGAAAGTCTAAGTACAATTCGCCTCACCCTAGATCCTGAAGATTTTCTCCTGTGCTGTTTCCTAAAAGTTTTACAGTGTTAATGTTTTATATTGAAGTCCATGATCCATTTTGAGTTATGTTTTTTGTGTGATACAAGGTATGGAGCAAAGTTAATTTTTTTGCATATGGGTAATTGATCCTTTGAGAACCTTTTTTAATTAATTTATTTTTATTTATTTATTTATTTATTTATTTATTTATTTTGAGACGGAGTTTTGCTCTTGTTACCCAGGCTGGAGTGCAATGGCGCGATCTTGGGTCACCACAACCTCCACCTTCTGGGTTCAGGCAATTCTCCTGCCTCAGCCTCTTGAGTAGCTGGGATTACAGGCACGCACCACCATGCCCAGCTAATTTTTTTTGTGTTTTTAGTAGAGACGTGGTTTCACCATGTTGACCAGGATGGTCTCGATCTCTTGACCTCGTGATCCACCCGCCTCGACCTCCCAAAGTGCTGGGATTACAGGCTTGAGCCACCGCGCCCGGCCTATATATATATATATATATATATATATATATATGAACAGTCTTGCTCTATCACCCAGGCTGGAGTGCAGTGATGTGATCTCGGCTCACTGCAAACTCCACCTCCCTAGTTCAAGTGATTCTTGTGTCTCAGCCTCCTGAGTAGATGGGATTACAGGCATCCCACAATGCCTGTCTAATTTTTTATTTTTAGTAGAGATGAGTTTTTACCATGTTGGCCAGGCTAGTCTTGAACTCCCATCCTCAGGTGATCTGCCCGCCTTGGCAGACAGCTTTAGTAAAGCTGGGATTACAGGTGTGAGCCACTGTGCCCAGTCTGAGAACCATTTCTTGAAAAGATTAGTCTTTCTTCTTTGCACCTTTGTAAAACAATTGACCGTATATGTCCAGGTGGGAGCACTTCTGGAATTTATTATGTTCAGCTGAGCTGTTTGTCTGCCTTTATGCCAATTTAGTACAGTCTTTCTTACTGTAGCTTCTTAGTAAGTCTGGAAGCAAGGCAGTGTAAGCCTTCCAACTTTCGTTAATTTTTTTTCAAAGTTGTTATGCCTATTCTGGATCTCCTGAATCTTCATGTGAATTTTAGAATCAGTTTGCCAGTTTCTACAAATAATCTGCTCAGATTTCAGTGGGGAATACTTTGAGCCTGTAGATTCATTTGAGAGAGAATTGACATCTTTATTAATATAGAGTCTTACAATCTGCACAAAATGTCCCTCTCCCAATTATTTAGATCTTACTTAATTTTGCTTGGCAGTGTTTTATAGTTTTCAGTGTATGGGCCTTACTTTTTGTTAAATTTTTCCACTACGTTTTGTTTTTTATTGCTATTGTAAAAGGTATTTTTAAAATTTTAATTTCTGAATATTCTTGCTACATAGAAATACTGTAGGTTTCTGCGTACTTATATCTTGCAACCTAACCTGACTTACTTGTTTTTGTAGCTTTTTATTCATGGATTCTATTAGATCTCCTACCTAGACAATTACTATCCTTGAATAAAGGCAATTTTTACTTTTTTTCCAACTTGAATACCATTTATTTCCTTTTCTTATTTTATTGCACTGCCTAGAATCTTTAGTAAAATAGAAGTGGTGAAAGTGGACTTTCTTGTCTTGTTCCTGATGCTAAGGGCGAAAAGGTTCAGGTTTTATTTTTTATGTGAAAGTGTTATAGATACCTTTTATCAAGTTGAGGAAATTTCCTTTGTGGCTAGTTTGCTGAAAATGTTCATCAGAAATGGATGTTGAAGTTTATCAAATGCTTTTCTGCATCCTTCAAGATGATCATATAGTTTTAAAATTATTTAATATATTGAACTACATTGATTTTCCCACATTAAACTTTGCATTCCTGGGAGAAACTACACTTGGTCATGATATATCCTTTTTTTCTATATTTTTTCAATTTGATTTCTTATAATTTTACATGTTTTTGTGAAGGGTGTTGAGCTATAGGTTTCATTTCTTGTGGTATTTTTGTGTGGTTTGATATCAGAATAATTTTAGTCTCATAAATTAAACAGTATTCTCCTCCTCCCTCTTCTCCCCACTGTTTTTTTTTTCCCCCTCTTAGTTTCCTGAGGAGTTTGTATAGAACTAACACTATTCCTTAATCCTTTGGTAGATTTCCCCAGTAAAGTTGTCTGGGCCTTGAGTTTATTTATTTATTTTTTTGCTGAACAGATTATTTATTTAATACATATTAGTCTATCCAGATGATCTTTTTCTTCTGGAGAGAGCTCATTTGTATCATTCAAGAAGTTGGTGCACTTATTGCATAAAGTCATTTATGATATTCCCATGTTATGATATCTGTAGCATCTGTAGTGGTGTTACTTCTCTCATTCCTGATATTGGTAGTTTTTATTTTCTCTTTTTCTTCATTAGCCTGACTAGAGGGTTACTGAATTTAATGATTTTTTCAAATAATCAGTTTTTATTTTCATTGACTTTTTTGTTGCCTTTTGGTTTTCTACCTCACTGAATTTTAAAAAATTTCTATGGGTGTATTTATTACTAGGCAGAATATTTATGGGGTCCATGAGATATTTTGATATGGGCATACAATGTGTAATAATCACATCAGGGTAAATGAGGTTTCCATCACCTCAAGCATTTGTCATTTCTTTATGTTACAAATATTCCAATTATACTCTTAGTTATTTTAAAATGTGCAATAAATTATAAATTATTGTTGACTGTAATCATCCTTTTGTGTTATCAAATATTAGATCTTATTTATTCTGTCTGTTTGCACCCATTAACAATCCCAATTCCATGGCCCTCCCCACCAACACACTACTCTTCCAAGTTTCTGGTAATCATTATTCTACTCTCTATTTCCATGAGTTAAATTGTTTTAATTTTTAGCTCCCACAAATTGAGTGAGAATGTGAGAAGTTTGTCTTTCTAGGCCTGGCTTATTTCACTTAACATCCTCCAGTTCCATCCATGTTGTTGCAGATGACAGGACCTCATTCATTTTTATTGCTGAATAGTACTCCATTGTGTATTTGTGCCACGTTGTCTTTATCCATTCCCCTGTTGATGGACACTTAGGTAGCTTCCAAATGTTGGCTATTGTGAATAGTGCTGCAGTAAACATAGCCATGCAGGTATCTCTTGAATATAATTATTTCCTTTCTTTTGGGTATTTACCTAGCAGGGGGATTGCTGGATCATGTGGTAGTTCTATTTGTAGTTTTTTTGAGGAACCTCCATACTGTTCTTCATCATGGCTACGCTAATTTGCATTCCTACCAGTAGAGTCCAAGGGATCCCTTTTCTCCACATCCATCCAGCATTTATTATTGGCTGTCTTTTGCTTCAGAGTCGTTTTGACTGGAGTGAGATATCTCATTGTAGTTTTAATTTGCATTTCTCTGATAATCAGTATACCTGTTTGCCATGTGTATGTCTTCTTTGGAGAAATGTCTAATTAAATCTTTTGTTCATTTTAAAATCAAATTATTATATTTTTTCCTGTATAATTGTTTGAGCTTATTATATATTCTGGTTATTAATCCCTTGTCAGATGGATAGTTTGTAAATATTTTATCTCATTCTGTGGGTTGTCTCTTCATTTGTTGATTGCTTCCTTTGCTGTGCCAAAGGTTTATAACTTGATGTGATCCCATTTGTTCATTTTTGCTTTGGTTGCCTGTGTTTGTGGGGTACTACTTACGAAATTTTTGCCTGGACTAACTCTGAAGTTTCCCCAATGTCTTGTTTTAGTAGTTTCATAATTTGAGGTTTTATATTTAAGTCTTTCTTTTGACTTGAATTTTGTATATGGTGAGAGATAGGGGTCTATTTTCATTCTTCTGCATATGCACGTCCAATTTTCCCAGTACCATTTATTGGACATACTGTTTTTTACCCAGTGTATGTTCTTGGCACCTTTGTCAAAAATGACTTCACTGTAGATGGATGGATTTATTTTTGAGATTTCTATTCCATTCACCTATGTGTCTATTTTTATGACAGTACCCTGTTGTTTTGGTTACTAAAGCTCTGTATTATAATTTGTTTTTGTTTTGGTAGGGTGTTTTAGAAAATCTGTAGTATAATTTAAAGTTAGGTTTTGTTCTTTTTGCTTAGGGTTGCCTGAGCTATTCTGGTTCTCTTGTGGTTTCATGTACATTTTCACATTGTCTGTGTGTGTATTTTTATTCCAGTACCCTGCTGTTTTGTTTAGTATATCTCTGTACTATAATTTGTTTTCATTTTGGTAGGCTGTTTTAGAAGGTCTGTAGTGTAACTTGAAGTCAGATTTTGTTGTATTTGCTTAGGGTTGCCTGAGCTATTCTGGGTCTCTTGTGGTTTCATGTAAATTTTAGGATTTCTGTGAAGAATGTCATCATTTTTTTTTTTTTTTTTTTTTTTTTTTTTTGAGACAGAGTCTTGCTTTGTTGCCAGGCTGAAGTGCAGTGGCACAATCTTGACTCACTACAACCTCCGCCTCCCAGTTTCAAGTGATTCTCCTGCCTCAGCCTGCAGAGAAGCTGGGACTACAGGAATATGGCACCACACCCAGCTAATTTTTGTACTTTTAGTAGAGATGGGGTTTTACCATGTTGGCCAGGATGGTCTCAGTCTCTTGACCTTGTGATCTGCCTGCCTCAGCCTCCCAAATGCTGGGATTATGGGCATGAGCCACTGCACCTGGCTGTCGTTGGTATTTTAATGGGGATTGTATTGAATCTGTAGATTGATTTGGGTAGTATGGACATTTTAACAATATTTATTCTGACAGGTAGAGAGGCCAGGTTGGCTAAAGCTTTGACCTCCAGCATTGGGAAATGGCATTGGGGGAAGGATGGAAGAACTGAGAAAATGAAAAACTAACTGTGAGACCTGGAAGTTGATTTCAGAGTCATATATATTTAAAGCAAAATTTATTAAAAATTTAAGGGGTTTCTTGGATGTCACTAAAAGTACCGAGAGATGACTCACCTTTTGACGTCCAGCTTCACTTACATTACTCACCATTTTAGACCCCGATTCTATCCTTTTCCCTACAAGAGTCATAGCAAATCTTCTCTTGTTTATTTATGTTGTGTTATTTTTGGCATTTTTAACAGATGTGGTTTGTTCTTACCCTAATCTAAATGAGGACAGGTTCCTAGGAAACTACACAAACACTCTTAAAGTTCAAATGGTCATAATCCTTGGGAAAGTTATTTTTTAGTTTTTCCATGTACATCTTGAATGCTATATCCAGTATCACCACAGCAAAGTTAGAAACTGAGGCTATAACTTGATCTATTGATGGATAAGCCATCTCAAGAGGCATTAATGATACACTTCACTGGCAACAGTTATTCTCTTCATACTGTGTTGCAGCATTTCTTCCTGCAGCCCAGCAGATTATATCTTTATCTCCTTCTGGCCATCCTGGAACTGATCTGTTCTCTGGTGTGTCTGCTCATTTACACAGTGAAAATCTGGAAACTTAATAAAGCTAAACCATATCCTGATGTACTTGAAGAAGGAAAAGTCTATACTTAACCCAACAATGTTATCTTGCAGACTGGATTCAGAACTATTTGAAACCTAGAAGAGATTGTTGAAAAACAAGAAGACATAATAATGTATATGAAGTGACACAGTTGGCTCTCACTTCCTTGGACCCAATCTGTCAGCCAAGTAGAATGTGAGAGGGTCACCGTCTTGACAGCAATTGTAGAGGAATCCAGAGTAATCTCACAAGCTGCCATAGAGAATTGCAGCTTTTGCTGAATAATATTTTATAATTTTTGTTGGAAACCTGAATTTGGTTCTCACCTATGTGGCTGTATACCATACAGGATTTGGGAGTAAAGGTACTTTGTAGAAGCCTTGATAACTTGAGGATAATGTCTATTGTGTACATTTTCAAATTATTTAACTACTTGGTTTATCTTAGGATGAAAGTTACAATTTAAACAACAATAACAAAAGTCCAGTATTGCATCTTCTAATCCATGATCTGGAATATATTTTCATTTTTTGGTGAGTCTTCAGTTTCTTGCATCAATGTTTTATTCTATTCACTGTAGAGATCTTCTTGAAGTTTATTTATTGCATTGTATTTGTAGCTATTGTAAATGGGATTACTTTCTTGATTTTTTTTTTCTCGTTTGCTCTTGACATGTAGAAATGCTATTGGTTTTTGTATATAGATTGTGTATCCTACAGCCTTACTGAATTTGCTTATTCCTTGTGGTCTTTGCTGTCTAGGCTTGTTTGTCCTCATCCTTCTTGGGAAGGCTTTCCAAGTATTCAAAGGAATTGAGTGTCCTGATCTATGTCTTTGTTCACTGCAGCTGCATCTGCATGAGGGGGCACCTAGACCTAGTAACACTGACTCTTGAAGACTGGTGGAGGTACTGCTTTGGTGGTTTTGGGTGAGATCTGAGAGAATTCTTGGATTACCAGGCAGAGACTCTTGTTCTCTTCCCTTACTTTCCTCCAAACCAACGGAGTCTCCCTCTCCGTGCAGAGCTGCAAGCAGCTGAGGGAGGGGTGAAAGTAGCACCCTTGTGACCACCACCACTGGGACTGCGCTGGATTAGACCTGAAACCAGCATAGCACTGAGTGGTACCCGGGACCTGTGGCGACCACTGCCTGGCTGCCACTGATGTTCACTCAAGGCCCAAGAGCTCTTCAGTCAGCAGGTAGTGAATCCAGCCTGGTTTGTATCCTCCTTTCAAGACAGCAAGCTCCCCACTGTCCAAGGTGGGTCCAGAAATGCCCAAGAACCAGGACCTGGAGTCAGAAAACTTAGGAATCTACTTAATGTTCTGTTCTGCTGCCGCTGAGCTGGCATCCAAGCTGCAGGACATGGTTCTTCTCATTCTTTCCTCTCCTTTCTTCAGGTAGGAGTCTTTCCTCATGACCACCACTTCCCAAGGCCTGTGGTGAGTACTGCCTTGCTACTGCTGATGTTCACTCAAGGCCTGAGAGCTCTTCAGTGAGTTTGTAGTAAATGTTGCCAGGCCTGGGTCTCTTCCTTCAGGGTGTTGGGCTCCTCTTTGGCCCAGAGTGGATCCAGAAATGCCGTCGAGGAGCCAAGGCCTGGAATCTGGGATCCTAGGAGCCTGTTTGGTGCTGTATCTCACGATGGCTTAGCTGGCCCACGATGGCTTAGCTGGCCACCAAGCTCTGAGACAAAGTTCCCTTTATTCTTCCCTTTCCTTTCCTCAAGCAGAAGGTGATATGGTTTGAATATTTGACCCACCCAAATCTCATGTTGAGATGTTGTAATCCCCAGTGTTGGAGGTGGGGCCTGATGTGAGGTGTGTGGGTCACAGGGGTGGATTCCTCATGGTTTCCTGTTGTTCTTAAGATAGTGAGCGAGTTCTTATGAGATCTGATCATTTAAAAGTGTGTGGTACCTCCCTCTGCCCCTTGCTCCTCTCGCCATATGGCCTGCAAGCACCTGCTTCATCTTCTGTCAAGAGTAAAAGCTCTTTGAGGCTTCCCCGGAAGCCAAGCACATGCATGTTGGTACAGCCTGCAGAACAGTGAACCAGTTAAACCTCTTTTCTTTTTTAAGACAGTCTCTCTCTGTCCTCCGGCTGGAGTGCAGTAACGTGATCTCAGTTCACTGCCACCTCCACCTCCACGGTTCAAGTGATTCTTGTGCCACAACCTCCAGAGTAGCTGTGATTACAGGTACGCTCCATCATGCCTGGCTAATTTTTGTGTTTTTAGTAGAGATGGAGTTTCACCATGTTGGCTAGGCTGGTCTCGAACTCCTAGCCTCAAGTGATCCACTCACCTTGGCCTCCCAAATTGCTGGTATTACAGGCGTGAGCCATCACACCCAGCCTAAACTCCTTTTCTTTGTAAATTATCCAGCCTCAGGTATTTATTTATAGCAACACAAGAACGACCTAATACAGAAGGAGTCTGTCCCCGGAGCCACCACAGCTGTGAACATGGTGGGTCATGCTTGAAGCCTGCATGGCACTGGTTCTTACCCAAGGCCTGCAGCAAGTTCTACTTGGCTACTGGCAAGTACTGGCAAGTATTACCTGCTGATGTTTATTCAAGGCCCAAGGCCTCTTTAGTCAGCAGGTAATGGATCCTGCCAGAACTGTGTCCTTCCCTTCAAAGCAGTGGATTCCCTTCTGGCCCAGGATATGTCTAGAATTGTCATCTGGGAGCTAGGTCCTGGAATGGGGGCTTCAGGACACTGCCTGGTGCTTCATTCTCTTGTGGATGAACTGGTATCCAAGTTGCAAAACAAAGTCCTCTTTACTCTTCCCTCTTCTCTCCTCAAGCAGAAGTAAGGAGTCTCTCCTAGAGCTGTGAGCTATGCCACCTGGGGTTGGGGGAGGAGTGATACAAGCACTCCCGTTCGTCCCCAGCTGGGGTTTCAGCTCACTGCAACCTCTGCCTCCTAGGCTCAAAGAATCCTCCTACCTCAGCCTCCCGAGTAGCCGGGACTACAGGCACACATCACCATGCCTGGCTAATTTTTTTGTAGAGACAGGTTTTGCCATGTTGCCCAGGCTGGTCTTCAACTCCTGAGCTCTCAAGTGATCCACCCACCTCTGGATCACAGGCATGAACCACCGTGCCTGGCCTGGTGTCTTACTAGGTAATGAGTACCCAAGTCCACTGGCTCCAAGGCCAGCACAGCACCAGGACTTGCCCAGGAATTGCAGTCCTTGTGGCCGGGACTGCCTTTCAAGTTTATTTAGGACCCCAGAGTGCTTTAGCCTGCACTGGTGGTACTACAGAACTCAGGTTCTTATTACTGTAATAGATGATTTTCCTCTGACTAGGGCTATTATAAAAGTTCCCTCCTTGGGCCCCAGCTGATTTCTGCCCTGTGTCGCTCTCCACCATGACTGGCAGGACTGAGTTTCAGCATAAAGTCCCACGATCACTGTGTTCTCCCTTCCCCAAGCATACAGATTATTTCTCCATGCCATACAGCTGCTGCCCAGGGGATTGAGTGTAGTGTAGGCCATTCAAAACTGCCTCTGCTGCCCTCTTCAGTGTCCCCTGTTCTCAGTATATTAAAACCAGATATCTTGGTTCTTATGAAGGTGATTTCTTGTGTAGATAGTTGTTCAATTTGGTGTTCCTGCAGGGGAGATGATTATTGGTTCTATTTTATCATCTTGCTCTGCCTCCTCCTACTTCATTGATTAGTTTCCTGATGTTTATTTCACTTTTGTTTTCAAAAGATGTTTTAGTATGGCAGAGAATTCTGGGTTGACAGTGTTTTACTTTCAGCAGTTTTAAGATGTTCTGCTGTTTATGAGTTTCCATTGATTTTGTGAGAAATCTGTCATCATTGTATGTTTCTTGGTCCATAATGCCTTTCCCCCAGCTTCTTTTAATATTTTTTCTCTTTATCCTTAGTTTTAATCAATTCGATTATGAATTGTCTTTTGGTAACTTTCTTTGGGTTTCTTCTTTTTGGGGGTTCCTTGAGGTTCTTGGTTCCATGGATTTATAGTTTTCAGTGAATTTGGAAAAAATTCTGCAATTATTTTACTTTTTTCTGTCACCCCCTCTCTTAATTTGGGGATTCCAATGAAGCATTAATTAGGTTGCTGAAATCGCTGCACAGCTCAGTGATAGGCTTTTTTGGGAGGTCTGTTTTCTCTTTGTTTCATTTTAGATAGTTGCTATTGCTTTGTTTTCACATTCTTTAATGGTTTTTTCTTCGTTATTGTATCATCTCTTAATTCTATCCAGTGTAGCTCTTATCTCAGTCATTATAGTTTGCATCTTATAGAAATTTGACTTGGGTCTATTGTGTCCACACACATGTACTCTATGCCTCTTCTTCACGTGTTCAACCTTTCTTTCTTCTTTTTTTTGAGACAGAGTCAGGTTGGATTTCAGGGATGTGATCTCAGCTCACTACGACCTCTGTCTCCCAGGGTCAAGACACCCTCCCACCTCAGCCTCCTGAGTAACTGGGACTACAGGTGTGTACCACCACACCTGGTTAATTTTTGTATTTGTTATAGAGACAGGGGCTTGGCCCTGTTGCTCAGGCCGCTCTTGAACTACTGAGTACAAGCAGGTCACCTGCTTTGGCCTACCAAAGTGCTAGGATTACAGGCATGAGCCACTGTGCCTGGCCACATATTCAGTCTTTCTTATAGCTTCTTGAACATATAAAAGTAGTAATGGATTTTGTGCCTTGCCTGCTAATTCAATCATCAGTATAATTTTGGGGTTTGTTTCAATTGATTGACTTCCCTCCTTTTTATAGATTATATTTTCCTTTTTTTGTGACTGCCTTTTTTTAATTTGAGACAGACTCTCACTCTCACGAGGCTGGAGTGCAGTGACATGATCTTGGCTCACTGCAGCCTACGCCTCCTGGGCTCAAGTAATTCTCCTGCTTCAGCCTCCTGAGTAGCTGGGATTATACAGTTGCCCACCACCACAGTCAGCTAATTTTTGTATTTTTAGTAGAGACGGGGATTTCACCATGTTGGCTAGGCAGGTCTTAAACTCCTGACCTGAAGTGATCCACTCACCTCGGCCTCCCAAAGTGCTGGGATTACAGGTGTGAGCCACCATGCTTGGCCAGCATGGTTTCAGTTGAATGCTAGATATGGTGAATTTTGTTTACTGGTTCCTGTTATTTTTATATTTTAATAAATATTTTAGACCTTTTTTCTTGGATGCAGTTAAGTTACTTGGAAATAGCCTGACTGTTTCAGATTTTGATTTAACCTTGTTAGGTGAGACTAGAGGAGTTTCTAAAATTAAAATTAAAATTATTTTCCCATTAGTGAGGCAAAAATTCTTCTGAATACCACATCTGATGATCCATTAATAATAAAGTTTTCAGATTAGTTTCCTCTAATTGTTTTGGGTGGGGTTTTCCCTACCTTCTGTAGTTTCCTCACACATGTGCACCAATCAGTACTCAGCTGAATACTCAGTGATGATCTTTTGCATATATAAGTTTTCTCTCTGTGTATCTCTCTCCTCTTGTGTGCTGCCTTATGAAATTCAGCCACCTCAGTCTTTGTGAACTCCTAGATACATTTCCTGGAGTTAGGGAGGCCAGTGGGCCTAGATTTATCTTCCCTTTGCTATGGCCTGGACACTTTCCCTGGACAGTGAGCTGAGTTCATCATAGGACTCTCACCTAGTTTGTTTTCCATCTCATGATTTCCAGTTTCTTCAGCAATATGTTTTATATTTTGTTTGGCTTTAATGTTGCCTTAGTTGATTGGCAACATTATATTGTTGCCAATATACTGTTCCTTTATATTTTATTTAGAAAACAGAACTCAGTATAGTATTTTAGTAGAAAAAAGGCATGAAAAGAAAACTGCTTTGAAAGTTCTTGTTTCTTTTTATTGAAACTTATTTTTTTACTAGGCTCATTGAAGAGAACAGTTATACTTAAATTTATTTATAACATCTGTCCTTATGTAATTTTTAGAGCTACTAACAAAATAGAGGAGAAAATGGCAACTATTGATGTTACTGGTACTCTTCTGTTCCAATGGAAGCTTGATACTGCTAAGTGAGTGATACAAAACAGGTTAATCCATTACTCCTCCTAATTCTCTGAAGTCTGAATCAACTAGAGGAAATCTCCTGTGATGTGCTGTGCTCTTCATATATAAATTTGGTGTTACTTTGCTGACTGCTAATATTACAGCTGTTTTTCAAGTCAAATTAAAACATTTGATTATATTCTGCAGCAAGTTATTTAAATTGTCTGTGTTTCAAATAACATCTCATTTCATTTCATAGAATGGTGAAAACATCTGTTTACGTAATTATAGTTTGCTGTTGTCAAACTGATACAGAATTTTCCTTAGTCTTGAGTTTATTCTTGCTGCTAAAATGCAAACAAGGCTAATATATTTCACAGTTGTATTTGTTAAAAATCTTGATATAGCAATTTTCATTGTTATTGATATCAAAGACATTAAATGGGATTAGTCAACTATATCCATTATTTGTGAACTTGAAAGACAAGAAAGTAGTTGGACTCTGCACAGTATCGTTTTAGCTATCAGTTTCTGCTTCTCCTTTTATCAAGACTTTTAAAATGCCACAGTTTTAATATAGAGAGACATTGATTATTTAAGTTAATTTTTTCACTTCAAGCTGAAAGTTGTTATTAATTGAACAGGCAGGCATCCAAAGACAAACATCTAACTTGTTTGTTTCTGTCTTGCTCTATTGGGATGTGTAGTTCATGACGAGAGACTCTCATCTGTTTCATTTCCCTGAGGATACCCAGTATCTAGAAAGTTTTTGGCACATAGTAAACATTAACTACATTTTTGATGACGAGTCGGTGAATAAGTGAATGAACAATTAAGCTTCTGAGTCTTTTCCTTTCTTCCAAATCTCATCGATCTTTCAAGGCTCAGTTCATGAAGTGGTTTTTGAATGAAATTTTCTTCAACAACTTCAGTTCATTATAATTTTTTTTTTTTTTTTTTTTTAACAGAGTCTTGCTCTGTCGCCTATGCTGGAGTGAAGTGGTGCAGTCTTGGGTCACTGCAACTCCCACCTCCTGGGTTCAGGCAATTCTCCTGCCTCAGCCTCCCAACTAGCTGGGATAATGGGCACCTGACACCATGCCTGCCTAATCTTTTGTATTTTTAGTAGAGATGGCATTTCATCATGTTGGCCAGGCTGGTCTCGAACTCCTGATCTCAGTAATCCACCTGCCTCAGCCTCCCAAAGTGTTGGGATTACAGGCGTGAGCCACTGCGCCTGGCCCATTATGCTCTTTTCTTTGAACTCTTGGTATTTTCATGTCGTTTTAAGAGAGAATTTTATAACAAATGTAGCTGCACACAGTTGGAGCAGACTGCAAGAAGGGAGCATTCTATTACTGGAAGTGTTTAAGGAGTGGCAGGATGCCCTTGTCAGAAAAAAGGGAGGGAAGTGAGATACAGCGTTCTTAACTTTGTGCTAGGTACTTAATGTATTTCACGCCCTTTAATTTCAAAGGCCTGGACCCTACAAGGTATAGATCAACTTTACCTATTTTTTAGTGTGGAAACTGAGGTTTAGAGAGGCCTTTAAAATTTGTCTAAGTTCCATAGCCATAAACATCTCATTGATAAACCAAGGTTGTTCTTTGTGGAAGAGCTGTTACACTGCCTTCAGTGGGTAACTACTTCGTGAACTCAAAGTCCATTATGATTATGTGAAGTATGACAGTTTGGCATTTCTACCAAGAAATGAAGGCTTGACGTGGGCAGATTGACAGCACTTGGTGGTTAGAAAGAGAAGAAAGTTTTGGATAATGGGATAATTAAAAACATCAAAAGGGAAAGAGAGGTACAGAACTCCATCATTCTGTTCATATTTTGACCTCATGATATGTCAGGATTTTTGACTGTGAAGTTCGTGGATCCTATTTTGATTTTTAAAAGAAACATTTATTGTTGGGGTCTATTGCTCTGGTTTTTCTTTTATATGATACAAGTGATACTATTTAAAAATGAAATGAAAAAATCTTTTAAATATTAAGACAATTTCTAGAGGCTGATAGCCATGATGCTTAATTAGAATCTATTATAAATTAAGAATCATTATTTATCAAGGGCTTACCATGTGTCATATGCTGTGTTTTATGTACATTATCTCATTTAACATTTTCCACAACCATTACTATCAAGTTTCTGTTTTCAGCACCATTGCACAAATAGGAAACTAAAAACTAGTAGAGTTAGCAGTGGTTTGAAACTTTTTTGTCTCTAGACACATTGAGAAAAAAACATTTTATGTGATAACTTAGTATGTACATACATGCATACGTACATATAATTGAAATAAGTGTTTCTTGGATGATACTTATTTTACTATAATTTTACACACTGTTTTGTACTGTTAATGTTTACCCAAGAATAGATGACATATGAGTCATTATCTGCAGTTTGAAAAACTCTTGCTCTTGACAGCTATGTTATATTCACTTCCTGACTTTGTGCAATAAGAAGCCACTTTTGGTTTCCATTCTTGTGCCTGCTTTATTGTAAATATTCTGTCAAAAGGAACAAAAAAACTAAGTCTTACAGTAAAAATAAGTCCTTATCCCCAGCTAGATTTTTATCTTAAGTTAAAGCCAATCAACTAATTTCTTGTTTTTAGTGAAGATTATATTTATTAATAATGCATTGTTTTGAACTTGCCTTTTTTCATGGTTTTATGTGGAACAGACATACTATAGTAAACTGGCATATTTTTATCTGACTGCTCTGTGGATGATCTGGCAAACAATCAGGATCTGTTATATATAGGTTAAAGAGGTAAAGTGGGTTCGTATTATTGGTTGTTTTATTGGCAGATTTTCTCTCTGCTTTTCTGTACAATTAAAATATTTTCATAATTAAAAAATTTTAAGAATCACATATAACCCTGTTTAATAAATGCCTTTAAACAAATGAAAAAATATGTTAAACTTTTGTTGTACCACCAGATGGCGCCCTCTATTAATCCAAATTAAGACGCCCACACCATTTTCTGAATTACTTTGTCTTGTTGCATGTATTGATAGATTTTTGGCATGAATGGTCAAATAATGGGATCTAGAATTCACCAGTAAAAGAGGAAGTAGAATAAATGAGTTGCTAACATACAGCCCCAGGGTGTATTAAATAAACCAGTGTTTAATATAGTTTCTGATATAGTTTCTGGAATTTAATTGTTAGTCATTAGAATAATGTTAGAGTAAAATTTAGGATTAGGAACATAGCTGTTTTGTATATTGCCATATATGTTTGTCTCTCCTTATTCAGGGTTTTTCTTTGATCTTATCAATAGTTTTTGTTTATCAGCTGCTTTTGACATAAATGGTTTCTTTTGTTACAAGTTTTTCTACTATTAGAGTAACTTTATTTCAATTTCGTTGTACTGGAATTTGTATTTATGAGATTTTGTTACATTTTCATCACATAAGCATGGAACATTTGAGCTTGATTTGTTTAACAAAATGAATAAACATGATCTCTGAATGTATTCAGCTGTGTCCATTTTTTCTCTTTTCATAAATGTGCAGTAATAAAGGATCTTAAATTGGTAATCCTAAATAAAACTTTTATATTATCCTCATCAACTTTTTTTTTGTTTAGCAAAAAGGTATGATAGGCAAAATTGATTGTGTTGAAAGTCAGTCCTGAAAGCCCTTGAGAGCCATGATCTGTTAAGTAACATAACAGTAAAGGCCTTTTACTGTTGGCCTTTGTGAAAAGAAAAACGAAACACTTATTTTCAAAATGAGACTATTTTGACATTTAAAAAAGCTTGAAAATAGCCATCTGAAACCTAACATTGTTAATGTAACACATTTAAAAAATTTATTTTTATTTATTTTTGAGATAGAATCTCTGTCATGTAGGCTAGAGTGCAGTGGCATGATCTCGGCTCACTGCAACCTCCGCCTCTTGGGTTCAAGTGATTCTTCTGCCTCAGCCTTGCCAGTAGCTGGGACTATAGGCACACACCACCACACTTTGCTAACATTTGTATTTTTAGTAGAGACAGGGTTTTACCATGTTGGCTAGGCTGTAAAATTTAATTTTATCGGATATATTTAAGCTGTACAACATGATATTTTGATATGCATATATAGTGAAATGATTTCTACAGTCAAACAAATTAATATACCCATCACTTTCTATAGTCACCTTTTTTGATTAGCATGATAGGAGTACCTAAAATCTACTTTTTCAGCAAATTTTCAGTATAATACAGTGTTACTAACTATAGCCCTTATGCTAAACGTTACATCTCTAGACTTAGCCATCTTACATAAATTTGTACCCTTTGACCTCCTTCTCCCTGTTTCCTCTCCTTTTCTGTCCCTGGTAACCGTCATTCTACTCTCTCTGTTTATTCTTTGTTTCTATTTACTTTTCTCCCTAGATTTCACGTATATGTGAGATTATACAATATTTTTCTTTTTATATCTGGCTTATTTTACTAAGCATAATGTCTCCCAGATTCATCCCTGTTGTAAGTGATGGGTTCTCCCTTTTTCCCCCAAGGCCGAATAATATTTCATTGTATATATGCACCAAATTTCTTTATTCATTCATTCGTTGATGGACAAACACTTAGGTCATTTCCATCTTAACTATTGTGAAAAAATGCTGCAGTAAATGTGGAAGTACAGATATCTCGTATGAAGTGCTGATTTCATTTCCTTTAGGGAAATCAGAGGAATTACTAGGTCTGTGGTAGATTAGTTTTTAAATTTTTGAAAAATTTGCATACTATTTTCCATAATAACTGTAACAATTTACACTCCTACCAATAGTATATAAGGGTTTCTTTTTCTGTACACCTAACACTTGTTATCTCTTGTCTTCTTGAATAGCCTTCTTAACAGGTGTGAAGTGATACTACACAGTGGTTTCGATTTGCATTTATTTGATGCCTAATGATGTTGAGTACCTTTTGATATATATGTTGGCCATTTTTATGCCTTCTTGGGAAAATGTCTATTCAGGTCCTTTGCCCATTTTTAAATAAGTGGTTTTTTGGTTTTGTTTTTTGATAGTAAGTTTAAAAAAATTTTTAGATATTAACTTCTTAACAAAGATGTGGTTTGCAGATATTTTGTCCCAATCTGTAGGGTGCCTTTTTATTTTGTTGATTTTTTTCCTTTGCATTGCAGAAGCTTTTTAGTTTGATGTAGTCACACTTGTTTATTTTTGCTTTTGTGTCTTGAGCTTTGCTGTGATACCTAGAAAATCATTGTCAAGTCCGATATGAAGAAGGTTTTCCCTATATTTTCTTCTAAGGAGGTTTTTTTTTTTCATTGTGTGTGTGTGGTATAGGATAAAGGCCCAGTTTCATGCTTTTGTATTGAATATTTAGTTTTCCCAACCCCATTTATTGAAGAGACTGTACTTGCATTGTGTCTTCTTGATGGGCTTGTCAGGAATTACTTGACCATATATGCTTGGATTTATTTCTCTCTTTCTATGCTGTTTTATTAGTCTGTGTCTATTTTTATGCCCATATTACATCCATGCCATATTGTTTTGATTACTATAGCTTGATAATACTTTTTTTTTTTTTTTTTTTTTTTTTTTTGGGAGACAGGCTTTTGCTCAGTCACCCATACTGGAATGCATTAACATGATCATTGCTCATTGACATTCCAGCTCCAGTGATCCTCCCACCTGAGCCTGGGACTACAGGTATGTGCCACCATGCCTGGCTAATTTTTAAATTTTTTTTGTAGAGACAGGTCTGTATTGCCCAGGCTGGTCTCAGGCTCCTGGGCACAAGTAATCCTCCTGCCTCAGTTTCCCAAAGTGTTGGAATTACAGGTATGAGCCACTGCACCCAGCCTATAATATGATTTGAAATCAAGAAGTGTGCTGCCTCCAATCTTATTTTTCTTTCTTAAGATTGTTTTGGCTACTTGGGACCTTTTGTGGTTTCATACAAATTTTATAGTTTTTTTTTTCTATTTCTGTGAAAAATGTCATTGGAATTGCATTGAATTTGTTTGTATATTTTAGATAACATGGCCATTTTAACAAATAATTCTTCCAATCATGAACACGGGGTATCTTTCCATGTATTTGTGTCTTCAATTTTTTTTTTTAAATCAGTGTTTTATAGTTTTCAGTATATTGATCCCCTTGTTAAGTTTATTCCTAACTTCAGTCATTCATTACTTAACGATGGGGATACATTCTGAGAAATGCATCATTGGGTGGTTTCATCATTGTGGGAACCTCATAGAGTGTACTTACACAAACCAGCTCTCTTCACATCTAGGTATAGCCTATTGCTCTGAGGTGGCAAACCTGTTCAGCATATTACTGTACTGAATATTGTAGGCAGTTGTTGCACATGGTGTTTGTATATCAAAGCAATTAAACATGGAAAAGATACAGTAAAAATTGCTGTAAGAGATAAAAAACAGTACACATATATAGGGTACTTAGAATGAATGGAGCTTGCAGGATTGGCACTTGCTCTGGCTAAGTAAGTGAATAATGAGTGAATGTGATGGTGTAAGACATTACTGTAGGTTTTGTAAACACTGTGTACTTAGGCTACAATAAATTTATATTTAAAAACTTCATTAATTTTAGCTTACCGTAACTTTTTATTTAAAAACTTTAAACTTTTTAAACTTCTTGACTCTTTTGTAATAAGCGTTTGATACAGACACATATAGCTATACAAAAAATTTTCTTTATATCCTTATTCTGTAAGCTTTTTTCTATCATTATTTCTTTTTTTACTTTTTAAACTTTTTTGTTCAAAAGTAGACACAAACACATATTAGCCTAGGCCTCCACAAGATCAGGATTCTCTTATCCCATGGAAGGTCTTCAAGGGTAGTAACATACATGGAGCTGTAATTTCCTATAATAATAATGCATCTTCTGGAATACTTCCTAAAGGGCCTACCTGAGGCTATTTTACAGTTAACTTTTTTTTAATAAGTAGAAGGGCTGGGGACAGTGACTCATGCCTGTAATCCCAGCACTTAGGGAGGCTGAGGTGGGCAGATCATGTGGTTGGGAGTTCAAGACCAGCCTGACCAACATGATGAAACCCCATCTCTACTAAAAATACAAAAATTAACCAGGCGTAGTGGCACCTGCCTGTAATTCCCACTACTCAGGAGGCTGAGGCAGGAGAATGGCTTGAACCTAGGAGGCAGAGGTTGCAGTGAGCTGAGATCACACCACTTCACTCCAGCCTGGGCAACAGAGCGACACTGTGTCTCAAAAAAAAAAAGTAGGAGTACATTCTAAAATAATAGGAAAAAGCATAGTATAGTATAGTAAATATATACACCAATACCATAGTCATTTATTATCAAGCATTAGGTACTGTATATAAATGTGCTGTACTTTTATTCGATTGGCAGTGCAGTAGGTTTATTTACACCAGCATTACTACAGACATATTAGTAATGTGTTGTACTACTATGTCACAATGATTATGATGTCTCTAGACAATAGAAATTTTTTATTTTCATAATTTCATGAACCACCACTGTAAATGTGGTCTGTCATTGATTGAAATGTCCTTGCGCAGAGCTTCACTGTATTTTATTCTTTTTGTTGTGTTTTCTCTTTCAGATCAATCACTATTGGTATAAATAAATGCAGCTGATTTTTATATGTTGATTTTGTGTTCTGCTACTTTAATGAATTCATTTACTAGCCTTTTTTTTTTTTGTTGTTTGTTTGTTTGTTTGTTTTTTTTTGAGGCAGAATTTCACTCTTGTCACCCAGGCTCAAGTGCAATGGTGCAATCTTGACTCACTGCAACCTCTGCCTCCTGGGTTCAAGTGATTCTTTTGCCTCGGCCTCCTGAGTAGCAGATATTACAGGCACCTGCCACCATGCCTAGCTAATTTTTGTATTTTTGGTAGATACAGTGTACCATGTTGGCCAGGCTGGTCTTGAATTTCTGTTCTCGTTCTGGCTCCTTGAGGTGTATAGTTAGGTGTTTATTTTGAGATATTTAAATGTAGACAATTTATCACTACAAATTTCCTCTTATTACTGCTTTTGCTGTATCATGTAAGTTTTGGTTTGTTCTATTTTTGTTTTTGTTCATCCTGAGATATTTCAAAGATTCTCTTTTGATTTACTCTTTGACCTAGTGGTTGTTCAAGAGTGCGTTATTTATATAGTATTTGCAATTTTTATCATGTTCTTGTTGTTATCTAGTTCAGTTCTATTGTTGTTGGACAAGGTACTTGATGATATTATTTTGAATGTCTTAAATTTGTTAAGACTTGTTTTGTGACCCAATGTGATCTGTCCTGGAGTATAGTCCATGTATACTTGAAAAGAATGTGTATTCTGCTGTTGAGTAGAAAGTTCTTTATTGGCTTGTCAAGTTTTTTGTCATGTAGTATTGTTCAAGCCTCCTGTTTCTTTTCTTTTCTTTTCTTTTTTACTGCATTTTAGGTTTGGGGGTACAAGAGAGGAGCATGCAAGATTGTTGCATAGGTACACACATGCAGTGTGATGTGCTGCCTTCCTCCCCATCACCTATATCTGGCATTTCTCCCCATGTTATCTCTCCCCAAGTCCCCACCCCTCACTGTCCCTCCCTTATTTCCCCCCTGCAGACCCCAGTGTGTGATGCTCCCCTCCCTGTGTCCATGTGTTCTCATTGTTCAACACCCATCTATGAGTGAGAACATGCGGTGTTTGATTTTCTGCTCTTGTGTCAGTTTGCTGAGAATGATGGTTTCCAAGTTCATCCCTGTTCCTACAAAGGATATGAACTCATCGTTTTTGATGGCTGCATAGTATTTCATGGTGTATATGTGCCACATTTTCTCTGTCCAGTCTGCCATCAATGGGCATTTGGGTGGTTCCAGGTCTTTGCTATTGTAAACAGTGCTACAGTGAACATTTGTGTGCTTGTGTCCTTATAGTAAAACAATTTATAATCCTTTGGATATATACTCAGTAATGGGATTGCTGGGTCAAATGGAATTTCTGTTTCTAGGTCCTTGAGGAATCGCCACACTGTCTTCCACAATGGTTGAATTAATTTACACTCCCACCAACAGGGTAAAATTGTTCCTGCTTCTCCACATCCTCTCCAGCATCTGTTGTCTCCGGATTTTTAAATGATCGCCATTCTAACTGGCATGAGGTGATATGTCAATGTAGTTTTGATTTGCATTTCTCTCATGACCAGTGACGATGAGCATTTTTCATATCTTTGTTGGCGTCATGTGTGTCTTCTTTTGTAAAGTGTCTGTTCATGTCCTTTGCCCACTTTTGAATGGGTTTGTTTTTTGTAAATCTGTTTTAGTTCTTTGTAGATGCTGGATATCAGCCCTTTGTCAGATGGGTAGATTGCACAAATTTTTTCCCATTCTGTTGGTTGCCGATTCACTCAAATGACTGTTTCTTTTGCTGTCCAGAAGCTGTGGAGTTAGATTAGGTCCCATTTGTCTATTTTGGCTTTTGTTGCTAATGCTTTTGGTGTTTTGGTCATGAAGTCCTTGCTTACACCTATCTCCTGAATGGTTTTGCCTAGATTTTTTTCTAGGGTTTTTATGGTGTTAGGTCTTAAATCTTTAATCCATCTGGAGTTAATTTTAGTGTAAGATGTCAGGAAGGAGTTCAGTTTCTGCTTTCTGCACATGGCTAGCCAGTTTTCCCAACACCATTTATTAAATAGGGACTCCTTTCCCCATTGCTTGTTTTTGTCAAGTTTGTCAAAGATCGGATGGCTGTAGATGTGTGATGTTGCCTCCGAGGCCCCTGTTCTGTTCCACTGGTCTACATCTCTGTTTTGGTACCAGTACCATGCTGTTTTGATTACTGTAGCCTTGTAGTATAGTTTGAAGTCCATTAGTGTGATGCCTCCTGCTTTGTTTTTTTTGCTTAGAATTGACTTGGCTATGTGGGCTCTCTTTTGGTTTCATATGAAGTTTAAGGTGTTTTTTTTTCCAGTTCTGTGAAGAAGGTCATTGGTAGCTTGATGGAGATAGCATTGAATCTGTAAATTACTTTGGACAGTATAGCCATTTTCACAATATTGATTCTTTCTAACCATGAACATGGAATGTTTCTCCATCTGTTTGTGTCCTCTCTTATTTTGTTGAGCAGTAGTTTGTAGTTCTCTTTGAAGAGGTCCTTTACATCCTTTATTAGTTGTATGCCCCCTGCTTCTTTATTAATTTTTTTGTCTGGGTGTCCTTTCTATTATTGAAAATGGGGTACTGAATCTCCTACTATTGTGTTGCTATCAATTTCTTCTTTCAGCTCTGTCAGTAGTTGCTTTATATGTGCTTGAGTTCTCTGATGTTGGGTGCATATTTGTTTACAATTGTTATTATCTTGTTGAATTGATCCTTTTATCATTGTTTAATGATTCTTTTTTTGTCTCTAGAGATAGTTTTTGACTTACAGTGTACTTTGATATAAGTATAGCCACTCTTTTGGGTACCATTTACATGGACGATTCTTTTATATTCCTTCACTATGAATCTAAAGTTAGTTTCTTGTGGACAATGTATAGTTGGATCTTTATTTTAAAAATTTTAAAATTCATTTAGCTACTCATCTTTTTATTGGAAAGTTTAGTCCATTTACATTTAAAGTAATTATTGACAAGGAAAGATTTACTTTTGCTGTTTTGTTAACTGTTTTCTGTTTTTTAGTTGATTTTTTCCTGCTTTTTCTCTCCTGTTGTCTTGTCTTGTTGCTTTTTCGTAATGCTATGATTCTTTGTGTAACTTCTATAGGTGTTTTTTTTTTTTGTGGTTACCAGAAGGCTTACATAAAATATCTATTATTATTATTATTTTTTAGTAGAGACAGGGTTTCACATCTTAGCCAGGATGATCTTCATCTCCTGACTTTGTGGTTCACCCACCTTGACCTCCCAAAGTGCTGAGATTATAGGCGTGAGCCTCTGTCCCCTGTCATAAAATATCTTAAAATTATCTGTGTTAAGCTGATAACAGCTTAACTTTTTTTCCACATAGGAGCTCTCATTTTTACCTTTCTTACCCTCAAATTTTATGTTATTAATGTCATAATTTAGATGTATGTGTATTATGTATTAAGATAATTTAGAGTTGTTTTTAGTACTTTGGTCTTTTAGGTTTTATACTAGAATTATAATTAACTTCACGCCACTGTTATAGTAATAAAATATTCTCTCTTTTTTTTGCCTGTATATTTAACTTCGCCAACATGTTTTATATAATTTTTTGGTATAAAAAGCCAAAAACATACATGTTGTTGTTTAGCATCTTTTCATTTCCACTTGAAGAAATACCTTTAGCATGCTTGCAGGGCAGGTATAGTGGTGAGAAAGTACCTTGGCTTTTTTAGTCTGAGAACACCTTTATCTCCCCTTCAGCCTTAAAAGACAGGATTGCTGGGTATAGTATTCTTGGCTGACAATTTTTTTTTCCTTTCAGTGCTTTGTATATATCATTCTACTCCCTTCAGCCTCCAAGGTATCTTGTTGAAAAATCTAAGATATAGAGAATCCCCTGTACTTAGCAAGTTGCTTCTTTCTTGCTGCTTTCAAAATCCTCTGTGTTGCCCAGGGTGGAGTGCAGTGGTGCAATCATGGCTCACTGTGTAGCCTTGACCTCCCTAGGCTCAGGACTTCCTGCCTCAGCCTCCCTAGTATCTGGGTCCACAAGCATATGCCAGCATGCCTGGCTAATTTTGTATTTTTTGTAGTTTTTCCATGTTGCCCGGGCTAGTCTTAAACTCCTGGGCTTAGTCCACCTGTCTTGGCTTCCCAAAGTACTGGGATTATGAGCATGAGCCACCACACCTGGCCTATGTGGGTTTCTTTGGAATAATTCTATTTGTTGTCATTTGGGCTTCCTGAATCTGGAGTTGTATTTTCTTTCCCAGCCATGGGAAGTTTTCAGCCATTATGTCTTTGAATGTGTTTTTAGCTCCTTTCTTTCTCTCTTCTGCAACTCTGATACTGCCTGTATTGTGATGGCTTCATGTGAGTCCCTTAAGTCAGCAGTCCCCAACTTTTTTGGAACCACGGACCAGTTTTGTGGAAGACAATTTTTCCATGGACTTAGGGTGGTGGAGTAGGGTCGGTGGGGGGAAGTGGATGGTTTGGGGATGATTCAGGTGTGTTACATTTATTGTATACTTTATTTCTATTTGATTTTATTTTTCATTTCTATAGGTTTGGGGGGATCAAGTGGTATTTGGATACATGAGTAAGTTCTTTAGTGGTGATTTGTAAGATTTTGGTGTATCATCATCACTCAAGTACTATACACTATACACTAAACCCAATTGCAGTCTTTTATTCCTCATCCCCTTCCCACCCTTTTCTTTCCGCAAAGTCTGTTGTATCCTTGTTATGCCTTTGTGTCATAGCTTAGCTTCCACTTGTGAGTGAGATCATGTGATGTTTGGTTTTCCATTCCTGTGTTACTTCACTTAGAATAATGGTTTCCTATACCATCCAAGTTGCTGTGAATGCCATTAATTCATTCCTTTCTATGGCTCAGTAATATTCTATCATACATATATGCTTTTTGTTTTATGGGCATTTGATTCACATTTTTGTTGAATCAAATGTTTCTTTATCTGCTTGTTGATTTATGGGCATTTGATTCACATTTTTGCAGTTGCCAATTGTGCTGCTATAAACATGCATGTTTTGTGCACTTTATTTCTATTATTTTTACATACTCATGATAATGTAGAATCAGTGGGAGCCCGGAGCTTGTTTTTCTGCAACTATATGGTCCCATCTGAAGGTGATGGGAGACGGTGATAGGGATTAGATTCTCATAAGGAGCATGCACCCTGGATCCCTTACATGTACAGTTCACAACAGATTATATGCTTTTATGAGAATCTGATGCCACTGCTGATCTCAGGGTTGGAGTTCAGCTTTGCTCACTCACCCACCACTCACCTTTGGCTGTGCCGCCTGGTTCCTAATAGACCACAGACCAGTATCATTATTGGTCTGTGGGCCTGCCTTAAGCTGTCTTCATTCTTTTTTATTCTTTTCTACTTTTGCTTTTCAGGTTGTATGATTTCTAGTGACCTGTCTTAGGGTTTACTGATCTTGTCTTCTGCTTGATCTAGTCTGTTATTGGACCTGTCTTTTGACTTTTTGGTTCAGTTATTATATTTTTCATTTGTATGATTTCTTTTTGGTGCTTTCAAAATATGTTCTGTCACTTTGTTGAAGTTCTCAGTTTGTTTATGCTTTGCTTTTTTGAGCTTAGTGATCATCTTTATGACCATTTAAAAAAATTCTTTGTTGTGCAAATTGCATATCATCATTTATTGAGGGTCAGTTTCTGAAAATTTACATTGTTCTTTTATCTGGAACATATTTCTCTGTTTCTTTATTGCCCTCGCTCTTGGTTTTGGCTTCTGTGCATTAGATAAGACAACTGCCTCTGCTAGTCTTGTGAGACTGGTATTGTGTAGGAGATGATTTTTTCTTACCAGTTAAGCCAGCCAGAGTTTCTAGGTACCTCTAAAATCTTTTTGTTTGTCCAGACTACAGTCTTTGTTCTTTCTTACTGGTCTCCAGGAATTAGGGTGTGTCAAGTTCTGCCAGATGAGTTAGAAGTCAGTTTCTTGAGATGCAGATGGGAAGGTGGGTGTGTTACATGTGTGTTGCAGTTCATTCTGTCTTTAGGGAGAAGCTGAGAGCCAGAGCTTGTCTCCCATTCATTCCCTGCTAAGCTGGAGAGAGGATCTGTGGCAGATGCCTGCACACTTATTTAGGCTACACTGTCTCTTCATTGGCTACGCAGTTCAGGAAACCTCAAGAATACCAAGACCCTGTTGCTCTTAGAGCTAGGTGATTTAACAGCCAAATCCTTTCTCTAAGAGAACTGCAAAAGTTGTATCACTATATGCATGGTCCAACCTTTCACCTCTCAGGTAGATGCTGGTTGTCGGGGATTCCTTCACGATTGTTTGGCACAGTGCCCAGGGAATGGTTTGTGTGCAAGTGTGTCTAAACTTTTTCTACGTGTTTGGATATGGATGTTTTCTCAGTTGTCCCATGTGTAGAAGATTGTCAGCCAGTTTCTGGCTTTCTCTCAGAGGGAATTGATCTGTGTATAGATGTTTATTCAGTGCTTCTGTGGGAGAAAGTAAAGCCAGGGGCTTCCTTTTCCATCATCTTGCTGATATCACTGCCAACACATTTTCAGATCACATTTTTAGGTGATTTTGTTTCTGGCTATGCCATTCAAGTAGAAAAAGTATTTTTTTAAAAAATGTATTATACCAGCATGGCCCCTTTAAGAATTGGTTCTCATTTTTCCTTGGTATATTCTCTTAGAAGATTAAATACTTAAGGATGAGAAAATAATATATCGAATTTCAGGAAGTATATATTATATATCTATTTTAGTGCTGTTCATTGAGAAAGGAAAAAGTTACATGAATTGTCACTTGTGGATTTTCACAGAGAAGATTTTGTAGGAGCAATGACTAAAATAAAATGACTATTTTATTGTTATTCCCTCCTCCCCACAAGCTCCACAAACTCCCCTTCCAATTTTTTTTTTCTTTTTTTTTTTGGTGTTTTCTTTTTTCCCTTCCTACTTTAAAAATTTTATTGTTTACTGGTAACCAAGCATGCATGCATGTGTACTTATGCATATAAAATTAAATTTTACTTGATGGGTAGTGAAATTGAGAAGCAGTGTTTGGAACCAGGAGGCCATTCAGGAGGACACTGAAGCTAATGAGATCCTGAACTGGGGCAGAGTCATGGATTTGAAAAGAGAAGATAAAATAATCAGGACATTTGCTTGATTAAATGGTTAAGGATAATGAAAGAAAGAGAGGAGCAAGAATGACTTTGTTTCTCCCCTTACATCACCAACTGAGTTGGGGGAGTGTGGAAAAGCAATGTTGGAGGGAGAAGGAGAGAGGGAAGGGCTGAATGGAGAAATGAATTTCATCTTGGATATGTTTAATTGGCATTATCCCAATTGGTTGTAAGAATGTAATGCTTGGGGCTGGGCGCAGTGGCTCATACCTGTAATTCCAGTGCTTTGGGAGGCCGAGACAGGCGAATCATGAGGTCAAGAGTTTGAGACCAACCTGGCCAACATGGTGAAACCCCGTCTCTACTAAAAATACAAAAAATTACCTGGGCGTGGTGGTGGGTGCCTGTAATTACAGGTACTTGGGTGGCCGAGGCAGGAGAATTGCTTGAACCAGGAGGCAGAGGTTGCAATGAGCCGAGATCATGCCACTGCACTCCAGCCCAAACGACAGTGCAAGACTTCATCTTGTAAAAAAAATAAATAAATAAATAAAAGAATGTGATGCTTGGAGAAAGGATGAAGGCTAGAGATATGCCACATTTTCTTATTTTAAAAAGTCCTTCCTTGTTTTTCTCATCTTAAAAATAATCTAATACTGTGTATTTTTAATGCATGATTTCCCCTTAAAAACAATTATTATAAACATTTTAAAAAACAATTTTATAACATATATAATCAGTGGAATTCTATAACTAAGGACATATAGATTTTTTTGAGTTAAAGGTTTGATATGGAGTTTTAGTAGTAGGTGAAATTAGCAAGGAAAAATATGGGGTTACAGAGAAAAGGACTTGTTCTATGAAAATGATTTGTAGTTATAGAGTGCTTTCATTATATGTATTTTGTTTTTTGATGTTCATAGCAGTTAGCTGAATATGGAAGATGGTGGTATTTGTGTCTTTTTTTTTAAATTTATTTATTTTACTTTAGGTGCATACTACATCTGGCATTTCTCCCCATGTTATCCCTCCCCACCCTCCTCATCCCCCACTGTCTCTCCCCTGCCACCCCCAACTGCCCGCAGTGTGTGATGCTCCTCTCCCTGAGCCCACTTGTTCTCGTTGTTCAACAACCACCTATGAGTGAGAACATACAGTGTTTGGCTTTCTGTTCTTGTGTCAGTTTGCTGAGAATGGTGGTTTCCAGATTCATCCAAGTCCCTACAAAGGACACAAACTCATCATTTTTTATAGCTGCATAGTATTCCATGGTTTATATATACACCACATTTTCTTTGTCCAATCTATCACTGATGGGCATTTGGGTTGGTTCCAGGTCTTTGCTATTGTACACAGGGCTGCAATGAACATGTGTGTGCATGTGTCTTTATAGTAGAACAATTTATAGTTCTTTGGGTATATACCTAGTAATGGGATTGCTGGGTCAAATGGAATTTCTATTTCTAGATCCTTGAGAAATTGCCACACTGTCTTCCACAATGGTTGAACTAATTTACAGTCCCACCAACTGTGTAAGATTATTCCTATTTTTCCACATCCTCTCCAGCATCTGTTGTCTCCAGATTTTTTAATGATCGCCATTCTGACTGGCGTGAGATGATATCTCAGTGTGGTTTTGATTTGTATTTCTCTAATGACCAGTGATGATGAGCATTTTTTCATATGTTTGTTGGCCTCATATATGTCTTCTTTTGCAGAGTATCTGTTCATATCCTTTGCCCATTTATGAATGGGGTTGTTTGTTTTTTTCTTGTGTATCTGTTTTAGTTTTTTGTAGATTCTGGATATTAGCCCTTTGTCAGATGGGTAGATTGCAGAAGTTTTTTCCCCATTCTGTTGGTTACCGATTTGCTCTAATGATGTGATGGTTTCTTGTTGCTGTACAGAAGCTCTGGAGCTTAATTAGATCCCATTTGTCTATCTTGGGTTTTATCGTCATTGCTTTCGGTGTCTTAGTCATGAAGTCCTTGCCTTGCCTATGGCCTGAATGGTTTTGCCTACATTTTCTTCTAGTGTTCTTATGGTGTCAGGTTTTATGTTTAAACCTTTGATCCATCTGGAGTTAATTTTAGTGTAAGGTGACAGGTAGGGGTCCAGTTTCTGCTTTCTGCATATGGCTAACCAGTTTTCCCAACACCATTTGTTAAACAGGGACTCCTTTCCCCATTGCTTGTTTTTGTCAGGTTTGTCAAAGATCAGATGATTGTAGATGTGTGGTGTTTTTTATGGGGTCTCTGTTCTGTTCCAATGGTCGATGTCTCTGTTTTGGTACCAGTACCATGCTGTTTTGATTACTGTAGCCTTGTAATATAGTTTGAAGTCAGTGTGATGCCTCTGGCTTTATTCTTTTTGCTTAGGATTGACTTGGCTATGTGGGGTCTTTTGTGATTCCATATGAAGTTTAAAGTGTTTTTTTCCAGTTCTGTAAAGAAGGTCATTGGTAGTTTGATGGGGATAGCCTTGCATCTGTAGAATACTTTGGGCAGTAGGGCCATTTTCACAATATTGATTCTTCCCAACCACGAGCATGGAATGTTTCTCCATATGTTTGTGTCCTCTCTTATGTCCTTGAGCAGTGGTTTGTAGTTCTCCTTGAAGAGGTACTTTACATCCTTTGTTAGTTGCACTCCTAGGTATTTTATTCTCTTTGTAGCAGTTGTGAATGGGAGTTCACTCTTGATTTTACTCTCTGTTTGTCTGTTATTGGTATATAGGAATGCTTGTGATTTCTGCATGTTGATTTTGTATCCTGAGACTTTCCTGAAGTTGCTTATCAGTTTGAGAAGATTTTGGGCTGCGATGATGGGGTCTTCTAGATATAAAATTATGTGATCTACAAACAGAGGCAGTTTGACTTCCTCCTTTCCTAATTGAATACCCTTTATTTCTTTTTCTTGCCTGATTGCTCTGCTAGAACTTTCAATACTATGTTGAATAGGAGTGGTAAAAGAGGGCAGCCTTGTCTAGTGCCTGATTTCAAAGGGAATTCTTTCAGCATTTGCCTGTTCAGTATGATATTGGCTGTAGGTTTGTCATATATAGCTTTTATCATTTTATGATACATTCTGTCAATACCTAGTTTATTCAGAGTGTTTAGCATGAAGGGCTGTTGAATTTGATCGAAGGCCTTCTCTGCATCTGAGATAATCATGCGATTTTTGTCTTTGGTTCTGTTTATGTGATAGATTACATTAATGGATTTGCGCAGGTTAAACCAGCCTTGTATCCCCGGGATGAAGCCTAGTTGGTCGTGATGGATAAGCTTCTTGATTCCCTGCTGTTGCATTCTGTTTGCCAGTATTTTATTGAAGACTTTTACGTTGATGGTCATCATTGATATTGGCCTGAAGTTTTCTTTTTTAGTTGAGTCTCTGCCTGGTTTTGGTATGAGGATCATGTTGCTCTCATAAAATGAGTTAGGGAGGATTCCTTCTTTTTGTATTGTTTGATACAGTTTCAGAAGGAATGGAACCAGATCCTCTTTGTACGTCTGTTGGAATTTGGCTGTGAACCCATCTGGACCTGGACTTTTTTTGATTGGTAGGCTATTGATTACTGCCTCTACTTCAGCCCTTGCTATTGGTCTATTCAGGGTTTCAGTTTCCTCCTGGTTTAGTCTTGGTAGAGTACAAGTATCTAGGAATTTATCCATTTCTTCCTGGTTTACTGGTTTATGTGAGTAGAGCTGTTTGTAGTAATCTCTGATGGTAGTTTGTATTTCTGTGGGATCAGTGGTGATATCCCCTTTATCGTTTTTTATTGCATCTATTTGATTCTTCTCTCTTTTCTATTAATTTGGCTAGTGGTCTATTTTGTTGATCTTTCAAAAAACCAGCTCCTGGATTTATTGACTTTTTGAAGGTTTTTTTTTGTGTCTCGATCTCCTTCAGTTCTGCTCTGATCTTAGTTATTTCTTGTCTTCTGCTAGGTTTTGAGGTTTTTTTGATTATGCTTCTCTAGCTTTTTCAATTTTGATGCTGAGGTATCGATTTTAGATCTTTCCTCTCTCCTCTGGTGGGCATTTATTGCCGTAAATTTCCCTCTCGACACTGCTTTAAAGATGTCCCAGAGATTCTGGTAAGTTCTTCATTCTGGTTGGTTTTGAAGAACATCTTTATTTCTGCCTTCATTTCATTGTTTATCCAGTTGACACTCTGAAGCAAGTTGTTCAGTTTCCAAGTGGTTGTGTGGGTTTGAGTGTATTTCTTGATCCTGAGTTCTAGTCTGTGCTGTGGTCTGATAGACTTTGTTATGCTTTCTGTTCTTTTGCATTTGCTGAGGAGTGATTTGCTTCCAATGATGTGGTCAATTTTAGAGTAAGTGCAATGTGGTGCTGAGAAAATTGTATATTCTGTGGATTTGGGGTGGAGCGTTCTCTATATGTCTATCAGGTCCGCTTGGTCCAGCTCTGCATACAAGTTCTGGATATCCTTGTTAGTTTTCTGTGTCATTGATCTGTCTAATATTGACAGTGGAGTGTTGAAGTCTCCTACTATTATAGTATGGGAGTCTAAATCTCGCTTTAGGTCATTAAGAACTTGCTTTATGTATCTGGGTGCTCTTGTGTTGAGGGCGTATATATTTAGGATAGTTAGCTCTTCCTGTTGGATTGATCCTTTTACCATTATGTAGTGTCCTTCTTTGTCTCTTTCGATCTTTGTTGGTTTGAAGTCCATTTTATCAGAGACAAGAATTGCAACCCCTGTTTTTTTTTGTTCTCCATTTGCTTGTTAAATCTTCCTCCATCCCTTTATTTTGAGTCCGTGTGTGTCCTTGTGTGTGAGATGGGTTTCCTGAATACAGTACACCAATAGGTTCTGTCTTTTTATCCAGTTTTCCAGTCTGTGTCTTTTGATTGGGGCATTTAGGCCATTTACATTCAACATTAATATTGTTATGTGTGAATTTGATTCTGCCATTTTGTTACTGGCTGGTTTTCTTTCCCATTAGTTGACTAATTTTCTTCATTGTATTTTTGGTCTTTGCCAACTGGTTTGCTTTTGACTGCAAGTGAGTGGTACTTATTCCTTTCCGTGCTTAGTGTTTGTTTCAGGAGCTCTTGTAGGGCAGGTCTGTTATTCACAAAATCTCTCAATAATTGCTTGTCCATAAAGGATTTTATTTCTCCTTCATTTACCAAGTTTAGTTTGGCTGGATGTGAGATGTGGGTTGCAAGTTCTTTTCTTTAAGGTGTTGAATATTGGCCCCCACTCTCTTCTGGCTTGTAGGGTTTCTGCCGAGAGATCTGCTATGAGTCTGATGAGCTTCCCTCTGTGGGTGACCTGACCTTTCTCTCTGGCTGCCCTTAGCATTTTTTCCTTCATTTCAACCCTGGTGAATTTGACGATTATGTGCCTTGGGGTTGCTCTTCTTGAGGAATGTCTTTGTGGAGTTCTCTGTATTTCTGGAATTTGAAATGTGGACTCCCTTGCTAGGCTTGGGAAGTTCTCCTGGATAATATCCTGGATTGTGTTTTCCAGCTTGGATTCATTCTCCCCATCATATTCGGGTATACCAATCAAGCGTAGATTAGGTCTTTTCACATAATCTCATACTTCTTGGAGGCTTTATTCATTTCTTTTCACTCTTCTCTTGTCTTGCCTTCTCTTTTTATTTCATTGAGTTGATCTTCAATCTCTGATATCCTTTCTTCTGCCTGATCGATTCGGCTATTAAAACTTGTGTTTGCTTCATGTAGTTCTCGTGCTGTGTTTTTCAACTCCATCTAGTCGTTTATGTTCTTCTGTAAGCTGGTTATTCTAGTTAGCATTTCATCTAACCTTTTTTCAAGGTTTTTGGTTGCCTTGAATTGAGTTAGAGCATGCTCCTTTAGCTCAGAAAAGTTTGTTATTATCCACCTTCTGAAGCCTGTTTCTGTCAATTTGTCACACTCCTCAGTAGAGTTGTGGTTCTGTGTTGTTGAGGAATTGTGATCCCTTGAAGGAGAAGAGGTGTTCTGGTCTTTGATGGTTTCATCTTTTTTTGTGCTGTTTTTCCGCCATCTTTGTGGAATTACCTGGCTGTGTTGTCAGGGAGCTTCTTGATGAGGTTGCTTGTCTGCCTGTGGAGGCGCTACTTGGTTTCTAGGGACTCCTTCAGGTTACTAGGGAAGCTTCCTGTGTCTTTTTTGTTTGTACTGGGAGATTTGGCCAGCCTCTTCCACTGACCTGTAGGGGCTCCTGGGTTGTCAAAAACACCATCCTGTTGCTAGGTAGGCTTCCTGTGTTTTTTGTTAAAACATGTAGCCCAGTCCCACCCTTCTAGTGGTGGGTTGTGCCCTTCCTCCACTGGGCTGGATCATTCAGAGTTCATCTCAGACTGTGGCAATGGCTGCGTAACCCAGTAGAGTCAGAGCTTAGCTCTCTAAGGTTTGTGGGGGAGGGTAGGGACCTGCATGCTTGTAATTCCTGGCACTTGACTGGCAAAGATCCCCTGTTCTGTGTATTGCTGAGGCTTTGGGGAAAGCACTGTATCTCGACTGGAGTGCCAGAGAGGGAGCCTGTGAACTCGTTGGTTAGATGCACTTTCTGGGTGAAGCAGTACCCCTCCCCGTCTCGATCTGTCCTGAGTGGGTGTTGTTCACCATTGGACCAGACGCATTGAAATGCACCTGGTACCTCGGTTGGAGCTACAAGATCTCTGGATTTTTTGCATCTCTCTTGCTGGGCGTTGTGCACTGGAGTTGTGTCTAATCCACCGTCTTGGATCTTCTCAGGTGTTTGTATTTTCAAATGAAGAAACTCATTTTCATAGTGTGGATACAGGGATAGTTTTTTTAAAAAATTATTTTTATTATAATTGTCTTATTGAATGGAATAACAGTATTGGATGGAATATAAGTATTCTGTTCTCATTTGTTACTCCATTTTACAAATGGAGGCAAGAATGAAATGAAGGAAACTGTATTAATATAGTACTCTTTTCCACCCTTGAATCTCACATCCAGATTCAAATATTAAAATTTTACCACATTTATTCTCTCTTTTATATATATGTACAAACACACACATTTTCCTCTTGAACTTATACCCAAAATGATTCTATACCCTTAAATATTTCAGTGTTTGTTTTTTGCATTGGTTGATTTTCATGCTGCTGGTGAAGACATACCCGAGACTGGGAATAAAAAGAGGTTTCATTGGTCTTACAGTTCGACATAGCAAGGGAGTTCTCAGAATCATGGTGGGAGGCAAAAGGTGGCACTTCTTACGTGGTGGCAGCAAGAGAAAATGAGAAGCAAAACTAGAAGCTCCTGATAAATCCATCAGATCTCATGAGACTTATTAACTATAATGAGAATAGCACAGCAAAGACTGGCCATCATGATTCAATTACCTTGCCCTGGTCCCTCTCGCAACACTTAGGAATTCTGTCAGATACAATTCAAGTTGATATTTGGATTGAGACACAGCCAAACCACATCATTCTGCCCCCGGCCCCTGCAAATCTTCTGTCCACACATTTCAAAACCAATCTTGCCTTCCCAGCAGTCCCCCAGAGTCTTAAATCGTATCAGCATTAACCCAAAAGTCCACAGTCCAAAGTCTCATTTGAGGCAAGGCAAGTCCCTTCTGCCTGTGAGCATGTAAAATAAAAGCAAGCTAGTTACTTCCCAGATACACTGGGGGTACAGGTATTGGGTGAATACAGCCATTCCAAATGGAATAAATTGGCCAAAACAAAGGGGTTACAGGGCCCATGCAAGTCCAAAATCCAGCAGGGCAGTCAAATTTTAAGGCTTCAAAATGATCTCCTTGGACTGCAGGTCTTATATCCAGGTCACACTGATGTAAGAGGTAGTAGGTTCCCATGGTCTTGAGTAGCTCTGCCCCTGGGTTTTGAAGGGTACAGCCTCCCTCCTGGCTGCTTTCACAGGCTGGTGTTTAGCATCTGCAACTTTTTCAGGTGCACTGTGCAAACTGTCAGTGGATCTGTTCTTCTGGGATCTGGAGGACGGTGGCCCTCTTCTCAAAGCTCCACTAGGGGTGCCCCAGTAGGGATTCTGTTTGGGGGCTCTCAGCCCACGTTTCCCGTCCACGCTGCCCTAGCAGAGGTTCTCCATGAGGACCCCACCCCTGCAGCAAACTTTTACCTGGGCATCCAGTCATTTCTATACATCCTCTAAAATCTAGGTGGAGGTTTCCAAACCTCAGTTCTCGACATTTGTTCCACCACAGGCTCAACACCACATGGAAGTTACCAAGGTTTGGGGCTTCCACCTTCTGAAGCCACAGCCTGAGCTATACATTGACCCCTTCTAGCCATGGCTGGAGCAGAGTGGCTGAAACACAGGGCACCAAGTCCCTAGGCTGCACACAGCACAGAGACCATGGACCTGGCCCACAAAACCACTTTTTCCTCCTGGACCTCTGGTCCTGTGGTGGGAGGGGCTGCCGTGAAGGTCTCCGGCATGGCCTGGAGACATTTTCCTCATGGTCTTAGGGATTAATATCTTGATATCTTATAGACTCTTAACAGTAGTAGGTGAAACTAGCAAGAAAAGTGTGAGGTTACAGAGAAAAAGGCTGGTTCTATGAAAATGATCTGTAGCTTCTTGATGCTTTGGAAATTAGGCTCCTTGCTACTTACTCAAATTTCTGTAGCCAGCTTGAATTTCTCCCCAGAAATGGGTTTTTCTTTTCTATCCCATAGTCAGGATGCAAATTTTTTTCTGAACTTTTATGCTCTGCTTCCCTTATAAAACTGAGTGCCTTTAACAGAACCCAAATCACCTCTTGAATGCTTTGCTACCTAGAAATTTCTTCCACCAGATACCCTAAATCATCTTTCTCAAGTTCAGAGTTGCACAGACTGACCTTTAGGGCAGGGGCAAAATGCCACCAGTCTCTTTGCTAAAACCTAACAAGAGTCACCTTTACTCCAGTTCCCAAAAAGTTCCTTATCTATATCTGAGACCACCACAGCCTGAACCTTACTGTCTGTGTCGCTATCAGCATTTTGGGCAAAGCCATTCAACAAGTCTCTAGGTGGTTCCAAACTTTCCCACATTTCCTGTCTTCTTCTGAGCCTTCCAAACTGTTCCAACCTCTGCCTATTTCCCGGTTCTCAAGTTGCTTCTACATTTTCAGGTAGCTTTTGAGCAATGCCCTACTCTGCTGGTACCAATTTACTGTATTAGTCTGGTTTCGTGCTGCTGATAAAGATATACCTGAGACTCAGAAGAAAAAGAGGTTTGATTGGACTTACAGTTCCACATGGCTGGGGAGGTCTCAGAATCATGGCGGGGAGGCAAAAGACTTCTTACATGGTAGCAGCAAGAGAAAAATGAGGAAGAAGCAAAAGTAAAAACCTGTGATAAACCCATCAGATTTTATGAGATTTATTAACTATAACAAAAGTAGCACGGGAAAGACTGGCCTCCATAATTCAGTTACCTTGCCCTGGGTCCCACCCACAACACGTGGGAATTCTGGGAGAAACAATTCAAGTTGAGATTTGATTGAGGACCCAACCAAACCATATCATCTCCTAATGACAAAGATTTTACATAATCACAGTACATTTGTTAAAATCAGGAAATTATCATTGATATAATACTGTCATCTATAGAATTTATTCACATTTCATCAATTGTCCCAATAATATCAGGGACAACAAATTTGTCAAGCTCTACAAGTATTAATGAAGGACAGTGCCACATAAATAAAGCATACCCTTAGATTGAAATTAGCATTTGTAAAGAAGTTGCCTTCTGAGATAATTAATGGCCACGAGCCTCTGTTAATATATTTACCTTCCTTATATCCTACAATTTGACTTTGAATTTTAGGGAGAGTAGGGAGTAGTAGAGAGTAAATTATTTTTGTTTTTGCCATTTGACCCTTTCCAGTTCCTGACAGAACAGTAGTGCATGCCCAGAACATCCTTTGGGAGGAATCCTAGCATTGTTTCCCTCACTTCGCTGTAACCCTTTGTTTCTTGTCTTTCTTTCATACTTACTAAGCATGTGCTGAGCACTGAATTAAAATGATAGAACCACGTGTATGTACTGATCGTGCTGTTTTGTTCTTAGGGAATAGGTTGTTTGGGCAGAAACCACTTAAAAACATTTCTGAGTAAACTTTTATTATATCTTATAGGGATGTAAAAATGGCCCTTTATAGACTCTTTGGTATTTATTTTTATTTTTTAAACATTGGATCTTGTTGCGTTGCCCAGGCTGGAGTGCAGTGGCTCCAGCACTGCAGCCTTGAATTCCTGAGCTCAAGCATCCCTTCTCCATCAGCCTCCCAGGTAGCTGGGACTATAGGCTCATGCCATTGCACTAGGCTTTCCTTGGTATTTCTTAAACATGCATTTAGCATTTCTTAAGGAATGCCTCCATGTAAACCTTAAACGTGAAGAAGCTGTATCATTCCTCAAGGCCTTTGTCCCTGTTGTTCCGTTTACCTTAATTCTCTGTCCCCAGATAGTTGCATGGTTTGTTCCCCTAACTCCTTCAGATCACTGGTCAAGTAGAACTTCCCTTGACCAAATAATAACTACCTTTCCCTCTCGCTTCCTCATCTGTACTCCCTATCCATTTTCTCCATAAAATTTACCATATTGATACATTATTACTTTCACAGGTTTGCTTGTATACTGTCTTCCATAGGAGTGTAAGTTCCATGATGGCTGGAGTTATCTGTTTAGTTTACTATATCCCCAGAGCCTTTAATAGTGTGTTGACATAGTAGACGCTCAGTAAATATTTATGAGGTGATGCATGTGCTGCTGTTCTGAGTCTGACTGTGACAGTATTTTTTCCCCTAAAAAAATTGCAATTCTGAGGGAATTATTTAATACTACAACTTAAATGTTATCTTTCTGAGTAGGGAAGCTTTAAAATAATTTGTCTTAGAACTTTTCTTTCAAAGGTTTTATTTTCTATTATGTTATTTATTTGGTTCTACACAATTTTCTTACCAAATATATTGAAAAAAAGAATGATTGCAATGAGTTAAATGAATTTTTTTTTTAATAAAATGAAAATGTTTTCTTATTTAATGTCAGTCTCGTTTCAGACCAATTTTAGAATAAATTAATTACATCTGTTTTTATGGGTGATGTTTGTACTTGCTGGGCTATTTTGAGTTTTTTTTTTTTTTTTTTTAAAGATAGGATTTATTTATTTATTTATTTATTTAGTGACGGAATTTTGTTCCTGTTGCCCAGGCTGGAGAGCAATGGTGATATATGGGCCCACTGAAAATTTTGCCTCCTGGGTTCAGGTAGTTTTCTCGTCTCGCCTCCCAAGTAGCTGGGACCACAGGTGCCCACCACCACCCTCAGCTAATTTTTGTAATTTTAGTAGAGACGGTGTTTCACCATGCTGGCCAGGCTGGTCTCGAACTCCTGACCTCAGGTGATCTACCTGCCTTGGCCTTCCAAACTGCTGGAATTACAGGCCCAAGCTACCACGCCCTGCCAAGATAAGAAATGTTCTGTGAACTTATTTTTGAGTGATCACTATCACTTGCCTTCTATTAATGCTTCCTATTAGTAAATGATTGATTAAATAGTTTGTGGAAACTTTCTTCTGATCAGCAATGTGGTAACTCTTTTGAAGTTGATAAAGGTTGGGCAGGAACTCTAGTTGTAAAATGTTATCCTTACATGTTATCTTTTAGCATTGCCGATGCTTCTTTGCAGGAAAATGTGAATGTGACATAGTAACCACTGGTGACTAGGTTATAGTGAAATATGTTAGTAGCTTTAAGATTACTTAAAAGGGAATATTTTAAAGAACAATTTGTTTCCTTAATAAAATATTACATAATGAAATATATTTAATATTTAAAAACTCCTAAACATTCTATTGAGTATATTTGCTAGGAGAAACCTTTTGGAAATTTAAAATAACTTTTGTCTAAATACTATTCATGAAACTTATATTTAAACTTTTGAGTTGAAATGTGAAATCCTTTAAATATGATAGCATCTGAATCAGTGGCTTCTTAGCTGGCATTTCTGTGTATTCGCTTAGACTCCGTATCCTAAATTATTCAACCTACCAGTTACAGTACTGGCTGCCATTTTTTCTTTTTTGGTAAAATAAGGAAAAAGCAATGAAAGAAAGAAATATATGATATTTTATTTCTGTGTTTAAATAAATGCATACAGCTTTTTAAAAACACCTTTATCAATATATAATTTATATGCTGTAAAATTCTCTTAAGTGTATATAATTCAGTGATTTTTAGAATATTAACAGAGTTTCACAACTCTCACCACTGTAGAATTTTAGAATGCTGCCATCACTTGAAAAAGATCCCTCCTGCCTATTTGCAGTTATTCCCAATCTCCCCTAACCCCTGCTCCAGGTTCTTTTGCAGGTTTGCAGTTCATTTGTTCATAAGCAGAAAACATTTTTAAAAATATGATTTCCTGCCTTTCCTGATAGTCCACAAACATACCCAACCCATAATGTAGCTGACCATAGGCAGTGCAGTGCTAGTCAGTACTCTTGGGTAAAGAACAAAGGGACTTGTATTATGGAAAGAGAAAGTGTTTGTTTCTTGTTTCCTGCTTGACCCTGGACAGTATTTTGATATACCTAGTTTCTCTTTGAGATCCTTTTGCTGCTTGAGTGTGTATCTCTTTCCCTGGGCATCCGCTACTATGATGCTGCCTTAAGAATTTACCTTTACGTATCAGTTGATTTGCCCTTCTCTTCTGTTCCTCCTTGGGCAAAATTCTCTGTCCTTTGCAGTTTCTCTCTCCAACAAATGAAACCAAATCAAATCCAATTCTTACTGCTTTTAATCTTGGGTATTATAAGGAAAGAAATAAAGCAAACATGATAATTTGAGGAGGATTGATACTTCTGGATGGATGAAGAAATTGCATCTTTAAACCTGTATCATTAGCCTCATCAGTAAGTGACTTGGCATTTTGAAAAGCTGACAAAGTAGAGTAAAATTAGTCAGGCAGTATAAGGGAATTTAGTTTGGAATGATGGAATTACCATAGTAGGAGACACCGTATTCACAGTTAACATTTAGAGATTTGCCCCTGTCATGGTCTCAGCTGGCTCTCTCCATTTTTTATGTTTTGAGCCTAAGTTTCTCAATCTTTAAAATGCAGTGGTAATATTACTTCCTCACATATTTGTTAGGATTAGACAGACAGTGTATTTGGAAATACGATGAATAGTGTCTTACATATTCAGTAAGATGGTAGCTTCCTCTAAACGTACTCCCCTAGCAGTTTTGGCAGCAGTAACCCACGTGGCTCAAGGTCTTAGCTATCCTTTGTAAGTTAGAGACTGCTTAAATTTTTATACCAGACATTGTGCTGGGTACAGAGCATACAGAGATCAATAACATGAAGTCCCTATTCTCAAATAGATCACTGTTTCTGAGAGAAGACAGATAAAACAATTAACTGTAAATCATTTTGATAAACGTTATTTTTAAAGTGCTGTTGGGGCATTGGAGAAGGCTTTATAGAATAAGTCTTAAAAGGAAATTACTGTTAGCATTAAGTTATTTGTTTCTCATTGTATTTTTTTTTTTTTTTTTTTTTTTGAGACGGAGTTTCGCTCTTGTTACCCAGGCTGGAGTGCAATGGCGCGATCTCGGCTCACCGCAACCTCCGCCTCCTGGGCTCAGGCAATTCTCCTGCCTCAGCCTCCTGAGTAGCTGGGATTACAGTCATATGCCACCATGCCCAGCTAATTTTTTGTATTTTTAGTAGAGACGGGGTTTCACCATGTTGACCAGGATGGTCTCGATCTCTTGACCTTGTGATCCACCCACCTCGGCCTCCCAAAGTGCTGGGATTACAGGCTTGAGCCACCACGCCCAGCCTGTATTTTCTTTATAAAAAATATGTAAGAAAGCTTTTCTGTTTGCTAATTCACCATGATAATCAGAAACTGAAGAGAAATTTCTTCTCAGAAGAGCACGTGGTTTCATCTTATTTCTCAAATCATGTGAAAGCTACAAGGCAAGTGTATTGAGATCACAATAAAATTTCTGTTCATTTTTGAGACATGTAAGGTCTTTTACATTATTTATACTTAATAATGATTTATCTTTCAGTCAACCTCATTAATCCACTTTTCTGCAGGGTTTCCATACCTTAAAACTGTCATTTTTATCTGAAAGTTAGTAGTCATGTAATACTGTACAAATTTTAGGGGTGTGTGTGTATGTATATGTGTGTGTGTGTATATATATATATATATATATATGCCTGTCAAAATTTAAATTAGCATTTAAATAAAAAGCTTAGCAGTTATCAGGTACTGCAATGTTATATTTTTTGCCTATGTATTACAGTGTAGCTGAAACTCTTCAAGATGGGGGTGGGAGGGCACTGTTCATTTTACCAAGAATGCACCCTGTCCAGACTTCACCTGCTGTAACTTGGGGAGGTGTTTTTTGTTTTTTGTTTTTTTTTTTTTTTAAAGACAGGGTCTCCCTCTGTTGTCCAGGCTGGAGTGCACTGGCAGGATCTCAGCTCACTGCAACCTCTGTTCAAGTGATTCTCGCACCCTAGTCTCCTGAGTAGCTGGGGCTATAGGCATGTACCACAACGCCCAGCTAATTTTTGTATTTTTAGTAGAAAGAGGGTTTTGCCATGTTGGCTAGTCTGGTCTTGAATTCCTTGCCTCAAGTGATCTGCCTACCTCAGCCTCCCAAAGTGCTGGGATTACAGGTTTGAGCCACTGCACCCAACCCACGTAATACGTCAAATGCCACTGTCTCTACAAAGCCTGCATTAATATCATTGGCCAACATTCGTTTTTACCTCTTCTGTGTTCCTGTCATTTGTACTTGATACCGTAACCATTATCTGGTTATTAGAGTTCAAGCTTCTTGAAGGCAGCATTTGTGTTTTGTCATCTTTGTTTAATACTTTGGTCAAAATAGACACATAATGCATTACTGGTGATTTAAATTGGATCTAGGAAACTCAGGTTTGATGAAAAAGTCTTTTATTATTCTTTAACCCCTCTTAGAATTTTGACTCTAAAATCAGGGATTGTGAAATCTCTTGTATGTTCTGTTTGCTACTGCCAACATGCAAATGTAGTTCACACTGATCGTGTGCAGTAGCTCATACCTGTAATCCCAGCAGTTTGAGAGGCTGAGGCAGGAGGATTGCTTGAGCCCGGAAGATTGCTTGAGCCCAGAAGTTTGAGACCAGCCTGGATACCATGATGAAACCCTATCTTTACAAACAACACAAAAATTAGCTGGGCATGGTAGTATGTACCTATAGTCCCAGCTACTTGGGAGGCTGAGGTAGAAGGATAACTTGAGCCAAGGAGGAAAGAGATTTCAGTGAGCCAAGATCTTCCCCACTGCACTCCAGCCTGGGTGATAGAGTGAGACTGTCTCAAAAAAAAAAAAAAAAAAAAAAAAAAAAGTGGCTTAAACAGGATAGAAGTTTATTTCTTCTTCACATGGGTCTGGACATGAACTGTTAAGTATGAGTAGAGTAGTTCTGTCATCTTCACCATGGGGCTTTTGTAATGGATCCAAAGTAGCAGGTTCATTCCTTATTGTCTCCCAGCAAATGGAAAAGGAGAAGAGGCCAGGGGAACAAAGGCCCAGTGTGGTAATGGCAAAATACATCATTTCTGTTTACATTCTACAGGAGAGGCTGAGAAATACAGTCTTCCTATCAGGACAGCCACATTTCTAGCTAAAATTCAGAAGCCTTTACTACTTAAAGGAAGAATGGCAAAATTGGCATTAAAGATAGTAATTTTGGCCATAATTTTTAGCTTTATTTCCATTTTTAAAAATAGTAGATCAGTTGTTCCAGGAATCAAAGAATTTGCGTATTTGACTGAGTCATCAGACCTAGCAGATTTTAAAAATTATATAGCCCATTCCCTTACTGTAGGTGACACAGGTCATATAAGAGCCTTCCCAGTGAGAAATTTACCGTCTACTTTAGGAGACAGAACTAATTACAGATGAAAAAAGAGCACATACCTATTGTGGCACATTTTATGTGATATACTGTCATGAGTATAGACATTCATAGGAGATAAATATTTCCTGTAATCTAAAATAGAGGAAAATAGGAAACTGTTAAAGATTTGGAGTTGGAAACTGAAATGGTGCAAGAGTGTAAACTGGTAATAGAGTTCACAGTGGATGAATTATCTTTCTCCCTCTTAATCTGATTATGGAATTCAGAGTGGATGACCTCCCTCCCTTTTGCTCTGCCTAATCTCTGAGGTTACCTATGACTTTTTAGCCTCAGTTACCACATTCAGATGTTTTTTCTTAGCCCCATTACTCTTGTCTTCTTTGGAACATTTGATACCATTGAACGTCTTTTTAAAAAGTATTTTTATTTTACTTTAAGTTCTGGGGTACATTTGCAGATCTTGCAGGATTGTTACATAGGTATACATATGCCATGGTGGTTTGCTGCCTTCATCCTCCCGTCACCTATGTTAGTTATTTCTCCTAATGTTTTCCCTCCCCAATCTCCCCACCCACTGCTATCCCTCCCCTCACCCCCAACAGACCCCCAGTGTGTGATGTGATTTTTTTTCCTGTTTTTGAAAACAGCTTTTCTTTGAAACGACCTCATTCTCTAATTTTGTATTTCCTTTCATTGTCTCCTTAAGATTTAGTACTCTGCTTTTTTTTTGCTCTTTTTGTTCTTAGTACTGCAGCTGTCATCTTAAAAAAAGGTGCAGGTGCAGGTGCATGTGTGTGCGTCGTGCGTGCATGTGTGCGTGTGTATGCACGTGTGTGTATGTATCCAGTTTGAACTTTAATCCTGTATTCTTAATTGCCTGCTGGACATTTTCATCTTGATGTATCATTGTCCTTTAAAGCATTCAATGGATCACCTGCACAATTTCTGATTCCACAAGTACCCTTATGCTTTATATCCCAGATGCAAAATTTGCATCTACCTTCTCCTTTGCCACTATATGTTTCATGAATAAGTCCTGTCAGTTCTTCCTGGTGATTTCATATTTGTTTGTTTCCATTCTTACTACTGCCAAATTTATTAGTTCCTTAATTACATTAGGTATATGAAGGCAAATCAGGAAGTGTGCTGAATGCTTGAGTTAGACTGTGGAGAATGCTCTAGAACCTTGCTATTCAAAATGTCATCTGTAGATGGCAGCATAGGCATCACTGGGAACTTGTTAGGATACAGAATCTTAGAAGCTACTCTGGGGGCTACAGAATTAGAATAGTCATTAGAATATTCATTTTCATGATTTTTCCAGTTGATGCGCATGCACATTAGGGTTTGAGAGACACTGATCTAGAGTTCACTGTGCATTTCTCCTTTCCTCCTCTCTTCTCCGCCTCAACCCCCTATTTTCTGATTAGAGTGCATTAGTACCATCATAGCTCAAAGGGATTTCAAACTTCTAGGCTCAAGTGATCCTTCTGCCTCAGCCTCCCAAGTAGCTAGACCTGCAGGCATGTGCCACTACATGCAGCATGTAGTTTTTAAGTTTTAGTAGAGACCACTGTGGTCTCACTGTTACCCAGGCTGTTCTCAAACTCCTGGCCTCAAGTGGTCTTCCCACCTTGGCTTCCCAAAGTGCAGGGATTACAAGTGTGAGACACTATTTCCCGCCCACTGTGTATCTCTTTAACCTTTCTTCATTTGAGACTTAATTGCTAAAAATAATTAAACCCCTAGTTATTATTCTGTAACTATTTACATTAATGTGTAAGCTTCAAAACAGATTGTTCTGTTGTCAGTTGTGTTAGAAGTGATGAGACAGAGTGGAAAGTAACTGGGGGAGGCAACTCTATTTATAGTAGTCATAGATGACCCAGATGTATGTTTGCCAGTTTATAGATGTCATTTCTCAAATATAAAAGCAGAATATTTGGGGATAAGTTGCATGCACAAAATCTTCCTGTGTAATTAAGGAATTTGAGGGGGGCATTGTTAGTTTTACTATATTGTAATTTCTGGCTTTAATGTTGTTTTGTAGAGCAGTGTCACCTTTAGATAAATAACATATACTTAAGACAGGTGGCTACATTTTTAAAAAGCTTTATTTTTTATTTTTTTGATAGGGAGTCTCGCTCTGTCACCCAGGCTGGAGTGCAGTGGTGGGATGGATCTCTGCTCACTGCAACCTCTGCCTCCTGGGTTCAAATGATTTTCCTGCCTCAGCCTCCTGAGTAACTGGGAGTACAGGCATCCACCACCATGTCTGGCTAATTTTTGTATTTTTAGTGGAGATGGGGTTTCACCATGTTGGCCAGGCTGGTCTTGAACTCCTGACCTCAAGTGATCTGTCTGCCTCGGCCTCCCTAAGTGCTGGTTTTATAGGCCTGAGCCACTGTGTTCAGCTGCTTGATTTTTATTGATATCTCATACTATATGCATACATTTTTCATAGTCACATAATTTATAGAAGTGTGTTAGGAATACAATTCTGAATATTTGGCATATTTTCCAGATATTACTTTTATTTTTTCATTTTACTTGATTTTGTAATATGATTTTCAATATGTGAAAATCGTAAGAATTTTTTTTCTTTTTTTTTTTTTTGAGATGGAGTTTCGCTCGTCACCCAGGCTGGAGTGCAATGGCACGATCTCGGCTCACTGCAACCTCCGCCTCCTGGGTTCAAGCAATTCTCCTGCCTCAGCCTCTTGAGTAGCTGGGACTACAGGCGTGTGCCACCATGCCCAGCTAATTTTTTGTATTTTTAGTAGAGACGGGGTTTCACCATGTTGACCAGGATGGTCTCGATCTCTTGACCTTGTGATCCACCCACCTCGGCCTCCCACAGTGCTGAGATTACAGGCGTGAGCCACCATGCCCGACTCAGGAAATTTTTAAATTATTGTGAAAGAATATATTCAAAGGTATGAAGAATTGTACAGCTAAGGCTTGTATTATTTTATCCATACGTGAGGTTTTTTTTTTTAGAACTTTTTGACCATGAACTGAAGAACTAACATTTTGTAGCACACCTCAGTTCATATATGCATATTATATGTTACTGAAACAAAAGTTTATATTTTTGCCATACAGCTTAGGAATTTAGTGTTACCATTGCTCTCCAAGCCCACAAGGAACTTTTCCCTGATCACATACTCTTTCTTCACCACCAGTCGCCTGCCTCAGTTGCATGACATTTATAGACACCTTTAATTAATATGCAATATGCTATTATTTTACATATTTTTTCAACTTACATGTAAATGGTTTCAACCTGTATATATTTATCTGTAACCTTTCTTTATGTCAGTGTTATATTTGAGATTTAGCCATGTTGATTCAAGGCTTTTTGTTTTTGTTTTTGTTTTTTTAAATTATACTTTAAGTTCTGGGGTACATGTGCAACTCATGCAGGATTGTTAAATAGGTATACACATGCCATGGTGGTTTGCTGCATCCATCCCCTTGCTGTCTACATTAGGTATTTTTCCTAATGTTATCCCTACCCAATTCCTCCACCCCCTGCTATCCCCCCCCCTTACCTAGCCCCCCCCCACCCTCCCCAACTGGCCCTGGTGTATGATATTCCCCTCCATGTGTCCATGTGTTCTCATTGTTCAGCACACACTTATGAGTGAGAACATTCGGTGTTTGGTTTTCTGTTCTTGTGTCAGTTTGCTGAGAGTGATTGTTTCTAGCTTCATCCATGTCCTTGCAAAGGACGTCAACATATCCTTTTTTATCCTTCATCCTTTTTTATAGTATTCCATGGTATATATGTGCCATGCTTTCTTTATCCAGTCTATCATTGATGGGCTTTTGGGTTGGTTCCAAGTCTTTGCTATTGTAAACAGTGCCACAGTGAAAATACATGTGTATGTATCTTTATAATAGAACAATTTATAATCCTTTGGGTATATACCCAGTAATGGGAGTGCTGTATCAAATAGTGTTTCTTGTTCTAGATCCTTGAGGAATTGCCACACTGTCTTCCACAATGGTTGAACTAGTTTACACTCCCACCAGTAGTGTAAAAGCATTCCTGTTTTTTTGCATCCTCTCCAGCATCTGTTGTCTTCTGATTTTTTAATGATCACCATTCTAACTGGTGTGAGATGGTATGTCATTGTGGTTTTGATTTGCATTTCCCTAATGACCAGTGATGTTGAGCTTTTTTTCACGTTTGTTAGTTGCATAAATGTCTTCTTTTGAGAAATGTCTGTTCATATCCTTTGCCCATTTTTTGGTGGGGTGGGTGTTTTTTTTCTTTTAAATTTGTTTAAGTTCTTTGTAGATTGTGGATACTAGCCCTTTGTCAGATGAGTAGCATGCAGAAATTTTTTCCCATTCTGTTGGTTGCTGGTTCACTCTAATGACGGTTTCTTTTGCTGTGCGGAAGGTCTGGAGTTTAATTAGATCCCATTTGTTCATATTGATTTTTATTGCCATTGCTTTTGGTGTTTTAGTCATGAAGTCCTTGCCTATGCCTGTGTCCTGAACGGTACTGCCTAAGTTTTCTTCTAGGGTTTTTATGGTGTTAGGTCTTATGTTTAAATTTTTAATTCATCTGGAGTTAATTTTTATATAAAGTATAGGGAAAGGGTCCAGTTTCAGCTCTCTGCGTATGGATAGCCGGTTTTCCCAGTACCAGTTATTAAATAGGGAGTCCTTTTCCCATTGCTTGTTTTTGTCAGGTTTGTCAAAGATCAGATGTGTAGGTGTGTGGTGTTATTTCTGAGGCCTCTGTTCTGTTCCATTGGTCTGTATCTCTGTTTTGGTACCAGTACTGTGCTGTTTTGATTACTGTAGCCTTGTAGTATAGTTTGTAGTCAGGTAGCGTGATGCCTCCAGCTTTGATTTTTTTGTTATGTTTTGTTTTTTTTGTTTGCTTAGGATAGTCTTGGCTATGGAGGCTCTTTTTTGGTTCTATATGAAGTTTAAGGTGTTTTTTTCCCCAGTTCCTTGAGGGTTTAATGGTACCTTGATGGGGATAGCATTGAATCTGTAAGTTACTTTGGGCAGTATGGCCATTTTCACCATATTGATTCTTCTTAACCATGAGTATGGAATGTTTTTCCATCTGTTTGTGTCTTCTTTTATTTCCTTGAGCAGTGGTTTGTAGTTCTCCTTGAAGAGATCCTTCGTATCCCTTGTAAGTTGTATTCCTAGGTGTTTTATTCTCTTTGTAGCAATTCTGAATGGGAATTCGCTCATGATTTGGTTCTCTGTCTGTTATTGGTGTATAGGAATGCTTGTGATTTCTGCACATTGATTTTGGATCCTGAGACTTTGCTGAAGTTACTTACCAGCTTAAGGAGATTTTGGGCTGAGATGATGGGGTCTTCTAAATATACCATCATGTCATCTGTAAATAGAGACAATTTGACTTGTCTTTTTCTGATTGAATACCCTTTATTTCTTTTTTCTTGCCTGATTGCTCTGGCCAGAACTTCCAATACTATGTTGAACAAGAGTGGTGGAGAGGACACCCTTGTCTTGTGCCGGTTTTCAAAGGGAATGTTTCCAGTTTTTGCCCATTCAGTATGATACTGGCTGTGGGTTTGTCATAAATAGCTTTTATTATTTTGAGATATGTTCCATCGATACCTAGTTTATTGAGAGTCTTTAGCTTAAAGGGCCTTCTCTGCATCTATTGAGATAATCATGGTTTTTGTCTTTGGTTTGGTTTATGTGATCAATTATGTTTATAGATTTTTGTATATTAAACCAACCTTGCATCTCAGGAATGAAGCCAACTTGATGGATAAGCTTTTTGATGTGCTGTTGCATTTGGTTTGCCAATCATGCATGTTGGCCTGAAATTTTCTTTTTTTAGTTGTGTCTCTGCCAGGTTTTGGTATCAGAGTGATGTTGGTTTTATAAAATGAGTTAGGGAGGATTTCCTCTTCTTGTATTGTTTGTAAGAGTTTCAGAAGGAATGGTACCAGCTCCTCTTTGTACCTATAGTAGAGTTTGGCTGTGAACCCATCTGGTCCTGGACTTTTTTTTATTGGTAGGCTATTTATTAATTATAGTCTCAACTTTAGACCTTGTTACTGGTCTTTTCAGAGATTCAACTTCTTGATTTAGTTTTGGGCAGTGTCAGTGACCAGGAATTTACCCATTTCTTCTGATTTACTGGTTATGTGCATAGAGCTGTTTGTGGTAATCTCTGATAGTAGTTTGTATTTCTGTGGAATCGGTGGTGATATCTCCTTTATCATTGTTTATTGTATCTATTTCATCCTTCTCTCTTTTCTTTTTTATTAGCCTGACTAGTGGTCTGTTTTGTTGATCTTTTCAAAAAACCAGCTCTTGAATTTATTGATTTTTTTGAAGGGTTTTTTGTTTCTCTGTCTCCTTTAGTTCTGTTCTGATCTTAGTTATTTCTTGTCTTCTGCTAGCATTTGAATTTGTTTGATCTTGATCCTCTTTTAATTGTGATGTTAGGGTGTTCTTTTAATTGTGATGTTAGGGTGTTGATTTTAGTTCTTTCCTCCCTTCTCATGTGGGCAATTAGTGCTATAAATTTTCCTGTAGACACTGCTTTGCATGTGTCCCAGAGATGCTGGTACATCGTGTCTTCTTTCTCATTTGTTTCGAAGAACATCTTTATTTCTGCCTTCATTTCATTATTTATCCAGTAGTCATTTAGGAGCAGGTTGTTCAGTTTCCATGTAATTGTGCAGTTTTGAGTGAGTTTCTTAATCCTGAGTTCTAATTTGATTACACTGTGGTCTGAGAGAGTATATGATTTCTGTTCTTTTGCATTTGCTGAGTAGTAATTTACTTCCAATTATGTAGTTAATTTTAGAGTAAGTCTGATGTGGTACTGAAAAGAATGTATATTCTGTGGATTTGGGTGGATAGTTCTTTAGTTGTCTATTAGGTCTGCTTGGTCCAGATTTGAGTTCAAGTTCTGGATATCCTTGTTAATTTTCTGTTTCATTGGTCTAATATTGACAGTGAGGTGTTAAAGTCTCCCACTATTATTGTGTGGGAGTCTGTCTCTTTGTAGGTCATTAAGAACTTGGTTTATGTATCTAGGTGCTCCTGTGTTGGGTGTGCATATATTTAGGATCGTTAGCTCTTCTTGTTGCATTGATCCTTTTACCATTATGTAATGCCCTTCTTTGTCTCTTTTGATCTTTGTTGGTTTAAATTTCATTTTATCAGACACTAGGATCGCAATGCCTGCTTTTTTTTTTTTTTTTTTTTCTCTCCATTTGCTTGTTAAATCTTCCTCCATCTCTTTATTTTGAGCCTATGTGTGTCATTGCATTTGAGATAGGTCTCCTGGATACAGCACACTGATGGGTCTTGACCCTTTATCCAATTTGCCAGTCTGTATCTTTTAATTGGAGCATTTAGCCCATTTTCATTTAACGTTAATATTGTTAAGTGTGAATTTGATCCTGCCATTTTGAGGCTAACTGGTTGTTGTGCTTGTTAGTTGATGGAGTTTCTTTATTGTGTCCATGGTCTTTACAATTTGGTATGTTTTTGCAGTGGCTGGTACTAGTTGTTCCTTTCCATGTTTAGTGCTTTCTTCAGGAGCTCTTGTAAGGCAGGACTTGTGGTGATGAAATCTCTCAGCAGTTGCTTGTCAGTCAAGAATTTTATTTCTCCTTCACTTATGAAGCTTAGTTTGGCTGGATATGAGATTCTGGGTTGAAAATTCTTTTCTTTAAGGAGGTTGAATATTGGCCCCCACTCTTTTGGCTTGTAAGGTTTCTTCCAAGAGATCCATTGTGAGTCTGATGAGCTTCCCTTTGTGGGTAACCTGGCCTTTCTCTCTGGCTGCCCTTAGCATTTTTTCATTCATTTCAACCCTGGTGAATCTGATGATTATGTGCCTTGGGGTTGCTCTTCTTGAGGAGTATCTTTGTGGCGTTCTCTGTATTTCCTGAACTTGAATGTTGTCCTGCCTTGCTAGGTTGGGAAAGTTCTCCTGGATAATATCCTGAAGAGTGTTTTCGAAGTTGGTTTCGTTCTCCCTGTTACCTTTGGGTACACTGATCAAACGTAGATTTGATCTTTTCACATAATCCCGTGTTTCTTGGAGGCTTTGTTCATTTCTTTTCACTCTTTTTTTCTCTAGTCTTAGCTTCTTATTTTATTTCATTGAATTGATCTTCAATCTTTGATATCCTTTCTTCCATGATCCAAGCCTGTTTGAAGCAGTCCTTGTTTCACATTCTTGCCAACACTTAGTACTAGTAGTTAAAAATTTTGTTTCCCTATATGTTGGGTGCAAAATATAACTGTAGAGTTAAAGAGCACTTGCACTAATTACCAGTGAGTTTGTGCATATTTTCATGCTTATTGGCCTGACCATACATTTCTTCTGTGAATTATTCATTAATATCTTTTTGTTCCTTTTCTGTTGGGCTGGTTGTGTTTTTCTTATTTTCTACATTTAATTTTTAAAATGTCTTTGATTTTTATTTGTTGGGAATCTTGTAAGCATATCTTATGCATTTAATAAAGAAATTATTTTTACAGTAGGGTATTAGTATGCCTGATTCAAATATGCTGAGTGAAAAAACTGTATAAATTAGTTTTAAAATATTAGAGTAGAGGGGAGGTTTCTAGGAAAGCAAAATGAGTAAAATCATTACGGTTCTTGTCATACTCACGGTCCCCATCCTGTTCCCTGCCTCATATCATTAAGGTTCTTGAAGATTGCCAAGACACATGTCTTCTTAGCAAACTGCTGCCTGTACCATTTGAAAATTTGAGCATGTGACTTCTGTAAGCTTCCGTTATAATTATATAAAACCCAGAATGCTTCTAATATGCTGTTATGTTTATTTTAGTTTTTAATATTTGCCTTTTTTTTTTTTGTTATTTCTTCTTCTTAATTAGGTCCTCGATGGGCTTCCTGGAATATTGGTGTGTTTATTTGCATCAGATGTGCTGGAATTCATAGAAATCTTGGGGTTCATATATCCAGGGTCAAATCAGTCAACCTAGACCAATGGACAGCAGAACAGATACAGGTAAACATTATATTACCAAGAAATTATTTAAAATATTTAAAATGATTTAAAAATATTTAACACTTCTTGCATTTAAGGATTAACGTTGAAAAGCAGTACTGCATATTGAAATGGCATATGCCACTTATAAAATTGGAATATTTGAGTTTTCAGTTCACAGATGTTTATTTCTTTTTGTGTCTATAGGAAAGTCAGTTTTTAATCCATTATTTCTAGAATGTTGACTTTAAACTCTTTTAAAAATGTTATTTTTTTTTTGTTGATAAAATTTGCTAGTACAATTCGATAGTTTGTTTTATTTATTTATTTTTTCGTCAGTAGAGGGAGTCTGGGTAAAGATAAAGTTAAAAAAACCACCTTTAGCCTGAAAGCTGACTTGAATAATTTCCTTTCTGTTCTGAGGTGTTCTTAGTTTTCAGACAAGGCCCAGGAGTTGTAAGAAAACATAGTGAACAAATGTTCTTATGACCAATCTAAACTTATTGATGAGTGGTTTAGCTCTGCTAGAGGTAGATTCGTAGTTTTAAAAGTTTGCCATTTTTCCAGTGTGGCAGTCTTAAATTCTCTTAAAATCTCTCTCTTTATCTTTTAGGTTGGCTGCTATTGTAAAAATGATTACTTTTACTGGTCTTATGTAATTCACGGTGAGGTTACACCACTTATTTATACCCTTTTGAAATTACTTTTAAGTCTCTCCAAAGTGCTAAATACATAAATATATGTGGTTGAAACTCAGTGATACACCTCTGAATCATAGAGAAACAACCCAATAGTTTACATGAATGGGGTGAGGTAAGGGTAGAAAAACAGAATGGAGATCTTCAGGCTATAAAGTCAAGCATAATTTATTTAGTTTCATCTTAAATTAGTTTTTGAGCTTTTTGCTGGCTAGAGCATAAAAGGAAATGCAGTCTTTTATGTATTTTCAGGATCCTTGAGGAGAAAACATACTAGTTACATCAAAGAAGCAGAGGTTTTTTAAACACTCCTGTAAGGCACAGTGTTCTTAATCTCTCTGTAGAACATGGTAACAGATGTCATGATGTTGTAAGTCTTTTTTTGTTTGAGACAGGGTCTTGCTATGTTGTCCAGGCTGGTCTCAAACTCTTAGGCTCAAGAGATTCTCCCATGCCAGCCCTCCAGGTAGCTGTGACTACAGGCATGCACCACCATGTCCAGCTGATGTTGTAACTCTTTCTCAAGTAACGGTGAGGTGTAGCTTGACAGTATAACTTGGTGTTTTTAATGGGTTATGGAGATACAAAACATCCAAGACTGAAGTATCTTGCTTTTTCAATGATTCATTTCAAACTAAGGATAAAACATGAGATCCCTCAACAGTTCAGTTCTTCAGAAATATTTTTCTCAGGTTGTTGAGAAGAAATGAATAGCAAATTATTTGAGATGGATAGCTGTGTAGCTTAGAGTAGAATTTTCTAATCAGAGGGCTGCAGTTCACTGGTTTTCTTTGGCATAGGTTACAAGAACATGGCAAAATATTGGATTTTTTTTTTAAATCTAAGGATTTTATAAACAGTTACTAAGTAATACATAATATTTGAAATTGTACTTGAACATTATTTGATTCCACCTCCCAACTTCTTGATAGGAATTGCTCCGTCTGCCTCCCTTCCCCTCCCCCCTCCTCTCCTCTCCCCTCCTCTCCCTTCCCCTTCCCTCTTTTTTTTTTTTTTTTTTTTTGACATGGAGTCTCACTCACTTCGTCACTCAGGCTGGAGTGCAGTGGTGCCATCTCTGCTCACTGCAGCCTTCATCTCCTGGGTTAAGCAATTCTCCGACCTCAGCTTCCCAAGTAGCTAGGATTACAGGTGTGTGCCACTGTAACCAGGTTTTTTCCTTGGATGTTGTGGGTACTTGGCCTCCAGCCTCTTAAAGAATAAGTGGTGGGGCCGCTTAAGCTGCACCATATGCTCCCAATGTGAATATCGGACCCAAAAATTGTTGCAGAAAGGTGATTTTATTTAGGTAGAGAAAAGAGAAGGAAAGGAGAAGAGGAGAAAGGCTTCCAGAAGAGTGTAGAAGGGGATTCCAGAGGGGAAATCCTGGAGGGAGATCCCTCCATGTGGGAGGGGATTCCAGAAAGCTGGAAAATCCAGCGCAGGTAAGGGAGCACGGATTTTTATCCTGAGAGAAACCCCCACCTTCTCCAAGACCCTGAGCCAATGAAAGGAGTTCCTTAGAACTTCCGATGGAGTGACTGACTTTTAGTTTCTTCCCGCTCCCACAAAATTCAAACATAAACCATTGAATCTCCCGGATGGGAGGGGGCCATGGTGCTGGGAAATTCTTGCCATTAAAGCTACGCCCCCTCATGGAGCCAGAAAGAAAACGCATTCCCTCACCACAACATGTTGCTAATTTTTGTATTTTTATTAGAGATTGGGTTTTGCCATGTTGGCTAGGCTGGTCTCGAACTCCTAACCTCAAATTATCTGCCTGCCTTGGCCTCCCAAAGTGGTGGGACTACAGGCATGAGCCCCTGCACCTGGCCTCCTATGTTTCTTTTCTTTTCTTTTTTTTTTTTCAGATGCATCTAAATCTTTTTTTTTTTTTTTAGGTTTTGGGGTACATGTGAAGAACATGCAAGATTGTTGCATAGGTACACGTGGTAGTGTGATTTGCTGCCTTCTCCCCCATCACCTATATCTGGCATTTCTCCTCATGCTCTCTCTCCCCAACTCCCCACCCCTCACTGTCCCTCCCCTATTTCCCCCCAACAGACCCCAGTATGTAGTGCTCCCCTCCCTGTGTCCATGTGTTCTCATTGTTCAACACCCACCTATGAGTGAGAACATGCAGTGTTTGATTTTCTGCTCTTGTGTCAGTTTGCTGAGAATGATGGTTTCCAGGTTCATCCGTGTCCCTGCAAAGGACACAAACTCATCGTTTTTTATGGCTGCATAGTATTCCATGGTGTATGTGTGCCACATTTTCCCTGTCCAGTCTATCATTGATGGGCATTTGGGTTGATTCCAGGCCTTTGCTATTGTAAACAGTGCTGCAGTGAACATTTGTGTGCACGTGTGCTTATAGTAGAACGATTTATAATCCTTTGGATATATACCCAGTGATGAGATTGCTGGGTCAAATGGAATTTCTATTTCTAGGTCCTTGAGGAATCGCCACACTGTCTTCCATAGTGGTTGAACTAATTTACACTCCCAGCAACAGTGTGAAAGTGTTGCTAGTTCTCCATATCCTCTCCAGCATCTATTGTCTCCGGATTTTTTAATGATCGCCATTTTAACTGTCGTGAGATGGTATCTCAATGTAGTTTTGACTTACATTTCTCTAATGACCAGTGATGATGAGCATTTTTTCATGTTTGTTGGCCTCATGTATGTCTTCTTTTGTAAAGTGTCTGTTCATATTCTTTGCCCACTTTTGAATGGGCTTGTTTGTTTTTTTCTTGTAAATCTGTTTTAGTTCTTTTTAAATTCTGGATATCGGCCCTTTGTCACATGGGTAGACTGCAAAAATTTTTTCCCATTCTGTTGGTTGCCGATTCACTCTAATGACTGTTTCTTTTGCCGTGCAGAAGCTGTGGAGTTTGATTAGGTCCCATTTGTCTATTTTAGCTTTTGTTGCCAATGCTTTTGGTGTTTTGGTCATGAAGTCCTTGCCTATGCCTATGTCCTACATCCTAGGTTTTCTTCTAGGGTTTTTATGGTGTTAGATCTTATGTTTAAGACTTTATCTATCTGGAGTTAATTTTAGTGCAAGATGTCAGGAAGGGGTCCAGTTTCTGCTTTCTGCGCATGGCTAGCCGGTTTTCCCAATGTCATTTATTAAACAGGGAATCCTTTCCCCATTGCTTGTTTTTGTCAGGTTTGTCAAAGATCAGGTGGTTGTAGACATGTTGTGTTGCCTCTGAGGCCTCTGTTCTGTTCCATTGGTCTATATCTCTGTTTTGGTACTGGTACCATGCTGTTTTGATTACTGTAGCCTTGTAGTATAGTTTGAAGTTCAGTATTGTGATGCCTCCTGCTTTGTTCTTTTTACTTAGAATTGACTTGGCTATGCGGGCTCTCTTTCGGTTCCATATGAAGCTTAAGGTGTTTCCAGTTCTGTGAAGAAGATCATTGGTAGCTTGATGGGGATAGCGTTGAATCTGTAAAATTACTTTGGGCAGTATGGCCATTTTCACGATACTGATTCTTCCTAACCATGAGCATGGAATGTTTCTCCATCTGTTTGTGTCCTCTCTTATTTTGTTGAGCAGTGGTTTGTAGTTCTCCTTGAAGAGGTCCTTTAGATTCCTTGTTAGTTGTATTCCTAGGTATTTTATTCTCTTTGTAGCAATTGCGAATGGCAGTTTGTTCTTGATTTGGCTCTCTTGAAGTCTGTTATTGGTGTATAGGAATGCTTGTGTTTTTTGCACATTGATTTTGTGTCCTGATACTTTGCTGAAGTTGCTTATCAGTTTCAGGAGATTTTGGACTGAGATGATGCGGTCTTCTCGATATACAATCATGTCATCTGCAAATAGAGACAATTTGACTTTCTCCTTTCCTATTTGAATACCCTTTATTTCTTTTTCTTGCCTAATTGCTCTGTCTAGAACTTCCAATAGTATATTGAATAGGAGTGGTGAGAGAGGGCATCCTTGTCTAGTGTCAGATTTGAAAGGGAATGCCTCCAGTTTTTGTCCATTCAGTATGATATTGGCTGTTGGTTTGTCGTAAATAACTTTTATTATTTTGAGATATGTTCCATCATTACCTAGTTTATTGATGGTTTTTAGCATAAAGGGCTGTTGAATTTTGTCAAAGGCCTTCTCTGCATCAGTTGAGATAATCATGTGGTTTTTGTTTTTGGTTCTTTTTATGTGGTGAATTACGTTTATAGACTTGCATATGTTGAACCAGCCTTGCATTCTCGGGTTGAATCCTCCTATGTTTCTTTTTACAAAATTGAGGTATAAAATCCTGGGTTGAGGTAGCCATGGCAGCTTATATCCTTTCTGCTTGTGTCTACCACCTGCCTTTGGCCATCATACTGATGTCCTGGGTCCCATGCTGGCCACAGTTTGCTGCTCAGCACCACCTGTGCTCCGTGGGGACTCTGATGAGGCTGGGGCTTTGCAGCTGGCTCCACAGTCAGCCTTGGTGGTTGCACAGGTACTGGGTAGAGGTTTCATAGTTGTGCCACCAATATGGTGATGTGCCCTCTTTGACATTAGAAGGAATCAGAGACTGTGTTCTATCTTGAAATTCTGTGACAAGGTTGACCCAGAAAAGCTCTCAGTGAATTCTTATTTTATGAAAGCCCTGTGCTTTGACAGTTTGGACCAAGTAGAGAGTAAGCATGGTCATGAAAGATAAATTTGGGTTTGAAATTCCTGGTATAGATGCAGAAAAGTTATGCATCTACAGATATAATCCACAAGATATTATAGATTATATTGCACATAAGAGAGATGTATATGAATAAAATATCAGACCCTTTTGCTTCACTTGGAAAAGACTCGGTTGATAATGGTGAGTGCCTGGCAAGTGAGAATGCAGGTGGGCATTATTGCAGACTTTGACAGAATGATTTTGCTTGACCTGGATTTAAATTGTGTAATTGTTTTACTCTAAAAATAAACCTATAAAACAAACAAACAAAAAAATTGTGGTATAATTACAGAGAGAACAATTAACAGATCTCATTTAGTTTTATGAATCTTGGCAAATGTCTATATGTCACCAATATGAAGATAGAGCATTTCTGCCACACTAGAAAGTTCCCTCAGGCCAGTTTCCAGTCATGTCCCCCAGGGGCATACACTGCACTGATTTCTATCCCATTAGGTTAGTTTTGCTATACATTAAAAAGTCTGTCTTTTTGAAGGTTGTTCTTACTAACTTTGACGTTTGATTTGGATGAGCCAAAGTGGTGATCAAAGTGTTACATAGTGTTCTGTATTCATAGATATTTTATAATAATTTCTTTGACATAAAAAGTGCTTCAGGCTGGGAGCAGTGGCTCACTCCTGTAATCCTGGCACTTTCGGTGGCCAAAGCAGGCAGATCACTTGAAGCCAAGAGTTTGAGACCAGCCTGGCCAACATGGTGAAGCCTTGTCTCTACTAAAAATTAGCCAGATGTGGTGACTACGACTACAGCCGTAGTCCCAGCTACTTCGGAGGTTAAGGTGGAGAATTGTTTGAGCCTGGCAGGAGGAGCTTGCAGTGAACCAAGGTCCTGCCACTGTACTCCAGCCTGGGCAATAGCATGAGACTCAGTCTCAAAAAAGAAGTGCTTGTGAGGTATTCATTTATGAAATTAAGAGAAATATTTTTACTGTACATAGTTATATAGTTATACCCGTTATCTTCCCCTGCTATCACTGTAACATTTCATAATTGTGTTTCTAATTTTCAAAGATGGTACTTAGTTTTGGCTAGCTCAGTTTTTAAAAAATATCTTTTATTAGTAAATGTGGAAACATGGTTTAATCTTTGAGCCCAGTCAAGCTGTTAAATAAAAATGTTTCTCTCTCTCTCTCTCTCTCTCTCTCTCTCTCTGTCTCTCTGTGTGTGTGTGTGTGCATATGTGTGTGTGTGTAATTCTGTAAAATGTAACTACTGTTTTTTCTCAAGATTACATATAAACTGATATATGTACCGTGTTTTTATCTGTTATTTATGTATATGTTATGTTTCAGTTTTAGATCGTCAATAATATATATAGCTGTTAGAATTGCTGTATGTTTATTTTTATAAGAAAATAATTGCCTCCCAAAACTTAGTTTGATTTTAATTACATAGAAATAAAGTTACCTTAAAAAAGTTGTAAAGGTTCTTTTAATGTGGTTCATGGTCAGATTAAATGTCTTTGATCTTGAGTTTATTTTCAGATACTTCCCAAATTTTTGGAAAGGATCAAGTTTTTTATACTTTTGTAAATACTGTAGCTTCCCCCTCCAAGATATTATGCATGTGGGTGGAGTGAAGAATGGAAAACCAGAATTAACTGTTGCTGTATAGCAGGTGTCCCCAAACTACGGCCCGCGGGCCGCATGCAGCCCCCTCAGGCCATTTATCCGGCCCCCCCGCCACGCTTCAGGAAGGGGCACCTCTTTCATTGGTGGTCAGTGAGAGGAGCACAGTATGTGGCGGCCCTCCAACGGTCTGAGGGACAGTGAACTGGCCCCCTGTGTAAAAAGTTTGGGGACGCCTGCTATATAGCAATGTCAACCAAATTCCTATATATGCCATATGGCAACAGGAAACAAGGATTTATGAAATTGTTTCAGTTTGGAAATTTTGGCTATAGTGATAGTTATTAATGTTTAGCATTTGTAAGCGTTAAGATTAGGAGATGTCTTTGTTTTACTTGCAGCTTGACAAACTAAAACTGAAATAATGAACTGTTTGGAAAGAAAGTTAATGTTATTGTTCCAGTTAATCTTAAAAACTTGTATGGTCTATGGTTCTTACTCCTTTCTCCCTTTTGCGTCTGTATTCTTAATTCTTTTCTTCTGTGCTTTCTAGTTTAATTTCCCTGACATGTCTAGACTTTGTCTTATTCCTGATGTTCTCATCAGTATCACATCTCTGTTTATTTTACACAGTGCATTCAGAGTAATTTTCCTAGAACGTTGCATTGGTCATTTTACCTCTCTTCTAAGAAATTTGCATTGATTCCTCTATGAGACTTATAAAAAAGTTTTATTTTCATTAAACTGATCTTCATGTTCCTCTGCCTTCTGGCTTCATCCTTTGTCTTTGAACTTTTATTTCAGATACTTTATAACAAATAGGTTTGGTTTTATCAGATAGCTTTCTATTCAAACAATCTGATAGTGTGTTCTTTTGTTTTGGTTCTGCTGTTGTCCTTGCTGGAAATGTATTTTTTGTTGTTATTTGTTTGTTTGTTTTTGTGATGGAGTTTTGCTCTGTTGCCCAGGCTGGAGTACTGTGGCGCAGTCTCACCTCATTGCAACCTCCGCCTCCTGGGTTCAAGCGATTCTCCTGCCTCAGCTTCCCAAGTAGCTGGGACTACAGGCATGAGCCACCATGCCTGGCTAATTTTTTTTTTTTTTTTGTATTTTTAGTAGAGGCATGGTTTTTTCATGTTGGCCAGGCTGGTCTTTGACTCCTGACCTCAGGTGACCCACCCACCCTGGCCTCCCAAAGTGCTGGAACAGGTATGAGCCACTGTGCTCTGCTGGAAATGTATTTTGTGTATTTCTTCTGGCAAACCAAATCCTTCCTGTGCTTTAAAGTTCAGCTTAAATCTCTGCTTTAAGAAAACCACCTTCTATATGTAGTATGTGCTCAATTATCTACGGCAAGTACCATATATTGTTACTTACCTTTGCTTATGTCTAACTAAATTGTAAGTTTCCAAATTGTAAGTTTCCAGCAGTTAGAAATTTATCATATGTGTCTTTGTGGTACTTTTGGTGGCTACCACTGTGCTAGGAACACAGTATGCACTTGATTTTTTTAATGGCATGCTGAGTGAGATCAGTCTTTGGTTTGATCAAATGCTGTGAGATAACACTTATTATCCTTAGCAATGAATGGGGAATGGAGAAAAAAAGAATCATGCACTCCCCTTCCCCATTTAGCCTGTATTTTTATATAGTCTTTTTTGTCTCTTGATCTCTGTCCTTTTCACTTCATGTTCCTGCATAGCTTTAACATTCCAAAAATACAGCAGCTGTAAGAGTGTTTAACTTAAGCTAGCATATGAAAGTTCCAAGGTAATATATGGAGGTACTAGAAAGGCAGTATATTTCAATGTTTAAAACTGTCCAGGAATGAAATTGATTGCCTTGGAAGATAGTTGGTTTACCGTTAAGTGGAATGGTTTGGAAGAGGCTGAACAACCACTTGCAAATGTGTGGCCGGGATTCAAGCATTCAGTAGGCAGATGTTTAGATGACTCTGGAGTTTCTTTCATTCTGAGAATGTTTTGGTTCTGTACTCAGTCCTCTTTAGTTACCATAGCAGTTCCAAAAACATTTTCATTTCTTGTCTTTGCATAAAAATTATGTCGTGGTTACTGTTGGTGATTCAGCTTTTACCAAAAGTGAAATTCAACCTCAGAGGATAAAAAATGTTGACACTCTCATGTAAATCAAAAGAATGTGAGAAGATTCTCAGGTTAAATCTGTAAAACGTGTCTTTTCTGAATCTGAAAGAAATGTTTTTGAATGCACACTTTTGCTGTTTATATTTTCTATTAAGAAAAAAAAGACCGGACGCAGTGGCTCAAGCTTGTAATCCCAGCACTTTGGGAGGCCGAGGTGGGTGGATCACGAGGTCGAGAGATCGAGACCATCCTGGTCAACATGGTGAAACCCCATCTCTACTAAAAATACAAAAAATTAGCTGGGCATGGTGGCTTGTGCCTGTAATCCCAGCTACTCAGGAGGCTGAGGCAGGAGAATTGCCTGAACCCAGGAGGCGGAGGTTGCGGTGAGCCGAGATCATGCCATTGCACTCCAGCCTGGGTAACAAGAGCGAAACTCCGTCTCAAAAAAAAAAAAAAAAAGAAAAAAAAAACCCCACTAAGCGGATAAGGTTTCTATTATAACGTAGTTATTCCTAGAAAAACCTATGAGCTAACCGGGTACCCTTTAGTTTAACTTAGCAATACCTATGTCATGGTATTGATTTGCTTGTCTTAATTTAAACTTTTGATCTTTCCTAGAAAAAAATTTCTTATGTAAGGCAAAATCAGGGGTTTTCTTCAGTCTTCATCACTAGTAAGCTTTGCTGTATTCTGTGGACTGAACTTGAATTCTCAGTCAGGCTAAATACAGAGTGAAGAGGCAAAAGAGTATTGATAGATACCATAAATATTTTACTGTAGTGTAAAAGGGCAACTAAAACTACGGGTACTTCTTATGTTAGTGATCATGTTGTCCCAATATTCAATGGTAAAATCAGGATGTATAGGATTATAAGAGGAGATGAAAGTGACTAAATACATTAAATAAAATTTCTGCTCTTTCACTCTCTGACACAGTTATTTCAAGTAAAATTGGGGTAAATTTTATTATTTAGAAGCATATTAATTTTTTAAATAAAATGACTTACAGTTGATTAAAGTACAATATTTGTGTGGTACTTCTGCTATCTTTAAAAAGTAAAAATCTGAAACTAGAGAGAACCTAGAATGTTGATAGACAGTTGAAATTTAAATTTTACATAAGATGTTTAAGTTTGTTTTACTTAGAGCAGGTTCCAAGAATGTATTGCTTTGATCCCTTCTCCTGGGTGCTGTCTTAGCTATTGGTGGGTAATTAGATTATCAGTTTATTGCAAAATATTTTCATGACACTAATTTTTAAGTCTGTGGATGAAGGTGAGAGAAGCGTAATAGTTTCCATATTTTCCATGTGGGTTATACAGAAGAGAAACATAAATAAAATACATAATTAAAATCAATTTTACCTGTTTTAATTTTTTTAAATGAGGCCAATAGAGATTTAAAATGATATAACTGGTTCACATTATCCTTTGTTGCACAGCAGTTGTACAGATGTGTTAGTTTTTATGCATTCACTAGTAGCCACTGCAGATTTCCTTTGCTCAGTGTTTGAATGGTAAATCTTCTGTGCTTATATGTTTAACTATATCTTTAAATATAAAGTGAATTTCTTTTAGACAGGGATACCCGCATATGGTATGCTCCTTCAGTATGTAGTTTTATATCTTTTTTTGTCTCTGAAGTTTTTCGAATTATATTTATTTATTTATTTTTGAATTATAGTCTGTTTTTAATATTCTCTTGTTTTAGTTTTCTTCTTTGGTAACTCCTCTTACCTGTATGTTGGATCTTTATTGCCTAACTGCAATATTTATCACTTTCTCTTGGATCCTTTTTATTACTTTTTTTACTTAAAATTTTTTCCTTCTTGCTAAAGAAGGAAAAATTTTTCTTAGACTATTAATTATTGTTGTGTTTCATTTTGTTTAGTGTTTATTTCTGAAATTTTTTATTTCTAATGTTTTCCTGATTCTTTCATTTTAATGCTGAATATTTCTTATTTTAAAATTTCTAATTTGGCTTTTCTACTTGTCCATGTCTTTAATTTTATATGTTTTTCTTTTTTTTTTTTTATTGCATTTTAGGTTTTGGGGTACATGTGATGAACATGCAAGATTGTTGCATAGGTACACACATGGCAGTGTGCTTTGCTGCCTTCCGTCCCCTCACCTGTATCTGTCATTTCTCCCCATGCTATCTCTTCCCACCTCCCCACCCCCCGCCCCTCCCCCATTTCCCCCCAACAGGGAGGGGAGCAATTTTATATGTTTTTCATCACATACATGTCTTTTAGCTAGTTCTGAATTCACAGCTTACAGTTTTAATCTGTTTTTTAATCTGGGCAAACTTTTCCAGGTGTGGTTTCATTGTAGAGCTATTATTCTTACTATTTTTTTGAATATTAGCTTTGTATGAGATTTTACCTTGATTATTTCTGATCATTTTTATTTGGTATTCATTTTCCTTTACTTTTAGAAGTTCTATTCAAGATAGCTTTTTTTTTTTTTTTTTTTTTTTTTTTTTTTTTTTTTTTTTTTTTTTTAAACTTCACACACATCCCTCTTCAGTTGTTTCCATGTAATGTTTAAAAACAAGGTCATGGCTAGGTGCAGTGACTCTCACCTGTAATCCCAGCACTTCGGGAGGCTGAGGCGGGTGGATCACCAGAGGTCAGGAGTTTGAGACAAGCCTGGCCAGCATGGCAAAACCCGGTCTCTACTAAAAATACAAAAATTAGCTGGGCGTGGTGGCATGTGCCTGTAGTCCCAGCTACTTGGGAGGCTAAAGCAGGAGAATTGCTTGAACCCAGGAGGTGGAAGTTGCAGTGAGCTGAGATTGTGCCACTGCACTTCAGCCTGAGAGACAGAGCGAGACTCTTTCTCAAGAAAAAAAAAGGCGGGCGGGGGGGGGTGATGCCATTTGCTTAGATGTTCTTGTTCTGTTCCCTTCCCTTTTTGCACTTTTATCTGGATCATCTCCTTTTGTATTATCTCTGTTATACCTGTCCTGCTCAATTTTGAGTTAGTTCCCAGGGTTTTTCTTTTTCTCTGTTTGGGGCCCTGTCCTGGAAGAGAATCTTTGTGGTTAGATAGGAGAGTTCATAGGGGCTAGATTGTCTCTCCCCATTCCAAGCCTATTGTGACTCTTTCATACTTAATTGTTATTGGACTATGTATTAGTCTGTTTTCACACCTCTGATAAGGACATTCACACTGCTGGTAAGGACATACACAAGACTTGGTAATTTATAACAAAAAAGAGGTTTAATGGACTCACAGTTCCATGTTGCTGCAGCGCCCTCACAATCATGCCAGAAGGTGAAAGGCACATCTTACATGGTGGCAGACAAGAGAGAATGAAAGCTAAGTGAAAGGAGTTTTCCCTTATAAAACCATCAAATCTTATAAAACCTACTCACTATTAAGAAAACATTAAGGGGAAAACTGCCCCCATGATTCAGTTATTTCCCACTGGGAAACATGAGATTTGGGTGGGGACACAGCCAAACCATATCATTCTACCCTTAGTCCCTCCCAAATCTCATGTCCTCACATTTCAAAACCAGTCATGCCTTCCCAACAGTCCCTCAAAGTCTTGACTCATTTCAGGATTAACTCAGAAGTCCACAGTGCAAAGTCTCATTCAGCACAAAGCAAATAACGTCCATCTATGAGCCTGTAAAATCCAAAGGAAGTTAGTTACTTCCTAGGTATAATGGAAGTACAGGCATTGAGTAAATACAGACATTCTAAATGGAGAAATTGGTCAAAATGATGGGGCCACAGGCCCCATGCAAGTCCAAAATCCAGCAGGGCAGTCAGATCTTAAAGTTAAATGATCTTCTTTTACTCCATGTCTCACATGCAGGCCACGCTGTTGCAAGAGGTGGGTTCCTGTGGCCTTGGGCAGCTTTGCCTCTGTGGCTTTGCAGGGTATAGCCTTCCTCCTGACTGATTTCATGGGCTGGTGTTGAGTGCCTGTGGCTTTTCCAGGTGCGTGGTACAAGCTGTTGGTGGATCTGTCATTCTGGGGTCTGGAGGATGGTGGCCCTCTTCTCATAGCTCCACTAGGCAGTGCCCCAGTGGGGACTCTGTGTAGGGTCTCACATGCCACGTTTACTTTCCACATTGTCCTAGCAGAGATTCTCCATGAGGACCCCACCCCTGCAACAAACTTCTGCCTGGACATCCAGGCATTTCCATACATCCTCTGAAATCTAGGTGGAGGTTCCCAAATGTCAGTTCTTGACTTCTGTGTACCCAGCTGCTCAACACCACAGGGAAGCTGCCAACCTTTGGGGCTTGCACCCTTTTGAGCCATGGCCTGAATTATACATTGTACCCTTTTAGCCATGGCTGGGACAGCTTGGATGCAGGACACCAAGTTCCTGGGCCTGGTGTCATGAAACATACAGCAGGGGGCCCTGGGCCTGGCCCATGAAACCATTTTTTCCTTCTAGGCCTGCAGGCCTGTGATGGGAGGGGCTGCCAGGAGACATGCCCTGGAGATATTTTCTCCATTGTCTTGGTGATTAACATTTGGGCTTCTCATTACTTATGCAGATCTCTGCAGCCAGGTTGGGTTTCTCTTTAGAAAATGGATTTTTCTTTCCTATTGCATCATCAGGCTGCACATTTTCCAAACTTTTAGGCTCTCTTTTCCTGTTAAAACTGAATGGTTTTGACAGCACCCAAGTTACCTCTTGAATGCTTTGCTCCTTAGACATTTCTTCTGCCAGATAGCCTAAATCATATCCCTCAAGTTGAAAGATTTATAAGTCTCTATGGCAGGGGCAGAATGCCACCAATCTCTTGGTTACAACATAGCAAGAGTCACCTTTATTCTAGTTCCCTACAAGTTACTCATCTCCATCTGAGACTACATCAGCCTGGATTTCATTGTCCATATGATTACCAGCATTTTCATCAAAGTTATTCAGCAAGTCTCCAGGAAGCTCCAGACTTACCTGTATTTTCCTGTCCTTTTCTGAGCCCTCCAAACTGTTCCATCCACTGCCTGTCCCCCACTTCCAAAGTTGCTTACACATTTTCAGGTATCTTTACAGCAGCAGCCCACTCTTGGTAACAATTTACTGTATTAGTCTGTTTTCACACTGCTGATAAAGACATACCCAAGACTGGGGTAATTTATAAAGAAAAAGAGGTTTAATAGACTCACAGTTTCACATGCCTGGGGAGGCCTCTCAATAATGACAGAAGGTGAAAGGCGCGTTTTACATGGCTGCAGACAAGAGAGAATGAGAGGCAAGTGAAAGGAGTTTCCCCTTATAAAACTGTCAGATCTTGTGAGATATATTCATGACCATGAAAACATTAAGGGGAAAACTATCCTCATGATTCAGTTATCTCCCACTGGGTCCCTCCCACAATACGTGACAATTATGGGAACTGCAATTCAAGATGAGATTTGGGTTGGGACACAGCCAAACCATATCAGACTGGGGAAAAATTCTTTTCAACTTCCTGTGCTTTTCTCAGATTGGTTCAGTTTGATTTCCAGTTTATATATCTCTTGACTGTTTTGGTGTTTTGTTCTCAGATCCACTGGACTCCCCATTAGTTGCAGGCCTCAGGCAGGTCTAGTGGTCATTACAGTGGTTTACTCTTACCCGATAGCATTTTGAGATTTGTGGGAATAATCAGTCACCTAATTTTGTTGTAAATATCATTCATGGGTTTTTAGTTTTCCTACCTAGGCCTTTCTGTTTTTTGTTTTTTGTTTTTTTCTGGGGAGATTTTGGGAACCTAGAAAATTATCTCTGCTGTTACATAATTTTTATGGTAAGCAATATTTAATAGAATAAAATTTCAGTTAAAAAAGTTAATCTGGAGAACTCTGTGATTTAACCACATTTGACCTCTGTGTGTTAGAACATTATTTAATCTCTTAAGATTTTGACTCTTGGATAAATTTTAATAGTGTCTTGTAGAACCATGTACATAATAAGCTTTCAGTACACAATTCTTGGTATACGTTTATTCAAGAAAACCCTAGGTCAAACAATCTTTTTTCTTATTTTATGGGAGAATTTCTCATTATAATTCCATCAAGCTGACAACATTTTTCAAATTAGGGCCTCAGGTACATACTTAGCTTTTTAAGTTAATTGAGATTCAGTTGATGCTGAACTTTTGCTAGAATCATTAAAAGTATCTTCAAAGAAGACCAGAGAATGGGAGCAGCCTATAGCATTGGGTTTTTGTATTGCCTACATGTAAAGATTGAGGTTAAAGAAAGAAATGTGATACTGTCTGTAACAAAATTTAACCTGTGAAGTTTAATAAGAGATTTGCATTTTTAAGCAATCCATTTGGAAAAATGTACATAAATTTCTGATTTGAATGTGCAACATTGTGCCCTACCTTTTCTTCTTCCTCTTGATTTGTTAAAAAATTTTAAGGTTAAACTTTAAATAAGGTCAGTAATATTAATAGTTTTTTCGAAGATGGCATATTTTAGAATTTTTCTATTATATATAATTGATTATCACTATATAAAATAAGTGAACAAAACTGTAAGATGTTAGCTACTTAGTGGAAGTTTTTCGTTCTTTTAACTCTTAATTCTAAACTGCCTAATTTTAAGCAGAACTGAGGGAGAATAAATAATAAGTTATTTGAAGATAAGGGCTTAAATCCTCCTGTAGAGTACAGAAAGTTGTTAGGTGGTATTGAATGAATACATGTATGGATGGACCATCTAGAAACATAATTATTAATTTTATTCCACATAATATTTTAGAGGTATAGTCATTTTCCTGCTTTGTGTGAATGTAATAATGATAGAAGATAGCAATCATAGTTAAAACACTAGCCTCGGACTGTAGAACTAAGTTCTGCTTCTGGCTCTATTAACTAAATTGTTTGTGATGTTCAGCACATCAGAAAAGTGGCTTTTGTTTTTGATATTACCTGGTCGTATGGTAAGTTTTAATATTTTAAAAATATGTCATTATTATTTTTATAGTAACCTTTATTTGTTTATGAATCACTGAATGCGATCACAATGTATGGGTCTTTCAGGTAGGAAGGTGGAGAAAGCATCTCGTGTTTGAGAAAGTAAAGTAGTGTTCTGTGACTAGAGTGTAGGTGCAGTTATATGTGCCATAGGAGGTAAAGGTGAAGGTTACAACGAGTAAGTTGTTTGGTGTTAATCTTATGAGTGATAGTAGGGAGAGAGTAGGGAGCTCTTAAAATATTGTTGCAATAATCTACACAATAGATGACTAGATCTTGAATTAAGGTAATGGCAATGCATTTGATAAACAGGATACACCTACAAAGAATATATTGAGAAGTTAGAATAACTAAGACTTTTGGCAGAAGAGAGAAGAGTCCAGGATGACTCCTGAGCTGGGCCTTAAGCGCCTAGAGAGAAAGTGATGGTTTATTCCTGTACTTTAAATGGTACGGATTTTATAGTAAGTAGAGATGACAGAAGAGTGTAATGTGAAGCTTTTCCAATTTTGTCATAATATTTAATTACATTGCTTGCAAAAAAGAATATATTCTCTCAGTTTGTAGTAATTAGCAAATGCTGCAACAGATAAATCAACATCTGTGAATATCTATAAATTGCAAAAAGTATGAAAACTGCTACCTCTAATTCCACATCATCATTAAAACATTTGAATTGTGTGGTTTATTCTTTATAAAAATAATCAAAACAGAGAACAGCTTCCCCTAAAAAACAATTTATGAAACTGAAGGAATGGACTCTGTATTAATATTTCCAAAGAGTTCCTGAGACCAAAAATGGTGGCCCTTCTTTTCCAGCAGCTGGAATCCAAAAGATCTTGAAACCAATGCTGAAAGGCTTGCTCCTATGCAAGAAATCCTGGTGGATTTTGAGAGGAAGATAGAGAACTATTCTGGAAAATTTCAAGTGGTAGTAGAGGTGAGTTACTGACATGAAGAATTTATCCAGGGACTAAAAACATTCATTTATCTTTATAAAAGCTTTTTAAAACATATACATTCAGCTGAAAATAAAATTTTTAGTTGAACATCTTAGTCTTTGTTTTTAAAGTTTTTAATGAATAGAAAATAGTAGAGCAAGTAGTCCCCCCCCCCAACAAATACATTAAAAATATAAGAATAAGTTTCTATAATATGGTGATGATACTGGAAATATGCATGGCAAATAAATGCCATATTTTGCTTTGAATGTATTTTGAGTGTCAGATCTGCTTGGATGAGATTTTTAAAAATATATTTTAATAATCTTTTTGATTTATAAGAAGACTTTGTTCTCCTTAGTAAAGGAGGAAGTCTCTTTTTTTCTGATTTGATTCAGGTGCTGCTTGGATACCCTACTTAGTCTCCTCTAGATAGTATTTTATTTAGAAACAATGCAGCATTACTATTGCTCCCTCTTAATTATTTTATTCAGTTCTTGGGAATGGAAAATATATAGACATGGTACAAACTGTAAGGCGTATAGAAGTGCAGTGAATATTCTCCCTCCCACTTCTGTCTCTGTCATCCAGTTGCCTTCCATAGAAGTAATGATGTTTATCAGTTTCTTACATATTTTTCCTGAAAAAAATTTTTTTTTTTAGATGGAGTCTCACTCTGTCACCCAGGCTGGAGTGCAGTGGTGCAGTCTCGGCTCACTGCAACCTTCAACTCCTGGGTTCAAATGATTCTCCTGCCTCAGCCTCCCAAGTAACTGGGACTACAGGTGTGTGCCACCACGCCCGGCTAATTTTTAATTTTTAATATTTTTAGGAGAGACGGTGTTTCACCATGTTATCCAGGATGGTCTCGATCTCCTGACCTTGTGATCCACTTGCCTCAGCCTCCCAAAGTGCTGGGATTATAGGTGTAAGCCACTGCGCCAGGCTGGAATATTTTATGCATATATATATGTGTGTATATACACACACACACACACACACACACACACACAGGTGTATAGTTGGCATACATTTTTATATCCTTACATAAATCTTTTGACTCATAGGTAAGACTCTTCTTTCTCTCAATAAGTTCCTCAGAAAATGGAGTCAAAGAAAATTGTTGTATTAGTGTGTTCTTATACTGCTATAAAAATACCACCTGAGATTGGGTAATTTATAAGAAAAAGAGGTTTAATTGACTCAGTTCCACATGACTGGGAGGCCCCAGGAAACTTAAAATTATGCCAGAAGGCAAGGGGAAAGCAAAGCACATCTCTTATGGTGTCGAGAGAGAGAGCTCACAGAAGGGAAACTGCCATTTTTAAAACCATCAGATCTCGTGAGAACTCCCTCACTATCATGAGAACAGCATGGGGGAACAGATCCCCATGATCCAATCACCTCCACAAAGTCCCTCCCCACCACCTGACACGTGGGTGTTACGAGATAAGATTTGGGTGGGGACACAAAGTCAAACCGTATCAGTTGCGTAGAAAACCATTTTAAATTATCAGATTAATTTTCTTCCTCTAGATTAAACATAGGCATGTAGCATCCTTCTGTTAAACACTGATTTTTTTTTTTTTTTTTTTTAAGATTCAGCTGATTATTTTAACATTTTGCAGTTTGGCCATTGGGAATTTAGAAGATCTGATTGCAACTTAATTGTAACCTAATCATTTGCAATATCTGCTTCTCTATTATTTTTTCCCCTCCACTTACCTCATTTTTTAAAAACAACTAGTAAACCTCAAAGTGCAAGTCACTACACACATACAAATTTGTGAAAACTATGTAGATAGCTTCCTGAAACAATACGTTAGAATGAATTTTAGTTTTACTATTAATGGCTGTTGCTCAGGTACTTCTTAGCATCTGAGGGACAAAGTGAAGATACCAGGAAGAAGGGAGAAGTACAAAGAAGCAAAGCCCAAGAAGCCACGTTTATTAGGCTTAGTTACTGAGCCTGGAATAGGCTGTGTTTGGCTTTAGCTGGCCTAGGACAAATAGAAGCCATACCTTGAAGTAGATTCTTCACTTATAGAGACCTCTGGTTTCCATGATTTTGGAAGATTAAAACAAATAAAATATTTGATAAGTCTTCCTTTCAGGGGAATGAATTATTAATTTGGAATTTCAGGTGGTGTGTCATTTATTTTGCCTTTTATCATACTTAATTATGGTTTCCTGATTATGACAGTGACTTAAACTTGGGCTCATTTTATTTTATCTATTCCTAGTCTTCTGTCTTCACACATTTGTTTTAAGTTTCTGTTTTTGTAAAACTGTTGTGTGCTGCTTAATTGCCATTTGCCACTGGAGATGCCCTGCTGACATAAAAGTAAATTTTTTTTAACATTTGCAGTATTGTAAAAATGAACAAAATCTCCTATTACATTTGCTTGCCTACTCATCGATTCTGCTTACTTTCTTTTTTATCTGTTCCTACGTTTTGTTACACATGTTATTTTTTGTATATTTTAGTTTGTTGACTTAGACAAGTGTGATAAGCAAATGCCAGTTAAAATTTTAAATTGTCAGCCCCAATTTTCTTGGGTCTCCGTAAAACATAAACAACTTAAAATTGTTTTAGAATAGAGGTTTTGCACTTTTAATGCTAAAACTGGGATTGGGTAAAACATTTGTACTTAGGAAATTTCACAAATAGAAATGTTTCATATACGTTAGATTGTGATGAGAATACGTTAGGCAGTAGACAAATTTCAGCAATTCAGAAAGTCTTTTAAAATATTAACTTTCAAGTGGTGTGTGATGCTTTGCACTGGTGATGTTGTGTGTACTAGGCTATGTGGGGAAACTAAAAACATCGATTATGGATTGATGAAGGCAAAATACTTTTAATAGTAGGGTTTAGGATTCTTAAATGGTTTATTACACTATTTCCAGGTGAAGCCTTCCTTTGTAATTATAAGGATGGTAAGTTTGGATGAAGATAATTCAATTAAAAAAGAACAGTACAAAATTCATGTTTCTGGGAACACATGTCAAATGAGAACAGATTGAATTTAATGGGAAAAGTAACAGTAGTTTAAAAATATGTTCAGTTGGCTGGGCACAGTGGCTTATGCCTGTAATCCCAGTACTTTGGGAGGCTGAGGCAGGCAGATCATATATATATGTGTGTATGGAGTTCGAGACCAGCTTGGCCAACAGGGTGAAACCACATTTCTACTAAAAATACAAATATTAACTGGGCATGGTGGCACATGCCTGTAATCTCAGTTACTTGGGAGGCTGAGGCAGGAGAATCACTTGAACTCGGGAGATGGAGGTTGCAGTGAGCCAAGATTGTACCACTGCACTCAAGCCTGGGTGACAGAGCAAGACTCCATCCTAGAAAAAAATAAAAAATAAAAATATGTTCAGCCTACTGGCATTTATCTTAACTATGAAATACATATTCACTTAATCCTCAGCATACTAATATATTTTTCTTAAACATGAATGTCGAATGTGTATTTAATATATTCTTACATCATTTTTTACTTTTTCAAGAATATCAGTACATTTTATCCTTACTAGATGCTTGACTTGTTTTTTTAAATACTCATTTTGAGATGAAGTATAGTTTAATAAGTAAATAAATGTCTACTTAAAATATTTTTAAAATAAATTTAATAGAAACTTAAGTAATTCAGAGTCTTCCCCTTTCTTTTTCCATGCTTGAAGTGTGAGATAAAGAGAAAAAAAATACTGACAGGGATGATGTGACTTCTCTAAAGCCAAAGAATTTTCAACATTACTAAGATCTTTGAATTTCTATTTGTTTATTTGATAGCCTCACAATATCCCTCCTATTGGAGAAGTGAAAACAAGTTTAGAAAATTTAAGCATTTCAGAATGATGCTAAGTAAGTATTAAAATAGTATGTAGGGTCTGGCTTGATTCATAGGAACTAGATGGTAGAGGTTCAGGTCGCTAGTTTATTACACATAATTTAAAATGATTTAAAAAAATAGAGCTTAGTTTTTCTTTTAGACAAAGTATATGTCATTTATCCATTCCATACCCTTCTGTTTTTGAAACCAGTGTGCTTGACTTAGCTTTGGAAAACTGAATAATTAATTGCCAAAGAAGAAGCATTTTTGGTGGGAGAACCTGAAAGAAAAGGAATAATATTTTAATAATAGGAATGATGTTTTAATAATAGAGGTAACACTTACAGCATCTTCTGTCTTGTAGTGAAATTTCCTAGATGCTTATTTTGACTAGCTGCAGCATGGTGGTATTGATTGGGAGTGAAGGAACTGGATCTTAGTCTCAGCTGTATCACTGATGCATTGTATTTCCCAGTAGAAAAATCATACAACCTCTTTGTGCTGCAGTTTCCTTATCTGTAAAATGAAAACCAGGCCTCTAAAACAAAGAGCCTCCTGTCAATAAGCCCTGCAGGATGTATTCCCAGTTCCATTGAATGAAGCTTGAAATATCTAAATTATTGATGGGTGATGCTGGTTTTATCAGGAGTTGAATTATGGAGACTTAGGCCTGTTACTTAACATCTTTATAGATTCAGGGTTTTTTTCCCCTATAAAATGAGGATAATAATGCCTGTCTCAGGGTTGTTTTGAAATTTAAAATCACAAATATAGGTAAAGTATTGAGGCTAATGCTTGTCACTGTAGCTGTTACACTATTTTTTTTTTTTTTTTTTTTGCTAGTTACTGGACAGTTTACTCTTCACGGCCTTGAGTCCTTGAGGACAGCTAGTTTGCACCATATTCTTCATCACCTGCTAAAAACATCTGCTTCTGTTGTTTTTCTCCCCTGCCCTAACTCTCATTTCCAAATTGCTCAATCTTTCATTTCCACTGGCTCTTCCATTGCTCCCCTACATTCCACTCTTTTCTAATCTACTTTTTTTTTTTCCTATTTGCCATTATTTAAAAATTGTACTTTAAGCTCTGGGGTACATGTGCACATCCTGCAGGATTGTTGTATAGGTACATGCATGCCATGGTGGTTTGCTTTCTCCATCTGCCACCCCCCCCCCCATTGCTTAACATCAGGCATTTCTCCCAGTGTTAGTGCTCCCCAGCCTCCCTGCCCCTCGCTGTTCCTCCCTTCCCCTGTTCCCCGCCTCTCTCCGCCTACCCCCTTATGTGATGTTCCCCTCCCTGTGCCCATGTGTTCTCATTGTTCATCACCTGCCTGTGAGTGAAACCATGCAGTGTTTGGTTTTCTGTTCTTGTGTCAGTTTGCTGAGAATGATGGTTTCCAGATTCATCCATGTCCCTACAAAGGATGTAAACTCATCCCTTTTTATGGCTGCATAGTATTCTATGGCATATATGTGCCACATTTTCTTTGTCCATTCTGTTATTGATGGGCATTTGGGTTGGTTCCAAGTCTTTGCTATTGTAAAGAATGCCATATTGAAGATATGTGTGCATGTGTCTTTATAATAGAATGATTTATAATCCTTTGGGTATATACCCAGTAATGAGATTGCTGGGTCAAATGATATTTCTATTTCCAGATTTTTGAGGAATCACCAAATTATATCTATTTGCAGATGACATGATTGTATATTTAGAAGACCCCATTGTCTCAGCCCCAAATCTCCTTAAGCTGATAAGCAACTTCAGCAAAGTCTCAGGATACAAAATCAGTGTGCAGAAATCACAAGCATTCCTATACACCAATAAAAGACAGAGAACCAAATCATGAGCAAACTCCCATTCACAATAGCAACAAAGAGAATAAAATACCTAGGAATACAACTAACAAAGGATATGAAGGACCTCTTCAAGGAGAATTCTAAACCACCGCTCAAGGAAATAAGAGAGGACACAGACATATGGAAAAACATCTCATGCTTATGGTTAGGAAGAATCAATATCGTGAAAGTGGCCATACCTCCCAAAGTAATTTATAGATTCAATGCCATCTTTGTCAAGCTACGATTTACCTTCTTCACAGAACTGGAATAAACCACCTTAAACTTCACATGGAACCAAAAAAGAGCTCTCATAGCCAAGGCAATCCGAAGCCGAAAGAACAAAGCTGGAGGCATCACACTGCCTGACTTCAAACTCTATTACAAGGCTACAGTAAGCAAAACGGCATGATGCTGGTACCAAAACAGAGATATAGACCAATGGAACATAACAGGGATCTCGGAAGTAATGCCACACATCTACAACTATCTGGTCTTTGACAAACCTGACAAAAACAAGCAATGGGGAAAGGACTCCCTGTTTAATAAATGGTTTTGGGAAAACTGGCTAGCCATGAGCAGAAAGCTGAAACTGGACCCCTTCCTTACAACTTACACTAAAATTAACTCCAGATGGATCAAAGATTTAAACATAAGACCTAACATCATAAAAACCCTAGAAGAAAACCTAGGCAGTACCATTCAGGACATAGGCATAGGCAAGGCCTTCATGACTAAAACACCAAAAGCAATGGCAACAAAAGCCAAAATAGACAACTGGGACCTAATTAAACTCCAGAGTTTCTGCACAACAAAAGAAAAAATCATTAGAGTGAACCGGCAAACAACAGAATGGGAAAAAATTTTTGCAAGCTACCCATCTGACTAAGGGCTAATATTCAGAATCTACAAAGAACTAAACCAGATTTACAAGAAACAAACAAACAAACAAAAAACCATCCAAAAATGGGCAAAGGATATGAACAGACACTTTTCAAAAGAAGACATCTATGAGGTCAAAAAACACATGAAAAATGCTCACCATCACTGGTCATTAGAGAAGTGCAAATCAAAACCACATTGAGATACCATCTCACACCAGTTAGAATGGCAGTCATTAAAAAATCAGGAGACAACAGATGCTGGAGAGGATGTGGAGGAATAGGAATACTTTTACACTGTTGGTGGCAGTGTCAATTAATTCAGCAATTGTGGAAGACAGTGTGCTGATTCCTCTAGTCTAGTTTTTAGAAACCTAGAAACTAAGCTTGCCAACGTATTTTTTATCATAACAAAATGATCTCTCTACATCTGTGATGTCAATGAATTCTTGTTTATTCAGATTCCAACTAACAAACACATACATGCACCTATACCCAGTCACTTTTTGGCAGTGGTGTTCTATAGAAATGGCTTGTTATTTCACATCACTTCTGCCTTTCAGATTTTAATGTTACTATTAATTTGTGATGGATAACATCACTTGAACAATGTTTAATATTTTGGTGTACATATCTGCCTTGTTCCTCATTTTTTAATTTCCCTCCAAGATATTAATGACCTACATTAAATGTGTACAGTCATATTCATTGAATATAAGATACTCCTGATTGTAAGAAGCACATCCACTTTATAGACTAATAAGAAAAAAGTTACCAGTTATTAGATGCCATCAATTGTAAGATGAATTCCTTTTCCAAAGATGTTAAAATGTGAACAACTGTAAATGAGGATTGATGAGATATAGTATAATGGCCTTTTTAGTCTTATTAACTTTTCCTTCAAAATTTCTATGTGCTCTTGCTTGCTTGATAGAAACGTCAAATTTTCTTTCTTTTGCAATTTCGGTGAACTGTATCTGAATTACTTTTTGCTTCATTGCAGACTAAGAAGCATTTTTACTTGGTCTAGTTATTTCCAAATGTTTAATATCTTTATGATTACATAACTTGATCATCTTCTGTTTACAAATTCCCATCACAACACAAAGATGCAGCATCATTTGAATGTTTGAGATGGAAAACATTTTTCGATTTTCAGGAACGGTGAGCTTTACTGACATTTTTCTCAGCTCTTCTCCCCACACACAGAATTACATATTAACTCTACCACTGTCATGTCATAGAGCCCTCTGACTTTATACAGTTTACCTTTTATATATTTTTTTATGTTACACAATTTTGAAGCTCAGATTTATTTTGCCTTCTATGTCATCTTAGAGCTTAATGATAAAATCCCTCCCCCCTTTTTAAATCCATTTTTCTTCCCACCCAACTGTTACTTCACTTTCTAATTGTCTCTAGAGGAAAGACTTAGAAATGTAGTTTACTCTGAGAGAATACTACGTTGAGGTAAAGAGGAATAGATACCTATAGGTGATTGTATATTGGAATTTTGTTCACTTTAAAACTCTCAGTTGGGAGAAGAGTCACTATATTTTTTGCTTGAAGAAAGCTAATTCTGTGTACACTTGAGGGCAACAACTCAAGGCAGATGTCAGGTAACCTGTTAAACTTGGATTGTCATCTCGGACATACGGGGGTGTGTTGGGGAAATCAGGAAGAAAAATTAGGAAAACTGACCTCTGCACCAGTTAAACCATTTTAAGGAACTCAAGTTGTATGTAAATGATGTAATATAGTATTATAATGTTCGTAAATCTTTTATTTAGTTTCTAATATGATAGAATATCAAAGAAGTACTGTTTGGATAGTCATTCCTTGTAGATGACACTGAAACTGGTTGAAATGATTGTCAGATTGTTTTATGCTTACCAAGCAGTGGCTCTTACCATTGGAATTCACAGATTATTAGAGAGGTGCTTCTATGAACTGAACTTATATATAAAGTTTGGGGATTAAGCAGAATTTATTGGTAGGGTTTTGTAGGGAAATGCCTCAAAGTGATTATTATTAATAACTCAAAAGAAATTAATACATTTATGCAGACTTTTAGGTCAGCACTGTTTCTCTTTTATCTGGCCTTCATTGTGATCTTGATTGTAAATTGGTAGAATTTCAGGGTATTGCGAATCTCAAAACAAAGGAAACTTCTTAGTCCTGGAAATGGGAGCATTGTTCAAGTGGCACATTAAAAAAATAGTGATACTGCCTACATACTACCAGGGAATTCACTTTTAGGAAATAGTAAGTGTAAAGGTGGTACTATTTTCACAAAAAAGGGCATTTATAAGACTGTGGACTGTGGATCAACATACGTTGATAAATATGAAGGATTAAAAATATACTTCTGGAAGATGGCCGCCTAATAACAGCTCAGGACTTCAGCTCCCAGTGAAGGTGCAGAGGGTGAGTGGATGCCGCATTTCCAGACGAACTCTTATTGCCCACAGACCAGGAGATACCCAGGCAGAGGGGTCGCCAGCGTCGCAGTCCCAGCTGGTGCGGCTGTTTTGGCCCCTGTGGGGCTGATTCCACCCGCGCGGCTGCTGTGACCACGCCCTGCTGCTGCGGTTCTCCGTACAAAAGCCACTGGTCTGGGAGCCCTCTTAGCTGGCGAGCAGAGCCCTGAGACGGCAGAGTTGCCCATTCATCTGAAATAGCGAGTCAGGCCAGGAGATTCCTAGGCAAAAAATCCGCCAGGAGCCGGCGCCGCAGTTCGAGCCGACTCCGTGAGTTGCAGCACGGGAGATCCCGGCGCCTTTTCAGCAGGCGACCCGAACGCGGGGTCGTTCAACTTAAAAGAAAAGACTCTGAGTCAGGGAGCCAGGTGATCAGGCTCGGTTGGTCCCACCCCTCCACCCCCAACAACAACGAAAACAAAAACAGTAATTGGAAACCCTCTGGGTTGAGCCCTCCAAACCAAGCACAGCTGAACTGGGACAGTCCGGCTCGGTGGGGGAGGGGCGTCCGCCATTACTGAGACTCTCCACCGCTACAGGCAGGCTGCCGTTGCCGAGGCAACCCGCCGCTGCCGAGGCAACCTGCCACAACAGAGAGAGTCCGCCATAACAGAGGCGGGGCCACCATTGCCGAGACAGTTCTAACTACGCCCATATAAAAAGGACTACAGGGAAGAGCTCAGGGCAGCTGGGCGGAGCCCACAGCAGCTCAGCAAAGCCCCTGCGGGCAGGCAGTGGCTAGGCCTGCTGCTAGCTGGGTGGGTCAGACCTGAAGAAAAATCAAAAAAGGCAGTAGTGCAACGGAAACTCATAAAGCTCCAACTCCCTGGGACAGAGACAGACAACAGGTGGATAAACCCACAAAAATGGGAAGAAACCAGCGCAAAAAGGATGAAAACTCCCGACACCAGAACACCTCTCCTCCTAAAAGGGATCACAACTCCTCACCAGCAAGGGAACCAGACCGGATGGAGAAGGAGGGTGATGAAATGACAGAATCAGACTTCAGAAGGTGGGTAGTAAGAAACTACAGTGAGCTAAAAGAACATGTTCTAACCCAACGCAAAGAAAATAGGAACCTTGAAAAAAGATTGGACGAACTGCTGACGAGAATGGACAGCATAGAGAGGAGTAAAAGTGAATTGATGGAGCTGAAAAACGCAACACGAGAACTTCGTGAAGCATGCACAAGCTTCAACAGCCGAATTGACCAAGCAGAAGAAAGGATATCAGAGGTCGAAGATCAACTCAATGAAATAAAAAGAGAAGGCAAGAACAGAGAAAAAAGCACAAAAAGGAATGAACAAAATCTTCAAGAAATGTGGGACTATGTGAAAAGACCTAATCTACGTCTGATAGGTGTACCTGAATGTGATGAAGAGAATGAATCCAAGCTGGAAAATACTCTTCAGGATATTATCCAAGAAAACTTCCCCAACCTAGCAAGGCAGACCAATATTCAAATCCAGGAAATACAGAGAACACCACAAAGATATTCCTCAAGAAGAGCAACCCCAAGGCACATAATCGTCAGATTCACCAGGGTTGAAATGAAAGAGAAAATGCTAAGGGCAGCCAGAGAGAAAGGTCGGGTTACCCACAAAGGGAAGCCCATTAGACTCACAGCAGATCTCTCAGCAGAAACCCTACAAGCCAGAAGAGATTGGGGGCCAATATTCAACATCCTTAAAGAAAAGAACTTTCAACCCAGAATCTCCTATCCAGCCAAACTAAGCTTCATAAGTGAAGGAAAAATAAAATCCTTTGTGAACAAGCAAGCACTCAGAGATTTCATCACCACCAAACCTGCTCTACAAGAACTCCTGAAAGAGGCTCTACACATATAAAGGGACAACCAGTACCAGCCACTCCAAAAACACACCAAATGGTAAAAGAGCATCAACACAATCAAGAATCTGCATCAACTAACCAACAAAACAGCCAGGTAGCATCAAAATGACAGTATCAAATTCACACATAACAATACTATCCCTAAATGTCAATGGACTAAATGCCCCAATCAAAAGACACAGACTGGCAAATTGGATAAAAAGCCAAAACCCATCAGTGTGCTGTATCCAGGAAACCCATCTTACATGCAAGGATACACAAAGGCTCAAAATAAAGGGATGGAGGAAGATCTACCAAGCAAATGGAGAGCAAAAAAAGGCAGGAGTTGCAATTCTCATCTCTGATAAAATAGACTTTAAAGCAACAAAGATCAAAAGAGACAAAGAAGGACATTACATAATGGTAAAAGGATCACTGCAACAAGAAGAGCTAACGATCCTAAATATATACGCACCCAATACAGGAGCACCCAGATACATAAGGCAAGTTCTTAATGACTTACAAAGAGACTTAGACTCCCACACAATAATAGTGGGAGACTTTAACACCCCATTGTCAATATTAGACAGATCATCCAGACAGAAAATCAACAAGGATATCCAGGACCTGAATACAGACCTGGAACAAGCAAACCTAATAGACATTTACAGAACTCTCCACCCCAAATCCACAGAATATACATTCTTCTCAGCACCACATCACACCTACTCTAAAATTGACCACATAATTGGCAATAAATCACTCCTCAGCAAATGCAAAAGAACAGAAATCATAACAAACAGTCTCTCAGACCACAGTGCAATCGAGTTAGAACTCAGAATGCAGAAACTAACTCAGAACCGCACAGCTTCATGGAAACTGAACAACTTGCTCTTGAATGTTGACTGGATAAACAATGAAATGAAGGCAGAAATAAAGATGTTCTTCGAAACCAATGACAATGAAGACACAACATACCAGAATCTCTGGGACACATTTAAAGCAGTCTCTAGAGGAAAATATATAGCAATGAGTGCCCACATGAGAAGAAAGGAGAGATCTAAAATTGACACCCTATCATCAAAATTGAGAGAGCTAGAGGAGCAAGATCAAAAAAACTCAAAACCTAGCAGAAGACAGGAAATAACTAAGATCAGAGCAGAACTGAAGGAAATAGAGACACAAAAAACTCTTCAAAAAATCAATAAATCCAGGAGCTGGTTCTTTGAAAAGATCAACAAAATAGACAGACCACTAGCCAGATTAATAAAAAAGAAAAGAGAGAATAACCAAATTGATGCAATAAAAAACGATAAAGGGGATATCACCACAGATTCCACAGAAATCCAAACCATCATCAGAGATTATTACAAACAACTCTATGCACATAAACTAGTAAACCTGGAAGAAATGGATAAATTCCTGGACACCTGCATCCTCCCAAGCCTAAACCTGGAAGAAGCCGAAACCCTGAATAGACCAATAACATGGTCTGAAGTTGAGGCAGCAATAAAGAGCCTACCACCCAAAAAAAGCCCAGGTCCAGATGGGTTCACAACTGAATTCCACCAGATATACAAAGAGGAGCTGATACCATTCCTTCTGAAACTATTCCAGACAATCCAAAAAGAGGGAATTCTTCCCAAATCATTTTACGAGACAAACATCATCCTGATACCAAAACCTGGCAGAGACTCAACAAGAAAAGAAAATTTCAGGCCAATATCCATGATGAACATAGATGCAAAAATCTTCAATAAAATACTGGCAAACCGATTGCAACAGCATATCAAAAAGCTCATCCACCATGATCAAGTAGGATTCATCCCGGGGATGCAAGGCTGGTTCAACATACGCAAGTCCATAAACGTAATTCACCACATAAACAGAACCAAAGACAAAAACCACATGATTATCTCAATTGATGCAGAGAAGGCTTTTGACAAAATTCAACAACCCTTTATGCTAAAAACCCTCAATAAACTAGGTATTGACGGAACGTATCTCAAAACAATAAAAGCTATTTACGACAAACCAACAGCCAATATCATACTGAATGGGCAAAAACTGGAAGCATTCCCTTTGAAATCTGGCACTAGACAAGGGTGCCCTCTCTCACCACTCCTATTCAATATAGTACTGGAAGTTCTAGCCAGAGCAATCAGGCAAGAAAAAGAAATAAAGGGTATCCAAATTGGAAAGGAGGAAATCAAATTGTCTCTATTTGCAGATGACATGATTGTATATCTGGAAGACCCCATCATCTCAGCCCAAAATCTCCTGAAACTGATAAACAACTTCAGCAAAGTCTCAGGATACAAAATCAACGTGCAAAAATCACAAGCATTCCTATACACCAGTAATAGACTTCAAGAGAGCCAAATCAAGAACGAATTGCCATTCACAATTGCTACAAAGAGAATAAAGTACCTAGGAATACAACTAACAAGGAACGTAAAGGACCTCTTCAAGGAGAACTACAAGCCGTTGCTCAATGAAATAAGAGAGGACACAAACAGATGGAGAAACATTCCATGTTCATGGTTAGGAAGAATCAACATCGTGAAAATGGCCATACTGCCCAAAGTAATTTACAGATTCAACGCTATTCCCATCAAGCTACCAATGACCTTCTTCACAGAACTGGAAAAAAACACCTTAAACTTCATATGGAACCAAAAGAGAGCCCGCATAGCCAAGTCAATTCTAAGCAAAAAGAACAAAGCAGGAGGCATCACACTACCGGACTTCAAACTATACTACAAGGCTACAGTAATCAAAACAGCATGGTACTGGTACCAAAACAGAGATATAGACCAATGGAACAGAACAGAGGCCTCAGAGGAAATACAACATACCCACAACCATCTGATCTTCGACAAACCTGACAAAAACAAGCAATGGGGAAAGGACTCCCTGTTTAATAAATGGTGTTGGGAAAACTGGCTAGCCATGTGCAGAAAGCAGAAACAGGACCCCTTCCTGACACCTTACACCAAAATTAACTCCAGATGGATTAAAGACTTAAACATCAGACCTAATACCATAAAAACCTTAGAAGAAAATCTAGGCAAAACCATTCAGGACATAGGTGTAGGCAAGGACTTCATGACCAAAACGCCAAAAGCAATGGCAACAAAAGCCAAAATAGACAAATGGGACCTAATCAAACTCCACAGCTTCTGCACGGCAAAAGAAACAGTCAGTAGAGTGAATCGGCAACCAACAGAATGGGAAAAAATTTTTGCAGCCTACCCATCTGACAAGGGGCTGATATCCAGAATTTACAAAGAACTAAAGCAGATCTACAAGAAAAAAACAAACAAGCCCATTCAAAAATGGGCGAAGGATATGAACAGATACTTTACAAAAGAAGACATACAGGAGGCCAACAAACATATGAAAAAATACTCATCATCACTGGTCATCAGAGAAATGCAAATCAAAACCACATTGAGATACCATCTCACACCAGTTAGAATGGCGATCATTAAAAAATCGGGAAACAACAGATGCTGGAGAGGATGTGGACAAATAGGAACACTTTTACACTGTTGTTGGGAATGTAAATTAATTCAACCATTGTGGAAGACAGTGTGGCGATTCCTCAAGGACCTAAAAATAGAAATCCCATTTGACCCAGCAATCCCATTACTGGGTATATATCCAAAGGATTATAAATCATTCTACTACAAGGACATGTGCACACAAATGTTCATTGCAGCACTGTTTACAATAGCAAAGACCTGGAACCAACCCAAATGCCCAACGATGATAGAATGGATAGGGAAAATGTGGTACATATACACCATGGAATATTACGCAGCCGTCAAAAATGATGAGTTCACGTCCTTTGTAGGGACATGGATGAACCTGGAAACCATCATTCTCAGCAAAGTGACACAAGAGCAGAAAATCAAACACCGTATATTCTCACTCATAGGCGGGTGTTGATCAATGAGAACACATGGACACAGAGAGGGGAGCACTACACACTGGGGTCCATTGGGGGGAAATGGGGGAGGGGCTGGGGAGTGGGGAGGTGGGAAGAGATAGCATGGGGAGAAATGACAGATACAGGTGAGGGGACGGAAGGCAGCAAAGCACACTGCCAAGTGTGTACCTATGCAACAATCTTGCATGTTCATCACATGTACCCCAAAACCTAAAATGCAATAAAAAAAATAAAAAAATTAAAAAAAAAATTTTCAAAAAAAAAATATATACTTCTATTTTAACTTGTGTGATTAATTTCATAGCTGTGATTTAAATTATATTTCCAAGGACAATATATATTGGAAACAATAAATTATTTGGTATTTGTGTATATGTCTATATATATGTATATATATGTACAGGAATCTTTAATGTTCATGTGAGTAATGAAAATACTTTTTTTTTTTTAATTATAGTGCATGCAAGATATGGGAAATACTAAAGCAAGACTACTCTACGAAGCCAATCTTCCAGAGAACTTTCGAAGACCACAGACAGATCAGTATCCTTCAAAATTTATTTTTTTGAGTTTAAAAAACATTAAGTTGTTTTGACTGTTCATATTTTATCTGTTAGTATTTAGGAAGATATGTGCTTTATCACACTGTTGTTTATTAAAGATAGAAATTAACTTGCTGTGAGCTGTGCTTTGTATATAGTAGTTTTTTAATAGGAATTTGGTACACAGATTACATAATTACCTAAAACTACATGATACATATGGTATTTAGATGTAATTACAGACCCCTGATTTAGTGATGGTTTGACTTACGATTTTTCCAGTTCATGATGGTGAAAAAGCAGTATGCGTTTGGTAGAAACTGTACTTTGAGTACTTGTTTAACCGTTCTTTTGTCATATTCAGTACAGTATTCAATAAATTACATGAGATATTAACTACTTTATTAAAAATAGGCTTTGTGTTAGGTGATTTTGCTCAACCATAGGCTAATTTTAGTGTTCTGAGCACATTTAATGTAGGCTAGGCTAAGCTGTGTTTGGTAGGTTAGGTGTATTAAAGGCATTTTTGACTTAAAATGTTTTCAACTTAGGATGGGTTTACTGGGCCCTAACCCACTGTAAGTTAAGGAACATCTCTGGTACTAAGTTTAAAATGTTATGACTGATTCTTCTTGATTGCGCTCCATCTCTTGATTAAAAAGTATGTGTTGTTTTTAATTTTAGACTGTTATTAGAGACTTGATTTGTAAGCATCCTGAGTATTTAAAAATTACTTCCATATATTCTTTGGTTACCTTTATATAATAGTTATATTTATGTGAGGCATTGTGGCATTTAGAAGACAAATTACATAGTATACATTCTGAGTAATTTATTCTGACACTGTGTTATAGGTTGTACAACTATGTTTGCTTTATGAATCCACTTTTATGTGCGGATAGGATATTTTCCCATAGACATTTTAATATATTTTTTATGTTTGTTAAATATAAAATCATTCTGTAGCATTTTTGTGAATCATAGTTTGAAAAAGCAGCTCATCAAAATTGTGCTGCTTTATAAATAAGATTATCTGATTAATTGTAGGTATTTGGATTCTGTTTGAGGGTAACATTTGTGACTTTGACAATAAAATGTAGTTTGTTAAGGATAAATTGTACCCATTTGTATAGTAAAACAATTTGTGTGGCCTATATCACATAGAGATACAGGTCATTAGACACTTAATTCCATATTTTGACAGAAATCTTTTAAATTATAATTTAAATTGAGAAGTTAGTAATTTGTATTTGGCCTTTTCTGTTTCTGCTTGCCCTACTCCTTTCTCACAAATTTAGCAATCTGATATCCAAGGCTATTTTTGTTTCAGAAAGTTTGCAGGGTTAATGGTAGAAGGTTCATTTCACGTAAAAAAAAAAAAAATGAGTAAAAGTCTGAAGGTATGAGGGAACATGACCTTTTAGGACAGAAACAGCTTGGAAAGTATTTTATTCCAAATTGCGAAGGGTTTTCAATATGATGTAGTTTAGACCTCATTTTGTTGGCCCAAGTGTTTAAAAACACATGAAGGGTTTTCAAGCAGGGGAAACATTAACTTCTACCATAAGGTAGAATAGTTGGGGATGGGAAGAGAGCCTGGAAGCAGAGAGACCACGTGAAATACTTGTACAGACCCAAAATGAGCAATGATGATCTAAGTTAAATAGTGGCATTGGGAATGGACAGGATTAAATTTGAAAGATTGAAGTTGGGAAAGCAGGAGTAGTTGGCTAGATTAAGATTGGCTTTGGTTCTGAGGGAGTCACTAAAATAACCCCCGAAATTTCTAGCTTCAGTGACCATAAAGCTTATTCACTGGGAGAAGGAATTCATTAGCAGCAGGAGGATTAAGAGTTAGAAATGAAAGATAACAAGCCATGCTTTAATATTTTGGGCAGATTGATGCTTCTGTTACACATATTCATGTAGTTACCCCTTGGTGATTGGAAACACGAGACTGAACCCTAGAAGAGAGCAGTACTTCAGATTGAGGAGTCACTTAGCATGTAGGTGATGATATAAAGGGCTGGATCAAGTTATGTTTACGTAGGGCAGTAGTCTTTTATTTTGCGGATTTTATTGAGAATCTTGAGAGTTCTTTTCCTTCTCTGAAAAATGAAAGCCTATGGCTGAATCCTGAAGAATAAAGCATGATAGAAGGAAAAACAGCAGAGCTTACAAATCAGCATTTTAGTTGGTTGTTACCAGCTGCTTGCTGGTTACGTTGATTTATTCCCTCTTTTTTTGCTTCCCATCCACAAGCCTGAGTTAATATGTATGATTCCTCAAATTGAAGAAACTTCCTTTTCTGGAAGTTTGTGTCTGTGATAGGCTGGGGAGGTCGGCTTGGATTGGGTTTTTTTAGGTGTCCCTTGAATTTGTAACAGGGTAAATTACTTGAGGTTTTTGAAAGTTTTGGTTTCATCCTTTATGTGTTACCTATGGATGGGAATAGTTTCTAAATTATTTAATTTATTACACTGATTCTGTGTTTTTTCAAATTATGAAAGATATTGAGGGAAGGACAGCATATATCTTCTTGGTATCTTAACTTACTGAACTCTTTGTTCTATGCACCATTTTGTGTAGGTTGGTAGGAATACTGTTTCTTCATTACCATAAATTTTATGATACACCTTAGGGAGATACAGTGCTAATGAGATACTGCATTATTAGTTCTGTTATCTTGGCTGATATATTTTAAAATATTTGGTCCTTATCTATGGATTTCAGCAAGGATGAGTTTTTTATAGTGAATTGATGAGTGTCTAGTATTGGTAAATCCTTGACCTTCGACATAGCAGCTTTTGAATGACTTTTGTAAATTGCAAAGCTTTTAAAGCTTGACCTATACCAAGCCCTGACCGTGACATTTTATGTACATTATCCTTTTTATTTTTCAAAATAACTGGTTGACATAGCACATAATATTTTCCTTTGTTGGAAGTGGGGTGGGAAGGATGAGATGCTCAAAGAGCTGTTAAGAAACTTCCTAAAACCTCGAGACTTTCCCTCCTGTATTGGGTCACCTGAGTACTATTTAATGATAGTAGTCTGAGTAAAACCAGTGCTGCCACATTTAAGTCTTGATTGCCTTTGAAAATAGACAGGGTTATTATAATTTGGCACTCTTTGCAGCTAGATAGGCATCCCCAAACTGCGGCCCCCTGATACCATTTATCTGGTCCCCCGCAGCACTTCAGGAAGGGGCACCTCTTTCATTGGTGGTCATTGAGAGGAGCACAGTATGTGGCAGCCCTCCAACGGTCTGAGGGACAGTGAACTGGACCCCTGTGTAAAAAGTTTGGGGACGCCTGAGCTAGATCATAAGATCTAGGTGAAGATTTCAACTTTTCGTTACCTAGTATGATTCATGTTAGGCTTTTGGATTAACTGTACATTTGCTGTTGTACCCCAGGCTTTCTTATTTTTCAAACTAAAGTTTACTCCTTTTTACAAATTACAGTAATATTTATGTGAGGTATTGATTTTTATTGTTCTTATGGTTGTCAGACTTGTTTAAAGAGGATCTTTGTCTAACATGTTTAAGATAGATTACTGCTTATGTTAATAATATGAGATGGCAATTCTTGGACCAGAAAACTAGCCCCCATATTTAATGTAATCTGTAGCCTTTAAAAAAATTACCTTAGTTATTATAACAACACTTTTTATTCTTTTAATCATGAAACACTCTAATTTGGAGGTTTTGTAGGAGAAGCTGGTAAGAAAACAAGCTTGCCTTTCTCCTTCCTTCCCTCCGGTCTTTCCTTTCATCTATCCATCTTTCTAAAGCTCATTGCTCCTTGAAAAGCCTAACATCTCTGTACTTTTATAGATATAAATATCATTGTCTCATCCCTAGAGCAAGTATAACCAAACTGAGTTAAACTCATATGATATGGGACCTAACTACATTCTTAACAAGATTTGTCACTTTTTTAAAAGCTTTGCAATTTACAAAAGTTACGCAAAAGCTGCTGTGAAAGTGTAATTTCTCATGTGGGATGTGGTTAATTATAGGCTGCATGTGCTAGTGCATGACAAATGTTAAAGCTTTACATTAAGCTGTTCATTATTAGGATATTTCATCTTATCTAAAAAACTTTAATTACCTCAGTTCCATGAAATCTATTGTGCACCAAAACTAATCAGCAGTTCTCCTTTGAGCTTTTCAAAGTTCTACTGCTGTCAGTGCTGTGTGTCTAAAACTGGAAGATTCTGTTCTTAGGGAGTAGATATTAATTTAATTGTCTTTCAAATGGTAAATTTTCAAAGAAAAGAAAAAAATCTTAAAATATATAAATACATGTTAAAAGATAAAGTGTATAATAATGTTGATTTTTTTTTTCCTGGGCTTGTGTAGTACCCATTGTTAGTTTTGGGGATAGGGAGGAATTAGGGGTGCTGTACTGAGAGCTTTATAACTGTAGGCATGGGGGAGATTCTGGGATATCTTGATACTGTGTATTTAGTAAGTCCCAAATTAAAACTTGAACTGTTACTATATATTACCTGACTCCCTAAAAATATTACTGTTCTGTTCCTAATTTTGGGGGTTGTATTATTGAGCTACATCAGTATAATGAAGTCCTTATATCTTAAATGACTTCTAGAGACTTTAAAATGAAGATAAATAGTACCTGATCTCCAAATTCATTGGTTCTTTTGTTGTTATTTCTCATTTACTCATCTGTTTAAACTTGATGGTATACAAGGCATCTTAGCCCTCAATACAGTAATTCTGTTTCCTTTTGCTACCATGGGCCCTATCTTTTAAATGATTTGTCTATTAGAATACCTTTGTTAATAACAAGAGCTAAAACTAAAATAACACTATGTAATATTCACTATTTTAGTTCTTTAGATATATTGACTTATTTAATTCTTGTAATAATCTTATGATACTGGTATTTTTCCCATTTTAAAGGTAGTAAAACTAAGGCAGCAAAGTATATAAAAATAAAACTAAATTCATATATTAAATTCTTACTCTTAGATACTATACTAAGTGCTTTATATGTACCTTAATCCTCAAACTCTTGACAACCTTGTGAGGTGAGTATCACTATCTTTTTTATATATCTAGGTTTAGGTTCAATAGATTAGCTAACTTCAAGGTCAGAATAACTGCCAGTTAAATAGTAAGTGCCTACCTGTAACTGGAAATGAGGCTCTACATTAGAGACTATATTCTTTGGGAATGCCAACATATAATGCAAAACTATGGTAAAAATTTCCTTCTAAAATCCTTTAGATTGACTATGGTGACAGTTTACACTGTCTACGATAACAGTTTACAGACACATGGCCCCCAATTAATCCATTTGGCTGTTCTTTGCCCTCTAGCATTTAATAAAATTAAGAATCAGTAACTACAGCCCCATGAGCTAGCTGCATGTTTTTTGCAAATAGGGTTATATTAGAACCCAGCCATGCGCATTCATTTATGAATGTCCTATGACCGTTGGAGATCTATGAAGGGACAGTTGAATAATTGAAACATACATCAGCTGTCCCACAAACCTAAAACATTTACTTTCTGGGCTTTTAAGGAAAAGTTGATTAACCCCTAGAATAAATAACTGTTTCTTTAGGTGAGCCAACAATACAGAATTGGGACCTTGCATTTGGGACCTTGTACAAAAATATATAAGGGGTGTGTGAGATATTCTTGTTCTAAGAGGCATGTAGGAACTGAGAGCAACCAAAGATATAGCATGTTTTTCCAATTAGGTTTCTTCCTTGGGTGACTCCCATGGAATTTAACAATTCACTGTGTAGTGTACTTAGATTGTCTTTTAGAAAGTATAACAAGTGGCATCTTATGTTAATAATTAGGAAGAATCTAGTAAGTTCTTTTACTTTAATGCTTTATTTTTATATCTTTGCAAAACACTATGTACCAAACATACCAACTTTGGCTTCTTACAATATTTTTTTAAAAAATTATACTTCTTAGATAGTTTCTGAAAGGATTTCTTAATCCTAAGCAGAAGTGAGACTCTAAACTGCAGTTGAAATATAAATTAATATTTCACTGATATTTGTTATTTTGGAAAATTCGCAGCAGCATACAGTTTTACCAGATGTTAGTATTGTATTTGACTCCAGAAGATTGTATACTTAACATACTTAACTTTAAAAAACGCAGTATTTGTAAAACCACCATAGTATTGTACAGAGGAATACCTTGTTTTATTGCATGTTGCTTTATTTGCACCTATTTCTTTTCTTTATTTGTTTTTTTTTTTTACAAATCAAATGTTTGTGGCAATCCTGCGCCAAGCAAGTCTGTTGGAGCCATATTTTCCAACAGCATATGTTTACTTTGGGTCTTCCATGTCACATTTTGGTAATTGCAGTATTTCAAATTTTCTTATTATTAGTATATCTTTATGGTGATCTGTGATTAGTGATCTTTGATGTTACTGCTGTAATTGTTTCAGGGGACTGCAGACTGCACCAGTGTAAGGTGGCAAATGTTATGACAAAATTATAACATAAATACATGTTTTAAATTAATTTATAAATGTTTGTGTTCTGACTGCTCCACTGATCAGCTATTCCCTTTATCCTTTTCCTCTGAACTCCCTCTTCTGTAAGACACAACATTAACACCTACAGTAACCTCTGTGTTCTAGTAAAAGGAAGAGTCTCACCTTGCTCATATTAAATCAAAAAGCTTTAATAGAAATGATTAAGCTAGTGAGGAAGGCATGTGGAAAGCCAAAATAGGCTGAAAGCTAGGCCCGTTGCACCAAATAGTTAGCTAAGTTGTGAATACAAAGGAAAAATTCTTTTTTTTTTTTTTTTTTCCTGAGACGGAGTTTCGCTCTTGTTACCCAGGCTGGAGTGCAATGGCGCGATCTCGGCTCACCGCAACCTCCGCCTCCTGGGTTCAGGCAATTCTCCTGCCTCAGCCTCCTGAGTAGCTGGGATTACAGGCACGTGCCACCATGCCCAGCTAATGTTTTGTATTTTTTAGTAGAGACGTGGTTTCACCATGTTGACCAGGATGGTCTTGATCTCTTGACCTCGTGATCTGCCCGCCTCAGCCTCCCAAAGTGCTGGGATTACAGGCTTGAGCCACCGTGCCCGGCCCAGGAAAAATTCTTAAAGGAAATTGGAAAGTGCTACTCCAGTGAACAGATGAATAATGATAACAGCAGCAGCAACAACAACAACAACAACAGCCCTTTGGTTATTGGAGAAAGTTGGAGTGGTTTGGATAGAACTTCAAACCAGCCACAACATTCCCTTAAACCAAAGCCTAATCCTTAATAAGACTCTAACTCTCTTCAATTCTGTGAAGGCTGAGAAAGATGTGGAAGCCTCAGATGAAAAGTTTGAAGCTGGCATAGGCTGAGTCATGAGTTTTTTTGTGTTTCTGTTTTATCTATTTTTTTGACAGGTTCTGACGGTGTCACCCAGGCTGGAATGCAGTAGGGCAGTCAACTCACTGCAGCCTCTATCTCCTGGGCTCAAGCAATCGTTCTGCCTCAGCCTCCTGTGTACCTAAAACTACACATGCTTACCACCATGGCCAGCTAATTTGTTTTTTCATAAAAATGCACCTTGCTATATTGCCTAGGCTCTTCCTGAACTTCTAGGCTTAAGTAATTCTCCTGCTGTAGCCTCTCAGAGTGCTGGAATTACAGGTATGAGCCACTGTTCCCAGACTGATTCATAAGTTTAAGAAAAGAAGCCATCTGCAGAACATAAAAATCAAGATGAAAGATCAAGTTATCCAGAAGATGTAACTAAGATAACTGATGAAGGTGACTATACTAAACAACACATTTTCAATGGAGACAAAATAGCCTTCTGTTGGAAGATGATGCCATCTAGGACATTCATACTGGAGACGTAAAGTCAATGCGTGGCTTCAAAGCTTCAGGATAGGCTTTCTTGTTAGAAAAATGCAGCTGGTGTCTTTAAGTTGAAACTAATGTTTATTTGCCATTTTGAAAATCCTAAGGCCCTTAAGAATTGTGCTACATCTATTCTGCCGGTGCTAAGTGGAACAACAAAGCCTGGGTGATAGCACATCTGTGTTTTAGCATGGTTTACTGAAAACTTTAAGCTCATCTGCTACTCAGAAATAAATATTTTTTTTTTCAAAATATTACTGCTTATTGACAATACTCCTAGTAACCCAAGAGCTCTGATGGACATGTACAAACATGTTGTTTCATGCCTGTCAACACAGTATCTGTTCTGCAACCCATGGATAAAGGAGCAGTTTTGTTTTCAAGTCTTTTTTTTTTTTTTTTTTTTTTTTGAGACAAAGTCTAACTCCATTACCCAGGCTGGAGTGTGGTCATATGGTCATGGTCACTGCAGCCTTGACTTCCCAGGCTCAGGTGATTTTTCCACCTCAGCCTCCTGAGTAGTTGGAACTACAGGCACCACCACACCCAGCTAATTTTTGTATTTTTTTGTAGAAGTGGAATTTCGCCATGTTGCCAGGCTGGTCTTGAACTCCTTGGCTCAACCGATCTGCCCATCTTGGTCTCCCAAAGTGCTGGGATTACAGGCAAGAGCCATTGCGCCCAGCCAGGAAACTTGTCTTTATAAACAACATCCAATTATTCCTCTAATAAATGCAGTGTTTACATTTTTTGTCCACCTTGCATCATTGGCCCACTGTCAGTGCTTTCATAATGCCCCATTTCTTTTAATGTCTACCATATACAGCCTCACTGAATGTCTTTGATAGGTTCTTAGAAACCATGACTTTAAGCAAAATGATGTATAATGAAACCAATTTTACCACAAGCTAGTTGATATAAACAAGAGTTCAATTACTATGGCACATTTCTGGTCATAAATATATCACATTTCTAAATAAAGACCCATAACATGTCTAATATTAAGCTTTGAAATAAATGTGAGTTATATAATACATTTAAGGAAGATTAATAAAAACAAGTGAGATAATTATTTACCCAATTTTTAGTGAATCAGTGAGTGATAGTCATAGTGGTGGTGAGTCAAATCAAGGAATAAACGTTTGTAAAGCAAAAATTGTAATGAGTACCTCCTACCACTGTGAAGTTGAAAAACAATAACAACAAATATGATGGACTCACTGAGCACTTTCTTACTACATCATTTATTTATTGTACATTTGTATGATTATTGTATACTTGATGAATTTCTATTTTACAGTAATTTATATTATTTATTCATTCATTTTTCAACCTGCCTACTCCAAGTTAGGGTTGCTGGTGTCTGGAGCCTGTCCCGGCTGCTCAGGGCACAAGGTGGAACCAACCTTGGACAGGACACCATTCCACTGCAGGGTACACTTACATACACCCACACTCACTCAGACTGGGCCATTTAGACATGTGAATTAACCTAATGTGCATATCTTGGGGATATGAGATGAAACTTGAGTACCCAGAGAAAACCCAAGTAGATGGGGGAAAACTTGCAAAGTCTACACAGACAGTGGCTCTGGCTAGGAATATATTTTTTGTCTCATCAACATCATAACAAAACAGCATTATTTTGGTGTGTGGCCTTTCAGAACTTTCTTTTATCTATTGTCTCAACTGTCAGTTTAAAGGGCTCTTTTTAACTTTTTTTTGCATGGTTATTGACTGAAACTGTATTGTATTTCTGCCCAGGTAACTTTTCCATTAAATAGAATGATGTCTTAACTTGGGGAGCCACAGAGGTATTTTATTTCAGTTTAATTAGTTTTTTTTTTCTTTTTTTAAAATTCTGTGTGTTTTACACATTGTAAAGAATTATCACAAATGAGTTCTCAGGTTTTACCTGAGTACCAAAGGAGCTCATGTCACTAAAGAGGTTAAGTACCCCTGACAGAAGAATTTCCATTTCAGTGGAATATGATGAGTGGTAAGAGAAGTTATCGATGTCATGTAACTCTAAACACTCAATCCCAGAGTAAATTACTCACTCTATTAACAGGGAAGATGAGTCCAGACAACTTCAAGAAATTAAAGAAGACTAACATTGGCTTTAGCATCTTGATTTTTCCGTTTCTCAACTTTGCAAGGCTGAAATTGGCCACTGTTCTTCTAATACAGATGGAATCCTATATGATGTGCCCAGAGGCAGCATTTATAGTGGAAAACTACATAGTTATTGAAATCACAAGTGCTTAATCTTTCCAAGTTGCTGATTCTTCATCTGTGATATGGAAATAATAACATGCACATTACTGGACTGTGGGAGGAATAAGGACCCAAAATATGTGCATGTGTATAGTACACAATGTCTGGCTCAGTGTGGGTACTTGAATGGATGCTAATTTCTTTATTTATACTAAAAACCAATAGTCAACCTGAATTGAATTTAGAGTTTGGTGGTAGGGGTGATGGTCGTGGTGGTGATGTAGGAATTAAAATTGTCATTCACTTTTCTTTGTAGAATTAGTCTGGATGATTTTCGTTCAGTGAGAGAATTTCCTGAAAGAGGTGGACTTCTTTGGGAGAGAGAAAAGTAGGTTACAGAGTGTAGTTGCAGAAATAATGTGAGAGAGCACAGGTTGAAGAGTAGGAAAATTAAATTTAGAGTCCAACTTTGTGGAGAGGAGTAAATAAAGGGAAGTGTACATGTCACTGAATTTATGCTTTTCCTTAAGTTATCTGTTTTCAGAGCAGTGGAATTTTTCATCAGAGATAAATATGAAAAGAAGAAATACTACGATAAAAATGCTATAGCTATTACAAATGTAAGTAAACCTTCGTCTCATCAATTGACATTCGTTGACTAGATCTCAGACTTTTAGCGTGCAATACAGCTTTATTTATTGTGAAAATATTCTACTTGCATATGTTTACATTTGAATATTGGAAATACTTTTGGTTATATAATGAGCTGTTGCAGAGCAGAACTCTTGATTTAGAAAGCACATTCTAAATCTAATAACCACTCAGTTCACATTTAATTAGGTTAATTTTTGAAATTTGCAAAAAGCTAGAACCACTAATTGAAAATGGTGAGAGAGAAAATTGTGTCCCTAGATTCTAGAAATGTATGAAAAAGAAAAAAGGCAAATATATCTTCCTCTAAGGGCTTTCTTTGGTTGGTCCATTGAGACATGAGACCAGTAGTCCAGGAATATATTCAAACATAGCATTTACACTTCTTATTTGCAAGCATTTTGGTACTCCTAATAGTTGAGTCTTTACAGTAGTGATCAACTACTGCCATATACCCCATAATGTTTCAGTCAGTGACTGACTGCATGTACAACTTTGGTCGTACAAGATTATAATCCCATATTTTTACTGTACTCTATGTTTAGATATATTTACATATACAAATACGTACCATTGTGTTAGAATCACCTATAGCATTCACTACAGTAACATGCTTTACAGGTTTGTAACCTAGGAATAATAGATTGTTAGGGTGTTGTACCACCTAGGTTTGTATGAGCATACTCTTTGATGTTTTCACGATGATGGTATCATGCAGTGATAAGTTTCTCAGAATATATTCCCATTGTTAAATGATGCAGGACTGTATGTTTTATCAGCTGTTTCTTTTTGGTTAAAATTTCTCATCCAAGTTAATTATAGTCTAAGGCTAATTGCCTTTATTGTTGAAATCATGTCTTTGGACTGTGATTTCTAGATTAATAAGCAAGGTATAAACTGGTTTATCTTTTTGTGAAGTCATCTGTCAAGCAATTTAGAGACAATGGAAATAGATTCATCTCATTTTTCATATAAACTTGTTTTCCTCTTTGGCCTGTATGGAGAAGCAATATATTAAAAATTCAGTCTAATCCTAATAAAGTTAGGATATTTTAATATGCTGTTGTTGGCCATAAAAAAAAATTCTTGTTAAAAAAGTTTTTAAGTATCAGCTCAATATGGTGGCTCATTCCTATAATTTCAGCACTTTGGGAAGCCAAGGTGGGAGGAAGCTAACAGTTTGAGACCAGGCTGGGAAACATAGTGAGACTCTGTCTCTTTTATTTAAAAAAAAAAAATTTTTTTTTCAGCTGGGCATGGTGACTCACGCCTGTAATCCAAGCACTTTGGGAGGCCAAGGCGGGTGGATTAGAGACTAGCCTGGCCAACATGATGAAACCCCGCCTCTACTAAAAATACAAAAATTAGCCGGGTGTGGTGGTGCATGCCTGTAATCCCAGCTCCTTAGGAGGCTGAGGCAGGAGAATTGCTTGAAACCAGGAGCCAGAGGTTTCAGTGAGCCAAGATCATGCCACTGCACTCCAGTCTGGGCAACAGAGTGAGACTCTATTATTTAAAACAAACAACAAAAACAACAACAACAACAACAAAAAACACTAAAGTTTTTAGGTATCATTAGTGTGTATTTTAGAGCAAAGATATTCTTGTATGTAGCATTTACAGTGGATGTTAGAGAGGAAATCTGTTGAAGGATTGATTAAAAATTGACAGTATTGAGAATATTCATAATGTCTATAAAATTAAGGCTACTGTAAACATTGAGGGGGGAAAGGACTAACTTAAAAGTGTAATGTATTTTTGTATGCAATCTTAAGAAATCATTTTAGTTTATTTTAGAGAACATGCTGTTTTATATTAAACACTTAACATATCATGCATTTTAAAATTATATTTTCTTAGCAATAATTAGGAAATTATTTTTACATAGTAATGTATAAAATAGTTTTATTTTGGGATGGTAGCTGTTACTGAGTTGAGTTTCTTTCCCCCCTCAAGGTATAATATTGGTGTACTTAGTTGTGAGAATTCCTTCATTCAAAGGAGACATGCTAGAATAAAATACTTGGAGATTAAATGTCATGATACTTAATACTTTCAAGTGATTTGGTGAAACCTGGCAGCTTTGTTTGTTTGTGTCTGTAGAGAGAGGGAGAACAAACATGGCATAATGTTAGTATTTGACTAATATTAGTGATGTTTATAGAGGTATTCACTCTATAGATTTTTTTTCTTTTTTTTTTTTTGTAGACTTGAGAGTAAAGATTTTAAGGTAAAAATTTATTTACCTCAGTATGTACTCCTGAGTTTCTATTACTAATGAAATGAAAATGCGGAAAGATTTACAAAAATCACAGTAAACCCAATGGAAAATGTATTCCACCTATTCCAATATAAGCAAAATAATAATAATAAAAAAAAGTTTATATTGTAGCAGGTTTAAACTTTTTTTCCTCTTTCATGGTGATCAGTAAGCAAATAACTAACCTTATGTATTACCAATAATTACATATTTTTATTCAGTGTTTTGTCTTCATTAATAGATTGAGCACTCATCCAAATAAATTTGGATCACTTATGTTCACAGTCTCCTAAAAACAAAGAGAACATGACTGTTAGAGACATTTATCATAGTGGAGATAGGAACAGATTTTAAAAAATATAAGCACCTTATATCTAAGATTCAAGGAGTACTAGAGTACTTAAGGGATATCCACAGAGGGGCATTTATCATTCCTTCTTTTTTTTTTTTTTTGGCTCTGTCGCTCAGGCTGAAGTGCAGTGGCACAATCTCTGCTCACTGCAACCTCCACCTCTCAGGTTCAGGCGATTCTCCTGCCTCAGCCTCCCAAGTAGCTGGGACTACAAGTGTGCACTGCCATGCCCAAATAATTTTTGTATTTATTTTTATTTTATTTTTTTTGAGATGGAGTTTCACGCTTGTTACCCAGGCTGGAGTGCAATGGCGTGATCTTGGCTCACCGCAACCTCCACCTCCTTGGTTCAGGCAATTTTCCTGCCTCAGCCTCCTGAGTAGCTGGGATTACAGGCACGCGCCACCATGCCCAGCTAATTTTTTGTATTTTTAGTAGAGATGGGGTTTCACCATGTTGACCAGGATGGTCTCGATATCTTGACCTCGTGATCCACCCACCTCGACCTCCCAAAATGCTGGGATTACAGGCTTAAGCCACCGCGCCTGGCCTAATTTTTGTGTATTTAATAGAGACCAGGTTTCACCACGTTGGCCAGGATGGTCTCGATTTCTTGACCTCGTGATCCACCTGCCTAGGCCTCCCAAAGTGCTGGGATTGCAGGCGTGAGCCACCACATGTGGCCGACATTTATCACTTCTTTGTGTTGGGAACATTCAGTATCTTCTAGCTTTTTGAAAATACACACTAAATTATTGTTAGCCATATTTATGCTACTATACTGCAGAACACTAGAACTTACTCCTCCTATCTAGCCGTATGTTGCACCTGTTAAAAATTTCTCCCTATCCGTTCTCTCCCTTACCCTTTAATGCCCACAGTTCTCTCTACTTCCATGTGTTCAGTTTTTCTTAGCTTACACAGAAGAGTGAAGATGTGTGGCATTTATCCTTCTGTGACTGACTTATTTTGCTTAGCATAATGGCCCCCAGGATTATCCATGTTGCTGTGGATGATAGGAGTTCATTGTTTTTATGGCTGAATGGTATTCCATTTTGTATATATGTCACACTTTACAAATCTGTTCATCTGTTGGTGGAAATTTAATTCTGCATCTTGGCTGTTTTGAATAGAGCTGCAGTAAACATGGGGGTTCAGGTATATCTTTGATATACTAATTTCATTTTCTTTAGATAAATGCCCTGTAGTGGGATTGCTGGATTATATGGTAATTCTGTTTTTATTTTTTTGAAAAACCTCCATATTGTCCATAGTAGCTGTACTAATTCACATTCCTACCAACAGTGTCTAAAGAGTTTTGTTTTCTCTGCATCCTTTCCAGTATCTATCATCTTTTTGATAGACCATTTTAACTGTGGTAAAATATCTTATTGTGGTTTTGACTTGCATTTGTCTGATAATTATTGATGTGACCACTCTTTTATATACTTGTTGGCTATTTTTCTGTCTTTTGAGAAATGTCTATTTAGATCATTTGTCTATTAACCTTTGTTTTCTGTTTTTCAGTTTTTTGCTTTTGAGTTGATTTCCTTGTATATTATGAATGTTAGTTTCTTGTCAGATGAGTAGTTTGCTAATATTTTCTCTTATTTTACAGATTGTCTCTTAACTCTATTAATTGTCTCCTTTGCCATGCAGAAGCTTTTTAGTTAAATGTAGTCCCATTTGTCTATTTTTGGTTGTGTTGCCTGTGCTTTTGATGTTTTCTTCATAAGATCTTTGCCTAGACCAGTGTTTCCTATGTTTTCTTCTACAAATTTTATAGTGTTGGGTCTTCTATTTAAGTCTTTATTATTAAAAAAAATTTTTTTTTTGAGATGCAGTCTCACTCTGCCACCCAGGCTGCAACCTCCACCTTCTGGGTTCAAGCGATTCTCCTGCCACAGCCTCCTGAGTAGCTGGCATTACAGGTACATGCCACCAGGCCCAGCTAATATTTGTGTTTTTAGTAGAGATAGGGTTTTGCCATGTTGGCCAGGCTGGTTTGAACTCCTGGCCTCAAGTAATCTGCCTGTCTTGGCCTTTCAAAGTGCTAGGATTACAGACATTGAGCCACTGTGCTCACCCAAGTCTTTAATCTATGTTTAATAATTTTTAATTTTTGTGGGTATACAGTAGGTGTATATATTTATGGGATACATGAGATGTTTTAATACAGGCATGGAATGTGTAAAAATCACATAATGTAAAATGGGATATTTACCTTCATTATCCTTTGTTTCACAAAGGATAATGCGTTGAATATTATGTTGTTATATTGAATAAGAGTGGTGAAGATAGGTATCCTTGTCTTATTTCTGTTCTTAGAAGAAAAGTTTTCAGCTTTTCCCCATTCAGTATGATGTTAGCTGTGGGTTTGTCATATATGGCCTTTATTACGTTGGGATATGTTCCTTTATGCCTAATTTGTTGAGAATGTTTATCATGAAGAGATGTTGAATTTTATGAAATTCTTTTTCTGCATCTGTTGAAATGATTATATGGTTTTTGTCCTTCATTCTGTTGATGTGATGTGTTGCATTTATTGATTTGTATATGTTAAGCCATTTGTGCATGCTTGGGGGAAATCCCAGTTGATCATGAGCAGATTGTATGGGCATATGCAGTGGATGTCCTAGGACCCAGATGAGTTAATCCTCAAGCCCCTGGTTGGATTGGGTGGTGTCTGTGGCTAGGTAAGAAGGTTCTTGGCTCCCAAGGTGGAGTATGCCAACAGCAGTGGCAGTCTAAATAGGTCAGTTTTCAGGCCCCTGGGCAGTCCATGCTGGTGTTGGTGGCAGCAGCTCTGAGTAGGCCTGTTCTCAGGCATTGAGGAGACCTTTCCAGACTTTGATGGTGGCCATGGGGTGCCTCTAACCAGGCCCTTTCTTGGGTCCCTGGGCTGGGTGTGTGGGCAGTGACAGTGATGGAGGCAGGCCATTCCTTAGTCCCCCAGGCAGCATGTGTGGGTGGTGGCCAACTGGACCAGTCAGTTCTCAGGTCGCTGGGCAGCATGTCCAGGCACTTGTATTGGCATCCCGGGCAATGTATGTGGATACACAATGGCTCTGCTCCTGGAGGGGGCAGGGTCACTGTCAGTGGTAGCAGCCCCAGGCAGGTGACTTTCAGGTCTGGGGAGCACATGCTTCAGCTCCTTATGTCCTGAAGCAGACTCCCTGATGTGCTAGACTGCCTCTTCTCCAGGGTGTAGGGCTCTGCGGGACTCAGATGTCAGGGACATGGCTGCACTGCTGAGTCTAGCTGGTGTTCTGATGCTGAGGCCTTCTGGGCAGATGTCAAGTGATGTTGGGAGATCCCAGGGATGTCACGATGCTGGGATTATTGGGCTTCAGGGCTGGATGTAGTCTAGGTTTGGCAGTACTCTCAAAATGGCACTGTGCAGCAGCAACTTGGTCCTAGTGGGTGGGTGAGACCCAGGATGAATTCTCTCTAGGATCGTGTAGTTGGGTGGACTCCAGGCAGCTCGTTATACTAAGTGCAGGGCTGTCAGGGCTGAAGGACTCTCCCATAGCTAAGATTGCAGAGGCTCTATTGGGAATCTAGACTGTTAGGGATTTTTGCTTACTTTGCCAACACAATAGGGAGTCTTTCCTGGCTTCTAGCCAATCCTGGCCAGCTGCATTGCTTCCCTCTCGATGCTGCCATCTTGAATTTTTCTGTCTCAGAGCTTCCTTGACACTTAACTACTGAGTACTATTCTCCCCTAAATACTCTATTCAGTGTGTGATTATCTCCTTGCTGTTTTTAGATCATATAGTTTTGAGTGCCATGTGGCATCTCAAGCACAAATTAAGGGAAAAGTCTCTAAAAGGGGAAAAATAAAGTTCAGCTAAAGGCAAGAAAAAAAGGTAGATATGTTCCAGGTAGGTATTTTTTTAGTAGAAAGAAGTTTTGCTGGTTTGTAGCCTCAAAGAGAAAAATGATACTTTATTTCTTTCATATCTTCTAAAGCAAGGGGTCCCATCCCCAGACCACTGCCTGAGCTCCACCTTCTGTCAGACCAGTGGTGGCATTACATTGTCTTACGAGCATGAACCCTGTTGTGAACTGTGCATGTGAGGGATCCAGGTTTTTGTGCTCCACGTGAGAGTCTATTGCCTGATGATCTGAGATGGAGCTGAAGCAGTGATGCTAGTGCTAGGGAGTGGCTACAAATACAGGTTAACATTGGCAAAGACGTTTGACTGCACAGAGACCATGATAAATCAGTTACCTGCAGACTCATATCAAAACCCTATCATTGGTAAGTAACAATTAAGCTGCATCTGGTGGCAGGCTTTATAGCGGCAAGTGAGTTGATGCACTTCAGTTGTACAGCTGTACCTGGTGGTAGGCTTTAAGTCAGAATCTGACATTTATTTTAGTCCACACATGGCCTGCTCATTATTTGATTTACCACAGTCCTGCCCACAGTCAACGGTGAGGGTGTTAAACAGTGTGTATGCCAGGGGATGGGAATTTTAGTGGCTGTCAGAATTTTGCCTACTTTGGTCATATAGAATAAGTCTACCTCTCTTGTTCTGCCTGAATTCATTGAGTGATGGGAAATTTGAAACATTTACAGAAATTTGTCCTCTTGGCCAGGCATGGTGGCTCATATCTGTCATCCCAGCACTTTAGGAGGCTGAATTGGGAGGATCACTTGAGGTCCAGGAGTTTGAGGCATGTTTGGGTAACATGACAAGACCCTGTCACTTCAAGTTTTTTTTAAAAAAATTAGCTGGGTATGGTGGAGTGTGCCTGTAGTTTCAGCTACTCAGGAGGCTGAGGTGGGAGAATTGCTTGAGGCCAGGAGGTTGAGGCTTTAGTGAGCTGTGATCACACTGCTGTACTACAACCTGGGCATCAGAGTAAGACTCTGTTTCAGAAAAGAAAAAGAGAAAAAGAGAAATCTGTCCTGTCTGTCCTCCTCTCGCTCACTTACCAGGAGTGAATCACAATGGGAAGCAAAGTATTTTAAGTGAGTTTAGGAGATACAAGAGGACTTAGGTAGATGAGGCTGAACTGCCACATAATTTGCTCTTTTTCTCCAGCCACTTTTCCCTCTTTCCCTGCCCCATCCCGGCTCTGTCTCTCTTCAGCTAATGAGTTGGGATTAGTGTAAAAGAACATCGTTTCTACTTGGTTTTCTTTGTTACTTCCTTTCATTACCATTTGCTTCCTCTTCTGTGGAACAGGGATGTCATAGTGTCCGAATTTCATAGTATTGCTGCAAGAATTAAGGTGAAGTATATTCTTAGTAGGGTGCCTTGCATATAACTGCTTATAATATAAACTACTGTGATGGCAGCAAATGACTGTAAGCAGGTAGATAATTAAGAAAAATGAATACTTGAACTTAATTATAAGACTTTATAGCATGGGAAATATTTTGGCTTGAGTTCTGTTTTATTAATCTCTCCACATTTTAATCAGCCCTTTAATTATGGGATACACCAATAGAGCAGGTAAAGGACCTAAATTTTTAAAAATTTTCTAGAATTCTACATATTTCTTACTGACTTGGCCAAAGATATTAAAGTAAACTGTTATTACTAAGATTTAGGCATCTTCTACACACTTTGTAGCTATGGTTACTTGGTCAAGTTTTCAGTGTCCTTTAACCCTCCTACTGATGAATTTAATTGATGGCGTGTTTTATATGGGTTTTCTACTAATTTAGTAAATGTGTATGTTTTCAGCTTTTTTTATCTAAGACATGCCATGGAATGCAAAAGACATTGGAAATCATATATTTAAAATGATTACTAGACTTCTGAAAAACTTGAACTTCATGGTATACTAAAAGCTCATGAGACAGCTATTTGAGAATTGCTGTGATAAAATTTCCATATCCAGGAATATGGATAGAAAACATACCCAGGAATTTCCAAAATGAGATTGAAGTAATCCATTGCCAGCAATTAATCTGTAAGACATTTTTCAGTGACTGTATCTTTTTCAGTGTTTCGGACTGCCAGATTTAATTTTCATGGCATTATTTTGTTTAAAAGGGAGGTAGTAGCAAAGATTTCAAAAAATTCATCAAGAAAATATTAAACATTATGCCTTATGGCCTTCAGTTACTTCATACCTTTTCAAAGGGTGTTTATTCATTTTATCCTTGCAGATGGGAGTCAGGAACTTGTTTTGCATGGTCACTTTTTCTTTTGCATGAGGTAGGTTTATACAATTACACTGTTCTGGGATTTTTTTTCACATATAGGTTACTTTGATGGTGGCCTAAAGAAGAACATCTGAGCTTAAGAATAATTGAAGGAAGGACTTTTAAATTCATTTTATTTCTGAAGAATGTCTTTACTGGATTCCTACCACATATTATCTCATGGATAGAAGGTGTGGGTGGGAATTGGGAAAACATTTAAATATGACTACTGAATTCACTGACACCACGAATTTCTAGCAAAATTTTCTAACATCAGAGTCTTATGCTTTATATGTGCTAAGAGCCAGTGAAATGGAATTAACATCTAGTTACAAAATTCTAAATTTGAAAGTAAATATGAATAACTTCTATGGGATTTCAAAAAAGTATGTTAGCAAGCCAGTGAACTTTCAAAGAACAGTAATTGCTGAGATTGAGCCTCCTTTTGGTTCTCCCTTTGAGATGCTTTCTTACTCCGCTTTTCCTGTAGCAGTTGACAATATTCATTAAGATCTGTTGAATGTCAGGTGCTAAAGATGGTGAACAGAATAGAAATAATATCTGCCTTAGAGAACTTTGGTTTAACAAAGAATACTGATAAGTAACCAGATCTTTTTAAGACAACATGTGATAACACCCACATAATAGGAAAATATTATAGGAGGTGCTTACTCCAGGCTCTATAAAGAGATAAAGGTATACTTTGAATAATTCCCAGAGCGGGCAGTGTTAACTCAAAATTAAAGGATGGGTAGGAACTAATAAAAGCTTGGGTTTCTGAAGTAGAAGCAAGAGGAAAGGCCCCTAGAGTTCAGAGAAGCAGACTAGAGAACCGAAAACAGAAGGGAGTCGTCTCTGGCTGGCCAAAGTATATATGAGTATAACTAGAGGAGGGAGAAATAGGGAGATAACGTAGATGACACTTGTGGCCTGATTAAGGAATTTGGACTCTGTGGTTGCATAATGTATATAAACTATTCAGGCCTTCTAAGCAGTGATATGTAGTGGTCAGATTTAATTTGAGAATGACCTGGTATTGAGAATGGATTTGGAGAGGGCAAGATTTGGGGCAAGGAGACCAATTAGGAGGACTGATCCAGAAGATGGATACTGGTGATTTCCTACTAGGGTAGTTGGTGGAGGTGATTAGAAGTGGATGGTTTTGAGAGATTTAGAAAGAAGACTGGAGTACCTAGTTTTTCATGTCTCCGTATTTCTTTCCTCTTTTTCACTGACCTTTTTTCTTCCCTCATCTACCCCTGTGTCTGTACTGTCACTTGCTTCCAGTTGTCAGTATGTTGATTTCTATTTCTTTATTCCTTGCTCACATAATACTATTACCCTGCTAATATGACTTTAAATAATTTTATCAAAATATAATTCATATACAATAAAAAGTAGATATTTTAAGATACTGTTCAATGAGTTTTGACAAATACATATCCCTGTGTAACCACTAGCTCCACAATCAAGATACAGAACTTTTCTGTCACTCCAAAAAGTTCCTTTGTGCTCCTTGCTAGTCAGCTCCCAACCATGGCCTTGGTGACTGATCTCATTTTTTAAAAAATCACCATAGCTAAATTTCCTAGAGTTTTCTGTGAGTAGTTTGATACGCTGTGTACTCTTTTGTGCCTTCTTTCTTCTATTATGTTTCTGATTTGTTATTGATTCACTTGTTCATCTATCCCTTGACTTTTCAGATATCTTTCTTCTTGAATAAGCTTCTGTTTTCTTTCCTGCCTGGAACATAGTATTGAAGCATTTTTCCTTTTTCTTTTTTGTATTAAAATATGATGTGCCCCTGTAATCCCAGCTATTCAGGAGGTAAGAGGCAGGAAGATTGCTTGAGCCCAAGAGTTTGAGTCTAGCCTAGGCAACATAGAAGGACTGTCTTAAAAACAGAAAAAAATATGGTTGCAATAAAAAAGGTTTTTAATTGAGTCCAGAATTTAAGGTTATAGTGAGCGATGATCTTCACACTGTACTCCAGCCTGGGTGATGGAGTGAGACCCTGTCTGAAAAAAATTTTTTTTTATTAAATTACTAATATTTATTGATTTGAATTTTGTATTTCTGCCACTGAGTTTTACACTGGCCAGATCAGCTTATCATCTTCTCACAAGAAGGATAAGCACTTGTACAATGAATTATCTTGCTAGTTTCTAAGGAATAGTAACTTTTGACATACTCACTGCCCATATTCTCCTTTTATATTTTTGTTCTGCTTTTCATGAACTTTATGATACAGCTGTCTTCTTGTTTAAGTGATCTTATGGCTTTTTATTCTTTTTTTTTTTTTTGACAGAGTCTCGCTCTGTTTCCTCAGCTGGAATGCCTTGGTGCAATCTTGGCTCACTGCAGCCTCCGCCTTCTAGGTTCAAGTGATTCTTCTGCCACAGCCTCCCAAGTAGCTGGGATTACAGGCATACATGTCTGGCCTGTTTTTGTATTTTTAGTGGAGATGGGGTTCACCATGTTGGCCAAAGTGGTCTTAAACTCCTGACCTCAAGTGATCTCCCTACCTCAGCCTTCCAAAGTGCTTTATTCTTATTTTCTATATAAAGTGGTAATTAAAGATTTCTAGCAAGTAAATATCCAATAGGACAAACCAGTTTTAAGCCAGGCTATAAGTCTCAGCTTTGGCCTTTTTTTTTTTTTTTTTAAATGGAAGATCTACATTTTCTTGTGGTGTTTATTTTCTCTCCTGTGTAACTTGCATGAATACTCATTAAGTGGCTAGCTTACACAGTTATAACAGAGCCAACAGTGTGCAAGCAAGGAAAAAAAATCCCCTAAAGTTTATAGTCTTGTATTGTGATTCAAGAATTACTGCCATAACTAACTTAATAACAAGCAGATTGAGGGAGGACTTGTCATCTTGCAGTGTTATTTTGACATTACATAATGACCTAACCTGTAATAGCACCTTTTAATTTTAAAAATTCCTCATAGGCACTATTGATATTATAGGGCAATATAGAGATGTCAGTTTTATGACCTCAAAGATCTACTATGCATTTTTAAAATGTATTTCTGTTATATTTTGGCAGTAAAGAGAGCAGGAAGATAATACTTCCATTAAAGTGATCAACTACGCATGTAGAAATTGGGCAGGAAGATGTGTGAGAAAAGCTTTTAGATGAAGCCCATTTTTGTGTATAAATTGCCTCTGCTGCATATATAACTCTCGTAATGCTTTGGGGTAATTCAGCAAGTACAGCACTGGAAATGGTGTTAGCCTGCTGCTCTTAAAGAAGGAAGTGTATAAATTACTTTATAATAAGTCTGCTGCTCAGCTGTTACATTAATCCACTCTTTTTTCTCAGCTTTTTTTGTATTTTCTTAAACAGTTGATTTAAATTTTAATTAACTTTCACTATTTCAGCTCCATTTTATTTTTCATTCTTAAAAGTTATTATAAGTAAAAACAAAAACTCATTTTTGCTTTTCTACTACTTTGGACAATGTTCCTCATGCTTCAGAGCATTCGTATTTCAGTAGTAACAATGATTAAAGATGAACTGTGAGAGAAAATTAATTATTTTCCATAACCAGTTTTAAACGAGGCTTTAAGGCTCAGCTTTGACCTTTTTTTAAAAAAATGGAAGATATTTTAGTATGATCTTATCTGACTACATTTAAAATTTTATATTCTAGTAAAATCCATTTTAAATAATATGTTAGTACTAAAATCTTTCATAAATTTCAAATTGAAATTTTTAAAAAAGCAGTACTTCTTTCTTGATGCATTGTTTTCCTTTATTAATATGCCTCTAAGTGCTTCTATATCTCAAAAATATACAGGGTTTTTTTCTTTCCTGTACCTGTCAATTCTCATTACCTTCTTTCTGTTTTTTTCTTCTCCTCATTTTTCATCTGCACTCTACAGATTTCCTCCTCTGATGCTCCTCTTCAGCCTTTGGTGTCCTCTCCTTCTCTGCAAGCTGCTGTTGACAAAAATAAATTGGAGGTATGGTAATGTTTTAACCAGATAGATTATGTAGTATTAAATGGTAAATTAACTTTATTTCATAGTGTGTCATTTGGGAACACCATAATAGTTGTTTATATTTTGAGTGATTCCCTAGAACTAATACAGCTATTTGCAGAATATTTTTTATACCACAGGTATGATTAAAGAACTTTAAATCTATATTTAATTTTGGAATGACTGATTTATTGGTGCCATGACTATATCTCAACAGTTAAGAAGCAATCAGTTTTTTATTGTTGTGCCCATTATTATTTTATACTTATAGGAACTTTAAAAAAAAATCTTTTCTTTCTATGATTCTGTTGTTAAAAGCTTTAGCTTTAGCTAATTTATCATTAAATACTACATTTAAGTTAAAGAAAGTTATTGTCAAGTTTCTTTTTTTAAGCAATAGTAACCATTGTACAAATAAAATGTGTGTATTAAGGGATCATGAGTTCAGAATCATCAATGACAACTGTTAGAATGCATTTCTGGTGGAAGTGATTAGGATGCAGATACTACCACTGTGTATTTTTAAAGTCACCTCTACAAATATTTGACTCTATTTGTTTTTGTTACATTGGCCTTAATAAGTTTGAGGCATTCTTTCAACTATCATTTTTCCCACAGATATGGAATAAATGATAAATGGTTTGCTAGATGTGTGATATACAAAGACAAGATACAGTCCCTGCCCTCCTAGAACTTACAGTCTAAGGCAAGAAAACAGATAACTATATAGCAGTTTATAATACAATATATTATGAGCTGTAATTGATGTACACTCACTATACTGCAGTTAATACAGGAGGCATCATTTGGGTATATCTTATGCTTTAAATAAGCATTAGACATAAGGAAGGATTGGGAAGCATTCTAGATAGAGAAACCAGCCTGTGAAAAAACATATGGGCAAAGTACAGTTTTTGTGGAGTTGCAGGTAGAATGGCATGGCTGAAATACAAGTAGAATGGCAAGGCTCCTCTCTTTCTCGTGAAGGAGTTTGATTCTGAAGGCCCAGGCACTTAAATGATGAGTTGCAAGCATTAGGGAGTGGGTACGGTGTGACAGGATCAGATTTTTATGTTGTAACACTGCTTTTCAGGCTCCATGGGGAGTGAATTTTATGATGATAGGTGAGGAAAAGACTTGAGAAACTATTATTTTAATCCGGGAATAAAAGGAGGGGGACATGCTCCAAAGTAGGAACAGAGGGAATGAAAAAGAGTGTAATTTTGAGAGATCTTAAGAAGGTATAGTCCATGGGGTTTAGTAATTGATACCTTATGGAGGTGCTTTGGAAAGTTTTGTGACTTTCACTTTTTATCTTGAGCATCTTAGTAGATGATGGTGCCAGTTAGTGAGATAAGGATACAAGCTGAAAAGAAGTAACAGGTTTGAGCAGAAAAGGAAAGAGGTGAATTAAAAGTTGGATGTGTTATGTATGACGTCACTGTGGAACATTGAGGTATTTAGTACATGGTTGGATATACAGGTTTAGGCCTGGGGGAAAGAAGAGGAGAGGAGAGTAGTGAGAGAGAGAGAGAGAGAGAGAGAGCGAGAGAGAGAGCGTGCTTAAAATTTTTGGAGACTATGTCTTTATTTATTTATTTATTTATTTATTTATTTATTTATTTTTGAGACAGAGTTTCACTCTTGTTGTCCAGGTTGGAGTGCAATGGCGTGATCCTGGCTCACTGCAACCTCTGCCTCCCAGGTTCAAGCTATTCTCCTGCCTCAGCCTCCTGAGTAGCTGGGATTACAGGCATGCACCACCACACCCGGCTAATTTTGTATTTTTAGTAGAGACGAGGCTTCTCCATGTTGGTCAGGCTAATCTTGAACTCCCAACCTCAGGTGATCCACCCACCTTGGCTTCCCAAAGTGTTGTGATTACAGGTGTGAGCCACTGTGCCCAGCCCTATGTCTTTCTTTAAGTCACTCAAATATAATTTGATTATAATGAACCCAGTATGTACTTTCCTCCATCTTATTGGACTTGAATGTTTAACCAGTTTTCTTGCACAGGAGGTCAGCCATTTCACTATGTCACTTATGCATATAGCTACCAGGTTTCAAGAACTGTTTTAAAATACAAAGCACTGTAATATTTTGTTCTCGCTGAGAAAATGGTTTAAAACAACTTAGGTTTTCACAGTACTCTTTGATCTTTCAGCAGCTTTTGATTCTATGGATGGCAGTCATCTGTGGGTCAAACTGCATGATGAGTTTAGAGCCCGTACTGTTAATATTACTTCAAAGCCTGTATCCTGATACCACTGCCAGAATCAGAGTAGGTAACAGCTGTATTTTTACAGCTGAATTCCAGTGTTAAAGAATATCAAGTCATGCTCTCCCTCTGGCAACTGTAGCTGGTGAATTTGATTTGTTTTTATTTATTTCATCTGTGTACACCAGTCATGGTGTTTAGGATGTTAAACTTCTTTTCTACTCATGACGCAATGGCATTCTTTTTATTTATTTATTTATTTATTTATTTTTTCTGCAATGGCATTCTTGAGAAATAACTGTCTTTGCCTGTGCTGGCTGCTGTAACAATATACTATAGATTGAGTAGCTTATAAACAACAAAAATTTATTTCTCATAGTTCTGGAGACTGGAAAGACCAAGATCAAGTCTCCAGCAGGTTCCATATCTTGTGAAGGGCCCCCTTTCTGGTTCATAAAATGGTGTATCTTTGTGCCCTCATATAGTGGGAAAGGGCAGGAAATCTTTCTGGGGCGTTTTTTTTTTTTTAATAGGGGTGTGAATCCCATTCATGAAGGTTTCATCCTTATGACCTAATGCAAAGGCCCAACCTTCTAATGCAATCACACTGCGGATTAGATTTTTACATATTAATTTTGGGGTGGACACAAACATTCAGATCATAGCAATAACTAATAGTTCTGGGAGGTTAGGAAGCAACTCATTCTCAACATATTTTTCTTTATGTTTTTGAGATGAAGTTTCGTTCTTGTTGCCCAGGCTGGAGAGCAATGGCATGGTCTAGGCTCACTACAACCTCTGCCTGACCTGTTCAAGTGATTCTCCTGCCTCAGCCTCCCAAGTAGTTGAGATTACAGGCTTGCGCCACCACACCTGGCTAATATTTGTATTTTTAGTAGAGACAGGATTTCACCATGTTGGTCATGCTGGACTTGAATTTCTGACCTCAGGTGATCTGCCTGTCTCAGCTTCCCAAAGTGCCTAGATTACAGGCATGAGCCACTATGCCTGGCCTCAGTCTCAGTATAGTAATGAGAATGTTCTGTCACATTGCTTTCTGCACCAAAGTTTACTAAAAATATAAGAAAATGTTTTGTAATATATGTAAGATTTTTGCACATCTTATTTATTCTTTACATATAAAATGGGGATGGTATTACTAAATTCCTAAAGTTGTGAGGATTAAGAGCCAAAATAGTGCCTGGCTCATAGTAAGGCTTCATAAAATATTAGCTGTTACTGCAAGAAATAATAACAGCAATAATAAATAGCAAAGCTCCACTGGACCACAGTGAGTAGTGAAACTTGAAAGCTGGGCTCCATAGTCCCTCAGTCCTACCACGAGCTTTGATTAACTGTTGCTTTGGGCATTACTTCGTAAGATTTTGTTTCTCCATTTGTAAGATGACAGTAGGTAAACTTTTTATTTCAGATAGTTGTTGCAAAGATTAAATTAGACAATAAGGTACTTACCACCTGGCCCACAGAAAGCACTTAATAAGTGCTTGTTGTGTTTTGGAAATGAAAGTTTTGATTTGGGAAACGGTTGAGTCAGCAATAGGTAATGTTTCTAGTTATTCTTAAAGGGTTACATCTTCCTTATTTCCAGTTTAAAGCCCAGGCACTTGAGTAGATACGAAGATCTTTTATGAGAAATATCCCAACCTTTTAGATGGTTTTCTGTCTGTGCTAGGCTGTGTTAATATACTTAATTTTCAAGGGAAAATGTCACTATTGACATATGCTCTTCTGGTAACTAAAGCATATAGATTACTCTTCAGGTTTTACCACAAGTTCAACTTTATGTTGACTTTTATCCTGTTTCTGAAAAGCATTATTGAAACAAATAACTTTAGAGAATCCTAGTCTAGGGGGCCTGAGATATAAACTGTCCAGATTCTGGAAATTCTACCCATATATTCTTTTTTTTTTTTTTTTTTTTGAGACAGAGTTTCACTCTTGTTACCCAGGCTGGAGTGCAATGGCGCAATCTCGGCTCACCGCAACCTCCGCCTCCTGGGTTCAGGCAATTCTCCTGCCTCAGCCTCCTGAGTAGCTGGGATTACAGGCACGTGCCACCATGCCCAGCTAATTTTTTGTATTTTTAGTAGAGACGGGGTTTCACTATGTTGACCAGGATGGTCTCGATCTCTTGACCTTGTGATCCACCCGCCTCGGCCTCCCAAAGTGCTGGGATTACAAGCTTGAGCCACCACGCCCGGCAATCTACCCATATATTCTTTTGTTGCAAAGCAATATACCAACAGTTAGTTAGCTTTGTCCTCTACTTTCAGTAATTGGCGAATTACTATTACAACACCCATTGCCTTTTATTAATGGCTAATAAAAGAAAAGGTGAAAAAGATAAATCCTTTAGAATTTCCCTGTTCTTAAAATTGCAATTGAAGACATTGCTTATTCATGCCCCAAATGTGAAGATCTTTGCTATGAATTTTTTAAAAAATTTTGTACTAAGATGAAAGATTTTCCTTTCCTTTTTTTTTCTTTTTTCTTTTTGGGGTGGAGTTTATCACCCAGGCTGGAGTGCAGTGGTGCGATCTCAGCTCACTGCAACCTCTGCCTCCTGGTTCAAGTGATTCTCCTGCCTCAGCTTCCTGAGTAACTGGGATGACAGGCACATGCCATCATGCCTGACTAATTTTTGTGTTTTTAGTAGAGGGGTTTCACCGTGTTGGCCAGGATGGTCTCGTTATTCTAACCTTGTCATCCACCCCCTTCAGCTTCCCGAACTGCTGGGATTATAGGCATGAGCCACCACATCCATCCTCCTTTTCTTTTTTAAAAATCATACAGCAAACACTAGAATTATAATATTTGTCATATTTGTGTAGTGCTTTATAGTTTGCAGAGTTGCTTTCTAGGTTCTTAGTGCCTTTTTTTTTTTAGTACTGAAATGCACATTAAATATGCATATATACATATATATATAGTTAAATCAATACTTATAAAGACTATCACTGTGTAATGAATATTGAAACTGAATGTTATGAGCACTTCGAAAGCTCCCATGTGACTCTCTTCCTAAATAACCTCATTCCTTCTCCTTAAAGGTAATTAACATCCTGATTTTTATCATCATCATCATCATCATCATCACTTTTTTGCTTTTTAAAATAATTTTATACTATTGTGTACACTCTCAAACATCATACATTTGCCTGTTTTTGAACTTTATATGAATGGTTGCAGAGCCCTTTGAACTTTTATTAGTTCTCTCACATTATAATCTAGGAATTGCCAGTATTATCTTTCCTAATTTACAAATGGCAAATTTCCTCTGACAGAAGTTGCATCAGACACCATTTTAAAAGTATAGGTACAAATGCAGCCTTTAGGTATTTTGACTAAGTTCTGCATGTTTATCATGCTGCCTTCCCTAGGTTCTTCAGTTTATCTTTTTTTGCTGCCAAGAAACTAAGGGCCAGGTTAATGTTTAGTTGCAGTGACTTTCAGTTCTCAGTTCCTAGTTATCTCTTTCCTCTAGATGACTGATGAATGCTCTTTGTTTAATCTCTTTTCATTTTCCTCTTTTGGCTCTTAAGATTTATTGTTGCTACTTTTAATCCTTAATTTTTTAACATTATATCTAATCTTTATTGGAAATGCAAATTGTGAATATCATAATGTCATTTATACTTTACCTCTACTGCCTTACACTAGTCGGTTGGATGTGGTCCCCAAGCACTATTTTGAAATTTTTTTTCTCAAGAAAATTACTGTATTTGTCCTTTTTTAAAAAACAAAAACTGTGATGATGGACTTAAGGTATCTTGTGATTAAGAAACAAACAAACTGATTTTATAGTCTTCCCCTTATATTTACCTATTATCATTTATCTTTATGTAATAAGGAAGTGTGTTCTATCACTTACTTTATTTTTTTTTCTCATTCAAAATTCAACTTAATGATTGCTGTAAGGAAGCCTAACCTAATTAAGGATATAGTGAGAATTTATTGAATGGGGATCTAATTCATTTAAAAAAAAACACACAAAAAAACCCTAATATATCAAAGAAGTTCTAAATTGTCTTACCTCTGTCTTAATTTTTTAACAGATATTCTTTAGTGTCATCAACATACAACCTCAATGAGAATAAGAATTTGCTGTGTTTACTATTCTGTTTCAGTAGCACCTTGATATTGTAATTACTGAACATTTCTACCTTTCTCAAATGATGACTCATACTAATAAAATTGAGCCAAAAGTTGCCTTTCTTTAAAAAAAAGTAAACTTATCAAAACTCTGGGCTATGTTTTAGAAAGAAAAGGAAAAAAAAAAGGAAGAGAAAAAGAGAGAAAAGGAGCCAGAAAAGCCGGCAAAACCACTTACAACTGAAAAGGTAAAATTCTTTTATTAAGAAAAAAATTAGGATTACCATTTTATTTGTATACTTATATATTAGTGACTTTCTGGATATTTACAATATGTAAATAATCGTTCTTTTCAACAACAATTGTTGAGTGAGTATTGTGTGCTCAGCACGTCCTTCTAGCTTTTCGTAGATTGTTTGTAATCAATTATTTATATGTGTGAGTATAAACCATCTGAGAGTTCTTGGAGACGGGTATTCTCCTGTGAGTGACATAGAGAATGGTGTTTTTAGCCTTCATACATAATCAGACGTAGAAGACTTAGAAGTTTAGAGAGTGAAGAGAACATACCTGAAAGGGAATTCAGAAAAGACTCTGTGCTTAAGGTTAGCTTTTGAGCTACTTCTCAAAGAATAGGTGGGATTAAGGTGAAAGACAGGGGTACATGTTTTAGAGAATTAGCCTGAAAAGAAGGCATGAAAATTTTAAATAAAATATGTTTAGAAAAATAGTGAAGTTGAAGAAAGGTATTTGTTTATGTGTAGAAAGTAGTGAAAAATAAGACCAGAGCAGTAGTTTGAATTCAAATGGTAGATGTTTTATTCTTTTTTGGGAGGAAAGGCTGTGAGCAGCACTTTAAATTCTAGAGCAGATGGTGCCCCTAATGCAGAAGGATTTTTGGAAGATTATTTTAGCAGTTGTTTGCATGATAAATGTGATTAAGTGAACTTGAGATATTGAGAACCTTGTACTTTGTAAATTGATTGGTTAAATAATTACAGTGGCTTGGCTTTGAATGCATATCATCATAAGAACATGGAATCATACTAAGAGAATTGTCAGTAAAGGGAACATCCGTGATTTTAGTTGTTGAAATTTTTAAAATCAAGTTTATTGAGGCATAAATTGCATACTGCAAAGAGCATCCATTTAAGGTACATAATAGAAGTACTGTATATAAGAAAGAAGATCCATTCTACTGTTGAACATTTGGATTATATGCAGGTTTTAACTATTCTAAATAATGCTGCTTTGAAAAACTTCTGTGTATGCAGTCTAAGCTTATGTTTTCTTAGGGTGACTTAGGAGTGGAATTTCTGGGTCATGAAGTATGTGCATGTGAACTTTATTGGATAATATCAAACTTTTTCTCAAAGTGTATACCAAAGGTACTCTTACCATTAAAGTAACCTCACATTCTCTGCAACACATAGTGTTGTCAGAGATTTTAGCATTTGCAATACGGTGTAATGTAATGGGATCTCATTAAATTTTTACTGTTCATTTCCTTGATTACAAAAAGAGGCCCGTTGCCTTTTAATGTCTTTTTTGCCTTCCTTTTTTCACTATAGCTTCATTTATTTTACATTTAAAAACTGAAAATAATACATGTGAAAATCAGACATGTGTTTTTTAAAAAGTGAGACATTACATGGGGTGTGATGGTGCACATCTGTCGTCCCCAGCTACTTGGGAGGCTGAGATGGGAGGATCACTTGAGCCCAGGAGTTTGAGGTTGCAGTGTGCTGTGATACATACCCTGTGAATAACCACTGCACTCTAGCATGGGTAATACAGCAAGACCCTTTTAAAAAAAATACAAAAGGGAATGGAAAACAAAAATCTTGCTTTTTATAGTCCTTGTTGGGTATTTTGCCTATTTTTCTGTTGGATTGCCTGCTTTTCCTCATTGATTTGTAGCTTCCTATAAACATATACATACATATAGGAGATACTCGTTTTTTTTTCAGTTAGGTGTTTGCAAATACCTTATTTCTTTATTATGGCTAGTTTTGTTGCTGTTTCTCTTTCTGCTTTGTGAATCCGTGATAGAGGGCATCCTTGGCTTACTCCTGACATCAAAGGAAGGTATTCAACTTCACCTATATATGTCACTTTTATTCTTCACAAAAACTATAAGATTTTGTAGTTGGGGGAGATTGGGGAACTAAAATTCAGGGAAATACACGATTTGCCTAGAGTCATGTAGTTTAGTTGGAGGATTCATTGAGTCTGGGTTAGAAAATAAGGGCTTTTATTTTTTAAGACAGCACAGATTAAACTTATATCTCTTTATGTGTTTGAAAGAAGATGCTTGTTAGGGATTATTTATTCTAGAATCACTTTTTCAAGTCATACCTATTTCTATAAGTAATTAAAGCCATTAATATGGTTCTTGACACATAGTAATAGCTTAATGAGTGATTATGAATTTTTTGGCAGTTGGAAGGAACCATATTTATTTAAATCCCTTAAGTATACTAAATTCTGTAAAGTCACTCAAAGGTGACTTGTTCAGTGTTAACAGTTGCTGACAGCTCAGGAATTTGAACCCAGGTCTTCTGGTTTCAAGCTGTGTGTGTGTGTGTGTGTGTGTGTGTGTGTGTGTGTGTGTGTGTGTATTTCAATTTGACATATATGTCTTCATGTTCCTTTCTTATTGTAATTTAAAGTGCTGTTATACATTCTACATAATTTTATAATGAATTATCCTGGCTTCCCTCATCTCATACTATGTGTTTGTATTTAATCTTATACTATGTTAACTAGGGAATTAATAGCTTTCATTGATTTGTTAGTTTCTAGTTAGCAACTTCTTCCTTCTGTAAGCTTGCTTTCCTTGAGTAGTGCTACTACTTTTGTTTACATTGTATTTTGTTTATACCTAAGTCTCATTGTGGTTTACATTTTTGTAGTGTTCCAGCATCTATTAATTCGGTCAGTGGGAGCTAGGCTTACTTTTTTTTTCCTAGGAGGAGAAAGGTAAAACCTAAAAATGTAATGAATAAAGTGATTAATAAGGCACTGATATTTAAATATATCTCTCTCTTTTATGCTTATGATATACCAGTAGAAAATTGTGTGTAAACTTTGTTTTTTTCTAAAATACTCTTGTCATTCATTGGACATTTCTATTTAATTCACTTAGTTTAGATTTATGTACTAGGTTATCTCTCCAGTAATCAATGATCTATAAATATATTTCTGTAGATGAGGAGTATTCTATTAAAGGAATGTTATATGGGTTCTTTTTCAGTTTGATCAGATTTTAATTTCTCCTAGAAGTTTCCAAGTTTTACAGATTTTCTCAAAGTTTTACATTTCAAAGCATGGAACATGGAAAATCATTCTTTGCTGGGAAAAAAAATGGAGACTTTTAAAGATGATTGCTATTCTTTTCTGGTTATAGTACTATTTATTACAGCCTGTTATATATACAGGTGACGCTTGAACAATGCTGGAGTTGGGTCCCTGACCCCCGCTGTCCAGTTGAAAATCCTTACATAACTTGATTACTCAGAAACTTGACCACTAATAATAGCCTGTTGTTGACTGGAGGCCTTACAAATAACATAAACAGTCAATATGTGTTTTGTATGTTATGTATATTAGATACTGTATTCTTACAATAAAGTAAGCTAGAGAAAATAAAATCTTATTAAGAAAATCAGAAGGAAGAGAAAATATATTTAATATTCATTAAGTGGAAGTAGATCATCATAAAGGTTTTTATCCTCATTGTCTTCATGTTGAGTTGACTAAGGAGGAAAAAGAAGAGATGGTGCTGGTGTTCCTGTCCCAGAGGTGGCAAAGATGGAAGAAAATAAACATAAAAGTGGACCCACACAGTTCAAACCCATGTCATTCAAGGATCAGCTGTACTTACTATGTATTAATTTCTGAAACTTCTGATTGTATGTTAAGAAATCTGTAATGTAGAAATCAGCAAACTTTTTTCTCTGAAGAACCAGGTAGTATTTTAAGCTATAGACCTTAAAGTGTCTTTCACAACTACTGTTTTCTTGTAGCATGAATGCAGTAAGTGAATGTGTTCCTTAAAAACTTTATTTTTAAAAACAGGCAGCCAAATTTTTTGAGACACTTCCTTCCCTAACTCCTTACAATGAGAAATGGTTGCCATGGAAGACGCAGGGTGAGGTGGAGAGGGTAGGCCGTAGCTTCTGATCCATCAGCCACTTAACTGCCCAGAGGCTCCTTTTCTTTCTTTATTAAATGACAAGATTTGCCTCAATCTCTAGAGCGTCTTCTGCCAGTAAATAGCTTTGAATTTAGAATTGCTTATTTCAACTATTGAACATAGGGGCTGATTTCAGACATCATCTGACAGTATCCTTAAAGGTGGATTTCAGATATCTACAGAGTTAGTTTTTATTCAGTGACTTTTCCCCAATATTGTTTCAAACTGGTTTCTTGCCCACCTTAGTTACTGCTCTCTTTAATCAGTTTTTTTCATCTGTTAAAACAGTCTAATTTAGGAGAAAATATACCCATTTATTCCTAGGGCAGGCTATTTCTCTCTATCTTTCTGTCTGTGTCTGTGTTTGTGTGTACATACTTACTGGTTTCTTGTATATATGCCTTGGTGGAGTATTCTTAGTTTAAAATAGATTCTTTTCATTGGCATGGAGTCCCTAAAGTATGTGTTGTGATATTTTAAAATGTAAAATAGTGGCTCTTGTGCAGATATTTGCCCTTAGCTTCTTGAAGTTTTTAAGAGAAAATCAATTCACAAAGTCTGTAAAAGTAGAATAAAAATTCCGGGAAGGAAAGTGAAGAAGCAGTGATGCTATAAGAGAAGACCACTGCTTTTAATAATACATACTTACCAGCACCAATACGTTTATCCCAAGATACAGGAAGTATTTGAGTATTTAAGGAGATAATGTAGATGAATAGTGATTTAAAAAAATTAATTGGGAAAGAAATGAAAACAACCATCAAACTTCCTCTTTGAACAAACCTTCTATGTTAATACAATTAAAAAAATACATTTGTACTTGATAAATATAAGTCAGCTAACCTATTAATATGAGCACAGGATACAACTGCAAATCTGTTGAACTTGAAATTTCAATATAACCTTGTAAAAGTAACAGCCAGTTGTAAATCAAATAAATTGTTCTTAGTAAATCATTAAAGTTAAATTAAATGGCTTATTGCCAGATGCTAGATTGATAGGTTATGTTGTTTAGCAATCTGACAAATACATTTATGCCCCCACCATGCTCTCAGTGTAATTTAGGATAAATAAACCTTTTGTATGATACGTGAATGCATTTTAGAACAAGATATTTTCAATAAATAATAATTTTTTAAAAATCATAGCAACGTATGGTGTAGGTGAGTAAGTGCAGCAGATGTCTCACAGAACATTTCTGTAAATAGTTTTGGAAAATTATATTTTTCTCAAATCATTGCATTTCTAACTTAAAGCTAGATCTTGAAGATTAGTTTGATGATGATCTTTTGTTTATAGATTTTTAAAGTAAATAATAGAATCAGTATCACTGCATAGTAGGTTTATGAAGCATTTTAGTGTTGCTTCCCTGTTGCCCAAGTTTTATTATGGTATAGATTGCTAGTTGCTTTTGACAACTCCCTATCTTTCTTTAGCTAGGAAGCATTAAAAAATAAAAAATCTTCTCCCTGTGAAACAGAAAAGATTACAATGGTACCCCTAAGTAAAAAGAAATAATCTGATTTGTTTGGTAAATGTATAGGGTTTCTTATTCTTTAACCAACAGATTGGTAAATGTATGTTTCCTCCAAGTGGATTTTGTTTCTTTTCTTTTTCTTGAGAGTAGGATATTTCTGTGGTACTCGGGCTTGTATAGAATTCCTGAGCCCAAAGGATCCTCCTATCTCAGCCTTTTCAGCCTGACTAGCTGGGACTATAGGCATATACCAATGTGTCTGGCTGTCCTAGTAAGTTTTTGATAGCCTTTTTCTTCTATTTTTCCATAATATTCAAACCATATATATTTGTAAGAAAACACAAAATACATGTAAGCAAGAAGGAAAAATTAATGTTAACACTTAGAAAAAAAAATCACTAATGCCTTGACGTTCATCCTTCCTAATTGTTTTCCATGGAAATATATATATATATATTTACAGAAGATCATATTAAACTAACTATTTTGTAACCTACTCTGTCCCTTTGTCATTTGACAATATCTTGACTGCCTTTTCTTTTTTAGATATGGGGTCTCACTATTTCATTCAGGGTGGAGTACAGTGGTGTTCATTGTACAGTTCACTGTAGCCTCAAACTGGGCCCAAGGGAATCCTTCTCCCTTAGCCTTCCAAGTAGCTAGGACTACAGAAGCATGGCATCATGGCTGGCTAATTTTTTTAAAAAGTTTCTTAGAGATGAGGTCTCATTGTGTTGACCAGGCCAGTCTTGAACTCCTGGCCTCAAGTCAAGCATAAGCCACTGCGCCTGGCTGCCGTTTTCTTACTGATACACATACTATGCCTTTCTGTCTTTACTAACATTCCATCAAATGAATGTAGCATAATTTATCTTCCACTGAGCACATAATTTATCTTCCACTATCCTGTCTTTGGGATAATGAAAATCTGTCTATATAATATTTGTACAACTGTGTAATAACTTCTTATAATCAATTTTTAAAACTAGAGTTGCTGAGGCAAAGGATATAGGTTTTTAAAAGTCTTGAAAAATATTAACAAACTGCTACAAGATACAGGTAGAAGAATCTTTACTTGATTACAAGACTTCAGTCTGATTCTCAACTTCATTGTTTACTAGATATCTAACTACTCTGTGCCTGTTTCCTTATATATAAATCCTTTCGGACATTTCTGAGTACCTACTACATGCCAAGTGCTATTTTTGGAATTAGGGATAGAGTGGCCAGGAGGTTGTTTTGTTTATTGTAGGATGTTCAGCAGTATCTCACCAGTCCCAACAGTAAAAAACACACCTTAGGCAACATTGTTAAATGCCCCCTCCTGCCCCGGAAGCATAATCACTTCTCACTTAAGAATTGTTGATTCAAAATCTAGATCAGTGAAAGTGGGTCTCAGTAGAAGAATGAAAGCCTGCCTGTTTTGTAATTCACAGGAGGGCACTGGTGATACCAGTCAAGGCTTCCTTTGAATATAGTTGTCCTTCAGTACCTATGAGAGATTGGTTCCAGGACCCCATCCCCGCCCAACATACACACGAAGATACCAAGATCTGTGGATGTTTAAGTCCCTTATTTAAAATGGCATACAATTTGCATATAACTTATTGCACATCCTCACATATAGTTTAAATCATCTCTGGGTTACTTATAATACTGAATACAGTGCCTGCAGATCCCTTTATTCTTGTGGATTCAGTGTAGTACCCTGTCATGGCAAATTCAAGTTTCGCTTTTTGGAACTTGTGGAACCCAAGGAAATGGAGCATCAGCTGTATACAGTAGTCCCTCTCATATCTGCAGAGAATATGTCCCAAGACGTAGCCAGTGAAACCTTGGGTCGTACCAAGTCCTATATATACCATGATTTTTGATCTGATAAGTGAGATGGCTACTAAGTGACAGGTGGATAGTGAATAAAGCATAGATGTGCTGGACAAAGGGATGATTAACGTCACTGGGACAATATTTTATCATGTTATTCAGACTGTGTGTAATTTAAAACTTACGAATTGCTTATTTTTGGAATTTCCCATTTAATATTTTCTGACCATGATTGCAGGTAACTGAAGACACTGAAAGTAAAACGTTAGTTAAGAGGGACTGCTGTAGACACAAGATCTTTTTCTCAGCTGCCAGAAGGAAATAATGTAGTTATGCATATGAAAAAAAGTTTGTAATACCGTTAGGTAGAAAGTAAAATATAGGATCCTGATTCAGAAATTAGCATTTTCTTAATTTTAAGTTATCCAAAGTCAGATTTATATTTTAAAATCACACATCTTTTTTTTTTTTTTTTTTTTTTTGAGATGGAATCTCCCTCTGTTGTTCAGGCTGGAGTGCAGGTGGTTCAGTCTTGGCTCACTGCAACCTCTTCCTCCCAGGTTCAAGCGATTCTCTTGCCTCAACCTCCTGAGTAGCTAGGATTACAGGTGTGTGCCACCACACCTGGCTAATTTTTATATTTTTAGTAGAGATGTGATTTCACCATGTTGGTCAGGCTGGTCTTGAACTCCTGACCTTGTGATCTGCCCACCTTGCCCTCCCAAAGTGCAGGGATTACAGGCATGAGCCACCTCGCCCAGTCCTGAAGTCACACATCTTTTTATCTAATTCCTGTTTGATTAGAATTATCTGCACTTTGGAGGAAGAAAACAGAACAGAATGTTAGGCTAAAAACTTCATTAGACATGTAGTCTTGAGCCACAGAAAGCATTAGCCCGTAGCCATAATACACTTGGTTATTCTTCATCTTCTGCCATATTACTTTTGTGGTACTTAAAATAATTTTTTCTAGAGTACTGCATTTATTTGAAAGTATTGCAGTGCCAGAAAAGCTGGAGACAGGAAAGAAATATTTTAACTTCTTCAAAACTTAGTAGAGACCTGAACACTGGGAGAAATTGCAAGCTAAAAAATTAAAAGATAACTAAATCAGTCGCTTACAGAATAAATATCAATAAAGCCTAACCCTTTCAGAGTCTGATCATTACTTATGTTTTCATATTTCTTTTCAGTTTATTCTTTTGAAACCTATGAAGTTTCAGGGAAACAAAATAAAGACTGTCTTCTGAACATGCCATTATTCTTGCCCCAGTAGCTCTGATTTAGTTCTACACCCATACCCCCACTGTGTCTCTCCTTTCTACATAACAAGATCTATATCTCCTCCTAAATCTTTACCATTATGACAGTTATGTTCAGCCTCATTTCTTTTTGTTGCAGTTTTCCCTTATGTATTATAAAAACTGTGGAAAACATAGGAAAAGGTAAAAAGGAAAATCACCTGACATCTTACTGTCTGGAGTCTCACCACTTCTAACATTTTAGTTGTTTCCAGTTCTCTTTTGGTAATGTAGGTGGTACTGGTTTTGTATTTTTTACTTTATTCTCCCCCAATTTGATATTGTATTATAAACATTTATTTTACCTTTAATGATAATGTGTTGTACTGGCCTATAGTAGTGTAGGAGGGGGGAATGTCACAGGCTTCTGGAGAGTACCCAGCAAAGGTACGCTTCTTCAACTGAGTAAAAATTACCTACCAGTTAACAAAGGGGAATAAGAATATTTTATCTTCCCATTTATTATGCCATCCTTACAAGTGAGAACAGCAATGAATTGAAAGTAAAATAGGCCTAAGTTATACTAATATATTTGTTTAAATGAATAAATCTAATTCTCTTAGATGCTTCTCTTCATCAACCACTTATATACTGTGTAATAAACTACTCAGAGTAATTAAATGTTTAATATTATGTTTTTGTAATTATATAAATTTTTAAATATTAAGATTTGATAAATCATTTTTTACCTTCTCTTCCCCTATTCCCTTCCTCTCATCCACCCTCACTGCAATAAAATTGGTACAGAAGAACATATATATTGAGCCTTATACTTTCAGTGTTCTAGGTGTCTTAATATATTCTTCCTTTGGTAATATTTGTCTTTTAAAATTTTTTTACATGCACAACATTTCTAAGAAAAGTTTTAAAATCTGTTAAATAAACAATACACATAAAATGGTTAAGATGGTAAATTTTATGCCATGTGTGTTTTAGCACAATAAAAAATAAATACATTTCTAAAAAGACACTTTGTAGACATATACACTTTTCATAATCTAATTTTAATGAATTGAAAAATCATTTTTTTCTGTTTAATCCTTAATTCATCTGGTAGCATTTGACAGAAGGAAATGCTAAATGTAACCTGAAAGTAAAAAAAAATGTGCAGCAGTGAAAGGAGGAGATGTTTCTTCACTGACACGGGAGGTAACCATATTCTATTTTAAAAAATGATTACACCTATTTATAGTAAATCATCTCCTGGCCTTGGGAGTTTCTAGTCTTCCTAGTTTACTGCCTGCCAGAAAATGGCTGCTCTGTCATTTAGAGTTGCCTTTTTCCTAGTGGCCTACTTTCAGCCTGGACCCATTATTAACCCATCATTTGACATTCTTAGTTGTAGATCTGGAGAAATATAGACTCTGTGTTTTGATAGCAATGATAATTGTGGTATTGCATCACAAGTATCAACTATGGCTTTTATGTATGGATTTTGAAAATCAGTCTCATCACTTCATAGTTACCTGATATGAACATCCTTAGATTCTGATGAGAACATTGATAGCAGTAGATGTAATAATCTTACAGAGACTACTATGCAGCCTTTGTTTTTTGCCCCGTCCCAGTGCTCTCAAGACCTTTCATCATATTTGTGATTTATGGTCATTGCATCGCATCTAACAAGTCCCCCAAGTTCCATCTCTCCCATTTCCAATAGGTGGATTTTGGTGACAGGACCCTTTTCCCAGAAGCGGTAGCTGTTAAACTGTATTAGAAAACTGCCACTCTTGGTTATTCTGAGTCAGCAGATTGGGGTTGGGCCTGATAAGTTTGTATGCATAACACACAGACTCTGAGGGAGATGAAATATAGCAATTATATATATAATTTAACCATTTTCTCTACTTAACTACTAACCCTGTTCAAGCCACACATTATTATTTTACTGAATAGATACTAGTTCATTGTCCGTATGTTTTCTCACCACACCTTAGGACATTTATTGCTTTCATATTTAAGACTTTAAATTTCTGGAACTGATTGCTACAAGGAAAAGCAATCCTTTTTCATAGTTGATTTAAAAACATCTAAGGAAAGATCAATTTGAGGTTGTCTGATTCTTCTGATCTTTGGAAAGTTTAAAAGTGGTTTGTATAATCATAGTTTCTTGCAGTGATAAAAGTGAAGTATAGGGCTTCCCTTCTTTTCTGTAAGCTCTTATCCATTGCTTTCACAAAAATTGGACTTTTACTCTTCATCCTCAGCTGTGTGGATTAAGGTCTTCACCTTCATTAATAAGTCCCTTTTAAGTGACAGATAGTCCAGGACTTATTGAGAGTGTTCTTTGCTTTAAAAAAAAAAAGTTTGTTTTTATTGTTGTAATTGTACTTCTGAGTTCTCAAAGATGTTCACAGGGTTTAGGTCCTCCTTGGCCCCATCTCTTTGTTGATTTTAAAGGAGGGTCAAAAAATGAATTTGATGTTTATTTTCTACAGCCAGGCTGTTTTGAGTTCCCTGAAAACCAGGTAGCAACCAATCAAGATCTGTAAGGGGGTAAAGGGCTACCTACCCTTCAAACCCATTTCCAAAGACTAAGGATTGAGAATTTTAGAAATTGAGAATTGTCTTAGAAACAAAGGCAAATCAGAAGCAGACTGTGGATTTGAAATTAGAACTCTGTTTCACTAGATGAAAAAGTATATCTCCAGACTAAAATAGCCAACACTGACCTTGTTAGATTTGTTATTTGCTGCTTGAGAATAATCAGCGTCAGGTATTTCTTTCCATTCCCACTTCCCACTTCTCCATTATTTTTACTTTCTCTCTTTTTTGTGTGTGTGACAAAGTCTCGCCCTGTTGCCAAGCTGGAGTGCAATGGCACGATCTCGGCTCTCTGCAACATCTGCCTCTCGGGTTCTCTTGCCTCAGCCTCCTGAGTAGTGGGATTACAGGCATGCGCCACCATGCCCAGCTAATTTTGTAGTTTTAGTAGAGATGAGGTTTCACCATGTTGGCCAGGATGGTTTCGATCTCTTGACCTCGTGATCTCTTCTTTCTAAATTCTACTTTTAAATATTCAGTTAATTTTAGAATTGTTGCAGTGCATCACATCTTCTTTATAGTGAAAGCCTAACTTTGGGAGGCCGAGGTGGACAGATTATCTGAGGTCAGGAGTTCAAGACGAGCCTGGCCAACATGGTGAAACACCATCTCTACTAAAAAAAATACGAAAAAAATTAGTCAAGCATGGTGGTGGGTGCCTGTAATCCTTCCTACTCGGTAGGCTGAGGGAGGAGAATCGCATGAACACAGGAGGCAGAGGTTGCAGTGAGCCGAGATCGCACCATTACACTCCAACGTGGGTGAGAAGCAAAACTCCATCTCAAAAAAAGAAAAAAGAAAAAAGCCTATTTCTGTGGTTTTCATATTATACTCTTTTGCCATGTAAACATGTATTTGCAAGCAAAACATGTATTTGCAAGAATTGAGAAGGTTAGAATGGGAAATTCTTTTAGGAATTGCTATCCAGGAGGTACTCTTGGCCTTGAGGCAGGATGTTGAAGTGGAGAGGTTTCTTTATTAAACCTGCTTCCCGGAGGGGAAGGCGCAAAAAACAGACAGACAAACAAAAACAAACAAACCCACCTGCTTCCCCTAGTCGTCTCTCTCTTCTTTCCTGGCTTTCTATCCCTCTTTTTTTTTCAGAAGAGAAAGTGAGCTGGGCTGGGGGATGCTAAATTTGTGGTACTGGAAGACTCTTCCTGTGGAGTCTAAAGTTTGATTTCTGTATCCTTTTCTCTAGTAAATACCACTCTAGGTAGCACTTGAAGTTCCTGTTAGGATTTCCCCCCTCCCCACGCCATTTTCTCATGATGTCCTGTTTTTTAAAGAGAAAATTAAGAGGATTATTAAAAATTTTGAATCACTATTTAGATTCGTATCAACAAGATAAGTTTTTTCTGTTTTTGGGTTTCATTTAAATGTAATCATACTATGCAACTCTTCCTCTGTATGGATTCTTTTGCTGACCATTCTGTTGTGAAATTCATTCATGTCGTTCATTGCATTCTCATTTTTATTGCTGAACATTCTTCTGTTGTCTACATATGCCATGCTTTATTTATTTTTTTTCTGCTGTTAGTGGACATTCGAGTAGTTTCTGGTTTAGGGCTTCAATGAATAAAGCTACTATAAACATTCTCGTAAATATAAGGTATTGCCACGAAGAAAAATATCCTAGTGAGTATGGAAGCCAATATTTTTCTTATTCAGTGCTTATAAAGGATCCAGAATGTCCTGGCAGTTGAGAGGTTATCTTTAAATGAGTAAATTTAATTAGCCTGAAACAATGTTGACTTCTATATGAAAAAAGCTCTTTCACCCAAGATGGTTTGTTCTGTTCTTACTGTTTCATTTTACCTAGTTTTAAAAAGAAAGAAGTGAGTGCCTAAAATAAGAATTATTACCTAACAGAAAGCAATAGCAAGATGATAATAACTTGACTTTGTTAGTTAAATAACCATATACTACAATGACCGCAAGCCTAAAAGAAGAAACCAGCCAAAGTTGTAATAGCTTTTTAACACTTGCTTATTATTAAAGTAACTGTGATGATAAAGAATGTGTAGGTTGTAGCAGAAAACCGTATGTTAAGTTCTCTTATAGGCTTGTAGTAAATTGAGAACATTTTTTTCCTTCATGGAATTTCTGAAGTGTTTTTGCAATCATTTGAAGCTTTATTGCAAGTGAGGCAATAAAAAGGGAAGAAATCCAATTACTTTATGTGCAAAGCTTTCATTTCCTAGTTAATGAAAGAGAGGCTTTTGTTCAGTAAGCATGCAAACTTTACAGTCCTTCTTAGTAGATTAGAAATTTCCTTAAATAGGAAATTAGGAAAATACTTCCTCAATATATACTTTGATAGAGGGTAGTTTTACTAAGTTAAAGCTTATACTTAAGAATGTTGCTTCCCATTTGCAACGGTCAGCAATTAGATGGGTCATTGAAGGTAATAAAAATAGCAAGCACATACTTTGTGCATAATATTTGCCAGGCATTGTTCTAAGCTCTTTAAGTATATTATTTCCTAGTCCTCACAATAGTTCTATCAGGTTGATACTATTATTATTCTGATTTATAATGAGAACCTGAGAGACAGAAGTTTGGCAATTTATTCATGGTCACACAGCTCTTGAATAGTGGCCATGCTGAGAATCGAATATGATAGTCTGCCTTCAGAGTATGTATCCTTGACCAGTATGCTGTATGGCTTTTCAGTCTATTTCTATAACATCCAAAAATAGGAAGGGGAAGGAAAGAAGCAAGAAAAGGTAAGGGCAAAGGATCAACTTTGATTGTCTGCAGTTTGAAAATGATGTACTTGGTATAATTCTTTGGTCTTTTATCTTAGTTGGTGTTCTGTGAGCTTCCTGGATGTATGGTTTGGTATCCAATGTTAATTTGGGAAAAATCCTGTCATATTGTCTCAGATATTTCTTATATTCCATTCCTTCTTCTCCTTCTGTGATTTCCATTACATGTATGTTATACCTTTTAAGTTGTCCCACAGTTCTTAGATATATTCCATTTCTTCAGTGTTTTTTTTTTTTTTTTTTCTTTTGCTTCTCTGTTTTGGAAGTTTCTGTTGACATGTCTTCAGGTGCAGAGATTCTTTCCTTGGCTGTCTCTAGTCTGCTAGTGAGCCCATCAAAAGCATTCTTCACTTCTAACTTCTTTCTTTTGTATCTTCCTTAGAATTTTCATCTCTGCTAATATTACCTATCCTTGCATGTTGTCTACTTTTTCCATTAGAACCTTTAGCATACTAATCATAGCCGTTTTAAATTCATGGTCTGATAATTCCAACATCCCTGCCATAATTGACTGTGCTTGATCTTTTTCTTCAAAATGTGCTTTTTACCTTTTAGTATGTCTTGTAATTTTTTATTGAAAGCTAGACATGATGTACTGGGTGAAAGGACCTTAGATAAATAGGACTTCATTAATATCTTGGGGGAGGAGAAGTATTCTATAGTCCTATGATTAAGTCTCAGTCTTTTAATAAGCCTGTGCCCCTGGGTTATATACTTTACAAATTCCTCTATTCTGCACCCCTTAGGTGAGACAGGTTGGCTGTAGGGGACTAGAATTGGGTTATTTTCTTTCCTCTAGGTAGGTTAAGCTCTATGAAACTCCTAGGAGGTCAGGCTCTGGTAAAATAGTTTCTCTTTAGGGCAGGCCTTTTTAAAAGGAACAGAATGTTGCATCATATTTCAGAATACAGTTTTCTGTTGGTATGCATGGGAGATTAGTTCTAGGACTCCCACAGATACCATAATCCACAGATACTCAAGTCCCTTATATAAAATGTTATATCTGTGTCTAACCTGTATACATCCTCCTATATACTTTAAATAATCTATATATTACTTACAATACATAATACAATGTAAATGCTATGCAGATTGTTATGCTATTTTTTAATTTGTATTTTTTTGTATTTTTTTACAATTTATTTTGGATATTTATAATCTGTGGTTGGTTGAATTTATGCATGTGGAAGCCACAGATCCAGAAAGCCAACCATAGTTATTTTTCAGTTCCCCCTGCCAGAGCCCAAGGGTTTTTTTTCCCTTTCATCTTCACTGTAGGAACCTGCTTGAGATGCTGGAGGTAAAACTCAAAAGTGTGAAGGCCACCCTATGACTGGATCTCCTGGAGTTTTAATCTCTCAGACTGGTCCACATTTGAGCCTCCAGCAGTTCATCAGTTACAGTTCAGCTTTTCCTACCTTAGTACTGGGTTTCTGTCCCTATAAGTTGATTCTGTATATCTGCCTGTCTGTCTCTCTTGTTTTCAGGGCTACAGTTTGCCTTGTGACTTTACTTGATAGACTTAAAAAGAGGTGTTTATTTTCCAGTTTGTTCAGCTTTTTACTTGTTAAAACAGAATGGTGACTTGCAAGCTCCCTGCTTGCTGGAACAGAAGTGGAAAGTCTTGTAATATGAATCTTAATTATTATTTCAGCAGTCATAAGGTCAATATGATAGCTATTATTATCCTTATTTTACTACAAAAGCTTAGGCTTACAGGGCTAGCTATATAATTTGTGGGCCCAGTGCAAAATGAAAATTAGAGACCCCTCGTTCGGGAAGCAGAAATAAAAAGTACCATTAAAGGTACTAAAATATAAAACTTTTTTCTTTCTTCCACAGTCTCTGTACTTAGGAAGTTGTTATTTTTGTTAGCGTTGTCTTAAATCAATAAAAATTAAAATTTTATATTCTTAATATGAATTTTATACTTTATATTATGCAGTGAAGTTTACTTGCATACAGAGCATTTAACCTCATATGGAATCAGTGAAATGATACCCTTCATATTCTTAGCTTGCACATGCATATATCATTTGTTCTTAGCAGAACAGTGGAAACATGCAAAAACTAACTCTACTGTTTTTATTCCACATCTTGATACACATATTTTTTATCAACTCTCTCTACCTTCAGTTTACCGATGAGGAAAGGAAAAAGAACTGTTGACTGCCCTTTTTTCTTTCTCTGTCATCATTTTCACTGTATGTCTTGGCTAGTACAAGGAAGTGACATGAGTAAGATAGGATATTTTGATTTTCCTTGTTTCTTAGAACACTATTGCCTTCTTTCTGCTTTTGAAGCAAGTTCTAGTAGGAACAGAAAGCATGGTCTCTTACAACTGTCAGTACCCCTGCTCACTCCATCATAGAGCAATATGTTTATATTGTTTTCACTTGCAGTCTTATAATTTAAACTCTGCTCATGGAGCATCATGAGCCCTATAGGTAGATGGACAGCAAGGAACCGTGGTGAAACACATATTGCACATATATCCTGTGTTTAACCTACGTCCCATTGGATTTACAAAATATTTAAAGAGAAAATTACAAATTTCAAGATGTTCATAGGAGTATATTAAATGTAGCATTGGGGCTCTGTGAGACTGCATAGGTTACAAACCTATGAAGCAGGCCATGTTTAGAGAGACTAAGTAACTTGTTCAGAGTCATCCAGCTGGGAAGTCTCCATGCTGGGGTTAAAACTCAGGTGTTTGGCTAATTTTTATTTCTTTCATAATTTTGTTAATAAGCAGTATTATCAGATACTGCTTTTTTTTCTTCTCTGCAAACCTCCAGAATACTGTGTAAAAATAAGAATAACAACAGTAAGATGAGTGTTAAAGATATTGATGAAGATATAGCCACTCCTATTGGGTTTACTGCCCTTAAAAAAAAATCTTGCTAATTGACTACTGAGAGGTGACTTGGTATTTGCATGCAATCCAGAGTCTTGTGAACAGGAGCTTACCATTGTCAAGAGAGGAACCCATTAATGACAAGTTTAGCAGTACTGTAGCCAATTCCTGTCTAAAGTTAAAGTCTCTATGTATAATTATGATGGGTATTTCAAATTAGGTACTTGTAAAAGTGAAAGCAGGCACTATTAACAAACAGTTAAGTTGGAATAACAGCATTAGCTGGAGTTACTTTTAGCAAACCGGGACATGTGTTCACCTACATCATCATTCACACACATGCTAAGTCTAATAAGCATGCCACTACTGTGCACCCCCAGAAAACTATAACTCCATCATCACACTGATCCACACTGAACCAGATTATGTTTGTGTCCATTTGCATAACTAGAGTATGAATATAAACTTAGGAAACATGTGTTCTTCATTTTTGTTTCCCTAGTGCTTACTGGTCCTGGTATGTAAGTATAAAAAGTACTCCTGCACCCACTACCAGCTACCATTTATGAAGCACTTATGTGCCAGCTACTGTGAAAGGAACTCTCTTTAAATTATTTTGCTTGATTCCCACAAAAACCCTGCAAAGTATTATTTTAAGGAAACTTACCAGTGTAGCCATTCAGTATTTGGGATTAATAAGAAACTTTTAAAAACCTTTTATTTATGAAGCACTCCTAGGTCATTCTTAGAGAAATGCTTCAAACTAGGGAACCAGGAGATTAGAGATGGACCAACATCTTGATTTTTAGAAGCAAAACATAATGGATTGTGAATGCCGTATCATTAAGCTTGACATGGATTCTGTGCAAAATTCAAATGGATTTATTTTAACAGCTTGCTTCTTTTCCATAGCCTTACCAGCAATCACTGGTTGCCTGCCATGGATTCTTTAAGAACAGTTTCTGGCTGGTATGGTAGGTTAGGCCTGTAATCCTAGCACTTTGGGAGGCTGAGGCAGGTGGATTGCTTGAGCCCAGGAGTTCAAGACCAGTCTGGGCAACATGGTGAAATTCCATCTCTACAAAAAATTAGCTGGGCCTGGTGGTGTGTACCTGTAGTCCCAGCTACCTGGGAGGCTGAGGTGGGAAGATCACCTGAGCTTGGGAGGTCAAGGTTTCAGTGAGCTGTGATTATGCGCCACTGCACTTCATCCTGGGCGACAGAGCAAAACAAAAATTAGCTGGGCATGGTAGTGCATGCCTATGGTCCCAGCTACTTGGGAGACTGAGGTAGGAGGATTGCCTGAGTCCAGGAAATCAAGACTGCAGTGAGCTGTGATCTTGCCACTGCACTCCAGCCTGGGCAGCAGAGTGAAACTGTGAGACACTCTCTCTCTCACACACACACACACACACACACACACTTTCTCTCTCTCTCTCTCTCTCTCTCTCTCCATGTCAGACTATGCTTGCTTATTGGCCAAAATTCTTAAATATGCTTCTGATCAAGATGTAGATGATCAGATAGTAGGATAGATTATAAGCCAGATAGACAACTGTCCAGTTAAGAGAATTGATGTCAGTTTAGAGGAAGTTCTCTGCTTTCTTCAGGGGTCAGTACTGGACTTTGTTCTTTTCGGCATTTTTGTTAAGTGAGGATATCTGTGCCACATTGTTCAAATTTTCAGATGACCAAGGAATAAAGATAAGTTAAGACATCAAATGACAGAATAAATCCCTCAGATGATCTTAAAATAAATACGAACAAATTGCCTAAATGTAAAATTCTGGAGTAAATGCACTCAAACTCAACTCTCCTGAATATAGCACAAAAGAAAATGTCTTTGAATTTTAGATGACCAAAGTTTTGGTGTGAATTAATGGTCTTCTGTGGTTTTGAAGAAGGTCAGTTTTATAAATTTATTCCTCCATTTGTTTTCTGCATGGCTCTAGCATAGAGAGTATTGATAAATGGGGAGATGTTAGAAATTGTCTGAAGACGAAACTTTCTAATATTTGTAATTGTCCAAATGTAAAATATGCTGTATCATCATGTGCAGTGATTCCATAACACTGGAAGTTTTTATTACAGAGAGAATGGACGTATAAGAGAGATGTTACAGTAGTGTTTTGTCTGTCATATGATGAATCCACTAAATGCCTTCAAGGCTGCTGCTACTTCTTAATTTCTGTTTATCTTGATAACTTCTCCAGCCTAGTGAAATATTGTTTGAGACAGTAGTGTCTGTAGGCCTTACAGAGAACATTTACTGAAAGATGTCCATATGATTGGGGAAATAAAATGTATATTGTAATAAATTTAACCCTAAAAATACAATTTAAGAAAGAATGTTAAATTCAAAAAAATAGTACTCTATGTATTGACAGCTTTAATTTGAAAATGACCTATATTATAAAGAATGGTAAAGAGGAGAAAAAGAAACTAAAGATTTTTAATAAGATATTGGGAATAAACAAAAGTTATATGCAATATTTTTTTCTCACATAAAATAGTTTTAAGGTTGTGTATAATTCAGTTGTGAAAGCACACAAATACAGTCCAGGCATGATGGTTCATGCCTGTAATCCCAGCACTTTGGGAGGCTGAGGCAGGTGGTTCACCTGAGGTCAGGCGTTTGAGACCAGCATGGCCACCATGGAGAAAACCCATCCCTACTAAAAATACAAAAATTAGCTGGGCATGGCGGCAGGCATCTGTAATCCCAGCTACTTGGGAGGCTGAGGCAGGAGAATCACTTGAACCTGGGAGTTGAAAGTTGCAGTGAGCCGAGGTCGCGCCACTGCACTCCAGCCTGGGCAACAAAGCAAGACTCCATCTCAAAAAAAAAAAAAAAAGGAAAAAAGAAAGCACACAAATATAAACAGACATAGTAATTATAGCTATCCATCTATATAGGAATATAATTCTGATTTTTGTTATTTATAGCACATAGTCAAAAAGCTTTGTTTGAGTAAACAACTAAGGTAATATAGTGGATAATATTAACTCAGGCCGGGCGCAGTGGCTCAAGCCTGTAATCCCAGCACTTTGGGAGGCCGAGGCGGGTGGATCACGAGGTCAAGAGATCGAGACCATCCTGGTCAACTTGGTGAAACCCCGTCTCTACTAAAAATACAAAAAATTAGCTGGGCATGGTGGCGCGTGCCTGTAATCCCAGCTACTCAGGAGGCTGAGGCAGGAGAATTGCCTGAACCCGGGAGGCGGAGGTTGCGGTGAGCCGAGATCGCGCCATTACACTCCAGCCTGGGTAACGAGCGAAACTCCGTCTCAAAAAAAAAAAAAAAAAATTAACTCAGTGATTTTTTTTACTGAAAATTTTAGTAAAAGTTAAACCTACTATGGAGATTTCAATAGGTAATCAGATGAGATAGTATTCTGAAAAATACGTGTTGTTGAGTAACTTGTTAGAAATATATTTCAAATGTCAAGTTCTACTGAGGCAGTTGATTAGTTTTTTTTCCTAAAGTATTGCTCTCACAATCAGAGAGCCTCCCACCTACAACAGTGGTGGTCAGATTGTTCTTCCTCAGTGCAGTTCATATGCACAACACACTTCTCCAGGAGTAGTATTTTTTCTTTTCACTACCCCCTTTGAAAAACAATGACATATATGAATGCTAGCTCTAGTTGGCTTTTTATTTATTTCCTTTCACATTGTGGAAATAAAAATCTTGAGATTTATCTTTTATTTCTTACATGTAGAATGACAAGTCAGTCAGATACATCCACCATCTAGTGCCTTTCCCACTCAGTGTTCTTCACATGGTGCCATTGCCAGTTCCTGGGAGATCAAAACTTCAGTGAGCTGTGATTGCACCACTGTACTCCAGCCTGGGCGACACAGTGAGCCTCTGTCTCAAACCTGAACAAAACAAAACGAAAATTACCTGGGCGTGGCGGTGCATGCCTATAGTCCCAGCTACTTGGGAGGCTGAAGTAGAAGGATCGCCTAAGCCCAGGAGATCAAAGCTGTGGTGAGTTGCCATCTTGCCACTGCATTCCAGCCTGGGCAGCAGAGTGAACTGTCTCCTCTTTGACTCCTTCCTATTTTTCCTTCACACCTAAAAGTTTATGTCACTGCCTTTATAAAATACTAATCCCTTACAACTGTCATCACCATTGAACTTCAAGGAATCATACTTTTCATGTGGTCTTTATAGTGTACCTTGAGTTAAAATTATTGGCATACTTGCTCTGACCTTCTATCACATTGTGTTTTTATTTTTGTTTTTGTTTTGAGTGTATTTTTGCTATGTTGCCCAGCCTGTTCTCTAGCTACTGGGCTGAAGCAATTCTCCCACCTCAGCCTCACATATAGCTGGGACTACAGTCGTGTGGCACCATACCTGGCATGAATTTTTTTATTGCAGTTTTCCTTTATGTCATTGTAAGAATATACATGTATTGTTAAGCATTGGATAAATACTGATTTTTAATCTTAATTTTTGTTAGATAGAAATTATTAGCAAAATCCACCATGGTGCAGGGGAAGGAACCCTGTCAGAGGTAAACCTTTGCCTTGATAGCCTCTTATGGAGCCTTTGGACAAATTTCACTTAATTTCCTTAACGTTAAAATGAACATGTTGAATGTAATACATTTTATGTTTTTTCTAGCTCTAAGATTCTAGGAATATTAAAAGAAACTGATTATAAATAAACTAAGTTATAATTTGAGATGTCAGTTCTTAAAGAAAATTTTGACTAATGACCACTAGAACTTAGAAAATTGCATAGCTTCCTTATTGTAGTATATATTTATGCTCTATGCTCTTGTCTACATTAACTAGCCAGCTGAAGAACAGTGAATCACATGCTAGAGGCTCAGCTGTTATGTCTGTTATTTAAAGAGCTAGGAAATGGTGGTAAACATAGGAGTTGGAACCTAAATAGTTTTTGATTCAATTATATTGTGTGGAGTAGCGTTATGAATCACAAAAAGATTGGGTGGTGAAGCTTCTGCTAATAAAAGCTTTAATAATTTGAATGAGACATCTGCTCAATATGAATCTAAGGAAATTACATTTTACAAAATTGCTTTATCTAAGTAGACTTATGTTCTAGCTTGTGAGAAAATTTTGTTTAATAAATTATAGATTGTCTGATTTTATCTACCCACAGTTGACTGCATTCTTCACTTATTAGAAGACAAATTTCCTATGCAGTGTTTTTAATAGCAGAAGAATTTAAAGTGGAATGATTCTGTACATATTGCTTGCCATGTCTGAGCTGAATGTGAAACATCAAAAGGATGACAGTTATTTGAGGGAAGGTGTGGTCATCTAAGAATTTACCGTTAGTAGTCATCAAAGTATTAATTTACTGTTATCACATGCTAGTAATCCCTGCCCATAAATCCTAACAAGATAATAGCCCTTTTATTTTTAAATCTTCTAAAATTTTGCTTCCAGGTATTATTTACTTTGTATTTATATGATAGCTATATTTTAAGTATCTTAAATAATTGTATTTTGTAATTCTTTGCAAAGTACAATACAGTTGGTATGCTACAGAGCAAAAGTACCAATTGATAGTTTTTGTATTCATGTTTGTTGTTTAATGTTTACAACCTTTTTTATTTTTTTCCGAGGTGGAGTCTTGCTTTGACTCCCAGGCATGATCTGCAACTTCCACGTCCTAGGTTCAAGAGATTATCCTTGCCTCAGCCTCCTGATTAGCTGGAACTATAGGCACGCACCACCATGCCTGGCTGATTTTTTGTATTTTTAGTAGAGATGGGGTTTCACTGTGTTAGCCAGGATGTCCTCAATCTTCTGACCTCATGATCCACCCACCTGGGCCTCCCAAAGTGCTGGGATTACAGGCATGAGCCACCATGCCTGAACACAACCTTTATGTTTTGAAAATACTTGGTAAAAATCACTTGTGTTACAGACAAACCTGGAAAAAGTCAAACATGTTCTTGAAGATTTTTTCCATTTTAGAAAAGCTTTTCAGGAAGACATAATCTATTACACATATGTTTGTTAACCAAAATGTTTAATTGGCATACATTTGGGAAATCTGCTTATAGTTCCTCTCTAAACATTAACATTGGTGATTTATGTTATAAAGAAATACAAAGAGCATCAAATGTGCTTTGCTTTAGAAACTAAGTAGACTTCAGCGTGGCCCTAAGACAGGATTTTTAGCATGTACACAGGGCACTGCTGCTCTCTTGTTGATTAAGCGGGATTTTTTAAATGGCCTTGTTGCTGCAGATATTGTAATGAGGGACAAGAAGAAAATTGTTCTGGACTTCCTATTTTATGAGATTTGATTTTTTCCTGCATTAGTTCCTGCATTAGTTCACTTAGGGTAATGGCTTCCAACTCCATCCATGTTGTGCAGAGGACATGATCTCATTCTTGTTTATAGCTGTATAGTATTCCATGGTGTATATGTACCACATTTTCTTTATCCAGACTGCTGTTGATGGGCATTTAGGTTGATTCCATGTCTTTGCTATTGTGAACAGTGTTGCGATGAACATATGTGTGCATATGTATTTATGGTAGAATAATTTATATTCCTTGGGCATATACCCAGTAATAGGATTGTTGAGTCAAATGGTAATTCTGTTTTAAGTTATTTGAGAAATCGCCTAACTGCTTTCCACAATGACTAAACTAATTTACATTCCTACCAGCTGTGTATGTGTGTTCCCTTTTTTCCACAACCTTGCCAGCATCTTTTTTTTTTTTTTTTAATGATAGCCATTCTGACTGATGTGAGATGGTATCTCATTGTGGTTTTGATTTGCATTTCTCTAATGATTAGTGATGTTGAGCATTTTTTCATACACTTGTTGGCTATGTGTATGTTTTCTTTTGAAAAGTGTCTGCTCATGTCCTTGCCCATTTTTTAATGGAGTTTTTTTTTTCTTTTTAAGTTCTTTATAGAATCTGAGTATTAGACCTTTGTCAGATGCTTACTTTGCAAATATTTTCCCTCATTCTGTAGGTTTTCTGTTTACTGTTGATAGTTTATTTGGCTGTGCAGAAGCTCTTTAGTTTAATGAGGTTCCATTTGACAATTTTTGGTTTTGTTGCAATTGCTTTTGGTGTGGAAGTAGTCTTTTTTTGATAGGCTGCCCACCTTGATTTGCTGGTGATAGTATTGGGTTTAGATGTATAATGTAATGGAATAAAACACAACACCTACATATTTTTAAATTTAAAAAAAAAGCGTTGAATCTGTGTGTGTATGTGTGTATCTTTGTTTTAGGGGATTGCATGTTTTAGGGTTTTTTGAACCTTCATAATGATAGTATATATGCAAAGATTTTCTTTATTCCATCTCAGTTTGTTTTGTGCTGCTGTAACAGACTAGCACAGACTCATTTTTAAACAAAAGAAGTTTATTTGCTCATGGTTCTGGAAGCTGAGATGTCCAAGAGGACAGCACCAGCATCTGGTGAGGTCCGTCATGCTGCATCATCCCATGTTTGGAAAGGTGGAAGGGCAGTAGAGCACTTGGACAAGAAGGGGCTAAAATTGTTTTTATAATGAGCTTACTGTCTTGATAACTAACCTACGCCTGTGGTAATGATATTAATCAGTTAATGAGAGCAGAGCCCTCCTGACCTAATTCTTCCTAGACTCCACCTTTCAACTGTTACATTGGGATTAAATTTTTGACATGTGAAGTTTGGGTGACACATTCCAACAATAGCATCTCTCTAGTCTATATTTTTAGCTATTACTACTCATCTAGGACTAGGAAAATAAGTACTTCCTGTCATTTTACACAAAAACTGTAAAAATAATTTTAAGTTTAAAAAATAACTCAATTTTTATTAGAAAATCTTTCAAGAAAACTATATAGAAAATTAGTAACTCTTAATAGATATTAAGCTCTAGAAGATTAAGTATTTGTTACTCTATCTAGAATTTTAGGAAGATTCCTTATCTATGTGGTTTGTGCTATGGTGTATCTGTCCTTAAATGTTCTAAAAATAAAAATAATGAGGTTAATTTCTTATGTTTATACTTATCATTGATGAAGAGTATCATCTGAATTTAATCTTTGTAGTTTTTACCAACATATATGAAGTATATAATGTATGTACTATGAAGACATAGAAGAGTAATTTCTAAAATTACCTGTGCCACACATTGATGTGTTCATGTGACTGCCTCCACAAGATTTGATAATGGAGGGATACAAAGTGGATTTTAAAGTGATCAATCCTTTTGCTTTTTTGATTTGTGGGAAAACCTTTCAAATGTCTACTCTAAGGAAAATTCTCTAAGGAAAATTCATGTCTGAATTGTTGAAATCCATCTAGAATAGCCAACACTATTTGGAATAATAGGGCTTAGGGCATAGACATTTCTCATTTATGATTTGATCCATTGTAAGAGCAAAGGAGTAGACTATCTTTAGAGGAGTGTTTTTCAACCTACCACTCTGCAAAGAAATACATTTAATTATGATCCAGATTTGTGCGCACATGTGTGTGTAAATGTGCAAAACAACAATCTAAGAATATTTGCGTTTATGCAATGTGCTCTATTTTCTTTAGTGTATCATTTTTATATGCCAAAAAAATGTTTAGTTGTGGCCTGTAAAATAGATTTCAGAAACTGCTAGAGGGTCCCAACTACAGTTTGATAAACTGTTTAGGATTTCCCTTATTCTTGCCTTAATGATTCTCTTTGCTCAACTATACACTATGTCCTCAGTTACACAGTTTCCTATGGAAATGGTTGATGACTACCTATTTAAATTGAAATCTAAAAAGATGAGACGCTTTTAGAACACAGACACATGTGTGAACATCTGGAAAGAAAGATATTTTTCAAATTGTTTGCAGTAGTTCTGGAGGTGGAAGTCAGGATTGTTAGAAGACTCTGCATTTCCTGATTTGGCTTTTTTTTTTTCTTTTCAAACCATGACAGATAGTTTCATACTCAGCAGCATTTAAAAAGGTAGTTCTAATTTGGTTACAAACACCTTATCCAGAATTTGTATATGAATTTTTTAAAAAGATCATTTTTAGCTTGAAGAGGTTCTAAATTCTTAGATCATAGAAAATAAATAGGAAGGAATTCCTCACAAATTTAGTTTGTTTTGTGCTTTGTTCCATGAAACAATATTCAGTAAAATTCACCCAAAAAAGAATGCTAAATTTGGAGTAGCAGAAAATAAGAATTTTAGTTCCTGTATTCCTATTTGGCACTTAACATCTGAGCCTCATTTAATTTGCATAATGAATGTGTTTGGCCAGATTATCTAAGTTTATTTTCAACTTTAAAGTTTTCTGATTTTTAAGCCAAATTAAAACAGGGATTAGACTTTTTAAGTACCTACTTAGAGACTAAGACACTCTCCAGAGTATTTATTATAGGCTGTGATGTGACCAACGATGACCTACCTCAGGAAGCTGCTAGGATTCTGCCTTGGAATATTTGAAGTCTGCATGCTTGTAGCCATATGATCCTCAGATTCCCTTACAGATTTTATATGTATGGTAACACAGATTGAGTTATCAGTTGAAGAGAATTGCTTACTTCATGACTACAGGGGATATTTTTCTTGAAATTATTTTGAAATCCTTGTGATAAGCAAGAAAAGTCTGAACCTATATTAGAGGTTGAAAGTGAAAGAATAGAGAATGTGAAATGGATTATGATAAACTTCTGAAAATTATATATAGTTATAGTTGGCTAATTCTGTATTTGAGAGTTATTAAAGAATTGATATCTGGTAATGTAGGCTGATTGATTAGACAATAATTCTAAGGGAGAGTATAGTGATTAAAAACAAATAAGGGTAGATATATGTTCTTAGAAGTTAACATATCTCTAATAGCTAACAAAAAATGAACTCATAATAACTAAGTTGTGAATTCTTTAGGTAGTTGTAGAAGAAATTATCTTGAAATGGTTTGAGAAATGAATGGATGTTTTCTTTTTTAATTTATTTCATTTTGTTTTTAAGTACCTACTTAGAGACTAAGACTACTTTAAGAGAGAGGGTTTTACTCTGTCCCCCAGGCTGGAAGTGCAGTGGTGCTATCATAGGTCACTGCAGCCTTGACCTCCTGTGCTCAAACAATCCTCCAGCCTCAGCCTCCCAAGTAGCTGAGACTACAGGTGTGCACCACCACACTCAGCTAATTTTTTCATTTTTTGTAGCGACAGAGTCTCGCTGTGTTGCCCAGGCTCATCTCAAACTCCTGTGCTCACGAGATCATCCCACTTGGTCCTCCCAAAATGCTGGTATTACAGGTGTGAGCTGCTGCACTCAACTCAATATTTTATTTTCTTAGTTTAATAGAGGTGGGCTTTAGAATTGAGAATCCAGTAGGTGTAGGTTTTTTCATTCTGTCCTACACAATGTTTTTTCTGGGAAAGTAAGTTCAGAATGTGTAACTATGACTTGGGCTCCTGAGAACTAGAATAATATTATATGTAAAAAGTGATTAATAAGGCCGGGCGCGGTGGCTCAAGCCTGTAATCCCAGCACTTTGGGACGCCGAGGTGGGTGGATCACGAGGTCAAGAAATCGAGACCATCCTGGTCAACATGGTGAAACCCCGTCTCTACTAAACATGCAAAAAATTAGCTGGGCATGTTGGCGCGTGCCTGTAATCCCAGCTACTCAGGAGGCTGAGGCAGGAGAATTGCCTGAACCCAGGAGGCGGAGGTTGCGGTGAGCCGAGATCGCGCCATTGCACTCCAGCCTGGGTAACAAGAGCGAAACTCCGTCTCAAAAAAAAAAAAAAGTGATTAATAATGTAGATTCAGGAAGAAAGTATATAAAATACCATTTCATTAGGCTTTTCTTGGCAGTTGTGTCTCATGTATCATACAGTGTGTGGATGATGGGTTAACAGTGTGCTTATGAAGACTTGAAGGCCTCCTCAGTCTCAGCTAACAGGATGTATTAGTCCATTTTGATGCTGCTGATAAAGGCATACCCAAGACTGGGCAATTTACAAAAGAAAGAGATTTAATTAGACTCATAGTTCCATGTGGCTTGGGAAGCCTCACAATTATGGAAGGCAAGGAGGAGTAAGTCATATCTTACACAGATGGCAGCAGGCAAAGAGAGCTTGTGCAGGGAAATCTCCCCTTTAATACCTTCAGATCAACAGCACAGGAAAGACCTGCCGTCACGATTTAATCATCACCCACCAGGTTCCTCCCACAACACATGGGAATTATGGGAGCTACAAGATGAGATTTGGGTGGAGACACAGAGCCAAACCCTATCACAGGAGTACATTAATAATAGCCAGGAAATAATATGAAATGCATTTCTTCAAAATGTATAATTTTATATAAAAGATGGAAATTATGGGAGCTACAAGATTAAATTTGAGTGGGGACACAGAGCCAAATCATATCACATAAGTACATTAATAGTAGCTAGGAAATATGAAATGCATTTCTTCAAAATGTATTGTTTCGTATAAAAGAGCTAGTATTTAAGAACAATTTTATTAAAAGTTAAATTGTTTTATTCACGATTTGGGGTCCCAGTGTGTAAGGATTGTCATTGCAAGTTCAACAATCATGTTTACTTATTTTTTTTTAACACTGACTTTATCAAAAACATATGTAATTAATTGGGGCTTAAAATCTTGTTAAATATACTTAAGAAAAATTAATAAATTCAATTATTTACTTTAAAGCTACAGAAGAAAGAAGATCAGCAACTGGAACCTAAAAAAAGTAGCAGCCCTAAAAAAACTGTGGAGCCCACTGTGGATCTTTTAGGACTTGGTAAGTAATAAAACATAAAAGTTATTACAAAACAATTGAAACTTTTACTTGCAGGTAATATAATGGCTTTATCTTCAGTATACCAAAACATACTTGTTAAATGAATTTGAAAATGGTATGATTAGTTTGCTAAGTTACCACAAAAAGGACATCTTTAATGAGGGAGTCAGTGTCTGTCAGCACTGTCTTCACTGAAATAGAAAGTAATAAGTTCCTTGGGGAAAAGAAGATATCAAAGTAATCTTCAAAGGCTTGGCAGATGTGACGTTTTAGTTCTTACAGTAAAGACTGGATTATTTTCTCTTCTTTCTCTCTCGAATTTTTAGTTTTGTGAGGGATTTTTTTCACTTAGCAAAATAATTCTAAGATACCTTTATTGTAAAATGTTATGGTTTAAAAAATAAAATTTGATTTTGGTTAACTGAAGCAACACATTTTACATCTAAATCTAGTGTCTAGATTCATATAACTGACTCAGTGATAATGAGAAGTGCTCATTTTCCTGTTTGTTCTCATGACTGAAAGGTAAATGTTATCTGTGTGGTAAGTAAACAGGCTTTCATTCAAAGGGTGTTTATATTGTGCTTATCTACAAATATTGTTAGCTTTTCTTTTTTTTTTTTCTTCTAAAAGAATTGGCTTGATAAAAGATTACTTTTAGTAATATCTGAGCATTGGCACAGGAATAATTAAAATTTTTTCTTTTTTTAGTTTGGAGGAAGATTGACAAGGAAAAAAGTGAAAGGCAGTTAGTTGAAAGGGAAAAGTTGAACTTCATATACTGCTTTCCAAAAAATTGATCCCAGTTGTTATTGAGTAAATTATTGTATGTTTTAAGAATTATAGCTGAATGTTTTATTCATTTCTCAGGAAGCTGGTACATCATACAAATACACTCCCTGAAGGTACAATTCTTCTATGATAGTAAAAAGTTGTATATTAGAAATAGAAAATATAACTATAATTTTGAAAACAATGCTTCAGTCCAGGGGCTCTAAATATAATTAGGTTGAATTGAAGTCCTAAATGTTTTTTATTTCCTTTACTGTAAATGAGAGAAAAGGAAAAGGAATTACTACCAATGTAAAAAAAAAAAAATCTTACTAAAACTATAGTCTTTGTCTTTACTGCAGCATTTCTTTTCCAGTCTAAGTGCCTGGCTTATTAGTTCATAAATGAGAAATATAAAATATAAACTAAGCCTGATTCTTACCTTACACACTCATTCATTAATTTAACAAATAGCTACTGTCTACTGTGTATCAAAGTACCATTGTAGACACTAGGCAGATAGATCTGAAAGAGAACAGACTATAACCCCTGCCTTCTGGGGCTTTCTTTCCATCTGGGGAGACAGTAAATAAGCAATTAACTGTATTATATATTATGTGTGGTAAGTACTACGGATGAAAGAAAACAAAAATGGATGGTTGTAAATTTTAAATAGGGTCGACAGGGAGGAACTCACAGAGGTCTCATTGGAGCAAAGATGGGAATAAGGTCTGGATATCTGGATCCGTAAGCAAGAGCATTTTGAGAAGAAAACAGCAGATGCAAAGGCTCTTCAGTAGGAGCCTGCTTCAGGTGTGCAGTGACCAGCAAGGATGATGGTGTGGCTGGAGTGGAATGATCTAGGGGAGAGTAGTAACAGGAGACAGGGAAGACAGGCATAGGGAGGGGCAGGCCAACTGTAACGGGACTTTTTTTTTACTCTGAGTGACTTGGAAACACATTGGAAGAATTTGCCAAAAAGAAATAATCTGACTTTAGTATTTAAAGAATTATTGTGGCAGTTGTGCTGAGACTAGATTAAAGTAGGGCAAGGTGGGCAGGAAAGGATTTTTAAAATGGTGACATTACAAGATGTTTAGTGTTAGAAATGAACTTGTAGAGAGGTAAATCTGATACTTTCAGGACAAGAAAAAATTGCTCTAGCAGTATTCTCGAATAGCCCAGAGTGTTCTCAGCCCAGAGTGGATGGGATCTCATCGACAAATAGTATGAGTGGCCTTTGAGATACTCCATTATTGTTGGAATAAACTGCATGGTAAATAAGCCTCAGGTTTTAATGGCTTACAACATTAATCATTTGTTTCTCTCTTTTTCTGTGGGTCACCTAGGGTAGCTCTGCTACAACTTCATTTGATACATTTTTTTACCTTCCTGATTATTGCAGGGCACTGTTTACCAGCCATATTGCATATTGTGTCTCCATTTTAAGTTCCAACAAGTGTTTCCTTATCTTTTACCACCTTGTCTCAAAGTCATTGCCACAGATTTTAGGGTTTGGTTGTGGCAGCACCCCTCTTGTATCAGTTCCTAAAACAGTCAACTCTTGCTGCCTGTGTTACATAGCAAACAACTCCAAAATCAGTAGCTTACATCAGCTAGCGTTTATTTGTATCACTCATGGGTTTGTGGGTCTGCTGGGACATCACTCTTTTGTACAGTGGGACAGCTTCAGGAAACAGTGTCTTCCGGGGAGAACCAAGGTTCATTTAGCAGGAGACGTTAGGGAATGTTTGCGAAAAAAGGTTAAGATTTTATGGGGGATTTTGCGATGACTGACAGTGGGTTTTAGATCATTTAGTCTAACAGTTACAAAAGTGGGAGAAGTGGAAGATGGGGTCAGAAAGAGGGTTGTCTTGCTGTGAGGGAGTTGTAGTAGCAGGAAAGAGGAAGTCTCTTACCCAGAGCACATTCAACTCTTCCCATCTGTTGGTTATCAGTATCCTAAACTCTTAAAAAGTATTTTCAGACTTCTGAAAAAAAAAAAAAAGCTGTGTTTCATCATAAAATTTGATGAGTTCATGAAAGTCCAGGAAACTACAGAGAATCAAAGGTATTTTTGAGCTCAAAACAAAAAGTGGTCCTAAATCTGGATTGATGATGGGTGTCCATCTTGGGCCGCAGGCTATCTGCTCAGAAGCATGCCACTATCCTCTCATGGGACCCTGCTTTTCCCCTGTAAATTGGGGAAAAAAAAAAGTGGGGATTGTGGGGTAGGTGCCTTGAAGTATGATTTATGGTCATGAAAAGATGACAGCATGTTCCTGTATGAGTGAGACTGCAACGGACATTAACTGCAAACATTTCTGGAAAATATAGAGAAAACCTGCACAGAGATAGTTCAGTTACCCAGCTACGGATCTTTGGGACTCATGGCTTTCTCTATCACTCTTAACAGTTTCAGAATAGTGTAATACTTAAGACCAGTTTTTAGACATTTGAGCTTTCCTTTAAATGAGACTTTAACAAACCTAATTTCTTTTTTGTAACCTAGTAACTCACGCAAAACCTTCTTTCTTAAGCACACCTTTCCTGATCTACTACCCATTCAAAGTTCAAACATAAAATGCTTTATATTAGTATACTTTTTAGCAGAGGTTGTCAAATTTTTTTTTTTGAAAAGGGCCAAATGGACATTATTTTTGGCTTTTCAGGCCTTATGATCTCTGTTGCAACTACTCAGCTCCCATTGTAGTGTGCATAGCTGTAAACAAACATGTAAATGAGTGAGCATGCTTGTGTTCCAATCAACTTTAAAAACAGGCATGGGCTAGGGTTTGCTGCTGACCCCTGCTTTATGTTCCCAATAGTATCTATAAGAGCCGCCTCATATTTAAAGATTAATTCATGTTTGAAATCTATAGAAATACTATTATATTTTATTCTGTAATACCATAAACGGGGTGAGATACTTGATCTGCCTGTAGTCTTAGAAATTACTAATACCATAAATGGGGTGAAATACTTGATATGCCTCTAGTCTTAGAAGTAACCAAGGGCCTGGGGCCCTTCTCGACTAAGTACCAGATTGAATAATCTCTGAGTATATGAGATTTGAATCAAACACAGATATATCCTGGCTTGTGCATGTATGTCCTATCTTAAAATAGAATTAAAACCAGCTTCTAAGATTTGTGAGAATAATGCTCTTCATGTCCCCTTGCTTGGGAAGCTAGTTTAGGACTGTGAATTATACTGTTAGGCTACTGTCTATTCTTTCTTGTTTATTACTTAGTTTTAAAGATGACAAAAATGGACAGATTGCTTACCAATTGGTTAGGACAGCTCCCTTAGACTAATGCTTCTTTTCAGTAGGGCTTATTTTTGGAGAGTTGGGGCATAAGACCGCCTCTGAGAATAAAGTCTTCAAGGGTGAGCACATGCTTTGGGTATAAGGCCTTAGAAGAAGACACATTGCTGGCCTTGAATGTGACCTTAGAGGTTTCAGTTCAACCTCTCATTACTGGTTCCTGCAGAGGTTCTGTTTTGTGACCATCTGTGTACCACATGCATACTGCAGAGCAGCCTGGTTCCTTGTCAGGAGGCGTTACCCACAGTCCTACCAGGCACAGAGTTGTGTGGGTCAGAGGTGTACTGCTGAGGATGTCTAGGGGGGACTGCATTCCTCCAGTGCTCCAGAAAGCATCTCACAAATAATCAAGTCATGATCTTGGCAGTGAAAAGTTACTTCAGGGGTGTACTCACGTGTTTCTGTATTCACTGTTTATATAAAACTGATTTGATTTTATCCATTCTAATCGTTACTTTAATATGGGGAAATTTCTATCTCAGCATTTCATAAATTTTACTTGGTTTTATTCTTATGTAATCACACTTGTGTAGGAATGAAAATGCAGTTACATGAACATATTGGTGTAAGGTAACTAGCAATGGGCAGATACTTGCAAATGGTCCTGAGTCAGTACTAGGGCAGTTGGTGAACTGGCACCAGAAACAGGTGCAGTTGGGGGAGTTAATGATACCACAGACTTTAGAAGAGAGCAGGAAAGGACAGCTTCTTGGAAACAGCTTAGAATCTTCAGAGAATGTGCTGGTGGATAGGACAAATAATAGGTGTTGAGAGGAGAAAAATTGACCTCTGAATGAGGCAACTTCAAATTACAAGTAACAGGAAGCCTAAAAATGACTTAAATATAAGAACATCTAATTATCTCACTCGAAGAGAAACCTGGAGACATGGTGGTTTGGGGCTGCGCAGCAGTGGAACAGTGAGCGCAGGGAGCCAGGTTCCTCTTTCCTTCTCCTCATTCTGCCACCCTCATCACAGCACTGGCTTTACTCTGTAGGCTTGTTCCCTTGTGGCCAACACATGGATGGTGCAGCATCCTATCCTCATAGGACCACGCCTAAAGGATGGCTTTTTCTCATCAGTTTCTTCTCTCAGGAGGAAAAACTTGCCAGAAAATTCTCTAGCAGGATTCTGAGGGTGCGCTTGGTTAGAAATGGATCATATTACCTCACTCTAGTTGCAAGAGAGGCTAGGCTAATAATAGTCAACCTATACAGTGAGGGTAAGCTTTGCCAGCAAGAAGTAAGTGCCCAGATGGGCCTTTGGTAGTTTTTGGTACCTGGCACAGTTGAATTTCATCCTGATAGCAGCTCTTTAGGATAGAGAGTATTTTACACTCACACCACACATGCATTTTCCTTTTTTTAAAATTTAACGATTAATAATAATTTGAAAATATAACAACTAATAAGCTAACAAAAATTAATTTCCAAGGCACAGCTGCTATACAGTAGAATTAGAACTCAAACCTATATCTGTTTAACGCCAAAGTCCAATTTCAGCTCTTGAGATGAACCAAAGCAAGGCATCTAACCCAAGTATTAAATTGTCATGTTAAGAATCAGATACTGCTAACTATATGCCAGGGACTGTTTTGAGTGCTGACAGTTATTTATTTATTGAATTTTTGCAACAGCCCTAAGATTGGTGAACTATCATTATTTTCCTTTTATAGATCAGGAAACTGAGGCACAGAGAGGTTAAGTGAGTTGCCTAAGGTAACACAGTTGGTAGGCTACAGAACTGGGATTTAGACCCGGTAGTCTGGCTTCAGGGCTCATATTCTTAACACTGTGTTGAGCTGTGGTAGAAGATAAAACTCTAAGAGGTGAGATTATGCCACAGAAAATAGACATTGGACCCATTCATCAAATCAGTAGATGGCAGTATTAAGTCATGTGTCAGGGCACTTGCTTTAGAGGTCGTAAGTACCTGTGTTTTGTCTGCTCTCTAGCAGCTTCATCTGGGAATTGGAAATAGGAACTCTTCTGTAGCTGAGGGCCAGAATAAATAGCGTGCTTTATGTGAAGCACTTAGCACAGTAACTTGCACACAGTCCTGTGCTGAGACTATAACCTGAACATCGGGTCATGGGAGATCACCAAGAGCTAGTACAGGCCTTTGAAGGAATGTGTGGAGAAGGGACTCAAATTACGCCCAGTAACATAGAATAGGACTCCTGCTGGGTTATTCCTTGAATAGCCACTACCATCAGAGAGAAAGAGGGAGACAGATGGAAACAGTGACTGCAAAGCATGGTCTGTGGCCTCTGAAGGATGTGCAGCTGACTAAAAGAACTAAGGAAATTGGTTGGCCTCAGGAATCTAGTTTATCTCTATTTTAAACATTTAGAAAGAATTTTGGTGCATACAATTTTTTTTCATATTTATATACTTCTTGCTTTTTTTGAGGCCACAAAATGGTGCGGTGATTTGATATATATTTATTTATTTTTAAACAATCAGTTCTACAAAGTTTCCTCCTTATGCCACTTCTCAGCAATATCAGAGAGCTCTAAATTAGTGTGTATGTGTGTGCATGTGTGTGTGTGCGCGCACGTGCGCATGTGCATGTGTGTGTGGTGCCTTCTGAAAGACAGTAGCACCATGGGGCTCTTCCCCTTACACAGCATCGTAGGGCCTGTTCGTAAGAGAATTCCGTGCTCAAAAGTTGGCTGGTTTGTAGAAATGTTTAGTAGATTTCCCTGCTGGCACGGTAGAATGGCAGTATGGTAGTGGCTTGGAAAGGGAGGGCCAAATACAGCAAGAGGGTTAGGATTATCTTTTAAGACTATGTTAGTTATTTTAGCAAATTAGCCTAAATACCAACTATTTAACTCTATGAAAAATTAACTGAAAAATAAAAATAAAGAGTTCCAGTTAGATCTCAGGCACACTTAAAAAAATTGAGGAAACGTAAAGCTTGAAAATTTTAATATGCTTCAAATGGACATTTGTGACTTGAATTTACTAAAATAAGACAGATGTGAGAAAATCAAGCCATGTGTTTTAATATAAAGGAATTCCAAGTAATAATAAAAATTAAGGAGAAAACTTTAAATAGTCTCTTGTGTAGAAAATAAAAAAGGTTCTTTGATCAACGTGAAAATTTAGAGAGCTTTAAGAAGGAGTTTTACCATTAAGAAGAGAATCACTGCATCTAATGGTAGCAGCCTTCTTTTAACAGTGCTGTTTCCACTTTAAAGTTTTCGCTGCTTACAATGATCGCCTCCTAGTTATGGAAGAAGAATAGATTTGGCAGTTTTCATTGTAGCAAGGGTGTGCTAAAGTTAGAAGGTTTATGCTCAATAAAAAATGGTAATGAAAAACAGCCATTTACTTATCACATTCTTACCTGCCTTAAACTAGATTAGTAATACATAAAATCTCATGTTGCTCTTTGACATTTTTTAAATTTGTGCAAATAGATTACAACTGGTTAATGTGTCTGACATTCAAGTAAAGGATGAATTCAATTAATATTTATTGAACACCAGCAGATTTCGTGGAACTCTAGTAAATACCAGAAGATGCAGCTTTATGTGTTTATAGTAGCACAAGAAGGGGATGGGGTTGCCGTCTGGAAACTGGAAGACAGAATTATCATTGAGGGAATGATTAAGAGAGCTGGTTGTGAGAATTCAGTTTGAAATCTGGATTAACGCTATAATTCCAATTTACATTCTGTTTTCCTTAATTCAGAGGTTGATTCTTCTTGCTGCTGCTAGAGGAGGAGAAAATAAGTTTATTTCATGCTATGCAAACTTACTTCAAGTAAAATCTAATGTTTTTTGGAGATCACCTTTAGAGTGAATAACAATTGGGAAAGATCAGCAAATACCCAGATAAATGCAACTTTTAGAGCTGTACCTTTGTAGAGCATCTTATGATTTAAAACCCAACTACATCTTATCATTGGGACAGATTAGCAAGAGGGTAAGATGTGGCTCCAGCCAGTAAGGCAGCAGGTAGAATAGTCCTGTGAAGTGCTGTGACAGCAGCGATGCACTGAGTTTTGGACACAGGGGCTCTGGAGACACATTTGTGATTGAGAGAAAGCATTCCAGCTTCACTGCATTTATTAAACTGGAAAGAGGAAACTCGGGTGTAGGGATTCTAGTTAAGAAGCAGTTGTAGGCTCATAGACAGTTACATGGGAGCTGTGTCTATGAAAACAGACGAAGTGGAGCCAGTCCAGGATACTGGTAGCAGCGGCTGTTGGAGTCTTCAATGAGAATGTAGCTCTAAACTCTTTAAGAGAGGCGATTTTTCAGGAGGAAGGGTCATCTAGAGCTAAATGTGCTGGTGGTAAGCAGGATGAGGACTGAAAAGGATTTGTAGCCCAGAGATTGCTGGTACTTTCCAAAAATAGTGTCATTATTTCACTTTTTCTCCCACAGAAGTAGGATCACCTAAGCTACTCATTGTTTTCCACCATTGCTCTGCTCTCACCAAGAAATCTTCCTATGACCTGTGTTTGGAAAGCATTTCATTATTTATTGAACATTGCTTTATGCCAGGCATTAAATTAAGGAGGCAGCTGCACTCTTCTGGTGACGAAGCAGGTGGAACTGGTCATGGGCTCTGGGCTATAAAAGTGGTGCCAATGGGGAGTAAAGAGGCTTGTGGAATACTGGGGCTTGCCTATTCAGCCTAAGAACATTCAGATGCCATTAAAAACTAAAAATGGAAAGGATAAGATGCTTGGGAAGGCTACTACTTTGCAGCCCCTGGATTAGAGGAACATTGGAGGTAGAGTTGGTAGGCCTAACTGACCAGCTGTGGGTGGTATGGTCTGCAGTGGAGGCAGTGCTGGGTGTTGTGGGATCAGGAGTCATCATGTGCCTGAGAGAGGAGCTTGTGCCAAGTACTGTGCCTGGGCTGGGTAGTGAAGCCAGCCCCTGCCCTGAAGGCACTATTTTAGGGAGGTGGGTCAATGGTCATGTAAATTACTATAACTCTGGTTAGGGAATGGGCACCTGTTTCTGCCTGAGGATACCAGGAAACATTTCTCAAGCTGACTGTAGCAGTTAAGTTTTCCAGGGGCACCATCCAGACCCATGTTGAAGTCCTAGGCTTACTGTGCAGATTCTCTCCAGGTGAGGTAAGGATTAAACTGAGATACTTTATTGATCAGAGTATTTGGCACATAGTACTTAAATAAATATTAGTATTTAAACATGTATGAAAATATGAAGTGGTGTATTCTTATTTCCTTTTAGTTTTAGTTTATAAATTATCATTTGAAGGCACTTAGAATGTGCCAACAACACAATTGTTAAAAATACTTTATTTACATTATCCTCTTTTGGGTAATTGGTGTCAGATGAGTTCTGGTATAGTTAGAGTTAATAGAATCAACTGGCTCACTGCCATATTGAGGATTTTTAGAGGACAAGAGACTGGCCCTCACGACTTTGTCATATTTGAAGTGTTACCTCTTTCTAACATCTCTCAGTGTCATGATGTGAAGTGGGCCAGTGAATGCATGCTGGGCACGCCTTCTGTTCTTGGAAGTTGTAGCACTGATTTTAACAATTTTTTTTTCCTGCAGCTGAAAATGGTTTAACCTTTTCATGTCAGTTTCTTATATGTGAGCAGTTAAATACATTCATCTACCAACTCAGTTCCCAAATAAGACACTAGCCTAACATCTTAAGGTAATGAAGAAAAAATAGTTACCCACAAGCTACATAACTATAGGTGCGATGTCTTGCCTTTAAGATTGAAATCCTATCTTCATTTTACTGCATTGTCCTAATTTCTTCTGTTTGCTCATTGCCTTTTCAAGGGGTCCTTTGTGCTTCATTGTCAATTTTGTGATGTTGTCCCCAGCTGAATTTCTTCCATTTGCCCTAGGCTTTTCTTGTACTCCGGATCTCACATTATTTTTATTGTCCACCAGCTACTGTTTCTGCATAGTGATTAAAGGAGGACTGCTGCCTCCGCCTGCTCCCACCATCATCCTGTAGCTGAGCAAGATGTATGTCTATGGTGAATTATGATTAGTAGTTGTTAGAGATATCCCCTAATCTCACAGAAGGCCCTGTGTGGTCTGATGTTCTCTGTCCCTTGAAAGAGGAAGTTTCCATGTGTGTGTATATGTGACTGTACATATGAGTGCATGCACCAACAAGGTATAACTCAGCTGATCTAAATGTTTTTCTTAAATTATGGTGATTTACACTATTTAATTTGAATAAGGCTTATGCTTTCTAAATGTTAGTTATTTATCCAAAAAACTGTTTTCAACATCTTGGTATTTTCTTGATTTTGTGGCCTCTGAGCTTTTATTAATCAGCAAAGACCATATTATTAGTGGGCCCATGATCAAAAGGATGCATTTAACTCCCAATAATTTCTGAATATTCATAGTTGACCACAGCCTGATTATATCCCACAGTTGCTTCCCTGAGCCCAGTTTGCTCACTGATGACCATATCCACCTGAATCCCTCCCTATAAATTGAAAAGATACTGGCGTCGGTACAGGACAGTGGAGTGGGGAGATGATGAGGAAAATTTTGAGTGTGGCACCAAGAGATTTTTGGACTGTTTGAGCAACTTCTTCTCAAACTTAGTACAAATAATTTTAAACTATTTTAAAGTTTTTTAATTTTCAGAATTTTAAGTGATTTATTTTTAATTAGTCACAGTTGAAATTACATGGCTTTTGATGAAATGTGGTTTAAAGAAAAGACCACTAGTCTAGGTGTGAGAAGACTGCTCTAGCACAAATTTTACTGCTTAGGAAGGTGAGTGACATTGAGGAAGGCTTTTCATTGCTCTGTGTCCTAGTTGGCATAACTAGAAATAATGGAAGGAGATGCCCTTCTCATCTTGCATGAGGACAAAAATGATACCATGTAAACATTCTTTAAAAACATCTAAGGGTGAATGTGATGTTTACAATGATGGTAATGATAACGAGTCTTTAATCGTCCTTTTTAAACACTGAAAATTAAAAACACAATGACTTCAAAATGAGTGGAAGAAATCTTTTAAATAATGTGTTAAGCAAGCCAAAGGTTGTAAGTAAAATTAGCAACCATTGAAAACCCATTGAGAACTTGTATTTACCAATTTTGCAAGGCTGAGAAGTTTTCCTTTAGGTTAAGAATTAGTTTTTTTCAACCAATCTGTGAATGCTTTGATAGTAACTAGGAGAATTGATGGCTATGAAATCCAAAACCCACATTTAAGGGATCACATGGGGAGAAGATGGAGTAGAGACAAAAGAGGGGCAGGTGTGTTGCAGATGTGAGAGCAGAAAGCATTCGCCTGTTCTCATCACAAGGATGCTGTGTAGAGAAAAATCTTGGTGAGGCCTGGAAAAAGTTCCTTACCTCAGGTTTTTGGGGATACGAGAAAGTCTTCCTTAATCAATTGAAAATACTGTCAGCCTTGCCACAGAGATTGCTGTCCCTACACAGGTGTTTCCTCTGTCTCATTCTAAAGGCCTCCAGAGCCCCTCAGACTTACCTTGTGAATTGACTTCATGACAGCTCCATTAACCATGGTGGCTGGTTACAGAGAGATGACAACTTTGTTGTTTGTGTGAAATGCCAGAAATTTCAAGAGCCTAGTTTTAAAATAGTAACAATGATAAAACACATGGAAAGAGAGAATGGACTTGTTTATAGTGCAGTGATAAAAACAGAATTCATGTTACATTGCAGTGAAGGGACATGAGCTGTGTAGACTATATAGAGGAATGTGAATGTTCATTGTTGTTTTTAATGGTGAAACTCTGGAAACTATCTAAATGCTCTGAGTCACTCATTGAATAAGTTATTATAGGCACATGCAGTATCACAGAATGCAAAACCTACACATACATAATTTTGTAGAAAGAGTATTTTCGTATGATCCTATAGACATTGTTTTTAAAATTATGGTAAAACACACATAAAATTTACCATTTTAAATATTTTACAATATATAATCAGTGGTATTAAGTACATTCACATTGCCAGCCATCACCACCATCTATGGTGGGTACTTTTCTTTCTTCATTTTTGCATGGTTTGACTCAAGAATGTGTTGCTTTTACAGTAAACATTGAATAAGATGACAGTCTAAGGCTTTGTTCCAGCTCTGTGACACTGGACAAGTTATTAGTCACATATATAATACTAAAGGGGGTGAAAGGTAAAATAAGACTTCAGAAACCAAATAATGTGCTGTATGTTGTTTTACGGATTAGAAACTATATTGCTAAATGTCAAATGTGGCTTAGATTTGAAAGTCTAAATAAATATTCTGAGAGGAGTATAAGGTATTAAGTAGAACAGACCTAAAATTTCTGAAAGCGGTACAGTTTATAAAAGTAATAAGACATAGCATTGGCTTGTAGTGGATGAACTTTGTCATTCTCACTAAGCGCATACTGGGCGTACTGGTGTTCTGTGAACTAGATTGACATGTGCTGTGGGAAAAAGCAATTGATAGTATTTTCTTAGTTCTCCAAAAAAATCAAGGATTTTCTCATTTTTTTTTCCATAAATATGTCTGATTTTGTTTACTACTTAATAAAGTAAAAAAAAAATGTAATGAAAAACTGGAAATAGTTGCTTATATTCAGCTTGTCACCATTTTCTTTTTTCACTTTTACTTTGGTTGCAGTTTACATTGTTTTAGAGAACATGTGCTTCTATTTGAGTTTAAATTTTATACACACACACACATATATATATATATATATATATATATATATATATATATATATTACAGTTTAGCTAATAAAGTATCTCCTGAATTCACGTGATAGAATGAAGCATGTCTAGTTGATGATGTTTGCCCATCTCCAACTCTGTAGCTCACGGGTTAAAGCACTTGTCATTATTATTGGACTTTCTCTACTGGGGTGTGGTAGATAGAAACAAAAAAAGTATTCCTTAGTTGTGTTTTTAAACCTAGAATGCCTTGTCACTTTAAAATATCACTTTATTTCTGGCTGATATTTATGTAATGTACTATACATCAGGTAAAAGGGGTATAGAATGAACTGAAAAACAAAGTGGCTCTTAAGGAGGTCTAACTTTAAAATGAATATTGCCATTTGAAAGGGTTAGAAATGAAAAAAATTATTTTCATGTATGAGTTGTAATTCTTTGATAGTTGTCTCAGTTTAAAATTATATTATAAATTATCTATATGAATTGTTTTATTGCTTCACCACTTAATTTTCCATAGTGCTTGATATAATGTATATAATACATATCAATATATTTCTTTTAATGGTTCTGATAATGTGGTATCACTGAAAATGACTTGAAAAATTTTGAATAGCTTCTAAATTAACCTAATTTGGGTTTCACACACACTTTTATAAATTAAATAGTAAAAAATGTTTTATTATTTATTACTTCTTTGTAATTCACTGAAGCTTAAACAGGGAAATAAAAGATACCAATTTCTGTAGTTACACTTGGAAAGAGACAAGAACTCTATAAGTTTCTTTGGATGGTGGTGGAAATATGAGTAAGTTGCTAGACTGTCCATTGAATTTGTCAATCATTTGAGTATCTACTTTGTGCAAAATACCCCATTCATTGTTGAAAAGGTTTTTTAAAGATGATGGATTTCCCTTTGATGAGAATATGGTCTATCAAACAGGGATCAAATGAGATTGTAAGTTGTTAAGATAGAAGATTAGGCTGTAAGTCTCAAGAGGTTGGAGTTGTGATGCTCTGAACCATTACTTGGTTGTGGTTACAGAAAACTGAACCGTGTGAGATGTTCCAGTCCTGGAATGCTGTGCATGCAAACTCGATCCACAGCACTCTCCTTCAGCTCCTGCCCCCAGCCCTTATAAATGTTCCCTCGGCCCGGCGCGGTGGCTCAAGCCTGTAATCCCAGCACTTTGGGAGGCCGAGGCGGGTGGATCACGAGGTCAAGAGATCGAGACCATCCTGGTCAACATGGTGAAACCCCATCTCTACTAAAAATACAAAAAATTAGCTGGGCATGGTGGTGCGTGCCTGTAATCCCAGCTACTCAGGCAGCTGAGGCAGGAGAATTGCCTGAACCCAGGAGGTGGAGGTTGCGGTGAGCCGAGATCGCGCCATTGCACTCCAGCCTGGGTAACAAGAGTGAAACTCTGTCTCATAAATAAATAAATAAATAAATAAATAAATAAATGTTCCCTCACATAAAAAGGGGATATAAAATAAACTCGTTTGAATTCTTGAGATTAGTTTTAAAAACTGTTTTTTAAATTTGAATTTTTAAGTAGGAAGCTCTGTTGGAGTCCCTTTCCCTGAACAGTTCAGTAGCTTGGTACAGCCATCACTAAAGGTGGATGTGCTTGAATAAATTAAAGGATTTATTTTGGAGTTTTATGGATGCTTCCTGTAGAATCAGTTTAAGTAGTGTATGTTTTCTTTTTTCTATCTAGTTTTCTTTCTTGTTGCAACTTCAAAATGTAACATTTCAGATGTTTTAAATCACCAAAATTTATTCCCATGGAAGATAAAAATATTATCTCTAAAATGTATGCACACTCACACATAAATTTATGGAGAGGGATTATTTATAAGAGTGTGGTATCAAATTCCACCTTAGCCCCTTATCTCAAAAGTAGTTTTCACCTCATAAGGTTATGAGGATTAAATGAGTTGATACAGGTAAAGTACCCAGAACAGTGCCTGGCACATAGGAAGCACCATGAAAATCTATGATCTTATTAAAAAATTAGTGTGCAGAATAATGTGAGTAGTATGATACCATTGGTTAAAAAGGAGGTTTGGATATATACCTAGAAACCAGTAGATAATATTTCTGGGAGAATCAACAAAACTGGAAATGGTTTCTTTGGGAAAGGGATCCTAGGGTGGGTAGAACAACAAATTTTTTTACCAACTTTTGAACTTTTTTTTAAAAACCATATATTAATTCTTAAAATAATGCCATGTTTCAAGTAATTTAAGATATTCTACATTAAGATGAGAATCTATATTCTTCTCAGATGGCCCTGCTGCAGCACCAGTGACTAACGGGAACACCACAGTGCCAGCCCTGAACGATGATCTGGACATCTTTGGACCGATGATTTCTAATCCCTTACCTGCAACTGTCATGCCCGCAGCTCAGGTAAGTCATAAGAATATGGTTTTATATGGTTGCTGCTTATTTCCTTTTTGAAAAGTTTCAAAATTTCAAGTTTGGAAGAATTGTTTCTGAGCAGTAACTGATATGAAAGTCTCCTGTTCTTTAGGCCAGGGTTTTGCAAACTAAGCTGCAGCTTGTTTTTGCAAATAAAGTTTTATTGGCACACAGACACTCCCACTGGTTGACATACCGTGGGTGGTTGCTTTCCTGCTACAAAAGCAAGGTTAAATGTTAACAGAGAATGTATTACCCACGAAACCTAAAATATTTACTATCTTTAACGTTTTAACCCTTGCTTTAGAGAAACAACAGTGTATAGAATGAACAAGTAGAAAAACCTTGACTACCTCAACTTTTCCTGAGATCAAGGTCACTTACCTCAGAGCTTTTAAAACTGTTGGTGTTTGTAAAGATTGACTGCAGAAGTTGTAGCAAATTCAGTACTCATTGTTTTAAAATAATGGCAGAATGAAGGTAAATTATGTTTTAAATTAGCCTTAAATTTTTTTTAAGTGATTTAAAAAATATCTAGAACAGTAATAATAAAGATCAGGATATTCTAAAAGTATTAATGGTGAAGAAATTTTGAATTGTCTTCTTAACAGTACATGGAATTTCTGTAATGTGAAATATATGAACTTTCAGGAAACAGATTACTCTTAAGCATACAACCTTATGATTCTAAGTTTATACTTTACAAATAACCAGTTTGTACAGCATAATTTTTTAGATACAATATTTCCTTTTTTATTAAAAAAAAAAACTGAGTCAAATCTGAATTGTTCTGATGTAGAGTTTTAATAAGAAAAAGTCAGTGTCTTCTAAGACTAGTAACGTATTTGTGTTGCACATATTTATTGTTATTATGAGTCATTAGTTATCATTAGAATGGAATAAGTAGATTTAAGAATAATTTATTTAAGTGGATCTTCATCGAAATTGTCTGCAGCAGTAGTATTTATTTTCAGCAAAATAGCTTATTTTATGGCTTTGCCCCTTCTTCCCCTCCTGTAACATACATAAAAAAGAGAGACAGTATTATTACTGTTGTTTCAACAGTAATTAACATTAATTACCTTACAAATTTGTACAGGTGTAGGTGTACATGTGATAATAATTGTCTAATATTGTGCCTTTGGAAAGAAGTATCTAGAATATTTGACAATCAGAATGTGAAAAGCAATTTACTTTTAGTCTGGCATTGTAGTGCGGCTGTTACACCCACTAGACTTATTTAGCATGGTCACTGGGGTCTGAGAGTTGCTTTGCAGCTGCTAGAGAGTTAGACCCCCACCTCTGAGGTTGCAGCGTACGTCATGTGTTCTGTTCGGTATTAAAGTAGCAAGTAGAACAATGCAGACCTCATATAATTCTTAAGCACAGGTAGTGACATGACGAGGAGTGTAGCCTCTGGCTTTAGGAGGGCTGGGGGCTGGCCTTCAGATTTCGAGCATTCTGAGCAGTACCTGGTATGACATAGAGTTAATTTTTAAAATCATATCTAATACTTCTTTTGGAACATTTTTATATTGAGCACTGGTTAGATTGTGCCAGTTATGTTGAGCTCTTTATTTGGTGAACAGTAGCATCTTTCATCTAAACTTCATGTAGAGATTAAAATCCAGACATATTTTCAAAATAATGCCTTTGAAAATGGGGGATGGTGCTGAAAGTACAGATTTCATGCATATATTGCAACTATGTAATTTACTTATTTTGGTGGGTTTTTAATACGTGAAATTGAGCTCAAACTAGTTTTGGACACCAAGATTTTAAATTCTTCTGAACCATGTACTCTTTCACTCCTTGTGTTAATTTCTGAGTATATACAGATTCTGAAAATTTGTATTCTAGTGAAAGATTTTCTAACTTATGAATATGAAATAGATTGATTTTACCATCTGCCTTACCTATGCGGGGTCTAGTCTTTCCTAAAGAGAGTTAGAAGTATGATGTGTCTTGGGGCCTAGGGAGAAGCAGTTCCAGAGTCCTCAATGATTGACATGGAGAAACCCCTTCCCTGTTCTTTCATATAGATAGATATACATACACCAACAGTAAGTACCTAGACATACACAAGGGCTGAGTCTTGTTTTTTCTTGGTTAAGCCCTGGGGGCCCAGAAGGCCAGAAAGCCTTGGGTTAGAGGCTCTGCAGCTTCCTGAAGTGTAGAATGACAGGCAGAAGTTGTTCTCCTTTTATCCTGGGGTTGTAGTGCTGGTGAGTGGAGCACCAAAAAGTAAGTGGACATTTGAGTGTTTACTAGCCCTGCTGATAGGTTTGGTTGTTTTTAGATTGTCTCCTTGTTGAGGTAGATGCTTCATATTACAATGTTTACAGCATGTGAGTATCAGTCTGCTCTACTATGAGACTAGAATCATAGCTTCCCAACCTTTTGGGTTTTCTTCTAGTTCTCTGTCATCCACAGGGAATAGACCCCAGGGTGTTGAGCAGATTTTCAGATTGAACAGATACCAAGTGTGATAAAAAGATCACTGAGTGTTGTAGTTGTTTTTTAAACAATATTAACAATAAACACCAAGTATTTAATCCAACCATTGTTCAAAACACTTCCTGTGATCATCAAGCTTATCCCCAGTTTACAGGAAAGAGACTGAAAGGAGAAGTTAAGTGACATGTCTGAGTTGACCATAGGAAGTCCTGGGGGCAGGCTTGAGTCCTGGCAGACAGGCTCTAGCCCATGCTTTTAGCTCCATGATCTGCTGCTGCTTCATTGGTAGCTTAGATATATTTTATTCAAGGATACTGTTATATTTAATATTCCATCATATCTAATTTCTTACATATTTGAATTTTTACAAAAATTAAGTGGCTTTTTGTCTATTATAATTCTTGCTTAGTCATAAGATTCAAAATATTGTTCCGTGTAGTTTGCAGGTACAATGTTTGGATAGTAACTTATTGCATGGTGTTCTAGGAGGACATTAAATATTTGAATTTAGCTTGTATTTGTTACTCACTTTATTCTCTAGTGTGAGAACAATCAGCCAGCTTTTACTAGTCTTCATAGAATTCTTTGAAACTCTTTTCATGTTCAAAACAAGTCCATATAACAAATGTGAATGTGATTTAATGACTACAGAAATGATTAAGGTTAGCAGTTGTGATTGTATAATACTGTATGCAAGATATGAGGTTAAGTGAAAATGTTTGTTGTATATTAAATATCTACATGTTTATTTGTATTTGTGTTCATTTGCCCCCTTGTCCAAAAGTGAAGTACAGCATATGCTGAGATGGTCAGAGTTTTGCTGTAGCTTCATTTCTGGATAGATTAGAAGCAGTCTAATGTTGTGGTTAAAACTGATCTAGATTAGATGTACAAAAACCTTATGATGCAAGTTTTAAAAAGATAATTTTAAGGAACCACTGCAAATCCTCTTATAGTCTGTTGTCGTAGAAATGTTTTTTTTTCCAAAGGATACCAGTTTCTTGAAGCAGTAGTTGCTATGGAGTGGTGGTCCTCAGACCGCTGCCTCGTCTTTAACTATTGTTGAACCCATTGTATTCAGGATTTATGAGCAAAAACTTGGCATCACCTTAGGTAGTAAATGCAACTTACTGTGAAAATGCTTCAGTCTACCTCTTTTACATTAACGATTTAAGAAGTACTGCCTTTAGATATTTTTGTATGGGCTTGTGAGTGATCCTCTTGAAAGGCACCATTTTACCTTCTACAATTGTTTGATTTCTGTCTAATTCTTTAACTTTATTTGGATTTTAAGTAATGGATAAGCTGTGCTTTACTATGCAGAATTTGATAGCTTATTTTGGTGTTTGTCTCAGGGGACAGCCTCTGCATCAGCAGCTGCAAGCCTGTCTACAGTAACATCTGGGGATCTGGATCTATTCACTGAGCAGACTACAAAATCAGAAGAAGTGGCAAAGAAACAACTTTCCAAAGACTCCATCTTATCTTTGTATGGCACAGGAACCATTCAACAGCAAAGTACTCCTGGTAATGAATTTTGATATCTGCTTTCAGTGACATTACTAGAAGCACATTCTTTGTAATTATAAGTTTATATATCTTCTTTATTGTTCCATGTAGTAAGTGCTTTTGTTGTTGTAGTTTGTACAATTATGAAGCTGAAATGAATGAGCATTAGAATTAAAAATTCAGAGGCATTTACAGGATTCACAGAACTTTTATTTGGAATTAACAAGCTGTTCATAGATCACTATTGTTTCACAAGCTTACAGAACACAGATTATCTTTGATGAATTATTGAAACTTGATTTGCATGAAGTTTGACTTTGTGTACAGTATATTTTCTGTGAAGATAAGCAGTCTTCAGTTACCACACAGATTCCAAAAGATCTATGAATTTTTTTGTAATTGTAACAAAATATTAGCATAAGGCTTATTGTTTACAGATATTACTCTTTCAGACTATTTCCTTTAAAATAATGAGCTGCATTTCACATATAAGCTAAAACTGTGTGGCACCCACTGCATCCACTGAAGCCAGATATAATCAGCTCTCACTTGCCTGTGTTTGGTATTGGGAGACCAGTGGTACAAGTCAGCAAAAAAAACTGTATGATGTCATGCTACAGAGTTTGGTCTTCACAATGGAAGGTATTTTGTGTGGCTGTTGCATAGGATTTACATTTCTTAATTAAATTTACTTAGGTTAATAACTGATTTGTCTGCATTCTACAAATAAACAGCTCTGAGGGTATAGGCGTGGGTTGGTCTGAGTAGTAGGAGCAGCCAAACTGGAATGAAAATGTTTGCTGTGAGTAGTTCAGAAAGACAGTTTCCTGTGATTATAGAGGTGAGTGCAACTACTCGTGATAGCTCTGCCTTCATTCATTTTCTTTTTGTGGTACAGGTGTGTTTATGGGACCCACAAATATACCATTTACCTCACAAGCACCAGCTGCATTTCAGGGTTTTCCATCGATGGGTGTACCTGTGGCTGCAGCTCCTGGCCTTATAGGAAACGTGATGGGGCAGAGTCCAAGCATGATGGTGGGCATGCCCATGCCCAACGGGTTTATGGGAAATGCACAAACTGGTGTGATGCCACTTCCTCAAAACGTTGTTGGCCCCCAAGGAGGAATGGTGGGACAAATGGGTGCACCTCAGAGTAAGTTTGGCCTGCCGCAAGCTCAGCAACCCCAGTGGAGTCTCTCACAGGTAGGGGTCATTTAATTTCTAGCTTCTCTCAAATCAAAGAAACCAGATTTATTTTCTAAATCTTTTTTTTTTTTTTAAGCTTTGAGATTTGGCAGAAAGAATTTAATAGGGATAATATGTATAAGGTCAAAAGTATCTATAAATATTATGAAGTTGTATCAGATAGACAAATGCTGTTGTTATTCCTATTTTAGAGTATTCTGTAAAGAAAGGTTAAATGTCTTTCACTTCAAATTGGAATGTAACCCTAATGGTGAACACCCCTAATCTGTTTGCTAATGGCCAGAAATTATGTTAGGCATCATGAAAGACTCCCTTTCTGCCACCTCTGAGGTTAGCACTAAGCTTTAGTCAGCTTACTGGTGGGGCATTTTTTACAGTTCACTTAGACAACTTATATTCATTAACAATTTTGGGGTCTGTTATTAGAAAAAAAAATCTAGTCTCATTCTCAAAGCAGTATTTTATGAGGGATCTGAGGCTGTTTTTCAGGTCATATGGTTACTGCCCCATGGCTCTGTAAAAATTATTTTTGTTCAAAAACCTTCGTAAAGTTGTATTTTCTTTTTACATACCCTATGATGACTGTTATGGTTAAAAAGAGTACAAAAAGATTGTTTCCATAAGGTGTGAACAAAATATCCCCTCATATTATAAAATCCTATTTCTACCTAAGTTAGCACTAAGATACAACTTCTATTTCGGGTGCTCTGTTCTGACTTTTCTGTAGCTGCACAGTAAAGGCTCTTAGATAGGTTCATGCTCCCACTCCTCTTCCTTTTATACTTCCCACTGATGTTCCTCCAGCATTTTGGCAATCTTGGTTTCTGTGTGGTCACTTGCTTTACCTTTAGAGCATTCAGAGAATAGTCTAGAGTGATTTCTAACATTAGCACAATCACTACCTATCCCAATTAATTTTGCTACCACCATTTACCGGAATATAGGTAAGAGATTGGTCTTGACCCATTGGGAATCTAAAAAATTGTATGTGCTAAATGTCAGTCATATGGTCAACATGCTAAAGCACACCTAGCCCAGGAGGTTAAGGTGTTAGATGAACCAGGAAGGAGTTAACATTGGCTCTTACTTCCAAATAATGCAGAAGGGTGATGCTGTTCTTCAGCACTCCACATCAGTGGAATCTACTGGCCAACGGCAAGGTGGTTAAGATGTCCTTTAGTAGGTATGAAGATGTGATCTGCTCCTTCAGACAGTTATGCCTGATTAGTGATGTAGTTCATGTTAGTGTCTTTGAAACTGTAAATAAGTCAACTGTATTAAATTAGGAACACAGTCTAACTCTGAGTGTAAGTTTTAAATCCAATCTGTATGCTAAATCTTGCTTTTCCTTCTCTTATCACCACTTTTGGAAGTAAGAGAAGCACAGGGTTAAGAAGCATATATATATATATATATATATATATATATATATATATATATATATGTATATACACACACACACACATATATATACACATATATATATTTGACTCTAGTCTTAAAGAAAAATACATATAATCTTATACTTTACTGCATATAATGAAAATAAATTTTAGATGTTTATGTTGGTAGATCAGCAAGAGAAATAAATGCTTTATGACCACTTTTTAAATATTTAGGAAGTATTTAGAGCCATTTAAGATTTTAACAGAATAACAGCTATCATACAAAGTTTATAGGATAACTTTAGACTATTTTACTTTCTAAAATTTTCTTACTCATTAGTAGTAAAGCACAATATCGTAGTGTAGTTGAAAGTTAGAGTAACTGACTCATTATATACCCAGATACAAATTCCAAGATTGCTTTGGTATTTAAGTTGCGGTTAATCTTTGGGGAATTGAATCTAGAAAGTAGATAAATAAAGAACAAGAAGGGAACAAAGTAGCTATTGACTTTAAAAAAATGTTTGTATGTTACTTTGCTTTTATTCCAGTGCTTGGACTAGTTTTCACATTAATAAAAAAATGACCAATTGTGTGGCTAAAAAAACAAGAATTAAAAATGAAGCCAGCCTCTCGAACTAAGCCTTTTGTGTGTTTCACAGATGAATCAACAAATGGCTGGCATGAGTATCAGTAGTGCAACCCCTACTGCGGGTTTTGGCCAGCCCCCCAGCACAACAGCAGGATGGTCTGGAAGCTCATCGGGTCAGACTCTCAGCACACAACTATGGAAATGAAAACTGCAATACAAGTTTCATCCAGAACTACCACCTGACATTCCTTGCTAAAATGCATCTAGTTCCCGTTTATTCATATACATATTTTTTTTCCTTTTTACCTATTCATATTAAGAATGATCTGATTGACCGTGTTGGTCTGTACTGATTAAATTTGATGTGGTGAAAAGCAGGTTGATAAACCATTTTATGTCAAGGGCAGCTTTGTTCATATTTCCCATGATTTCATATACTGCATTACTTGAGAAGCTGCTCGTCAACTTGCAAAATCAGTTTTCCTCTCAATAAAATTATAGCTCTAATGTTTGCCTATAAGGGAAGTAGTTATCATGTTAGTAATGCCTCTAACAGTATAAACCCCATCCCCAAATTAGCCAGTAATCCTGTAGGAAGGTACTGTATGATCAAATGTTTAATCATATAAATAGAATGTAAATGTCTCACTGAGCACTGTTTTCTAGTGTATCAAAAATTCTTTTATTTCATCATTCACTTCACTGTGCTGTTGTTATGATGTGCTTAACAGGGAACGTGGTTAGTGAAAGGAAGATAAACCTGGATGTTACTCCAAAACTTAGTTTAATGAATGTTTAAAGAATTCAAATTTTATCTGCCTTTTGTGTAATTTGGATCTCTTCTTAATGTACATAGTGCTAACATGAAGACCTTTTTCTGCACTATATGCAAACAGGGTAACTAAAACAAAGCCACTTTGAATCCTTGAAGGTATATCCAGGTTTATGACAGTAATTGTGTTTACATTTTATGGTGCCTAGTATTGATAAAATGTTATTTCCCTATATTAAACAGATGAATCCATAGACCTTTTCTCATTTGTGGGTTTTTTATTTCCTATGATGTATACTGCCACTAACCTTCCAAAGATTAATGTTGCAAAGTCAGGAATCAGGAATGTGTACCTGATAAAATACTTGTCTGTTTTTAAAACCTGTTTAGGTCTACTAATTATAAGGGAAAATTGGAGAAAAATAAAAAAATATATAAGATACTCAGAGTGGTATCTTGCAGTATCAGTACTGTACAAAAATCTTCCGATTTAGTTGTAGAGAAAACATGCAGAACAAATGAAGATAAAACATACATTTTGTACCATCCGATTAGCTTATGTTAACTGACAAGCTCCATGTAAACAAATGTCCATCAGATGACAAGAAAAGCTGTTGTACTGAAGTAAAACAGACAATACCTGAATGCTCTGCAGCCTCAACCCCAAACATCCTCTTCCATATGGATCCACTGGCTGGGCAAAACTGTACCAGTTGCTGCTTCAATTTATACTTCAATTTTCACTGTGTCCAGGTGGTACTTTGGCTCATTGGCTAGATTAACCTTCTCTGTCCGAGTGTGCCACACAAGAACCTGAAGGGGAAGGAAACAGCTTGGGTAGCACATTCTTGATGCTGAAGCTTGAGGTCAGGGAGCACAAGGGAAATGAATACCTTAGTGCAGTTATTTGCTTTCGGTTCCAATTCTTCCACCGTTGTTATCTGTTTGAGAAAATCAGATTCTTGCATCCCTGGCTGGGATCCACGACGCTTAAATACAGCTTTTGGATTGGACAAGATGACCTGAAGACTTACAGCAAATCCTTTGTGAAAAGTAAAACAAAAAACAAACAAACAAAAAAAAAACAAAAAAAAACTTTAAAATACCGGTGTACTTCCCTTTTTTCCATATAATTTTGGTGACACCAAAAACAATTTTTAAAATACCTACTGTGTGTCAGGTCTTGGTTTACAAAGTTGAACAGGAACATTACCTGTATTACAGTCTCAAAGGAAAATCGATCATTACAATATTGTACATTCCACATCGGGGTGTGCACGGGAGCATCTATGCAAAATATAAAGGTTGGTCTCTTTAAGGGTGGATAATGTTTTTGGCAGAGGGATACAAGATGGCCAAGTAGGAGCAGCTCTGGATTGCAGCTCGCAGCGAGAGTGCAGAGGGTGGGTGGTCACCTTCCAGACAGATTTTTATTGCCCACAGACCAGGAGATTCCCAGGAAGAGGAGCGCCACAGGTTTCCAGCGTGGCTGTTTTGGCCGGTGTGGCAGGTCTCTGCACAAAAAGTCACATGGGTCCAGGCACTGTTTCAGCTGGCAACTGGAGTGCCTGGGAGACAGAGTCACCCAATCGACTGATAAAAAGTGGATTGAAACAGGGAGGCAGGCCAGGAGATTCCCAGGCAGAAAAGCACAAGTCTCTAGCGCTGCTGTTTGAGCTGGTGCAGTGGGTGTCTGCACAAAAATTCACACAAATTCGGGCACCTTTTCAACTGGTAACTGGTATCCCTGGGAGACAGAGTCACTCCTTCAACTGATAAAAAGGGGACTGAGGCAGGGAGCCAGGTGATCAGGTTTAGCCTGTCCCACCTCCACAAAGACGAGCAATCTGAAACACTGGGTTGAGAGTTTCATAACAAGCACAGCTGAACCCAGGATGGTCCAGCTTTGTGGGGGAGGGGCATCCGCCATTAACCAGGCAGTCCACCACTACTGAGGTAGCCTGCCATTGCTGAGGTGGTCTGCTATTACCAAGGCAGCCCACCATTGCCAAGGCAGTCTGCCATTACAGAGGCGAGCCGCCATTGCCAAGGCAGTTCTAACTATACCCCTATAAACAGGACTGCAGGGAAGTTGACATGGCGGCTGGGCGGAGCCCACAGCAGCGCAACAACACCTCTGCTGGCAGACGGTGACTAGGCTGCCTCCTCACTGGGCAGTGCATCCCTGAGAAGCAGCAGCACAACAGAAACATAAATAAAGCCCTACCTTCCTGGGACAGAGCACCTGGGAAAAAAAAAAAAAAAAAGGCAGTTATGAGTTCTGCTGTAGCAGACGTAAATGTACCTGCCCAACAGCTCTGAATGGAACAACAGAGCTCACAGCTCAGCACCTGAGCTCCTATAAAGGACGGACTGTCTCCTCAAGCAGCTTCCTGACCCCCATATATCCAAAGAGTCACCTAATAAAGGAGAGCTCAGACTGATCTGGCGGGTATCCTTCTGGGATAAAGATAGCAGAAGAGGAAACTGGCAGCAACCCTTACTGTTCTGTAGCTGCTGCAGGTGATCCCCAGGCAAGCAGGGCCTGAAGTGGACCTCAGCAGTTATGGCAGAGGGGCCTGACTGTTAGAAGGAAAACTAGAAAGAAAGAAATAACTTCATCATCAAACAGGATGTCCACTCAAAGCCCCATTGAAAAGTCACCAACTATAAAGACCACAGGTAAATTCACAAAGATGGGAAGAAATCAATGCAAAAAGGATGAAAACAACCAAAACCAGAACGCCTTTCCTCCTCCAAGGCATCACAACTCCTCACCAGCAAGGAAACAAGCCTGGATGGAGAATGAGTCTGATGAATTGACAGAAACAGGCTTCAGAAGACGGGTAATAAGAAACTTCTCTGAGCTAAAAGAACATGTTCTAACCCAATGCAAAGAAACTAAGAACCTTGAAAAAGGTTTGATAAAATGCTCACAAGAATAAATAGCCTAGAGAGGAATATAAATAAATTGATGGAACTGAAAAAAACAACACGAGAACTTCACAAAGCACACACAAGATTCAATAGCTGACTTGACCAAGCAGAAGAAAGGATATCAGAGATTGAAGATCAACTCAGTGAAATAAAACGAGAAGGTAACATTAGAGAAAAAAGAGTAAAAAGAAAAAAACAAAGCCTCCAAGAAATATGGGATTATGTGCAAAGACCTAATCTACGTTTGATAGGTGTACCTGAATGTGACGGAGAGAATGAATCCAAGCTGGAAAAGACTCTTCAGGATATTATCCAGGAACACTTCCCCAACCTAGCAAGGCAGGCCAATATTCAAGTCCAAGAAATACAGAGAACACCGCAAAGATATTCCTCAAGAAGAGCAACCCCAAGGCACATAATCATCAGATTCACCAGGGTTGAAATGAAGGAGAAAATGCTAAGGGCAGCCAGAGAGAAAGGTCAAGTTACCCACAAAGGGAAGCCCATCAGACTCAGAGCAAAACTCTCAGCATAAACCCTACAAGCCAGAATGGAGTGGGGACCAATATTCACCATCCTTAAATGAAAGAACTTTCAACCTAGAATTTCATATCCAGCCAAAATAAGTTTCATAAGCAAAGGAGAAACAAAATCCTTTATGAACAAGCAATTACTGAGAGGTTTCATCACCACCAGGCCTGCTTTACAGGAGCTCCTGAAAGAAGCATTAAACATAGAAAGGAATAACCTGTACCAGCAACTCCAAAAACATACCAAATGGTAAAGAACATCAAACACAATGAAGAAACTGCATCAATTAACTGGCAAAACAACCAGTTAGCATCAAAATGGCGGGATCAAATTCACACATAACAATATTAACCCTAAATGTAAATGGGCTAAATGCCCCAATCAAAAGACACTGACTGGCAAATTGTATAAAATGTCAAAACCCATTGGTGTGCTGTATTCAGGAAACCCATCTCACATGCAAGGATACACAAAGGCTCAAAGGGATGGAGGAAGATTTACCAAGCAAACAGAGAGCAAAAAAAAGGAGAAGTTGCAATTCTAGTCTGATAAAATGTACTTTAAACCAACAAAGATCAAAAGAGACATTACATAAAAATCAAAAGGACATTACAAAGGATCAATGCAACAAGAAGAGCTAACGATCCTAAATATTTACACACCCAATACAGGAGCACCCAGATACATAAACCAAGTTCTTAACGACCTACAAAGACACTTAGACTCCCACAAAATAATAGTGGGAGACTTTAACACCCCACTATCAATATTAGATCAACGAGACAGAAAATTAACAAAGATATCCAGGACTTGAACTCAGACCTGGACCAATCAAACCTAATAGACATTGATAGAACTTTCCACCCCAAATCCATAGTATATACATTCTTCTCAGCATATCACACCTACTCTAAAATTCACCACATAATCCGAAGTAAATCATTCCTCAGCAAATGCAAAAAATGGAAATCATAACAGTCTTATAGATCACAGTGCAATCAAGTTAGAACTCGGAAATCGGAAACTGACTCAACCACACAGCTTCATGGAAACTGAAGAACTGGCTCTTGAATGTTAACTGGATAAACAATGAAATGAAGGCAGATATAAAGATGTTCTCTGAAACCAATGAGAACAAAGGCAAAACAACCATCATTCTCAGCAAACTGACACAAGAACAGAAAATCAAACACCACATGTTCTCATAGGCGGGTGTTGAACAATGAGAACACATGGACACAGGAAGGGGAGCATCACACACTGAGGTCTGTTGGGGTGAACTAGGGGAGGGACAGTGGGCGGTGGGGAGCTGGGGAGGGATAACATGGGGAGAAATGCCAGATATAGGTGAAGGGGATGGAGTAAGCAAACCACATTGCCATGTATGTACCTATGCGACAATCCTGCATGTTCTTCACATGTACCCCAAAACCCAAAATGCAATTTTATATATATATATATATATATATATATATATATATACACACACACACACACATACACACACACACACACACACACACACACACACACACACACACATATATATATATATATATATATATATATATATATAGCTTTTTTTAAAAAAAAAAAACAATTTTATAAGCTGCTGTTTCACATTGGTCATCGACACCCCCATATTTCCCACTCTAGGAATAACTAAGAACTAAATGCAACTGAAAAACATACATACTTGCCTTAACTACACTTGGGGTGTTAGACCACATGCTCAGCTCTCCTGCCTACCCTGTAATATTAGTTATGTATGCTTCCTTAAATTCAGCACTGCTTGGATTAACTTTGCATTTGGAAGAGAGAGCAACAGAAGTAAAGCCAGTTAGCTAGAGAATAATACCTAATTTTTCATCATCTAGTCAACCTAAAAAGGGTATGTGGTGCAGAAATCAGTGCAGGAAGTATCAGGTCACTTGATAATTTTTTTTTTTTTTTTTTTTTCCTTTACCAAAACTAAGTAAGTGTAAATTGTCTTCAATGGTTTGGTCATATGGAAAACCATTACTGACTGGGCAGTGTCTCACATCTGTCATCTCAGCATTTTGGGAGGCCAAGGCAGAAGGATCCCTTCAGCCCAAGAGTTCAAGACCAGCCTGGGCAACATAATGAGAGCCTGTATCTACAAAAAATACAAAAGTTCGCTGGGTGTTGTGGTGTATGCCTGTAGTCCTGGCTACTTGAAACGCTGAGGTGGAAGGATTGCTTGAGCCTGTGAGGTTGTGGCTGCAGTGAGCTAGGACTGTGCCACTGCAGCTCCAGCCTGGCCGACAGAATGAGACCCTGTCTCGAAGAAAAAACAATCAGTACTTAATCTGTAGTTTAACAAACTGTTTAAAGCTCAGCCATTAAAGCACTCTATAATTGTTTTTGCCATCTCAGCAAGTAGTAATTGTTCTGAAGTTCTGGAGCCCTGGACTTCGTTTTCCTTAGTGACTAAGGTGATAACTCTCAAGTCAGCCACTGTCCCAGAGCTGAAGCTCCAACAACCAACCCCCAGGAACATTTCTCAGCAACTTTTTGCCCTTCTCTACATTAAATGAATTGATTTATGATTCTGTTTGCAAAGTACTACTAAGTGATACCAGGTGGTAATGGAGGAGCTATGAGAACACCACAACTACCATCCTCGCCAGATGCCAGACTGGGCGTCTTCTGTTCCAGACCCTGCTGCGTTTTGGAGAAAAATTAACACTAAGCCACTTACAAATACAACATGGTACAGCAGGAGCTAAGTGAAGCAGAACAAAGAATCATAAAGCATTAGCTGTAGGACTAGCCCTAGTATCTTCCTCCAGCCCTAAAGGGAGGGAAGTGGCACATTTTAGCAGAGAATACTGGATTTGGAATTTGTTTTTGCCTAGGTCCCTGCCCTTGGGACGCTGGCTAACTCACCTAACCTTTTTTGATTTCTTTATCTTCCCCATTTCTTTATCTGCAAGACAAGTGTAACACGTGAACTCAGTGTTTGATGAAAAAGACTGCACTGACTGCAAAGCACTGTTGAAAGATATCACAATATATAAAATACTATTGTCAGTTTGACCATGAGGGGCAGGTGATACCAGCCACCATTTATGGCTGAAAGAATACTGGCTGTTAGGTTTAAAAGGCTTAGGAAAGTTCTAGGTAGCAGAGCCAGGACACATACATGTGACACCACTCTGGTAACAAGTCTGAAGCCTTCCTCAGACACAACTAGGACAACCATCAGACTCCTCAACAAAAGCAAAAGCCAAAAGTTTAAGTTAATACATAAAATGCCTTTTCCAACAAGTCAGATCAGATTTTAGTATTAAAAGATTTCTTGCGTTTTTCCATATGCTTATAAATTAGCTTCATCTTTTTTTTGTTTGTTTGTTTTTTGTTTGTTTGTTTGTTGTTTTTTTTGAGACGGAGTTTTGCTCTTGTTACCCAGGCTGGAGTGCAATGGCGCGATCTCAGCTCACTGCAACCTCCGCCTCCTGGGTTCACGCAATCCTCCTGCCTCAGCCTCCTGAGTAGCTGGATTACAGGCACGTGCCACCATGCCCAGCTAATTTTTTGTATTTTTAGTAGAGACGGGGTTTCACCGTGTTGACCAGGATGGTCTCGATCTCTCGACCTCGTGATCTACCCGCCTCGGCCTCCCAAAGTGCTGGGATTACAGGCTTGAGCCACCGCGCCCGGCCTTTTTTTTTTTTTTTTAATCTAGATGAGAGCCTGCCCTTCTCAGTCAAAATGAAACTCCTGATATAGTTTTCACATGGTTTTAGGGTACTGGTTGTATTCCCCCATTCTCTCAAAAACATGGGATCCAAATTATGCAGAGGTAATTTTTGGAAATGACATACAGCCACCTGGATCTGATTTCCTTCATTTTCCCTTAAGACATCAACACATTCATCATCGTGATCACTGAAGGATTCAGATGGATTTTTTTGTTGCTTTCCTTAGATCCTTCCAGGACTTCACATACAATTACATGGCAAAATCTACAATTTAGGCAAAATTGACAGCCAGTCGTAAAGCTATTCATCATTTTACTGCAATCCTCCCTTTCCTGTTTTCACTAGACAATGGTGTGCACCTGGAAGGCCAGCACCCTGGAGATATGTTAGCGTGTGGCTCACCACAGTACCCAAGTGTTTTTCTATTCTCTAACACAAATGGGTGGGGGGAGTACTATTAAGATGCCCCTCAATCAGCCACCTCAGTTTCCTTTGCGCAGTGATCTCCTGAAAGGAAGCAGGTCACAGCCGGCAGGAGAGACTGCATGTTAACTAGGCCAACCCCTGGGTTGCTTTTGGGGAATCTGACCTGCTGTGAAGCTGGGGGCAGTGGTAAAGAGTTCTCCCCTCCGAAATCACAGTGAAGGGTTTTTAGCTCCTACACCATTGATTCTCAACCTAAGATGCTGTATTGGGTTTTCCTCAATTCCAAGTATTTATACTTCAAGTATTATATCTTTCCTTTTTTAGTGATATTAGTTATCTTTAAAGATGCTGCAGTTACTTTTGAGATGCTTATGAAAACCATGGGAGTAAAGATTTACTGCCCTGGTCAGCTGAGTAAAAAAATTCAAATAAAAATGATTGTTCACTGTAAAGGCAGAATTTCCTGATTGCTTCAGCAGAGCTAGGTGGGAGGATACACAGTCACCCTCTGTATCTGCAGGTTCTGCCTCTGCAGATTCAACTAACCTACAACTGAAAATATCTGAAAATAAAACAATAAAAAGTAGCAATACAACAATAAGAAATAATAGGAGGGGTTTTGTTGATGTTGTTGTTGTTTTGAGACAGAGTTTCACTCTTCCACCCAGGCTGGAATGCAGTGGTGCAGTCTCAGCTCACTGCAACCTACACCTCCCGGATTCAAGTGATTCTCCTGCCTCAGCCTCCTGAGTAGCTGGGACTACAGGCATATGCCTGGCTGATTTTGTATTTTTAGCAGAGACAGGGTTTCGCTATGTTGGCTAGGCTGGTCTTGACCTCCTGACTTCAAATTGTCCAGCCCTCCTCACCCTCCCAAAGTGCTGGGATTCAGGTGTGGCCCACCATGCCTGGCCAAAATAAGATAAGATTTAAATCTATAGTTTTAAATCTCACCTTTGTATGGGATTTGCTTCGTATCAGGTAAGTAATCTAAAGATGATTTAAAGTACACAGGAGGATGTGCCAAGGTTATATGTAAACACTGTGCCATTTTATATCAGAGATTTGACCATCCATGGATTTTGGTATTGGTAGGAGTCCTGAAACCAATTCCCTATGGCTACTCAGTAATAACTATTTCCTTTCAGGCAGAGGGATAGGGCCTACCTCAATATATGCTTACTGATTACTGAGTAGAAAATCTGTAAGACATTCGAAGTCCGACAAGCTATTTCCATTTCCAGACAAAACTGCAATAGGGACTGGTTTTTCCCCACTTGTTTTAAATAACTAAAAAACAGACAAAATATTTGAAAAAAGTATGCAGACACTGGAAAAGAGGCACATGAGATATAGATTTCCGAGAAAAGAGAACTGTGACCCGGCCTGAAGTACATTTACAGGCTACAACACGGGGAGGGGAACCGGAAAGCTCTGTAGTCTCCTTGAAGAAACAACTGAGAATTTGAGGAGGCCAAGACCACTAGGATATGCAGGGCAGAGTATTGGAGAGGGAAGAACTCTGCTGACCTGTAGAGGGTGCTCCTCAAGTCTTCAACTGAGTATGACCAGCAAACATTCACACAACTACCTCAGGCCAGGTACAGAACCACTGGCAAGGAGCCAGTGAATCAATTACTGGAGCTTATTCAGGACTGGGAATAGTTCCCATTCTCAGTAGCCAGAGTGGAGCTACCTAGTAACAGCTGGGGCACCTGGAAGCACTTGGAAGGTGATCCTGCCTGTTGTAAGGTCAAATTCATTAGCCCTAAACAAAAGTCTGAGATGGCTTAGCCTAGCAAACTTCAAAAGCAAGCCTGGAAAAGACCAAAATGTTTCCAAGTTAACTTAGTGTGTCCCAGTACAAATCCCAAGAATATTTACATATGTATTTATAATATAGTATAACATTATATGCATGTGTGTGTGTTTTTATTTATGGTTGTGTGTATACATATGTATCTCTCTCATCCAGTATTTAGCAACAAAAAATTCAAAACGCCTGATGCCAAAGTCATCTCAGTGATGAAAAATACAATGTCTGAGACGAGTAAACTAGAACACGCAATGATAAAAACTACCAAAATGACACAGAAAAGTTAAGACCAACACACACATATGGTACAGAGTCACAGAACAAAGTGAAAGGTGAATGAATGAATGATGGAGACAGCAAAAAAATGTGAAGAAATGATGACTGAAAAATTTACAAACTCGAAAAATCAGGAAAGATACGTAAGACTTAAATAACACTCTCAATCAACTAGGCCTAACTGACATTTATGGAACACTCCACCCAACAACAGCAGAACTCTATCTTTTAAAGTACACATAGAACATTATCAAGATAGTTAGACCATAGTCTGGACCATAAATCAAGTCTCAATACATTTAAAAGATTCTAAATTGTAGGCCAGGCACAGTGGCTCACACATGTAATCCTAGCACTTTGGGAGGCCAAGACGGGCGGATCACCTGAGGTCGGGAGTTTGAGACTAGCTTGACCAACATGGAGAAACTCTGTCTCTGCTAAAAATACAAAGTTAGCCAGGTCAGGCGTGGTGGTGCATGCCTATGATCCCAGCTACCCAGGAGGCTGAGGCAGGAGAGTTGCTTGAATTGGGAGGCAGAGGTTGCAGTGAGCCGAGAGTGCATCATTACACTCCAGCTTGGATGACAAGAGCGAAACTCTGTCTCAAAGAAAATAAAACAAAAAGAATGTAATTGTACAAAGTATGTTTTCTGACTACAGTGGAATTAAAACAGATCAGTAACACAAAGATCTGGAAAATATCCCAAATATTTGGAAACTAAACCACGTAATTCTAGGCAAAATGCAAACCAAAGAAGAAATCAAAGGAAAATTACAAAGTGGTTAACTGAATAAAAATGAAAACACGACATATCAGAATGTGTAGGATACAGCCAAAGGGGTGCTTAGATGGGGAATTATTTTTAGAAAACATAAGCACTTATTGGATAACAAAGGTCCGAATTCAATAACCTAAGCTTCTACCTTTACAAACTATAAAAAGAAAGTAAATGAAGCCCAAAGTAAATGGATAAAGGTATTATACTAATAAATATAAAAGCAGAGACCACTAAAGTAGAAATAGAAAACAACTGAGAAATGAAATAAAAACCTAGTCATTCAGGGGAAAAAAAGTTAATAAAATTGATAAACTCTACACATAGTTATCAGGAAAAAGAGATGACATAAATTACCAATCTCAGAAATGAAAGAGATAGGTTATACAAACCTTAAAGTGATAATAAGGGATCATTATAAGCAACTTTTTATGATAGTAAATTTTATAACTTAGATCAAAATACAAAAATTCCCTGAAAGAAAAGCTACCAAATCTCACTCATGAAGAAACAGATAATGTGAAACAGCCCTGTATCAAACAAATTAAGTTTATGATTAAAATCTTCTCACACACATACACACAACCCTCCAGGCTCAGAGAGCTTCACTGGTAAATTCTACCAAGTATTTAAGGGAAAAAATGAAAGGATTTCTACATGAATTTTTCTAAGAAATACAAAAGGAAGAAATCTTTCTCAAGTTATTCTTTGAGACCAGCATTGCCCTGATACCAAAACCAGACAAAAACATTACAAGAAAACTACAGATTAATAATCCTCATGAACACAGAAAAATTATTAAAATTTTTGCAAATCAAATTCAACAATAAAAAGACAATAAATCATGACCACTTGAGGATTAACTCCAAATTGCAATGTTGGTTTAAAATTTCAAAATCAATCAATGTAATTCACCATATTAACAGACTGAAAAAGAAAAAAATCTATCACACTAGCTGGAGAAAATGCTTTGACAAAATCTAACATCTAGTCATGATGAAAAGAAGAAATAAAAGCCTCTCAGCAAACTAAGACTAAAAGTGAACTTTCTCAACTTAATAAAGGCATCTATGAGAATACCTAATGCCAACATTATACTTAATGGTGAAAGACCGAGTGTTAAATCCCTGAAGACTGGAATGACGCAAGGGTGGCTGCTCTTGACCTTTATTCACAATGTACTGGAGATCTTGGCCATTCAAATAAGGCTACCCCCAACCGCCCCCCCCACCACCACACACACACAAAAAGAACGCAGAAATATTGGAAAGGAAGTACAGTAAACCTCCTCTTCTCTCTTCAGCCCAGTTAATAGTATCCATCCTTCTATTGTGTATTAATTTAGTCTCACCTCTATAGGCTCATCCCACTACTGTAGTCTCTCTTCTCCAACTAAACATAATCGAATCTCAGCAAGGCTGTTACAAATAACTATTTCCAGTTTCTAAAAGATGACTTTTGCCAATGAGATTTTTATAGTTTGGTCACAAGAAAAAAACTAACAGCTTTTTCTCTGTAATAATCACTCTGGGTAGTTGTCCTAGAATATTGGGCTCTTGACACACTTCTAGTGTTACCAATAGCTATTAGATAATTTCAAAAGCCTCTTTCCCCTCACTTTAAACAAGAAAAATAGATTTCAACTTTCAAATTTAAAAGTATATACACACAATACAGTCATGGAACTGGCTGGAGAAAGATATGTGTAGAACCTCCTCTAATTCTGAGCTGGCCAACTCTCCTTTCATACCTCTGCCTAGCAAAGCATACACTGCCTTTTGGAATGTTGTGTGTTTCCATCTTTCCTGCCCACACCCCTCCCACCTTATTGTGATATAATTCATATGTATTAAAACTTGTCCTTTTAAACGGTATAATTAAGGGGGTTTTAGCATATTTGTAACCCGGAACCAATTTTTGAGAAGACTTTTTTTTTTTTCTTCCCCCCGTTGAACTGTCTTAGAAACTGGCAAAAATCAGCTGACCATAAATGATTTACTTCTAGACTGTCAATTCTATTTCATTAATCTATATGGCTATCCTTATGTCAGTAGCACACTGTATTACCGGAGTTTAGTTTTTTAAAATTGAGAAAGGGTCTTCCTATGTTGTCCAAACTGGTCTCACATTCCTGGGCTCAAGGGATACTCCTGCTTTAGCCTCTTGAGCAGCTGGGACTACTGGGGCATGTCATTCCATCTGGCAATGGTATTATTGTAGTTTTATGGTAAGTTTTCAAATCGGAAAGTACTAATCTCCCAACTTCTGTGTTCCTCACTTTCCACATGAATTTTAGGAGCAAACACCTTGTCAATTTTTACAAAAAGGGCAGCCAGAATTTTGATAAAGATTGCATTGAATCTGTAGATACATTTGGGGGGAATATTGCCATTTTAGCAATATGAAGTCTTCTGATCCATAACAATATTAAGTCTTCTAACCCAAGAACATATCTTTCTACTTGTTTAGTTCTTCATTTCAGTGGTATTTTATAGTTTCCAGTATATGTCACACTTTATTACTACGCATTTTACTTTTGACACTATTGTGAATGAAACTTTCTTGGTTTAATATTCAGATTGTTCATTGCTATTGTATGTAAATACAATTGATTTTAATATGTTGATTTTGTATCAATGCAGCCTTGCTAAACACATTTTATTAGCAATAGTGTGTGTGTGTGTGTGTGTGTGTGTGTGTGTGTGTGTTAAGATTTTCTATGTAAAAGATCATGTCATTGGTAAAGGGAGATAGTTTTACTAATGCCTTTACAATCTGGATGCCTTTTATAAGCTACAGTAAAATGGTGAATACAAATGGATAGAGGGGTCATCTTGTCTTATTCTTAATCTTTGGGAAAAAGCTTTCAGCCTTCAGTGATTAAGCATGTTAGCTGTGAGTTTTTCATAGCTCTGCTTTTTATCAAAAAAGATGAACATCCCTCCTATCCCTAGTTTACTGATATGTCTAATGTCTTTATTCATGAAAGAAGGCTGAATTTTGTCAGGTGCTTTTTCTGCATCTACTGATGTAATTGTGTGGCTTTTGTTCTTTATTATATTGATATGGTATATTACATTAATTTACTTTTGTATTTGAAATAATCTTATATTCCAGGGACAAATCCTACGCGCTCATGGTGTACAATCCTTTTTATATGTTGCTCAATTCACATTACTAGTATTTTTTCAAGGATCTTTGCATCTATATTCAAAAGGGATACAGGTCTGTGGTTTTTTTGTTGTTGTTCTGATGTCTTTGTCTGGTTTTGGTATCAGGGGAACATTGGCTTGATAGAATGACTTCAAAAGGGTTCCCTTCAGTGGCTGGAAAGATGGCCAAAAGGGAATAGCTCCAGTCTGCAGTTCCCAGCGAGATCAACAGAGAAGGCAGGTGATTTCTGCATTTCCAACTGAGGTACCTGGCTCCTCTCACTGGGACTGGTCAGACAGTGGGTGCAGTCCATGGAGGGTGAGCTGAAGCAAGGTGGGAGGTCACCTCACCTGGAAGCACAAGGGGTTGGGGAACTCCCTCCCCTAGCCAAGGGAAGCCGTGAGGGACTGTGCCATAAGGAACAGTGCACTCTAGCCCAGACACTATGCTTTTCCCATGGTCTTCACAAACCACAGACCAGGAGATTCCCTCTAGTGCCTATGCCAGCAGGGCCCTGAGTTTCAAGCACAAAACTGGTGACTGTTTGGGCAGACACCAAGCTAGAAGCAGGAGTTTATTTTCATACCCCAGTGGCACCTGGAATGCCAGCAAGATGGAACTGTTCACTCACCTGGAAAGTGGCTGAAGCCAGGGAGTGAAGTGTTCTAGCTCAGGTGATCCCACCCTCACAGAGCCCAGCAAGCTAAGATCCACCAGCTTGAATTTCTCACTGCCAGCACAGCAGTCTGAAGTTGACCAGGGATGCTCAACCTTTGTGAGGTGAGAGGCATCCTCTATTACTGAGGCTCAAATAGGTGGTTTTCCCCTCACAGTGTAAACAAAGCTGCTGGGAAGTTTGAACTGGGTAGAGCCAACTGCAGCTCAGCAAAGCTGCTGTAGCCAGACTGCCTCTCTAGATTCCTCCTCTCTGGGCAGGACATCTCTGAAAGAAAGGCAGCAGCCCCAGTCAGGGCCTTATAGATAAAATTCCCATCTCCCTGGGACAGAACACCTTGGGAAAGGGGTGGCTGTGGGCACAGGTTTGGCAGATTTAAACATTCCTGCCTGCCAGCTCTGAAGAGAGCACCAGGTCACCCAGCACAGCACACAAGCTCTGCTAAAGGACAGACTGCATCCTCAAGTGGATCCCTGACCCCAGTGCCTCCTGACTGGGAGATATCTCCTAGCAGGGATCAATAGACAGCTCACACAGGAGAGCTCTAGCTGGTATCTGGTGAGTGCCCCTCTAGGATGAAGCTTCCAGAGGAAGGAACAGGCAGCAATCTTTGCTGTCCCGCAGCCTCCACTGGTAATACAGGGTCTGCAGTGGACCTCAAGCAAACTCCAGCAGACCTGCAGCAGAGAGGCCTGACTGTTAGAAGAAAAACTAACAAACAGAAAGGAATAGCATCAACATCAACCAAAAGGATGTCCATAAAGAAACTCCATCCAAAGCTCACCAGCATCAAAGACCAAAGGTGGATGAATCCATGAACATGAGGAAAAAACAGTGCAAAAGGCTGAAAATTCCAAAAGCCACACCTCCAAAGGATCACAACTCCTTGCCAGCAAGGGAACAAAACTGGATGGAGAATGAGTTTGACTGATTGACAGAAGTCAGCTTCAGAAGGTGGGTAATAGCAAACTCCTCTGAGCTAAAGGAATACGTGCTAACCCAATGCAGGGAAGCTAAGAACCTTGAAAAAAAGGTCACAGGAATTGCTAACTAGAATAACCAGTTTAGAGAAGAATATAAATGACCCAATGGAGATAAAAAAACACAGCACAAGAACTTCATGAAGCATATACAAGTATCAACAGCCAAATCAATCAAACAGAAGAAAGGATATCAGAGACTGAAGGTCAACCTAATAAAATAAAGCATAAAGATAAGATTAGAGAAAAAAGAAATGAACAAAGCCTCCATGAAATATGGGACTATGTGTAAAGATCAAACCTACATTTGATTGGTATACTGAAAGTGATGCAAAGAATTGAACCAAGTTGGAAAGCACACTTCAAGATATTATCCAGGAAAACTTCCCAACCTGGCAAGAGAGGCCAACTTTCAAATTCAGGAAACACAAAGAACACTACAAAGATACTCCTTGAGATGAGCAACCCCAAGACACACAATCATCAGATTCACCAAGGTTGAAATGAAGGAAAAAATGCTAAGGACTGCCAGAGAGAAACGTTGGGTTACCCACAAAGGGAAGCCCATCAGACTCACAGCAGATCTCTCTGCAGAAACTATACAAGCCACAACAGAGTGGGGGACAATATTCAACATTCTTAAGGAAAGTAGTTTTTACCCCAGAATTTCTTTTCTTTTCTTTCTTTCTTTTTTTTTTTTTTTGAGATGGAATTTCGCTCTTGTTACCCAGGCTGGAGTGCAATGGCGCGATCTCGGCTCACCGCCTCCTGGGTTCAGGCAATTCTCCTGCCTCAGCCTCCTGAGTAGCTGGGATTACAGGCACGCACTACCATGCCCAGCTAATTTTTTGTATTTTTAGTAGAGACGGGGTTTCACCATGTTGACTGGGATGGTCTCAATCTCTTGACCTCGTGATCCACCCGCCTTGGCCTCCCAAAGTGCTGGGATTACAGGCTTGAGCCGCTGCGCCCGGCCTACCCCAGAATTTCATATCCAGCCAAACTAAGCTTCCTAAGTGAAGGATAAATAAAATCTTTTACAGACAAGCAAATGCTGAGAAATTTTGTCACCTGTAGGCCTGCCTTACAAGAGCTCCTGAAGGAAGCACCAAACATGGAAAGGAACAACCAGTATCAACCACTGCAAAAACATACCACATTGTAAACAGCATCAACACTGTGAAGAAACTGTACCAACTAATGGGCAAAATAACCAGCTAACATCATAATGACAGGATCAAATTAACACATAACAGTATTAACCTTAAATGTAAATGGGCTAAACACCCCAATTAAAAGATACAGACGGGCAAATTGGATAAAGAGTCAAAACCCATAAGTGTGCTGTATTCAGGAGACCCATCTATCATGCAAAGACACACATAGGCTCAAAATAAAGGAATGGAGGAATATTTACCAAGCAGATGAAAGAAGAAAGAAGGAAGGAAGGAAGGAAGAAAGGAAGGAAGGAAGGAAAGAAGGAAAGAAAGAGAAAAAGAAAAGAAAAGAAAGAAAGAAAGCAGCAGGGGTTGCAATCCTAGTCTTTGATAAAACAGACTTAAAACCAACAAAGATCAAAAAAGACAAGGAAGGACATTACATAATGGTAAAGGGATTAATGCAACAAGAAGAGCTAACTAGCCTAAATACATATGCACCAATACAGGAGCACCCAGATTCATAAAGCAAGTTCTTAATGACCTACAAAGGGACTTGGACTCCCACACAATAATAGTGGGAGATACACCCCACTGTTGATATTAGACAGATTGATGAGACAGAAAATTAACAAGGATATTCAGGACTTGAACTCAGCTTTGGACCAAGTGGACCTAATAGACATCTACAGAACTCTCCACCCCAAATCAATAGAATATACATTCTTCTCAGCACCACACTACACTTATTCTAAAATTGAACACATAATTGGAAGTAAAAATACTCCTCAGCAAATACAAAATAATGGAAATCATAATGAACAGTCTCTCAGACGACAGTGCAATCAAATTAGAATGCAGGATTAAGAAAGTTACTCAAATGCACAACTACATGGAAACTGAATAACCTGTTCTTGAATGACTACTGGGTAAATAACAAAATTAAGGCAGAAATAAATAAGTTCTTTGAAACCAATGAGAACAAAGACACAATGTATCAGGATCTCTAGGACACAGCCAAAGCAGCATGTAAAGGGAAATTTATAGCATTAAATGCCCATAATAGAAAGCAGGAAAGATCTAAAATCTACACCCTTACATCACAATTAAAAGAACTAGAGAAGCAAGAGGAAACAAATTCAAAAGCTAGCAGAAGACAAGAAATAACTAAGATCAGAGCAGAACTGAAGGAGATAGAGATACAGAAGATCATTCAATCAATGAATCCAAGAGCTGGTTTTTTGAAAAGATAAACAAAATAGAAGACCACTAGCCAGACTAATAAAGAAGATAAGAGGGAAGAATCAAATAGACACAACAAGAATGATAAAGGGGATATCACCACTGATCCCACAGAAATACAAACTACCATCAGAGAATACTATAAACACCTCTTTGCAAATAAACTGGAACATCTAGAAGAAATGGATAAATTCCTGGACACATCCACCGTCCCAAGACTAAATCAGGAAAAAGTGGAATCCTTGATAGACCAGTAACAAGTTCTGAAATTGAGGCAGTAATTAATAGCCTACCAACCAAGAAAAGCCTAGGACCAGATGGATTCACAGCCAAATTCTACCAGAGGTACAAAGAGGAACTGGTACCATTCCTTCTAAAACTATTCCAAACAGCAGAAAAAAAGGGACACCTCCCTAACTCATTTTATGAGGCCATCATCATCCTGATACCAAAACCTGGGAAAGACACACCAAAAAGAAAAAATTTCAGGCTAATATCCCTGATGATCATCAATGCAAAATCCTCAATAAAATACTGGCAAACTGAATCCAGCAGCACATTAAAAAGCTTATCTACCACTATCAAATCAACTTCGTCCCTGGGATGCAAGGCTGGTGAAATAGATGCAAATCATTAAATGTAATCCATCACATAAACAGAATCAATGACAAAAAAACACGTGATTATCTCAGTAGATGCAGAAAAGGCCTCTGACAAAATTCAACACCCCTTCATATGAAAAACTCAGTTAACTAGGTATTGATGAAACATATCTCAAAGTAATAAGAGCTATTAAGAGAAACCCATGCCAATATCATACTGAATGAGTAAAAACCGGAAGCATTTCCTTTGAAACCTGGCACAAGACAAGGATGCCCTCTCTCACCACTCCTATTCAACACAGTATTGGAAGTTCTGGCCAGGGCAATCAGGTAAGAGAAAGAAACAAAGGGTATTCAAACAGAAAGAGAGGAAGGGAAATTGTCTCTGTTTGCAAATGACACAATTGTATATGTAGGAACATGCCTGGTCTCAGCCCCAAATCTCCTTAAGCTGGTAAGCAACTTCAGCAAAGTCTCAGGATATAAAATCAATGTGCAAAAATCACAAGCCTTCCTATACACCAATAATAGACAAACAGAGAGCCAAATCATATGTGAACTCCCATTCACAACTGCTACAAAGAGAATAAGATACTTAGGAATACAACTTACAAGGGATGTGTAGGACCTCTTCACAGAGAACTATAAACTACTGCTCAAGGAAATAAGAGAGGACACAAACAGATGGAAAAGCATTCCATGCTTATGGATAGGAAGAATCAGTATCAATAAAATGGCCATACTGCCCAAATAGATTCAATGCTACCAATCAAACTACCATTGAGTTTCTTCACAGAATTAGAAAAAATACTTTAAATTTCATATGAAACCAAAAAGAGCAAATATACCCAAGACAATCCTAAGCAAAAATAACAAAGCTAGCGGCATCACACTACCTGACTTCAAGCTATACTATAAGACTACAGTAACAAAAATAACATGGTACTAGTACCAAAACAGAGATACAGACCAATGGAAAAGATCAGAAGCCTCAGAAGTAACACCACAGATCTATAACCATCTGATTTTCACAAACCTGACAAAAACAAGCAATGGGGAAAGGATTCCCTATTTAACAGTGTTGGGAAAACAGGCTAGCCATGTTCAGAAAGCTGAAACTAGATCCCTTCCTTACACCTTATACAAAAATCAACTCAAGATGAATTAAAGACTTAAATATAAGACCTAAAACCATAAAAACCCTGGAAGAAAACCTAGGCAATACCATTCAGGACCTAGGCATGGCCAAAGATCTCATGACTAAAACACCAAAAACAATGGCAACAAAAGCCATAATTGACAAATGGGACATAATTAAATTAAAGAGCTTCTGCAGAGCAAAAGAAACTATCAGGAGAGTGAATAGGCAAGCTACAGAATGGGAGAAAATTTTGACATCATCTATCCCTCTGTCAAAGGGCTGATATTAATAATCTACAAAGAACTTTAACAAATTTACAAGAAAAAAAAAACCCATCAAAAAGTGTGCAAAGGATATGAACAGATACTTCTCAAAAGGAGACATTTATGTGGCCCACAAACATATGAAAAAAAGCTCGTCATCACTGGTCATCAGAGAAATGCAAATCAAAACAACAATGAGATACTATCTCATGACAATTAGAATGGCAATCATTAAAATGTCAGGAAACAACAGTTGCTCCAGAGGATGTGGAGGAAGAGGAATACTTTTACTCTGTAGATGGGAGTGTAAATTAGTTCAACAATTGTGGAAGACAGTGAGGAAATTCCTCAAGGATCTAGAAACCTTGAAATACCATTTGACCCAGCAATCCCATTACTGGGTATAACCAAAGGATTATAAATCATTCTGCTATAAAGATACATACACACATATGTTTATTGCATCACTGTTCACAATAGCAAAGACTTGGAACCAACCCAAATGCCCATCAATGACAGACTGGATAAAGAAAATGTGGCATATATATATATCATGAAATACTATGCAGTCATAAAAAAGGATGCATTCATTTCCTTTTCAGGGACGTGGATGAAGCTGGAAACCATCATTCTCAGCAAACTAACACAAGAACAGAAAATGGAACACTGCATGTTCTCACTCAAAATGAAACTATGAGAACACATGGACACAGGGAGGGGCCCATTACACACCAGGGCCTATCGGAAGTGGAGGGCTATGGGAGGGATAGCATTAGGAGAAATACCCATGGCACATGTATACCTAAGTAATAAACCTACACGTTTTGCACGTGCATCTCAGACCTTAAAGTATAATAAAAAAAAATTGGCAAACTATTAATCCAACAAAGGACTAGTATCTAGAATCCATAAAGAACTCAAACAATTCAACAAGAAAAAAACAAATTAACATCATTAAAATGTGGGCAAAGGACATGAACTGTTTTCAAAAGAAGACATACAAATGGCCAATAAGCATATTTTAAAAATACTCAGCATCACTAATCATCAGAGATAGTACGAGTTAAAATCATAATGAGAGATCATCTTATACTAGTCAGGATGGCTATTATTAAAAAGTCAGAATATAACAGATGATGAAGATGTGGAGAAAAGGGAGTGCTTACATACTGTTGGTGGAAATGTGAATTGGTACAACTTCTATGGAAAACAGTGAGGAGATTTTTCAAAAAACTAAAAATTGAATTACCATTTGATCCAGCAATCTCACTACTGGGTGTCTACCCAAAAGAGAAGAAATTATTATATAAAAAGATATCTTCATTCATATGTTTGTTACAGCACTATTCACAATAGCAAAGATACAGAACCAACCTGTGTCCATCAATGTATGATTGGATAAAGAAAATGTGGTATATCCATACCATGGAATACTACTTAGCCATAAAAATGAATGAAATCATATCTTTTGCAGCAACATGAATGGAACTGGAGGTCATTATCTTAAGTGAAACAACTCAGAAGCAGAAAGTCAAATAACACATGTTATCACTCACGAGTGGGAGCTAACTAATGTATACATATGGACATGGTGGAATTAATAGACATTGGAGACTCAGAAAAGTGGGAGAGAGGGAAGTGAAGGCTGAAAAATTACCCAATGGGTACAATCTTCACTATTTGAGTGGTGGTTACACTAAAAGCCCAGACTGACCTACTGTGAAATATATCCATGTAACAAAACTGCATGTGTATCCCCAAATCTATAAAAATAAAAAATAAATAAGTTTTAAAAGGTAACTACTACTACAAAATGTTCATTAAAAGTGTTCCCTTCTATTTTTGGAAGGATTTTTGAAGAATTGATAATTTTTTAAAAATTATATATATATATATTTTTTAAAGAGGTAGGGTCTCACTACGTTGCCCAGGCTGGAGTGCAGTGGCTATTCACAGATGCAATCCCACTACTGATCAGCATGGGAGTTTTGATCTGCTCTGTTTCCAACCTGGGCTGGTTCACCCCTCCTTAGGCAACCTGGTGGTCTTCTGCTCCTGGGGGGGGGGTCACCATATTGATGCCAAACTTAGTGTGGACACCCAGTTGGCATAATACACTGCAACCCAGAACTCCTGGGCTCAAGCGATCCTACCACCCCAGCCTTCCGAGTACCTGGTCCTATAGGCATGCACCACTGCGCCTGGCAAGAATTGGTAATTCTTCTTTAAATGTTTGGTAGAAGTCACTAGTAAAGCCATCTGAAAATGGGCTTTTCTCTGGGGCAAGTTTTGTTGATGACTATTTCAATCTCTGTTATAGGTCTACTTAGATTTTTTTGAGTCAGTTTTAACAATCATTCCAAGAATTTGTCCATTTTCATATAGGTTATCTAATTTGTTGCAGTACAATTTTTCAAGGTATTCTCTTATAAAATTTATGTAAGGTTGGTAGTAATATTCCTGCTTTCATTCCTGATTTTAGTAATGTGAGGCTTCTCTCCTTCTTGACAGTCTAACTAAAGGTTGGCCAATTTTGCTGATGTTTTTAAAAAACATATTTTTTGTTTTATTGATTTTTTCTATTGCTTTTATATTCTGCATTTATTTTTCTCTGATCTAGTAACTTCCTTCTACTTATTTTTTTGAGTTTATTCTTCTTTTTCTAGTTTCTTATGGTAGAAGGTTACGTTATTGATTTGAGAGCTTTCTTCTGTTTAATGGAGGTATATGAGCACTACTCTTGCTGCACCCCCAGAGGTTTTTGTATGTTGTTTTTTGATTTTCATTGTCCTCAAAATGTTTCCCAATTTTCCTTGTGATTTCTTAACAAATTGATTTTTTTCGTGTTTAATTTCCATATATTTATGAATTTCACAAACTCCTTTCTGGTATTCATTTTTGATTTCATTCCAGTATAAACCAAGACCATACGTTGTGTAATTTTAGTTATTTTAAATTTGTTGTGTCCTGTTTTATGGTCTAAGATGGCCTTTTATCTTGGAGAATGTTCCACTGTGCCTTTGAGAAGAATGTGTAGTCTGTTCTTGTTGGGTGCAGTGTTCTGTAGATGTTTGCTATATCTAATTGATTTATAGCATTTTTCAAGTCTTCTATCCCAGTTGATCTATTTAGTTGTTCTGTCTAGTACTGATAATGAGATATTGATAGTTGTAATGATTACTGAGGAATTATTTTTTTCCTTCAGTTTTGTCATTTTTACTTTGTATATTTTGGGGCTCTGTTGTAAGTAACATGTATGTTTATATATGTTTATAGTTAACGCTTCTTGATAGATTGACCCATTTCTCATTATAATATAACTTTTTTTTTGGTCTCTAGTAACAGTCTGTCTTAAGTCTATTTTGTCTGGTGTTCACATGACCATTCCATCTTTTTTTTTTTTGGTTCCTATTAGCTTCGTTGAGATATAGGTATATATTTCTATGTTTTTGCTTTCAATGTATTTGTGTCTTTGAATTTTACATGTTTGTCTGGTAGACAGCATATAGTTGGATCATTTTTATACATTTTGCCCTTCTGCCTTTTGATTATATTTTATCCAATTATGTTTAATATAATTACCAATAAATTGATTTACATTTGTTTTTTAAAATTTGTTTTCTACATGTCTAATGTCATTTTATTCCTCTATTTCTCTATTACCACCTTCTTTATTATTGAACAGATATTTCCTAGTGTATGATTTTAATTCTCTTGCCATTTCTTTTATCATTTGAGTTATTTTCTTAGCAGTTGCCTTGGGAATTACAATTAACATTTCCATTTCTAACAGTCTAGTTCAGATTAATACCAACTTAATTTCAACAGTATAAAAAAAACTTTGCCCCTATATAGATCCATTCTTTCCCCCTCACTTGTGCTATTATTGTCATAAAAATTATATCTTTATACACTTTGTGCCCCTCAAACCAGATTTTCAATGACTGTTTTATGCAGTTGTTTTTCAAAACAGGAGAAAAGAGTTACAAAGATTACATTTATAGTGCTTTTTATTAAGAACCAATAGTTTCTCTTCAAAGAGTTTCAGTTTCTGGTTCTTTGTTCTATTCTATAAAGTAATCTTAGCCATTCATCTATCAGCCCTCCCTACCTCTGCTGTGACCAAACATGCCCAAGCATTTCCCATCACCTATGTAACTATTCTTCCTGTCAAAAGCCTACCCTTTCCCCCTTGATGACATCAACAGTAGCCAATTGGATTTAGCCTAGATTGTGAGGTCCAACTCCAGCCCACAGAGGGAGGACACAGGAACAGCGTCTGCATTAGGAACTAAACACTGCTGTTCCCATTCATCCTAGGCACTCTCCCCCTTGCCTCTGCCTTCCATGCAGGAGGCGCCCTTCTATAGATGTAAATTGCCTTGCTGAGATAACTTTTGCCTGGGTATTGGTTCCACTTTGCTGCACCAAGCACTTTTATCTCCAACACTTTCAAAATTATCTATGCAGTTACTTTTACTAGTGTTCTTATTTGTTCACATGGATTAGAGTTCTTGCCTAGCATCGTTTCACTTTTGCCAAAAGGACTCTGAGTATTTCTTATAGGGCACATGTGCTAGCAATAAATTTTCATGGTGTTTGCTAATTGGGAATATTTTCATTTCTCCATTTTTGAAGGATAGTTTTGCCGGATGTAGAATTCTTGGTTGATCTTTTTTTTTTTTTTCCTTCCAGTACTTCGAATCTCTCATCCCACTGCCTTCTAGCCTCTATGGTTTCTCATAAGAAATCAGCTATCAATCTTATTAAAGTGCCTTTGTTAATATTCACTTTTCTTTTGCCGCTCTCAAGATTCTCCTCATGTTTGGGTTTCAACTGATTATCATGTGTCTGGGTGTGACCATCTCTGAGTTCATCCTACTGGCATCCACTGAGCTTCCTGGATGTGTCAATTAATGTTTTTCATACAAATTTGGGAAGTTCTAACTTTTTTTCCAAATACTCTTTCTGCCCCTTTTTTCTCTCTTTTTCTGGGACTCACAGTATGCATATTAGTATATGTGAATAATGAGACTATGAGAGCCTGTTAATTTTTCATCATTCTTTTTTCTTCCTGTTCCTCAAACTGGATCACATCAATTTACTTATGTTTCAAATTCACTGATGCTTCTGCCTGCTCAAACTGCTTTGGGCCCCTCTATTGAATTTTTTGTTTTTATTAGTGTACACTTCAACTCTAGCATTTCTATTTGGTTCTTTTTAAAATATATAAAATTTCTATCTCCTTATTCATCTCTATTTGTGAGACATTGTTCTCCTATTTTTCTTTAGCTATTTAGACATGGTTATCTTTAGTGGACTCCATATATTTAAAATATCTGATTTAAAGGTTTTTTTTGTTTTGTTTTGTGTTTGTTTGTTTTGAGAGGAGTCTCGCTCTGTTGCCAGGCTGGAGTGCAGTAGCATGTAGCATGATCTTGGCTCACTGCAACCTCTGCCTCCTGGGTTCAAGTGACTCTCCTGCCTCAGCCTCCTGAGTAGCTGGGACTATAGGCACCCACCACCATGCCCAATTAATTTTTGTATTTTTTTAGTAGAAACGTGGTTTCACCATATTGGCCAGGATAGTCTCCATCTCTTGACCTCATGATCCACCTGCTTTGGCCTCCCAAAGTGCTGGGATTACAGGTGTGAGCCACTGCCCCCGGCTGATTTAAAGATTTTATCTAGCAAGTCCAATGTCCAAACATTTTCAGGGACAGTTTCTATCAACTGCTTTTTCTTTTGTGTATTGGCCATGCTTTCTTGTTTCTTTGCATGTCTTGTAATCTGTTGCTGAAAACTGGACATTTGAAATAATATAATGTGACAACTCTAGAAATCAGATTCTCTAAGGTTAGTTGTTCTTTTATTGCCATTATCATTTTAGTGACTTTCTTGAACTAACTTTTTAAAGTCTGTTTTATTTGCTGAGTGCAGGCAATGAAGTCTGTGTTCAGTTAGCTTATAGGTCAACTAAATATTGATCACAGATTTCCTTAAATGCCAGGAACCAACGTCTCTCAGTCTTTTCCAAGATGCTCTGCGTTCATTTGGGCATGCTTTCAACACTCAGCCAGGCAATGACAATTGTCTTAGCTTTCACTTCTTGATTGCAGAGGGGCTCACAATACTAAGAGGGGAAAACGGAGGGCTTTGTAAGGTTTTTCTTGAAAAAGTACATAGCCCTGGGCATGCATACGGTCCTACACATCTACATGGCCTTCCAGAAATATGTCAGAGCTTTTCAAATGCCCCTGGGAATGAAATTTTTTGCTTAGCTTGTTGTTTGCCACAACTGTTATTGCCTCAGGGAGCTGTGATGGTAAACAATCACCACAAGCTGTTTTTGACGAACACCCCCAGGGAAAAGGCTGTTTGCTTTGGTGAGTGAGGTCAAATAACAAATCTTGTGGATAGAGTTTACTAGGGAATTGCTAGACAGATAATGACAATTCTCTTAGAATAGAGCTCTGAATGAATTTCAACCCTGTTCTGCCCTTTTAGTAACTGCTTGCTGCTGGCTTGCACCAAGATTACAGGGCTGTTGGTTTTCAAAGCTACCATGACAGAGACAGAGAGAAGGGGATGGAATAGGGCAAACTGATATACTACAATACTTACTCACGGCTCTTACCAAGATTTAGCCTTTTCTTTTTTTTTTTTGAAACACTCCTCTCCCAGATTGTTGTGTACTTTAAACTAATTTCCATAGTTCTTAAAAAGTTGATTTTGACAAATTTTGACAGTGCTCTCATTGTTTTTATGGATGAGAGAATATTCAGAGATCCTTACTCTGTCATTCCCAATGACACTGCTTTTTTTGCAACCCCCAATCCCATACCACCCATTGAGCTAGGTAAGTATAGAAGAAAAAGAAAATACTATAATGTAGGGTTTGAGGACTGAAAACAGAAAACTGCTACTTAACTACTTTTTTCCCCCTCTTGGCCCTGTACTTTCCAGCCCTGGTATCTCAAAACTATCCAAGTGAGAAATAAATGTGTTAATATAATTGATTTAGGAATCATTTCCACTAGACTTAAATCAAATACAGAAAGCAGAAAAGAAAGCTATATAAAGGAATGTTTCCTTTTCTTATTTACTATTCCAAATTGCCACTGTTCCCTGAAAGTGTTCCTTTATAATTTTCATGGCTCTAAGACTGAATGCTCATATGTTATGAAGTGCTCTTTCACAGCCATGATGGATTTTCTTCCAAATCTACCCCTTCCTTACAAGTACACAGAACCGTATGCATTTCCTTTCAATTAAAACTTAGAATTATTTTCTTCTTGTATAGAAGAAGAATGAAAAAGCATGCCGGCGTTGTTAAACAGGTCTATTTTCCTCTGGTATAGAAGAAGAATGAAAAAGCATGCTGGGGTTGTTAAAAAGGTCTGTTAATCTGCCCCAGAATATTGACTGAAATTTTATAATTGCTTCGAGATGAAACTTAAAAAAATGTCTAATTTAAAATAATCATCAAAAGGTATTTAGCAACCATTATTTTTGATGGAAAAAGGTGAAACACTGTGTGTGCATTTCTAAGAAGTATTCTTTAATCTATAAACAATTTAAATCTCTACTCTGAAAACAAAACCTATCATGGAAAACTAAATCTTCTAAGGAAACAACCAGGATGCTGAGCAAGGATGGAAAATCTGGTCCTAGTAACCAAATATAATATAAGGAGGTTTAATTAACTGAATACTGAAAATATCCATGAATTATTTCCTAGTGGGCATGACTAACACTGAAGTTTAGAGGAGGAAGCAGTTCTGTTGGTTCAACAGCCAAATAGACTCTGATGGGAAATAAACCCATCAGTTTATTTGTATATGCTGGGCATGGCAGGGTCAACATACCTGACATGGCCTGGGTAAGAGGCCATAGTATTACTGAATGGTTCAAACTAAGCCACTCTAGTCCAACCCAGAGAATACAGCAGAGCATGGTGAAGAAGGTACTTATGTCCTATTCCCCAATCCTAGTGAATACTGGGGAAATGATTTTTAAAATGATGCTCTTTAGGGATTCACTAATGAAGCTATTACATCACTTGCTAGTTTCACATGGAAGCTGTTAGTTTCTGCCTGGGAATCTTCAGAGTTTTCTAAAGATCTTTTTTTTAATCAAACAGTGTGGCAGGGAAGGATGGTAGTTGAGTGAGGTCTTGTAACTTGGAGGGCCTGAATTCAAATCCTTGCTCTGCCATCTGCTATTAAAGTGACTCAGGGAAGTACTTTCACTGTTCTGTGCCTTGGTTTACACAAATGTAAAATGGAGATAGTTATTATATTATATGGTTATTGTAAATCTTAAATGAACTAATATATGTAAAACAAACAGAACAGTACCTGTTCTGTTTATGCTTAACCTTTGTTAAGCATAATCATCAAAAAAGAGAATTCTTATTCACCAATATGATTCTAAATAACTTCATCCTGATATTCTAAAGGATGTTATCATTCATTTTTCATCTTCCTTTTGATATTATTCACTCATTCAAAAACTCTTTATGGGCCAATTGCTGGTTTTCAGTACTGGTAACACATTACTGAATGTGGTCTCTGCCCTCTGGCAACTCCAGGTTTAATTAGAAGAGCAGATATGGCTACAGCCATGCCACAGAGATGTTAAGATGTAAGTATAAAGGATGTAAGTACAGAGCTTTGGGAGCACAGGAGCTGGAGAAGCAAATGCTGTCTGACTAGAATGAGTAAGGACTTTGGAGACACTGAAATCTGAGAGGGGCTTTGAAGCATTCATGTAGAGTAAGGGAGAGTTGTGAGGCCAAGTATTGGGCTAGAGCAGCAATGATGGGTGACAAGGCTGTGAGCTTGTGCCCAGGACTCTGCACTCTACCCTGTGGCAGGCAACCACGACTCCAGATTCTAATCAAAAGTCAATTTTAGGAAAATTCCTCTGCCAGTAGTACAGAAACCGCCTGAGTTGGAGAGACCAGCCAAGTGGCGGCTGCACTAGGTGGTCCAGGTAAGAGCAGACACACGGGCCCCACTGGGGTGTTCAGCACAGGTACAGAGAATGCCAGAGAAGGTCACCAGCGTAGGCCTGGACCCTGGGACAAAGAAGCAGCTTACATCAGAACCTGGAAGGCATTTTACTCCTTCACCTAAGACAAAAAAGAGAAGGAGCAAGATTGGGGTGGTCCAACTCTCACCCCATGGTCAGGCAGTTCTCCCCTGACCCTCTGCCTCTTCTGCAGAGCTATGGGTTCTTCCTGGACATTTTCTGTAGGCCCTCTTACCATCAAGTCCTGGGCTTAAGTACTTAACACGTACTCTCGCCTCTGTAAAAGTTTTTATCCTTCTTACTCCTTCAAAGGGGCTTCTAACAGTGCTGATGGTTTCTGCATGCAAAATCCTGCAGTCAAATACTACCTTACATTGGCTTTGAACCATGGTGTAGCCTGAAGATCTATGTTCAGGCCAAAACTGACATGGATGTGGTAGGGGCTGGAGGAGGAGCCACTCAAGGCACCTGCCTGCAAGACGATCCACATTTCCTCACTTCTCCTCAGGGTCAATCTCTTTGGATGCCTTTCTATATTTAAAACAAACTGTGGGTAAAACACACCTTCCTAAGGTACAAAGGCAATACCTGAGATACAATTTCAGCTTGTGTTTCCATAAGCCAGCCATGATCTTTGTAATCCTGTGTTCCTTCCTGCAAAAGTTGATGGGGAAGCACAGGAAGACACTGGCCAGGGACAAGCCTTCTGAGCAGGGATCAAATCACCCATGCTTCTCCAGCCCTGCTGTCGGCTTACCTCTGGTCACCTACTTGTCAAAAGATCTAACTCCACACCACTTTTAAATTATTATTATGTAATTTATTATTTATTAGTTTCTAGGACAGTGCTTTGAGCCTATACAAGCACTTTTTTAAGGTTTCATGGCCTGGTACAATTTCAATGTTTATAAATGTTTTATGAATACTTGAAATAAAGGTATATTCTGTGTCTATTGAGTATGGTGTTTTATATACAATTATTAAATCAAATGTATTATATATTCCATTTTCTACAGCCTTTTGTCTACTTAAATCTGTCAGATTGAGATAAGTGTGTTACACATGTCTACTATGATTATGGTTTTGTCAAATTTTCCATTTTTATCTATGTCTGCCTTTATTTTTTGGACCCATTGATATCTCATACACAATGGCTGAGGAATGCTATACTTTTGTGGTATACATAGTTTCCATTAATACAAAATGTTCATCTTCTTCTTATTCAGTATTTTTTGTCTTGACTTCCACTTTGTTCAACATGAACATGAACACTCTTGCTCTTCTGTTGTTTGTCCTTCCTTAGGATACTGTGGTTCATCTCTTTATTGTCCAACACCATCACATTTTTAGGTGTCTTTTACATCAGACACAGCTTTGCTGCTCTGTTTTATTTAGAAAAAATTGATTTTTTTCACACTTACTGTGGTTATCATGTTTGGTTTTATCTCAGGTTTATTATATACTCTTTTTTTGCTTTTTTCCTTTCTTCTTTTTGAATTTATTTTGGTTTCTCTTCTACCTCTAATTGGTGAAAAGGTTTTGTTTTATATGTATTCTACTATGGTTTCCTTTGAAATTCCTTATTTAAAACATTTTTAACTATTTAAGGCGCTTTTAAGAAACGGATGTTTCTTTCTCTTATCATCATGAATTAAGGCCTCTGCCTCCCCCACCTTTCTGAATGAGACTACATCTGCAGTGGGCACTTACTCCCCGTTTCCGATTCTCTCCCTCACCAGTGGACATTGAAATATACCAACATTTTTATTTGAAACTTAATTTTCATGTTGTTTCTCCTATTTCCAGATTCTAACAAATGGCTTTAAACTTCACAATCACATTAGTTACCATCCACTTTTAATTGTAGAACTTACCAGTTTTGTTGCTTATTTCTTTATCTGGCACGGCAACCTCCCTATTTTTTAGTTCCTTATTCTAATTTACTTTGGCTAAAGCACTTTTCTTAAGTGACTTTTTTTGAGAAAAATATCTGAAATGTCTCTTTCGCCCTCACATAGACATAATGATTTCATGGGGTATAAAATTCTAGGATCCATTTCTTTTCTTCAGAACTCTAAATACCTTTCTCTACTATTCTGTATCATTTAGTATTATAGAAAAAAAAATGATGCTAGTCTGATTTTTCTCTCCCTCATAGAGACACAGTTTCCCATAGACCCCCTCTGAATACCCTTGGGATTGTTTTGTTTATTATTAAATCCTGGCACAGTTGTTCTAAATTTGCAATTCATTCATTCATGCATTCATTCAACAAAAATATACATACCAGACCAAGTGCTGGGGACTGGGGAGAAGTTGGTAAGCAAAATCAGTCATGACCTGCATCTTAGAGACATTATAGCCCAGGTACAGTCTTGTCGGGGAGGTGGAGTACTACAAGGTGGTGAGTGCTATGAAGAAGGGTGCGGGTGCCACGTGAGGAAATATGACCCTCCGGGCTGGACCAAGGATGATTAAGCTGACCAAGGATGATTAGGGAATCTGAAGGATGGAGTGGGAAAGGCAGGTGGCGGGAGGAACAAGCCTTCCAGGCAGAGACAAGTACATGAGATGGCGGGATTGTGAGGTGGGACGGCGAGCCACAGAAGCTGAGTGCACAGGCAACGCAAGGAAAATGACCTGAGGGAGGCTCCGGGTGGGGACACCCAACCATGCAGGACCTGTGAGGCCATGGAAAAATGAAGTGCAAGGGGAGTCGAGACATGTTTTAAGCTGGAGCCTAACAGGCCAGAGAGCATATTACTGGGGATAAGAAAAGAAGCTTGCAGCTAGTTAGGAGGTTACTGCTGGCCCAGGTAAGATGACAGGGGCATGGGGGTAGAGGAGAGAATGCGGCAGAGGAGGTAGAGAGAGACGACAGTGGTAAACCAAACTGACTGTGAAGTTTTCACAGGGCAGCCGCATACCTGTGCATTCTAAGAACTAAGAGTAGTGGTGGCAGTGACGGTAGGCTTAACAGCAGCTATGTTTTAGGAAACATTTACAGTGAACTAGGCCTTGTTCTAGGTGCTCTGTCTGTATTAACCTGCTTAATCCTCACAGTGACCCCACTAGGTACATATTATTACTACCATAATTTGCAAATGAAGAAACTAAGGCACAGAAAGGCTAAGTAACTTGCCTAAAAGCTCACTCCTAGGAAGCAGCAGAGTCCAAATTCAAACCCGGCAATGGAACCACTCTCAAAACTCAAGTATTACAGGAAATTGTATCCTGTTTCTGATTTTTAGAGACAGGGTTTCACTCTGTCAACCAGGCTGGAGTGCAGTGGCACAATCTCAGCTCACTGCCACCTTTGCCTCCTGGGTTCAAACAATTCTCCTGCCTCAGCCTCCCAAGTAGCTGGGATCACAGGTGCATGCCACCATGCCCAGGCAATTTTTACATTTTTAGTATAGATGGGGTTTCACCATGTTGGCCAGGCTGGAGCTCTCAAACGCCTGGCCTCAAATGATTCTCCTGCCTTGGCCTTCCCAAGTGCTGGGATTACAGATGTGAGCCGCCGCAACCAGCCCTGTTTCATTCTTGATATTTCACATCCATTTATTTTCTAATTCTGAAACTCTTACTGAACATGCTGGATTTATAGGTCAAGTCTCCTTTTTTCCACCAACATCCCTATTTCTTTGTACTTGTGCTCCTAGTTTGGAAGAATCCCTGGAGCTGGGCTTTGGGATGCTCTTCTCTGCACTGCAACCCTTACAGTAGTATCACGGACCTCCAGAGCCCCATTGCCGTCACCCTCTCACATGAGGTTATTCCTGCAGTCGTGCCTTTTATTTACAGGAATCCCTGTCTGTTCTCCGATGACTCTTTCCTCATAGCTGCTGCCTCTTGTCTTACGATGCCACATCTTTAAAATTTGAGAATGAACTCTAGAATTTTTACAAGCTCTCTCTTGATTCCTATACTAACTGTTTCAGTGGGAACTCCTGTGTCTTGGTTTACATTTTTAAAATTATCTACTCATATTTGCAAACAGAAGTCAAGGTTGAACAGCACTGATGGCTTGTATTGGTCTTCACAGCAACTGTGAGAGGCTTTATTTTAGGCATACCTGTGGCCACTTTGAGCAGTTTCCACAGAAAAGCCAGGAAGGAGTTACTCAGGGAAACTGAACACTTCAGAGCAGGCTTCACCGGTGGGCTGTGCTAGAGCTTTCCCCTCCATGTTAATGGGCGGAAACTGCCCAGAAGTCAGGCAGCACTGGGAGCCTAACACAGAACCCCCACCTGACATGGCGGTATTCCCTGCCAAGCGAGGAAGCTGTTTAGGGGTTTGTTGGCATGTGTCTGAGGCATGGTCCCTTTCAGTCCACTGGATCTCTGCACTTTGAGAACAGGGGTTTCCGGGGGCTCCCATGAGGACACCATTGTCTTACTTCTCATATGTCCCCCTTTTCTGTCTGACCTGAGTACTAATTGACTTTTCCCTCCATCCAAACCTAGCCTCACATTTCTCCCAGAAGCTTCACTCTACATGTCCTTTTCTGTTTTCCAGCACAGTTTTAGATATTTTCCTCATTTCTAATCTTGTTGATCTTTTTAATGGATGGAGGAATATAGAAATGGTTAAAACTTGTTATAGTTAATTATAAAAAGCTCATCTTCTGCTCCCATCCCTCAACTACTCTGGATAAATGAAGGTTTGCTATTCTTTCTCTAGCAGCAGAGTAAAGCTTAAGAACTCAAACTATAAAACTCTTAGAAGACAATGAGGAAAGCTTCTTGAGACTGGATTTGGCAGTGACTTCTTAGATATGACGCCGAAAGCACAGACAATAAAAGATCCAGTAGATAAACTAGACTTCTTCCAAAACCAGAGCATTTGTGCATGAAAGGACAGTATCAGCAGAGTAGAAAAGGTAACCCACAGAATGGGAAAGATATTTGTAAACAGCATATCTGATAAAGGATTAATACCCAGGATATAAAGTATTTCTACAACTCAGCAACAATAAACCAAACAACCCAACTGAAAAATGGGCAAAGTCCAGTATGAATGACAAAAAAGAGGAGAAAGAGGAAGAATGCATGCCACAGAGGAAAGGCCATCTGCGAACAAGGAGAGGCCCCGGGGAGCTCACAGGCCGACGCCTTGACCTTGGACCTCCAGCCTCCACAACTGGGACAAAATCCATTTCTGTTGGTGAAGCCAAATAAATAAATAAAAATTTTCAAGAACCGTATATAGGACTTGAATAGATATTTCTCTAAGAAGGCAGTACGAATGGCCAAGAAGCACTCAAAAAGATGCTCAACATCACTAATCATTAGGGAAATGCAAATCAAAACCCTAATGAGAGACTACTCCATCCCCCTTAGGGTGGCTATTATTAAAGAAATGAATACAACAAAACAGAAGCGAATAAGCGTTGGGGATATGGAGAATCTGGAACCCTCCTGCATCGTTGCGGAGAATGTAAAATGGTGTAGCTGCTGTGGAAAATAGTATGGTGATTCTTCAAAAAATTTAAACTAAAAACTGCGTGTGATCCAAGAGTCCTACTTCTGGGTAGACATCCAAAAGAATCAAAAGCAGGGACTGGAACAGTTATCTGTGCAACCATGTTTATAGCAATATTATTTACAGTAGCCAAAAGGTGGAAACATCCCAAATGTCCATTGCAGTATAAATGGATAAACAAAATGTGGTGTATATGTAACAATGGAATATTAGTAGCCTTAAAAAAGAATGAAATTCTGACACATGCTATGATGTGAATGAACTTTAAAGATATTATGCTAAAGGAAATAAGCATAAAGAAGGACAAACACATGATTCCACTTACATGAGGTTCCTAGAATAGTCTAATTCATAGAGACAGAAAATAGAATTGTGGTAACCAGGGGCTGAGGGGTGAGTCAGGAGTTATTGTTCAGTGAGCATAGAATTTTGGTTCAATGATGAAAAAGGTGAGGCACTGGACAGTGGTTACGGCTGCACAACAATGTGAATGAACTGAATACCCCTCAACTGTCCACTTCAAAATGGTTAAAATGGTAAATTTTATGTTATGTTTATTTCATCACAACAAAAAATAGATTAAACTTGCACTCCCAGTGAATACAGGCAATCTTTTTTATTTATATTGTTGCTGGTATTTTTCAGTTCTTATGATTAAAAAATTCCTATCCTATACTCAAATTCTCTTCCTGCTTGAGCAATGGAAGAAGTATTTTCTATGGAAGTAACTCCATTGAGCGTTCCCAAACTCTGTAATGAAGTTATCCTACCTGAGATGGATGCAGAGGATGGCCTGAGAAAGGACTGTACCACTGGGGGACAGTAATGAGCCACAGGAAGGAAATCGGAGTCGCTGATCGGATCACTTTCGCTGGCTGCACTTCAGAATCATCTCAAAACTTAAAAGAGAAAGAGACTCGCAACCACACAAATACCAGGCCTCACTCTCAGAAAGTATATGGTCTCATTGCTCTGTGGTAGAGCCTAGGTGTGGGTGATTTTCAAAGCCCCTTATTCTGATGCGCAGCCACGGGGAGACCCGCTGAATTAGACCCTCCTCAGAGAGCTCTGGAGCACAACTTGGCATCTTTACACCTCACCATTCAGAAATAAAGGCATGTTGTCTCAGAAGCGAGAAGAAGATTTAACTTTTAATTTTGATAATCCTTACACTAGAAAAGGAAAACATGTTAAAATTCATGAATTCAGCAAACATTTGCTCAGGCTATTACCATCAGGGACTGTGCCCGGCCTGGAGATGCAGGGAGATGGGAGCGCCCTTCTAGTGTCCTCCCGGGCTAGCGAGGCGGTCAGGGGCAGGGACGACACTAGCATGGGCGCCACCTTGTGGAAAAATTCATAAATGCATAAGCCCAGGATTCTAGGGGGAAACATGGAAAGGGGCATCTACACGTGGTGGAAAATTAGGAAAAACTTCCCAGAAAAAGCGATTCCTGCCTAATCAGTGAGTCTAGAAGTGTGACTGGAAATTAGCTAGGCACTCATGAGAAGAAAAGTGACATTCCACATCCTAGGCTGGAGGGCGGTGCGTGCCACTCTTGGTTTAATCAGGCACACTGGCTTAGGGCAATGCCAAGTTCATGGCAGTTGGCCTGAGGGTTTTAAAATTGAGGTGAACTAATGTACAGAGTTTTCGGGGTCAGGGTGATTACAGCTGCTCAGGGTGCCCAGGAAGAATGCCTACAGGCCTTAACTTCTGAAGCCAGGGCAGAAAAATGTGTGGTAGTCACAGCAACCAGCCTGCATGCCAAAGAGAGAAGTGGCCTGCACCCCGGACCCCACATAAGCGATGCAGGGCAACAACCCTTAGTCCTAATTATTTATATGAGTAAAATAAATAATACTTCTTTACTACATTCTAGATGAAAACTATTACCTACAGATGCTCTCCTAGGGACTCTTAGGAAAGCAGAGATGGTGAAAAAGGACATTTTCCCCCTTGTGACTTGATGAGAATGCATGAGAATCATTCTTTTAACTCCTTCCCCATGTGCCATGAGGAATTTGCATAATGAATACTTGTCTTGTGGTCTACACAGACTCACTCACCCACAGGGGCTAGTGGCACTCACGTGGCACCAAATGCCTTGCAAATCTCAATGTTACAAATGGCATTTTCTTCTGAAAGCTCAACTGCTGTTTGTTTAGTTTTTCAGCTGGGAAATTATAACAATGAACACTTATCTTCTCCTAAACGACTGTTTAATGATCTTTTTTGGTTTTAATTTTCTCCTGTTGATCATTCTCTTTTGTGGGTATTTAATCTAAAGCAAGGGCTAGAGTTTATCTCAGCATGCCATCCTGCATGCTGAGCCAATTCATTGAATGGTAATGAGCACAGGTCCACCAGCCAGAAGAGAAACCAAGTTCATCATGAGCCCGCAATGGAGTTTCTATGTTCTTAAGTACTACTGTTAGGAGTGATCTCACATAGCTACACACGGGTGCAGATTCAAATATTCGCAGAGAAGCAGGAATTTTTACATGTATTCATCTTACTTCAATCTCAACACAACCCAGAAAGCAGGTGATATGATCCCTAATCTACAGGTATTGGGAAGAAACAGATTTTCCCCTAGATCTTCAGGCTGCACAGCCTGTATGTGTCAGAGCAGGAGCCGAGGGTGAGTGATTCTCCCGCCCTACAGCTACCTGCATGGACCTTATGATAATCAAACAAAACATTGACCTAATTCATCAAAATAAAAGTGTGAGCCAGCTGAACCCAAAGCCACAGTCTTGTTTCTTGGTTAAGAGTAACATTTACCAAGGGTCTACAATGTTCTACTCATGGGTGCTTTGCATGTGATACCTGATTTTGTGAAAAAAAATTCACTTTCCCTGCTCTGCAGATGAAGAGAGCAAGAAACTGTTTCGCAAACTCAGAGGACAAGAACTCAGTGACTTGGCTGTAGGTGAGTGAGCTGGAGACCATCTCTGTAGACACACTGACCTGACTCTGAATCCCAGACAACTCACTTAGCATGCCTAGGCCTCGGGCTCCTTATATGTAAGTGGGGATAATAAAACTAGCATGTCCCTTGCACAGCTGAGTGAGGATTAATGAAGAGAAAACACAGAATGCCTCCGAACGCCTGATGCCTGGTAAATGCTCAGCAAACAATATATAATTATTGAGTCTGCTGGACATCCTCATATAAAAGAAAACTTCAGGTTTTCAAAATTTTTACTCCTGGAATGAAGGTTTTATTCCATTGAAACCTTGAGGGAAACTCCAATATGTAAATGCAATGCTGCTAGAATTGAAGCGGACCGAGGCCTGGAAACCCCTATCCTCAATTCTCCTTCACCTCCACCCGATCTGACCCCATTGCCAGCTGCTCCAGAGCAAGCACCCTGAGTATGAGCATGCAGATGCACAGGTACTCCCTGCCTCACACACCCACCTCTGCCCTGCACAGCCCTGGCCCAGCACATGCAGACAGGATCAGACACGGCACTGTGGCCATCAAGTGCCTATGAGTCTCTACACTGCACCATGTTCTAGAAATAGATTAAAAACCGAGCAGCAGGCTGCCTACTGCCCCAACACTCTGCCACCTGTCCCTGTGGTTCTATAAGTTTTTGGGACAGAATTACTACCCCCTGGCAGCTGCAGTCCTCTCCTGGTGACAATCACACTGTACCAACCTAAGGACAAAGTCCCCAAGCTGGTCCCTAGACCCTGCACTAAAAGGCCCCATACGACACATCAAGTCACTCTACTGAGAACGTTCCGTAACTTTCTATTTCTCATAGAAAACATTCACATGCGGAAAACAGCGCACTTAAACCACAAATGACTGCAAAGTGGCAAGAAGGTAATCTCCATTTTCTTGCAGTATTTATATTCCTGAAGCAAAGTAAAACGTCATTAATTTTGACTGCTCGTTTGGCTTTGACGATCGTCTGACCTGGGCTGGGCTGAAGTTGATCACAGCATTATCTACCGAGAAAGGATCCGCCAAGTAAATTAACCCAGGCAAAACTCCTTGTTGACAAACATCGAGATGAAGGAGACCAGGAATAACCGTCATTCCCAAGTCCCTGCAGAAGCCCATAGGAAGCAAGCTTCAGCAACCTGCCCAGAGTGATCCCTCAGCCCCCTCCAGTTTCACGGTCATCATTTGTATAATTTTTTTTTTTTTTTTTTTTTTTTTTTGAGACGGAGTTTCGCTCTTGTTACCCAGGCTGGAGTGCAATGGCGCGATCTCGGCTCACCGCAACCTCCGCCTCCTGGGTTCAGGCAATTCTCCTGCCTCAGCCTCCTGAGTAGCTGGGATTACAGGCACGCGCCACCACACCCAGCTAGTTTTTTGTATTTTTTAGTAGAGACGGGGTTTCACCATGTTGACCAGGATGGTCTCGATCTCTTGACCTCGTGATCCACCCGCCTCGGCCTCCCAAAGTGCTGGGATTACAGGCTTGAGCCACCGCGCCCGGCCTCATTTGTATAATTTTTTAAAGGTGTTCCTGGTGAACCTGCAGTGGGGAGAGCTGCTCTGGGACAGTGCAGTCACTCGGCCCCACTCGCAAGCTGGGGCTGTGGTAAAACTGGGACTGGGATTGGACAAGGAGTGAGGGCAGGATAGTCCAGCCTCTGCCTACAGGGAGCATGCATTCTGGCCAGGCTGGGAGTTGGGGTGGCAGAGCCTCAACAATCACAGTGAGAGGTGTATGAACACTCTGGCCAGGTGCACAGGTGTGGGAGGCTGAGAGTTCAGCACGTTATAATAATGTGGGAGGGGCTATCTTAATCTCAGCATCAGCAAAGCCTTCCCCGAGAAGGTGGCCTTTAAGCTGAGATATGAAGGATGAGGAGGGCTGAACGAGGAAAGAGCACTTCCAGGCAGGGTCATCAGTGCAGGTCCCAAAGGGACAGGTAGGATGTGCTGGCGAAGTGATCTCTGCCCACAAAGATTGAGTAGATGGGAACAAGGATGGTAAGGTAGGCAGGGGTGGGGTGGGCGGGAGCTGGCAGGTGACAGTGGCAAGGAATTGTTTATTCCAAGAGCATGAGTGGCCTCTGAAGAGCTGTGAGCAAGGGACTGCCAGGAATCCGGTCTGCATTCCTGGAAGAATCCTCCTGCTTTGAGGGAGAAGGGACATGGGAGAGAGGAGGCATGGATGCAGGAGGCCCGGGAGGGCGTGATCACCGTCTTCCTCATTTCCAGCCTCTACACCCTCCTCCGGGACCACACACCCACAGCGAATTCTGAGCTTGGAAACTTCAGTCAGGCAATGTGATTTTTTTCCCCCTCATATGTAGACTCCTATTTTTACACAACTGGCATTCTGGTTAATGGAATGTTTTAATTACCCAACCTCACCATATTTTCTGCACATAAATTATAACTCAAAGGATATACAAATTATACCAATTAAAACCAAACTTAAATTTAATACATCATTTATCACCATACCATACAACAGAAAAAGGTGTTAAAAAGATCTAAATGTCTGCGATTTATGAGTATAATCTGAAAAGACTGTTAAAATTTTCTAAGTCTCCAATGGCTGTGGTTTTTAAGACCTCCTCTCACCTCCCACTGCCCTACGGACTCACGACCCAGATGGCTGCCTGAGCCTCCAGCCCCAGCCCTTCTCTCCCATTCATCCTGCATCTGCCAACATGTGGTTCTCAAACTGTATTTCTAATCACACCAGTCCCCTACGTGAAAAACTTGACTCTCCAACGTCCACAGATATGAAGAAAATCTTCTCATCTTAGCAATCGGTCCTCACCATCTGACCACAGATGCCCTTCCCAAGAGCGACCTTCCCAAGGGTTTTCTTATTCCAAAAACACACCTCGCCCACGAACCCTCCCTGCCCTGACATGGGCCTAGCATCGAAGGTGCCTCTCAGACACTGCCTCTTCCCAAGGCCTTTCCCAAAACTCCCCCAGTGGCAGTGGTTTTCTCTTTAAATGTAATCCCCAAACATTCCATTTATACCCATTTTCGATCCCACGACACATCAGCTATGCTCTTGTTGTAGCCATTCTATCTCTGCCAGACACAAAATTCCTTGAGGCCAGGGGCTGCTATGTTCAGTGTGTGTGGAATTCAGCCAAATGTCACTTCTCCCTCTATTAACATTCGGCAGACAGTCAGTTCCAACAACTGGCCCCTCCACCTTCCCAGCCCTTGGCTTCCTTCCTTATCTCACCCTTTATCTGGGAGTCAGACATGACTCTGTCTAGGTGAACCTGTTCATCTAAGGTCCTGATCGCCCCTCATTTCCTGTCCTTTGAGACTTTTAACACTTACTACTTAAAACTTCAATTTCTCCTCCTCCACCATTAAAGAAAGAAGGAAAAGCTGTTCTACCCCTTGAAACTGCGGTCATCTCTCTTCCCTACTCATCTGCTGCCGCATTTCTTGAAGGAGTTATCTCCTGGCCCTCCTGCCTCCTAGTCATGCTCTCCACCCCCATTCTCTACCGACTCACCACAAAGGTCAGGGCCTTTTAAGCCTCCACTGAACAGAAACTACCAACTGGAGAGCCGGTGACAGGCCACAGGCGAGGAGGAGCTGGCTGCCGAAAGAAGACAAGCATACCAGGTGCACCACCTTCCACCACCTCAGTCCTTCGAATCAGAACCTGTCAAAATCACACAACCCTCAAGTTGGAGGGGACCTCAGCAGTCACCGCACCCTTCCTCTTCCTAACCCACACCTCGTGGCACCCACCTTCACCACATCCTCTCAAATCCCTGTCCTGCCAAGACAGAACCTCCCCAAACCTTCCCCAGATCAAATCTTTCCCTCCCTGCTCCATTAGAAACCTAACTTTTTTTTTTTTTCCAAACAGGCTCCCTCTGTCGCCCAGGCTGGAATGCAGTGACACAATCTCGGCTCACTGCAACCTCCACCTCCCAGGTTAAGGTGATTCTCCTGCCTCAGCCTCCTGAGTAGCTGGGATTACAGGTGTTCACCACTATGCCCAGCTAATTTTTGTCTTTTAGTAGAGAAATAATTTCACCATGTTAGCCAGTCTGGTCTTGAACTCCTAACCTCAGGTGATTGGCCCACCCCAGCCTCCCAAAGTGCTGGGATTACAGGCATAAGCCACTGCACCAGGCCAGAAACCTAACTTGGCTTGGATCATTCTGCTCTGGCTCTTGTTCTCCCAAACTCACCAAGGGTCCTCCTCTTCCCACACCCAACAACGAATGCATTGTTCATCCACCACTTCTTTCCCATGAACTCGCCACCGCCCACCCTAACCCCCTCTTGCTGAGCCTTGTCTCTTTCCCTGGTTCCTCCCCTGCAGTCACTTTAAATGCCTGCCCTGAGGATGCCATTCTAGGCTGCCACAGAGTCTCCCTGTGGGAGCTCATCCATTCCCAGGGCTTTGACTCACCCTGGCCCACAGGACTGCAGGACAGAAAACTAAACCTTCCTAGACTTTGCCTGTATGAGGAAAAGGCTCAGAAGCCTGGCATGCTCCCAGCCTGCTCCTTCCACCTGGACCCGCTGGCCTGTGTGCCACTTCATTTGGCTGCTCCTGATTTGTATTCTTTAGAACATTAATTACTTCATAATTTGTATAAGTATAGCCCTCTTCTGAGTTCTTGAGTCATTCTAACAAATTAGCAAGCCTGAGGGGATCGTGAGGATTGCAGGAAACACCCAATGCAGTCAGCTGGTCAGAAGTGCGGGTGGCCTGGGGCTCCCCAGTGCATGGGGGCGTGTGAAGTAAGGGCAGTCTTGTTGGAGACTGTGCCCTCTAACGTGTGGGGTCTGCACCAACTCCAGGTGATGTCACAATGTAATTGCAGTACACCTGGTTGTGTTTTTAGCAGCATGAAGTACCTGCTGTGTGCCAGCAACTCAACTGGGAACTGCATACACTGACATTAGTACCATGTCTTAACCACCACATCCTACAGTCAAGAGTAAGGCACGTGCCAATGTTGAAAATTCCTAAAAAATAGCTGTTTGAGTTCTAAACTTGAAGAAATCTACACCTCCTGGTGTGGCTGAAGATTGCTTTAAGCTCAATTGTTTCAAGCAGTGGTTCTTACTGACACCTTCCTGGAAGTGGCTGAAGAGAGTCTGTCACTTGAAATTAACTGCCTCCCTTCAAAATAGAGCTAAAACTTTGTGTGGACTTCCTCACTTTCGGCCAGTCCTCAAATGCCTGAGGTGTAGGAATTGAATTCTGAGGCACGCAACAGGAACCTCCCAGGGTCTCGCTGGCTTGGCAGGGCTATGTGACCACTGGTCAGCTGTGAAGCCAACTGCATGCCACCAGTGTTATCTTTCCATCTTGTAGGCGGGCACATTAATTTTTTAAAGCAGTAATCATTACACAGTTTTAAACAAATGTCCTCCTACGGAACAAAAACAATCTTAATCCTGCCATTACGGTTGTAAATGTAAGATTATTTCAGAACAATGTTTCATGTCATCTGAGAGCAAAATTTCACCATCAAGCAAGTTCAACATGGCAATAAAATGATAGTCTAAGAACTACTAGAATGACGTGAAACATTACAGTTTCAATGTCTGATACTGAAATGAGTTTTCAGTGATGGGCTATGTGATGACCTCAAAGAAATACAAATAAGACAGGCTCTGGGGGGGCTTCCACTGAATATGCCCAAACCCACAAATGTTCCATTTGGTCTCTTTAATTTCATTTCTCTTAATCTGCTTTGCAAATGCAAGACAGACCCAGACTCCAATATGGTCCTCTCACTTGACTATCACAGAGTCATTTTCAAAGTAGAGCTCAGACTGTCCCGGCCACAGCAGGGATGTGCCCCTCTCCTCCCCCTCTAGAGATGGGGTGTGTGTGTGTGTGTGTGTGTGTGTGTGTGTACATACATGTAACTTGGAAATGAGGTAGCAAGCACCAATTGAACATGAAGGCCTAAAAGATCTTTTCTCTCTTTCCAGAGAACAAATGAATTGTATGTGGAATCTAAACAAAGCCATCAATTTTCAAGTTAGATTTAGAACAAACTGCCTCAAAAATGGAATCATTATCCTATCAAGCAAATCACTCACACTTTAAGACTTCCAAAAATATCAATAATTTACTGAAAGCTAAAATGCAAAGCAAGTGAAAAAAATTATTTAGTGTGACAAAAGTTGCATTCTTAGAGACAGACACTTCATTCTTGTTTTAAAACAAGGATAATGAATACAGAGCAAGAAAATCATTCATATTTTATTACAATGGGTATGTTTTTAATATGGTTTGAAAATATACTGAAATGCTTAGAAAAGTCCAAACATTGGTCTTGTCATGGAAAAAAAAATTCCCACAGAATTTGGCAGTCCAGGCTAGGTCAGCCCTAATGCACAAACACATACATCTTTAATTTTAGAAATATCAATGTGACGCCAATTCTGGGGGAGCCAATGCAAATATTCAACAGGTCTATTGGATACCTGTTCATCTACGTAAAGTTCCTACATTAAAATCCAGGAAGAGTTACCCAGGTTACCCTAACCTTGTATGATGCATGCAAGAAAATGGGCAGACATCTCACATGTAAGGAGACATGTGCTGAAACAAGGCTCTGGGGAAGATCAGGAGCAAAAGTCTGTCTGCAGATGCTTGGGCAGTCACAATCCTCACTTAGCAGACCAGCTTGGGCTCTTACTTGAGTGTCCCAAGGTGGGAGGCCAGGAAAGGACAGCTATACTGGAGGGCCCTCGTGGTTGTATCCTGCAACTGCCTCACTTTATACAAAAGAAAACTACGTCCCACAGAAGTGAAAGGACTTTCCCTAATGTGGTCTAAATTTTCTGCTCAAAGGTACACTTCTAGTAAGCAAGAAGCCTGACTTTTAAAAGATACGCTATTCCCTATGTTTTCAGGGTCACGGACTCTTCGAGTGGGTCAAGGGCAGGTCTCTTTCGAGAGTCCTCGGGACTGTCCAAGATGGCTCTGCAGCCTCTCCGTCTGCCTCCAGGTATAGACCTAGGCTGAGATGCCAGCTTAGCTCTGGAGCTGCCAGAACTGAAGACCAAAGCATACAGCTGGAGACAGGGAGGGATGGAGAGGTCAGCAGGGCCCTGAGCAGTGGCCTGGTGCTCTGGAGATATGTGTTAAATGTTGAGTAAAAATTTCCTGTTTGTTTTCTCCCATGATGCAACATGGCAAGACCCACCACACAGACATCCGTGAGTGCTCTGCCCCTCAGATGACTCCTGGTATTCTTGGTATTCTGGCTCCCTCAGATTTATAGTATTGTCAGAATAAAAGTGATGAATCCAGTTCAGAACAGAGCCTCCATCCCATCAGAATTCTGAGCACAGAGATCCTGACTACGGTTGGGAAATATGCACAGAAGAGGGGGCAAGCAGAGGCTGGCAGCCCGACAGAGCTGTGCTTCAGCGCCCAAGATTGATGAGATCCATTTTGGAGGCTTTCTGCCTTCATCTTTTAGAGTATAGATGTCACTGAATTTTTTTTTTTTTTTGCCTCTAAGCCTCATGTTTCAAAGTCCATCCTTCCACAGTTATCATAGGCAACATTTTCTATAACCCACAGAAAATGAGTCACTTTATGATAAAGTAGCATTTTAGAATGTGTGGTCTACTGCAGGGCTAATTCAATTCAGCTGGTTGTTCAGGGCATAAAAAACTTTAAGACAGTTATACTCAAAGTTAACAAATGCTTGAAATACCAGAAATCCAACTTTATATTTTAGATATTAAATATATTGATAAAGCACTAAATGTATCAATAAGCATTAAAATGACTTGTCAATTTTTATATCATTATTAAATGTATAAATAAACATGACATATTTTAATATATTGGTCTTCTAGAGAAGGGAGCCAAAAGGTTCTAGCAAACAGAACCCTGGAAGGCAGGAGCCAGGTTTAGCTCTTACCATGGAATCCCCAATGGCCAACCCAGTGGCTGCCACATAGATGCTTGTGGGATAAAAAGACAGGTGACAAAATGGAACAGCATGAGCATTTTCTAATCACCTTCGAAATCAATTTCCACTAGATCTAACCAAAGAGCCTGTTTTGAAGATGTAAGTATTTCATCTCCTGAATATGATATGATCTAGGATTTTACCCAAATTTGTCTTTTAAAGCTTTCTTCATCCAGTACACCATCATAAACAGGAGCATCCTAAGAACAGTCCAGCAGGAACAAATGTCACACCCACACTCCTCACCTGCCATGTCGATAGCAAAAGGCCTGTCTGCTCTCCAGCCGGTGTACCAGCCGACGACTTTGCCGTTTTCTACCAGCGGACGCTCGTAGCGCCGCCCACCAACCAGGCCCACAGGCCAGACAGAGACCTTGCGAGTGGTTCGCATCTGTGAAAAGGGAAAAGACACGTGTTTTAAGTTTCCTTAGGAAAAAGACAGAGGAAATGAATGTGCTCTACTTAGAAGAAGTGGGGCTGACGGTGGTGTAGATTTCAAAAACTGAAGGTTTCCAAACAGAATCCTTCTGCTGCTAGACCGGGGCCCCCATCTGGTTGCTCAGTGCCTTGATTTCCATTCCGTCATGAATTGGGCTGGTGGCTCAAGGTTTAGGACAAATAAAATGGGTGTTAATATCTGGACATGACATAACTGAAGCTGAGTTGCAACTATCAGATATTTTCTATTTGTTTCAAAGTTGAAGCTTTAAACAATACTTCTATCTTCTGAGGTGAGAAAGTTTAATTCCCCTTTACGAAACTTCCTTACTTAGGAGGAACAAAATCTTCACTCAGAGAGGCCACAGGATTGTCCTTTCTCTGACTTTTCTATTACTATACATACACAGAAATCTTGGCTGGGGACATTAATAATGGGATTCAGATACAGAACTGAACCTGGCTTCTTCCAGAGTGATAAAAAGAAACACATATCCTAAATATCTGCCTGCTTTCAAGGGCAATTGGGCCAAACTAGAGACCACTGGAATCACTTGTCCTTGTTACATGTAGTGGCATCCTGGTTAAACATGATCTTCAACTGAGAGTTACTAGCTGGATTTCTTGAAGGCGAAAGAGATGCCCACAAAAAAGCTTGCTGATATTAGGCAGTACTGTCAGAGAATATCGCTACCACCACCTTTTTCCAGGGCTCGTGTTGAACAGCCCAAAAGGCATCTTAGCACAAACTAGAAAAAGGTGCCCCTTTCTTGGGCACACATACCCCATGCTGGAGATGGACTTAAGCTCCATGCACCGTCACAGCTGGGTGTGCCTTGGACGAGGTATAACCTGTACAACTGGGTAGTCTTGTTGAGATAATTATAATGAAGTGGTCTTGTTGTTGAGGTAACTATAATTTCAACAGCAATGCTTTACCGTTTATTTGCTATAGAACTGAACTGAGTCATGATCAGTTAAGTGGTGGTTAAATAATAATCATGAACCAAGGAATTTTCTATGAAAGAAAAATGATATACTTGGGAAACAGTTTCAAATACAATAGAAATGAAAGTCAGGTTATTAAAGACTAAAAATAATTAGAACCTCCCATTAGCCAAGCTTCCTGGTTTTACTTATTATTATCCTACCTTGTTCCAAAGAGGATTTAAGAGTATGAAGCATTCCAGGTAATGAGGGTCTCACTGCACTGGTTTCCTTCAAATCTGAAGTTACTGTTTTTTATAGTCTCTATCATTTTTTCAATAAATGAACCGCAACTATCTTATGCTAGCTCTAACTTCTATGATTTTTTTTAACAAGCTGAGGTACAAGTGAGTGCAGAAAAGTGTTAACAAGCCTGAGACTGTTACCTTTAGAAAGGTCTGCATGCAAGGCTGGCCCTTGGCTGGTGTCCAAGAATGTGGCTTTTGAAACATTTCCGCACTTATAAGGTTATTTTGTCTGTCTGGGACACTGAACAACTGCTTTCCTTTTGGGAATATGAAATTTTGGTGGGCAAGGAATGTCTGCCTATATGACAAACCCCCAACGAAACCCCTGAACTCTTGAGTCTTAAATGGGGTTACCTGGGTATAATCATTGTACAATTCTGACAGTTATCACTACTGGAGAGGAGGTGTGCTCTGTGTGGTCTCAGAGGGATGGAGGGAACACAGAAAACCTGTACATGGATTCCCCAGACCCTACCTGATGTTGTTTTCCCTTACTGATCCACCCGTGTATCCTTCTATGTCACTGGAATAAGTCTTAGCCCTAAGTACGACTATAGGCTGAGGGCTACGGGTCCTAGTCAACCACCAAAAGGGGTGGTCTGGGATCCCTGAAATACTAACATAAAATAAAATGTACTTTCAAACTTTTAAAAAATTTTACTTTAAGTTCTAGGCTACATGTGCAGATCTTGCAGGATTGTTATATAGGTATACATGTACCATGGTAGTGGTTTGCTGCATATATCATCCCATCATCTATATTAGTTATTTCTCCTAATATTATCCCTCCCCACCCCCTGCTATCCCTCCCCTAGCCACCCAACCCCCAACAGACCCCAGTGTGTGATGTTCCCGTCCATGTGTTCTCATTGTTCAACACCCACTTATGAGAACAAGCATTGTTTGGTTTTCTGTTCTTGTGTCAGTTTGCTGAGAATGATGGTTTCCAGATTCATCCATGTCCCTGCAAAGGACATAAACTCATCCTTTTTAATGGCTGTGTAGTATTCCATGGTGTATATGTGCCACATTTTCTCTGTACAGTCTATCTTTGATGGGCATTTTGGTTGGTTCCACATCTTTGCTATTGTAAATGGTGCCACAATGAACATACATGTGCATGTGTCTTTATAACAGATGAATTTATAATCCTTTGGGTATATACTCAGTAATGGGATCACTGGGTCAAATGGTATTTCTATTTTTAGATCCTTGAGGAATCACCACACTGCCTTCCACAGTGGGTGAACTAATTTACACTCCCAACAACAGTGTAAAAGCATTCCTATTTCTCCACATCCTCTCCAGCATCTGTTGTATCCAGATTTTTTTATGACTGCCATTCTAACTGGCATGAGGTGGTATCTCAATGTGGTTTTGATTTGCATTTCTGTAACAACCAGTGATGATGAGCATTTTTTCATATGTTTTTTGGCCTCATATATGTCTTCTTTTGAAAAGTGTCTGTTCCTATCTTTCGCCCACTTTTTGATGGGGTTGCTTTCTTTTTCTTGTATATTTGTTTTAGTGCTTATAGATTTTGGATATTAGTCCTTTGTCAGATGGGTAGATTGCAAATATTTTTTCCCATTCTGTTGGTTGCCAGTTCACTCTAATAACTTTCTTTTGCTGTGTAGAAGCACTTAAGTTTAATTAGATCCCATCTGTCTATTTTGGCTTTTGTTGCCAATGTTTTTGGTGTTTTAGTCATGAAGCCCTTGCCTATGTCTATGTCCTGAATGGTTTTGCCTAGGTTTTTTTCTAGGGTTTTTATGGTGTTAGGTCTTATGTTTAAATCTTTAATCCATCTGGAGTTAATTTTTCTATAAGCTATAAGGAAGGGGTCCAGTTTCTGCCTTCTGCACATGGCTAGCCAGTTCCCCAACACCATTTATTAAACAGGGATTCCTTTCCCCATTGTTTATTTTTGTCAGGTTTGTCAAAGATCAGGTGGTTGTAGATCAGTGGCATTGCCTCTGAGGCCTCTGTTCTGTTCCATTGGTCTATATTTCTATTTTGGTACTAGTACCATACTTTTTTGATTACTGTAGCCTTGTAGTATAACTTGAAGTCAGATAGTGTGATGCCTCCAGCGTTGTTCTTTTTGCTTAGGATGGTCTTGGCTATGTGGGTTTTTTGATTTCATATGATGTTTTAGGTGGGATTTTCCAGTTCTGTGAAGAAGGTCAATGGTAGTTTGACGGGAATAGTATTGAATCTATAAATTACTTTGGGCAGTATGGCCATTTTCACAGTCTTGATTCTTCCTAACTATGAGCATGTTTCTTCCTAACCAGTCCATGAGCATGGAATGTTTTTCCATCTGTTTGTGTCCTCTCTTAAGTGTAAAATTAGACACCTTTTGACATATATATATAGCCATGAAGCCATCACTACAATGAATATAATTAACATACCCAGCACTCTCAAAAGTTTCCTTTTACCCTTTTTTAACCCATTCTTCCAGTCCCTTTTTATATCACCCATTGCCAGGGAACCCCAATCTCCTTTCTGTAACTATACATTAGTTTGAATCTTCTAGAAGCTTGTATGAATCTAATAATTTAGCACATGGAGTGTATGTGAATGTGTGTGTGTGTGTGTAAATATAGCTTCTTTCATTTGGCATAGTCAAAAGAGATTCATCTACTTGTACACTAAATAGTTCAATCCTTTATTTGGCTGGATGGTATTCTGTTTTGTGGTTCATACCACAGTTTACACATTCACCTGCTAAAGGACAGCTGGATTGTTTCAAGCTTTTGGCTATTAGAGATAAAGCTGCTGTAAACTAAATATGTGTTTACAAGTCTATGTGAATTTCTTTATCTTTTCTTAAGAAAATACCTATAGGAATAGAATGAGTGGATCATGTACTACGTGTATGTTTTACTTTTTCAGAAACTGCCAGATTATTTTCCAAAGTGCTTCTGCCATTTTACATTCCCATCAGCATATGAGACGTCGAGTTCTTCCACATCCTCACCAACACTTGGTATGGTCAATCTTCAATTTCAGTAATTCTAATAGTTATTGTTAATAGTGGCATCCCATTATGGTTTTAATTTGCATTATTTTAATGACTAATGTGCTTATTGCCATCTGAAACTCTTCCTAACCAAAAAGTTCAAATCATCTGCCCATTCAAAAAAAAAAAGTTATTTTCTTACTACTGAATTTTGAGAGTTATTTATATATTCTGCATACAAATCTTTTATTAGATATGATTTATAAATATTTTCTCCCAGTCTGTGGCTCCGCTTTTCATTCTTATAAGTGTCTTTTGAAAAGAAGTTTTCATCTTGATGAAGTCCAATTCATCTATTTCTGATTTTATGAATCATGCTTTTGATGTTCTATTTAAAATATTATTGTGGCCAGGCATGGTAGCTCATGCCTGTAATCCCGGCACACTTTGGGAGGTTGAGGCGGGCAGATCACTTGAGGTCAGGAGTTCGAGACCAGCCTTGCCAAAGTGGTAAAACTCTGTCTTTACTAAAAATACAAAAATTAGCTGGCATGGTGGTGAACGCCTATAATGCCAGCTACTCAGGAGGCTGAGGCATGAGAATCACTTGAACCAGGGAAGTGGAGTTTGCAGTGAGCCAGGATCATGCCACTGCACTCCAGCCTAAGCAACAGACTGAGACCTTGTCTCAAAAGAAAAAAAAAAAATATATATATATATATATATATATTTGCCTAATCCAAGGTTACAAGGGTTTTCTCTTCCTTTCTGTAAGTACTATAGTTTCAGGTCATATATTTAGATTATGATCCATTTTCAGTTAATTTTTATATATGGTATGAGGAACTGATTGAAGTTTTCTTTTTTGTATATGGATAACTAATTGTTCCTGGAACAACTGAGCTGCCATTACAACTTTTTCAAAAGTCAGCTATGCATATATTTATGGATTTATTTCTGGATGCTCTAATTTGGTTCATTGGTCTCTTTGGTGATCTTAATACTAATGCCACAATATCTTGATTTACTATAGCTTTATAATAACTCTTATAATCAGATAGTATCAGTACTCCAACTTTATCCTTCATTTTCAAAGTTGTTTTGACTATTATAGATCCTTTTCATTTCCACATGAATTTCAGAGTCTGTCAATTTTGGCAAATTCTGAGATTGCATTGAGGCTATATATTAATTTGGTGACATCTTGACAATATTGGATTTTCTAACTCATAAACATGATCTCTCTATATTTATTTAGGTCTTTAATTTCTCTCAGCAATGTTTTGGTGATTTAATTTTTGAATCAATATTAACATTTAATGCTTTTGTATCCTAGGACTTATCCATAGGTGGAACAAAAACTCATGAAATTTACTAAAACTTTCACAAAAATATAGTCCTCCCACCTCCCCAATTCACTCCAACTTCAGGCTCCTCTTCCCTGACATACTAAGAAAATAAAAATACTTCAACTTTTCGGCCTTAAATGTTAAACATGGCAAACACAGAGAAACCAAGTTAAACCTAATACATACTTAGAAAAAATTAACAGAATAGCTTTGTATATAAGGCAATAAAAATAGTACTGTGGGTTTTTAGAGTAAGATAATCTTCTTAAAATGGCTATGATTTTTCAGCTCCTAAACTACTTTTGCCCAGAAAACTAAATATTCAAATCTCTGAAAAACTGGTGGGCAAACCCCATTTCATACCTCTGTGCTCTCTTAAGAATGTATAAGGTTGTGCCCTGCATACAGCAGGTGTGAAGCAACTCCTGGCAAATATTTAAGTACTAACTGGTCATATAAATGTGGGCCCAATTAGCCAGGCATGGTGGTGTGTGCCTGTAGTTCCAGCTACTTGGAAAGCTGAGGTGAGAGGTGAGCCCAGGAAGTAGAGATTACAGTAAGATTTGATTACACCACTGCACTCTGGCCTGGGCAATGAAGCAAGACCCTGACTCAAAAAAATAAAAATAAGAAAGAATAAGAAACAAATAGAAGTAAAAAATAAATGTGGGCCCACATGTAACAAGTAATCAGTATCTGTCTATGCTGTGCAAGAGACATGCTCATAATCAAAGAGGAAGACAGTCAATAAAAGAATAGAAGGCAAAAGACATTTTTAAGAAAGGAAAAGATAAATTGCCATTAAAAGGAGTTAAAAAGAATGAACTATAACTGTGGGACCACTAGAACAATTAAATATGGCCATGGAAATTCAGCATGTTTTATGTTCAACTTTTCATTTAAGCTGGGCTGTGAAAGGCGTTTAAGATTTTGTCCACAGCATACAGAATGACCTAAGGTTCTAGGTAACAAGATGAATCAAAGAAGCAAAACTTTGCATTTCTGTGCCAATTTCATGCCAGAAAATATAGGTTTTGCTTATCGCACTCCAAATTACTGAAAGCAACTCAAAGCTAACGTTTGCTCATGCTTTATTTTTCTAGAGGGCTGGGTGTTAAAGGCGAGACGATGACCTTATAAAAAATTAAATGCAGGTGATGTGGCAGAATGATATTTCCAGGTATGCTAAATTTTTAAAAGTTAGTCATATAATTAGTTTAGAAATTCAAAAAGATCCAGATGCCCTCACCATCTATGCCCTGCTGAGATTCCATGCAGAATGCTTCATCACAAAATTAGCCCCTCCATCCTCGACCACTATACTACATAGAGTGTGCCAGACATTTCAAAGGAAAATAGCACAGCTATTTACACACCTTATTCATTTCACCCCTGGGATCTATCCTTTGTTCTGTGTCATTTTCATTCAATCTGTGCTCTTTAAGGATTCCTTAACTGCCCTGTTATTTTCTGAGGGGGGAGGGGTGGAAATGTAACAACATTGACTATTGAAAGTATCTTCATATAAATAAAATATTCTCAGTATTTAAAAGCTTTGCTAACTTTCTCACCATGAAATAGCAGTTACATACCAAGCAAAACCTCAAGTGCCTGGTGTGAGCTCCAATCTAAAACAGAGAAATAAAGCAATGGATATTATGATAAAGGGACAGCAATTCATGTATTAATAAGAGTTACAATATTACAAACAGGTCTGTCCCCCAAAAGCACTCTCTTTCCATTTATTCAAGGCCAAAGTTATATTCTGTAGTGTATTCCTCCTGCAACAACCTCCAACTATATGGACAGAGCTTGCATAGCAATGTTAATCAACCAAACACAACAGCCAGAGTAATTTCCATAGACCCAATGCCTACAAAGGACACACAAGATATATCTGGTGCATGTGCACACTCCTCCAGGATGAATGCCATTTAAACTATTCCAGGGTAGTGGTGCTTATTCATCATGTTGTCATCTTCTCTAGGAAAGGAGGGAGGCAGGTGACTACCATGCACTCCAGTCTGGTGACCCTTCCCAACAACCAACTCCATTTTTTTTTTGAGTCAGGGTCTCACTCTGTCACCCAGGTTGGAAGTGCAGTGATGCAATCATGGCTCAATGCAGCCCCCAACTCCTGGGATCAAGCAATTTTCCCACCTCAGCCTTCCAAGTAGCTAAGATTACAGGCATGCCGTGCCTGGCCAGCTTTTGAAATTTTCCGTAGAGTCAGGATTTCGCTATGTTGCCCAGGCTGGCAGCTTCTGTTTCTTTAGCAAACTTTTCTTTCTGCAGCTTTCAGCTACGTCCTTTTTAACCCTCCTTAGGAGATGGCTAACAGCCAGCCCTAGGGACTGGAACACTCAGAAGATCACATTCAGGCAATCATCAGAATGCCCTTAGAGTAAAATAGAAAAAGTTAAATGCCTTTAGCTTCCTTGAAGACATGCCACTAGTTAAAATCTTGTTTTATTTTTTTCCAAAGGGAAATGAATAAAGTTCTTGATCTTCTGAAATTTAAAATGCTATAGGCAACCTCAAGAAGTGGAGTTAAAATTAAAAAGTGTGACATTCTGTATCCTGTTTTTTAAACTAACAACTTCAATAGCAAAAAACGAATGAAACCCACCAAATCCAATGGGACCCATGAACTAAGAACAAAAAGGAAAGAACAGTGCAATTATGATGAAGATTTGAATACAGAGCTCATGATTTGGAAGCAAGGATTGTTTCCAATTTCATTGTCCCTAAACATGTGATATTTTCTAAAACAAAGTGATATTGACATGATCAAACACACCCATAACTTTCCTTTGGAACAAGCTTGAAAATTAACATAAAGTCTGCTTTTCTTCCTCTTTCTTGCATATCCCTCCTAATGACTTCAGCATCCATCTTGGCTAGATGATCAAGGGTAACATCCATAGCGGTAAATCATGTTGATAGTATGTACCCTTGCTATGATGTGATAAGAATCACACTTTACCTTTGTGGCATTTTCTAATGCCATTCTCTTACAAAAGAAACCAGGGATTGTTAGAGAAATGGCTGATTCTAGGGCTGGGACAGGAAATACACAGATGAGCCTGGAGGAGCCAGAAACGAAAGAAACATTCAAATAACAAAAAAGTGAACAAACCCACATTGGTGGGTGTGTTTCAGATGGACATAGCTAAATGAAACAGCTCCTAGTGGACAAAGCTGGAACAATTTGAGCAACAAAATGAATAATGGTGAATTTGTGTACCCTTGACATGATATTATGAAAGTGGCCTAGAGCAGCTGTGCCCCTCTCAACAGTGCTAACCCTCCCCCGTTGCCACAGTGTCCTCATCATTCCTCACTGCAGTCCCAATGCTGTGTCTGCATGCCAATCAACATTCATTAACCACCTGATGCTGTCACAGGAGATAGTGTATTCCTCTCTTTGAAATGGGAAACTGAAACCAGATCAAATGGGCCATGCATTTAAAAAATGCATGGAGGCAATATTCTTGTATGTATGAAAATGGTGAATGTTCCTAAATATTTAGTGTGAAAAGTATCTATATAAAGATACCATTAAAAATAAACCATATTAAGAATGATAAGAAATGTGAGAAAGGGACATGATTCAAAATATTAATAAATGAAAAACCACGCAGTATCACCACAGATTCCACAGAAATACAAACCACCATCATAGATTACTACAAACAACTCATGCACATAAACCAGTAAACCTGGAATAAATGGATAAGTTCCTGGACACTTGCATCCTCCCAAGCCTAAACCAGGAAGAAGTCAAAACCCTGAATAGACCAGTAACAAGGGCTGAAGTTGAGGCAGCAATTGATAGTCTATCAAACAAAAAAAACCCAGGTCCAGATGGGTTCACAGAAGAATTCTACCAGACTTACAAAGAGGAGCTGGTACCACTCCTTCTGAAACTATTCCAAACAACAGAAAAAGAGGGAATCCTTCCCAAATCATTTTATGAGAGCAACATTATCCTGATACCAAAACCTGGCAGAGACTTAACAAGAAAAGAAAACTTCAGGCCTATATCCACGAAGAACATAGATGCAAAAATTTTCAATAAAATACTGGCAAACAGATTGCAACAGCACATCAAAAAGCTTATCCATCATGACCAAGTAGGCTTCATGCCAGGGATGCAAGGCTGGTTCAACATTCGCAAGTCTATAAACATAATTCCCCACATAAACAGAACCAAAGACAAAAACCACATGATTATCTCAATAGATGCAGAGAAGGCCTTCGACAAAATTCAGCAGCCCTTTATGCTAAAAAAAAAAAACTCTCAATAAACTAGGTATTGACAGAACATATCTCAAAATAATAAAAGCTATTTACGACAAACCCACAGCCAATATCATACTGAATAGGCAAAAACTGAAAGCATTCCCTTTGAAATCTGGCACTAGACAAGGATGCCCTCTCTCACCACTCCTATTCAATATAGTATTGGAAGTTCTAGCCAAACAATCAGGCAAGAAAAAGAAATAAAGGGTATTCAAATAGGAAAGGAGGAAGTCAAATGGTCTTTATTTGCAGATGATATGATTGTATATTTAGAAGTCCCCATTATCTCAGCTCCAAATCTCCTGAAACTGATAAGCAACTTCAGCAAAGTCTCAGGATACAAAATCAATGTGCAAAAAACACAAGCATTCCTATACACCAATAACAGACTTAAAGAGAGCCAAATCAAGAACAAACTGCCATTCACAATTGCTACAAAGAGAATAAAATACCTAGGAATACAACTAACAAAGAATGTAAAGGACCTCTTCAAGGAGAACTACAAACCACTCCTCAGGGAAATAAGAGAGGATACAAACAGATGGAGAAACATTCCATGCTCATGGTTAGGAAGAATCATTATTGTGAAAGTGGCCATACTGCCCAAAGTAATTTATAGATTCAGCACTATCCCCATCAAGCTACCAATGACCTTCTTCATAGAACTGGAAAAAAAAACCACCTTAAACTTCATATGGAACCAAAAGAGAGCCCACATAGTCAAGTCAATTCTAAGCAAAAAGAACAAAGCTGGAGGCATCACATTACCTGACTTCAAACTATACTACAAAGATATGGTAATCAAAACAGCATGGTACCAGTACAAAAAGAGATATATAGATCAATGAAACAGAACAGAGGCCTCGGAGGCAATGCCACTCGTCTACAACCATCTGATCTTTGACAAAACTCACAAAAACAAGCAATGGGGAAAGGATTCCCTGTTTAATAAAGGGTGCTGGGAAAACTGGCTACCCATGTGCAGAAAGCAGAAACTGGACTCCTTCCTGATACCTTACACTAAAATTAACTCCAGATGGATTAAAGACTTAAACGTAAGACCTAACACCCTAAAAACCTTAGAAGAAAATCTAGGCAAAACCGTTCAGGACACAGGCATAGGCAAGGACTTCATGACTAAAACAACAAAAGCATTGGCAACAAAAGCCAAAATAGACAAATGAGACCTAATTAAACTCCAGAGATTCTGCATAGCAAAAGAAACAATCATTAGAGTGAATCGGCAACCAACAGAATGGGAAAAAATTTTTACAATCCACCCATCTGACAAAGGGCTAATATTCAGAATCTGCAAAGAACTAAAACAGATTTACAAGAAAAAAACAAGCCCCTTCAAAAGTGGGTGAAGGATATGAACAGACACTTTACAAAAGAAGACACATATATATATATATATATATATATATATATATGTATATATATATATATATGTATATATATATGAGGCCAAAAAACATGAAAAAATGCTCATTGTCACTGATCATTAGAGAAATGCAAATCAAAACTACATTGTGATACGATGTCAAGCCAGTTAGAATGGCAATCATTAAAAAATCTGGATACAACAGATGCTGGAGAGGATGTAGAGAAATAGGAACACTTTTACACTGTTGCTGAGAGTGTAAACTAGTTCAACCATTGTGTGGTGGTGCTTCCTCAAGGACCTAGAAATAGAAATTCCATTTGACCCAGCAATCCCATTTTGGGTATATATCCACAGGATTATAAAGCATTCTATTATAAGGACACATGCACACGAATGTTCATTGCAGCACTGTTTACAATAGCAAAGACTTGGAACCAACCCAAATGCCCATTGATGATAGACTGGACAGAGAAAATGTGGCACATATACACCATGGAATACTATGCAGCCATAAAAAACGATGAGTTTGTGTCCTTTGTAGGGACATGGATGAAACTGGAAACCATCATTCTCAGCAAACTGACACAAGAACAGAAAATCAAACACTGCATGTTCTCACTCATAGGTGGGTGTTAAACAATGAGAACACATGGACACAGGGAGGGGAGCATCACACACTGAGGTGTGTGTGGGTGAACTAAGGGAGGGACAGTGGGGGGGTGGGGAGTTGGGGAGGGATAACATGGGGAGAAATGCCAGATATAGGTGATGGGGAGGAAGGCAGCAAACCACGTTGCCATGTATGTACCTATGCAACAATCCTGCATGTTCTTCACATGTACCCCCAAACCTAAAACACAATAATATATATAAAAAAGAAATTTCAGCTCTTTAAATTTTAATACAAATAAAGTAATATTGCTTATAGAACAGCTTCACTTAATTATGTTACTCGCTTTAAGTCATATGTATTTGTTGAATTCTGGTATGGACCCTCTAGGAGAAGCTTGACTGGGCTCTCCTTATTATAAAGCTATATAAATCAAGACAGTGTGGCATTAGTGTAAGGATATACAGATAAATGGAAGAGACTAGAGAATTTAGAAATCATTCCTCCTACATATAGTCAGTTGATTTCTGGCTAATATGCCAAGGCAATTCAATGGGGGAAAAGGATAATCTCTTCAGTAAATAGTGCTGGAATGAATGGATATCCATGTTTAAAAAAAAGTATATGTGGAGAAAGAGGGACCCTTGTACATGGCTGGTGGGAATGTAAATTGGCATAGCCATTGTGGATAACAGTATGGAAGCTCTTCAAAATATTAAAAATAGCTACCAAATGATGCAGCAATACCATTACTGGATATATGGATACACACACACACACACACACACACACACACACACACAGACACATGCACAGACACACACACACACATATATATACACACACATATATATTCCTCTGGAGATATATATATATATATATATCTCCAAAGGGATATGAAATCAGAATGTCAAAGAGAATGCCCATGTTTATTGCAGCACTATTCATAATAGCCAAGACATGAAATTAACCTAAGTGCCTGTCAACAGATGAATGGATCAAGAAAACACGGGATATATATACACACAATAGGGTATAGCCTTAGAAAAGAAGGAAACCCTGTAATTTGCAACAACATGAAAAAACTGGGAGGACATTCTGTTGAGTAAAATATGCCAGGCTAAGAAAGACACATACCAATGGTCTCACTGATAAATGTAATCTTAAAAAGTCAAACTCATAGCAACAGAGAGTAAAATGGTGGTATCAGAGGCTGGACAGGGAGTGAGGGGTGGGAGGCATGGGGTGGGGGCTGTTGGTCAAAGGACATAAAATTTTACTTAGAAGAAATAAGTTCAAGGATCTACTGTACATCACGGTGACTATCGTTAATATATTGTATAACTAAAAATTGCAGAGAGATTTTTAAGTGTTCTTATTACAAAAAAAATTATAACCACGTGAGGTAATATATATGTTAATTAGCTTGATTTAACCATTCCATAATGTATACATGTATCAAATCATCATGTAGTACAACATAAATATATAACATTTTCATTGACTAAAAAATTTAAAAAGAAAAAGAACACCTATATCTCATATTATTAAAAAAAAATTAAGTTAAAATGGGATTATGAACCCAAACACAAAAGCTAAAGTTTTTAAGTTTATAAACTTCTAGAAAAAGATATGGGAGAAAATCTTTGAGGTCTTAGGGTAGGCAAAACTTCTTTAAATAGGACATAAGTAATAGGAAACTTAAAAGAAATAAATAAATTGGACTTCATCAAAACTAAAATTTTCTACTTTTCAAAAGATACTGTTAGGAAAAATTTAAAAGTAATCCATAGACCGGGAGAATATATCCTAATACATATATCTGACAAAACACTAGTAATTCAGAATGCATAGAACTTCATAGCTTAATTTAAAAAAGACAACCCGGCCAGGCATGGTGGCTCAAGCCTGTAATCCCAGCACTTTGGGAGGTCGAGGCGGGTGGATCACGAGGTCGAGAGACCGAGACCATCCCGGTCAATATGGTGAAACCCCGTCTCTACTAAAAATACAAAAAATTAGCTGGACATGGTGGCACGTGCCTGTAATCCCAGCTACTCAGGAGGCTGAGGCAGGAGAATTGCCTGAACCCAGGAGGCGGAGGTTGTGGTGAGCTGAGATCGCGCCATTGCACTCCAGCCTGGGTAACAAGGGCGAAACTCCGTCTCAAAAAAAAAAAAAAAAAAAAAAAAAAAAAAGACAACCCAATTTAAAAAGGGGGTGAAAGATATGAATGGACATTTCATCAAAATATATGAATGACCTATTAGCACACAAAAAGATGCTCTGTGTCATCACTCATTACAGAAATGGAAATTAAAACCACAGTAAAAATAAAATTTTAGAAATTAAAATTTAAAAGCAGAAATTAAAGCCACCACTGACCCACCAGAATGGCTAAAATGAAAAGACTGGCAATACCAGGACCTGATGATGATGTGGAGTAATTGGGTGTCATATGCATTCTTGGTGGGAGTAAAGGAAAGGTAACAACTACTTGGGAAAAAATTTTGGTAGTTTTCAATAAAGTTATAAAACAGTACACAGCAATTCCTTTCCTAGGTATTTACTGCAGAGAATGTAAGTTTATGTCCACACAAAACCTTGTGCCTGAATGTTCAAACAGCTTCACTCATAATATCCATAAGCTGGAAACAGCCCAAATGTTCATCAACTTGTAAATAGATAAGCAAACCATGTAACAATGGATTGCATTTCAGTAAGAGAAATAAGTGATATGCATAATAACATGTACCAATTTCCAAAACATCATGCTAGGTAAAAGTAGACAGAGAAAAGGCCTCATATTCTATTATTCCACTTACATGAAATTCTAGAATAGGTACATTAATCTACAGTGATGCAAAGCAGGTCAGAGGCTGAAAGTGGTGACAGCTGACTGCAAAAGATCATAGGTGACAGTGTGACACTTACCAGGGTATATGAATTTACTAACATGAAGCAAACTCCACACTTCAAATGAGCACACTTTCGTTTAGGTAAACTATACCTCAAGAAAGGTGATTTAAAATAAAATCAACATAATTAGGTGGTTTCTATGAGAACTCACAACTGAAAAATTAACACTCCCATAGCAGTAAAACACAAATACCCAAATCTCAGTTTGTAAATATTTTCCAGTAAAGAGAAACAGGGCTCCTTTTCCTTGGAGAAGAGGCTGATTTCAGATCTGACACACTCATGGAATACTGAAAGTATGAGATAAGCCTAAGATATCTTGTGCCAAAAAAGCAAAGACGTGCTCAAAGATAAACAAAGACAAGTTCAGTGAAGACAGAAGCTGGTCTGAATGGTTCCTGGCCAATCTGCGGACGATGTAAACATCAAAAAGAATGACATCGATGGATTAAAACACATGGTGAGAAAAAATGACCCACCAGTCTATAATTACATAGTGTGTGTGGGCTATTCTTGGGTAAAAGTTGTTGGAAAACAAGATATTCTCATTGTCTCAAGGTAATACCCCTGGGGTTACTTGTTAATTACACGAGGAAAATGTGCCTTCACAATGAGATATGGCAGTCACTTCCTTGGCCAAGTGGTCAAGCTTGGCATCACCATAAAAAAGATGACCTGGGCCGAGCGTAGTGACTCACACCTGTAATCCCAGCACTTTGGGAGGCTGAGGTGGGTGGGTCACCTGAGGTCAGGAGGTCAAGACGTGCCTGACCAACATGGAGAAACCCTGTCTCTACTAAAAATAAAAAATGAGCTGGGCATGGTGGTGCATGCCTGTAATCCCAGCCACTCAGGAGGCTAAGACAAGAGAATCACTTAAACCTGGGAGGTAGAGGTTGCAGTGAGCCAAGATCGCCATTGCACTCCAGCCTGGGCAATAAGAGCGAAACTCTGTCTCAAAAAAAAAAAAAAAAGAAAAGAAAAAAAAAGACCTGGCAATATATGCTGCCTCATTGGATGCAAGGAGGAAGACAATATAACCTATGTGGTGCCCTTGACAAAGAGATTTGGACTAAATACAGTTACCAGGAAACATATGACGGCTGGGGAAACTAAACTGCCAAATGCAATTTGTATGTGTGTGGACTTATCATAGCCAAATCTATGAGCTGTTTAAATGTTTATTTTCCCCGAAGTTTCTATAGGAAAGCAGCAACTGTTGTAGAATAGAATCACAGCTAGGAGTAAAATTATTTTGTATAGTGGTGTAATTACGGTAATGATGCTGGGGAAGCACAAGAGTTACTGCTTTGGAAGTCCCCCCAACCACAGTGCCACCAATGTTAAAATGCATTCCTTCTGGAAAAGTCAAATGAGCCTTTTCTATCCCACTATCCCTTGCATGAATCTGCATATTTCAGTAAAATGTGATGTTTACTGAAAATATAAATTTAACTAATTGCCCATTACCGTATTAATCTTCATCTGGATATCAAAAGGAAAACTTTATACAAAATTAAATTATACTTAGGTTTGCACAAAAATGCAGCAGATTAGCATGTCTAACATACTCCAACAACCTAAGTCGTTGCCCCCTTTAAAACTGGAATCTTTGCTGCGTATTCCCCCAAATGGGTTTCAAGCATCCTGAGTTCTTTAATGGCAGACAGCATGTTGCTCGCCTCTGTGGCAGCGAGTCCAACAGGTAACAGCAGGTTTGTCTAGCTCACTTGGCATGGGGATCTGGGGCTCTTCATAACAGGATAGCTGGTATCATTATCCACTAGGCTTTTCATATAATAGGCAAAGTCAGATACAAAGGAGCTACTCTACATCTCAAAAAAGTAATAAATTAACACAACTGTCTTGAAAGCATAATATTTTTCCTTCTTAAAAAATTATGGTCTCAGGCCGGGCGCGGTGGCTCATGCCTGTAATCCCAGCACTTTGGGAGGCCGAGGCGGGTGGATCACGAGGTCAAGAGATCGAGACCATCCCGGTCAACATGGTGAAACCCCGTCTCTACTAAAAATACAAAAAATTAGCTGGGCATGGTGGCGCGTGCCTGTAATCCCAGCTACTCAGGAGGCTGAGGCAGGAGAATTGCCTGAACCCGGGAGGAGGAGGTTGCGGTGAGCCGAGATCGCGCCATTGCACTCCAGCCTGGGTAACAAGAGCGAAACTCCGTCTCAAAAAAAAAAAAAAAAAAAAAAATTACGGTCTCAGAATGTCTTCTGGCGAGCGCTCTCTCTCTCTCTCTCTCTCTCTCTCTCTCTCTCTGTGTGTGTGTGTGTGTGTGTGTGTGTGTGTGTAGGGACAGCGAGAGAGGGACTGAGGCATGTATTGGATTATTCAACTACTTAACATCACTGCATAAAAGGGAGCTCAGTTCACTGCAGGAATGGTTGCCTTGGCCACACTCAATTTATTTTCCCAAATGAGTACTGACCCAGAGACCTCTGCTCTAGTTTACTTAGTACTAGGATAATGTGAGGAAATTTAAATTGCTGCATTTCTCTTTCTTAACTTTTCCATATGAAAACCAACTATCCATCTCCCCTTCTTCCCAGGGAGAATGGAGGAAAAGAAGTCTCTAAAGTACTCAGACATTCTTAAAAGATGTTATTCACCATCCACTTTCAAAATCAGGTGTAATATTCCAAGCATATTACAGAGATCATACACTCCCATATTCCACCACCATGACCACACACGTACATAGAGCATTCTCTTATAGCTTTTTTTTTTTTTTTTTAAAGACCGAGTCTCACTCTGTCACCCAGGCTGGAGTTCAGTGGCATGATCATAGCTCACTGCAACCCTGACCTCCTCCTGGGCTCAAGCAATCCTCCTGCCTCAGCCTCCCACCTAGCTGGGGACTTCAGGTATGTACCACCACACTCAGCTAATTTTTTATTTTTTGTAGAGACAGGGCTTTAGTACATTTTCCAGGCTGGTCTTGAACTCCTGGGTTCAAGCAATCCTCCTGCCTTGGCCACCCAAAGTGCTAGTATTATAGGCATGAGCCACTGCACCCAGCCTTACAGCAAGTATCGAGAAAAGCACACATTTCTACTTTTTCCCCATGCAAAAAGATGTAATTTCTCTACTTAGAGAAATGAAATATAATATTCTTTATTTTCTTATTCTTCAATTCCATTCCCTGCTCCATTTAAGATCCTTCCACCTCTGGGTTTCTCAGCCTCTAATATCTAATACTGCTTGAAAAAAGAATTTAAGGCAATTACACAGACATATAGCTAAAATTGAACAATGAGTGAAAAATCAATGACATTCCTATATACAAACAACTATCACGGAAACAGCATTACAAAAGCAAGCGAAAATATGCAGTGCTAGGCATCAAATTACTGGGAATAGTGTAGGAACATGAAGAAAATCACAAACTTTACCATGAAACCTGAGCGAGTCCAAGGATGGGCTGTGGTGGACACTGTTGGCTGCCTACTCAATATCTACTTTCTTCTCTTCTTTATTGGCTGAGCCTCATTTTGGTTCGAATGGTAACCAGCCCTTCCCCCATATGACTACCAAGAGGCTGATGTTTTCTCAATGCCAGGGTTAAATCTTGAGTTGTCAGCAATTATTGTGGGGTCTGGCAGTCCCGGCCATCAGAGGAAGTGTGCTGAGTTGCTTCTGGGAAAGGTGCCCTCACTCCTAAGCATGGTCCCTTTCTGTCTCAGCATATTGCCATGTCTGGTTGTGATGGCTGAACTATGGGAGCCACTGTGCAACCAGGAAGAGAACCGGCCTGAAGACAAAGCTGACGTTGTGAGGATGACAGAGTAGAGAGTGACGGAAAGACTCCAGGACTGTAAGGACACCACTGAGTCACTAAGTCAGGCAGCCCTAAAACCTGCTGTATATCTGAACTTCCTTTTAAGGGAATGTGTTGTCTTCCTCAACACCTTTCCTCTTCCTAAGCTCACAGAAAGACTCCATGTCTCAGCATCCTCTGAAGTTAGGATAGGGTCATATGACTGATGACTGATTTATGGGCACTGAAGCATGAGCAAAATTCATATAAGTGAATTTCCAGCCTGGTCCTTAAAAACAATCTGTATGATCCACCAGCCCTCTTCCCTTGCAGGGGTGATTTTACAAGTCATGTGTTGCTTATAAAGTGACATATCTGAGTACTAACGCTGCCCAGGAGAGTTGCCAACCCCTGGCAAACTTTATGGGACCACGCAATAAGCTTTTACTGTATCAAGCCTCTCAGAAGTCAGGGTTTCCCTCCAGCAATAGCCAATATTTATTCTGCTAATATAGTGAGATAATATATGGGCTTAGTGTTGAAGCCAGTTTGAGTTGGGATTTTTTTCACCTGTAGCTAAAAGCTTCCTATTTGGCATATTTTACATTCTGTTGGACCAGAAGTCTCAACGATATACAAGACTCTTCACATGAATGCCCAAAGCTTGCTGACAATAGCTCCCTGGCATGTAGCTATTCTAGGCTGTTGGTTTGGTGCAAGGCCATAAAAGCTTTAACCACAGTATGAGGGAGAAATGCAGCATAATTTTATGTAAATAAACCTAAGGCATCTAACAAAGACGAGTGCCTAAATGGAAGAGAGTCAAGTACACCAAGGACATCGTCCCCAGGGAGCTACTGCTAGGAGCTATACAGATCATCTCTGTGTAAGATTCACATTTACTAGGACCTGACTCACAAGAAAGTGGAAGCTTTCCATTTTGGCTGTCTTTGACTAAATAGGCTCTTTGAACAGCAGGACTGAAGTTTAATTTTTCCACCCATTAATAAAGCACTAAAGCGCTATGCTATTGAATACAGAGAAGTACCTTGTGCCAAATTCTAATTTCCAAAATAAATAGAGCATTTATGAGAATTTGAATTTGAAAAAAAATGTTTCACAGTTAGAAGCAGTGGACTAGAGGTACACACAGCAATATAAACCTTAAAAACATGGTACAGCATGAAAAAAATGTTTTACTCTATAATGACATTTATGTACATTAAAAATATTATACATAAAGCACTCTACATTTCATAAGGATACATACGAATATAAAAATGCATGGCATAGACATTAGATGACTGAGGATAAGGATAAAGGGAAATCAACACAAGAGGAAATTTGCATAGAATTATGTTAACATGTTGGAACTGGATGTAGGATGAACTCTTATGTCTATACTCGAAATCAAAGAGAAAAAAATTCTCAGCTTCTCCTGCTAGAAAACATACTCAGAATATGTGATAGCTGGATAACAGGGAGGGAACCCAAGATCACAGAAGTCAAGGACTTCATGACTAAAACACCAAAAGCAATGGCAACAAAAGCCAAAATAGGCAAATGGGATCTAATTAAACTAAAGAGCTTCTGTACAGCAAAAGTAACTATCATTAGAGTGAACCAGCAACCAACAGAATAGGAGAAAAATTTTGCAAGCTACCTGTCTGACAAAGGGCTGATATCCAGAGTCTACAAAGAACTTAAACAAATTTACAAGAAAAAAACAACCCCAACAAAAAGTGGGTGAAGGATATGAACAGACATTTCTCAAAAGAAGACATTTATGCAGCCAGTAAACATGAAAAAAAAAAAAACCTCAACATCACTGGTCATTAGAGAAATGCAAATCAAAACCACATTGAGATACCATCTCACACCACTTAGAATGGCGATCATTAAAAAATCTGGAGACAGATGCTGGAGAGGATGTGGAGAAACAGCAACACTTTTACACTGTTAATGGGAGTATAAATTAGTTCAACCATTGTGGAAGACAGTGTGGCAGTTCCTCAAGGATCTAGAACTAGACATATCATTTGACTCAGCAATCCCATTACTGGGTATATACCCAAAGGATTATAAATCATTCAGTTATAAAGACACATGCACACATATGTTTATGCAGCACTGTTCACAATAGCAAAGACTTGAAACCAATCCAAATGCTCATCAATAATAGACTGGGTAAAGAAAATGTGGCACATATAGACCATGGAATACTATACAGCCATAATGAAGGATGAGTTCATGTCCTTCGCAGGGACATGGATGAAGCTAGAAACCATCATTCTCAGCAAACTAACACAAGAACAGAGAACCAAACATTGCATGTTCTTACTCATAATTGGGAGTTGAACAATGAGGACACAGGACCAGAGGGAGGGGAACATCAGACACCAGAGCTGTTAGGGGTGGGGTGCTAGGGGAGGAATAGCAGGGGGTGGGGGGATAGGTGAGGGATAGCACTAGGAGAAATAACTAATGTAGATGACCAGGTGATAGATGCAGCAAACCATCATAGCACATGTATACCTATGTAACCAACCTGCATGTTCTGCACATGTACCCCAGAACTTAAAGTATAATAAAGTAAAATTTTAAAAAGGTAGAAATCTTCCAAATTTGAAAAAGCTTTTCCTGGAACAGTAAGTACACTCTTTGTAGCACAGTGATTTTGTATACTGCAACTTTGCTGAAGTTGTTTGTCAAATCTAGGAGCTTTTGGGCAGACACTATGGAATTTTCTAGGTATAAAATCATATTGTCTTACTTTCTCTCTTCCTATTTGGATGCCTTTTCTTTCTTTCTCTTGTTTGATTGCTCTGCCTAGGACTTCCAGTAGTATGATGAATGCGAGTGGTGATAGTGGGCATCCTTGTCTTATTCCACAAGGGGAATGCTTCTAGCTTTTGTTGTTTCAGTATGATGTTGGCTGTGGTTTTTCACAGATGGCTCTTATTATTTTGAGGTATGTTCCTTCGATGCCTAGTTTGTTGAGAGTTTCTAACATAAGGGGTGATGAATGTTACTGAAAGCCTTTTCTGCATCTATTGAGATTATCAATTGGCTTTTCTTTTTGGTTCTGTTTGTGTGATAAATCATATTTATTGATTTAAATATAGTGAACCAATCTCACATGCCAGGGATAAAGCCTACTTGAATCATGGTGAATTAGTTTTTTGATGTGCTGCTGAATTCAGTTTGTTAGTATTTTGTTGAGAATTTTTGCATCTATGTTTGTCAAGGATATTGGCTTGAGGTTTTCTTTTTTTGTTGTGTCTCTCCCAGGTTTTGGTATCAGGATGATGATGGCCTTACAGAATGAGTTAGGGAGGAGTCCCTCTTCCTTACTTTTTTGGAATAGTTTCAGTAGGAATGGTACCAGCTCTTCTTTATACATCTGGCAGAATTTGGCTGTGGATCCATCTAGTCCAAAGGTTTTTTGGTAAGTAGGCTTTTTATTACTGATTCAATTTTGGAACTTGTTATTGGTCTATTCAGGGTTTCAATTTATTCCTGGTTCAATCTTGGGAGGTTGCATATTTCCACAGATTTATCTGTTTCTTGTAGGCTTTTTAGTTTGTCTGCATAGAGGTATTTGTAATAGTCTTTTACAGTTTTTTTTGTTTGTTTTGCAATTCTGTAGGGTTGATAGTAATGTCCTCTTTGTCATTTCTGATGAAGTTTATTTGAATCTTCTTTCTTTTTTGATTAGTCTCACCAGTGGTTTATCGATCTTATTTACTGTTTCAAAGAACCAACTTCTGGTTTCATTGATCTGTTGTATGATTTTTCATATCTCAATTTCATTCAGTGCTGTTCTTATTTTGGTTATTTCTTGTCTTCTGCTAGCTTTGAGGTTGTTTTGCCTTGTTTTTCTAGTTCCTCTAGGTGCAATGTTAGGCTGTTAATTTGAGATCTTTGTAACTTTTTGATGGGGGTGTTTAGTGCTATAAACTTCTCTCTTAATACTGCTTTAGCCGTGTCCCAGAGGTTTTGGTATATTTTCTCTTTATTTTCAATAGTTTCAAAAAAATTCTTAATTTCTGCCTTAATTTCAATGTTTACCTAAAAGTCATTCAGGAGTAGGTTGTTTGATTTGCATGTAACTATATGGTTGGAGTGATCTTCTTGGGACAGATTTCTATTTTTGTTATGCTGTGATACAAAAGTGTGGTTGGTGTGATTTTGGTGGTGTTGAATTTGCTAAGAATTGACTTATGGCTGATTGTGTGGTTGACTTTAGAGTATGTGCCATATGGCAATGAGAAGAATGTATATTCTGTTGTTTTGGGGTGCAGAGTTCTGCAGATGTTTGTTGGGTCCATTTGGTCAAATATTAAGTTCAGGTCCCAAATATCTTTGATATTGTTCTGTCATGATGATCAACTACTGTTAGTGAAGTATTGAAGTCTCCCAGTGTTATTTTGTGGTTATCTGCAACTCTTCATAGGTCTCTAAGAACTTGTTCTGTGAATCTGCATGTTCCTGTGTTGGGTACATATATATTTAGGATAGTTAATTTTTGTTGAATTGAACCCTTTATGATTATGTCTTTTTGTCTTTGTCCTTTTTGATCATTGCTGGTTTAAAGTCTGTTTTAAAATTAGAATAGCAACCCGTTTTCTTTTCCCTACGTGGTAGATTTTTCTCTATCCCTTTATTTTAAGCCTATGAGCATCATTGCAGGTGAGATGGATCTCTTGAAGACAGCCTACCATTGTGTCTTTTTTCTTTATCTAATTTGCCATTCTGTACCTTTTAAGTGGGGCATTTTGCTTGTTTACTTTTAATGTCAATATTGATATGTTTGGATTTGATCCTGTCATCATGATGTCAGCTGGATATTATGCAGACTTGATTGTGTAGTTGCTTTATAGTGTTCAAAGGCCTAGTCCTTAAGTATATTTTTGTCGTGGCCAGTAACGATCTTCTGTTTCCATATTTGGCACTCACTTAAGGACCTCTTGTAAGGCAGGTCTGGTGGTAATGAATTCCCTTACCATCTGCTTGTCTGAAAAGGATCTTGTTTCTACTTTGCTTATTAAGCTTAGTCTTGTTGCACAGGAAATACTTGGTTGGAATTTTTTTTTTAAAGAATGCTGAATATAGGCCTCCAATCTCTCCTGGCTTTTAGTGTTTCTTTTGAAAGTTCTGCTGTTATCCTCATGTGAATCCTTTTGTACGTGACCTGCTCCTTTTCTCTAGCTGCCTTTAGTATTTTTTCTTTCATATTGACCTTGGAGAATCTGATGCCTATGTGTCTTGGGGATGGTCATCCTATATAGTATCTCACAGGAGTTTTCTGTATTTCCTGAATTCGAATGTTGGCCTCTGTAGCAAGGTTGGAAAAATTGCTTTTTCTCCCTCTATTTCAAGGATGTCAATGAATCACAGATTTAGTCTCTTTACATAATCCCATATTTCTTAGTTTTGTTCACTCTTTTTAATTCTTTTATTATTTTTGTCTGAGTTGATACCATAAAAAACCCTGACATCACCACTATATAACCTATACACACAACAAAATTGCACTTGTAACCCATAAATTTGTATTAATAAAACACTTTCCCCCAAAATTTTAAAAATAAAATCTAACAGCATCAAAAATAATACTTACAAATAAACTTAACGAAGAAGGCAAAAACTACAGATGCTGAAAACTATAAAACACTCATGAAAGAAATTAAAGACCACATAAATAAATGGAACAAAATTCCACATTTATAGACTGGAAGAGTTAATATTGCTAAGATGTCAATACTACTAAAGAATACAGAGTCAATGCAATCTCTATCAAAATCCCAATGATGTTTTTGGCAGTAACAGAATGATAATGCAACCTAAAATTCATATGGAATCTTGAGGCACCCTGAATAGCCAAAAGAATCCTGAAAAGAATAAATAAATCACACTTCCCAATTTCAAAACTTACAACAAAGCTACATTAATCAAAACAGTGTAGTACTGGCATAAAGATAGCCATACAGACCAATGGAATAGAATAGAGCACCCAGAAATAAACCCTATGCAATTGCCTTTGCAAAACAGTGAGAAAATTATGACAGTGAAAGATCTGATCTAACTAGCTCCCATCTTGCCTTTACCCTCCAAATGCCCTTAGTCATTCTTGGGATTGTGTCAAGCTAACTTTGGAAGAAATTCAGTTTGTAATTATAGTATATATGTGTATATACTCAAAAGAATGGAAAGCAAGGACTCAAACAGATTATGTGTACACTAGTATTTATACCAGCATTATTCACAATAGGTAAAATGTGAAAGTAACACAAGTGTCCATCAAGAAATAAATGGGGCCGAGGTAGGTGAATCACAACATCAGGAGTTCAAGACCAGCCTGGCCAAGATGGTGAAACTCTGTGTCTACTAAAAACACAAAAATTAGCCGGGCACAGTGGCAGGCTCCTATAATCCCAGCTACTCGAGAGCCTAAGGCAGGAGAATTGCTTGAACCTGGGAGATGGAGGCTGCAGTGAGCTGGGATCTGCCACCACATTCTATCTTGGGTGACATGGCAAGACCTCATCTCAAAAAAAAAAAAAAAAAAGATAAATGGTTAAGCAAAATCTGGAATATACATATAATAGAATATTATTCAGCCCCCAAAAGGAATTAAATTCTGATACATGCTACAATGTGACTGAACCTTAAGGGCATTAAGTGAAATAAACCAGATACAAAAGTATAAATAGGGTATGATTCCACTTATACGAGGTACCTAATTCATGGAAACAGAAAGGAGATTAGAGATTATCAGATTAAACGAATAATGGTGAATGTACATTTTTACCACACTGAAAGTTATCAGGGTAAATGTAAAATGGCAAATGTATATTTTACTGCAATAAAAAACCCAGGAATACTCAATTTTTGTTCTTCCCAGTGCTTTTCTTCATGTTTAGAGGAAAGAAACATAACAAAAAACAGAATAGACATGAACTTTTTTTTTTTTTTTGACACAGAGTCTCACTCTAACACCCAGGCTGGAGTGCAGTGGAGCAATCATAGGCCACCATAGCCTCAAACTCCAGGGCTCAAACAATCCTCCCACCACAGCCTCTTGAGTAGCTCGGGGTACAGGCACATGCCACCACACCCAACTATGAAATTTTTTTTTTGTAAACATGGGATCTCATGATGTTACACAGGCTGGTCTTGAACTCCTAGGCTCGAACCATCCTCCTGCCTGAGCCTCCCAAAGTGCTCGGATTACAAGTGTGAGCCACCATGCCTGGCTGGCAGGTACTTTTAAATGTCACTGGATTTACAAGAGCCGATGAAATGAACCACACCTATATTTTAAACTATAGGACAATCAACCAATTTTCAGAGGAACAGCAGGGATTGCTGTAAAGCAGAAACTGTAAGCACTGTCAACCCAACCTCTTAACTTTTTTTTAAATCCTAAAACAAAGGGGAAGACCAAGACCAGAAAACATAAAAGCCCCAAAACCTGTCTTATCAGCATACACAGCAGGAAGCAAAATTAGAGGCAAATAGTTAAATTCATTAAAGAAGAATGAAGAAAGTTAAAAGAAATTTTCATTAAAGTGAAAATAATTAACAGTTAGGTCACGAGCCCCAAACACTGTGATGACTGTCATCAGAGCTTTTCTGCAGAGCAAGGCTGCAGATCCTCTGATATAAAAGACTTCCCAAGAATGTCTCTAGCACTCTTGCCAGTGTGAACAGATGTAGCTGAGGAACTTATCAAAGTTATAAAAATCTCCCCAAACTGTCATTTGACCTTTAAAAATGATACTGGCATTTCCATCTTGCAATGCCCAGTTTATTTAGAAGAAAAGCAACACGTCCACATATGGACCATACTTAAATCTGCATTCCCATCAGCCAACAGAGCAGCACCTTGGGGCCACTATGACTGCTAGGGTTGGTACAGCTACAGTAGCTAGTGGCTTTGTGATATCTTGTCTTCCGGAGCCTTTCCACAGCTCCTGCTGCCCCAGACTCCTGCGAGATGTACAAATGGACAGTGAAGTTACTCTATTCACCCATTTTACACATCTGTCACCTTGTTTAATTCTCACAATCCTATGCATTATCATCAGGTCCTATGAGGAAGCTGGATATCAGGGCTTTTCCTCATTTGTAAAGCAGACGATGAAAATTAAACAGCAGCACATACACATCTGAACGCCAAGGGTGGGACCCAGCATACAGTAAAAAAATTTAAAAAGCACTAGTCAGTTCCCTTGAGGTCATGGGAGCCTCTGGCTCAGCCAGGACTGGAGGCCACATCTTCCAGGTCCTTATGCTCTTTCTACCAAAACAGCAGTTTTTCAGAGTGCGAGTACATGGTACCTGAATGTAGACAACTCCATGGAATATGTGAATGCAGATAGCTTTAAGTTAGGGAATAAATTCTCATATCCTTGGCATTCCTACATAGGGCACAAGCTTTCCTAAAACTGATTTACTTGGATGGGACAGTTTCTCCATCCTTCTCCCTTTCCCCACCCCACCCTGCTTCACATCACCCTTCTCTCACTTCACAAGGGGCCTGACAGCTCACCCATCCTGTATTGTCATTAAATGCATTGTACCACATAGTAAAACCTCCAGGGCACCAAAGAAAGGTAATCAGAAATAATTGCTATCTTTATTAAGAAAGCTAATGTGTCTAATGAATGGGTAATAAATCCTTTGGGGCAACCAGAGGTTTCTAATTATTTGTGTTCCACAAAACTGAAGGCGACCTCATATCATTAATAAATCATTAAAATAGGTTTTGCTGAAAGATTACCATGTAATTTTTGGCTTAAAGTTTGAGGGTTCAGGCCGGGCGCGGTGGCTCAAGCCTGTAATCCCAGCACTTTGGGAGGCCGAGGCGGGCGGATCACGAGGTCAAGAGATCGAGACCATCCTGGTCAACATGGTGAAACCCCGTCTCTACTAAAAATACAAAACATTAGCTGGGCATGGTGGCGCGTGCCTGTAATCCCAGCTACTCAGGAGGCTGAGGCAAGAGAATTGCCTGAACCCAGGAGGCGGAGGTTGCGGTGAGCCGAGATCGCGCCATTGCACTCCAGCCTGGGTAACAAGAGCAAAACTCCGTCTCAAGAAAAAAAAAAAAAAAAAAAAAAGTTTGAGGGTTCAAAAAATTGAGGAACACTGCTGTGAGAAATGCTTCCCACCTTAACTACTTTACATTTGAAAAAGTTAACCTAATAGGTATGAAATTCATACTAAATTCTATCTCTAGCAATCTGTAACATTCGTCAATGAATACAGAATATATGATCAACAACAAAATGTTCCATCCATCGCTAAGAAATCAATTTTTAATAAATGTAGCTTTTATGTTTAATAGTTAATTACCCAACCCTGTAACATTTATTGTTGTCTTGATTCGTTGTTTACCAATACTAATTGTAATGGTAAGTCAATCCTAAAGCTTTTCTAAGACAGACGCCACAGGATTTTAAAACTTTAAATTCTATCTATATTCTTTTTGTCATTGTAGATACGTGTGACAGGGAGATAAGCATGAACCTCAAAATATTATGCTAAAATTCCGAGGAGGAATAAAGACAGAAAAAAAGAGCAATATAAAATATTCAAAAGTAGCTGGGTGTGGTGGCTCACACCACTAATGCTAGTACTTTGAGAAGGTGAGGCGGAAGGACTACTTGAAGCCAGGAGTTCAAGGCCAGCCAGAGAAACATAGGAGGACCCTACCTCTTAAAAAAAATTTTTTTTTAATTAAAAAATTAGCCAGGCATGGTGGCATGTGCCTGTAGTCCCAGCTACTCAGGAGGCTGAGGCAGGATAACTGATTGACCAAGGGAGGTTGAGGCTGCAGTAAGCTGTGACTGTGCCACTACACTCCAGTCTGGGCAGCAGAGAGAGAGCCTGTCTCACTTTAATAAAAAATTATATATATATATCCATCCAAATGTCATTGAAAAATATGTTTATTAAATGAATGGTGGTGGGTATAAAACCGTTAACAATATTTATAGAATCCACTGGATATATTTAAGTTTCATTACAAATGCCAACATTTATAATGCATGCTTTGTAACACTTTAAAATGATTTTTAAAATGTTAAAATGTACATGTCAATCTAAAAAATATCTCAGAGGGTTAATTTTACAAAATTATTTTAGAAATTATGTGATCAAAAAATTTTGGGTACCACTGCATCAGACCCCTGGATCTGATCACAATTCTTGCCAGAAATTGAAATGAAGGGTGCAGAGTCTCTGGAGAAGGAAGAAGGAAGGCAGCCACTGCATTCACAGGAAAGGAGGCAACCACAAAGGTAGGTTAAACGTCCCCCCCACCTGCCCCGTCTCTCCACCCCTTTCCGCACCTCTACATTTTTCTCATTCTGGCACTAAATAAGCTTTAGAATGTTTTTATTTTTAAAAATGTAAGCAATGTTTAAAAAAACAGAAACAAGCTTATGGGACTTTCCAAAAAGCATCAGTCACTTCAAGCCCAGCAAGGGGCTCAGTGTTCCCTGGCAAGGCTGGGAGAAGGATGGACACAGAGAAGGCTGGCATCTGGGATCCTCTCCACCTCCTCCAGTAGGGTGCTGGACAGAAGAATACTCCTGACCTTCCCACCCCAGGAAATGACCTTATACTATTGCTTCTAATCGTGTGCTTAAGAAAATTGATTTCATTCCTATTAAACTGCCCTCTCCTTTGTAACATACTATCTCTTTGATTCATTCATTTGTGCCAATGCTAATCACTGTTATGCAGCAATTATGCCCTAGGTCCACACTGGGCCCTGAGATTACATAGTAATTAAAAACCACACCCAGGGCCAGTCATGGTGGCTCACACCTGTAATCCCAGCACTTTGGGAGGCCGAGGTGGGTGGATCATCTGAGGTCAGGAGTTTGAGACCAACCTGGCCAACATGTTGAAACCCTGCCTCTATTAAAAATACAAAAAAATTAGCCAGGCATGGTAACATCCCAGCTACTCAGGAGGCTGAAGCAGGGGAATCGCTAGAACCTAGGAGGCAGAGGTTGCAGTGAGCTGGGTTAGCATCCTGCTCAGAGCTACAGCGTAAGCCAGCTTCCTAGCTTTCACAGTTATGAGTCAGCATCAGAAGTCAGAACTCACAAGAGAACACCCTTCACCTTCTCTCCACCTAAAATATCCTTTAGATGCTCTCACATCTCACTTCCTCCCAGGACTCTTTGTAGACAAGCCCCATTTAACTCTTGTCCCTCTAATCATTCTGTTAACACCCAAAGGTGTAATTAAGGTACCCAATTTATGCAGTTCCACTTGGGTACAGACTAATTTGGGAAAGTCAAGTACCTTTACCTCCTCCTCTCCCCAAGCCTCTGGAAACATAGTCCAGATGTCAGAGCAGAGCATTTAGAGGCATTTAACAAACCAAGACAGTGAAGTTATCTGGTATACCTTCAATTAGGGCAGTCACCCAAAATGGAGAAAACAAGGCAAAAAGAACTAATATTTATTACTTGCTTATAGTTCAGTACTTAAAACAATCACTCGAGACAGCCAACTCTTGTCAATGGAATGCAAACACTAAGTAGTGAAGCTGGATTTGATCATGGGCTGTTGTGACTATGTGAGCTCCCACAAGCCTCTAGCCTCTCACATGTGTGAAGAGGCCAAATACTTAACTGACTCACAACTACCTTGACAAGCCTCCCCCTTTTGATGGCTGTTGATGGTAATGCTTTGCTATATACATAAATATTCATGACATTTCTCTTTTCTTTTAGCATAAAAGCTCTTAGAATCAGAGGAGAGACCACATTTATCTTCCAGGTTCTATTTAAAGGGCTCAATATAATCTTAGATGTACAACACAGACTTCAAAACTATGATTTGATTGACAATCTCTGTGCAGGACTCCTTTCTAGGATTATACTCTGTAATAAATTCCTTCAGCTTTGAAGTGTCTTATAATTCATTCATTCAAAAAATATTTAATGAGCATTCCTCGTATGCTAGGCACTGCTCTGGAAACTAGAGCCATAACAGTAAACAAAAGAAAATTCCTACCCTGGTATTCTAGTGGGAGAAACAAACAACTGACATACATACTCGGATACCATATAATTTAATGTGATCTCAGGTGCTGTAAAGGATCCACAAAAGTCTATATTACCTCTTCTTTGCTACAACTAGATGCACACTTATCTACAGTTTTCCTATCAATTTACTACCCACCTTATCCAGGGTCTATTGAAAAAATTAAAGGCCTGCCCAAAGTAATTTAATGATTCAATATTATCCCTATCAAGCTACCATTGACTTTCTTCACAGAAAAAAAAAAAAAGTCTACCAACCAAAAAAAGTCCAGGTCCAGATGAGTTCACAGCTGAATTCTACAAAGAGGAGCTGATACTGGTACTATTTCTTCTGAAACTATTCCAAACAACACAAAAAGAGGAAATCTTTTCCAAATCATTTTATGAGACCAACATCATCCTGATACCAAAACCCGGCAGAGACTCAACAAAAAAGAAAACTTCAGGCCAATATCCATGATGAACATAGATGCAAAAATCTTCAATAAAATACTGGCAAACCAATTGCAACAGCACATCAAAAAGCGTATCCATCACGATCAAGTAGGCTTCATGCTGGGGTTGCAAGGCTGGTTCAACATATGCAAGTCTATAAACGTAATCCATGGCATAAACAGAACCAAAGACAAAAACCACATGATTATCTCAATAGATGCAGAGAAGACCTTTGACAAAATTCAACAGCCCTTTATGCTAAAAATTCTCAATAAAATAGGTTTCGAAGGAACATAACTCAAAATAATAAAAGCTATTTACAACAAACCTACAGCCAATATCATACTGAATGGGCAAAAACCGGAAGCATTCCCTTTGAAATCCAGCACTAGACAAGGATGCCCTCTCTCACCACTCCTATTCAATATAGTACTCGAAGTTCTATCCAGAGCAATTAGGCAAGAAATAAAAAGGTATTCAATTAGCAAAACAGGAAGTCAAATTGTCTCTATTTGCAGACAACATGCTTGTATCTTTAGAAGACCCTATCATCTCAGCCCAAATCTCCTGAAACTGATAAGTAACTTCAGCGAAGTCTCAGGATACAAAATCAATGTGCAGAAATCCCAAGCATTTCTACGCACCAATATCACACTAACAGAGAGCCACATCATGAGCAAACTCCCATTCACAATTGCTACAAAAATAAAATACCTAGGAATACAACTAACAAAGGATGTGAAAGACCTCTTCAAAAAGAACTACGAACCACTGCTCAAGAAAATAAGAGAGGACACAAACAGATGGAGAAACATTCCATGATCATGGTTAGGAAGAATCAATATCATGAAAACGGCCATACTGCCCAAAGTAACTTACAGATTCAACGCTATCCCCATCAAGCTACCAATGACCTCCTTCACAGAACTGGAAAAAAACACCTTAAACTTCATATGGAACCAAAAGAGAGCCCACATAGCCAAGACAATCCTAAGCAAAAAGAACAAAGCCAGAGGCATCACACTACCTGATTTCAAGCTATACTACAAGGCTAATCAAAACAGCATGGTACTGGTACCAAAACTGAGATACAGACCAATGGAACAAAACAGAGGCCTTGGAGGAAACACAACTTATCTACAACCATCTGATCACATATGCCCCTAAACTAAAAATAAAAGTTAAAAAAATGTAAAAAGAAAAACAATAATAATAAACAAACTACTGAGTTTTTAGTTGTTTTTCAGAGAAAGATCCAGTCTGACTTCCGGTGGAGGACATGGCTGTCCTCCTCAGCAAAGCCACCTCCAAATTTTTTTGTTTGTTCTTTAACATCTTTGACAAACCTGACAAAAACAAGCAATCCATCTCTTCCATCTATGGAGACAGAACTTTAAATACTATGTTAAAAAAAAAAAGAGGACATCTGAGCATGGGGGTGGGTAGCAACAGCCCCTAGCTTGGTGCTAGAGTCCAGGGTAGGGAGTGGCAACCACTTAGCTTGGAAGGTCAGAGTCTGAGCAGAGTGGAGGAGTCATCCCTACAGCCTACATGGTATGTTGGAATCCAAGTAGCATGAAGATGGCATCATCCTTAGGGGAAGAGGAGGCTATGTATGACAGTGACCCAGAAAAGGTTATAGGTGCTCAAGCAGAATGAGGAGAGTGCCTGGGGAGGGGAGGAGCAAATGTCTTCAAGTGGGGTTTTAGAGCCAAATGAGGTGAGGCAGTCATCATTGTAGGGCCAGTTTTAAGCAGCAAAAACAGGAGATTGGATATATACAAGAGGGTTGATCAAATATATATGTGCGTTAAGGACAGTGGGAGCCAAGTTTTTCATGAAAGAAGAAAAAATTTACAGATGTAGAAGGTTAAAAAACTGCAGTGTTGAGTAGAGAAATAAATGTAGATGTAAATGTGTGTACCTATGTACAAATATGTATAAATAGTACATTTTTACATATGCATAAATGAAGACACAAGAGAGCCCAGAAATAAGGCTGTACATCTATGACAATCTGATCTTTGACAAAGCTGACAAAAAAAAAAAGCAATGGGGAAAGGACTCCCTTTTCAATAAATGGCTCTGGGGTAGCTGGCTAGCCATATACAGAAGACTGAAGCTGGATTTTTTCCTTAGACCATATGCAAAAATCAACTCATGATGGATTAAAGACTTAAATATAAAACCCAAAACTGTAAAACTCTGGAAGACAACATCGGCAATGCCATCCTGAACACAGGAATAGGCAAAGATTTCATGACAAAGACACCAATTGCAACAAAAGCAATAATTGACAAGTGGGATCTAACTTAAGGTCTTCTGCACATCGATAAATAAATAAATCTATCAGAGTAAACAGACAGCCTACAGAATCAGAGAACACTTTTGCAAGCCATGCATCTGACAAAGGTCTAATTTCCAGCATCCATAAGGAACTTTAAAAATTTACAAGAGAAAAACAATCCCATCGAAAAGGAGGCAAAGGACATGAACAGACACTTCTTCAAAAGAAGACATACATGCGGCCAACAAGCATATGAGAAAAAGCTCAATATCACTGATCATTAGAGACATGCAAATCAAAACCACAATGAGATACCATCTCACACCAGTCAGAACGGCTATTAATAAAAAGTCAAAAAATAACAAATGCTGGCATGGTTGCAGAGAAAAGGGAACTCTTATATATTGTTTATGGGAATTTAAATTAGTTCAACCATTGTGGAAAGCAATATCACAATTCCTCAAAGAGCTAAAAGAAGAATTACCATTCAACACAGCAATCTCATATCCGGATACACAACCAGAGGAATAGAAATCATTCCGCTATAAAGACATGTGCACATGAATGTTCATTGCAGCACTATTCACAATAGCAAAGACATGGAATAAAACTAAATGCCCATCAGTGATGGAGTGGATAAAGAAAATGTGGTACATATGTACTGTGGAATACTATGCAGACATAAAAAATAATGAGATCATGTCCTTCGTGGGTACATGAATGGAACTGGAGAGTATCATCCTTAGAAAACTAAGATAGAACAGAGCTCCAAATATCACATGCTCTCACTTCTAACTGGGAGCTAAATGATAAGAACTTATGAACACAAAGCAGAGAACAGCAGACACTGGGGTTTACTTGAGGGTGTAGGGTGAGAAGAGGAAGAAAAGCAGAAAAGATAACTATTGGGTACTTGGCTTAATACCTGAGTGATGAAATAGTATGTACAACAAACCCTCATGACACATGTTTACCTATATAACAAACGTTTCCATATACCCCTAAACCAAAAATAAAAGTTAAAAAAATGTAAAAAGAAAAACAATAATAATAAACAAACTACTGAGTTTTTAGTTGTTTTTCAGAGAAAGATCCAGTCTGACTTCCGATGGAGAACATGGCTGTCCTCCTCAGCAAAGCCACCTCCAAATTTTTTTGTTTGTTCTTTAACATGCAAAAAGATTTAGCCAACGATTTGTTTTATTTTTAATCCAAGGAAATTCCTAATCTCAGAAGAAATCAGAGAAAATTAACAAACCTTCTACCAACGAGTGAGTGGCTCCCTACAGCAGCCAGCATAAGGGACACACTGGTAAGGGGAACCAAAGCTCCTCCAAGCACATCTCTGTTCCCAGAAGGGGCCGCCTCAGCCATACTAGCTTCAGCACAAATTGGCTCAGGCCCCCAGCTCCTCTCCTCTGTCCCAAGAATAAACCCCTGAGCCTGCTTCACATAGTTCCGTATTTTCTTCCATCCTACCCTGAAAATTATTCTTCCATTCAGTTCTGCCTAACCTGACACCCTGATAGGACACAGGCCTAGGAGACAGAATTGCTAATGCATACATAGTATATGAGTTAAAACTTAATTTTAACATCTGTAGAAGTTATCAATTCTTATTCACAAGAATATATAGTCTAAAAAACAAAAGACTACAGTTTATATACTAACTTGGCAGCTTTTATCTAGCTTGTAAAAATAAATAACAAATGGTCTATAAATTAGACAAAGTAAGAGATGAGATAAAATTTTCATAAGACCAAATATTATCAGGGGAAAAAAAAGTAGAGGCGGCAATTGGGGAAATACTTGGTCAAAGGATACAAAATTTCAGTTAGGAAGAATAAATTAAGAATATCAACTGCACCACAAATTGGTGACTACAGTTATTAACAATACATGGTACATCTGCAAACTGCCGAGTTTATTATAAATCTTTTCACCACACACACACAAATGACAGAAATGTATACCTATGTCAAAACCTCATAGTCTACACAAAAATATATTAATATATAATTTTTGTCACTTTAAAACATTAACAACAAAAAGGAAAAAAGTAACAAAGGTTAAAAGAGAAAGTTAAGAGTTGACATAACCAAGGAGACAGACCTGAATTTAAGCATGGCAGAAGACAGTAATAATATCACAAGGCTCCTGCTAATTAGGTGCTTTAATTATTATGACAATGACATATTTTTATGTAACTGTATGTATTAAATGACATGAGTTTCAGGTCAGTCAATACTGCAGGCACTAGAACCAGGGCACGTGAGTTCAAAATCCTGTCTCTACTGCATAACAGTCACATGACCTTTACAAGTTACTTCCTAGGGCTTCTGTTAAAAATGGGGATACTGATTATATAGATCAGAGGTAAACAACTATATTACAATCAGGTTGCATTTGTTTAAGTCTTCTGTACTTACCAAAGGACTGGGTTCATAACTAAGTATTAGCATTGGTATAAAAAAAACAAAAAACCAGAGACAGTACTATTATCTATCTCAGGGTGCTATGAGGATTAAATGATACAGGTAAAACCCTAGGAGTATTTCCTTGCCTATAGTAAAAGCTCAATTTATGTCAACTACATTTTACTTATATTCATGATAATGCATATTAACATTTATTTAAAATTATATGCAAAAATTGCCAGGCATGAACAATGAATTATCTTGGTTTTATTTCTGTGCTTTGGAGATCTATTCTAAACCTACCTACCTATCTAGCTATGTACTGGGGTAACAATTTTATTTGGGTTTTGGTGGGAGAATTTGAGATCCATGCAAAACTTAAATTTCATGCTTCAAAAGCACTGTGAAACAAATATGTAATAATGTGTTACTGTACAGACTGAATATTCCAGAGTCCAAAACATTTAAATAGACATATCTGTACATTATTGAATTCTGTGCAAAAAACAATGATTACAACAAAAAACCTACCACTACTTGAATACCACCTGTCATTGACTTTGGTTTTTCTATTTCGCTTTTGCAGCATGCCTTAAAAGCAATTACTATTCCATTACTGTTCACACAAGAGAAAATTTACTAGCTTGTAATTTAGAGGCAAGCAGAGTAGACAGAAAAAAGGGAAGCAGCAACAGCCTAAATGTTTAAAAGACACAACATTCATCGCACCAAACAATAATCCAAACATGTTTTCATGTCTATTCACGAGACAGAATCATCAGTGAAAAGTAGGTTGAGGGAGGAAGAATGATAGAAAGAGACAATAGGAAGAGGTAGAAGGGAGAACATATTTAAGCCCAAATTGTTATTTCTGGCCCATTAAAATATCAACATCCAAATGAAAACTGCTGGTCTCCAAAGAAAACTCTATCAAAAATGAACCATAATTCAGATACTGTACACCCAGGGAGAGTAAAGAAAACTAACATTTATAGCCTAAGAAGATTGGCTGTAGATTCATATATACATTTCTATAAAATTCTCACATTTTATCAGACCTATGGCATGACTCTTAATAACTTTCAGAGAAAGAGAAATAAAATATAAAGGGCACGTTTCAGGTAAAATGGTCTTTTAATGTTTCATCCAATAAAATCTTCTAGGTTCCTTCACTTTAAAAATAATTGCCCTACAGAAAGTAAATGTACCAAGGGTAAAAGGTAAATCTCATATTTCCTGAAAGGAAACATATATAGAATTCCTATTTAGGGGGAAAGCTGCCAAACATTGGAAACTCGTATATCCTTTCGATTATGGCTCCAATAAGCAGCAGGTAAAGGGGGAAAGCACACAAATGCTTCTGAAAAAAAAGCAAGACGGGCCGGGCACAGTGGCTCAAGCCTGTAATCCCAGCACTTTGGGAGGCCGAGGCGGGTGGATCACGAGGTCAAGAGATCGAGACCATCCTGGTCAACATGGTGAAACCCCGTCTCTACTAAAAAAAATACAAAAAATTAGCTGGGCATGGTGGTGCGTGCCTGTAATCCCAGCTACTCAGGAGGCTGAGGCAGGAGAATTGCCTGAACCCAGGAGGCGGAGGTTGCGGTGAGCCAAGATCGTGCCATTGCACTCCAACCTGGGTAACAAGGGAGAAACTCCGTCTCAAAAAAAAAAAAAAAAAAAAAAAAAAAAAAAAAAAGCAAGACAGAATTAAACCTCAAAACTCCTTTACCTGCCCAGTACACAAAGAGCTTAATAGCATCCAACAAAAGATTCAAGCAAGGGGCTTCTTTAGTTCATTACTTTCCAGAAACATCTTCTAAATGCAATTTCCATCACTGACTCCTTTGACAACCCCTTAAGTGTTTGAGAGCCAGCCTGTCTTCGAGTCTTATTTCATTAAAATTTCTAAAAGTTTTTTTCTTGTTTGCAAAGTGCTTTTTTTTTTTTTTAAACATTTGAATTCAATTGATTTCCAGAGGTGAAACCAACTTCACCTGAAAAACACCTGTTTTAAATTCAAGAAACCTTTGAAGGTTTTTTGGTGAAAACCAGAAATCTGACCAATAGTGTTATTGAAAATATGACTAAAATAAAGTCACATTTATCTGTAGTTGTGGCTTTTATCAAAGCAGCTTAAATCCTTTGCAAATAAGCTTTTCCAGAGAGGTGGTTCAATAGGATGTACAGAGAGGCAGGATTACCTGTGATCCACGGTGCAAGACCCCATCAATGCCACAGGAAGAAGAGGCGTAGCTGTTGAGATATTTGAAAACTGAAAATCCCCTACCACCTCCTTCTCCAATGAAAAGCCCATTTCTGTGGCTAAGATTCACAGTAAACTTCATTTGCAAATGGATTTGGCTGTTAACATAAGAGTGTTCAGTGCAAATATTTCTCTCCTGGCAGTGCAGCTCACTTGAAAGGAAAGACTGAAAACTAGTTAGCTGTATGAGACGACAAAGCACCATTCCAGTTACCAGGGAGGAATAATTGAACACAGATTGCCTGTTGGTCTTTAATTTAATTTGGAGACCTTTCATCCTTTGCTTTCCTTCATTTGCAGCCAATACTTAGTGAGCTAATTTGTACCTGGTTCATTTTCTTCCTTTTATCTTATCCACTTTAACATCAACCATGGAAATTAGAAGCACCATGAATAAAAGATGAAACCTGACTTGGGATATTTTTTCCTTAAGTACTGTAAATTACTTAAAAACTAATTGGTGTGCCTGCACAATATCAAGGGCTGAGATATATGCCTCAGCCCCATAGCTTTTCTGATCAGCATCTTTGTTCGCCCCAAGGAGCTGCAGATTTTCAATGTTTTATCTGGTCTTACTTTTTCTCCAGAGAGCAATGTCTAAACTGCAGTTTACACAGAATCATTAATGTGAGAATGGATATATGGCAGGCTGTCTCATTAAGAAACCTAAGGGTTTCCAAATTCTGGAAAATGTACAAGACTAAGAATTCATAAATTCCACTAACCTAATGAGTTCAATAATGCCTGCCATGCAAGAAAAAGGTAATAACAAAGAAAACTGAATATATCAGTATCCATATATGTCACACAGAGGCCTAATCTGTCCGAAAACATTGCTGGTGGGGGAGTGGTAGAGAAAGGTACTAGTCATAAAATTACTGTCTGGGAGTGACCTCCAGGAGCTAGAAATCTTAAATTCTAAGTATGTCATACCTATCATGCTTAAAATGACAACAAAAACAACAAACCTAATGTATATTTTGTATATGACACTTCACCATTAAAAAATAGTTGCATATGCTCTTAAAGATAGGTTATTTTGATTACTGCATTACTTCCAATTGTACAAAAGTTTAGTGTCTTAAAAGTTTTTCATGTTTTCCTTTATAATTTCCTCTCTGACAATACCATTTCCCCCCTACCCTCTCCTCATTTTATATTTCCTCCGTATGAACCAATGAAAAACTTATGGAATTTTCTCCTGTTGCTTAATAACCCCCACCAACAAGCCATCCTTTCAGCGTGGGAAGCATCAAAGGAAGGCTGTGTCCTGAATCATTTCAACGCCTGCATGAGCCGACTCTTCCAGTCATCTAATACCTCACACCAACAGGCTAGAAGCTCAGAATAAACTGAATTATTTCTCCTTCACTATCTAGCCTCCCACAAGGTTCATTAACAGTAATGTGCAGTATTTTACTTCAACAGGACCACATATTTTCACAGAACAGGCAACTTTCAAGTTGTAGAAGAAAAAAAAAAAGATCTTGCAGTTTAAACATTATGGTGCATTAAAATGCACAGTCTTTGCTTCAGATGCAAGTCACTTTTTTTTTTTTTTTTTGAGGGGGAAGCACTAAAGCCGGATTAAAAGCCCAGTTAAAAATATCAGATGGTATCTCTAATCTTGGGTTAAATAAGAACCATACGATATACAATGGCAGGCTTATTTATTCATCCGGAGAAACATGGAAAGAAAGCTCTGTGCAGTAAAAGGATGGAGAAGAAAAGATGAACAATTACTGTGCCTTTTAGTCATGAAAGAGAGAATAAATAGAAATGAAGGCGGCAATTGCCTTTAAGAAAATTTTTTTAACAGCCACACAGAAAAAATAAACTGGAAGGGCCCAGAATAGCTCTGTCCAGGGGTTAAGAAAGCAACCCAGAGATGAGGATGAAAGTGTGGGGAGCAGTTAGGGTGTCTGACCACCAGACATACAGATTATTTTAGGAGTTCAGTGTCCAACTCACACAGTATTTTCCCATCGTCCAGTTTACTTAAAAGAAGGGGGATTGCAGGGAGTCTCTCTGAAGCAGGATGTTAACAAATTTCAGGTGTAGGAAAGCCACAGTCTCACAAAGCGTGAAATCAATCAGGGAGATTTTCTTTGGCTGTAACTGCTAGGAAGAACAACACTGACGAAACCCATGCAACCCAGTCTCATTTGCAGACTGCACACACACACAAACACGCAAGATATCAGCCTCAAGGAAGAACACCTGTTCTAACCCTGTCCCTGCTGGGTGTGTGTGTGTGTGTGTGTGTGTGTGTGTGTGTGCGCGCGCGCGCGCGCGGCCATCCCAGGAACTGCAAAGGCCATCTCAATAGTAGGGGTCCCGGGTGCACTCGCCTCACAGAGAGCACCAGGACGTCGCGGAAAGCCCCGCCAAATGTGTCCTGGCGAACTCGCCAAAAACAGGCCTTAGTCATAACCACAGGGGACAACCAGTTTATTTACCAAAAAGGGGTTTCTGGGAGAAAAAACAAAGGTGATCTCGAGGGTCAGAAAAGACTTTTATGAGTTGTGGGGAAGAGAGAAAGGAAAGACCCGCACAGAAGTCAGTGTTCCTTCTACCAACTATTTCTGTGCCAGCGGCCTGCAATAGAGAAATTTCTCTCTAGACTCTCTCCACCTTTCTTCCTATATGGTCCTAGACTGAGAATCACACCTGTAGGGGCTGAAAAGCCTCGAGTAACCAAGCCTATCGTCCCCCACTCCCCCCGCCGCACTAAGGTGCAGGTTCCTCCATGATCTCCTCTCCTAGGCTCCATCCTCAGGTCGGCAGGAGCCCGGCCCCTGGAAATCATTCCCGCGCCTCACACCTGTGCTATTCTCTTGACCCACTCCACACAGAAAAGCTCCAGAACAGACTCTCGCCCCTTGAGCCACAGTGATCCTCTCTCACACACCCCTCCTCCTGCACGGCCAGCGGAGGCTGCAGACTACCAGCAAACGAGCAGCGCCACTCGGTGCCCCGAATGCGCGCACGGAGAACTGAGAACTCGGAAGTGCAGCCCGAACGCAAGGGGCGTGTGGCTGCAGCCTGGCCGGCCCCGGGGGCCCCCCTCCCGCCCTCGCCCCCAAGCGGGGCGAGCCGGCGTCTACCTCCTGGAAGAGCTCCAGACTGTAGGTGTTGTCGTCGTCGGCGAAGAAGAGCACGCCCGGCTGCGCGCGCTGGTGCTGGTGCCTTTGGCGCAGCCAGGCAAGGCCCGCGTTGCGCTGCTCGGTGGCGCGCGGCAGCCCCGGCCGCTTGTAGCGCCGCGGCGTGGGCACGTGCAGGTGCGTGCTGGGAAGCCCGGCCCGCGCCAGGAATCGGCTCACCAGCTCGCTGCGCGCCGCCGCGTCCTCCACGAGGATCCAGTGCAGCTGCGCCACCTGGCGGAACGTGTTGGCCAGGCGGGTCAGCTCGGCTTTCTGCACCGGGCGGCTGTAGGTGGGCGTGATGGCATAGATGGTGGGCAGCTGCGGCTCGGGCTGCGGCTGTGGCCGAGACTGGTTGCGCTTTTCGGTCCCGTGCGCCGGCCCGCCCCTACGGAGCGGGAGTCGGGCGCCCCCGCGGCCCACCGCGTAGGGAGAGAAGTAGGGGCGCGGGGTGATCGGGGTCGCGGGCCTGCGCGTGTCCACGTCCAGCATGATGATGACAATTAGGATCCAGGGCAGGAGGATGAAGAAGCGGGTGAACAGCACGGACTTCATGGTGCACGCTCCCCAGCCTCTCGGACACCCCAGAGCGGGGCGAGCCGAGGGACCCCAGTGCGCAGCTTGGACGGCGGCGGCGCCCGCACTTAGGGAGTGGTAGCGGGTGCGCCGTCCACTGGGCCGAGGGCGCTGCAGAGACCTGGAGCCGCCGGGCTCACTATGTGGGCGTGGAGAAGCCGCAGGTTCGGGCAAGCTAGAGCAACAAGGGGTGCAGGCGTGCGGACAGGGGCTGCACCCCACTCCGGGTGAGCTGGCGGGAAGCGGGACTCGGTCCAGCCGCGCGCCGCTGGTCCCGGAGTTGTGCCGAGTGCTGGGAAGGCGCTGATCCCCACCGCGCTCTTTCCGAAGAGTGGGAGCCGGGAAGCGGCACCCGGTGCACCTCTCTGCTCCGGTCCCGCTGTGCTGCGGAGACAGGGGCTCCAGCCGCGGGCCCCCAAGACGCTGTCCGGGACGCCTTCGAGGGCGGGCGGCGGCGCTGGGGGCTTTCCTCCTTCACATTTCCGCCGGAGTGGCGAGGAGCGGGAGGGGACGCCAGAGATGTTGTGGCCCCGGCTCTGTTCGCGCGCCGCAGCGGAAGCCTGCTCTCAGTCTCTCGCTCTTGTCTTCGCAGAACCTCTCCCGGCTCCAGCAGCAAGATCCCAAAGCAAGGAAAGAAAGAAAAAGCGAGGGGGCGTGGGCGCTGCAGACTCCAGCGTCCTCCCAAATCCTCCTGTGGGAAGACAGCAGCTCTGCTACTGGCGGAGAGGGGCTGCGAGAGGGAGGCGGGGAGGGGGCCCCTGCTCTCCGCCGGGTCTGGCGCTAACGGCACCGCGAGCAAGCTCGGGAGGCAGCAGCTGCACCGCTGGAGGAGGAGCGGGAGAAGCGTCCCCGCGGGGCTGCACGACCTCCGGGAGGGGGTGATGCTCGTTCATCTCTCTTCAGCTTTGTGCAATAAGGCAAGGTCTTTGGAGATTAGCCAGGAAAATCCATTCACGTGCGGAAACTTGCCGGGCTACGCGCGTTGGTGCTGATGCCTAGGGTTCGGAGTGAAAGGAGAGGAGAAAGCGAAGGGATCCCTCCTCCTGCTCCCAGCTGCCGCGTTGATGTGCTGGGGGTGTATTGAACAGCCGCAACAAAAAGCGCTTTCACTGCAAGGCAGACATCAATAGAAGCCCACGGAGATGGAGGAGTGCCGCACATAGGTGTCTGGCATGTGAGATAGTCCGTAAGAAAGAATCAATACGAAGGGCTGCTGCCTGACTGTAGTTAGATCATTGGGGGGAAATTCCTAAAACTCCAGCTGAGCGTGTTTAACTTATTTCCCTTCGGTAATTTGGAGTCACAGTCCCTCCCAGTTCTTCGCTGTCACCGGAATTATTCGGTTTGACCCTCCTAAGGCTCCTGTCAAGAAGGCCTGGGAAGTAGAATCGCCTTCATTTTCAGGATGAGTAAGCTGAGGTTCAGGGATTAAAGTAATTTCTTTTAGGTCAGTGGCAAGTGGCATAGTGGAAATAGAACGTGGGTCTCCTGTGTGTATCTATAACTGATGGCATCCTCACTGCCTGGCCTGCAGAAATCCCACCCGACACAGTCAGCTGGGCCAGGTTGGCCTTCCTAGATATAAAGATTATGCCATCGAAATCAAACAGAGCGTATGATGACATATAGAACCATGACAGGATCTGGAAGACCCCAAGTAAACAGTTGGCACTAAGTTTAGACACTTTTTGCTGTCTAGCCGGTCTACTAGCTGAGTGCCTGACTTTCTGTAATGTACTGGGAAGAGGGGCTGTGCTTCCCAGGCAGGTCCCAGGGAAATGCTTGCAAAGCAGCAGGAAATCTCCAGACTTTTCTGCCCTAGCCTATGATAAATAATTTCTAAGCCTATCTTGTCTTGGTTGTCTGCGTTTTTCAGGCTTGTTCACAAATAAATGTCTCTCCCACTGTTCATTCTGGTGCAACTGAGAGCTCTGGGGCGAATGGCGCACCAGCTTTTCTGACAGCTCCTCTTCCCCCAGTCCTACCCTGAACCTTCCGCCTGTTATCGGGCATTGGCTGGTCTGTGAATTTCCCTTACTTCGTCTTCAGATTCTGAAACCTGAGAGTGAAATTTCAGACTAACACCCAGCCACCCCAACAACTCATTAGAGCTAGCCTTCTGTCCCAACTTCCCTGTGCCATCCACAACTCATACATTAATCTCTACAGATTAGTGCATTCTAAGCATAGGAAAACAAGGAAGCCATTAGACCTCTTCCCATATTCTCGAATAGCCTCATGTGCCTCTGAATATAACACAACCTTGGGCACGTATCCCGCGCCACCATCATGCCAGGATGGGGAAAAGGAAGGGAGTCGAGAAAAGTTTTTTCTTAGAAAGCAGTGCATCCGCTTCCCCTAGGTTACTGAAGTTTGGTTCAGCCTGTTGAAAATTTTAAATTTGGTTAAAATGACCTGTGTTCACTGGAGTAAAACTGAAGTGGTTACTGAATTGTACTAAAAACGTCATTAACCTTTGTTAGTGGGAACTTTTGGTTAGTCCCACTATACCATAAAACCGATTTCCTATTGTAGCCTCTCCAGTAACCAGGGCTATTGAGAGATGAAACACGTGTACGTGTGTGTGTGTGTGTGTGTGTGTGTGTGTGTGTGTGTAAGAGAGAGAGAGAGAGAGAGAGTCTCTCTTCAATGCCAAGGTTGGAGTGCAGTGTCTCAAACACAGCTCACTGCAGTCTCAGCGTCCTGGGCTCAAGCAATCCTCCTGCCTTAGTCTTCTGAGTAGCTGGAACTACAGATGTATGCTGCTACTCTCTGCTAATTTTTCATTTTAGTTTTTGTAGAGACTGGAGTCTCCTCCTGTTGCCCAAGATGGTCTTGAACTCCTGGGCTCAAGTGATCCTCCTGCCTTGGCCCCCCAAAGTATTGGAACTACAGGTGTAAGCCATTGTGCCTGGCCCAAAACACTTTCAAAATCAATCGAATTTGCAGTTTGAGACTTTAGCTCATGCCCAGAAGTCATGGGTGTCAAAAAACACATTTAACTAACACATCACGGACTGTCACTTCATTTGTCTATTATCCTTAGTCAGCATTTGTACCCAGGCTTACTTCATTCAGTCATCTGTTGGGGGACTTCTTGGTTCTCGGAGTCAGGCAGACCTGGGTTTGAGTCCCATCTGGGATACTTTCTACTGTGCAACTTTAGAAAATCAGTGAGCCTCTCAAGGCCTATGCTGCCTTATCTGGAAAATGGGGTTAATAATACATACTCCTTGGGAATCTTGCAGGGATTAAATGGTATATGTTGAGTACTTTGAAGAAGAGCTATTATTACACAGGCAGTCAATAAATGATATTTAAATACATATGAGCCTTCCTCAAAACACCTTAACGCAAGAGATCTTGATGGATCATCATTATCAAATGAATATAAAATGAAATGTAAACAGGACTGACAGAAGATATTCTAAATATCTTCCTTACTCTTCCTGTAAGGAAGATGATTCCTAGAGTATATGTTAGAGTCTTCCCAAGTTGGTATAGGGAGGGGAAAAAAGAATAAATCAATTTACCCCAAATAGAAGGTACAGCTTGCCATGCAGTAAGGATGACATGATTCCAAGTGACATTTATTTCAAATGGCTGAATATGCCATATTGTTTTACATTAAGTGACTGATTATGTGGCCCCAAATCTCTTAGGATCAAACCTGAGGAAAGATATAAAGATACAAAAATTATTATTAAGGATGTCCATTTGAAGTACAAAACCAGGACAAAACACTTTTAAGTGCAACAACTTATACTTTAAAAATATGTTGAGTCTATCAGGAGCTGGAATAGAAACAACTCATTTAAGCTTGGATAAAATGTCATTTTTATGAAGCATAATCACTAAGTAAGCTATAGTACTTTTCCATATAGCTTATGATATTTTTACATAAAACAATTTAGGCTTGATCTGTGGCTGATAATGAAGGTTGCTGGAAGTCACTAGAGTAATTAAAATAATTACCTAACTTTGGAGCTTCTGCACATCCTCTTAGTGTTTATTTTCATTTAATCTCTCTAATTATTTGTGTAGCAAAGTGAGCATTGCTTCATCTGTACTAATGAAGCCTTAGATTGCTGGCATCAACCACTACATTTCAGCATTCAATTGTTGTTCTCAAATAAACAAAGGTAAAAAAATAAAATCCCATCTGGGGAGTTAACAAAAAACATGTAATATAATCACCAAACATTTACATTTTGCCTTGATGAGTACTATGCAACTAACTCCAGGAGCAGAAAGATTACAGCATGATTAGTGCACTACACAGAACTGATCCCATTTGACATTTGAGCCTGGGGTTCCACTAGTGTGGCTAAATCAACCTTTAAATAAGCATCTGGGGACATCTTTGATATTCTTAGCCAAGTAGGAAAAGGATTTTTTTTAAACTATACAAAATTAAGTTTTTGTATAATATAATACTATAGTTATGAAAATATGATAATACTGTAGTTATGAAAATTAGGTTTTGAAGAGAATCAGAACTAATGCTTATGAGTAGTAATGTAATGTGAAAGTATTGATCATCAATGCTCATGTGCATGAAAACATAAATACCTTCTATTAAACTATCAGACACAACTATATGAAAGAATGATATCAAAATAAATAATTCTAATAGCCTCAAATTCCAGGGATGCATGACAGTTTCATTGATAACTGTCAGAAAATTGACATCTAAACTGCAAATTAAATGGCTCATTTGTTTTTTTCATGCATCTGGATCTTCTGCAAATATCACTTTTTGTCTAGAATTGTTCTAAATTATAATGTTTCCTTAACATTTTGGACATTTGCAGCTATTATGTACAAGATATGACATTAGAGGTAGTTCAGTAAAATCCCATTTTTATAGGATGGGTTGGGAACAAGGTTATTCAGTAAAAGTGATTTTCTAGGAAAGTCGAAATTGGCAATTTACTTTAACAATTCCATTGAAAAATAATTCCATTCAGTGTGAATAAGAGCTGACGATATAACATCCAGTGTTCCTTCCTTTCCTTTTATTAATGCATTAGAATATGCAAAAACCCAATAAAACATGCATAAAGATGTACTGGCATCCTTTCTTTTTTCCCCTTGCTATCTTAAAAATTGGCATTTACAATAAAGTAGTAATTTGTTAGATATGAATTTTATTGTAAAACTATATAACCTACCTTTCTGATTGTTATAAAAATCAAAGTAGATAATGTAGATGAATGTATTTTAGACACTAGTTTATACTTGTAAGAGAATCTTCCTCTATCTTATAGGAGGGGGATGCCACAAGATTGGCCATAGGTTGATAATTGTTGAAACTGGCAAATGAAGACCTGGGATTCCTTATATTATTGGGCCTATTTCTGCATATGTTTCAAAGTTTGCATGATAAAAAATTAAAATATGTAAAATAGGTTATGTTCTACAGCTTTTTTGCTGAGATAATATTGCTTCCAACTGCCCTTGTTTTAATCAAGTGCCTGATTTGTGCAAAATATTATGGGTTGAATTGTGTTCCCTCAAAATTCATACATGGAAGCCCTAACCCCCGCCCCCTACCCCACCCCCCACTCCCCGCCGGCCCAGTACCTCAGAATGTGACCTTATTTGGAAACAGGGTCATCACAGATGTAAGCAGTTAAGTGAGATAATACTGGAGTAGGGTAGATCCCTAATCCAATATGAATGATGTCTTTATTAAAAGGGTATGTTTGGGCACAGGGGGAACACCATGTGAAGACTGGAGCTATACTGCTACCAGTCAAGGAACGCCAAAGCTTTCCAACAAACCACCAGAAGCTAAGAGAGAGACATGGAACAGATACTTCCCTGGTGCATTTGAAGTGAATGTGGCACTGCCAACACCTTAATTTTGTACCTTTGACCTCCAGAACAGTGAGATATAAATTTCTGTTGTTTAAGCCCCCAGTTTGTGGAACTTTGTTATAGCAGCTGTAGCTAACTAATACAGAAAGGAAGTGATGGTGGTAGTGCAATTATAATCTAATTGGAACTTTTGTGTAATGATATGAAACAAACAGGTGTGCGTGTGAACACCCATGCACAGGAATAAAGAAATAGGTGAAGAGCACTGAGTACAGAACTCATCAGCTTCCTCAAGGCTTCAAAGTGAAACACTGATGGGTGGGATTTCAAACCCAGACTCTATGGTATGATAAATGGTAAGCAGTACTTGAGAGGCCTTGGCAGGCAAGAGGCTTAGTAAGTGAATACTATCTTTCATAACTGAGATAACTCTCTGCCACAGGAAAGGCTTCTGCCCCAGCAAATATTAGTTGAATCATCTAACTCCACTCTTTGGCTTTCAAAGCCAGTGTAGTGCCAGTTGGGGTTTTGCCCAGATATGCCACCCCCAGCAGAAAGATGGGTGCTGGCCACCATAGGCATATTGGTAGCTGTGGGCTCAGGCATCTCTGCAGCCAGATCAGAAACTGTTCTCACCATGCCTTTCCTCCACAAGAAGATAATAGAAAGCATTTATAGTCACTTGATCATAAAGTAATTTTACTATTTTTGATGAAATTTTAAAATTAATGTAGCTTTTCATCACACCTATCTGTAATTCACTTAAAGATATATCTTGATCAAGGATGTAACCCCTGGGCAGGGGGTGGTGGCTCACATCTGTAATACCAGCACTTTGGGAGCCCAAAGTGGGAGGATCTCTTGAGGCCAAGAGTTTGACACTAGCCTGGGCAACACAGCAAGACTCTCTCTGTCTCCAAAATGAAACAAAACAAAACAAAACTAGCTAGGTGCGTCAGTGCATACCTGTAGTCCCAGCTACTTGGGGGAGCTGAGACAGGAGGATGACTTGAGCCCAGGAATTTCAGGCTATAATGAACTATGGTGGCACCACTGCACTCCAGCCTGGGTGACAGAGTAAGATCCTGTCTCAAACAATTTTTCTATGTGAAGATTGGTGAGGGTACAAATTTTAAAAATAAACTAGCAAAAACACAATCTGCATCTAAACCATCCATGTTTACTTAAATGAAGATGTTCTTTCCAAATGGCTGTTGGTTTAGTGGGATGCCTTTTCTTAGCTATGTTGAGGGCAACTATTGGGAACAAACAATATGAATATGGGGAGTGGGTACAAGATAAAGGCAATAGAAAGTTCCAGCTGACTAGCTCTTGGGCAAGTCTCAGATCTCCGGTCTTCAGTTTTCTTGTATGTAAAATGAACGAGTTTAGATGGCTTCTTGGTAAAGTTCATAGGAAATGCACTTTGAATACTTTTCCAGTTCTGTTGATGAGTTTGCATTACACTATTAATATCATATTTCATTACCAAATCTTATCACCAGTTGCATATTATCTAGTAGCTGCAGACATAATTTAAAAAGGGTTGTGGTATCTTCTTAAATAAGAAAGTATCTCCTGTCCTCTCTTTCAAAAGTAAGTAAATCTAGTTCCTGTAGGTAAATACATTTTATGAGCAACCTAACTCGAAAATATAATAATTAAAATAATAGAACATTGTCAATGTTTTAAATTCATTTTTTTCTAAATGTGGTAGTTCAGTGGCTTGAATTAGTTTTTAAATTATTTTCCTCATAGATGCATTTATGAGCCTGCAGGTGGACCACTGAAATAACTACATTTATTAGTTTTTATTTTTTAAATGCCAAGTTAAGTGTGACTTGGCTTACGCACATATTTGGTGTTCTATGTGAAATATAAATCCTTAAAGTGAAGAGGGGTGTTGTTCCTTTATTTCTCTATTGGTTTATAGCCCCAGCCTAAGAATTTAACCATACAAAGAGAAGGGTGGGATGCTTAATTTTATGTATCAGTTTGACTGGGTTAAGGGATGCCCAGAAAAAGACCCCATTAAGAAAGCTTGGGCTGGGCGTGGTGGCTCAAGCCTGTAATCCCAGCACTTTGGGAGGCCGAGGCGGTGGATCACAAGCTCAAGAGATGGAGACCATCCTGGTCAACATGATGAAACGCTGTCTCTACTAAAAATACAAAAAATTAGCTGGGCATGGTGGTGCGTGCCTGTAATCCTAGCTACTCCGGAGGCTGAGGCAGGAGAATTGCCTGAACCCAGGAGGCAGAGGTTGTGGTGAGCCGAGATCGCGCCATTGCACTCCAGCCTGAGTAACAAGAGTGAAACTCCTTCTCAAAAAAAAAAAAAAAGAAAGAAAGAAAGCTTGATTCTGAAGCAGAAATAGCATGAGGGCTGAAAAATTGGCTCCATTGTTTTTCAAGAAAAGTGCTTGGAATTCTATTCAAATAAAATGCAATTAAGCTAGCAAAATCATTATCCCCAAACTATAGTAAAATTGTTAACAGTTACATTTTAGCTAACCCAAAACAAAAGCCCTCAAATTCCTGATGAAATTCCTATTCTATTATAATCTCCAGCAGCTAGATCTCAGGGTATCACTCTGTATGATCTGGAAGGCCTTGATTACTTAGAAAGTGGTAGTAATAATACATAGAAACCTAAGTGTGCAAACACTGTCTACCTGGCATAGCTATTACAGTCTTTAGAAGTTACTTGAGATCCAGGTCAATCTTGTCAAGAGGGTGGCAACATGGCACCTGGGAAAAAGAGTTGCATCATAATCAGACCTGAGTCCATATCCTAAGTATCCACTTATCGGACTTGTTTTCTCCCTTGTCAACTAAATATGATGCTCCTATAACTAAGAGATAGCATGGGGAGAAATGCCAGATAAAGGTGATGGGGAGGAAGGCAGCAAACCACACTGCCATGTGTGTACCTATGCAACAATCTTGCATGTTCTTCACATGTACCCCAAAACCTAAAATGCAATTAAACAAACAAAAAAAGAATTATCATGAACCAGGGTCTGTTCAATGCACTAAACATGCTTTAAAATACAACCCTGAAAATTAGGTAGAGTAAGAAACTTTTCTAAGGTCACGCAGCCAGTTAAATATAACAGACAGAATTTGAATCCAATTCTATTTTTTTTATTCCAAAGCCAACATTTTTGCCACTATACCTGTCTTCCACAAATGTGAAAGAGTCTAATAGATAATAGATCTATAAATGTAAGTGACTTCAGCACTTAAAGTCGTTGTAGTTAAATGAGTTGATACATGTAAAACCCTTAGAACAATAACGTATTAGTGTGTTCTCATGCTGTTATGAAGAAATACATGAGACTAGGTAATTCATAAAGGAGAGAGGTTTAATTGACTCACATTTACACATGGCTGGGGAGGCCTCGGGAAACTTAATCATGACAGAGGGAGAAGCAAACACATCCTTCTTTACATGATGGCAGGAGAGAGAAGTGCAGAGTGAAGTGGGGAAAAGCGCCTTATAAAACCATCAGATCTTGTGAGAACTCACTCATTATCATGATAACAGCCTGGGGGAACTGCCCCCAAGATCTAATCACCTTCCGTGAAGTCCCTCCCGCAACTCATGGGGATTACATTTTGGATTACAATTCAAGATGAGATTTTGCGTGGGGATACAGCCAAATCATATCAAATAATATAGTAAGTATTCAGTAAGCATTGGCTGCTGCTATTATTATTATTATTGTGTAGGGTCCACTTTTGGCCTCTGAATATGCAGTGAATCAATGACAATCAGAATAGGACTGATTGCTTGCATTTTTAAAAATGAGTAATCAAATGGTCATTGTAATGTAAAAGCACAAATTAGTGGCAAAGAGGCCTGGATTTGGGGTAAAAAGATCAAGGTCCCATTTCTGGCCCCTCCTATTTTGTCTCTCATAACAATAGGAACTTGGGTAGGTGTGTCACAGAATTAACTTCTATAGTGTGTGAGTGAAATTCTGTCTGTAATAGGTGTAGCTCTGTAAAAATGCTAGTCAGTATTTAGAGAAGATAATTTTTTTGAGGCTAAGGATTTATTGGTTGCTGCTAGCATCAGACTTGATGTAATTGGAGGAAGAAAGGGGTATTTACTGGACCATCTATAATTGATGTAATGTGGGATACAAACTGTGGGTTCAAAGGAATGGTTTTCTTTTTTCTTTCTTTTTAACAAGGACAATTGACTATTAAGAAGGAACAAAAATCTCTAATATAAATTTTTAGAAAATTAACTTAGAGTATTATTTGATACATATGGAGTTCTTCAAATAGTGCTTGCACTTGCTAAGGGCTATTTTTGTTAGCTAGTATCATTACTGCTATTTTTAGAGAAATCGACTAGGAGGGGCAAACTGTACTAGCCAGCTCTGCCTACTTAAAAAGGATGTTATGAGGCTCATACTTGTTAATGTACAGACAAAGTCTCTCTCCTTGACCAAACTTTAGACAGGCTCCTCTGAGCCCTGTTTTGAACTAGGATTCATCCTTGGACTCTGTTCTCAAGTCCGCCTTACCCAATTTAGCAAGAATCTTGCTAACTCAGTTGAGAGAGAACTTCTCCCATATCTGATCACCCTCAATATCTGATCAAATTCCTCATTCCGTACCCTAGATATCTGATGACCTTGGCCTGCCTTCTGCAAGAATCTTAAGTTGGTTTAGTAAGAATCCCTCAACCTTTGATGTTTCCTCTTCATAATTGTCAATCCACTGACTTCCCACCCTGTTCCAGAGCTGTAAATCCTCATTTATCCATGCTCTATTTGTCACTGAGCCCAGTTTTCTCTTTTCCCTTATTGCAATAGTTTGTAAACAATATCTGTTTCTACCATTTTAACTATTGTTTCAGCTCCGGTTCCTTTTGACAGCATGCAACCTTACATTTTTGACATAAGTAATACAAACTATACCTTTTTTAATATAGCTTTTATAGTTACAAACAAAGATATATGAGTTGAGAGGAGGTTGAATGGCAGAGATAGAGTTGGGGTTGGTGATAGGGTAAAAAGCTTAAGAGAGACGGAATGAGATGCTTAATTTTATATGTCAAGCTGACTGAGGTAAGGGGTGCACGGATAACTGGTAAAACATTATTTCTATATGTGTCTTTGAGAGAGTTTCTGGAGAAGATTAGACTTGAATCAGTACAGGGAGGAAAGAAGATCTGTCCTTACCAACGTGGGCAGACATCATCCAATCCATTGAGGGCCCAAAAAGAGCAAAAAGGTAGAGAAAGTAAATTTTCTCTCTTCTCTGTTTGAGCTAGGGGAACATCCATCTTCTCCTGCCCTTGGACACCCTGATTCTGGAAACTTTGGACTCTAGGATTTACACAGTGCTTCCCATTCCCCCGTTTCTCCAGCCAGGCCTTTGACCTCAGATTGGGTATTACACCATCAGCTCTCCTAGTTCTCAGGCCTTCAGATTCAGAAAGAATTACACCACCTGCTTTCCTGTTTCTCCAGCTTGCAGATAGCATATCTTAGGACTTCATGGCCTCCATAATCATATAAGCCAATTCCCATAATAAATCTCCTTTTATACCTCTATTATATCTATCTATCTATCTATCTATTATCTATCCTAATGATTCTTTGTCTCTGCCTAATACAAGGGGCTAAAGCTTTGCTGTCCAGTAGAGTAGCAAGTAGCCAGCCACACGTGGCTGTTGAGCACTTGCAATGTTGTAGCTAGTTGAAATTGTGATGTGCTCTAAGTGTGAAATGCAGGTAGGATTTTAAAGTCTTATATAAAGAAGACTGTAAAAATATTTCATTGTTAATTTTTATATTGATGACATTGAAATAATATTTTGGATGTATTGGAGTAAATGTATTATTAAAATTAATTTTACTTTTGTGTCATTACTTTTTAATCTGACTACTAGAAAATTTAAAATTCACGCATGGCTTGCATCGTACGGCTATATTAGTCCACTTTCACACTGCTATAAAGAACTGCCCAAGACTAGGACATTTTTAAAGAAAAGAGGTTTACTTGACTCACAGTTCGGCATGACTGGGGAGGCCTTAGGAAACTTACAATCACGGCAGAAGGTAAAGGGGAAGCAAGGCACTTTCTTCACAAGGCAGCAGGAAGAAGAACAAATGCAGGAGGAACTACCAAACACTTATAAAACCATCATATCTCATGAGAACCCACTGTCATGAGAACAGCATGGGGAAATGGCCCCCAACATTCAGTTACCTCCACCCGGTCTCTCCCTTGACACATGGGGATTATGAGAATTACAATTCAAGATGAGATTTTGGGCAGAGACATAGCCAAACCATATCAACTGCTGTTGGACAGCACTGGGCTAGAGAAAAAAAGAAGTAGAAATGGAGCATGAAGGGATGCTGGGGAGAGAGAATATAGTCACAGACACTCATGGATGTAAATGGATCCACAGGACATCACATAGAAATTTGCCTTAATAATAGCATGACTGTGCTTCTTTTTATACCCACAGTAAAGGCATAAATAAAAATGCTATCATGAAATTTGCCCAGCCTGCTGGGAGCCAGATGAAATGAAAAAGTATTGTCACTTCTGGCCCATAGGTCACAACTTCCTAGTAATTCCAAATTCACAATTAGAAATTAATTGCCTTGTTAAATTTTACCTCCTCTGCTTGCCACTTTGAGGACACTGTGAATAAATTATACCTACTCAAAATATACACTTTTGCATAAGGACCCTCTATGACTGTTTTCCTGTCTCCCAACCCAGCACAGTGATGGCAAATTAGTGTGCTCACCTATGTGCCTCTAGTAGGCATTACATAAATGTCTTATGAATGAATGAATGAACATTTGGAAACATTCAAGTAATTAACCACCATATAGAACATCCTAGAAGTATTAAAAATAAAAGCCTAAAGGCTAAGCCCATGAATGACCCAAGTTCACAGGGACAGGCTGACAGGTTTCTACTCCCTTGGTTGCTGGGCTTCACAAAAGTGGAGATCTGTTTACTGAAATGCACAGGACCTTTCTTGATAGACCCAAGCACACACCAGAGGCCAATCTCTGGTGCCAGGGTGAAGTTTTGCCAGTATTAAGCCAGGTACCCATAAAAGCCTGGCTCCTGCCTGTCTTTCAGATTCCCAAGGGAAGGACACACACAGGAAACAAAAGCAGGACAGAGCACATGTATTAATACCTGGGCAACCGCTGGCTTTCCAGAGCTGTGCTCTAACATACAGCTAGATTAAAATTTTTGAAAAGGGGCCCTGACCCGACTCATGTCAAGCAGGGATGTTGAGGAGAGGTGTAGCTTAAGGGAGACGCAGGGAGTAAGGGAGACTGAGCTGGCTGCATTCCAAGAAAGACCTACGCCCACTTACCCATGTGGCTGCTTGGGCCCTGAAAGGACAGTGAGGAGATGGTTTGCCAGACTAGAAGCTGGCTCCTGCCAGGCCAGATGCCCCTCTGAAGGCTGGAAGCAGAATGAAAACAGCAGAGAAGGCAGACAGAGTCTCTGTGGGTAATCGTCCCAATGATGCATTGGTCTCTGACCAATCAGATCAGCAACTGCTCCTCCAGAGTAGGCAAACTAAGAAGGCGAGGCCCAGAGTGGTGCAGGTATAGACAAATTACCTGAAATGTCCCCATGCTTTTGGATGGGCCCAAGGCAAAGCACAGCGACAGAGATGTTGTGTGTCTCCCGTGATGCACTCAGTAAAAGGGTCTGGATCAAGGCCTGAATGTTAGGAGCCAAGACTCTGAAAGACAACTCCACCAAAGACTTTGTTAGGCTCCCATGTTACCTAATCACTCATCTCAGCTGGATTTCTTTTCTTCCCCCTGGTTTTCTTTCTTCTTGTCTTTTCTTCTGCCCTGATCTCCACTCCTTTTTACTTCATTACAAATATACTCTGATATACATTAGAATCTGTCATTGCTTTGTGATAGAGGCTGATCATTTACAATTTTTTCTATTTCTAATAAGAAATGGTTATTATTTATTCCATAGTTACTATGCAGCAGTCTTTTAGTGTGCTAAACCCTTCAAACATGTTATATCTTTGAATCCTCACAACAATACAGCCAGGTAGTCACTTCATTTTACAGATTAGGAAACTAAGGCTAGAGAGATCATTTAACTAATGGGTGGTGACGCTGCATTTTAAGCACAGGCCTACCCAAATCCTGTACACGTTTTTAAGCTCTAGCTGTACGGCCTCACTTAATGTGCCTGTTGCCTGTATCTCTCCATCTTAAGCTTCCTGCTTCCAATCCTGTTTTGCGTTGCTACAAAGGAATACCTCAAGCTGGGTAATTTATAAGGAGACGAGGGTTATTGAGCTGATGGTTCAGATTCCCGAGGGAAGGACACACACAGGAAACAAGGGCGTATAAGGAGCAGTGCGCTGGCATCTTCTCAGCTTCTGAGGATAGTGTCTGTGCTGCATCACATCATGGCAGAGATCAGAGGGGAAACAGGCAGGTTTCAATAGGTACTAAACCCAAGGGGTGTCCTGGCTTTGTAACAACCTACTCTCTCTGGAACTAATTCATATCTCTAAGAACAGATCCAGTCTTTGAAGAGCCAGAACCCACTCACAACAAGTCCTTTATGAGGCATCTACCTTCTATGACCTGAACACCTCTCACTAAGGCCCTGCCTCCCTATACCACCACACTGGAGATTAAATTTCAATGTGAGATTTGGTGGAGACAAGTAAACCATCCAAACCATAGCACCGTCTTTTACTTACTTTTCTTTAAAGTTTACTTTTTTTTGATTTCCTTTCCTTTTCTTTGTCCTCAATACCTTGTTTTATTCTTCTGTTAAATTTATCCCCTCCTCTTATCTTATTTAACAACCTTCCTTCCTATTCTCTTACACTTCAGTTTTTAAGTAGCCTTTAATAGTCAGTGATATAAATACAAATGTGGTGACAGTGGTAGGTTGTACCACCCGCTTCCCTTAGTTCTGGCAGTGGATCTCTCATTCTCCTAATGGCAATGGCTCTCAAACTTGTGCACACATCAGAATCACCTGGCTGGAGGGCTTGCTAAAATGCAGAAGGCTGGGCCCTACCCCCAGAATTTCCAATTCAGCTGGCCTGGGTGGGGCCTGGGAGTTTGGATTTCTAACTAGTGTCTACTGATGCTGATGCTGCTAGTCCAAGGACCACAGTTCCAGAAGCATTGTTCTATGGAGTTTCTACCACATTCAAAGTAGGTTCTCCAAAATGCCTCCACTAACTCTTAGGAGACTCACAGGTGTAAGTCTCTATTTGGATGGGTTTTTGTTCTCAGGGAATTTGATAGTTTTTGAAAGTCATCTTGATTCCTTATTTTAAAACCCCAGTCCCTGATACATAGTCACTGAAGTTTGGGCAAATTGTGTCAATAATGTCATGAGCCAGAATGCAAAGTCACATGGCCAAGTGAGAGGTCATTCCTTCATGTACAGCCTCTAGTCTGTACTTGGTAACTAATCATGTGATTTTGAATCTGGACAGATTTGGAAGATAGGTTTGGAGGGACAGTTCAGGTACCACAGAGGTGTTCCTGACTCTTGGCATCATTTTCACAGTGGCCTGATTCCAGATTGGTTACATCCTTCAACGACAGGGCTATAATAGATGACCTTGGTATGTGGCTTCCTCCATTGCTTCTCATGAAGGAGGAAGGAGAAATTGGCTTGAAGGAATATTAAATTTGCATAACTGGCTCAGTTCTACCTATGCTAGGAGGTTTTCTTAACTAACAAGAACTTAGACTTGGTCCTCCAGACCTTCTTAGAACAGTAGGGTATAAAGCAAAGGAAAGGCAAATCTAACACTTACGCCTGGGCCATTCTCAGGAAAATCATTAACATTTTGGGAAGCATCAGGAACTGGTCTTCAATCATTTGTCAGCCTATGGAAGGGGATTAGAGCACCTAAATTCTCCTCAAGACCTGAGACCAAATCTCTAATGTAGATATTTATCTTCCAGCAGGTATATGGGTCCCTTCACAAGACCCTCCCTCCCTATCATGAGCTCTGTCTGGCTGCCTGATGTTTAACCTGATGATTTAAACCTCCCACCCAGCCTCAGAAAGTCCCATCAATTGATGAGGAACTGCTCACACGTGTCCATTGTCCTACTCCTATTTTATTTTCCTTGTAATTCTCAACAATCCTTATTATTTGCCTAGCTCATGCCAGAGGCAGCAATATTATTAAAGTGCTCACAGACTTCCCTGTTACTGTGATATTAGAAGGAGCACAGTCCACAAAACTGTCCTTACTGTGAGACCAATTGCAAATTTGGGGGTCCAAGACTGTCCCTGGGTTTAATAATTTGGTAGAAGGACTCACAGAACTCACTGAAAGCTGTTGATATGGCTTGGCTGTGTCCCCACCCAAATCTTATCTTGAATTCCCATGTGTTGTGGGAGGGACCTGGTGAGAGATAATTGAATCATGGGGGCTGGTCTTTCATGTGCTGTTCTCTAGATTGTGAATAAGTCACACAAGATCTGATGGTTTTAAAAAGAAGAGTTCCCCTGCATAACCTCTTTTTTTGCCTGCTGCCATCCACGTAACATGTGACTTGCTCCTCCTTGCCTTCTGCCATGATTGTGAGTCGTCCCCAGCCATGTGGAACTGGAAGTCCATTAAACCTCTTTCTTTTGTAAATTGCCCAGTCTTGGATATGTCTCTATCAGCAGCATGAGAACAGTCTAATATAGCTGTTATATTCACTGTTCACTCTTACAACTAGTGGATACAGAACAAAATCAACCAAGACAAGAAGCTCATAGAACAGAGTTCAGAAAAGTTACAAACATGGAGCTTACAGTTGTCAGTGTTATTTTGCCATCATTGTTTTGTGGCAATACATAGGGAGTACTGCCACCCAGGGAAGCTCAACCAAACCTTGTTGGCCGCCCACATGGCTGACCTCAATCTCTAGCCCCTTGAGAGGTCAAGCTGATACCATCCAAAGCCTCCACCTACATCACATTGTTGTAGTGACCCAAATCCCCCATATAAACAAAAACACTTTTTAAAAATCAGATAGGACATTCCAGGGCTTTAGAGGTTACTTGCAGGGACCAAAGGCAAAAACTAGACCCCTCTTTGGACAAGGCAAAATTCTTTACTACACAGTTACCATGATTTAATATGGGTAATTGTATGCCACTAAAAGCAACAGGCATTTGGAGTGGCAAGTCACATGGTTGGAATTCCAATTCATCCCATCTCAGTTTCACTAAGACGATGCCAAGCCTACCTTAATCTAGGCTCTGAACTTAACCAGCAACATGAAGTACTGCACTTCATGTAACTTCTCAAGGAGTATAAATTCAAACTTCCTGTGAGTCAAAAGTTCTGCTGAGGGAAGGGATGTTTATGAAGTATAGCCAGCTAGATGTGGAGTTTATATGTGCCATAGGCAAGTTAAGCCACCTCTGGAGGCATTACCTGGGCCAGGGTCTGATAAAAGTATGTATCTGTCTCAGTCACATAAGTACGTATATTATAAAATATATGTGAAGAGATAGTTCCTACTATTTTGTTATTAATCTTCAGGATCTGTGCAACTGGACATTGTCAGCTACTTAGAGCAAAGGAACACTCTTATATGTTATGCACAATAGTAAATGAACTCAGCATCATGTCACCAGAAGTTCTGTTACCACAACCTGTTCACTTGGGAAGATGCATCACAGACTGAGCTTCAGACTAATTGGAACACCAGGGAATTCAACCAATTGGAACTCCACATGTTCCATTTACTCCCTGGTCATCACACATATGCCAGCTCTCAGAATTCAGCAACTAAAAGATACTGGTAATTAATTTAGCACTATGTAAGCAATCTGGGTCAACTAAAAAGATAAATTCCTGGTGATTATAACAACTAAGGAAAAAAAGATTATATCCATCCCTAAAATTGATACTTGGGAGAGACCATGATAAGGACAAAATATATTTGGTTCAAAAAAAAAAAAAACCCACAACCTGGCACGGTGGCTCATGCCTGTAATCCTAGCATGAGGTGGGTGAACCACAAGATTAGGAGTTTGAGACCAGCCTGGCCAACATGGTGAAACTCTGTCTCTACTAAAAATACAAAAAAATTAGCCAGGCATGGTGGTGCGCAACTGTAATCCCAGCTCCCAGGGAGGCTGAGGCAGGAGAATCACTTGAACCTAAGAGGCAGAGGCTGTGGTGAGCTGAGATCACACCACTGCACTCCAGCCTGGGTGATAGATGGGACTCTGTCTCAAAAACAAACAAAAACAAACAGCAAAAAAAATAGCCCACATTTGGAAGACTGAAAATTTCTCACATAAGGCTCAAGGCCTCACTGACTTGTACACATTTTTTTTTAAAAAATAAGCATATAATTAGGGTAAAATTTTCAAATAGTAATAAAGAGTAGGAAGTAAAAGTTTCCTATTGTCTCACTCTTATTCTACCTCCCCTAGCCCGCAGTACCATCCCTCTGTAATAATCACTATTAATGGTGTCTTCAAGCTATGTCTAAGAGCGCATCTTCTGCCTACAACAACCTGTCTTTGCAGAAGGTCAGAGCATCAAAGAGCCATAAACGTAAACTGGATGTATGCTCCCTTCTGATATTTGTTCTGGTCATCCTGCCCTTTGCCCTGATGCAATCAGCCTACCCATAGAGTCACTGTAAAGTGAGACAAAGGAAACCAAGATCATACTGTTGTACGAATATTGTTGAGAATATTGTTCATTATTCATGGTGGTTTCTCAATGAAAACCTATAAGAGAAATTTGTCTGTAGTCTCTCAGAACTGGGAATGGCTGAGCATCTCCAGATTTGTTTCTGTCTTATGAACTATTGCAGTTGCTATGGTTACATAATACACTACATTATCCTAAAACTTAGTGCATAAAATGATTATTTATTTTGCTCATTAATTGTGTGGGCCAGGAATTCCAACAGGAAACTGGGGTGGCCTGTCCCAGCTCCACAATGTCTGGTGTCTCTACTGAAAGTTTCAAAGGTTGGAGGAAGGAATCTTCTATGGGTTCATTCCCTCGTGTGTCTGATGCTGGCTTTGGCTGAGGCCTTAGCTGGGGCTGTCAGCTGGAAAACTCACATGTGGCTTCTCCATGTGTTCTGGGATCCTCACACATGGTGGTTGGATTCCAAACATGAGCACTTCCAGAGAGAGAGAGAGAGAGAGAGAGAGAGAGAGAAGAAGAGGAGGGGAGGGGAGGGGGAGAAGAAGAGGAGGGGAGGGGAGGGGGAGGAGAAGAGAGAGGAGGGAGGGGAGGGGAGGGGAGAGGAAGGAAGGGAAAGGGAGGGAGAGGAGAGACTAATTAGAAGTTGACCTGGCTGTGGATATCACAAGGCATCACTTCGATTGTTTTCCACTTGTCAGGGCAGCCCAAGTAATTTCCTAGGTTCAGGAGGAAGGGAAATAGATTCTACCTCTTGATTGGGAGTAGCAAGGTTCTGGAGGAGCATAAGGGACTGAAAATATTGCTGTGTCAATTTTTGGTAAATATGATTGGCCAAAGGACTCTCTGGCACATCATCTACTCTATATACTAACTACTTAGAGGCACTACAGGCGAATGTATGGCCTGCTTAAGTGACAGTAGGAGACTTCATGCCATGTATTGTGTACACAAACCTCACTCTGGGTTCATATTGCTTTCCTTTCTTTATTTTCTCTTTGCTTCATTTTCCTCATCAATTTTTACTTTATCTTGCAATATTTTATGTATGTTTCAAAATCACTATAAATAATTTTCAGGGAAAATTCTGATATAAGTTATCAAAAATGGAACCACAGAAAAAAATTTTGTCTGAGTGCCAAATTAATTTCAACAAGAAGAACAAAAACATGACATTCAGGAATCAAATCTCTACAAATACTCTCTGCTAGTCAAATCTTAATCTTGTTCAAATTTTGTTCACTTAGAATGGAAACCAGGAGTGTAATTCATCTTTTCAAGTCAATTTTTTGATCCCTACAATGACATAGTTTTGATCTGTCATACTAGAAAGTATATGAAATAAGTTAATTCACTTCATAATTATGTAGTTTGAAAATATGAATCTCAAATATTGCTGCTATACTTATTTCATCTATGTAAAATATTTTGTAGTGCACCATTTGAAAATAATATACTTTTTTTCCTGAAGAACTAGGCAAGAATTTATTAGATTCTTGGCTTAACTTTTTACAAAAAGGATAATACTATTTAATTTTTCAGTGAAGCAATTTTGTAGTCTTCCAGTCTTTTTCACTAAAGATGAGATATTTTATAATCCTTTGATGGAGTAATTAACATTTTATTTGACACATCTATATTAGAGATTTCTTATCTATGAAGAGTAATGAATTTTATTAAATATGCCATCTACCATATCAGATTTATTATAATCAAATTTCATTTTGCTTTATTTGTTTACTGTACTACTTCTCAACTGAAAAACCAATTTGCTCTTCTGTATATAAATTGATTATTTCATGAAAAAGTAGCTATTATAACTATTAAATGCAAAATTTACGATGAAACAGACTGCAAATGCCAATTTAACCACACCTAAATGAAGAAGCTAAAATGTCGTTGTTCTGTAAAAGGAGTTAATTTAACAGCTTTGTGATTTTTTTTTCCCCTCAGGGACATTCACCAAGGTACCTAAAAATTCACAGAAAGAAAATTCTGCAATTGATAAATTAATGTTCTTTAAAACCATGAATATATATATATGAAACATTGAGTCTTTCTTGGCCTTACATAAGATTTACAATTAATTATTTAAGATCTTTTTGGATAAGTTTTAAGACAATTGGTTAAGTCTTTTACAAACAACGTTAGTTAGAATGGCAATCACATGATTCTCTAATAATCATCATGACATATTAGGTCACTGTTCTCTTGACAAACTGCTACAATTTGAATGTTTATGTACCTACAACATTCACCTTGACACTTAATCCCCATTGTGATATTCAGAGGGGAGGACTTTCGGGAAGCGGTTAAGTTATCAGGGCTCCAATCTTAAGAATAGGATAAAGTCCTGATAAAAGAGGGTTCAGAGTACATCTGGCCCTTCCATCTTTTCTGCCATGTGAGGACACAGAGTTCATCCCTTTTTACTTTCTTCCTTCATTTGAGGTTACAGCAAAAAGCTGCCATCTTAGAAGCAGAGAGCAGGCCTTACCAGACTCCAAATCTGCCAGTGCCTGGCTCTTGGACTTTCTAGCCTCCAGAATTGTGAGAAATACATTTTTGTTCTTTATAAATTACTCAGTCTCAGATACTTTGTTACAGCAGCACAAATAGACTAAGACACACACCTATCATTTTCTCCCTTGTTAAGAGTGCATCTGCTGCCTTGAAATGCCCTCCTTTATCTCCACCCTGGCCCCACAGTTGGAGTCCTACCCAAATTTCAACATCGAGATCAACATCAACAATTGCAAGATCTTTTCTACTTTCTCCAAAGTGGAATCTCTCCTTAACTTTGCACGTTGCTGATACTCATTAACATACCTTGCCTTATCATTTTATATGTATTTTTCATTTTCCTACAGCCTCCTTCCAACCGTCTCTTATTCTATGAGGTTTTGGTGGGAAGAGTCAAAGAAAAAATTATTCATACCACTCGTTAAAGATGTTGAGGCAGACTTTATTCAAGTGGCAGACTTTATTCAATGGGATCTTGCAGTGGGGGAGAAAGGTTGGACTGAATTCTGAATACAGCATGGGAAAGTGAGAATTTATAACCAAGGAGCAGGGTTGGGGGGTTCAATGTATAGAAAATTAGTGAGAGGATATGTCAAGGGTAGAAGGGATTCTGGCTAAACTGACCTAACAGGATTCTTGATGAATACAGGCCAGGGTAATCAGATATCACCCAGGGAATGATGAAGGATCCAGAACCCAATCAAATATCAAAGATGATCACGTATTTAGCATGAAGGGTTCTCGATAGACTTAGCAGGGTTCTTTGCCCAAACTGAATTTTACAAGGAAGTGCACAGACCGAACTAGGAGAAGTTTCAGAAGCCTGGCTAAAGCTTGGTGAAATAAAGAATCTTTGTCAGAAGTGCCATTTTTTGTGCATTTTTGCCTTCCCTGCAATACCTAGATAGGGATATGCACATAGAAGGTGCTAAAAAAAATGTTAACTGAATTGGATTATAAACCAAGATGTTAGTATGAAGCTGATGTAATATGTAACCCAGACCATTATGAGATGATAACCATTATATTCTGTGAGACCACTCTGACTTGCTGGATATGTGTATGTGATGTTGGCTCTAGCTTGTAAATATTTTTCTTTCTTCTGTCATATTGACCTGAATTTGCTTCATTATGATGTAATATCATATCTCAATAGCGATTCCTCCCCTCTCCCCTCCCTCAAAATATGGAAAAAAGCAAAAATTGACTCAGTATAGCCAGATATGTTTGACAGGCATATTTCAACCTAAAGAGAATAAAAACTTCACAATATTCTCCCATCTAACATAATTTACATTCTCTTTCTATTTTCTAAACAAATTACCATGGATTTTATTTAAACTGAAAAGAAAACTTATAACGGAAATCATTTCACAGTCATATCAACCACAATTTTTGTGAGAATCACAAAAATTCTCAAACCTGAACTAGACTCACACAATTTTTCAGAGGAGAAAACTGAGGCCTAGGGAGATCTAGAGGATTGTTCAAGGTCACCCTGCTCATTAATGGCAAAGCTGATAGTAGAACTCAACTCACCTACCTTCTATAATAATTCTCATTCCATTGAATCCAGAATCTACTGTTTACTTCTCCTGAAGTATAAATGATCCAAACTGAAGTTTGAGTATAAATTTGATCACTGGCTTTTCACAAAGATTTCTGCTGTATGTCAATTCATGTGGTTTCTTTAGTGTCTTATCCTATTTATTCCATTGTCCTTAAATGCCTGACTCAAAGATAGTATAACACGTGTTTTCATTTTTTTAGATGTGAAAGGTTTCCAAAATCTTCATGTTTCAGACATGGTGAAATGTGTAAGTCCTAATACACATGGTAAAATGTGTATTAGTCCTTTCTCACACTGCTATAAAGAACTACCTAAGACTGCGTAATTTATGAAGAAAAGCGGTTTAATTGACTCACACTTCTGCAGACTGTATAGGAAGCATGGCTGGGAAACCTCAGGAAGCTTACAACCCTGGTGGAAGGCAAAGGAGAAAGCAGCATTTCTTCACATGGCGGAGCACAAGAGAGAGACAAGGGGGAAGTGCCACACACCTTTAAACAAGCGGAAATAGTGAGAACTCCCTCACTATCACAAGAACGGCAAAGGGGAAATCCACCCCCATGATCCAATCACCTCCTAGCATGTCCCTCCCCCAGCACTGGAGATTACAATTCAACACGAGATTTGAGTGAGATTACTTATATTAATAAGTAATAAAGTCTTAACGACTTTTATTTTCATTTGCCTTGAGACTCTGTCTCAACACAACAAACACACGCACAGACTGAGCCTAAGATTGTTTGCCTCTAAGCAAGGATCACAACACCTGCATCTTATGAAAGACCAATATCCATTATTCAGCCATAAGCACCCTCTGTTTGGATATAGGTGATTGCAATTTGAGGGAAAATGCAGAAACCCTGCAGTAGGAAGTTTGGTCTACATAAAGTACTGTCTTCAGTTCTCAATGTCTTTAGTTATGATTTACAGGATACGTGTATGTATTCCAAAACCATTATATGACAATAGCATTTAGGTTGCATTTTAAGCCTCATAACAGTCATACTTGTTTGTTATCTTTAAATGCTCTCATCTGGCCCACAGTGATGACCTCAGAGCACAAATAGAGACAGTGTTGTCCAAAGACTGCACTTCTTTCAATGACTCCAGTTCTGTTCCCCTTGTTCTCTGGCTTCTTTGACTACATACATTGACTCCCTCCTCTTGCCTGGTACCATTTTGGTTCGCAAGTGAATTTTAGACTGTCTATCAGGATCTAACCTGTTGCTTTCTTAGGAAGCCCCTTCTGGTATCCACACCAGGCTCTTGTCCTGGCCTCCAAAGCTCCTGATCCTTCTTATCAGGTCTAAATATTTATGATAGTCTCAGTAAAACTAAAAATTAAAGACACTGATTTACCTACATGGATATTAATTTTTTAAATTATTTTTGCTTTATGTTAGTTTGAATTCTGCTGGCCAGGTTCTGTGGGGGGAAGGGGGCTCTTTTTAGACTATATGGAAAATAGATAAAATATAATCTACAATGAGGATATTTTACAGTGACAGACTGATATGATTTGGCTGTGTCCCCACCAAAATCTCATTTTGAATTGTAGCTCCCACAACTCCCATGTGTTGTGGGAGGTAATTAAATCGCGGTGGTGAGACTTTCCCATGCTATTCTAGTGAGAGTGAATAAGTCTCATAAGATCTGATAGTTTTATTTTATTTTTGAGATGGAGATTTGCCCTTGTCACCCAGGCTCGAGTGCAGGCATGATCTTGGCTCACTGCAACCTCTGCCTTCCAGGTTCAAAAGATTCTCCTGCCTCAGCCTCCCAAGTAGCTGGGATTACAAGCATGTGCCACCACACCCAGCTAATTTTGTGTTTTTAGTAGAGGCAGGGTTTCACCATGTTGGCCAGGCTGGTCTTGAACTCTTGACCTCAGGTGATCCGCCCACCTTGGCCTCCCAAAGTGCTGGGATTAAAGGCATTAGCCACCATGCCTGGCCAATCTGATGGTTTTATAAAGGGAAGTTTCCCTGCACAAGCACTTGCTTGCCTCCATGTGAGATATGCCTTTCACCTTCCACTGTGATTGTGAGGCCTCCCCAGCAATGTGGAACTGTGAGTCCATTAAACCGCTTTCTTTTGTAAATTGCCCTGTCTAGGGTATGTCTTTATAAGCAGTGTGAAAGCAAACTAATACACAGACTAAGGGTCAATAGTGTCTGGAGACACAAAGTAATGCGATTATGCCTCTTCCCTTTGCACTCTAATCGGCCAAGACTAGTAGCTTTGTGGATCTACATAGACTGGCTTCTGGATACTGCCCCCTTCTGCACCCTCACTTCACTCTGCCTCTGGCATTTTATGATCTGTAAAGGTTGTTGGAAAATTATTTGGTTTTCCTATTGGAATTTTGAAAGCTGGTTTTAGCTAACGTTATTAGGCTCTTATCTCCTTGATTACAATGGTTCTTTTGGTTTTCTGTGAAATGAAGAACTACAGAGCAAATGCTTGGCTGCTAAAAGAATTAAAAACAAAAATAATAGTTTATACTAGCAAATGTAAAGAGTTCTATATCCTACATTGTTGTGTTAACCTCACTTCAGGTCTCAGCTTAACTTTCCTACTTCTATTAATCTATGTCTCAGATTTCTAACCTATTTTAAATTCCTATCTAATTGTATTGCTTGAATTTTTTAAGCAGTCAAATATTTTCTGGTACAAGGTAGGTTACGCAAAAATACATTTCAGTAAGTAGCAATGTAATAGATTTTGACATTTGAGAACCATTGAAGTGCTAAAAGTTTGACTAATCTTAATTTTGTGAAGAGGCAATTCTGGATCAGCAAACCGTATGGTCAAGTCACAGAAGACAATATGGTTTAACCATTGTTAAAAATTTTCTGGAAGTTTATTGTTGCTGTTATACCCTAGTGCATAGAATATACTAAACATACTTGATTATTTTCATAGGTGACTAAGGCTGTCACAATGGCCAAGGGATAACATTGTGAACATTGATTTGGATAGGACCATAATTTGATATATAAAGTGTTTTTAAGAGGTAAGTCTAAATTTGCATTGACTTAGGACATTTTTAAGGCGGTTACAAGAATTAAATCTTTCAGTTTTGTTTTCAGTCATTCATGTTTTTCATAGAGGCTTATGGTAGACAAAATCCTCCTAATCACTTCCCCCACAAAAAAAATAGAAATGTTTTACTAAATATTTCTCCTTTGGGTCACTTTGCCTGATTTATTTAATTAATTAGTTTGATTGAGACATTAATATTGAAGCTTTGGGGCTGTGGCAGTACAATTAAGGATGAGATCACTGTTTCCTAAAGTGAAAAGAAAACTTGGAACTACTCAGTCATATTCAATTTGTCTTTGAAAATTCAGTAAAATACTGTTTGGGAATTTTTAAATTAAATCAAGTATTTTAGAAGAAATAATACATTACAATTGTGTGAAAGACGATAAAAAAGAAATCTTGTTATCCAGGATAATTAGGGTGTAGTGAGAATATTTAGTCACTAGTAAAGAAAGAAATTTCAACCAAATTACTAGATGGAGATAGAAAAGTCATGCCCCATCTATCTGGTGGTTGTATATCTGGCATTCTTAATGATTCCTTAGACAGCTACATACTCAAAATAAGAGGAGTCCTCTTTGGGTAGTGAGGAAATCCTGTAGAATGAAATTGGAACCTACCTTAGGATACACTTTAAATTATGTAAAACTTGATTTAACAAGTTTGTTCATTTGGTTTCTCCGGTGATCTTTGATAATTCCTAGGTTTCAGAAGGCAAGAAATTAGATATAATGATGGAGAGATAGAGATAGAGACAGTAGAGATAGAGAGAGACTGATGGACATGAATGCTTGTGTTGTGTTTTGTGTTTGTTCATGAGTTTGGGCATGTAAGAAGGGTGTGGCATTGGCAGGTTTCATTGAGAAGGCAATATACTGGGAAACAACAGTCCTTGGAACAGAAAAAATTGCAAAATTCTCAATTACATATATAGGCATCTATGAAAACTTATTTAGATATTTTATTAGCACTGAAGGTCATTACTGAGAATCAGAATACAATATACCAAAACCAATGTCTATAATGATAACATAAGACACTAAGCAAAAATTAAATGATCATACTCCTTTTAAAAAGTCAGAGAAATACAGTATATTTTAGACAGATTTCTTTGTAGAATAAGTGTGTCTGTATGTGCCTGTGTATGTGTGCTTAACTTTTATCACCTTAGATACAATCTTTGTTTTCCTGAAATTTTATTTGTTCCACTATAACATTGCTAATGATAATAAATACACAGGTTTTATCTATTTGCCAAGATAAATGGTATATAGCTTGTAGGGGTATTATTTTTTCCTGCCTTTATGGAAAAGAAAAGTAGACTACATCTAAGGCAAGGTCTTTAAAAAGAATGTTTACTATTGTTTTAATGTTTAAGGAAGAAAAAAATGTATGAAAAAATATGTCTTACCATTCTACAAATTCTAGTTAACTACCTTTGAATATGTCTGTTTGCAACAAATGATATCCAATCATGCCAAAAGCTTTTTTCCTCAGCTTCCCTCCAAAAAGCGTTATAATGTTTATGTCATGCATAGACAGTAAACCAAGTAAGCACTAAAAACCCACTGATGTCTGGCACAATTTTATCTTTTATTTTAAACATTTGCCTTGAACTGAAGAAATTGATGTCATCTCTGGAGAACACTTCTTTTCACTGATTTCCAGGTGTGCCATTTGAAAGGCCTCCATGGGGATTAACAGCATAGGCTTGAGTTGGGCTGGTGAGTAATGCACATTTAATCAGATTGCACTCTGTACCCCAGACCCTTCTGCCTTTGTTATAGTTCTCTGTTCTGCCTCATAAACATATTATGCCCTACTTCTGTCAATAAAAGCTAATACTCAACTAAATCTGTTTGATATCTTCCTTTCAGATAATGAAATATCAAAGATGGCAGAGGAAAGAAAGGGTTCTACCTCTTTCTTTACCTATTGAAAAAACTTAAGGATGAAGGTATGGTGGAAACTCAGAAAGGCTAATGATGGGAATGACTGAAGTTAGAGTGTCTGCTCATATATAGGGTATGATTTTTGACAGTTTGCCTTTTTCTTATGATGAACATTATTCAGACCACTAGGAATATTCAGCAACTAGGAATTGCTTTAGGTTTTTCTTTTAGCTAATTCAGGTAAAAGGGTATAAATAATGTTTTATGAGCCATATAAGAAAAATGGAAACTAAGAAAGGACTGCTATGAAAATAATAAATGAAATTGAACCATATATACACTAAAGTCCCCATAAAAATGGCATTTCTGAAATAAGAGGTATGATTGCAAAGTCATTTAATTCATTAAAAATATACAGTGCTGATTAGGGGTCTAAGTCACCAGCATGGACTGCTGCAACTGATCAACTGCTTCCATGGGGTGAATAAAATCCCCCCAAAAATGGAAGGAGTGAGGGGAAGATCCAAGATGGCTGGTTAGATACAACTCCAGCGCACAACACCCAGCAAGAGAGATGTAGAAATCCAGAGATCTCCTAGCTCCAACCGAGGTACCAGGTGCATTTCAAAAGGTCTGGTCGGACGGTAAGCAAAGCCCGCTCAGGGCATACCAAGGTGGGGAGGGGTGCTGCTTCACCCAGAAAGTGCTTCTGACTGGTGAGTCAGAGGCCCCCACTCTGGCACTCCAGTCCAGATACAGCACTTCCTCCAAAGCCTCAGCAACACTTAGAACAGGGGATCTTTGCCAGTCAAGTGCTGGGAATTACAAGTGCAGAGTTGAGTAAGAGCCTGTGGACTGAGCTATTGTCCCCATCCTCCACCTGGAGAGAGAGGGAGCTGTAAGCAGGAGCAGCTGCGTGGGTCCCTACCCAATGACTGGAGAGAGAAGAAGCTGAAAGGGGGAGATGGCCCAGTGTGGCTGGGCAGATCCCTACCCTCCCCAACACACTCCAGAGGGCTGCCTGGAAATTCGAACTGGGAGGAGCCTGACACAGCTCAGAAGCTGCAGATATTGTCTCACTAGATGTCCTTGCTGGGCAGGGCATCTCTGAAAGAAGGCAGCAGACCAGCAGGGACTTATAAATAAAGCCCCCACCTTCCTGGGACAGAAAACCTGGGAAAAGGAGTGGTAGTGGGTACAGCTTCAGTAGACCTAAACATCCTGCCTGGAAGCTTTGAAGAAAGCAGCAGATTCCCCAACACAGCATTCAAGCTCTGATAAGGGACAGACTGCCTCCTCAAGTGGCTCCCTGATCCCCATGTATCCTGTCTGGGAGACACTTCCCAGTAGGGACTGACAGACACATCATACAGGAGAGCTCTGGCTGGCATCTGGTGGGTACCCCTCTGGGATGAAGCTACCAGAGGAAGGAACAGGCAGCAATATTTGCTGCTCTGAAGCCTCTGCTGGTGATTCCAGAGTCTGGAGTGGACCTCCAGCAAACTCCAGCAGACCTGGAACAGAGGAACCTGACTGTTAGAAGGAAAACTAACGAACAGAAAGAAATAGTTTTGACATCAACAATAAGGATGTCCCTTCAGAGACCCCATCGAAAGGTCACTGACCTCAAAGACCAAAGGAAGATAAACCAACAAAGATGGGAAGAAACCAGTGCAAAAAAGGTTTAAAACTCCAAATCCAGAATGCCTCTCCTCCTTTAAGAGATCACAGCTCCTTGCCAGCAAGGGAACAAAACTGGATGGAGAATGAGTTTGATGAATTGACAGAAGCAGGGTTCAGAAGGTGGTTAATAATAAACTTCTCTGAGCTATAGGAGCATGTTCTAACCCAATACAAGGAAGCTAAGAACCATAAAAAAAGGTTAGACAAAATGCTAACTAGAATAACTGGCTTAGAGAAGAACACAAATGACCTGATGGAGCTGAAAAACAGCATGAGAAATTTGTGAAGCATACACAAGTTTCAAAAGCTGAATCAATCAAGCAGAGGAAAGGATGCCAGAGATTGAAGAGCAACTCAATGAAATAAACAGAGCAAACAAGATTAGGGAAAAAAACAGTGAAAAGAAATCAACAAATCTTCCAAGAAACATGGTATTACATGAAAAGACAAAATCTACATTTGATTGGTGTACCTGAAAGTGAAGGGGAGAATGAAACCAAGTTGGAAAACACTCTTCAGGATATTATCCAAGAGAATTTCCCCAACCTAGCAAGGCAGTCCGACATTCAAATTCAGAAAATATAGAGAACACTGCAAAGATTCTCCTTGAGAAGAGCAACCTCAAGATGCATAATTATCAGATTTACCAGGGTTAAAATGAAGGGAAAAATGCTAAGGACAGCCAGAGAAAGGTTGGGTTACCCACAAAGGGAAGCCCATCAGACTCACAGTGGATCTCTTGGCAGAAACCCTACAAGTCAGAAGAGAGTGGTGGCCAATATTCAATATCCTTAAAGAAAAGAGTTTTCAACCCAGATTCTCATATCCAGCCAAACTAAGCTTATCAGTGAAGGAGAAATAAAGTGCTTTATGGACAAGCAAATGCTGAGAAATTTTGTCACCACCAGGGTGACAAGATCTCCTGAAGGAAGCACTAAACATGGAAAGAAACAACTGGTAACAGCCACTGCAAAAACATACCAATTGTAAAGACTATCAACACTAGGAAGGAACTGCATCAACTAATAGGGAAAATAACCAGCTAGCATCATAATGGCAGAATCAAATTCACACATTAACCTTAAATGTAAATGGGCTATATGCCCCAGTTAAAAGATACAGACTGGCAAATTGGATAAAGAGTCAAGACCCATCAGTGTGCTGCATTTAGGAGACCCATCTCACATGCAAAGACACACATAGGCTCAACATAAAGGGATGAAGGAGTATTTACCATGCAAATGGAAAGAAAAAAAAAAGCAGGGTTGCAATACTAGTCTCTGACAAAACAGACTTTAAACCAACAAAGATCAAAAGGACAAAGAAGGGCATTACATAATGGTAAAAGGATCAATGCAACAAGAAGAGCTAACGATCCTAAGTATATACGAACCCAATACAGGAGCACCCAGATACATAAACCAAGTTCTTAACGACTTACAAAGAGACAGACTCCCACACAATAACAGTGGGAGATTTTAACACCCCACTGTCAATATTAGGCAGATCAACAAAACAGAAAATTAACAAGGATATCCAGGGCTTGAACTCAGCTCTGGACCAAGCAGATCTAATAGATGTCTACAGAACTCTCCAGGGCAAATCAACAGAATATACATTCTTCTCAGCACCACATTGCACCTATTCTAAAATTGACCACATAATTGGAAGTAAAACACTCCTCAGAAAATGCAAAAGAATGGAAATCCTAACAAACAGTCTCTCAGACCACAATCAAATTAGAACTCAGGATTAAGAAACTGACTCAAAACTGCACAACTACATGGAAACTGAACAACCTGTTCCTGAAAGACTACTGGGTAAATAATGAAACGAAGGCAGAAATAAAGATATTGTTTGAAATCAATGGGAACAAAGACACAGTGTACCAGAATCTCTGCAACACATTTAAAGCAGTATGTACAGGGAAATTTGTAGCACTTAATGCCCAGAGGAGAAAACAGGAAAGTTCTAATATCGACACCCTAACATCAAAATTAAAAGAACTAAAGAAGCAAGAACAAATTCAAAATCCAGCAGAAGACAAGTAATAACTAAGATCAGAGCAGAACCGAAGGAGACAGAGACACAAAAATCCCTTCAAAGAAATCAATGAATCCAGGAGTGAGTTTTTTTTTGAAAAGATCAACAAAATGGATAGACTGCTAGACAAACTAATAAAGAATGCAATAAAATATGATAAAAGTGATATCACCACTGATCTCATAGAAATACAAACTACCACAAGAGAATACTATAAACATCTCTATGCAAATAAACCAGAAAATCTAGAAGAAATAGATAAATTCCTGGACACTTACACTCGCCCAAGACTAAACCAGGAAGAAGTTGAAGCCATGAATAGACCAATAACAGGGCTGAAATTGAGGCAGCAATTAATAGCCTACCAACCAAAAAGAGTCCAGGACCAGATGGTTTCACAGCCGAATTCTACCAGAGGTATAAAGAAGAGCTGGTACCACTCCTTCTGAAGCTATCCCAAACAATAGAAAGAGAATCTTCCCTAATTCATTTTAAGAGGCCAATGTCATCCTGATACCAAAACCTGGCAGAGGCACAACAAAATATAAAAATTCAGCCCAATAACCCTGATGAGCATCAGTGCAAAAATCCTCAATAAATTACTGGCAAATCAAATCCAACAGCACACTAAGAAGCTTATCCATCACAATCAAGTCAGCTTCATCCCTGGGATGCAAGGCTGGTTCAACATAAGCAAATCTATAAACATAATCTATCACATAAACAGAACCAAAGACAAAAACCACATGATTATCTCAATAGATGCAGGGAAGGCATTCAACAAAATTCAAAAACCTGTCATACTAAAAATTCTCAATAAACTAGGTATTGATGGAATGTATTTCAAAATAATAAGAGCTATTTATGACAAACACACAGCCAATATTATACTGAATCAGCAAAAACTGGAAGCATTCTCTTTGAAAACTGACATAAGAAAAGGAAGTTCCGGCCAGGGCAATCAGGCAAGAGAGGGAAATAAAGGATATTCAAATAAGTAAAGAGGAAGTCAAATTGTCTCTATTAGCAGACAACATGATTGTACATTTAGAAGCCCCAAATCTCTTTTAGCTGATAAGCAACTTCAGCAGTCTCAGGATAAAAGAAAATTAATGTGCAAAATCACAAGCATTTCTACACACCATAACAGACAAACAGCCAAATCATGAGTGAACTCCCATTCAAAATTGCTACAAAGAGAATTAAATTTTCCTCCCTGTGTCCATGTATTCTCATTGTATAACTCCCACTTATGAGTGAGAACATGCAGTGTTTGATTTTCTGTTCTTGTGTTAGTTTGTTGAGAATGATGGTTTCCAGCTTCATCTTTGCCCCTGCAAAGGACATGAACTCAACATTTTTTTGGCTGCATCGTATTCCATGATGTGTGTATGCCACATTTTCTTTATCCAGTCTATCATTGATGGGCATTTGTGTTGGTTCCAAGTCTTTGCTATTGTAAAGAGTGCTGCAATAAAAGTACGTGCGCATGTGTCTTTAGAGTAGAATGATTTATAATCCTTTGGGTATATACCCAGTAATGGGATTGCTGGATCAAGTGGTATTTCTGGTTCAAGATCCTTGAAGAATAGCCACACTGTCTTCCACAATGGTTGAACTAATATACACTCCCACCAACAGTGTAAAAGCTTTCCCATTTCTCCACATCCTCTCCAGCGTCTGTTGTCTCCTGACTTTTTAATGATCACCATCCTAACTGGCATGAGATGGTATGTCATTATAGTTTTGATTTGCATTTCTCTAATGACCAGTGATGATGAGCTTTTCTTCTTCTGTTTATTAGCCACATAAATGTCTTCTTTTGAGAAGTGTCTGTTTATATCCTTCGTTCTTTGTCAGATGGACAGATTGCAAAAAAATTTTCCCATTCTGTAGTTTGCCCGTTCATTCTGAGGATAATTTCTTTTGCTGTGCAGAGCTCTTTAGTTTAATTAGCTTCCATTTGTCAATTTTGGCTTTTGTTGCCATTGTTTTTGGTATTTTTAGTCATGAAGTCTTTGCCCATGCCTATGTCTTGAATAGTATTGCCTAAATTTTCTTCTAAGGTTTTTATGGTTTTAAGCGTTACATTTAAGTCTTTAATCTATTTTGAGTTAATTTTTGTATAAGGTGTAAGGAAGGGATTCAGTTTCAGTTTTCTGCATATGGCTAGCCAGTTTTCCCAATAGTTTAGTTAAATAGGAAATTCTTTCCACATTGCTTCTTTCGCCAGGTTTGTCAAGGATAAGATGACTGTATATGTGTGGTGTTATTTCTGAGGCCTCTGTTCTGTTCCATTGGTCTATATTCCTGTTTTGGTACCAGTACCATGCTGTTTGGGTTACTGTAGACTTGTAGTATAATTTAAAGTCAGGTAGCATGATGCTTCCAGTTTTGTTCTTTTTGCTTAGGATTGTCTTAGCTATATGGGCTCTTTTTTGGTTCCATATGAAATTTAAAGTAGTTTTTTCTAATTCTGTGAAGAAAGTCAATAGTAGCTTGTGGGGATAGCATTGAATTTATAAATTGCTTTGGGCAGTATGGTCATTTTCATGATATTGATTCTTCCTATCTATGAGCATGGAATGTTTTTCCATTTGCTTATGTCCTCTCTTATTTCCTTGAGGAGTGGTTTGTAGTTCTCCTTGAAGAAGTCCTTCACATCCCTCATAAGTTGTATTCCTAGGTATTTTATTCTCTTTGTAGCAATTGTGAAGGAGAGTTTCCTCATAATTTGGTTCTCTGTTTGTCCGTTATTGATTTATAGGAAGGCTTTTGGTGATTTTTGCACATTGATTTTGTATCCTGAGACTTTGCTGAAGATGCTTATCAGCTTAAGGAGATTTTGGGCTTAGATGATGAAGTTTTCTAAATATACAGTCATGTTGTCTGCAAACAGAGACAATGCCACGTCCTCTCTTATTATTTGAATACTCTATTTCTTTCTCTTGCCTGATTGCCCTGTCCAGAACTTCCAATACTATGTTGAATAGGAGTGGTAAGAGAGGGAATCCTTGCTTTGTGCCAGTTTTCAAAGGGAATGCTTATAGCTTTTGCTCATTCAGTATGATACTGGCTGTGGGTTTGTCATAAATAGTTCTTATTATTTTGAGATATGTTTCATCAATGCCTAGTTTATTGAGAGTTTTTAGCATGAAGAGCTGTTGAATTTTATCAAAGGCCTTCTTTGCATCCATTGAGATGATCATGTGGTTTTTGTCTTTGGTTCTGTTTATGTGATGGGTTATGTTTATTGATTTGTGTATGTTGCATGCATGAGCTTTGCATTCCAGGGATGAAGCCAATCTGATCGTGTCGGATGAACTTTTTGATGTGCTGCTGGATTTGGTTTGCTGACGTTGGCCTGAAGTTTTCTTTTTTAGTTGCATCTCTACCAAATTTTGGTATCAGGATGATGCTGTCCTCATAAAATGAGTTAGAAAAGAGTTCTTTTTTTCTATTGTTTGGAGTAGCAAAGGTCACTCTTGCTATGCTTTAGCAAAGAGACTAGTGGCATTTTACTCCTGTCCTAGAGATTTGCGAAACTCTGAACTTGAGAGATATGATTTAGAGCATTGGCAGAAGAATTTTCTAAGCAGCAAAGCATTTAAGATGTGACTTTATTTTTTCTGAACGTGCAGAGTTGTATACATTCACAAAGAGATGGTATGAAATTGGAACTTATGTTTAAAAGGGAAGCAGAGAGTAAAAGTTTGAAAAATTTGCATTCTGACCATGTGGTAGAAAAGAAAAACCCATTTTCTGAGAAATTCAAGCCAGCTGAAGAAATTTGCATAAGTAGTGAGGAGCCAAATGTTAATCTTCAAGACAATGGGGAAAATGTCAGGGCATTTCAAGATCTTCATGGCTCTGCCTCTCATCACCAGCCCTGAGGCCTAGGAGGTAAAAATGGTTTCATGGGCTGGGCCTCGGCTCCCCTATTCACACCTCAGGACATGGTGCCCTCCTTCCCAGCTACTTCAGCTCCAGCGGTGGCTAAAAGGGGCCAAGGTACAGCTTGGGCCATTGCTTCAGAGAGTGCAAGCCCCAAGACCTAGAGATGTCCATATGGTGTTGGGCCTGCAGGTGTGCAAACAAGTGTTGAGGTTTGGGAACCTCCACCTAGATTTCAGAGGGTGTATGGAAATGCTTGGAGTCCAGGCAGCAGTCTGCTGCAGGGGTGGAGGTCTCATGGAAAATCTCTACTAGGGTAATGCAAAGGGGAAATATGGGGTTGGAGCCCCCATACAGAGTCCCCATGGGGGCACTGACTAGCAGAGCTGTGTGAAGAGGGCCACCATCCTACAGACCTCACAATAGTAAAGCCACCAACAGCTTGTACTGTGTACCTAGAAAAGCTGCAGGTATTCAACACTAGCCAGTGAAAGCAGCTGTGGGGGCTGTGCCCTGCATAGCCACAGGGGTGGAGCTGCTCAAGGACTTAGGAGCCCACCTCTTGCATCAGCATGTCCTGGAAGTGAGACAGGAGTCCACAGAGATTATTTTGGAGCCTTAAGATTTTATGAGGGCCCTGTCAGGTTTAGGACTTGCATAGGGCGTATGGCCCCTTTGTTTTGGCCAATTTCACTCATTTGGAATGGGAATATTTACCCAATGCCTGTAACCCCATTGTATCTTGAAAATAACTAACTTGTTTTTTATTTTACAGGCTCCTAGGTGGAAGGGACTTGACTTGTCTCACATGAGACTTTGGACTTGGACTTTTGGGTTAATGCTATAATGAGTTAAGATTTTGGGGGACTGTTGGGAAGGCATGATTGTGTTTTGGAATGTGAGAAGGACATGAGATTTGGGAGGGGCCAGGGTGGAATGATACGGTTTGGCTTTGTGTCTCCACCCAAATCTCTTCTCAAATTGATCTTCACATGTTGAAGGAGGGACCTAGTGAGAGGTGATTAGATCATGAGGGTGGTTTTGTCCATGCTGTTCTCATGATAGTGAGGGAGTTCTCATGAGATCTGATTGTTTTGAAAGTGGCAGTTTCCCCTGTGCTTGCTTTCTCTCTCCTGCTGCCTTCTGAAGAAGGTGTTTGCCTCTCCTTCACCTTCCACTATGATTTTAAGTTTATTGAGGTGTCCCCAGCCATGTGGTATTGTGAGTCAATTAAACCTCTTTTCTTTACAAATTGCCCAGTCTGAAGTATTCTTTACAATAGTGTGGAAATGAACTAATACACCTCCAAAATAAACTTAGTTACTTCTGGAGTTGTGACAATATGGTAGAAAGAATACTGGCTTTTAAACCCAAGTGAGTTAGGCTATTTTGCTTGCCTCATTTCTCACTACCAAACCATCATAACTTCCTGGGCCTAGTTTGCCCAATTACTCCTATTTCTCAGAGGAGCATGAGGGCTAAATTAAAATGCACTAACTGGGAGGAGAGATCAAAAATGGCTGTTTAGGAACAGCTCAGGATTGCAGCTCCCAGTGAAAGCACAGAGGGTGAGTGGATGCCGCATTTCCAGATGAATTTTTATTGCCCACAGACCAAGAGATTCCCAGGCGGAGGAGCCCCACAGGTCACCAGCATGGCTGTTTTGGTCAGCGGCTGTTTTGGCTGGCGTGGCTGGTTTGCTGGCACCCAGCATGGCAGTTCTCTGTACAAAATATACTGGTCCAGGTGCCCTTTTAGCTGGTGATTGGAGCCCTGGGAAGGCACAGTTGCCCATTCATCTGGATAAAAAGGGGACTGAAACAGGGAGCCAGGCCAGGAGATTCCCGGGCAAAAAAAGCTCCACAAATCTCTGTGCTGCTATTTCAGCCAGCACAGTGAGTCACTGCATGGGAAATCACACAGATCCTGGTGCCTTTTCAACAGGTAACTGGAACACCTGGGAGAGACGACCATTCAACTTAAAAAAAAAAAAAAAAAAAAAAAAAAAAGTCTCAGAGGCAGGGAGCCAGGTGATCAGGCTCGGCTGGTCCTACACCCACACAAAAAAATAAAACAAACAAACAAACAAAAAACACAGCAATTGGAAATGCTCTGGGTAGAGAGTTTTACAGCAAGCACAGCTGAACCTGGGATGGTTCAGCTCTCTGGGGGAGGGGCGTCTGCCATTACCAAGGCACTCCACCACTACGAAGGTAGTCCGCCATTGCTGACGCAGCCCACTATTGCTGAGGCAACCTGCTATTGCCAAGACAACCTGCCATTACAGAGAGAGTCCGCCATTAGAGAGGTGGGCTACCATTGCCAAGGCAGTTCTAACTACGCCCATACAAACAGGACTGCAGGGAAGTTCACACAGCAGCTGGGCAGAGCCTACAGCAGCTCAGCAAAGCCTCTGCAGGCAGACAGTGACTAGGCTGCCTCTTTGCTGGGCAGGACAGCCCTGAAAAAAAGGCAGTAGCACAAAGGAAACTCATAAATAAAGCCCTAACTCCCTGGGACAGAGCACCTGGGGAAAAAATGTGTTTATGAGTTCTGCTGCAGCCGACTTAAACGTACCTGCCCAGTAGCTCTGAATGAACAATGGAGCTCACAGCTCAGCACATGAGCTCCTATAAAGGACAGACTGTCTCCTCAAGCAGCTCCCTCACCCCCATATATCCAGAGTCACCTCATAAAGGAGAGATCAGTCTGACATTTGGTGGGTATCTTTCTGGGACAAAGATAGCAGAAGAAGAAACTGGTAGCAACCCTTACTGTTTTGCAGCTGCTGCAGGTGATCCCCAGGCAAGCAGGGCCTGGAGTGGACCTCAGCAACCCTACAGCAGAGGGGCCAGACTGTTAGAAGGAAAACTAAGAAACAGAAATAACTTCATCATCAACAAACTGGACATCCACTCAGAGACTCAATCTGAAAGTCAGCAACTACAAAGACGACAGGTGGATAAATCCATAAAGATCTGAAGAAACCAGTGCAAAAAGGATGAAAACACCTGAAACCAGAACACCTCTCCTTCTACAAGGGATCACAACTCCTCACCAGCAAGGGAACAAGCCTGGATGGAGAATGAATGTGATGAAATGACAAAATCAGGCTTCAGAAGGTAGGTAATAAGAAACTTCTGTGAGCTAAAAGAACATGTTCTAACCCAATGCAAAGAAACTAAGAACGTTGAAAAAAGATTTGACAAAATGCTAACGAGAATGGACAACATAGAGAGGAATATTAGTGAATCGATGCAGCTGAAAAACACAACATGAGAACTTGACAAGGCATGCACAAGTTTCAACAGCTGAATTGACCAAGCAGAAGAAAGGATATCAGAGGTCGAAGATCAACTCAATGAAATAAAATAAGAAGGCAATATTAGAGAAAAAAGGGTGAAAAGAAATAAGCAAAGTCACCAAGAAATGTGGGACTATCTGAAAAGACCTAATCTACGTTTGATAGGTGTACCTGAATGTGACGGAGGGAATGAATCTAAGCTGGAAAATAATCTTCAGGATATTATCCAGGAACACTTCCCCAACCTAGCAAGGCAGGCCAATATTCAAGTCCAAGAAATACAGAGAACACCATAAAGATATTCCTCAAGAAGAGCAACCCCAAGGCACATAAGCATCAGATTCACCCGGGTTGAAATGAGGAGAAAATGCTAAGGGCAGCCAGAGAGAAACGCCGGGTTACATGCAAAGGGAAGCCCATCAGACTCACAGCAGATCTCTCAGCAAAAACCCTACAAGCCAGAAGAGAGTGGGGGCCAATATTCAACATCCTTAAAGAAAAGAACTTTCAACCCAGAATCACATATTCAGCCAAACTAAGCTTCATAAGTGAAGGAAAAATAAAATTCTTTGTGAACAAGCAAGTACTCAGAGATTTCATCACCACCAGGCCTGCTTTACAAGAGCTCCTGAAAGAGGCTCTACACATATAAAGGAACAACCAGTACCAGCCACTCCAAAAATAAACCAAATAGTAAAAAGCATCAACACAATGAAGAATCTGCATCAACTAACAGGCAAAACAGCCAGCTAGCATCAAAACTGCAGTATCAAATTCACACATAACAATATTAACCCTAAATGTCAATGGACTAAATGCCCCAATCAAAAGACAGAGACTGGCAAACTGGATAAAAAGCCAAAACCCATCAGTGTGCTGTATCCAGGAAACCCATCTCACATGCAAGGATACACAAAGACTCAAAATAAAGGGATGGAGGAAGATTTACCAAGCAAATGGAGAGGAAAAAAAAAAACAAAAAAAAACAGGAGCTGCAATTCTCACCTCTGATAAAACAGACTTTAAAGCAACAAAGATCAAAAGAGACAAAGAAGGACATTACATAATGGTAAAAGGATCAATGCAACAAGAAGAGCTAACAATCCTAAATATATACTCGCCCAATACAGGAGCACCGAGATATATAAGGCAAGTTTTTAATGACTTACAAAAAGACTTAAACTCCCACACAATAATAGTGGGAGACTTTAACACCCCATTGTCAATATTAGACAGATCAACAAGACAGAAAATTAACAAGGATATCCAGGACTTGAACTCAGACCTGGAACAAGCAAACCTAATAGACATTTATAGAACTCTCCACCCCAAATCCAAAGAATATACATTCTTCTCAGCACCACATCACACCTACTCTAAAATTGACCACGTCATTGGAAGCAAATCACTCCTCAGTAAATGCAAAAGAACAGAAGTCATAACAAACATTCTCTCAGAAAGAAACAGTCATTTGAGTGAATCAACAACCAACAGAATGGGAATTTTTTTTTTTTTTTTTTTTTTTTTTTTTCTGAGACAGAGTTTCGCTCTTGTTACCCAGGCTGGAGTGCAATGGCGCCATCTCGGCTCACTGCAACCTCCCCCTCCTGGGTTCAGGCAATTCTCCTGCCTCAGCCTCCTGAGTAGCTGGGATTACAGGCATGCGCCACCATGCCCAGGTACTTTTTTGTATTTTTAGTAGAGACGGGGTTTCACCATGTTGACCAGGATGGTCTCGATCTCTTGACCTCGTGATCCACCCGCCTCGGCCTCCCAAAGTGCTGGGATTACAGGCTTGAGCCACCGCGCTCGGCCGGGAAAAAATTTTTATAGTCTGCCCATCTGACAAAGGGCTGATATCCAGAATTTATAAAGAACTAAAACAGGTTTACAAGAAAAAAACAAACAAGCCCATTCAAAAGTGGGCAAAGGATATGAACAGACACTTTACAAAAGAAGACATACAGGAGGCCAACAAACATATGAAAAAATGCTCATCATCACTGGTCATTAGAGAAACGCAAATCAAAACTACATTGAGATACCATCTCACGCCAGTTAGAATGGCGATAATTAAAAAATCTGGAGACAACAGATGCTGGAGAGGATGTGGAGAAGTAGGAACACTTTTACACTGTTGTTGGGAGTGTAAATTAGTTCAACCATTGTGGAAGACAGTGTGGCGATTCCTCACCTAGAAATAGAAATTCCATTTGATCCAGAAATCCCATTACTAGGTATATATCCAAAGGATTATAAATCGTTCTACTATAAGGACACATGCACACGAATGTTCATTGCAGCACTGTTTACAATAGCAAAGACCTGAAACCAACCCAAATGCCCATTGATGATAGACTGGACAGGGAAAATGTGGCACATATACACCATGGAATATTACGCAGCCATCAAAAATGATGAGTTTGTGTACTTTGTAGGGACATGGATGAACCTGGAAACCATCATTCTCAGCAAACTGACACAAGAGCAGAAAATCAAACACCGCATGTTCTCACTCATAGGTGGGTGTTGAACAATGAGAACACATGGACACTGGGAGGGGAGCACTACACACTGGGGTCTGTTGGGGGGAAATAGGGGAGGGACAGTGGGGAGTGGGGAGTTGGGGAGAGATAGCATGGGGAGAAATGCCAGATATAGGTGATGGGGAGGAAGGCAGCAAATCACACTGCCACATGTGTACCTATGCAACAATCTTACATGTTCTTCACATGTACCCCAAAACCTAAAATGCAATAAAAATGCACTGAGTTGCATTCTCTTGTATTCAATGCATATTAGGACTCTATATTCCTTCCACATAATATTAGAATGGCTCAAAATACTGGAGCATGAGAGCAAGAGAGCAAGACATTGAGAATTTTGTATGAGAGAATTTTTCTAACTCTTAAGGGTCTACATCACATTTATTTCAATTAAATAACGATATTGAACACTTAGCACCTGCTCAGCACATTCCTCTTGAATATCAAAGTTTTATTTTTAAAGGTGCAATTGAATTTTAGTTATTTCTGAGAGTGCCCAAAGTCAATTCTTGTGCATATAGTTAATAATCAAGCTTGGACAAATCTTTTTCAATGACATCACACACAGGCACACACAAGTATATGCACTGTTTGACCACAGTGAGACAAGTTTGTGTGCCTTTCACATTTTTTTCTAAAGGCATTTCCAAAAATATTTTGAACGTCAGCAGCACTATCTATTCTCTCCATAATACCTACTTTGAAGGATCTAGAATTCAATTGCATACATACATTCTGGTTTGTGGAGAAAAAAATCATTATGCCTTCTGTTATACCTATAGCTTACCTTTGTTACCAAAACACCAGGGGTTCAGTCTAGAGCTGCTCACTACACAGAAAGTCAATCACTGAGTCAAGAAGTACTGCCAGGGAAGAAGGCTTTAATAAGGTGCTGCAGCTGAGGAAATGAAGATCTCAAATGAAGTCTCAAATCTATCTCCCCGAGTGACTAAAATTGGGGTTTACCTATCAGGGAAGAAATGTAACCATGTGTGGGAAAACAGGAATTAGGTAGGGGTAAGAAGAGAAGATGGTTAACAGGAGGTGAGCTGTTGCATAGGCAATTATCATGGGTGAGGGGTCTGGCATCTCATTCTTCAGATGCAGTGATCTGGTAAGTTTCAGCTCCTGGATATTATCTGGAAAGCCTGATGGTTGGCTTCCTGAGAAAGGAATTTGCATAAGACAATTGTACCTTTCTCAAGTTTGAAGACGGGGAGGATTAATTTATATGTGTATTCAAATAAACCATAAGCATCAGTTCTATGGGGCAATTAGGCTGGTTTTACCTTGAAGATAACTTTGAGCTCACATTTATGATACCACAGAAGAGTCAAGGGCCACAGACACTGTAATGTGGGCTTGTCATAGCTAGTTAGCCTTCATTTTTGCAATCACGTTACAGTTGAGAAATTGGGGATGATGTTATAATATAGTATAAATAAGAAAAGAATGAAACTTTCTGCTTTGGCATAAGAGTGAGAGATCAAATTGTGTCAGAATTTTATTTCATTTTTTCCTGTGGCTGCTCTATTTCTGTGTAAGAAGAGAGTCATTAAGTCCAGTGTACTCTCATGGAGAAGGAAATTAAGCTCTACTGCTTGAAGGGAGAAGTATACAAAAATTTTAAATGTATTTTTAATTACTACAGGTAGTAGCAGTGGTGTCAGAAGCTGACCAGCTTTTTCTTGGTTCCTTAATGGAAAGTTGAGGGTAGATCCCTGTGTTTCTGGACCCTGAAATTCCAAGGTCACAGGCGGACTTGGCAGTATTTCTAAAGGCTGTCCTACAGACTTGAGGATGAAGTCCTATATTCTTTATGTTGCCCAAGCTGGCTGCAAACTCCTGGGCTTAAAAGATCCTCCTGCCTCAGCCTCCTGAGTAGCTGGAACTACTAACAAGTTCCACCCAGCATACCCAGCTCTATTTAATTTTTGAGAAGGATTGATAAAAAAGAATTTGAATGAGAAAGAAGAAACTCACATGGCTGGAGGCTGTCCACTGATGTTATAAAGTACTTTCATTCCAGAGTCACATCTTGTGTTCTCTCTGAATGCTTCTTTTAAAAATATTATATCATTTCCCTCCACAATCTAGCTGCAAATTTCTACCCTTAAACACTCAAAATTGCCAGTTAATCAAGTTAAATCCTTGGTCACAGAGAAGCTACTTCATCTTACTGTTTGACTGAAAATAAATATGCATTTCAATGATACAGCATGTCACACTGAATAAAAATAGCACTTTTAAAAATGCCTTCTTCAAAGTAGTAGGTTGTCTAGCAGTCTAGGTTTTAGCAGTGAAACATAGGATGACTTACTTTGCGGTGGCTTCTGGAGAGCAGTTTCTTCATTGGTTAAATGAAGATAATAATATCTTCCTGACCTATCTCAAAAGTTTAATATGGGGCTCATAAGAGATCATAAGTAAGTTAAATTTAAAATGCTACAAAATTTGCAAATGGTGAGTTGGAAATAACTTTAGCTGTCCAAACTCTCCATTTTAAACATAGAAAGTGACACCCAGAAAAGTGTCAAGAACAACAGGGACAAGTGCCAGGAATTTCCTGAACTGGCTGCATTGATGAATGCCAACACAACTTTCACATTTTCACTTTTCCAGCTGGAAGTAGCTGAGAGACATGAAGAACCAGCAATTATGTGAGTCTTCTTAGTTCATACACAGATATTCTACAAAGTCATTGTCATTAAATTCATTTACAAAAAATAGAATAGTCCTTAATTAAAAAAACTAAAGGCTATAATAAAATAATATTGTCATAGTTTTCATAACTTCGGTGTCTTCATGCAATACCTATAGTGTTCTTTGATCCATTTTTTGAGCCCTTGAAATTTCTTTTTATATTTTCATTATACTGATTTAACCATTATGTTGCTTTAACCATAGAAATATGGCCTGGTGGAATGCAGGCATTGTTACCATCTCTTAACATATAATGTTTTCTAATACAGATTTCATGGACTTGGAATAGATGAACTTTTCTGCTAAGTTACATCTTTACATTGACTCTACTCCTTAGATTTGGTTGCTCATTCCCATGAGTACTTCTGGTTATGTAACATTTTTCTCTGACATGGAAATCAGCAAACAGGCATGCTATGACCGAAGGTAAGGCATCACAATAATGCAGAAGCTTACATAAAGGGAAAATTGATGAATGCAGCAGCATGTGTTTGTGATTAAATCAAAGGCACATTCAAGGCTACCTAGCAATCCAACCTGATTAACTGTTTTCCAAACCCTGATATAGTACAAGGTAATTGACAATGACAGGGATGGGGGAAGTCAGATGCAAAATTGAGTATATCACTGTCGGATGGTTAGCAAAACAAATTGCCCAATGTCTTCTAAAGTTTCAGTATTTCTAGAACTTATTTCTGAAACCAAACTTATTTTCACAGACAATAGAACAGTTTAGTGTCTAGACAATGGGCAAACATTAACTAAGCTGTGAATAAGAGCCAATAAAAATGTCATCTTTTTTTTTTTGCCATCTGTAAAGATGCAAGGTCTGTTTTATGTTATTTTATACATCTACTGGATTATTCTGGGATTGTATGAAAGCCCTACCTTTCATTTATTTAAATAAAGTCATGTTGAAGTTAGTGAGAATAATAGCTAATAAAAGCTAGTATTTATGAGGTGCCATGAATATAAGACATTCTTTTTATTTTGTTATAATTTCTAACTCTCATAACACATGTGTACAGAAAAAATTATCATCTCCATTTTATGAGAAAACCAAAGTCCATGGTTGTTGAGTACTTTGCCTGAAGTCACATAAGTAGTGAGGATTCTGACTCAGACTAGTCAGATCCTAAATCTCATGCTATTTCCACTTTACCATGACTCCTTTTTATTCTTCATAACCTCCACAGATTTGTGAGGAATTGGCACAGCATGAAACATTTAAAAATTTTATTTCCAATCTTATACCAATACAGACACATAATTAACACAGCAGTATAAAGCCAATGAATTTCATTATTTATGGCAGAGGCAGTAAAGGAAGGTAGGATTTAGACTCATATGACCTGGCATCTATCAGCTGGGAAACTTTAGCTAAATCACTAATTCCACATTCCACTGAACTTCACTTTTGCTAATCTTTAAAAATAATGTTTATTGCTATAAACTTATCTCTTAGAACTGCTTTTGTTGCATCTTATAGATTTTGGTACACTGTGTTTCCATTGTTGTTTGTCTCAAGGTATTTTAAATTGTCCCTTTTGATCTCTTTGACCAATTGGCTGTTCTGACCATGTTATTTATTGTCCACATATTTGTAAATTTTCCAAGATCCTTCCTGTTATTGATTTCTAGTTTTATAGCACTGTGGTTTGAAATGATGCTAGGTATGATTTCAATCTTAAATTTGTTGACTTTCTTTCTTTCTTTCTTTTTTTTGCCTAAAATATAGCGTATCCTAGAGAATGTTCCATGTGCACTGGTGAAAAATGTGGATTCTGCTGCTGTTGGATGGCAAGTTCTGTATATGCCCGATAGGTCCATTTGGTTAAAAGTGCCACTTAAGTCCAGTATTTTCTTATTAATTTTCTGTCTAGTTGATCTACCCATTGTTAAAAGTGGGACACTGAAGTCTCCTATTATTACTGCATTGCTAGCCAGCTCTTTTTCCTTTCATGCTCATTAGTATTTGCTTTGTGTATTTAGGTGCTCCAATGTTGAATGCATATAAATTTACAATGGTTCACTCCTCCAGCTTGACTCCTTTATCATTTAATAATGACCTTGTTTGCTTCTTGTGACAGTTTTTACTTGAAGTTTATTTTATCAGATGTGAGTGTAGCCACTTCTGCTGTCTTCTGGTTATCATTCGCATAAAATGCCTTCTTCCATCCTTTTACTTTCAGCCTATATGTTTTCTTAAAGCTTAAGTGGATCTCTTCTAACTAGCATATAGTTGGATCTTATTTTTATAAAATTTATGTTGCCAGTCTGTGTCTTTTGATTGGAGAATTTAGTTCATTTACATTCAAGGTTATTATTGATAGGTAAGGAATTACTACTGCCATTTTGTTATTTATTTATTTATTTTTAAAGGTCCTTTAAAAAAAGGAGGCCGTCTTATTTACCTCTGTGATTTGAATTTTTTTTTTTTTTTTTTTTTTTTTTTTTTTTTTTTTTTTTTTTTTGGTAATGCTAAGCTTTGATTTCTCTCTATCTTTTGCATATTTGCTGTAGTGCTTTTCTGTTTTGTGGTTACCATGAGGCTTACCTAAAACATCTTATTGTTACAATCTACTATTTTAAGCTGATGTACACTTGGGCCTAACACCATAAAAACTTAAAACCTAGGCAATGTCATTCAGAACATGGGCATAGGCAAGGACTTCATGACTAAAACACCAAAAGCAATGGTAACAAAAGTCAAAATAGACAAATGGCATCTAATTAAACTTACGAGCTTCTGCACAGCAAAAGAAACTATCAATAGAGTAAACCTGCAACCAACAGAAAGAAAAAAATTTTTGCAATCTACACATCTGACAAAGGGCTAATATCTAGAATCTGTGGAGAACTTAAACAAATTTACAAGAAAAAAAAACCCCTATCAAAAAGTGGGCAAAGGATTTAAACAGACACTTTTCAAAAGAAGACATTTATGCAGCCAACAAACATATGAAAAAAAGCTCATCATCACTGGTCATTAGAGAAATGCAAATCAAAACTACATTGAGGTACTATCTCATGCCCATTAGAATGGTAAAAATTTAAAAAAATCAGGAGATAATAGATGCTGGAGAGGATGTGGAGAAATAGGAATGCTTTTACACTGTTGGTGGGAGTGTAAATTAATTCAAGCATTGTGGGAGACAGTGTGGTGATTCCTCAAGGATATAGAAATAAAAAAACTCAAAGGATTATAAAATATTCTATTATAAAGACACATGCCCACATATGTTCATTGCAGCACTGTTCACAATAGCAAAGACCTGGAACTAACCCAAATGCCCATCAGTGATAGACTAGATAAAGAAAATGTGGCATATATACACCATGGAATACTCTGCAGCCATAAAAAATGATGAGTTCATGTCCTTTGCAGGGACATGGATGAAACTGGAAACCATCATTCTCAGCAAACTGACACAAGAACAGAAAATCAAACACCTCATGTTCTCACTCATAAGTGGGTGTTGAACAATGAGAACACATGGACACAGGGAGGGAATCATCACACACTGGGGCATGGAGGGTGGGGGGCTAGGAGAGGAAAGCAGGGGGTGGGGAGATTTGGGAGGGATAACATTAGGAGAAATAACTAATGTAGATGACGGGGTGATAGAGATGCAGCAAACCACAACCATGGCACGTGTGTACCTATGTAACAAACCTGCACGATCTGCACATGTACCCCAGAACTTAAAGTATAATAAATAAATTTTTTTAAAAAGGAAACTTAACTTTTGTTAAATACAAAAACCTGAATTTTACCCTTCACCCCATTTACATTTTTGATGTCATAATTTACATCTCTTTATATTCTGTGGTCTTTAACTACTTGTTGTAGCTTTAGTTATTTGTGAACATTTTTACTTTTCATCTTTATACTAGGGATATGTATGATTTACACACCACCATTACAGGATTGGAGTTCTTCTACTAAGCCAAGATCCGTTGCTCCAGGGCACACCCTGGCAGCTTGGGCCCATGAGGTTGGGATGTAGCTGTGGTTCTGACCCTGGGGTCAAGTTATACCACATGACCCTGAAGGCATGTTCTGGAGGCTAAGCCCCCAAGAATCAGGGCATAGTTGCAATTTGGGACTCAGAACCAATAGGGTACAGTGGCAACTTGGGACCCAAGGGATGAGGTATCACACAGAGTCACAGAATTGTGACTTTGGACCCTGGGATGGTGGGACACGGCAGTAGCCCAGGCTCTGTGAGGCAGCAGCAGCAAGGACCCAGAAACGGCAAGATGCTGCTATGGCTTTGTGTCAGAATATAGGTAGCAGCGTAATGATGACTCTACTGCCTGGAGATTGGGGTGCCTCAGTAGCTTGGCCTGAGGCAGGGCTAGTTCAGTTCCAGGTAGCCAGGGAACTGTGGCGGTTTGGCCTCGATGGCAGGATGACCCAGCTCAGCCAAGGCTCTGATTCCCCAGGAAGCAAGGGGCTGTGTCTACTCAGCCCCTGAAATTTCAGCTACCAGGTTCAGTGGAGCCTCTGCATCCCTTATGGTAGAGTGCAGGATGAGCTGGGGTGCTGGGAGTTGCAGCTGCTTTCTTGTGCAGAAGACCTGAAGTCCCTGTGGGGTAGACTACTGCATCTCCTCTGGGGCCACGGTCATGACTCTTCCTGTGTTGAGGAGGCCACAGGACTGGATGTTGCCTCAGCTGTGGCTCGGGGGGTATGACTGTTCTGATAGTTCAAGGCTCTGGATCCCTGGCTGCCAGGTACACTTGAGTTTGGCCCTGAGGGGAGGGAACACCAGCAACTGATGGGGCAGGATGAAGCAGCTGTGTGGCAGCTTGGTTCTGGAGGTTGGATGCAGCAACAACTCTGCTCAGAGATCGTGGGCTCCTGTGTGGATGTGGGCCGTGGTGGCTGAGCCATTTGGGATGGAGGGATACAATGGCTACTCACCCTGGAGCAGAACTCACTCTAGCATTGGCTTCTGTTCCACAACGGTGCAGAGAAATGGCAGTACAGACTAGTGGGGGCATGCAGTATAGGCTCCTTCTCTAAGGTTAGCTCAGGTTATGGACTCCAGGGAGCTGTCTCAGCTGGTCTCAGAATCTGTGAGGACGGCAGGAGCCTCCATTAGTGAAGACTGCAGGTAGCCGAGATGGTGATGGGGGTGCTGGGGTCCTCTTGCTCACCTTTTCCCTGCAGGTAAAAGTCCCTCCTGATACCAAGCTGATCCCAACTGTGGGGATAGGGGCATGGAGGCAAGGTATTTTCTTCCATTCTCCATGTGCCATCTTGGGTTTCTGTGCTCTATAGGATTCCTGCTGGATTTTTCCTATTCCCCAGTGCTCTCCTTTAGCTATTTTAGAAAAATGTAGTTATTTATTCACTGTTTTCTTCTGTTTGTGTGTGTGTGTGTGTGTGTGTGTGTGTGTGTGTGTGTGTGTAAGAGTGCTAGGAGTTTCTAGTTGGCCATCTTGCTGATGTCCTAATTTGTATGATCAAAGTCTTTATGGAATTCTAATTTTTTATGAATCCAAAGGCAGCTTAAACATAAAGCATAATGTTGTTCTGCTGTGTTCTCTCCCTTTGTGGCACTGAAGACCTGTCTCAGTGATAACATAAATCAAGCAGATTTGGCTTGGAGGCAGCCATCAGCTTCCTGTCCTTGCGACAAGATGGACTTAACCTCATTGGCAATTGACCACCCCCTTTTCACTGATTTTGAATTGTTTGGTTAACTCGCTTTATTTCAGCTATAGACACAAGGCAAACATTTTTGTGGTGCATTCCTTGACTAAGGCCTTTAACGATAAGCTAGGTTATCACTGCTGTCAGTCCCTCGCCACCCTGAACTCTGCTTAGTGGCAGCCGCTGACAAACCCGAGGAACAGGGAAGCACAGTGACACAGCCCCAAAGGAACACGGTATACAACTGAACCTCCGCAATTTTCCCGTCTCTTTCCACTCTTTCATTTGTCTGTCTCCGTCCCCGTCTCTCTCTTTCTCTGTTTTACGTGTGCACACACCCTACCTCCTCCCTCCCTTCCTTTGCTGGGGTGCCAGGGATGAGAGCTGAATCAGGAGCAAGGGAGGCTGGTCCCTGGCTTGGCTTTTTTTCTGGGCAACCTCTTGCTGCCCCCCAGGTGCTCAGTTCTCTTCTCCCGTGCCTTGTTCAGTCCCCTTTGCTCTTGCTTCCTCATTTTTTTTTTTTTTGATGTGAAAACATCCTCGGAAATTTGCATATTTGGCTGTAGTCAGGGGGTCTTGGACAGGCTTTAGTGACTGTGTTGGAACCATTTTCTATTCTCTCACTAATCCCATAGAGGAGATGGGAGAGTGGGGGTGGGGTAGAATCTCACCACTGCCCCGAGAGGGAGTAACTGAATCGATAGCACTGTCGCTGTTTCCATCTGTCAGGGTGACATGCCAACTGGCTAATGCTGAATTATTGATACTCCTTCCCAAAGCGAGTTAACCAAACAATTCAAAATCAGTGAAAAGGGGGTGGTCAATTGCAAATGAGGTTAAGTCCATTTTGTCACAAGGACAGGAAGCTGATGGCTGCCTCCAAGCCAAATCTGCTTGATTTATGTTATCACTGAGAGAGGTCTTCAGTGCCACAAAGGGAGAGAACACAGCAGAACAACAAAATTAGCCTTTTTACGAAAGAGGATTCAGATCACTTTCCAAATGAGCTGTATTTACTAGCTAGCTCCCCTATCCCCCCAGCAGTAAAATTGGTATAGAAATAACCAGAAGGGAAGTTCTTTCACCATTTTGTTGTTGTTGTTTTTTTTAAATCCAGGGTTTCCTTGAAAAACTGGATTCCTCCATGAATTTGACCTTCAATCTTGAGGAAAGGTGATTACTGGAAACACAAAAGCTCACTAGCTAAATTCCTACTCTGATTTCTCTACTGGGTGTTAGGATCCGTAGAGCAATGAATGAACCTGAGATATGACAACCCATTGATTTTACTGAGCAGTGTCTTGGGAGATCACAAAGCATTCTCTTATGTATTCAGTGTCATAAATTCTACCCTTTAGGGAGCACATTAATTATTATGCACTGAGCAAACAGCTGCTTTATATTGTACACAGAGGTGCCAGGAGGTGCTTGCCCTGAAATCGTGTATGCCCCAGGCTGCCAGGTGTAATAAATAAATGGGCAAGTTGTGAATTTCCATTCATTGGATGGACTTTTTATTCAAGTGCCTGCCAAGACACACACATACAGATCAGAATGCTTAAAGGATTAATGTTCATAGATTTTAAACATTCCACAGCATTTCACCTGTCGACAGTTTTCAATCTTTCTCCAAGCCAGCGAACTGTTACAAACACAGGTCTGTGGCACCATCTAGTGGACAGGAAGCGGGGGTAGTGCACAGACAACTGGCTATAAAATTTGAAAGCCAAATTTCGGGTATGGTCCAACCTTCTCGTTCATCGTAGAGTGCTCCAGCCATATTCTGAGCAGAATGAAACAGGACTTGGATGGCAGGAATGGCTGCTACAGTTTGGCTAAGGCATCCATGATTGGGGAGGAAGAGGTGGGGGAGGCTGCAATCAAATGAAGCCGTGCATTGATCTGTGCATTTTGATCAGTGGAGAAATCAGTTACTAATCAACAAAGAACTATTGATTTCCCAGCACAGTTGCAGCCAGAAAACTGTGTATCAGCTGTTACTATTAACAACCAGTGTGGTGAGAAGTTAACCACTAGCAATTCTGCCCTTGGCTTCAGTAAACAGATCATTAAATGATGGGAAGAACCTGAACTCTCCAGAGGGACGGCTAGAGGAGACTGAGGAATTTTAAACAAAACATGAAACTAATTTGCATTTTGTAGTTCAAAATGGAGCTAGTCATTAATTCCTTTTAGAAAAAACTCATGTGAAAACTGTATATTTATACTATGTACATTCTTTGGCTTAACTAAAAATGGAGTTATTAGGACCAAGAAAAAAATCACTAATCAACAAATATTATCAACAGCCTACCTTGTACCAGGCACTCCTCTAGGGGAAACAGACATTAAATTCCTACGTTTGCATTAATATTTAATAGTTGGTGTCATGTGACATAGACATCATGGTGCTGCCACTAAGTAGAACCAATGTTTCTCTAATTTTGTATAAACACACTTTAGAGTTATGCTAAAATACCATTATGGCATGAGGTATATTTCTCAAAAGAAAAACAATAACCAAATATATTCAGTTTAGCCATTAAATTTTTTCTCTTCTTTTAAATTTAATGAGATGATTCATATTGATAATGCTAAATATTTGGGCCTTCAACAAGGGTGCGTGTGTGTGAAATTGTCCTGTAAACACCCTGAAAGCAATTTCAGACGAATGACTATAAAGTCCTCAGGCACTTGGATTAAGGCTGGTTCCTAGAAGCTTGCTCTACAGGCTCCATTGTCAAAGGAAGAAAAATTGGTGTTGGAGGCTGCCTGCCTGGCTGGCTTGTCAGGATTTCACACTTTGTTCTGTGGGGACAAAAACAGTTGTCCACCCAACCAACTCTGGAAAGGGTTGACATCTGTGAATAATCTGGCAAGTTAGGGAAGTGACAAGAAGAAAAACTATAGTTTAAAAGATTTTGATGTTATGGCTAGGACTATAAAAAGCCAGGAATACGATAACGGTTTTCAATTTTAGTTTAAAAATGTATTTAATAAAAAATTTCCTAGTTTTAGTGAGGTATAATTGACAAATAAAACTTGTACATATTTACAATGCACAATCTAATGTTTTGAAATAATGCATACATTGTAAAATGATTACCACAATCAAACTAGTTTACATGTATATTATGTCACAGTCATTTTTTGTGGTGAGGACATTTAAGATGACCTCTCTTAGCAATTTCCAAGTACATAATATTTTTAAAAGTATACGTTATTATTTATAGTCACCATGATATACATTAGATCTCCAGAACTTTTCATCCCAACTAAAATTGTGTTCTTTGACCAACATCTTCCGATCACAGCCCATTCTCCAACTTGTTTATTTCTTACTTGATTTGCAGAGTGATTGATAGGCTTCTATGATTCAGACATTGAAATAACTAAGATGGGTAAGACTATCATCCTGCATGCAAGGTACTTCTTCTCAAGTAATGCAGAAGAAGCAACTTGGGTAATTAGCATTAGTAGGAAGAGAAACAGCCAATTGTCTTGAGAGCAGTAGTTCTCAAACTCAAACGTCCATTAGAATCATCTAGAGGGTTTGTTAAACTAGCCATTGCTGTGCTCACACCTGGAGGTTTAGCTTCAGTAGGTCTTCAGTGGGTTCTGAGAATTTGCATTTCTTGTGTGTGTGTGTGTGTGTGTGTGTGTGTGTGTGGGCGCGCGCGTGCGCTATTGTTTTGTAGCTTTTTGAAAAAATATATTTATTATTGTACTTTAAGTTCTGGGGTACATGTGCAGATCATGCAGGATTGTTGCATAAGTACATACATGGCAGTGTGGTTTGCTGCCTCAATCGCGCCATCACCTGTATCTGGCATTTCTTCCCACGTTATCCCTCCCCAACCTTCCTACCCCACGCTGTCCCTCTCCTAGTCTCATCAACAGACCCCAGTGTGTGATGCTCCCCTCCCTGTGTCCATGTGTTCTCACTGTTCAATACCCGCCTAGGAGTAAGAACATACAATGTTTGATTTTCTGTTCTTGTGTCAGTTTTGCTGAGAATGATGGTTTACAGATTCATCCGTGTCCCTACAAAGGACACAAACTCATTGTTTTTTATGGCTGCATAGTATTCCATGGTGTATATGTGCCACATTTTCCTTGTCCAGTCTAACATCAATGGGCATTTGGGTTGGTTCTAGCTCTTTGCTGTTGTAAACAGTGCTGCAATGAACATATATGTGTGTGTGTGTCTTTATAATAGAATAATTTATAATCCTTTGGATATATACCCAGTAATGGGATTTCTGGGTCAAATGGAATTTCTATTTCTAGGTCCTTGAGGAATTGCCACACTGTCAGCGGATCTCTTGGCAGAGACCCTACAAGCCAGAAAAGAGTGGGGGCCAATATTCAACACCCTTAGAGAAAAGAAACTTTCAACCTAGAATTTCATATCCAGCCAAACTAAGCTTCATAAGCAAAGGAGAAATAAAATCCTTTACGGGCAAGCAACTGCTGAGAGATTTTATCACCACCAGGCCTGCCTTGCAAGAGCTCCTGAAAGAAGCACTAAACATAGAAAGGAACAACCAGCACCAGCCACTCCAAAAATGTACCAAATGGTAAAGACCATCGAAACAAGGAAGAAACTGCATCAACTAACAGACAAAACAATCAGCTAGCATCAAAATGGCAGGATCAAATTCACACATAACAATATTAACCTTAAATGTAAATGGGCTAAATGCCCCAATAAAAAGACACAGACTGGCAAATTGGATAAAAAGTCAAAACCCATCGGTGTGCTGTATCCAGGAAACCCATCTCATATGGAAAGACACACATAGGCTCAAAATAAAGGGATGGAGGAAGACTTACCAAGCAAATGGAGAGCAAGAAAAAAATCAGGAGTTGCAGTCCTAGTCTCTGATAAAATAGACTTTAAACCAACAAAGATCAAAAGAGACAAAAAAAGGTGGGGGGGGGGCGTTACATAATGGTAAAAGGAAGGATCAATCCAAGAAGAAGAGCTAACTATCCTAAATATATACTCACCTAATACAGGAGCACCCAGATATATAAAGAGAGAATTTGCATTTCTAACAAGTTCCAGGTGATACTGATGCTGTTTGTCCACCACTGATTTAGAGGGGGGGGGGTGGCGGGTAGGAAAGGCTTCAAGGAGGAGCGATATCTCTGCTAGGACTTGTAATAATTATTAAGAGTTTGTTAATGGAGATGGAGCATGAGCATTCCAGGCAGAGAACAGCTTGAGAAGATACATCTGGGAATGAGCGAGCCATTCAGGAACACTAAAGTTCTGGGCACACTGGAAGAGCAGGGATTTGAGGCCCAAACTGCAGGCCAGGGCAGTTCTTGAGGGCCTTGAGGGTTCTTGCTAGGTTAAGAGTCAGGACGTTGCCCCATAAACCATGCGGAACCATTAGAGGTTTTTCAGAAGAGTGACATGATCAGATTTGTTTCCTAGACAGGAAATTGTCTACAATTTGAAGAGAGGAGAACCAGAGACAGGAAAAGCAATTAGGAAGCTGTTTCAGTGGTTGAGGTGATAGACATTAGGGGCTTTAACTGAGCCTGTGGAGGTAGAAATGAACATACAGGAGAAAATAAGAAAGAGATTTAGGAGGCAGGACCAACTGTAATTAAGGACAGTGAAAGAGGAACTGAAAATGGGTCCATGATGTAATGTTGGGGTGCCTGAGTGGGAAGTCTTATATAAGTTGAGATACCATAAAATAAAAAAAGTCATTTTTTGTAGAAAAATGGTTAATTTGATTTTGGAAAAAATAAGCTTGAAGTGTTAAAAACACAAAAGAAAAAATGGGGACAGGTTGGCAGCACCTGTGTTAGGCAGAATGGAACTAATGAACTGGTTATGGAATTAAAGTTTATATCCATCCTTTAAATGTTAAGCCATGAAAAGATGGACTCATTTTTTTTTTATTTCAACATAGCCAATTGAAATTGGGAATTCATGTAATCAGTGCTAAATAAGAAAATTATTCAGTCCACTACTTATACACATACTACCTATAATGTGCTTAAAACATGATTAAAGAGATGAAGCAAGGACACTTGAAATGGTAACAAGATTAGACTTTAAGTATATATTAAATGAGTGATGTGGATGAGTGAGATTATTTCCAGTTAAAACATTCAGAGAAATCTTCAATGTCTTATTTCCCTTCTTCTTTATTATCTACCTCTTTTCTCTGACACTCATCAATCAGGTATCTTTACCCCATTGTTTATTCCCTTTGGCTAACTGAAGGGCTGAGCAGAAAATATCATTGAAACATAATGAAGATGTGTTAAGAGGCCCAGGAGATTCTCAGTTGTAGGGAGTTAGAGGGTAGGTCGGAGACAGCAGGGTATCTCAATTTTAACGTGCATGGAATCACCTGAAAATCTAGTTAAAATGCAGATTCCGATTTGCCAGTGGGGTCTGAGAATCTGCATTTCCATCAGCTCTCAAGTGGTGCCTCCGTGCTGCTGGTCTGTGGGCCATACTGAGTAGCAAGGTGCTCAGGTATTTTCAGCCCACATGGTTGAAACTATTAGCTGTGGAGTAGATGAATTCGAGACAGAGCATTGCCCTGTCAGTTAATAGGTGGTTAACCTTGGGCAGGTTATTAAACCTCAATCTAAGTTTTATCTTCTGTAATAATACCTTACTTATGGAATTGATAATGTCAATGTTCTTTTTGACACCCATGGTATCCTTGAAACATGGCTTTTATGCTCAGAAGAGATTTTCAGGGGCTATCTTTGCCTTAAAAATTAATATTCAACTTAAATAAAGTTACAAATTTAAGAGTTTAAGAGCTCAGACTCAAGCGGATGCCAATGTTTGAGTCTTAGCTCTCCTTACTGTGACTTTGGGCCAGTGACTTATCCTTGTATACATCAACTCATTTAATCGTCACTACAACTCTGTAGGGGTGTCTTCATTACTTCCCGCTGAGGTCTCCGTGTCTAATTCTGTAAACTGGGAATACTAATGGGTAGCTGTGAGGAATAAATGAGTTAACATATAAAAAATGTTTACAAAAGCCTTGGCACATAAAAAGCTTTATCATTTCTATCATTCAGGTTCAACTCACAAATCTTGGCTTTCGATTTATAAATCTAGCAAATTTTAACACTTTTTTAAAGTAACATTTACAAGTGAATTAATTTTTCTTACATATTTTAAATTGCATTTCTGTGGTTGGCATTCTTTATTTTCTTCAAGAAATCCAATTGTCTGAAAAACAAATCACATAAAGAACTTAAATAATCTTTATAAATACAAAACTTTAAACTTACAAATATGGAGAGTTTAAAGTAGTGACATATCAATGGGAGTGACAGATATGGTCCACTCTGGGTATAGACAGTGTGTGATCCGTAGATAATTTAAAAACAATAATAAAAGCAATTAAGTATTATTGGTCTGCCTTTTATTATCATCATGTATTGACATGCTATCAATAACAGTGACAAAATACTCCTCAAGCTGGAATGGACCACGTCCATAGTCTGCACCCCTTGGTACACCCAGGGTGATCTGAAGTGCTCTTTAACGTTCCAACACTGCTTAAAATGTTGGCCAAATTCTCTTTCACTTTTAAATTAAAAATATCAAACCTAAGGCCAGGCATAGTAGCTTGGGCCTATAATCTCAGTGCTTTGGGAGGCTAAGGTGGTAGGAACACTTGAGGTCAAGGATTTAAGACCAGCCTGAACAACATAGCAAGACCCCCTATAGCTACTTGGGTGGCCCAGGTGAGAGGGTTGCTTGAGCCCAGTAGTTTGAAGCTGCAGTGAACTATGATTGTGCCACTGCACTCCAGCCTGGGTGACAGAGCAAGACCCTGTCTCTAAGAAACAAAGACAACAATGCAATAACAAACACAAAACAAATCCAAGTTGTCTTTAGGCTTATCTATAATTACTCTAACATGTCACTAAATATTATAAGTAATTAAAATCAAATAATCACTAATGTTTTCTCCTAAACATAGCTTAGAATATTAATACTATAGATTTGATTTATGTGACTATTTATACCTTTAATTATAAATTTTCCCAGAGGCTTACAATGTTAACTCATAATGAAACACTTGTGATCGAAGCAGAACAGCATCATGGGTTAAGAGAATAGATTATTGGAGAAGACTGCCTGTTTTGAATATTGGCCCTGCCACTTGCTAACACTGTAGCCCTTATCTGGTTATATAACCTATATGTATTTGCCTGTGTCTCAATTTTCTCATGAGGGCATACTAACAAGTAGCTGCCTTATGATACCAAACTACTTAGCACATGTTAGAAATTGACCATATAAGCAGAGGTCTAGTTCTAAATTTTGATTCTATTTTATTGATACGTTTGCCTATTTTTTGACTAATATAATGCTATCTGGATTATGGTACCTTTGAAATCTTGAATACAAATTAAGTAACACAAGTTTTCCAATGTCCTTTTTAAAGGTTGTTTTAGCTATCCTTTACTAGTGAAACTCTCTGGCCTGAAACTTACTTTGTGGGGAGATTTAAAATTTTAAATTCAATTTATTTAACAAATATAGGCTTTTCATGAAAATTCTTACGTGTTCAATTTTGGTAATTTTTTAGCATAAAGTTATTTATAATATGTTGTTTCTGTCTCTTCAAACTATTCCAGAAAAGTGAAGAGGAGGGAATACTTTCAAACTTAGCATAGCACGTCCAGCATTACCTTGATTCCCAAACCAGACAAACACACAACAAAAAAAGAGAGTTACAGGCCAATATCCTTGATTAACATAGATATTAACATTCTCAGCAAGATGCTAGCAAACGGAGTTCAATAGCACATGGAACAAATCATTCAGTATGATCAAGTGAGATTCATCCCAGTAATACAAGAATGGTTTAATATACACAAAGCAATACATATGATACACCATATCCCCGTAGAAAAACAAAAACCAAAGTCATCTCAATAAATGCTTTAAAAGCATTTGACAAAAATTAGACATCTGTTCATGATAAAAATTCTTAAAAATACTAGATATAGAAGGTATGTATTTCAATATTTCATATATGAAAACCCACAGCTAACATCATACTAAATGAAGAAAAGTTGAAAGATTTTTCCCTAAGATCTGGAGCAAGACAAGAACATTCACTTTTACTACTTCTGTTCAATATAGTACTGGAAATCCTAGCCAGAGCAATTAGGCAAGAGAAAGAAATCAGAAAGAAGGAAGTAAAAATACTTCTATTTGCAGACAACATGATCTTATATAGAGAAAACCCTAAAGATTTCATCAAAAAGTTATTCAAATTTATATATGAATTCAGTCAAGCTGCAAGATATGGAATCAACATACAAAAATCAGGATCTCTATGTGCCAGTTGTGAAGAAAACAAGAAAAAGAAATCAAGAAAAAAATTTCACTTACAGTAGCTACAAAATAGTTTCCTAGGAATAAACTTTACCAGGGAAGGGAAAGTTCTATGTTGAAAACTATAAAACATTGATGAAAGAAACTAAAGAGGAAACAAATAAGTAAAAAGATATCTCATGTCCATAGACTGGAAGAACTAATATGGTTAAAATGGCCATATTACTGAAAATGATCTACAAATTAATGCAATCTCTATCAAAATACCAATGAAATACATCACAGAAATAGAAAAGGTAATCCTAAAATTTATATAGGATCACCACAAAACCCAAATAGCTTAAGCTGTCCTGAGCAAAAAGAACAAAGCTGGTGGCATCACACTAACCTGACTTCAACATACACCACAGAGCTGTAGTAACCAAACCAGCATAGTACTGGCACAAAATCAGACATCTAGACCAATGGAAGAGAATAGAGAGCCCTGAAACAAATTTATGCATCTACAACTAGCTGATCTTTGACAAAGACGCCAGAAACACATTCAAAAGCCTCTCTTCCAGCTATTTTTTTAATGTTCAATACTTTACAGTTAACTCTAGTCACCTATTGTGCAATTGAATGCAAGAACTTATTCCTCCTATCTAATTGTATTTTATACTTATTAACCAACTTCTTCATATTCAGTTGAATCCCTGAATAGACCAACAACAAGGTCTGAAATTGAGGCAACAATTAATAGCCTACCAACCAAAAAAAGTCAGACAGTTTCACAGCTGAATTCTACCATAGGTATAATGAGGAGCTGGTACCATTCCTTCTGAAACTATTCCAAACAATACAAAAAGTGGGAATTCTCTCTAACTCATTTTATGAGACCAACATCATCCTGATACGAAAACCTGGCAGAGACACCACAAAAAAAGAAAATTTCAGGCCAATATCCATGATGCACATTGATGCTAAAATCCTCAATAAAATACTGGCAAACCAAATCCAACAGCACATCAAAAAGCTTATCCATCACTACAAAGTCAGCTTCATCCCTGGGATGCAAGGCTTGTTCAACATACACAAATCTATAAACATAATCCAACACATAAACAGAACCAAAGACAAAAACCACATGATTATCTTAATGGATGCAGAGAAGGCCTTCAACAAAATTCAACCGCCTTTTATGCTAAAAACTCTCAATAAACTAGGCATGGATGGAACATATCTCAAAATAATAAGAGCTATTTATGGCAGATCCACAGCCAATATCATACAGAATGGGCAAAAACTGGAAGCATTCCCTTTGAAAACTGGCACAAGCCAAGGATGCCCTCTCTCACCACTCCTATTCAACATAGTATTGGAAGTTCTGGACAGGGCAATCAGGCAAGAAAAAGAAATAAAGTGTATTCAATTAGGAAAAGAGGAAGTCAAAATGTCTCTATTTGCAGATGACACGATCGTACATTTAGAAGACCCCACTGTCTCAACTCAAAATCTCCTTAAGCTGATAAGCATCTTCAGCAAAGTCTCAGGATACAAAATCAATGTGCATTTTGTATTGCACATTTTGTATTGCACATTTGTATTGCATAAGCATTTCTATACACCAGTAATAGACAAACAGAGAGTCAAATCATGAGTGAACTCCCATTCACAATTGCTACAAAGAGAATAAAATACCTAGGAATACAACTTACAAGGGATGTGGAGGACCTCTTCAAGGAGAACTACAAACCACTCCTCAGGGAAATAAGAGAGGACATAACAGATGGAAAAACATTCCATGCTCATGGTTAGGAAGAATCAATATCATGAAAATGACCATACTGCCCAAAGTAATTTATAGGTTCAATACCATCCCCATCAAACTACCATTGACTTTCTTCACAGAATTGAAAAAAACCACCTTAAACTTCATATGGGGCCAAAAAAGAGCCCACATAGCCAAGACAATCCTAAGCAAAAAACAAAAAACAAAACAAACAAACAAAAAAAACCCAAAGCTGGAGGCATTGTGCTACCTGACTTAAAACTGTACTACAAGGCTACAGTAACCAAAACAGCAAGGTTCTGGTACCAATACAGAGATATAGACCAATGGAACAGAAATGAGGCCTCAGAAATAATGTCATTCATCTACAACTATCTGATCTTTGACAAACCTGATAAAAACAAGCAATGGGGAAAAGATTCCCTGTTTAATAAATGATGCTGGGAAAACTGGCCAGCCATAAGCAGAAAGCTGAAACTGGATCCCTTCCTTACATCTTATACAAAAATTAACTCCAGATGAATTAAAGATTTGAACATAAGACCTAACACCATAAAAATCCTAGAAGAAAACCTAGGCAATACCATTCAGGACATAGGCATGGGCACAGACTTCATGATTAAAATACCAAAAGCAATGGCACCAAAAGCCAAAACAGACAAATGGGATCTAATTAAACTAAAGAGCCTCTGCACAGGAAAAGAAATTATTATCAGAGTGAACAGGCAACCTACAGAATGGGAAAAAATTTTTGCAATCTACCCATCTGACAAATATCCAGGATCTACAAACCACTTAAACAAATTTACAAGAAAAAAACAAACAACCCCATCAAAAAGTGGTTGAAGAATATGAGCAGACACTTCTCAAAGAAGACATTCATGCAGCCAACAGACATGAAAAAAGGCTCATCACTGGTCATTAGAGAAATGCAAATCAAAACCACATTGAGAGACTATCTCATGCCAGTTAGAATGGTGATCCTTAATAAAACATGAGATCGTTAAAAAATCATGAGATGCTGGAGAGGATGTGGAGAAATAGGGTGCTAGGGGAGGGGTAGCAGGGAGTGGGGGGATAGGGAAGAGATAGCATTAGGAGAAATACCTAATGTAGATGATGGTGTGATGGATGCTGCAAACCACCATGGCACTTGTATACCTATGTAACAAACCTGCACATTCTGCACATGTACCCCAGAACTTAAAGTATAATAATAAAAAGAAAAGAAATTAAAACGTATTTGTTTCTGTAGATAGGCCTCACATTTCATTCTGGGTATTGGTAATTTGTGTTTTCTTTCTTTTTTTCTTCATTAGCCTTGCTAAACATTTATAAATTTTGTTAACCTTTCAAAAGAATGAAATTTTTGCTTTGTTAATTTTTTTCTTTTACTTGTCTATGTTCTAATTAATTGGTGAGTTAATGTCTGTTTTGTCTTTGTTATTTTTTTTCCTTTCATTAACTTTGGGTTTAAAATGCTTTTTTTGGTTTTTCTATGCTCTGAAAGTAGAAGTTTAGATTTTGACTTTTAGACATTTTTTGTTTCAAATATAAGCAAGTGAAGCTATAAATTTCCCTCTAAGTACTGCTTTAGCTGCATTCCACATACTTTTATACACTATTTTCATTTTTACTCTGTTCAAATATTTTCTAATTGATCTCATTATTTCTTTTTTCTATCGTTTATTTCACAGTATGTCATTTAATTTCTTGTTATTTTTCTTTCCATGGGCTCTTTTTCCCTTCTGGAAATTTTTCTATACCCCTTTGCCTATTGCACTTGCAGTTTCTTTCTTCTGCATTGATTAAAGCAGAGAAGGACTAGACTGATGCTTTGAGGGTAATTGTTAAGCTGATTATTTAACTTAGGTGAAGTATTTTTGACTGAGAAGTTGCTTGGTGCTCAACGCTGTGATGTATTTAATCAATAGCTTCTGGGACTAGCTTCACAGCTGGAGGTAGAAGGGATGTTTCTGCTATCTTTAGCATAAACATTAAAACATTTCTAAAACTCTAGGGGTTAAGGCACTTGAATAATGCTCTAGAAATGGATTTCTGTGGTTCAAATTGTTGAGCTACTACTTTCAAACACTTTTTAAAAAGTTATGGTGATATACATTCTAATGTTACTAATGTTTTCAGGGACTTAGGCAAAATTGAGTTCTTGAGGACCCACTGTGACTGGTTATACTAGAGAGGTGAGCTTCTAGAGGTAGGGCCAGGTTGTGTGTCCAGGGAAAGGGTCCATAGAATAAGTTGTTCAACCTGCCTGTCATCTGAACCATTTGAGAAAGTCCAGGAAACATTATTTAAGGGTGAGAACCTATGGTAGTAAAGTCTGGAGGACTTGTCTAGAGGATTCTCCCATAAATATCTTCAATCAATATTCCAGCAGGATAAAAGCAGAAGGTAGCTGAATGGGACTATGTGGTTTGTTGCCATCATCCCTCCTTCTAACATGACAAATACATGGCAACTTACCAACCACTTGGAATAACAGATAATAATAGTAGCTAACATTTATTGAGTACTTCCTATAAATCAGGCACTGTACTCAATCTTTCATGTCTTATTTAAATCATACAGTTTCTAAGCTAGATACAGCTATTATCAGCCTCTTTGCACTTGAGGAACTAAGTGAATTATCCCCAGTCACTTACAAGGACATTTTCTTCAGACATGTTTTCACCCAATACAGCTCATGAAAAATATGGAGACTTTCCTTTCCATCCCAGGCATCTGGGCACTTTCTGTAAAAGAGCTAACTTTGTTTTCAGGGCAACTGGAAGTCAAACATATTTTGGAAAGTTGTCAATAGAATAGGCATTGAAACAACTGAACTAGTTTCTTTCAATTGTGTGGTCTTTGTTACATAGCAAAGCAAATGATGCAGAGAAACCCAAGACATTTTTGACAAGCTTCACATTGACAATGGGAGCAAGCAGCACTTCCAAATCCCATTTGTTTCTCCATCGAATACTAATCCCAGGGTTTATCAGTTTGAATTTATTCCCTGGAGAATAACTCCAGACTTAAGAATTCACTCTTAATTCTTTAGGGGAAATTTCCATATCCCACATTAATAATCATAAGAATTCAGTAGCAATGTTACCAGAAGACTGTTCTATTCTCTCACAGAGACAGTTTGATAATAAACTGATAAATAGAACCTTAAAAAATCAGAATTTACAACATAATACTTGTCATTCAGACATATTTTCAATATGATGGCTCCAAGAATGTGCCTCCTAAGCATTTATTACATTAAATAGACTAAGGAAAAAAAAAGCACCGAGGAGAGAGAACCAGCTATGCTCATCCCGATTTTCTCATTTAATAGTAAACTCCTGGGTGCGGGGCTGGCTTTGTGGATGTGTAACCTGTGCAGTTGTACTGGGCCTGTGCTCAAAAGAGCTCTGTGCTTGCTTCAATGCCCAGCTGTCATCCTCATAAAATTGTTAACAATCTTATCTCTGAATTTGTTTGTTTGTTTGTTTGTTTTTTTGGTAAATTAAATCTGATGGAACAATGAAGTATGTGATTAAGCAGAAATATGCACAATAAGCATTCCCACCACTCCTCAGTATCCATTTTCATGTGTTTGTCAGGCCCCATGACTATAGGATTCTGGTAGCCCTGCCATCTGTGAGAATTTTTGTTTTCTCAAAGGAATACAAGGTAAGTGCATTATATACATGACTAAATGGAACTGCCAACAGCCCCAAGAGGCTACATTTAAGCAAGAGGCCAGAACTTGCTTCAAGTACAAAAAGAAGACAATGACATTCTAAGACATACACGAATGGCCAAAGAACCCAGTCATATCCTTTTTCATTCATGTCACTTCTCTACATTAGCCAACCACTTACAGAAGAATTCATGACATAAAGGAAGAGAAAGTCAGGGCAACCCACAGTTCTTTATCCTTTCAGTTATTTATTCAGAACTGAGGGTAGAATATATACATTTTGAGAAGTAAAATAAAACAGTTTGGAATTCTCACTGTTCTGATAAGAACAAAATACATATGCATGTATGAACCACAAAATATAAATTGTGTAATTTCAGTGACTCTGCATATGAGCTAAATGATTTTGTATTTGCATTTAAAACTAACATCACTTAAAGATGAATAGTAAACCTTACGCTAATAATTTAAAATTTAAATTTCTTTACTTAGAATGACATTACATAGCAAATATAAAACACCATGACAAGTTGAAAGAGACTGCAGAAAGAACATGTTTTATGTTTTATAGTACCTTTAATGATACATTTTCCCTCTTTTTTGTACAAGGGACTCTGCATTTGCATTTTGCACTAGGTCTCACAATTTATGTAGCTGGCTCAGCCTAGACAGTCCTATCTCTGCAGCCTTTGAGCAATGGCCATATTCTGCTCCATTACCTTCCTTTGCAGCTGGCCATTCCAGTTTTCTCTTTCTGCTTGTTCCCAGCTATCTTTAGGTAGAGATAAGCCTCTGCCTTATCCTGGGAGCATACGAAAGCTTACAATGAAGACAGTGTTGCCTTGGTATCAAGAACTTGTCTTATACACTTGTCTATACACTGTCTTAGTTACTCTGGTCTAATTAGTATAGTTTCATAATAAATCTTCATATTTTATTGAGCCAATTTCTCCACCTTATTCTTTTTTTAGGGATTTGTTATTCTATATAAACTTGAGAGCCTGTCCAATCTTAAAAAATCCTGTTTGGATTTTTATTGGAATTTCAGTTAATCTATAAGTCATTTGGGGAAGAACTGGTACCTTTAAAACACTGAGTCTTCCTATCCAATCACACATATGTGTGTGTATATATGTTTTTTTTTTTTTACTGCTTTACAGTAAAATTTTATAATTTTCTTTATAATGGGCTTTCACATATTTAGACTTATCTGCAGGTAATTTATGTTTTTGTTGCTATTGAAAATAGCATCTTTAGAAAACATTTCTAACTAATTGTGACTGGTGGATAGAAAAGTAATTGACTGCTTTTACAAAAATTTTCCATAGGTTATTGGGGCACAGGTGGTGTTTGGTTACATAAATAACTTCTTTAGTGGTGATTTGTGAGATTTTGGTGCACCTATCACCTGAGCAGTATTCACAGAACCTTATTTGTAGTCTTTGATCCCTTGCTCCCTTCTCACCTTTACCCCCAAGTCCCCAAAGTTCATTATATCCTTCTTATGCCTTTTTGTCCTCATAGCTTAGCTCCCATGTATCAGTGAGAATGAACGATGCTTGGTTTTCCATTCCTGAGTTACTTCACTTAGAATAATAGTCTCCAATCTCATGCAGGTTGCTGTGAATGCTGTTAATTCATTTCTTTTTATGGCTGAGTAGTATTCCAGTATTCCATCATACACACACACACACACACACACACACACACACACACACCCCATAGTTTCTTTATCCACTTGTCGATCGATGGGCATTTGGGTTGGTTCCACGATTTTGCAATTGTGAATAGTGCTGCTATAAGCACACATGTGCAAGTATCTTTCTCATATAATGACTTCTTTTTATCTGGGTAGATACCTAGTAGTGGGATTGCTGGATCAAACGGTAGTTCTTCTTTTAGTTCTTTAAGGAATCTCCATACAATTTTCCACAGTGGCTTTACTAGTTTATATTCCCATCAGCAGTGTAGAAGTGTTCTCTGATCACCACATTCACGCCAACATCTACTGTTTTTTGAGTTTTTGCTTATGGCCATTCTTGTAGGAGTAAAATGATATCACACTGTGGTTTTGATTGGCATTTCCCTGATCATTAGTGACGTTGAGCATTTTTTCACACGTTTGTTGGCCATTTGTATATCTTCTTTTGATAATTATCTATTCATGTTCTTGGCCCACTTTTTAGCGGGATTGTTTGTTTTTTTCTTGGTGATTTGTTTGATTTGTTATAGATTCTGGATATTAGTCCTTTGTCAAATGTATAGATTGTAAAGATTTTCTCCAACTCTGTGGGTTGTCTGCTTACTCTGCAAACTCTTCCTTTTGCCATGCAAAAACTCTTTAGTTTAATTAAGTCCCAACTCTATCTTTGTTTTTATTGCATTTGCTTTTTGGTTCTTAGTCTTGAAATCCTTGCCCAAACCAATGTCTACAAGGGTTTTCCAATGTTATCTTCTAGACATTTTATAGTTTCAGGTCTTAGATTTAAGTTCTTAGTCCATCTTGAGTTGATTTTTGCACAAGGTGAGAGATGAGGATTCAGTTTCATTCTTCAACATGTGGCTAGCCAATTATCCCAGCACCGTTTGTTGAAAAAGGTGTTCTTTCCCCACTTTTATGTTTTTGTCTGCTTTCTCAAAGATCAGTTGGCTGTAAGTACTTGGGTTTGTTTCTGCGCTCTCAATTCTGTTCCATTGGTCTATGTGCCTATTTTTATACCAGAACTATGCTGTTTTGGCAACCATGACCTTACAGTATAGTTTGAAATCAGGTAGTACAATGCCTGCAGCTTTTTCTTTTTGCTTAATCTTGCTTTGATATGCGGGCTCTTTTTTGGTTCCATACAAATTTTAGGATTGTTTTTTCCAATTCTGTGAATAATAATAATGATGGTGGTGTTTTGATGGGGATTGCATTGAATTTGTAGATTGCTTTTGGCAGTTTGGTCATTTTCACAAAATTGATTCTGCCCATACATGAGCATGGGATGTGTTTTCATTTGTTTGTGCCATCTCTAATTTCTTTCAGAGGTGTTTTGTAGTTTTCCTTGTAGAGGTCTTTTGCCTCCTTGGTAAGGTCTATTATTAAGTATATTATTTTATTTTTGCAGCTATCATAAAAGGGGTTGAGTTCTTGATTTGATTCTCCCTTGGTTGCTGTTGGTGTATAGGAGACCTACTGATTTGTGTACATTAAACTTGTATCTGGAAACTTTGCTGAATTCTTTGATCAGTTCTAGGAGCTTTCTGGAGTAGTCTTTAGGGTTTTCAAAGTAAACAATCGTATCATCAGCAAACAGTGATAGTTTGACTTCCTCTTTACTGATTTGGATGCCCTTTATTTCTTTCCTTGTCTGATTGCTCTGGCTAGGACTTCCAATACTATGTTGAAGAGGAGTGTTGAGAGTGAGCATCCTTGTCTTGTTCCAGTTCTCAGAGGGAATGCTTTCAACTTTTCCCCATTCAGTATTACGTTGGCTGTTTGTTTGTCATAGATGGCTTTTATTACATTCAGGTATGCCTCTTGTGTGCTGATTTTGCTGAGAGTTTTAATCATAAAGGGATGCTGGATTTTGTTGAATGCTTTTTCTGTACCTATTTAGATGATCATGTGATTTCTGTTTTTAATTCTGTTTATGTGGTGTACCACATTTATTGACTTGTGCATGTTAAACCATTCCTGCATCACTGGCATGAAACCCATTTCATCATGATGTATTATCTTTTTGATATGTTGTTTGATTTGGTTAGCTAGTACTTGGTTAATAATTTTAGCGTCTATGTTCATCAAGGATATCGGTTTGTAGTTTTCTTTTCTGGTTATGTCCTTTCCTGGTTTTGGTAGTAGGATGATGCTACCTTCCTAGAGTGAATTAGGGAGGGTTCCCTCTTTCTTTTCTTGTGGAATAGCATCAATAGGATAGGTAACAATTCTCTTTGAATGTCTGGTAGAATTCTGCTGTGAATCCATCTGGTACTTTTCTTGTGTTGGTGGTAATTTTTAAATTATCATTTCAATCTCACTGCTTGCTATTGCTCTGTTCAAGCTATGTAATTATTCCTGATTTATGCTAGGAGAGTTGTTTTTCCAGGAATTTATCCATCTCTTCTAGGTTTTCAAGTTTATGTGTGTAAAGTTGTTCGTAGTAACCCCGAATGATCTTTTGTATTTCATTGGTGTCATTTGCAATATCCCCCGTTTCATTTCTTACAGAGGTTATTTGGATTTTCTCTCTTCTCTTTTTGGTTAATCTTGCTAATGGTCTATCAATTTTATTTATCTTTTCAAAGAACCAGCTTTTAATTTCATTTACCTTTTGTATTTTTTTTTTTTTTAACTCCCAGGGCCTTTCCCACTGCTTCCTCTACCCCTTTATTTCACTGGGCTCTCTAAATTGACTCAGCATCAGGTAAGGTTGGAATCTTCTCCTGCAAGCTAGACCTTCGGTTTCCCCATCTGGGGGGTGGGGTGGGGTGGGTACGATGGTTTGGGGGCAGAGGAACTCCCTTTCCCACTTCTGAAGTTTGAGCACTCCCAGTATTTAGGGTGTCTTCCAGGTCTTACAGGAGCAGGCTGCTTCCTCCAGAGGGTCTGTGGGTCCTTTCTGGATTCCTGATTTATTCCTGCAGTTGTTCTGGAGCTAAAATTCATGACACAAGCCTCTGCATGCTGCTCTGTCCATCGGAGTCAGAGCTGCAATCTAATTCTGCCTCCTATCTGCCAAGATGGTCCCTTGCAGTCGAGTTCTTAATAGTAGTTTAGTCCCAGCGGTTTAGTAACATTAGCAGAATGTGCCACAGTGTTGATGGTTTCCTGTCACATTTTTTTTTCTTTCAAATGTAGATTCAAGTCTATCTTTTATTATTGAAAAGTGTTCTTGAATTATATTATTAAATATTTCTCCTCTTTTAAAATTTCAGTTTTTTTTTTGTTTTTTTTTTTTTTTTGTTTTTTGTTGTTTTTTTTTTTGTGGTAGAGGCAAAAAAGAACTCTGTCAGATCTTTTAAAAATTTCTATACGGGGGGGGAAAAAAAAAGAGAGAGAGAGACAGGGAAAGATCCAAGATGGCCAATTAGACACAACTTGAATGCACAACACCCAGCGAGAGAGACGCAGAAATCCAGAGATCTCCTAGCTCCAACCGAGGTACCAGGTGTCTTTCAACGGGTCTGGTCTGATGGTCAGCAAAGCCTACTCAGGGCAGACCAAGGCGGGGAGGGGTGCTGCTTCACTCAGAAAGTGCATCTGACTGCAAAGGCACAGGCTCCCCTCTGGCACTCTGGTCCAGATACAGCACTTCCCCCAAAGCCTCAGCAATACACAGAACAGGGAGATCTTTGCCAGTCAAGGACCAGGAATTACAAGCACAGAGTTGAATAAGAACCTGAAGACTGAGCTATCACCCTCTCCCTCTGCCCGGAGAGACAGGGAGCTGTCAGCAGGAGCAGCTGGGCAGGCCCCGACCCCATGACCAGAGAGAGAGGAAGCTGAAAGGGGGAGATAGCCAGGTGCAGCTGGGCGGGTCCCTACCATCCTCCACAAACCCCAGAGGGCTGAAGCGCTGATTCTAGTGGGTTGTGCAGCCAGTGCCACAGTCTGAGATGAACCCTGAATGATCCAGCCTAGTGGAGGAAGGGCACAACCCACACTAGAGGGGTGGAACTGGGATACAAGTTTTAACAAAAAAAACACAGGAAGCCTAGGTAACAACAGGATGGCTTTCTCGACAACCCAGCAGTGCCTACAGGTCGGCAGAAGAGGTGGGCCTAATCTCCCAGTATAAACAAAAGAGACACAGGAAGCCTCCCTAGTAACCTGGAGGAGTCCCTAGAAACCCAGTAGCACCTCCACAGGCAGACAAGCAACCTCATCAAGCAGCTCCCTGACAACACAGCCAGGTAAATCCACAAAGATCGGGGGGAAAAGTGCAAAAAAGATGAAACCATCAAAGACCAGAACACCTCTTCTCCTTCAAGAGATCACAACTCCTCAACAATACAATTTCACAACTCTACTAAGGAGTGTGATGAATTGACAGAAACAGGCTTCAGAAGGTAGATAATAACAAACTTTTCTGAGCTAAAGGAACACGTTCTAACTCAATGCAAAGAAACCAAAAACATTGAAAAAAGGTTAGATGTAATGCTAACTAGAATAATCAGCTTAGAGAACAATATAAACGACTTGATGGAGTTGAAAAACACAGCACAAGAACTACGTGAAGCGAACACAAGTTTTAATAGCCAAATCGATCAAGCAGAATAAAGGATATCAGAGATTGAAGATCAACTCAATGAAATAAAAAGAGAAGGCAAGGCAAGAGAAAAGAAGAGTGAAAATAAATGAACAAAGCCTCAAAGAAATATGGAATTATGTGAAAAGACCTAATCTACACTTGATCAGTGTACCCGAATATGATGGGGAGAATGAATTCAAGCTGGAAAACACAATCCAGGATATTATCCAGGAGAACTTCCCAAGCCTCACAAGGCAGTACAAATTTCAAATTCAAGAAATACAGAGACCTCCACAAAGATATTCCTCAAGAAGAGCAACCCCAAGGCACATAATCGACAGATTCACCAGGATTGTCATGAAGAAAAAAATGTTAAGGGCAGCCAGAGAGAAAGGTCAGGTCACCCACAGAGGGAAGCCCATCAGACTCACAGCAGATCTCTCAGCAGAAACCCTACAAACCAGAAGAGAGTGGGGACCAATATTCAACATCTTTAAAGAAAAGAACTTTTGACCCAGAATCTCATATCCAGCCAAACTAAGCTTCCTAAGTGAAGGAAAAATAAAATCCTTTACAGACAAGCAATTATTGAGAGATTTTGTCACCACCAAACCTGCCCTACAAGAGCTCCTGAAGAAACACTAAGCAAGGAAAGGAACACGTACCAGGCACTGCAAAAGCAAACCAGCTGGCAAAGACGAAAAATGCAATGAAGAAAATAAGTCAACCAATGGGAAAATCAGCCAGTAACAAAATGGCAGAATCAAATTCACACTAACAATATTAACATAGAATGTAAATAGCCTAAACACCCCAATCAAAAGACACAGACTGGAAAACTGGATGAGAAGACAGAACCCATTGGTATGCTGTATTCAGGAAACCCATCTCTCATACAAAGACACACATAGACTCAAAATAAAGGGATGGAAAAAGATTTACCAAGAAAATGGAGAAAAAAAAAAGCAGGGGTTGCAATTCTAGTCTCTGATAAAATGGACTTCAAACCAACAAAGATCAAAAGAGACAAAGAAGGACACTACATAATGGTAAAAGGATCAATCCAACAGGAGGAGCTAACTATCCTAAATATATACATCCCCAACACAGGAGGACCCAGATACATGAAGCAAGTTCTTAACGACCTAAAAAGAGATTTAGACTCCCACACAATAATAGTGGAAGACCTCAACATTCCACTGTCAATATTAGACAGATCAATGAGACAGAAAGTTAACAAGGTTATCCAGGACTTGAATGCAGAGCTGGACCAAGCGGACCTAATAGACATATACAGAGCGCTCCCCCCAAATCCACAGAATATACAATTTTCTCAGCACCACATTACACTTACTCTAAAATTGACCACATCATTGGAAGCAAATCACTCCTCAGCAAATGCAAAAGAACAGAAATCATAACAAACAGTCTATCAGACCACAGCGTAATCAGAATAGAACTCAGGGTCAAGAAACACACTCAAACCTGCACAACCCCTTGGAAACTGAACAACTTGCTTCTGAGTGTTGACTGGATAAAAAATGAAATGAAGGCAGAAATAAAGATGTTCTTTGGAACCAACCAGAATGAAGACACAACTTACCAGAATCTCTGGGACACCTTCAAAGCAGTGTCAAGAGGGAAATTATAGCAATAAATGCCCACCAGAGAAGAGAGGAAAGATTTAAAATTGACACCCTATCATCAAAATGGAAAGAACTAGAGGAGCAAGATTTAAAAACAAAACAAACAAACAAACAAAAAAACTAAAAAACTAAACTAAAAAGCTAGCAGAAGACAAGAAATAACTACAATCAGAGCAGAACTGAAGGAGATAGAGACACAAAAGACCCTTCAAAAAATCCATAAATCCAGAAGCTGGTTTTTTGAAATGATCAACAAAATAGACAGACTGCTAGCCAGATTAATAAAAAAGAAAAGAGAGAAAAATCAAATAGATGCAATAAAAAAACAATAAAGGGGATTCATCACTGATCCCACAGAAATACAAACTATCATCAGAGATTACTACAAACAGCTCTACTCACATAAACCAATAAACCAGGAAGAAATGGATAAGTTCCTAGACACTTTTACTCTACCAAGACTAAACCAGGAGGAAGTTGAAACCCTGAATAGATCAATAACAAGGGCTGAAGTAGAGGCAGCAATCAATAGCCTACCAACCAAAAAAAGCCCAGGTCCAGACAAGTTCACAGCCAAATTCTACCAGACGTACAAAGAGGAGCTGGTTCCATTCCTTCTGAAACTGTATCAGACAATACAAAAGGAGGGAATCCTCCCTAACTCATTTTACAAAACCAACATCATCCTGATACCAAAACCAGGCAGAGACTCAACTAAAAGAGAAAACTTCAGGCCGATATCCATGATCAACATCGACTCAAAAATCTTCAATAAAATACTGGCAAACAGATTGCAACAGCACATCAAGAAGCTTATCCATCACGACCAAGTAGGCTTCATCCCAGGGATGCAAGGCTGGTTCAACATATGCGAATCCATAAATATAATCCATCACATACATGGAACCAAAGACAAAAACCACATGATTGTCTCAACAGATGCAGAGAAGGCCTTCAATAAATTCAACAGCCCTTCATGCTAAAAACTCTCAATAGGTATTGACAGAACGTATCATAAAACAATAAAAAGCAAAGTATGACAAACCTACAGCCAATATCATACTGAAAGGGCCAAATCTGGAAGAATTCCCTTTGAAATCAGGCACTAGACAAGGATGCCCTCTTTCATCACTCCTATTCAACATAGTATTGGAAGTTGTAGCCAGAGCAATCAGGCAAGAAAAAAAAGTAAAGGGTATTCAATTAGGAAAGGAGGAAGTCAAACTATCTCTATTTGCAGATGATATGACTGTATATCTAGAAGACCCCATTGTCTCAGCCCAAAATCCTCTTAAACTGATAAGCAACTTCAGCAAAGTCTCAGGATACAAAGCAATGTGCAGAAATCACAAACATTCCTATATACCAATAACAGACAAACAGAGAGTCAAATCAAGAGTGAACTTCTATTCACAATTGCTACAAAGAGAATAAAATACCTAGGAATACAACTAATAAAGGATGTAAAGGACCTCTTCAAGGAGAACTACAAACCACTGCTTAACGAAATAAGAGAGGACACAAACAGATGAAGAAACATTCCAGGCTCATGGTTAGGAAGAATCAATATCATGAAAATGGCCATACTGCCCAAAGTAATCTACAGATTCAACACTATCCCCATCAAGCTACCAATGATCTTCACAGAACTGGAAAAAAGCACTTTAAACCTCATGTGGAATCACAAAGGACTCCACATAGCCAAGACAATCCTAAGCACAAAGAACAAAGCCGGAGGCATTACACTGCCAGACTTCAAACTATACTACAAGGCTACAGTAATCAAAACAGCATGGTACTGGTACCAAAACAGAGATATAGACTAATGGAACAGAACAGAGACCCCAGAAGAAACACCACACATCTACAACCACCTGATCTTTGACAAACCCAGCAAAAACAAGCAATTGTGAAAGGACTCCATGTTTAATAAATGGTGTTGGGAAACTGGCTAGCAATGTGCGAAAAGCAGAAACTGGACCCCTCCCTGTCACCTTACACTAAAATTAACTCCAGATGGATCAAAGATTTAAACATAAAACCGGACACCATAAAAACACTAGAAGAAAATATAGGCAAAACCATCTAGGACATAGGCATAGGCAAGGACTTGATGACAAAAACGCCAAAAGTGGCAATAAAAGCCAGGATAGACAAATGAGATCTAATTAAATTCCAGAGCTTCTGTACAGCAAAATAAACCTTCATTAGAGCAAATCGGCAACCAAAAGAATGGGAAAAAATTTTTGCAATCTGCCCATCTGACAAAGGGCTAATAACCAGAATCTACAAAGAACTAAAACAGATATACAAGCAAAAAACAAACAACCCCATTCAAAAGTAGATGAAGGATATGAACAGACACTTTTCAAAAGAAGACATATATGAGGCCAACAAACACAGGAAAAAATGCTCATCATCACTGGTCATTAGAGAAATGCAAATCAAAACCACACTGAGATATCATCTCATGCCAGTTAGAATGGTGATCATTAAAAAATCTTGAGACAACAGATACTGGAGAGGATGTGGAGAAACAGGAACACTCCTACACAGTTGGTGGGACTGTAAATTAGTTCAATAATTGTGGAAGACAGTGTGGCAATTTCTCAAGGATCTAGAAATAGAAATTCCATTTGACCCAGCAATCCCATTACTGGGCATACACCCAAAGAACTATAAATCGTTCTACTATAAAGACATATGCACACGTATGTTCATTGCAGCCCTGTATACAATAGCAAAGACCTGGAACCAACCCAAATGCCCATCAATGATAGACTGGACAAAAAAAATGTGGTACATATACATCATGGAATACTACACAGCCATAAAAAACAATGAGTTCGTGTCCTTTGTAGGGACTTGGTTGAATCTGGAAACCATCATTCTCGGCAAACTGACACAAGAACAGAAAGCCAAACACCATATGTTCTCACTCATAGGTGGGTGTTGAACAACAAGAACACATGGACTCAGGGAGAGGAACATCATACACTGGGGCAGTTGCGGGAATAGGGGAGAGACAGTGCGGGGTGGGGAGGGATAACATGGGGAGAAAGGCCAGATATAGTATGCACCTAAAGTAAAATAAATAAATTTTAAAAATTTCTATACCTATTATTGTATTATAATTATTTTACACTATTTATTTCCATTTCATTTGCTTATTTTTCTTAATTCTGTCCTCTATGCCTTAGCTGGTTTTAGCAATGTCTATTATCTTTTGGACTGGTCTTGATGTGGCCTTCACTTTGGTAACTATTTTGTTTTTCTCTTGCTTCTTGAATGCTGCTGCTCCCTTGTCTTCCCATGTTTCATCTGAGTTCTTGCATCTCTGCTCTGAGCCCTCGTTTTATAGTAAGAGTTGTTTCTTGATAAATTTTTGAATTCATGCCAATATATTTGCTTACAATTTTCATCAATCTTATGGCAACTTATGACACTATAAGGAGAATCATGGTTCTGTGTTTCAGGATTCTCCTCATATTATAGGGTCATAGGTGTGTGTGAATTACTTTGGTTTCAATTTCTTTCTATTTAGTTGATACTGGCAGTTGCATGGATTCTGATGTGGCATGTCTTCTCCATCCTGTCTCCTGACCAACAACTATCTACATTTATAGCTTATCCAATATGATTCTGTATTCATCCCCATCTTCTCTAATTTTCCTTTGTGCTAAGTAGGGTCTAGGTAAGCTCCTACCACTCTCTCACATAAACCCTTCAGTTATTCCATACAAAGGATTGTTGATTTTGCCCTGAGAGTGTCACTTACTTTAGAGAACTGTACTCTGTTCAGCATCTTCTAGTACCCATCTTGAGCTTCACCACATCTGACTTTTGTTCCTTTAATACTATAGTTTGGGATAATATACACATCTTAGTTTAATTGAGGATAGAGTTTACATTTCTGTTACATTTTTCATGCTTCTTAATTACTTTTCTTTTCTTTTTGAGACAGAGTCTGGCTCTGTTGCTCAAGCTGGAGTACAGTGGTGTGATCTCGGCTCACTGCAACCTCTGCCTCCGAGGTTCAAGTGATTCTTGTGCCTCACCCTTCCGAATAGCTGTGATTACAGGCATGCACCACTATGCCCTACCGATTTTTGTATTTTTAGTAGAGTTGGAGTTTTGCCATGTTGGCCAGGCTGGTCTTGAACCCCTGACCTCAAGTGATCCCACTGCCTTGGTCTCCCAAAGTGCTGGGATTACAGGCATGAGCCACCACACATGGCCTCCTTATTGCTTTTCAATGATATTTCAGAGAAGGGAAACTGCCATCTCTACTTGGCCATTTAAAAACTTTCCTATGTGCTGCTTGCTCTGTCATTGGGACGGTCTAATCTTGGGCCCATCTCCTAGTCCATCCCATCTTCTAGGCTTATCTTCATTGTTCTGGGTCAGGAAATTATATTCCCAGCCTCTTTCCACCTGGGTTGCTGACACTGACTGCTGGCTGGGGCTATAAAAAAATGCCTCTGGGTATTAATCAGTAATGATGGATAAAGCTTGCCCTTTAGAAGAAAAGAAAATTTGTCAGTACTTTTAGTCATTCTCAAGAAACCTAATTAGATATGGTAATATACCTAGGAGATTTGAAAGCTCTGTATTTTTATATCTAGCAGTAGAAGAGCTTGCAGTTTTTTTCCTGGAGAAATATTCAATCAGTTTTCAACTCCTAGCTCACTTTGTCTAGAGACTCACATTCCAGTAATTTCCTGCACTCAGTATCACATCCTAGTTGCAAAACTCATAATGGGCTCTCTAGTAATTTTCTTATGTGAATGCATATCAATGACTTCCTAAACTGGGATGAATACTATCAAGACCACATTTATATTTCTTCTGTATGTAGCCACAGTCTAACTTTTTTTTTTTTTAAATGAAGTGTTGCTCAGCTGTAGCTGTCAGCTCAGTGCTCTGGGCAGGACACTGGCCAGGCTGATAAGGCCTGCTTATATACACATGGACCTCAAAGACTGACCTTTCCTTTCTGTGCATTGGTTGTTTACATGTTTGAGAAGAGAATGAGAGGGAAAGGAACACAGGATATGTCTCTCATGCTGTTGAGTGGTGTAATGTAGTACTGATAAGCATAGGTTCTGGGTAAGATTGCCTGGATTCAAACTCTGACATTGCTACCTACTAAAAGTGTGATTTTGAGCAACTTCTTAATTACTACATGCCTTTGTTTCTTCTGTAAAAAGAGAATGAAGATGACAACAAAGTTTTTTCAAGGAGTAAAGCAGATAATATATATAAAGCATATGGCATATAGTAGTTATTATATACATATTGTTAATGTTATGATAGGTTTGAATCCCATCTTCATAATGAAATGCTAATGAGAAGAGTTCAGTTTTTAATACAGAGACTCAAGAGGAGGATGTATGTGTGGGAGAAGTTTGCAGGTGCTGTCATGCAGCTGTAAGCTAGGGCATCTCAGTCTATTGGCTCGCTGCACACAGGGGCTGCAGTTAGAATTCGTCTTTCTCTGCCAGCCTGCCTCTGAGGGCTCAGGCAGCCACTACATTAATTAAAAATGTGGCTGCTTCTCCAGCTGCTCCTGTGATTGGTATAACTCTTGCCATTTACAAAGCACGTTCATACATTTTTTCTTTTTGCCTTTTTATTTACTTATTTTTAATTTTTGTGAGTACATAATACATATATTTATGGTATTCATGAGATGTTTTGATACAGGCATGCAATGTGAAATAAGCACATCATGGAGAATGGGGTATCTATCCCCTCAAAAATTTATCCTTTGAGTTATAATCCAATTACACTCTTGTTATTTAAAATGTATAATTATTATTGACTGTAGTCACCGTATTGTGCTATTGAATAGTAGGTCTTATTCATTCTATCTTTTTTGCACTCATTAACTCTTCCCACCTCCTCTCTATTCCCCCACAACCCTTCCCAGTCTCTGGTAATCATCCTTCTATTCTCTCTGTCTATGAGTTCAATTGTTTTGATTTTTAGATCCCATAAATAAGTGAGAACATGTGAAGTTTGTCTTTTTGTGCCTGGCTTATTTCACTTAACATAATGAGTTAGTTGCATTATGTAGACAGGTGATTTGGTTCACAGGGAGCCTAGGAAACTACAATTGTTAGGGACTAGGGATGAGGAAAAGAGACACTGTAATTGTTCCCATGGAATTCATAGCCTAGTGTGAGAAATAAACAAGTAAACAATTCAACTCCATACAATGAGATGAGACTGTTACATTCCTCTGGAGAACGTGCCTGGTTTCAATCCTGCCTCTTATATGTTGTTGCTTGTATGTAGTTGGGTACAAATTCATCTATTTGTCTTTCAAACAATCTGGAGGAGGTTTATCTAATTCTGTGCTTATGAAGGTTCTGTACTGGACTAATACAGATTTCAATTACATAAAATCCCTGCAAACTTAACACAGGCCTGTATAGGCTATGTGTGAAATTGCTTCTCACCTATATTTATGTCCTTCCTTTTTCTTCACCTACCATGAACAGTATGAAGTATTTCCTCACAGTCATCTCATATGATAAATACATGACTATATGTTTGAACTGTGACTTGTGACTTACGGAGTGCTTTTGCTTATCTGTATTACTTGATTCTCATAATACTTTGGAGAGGTAGATAGAAGAATTATTACCCATTTTACAGAGATGAAGTCAAAGTTTAGGGAAGTTTTGGCTTGAATATTTTCACCCACCTGGTCAGTGGCAGGATAGGCAGCAACCCTCATCCTCTGACTCCCAATCCATAGCACTGCACAGCAAAATAAATCAGCACATTTTGGGCAAAGCTGCAGAGACTGGGAAATGCCTAACCTGGACAAGACTTCTGCAACCTAAACAGGGGAACCCAGTCATCTCCTCTTAGCAGTATTGTATCAGTGACCTGCTCTGCCCAGTCCTTTAAGCTGTGTTTTGAATATTAATGATGATGAGCAAACAAATTACAGGGCAGAGACAAGCAAATACACCAGGCCTGTTAGCCATGAGTAAATTAACCACTTCTAAAAGCTGTTGATAGACCTCAGAGGGAAACCTATACATGGATAAAAGGAGACCAAAATCAGCAGCTTAAAACCTCAGAAATCCACCAGGAAAACTTGCCTCTACAGAGACTACAGCTTCTTTCAGAAAGAGATTTAAATGTTAGTGTTTGCTTCTATCATTTTCTTAGCAATTGTGAATCTCTTTCATAAAATAATAATTATTAATTGCGTGTGTTTTCCAGAAAGGAAGGAATTCTTTCCTTGCTCCACATGATCATTTTTATGTGGACATCTTGGACATACATAAAACGGTAGAGATAGTTAAAGGGAGGTTCAGTGAATCAATTAGCAACACAGTTCTCTAATGGATAGATTCATTTGGGTAGTTAAAGATATTGTTCCAGAGTAAATGTTGCCCAAATAGTGGAATCAGCCCTATTTAAATATTCACATTACTGGCTGGGCAGCTGGACATCGAGAGTGCATGATTCACTGGCCTTGAGGGTGGCTTCATAGTGAATAAAGTAGCTTTCTGAAAATCAATAGAGTGACTACAATTACCAAGTGCATTACTTCAAAGATATTAAGAGCCATAAATCAAAATGTCAGCTGGAGAATAATGATGATGTTATTTACAAACAAGAACCCATGATATTAGCTCAGGAAGTGTCCAGAATCCTATTCTATGGCTTCTGAAGAACTGAAAATAAGTGGTTGCTCTGTTTTTAGAATTATCCTTAAATCAGTTTGTCACAAGTCTTACAAAGCAAAACATACAATTTTGTAATCACTGACAGACAGTTGGAAGGGAGAAGAAATCCAATCATGCTGAAAGATTTGGCTGGAATTGTCTCCACTCAACTAGCAGAGATTGGCTTGGCCAGGACTGCATTTGTCAATGCTCTGCACTCCCACGCAGCACAATAGAGCTGTGGATGTTCCAGAACTGCTAAGCACCAAAGTGCCCGGCATGCTAATTAATTTGAACCTTAGAACATTAGAGTTGGAGAGTCTGCAAAAAATATCTCCTGACTTGCTCATGTGATGCTGACAACTCTTTTACAAGCCCGAATGCTTCCTGTATGTTCAGGCACATGAATCCCTCTCTTCCAAAGTAGCCTGTTCCATTCTGAGGCTGGTTTTGACTGGTAGATCGGTTCGGTTGGAGCCACATGGCATTGTCTCAAGGACTGGAAGATTGCCTTCCTATAGGCAGCACCCAAATCTTCTCCATGGTAAACATCATCAGTTTCTCCAGCTATTCCTCATCTTTCATGATTTCCAGCCCTTGCTCTTCTGTTTGGGCTTCACCAGACATGATCCAGTATCCATTTCCTTCCTGAATAATGGTGCACATACAGGGAACATCATGGCCAGCCAGACCAGTGCAGGGAATGGGGGGAACGACACCTTCCTCATTCCTGATATTTCATTTTCTGTGAATAATGAACACCTCTAGCTCCTAAATACCACAGATGATTTGTATAGATGAATTATACTAATTAACTCATACATTATTTATTGAGCACTCACTATATGTCAGGTGCTGTGCTAGGCGCTGGGGATGTATACATCTGCCTACAGGATCCTATAGTGTAACAGGAAAGAGTACTAAAATTTGATGAAATGGAAAATAGCAAGAAAAAGGCTATGGCAGAGAAAAGCGTTGGGTGATGTAGTCAGAAAAGGGGACCTAAAGCAGTCAGGCGCTGTGGTGGTGCTGGTGGGACTGGAGGAAGACTCAGAGGCTGTGTGGAGGCCTCTGGGAAGATGTGGAGCTGGGCCTGGCTCCTGATGAGTGATGGGAGTAAGTCAGGGGAGGAGGTGGAGGAGAACATTCCAGGCAGGGAGACTAATAAGCGCCAAGATTTAGAGGCAAGAGAGAAAAATGAATACCTGGGGGGACCTCAAGCATTTTAGTGTTACTGATGGGGAGTGCTAAGAGATGAAAGAAGTGGCTTCAGAGGAATGTAATGGAGTTATACAAGGGGTTTGGATTTTATTCTTAGCACATGGGAAATCACTAGAGACTCTTTCTATTCTAAGCAGACATGAAAACCTCTAGAGGGCCAAAATGGAAAGCTCCCAGACCCCTGTGCTGGCACAGCAGGGAATACAAGTCCCAGAACCCGCACATGAGGCCTGGTGACACGGCTTCCCAAGGAGCTTCCTCACACAACTTTAAGCGGTAATGTAAGTTGTTTTGGGTGCTGATCTCACTGGACATAGGAAAGGCAACCAGGCCACAGTTCTTGGTATTCCAGCCCTCTTCCCTCCACATGAGTGGCTGACACCACGAAACTTCTGGTATACCTCCAAGAGCAAAAAGGAAGGATGCAGAAATGTGCCCACAACATCCGATTGGCATTGTATGTGTCTCTTGCATTTCTTGTTTGGATGCATCAAAGTAAAAACAACTTCAAACTAAATCTAAGTCCTCATTCATGCTCATCTATGACCCTGGACTTGACTCAATAGTGCAGCCTAATCCAGGAGGGAAGTGGCAGATCTGATTTTCTGGATTGGAGATTGAATTTATAGTGGTGTCTATCTATGAGAGTGTGTGGTATGGTTCAGCAGCAATCAGTGGCCCAGGTATGGCAGAAAAGAAAGTCAACACTTTTCTGGTCAGGGAGCAGAGGAGGACCAGGAAGGCAAGGAGGCTGAGAATACTGGTGACTATGGTTGGCATTAAAAAAAAAGTGACTCCCTAAAAATATGTTCACTTCCTAATCCCTGAAACTTGTGACTATTACTTTATATAGCAAAGGAATAAATTACTTTGTTTGGCAAAAGGTATAATTAAGTTAAGGAGCTTAAAAGGAGATGCTTATCCTGGATTATCCAGGTGGGCTGTAAGGTTCGTCACATGTATCCTCATAAGAGGGAGGCAGAGGGAGCTTTAAAATACACAGGTAGAAGAGAAGGCCATGTGAAGATGGTGTATTAGTCTGTTCTTGCACTGCTATAAAGAAATGCCTGAGGAGGAAGGTGTGGTGGCTTATGCCTGTAATCCCAGTATTTTGAGAGACTCAGGGGGGCAGATTGCTTGAGTCTAGTAGTTCCAGACCAGCCTGGACAACATGGTGAGACCCTGTCTCTGCCACACACACACACACACAAAATAGCTGGGTGTGGTGGTGCATGCCTGTGGTCTCAGCCACTTTGGGGGCTGAAGTGAGAGGATCACTTGAGCTGGGGAGGCAAAGGCTGCAGTGAGTCAAGATTGCACCACTGCACTCCGGCTTGGGTGACAAAGTCAGACCCTGTCTCAAAGAAAATAAAACGAAAAGAAATAACAGAGACTGGGCAGTTTATCAAGAAAAGAGGTTTAATTAGCTCATGGCTCCACAGGCTGGCTAGGAAGCATGATGCTGGCATCTGCCTGGCTTCTGGGTAGGCCTCAGGAAACTTACAATCATGCTGGAAAGCAAAGGGGGAGCAACACATCACATGGCTGGAGTAGTAGCAAGAGAGAGTAGGTGAGAGGTGCCACAGACTTTTAAGCAATCAGATTTCACGAGAACTCACTGTCACACAAACATCACCAAGGGGATGGTGCTAAACCGTTCATGAGAAACCATTTCTATGATCTCATCATCTCCCACCAGGTCCCACCTCCAACATTAGGGATTTACAATTCCATGTGAGATTTGGGCAGGGACACTGGTCCAAACTATATCAGATGGAAACAGAGATCAGAGTGATACAGCTACAAGTCAAGGAAGTCTTGGAACCAATATGTTCCATGCCGCTCTCCTCTGGAAACTGTTAATAGGAGAGAGGCATGGAAGAGATTCTTTCCTAAGCCTCTGGAGAGAGTGTGGCCCTGCTGACATCTTGATATCTGACTTCTACCTCCAGAACTGTGAGAGAAGCAGCATGCAGTGGTTCATGCCTGTAATCCCAGCAGTTTGGGAGACCAAAGCTCGAGGATCACTTGAGCCCAGAAGTTTGAGACCAGCCTGGGCAACATAGAGAGACCCCATCTTTACCACAAATAAGAAAAATTAGCTGAGTGTGTTGGCATGCACCTATAGTCCCAGCTACTTGGGAGGCTGAGGTAGGAGGATCACTTGAGCTCAGGAGGTCAAGGCTGCAGTGAGCCATGATCATGCCACTGCAACAGAGTGAGACCCTGTCTCAAGAAGAGTAAAAAAATAAAACTGTGAGTTAATCAATTTCAGTTAAGTTACCAGGTTTTCAGTAACTTGTTGCAGCAACCACAGGAAACTAATACAATGAGAGAGTTGATAGAGGTTGGGCCATAGGACCAGGATTAGAAAGGGAAAAGCATAGATAAGGAAGCATTGCTGTAGTAGAGGAATTGGAGGTATTTATGCAGTTCTGGGAATAAGAGGGAAGAGAATGAGAAATTCTCTTGGAAGTTTTATGGATGGAGAGATTGTGGTTAGAAAAAGTTTGAAATTCAGAATGGAGCCATACTGCACAATGACCAAGCTCCATGTGGCTCTCTGAGCTAAGCATGCTCTGAAATGGAGCTGAGGAGGGGGATGAACTGAGTGACTAGAGTCTGGGTGGGTCATCCACATGAACGTTGCAACCACCCAGGATAATGGCAATACTTGTGGCAAGGGGGAATTGCTTGTCTGTTTTTTGTCTCTCAGAATTAAGCTAAAGCAAAATGTCAAGCTGGGAACTGCTGCGGACACACTTGCCTCCTGTTCTATTCAGTCACCCTTCTGCTCATTGAGATAAATGCATATCTGATTGCCTTCTTTGGAGAGATTAATAAGAAACTCAAAACAGTCCAACTATTTGTCTCTTATCTACCTACAATCTGGAAGCCCCCTCCCTACTTCAAGTTGTCCCACCTTTCCAGACCAAACCAATGTTCATCTTACATATGTTGACTGATGTCTCATGTCTCCCTAAAATGCATAAAGCCAAACTCTGTTCTGACCACCTTGGGCACATATCATCAGCACTTTCTGAGGCTGTCATGGGCATGTGCCCTCAACCTTGGCAAAATAAACTCTAAATTAACTGAGACCTGTCTCAAATTTGGGGCGTTCACATCTCTTTCCCTAAGGTGGACTTTCTGCATTCCCAGTGCTTTCCTTACCTTTTGGAATTGAGCACACGCCATGTGTTTAGGGAGCTATATGCATCCCCATCTGAAGCTTTCTTCCCTTTTCCGGCGAAGAGTGCCCCCAGATTATACTTCGCCACTTTTGTCTCTTAACAGGCATGCCCAGGAAGTTGCTTCTCCCTGGGGCTGCATTCAATTAACATTTTGATGTTAACAGGTGTTGACCATCAGGAAATGGCCTCTCCCTGGCACTGCTGAATTAGCATTTTTAGAGAGGCAACTGCAATAATTGCCCAACCATCGAGGGACATTTCTAGTGGGTGAGGGAGAGAGCCCTCTTCTGCCCCACTCATCCCTAACTACCTGTAACACTGCCTTCTCTAGATGGGGTTAAGTCCTGGACCTTGATGAATTAACATCTCAGAAAGTGGACAACACCTGCAAGTGAAGTCCTTGATTCAGGCACTGGGCTGGAGGCCTGAAAATAGGCAAATATTGTTCCGATTTTTGTCAAAACTGGAAATTCTATAAACTGCAAGCATTGGTCCTATAAACTGTAGATAGATTCTAAGGCTGATTTTTAAATGGATGATTTGAGAAGGCTCGGGAAAGGAAGTCTGAATGACTTGGAAGTAGTACGGAGTCATAACAAGAACAAATGTAGACTGGCTGGCCGTATTTCCTGTGCAGAATGGGTTACTAGACTGATAAGAAAAGAATATATAGAACAAATCTTGCATCTGCATAATTACAAGGGTCCCCAGAGAGAGGAAGGATGAATCTAAGTGTGGGGTAAAGAGACAAAGAGAAATAGGGCCTGAGAAAGTCAGGGACAAGAGGGACACTAGTGAGGAGAGCCAAGACCACCTGGTGACCATCAAACCCAACATCTATAGGCAAAATTCCTTATCTGAGGAATTTAGAAGTAATCAAATTTCCCTAGTATCTAAAGCCGGCATGTGGTTCCAGGTCTCTTTCAACTTTTTTTTTTTTTTTTTTTTTTTTGAGAGAATGAAAATAATGTGTTTAATTAGAGATTATTTTCTTGGAGAGTGTAACACTTGTTTTTACTTTCTTTTTTTTTATTGCATTTTAGGTTTTGGGGTACATGTGATGAACATGCAAGATTGTTGCATAGGTACATCAACTTTTATTAAAAGTAAAATTTCTATACATCTCTGGAATGGCAAGCTGAAACTCATTTTATAACCCTAAGCTCCTGCCTTAAGGTCCATAAATAGCACTAAGGAAAAATCCACTGCAATGCATTCAGTCCGCTTGCTGAGGTGTTCCACTGTACCCTTTTGCAGAGTTCTTCCTTCCTGATAAACCTTTCTTTTCAAACCTATTCTGTTGTCAGTAAATTCTTTTTACCAACCCGTGAGTCAACCACTTCCCAATACCAGGACTCTGACACCTCTCCCGGCAACCAGTACAAGTGGAAGCGAAAGGGAGGACAAGCGAAACTTTAGCCCTGGAGGAAAAGGGGCCTAAGAACAACTCCCTCTGAGAAGAAGATACCATGTGAACCCAGCAGGGCCCCCCCACTCTCCCAGCTGAGAAGAGATGCTACGGGAGTCTTGCAGAATGGGGATGTCAGTATCAGTGCCCTGGGCTTGGGGCACACAAGGATCAGGATGCCAGCACACAGCAGGGGGAGAAGCAGCACAGGCAGAGACTGCGGGAGCCACCACAGCTGGAGCAGCTATGCAGCTGCTGAGCCAAGCTGCAGACAATGGAGCAATCAGCACTGGCTCCTGAAGCACAAATTGGGTGCCCTTGAGCTTAAGAGAACAGAGAGCCTCTTTTTCTGTCAATATTGTGAAGACCCAACAGACTCATTTTTACTCCCTTAGGTTTGTAGGCAAACCTGGTAACTTAAGTATCAGCTATGAACTTAGCTATTCAGCAGCATGGGCTACAGGTTTCTGGTGTCCTTCTGCCTGAGACTGAATCCCTGCTCCTCTGCTTACGAGCTCTGACATGCACAAGTTTTATTCATCCATAAGATGGAGATACTCAAACTGCCTTCCTAATAGGGATGTTCAGAGGATTAATTGAGAATTATCTGTGTAAAGTGCTTAATAAATATTAGTTATTATTAACACATTAGCTTAAGCCGGTGGTGCTTGGGGAACCTTAACCGAGTCTCTCATGACATATTTGTGGACAAGATGGAGAAATGAGGAGTAGGCATAAATACAATTTTGTGACTTGTAACTGGTTACATGGCAAAGCAACAGAATGAAAATTAATGAGAGAATATCAGTCTGGAGAATTCTTGTGAATTACAAAAGACCTCCTGAGAGTCTTCAAATTGTTTCCCTGCTGCAGGTCCTTGCTTTAGTGATTTTGGGGGGCCCAAGATAGTTTCCTTTCACAGAGGTGAGCTGACAGAAGTCCTAGGATCACACTTAAATGGGGCACTTGACCTTGTCTCTTTAACCTTAAAGTGCCTGCATGGGGCAAGGGCACTTTCCTTTCTTTCAGGTTCTAAGGCCTTTTAAAATCAACTCATTCCTGCTCTGAAACTTGTCTTGATCTCTTTTTCTGCTTTATGCCTCTCAGTCAAATTCTTTCTCTTGAGAAGGCAGGGGTTGAAGTTGCTATGGACCTATACGGATTCACTGTTTATAACTCAGGGTAACTCAGATTTCTTCCACTGGTAAAGTAGAAGCTGTTTGACAATCTTCTCATCTACCTGAAGTTTCCAATCCATCTTAACAGCGTGTATTCCCTCCTCGTTGGGTCTGAAGACCATTCTTCTTGACGGAGAAGACTACAGTAGAATGAGTGTGGAGAGCTAGGAGTTTGATAATCCAGCAGCACTACTTTCGGACTTGAGACAGATCATTTGCATGTAACACCTGGAGGCTATCTAAATTAATTATTCTAGCTTTCAGCTGAGGTAATTTATAACAGAATTTTATTTCCAGTTTTCCTGACCCTTAGTCTACATGCTTTTCATTTTTAAATTGTGTTTTGCCAACATGTTCTCAAACTGAATAAATGTAGATCAACCACATTAGATATATTTGGGACTTCAGATCTTTAAAGTGTTATCTTTTGAGAATACCCAAAATCAGAATGCCTCTCCCTCTACAGGGGATCATAGTTCCTCATCAGCAATGGAACAATGCCTGATGGAGAACGAGTGTGTTCCATTAACAGAAGTAGGCTTCAGAAGGTGGATGATAAGAAACTTCTGTGAGTTAAAAGAACTTGTTCTAACCCAATGCAAAGAAACTAAGAACTTTGAAAAAAGGTTTGATGAAATGCTAACGAGAATAGACAATTTAGAGAGGAATATAAGTGAATTGATGGAGCTAAAAAACACAACATGAGAACTTCATGAAGTATGCACAAGTTTTAACAGCTGAATTGACCAAGCAGAAGAAAGGATATCAGAGGTCAAAGACCAACTTAATGAAATAAAACAAGAAGGCAAGATTAGAGAAAAAAAGGATTTCAGCCTCATGAGACCCTGAGCAGGGGACCCAGCTAAAATGTGCCTGACCATTGATCCTTGGAAATAGTGAGATCATAAATTTGTGTTGTTGTAAGTTACTAAGTTTGTGGTAATTTGCTACATATCAATAGAAAATGAACACAATAGTGTTCTAGGATTTTCCTTAAAATTAATTGAGTTTTACCTTACTTCCCTGAGCCCACTAGACGGATAAGCTGTTTTTAAAATGTGACTCAGTGACAGTAGAAAGCCAACTTGGGATTTGAAGTTGAGGTGAAAAACCTATAACAAACCCTGTCACTGTTGGAAGAGGATAGTAGTGATTGTCTGCATGGCAGATAATCACTGGACATTGGAATCTGAACTCTACCACCTTGCTGCTTGTGGGGACATTGGTTAAGTTACTTAAGTACTCTTCAGAAGTGGGTTACAAATATTTACCTTGTATACTCGGCATGCCGTTTTAGTGAAATACAAAGTGCTTAGGACAGTGCTTGATAAACAATATCTAATAAATAGTTAACAATTATTATTATTTTAATTTAAAATGGAAAGGCTGTGAAGATGTTAGAGGACCATTGACAGTAAGAAGGAGAAAAAAAAGAAAATCACATACAGGGAAAAATGCATCTAAATGTAAGCTTTTGCTATGGGTCACATAGCCATCACAGATATTCAGCAGCTGGATTTTATTCATGGGAAAGCCTTCACAGAGCCTGCAGATACAGCAAGCTTTTTTTTTGTGGGGGGGTGGGGGTAGTGAAATAGATTGCATCCCCAGGTTGTGTGTCAGTCACCCGAGGCCTATTCAGAATCTGTTCCTGTTTTGAATTTAATGCTCTGTCTATCTCACCGGACTTGAGGCCACGCAAGACTGAAGCTGGAACTCCACGTGATGAAAAAGTGGAATGCATATAAGAAAAGGAAATGAGACACGTGAAGTGTCTTTCAAACCTGACTTCACTGGCGGTCCTTCGGGGCTGGGAAGAATGAATGCTCAATTTTGCAAAGCTTTGGGTGTCCTCACTATCAGTGAAAACAGTCTATATATTTATATGGGACTTCAGAAATGCAAAATGTGTATGTATTTCTAAATACAATTTGTTTATTAAATAGAGATGTTTGAACAAGATTTAGTGAGTTTAGTGTTAGGTTTCAAATATGTGTAGTGTGTGTGTATGTGTGTTTGTGTGTGTGCACGCGCGCTTTTCCTTTAAACTCTCTATGATGTTAAATTACCCTTTTCTGGCCTTCAAAGACATTCATTTGGTTTCAAGAGTATCTATACTATGGGTCTCTATCCATAGGGATATTAAGTCTTCTTTTTCTCTTATATCAATAAACCTAGGAAACTATAACTGTAAAATTTTCGTCTTATACAAGATGTTTTATTACTTGGTGTTCTCTTTAAATAACAAAAGACATTAAGAATTGAGTAACCCTCAAGGTCTAGTTATTATTTTTTTAATCTCTCCATATTTTTTTCTTATTTATTTATTTCAACTTCCATTTTAGATTCTGTAGGCATACGTGCAGGTCTGACTGAATATATTGTGTGATGCTGAGGCTTGGGGTATGAATGATCCCATCACCCAGGTGTTGAGAAGAGTACCCAATAGTAACTTTTTAAACCCTCACTCCCTGCCCCCAGTAGTCCCCAGTTTCTATGGTTGGCATCTTTATGAGGGACTGGTTCTTATCTTATTATTTTTGTATCTTCCCATGGCCTCATCTAGGGTCAGACACACAGTTGTGACCAAGAAATATTTGTGGAAGACATAAAATATTTTAGACTCTATTCTCTGAGAAGCAGACTGGCCTGGTGGTGGAAGAACTGGACAGAGAGTCGAAGCCCACTGCCACCATCATGTAGCTTTGGCAGAGTCACTTTCCCTCTGGGCTGTTGTTTTCTTGAGTGAAAAACAAAATAGTTGATCTGTTCCCTTTCAGCTTGACGTATGTGATTCTAACGAAGCAAGGAAAATTCATGGAAGTAGGATAACAATGCTTTTTATGAATATGCAAGAGGATAAGTAGCTATACGACAAGACAGGCCTTTGTTATGTTTGTGTGTAGGGAATGCTTTCAGTCTGATGCTGAACATTTTTGACAAATTCTGCTTCAGAGATGTCAAAGACCTATTGAAAGCAATCCATTTTAAAATGTCACTTTTCTTCTTGCAAAGGTGATATTGTCCATCAGCCATCACTTTAGAGGCCATGGAATATAGGGCACATCTATTTCCATAGCTGTGTGTGTGTGTTTGCATGTGTTCTATCTCTATTAGTGTTGTTAAAATGATCACTGAGGGAATAATTGCAATCAGACTTCTGTGGCAACAATTCACTCACAGAGCCTGACTTTTTTTGTGTTTTGTGTCTGAAAAGGAGTGATATGGGAGAGTGGAAAGGACTCCTATTTCCAGCTGCTTTTGTCCTTAGGTATAAAGCATAACAGGTTTCAAGAGCAGAGAAATGTGAAGGGTGAGAGTAAAAGAAATGACTCTTTGAAAACTAATGGCAAGTGATAAAAATAAGTTACTAAAAGACAGAGCATCTTTTGAAACAGAGCAAGCTTTGATTCTGACAGCGCTGGCTCTTGCTGGAAAAGGCAGAGAGAAATGAGAACCTTGATTATTTCAGCCCTCAGATACCTACCCCGGAAAATCCTGCTGGAACCAATTACCAGGCATTTTACAAATTTCTGTTATAGACTCTGCCAAAGATGCCATCTGCTCAGACATGCCCACGTAACACTGACCTATTGGTTTTCTGACCTGCACAGGCTCTGGTAGGAGGCAGCTTCCTAATATAGTCTGCTTGCCCCATGCCCTGAGTTTGTCTTGTGATGAGATGGTTTAGATAGCTAATGGGCTAGATAGACTGCAGTGCATCTTGCAAATGAGGTCACACAAGCTGCCAGCCTTCCAGTCTCTCTTGGGTAATGAGCCGCTGGGAAATGCATTGAATGGGTCTACCTTTAAGGAAGACATAAACAAATATATCATTTATTTACCACACTGGCTTATACCTGTTCATGGAGAAGAGCTATCAAAATGAAATATTACGAAACATGATTCTGTGAAACAGAACTGCGATTTTCATGTTATTTGGAATCAGGTCACTGGAAAGACAGCCCAAGTTGCTTCTTAGACAAATGGCCTGAGTGTGAAAGGCAGTTAGACTCTTGGACGCACCCATCTCACATCCTTCCCCCAGTTAACACACAGATAATTTTAGAGCTGAGGAAGATGAGAATGACCCCTTTGAGAAATTCTGAAGCAGGGAAGAGTGGTGAAAAGCACTTTGGGGAAGGAAGCAGGAGACTTGGGTGGGCCTCCTGATCTACTCATAGCTCAGTCATCTGCAGTCAGTTTCTTAACCTCTGTGCATCTCAGAATCCTTTTCTGCAAAACAAAGGTGGGAGCACATTTTCTGTCCACCTCCCAGAGTTTTGAAAATCGAAAAGATGTATATAAAAGTCTTCGAACACTCTTTTCTACAACACTTTAAAGTACAAGACAAGCATGGAATATTGTTAATACTATAGTCATTTGGGTATTTTACATTTTTGTATTGCTCAGGGAAAGATTCTTCCTAGAAATAATATCCAGATATTATTATAAGCACTCAGAGAGAATGCGTTGACATTAACGAAAACTCAGATCAAACAAAGCCATTTCCTTGTCTTACTCCAAACTTTAAGACGGCTGAGGCTCACACTCTCTTGAGCACCTATTTGGGGCATTCACTGTATTCAGTGCTGCTCGGGGGACATTTAATGCTTTTCCTTCAAATGTCTGCATTTTTGACCTCGACTTTGGAAACACAGCTGGCAACATTCTATTAAATCCCAGCTAGTGAATAAATAGAAAAATACACTAGGCTTTTTAGAATTTCCTGGTATTATAATAACTGTCCTTTATTTGCAATCTGATCTCATAAAGCATATTTTCTTTTTCAAAACTACCCACCCAATTTCCAAAACTTAATCTGGAGTGTCACAAATGTGCATTTCAAATAGAGATTTTTGGAGGGAGTAGGATGAAATATGCAGTATTATATCTTAACACATTTTTAAGCCATGAAACATTTGCAAAATACTTAGATCCCTGTGAACTAAATTAAATTTTCCCATGTGCCTAATTCAGGCACTAAATGTAGAAATTGTGACTTGGAACGTTGAATAAAATAAAAGTCCTAGGCTTGGTTTGAGAACATTAAGACTCGAGTGATAGAAAATAAAAATGACAACTGTTTCCGAGGAACTGCATCATCTTTGAAGATAATTTTCTTGAAACCAGAATTTTAAATTTTCTTACCAATAATTGAAAATGTCTTACCTTATGACAATAGAAAATAAGCATACGTGATTTCAGAGCCACATGCTTGAACACATAAGCGAGAAAAACAATTGTTTGTTTTATTACTGATTCTTAGGTTGGGTGTAATCAACATTTGTTTTATTGACACTTCAGAAGTTTAATTGCTTGCTATAGTAGCTCTCCAAAGAATAAGCAATTGGCCCTCTTTATTATTAAAAGAGCTAAGCTACATCGCAGCTTTGTCATCTTTTCTTGCCAATACGCTTAATAACATTTCTCCCGAAAGGAACATTTGCATACTCTTGTTGTGTAAAATACAGGAATTGGCCTATAGAGCTATAATTGAGGGAAAATATTGCTTTGCCCACCTCCTTTGGAAGGCCCCATTTGAGCAAAACTTGCATTATTTTCCAGAATTATCCCCCAATCGCCCTCTGTGCCATCTGGAAAGTAGGAAGCCCTGCTTTCCAATATGTGCACTGATGAATGTCATTCTTGAAAATTATCACAGTCTCAGATAATTATAGGAAGTCCTCTCTTGGCCCCTTTGTTCATCTGAAAAGCAGAGTTTAGTGGTAACTTCCAGGGCCCAAGTGGCTCCCTATAACACTTTCTAGTCCTAGGCCACACCAAAGAACAAAGTACTCCATAGAGGTGTAAAATGAGAAATCAGAGTATGATTTCTCACTTTACATCTTTATGGGTTACTTATTAGTAAGATCTTACTAATAAGATCTTCCTTTAGGTCTCCTGTTAATGTTTAGACCACCTACAGATTTAAGAAGATAAGAGATCTAGATTTAGAACCACAGAGCTGGAGAGAAACTTATACATTATAAAGTCCAATGCCTTATTTTAAACAAGGTAACTGAGCCCCAGATAAATTAAGTGGCTGCTCAAGGCCACAGAAAAGACATCTAGAGGTGGCTCTTTTTCAGTTTTCTCCATATACTTAACATTTCCTATCTTGGGGACCTTCTTCACAAGATTCCCCAAAAGAGGGAAGACATTCTATTGAAAACCCATCAGCAAGCCAAACAACCCCCAACCTGACTGAAGCTCCTTGTTGTTTTTTTTTCCCCTCGAGGTGGAGTCTCGCTCAGCCACCCACGCTGGAGTGCAGTGATGCAGTCTCAGCTCACTGCAACCACCTCCTCCTGGGTTCAAGTGATTCTCCCATCTCAGCCTCCCAAGTATCTGGGATTATAGGCACCTGCCATCATACATGGCTAATTTTTGTATTTTAGTAGAGATAGGGTTTCACTATGCTGGCCAGGCTGGTCTTGAACTCCTGACCTCGGGCAATCCACCCTCCTTGGCCTCCTAAACTGCTAGGATTACAGGCATGAGCCACCACGCCTGTCCAAAGCTCCTTGTTTATGTGGGAGTGGGAACATAAGACGTGTGTTTCCATGGTCTTCTTTCTACTTACAGAGACTGGAGGTGGGAATATGGGGAGGAAGTGGCTATGCCTCAGAATTTTTTTTTTTTTTAAGACAGGGTCTTGCTCTGTCACCCAGGCTGGAGTACAATGGCACAATCTTGGCTCAATGCAACCTCTGCCTCCCGTTTTCAAGTGATTCTCTTCAGTCTCCCTAGTAGCTGAGACCACAGGTGTGTGGTACCGTGCCTGGCTAATTTTTGTATTTTTAGTGGAGACAAGGTACTACCAGGTTGGCCAGGCTGGTCTTGAACTTCTGACCTCAAGAGATCTGCCCACCTCAGTCTTCCAAAGTGATGGGATTACAGGAATGAGTCACTGCACCTGGGTTGCCTCGGAATTTGTATGTGCATCATCAACAAAACATAGGGCATAGAATTCTCTACCAAGAGACTTTATTATAACTTGAGGATCAATGAACAATATGTAGGTATAGATATCCAGCAGGTCAAGTTTCCAAATGATTTTGAGATATTGTTTTGCAACTTCTATTTATAGCTTCTATTCATGTATTGTAACATTGCTATGACATTCCTAAGGTTGCTATACAGCTTTGCATTTCCACAGCTCAGTTGGATCTTCTTACTCATTATAAATAGGAACACATAATTGGCAACATATTAGCACTTATAGTGACTATAGTAATAATGAAATAAAATCAGTAGAAAATATGCATCTATACATTTTGAAAGGTCAAAGTAAGAGTTGGTGTACAAATCACCTATTATGCTGTCATTGTAATGTCACTATTTTCCATGTTTGCATATCTTGGGTTGTGCCCTGAAACAAAATGAAACAACCCAGAATTTGTTTCTTTGGGGTGTATTCTTTTTTCACACTCCTTGAACCTCAAATGATCAGAAAATAACCAATCGACTTTTCTCAGGGAGTAACTTTTAAGGATGTGTTAGTGTCCCATAGAAGTATCATGGTGCTAACAACCTACCCTTCTTTTACACCTCTCTTTCTCATACAAATTATGTAACATTATCTAAGTTGCTTTGAATACTGGTGCTTATTTTCCAAGTGCATCTAGTTCCTGTAGGCCGGCACCGGCTCATTTATTTTTTACCCTTTATTTTCCTAACTCTTAACAATAAGACTAATAATAAATTTGAATAATAAAATATTTTGGAAGACCCTAGAGAAATCGCTTTAGACTAAAGGTAATTGCTTAATTACTAGTTTGTTTGTTTGTTTGTTTGTTTTTTGAGATGGAGTCTTGTTCTGTGCGTCAGGCAGGAGTGCCGTGGCATTATCTCAGCCTACTGCAACCTCCTCCTGGGTTCAAGCTATTCTTCTGCCTCAGCCTCCCGAGTAGCTGGGACTACAGGAGTGTGCTGCAACACTTGGCTAATTTTTTGTATTTTAGCAGAGATAGGGTTTGACCATATTGACCAGGCTGGTCCTGAACTCCTGACCTTGTGATATGCTCGCCTCGGCCTCCCAAAGTGCTGGAATTAACAGGTGTGAGCCACTGCACCTGGCCTAATTACTAGTCTTAAAATAAGGTCCCTACTATAGATAAATTGTGAATAAAATGATTGCATAGGTACCTTGGTTTTCGAAAATCAGCTTTAATGAGTTTTGTTTTGTTTTGTTTTGTTTTTTTTGCAAAAACTACAATACTCTGACCAACTCCTTAAGAAATTGTGTTGTTGGGTTTAAAGACACATATATATCCAGTTACAAAGTCTTGCGATAGATATTTTTAAAATAATGCACTATATATGCAAAAACATTCTAACGACTGCGAACACTTTTGTGAATAGCACTCCCTAAGTACTTTCATTATTGAAGTGCCCTGGCAGATTCATTCATAAATAATTCATATACTCTTTCCCTCTCTGTTCATATGTGTGTGTGCTCGTTTGTGTGTATACATGTATATAACATTCTTTTCTATCACAGGAGCCTATATGGAGAGGATAATTTGATCTGATATGTTCTTGTTTCACAGTGATTAATTTATGAAGAAATCAATAAACTCGAAATAGTCTGTCTTGAACAGCTGTCTGAACAGATGGAAAAAATATGAGAGAACACTCTACTGGTGGTTGTGGGGCTGAAGGAAAGGAGAAAGAATAGGGAAGAGAGACAGTCCCACCCTGGAAGAAATTTATATCTTGTTGATTCTATTAGGCGTTCTGTGATTCTTTCCTTACCACCTCCTATTTCCCCAAAGAAAACAACTCTTTTAACCCCCCTTGCCTCTCTTCTTGGATTAGAATGTTTATTATGATAAAGCTATATTTTTCAACTGCAGGTAGAAAAGCACATCACAACAATTTAAAGCTATATACGACATACTTATTTAAGACTGGCTGCTGGTCGGGTGCTGGTTGCTCCCTTATCTTCATAGTTTCTTTGTCTTCATTTAAAGAAGAAATGTTTCATGCTCTAGAGATGTCAGTGCGGGGGATGAGGTGGTGATAATGTGCATAAGACATTATTGTACATTTCCAGCTTCTTGGTGAAATTGACTATGATAGGGTTGAAATTCTCAGGATGCTTAGAATTTCATCTGTCATAGACTTAATCCACAAGATGAAAACAAAGGTGGCTGCTGGGTGGAAAGGAAGTGAAGATGAGTGATAAATCACACTTAGGTTCAAGAATTATGATGGAAAATAAATTCACCTGGGAAGTTTGCATTTATCTAAACTACTTGAAAATTTTGATGATCAGCTATTAGAAAGTATAATAGCTAGTCAATTTCCTCAGTTTTGGATCTTAACCTTTCATATGACAATGTATTGTGATAAGTGGGATTTGCAAGGAATGTGCTTCTATGTCTGGCTTATTGTATATTCATTACTTTTAAATAATTGGTGAAATGTACTTCTATCCCTCAATTTGAAACACAGTAAATATATTCCACATTTGAAATGGAAGGGCCCACATTAGTTCTAAGAAAACAAATCCCAGATCATTTCTAAAAGGTGATAACAACATTATGTGATCATCATAGTCATTTATAAATGTAAGTATGATAAATGCAACAGCTGCCTGCTTGAACTTAGGACTGTTGGATTTTATTAATGAGGAAAATGGTTCACTGCAGCACTTAGAAGAATGTAAGTTCTGCTTGGTCGTGACCTCTTAATTGACCAGCAAACCTGAACAAAGTTAATCTACATAATATCTTCTTACATAATTATTTTATTTTAGTTTACTTTAGTTTTAAGATGGAGTCTCACTCTGTCGTCCAGGCTGGAGTGCAGTGGTGTGATCTCAGCTCGCTGTAACCTCCACCTCCCAGTTCAAGCGGTTCTCCTGCCTCAGCCTCCAAAGTAGCTGGGAGACTACAAGTGTGTGTCACCACGCCTAGCAATTTTTGTATTTTTAGTAGAGGCAGGGTTTCACCATGTTGGCAAGGCTGGTCTTGAACTCCTGATCTCAGGCGATCCACCTGCCTCAGCCTCCCAAAATGCTGGGATTACAGGTGTGAGCCACTGCTCCTGGCTTTTTACATAATAATTTTAAAACCACTTACTTGTTTCTCATATTAAGTCACTGATTATTGACTTCAATACATAACAGGATGTAGAATCATTTAAATGACTTTCCATTAGGTATCATTAGCAACATATGGGGTGCTTGAGTTCATCCAGACACATTATTCTCTAAAGAGTATCCTGATGCCATAGCTGCTAGAGTATACTTCAAAATGATATTCAGACTTGTTTTTTGTGATGTTTGTCACTTTATTCACATGAACGCATCATTTTTCATTGTATTACTATAGTAATTTTATACAATAGCTTGGCTCAAGCTTTATTATAACTTGCATGTAATAATATAACTTATAGAACATTATAACACAGTAAAAATTGTAGAGATTGCACTTGAGAATAATTAAAATGAATACAAAGTATGAGTCTGGATTTTATGTATTTTGGAAGGTCCTAGGAAAAAACGGTGTTCCATTTCTTTCATAGTCAGAAAGCCAAATCAGTTCCTAACCTACACATTAGAATCTGCAGTGCTAACAACTCCAGAATACTGACAGTGCTGAGAACAAAGACCACAGCACATACATTCACATGTAAGAATGGAGAGGCTGAGTGTCTCGTCCTCAAGCAACTGGATACTCGGTTTCCCTGGGTCCAAAATATGAAGTTGTCCTCAGTCTTGTTTTAAATTATCCCATTCAGTCTCTGTGTGCTTCAGTAGGTGGATGAAAAGATGATGGGTTAAGTCCTTTCTTGGAATCATCACTATTCTTGTACTTCCATTCCAAACGTGAGCCATGAGGACCTCATGAGAAAGCAGTATTGCATTAGGAAAATTAAATGGTTTTACTTTAACAGGATATTACAACTGCAAATTGTACCGTGTTATTCAGTTGGCAAATGTTTTCCTCACTGTGAAAACAACAAGGGTGTATAGACACCTTAATGAGAACTGTGTATCCCTTCAGTATTGAAGGTTCTCTGGCTCTCCGCTCTGGGCGGGCCTTAGACCCTGCTCTGCCACGGGAAGTGCTTACTGTGGCTCCGAGGCGCAGGCTCTCCTGAGTGCTCTGTGCCAATTCAGTCCTCACAGCAGTCTTAGAAGGGTGTGCTATTGTGATCCCTGTTACACATACAGGAAAACTGAGGCACAGAGGGGTAACGTCCTTGCCGAAAGCCACATAGCAAGCAAGAACTGAAGCCAGGTTTGGACCTAGGTTCTGAGTTCAGATTCTTAATTCCTTGCCGCACCATGTAGTCTCTCATGTACCCCCCTAGTCCTGTAATATTAAAACAAACAAAAAAGGCTTTCCCCAAAGCGAGAATTGATGTCAATTCCACTTTGATACTAAAATAGTAAGGCTAATAAGAAGCATTTAGAATGGTACAGAGGAATGCCGTGCCCCCTGTTTCCAGTCACATTCTCTGGAGATGACACTCTACTATTCCTGTGATGGCCCCAGACGTGGTTTTTTAAGATACTCAGTGTGTCCAACTTAAATCTCCAACCTTTCATCTTACAACAGTTCTCATCATGAAGAAATGGGCAGTGGTTTCCAAGGGGCTTCATGTTGCAGTTCCGGTTAAATTTTTAATTTTAATTTTAAAAATTCAAATGGTAATTCAAGTAGACCAAAAAACAAAAGCTTTGGGGAAAAAATGTGACTGTTTTTCTCCTCCTATTTTTGCCCCCTCTGCCGAGTTGACACCCTCTCCTGCCCAATCCCTGCAGGTAGTTGCAATATATTTTCTTTCAGAGCTTTCGTATGCACATCCAAGCAACTGATTGTTACTGTTGTCAATTTTAAAAATAAAAGGTAGCAAATAAAAAGACTAGGAAATTTTGCTTTTTCCACTTACAGTAAATATTGAGTAATTCTTTTCATGGTAGTACATATAAAGTTTTCTTCTTAAAATTGTAATATGTGACTGGCACCGTGGCTCATACTTGTAATCCCAGCACTTTGGGAGGTAGAGACAGACAGACTATGAGGTCAGGAGTTCAAGATCAGCCTGGCCAACTCAGTGAAACCTGTCTCTACTGAAAATACAAAATTTCTGTACAAAAATACAAAAACTAACTGGGTGTGGTGGCGGGCACCTGAGCCAAAATCATGCCACTGCACTCCAGCCTGGGCAACAGAGATAGACTCCATCTCAAAAAATAGTTGTAATATGTATCTCATTGTTTGTACAGATGCCACCCAGTCTGGAGTGCAGTGGTGCAATCACAGCTCCCTGTAACCTCAAACTCCTGGGCTCAAGTGAGCTTCCCCCTCAGCCTCTTGAGTAGTTGAGATTACAGGCGTGAGCCAATATGTCTGGGTAAAAGTTATAATATCAGTTTGTCTAGCTATACATTCATACAGCTTCCCAGTATTCTGTTGTATGTAAATACAGTACCTTAACTTCTTTATTTGACCTTTGCATTGTTTCCAATTTTTGTGTTACAAATAATGGTGAATGAATAACCTTGTACATCTGTAATTTTGAAGTTCTACAAATACATCTGTAGAATAAATTCCATAAGTGAAGTTGCTGGGTCAAACATATATGCATTTAAATTTTCACAGATACTGCCAAATTGATGTTGCACGGGACAAAAAAATACCTTTTTCTGTTTTTTTCCTACCCATTTTATGTTCATGGCTGAGGTTCCTATAACAAAAGACAGATTAACAAGAAAAAAGCATACAAATTCATTTAATTTAAGTTTTAGGAGATGCCAGAGCTTTCATAAGGCTATGAAGACCCAAAGATGGTAAACCGGAGTATTTTTATGCTAGGTTTGATGAAGAATGGACAGTCATGGAGAAATATGATAAGGCAAAAAAGAATATGATCCATAGAAAATAAAATGGGGAAATATAGCAAGGCCATTCTGTTCTTCTGTCTTTGGAGACAAAGATGTTTCTTCCCTCTGGGTAGAGGGATGGCACCTCTCACATAAGGATCTTGTGGCCTGCTTTAGGGGAGAGGGGCAGGGGGAAGGTCAGAGTGACCTCCCTGCATCTGCTGTTTTATCAGATTCCTTCAGCTTAAAATATTCAATGGCATCAGTACCAAGATGCCATATTTTGGGGGTGGCATTTTGAGAAAACCATCACTCTTTATAGGGATTGTAAAAATTGCATGTCCACCTCCGATGCATGAATGAACATTTCCCTACCTCTCACTATACAGGATATGTCACTAAACATTTATCTTTTTGCCAGTATCTTCAATGAAAATTTATACATCAATTTAGGTTGCTCATCTTTTCATGTTAACAGCTATTTTCATTTTCTTTTTTGTGAACAGCCTGTTCAGGTTTGTTGCCTATTTTTCTATTAGATTGATGTTTTTTCTCTTCTCATTTTGTGGGAAGTCCCTGTGTGTTAGCAGGATTAGCTTTGTATGTTATATAAGTGGCAAATACGTTATTCAATTTATTTGTCTTTTGACTTTGCTTATTATTCTTTTCTTTTGCCATATGGATATGTTATTTCTGTATGTGTAAAATTTATCAATCTTGTATTTCATGGGACTATGGACTTATTTTAATGTAAAGCTGAAAAATGTGAAAAAAAGTACCTGTGCAGAATATGCAAAAAATCATGGATTTTAACCTGCTTCAATATATTATATATTTTCTCCCAAATAAATTGATATCTGCAGAGTGTGTGACTTGAAACTGCCAAGAAGGTTAATGCCCTAGGCCCTGGCTACAAAGTAGAATTTAAGCCTGTGGAGTTATATAGCTGAAGGATATTCATCACAGATTTTTGGAAGGTGCCCCCTTTCCCTGGAAGCCACTCTGCATTCTGGCTAAGCTTTCAGCCAAATGTTCATTTTGGGGAGCAAGAGTTGTAGGAGAAAAAAATAATAGGCAGCTTTGAGAGGAATCTGCCAGCAGAAATTGAATTGTATTTCCTTTAACCTTTGTGAGAGGTTTCAAGTAGACAAGTTTTATTATTGCGAATCTGGGATTTCTCTCCAGATAATAATAACAAGTATAAAAAATGCTTTGCACACATTTAAAATTTAATTCTCACAATAACTTTATGAGGTAAGTTCATTAGAATCTTCATTCTGTAGACAATATGAGGCTTGGAAATGTTAAGTAACTTACCCAAGGTCATACAGCTAGTGAGGAACAAAGTTGAGAATCAAACTCAAATCTCATCTCATTCCTAAAACCAGGCTCTAAAGGATAATCTTAGCTGCCTCTTCAGTCATAAAAGGTCCAGCCTAATTTTGCAAGACCAGGTTGCCTTCAACCAGGCACATAATTTAGCTTTGAGAGGAAAGCATAAATATTTCTGGATCCTCTAGTGATAACAAAATTCCCTGAGGTTTTATTTCTTCACTGGTTTTCAAATAGTAATAAAAAAAAAGTTGCTATGGAAGAATCATATCCAAATCTCAGTCACTGTGAGCTGCGTGAGATCAGCTGCATCTTTATTCATCTTTATGTCCCAATGCCTAGCACAATGCCTGGCATATATAGTCAATAATGCCTGCAGAATACATATATGAATGAATAAATCCTCTCCTTATTATTCTCCTACTTCTCTAACTGACTTTGTTTTGAATTTAATTTTTCCACTAGGAAATACATTTACATGGTTCAAAATTCAAGGTACAAGAAGGTATGCAGTAAAAAGTGCCCCCCAACACACACATCTTCTAGCTACTCAGATCTTTTCTCCATAGGCAATTATATTATTGGTTTCTTGTGTATTCTTCAAGCATATTTAAGCAAAAATCAATATATATCCCATTAAATACAATTTAGTTCTTTAAAAACACATATATATTCATTATAAAGTTGTAAAGCTTGTTAATAAAAATCTGAATCATGTTGAGAAGTAAAAAGAGAAAGAAAGCTTTATTGAAACAATCCATTGGGAAAGTTTTGGGAGTATATTCTTCCATCTTATGAAATCATGATGTACTCTTTGATTACTCTTTTAATTGCTTTTCCTTAACTCAAAGTCAAATTTAGATATTAACAAGGAATGACTAAACATCACACTTTGGCAAGGTTTCCACTGGGTTACTTTTAACTTTGACCACTGCAGGAGAGGGAGCATCTTCTAGCAAGATGCAGGGGCAACTAGGAAACAGTGACTTCTAGGGCCTGAAGAGAACACGGATGACACTGCTAAGAATTTTGCAGGAGGCATCGTGAGTGGATCTTTTTGCAGAATCTATTAGCATCTGCAGAGATTGAGTCTGGAAGGAGGTAAATTTAAACAGTTTTAAGCAGATACTGAGAACACCATATAGTTAGTATGCCAGTTTTCCATCTCTATATATCTATACCTATATCTGTATCTACATCTGTATCTATAGAGAGAGACAAGGTTTCTCTATGTTGCCCAGACTGGACTTGAGCTCCTGAGCTCGAATGATCCTTCTGCCTCAGCCTTCTGAGTAGCTGGGACTACAGGTGCAGGCCAACATGCCTAGCTTAGCCTGTCAGTTTTGATTAAAGAAAAATTCTGAGACTATGCAGAACTGCATTTGTCAGTGGGGATACATCCTGGTGTGGAATGAAGAGGTGGGTCAGGGGTGAAGTTTGCACAGTGACAGAAGCAGAGAATGCTGACCAAAATGGCATCCTTAGCTTGTTTTTTCAAGCTAAGGAAGACTTCAAGCTATAGGCTTTAGTAATACTCTAACAAAGAGATTGGTAGTTTACACTCTATGTGAATATGTTGAAATAGTAGAGGCAATTACTGTGCGTATGTTTGTACTTTGTGAATGTGTGTGTCTGTGTATATTTTTATCCACACATACAGACTTTTTAGTACACTTAACATTTTCCATTACAAGTAGAGTTTAAGAAATTCTCAACTTATCATTTTTCTTAAGAGATATATGGATTAAAAACCCCTTCATATGTTGTTCGGAAAAGTGTTTGATCATGGGAATTTAAACACAATTGTGGCAACGTGGGCCCAAAGTGGACAGAGCAGGTAAGCGGTATCCCGTATAAATTGGTGTCAAGACGGTAGAGCACTGTCTGGGAGGGCCACAAACCACAGAGGCATTTATTCTCCAGGGTTTGGTCTGGTAGTCTTCTCTCTCAACTTTCAGCTTCAATGAATTGAGGCTAATATGCTCAGCAAAAGGAGTTAAGACATTCTCTTTACTGGAAGTCAAGTGTAGAAAATACCCATGTACTAAATTCACAAGAAGAATGTTACAGAGTAATTGCTTTCAATCTCCTAACCCTTCCCCTGCTTTCCTTGGTGCATTGTGGTTGTTGATTTATTCCTCTGTCTGCCACATTAACCCATTAGCCAAGTGGTAAAGACTGGGAAGCCAGGACCCTTACAAGGGCTCTGGCACACTGAAAGTGCTTGACAAATATTTGTGGAGTGAATATTGTATACATTTGCATTTTTAAAGAAATAGGACAGTGAAGATGAAATATAGACATCTCTCCAGTGACCTGACATAAATAATCGTCTTTCTTGTTCATCGTCACCACCCTTCATTACTGGTCCAAAGGTCATTTGAAATGATATCTTTTGGGGTTTCTGGCTTACTATTTTCAATTACTTCAAATTGTACTCTTCACATATCTTAGTCTGTTTGTGCTGCTATAACAATACCTGAGCCTGGATAATTTATAATAAACAGAAATTTATTTTCTCACAGTTCTGGAGGCTTGGAAATCTCAGAAGGGTCTTCTTGCTGTTTCATTCCATGGCAGAAGGCGGAAGGACAAGAAAGGATGAGAGAGACAGAAATAGGCCCAACTTACCCTTTTATAAGGAACTCACTCCCATAGTAGCAGACCCACTCCCATGATTATGCCATTAATCCTATTCATCCACATAATCCACTCCCATCAGGGCAGAGCCCCCATGGCTTAATTGCCTCTTAAAAGTCCCACCTTTTAATATGGTTACAATGGCAATTACATTTCAACATGAGCTTGGGAGGAGATGAACATTTAAACCACAGCAACACATTTGGGGTCTATCAGTGTGTCTCCTGGGATAAATGGATGGTTTCACATTCAGTCTTTACTAAGCCTCTTCCCTCATTTCCTTTTTAAAATTGGGAGATTTCTTGCCCAGATAATAATCTAAATTTGGTAAACCAAATACTTATATTGTAATATAGTAAACTTTTTATATATTTAGGATGATAGTGAATGAATACATACTTGAAATCGTGCCTATAATTCAGGTATTAAGGAAGATTTTTTTCTAGAATTGTAAGTCGAACAGAACTTGTAACAGATGGCTCAGTATCAGTGAAAGGTATAAAATGCATCTTTAATTGGTATTAAATACCTCCCTGTTCTGCAGGAAGCAGAGGAGAAAGAAGATTCACAAACACTGAAATGACTTGATTGAGCCTAGCCATGGTGCATTTTTGTTTATCAAGATAGCATATGTTATTCTCATCATTAAATGGTCACTAAATTGTGTTGAAACCAGAAAGAATATTAGAAGGCAAAACACGGGAGTGTGTAGAAAATACACATGAGTGGAAAAACCAGCTCAGGTTGGTTTTCTGGTCCTAGATCTACCGCAGCTGATGTGACCTTCGGTAAAACAGTGAAGTTGTCTCTGGGTGCTCAGGGTTTTACACCTGTAAGTTGGTAAAAATCCCTGCCTCCCTTTTTCAGGGGGAGCAAATAAGAACTTGGGATAGTCAAATACTATGAGCTCTTTATCATATAAAACATATATTTTCCCTTAAAATACGACCATTGTGGGTAACCAAAATTCTGAAAAGCTGTAATATAAATGGCAGATTCAGTAGCTCCAGTAGCACAAATAGAACTCTGCTCTCTTGCTACAGTGGGTTTTAGTCAGAAAATGTTCAAAATGATTTTATGGCCATGTATTTGAGATAAAACAAATTTTACTTTCTCTTACAAATTTCCAGATGCAACACAGAAAACAAAAATTTTAGAAATAAAATATACCAGACTTTCAGATTGTTGGTGAGTGTTAGTTTTTCCCTTTGGTTTACTTTTCAGTTATTTCCTTACTCAAAATTTTCTTTTCAGTATTTCATTTTCCTAGGCTACAAGCTTTCAAGAACAAGAAAAAACAAGGGAAAAAGAACACCCTTGTAGAGAAACAGTTCCTTTAGGATCTAAGGGCAATTGACAATGAGAGATTATAGATTCAATGGTTGGAAACAAACTATGATTTGTTTATTATTGCCTTGGTAAAACCAAAATCTCAGAATAAATATATTGTCACTATTATAATTGTACTAAAAGATCTAGTAGATATTTTTATACCCTCTGAGTTTCCAAATAAAGCCAGAATTTAAAATTCAGACATAATATATTTTCTGGAAGGAAATTCTCAGCAGAGACATTTCCATTTAAGTATAATTAACATTAATCTGTGGAAAAGTAAATGGCAAAAATTTATTTTTATTGACTATATTTTGACTTTTAAAATGATTACTGAATAAGACATAGAATTTGCTTTTGTTGAAGGAGAATAGAGATAATCTGCCTTTATTATTTAAAACTGTGCTTGATAGTGCATCAGGAAATAAACAACGTGTCATTGACCAGTGGCTGGCAGCAAAACAGTATTTCTTAAAGTCTGCAAATATTAAACCACAGATTAGAAAATGCTCTGGAAAATTATTTTCTCATAAAAATCATGTAAAGGAATAAATTAGTATCTTATTTAAATGCAAATCAAAGAGTTTTAGTGATACCTGCCAAGACACAGGATTTCAAAGGGAAGTGTGACTTAGGGTTTATTATTTTGTTCTGTAGAAACCAGTCTTGAGTTGCTATCTATCACAATTCAATTGGGGACATTCTTTGAACTAAATCAGGTAAAATCAGAGGTATGTAGGGTCGTCTATAAGAACTATTCAGAAGCAGTTAAACAATACTTTATTAGATCCTACAGGATCTAATAAATCTAAGGAAGATAATGAAATGTTCTCACCAAAATAAAAATGAACAATTGGGCTGTGGCCCAAGTTTCATCTTTATTATCTAACTCTTTAGAATGAGGACAATGTACACTCTGCAGAGCCCTTCAGTTTCTATGTAAGTAAACACAAAAAAAAAATGCCATCAAATCACAGAATAGATGAAGTAGTGTGTAGAAAAACTTGAACACCATCACTAAGCCAAAAATGCCATATTTTGACTGAATATACCAATTATTTATTAAGTGAATATTTTATTTAGATTCTAGTTCTAAAAAGCTGAGACAAATGGGGCTTAACAATAATTAGACATGGAATTTAGCACATTTAGGTGCGATTATTTTTTCTGATGATTATTTTCACTGAAGTTTAAAAAAGTATATGAATACAAGCAAGATCCTTCAAAAACAAAGTATACCAGGAACATGACATCTCTTATGGAAGATAAAACATTTGCATGCAGCACTGTCATAAACTCAAGAAATAGCAGAAAATCACTTTGCCGTTTCTGTAATGCAGTACCCTATTTATGTGAGGTCTCACCTGGTACAATAACTATTTATAATTTGTGTTTCTATGATACTTTCTTGAGAAGCCACAGGCTAAATGTGTGTTAGCATTCCTAGGTGGAATTTCTCAGAATCACTAGATGAATAAGAATAGGATACTGCAGCTTAAAGAAGTCTTAGGGATTATCTAGGGCAATACTCTTCTCCCCTATTCTTGTTCTTCAGATACTCTTTTTTTTTTTTTTTAATGATAACATTGAGGCTTAAATGGATTAAAGAGATTAAGTGACTTTCTCAAGATTATAGAGGTTGTCAGAGCAGAGCTGAAACTAGAACCAAGGTCTTTTCATTCTTTTCGTTACAACTCTCTGCTTCAGTAATGTAGGTCACAGAGTACAGGGCAGTACTCTCAGCAGGTTTTCTGCATGACTTGCCCAAGTTCATTTATACCATTCCCCAGAGGGTGCAAAGCCATTTCTAGAAAAGCAGCATTTTCTTTTTTCATGGAGTGCAGTTCAGATGTCAGAAGTCATGTGAGATCATCTTGGAGTGAGTCAGCTCTGCAGTCCTCCAAAGCCTTACTCCTTTCTCCTCTCCTTAATTGGTGATTCTCTACTTGCAGAAAGGAACAGTTAATACTATTATTTTTATTAAAAAAAAGTTCCCATGTTCTTGCCACATGCGTGAGTTCTAGAACACTTGAGCTCATCTGTATCTTAGTAGGGAGAGGAGGCTCTATTTCATGCACTTGGATATTGCAACAATGTCCATTTGCTGTCAAACTCTAAATGTTTATCTCAATTTCAATAATTTATGGGTAGGTGAAAGGTAAAAAATTGCTTGCACACCAACCCTGGTCCAAGAACCACACTCTGAGTAGTATAGGTTTAAGAAACACACTTGTAAGATGCCTCCAAATAACACAGCAGAAACCCCCAACATTTTCTCTTCTCCTCAGTTCCTCTCTAACTTACCCCTCAACCCCCACCATGCTAGTGAATGACATTAATTTCTCCCTGAAAAAAGCAGGGGCTATAGAGACCTGCTCCCTCTTTCCTATTCCTAACCCTACATTATCTGGATAAACTATATAAACCTTCTCCCTCAGCTTTAAAGAAGAAAATGTCCTTCTTAAGGTCCAGTTTGGTAGGGTGGTTAAGAGCACTTTCTCTAGAGCCAAGCTGCCTAGATTTAGGTCCTGAATTTTCACTTACAAGCAGTAAAATTCAGCTAATATTGTGCTTTAGTTTCTTCATCTATAAAGGACTTAAAATAGTATTCTGTGTGTAGTAAGTAATTAATAAATGTTAGCTATTATAATTATCCAAGACTAACCTTGTCATCTAAGCTCTGGGGCTGCTCCCCTCTGTATTCCTCAGGGATCCTTTGCCACTAATAATACCCCTTATCCCTGGTAACTTCATGCTATGGCTATGACCTTATGTTGCTTATACTTATATTTGATGGTTCTTCATCCTTTTAAAGTTATCCTTCTAGAAAAGAGAATCTAGACTTTGTGCCTGTATTTCCTCACTTTTTTTTCTCCCACTTATTTACTTATATAATTTGGTGGGTTAAGAGAGTTACAGTGTAACAGTAAGGAAACTTGTTAGCACCTGAACTAGATTAGGAGGGCAGGGAAGACTCCCTGGAGGAAATGACATGTAAGTCAAAGGTAAGTGGGAGTTAGCTAGGCTAAGAAGTTGTCTTCCAGGTTGATGAGACAGTATGGAGCCTTTGAAGAACTGAAAGTCAATTCAGTACAGGTAAGAAGATATGGAGGAAACTGAGTTGAGAAGCCAAAAAAAATGTAAGAGACAGGACTGAGAAGGCAAGTAGGGGTCTGTATGACAAGTTATGACAGAAGTTGTACTTTAACCTGAGGATGTTAGGAAGACAGATCCTGAGAGTACCAGCACAAATATCCATATAAAAAAGATCATTCTTGTTTAAGAAGGGTGCTATGGAAAGTTCTGAAGTCAGTGAGATAACCAAATTTCCCTTTTAGAGTGACCACTAGATTAGAAGGAGCAAAGGAGAGTATAAAAGTACAGGGACACAGGAGGGCATTTATGGGTTTTATGGGAAAGTGTCAAGATATTATTTGTAAGATTGTGGTTCTAGAAGATCAGTGTTCTAGAAGGAGGGATAAAAGTCAGGAATTGAGGAGCCAGAGGAGGCTTGGGATCAAGATGAGATTACAAGTAAAAATGGACCTACCATGTGATCCAGCAATCCTACTGCTGAGTATATACCCCAAAGAGAGGAAATCAGTATATTGAAGAGATACCTGCACTCCCATGTTTGTTACACCATTGTCAGAATAGCTAAGATTTGGAAGCAACCTAAGTGTCCATCAACAGATGAAAGGATAAAGAAAATTTGGAGGGGGAGGAAGGCAGCAAATCACACTGCCACATGTGTACCTATGCAACAATCTTGCATGTTCTTCACAGGTACCCCAAAACCTAAAATGCAATAAAAAAAGAAGAAAATTTGGTATATATACACAATGGAGCACTACTCAGCCATAAAAAGAATGAGATCTGCTAGTGCAGAGAAGGAAAAAGGAAAAAAAAAAAAAAAGAATGAGATTTTATTTGCAACAACATGGATAGAACCAGAGATCATTATGTTAAGTGAAATAAGCCAGGCAGATAAAGACAAACATCACATGCCTGTAACAAAACAGCTCATGTGGCCGGGCGCGGTGGCTCAAGCCTGTAATCCCAGCACTTTGGGAGGCCGAGGCGGGTGAATCACAAGCTCAAGAGATCGAGACCATCCTGGTCAACATGGTGAAACCATGTCTCTACTAAAAATACAAAAAAATTAGCTGGGCATGGTGGTGCATGCCTGTAATACCAGCTACTCAGGAGGCTGAGGCAGGAGAATTGCCTGAACCCAGGAGGCGGAGGTTGCAGTGAGCCAAGATCGCGCCATTGCACTCCAGCCTGGGTAACAAGAGCGAAACTCCATCTCAAAACAAAAACAAAACAAACAAACAAAAAATCTCATGTGCCTCATAATTATATAAGCCTACTATGTACCCCAAAAAATTAAAAATAAAAGAATAAAAAATAAATAAATACATTTTACAATCTAAAAAAATAAAAGATGAGATTGCAGATTTCTGGTAGTACTGCCACGTCTTCAGCGCATGGCATTCAGCAGCATTCTAGCCAGCTACTGAAACTGGATATTGGCTTCAAGACCCTGATTTTACCATCTGAGGAGCTCCCAGCCGTTCAGGGCAGCCTAGGAGAACTCAGGGAAGACCCTGGAGGAAGACCCTAAATCCAGAAAAGTTCTAACTCCAGATCCTTATGGGGTAGAGCCTCTTGATGACCCCTCCAGGATGGGAATGAGGGATGGCGTGTGATAAATTCCCCAAAGCCTCACTGTACTGGAGAGGTACACACCACTGATATCTTCAGCCACACTCTAAAGGTTATTGGGCTTTTTTTTTTTTTTTTTTTTTTTTTTTGCTTCCTGCCAAGTCAAAGAGATATAACTGACTCACGTGTGAGGAGTGATCTGATAGCTTTTTAGAGTGACTAGCTACCTAACTAGCTTCTTCCAACCGAAGATGAGTATCAGAGCTACAAATACCTTTTGGAAACAAGAAAGATAATGTGTGAGTAGGAAAAGTAGAATTAATGGATTGAGTTCAGAAACTGAGTCTGATTCAGGAACTGGAGGAAGTGAAAATAAACTAAAGAAAGTCGGAAAATTTTGAGACGTTCAGGTAGAAACTGAAAAGCTGAACCCAGAGGAAAACAAATATGGGAAATTTAAAGTGTAACAGCTGGAACTGGATGCTGGGCTGCAGAATGACGAAAACCAGTTGCCTTAGGCCAGATCTTGCTAAAGATGCTCAAGAAACCAACACTTTTACTGAAAAGTTTGGCAAATGGCATGGTGGCCTCATAGGCATTACCAATATGATCCAATGGGCTGGAAGGAGATTAATGCCATGTGGAAGCAGACAGCTTTGCTGCTCAGATCCTGTCCAATAATATGGGACTGACATTTCAGGGGCATTGACTTGTCTCTGTGGAAGTCACTTCTTATTTTTGAAGTCTTTGACAGGAAACTGCCCTTGAACCATTCTGGAGACTCAAAACTTTTCTTGGATATACATTTTAGTGTATAATGGAGGCTTTCCTAGATGAGTTTGAGAAAGATGAACTTGGTCATTGTCTACCCTACACAACCAATGAGGAGAGAGGAATGACTGATAAGCAAAGAAGAAGCAATGGGTCCTATTCCAAGAAAATCCTGCTAAGATCACTTGTTGCTTTTAATTGCTTCTTATATTCCTGATCTTTTATTGGAATCATTCTCATTGTTCCCAAAAAACATCTTTTAGTATTTTATTTAGCACAGGTTTTAGTATTTTATTTAGCATGACAAGTTTTTTGTTTTTGTTTGACTGAAAACATTAACTGTCTTTATAGTACACAGTATTATGGATTTGCCATTATTTCTTTTTAGCATTTACATACATTATTTCATTTTCTTCTATTTCCAGTTCTAATATTAGGTACTAAACTTTCAATCTAATGGTGGCTTTTTTGAAGATAATCAGTCGTTTCCCTCAGCCACTTGTTAGTATTATTCTTTGTCTTGCAGTTTTATTATGATGTGATGAAACTTTTTTGTTTGTCCTGCTTGGCATTTGTAGTACTTCCTGAGTCTCTGGCTGTATGTTTATAATCAGTTTTAGGACATTCTCTTAGTCATCAACTTTTCAAACATTGTTTTTTACCTACTCTGTCTTCTCTCCTGATAGGATTTTATTTACACATATTCTAGAACCTCTTACTGTATCCTTCATGTCTCTTCCCTCTCTTCTGTATCTTGCATCTTTTTTTATTTTCCACGGTTTATTTTGAATAATTTCTTCTTTTTTGGTTCACTAATTATTTCCTCAACTATTTAATCTGGAATAATAATTTAATTTCAATTATTCATTAACATCTTTATTTTGGTTTTCATATTTTACAGGCTAGAATTCCCATTTTGTTCTTTGTTTTACAGTTTACAGCACTCCAAAAATTACTAGTTTTGTCTTTTATCCCCTTCAAAATAAAATTTTAATTAAAGCCTGTGTTTGATAACAAAAGTATATGGAACCTCTGTGATATAAACAATAGTTCTCTTTTCTTGAAGTGTTTAGATCATGCTGGTTATTAATTCTCTTGTGTACCTTTTTTTTTTTTGTATCTTTTTTTATTGCATTTTAGGTTTTGGGGTACATGTGATGAACATGCAAGATTGTTGCATAGGTACACACTTGGCAATGTGGTTTGCTGCCTTCCGTCCCCTCACCTGTATCTGTCATTTCTCCCCATGCTATCTCTTCCCACCTCCCCACCCCCCCACCCCTCCCCCATTTCCCCCCAACTGACCCCAGTGTGTAGTGCTCCCCTCCCTGTGTCCATGTGTTCTCATTGTTCAACACCCACCTATGAGTGAGAATATACGGTGTTTGATTTTCTGCTCTTGTGTCAGTTTGCTGAGAATGATGGTTTCCAGGTTCATCCATGTCCCTACAAAGGACGTGAACTCATCGTTTTTGATGGCTGCGTAATATTCCATGGTGTATATGTAGCACATTTTCCCTATCCAGTCTATCATTGATGGGCATTTGGATTGGTTCCAGGTCTTTGCTATTGTAAACAGTGCTGCAATGAACATTCGTGTGCACGTGTCCTTGTAGTAGAATGATTTATAATCCTTTGGATATATACCCAGTAATGGGATTGCTGGGTCAAATGGGATTTCTATTTTTAGGTCCTTGAGGAATCGCCACACTGTCTTCCACAATGGTTGAATTAATTTACATTCCCACCAACAGTGTAAAAGTGTTCCTATTTCTCCACATCCTCTCCAGCATCTGTTGTTTCCCGATTTTTTAATGATCGCCATTCTAATTGGTGTGAGATGGTATCTCAATGTGGTTTTGATTTGCATTTCTCTGATGACCAGTGATGATGAGCATTTTTTCATATGTTTGTTGGCCTCCTGTATGTCTTCTCATCAAGCTACCAATGACCTTCTTCACAGAACTGGAAAAAAACACCTTAAACTTCATATGGAACCAAAAGAGAGCCCACATAGCCAAATCAATTCTAAGCAAAAAGAACAAAGCAGGAGGCATCACACTACCGGACTTCAAACTATACTACAAGGCTACAGTAATCAAAACAGCATAGTACTGGTACCAAAACAGAGATATAGACCAATGGAACAGAACAGAGGTCTCAGAGGAAATACAACATACCCACAACCATCTGATCTTCGACAAACCTGACAAAAACAAGCAATGGGGAAAGGACTCCCTGTTTAATAAATGGTGTTGGGAAAACTGGCTAGCCATGTGCAGAAAGCAGAAACAGGACCCCTTCCTGACACCTTACACCAAAATTAACTCCAGATGGATTAAAGACTTAAACATCAGACCTATTACCATAAAAACCTTAGAAGAAAATCTAGGCAAAACCATTCAGGACATAGGTGTAGGCAAGGACTTCATGACCAAAACGCCAAAAGCAATGGCAACAAAAGCCAAAATAGACAAATGGGACCTAATCAAACTCCACAGCTTCTGCACGGCAAAGGAAACAGTCAGTAGAGTGAATCGGCAACCAACAGAATGGGAAAAAATTTTTGCAGCCTACCCATCTGACAAGGGGCTGATATCCAGAATTTACAAAGAACCAAAGCAGATCTACAAGAAAAAAACAAACAAGCCCATTGAAAAATGGGCGAAGGATATGAACAGATACTGTACCTTGTTATTTAAAAATTTTTTTAATTAAAAAATTCATTGAAGTGAAATATTCAAGCAGAAAAGTGCACATGAGGGTATAACATGATAAGTTTCCACAAATTAAATCTATGTAGCCTTCATTTAGATCAAGAAACATATCATATCATTACCAATATCCCTGAAAGCCCTCTTTGAACCTTTCTAGAAACTATGTCTTCCTTCTCTCTCCCTCTACGCCCCCAACAATAACCATTATTCTGTCATCATATTCTATAGATGAGTTTTTGCCTGGTTTGGGGGCTGTGTATTAGCGAAATAATAAAGTATGTATTTTTATTTATTTTGCTTTTTTCACTCAACATTATCTTTGTGAGCTTCATTCATATCACTCCATGTAGTAGCTGTGGTTTGTTCATTCCCACTGCTATGTTGTATTCCATTGTGTGACTGTACCACAGTTTATTTAGCATTATGTTATTCATAGTTTTCAGTTTGGTACTTTAACATTCAGGGAGGCTAACATTCTTATACACACCTTTGGTGAACATGGCTAATTATTTTTGATTGACTGCTAGTCACTATTTTAGCAAAATTGAGAAAATTGGACACTTAGGGTGATGTCAGCTTTCTCTAGAGAAAACTGACATATCATTTTACCTAGAACAACTTCAACCTAAGACTGATGGTTCTAAGCAGAGTTGCAGTTGCTGTAAGGACCTGTGTTTGGTTCACTTTTGTTCTGAGGATGCCAGCCTTTGTGGGGTGGCGGTGGGGGGGTCTTAACTCAAACCTAGCTTTACCCACACACACTTCAACCCTTGTCCCCCATCTTCTTAATAACTGTAAAAGCTCTATTCAGGCTCTTATGTTCTTGGTCCCACACCTCTATAAGTGGCAAGTCCCCCTAGAAGAAAAGTGGCTCCATATATTGGACTTACTTCTCTGAGATCTGTTTTTCCCAAGATACTGACCTAGTGATACTGCACTGTCTTGTTTGTGCTTTGGTGCCATCAAGAAGAGTTTTAGTATATTTTGTTCAGCTTTTCTAGTTGTGTTCATTAGAAGAGAGGGTCTAAATTTCTGGTCACTGCATTGCCTCTGCAGTCTATTTTTTTCTTTTTCTCTACTGAAACTGCTCTTGCCAAGGTCACTAATAAGCTCTCATCTTTTTTGGGTGTGTGTAGTGGACAATTTTAAGTCCTTGCCTTACTTGATCTCTTGTATGCCTGATTGCATAGATCTCTCCTCCATTCTAACACTCTTTTTTCTTGCCTTTCATTCTTCAGCTAGCTCACTTCTGATTGCCAGGTCTTTCTCTAGCTACCTTGTCTGAGCTTTCTCTTTAAATGCCTACTCTTAAATTTTTTGTTCTTTTAAATCTCAACCTTATACAGTTTCTGTGAATGAGTCATGTTCATGACTTCAACTGCCACCCATATGCTGATGTCTTCAAGATCCTTATTCTTGAATGCCAGAGGATTATTTCATCCTACTTCTTATATATCTCCACTGAATGCCCTATGGAATTTCAAGCTAAACATGTCCAAACAGAACGCATCATTTCCTCCAATGTTTCTAATTATATTCATTTCAGGAAATAGCCCCACTATCTCTTTAGTTGTTCAAACTTGACCGTCATCGTAAACTCCTTTTTTCTTTCCATTTCCCTCATTCCATCAGGCTCCAATTCTATAGAATCTAGTCCTAAATGTATATACTACTTTGTATTTTAAAAATATTTGGCTCAAATATCTGTGTGACTCTAAGAGTCAGAAAACAATTTAAAAAATGAGAAAATACTTGGGAGATATTCAGCTTTTAAGTTTGGGACTTTGTGAGAGTTCTGTACACATGGATGGCTCACATGATATTAAATCTCTCAGAACGCTGCTCTCTATCCTCTAGTCAAAGGATGGGACACTTCCTGTGTCCTCCTTCCCACATATTCTATTCAAATAATACCCATCTCTTAGTCATACATTATTATTACTGCCCACCTGATTTGAGTCACTGACTCAATGCTACATATATTTAAAGCATGTATATTTAAATGATGAAGATAGCAATTTATGCATATCATGTATGTCCATGTGCAGAAAGTAGCGTGTGTACTGGTGAAATCTCCCTCTGTTTCTTCTTTTCCTTTCCTAAGCTCTTTTATTATTTGTACCAGAATTCAGGATAAATTATATGTTGCCATATTTTGCTCTCTAATTGTTTCCAGAGGATTAACTCTATATCCACAACTTGAGGGTTAGCTTCCTGGGAGCAAGCTTGGTGTTTTCCACTCCTTTGTGTTCCTTGGTGCCTAGCATGGGGCTGGGCTGCAGCAGATACCTGATAACCATTTGTTATTTGATAGAATTAATTAGAATAAGAGAATTTAAACTCTCATTAAAAACTTTTGGGACTGTTGATTCTGATTCATATAAGAAGAAACAAACTCCTGCTCAAGTGGAAATTGCCTTCTCGGCTTTTCTAAATTAAGTACCAAAAAACAAGTATCATACAGTTCTTGTTCCCTGGGAATTTGTAAATAGTGATGGAGTACAATTACACTTGAGAATAATTACCTACATAAAATCAGTGACTTCTAGTATACTCATGCTTGTAAAGCATCTCACAGCTTCCAATTGCTTTCATAATTGGACAGAAACCACAAAAGTGATTATGTCCAGGGTGGCATCATTAAACATGTAGGGACACAATTGCTTCTAAAAGATTTTTTGGGGGTCCAGATGCAATATATAATATACACTGTTGATTACCATAATGTAGGAAAGAAAGAAAACATCCACCAGAAATGGATTCTTTAAAGGAACTCCTATGAGGGGAATAACACATTGTGTGGATTTGTATTAGGCCCATGGGCCATATAGTGCCAAGGGAAAAATTCTGGACCAGGAATTAGAACTCTCAGGTCACATTTCACTTCTACCAGCTGCTGTTATGATTTTGAATAAGTCACTTACTATACGTACACCTTAGTTTTCTCCTCAATAGAACAGGACTATAAATACCAACCCTGGCAAATTCATAACCTTATGTCATCTAATATAACACATATGAAAGAATTTCAAAATGAGCTAAGTACTGTAGCAGTGCAAGGCAGTCATTATTGGGAAGCTGTGAATCAGCAGCAGGATTGTACTTGCAAGGAAGAACCCTGCAGCCAAGTGGGCTGGCTGTCAACCCCGACTCTGCCACTTACCAGCTGGCCAACGCTTGGCAATCCTCTCATTTCCTCTTCTGTAAAATGGGGCTCTAATGGCAGTACCTACCTCACACAATTGTTGTGAAGATGAAATAATACATAGAAAGCATTCATATTACTTGGCACAGAGTGAGAACTAGGTTGTCATTAGCTATTATTCTTGCTGATTGTAGGCATGATCTAAAAACAGAGTCTGAGATGTTCTTAGTGTGTTGAAAAACACTTGGCAAAGAAACGAAATCTATTTAAACAATTTGTTTTCTAATCTATAGGTTATATTTTCTGGGACGTAAGTAAAGTTCCTGTCCTCATGGACTTATGTGAATAGGATGGGGAGAGGTAATTCGTAAGCAAACAAATAAATTCACTTATTTAGTCAGGAAATGACTAAAATGCTTTATTTGGAAGGTGCTGTGAATGTAACAGTATGTTTAGGCTGCTATAGTCATGCGGTCAGGGAAGGCTGCTTTGAAGATGAGATGTTCATGCCAAGAACAGCAGAAAAGAGCTTGTCATTATAAGAGTGTGGGACGGGAACGCTGAGGCAAAATCTTGGGGAGGGTCAGACTTGCAGACTTGGGAACAGAGACGAGACATGGCTGAGATGTAGCATGAGTGAGAGAAGGCATTTTATAAGGCAGGAGAGGGGTTAGTTCACATGAGGCTTTTAGGCCATGGCAAAGAGTTAGATTTTAATCTATAAATTCCAAGAAACAATTGAAGTGTTTTGCTCATGAAAGGGATCAAAGAAAACAATATAGAATGTTTAATTTTATATGCCAAAGGCCTTTTTCAGAATTAAAAGCAAGTTTAAATGAGGAACAATGATTTTACAATACATTATTTTGCTCAGTTATCAGATTTTGATGGCTTTAGACTAGTTTCCAAGATAAACAACCAACTGGGATTAAAAATGTTTATTTTTAAATTTTTTGGCAGATCCAGTCCTGGCTGAGAGATTAGGATGTTAACTAGTGGTAATATTTAAGACTGGCATGCAAGGTTAAGATGACCTTTTGCTTTGGGGATAAATGCCTTATATATCCATATTATGGTTCTAGGCTGAGATCACCACATTGTTTATGCCATCACAGGGAAATATTTGATCTCACTGTCAGTCCAACCCTCTCCAGGGTGATCATGTGGCCTCCAGGAAAGAATAATGACTTCTCATTTATCAGACTTAAAAGGGAAGAATTGCTTTGGGTTGTGAATATCAGAAGCCAGACTAATATAGCCTTAAACACATATGGATTTATTTACTTATTTTTTGCTTCATTCAGCACAGTTTAGAGTAGGCAAGTGGTTCAGAGGTTCAAGTTATAACAAAGTCAACCTCTTTGGAATTCTCTTGGTCTACCCGTCATGGTCCCTGGATGGCTGCAACAGTATCTATCAACACATCTAGAATTCAGGCATGGAGAAAAGGGTGGTGTCCGCATCAGGAAATCAGACTTTTCTGGGCAGTCACAGAACTCTTCTGCTCAACCTCATTGGTTTGAACTATGTCACAGAGCTTTTTTCTTTTTTTTTTTTTTTCATTAGCATGGTAGTCTGAGAAGATGATTTTTACCACCTGCAGTCAAAGAAGAAAAGGAAAACGAGGTTGACATGGGTTTGTTTGAGCCATCCTATGTTACTTTTTCATGGCAGATTTCTTTTGGAACTTTAGTTCCCCCTAGCAGTGACAAGAACTACAGCAGATAGCAATCGGCTGCAAACTCTTGGCGTGAGAAATTACACCTACAAATTGTTATCTTGGGAGAGCTAAATAAATTTTCCAGCTGACTATGAAATCTGCAAGTGAAGGTAAACATCTGTATCAGATAGTAAATAAAATTTTAGGACTGACTAACTTCCATAATTGATCCCAGATTTTGGCGATTAGAGTCACACATATAGCCATCTATTTAAATAATCTTTATCCTTGAGAGGGTGAGATACTTGGCTTCACTTGGTTGTATAATAAAGCATCCTGACGCACGAGCACAGTTACTTCTGAGTGAGGCAGGCTCTTTGGCTGAAGCTCAGCTTGTGTATTTTCATGCAACTTTAGAGTATTGTCCCTGTGATTTATTCTTGGATGGAAAAGGAGATGCAGACTCTCAGATTTTATAGTAACTGAAAATGCCTTTAAAGGGGAAAAGAAAAGCAGTTAAGTGGCTGGAAGCACTGTAACAATAGTAAATCCTAGACATTGTCTTCATAGAACAATGAAAGTGATTTGTCCAGAAGCTGATAAACTGAATTAATTTTTAAAAATAAGACTTGATTAGTCAGTGGGTGCAGAAAAAGTGTATATTCGAGGAGTGGCATGAACTCTACCATTTCCTGTGCTCTCTTGGCAAGTTTCCTCAAGGGTAAAACAGGGAAAATAACAGGAAATGGGGAGCTGTAATGGACGTTTGCATTTGGCAACATAGCAGCCCGATTCCAAGAGATTCCCAAGATAGATGGAAGACATGGCCTTTTTCCTCAAGCAAATGAAAAAAAGATTTCTTCCTTTCATCTGTGGAAGCAAGCTGGAAGTTGCCTAGAACCCCAGACAGCAAGTAGATTTTGCTGAAAAATCATCTCTAATTGCTTCCTAAGGTCACAGCCAACTCTTTAGGGAGAGGCCTCAAGAGGCAGCTGGCCACGATGTTTGGAGGGTTGAGGCATACTCTGCAGAGTGGAGTTCTGTTGGTGTCCACTGTCCAGTGTGGGCTACCTAAGGAGATGGTTTTGGTGGCAGGGTTTTGGCTATGCCTTTCCCAACTTTCTCCTATTTGATCCTGGTTCCCTGGGCTTCCTGTAGATTTTTTTTCCAAAATTCCCACTTCCCGTCTTAGTACCAGAGTGAGTTTCTGGTATTTGTAACAGGGAGTTTTGCAGGGACAGGATGGGAGTAGTGGACATGCAGAGGCACCAGCCACATCCTTCTTCAAGGGAGGACTTGAGGCTCTGCTGCCTGCTCTTTCAGGGTTTGCCTCACCGGCAGAGATACTTGTGCTGGATGGTTGCCAAACCTCGACTTCATTTTATACTATGCCCCATTCATATACCCTTAAGTATTTAAAAATTCATCCCTTTGGGATGTTCATTTTTACAAGCATTTAAAAATGCAGCTTGGGAATCTTTACTGTCTCCATTAAAAGACTCCTTCGGGGTGTGCCTCGATTGGCTGGGTTAACTAGTGGCAACAAATAGTGATTCTTTAGAGCAGTTTTAACGGCCAGAAAGCTCATCCTTGCTGCATATAAAGCTGTTATTTCTTCAGGCAATAAACTAGCACAGTTCTTGAAAGTATCAAATATGATATATGTCCCCCTCTAGAATAGCCCTTGCTGGTGAGAATATATCCTGTTGATTTTTACTAAATTTGGATGAAAACTAATTTTTGAATATTTTTGATATTCAATGCATATCTGATGTTTACTTCAATCTCAATTTTATGGAAGAAGCAAAAGTAGCATTATTGAGTGCCTCCAATACACCCGGATTGTGCCAGGCACTTTCATAATTCTTCCCTTAATCCTCCCAGCAACCCTGAAATTTATGCAGCATGATCTTCACTTTATAGAAAAGGGACTCTGTAAATCTAAGATTCAGATTGTTTGCAAGTCTAAGATACAGATTATTTTAAAAAGCCAAATTAGCTCAAGGTCACCCAGCTAAGACATAGTGACAAAGGGATGCCACACAGGCTGGTCTAATTCTAAGACTCATATTTTTGTTTATCTGGTCATTAAATATTCAGTGATTGCCTAACCCCTACTGGGGATAGCAGAAAATAATGAGTAAGTGTCTCTTTCCTGAAAGAGCTTATTGACTAGAAGGGGAGACAGATTCAAAACCAATTAGATAGATAGATGATTGATAGGTAGATAGATAATAGAGATGCAGGCACGAGCATGCGCACGCACGCACACACACACATACACACACACACACAGTACAGGAGTGATGGTGCTACTTTGTGGTGATCTACCCTGGTATTTTGTGAAGTCTACTAAAATCCACTACATTGGGCCAGAGACCCATGACACAGAGGTGTTGTAATACAGGTGTGCAACGATGCATGTCTGTAGTCATAAAGATGTGTAGTGATAGAGGTGTGAAATGTACAGATATGTAATGATACAGGTATGAAATGATACAGATGTGTAGTGATACATATGTGGAGTGATACAGATGTGGAGTGTACAGATGTGGAGTGTACAGATGTGGAGTGTACAGATGTGGAGTGTACATATGTGGAGTGATACAGATGTGGAGTGATACAGGTGTGGAATGATACAGTTGTGTAGCAATACAGGTATAGAATGATACAGATGTATAGTGATACAGGCATAGAATGATAGAGGTGTGTAAGGGTACATATTTTAAATGTTTCACTTTTGTCAGAAGTGGATGGAGATAATTGGTCTATTACTTCTTAAAGAATAAAACTGGGCCCCCATGTAGTTTACATATCTTTAACAAAGAGAGAGAATTATGCAGTGCCTTGAGGGTCTTTGTACAAAGTTTCTTGTAGTTGGAGAATTTTGCTAAAATATGATATTAATGGGTAGATAGATAGAAAAATAGATAAGGGAGTAGTTTACTCATTAATTTTCTGAAGGGTCCTCAGTCTCTCTTCTGATCAAGGTGCATGAGAGATAGTCGCTGGGTTGTGCTTGAGCCCAAGGACTTTGGGACTGTTGAGGACTCCAACCTTCAGACAGTGTGTTCCAGTATGGTTAACTATTTAATTACAGGGAAAACAAAAACTAACACTTAAATGAGCTCGGGTTGCTTGGTGCCTTGTGTTTTCCTTTTTATTTTGATGTTGTAAGGAATGCTGGCCTTGCCTCAATGTAGCAGACACACTACTAAATTGTGAAATGCAAGCTGCCAAACTTTTCTGTTCCTGAGTTCTTCCATCCTGTTCTATTAATCTCACGTGATTTTTGAGAGTATCAATTGAAAAGGCCTTACATGAGGGAGTTTTGTGTACTAGCAAGTGGGAGTTTTGTGTATTAGCAAGTGTTACACAAATGAAGGCCAGCATTTATAGTGCCTATAGAGAAGATCTCTTTGTGGGGAAAAAATTAATTGCAGGGAGGTAAATCATTAAGGAAACTCACAAAGAAGCAAGTAGAGAAGTCTTCTCCCCCTGTGCGGGGCTGGGTGGAAAAGACCTGTGGTCACTTCTGCACATTTCTCCTTTTGGTCAGGGGAGGTGGGTGCATGAAGCTAGAGGTGACTCCTGATTTATAGCACATCTAATTTGGTTTTTATGGTTGATGTTCTAACAAATCCAGACTCAGGAAGTAAATCCTACTCATCACTCAGGACTCTGATCAGCTCTACACATCAAGCCATGTTATTTTTTGCCATTTTCCCCTCATTTAAAAAATATTACTTTGTATTGACACATCCTTTGGTATATTTCTATTCTCTCTCTGTATGTTTAGGTATATTTCAAAATGTCTATTTAAAGTGGTGCTGTGAAAGTATTCTTTAGGTAAATGGTGAGGTTTTCTTGAATGGCTGTGGTCTGTATACTGCTGTTTTCTCTTGAATAAAAATAGAACCAAAAAATGGGTCATTTTAGTTCAGATTTTGCTTTTGGTACATTTCTGAAGTCTCTCTATGAAAATAAAAATAACAGATTTATAGCTGAAATGGGCCTCACAGATCATGTAATTAAATGGCCTCATTTTACAGATGAAGAGGCCCATGAATGTTAAATGATTTGTTTAAGGGTGCTCAGTAATTACTGGCTGAACTAGAACTAGAGCCCAAGTGATACAGGAGCGGGTCAGGGAAGTGCTGGGTAGAGAAGGGCTGGGTCCCTGGCAAGGGTTCCACCCTTGGGCCTGTGCTCACGGACCTAAGTGAGGACAAACAGTTCTGTTTCATGATCTGATTTTTCTGGTACACTAGGGCAAAAACCCCAGGATACAGAAAGCCCTCTGTCCTTGCAATAAGGCAGAGGGTCTAATTGAAATGATTGACACAAGCCACCTGTAGATGGCAAAGCCAAAAGAGTGCCCTGTAACACAGCCCACTGGGGCTTCCGAAGCTGGAAACACTCAACCCTAGATGCTGCCCTTTGGTCAGAGCCCAAAAAAACCGCTCCCACAACCTGCCCATCTGCATGCTTCCTCCAGGGGTTTGAGCAGTGGGATATTGAAGAAGTGAGCCACACCACCCTTGCACACCCAGTGAGGGGGTGAGGGGAATAAGGGAAAACTCCACCCATTTCACAAGGTTTGCTTGCTCTGAACTCAGTCCTTTCTGGATCACACCATGATTGACTTAGGAAGAGGGCCCAAGCGTCTCTTTCTAGGACACATCTGTTGCTACCTTAGAATATAGTTTTCCCTCCCTGTGTAGCAGTGAGAAAGAGGAGGGATTCTTCAAAGCTTAATAGAAACTGATATTCCTTATGCCAGAGATGTTTTTTAAAATATGTATTTTTTATGATTCTATGCTTGTTTGTGAATTTAAAATCAGCTTATTTAAATAAGGTATACTTGTTATTTTTACCTGTAGTCCTTCCATAAGTTTTCTTTGAAAGCATGTATTTTTTGGGTATGGATATTATCTTTTTCTTTCAAAAGATATTACTAACATTGCTTATTTTTCTTAAGTCTCCTATGACCTCTTCCCAGTGCTTGGTAGCTGTGTATTTTAAGTGCTCTTTTGTCTCCTGAATAAGTTTCCTCCAAAGTCAGATTTTCTGATAGTTCATCTTGGTTTTTCTTTTAAATGTTGATGCCAGAAGAACCTCACCACTTCTGTATCACGCCTGCTTTGTGACAGTAGGTGAGTTTTTCCATAGGCAGGACATCACTCTGGGTATACTGTGCATACACGGACCACAAGGGAAGGCAGGGTGTGTTTGCTGATAAGCACTAGCTGGGAGGAAGCTAGCTGAAATCCCAATTCCATACCTTAAGCCTTAAGCTTTCCCAGATGGTTAATTCAGTTTTTAAGAAATGAGCCCTCCATCTTGACTAGGAGTAAAATGCCCTACTATGCTCTTAGTGTTGCGGTAATGATGAGAGAGATAAAGGGTGAGGATTAGGATGGAGAATCTGGAGTACACTGTCATTCAACATAAAGACTTCCAGTGAACTCATCCTCACCCCATTTCAGTTCCATCTCTCACCTGTTTTGCAGCAACAGAGAACTAATACATATTCAAAAGCTTCTATGTGATCTAGAAGCAAATTAAAGAGTTGTGAGTAATAGAGTAAAGAACTGAGATGGAAAAAAACTTCAGGCTAGTTCAGAGTGTAGCCATTAGGTAGGACCCTAACTACAATTTGTGAAACACGAGATTTGCAGGTATAGGCCAAGGAATAAGTAGATTTGCATTGTTGAAAAGTGGAAACATTTCCTGCTGTTGAAGAGAGGAAAGTTTCAAATCATTATAAATGGAAACTTAAAGACAAGAGCATGGTAAGTTATTATACTGTGGCCTAGGTTGAAAAACATTATGTTGGGGTCAAACAAATATTACATGACCATACTGACAAGCATAGCCTTCATCTCTGGAGCTGTAAGAAACGTAGGGCTCACTTAGTCAGAACCTTTTTTGCACAAAGAGAAAGACGAGACATAAAGAGGTTAGTGATGTGAACCTTTAAGCCATATCTTAATCCCACAAAGCCCATTATAGTGTAAATGTAGACAGCCTGGAATCATTTTACAACATCTCTGCTCTGGTCTTCCTCATTACACATTTGATTCATTTCCAAGGACGAAAGTGTAAATGTGCTTTCAGGATGCTGACTGTTCAATAATTTATGTAAGGCTGTAAACACATTTCAGCACATTTAGGAAACAGATTTTCCTTTTTTTCTATAGCGCAATCTCTAAACAATTTCTGATCAATTCAAATCCCTTGTTATCAATGGTGTTGTCAGTTCCATCTTTTATAGTATTGATAAAATCTGTCCTAAAATGTACGTCTTACTATGTCATCATGTCTAAGAATTATCTTTCCACCATTTTGTCCATATTGCAAATTTTGCCAAAATTATTTCTTTTTGCTAGCCAGAGATCTTAATATCATCCTTTCTCTTATAAAATTCATTCACCAGTACTAATGTCATCTATCTCCTTTTTGTCATGTTTACACATATGTTATATACATAGCCCTTTGATATCTTAAATTCTTCCTGCACCATTTCCCTATATTAACTATGTCTCTGTAATACCTGGGATGTGGCACATTTTTTCTTTTAGAGATACCTCACACAAATCAATCTTAGTGTATACTTCTAACAATGGTTAATATAATAGACATTCATTTCAGAGTTTCCTTTTTGCCTTTTAACTCAGCTTGACTTTTCCTTTTTGCATTTACCTGTAGATAACACTCCTGGTATCTAGTTTCTATTTTTTTTTTTGTATTTCTCTTTTTTATGCCATTAATATATTAAAGTCAATATAATTATTTCCTAGATTACTGTCTCAGATTTTAAGGCTGAAGGAACCATAAAGATAATGTACCAGAAGCTTTAATTTCCTTCATAATGTCTATCAAATACTTATACCAACTTTGTGTAAACAGTCATCTCCCACGTTTGTTTCCTATGCAGGCAACTTAATTTTTAGAACATTTTTCCTCATATCAGGTCAAATCTGGTACCAAATTTCCTCCTTGCTTTTTCCTCTCCTCCTTTCCTCAGTATTTAACAACTGATGCTATTTGCATGTTTCTCTTTTCTCTCCATTAATGTAAAGGGCTCCTTTATCATTTAAAAAAATGCATCTCTTTTGGTGGGTATGATTTTAAATTTGCATCATTAAGCATTATAACATGTTATTTTTCTAACTAATTAGAGAGGTTATAAAACCAACACCATATAAAACATACACTGTTTAAGTCCTATATTTCTTGAAAAAAAGAGAGAATGAACTAGGTTCATGATGGAAGGACAGAACAGCCTCACAGAAATTACTTATTTCCCACACTCTGTGCAGAAGTCCCCTTACCTTTGGGGCACATGTTTCAAGGTTCCCAGTGGATACCTGAAACCAAGAATAGAACCAAACTTGATTATTGTCAACTGAAGCAGGTTTCTGTTTGTGTCTCCCACCCACAGATCAAATGCCTTTTCCATCTTAACTGAGCACTTAGCACATACTGCACCATAGCTTTTCTGTTTCAGTTGAGGTGCAACATCAAAACTAGCACAAATGTCTTATTCTATCTTCACAATTTTATAGATAGAAGGTTTGCTCTTATGATAGATCTTAGCAACCTTAGCAGACATTTTACCACATTTGTAGTGGTACCACATCTACCACAGATGTAGTGACTTATACAACAAAAATGTATTATCTTACAGTTCTGTAGGTCTGAAGGCCTTGATGGGTCTCACTGGACTAAAATCAAGGTGTGGGCCGGGTGTGTCCTTTCTACAGGCCAGGGTAGGATCTGTTTCTTTGCCCATTCCAGCTTCTGGAGTCTGCCTCCATTCCTCCACTGGTGTCCCTTTTTCTCCATCTTCAAAGCAGTGCAGCATGTGAAGCCCTCCTCACATGGCATCACTTGGACCTCCCTTCTGCCTCCCTTCTACATCTTTAAGGACTTTTGCCATTAGAATTCCCCACCCGGATAATTCCAGGATAATCTCCCTATCTCAACTTTAATTACACCTGCAAAGTCCTTTTTGTCAAGTAACCTAACATTCACAATTTCTAGGGATTAGGACATGGATATCTTTGGAGCCATTCTTCTGCCTATTGCAGACATTATACCTGCAAGTTTGGGGGTTGCCACCCATAGACTTAAGAGTGTCTCATGTCCTTTGTTAACTCATTGAATCAGAAGCTATTGTATGCCTACTGTTTAAAAACAATTATGTTAAATATTTTGAGAGATGTAAAAAGAAATTGAAATTCTGTTAGGTAAGCCATCTCCATCCGATACAAATCTGGTATACCTTCTCCAGTGTCCTCAATAATGCCGTAATAATAATGTCTTCTCTGTCTCTGTCCTGCACTGGTTGACCCTCCACCTTTGAACTTGGATGAAGCACCACACTGTAGGGAGTGAGATCTGGCAGTCACCAGGGGGCTGAATAGGATCTGAGCACTGACTGGTGGGGATGATTCACACAACCTCAAAGTTCAGAGGAGTTAGTCTCCAATGGGGTAAACCCTGGTCAAAGGGAAGAGGGAGATGACAGTGGGTATTAGTTCCCCTTCCTTTGTGTGTTATGTGGAATACTGTAAGGTACACTTCCTCCTTACAACATTCTGGAGAAGTTCTGCTGCTGAGTGAACACACTTGCTGAGCAACTTCTGCATTTCTCCATGGCTAGCTGTGAAGCAATAGCTAACACAGTAACACTTTGCATCATATTTTCCTTTTTTTTCTTTCTTTCTTTTCTTTTTTCAATTTAGCAGAAAGCCCAAATGCAGTCCCCCACTACCACAAATTATGCAGTAGAGTTTCCCACATTTGGGGAAATTGCAGGGGTCATTACGTTTTCCTTTGCTTCCCTTTCCTTTATCCTTGAGGCCCTGGGTTTGCACCTCCCAAATAAGTTGTTAGCAACTTAAACTTTGCCTCAAGTTTTGTTTTCTAGAAGACCAGGGCTAAGACACCATCTAAGTAGGCCTTCTCCAAATATCAAGAAATGAATAAGAAAAATTTCTCTCAACTTTTAAATGCTTTTTCTATTAAAATATCCTTAAAATATTGGTGATAATTAGTGTTCAACATAAACTGTAAGAAATAGAGCCACACAATGAGGAAAAGTTTTAGAAGAACTATAAACCTACCTTCTTTTTCACAGTTTTTGCTGTTGCTCTTGTGCCAAGCTTCATCTGTTAAAAATGAGGAGATTGCTCTGTGGAAAATGAGGAAACCACGGGTCAGGGAGAATTATCCTGTGTACACTACACCAAAATTTGGACTTTTGCCTAGTATTAAATAAACAGCTTTCATAGGGGCTTCCTTACATAGCCTGCCCCAGTATCTACCACATATATATGCCTCATTTTACTAGTTGGCCATGAGCTCATATTTAGAGGTTCCTTCCAATCAGGTTGTAAAGGCTTATGGGCGGGTTCTCTTTAAAAGTCTTTTTGATTTTCCCACAGGGTTAAGCAGAAAGAGTGCCTTTTGTACAGTAAGCACTTGATAATAGTTTATTTATTATTAGAAATAACTGGCAATGATTACTCATACAGTAAAACTGAATCTAATGAGAAATCGTTAGTATTTTTTCTGTTCCTGCACAATGACCAGAGAATGATGTCAACACTACAAAGATATTCTTTGCAGCTGAAGTTGACATTTTCCTATGTAGTTCTGAAGGTCCCCTAGACATGACCAAATGAGGGATCATAGCATATAACTCCATGTCCAGAAGAATATTCTGGTGCATGTTTAGGAGTACCTGCACCCAGTGGAGAGCAAGAGCTGAAGAGCCATGAGTTGCCTGAGGGATGGTGGATATCCTTTGTCCTGCCTTAGGTTATACAAATCCTTCCAGAGGACTCACTTTTTTAGCTTTACAAAAATCGGCCCCCTTGTGCAAAGAACCAAGGATGATATGTATTTGCCATTTTCATTTCTCAGAAATAGCAATTCAAATTATATTAATCTCAGGTGATATTTACCTTGGTTAAAGTACGCATTTTAAAGCAGACAATTTTCCTTTAGTCAAAGTGGGATTGATAGATAGTTTTAAAAATAGTTGGATCAGCCTGTGGTGCACATCAAGCTATAAAAATAGAAGCCAGGTCTATGCTTGACAGACTCCAAAGAAAGTCTTTGGTGTGATTAGCTAATATGATACTGCAGGTCTCTTAAATATTAATGAACCACTAATGCCAATTTGAGAAACTGTACAAAGAACATTGAAGCCTTTTAAAATTATCATTCAGGCAGAAGTAAGATTTACATTTAGGTTTGCAACAATTAGATAATTATGAATAAGCATATGTTAACATACATCTATTTTTACACAATACAGCATTGTATGTATGACTCAAGAAGAAAGATAGATGTTTGTTACTAATCAAGATACTTTCCCTGAACTTGCTCTTTGGTAATGGATGGGAAACACATCTATCTATACTATGAGGCATCCACCAACTTCTGTGGATCAAGTGACCAGTGGTGAAACTGCTCACTCTTTGCATTGAACCAGAAATATCCTCCTAAACCATGTGGCAGCATAACTTATTCAGGTTATAATGTGTATTCACTGCTGATGAAGAGTCAGAAAGAATGAGATTTATGTATGATTGATGTTCATTTCGTTTCTCGCTTACTACCACCCTCATATATACCTCAGAGTTGTTGGTGGGCCCACATGAGAAGTTTAAAGACATCCTCTCATTAATTTTGAAGAAGTCAAAATTATCTGAGTTTCTGCTAGGAGTCTCTGAGGAGGGATGGAGAGGAACAAGGCCCACAAGGTAGGTCAGGCACTTTCTAAGCAGCTCTGCTATATGCTTCATCATAACATCATCTGTATTATAATTTCATATTTATTTGTCTCAGCTTCCTATTGAACTAAAAATGCTCAATTATTGAATAATGAATAAATATTGATATAGATTCTTCCTGCATGAATTTTTAGTTTCCAAAACTTGTTTTTCTTTGTTATGATAACATAGATAAAGGAAAATTACATAACCTCTTGTTCCCAATGTTGAGAAGTGGTAGGTAGATATACTGAGAACTTTCAGGAAAAGGGAAATAATATTCGTCTAAAAATATTTTTACCACTGTGAGTGAGTTCCTGTAGCAAATAAAATCTTAAAATTTAGTTGGGGACTTACTATGGCTCATGTGCCCTGCTATACAGCATTTGACCAGCTCTGAACACATTGGAACTCTTCCATGGACAAATGGGATCATGTCAAGTTCAAAAGCTTCTGCACAGCAAGGGGAAGAATCAACAAAGTGAAGTGACAACCACAGAAGAGGAGAAAATATTTCCAAAATATCCATCTGACAAGCAATTAATAACCAGAATAAATAAGGAGCTCAAACAACTCTATAGAAAAACACCTAACAATTTGATTAAAAATTGGGCAAAAATCTGAGTAGACATTTCTCAAAAGAAGACATACAAATTGCAAACAGTATATGAAAAGGTGCTCAACACCACTGATCATCAGATAAATGCAAATCAAAACTACAGTGGGATATCATCTTAACCCAGGTAAAATAACTTTTATCCAAAAGATAGGCCATGACAAATGTTAGTGAGAATATGAAGAAAAGGGAATACCTTGTATGCTGTTGGTGGAAATGTAAATTAGTACAACCATGATGGAGACAAGTTTGGAGGTTCCTCAAAAAAAAAAAAAAAAAACTAAAAATAAAGCTACCATATGATCCAGCAATCCCACTGCTGGGTGTATACTCAAAAGAAAGGAAATCAGCATATCAGAGATATCTGCACTCCCATGTTTACTGCAGAACTATTCACAGCAGCCAAGATTTGGAAGCAACCTAAGTATTCATGAATGGATAGAGGAACGGATAAATGCATAAAGAAAAAGTGGCACAAATATAGAACACAGTACTGCTCAGCCCTAAAAAGAACGCGATCCTGTCATTTGTAGCAACATAGATGAACTGGAGGTCATTAAGTGAAATAAACCAGGCACAGAAACAAAAATTTCACATGTTCTTACTTATTTGTGGGAGCTAAAAATTACAACAATTGAACTTATGGAGATAGAGGTAGAAGGATGGTTGCCATAGGCTGGAAAGGGTAGTAGGGGTGGGATACAGGGGAAAATGGGGATGGTAAAGAGGCACAAAAATAGTTAGAAAAAAATGAGTAAGACCTAATATTTGATAGCACAACAGAAGGACTACAAGAATAATTTAATTGTACATTAAAAATAACTGAGTATAATTGGATTGTCTGCAACATAAATGCCTGAGGTGATGTATATGCTATGTACCCTGATGTGATTATGACACATTTCATGCCTGTATCAAAATATCTCATGTAACCCATAATATATATACCTACTATGTATTCACAAAAATTAAAAATTCAAAAAGCATACTTCCAATATTTTATTTACTTTTTTCCTGATTATAAATATAACATTCTCCAGTTTAAAGGAAGTTATGACATACAGAAACATATAAAAAAAAATCATAATCTCACCATGAGATAATTTTTAATTTTTTCTTCCTTTAGACTTTTACAGTGTTAGGTGTGAGCATATGTGTGTACACTGACACATATATATTTTTCAATTGGTGATTTTAAAAATTTCAATCTTTTGAGGGTACAGGTGGGATTTTGGTTACATGGATAAGTTCTTTCGTAGTGATTTCTGACATTTTAGTGCACCTGTCACCTGAGCAGTGTACACTCTACCCAATATGTAGTCTTTGATCCCTCACCCCCTCCCAACCTTCATCCTCAAGGCCCCAAAGTCCATTACACCCTTCTTATGCCTTTGTGTCCTCGTAGCTTAATTCCCGTTTACAAGTGAGAATATACAATATTTGGGTTTCCATTCCTGAGTTACTTCATTTAGAATAATGGCTGGCAGCTCCATCCAAGTTGCTATAAAAGACATTATGTCATTCCTTGTTATGGCAAGTAGCATTCCATGGGGTATAAATATCACACTTTATCCACTCGTTGGTTGATGAGCACTTAGGTTGGTTCCATATCTTTGCAATTGTGAATTGTACTGCTATAAACATGCATGTGCATGTGTCTTTTTCATATAATTACTTCTCCTTTGAGTAGATACACAGTAGTGAGATTGCTGGATCAAATGGTAGATCTACTTTTAGTTCTTTAAGGAATTTCCATATTGTTTTCCATAGTGGTTATTCTAATTTACATTCCCACTAGCAGAGTAAAAGTATTCCTTTTTTTTTTTTACCACGTCTATGCCAACAGCTATTGTTTTTTGACTTTTTATTTATGGCCATTCTTGCAGGAGTAAGGTGATATCTCACTGTGGGATGCTGGATTTTGTCAAATGCTTTTTCTGTGTCTATTGAGATGATCATATGGGTTTTGTTTTTAATTCCGTTTATGCCATGTAATTGACTTACATATGTTAAAGCATCCTTAGGATGAAACACATCTGATCATGATGTATTATCTTTTTTGATATGCTGTTGGATTTGCTTAGCTAGTATTTTGTTGAGGAATTTTGCCTCTATGTTCATCAGGGATATTGGTATGTAGTTTGCTTTTTTCATTATGTCCTTTCCTGGATTTTATTAGGGTGTTACTGGCTTCATAGAATGATTTAGGGAGGATTCTTCTTTATCTTTTGGAATATTTCAGTAGGTTTGGTAACAATTCTTTGAATGTGTGGTAGAATTCAGCTGTGAATCCATCTGGTTGTGGACATTTTTTTTGTTGGCATTTTTAAAAATTATTGCTTCAATCTCACTGTTACTGGTCTGTTCAGAGTTTCTATTTCTTTCTGATTTATTCTAAGATGGTTATATATTTCTGGAAATTTATTCATTTCCTCTAGATTTTCTAGTTTTGTGTGCATAAAGTTGTTCATAGTAGCTTTGGATGGTCTTTTGTATTTCTGTGGTACTGGTTGTAATATCTTCAGTTTCATTTCTAATTGAGCTTATTTAAATTTTCTCTTTTTTTCTTGGTTAAATCTCACTAATTGTCTATCGTTTTTGTTTTTCTCTTCAAATAACCAGATTTTGTTTCATTTATCTTTTGTATTTTTTCTTGTGTGTGTGTTTCAATTTTATTTAGTTCTGCTCTGATCTTTGTTATTTCTTTCTTCTGCTGGTTTGGGTTTGGTTTGTTCTTGTTTCTCTGCTTCCTTGAGGTGTGACGTTAGGTTGTCTATCTGTGCTCTTTCAGACTTCTTGACGTGGGGATTTAATGTTATGTACTTTCCTATTAGCACTGCTTTTGCTGTATCCTGGAGGTTTTGATCAGTTTTGTCACTATTATTATTCATTTCAAATAATTTTTACATTTCCATCTTGATTTCATTGTTAACCCAAAAATGATTCAAGAGCAATTTGTTTAATTTCCCTGTATTTGTATAGTTTTGAGGGCTCTTTTGGGGTTGATTTCAAGTTTTATTTTACTGTTGTCTGAGAAGACACTTGATATAATTTTGATTTTCTTAAATTTATTGAACTGATTTTGTGGCCTATCATATAGTTTACCTTGGAGAATATTCTATGTGCTCACAAGAAGAATTTATACTCTGCAGTTGTTGGGAAGAATGTTCTATAAATATCTGTTAAGTCCATTTGTTCTATGGTATAGTCCATTGTTTCTCTGTTGACTTTCTGTCTTGATGATCTGTACAGTGCTGTTAGAAGGGTACTGAAGTCTCCCACTATTACTGTATTGCTCTATATCATTTCTTAGGTCTAGTAGTTGTTTTATAAATCTGGGTGCTCCAGTGTTAGGTGCATATGCATTTAGGATTGTAATATCTTCTTGTTGCACTAATTTTTTATCATTACGTAATATCCTTGTCTTTTTTTTTTTTTAACTCTGGTTGCTTTAAGGTCTGTTTTGTCTGATATAAAAATAGTTACTCCTATTTGCTTTTGGTTTCCATTTGCATGGAGTATACTTTTCACTCTTTTGCCTATGTTTTAGGGCAGTTTCTTGAAGACAGCAGATAGCAGGTTGGTGGCTTTTATCCATTCTGCCATTCTGTATCTTTTAAGTGGAGCTTTTAGGCCATTTACATGCAATGTTAATATTGACATGTAGGATACCATTCTATTCATTATATTAGTTGTTACCTACTTTTTAAATTGTATTATTGTTTTATAGGCCCTGTGAGATTTATGCTTTAAGGAGGTTCTATTTTGGTGCATATTGAGCTTTTATTTCAAGATTTAGAACTCCTCTTAGTATTTCTTGAATTCTAGTTTGGTAGCAGCAATTCCTTCAGCCTTTGTTTGTCTGAAAAAAATCTATCTTTCCTTCATTTATGAAGCTTATTTTTGCTAGATACAAAATTCTTGGCTGACAGTTATTTTGCTTAAGGAAGCTAAAGATAGGACCCGTGTCTCTTCTGACTTGTAAGGTTTCTGTTGAGAAATCTCCTGTTAGTCTGATGAGTTTTCCTTTATAGGTTACCTGATATTTTTGTCTTACAGCTCTTAAAATTATTTTCTTCATGTGGACTTTAGATAGCCTGATGGCTATATGCCTTGGTGATCTTTTTGCAACGAATTTCCCAGGAGTTCTTTGTGTTTCTTGTATTTGGATATCTAGTTATCTAGCAAGGGCAGGGACATTTTCCTCAATTATTCCCTTAAATAAGTTTTCTAAACCTTTAGAATTTTCTTCTCCCTCAGGAACACCAACTATCCTTAGGTTTGGCCATTTCACATAATCATATATTGCTTGGAAACTGTTCATTTCTTTTTTTCTTTGTATCTTTGTCAGATTGGGTTAATTAAATAGTCTTATCTTTGAACTCTGAAATTCTTTCTTCCACTTATGTTAGCCTATTGTTGAAACTTTCCACTGCTTTCCCTAAGTGTATCTTTCATTTCCAAAAGTTCTGATTGGTTTTTCTTTATGTGTCTCTCTAGAAAAATTGTCATTCATATTTTGGATTTTTAAAACATTTCTTTATGTTGTTCTTCACCACTCTCTGGTATCTCTTTGAGTAGCTTGATAGTCAACCTTCTGAATTCTTTACCTGGTAGTTCAAAGATTTCATCTTGGTTTAGATTCATTTTTGGGGAGCTAGTGTGATCTTTTGGGGGTGTTATAGAACCCAGTTTTGTCATATTACCAGTATTACTTTTCTGGTTTCTCCTGATTTGGATGGACTATTTCTTCAAAATGGTATATACTTTATTTATTTATTCAATTTTTCTCCAGTATTTCATTTACTGAGTTGATTCAGGCTTCAGGCCAGTAGGGAGGTATCCCTAGTTAGGTACCAGTTGTAGCTAAAGCAGGTGGATAAATGTAATACCTAATGGTAGGCAGAGGTGGGCCTTGATGAAGATGGCTGGGGAAGCTCTCAATTAGATGTGCTGAGGATTTATCAGGATGAAAAGTGGATACCGCCTCACATCTCCTGCCAGGCCAGCAGGAAAACTATCTACCTCTGAGCTTTACTCCTGTCCCAGTGTTCTGGCTACTCAGATCAGACAGGCATATCTTTTCATCTGTACAAATGTTGATGTTCCAAGTAGGGAGGAACTGTGACTCTGCCTCTTGTACAAGCCCGAATCTGGAGAGTGCTCCTCTTGTGGGGCTTCAATCATCCTGAGTTATTCCAAGAAGGCTCTCTATAGGTGCATCCATGCTATATTCCCATGGGAGAAGCCCCAGCTGCATCTGCAGTGATGTATTGGGGGAACAAGGTCCCCTTATCCAAGACCTTTCATGATCACAGAGGCTGTCTACCTGTTGGGGTAGAGGTGAAGACTTTCTCTACTGTACCCAACACTGCAATTGTGTCTCTGCTGTAAGAAACTTCCCACCAGCAAAAAGATCTGGGACCCCAGGCCTGCCATTCAGAATCTTTTGTCTCATGCGGTGTTCCCTTGATGTGGTGCTCTCTCCCTTCTCCTATGAGAAAGACTTCCTGCGAGCCAGACTGTTATGTCCGTTATTACTTTTCTGGGTCTAGCCACCCAGACAAGCTACCAGATTCTGGGCTGGGGCTGAGGAATGCCTGCAAGGGATCCAGTGATGTGACCTGGCTTCAAGTCTCCCAGAACACACGAATAGTTTTACAAGAGCATTGTTTTACTTTATATATTGTTTTCTGACCTACTTTTTTTCTCTTAACCTATTGTGATCAACTTTCCTTGTGAATAAATAAGGCTTTCGCACATCATAATTTGCAAAGATTGAATAGATATGGATATATAGCATACCAATTATATTACGCATTTATGACTTGATACACAGCTTAAATCTTTGTATATTTGTCTAAATACTATCTTTAACTATAATATATAAATGATAAAAATTAAAATATTAACATTATTTAGCAATTAAAGTAACAAATTATCTTAAAATCTATTTTTATATGTGACCTTTTGGGCATAAGAATATATGTTCTGTTTTGATATATATTGCCACAAAGAATAACTGGGCCATTGTATGCGCACCTCCTTCATGGAATGTATACATTTACCCATTTCCTTGCATCATTAACTGTGGTTTTTTCTGGTGGGTTTTTTTTTTTTTTTTTTTTTTTTTGCATCTTTTCCAATGGGTAAGTAAAAAATTGTAACTCTTGGTTTAATTTGCATTTTTTAACTTACTAGTGAACTTCTTTTCTCAGGTTTTTTAGCTGCTTACATTTCTGTTATTTTGTGAATTGTCATTGTGTGTCCTATGACCTAAACGTCTTCAACTTACTATTAAATTGTGAAATATGTTACAAATATGAAAGAATGGATCAAATGTAAATATGATTTAAAAGTTACTCTAAAGTGAACACATATGTAATGACAACATGGTTTGAAGAAACAGGACTCTGCCAGTTCCTAGGGACTCCCTATCCCCCTCCTGATGTTGCAGCTCCTCTCCTCCCAGAAGTAACCCAGGACTAACTGCTAGCATGACTTTCATGATCATCAGTATCTTGATCTTTTTTTGTGTGTGTGGTGGTACTACTTCTGTGGACATTCCTAAGCAAAAGAGGCATGTTTGCCTGTGTTTGAAGTGTAGATGGATGAAATACAACCTCATGCTTTCTCTTCTGGCTAGCTTGTTCTGCTCAATATTGTGTCTTGGTTCATTGGTGGAAAGCCTGTGAAGGATAAAGGGGAGACTCCTTTAATAAGTTTGAGCACTCCTCATTGGCTTAGCAAAGCCTTCCTTGGAATTGCAATGCGGTCTCTGATGCTTTCTACTCCATCTTTCCTTCCTGCTCATTATAAGGTCTGACCTGCATCATGATCTGAAGGTTCTTCCTACCAGTATTCATTTCCTAGGATGGCTGTAAAAAATTACCACACAATCAGTAGCTTCAGACAACAGAAATTTATTCCTTCACAGTTCTGGAGGCCAGCTTAAAATCAAGGTGTTAACAAAACTGTGCTTTCTCCAGAGGCACGATGGGAAAATCTTTTCTTATCTCATCCAGCTTCTAATCGTTCCAAGAATTCCTTGGCTTGTATCACTCCAATCTCTGCCTCTATCTTCATGTGGCTTCCTCTTTTTCTCTCCCAAAGCTTTCTCTGCCTCTCTGTTATAAGTCATTATCATTAGATAATGTTGGATGATGTCATCTGAAGATCCTTAACTCAATTACTTCTGCAAAGACTCTTGACTCTTTTTTTCCAAATATGGCCACATTCCCACCTTCTGGGACATGGACTTATCTTTCTGGTGGCCACCAGTCAAGTGACCATTTGATAGCCTTCTCTGGATCCCTCCTTTTATCCTTCACATGTGGCCCCCCCAATAAATGTGTTACATATCTAATCCTATCTTAGCACCTGCTTCTTGAAGGACCTGAACCAACCACAAATCATTAAGCTACAAAGCTACTCCTGCCATTAGGAACACCACTGCCTGTGTGGTTCCTCTGAGACATAGTCGCAGCTTGTGAAGCAAGTCAGAGCCCTGTGAAGAAGAGGAAGCCCTGGATTGGGTAGCAAGAATCTCACACAGAGAAGCAGTTCTGGTAAAGATCTGGCCAGGCCAGCAGGGAATCCTTGAACCCATTGGAAGAGTGCTGAGTCTCATGGGCAGAGCCTGCTGTAGTCCATCCACTGTGCTCCACCATTAGCAGGGAGTAGCAGGCTGAGGCACATGGGGCCTAGGCAGGAGTGTGGCAGCACCAGGGGCTGTCAACTCACTATGCTCTTTGCTGCGGCACATCTCAGAAGCTCCTTTCCATGACCAGTACCATCCACCCCTCGTACTGAACAGATATACTTTTTCCACCCAGGTTTAGGAATAGAACCTCAATGATTCCAGTGGGCCTTTCTAAGAAGAAACTTAAAAGAGGTAATGCTATGGTCTGAATGTTCATATGTTGAAACCTTACCCCCAGTGTGGTATTAGGAGGTGGGACCTTTGGCAGGGCAAAGACCTCATGACCTAATCACCTCCTAAATCTCCCACCTCCTAATGGGATTAGTGTCCTTATAAAGGAAGCCCAAGAGAGCTGTCCTGCCCCTTCCACCACTGACAACACAGCTGGAAGACACCATCTATGAATCAGGAAATAGGTCTTCACCAGATACTGAATCTGCTGACATCTTGATTTTGGCCTTCTCAGCTTCTACAACTGTGAGAAATAAATTTCTGTTGTTTATAAGTCACTCAGTTTTTCTTTATTACAGCAACCTGAACAGACTAAGACAGGCAGGTTACTCTCTCAAGAACAAATGAAGTCCCTGTCACTGTCGTTAGTCTCAGGGTCACACGTGTTCTTCTTCCTCCCCGTCCTTCACTCTCTGCTAAGATCCCATCACCCTCAGCTGTCACCTCAGCAGGTTGTAGTGGTTTGCCTTTAGAAGGTGTGATTCCAAACTTCACTGCTGCAGGGCTGAAACCCTCAGTAATCAGACCCTTGCCTTGTGGCTGTTGCTCCTGTGCATCCCCGGTACAGATGAACAGGAAGTACCTTTTCGTTCCTAAACCCAGGTATTCTTCCTGTAGGGAGAGTGCCATTTTGAAGTCTTTGATTTAATGTGTGCACCATGTCATGAAGGATAGCACCCCATCTTTCGGAGTGCTGTCTCTGAACTGGCACTTCAGTGTTGCCCTCACATAGCCATTCCCATCCTCTATAAGGCTGGCTGCTTCTGCATGGCTGCTGTGTGACATAACCAGCGGTCAGGGGCACACTCCCCGCCTCACGGTGAGGGAAGTGACAGAGTGTGCAGTAGCCTCCATTTACCCTCTTTCCAGATCCATCTTCTGTTCTGTGCTTTGCACTATAGCCCAGAAGGTGAAGCCTTTAGGATAGCATCACCAGGTTGGATTCAGGTAATGGGAGTGAGGTAGGTGGCTGGGAGGAAGACCCACAAAATTGAAGGGAAGGTGGATAAAGAGTTTAGGATCTTTTTTCTGCTAGTCTTCCCTGCTTTGATCCAACAGTTACACATGACGGTGCTCTCCATGTGCTTTCGTAGCTACTGTTCTCATTAGACTCCAGATTTACCCTTTCCTCGGGGTGGTAATAGCTTCCCTCCACATTTCCCTTAAGCTTGCACCAGTTAGATGCTAGTGTGTGTGGATCGCAAGCCTGTGAAATGGGCCCCAGATAGTGGTCTCGGATGAGGTTTTGAGGACAGGAAAAGGGAAACCATACACGGAATAGGTTTCTATCCCTGGGAGGGTGAATGCCAGCCCTCCCAGGATAGAAGGGGTCCTAGGTAGCCAACTTGCCACTAAATGGTCAGTGGCCTCTTTGAGGAAGAAACCATACTGGGGACTCTATTGGTCTCTCTTGCTAGCAGGTTAGACGTTCAGAGGCAGCAATAGCCAGACTGGCTTTGGTAAGTAGAAGTCTATGCTGTTGGCTCCACATCTTTCTTCCAGTTTGACGACTGTCACCATGCCATTCATGCCATCCTGGGGTGGCTGATGAAAAGGATGGCTAATGGCAGCTGGCTGGATCTGTTCACCTTCTAGGTTATTTCCTGCCACTTCTGTGGTGGATAATCTCTATTGGGTGTTAACATGTGACATAAAAGTCTTCACACTTTGTGCCCACTGCCATATGGCCCTCCCCATGTCTCTTCTCCAGGCCACCTTGTCTGAGGAATGGAACAAATAAAGTCCTTTTGGATGAGCAAATATAGAAAGGAAAATCCTAGTATTATACAAAGTTGAATAGTTCATGAAACTATTATAAAATATGATAACACAGGTTTTAAGTTTGAATAAAGTTGTGATTACTTAAGAATTAGAGATCTCATATTATTTATTCTTTGAAAGCACTGTGAACCTTATGTCAAAGGGAAAGCGATGCCAAAAGAGAGAGAAAAAGAGATTGAGAGAGTTTTCCCGGGTGATTACTAACCTTGAGTCCTCATTCTAGCTAGACACTGCCAACACAGGCACAGGAGTGAACAAGACAAGCCAGCGAACAGAGCCATGAAAGGCGTGTGAAGCCAGGGATGATATGACCTGAATTGAAGGCAAAGAGTTCTCAGTAGTTCCTGCCAAATGAAAGCAAGAAGGATTAGCCTACTGTTAAACTTCCTTCTTCCCACCAGCTAGAATGAGAGCCTTCTGGGCTTTTGGAGTAAGAACGCTTCTGGTTTGAGGAATATGCCATAAGGGACCCTGCTAAGGGCCTTATGAAAAGGTGCCATTGGAGCAAACAGCCTGCTGACAGTTGAGATTTGAATTTCAAATGCAGGAACTTCTGAAAGAAAAACAGTCTCAGTGCAACATAAATTGCTTCCAAACACTCAAAGACACAGCAGAAAGGGCAACAGAAAACCATATGAGGCAAAATAATTTTGATAAACTGTTGTGAAATCTTTTCTCTTTTTTTGCACCCCTCTCCTCCCAACTCCCAAGTAACCAGAAGAAGCAGAAAATTAATTGAAACTGTGCAGGAAGTTCCAAGAAACTCTGAGGTGGGAGGTATATTTGAAAATTAGATGCTATGACTGAATCAACAGTCTCCTTTAGGGAAATATTCCCCAGAGAAACAGTGAAATTCCTGACTGAGTATGAAGACAGCCAATTTGTATATATTTAACTTGTAAAGGTGGAAGCTATGGGTACTGTTAGCCAGCTTTGAGGCCACTCCTGAAGGCCTAATAAGGTGCATCCATAGCAATTAATCATCACATGCTTTGTCATCAAGTAATCTGTGATAGATTGCAGACATCTCAACTGAAAGAAACTTTTCTGCCTGGATAAAAAACCTGTGAAAGCAGCCACCACTGTGTGACAGGGATATGAGAGGTGCCAACTGTTTATACATCACATGCCCAGAAACCATCGGAAGGTTAGTTCTTTTCACAGAAAGGAAAATACAAATTTGTGAGCTATATCCAAAGGCTAAGATGAGTTGGAGGGCAGCCTTCAGAATGAATTTGAAATATACAGGCAGATCGCTATTTTTCCATGTCTCTCTCTCTCTCTCTCTCTCTCTCTCTGTGTGTGTGTGTGTGTGTGTGTGTGTGTGTATCTCTGTGTGTGAGTTTAATGTGTCCCTACTGGTGACCCAGTCGAAGAGCAAATGTTGGATTCCTGCATTTCAGGCTGCAGACATATTATTCTACCAGCGGGAAATAAGGTTCTTGCAGTCCTATTATGGGAAGCCAAATTGTTTCATCCCCAGAAGCCAGAGGATTTCACTAGCTAGCAATGGGGAGCCCATACAAAGCTGTAATTTGCAATCTGAATCTAATTTCAAACCTCATCTAAAAAAATGAAAATTAATATATCGAAGAAACTCCCTACACTGCTAGCTAGCTTCCTCCCAGGTTCCTTAGAATTTATCAGTAATTGATTTCTTGAAGAAAATTAGTCAAAATTTATTCATTGTTTCAATATTCTTTTATTTTGTATATGCTAACTGTGGTTTATATGGATAAAGACCCATCTGTTAAGAAGTGATTCATCACATTATCCAAAGAAATGAGTACCTTTAGAATATTACCAGCTTAAGAAAACAGCTGAAAAATTTGCGTGAATTCAGCCTTAAAATAGGAAAGTGCTCTACTCAAGTGAGATTGAATTTAGGGGTTGTCACTGCAGAAGGTAGGGAGAAAGATGCGCCTGAGAAAGGTCATACACATCTAAGCTTTGGCTCAGCTCACCCACACCCACCACGTTCTAAAGCCAAATTAATGAGCAGGCTACTGTCTCCAGCTTCCCCACCATAACAAGCTCACAGCGGAGGGAAGAAACAGAACAAGAGAAATTCACGACTGAGAAATGTCCTCCCATCACTTGAAATGTGAGCTGTAGCCAAGGAAAGAATAAGGATGTTGCTAGACAAGCACACACATCACCCTGCGGTCATGAAGGTTGGAAATGAAGGTACAGGGTTAGCCTTCTCAAAAGAAAGTTGCAAACAATACTAAAATCCTTTCTCTTCAACTCCTCCCCTTTCTATTTGATTTCTGGAGCTCTTAACAAATGATGAGAATCGGCCGAGCTGTGTTTTTCCTGCCTCCTGCTTCTTCCTCTGCTGAAAGTAAAAGCTAAAAAAGCTGAGAAAGGATTATAAGTTGGACAGAAGGGAAGGAATTCAGTCTGAGTAATTTGCCAGCTGCTATTCCAGTTCTGGATAACTAAAGCCTGAAGGATACTTACCAGGGTGGAGGTTTTGTGGGGCATGAAGCTTATATAATTTGGGGGCTTCCTTTAAGAAAAAGAAGATTCATTTATGAAATCAATATTAGGTATAAAAGTATACAGTTATTCAGAATGAGAAATCACAAGGAAACACACATACTAAAAAGCTGAGAAATACCTCTGCATCCAGGATTTCATTTCTCATCTCAATCAGTGCACTAATTCTTTCCTGGTTCTTTTTTCTGAGACTGAGTCTTGCTCTGTCACCCAGGCTGGAGTGCAGTTGCCGCCATCCCAGCTCGGTTCACTGCAGGCTCCGCCTTCAGGGGTTCAAGTGATTCTCCTGTCTCAGCCTCCCTAGTAGATGGGATTACAAGCAGGCACCACTAGGCCCAGCTAATTTTTGTATTTTTAGTAGAGACGGGTTTTCGTCATGTTGGCCAGGCTGGTCTCGAACGCCTGACCTCAGGTAATCCACCCACCTCAGCCTCCCAAAAGGCTGGGATTACAAGTATGAGCCACCATACCTGGCCTCCTGGTTCTTTTCTATTCTCACCTCCACTGGAGAGGTTTTTGTCAGAACCAGCTACCTCATTTGCAGGGCCCAGTAAAGTGAAACTGTGGGTCTCCTTGTTCAAAACATACTAAGAATTTCAAGATGGTGACAGCAGAACATTAAACCGAGCTCAGGTCCCTTTTAAGTGTGGGGACTTTTGCAACTGCAGAGGTTGCACACTCATGGAGCTGGCCCTATCAGCATAATAAATACAGAAAAGTACCATAAATAACGTATTTGTATGAACTGATGGTCTCACCTCTATGACCTTTGTCTTACTTTTTTCCTACATATTTTTGACTACTACTTTAAATGATGACTGTTTTTGATATCATTTTCAATGCTCTGGAAAGATAATTCAGTCTTTCTTTTTAGCATGCTGATTAAAATTTATCTTTTTTTAACCATTGGCAAATTAGAAAAATTTATTTCAGCATCACAATCCATTAGTGTTCATGTCATGTAAGGTTTTAGGATTGTTGTTAAATTTGGGAAAACCACTGTCAAGTTTCTATCTTATGATATGAGCCATGAGATATGTTTTACATACAGGCGTGGTACCACCTGCATGCTTCCGGAGCCAGGCTCTTGAAGATGGGTCCACAATGTAGTATGACCTCTGGCCTGGCTTTCTGTTGTGTTGCTGGGGGAGTTGGCACAACAGTGGGTGGTAGGAGGATTTTTTTGAGGCCATTCTTTCACCAGAACAGTTAGCAATAACCTGGAAGTGATATCTCAAAATAAATGCTTCTGAAATTAAGTTCCTCTTGGCAGGATTCCAAAAATGCCCATGGCCCCAACGCCAATAGACAGGTGGGAAAGCGTGATTAGGATTGGGTGGCTGAGTGGGGTCTCAAAGTCAAGGTGGGAAGACTGCTTATAGTTGATCACTGTGAAAATAGTTCACTTCTGCAAATTTTATATGTGACATGGAAAGAGCCCATGCAAGCTTAACCCTCATTGCAGCCCTGTAGTAAATCTACTTCTGATAATAAAACACATCACAGGCCAGGTGTGGTGGCTCATGACTGTAATCCCAGCACTTTGGGAGGCTGAAGTGGGCAGATCACAAGGTTGGGAGTTCAAGACCAGCCTGGCCAACATGGTGAAACCCCATCTCTACTAAAAACACAAAAATTAGCAGGTGTGGTGGTGGGCGCCTATAATCCCAGCTACTTGGGAGGCTGAGGCAGGAGAATTGCTTGAACCTGGGAGGCGGAGGTTGCAGTGAGCTGAGACCACACCATTGCACTCCAGCCTGTGGGACAGAGTGAGACTCTGTCTCTAAATAAATAAATAAATAAAAATACATCACTTCGGCACCTGTCAGTCTGGCTACTTGAAGCAGAGTATTATGCCAACCACAAAGTAGAGCCACGGAGCTCGCTCTAATACAAGCTGGGCAAATGGTAGCCATTTTCTTTGTGGAAAAACAAGTGACTTCTGAATTCCACATCACAAAGGCTGCTGGCTGCCCTTCTGTGTTTTTAGGTGTATGTTTCCACTTAGGTTATAAAGCAGACAGCAATGGCATGATGAACAACGATACTTACTGTAGATTAAGATGGATGAAAAGAGGCTACTCCCTTATTAGAAGTAAAGGCCATTTCTGAAGAGATCTCTTGGCATTTACTCCTAGAAAAATGCCTGCACATTTATAACAAAGTATTGTCTAGAAATCAAGGTTTTGTTTTGAAAAGAAATGTTTTAGTCACTCCTCTACAGGGCTGGAATTATAAAAACCATGATTGTATGTTGAAAATGAGTTAATTTTGCAATGCCCACTTCTTGTCATCTAGACCAGGTACCCAGCATCTCACAGAGCTCGAGAGTTGGTGTGGTTCTCAGACACAGGTTTTACAATCTACACTGGACAGACAAGAAAATAGGCTAAAAATAAAAGGGCAGATACCATAATGATACAATAACAGTGTTGGTTGTGTCTTCGCATCAACTTGCAATTTTTCGTGCTAGAGAGAAGAGTAGCAACATGGAAAATTGAAAACTGGGCAATTTGTCCAGCTAGTCAAGACTGTGCCCCTCCTTTTTTGGGGTAAATCGAGTGGCCTCTTAACACTCATCATTCTTGATCCCTCAGTCATCTTTGAGACTGCTATACTCTCCCCCTTCTTGAACTCCTTGCTTTCTTTGAGCTTGTCCTCTCCACACTCACCTTCACCTGATCCGATGGTGAGGTTTCTATTCCCCCCACCCTCTGCTCTCCTCTGTGTTTTCTCCTTGGCTCCTTCACCCTCCCTCGACCTTACTGAGACTCCCTGTGGAGTATACACCAAAATAACTCTATTTTGGTTTATACTCTCATCACTGCTTCACTGATTAAAATAACCTGATTTTTTCCCCGGTTTCATCCCCCATCCTTTTAATGTATTCTAAGTATGTTCTCTAAGTATAATTAAAATATTACATGCTACTGCTCAAACACCTCCCATAGCTCCCCATTTCTATCCTTCATAAAGTACAAAATTCCTTAGCACAATATTTGGGGCTTTCCATAATCTGACTCCAACACATCTTTCCAGCATTATATCATAAAACTCTTCCTCCTTCACCCTTTGATTTAACAAAGGAAGAATAAAAGGCAATGTACAACACAGATCCTTTCTGTGGATAATTGAGGCCCGACCAAACTTTTTATTTCCCCCAGAGCACCAACAAATGTTTTGATGAGAGATTTAATGAGAAAGGACATGTAGCTAGGTTAATGGCTAAGGAAATGAACAGAGGGACTGGGCCAGTAATGAGCACAGATGCTCTTAAATAGACCGAGCTGGAGACACAGGCTGTCCTCACCCATGGAATGTAAAGCCTGTGGAAAAAGCAACTATTCAGCTAGTGAAGGCGGAATTTGCAAATGTGCCTCAACACCTTTCCTAGAACACTGAAGTCTTCTAAAAATCATTATTAGTGGAATGACAGTTTCTGCCTTTCTCTAAGAAAAAGGCAGGGAGATGCTCCAGAACCCCGAACCTGACATGCTTCCCTTTGGTCTCCTATTATCTTTCTTTGCACTGATATTTTATGTCATCTCTTGCATAAAGCTAATTTTAGGGCAGTTTTCTCCACATCACTTTTTCTCAGAAGAAACTGATAATTTGGGGACAGAAGGAAAGTGAAGAAAATACATTAGGAAAAATGAAGGCTTGAATATTAAGAAAAAGTGGCATTGTGATAAAATGCAGACAAAAATTATTTTTCTGTTAAATCTTTAGGAGAAGAGGTATGATAAAGATTCTTAAACATCCAAGTCCTATTTTGGTTCACCTTGATCTACTTACATCAATTACACATTTATAATGAAGTTTAATTCTAACACACATGTTGAGCTCATACCTCAGTCTCCTACCCCACCACACACACACACAAATATACACATGATCATCCCATGTTTGAAGAAATAAGATAAATGAAGCTAGCATTTAAAGCTCACTCAAAATTATTTATACATATTTTTAACTGAAAATGAACACACATAGTTTGGATATACTTGCTTTGAGTACCACGAAAAGCAAAAGCAATGTAAGAAATGATACACAGAGTATTAAAGAAAGGAGATGATGTTTTGGTGTCATTTGGCTTTATTAAATGGTAAAAGTTTTATCACTTTGAAAAGCCATATATATGTTTTAAAAATTAAAGTGTATTGTAATAATCAAATTCAAATAAAGGTCAATGAAAAATTTGCAGACTTAATCACTTAAACATCTTACAATCCTTTTGAAATTAAGAACAGGAAAGTAATGCATAATTATCTAGTCTTTTAACCAATGAAAATTAGTTTATCAACATTAATTAAGTCTCCAACTGACATTAAAAGTAAATTAAGACTATTATTAAATTGATTTTGCAAAGGGCCAAACTGAGACAGAGAAATATCAAATGAATTTCCCAGGGTTATAGTCAAGTCAGTAGAAATTGGAACCTGTGGATTTTAATGTATTTTTGCATGGTTCTAATGATTATTAAAGTATGTCTTCTAAGCATAACAGTTAATGGCTTATTTACATAAAAATCTTTACCAGATCTCTCTTTTGAGAATCATGTTTCTTCTGGTTAATTCTTATAAAAGATTTAAGAACAAAATTTAATACATTTCTTGTGCAAAGTAATAAAAATAGATATTTTAAAAATTATTTGTATATATAAAATACAAATAGGTTTTGTTGTAAGCATAGAAAATACTAATTGGAAGCCAGGCACGGTGGCTCACGTTCATAATCCTAGCACTTTGGGAGGCCAAGTTGGGCGAATTGTCTGAGCTCAGAAGTTCCAGAGAAGCCTAGGCAATATGGTAAAATCCTGTTTCTACTAAAGTACAAAAAATTAGCCAGGCATGGTGGCGTGTGCCTACTCAGGAGGCTGAGGCAGGAGAATTGCTTGAACCCAGGAGGCGGAGGTTGCAGTGAGCCAAGATCATGCCATTGCCCTCTAGCCTGAGCAGCAGAGCGACACTTTGTCTTCCTCACCCCCGAAAAAAATACTGATTGGTATGAAAATAAGTGAAATTTAAGACAAACACCAGGGAAAACCATGACCCATTTCTTTATGACTTCCCCAACCCCCAAACATCATCAGTTCATGTTTTTCATCCTGGTTTGATTTCACTTATGTTTTCTGGCCATTTGAGGATTTCTTTTCATCTAAGTGATTTGATATTATTGTGATAATATTTTTTATCCAGAATTTTAGGATCTGCATTAGCATAGTCTGCATGTTGCCAGAGGTTGCCTAATTTTTCTTTTTTTTTTTTTTTTTGCTTTGTGACCTTGGAAAGGAGAAATAATTTCTAGCCCTTCTCCTTTACATTCAGGAACAGAGGCTGATGATACCTGTCTTAGCCAGAAGTTGAGTCCATACTCTCAGAGCCTGCGAGGAGGAAGGTGAAAAGATGTGGAAACTGGCAAAGATTGTGAAACAGAAAAGGGGAGAAGAACTGGACCAGGAAAGTGCAGATATTCCCTCAAGCCTAAACCCATCAGACCATCAAGGCAAAATGTTTCTCTGAATGGACATGTAGCTGTGCACTGGCTACCAATATTGCTTAGTAATCAACAAAGGGCATATGGCAGGGGAAGTTAAATATATCGGTTCATCTCTGATGTCTAAAATATTTAAACTATTAAACTCACATGGTTCAGTTCACAAACGCAGAAAATTTCAGGGTGAACTGGTCTTATGTATTTTCACAAAGATAAGTTTATCTTTAAACTTCAAAAAACTTATCTTTAAACTTCTAAATACTACTTAGCAAAACTGGAAATCTTTTGAATATTTAAATACTTTGGCATATAGATCTATGACAAAAAAGAAGCCATCCTTTTGATGAGTAACATTAATAATGCTGTTTCTGCAATATGTAAATCTATGCTATCTGTGAATTATGTCTCTCTTTGATGTACTTTCTCAAAACAAGATTATTTATCATAATAAATATTTTATTACACAAAACACGAGACATTTTTACAACATCTACTTTTCTCATTTTGTTTAACCCCGTTTTAAAATGTGCTAGGTATATTTAAAACAGAAACATAGCATGAATTTAGCTCAAGGAAGAGATCAGGACCATGGCATAATCTTGCACAGAGGTCAAGAGAGCGACTTGATGCTAAAATATTTTTCTCCCCCCAGGGATGGGTGCAGCATAATATACCACTGAATCTAGCAAATTCAATCTGTCAGGATGTCAGACCATTAACAAATAAAACAAGACAAACCATCAGGACTTCATTTGCATTCTTCTCTTTGATCTCCTTGGAAAACCAGAAGACAGCCTTTGTTCACTCTCTTGATTCAGATTAAGTCTCATTGGGTACACATTTCATAACACCCTGGACCTTACCTCATGCTACTAAAGTGCAGTTGCAATGATATATTTGTGAGATCAATGTCTAACTGCACCTCTAGCTTAAAAGATTCATTAGGGCAGAGTTGGTGTCTGTTTTGCCTTCAGATGTGGCTCCAAGCATCCAGCCAAGTACCAGCCTTTTAGGAAGTTTAGAGTAAATACACATTTTTTAATTGAACATGTAAACATAAATATATGAACATATTATATAATTACAGACTGGCTGGGCTGTACCATGCAATAATTCTTGTAATAGAGAAAACTGATGATGATCATTAGAACTGGTACAAATGTAAGAAGTAAAAGTTTCAGGATAAAACCTTGTTGACTATAATGCCAACTTATAGTCAATTTGAGATCTTGTCTGGGAAACAATTTGGCAAGAGTAATGGTTGTCAACTTTTACTTTCTGTTATGAATTAATTTGATTATTTTTACATTGTGCCTTTATTTTCTTTCCTCTGCCTTCTAAAATTGATTGATTTTTTTCTACAGGTAACTATGTAATGAGCTCAAGCAAATACCATTTTAAAATTACTACTTTTTGGTAAATAATATAGAAACAGAAATTCAGATTTAAAAACTTGTATATATTTTTTGATTTATATATGAAACTTTTTTCTTTTAATATTCAAGACATAACAGGTGCTATTTACAGTTCTGCATTTAACAATACAACCTCTGCAAGGAATTTTCTTTAAGAGATATTTACAATTTCTTCTTATCAACAAAACTATGACATGTAATTGGCAGAAGTCTGCCTGATGAAACATGGTTTAATTTAACACATACCCCTAAGAATATTTTCATCGGCATTTAGATATGAACCGTGGAGTTCTTGTGGCTATTATCCCCTTATCAATAAGTACCTATTTCAAAATGTTTTCAAATGAGTTTCAAAACCTGGTTACATTTAAAGGGAAATATGGGAGCTTTAATGAAATAAATTAACAGTGTCAGGTTATAATACATCAGGCAGATGAAAACAGACACTGCAACTGACAGAAGTCATAACGTGGGAGGTTTTTTGGCCCAAAGATTTCATCAAGATGATTATCTAAGATGAAGAAAAAAGAACTAGAAACAGTAAGAAAAAAAAAGTGAAAGCTGATACTTCAATCTGTAATACAGGCTTGATACTTACTGAGATGAATAAACTTAACTCTCTTTTGGTTCTCAGAAATGTTATTCTATAAGTCAAGTTGCAAAGGAGTTTAATTCACTTACAGTTAAATATTCAAAAATTATTCATGCCTCTTACATGGAGAAAGCACAATATATATTTCTCGAATGAAATTATGTCATGTAAGAAAGTTACTCCTTGTTGCTATTTTTTTTTCTTTCTATTTCTACTAACACCACTACATCACTTTTTGCGGAATTGTGGAGTTAGGGTCAAGCAACTTTATTTTGGGGTCTTTGTCATAGTTAGACATTTGAAAGGCTGGGACTAATCAGCAGAAGGGGTCACTGCAGGCTGCCCTACTTGGCAGCTTCATCATGTAGCTTTCCACTTTGAGAATTTGCTTGACATATCTTGAAAAGAGCCATGGTTTATGGAAACTCAAAATTTACCATAATTTTATTGTGAAAGTTGGACAAGAAGGAGTGTGGTCTCTGGGACCTGCATAAACTGGTTGCACAAATGAGGGATGGGATTACTATTTCTCTCATTTGAATATTTAGCTTTTCATATTTAAATGGGGCTGGCTACACTACTCCCAAATCTTAGGGTACAAAAAAGTCTTGGTCTCAGATGTACAGCTCTCTTTAGCATTGCCCTTAGGCTAAGAAAGGACAGGCAAGTTTGGAATGTGACAACTGTGGTTTAAAGGGATATTCCTTAGGTAGAGGAAGTAATATTTTTTTTTTTTTTAGAAAGAGGAACTTTTATGATTTCTCTCTATAAAAGAATGAAAGACTACAGAATACTACCTAGGCCAGTTGTGGTGACTCATGCCTGTAATTCCAGCACTTCGGGAGGCCAAGGCAGGTGGATCACCTGAGGTCAGGAGGAGTTTGAGACCAGCCTGGTTAACATGATAAAACCCCTTCTCTACTAAAAATGCAAAAATTTAGCCGGGCATGGTAGTGCATGCCTGTAATCCCAGCTATTCAGGAGGCTGAGGTGGAAGAACTGCTTGAACCCGGTGGTGGGGGTGCAGGTTGCACTGAGTGAAGGTTACCCTTCACTCCAGCCTGAGTGAAAGAGTGCAGTGAGCGAAGGTTCTACTTCACTCCAGCCTGGGCGAAACAGTGAAACTCCATCTCAGCAAACAAACAAACAAATGTTACCTATCTCACAAGGATAGCTGATGATACTGTCATTTATTTTGGAGGTGCTTTGAAAAGTGTCCAAGGTACAAGATGTCCCATTGAAATATTTATTATTATTAATAGCTAATATGTTAATGAATAATAGAGGTCTTTAAAAGGAGGTTTTAAAAGAAAAACATACTTCTATTGTAATATTTTATAAGTAGGGATGAAAATATAATTCCTGGATTAGATCCTTCTATTTTGCAAATGAGAAAAATGCTGAAAATGATATTATCCTGCAAAGTGATGTATATTATACCAGAGAAATTACTGGGGAACAGAAGTTCCACATCGCATCCACAAGACCCTTTTGTTCTAGTCAAATAGCTGGACTTTAATTCATTTGCAGAACTTGAAGTGTGTTTATTATGCAATTAATCAAGAGTGGCAGGGTTTCTAGAAGTTCACTTGAGGTGTCTTAAATTTTATTAGTTAAGGCAAACATTTATTAGATGGTCATGTGCTGCCAGTTTGTAAGTTGCAGAGGATTGAAAGACAAATATGACATTGTCTTTGTTTGAGAGCAGTAACCACTGAATAAAAGGCCCAAGGTGAGTACTTACACCGTGTAAACCACATCGGTGGTTTCTCTATAATAAATATTTAATCTTAAACTCTAAAAGAGGAATGAACACGTCTATACAAAGACAATCTTTTCCCTTCTAGTACAAAACATTTCTATGTCCCAGAACTGCAATAGAGATTTAAAAGAAGTAATGGATAAGGGCCCTAGACAAACCATGTCATGGGAGGGAGCGACAATAGTAGGAAGTAATTCTGTTTATGTGATGTATCATATGTGTTGACTTGCATATACTAAACCATCCTTGCATTCCTAGGATGAAACCCACTAGATCCTGATGTAATATCTTTTTAATATGCTATTAGATTAGGTTAGCTAGTATTTTATTGAGGATTTTTTCATCTGTGTTCATCAGGGATATTGGTTCGTAGTTTGTTTTTGTTTTTGGTTTTGTTGTTGTTAAATCCTTTCCTGGTTTTGGTATTAGGGCGATACTAGCTTCATAAAATGATTTAGGGAGGATTGCTTCTTTCGCGATCTTTTGGAATATTTTCAATAGGATTGATAAAATTTCTTCTTTAAATGTCTGGTAGAATTCAGTTGTGAATCCATTAGGGTCTGGACTTTTTGGGGGGCATTTTTTAAATTATTATTTCAATCTCGCAAGTTGTTATTTTTGGTCTGTTCAGAGTTTATATTTCTTCCTGATTTAATCTAGGAGAGCTGTTTATTTCCAGGAATTTATCAATATCCTCTAGATTTTCTAGTTGTGCTTGTAAGGATATTTATAGTAGCCTTAAATGATCATTTGTATTTCTGTGGTATCCCTTGTAATAGAACCCATTTTGTTTCTTATTGAGCTTATTTGTATCTTCTCCCTTCTTTTCTTGGTTAATCTTGCTAATGGTCTATCAATTTTATGTTTTCAAAGAACCAGCTTTTTGTTTCATTTATCTTTTATACACACACACACACACACACACACACACACACACATATATATATATATATATATATATATATATATATATATATATAGCAATTTCATTTAGTTCTGCTCTGATCTTGGTTATTTCTTTTCTTCTGCTGAGTTTGGGTTCAGTTTGTTCTTGTCTCTTTAGTGCCTTGAAGTGTGAGCTTAGGTTGTCTATTTATGTTCTTACAGACTTTTTGATGTAGGCTTTAACACTATGTACTTTCTTCTTATTATGGCTTTTATATCTCTACCATACCTAGCAGTGCAATTGTGTCTCTTTTGTGAGAAACTACCCACCAGCAGAAAGATCTAGAATTTAAGGCTTACTGTTTGATTCTTTTGTCCCACGGGGTGATCCCTTGATCTCATGTTCTCCCCCTTTCCCTAGGGATGAGGTTTCCTGGGAGCTGGATTGTGTGATTGTTATTGCTTTTCTGGGTCTAGCCACCCAGTGGGGCTACCAGCCTCTGGGCTAGTGCTGGGGATTGTCTGCTGCTTTTCCTTTTATATTTTGCACAGCCCCCTAAATCCATTTCAGCTCTAGGTAGAGTTAAATCCTTCTCACATGATCTGAGTTTTCAGATTCCCCAGTGGGGATGTGTGTTTGGAGGTAGGTTATTCCCCCCTCACACTTTGGGAACTCACAGTTTCTCTTCTGTCTGAGTTTGCAGTGGTATGCCATTTCTTTCAAAGCATCTGTAAATTCTTTTGGTTTTCCTGGTACATTCCTGTAATAGTTTTTAGAACAAAAGTTCACAGTGTGAATCTCCATACACTGTTCTGACCATCCAAGTGGGAGAAACATGTTAGCCCTGCTTACTATCTGCCTTCTTCCTGCAGCCTCTTGGGATGTGCAACTTTGAGATGTTTTTGCAGGCACAGCTGTCTTCAAACATTTTGAGGGCTGTCAGAAGAAGTGAATTAGTAGAGGTCACAGCTGTGAGTCTGGTAGTAAACACCTCTATATCATGATGGGGTTTCCAAATAATTTTTAGAGTTTCCAGCTCTGGTACAGGCTTTCTCCTGTCCCAGGAATTCAGGCAGAAGCTGACTACTCATATTTCAAAATAGATATAGATAGATGGATAAATAGTAGATTTCCAAATAGTAAGAAGTTATACTTGATAAGTGCTAAGACCCCTTCCTCTTCTAATAGTTTGTCATTCCAGATCTTTGGATTAGTAGGAGAATTTTGTGTCATTAAGATGAAGAGCCATTGACGAGCCATCTGAGTGTGGGAAAAGTTCATATATGGCAGTATTAATTTAGTTTTCACAACCCTATTTCCATGGGTTTTTCACAAAATTAGATAAATCAAAGCAATGAAATAATATAGTTTGTCAAATGAAGCCATTAAAACACTTATCACAGACCCAAAAGGTTAAAATTCATACCTGGTGTCTAATTTAAGAGAAAGGGTTTCTTAGAAAATGGGGGTGACTAGGTAGTAACACATTCTTTTATAAATGAAAATCAAATCACCATAGTAGCAAGCTCATAAACATCACAGGAGGTCCTAGGGAAGCTGTGAGAAAATGAACTATTACAGCCTAGTATAACATATCATAAGGAAACATAATGTTAAATAGTTTTAATCAATTGGAGATTTCCAGATATTTTAAAGGGGCCACAAATAGTACAATGTTTTTCAGCTATAAAATGAATTTTTGAATCTAGTCAGATCACAAATATTTTGTGCAAAATTAAAATTTCATACTTGAGGTTTTAAGAAGCCTCTAATAAAGGGGTGAGCTCAGTGATATTATGCTCCTGGTAAATGAAACTAATAGGAATGAAGGATGAGAGGAGTCCTAAATGAGGTATTTTTCCCTCTTATTTATTATAATCAGATTCTCACTTGTCTGTGTCATTGCCTGTGCCAGCCCATTGCACAGTGCTCAGTGGGGTCTCTGAAAGGGAAAGTTAATATTAAATGAAAACATTTCTTCTCTCTATACTTACGGCTTTCACTTAGTCTCTTGGGAACATATCAATTCTTTCTAGATCTTGTAGTCTATGCTCAGCCCGATCACTTGACTTGGAGTGCATTGACACAAAGGCAGATGATTCATGCAAAATCCACCTTCCTCTCAGCCTCCAACCCAAATAATAAAAATACCTGTGTCTGGTAAGTGAGTCTATTTGAAAATGAAATAAATATCACTGTTACTTCTATGGCTTGCGTAAATTAAACACTCAATTTGACGGGAAGCACATCTCAGTTTGTTTTTGGTGACTCAGGAATCACTCTGGGATTTTTAAGCTGGAGGGAATCATAAAGATCATACAGACCAGTGCTTCCCAAACCTGGCTCAGTATCAGAGTCACGGAAGGAACTCTAAAAATTCATATTACCTTACTGAGCTCACCCCTGATCTAGCAAAGTAGAATCTCTAGGCTTGGATCTGGCAATTTTCCCTAGTGACTGTGATCTGGGGAACAGAGATCTGGCCTTACATTTTATAGAGGTCTAGAGAAACTAGAGATTGTGCATTATGAATAGATTTAGGGTTATTGGATTAAATGACTTGCTCAGGCGGTAGTTAATGACAGCGCTATGGTCAGAATCCATACATCCCTAATTCCATGTTTTTTTTCACACCACCACCCACTGATATGGCCAACATCATTAAGCAGCATGTAATTTGTACCCATTCAGAAGCAAAACGTGTTCAGAAGTACTTATATCAGAATATTACATGGTCATCTCAGAATATCTCCTCACCACCACCACACACCACCCAGGCCTTTGAGCTTCCTTACTGCCTTTTACATACCTTTCTTCAATTCTGTTCTTTGACATTTTAATCATCTTCCAACAGAGTTCTCTGAACTTGCTGTTCTCTTTGGCTGTTTCACTGTCCTCTCTTAGGGCTTCCGAAGTCTATTCACTTGCTTTCACTCATTTTCAACCAAAACTGCTCCTCATAGAAGGGCTGGTTCTAATATTGTTTCTTCACCTTCCATCTTGTTTCTTCTTCTAGTCAAATGAGACTGCCATTGTATAGACTTTTGACAGTAAGGTTGTCTTGTCTTTTTCCTTTACCTCTGGTAGTATGTGAACTGTCACATTTACCGTGGGAGTGGATCTAACTGTGGTCATCCTGTGACCTATGCACATTCTTAACTGCTGTTGCAGTCAGTGGATAAAGGCTGTGTGTTTGAGGAAGGAAGCCTAGTGAGGCCAGGTGATTGTAAAAGTTGGCAATTAATTGGGATGCAGCAGAGAGGTATTTGTGGAGGAATACCTAAAAGATGATAGTCTGTATTTGAAATGAAGGTGCATTGACTCTGCAACTATATACTCGCTAGCACTGGATTTACAGTGAATTCTAACAGCATACCTATTGCTGGCACTGCCCAGCGATGAAAGATTCTATTTTCAAAAAATAGCTGTAGCTACTATTTTCATCCTTAGTACTGTGACAATTTTATGGTACCTTAAAGATAACTTTCTTTTAGACTTTGAAAGTAGATTAACAACTGATGGATGAAACACTTACATTAAAATAATTGATAAAGAGACATGGAAGTCATTTAATAATAAAAGACATGTGATTTTACATTCATAGCAGTTGCTGCTTACAGTCTCCTAGGTATGAAAGATTCCTATGTCTGCTTCTTACCACTGTTCCACTTGGTTAATTATAACTTCCCTTGTAGTTCATTCATTCACTTATTGAATAAGTTCACTTATTCAATAAGTATTTATTAAGCACCAAGCATCAAGGTACCATGTTAGGATGCAATCCTCAAGGGGCTCCTGGTCTCGTGAGGGGACTGTCTTGTGGACAGGCTACAATAAAAATCGTAACAGAGGCTGGCAGCCTGGTCTGTAGCCTTGTGTACTTATTTTTAAGCTCATAGAACTGTGTGTTTTGGTATTTTATTTTTAAGAAAAATATTATTTTTTAATGGGAACCATGCAGACTTCCTTCTTTCCCTCTCACTTTTCCTGAGGAAGAGAACAGTTGTCAATGATGAAGGGCAGTTGTAGCCAAGCAACACCAAGGGCTGGCTTCATGTTCCAGAGAGAGCAGACTGGGTCTCCTCCCGGTGGTTTCTCATGCTCTACGCATTAAGAGAAACCTCTAGCAATGAATTGAAGAAAGGATTCCTCAAAGTGTAGTTTTGGTCTTTGATTTTTAATAAATAAGATGTCACACACTAGCTTTCTTAGCATTAACGTGTAGAAACTCCTGTCGATCAAGAATAAGGCATACTTCACCCTTTTTAATGAACTACATATTAATCCATGGTGTGGATAGGTCTTAATTTTCTCAACCTTTCCCCTAATTTAGGTATTTAGCTCGTTTCTAATTGTTTTGCCATCATTAACAATTCTCAACACCATATCCTCATATCCATTCTCTCATGCCACTTAGATCTTTGAGAGACCCTGTTGCAGCAAGCATAGTTGATTGACAGCCTCTTGCTCTTTAGGTTCATCACTGTGACCTTCGTAATGAGGCTATTCCTAATGAGGATTTGTAATCCTAGCCAGTGACTGAGTGTGTCTCATTCTTTCCCAATGCAGGACTCTTCCAATGGGCAGTCTTTGCTTGGGGACTCCTTACCAGCACAGCTGAAATGTTCTCAGAATTGTGCTGCAGTCTCAGGCTCTTCTTACCCAATCTTTCCTTCCTTTCTCCTTTCACAGGTATCAGATCCGCATCACAGTCCATATAGTTTCCACTTACTCTTGCTCCCTCTGCCATTGTTCTTCATAGGCACTTTCTCCAATAAATCTTTTGTATGTTAATCTTGATTTGGCATCTGCTTTTCAAAGGACCTTAACTAGCACATTGAGCTTTTCTTTCCATGCATATTTTTTATTTTAACAGATGTTTTCAGATTGTTTTCAAAAAAGGCAGTACAAATTTACATTTTCATCAGCAGCGTACAAAGATACCCCCTTTTCTCTAACTGCTCATCAGTGATTGGTAAGATCAACCTTTGAGTTTTTGCCAGTCTGATAGGTACGAAGTGAATCACACTATTAGTGTATTTTAGAGTCTTCTCTTTCATTTTTGCTTTTAAGGTGTTCTTTTCTGTGAATTGTCTATGTATATCCTTTGCGTTTTGGGTAATTTTATTCTTATCAACTTTTAATCACAATTTAGGTATTATATCTGAAGAAGAATGTTAAATTATAAGTTTTAACTAGGGCACTAAGTTATCACAAATATAACAGACCTTTTACGAATGGCCAGAGCAAGAACATTAAAAAGTTTTGTAACCCATAGTTGTCTCAATTAAGCTGAGAATATAAAGGCTGTTGGAGGAGAAAATGTTTTAGAAAGAGCTATGAGATCTTCCCTTCACCTTGGGTTGAAAAAGGTCTTAAGTAGGACTACCTGAAGAACATGTGTCATTTTTGGTTAGAGAAATGTACTAGTATGTAACTCCTGTGTGAAAAATTACAAGGCAGAGACTAGTTGGATGCCCTGACAGAGAGAAAAACAGAGAATGTTTGTTTGCCTTAGGGGGTCTGCAGTCCCAGAGCTGTCAAAGCAAGAAATATGTGAATGTTTCTAACTGACCTGATAAGGTTCCCAAAAGGAAAGATAGCTGGCCCAGAGCTGTTTTAAATCCTTGCTGGAGGTGTTGCAGGTGTTCCTGGACACCAGAAGACAGTCTATATTGAATGGACCACAAGAAAACTAGACCTGATGGTGCAGCTAGAGGAAACTGCATCCCCCATGTTCAAGAACATACACTAAAATAGTCTTTGTAGGTACCTCTAAAGGACTCATGAAAGACCTAATATTTTCCACATCTACATTTTGTATATTGATTTTTAAATTAATTTTAAAATTTTGAGATAATTATAGGTTTACTTGCAATTGCAAGAAACAATAGAGGTTTCTTTTATACTTTTAGTTTCCCCTAATGCTAACATCTTGTAAAACTATGATACAATATCAGAACCAGCTTATTGACATTGATGCAATCAAGGGGCAGCATGTTTTCTTTACCATGAGGATTCCTCTTGTTGCCCTTTTATAACCACACCCACTTCCCTCCTGCCCACCACTCCTTTCTTAACTGCCAGCAACCATAAATTTGTTCTCCATTTCTGTAATTGTGTCATTTCAAGAATGCCATGTAAATGGAAGCAAATAGTATGAAACCTTTTGAAACTGGCTTTTTAAAAAATCAGCATAATTCTTTGGACATTCGTCTAGGTGGTTGTGTTTATCAATTACCATTACCTTTTATTGCTTTATAGTGTTCCATATAGGCATACCACAGTTTGTTTAACCATTCCTGTTGAAGAACATCTGGACTGTTTCCAGCGTTTGGTGTTCAATGAATAACGTTGCTATAAAGTTTCATGTACAGGTTTTTATGTCAACATGTTTTCATTTCTTTGTGATAAAGCCGCCGGAGTGCCATTGCTGGATCATATGGTCATATAACTATATGTTTAGTTTTTTGTTTTTTTTTTTTTAAAGAAACTGTTTTCTAGAATGGTTGTATTATGCAATATACAGCAATATACAAATAATATAATTTACCAGCAATATACAAATAATATAATTTACCAGCAATATACAAATAATATAATTTCTCTTCACCCTTGCCAGCATTTGGTGTTATTACCATTTTTTGTTTTAGTTATTTTGATAGGTGTATGGTGATATCTGATGGTAGTTTTCCCTAATGTTTAAGTTATTTTAGGTTTTCCCTAATGACCAACAATGTGAACAACTTTTCATGTATTTATTTTCCATTTCTACCACCTTTTTGTGTAAATGTCGTTTTATGTCTTTTGCCCATACTCAAATTGGATTTTTTTTTTTTTTTTTTTTTTTTACTGTTGAGCTTGAGGGTTTTGATATATGCTACATATTTGTCCTTGGTCAGATGTGTAGTTTGCAAATGCTTTCTACTGCTCTGAACTTGTTTTGTTCTGTTTAATAGCTCCTTCACAGACCAAAAGTTTTTAATTTTGATGAATTTTATCAATTTTCCTTTTATAGATTGTGCTTTTGGTGTCAGATCTAGCAACTCCTTGCCTAGGTCTAAATCCAGGAGATTTTCTCCTATTTTTTTTTTCTTTTCCTTTTTTTGAGATGGAGTCTCACTCTGTCACCCAGGCTGGAGTGCAGTGACAAAATCTCAGCTCACTACAACCTCCTTCTTCTGGGTTCAAGCGATTCTCCTGCCTCAGCCTTCTAAGTAGCTGGGACTAGAGACATGCGCCACCATTCCCAGCTAATTTTTTTTGTATTTTTAGTGGACACAGGTTTCACCATGTTGGTCAGGCTGGTCTTGAACTCCTGACCTCATGTGATCCACTTGTCTTGGCCTCCCAAAGTGCTGGGATTACAGGTTTGAGCCACCATACCCAGCCTCCCATTTTATTTTCTAAAACTCTTACAGTTTTATGTTTTACATATAAGCGCATGATCCATTTTAATTTTCATATGAGATGTGAGAATTAGGTTGAGTTTCTTCTTTTCCCCCCCTATATATATCCAGTGGCTCCATCACTGTTTGTTGAAATAGGTTACCTTTTCTCTCTTGAATTGTTGTGGCACCTTTGTCAAAAATCAGTGAGATATATTTGTGTGGATTCGTTTCTGGGTTCTTTATTGCATTTCATTGATCTATGTGTCTATCCCTTTGCAAATACAACACAATCTTGACAGCTGTGGCTATATAGTAAATCAGTAGACTGATTCTTCCCACTTTATTCTCCTTCTCAAAATTTACAAGACTATTCTGGTCCTTTTGCCTTTCTATGTAAATTTTAGAACAATCTTATCTATATCCAGAGAAGATCTTGATGGGATTTCAGTTGGAATAATGTTAAATTCAGATGAATTTGAGGAGAATTGACCTATTTACTAAGTGTTTCAATTTATAAATATGGTGTATCTATTTATATAGATGGTTAAAATTTTCGTTCATCACCATGGTGTACATCAGCATTTTAGCTCACAGTTTCTGGGCATGTTGCGTTAGACTTATACCTAAGTATTTCAGTCTTTTGAGTGATCACAAACTGTAGGCTACCTTAAATTTTGCTTTCCATGGGTTCATTGCTAGTGCATAGAAATACAAAATTTTCATAAATTTATTTTGTATCATGTAATCTTGCTGAACTCATTTATAAGTTCTAAGAGTTCTAAATTTTTTTCTTCAGATTTTCTATGTAGAGAATCATGTCATTTGAAAATAGGGACAATTTTATTATGTTCTTTCTGATTTGTATGACTTATTTCACTGTTTTGCTCTATTGAACCAGCTAGAACTTATAGCACTATGTTGAAAAATTATTGAGAGTGGAATCCTTGCTTTGATGCTAATCTTATAGGAAAGGTATTCAGTCTGTTACCACTTAGAAAAATGTTAGCTTTTTATCAAGTCGAGAAAGATCCCTTCTTTTCCTCTGAAAATGGTAAACATCTGAGTAAATGCAAAAGACTTTGTGCATTTCTGCTTTTTTCCTCTTAACGACTTTATACATCATGTAACTTTTTTAAAGTAAAAATTAGAACACTGACATTTTGGGTTTATAATATATGTAGGTGTATTTCCTTTAAAAACTTAATATTATGATTAGGAAAATGTTTAATTGCTCTATATTATTTTAAGATTTCTAGATTTTACAAGAAGTAATAAAATATGAACACTAAGCAAAACATGAAAAGTTAGGAAAATATAATAAAATGGCAGATCAAACCTAAACATATCAATAACTATATTAAATGTTAATTGGTTAACCATATCAATTAAAAGACAGATTTTTGGAACAGATAAAAAAGATGCAATCATATAGTGTCTATAATGGTTATATTTAAATGAAAAGACACAGGCTCAAAGTAAATGATGGAAAAAGATATACCATGCAAACAGTAAGCATTAGGTTAGCCTGGCTATATTAATATCAGATAAAATGGATTTCAAGACAAAGAATATTACTAAAGATAAAGGAGGACATTTTTATAAAATTAAGGGGTTAAGCTTACTAACATAGCTTCAAAGTGTATAAAGCCAAAATGTACAGGATTAAAGGAGAAACAGATAAATATACATCATGATTGAAGATCTCTCTCCCTCCCCACAGATAATAGAATCACTAGACAAAAAAATTTACTAAGGTCATAGAGAAGTAAACAGTATTATCTACCACACTGAATACTTTTCATATAACACCATAATAATGGAGGAATACACTTTATTCTCAAGAGTATATTTTATATAATTCCATTTAAATAATATTGTTGAAATGGCAAAATTACAGAAATGAAGAACAGATTAGTGGTTGCCACAAAGTTACGGAAGGAGTGTGGGCAAGTGGATGTGCTATAGAAGGTCAACATGAGGGATTCTTTTGGTGAAGGAAATATTCTGTATTTTGATAGTATCAATGTCAATATTCTAGTTGTGATTTTGTACTGTATTTTGTAAAATGTTGAGGGGGAAACTAGGTGAAGTGTGTAGGTGATCACTCATTTCTTTCAACTGTATGTTAACCTATAATTATTTCAAAATGAGAAGCTTAATTAAAAATCAATATACTCACACTTGTAATCCTAGCTACTCAGGAGGCTGAGATGGGAGGATCACTTGAGCCACTGAACTCTATTCTTGGGGACAGAGTGAGACCTCTATTTCTTAAAAAATTATCAAGGAGGCGGAGCAATGTAACCCTCTATCAATCATCTCCGGCTACAGGAACACCAAACTGAATAGCTATCCACAGAGGAAATCACCTTCATAAGAACCAAAAATTAGGTGAGCAATCACAGTTATCTGGTTTTAATATCCTATCAAGGAAAGGGGCACTGAAGAGGATAGGAAAGATAGTCTTTCTTGAATTACCTATGCCACACCTCTTCCACTCCCTGGCAACACAGCACGGCATGGAGAGAGAATCTGTACATTTCGGTGAGGGAGAGCCAAGTGACTGTGATGCTTTGCATTAGAAGTCAGCATTTCTAGGGTACTAAATAAACTTGAAAGCAGTCTAGGCCTCAAGGACTGGGTAAGTCCTGGTGCTGTGCTGGGCTCAGAGACAGTGGACTTGAAGTGCAACATGACCCAGTGAGACATCAGCTGGGGTGACCAAGGGAGTGCTTGTGTCACCCCTCCCCCAACTCCAGAGACTAAAGAAGAGAAAAGAAGACTTTGTCTTGCAACTTGAATACCAGTTCAGACACAGTAAAATCAAGCACTAAGCAGAGTCCTGAAGTCCACATTCCAGGCCATACCTCTCGGATAATATTTCTATACCCACCCTGGGTCAGAATGGAACCCACTGGCCTGAAGGAAAGGACCTAGTCCTAGCGGAATTCACCACCTGCTGACTAAAGAGCCTTTGGGCCTTGAATAAACATCAGTGGTAGCCAGATGGCAGTCACCACAGGCCTTAGGCAAGATCTAGTATGATACGCTTCAAGCATGACCCAGCAAATTCCCAGCTGTGGTGGCCACAGACTTCATGACAAAAATCCTCAGAAATTGGGGTATAGAAGGAATGTACTCAACATAATAAAAGCCACATATGATAGACCCACAGCTAGTATCATACTGAATGGGGAAAAAACTGAAAGCGTTTCCTTTAAGATCTGGAACAAGACAAGGATGCCCGCTTTGACCACTGTTATTCAACATGGTACTGATAATGCTAGCTACAGCAATCAGAAAAGAGAAAGAAATAAAGGGCATACAAGTTGGAAAGAAAGAATTCAAATTATCCTATTTTCAGATGATATGACCTCATATTTTGAAAAACCTAAAGATCCCACCAAAAAACTATTATAACTGATAAACATAGTCAGTAAAGTTGCAGGATACACAATCACACAGAAAAATAAGTAACACTGCTATATGCAACAGTGAACAATCTGAAAAACAAATCAAGAAAATAATCCCATTTAAAATACCTATGAATAAAATACCTAGGAATAAACTTAACCAAAGAAGTGAAAGATTTCTACAATGGAAACTAGAAAACTTTGAGGAAAGAAATTGATAAGGACACATAAAAATGGAAAGATATTCTATGTTCATAAATTAGAGGAATCACTATTGTTAAGATATCCATATCACCCAAAACAATCTACGGATTCAGTGCAGTCTCTACCAAAATACCAATGACATTCTTCCAGAAATAGAGAAAATAATCCCAAAATTAATATAAAACTGCAGAAGACCAAGAATAGCCAAAGTCATCCTACGCAAAAATAACAAAACTAGAGGAATCACATTATCTGGCTTCAAATTATATTACAAAACTCTAGTAACCAAAACAGCATAGTACTGGCATAATAAAGACATAGATCAATGGAACAGAATAGAGAAGCCAGAAACAAATCTATACATCTACATGAAACTCATTTTTGACAAAGGTTTCAAGAACATACAATGGGGAAGAGATAGTTTCTTCTATAAATGATGCTGAGAAAACTGGATATCTACAAAGAAGAATGAAACTAGACTCCTATCTCTTGGCATATACAAAAAGAAAATTTAGACTCAAATCTAAGACCTTAAGCCATGAAACAAAAGAAAACATTGGGGAAACTCTCCAGGATACTGGTCTGGGCAAAGATTTCTTGGATAATACCCCAAAAGCACAGGCAACCAAAACAAAAATGGGTAAATGAGATCACATAAAGTTAAAAAGCTTCTGCACACAAGGGAAACAATCAACAAAGTGAAGTGACTACCCACAGAATGAGAGAAAATATTTGTGAACTACTTATCTGACAAGGAATTAATAACCAGAATATATAAGGAGCTCAAACAACTTAATAGAAAAAAGAATTTAATCATCCAATTAAAAATGTACAGAAGATCTGATTAGACATTTTTTGAAAGAAGATGTACAAATGACAAACAGGTATATGAAAAGGTGCTCAACATCACTGATCATTAGAGAAATGCAAATCAAAACCATAATGAGATATCATCTCAGCCCAGTTAAAATGGCTTTTATCCAAAGACAGGCAATAATAAATGGATGCTGGCAAGGATGGGGAGAAAGAAGAACCCTCATATACTGTTGGTGAAAATGTAAATTTTGTTTTTGTTTTTGTTTTTGTTTGAGATGGCGTTTCACTCTTACCCAGGCTGGAGTGCAATGGCGGATCTCGGCTCACCACAACGTCCACCTCCTGGGTTCAAGCAATTCTCCTGCCTCAGCCTCCCGAGTAGCTGGGACTACAGGCACGTGCCACCACGCCCAGCTAATTTCTGTATTTTTTTTAGTAGAGATTGGGTTTCACCATGTTGACCAGAATGGTCTTGATCTCATGACCTCGTGATCCACCCACCTCAGCCTCCCAAAGTGCTGGAATTACAGGCGTGAGCCACCGCGCCCAGCCGGAAATGTAAATTTTATAACTACTGCGAAGAACAGTTTGGAGGTTCCTCAAAAACTAAAAATAGAACTACCATATGATCCGATGATCCCACTGCTAGGTTTATACCCCAAATAATGGAAATCAGTATATTTATGAGACATCTGCACTGCCATGTGTATTGCAGCACTATTCACAATAGCCAAGATTTGGAAACAACCTAACTATCCATCAACAGATGAATGGATAAAGAAAATGTGGTACATATACACAATGGAGTACTATTCAGCCATAAAAAAATGTGATTTTGTCATTTACCGCAACATGAATGGAACTGGAGGTCATTGTGTTAAATGAAATAATCCAGACATAGAAAGACAAACTTCACATGTTTCTACTTAATTGTGGGAGCGGCCGCAGGTCATGTGACTGGAGGGGCTCCTGACGGACGCAGTCCCTCCTCAGCGCTGCCTGAGCGCCCAGCCCGACCCCGGCCATGGGGTGCTGCTACAGCAGCGAGAACGAGGACTCGGACCAGGACCAAGGAGCGGAAGCTGCTGCTGGACCCTAGCCCAGTCCCCCTACCAAAGCCCTCAATGGAGCTGAGCCCAACTACCACAGCCTGCCTTCCGCTCTCACAGATGAGCAGGCCCTGCTCTCTTCCATCCTTGCCAAGACAGCCAGCAACATCATTGATGTGTCTGCTGCAGACTCACAGGGCATGGAGTAGCATGAGTACATGGACCGTGCCAGGCAGTACAGCACCCGCTTGGCTGTGCTGAGCAGCAGCCTGACCCATTGGAAGAAGCTGCCACCTCTGCCATCTCTTACCAGCCAGCCCCACCAAGTGCTGGCCAGCGAGCCTATCCCATTCTCCGATTTGCAGCAGGTCTCCAGGATAGCTACTTATGCCTACAGTGCACTTTCTCAGATCCGTGTGGACGCCAAAGAGGAGCTGGTTGTACAGTTTGGGATCCCATGAAGAGAGGGGTCCTTGGACAGCTCTTCTCCTCTCTTCATCCCATCTCTGCCCCAACCCCCGGCCTCCAGCCTTACTGTGGCTTGTATAGTACCCTAACCTGCTACTAATCACAGAGAAAAATGTGAAGGAGGAGGAGAAGAGCAAGGCTAGAAGCCTGAGCAAGTGAGGGTAGAACCTTTTGGGACTGGCCTTTGAAGCCCTGGCCAGGGATAGGGTTGGGGCCAAAAGGACAGGGCCTGGTATGTTTTCATAGTCATTGAGAATGTGAAGATACCAATCTGGGTGGGGGGAGATCACCAGGGGACCTAGGGAGATCCCCTTCCCACCCTCTCTCTTGGCCTCAGAGTCACTCCTGCCCCCTCTCCCTGACTTGGTGCTCACATGCACCTCGCTAGGGTTTGTGACCAGGGTCTGGGTGAGCTTGAATTGGAATGAATTGAGTTTGTATTTCTAGAACCCTAGGTTTTTACATGTTTGGTCTTTTTTTGTTTTGGTTTGTCACCCTCGATAAAGGAAGTATATTCATCCAAGTGCTGTTTCTGGCCCGTCTATCCTACCCATTCTACTTTTGAATACTCAGGTCTATGAGAGTGAGATGGGGGGAAGGAAGCATCTTCCAGGGGCACTGAAGATGAATCCAGGACATAAGGGTTTAGGGTATCAGCTCTTAGCTGAGACCTGGCTTGGGCTAACCTCAGATTGGATGAGACCGTTCTTGTCTTTTGTCCAGTGATGATGGGAACACTGTCAAAGCTGAACAGACCTGAATGTGAGGCAGCTTTGACTCTTGGGGCCCTGCCTTAGACTTGGTGGAATTACCAACAGCCCCTGGGGGGTGAAGGGAGACACCAGTGGTGTGGGGGTGGGGAGTGAAAGCAGACCAGGCTCTTCTGGGAATATCTAATATGGAGTCAGTAAACATGTTTTTTAAGCAGAAGATTGTTTTTATCAAATAAAATCTTAAGCAGAATCCCAACATATTAAAAAAAGAATTGTGGGAGCCAAAAGTTAAAACAATTGAGCTCATTGAGATAAAGGGTAGAAGGATGGTTGCCAGAGGCTGAGAAATGTAGTGTGAGTAGGGGTATGGGGCTGATTTACAGCCACTAAAATATAGTTAGATACAATAAATAAGATCTAGCATTTGATAGCACAACAAGGTGACTACCATTAGCAATAATTTGTTGTACGTTTTAGAATAACTGAAGGGGTACAATTTGATTGTTCATAATACAAAGAAATGATGAATGCTTGAGGTAATGGATACCCATTTACCCTGATATGATTATTACATATTATATGCATGTCTGTATCAAAATGTCTCATGCACCCCTAAACATATACAACTACTATGTATCCATAAAAATTAAAAATTAAAAGAATGTATAAAATATAAATAAAAGAGAGATTATTCTGAATTATTTGAGTGACCCAATTTAAGTATGTGCTCCTTAAAAGCAGAGAACTTCACCTGGCTGGAAGCAGAAACAGACTGCTTCAGAAGCGGGAGTCAGAGAGATCAAAGAGTGTGTGGGACTTGTTCTAGCATTGCTGAGTTTAAAAGAGTTTATGTGGGAAGACATGTGAGTAGCCTCTAGAAGCTGAGAACCACCCCAAGCTGATGACAAGCAAGGAAATAGGAATTTTAGTTCTTCAATTGCACGGAACTGAATTCTGCCAACTTAAATTATCCTAGAAACAGAGCCTCCCCAAGAGCATCCTGAAAAAACACAGCTCTACTGACAACTTGATTTAATCTTATGAGATTCTAAGGAGAAAGCACAGGTGAGCTTGGTACCTAGACTCCAACTACAGAAACTATGAGATAATAAATGGGTGTTTTTAAGCTTCTAAATTTGTGGAAATTGCCATATACAATCTGTATTCTCATGGAGGGAATTTATCACATTTTTCCAACATTATATGATAATTTGGGACTTTATTTTCAGATTTTATATTCCAATATTAAATAGATGCCAAAGAATGGGGAAATAAATCAACATACAAAAGAGTATATGCCGACTGTTAAAACAAGCCTCAACGCATTATAAAAAATGGATAGCCATTTTCACAGCCTTAGCCATTGTTTTGTGTGGGCTCTATCAAGTCCAGGGCAACCAGGGACTGAAGCAGTCACCTGGTACAGCCCAGCAGCTCTATAGAGAAGAGATTAGACTGCTTATCACGTGGATCCTAAATCCCATTTCTCTTCACTGGGCAGAATCTCTGACAGGAGCCTCCAGTCACTCCTGCCAGTATTTTCTGGACAACAGGGGTTTTCAAATCTCCCTGGGATAAAGCTCCCAGAGGGAGAAACAGGCCACCATCTTTGCTGTTTAACAGCCTTCACTGTTGACACCTTCAGGTACTGGAAAATCCAACATGACTGGGGACTGGAGTGGACCCCCAGCATACCACACCAACCCTGTGGAAAAGTCGACTCTTTGTTATGAGGGTCCCTGATCCCATGTCTTCTCACTGGGTGGGTCCTCCAGGCCTGGATCTCTAGCCACCCTCTGTTGGGGATATTGAGCCAGTAGTAACTCTACAACTCCCTGGGACAAATCTCCCAGTGGGAGGGATGCGCTGCCAACTTTGGTGTCTCACAACCCTTGTCCTTGCTGTCTCCAGGCTCTAGAGAGTCTGTGGAGACCAGGGGCTGGTTCAGATCCCAGCATAGAGCCACCACCTCATAGAAAAGTGGCCAGACTGTTCTCTAGGCAGATCACAGTCCTCATTTCTCCTCACTAGGCAGGACCACCCAACCCAGGACTCCAGCACAACCCCCCACCTCTGCCTGATCACCATAGTCAGAGGTAGCCCAGCATTTCTCCAAGGAGGAAATCTCAGTCAACCCACAGCCCCTCCATTGTTACAGTTGCAGTGGTATTGCCCCAACAGCCCTTAGGCTGGGGAAGGAGCAAAGGGCCAAGTCATTACACTGGCACCTCCAGCACACCATATCCCCACATGGAGAGAAGTCCAGCCCCTCTTTCCTGAGGACTCCCCCCACCACCCACCAACCACTCTTTACTAGGCAGGACATTAAAATGTCCATACTGCCCAAAGCAATCAGTATTATTTCTTTCAAACTAACAATGACATTGTTCACAGAACTAGGAAAAAATCTATTTTAAAATTCATGTGGAACCAAAAAGAGCCTGAATAGCTAAGGCAATCCTGAGCAAAAAAGAACAAAGCTGGAGGCATCATGTTACCCAACTTCAAACTATACTACAGGGCTATAGTAATCAAAACAGCACAGTATCAGTACAAAAACACATACACAGACCAATGGTACAGAATAGAGAGCCCAGAAATAAGACCACGGACTTAAAACCATCTGATCTTTGACAAAGTTGGCAAAAACAAGCAATGGGGAAAAGCTTCCTTTTCAATAAACAGTACTGGGATAACTGGTTAGCCATACATACATGATTAACCAGACCCCTTTCTGACACCATATACACAAGTCCAACTCAAGATGGATCAAAGATTTAAATGCAAAACCCAAAAGTATACAAACCCTGGAAGATAACCTAGGCATACCATTGTGGACATAGGATTGGGCAAAGATTTCATGATGAAGACACCAAAAGCAATTGCAACAGAAGCAAAAAGTAACAACCGAGATCTAATTAAACCAAAGTTATTCTGCAAAACAAAAGAAACTATTAACAGAGTAAACAGACAACCTACAAAATGAGAGAAAATATTTGCAAACTATGCACCTGACAAAGGTCTAATATTGAGCATCTATTAAGTAACTTAAATAAGTTTACAAGCCAAAAACGAACAACTCCATGAAAAAAGTGGGAAGAGGATATGAAGACTTTTCAAAAGAAGACATATATGGAGCCAGGAAGCACATGAAAAAAGCTGACATCATTGATCATTAGAGAAATGTAAATCAAAAACAGAATGAAATACCATGTCATACCAGTCAGAATCTATTACAAAGCCAAATAAATAACAAATTCTGGTGAGGTTGTGAAGCAAAGGGAACGCTTACACTGTTGGTGGGAATGTCAATAATGTTTGACCATTGTGGAAAGAAGCATGGCAATCCTCAAAGAGCTAAAAACAGAAATACCATTCAACTAAGAAGTCCCATGCCCCATTACTGGGTATATACCCAAAGGAATATAAATCATTCCACCATAAAGACACATGCACACAAATGTTCACTGCAGTACTATTCACAATAGCAAAGACATGGAATCAATCTAAATGCCCATCAATGATAGACTGGATTTTTAAAATGTGGTACATATACACCATGGAACACTCGGCAGCCATAAAAAAAGAGATCATGCCCTTTGCAGGAACGTGGAGTTGGAGGCCATTGTCCTTAGCAAACTCAATGCAGGAACTCAAATGCAGAAAACCAAATACTGCATATTCTCTTATAAATGGGAGCTAAATTATGAGAACACATGGACAAAAGAGGAGAACAACAGACACTGAGGCCTATTTGAAGGTGGATGGTAAAAGGAGGGAGAAATTTGGGAAAAATAACAATTGGGTACTAGGCTTAGTATATGGGAGATGAAATAATCTGTATAACAAACCCCCGTGACTTGAGTTTACCTCTAGAACAAACCTGCACATGTGCATCTGAACCTAAAATAAAAATTGAAAGAAAATTGCAGAGTAGATTTTAAATGTTCTCACCAGAAAAAATAAGCATATGAGGTAATAGATACCTTAATTTAGCCATTCCCCAGTGTGTGTGTGTGTGTGTGTGTGTGTGTGTGTGTGTGTGTATGTATATATATATATGTGTATATATATATATATGTTATGTTGCACATTCTAATTATGTCGTTGTCAATTTTTAAAAATTAATTAATTTTTAAAAATTATGGGCCAGGCTCGGTGGCTCATGCCTGTAATCCCAGCACTTTGGCAGGCTGAGACAGGTGGATCACCTGAGGTCAGGAGTTTGATATCAGCCGGACAACATGGTGAAACTCTGTCTCTACTAAAAATACAGAAACTAGCCAGGCGTAGTGGAGGTGCCTGCAGTCCAAGCTACTTGGGAGGATGAGGCAGGAGAATCGCTTGAGCCTGAGAGGTAGAGATTTTAGTGAGCCAAGATAGTGCTGCTGCACTCCAGCATTTATCATTCCTTTAAGGCCAGACAAAAAGGATAGCCAATTGTGACAGCACCATTTGTTAAATTAACTCCCACTTTTCCAATTATATGAAATATCTTTATCACATATGAGATTCTCATATATTTGGGGAATCTATTTCTGGAGTTTCTTGTTTCACTGATCTATTTTCCTAGTTGTCTGTCAGCACTGATTCGTTCCAGTCGGTTTCGATTTCAGACTACTCTTGTGCTCCCTCACTAGTGTTCTTTTGCATTTCCTTAACTGTTCTTGGGTATTTAATTTTTCATATGTACCTTGAGATTATGCCCTAGTTCTGTTGCTTTACCCATGCCCCCCAAAGCCTTGTCGGAATTCTGATCGGAAATCATTTCATTTATAAATTTTATGGGAATGAACATCCATGTTATATGTCAATGAAGAACATGGCATTTTCATTCATTCAGATGTTGTTTATAATAACATTTTATGGTTTTCTTCACCTAGGGCTTTTGGCTACTGTGAATAGCATTGCTTTCCATTTGTATTTCTAGTTTTTTTTTTTATCAACATGGAGAAAACTACTACTTTTAATCTACCCACTTTACCTAATTTTACAATTTATTTTCATTTTTTAAACTATTGAATTTTGTGTTTTCTAGGTTTACAATCATATCATTGACAAAAGAAATTCAATACTTAACATCACTTAGAAATGTTTTGGTCTTAATGGATTAAAATCAATATGTTATCAAATAATAGCATCAGTGTCTATTTTAATTTCAATAGGTTCAGTATTACACAATTTTGAATGATATTTGCTATTGGTAATTGGTAAATAGTATTTGCACATTTTACTTCTGCTTTCATATAAGAATTTTACTTGGTTTTAAATAAATAGCTGCTGAATTTTACCAAAGATAAGTTTCTGCATCTATGCCACATTTGTCCTTTAATTTGTTAATGCAAGTGGTAATATTTAGTCCTGATATTCAACCACCCCAATATTCTGGAAATAAGCTCTATAAATGAGAATTTCTCACTATTTTTCTTTTCTTTCTCATTCTTTTCTGTCATGAAATCTGTGTTCTGATATATTTGCTTCTTGATTAAAATCATTCTTAGAGTTTCTTCTTCAGATATGGGGGTGATCTCAAAAACTAGCAAATGCACAATTATCTTTCTGTCATTCTAATTGGGAAATGTTGTCTAATAGGAAAAGACTGTGTATGCAAACTTTGGGGCATACAGTTTTTGATCTCTTTTTGTTTTGCCATGATCTAACTTCCAATTTTGCATGAGGAGATTAATGCCAGTCTGACTTTACTTTTTAAAATACTTAGTTCTTTCTCTTTGAAAGCTTGTAAGAAAGTATTTTTCATTTATTTAAAAACATTCATTGAGTGCTTACTATGTGGGAGGTGCTATTCTGGGCCAAGCCATAAATTTAAAAAGTGGTCTCAGCCATGTTCTTACTTTCAAATTTACCCTATTTTAGGCTTTGGGGCATGTTTGGGACATGATGATCCCTTATAATCTGAAGACCAGTTTCTCCCTTCAGCTTAGTGATTTTTTTCCTATTATTTTCTATTTTTTAATAATTTGTTTAATTTTTGCCTCTCTTCTAGTGTACATGTCTTCTAATGTTATTTGCATGTTTGGTCTTCTATACTTATCTTACAAGTTGTTTATATTTTTACTTATTATTTCTGTATTTGTATATGCTTGCTTTGAGCTGTGAGATATTTCTCCTACTTGATTTTCAGTTCACTAACTTGTTTCTATATTGGTGCCCTCTTCTCCTTAAATTCACACCTTGAATGTTTTAAATTTTTTCTTTTTTGGTTACATAAATGTGTTGGCTAGTTATCTTTAGGAGTCATACTTTTTAGGGAAAATTCCGAGACACTTTTACTCCTCTCTGACTTCTAGGCTCCCTTACATGTGTTCTTGTTTTCCCTTGCCTGCTCAATGGGTCTCCGATCCAGTTGCTGGGGTACCTTAAATGGGGAAAACTCCAGGAAATAAGACTGATGGTCTCTTTACGTATGGGTAGGTAGAGGAGTTGCAGGTAGGTTTAGTCTTTTGCACTGGGAGAAAGCCTCTGCAGGTAGGACTTCCAACCTCTGGAGCCAGAAAGGAGACAGCCAACTGGCTTGTCTCCCCTCTAACTCCTCAGAGATGGGTGCACTCATATGGGCTACGTAGACTTTGAAGTACAGAGGGAGATAGGAACTTCTGTGGGCCACGCTCCCCTCAGGCTTCTTGGTCTGATCATCTTTCCTGGGAAGATACACAGACTTGGCCTCCCTCACCAACAGGCCTTAGCAGCTGCTAGATTTATAAGGGGAAAATGGGTTAAAGTTGGGAAGTGGTGGAAGTTTTACAATGTCATCTTTTCAGAATCCGATCCTTTTTGCCACAAATGTAACTATTAAAGAGTTATGGTGAATTTTCATAACTGATTCTTTCTCTGTCAATCTTGAATCAGCACAAACTGCTTAATGTGCATAAAAAAACCATGAAGTTTGTGGAACACTGACAAGATTGGTCTACTCCTCCTCTTATTGGAAATATCTATCTGTTTTTCAGGACTCGGTTTGTACAACAAGTCTTCCGAAATCCTTTCCACTCATGGTGAGATTAGTCTTTGTTTTAAACTGGGTCATGTGAAAGATAAGATGTATCCTGAAACGCTATAGCATTTACTATGCACAACTCTCTTGACACATAGTGATAACATCAACAGTAAAAAAGCTAACATTTATTAGTTTAGCACTATGTTAACATTTTTATATATGTCATTCATCCTATGAGTAAGATAGTATTATTCTTTTTAATATACATTTTTATTTACCTTTAAATAAAGGTAAATAAATGCTTACTTTATTTACTCCAGTACCTGTTGCTTTCATCAATGGTGATAATAACCAGCCAATCACTAAGTATACTTTTATCCTGTAATAATTACAGAGTGTCCCCAGTGCTCCAGTTTGCTGGGGTGAAGTAGCCAGGAAGATGGAGATATAACCTATATTTCTGAAGAGTTTATAGTTTTGATGAGAACAGAAATTAAATCTTGGAAGAGCAAAAAAATACTAAATCTCCTAATCTCTTCTCTTACCCTTCAATAAAGGTGCACTATTTTGGAGAAGTTCCTATAAACAAAAGGGCAATTATAGAACCTCAGCTATGAAGAAAACAAGATCTTTTCTATTTAGAAACAAACTATTGTTTTAAAACTCATCAGCTCCACAAAAATACCAACAATGAGGAAGAACTAAGCATTTTTTACATGTTTTAAAAGCTGAATATTTATTTTTATTAAATGGCAATATTAGGCCTCAAAAATAAAAATGTAATTCACGAAATGTGAATTCTTTAAAGGCCTTATAACGTACATGGATAGTAATTTGATGATTTGTAATTCAGACTCTTTGGATCATTTCCTAAACACCACCATACTGGACACATACCAGCACAATACCAGGGATTAAAAGTGTACCAATTGATGTTCTTGTAAAAACTGTGTATCTCTAACATTTACATGTGAAAACCATGGAATAAGCTACCTTGACGTGGCATTATACTTGCTGTTTGTTACTAGTAAGCCCTATATCTGCTTTTCTTTTTCCCATCCTCCCAGGGCTGCAGTTTTGAAAACTTCATTTCTAAGACTCCTCTCTCCACTGGGTTTTGTTTATGAGCTGCTAGAAGGAGGCGCACCTGAGAACAGAAGGTGAAAGGGAGGCAGCAGCCCCTTGGTTTCTGCAGCAGTGTGAGCGCACGTGCAGCCCCCTGCACAGGGCAGCATTGATGGTGGCTCCCTCAGATCAGTGAGCCTGTGGACTCTCAAGCCCAGCAAAGTCAGAGTTTGGCAAGCATTGGGTCCCTGCTCAACCTCAGTGCCAATTCTGCTGTGGGGGCTCTGGCAGATTCAGAAAGAGGAAGAATTCCTGGGCCTGGGGTAAAACCTCCATCCCATTTTCTTTTTTTTTTTTAATTTATTTTATTTTATTTTATTTTATTTATTTATTTATTTATTTATTTATTTTTCCCATTTTCTTTTTTTAGCCCTTTCTACATGTTTGCCTCCAATGTCCTGTTAAAATTCTTCTTCAATGCTTTTGTTACCAGTCACTCAGATGGAAATAACCAGAAAGGATTCTGTTTTCCTAGCTGGAAACTAACATTCAGTTTGAGACCTCTAGATAAGGGGCTTGGTTATAATAAGGTTGACTGTGTTAGGAAAACACATTCTTCATAAGTTTGGCAAACAGCTTTGGGTCTTCTTAGTCATACTTGTTCAAGAATTCCTCTGGGAGCAAATTCTTTTTACTCTGGCCCAGTTTAACTTGTTCCATTGAAACAGTTTCGCAGTTTCTTCATGTTTTGCAACTTTACAGTTTCTTCACGTTGTACCTCTTCTTTCTGCTCCCTTTTCCCCATTTGGTAACTGCTCTGACTCCCATGGAGGCTGGCTTGCTGACAACTGGCACCCTAGCAAATTAACACAATGGTGGAAAACATTGTCATCGGTCATTTAGACTAATGATATAGCAATGACTTTTAATACATGGTTATCTCCCCTAGGCATTTTCTTTTGAAGCATTTAATTTCTAATTTGGGTCCCCTATCTTATACTCATCAAAGGCATTTTAGGCAGCAGTAAGACATTTCTTGTCCTGTGCACACTAGACTGGATGCTCTAGTACTACAATATTAGCAGAGCCAGCTTTGAGGTTCACTCTGATGGGTTATCAGCAGTGAAACTATTTTCGTGTGGGTAGCCTCCTGATGCCCCAGAGAAGACTGGAAAGATGCTCATGTTGTCCTTTTCTTAATCTTCCTTCAATCACTTATTCCAAACAAATACTTATTAATCATCATGTGTAGCAGGCGCCATGCTAGACACTGTGGAGACAGCCCTGGTTAAAACAAAACAAATGACACAGCATGTGAGTCAAGGGCTCAGCTGCTCTGCCACTCAGAGCTTTGGAAGCATGAGAAAGTTACTTTGCGTTTGTTTCCTCATATACAGTATGGGGAGAACCATGGTACAGACCGCAGCGAGTTGTGCCTAGTTCTCTACACGCACATTTCCTCAAACTACTAAGGACAGAGCATTTTATGTCCCTTTATGCCCTACCTTGCCCTCACTATATAACAGCATAGTAGGCCCTGAACTTTATAAAATTCCTTTCATTCTCTGCCTAGGATCAGAGTTTCCAGATACTTCTTTTTGTTTATCAGATACAGATTTCTGAGTTTCCAGATGCATTTTGTATTTTTAGCATATTTAAGATTATACGCCTTCCTATTAATATTTTTCTAACACAAAGATTATTGTTCTGTTACCTTGGACCTCATTCCTATGCCTTCTGTATTATTTCTATTTGTGGCAGTGATATTTTCAAAAAGCTGGGTTGAACACATTCTCTTTATTAATAAAGATATTTTTGTATAAAATCACTTTGTCAAGATAATAAGGTAGTACTTAATAATCAGTGAATCCTTATTAAAAAGTCATCTTTAACATGTCCCAATTTAAAACAAAGTCATTATTTCTGGTATAAACTGAATCTTCTGCCTTATCACCCAATTTAGCACGTTCCTGGATTTAATATAGGATTGTCAGCCAGGATCTGGGGAAATGTCAATGGCACTGACAAAATGACTGTTGTATACATTAAAAGCTTCCCCAAATAGTCTTTAAAATAATAAAAGAATGAAATAGAGTCACAATGCTGCTGGGAATATTTACATCACACTACTCATTTTCTTTCATGAACGTCCCCTTTATAATATAGAACATAGATATGTATTTGTATAGAGATTTGACATCACTTTAATTTGCCAAAATGACTATTTCCCTGTACAGTGTTAGATTTGTGCTTTCAGGCTGTTGTAACCAGAGAGCCCCCAAAAACAAAGTCTGAGAAAGAGACTTGTGATCAGGTAGTTTATGTGGGAAGTGAGGTTGGAAGTGAAAAGGGAAAGGAGAGACTGCCCCCCGGCCCCCGCCGCCTGCCCAGGCCTGCTGTGGGTGGCTGAAGCTTGAAGGCACCAGTACATTTTTTGTCAGCACGTTTTATAGGATGCTTATCAGAATTGACCTGAAGGAGGAATGGAAGAAGCATTTATTTATCCCAGACCCCACTGTTTAAGGTTAGCCCCGTGAAGTGTCACAGCCTCTGCCGGTCTCCCTTGAGCATGTGTGGGGACCGAGTGGACGCTCACACCAAATATGGGCTGCATACAGAAGGAGAGGGCCTGTTGATGGAGTGGGCAGAGACTCTGAGAAAATGTCCCCTCCCCACATCACTGTGAGGCAGGAACCAGGTGACCAGTACTTAGTTAAAAAAATTTAGCTCAAATAGGACAAAAATTATTCATAAGGAAAATGATACTACTTGAAGAGTATGTGCTTTCCTTGACTGCTAATATCTGTATTTCCATACTTGGTATAAAGACAACTTAGAGTTGAAGAGATCATTGAGTTACTTAATTAAATATAATAAATCTAATGTTTTAACACTAGGTGGGATGATTAATTCTGTATTCCTGAACCTAGCCTCATTTGGAACATACCCCTGGGGCTCTTTATTCTTACATTTATAAATTATGAATTCAATGAATCGAATATTTAGCTGATAATGGCTATATAATACGTTAAGTCTTGCTTGCTTTAAACAGATATTTTTCTTGATAGCAATTAGGATGGGAAAAAGAATATCCTTTGTCATGGTTTATATTTTCAGACTACGCACTATATTTACAGTTCGGCTTAGTGTTGATAGCAATACAATTATTAAAGCAATATGAATGTAAACCCTCTAGAAATTTTAAAATGATTATAAAAATAAAAAGATTAATAAAAACTGAAACAAAAAATATGGTAAATGAGGACAATAAGCATTTTTCAGGATATACATGAGTGGATTTACAGGTAAGGATAAAGAAGAAAGCTCTTTCATTGTTAAATCAGGAAAGATATTCTGTGTTACTTTAACTTTTATACCATCCAAAGCCTTCAATGGCTTCCTCTTGTTTTTAAGATCCAGCCAAAAGCAAGTCATTCAAGAGGTACCACAGGCAGACTCCAGTCTCCCTCTCCAAAACACCTGATCCAGTGCTTTAGAAGTATTAACTCACTTTGTATAAAATGTCTATGAAGTAGGTCCCATTATCATCTGTATTTTTCAGATGAAGAAACTGAGGTACAGGCAGGTTAAGTAACTTGCTGGCAATCATCGGCAAGTAAGTGGTGAACCAAGATTTGGGAGGATGCTTTGCTCATGTGGAATTACTGAATTCTCTAGTCTGGTCTGAATCTCAGCCCTTCCTGTCTTTATGAAATGTAAATGTACTGATTGAGTCCCGTCTGTTGAGAGTAACAATGGGATTAATAGCCATAGGCTCTTCCCTGTGTGAGAGAGACAGGACACCACAGCTATCTGTTCTATACCTTTTGGCTCTGACTGGCATTCCTTTTCTCCTTCCTTGGAGAGCACTTTAGACAGAGTCCTGCAAAGGCCTCCTCAGCTGGGCCCAGCCAATCCCAAGACCATGTATAGGGGACAACTGCCATTTTGCTCTTCCTGTGGTAGTTTCTAGACCTCACAAACATGCAGTCAAGATGCCTTTCTTCAACTGATGTTTGATTAGTCCCTTTTCTTTGCCTCTGCAGTAGTTCTTTACCTCTGATATAACTCCTCTAGAATTGGACCACCTCTTAGATAAAATAGACATCTTGAACATGGAATTTGAGCTTCCTAATGTTTCCCGAATGTTTTTTATGGAAGAAGAGCAGATAGCCTTGCAGATGTGTGGAAGAGAATATATGTAAAGCTTAGTGTTGAATTTCAAGAGCCATTAATGGAGTAGAATTTGTTTACAACTTTTCATCATTTCACAACTTATTGGATATGTGGTTAACTGAAAAGTGTGTGTTTAGTTTTTACTTTTGGTCAGGATGATTTTTTTTTTTAATCAAAATTGTTAAGTCTGAGGCAAGAGTGTTGTGGAGCCATTCTGACAAAAAGGTTGTGACCAGGAAGACTGTTTCCACTTGTTACTACATGGTGTATATAGGGGGGAGGGGATTTATTTCATAGTTTTCCTTTTTATATAAAAATTAGAAATTTAAATAACAATTTAATTTTACAAAGGAAATTTCTCAGTAGCAATAGGCATACCGATTAGAAAATTGAGTCTAATCCTTTAATCCAGTGCTTCTTACACTTGATTACGCCCATGAATCCCCTGGGATCTTGCTAAAAATACAGATGTGGAGTCAGTGGGTCTAGCCTGAAGCCTGAGAGTGTGCATTCTAACAAGCTCCCAGGTGATGCTGAGGCTGCTGGCCTTCAGATCCACACCTTGGATAATAAGGAAAAGCCATATACAAGTCAGCCTAATGCTTTGTTTCTTCACTTCTGTCTTTTTTAAAAATTCCAGCACTATCACGGCATTTGTGCTTTTCCCCCAGCCATTTAGAGTGGGCTTTGCGTCTAGTCTGCCTTCCTAGATGTAGTGTGAGGATTCAGTGATATAAACCCTTGCTACTCAAACTATGATTCTGTAAACCACCACCAGCAACAGCAGCCACCTGGGAGCTTATTAGAAATGCAGAAGCTCAGGCCCCACCCAAGACCTACTGATTACGGGTTATATTATGGAGACCATTTGCCCCATTTTGATTATGCCACTTAAGAATTTAAAGAGGATTTTTGTTTCTGCCTTCACTTTCAAGTTTTAAGAAACAAGTTAATAGACTATAGGCTCACTATGATATATTTAGCCATTTCTCTTTCTTTTAATTGCTTCATATTTAAACTTGAGGTGCTTTTCAATTTGCTGTTGTTTCTCACCTCACAGACACTGACTGATTTAGTTACTTTTAGCAGATTTGCTAATAGGAATTGAATGGGCTTGCCGATTCTCATTAGGAATGTTTTGAGTTCGATAGCTTCATTTAAAGTTGAGGATTGTATGTACAATTTTTGTTTATCCCGATTTTGCCTCTTGGATTAAGACCATTCCCCAGATAATGAAGTCATAAGACTGGAAGAAAGCAAGTTAGGTGTCTAATAGCTTTCCATTCTTTTTTGTTGTTGTTGTTAATTTTTGTTATCTACACTTTGACTTGTCCCCTTAGGATTTCTAAATGTGTCTTTGTGTTGGGGACAGTATAATGTTGTGGAGGAAGATAACACTTTTGCAGGCTTATTTGGATAGGTATGAAGTAAATAAAAAATAATTTTCTATTCCCATCCCAGATCAACTTGGAAAGACATTTCTTTAGAACTAAAATGTGATAGTAGAGAAAGCCTATCATTGGTAAATGTGAGACTCAGGCAAATCTGGTAGGTCACATCAAACTATTCTAGTTTCAGTGATATTTGCAAACAAGGATTTACAAGGCCACCATAAGAAATGCTACTCTCCCTTCTACCTGTTTTCCTATATACATACAATACACACACTGCTTTGCCTTTAATGCAAGTCATGTTAAGACAGTATGAATTTAGAAATTGTTCATAATATGGAATATTGTAGTTGTCATGTAGTTTAAGGTGAAAAATATCAGGTGGCACCAATCTTAAACGGTGTCTATACATATGCTCTGTGTGTGTGTGTGTGTGTGTGTGTGTGTGTGTTTGTGTGTCTGTGGAAGGATGAATATCAACTCAGGTGGGTAAGTACTGTGACTTTCTGAGTTGAAGATGAGTCCCTCAATTCAGGTGGGTAAGTACTGCGACTTTCTGGTTTATAATTCAACTTAGTTTTTTTTATTTTGAGCTCCCAGTTTGTTAAGAATAGACAGAATGTTAGCCGTCTCCTGAAGCTCCACCGCGACATGACCACCTTGGTATGGTTCAGTAATTTCAAGACCCTACTCTGTTTCAATGCACTGAAGCAGGGGCAGGAAGAATGGCTGCTGGCCCCCATATTTCCACTGAGGTATTTGGAGTCCTGGTGCCCATAGTCCCTCAGGTCCTACTTTCTGCAGTATGATGTCATTTTTAGGGCACAGAAATCCTTCCCTGGCCTGTCTATGGTCCTGCCTTCCCAGGCATACAATACAGCTGACCTCTCTGGGATATGACCAGCTGACCGTCTCTTTGGTTCTTAGGATTCCTGCTCTTTTCTTCTCTTTCTAACCTTCAGGAATTATCTCCCAGTCTTAGAGAAGCCCATCTTCCTTCATATGTATGCCCTCAGTCCTCTCCTTTTAGGCTTTTGGAAACTGAAGCTGGGTTTTCTGCTGGAGAGCTCATTTCTGCCCTCCCCTGAGACACTGAACATGGACCAAAATGGGAAGGGGACAGTGGGAAGAGGCAGATACAAAAAAGGCTGTTTTGAATAGAAACATAACACCTCAAAGTATCCTCTCTTTACATATCCGAGGATTGAATTATGTATATTTCTTTGTGTCAGAACATTCCAGAACACTGTGCTAATGGCCTTTCCTTCAAGTTGCAGAGTCTGCAAGTGATATGAAACAAACAAGTGTTCACCCATTCTTCCTATCAAATAGGCTATTTGGTAGAAGAGACACAAATTGTAAGCTGTGCAGTGAAATTACCTTTCTGTTTCTAAGGATAATTAACTTTAGGTGGCTGGCAAATACAATGTGAAAAGAAGTGGATTGTTAAGTAGCTATGTAAGGTGAGCTTTTCTCCCCCTCCTAATTAAGGCACTTAAAAATCTTACCTTTTAAGTATATTGCTTGATTATCCTGAATTATATTTGCAGTGTGACAAATATTTTTCAAAAACAAAGGATTTTCATGGAGGGAAATCAAATCAGAAATGAATGGGTGTTAAATCTTTTCATTGCTACAATAATAGGATAATTTATGTACTACCTCAAGCATCCAAATCTTTTAATAGCTTTTTTGAAATATAAAAGACTGAAAAAAAATCAGTTATGCCTGTTCCCACCCTCACTGTGTGTTTATTTGAAAAACTTCTTGTTCAGTTAATGTTCTCTTGAACAATAATAGCAGCCTTGTCTGAAATGAAAAGAACTGAATTCTTATGGTTTTCTTCTCAGAAATTTCTATAGTAGTTGTGGGGGAAATGTTTTCCCACTAATAAGGTTTATCCTTTCTTCCAGTATTCTAATAGCAGCTTATGATGCCACATCCCACTTCAAACCTTTAGTACCTGTTCAAATCTAATGTCTAAACTTTATCAGATTTTATTTTTCTCTGTTAGATTAACCACTTCCCAGGCCCACACCACCTCACCTCTAGATGTCCATGGTAAAGTAGTGTGATTCTCAAACTATCTGTAATGAAGGGACAAGATTCTAAATTCACACTCTCAATTATTGTACTAATCTCACAGACTGAAAACAAGCAGCTGGCAGAGTGGCCACCAAGGAGTGTTCTGGGGTCCTGCTCTAGGGTTCACTGACTCTGTTGAGCCATTCTTGTACTGCTATAAAGAAATACCTGAGACAGGGTAATTTATAAGAAAAGAGGTTTAATTGGCTCATAGTTCCACAGGTTTTACAGGAAGCATAGTAGCATCTGCTTCTGGGGAGGTCTCATGGCAGAAGGCGAAGCAGAAGCAGATATGTCACATGGCAAAGACTGGAGCAAGCGGGGCAGCGCATACACTTTTCAATGACCGTATCTCCCGAGAAGTCACTCACTATCTTGAGCACAGTACCAAGAGGATAGTGCTAAACTAGTAGGGAGAAATCTGCTTCTAAATCCAATCACCCCACTTCCAACACTGGGACTACCATTCAGCTTGAGATTTAGGTGGGGACAGCATCCAAAGTAAATCACTATCTTTACCCGTCTCCCATGCCATTCTAGTACCTTCCTAAAATACTACCACTTCCTACAATGAAATCTCTGCTCACCATGTCAGGGCCTAAGACCCTGCAAAATCTGGCAATACTCTGTCTGTGTCCTAGCCTTTTCTCTCATTCTTTCTCTTTCCTGAAAAGCAATTCCTGAGTACCCAACCAGAAGACCAGAAGAATCTTTGTCCCTTACACCTGACTGCATTGATTTCTAGATTTCCCGATTGCCAATAACATACTGCTCTCTAATTGTCTTATTTTTAAACATGGATTGCTTATTTTAATTAATGAGTAACTTGTGGAATTGGTGGGCAAAAGCCATGGAATGTCCCCAGTCAAGGGAAGAGTGAAGCAGGGAGCAGGCCACCATGTCTACGAGGACTGAGGTGGAGGTGGCATAAGGAGAGAGAGGAATTCTTAACCTTGGGTCTTTAGAGAGATAGTTTGGGGAGTATATCCCTCATCTGAAGAGGTCGTGTGTGTGTGCGTGTGTGTGTGTGTGTGTGTGTTTGTGAGTGTGTATGTACACGCATGCAGAGAAGAGTAAACAGGGAGCACTATAATTTCTGAATAATTATTTTTAAGTGAATTTTTATTGAGATAATCATAGATTCACATCTAGTTGTAAGTAATAATACACGGAGCTCCCATATATCCTTTATGCAGTTTCCACCATTGGTAACATCTTGCAGTACTATAGTCCAATAACACAAGGAGGTTATTGACATTGAATCAATCCACCTTTCTTATTCAGGTTTCCCCAGTTTTTTGTGTACTCATGTTGACGCATGTGTGTGTTTAGTTCTATTCAAGTTTATCAAATGTGAAGGCTCCTGTACTAACCATCAGAGTCACAATACACAGCAGCTCCCTCACCACAAGGACCTGTCCATCTCCCTTTTATAATCACATGCACTCCATTCCTCCAGCCCTGCCCTGATCCTAACCCTTGGCAATAGCTCATCTCTCTTCCATTTCTAAATTTTTGTCATTTCAAAAATATTACATAAATGGAAGTCTATAGTAAATAACTTTTGGGGATTGGCTTTTAAAAAACTCAATATTACTCTCTGAAGATTCATCTTAGTGGGGCTACATGTACCAATAGTTAGTTCCTTTTTATTGCTAAGTAAGTATCCCATGGTATGGATGTATCAATTTGTTTAACTATTCACCTATTGAAGGATATCTGGGCCGAGTCCAGTATTAGGCTATGACAAATAAAGCTTTTATGAACATTCACACACAGCATTTAATGTGAACAGAAGTTTTATTTCTCTAAAATAAAAGCCGAAGAGTTTAATTGCTGGGTCATATGGTAGTTACATGTTTTATGTAATCCTTAAAACTCATTATTTAAAATTACTTCCATCTCCACAGTTCTGTACTGTGATATAAAGTTTGGTTGTTGGAGCTGTTAGAACTCTGATAATAACCCCTGAATTCAACCTTCTTACTTTTAAAAGTTTTGCCTCCTTCAAAATAATCTTAAAACATATGTATCATATACTTTCAACCAATATGTAAACTTAGTGGAACTTTATAGGAAATTGAGACACAGAGAAATTACATAACTTGAGTCATACAGAGAATTAATGGCATGGTCTTAAGCAAATCCCCAAGACTCTTAAAGTAGAGTTTTAAAGCTATATTTGGTGACACATTAATAGGTCATGAAATCAACTACATCAGTCACAATCAATGTTTCTACAACAATACAGACCAGACTAGAATACAAAATATCATTGTGAATTGCAAATAGTAAGAATATTATATAATTTTTGCTGCATTTTAATGTATATGTGTGCATATCCAATTATATAAAATTGGATGGCGGTGAAAAGTGTTGGAAAACTGTTCTTGCAGCTTAACACTTGTCATTGAAATTCCCAGATAATTATCTTGTAATTTCCCTGTGCCTAACAAAGTCTTCTAATTCTCAAACTAGAATAGAGGTACAATTTATAATTATTGGTTAATATCAGAATAAATTTGAGTTAGAAAGAGATCTTCTCTTATCAGAAATGTATTAAAATGCTATTTGCTGCTTTATGTAACTTTAATTTCTTTGTCACTTACAACAAACTCATACACAAATCCTTCCAGATTATAGAAAATAGGAAATACTAGCCAATTCATGATAAAATTAGCTTAACTTTGATAACTAACATGGTTTGGCTGTGTCCACACCCAAATATCTTGAATTGTAGCTCCCATAATTCCCATGGTGGGAGGTCACTGAATCATGGGGGTGGATTTTTCCCATGCTGTTCTCGTGATGGTGAGTAAGTCTCATGAGATCTAATGGTTTATAAAGGGCAGTTTCCCCAGCACATGCTCTCTTGCCTGCCACCATGTAAGACATACCTTTGGTTCTCCTTCACCCTCTACCATGATATTGAGGCCTCTCCAGCCATGTTAAACTATGAGTCCATTAAACCTCTTTTTATGTATAAACTACCCAGTCTCAAGTATTTCTTCATAGCATTATGTAAATAGACAAATACAATGATAAAACATTATAAGGGCAGTACAAGCAGTTAGATGTTAGAGGAATTCTACAAGGTTACACATTTAGAAAGTGTCAGGGCCAACACTCAACTCCAAAGTTTCTGACACCCAATACTATGGTTTTCCTGAAATTGTACTCTGACTCTTGGTGGCATATTTTCAAAGCAGTATATTACGGTTAAGTTGATTTTGTTATAAACAGACTGGATATGCCAGCACTTTCACATAAGGGTTATTTAACTGGCAACCAAGAAGACTAGGGAAGCCAGACTGTCTGTATGCAAATACTGGATGGGGTTATCAGGTGAGACAGGGAGAAGATTGTTTCTGCTTTACATCAAAGGCAAGATTAAGCTCTAAGTTTGGCAGTTAAAAGCAAGGAAAATGATTCACTGGGAAAAAGACATTTCTAAGTAAGCTGCTTAGGAATGAAACAACTGCCTAACACAGTCTTGGACTAATCAAATGAAGTATTCATTAACCCACGAGAAAACCATGTATTCTGGCTGCTAGAGACAAATTCTTTCATAGGACTAAATGTTCTTTAAGGTCTTTTCCAAATCCAGGTTCCTAGGAATCAACTGATAAATGACATTCCCCCAATTAGTCATTTATCTCTGTGCATTCTGCCCACATACCCCATTTCCTTGCAATCTGTTTAGAGTCAAATAAATTATTTCTAATCAAAACCTTTACTACCATGATTTTATTTCAAGCAGACATAATTTATCAAACACTGAGCTTAAGGAATATGCAATTTTTTTCTCATAGCATTTTGAGTTGGGTCATAATCTAATTTATTCATATTGTAGAATGGATGGAATGGAATGTGAAATTCAGTATTATAAAATACAGCTTGCTTGATCATAATCCTCAAGAAGTAGGTAGGAACAGTTATTACTCAATTGGAAATTGCAATAGAGAGAGGAAAGTGATTTGCTCAGTCATGGGGCTAATAAGTGATTACATAGCTAATATATGGTTATACAACTAATGAGTCCTGGACCTGTTAATGTTCTTTGATGATTCCTTGAATAAATATTAAACTTTCCACTAGAGACTATGTGTAAAGAAAAACTACTGACTTCTAGTGAGGGCATTTTCAAGAAGTTCTAAGTCCAAATGAAAGTTATTTATTATTTATCTGATAAAACTCACTCCTACTTTGCTTACTAATCGGCTATTGAAATGCTAAAAAATAGAAGATGCTTTCTTCTTTTCATAGTGTTCCTTTTGGAAAAAAAGGAGGTTACTTTATAGACACTTCTATTCTGAAAGCAAATCATTCTAAACTATGTGATTTTACCCCATGGACTTAAATGTTAAACTCATCTACATAGCATATTGAAGCCTGTGTCAAGTGTTGTCTGGAAAAATATGAGTATAATTAACACAATCAAGTGATTCAGTCCCTATCTTTTTACAGTGTAGTGTCAACTAGGAGCAACATATGTGTTTCTTGTTCTCCCACATACTTCCCATTTTATTCTGTTGTATTTGACATCAGATGTCTGCTGTACCAGAGAAAAGGGTGGATGTTGACGCTGATGTATGGCAGGTGCCATTAATAATAATAACAGTAGGGGCTTTGGTTAGGTTCTCATTTGTGAAACTCTAGATACTCGATTTGGAAGGATGTAAGAAGGAACAATGAGGGGAGTCGGTAATGTGAGAGTGAACGCGGATACTGTGCTTGAAGGAAATTAAGTAATAGAGAAGGTTGACCAGGTGATAAAGAGAAACTATATTTTTCTCCCTAAGGCTTCTTGTCTTTGTAACTTGCTGAATTGCCCCTTGGACATTTAAAAATGTTCACATCAAGAGGAAGATGACAGGTAGGGAGGCCAACCTGAAAATCAACCTTTGCCTCTGCTGCTTAGCTTGTTTTCCTAGTAAATTACCTCTGCTGATGATGGCATTGCAGATCTGGGCGTCTTCACATTCCTTCTAATCCTAGAGAGCATGCTGAATAATTTTTAGGAATTGCTCTTTGTGGCTTCAGACTGCAAGAGGTGTAAGAAGTCCCACATGTTGCCAGCAACCCTAAGAAGCTATTTAGACAGATTCCAATTGACGTAATTTATCGAAAACTGAGCTTAAAGGATTAGTACTGAGGGGACTGGCAGAGACCTTTGGCTCTTATATTTGCAGCAATTGTTTGTATACACTATAACTCTAAGGAGGAGAGCCAATTCTGTGTGTTTGGGTTGAGGGGAAGCTTAGCTTCTTGGCCCTTTTCACCTCCTAGACAAAGTTAGAGCAGCAATTTTGATGTCTCATTCCTTAGACAGTGGAATTTTGGTGATTACAGAAGAAGCAAAGGATGCTAAAAGTTCCAATTTAATTTGATTTAATTTTAATTTCTTTTGAGACAGGGACTCACTGTCACCCAAGCTGGAGTGCAGTAGCATGATCTTCGCTCATTGCAGCCTCAACCTCCAAGGCTCAAGTAATCCTCAGCCTCCTGAGTCGCTGAGACTATAGGCATGTACCACCAGGCCAGTTTTTGTATTTTTTATATAGAGAAGGTTTCACCATGTCTCTCAGGCTGGTCTCAAACTCCTGGGCTCAAGTGATCTGCCTGTCTTGGCCTCCTGAAGTGCTGTGATTACAAGTGTGAGCCACCACTCAGCCACATCTAATTTACAGATTATTTTTGGAACAAACAAGATGACTGATCAGAAGCAGCTGCGGTTTGCAGCACTCACATAGAGAAAGGAAAAAGGATGAGTGAATTCAGCACCTTCAACTGAATATCCAGGTTCTCACATAGGAACTGACTAGGCAAACAACTTGACCCACAGAGAACCAAGAAAAACAGGAGGTAGGTGAGTGGACATTGGCCCACCGGGGAGCCACATGCAGCCAAATGAATCCCCACCCCCAGCCAAGGGAAGCAGTGAGGGATTGTGTGATCTGCCTGGGAAACCATGCTTCCCCCATGGATCTTTGCAACCCAGGGATCAGGAGATCCTGTCACAAGCCCACATCACCAGGGCCTTGGGTCTGATACATAGATCTGTGTGGAGTCTCTGCAGAGCAGCCACTCAGGCACACCCAGGAGTTTTACATACTCTGGCCACAGGAATGTGTAAAACTACACAACCTGCACATATACCCCTGAACTTAAAATAGAAGTTAAAGAAAAAAAATACAGTAACATATTTTTGACCATTTTTGTAGTCTGTTTTTATTTTATTCTTTTACTTATTTACTATTTGATTTAATGAAATTGTCATTTTTTGACAGTTATAGATTCACAGGCAGTTGTAAGAAATACAAGATACTATACAGTGGTAATATCTTGCCAAACTATAGGACATTGACATTCATACAGTTCACCTATAGAACATTTCCATCATCACAAGGGTTCCTCATGTTACCTCTTCATAGCCATACCCAGTTCCCTCCCACATCAACCTGTCCTTGACTCCTGGAACCCACTAATTTTGTCACTTTCAAGACTGCTACATAAATGGAATTATATATTATGTAACATGTAAGACTGGCATATTCACTTCATAATTTGCTGGAAACTCATCCAGGTTGCTCTGTGTATCAGTGGTTCATTCCTTTTCACTGCTGAGGAGTACTGCATGAATGGATATACCACAGTTTAACCATTCACCTGTTGCTGAATATCTGAACTGATTCCAGGTTTGGTTATCACAAATAAATATGCAAGTAACATATATGTACAAGTTTTTGTATAAACATTCTTTGTCAGTTTTGCTATGAATTTGCCAATTTTATTGATCTTTTCAAGGAACAAGTTCATTGATTTATTTACATTTTCTAATGCTTTTCTGTTTTACTTCAGTGATTCCTGCTCATCTTTATTACCTTCTTATGCTTGCTTGGGTTTATTTTGCTTTCTATTTTTCTAGGTTTTTGAGGTGGGAGCTTATGTGATCAATTTAGGACTTTTTTTCCCCCAATCTATGTATTCAGAAATATTAATTTCCCTTTCTTCACTGTTTTAGTAATGTCCCACAAATCCAGAAATATTTTACTTTCATTTTTATTCACTTCAATGTATTTTTTTTTCCAATATCCCTGAGACATCCTCTTTCACATACAGCTTGTTTTAAAATGTATTGTTGGGTTTCCGAGTGTTTGGAGATTTTCTTATTTTTGTTATTAATTTCTAGGTTGATTATGTTGTGGTTGGAGAACACACTATGTATAAGTTTAAATATTATTTTAGATTTCTTGAGGTATTTTTATGGCCCAGATATTGTCTACTTCAGTACATGTTCTATGGAAACTTAAAAGTAATGTGTATTCAGTTGCTGGTGGTGGAGTACTCTATAAATATCAATTAGGTTGTGTTGGATGACGATGTTGAGTTCTTTTATATTCTTGCCGATTTCTGGCTAGTTGCCATTAATTCTTGAGAGCAGTCTTAAAGTCTTGTACTGTAAATGTGAATTCTGTATTTCTCCTTTAGTTCTATCAGTTTTTGCTTCACTTTTTTTTTTTTTTTTTTTTTTTTTTTTTTTTTTTTTAGCGCTTTTGTTTGGCACATACACACTTAAGGTTTTTATGTATTTTGGTGGATTTAAATTTGCTCTATTCTAATTTATGTATTTAGGCCATTTACATTTCCTGTCATTTTTGATATATTAGGATTTAAGTTTGTCATTTTATTTTCTATTTGTTTTTCTCTGCTTTTAATTTCTCTGCTTTCTTTTTTTCACCTTCCTGTTGGATATTTGAACATTACTTACAATTCCATTTTGGAGATTATAGTGATTTTGAGTATATCTTTTTATTGGTTGCTGTGTTACATTTTATATACAGAATTGTCACGGTCTACTGGTGTCATAATTTTACGAGTTTAAGTGAAATATAGAATGTTACCTTCTTTTATGTCCATTTACCTTACTCTATTTATAATTGTATTAAGTATTTTCTATATATACATTTAGAACTATACCATATAATGCTATAATTTTTCATAAAATATAACTTTAAAAAAAACTTAGGAAAAGGCAAGTTAATAGTATTTATCCATATTTTTGCCAACTGTGTTCTTAGTTCCTTTCTGATATTTTTGAGTTTCCTTCATTTATTTTCTTCTTTCTGTTCAGTGAATTTTAATTAGCTTTTCATATGGGATAGGTCTGCTGGTGACAGATTTTCTTAGTTTATTTCCTTCATTTGAGAATGTCTTGATTTTTCTCTCTATTGCTGAGGTATATTTTTGCTGGTATAGGATTCTCAGTTGACAGTTCCTTTCAGCGGTGGAAAAAACAATGTGCCGTCAGATGCTGTGGCTCACGCCTGTTATCCCAACACTCTGGGAGGCCAAGGCCAGCAGATCCTGAGGTTTGGAGTTCAAGACCAGCCTGGCCAACATGGTGAAACCCCGTCTCTACTGAAAATAGAAAAATTAGCCAGGCATGATGGTATGCACCCATAGTCCCAGCTACTCAGGAAGCCAAAGCAGAAGAATCACTTGAACCCAGGAGGTGAAGTTTGCCGTGAGCAGAGATCTGGCCACTGTACTCCAGCCTTGGTGACAGAGTGACAGAGTGAGACTCTGTAAAAACAAACAAACAAAAAAACATTGTGCTTATTTCTTCTGGCTTCTATGATCTGCTGTCATTCTACTTGTTTCTCCCATATAGGTAAGATGTGATTTTCCCCTCTAATACCACTCCGGTAGGGAAAGAGAGGGATGTTTCTTTGTTAATAACTTGGAAATAGAAATCCAGGTTTCCCACTCCGTTTCCTTTGACACCAATAGTGAAGCTTCTCATTACTGCTAGGAGTGAGTAGTAGCTTTGGCTCCCCATGTGGTCTACCGACACCATAGTGGCTATGGCCCTCATCACCACTGGGCTTCTCCACTAGGCCTATTCTGACGCCATTTTGATGGGGATTCAGAATGGCATCTTGCTACTGCTGGGTGTGGATAGTAGTCTAGGTTGATATGCAGTTTCCACTGATACCATGGGTAAAGAAATTGCTATTGGTTTGTGGGGATAAAAGCCTGCTTCCCTACTTAGTCATCTCTAACATCACTCTGGAGGGAGTATTTTGGGGCCTCATTGCAGGGTTGGAAGGTGAAAGTCTAGGCTCCCTACTTGTCCTTTGTTGTTGTGGTTGGACAAGGGCCACATTGTTTTCCTGTGGTGGTTGGCAGGGATAGAGTAGTTATTGTCCAGAAGATTTCTGTCTTGATGGGCTGCTCCTTTACTGATCTATTGGCTATAGAAAGCAGACTTCTGTTGGAACTTTTTTTGTATCTGTACCCACTGGTGTTTCTGGGTTGCTGGATTCATTAGCTCAAAGCCTGGAATATATGAAGCAAAAAGAACACATGGGGTTGTTTCTTGGGTCCTGTGATTTTTTAGCTGGTCTGCTTTCTTTTCTCTGCTGTTTATAGGCTTCTTATGTTTGTTTTATAATGGCTGGGGGTTTTAGTTGTACTTAGCAAAAATAAGGAAAAGTATTTCCTACTCCATCTTCCTGGAAGTAGAAGTCCATACTTTTTATGTTTTCTATAAAAAATGTTGCTTACATAATTATTTTATAATTATTGTATATGAAATTCTTGGAGGTCTAAATCTTTTTTTCTTTTCCTTGCTGTCTTTCATTCATGCTTATTTGTTTCCTTATGTTCAGTGACTCTGACCTGAGCCCACGACTGGTCTACCCAAACCTGTGCTGATCCTAAGACCTATATTGAAGATATTTTTCTCCTTTGAAAATTTACTTTTGTTTCTGCTAGATGCCAGAATATGCTACCAATTTAGCATCTTCTCTGGCTCTGTAATTTAATTCAATTTAATTCGGCCTCAGTTTCACCTTGTCCTTGTTGCCTCTGTGTCAAGGCTTGGTCTCCTAAGTGTTGTGCTGATATGAGCATCTTTCTTTAGGGCATCCCGGTGTTCCTTTCTCCTAGGGGTGTGTGTGTTTGTGTGTGTGTATCTGTGTGTGTGTTTGCGCGTGCGTGCAAACACGTGCATACCTCACCTCAGTGCTCAGGTTTTAGCTCATGGTATTTTTTAGAAGTGGGAACCCCCTTGAAGACTGTTCTTACTTTCTATGAGCCTAGAAATTTAATAAAATTACTTTCCAGTTATTTTTTAGAAAGATTCGTGTTGCCAGAAACTGAGACTATTTCTTTTTATTCCCTATTTTCAAACATTAAAAATCCGTAAAAACTCACTCAAATGAATTCTGAAAAGTCTGTTGAGAATATTTCACATTAGACCTGCTTTTCCCAAACTATACTCTGCAGAAATGTAATATACTGTGATATAGATGATAGTAACTTTTCCTCAAAGAAATGTTCCATGGTAAAAAAAGAAATTGGGGAAATCATACATATTATATCTACTGCCCTTACAAAGACATAGTGCATATTATCATGTAAAGGTTCTGAGAATTTTTATAGTAAATAAAGTTTCAAAATCGTGATTAACTCTGCATTTCCCAAATTTATTTGAATGTGGAAGCCTAACCTTCATTATTTCTTTGTTTTCTTTATTTATAGAAGTACCTATTCACATCTCAGAGGCTGTTCAAGCTGTATGGAACAGTTTAGTTAATGCTGAATTAAAGTCTCCATAAAAAGCTGTGCACTTGCAGTTAGAGGTTACTGATTCTATTCCTGGCTTTTTCAAGCTGTGGGACACTGGGCTGGTACAGAACCTGTTTTAAACCCATTTCTTTGTTAAAAGGTTGAGGGAAATTATTTCTAGGGCATTTTCCAGCTTCATTGTGCTCTTCTCTTAATCAATAGAGTCACCAATGCCTCCTCTTTTAGTATAAGGATGAGAGCCTTGGAATAGTATCAGAAATGTGTGCTGTTATTTTTCCAGGCTTCCAATGCTCCTTACTACCCCAGCATTCCCCTTCTCATGCTTCCCACTGCAGGGGACACCTTTCCTGGAGTTTCCAGAGCCACCACGCCTTTGTACCCAGGTTGCATACTTCCTGTTAGAGCTAGTTTTTGTTTTTCTGATCACTGTCACAACCAGCTAGGCCAATAATATAACTTCAAGGAGAAGAACCCATGAATGATTGTGTCTTCCCAGCCTATGTTCATTAAGATGAACAGACTGACCTTGAATGACAGTTATTAGTGTAGTTTCTGTTCTATTTACCAAGATTTATTGGCTCAAATGGAAAAGAACACTGAACCTTGAGACTGTGTTTAAGGACCAGTTCAGTGATCTTGGATCACCATGTTAGCCTTTCTGAGACATGCATTCTTTCTCCTTGCTAAAATGGCACAATGCTAATTGTTTTGCCTACATTAAAGGGTTCTTGTGTGGATCCAGGGTAATAAATAGCATATTGCTCTGTGTACTACAAAAGCTCAGCAAATGGAATGTATTTGCTAAATAATGTATTAAAATAATGAAAAAATATAATGAGTTTTATGACTGAGGTTACTCGTAGTTTATAGAACAGTAGGCCGAAACAGTAACTAGAGAGGCACACACTGAGGCTATTTCAGGAGACAATAAACATTTCAGGAGACAATAAAATTTTAAATGCTTGATCCCAGAAATCGTCCTTACCTTCCCTCTCCTGTTGTCCTCTTACATAAGAAGAAAAAACAGAATCTAATTTGAAAAAGGAGTCAAGGGTCTTTATAGGCAAATAAAGATTAAAGAAAACATGGGGCCAATTTAGGTTAGGACAAACCCGTATGTCCAGGTTTATTTTGAGTCAAAAATCCCCTTAGTTTTATTTAACACAGAAAAATAAAAATTGATGACCTAGAAGTGAAAATGTGTATATCCTCCTACCTAGTCTCATAAGTCATTCAGTTTTAATTCCTTTTTGAATTAATATAATCCTTTGCCAATGAATTAATGAATAATATTCTTCTAACTTTATTCCTTTGAGAATGGATTTTGTGTGTGTATATAGCTTATTAAATCCTTGTTAATATCTATGATTTCACCATATTAATGACAGCTTCAAACTTACGCCCTTGAAATGCGGAGGAAAAGTTACGAGATTATTACCTCAATATTCAACAGTCTTTTCTGTAAAAGAGCCACACTCCAGCACTCTTTCTTATGAAAATTATGAGTGATATGATTCACTCCATCAGGCTGTTGGGAACTTAGCTTGGTAGGCAAAGATACCTTTGAAATTCTCATAATTGTCACTGCATTCTGACAGTCTCTCCATTTTAAGAAATGAGACTAAAGTAAAATAAAGACAAACTACCCTAAAAGCACTAGGTCATAGCCTGGAGCAATTTCACATTGCTGTGGTGTGGAGTCTCTGATTAATGGGGCTGCCTTAAGCTGGAGGAGACTGTGCCTGTTTGCTGGCAGCTCAGCATTGTTGCAGGGCAGGGTATAAAACACCAGGATAAGGATGGGCATTTCCTCTCCCCATCCCATGACCCATTTCCATCCTGAGCTCTCACGTATTTTGGCTTAATATTTCAGATTCTTTGAGGATAGAACTTAAGTACCAAATACTTGATCTGGAAAAGTCATATTAAAAAAGAGCTAGGAAACATCTTACATCTGCCTAAAATATCCATTCCCTCTCTTTGTCTGCGTAACTCTCACTTAACCTTCTAGACTTTGGCTTTGATCTATTCACCTGCACTGAAAAGCATTTCTAAGCCCTGTGTCCTGAGTCAGGTGTCCCCTTTTCTGTGCTCCTAAGGCACCCTGTCACCCTGCATAGCACAGATACAAGCTACTGAAAAATTCCCTGTTTACTTGATCCCCCTACCCCCACAGGAGCACAACCAGCACTTCCTGTGCGGCATTCCAGTGCTGCAATGACGAAAATGTTCTAATCTGTGCTGTCTAGTATGGCAGCCACTAGTCACATGTGGCTATTAAGCACTCAAAATATGGGTAGTATGACCAAAAACTAAATTTTAAATTTTATTTAATTTTAATTATATTCAATTAAATTATTTTAGTTTAGTTTATTCTAAATTATGTCTTAAGTGTAAATTATAAATAATTGTTTTAAATTGGTTATTAAAAATCCTTAAATTTAAATTAAAATAACCACATGGTGGTTTTGGGCTGTAATATTGGACAGCAGAGAAATACACTGTAAGCTTCTTGAGACCTGGGATTGCATCTTACTTACTCTCATATTTCTGGCACCACAGAACAGGATCTACCACTTTCTACACACTCAAGAAATACTTGTTGACAAGTGAAAGAATGCCAGTGTCCTATCCTTATTTCACTCCCATGACATTGTGTTTGATGCCTGAGATTCAGAAGCCTAATGCCTGAAGTTTTAATTTTAGCTCCATCACTTAGCATTTATGTCAAAAATAACTTAGCCTCTCTATGCCTCAGTTTCCTTGGCTTTAAGATGGGTTATCTATAGTAACAACTTCATAGGGTTGTAATGAACATTAAATGAAATAATACATTGATCATGAATTCATTAATGTAAACAAATATGTTTACTAGTGTTGAGTGGAATAATTGGCAGATAGTAAGTTCAAATATATGCTAGTGATATAGGTTGGAATTTGTTCCAAATGTCACATTGAAATATGGTCCCCAATGTTGGGGAAGCCTAATGGGAGGTGTTTGGGCCATGGGGGTGGATCCCTCATGAATGGCTTGGTGTCTTCCCCATGGTAATGAGAGTTCTCACCTATTTGTGTTCATGTGACAGCTGGTTGTTTAAAGAGCCTGGCACCTCATCCTCCCTTTCTCCCTCTCCCCCCGTGGGACACATTTGTTCCCCCTTTGCCTTTTTCCATGAGTAAAAGCCTCCTGAAGCCTCATCCGAAGCCCAGTAGATGCTGGTGCCATGCTTGCACAGCCTGCAGAACCATGAGCTAAATACACTTCTTATCTTCAAAAATTATCTAATCTCAGGTATTCCTTTATAGCAACACAATATAGACTAACATCTAGTTATTATATTGATTTTGTTGTTGTTGTATTTTATTGAGAGGATGAGTGAGAGAAAGAGAAGAAAGAAAATGGGAGAAAGCGCACCACTCAGTAGAAAGTGTTGAATTTTGTGCAAAAACACTTAAACCAAATAGTTCCCCTGAACTTTATGCATACATTATTTTATTTGAGGTGTGAATCATCAAAAAGATTGCTACTCTGATGTGTCCCATATGGAATGGACTACAGTGCATGGTTGAGATGGCACAGTAAACAATGGCTATGAAACAGAGTAATTTTAGAATACAGATAGAGTGACTTTTTAAGACAAAAACTTTCCCATCATTTATAACATGAGTTAAATTTAATGTAATGGTAGCCAAATGTATCTTATAAAGAATGTCAGTGAGAATGCTGACAGGAATGACTTTATCCGAGAGCAGCCTTCCAGGGCTGTCACTGTGAACCCGCACAGTTGGCAACCAGGGTGAGTCTGTCCTCTGCATGGACTAAAAATCACATTTTTTTCTTTCGTGATTTGACATCTTTTTCATTACATAGTTGATGAGTGAAATTTTAAAATATTTTAACTATGAAAGCGATTTACTCTTTTACATTCTGATTGTTATGTTGATTTATTGTTATGTCTGTCTCCATTCAGGAACTGGGAATTAGCTATTGGTTTCTGATAACTCAGGCTATGTCCTCCTCATTTGGCAGGGAACTGTGGGGCATTATTGTCTGTATTTTAGGATAAGAGAACTAAAGCTTAGAGAAATGCTATTTGCCCAAAGCCACATGGTTAGTAAATAATAGAATTGGAAGTAGCACCTGGGTTTTGTGACTTCTAGTTCAATGTACTTTCCAGTGAATTTTGAATCTAGAAGATACTGGAAAAAATGAAAGAAGGGATAGAAGGAAGAATATCAACAAGCAGGCTTTACTTATTTCAGTGGAATTTTTCCTTTTGTTAATCACAAAGAGAATCTGATGTCAACCACTGATCCTCTCCTCCTCAAAGAATACACGCACATTTTTTTTTCTGACAATTTTGTGTAGTGCTAGTCTTGGATTCACTGACGGATTCTTATTTAAAAATGATTAGCTCAAAAAGACCTTAGTTTCATTTTAAGAAATTATAAACAGTATCTTAAAATTACTGCATGTATAGTAATTGATGTTCTGAAATGTCTGTTGGAATAGGGCACATTCTTACAGAATGAGAATAAGTTCTGAACAGGTTTTCTAATCCTCATTATTAAAAACAGAAATTATAGGTTATGTAGGCTTTTCTTACCTTCATATCTGTTATGGGCAAAATGCTAAGCTATGAAGTTAGGATGTAATTTTTTTTTTAGAAAGAAGAAAAAAATTATAGTATGTTCATCTCTACCAATAACCTGTAAGGTCAGATAATCTTACCAATTATTATCAAAGTGTGTATGTGTGTGTGTGTGTGTGTGTATATATATAAATATATATGTATATCAAAGGCATTTGCTTTATAAGAAGTAAAACAGTCTAAGTCCAGGAAGTAAAAATGGAAGATGTATTAGCTACTTGGTATTTTCAGGTTTATAAAATTGTCTACAAAAAAGGCAAAAAAAGATTTCAGATGTTTTTAATAATACTCGTATTTTAAGAATTGAACAATGTTGCTAAAAGGAAAAAAAATTCTATTAGGTAACCATCTCTTTAAACATGGATATTAATGTTAAACATGCAATCTACTAATTGCAAATTGCTAGCTAGGGGGGAACGATATAAGCATTTAAAGCAACTTTATGAAAGTTTTGTTTCTGGTTTAAGAACTCATTTTTACTTCTCATTGGGAAAATCTGAAGCCACTTCTCAGAACAGTAACTTTAAATTGTGTAAGTACAGAATGAAACACATATAAGAAATCGTGGTAAAGAAATGTGTCTTCAATATCTTTTCAGAAGATACAGTAACCCATGTATTTATTTCATTTTCTCCAAAATATATAGGAAAGGGCTCCAGGACAATTTGGGCAAAATTTATCTTATCTGTCATTGGTGGTACTTTCTATTCATTTTAAATATACTTTTAGGGCCTCATGAAGAATTTCACTTTCATTAATACAGTCAGGCTATCTTTCTTAGAAGGACAAGCTATTTTTATGCTGAGGGGGAAAGAAAAGAATCATAAATGCTCTCACACTGATGCATTCCTGTTGCAATGTAGTGCAGCACCAACGCCATCCTTAGAAACAAAATCTGTAACTAGAGTTGTCCTTTAGCTCTAAAGAAGGCCATACTCTGGCAACCCCTGATCACGATTCAATTCTCTTTTTATAGCCTGGTTTGATCTGAAGCAAACAACCTCCAAAGTATACTCACAAAACAGATGGACTCACATGTGAAAATTATCTGGTAGGACTTTTATTATAGTGGTTTTATTCCTGCAAAAGAATAGGGGGAAACCATCTCTTGTTTCACTAGTTTTTCTTAGAGCCTAATATAGTCAATGCAATTACCAGTTCAGTTAAACAGCTGTTTGTTGAGCACTTTTTAATATGATAGACCCTTATTGATCTGATTCTCAGTGCCAAGAATAAGACCCAGCATCTGCCCTGAGTAACCTCACAGATGAGGGGCAAGAGCTAATTCATAAAGAGATGGTTTTAATACAGTATGGTCAATGCTTTGGGAGATGTTATTACAGAGTATAGAAAATGCAGAAAGCCACCTAGCGCAGCTTGGAGAGACAGAAATTCTTAGTCATTCTAAGAAAGGAATGCAGTGGGATGGGTGAGAGTGTTACAAGCATAATAGCTAGCATGAGCAAAAGCACACACTAGGAACAATATCACATATTTGGGAGTCGCTGGAGTTAGAAGGAGACGTGCGGCCAGAGAGACAAACAGAGTTCACATTGTCCATCGCAGGGAGGACATTGTGCCCTCCCCAGATATAGTAATACACATGTCTTTATCTGTTTTATTCTATGTCTTTAGCTGTTTATAAGAAAGGCACCTGTAGGCAAGAGCTAGGACAGAATTAGAGATTAGTTAACTCTACAAGTTAGCAACATGTAGACAAACTGTAAAATGAATGTGACCACTCAAGGAGGTCACATTCAAAGAGAGGGTCTGATGCAAACCCTGTAGAGAGCCATAACATTTCAGGGTCCATGAAAACTAATGAGAAGATAAAAATCTAGGGGAGTAACAGGACAGCACCATGTCATAGAAATTGTGATGAGCACAGAGAAGTCCAGTGAGATTAAAACCAGAAATTGTATCTGATGACTAGGAAATAATAGTGGGTTAGTTTAGGTTAAGTGAGTTAGTGAGAACAAAGGGTATATTGCAATAAGTTGAAAAACAAATGGCATCAAGTGTAGTCAACACTTAGAAGAGACTTGGATGAACATGAATGGATAGTCTGTTTTAGGCAGGTTGTGTTTTCTCTGAAGGAGAATCCTGACCACATTTAAACCTGCTGGTAGGTGTAAGTGGAAATAAAGGAGAGTGAGGGAATATTGCTGGAGTCAATTTTATGTGAAGTTAGAATAAAGTGGAATAAAGTTCTATTTTGATGAATAGTCTTTCAACCAGAGAAGGAGCACATCTTCCTCTGTGACTGAATAGAGGGAAGCAGGGTTGTTAGAGCAACTTTAAAAACAATTTCAGTAGTGCTCACTTTGGCAGCACATATACTAAAACTGGAACAATACAAAAAAGATTAATATGACCCCTGGACAAGAATGACATGCAAACTCATGAAGCATTCCATATTTTTTCCCAATTAAAAGGCAAAGAGAAACAAGTTAGATAAAGAAGACCTAGTGGTTGCTGTCTTTAAGAGACCCATCTCACATCTAATGATATTCATAGGCTTGAAGAAAAATGCAGAAAAATCTACTAAAGAAATGAAAAACAGAAAAAAGCAAGGGTTGGTATTCTAATTTCAGACAAAACAGACTTTAAACCAACAAAGATAAAAAAAGACAAAGAAGGGCATTACATAATGATAAAGGGTTCATTTCAACAAGAAGAACTAACTATTCTAAAAATATATGAACCCAACACAGGAGCACCCAGATTCATAAAGGAAGTTCTTAGAGACCTAGGAGGAGACATAGATAACCACACGATAATACTGGGAGACAACAACATCTCACTGACAGTATTAGACGATCAATGCAGAAAATTAACAAGAATATTCAGGACTTGAACTCAACACTTGATCAAATGGGCCTAATAGACCTCTACAGAACTTTCCACCACAAACCAAGGGAATATATATTCTTTTCATCTGCACATGGCACATACTCTAAAATCAACCACACAATTGATCATAAAACAATCCTCAGCAAATTCAAAAAACCAAATTCATACCAAACACATTCTTGGATCACAGTACAATAAAAATAGAAATCAATACTAAGAAAATCACTCAAAACCATACATTACATGGAAATTAAACAACCTGCTCCTAAGTGATTTTTGGGTAAACAAACTAAGGCAGAAATCAAGAAATTATTTGAAGCTAATGAGCACAAAGATACAACATACCAGAATCTCTGGAATACAGCTAAAGCAGTGTTAAGAGGGAAGTATATAGTGCTAAATGCCCAAATCAAAAATTAGAAAGATCTTAAATTAACCACCTAATATTATACCTAGAGGAACCAATCCCAAAGTTAGCAGAAGAAAAGAAATAACCAAAATCAGTTGAACTGAAGAAAACTGAGATGTGAAAAACTATACAAAAGATGATTAACAAATCCAGGAATTTGTTCTTTGAAAGAATAAATAGATGGAGTTCTAGTTAGAGTAATAAAGAAAAAAAGAGAAGATTCAAATAAACACAATCAGAAATGACGATGGGGATGTTACCACTGATCCCACAGAAATGCCAAACAACCTCAGAAACGACAATGAACATCTCTATGCACACAAGGTAGAAAACCTAGAAGAAATGGACAATTTCCTGAAAGCATACAACCTCCCAAGATTGAATCAGAAAGCAATGGAATTCTCGAAGAGACCAATGATGAGTTTGGAAATTTAGTCAGTAATAAAAAGCCTACCAACCAGGAAAAGCCCAAGACCAGACAGACTCATGGCCCAATTCTAGCAGATCTATAAAGGAGAGCTGGTACCATTACTACTACACCTATTCCAGAAAAACTGAGGAGTTGGAACTCCTCCCTAACTCCTTGTATGAGACCAGCATCATCCTAATATCAAGACCCAGCAGAGACACAACAACAAAAGAAAACTTTAGGCCAATAACCTTGATGAACATATATGCAAATATCCTCTACAAAACAGTAATAAATTTAATCTGGCAGCACATGGAGAAGCTAATCCACAACAATCAAGTAGGCTTTATCCCTGGGATGCAAGTTTGGCCCAACATACGCAAATCAATAAATGTGATTCAAAACGTAAACAGAACAAAAAACAAAAACCACACAATCATCTCAATTGATGTTGAAAGACTTTATAAAATTCAACATCTCTTCATGTTAAAAACCCTCAACAAATTAGGCATTGAAGGAACGTACTTCAAATAATAAAAACCACCTATGACAACCCCACAGCCAACATTATATTGAATGGGTAAAAGCTGGAAGCATACCCCTTGAAAACTGGAACAAGATAAAGATGCCTTTTCTGTCCACTCCTATTCAACATAGTACTGGAAGTCCTAGCCAGAGCAATCAGGCAAGAGAAAGAAACAAAAGCCATCCAAATAGAAAAACAGAAGGTCAAACTCTCCCCTGTTTGCAGATGATATGATTCTATACCTAGAAAACCCTGTAGTCTCAGCCCAAAATCTCCTTAATCTGATAAACAACTTCAGCAAAATTTCAGAATACAGAATTAATGTACAAAAGTCAGCAGCATTTCTATACACCAAGAACATCAAAACAGAGCCAAATCAAGAAAATAATCTCATTCACAATAACCACAAAAAGAATAAAATATTTAGAAACACAGTTTACAAGGGAGGTGAAAGATTTCTACAATGAGAATTACAAAACACTGCTCAAAGAAATCAGAGATGACACAAACAAATGGAAAAACAATCCATGCTCTTGGAGAGAGAAAAAGTCAGTATGTTAAAATGCCCATACTGCCCAAAGCAATTATAGATTCAACGCTATTCCTATCAAACTACCAATGACATTCTCCACAGAACTATAAAATACTATTTTAAAATTCATATTGAATGAAGAAAGAGCCTGAATAGCCAGTGCAATCCTAAGCAGAAAGAACAAAGCTTGAGGCCTGTTACCAGACTTCAAATGACAATACAATACTACAGTAACCAAAACGGCATGGTAGTGGTATAAAAACAGATACATAGACCAATGGAACAGAACAAAAAGCCCAGAATTAATGCCACACAACTACAATCATCTGATCTCAACAAAGTCAACAAAAACAAGGAATAGGGGAAGGACTCCCTTTTGAATAAATGGTGCTGGGATCATTGGCTAGCCATATGCAAAAGACTGAAGTTGGTCCTCTTCCTTACACTATATACAAGTCAACTCAAGATGGATTAAAGACTTAAAATATAAAACCCAAAACTATTAAAACCCTGGAAGATAACCTAGGAAATATCACTGTGGACATAAAACCTAGAAAATATTTCAAGACAAAAGACACCAAAAGCAATTGCAACAAAACGAAAAAATTGACCAATGGTACCTAAGCAAACTAAAGAGCTTCTGTGCAGTAAAAAGAAACCATCAGCAGAGTAAACAGACAACTCACAGAATGGGAGACAATATTTGCAAACTATGCATTTGACAAATGTCTAATATCTAGCATCTATAAGAAACTTAAATTCACAAGCAAAAAACAACCCTATTAAAGAGTGGGCAAAAGATATGAACAGACCTTTCTAAAGCAGACATACATGTAGTCAACAAGCATAAGAAAAAATTCTCATCACTGATCATTAGAAAAATGCAAATCAGAATGAGATACAAACTCACATCAGTTATAATGGCTATGAATGAGAGGTCATAAAATAACAGATGCTGCCAAGTTGTGGAGAAAAGGGAATGCACATATACTGCTGGTGGGATTATAAATTAGTTCAGCCACTGTAGAACACAGTTTGGTGATTTCTCAAATAACTCAAAACAGAATTACCACTGGGCCCAGCAATCCCATTACTGGCTATATGCCCAAAGGAATATAAATCATTCTGCCATAAAGACACATGCATGTGAATGTTCCCTGCAGCTGCGTTATTCATAATAGCAAAAACATTAAGTCAAGCTAAATGCCCATCAATGGTAGACTGGATAAAGAAAGTGTGGTACATATATCCCACAGAATACTACCCAACCATAAAAAAGAATCAGTTCATGAAAATGAGAATGAGATCAGGTCCTTTGCAGCAGCATGGATAGAGTTAGAGGCCATTATCCTAAGTGAACAAAGACAGGAACAGAAAACCAAATAGCATATTCTTCTTATAAGTAGGAGGTAAACATTGAGTATACATGGACACAAAAAAGGGAACTACAGACACCAGGGTCTACTTGAGGGTGGAGGTTGGGAGGAGGGTGAGGAGTGAAAACCTACCTATGGAGTACTATGCTTATTACCTGGGTGATGAAATAATCTGTATACCAAACCTCCATGACTTCAGTGTACATATGTAATAAACCATACATGTACCCATGAAGCTAAAATAAAAATTTTAAAAGTCTATATTTAGACAACAGTAAGAATACAATAAAAATAGTACGAATTAAAAAATAAAAATATTTGCTGATAGCAACAATAAGCATTTAAGTAATCTTTTCTTGAGCAGATAATACATTTCCATGGTTCAAATTTGGAAGGTATATACAGTTATACAGTGACAACATTTTTTTCATCCTTGCTTCTTATTCATCTGTTACCTTGTAAGAAAATAGTTTATTGAGCACTTACAATATGCAGGTACTGTTTTCCATGCTGTAGATACAACAACCAAAAAAAAAAAAAAAAAAAAGAGAGAGGACATTTCTTCTGATGTGGCTTTTTTGTTGTTGTGTGTGTGTTTAATAGAGAAAGAAAAAGAAAGGAGGAGATTGATGATAAATGAATAAAACAAACAGGTGAATAGTATGTATCTATTAAAGCTATCTGAAGAAAAAAAGTAGGCAATAGTTGTGGGCAGGTAGGCAGCTACTGTATTTATGCAGGGCAATCAAGGAGGGCTCTCTGAGAGGTGGGTTCTCCAGAGGAGATATGGGAGTGAACTGTGAGGTTATCTGATGGGAAAGTGTCTCAGACAGTGAAGGCTATAAATAAAAAGATCCCAAAGCAGGAACATGGTGGTGCGTTTAAGGAACAACAAGAGTCTGTGTGGAGCTAAGGAAGGAAGTGGGAGAGACAGACAAGCGGCAGTCGTAGAAGAAACCAGAAGCAATGTCTGGTGTAGCTTTGTGGGCTTCAGATTGTTCTTTGAGTGTTCTGCTTAAAAATAGATTATAGTGTTGACGCAAAGTATTGGGATATCACATTAAAATGCATTTTCTGATTCAGTAGGTTTCAGGTGAGACTTGAGATTCTGTATTTCCAAGCTCCCAGATGATGTGGTTGTTGCTGGTCTGTAGACCACACTCGGAGAGCCCTGGTCTAGAAGCAATAATGAGGCCATCCACTCTACTACAGACCCTATGGGCCTGTGAGTAAACAAATTACGACTTTGTGACACTAATACAAAGCAAGGTGGCAGGTTTCAGTCAAAGTAAGAGGTTGGAGGAGCATTTTGAGGAGAGGTTGAAGATACGAACAATTTTGCTGATACATGGCTGAGTTCCCAAGCTTGCAGCGAAAGTTTTTAGGGTAGGCCACTGTGTGGGATTCACTCTGACGAGTGGATGCACAGAATTTTATGAAAAAGGTACAAAAATAATGAATATGACCCAAGACCTTGAGCTGCTCATACTGACTGAGATAAATAAGGATGCGAGGAAGGGTAGTGTACTCCTGATGTTCTCTTAGGGGAAAACATACCGTCAGTTTCCATTTTAGCCTCCTTCATAAGATTACTATCTGTCAGACTGTTGTAGTGAGCTGGGAGTGTGTCTGTCAGGGATTGCGAGTCTTTCCAGGATCAGCAGGTGGTCTGGGGATCTCGTTTGCAGTTCCTCTAACAGGAAGGTCCAGGCCTGGGGAGTCACGCTGCTATTTGGAATGTACAGCGCTCTGCATTACTCCCTGGCAACCTGGTTCCCTTTCTCAAAGCAGTGCGCTAGTCTCCTATGTATTTTTTCCAGAGCTATTTTAACGCAGACAAAAGACTCAATGCAGATTAGAACACTAGAGTTAACCAGCTAAATTTAATGGACATAAGGTTAATACTACACCCAAAAGCTGCAGAATACACGTTTCACTTTTTTCAAGGGCCCATGGAACATTTACGCAAAGTGATTCATACTGGACCATGAGGCAAGTCTCAACAAATTCCAAAGGTTCGGCGCCATAGGAATTACATTCTCTGACCAAATTACAATCATTCTAGAATTCAGTAACAAAGAAATAACCAGAAAGAAAAAGTCAGTATGTTTGAAAATTAAGAAACTGTTCTAGGCTGGGCACAGTGGCTTACATCTACAATCCTAGCACTTTGAGAGGCCAAGGAAGGAGTATCACTTGAGCCCTGGAATTCAAGATCAGCCAGAGCAACAAAGCAAGACCACATTTCTAAAAAAATAAAATAATTAGCCAGGCATTGTGGTGTGCGCCTGTGGTCCCTCTAAGCTACTCAGGAGGATCACTTGAACCCAGGATTTTAAGGCTGCAGTGAGCCATGATTGTGCCACTGCACCCCAGCCTAGGTGACACAGTCAGACTTTCTTTGAAAAAATAAACTGTTCTAAGTAATTTGTGAGTCAAAAACATATCATCACAAATTAGAAAATATTTAGACTTAAAATAAAATTATTTTATTAAAACTTATTGGATCCAGGTAAAGCAGTGCTCAGGGAAAGGGTTTTAACCTTAAACATTTGCATTAGATAAGAAGAAAATACAGAAAATTAAATTAATAATCTATATTAAAAATAAAAAATAAAATTAACTCAGAAAAGGTAGAAAGATGAAAATAATAAATAATATGAATTTAATGAATTAGAATACCAACATGCTACAGAGAGGCCCAAGTAAAGCCAAAAGTTGAGTATTTGAAAATAATACATTTGATAAACTACTGATGAGTTCAAGAAATTTTTAAAAAGAAGGTAGAACTGGAAAGAGGGATATATCTATAGAAGCAGCAAAACCAAACAATAGTAACAGGATACTTTAAACAGCCTTGTTTACAACAGAATTGGGCAGATTCCTGGAAAAGTATAATTTACCAAATGGACTTAAGAAATAGAAAATTGTTAATATTCTTATTTCCCCCAAAATAATTAATTCAGTTGTTAAAAATCATCATACTCAAAAATGTACAGGCACAAATTGTTTTACCAGAATATTCCAGCAAACATTCAAAGAATGAATACTTCCAACCTTATACAAACTATTCCAGAGGATAGAGAGAGAATACTTGACAAATCATCATAAGACTTCAGCATAATCTTGATATCAAACCAAGGACAGTTTTAGAAAGGAAAATCTAATTTATGAATTTAGAAAAAAACTTAAACATTAGCAAAATGAGTCCTACAATGTACAAATAGGTCAGGGAGGGCAGGAGGAGAATGTGCCTCAGGAGGAAAGAAAAAGAAGATAAGAGGAAGGAGACCGACCAGAAGCACAGAAGAAAGAGCAGTCAGAAAAGTTGGTGGATTGATACCAAGAATTAACTTCACCTCCTTTACAATTTTTTTTTTTTTTTTTTTTTTTGAGACAGGGTCTGGATCTGTCACCCTGGCTGTACAGTAGTGGTGCAATCTCAGCTCACTGCAACCTTCGCCTCCTGGGGTTCAAGTGATTCTTGTGCCTCAGCCTCCTGAGTAGCTGGGACTACAGGTGTGCACCACCACACCCAGCTAATTTTTGTGTTTTTAGAAGAGATGGGGTTTCACCATGTTGGTCAGGCTGACCTCCAACTCCTGACCTCAAGTGATCCGCCCATCTTGGCCTCTCAAAGTGCTGGGATAACAAGCACTTTACAGTTTTGACACTCCTTACTCTAGGACTACAAAGTGCCTAAAGAAAATGATACCTCAAACTTTTAAATTCGTTGCTCAAATAGTAAACCTTTCCCATGTACAAGTCATACTGAGCTGGGAAACTAGAAAGTTCTGCTCTGAGATCTGGTGAAGTTGGCAGTGGCTTCTGCCAAATTCCCTTGTAGAACACACAGAACATCTAAGATTACAAAATGTATTATGGGGCACAGACAGCCTTCATAAAACTAGGGACTAGGTATCCTCACAAATCCCAAATTATGAGCAAATAATGACAAATCAATCACCAATAGCTGCAAGATTTAGTTGGTGTCAGCATCTGTCCAAGAGGAAGCAAACTTGGACAGATCTTGGGGTATCTGACAAACTTGACTTCGAAGAAGCCAACAAGCATGTATCTGGAAAAGAACAGTAACTGAAACTAGGAGGGTTTGCATGGTCCAAAAGTTTCCGTGGTAAGACTAAGGAGCTTGAATATACTGAGCTCCCTTTACTCTCAAAGGTACCCAACAAAGGTCTCTCAAAGATAAAGCTATGATCGAAACTGAGAATAAATTATTAAGATAATCTAAGCTGAGCAGGTCAGGGACAGTAGAGACCAAGGAAACATGAGGTCCAGGTAAAAGTGGTAAGGGAGAATAGAACCAGAAAGTCTTAGAATTTAAGTATTCATATCGTTGAACACTTTATATAAACAACCAGAAGAGGGTGGTCTAGAGACATTAAATTTAAAAAACCCAAAATGATTCTAAGCCAAGTTTCTTTTCTAAAACTTCAGAAAATCTCATTTGGTATAAAAATGAGCATCAGAAAAGAATGAGCTGAAATCACATTCTAATTTATTACAGGGCAGGGAGAAAAAATGAGTAGAATTTCGACAGATAATAAAGGCGTGTCAGAAAGATGTTCTCACACACAAAAAATGAAAACATTTTTTAAACAGCTAACAGAAGATATGAAAGATAAACCACAATAAAGAAAACTTAGAAATAAAGTGGTAGAAATAAAGGAAGAATTAGACATAAAAGTAAACATTCAGTTCAGAAATTGTCTAACTAGAAGTATAACACAAGAGCAAATACATTAGTGATGACTTAACAAAAAATAGAAAATGAAGAGAAGGGAATTTGTAAAGCTCTAAAAGAAATGAAGATGCCAGGGACTGAGATGGGAGAGATGGGAATGGAGAGTCATTGTTTGATGGGTATAAATTTCAGTTTTGCAAGATACAAAGAGTTCCGGAGATGGATGGTGCTGCTGACTGCACAACAATGTGAATGTGCTTAATGCCACGGACTGTACGCTTAAAAATGGTTATGATGGTAATTTTTACATTATGTTTTACCACAATTAAAAAGGAATGCAAAAGGAAAGAATAGATGAGAAGCATTATTAAGAATGTGACAAACTGAGAAGACAGGCGGAGAAGATCTGACATATCTATATAAAAATTAGGAATCCATGAATAAAAAAATCAAGTTAGAAGAAGCACCTAATTATAACGCACCAAAACTTTCATCAAATGAAAAAATTTGAAGTTACATGTTGAAAGAACACATTGTATACCTGGAAAAATTGACCCAGAACAAATATGTGAGCCATAGACCAAATGACTTATGAAGGGAAGAAAAATAAATTGTTATTAGGCTTTTCAATAGCAATATCTTATACCAGAAGAAAACAGAATAATGTATTTAGAATGTTGAAGGGATAAAAACAATCAGCCAAGGATTTTATGTTCAACTAAACTGCCTTTTAAATATAAAGGGAGCAAACTGCCACCCAGAAGCAAGAACTGAAAAATACCCCTTCTGTGAATCTTTCCTTGGTATACAGTAGCTTCAGACAACCAAAATAACTAGAGGAATATTGACATAAAGATGGATGGTGGGCAATGAATATACATTTACATGAAGAGCAAAGGAAGGACATCAGACTAGAGTGTGATAATGGCTCTATGCTCTGACAATATAGATACAGCATAGTTATAAAAAATAAGGAGAGAATGAGAATATCACATACGAAATTTGAAACAGTTTTTCAGTAATTACACTGGTAGTAGTTTTGACTGTGATTTTGAGAATGTTTTGTGTGACATGGACAAAGCAGTCAATCATCCCCGTTGTCCTTGCAATCCAGGATTCTTGCTGCAGACAAAAAGAAATTTGAACATAAGGCAGAAGAGTTTAAGTAACACTGAAATTTGAATTCAAATTATCAGTATGAACATAGGTATTTTATCTTCAAATAAATACTATTTACATATATAGTTGTATATATTGTCATATCATTATACTTGTTTATGTATTTTATGATGCATATGATATATACAATTATCAATAGATATAATGGACTAAGTTCTGATAGAGAGGTACATTCTATAGGAAAGAATAATAGTTATAATGATATAGATATAATTATTATTAAATGAGTAGGAAATTGTACCATAATGAAAATATATATATATATTTGAACTCTATTTCCAGTTCCTGACACAGAGCTCCCCAAACCGTTGTAATTTCCTGAGCAATTGGGGAACTAGGTTTATCTTTGTTCTAATATTTTGTTTTTGACCTGTTTTCTGACATAAGACTTCTAACCTTTTGGACTTTCCTGGGTGCTAGGAGAATCTTTTGTTCTAATATTTGGTCTTTGATCCAGTTCCTTAACACAGAGCTCCCAAGACCTTTGTAATTTCCTGAGGGACAGCAGCACCTGACACAGAGCTCCCGAATCCCTTGAAATGTCCTGGGTGACAGGAGGTCTAATAAGGTGACTCTTGGTGGCCCACTGAGTGGGGGCTGGTCACCAGAAAGACTAAGCCATGATTAAAAGTCTGGAACTTTCAGCCTCACTCTTCATCCTCCCAGAAGGGGAGAGAGACTGACGATTGAATTAGTAATTAATCATGCCTATGTGATGAAGCCTTCATAAACCTTCCTGAAGCATGAAGTTTGGGGAGCTTCTAGGTTGCTGATGTGGAGGGTGGCATGCCTCATGAGGCCGTGGACATTTCCTGCCTCTTCCTGCATACCTTGACCTCTACATCTCTTCCGTCTAGCTGTTGATCTGTATTATTCGTAATATCTTTCATAATATACCAATCAACATAAAGTGCTTTCCCGAGTTACATGAGCCTCTCTAGCAAATGCTCAAGCCTAAGGAAGTGGTAGTAGTTACTTCCAATTTATAGCCAGTCAGTCAGCAGTTCCAGAGGCCCACATGCAACCAGCATCTGCCATGGGGGCAGTCTTCGGGACTAAACCCTTAACCTGGGAATCTGACTCTAACTCCAGGTAGACTGTGTCAGAATTGAATTGCATTATAGGACACTCAGTTGGTGTCCACTGGAGAATCAGTTGTTGTGTGAGGAAAAGTCCCCACCAATTTTGGTGACCAGAAGTGCTAAGCATGAAAGTAGGAAAAACAGGTTTTTTATATCACTTAGAAATAATTCTTGGTACAGTGATATACATATAATCATTATACATATATAAATGTATAGATATGATGGAAAAAGCTAAGATATTCATTCTGTTCTCGTTTGTTCTATTCTATAGAATACGTGTTATGTTTCTTTTTCTCCTAGCTTGGTCCATCTAATTATGATAATTACCTCTTAGTTCTGCCCATTGAAATGACCCAGAAATTATAACTATAGATAAGTGTATATATATATATATATATATATATATATATATATATAGTATGATAACTAGATGTGTGTGTGTGTGTATGTGTGCATCCTAGTTCAATCTCCTAGCTCTATATATGTGTGTGAGTGTGTATGTATATATCTCCTAGCTCAATCTGTTATCTATAGCTCTGTCCATTGTAAAGGTGTGGAAACTATACTGAGGCTACTTTAGGTGAACATCCCTAGCACCCCTGGTTTTTGGTCTTGATTTACCATTTACCATTAAAAGAAACCAGGGAATCTTGGAGAAATGGCTAGTTGCAGTGCTGGACAGAAAATGCACAATAAGCCTGGAGTATAGCAGATATCAAGGAAGCCACCAAAGACTAGTAGATTTTGTCAAAAGTTGGAACCAACTTAAAGATAAGGCAATCTGAACATCAATAAGGCTAATAATAAAATTCACAAGATTATAATGAATTGTAAAACTCCATATAACTGGTTTTATTTTTAATCAACTATTTTAAAATCTGGCATGCATTTTGTTTTTTCTATATGAAATGTAATGCTGGGTAACCAAATAGTAGATAAGGGGAAGCTTTTCTCTATAGAAGGATCCCAATAAATAAATGGACAAGTAATCATAGAGTTGGAATGTCACCAGTATGCAACCCCTAGTGAGTTAAAGGCCTTGGATAATGAACATCAATGGTTGCTGACATCACAAAAAGAAAATTAAATATCATGTACTCCTTAAAACACGAAAAATTCTTTAAACAAGTTTTATTAAAAATTTTGAATCTGCATCTGATTGTGCCTATTGATTCACAAAAAACAATTTACAAAAAAATACAGAGGACAGAGGAACATATTAAACTACACCATGGGAATGCAATAAACTGTTGGAAATTCTATAGGATAAATGATCCAGTTTCTTACACAAATAAAACATAGCAGGAAAAGGACAGAGATGAAAGCATAAATTGAATGATTTAAAAGACATTAAAAATTATAGATGATCTATAAGATTTAGGGAATTGTACTTGGGTAATAAAGAAAAGTTAAGAAGTGATTATTGTAAAAGCCAATGGTTACACTTGGGAGCAGAGGTGGGGGCCAGCATTGGGAAGGGCACATGGAAGACTCCTGGGATGCTGACCACATTCTATGTCTTTGTCTTAATATGATGGATATGATGGTGGTTACGAGGATTTTCACTTTATTTATAGTAAGTAGTTAAGCTACACATTTTTAAATGCCATTTCTGTATTTAACACAAAAATTTTCAAAGAAAATTGTCCTTTTGGAATTTGTCATCTAATATGAGGGAAACACACATTATGTGAGAATATTTAGAATATCTAGTAACATACTATTAGTGTTACATGATTGGTCTCCAAAATAGGTAAAATAGGAGTTCAGAAGAAAGAAATGACACTTCCTACTGGTGTGGGGAACTTTGATACTCTTTTTTTTTAAAAAGCCAAGGAAAGAACAGTACATCTCAGCTCCGAACCCACTCTTCTTTGCCTTGCTTTGTAATACTGGAGCTGGACACTGCAGACACTTCCCCTTTGCTCTCTGATTTGATGCTAAACTGTCAGCAGAAGATGCTAAAAAGAGATTGCAAGGTGTTAATGGCAGGAAAAAAGGACTTTCCTTGTTTCACTGAGTATGCTTTTTTCCCCCCTTTACCTTGAATGCTGTTATATTTTATTTAGAAATAATATAAAAGAGCTCAGAAAAAAACAAATCGCTCGCCCACTCCAAAATGTTGTCCTGTTGGTTATCTTCTTCCTCCTCAATACTCCCTCTGTGCCCTCACAGGCCCGCCCCTAACAGAGACAAGAGTACAAATGGAGCTTACCCACATTTTCATTTTAAATCAATAATTGTAACTTCCATTTGGTAAAAAATTTGAAGTTGCCAAATTTTAATTAATTTTAAGTTCTGGGGTACATGTGCAGGCTGTGCAGGTTTGTTACACAGGTAAACTTGTGTCATGGTGGTTTGCTGCACCTATCAACCCATCACCTAAGTATTAAGCCCAGCATGCATTATTTCTGGGCAGTAGCAAGCAGACTCGTGAGGAAATGTTCAGGAGATCCTTGCAATGTTCAGCAAAGCACAGGCTCCACAGTTCAGTGCCGGGTGATTCCCAGGTATTCTCTCCATCCTTTCTTCATTCTCACAGCAGTCAGATGTGTATCTCTGTGCATCCATGCTTTCTCACAGAAGTTGAATATTTCTAACTCTTGCAGAGCTCTTTCCTCTAAATTTCCACATTCCTTCCTTATTCACTTTCCCTTGGCCTTAGGGTTAATAACTGCTTTCTGGAGTTGCTACCTTTGAATACCTTAGTATTCTCTTTTATACTTTTTAGTACTTAACTATCTTTATCTAGTTAACAATTCTTTATATTAAATTTTACCAGCTCAGATTACTGGTGTTTTCTGTCACCTGCTGACTGGACCTTATGCTGATGCAATGTTTGTACCTGAGGCTAAGGAAGTCAAACACACATTCACACAGATAGTGGTGAGCTGTTGAAGGCTTCTGGGGAAGCAAGTGATGCTTTCCTTTAACTTTTAAAATTATACATTGACAAATTATAGTTGTATATATTTACAAAATGATGTTCTTAAAATATTGTATCAGAAGGTTAAATGCGGCTGACTTGTTTAGAACAGGGAAAGCCAGGAGGTTTCAGACATGCCAGTGACAGGTAAAAAGCATGACTGAGGGTTGGCAGAGGAGACAGAAAGGAGAGGGTGATCTGAGGAATTCTAAACAAGGAATTAGCAGGATTTAGGACTGCTCAGAGACAGAAGCAAAGGAGATGTTGATCATTTCAAGCCATATAATTTCAATATATCAGGAATGTTGATCATTTTAAGCCAAGGACACTGTTAAGGAGAAGGAACTGGTACTGGGAGCAAGGTGGTGATTCAAGTCTTAGACATTTTGAGTTTTAAATGACAATGACGTATCTGGGTGAAATTTTCTGGGAAGCAGTTAGTATAAAGGTCTAAAGTTCTAGGAGAGACCATTATCCTAGCTTATAGTTAAGAATAATTATTCACGTACTCTTTGAGGCACTCAGTCAATAAGTACTATGTTCTGAGTGTTGAGATTTAGAGTTGACTACAAACATATGTGGTCACTGCCTTAAGGGGCACATATTTTACTTGGGGAGTGTAGGCAAACACCTCTGGAAGATGCCCTATAAATCACTCTAGCATCCTCTTCCGTCACTTGACATGGAGGTCCTGAGGGCCTAATTGGCTGTCCAAAGCTTTTCAAATCTAGCAACAAAGTCAGAAATCGAATTCAGCTATTCAGATACACAGCTAATACTTTTTACCAGACCAGGCTGCCTGTCTAGACACAGAAGGCATGGAATGCACTCTTTCCTGCTCCCACTCATTGAAATACTATCTCAGCTCTTTATTAAAGTGATGTCTGCAACAATTGAGGTGCTTCTCTTTCTGTGGGAATTTTGCTTTTAACAAACATCAAACCCTTACTCTAAAGAATGAAGTTATCGTGGTAGGATTTCAGACACCGGCCAACCAAGTTTAAGTCTGATATGAGTGTTAGCTTCCTGATATGCTTGAAGTAGTACTATGTAAGAGTGATTTGCCTCTTCTAAGGATCAGGCATCCCCTTCTGCCTGGTCATTGAGCATTCATTCTCTTGGGTTCAAACCAAATAAAAGCAAATGAGTCAAATGGAGACATGCCTAAGTCGTGAGGATGAATTTTAATTCTAGCTCTCCTCTCACTCAGGAAGGGCTAAAATTTTGCTGACAGGGATATGGCAGGCACCTAGTGTGTTTGTGATTATCTGGCCAACTGTTTTCTTATTTTTTTCAGATATTGAAACTGTAATGAAAGGGAATATAAACTATATTTCTATTTTTTATAGAAAATAGAAAATTTGAGGGAGAAAATGTGTTTGAGGAAGACAGCCCTAATTCTTTTTTTTTTTTTTGGTTTTTCAAGAAAACTAGATGTTGAAATCAGATAGCCTGGTTCACCTCATTATCTGCCAGTTTTGTGCCCTTGTGAAACTTACCTAGCTTTCTGTGACTTTGTTTTCTCATTAGTGAAACAGAGATATGTAACAATGACTACATTTAACAGTTGTTGTTAATATATCTGACGTGCTTAGAACAATGTCTGACCCCCTAGTAAACACTATATGTGGTTAATATGTTCAATACTGCTTAATTTATTATATCCAATATACATGACTTATTTAGCTCTTCCTGATTTTCTTTTCTGGGCCCCTGAGCTAGTGACTGCAGAAGAGATGGTCCTACCCTCAAGGAATTTCACTTTATTTGGAAAGACAAGACTTAAAGATCAGAGGAGATTGCTGGCAGTAAGCATAGTAAAAATGCCAACTGCATAACCAAGTCAGTGCCTGCTGTGGGAAGGAGTGGGCTTTATTGCTGGACAAGATTACCGAGGACAAGGTCAGTCAGAAAACAGGTGTGTAGGTGTGTGGATGTGGGAGGGCCAGGGACAGAGAGTAAAGAGAAAGTGGGCTGTGAGTAGGGAGATTTAGGCTAGGCATTTCTGCACCAGCAGCATTTTGATAAATAAAAGAGGAGGTCAGTGGGGAAGGGATGAGGTGAACAAGCAAAAGGAAGTGAAAACACATATGTGGGAGACATTGCACAAGAGGGTGAGTCTCTGAACTTCTTTTGATAAGAATAACCAAGTTCTCAGGCCTACATAGCAGGTGACGTGATTGGACCACGGTACTGAAACAGCAAAACTAGGAGGCAGAGCTGGCTTTGAGAGGTCAGCGCATTTGACTGCTTCCAAGATTTGTTTGTTGGGAAGATTGGACGACATACTAGATATAAATCATTTAGCACAGTGCCTGGCACAGTCAGTGCTCAATATACACTAGCTACTATTATTTATGCACTCTAGAAGTCACATCGCAGTAATTTAAGTGCAATGCTAAAAGACGCCGGACATGAATGAATATGGAAATGTGCATATTATATTTTCTGACTTTTCTTTGTACACTTGGGTCCTTTTTCCTGAAGCTAACAAAAAAATATTTTTATAGCAGCAAGATTTAACTTGAATTGTCACCATGATTTTAGCTGAGAAAAGAAAAACTGGGATAACAAAACAGTCAGACCCTAGGCAAGGACTTCTAAGAGGCCGTAGGGAAGCAAATTAGCCAATATTCTGTCACTTTTCTCTCTGATTACAAGTCTCACTTAGAGTTGGGTTTTTTTTTTTCCACTTAGAATAAAGGAAATGGAAATCTTGACAGCTTTTGGTTCAGAAACAGTTGATGGTATTGTTAGAACAAGCACATTCATATGCGCTATAAAGCTCACCGAGAGTGCTAATGGCATTTATAGAGCCATGTGTGTGAACTACCTGAAGGGGTTTGGTTGTATTAGAATCCTGTTTACACAATGGAATGCATTTAATTTGTGAGAAATAGATTTAATAATTTATGGACTTTTGTCTTCTTTCTAGACTCTGTATTCTCCTTTCATTTTACTTAAAAATTCATTTATTTAAATGCTGCGTGAGCATTGAAAGCGAGCATTGTAACTGAAATGTTATACCACTGACTCCATAAAATTACAAAGTATAGCATAGGAGATGAGATGTAAAGGAGCAAGCAATTAACGCTGTTCAAGATGTTTTCATTGAGAACTGGTATCTTTTCTTAAAAAAGTCATGTGTTTGTCTTTTTTCACTGTCAAAGCGAGGTAAGAATCTAGACTCAAAGACTCAAACTGAGAGGTGGCTTGGTAATGGTCTGGTGCAACTCCACGCTTCGTAGATGAGGACATTAAGGGATTACGTAATTTGTTCAAGACCACAGCAGGGCCCACAATCAGGACTAGAACCTGAATCCTGCTGCTGGGTTGTGTGTTGCCTTGTTCTCCAGTTCGTGCTGATACCTCTGAAGAGTCATCACTGATAACTGGGTGATATGATTAGCCTTCGTGTCCCTACCTAAATCTCATCTTGAAGCTTCCTCTTCATCTTCTGCCATAATTTTAAGTTTCCTGAGGCCTCCCTAGCCATGCTGAACTGTGAGTCAATTAAACCTCGTTCCTTTATAAATTACCCTGTCTTGGGCAGTTGTTTATAGCAGTGTGAAAATGGACTTATACACTGGGCTAGAATCATTTAAATCATTAAAGAATTTCTGGATTAGAAGGGGTTTTTGGAAGCGTCAGCCTCCAGGCTTTCAGTGAATCTCACGAGTTTGCTCAAGGTCACAGATAAGTGTAAAAGAGGAAGGCCTCGATCCAGCTCCCATGACCACTGCATTTTTTTAAACCACTCAAAAATCTAGTGGACTAATGATTTGCAGAATTTTCATCAAATAAATGGCAATAGGTCCTGTCTTCACTAAGATCTGTGTTTCATGCTTCCACTCACCTCCATTTTCTGAGACTCCAATTCTCCTCTGCAGACAAGAGGGACCGGGCAGGTGGTCTGTGGGCTCGTTGAGCTCCAGCATGCACCATTTTGGTGATCCTAAATTCAGTGCATGGATGAATTCCCTAGATTCCTTTCATAAACATTTTGCTGCAACCAGACTAATTATTTCTCATTCAAACAACCCATAACATTTTCTGCCTCTGTGCCTTTGCAAAACTTTTTAAAATATTTTTTTGGCCTCATCTTAATTTATTTAATTATACTCCCTCTGGAACATAAGTGTCAAGAGAGCAGAGACCTGTCTTTCTCACTACTGTAGTCCTTCGCTTGTAGGAGTGTCTGGCACATAGTAGACACCCAATAAATATTTGCTAAAAATGAATAGAAATTATTATAGGTGCTGCTTAGTTCCCATCTTCTGAAGACTTATTAAACCACAACTAGGGGTCCTTGATTCTTACATATAGATTCAATCAATCTCATCTTGGGCTTTTTGCTCAATTCTGACCCAGAAAAAAGAGATGTCAAGGCTTTTTGCCAGGAAAGATACCACGTGGAATCAACTTAATTTTGCTGCCACTTGGTCTCTGTCTTTGGACCTTAGCACTGGACTTTGTTTTTCCTCTTTCCAGAGTACATCTTACTCTGATGACAAATCCAGTGCCCTTTCCTACCAGGTGGCAGTTCGGTGTACCTTGTTTAACTTAATGTTAAAAAGGTCATGCCATAACTTCTGCCTATTAGTTCTGCTTGTGGCTAACCTTCCCTCTGGCAGCTGCCACTGACCCTCCCCACAGTGCCTCCCGTACTCTGGGGATGGGTTCCCCAGCCTCCCTACCCTGCTCTGATTAACTCAGTTACCTCATGATCTGTACCCTGTCCTGTACGGGAGTCACATTTTGGTACCCTGGTATATCGGTATATATTAAGATATTTGTCCTGACAGGCCTGTTATTCAGAGTTCTCTCCATAAACTCTGGTGTACTGGAGGATGCTTATATGTGGCATATAAGCTCCCTTAAGCTTATATGGGAGCTTATATGCTTATATAGCCCATTAACCCAGAGTTAATGGGCTCTCCCGCCTACTTAAACTCTCCAAACTGTTCCAGCCTATGAGCTCCCATATGCTTATATCCCACAGACCAGCTGCCCAGTCCCTCCTGTCTGCAGAGGATTGGCCATGTTCCTTCCTGGTGCTGTGCTGTGTGTCTTTAGTCATCCTTGCCGACTGGGGTTGAACTGGCAAAGCCAGCCACCATCCTGGATGGCCTCTGCAGTGTTTCACCATAAACTCCAGTTAGCAGAGTTTATTGGCTACATTGATCTTTCTCCCAAAGCTTTTGTATGGGTCCCTTTCCCAATCATCTTCACATTCAGGGAAGGGTGGCAGTTCCCTCATCTATCTACAACATTGTTAAGAGCTAGCATTCTGGCGTCAGACTGTCTGAACACCAGGTGTGTGATCTAGGCAAGTTACTTACCTCCAAGCCTCAATTTTTTCACCTGTAAAACAGAAGAGGAATGCAGGCCATAATAGTATGTTGTCTCATATGATAATGTTGAGGACTGAATGAGGAGTAAATGTAGCCAGTAAATTCTGTGTAAGACCCAGAGTTAATGAGCTCCCCTGCCTGCTTTAACTCTCCAAACTGTTCCAGCCTATGAGCTCCTATATGCTTATATGCCACATCACTCATTCTGCATTTAAGGTACAGTTATGCATTACATAATGATGTTTCCATCAATGATGGACCTCTCATGTGATGGTGTTATAAATTACAACACTGTATAAAATTAAGAAACAAATACAACTATAATATTGTATTTTTACATACTTTTTCTATGTGCAGATACACAAATACTAATGTTACAATTGCCTACAGCATCTAGCACAGTCACATGCTGTGCAGGTTTGTAGCCTGCAAGCAATAGACTACTCCACATAACCTAGGTATGGAGCAGGCTATACCATGTAGATTTGTGTAAGCACACCATGATGTTCTCACAAGGATGAAATTGCCTAATGAAGTGTTTCTCAAGACATATTTCCATCATTAAGTGACACATGAATGTACTATATTGCAATGGCACTTTCAATTTTCAGATCCAAGTCTTGCATCCGCAGTTATATTGTCAGTTCCTTCAGGTAAAAATATGTGTCTGGTGCCATCTTGTATCATTCAGGCCAAGCCCAGAGCCCTGTGTATACTATACAAACAACAAATTCTTTTTTATTGCTGGTATAAATAATATCATTTATTCTAAAAATCCGACACCATGACTCCACAAACTTTGATGAGCCTGCTCATCCTGAAGTACATTTGTTTTGTTGATAGTGTATTGGCAAGGACAAATGCCAAGGCAGACAGAGACACTTATTAACCATCCTGGGGATTAAGTGGGTGGCAGCTATCCTGGGACGATGTTCCTTGTTAATGATGTTCTTAGAGTCACTCACAGCAGTGGTGAGAAATAATAGGGATCGTGCTGAAAACCTGCTTTTCGATTGGCTTAGGAAAAAGATGATATCTGGGACTCAGCCAGTTGGAGACTAAGAGATTTACTCCATGGTATTTTATAATACTGCTTTACTCGTAATGGCAGGCTCTATTCCTCACTGGATAGTTTCATATTTGCCCAGTTGATTGATGACTTTCCTGAAACTTTGTATTGTTGACTTTGCCGACTATCGACCACGATAGAATGAAAACTTCCACAAGGATTATCACTAAGTTCAAACTTCTTAGAGAAAGAAATTTAGTACAATTAACTGAGCACATGAGAATAGCTTTAAAAAAGAATTTATTTGGGTTCTGAGCTTAAAATCAACTGGCATTTGTGCTGTGGTACTATAAAGTATCTGCAGTGAAAGATTATAGGAGAGGAGAGAATCAAACGAGTTATTATGGTATTGTCTTAGGCTGTTTTGTGTTGCTCTAAAGGAATACTTGACACTGGGTAGTTATAAAGAAACAAGATCGATTTGGCACACGATGTTGATGGCTGGAGAGATCCTGACTGGGCATCTGCATCCGCATCTGGTGAGGGCCTCTGGCTGCTTCCACTCATGAAAGAAGGCAAAGGAGAACAGGTGCATGCAGAGATCACGTGGTGAGAGAGGAAGGAAGAGAGTGGGCAAGGAGTTGCCCCACTTTTAAAAATAAATGTTTATCTCAGGAACTAAACACTCACCCATGAGGGAGGGCATTAATCTTTTCATGAAGGATCTGCCTCTATGACCCTAATACCCTCCTCACTAGGTCCCACCTCCAACACTGGGGATTCATTTCACTGAAGTTTGGTGGGGTGGGGGTAGGCAAACCATATCCAGATGATAACAGGGATATGTCAGGATTAAGACTGGAGGCTTACAGGTAGAGGTTGTGAAGACTTGGACAAAAGGAAACTGGATTCTAGTTCTTTACTTTCCTGAAATGCAAAGGTGGTATTATAATAGTCCCATTGTTTCTTTCTATGAAATGGGGGAGAAAATCTATTTCCCTATCAGGTTGTCCTCAGAGATTTGTAAAAATTACACGTTTGCTAAAGATCCTTATAAGCGTAAAAGCACTGAGTAAGTGCAAGGTAAACAAGATGTTTTTGTTGACTAAAGTCCCCTGGGCCTGTTGGTGTTCCCAGTGCTTGACACAGTGACCTGGACAAACCAAGCAATGGGGCGCAGGGTGCATGGTTCTGATGGCTGCCATTATTTAGCTAGAGACCAGCTGATCTGAAGGAGGGCAGGAATCCTTATGCAGTAAGCCATACTTTCCCCTTAGACTGGATTTGCAAATTCTGATATAGGGATATAGAGGCCTTTGTTTCTGATTTTAGGAAAAGGGTCTGGAGGAAACAGGATCTCATATCTCAGGGTTTCTTTCTTTCTAAAAGAAGAAATCTTCAAACACATCAAGAAACAGATGATTGTTTTTTTATGGGTCAGTCTTATTTTGAAAGGAGAGGATTGAGAAGAATGGACTTAAAATTACCAAAGGGATATTGTTTGGCAAAGAGAAGAGAAGGTGATTTTTCCAGGGGAAAGAAAAATGTGACAGTGAGAGAGCTGAAGGGTTTTATGTCAGCTTGAGGGTTGGCGGTAACCCAGTCCATTACCAGCAGAGGCCTGGGTAGACTTCTGGATGTTTTTAAGAAGAGAGGTAATTACCTTTCTGCGGTGACTTAAGGGCATTTCTGTTCAAGGCCTCTTCATTTCTTTGTCGAGTCTATAAACTTTGTGAGGGAAAATAGAAACATATATCCGCTTCAAGAATAATGTGACAAGCTATCATTTACAGTGAATTCTTGTCATTTAGGACTTTGTATTTTTTAGTACAGTGACCTCTAAGAAATGAGAAATAATGACATTTGAAAGCAAGATGTCATGAAAACACACATTAGTGACTAATTTTTTAAGCATGTAATATGTCTTAAGTGTTAACTCCCAGAAAAGCGGCGCCCATGTGCTATCTTTAAAGGGAACAGGAAAGATGAAAAACCAAAAGCCGAATATAGACGATTTTGAAATTGAAGTTATTCATTGTCCAAATTCCCAGGGGCTCAGAAAAAGTGACCAATGTCAGACTGTCCACTTTTCTGCAAGAGAATAACAAAGTAGTAAAAGAATAGACATCATTTACAAAAGTAACTGACCCAAACATCAAAATTGCCTCAAGGGACTATAGGTAATAAAATCGTACTGTATTTGGGATCCTGCTAAAATGAACACATTTTAGCTACTCTTGTCACAAAAACAAAGAAGTGAGTGACTATGGGAGGTAATGGATATATTAACTTGCTTCACTATAATAACCTTTTAAACTATATGTATGTATCTCACAACAACATGATGCATGTCTTAAATATATAAATTTTTTTTTTTAAAACAACAACAATCCCTCCTTGTACCTAAAAAGCCTAAGGGAGTCTCTAAAGGCTACCCTTAGGGAGAGATTCCTGTAAAAATGTTTTCAGAAAAATTCATCTTTTTAACAGTGTTAATAACATTAAGACTTTAAGAAGTACTTTCTGTCTATTAAATTCTGGGGGAAAACACTTATCCAGAGGCAAGAAACAGCTCATGCTAGATGATCCATTAATCCCTGAACTAGGCCTATAAATAAAATGGTTTATAGAGAAAAGAATTAAAGAATTTACAATCTTTGTCAAAAACTCAAAATAACTCCCATGATTTCTCTGTTTCAAATAAAGATTCATAGGCAGATCCAAAGAGTAATGATTTTTAAATTAAAAAATTTTATGAGCTTTTCAAGAGAGGAATAAAGCTAGAGGGTCAGGCTCTTTCTCTGAGGGGGGAAGATGGATAATGTGGGAAGGACTATAAAAGCAAAACAGGAGAAGAAAAACCTTTTGAGGCATGCCAACGAAAATGCATTCACCGAGTACAGTAAAACTACTTAATACCCAATTTTTATTACAAAGGGAATGGTTCCCTAAGCAAATTAATAGCAGAAAGAAGATTTCAGGTAGGATCTAGAACTCAATTATGTGAATAAGTCATGCTTGTCATTAGTACAGTTTACAAACCAAAAATGTCTCACCTGATGCTTATGTGTTTACAACAGAAGGGCTGCAAACAACTCAATGTTTTGGTAAACCACTGGGTCGGGTTAAATGTTTGTAACAATCATCACAGATGTTTCCAGTGGGAGGGATGTTAGAGAAAATCTAAATCGATTCAGTCTCTCAAGGTATACATAAGAAAAAGGGTTCCCTCAAGGACTGGGTATTTGGTGAAAGGTCACAGTTAGTAAAAAACTGGGTCTAGAATCCTGCTTTAAAATTTCCTGACCAGATTTCTTTTCTCTATTATATCAGTAATAGAATCATAAATTAATTCAGGTTGGAAAGAGGCCTCACAACTCATCTAAATTTGGAAGTAACCTTTTGGTTGAAGTACAACATACACACTGAAAACTGCACAAGTCATAAGTATACCACTTAGTGAATCGTCTCAAACTGAACACATCCACACATCAAGAGAACGTTACCAGAATTCCAGAAGATCCCTTGTGTCCCCCTTCTAGTTACTGCTCATTCCATGTCCCAAGATCAAATACTTTCATGTCCAGTTCAGGAATGAAAAAACTGAGGTCCAAGCTGAATAAATGATTTTTAGAAGCAAATTATTAGTGAGAACACAAAACATGGTCTTGTGAAGCATACTTTAATATTTTTCCATTACTTAATTCATCAAATTAACTAATTAACTATTTGGAATTACTTAAATTCCATCTCATTCAACATAAAGCCCAGCATAGTATAAAACAGTAGTGAGTCCCCAAAATATTTTGTGGAATGAATTAACTAAATTATTTCTGCCAAGTGGCTGTCTCACTTGTTCTTATATATTTATGCTTTGAATATTATGCATTGACTGAATGTAATATCTTTGTCTTTTGTTAGATATGAATAATGACTTTTGAAGTTTCCTCCTGTTCCATACATGATCTCTGTGTTTTTTGTATGTTTCTGTTGTTCTCATTACATCATGTTGTTGATTCCAGGCTGCGAGTGGTTTTGAGTGAGGCATTATAAAGCTGTATGCATGGGTGATGTTTCCCTTTGCAGGAATTTTTTTCTAAGGGGATTAGATGTGAACCACCTACTCACTGAGTGACTTCCACTATTCATATTTGAAGAACTGTTTTCTCTGGGGTTATCTTATTTTGCTATAAAATAACCCTTTAAATGCCTGGGGGAACATGGAGACTGCAAGTATTTTAGAAGCAGTGTGTGTGGAGTCGTGGGGCCCAGTCATCATGCAGACTAAATCTTGTTTTTATTTCTATATCTCATTCCCATTCTCCTTTAAGAATGAATAAAAGTCAAAGTCGGTTTTTTTGTCATTACTACCCAGTGGTAATTCCGTATGATGCTAGTGATAAAATATTCTTCTCCCATCAAATCTTGTTAGTCTGAGTTTAAACAATTGTGGTTACTGCTAAGTTTTTGACTTTATTATAAGTCACCTAAAGTGTACATTTGATGAATGTTGGCAATTGTACACAGTTTGATGAATTTTGGTAATTGGATTCAAGATATAAAACAGTTCTATCACCCTAAAAAGTTCTCTTGTGCCTCTTTGCGATTGATCTTCTGCCCCAACTTCTAGACCCAGGTAACCACTCATCTGCTTTCTCTCACTCTGCTTTTATCTTTTCTAGAATTTCATGTAACTAAACCAAATGGTATGTAGTTTTTTGTTTGTTTGTTTTCTTTCACTCAACATAATACTTTTGAGATCTGCTCAGGTTGTTGTTGTGTGTATTTTGTTCCTTTTTATTACTGAGTAATATTTCATCATCTAGATATATCATAATTTACCTGTTTACATGTTGGTGAACATTTGTCTTGTTTTCAGATTGTGACTATAGTGGATAATGCTTCATGTACAACTCTCCATGTAGACAGACATTAATTTCTCTTGAATAAATGCCTAAAAGTAGGATTGATGTATATGTTTATATGATACTGCCATAATGATGTCCAAAGTAACTGTGCCATTTCACATTCCTATCAGCAATGTATAAGTGTCATTATTGCATCACATTATCTTGAACGCTTGGCATTGTCAGTATTTTAATTTTTAGCCATGCTAGTCGGTATCTAGTGTTATCATATTTTGATTTTTATTTTATTTCCTTGATGACTTTTGATGTTGGGAGTCTTTTCACGTGCTTCTTCTCCATTTATTTGTTCTTTCGTGAAGTTTCCAAATTTTTTGTCTTCTCATTAATAGGTTTTCTTCTTGAGTTCTAAGAGTTCATTTCATATTTTGGACACATGCCCTTTGTAAAATATTTATTTTGAAAATATTTTCTAATTTATGACTTGCCTTTTTGTTTCCCTCACCCATGTCTAAAAATTTAAAAGTTTTCAATTTTGGTGAAATGTATTTTATCAGTTTCTTTTCTCTTAGAAATCTTATTGTGTCTTCAAGAAATCTTTGCCTGATCCAGATCAAAAAGATTGTCTTCCATGTTTTTTCCAAAGTTTTATAGGTTTAGCTTTTATGTGTATGCCTATGATCAATTTCAAGTTAATCTTTATAAATGTGATACATGGATCAAAGTTAAGTTTTAAATAAAAATATCCAGTTGTTCTAGCTCAATTTAGAGATGATTTTTTCTTTGTTGTATTCCCTTGGCTGGAGAAAGAACTTGGCATATTACAGCAGTAGAAAGGAGGTGAGTGTGGCCTGAATCCAGTGAGAGGAGGGAGTGTTGTATAATGATGTTAGAGAGAAGGATAGGGGACAAATATGGTAAGGTCTTATGGGCCTTGATAAGAAATTTGAATTTTATTCTGAGAGCAATATAATTGCTTCATGGGTTTTAAGCAGGGCCACTGCATGATATGATTTACATTTTAAAAAGATGATTTTTCATCTGTATGTACCAATCCAGTCAAACCAACTCTGATGATAAAGGTCACTAATGGCCATGCAATATTAAGCTGAGTTTGATGGAGTTTTATTGTTTATGCAGTGAAGCAAAGTTTGATCCAGAGCTCAGCAGTTCTTAAATTGCCAGCTGCACATTTACCTCTTTTCCCCCTTCTTGTAAAAGACTGTATAAAACCAGAGCTAATGCACTTTTTTGGATGCTGCTACTGCCAGAACTCTATGCCAGGGATATTAAAAATGCTACCAGGTGCTTTATGTCCTTTGGCTTCTCTTCCATTGCCAAGGTAAACTCTATGCTAATGCCAATAGGAAAAAGCTTAAGAAGATTTTACAGTTATTAGAGATAGCATACCCCTTGGTGATTATTACCAGCCTAATTTGAACTATATGGAATTAGCAAAACATGAGAAATCCAGAATAGCATTTTTATACTAAAGAAAAATACCACACATTGTGATCATCCATTGAACATGAAAATTAATTAAATTAGCCTAAGAAGATAGATTCTGAGATTAAATACTATTCTTCTGTGTTTGGGCAGGTTATAAAAAAAATCGTAGAAATCTAATAGAATGAATTTGGTTTTACTGATTTTACTGAAGATCAGTTAAGTTTTGTCTAAATTACCTTCCCAGCTTAATTCCAAAAGGCTTTTTGTGTAAATATATATTTGTGCTTAAATGGTAGCGTTTTTATTAGATGCTTTAACTTTCAGAGTACTAAATATATTGAAGTTAAGAGATGAAAAAATGAAAGTTAGATCATGTAGTTAAAATGTTTTTAAAAATTTTCACTGAAACAATTCTGTTTGATCAATATCACGTTTGACTAATGCATTTCAAAATAAGTTTCAAATTTTGCATCATAATTGTAATTTGTCTACCACTGGAACAATAATGGCTAGGAGGATAGACAGCTTATTAAGTAAAATGTTGGTACTAGTTTTAATAGTCTTGGCATTCCTTCTTTTTATTTTCTTGATATTACCTCCACATTAATCCACATTTCATATTAAAGGTTATTTTTATGCTTTTAAATATATAATTTAGATTTAGTCTTTGAACATGTTAACAATAGTCTTGCTAGAATGGAGGTGGTAATTTTTTTATTTAAAGAGATGTAGAGAAATTTCCACTTCTGTTGGACTAGACATTGTAAAAATTCTCCTACCAAAAGCATCTAGAAATTATGAGAGAAATATCTTTGAAGCAAAAGGCAAAATGAAATTGAGTGATAAACTAGCACTAAAGCCCTGACTTCCCTGGAGATATCTAACAATACCAAAAACAGAGGTTAGGCTTTTGACAGCCTCGTAAAGGAATAGGAAACAAGCCCTTTTATATAGTAAGACGGACAAATAACTAAAACTCATGCATAAGACTAATATGCTTACAGGGCTAGACTAGTGGTAAAAGATCAAACTAGAAAAAACATCTATCTTTTGATGAAGAAAACCAAAAGCCAACTTTTAAAATCTTAGTCGTTGGCTTCAGGTGAGGGAAAGTATCCCTTGAGAATTCAGAGTACAAGCTTATTGGAACCTGAGTTCAGGATTTGAACTTAAAACACCTACAGAATTCAAGCAAGGATGTGCTGACAATTTTAAGTGCTTCCAGGTGGGTAGTGTACCAGATTGGTAGAACACCTACCAGAAAAAACTCATACCCATGGGGAGAAAGGCATTCTTATGTTTTCTTCAAATTAAATTCAGAAAAATAGAAGCTCACACATACAAGGAAACAGTCCACAGTAAGCAGAGTCAACAAAAACAGTAAGCCGTGAATTAGAGGAACCACATCGGACCTGAAATGTTGATATTATCTAATGACCATAAAATAAATGTGCTTAGTATGTTCCTGTAAATTAAATATATATTTTGCACATGACAAAAGACTAAGAGGATATTTTTAAATTACATAGGATTGGAAAAGAACTACATAAAGTTTATAAAACTAAAAATATATTCATTTAAATTAAAACTCAGTGGTGGGTTAATAATCAAACCAAACACAACCAAAGAGAAATTAATGAACTAAATCTGAAGAATTATGCAGAATTTAGCATAGAGATTAATGTAAAGGACAGTTTAAGAGATATGGAAGACAGAATGAAAAGGACTGCCATATTTGTAATTGGAGTTCCAGAATAAAAAAGTAGAAGAAAAGCAAATGTTTGTAAAATATCAGATGATATTTTTGTCTTTACTCAGTTGTGGAAAATTAAGACTTAGGAAACAAAAAATCTAAACAGAATAAAAACCAGTCTTAACTCAGTCACATTGTAAATTAAAGTGAAACCAACAGTGACAAGATTTAAAGTGTCTGGCTAAAACAGACAATGTACTTTCAAAGGAATACAACTTAGAGTGATGTCAGAGCAGCAAAAATGAAAACCAAGAAAACATCTTTAGTGTGCTGGGAGAAAATAAAAGTTAATCTAAAACTGTAAACCTAGTTAAACTATCTCTCAAGAATGAAAATAAAATACAGATTTCCAGGCCAACACAAATTGGGGGAGTTAATCTCCCACCAACTTCACTAAAGGAATTTCAAAAGGATATAGTTCTTGGGGCAAAAGTAGAATGATGCAAGACAAAAGATTTAATATTCAAGAAAAAAATATGCAAAAAAATAGGTAAATATGAGAGTAAATATAAATCAACTATGAAAAGTAATATTTATTATGTGGTAAAATGTAGAAAACTATTGTATACTGATAACTTTTAAAATGGAAGAGTTGTTGTTATGGGTTGAATTGTGGTGCCTTCCAAAAACTGCTTGTACCTCAGAATAACACTTAGTCTTTAAAGAGGTAATCAATTTAAAATGAGATTATTGGGAGAATCAAGATGGTTGAATATGAACAGCTCTGGAGTGCAGTTCCCAGCGAGAGACATACAGAGGGTGAGTGATCACTGCATTTCCAAACAAGGTACCAGGTGCATCTCAATGGGACTGGTTGCACAGTTGTTGTAGCCCAAGAAGGGGAAGCCAAGGCAGGGTAGGGAGTTGCCTCACTCAGGAAATGCAATCCTGGGAGGACCCCCCTCCCTACACAATGGAGGCCATTGGGGGCTTTTCCATCCAGTCCAGCACTCCAGTTCAGATACTGAGCTGCTTTTTCAATTTTTACCACACACAGACCAGGATATTCCTGGGCCGAAAAGTGCCACAAGTTTTCAGCACAGCTGTTTCAGCAAGCACTGTGGGTTTCCACACAAAAACTCACACAAATCTAGGTAGCTGTTTCAACTGGTGCTGGGAATGCCTGGGAGAGCGAGCCACCCATTCAACTGAAAAAGAGGGGGCTAAAAGCAGGGAGCAAGGTGATGTGGCTATCTGGCTCAGCAGGTCTCAACAAAGACCAGCAATCTGAACGCTCTGGATTGAGAGTTTTGCAACAAGCACACCTGGACCTGGGACAGTCCAGCTCTGTGGGGGAAAGGCGCCTACTATTACTGAGGCAGTCCGCTGCTACCAAGTCGGTCCGTCATTACCAAGGCAGTTCTAACTGTACCTCTGTAAACAAAATTACAAGGAAGTTCACACAGCAGCTGGGCAGAACCTGCAGCAGCTCAGCAACACCTCTGCTGGCAGAGTGTGACTAGACTACCTCCTTGCTGGGCAGGGCATCTCTGTAAAAAAGGCAGCAGCACGTCAGGAACTTATAAATAAAGCCCTACATTCCCAGGACAGAGCACCTGGGAAGAGAGGTGGTTATGAGTTCTGCTGCAGCAGACTTAAACCTAGCTGCCCAGCAGCTCTGAAGGGAAGAACAGAGCTCCCAGCACAGCACTAGAACTCTGATAAGGGACAGACTGTCTCCTCAAGTGGCTCCCTGACCCCCATGTATCCAAAGAGGCACCTCATAAAGGAGAGCTCTGGCTCACATAGGTTGGGTATCCTTCTGGGAGGAAGATAAGAAGAATCTGGCAGCAACCCTTACTGTTCTGCAGCCCCTGCAGGCAATTCTTAGACAAGCAGGGTCTGAAGTGGACCTCTCATGGTCCTATAGGAGAGGGGCCTGACTGTTAGAAGGAAAACTAAAAGAAATAGTTTCAACATCAACAAAAAGGATGTCCACTCAGAAACCCCATCCAAAAGTCACCAACTACAAAGACAACAGGTAGATAAATCCACAAAGATGGGAAGAAACCAGCATAAACAGGATAAAAACACCAAAAACCAGAAGGCTCCTCCTCCTCCAAAGGATCACAGCTCCTCACCAGGAAGGGAACAAAGCTGGATGGAGAATGAGTCTGATGAATTGACAAAAGTAAGCTTCAGAAGGTGGGTAATAACAAACTTCTCTGAGCTAAAAGAACATGTTCTAACCCAATGCAAAGAAATAAAGAACCTGGGAAAAAAAAGTTAGATGAAATGCTAACTAGAATAACCAGTGTAGAGAAGAACATAAATGACTTGATAGAGCTGAAAAACACAGCAAAAGAACTTCAAGAAGCATACACAAGTTTCAACAGCCGAATTGACCAAGCAAAAGATTGAAAATCAACACAATGAAATAAAATGAGAAGGCAAGATTAGAGAAAAAAAGAATGAAGAGAAATGAACAAAGCCTCCAAGAAATATGGGATTATGTGTAAAGACCTAATCTATGTTTGACAGGTGTACTTGGATGTAATGGGGAGAATCAATCTAAGCTGAAAAACACTCTCCGGGATATTATTCAGGAGAACTTTCTTAACCTAGCAAGGCAGGCCAACACTCAAATCCAGTGAATACAGAGAACACTACAAAGATATTCCTCAAGAAGAGCAATCCCAAGGCAAGTAATTGTCAAATTCCCCAGGATTGAAATGAAGGAAAAAATGCTAAGGGCAGTCAGAAAGAAAGGTTGGGTTACCAACAAAGGGAAGCCTATCAGACTCAAAGCAGAACTCTCAGCAGAAACCCTACAAGCCAGAGGAGAGTAGGGGTCAATATTCAACATCCTTAAAGAAAGAACTTTTAACCCAGAATCTCATATCTGGCCAAACTAAGCTTCATAAGTGAAGGAGAAATAGAATCCTTTATGGACAAGCAATTGCTGAGAGATTTTATCACCACCAGGCATGCTTTACAAGAGCTCCTGAAAGAAGCACTAAATGTGGAAAGGAACTACCAGTACCAGCCACTCCAAAAACATACCAATTGGTAAAGACTATTGACACAATGAAGAGACTGCATCATCTAATGGGCACAACAACCAGCTAGCCTCAAAATGGCAGTATCAAATTCACACATAACGATATTAACCTTATATGTAAATGGGCTGAATGTCCTAATCAAAAGACACAGACTGGTAAATTAGATAAAAAGTCAAGACCCATCAGTGTGCTTTACTCAGGAAACCCATCTCATGTGCAAGGACACATAGGCCCAAAATAAAGGGATGAAGGAAGATTTACCAAGCAAATGGAGAGCAAAAAAAGCAGGAGTTGCAATCCTAGTCTCTGATAAAATAGGTTTTAAACCAACAAAGATCAAAAGAGACAAAGAAGGGCATCATATAATGGTAAAAAGATCAATGCAACAAGAGCTAATGATCCTAAATATATATGCACCCAATACAGGAATACCCAGATACATAAAGCAAGTTCTTAATGACACACAAAGAGACTAGACTCCCACATAATAAGAGTGGGAGACTTTAACACTCCACTGTCAATATTAGATCAATGAGACAGAAAAGTAACAAGGATATCCAGGACTTGAACTCAGATCTGGACCAAGTGGACCTAATAGACATATACAGCATGCTCCACCCAAAATCCACAGAATATATATTCTTCTCAGCACCACATCACACCTACTCTAAAACTGACCACATAATTGGAAGTAAATCATTCCTTAGCAAATGCAAAAGAACAGAAATCATAACAGTCTCTCAGACCACAGTGCAATCAAATCAGAACTCAAAATTAAGAAACTAACTCAGAACTACACAGCTTCATGGAAACTGAACAACTAGCTCTTGAACAAGAAAAAAGACAACGTACCCAGAATCTCTGGGACACATTTAAAGCAGTGTCTAGAGGAAACTTTATAGTAATAAATGCCCACATGGGAAGCAAGGAAAGATCTAAAATTGACACACTATCTTCAAAACTGAAAGAGCTAGAAGAGCAAGATAAAAAAAATAAAAACTCAAAAGCTAGCAGAATACAATAAGATCAGAATAGAAACGGAGATTAAGACGCAACCCTTCAAACAAACAAACAAACAAACAAACAAAATCAATAAATCCAGGAGCTGGTTTTTTGAAGAAAAAAAAAATAGATAGACTACTAGCCAGATCAATAAAGAGAAGACTCTAATAAATGCAATTAAAAATGTTGAAGAAGATATCACTGATTCCACAGAAATACAAACTACCATTGGAGATTACTACAAACAACTCTATGCACACAAGCCCATAAACCTGGAAGAAATGGATAAATTCCGGGACAGTTGCACCCTCCCAAGCCTAAACCAGGAAGAAGTCAAAACCCTCAATCAGGCGTCCCCAAACTTTTTACACAGGGGGCCAGTTCACTGTTCCTCAGACCGTTGGAGGGTCTCCACATACTGTGCTCCTCTCACTGACCACCAATGAAAGAGGTGCCCCTTCCTGAAGTGCGGCGGGGGACCGGATAAATGGCCTCAGGGGGCCACATGCAGCCCGCGGGCCGTAGTTTGGGGATGCCTGCCCTAAATAGACCAATAACAAGGGCTGAAGTTGAGGTGGCCAGATGGGTTCACATCTGAATTCCACCAGATATACAAAGAGGAGCTGGTACCACTCCTTCTGAAACTATTCCAAATAATACAAAAAGAGGGAATCCTTCCCAAATCATTTTATGAGACCAACATCATCCTGATACCAAAACCTGGCAGAGACTCAACAAAAAAAGAAAACTTCAGGATAATATCCATGATGAACATAGATGCAAAAATCTTCAGTAAACTACTGGCAAGCCAATTGCAACAGCACGTCAAAAAGCTTATCCATCACAATCAAGTAGGCTTCATCCCAGGGATGCAAGGCTAGTTCAACATACACAAGTCTATAAATGTAATCAACCACATAAACAGAACCAAAGACAAAAACCACATGATTATCTCAATAGATACAGAGAAGGCCTTCAACAAAATTCAACAGCCCTTTATGTTAACAACTCTCAAACTAGGTATTGATGGAACTTATCTCAAGATAATAAAAGCTATTTACCACAAACCCACAGCCAATATACTGAATGGGCAAAAACAAGAAGCATTCTGTTTAAAAACTGGCACTAGACAAGGATGCCCTCTCTCACCACTCCTATTCAATATAGTATTGGAAGTTCTAGCCAGAGCAATTAGGCAAGAAAAATAAACATAGGGCATTCAATTAGGAAAGGAGGAAGTCAAATTGTCTCTATTTGCAGATGACATGATTGTATATTTAGAAGACTCCATTGTCTCAGCCCAAAATCTCCTGAAACTGATAAGCAACTTCAGCTAAGTCTCAGGATACAAAATCAATGTGCAAAAATCACAAGCATTCCTATACACCAATGACAGACTAACAAGGAGCCAAATCAAGAGTGAACTGCCATTCACAATTGCTACAAAGAGAATAAAATACCTAGAAATACAACTAACAAAGGACCTCTTCAAGGAAAACTACAACACTGCTCAAGGAAATAAGAAAGGACACAAACAGATGGAGAAATATCCCATGCTCATGGTTAGGAAAAATCAATATCGTGAAAATGGCCATACTGCCCAAAGTATTTTATAAATGCAATGCTATCTCCATCAAGCTACCAATGACCTTCTTCATAGAACTGGAAAAAACCACCTTAAACTTCACATGGAATCGAAAAAGAGTCTGCATAGCCAAGACAATCCTAAGCAAAAAGAACAAAGCTGGAGGCATCAGGCTACCCAACTTCAAACTATACTACAAGTCTACAGTAATCAAAACAGCATGGTGCTGGTACCAAAACAGAGATATAGACCAATGGAACAGAACAGGGATCTCGGAAGTAATGCCACACATCTACCAACCATCTGATCTTTGACAGACATGACAAAAACAAGCCATGGGGAAAGGATTCCCTGTTTAATAAATGGTGTTGGGAAAACTGGCTAGCCATGTGCAGAAAGCAGAAAGTGGACCCCTTCCTGACACCTTGCACTAAAATTAACTCCAGATGGATAAAGTCTTAAACCTAAGACCTAATACCATAAATACCCTAGAAGAAAACCTAGGCAAAACAGTTCAGGACATAGGCATAGGCAAGGACTTCATGATTAAAACACCAAAAGCATTGGCAACAAAAGCCAAAATAGACAAATGTGATCTAATGAAACTCCAGAGCTTCTGTACATCAACAGAAACAATCATTAGAGTGAACCAGCAACCAACTGAATGGTAAAAAAAAATTTTGCAATCTACTCATCTGACAAAGGGCTAATATCCAGAATCTATAAAGAACTAAAAGAGATTTATAAGAAAAAAAAAAAACATTCAAAAGTGGGTGAAGGATATGAACAAACTTTTCAAAAGAAGACATACATGAGGCCAACAAGCATATGAAAAAATGTTCATTATCATTGGTCATTAAAGAAATGCAAATCAAAACCACTTTGAGATACCATCTCACACCAGTTAGAATGGCGATCACTAAAAAATCTGGAGACAACAGATGCTGGAGTGGATGTGGAGAAATAGAAACACTTTTACACTGTTGGTGGGAGTGTAAATTAGTTCAATCATTGTGGAAGACAGTGTGGCGATTCCTCAAGGATCTAGAAATAGAAATTCCATTTGACTCAGCAATAGCATTACTGGGTTTATACCCAAAGGATTACAAATTGTTCTATTACAAAGATATGCACATGTATGTTCATTGCGGCACTATTTACAATAGCAAAGACCTGGAACCAACTCACATATCCATCAATGATAGACTGGACAAGGAAAATGTGGCACATACACCATGGAATACTATGCAACCATAAAAAATGATCAATTTGTGTCCTTTGTAGGGACATGGATCAATCTGGAAACCATCATTCTCAGCAAACTGATACAAGAACAGAAAATCAAACACCTCATGCATGTTCTCACTCATAGGCAGGTGTTGAACAGTGAGAACACATGGACACAGGGAGGGTATCATCATACACTGGGGTCTGTTGTGGGGGTAGGGGAGGGACAGCAGGGGGTAAGGATATTGGGGAGGGATAACATGGGGAGAAATGCCAGATATAGATGGGGGAAATGGAGCAGCAAACCACCTTGCCATGTATGTAACTATGCAACAATCCTGCATGATCTGCACACATACTCCAGAACCTAAAGTACAATTTTAAAATTTGAGATCATTAGGGTAGACCCTTATTTAATATAATGGATGCTCTTATAAAATAGGGGCAATTGTTTATTGTTTCTATTTTTTGTTGTTGTTTTGAGTCAGTGTCCCCCTCCATCCCCCAGGCTGGAGTGCAGTGGCACCATCTCGGCTCACCGCCACCTCTGCTTCCCTGGCTCAAGTGATTCTCCCACCTCAGCCTGAGTAGCTGGGACAACAAATGTGAGCCACCATGCCCGGCTAAGTTTTTTATTTTTTTGTGTAGCCAGGGTTTCTCTTTATGTCGCCCAGGCTGGTCTTGAACTCCTGGGCTCAAAGGATTTGCAATCCTCGGCTTCCCAAAGTGCTGGTAGGAATTATAGGCATGAGCCACTACACCCAGGCAAATGGAGGGAATTTGGATCCAAAGAGAGGATACACACACATAGGAAGAACACCATGTGCTCATCAAGGCAGAGACACAGATGATGATTCCACAAACCAAAGAATCCCTAAGACTGCCAGCAAACCACAAGCTAGGGGAGAGGCCTGGATCAGACACTTCAATCCTCAGAATGAACCAACCCCGCTCAATTTGATTTTGGACTTCTAACCTCCTGAACTGTGAATCCACTTAATTCCACTATTTAGGCCACCTGCTTATAATACTTTGTTATGGAAACCCTAGCAAGCTAATAGAAGATTGTTCACAGGTAAACTTTTAATATCTTTCTATTATTTACAAAGATAAGACTGTATGTTTTGGGTAAGCCAAATACGTTAAATTTTTCTGGGAAGTCAGTTAAAAAAAATGGAAATATAATATATATAATCTACCAAAGTAGAGTATCAATGAAATAAAAGGATGAACCCTCATCAGAAATATGGCAGATTCCACCTCTGGGCAGGAAAGGCACAGGATAACCCAGGAACGTCTTCATACCAGAAAGTAAGGAGGCTCTCAAAAATCCTACTCAGCGGCTCATAACATCATATGATTAAGCTGCTCTGGCCAAAGATGGGAAACTTCATGCATCAATAAAAGTAACTGCAGTGGATTAAAACATATCAAATAAATATAAATCCAAAAGATTGATATGATACTAATCATTTATGATTTATAGAAATAAACTCATTGGCTACCTTTGGAGGGTATCGAAATTATCTCACTTAGAAAATAAATTTAGAAAGAATTAAGAATAAGCTTTTTATTTCTTAAAAGTGTTCCTGAGGCTTCAGACTACACAAATAATTACTATGAGAGCTTCTCTTTGTAGACATATTTCAGGAAATAAATGTACAAGAAGTTGTCCAAATTGACCTATCATCATTTTTAAAAAAAACTCCCAGTGAAGGCATGGGTGTAGATAATGATCACCAATGGCCCAGCTTCAACAGTTACCAATATATGACCAATTATTCTCTATCTAGATCTTTATTTTCCCCTAAAGAATCCCGTATCTTCCACCACCAGGTCACAGATTATTTTGAAATGCTCTTCTTTTAAGACAACCTCAACACCATCATTACATTTTTAAAAATTAAAAGTGAATCTTCAATAAAATATATTCAATCCATGTTTCCATTTCCTTGATAATTTAATTCCTTTAACTTGAAAAATATTCAAATAAGGCTTCTATATCATAGTTACATTTCAAAATGGCTAGAGGAGAACAATTTAATGTTTCTAGCACAAAGAAAACATACATATTTAAGGTAACAGATATCCCAATTGTACAGATTTAATTATACGAATGTGTCAAATTATGATACATAAGCAGAAAATTGTACAACTATTATGCATCGAAAAAACAAACATAGATAAAAGAATAGTCAAAGGGGCCCCATGTAATTCAAACCCAAATGGTCTATTTTTTAAAAGCCATAATCAATCATCAAAAAGCAGAAAAGATGAAAGAAGGTAAAAATTCAGGGAAATAAAAAATAAGATAGAAATATTCAAATTTATCAGTAATAAAAACCCAGTTTTAAAATTTACATGGGAAAAAGAATAAGCCCAAGATTACAAAGACAATTTGAAAACAAAGGGTGGAGGAGAAAGAAAAAGGAAGTCATCTAACAATATGGAAACCATAAAAAAAGAAAAATCAGATGTTATATATGCCCTGGTAGAAGTGCAACATACCACACATGAGATAGTCTTGCCAACAAAACAAAACAAAACAAAACAACAACCATTCAGTCTTAATTTGATCAAGGTTATTTTAGTTTATAAGACTAAAATAATTAAGAAAATAATTAAGGCAGTATGGAATTGGAATAAGGATAGACAAAACAGTGGAAGCATCATAAATGAAGAAAGGTACTCATATGTTAATCTATGAAGATGGCATTGTAGATAAAGGAATGAGGGATTATTCCATAAAAGAGCTATTTAGGAAATTAGAAATTTTGCAAAACAAAATCAGGTTTCAGATCCCTATTCCATATCATATATAAAAATAAACCTCAAATGGATTAAAAAGGTATAATGTCTATGTCATATTATGTTATAATGTAGTCAACATAATATGACATGACATAATACCTATACATCTATTTATGAATGTCATTAATTCTAGGTAGAAAAGGATTTCTAGTTTTTTGGTTTCTTTTTTTCTTTGAGAGAGTTTCGCTTTTGTTGACTAGGCTAGAGTGCAATGGCTAGTTCTCAGCTCACTGCAACCTCTGCCTCTTAGGTTCAAGCAACTCTCCTGCCTCAGCCTTCTGAGTAGCTGGGATTATCAGTGCCTGCCACCACGCTAAGCTAATTTTTTGTGTTTTTAGTAGAGATGGGGTTTCACCGTGTTGGCCAGGCTGGTCTTGAACTCCTGACCTCAGATGATCTGCCCACCTCAGCCTCCCAAAATGCTGGGGTTACAGGCATGAGCCACCAGAAAAAGATTTCTTAAATAAGACTTGGAAGACACAAACCCAAAAGGAGAAAGATTAGCTAAATTTGACATTATCATCTTTTAAAAAAGTAAAAAGATTATATTTACAACACATATTAATGATAATTGAATCAAAAAAGTTGATCTCAATCAATTAAAAAAGGTGAATTGCATATAAGTAAAATTGTCAAAGAAGATGAACCAAAAACTCGTAGGAAGCAAAACTAAATGGCCAGTAAACATAAAATGAAAACCTCAAAAATAATCAGAGAAATTCAAAATAAATAAGATACAATTCACATATAGCCAATCAGGGAAAATAGAAAAGGGCTGCAATTCCAAGTGCTGGTGAGAAGGCTGAGCAATACTTTTCTACAAATCTGCTTCCAAGTTTATACCTCAAACACAAACTCTATCACATATACAAGAGACATGTACAAGAACATGTATAACATCACTGTAAGAACAAAATATTGGAAATGAATGTCCATCATAAGCAAAACTGATAAAGAAAACTTCTGTGTAATCACAACAGACCACTATGTAGCAATGGAAATTAATACAAGAGTCTACATGAATGAATCTCAAACATAATGTTAAGGAAAGAAACAAAATCATGGAAAAAATATACATCATGCTAATAGTTTTATCAAATTTAAATACTTCCACAAGCATATTAACTAAACAGCTAAATACAAAATAGAGCCAAAAATTCTTAAATATAAAATTCAGTAGTAGTTTTTGGTTGGGGATAAGTGGGCATATTCATAACAGGCCATAAGTAGATTGGTAATATATTTTTTCTTAATCTGGGTGGTGGGTATATGGGTATCTATTATAAACTTTTATATGTATTACATATTTTATGATTAATAAAGTATAAAATTTTTTTAAAACTCAATGAATATATTCATATTTTTCTACCCATGCTTAATATTTTAAGTTCCTAGATACATATGCAGAACGTGCAGGTTTGTTACATAGGTATACACATACCACGATGGTTTGCTGCACCCATCAACCTGTCATCTATATTAGGTATTTTTCCTATTGCTTTCCTTGCCTGAGCCACTCACCCCATGACAGGCCCTACTGTGTGATGTTCCTCTCCCTGTATCCATGTGTTCTCATTGTTCAACTCCCACTTATGAGTGAGAACATGTGACATTTGGTTTTCTGTTCTTGTGTTAGTTTGCTAAGAATGATGATTTCCAGCTTCATCTATGTCCCTGCAAAGGATATGAACTCATCCATTTTAATGACTGCATAGTATTCCATGGTGTATATGTGCCACATTTTCTATATCCAGTCTATTAGTGATGGGCATTTGGGTTGGTTTCAAGTCTGCTATCGTAAACAGTGCTGCAATAAACTTATGTGTGCGTGTGTCTGTATAGTAGAATGATTTCTAATCCTTTGGGTATATATCCACTAATGGGATTGCTTAGTTAAATGGCATTTCTGGTTCTAGATCCTTGAGGAATTACCACTGTCTTCCACTATGGTTGAACTAATTTACACTCCCACCAACAGTGTAAAAGTGTTCCTATTTTTCCACATCCTCTCCAGCATCTGTTCTCTCCTGACTTTTTAATGATTGCCATTCTAACTAGCATGAGATGGTAGCTCATTGTGGTTTTGATTTGCAATTTCTCTAATGACCAGTGATGATGAGCTTTTGAAAATATATTTGTTGACTGCATAAAATGTCTTCTTTTGTCTGTTCATATCCTTCACCTACTTTTTGATGGGTTTAAGTTCTTTATAGATTCTGGATATTAGCCCTTTGTCAGATGAGTAAATAGCAAAACTTTTTGCCTATTCTTTAGGTTGTCTGTTCACAGCTTTTGCTGTGGAGGAGGTCGTTAGTTTCTTAAAAGTGCTGGGCACTATGCTTTAGATACTGGAAAGGAATATAATGCTGAATGAGAAAGATAGTTCCTAGCTTTACAGATCTTGAAATCTTGGAAAACAGACATTGAACAAATAGTTGCCACCATTCCAGATGTCTTGCTATTTCCCAAACATATCATTTTTTAATGAACTCTTCTTTTTTCTATACCCTACCTGTACTTCTCTTGATCCTTCTACCATGTAGGTCTCTGTGACTGTACGATTTCCCCTGATGTCCCCTGCAGTATTGATCTTGCCTTTCTTTCTGATACCACTATGCCTTTCTTTTTAATCTCTAGAAGCAATAATTAGTTTTTCTTTCTGTCTCTGCCAACTCTGTGAGCTCATTAAAAATAAGGACCACTTACTATCTATCCACCATCATGGCACATGGTAAGTAACATATATATGTCAAAAAGCTGTGTCGACATGTAAAAAATGAAGCACTGAGGCAATTATATAGATAACAAGTTTCAAATAAAAGGACAATACAAAAGTGCTTTACCTCAAAAAGTAAAATATTTTTGGACAAAAACTTATTTTAACATAGCAAATATAAATACAATTGTAGTCACCACTAAAGGTGATTTTTCATGTGTAACAAGAAATAACTTATTTTAGCCCATTCTCTTTTTGGAGTTTTCTTTGTCAAAATATTTCTGTTCCTTTGTGTATCAAACTCCGTTTATATACCATCAAAAATACATTAACAGAGAATTCAGGAAAGTTTGATTAAAACATTATCATTCAAGCACTTTTTTTTTCTACCTTTGATTCATTCAGAATTTTGTTTATTATTGGCCACATTGCTTATAAAAAAATTCTTTTATAAGTATGTTAATAAGAAAAACACTGAATTTTTAGTTAGCATTTTTCTTTTCATGTTGAAACATTGTGAGGCTTCTCTGAGTTGCTTTATATGTATAAGGATTGATATCTTCTTATAGCAATAATTTTTTTACTGTAAATTTGGTTACTACTTCAGATAACGTGCTACTTTAGTGTAGCATAATTTTTTTCCCAAACTAATTTCAAGGATTAAGTTTTATTAAACATAATTTTCAGAAAAACCTATTAAATACTTATCCAGGGGCACCTGTGATTAAAAAGACCCCCCCCCCATATGTTATTAAATTCACTTGCAAGCAGAAACAACTTGAAATTGAGATGACAGTTTTGCTATTACGTGCATTTGGCCAAAACATGCTATGGTGACTATATTCTCTGCTGCCTTGTCACTAAAAATTTTTTCAAGATTTTCTACGCCAAATAATCTCTAATCACATACACATTTAAGAAGGTATTAAATCAAATGCCTTACAATCAAAAACACAGATGAATTTAGTTTTCCATTATCCTGCCGATGACCGAAATCTGGCTTTTGCCCTAAGACTTGATTTTACAAAGACAATTTCCAGGACTTCTGTGGCTTTTATTAGACCACCCCATCAACACAGAGAGAAGACAATAATTTGATACATATAATTCAAAGGAATTTCTTCAAGACTTTTTGAGGTAATATCAGAAAGTTTCCTTGATTTCTGCCTTAAAAGAAAATTGGATCTTAAAGTTTACTCTGCAGAAACACATCCTTTGGAGTATTAAAAATAAAACAGATTTTCTTCCTGGGGACAGTTTCTATGGCTCTAGCAGATTGCACTTAACTATACTATGGAAAATGAAACACTACTACATTTATCTGTTTGAAAAATTGCCCTAAGAAGGATGCCTACTATTTCCACTATTATTTCTTGTTGCATTGGGAGTGCCAGACATCATATTCAGAAAAGACAAAAGAAATAGGGGCACAAGAATGGAGAAAAATAAAGAAATGAAACTGTCTATTTGCTATTGATAATATTCTTGGAAAACCTGAGATAATCAATAATAAAATGAACATATCCATAAATTTGGCAAGGATACAATTTTATCATATGAAAATCAATAATTTCATATATACAAACCATAATCAGAAGACATAATGGAAGAAAAACCCCATTTATAACAAAAAATATGAAATACTTAGGCATAAACTTAGAATTGTGAAAAATCTATAAGGAAAACTTTAAATACACCTGAAAAGGGACAAAAGCAGATTTTAATTAAAAGTAATTTGTGTGTATGTGTGTATGTGTGTGTGTGTGTGTGTGTGTGTGTGTGTGTGTGTGTGTGTTTGAGACAATGTCTCATTCTGTCACCCAGGATGGAGTGCAGTGACAAGATCATGGCTCACTGCAGCCTTGACCTCCTCCACCTGGGCTCAAACAGTCCTGTTGCTTGAGCCTCCAGTATAGTTGGGACCAGAGGTACGTGGTAACCACAGGCACATGAGAAGACAGGCATGTGCAGCCTCACCTGGCTATGTTTTTGAATTTTTTTGGAGAGACGGGGGTCTCACTTCGTTGCCCAGGCTGGTCTCAAATTCCTAGTCTCAAGCAATCCTCCTGCCTTCTCCTAAAGTCCTGAGATTACAGGCCCAAGCCAATGTTTCCGGCTGAAATTCTTTATTCTTACATAGAATGACTCACCATAAAAGAGTTAATTCTTCCCAAGTTAACATATAAATGTGATCCAACAAATATCCAACAAGTTTTATTTCTAGAGCTATTTAAGTTGATTCTAAGGTTAATATTGTAAAATAAACATAAAGTAGCTAGGAATATTTATTCCTAAACAGAATGAAAGTTTTCTCAATTACCAAAGAAACACAAACTTCTATGCTTAAAATAGAGGGTACGAGTACATACAAGGACACATTAGTAAAAGATAACGTATTACAGTAATTTCAGAAAGAGAACCAAGAACATATGAAAATTTAATATATGATCAAGATGGTGTCTCAAATCACTGAGCAAACAGACTTCTTTTGAAGTTTTGGGGTACACGTGTAGAACGTGCAGGTTTATAACATAGGTATGCATGTGCCATGGTGGTTTGCTGCACCTATCAACCCATCATCTCGTCTTTAAGCCCTCCATGCTTTAGGCATTTGTCCTAATGCTCTCCCTCCCTTTACCCCCCACCCCTCGACAGGGACAGGCCCCACCATGTGATGTTCCCCTCCCTGTTTCCATGTGTTCTTTTTCAAAAACACAGGCTTTTAAATAAATTATGTTAGAACAACTGGAAAATCACCCTTTCTTTGGATCATACGCCAGAATAAACTCTAAATGGGGAAGACAGCTAATGTAAAATATGAAACTATATGCTATGGTTTGAATATGTCACTTCCAAAACTCAGGTGTTGTCAATGTGATAGTATTAAGTGAGGCCTGTAACAGAATATTAGACTATGAGGGCACTTCCCTTGACAATGGCATTAAAGCTTTAAAGAGGTTTCACACAGCATTGGGCTCACTTGCCCTTTCATTTCATCCACTATGTGAGGAAATAGTGCATCTCTCCTTTGGAGGATGCACCAACACGGTGCCATCATGAAAAGAAAGACAGGGTCCCTTATCAGATACCAAAACTGCTGAGGCCTTGATCTTGGACTCTCAGCGTCCAGAACCATAAGAAATAAATTTTTGTTCTTTATAAATTACCCAGTCTCAGGTATTTTGTTCTAGCAGCACACACTAAGATACCACACAAGGACTGGAAGAGAACTGGTAAAGTTTTTTAGTAGCTGTGGGTGAGTTATGACTCAAGTTTCAGATACAGTAAGACTGATACAGTCAAGTACATAAAAAAAAAAAAAAAAAAAAAAAAAAAAAAAAAAAAAAAAAAAAAACTTCTGAGTAACCCAAAACACCATAAACAAAGTCAAATGACAAATGGTACATGGGGAGAAAATATTGGCTATGTTTATCTGTCTCAAAAATTTCCCTAAGAAGCATGTCCACTATCTCCACTATCATTTCATGCTGGATTTGTCATAAATGTAGAATCTGTAGCTCTAATATATAAAAATTTCTTTATTTTTATTTTTATTTTTATTTTTTTTTTGAGACGGAGTTTCGCTCTTGTTACCCAGGCTGGAGTGCAATGGCGCGATCTCGGCTCACCGCAACCTCTGCCTCCTGGGTTCAGGCAATTCTCCTGCCTCAGCCTCCTGAGTAGCTGGGATTACAGACATGCACCACCATGCCCAGCTATTTTTTTTTTTTTTTTTTGAATTTTTAGTAGAGACGGGGTTTCACCATGTTGACCAGGATGGTCTCCATCTCTTGACCTCGTGATCCACCCGCCCTGGCCTCCCAAAGTGCTGGGATTACAGGCTTGAGCCACCGCGCCCGGCCCTATCTTTAATGTATTTTTTAAAGGACCAACAACCTACACAAAATGAGCAAAAGACATATAGTCAGTTCACAGAAAAACGACCCTCAAATACATAAAAAGTTTTATAACTTCTCTAATAAGAGAAATACAAATTGAAACTTCAATGAGATACCATTTCTTGCCTAATAGAATTAAACTTCAAAAGCTTAATGACATTTTGTATACAGGGCTATGAAAAGCAGGTTCCCAAATATTGTGGATAAGAATGCAAAATGCTACAATCTCTGTGGAGGGAAGTCGACTTTATCTAACAAAATTACACATGCATTTATCCTTGGCACAGCAGCAATTCCCACTTGTGGGCATTAACCTGAAGATACACTTCCACAAATGTGAGGAAAAAAAAGTAACAACACATGCACAAGGTTATTCACTGACGCATTATTTGTAATAGCAAAGTACTGGTGACAACCCAAATGTTCAACCACAGGAAACTGGTAGAATAAATTACAACGAATTCACACATGGAATATTAGTCACTATAAAAATAAACAAGATTGAGAAAGAGCTCAATATGAAGTGATTTCCACGATACGCGAAAATTTGGGAAAAAAATCACATAAGTATATGTAGTATACTACCTGTTGTGTAAGAAAGGGAAATATGATACATATGTATTAAAGAAATATACATCGATAATAGGCACATGCTCATGTATGTGCATGCATGTGCGTGTTTGTACGTGTGTGTGTGTGTGCTATAAAATAGAAATACAGGTAGGATAAACGAAAAATGAATACATGTTTTTACCACAGAAAGAAAGTGGGTGGGAACAGGGTGGAAGTGATAGCATTGGCAGTGAGACTACTTGGTAGGTACTTATGTCGTTTTTACTTTTGAATGCTGTAAATGCTTTGCACAGAAATAAAATTTAAAAAAATGAAAAAAGGAATCCTGTAATTGGATATAAATGCAAATAAAAGAGGCTACTTGTACAGAAAATTAATAACAATCACACAAAATAAGTTTACTTAAGTAAAATTTGTAAATAGTATCCTGACTGTTTATCAATGTTTCTTGATAAGTAGGAGAAAAACTGCAAAGAAATCTTGAATTTGATTGCTAGTTTTGTTGTTAAGGCTATTGATGTAGTCATACTGGACCTCTTCTATATATATTATAGAAAAGAGAAATTAGGAAATATATTTATGTTGTTGGGAACCAATGTTTTCACTGCAAGAGACAGGAGTTACTAACATGAAATGGGAGAGGGTATTGGATTTGAATTGTAGCTATCAGTGTGAACTTCAGACATATCTGTATTTCTAAATATGTTCCCCACTAAAAAATTAAAAATAAAAAATCAGAGCTCCTTCAGAAATGGCCGATTCCAGGAAAGGATCAGGAAAATACAAGGTAAGGCTTGGACATCTTTTGCCAGAAGCATGGAGACATGTCAAAACATTCAAGAGCTGTCTGAATGGAATACCACTTGCCATGTTTGGGATAATTTTAACATCAAAAATAATACAGGTAATAGATTACAACTTAGTAAAAAGCACTGAGTCCAAAAATGATACTCATTTAAAAAGCAGATGGATATGAAAAGTAGTTCTTCACGAAAGAACGCCAGTTAATATAAAAATAGAATTAGAAATTCCCCTTTTTCAAACACCAATATAATCATTTATTCAGGCAAAATTCTCAATGGATTGTAAAACCATTGAGTGAGAAATTGTTGGAGTTTAAGATATTCATACAATCCCCTCAAAGTATTATCCCACAGATGACATTAATTTAAAAGTGTAAAGGATTCCTTTACAATGTTGACATCTTGCAGACACCACCATAACTGAGAGATCAGTGTTAGCATTATCAATAATGGGACAAACTGACATTCTGTAACTGTGAATGAGAAGCAGTGGGAAGTATACTTATGTAGTATTCTTGCCAAAAATGGTGAACATGAATGTAATCGTATGAAATAGTCCAATTGAAATTTGGGGCACCAAATAAGACAACTGGCCTGAATTGGTTAAAAAGAAAAGTTGATATCAAGAAAGGCAAAACAAATAGCTAGAGGGATATGTTTTAAGAGATGAAGGAAACATGAACCTTACTGCAAGGAGTGACTCTATTTGATCCCAGAAAAATAAAACAGGAATAGGAGACATTAAAATAACCAAAGACATTTGAATACAGATTTTCATTTGATGGCATTAGGGCAGTCAGGGTGAACTTCCTTTTGTGTAATAATCTCATGGTATTGTGGTTAAAAAGATGTCATGGTTAGGAAGAAAAATCTCTCGTTTTCAGGTGCCACACACTAAAATACCCAGTGCAGAGTACTATGATGTCTGCAGCTATTTTCAAATGGTTCTGTAGGGAAAACAAAAAAAACCCAGAAAGTACAAGGGAAACAAAAAGACAGGTAAAATGCGAACAACTGGTGAATCTATGTGGAGGGTATATATTTACTGCACATGCTTTAAACATTTTTGTTGGTTTGACTTCCTAAAAATAAGGAGTTGAGGAAAAGCAAACCATATGGCAAAAATAATTTTGAGGTTTCTACTCTATTGAGCATCTTAAGATGATTGTACATCATTTACATTCAAGTAGTTTATGGCAATTTTTCCTTAGATTACTATCAGATTGATCAAATTACAGGAGTATAACTGTTTATAACCACATCAATAACCTCTTCAAGTTTAAACATGTGATTCTAACTAAGGAGGGAAAACAGTGTGGCAGAATTTCCCTAAAATCACAGTGGCTTTGTGCCATGTTTCCTAAAAGGTTTAACATTGTCAAGAAGAATGTGGAAAAGAATTTTTAAAAAGAGACGACTTAGTTTGGAAAAATATTTTGAGTGGATTAAGCTTTTTTCAGTGTGCCTTAAAACAAAATACCTGTATTTCAAGACTTCTTTCTTGTAAAGCAGTCATCGATTTAAGTATCTATGTCTTGTTGACTCACGTTATTTTTTATCCATTAGGTGAATTAAAGATGACCAGGTTAGTAGTTTGCACTTCAGAAAATCATGAGCCGCTCCATGGCAATTTATGGTCTCTAGATTGCTTGGGCCCCCAGCCTTAGTTTTCTTTTCTTTTTTTAAACAGAATCTTGCTCTGTCACCCAGGCTGGAGTGCAGTGGTGTAACCTCGGCTCACTGAACCCTCCGCCTCCCGGGTTCAAGTGATTCTCCTGCCTCAGCCTCTGAATAGCTGGGACTGGAGGTGTGTGCTACCATACCTAGCTAATTTTTGTATTTTTAGTAAAGATGGTGCTTCACCATGTTGGCCAGGCTGGTCTCAAACTCCTGAACTCAAGTGATCCGCCAACCGCAGCCTCCCAAAGTGCTGGGATTACAGGTGTGAGCCACTGCGTCCGGCCACCTAGACTCATTTCTTTAGAAGTTTTCTAAATGTGCTCATTACTTCTCCAAATGGCAAATACGTGATCTGCAGTATCAAAACCTATCTAAATCTATGTAATTTCTGACCAGAGACAAACTTATGTGTGGGGAAGAGAAGTGAGTCATCTTTTTGTAATTAGTGACCACCAGCCTGGCCAGTAAAACCACCAGGACACATATTAACCCTTCAAAATGTTTCCCTATGTTGATCTTCCAAGAATCAATTTTGATTACCTTCCTTATGAGAAACTAGACAAAATGCAAAGCTTCATTACCTTGGAGCAATTATTTTTACTCTTAAAGCTCAGAGCTTCCATTTTGTGAATAATATATAGTCCCAAAGCATGGTGGGCGACGAGAAGGACGTTTTCAATTCTCTCATTTAATTTTGTCCAGTATTTTGCCTAACTCCAAATTAGAATGTCCATCCAGGCTAGCAGAGCTGTATGGTCACCAAGGGGACTCGGGTTTTCTGAAGTCTCAAGTTTGTTTTCATAACCAACTTCAAGAAAAATAATTCAAAAATTATAAAAAGAAAGTCAGGTACAAACATAAATGTTTATTTAGAATGAGAAATTACAACTAAGTATAACTTTTATAAGCTAACAAATACCACAAATAGAATCCTGAAAAACCATATATATTTATATATGTATATATACATATGTATATGTGTGCATATGTACTCTATAAATATATAATACATATAATATGTAATTAATATGTTTCTGTAATTACTCAACTCCCTAATTCTTCCTGTTTTGTCTGTAATCAACTTTTCATGAGACATCAATTTCTGTAATATTTTCTATAAAGACAGTAGTGAGGTAATTCAGTTTTTCCTCAAGCATGTCTGATTGAAATTTATAGAATGCAATTACTTAGAAACTTTCTGCTTTTATAACTTGTTCTGGGTAATGTCCTGAAATTTTATAAGTTATTGCCAAATTTGGAAAACTGTCTAACAGGTTTTTTTCATATACAAATTATAAGATTTCAGGCCATTATTAGCACATTTATTTTTGTGGGACAGAACTTTTGTTTTTACTGAGAATCAGTGAAAGCCAAACTCTCACAATTTTAGCTGTCTGATTATTGGAAGACTAAATTATGTTTCCAGATATTTCAAGCCTCATTTCTCATTTCTCTGACTGTTCACATGTTCTCAAAATAGGAATTGTAGGCACCTTCGTGTAATATGGAAGACGAACAGTCATAGGAGATGGTAGGAGTTTTTCTGGAAGCAAACTATTCAGTGTCTAGCAATCTAACTGTACATGAAGTTGGCTGTGAACCACGTAAGTGTATTACACTGGACCCAGCTCTTCTCCACAGCTGCTCTGGGACCTTCTGCCAAGAGGAGGAGTATGATGCAGGAGAAGTCCTGGTAGAAGATAACAGTTTTAGCCAATTGCAATAAGAGTATCTTACTTCAGCAAATTTTACAAAAACATATGAACATGTGAACACTTTACGAGGAATTAATCTTCATCAGTTTCAGAGTAAACCCATTTCTGGCCATGATTACAATAGGAGAGCTGTCCTTGTCCAAGTCTTTAGTATTCGCAGAGGTGCCAAAAATACAGGGATCATATTTTATGGCCCTCTCCATTCATCCATGCCATGAACATCTGTGTAAAAGGAAGCTATATTTTTACTCTTCTGTTGCTGCATCTTCATTTGTTTGCCCACATAGATAGGTAGGAATGAATAAAATTAGCAAGCTTTATGGGATGCAATGGTAGTCTATATATAGCCTAATCCAACATTGTGAAATTTTTAATTATATGATCACTGGGATGTCTCATAACTGTACAGAAAAATATTTCAAATAACATTTTCAAATGTAACAAGTTTAATATCCAACTAAATATTGTGTTAGGTGAAAGGAATGAATTAGGACCTGAAAGGAAAGTGGGAAGGCTATATGAACATCCACAAAGGCAAAAAGATATTAGCATAACATTACAAAATCCAACAGGAATATTTGGGAAAAAAAAAAAAAAAGGTAAATACCGCTTTGCATTTTCCCTTCTCCTGGGGAAGAAATTATTTATGTAGAGAAGAAAATATGATGGGATATTTCCTTTTTGAAGGTGGTGGCAGGTGGCTGCCTGTTGGAGTGTGAAAAACAAGTACAATCATTTGGATGCAATTCTAAAAATATTAATCAAATGACAAAATACAAGCAGGGAATAATTTTCCCTACCTCTTGGGATTTTTTTTTTTTTTTTGGTGGAGAAACTTAGGAACCTACTGGAATAATGGAAGGTGATAAACTATGTTTCTAAGAAATAATAATTACCAACATAAAAAGAGATGAATTATTTGATAACATAGACTGTAAAAAGATGAGTATCTTTCAAAACATTCAATACAGGTTTCTCCTTTAGCAGTTACTGTGTTTTTAAAATTTTTTACACATTTTCAGAAGCTCACTGCATGCAATATTACAATATATATTTATATTCTAGCCCAAAAGAAATTGACAAGGACTAATTTTTTAATTGATATTAGTTGAGCCTGCTGCCCCTTTTTGATTTTTTATGCAGAGGGTTGTGTGTGTGTGTAAATGTGTGTGTATCTGAGCTTTCATACCAATAGATTGAGAATCTAGAAGTTTATGTTTTATTTCTACCTTTGTCACCAACTAGTTATTTAAGAAAATCCCTTAAATTAAGACTTAGTTTTGTCATCTGTATAGTGGGGCATACAGCATCTAAGATTCCTTTACATTCGAACATTCTATGAGTCTATGTATGTCTGATTGAATACTAGTATTTCTGGGCCGGGCGCGGTGGCTCACGCCTGTAATCCCAGCACTTTGGGAGGCCTAGGTGGGTGGATCATGAGGTAAAGAGATCGAGACCATCCTGGTCAACATGGTGAAACCCCGTCTCTACTAAAAATACAAAAATTAGCTGGGCATGGTGGCGTGTGCCTGTAATCCCAGCTACTCGGGAGGCTGAGGCAGGAGAATTGCCTGAACCCAGAAGGCGGAGGTTGCGGTGAGCCGAGATCGCTCATTGCACTCCAGCCTGGGTAACAAGAGTGAAACTCCGTCTCAAAAAAAAAAAACAAAAAAAAAACCTAGTATTTCTTTTTTCAGGAAATTGATAAAACAGAATGTAGGTTGTTGAAAATATGATTAAGATTGCTGATCCCATAACTAAAGTAAGTAGGTAATGAGTATTAATGGCCCTAAGATTACTTGAGGCTTCCACCTAATGCTGTCATCTCTCTATCAGCCATAATTTTTTACCTTTTTTCTCTCCTTAGTCTCAGCAGATGATCTTCTCTCCTACTACATCCAGAAAATAGAAGCCAACAGACTCCATCATGTCTCACCACTGAGGCTACAAAAGATGTCTGCACCTGCAACCCTTTCCCCCTTTTCTTCTTCTCTTTTGCTATGATGTATAAAGTGTCCGTTATCTGATAAAGAGCCAAATCATTCTGCTTGGGGTTGTAGCCCCTTCCCTCTTTCCCCAAGGACTTTAATGCTTCTTGAAATAGCCTCCTCCTTCAGCCTCGCTGAAAACACACCCTGCTGCACTTTTACCTACCAAATTATCCCTGCTCTCTCTTCTTAGTTTCCAGGGATCCCTCTCTGTCTCAGATCTGTCATTGCTAGAGGCCATCTGTGCTTAGTCCACGGTCCTCGTCTGCCTTTTCTCATGCCTCATTTCTAGGTGCTCTCATATATTCTCACAGCTTTATATCCTTTCTATTTGCTGACAAATGCCAAACATATATGTTCAGCATGACTGCATAGACAACTGCATATATGCAAATGACTACATGACTATTGCGTGTATATGTCTCAAATACTCAAATTTAGGCTATATAAAACCAAATTCTCAATCCTGTTTTTTAGCTAATTTCAACTTGGAAATAAAACATTCAATTCTCTTTCTATGGCCTCCGTGCTCATGATAGCTCAGGGTAAGCAACTACGGTCTTGATTTCTCTTGTGCCTAACACCAACATTCAAGCCTAGAGTACTGATTTTTTCTCCATCCAATTATGTCATGAACCTGGCCACTTCTCTTCATTTCAAATGCAAGCTGCCAGGCCCAGACCACTATGCTTTCTCACATGGGCTTTTGTAATAGTTTTATGGCCTCCCTGCTTCACTTATATTTATTTATATCCCCTCGCCCTCCCAGCATTCAGAATATACAATAATGATGCTGTTATTAGAAAAGTGATACAAAGACAATAATTATTCAGGGAATACAGGAAATAAGAACAATGTAAAAATTCTCCTGAAACCCCACCACTTGGAAATGTGAGCTAAATATTGTTGTAAAAATCTCTTTATACATTTCTTAGATAGGTAGATAGATGGCAGACATTGTATATAAAAAGAGATACTATTTTACTCATAGCCATTCCTTTAAAATGTGTGTGTATATAGGTGTGTATACATTCAAATATAGTTCTAACATTTACAGTTTTGTCAAAATAAGGAGGAAAATTGTATAAAGAATAGCATAAAAGGGCTTGCTATAAAAAGCAACAGTCACCACATCTCATCCCTTCCTGAATCTGTCATTTTAAACCCTTGATAACTTTTATTTTACATTTTAAAAATTCTAAGTTGATTAGTCACGATCGTTTGGATTATCTACTTTAAACATTGTCTACCGACTTCCTGCCATGGTAAATGAGGTTTTAGCTGACTTATACTTCCTTGACTTCCCTTCTCTTCCTCTTACTACCTTTTTTTTTTTTTTCTTTTTTAGATGGAGTCTCACACTATTGCCCAGGTTGTAGTGCAGTGGCACGATCTCAGCTCACTGCAATCTCCGCCTCCTGGGTTCAAGCAATTCTCCTGCCTCAGTCTCCCAAGTAGCTGAGACTCCAGACATTCGCCACCACATAATTGGAAATTAACAAATTATGTTTAATTTGTTAACTTCCAATAAAAACATTTAAGTTTATAACATACAAAGCTGTGAATTATAAATTAATTATAACTATAATTTAGAAAATATCTGAAATTATCTAGTGCTTTTTTCCCCCCACTCAGAAACCCAAGAACCTAAATAGGATTAAATTATAGATTGATAATCTGTTTTCCAGGAACTTGTTTGTGTTGCTAAGTTATTTGGATATAATATTCTAAATTTCCAGTACCCCTCATTACAGTGAATTTATTTCTCTATTGTTTTATGGCATCTATTGTTGCTAATGAGAAACCCACTTGACTTATTGTTTAATTACTATTTCTTGTTGGTAATCTGTTTTTTCTCCTTGTAGCTGGTAAGAATATTTCCTAATTCTTGATGTATTCCAGTTTTCCTTTGCTAAGTCTGGGTATGAGTATATTTTTGTAGATCCTTCTTGGTTCTTATGTCCTCCAATAGAAAATGAACTATATTTTTATTCAATTTTGGAAAGCTCACAGCTCTTTGCTCTCCAAATATTACTTTCTTGTGATTCTCTCTACTCATTCCTTTCTTGAAGTAAAATAGACAGTCCTATTTGTCTTCAGACTATCCTATATATATTTTAGGTGACCATAAAAAAATTATCAAATTATATTTATATGATATTTATATAACCAGAGCTCCACCTAGTCTGTTTTCAAACCTGGCTCCAGTCTGCTAATATCCATGGAGCACCTTTAATTCTTCTTCTCCGATTTTCAGGGAAGATGCATTTAGGAGTTAAAAGAAGTGCCACTAATAATTACATCAGGATAACAGATGTAAATTGGAACTCTCCCAGGCATACTAGGGTGTATGATCTCTCTGCTTAGCAGTTTTTCATATTTTATTCTCTATGCTGTCTTCTGGGTGAATCCCTCAGTAATATTTTACAATTTATTTTTCTTTTGTTGTTTCTGTTCCAAAGTTTTCCTTATCTTTGAATTTTTTATTTCAATGAATAAATTTCCAAGATGTCTAATCATTCTGTTTTTTAATTTACTTGGCTTGTTTCCCATCTGCCTGCTTTCCACATTTGTTTTTTAAAAAAATTCCATAGTTGTTGCCATTTTTCCCCTTAAGCATTCAAAGCATATATATTCTTAAGTTTTGGCTAGATCAGTTTAATAAAATTTCACCTGGAATAAAATTATATTTCAGTTGTTACTTTTTGGCAGGATTACTTTCACAGCGTTAGAATTCTCCTACTTCAAAATGTTTTGCAGCATCATTTTGAATGAAATTGCCCCCCTTCTTTCTGTATGTTAATATTTCTCTTTCTAGTGGTTTTGCTTTTCCTTCTACCAAATTCCTGAACCCTACACCTCCAAACCCAGTGCTGTATGACACTGCAGAACACCTGACCTTGGTCGCAGCAAGCATATGACATCAGGCCCCAGGCCAAGTGCATTTAGCACTCTTCCTCAAGTGCAGTGTGTGTTAGGCTTCTTGTTTCTGAAGTTATCTGCAAAGCCATAGCTCCAGGGAATGGCTGGCTGCAGACTTTTAACCTCCTTTCCCCAGAAGGAGCCCAATCTAGCTCTGTTTTCCACCTGTCTCCAGTATGCTAATTTCCATGGCACACCTTCAATTCTCCTTCCCCGATTCTCAGCTGTCACTGGCTACTTTAGGGCGAGAGCCCAGGATGGCTGCAGCCTCAGCTATGCTCAGTTCTGCATTTCTTTTCTATTTCTGGTGCACAGGAATGCTTAATAGGCTTCAGACTCAGACATGTGTTTCTAGTGTTTTCTATTTTTACATGCCTTTTGCTGTGTTGTGTTAATATATTAAAGCACGAACTAACTGCTCTAACTTAACCAGAGTGCATCAAGAGTAAATTGTATTTATCATAAACAAAAACAAGTGATTGTAAAATACGGATTACGAAATTTGGAAGCCACCAACAGATTTTCCTTGTACATGTCTCTAAATTACTTTTGTAAATGTGTAATACTGGTAGCACTAATGGAAAGAACAGAACGCTTTGTCCATAGGATCATTTAAAATTTGTGTGAATCTGCAATTATTTCTATTGTCTAAATTACATTGTATGAAAATCTTCTATGAGCTGAAGCAGTTTTTGGTGCTAGGACATTTTGACTGGCTACTTTGGAATTAAACATTTTACCTAGTTAAAAGACAAAATATTAAAATTTCCAAGTACAAATAATTACGTAATATGAAAAGGAAATAATTGAAGAGAAAGAAAGAAAATGAAAGGAAGGAAGGAAATGAAGAAACAAAGGAAGGAAGGAAAAGAAAGAAGGTAAGACAGGCATATTCATTCCAGTGCTTTGAATAGTGCATGGCCCTTAGAAAATATCTGAGAAAAAAAATGAATGGATAAATACCTGAGCCTCACTCCATTTCTGGTTAGCACCTTTGTTGTGGAGGAAATGGGGCAGGAAGCATTGTTGTGAATGGATGGGGTGAGGAAAGCATCAGGGCTCACAGATAGTCTAATGGATCAGGTGTTAAGTGTGAAAATTGAAGTGAAGGATAGAGTTAGCATAACTGTCAGGGCGTTTGTTATTTTATAACCTGGTTGTAAAAACAGTGAGTTTTAAATTTTGACATTTATGTGGTCATAAGTTTTCTGAGCGCAGACATGACTAAATGTCACCCTTCCTATTTGGAACCTATTACTGAGCTATACTGACCACTCAGAGCTGGGAAGAGACAGGCCACTAGTATGAGGTTATACATGAACGTCCTGCAAATTGTGAAGTTGACACATTTTGAGTAAAGAAATACACAAGTTACCCTCCTTGTGCAGTCCTGGACTGTGGATCCTAAAGAGAAGGTCCATTCAAGGCTGTCTTGGAATAGGCGGTTAAGTGTTCCCAGAACACATAGCTTTAGCAATGCTTACTCCATCCACATTTCTAGAGAAACAATCTCTAAAGAAAGGGAGTAAGGTTAGGAATTAAGTCATCAGCCAAATGGAATGACTCTGGTTGCAAACGATATTGTGCAAAGAACCGAGGCCAAGAGCAAACCCATCAGAATTAAAGACTTTGTATGGGAAAGACAGAGAGGGAAGTTCCATTACAGCTCCTAATATCTGTTGGCTTTATTGCTTTCATATTAGTATTAAAATGATTCATATTTGCTTCTTTAATTTCTAGCCACTAAAAAAGATTTGCCAGTGAAATACTTTATTCTTCTTTGTGATTTATGTTTCTCAACAGAAAGCAAATTTACATTTGTTTAACCCTTTCTGCATGATATTTTTCCGACTTTGTCTCATTTTATCCTCATATTAATATTTTGATACATTTAATTTCCTTTTAAATATAAAGGAACTATAGAGCTGAGGTAAACAATTTGGCCAGGCTGTCAGTTTTAAGCGAGAGAGCTGGGACTCAAACTCAAGGAGGCCGTATAGCATAATGGGTAAGGACTGTTGACCCTAGCACCCACCCAGTTTATTCAGTTAATTCTGTGATTTTTGTCAAGTTGCTTAACCTACTTCAGTTCAGCAGTGCCTCAGTTAACTCAGTTTTAAATTGGGAATAATAATCATTCCTCCTCTGAAGATCATTGTAAGTAAAACATTTACCACGTTGTTTGACACACAGACATTTTCATTTGTTTTCAATGGAAATATAAATTTGTGTCCCCTCTTTAGAATGGGAAAACAAAACCTAAAAGGAGATGCAAAACCTAAAATGTGCATCTCCTTTGATTTAGCAATTCCAATTTAGAAGTTTTTCCTCCGGGGGATTAAGATGGCGGATATGAGGCAAGATTAGCTTGCAGCTCCCACGCAACACGGGAGACTCACATCGTCAACTTTTGCACCAAGAAGTACCACAGGAACATACCAGGAAAGCCAAGAGACTCCACAGGCCCTTCCAAGGAACTGGATCACCCCTGCAGGCTTCTTGAGATGCCGAAAAACTGTGCATCGGCTTCCTTTCCCAATGGGGAGGCCCATGATGTAGGGCAGGTTCTCAGCCCTGGTCACCAGCTGCATGGAAATAAGCTCGGCACTGTCGTAGGGGGCACAGTGGGAGTGAGATCAGCCGTTAGGACTGCGGGTTGTGAGGGAGCGGGGTGAGGCTTTTGGCTGCTGGTTTTCCCCCACTTCCCTGGTGGCCTATATATGCTCTTCCCTTATCTCCCTCGCAGGGTGTGCAACATGAGTGTGGCTCAGTGTCCCTCTGCCTAAAGCCCTAGGGGAAGCATGCAGACAGGCCGGTCATGGGGAGCGATGTTGGGCTCCCACCCCGGGGCAGCATCTAGGGTTGAGTGTTTCCAGCTCGGGAAGCCCAGGGGACGCGTGCTACAGTGCGCTCTTTCAGCTTTGCTGTCTGCGGCGGCTTGTGTTGGTCAGCTCAGTCATCGCAAGGACAGAGGGATTTCTGTATCCGCAGTTCTTGCCCTAGTGTCCCGGGAGAATCGGATCACATGTGGGCTTGGGGATGGGTGCAAAGTTTTACTCAGTGGTGGAGGCTGCCCCAGCCAGGTGGATGGGGAGCCAGGAGGAGGATGGATTGCGAAGGTGGTCTTCCCCCGGAGTTGGGCCACCCAGTGGGCAGACTCTCCTCCCACCACCCCTGACTGAATTCCGCATCGTCCCGCCATCGATGGCCTGCCTGTGTCTGCTGGTGTCTGTGGGTGTGCTCTTCTGCTCCTCTTGATGTCCTGCCATTTTTGTCTGTGCCTGCTACGGTCTCTCAGGTTTTTATGGGCACAGGATAGGGGAGGGCCGGTGGCAGGCCAAAAGGCAACTTTATGGGAACGGAAACAGAAATGCTTGTCCTCATTTAGGTCCATGGCACAGGCCCCGGGGAGCCCTCGTCAGGGACCTGGCCTTTCTCTGCTTAGCACCTCCCTGCCTCTTGCCTCCCTATCAATATGAATCAATGTCCTTGGATCAAGTCAGACTACAGGAAGACTACACATTTAGACAGTGACTTTTTTGTCACGCTTTTGTAGATGTTTCTTTTTTTCATTGTTATCCATGAATTTTTATCTTAGGTTGCTTTCAAAATTGGCCATGCAAATTTATCTATTTGCTGTGAATAGAGGTTATGATTTATTAAATTGTATTTCTTCAATGTCACACAGAAGCTGTTTCTTACTAGGAAAATTTATTCTGACAAATATTTAGTGGGTACCCTAATTTCAGGTAATGATATTTCATGAGTATTTTATGATTTATGAAGTTTCCCTCTTCATCAGGGCAAGGAGAAAGTTCTAGGGTATCTGCTCAAACAGTCACTCTGTTGATGCTTATGGTTGGCATATGCTGGCCCTGCCTCTTTTGACTGTTTTTTTAATCTTATAATAAAGCTCTTTTTCAATAATTCACCTCAAATAATTTTTGATAAGGTATGATACAAATACATTAAATTATGAAAATAAATTATATTTTTCCTATTTGTGTTATTTTTTCATTTCTTTAGGTCTCTGCAGCTAAGGTTTGAGTCCATGACATTTTTGGGTTTTGGCTCATTATGATTGCCATCTGGTCGCTCTCTGCCCTTAATCTTTTCCCTATTTTCTCCTATTCCCTCCCACCAAAATGCTGTCACCAAACACGTTTCTTTCCCACTAATCTATGTCGCTGCCACCTCCTGTATCATGCACTATTCCAGAAGACCTTGCGCTAAGCCATAAGCAGTTTCTTGTTGAGCTTGTGCCTCCTTTGCTGTCTCTTCCTTTCCTGCTTATACCATCTTCCTGGCTTCATCTTCTCTTTTTTTACTTTACAATACCTCTAATGCTCCTGTAACACTAACTACCACCAATATAAAAAAAAATCTCAGTAATTTGTTTACCCTTTAATAATCCTTGAAATGCTTTCACTTATAAAAATTCTTGCAAGGCTGGGAGCAGTGGCTCAGGCCTGTAATACCAGCACTTTGGGAGGCTGAGGTGGGTCGACCACGAGGTCAAGAGATAGAGACCATCCTGGCCAACATGGTGAAATGCTATCTCTACTAAAAGTACAAAAATTAGCTGGGTGTGGTGGTGCGTGCCTGTAGTCCCAGTTACTCGGGAGTCTGAGGCAGGAGAATTGCTTGAACCTGGGAGGTGGAGGTTACAGAAAGCCAAGATTGCGCCACTGAATTCCAGCCTGGCAACAGAGCGAGACTGTCTCAAATTAAAAAAAAAAAAAAAAAAAAAAAATTTAAGTCGTAGCAATTGTATTCATCTATCACTACCCAGAGCTTTTGAATATATAAATTTTAATTAGTGTATTTTATTAATTGTATTAGTGAGTAGTTCTACAGAACTGTAATTAGACGTAGTCCCTTAATCCCTTTTTCCTCAACCAAAAATATGATTTTATATATGTGTACTTTCTCCAAAGTCCTTTCAGAATGACAATGTAATAAATTCAACAGAAGACAAAAATCAGGATGGCAAGAGGCAGCTAGAAAACTGGAAAAACAGCATCAACTTGGCAACTGATCACCTATTTTTTTGTTGAATAGAGGATGATAAGTAAAGAATCCAGTCTGAGAAGAACTAAGTCTGGATCTTTGACATTACATTCCCTCAAATGTGCAGGTATCAAAATGAATTACAATTGGGACTAGCATTCCAAATTTATTACTCAGCACAGAACATAGCAGTTATTAAACTGAAGAATAAAACTAATGGAGATATCATAAGAAAATAAAGTGGCATATTATAAAATTAAAAGACCCTGTTTTTCATATAAATTGTTTAGCTGAAGCTGTTTAAGAGTGTGAAAGAAAACTGAAAAGTCTCTTTACCTTAGAAATGTTTGTATTCACTGACATGCTTCAACTGGGTAATAAATCAGCTTGGGAACCTTTTACATAAAGAGATGTCACTATAAATTAGCTTTTACATTTTATCTTAAGTAGTATCATCATAAAATATTCAATCAAGACACTAAAACTGTCAAAGTAGGTGGGTAATTTGAGACCCTGTGTTTAAAAACAAAAAACTAATTCTTTCATGTTGGTTTTTTTAACTTGTATATAAATTTTGATCTGCGAATTTACCAGAACTGTCATGGTAACTAATCAATTGATAATTTGTTCATAAATTATAACTATCACAAATGTTAGGAATCATGAATGCTAAGTAAGTACTTTGCTTAGAAACTAACAAGAATTTTAAAAAAACAGCACACCAAAACATTTTGCCCCATTTTGTTCTGCCACAAAAGGAAAATATACTTACTATGCAGTTTTTTTTTTGTTTTGTTTTTCTTAGGTTATCTTTCCTTCTATTTCTTAATTGTAAAACAAATTTTAACAATTACAATGATGATAACATATTAGATTTCACATCCAAGATTGAATGATCTTTTCCCATCTTAGGCAAGGAAACCAGGAAACACATGGAGAAGCTGATGTCTACACAGGTCACTGGGCATCACTTTTGTTATGGCTTCTCGCACTTCAGCAGACAGCAAGAGCTCATCTTCTTGGCCGTTTCCCAAGAACACCATCTTGCTCATTTCTTCCTTGCAGAGGTAGCATTTTCTCATTTTCAGTGGCTCTTTGACTCACAGGCTGTTCCACTTAACTGTTGCCCACGTCAGGATGTTTTCTGCCCTGGTGACTGGTTTAGCTATGCATGTCTGACTTTGACTTCTGACTTTACTGTTCTCTCTGCCTCCATCCAACCATTAAGGTCCTCAGAGCTACTTTCTGCCACCTCCCCCAACCCCTCGAGCCCATTTGAACAAGGCCAGCTCTGACTAGCCTCACACCAAGAGAGGGAGAGTACAGCCCAGGAGCAATAAAGCCCAGATGATAATTCAAATCAAAGCACTTTTAGAAAATGTCATTCCAATGTTTTTGAAAATGACAACTATCACAAATTCTTGACTATTATCAGCCATTACTAGGCTGGCGACCTTGATCAAAAAACCACAATTATGAAAGCATTATCTGTGAATTTCTCTTACTTTTTAAAACTGAAGTAATAAATTCCCCAGGTATAGACTTCAAACATCTGTTGACTTAATCAGAAAGGAAATGCTTCAAGGATGAATTCTTTTCCTACTCTGTTGTCTTTTCAACAGATGATACATCTGAAACAATAGGCTGGGAGCAGGTATATGATGGTCTGAGTCTTAGCTTGCATTTGGCAAAACTCTCACTACCAAGTGAAGCCATTAGAGATGTTGTCAGTGAGATTGATGATGTTATGCATTTTGAAATTGTCCTTGACAAATTATATAAAATGCACAATTCTTCTCCAAAGACATATCATGAATTCTAGCAAAATGTAGCACATAATACACCCTTTCTCAGGGTTGACTATTTTATTAGCTCAATGAGGCACACCCAGATTGAGTTAAAACAGGTCTCTGAAATAATTCTACTACAATTTGTCATTGTAAACAGTTCAGAGCCCAGTGAGAAGAGAAGCTTGAATGAGCCGAGACGGGGCTATTTCAACAACATCAAGAACTTCTCCTATTGTTAGATTCCTCCTTCCATATTGGATGGGGGCCTGGTGTGTTGGAGGGGGTGGGTCTTGCAGAGACAAACCCCAAAGATGTGAGAAGACCATGGATAATAAACCTGAATCCAGTGTGCCAAATGCGTTGCCCTGAGCTTCTTAAACTAAATGCATTTGCCCTGTGCAGAGGAAGAAACATCTGCTTAGCTGAACTGGGGCAAGTTCGTCACCCCTAATAATTGATGATTTAAAATATTATCTTACATTAGAACGGAGGTATTATGAGACACAACTTAAAATTCACATAGATTTTTTAAAAGAAGAATATGAATGTAAAGAAATCTACATTTGCATTGATTAGCCACCCCTCCAGCTATGGGTATACATTTACCTGCCTCAGACTCAAAGATACTCTTATGGACATGCTTATTTTGGATCAGAAAGTGGGTATCTAAGGATGGAGTCAGAATGGACAGGCACAAGTACCACTTTAGGAAGCTTGAAGCAACTCCAGAGACCAAGGCTGAAATCCACACAAGACTGAATAAACATGCTAGGTCCCTTTGTCATTCCCTCCCTACTTCTTTGCTTTTCATAGAACTAAAGCACAGAATCATTCAGTTTCAAGATTCAGAGAGACTTTTTTTTGGACATCAAGTCTAATCTTATTATATAAAAAATTCACGAGCATCTTAAGTGGTTTTCAAGTGTCTTTTGGCATACTTTAAATGACAGGAAACTTAACACTTTGTAAGTCAGCTCTTTCTACCTTTCAAGAATGTGAATTGTTTAGGAAATGAAAGCTTGGTATGAGCACTGGTTTCTGAAGTCAAATTGTAAGAAGGAAAGTTGGCCATAGGAATTCACTTATCCTGACTTCTTATTCAGTGCTCTTTTCATGAACCTGTAGTAGATATTCTAGATTCTGAAGTGGTCTAAAGAAAACTGGCTTGGCAGAACTCTGGAAGGGAAGTCCTAATTCAAGCCAGGGGGAAAATAGCAAATTACATCACAGGAAGTTATGAAATCTAATTCAGTGGAGAAATATGCAGAGCTATTGACCACCTCCTAAGACTGGGACAGGAAATTCTTACTCCACTTTTGGGTTGCAGGGCTTGTTTACTGAAGAGTATTTTCCTCCTTTGTTATTTCCCTTTGGACTAGTTTTTGCAGATGACCCAAACATACTCCATTGCCTTGGCCTGGGGGAAATAAAAAGCTATTGTCCTATTCAACAAAGGCACAAAAATACCCCATAATGATTCTAGAGAGTCAGCTACATGTCTCTTTCAACATAATCCTAGGGTATTATTTCAAAGTGATAAAGACATTTCACTTTTAATTAAGCAATTGTTCTCCCTTGTCAAGTGTGGAACTTATGTAAAGATTTCATTGGTACTTTATACATTTTTTTTTTCCACAGTATCTACCACTTTAGTATATCAGCACCACTCCCATTTAATGCCATATTAACTGAAAATCTTTAAAAAGGATATAGTGTATATGAAAGCCAACCTTATTTGGGATCCACAGCTTGACACTGCCATTCAGTTCCTGCTCATCAGCCCCTAAAGTGAAGGTTTATAGTGGATGTGCTCCATTTCAACAAAGAGCATTAAGTGCTCAGTCAAAACCCTTCTTATTAGGGAGAACTAGAAGGAAAACAATCCTGCTCATGCAATAGCAGAAGAAAGAAACACTAGTGATCTACACCTTATTTTTAAAACATGGCTGGACAACTGAGGATAAAGAGAACTGTGAGAAATGGCAGCAGCATTCTAAAGAATAAGCAAGGTCAAAATACAGAAAAACTGACCTGAGAAACTAGAAATAATCTGAATCATAAACTGTTCAAAGTTTACATATAGTAAGTTCAATTGTTACAACAGCCTTATGAGGTAGATACTGTATTACTTCATTTTACAGATGAAGAAACTAAGGCACAGCTCTCTCCTGCCCTCATGCTCAGCAACCCCAGGCTGAGCCTCATGGTGCAGGAAACCATTTGTAGGGTCTGGAGTTCCCCCACCTCCTCCTAGCAAACCCTGGGTCATCTTGGCTTGAGTGGTTCCGGAGGCTCCATCAAGAAAGATGGCTGCCCTCCCGACTGTCTTGACACAGAATGTTAGTTGTTTTTATCCTTCAGGTAGAATTTAACCTTTTCAGTTTTAAACTGGAACCAGAGAACTATTCAAATTAAAAAAGCAAAGTTCTTAAATGCAGCAGTAAAAATTAAAAATCAAGTTATTAACATAGAGTCATCTCTACAGCAACAAAACTTCAGAATTTGGCAGTGTGCTGAAAGAATTGGAAAATAAATTTATTATAAGCAGGAACATAGAGCAAAAACCCATTAACAGTTGCTCAAAATATATAACAATGTAAAGCAACGTTAGCATCAGTTAAAAGATGTGACACCTACACCTGATTTTGTTGCAACGCTCGGAGAAATAAATGTAAGCAATTAAAAATGAAGTCAACACTTTCAAGAGCAGAGGTTGATTATATGAAAAGCTTAATAAAGACAAGAAAACAGCTGATAATTAGTTGAATATTGTATCAAGAAAAATTGACATGGGTTTTGGGTCACTGGAAACACGGAGAACTTGCAGACGAGTATTAAGCAAAGTTCCTGTAGACAGACTACAACAAAGTAGTCTTCTAGGAGAAATGGTAGATTTTGAAAAATTTCTTCAATAAACGGGAGGATGTCAAGGGTGTTGGATTATTGTGATCACTAGAACTTTGTAAAAATGAGAAGCAAACAGAAAAAGAAAACACATATAGGGGAAGTTTTGCAACACCATCCTGGAAGAACACAGGATAAAGTGCAACTGCATAAAAAATACATTACAAAATTTCTGACTCTAGAAGAAAGGAAAAATTTCTAAAATTGGAAAACTAAAAAACAGCAAAAAAGAACACGTTCAAGTTAAAGGGAAATGTGAGAAATAAGCCAATGCTTCTTTATAACAAGAATGGAATCACAAGCAAAAAGAAAAGCAAAAAAACAAATTGGTGATTGAAACTTAGAAAAAAAACAGCAAAGTGTCAAAAATGCTCATATTTAAAGGAAGCTAAAAGACGAGAAAGAGAAAGTGGCAGAAAGACCATCAGTGTCAATGTAAACTAAAATTACTACCTCAAAGTAATACCCAGCAGGTAAAAACAGGAAGAATTTTTGAGGCTTGAAAAAAGGATAAAGGAAAAAGGAAAAGGCAGAAAAGGTGAAACATTAGAAAAATTAAATGAAAAAAAAAAGAAAGGTAATCTGCTGATGAAATTTTCAGTTTCAAGAAAGATTTATATAAAAACAATTGAAAATTAGATGGAAAGGCAAAGGCAAGTGAAAAGGCGGAATAACAAAAAGACTGTCACAATTAAAGGACTGAAAACAGTGTCAGTATGAAATCCCTGTAGGTTTTCTAAGTTTACCAAGGATCGGGAAGAATTAGACCAAAAATATTCCACCAAGTTCTGGGCTACTTCTCCATGCCCCACACAGGAAGGCCTATTTCCACCTGGAGACCAGTAAAGATATGAGATAATGAAATTGGTATTTATGTGATGAGAATGTTAATATATTCAATTATTCTGGCAGATACAGCGACTAATTATGTTCTTTAAATATCACTAACCTACTCAAATTGATTATTAATTGTGTTATAATGTGAATTGACAGTTCCATGCTGGCATTGTCATCAGTATTTCCTGTTTACGTTGAAGAGGTATTAAAGTATGTGTTGGTTTATTACTAATATCAACGTTATTTAAATAAGTTTATGTTAGATATATTAGTTCATTTAAATGCTCAGAACATTTTGAAAGTATTTGTTTTTTGTCATGGTATAGCAAAACAAATTGAGTGACAATGTTTAAACCATAGAGTGACAATTTTTCAACCAAAAATTTTACAAATTTTAGAAAGTAGAGGTAAGACAGCTTGAGAAATAAAAACGTAAAGGGTTTTTTTTTTTTTTTTTTTTTAGTTATAAATCAGTATCTAAGTTTAACAAATGGGTAGTTTTAAATTTTTGTGTAATAGGTATTTTATATCTGAGACAAAAACAAGAAGAAACTGTGGGAGAGAAAAATACCTTTTCCTTCTACTCATCTTAGGTTTATTGGTTGGACCTCTATAACAGAAGACAGGTTAACAAGAGAAGAGCATATACATTTATTTTATGTAAGTTTTATGTAACACAGGAGCCTTCATTAGGAAATGAAGATCTGAAGAAAGGGTTCAAATATGAAATGCGAGTGGCTTTTACAGTAGGTTTGAAGAGTGGACAGTCACGCAGAAATACCGTAAGGCAGAGGACGAGGTAAGTGTAGTAAACTGGTGGAAACTTGGCAAGGCCTGTTCGTTCAGATTCCACTGTGTCCGTTCATCTTTGAAGACAGGATGTTACTCTCCTCCACATATAGGGACGGCACCTCCCACATGAGGGTTTTAGGACCTGTTTCAGGAGAAGGTCAGAAAATTCCTTCCATGTCAGAGACCCCTTTCTGCTGCTCCTGCTGTTTTCTCAATCATTATGCCAAGATGTCATCTTTTGGAGTACTGTGTCCTGAACTCCATCAAAACTAACACACAAACAAGTTCCCCAAGGTCATAAAGCCACAGCAGAGCTGAGACTCAAATTCAGGCTGTCTGGCTTTAGAGTCTATCCTCTTAATCACCATGCAGGCTGCCTCCTAATAGAAGGAAACTTTTAAAATCTAACTAATGTTTTCATGGATATTTGAGAAAGTATCATGACCTAAAATCAAAAATAGGATGCTCAAGAAAGGAAAAAGCAGCGACCAAGAAAAAGCTCTTAGAGGTTAAAAATGGGAATGAGCAAAATAAAACAATTGAAGTACCCAAAGACGATTTTCCCAGATCTGCCAAAATAGTAGTTGCATGGGATTCATTATGAACCACCCCAGATCTGCAGTGACTGAATCTAGCAGTGACAGCTGCTGTTCCCATGGTGATGAAGTCAGGTCACTGCTTCTGCTGCTGCTGCTGCTGAAAGGGGCCTGCTGTGGCAGCTGCCTTTGGTCCCTCATGTCACCCAAGGACACGACCTGACAGCATCTTGCCTCCTGCCCCTGCAGGATCTTTTGCCTTCTACTGTGGGGATTCGTTGTCACTGAAGACTCTCTTGATACCAATAACTATGCAACCTGCAAGAATGTAGCAATTATTCCATGGTGCAATCTTTGCCCAGAAGGAGATGGGACTGGGCAAATCACACTTCTTGTCAGAAGAACTGTGGGGAAGCATATCTTTAAACTTCCTTTCTGAAACAGTCCTGTGGGACCCAGCAATCGGCTTTTCACGAAGCTGTGGCCTCAGTATTTTTCTCCCTCATTCATTCCCTCACTCTGATTTTCTCTCATTCCTTCTTGTCATTAAACTTCAATAATAAAATTTTATCTCAAGTGTGCTTGCTGGGACACCTAGCCTAAGACAATAGTCTTCAGATGAGAAAGGCCCACCAGGTACCTGGAAAATGAACTACAAGACCATTCCTAGACAAAGCAGTATGAAGTTTCAAAGCACTAAGAAAAGATAAGAGCTTCAACTTTGGAAAATAATATATCAATGACAAAGGAACAAGAATCAGTCTGGAATCAGCAACCATGAAGGCTAGAATACAGGGGAGCAGTACCTTCAAAGTTTATAATCAGTTAAACTCACAGCCAAGATGAAAGCAAAACAGAACAAAAATTCAGACATGTGAAGCATCAGATCATTTTTCCCACACATATTCTTTTTTAATAAATTAACTGAGTGTACTCCAGGAAAACAAGGACATATTCAAGAAAAAGAAAGATTTAGGAGATAGGGATTTAAACCTGAAAGGGAAAGAAAGGGAATTTCCTGGATGACCGATATACAGAGGACTAAAGACAAAGCCTGTCAGATTGGCCAGGAGAATGGAGGGTTGGGGAGAAAGGGAGTTCAGGAATATCATGATGCAGAGTCTGAAAACTATCAGGGCAAATGATGCAAGAACTAGAGAAAGGCAATTAGAGATTTTGGACAAAAACATCTAAGAAAGTCTCTACTTACAAATGATGAAATAATAATGGTGCATAACTTTAAATAATTGGGGAGTATAAGAAAAGGTAATCCATTTGATCTTGATGCATGGAATCATCCAGCAGTGGCTTAGGGGTTATGAAATTGGATAAGGAAGTGTATTATTTGACTCAACCATAGTGCTTACAGCATAATATAAATACTGCTTACATTTAATAGCAATAATGATGCTGTTTGTTGGTCTTTTAGCATGAATTTCTACACTAAGCAAAACAGATTTGATTATAGAAGGGTAAAAATAACTGCAAAGCCCAAGTTACAGTGTCAGGTTCAAATCAGCCTAGTTGTGCCAACTGGGGTGGGGCCTGGGAGCCTGTTCACAATGACTCAATGACCAATTAAATGCTTTTGAATTCACAGTTTATGGTAGGACTTTAACACATCAACAATCATGTAAATATGTTAGACACACACAGGCAGTCATGAGAGAGACAGGAATGAACCATGATGAGTAGGTGTGGAGACCAGCATGCTGATAGATGAACCAGGCAGTCCAGATTTCCCTGGACAGGCAACCAACAGGGATAGGGGTGGCATTGGGGGTGGGGTGACTTGCTTCTCTTGTGGCAGAACTTCCAGGGGCCACTGTGAATGGAAAGCAACCCTCAGAATTCTCATGGGCAGAGCTTCTGTAGGTGTGTCAGCCGTGGTCAGTTTCTTTGCTGTTTTTATGTCCACCCCTCCACTCCCGCAAGAGTGTCTGTGGTCATTACCTCAGCCACTTTTTGGCTTCACTTTCTTGTAGGGTCTCCAGGTACCTGGCCACAGCAGGTGCTATCTTATCACCTCAGTCCACCATACCTATGCTTATCACTTTGAGGGGTTAGCAATTTCACAAGTGAGCTGAGTCACCTGTCATAAGTGACTCCATTTTGAGACATTTAGGATCACAAAATACTATGTATTCCAAGTGTAGTTGACTTAAGAAAGGAGATGGAAGGGGAAGGAAGACAAGACTGTTCACTGTTTACTTTCTGCGAGTAAAGACACATGATGAAGGGTTAAATACTTTTGAAAGTTGATAGGAAAAAAACCCAGAGATTTAATTTTTATTTTTAAAATTTACAAGGATAACTGACAGAAAAATGATATGAATTATAAATGCTAGAAGGGGAAGTGAGAAAGAGGGGGATGAATACTGTTTCATGAGCTATTCTCCCACCTTTCGTATCAGGAAGTCAGCAGACATTGTCTAAATGTGAAACATCTGGAAATTGAAGCATAAACATACTACCTGGAGTTACAAAGATCAGAAATAAGGATAGCAATGGTCAAAAGAGGGCACTTCCCGTGTGTGGGGCTATGTACGAGTAAGGAAGAGGGCACAGAATTTTCATAAACTTTAATATTTTGCTTTGTTATGTGACCATGTTTCATTTTTATAGACATAAATACAAACATTTAAAAAGCTATCAGCATATATTGATAGATGGCAAATTAAGCCACAAGAATGGATTGAAATCTTTTGAGACAGAGTGTGGTGAAAAGTGAAGAGGGATACCTAGGATACCCTCTCTCAAGGCATTTCAAAATTGAAAGGAAGATGAGGCAGTAAAGACATGGCAAACGCACTAAAAGCAAGGTTAGGGAAAATCAGTAAACTGTGACAAGGAAACCAGAAGAGGATGTCCTCAGCTATCTTCAAGGCTGCAGTAGGGAGGAAGAGGTTGAAGACCAGAGGAATGAGAGGGCAGACTCCCGACACCAGAGGTGTTCCCCGCAGAGGACACAGCAGCATCTGCAGCAGACAGGAGTGGCAGTGCTGTAGTTACAGTTAGATGCGCGGCCCCCAGGAATTTAGAAGTTCCTGCCTGAAAGCTTCTAGTTTCTTTTAAGGAAGAAGCCTATGTCTGCAGAAAGAGAACAAATACATGAACTAGGACTTTGTTGTGTAATATTTTTGCAGTACTCAGCAGCGCAGAGGCAAGCAGGCAGAGAGCTGGATTCATCCAAGATTGGGTTTTTGCCAGTGGGTGCAAAAGGTGAATCGGTATTTCTAGGAGCACAAGAAGGGGAAGGCAGAGGTAGGCCAATTAGCAAAAGGCTAATTCTTCAAGAGCTAATTCCATATATAGTGAAAATAATTTCCATTATGTAATAAACTTTAAAAAAAAAATGCAAAGCAGCCAAGAGGATTGTGTAGTAGAGTTCAGACAACAAGCACAACATAGATAATGTTTATATTCAAGATTTATTAACCTAAGCAGACTAGAGGAGAACCCCAAATGCCCCCTGCTAAAGTTGAGGCAATGGAGAGTTCCATAATGTAGAGATGATTTCCTAACCAAACTCAGTCATAGCAGACAGTAGAGAAGCATCCTAGAGAGATCGGCCCAGACCCATTTCACACTGGCGAAAGCACCTCATGTTTAGATGCCACTGAGGACAAGAAACATGTGATCACAAACTGCTATGAAACGGTTTCATGGTGATGGGAAGGATGCATGAGCATGTGGATTATTCTGGAAAAGGGCTTAAGATCCCTGGAGTCAACCAGCTGGAATATGTGCCTCCCTGGCCTCAGCTCTGCTCGGTGGTTCAGGTTTCTCCTACAGGCATCAGTGGAACTTTGATGCTAGTGCTGGCCAGGGAGAGAACCCTGCCAGGCGATGGCCAAATGTGGTCCAAAGTCACTACCATTTTGCAATGATTCCAAGAGCTGCTTCTGACTTAGGTCCCTTAAGAAGGTCTGGCAGTCAGTAGTCTGTGGCATGAAAAGAAAGAGCTACCCATGCTGGGTGTATTGGGGGATACAGGGCCCTTCTGAAGGAGGTTGTGATGTGTAGTGGCCATATACCATACTACTCCGAACACCCCATAAAATAGACTTGATGGAAATCCATTTACTGTTGGAGACCAGGTCTGTCCTCTTGTCTGTTTGGTGCTGTTGCCTGCAAGCACAAGAACAGTATTTAATGACACACTGACACATGCTTTTTGTGCTAGAAGCTGAGAGAGAGAAAGTGGGGACTCTGAGTGACTTGGGCTGACAGAATCCCAGTGGACAGCGTGCGACAGCTTCAACTTTGCTTCTCAGCTACTACGATAATTGCTTCATTCTGTACTCTGTCCTTGCTCTTTTGCAATCCCAACAAATGGTTCATTTGCTTGTTTCTTTGTTGATTTGAACATTTGTTTAGGATTTGTATATGCCACACACTGTGCTAGATACCAGAGAGGATAATTTTAATAAAGACAAGGGCCTTAGTCATGAAGGCTCAGGGTCTACTCATTTTTCTAAACCTCTGAAGCATTTTATCTGCATCTCCCTTGAGATTTTTATCTCTTCACATTGACCTATAGTTATTTACTTACATATCATCTTTTGTCTTAGGCTTTTGGCCATAATTTGCAAAATGGCTGTGATGAAAGCATTTGATATGTAGATGTGTTTTTTTCTTCTCCCTCAGAACTTAAAAAAACTAGAATTAGTTACCACTTTTAACATTTAGAAGTCTTTAGATAAAAATGATTTCTGGCTTTTCTTAAAATATTAGAAGATCTGCAACATAGGATGCAGATTCCCATATTTGGAGCTAAGTAGAGGTTGACTCTTTCAAACTGAGCATGGACGGTCCAGCATACCCCAGTCCCCATCTAATGGCTTTACCCCATCGTGATGCTTTTTTTTTTTCCTTTGGAAATATCGAGACTGGTTAAATAAATGACTGTAGATTAAGTGTGAATTAATAAGGAATTAGACTACTCCAAGTGGTGACTGGGAATAAATGAGAAGGGAGGGACACAGAGACAGTATAAAGCAAGAATTTTCAAGATACAGTGATGAATCAGGCACAGCTCGACTGGAATAGTAGCTATGACCCTAAGAGGTCAGAGGAGTGATGGTGTTGATAGCAGGCATGGTTGGCAGTGAGTCAGATGTCCTTTACCAGATGGTGCATACATCCCCAGCTGCCTTTAGAGTTAATTGATAATGGCCCCCTTCATGGCACCCTCTGGGGAGATAGCCATCCGCAATCAATAATTAATGGATGTGGAAGTATCAGAGGCAATCCTTCTTGCCTCAAGGTGGGATCAATTCAGTGGTACGATTTAAGCTCCAGAGCTGTCCATGGGATCAGGCTGAAGCTGGACTCCAGCTGGGACCACAGCCTAATTTAGCTCCTTCCCCTGCCCTATCCTGCTTACCCTTCCTCCTTTCATCCGAGAGCACAATCTCAGTAAATCACACACACCAGAGTCTCAATAAATCAAGCACTTCTTGGGAATGCAGACTTAGTGTTTATAACAGAATGAGGTGGTTTAAAACTTGGGAAATATAGCTAAGGTTAGGAAGAGGCAATCTGGGAACTCATCCCTGTAGGATGACTTTTATAATCATGATTTTATCTCTTCCTTGACAGCACAGGGCCTGGCATACACAAAATGTGTGGCAAATTTTATTTCATTTGTCAAACAAATTTGATTTGGAGTCCACTGAGTTTGAGGAAACATGACATCCAGTATGAGACATGGAACAGGGGCATGGGAAAGTGGTTATGGCTGGAAATTTAGATCTTTTAAAGAGAAGGAAGCAATTGAAGAAAGAGGCAGTAATTAGTGTCAAGTGCAAATAAAATCTTTATTCTTTTCAATGTAAAGGCAGCCAACATTTGTCTTTACCTCAATTAGGTACATAACTCCAATTGCTCTAAATCAGTGAGTTACGATCCTTTAGTAATGTTTAGACAAAATTCCAATTAATGAGTTTTGCTCACTGCTAGTCAGTAGGTCTAGTGGAAAAGAAGATTAACATTAGATTGGTAAAGTATTTATGGATTCTGTTTGCATTCCGTATTTCTATTGCCAAATGATTGAGTAAGCCACTTGAAAATCTCTTAAAACAATGAAATGCGCAGAATATATAAAATAATCAAGTATTCACTGTACTTAGGAGATTTACATTTTTCACTGAATTACATTAAAAAATAGAAATTAAAAAGTCACAAGCATTCAGGTGTCCCAAATGTCAATAATTTATGTTTTCAAATACAAGGCTTCCATTATCCCCGGAAAGCTGGCTTTGAATGTTTCAAACCTCGGTTGTCTAATTTCATCCCATAAACTGTAATTATATCTCTTTATAACATGCTAAATAATTCCTCCTACTATTAGATGTTTATACCTTTCAAATATTTATAGACTGTCATCATTCCTTAGTCATCTCTTCACAAAGTTGTACATATTTTATTCATATATTTTTTCATAAATCAATTTCCTCAATACTAAACTGCTTTTCTTATTTCTCCATTCAATTTGTCTCCATCTTTTGATATAGTGCTAATCAAAGCAAATGATATTTCAGGCACAATTTATCCTAAGGTTGTTTGAGAGCATTAAAATTTTCTCATTGGGGATAAAATTCCTGATTTACATGTAGCTCAGAAGAGTGCTGACTTTATCAGTATTTTTTCATTTAACTTTGAAAATACATAACTAATTTCCCATGTAATGGTATTCAAAAATATCTATGCCATTACTGATTCCTCACTGATCATGGATTATGTAGGAATTAAATGAGTGCAGAATATATTTCTGTAATTTGTTTCTTATATGCAATATTGACACTCATTTCCAGCTTCTTTATATCTATAAACAATATTCTTATTTTTCCCAGTGTCCATCCAAATTAGTAATATCTGGAAACTTAAGTATTTTCACTCTAGATTGTTCAGAGATATTAGATTCCAAAATGGTTCAAGGTAAAAACTTCATTTTTACTTTTTCTACATAATTTCTTTCTCACAACTTTTCAGTTGACTAGGCTATGTTATTATGACAGTTTATTAGGGCAATTCCTTTTGCTTACGTCTTGAGCATCCCACTGATTTCATTCATTCATATATATATATATATATATATATACACACACACACACATGCACACACCTTAAGTGTAACATATCATATGTATATATACCTTAAGTGTAACAGTTATTGTATAAAATATAAAATGCTCAAGGTTTTCTTCAACCTTATTCCTCAACAGCTATATCCTGTATTTATATATTGCAAGTTTAACACTATCTTCACATCCCTTCTTAATGTAAAAGCCTCCTATGGGTCTCTAACACCATCAAGGATAGTAACAGGTCTGGGCTCTGAAGGTCCCACTTAATCTGACTCCACTACATCTTTCTGGTCCTCCACTATTTTCACTCCACCCCATGAGCTCTCTGCTCAACTACATGCACCATCTGGGAAGTTTTTGAAGAATCCCATAGAATTAATTGCTCCTTCCTCCCAGTTCTCATTGCCTTAATTTGTAACCTCTAGGATAGCTCTTGTTTTGCTGATTTACTCTTTGTACATATTGCCTGTCTCCCACATATCATTACATGAACTTTTTTCCTCTGCCCAGTGCCTTCCAAGAGTAATATTTAATAAATAACTGCTGAATAGTGGCAACTCAAGATTTTACTTAGGATTTGGGGTGACAGTCCAGTTGAAAGCTGGCAGACCTGTCCTGAACCTGCATGGGCAGAGAAAACGCACTGCCTTTACTCAGGGTGCTTATTGGAGGGTGGTTTTGGGTGGATTGAGAGAGATCTTAAGAGGAACTGCCCTTTTGTGCATGATTTGGCTGTTCTTAACCTGACTGTCCTCAACTTCTTTCCTCACTGGGTTGTTTCCAGCACCAGAGTCACCTCATGAATGATGGAAATTAGAATCTTGGGCTCTTGTTTTCTTCACGATATTGGTTCCCATTATTATTTCTTTTTGCTCTGGGTCTTTCTCTTGCTCTTACTCCTACTGACATCAGAAGAGAGGACATTTTTCTATTCTCATGCAATCAGTTTAAGAGACAGTGTCACCTTTTCCCATCTTGGTCCCATAATCAACCAATGTTCAGTCCGAAAATAACAGAAGCCACTCTAGGTATTTCAGACAGAAGGGATTTCATACAAGAAACTGGTTTCCAAAGTGCTGGAAGGCCTGAAGGAGCAAAAGGCCAAAGGTGTGCAACAGGACTACAGGACTGCAGGAAGTCGCTACCAGCCTTGGCTTAGCTGGAGAAGCACAGGGGCAGGGGAGACCTGGTTGGGGGCGGCTCCCAGCAGACAAGGCTGAAGGCCTGAAAGCACGTTGCTACCAACTCGATTGCCACTGTGCTGCAGCTGCCAAAAGCCACGGAGGGTGCAGCCTGCCGACTTTACTGGACTTTACTGCTGCTTTTCTGCTCCTGGAACTGTGGACAGTGCTGGAACCACAGAAGGCTACTATTGCTGTCAGAAGCAGTTATTACAAATAAACAAAAAATATTTTATTTTCTTTCATCTTTCCAATCTCCTGTGAGTGCCTGTATTTAGAAGAACCTATTCAAAAATTATTTGGCTGAGAAATTTGGGAAATTTAATTTTCTGTTAAAAAAGGGAAGGGAAGGGAAGGAAACAAATCTGGCAAATAAGCATCACACACCCTTACCCCACAAAATATTTGACATAATTCCAGTCCTCTACTTTCTTCTCCAATAACAAAATCATCATACCAAGTTAAGTTTCCATATCAGTACACCTTAACATTTATAACCTGGTAAAAGTTATTTAGCATGTTCAAACTTTCCAAGTGTTTCTTTAGATAAGCATGATCTACAATGCATTCTATAGAATATATCCTAACAAAATGGTTCAAGGTGAAATGAGTTTGGGAAACTCTGTACTTTATACCCAACTCTTGGAATTTCACACTTCATATCAGCACAGTAAAGGCTCTGAGAAATCCATTAGTTTCAAATCACATTTGACATTGTTTGACTTTGCAGTCTGTATTCCTTAGTGAAAAAAACGGACTGATACTGTATCAGTCACATTCAGTATTCAAACATTGGGCTACTCAGTAGAAAGCTGTTCCTGGACCCTAATGAGATGTGTACAGAAACTGAGTAGTAGTATTTGTAACATTTATAGCAATTTAATAAGACTAACTTTATGTCTGTCAAATCTAAAAAGAACACATTCTTTAATTTTTTTTTCCTGATAGTTGATTTTTTTTTAAACATATAATTCTGATAGATTAGGGGACAAAGTTTTGATCCTTCTCCAGAGTTTGAGAAACTCTGTTATAGTAGAAGTAAAATATGGTTGCAAAAGCCCTAAAGGAGGGAAGAGACCACCAAATTTCGGAACCGACTGTAGGCTCGTGACTGGGAGCATAGCTGTGTGCAGAGTTGAGGACAAAAACAAAGGGACTGGATTTTATTCTGCACAATGAGGAGTCAGTGAAGAATTTTCAAAAATTTAAACTGACACGTGATATAATATAGATGTTAAAAACAATCATTCTAATTGCTTTATGAAAAATGAGTTGAAATAAAGTATGTAAGACAATTGGTAGTTCAGAAGCCTTCAGAAGTTCGGTGAGAGGATTCTGGCTATGACAGTGGTGGGCTAACTGAAGGAGAATTGGAAGAGAGCTGGCACATGCCTCCCTTGTGGGTTGGAGGCAAATGAGGAGAGGGAAACGGCAAGGGGATCAGGAAGATGCCCAAGTTTCCCAGAGGAGAAGTGAAGGCTGGATATACACCTTCAGAGATGATCAGCATTTAGTTTTCATAGCCATGGGGATTAAGTAATATTGAAGATACAGTAAAAGGGAAAAAGTTGAGGGCTCAGGACTGAACCCTGAAGAGTACCTTTGGGCCTTCTACAGTCCTAAGGAGGAGGCTAGCTTGAAGGATAACCAATTACCACAACGACATTTTTTTTTTCTTTTTTTTTATTGCATTTTAGGTTTTGGGGTACATGTGATGAACATGCAAGATTGTTGCATAGGTACACACATGGCAGTGTGCTTTGCTGCCTTCCGTCCCCTCACCTGTATCTGTCATTTCTCCCCATGCTATCTCTTCCCACCTCCCCACCCCCCCGCCCCAACAGACCCCAGTGTGTAGTGCTCCCCTCCCTGTGTCCATGTGTTCTCATTGTTCAACACCCGCCTATGAGCGAGAATATACGGTGTTTGATTTTCTGCTCTTGTGTCAGTTTGCTGAGAATGATGGTTTCCAGGTTCATCCATGTCCCTATAAAGGACGTGAACTCATCGTTTTTGATGGCTGCATAATATTCCATGGTGTATATGTACCACATTTTCCCTATCCAGTCTATCATCGTTGGGCATTTGGGTTGGTTCCAGGTCTTTGCTATTGTAAACAGTGCTGCAATGAACATTCGTGTGCACGTGTCCTTGTAGAATGATTTATAATCCTTTGGATATATAACGACATGTTAAAGTTCCTGCATGTTCAGTTTTGTGTCTAGATATCTCTAACATCAAATCCCATTCAGTACATTTACTGAGTGTCTATACAGTTTAAGAGACTGAGGAAGATGTTGTAAAAGAAAATCCAAACAAGCAAACTTTAAGAGTTCGGTATCTGGATACGTACAAAAATCTAAGATATGTACAAAAGTGCAAGTCAAATCTGACAGATGCTATGAGAGAATTATAAAGCAAAATGGGAATCTACAGAAGTGAAAATGGAAGATTTCATGGAGAAGGTTAGCATTGAGCTGGTCTTGAAAGAGGTATCTGAATTTTAATAAGATCACATGTATATATACACGTATGTGTATGTGTGTATAAATACATATATTTTTCCCCATGCAGCATACATGTACATTTACATCTATTATCTACATTAGTCATTGTATATATGAGTTCATAGTTCCAATCCAATTCTAGTTCAACAGCAGTTAGTCTTTCTCTAACATACAACTGGCTTCCACAGTTTAAAAGAAATTTGTTTTTTTATATAATGTTAGTATATATAAGTTTCAGAACTGCTAACTCATACCCCGGTGGGAAACACATTAACTAGCATATAGCAACTAAGTACAATAGTTTTTTTTTTTTTAGTTTTAATAGAATTCAATCAAAATACTGACTTCCAAAAGTTACTTGTATTAGTTCTGTTCTCTACCTGTGTCAGTGTGGTAATGTCATTCATAGGTTAGACTAATAACATTTGATAGTTTGTATTCCATTTTGGCATTCCTCCACATCTTAGTATTTTTTATTTAGTTTATATCGAGTAAAATCCACTCATTGTGGTGTATAATTCCTCAGGTTTTGACAAATGCTTAGGGCCACATATCCACCTCTATAGTCATGACAAAGCCGTTCTCTCACCAAGACTTCCCTAGTGCTGCTCCTTTGTTGACAACCACTACCGCCACCTGCAATCTTTGGCAACCACTTATCTGTGCTCTGTCTCAATTCTGGTCTTTTCCAGGAAGGTATATACATGGAATAATACAGGTCTGTCTACTTTTATTTGGCAAAATATATTTGAGATTAATCAGTGTGGTTGCAAGCATCAATAGTTCATTTATTTTTACTGCAGAGTAGCATTTCATTGTGTGACTGTATCATGCTTTACTTATCTGTTCAGTGGTTGAAAGACATCTGGGCCAGAGTTTGGGGTTATTATGAACAAGGCTGTGATAAACACTCATGTACAGGGTTTTGTGTGAATAAGTTTTCAATTCTCTTGGGTGAACATGCAGGAGGCTTTGAATTTTCTTCCTCTTTGTGTTTCAGTTTGGGTAATTGCTGTGGACCGATGTTCAAAGTTCACCAATTCATCGTTACATCTTCTGATGTGCCCATCAAAGGCATTTTTCACTTCTGTTACTGTGATTTTCACTTTTCGCATTTCAGTTTGATTGATCCTTATAGTTTCCATCTCTCCTGACATCACCCATCTGATCTTGCATGCTGTACTCCTCTTTCCTTACAGCTTTATCATATTACTCAGTTATTTTCAATTTTCTGTGAGATAGTTCCAACATCCGTCATATCTGGGGTTTGGTTCTGTTGACTGCTTTGACAGTGTGGTGTTCTTTTTTATCATCTTTTTGTATGACTTGTAATTTTTTGCTGAAAGCCAGACACCTTGTTAAGGACAGCAGAGATGAGGAAAACGGATTTTATACCTGAAAATGCATACACCTGTCTGTCCTTCTGCTAGGATTCTAGAGTGAGAGTCTGAGTTAGGAGTAGGGCTCAGTTTGATTCTCTTCCTCCACTGCAGTGGTTACCCTTAGGGCACTAGGAGCATCAAATTCCTTTGGTGACACTTTGTGGTTCAGTTGGGGGCTGGTTTGCCTGTAGTTTTTTTCAACTCTGCTCCGCCCTAAGTTTTAGATCTTCCCTTTGCATTGTACCTCAGAAACGGTCTGTGCCCACACTCTTAGGCCTCTTCCAGCAAGATCCCACTGCGACTTGCTACTCCACTTGTGAGCATGTTGAGGGGGAGGAAGAACACTCTGTCCTATTAAGCCCTGTCTCAGGCAGCACTGTGTATGGGGGTGTGGTGTTCTCAGTACTCCTCTCCCTCCCTGTAGTTCAGGGCCTTGTAGATATTGTAGTGCAGGCATCCCCAGACTTTTTACACAGGGGGCAGTTCACTGTCCCTCAGACCGTTGGAGGGCCGCCACATACCGTGCTCCTCTCACTGACCACCAATGAAAGAGGTGCCCCTTCCTGAAGTGCGGCGGGGGGCTGGATAAATGGCCTCAGGGGGCCACATGCGGCCAGCGTGCCATAGTTTGGGGATGCCTGTTCTAGTGCCTCACCCCAGGGTGGGGTGACCAACTCCTCCCAGTTTCTCAGGGACTTTTCTAGTTTTAGCTTTCAAAGTCCCATGTTAGTCCTGGATAAACTGAAACTAGTAGTAGAGAGTTTTTTTTTTATTGTACTTTAGGTTTTGGGGTGCATGTGCAGATCATGCAGGATTGTTGCATAGGTACACACATGGCAGTGTGGTTTGCTGCCTCCATCCCCCTGTCATCTATATTTGTCATTTTTTACCACATTATCCCTCCCCGAACTCCCTGTTCCTCAGCTGCAATGGGTTTTCTCCAGCGTCCTAAGGGTGACAGTGCTGGCTGTCACCTCCTCCCCTTAGGTGAAAGCTTTTGTCCACAATAAAAGAGAAGGGCCTGGCAAGGGGGATATTGCTCCTTTCAGCAGAGGCTATTTTGCTTTCTCACTGTGCTTCTGGTAGGGATCCTAGAGAAGAGCTTGCAGGAAAGTGCAAACTCTCCTGTACCCAAAACTCCCAGGGGCTCCACATTCTCCTGCCAGCCCACATGCAGCCTCTACCAATTCATTAACTATGCTGGCTGGGTTCTTTCTACCCGTGTCTTGCTGTGTCTGCCCTAAATACCACTGTATACCTATGAAAATAGCAAAAAATAACCTGAAATAACAAAACCAACTGACAATATCAAGTGCTAACAATGATGAAGAGCAAGTACAATTGTCATATGTTGCTAGTGGGAATCCAAAGTGGTACAGAAATTCTGGAGTGGTTTGGTGGGTTCTTTATTTTTGATATTTATTTATTCATTTGTTTAAAGACAGGGTCTTGTTGTAGTGTCCAGACTGGAGTGCAATGATGCAATCATAGCTCACTACAGCCTCAAACTCCCGAGATCCTCCCGCCTTAGCCTCCTGAGTAGCTGAGATTATAGGAGTGAGCTGCTGTGCCTGGCAGATTCTTAAAGTTAAACATACACTTACCATATTACCCAGCAATCCCATTTAGCCTAGATAAATAGAAATGTATTTCACAGATGAAAACCTAGATACAAATAATTACAGCAACTTCATTCACGGTCACCAAGATTTGAAAACTATCTCAATGTCAATAGGTGAATAAATAAGCAAGATATAGTCCATACAGCAGACTACTGCTCAGAAATAAAAAGGAACTAATTATCCATACACTGATAACATGAACGAATCTGAAGGCAGTATACTGATTGAAAGAAGCCAGTCATAAAACTTTACATACCGAAAGACTCCATGTAAATGACACGCTAGAAAAGGTAAAGCTATTGGGAAAACAGATCAGTGACTTACAGGGGTTAGGAGTCAGAGAAGTGATGACTAAAAAGAAACAGTATTGGGGTAATTTTAGTGATGCTAGAACTGTTCTGTTTCCTGATTGTATCAGTGGTTCCATGAAATCTACACATGTGCTAAGATACACAGAATTGTATGGCAGTAACTTATTTTTACGGTATTTTAATTTCAAAAATTTTCGAACAGGGTTTAAAACAAAAAACTTGAGTGGCAAAAAATTCCTATTTAGATTACTTAGAATGTTTTGCTATTAAAAACAACCATTAAACTAATGTTAATGAATGTATTTAATAAAAATTATAGGGTTAAAAATATTAGTTATCTTTTTAACTGAGGTTTTCTTTGAAAATATATTGATATTAAGATAAGGGGTTCAAGGTCAATATAATTCAACATTTTTTGAGTATCTACAGAAATTTAACAAATGGTATTTGTAATATTTATGAGTTAAAGATAATTATGAGACAGAAATAACCATTAGATAGTACTAGGTAATAAAACAGATACTAATTACCATAGTGGTTATAATAGCTATTAACTAGTAGAGCAAGTTTAAGTATAATGACCATCAAATAGTTTAAAATTTTCTGTTAATCATTCAACGAAGACATGCAAAGAGAATCTGAATCTACCTGGTTACATGCCATTATGTAGAAATGACAGAGCTAGCAGAGGAATTCCTATGGACCCGCTTATCCAAGTTTTTCTAACACAGAAATCTACAGAGTTGAAAATAACATCAACTTACAAGACATGCTTGAGCCTGACACTGTTAAAATATTGGGACTTTCAGTAAGAATTCAACATGTACTTTGTATCTGTAATATACCTTACTCTCTGTAAGCATCCAATATTTATTAAATTAATATACAAGAAATCTAAGTAAACAACACAAATCCAATTTGTGAAGAAAAGACGGCCAAATGTGCAAAGAGATAAAATTTCAATATGGTGGCTCACATTCTAAATGCAAAAGGAACTTCCACAATATTCCTGGATTGCATGCAAAAGAGAAATGGCAATGATACTTTAGGGTAGTTCACTGAAATTACAACCAAACCTGACTGCTCCTATCTAAACATCTGACTAATACAGGCCACTTATGAGTATATTCATCAACCTATGGCAGCTATGAGTTGCATATACAGTAGTGTGTGTGTCTGCATGTGTATTGTGTGTGTGCAGTTGAATCTTTTTATTAAACACATTTAAAAAGTTTGACTCAGATGTACAGAGTTTGAAAGAACCTCACTTCATCGTTGTGTATGATAATCCACAGACTTCAAGTTTCACTTTCCTTGAACCCATCAGAAAACTGAGGTTGCAGGACAACCCACTGGCCCAAAATCTGAGGAACAAGAAGTATCTGTAGGGCGAGAACACAGCTTGCTGACCTGGGACAGACACAGTCACACACTGGTAGAAAGAACCTAGCCAGAATAGTTAATGAATTGGTAGAGGCTGCATGTGGGCTGGTAGGAGAATGTGGAGGCCCTGGCAATTTCCGTACAGGAGAGTTTACACCCTCCTTCAAGCTCTTCTCCAGGAGCTCCACTAGGACCACAATGAGAAAGCCTAACAGCAGTCTCTGCTGAAAGAAGCAAGAACCCCATCCCCCTCAACCAGGACCTTCTCCTTTATCTCTCCTGTGAAACAAAAGCTTTCACCTAAGAGAAGGAAGGTAGCCAACGCTGCCACCCTTAGGACACTGGGGAAAACCCATTGCAGCTGAGGAATAGAAAACACTCTCTATTCCTAGTCTGTCTGTCCAGGACTGACGTGAGACTTTCAGAGCTACAACTGGAAAAGTCTCTGACTGGGTGCAGCATTAGAATATCTACAGGGCCCAAAACCACAGCTGAGGAAGGGAGAGGAGTACTGACAAGACCACACCCTTGTTAAGATGGGAACTTGGGTTTGCCTGTCTGTCTTTATCCCTCATTCAAGTTTATGAAGGCCTGTTCTCAGTAGGCCGCTCTTCTCATGGGCATCTAGTGTTAGGCACAGAGTTCAAAGGGGTGAAAACATTCACACAATTTTTGAAAAGTCACACATTTAGTTTTTATCAAAATTTAAAACTTTGGCTCTGCTAATGATACCATTGTGAGAATGAAAAGACATGTTAGAGGTTGGGTGAAAATATGAGCAAATTATGTATTCCCCCCAAAAATGACTTGTATATAAAGAACTCTTAACATTGAATAAGGAAACAATGCGATTTTCAAAATGAGCAAAAGATTAGAAGCAACATTTTTAACCTAGGGAAACAAAGCTGGACAAATAGATAAGCATATGAAAAGATGTCCATATTATTAGCCATTTATGGAAATACCAATTGTAATTAGTCACACTCATAATTAGACAAATGAACAAACAATAAGAATTTAAGAAGTACCTAAAATACATCGCTTCTTATAAAAGGTTCTGAGAAAGCAAGTTGCAATTGTGCCGATTTTTTTTTTTTTTTTTTTTTTTTTTTTTTTGAGATGGAGTTTTGCTCTTACTACCCAGGTTGGAGTGGAATGGTGCGATCTTGGCTCACTGCAACATCCACCTCCCAAAGTCAAGTTATTCTCAGGCGTCAGCCTCCCAAGTAGCTGGGACGACAGGTGTGTGCCACTATGCTCAGTTAATTTTTGTTTTTTTTAGTAAAGATGGGGTTTCACCATGTTGGCCGGGCAGGTTTCAAACTCCTGACCACAAGTGATCCACCTGTCTCGGCCTCCCAAAATGCTGGGATACAGGTGTGAGCCACTGCACCTGGCCTGCAATTTGCTAATTTTTATTAAAGGTAATAGTTGAGGTAACAATGGGGTGTCTTTAAGAACTGGGAAATATGGTTTTCCTCTGATAACTAAGTTTTGATTCAGCATTAAATGGATTCAGGTTAAAAAGAGCAGTTACCACAGCAAGAGTGACTGCAAGGCTTCCAAGGCAGCCTGTGCCCTGATTACGATATTCACATACGAGAAGACTGAAAATCGGACTGCTAGTCATCAAAAATCAAAATACTTAGAGGTGGTTGATAAGCAATCATGATACCCAAGCCCCCAGTGCTCCTACTCTCCCAGACACCCTGGAACTCCCCACAATCCAGCAGTTGTCAGAGCAGGGAGCCTCCAAGCTGGCACTCTGCTTGACTGGAGCCCATGGCATACGGGTTGTTATACATTTAGAATATTCTCCCTGAATCATCCACTCAAGATTTAATCACTGATGGATCCTCAGAAAAGGCAGCATCCAAAAGACACAATGTGCCCAACAGAACATTTCCTGGGGTTGAGGATATGCTGTTATGCCCCCCATCATACACAAAAGGAGGCTGCAGACTTTGGGACCTTAACATCTTTTAACATTCAAATCCCATAGCATCCCCTGTTTTGATGTCCAGCTCACCAAGCTGGGTGGGCAGACACTGGCATGGACTAGGCTTACCAGTTACAGTTGTCATTGTGAATAAAGATTGACATTCTGATTTTACAGGCTAGTCTCTTGAGAGTTCACCCCAAGAGCAGGTTAGTATGAGTGAGCATCCTCAAGCCAGAAGGCTGCCTCTCCACTGTGCTCAATTCCCCATGGAGAATGCCACACAGTAAGAGGTGGGAGGAGCCACCCAGTCTCTCCAATATCCCCTTCTCTGCTTATACAGGCTTATCCCTGGCAACTTCTACCATCATCAGTGGTTACTGAACATTCGTTTTCTACATTAATACATCATGTCATTGTCTTTAAGCAGCGATGAAACTTTTAACAGTTGTTTTAACCTTCTCCGAAGTTCATTTTAACATAAAGAAGCAATCCCTAACCTGCAGGGCTGGGATTAGGGTGAAATGAGTAAGATGGTTAGGGTGCAAAATTTAAGGAGACATTCACTCTCAGGGTCCTGCCAGTGTCCCGAGCATATTTTAGGTCAGCTTTGTTGTGCCACCTGTATCTACAGCTCCAATGAAGAAGGGAAGTCACTGGTGATGACATCAGCTGAGCTTATGGAAGGTGAGAAGGAGAACCAAGTTCTTGACTTTTCTCTTTTTGTCACTAACATTCTTGAAAAAATATGTTCTACACCAGCAGCCTCTTCCTCCTTTCTATTCACATTTTTATCTATTTTCACCATTTTATAGAAATTACTCTAAGACCACAATATGCAAAATTTGTTGGTCTTATTTTAGCTTTTCTCTATATAGTATCTCCTCAGCTTTTGACACTGACAGTGGGAAAAGTTTTGTGTCTCATTCACCATGTTTTCATCAGCATCTATCACAGAACACAACAATTAGCTCCTGGAAAGCACTAAGTAAATTTTTATTGAAAAAATAACTTCTTATATTGACAAAAGAAAGAAAATCATTCCCCTTTTGTTGTGTTCTCACAGCATTTTGTTCATGGGATCTTGTCCGTCATTCATATTTACTCATCTGTGTTCCAGAGGGATTGAGAGCAACTGTGTCTCATAGTTCTTTGTATCCCAGCCTAGCAAAGGGCCTGACATATAATAGGTGTTCAGTGAAAGTTTGTGGAAAAAAATTGATGACTAATGACACAATGACGATGTTCTAGTTACTCCAGTGACTTGTGATGAATCATTTCAAAATATAGTGGCTGATATCGTTTGGCTGTGGCCCCACCCAAATTTCATCTTGAATTATAGCTCCCATAATTCCCATGTATTGTGAATCGTGGGGTGGTTTCCCCATACTGTTCTCATGGTAGTAAGTCTCACAAGATCTGATGATTTTATAAGGGGTTTTCCCTTTGGCTTGGCTCTCATTCTCTCTTGTCTGCTGCCATGTAAGATGTGCCTTTTATGACCGTGAGGCCTCCCCAGCCACATGGAACTGGGAGTCCATTAAACCTCTTATTAAATAACCAGTCTCTGGTATGTCTTTCTCAGCAGCATTAAAACCAACTAATATAGTGGGTTAAAACAATAATAGTTTGTTTCCTCTCACTTTTTCTGTTGGTCAGGAATCTAGGAAAAGCTAGGCTGGATAGCTCTCACTGCTTAAGTGACAGAGGGGAGGGGCCATTGATGTGGTTGCAGTCAGATATCAGAGCTGCAGGAATCTGAAGGCTTGACTGGTGCTGGATGATCCCCTTTCCAAAGTGGTTTACTCACACTGCTGGCAAGTTAGTGCTGTCTGTTGGTGAGAAAGCTCTGTTCCGCCCCTTGTGGGCCTCTCTACAGGCCTGCTCTCAAGTGTCCTCATGACATGGCAACCAGCTTCCCCCAGAGTAAGCAATCCCAAGGTGAAAGCTGTGATGCCTTTTATGACTTAGACTCAGAAGTCACATGCCTTTTTATATCCCCCACATTTTACTGGTCACACGGAACCCACATTCAGTGGGGGAGGTGATTGAGTATCAGAAAGTGAGGATAATTAGGGCTGACTTGGAAACTGGGTACAATAGATGATCGACTATGAAAGAAAAATTTCAAATTAAGGCAAAGCTATTCTCCAGGCACACTTCTAAAGGTAATTATAAGCTATGAAGACTGGAAGAAATAGTTGTTGCATGACTGGATGGCTCTTACCTTTGAAGATATGGGTATCCGGATTAATTGTATTTCTCTCTGCCACCTATAGCAATACCTCAGTTCTCTCCTGAAGTTGCTGACAGTCTATGGAATTAGTCTTTACCCATCCCCCAAATAGCACACCCATCTCATAGAACACCAGACCAGAGTCTGGGGTTGGTTTAGGCTTAAGCAGCCTGGACTTTTCTTTGGGTATGAACATGATTTTATTCCTCTGGTGCATTGAGGCTGCAGCTTGTTTTAGGACAAAGTGCCAAATGCGTTTATCTGTTTCCCCTGCAGCGTGTCCCAAGGCTCAGTGACAGCAGGACTTCTGGTTCTGATGTATCCTCATAGAATCATCTGCACTCAGAGAAGCCTGAAGGAAACCCATCCCTGCCAATTGCCCCTGGGGTCCTTTTACAAGATAAAGAGAAGGCAGAAACTCCAAGGAATGCTGGAGGAAACCCATGAGAATCACATATTCCTTGGCTACAGATTTAACGACAAGTGCCTTCTGAGCCGGGGAGCATCCAGTGTGTTTACTCATCCATTTATTCCATTCCTTGTAATGCTTCAGAAGAGAAATTTCAAGGATCAAGAATGAAAAATAAAATAGAAATACATACTCAATGTAATAATTGGGAAGAAAGATTGTGGAATACGTGTCTATTTTTATTCATGGAAAACAAGCAATTTTGGAGGGTAGGGGCAAATTTTTTGAAGTTAAATATTCCTATATCTGTGTTTATACTTTTTTAAAATCAAAATATGGTCTAAATTCTGAATTATCCAAATAAGAACTCTAAACATTTCTGAATGTGTCATTTTTTTAAATTCAAATATGGCTCTATTTTTAGTCTACAGACTGAATTTATGTAAATGATGATTTACCAAATTCTTATATTAATTTTAACTTAGCTCCACTGACACCTTATCATGCACAAATTCAACACTCAAATTCTATGGACCTTTGCTTTATTAACAACCTTAGTGCAATTAGTAAAAAGTCTTTAAGCTATGAAAACACTCAGAATCATTTATGAGTCTAGAGTTGGCCTTTGAATTGTAAACTATTTCTTAGGAATAAATTAGTTCTGTAAAAATGTTAAACACTTTTAGCAAACCATATTGCATGGATTCTAGAATGTACAATTTTTCAAATTTAAGTATCTTTGAAGTAAGATGCATCTGAGAATGATTCTTAGGTTCCATGAAATGCAGTATGTTATTGCTTTGGTGTATTAGCCAATGCTCCAGTGGCCTGGAAAAGGCTGTGAAGGCACCCGATATATATATCGCTAGGTCGGTCATCTACTTCCTGTTACTTTACCAAGAAATAAAAACAAAGAACTACAAGAGAAAATACAAACAGCGTTGCTTTTGATGAAAGAGGCTGAAGATTGGTTTTTGAAAAACGAACCAGTATCCAAAAACCTGAAAGTAAATGCTCTGACCTGGTATGTCCGTTACACACCTTGCATACCTGCTCCTGGCCACTCTGGCGTTAGGGGCCAATCTCGTTCTCGCCTGGGGCCTTTGTCCATGCCAATTCCTTGGCCAAGAATGTTCTTTTCTCTGCTCTTTGTCAGGCTAATTTCTTTCCTGTCCTTCATGTTTTTTCCCTTTTATGTCACCTCCCCAGAAAAACTCCCTGACTTCCAGAGTAAAGCCAAAACCCCATGATCTCACTTTGCCTTCATTGTACTTACAATTTCTAATTATGTTATTTTTGAATTTGCTAAATTGCTGTCTTCCTTAATATATTCTAAACCCCCTAGGTCAGGAGCTCTCCCTAGGGCAAGGTGACTTTCTATAATGGATGCTGATGAACTAAATTAAGTGATAATAAAAATGAATGAACAAATAAACACCCCCAGCAGTACACATACATCATATTCTGCTACTTTGATAAATTTGATGTAGAAGATTTGAAAGACCACACGGGTTCAGCAGAGTCCTGGCAGCAGTTTACATGCCAATGAGGGAATTTAATTCATTTGCTACCAATATTTGATAGTAAAATATTTGACATTTTATATCTACAATAAAAAAAATGCACCTCTACTTTAGGAGGCTGGAGGTGGGTGCATCACCTGAGGTCAGGAGTTCGAGACCAGCCTCACCATCACTACTAAAAGCACAAAAATTAGCTAGACATGGTGGTGCATGCCTGTAGTCCCAGCTACTCGGGAGGCTAAGGCAGGAGAATCGCTTGAACCCAGGAGGCAGAAGTTGCAGTGAGCTGAGATAGAGCCATTACACTCCATCGAGAGGCTAGTTTTAAGAAAAAAAAAAAAAAAAAAAAAAAAAAGGCAGAACTCTTTGCTACTACAAGCTTAGTTTAGTTCAAATTAGATGTGTATTTACTTCTGTATCTCATTTAAAACAACCTTGAAATCTTTGGTTATGGTACACAGGAATTGCTTTCGTTGGGTAATTTCTCTGAGAAGGAATTTTAAGGAAGAGGTAATGGAAAGCAGAGATATTTTTGCAATAAGCCTTATAAAGAAAAAATGCAGAAAAACATTGGATTGCACAATTGCATTGTCCAAAAAGGAAGAAAGGTTTTTTTTGTTTTTTTAAGAGGGATTTTGTTGATGTTAGTAATGGGCGGGGATACAGGAGAAGTTAACTCAGAATCATACAAAAAGTATAGAACATTTGCAGAAAGGAAGGAGGAAAAAAACAATATATAACATATTATAAACTCCGACCTTGAGAAAGGAAGATCCTGGGAAATTTCCAGCAGGTCTTGTCTGGTCAGAAACTACGTGAGTTTGCACATGCCGCATCCTGCATGAAGACGTTGAGTTAAGGTGGTAGGAGGAAACTCCAGTCCAGGCCCTGCTCACTGAGCCCTGGAGGAAGGGTATCTTATTCTCAAGAACACCAAGTTCCTGTGGGTTCTAGTAGAGGCCCTTGGCTACAGTCAACGGAAAAGAATATTACAGCATGTTATTACTAATTTCAGATGTTTCTTTAGAGAACCATCTTCATTGTTTTTAAGATAATACTATTTTTTTACTCCATAGATTTCAGGTTCTTGGGAGGTACTGAGGAGTTAACTTCCAAGGTTGGAGAAAGTGCCCCTTGATCTGCCCTTTCCGTTTATTTGAAAGACTCTCAAATTATGTAATAAAACTTTGTTCATGTTCCTAAAACAGAATGGTCTATAAAAGACAATCAAGATAAGCCAGATACATTTGGGTTTCATCCAAAAATGTTTAGTTTCTGAAACACCAGTTCCTTTGTAAGTGGCCTCACCCTTAAAGGATCTCATAACAAAGCAGAAAAAGTTACTTTGAAGTGTGGCTGTAGTATTTGCTTAATTTAGAGCAGATTCTACTTATAGGGAATCAGAAACTGTATTATATTCCATTGTGATAGTTTCTCCTTGTTTCATACATGTTTATATTACTGTTGAATTATATGTTCTTTAAAGATATATTGGATGAATAATCATTACAGCTAAAATATATTGATAAATTAATAGATGCCTGGCACTGAGCTAAGTGATGGGATTTTTTTTTATATGAAGCAAAGATATACTTTATTATTGATGCAGGAATGTTAAACACTGTGAAAGGTAGGGATAATAAAGTTTAGGTACTTGAGGAGGATAATTTCCGTGTATAGAACCTTGGGATGACAGGCCTTCAGAATTAACTTTTTCAAATAATACACAGATTAGGCACAATGTGGTTATGCTTAGTGCTTTAAACTTTTGAAATTCATTAATTATATAAGGTTGGTGTTATAATTCATGTAAAAGTATGTTCTTTAGAAAATATATTGCACGATCTGGCATATCATTTATGGTCCTGATAAATGATAAAAACTGATACCTTTTATACCACTTTTGAAAAAGTAAGGATTTAATTGCAGTAGTTACTTATATGTTTATATGCACAAACACAGATAGGGTTACACAAATACTTCTCACCATTTCATCATCTACTGATGTCTATCACAAACTACTGCAAAATTTAGTGCCCTACAGCAACAATCATTTTATTGCATTTCACTCTTCTGTGGGTCCGAAATCTGAGCAGGGCTTTGCTGGGTAGTCTCTTTATTCCATGTAGGGTCGATGGAGGTCACTGAAAGATAATCAGCTGGTAGATGGGTTTGTCTGGAGGATTCAGTAAAAAACCAGTGGAATCCAACAGGGGATACTAGAAGGCGGGGCGCAGCTGGCATCATGACCAGAGGATGACCAGAGGCCACATACAAGTGGCCTTTCTAGTATGGCAATTTCAAGCTAGCTGAACTTTTGACATGGGAGCACAGGGCTCCAGAGAAAACATTCCAAGAAGCCCCAGTGGAAAATACAAGTTTCCTTATGGCTTAACTTAGAAAATCCTAGAATATCACTTCTTTCATATTCTATAGTTAAGCAAGTCACTGAGGCCAGCTCCTTCAAGAGTAAGGAACAAGACTACTCAAAGGGAAGACAGCGAAGAACACATGGCCAACTTTAATCTACATACACCTAGACCAACTGATGAAGTATCTGGAACACAACAACTATCCATAGACTCTCTATATCAACAATCAAGGAACGCTTAAGTCTGGATAGACAATGTCTACTTCTGCAACATGTTCTGGTCTTCTGCCCATGGATAATCAATCAAATCTCCAGCTTTGAGCAGTGGATTCCTGTGGTACATGGCTGCCCCACATCTTCTACTAAGCCATTATGACCAAATTTTTTTTTTTTTTTTTTTTTAAAAAGAGTCTCACTCTATCACCCAGGCTGGAGTGCAGTGGCCCGATCTCACTCACCGCAACCTCTACCTCCCAGGTTCAAACCATTCTCACGCCTGAGCCTCTCGAGTAGCTGGGATTCCAGGCACCTGACACTAAACCAGGCTAATTTTTGTTTTTTGTGGAGATGGAGTTTCGCCATGTTGGCTAGGCTGGTCTTGAACTCCTGACCTTAGGTGATCTGCCTGCCTCAGCCTCCCGAAGTGTTGGGATTACAGGCATGAGCCACTGCACCCAGCCAAAAAAGTTTTTGTGCGTCCTGTGTCTATTTTAGTTTCGGAACTTTTCCCAGTCATAGGATCACAGAAGGTCAGAGCTAGAAGGGACCCCAGAAATAGTCCGATTTCATTTTACAGATGAGGAAGTTTAGGTTCATGTGACCTAAAGTCAGAAACTGATGAGTGACAGAGCCACAGCCTAGATCTCCTGTTGCAATGCGCGAAGAGTTTAGGTAATCCTGATTTATCCATGGAATAGGCAGCCTATTTACCCGATTCTTCTCTTAGAGACAGTCCATCTACCATGATTTGCCCTCCTGCTTCATCATGAAGCATTTAAAAAACTATTCATTCCAAGTTCAACAGCTTAATCAAGTATTTAACTCATTTTTTCTCAGTCCATATTTAACAAATGTTTACTGAGCATCCACGAAGTTGACACCACCGTCCCTAGCACCAGCCTCTGCAGCTGAACAAATATAGACACTTTCAGATGGGGGCTGCCTGCAAAGATGCTTTCCTTCTAGTTATAAAGTCAGAAGACACATTTCAGAATAGTCACTTTACTCTAGGTCACATATTTGATTAAGCTACTTTAAGAACCTCTCTAGGCTGGGCACAGTGTCTCACACCTATAATCCCAGCTACTCTGGAGGCTGAGGCAGAAGAATCCCTTGAAACCAGGAGGCGGAGGTTGCAGCAAGACGAGATCATCCGTCTCAGCACTCCAGCTTGGGCAACAGGGAAAGACTCCGTTTCCAAAAAAAAAAAAAAAAAAAAAAGTACTTCTGTAACACAGTTTCCTATCCTTCTTTGTTTGCAGAACAGACCAAAAGGCCAAGTCTTCTCCCCTTAGAAACAACCCATCTGTTCAAGGATTCTGAGATTTTTACCTACCAGAGCATCAGTTTGGAATGGGTGTAAGACTATCCACAAGTCAGTGTGATGGTACAGTTGTTACTGTTCCTTGTTTCACCAGACGTTTGCTCATTAGATGAGGTGACTGATAGCTCTGACTTTCTAGACCTCAAGGACTCTAGGTGGCTGCCCTAAGTACAGTCGTGGCAGCTGAGCTTTCCTGTTTACATGGTGCCCGGGCACCAATAGCTTTTGTCTTCTGCGGCAGCTAATGTGTCTTTCTCGTGGGGAAGGGGGAAGGGGGGAGGGGGAAGGGGGGAGGGGGGAGGGGGGAGGGGGGAGGGGGGAGGGGGGAGGGGGGAGGGGGGAGGGGGGAAGGGGGAGGGGGGAAGGGGGAGGGGGACAGGACCCACCTCTGACGGTGACACCTCCTCGACATCACGTCCACGCTGGTTCTCAGCTCCCGGAACTGGGCGGGATCCCTCTTCCCGCTCAGCTGGGAGATGCCCCAGGCGGGCATTCCCAGCTCTGGGCGGCCAGGGTAGCAGCCCACCCCCACCCACTCCGGGGAGCCACAGGGGCCGCAGGAAGGCAGGTGTTCCGGGGAGAAACGTGGAAGTGAGGGGGCACCCAGGGCCGGCGGCGCTTGGTTGGGCGCCGCAGTCGGCTCCCGCCCGTGGGGAGGAGAAGGAGGCGAATGGGCGGGTTCAAGCGCGCGCGGCGGCGGGTCCCGGGGCCGCCGGCTCCTCCCCGCGAGGGTGCCTGTCCGCCGCTCGCCGCGCTGAGGCAGTGCGGGGCGGGCGCGCCTAGGCTGCCGCCCAGCGCCCTCGCCGCGGCCATGCCCGGGCCCTAGCGCGCCTGCCGCAGCCCGCGCCCCGCAGCCCCGCAGCCCCGCGCCCGCCGCCGCCTCTTCAATGGGCAACCTGCTGGGTGGGGTCAGCTTCCGCGAGCCCACCACCGTGGAGGACTGCGACTCCACCTGGCAGACCGACTCGGAGCCCGAGCCTGAGGACCCGGGGCCGGGCGGCGGCAGCGAGGGGCCGGGGCAGGAGCCCGCGCAGCCCCCGGAGCCAGCCAGCAGGCGGCCCAGCGCCAGCCCCGCGCCGGACCAGGACGCCGAGGCGGCGAGCTCCGAGCAGGTACGCGGCCCAGCGGTGGCCTCGGGTCGGATCGGGTCGGGTCGGGTCGGGTCGGGTCAGGTCGCCCCACACAGGGCACCCTCGCACGCGGAGGACAGGGGCACCCGGCGGCTGCTCGCCTCTGAGACCCAGCCCCTCCGCGCCGCGCCTGACCCGCCTGGCGGAGGAGCGCGGGGGCCTGCCGGAGCCACCCACTGTCGGCCTGGGGCCTGGCCGGGGGCACGGCCGGGAAGTCCCTCAGGGCAGAACCCAACTTGAATGGGTGTTTTCTTTGCCTCTGCAGCGCAGCTGGGTTATGCGAAGGTGGGGTGGGAGGAACCTGTCTAAAAATAGAGGATTGTGACAACCCCTCTAGTGAATGTTATTGGGAGAAAAAAAAATTACTCAGAGTAAGATGGGGCTGCAAGAGCAGGCAGCCGGCGCTCTCCCTACAGTGGGGGCTAAGCCGTCGGAAGTGCAGAGGGCCCCAGTCTGAGGTTCGTACGTTGCTGTTCTGCCCAACTCAGGCCTTTCAGTCTAGGATTCAGAGCACTCTTCATGAATCTTATTTCACCAGAAGACTTGTTGATCCAACTGTGCTTTAAGCATTTGACTAATACAGCTTGGAGAGGTTAGTCAAACGATAAATAACCCCCGTAACCTCTGATGGACTGAAAATAATCAGCGACTTTTAAAAGGAGGAAATACATAGCCGACCCTCAGAGGAAGCGTGTACATCCTTGAGGTGGTTCAGGTTTGCCGCTCCGCGTTAGGCCCTTTTCTTTATCAGCTATGGGCAATCGAGATTGAGAAAACGGAATCCAAAGTCCAATGTGACCACAAGGTTTTGGGGGAATCATTACCTCAATATTACAGCTAATGCTGCATCAACCATCTTGATGAACAACTCTGTTTATGATTTGCTCCTTACCTAAATGAAGTTTTAGTGCAGGCTCTGTGCTAAACATGCTATTTAAATGAACTACAATTTGGGGGTGGGAGTTTGCTGTGTGATCCCCATTTTAGAGAAAACTGAGGCTTAGAGAGAAAAGAAAACTTGCCCATCATTGAGGGAGAGGATGATGCAAACCTAAGTCTATCACTAATATCAGAGCCTTGCACTTGTAGAATTGTGAGGTTCCATCTGCCCCTGTGTCTGGTTTGCTGCTGTTGTTTTGCATTGCTAATTCAATCTTATTAAATTATTAGATGCTGCATTCTCATGTTTTGCCTTCCATTTGTCTCCCAGTTAAGTAACCTCCTACAGAAATTTGGGATATCAAAAAACACTAAGATTCAATCCTACTAACCAGGTCCATCTACAGTATATAAAACTTTTTAATAATGTTTCAGTCAGTTAATTGCAACTCCAGTAACTAGTACACTACATCTGCCCTCCCTTTTCCCTTTTAATGATTAATTTGTTAGTATCAACATCTGACTTCCAAAAAAATCTGCTTTTCAATTTTGCCTTTTGACTTTCAACCCCATTTGTTGTCTTTTCCTTAGAGTCAATCTACTTGCAGGTAATACTGGAGCTACTTTTAGAGTGTATCCCAGACTGACTCCTTCACACTGCTTCCATTGCATCATCCTAGTCCCTCTGTGTATTGGACAAATGATGGTGACATTAACAAATACAGAGAAGTCTAGGGTGAATGTAGCTTTAGAGATTAAGTCGAAGATTCTCTTGAGTTTAGTATCCTATTAGACATCCAAGTGGAGTTGGATAGTTAATTATTTGTTGGGTAGTTACATTACATCTATGAAAGGAGACTTAGTCCAGGAACAGAGTCCTCAGTCTCTGAGATCAATGGTATTTAAAGTCATGGGAAGATAAGGGGTTATCAAGGAGTGATGAGGAATGAGGGCCCTGGGAACCCCTCCATTTAAAGGGTATGGAGAGGAGGAGGAGCCAATAAAAAGGAAGCTGACAAGGGGGCGGGGGTGGGGGGGGGCAATGAGACAGGAAATAAACTAAGAAAGTCTAGCATCCTGTAAGCCAAATACTAACAGTGTTTCAGGAAGGAAGGATGCTTTAATTGGCCCAGTGCTGTTGGGAGGTCACCCGAGGTGAACATTAAGAAATGCTTTGGCAAGATGGAGATTTATTGAAGTTCCCAAGAACTATTTTGTTGGAGTGCTGAGGACAAAACCCTGATTGAAGTGGGTCACGGGAAAATGGGGAAATAAGAGGAGACAAAGTCTGGGCAATTTTTTGGTGGTTATCTGTAAGAAGGAGCAGATATATGGATCTGTAATTGAGGACAGACTTGTGTCAAGGAAGGTTTTGTATGTTTAAGATTAGAAATACTACAGCATGTGTAAGATCCAGAAGAGAGGGAAATTTTGATGATCCAGGGAACAGGAACAATATGTTGTTGAACAACAGAATCCTTATTTGAGCAGGTGAAAGAGGTCCGGGTAGAGAGTCCAGAGGGAATAGGGGTTTTAAGAGCAGGAACAGATGCTGGCAAGACACAGTCATTCTTATGATAATCCTGAGAAATAGGTGGGGCATGAGTCATTGTCTTTATTTCACAGATGATAAAACTAAGATTCAGCTAAATGATTTGCTTAAGGCCTCACAAATAGTAAGTAGCAGAGTTAAGATTCCTCGTCTTCTGACTCCAAGTCTTGGGCTACTGCTGCTCCACCAAGGTTCCCATACATCCTTGGTTTTAAGTGTGACTGACATCGATTCAGACCTGTACTTGGAACCCAGAGCCTGGGATTCTTGTTCTTCCACTGTCGCTGGACTCTGGGTGGTGCTCAACTTCTCTAAGCCCCGGTACCTTGTTTCTAAGATGGAAACACTTAACTGTCAGTCAGGTGTGTTTGAATCAAATTAAATAACATACAAGTAAGTGCTTTGTAAATGGAGAGTGCTTTCTATACAAATGTAGGATGATGATTCATATGGTTGTAGCTGAGGCTAAATAGATTCAGAAACTTGCTAGGCAGAGCTATTTTGAAACGTGTGGCAAGGACCAGAAATCAAGCTTTTCCTTGCTTATGTAACATGGCAGTAACTAATGTTAAGCATCAGAAGATTTGGTGTTGAAGTAACTCCGTACTTGTAGTAATAGTGAGAATCACCCACTTCAAAACTGTGTGAAAATTACTTAGAGGATGGCAGTCTGTCAACACAGATAGAGGACAGGGGTTGAGGAGAAAAGAATTTGGGGCCAAGCTTTTAATGACTCTTAAAGGTCTAAAGTTTTTCTTTTTAGTCATTGTTGTCAGCACTTTCTCATACATCGTAATAGTACATATAGGGAATGCAAATCGATTCTATTAACCTGCATCTTACACTTTAAAAATCATTTCATGGTGATAGAAATTTTGCTAGGCTGGGTGTGGTGGCTCACGCCTGTAATCCCAGCACTTTGGGAGGCCAAGGCGGGTGGATCACGAGGTCGAGAGATCGAGACCATCCTGGTCAACATGGTGAAACCCCATCTCTACTAAAAACACTAAAAATTAGCTGGGCATGGTGCTTAGTGCCTGTAGTCCCAGGTACTCGGGAGGCTGAGGCAGGAGAATTGCTTCAATCCAGGAGGCGGAAGTTGCAGTGAGCCGAGATCACGCCATTGCACTCTAGCCTGGGTAACAAGAGCTAAACTCAGTCTCAAAAAAAAAAAAATTTAAATAGTACGAGTAAACTACCACGTAAGTTATTTCAACTGGACATCATTCCATTTGAGCATTTTATTGCTTGGTGTGTATATATTTTAAATGTTTATATCACATGATTATTCATGCCTTTGTGTATTTGTCATGGTGTTATAAAGGATGGGGTTTAGAAAGCTAGTTTTGAAATCCTTTCTTTTCATAAATATTACTTGACTTTCAAGTACAGCTAAATGTTGCAAATGTAATGACAATTTTCTTTGTAGTACTGATTTAGTATCTTAACACATTCTTAGTATTTTGTAAAATGTTCTAAAATTAAGTTTTATCATAGAATTGCTTGCACAATCATTTGGTAAATGTCTTGAATTCCTTTTAGAGTTCTCTTTCTGATGGATATTGATCCACAACATTGGCCTCTATAGGTTGTCGGTTAATAATAAAGTGGTTTATTCAGTAATATATCTTAGGACAAATGTTGGTTCAAATAAGCAAAATAGGATGCTATTACTAGTAAGCGTTATTAAAGGAACACTTATAATATTTTCATCAATTTGGACAGATTGACCATTTTCAGGCTTTCTTTATGGATCTTCATTATTTTGTTTGTTCTAGAAATTTCTTCCTCAAATTGTCTTGCATCAACATGTAAATGGAGTTTCACTTTTTATTTCAGGGTGATGATTCCACTGAAGCAACGGCCAAACCAAAGAGAAGTTTTTATGCTGCGAGGGATTTGTACAAGTACCGACACCAGTACCCAGTAAGAGTATAGAATATTATTTTCTAAAATGTAAACTATTTTCCTTCTGTTTTTAAGTGTATGGTGCCACTGAGTAAACATGCATGAAGGGTCCTTATACCTTTACTATATTTCTATGTTCTGGAGATTGATTTGTTTTTTTCTTTAGCAGAACTTCAAAGATATCCGATATCAGAATGATTTGAGCAATCTTCGTTTTTATAAGAATAAAATTCCATTCAAGCCAGATGGTGAGTAACATATACTTGATAAATTGCAATAATCACATACTTGGTTTATTTTGTGGTTTATTTCATTGATTGGATTTACTTTGCTCTGCAGTCTAATATGTCCCCCATGTACTAGGTCATAGGTCTGTGAGCATGCACTTGGTAAATTCTGGAAGAGCTACGGATTAATCATACCTTCCCACCACCTGTTTACATTGCCATTATCTGAAAGACAGTAGGGACAATCTTTGTCAAAGGAAAAGAGGAGATATATAGAACCATAGAATTTTAGGTTATTAAGGAACATTGGAGAAGATCAAATTTAGCTTTCTCATCTCAAAAATTAGGTCAGAAGGACTTAAATCTTAGGTGACTGACTTGCTTGTCACTCAATTGCAGGTTCCAAAGTCCACTGTTCTTTCCATTGTGCCATAGCTGAAAATTGAGACTGTGATTGTAAAGTGCTGTTTGTATTTAGAATTATCTTTCCTGTCGGTTTTCAGATTCAGGTTATCCGTCATCTGTAGCAATCCCTGTTTGAAGTTCCAATATTATGGGAAAGGAATGGCAGATACAGTAGATCTCCGTCCAACTCTGCCAAATACACTTGTTTCCTTCCCAAACTGTGATTGCCCTCATAAGATCTTTTCCAAACCCATAGCGAGAAGATGCAGCTGCTATGATAATAGACCACAACATCACATATTTCACTGAGGCATCATGCTGTGGTTCATGGTCGTCATCCTAATTTTATCCAGGTCACTCCCGCAAAGCTGGCTTCTCTCCCAAGAGCTTTCTTCTGTGAAGTGGTCAGACTACCCTGGCTTCTGCTATTTGCTCTCAGTGGAAACTGAGCCAGTTTCATAGCAATGTGAGTCATGAAATGAAGGTGATAGATTGCAAGGCCTTTAAGTGGCAGGACCTTGCATTCTTTGGTCAACCAACTCGAGGCAAGAGGTCTAAAGCCTGGATGGAGTTTGGGCAGAGGGAGTCCCAGTAATGTGTACTGACAGACCTACCAGTTGGGAGTTAATATTTGAGAACATTGCTGGTATGACCAGATCTATTTGTCTTCGACTTTCTGGTGTCTCAAAAGTCTGCTGTGATTTGGAGGGAAACCTCTGGATAATATTGTACAGTTGTATTTACTAATGATAGAAATGTGCCGCTTTATTTACCAATGGAAAAGTATCGATTAAATTACTCATTTTCTTAGGACTTGGGGTAGGAAAATCTCTGGAAGAAATGCAATGATTGTTGATTTGAGTCTGATGTAAACTGCATACAATTTACTGAAAAGAATACCTTTAATTATTAGAAAATGTTGAACATAAAACTAATATTTAACTATTTTTGTATCTACTAGGGAATTTATTTTTAAGCTAATATTTTTGGTAATCTTTATTACAGAGTTTGTTTTGAAATATTTTATGATTGGTGGGGGTCAGAAGTTTTAAAGTCACATAGAATGTTATTCTAGTTTATAAATTATATCGACTCACTTTCCTCCCTAGTACGTACACACACACACACACACTACTTGCAGTAATCATCTTGCAATGGTATATTTTACTTATCAGGCAAGAGAAGTGGTAGTTGGGAAGGAAAACAAATAGAAAATTAGAGGAAAATGGTTTCAACCTGCCAATAAAGCCAACAATATGATTCAAAACAACTTTTTACCAAATCTTTTCAGAGTGGGCCTCTACTGTAAACTGGTGATCTCTGGAGGAAACAAGAATGAGACGAGTTATGTTTGGAGAAATATTATATTGCTGTGTTTTTTCTATAAGATTGACTAAATGGCTAGTCAATTGTAAAGACCTTGACAGACTTAGGACCTAGGAGGATTTTGTTTTTGAGAGTTCTTGTAGGGGAAGAATGGATGGGGTGAAAGGGCTTACCTCTTAGAACCAGAAAAACCTATGTTCTACTCCAAGATTTACTTTAATAGTGTGTGACTTTGAACAAATTGCCCAGTTTCTTCGTTATTAACATTAGGATCATAACACTGGGAGCCTTCTGTGAAGACTAAGCTTGATAATGTACACGCTGTGTAATATGGGCACAGCACATAGTAAGCACTTACAACTTTTTCTATACTTTTCTCCCTTTCCTTCTCCTTTGTTTTCTCCTCATTTCCTTTCTTCCCCTTCTACTCCTGTCTTTCTTTTCCCCTAGGATACATTTCATTTGGATCCAAACTAGCCTTTAAAGAGCTATATAACTCCTAGGCAGGGATTGGCAGACTTTTTCTATATAGGGGCAAATAGTAAATATGTTAGGCTTTGGGGGACATTGGGTCTATATTGCAACTATGCATCTCTGCTATTGGCCACAGACAGGACTTAATTGTGAACGGCTATATTTCAATACAACTATTTACAAAACAGCTAGCAGGCCACAGTTTGCCGACTCCCGTTTTTGAGTACATTGCCCAACAGAGCCTTCTGCAATTTGAAGTGCCTTTTTAAAATTAGATTTATTATATAACTGAGTATATGGGTGTAGGGTATTCATCTTTTAAAAGCCTTTTTCTTGTTTAAATTTAATAGTAGCACACAAGTTTTAATATAAAACTCAAGTGATTCGAATTTTAAAATGTCTTCACAATGTTTTAAATGTCTGGTTTATTTTTAAATATTTACCATTTAGGTGTTTACATTGAAGAAGTTCTAAATAAATGGAAAGGAGATTATGAAAAACTGGAGCACAACCACACTTACATTCAATGGTCAGTTACATATTATCTATCTTGAACCATGTCCTATTGAATCATTTGTTTTCCAGACATTAATAGAAAAAAAATTTTTTTTTAAAATAGGCTTTTCCCCCTGAGAGAACAAGGATTGAACTTTTATGCTAAAGAACTAACTACATATGAAATTGAGGTAATGCAAGTTCATTTCATTTTATACAAGGTGGCCAAATACTGATGTTTTACTGTCCTTGTAGCTACTGCATCATTTCAGCTGACTTTTTTTTCCCCCATTTTTTACATTAGGAATTCAAAAAAACAAAAGAAGCAATTAGAAGATTCCTTCTGGCTTATAAAATGATGCTAGAATTTTTTGGAATAAAACTGACAGATAAAATTGGAAATGTTGCTCGGGCTGTTAACTGGCAGGAAAGATTTCAGCATCTGAATGAGTAAGTAAAGCCCCTGTGATAAATCAGGGGGCCAGCACAATTGTTTTCCCTTGGTCAGACTTTTCTATGAAACGTAGGAACATCTAGCACCTGAGATGGGCCCAGGAATTTGGATTCAAAAGCTAGTCTGAAATGCATTACATTCCTGTACGCTATTCTAGAAAACAAAACAAAACACAGCAAAAAGGAGCAAAATTCTAGGTAGAAACACAGCTATTCAGCTTCAGATCTGTTTCTCCCCGAAATCTTGCTACTGCCCACAGCCAAATATTGCCTCTCTCTCTTATGCCACATTTTTATAGTTTATTGTTATTGCTTGTGTACAATTTTGTGTATCCCTTCTTGTAGGCTATAAGCTTTTTGGGGCACAACCTGTTTCTAAGCATAATGCTTTCTTAAGTTCGTGAATTAAGCCCATGATGTGTGAAAATCATTTTACAAGAATGAGATGGGCCAGTACTTTTTCCTAAAACAAAGTTACACTTGTCTTTTCACCGTTAGATTAAAAACTCATTTTTGGTTAAACTTTTCTTAAGTTTTGCAATTTGTTACCAGTTTATTTGGAATTCTTTTGCTGTATACATTTGCTTGGATGTTTATAACTTTTATTATTACTCATAACCAAAGTTTATTTGTCTTAATATTTTCTTCATGTGCAAACTGTCCATTTTCATTTTAATTATATTTAAATTTTAACTAATTACAGTTACATTTAAACTAATTATAGTTTAATTATTTATCAGTGCTGCCCTATGTAGCCACCAGCTTTAACGTACTTTTAAGCGTATTATATAATTAGCTAAACTGAGAAAGTACTGAGAACAAAAAAATTATAACCTAAGCAATTTTTCTTTGGCCACAACAATCTGAGTTTTGTGCATCAGTTAACTAATTTTTCTGTGTTTTTATAGATTGCTTTGGTAAAATGGGTATGAATATTAATGTTAAGCTTTTTTATTACTTATAATCAATGCTATTAAAATGGTAGTTTGTACTAATACACTAAACATATGGGCATAAAGTTTATATTCCTGACTAGAAGACCCATTAACTCATAACTCAAGTTAAATTTGACTTATGCTTTAAGTGTCCTATTTATATGAAGTATATATACCTCTACCCAAGCAATGCAGGTAGCTCTAGGCAGTTTCTAAGCACTTATGTAACACTGTGAAAGAACTGTATGCGGGCAGCTTGTTGACATGAAAGACAGCAAAAGGAAAAGTAAATCTTTTGAAAGGATTTGATAGTTAAGTACATGAAAGATAAGGTACTATCATTTTAGAGACTCACCTCAAGCTTGTTATTTTTGATTGGAATAGGAATCTTGCATAGTAAATTTTTGTGGCATGAATAAGTGATCAACAAAATATGGTCTTCAGCTTGAATCTGAGTTTTTTTGTCATATCATCTGATTTATAGGTGGAAAGTTTTTTTTTGTTTTGAGACGGAATCTCTCTCTGTCTTCTAGGCTGGAGTGCAGTAGTGCAATCTTGGCTCACTGTAACCTCCGCCTCCCGGGTTTAAGCAATTCTCCTGCCTCAGCCCCCTCAGTAACCAGGATTACAGGTGCCCGCCACTACGCCTGGCTAATTTTTGTATTTTTAGTAGAGACGGGGCTTTACCATGTTAGTCAGTGTGGTCTCAAACTCTTGACCGCAGGCGATCCGCCTGCCTCAGCCTCCCAAAGTGCTGGGATTACAGGCATGAGCCACTGCACTGCCACAGTCTCTTTTTAAGACTGTAATTAAACAGTTTCCAGGCTTGAGGCAGGGGAGAGTGTCTGAACTAACAGTCACTTCTTACTCCTCTGCCCCATCCTTTCTCTCTACCACCTATGCCAGGCGTCCCCAAACTTTTTACATAGGGGGCCAGTTCACTGTCCCTCAGACCGTTGGAGGGCTGCCACATACTGTGCTCCTCTCACTGACCACCAATGAAAGAGGTGCCCCCTTCCTGAAGTACGGCAGGGGCCCGGATAAATGGCCTCAGGGTGCCGCATGCCACCCGCGGGCCGGGCCGTAGTTTGGGGACGCCCGACCTATACCCTTTTTCCTTTATGTATTGCATAGGCTTTTCCAGCTGTGAATTAACTGTCTTAGAATCTGCCAGAAAACCCATTTCTTCTCTAGTTTCATTGCAAAAAAAAAAAAAAAAAAGACTAGATTTGAACAAATGATAGAATAGACGTTTTCATAGAATCCTCTATTTTCTTCAGTTTAGTCCTTTTCTGACTTATTCTCAAATATCGTAACTTATTTGTATTTTAATGTGTATAGCATCTTGAGTAGTTTAGAGTAGTTAGGGAACTCAGTATATTATAGTAGCTAAGCAGAGGAAAAGTATTGAATTAAAGTGAAGTAACATTGACTGAAAAGTGACCTTGACTAAAGAAGGCAAAATAGTTTCAAACATGAGAATACAAATATATGGACCACCACTAAGATGTGTTTTCAATTTTGTTTGTAATCAACTTGCATTACTGAGCCATATTTAAACCCTGGGATGCCCTCTAACTTATTTTCTGTTTCCTGGTTCTCACCTTGTATGTCTTTCTTTACCTACCTACCTAGTCTTCCTGCAATTTCAACACTATTTGCTGCTCTTAACCTGTCTGGAAACCCAGCTTCTTTCTTTGGCCTATTATACAACCCTAAGATGGTTTATACACTGTAAGGGTTTCAGCCACTCTTCTCTGTACCCTTTAGTCTTCTTCTATACCATTTGTGACATTACAAATCACACTGCCACACCCAGTTGCTTGATTTTATAGTTTTGTTCCAGGATCCTCATCATTTTTTAACCCAAGTTTGTCCTTTTATACTGTTGTGTAAATATTTTTAATTGGAGAATACATAGATAGAGTAAATAGGTACAGAAACTAACTTGAGCATTCATCTAGGATTGGCTATATGAAACTGAGCTGGTTGCAGATATAGTAAATTTTGTTTAGTCATAGAGTTTTTAAAAAATTAAAAATCTAGCTTTCTATACATCTTTTTCTGATAGACATATGAAGCAGATATTGCCCAAGGGTTTTGTCACTAGGTTTTTAGAGTATGCAAACTCCATAGAAATGTTAACAAGTAAGTTGCTCCTGCTGTTAGTGACAGATTGTCTTAATTTTACCCAAATTTACATTGTCTCAAGTGTTACTTCCTATTTAAAAATACAGATGTATAAAACTGAGACATGTGCGCTATAATTTTACCCTCTGGGCTTCAGAGTTGAATGTTAAGACAATAATTTAGTAAACATCAGAAGATGGAAGATGATGAACTGTTGGGCTTAGCTTTTCCAGTGTTTGGTTAGGGTGAATCATTAAGGTTTTTGTTTTGTCCAAAGAAACTTTCTCATCGAAATGTAGGACCACAGAACCTTACCCTCTCGTCCCTTAATTCATCACCGTCTTCCTTCCTCCTTCAAGTAATTTGCTAATTATTACTAAGTAAAATCTTTAAGCATTTTTGGAAGCTAGGACAGATATCTAATGTTTGTAGAAAGTTCCGTGTCTGAGGTATGAAGTGGGCTTTAGGAAGTTAAGTGATGGTTATGGTTATGTGGCAATACTGGGTAAATACCTGGGCTGTTGAGAACACCTATGATTAATACATGTAGCTCATTATTCTTTTAGAATTTGTCCAGGCATGTGTAATAAAGATGGAGCTGAGTGAAGTTGGAAAGTTATATCATGAATTGTGACAAAATAGATTTGGAAAATATTCATCCAGTAATGGCATTAGTTTTGAAATAGAGAGGAAAGATGTTAGTGTAATCTGAAGAAAAATGTACCCTTGGAATCAAGGCCATTAGAAATAAGATTTAAAATTATCAGATAGGGAAAGAGGAGGAGAGAATGACCAGGGTTTGAAGAAAATTGGGTTAAGTTGGGATACGTACAAATACGGTGGTCCTTAATACCCTATCTTTAAGTAACACTAATAGTTTTAAAAAGTATCTAGTACTTACTAGGTTCTAGATACTCAGCATATGTATCATCTCATTTGATTCTTGTAACAGTCCAGTAAGTTGCGGGTCATTTTCCCCATCTTACCAATGAGGATACTGAGATTTAGAGAAACATAGTTTCACTTAGCTGCCAAGTTACAGAGCCAGGGTATGAATTCAGGTTAGACTCCGAAGCCCATGTTCTTAACTATGCTCTGCTAAATGTGTCAGTTTTGTATCCTTCATCAGAACCGTTTTAGCAAAGTAGAGCGTTTCCTGTTGCTGTCCTTGTCAGTGGCTTATGTGGTGGATTTTGCTGGTCAGCTGTTAGCTAATGTGTTTATGTTTAGCAATGGTTACCTGTGATGAGTACAGTACATTGATGTTGGTACAAATAAATGCTGTGTTAGATCATTCATCTTCAGTGTATTTTCAGTAATCAACAATTCAACAGTGGTAATAAGTTTAAACCTAAGTATTTTTCTAATATGAAGAACAATAGGCAAGGGAAGTTTATTTTACACATTTGACTTTCACATAGATTGACATTACATTGTGGCATAAGGCTTTAATATCTACTGGCTTGTTCTTAATGAGATCTAATATGGCTTTAAAAAGTCATTACATGGCGTATTTCCATAGCTTATATTTCCATAAAAAATATTTTCCCACTAGTTTTCGTTCTCCTGCTTTCCTACACTGGATATCCCCCACTCATTTTATTCCATCTTCTCTTCCAGGTCCCAGCACAACTACTTAAGAATCACTCGTATTCTTAAAAGCCTTGGTGAGCTTGGATATGAAAGTTTTAAATCTCCTCTTGTAAAATTTATTCTTCATGAAGCTCTTGTGGAAAATACTATTCCCAATATTAAGCAGAGTGCTCTAGAGTATTTTGTTTATACAATTAGAGACAGAAGAGAAAGGAGAAAGCTCCTGCGGTTTGCCCAGAAACACTACACGCCTTCAGAGAACTTTATCTGGGGACCTCCTAGAAAAGAACAGTTAGAGGGAAGCAAAGCCCAGAAAATGTCTTCCCCTCTTGCCTCCAGTCATAACAGTCAAACTTCTATGCACAAAAAAGCCAAGGACTCCAAAAGTTCCTCCTCAGCTGTTCATTTAAATAGCAAAACAGCTGAAGAAAAAAAAGTGGCACCAAAAGAGCCTGTGGAACAGACAGACAGGACCAGCCCGGAGCCCAGCAATGAAGCTGCCAAGCCAAGTAATACAGAGGACAGTAATGCAGGGAGTGTGAATTCTCAACCTGAAAAAACAGTTATGAATCCCACAGAAAAAAAGGAGAGTGCATCTCCTGAAAATAACGAAGAAGGTGAAAACCATAACCAAGACGGTGAAAGTCCTGGAAATACAAATTGCCATGAGGTGGTACTAGTACAGTGAATCAGAAAACCCATAAGCCAGTTTAGGTTAGAGAGGAAAATAACGACTGTATCGTTTATCCTAAAGAACAGACAAGGTCACATTTCAAATTTTAGCCATCTGTGATTTCTGTCATAAGCATTTTATTGTTGCGTTTTCATTTTGGATGACAGCGAATTGAATATCTAGTAAGGAGATAAAAGACAAGACCCAATATATTCTGTAATGCATTTAGGATGTAAATTTTCAAGTTCTGTGTATACTAGTTACTTTGAAAACTATTTTCAGAATATCTAGAAATTGCCATGTAGTATTTTGTATACAAAATATATTCTTTTGAGAGCCTACGTGAAAGAAAACCAGGAGGATAATTTCATTGGATTGCCACAGCTTTACCCAATTTATGGCTTTTTTTTTTTTTTTTTTTGGAGACAAAGTCTTGCTCTGTCACCTAGGCTGGAGTGCAGTGCTGCTATCTCAGGCCATTGTAACCTCCACCTCCCGGGTTCGAGCGATTTTCCTCCCTCAGCCTCCTGAGTAGCTGGGACTACAGACGCATACCACCATGCCTGGCTAATTTTTATATTTTTAGTAGAGACGGGGTTTCACAGTGTTGGTCAGTCTGGTCTCCAACTTATGACATGTGATCCACCTGACTTGGCCTCCCAAAGTGCTAGGATTACAGGTGTGAGCCACTGTGCCTGGCCAATTATTACTGTTATTACTTTTAACGAAGAGTTTGATCTTTGCAAATGTATTCAGAAACTAACTTGGATTCTTTGATTCCAGCACCTCAATGTGTTTATTTTTAGATTCTGATAAGTGAAACAGATGGCCTTGTGGAGCTCTGACCTCCCTAGCTCATCTGTCAGTCCCGCTGTCCTCACCTCCTTGCCTCTTACCATGCTTACCCTTGAGCTGCAATCTTTGTCAGCTAGCATTTGTGTTTCTAGTGTAATTGGCTGTACCCTATCAGAGGTCCAGCATCTGTGGATTCAACCAACTGCAGAATGAAGATATTTGGGGGAAAAATTGATGTTTACATCTCTACTGCATATGTAGAAATGTAACCCTTTTTTTTGGTCACTATTCCCTGAACAATGCAGTATATTGTCTTTTTTTGTCATTATTCCACAAACAATGCAGTATAACAACTATTGACATTATACTAGGTATTTTATAATTAATCTAGAAATGATTTAATTTAAGGGACTTGAGCATTCCTAGATTTTGGTAACTTCAGAGAGTCCTGGAACCAACCCCCACATAGATATGAAGGGACAACTGTATACATTAGGATGATCTATATGGAAATCTACATGGAACAGAGTATGACTTCTAATTGTATGACTTCAAGATTTTGCTTTAGTAAAATTGTTTTCAGTATAAACTGCTTAACAAATTTTGATTGAAAAGTTCCAGGAAAAAATCTTAACTCTTTGGCTGTTCCATATACATTTGTTGGTTGATTCTGAATGTAAATGACTGAAGAATTAAAAAACAAGAAATTATTCATTTCTAAAAGGCACGCTTCTTGCACTGTGAACAAGACAGTCCCTTAAACCATGAATATGTCAGTGTTCTATGGATTATGAAATTAGTAATGTTGCTTAGTCCTAATGTGCATTTTTTTTAAAAGAAGTATAGTTTTGTGCATCTCCAAGTTCTCAAACTTCAAATTGAGAACAAATTTCAAAGTCCATATATGCAGCTCTAGTAAGCACTTAATATGTTACATAGCACTGGCTAAGAAACATTTTGTTTTCTCTATTACTATTACAAATCAAAAAACACTGTGATAAGAACTTCAAAGCATACATACAAATATAGTTAAAGCAATGCATAGATGAAAGATTTCTACTTTATTTCATTTAGAAAGGAATTAACTGTTTTCAGCTTTTAAGAAAAGTTCTATTTAATTCCCTAGAGAATTTGTAACATGTCCAACTTTCATATCACTTATCATTTTCTGTTGCTTCTATTGAGCCACGTTTTCTGCAGTGGATTTCTTAATAATCACACTTATAGCATGTCTCTAGAAATATGGTTTGACTGTTTTGAAGTTTACATGGAACATACCAGTTGCTTAATTTTTATATAAAAAATATGATTTATATGAATCTCAGTAGCACTTTCGTTGTATATCATATTCCAATTACTATGGAACACTTTCTCATTTTTACTCCCATAATATGCCAGTTTTTGCTTTCTGGTGTTTTGTGAGTATTAGGGTTTGGCAAGCTGCATTTTCATTTCAGTTTGCATTTTACATGCAAGAAAAACATGGACCCTCTTATATGGTGCTTGTTATAGCAGTGCCTCCATAGAGCTCAGTAAATAGTTTTACAAGGTTTAGAGGATGAGAGAAGACTGTCAAATTAGCCAAATTGTAGAAACACAAATAATTTAATTCCAAGTTAACTTAGCAATTTTGTATCCAGGATAAAGTGTTCAAACCACTTTCTAAATTAATACTAAAAGATTGTGACCAGATATTACAATATTAATAAAGTTAGCAGATACTAAAACCAATGAATGTAATCCGAGTGACTTAGAAATTGTAGTATGTTAGAGCCCTTATGACAAGAAATGTTTCATTTAGCAATTTAACTTTTCGAATATTATTCCTACTTAGGATTTTGATTAGACCGTTAAATGAGAATATTTAAGTCTCAAGGGGAAAACTTCCTGGCATCCATCTTAAATAGTGGCGTTTTCCCACTATGGTGTTTTTAAATGCATATTCATAGGTAACAGTGTGTTCCTTATATTTCATCTGTAAATAATTTAATCATTCAATGGAGAACAAGGATATCATTCCTTTTGCAGATAAAAATTGAGTGTCTAGAAATATTTTCTATTAATGCTTTGTATATTAGTTTTAAAAATAAGATATACATGTATTTCTGTGTGTCTTATATATGAAACAGTTCTCTGGGTTTGACTATGTTTTGTATTTTTAAAAACTATCGTGCTTGCAGAAATTTAAAGAGGCTCTTACAAAAAATGCAGTGAAGCATGACCAAATAGCTAGAAGTATTACTGAATCTTTACAAATATATAGTCTTGATTGTCGTACTATGGAGTGCAAGGATACTAAATACTGGCTATTGATAAAATATGAACTTGTATTTCATGGCAAATAGATGTTATATCGCTTGATTAGTCTAGAACATTTCTAATATTTTGTGCTTTCGTATATCAAAGGAGATTATGTGAAACTATTTTGAGATACTGTAAAATGACACGTAGTTATAAGATATATTTCTGTAAAGAGTTTATAACATATAACATGAATATACCACTATACATTTTCATACTCAATCTCACAAATTCAAAATAATGATAAGCATATTTTCACATTAAATCAAGTCTAGTTGTCAGCTCAAAAATTATGTTGTATAGTTTTGAGTTTAGGTTTTGGGACTACTTTTTTCCAGCTTCAGTGAGTAAATAAGATCTACAACTCAGGAGTTACTAGGGAAGTTCAAGTATTTTTTTGCCAAGTATTAAAAATATAAACATGAAAATGCCATGATGCCTGTCAGTCATTGTTTCCTATTTTGTCAGATAAAATTACCCTGCTTCTAGCTTTTATACTTTAATCTGAGTGAAAGTATGATCTGGTGAAAAGGAAAAACAGCAGTGTTACATTCAAGTTACTCTTTGAAAAATCACAGTAGTAAATGAACCTCAACATTGAGTGGTCAAAAATTGTTTAACTAATGGGGGGGATAGTATTTTGTTAATTATTTTAATATTAAATTTTTAAGTTATGGAGTTATGGTTGAGTATTCATCCCTACTGGGTAATGAAACTTTTTAAACGATAATTGAGACTCTTCTAAAGCTTTATTTTCTAATGTAAGATACTAAGGATATTCTTGATCTTGCTTGATTGTAACTGGATCTACAGGTTTTTAATGTCTGTTTAGGGTGAGTGGTGATCCTCTGTTGTAGGAATGTTTTTGAAGAATTCTTATTTTGTTTTCCACTTAGGAAATTGCCCTCTCTCATTTGGGGTTTATGTGTTAAACATAAGGTAGGTTGTATTTAGACATGCTAGAATCATTAGAAGTAGGTGAAGTTGTAGAGAAAAATGGCCTGGGTCAATGTAGGATCTAGAAAATTAGGAGTGTACATTTGTTGTTTTTTTAAATTATGTACTGTTTATTACTGGAACAGATTTGTGTGGGTAATCTCTAGGGTAACAGTGAGTACTACCCTGCTCCTTCTGCATTCTAGTTATCCAACCCACCCAGCAGACTGTGTTCAGAGACAATGTTTTTAGAAATCCCTATTACTGAAATAATATAGCTATAAATATGAATGTCTGGAGGTATCCAGATGTGCCTTACCAAATAAATGATTTTCATTCAGCATTTTTCATTTTTACTCCATTATAAAATTTCATCATTGGGAACTTTCCAAACCATGAGTATCAGTTCTTTTGATGGAATTTGGAGACATTGCTATTTGGGACAATAGCATCAGTTCATAAAGAAGTGTATTCACCATGTTACATTTATTTATGCTTTTTGTAGTTTAGTTACATACTATAAATTTTCCTTTTAAACATTCCTTAGTTACTGCAAGTAATATTTGTTTTGCTGCTTCTCAGATGTAGATGAAGAAATTGAATTATAAAGAAATTATTAAAAGTTTAATTCCAGCAGACAGTTGGAGAAGTCAAGCTAATCTGAAGAACTTATGTTGTCATCACATTACAATCATTTTAAAAGCATTATTCTTGCATTTTTCCTAGGTTAGAGTGTTGTCTTTTTCCTATTCTGTTGTGAAGTTTGTTTCAATTATTTGAGGGAAATAACTTTAGTGTGTTTATTTTCCTGAATTAAAGTTTTCACATAGAAAATACAATTAGATGTTTTGTGTTGTGACACAAACTCTGGCTGGAAGTAGAGTTCAGAGAGGGAGAAGGGACAGGAATCACTGTGGGCGTCTCAGGAAAGTGGCACCAGTGCTGGGCTCCACCCTTCTCCCTTGGCATGATGGGTCCTCAGATCCTCCTCTGGATAATGAGGGTGAAAAGGTCTAACTTCTGGGGAGGAAGAACCATCTTGGACTCCATACACAATTTTGATGGGTATCAGTTCTCATAATATCTGCTGTAATTTCTTTTGTAGTTATTTAGAAACTTGTAAGCAATTGGGTACTAGTAAATTATAGTCATATCTTAATAATGATCTCAGGAAACATTGAAATATGAGTTTTCTCTTCACCCCTATTTCTTTACAAAAGAGAAGTTGTTCATTTGTAGCTGTGTATTAATATAAAAATTTATAAAATGATTAAGAGAAAAAGCAGTAATGATCACTTACTATGCTAAAATACCTTTTCTAAAAATAACCTCTAGGGTTTTTCATAGTTTTACTTTTTAAGTTATAGTTTGTGTAACAATTTACATTAACTAGAGAAGTTAGCTATATAATAAGCTTTAGTACTAAGACATTTGCGTTCTGCCCTCATTAGTCAAATGAACATTTTTTTCCAGTGCTAACCGATTTTGTTTCATGTGAAGAAAAAGAAAACACAAATGAAATAAGTCTAGAAAAAGCAACAGGAAACTCACCACAGAAATAAAGACGTAACCCTTGATAGTTTGTGTAAGTGCCAGAATTATTGGAAGCAGGTAACGAATGATTTTAAAAAGCTTTGTTGTGGAGCAGGCTTTAAGAATCAGCTCTGTCTTTGTGCCAAGGAGATCAGCTTTTGGTGTGCAAACAGATTCCATTAATACGCTCATGTGAGCCATGAATTCCACTTAATCTGCGTTGAAGCCTTCCTTCGAGTAGACTGATGGTAGTTGATTACTTGATTACATCTAAGTTTAATTTCTTTGCCTGTGTGTACCAACAGTTGGTAGTTTTACTAATACGTTAAATTGATGGACTGGCTGCAGATAAGAGAAAGACTCAGTGATAGGCAGTTTGTGAGAGAAGTAACTCTTCCAGTGTCAAGAGTTGACAGCATATTAATGGTGTGGCATTATAACTGTGAGAAACAAATGAGAGCAAAAGGTTACGTTCTTTGACAAGCATTTTCTTCCTGTTTTCATAAAGGGTTTCAAATTGTTTCCTAAGCAAGGTAATCTTTCTTTAGTATTATCTAAGAAGAGAGACAGCAGACTGTCACTTGGAAGCTATTGTGTCCCTTGTATTTTAAATATTTCAGGGAAATGGCTAAATTGTTAAAACCTGTGATTTACTCATAACCTAAGCCTATTCTCCAGTGGCCACTGGGCCGTCTCTGTGCTCTGTATTCAATTGCAGTATGAATTACAGAATGCTGTGCATGTTTGTTAGTACCAATACCATGTGTATGTGGTAGAAGTTGTAACCAGTTTCTGGATCTGTATGGTACTATAAAATACTTATTTTATAATTCTGTAACCGTATGGCAGTGTTATGCCAAAAATGTAATAAAGAACAGTTTGTTGCTTACTGCTGTATTTTAAAATATTATTTCTAAAATAGAGTTCCTTTTGAGTAATTATTTTTATTAACTATTGCCAAATATATCCTGTAAAACTAATAAAAGTCACTACATCTTAGGTAACATTTTAGCATTGTGCTAGAGTACATTATGGTGATTTTGCACGATTAAAATATTTTCAAAGAACCAGAAAAAAGTGACTTTTCCTGTCATTATACATGTATTTTTTATGATTAACATAAGACTAACATTTTATTTTATCCTCAAAAATAAATATTGTGAAGGGTAACTCATATGAAGTTGTTTTTATTGTGCAGTTTCACAGAACAGATCACGTATGTAAATACTTGGATATTTGTTATATCTTGTGTAATCCAATTTTAGAAGTATTTTTCTTACAGATAAATGAGTATGAATAGCTAATGAAGATGAAAGATGTTTTTCACTTAAGTGGGCTAATATTTTAGTAGTCAAGTTTAAGAAAAAATGCAATTCCAAGATGTAAGTGAGGAAGTTGCTTTAAGAATCACAGGACAATGTAGACAAAAGTGAGGAAAAGTAACGTTTGAGCTTGACTGCATTCTTTGTAAGCAAGAAAAGAGGTTGCAAGGACGAAGAATAAGTTGTAATAAGAGTGAAGTCAGATTGTGCGTAACTGAGAAACTGATAGCAAATAAGCCTCAGTGGTGTTTAAGCATGATTTTAACTTCAGTCTTTTGTATGAATGGTTTAGTTAAGAGGGAAGTGCAAACATGCAGTCATTTTCATAAAATAATAGATACATTCTGGTAACAAAAAATAGGATTTTCTTTTCCCGACAGATTGAATGTCTGAAGAAACCATAAATTCCGAAGAAAATGAAGAGTCTTAGGATAGTAATAAATGCAGGACTGAGCCTGCTCTTCTGCAAGAGTTTAATTTCAATATGGGAGAGATTTTGGGGAAAGATTCCTAACATTTCCTTATTTTAATCCTAAAGTGGATGCAAAACAGACAAGCTGGTATTTCAGGCATGTGGGAAATCCCAGCCTGGATTAAAATGACAGGCAGTTTAGGCTTTGGTAATGGTGATTGGATGAACTTTCAGACTAACATGGGGAACAAAGGATTATCCTGCCCTTGGGATTATCCCCATGAATATGTAGGATTATTTGAAAGATTATTTTAAAATAGGATACTAAAGAGACAGATTAGAGAGTCAGCATGGATTCGACTTGACTATTCAGGAAAACTGAATTTATTAATTTTGCTACAGTAGTTAGCATTCTATTTTTATAACTATTGCATATTCAACACTAGTATACAAATATTTTCTTCTCAAATGGTATACATTTGTTATTGAAATGGCTAGTTTTATCTACTCTCAGCTTTGAAAAGAAAGATGTTAGAAGAATGAATAAACAAAGGATAATGGTTGACAAGGTGAACCAAATGAGGTCTGACAACTCACTTTAGAACACTGAGGTGGTCTGACATCTTTAAAGGAATGATTTAACTGTTGTGAGGAAGAGAAGTTCAAGAAAAAGCCCTGAAGGGGAAAAAAAGATAAGGGCAGAGAGACATTTTGTTTAATGGGTAAAGAGCAGGCTTTGAAGCCAGATGGGCTTTGGTACAAGTAGCATCATCATCTATCATTGGCTGTGTGGTCTTGGGCAAGTAGTGTGAATTCTCCGGGTGTCTGGTCTCTTGTTGGCAATACCTGCTTTCTGGGTTTCTTGGAAGGATTGCAGAGTGTAGGTGAAATGCCAGGAACATATTCCAGACACTGGTTAATAGTAGCTGCTGGGGTTCTAGGAAACAGAAGTAAGATGCTTAGTTGTTACAACAGGACTTTGTAGCATTTATTTTAGTGAAAAATCAGCCTCATCTAATGGAAGTTAACCAGGTTTATAGGTTGAAACAAATACTGTTAAAACTATATTAAAATAAAAGTAAAACTTATTTTAAAAGCTAGCAGGTATGGAATTAATGATTGTATATTAGACACACTGATATTGACAGGACAGAACATTTTCCTCACTGAATGTAACGAATATACAAAACAGCCCTTTGTTACTTCCTTTTTTGAAATGCTTTCTTCTCTTCCAAGAAAAGAGCTGGAGTGCGAGACGACAGAGGTCAAGTCTGTCAGATGACCTTAGTTTATTTTAGTACACTATCAGTTTCTTACTGAAAGGTGGAAATTTTAATTTCTAATCTTCCAAATAGATACGTACTTTATATCTTAGTAGGAGGCCAACTAAAAGTTAACACTATTTAGAAATGGGTATGTAATTAATTCTATGAACATGGTGGCCTAATTGCTATTCTTTTCTTACAACTGGAGTTAGAAGAATGAACAATTTTGTACTAAAACATTCTTCTTTCAAAATTCAAAATTATAGATATTTTCATACTGTGACATTAAAATGGGGCCACTGAAAGTCTTGGGTCATTGTTTCGTACAGCTGTTGATCCCCTCAAAGTACCACCCCTATATTATATAGAAGATGAAATATAGTCTCACTAATAGAAATTGGACATTTTAATTTTTATTAAATAAAAATCTAGGCTGGGTGCAGTGGCTCACCCCTGTAATCCCAGCACTTTGGGAGGCTGAGGCAGGTAGATCACCTGAGATCAGGAATTTCAGACTAGCCTGGTCAACATGGGGAGACTAGGTCTCTACTTAAAATACAAAAGTTAGCTGGGTGTGGTGGCATGCACCTGTAATCCCAGCTACTCAAGAGGTTGAGGCAGGAGAATCGATTGAGCCTGGGAGGTGGAGGTTGCAGTGAGTCGAGACTGTGCCATTGCATGCCAGCCTGGGTGACAAGAGTGAGACTCCCTTGTCAAAAAAAAAAAAAAAAAAAAAATCTAGCATTCAACTAAATTTCTCCAGAAATGAGAAGGGAAGTTATAGACATGTATAGTTGGTAGTGTGAGTCCTAATTTTGCAGATAATGAAGGTGAGGGATGGACAGGTGTCAAGACTCTCCTCCTCTAAAAGCTGCAGATACAAGAATTTGAGGGAACCAAAGCTATGTGGCTCTTTTCAGTGGATTTGTAATATATGGTTCTTTTTAAGTCTTTTTAAGCCTCTTAATAGAAAGCATTCAAGAGCATCAGACCTGTGCTGCAGTACTAATCTAAGACCAGAGTCCTCTTCATGAAAGAGGCTTTCTCACCACTTAAATGTGTTGGCCACCTGGCCAGCACTTATGTTTGGTAGGTTCTGAAGTAGGTCCAAACACTTCCATTTGGGAAACAAACCACTGGGTCTCTGAATAATGGTCTTTGAATATAATCATCTGACAGCATGTTTGACTGTACATAGTAGCTCTTCCAGATTGCATCCCTGGGATAATGTGGAGTCTGCTGTACTGCTATAACCCTGACATTTCTAATCTCATTGAATGACACTGCCCGATCCCAAACTGGAAACCAGGGAACTATTCCTGGCTTTTCATTCATCAACACATGTAATTTGATAACAAATTCTGTTGATGCTATTCCTTGAATTTGTCTCCAATTCCCACTTGATCATTACCTCCAGTGCCTTCACTAATCTTTATTGCAAGAAACTCCCGATTCTTCCCTCTGCCACCAGAAAACATATAGCCTTCACAAAATGCCATGGTGTATCTTTGTATCTTGGGTGCCTAACAGGGCCCATAATAAGCACTTAACAGTCATTGAATTAAAGAAGGTTCAGTAGTAGTATCTTGAAACAGATGTACAGCTGCTAATAAATATACAAGCAGATGTATATATGGGCAGCTACTCATGACCTCTTTTCGTGGTAAGGTTTCTTCAAGACAAATGCCTTCCAAAGTGAATTATTTGTATGATAGAAAGGTTTCATAAGTAATGTTTTATTTTACAAACCCAGATCATAGTTCCTTCCTGGTTTCTCGAGTCACTTAGCAACAAGGCTGATTAGTTTTTAAACCAATTTAAAAGCAGGTTCAAATTCAAGGTTAAAAGAAAGGAAGGGAAGTACATAGTTCCACATTTCCTGCTTGGCTTGCAATTTTAAATAAGATGAATTAATTTTACAATCATATTTAGTAGATCAACGAAGTACCTGCTTCAGTTCCTGGCTGAGAGATGCCTAGAAATAAGTGTGAGCACCAAACGGAAGTCTCTGTGTAAGAAAACCATCTGGAGCATTTGACAAAATAAAGACAATTCCCTTGGCAGTTCACAGCACAGCCAATTTCCTCAGTTTTAACAATTTAGGCAGAAATTCTGATTGACAGCAAAGGCTACTCTTTCAAGGTATGCTTTTCCCTTTAATGTTTAATTTTCAGGTTGTATTCTTTGATTTCAGCTTTCCTTTTTCTCTGAATGTTGACAGCCAAATTGAAACTAAAAGCTCACTTATTTTAAGGCTTCCTTAAATAGAAACCCTAGGGATTTTCTAGTCCATGGAAGTAAATGATCACTTAAGTTCCTTTAACCTTCTTGAGCTTGAGTGTTTTGTAGGCTTCGAAAACACTCGAACCTAAAAGATTTTGTGAAAGGGGTGGTTCCTTATTTTTCCTTTTAGCTTATGGCGATGAATTCAAATTATAAAAACTGTAATGAGGTCACAAAATCATTCACATCAAACTCGGGTCAAGAAATGTAGTGCTTGTTCTTATTATCTGATCTTCATGAGCCCGGCCCTGCTGATGGTTAAGGGAATCTTCCATTTGCCAGTAGAAACTACTATCACTTCATGTTTCTATTTCTCCTTTTAAACATCCAGATTATTCAAAATTCAAATCAGGGCCAGTATAACAGCGTCTTTGGAATGACTATTTCTTTTGGTAAATTACTAGTCATTTGAATTTTCACACCTCTTTTTCCTGCCCAAGATGGCTTCTTGGGGGCATTGAGGTTTCATCTGTGGCAATAGAGACCAGGTAAAAAGATACGTAAGGTGTCCTCTGGATGCTCTCGAATTGCAGCCGTGGAGTGGCTGGACTAGGCTGCTCCTCGGGACTGGTAACTGCCAAGGTTCAAGTGGTCTCATCTGGCTGTCCGAGTTTAAACCTACTGGTGCCTGTGGTGGAGCCAATAGCCCAACAGCCTTCAGTCTTGAAGCTGTTACTAACAGTAGCCACACCATTTAGACTCCAAGCTTCTGTAAAGTCATGGCCAATGTGGGAGGCATCTGTATGATGTAGAGATTTGGCCCTGCAATTTGAATTTTATCTTTGAGATTTGGCCATGTGTCTTTAATAAAGTTAAGTGATCCTATGAGCATCAGTTTCTTTGTAAAGTAGAAATACCTGGCAGAGGCCTGGAGGTTATAATATTGCAATGTTTATTCCTGACATAGACTAGATAATATGACTATTGTTAATATTTATTGAATATTTGTGGTTTGAGTGTTCTTTTAAAGCCCAAAATCAAAAAGGAGAGTAAGGAGGGGAAAAAAGAAAAGAAAGAAAGAAAAGACGGAGCCAGATCTCTATTTAGTATTTTAGATTGCTCTTTGACTTATTTGGAGTTTATTTCTGATTAACACTGGATCCTTTATCTAATTTGATTCTTAAGACTACAAATAGAGGAAACATTGTATAAATTAATGTTATTGTATTCATAATTATGTAGGAATCTTGGGTAATCTACTTTTAAAATTAAGAATAATCTATAAAATACCCATCAGGGGATCTGATAAGTGATATCATATTTAATGGCTCAGAAATTTAGTTTCCTCTTTATCATCAGTATTTCTGGTGGAAAGCAAAAACATCAGTTAAGTAGATTTCCCAAAAGTGTTCAAGAGAATTTTGTACATATAGGAAAAACTTTGCTGATAAAACATTGTTCTCTACACTTAGATTTTAGGCCTCCCATAAGCACTCTGTAATTGCACAAATGCAAATTCAAATTAACATATGAAAATTATGCTAAAAAATCCAGCCCTAGAAAAAATTTTCATAGTGTCTTTTAGCGTGATAAATCTGATAATTTTTAAGTGGTAACTAAATGTAGATTTGTAGACTGGGTAATCCATGAAAGAGCTGCTTTCAACTTCAAAGATCTAAGTACCTTGATAAGTAGTTTCATAGTTGACACCAGGGAGACTTGATCATTTATAGTCTCCTTTGTATGTTTATCTACTGACGTGCTTCCAAGTTGGGGTTCAGTGAGGTTTCATCTAGAGATTTCTTCTAGTAGGTCAGGAATTATCTTCTAATTGGAGATACATGTATCCCTAATTATATATATTAGATATATCATTCCAATTGAGAAGTACCCCTCCTCCATTACAAACCTTCGTCCACTACCAATTTGAAAAAAATTGCTCTTCTGGTAATTAAACTAGTACAACTGAGAAATGAGGGAGATTACTTTATTCTATATTATTATATGTAGAGATTATTCTACAATAGTTAACTCCTAAGACAGGCTGTCTGAAATACTTTGGGATAAATTTAACAGAATACATACAAGATCTGTACATTGAGAACTACAAAGATTTTTAGGAGAAATTTCAGAAGTCAAATAAAAAGATATCATTCTTGAACTAGAAAACTCATGTTGTTAAGAAATCAGTTTCCCTCAAATTGATCTTTAGATTCAATGCAAGACCTCCCAGAGGACTTCTTTGTAGAAGCCCTGATTCTAATATATGGATATGTAAAAAACCTACAATTATCAAAATAGTCCTTTAAAAAAAAATTTGGAGGATTTCCATTTTTTGATTGCAAGCTTTACTTCAAAGCTACATAATCAAGACAGTGTGGTCTTGGTATAAAGACGGATCAGTGGAATTCAGTAAATAAAGAGTTCAGAAATGTACGAACATCTGACAAAGGTGCCAACGTAATTCAGTAAGGATAGTACTTTGAACAGTTAATGTTGGAATACCTGGATATTCAAATGGGAAAGAAATGAGCCTCGATCCTACTCACACTGTACACTCAAAGTAGATAATAGACCTAAAGTAAAAGCAGAACATATAAAGCTTCCAGGAGAAAACAATTTGTTCAAGATTTTGCAAATAGAACATAACTAGAACCATAAAAATTGATGAATTAGACTATCACAATTAAACCTTAATTTTTAATTAAGTTACAACCCTACTCATTACAACTACCGTTCTTCCAAACACATCACTAAGAAAATAAAGGACTGGAAAGAATCTGCTACACACACACACAGAGATGTGTGCACACATGTATATGGATTTACATCCAACATAACATATGTAAAGAACTCACAACTCAAAAATAAGACCAATGACAAGTTTTAAAAGGGAGTGATCACGAAAATACATGTACAGTGGCCAAGAAGGACATAAACATTACTACAAACCTGGTAGAATGGCTGTAATTTAAAAACTGACAAAAACAAATGTTGGAAAGGATTTGGAGCAACTGGAACTCTCATATGCTGCTCCTGGGAATGTAAACTACTATAACTACTTTGGAACAGTTTGTCAGTTTCTTATAAAAGACTACATACTTCCATATGACTCAGATTTAGATCATATGGAAGTATATATGAAAACTTATGTCCAAGAGGAATGAACCCTAGGTCCACAGCAAGACAGGTACACTAATGTTCAGAGCTTTATTCACAATTGCTTCAAACTGAAAACACCCCTAATATACATTTACAGGTGAACCATTTGTGGAATATTCATGCAATTTACCAGTAAAAAAACTACTTATGTAAGTAAGAGCATTGATAAACCTCAAAAACCTTCTAAGCAAAAGAAGCCAGATACAAAATACCTGTTGTGTGATTGCATTTATGTGAAGGTTACAGAACAAACAAAACAAATCTATAGTGACAGACATCATGTCAACAGTTGCCTAAGAAGGGGTGGAGTTTGACTGCAGTGTTAAAGAATGTGGTGGGCCCTAGGGAAATGAGGGAAGGCTGACAGCACCATTCTATAGCTTAATCATGGTGATTATTATATGGGTGTATGTCATTGAACTATACACTTAAAATAGTACATTTTATTCTATGCAAAATATAGTTCAATGAAATTAAAAAAAAAAGAAAACAGCAGCCTGTCTTCCTACTTAAAATTTTTGAAAGTAGTACTGGAATTGAGCCAGCGCTAAATCACCACCGAGACAAAGACTAGGCCAAATGACAGGGTCTTTATTGCCGCCAGCCACATAGGACTCAAATCTCTTTAACCCATATCCCCAGAAGGGGGCTGTTAAAACCTTTTATGCCTGTAAACCACTTCCTGTGTGGGGGTGAGGGTGAGGGGCTTTGGACATTCCAAGGGCCAGTGGACTTTGGACATTGTGATTGTTACTTAAGCGGTTTACAGAAGTCAAGATAAGCATTAGTTTATACATTGTCTGGGTAGGGTGGAAGTTATAGACCTTAGTTACTTATTACAAGTCATAGGGGCCAAAATTAAAAGTTTACGTGGGTTTGGACTGCTTGGCTGTCACATTAGGGTTACAGAGAGCAGTTTTAACAGAAAGCCGAGGTATGGTTGAGGTATGCAGTTTATGGGGCAACTACCATGTCACATTCCCCCCTTTGTTTTATTTAGGGGAATTAAATTGATTCCTTTAACAGGTTAGTATTAAGGGCCTATATTGAGACTTTAATATTATTTTATGGAATTTACTTTAATGAACCTGAGCAGTTGATTTAGGGGGCAGGGGACGAATATGAGTTCTAGTGGAAGTAGGGTCAGAGGTCCCACCAGGCCTGTAAGGAGGGAAGTGAGCCCAGGGACCAGGAAAACATTTTTTGATACTAACTTTCTGAAGCGTTTTGAAGTTGTTTTCTGGTTTTGAGATTTTTGTTAGGCCAGGAAGAGGCTTTCTCAGATGAGGCCCGATCTATTAGCATAGAAGCAACATTGTTTATTAAGGGCAGCACATAACCCTCCTTGTTTTAAGAACAAATTTAGTTCTTGCCCGTTTTGGAGGACCATTTTAGCCAAAGACTTAACCTGATCAGTGAGACGGGAAATGGAGTTTTTCAAGTGGCTTAACTAGGTATTTATGTGCTGAGAGTTTAATTGCCGTGGAGCCAGCAATACCTGATTTAACTAGTAGAGGGATGACAATAAGGACTTGCTTTCACCATGGAGTCATGATGGGGCCAGGAGGTTAAGTTCCTGTTGGCCATTATAAATGTCGACTCTGGAGAGGATGTGTACTGGGGTGCAGAGTACGGGAGCAGAGCTGAACTGGCATGTGGAAACGCAGTTGGTGAGGCCAAAAGTGCAGGCTAACCAAGTGGTATCTGGGGCCCGATAGTAAAGGTTTTTTACCATTAAAAGTTTACGTTCTGGGAGACATTACAATAGTGATTATAAGGGAGAACTTGCTAGAGTGTAATTTGGGGAGTGGTAACAGTGCCTGGACCCTTCTATGTTTCCCAGGGTTAAATGGAGTGTGGATTGGGAGCATGAAGAAATGGACAGGTTGGCAGGTAATTGGGAGGCTAACCTGGCATAAAACGGTGGTTGAGGGTTTGGACAGAGTTAACAGTCTTTCCCTAAATCTGGGTGAGATTTGTTGAGGTGAGCCGAGGACAACCAGGTTAGCAGGGTTGTGTCCTTTTTGAGCCGAGTTGGGGTTGTAGGGGAAGGTTGAGGCGGGTATTGGTTGTCTGGATGAAGGGGCTTTGTGTTTTTAGGGGGCTTCTTGTTTATGACCTCGGCAATCGGTTTTTTGTTTTGTTTTTGTTTTTTGAGACAGAGTGTTGCTCTTGTTACCCAGGCTGGAGTGCAATGGCGCAATCTCGGCTCACCGCAACCTCCGCCTCCTGGGTACAGGCAATTCTCCTGCCTCAGCCTCCTGAGTAGCTGGGATTACAGGCATGCACCACCATGCCCAGCTAATTTTTTGTATTTTTAGTAGAGATGGGGTTTCACCACATTGACCAGGATGGTCTCGATCTCTCGACCTCGTGATCCACCCGCCTCAGCCTCCCAAAGTGCTGGGATTACAGGCTTGAGCCACCGGGCCCGGCCTGGCAATCGGTCTTATAAGGCGGTTGGGTCTGGGCGGGGTATACGCTGGATGGTAAAGATGTTTTCCATGTCTCACCTATGCATATATGCCCTGAGATCCCAGCTTCGCCACGTTGTCCATTTACCATCTGGCGTAGTTAGAGTTATCTTGACGGGGTTACAAGACCCAGTGTAGCATGGGGATGGGGGAGAAGTCTCCGTTAAAAGATGGAGTTTGTTTTTGGTGTACCCCGATATAGTGGAGATAGTTTTTTTTTTGAGGCGGAGTTTCACTCTTGTTACCCAGGATGGAGTACAGTGACGCCGTCTTGGCTCACCGCAACTTCCGCCTCCTGGGTTCAGGCAATTCTCCTGCATAGCTGAGATTACAGGCACGTGCCACCATGCCCAGCTAATTTTTTGTATTTTTAGTAGAGACAGGGTTTCACCATGTTGACCAGAATGGTTTCGATCTCTTGACCTCACGATCCACCCCCGCCTCGGCCTCCCAAAGTGCTGGGATTACAGGCATGAGCCACCGTGCCCGGCTTAGTGGAGATAGTTTTACAACCCCAATGGGGGTAAAAGAACTTAACTTTTCAGTCTTTTTTTTTGTGGGGTGGATCCTGGGCACAGATATAAACCTAAGTTTGAAGTTGTTGCTCTGCCCTTGCACTGCTACACTCGACTATATTTTTTGTCCTAAGATTTATGTTTGGGGTCAGGAATGGGCCCAGGAGGACACAGAGTTCTAGGGGAAAGGTAATGGGGGTTTTCAGAATGTACTCCAGAGTCAGGTTAACTAGGGTGCATCTCTTCCTGGTTAAGGAACTAACATCCTCCAGTGGAGCCCTCATTGAGGACTCATTGATAGTAGGTAGGTTCTAAGGGGGGGTTGCTATAGGGATGTATAGCACAGATTAGGGTGGGAAGGGTGGTGACTGGGAGGAGCACACAAGTCTCAGCTTTAGTGAATCTGGAGATGAGTGTTTGACGCTCCTTTGTCTTTCTGGTGGGGCAGTCTTGATGCGGGTGTGATGAATCCAGGCTGTTAAGTCTGCCCACCTTGAGTGCGGGAAGTGTGGTCAGGATGACATGTAGGGTCCCTTCTAACAGGGGATGAGGTTGGAGGTGGCAAATCTTTTACAAGGACAGTCTTCAGGATGGGAGGGGCATGTCGGCTGGTCTGCAAGATTCAATGGGGTGGGATGGGTGTCAATGAGCTGATGTATCTGGGATTGAACAGACTGGAGGGCCTGTAAGGACTTAAGGAGTGTATAGTTATGGACTTTAGCATGCACAATATCCGGGGGTCTTGGGAATAAGGGAGGTGGCCCTCTGTACATGATTTTGAAAGAGAAGCCTTGCTGATAGGGTGTGCATTAGATGAGCAGGAGGACAAAAGGAAGCAGGCTGACCCAGTTTTCACCGGTCTCTAGGATAAACTTTGTCATGGTTTCTTTTAGGGTCCGGTTTATTCGTTTGACTTGTCCTGAAGTTTGGGAATGACAGGCACAGTGTAATTTCCAGGCTATACCCAGGGCATTGGCTAGGCCCTGAGAAATTTGTGCAGTTAAAGGCGGGCCCATTGTCCGACTTCAGCATTAGAGGGAGGCCGAACTGAGGAACAAGGCCCTGTAGTTTTGTGACCACCAAAGCGGTCTTGGACTTAGGTTCTCTGGATGGGTCAAGGCCTTCTCCACTATCTTTCAACACCAGGAGGTATTATAGCCATTTGCTGGGGTTTTATTTTAGTCAAGTTTACTTCCCAGTGCTTCCCAGGGCTAATCCGAGTCTCACTCCTACCTGGCTAACCTGTTCCCTCCCGGATTTACTCGGGCACATACCTTACACAGTAGTAATTTTCCTGATAAGTTCGTGTAAGTGGGGAATGTAGTATTTGGCTTTTAGCAGCTCCGTTTGGTCTGTCCTAAGTGAGTGGCCTGGTGTGTGTCTTTATCTAGGGCCCGTTCTAGAGCCTCGGGGACCACAAGCCTTTGGGTTTGTCAGTATTTACCATCCTGTGGAGTCCTGCATGGCACCCTGTTCTTTTGCAATGTTCTTCTCACTTGAGTACATGGGAGTAGGGGCAGAACTGGGGCGGGCACGGTTACAAGGAGGGTCAGTGTTTTTACTGGTCCCGTGGCTGCCTGCCCGGCCTGTAATTCAGCAGCCCCGTTTCCTCTTGCCTCTGGTGAATGCCCCTTTCAGTGTCCTTTGCAATGGACTAGTGCTACAGTCTTAGGCTTCCATATGACCTCCAGCAGGGCCAGAATTTTTATTAAATAGCTTTTTGAGCTAAGTAGTCCCCTTTCCTTACATATTGCTTTATGTACATGAGCTGTAGCGAAGGCATAACGGCTGTTAGTATGGTGACCCCAGTCTTTCCCTTTGCCCAGTTTAAGGCTTTTATTAGGGCTAGAACTTCAGCCTTTTGGGCTGAAGTCCCATAAGGAAGGGCCTGAGCCCACATGACCCGCTCTAGGGTGACTACAGTTGCCCCCCAATACCTCACCCGATTGACTATAGAACTGCTGCCATCTGTATACAGTACCTTTTCCAGGTTCCGTACGGGAACGTCAGTGAGGTCCGGTTGAGCAGTTTGGATGACATTTATTTTTTGTTGACAGTTATGTATGGGTTCTTCTGGCTTACTATTAGGTAGCAGTGTGGCTAGATTTAGGACTGTAGTTTTCAGGAACTTGATGCAGGGCTGGTCCAAGAGTAGAGCCTGGTACTGTACTGTGCAGGCATTAGACATCCACTTTCCTGGAGCCCCGCCGAGTAGTGATTTTACTGCATGGGGTGCTACTAGGTTTAATTCCTGACCCAAAGTTACTTTGTCTGCTTCCTTTACCAAAAGGGCTGTTGCTGCCACAGACTGAAGGCAGGCTGGCCACCCAGAGGCTACAGGATTAAGTTTTTTTTTGATAGGTGGGCAACTGGCCTGGACCATGGTCCTAATGTCTGGGTGAGCACCCCCTTCACGATACCTTGTTTTTTTTTTATGTACAAACAACTGGAAGGGTTTAGAAATGTCTGGCAAGGCCAGGGCTGGGGCCGAGATCAGAGCGGCTTTCAGTTTATTAAAAGCCTGTTGTCTTACTACTGTCTAAATTAGGGGTCGATTCCCTCCTGTGCAGGCATACAGAGGCTTGGCTATTTTGGTAAAACCTGATATCCATAGCCTACAGTACTTGACCGCCCCAAGGAACTCCCCAACTTGGCGTTTTGTGGTAGGGGTGGGTGTCTGTAGTACTGCTTGGACTTGGCTGGGCGCCAGCACCCAGTTGCTTTTTTCTATGATATAGCCCAGGTAAGTAACCTTTTGTTGAGAGATTTGGGCTTTTTTGGCCAAGACTTGATATTGCAGAGTTTGTAGGTTAACGTTAACAACTGGGTGGCTTCCTTGCAGGCCTCTTGGGTTTTTGAGACAATAAGTAAGTCATCTACATATTGGATTAGAGTACACTTAGGCAACTTTGCCTTGAAGGTGGCAAGATTCTGGCTAAGTGCTTTATTAAATAGGGTGGGAGAATTTTTGAATCGCTGAGGCAGCCAGGTCCATGTGAGTTGCTCCAAGACCCCAGTGTCCAGGTTAGTCCACTTGAGGGTGAATATGGGTTTGCCGATTGGGGCCAGTGGAATGTAAAAGAATGCATTCTTGAGGTCCCAGACGGTATAGTAATGGTGGTTTGGGTGCAGGAAGCTTAGGAAGGTATATAGATTTAGGACTGTGGGGTGGACAGTTTTTATTTACTTCCCTTAAGTCCTGTACTAGCTGGTAATCCTTTGCGCCAGGTTTTAGAACCGGGAGCAGAGGAGTGTTCTAGGGCAACTTATAGGTGGTGAAAATTCCTCCTTCCAGGAGTCTTGTTATATGGGGAGCGATTCCCCGTCTGGCTTCTTGACTTATTGGGGTATTGCTGTACCTGGACAGGAGCTACCATTGCCAACAGCTGGACCACAACCTGGATACGGTGTTCCGCTAGACCTGCGGGATTGGTTTCAGGCCACATTCCGGGTACACTCTCCTGGAATTCGTGGAGGTGGTCTGATGTTGATGACCAATTTGTTTCCGGTGATAAACCTTTCTGCAAGAGATACTTGTTTGACAGAGCACAAGTGAGGAGGATTAGCTGAGGTGCTTTTGATACGGAGGGCAAAGGAAGGATAGACAGGCAGGCCCAATTTTTGCAGAAAGATGGTCGCTAAAAGTTTGTGAAGGAGGTCCTGCCCTAATAGCGAGTAAGGGCATTCTGGCAGAACTAAGAAGGAATGGGTAACAGTGCTGTTTCCCAAGTTAACAACTTGATTCGTGGTTCATGAACTTGTTGTGGTCTTTCCTGTGGCCCCCTGGATGACTTTTTCTACTGGATAGTGGTTCCAGAGGCTGAGTAAGAACTGAGTAGGTTGCCCGGCTGTCCACTAAAAAACTGATAGGTTTGCCCCTAATTTTTAAAGTAACCCTGGGCTCCTGGGGGCTTAACAAATGAAAGCCCTGGCCCCATTAATCCAGCCCTTCTGTGGTTTTTCTTGAGGGATTATTCATCTGTCTCTGTCTGGGCACTTTTTTCCAATGTTCTATTTTTTTTGCAATATGCACATTGGTTTTTTTTCTAATGGAGGCTGGGGACCCCAGGGACCGTTTTGCAATGCCCTCTGCCCTCGTGGAATGACTCTTTCTTGAAGGGCTATTACTGCCTTAGTAACTTTTTTGTCTTGTATGTCTCCAGAAGTATCCCTGTTATTAAAAACCTTCTTGTATGGCTCCAGAAGTATCCCCGTTATTTTTTTATTTTTATTTTTTTTTTTGAGACGGAGTTTCGCTCTCGTTACCCAGGCTGGAGTGCAATGGCGCAATCTCGGCTCATCGCAACCTCCGCCTCCTGGGTTCAGGCAATTCTCCTGTCTCAGCCTCCTGAGTAGCTGGGATTACAGGCACGCACCACCATGCCCAGCTAGTTTTTTGTATTTTTAGTAGAGACGGGGTTTCACTAGGTTGACCAGGATGGTCTCGATCTCTCGACCTCGTGATCCACCCGCCTCGGCCTCCCAAAGTGCTGGGATTACAGGCTGAGCCACTGCGCCCGGCCGTATCCCCGTTATTAAAAACCTTCTGGCAATATCTAACAATTGGGTCAAATTCATTCATTTCCTTTTTTCCCCCCATCTAGTTTTTGTAAATTTTTCCCGATATCTGGGGCTGACTGGGAGACAAAGCCTAAGTTAATGGCGTGTTGATTTTCCAGGGCTTCAGGGTTTATATGAGTATAGGTACCGTATGCCTCTTGTAGGCATTCCAGGAAAGCAGCTGGCGACTCCTGCAGACTCCGAGTTACTGTTCCTACCTTGGAGAGGTTGATGGGCTTCCTTGCCACCCCCTTAACCCCTGCTAAAAAATACCAGTAACAAGAGCCTGGTGACCCTGTGAGGTGTTGGGGTCCCATTGGGGTCAGGTAAAGAGGAAAAACCTCTTCAATTTGGTTCTTGTTCTCTTCTACTGTTCCTCTCCCTGGACCTATGATGGCTTTCAGGGCTTCCTGTCTAATTCTACCTCTTTCCTCTGTGGTGAACAGAATCAGTAATAATTGTTGGCAGTTGTCGTAAGTGGGGCAATGAGTCTGGAGTACAGATTCCAAGAGCCCTGTTAAAGCCTGCAGCTTCTTAGAGAACGGGGGATGTTAAGCCTTCTAGTTATGTAAGTCACTTGACGAGAAGGGGATGTGAACAAAGAACGAGCGACCCCGATTGTCTTCCCCTGTAGGGGGTGCCTCTCGGAGAGGAAATACCACTGGTGGGTGTGGAGCCCTGCTGCAGGTGTGCAGGGGGGACAAGGGTTCCTTACTGGTACTGTCTGGGGGAGGATGCTGAGGCCCCGATTTGGGGGGCCTTGAGTATGGTGGAGGCAATTCTTGATTTTCTGCCGGGGAAGGGAGTACAGCTGGCGCCGAAGGTGCTTTCTTGGTGCTTGCCGGCATAACTTGTAACCCAGCCTGCTTTATGCAGCGTTTAAGCCAAGAGGGGGGCTACTGAACTAAACCTAGCCACTGGTCAATGTATGGAAACTGATTTGGGTACCCAGGGGAACCTGTCACCTCATTCCATACAGCCTGGGTTACCTTGGGATCATTATGTCCTGGTGTCTGGCCACCCCACCCCAAACGATGGCCACTCCAATGCACAGAGTGCAGAGTTTTCTCGGGGTTAGTTTTACCCGATTTTGGTCTGAAAATCTAGCCTTGAAATTGGTCGTTATGTACTGGAGGGGGGTGCAGGGCTGGGAACCACACGATTCCATCTGGTTTCTTTTTTTAACCTTCCAGTTGTTACCCGGATCTGTTTGCTTTTATAGTACTTCCAATTTTGGAAAGTGTTGTACTCGTGCCTTGCCTTTCCAGCACCGGTTTAAGTATGCCTCTGCAGCAAGGTCTCGTAAGGAGGGGGCAACAAGCTTGACAGGCTTATCCCTGGCGTGGGGCAAGGAGACGGGCGGAAGCAGCCAGGGGTGTGGGTCGACGTCACCCGCGTGAGACCACAGCGGTGAATGGTAGGAGATAAAAACCGCTTTGGTAGGACTTTCCCTTAGACGTGCCCTTCAGTCCAAGGGCTTAGGGAAAGTTGGAAAAGGACAAAACGAACAAACGGGCCAGCAAATTAACCACGTATGAATTTTGGATCCACCAGGGCTTAAAGAGAGCACAGAACATTTGCCAATCAGTTTGTATTGTACCGTGGCAACCCACCCCAACCGTCAGGATGGTGCCAGAATGCTGAATTGGGGTGTGTACCGGAACAACTTCCGTAGCAACACCGAATCTCTTTTTGGCAAAAGGGGCAATTACTTTTTCTCCATCCTAGGCAGGCAAAGAGGCTTGGCAATTCCTTTCCTAGCGCCTGGCTCCCAAGGATGAGGAAAAACTACATCCAAGCCACCCAGGGCAGAATTTCCTTTCAGACCTTAGAAGAGGGGCTGTGCAGGAAGAGAGGGGCTGGGCAACTGCTGAGTTTGATAGTTCCCAGGAAGGAGTCATGCTGGGGAACTGCTGAGATGGAAAACAACGGAAAACTGAATTGCCCAAGCCTCCAGTGATGTCACACGGTAGACTTGCCTAGCCACAGACTAACGACTGTGTTCCATCTCTTGACCTGGGCTCCTGACAGACCAGGCCCCCAATTTTCAGAGCTTACCCTGAGAAATTTCGAATGAATGTCGGCCGGGTAGTTGCCCGTCCTCCACAGGGCTGGAATTCTGGGGCCCTGGAACATCTCAGGGGGTGCCTCCCCTGGAGGTCCCTGAGGTGGGAATGGCTGCTCGGGTGAGACTTTAGGGATTTTCTGAGTGATGACGGAAAATCTCCCTGGGACCTCCAAATGTTGGAATAGATCAAGCATGAAATCACCACTGAGACAAAGACTAGGCTAAATTACAGGGTCTATTGCCGTCAGCCACGGAGGACTAGCCTCTAACCCGTGGCCCCAAAAGGAGGTTGTCAAGACCTTTTATGCCCGTTAACTACCTCCTGTGCAGGGGTGAGGGTGAGGGGCTTTAGACATTCCGAGGGCCAGTGGACTTTTTTTGGACATTGATTTGATTTGTTACTTAACTGGTTCACAGAAGTTAAGATAAACGTTAGTTTACACACTGGGTAGTAGTGTAAATTACAGACCTTAGTTACTTACTACAAGTCATAGGGCCAAGATGGCATGGGTTTGGACTGCTTGCCTGTCACATTAGGGTTACAGAGCAGTTTTAACAGAAAACCGAGGTGTGGTTGAGGTATGCAGTTTATAGGGCAACTACCATGTCATAGTAGCACCTAGAAGGTCCATCTAACTTGGCGTAAGTGGAAAAACGTGGAGAGAATAACTTCTTATCTATGACAATATCTTCTTAACAGGAGTTTGCTCCTACATCCTTCCCAGGGTTTCATTTTTACAGCCTTTCATAGCTTACAAAATAGTCAAAAATCCTCAAATTTCTACTTATTTTTATGTCATTAATTAAGTATTTTATCTGTCATCTTAAGTGTTATATTTTCTGCTTGATCATTTGATTATGGCATCTCTAAAATAAGCAATTGGATCATGTTCACAGGGAAATTCCTTCAGTTTCTCCCTTACTGATAATCTCCTCCACATCTTTGTTATCATTGCTTTCTAATAATGGAAAGTAGTTTTCCTACCCCTAAATTCATTCATCACATGATTGTCACCATGTGACTAATCCTTCTAAAGCTATTCTTTAATCAAATCATCCCCCCTTCTCAGAAACCTTTAGTCACTTGGCTTAGTAACAAACCTAAGATTCTTTAGTTTTCCAGGGCTGGTTCCATTCTATCTTTTCTAACTTCCCACTGTTCCCCTGTGAATGATACAAGTTGTAGCTGTATTTGGCCACTACTTTATTCCTCTCCTACCGCCACCTTTTCCTTCCTCTTTGCATTCCAGGTCTTACCCACATTCAGTTTGCATGCCCCTCCTCCACATCACTCACAACAGGTGTGATTCCAGCCATCCACTGAAGCATTTTTTCTTTCCCTTCCAGTGACTGCTGCATTCCATTATAAACTCTTAAAGGGCTGGGCTTAGTTTGTCATCTTTGTTTCTCCCCCAGAGAGGCCTCAACACAATTTGAGTGAATTCACAGGATGAATCATGCAAGCCCATGTGGTTGAGAAGCAGAAGAGTGAGGAACAGAATTTGACTCCTCAATTCTATTACTTTTTACATCACGGCTGTTGCAAAAAAATATCCCATAGGGCTTTGAATTGCCTCTAGGAGAAAGATGGCGAGGACATGGTGCTCCAGACATTTAAAACTGAATCAAAGGAGGAAGGAAGCAGTCAAACTTGCTGCAGGGAATCATCTTAGCAGAAAGATCAGCTTAGATGTCTTCGTACTTCTAATCTCATATGGTGGTAGAGCAAACGGACTGTAAAGTTCCCTATGGAAATTGTTACTATTCATTAGATCTTTTTACATACACTTTCTTTCTAGAAGGATCCCGACTGGAGACTTACAGTCTATTTTGTGCATGGTCAATTCTTTGTAAAAATATTCAAAGTTTGAACCCGCTTACAAAATAGAATTTTGTACAGCACTTTTTTTGAAGGCATTAGCTTCCAAATGCATTTAGCATGGCATTTTCACCAGGCCACCCTTTAGCACCACGATGTTTGAGAAGAGCTGGATAATGATCTTGACCAGCTTGCTTATGACGCTGCATGTTCCAATAAAACACAATCTGTCTTTGGGTTGGCTTGGCCATTTCTATAGCTCTTATACTTGTCTCCTCCTTGTGCCATATTATACCTCAATGTTGTGACAGGCAATACTAGAAAGTATCGTCTTGGTTGCAGCAAAAGTACATTTCTGGTGTGGACACAAAATGTGGCCACTTGACTATGACATGACACGCAGGTGGATATATGTACTTTTATTAATGTCAGTTGAAGCAGATGGACAAAACACACCATGTGGTGGAGGCTACTGACTGCCCTTCCTTTTGTTTCATTGTAAAGATGTAGCTGAACATACAGCTGTTCAGACAGACTCACTTCCCAGCCTTCTTACAATTACATGAACACTTCTAACTATGCTGTTGAGGTAGAGTGTGAGGGGATGTGGTATGTGCCGCTTCTGTGCTTGGGCCTTATAATACTGGCTGGGTGCTCTTTTCACAAGCTGGAATTTAAATCTGCTTCCAACTCTGCTCAGCATGTTTTAGAGCATGAGAGGGCAAATATTTCCTTCACATAAAAGGGCCTAGTATTTTCAGCTTTGTGACCATTCATTCTCTACCCTGTGATGTGAAAGCAGCCAAAGATGATATGTTAACAAGTGGGCATGGCTGTATTCCAGTAAAATGTTAACGTGCAAACCCAAGTGGCAGGCTGGATTTGGTCTATGACCTGTAGTGTTCTAGTCCCTGGCTTGTGAAGAAAATGGGTAACCTACGTGGCTGCAAGGAACAGAGCTGCCCCAGACCAGACCACTCTCCTCCAGATAGTTTATGAGAGGGGGAAACTTTCTTTTAAGCCACAGTACTTTGGGGCCTCTTTGTACAGCAGTTTGGCTTTTCCCCTACTCAGTACACAAGAGCGAGCACTGTGACCTTTTTAAGACTCAGCTTCACATTTGAGAGCAGGAAGCTTTAGTCCAGAGCTCCCGCCATATGAGATCGACTCTTCACTGGGTCTTCTATTTTCCCAGAAGGCTCGAAGTTATTCCATCCATTTTAGTTAAGGAAGGTAGATTAGTTTTGTCAGTAGTCATCTGTCTATCTGGATTGTCTTACCCTTTCTTGAAACTGATGGAGGTATTTCCGGGGTCTATTTGAAGACCCCCTGAGCTGCCTGGGGAAGCATAGTGTGCAGATATAACATGTGAAGGAGGTAAAGTTTTTCTTTGGGGATTTTTTTGTTCCTCCATCTGAATTCCTTTTATCCTTCCTCAGATATCTCTCCTATGGCTTAGTCTTAGAGTATTTTTTCTTAGCTATAAAGTTGTAACTCATAAAACTGTCATTTTTGTTTTGCTTTCTATTAAGTTATATGACCTTTACAGAAAATTTGGAAAATACAAAAAAACTGAAAAGTTACACATGGTACAACTCACAACCACAATCAAAGGAAACAATTTTAGTGCAATTTCTATACAGTTTTGGCTTATACTGGGACATCATTTTAGAAAAAAAAAAAAACTTTGAAATTCAAAGGGATAAGATTCCTTAAAGCTAATGGAATTGGTGAATGATTAGCCGTTTCTGCCCGAATGTTAGGGAGGGTTTGATGTAAGAGGTAATATTCCAGTTTGATCTCAGAGTAAAAAGTACTTTGAAGCAGAAAGTAAGGAAAAAATCATCCCACAGTTAAAGAAAAACATGGAGGCATTAAAGTGTACATTTATATGAAGTATTTAACAGCCGACTATGGTCTCGAGTATCAAAACCTGGTGCTCCAATTTTCTTGTTTAAGCATTGGGAACAGTCTTGTCTTTTATCATTCTAGAAAATGAACTATGTGAAGATAAGCCACATTCAAGTGCTTTGAACTTTTGAGAAAAGGAACCTAAAGATCTACTGTATAATATCATGTTTTTTTATTCTTATTTTATTCACTAACAAGATAAAATGCGTCTATTCCTTTCTGTGAAAAGTTTACAAGAAAAAGGCATCATGTGTTTTAATATTCGTTTTATCTGAACTTAGTCATAAGCGATTCAAGAATCATTCTTGAGGTTAAATGATATTCATTTAATTATTTTTGAATGTTTGACTGCTATTCATTCCTCAATACTTATACAATTTTCAATTTCAATCATTACTTTGGCTGCCTCAAAAGCTATAGTATTTAAGTACTCGTTTTCTAAGTGTCATTAAAACTAATCACTACTGTGTATTCAAAAAACAAACATTTCAGTTGCAGACACTTACAAATAGTTCAGAGTAAATATGATAGCAGTAATGTTTGGTATTTCTGCTTTTCGGGTAAAAGAAAATCTAAGCAGTGCCACAAGGAAAAAAAAAACACTCAAAAGTAATCTAAGTACCAAAATGAGTACTTGGAAATGTCAGACCCATGCCCATTATAATCTTAAATTCCTCCTGTTTTATATGAGCACCATAACCTCTTGTTAGGAACTATGTCAATAAAATTGTACAGGATCATATTCAAAATTAAGATTGTATTCTAATGTTTACATGGATGAAATAAGCTATGTACGTAGACCTAAACAGGAGTAATTGTCATTTTGCATGTTAAATTTTATAGTTTCACTAAACCAAAAATGGTTTAAAAGGAACTGCAATTCAGGTAGGACAGGTGTAGCAAATCAAGTCTACAAGAGCCATCCCAGTTCTTATTGCCTGCAAATCAAATTACAGACCCTTACTCCCACTCACCAGGCTGCCAAAATACCAAATTTCAGTTACTTTTAAGATCCCCGATTCTCCCAGAATTGTATCAATATCCAGAAAGTTGAATAGTATGGGATCAAGACCAAGGTCTCTATTTGCTTTATCATTGTGGTCCCAGCTGACACTTTGCAGTTTAACTTCAACATCAGTGGTTGCTTAGTTTCGTGGCTCTCTGCTACACAGTAAGGGAGGTAGGGGGTTTTGCTAAGGCTGAAATTGCCAACACTTGGGGTATCTCCTCCCTAGGTGCACCAGAGGCTTCCCTCTCATGTCTTACTGTATTTTTGTAGAGACACAGTGGTGCATTTTGTTCCCTGCACACAAGGCTAGATCGAGGGGAGGAGGCCTAGAGGCAGCCAGCACCCTGGTGACCAGGCCCTGTGCCTTGGCATGAGCCGATTCGTTTTCCTCTGGACGAAAGTACCATCTGCTGCTCATCAAGCTGTATGCCTGCTGGGCTGCATCTGCCTAGAGGGGGCGCCTTTACAGTTGGTGCAAAGTCTTTTGACGTGGCTAGCACCGCCTTCCAGGTCCTGCTACTTGCACAGTCCTCAGAGCTCATGTTTCCTCCCACCGCATGAGACAGAAATCGCTTCTCTAAGCCTTTCTGCTTTTCAAAGGCACTCTTCTCCCATCTTCCAGGACTCCCTCAAAATCCCATTTGAGGATTTACTGTTTTCGCCCAGAGTGAAAAAGTCCTTTGGGTCCGGGTTGTTTTGTTCTCTGCCTGGCCAGGATACCCACGGAAAGGATTTACCAGCGGAGACAAGTAAAGCTGAGTGCAAGCACACTGCAGTTTCCAAAACCCCTGCTGCACAAGCGCTAACGGGATGAAGAAACCGGCGGATTTCTGCAGTGTTGAGAATGTTTTGTTTTCTTATCTGGGTAATGGTTACATTGCTGTGTTGAGTTTGTGAAAATACAGCATAACAGTTTAGTTACTATGTGTGCACTTCTTGGTATATGATGTTTCAATAAAAAGTAAAACAAAATTTTTGCTACACTTCACATTTTAGTTTTCAGAAGGCCATAATTCTCTAAAAAATGAGACTAGAATTGATTAATCATTGCATACTCAAGTCCCGATACAAAAAAAAAATTAGCTAAGGAACTTGAGAAATGAAGTTACTTTTCCTTGAAGATAGTAACATCTCAGATTAACATTTGTTTCTCCCACAGTAGTGCAAATATTAAAAACAGACAATGAGATCTTGTTTTAAGTGACAAGTATATCCTGGCATACAGTGGCACATAAGTGGCACTATCTTTAATTTTACAAGCTCTAACTATGTTGTCTAAGCAGGGAGGCACATATTTATCAAGGCAACCTGTCTGGCAGAGCGATTGCCGTTTCCCCACCTGTACCAGAGGGCTGGACTGGATGGTATTCTTTTGTGTCTTGGGCCCCCAGGCGTGGTTTGTTGAAATGACTTTGCTTTTAAGGAAAACAGTTGAGCAGCTGATGTTGGCTAACAATATTGAGTGTTTGCCTTGTGCCAGGCACTGTACTAAGAGCTGACTTGAGGGAGAGAAGCCAGTTCAAATTACTAGAATCTAATGGTCTGGAAGGAGGCCTTGGACATGTCGATATTGTATATGAATGCAAATCTGGAGGATTTAAGGGGGATGATCCTGTTGAAGGGGTTTTTGAATTTTCTTTGGTTTCCAATCTTTGAAGTAGGAAGTATTGTATTTTAAAGATAATTCACAAAAGGTTAAGTGAATTGCTCAGTGTCACACAGCTAATAAGACGTAGCCAGGATGTGATCCCAGCTAGACTCCAGTCTAAGACATCAGCAGTTAAACTGTGCTGATTAATGGTTTTGTATGTCACCCGAGTCCAAACAGCACAGAGTAAGATAAGGATGGAGGAGCCACAGTGCAAATGCAGAAGTCTGAATGTTGGAGATTAAGCCAGATAGCAAATGACACCTAGATCAGGGAGTCTTGGCAATCTCTGGTAAGTGTTTTTACCGGAAAGTTTCAAAGTTCCAAATATAATTAAAGTTTATTTAAAAGTCTAAATCAGTATCTTACAAACCGAAAAGGATTCCATCCTAATCTTGATATATTTTAAATGATCATTTTAAATTATTCTATTTTACTTGAAGAGTTTTAAATCAGTATTCTGAGGTAATTTTCAGTTGCCATAGAATTCTTTTGTTTTTTAGTAATATGAAAGTATTCTTTCCTCCGTCAACCAACATTTAAAATACATTTCTTTCGTATTAGTGGAATTTTATGTGCCTGCTAAGTACCATGTGGAAATAATCAAGTCCCATTATGAACCCAAAGCCAATTCAGAACCAATTTCAAAGCAGTTTACCCACTTAGTATAAGCAGCTGTGCACTTGTAAATTTACAGTTTAATGTTTTAAATCCCTTTAATTTTGAGCTTACTTCTTTGATATAATTACTTTGGCAGGATCTAGACCATGCTGGGGTTTGTATCACAGGGACTCACTGCTCACTACACCAGGTGGCCAGTTATCTATGTCTGTAAGGAAGACTTAGTGTCTCCCGGAATTTAACTAGCTTGCTTTCTTTGCTTCTAGGACTTCCACAAATTCCTGCAGATCGCCTTTGCTCGATTTGAGGCATTTCAGTTACTTGGAGAGTGAACACAGGTTCTCCACTCGCGTTATTCTTTTTCAGGGCGTCGGCCAGAAGTATCTGGTTCCTTGGCTATGTGTGTTGAGCCTGGGCCTTATAGCCATCTCCAACTCCCTCTTTCTTCCCCAGTTCCCGACTCCAAGGATCAGGTCAAGGGAATGCAAATCCCTGGCAAAGACACTGATGAAGGCAAATCGGAAAGCCTCTCTAAGGTATTCAGGAGTGAACCCAGGAAAGGTCTGTAGTCTGAGAAGTGGACTATTTTCTCCAAGAACAGATGGTAAAGATTTAAATGCAAGGCCTCAGAGCAGATCAACTCTGACTCCCTCTTGAGAAAAGGGCTCAATCATTTTGCCTTTTTGGAGCAACTAACTTGCCCACCTGACAGCGAGGAAATGCTTGCCGCCCTTATTCTTAATTCTGTGTTTAGAATTAAGACGCATGACTTAGAAACATTTCCCGGTCGAAGAAAAAGTAGTTTGTTACTTTGTTTAGGTGGTTCAGTCTGCCCGTGAAAGCAGAATTTAAAAAAAGGACCTGAATGCTGACGAGAGTCATGTCAAGACCGGAAAGAGGAGCATTCTAAGCACAAGAAAAGGGAGGCATGAAGATCCTGAAGGAGGAATGACTCCATCTGTTTGGAGAATAAAGGGAAGGAAAGCATTTGTGCTAGAGGTCAGTACCATGAGCTGGGGATGAGGACTAGAGGGGTAGAGAAGAGAGGCAAGCAAGAACAAGGTCACGAGAGCTTGGGGAAAATGGTAATTCGCTCCACTTAGTCTCAGTGCAGTGGAAAGCCTTTGGAGGTTCCTTCGGAAGCTTTAAGCAGGGAGTGACGTGCTGCAATTCATGCTATAAGAGATCACTTTTCTGCGGTGTGGAAACGGATTACGTAAGAAGAGGGGAACAGTTAGAAGTTACTTGTTTATCTCAGGAAATGAAGGTAGCTTTGATGTTAGCATTGGAGGCACAAGAGGAGAATGGATGCAGGATGCATTTTGAAGGGAAAATTGATAGAAATTTGTGATGATTAGATGTAGGTGATAAGAGAAAGCTATGGAAAGAACAAAATCAAGGATGAGCGAGTAGTAGTCATGTTTACTGAGATGAGAAAGACTCCATTTCCCACAGCAGTCCTTTAAGTTGCGTTCTGTTATCCCACGTAGCCCATGCTATTCCTGTATCCGTTTTATCCTGTGTTTATATATCTGATGTATCTCTTGTTCCTGTATCTACTATAATGCAGAAAGGAAAACAAAATCTTAGAACTGTAGAAGAACTTGCCCAAAGAAAATTAGAATGCAGAGAGCAGAGATTTGAGCCTGTTTTGTACCGAGACCAGCTCGGCTGTAGAAGCCCCCACCCAGGCAACGCTGAAAGCATTAAGAAGCAGACCCCCAGATAGAACAGCAAAGTGGGGTTATCCATTTTGATAGACGGCCTTCTAAGCAAATAGCCTCACGGGGTGGAGAGCCTTCCGAGTTGAAGGCTGCAGGCAGCTTCTGACCCACGTATTTATTCTCTCTGAACAGGTGATTATTATTAACAAACAGGTGTTCAGTGTTTTCTCACAGAACAAAAATAAACTAGGTAGGCAGCTGGTGCCTGCTTACCACTGATCACAGACAAACTAAAAAGTGTTCTCCACGAGGGAGCCACGGGGGCAGGGTCACGTATCCCGTGCTTAAAGAATTGTTTTAACTGGTGTATGATACACATATACTATTTTGCTACTTTAGAATGCCCCAAGTAGTTTTCTACTTGTGGGGGAAGGGAGTGCGGCTAGGTTTTCCTTGCCACTGTTCTTAGCAAGTAATATTTTATCATACACTCAGCATTTGTCAACAGTTCTGCCTGAGTCCGAGGTCTGTCATAATCGCCACTTTAAGGTTATCTTTTGCTTACCAGCCAACAACTACCATTGTGAACCTTTCTATTTCATTTCAGCCATAAAATATATTTTATATTTTAAAACATCTGTGACATATAACTGCCCTAGCTTTCTCGTCAGCTATTATATGGGTATTATATTCACAGTATTATCTTCCATGCAAACTATCATCCTGCAAATGTTTCTTTTCAAGGGAACAAGACTATGAGCATCAACGTATGGGAAAGAAACTGGTAAATGGCCTAAGAATGTTTCTGTAAGGGAGTAAAAGAAAAAATATTTGTTTCTTTGATTCAGTATTTCTCTAAAGGTTTCATCTGAGAATCTATATATGAAATATCTATGCTTTTAACATAAAGCATCTTGTTGCATATTATTATATTTATTAGTAACTATTTTTAAGAGCGTCTAGTTTTATTCTTTAAAGTTACCTTCAAGCCTTTAATACTTTTAAAAAAAATATTTCCGGATCACAGTGTTGAGTAGCTAAGCTTACCTATTTCTCAGTATCGAGTTCAGTTCACCTGCTTCTCAGTATCAAGTTCGGTTCACCTGTTTCTCAGTATCGAGCTAGGCGTGACAGTGCATACTGTGCCTCATTGCTTTATCCTGACTCCCTTGGTTTCAAGTAAACGATGCCCAATTCAACTCGTTCAAATGATGATAATAACATTATTAATATTATCTGGGATTGGGTTACTGGAAAGTAGAAATTGAAGTGAACAGGGATTTTCAAATCTGAGTTTTATATGACCGGTGCAAAACTAGGGGAGCCAGAATGAGGGAGAAGGGAGATTACTCAAAGACGAATGGGAAATCAGTGGGATGGGAAGCATTCACCTTGGCTCCCTCTTCTTGGGAGTTGTGTCCAGAATGGCCAGTCATTCAGCTGGTCTACCAGGAATTTCTCCAGACAGGCCATAGGGAGAAACTATACCTTGCAGAAGTACAGGGATGCAAGAAGGAGAGTAACATATCTGCCTGAGTCCCTCTCATCCCTTTCCCATTCATCAGAGTTTGCTCCATGGGGGGTTCAACTTCCTGTCACTTCCAGCTTGCATCACAAGGCAACTTCAGTGGCTGCTCAGCGTGTTTTTCCCAGCTACCTAGGTTGGCCAAGGGTGAGGGCCCTGCATTCCCAGAAATGTGGACTGTCTAGGAGGTGAGAGGTAGAGATATTTGAAGAGATGCATGACATTTGATAGATTGGGATGGCATTGGGCTGAGCACTGTGCTTGGATTATCTTATTGAAACCTCATTAAAACCCTATGAGGTACCTATTACTAGCCTCAATTTACAGATAGGAAAATTTACATAAGTGGTAGAATGAGATTTTCACATAGGCTGTTGGACCCTAGAGCTCACAACTTCATCGCTATATGTTCCTTATGAAAAGCTATGGAAGAGTACAAAGGGGATTATTAAGTGAATGAAAATCCAGGAAAATACACAGTAGGCTCTCCTGAGAAAAAGGGTTTGGAATTAAACTGCCACTGGGAGCCAGGCCGTCTAGAAGTTGCAGGGTCTTATCCTTCTGCTTCTTTGTATGATTCTTGGCCTTTTCCTTACCCTACACTTCAGCCTCCTCTGGGCCTTCCTACCTTTGACTACTGCACAATGATAACCTTCCCGCACCTTCTTTGCCTTCTCTGACCCAGATTCTCCTCATCATCTCCTCTCAGACTCTACCTTTGTGTTACACTGTGTGTCCTGGTTTTCCATTTCCACATTTCTCAGGGAAGCATTGGCCCAACAGAGCAGTTAGGGTGTGTTGGTTGCAAACAATAGAAAATAAGTGTATTATATTCTATTACAAGTGAATTCATTAAAAACTCAGATTACCAGAACCTGTTTGGAATTTATGGGACTTAAGAATTTCCAGTAAGTCTTAGGAGCAAGATCTGATGGATGCCCAACTATGTTACCAGCCCTGGAATGGTCTTTTTCCTTTCTGCTTTGGCATAACGTGGCCTTTAGTTCAAGCCCTGAAAAAGTGGGTGTGATTCGCCAAGTATGAATGATGTACCTGCCCTTGGCTATGCCAGGTAATAACAGAGAAGTCAGTTAAAATTAGTTGAAGAAATTAGTTGAAATTAGTGAATCTAGTGATGCCTGGATTCACTTTCCCAACAGGATTGCACATAATAGGGGACTAACTACCTAGAAGGCTATAGGATACTAGAAGGAAGTGGGTGATAAATGTTGTGTAGACAAAATATGGAAACTGTGTTCCATGCCCTTTCATCTTTTAGCTTACCACAGCACATGACTCATCATTTGCTGACGAGACTATAAGTGGGATGTTCTATAAAGTTGTGGCCAGCCTTAATGCATTTCAAAGTAAAATAGAAATGATCTTCCAATTATATGCTATTCTGAATTATTTATGATACCACTTCCTTCTGTCTGCACATCCTCCATCTGATCATGGAAAATGATTATCAGATAAAACTTTGGCATCATGTTTCTTTATTTACAAATACTTCTTGAGCATTGGTCTTTTATTTACTACTGTGGCAGCTGTTATGGGAGATAGAGGAACACTGGATAAGATGTGATTATTGTATTCGGGTGCTTGGAACAGAATATAGGAAACATAACACAAAATAGTGTGGATAAAAGAATATAAAACTACATAATTAAAGACAAAAATTTCATCTATGTGTGTAGTGGAGGTTGAGAGTATAACTTATGTTAATGTATAAGGAGCTAGGAGAAATGTGTAATTTAAACCTTGAAAGAATACATTTAATCTGGGAAAAATAAATTTGTGGTGTGGTAGCTAGTAGATCTATGTCTCGACTATGTTAGCCTAAAGTACAATTTTTGCTATTCACTTGCTCCAAAAGGCAGGATAGAGGTTTATCTAGAGTCTATGTCTCTTCTTTAGTGTGCTGCTTATGAAGATTTTGTCCCAGGGTCATTCTCCTTGGCCATCATCCTTCTATGTAGCCTTGCAGGAAGGTGTTACAGTTCTGCTATTTCTAAATGTCACAGGCCCGGCCCACCTGTCTACTGTCATCTTTCTGCTATGAATGTCATGAAATGCCTCTGGGAGCATAAATAACTTTATTACTAAGCTGTAAAGTAGAGGAAGTTATTAATATTGTATGAATTGCATTCCATTCAATTTTTACTTCTAATGGGGTGAGATCTCACTGTATTCTGGAAAGTTTATCCTTAAAACTGCTGAGTACTATGCATTGAATAAACTAAATTAGGAAGCCCCATTGCTGCTGGAAATTTGGATTGCCAGCTTGTTGTTCTAAGTTCAGATTTACTTCTAAGATCATTTTCTTTAGGAATTCAATTGATTAAGGCAGCCTAACTCTCAACACTAACTATAAGAAATTAGATTTTATTGTGAAGTATAAACAGACCTGCAATTGATAAGACTGAGCATCATCAAGAGGCTTGTGGACTGCTTCGCTGTGGGAAGTAATTGACACTGAAAGCTTTTGGAAACTGAGGTATAGAGCATTGGGCCCAAATCACTGATGTTTTATTTTATTTGAGGGATTTGAATAGGATGTTAGTTGGCATGTTCTAATACCATGCGATGAAACCCAAGTTTGAGCAAAGTATTAACCTCCTCTACAACAAGCAAAAGTTAGACAAGATTTTAAAATTACCACCAGATCTTTGAGGAACAGAGGAAGAAAGGGTTCTAGAGATATCACAAACAGAGCTTCATTTGAGGTGGGTTTATTTTTCTTGAGCCACTAATAATCAAGCGTTAAGTTTTCTCCTTCTCCAAATTTAAAGATTGGGAGTCCATCCTACCCTTTATTATGAGTTGATTAAAAAACAAAGGTCCCTATAAAACTCAAGATACTAGGTTCTAGTTCTGGATTTTCTACTAGCTCCCATGATTCTCAGCCTTTATGTGTCCAGTGACAAGAAACATGACTCGTAATCTCAATTTGCATAATCTCTCAGGAACTTCCCAGGGAATGTGTAATTTCTGGCTCACAAGCAGGGAATAGGCTGATTCATTCTTCTGCTCGAGAATGAATCTCGGAATGCAAATGAGCATGTTACAGAAATAATCAATGTGATCTAATTTCTAGAAAAAAGTAATAATTTTCCAACATTACTTTTTTATTATTAGTAACAAACTACTTGTGACATAATTTCAAGCCATGGTGACCTACCACGTATCTGAACACTTGACTGCGATCAGCTGCATTTGCAGTCTGGCTGGTCATGAATGAACCAGTTAATTTCTCTGTGCCTCACACTCCTTATGTGTAGGCACATTCCAGTTCTGAATTTCTACAAGTACTGTCATACAGCAGGAACCAAGCCATGTGGGGCTATTCTCTGTGTGTTTATCTCATGAGGACTTAAGAAATTGCCTTGCTTGTTAAGTCTTACAGCTCCTTTAACACCAATTTCTGAATTTGACAATGGCACAGGAATATGATTTGGAGTATGTAGTTATTTTCACTGACATTTAACTAAAGGTTTATGGCTACTCCCTTGAAAATATTCACATGTTCTTCAAGGCCCATGTTGGCTCAGTCAACTATTAATGCATAATGAATGCAATAATATTATGTTATAAATATTAGTGTGATGTAAATACAAAATTTATATTTGAAATTCATTCCAGCCCTGGAGCACTAGCTTGTAAATTCTGGGAGAATCCAGACTGTCTGATTTGTTCACTGTTCTATCCTCAGAGCCTAGCAGAGAAGAGATATCCAGTAATATTACATCTAGTAATATTTTTGAGTCAATTAAAAGATTCCTTAGTAATAGCAATTCCTTAATATATAAGGTAGAAGTTTTAAAATTATTATTACTCAGACTTTTTTTGTTTACACAAGAAACAAATACAGCTTTAAAGAACTTAAATAAAAAGGAAAGGATACTGTTTGTGTGATCAATTCTAGAACGAACGGTATGTGCCTGGTCTAGGGAGCAACTCTTAGGGGCCAAAATCAGCAGGCTTTCTGTCTCCATCTCTCACACCTCATTTACCCCAGTGTCCTCCACAAGGTGACTCATAGCCACAGGCAGCATGTCAGTCACATTTCAGTTTTCCCACCAGATAGGGGTTACTTCCTTTTTCTAGTTTCAGTTTGATTCTGTTATTTTTACCCACTCCTAGCAGCAAAGGTTAGGGGTCAGGACAAAGTTCAGTAGAAGGTCTTTTATCAAGGATTTGTTAGTTCATGTTTAAACATGGGTTAACGAAGGTTAAAAAGGATAATTCTTAAACATTTTTATTATACCTTTAACTATTTTGCCAATCTTTTGATGTAAAGCCAGGGCCTTTTTTTTTTTAATTGTTAGTCTGACACTGTTGTTTGGAGCTCCAACTTGTTCTTCTTGATAAAAACTGACCCATTCATGCATCATATTTTTCAACTGTGAATTCTTTAAAATGGAGCAAAGATTTAATGATACTTGCAATATATCTGAGTGAAGAATACATCTGGATGTTTAAAAATTTCCCTTCAATTGTGTATAATGGTATTTCCCATAATTAATTTGTCAGGATATTTTTGTTTGTTTGTTTTGTGATTTCCTTTATCAAGTTTCCCCTAAGCTTTCAGAATACATTTCACAGAAATAAAACTTTCATTTCTGCTGTGCTCATTTTATGTTTGTTTAATATTTAATGAAATTACTTGCTTACAATAACTAGTAAAACTGCTATAAAGATGTAAGAACAAATGCAATGACTTGATTACTACGCAACTCAAAAGGGACAATTGAAGTATGCAGACATTCTGAGAGATGCTGCCTAGCCACAGTGCTCATTGTATACTGGATACCTGCTGGTCTTTTTAGCAGGTGAATGAAAAGTATCAGTTGCTCTCGTGATTCACGTTTAACAAAGGTAACACTGAGCCTTCACAGTGTATGGGAGGGACAGAGAGGCACACAAACAAACACATAATGCATAACGAGGTGTTTTGCAATAAAGATATGCACTATGAGAGCAAAGTAATTCTGTCCAAGGATAGAATGTAAGTTGGAGCTGCTTCTTTAAGAACAGCAAAGAACAGAAAGGAAACGGCACATACCAAAAACAAGAATGTGTAAAAGAATATTACAGAGATTGTCAGAGAGCCAAATCAAGAATGAACTCCCCTTCACAATTGCTACCAAAAGAACAAAATACATAGGAATACAGCTAACAAGGAAAGTGAAGGACCTCTTCAGGGAGAACTACAAACCACTGCTCAGGGAAATCATAGATGACACATACAAATGGAAAAACATTCCATGCTCATGGACAGAAAGACTCCATATCGTGAAAATGGTCATACTGCCCAAAGTAATGTATAGAGTCAATGCTATTCCCATTAAACTACCATTGACATTCTTGACAGAATTAGAAAAAAACTATTTTTAAATTCATATGGAACCATAAAATAGCCTGAATATTCAGGAGAATCCTAAGCAAAAAGAACACAGCTGTAGGCATCACAATACTCAACTCCAAACCATACTGCAAGACTACACAACCAAACCAGCATGGTACTGGTACAAAAACAGACATATAGACCAATAGAACAGAACAGAGAACTTAGAAATGAGACCAGACACCTACAGCCATCAGATCTTTGACAAAGTTGACAAAAACAAACAATGGGGAAAGGATTCCCTATTTAAAAAATGGTGTTGGGAAAACTGGCTAGCCATACGCAGAAAATTGAAACTGGACCCTTTCCTTTCATCTTAGACAAAAATTAAGTCAAGATGGATTAGAGACTTAAATGTAAAACCCCAAACTATAAAAACCCTAAAAGAAAATCTAGGCAATCCCATTCAGGACATAAGCACAGGCAAAGATTTCATGACAAAAATGCCGAAAGCAATTGCAACAAAAGCCAAAGTTAACAAATGGGATCTAATTAAACTAAAGAGCTTCTAATTAAACAAAATAAACTATCATCAGAGTGAACTGACAACCTATAGAATGGGAGAAAATGTTTGCAATCTATCTATCTGACAAAGGGCTAATATCCAAAATCTACAAGGAATTTAAACAAATTCAAAAGAAAAAAACAACCCCATTAAAAAATTCACAAAGCACATAAACAGACAATTCTCAAAAGAAAACATTCATGTGGCCAAAAAAGATATGAAAAAAAGCTCAACATCACTGATCATTAGAGAAATGTAAATCAGAACCACAATGAGATATCATCTAGTGCCAGTGAGAATGGCAATTATTAAAAAGTCAAGAAACAACAAATGCTGGTGAAGCTGCAGAGAAACAGGAATGCTTGACACTGCTGGTGGGAATGTAAATCAGTTCAACCATTGTGAAGATAGTGTGGTGATTCCTCAAAGATCTAGAGGCAGAAATATCATTTGACCCAGCAATCTCACTAGTGGGTGTATATCCAAGGAAATATAAATCATTCTATTATAAAGATACATGCATGTGTATGTTCACTGCAGTACTATTCACAATACCAAAGACATGGAATCAACCCAACTATTCATCACTGATAGACTGCATAAAGAATATGTGGTACATATACACCATGGAATACTAGGCAGCCATAAAAAGGAATGAGATCATGTCCTGTGCAGGGACACGGATGGAGCTGGAAGCTGTTATCCTTAGCAAACCCACACAGGAACAGAAAACCAAACACTGCATGTTCTCACTGATAAATGAGTGCTGAACAATGAGAACAATGGACCCAAGGTGGGGAACAACATGGTATCCAGGCAGTATGGGTCACCAATGGTGCATGTTTAAGACTGTGTGATGAATAGCTGAATGATGACATATCCCATCAATGTATTTATTTGGCTCTTTATATATCATTTGGAGATAATGCCAAAAGCATACCTTTGAAGTGGTAATAAATGCTAAACCATTTCAAAATGGCTGTTTGCCACACACACCTCCCTGCTCATGTACACATGAAGCAGATTACTGCAAACTGAATGTGGGAAGCAATAGATAGTAGGGTAGATTTTAAAGAGCTACCAGAACTAAGCAAAAATGGGAGATGAGACAAATCATGAAGATCCTTGCAGCTATGCTCAGAAATTTGAAATAAGAGCAACAGAGATCTCAAGAGTTCCCTTCTCTGAAAAAAAGATAGTGACAATGACAAGCCAATACTTGCATTTTCCCATTCTTTATGTCACTTTCTTATAAGACTGTGATCTCCTAAAAATATTGAGTGGACTCAGAACTAAATGCCAAATCATCGTGTACCCAACAAACAAGATGACAAAAACATTGAAAAATAGCCTTAGTTGAATAACTTGGGATGTGGAATGATCTGGCTTAAAGATGGAATTTTGGCTTATGTTGCATATGAAAAATGTTCAAGAAAATGCTCAGCACAGGAGGTTTGCACAAATTCTGATGTAGATAAAGAATCTTAGGATCCCACAGGTTCTGCTGTTCTTCTACAAGCTTCCACCATCATCATTCACTCTGACATAAGCTACAAGGGATTTGGCTGGCGATGTCTCTCCCTCTTCTGCTGCCATATCTTTACCCTAGCAGGTATGGCTCCTGGTGATAGATGTCATAAACATGCACAGACAGCAAGAACATAAAAAGGTTGTGATGTCTGAAAGAAAAAAATAGGGAGAGTGATGCTAGCTGTCAACGAATGTGATGATCAAGCCTATTTTCTTATACTTGTTAATAACTTCAGACTTTTTAAAGAAAAAGGGAGTATGCATTTGGAAACATTATCAGGAAGAATAACCTTTAATTGAAGATAGTGTATCTGACAGTAAGTCATGGATGAATTTTTAAGAGGAAGGAATACTACTATAATGAGCTCTATAAACTGGAAAAAATCATGAGGTAGTTGACAGGTTTTCAAGCATTAAAACTTTCCTTTTAGCCTTGAGTCATAGAGTTTGATTCTTTCGGGCTTGATCAGGCACTGACAGGGCTAACATGTTAATTCTCACCACAGTTGACTGAATAGATTAAGAAAGATTTAAAATATATCTGACATTTCTAGAAGTCATGCAAATATAAAATGGTTTGAAATTTTGATTTTTACTTATCTTGACTAATTTTATTTTTTGCATGGAATTGAAAGATCTTATTTAAATAAAATGATGGAATTTTACAATTCAATTGTTGATGAGTAATATAATAGAATTTTTTAAAGCCAATTCAAAATAGTAGATAGGGTAGAGGTAGTGAAATGCAAACATTGAACTCTGAGGTCTTTGCAATAATGATTAGACTCAGACACTTGCAAGGGCCCTGAAATGGTAATTTGCTGGGCTTTGTTTAAGAGACGCAGTTGTGAACTGCAGTTTGAGTGACCGTTCCCATTATGACTTCTGTTTTGACCTTAGAGTTTCTAGCTCTGCCCAGTTCTTAAAGAAAGAATGCATCTACTCTGTTTATTAGACTCATGAATGAATCCAAAGCAGCATAAATGGCAACTCCGTATCATGGTATAGAAGTTTCTCCATCACAGAAGGACTCAGTGGCTCACACCTGTAATCCCAGCAATTTTGAAGGCTGAGGCAGGTAGATTACTTGAGGCCAGGAATTCGAGACCAGCATGGGCAACATGGAGAAACCCTGTTTCTACCAAAAAATAAAAAGTGTCTTCTTCATTTCTGCCTTTTCTAAGTTATTGTTTTCATTAAGATAATTCAACTGTAATTGTATTATGAGTTGCTACTGCCATTCACCCACATTGGTTTTACATATATTAATCTATTTTTAGGTGAAAGTGGAAGTTCACCAAGGGCAGCATTTTTTATTATGACTCACAATAAGAAATGTATGTCAACTTAATATATTTAAATTTATAATATCAATACATATTAATAAAAATTATCTAAGACTTTTATATATAAAATATATAAATATCTATATAATATTTACATATAAATTACATAATTATGAAATGAAAGTCTCACAAAACAAGCCTTATTCTTGCCACTAGTGATGCCCACTGACAGGACCCCATAGGGTGTGCAGCACTCCCAAATCAGTGTGTCAACACTATTCTGGCAGCCCCATCTCATACAATTCCACAAAAGAAATATTGTGCCAGTAAGCAAGAGTAACTCCCTTACCAGGCCACCTCTTGGAACAGGGTTCAGCCCCAGAGCCCCAGGATGACCCCAAAGGCATGAGTTTCAACTCTTTGGGGGCATCTGGTTGACACTAGCTGAGAGTGAAGGGTTGCAGAATAGAGCAGTCCAAAAAGGAGGAGTAAGAAATGGGAACTGTGGGAGTCCCTGACCAGCACTGCTGGCCCCAGCTAGTCCTACACACTGTGAGGAAGCCACGGCACTCAGTGGTGGGAAGAGATGCTGAGAGTTCTGCCCTCTATTTTACTCTATGCTATTATATTTCACAATTTTAAAATGTCTTGTGACCCTCTAGATAGACAATTTCCAATCATTGCATGCCTTTCAGTCTTTCCATTCAGTGTCCTGGGAGAGAGAATTTGGTCAACCAAGTTTGAATAGTGTCTATGTCTGCACTAATCAGCAGTGGACAAGGGGAAAGGAGAGTGGGATATTGTGGCCATTTTCCATCCCAAAGCTTCTGGATGAAAGGGATGAATTTCAGCGGTGGGTATCCTGGAGGCCAAGCAGCCACCCTAGATGGCATTTACTAGAGAGACAAATAACCTGAGGATTTTGGACCCCAGGCCTAACTTGCTCAAGGGCTCTAGTTCAAAGGATGCTGACAAGTAAGTAGTATATGATTTATGGGAGGAGAACCCAAGAAATAAAAGGATGAGTAATTTACTCAGAGTCACATGGGGAAGAGACAAGGCTAGATCCAGGTCTCTCATTCCCAGTCCATGACACCTTGTTACTTATTCAATGCAATGGACCCAGAAATCTATTGGCATTAAAACTGCTTCAAAAACAAAACCCCCCACACATAATCCTAGTTAGTATGATGCTCTTCAAAAAGCTGTCACTGCTGCATATCTTACGTAGTATGATGTGTGTCACTGCTGCGTATCTTATGTAGTATGACGTGTGTCACTGCTGCATATCTTACGTAGTGTGATAAGTATGTCACTGCTGCATATCTTACGTAGTATGATGTATGTCACTGCTGCATCTCTTACGTAGTGTGGTAAGTGTGTCACTGCTGCATATCTTATGTAGTGTGATAAGTGTGTCACTGCTGCATATCTTACGTAGTGATAAGTGTGTCACTGCTGCATATCTTACGTAGTGTGATAAGTGTGTCACTGCTGCATATCTTACGTAGTATGACGTGTGTCACTGCTTTGTATGTTATGTAGCGCTACAAGGGCTTGTTTGATCATTTGCTCTGGTACTCATATAGGTCCAGCAGTCTGTAATTTCCTGTGACACTTCTTTTTCCTTTTTATTAGATTGGAAACGAATTTCCCTTCTTTCATCTTCAGAGGTTTTTTTAATGTCCTTTATAATTCCTCAAAATGATTGAATAGTGGATCTGTAGTGACAGCAGTAAAGCAATTTGTGATCCTTCAAAAAGATGCAGTGCAAGTAAAAATTATTACTCTGTGTTAACAAAGTAACATATGACACCTAATATATATTACTCTGATCCTCGTGTCCATAACTGACTTTTCCAGAATTATGACTATGAAAGTATATCTTTAAAATGTGAAACAGACATTGGTCAAACTGGAAAGAAATATTTGTATACTTTTTTTTTTAAGAGTCAATGGGGTTATAGCCATAGGCATTTGTGGAAGCATTAACTGCTTCTGGGTGAGAACATTTGTGGCCCCAAGTTAAGCTTTCTATTTTTCTTTCTGTCTCTTGCAGAGCCCTGGTAAAAAGACTTTTTTTGTTTTGTTTGTTTGTTTGTTTTGAGATGGAATCTCACTCTGTTGCCTAGGCTAGAGTGCAGTTGTGCTATGCTGTCTCACCACAACCTCTGCCTCCCAGGTTCAAGCGATTCTTCTGCCTCAGCCTCCTGAGTAGGTGGGACTACAGGTGTGTGCCACCATACATGGCTAATTTTTTTGTATTTTTAGTAGAGACGGGGTTGGCTAGGCTGGTCTTAAATTCCTGACCTCATGATCTGTCTGCCTTGGCCTACCAAAGTGTTGGGATTACAGGCATGAGCCATCATGCCCAGCAGAGATTTTTTAGTAAACAGATAAAAACCCAAGACAAGAGCCCTCACTTGATACGAATTTATTATGACCACCTTACACTTGCTGACTACCCCATGATATCTCCGCAATGAAGAGTAACGCTTTTAAAGTATCTGTGGTGCACGTGTTCTTACTCATAGGCGGGTGATGAAGAATGAGAACACATGGACACAGGAAGGGGAGCATCACATACTGGGGTCCGTTGCGGGGGGCAAAGGGAGGGACAATGAGGGGGTTGGGATGCCGGGGAGGGATAACATGGGGAGATATGCCAGATGTAGATGAAGGGGGGATGGAGGCAGCAAACCACCTTGCCATGTGTGTACCTATGCAACAATCCTGCATGATCTGCACATGTACCCCAGAATCTAAAGTACAATACAAATAAAAAAGTATCCATGGTGTGTGGTGTGTGTGTGTGTGCGTGTGTGTGTTTCAGAACAGATGTTTTAGTTCAGAACTTAGGTGACTGCTCCTTTTAGAAAATGAAGGTGCCAGTAGAAACTGAAATACAAGGAACTCAGCTAGTGGTCAGAAAGGAACTTAGCTGGACGTAGCGACTGTTTTGTCAGAAGTTAGTATCTGGTTGTCACTGTCATTCAGAAATCTCTGGTTTTTGCTTCAAAAGTCTGAACACAGTTTTATTTTAACTCTCCTCTCACATTTATTCCTATCACTTGTTTTCCATAGAAAGGGTTTCAAATGATTCCATATTTTCTAAACCTTAACTGGATTTAGTTCTCCCCTTGGTGACTGAAAAGACAGCAACCTATGCACAATGCAACTGTTACCCTTCTCCCACTCAACAAAAATCTCTTCCCTTAGTTTTTGAAGAATGAACTTGAGCTGCTTCCTAAAATTATCACTCGCTACTAGGAACTAAGTCATTGAGAGTACTGAGCAAGAATTTTTTATCAAGGTAAGGACCAAATAAACTCAAAAAAACTTCCCAGGATGAAAGGGAGCGAGTTCTCTATTTGTCCTTAAGTCATTCTCTGCTCATGAAGCTAAACTGCCTTCCAAGGAATTTGCTGTCCCTTTGAAGGCCTCACTTATTTTAACCTAACAGTGGACTATAGGGCCGTTCTATTGTTCTGCTAGTTCTCTCTGCAACTTTCCTTTTCACATTGAAATTGAGGACAGAACAAGATAACCTACACAGGCAGGAATTCGGAGTGCTTAGCTGACTGGTAGTAACAGAATACAGATGTCTGTGGGTGTCCAGACAAATTATTGGTCCCAACTCACCAAAAATATTCCACTACCTCCAGGAGTAAAGCTATTACTTTCTGAGAAGAGTTTCCTGTAGGGAACAAGCCATGAGGGGTTGGTTTTTCACTGAAAAATATCAGATGGTTCCCCAGGGTGGGGCACGAATGTCTCCCTTAGGAAGCTATTACCTCCAGGATGAGTTATCAACAAACCATTCTCTGTATTTGGTCTAATTAAACGATATACATTTTTGGGGGTTGGGTATAAAACAGAGATGCTGACATGCCAGTGTTTATGCTGCTGACACAAATGTTCTGAGTAGAGCTAATATAAGCGGTGCTGACACAAACCTTCTCCTTGAGAACAGCTGCTAGAGGTGTTTTGCTTTTCCACTATCTTCCAGTGGATTAACTTTAAGCATTGTCTGGGCTAAGAGTTGAAGCATCTTCTACTGAGATTTAATTCCCTAATATAAAAAATTAACCTACTGATTTCTCAATTATTTACTTCTTTCATGTTAATGACTATTTAAATTAAAGCATGTGTTATTTTAAAATTCAGTATTAGATGAAGAATGCAATACTAATTATTTTTATACTAGAGGCTTAGTTTGCAGAGCTCCAAAGATGACAAAAGTTCATTTAGTTTGGAGTGGAAAACGGAGGCATGACTATTATTGCATATAAGTTATGTAACAGATTTCATGTTAATGTGACTTGTGAAATACCTAGTTAACTGACAATTAACTGCCACTGCTGATAATTTTGCAGATTAATCGATGAAAGGTATAAGTGTTCCTCAAGGAGAATTGCACACATATTCAATACACATGTATTTAAAGGGTTTGGGACATTCTAAAGTCATCTCTGAACCAGATCAAGAACCTCCTTCATTGATTCTTTTATGTGATCAAAGATGCATTTGCCTCCTACATTTGGTGATACATTATCCCCAGGAAGTCTTTTAGAAAATGACATCTTCACCCACAGTGTCTTTCTTTAGTAATGATAATCAAAGATTTTGTGAATTAGTAGGATTTACTGGCTGTTGAGTGCATATCAGTTCAAATCCTCCAAGAAGCTGATGCCAAAACAGGATTAGATACACAGGAAATAGATGGGAGGAAACTCCCGTGAAGGATAAAGGAGGAAGTAGCAGGAAGTGGCAGGTGAGCCTTCAGACCTGAAAGCCTTAGAAGTCCCACATCAGTCAAGATGGCCTGATGGCCTGCCTGGGGCAACCGCACCTGCTCTGTCTCTACCTGGAGAAGCCTGGAAGAAACATGGCCTGGGCCTGAGTGCCATGGTGAACTCAAAGGAGCAGCAGTTGGAGCTGTCAGTCAACTGCGCTTCCCATGCAGGGTCTCTTAAAAGGAGGTGCAAGGAGTGGTTTCCATGGCTACCAGAGGGGAAAAGAGGGTCCTTGTAGGTGCAAAAGTACAAGTTACTCTCTTCTTTTCTATTCCCACTCACATTTTGACAGCTACTCCTCTTTGGCCGTTATGGCTTGGCCAGCCAAAGTGTCACACAGGGACAGGTAATATGGTATCTTATGCCTTCGTTTTTTTTCTCTCAGTACAATATACACAGGCATCGTAATTGCTCCATAAGGGGATGTGGTGGAGGTTGAATAAAGCAGCTTTATAACACAAACTTTACCTTTTGCCCTGGGCCAATGAACAACAACATCATCACCAACACAATAAGATATTAATATTTAAGGGTGAAGACCATGATACTCATCAAAATCATATAGAAGCCATGCTAATATCAAGAGTCTCTTCCAGCTTGTGGTCTCAGTAGGATTAAGTCCTAAGAACGATGTCCAGTTTTCATCTCACTCCTGTTCCACCCAAGACCAAGAGGGCTACGGGACCTTTCTCTCATGTCCACTCCATGGGGCAAGAACAAGCAAAAGACAATGGAGGACTCTTTTCCCTGAACAGTGGAACAGGAGGTGGGCTACTCTCCTCTGGGTTGTGTTCCCCGGGGAAGTGAGATGCAGGAGAAATGCGCTGGTGGGGGAGAACAAAGAGGTCTGAGAGAGTAAAGGGGCAGGGACAGGGCAGGGCCCTCAAGAGAGCTACCCTGTGGTAGTAAAGTGAAATGCTCCCAGGATTTGAGTGGTTTTAGATAATTTATTCACACATGTAACAAATAATTATGCGGCAGTTGGTACATACCAGATAGAGTTCCGGGTGCTTGGGACATGTATCATTGAACAAAACAACATTTTTGCCTTCTCATAGCTTATGTTCTAGCAGGGAGATGCTAACATGTAAATAAGTGATAAAATACATAAGCAAATTATGTCTAAATAAATACGTAAACTGCAGCTTAAAATTGATTTTCAGCAGGAGTCACCTCATGTGCAATTACTAGAAGCAGAAGTCTCTTTCTCAGATTTCTTGTCACTTTTAAACTGCTTTCACCTGGGATTCCTGTTTCTTCTCCTGGGAAAGAAACATTTCCTTTGGAGAAATCTATCTAGTATAGTTTTTAAAAAGTCACTGACAGAGTGAGATGTATTATTTAATATCTTTGATCTCGGAAAAGCCTGTTTTTTAACTGGATTTTAATAAACTTCCCAAAACTGGTTCAGAACATGTATTTCAAATATAATTGGCTAAAACCAAATTAAAACACACAGGTCTTCAATCTGAAATTCAGTAGACTATACCTACCTGGAGATGGGCATGGTGCTGGATAAAGAGTCACGAGCCTCACTGATTATGATCTAAAATCCAGACCTCCTCGGTAATAAATAGGGGATGAGGCAATAAAAAGTACTCAACTGCGAGAAAGGCAGACATTTCAATTCTCCTTTTGCTACATTAAACAATACAGCCTGCAATCTAGAGTGCCAGGAGGAGAAAGCCAAGTAAGAAATAATGACTTCGAGTGTGTAGGGCTCACAATTAAACCCTAACCCCAGCCCTACAGCAGCTGAGCATACGCAATTCCAACTGGATTTGATGGTAGTGCCTCCTCTGCCCACCCCACCCACTCTTCTCAGGAATTCTTTAAGGTCTTCTGGGTTTATCTTATTAGGATGAAACCCTCCAAATTAGTTGATTCATAATGAGATTTAAATGATATACTTTAAAAGAAAGGATAAATAAATCACTGAACTACTTCTCCACCCCCAACCTTAGGCTTACACAGAGATTGTATTTTTAATGTCTTAAATTAAAAAGCAAAAATTATCTTAGTAGCTGTGGACAGCTGAAACTTCAATGTAATTTGATTAAGCCAACATTCAATTAGAAGACAATGTAGGTCACAACTAGAAATGATTTACAGGATGTACAGCAAGATCCCTCTGCCCTGTTATGACTAATATTGTGAAGAGCAGGCTGCACTCACTCTCCTCACCCCCTCTCCCCACTGGCTTTATCTCCATTCTGCCGCCACTGTTCTAGTGAAGCTGCCCTCTCCGACCTTACAGTGGCAATGTAACCATCAATCCTTCTCTAGCTCAGACTCAACATTCTTCACTTTTGGTCTCATTTCTTGGTTCCCATGGCACTGCCTTTTCTTGGATTACTTAATCTGGTCTCTTGTCAGATTCCTTTCACTTCCTTCTCTTCTCTTCCTCATGTCTTAGAGACAAAACCCCAAATACAGTTATTTGCTGTAATCCCTGAACTTAAAGTTTCAGTTCTAAATACACAGCTATCTTCTAAAATCTACAAATTAATGTCCACCTTCATGTCAAGTTCAAAAGTCTGAAACAGAAATTAATTTCCTTTCCCTTTTCCTTCTCTTCCTATGTTTACAGTATCTTCTATGTTCTCTCAGAAAACTTGGTCAGAATCATCTTCAAGTTGCTCTTCTCTCTCAGTTCCTATATTTAATTACCCATCCAATCTGCTATTCTATTTTAATAATTGTGAATTTCTATTCCCAGTCCCACCTTCCATATCTAGGCCCATATGAGACTTTCTGTCTGGATCATTACAAGGGCCTTTTGACTGGAATTCCTCTCTTTTTTTTTAAGAAATCCTGTTCTATTTCATATTACGTGCCAGTGTTGTGCTAGGAGCTTGGGGTATGAAAGGAATTAGACTACCTTTCTTTGAAGAGCTCACAGTCAGTGGGAAAGACGGATGTGAATAATGTTCACCTCCGTATTCCGTGCTGAGCATTGTACACATAAATACAGTCCTAGGTGGTCCAGAGAGTGGGTAGTTAATTCTGCCTGCAGGAGGTGGACAGGGAGTCAACAAGAGCTTATGCAGAGAAAGTGACTTTGGGGTTGGGTTTAGGGATGGATAGTATTTAAGCAGAGGGAGAGTCGTGGGGAAGGAACTTCTGTTTCAAGAGGACATTACTTCCCACAGACATCAGGGAGTATGGTGTGTTTCATAGTCTGGTGACCACTGAACACAGACCGTGAGGTAGGTACTGGGTGGACGTGAGGCCAGAAAGCAGATTGAGCCAGATCATGAAGTGCTTCCAATAAGGGATGCGGGTTTTGTTCTACAGATATTTTAGAACCATGAGTTTCACTTCCCACATCTAACGAAACATTAAGTTCTGGGTGGACTCAACAAACTAATACTCTATACTATTTTCTATTCTCTCCAATTCCATTGATCTTGTCTTATTTCTGGCTCTATTTTTGGAGGATCCTAGTTAAATTTCCCTTCACAAGAATGAGGACATCTCTGTATCTCATCCTCACCATTTAATTAATGATATTTTCCCTCTCTTATAGAAAATAAATGTAACTTGGTAATGTAAGGCAGTATCAGGATCTGTCTACAAATTTTCTAGAAGGCAATGTATACATAAAGTTATACATCTTGCATTTAATTTTCACTAAATTCCTGTGATAGAACTCCGTATCTAGAAACTTTGCTTGCTCATTTTAATTTGGCTACTAGGGAATGGAAAGGTATTTCCATATGGGTCCATGGCACTGAATACAGGTGTTCAGCAACAGAACACCTGCCGCTGAACTTGGATGTAGATGGTGAGCAAAGCCCTCCATATCTTCCTATTCAGGAGGAGTTGCCACATGTCCTCAGGGGCTCCCTGGCTGCTTTAGCTATTGATGTACCCCATGTAGACAAAAGGGTACAAAAGTAAGTTTGCTAATATCTAACTGTTGCCTTGAGTAGAAAACAAAAAAAATTACAGAACAAACCTTTAGCTAATTTCAAAATATCCCTTAGTGTTTGAAAACTTTGTCTTATTATTTACTATACAGAATCAAAGTAGGTCTATCTCAGAAAAGGGAACATCCTTAATGTTGGAGAGCCTTTAAAATAGGCTCTTACTGTGTCTAACCGAGATTATTGTGCTTATCAACTGATGGTGTCCCCATCTCCTCTCTTTCTCCTCCAGTTACTTTACATTCTTTCTGATTTTGCTGTCCAAAATGCATACTGGCCACCTTTATGTTTAAACACTCTAGTTTACTTCCTCTTGTTTCATAAAGTCCAAAATTGCTAGATATGGCCTACCTCCCTCTCCACCCGCAAATCACCTATCTTTACCTAACAACGGCACATGAAATTTCTAGAAATATCCCCCCAAATATATGGGAACTGTATAATTTGTGCCTCTATCAAATATTCACTTTTCTCTCTCTTTATTTTTTTCATAAAACAGGGCCTCACCCTCTTGCCCAGGCTGGTCTGGAACTCCTCTTTATACAGTGTTTGTGGAGCCCATGGATTGATTTCTGAAGGTCCTCGAACATCCTGAAATGAATACTTATTTTGAGTAAGATATACATTATAGCATTTTTTAGGAGGATAAGCTCCATATCTTTTGTAAGATTTTCCAGTAAGTCTTTAAAAGGTTAAGAAACACCATAAATCTGTTGAGAGCTAAGACACAGATGACCAAATTTGACAGAACAATATACCAAGTAAGAATAAAGGACAGTGTTGCAGAGTCTGATTATCAAGCATGGAATCTCATTTATAAAATGTGAAAACTAAGGCCCAGGGAATTTTAATGATTTGCCTGAGTTCATTTACAAACTAAACTACACAACTTAGATTTAATTGTGCAATGTCTTTTCTGTTGTTTGCTTTTTCGTGTTTTTATTGTTTTATTCAATTAGAATAGAGTGGAAGATACTTAAAAGCAGCAACTATGCCTTGAAATAATAATTATGATGGTGATGACGATGAAAGAGATGATTTTAGAGGAAATTATTAATAAGAAACATGTCTAAGACCAAGAAATACACAATTCCGTAGTGCTTATTCTTACATATTTAGAGTACTCAATTTACCTGGTAAAAATCCTGGATAATGAGAATTTACTGATTTAAATAAAGTGCATCCAATAAGTCAGGCAATTTCCAGATAACAATGTGATTTTTTTAAAAAGTGAAATACTCTTGAAATGTTGGATCTACTAATTTGCAGATCTGAAAACGTTTTTCATATGGTACCCCATTGATTTATAAATTGCTTAAAGAAAGAAGATGAAATTTATCTAAAATATATTTTGTTAGGCTGTGGGAAGCAGAAGAATCTGCTTTACATTTTTGTTAAACCTTCACTAGGTAGTTCAGATCTCATTGTCGAGTTTACTGATTTTATAAAAGGTTTTAGAAATGGTATTATGTTGTCAGAGAACTAAAGTGCCCTCTACTGTTTCTTCTCTGTCGTTACAACCAGTTTTCTGTTAAGATACTTGATTTAATAGAAAAGTTGTCAGCATATATTCGTTTCTGATAAAGATTCTCAGTATATATATAAAAAAATCACTGAATAAGCATTTTGAAGCATTTACATGTTTTATAAATTGACCAGCAAATAAAATCCTACATATTTGCTTTAAAACCGTCAGATCTTTGAGACTTGTTTAAAAAAAGAAAAAAAAAATCTACATATTTGCCTTAATCATATTTTTGTCACTTTTACCTTAAAAATTCAAATTCCACTTTATAAAACACATTTCTACTTTTTGGCATTGGTTTCAATTCATTTTTCACAGCGTAAATTTTGTTTACTATTTTGACAGTAGCTTTTTTTAAGAAGATGGCCAAAACAGATGTATTTTCAATTTAAATATTCAGAAGCATAAGGAAATTAAGAAGGGTCAATTACTATTTTCTGAATGTAATTAATGAAATTTATAACTGAGAAAAAAATCCTCTTGTTAAGGTGTCATGTTATTAACTTAAAAACAGAATCATCTTATGAATTTATATATTTACTTGTTGTAAACTTCAATTTTGACTAATAATTATGCATGTCACTTCCCTTCACTAAAGTATTCCAAGTTAGCTCTGAGTTAGGTCATTTCAACCACCATTACTTACAGCATCATTAAAAAATAAATAAATGTTGTTTCCCAGTCTTAAAATTTCAGCTATCTACATGCTTAGAGGCCTAGGATCTGTAGAGAACACTCTTTTACAGGTTCATAAGTCTAATTAGTTCAGAAATGTTTCTCCCTTTCTCAATCTCTTTTTCATAGGACTTTTCCATCATTGCCAAGGTTTTAAAAATTTCCTAGCTTTTGGTAGCTACTCAGTTCTTGCACAAAGACACAAATCTTGGCTGCTGGCCTTTTGGCGTCTGCTAATTTTTTTTAGACCTCAATTGAACTTTCAGTCTGTTCATTGGAACTTCAGAGGATGACAATGGAAACAGCTCCTATTTGTCTTTTCACCCTTCACTTTTAATCCTTTCCATAAGCCACTTGAAAGTACAGTACTAGGTAGTTTAAGGATAGAGAGGGAGAAGAAAATTTATTTTCCATTCATAATCCTTTCAGTCTCCCATTTTCTTTTCATCCAAAGAAAAGCAAATTAAGCAACTAAACATTAAAACTGGTGATATTCTAGCTCACGTAACTAAGATTGACCTTGGGTGAGCTTCAATCTTATAATGCAGTCATTTGAGCCTCTTCTGTTATGCCAGAATTAATCTATAGAAGTAGCCATGAACGTTCATACAAAAAAGGGGGAAATGGCTTAACAGTGTGAAGCAAAAGCAAGAAGTGCATGCTAGAAAGTTGGGAGCTCACACTTAAAAAAACTACAGAACTCAAAATTTGCCATAACGTGCAGGTCCTTTGTGGGCCTGTAAATCAGGCAGTTAACACCTTATCTGAACCCTGGGAAGAATAATTTTCAGTTGCTTTTCCTTGCCCTCACTAACTCTTCTACAAGGGAAGAAGCATACCCTGCCTGCTTGGTGACTGCTCAGACACTGCTTCCCAAGTCGAACACGTCTGGATCAGAGCTCAGACCTGTCTCCGCATAGGTATAAAGGCCATCGGCCTTGGATGGCAGCAATTCTGGGTGATTGGGTAACTCTCCTTCAAATAGGTTGCCCCAGGGATTGGGACACATGATTGTGGCTGCTAATTTAAACTATAATCTTCACTCAAATCCTATTGGTAGTAAAAATGTTATGTTCATTTCTGGAAGATGTTAGAGGGCCAGTTTATTATAGTGCCATTTGTCTCTGGTGTATTTTTCCCTATGCTCTGAGGGCAGATGCATTGTCAGCTACTGAGTTTGTGGGGCCAATAAGCTTCAGCAAATTCACACTGTAAATCCTCTTGACCAATGAGTTTTTATCCATGCTATACTGAGTGTATTCTGCAACGTAAGCTATTTAATTTGCTGTTGCTTCTGTTTCTGACATTTATTTTGTGTTCTAGAAAAACTTCCAGATCTATAATGTCTGACAAGACCATACGGGAGTAGAAATGTGGATCCAATTACAAATAAGGGAAGCTTACTTACTATGATGGCTATTAAGATCCGAGTTTTACATTGCCTTTAAAGAAGTGTTTGCAGGAACACAGGATAAAGATAAATGACAATTTGGGATTGGTGGAAGTTCTTTAATATCCTGAGGATTACTATAAACTTCATGGAAGCCCAGGAAGACTGGCTGACAATTGTATCAATAGTAAGTGGAAGAAACTATGGCTGGCTTCCTAGGATTTGAAGGGAAGAGGGACATATATGTTGGATGCCACAGGTAGCCCGTTTCCTCAGGAGCAAGCTACCCTGTCTGAGCCTTGGAATCAGATATTTCTCCTAGAAGCCCTGGCTCCTTTTCGTTGAGAACCATGTTAGGGTGTTAGGTTTGCTCACGGCTACTCTGGTCTTTGCTACTTGGCTTTCTCAGTAAAGAGAGTTAGGAAGGCTATGTATATATAAACACACATACACACATGCATAGACATGCACACCAATAAACAGACATGGGTAAATATACATATGCATGTATCTGTGCACATAAATATACATATATTTTAGAAATCATGAGTTCAAGTCAAAACTTCAGTTCCAATACACTCCCAAAGTGTACTTTCTTGCCTTCCAGCATTCCATTTTTGTACATCCCTTCTTCCACAGCGAGAACTTCTAACCACATCAACCTATTTACACATTTGTACAACTCTGGTATACCTGAAGTAGGTTTGGAATTGCTTTGCCAATGCCATTACAATAACAAATCTTGCAGTTCCTCTTCCCCTCCTACCCCAAGAATAAAGGGATATAGTTAGATACTGTGTTTTTAAGTTACTTTAGTTGTTCTTTCCTTCTTCCTTTACTTTCCTTTAGTATGGCTGTGCTGTTCATTTGAAATGTAATTAGGTTAATGTATTTTAGTTTGCTTTCAGTTTTGGCACTTCCTTCTTACTCATATTGATTTTATTTTTGGAATATGTAGAATATTAACATGCTTTCAAAAGTCAAACTGTACAAAAAAGGTATAATCAGAGATGTGTCACTTCTTTCTGTATTCCTTCTATCCAGTTTCCCCAAACCCTTAAAGGCAACTAACTTGCTTTCTGATTTGTGCTTATTATATAAATAATAATCATTTATATGAATCTAAAAAATGTCCCTTCTTTTATACACAAAGTTAGCATAATATATATATGGACATTTTGCTTTTTTCCCCCTAATTAAGTCTCCCAGAAATCATTCCATAACAGTAAATAGTGTTCCTCCTTATTCTGTCTTATAGCTGCATAGTACTCCATTTTCTGTATGTACCATAGTTTATTCAACCAATATTCTATGCTTGACAATTAAAGACAGTACTCTATGAATAACTTAATACATATGTGTTTTCATACTATTTCAGATTATTAAAGATATGCATTTGAAATAAATTCATAGAGGGATTTCTGTGTTGAGATTTGGGTATATGTAGTTGCTTAGAGACAGCTAAATTCTCCTCCAGAGGAGTTCTACCTATCCGTCAGCAATGTATGGCATTACCTGTTTCTCCACTGTCTTTTCAACAGAATATGTTCTCAAGCTTTTGAATTTTTGCCAACTCTTTGGGTGAAAAAAGGGAATTTCAATGTAGTTTTAATTTGCATTTTTATGTGATGAAAATTAGACATATTTTCATGTGACCAAGGACTATTTTTAAATATTTTTGTTTCTTTTAATAGGATTTTTATGGGTCATTTTCTAAAGGATTTCTAAAGGTCTTTTTTCCTTTTTTTTTCTTTTTTTGTGAAAGTTCTCAAATGAAGTGTGTTAACCCTTTATCTGACATATGTTCTGACTATTTTCTCAGTTTGTCAACTGTCTTTGACTTAAGTGATATTTTTCAGGACATGCAAAATTTTTATTAGGTAGTCAAATTTATCAGTCTTTTATTGTGTATGGGACTTTAGTGATACTTAGAAAGCCTTTCCTTATACACTGGTTTCAGAGGAATTCACTTATGGGGTATTTTCTTCTTTTCAGTACTTGTATAGTTTTACTTTTTATATTTAGATCTCTGATCCATTTGGCATTTATTCTTGGATGTGATCAAAGAAAGGGATCTATTTTTATCTTTTTCCAAACAGCTATCCACTAGTCCCCACACTGTGAAGTAAACAGAGCATTTTTGTTCCAGTGATTTGAGATACCACTTTTGTCATAAATTAAATTTTTATATGTAGCTGGATCTACTTCTGGATGTTTTATTTTATTCCATGTATCTGACAGTGTTTTCTTGTGCCAGTACTTACCATTTAATGAAAGAGCTTTGTAACACATTTTTATACCTGGGAGTAGTTCTGCTTGCCCCCACTACCTCTTCCCAGAGGTCTTCTATTTAGTAGCTTCCTTGCTATTCTTTTGTTTATTTTTCCTATTTTCATATTTAATAAAACTTTTTAATCAGTATGAAGATGACTTTCATTATATCATCATTAATAAATCATACTAAGCCTAAATTGTGAGAACCACATTTATAAACATGGGTTGATAGCCATTTTATTCCTCACTCTGAAATGTAATTTATTTAATCTCTATACAAGTTGCATATAGAAGAAAATTATTTCAGTTTAGTGCAGCCTTGAAATAACGTTTATTTTATTATGTTATTCCTAATATTTCTCTATGCTTAATCTTCATCTTTCACCAACATCACCATTCCCTCACCTACCACCAAGGAAGAAACATGCCACTTGCATGTTCTGATAGCCTCTGCTTCACAGACATAATATCTGTAGTTGAAAACAAGGTTTCATCTAATCACTCTTTGTAAAAATGGAACCCTCAAACGTATCTTTTTATGGACCTAATAATAACTTAATATAATTGTAGTCTACTGCTTCTGCCTTGGTATTGTGTCTACACTAAAGTGTCCCTACAGAAGGCCAGAGAAGATTGACCCAACCCTGATTCCATCATGGTAATCATGCTAGTTTAAATTAGGGCAAGCAAAACTAAGGCCAATTTGACCTACATCAAATCAATGATTCAAAAAATCCTAACTGATAACTGCCAGTGGCCTAGGAAGGTCCATAAGGTTTTAACACTCCAGATCCTAAGTTATGTTTATCATAAGAAATTGTACATATTCATTTGTTTCTGGCCTAAAATTAGCATATCAAAATTTATCTTTTCTATAAGGTCTCACCAAACATTGACCCTTTTTTCCATTAATTCTGGGAAAAAGTTTTATAATCTCAACGATGGCCAGCTAGAATAGTGGATCAATAGAATTGTATACTTCACTGACATAGTCCAAAGCTTTAAAAAATGCAGCTCAAAAGGTGTATCACACCAATTTAGATTCTCAATTTTACATGGCTGTGAAGTAAATGGACTGTTTCATGAAGGCTTAACTTTTCAGTCAGCAAAGATTGCTCTCCATGTTAGAGAACTTTTATTTTAGAAACTTTTGTGATTATTCTTCATGCTGAAACTTTTTTATTAGACTTTAAGTTCTGGCATACATGTGCAGAACATGCAGGTTTGTTATATAGGTATACATATGCCATGGTGGTTAGCTGCACCCATCAAACTGTCATCTACATTAGGTATTTCTCCTAATGCTATCCCTCCCCTAGCCACCCACCCCACGACAGGCCCTGGTATGTGATGTTCCCCTCCCTATGTCCATGTGGTCTCATTATTCAACTCCCACTTACGAGTGAGAACATATGGTATTTGGTTTTTTTTGTTTCTATGTTAGTTTGCTGAGAATGATGGCTTCCAGCTTCATCCATGTCCCTGCAAAGGACATGAACTCATCCTTTTTTATAGCTGCATAGTATTCCATGGTGTGTATGTCCCACATTTTCTTTATCCAGTCTATCATTGATGGGCCTTTGAGTTAGTTCCAAGTCTTTGCTAGCATGAATAGTGTTGCAATAAACATACGTATACATGTGTCTTTATAGTAGAATCATTTATCACCCTTTGGGTGTGTACCCAGTAGTGATATGCTGGGTCAAACAGTATTTTTGGTTCTGGAGCCTTGAGGAATTACCACATTGTCTTCCACAATGGTTGAACTAATTTGCACTCCCACCAACAGTGTAAAAGCATTCCTATTTCTCCACATCCTCTCCAGCATCTGTTGTTTCCTGACTTTTTAAGGGTCACCATTCTAACTAAAGTGAGATGGTATCTCATTGTGGTTTTGATTTGCAATTTCTCTAATTACCAGTGATGATGAGCTTTTTTTCATAGGTTTGTTGGCCACATAAATGTCTTCTTTTAGAAGTATCTGTTCATAACCTTTGCCCACTTTTTGATGGGGCTGTTTTTTTCTTGTAAATTTAAGTTCCTTGTAGATTCTGGATATTAACCCTTTATCAGATGGATAGATTGCAAAAATTTTCTTCCATTCTGTAGGTTGCCTGTTCACTCTAATGATAGTTTCTTTTGCTGTGCAGAAGCTCTTTAGTTTAATTAGATCTCATTTGTCTAATTTGGCTTTTGTTGCTATTGCTGTTGGTGTTTTAGTCATGAAGTCTATATCCATCATGCCTGTGTCCTGAATGGTATTGCCTAGGTTTTCTTCTAGGGTTTTTATGGTTTTAGGTCTTATGTTTAAGTCTTTAATCCATCTTGAGTTAATTTTTGTATGGTATAAAGAAGGGGTCAAGTTTCAGTTTTCTGCATATGGCTTGCCAGTTTTCCCAACACCATTTATTAAATAGAGAGTCCTTTTCCCATTGTTTGTTTTTGTCAGGTTTGTCAAAGCCCAGATGGTTGTCAATGTGTTGGTGTTATTTCTGAGGCCTCTGTTCTGTTCCATTGTTCTGTATGTCTGTTTTGGTGCCAGTACCATGCTGTTTTGGTTACTGTAGCCTTGTAGTACAGTTTGAAGTGAGGTAGCATGATGCCTCTAGCTTTGTTCTTTTTGCTTAGGATTGTCTTGGCTATACAGCTCTTTTTTTGGTTCCATATGAAATTTAAAGTAGTTTTTTCTAATTCTGTGAAGAAAGTCAATAGTAGCTTGATGGGGATAGCATTGAATCTATATATTACTTTGGGCAGTATGGCCATTTTCATGATACTAATTCTGCATATCCATGAGGATGGAATGTTCTTCCATTTGTTTGTGTTCTCTCTTATTTCCCTGAGCAGTGGTTTGTAGTTCTCCTTGAAGAGGTCCTTCACATACTTTGTAAGTTGTATTCCTAGGTAATTTATTCTCTTTGTAGCAATTGCAAATGGGAGTTTACTCATGATTTGGCTCTCTGTTTGTCTATTATCGATGTATAAGAATGCTTCTGATTTTTACACATTGATTTTGTATCCTGAGACTTTGCTCAACATGCTTATCAGCTTAAGGAGATTTTGGGTAGAGACGGTAAGATTTTCTAAATATACAGTCATGTCATCTGCAAACAGAGACAATTTGACTTCCTCCCTTCCTATCTGAATACACTTTCTTTCTTTCTCTTGCCTGATTGCCCTGGCCAGAACTTCTAATACTATGTTGAATAGGAGTGATGAGAGAGGGCATCCTTGTCTAGTGTGAGTTTTCAAAGGGAATGCTTCCAGCTTTTGCCTATTAGATATGATATTGGCTGTGGGTTTGTTATAAATAGCTCTTAATAATTTAAGATATGTTCCATCAATACCTAGTTTATTGAGAGTTTTAGCATGAAGGGGTGTTGAATTTTATCAATGACCTTTTCTGCATCTATTGAGATAATCATGTTTTTGTCATTGGTTCTATTTATGTGATGGATTATGTTTGTTGATTTGTGTATGTTGAACCAGCCTTGCATCCCAGGGATGAAGCCAACTTGATCGTGGCAGATAAGCTTTTTGATGTGCTGTTGGATTCAGTTTGCCAGTATTTTATTGAGAATTTTGCATCAATGTTCATCAGGGATACTGGACTGAAATTTCCTTTTTTGGTTGTGTCTCTGCCAGGTTTTCATATTGGGATGATGCTGGTCTCATAAAATGAGTTAGGAAGGAGTCCATCTTTTTCTATTGCTTGGAATAGTTTCAAAAGGAATGGTACCAGCTCTTTTTGCACCTCTGGTAGAATGTGGCTGTGAATCTGTCTGATCCTGGGCTTTTTTTGGTTGGCAGGCTATTAATTACTGCCTCCATTTCAGAACTAGTTATTGGTGTATTCAGGGATTTGACTTCTTCCTAGTTTAGTCTTGGGAGGGTGTATGTGTCCAGGAATTTATCCATTTCTTCTAGATTTTCTAGTGTATCTGCATAGAGGTGTTTACCATTCTCTGATGGTAGTTTGCATTTCTGTGGGATCAATGGTGATATCCCCTTTAACATTTTTTTATTTTGTCTATTTGATTCTTCTCTCTTTTCTTCTTTATTCATCTGGCTAGTGGTCTATTTACTTTGCTAATCTTTTGAAAGAACTAGCTCCTGGATTTATTGATTTTCTGAAGGGATGTTTGTGTCTCTAACTCCTTCAGTTCTGCTCTGATCTTAGTTATTTCTTGTCTTTGGCTAGCTTTTGAATTTGTTTCTTCTTGGTTCTGTAGTTCTTTTAATTTTAATGTTAGGCTGTCAATTTTAGATATTTCCTGCTTTCTCTTGTGGGCATTTAGTGCTATGAATTTCCCTCTAAACACTGCTTTAGCTGTGTCCCAGAGTTCTGGTATGCTGGGTCTTTGTTCTCATTGGTTTCAAAGAACTTCTGCTTTAATTTTGGTTATTTACCCAGTACTCATTCGGGAGTAGGTTGTTCAGTTTCCATGCAGTTGTGCAGTTTTGAGTCAGTTTCTAAATCATAAGTTCTAATTTGATGGCACTTTGCTCTGAGAGACTGTTATGATTCCGATTCTTTTGCATTTGCTGAGTAGTGTTTTGCTTCCAATTATGTGGTCAATTTTAGAATAAGTACAATGTGGTGCTGAGAAGAATGTATATTCTGTGGACCTTGGGTGGAGAGTTCTGTAGATGTCTACTAGGTCTACTTGGTCCAGAGCTGAGTTCAAGTCTTAAATATCCTTGTTAATTTTCTGTGTTGTTGATCTGTCTAACATTGACAGTGGGGTGTTAAAATCTCCACTATTATTGTATGGGAGTCTAAGTCTCTTTGTAGTTCTCTAAGAACTTGTTTTATGAATGTGGGTGCTCCTGTATTGGGTGCACATATATTTTGGATAGTTAGCTCTTCTTGTTACATTGATCCCTTTACCATTATGTAATGTCCTTTCTTTTTTGATCTTTGTTGGTTTAAAGTCTGTTTTATCAGAGACTAGAATTGCAACACCCTTTTTTTTTTTTTTTTTTTTTTTTGCTTTTTGCATTCCGTTTGCTTGGTAAATAGTCCTCCATCCATTTATTTTGAGCCTATGTGTGTCTTTGCATGTGAGATGGGTCTCCTGAATATAGCAGATTGGTTTTAACTCTTTATCCAATTTACCAATTGGGGTACTTAGCCCATTTGCATTTAAGATTAATATTGTTATGTGTGAATTTGATCCTGTCATTATGACACTAGCTGGTTATTTTGCCCATTAGTTGATGCAGTTTCTTCATCATGTTGATGGTCTTTACAATTTGGTATGTTTTTGCAGTGGCTGGTGCCGGTTTTTCTTTTCCATATTCAGTGCTTCCTTCAGGAGCTCTTGTAAGGCAGTCCTGGTGCCGGTTTTTCCTTTCCATATTCAGTGCTTCCTTCAGGAGTTCTTGTAAGGCAGGCCTGGTGGTGACAAAATCTCTCAGCTTTTGCTTGTCCATAAAGGATTTTATTTCTCCTTCACTTATGAAGCTTAGTTTGGCTGGATATGAAATTCTGGATTGAATTTTCTTTCTTTCTTTTTTTTTTTTTTTTTTTTTTTAAGATGGGGTCTTGCTTTGTTGCCAGGCTGGAGTGCAGTGGTGTGATCTCAGCTCACTGCAACCTCTGCCTCCTGGGTTCAGGTGATTTTCCTGCCTCAGCCACCTGAGTAGCTGGGATTACAGGTGCACTCTACCATGTCCAGCTAATTTTTGTATTTTTAGTAGAGACGAGGTTTCACCATGTTGGTCAGGCTGGTCCCAAACTCCTGACCTTGTGTCTGCCTGCCTCAGCCTCCCAAAGTGCTGGGATTACAAGCATGAGCCAGTGTGCCTGGCCTGAAAATCATTTAAGAATGTTGAATATTGGCCCCCACTCTCTTCTGGTTTATGTGGTTTCTGCAGAGAGATCCACTGTTAGTCTGATGGGCTTCCCTTTGGGGACCTTTCTCTCTGTCTGTCCTTAACATTTTCTCCTTCATTTCAACCTTGGTGAAATCCGATGATTATGTGTCTTGGGGTTGCCCTTCTCAAGGAATATCTTTGTGGTGTTCTCTGTATTTCCTGAATTTGAATGTTGGCCTGTCTTGCTAGATTGGGGAAGTTCTCCTGGATAATATTTTAAAGTGTTTTCCAACTTGGTTCCATTCTCCCTGTCACTTCAGGTACACCAATCAAACCTAGGTTTGGCCTTTCCACATAGTCCCATATTTCCTGAATGCTTTGTTCATTCCTTTTTGTCTTCTTTTTCTGTAATCTTGTCTTCATGCTTTATTTCATTAATTTGATTTCTGATATTCTTTCCTCTGCTTGATCTACTCTGCTATTGATACTTGTGTGTGGTTCACAAAGTTTTTGTGCTGTGTTTTTCAGCTCCATCAGGTCATTTATGTTCTTTTCTAAACTGTTTTTCTAGTTAGCAATTCCTCTAACCATTTTTCAAGGTTCTCAGCTTCCTTGCATTAACTCAGAACATGCTCCTTTAGCTCAGAGGACTTTGTTATTACCCACCTTCTGAAGCCTACTTCTGTCAATTCATCAAACTCATTCTCCCTCCAGTTTTGTTCCCTTGCTGGTGAGGAGTTGTGATAATTTGGAGGAGAAGAGGCATTGTCGTTTTTGGAATTTTCAGCCTTTTTGTGCTGATTTTTCCTCATCTTCGTGGATTTATCTACCTTTGGTCTTTGATATTGGTAACCTTCAGAAAGGGTTTTTGTGTGGATGTTCTTTTTGTTGAAGTTGATGTTATTCTTTTCTGTTTGTTATTTTCCTTTTAACAGTCAGGCCCCTCTGCTGCAGGTCTGCTGGAGTTTTCCAGGGAGTCTACTTCAGACTCTGTTTGCCTGGGTATCACCAGCAGAGGCTGCAGAACAACAAAGATTGCTGCCTATTCCTTCCTCTGGAAGCTTCATCCCAGAGGGACACCCACCAGACACCAGCCAGAGCTCTCCTACCCCCACCAAGCTTCAGCATCCCCAGTCAACTTTGGACTGCTATGCTGGCAGCAAGAATTTCAAGCCAGTGGATCTTAGCTTGCTGGCTCCATGGGGGAGGGTGGGGGGAAATGCTGAGCTAGACTATTTGGCTCCCTGGCTTCAGCCCCCTTTCCAGAATAGTGAATGGTTCTGTTTCTCCGGCATTCCAGGCACCACTGGAATATTAAAAAAAATTAAAAAACTCCTGTAGCTAGCTTGGTGTCTGTCCAAACAGCTGCCTAGTTTCGTGCTTGAAACCCAGGGCCCTGGTGGTGTAGGCACTTGAGGGAATCTCCTGGTCTGTGGGTTGCAAAGATGGTGGGAAAAACGTAGTATCTGGGCCGGAATGCACCATTCCTCGTGGCAGCCCCTCATGGCTTACTATGGCTGGGGTAGTGAGTTCCCTGACCCCTTGCACTTCCTGGGTGAGGCAACACCCCACCCTGCTTCTGCTCACCCTCCATGGGCTGTACCCTCTGTCTAACCAGTCTCAATGAGATGAGCCAGGTACCTTAGTTGGAAATACAGAAATCGTCCGCCTTCTGCATTGATCTCACTGGGAGCTACAGACTGGAGCTGTTCCTATTCAGCCATCTTGCCCAGGTCCAGTGCTGAAACTTTTAAGCATCTTATTAGTTATTTCAATGTATTCTTTTATGAATTCGCATTTGATATATTTTTCCATTTTTCTACTAAAGTCTATCTTAATAATGTATGCCTCAGATATTATGACAATGAATCCTCCCTGTGTCTTACATGTTTACAGACATTTTCCCAAATTAAGTGCTTTCATATTTTGTTTGGCATATTTAGATAGATAAGGTTTTGATTGCCTTTATTTATATTAGTCCATTTTCTTGTGGATTTTAAAATATTGCTCTAATGCTTGGAATGTTCTCTTCCATCTTCAGATGATACAAACATTCAATTATTTGGCCTTTAGAAATTTTTTTTTTTATTGCATTTTACTCTTTAATCTAGCTACAATTTAATTTGCAAAAATATAAAGATCTAACATTTTCCCCCAGTAGTTAACTATCTTAGTACTATTTATCAAGTAATTTATTCTTTATTTATTGGAGTATAACTACCTTTATCATATACATGATTTTATTTGTAGGCTCTCTTTTCCATTTCACTAATGTGTTTGTCTATACCTGAGACAATACTGTTTCATTCTAATTATTGTAACTTTGAAGAACTGTTCAATATCTGGGTATGGCATGTCTCCTTCAATATAATTTTGTCAAAACCTTTTTGACGCTTTCATCTATTATTTTTCACCAATTTCTTTAAAAATAAATTAACTTTGGTGTGATATGGTTTGGCTGTGTCCCCACCCAAATCTCACCTTGAATTGTAGCTCCTATAATTCCTATGTGCTTTGGGAGGGATCTGTTAGGAAATAATTGAATCATGGAGGCAATTTCCCCTATACTGTTCTTGTGGTAGTGATTAAGTCTCATGAGATATGATGGCTTTATAAGAGGTTTTCCCTTTCACTTGGCTCTCATTCCCTCTTGCCTGCCACCATGTAAAATGTGACTTTCACCTTCTGCCATGATTGTGAGGCATTTCCAGCCACGTGGAACTGTGAGTTCATTAAACCTCTTTTCCCTTATAAATTATCAGTCTCAGATATGTCTTTATTATTAGTAGGAGAACAAACCAATACACAATGTGATTTAATCAATTATTTGTCCAGAGCATATCACATGTATTCATTTCACATTTGTGTTTGTGGTCTCAGCAGAGTTTGTAGTTTTCTTCATGTTGGTCTTTATGTAGCAGTTGTATGTTCCTGTAGGTCAGAGGTTCAGTTTTCTGCTCTGGTTTCACAAGGTTGAAATCAAGGTGTCATCAGGATTGCAGCATTTTCTGTCTCTTAACAATGCTTAATTCTCAGGACCTGTATAGTTTCATTTGTTCTCCTTGTGGATCTTAATATTTGGGGAATGTGAGGAGATTTGGAATCGGGCTACCGTTATTGTTCTTTAAGTTAATTTTTCTAACAGCTTTATAAGTTACTATCACTCCTCAGTCCATTAAATAAGAGAAAACTGGGGCCCAAAGAAGTTAAATATTACTCAAGAATGAGGTAAGTGGGACACCTGTGATTTGCTGGCACACATTTAATAAAGTTTCAGGGTTGAAGAAACTGTAACATTTCCATTGCTCAGTGGCCACTGAAATTCCTGCTTGAGTGTCTCCAGTAATAAGAGACTCATTGCCTCCAAATGAGCCTGCTTCATTTTTGGATTCTCTAAATATGGCTAAAAATTATGTTGTGTTGAATTCTGCTTCTACATATCTTCAACTGTGGTCCAAGTTATGCACTTCGGGGTTGCAGCAAACAAAGTTTAAATCTAAGCCTCTATCCTTGCTCTAGTCCATTACTGGAAGACAGTAATACACCATGGTTTTCAATAACACACTTTTTTTTTTTTTTTTTTTTTTAAGAAATAAAGTTTTTGCCATGTTGTCCAGGCTGAAATGCAGTGGTCATTCATATGCATGATCATAGCACACTGCAGCCTCAAATCCTTGCCTCAAGTTTCCTAAGTAGCTGCAATTGGCTCAATCACACATTTTTGAGGGCCCTTCATCAAATGGCCACATTGTTTTAGACATGCCGTGGTAACGAACACAGTACTTGGAAAATGACAACATAAAATAAAGTAGGCAATTTGTTGTCCTACTTTGGAAATTATATCCTGTGTATGCACATTTTGGGGTGTGTTTATCTATGATCGCATACGGGTTATTAATTTTTTGGAACATCATGTCACTCCGTGGGCCACTTAGGTAGTGGTTAGGAAAATTCCTAAGTCTTTTTCCACATATGATGATTTGCTACAGCTACTGTGCTGTAGCAAATGTTGTAAAATGTAACAACTGGGTGAAAGGCACATAGGATCTCTCCAAACAATTTTTGCAACTTCTCATAAATCTATAATTATTTCCAAATATTTCCCCATGAAGTCTTTGTGCAATTAGCCGTCTGACACCAAGAACTGGACTTTCATATTTATACCAATTCAATTTCATCGTATCCAACTCTGCCCATTCTTTCAGGCTGCTGAGATTTCACTTGGACCTTGATTCATCTACTGTAACACTGTTTCTTTTAAAAAAATAAATCATAACTCCAATAATGTTGTTAATAAAAATTAAAATGTGGACAGGATTGAAAGCAGAGTCCTGTTGCCTGGCACTCAAATCCTCCCCCTAAATTGATGATTCTTAAAGCAATACTTTTAAAGCTATATGACAAGCTATTGGTAGAATATAACCCATTTTTTTTAGCCATTTAACATTTATTAATGGACACCTACCTGAAATGTAGCCAATCATTTGAGGATCTTATAAAACTTAGGATTTTTATTTCAGATAAATGGGTCAAATAATCTTCTCTTTCAATATACTGTCTTCATTCATTCCCTGCCTTTCCACCGCCTACCCTAGTCCATTTCTCAAAGAATAAAATCCACATAGGTACCTTTTAATAGATTCCATTGCTTCATCCGAGTATCACCAGTGTACATAATGTCACATGCTTTCTATTAGCACTTTCTCAGCATGTGTTGGCATTTTAATTTTACCTTAGTGTTTTTTTCTCTTCTCCTCAGACAGGAAAACAATCCATTTGCCGGTTGGCTGCCTGTATGTTCCTAATAATAGACTGACCTAATCACAAGTATATTCACTAAACATGGGGAACTTATCATCTACAGTGGGGCATAAAAAGATTATTTCTAATTAAGATAGCAATGAGAATATTTCATAGGAATTTATCTCCTGTAAAATTCTTACATAGTAATATACATCCACATAAGCTCAATATAGTGAAAGACCACATTATTCTAAATGGAAAATCAAGATTTTTTTTAAATGAAAGCCTGTCATATTTAGAAATATATCAAATCCCTGCTCCCAAAAACAAACAGAAGAACAGCAAAAAACCTGAAGGCTTACTGTAATTAAGTAGACATTAGACCAAACACAGGCCCTACTGGAAGAGCTATACTTTACAAAGGAGTATAAGTTTCACCTGAGCTTTATTTGCTAGTTGTTATTACCAACAGAAAATGCTGATGCTCTTCAAGTCACCAAGAAAAGCTTCATCTTCTAAGATACAAAAATGTTTAATATGTCTTCAGATTATAGAAAAAATAATATAGGAAAACTAATCTGTATGCTCATTTGTATATTAATTGCTGTGATGGTTATAAGAATCTGTGCATGTAATAACATAGTGTAGAACTACACACACACACACACACACACACACACACACACACACACATACACACACGGTACCAATGTCAGTTTCTTGGTCTTGCTCAAAGAATAAAATCCACATACTGTGCTGTAACTGGGGGAAACTGGATGAAAGGTACATAGGATCTCTCCAAACAATTTTTGCAACTTCTTATAAATCTATAATTATTTCCAAATTAACATAAAAACATCCCAAACCTACAAAATCTATTCACTGTATAGTTCATCCCACAAAAGTTAGCTCTGTTATTTAACCAAATATTTGCCAAGATTAAACATAACTTTATTGCCTTTAGTCATTTCTAGAATGAGGCAGGACTATAAACAAACAAACCAGTTTAGAAGAATTACTGAATGTTAAGAATTTTGTATTTCTTACAAAGTTAAAGTAACCAGTCAATTTTCAGCAAGTAAAAGAAAGAACAGACCCCCAACTCTAAAAAACTAGGTCTGCTAGTTAAGGAGTTAAAGCTTTCTTTTTGCTTTTTTCCATATTACATGAACACGTACTGCACCACAGGTCATTCCATACTCAAATAATGCAAAAGGCAAGGTTCTCAGAGTCTTCTATTCATTTATTTTCAAGAAGATACTTCTCAGGGAAGAATTAGAGTTGCATGTGGTTCTCTGTTGTTCACTGTGATCATAGTCAATGCCATACAGCTAAACTGTTGAGCATACTCAGCTGGCAGATTGGGAAATCCTCACAATTCTAAATTTAAACATATGAACCTGGATAATTTGGTGTTGTGTACATAAAGGAATTATATATATGCATATATATATATATGAAACTCACCCAAAAATCTCATAGTTTTTTTTTTAAATAAACATAGAAATTGACCTATCTGGTTTTAAAACTTGAAACTTATATTTGGTTTATTAGAGTTCCTTCCTCAGGAAACCACCTTCAGACATCTCAAAAGAAAAAAAAAGTATTAAAAGAACCGAAACTCACCAGATCACCACATCCAGACAATGAGATGCCAGACCCTTCATTCATCATGATGGCTTCCTTACCCCTCCTGTCTAGTTTCTGTTTTCTTAAATATTGTTAAATTTCTTCCCTGCTGTGTAAACCCCTAGTTGGTCAGGGAGATGGATTTGGGATTGAGCTCCCATCTCCTTGCTGCAGGACCAGATTAAAGCCTTCTTCCTTGGCTTACTCATCGTCTCAGTCACTGGCTTTCTGTGTAGCAAGGAGCAGCAGGACCTAGACTGAACACCTGGTGTTTCGGTAGCATATACATATATACATACTTACATACACACATACATACATACATACATACATACATACATACATACAGATGGTGGAATTACTTTACAGAGCCAGAGTGTCTGAGTGACAACCTATAAATGGGTGAAGTCTTATAGCAGCTCTCACTGTGAATAAGCATAGTGAGGAATATTAGTAACACTTAGGACATTTTAGCATTTTTTAGCCAACATTATTGACAGTCTATTGCTAGAACTTGAGTCTTGTAATTAAGCAAGCCATGAAAATTTCTCATGATCCTGCAGATCATCATATTAAGCTCCAGACCAAACATGGAGGCCACAGAATGACAAAGATTTTTCTTCTACATTTTCTTAATCTTAATCTTAGACTAACCATAGACATCTGATTGAATTTTTAAGCACTTTCATTACTATCATAAAATTAAAAGGCAAGCAAAAGAACGAAATTTGGGTTCCTACAGGTCATGTGATACCAAGAGAGTGGAAATAAATGAAAAAAAAAAAAAAAACCATGGATTGTTGAGTCAGAGAGCCCTGAATTCCAGATAAATACCTGGCACCAATAAGCTTAAGAGTGTGTGAGAGTTATTTAGGCAAATTAAGTTACAGAAGATTATGTCGTGGTTACAAACACTCTTCTTCCTCCAACCCTGCCTTCAATCTCAGGAGTTTATCAATTAACCTGTGTGTCCAACACCAGTAAGCACAGTTGTGTTATCCAATCTAGTCATTCAAAGATCAAGGTGACAAAGACTCTGTCTTGAAAAATCTTTCAACAATGCAGGAGGAAGGGTACACAAACTCTTAATATTTCCCTGGCTCTTCTATTCACATTTCATTGATGAAAACAAGTCTCACAGCCACATCTAACTTCAGAAGATATAGAGAAGTACAATTGATAAAGGCAAGAGAGAGCCAAATGCCTAGGCAAATAGGGAAAGGTCCCCAGAGAGTCTCTGACCCATCCCACAAGTCTTTAGAGTAGATCCTTTGTGTAGATAGGGGAACCAGCACAGGGGTCTTGTATGAGCATGCCCCACAACCACTGGGGGAAATGGGGTGGAGCCACCAGGAATTCATGCCTCATGAGGGGAAGAAGCTGGGCCTCTTCATCTTGTATGTGGTAGCCTGGTATTCAATTTTTGTGAGGTGCTACATACAGGACCCCTCTCTTTGTTGACAGCTTTCTTTTCACTTAATAAATTCCATCCTTGGCTGAGTGAGGTGGCTCACGCCTGTAATCCCAGCACTCTGGAGGCCAAGGCAGGTGGATCACAAGGTCAGGCATTTGAGATCAGCCTGGCCAACATAGTGAAACCTCATCTCTACTAAAAGTACAAAAAATTAGCTGGGTGTGGTGGCAGATACTTGTAGTCCCAATTATTTGGGAGGATGAGGCAGGAGAATCACTTGAACCTGGGAGGTAAAGGTTGCCGTGAGCCAAGATCACGCACTGCACTCCAGCCTGGGCAACAGTGCAGGACTCTGTCTCAAAAAAAAAAAAAAATTCCATCCTCCTCAGTCTTCCATGTGTCCGTTTGCCTAATTTTTCCTGGTTGTGAGACAAAAACTGAATTTAGCTAAACTAAGGAGCAAAAAATCCTGCATTACAATCTTCTCATGTGCCAGAGGAGAACAGGAAGATTCATAAACAACTCCAGTTACTGCCACATTTTCTTAAATCTTTCAACTTTAGTTTCCTTCCCAGGAAAATTAGGAAGATGATACCTAAATTAGAGGATGCTTATACTTATCACTTCACAGTCATAATCAGACCCCCTGTGCCACACTGCCTAGGTTGAAATCCCTAGTTTTAAAGCTTGTTAGCATAACCTTGGGCAGTTTTCTTAATCTCTCTCATCTCAGATTTTTCTCATCTGAAAAATAATGTCCATGCTTATTACTGAACTGTGAGGATAAAGTCAGTTAATGTAAGCAAAATGTTTAGAATAGTGTCAAGCACATAGTAAGGACACTTAAGTATTTTCTCTTGGCCCCTGGCATGGCTTTGGAATGTACAGTATCCTCCATGATTATTGGTTATCATGATTATTAGCAGTATAATAGAAGCCTGGGGTGCTGCTGCCCAGCATTGACTTACTGAATACCTGTGAAAAGAAAGTCAGTAAAAAAAATCAGATTCCATCAAATGAGCTGGAGTAGATTATGTAGAATTTTCAAAGGTTCACTGAAGTATAAGTTTAGCAATAAGCTGTACAACAGCGGTAGTCCCCACAAAACTAGAAGCTTCCTGAGGTGGGAGGATCTACTTGCTTGCCACTGATGTCCAAGGCTAAGACTGAGCTGAGTATTTGTGGAGTGGGATGGGTTGGAATGGCCCAGCATAACTGCAGTGATTGCACTGTAAATAACAATGTCTAATCAGATAGGAAGTCAGGCAGAGACTGGCTTCTTCATCACACTCATATAACTGGGCTAGCTACAACACTAAAAGTATTTTTAAATTCAAAAGTGGTTTTTAAAAACATGGATTTTTATTTATTTTTTTACCTTGGAGTATTTGATAGTTTTTGGTGCTATTATAAAAGTAGTATCTTTAAAATTTTTTCATTTTCGTTAGTTGCTAATATATATACAACTGATTTTTATATATTAACAATCTAGTTTTCCAGTGGTAAAGTTAACGAAAATAACACCTAAAAAAACCCCTGCTAGGCCGGGCGCGGTGGCTCAAGCCTGTAATCCCAGCACTTTGGGAGGCTGAGGCGGGTGGATCACGAGGTCAAGAGATCAAGACCATCCTGGTCAACATGGTGAAACCCCGTCTCTACTAAAAATACAAAAAATTAGCTGGGCGTGGTGGCGTGTGCCTGTAATCCCAGCTACTCAGGAGGCTGAGGCAGGAGAATTGCCTGAACCCAGGAGGCGGAGGTTGCGGTGAGCCGAGATCGCACCATTGCACACTCCAGCCTGGGTAACAAGAGCGAAACTCTGCCTCAAAAAAAAAAAAAAAAAAAAAAACCCTGCTTTCTGCAACTTTAAAATGAAGAGAACAGAATTATATTTAAGTTTATAGAAATCTAAGCCAGAGTAGTTTACAGAAATATATCCTCACTAGATATGAAAATATAATTTAAATAAATAGAGACCAGGAGACTATAAATTCATAAATGAATAAAGCACATATGACACCTTGATTTCTACTGCATTTTTTTTTTTAAAGACAGGGTTTCACCATGTTGGTCAGGCTGGTCTTGAACTCCTGACCTCAGGTGATTCACCCGCCTTGGCTTCCAAAGTGCTTGGATTACAGGCATAAGCCACCACGCCTGACCATCTACTGCATTTTTAACGACACCATTAGGCTTACAATGCTTATCAATTAAAGCTTTAAAGCTTATGTATTTTTTAAAAACATAAATGGATATTTACATTTAAAAGTAGTCTGTTCTTTTAAAGTCTTTATAGTGTTTGTTTGCTTAGTAACAAATATACAAACATAACATAAAGATAAATCATCCTTACCAGCGTTTAGAGAGTTACAAACTGAATAGTTAGGTTCAAATTAATAAAGTTTACTTGTATCATATACAATAATTTTAATATACATAACATATGCTACATATATAAACATACAAACATGTAACTTTTTATATAACTCCTTAGCAATATTATCTCAGCAAATATGAAGAATTTCAGAAGTTCACGGAAAATACACATTGTAGAAAAATCATATATGGATTTCAATTTTTGTGTTTTGCATCAAACTAAACTTGTACTAACTTGTAACATGTCTGAACAGGATCTACTTTGAGGCACAAAAAAGGATAACAAATCAGTTTGTAAAAAGCCCTTATCAGAGCAATGTGAATTCTGTTAAAATTGAAGTAAGAACATCAAATTTATGGGGAAGCTTGGGTGGGAGAATGGGGAAATCACTGCTGCTTTACAAAATGTTTGTGGGGACAATGCCCTAAAGAAATCAGCGAAATCAGCAGTTTACAAATGAATAATTTATTTTAAGAAAAGATGAGATGATGCTGAAGATGAAGTTCACTACAGAAGACAAATCACATCAATTTGCAAGGAAAAAAATAATCTTGTTTATGCCCTAATTGAAGAGTACTGAAAAAAAAAATAATCTTGTTTGTGCCCTAACTGAAGAGTACTAATGATTAACAGCACAAACCATAGCCAACACCACAGACATTCCAACTGGTTCAGCTTAGACAGTTCTGACTGCAAAATTAAAGTTGAGCAAACTTTCCACTCGATAAGTGCCAAAATCATTGTGCTCAGATGAGCTGCAGACAAGAGCAGAGCTTTCAATGGAAATTTTAAACAAGTGAGATCAAGGTCTTAAAGTTTTTCTTTGAAGGATTGTGATAGGAGATGAAACATAGCTTTACTGGTATGATCCTGAAGACAAAGCACAGTCAAAGCAATGGCTACCAAGAAGGGGAAGTGGTCCAGTCAAAGCAAAAGCAAACCAGTCAAGAGCTAAGGTCATGGCAACAGTGTTTTTTTTGGGATGCTCAAGTCTTTTGGCTTGCTAACTTTCTGAAAGGCCAAATAATGATAACATCTACTTATATTGTGAGACTGTTTGGAGAAAGCCAGCCAAAGCTTTAGCAGAAAAATGTCCAGGGAAGCTAGAGAGTCCCTCTCCACTATGACAATGCTTCTGCTCATTCTTCTCATCAAACAAGGGCAATTTTGCAAGAGTTTCAATGGAACTTCACTAAGGCATCCACTTTACTGTCCTAATTTCGCTCATTTGGACTTTTGTTTCCTAATCTTAAAAAAATCTGTCAGAGAACCCATTTTTCTTCAGTTAATAATGTAAAAAAGATAGCACTGATGTGGTGAAATTCCCAAGACCCTGTCCTTTAGGGATAGAACAAATGTCTGGTATCATTGCTTACAAAAGTGTCTTGATCTTAATGGAGCTTATGCTGAGAAATAAGGTTTATAGTTTTTAATTTTATCTTTTAATTCAATTTTCCATGAATATTTTGAAGTCCCCTCACATTTATATAATAATGACCTCTCAAGTATGCTCAGTAATTAATCCTACTTACCCATGTCACAAAACAGGCTAGTTAACACGAACATATCTAGAAGAGTAATACTAAACAAAAAACAAAATTATATAGCTTTATATCAAAGTTTTTCATAGCCAATAAAATAAATGTTCTGAAATATTTAAATACATTTGGTTTTGAAAGACAAGGCAATAAAAAGATTGAATAAAATTAGATATTTTACATACATACATAAAGAAGATATTTATATTCTGACACATTATATATTTACTTGTAAGTTCCATGAAAGAAAGGACTTTGCTTCCATTCTCTGCTATATTGTGCCTAGAAGTTCACATAGTAGATGCTCAAAAAATAATTATTGAATAATGAAATGAATTTCAGCACATATTTCAGTAAGCTTTGAAACACCTGTATTCATGACTAAAAAAAGTTAACATAAATTTAGATCTGGAATATTTGAATGTCCCCTCTTTTAATTTAGGCAGAATAATGAAATGCTATGGCAAAGCATATGCTTCATTCTCTTCTGCTTAGAGTTGCCTTTCACCTTAATCATGTTATCTGCCTCTCCTAGCAGAAAGCAAAATTTCAAACGTCTACAACAATTATTTCTTTGAGGAGACTGTTGAGCATTGTCTCAAAGAGAGTTTTTTAAGCCTGTAGGCAAAATCTAAAAAGGTTAATGACTCAATCAAGCTGGAGTTGCTCAGCAAGCTCATCAACAGTATCTACCACTGCTTCAAGGGCAGCTTGTTCAAGTACTTCCCTGAAATCACATGCTAAAGTCATTGTATTTATATACGTTTTAAAAATAAACTCATATGAAACAATTGCTCCTATTGTATTAGACTCTACACTCAGTGAGGAGGTAAAATTAAAAGCTCCTCTAATACTTCTAAAGTAGTAGAGTCTCTAAATGACTGGTATGTGCTTATATGCCAAGACTATAGTAATTTTGTTCAGATTTGTTTAATATTTAAGGTAAGCATGAAGTTATTTAACTTCTTAAGGACTTGTTACATAATAATATGTAACAAGTTATTTGATATTAACTTTTAACTTTTTCATATTAACTTTTAATAAAACAGCTATGGACTCAAATTTTGGGTAAGTTAAATTCTAGATTAGATGTTTGATCTAGACCTTTGATTTAAACAATTTACATGAAAGAGTTTTTCTGGTTAAGGCTGAACTTATGAGTTAGTTCTGTAGATTTTTCTTAAAATTATCTTCTTATATTCCATTCCCTACCTCTATATTTTCCTACCTCTCCTGTCCCCTAACAATAATCCTATATTTTCCTGAAATGTGTAACTATATTCTAGCTTTAAAGAGCAGACCTTACTCACATGGTTTATCATTACCTCTCTTAAAGCATGGGGCTCCAAAGCGTCTTTGATCCCTGATAAAATACAAGTCCCAAGACACCAGAATTTTTTTTTGCTTTAAGAAAAGGATACTTGAGTGTAGAATCTATCAGGTTAAAGGAGAAATGTTTAACTTAACATATAGGTAATGTTGTGTTGATTTTACAGATCAGGCTACAGCAACCCACAAAATACAGCCTTATACAAGTTATCAGAACTTTCATCACTTGTGTATCTGGTAATCTTCTTTTTCTTTTAAACTGGGTGAAATGGTTCAAAGATAACTGATGTTATAGACTATCTTACATTCCTTCGAGTGACTTAGTCAATTCACCTTTTTTCCTTTTACAGCTGACCTCAGAAACAAACATGGGACAGAATCAATTCTAAGACATATAGAAATATTCAAAATCCATTTCTCTTAGTTGATTTCCAAGGCAGAGAGAGTAAACAGCCTTCTCCCAGCTTTCTTACTTTCCACAGCTGAGAGTGTAGGATGTTTACAGTATCTGTCGCTCAGTACTCTCTAGGGTTGGGTTGGCGGTCAGCAGCACAAGCCTCAGGAAACCCAGCACCATTTCAAGATACCATAATATGTCACAGGAAAAGATCAGAAAAGTATACCTGGGACTAAATTATGGCTCTTTTAGGAGTAGGGCTGGAAGGGTGGGTGGGGAGGCCATAGGACACTTACTTTGTGCTGCCTGCTCAGTTCTTGTTTTCTTCCTGTTTTGCACATCCTAGGATATTCCTAAGGTCTCTAGCTTTGGGCTTGCACACTCGTGGATTTGGTTAATTTTGAATTTTCAATATTCTGTGCTTTCCCAAAATGGTCTCAAAACATTTACCAACCCCCTTCCTTAAACAGTACATATTCCCTTTCTGACTATGAGGAGACATGAAATGTAGTTTCTCACTCTCTGAGCTATACAACTTTGTTTCAGCTCACTCCTGCACAGAACTGAGAATAATGGCTAAACTGTGCCCAGCTAAAGAGAATACCATCCAACAGTTTAATTACCAAAAGTTAGTTCCCTTAATGATGGGTTCTATAGTAATAAATTCAATCAAATGAGCAAAAAGTAAGTATGTTAGGATACAACTTATATGCATAAAGTGGTATATTGCAAATTGCTAATATAATGCTAAAATTAAAAAAAAAAAACATATTTGGAAGGAAGTAAACCTGCAATAGAGGCATACAGAAGAACGGAGTCAGCTCCTTCCTATTTTTCTAAGAATGACTTATTCAAATAGTTCTTGGACTTCATTTGCTAAACTAGTCTAAGTACACAAAATACTTGGGTGAAGAAGAAAGTCATCATTACTATATACTACAGAACAACCTGACATGATAAGAGACCACATTGTAAACCAAAGTGGCATATAATTCCAAACTTACGGGACATTATTCATTTCATTCATTCACTCATTCAACAAACATCTGGGAGTGCCTGACATATATCAGCAAATGTTTTAAATTCTGGGTGATGAGAAATGAAGACTATCATCCCTACCTTTGAGAAAGACACAGCCTAATTTGCAAGATAGGCACATACACCATTATTGTAAGTGTTATGATGGGTCAAAAGACACTTCTGAGTTGGCTGATAGCCTGGCTGAATCTTGAAGACTGACTACAATTAGCGAGGTGAAGATGGTGCTAATGGGGATTTGGAAGGGATGGGTGGTGAAGAAGACATTGTAGCTTAAAGTGTACCAGAAAGAACAGTTACCCGATGGAGAAAGAAAAGCAAAGGCAATGTATGCTGAGACCTTTAAGAATTCAGCAGAAGTGCAGCCAAAGATGCACAGGGGTGAAGGGTAAGGGGAGAGGCACAAAGGAAAGACGGGGGTCCCTATGTGCCAGGGTAAAGGGTTTGGGCATTATCTCCAAACGATGGGTACAATTGAAAGATAGTAAGCAGGCAAGTGGGATGATCGTGTCTTACAGAATTTACTCTAGTTTTAAGGTGGCAGTAAGGAAAATAGGAAAAGAATCACTGCAGTAGTGTAAGGGAGAACATACAAGAGCCTTAATTAGGGAAGAGCCAGTAAGAACACAGAGAAAATGAATACCAGAAATTATAAAGACAAGAAGGACAGCACAATTCAGTGTGAGTAGTTGAGGGCAGAGGCACTGTGGAGATGGAGAAGTCATGGGTAATTCATAAGCCTGGCTTGGGTGACAAAGTCTGTCATGCAGGAGGGAAAGAATAGGAAGAGAAGTCGTGAAGGAAAGAGTCCTGAGAATAATAACTTGAATAGGCTGGGCTGCAAAGTTTATGACCCCATGCTTAGTGAATACTGAATTCTGTCATCACTGAACAGATTAAAACATTTTGAAGAACTAAATCAAACCTCTTCTTTATTCTGTTTCCACACTTCCGCTTCCGCTTCTACCTAGTAAATGCCCATACAGTCTCCAAATCCCAACTCAAGTATTTATTCTCTCTTGTGAAACCTCTCTGGTCATCATCAACCCTAACACCCATACCCCTCCCCCAACCTGGGGAGAAATTATTCATTTTTCCTTTTACCACTATTATACTGTGCCTAGGTCACATAATTTCATATGCCTAGATCACAGAACTAATACTTTATTATAATTATTGACAATTATTTGTTTATCTATCTATCTGTCTACTAGGGAAGAAACATCATGTTTCATTTAACTTCATTTCATTAGAAGAAATTCACAACAGGTATCCAGGATTTGTTTGGTACTAAAGGAGGTTCTCAGTGAAGATCTGATGAATAAATGAATGAATGATGCCATCTATCAATGCCATCTACTACCTGACAATCTGATAACAATGTTAAGATGATTATTCAGGTTTTAAAAACCTCTAAATAAAAAATATTTACCAGTTTCTAAAACTTTGTTTTTATTCCCCAAAAATTCAAGGTGAGGTTGTTTCACTCTTCTAAGGAACTCACAGCTAAGAAGAGAAAGCAATGTCTCCTTAAATGACAGCATTAACTCCCAGAAAGTTAACCTTTTATGAAGGCGGACTGATCTTTAAATTTTATTTTCATGATGGATTCCAAGTGAAAAAAAAACCAGGATACACAGTAAATGCAGAGAAGAAATCCATGTAAACAGTTTAAAAATAGACAAGAATGAAAGAAAATGGCCATAAAAGTTAGGTACCAATACTGAAAAATCATGTAAGAATTTAAAATTTTCTACATGGAAAGAACCATACCTTATTAAATAGTCACTAAAATAATTTTAGCTACATAAAATGATGATTTTAACTACTTAAAGTCTAGTCTGAAAAGTTCCTTTTGTAACATGAAATCTACTCTTTGGCTTCAGTAGGGCTTCTGATGTAATAGGCATTTTAGTCACACAAAACCAATCTCCAATAAACTAGCATTTGGTCATTTTTAGTTCTGAATGGAAACACATTCATTTCATATGTAGATTATATTTTATCAAATTTGTCACATTCTACATCAAAAAAAAGTCATTTAACCATTGATTGAAAAAATGTTCGGCAGTAGTAAATATCACCTTTCAAGACTCCAATTCCCAATTTTCATTTTTTAAATTAAAATGTAGCAACTTTACAGTATGTAAAGTTTTTAATTTAAAACTTACATTTTAAAAAGTAAAATGTAGCAGCTTTACAGCCATAAATGATTCACTGTTCCCAGATTTGAAGTTTAATGTATTTTGTGTACAAGGATTTTTTGCAGCTCAGCCCTGCCCAGTCATGGGCTTTACTAATTCTTAACGTCAGACTTCAGTTCTCCTACAATGGTGGATTTTAGAGATGGAAGGAAAATTCCCCATGAGGGTGCTTCTTTGCATCTTATTCTATCGGCATTATCTCCACAAGCTACTTTTTCACCTGCTCCTTTCCTTTGCCCAGTCTAACATTTGCCATTTCATCTTCCATTTAGCTTTCATCTTGCCCAGTATATGGGATGAACATTTAACAGGAAATTATCATCCCCTCGTTGAAAGCAAGATCCTCCCATATGTAACAAACATGCCCTTAAGGACTATATGGAAATTTCCAAGGAAAAACTATAAAAGAATCATAACGAAAATTTAACAGTACATACTGTATTTTAAGTCTCCTTCACTTACAGTAACTAAAGGTTCTTACACTCATTTGTTTTTATTTACCCTGGATCCTAAAGGAAAATTACAGCATAGAATAACTCATCACAGTTAAAATATATGGAAAATCAACAGTAATGTGATGTTACTGTAGATAAAAGAACAAAATATGTTCATAAAATTTATGGAGATTTAGTCAACTCAAAAATTCCATGGTTTTATGAAAATATCCTTTGCTCTGAGAAAGTCTACTTCCTCTTTAATTAACCTTCTCATGTTCATCCCAGAGAAAGCTCTCTCCACTCTGATCCAAAAGTATGATACTTTGAATCTGTGCTTGATGAGGTTCTGTCTCAAGTTATCACTCTAGCTTACATTAACCTGTTTACATTTAAAATTTAGTAAATTCTATAGTGGAGGGAATAGCTGGAATTTCATGTTCTCTTTCTATAGAATGCTGTGGGCAGAATCAAAAAAAAAGTTAGGAGACCAGTCAGTCTGATATAACCTATTCCATCATGGTTTCCTTAAAAATTACTTGGGCTTTTGATTCCTGTATATTTTTTTTTCTTTTTTGCACTTCCTATTTCATTACATTGTTGTGGCCAGAAGAAAAAAAGACAACCTTGTTCTGATGAATTCATATATATGAAAAATATATATATATATATATATATATATACTGCTTATATTAGTTTTAAGTGTGCAAATTTCAAAAAAACATTATGAAATGTTAATTTTAACAATATGAGTATACATTTGGATTTCCAATTAAAGTCATTTTTTAAAAAATAAGATTTTCTTATAGACAATTTTTGGAGTCCTCTCCCAAATACATGAGCAAGACTACAAGCTACAGAATATTCTGATACTTTGGGTTACAATAAATAATTGTGGGTCTTATGTTTAAAAGTTAGCTAATATTAGTTTGCAGCGATGGTGATGGGATTTGTGACACTGTGACAAAAGAGAAGATACTCTATCCAGTGTCACTGAATTGAAATATTAATTTAAAAACTTAATCTGCATATGCTAATAATTGCTTTTTAATTTAATCTGGAAAATAGCAGTTCTGCCAATATTTTAGTTAAATCTTGAATATTTACTACAGGCATATTGGAATAACTTTGGAAACAACTGTCACTGCTACAGAATATCAGATTATTATAATAATACTTGGTATGAGTTCTAATTTCAATGAGGACTTATTGTTTCAATGAAGAAGTTTTACCAGTATAAAAGCTACTTTGACCAAATACTATCTATTATGTATCAAACACACAAGTAAGCAATCACCCATCTCTATATTTAACACAGTATATGTGCATGTGTGTGTGACAGGGAGGGGTATCTGGAAAGCTACCCAACAGAACGATAGTGTGAGTTATCACTGGAGAAAAGTGGAGTGGCTGGAACTGGAACCTGGGTATCAAAGAACATTTCAACCTTATTGGCAATTTTAATACTTTAAAAAGAGAATGTACTCATGCAACATGTATACCAATTTGAAGATTACATCTGGTTATTTAAATTTAAATTCTCTCTTGATCCAAATTAGAGATAGGGTTCACTTGAAATTCTGGCTTCCCTAGATATTTAATCGAGTTGATTAACTTTGTGACGTTGAATACTTTTAGAATCCTCTCTGAGCCTCAGCTTTTATAAAATGATAAAACATTATGGTATCTTACAGGGTATACAAGGTACATTCTCCGTAAGTATATATCCTCAGACGTACTTTATACCACCAGTCCCCAGGCTTTTTGGCAGCAGGGACCAGTTTCAAGGAAAACAATATCTTTCATGGATGGGAAGGGGATGGTTGGGGGCATGGTTTCAGGATGAAACTGCCACCTCAGATCATCAAGCATTAGTTAGATTCTCTTAAGGAGGGGGGGAACCTAGATTCCTCATATGCACAGTTTACAAAAGGGCTGGCACTCCTATGAGAATGTAATGCTGCCACTGATCTGACAGGAGGGAGAGTTCAGGTTGTAATGTTCACCTGCCACCACTCACCTTCTGCTGTACAGTCCAGTTTCTAACAGGCCCTGGCCATGGCCCGGGGGTTGGGGACTCCTGCTTTATCTCATACTGTTGGTATGAAAATTTCCAGTTTTACCATGTAACAATGTCTTTCTTCTTCCAGCCTAACTTAATTTTTTCCATATTTAGTGCATAGAACTTTTTCTCAAGCCAAAGGTGGAAATGTAAGGGACACTGGCTGCTTTCTCCATCAGGGCTTATGGCCCAAGTCTTTCTGTTACAGAAAGTGATGTGGAGCCAGGATGGGAGAGGCCTCTTATCACCCTAGTTGATAAAATGATTCCTTACAAAAAATGTTGTAGAAAAGACAGTAACAAATTTAAAAAGAATTTTTTTAAACCTCAAACAGTACCAGTAGGTGTCACTATACCCCAAAGCACTGCTGGTAATTTTTCTACACAATTGAAAAGAAATGCAAAAGTCCACATTGTAAATAAATGAGTACTGTTTTACAAGGCTTTCCATGCCAGTAACTTACTTCGGCATACAGTTACTAAACTGCATATTCCAAATAGATAAGAAAAGGCATAAGCCTTATTTTTTAAAAAAAATCGTATGAATAGTAATTAATGAATGCTAAAGGATATATAATGCAGTAAGTAGATATTTATGGGTCAGGGACTTCATATTTTCAGTTTGGCCTTTTGGTGGGAAAACCTGAAGGTCCATATGATTATGGTGATATGTCATTTGACTGAAACAGATTCACTCAGGGAGCAAGTGAGTGAGTCCAGCTGACTGCCTGACACTTTACTTGTTCTACACTCCATATTGGGCTCACCTCTTAAAGAAATAAAAAATAACAATTGAAAATTTTCAAAACTAATACAATTACAATAATGAATTATAATATTAATTTTAGAGGAAATTGATTTTAATAATTACCCAGATATTTTTAAATCCTTTTCCCACTATTCTTAATTTCTTGAAGACAAACTCATAGCACTGCATTTTGTGTTTTAAAAAGTATGAATGTAACGTATATGGCAAAAATAGCACCAAAGGATGGAGGAGAGGTAAGCAGAACTTTAGTGTTGCAAGATTTATATATGTAAAACCAAAGTTAATTCATAATTTTAATTGCAATAAATAAGCACATTATAGTCCCTATTGTAACCATTTTAAGAAGAACGCTAAGAAATGCAGCTTTAAAAAGACAACAGAATTAAAATGATAAAACAAACAATGTTTAACACAAAAGAAATCAGGAAAGGAAGGTATGAGGAACGAGCAATACAGGAGACAAACAGAAAACAAACAGTAAAGTGGCAGACCTAAATTCAACTGCATCACTAATTACAGTAAATTTAAGTGGACTAAACACTCTAATGAAAAAGCTTGTTGGGGCAAGCTATATATAAAACCTAAACACAACTATATGCTATCCATAAGAGGTACACCATTAAACCTCAATGGCTTAAGCTTTAATCTAATCAGCTTATTTTCCATTATGATAGTTTGCTTCTCATTAAGTGGAGTCTCCTACAATTATCCATTGTCAACTGGTGAAACAGCAAATGTCTCTATCTTGGTCATTGTTTTGCCTTACAGGTTTGTAGGGTCATAATCAGCAATAATCATGTTTACCACATTATATTACCAACTGCACACTCCTCCATGTGGGTAAGCATTACATGTACTTTGTGATAATGATGACATGCTTTTATCACTTAGATTTGCTTCAGGAAACACAACTGGTACAACATGTTTACATCTGTAATGCCATCAATCACTGTTAAAATTATAAATATTTTATATTCTTCAAATAGTTAGAAAATGTACTAATTCAAACATATAGAATATTATAAATTCTCCAAATAGTTAGAAAATGTACTAATTCAAATGCAAAGATAGTTCTTCCATTGGATTACCTGAATAAACATGTGCTAAAACAGTTCTGGATTAATGATTAATCAGGCTTTCATAATATTAATAGCTAACATTTTTCAGTGCTATCCATGTTCCAAGCACTGTGCAAAGTGCTAATTATCATAATGCTGTAAATAACCCCATGCAGAAGAAGAAGCTGACACTTAAACTTGCTAAGATTCACCCAAGAGTTAGATCTAAACACGGACTTACTTTTTCCAGCATCTATGTAAACATGCACAACCTAGACAGAGAAAGTATAAATGTAAGGAAGTACATTTTGGTTCTAAAAGCTTGATATTACTATTGATTTTTTAAAGTACATAAGGCTCAGATGTATCTGAAAATTTTATATCCTCTTACAACTTCATGGGCAACTACACAGACTTTCAAGTTAATTCTCTGGGGATAACGCAATATCTTTATCAATCCTTGCCTATCAACGTTTCAATATGCAAAAATGAATCAAGAATCTGCTTCCCTTCCAAAGCTATGAGATATGTCTCCAAAGAAAAAATTCAAATAAAATATAGAGACAACTACTTTTTGTAATGAAAAATTCAAGTCGATGAACTTTTTTTTTTTTTTTTTTTTTTTGAGACAGAGTTTCACTCTTGTTACCCAGGCTGGAGTGCAATGGCGCGATCTCGGCTCACCGCAACCTCCGCTTCCTGGGTTCAGGCAATTCTCCTGCCTCAGCCTCCTGAGTAGCTGGGATCACAGGCACGCACTACCATGCCCAGCTAATTTTTTTGTATTTTTAGTAGAGACGGGGTTTCACTATGTTGACCAGGATGGTCTCGATCTCTTGACCTCGTGATCCACCCGCCTCGGCCTCCCAAAATGCTGGGATTACGGGCTTGAGCCACTGCGCCCAGCCTGATGAACTTTTTGAGTTAGTATTTTGCAACTACTACATTAGCAACATTTAATATGTAATATATACAGTGTAGGCATGACTGCAGTAAATAGAATTTTATTAGCTTCACTGCTTTTGACTTGGTGATATTGTTTAAGGTAATTTATCATCAGGAAATAAAGTGATAACACCCCAAAACGCTATACGGGAATGCTGGTCATCAAAATGAAAACAATTTTAACAGTAATTTGATACAATGTGATATGTGAATGTAATACAGTCATTTAAGTGATTCATATGATGTCTATGTATAGTTTAAGTTTTTTTTTTTTTTTTTTTTAAAGCACATACTACTACTTTTAGCACACCCACATGATTACATCTGCACAAAAATGGACAGGTACTGGAAGGTAATAGGCAAAATCTAAAATATTTGGCTTTGAATAGTAAGACGATAAATAATTTTTGTGGGGGACTTTTTGTGATGGTTTGCTCAATGTCTCAATAATTTTTTAAGACAAAAAAGAGGAGAGCACCTAGACTCACAATGATGAGATTTAGATAAATGAGGTAATGCTCTTTTTAGGTAGGTCAAACAAAAGATGTTGGCTTGCCACACAATAACTGACTTTGCTTTTAAAATAGGAGCAAGAATGTCAAAGTTTCTCAGGTAGCTGATTATATTCAGGGAAACATGAATAAAGGACTCCTTATATTCTAATACAACTTCTGAAAATGATTTCTGTTCAGCAGCACTAAGGGTGGTTTCCTTGTGTAGTTTTTGTTGTTGTAGTTTTTGTTTTTGTTTTTGTTTTTGTTTTGGCTATTGTATACTAATATGACAGGATGTTTTGATGAAAACCAGGACCCAGTAGAATTAAGAAAGAAAAATGTGCTGATATTTTTACAAATTAATATTAAGATATTTTGGTAGTTTGTTTCAATACTTAATCTTTAAGTCTTTCTAATTATGTTTATCCACACAGATTAGATTTATCACAGACCTTTATTTCTTCCATTACATTAAAATTGAAATTTTGCTTCCATTGAATAAAATAAACTTATGATGAAAAGTCTTATGAAAGAACATGCCTTTTGTTACCTTTGCAAAATCAAGACTTCTAATCCAGTCTAGTCTATCTCCTCCCAAGCAAAAAAATATTTGAGAAAAAGCTGACACCCTATTACTTGAAAATTCACGGAAGAATTATACATTTACTTTTCAACCAGTCTGAAAGCTGAGGAGTTTGCAAGGAAAGCAAGAAAAAGTTTAAAATGTCTAAATAAAAGCCTGACTGGTTCCAAATGTAGTTGCTTAATCACCAGGGCCCAAGCGTGCAGTAAGAGACATCTGTGGGGCTGAAAGCAGCAGAACTTACAAACTTCAGAGGTGTTTCCCCACCATCTCTTCTGTCTCCCTAGAGGGATAACAATAAAGCAACACTAGCTAAATCTTGAGGAGTGAGTAGTCGCTTAAGAATTGGGTAAAAAAAATGAAAAGTAAAATCAAATTAGCTATTTCTTTATCTTACTCAGTGGATATTTGGAGTTTGAGGAGAGAAACTGGAGTGCCTGATTGATATGCAACTTTCGGTTAACTACAGGCTTAATTTATACTTGATATTCTGGCCTTATTCGTTCTGATAAGTTGACACATTCCAATAGGGTTGCTTGTGATAAAGTTTAACACATTCCCCTTTATGCTCATTAGGCTTTCTCTACAAAGACATATCAATAAATATTTATATTATTTTATCTTTCTGTTTTGAGACAGTTTATAAGGTCATATGGATGGGGTCAGGAGATCTGAGTTTGAATCTTGGCTCCACTTACTACTTGTGTAACCTTGAGCAGGCTATGAATTTTAGTATACTCAACTTTAAAACAGAGATGGTGGTGATAATAGCAACTCTGTCATTAAGATAAACTTCAAGTTTCTTAACTGACAAAATGTAATAGGTTCTTTTTTGTGTAAAAGATTTTCAGGGTTTACAACGTACCAGCACTGCTTTCAGCTACAGAGACTCAGCAGTGAGTCCCTGACACCCTGGCATTCAAGTAGTCAACTGCGGCAAGAGGAACAGCAGCAGGCAAAATGGTCAGTTTGAAGGAGAGCTATTTTAGATGGAGGTGGTGGTCAGGTAAGGCCTTTCTTACTAAAGTGGTTTTTGACCAGGAAGCTAGATGAAACCGGGGGGCGGAGTGAGTCATATGTGTATATCTGGCATCATATATCTGCCTAATTTTATTTAGGCAAGTTTCCACATATAAGTGTGACATACATTTGTACAGGAAGCTTCTATACAGAGAAACAGGAGTTTGAAAGAAGCCTGGGGATTAAAGAGACCAGCAGGAAATTATATAAAGAAAAAGAAAGAATGTGTCAGTGGAGAAAAGGAAACTTTTTTCCTCACATGTAGTGTCTGCGTTTGAGCACAAACACTGTGGTCTACAGGATCCCTAGAGAGTGGAAAGGAAGCTGAGTACCTAGAAGCAGGCTCCTGCAGGGAGCAAGTTCCAAGGGATGATTAAATATTCCTCTCTCCCAGTCTTTCCTAGTGGGGCAACTCAACTTTAGACACAGGGATAAACTGCACTGGAAAATGGGAAAAGGAACCCAGTTAGGGTTAAGTAGGGTCTTGGGCTGATGATCTTGTTTCTTCACCCACAGTCCTTTTAGATCTGTGCATAGGATATGATTAACTTAGAAATCAGAATAATAGTCAGCCCAGGTGTAGTACGCACCTAAATAAAGGACTTTCCGAAAATCATTAATTTCTCCCTCTGTATAATAAACAGTGGGAGATAGGTGTTGCATAAGCAATTCTTTGAAAACTCTCTAAAAGATTAAACTTAGGCAATGTAGAAAAAAGCAAAAAGAAAAAAACTGACTCATAGTTCACCTGGGCTTCCTCTTCCCTTGGTGGCAAAACAGTAAAAATTCTTATATGGCAGTTCTAAGTTCAAAGACATTTACTTCAGATGACAGTGCCATTTTTATAGCATGTTAACCAGTTATGTGAAAGACGCTCTTGCTAGTATGTGCTTGAATTACTGGCCTGAAAAGTCTATTAGTACTAAATGTTTTAGGAAACAAGATGCTCCAAACTTTAGTTTCTTAGGGATTATTTGTTACATAGTTCAACCAATTTCCCAATCCATCTAGACCTCAACATTGAATTTGATTTTACAATCTCAGAAACTTGAAAAGCTTCTACTTCTGCACATGCTATTTCCCAGCTCTGGTCTGTCTACTACCTACAATTAGCTGCTTTACATTCTTACCCCACCCTTCAGCCTCTTTGAGAGCCAGGCAATAATGGATATTTCTGGGGCAACATCTAACTAGTTCACAACTAACTATATCCTAATCTCTCAGCATAGGGTCTGGTTCAGAGTAACAATTTAATAAATATTTATTAAATGAATAAACAAATGTCTGAAATCCTCTGTCTTGGATCGGCAATTATCTTTTATCTTTTCTGAGAAGGACCTTGGAGAGAAGGTGGGCAGGTATTTATTCAACTGAGTGTTAATTTTTATTTCCTCCTCTTTTTATCTGATTACTAGATGGCAGACAGAGGAAACGTATTAGGCAAAGTCTATATGACTAAGTCTCTCAAGATGACTATGTGGGGAAATTTAGTCTGAATCTGAATACAGTTAGGGAGATATCACAACTGCTGAACAAATGTGCTCTAAAGGAACTGATGGGCCGGGCATGGTAGCTCATGCTTATCATCCCAGCACTTTGGGAGACCGAGGCAGGTGGATCACAAGGTCAGGAGTTTGAAACCAGTCTGGCCAGCATGGTGAAAGCTCATCTCTACTAAAAATTTACTAAAAATTAGCCAGGCTTGGTGGCACGTGTGTGTAATCCCAGCTACTTGGGAGGGTGAGGCAAGAGAATTGCCTGAACCCAGGAGATGGAGGTTGCAGTGAGCTGAGATCACGCCAGTGCACTCCAGCCTGGGTGACAGAGTGAGACTCCATCTCAACAACAACAACAACAACAACAACAACAACAACAACAACAACAACAAAAGGGAACTGCTGATCTACTGATGATCTACACATTCAACCTGGAGGAGAGTGTTGAGAATTAACCTTTACAGCTCTGTCCTTGTTTGGACATTTTCTATGCAACATTTTAATTTTTATTAACATCTTAAACTAGAGGAAAATAAGGTTTTCCAAATTTGACAATAAAGATGGTAGTAATTATTTTGTAAGAGTGAATCAAGAACCCCAAAAAACCTAAGACAGATTAGGACAATAAGCTAAAACTCACTTAATTAGGCAACATTTCTAAGAATTTTCCTACGGAGGGAAAGGTGACAGTGGCAGCTCTTGTGAAGCCTTAGGGATAAATGTGAATACTTACTTCAATTCAGGTAATAGGCCAAAAAAGCACCAATCGGGGCAAAACAGAAATTCATGTGAAAAAGAAAGTTCTGACACTAAGCCCAACCAGAGTAACACTGATGTCTGCCCAAAAAAAAAGGAAGAAAATTTAAAAAAAAAAAGCTAATGTGGTTTTAGCCAACATTAAGAGAATTGTACTGTCTTTAGAAATCAATCAAGTATTTATGGAACTTCCACTGGCACTGTTCTAGGCACCAATAGAAAAGTGAGAGGTAGAGAAATACCAGGCATAATCCTTGCTTTTAAGATACTATTTAGTCATAGGAAGATTAGCAAGTACAAAACAATGTAATAAAAGACAGGATTTGACAGCCTCAACTATCAAGGCAATGAGCCTTCAGAATTCCCAAAGCTCAAGCCTACCCCCACCCCCACCCCCAAAAAATGAAAACAAAAACCAGAGGGTTCATTGTACCTCACAGGTGTAGTCCATTAACTGATGTTTGGAACCATGGCCCTATGTCATCAAGAATCTGCTATAAATAAGGTCCATTACTCTCTTTAGAGAAGTAATAGCAATACAGTTTAGAAATCGTCTTTTTGGTTTGGTTAGTTGTTTTAGCTTTAAATGAAATATAATTCATGTATCTGGAAAATTTAATTGTGGGGATTAGCTCATTCCTGAATGGGGTCAAATAAATCAGGCACTACTGTACATAGTTAAGCACTGAGGTGTACAGGCCAATCTGTAACACCTAAGAAGGAAATGAGCATAATAGGCAAGAGAGATGAGATCCATAACAAACTACAGAGCCAAGCCAGATCTGTGGGCTTTGAGTACTCTGAAGTCATGGCACAACAAAGACTTTGGAGTGCTGATGGGAGGATGTAGTGGGGACAGCAGAGGAGGGAAGAGCTGCTGCTGCTGCTTCTAGATAAGGTGGATGAATAATTTGTATACTTTACCAATATACCAGCATCATGTTATTCTTTACAGCTATGGTATGCTACATAACCAACAATGGCACATTTCCATTTCAGACGGGGTCTCCAGTGCACAATATTTTCCCTTATATACACCTATGTTTGAACTTTTAATGCTAGAAAAAAATCATGCCACCAAGTCGAAGCATGCCACCCCAAATTTGTGGCCTTTAATCTCAGTTGGCCTTCAGTGAAGCACAGTCTCTTCCATAGCCAGCATATTTTTATTTTTATTAAATGCTTGCATCAGCTTTTCCAAACCTCCACTTCTTCCCTATTTTCATCCCCTTCAGGTGTGACCTAACCTCACTTCCTACTTCATGAAGTATGTTCTGACCTCTGTATTACTGCTTCCCAGATCAAATCTATTCCAACGTCCACCCATCCTTTCTTCTTTATAGGAAAGACACCTCTCCTTCTGTTGCAGGCTAATTTCTTGATCTTCACAACTGCTGATAGTGTGGTCTTCTCTTTACATTTCCAGCATCACTTTCCTCTTCCTCCTCCTCTAGAGGCTCCCTCGAGCAACCCTCCTTTATGCCTCTTTGCAGCATTTTTTTCTGCCCACCTTTAGATGTCCCATTCTCCCATGGTCACAGATTCTGTCCGTGGTTGTCTTCTCACACTGACTTGGGCAGCATGTTCCACCAGGAGCTCTTCTTGAGCAGGCTCCACTCTCCTCACTTCCACCCTCTGCACATGCTCTTTAGCTTTCTGGGTTGTCTGCTCCATTGATACATTTGCCCAGGATCTGCTATGTTCCAATATGTTCAGATCTTTCTTTTTGAACTGATTTTCACATTAAGCTCAAAAGGCCTTCTCTACCCACCACTTCTAAAACTCTCAACAGCACCTCTACCACAGGTTCTCTCATGCAATCACTGCCTCCATTTTTATCTTCTTTTCATTTGTCAACTCCTTGAAATAAGAGGCTGCATTGTTATTTGCCATATATTTATGCAGGTAAGGGTTCAAAAAACATCAAGTGAATGGATTTTCTATATGTAAAATATGATGTCAGTAATGTATGACTCAGAAGATATCCAAACATTGGCTGTGTGACCAATTGGTGGGACTGCTATCTGATAAGGATGTGGACCAAGTAATTTAATGGTTCTACCAAGAGAAAGAGGTTATGTTATGATGATCCTATATCAAGTAAATCTCCTTAAAGTTAGTTTTGAAAACTAGAAATTAATATAGTCTAAAGTATGTAAGTACACTGGTAGTATTGTTTTTTTCCTTCCTATGTTTCCTAGCACTCAAACACTTTAAACACAGAGAAGTAACTTTTGCTCTGTGTTATGGTGGCCTGGGTCACTGGCTAATGAAGACCTAGACCATTCTTTTATTCTAGACCTATAAACCTATTAGTTATTGGAGAAAAGGGATTTACCTATGTTCCTCAGATGCCCTCTAATTTTCTGCAGAAACTGCTAACCAACCATTTGACACTATCTGGGTGTACTAGACTTAGGGAAATTTGTGTTATCAGCAGCTTCACTGGAGACATCATGTGGCTGGAGGCAAGGGATGATGATAGGAACATCTTTTCCCCTACTTCGTATAATTTTTATTTTCAAGATAAAACTACTTACATTTAAAGCTTTTTAAAATACCAGGCCTTACAGTGCATGTATGAAAGAAAATAACTTGAACTTCACAGTTTCTGGCATGGCTGGAGACATTAAAAGAGCAATGCTTGTTGACTAAAATCACAGTTTTCAACATTCCTGAGACTTACTTCCTCACTAATTCCCTATAAGCAAAACATTTAAGCGTGGTATGACATTAAGAGACCACGTTTTTTTCTTCTGAGGACTACCTTTCATGGAAATGATAAAATGAAAACCAATTGTTTCACAAGGTCCAATAAAACGGTCAAATCCTCCCAACAAATTCACAGACACCATTACCCTTAAACATCCTCCACTTATCAGAGGAAGAAAAAGAAAACTTCCTTAGATCCATTCAAATAGAAAAAGTCTTTACTACATTGAATTTTATAAAATCCCATTGTTAAATACTTCCTCTCAAACTCCTGCCAAATGGGAGGATTACTGCTCAAACAGACAAGGAATATATAACTCCTCCCACTGCCCTGATGAACATCAGGGTTATACTTTGGCACACATACAGATCTATTTTCTACAAAGGATGCAGCTTTTCAGAGACGTGAAGGATCTGGAATGAGAACACCAGCCCTCATCAAGCCACTTCCTCTATTGGAAGGGAGTTTCCCAAATAAGTCCTCTGAAGGAAATACTGAAATGAAGTCACCCATGTTTTGTAAAGTAACAGTAGCTTGATGATGTGATTGTCTGAGAAGTGACACAAGGTACAGCAGTTAGAACAAAAGTTCACTAGGACTTTTAATAAAGCAATTTTTCGATAAATATTTACACAGATGTACACACAGTTATTTGTTCTGCTTCAATGGGACTCATCCAAGTGCTAGTTTTAAAATATAAACAGTGGGAAACTGCTGTAGTAATGACTAGGAAAATGCTGCAATTATTTGCAAGAGTTGAAAACTGTTTCTTTAATAAAAAGTAGGAGGCTGTGTAGGAGAAAAAGGAGTGAAATTCTCTAGCAAGTGAGGCCAGCTGGAATTTAATAATTCACTTTGGCAATCATATTTGTTTAGTCAGCAGGCCAATGTTCCTACTGTGCTGCACAATGCCAGGGACAGTCTTCATCTTAAATGCCCACTGTTAAGAGAGCAAATGTTTCTAGCCAAGCTACATAAATACTATTATTGCAGCAGTCCTTGAATACATACCATTTATTACATATCTCTGAGAAGATCTGTGCAGCACAGAAAAGACTCTTGTTAGTTCAGAGATTAATTTGTCTGCGATGGCATCAGGGTATTTGAAAATGTGTTATTAAGCAATATTTCAGCAGTGGTCTATGTGTCAGCAGATAGTTATGCTCTAGTTATAGAATATAAGATAGTCTCCAAATGATATTTTTAACCATCTCCTTAGTAATATAAACAGACACAAAGACATGGAAACTTCTCATTGTTTTCTCTTTTTATTGCAGTGTTTTAGTCTTCAAGGATATTTTTCTCATCACTGTTCATCGAAATTAATTTCTTCTTCAAAGGTCAGATATAAAAGCGAAGAGATTGTAAGAGCCTATATATATTGCTATAGTTTTAAAGGCAGATAGATGTAACTGATAATTAGAATAACATAATTAGATTAACGTAACATCTACTGTGCAAACAGCTCAAATTTATAAGTAAAAAACTAGCCATCTATGGAAGGTCCATATGGAAATCAGGGATGTAAAGAAATAGAAAGTATATGAAACTGAATTTGTATCTGTACACATCTACTCACACAGATACCTGTTTCCTGTACTTATTCCCTAAATTTAGATCTATACACATCTACTCATATAAATACCTATATCATACAGACACCGGTTTCCTGTGCTTATTCTCTGATTCCCTTGTTTAGACCCTTTAAATAATTTAATTGGTTAAATTAACATTTTTTTTATGTTTAGACCCTTTAATATAATTTAATTGGTTAAATTAACACTTCACCAGGATTTGCCTTTTAGTAATTATGTATGGTATCCCCAAAGCCACAGACCTCTTTTTTTAATTGGCACATATTCAAATAATGCCTAGCAACTATTTTTTTTTTTCCTTTCGTTAATACATGGCAGAAATGTCTGTGGAAAAATCTAAACCTTCTTTCAATGGAGGAGGAGAGAGAATTAGGTATTTGGAGAGAGGGGCATTCTGTGCATAACAAAGCACAGAGTTCCATAACTCCTAGGCAATGAGACTTGTGCAGTTAGTTCCAATCAGGAGTTACTTCCTTTCCACCAAAAAGTGCCTTGATACACTCCCACCCACCACCACTGAAAGGGGCAGATCCCACAGAGCACAGCCCAGGAGAGGTCAGCTTCTTGCACACCAGATACCCAGAGTGCAGCCTGGTGGCACCAGAATGAGGAGGGATTTCTTGGTGGCACATGGGGAGCTGACATTTTTTAGAGTGCACTAGAAGAAAACAATCAACTCAGGGAAATAGTTTTAAAAGATTAAATGTTCAAGTCTGAATTTAGAGCAATAGATTGAGATTTTAAAATCTTCAAACTTATATTACAAGAGCTGACCAGGAAGCTCCAAGAATGACAGATGTGGAACAAAGAAATATCATGAAGGAAGGCAAAAGCCAAATCTCACTCAATGCCCTCAGCCTCAACTGTCTATGAGTTTGGTGAAGTTCTCTACTTGGAAGACAAAAAAGTTATGCTGTTTATAACTTGATAAAAAATAATTTTGTTTTAAAAAAACCTTTTTAGAAAATTAGGAATAGTTCCTATCTAGCATTCCTCATAATACTTGCTGAAGAGGACAGCTGTGATATAGAAAAAGAACATCCCTTTATGGCTACCTTTGTCAAAATAGCTTCTCACTCTGCAGGCCCAGTCTGACCCAAACCTCAGAATCTCCTGGACTAAGAACAACTCAGGCCATTGTGATTTAGAAGTATCTCAGTACTAGTGAAGACACCAGGAAGGCCAGGAGACAATGGCAGCATTAGAAGGCCCTAGTTGAACAGAATATATAATTTCATTTAACAGCTGCTGAAGCTCATTACGCTGGCATGAATGATTCTTTACAACCACAAAAAGAAAGAAAAACAGACAGCAGCCTATTTACAGATGCAGTGAGAGCTGTCCCTTGCTTTCCAGCTTTCAAGGGAAGCAAAACATGTCTGCATAATAACTTTAACCTATAATTCAACGCTATTTAAAAGTGTAGCTTGCCATAAGCTTACAGAGATATTTTTATACAACATTTTCAAAATCTCCACAGTCTCCCAGCAGTTTCTGACTGAATTGCTTCCAGGCTTGCTGTTACCTGCTGAGGGGCCTATCAGGCAGCAATCTAGCCAGCACAGGCAATCTCTGTGGCACATAACCTCCCTACACTCAAACATTTCTCTCCAAACATACTTTGTACTTCTTCCTGTTTTCAACCTGAGGAAAGTACAGCTTAAATGCCTTCCACAACTTTGCTAGCTTAGCGTTCTTTCTTTTGTGATCTTCAGCACCTTTTTCTTTACTTTACCTTCTCTACCACTTACTGAGTAACCCTGAGCAAGTCACTTAGCTTTTCTATACCTTAGTTACCTCGCATGTAAGTTACAAAAGCACCTACCTCACAGAGCTATTGTGAGGATTAAATTATGACTAACACAAGTAAAGCACCTAGAATAGTTCCTGGCACGTAACACACACTCATAAAATGCCATTCAGAATTTCATTATTACTAGCACTACTTAGGATGTCATGCACCATTACTACTGATTTCACACATACATCCTTTATTCCACCTGAAGAAAAACTGCTTAAAGGTAAGTATTGGCATCCAGAGGGAGTAAGGTGCATATTAGTACCCTTCCTTGCCCTCCTCCCTCCTCCTACCCATTCCCAACTCTTCACCCACATCCCAAACACACACACTGAGGAGTACTGCTATGATGGGTCAGGTTTACAGACTTTTTTTTTGGCCAGTGAGCTGAGCTATAGGTTCAAGGACACGTAGATGTGGTCATTATGCCATATGCACAGACTTCACGGGGACGTTCCTCCTCCCAAAAGTAAGCAGGGAAGTATGTTCTGGAAGAGGTCCCAACTTTTACTTCTCTTCCATCTTCTCTTCTTCTTCAACATATGCCATAAAAAGAACTGCCCAATATAGGGCTTTAGTTTACGGGAGCATGAAATAAATAATTCCAGTGTGGCTCATTAGCATTCTATCATGGGATTGGAGCAGACATCCTATTTAGTAATAAGATGTTATTCTGTTTTCTTTTCCTCTCCTTAGCATGTATTTTCTGTGGAACCTTTTCAGAGAGGTGTAGCTGATTTTAGGTAATGCTGGGGCTGTGTTCCACATACCATCATATTTGCACTCTTATGTGCACCACAGGGATATTTGCACCACAGGAATCAACGTTTTTTCAACTTTGCATCTTTCAGCACCTAACATTTACCATTCTTTATACAAACAGGCATTCAATATTTATTGAAGTAAGCAGTTGTTTACCTTTTTATTTAATTAATTATTTATTTATTTTTGAGAGACAGTCTCACTCTCTTGCCCAGGCTGGAGACCTTTTTATTTTTTAAATGTTACTAACATTTTGGTAGGGTGAGTCACACTGATAGAGGTCCTATTATTTAATTAAACTAAATTAAAAATTTAAAGACTATTTCATAATACCAAATACTAGTCTAATGCCTACTAGTAAGTTTCAAACCTGTCACTACGACTGACAAGCCCTTACATACCTGGCCTTTGCTTACCTCTGACTCTGTTTCTCTGATTTTGCACCAGAATACTTCATAATTTTTACTTGATCTGATACTTCTTGTCATTTGCCCTTGCTGTTCCCTCTGCCTGGAATGTTTCTCCCCCAAAATTGCACTGGTGGGCTCCTCCTCATGACTTCTGCCTCAGGACAAAGAAGGAGCCGATAGCATGAAGACAAGGCAATGAGGGAATTCCTCCCCTAAGAAAATAACAAGTAGATTGAGACCTAAAGTATGAATGTACATATGTGTGTATGTGTATGCATGGGTGTATGTGTTTGGGGGCAGAGGTGCATATAGTAAGAGCATTCAATCTATGCAGAGGGAAGAGATGAGGCAAAGCTTTTGAGACATGAAGGAAGAGAACAAGGTCTGAACAACTGAAAGTCAGTGGTCAGTGTGGCTGGAACTTAGAAAGCTGAGAGACAACAGTACATGGGGCATTAATCAGATCACAAAGACCTCTTTAGAAGAAGCTCTACAAGAGGGTAGCACTTACACACTTTAGCCCTAAAGTAATATCTTAAACTAAGATACAGATGAATCATTATTCATAAGAAAAAAAATAGTCCTGCTTTCATTGGTATTCTCTTATTTTTGTCTAATAATTAACAGTGCTAGAAAATCAATAGTGCTAGAAAAGTGTTAGTCATCCTAGGACTTAAAATTTCCTTCAGCAAAAGTGAGCTACCACATCCTAAAATTCAGGGGACGGGACTGCTCTTACAAGCCACTTCAAGCTTGTTTTCTAACTCTAAACATAACCCTAACTTCTCTAGCACTAGTCTTACTGTTGTCTCAAGCGGTAAACTGAATGAAAGTAGTTTTAATTAGCTATTAGCATATCACACATATTCAATAAGAATTACATGTATACCAACAACCTGAATAGATTCTATTGCATACAAAAGAACAGAGAAATTACTTTTCAGTAAATTGCATTTTGATGAACTGAATTTTGCTGTTTAAGTAGTCTTAAAATTTTAGAATTTCTAATAACTCATGATGACTTATTTTTTATCACACAGAGATTTTAGGTCAAACTATAAGAAATCAATAAAATCAAACCAGAAACTAAAGTATAGAAAGGTTAGATAATTATTTCAACGAACATTATTGTTTTTATGTGGATTTTATTAACAGTAGGTGGATTTCCTAATTTCTTACTCAGTATCTGACTATCTAAATTTATTTTAAGCCAAATATAGATTCACTGGGGTACAAGAGTAGGATGAGAATTGGAGAAAGACAACAGAAAGACAACTATAGTTGTCATTTGCCACTGAAAGCACATAAAAAAGAACAAATGTTTGAAAATTAACTTTTCTAGATGGGGATTCCATAAAGATTGTAATTCTAAAGATAATTTCAATCTAACATGATTAAAGAGTAATGAATTTAGCAAAATCACTTATTTGATAGGCACTTAGATCTATTATGCACGAAACATGAACACTCAAAGTTGAATGTTTGAATTTGCAAATTTTACCAGTTCTCGGATTCATTTCTGCATGGCTATGCTCAGTGCAAATAAATCTTCACTTAACTAGGGCAACAATGTTTTTATTGCACTAACATCACACATCTTAAGAATAAATATATTTCTAGTGACTATAGGAATTATGACTGCAAAGGCTACTCTTTTATGGCATTGAGATATTTATTTATATATGTAACTACATGCATTTCTTTAGCTTTTACATAAATTTTCCTTCATTGACAGGTTATTGGTATAAGCATTTGATCTTTTCAACAGTTTACTAAAAAAATACCAAATTCCAAAATTCAGAAATGGTAGTCAGGTTTACAAGGAAACACACTAATAACAACCTGATGATATATTATCATATTGTATAATATTTTGTAATTTCTAATATACTTTCCAATAAATTATTTTGCATCCTGAAATCTCATGTTTTCATTTTTGAAATGAGAGCTGTGGAAAAATTCTCATATTACTAAGAGTTGTGAAGGCACCCGATGGAGCTCCTTCATTAATTTCTCTAACCATTCAGGGCACTGAAGTCTGTGGGGACAGTAAGTTCACATTTAGTGTTTGTGCTAAATGAATCCCCAACCTACTTTGTTTTAATTTGCATCAAAAGCTTCTACCCTGAAAGTACTGCATTATTAAGGTTATATAATAATGAAGTATACAAATTAGAAAAGGCAGATTTAGCATCACTTGCTTGGCAACATTAACTTGCCCACCACATTCACATTGAGATTTTAGAAGAGTACATTAGCAAGAAATACTTCTCTGTGCATTACAATAGAAGTCTATTAAAGACTATTTGATTCATTTACTATTATTTATAATAATAAACACATTCAGAGGATACTTTTTTGTATTTTATTTGTGGGTTTTTTGCCATTAGGAGGTGTAAAAATGAGGAGGAAAAAATAATAAAAACCCTCAATCTCAAATGATTTAACAGCTTAGTTCTGTATTACGTTTGCTGGTGCACACAAACAACTATAGTAAACATTAGCAAATATATCTTCCATATCTATACAGAATACTTTTTCTGATATAGAACCACATGAAGAAAGTCTTCTATATTATTTTAGTGAGACTGTTAAGATAGTTCATTAAGAACCACCTTTAAAATTTCAGTAAGGCATTTCCAAAATTAAACAATTAACTTCCTGTTACTCTTCTGATACAGAAAAAACTTTGGATTACTGTTATTAAGCTACCAAAAATTGATACCAGTCAGGAAAGACTGTTTTCCCCTTGAATGGTAATATTTAACTGAAAGTTTAGTGAAAGAAAACAGAGCAATTCTGACAGGAATCTGGATAGAAAGGGGTTTCTCAGCTCTAGGTACTAATTCTGATGCGGTACTGCATTCAAACGCATTTCCCTTGACCCCACAGTCCTCAGGTCTAGTTTTAGTTATTTTTTAGTAAAGGAAAGCCTTCATACATGTGTAATATTTATAGATAGCATCATTGTAAAATGGAGTACAAGTTCAAATCAGAGTTCAAGGTCAGGAAAAATAAGTATCACTTAAATGAATCACCACTGACACTTTTAGAAGCTTTTAACATCCTTCAGAAATCTCCCTTTCAAGCATGTGCCAATTTTAATTTTGGCAAATCATGAATAAAAACTAAATGTATAATAGTTTTGATGATTACTTAGTGTGGTGCTATTTTTTAAACATTACTAACTTTACAGCAACACTCACATTACATTTAACTAACACACATTTCGACAGTTTTATTTTCAGTAAATGACCTAATACAGTCCATTTTGAGAATTTTATGCTTTAGTTTACAGATATTTTATTATGCTGATGTATGAAATTTTAAAAATTGAGGAAAAAAAACCACGAGAGCAATTAGAAAGGGTTTCTAATTTATGTTAAATATGAGTTTATCTTACCTAAGCATATGCATGGTAACTTTGTCCATAGTGGTAGAAATAGAATACTGTAAACTCCAGAAGTTGTTTTTTTGTAAAATAAAAAACTGCATCCAGATCTTATTTCAATTATAAATAACACAAAGTTGATGTTATTTTATTTATCTTTTTATATTTATTTTGAGACAGTGGTCTCACTCTGTCGTCTAGGCTGGAGACCATCTCAGCTCATCAAAACCTCTGCCTCCCAAGTTCAAGCAATTCTCGAGCCTCAGCCATCCAAGTAGCTGGGATTACAGGCACCTACCACCACGCCCAGCTAATTTTTGTATTTTTAGTGGAGACAGGGTTTTACCATGTTGGCCAGGTTGGTCTCGAACTCCTGACTTCTAGTGATCCACCCGCCTCCCAAAATGCTGAGATTACAGTGGTGAGCCACTGCACCTGGACTCTTGACCTTATTTTAAAATAGTATTTTACATATTACTGTGGAAATGTGGGGCACAAAACATAACAAATACTAGGTATTAATTTCAAAACTACCCAGAATGGCTTATGGAGGTTTGTATTTGTTGATTTAAAAATATTTTTAAATGTTGTAATTTTTACAAATTAAAAAGTTCCCATAACTAATTATTTACATGAAGAAAATGACCAGATACAAGTGGAAAATGGAAAATTTAGAGGGCAGTAAGGTAACAGAGAGATATAAAAACAGGAAGAGAAACTAAAGAAAGTAAAGATCAAAGATTTAGGAAAAGTTTAACCATTTCTCCAAACCTATAGTCACATAGTCATTTACCCAGGAAATACAGTTGGGTGCTCCCAAAAAAACAGCTGAGTTATTTGCTCTAGGTGTTTTCAGTTTACCAATTAAAACAGGCCACATTCTCAGTTCCAGACCCAGGGCCTGGAAAAGGCCCCCCTTTCAGTGGCATTTGATGACCCTCCCATGGCCCAGCAGGACTAATTGAATTTTTCACTTGATAGCTTTATGTATGAGGGAAATTTAAAGACATTTCTAACACATACTTCTCTTCATCTCAGGTATTAGAATAAATGCCTAATATTTCAAATAGTGGTATGATCATACTGTTTTAGTATCACTTCTTTATTATCATCACCAATGGATATTAAACAGGGAAAAGAAAGTCTAACTTTTACATCAATGAAAACATTATACCTTACAAAATACTGTGTTGAGGACAAAAGATGTCACTTTCATACCTTTTTAAAGTGTCTAATTACTATTTAAATGTACACTTAATATTTCTATCTCTATTATAAATGTAAATAATTCTATTTACACAAATGTATACAAAATAAATGTATACAAATGTATACATCTATATAAATGTATCAAATTTATGTAGAAATGTATACATTTGTATAAATGTATCAAAGAGATAGCAAAGTATTCAGTTTTAGTAAACAAGATATTTCTATTTAAGTCCATAATATTAAACAAATCTGCCGTAAGAAAAATATGCATTTACAAAAAAGGCAAATTAGAAATTATGTCCTTGACAGAAATCCACTACAGGATTCTGAACCTTAAAAATGTCTTCATGTATTTAGGATAGAATTTGATGCATTTATTATTTTTAAAGGATATGAGTTATATAAAGCTAAAAGTCCAACCAAATGGAAATGGTATCCACAAATTCCTAAAATACTATTCTAATCATCTGAAACAATAAGTTTTTCAAATAAGAGTCAGTTGAATCAATAGTTGTTTATTTTAGATACTTTATTAAGTTGATATTAAGTTGAGAGCTGCTACTTTATTAAATACTAAGCCTATAAGGAAGTAAAAGGGGTTTAATCCAAGTAATATGAAAGTGAACTAACTCTTCCCCTTACTTTCTTTTTCCCCCAAATAATTTTGATTTCATTAATGGATTTTGTGTGTGTGTGTGTGTGTGTGTGTGTGTGTGTGTGTGTGTGTGAATGGCTCTAAAAACCACCTATTTTGAAACTGCGGAAAGGGAAGGACAAAACAAATCACTTCATAAATTTGTGAAATACTGCCCTACTACACTTTTAAAAAATAATGAAAATACTATAACATTTCCTCACTTCTCTCACGAATACCTTATTTTTGATATTGCAAATTCTATACATACACAGATGTATAGAACTCAATGCCCTGCTGAAGCCTCTAAAAATGTACAGAGACTGGTTTTAAAGTAATTTAATTTATACCATCTTAATTCAAGCTTTGTAAAAATATATCTAAGAGATAGCAAGGTATTTAGTTTTAATAAACAAGATAGTGCTCCTAAAGCAGTCCCCTGAAGTCCGAGGCAGTAGGCAGCTGCAAACATCCGACTGAAAGCCCATCTATGGCTTCACAGCTTCCAGTCGAGGATGTTTACAGTCGCTCACTGTCAACAGCAATATACCTTCTTTAGCTTTCTGTGCGGTTAACCTGAAGAAGTAATCCCAGCTACTGTTTATAAGATGTGCAGAAAACAATTCTCTAAATTACTGAAGGTTCATCCAAACAGCAATACTCTAGAAAATGTTTCAAATTCAAAACCAACAAGAAGGCTCATGGATGTCTATTATTCATCAACCAAGTTTCTAATTTCTATAAAAATGTTGTGATATTCCAAGACAACACACGTAAATGGTTTCGTCCCTTATTGTTAGCCACAAGAAGTAAATAGGCAAGTGGCCAGGTTACTTAATATGACTTCAACATGCAAAAGTGACCAAACACAGAAACTAAATTATCTTAACAGCATAAAGTGTACATTTAATATTAAACACTGCAGTTAAGTGAACTTAGACTACCAGTGAAAATATAAAAGGTCTACTTGGAAAGTTATAAACTCTGACAAAAAAAGAAAAAAAAGAAAAAAAAAAAAAAAAAGACTTACGTGCTGCTTTCATAGATCTCTTTTGCTCAAAAGTCTGCTCCCAGAGAGGACTTGTACAGTCAGCTGATTTTTGAAGGAGTAAGCAACAATCAGGAGAAAAACAGAAAAGAATAACGAGGTATAACACAGGCGTATATCAGTTTGTAGATCAAAGTTTCCCACTGGAAAAACACAGAACCTATCACTCACAACAGTGACGCACATTAACTCCAAATTTGAATGTTTTGAATTCCACTCCCATTCTCTTATGAAAATAAATGAGGAAAACTGAAGGTTAAGCTCTATCAGTCACTACTTTCCTGAAGTAATTCAAAACCATTCTGAGTCTAGTGAAAGATTAAGTTGATACAGAAAAGTGGGTGTGCCTTTCCCTGAGATTTGTTTTTAGATGAAGTTACCATAAGGTTCTTAAATTGCATAAGTCTTAGTAGTTGTGAACTAAACCTGAAACAAAAATAAAATCCACACAAAAAGCATCATGTTTACTGAAACTAACAAATATGAAGAACTCCATAAATTACTTTTTCAAAGCAAAGGTAACTCTATTCCATTAAGGTTAAAAAAGTTAATCTTTGAGTCAGCAGGTGAAAACAAGCTGAATTATGTTGTGGCCCTTTTCTTTATTAACTAAAGACTTTGAACTATTAAAACTTCCTAGGGAACCAGTTTTCTCAATGGGTCAAGTCACATAGGGGAACAAAGCAAACTTTATCAGTGCTGTGCAATTCCACATTCCAGAAATTCTTAGTACTTGGCATTCATATACCACTGCTGACTAGAGCTTGGGTCAATCCACCACTCAGCTGTGGCTACCAACCTTGTGAACTTCTCACCAAGATACCCACTTCTTTTAAGTTAGCCACAACTAGACAGGCAGAGTACTCTTTAATTAAAATAGATAAATACCAAGGCTTACACCCTGGGGAGACATTGTATATCAGTAACTTTTTACAAAAAGAAAATATTTTACTACCATAAATTTTTCTCAAAGTGACAGGTCCCCTACTTGCCTTGGAATCTTATCACTTTCAAATAACTGTAAAGTTAACAGGTAAAACAGTGACAAGTAAATACTAAGCAAACAACCTCAAATAACGAATAATTCCCTGAGGAGACAACAAACTTTAACCTAACTTTAAAACAGCCTTTGCTCAGAACTTCATGAATAAACACCAAAAGTTCTCCAAACAAAATAATTAAAGACCATAAGATCTTAGTTTTAAGAGTTCATAAATAAAAAGGCATTTTATTGTCTAAATGTATATGGGCTCCTCTTTTAGCAAGATAGGAGCTAAGTGAAATCTATGTGACAGCTAAAGCAGATTTGTTCCAATAGGATGCCAAACAATTTTGCCAGTTTAACTGAGACTCAGCATTACTTAAACTATCTGCTCATTTCTTTGGTTACTGAGCAACATAGGTCCCACTTGGATTGGCAATTCTCCTAGTGAGAAGGTGGCAATAGAATGACCAGGATAGCTTTCTCTAATGCCACATACCTGGACTGCCTCTGCCATAGCCATAGGGCAATTCTTATGCAGTTTATGGGGAGGCTGCTGGGTATGTGAATTTTGCAAAAGCTATCAAACGATTTTGCTACACCTTCAGGACAGAGAACCACTGATCTAGAAGTACTGAGCTAAATAAGTTCGTTTAAGACTAAAAATATCTCGCCATGACCTGAGAAATGTGACCAGTAAATCCATTTAAAAATTGTGAATTAAAAACAGATAACGGCAGAATAAGAACTAATTGTGTTCAATACATCAGACCCTGATTTGTCTTATACAACCGTAGGTATGCTTATAAAAAACAATGTACCTACTTTAAAACCATAAGGCCACTCTTTAGTCCTGTTAGACAAGGTCTCTAAAGCCTTCCCACCTTAAATCGCAAATCTGGATGTCTTGTACCCTGGACAGGCTTTATTATCTTCCTCACGTCCATTTTAAGTGCTTTAAGGATTAATTCTTTCTGGTGGAGCGTCTAGGAGCAGCCCAGATAAAGTGTAAAAAATTGCTTTAGCTACCCTGAACCATTCAATCTTGAACCCTTCTCAACTGATTTTATTATCATTTTTATATTTATAAACCTTTATAATATTTTCCCTAAGATATGCATAACTAAAAATAAAATATAGCCATCCAAGCTGTCCCCCTCTATTTATATAACCAATTATCTGGATTTTAGGATATTGGAATTCTTAAACTGAATAGCCCATACTTGAATGGTAAGATTTTTGGCACTTATCAGCAAGTGGCAGAGGTTACCACTTCTCACTCACTCTCAATCTAATCCTATTTAATCTACCTGATCTATCTAATCTATCCATCTATCCATCCATCCTGGGACTCTCCTTTGGCCATGGAAATGCAAAAGTTCATGTAAGTGACCCTGACACCTAGAGAAAAATGCTTCTCTCTCCTCTCCAACCCTTTTCCTCTCATGTCCATCTAACTTTCTCACCCTCTATCCTTGGAGTGTTTGCAGTGGAACTCTAAGAATGAATATGTTCCATGTCAGCACTGGACCCAGGGCCCAGGCTCTACATCCTTCCATCCTCCATCTCTTTGGGGGCTCTTAGTGTCCAGGGTAGCTGCAATAATCATTTTGGCATTCATCTTCTGTCCTCTTCCTTTGGAAAAACACACATAAGGACAAAAAAATCCAAGTGGTCTTTGATTTCTTTCCTAGAAAGCATACATAGAACTGATCTGAAATTGAAGTGACCTAAATGTACAAACAAAATTCTGCCCTTTAAAATTAATCTTTACCTTCTTTGATTCATACTTTTTAACATAGCCCACTCTTTTTAGTCTAATTCAAGGATTTCTAATTCATTATATTTCCTGCTAATGATAATGATAAACCTTCCCTTGAATTTCTTTATAATTAATACAAATACAGACTTACTTACTCCTTGCCTCATGAAAGTGGACGAAGGCTGTAGGAATTTACTGGGAGTGATTTCCTATGGATTGTGCAAATGTGAAAGATTGTTAAGGAATTCAAATTCTAGGAAGCAAAGTATTATCTTGGATAGTATAGAGCTTACAGTTATAAGGAATAAAATCTCTAGAAATGAAGATAGTTTAAATGTTTGCTGATAAAATGCTAATGAAAAATAAATTTAGAATTAAGCAAAAGTGTATGTACTCAAGTTTAAAGCCTTAATTTTAATACAACCTCAACTAGGTATTTGTTCTATGATAAACAATGTCTATACATGATCTCATTTCATCCCTGCCACAGCAAGATATGGCATGTATAATCGTTACCATCACAGATAAGGACAACAGGCTTCGAGAGCTGAAATAACATCCATTACTCACTTTTTTTTAATTGTAAGCTTTTCTAAATCATTTGTGGAGAACTGGAGGGTGTGGGTTTCAATAAATATGAAATAGTTAATCATAGTTCAATGAAAATTGTATTTTCTTTTTAAATTGGGCATAAAAAGTTAATAAATGAAAAATTTCTGAGAATAGAAACAAATATTGAGATCCTTTGGTGATGAAATAATTCATTCAGTGACTTATTCATTCATCCTACATATACTGACTTGCCAAACTCTCCTCTAAGGTAATATTGATTTACTATCTATGCCAGGGTTCCCCTGAAAGGAGTTATCAAAGCTTGTCAAATAGCTTTTATAGTTGTGGCTACCCTACTTTGTTCCTTCTGCACTGGAACGCCCATCTGGCTGGAGCCTCTCCTTCCTACTTTGGCTGGCATTCTTGCAAGGGAGGGGGATTCCAGAGGGTCAGGGCATCCCAGCCCCCAGGCTAATAGGGGACTTTCCACACCACTCCCATCCTGCTCCCTCCCTTCCTTCAGGCAAGTCACTGTCAGCAGTTCCCTGGCACCTCCCTCAGACCACCTGCTGGCTCAGTTCATTCCTCCCCAAGGGCGACTGCTCCAGGAGACTCCTCTCAGGAAGGGCAACCCTAGCCAAGAAACGCCCTTCTATTAAATAGGTCTTATTTCTAAAGGGACATTAGGTAGATTTAAGATGAATTTCACTGTAATAATTACATGGGTAAATTTAGAATTCAAATAGCTTTTTTAAAAAATCAAAGCTGTAAGATTAAATTATCTACACAATAAAAACTGAACACAATTCAGTGTAAAGAGAAATTATTTCAGAGGAACATAATTCTATAATAGAAACTGCATTCTAAAATATACATATTTTGTTTATAAATTTCACTATTAAAATTTCACCATTTCTAATTTAGGTCAACTGTATATAGTTGATATTTCCATCAATATTTTAAGAACTTAAGTGATTTTGGTGACCTTAAAGAAACAATAGGAAGTAATCTGGTACTCATTCATTATTTTATATTTTAGAAAGCATTTCTAAAGCCAAGGTTACTTTAGAGTCTTTTATTAATCATTTTGTGTAAAACAACAATAATCACCACAAAAAAGTTAGATTTCTGACATAGTTGGAAACTAACCCATTCTGAAACTATATAATCATTAGAACAAGTTTACAAAGCTATGCAATGACAAAAAACACGAGATATACCACCAAGGTAAAGAAAAGCCAAGAAAGAAACTGATATAATCACTACCATGTTAAAAATTCATGAATTTTTTCTCTCTACTGTTCTGTATTTTACAAATTTTGTTTAATGTGAACACTTTAATACAAATTGCTTTAGAAACAACTGACCCATTTCAGACATAAGAAATAATGTATTTCAGATCTCAAGAGTAATGTAGACAGTACCAAGATAGTTCTTATGAACAGTTCTCTATCTAGGTAATTGTTGGAAGGAGAGAAGACTCCATACACCTCTTCCCTGAAGGCTATGAGTCTGTCTCAATCACAGTTATATCTACTGGAACACCCCATAATGTGCCTTGTATACAGCAGATGTTCAGTATATACTGGCTAATTTTTAAGATGTTGATGAGAAGATTTTATTTATTTATTTATTTATTTTTTGAGACAGTCTCTGTTGCCAGGATGGAGTGCAGTGGTTCGGGTCACTGCAGTCTCCACCTCCTGGGTTCAAGTGATTCTCCTGCCTCAGCCTCCAGAGTAGCTGGGATTACAGGTGCACACCACCACACCCACCTATTTCGTGTGTGTGTGTGCGTGTGTGTGTGTATATGTGTGTATTTTTAGTAGAAATGGGGTTTCATCATCTTGGCCAGGATGGTCTCAATCTCTTGCCCTCATGATCCACCTGCCTCAGCCTCCCAAAGTGCTGGGATAACAGGCATGCCCACCGCACATGGCTGATGAAAAGATTCTTAAACACACTTTACTTATATATTTATCCAGTATCCTTCTTTTGAAAAACATAAAATCTCACAGCTCTTTAAAAAGTACTGTTTTCCCATTTAAAAAGTGATGGAATTAAGACAACAGTTAATAACTGGTACAGGTTAGAGCCCTAACATGAAGACGTGGTTCCTCACCCATCCTGTGGTCTATGAGAACTGTCCAGAGACCAGCCGATGTTTTTGCCAAGGCGGGAAGATGCATAGCCTCAGACCATTTTGATAGTGACCAGCACAGACAGGTCTCTTAGGCTTGCAGCCTGTTTTCTTTCTGAATGGAAACCAGGATACCCACACCTCACAGACCTCTTCTGAGAAGTGACTGAGGTAATGCACAAGAAAGTATCACACACATATTCGTGATTTTTCCTTATTATGACTCTGATTATGAACACGTTAGTGCTAATTAAACAGAACAGTGTTTACTAATGGAAACAAACTATTAAAATGTTATTTGGGCTTTTAAACTAGCTAAATGATCTCATTTCACCTCACTAGACATCTATTTCCTCAACTGTAATAAGACGCTTAATCAGATTCCCTCTATAATCCTTTCAGCTATAAAATTCTATGACTTAAATTCCTTCATTGGTTGAATTTATGATGTAGAGTGAAAACTGGAGAGAGGGAGGGATGAAGAATATTTTTTTAAGTTAAACATACATGAATCATGAAAACAGGCTTCCCTTACCTAGTGTGATTTTTCCTAATACAAAGAACCACCAATTACCCTGAATTCATTCAACATCACTTCCCACACCCACACATTTTTTAAAATAGCAGGACTACAAAATAGTTTCAGAGTACAGTTACAGACACAGTAGTCAGTAACTGGCTTATGAAGCTTTCCATAGAAGAGCTTTTCTCCAATATTGTTTGGCATGGGAATTGGTTTGCAAGCAGCAAAATAAAAGAGATTCATATACCTTTACCTATGGCAAACAGTGACACAGCATACAGAAAACAGGGTTATGAAATTCCTTACAGCGGGGTGCAGTGGCTCACACCTATAATTCCGGCACTTTAGGAGGCTGAGGAAAGACTGCTTGAGCTCAGAAGTCAGACCCCATCTCTACAGAAATAAAAATAACACTAGCCTGGCATGGTGGCACATGCCTGTAGCCCCAGTTACTCAGGAGGCTGAGGCAGGAGGATCACTTGAACCTGGAAGGTTGAGGCTGCAAAGAGCTCTGTTCATGCCACTGAACTGCGGCTTGAGCAACAGAGATACCCTGGCTCAAAAAAATCTTAAGAGTCCAAGCTTTAAATCAGGTTATCAGATCTTCATGTCACTGCACAAGAGAATGGGCAGCTGATACGGTTTGGCTATGTCCCTACTCAAATCACACCTTGAATTGTAATAATCAACACATGTCAACAGTGGGGCCAGGTAGAGATAACTGAATCACAGGGCAGTTTCCCCCATACTGTTCTCATGGTAGTGAGTAAGTCTCATGAGATCTGATGGTTTTATAAGTAGGAGTTCCCTTGCACAAACTTCTTGCCTGCCACCATGTAGGATGTCCCTTGCTCTTCCGCCATGCTTGTGAGGCCTCTTAAGCCATATGGTACTGTGACTCAATTAATCCTCTTTCCTTTATAAATTGCCCAATAGTGCATATGTCTTTATTAGCAGCATGAGAACAAATATAGCAACTTAACTTGAAACAGCTCTCTGTATCTCAAAAAAAATCAAAGACACTTTTAGTAGATTTTTACTGCAAGTTAATGTTTGATTTAAACTGTTGTAGGCTAATGGAACCTCAGTGGCTCACGTAAAGGTTTTCTAGACTTTCAACAAAATAACTGCAAACTTCTAAAATAAAAATCATACTTCTATTCAAAGAATAGTTATTAAAAAACTCATGTTATGATTGCATTCTACTGTATTCACCTAATTAATACATAGTCACAGCAGGTTTGTGCTAAATTTGAACCGCTAGGGATAACTGATGATGAAAATACAGTATGACTGGCCCTAATTTTATTTGTAGAGTTAAGTGTTAAGAGTAGAGTTTTTTAAAAAAGCTCAGGTCAACCAAACAGGGCAGCCACAGAAGCAACAGCAATGAGCCACCAACTCCTGTTTTGCTTCTCTTGTCTCTAGGGATAAAGAGTCTTGAGAAAGCTTGGGATAGTTTCCATTTGCTTCTAGGCCCAGGTTCCCTTTCTCCCTAACTCTAGAAAACCTTGGTGTGTCAGCAATCTAGGATAAACATATGGGGAGAATGGTGTAAAAAATTAAAATTTCCATGATTATAGGAAAGCAAGAACAAGTGGGGAAAATTGATAAATGAAAAAAAATAAGAAAAAAACTCCTCTTCCTGCTCTCTATCCCCACATGTTTTACTGGTCATTCCTCACATGTTTGAACAGCAGTTATTGCCATACATTGATCAAGAAAAACATCTTTAGTTTACTTTTTTCACAGATAGAAACCTAACCAAACCTGCTAAGATCATATTTTTCTATATGACAAATGCACAACTGTTTAAATAAATTTCTTCAAATCTAGATTTTTACCATCTAGATTAGCTCAATTTTTTTTTTTTTTTTTAGATAGACTCTCACTCTGGACCAGGCTAGAGTGCAGTGGCACAATCTTGGCTCACTGCAACCTCTGCCTCTTGGGTTCAAGCAATTCTCGTGCCTCAACCTCCTGAGTAGCTGTGACTATAGGTGTACGCCACTACAGCCAGTTGTTTAAACTTAGTGTTTTTCATAAAAGCTAATGAATAATCTACCTTTTCTACAGAAAGCAGGATAAAAAGAGAGCTGAAGGTTTACAAATAAGATTGACCATATTCTTTGAATTTTCTGGAAGAGATACAATTTCAATTATTTTGTCCCAATGTAATAACAGAACAGTAGGAAATAGTTTCAGACTGTGATCCAAGAAAACTCATTATAGATGATTTGAGAAGTATCAAAAAAATCCTAAATTCCCAAAAGAATTCTTATTCTGACTTTAGTTTTACATTCTACGGAACAATGCCACACTTCCACTTTACCTAAATTATCTATTAAGAAAAGAGAACTTACATGCAAATGTACTTTATATTAACTTCAAAAAAATGTAATTGATGAAACAAATTACTCTAGAGTTTCTGAAACATTAATTTTTAAAAATCACCACATTGGTTAGGATTCTAAGGTATGCAAGTCTTAGTTATATTCTTATTTTTTCCTTCTTTCTAATGCTACGGTTAAAATTGCCTCTGGTATTTTCTAAATGTGCTCAGAAGTCATAGGGCTCTGACAGTTTTTTAACTAATAAACATAGCAATAGAGTACCTGCAGTTCTGCTAACAATATTGTTTATATTATAAGTCCAATCCACAAAGGCTATAGAGAAAAATATCCAGTATAAACAAACATTACTTAGATACCAGTGGCATCTTAAAACAGCACACCCAAGTCTCAAAATGCAAAAGGGAGAAATTTTCCACTCCCACGATGCCAGGCACAACTCTCTGGTAAAGCACATGTCAGGTAAAAGACAGTGACATTGCCTCTGTTACTGTGAAGCTGGGGAGGAGGTGTGGGTGTGAAGCAAATCAGTAATTCTCTCTCTTCATTTTTCACTTTTTCCCCTCAATATGTCTCTTCTTTTCAACAATGTCTCTCCTTTTTCCATATTTCTTACTTTTAGCTGCTCTCCCATCTTCTTTCATCCCCGATTCCAACAACAAGATAGCTTTGTCTTTTAATTCTGTTGTTTAACATCAATCTCTAAATTTTATACAACATACATTCATAAACACTACTGGATAATATTTTCAAAAGAATATACAAAGGACAAAGTCGGGGATGAAGTGGGATGGGGTTAAAGCAAAGAAAAAAATTATCCACTGTTACTTGCAATGCCTAACCTTCTAGCTGAGAGAGAAGTTAAACACTCCAAAAAAGCAGCAGTCAGCAAAGAAATGCTAGGAAAATGTAAGACATAAAGGTTCATGTAGCCCTATGAGAATCACATGAGCTAGTATAGCCACCTCACCAGGCTGAACAGGCAGCTGAAACCTGAGGAGACCTCCTCTTTCTAAGTTTGCCCTTTACTTCTAGAGCCCAGAGGCTTAAAATTGAGGAATGAGGACATGTTGCTCTTTAAGACTAGGCCCAGCTGAGTCCCTGATCTTTTCCAAGAAGACACATCTTCCCAAACTCTTGCACATACGCACATACTTCTGTTGCTTCATAGCATTAATAAATTTTCCACTCTGCCTACACTTATCACTCTCCCCTTCTTAAGGCCTTACCATTAAATAAAATTTTGTATCTTTTCTCAATTGCAAAATGAAGATAATTATAATTATGGAGTTAAGAGGATTAAATGTTCTAGTATTTATAAACTGTTTAAGACATGAAACATGTATCAGTGTTTGGGACATTAAAGTATTTGTTCAAATAAAATAGAAATAAAGCAAACCATCTGTGAATACATATATCCAAATCCAAACAACAAGTTTTTCACAATGGCAAAACAGACTTCAAATAGAAAAGAACACCGAATGTATTGAATTTGTCACTGTATCATCAATGCTACAGAATTACTAAGGACTGAGAAAGATTTCCTAAGAAACCAGGCTTTATCTTAAACTTCCATGCTTAGTCAACCTTGGTCCTGAAACACTAATTATTAAGGAAGAAATACATTTATTTATTTTCTGAAACCACATTTTATAAAGTGCAAGTATGAGAGTCTACCCTTAGTATGGAACATCCTGTATCTGACTATTCAGCATTGCAGTCATTTGCATTCTTTAGGTATTATTTATATAATATTATTTAAGACATTTCACTGTATATTCTAAAAAAAGAGTTTGAAGTGAAATGTTTAAGAGAAACAAGCTTACTTTCATTTCAAGTCAGGACTACAATAAAATGAGAAGAACGGCTAAGATGAAAACAGAAAAATAAAAAAGGGACAATACTGAAAGAGATGATGATGATAAGAATATAATGCCAGCTTCGTGACAAAAATCTACCATGCTTATAATGTGTGACTAAGTAAATGATAAATGGCATCAAAATTTATCACAAACAGAGATCAGAGTGATCTTGAATATGGACCTACCTATCTGGGAAGTATAAAATTACCTCATGAAAGTGAAAACTCTTCTTTAAACTTCAATTTCCCTATTTTAAAACTGATTTTAAAGTACAAATGTTCTAAAAATATGTTTGGAGTCTCAAGATAAATTACCAAAAGTTAACAATTGTGTGTGTGTGTGTGTGTGTGTGTATGTGTGTGTGTTTCTTCTATTAGAATTTAGCAACAAGTTTAACTATTTTTTTCCTGGTCATTGAAATATAAACTGAAAAAATTTTCAATTGAAATGTCAACTTAAATAAACCTGTAAGACAGCTAACCATATTAAAAATTACTTCCCAAAGACTGATTTCACAAATTTAAGACCTAGAAAATTTTAAACATGTAAATACCTGTTCTCTCAGTTACAGTAATAAAATGTTAAGATTTTTAAAATATATTTGACTTTTTAAAAATATTGTATTTACAACAAAATTCTATTCATAGCAATTCAAGGAATATACTTAGAGTTTTTATGAAAAATAGATAATTAAATCCTTATTTAATAGGAAGTATCTGCACTGATATTTTTAATCCACACAAATGGAATTTAAAAATTTGCAAAAGTTTCTTTTAAAGATGTACAGTTTTGAAGTGTTAAGCTTTTCTAAATTTTAGCATTGTAATTTAAAAAGTTCTAACTTCTGCAGGAAGGAGAGTACACTTCATTTAGCCAAGAAATTTCCATTACTTCTAGATTAAGAAGCCACACCCCATACAACTACTGACAGGAAAACATTTTAATTCAAACCTCTAACACTACCCAGCCTGAAGCAAAGTTAAAAAAAAAAAAAAAGAACACAAAAATACAAGCACAGCTCACATTTTCAAAGAAAGGAAACTCTCACTAAATAAGTAGCAATTATGCTGAAGAATTTATATGCTAAAGCACGAATGAATATAAAAACACCAGAGCAGTCAACCATAGCTTTAGCACTTTGAGTATGATTAACAGAATGAACTTTCAAAGGTCAATTAAATGTCAACACACTTTAAAGAGATATTCTTAAGTCTGGTCAATGTGTAATAGCACCTCTTAATTCAGGGGTATCCTTCTGAGTTTAAGCATAATGTGCATAAGATAAATGTACATATATATGCAGAATTATAACACGTCTCCATCCAGATTACTACAGAAACTCATATAGCATCTACTCTAGAGTTTTGACTATGTTAATATTCCCCAAATTATGAAATGATTAAAAGAAAACATAAATATATTCTTATATAGCACTATCCATGAAGATGAAATGTTTATGACTAAGGTATATTAAGAAGTTGATCCTATTTATTCAACAATACAAAATCATTCCCAAGGATAATGTTATATTGTCCACAATACATATTACCCAGATACATAACTCATCCCCTACTAATGTTCTCTGAATTATTGTGGTTAAAGAGTTTGAAGAAAAGAAATATGGCATTTAAAAATTGCCAAGTTTAGCATCAGAAATTTCTGTGATAGTACAAAACAAGTCCTAAAGGCACTGAGTGCCCATCACTGACATTTCCATCCAAGAACTCAGTAAGATCTTCAATCCCATCCCACGTGAACTAGGCCAAATTGTCCAAGAACCTCACAATGAGTAGAAACCACCAAGATTATCTGGCCCAATCCTTTCCACTTAACTGATCAGTAAATATAGATCCAGAGAGGTAAAGCAACCTGGTTTGGCTCACACAGCTCCTTAACAGATGTCTTAAAGCTCAGTCCAGTGCTTTCTTCTCTACACAAAATCCATCATATACTTTTTTTTTTTTTTTCCATTAGGACTTTAAGACCAAGATATAATTGACCAAAAAAGGGTGGCTACCATCAGAATTCAGAGAAAGCTGGGAAGAAGCTAATGATCTGGGAAGGCTCCAAGGAGAAGCTAGAAATTGAGGAATGAGTAGAATCTAGGTGGTTTGAGAGGAGACATCATTAATGAGGGAAATATGGGCTAATGCATAGTGGTGAGCCTGCCATGTTCCTGGACTATGGAGACAATGTTTACAGGAAAATCAGGTTTTTAAGGCTACCTTATAAGGCAGGCAGAAAAGGTCAACCTGATGAGGGAACAAACAGAAAGTGATTAGGGGACTTTTATTTTAGAAACCTGATGTGATAAACTCAGAGAATAGTCTAGCAAAAGTTGTGAAAGAATAGAGATGGGAAGACAGAAAGACTTGAGTTGCTTCATAGGGGTCGGTTTAATAATATTAACACCTTATAGGGCTTTTGTGAGGAACAAGTGAACTGATAGGAGAGAAAGAACTCGACAAGAATAAATGCCCTAGAAAGTAAAGTTATATTAAAAGTCTGTGGGTAGGAGCCTCTCTGACCAGATCTCTGTGTTTTGATGACATACACTTCTCTATAAAAGCAAATTTGGAGATGAACTGTGGATCTATTCCTATAAGATCATACAATCTCTTTGCTTTAATATTTCTAAAAGCTAGTTCCCAAGGGGGAGAGACAGCTGCCATCCTTAAGCCCCTCCAAGGCAATAGATCAGTAATGCTAAAATTCAAAACTAGGATTCTGTCTTTGAGGCAGACCCATAATCAGTGTTTCTCAAAGTGAGTCAAGAAAGTATATAATTAAGTGCTAAAGGAGGAGAGTAGAAGAGACAGCACCTGGGCCAAGGAGGTACATGATGAAAGTTATTAGCTGGCACCGTAGCACTGCAGTCCACATCCTTTCCTACCTTTTCCCTCTGCTCAACAACTACTTAGCAATGTGACCTTCCATTGTGTCCACAGCTACTTATCTTCTCCTGTGTTGTCTTCCTCTCTTTTCCTTCTTCTACAGCAACTCTCCAGGGCTACAAAGAAAATTTGAAAAAGTTACTATAATAAATTAAAAGCTACATATATTGAATATATACTGTGTGATTTATTAGCTGATGAGTTTTAGTTTATAATCTTACATAATTTACAAAACAACTCCTACGCGGTAGTACTATTATCTTCATTTTTCAAGTAAGGAAACTGAAACTTAGAGAGTCAAGGATGTAGACTGAAGCCACCCAAGCAGTAAATGGCAAAAGTAGGATTGCAATCATGACTGGTTGACTCCTCAATCTATGTTTTGAACCTCTCTTCTAAACAATCGCGGTTCCCCCTGTCCCCTTTTAACTGATAAGCTTGAAAATCCTCACTTATATATATACTGGGCATTTATAGATAGAGATTAGGAGCTGTTATATGAATTTGTAGATTAAGTTTTGACAACCGAGAACAGAGGTGCCTGGGCTTAGCCACACTTGCTTTCCAAGTTATCTGCTTTAGGACTAAAATTTTTTAAATGTGAGGCTTAAAGGATGTTGAGGGGACGGCCCTCCATCCAGCATTCTTGTCTGTTCTCTCTCAGGTCATCTGTCCCTTAGGGTCCATTCCCAACCATTTGCTTGGAAACTTTATCTCCCTAGTTGAAGAGAAGGCTGGGACTGCCACACCCACAAATCACCAACAAGCTAGGGAGGATGGTGGAAGTATCCCACTAGTAGGCGAGATCTGTGAACCCGGGTCTCTTGAGCCTTGTGTCTCAAAGCAGCTTTAACTCTGCTCATAGGTGGTACATTCTATGTTGATTTATCTGCAAAGGTGGTTTCAAGAGGGGTTTCCTGGCCACAGGGCCCAACTAAGAGGTAAGGCCAACGTGTCTAGTGCTAGAGGGGAAATGATCAGAGCAGTGAGCATCTGGGGGCCTTTTTAACGTTGCTAGAAGAAAGCCACATGGGCATTACAACTGTGGCAAGAAAACTCTAACACTAATTCTTAAAATTTAGTGTGATTAACTGTCACTTTTGAAGGAGCTCATTAACTCATTTATGCTGGAGGTTGGTTGCAAAATTTTTTGTGAAAAATTGGACCTTGGTGATGACCTTGAGCAGCAGCATATAATTAACTCCCACAAGCTTAGCATTCCAATAATGGAACACTAGGTATAAATGGGTCTTACGAGTAGAAATTACAGGTTCTGTTTACAGACATTCCGATTATGTAAATGTGGGATGTGTCCAGGAGTTTGAAGTTTTCTAAGTACTACAGGTGATTCTGATACAGGTGATCTAAGGACTACACTCTCAGATACACTGCTGTGATCTCTTACAAGGCTGCCAAGCCAGCAAATCTGCACAGAGAAGAACCCATACTACAAAAGCAGTTTGTTCAAATATCAATGCTAGGTCTAGGTTGCGTGGTTACTTTGAAATAACTTTGGAAAGCCACTAGGCTTTCCAAAAGTTGCCAGGTTTACAAATGTTGAAGGGTGCATTAGTATTTTCCTGATGTCACCAAATAGACCCTCAGAAGAATAATGGCATTTCTCACTGCAGTCCACATTCCACGTTAGACCTCTTCTACACAAAGTGATTGTCTAGATTGAAGACCTTCTTGGCAAGATGCTACTTCCAGTGCTTAATTTACATTTGGTGAAAACAGTGACGATAATTTTCCTCACTGCGGATTTAGTTGATTTCAAAAGGTACACTTTCCTTCATGTAACTAAACTGAATGGTTTATTTCAAGCTATTCTAAAAATGAATTTAAAAACATCAGACAGAATTAAGCTGAGATATTATGGTTACGATTAGGCCATTTAATTAGACATCCAATCACAATGCAAACAGCTACTGATTAAGAAATATACCTTTTCAAAGGTTCGTATTCTTCAAACAAAACTAGGTCATAAAATGTATTACGTAAAATCAATACTGCTATCTTTCTATTAGGAATCCTATTACTTGTCTTTGTCTTTTTCCAAATATGTAGACCTGTTTAAAGTATAAACATTCAGGCTAGATACTGGAACTAAGCTCTTTTTCTGCCAGTTCTTTCTTTGATACCTGCTTTCTATTACAGCATGATCACCATTCTCTTTCATGATGGACAAGATGGACCTTAGTTATTCTTATCTGAGTTATTTTCTTCAGCAAATATTTGTTGAGTATCTGGATTTATGCACTTACTTTTGTAAAGAACTTTTATTGCTATAAGCTCCATGAAGAGAAAATGTCCAGTGGAGCACATGACATCTAGAATTCACTCTCATGAAATGGTGAGAACACTGAAGGACTTTGTCATTTACAGAACAAAATAATTTCTCCTGTATACACTACTAAGTATACATGCAGTATTTAAGAGAATTTTGTTATGAAAAATGTCTGATTTTCCCTACGTTTAGAGAAAAAATGCAGGTTATCATAACCAAAAGTTAACACACCATTTGTCTTGCAATACAACCTGTGATGACAGTGTTTCAGTACCACTGCCAGACTAAACCTTTAACATTAATTATTTATCAAAATTATACATGCCACTAACACATCTCAACAAAGAAGATTATGTAAGTAGCTGCCTTGGCGTAATACTGAACACAGTAGCTATTTTCAATCCTTCATTAAAATTAGATCAAGATGTACTTGCATTATGTGTTGCTGTTCCTGTAAGGAAGATTTACATTAGTTTAAGACTTACTTAGGATATAAGTGACATTTTCGTTTTCTTCTTTGTCAGAAGAGTCCCCTCCTCCAGTGCCCACTGTCCCAACCAAAAAAAGTTTTCAGTAGAAAGAATACAGAAAACAAAAACACAAACACCTGCCTTGTTCACTCTCTCTTATGCATAATAAATGCTTTGTTCTCCCCTGGGGGCACCTGCCACTTCGTCCTCAGGTTTGGCTCTCTGTCCCCTCCCTGGCCCCTACGATTCCAAATGGTGCAGCAAAATACAACAATCCTAAGGTTCGTAAAATAAGCAATGGGTAATTTATTTTTCAGTGAAAGAAAGCCTTTAAATGTTTTAAAATGTTTTAAAACATCGGACTTAAAAGTTACTTCTGAGTAGGCTGAAAGGTGACTCCGGACGCATATAAACATATCCTGGCCTTCTCTTAATAACTTGCGCACCGTGTTGAGGCCCTAGGAAAATCTCAAAAACGGAGATGCAGTCTACAAACTGGACGACACCATAGAGCATGTTGCTGCAGCCCCACAGATTACCCACGAGGAAATCTAAGTGGTTAAGTCACTTGTCCAAGGTCAAGCTGGGCCAGTCGCTTCTAACCTTTCCATCTCCCACCCAGCCTCGCACCGGCCCTCGACAGCGCAGGCCCCCGAACGGTTCCCACGGATACGGTTCGGAAGTCAGTGGCATGTCAGTGCCCTTCAAGCTACCGCACTCTTATTTGTTCTCCTGGCCAGCTCCAAAAAGTATTAAAGACACTCTCCACGCCTTCTTCCCAAGCCCAGGTGCCCTAAACCGCTTGAGCCCACCGCGCCGAAAGCCGACTCACCCGCAGCCCGAGGTGCGGGAGCCCTCGGACGGACTCCGGCCCTCCCCGCAGTCCCCGCCGGCCGCGCTGCGGCCTCGACTGACGACGAGTCGAGAAAGTCACCCGCGGTGACCGCGGACCCGAGGGGCGGGCCGCGTCGCGCCGCCCCGCGGAGGCGCCGCAAACTTTTCCCGGCTCGCAAGTTGCCGGGCTCCGCGGCCGCGGACCGACTTCCTTCGCTGGCCGCCGAAGCGAGGGGGCGCCCCTATCCCGGGAGGGGGCTGGGCAAGCCGGGAGACGGTCAAGTTGGGGTCGGGGAGGCGCGGGCGCCCTGCACTCTGGGGCGCGCGGGGCCGAGCCCGGCCGCATTGTCTGCGCCGCCTCGGACCAAGCCCGGGCGGCGGTGGCACAGGCAGCCGAGGCGAGGAGCTGCAGTCCCGAATTTGCCGCCCCCTTTTGCCGCCGCCGCCCACCGCGTTCTTTGTGTGTCTCTCGCCGCCCTCCGGCAGCTACGCCGCTCGCCTGACAGCTGATGGGCTCACCGCGCCGGGTCCCGCGTCCTCTCGGCCGCCGCCGGCGGAGCCCGGCCCGGCCGAAGGAGGAGGGGAAAAGAGGAGCGTTGACAGATACTGCCTCGGAGCCGCCACCGCCGGGGGAAAAGCGTGGACTGCCTCTGTGAGACGCGGCTGGTCGGCCACCGGCCCCAGCCTCGCGTTCGCCTTAAAGACCCCATTGGCTAGGACACCGTCCCTCCGCAGCAGCCCGCGCAGCTCCGATCCCGCGCCCGGCTCCTGGCTCCGCGGACTAGCGCGCCCGGTCAAGAATCCAGGGGAACCCACTCCGCCCCCTTCTCCAGCGCCCTCCAATAATGTCGGCGTACAGAGGGCAGTTCTGTCCAATCAGGCGTCGGAAAGGCCAACCAGTCCCCAGGAGTGTAGCCAATAGAAGGCGACTCCGGCAACACACCCGCCCTGATCCGCTGGGAACAAAACGCCCGGAGCCCTGTGGTGGGACCGATCCTGGCGCCCAGATCAAGTCAAGTCCGGCCGCAGCTGTGTCACAAAGTGAGTCTCTGAAGACAGGTCCGATGCTTAAATAACTGTTATTCTAAATCTAAAGAGTTGAAGATGGGAACTGTGGACGCACTACATCTTTGCCCTCAGGTTAAAACGCCTTTTCTGGCCAAAGTTTGTGTATGAAAGAAAGCCGGACAAAAACGTTGTAGCGCTGTTTAAGTGAAGGCCTTTCCTTTTAGAACACTGCTTTACAATGCCTAATCAGCTCAGGTTGATGCATTTAGATCCCGAGGGTTTGTGTTCCTAAGTTTGCCGGAATGTCAGGAATCTGAAACAGGCTAGTTTCTATCCTGCTTCAAAACACAGACTGTCACTGACACTACCATGTTGTTGTTGTTTTTTTCCCATGAATGAAAATATTAGAGTTCTATATGTAAATCATCTTTATTGTGAACTTTATTTCTGTCATAAAGTCAAACAGACTGTCTTCAGTGGAGGCGGGATGAAATACCGGAAAAGAATATAGATACAGATAACATATATGTAGGGTATCTCTATCCATCTGCCACCCATCTATCAGGAAAGAACTGAGTAAAGCACTGGCTATAAACGACTGTAGTTTTTGATCACAGGACCTTGCAAATAATAGGCCCACTAGTTATTTATTTGATTTGAATAGGATGGCTCATTTGTTATTGTTCATATGAAGTTTATAAACTTCACAGTTGTTTAGTGAAAGTGGACTACACCATGACAAGAACAGTATTTGGCAACACGTATTTGCATATCTTAAAATAAAATTACACTTAATTTGTACTACAAATAGTTATGTCAGTTTATTTCTTCAGGTAATAAACTGTGCACTTAAAAATTTTGTACACATGTGGCATGTTCCTTTTTTATAAATTATTTTGATGACCAAATTGATTTTTTAAAGGATGATCTCTGCAATGAAATGAAAGGAGGGAAAGAGAGAGATCTCAAACAAGAAAAAAATGGCTATATTACCTCCTTGCTTTTATGATTGAAACTCACCACGTCTTACCACATGAGAACATGACCCCTGAAATGAAGTTTTGTCAACAGATCCAGATTCTGGATTGACCTTGAGCAAATCTCTTAATGAATAACTCTGTTGTAAGATAACAATATGCCTGGCTCTACCTCCCTCCTTGGAGTGCTGTGAGATCCAACCAAGATAGTGTTTGTCAAGCACTTTACTTTCTGTAAGATACTGTGCCAAATGCCAAACAGTCTTAAATGTGTTATTCTCTGCTTATTAATAGAACATTAATATTTCCTCAACCGCACATTTTTTCGATCTGAAATATATTTTTGAGCACATCAGTTTTCTCTCAAAATAGATCTGAATGAAACTCCTGACTGCTCATTCTAGATCAAAGCAGTACTTTTAGGGTTTATTTCTTTCTCTTTTTTAATGGAGATGATGTTAGAACAGAATAATACTGAGGAAAGAATTCTGGATGGAAAATGTTCAAAAAATTGTATTCACTACTGATTACTCCTGGTATATTTCTCAAAAACAAGATAGATCATAATGTCCAATTTAATACTCTGTTCATAATGTTTAAAAATTTATGCAAGTTTCAATGTATATTGAAAGTAAAGTAAAGTAAATTAATTTATCCTATGTCTGCTAATACAGTTTTAGATGGAAGTAGTAAATGACTAGGTCAAAGTTATACCCATAAATCAAGTACTGAATTTAAAATTTTGGAGGTGAATTTATTAAACATTCACTTATGGCTTTTGTACTTAGTTGTGAAAGAGGAAAATAAATGGGTATTTTTAGATGCCATGTGTCATAATTTGTTTACTTTTCCCAAAATATACAGCTAGTACAGAAGTTTAATTATTACTTCAAACAAATGTACATATGGTGACACTAGCATGTAAGATTTGCTGAATTTAGTGGAACCAGCAGTTGTAATTTTCACCTAATTTACTACATATTTCATTTTGTGAGTGAAAATTGTGGAACAATTTATTAATATTAATTCAATATACATGACTTAGTAAGCATATTCAAGTCAAAACCAGTGTTTGTTAATTTCCTGATAATCAACAAGTCCACACCCATTTATTACATGGAAATGAATACAGTGATTGTCTGGGTAATATTTGTGATTCCACTGTGGTGACATTTCATTCACTAAGTGATGTTTTCAGTTTTTCATTAGTGATTTCCTCATCGGTTGTCTAAAATGGAATGAAAGAACTGAAGCTATTTTAGAGAGCTGTCAGTTTTAGCACATTTTTAAATGTTTACTAGGGAAACTGACTTTGGGGTTAGTTTTAGCATTTGTAAAGATAATTTTTAAAAATATATAGACATCTTTTATAAGTTCCTTCACATGATGTGTAGTAATACAACTAACAACAACATTATTTTCTCTGTATCTTTACATTTAATTTGCTATAATCTTTTTTTTTTTTTTGAGACAGAGTCTCGCTTTGTCGCCAGGTGCCAGGCTAGAGTGCAGTGGCGCGATCTCGGCTCACTGCAACCTCCGGCTTCCAGATTCAAGCGATTCTCCTGCCTCAGCCTCCTGGGTAGCTGGGACTACAGGTGTATCATCTTAAGATTGCTTCATCAGTGAGTATAACAAATAACTGGATTTATATCTTCTCTATTCTGAGAGTTGAAATGCTTCTGAATTTCTTGTCCTGGACAAATCAGAGTTCCACGTGACTTAACAAATAACAGTCTAATTCATTCATCTGAAAATTATGTTATTAGGAATAATGAAATAATATCTATATAGACAGAGTAGAAAAATTATTAACTCTATTTTTCTTCCTATTTCTTGGGAAGGAAATATTTTTAAATGTGCTAAATTTTCTTTCTATTTTATGGATGAGAAAAAAATGTCTTTGTGAACCACAACAGCAGATCCCTTTACTCTCCTTTTACAAACATATTTTGTTGATTTCTTGAACTCAACCATGTAGTTTCCTTATTGTGTGATGTATTTATGGCAGGAAACTTTTATATGCATATGGAATAACAGAAAATTTCGGAAAACATTGGTGAGAGGCACGCTAGACTCCCTTCTCCATTTTATCTTGGGTCACAGTCCCTCAGGAAAATTTTAGAATTAAGTGTTAGGAAAAATTTTATTTTTTCTGAAATGAAATCTTTGTAGCTTTTCTTTCTTAGTTCAAATACCAGGAAGCTTAATTTAGTCACATAGGACCTGCTTTACTGTAATTTTTTTTCTTTTTTAATTTTAATTTTTTGTAAGTACATAATAATTGTATGTATTTATGAGATACATGAGATCTTTTGATGAAGGGATACTTGTGTTATAATCACATCAGAGTAAATGGAGCGTCTATCACCTCAAGCGTTTATCCTTTCTTTTGTGTTACAATCCAGTTATACTCTTTAAATTATTTTAAAATGTACAATAAGTTATTGTTAACTATAGTCTCCCTATTGTGCTATCAAATACTAGATCCACTCTAATTTTTTAATAAACACAATCTTTAACTTGTCATGGTTTATTACTATTCATCTTCACATTATTGGCTTATATATTTGTATGTATGCATTTTATTTAAGGTCTGTAAAATACTTTCTGAAATGAGATGAAATATAAATAAATAAAATATTCCTTGCCTTACATAAATTTTTGAATATGAAGAGTTGAATGTAAACAGAACATGTAGTGAGGACGATATGAAGGATATTGATGATATTTCCTTCACAGATGAATAGTATTCTAATTCACCAGGTATAATATCTCTAAACCTGTTCCAGAGAGGCAAGAAGAAAAGTAGATGTCCTAGAATAGGAGGTTTTATTACATTTATTTTATTTTATTTTATTTATTTTTTTTTTTTTAGACAGGGTCTCATTGTGTTGCCCAGGTGAGAGTACAGTGACATGATCATATCTCACTGCAACCTCAAACTCCTGGGATCAAGTGAATCTTCTGCCTCAGCCTCCCTACAAGTTGGGACTACAAATGCACTCAACAATGTCCTTCTAATTTTAATTTCATTTGTAGAGATGGGAGTCTTCCTATGTTGTCCAGGCTGGTCTTGAACTCCTGGCCTCAAATGATCCTCCCACCTTGGTCTCCCAAAGTGCCAGGATTACAAGTGTGGGCCACCATGTTTGGCCTTAAGTTTATTTTTCAAAGTTAAACTTATTTTTAAAAGACATCTCCTCAGGGACATATCATCTTAGCACTGTTGCAGAAATTCATCTTATTCATTTTTTTTTTGTTTCATAAGCTAGATTTGAATTAACTAGAACCTGTAGGCTAAAAATATCATTTTAAAACAAAATGGTTTATGCAAAATAGATGGTAGTATCCCTCTTTCAAGTCAGAAGGTCAGCATGTAGGAGACCCTCAGTGGAGTTAGGAAGATTTCAGTCATAAGGGATAGAAAACTCAACCTGGCTTAAATATAAAAGCAAAAGTATATTAGTGTTTATAATTAAAACTCTACCACCTTGATAAAGTAAAAGTAAAGGTACAGCTAGCTGACAAACATGGGCGATGAAAGAAGGGGGCCAAAGAAGAAGGCCAAGTAGGGGCATCATGCCATGTAGAGAGATGCCAAAAAACTGTATTGGACAAAATATGGTTTTATCCAACTTTATTAGATAACATTTATTGGACAAGAAACAAAAATGTAAGCAGCACTTCTGCATTACAACCAACAAATCTGAAAATGGTAATATAAGTATCAAAATTGCAGAGGTGTTGAAAGAAGGACTAATATAAGACCTCATTTTACATAGGTCATTTTATATAGCTGAGGCCCAGGTAGATAAATAAATAATAAATAACAAATATAGAAGTATACTAGTTATTTCATTATTTAAAATTCATGTTTTATTCAAAGAAAAAGTTTATGGTATCGTTTTCTACAGGCAGAAACTAAAAGCAGAAACAGTTAAAAGGGTTTTCCTTTGGTGGAGGGGTTGTTGTAATTATGTATGAGGAGGGTTGATGTCTTGTGTTTTTGTTTTTGTTTTTTAACCAACTGTGAAGGTGGTTTTGATGAAAATTGTCAATATTACAGAAAAAAAAGTCTTCGCAGAATGTATTTAAAAATAAACATAGAGTATTCATATATATTGGGAAATCACAATTGTATTTAGTGTAGGATAAAATGAAATTTAGGACCCAAGCAAGAATATATATATGGTTTTTAAAAAGCAAATATAATGCATATATAGTGAAATTATTCTGTGCTCTTCACAAAAAATTCATAATACAGTACCGTGTCTTATTTTTGTGCTCGGGAACAACTGTGCCTCCTCTGGACCCCAGAAATTATGGGGCAGATTGAGTATGGGAGAGTGCTTATTAAATGCCTGTTTGTTTTTTGATGAAGTAATTGTATCATTTGAAACTGTTTGACTCAGCACACAGGAAAACTCAATAGAAAATGTGCTCAATTGTGAGCTTCATAGTTTGAGGAATGAATGAAAATTACGGAGAAGATTCCATGGAAAGTTACAAAAGGAATTAGAAATCTGGAACACAGCCGATTTGGAAGAATAAACATTTTTGAGCTTTTGCAGCTCCAAATTTTCAGATGTAATTCATTGTTAATTTTCTGTGCAAGTAAAGGAGGGTAGTGAGCCCACTGTGAAATGCTCCATGGGAGTCTATTAAAATGTTTCATCTTGGATAAGAGGCAAATCAACCCACAAGACTGGCATACTACATTGTGACAATTCATAGGCAAGGAAAAATATCATTACCAGAAGCCATGGAGGAAGAAAAGGGGTGCGTGTGTGTGTGTGTGTGTGTGTGTGTGTGTGTGTGTGTGAGAAAGAGAGAGAGAGAGAGAGAGAGCAAGAAAGAGAAAGAGACCAGCCTGAATAAATATTACAATCACTGACAGTTGTTAATAAACAAAATGGACCTAAAAGGCAAGTCCAGAATAATTTAAGAAGCATGATAAAACCGAAAATCTACTGTCAGAGTGTAATGCTTAATCCTAATTTGGAGATTATATTGTGGAAACTACCTGAACTCAAACCAAAGCATCTTCATGTAGATGGCATCTTTCCAAGGTTTTCTAAAAATAAATACAGCAATAATAAACATTTATTTTTCATTAATGCTTTTTCACTTGGAAAGCACCTTCATATACATAATGTCATTTGATCCTCATAACTTTTCCTCAAGAAAATGAGGCGGCAGCTTAGCATAGTATTTCAATTCAAAGACACATTTCTATTCTGCTACATAAATGGGACTCAACCAAGCCATTAGATGCTCTGGGCCTTTAAATAAGGATGATAACAATTATGGATGTTGAATCTATCTCTAACTGCATGTTCTCAGGGTGGACGCAGCTAATTTCTGTGAACATGCTGTGCAGACCCTTATGTGAGTCGCCAATGTTCTTATAAGCATGGGTTCTATTCCCATTTTATAGATAATGAAAAGGAGATGCAGAGATCAAGAGATAACTAACCCAGTTAGATAAGATGGGTCCATGGCCCCAGATCCCCTGGTCTAATTACTCCCAATGCTCATTCCACTACTTTGATCCGAACTTTAAACTGTGATCAGTAAATACAAAAGTAGAATTGTCTGGTAGTTTCCTCAATTTCTTTTTTGGATTGAAGAGTTAGAGTAGTTGATTACCAGGGTCCTTTTAGGTGTAAATCCTACAATAGTCAAAAACTTGCTTCCCCAACTTGCGCTGGAGTCTCTGTTGCCCTACAGGGGATGAAGATAACCAAATGGTGGTTAGAGTTCTATGTAGAAAACAGAGAAATTTTCCTGGCTCCTGAGGGAAAAGATGAGGTAGAGAACCAGGAAGATGATGTGAGATTGGGAACTAGAAAGAATGAAATATTTCATAAAGATTCCCTGAATGTGAGGATAGAAGAGACATAGAGAGAGAACTTCTAAGGTATAAGTGCAAATTTTCAAAAGTAAAATCTTCTAAACAGATAAATGGCCTTGTCTGTGGTTTTTGTAGTGGGGAGGTATAGGTGGCTGTTTGGTTTTGTTTCAAAGGATTCAAGTAGAGTAAAGGAAAATATGAGGTGAATATGAAAATGTAAGCCTCTCCCTTACTTCCTCTAGAATAAAGAAAAAAATATTCTTCTCAGAAAAATTATTAGGTGTTTGGATCTATATCTGGATGACATATAGAACAGAATGAAAGCAAAGAGCAAAAAAACCACACAACTTCATTATATTTAAGCCTGTGAGTTAGAGAAACAGAAAGACAAATTCCAATTTGTTGAGATTACTGCTGAAAAGCAGAATGATGTATAAAGAACCCAACATCATGTGCTTACTGCTATAAAAGCTAGTTGTTTGATAAAGTATATCTATCATTGCAGATTTTGCCCTTAATGCATTTTCCCACAAACATTATGTTTAATTCATATAGTGGTATAGTAATTAATTCATTTATAGGTGTAATAAATTATGATCTGTTAAGATTATATCCCATATATTTATATAAGTAGAATAAAATCTTGAAAGATCAAGACCTAAACATTAATCTATGTACTTTTCTGTATTTTTTGAAATATTTCCAATAATTTGTTATAATTAAAATCTTTTTAAAAGCTCTTGAAAACATATATAATTAATAAACTCTCACTCCTCCATTGCTACCTTAATTATTATATAGTTTATAAATAAGAAACAAGTGAATGCATTATATGAATTATATTATTTTATATTTAAAATCTCTCTAGTTGAACTTCTGAATGAAAAGTTTGACTATTCATTATGATAAAATAAATTATTTTCATGCCAAGTGAAAACAAGGACTTAATGTAAAGAGACAAAATGAAATTTTAGTGTAACATGTCTAACATCTAAATTATAGTTTTTTTTGGTCAGCTGTTTATCTTTCTTTGAAGGATATGTAAAATCTTAGTTATTAGTTTATTCTAGGCAGAATATTGAAGGACTAGTAAATAATATAATAGCAAGTAGTCCCAACTTTTGAAGACAGAAATTTTCCCTTTTGAGAACTTTAGAGTAAGTAAAGAAGATAAGTGATATACATATGGCACTCTCTGAGTGGTATAATTTAGAACAAAATTCTCAACCAGAAAGATTTTGCCCCAGAGAACATTCAGTAATGTCTGGAGGACATTTATGGTTGCCACCTTCCCCTGAAGGAAGGAGGATACTGCTGGCATCTGGTGGGTAGAGGCCAGAGATGTTGTTGTACATCCTGCAATGTTCAGGACAGCCCTGCAGTGCAAAGAATTATCTACTCTAAAATATCAATAGAACACAAGTGGAAAAACCTTGCTTTAAATGCTTATTTATTTATGGAGAAATGAAATAGTACCAGCAACTTCAAAACTTTTTTTAAAAAGCAACAAGTCTTATTTATATGATTTCTTGGAAAAGCAATGGAAAATATAAATTTTAGTTCTCTTTCCTCAAAGTAGAACTATTTCTAGTATATGTTTTGTAAATAAGATAATATTAGAAATTAAAAGTGGTTCACAGTGTTTGAGAAAACAAAATTGGAACAGTAAAACTCAGACAATGTATGTGCTTCTTCGAGTTAGCTAAGACTGGCTTTAAAAAAAAATTCCTCAAAAGAATATTTTAGCTAGTTATTTGAAACTGTTGGGAATGTGAATCCAATGATCTGCCAAGAGCATATATTAATAGTGACTGCTATTCTCCCAAGAAATAAATGAAAACACAAAATGCACTTATTACAATGTTTTCTGTGCCCTTCAGAATCTCGAGTTATTAGAAAGGCAGTTCTGGGACACGATGCACATACACAGGGCAAAGTCCTTCTTCCCACCATCCCAGTGTGAAACTTTTGATCTCCTAGGAAAATTCTGGGGTAGGAAAACAACTGAAAGGTAGGCAGTGGTTTGTATTGTTTTAACCCCAAAACCCTGAAACATTTTTCAGGGCATTTTAAAATACGTTTTCTGTTGGTTAGTGTATGAATTTCAATGAAGGTCATTACATCTTTTTTTTTCCTCCCTAGAAAGGGCATTAATGTGATTGCTTATAAATAAGAATGAAGACTGTTAACTAATGTACACCCATGTGTTTATGTTACTCCTTTATTATTCTTTCTCTCAAAAAATAGAGTAAGTTTTCATGAAGGTGAAAAATCATAACATGATTGTATTTTGTTTTAGTTTTTAATTAAACATGCTTAAGGAGCCACTAAATTGTCTTTGGCAGGTTAGATGAAGACATACTGGGGACCAAGTCACTTTTTACTGTCAGAGGCTTTTTTTTTTTTCTTTTTTAGTATATGGTAGAGTTGATTCTATGTGGTTAATCAGAAAGGCATAAATCTCCTTCTAATACTTAAATATGTTTTAGTTGGTACAGGGATCAGGAGGGAAAGAGGATTACAGGTTACTTTGTAAATGTTATATACTTGTTTATAATTGTATAGTTATTTTGTTAATAATAATTTCCATCTAGTCATAAAAGTGGTATCTGTTCACTACTTAAAATTTTGAAAATTCAGGAAAATATACAAAAAAAATCTACAGACACTGCTATTCACAGCCCAGGTCAACTTCATTCTAATCCTTCCATAAAACAGGGCTAACTATAAGGTTGATTCTACCTCCTGGCTCTACCATATTGTGATTTACACATTCCATCAAACTTCTTCCAAATCAAGGTTTATAATGGCTGCAGCATGTGTTTTAAATGGCTTCACCAAACTCAGTTCTATAAGTGGTTCTGGTTTTTTTTCTCTTCTGTAGCACCTAGAGATTTAGAATGCTCACAAGCCAATGAGTTCTGATGCAAACATTGATAATAAAGGCTATGGTTTATGCAAATTTTCCTCTTTGGGCATTTGCCATTGCTCTGTCCCTTTCCTTCATACTCACAAAATGCACTGTAATGTGAGTAAGAGTAACATTACAGAGATAACCTTGACTCTACCCCAATTTATTAAATAATGTTCAAAGTTTGGTACTTTTACTATCAGTGACAAATTTTTTGTGACACACCTCACAATTGACTTTATTATTATGTGACACCTCAGATGACTAATACTAAATTCAACTAAATGCGGTTGTCATGCAACAATGAATGTCCCTGCCATCAAATATTCTCTAACTATTTCCTTCTGATAACTGGCTAAAAGTAGAGCTATTAAATTAAAGGACATTAATTCTTGATATAGATTCCTAAACTTGCCTTCTAGAAAAATTGTTCCAATTTTTAACCTCACATTCAATAATAGTGAGCGTTGGAATTAAGTTTCATTAATTTGGTAATAAAAAATGTAGTCTTTAAAACAAAGTTATTTGAAATTGAGTAATTTAATCTTTCTCCTCATGTTTAGTTTTCTTTTTTCTTTACCTTTCCCTCCTTCCTCCCTTCTTATGTTTCTCCCTCATTCTCTCCCTCCATCGCTCCTTCCCCCTCTTTCTTCTTCTATGAAATAGCTATTCATATTCTTTGTCAATTTTTCTAATTAGGTTTTAAATTTTACATGAGCTCTTTATATATTAGTTATATTAAACTTTTTCTCATAAATCTGTGTCAATTATTTTCCTAAGTGGTATGCTTTTATTATTTTTTTTCCTCATGACAGAGATTTTATTTCCGTTTTCGATCATCTTTCTTGTTGTAGGGAAAATTCTAATTATAATCTCCATAGTAAAATGTATACTATTGGGAGGGCATTTATTTTAATGCCTTTATAATTACAAACCACTTTCCCATCCTGAGACTTGATAAGTACCCACATTTTTTTTCTAGGAGTGAATGTGTGTACTCTGCTGCAGTGGCATGATCATGGCTCACTGCAGCCTTGATCTCTCCTGTGTTCAAGGGATCCTCTCACCTCAGCCTCTAGAGTAGCTAGGACTACAGGCACATGCCGCCTAACCTGGCTAATGTTTTGTATTTTTTGTAGATACAGGTTCTCTATGTAGCCCAGTATGGTCTAGAACTCCAGGGCTCAACCATCTTCCTGCCTTGGTCTCCCAAAGTGCTGGGAATACAGACATGAGCCACCATGCCCAGCCTCAATTTTCAACACATACAGTATTTGCCTTTGAACACACTCCATAAAGTTTGTTAAATAATAGTCCTATTTTCATTAATTTTAAAGCAAGTTTGTCATTTTGCCTTGGATTTTTCTCTCCCATATAGCTATTTAGGAAGGTATTTGGTAATTTACGTGTTAGAATTTTTGATTGCTTAAACTTTAAAAAATATATAGTTTGATTGCATTATGGTCAGAGAATGCAGCTCCCTATAATTTCTAATTTGGGAACTTTTAAGCGTTTTCTTTGTGGCAGTATTTGCTAAATTTTTATTAAAAAAATTATATTATCCTGAAAATGATATACATATATATTTTTTAGTTCTTAGAATAGACATTAGTATATCTGTAGATTCATCCTTACAGGTTATAAATTTTAACCAAATATCTGTTTATCCATGGCTAAGAGAGATGTGTCCGTGTCACCCATAAGAAGGTACTTTCCTTTTACATTTCTAACATCCCTAATTTGTGTATGTTAATATTATACTAATTAGCTTATAAAGTTTAATAACTATTATATTTTCCTTGTGAAACATATTTGTATGAATATGTAATGACCCTCTTGGTTACCATTAATATCTTTTTGTCTCTGCGTCTTTTCTGAAATTAGTATTTCCTGTTTTCTTTTTTGAATGTCTGGTGTAAATTTGCCCATTCTTTTATTTTTAACTTGTGCATATCATTTTGTTTTAGAGTGTTTTTAAAAAGCCACTCTAAAACATTTTTTAACTATCATATATTTCATTGTTTTTAAACTGGAACTGAAGTATTTTAAATTATTCACAGTTATTATTATAATTAAAATATTTACTCATTTTTCTTTTCTCTGGGCTTGTGATTTTTCTCGTGTTTTGTTAGTTATATTGCATACGGCTTATAAGCATTATACTTTATAGTGTTTTAGAAGATAATCATTGGTTTCTAAGTTGTATTAAAAATTACCTTTGCGTTTTTCAAAATTGTGCTTTAAGTTGTATTTTCTAATGATTAGGATTGTGAAAAAAGAAAAAAAAAAGATTTTGGTTCCTTTCAGACAAAATGAGGAAGTTAGCTATTTCCTTCTCTGCTTTGTTTTTCTTCACTTCTGTGTTTCTCTTAATCTACAGTTTTAGACCCAGCTACTTGCCATTAAATTAATTTTAACTTTCTAGGTTTCCCTTCTGTTTCATAACTCTATTAGCAATAGTTATTGAGATTTACCTTTCTGTTTACTAGTTTTGATGACTTCCTCTGCTTGAGGTCTTCATTAGGATTCATCTCTTGGTTCACAGAAATACATCTTTAACATTGTCAAAAACTATACTTGGATAGTTTATTTTCCAAGCTCTCACAAATCCAGGAATATCATTTCTCTTTCCTTCGTAACTGAGGGTCAAATTCTCTAAAAACACAATTCTTCAAACTTTTACTCTCACAATTTTTCCCCTAAAACATGTTGCTGTGTTGTTTTCTATAATTTTGTTTGAGGAGAATAAAGTGTTATAAATAGCATGTGTTTCAATTTTATTAGAAATTATTAATTTTTTTCTTTCCTAAATGCATAAAATAAGTTTTTTTTTAAATAATTAACTTCAAGAGAAGAAGGAGGATCATGGCAGACATGAGGCAAGACTAGATTGCAGCTCTTACTCGGATGGAGAGAGCAGCATGTGGAGTCTCACATCATGAACTTTTGCTCCAGAACAACTGCAGGAATAAATCAAGAAAGCCTAAGAGAATCCACAGACCTTCTGAAGGAAGCAGATTGCTCCTGAGGAACCCAGGAGACATCCCAAATACTGTCCTGGTATCCACAGCTGAGAGACCCACAGATGGTTCACAACACAGGACTCTGTGCAGACAACCCCCAGTACCAGCCCGGAGCCTGGTAGACCTGCTGGGTGGCTAGATCCAGAAGAGAGATAACAATCACTACAGCTCAGCTCTCAGGAAGCCACATCTAAAGGAAAAAGGGGAAAGCACTACATCAAGGGAACAGCCCTTGGGACAAAAGAATCTGAAAAACAGCCTTGCGCCCTAGACCTTCCCTCTGACAGAGGTTACCCAAATGAGAAGAAACCAGAAAACCAACTCTGGTAATATGATAAACAAGGTTCCTTAACACCTCCCAAAATTACACTAGCTCACCAGCAATGGATCCAAACCAAGAAGAAATTCCTGATTTACCTGAAAAAGAATTCAGAAAGTCAGTTATTAAGCTAATCAAGGAGGCACTAAAGAAAGGCGAAGCCAGATTTAAGAAAAATTTAAAAATGATACAAGAAATGAGGAGAGAAATTTTCAATAAAATAGCATAAATAAAAAACAATCAAAACTTGGGGAACAATGGACACACTGAAGTGCAAAATGCTCTGGAAAGTCTCAGCAATAGAATAGAACAAGCAGAAGAAAGAACTTCAGAGCTCAAAGACAAGGTTTTCAAAATAACCCAATCCAACAAAGACAAAGAAAAAAGATTAAGAAAATATGAACAAACCCTCCAATAAGTCTGGGATATATTAAATAACCAAACCTAAGAATAATTGGCATTCCTAAGGAAGAAGAGAAATCTAAAAGTCTGGAAAATCTATTTGGGGGAATAATCGAAGAAAACTTCTCTGGCCTTGCTAGAGACCTAGACATCCAAATACAAGCTCAAACAACACCTGGGAAATTCATCGTGAGAAGATCATCACCTAGGCACATCGTTATCAGGTTATCTAAAGTTGAGATGAAGGAAAGAATCTTAAGAGCCGTAAGGCAAAAGCACCAAGTAACCTGTAAAGGAAAGTCTGTCAGATTAACAGCAGATTTCTCAGCAGAAACCTTACAAGCTAGCAGGGATTGGTGCTCTATCTTCAGCCTCCTTAAACAAAACAATTATCAGCTAAGAATTGTATATCCAGTGAAACTGAAGTCATTACACAAAGAAGATACTTTTACATGCATGTTTATAGCAGCACAATTCACGGTTGCAAAACTGTGGAACCAACCCAAATACCCATCAATCCATGAGTGAATAAACTGTGTTATATATACATGATGGAATACTAACTCAACCATGAAAAAGAATGATGGCATTCACAGCAACCTGGTTGAGACTGGAGAGTATTATTATTATTATTATTATTATTTGAGATGGAGTCTTGCTCTGTCACCCAGGCTGGAGTACAGGGGTGCAATCTCAACTCACTGCAACCTCCACTCCCTGGGTCAAGCAGTTCTCCTGCCTCAGCCTCCCGAGTAGCTGGGATTACAGGTGCACGCCACCACACTCAGCTATTTTTTTTTCTTTTTTGTATTTTTAGTAGAGATGGGGTTTCACCATGTTGGCCAGACTGGTCTAGAACTCCTGACCTCCGGTAATCCACCCACTTGGACTCTCAAAGTGCTGGGATTACAGGCATGAGGCACCACCCTCGGCCTGGAGAGTATTATTCTAAGTGAAGTGACTCAGAAATGGAAAACCAAACATCCTATGTTCTTACTCGTAAGTGGGAGCTAAGCTATGAGGATTCAAGGGCATAAGAATGACACAATAAACTTTGGAGAATCAGGGGGAAAGGGTGAGAAGGGAGCAAGGGATAAAAGACTACACATTGGGTACAGTGTGTACTGCTAGGGTGATGTGTGCACCAAAATTTCACAAATCACCAGTAAAGAACTTACTTATATAATGAAACATTATCTATTCCAATAACCTATGGAAATAAAAATTTTTTTAATTAACTTCATTTTTTTATCAGAACATAACTCAATGTAGTTGTATTTATTTCCCATTGATTTCTGCCCTTAATATGATGAACATTTTTTTTATCTTACTTCTCAAGTCCTTTAATGGTGTTATTCATGTAAAGTTTTGTGGACTTTTTTTCCATCTGTGACATTTTTCATTATCAAATCTATTCAAATTGCTTGTGTTTCTTTTTCTTGAGATTATCTGTAACTCTTAGATTAAGCTTTGGTTCTTCATCTTCCATGACTACCATCTTCTTTCTGAGGATTTCGATGTTTCATTTTACTCTGCTTTCTGGGGAAACTACTCAGGCGTGTCCTTAAAATTCCTGATTTGATTTTCCATAGTGCAAATTCTAGGACATATTGCTTTTGTTGTGAATTTAATTCAACTATTGAATATTTTAACTGTTCAAAAAAGTGCTTATTTATCTACTAGTTTACTGGTGAACACTGGGGTCATTATGAGACTTTTGCTATTATAAATTGCTATACTGTAAACACATATGTATAACTCCTGGTGCACTTAAACAAAAGTATCTTTAGGGGTTCTCGTCTATGAGTGGAATTTTTGAGTTTTACAAGTACGTTTTTAATGTATTCATAGATCTTTTTTTAAATCACTCATGTTGCTTTTACTCTTATCTCACTTTCATTTCTTTATTCTTTTTATAAATTTCTGCCCCTATTTCATAGAGAAAACACTTTCTTCCAGCCTATAAAAGATGATGAACATCTTCTAAAGTAGTTAAAGCAACTTTAACAGGTGTGTTTTTAATATAGGAGTTGAGAATTGTGTTCCTTTTTGCTTTTCTTTTCGGTTGTACCATTTCAGTTGATTGTGGGTTTTGATTCTTCTGTTTCTATTCATATTTACATAACCATATTTTTAATGTTGTATGTCAGCACATCTTTGCACCACCATTTTTCCATTGGGAGAACTGTTAGACTAATATGCCAGCTCTTAGCCCAATTAATACCATATGTTCTAATTGACAATTCTACTGCTTATGATGAAGTCTTCTTCCTAATCTTCAATTCCTGACTTTCTGTCCAGCTGGAAAGTACTAGTACACATAAAACTGAAATTCCCAGCATATTCCTCTTTCTGTCCAGTTGTTTGATATTCCTGGAGGTTGCTCTCAAATCCTGGCATAGGTTTGGCTGACAGTCTTCGTTTCCTTTCATTGTATTTTCATCTTTTTCTTTATCTTTAAACAAATTTAGGTGAGAAGTTGGGAAAAGCTTCACAGGCACTGCTATTTGGGTTTTTCTTTAAAACCAGACACTTTGTATATCTCAAAAGGATCTTTTCAAGCCAGAGAAACTTGCTTGTTGACTTGATACCATGAATTCTGGAGGGCCCTTTGGAATTTTGTATCCATATTACTCAATTATATAATCAATGATGAAAATGAATAATTCAAAGACTTGATAATCACTCATATACTAGTGGGTTTTTTTGTTGTTGTTGTTTTGTTTTTTCCAGCTTGGTGCTTCCTGCTGACCTACTTCCTTATAAAATAACACAACAATCAGCTGGTCATGCAGATCTTATTGAAACTAACAAAGACTGCCATCTGTCGTTGTGCATGATATGTTCTTCAGTATCAATCTTAGATTGCTTTGTGGTACACAATAATTTTCCAAAGCATTTCACAGTTTTATTTTAATCTCTTTCAATATCTTAGGGTCACTGTAAAGAAAACTTAAATCATTTCAATCTTAAAGATGATCAGCATAAGGCAGAAAGCAAGGGCATTGTGTTATAATCAAACAGAAAGCCACTCCAAAAATTAACAGTGTAATCCAAGTCACATGATTTCTAGCTGATGCTTTCCTCCCTTTCTTAGCATCTGAGCACCATTCCCTTTTAAAACCAGTATTTATGACCATTTGTAAAGTGCATCTCCAACCAGTGCAGCTGCCTCTTAGATGTCTGCTCTCTCTGCAAAGCATACCTTTGCAAGTGTTCCTTGAAGAGTAGTCAGGGCAAAGAGTTACATGTTCAGCCAACCATAACACCCTCACATTTATTATTTTAAGAATAATCAATATTCTTGATTAAACATTTTTATTTGATAAGCAACCAGGTATTTTAATGATATTTTAGATATCTTTTTTATGATTAGAGAAGTATTACTTGTTTTCATGTGGAGTAGGCTAGCCTGTCCAAAAAAATAGAAGGAGAGCTTAATGGAGACCTGTCATCTTAGAAAAAAAAATGTGCAAAAATATTTGACTTTCTAATAGGTTTCTAAAAGTTTTGGGTTTTTTTTTTTTTTTTGTAATTTATACTTGGGAGAGATACATGTATCTTTAGTAGTTTGTAGTATATAGATAGACTTTATAAACAGAAGAGTATTCCTTCCTATTAAGAAATAGAAAGAGATCTAGACAAATATGGGAATAACTTTAGCCAACTTATCCTTGGTAGATGAAACAGTTCTTAGTTCGTATGAGAGAAATTAACAGACACTTTCTCCAAAGAATAAATACAGTAATACTGAAACAACAAGCAACTCACATTTTTTTGTGTGCTTACTACATGTCAGGTTCTTTTCTACATCAATTGTAACTCATTTAATCCTCAGTACTTCAAATGAGGTAGTTAATATTAACTTCATTTTACAGAAGAGAAAAATGACGATAAGGAACCTTTCCAAGATCTCATAGCAAGTGTCTTGTGGAACCAGAAATCACACACAGGCAGTCTAACATCAGTGCCTACACAATACCCATCATGCCATCCTCCCTGCAAACAGTGATCCAAGAGATTTTTCAATCCTATGTTTGTAAGCAAGCTGATAACTTTAGCCAACTTATCTTTGGTAAATGAAACAGTGCTCAGTTCGTATGAGAGAAATTAACAGACATTTTCTCAAATGAAAAAATGCAATAAAAAGCAATAGTGCTAAAGAGGTCATGCTTATGGAGATTAATCCGAAAGATGTGTCTCTTTGACACATCTTTCCACATTCTTCCATTTGTTTCACTCCACTGGGATTTGCCCAGTACCCAGTGTAACCTTTGCTTCTTTGGCTTACTCAGCAGGCTTCAAAATGGGAAACATTATGAAAAGAAGCACAAGTGTCAGAGCAGCCAGCTGGCAGAGGGAAATTCCAGTCATATTGTGCGTCCCCTTGTGAGCTTTTTGTTTCAGTTGTGCCTTGGCACACACAAGTTGAAATCTCAGCTGGCTATCTGCTTCTTGGAGGATGACAACTATACAATATTTGAAATGTCTAAACACAGTTAACCAGATCTGATCTTTATCTAATCAAGCTCTAGTGATTAAAAAAATTATATGCCAATATGTGGGTCATAGGTTGCTGAGAAATAGTTACAAGAGAATAGAAAAGAGCAATCTCTTTATTCTGTGGCTTTGGGTTGCCAGTAGGTTAAAGGCTGAGAAACAAGCCCCAAACGTAGATCTATTGTATCATAACCATTCTCAGAACTGCTCTGTGGCTCTGCAGGGCCTAGAGTGTAAAGCCAAGGCATGTCACTTGGCATTTGAATGTTCGATGGTTTGCCGACAGCCTCTATCTAGTGTCATCCCCTGCACATGCTGGGCTGGTATGCAGAGGCTACTCACAGCTACAGCTCTGCTGTTGGCTGCACATACATGATGCCTTATTAGTCAATGCTTATGCCTTGATAGATGTTAAAACTTTTTAATCTCACTGCTTCTTTACATATGCTTCATATACCATACTTTTTAAGTGAAATCCTACTCATTTCTTCTCTTAGACGTTATGCTTTTTAAGATCATTTGTTATTGTTCATTCCGTTTTACATCTATCACAATGCTTAGTGCTTTCTAGGCCTTAGTAAGTTATAAACAAAGTTGCAATATGAATAAAAGCATCATAAATGCCACTCCTTTTTTTCTGAGACACTGTCTTGCTATGTTGTCCAGGCTGGTCGACTCCTAGGCTCAAGCAATCCTTTCCCCTCAGCTTCCTGTATAGTTGACACTACAGGTACACACCACCACACTGGCTCTGCTTCTTGTCTTTCCTTGAGAAGGGAAAACAGCTGTGGGTATCTGTAGGGGAAGAAGTGGCAGGGGAGAGCAAGGATGGGAATGTTAGCTTGAGAAGGAAGCATGTGTATGTCTCCCAGTCCTACTGGCACAATAATTTTCCAAAGCTGTGGAAGCGCAATGGAAACCGTGAAATGGTTCTGTTTCTTAGCGGGTAGGGAGAAGAGAGATCCTCCTCTGAAACTCAGATAGTTTTTGTGGAAGGAGAAAAAATTAGGCCAGTGTGCAGGATCCAAGAAAAGAAAATATGAGGAGCTCACCAATGAGAAACATGCAGGAGTTTCACAGATAAGGAGGATAACATGGGCACTAGAGCTCTAAACCCCATTGCAAGCTAACATCTTGTCTGCCCAAGGGTTGTAAAATGAAGATAACTGGCATTTATTAAATATTTACTAGTATCATCTGAAAATAATTTTAAACGTCAATCTCAGACTTTAATACCAGGCCACTTGGATTCAAATTCTGGTTCTGCTACTCACTGGCTGTGCTATCAACCTCATAGGACAGTAAAGAGAATTATGAAAGAAATACAGATTTATAGAATGCTGAGATTACAGGCTACTATGTGGCACATAACATGTATAGGCACGTGTTAAATTGAAAATGTGAATACATCATTTCCCAAGTATCCCTGTTTTATATAGTAGTTTTGTGTAGTTCATCATAATTTTATAGCAACTTCAAAACTGATGGTAATAAAAGCTGACCATCTGTATACCCTATAACCCAGCAACTCCTCTTTTAGGTATATACCCAACAGAAATGTGTATGTACAAACACCAAATGCAGGTACTAGAATGTTCATAGCAGTACTCACATAACAGCCCCAAACTGGGAATTATTCAAATGCCCCTAACAATAAAATGAGAGAACAAATTGTTGTATATTCACACTACAGCATACCCTATAGCAATTAAAACAAAAGATCTACCGCTACTTGTGACAATGTGGATGAATCTCACAAACATGGACAGTGTAAAAAAACGCTAGCTAGACACACAAAATAGTATATACTGTATGATTCCATTTGTATAAAATATAAACATGAGCAAAACTAATCTCTACTGTTAGAAATAATGGAGGCTATTGGGGGCTGGTAACCTTTTGCTTTTTGATCTGGGTGTTGGTTACACAGGGGCACTCATTCTGTGAAAATTCATTGAGCTATTATATGTTTTTAATATTTAATATGTGTACTTTTAGTATGAATGTTACACTTCCATAAAAAGTTTTAGAAAGTGATGTGACAGTGAAAGCAAAATAGAACCTATTATAATCAAGAATTACTAAATAATAATAAATATATCAATGAGGAAGGTGATCAGAAAGATAATCCATAAACCTTTGGAGTATGAATATGGAGACCTGTTAGAGCTGAGAACCAACCAAAGAAGGATTTGAACTGAAGAGCTTAGCAAAGAACATTCTTCCAGAGAGCCTATTTGAGAGGTACTCCCACATTGAGCTGCCTCACAGGAGCAAGACATCAACTGGGAAGACATCCCCAGGGACCACAAAGTTCTCCCTGATCAACAGAGAGGACATTCCTTGAGACCTGGTAGATGTAACAGAACATCAGTTTGAATAGATCATTAAAACTGTCCAACAAAGAAAGTATATTAGGCCATTCTTTCATTGATATAAAGAAATACCTGAGACTGAGTAATTTATATTTTTAAAAAAGAGGTTTAATTGGCTCACAGTTCTGGTGGCTCTACAGGAAGCATCTGCCTCCAGGGAGGCCTCAGGAAACTTACAGTCATAGTGGAAGGCAAAGCAGGAGCTTACACAACATGCGGTGAAAGTAGGAGGTTGGGTGGAGAGGTATCACACACTTTTAAGTGACCAGATCACATGTGAATTCAGAGTGAGAGCTCAGTTATCACCAAGGGGATGGCCCAAGCCATTTACGATGGGTCCACCCCCAAGATCCATACATCTCCCACAGAGCTCACTTCCAACACTGGGGATTACATTTCAACATGAGATTTGGATGGGCAAATATCCAAACTATATCAGAAAGCATCAAAGCAATACAGACAATCTAATCACAAGGAAAAATGTGTTGTACCATGGAGTTTTGTATCAGAAAACAAAAATCAGAACTCCCTTGAAGAACTTTGTGGAATTATGACCAAAAATGCTTCTGCTCCATAAGAGCTGGTGAACATGATTCTATTCACCAACTTAGACTGTGAATTGTGTGTGCATGTATATGTGTGTGGTGCATATCATAGGAATGAACAAACATATATAGATAAAACATTGCCCTGAAATGTCTTCCTAAGAGATGTCGTTACAAAAGACAATATTTGAGGTAGGCTCCATATACCATTGATATAGTCTGTTCCGTAGTTAGGGACATGACAGATTGAGTAGGATTGTCTGAGAGCCTAAACCACCTCCATATCTTTCCATCATTCAAACATATATGCATTTATCAAACTGAAATGTGAACATATTATTCTCCACCATTGTATTATTGGAACTAATGAACTATAAATTCTAAGTTAGAAATGATGAAATTCCAACAAATATTTTGGAACTGCTTTTATTACCAATAAAGACATTAGCAAGATGCTAGTTTAGCCATTTGGAGAGAGTTAGTGTCATGTTATTACTATGTTAGTATTCCACATATTCATCAGAATGTTTTAGCCCCATTATTTTAATCTTTATAGCTTTAAAGAATAAAAGGAATTTATGTCATAAGAAAGCCCACCAACTAAGACTTCAGTACTTCAATCCTGTCTGTATAGCAGCAACCACTGGTTAATAGGGAACTGACAGAAGCAAGGCTTTTGGCTGCTGCATTATATTAAAACTTACAGGTGAGTTTTATTTCTTTCTTTTGTGGCCATCTAAAATTTATATAACTTTTACTGCTTTTGAATATTTTAATTTTACTTAAGTTCGGGGGGGTTGATCATGACATTGGAGAAGGTGTTATACAACATTCTTCCACTTCATTCCATTATCCCCATTCAACTTTTTCTCACCAATCTCCCAGCGCTCATAGTTAAATCTCTTCTTTCTGTAACTGCCTTCTCTGACTGTTCCTGCTGCCTTAAAGGCCTTTTAGCATAGCAATTCCTATGTCCAGTCAATAGCAATGCTATCTTCTCAAACTTACTGTTGTCTTTAACAGATAAATACAGCTAAGGAGTTATTATTTATTGTCACAAAAGCAAGTAAACAAGTTTCATGTGAGAGCATTATTTGTCTTAAAATAAGTTAATATAGTTTCTTTTCTAAAAATATCATCGCTATTAATACAAATAACACAGATGCCCAGAAAATACTGAGTAGGTTGTGAGTTATGTCTGTAACTGTACAACTTATTAACATGTTCAAGATAGTATGTGCCCATGAAGAGTGACTTCAAGGATTCCAAAGTGTTATGTGATTAGATAAACAGGTGAAATGGGCAGTTTGCTGGTTTTGTATAGACGAAGCATACCATTCCTCATGGAGGAACTTGTAATTCAGAACAGGCTTCAGTGGAGGAAGGCAGGTGGGTGATGCAAGCCTGTGGCAATGGAAGAGCCCTGGCTTTTAAGCTAGTTGTCCAGTGATCAAATATAGTCAGTCAGTAATTAAAATCTGGATGGCTCTTTATTTTTTTTTTAACAGGGTCTTGCTCTGTCACCCAGGCTGGAGTGCAGTGATGTGATCTCCACTCACTGCAACCTCTGCCTCCTGGCCTCAAATGATTCTCACGCCTCAGCCTCCTGAGTAGCTAGGACTGCAGGTGTCCACCACCATGTCCAGCTAATTTTTTTGTTGTTGTTGTAGAAACAGGGTTTCATTATGTTGCCCAGGCTGGTGTTGAACTCCAGAGCTCAGGTGATCCGCCATTGGCCTCACCAAAATGCTGGGATTATAGGCAGGAGCCACTGTGCCAAGCCAAAATCTGGTTGGCTCTTGATAATTATTTCTTATTGAATGGATGGATACATTGAATAAATAAAAGAAGTGGGTTTATCTAATACAAAAGCTTTGATCTGTTGATGAAGACCTTACATTATGTGTGGATCTTAGGTTAAGTCTTCAGAAAGTTAAGTTCAGAACCTATATTTTGCCGTATTCTAGATTTTTTTAAAAATGGAGTTTCACTCTTTTCACCCAGGCTGGAGTGCAATGGCACAATCTTGGCTCACTGAAACCTCTGACTCCTGGGTTCAAGTGATTCTCCTGCCTCAGCCTCTCTAGTAGCTGGGATTACAGGCACCTGCTACCACGCCCAGCTAATTTTTGTATTTTTAGTAGAGATGGAGTTTTACCATGTTGTCCAAGCTGGTCTCAAACTCCTAACCTCAGGTGATATACCCACCTCAACCTCCCAATGTTCTGGGATTGCAGGAGTGAGCCACTGTGCCCAGCCAAGATTTTCAGTCAAGAATATGCTTAATATTTCAAGAGACTCAGAAGATCTTTGTGAAGTGCGTATATACAAATAATGTCCAAGTAAAAATTCATATGAACAGCATTTAAACCAATTGTATTGCTTCAATAAAGTTTAATTATGATGAACATAAACTTTAAGTATAATGTGAACAAAATAGTTAATCGGTTTTTAATAAATTTTCTTTCAAGAGGTTAGATATCTAATTGTAGACAAATTTCATTTCTTTCAGATACTAGCATTTCCAAAAAAACTTAAATGACCTGTAACAATATTGAAAATTTGACAGCTTATTATTAGCTTACCCCCCTCAGTAGAGAAGATGATTATTTATTATGTGCCATATACTTGACACACTTAAGCAATCCTTACTTCTTATAATTACTCTCTGATAAGTATTATAATTTCTGTTTTACAGATAAGAAATCAAATTCACTGAGTAACTTGTCAAGGATATAATACCTAAGTGGAAAAAACAGGATTAGACCTAGGTCCACCTGCCTCCAAAACCTACTTAGTTTCTATTGTACAAAGCTGTCTCTAGAGACAGTCAGATGAATGTCAGATGAATGAAGACACACACATAATGCACACACACACACACACACACACACACACACACACAAACAGAGCAAATTTCCTTACCTTTATCCTAATCCAAAACTTGTATTGGCAGCAAAAGCATACAGGTGCTATAATTAGGTAGGCAACAAAATAAAAGCTAGAGAAAGCATATTCTGAATATGGGAGAACATGGTTTATTCTTGTAATCGCTTAACTGAATGTAGTCATTACCTTTTTTTTTTTTTTTTGAGTCGGAGTTTCGTTCTTGTTGCCCAAGCTGGAGTGCAACGTTGCGATCTTGGCTCACTGCAACCTCCGCCTCCCAGGTTCCAGCAATTCTCCTGCCTCAGCCTGACTCAGATTCTAATCAAAGAACAGTGGAAGTTTAGAAACAGTGTTGATTTTTTTTTTCACTTACCTTTTCCTTTGTCAATGTCATGGGGTACTAGGAATCACTTCACTCTGAAGGATTCCCTTGTCTTCATGACCCAGTTTCTCTGGCACTATGTTTATTCTTATGATGACTGTTGTGGTAGGGAGGACTTGACTAGATCCCTTTTGCACTTTTATTGTCAATGGAATTTAATAGAACAACTTCTTTCAGGCTCTTCAAACACTAACTCTCCATTTCAAACTGCTTCCAAGTATGTCAGTACTAAATAGAAGTTTCTAGGGAAAGCAATAAGCCATATGTTGCTTTTCCCTTCAGCTTTTTTCAACCATATGGTACTAGAAATGGGAATGTAACAGTGCTATTAATTTAAACTCCCCATGTTTCCAGCACTACTGTTCCCAGTTAATTTAAAGAAATCCTTAATATTGGCCTGGGAAAACTGTCTTTGCCAAATAATTAAGGGGCAAAATGAGGAAAGAAAGTGTAGCAGAAAGGTGAACTCAAGCAGGCCTGAGACTAAGAACACCACTCTAAACCCAGAGTTCACAGAACACGTACTGAAGTATTTCAAGAGTTCTCTGTTTGCACTTAATTCTAGCTTGGAACAGTGCCCACAGGTTTCACTGATACCCTACTAACTGTTTTTAACAAAAGGGCTGAGTCTGAAGCATTATCCTTCATTTGAATTACACATACTGAATAATTCAGAAGCTACAGAAGTAATTTGAGGTAAGTATAAAAATGTTTTTACTTATAGTTTTATAAAAACCATAAACATGTTTTCAAAAGAATGACAATGTATAGTCAACATAAATTCCGTAGGGTACTAGGTTTTCTAAAAGTATTTATAAAATAAAAATTTGTTCCGTTTAGAAATTAGAAAAAACTTAAGAAATTAGTCACATAGAGATGCAATCTCCACTCTTCAAACATAACTGTTGATTTATATTTTTAAAAGATGTAAAATAATATAAATTAATTTCACATAAACTAAAAAGTATAATTCAGGGCCTTTGCAAATTTTATATTCATGTCTGTTCTTTGCTTTCCATTTGGTTCAGGGTATATTTGGACACCGAGATGGTTTGGTTTTATGTCCCCATCCAAATCTCACATGGAATTGTAATCCCCATGTGTTGAATATAGAGTCTGGTGGGAGGTGATTGGATCATGGGGTGGTTTCTGATGGTTTAGCATCACCCACCTAGTGCTGTCACATGATAGAGTTCTCACCAGAGATCTGGTGTTTAAACATGTGTAGCACTTCCCCCTTTCTCTCTCTCTCTCTCTCTCTCTCTCTCTCTCTCTCTCTCTCTCTCTCTCCCCTGCCATCTTGTGAGAAGGTGCTTGCTTCCCCTTTGCTTTCCCCAAGTGTAAATTTCCTGAGGCCTCCTGTTAAGCCAGAGGAACTGTGAGTCAATTAAACTTCTTTCCTTCATAGATTACCTAGTCTCAGGTAGTTCTTTGTAGCAGTCTGAGAATGGACTAATACAGACACAAATATGGTTTTCATTTTTAATTTTAATATAGTCATGTTTATCAATCTTTTTCTTTAGGAGTTTTGGCTTATTAAATCCCATTTAAGAAATTCTCCCCTACTTTAAACTCATAAACATGCTTAAACATTTTTTTCTTCTAAAAGTTTTAGTTTTCATTTGTAGATATTTTAACAGGCCCAAAATTAATTTTCCTATATAATAGGAGTTTATATCTGATTCCCCCTCACCTACACGAGAAAAACCAATTGTTGCTGCAACATTTATTGGATAATTCATAATTCCCAACTAATTTGTAATGACACTTGTGTTACACAACATTATTTGAGATATGTCAGTTTCTAGCAAAACTGTGTTAAACTCCTACACCATGATTGTGATTTGCACTTTCTCCTTATTATTCTTTATGGTCTAATTGTCTTTGATAATTCTTCCTATCAGTTATGGTGTGATCAGAAAATCAAGAAGACTTTGAGTAATGTTGAGGAAAGGATTTATTATAGGGGTTGGACCATAAGCAACTGTGGACTCTGGCTAAACCTTCTGTGCTGCTTCTTGTCTGGAGCTGCACCTGAAGGCAGCATGGCTGACAGGAAGGAAAATGGACATGAAATGGGGAGAGCAAGAATAAATTAGAAGCTGTGGGAAGACGATAAAAACTCAGAGGACACTCAGGTAACTGTGTCTGTCTCACTGCCTTCAGGCCTCCACATTTGATAATATAAATCACCTGCAGAGGAAACTGAAGCCCTTTGCCTCATTGCTGCACATGCTGGTACAGAAGTCACAGAAGCTTGGGAAGAGATCCAGCAAGAGTCAGAGTTGCTCTGGGACCAGCTGCTGCCCCAGGTGCTGTAACAGCTGAGCTGAAGAGCACAAATATGGTTATTACTTAACTCCTGCCTTCCAAATTTCATGCAAATTTCTATTGAGGCCAGCCCTAATCTGGAAGCATACAGGGATGGGAATTCTGGAAAGCCTAGTTTCAGCTTAGCTAACATGACAGTGCAAAGCCAACACAGGTTCCCTCACTATTGGGTTTCTTTCCTTATTCTTTTAAATGCTTTTAGCTTTTAACTATTTGGTTTGATATTAATATTCTTATACTACTTTCTTTTGTTTAGGTTTTGCTTGATAGAAGTTTCTCATCCCTTTATTTAATTTTCTATTTGTAGTAGACATGAATATCCGTGGCTCGTATCTCCTGCTCAGGGAGCATAATCAACTAGGTGTCCAAGTTGCTGTTCTTCTGGGTCTGCCTCAGTTCCTGCTGAGGTCACACTTCCCACAGGTTACTCAAGCAGCAACTGAACATAACAGGAGAACTAATGCAGGTCCATTTCTGGAACATATGGGACTCCACAACCAAGTGACTTTGACTTAAGGACTCCTGATTAGAGTGTCAAAAATGCCTTGGAACTGCACCATGGTCTAAAACTCTTCACTTTCAATCCTACCTTCTCTCTCCCTTTCACAGGGGTCAGACCTGCATGACAGGTTGCAGGCTTCTTTCCCCTCTTTCCCCCTTTTACTTTACAAACATTTCTCTAATACATTTCTTACATTTCTAATTTTGTCTCGGTGTCTGCTTCTGGGATCTAATGCACTGTGTATCTGTCACTTGTAAAGCATGTTTTAAGAGGTCTATGATTAATTTTATTTTAATCTGACAAATTTTTCTTTTAATGGATGAGTTTAATCCACTTACCTATTTGTGATTTATGGTATGTTTTGTTTTACCATTACATTGTTTTCTGTTTGCCAGCCTACTTCTTTACCTTTAGTTTTCTCCTTTCATGTTTCAATTTGACTGCTTAAATCCTAACAAGAAAAGTATGGGATACTAAAATAACAAAGCTTGAACTATCAATGGCTTCAATTCAAAGTTATTTCTCACCCATTTGCATGATCATTGTACATTGACTTATTTAGTCTTTCAGAAACCCAAACTGATGAAGGTTCCATCTCAACACACTTCCCTAAGAAAGGCAAATAAAAAAGAATGTACCAAATACCCACTGGCTCTTCAAGCTTCCATCTAGAAGTGACACAGGGCACTTCCATCCCCATTGACTAAAACTACTTACTGGGCCACTAAGTTAAAGTATTATAGTTATGTAAATATTTAAATTCAAATGGGCAAAGCTATCGTGTGTCCAAGTAAAAAAGGATATTTGTGTATAGTCCTAGTGACTACCTTTATTCCCCTCTGTTGGGTTCGAAGCAATACAATGTATCCTTATTCTTCTAATGGTTGTTCATAAATAGATTTTAAACCTATCTACTTAACGATACAGTTGGCCTCCATATCTGTGGGTTCTGCATCTGTGGATTCATCCAAGCATGAATTGAAAATATTTGAAAAAAATACATCTGTACTGAACATGTGCAGAGTTTTCCTTGTTATTCTCCAAAACAATACAGTATAACAACTATTTACATAGCACTTACATTGTACGGGATATTACAAGTTATCTAGAGATGATTTAAAGTATACAGTAGGATGCTCATAGGTTATATGTAAATACTACACCATTTTATATCAGAGACTTGAGCATCTATGGGTTTTGGTGTCCACAGGAAATACTGGCACTAATCCCTCACAAATACCATAGGACAATTGTATTTCTTTCTTTCTTTCTTTTTTAACAAAACCTAAATATGTAATATTTTAATCTTGTACCTACATTCAAGAAAACATTAATGGGCTTTAACTATCTCTCTCTCTTTCTTTCTTTGCTTAAAATAAATAATTTATCAGTTGTCTTCTTGACTGTGTTTTTATATTCATGAGCATATTTTAAATTTCAAGATTCTAATTTTTTATATCTCCAGTTCCTATTACATTTTTTCTGCCTAATTTTGTTTCATAATTTAATGATTCCTTACATTAGGGGTCTGCAAACTGTGGCCCATGGTCCATATCTGGCTCACTGCTAATTTCTATAAGTAAATGTTTACTGAAATACACACAGGCTTATTTATTTATGTTCACATAAATGAATGTTCACTTAAATGAATAAGCATGTGTGTATTTCAATAGTGTTCACAACTTACTACGGTTCAACTTACAATTTTTTTGCTTTATAATAGTGCTTTCAGCTATGTATAATTTATTAATAGTAAGTACCTGTGTAACTCTTCATTTTTCACTTTCAGTACAATGTTCAATAAACCACATGAGATATTTAACACTTTATTATAACATAGGCTTTGTGTCAGATAATTTTGCCCAACTGTAGGCTAATGTTTAAGTGTTCTGAGTATGGATAGAATATGTTTATGAATATAATTATGTTTATGATAGAATAAGCTAAGCTATCATGTTTAGCAGGGTAGGTGTATTAAATCCATTTTTGACTTAAGCTGTTTTCAACATATGATGTATTCATCAAGACATAACAACATTGTAGACTGAGGAGCATCTTTATTGTCTATGGCTGCTTTCTTGCTATAACAGCTCAGCTGAGTAGTAAAAAAATGACACTGTGGGCAGCAAGGACAAAAAGTATTTACCGCCTAGCACTTTACAAAAAAAAGTTTGCACTCCCCTGCTTTAAATGAGTTATGGACTTCCATTTTAAAGTTTTGATCACTTTAAACATACTTCAAAACAACTCTTTTTCAGACTGTTCTACAACATTAATTTCATCTGGAGAGCTGTCTTCCTAGAATTGCATTTCCTTGTGGGTTTTAGAACTTTGAAATACGGTCTCATTTTGAGAAGTGTTTTGTTTGTTAAGTATTATTTTCTTTTTCTCTCTCCTAGTGTCTTTCCTCCCTTCTGTCTGTTTTGTAGTTATCACCACTGGGTCTCAGCACTGGAGTATAGAGATTGGTCTTACAATGCGAAGGTTTGATGAGGTTTTCCTTCTTGATGACTATGGGATTCTTGTGAATCCAGTCATCAAACCAGGAGAGTTGTTTGTATGGGCAGGAGATTCTTTCCTCCTTCAGCCTCTCTATATTCACAGCTTGCTGTAACACTTAGCCACTGTTAATAATCAGTAGTATGTTTTGAGCTGTTTCAGAGAAGAGGGCAGACTCACCATAGCCACTAACTTCAATTGATACCTGGTTCAAATCTCTAGTACCATTCAGAAGCAAGTGCCTTCTTAGTGTTGCCTGCTTCTAAACTAGGACCCTACCAGATCTGTAACTTACCCCAGTTCATCCATTTTTATTTCTGCAGTTTCTAAGTCAAAGAATTGTTTTTCATATTTTTTAATATTGGATTTAGTGTTTGGCTTTCTTTTAAAAAAAATTTCAACATGTTATTGGCACACATTTGGAGCAGAGGGATGCATCAAAGCATGAACTGATTGCACTACCTTGACTGAAGATCTTCATTACATAGTTTATGTGATCATACAATGGTATCTGTTTATAATATCTATTTACTGGGTAATTAAAATCATAATATGAGTTTAAATGAAGTTACTTGAGTGACTGATGGCAAAGTAAATTCAGAGTTACTTTTCACAGGGATACATCACGTTTTGCAAACTGTAGAATTTAAGTAGAAGTATTAAAGAAAATCAAATCTTTAAGCAGATAGAACTATTTTTATAAAAGGTAATATAAAATTGATTTCAATAGAAAATCTTAGTTCCGCATCTGAGAAGACAAAAGAAAAACAAAATCAGTTAATAGAGTTGTAAGTTTTGTCAAGGCAAAGAGGCAAAAATAATTACACAGACAGAGGGTAAGGTATGATCTAAACAATTCGATATTCATGAATTGTTTTTCATTTCATCCAAAGTCATTCATTTTAGACCTCTAGTGGTTAATGTTCAGCTGTTAGTTTATTGCTTAATGGTTTAAAGGACAAAAGGAGTAAGACCTCATTTTTTGAGACTGAATTTTATTTTCTGATACAATCTTCTTTGTTCCTATTTTTGATTTCTGGATTAACCTGGAGAGTCATTGTTGAAGAACCACTGGTGGAAGGAGGCTGAGTCCCTCCATCAGTGCCTCACTAGAAACATCCATATTGGACAATTACATAAATGGGAAATAAACTGGTGTATTGCCACTAAGGTCTGGTGGTTTATTGTTACCGTAACTAGTGTTGCCTTAATTAATTCAATGCTAGAAGATACGTTTCCGTCCTGAACCTGTTCTCTTAGCAGATTTTTAAAAAATATTTTCAGCTTAAAGACATGGTTTTTCTATATAGCTGTAATTTTTGTATGTCAGAGGAAATCAGAAAAAATTTACCTTATATTTATAAGTTATTTCCACATAATCAACTAGTAAGTTTTTTAAACTGAAATTAAGCTTCATTTAAGTCATGAAATCCTAATTTTATTTTCCATTAAAGCAAAATAAAGATGTATTTTGTTAGATGACTCTTTGTCATCTGTTTCTATTCAATGGTTGCTTACTTAATTACTTGATCTTAGTTTCAAAACGGAAATGATATTTGAATGAAATCTATCCAAATTTGAAAGTTATCATTGGGATGAATATGTTGTGTAGTCAACCAAGAACAGGGTTTGCCTAGTGAAGCTTGAGAAAGATTATTTTAGAACTAATACAATAAAGGAGTTTCAATACATCTGAACAATTTGTACTACACTCTCTTGAAACTGCTTCTCTGTTTCTTCAAATAGATATTTATCGAGCAATTTCCATGTATAAACTACCATGCTGGGCCCCGTAGGCAAAGAAAAAGAAATATGATTCACTGTCTCATAGTCTCTGCTCACAGCCTCCAGGGTGTTAAATTGTGGAGAGAAGGGATACTCAAATATGTTACATGCGATAGTGAATGATAAATGTCAAGAGTGCTAGAGCAGTAAGTAATGCAGAAAAATAATCCAGAGACGGGATACAAAACCTGCAGCTGAGGTAATTAGAGGTTTATCTTGAAAAAAGGGATGACTTAGTGTATTTGTAACAGGTTAAAGAGCATACTCAAACTCTATGAAACAGGGTGAGATGGTTTGTGGCAAAGTGTCTTTAGACCCCTTGATTCCAATCATGAGGTTGAGGCATTCTTACGGAATTTTGCAGAGACATGATTCTGACATTGGATGACAAATCCATTATCCATAAAAAATAGAGATGTAGGGTTCCTACTACATATTGAACCTGAAATAAAATTATTTTGCACATTATAGTGAAGATAATAATACATTTAGATTCAGAATAAGAAATTTTATGGTAAGGTTTTGACTTCATAGGATAAACTGAGATAGTCACTTAATGTCTCTGAACCCCAGTTTTTTATGTAAACTGGGGATAAATATTTCTACCTTTTTTTTTTTTGAGATGGAGTCTCCCTCTGTTGCCAGACTGGAGTGCAGTGGCATGATCTTGGCTCACTGCAGCCTCCACCTCCCGGGTTCAAGTGATTCTCCTGCCTCAGCCTCCTGATATTTTTACCCCTTTTATGTGAATAGTAGTTATGAAAAGCAAATAAGAAATGTGTAAGAAAATGTTTTGTAGACTGTCAAATGCCATGAAAATGTAAAGGGGTAAAGGATGTGTGGTGAATTAAAGAGGAACACAAATTTCTGACACTTAACTCATTAAAAGGTAGAGTCTTTACCCTGTCCCTTGACTTGAGAAAGAGGGGCCTGTGACTGTTTGGAGTAATGGAACACAGTAGAAATGATGCTGTGGCAGCTTATTCAGTCATGCTTTAAGAGATTAGCAGGTTCTATGTGCTGTATTATAGGAATTTGTGCTCTTAAAACTGAGCAACTATGCTGTCAGGAAGCCCAAGAATTTCATATGAGAGAAACTGAAGAGGTCCCAAACCAATTATCTCAGCTAAGTCCCAGCCAACAGCTATCACCAACTTGCCACTTATGTGACTGAACAGTGAATTATTAAGCCCTAGTTAAGCTACTTCAGCTTACATTCTGTGGAAAACAAATGTACTTCTCCTGTCATGCCCTGTGTAAATTGCAGATGTATCAGTAAAATAAATAACTGTTGCTGTTTTAAACTGTTAAGTTTTGGGGTAGTTTGACACTCAGAAATGAGTTACTAGAACATGATGTTTAGTAAATGAATTCCTATATTATTTCAGAATGTACTATAACTCGCCATACATATTTTATTTGCTTCTACTATAATTTTTATGATATAGTTTGAGGTGTCTTCACAAGAAATATGTTCCAGAGGGAGGAAAAGACTCTAGCTAGTTCAGGCTTCCTATGAGCATCTCCCTCATTTAACTGTTACAATAGATCCAATAATACTTAAATTCTTTTATAGAAGAGTAGGATGAGATATAAAGCTTGTGATAAGGTCTAGTAGAAAAAAATAACAACAGAGAGGCTGGAGAAAAGTCATGACCTCTTCATCAGTATACTATTCTTCTTCTGAAAATAGCTCATTGTTTGCTACAGATACTTTGTAGAAATTGAGCATCTGAACATGAAACATCAGACAGCCATGTGACCTGAGATGTGTAATGTATTTTTCACTGGATATTGTCTGATGTATCAAAAAAAATTTTTTTCACCATTTCTTTAGGTGAATTTCTGCTAAAGCCAAATTCTCTCAAGTCGTATCTGTCTTAAAATATCTCTATTTTACCTTAATTTTGAAAGAATGATTTTATGGGGTACAGAATTCTAAATTGATAGTGTAATTCTTTTCAGCATCTTAAAGATGTCATGCCATTGTCAGTTAACTTCCATTGTTTCTGTTGAGAAGTCTGTCATATTCTTGTTTTTCTTTTTGTTCTAAATGTAGTTGTGTGTGTGTGTGTGTGTGTGTGTGGTGTGCATGTGCATATGCATATGTGTAGTGGCTACTTTTAAGATTTTCTTTTTATCTTTGGTTTCTTGAGGATTGACTTTGTATTTACACTGTTCAAGCTTCACTACATATTTGGTTTTGGGTCTGTGGGTTGATAACTTCAATCAATTTTGGACGCTTCTTGGCCAATGTCTCTTCAAATATTTTTTAGACTCCATTTTATATGTGTTCTACTTTTAGAAATCCAATACACATATGCTGGCCATTTGATACAGTGCTACAAACTGGGAGTTGGCTGCTTTTCTCAGTTTCTAAACTTTTTTTTCCTTTTAGTTTAGGTAATTCCAATTCATTTGTCTCAAAATTCACTTATCCTTTCTTTTGCTTTTTCTAGTCTGCTATATAACGAATCAAGTAAATTCTTCACTTATGCTATTGGGTTTTCAAATCCTAGAATTTTTCTTCATTTTTATGTTTCCAGTGCTCTACTAAAATGAAATTTGGCACCTGTTTCTACATGTGAACCATGTTTTCCATTAATTTTTCTTTAAAATATTTAACATATTTATATTTGATTTTTTATTTGCTAATTCTAATATTGTGGTCATATTTGGGTTTACAATTGATTATGTATTGGATTGATTATGGGTCATATTACTCTGCTTGTTTTTATATCACACATTTTTTTATGCCAGAAATTGTGTGTTAAAAGTACCATATATATTATTTACTCAAGGAAAAGAAATGTCTGTTCATGTGATTGGCTGTAAGTGATTAAGCTAAAGCAATCTGATGTATAATTGAGCTGGGTCTGAGGTTTATCATAGCTTTTGTTAGATCTGTTAATTCACCATATGTTTCAAATGTTTTATAGGCAGCATTGTAACTAGTTTATCTGGGCTCTGTACAGTTCTGGAAATGTCTTTATGTTTTACATCCCAGTGCCTATATTACCCAGTTTGGGGGTTCCTGTGGTGGTCTTTTGTCTCTTTAGCCCTGCTTCTGATTTTCTAAGCCTCACAAAATCTATTCACACTTTGGTGCTTTGCCCTTAGGTTTTGACATGCTACTGTCTTGCAATCAAGTAAGGCTCTGGATGACTTGTGGCTGACATTTCTCAGTTCAACTGTTGTGCCTCCAGCTTTTTGTTTCTGTGTAGTTGATCCACTTTACAGGAATTATCTTTCTACCTTCTTTCTCCATTACCAGGCATTGTAGAAGCACTGTTGTTCATTCATTAAGGGCCTGAGGTGCAGGAAGCTCTCTCTGCCCTCTTGCTCTGCTCCTACTCTTCTGCAAGCTACTGCATGTGTTCAGTGAAGGCCCTGTGAAATGAGATTGGCAAGTGGGTGTGGAAGTTCACTCTCACAGAACTCCTTGGAATCTCATACATCATGCCAGCCACACATAGCTATGAAACCTTTATTAAAATTTTGGCTAGATTCTCCTTACCTCTGTCTACAGTGGGTTTGCTATTTCTCCTTACATGCCCACAGATTTTGGGTTCTTCTCTCATAGAAAGGGCTTTTCTATTTCTGGAATTTAATTTATTAAGATTTGTTTTTATCTTTAGCAATCTAATGGAAAAGCAAAAGTAAAACCATAACTTTATAACTTCTCTGGTTTTTTTTCTTTGTTAGAGTGAGAACAATGGTCTCTTGACTTTATACATCCTAACCAGAAGCTCTCATATCTTTATAATACCTTTCCTTTGTCCATTAGTTTTTCAGAGTTATTTTTGACGTTTGCAAACAATGACTACTGATATTATTCATCACGTATTAATAAACAAAGATGTGTAACTTAATCACATAAATTGAATTATGAAAATTTTTAATTTCATGAAACATTCAAATAATTATTTTAGGCAATTACTGTAACTAAACAATATGAATATGACTGGATGCCTCTTCCAGATCTTAAATCTTTTGATTCAAGTAAAATCTATTACTTTTGCTCTGTTCTGAAGCAAATTTTTCAAAAATTACTACTGAAACACCCTTCTTCATAAATACATGCAAATAGTCTTTTTACATAGCTTCATACTTAGCAACTACTTAATTTATTATGTATTAGTATGTATTATATATAATATTTTATATACACATAAATATTTATGCCTTTAGTCTTTTTTTTTTTTTTTTTTTTTTTTGGCTCTCTTCTAGAACTTCTACCATTTCCTAAACTCTGACTATAAGAAGATCAAAATAAGGCATTATGTTTAAGGGAGGGAGTGCATGCAAGAGAGAGCAGGCATAATAAATTTAATCATTTTGTTTTCTTTTGTAAAATTGCTACTATTTCTTCCAAGGATCAATGAATATTCCACAGAAGAATGCCATTACTTTAAGTTACCATGTATTGCTCTTGTGTATAGATGCTTAATCCTCTATTGTGTTGATCATTCTTGTTGATAAGATTTGCTGCTCTTACATTAAAAGAAAACATGTAAGTGTTATCCAAATACTTATGATCTATAGAGTAATTTCACTGATTGAAAGTGGCTTATTTGCGGCTGTAACAGAAAAATTAACTGAACAAACATTTGTTCTGGTGCCTTTATGCAAGAAATACCAATTATTCTGGATTCGGAGTTAGTCATAAAATAGTACTACACAGTGTGTAGAAGAGTCACATACATGTGCATAAACAAACACATATGTTCTGTTGGATAGTACAAACATGGCTGGACATCTTAGTTGTAATAATGTGACTCCAAATTTTTCTAACACAAAAGTGGAATGGATTGGTTAGTGCTGGTCATGCTGAGATCAATAGATCTATCTTATTTTCTTCATATGTGAAATCTTATTCAATCATAGGTAAAATGGCTATACAAAATAACACAAGAGCTCTAATAAAGTCTATGCCATTCATTTCTTTTTGGTATGAGCTGCTTTATATTCTGATTATGTCGCTGCTATAAAATGAACAAAGAGCAACATGAAATTTGATAAAGACAAGAAAACTTTTATTAAACTTTTACAACAGTGAGATAAATTATTCATGCAATTGCATGAATAATGGTATCCATGCTGATTAAATCAGCTAAGAGGAAGCAAAATATTCACGTGCATGGCATGAGTTCCATTTTCAAACAGTTCTGAAATGAAAATGCAATATAAAACAACACAGTAGTTGGTCCCCAAAAATGGAAAGAAAAAAATGTGGAGTACAGTATTAATTCAAAAGAGGGGAAAAGTTTAAAGCACTTGCACTTCTGAAATCCACTAGCCAGAAGGAATGTTCAAAGGCAGAAAAAATAATCCACAACTTCAAAGGAATTTAATGAAAGAGAAATAGCAAAGATGATGGGGGTGCAAGAGGGACAGACCTAGGGCTTAGAGGAGAGAGAGAATGAGTATTTATCCAATGAACCATTCATAGCCTATTCTATCTGAGACTTGAATAAAATAGGATTCTCTCCAAATTAAGCTGTTGGGCACATGCCAGCATTTTGGGATGATCTGAGAAAGGAGCTGCTGTTGGTAACAAATGAGGTGTCTTCTACATCTCCCCTGCCACATGTTTTGAAATTTGTGACTATCACTTGTCCTTTCATCAAAATGTTAGCAAAAGGAAAGTGTCAGAGTTCATACTTCTCTTTCCACATCACTGAGCACATGAAATGGAGGAGAAAACCCTTGCCACCCACAGAATTCCAAAGAGCTGAGTGCATGCTGCAGAACACACTGGAAAAGTAGGAGGAGAGGAAAAATAGCTCACAAATGAACCCAGTGGAGAAGCAGGGAGGGAAAAGAGGCATGAGGGGAAAGAGACTGACCAAAATGGTAAAATTCCTTACCAGTGATGATGCACAAATCCACCCTCATAAGGCAGGGTGCTTTTCACTACTGAGTGATCTATCTGATTAGAGTGATTGGCATATACATGTAGGGATGACTGGAGACCCCTAGCGTCTACGGGACTCCCTGCCAACCTTCAGCCTTACTTCCTGCTCGCGGCCCTGTCCATTCTGATTGGCTGGTTCAGCTGTCCTGATTGGTCAGTGCCACTGCCCTGCTATCTGTTCCTTAGAATAACTATCACCTCTGTTTTTAGTCCAAGTTGCAGAGAGCCCTAAAGCATTCTCTCACCACTGAGGTACCTCTCCAGTTTCTCCCTGTGGTCCTCCTGTGTTGCCATGTCCTCCTCCCTCCTCATTTGCCTTCTCTTCTGACTAGATGTTCGATTTCCTGGAGGCATCTGCCAGTCTCTGGGGCCTCTTAGGCCTCAAGGGTAAAGACAGAAAGGTAACCCAAGAACATGCAGTTGAGCTCTGTTTCTCCTTAGGAGAGACATAGCGTAATGTATACTTATTTTAGTCTTACCTTAACTTTCTTTTGAAAAAAGCCATCTGTTGTCACCCAAGTGCTTCTCATTTCTCTGGTTTCCAAGGCTCCCCCTTTCTTTTGATAATAACAGCCGAGTTCCCAACCTGCCTGACTGTAGAAATTCTAAGGCTGTTCCCAACATTTCTGGGCATACCTAGTGAGTGTATAAATGCTGCATAAAGCTTCTCTGGCTTCCACTTGTTACCTGTTACCAGGGAATGCCACTCTAAGGCCACACCCCACCAATTATCTCATTAGTCTTTTTCAGGCTGCAGCCACTATGCCTTTATTTCCCAAACACAGAGATATCGTATTTGAAAAAGTAAATGAAGACTTGTAAGATATGATAGGAGATTTATAATACAGAAGGGAACACCATTTTTTAAAAGTTCATGTAAGTTTAAGGGGTGCAAGTGAGGTTTTGCTACCTTAATATATTGTGTGGTGGTGAAGTCAAGGACTTTAGTGTATCCACCACTAGAATAATGTACATTGTACCTATTAAGTAATTTCTCATCACCCACTCCCCTTTCACCCTCCCCACCCTTCCTAGTTTCCCAAGCCTATCATTCCACATTCTATGTCCAATGTACACAGTATTTAGCTCCACTTAGAAGTGAGAACATGTAGTATTTGGCTTTCTGTTTCTGAATTGGGAAAAAAAGTTTAACCTATCACTGTCAGAGTCTATATTATTTTTCAAAGGACCCCTTTGGTCTCTCCTTGTCCCTGACAGCTGCCACAGTGTGGTGCCCAACTGTGGTCCAAAGTTTCTTTCTTAGCTCCTCTCCTCCTAGAACATAGAGCCTCAACCCCCTATATTTGGGCTTATAAGAGGAAACATTATTGGATATTATAATGGTCCTAGAAGTGTTATTCTATTCTTCTAAAGGCAACCATTGCTTGAAAAACAAAACTGGAATACAGAATGTATAAATTCCATTCAAAAGTATGGCATTTGAATGTTTCACCAGTCAGAACTTTCTCAAGGACTAATGGCTAAGTAAATTCATTATCATACATACGCATGACTTTAAAAGGTCCAGCAGAATGGTTTCTCTCACACAAAGCAAGAGTCTGCACTAAAGACAAATTTTAGCTCAACCCTTAGAGCCTCAGAAAGTTGGGAAATCTTTAGATCTAGTTTTGAGGACACCACCTTTTATATGTAATGGATTTTTAAGTGATGGTACTGCTGAAGAGAAGATGAGAATACCTCAATTAAATAAAGAACTTATAACATAATGCTGAAACAGAATTATTTAGAGGCTAATGATCCCATTTCTTTTTTTTTTTTTTGAGATGGAGTCTCACTTTGTTACCCAGGCTGGAGTGCAGTTGCACGATCTCAGCTCACTGCAACCTCCTCCTCCCAGGTTCAAGTGATTTCCTGCCTCCGCCTCCTGAATAACTGGGATTAGAGGCACATGCCACCATACCTGGCTGATTTTTGTATTTTTAGTAGTTATGGGGTTTTGCCATGTTGGTTAGGCTAATCTTGAACTCCTGACCTCAAGTGATCTGCTCACCTCAGCCTCCCAAAGTGCTGGGCTTATAGACATGAACCACTGTGCCTGGCCCTATTTCTTCTTACACACCAAATTCTGCTGCCACTAGTGGTGACTCTTTTATGTAATGGTGCTCCCTCTAAGAAAGAAGAATGACACCTTCTCAAATTATGGAGCTGAACCAGACTTTCCTTCTGTCATGTTACCATGTTGGATATAGTGAGAGTGATGCATTAAACAATTAATATTTCTTCAATTCTACATATGCCAGGCATTGTTCTGGGAGTTCAGGATAAAAAGATAATGAAAGTGTGGTCACTATCTTTAAATTGCTTCCAGTCCAATAGGAAAAACAAACTTAGAGGTGCATAGTATCAGAAGTGAAAATGTATATGGGGTATAATGAGTACATTGTCAGTTCTGGGAGGGATGAGAAGAATAGAGGAAGACAGTTCTTTATCAAGTAGGTCATGTTTGAGTCCTGATAGTAGGTGGTGCTTTCTAGGCAGACAATGTTAAGGGTGCATTTTCAGATGTGTCTGCGGTGATGTGTGTGACAAAGCATGCATGTGAACTCTTGAATAATTTTATCAGACAACCTTCAGCTTTCTCCTTTTACTGGGACTCTCCCACTGTAACTTGCTGTTTCTAACATAATATAACATGATAGGATTTGGAGAAGATACCTTGTTAAAACCAAACAGAATCAGCTTTAGGGTTCAGAATCACACATTTCTGCAGCAGGTGAAGGGATTCCTACAATTTTCCCATCCCATATCCAACTCTTCATTGTATTATACATGCTACTTTCTCTAAATGCTAATGATAAGACCATCAAATCCATGACCAAGATGGGAGAAAATGAAGATTGGTTAATTATGTCAGTAATAGATCTATGTTTACTCAGGAAAGCCATGATTGAACTAAATTATGAGACCTGTCTCTCACACTGCACAATATAGAATCAAGTTACTGATTTCAGAATTTATAACATGTACTGTTTTTCCATGTAAACTTATTCATAGAAGGGAAAATTTTTGAGATGCTGTCCCAGTATAAATTTATAAATGCTCCACAGCTTGAAATATACTTCTACTATGTAAATCAAATTTATGAAAGATATGGTATAATTATTATGCATTGCATGCCTATATCAAAACATCTCATGTACCTCATAAGTGTATACAACTACTATGTACTTATAAAAATAAAAATTAAAAAATTATGAATAATAAAAGCTAGGTGAAATGTGTCTAATATATTAAAGTTCAAATGTCCCTTGTCCTATGGTAGAGGCCTGTAGAAAATTCTAGTATTTGGAGGGCTGTATCCTTCCCTGTGTGTAAGTGTGCTAGTTTCTATTATCCTTGTGATATTTTAATGAGAGACCCAGCTCTCATCAGTAAAGAAATGGGTTTTGACTCACACCTAATCTATGTATAAACTGAATTTTCTTAATGTCCATCTCTCAGCAGTAAGTACATTTTTAGGTAGAAATACATTTGCATCTAATTGTGATTAAGGTAAAAAGTTGTAGAAAGCAGTGAAGAAAAAGGCTTCTCACTTTACAATTAACCAGTAACAATATATTGAGTAGCCTTTATATGCTCAGTACTTTGCTAGGCTCTTTGAGAGATGAAAGAGAAAAATTGGTCAAATAATAGGCTACTTTTTTATCCACATCCCTGTTCTGAGTTCCCATATCTTTCAGTAAAAATCAAATGCTAGGGGACCCTGCGCAAGTTGTGCTCTAACCCCTGTGTCTCAGTGTGACCCCATTTCTTCTGCTTTTCCTCTAGCTTAGGGCATTTTAGCCATACTGAACCCCTTGCTTTCCTTGAACATGAGAACATTCTTCTGCTGCAGAGGGCCATGATGCTGGTCTCTCCATCTCCAAGCTCTTTCCCCTGATATCCTCATGGCTTACCTCTTTGGGTCCTATCTCAAATGTCATCTTAGTAAAGGCTCCCGCACACAGTATTTTAAAATTTCACCCCACCCCCATTATTCTGCACTTCTTTCTTCATCCCTTGCTTCAAATTTCTTCATTGCCCTTATTGCTATCTTTCATCCTAAGTATTTTTTCTCTTTTGTTTATTGACTCTCCCTAAAACAAAGGACAAAAATCTTTTAATATTTGTTCCTATTGCTGCATGCCCAGAGCCTAGAACAGTATCTGGTACATTGTAGGAGCTCAACAAATTGTTAATTCAATGGATAAACTTAGTTGCTGCTCTTAAGAAGTATGGTACAAGACCTAAAATTGAGGCTCAATATTATGTGCTGCCTTGACCTCTGGTAAAATTGAAAGGATCTCAAATAGTCTAAGCAGTTTCCCTCCCGACTCTTGCTCCTGTGGATATTGTCCCCCTCATCAAACAACTCACCTTATCAGTCTGGATGCATTTCCTGCTTATTCTTGACTACTGGGTTCCAGTTGTGGAATTCTTCAACAAAACCACTCACATACTCTCATGGGAGCCAGGGGCACCTCATCCTCTTGATACTACAAAGCCTGCCTCCCACAGTCCTTGTCATTCACTCTGTTCCTGAGCACAGGCTCCATGTGGCCCTGTGTGGCATGGTGTCCCTCTCCCCTAGTCTGTGAGTATATGTGACTAATACACTGCTGTTGATCTCACTTGTTCAGTGTGAAGTATTAGGTGTCTGGCCATTCCCACAACACTATAGAGAAATCCTTTCCTCACCAATGGAGTGAGTAGGGGGCAATTTTAAAATGAGGAATTGCAACATAGTGAATGAGGCAACATATATGCAAAAATCAATAATATAATTAGGAATGTCCAAGCAAGTGGTAAATTATGTGATACTAACTAAAAGTACCATGTAAGTTCAGAAATGTTTTTATACATAAATAATTTTAGTTTAATGAACCCAATATTTAATGAAAAAAGTTTAAAGACTTTGAAATGGGAATAAAAAAGATTAGCAAGTGTTCTATTTAGTGCGTTCTTCTGGGTTGGCTCTGCCTTCCACTGTCTTTGGACTACTTTACAACTCAGAAAGTTGTAGAAAACTGGTAAAAATGCGTATTACTCTTGTCCACAGAAATAAAAACTAATTGTATCTGCTAAAATGCAATCAACTATTGACCTATGAACAGACCCACTTTGCATCTGTTTGTTATTTCACTTCAAAGTTTCTTACTGCATATATATATGTGTGTATGTGTGTGTGTGTGTGTGTGTGTGTGTGTGTGTGTGTACATTATATATATATTTCCTTGGGATTCTTCATTGAACCAGTTGTAACATTTTCCTCATTAATTGATGAGTGAAATAAAGTCTGTGACGCATGTTCATTTTATATTTTTATGAGTCATTATTTTTCCTTTAAGCAATCATCCTTTACAATGCCATTTCTACTAAAACATGAAAAATAATGTATACTGTTCTATCCTTATTCTTGTGATTAGCCAGAGAACACTTAACATTTTGAACAATATGGTAAATTATAAGGAAATTAAACATGGGATATTATGATTATTTCTACCTGAAAGCAAACATCTGGATGAAACATGAAAATTTCAGGCAGCCAAAATTCAGATGGCTAGATCTGAGCAGATGAAACATCTGGATTTTGTGAATTGATAAATTTCCATCCAGCTTTTCTATTTTGGCTTCATTTAGACATAGCTTTTATCCTGACCCCAAACTTTTTCTTGTCATTATGCAAACAGCATTCTCTGTTGTGTAGAAAGAATTTGTATTTATTTTATTTTCTACCTTTCTTCATGCCTCCACGTGGCATACAAGATAATAGGCTCTATTTTTACTTATTACTTAAAACTATTGTTTGAAGCCATCAGTAAGGACAAAAGAAAAAAAAATAAAGACTAGTTTGTATTTCATTTATTTTATGTAATTGTGTGGGTTCCCCTTACATGAGAACTATTTCTGCTACATATTCCTCTATACATATACAAACAAAAAATGTATTTCGTATTTAGTGTCACATTCTTGCAAAAAGAAAAGTAAGGAAAAAACCTGAAAAACATTGAAGACATGACATGCTTTAAAAAAATACCTGGATACATCACACAAACTTAAGACCATGACTACGGAGGAAGGTAATGACCCAAAAGTGCACCTGGACCTGAAAGTACGATGGTGCATTCATTTTAGTTCCTTGAGTATTGATTCTAAGTAGTCAAAGCCAAACTGTAAAATCTATAACTTTCATTTTTATTTTCTATTACAGATTTACCACTTGGCAACACTTACAACAACAGGAAAAAACAAGAACAACCAGAGAGTGCAAGAAGAACTAGCGCAGTGAGTTGTCCCAGTTTATATTCAGTTCCAGTTTATATTCAGTTTTGTCAATTTGACCTTCACAGGTCTGTAATTACGGTAATCACAGACTACTGAACATGCTAACAATCAAAGCATCCCAATTTGAACAGTTCAACAATAGCCTTTTTAATAGGGGTGAAATCGTGCCAGAAAGACTGGAAGGCTGCTTCAGCCTTTTCTGAAGACGCTGGATAATGGGGAACAGGTATCAAACAACTCACCTCTTAAAAATATGCTGCACAGAGAGATTGACTCCAGCTCTTACTGTTAGAACCACTACATGGCTACAAAGAGGATTGCCTTCATCCCTTTGTAGCTCCAATTCTTCCTAATGTTGCCCAATGATGTGGACAAAGTATTATTTCCTTTTAAGACCTTCACTTTGAACACCCAACAGTGCCTATCACGTTTTTAAAGGTCAAAAAAAAAAAATTAGCAAAGTAGGTAAGAATGAGTTCGGCCAATACACATTTCTGATATTAGGAACTTTTTCTCCCTGAGTTAGAAGGAGAACCTCACTAATTTGCTAGCTTCTTAACCTCGTGCTTGCCCTCTCTCTCTCTCTCTCTTTTTAAATTTCTTCTAGTTGCTGCAGATTTACTCGGAATTATCTACAATATCTTTCTCAGTACTCTCTGGACAAAAATAGACATTTATAAATCTCTGGCTAAGATTAGGAGAATAATCTTTCGTTATGAAACAGTGTTGTGGTTCATGTTATTGTTGTTTTATATTTGTTAACTGGTTCTTATATGAATTACAATCTATATATCAGCACTTGTAACAATCTTAGAATGTCTGGGCTCAAAAGAAATTAGAAACCATCTAGCTTATACCTGTAATTATTTTTTTCCTTTTTTCCCAAGGACATTTTTAAACAAATTAAATTAGTGTATAAAAACAGGTAAAAGCAAAGCTTCTCTGAGCCCAGATGTCTAGATTCTCATCTGCTAAGATTCTGTTTTATCAATGGCCCCTACCTTGTGACAGGCATAACAGAACTCCAAACTCCATGGAACCTAGCTCTAAAGTCTATGATTTCATCAAGGTTTCAATGGTTGGAGAGATAAAGTGACTTAGTCAAGGTCACTCCTAACTTCTGGATTCACATTTCTCTGACCTGCTGAGTCAACCAGAAATGAGCACCAAAACTATTTTAGCTAGCACTTACTTATTTCTCTGTAACATTTTTCCACCAGCTTACCCTGGCTATTCTACTCCCAATCAAGTACTTTCTCAATGACTTTGACTATAGTGGCAGCAGAACTAATCAAATCAATACTGTGGGGTAGCGCCCACCTTCCAGAACCAGCTTTGGTTAGAAAAGGGAGCGGATGATCATAGGATTTATGGCACTAAAAATGAGAACCATTTTTCACTGAGGGTAAGCAGTGGACACACACCGTGGGATGCGTGTCTTGGTTCAGAAATAACCTCCTGAAAGCCCGACCTCTCTCACTGCCAGAGTGCAGTGTGTGGGGGACAAATGAGAATGTTGCAAAATTTATATCTCCACTGTCTTTGTCTGAAGATATGGAAAATTACGCTGCTTGCCTGGGCAGCTCAGATTGTCTTTGTTAAACAATCTCAAAAGCACCGTAGAATGTGGTTAGATAGTGAACTCACTGGAGATCCTTATACTATTATTAAGATTCACCTCTTACTCACTATCAAGGAAGATAACGATTGGGGCCACTTGAATATGAAGGCTCTATGTTGGAGTACTTCTGAGTCCAGAAGAGCCATTAAACTAGGAGCAGGTTAGTGTAAATTGTCACAACAAAGTCAATGTCACAACAAAGAGACGGGTAGTGGAAAGAAGAACTAATGTTCACTGAGCAGCTACTATGCAACATTCACCCTTCTAATATATTTCCTCTACTAGTTCTGCAATTCCCCAAGTACTTGTGATCCTGAGTTAAGGCTTTAAAAATCACAATTAAACTATCAAAGTACATTACTGCATCCAGCCCAGCTTAGTTAAATGGCACCAATCTTCACCCAGTTGCTGAAGCCAAAAATCTTAGAGTTATCCTTGATTCACTCATCCATTAATGTAATTTATCATTAAGATGTGTCAAATTCACCTTAAAACATTCTATATCTGCCTTCTTGTTTCTGTCATTGTGACCTCTCACCTGGGTTGCTATGGTACCCTTTCTACATAGTCCATTTGCTTTACATACTTTATGAATACTTATAATAACCCAATATGAGAGCCACAATTACAGCCCTGTGAAACACAAATGTCAGGAGCATAGAGGATCAGGATCACAGACATACAGCTAGCTGGGTGCTCAGTCTGTCTGGCAGCACTCACTGCAGAGTCACTTCATACACTTCATAGAATTTTGAAAGAAGTTAAGTAATGTTAGTTATTTTGAAATTCATGATTCGCAGACTATAAAGAGAAATAGAGTTCATAAGACAGCCTTGACTATGTTCCTCAAAACACTACAATTTAATCAAAGGCAAAAAAAAAAATTACCACTTTAAGGTCCCAGCTTGCTAATATATTGTTAAATAAATTACAACCTTTGAGGACTAAGCCAAATGTGCAATTTGTAAGCCAAATGTATCACTTTTTTTCTACGATGAGTGGGTCAAAATACATTGGTAGTTAGAACAAATGAAAACTTTAGTATTTCTAAAATACAACTGAGTGAATTTCCCCCAAATTAAGTTACATTATTTATTTTGAGCAAGTAAAAACTTTAGCTATCAAACAAACTTTTTCTATTAGTAGCTAATTCCATTAGTAGCTAATGTTTCCAAAGGAAGGAAAAAGTTATGAATATTGTATGAAATGTTTTGCTCTGACATTCTGACATTCTGAAGTCCTTATGCTAATATATTGTTAAACAAATTACCACCTTTGAGGACTAAGCCAAATGTGCAATTTGTAAGCCAAATGTAGTGCTTATTTTTCCAGGATGAGTGGCTCAAAATACGTTGGTAATTAGAACAAATGAAAACTTTAGTGTTTTTAAAATACAACTGAGTGAATTTCCCCCAAATTAAGTTATATTATTTATTTTGAGTACGTAAAAACTTTAGCTATCAAACGAACTTTTTCTATATGCATCTAGTAGCTAATGTTTCCAAAGGAAGGAAAAAGTTATGAATATTGTATGAAATGTTTTGCTCGGACACTCTGATATTCTGAAGTCCTTATACTAATCACTACTTGGTACTGCTCTATTTATATCTGTTGTCTCACAGTGGTAGAAAAGTGGCCTATAGGAATGAAGAAAACTGATGTACAAAGCGAGGAAAGAAATTTTAAATACAAAGCAATTTCACTAATAAAATGCTCAAGCAGTCTAGAGTAATTTGGGTACTTGGTGAATCATTGCTTAGCAATTCATGAACACTGTGGGTGCTTGGAATTCAATTCCATTGTCCTCTATCTGAATTGCTTTGAAAAAGGTCACATGAGAAGGAAAGGAAGTTTTGACTTTCACATGCCTGTTATTGCTAAGGAAACCACTTCCTCAGTATTCACATATTCAGCATGTCTCTAGTTTTGGCTTCCATACAAATTACATCTTGGTATTGCATTAAGAAACAAACAAGGGTGGAGAATATTTTAAAAACTCAACTCAACTATGACATGTTCACAGAACAAAAAGAGGAGCCCTTTCAGACGCCCTTTCTTTTCTGAAGTTCTCTAGGTATGCCTGGATGGAGCCTCTAAGACCTAACAGGATGTCTGAGATTAGAGGGAAGTGGCCTGTGATCTGTCAGTAAACAAATAAAAAGCTAATACAGCTTTGTTGTATTTTCTGATTGGCATGGCTCTGAACTATCTCCTACTTGTAGTTGCAGACGAAGAAACAGGAGACGAATTACCATGTTCTAGGACTTTGTGTTCCTTTCCAATTCCAACTGCAGTAAGAAATAAAAATGGTTAGGCTTCCAGTGTGTAGATTATATAACGTGTCTCCTCTCTTTTATGGTTTCATCTTGTTTTGTTTTTTGGCTTTTAAAGAGAAAAATGAATAAAATGAAGGGATATTTTAGAATGATTGAGTCCATCAATGGGTCTTATTGCAAGTACAGCTGAACTCTGAAGGGGCTCTTTTGGTTCAAGAATATCTTTACTATTTGATGGTTTTGTTGCTTTTATTTATAGTTCTATTTTTGACCCAAATAGAAAGATCTTGTGTAAGCTACCTCTTTATCCATTGTATAAATGCAACTATTTTCAATTCTTCCTGCTGCTAAGAATAATAATGAGAACCCAGAAGATCACAATTCTGACATATCTGGGATCTATCAGCCTGAATAGTCTGGTTCTCTCTCCCAGCATTAGGATTTATGGCTCATCTTCTGCCTTTTTGTTTTCAAACTTGTTCATGAATCATAGGTTCAGAACAAAACTGCACTGTTCTTAAGAGCAATCTGCAAGCAACTATTCTATAGTGAACGTGTAACAGAAGAGTGCTCATTTGATACTACATTGTGGCAACTATGAAAGAGGCAACTCTTAGTTATAATAAAGCTAGAAGGCATAGGACTAGCTGAATATATGGGAAATTTTATACTAACAGAGTTAATATCAAGTGAACACCTAAAACATTTAAAATGCATTGCCTTGAAAATCATTGTTACTTTTTATTTTTAGTATACAAGAAAGGAACATATTTATAGATTCATAGAGGCAACACAGAAATAAACTTAAGTTATTAACTCATTGATGATCATCGATGCATACTCCCCAGAAGTTGCCCCAAAATACTCTATTTCTGGGCTGAGTTTATGAAAAAATTGTGACCGCTATTGTGCATCTTGGTTTCAATAAGGATTGGGATGATGATGATTATGATGATGATGATATTTCTGTAATAATAATAGTAAAATGGCTAATGTATATTGAGAATTCACTAAGAACTAGTTATTGGGGTAAGCATTTTACATATATCATCTCATTTAATCCTCACCACAACCTTGTGAGATTAGTACTATTATCCCTAATCTTCATATGAAGAACTGAGGCTCAGAGACGTTAAGTAAATGTTTAAGTTCACTCATCTAGTAAGCAACAATTTGAAAACTGGTGGTCTCTCCCCAGAGTTTGACTTCTTAATCGTTGGGTGTCTGTAAAGGGAAGGCTTTTCACATAGACTAATTTGAGATGCCAAAAGGTTAAAGGAAGGAAAGGACCCAGGCAGCTCAGCTCCACAGGAAGGCTCAGAACCACCCCTTCCTGTTTCAGCAAGTGCATGTGTATTGCTTGTGTGTGATTCTTTTGAACTTAAAGAGGCATATACCACAGTCCTTTGGATAGGGAAGGGGTTATCCTCAGCATCATTCATCCAAGAAACGGGAGGCCTTGTGTAAGGGAAAGAGGGAGCATTTGAACACCAGACTAGATGAAAGGAGAGGTCTTGGCCTGAGTGTTTGGACAGTGAATGTGCTAAGATAACCCGGACTTCCAACACCCTGCTATCTCCACCTCCTGGGGAGTGATAAGGAATTTAAAAGATATCTGCAGTGGACAGAAAGTTAAGGGCAAGTTATGTCTTGGTAAACTAAAAAAATTGAGTTTCATGGTATGTCTTACATCTGTTTCATATTTAAATGTTTATGCTGTGTCAAAGACATGCTCAAAGATACCAAAGGAAGAGTCATGTTTGGATCAAGTATTAAAGGAAAATCAGGATTTCACCTTTCTTCTTGCTCCTTGGGCCAAAGAGAAGATTTTGCCAAGTAGAGGGGTGAATCTAGTAGGAAAAGGTCATGTCACCTCATGCCATTGAGGAGATCCAGCTTTCCTTGCCAAATTGAGAAAAATTAGTTTTTCTTTCTTTTTTTTTTTTTTTTTTAAGGAAGGAAGCCTTCTCGCCTTCTCGCCGCAGCATTTTAAAACTATTTCTGCAATCTCCTAAATATTCATGTTCCTGCATTAAGACATTAAAGGCCACAATTAAATGCAAATGTTATCAAAACACCTTAGTTGACATTTAGCCCAGCTTAGTTAAATGGCATCGATCTCCACCCAGTAGCTAAAGCCAAAGTCTTAGAGTTATTCTTGATTCTCTCATATTTTCTTGCAATTTGTCATTACGAGGTGTCAAATCCACCTTAAAACATCCCTAACCTGCCCTCTTTTCTCCATCATCCCAACTTCTTACCTGGGCTGCTGCAGTTTCTTTTTCCTGGGTCCATTTCCTTCCACACTTGCCCCATCTTAATTCATTGTCCACACTTCAGTTAGGGTGAACTTTTTACAACTTAATGAAATCATGTCCCTCTGGTGCTCAAAATCCTCTAGTGGCTTCCCATTTAGAATAAATCCCAAACTCCTTACCCTAACTTGTAAAGCCTTCTATGATCTGGACCTGACTGTTCTTTGAAAGGCTTCTATTACTTGCCCTTTCAACTACCATACTCTACTATGGACTATGGACTATTCTTGAAATGTGCCAAGCTCATTCCTGTGGTAGCACACTCTGCACAAGTTGTTTTTCCTACCTAGATTTTCTTTCTCCTTGCCTTCACATGGCTTTTCTCTTTTTGCTCAGATTTTACTTTTACTGTTAGGTCTTCAGAGAAGACCCCTTCAGCCTCCCCACTAAAGTGGCTGACTCACATCATCATCTGTTCCTCCTGCTAAAAGTGGCTTTATGAGAGTGGGGGCTACATCTGTCTTGTTCATGCTAGTATACTTGAGGCTGAGAAATGTGCTGCCACATTGGAGGATTTCTCTGAGTGCCAGTGAAAGGAGAAACACACACTTGTTATTAGCCATTATGATTCAGATCAATTCACATTACAGCCAATGAGGAATAGAACAGGGAAGTTTTTTATTGGTCATGAGGAGGATGGAGACGATAATCAAATTGCATTTGTTTCACAATTAACATAGGTAGACTTAAAAATGACAATAAAGATATTGATATTCAGGATTCTAAAGCTATTGTTTCCACTCCAGCAGTGGCTACTACATAGTCTAAGTTATAGGTGCTAATCTACTCTCTACATGTACCGCTCAGGATTGGCTAGAATAGCATGGTGGCAATAAGTAACCCCCAAACTTCTCAGGGACTTAAACCGTTGATTGAAGTTTATTTCTTGCTAATGACGTATATTCATTACTTCTTCGTATCGTGGACCCTCAGTGACTCAATCAGATGGAGGAGCTACTATCCTGAACTTGTATGTGGCTGTGCCAAAAGGAAGGGAAGAGAGTGTGCAGTAAATATCACCCATCTTGCCTCTGCTCACTTACTTTTTTTTTTTTTTTTTTTTTTTTTGAGAAGGAGTTTCGCCCTTGTTACCCAGGCTGGAGTGCAATGGCGCGATCTCGGCTCACCGCAACCTCCGCCTCCTGGGCTCAGGCAATTCTCCTGCCTCAGCCTCCCGAGTAGCTGGGACTACAGGCATGTGCCACCATGCCCAGCTAATTTTTATTTTTGTATTTTTAGTAGAGACAGGGTTTCACCATGTTGACCAGGGATGGTCTCGATCTCTTGACCTCGTGATCCACCCGCCTCGGCCTCCCAAAGTGCTGGGATTACAGGCTTGAGCCACAGAGCCCGGCCGCCTCTGCTCACATTTTATTTGACAGAGCAAGTCATGTCACCAGGTAAATTTGGTTGGGTGGGGAAATGCAGAACAGCACTAATGACTACCACTCGACATCTGTCTGACTAACAAAGTTTTCTTTTCTTCCTTCACAGTATGTACATTTACTGCCTCCCAGAGGCAGAACACACTAAAGTACTGCTCAGTCACAGCACCATGCAGGTCCAGTGTGGTTCCTTATGACCCAGAGAACTACAAACTATAACACAAGTTACCTATCTCTTATACACCTAATATGCAATGACAAAAGCAAGAGCATGATAACTTCACAGACACTCCCATTCAGAAAGGGAAGGAAAGGGAACTGCAAAGAAATCACTGATCCATAGAAACTAGAAGAACCTGCCGGGCAGAAGGGATGGTCCCCAGGTGATAGGAAATATTGCTTGATTAGGCTTCAAGTCTTCAACTCAGGAGAGATGAGCAGCTTTCCTACATTTGGCCTACAGAAGACTGGGGCCTCCAGGATCATTTTAAGTCTCACACAGTCACTTTGTCAGTCCAGGCTTCTTTCTTTTTTGCCAGTATGTCTTTTTAAAATATTGAATAAGTTTCTGTGTTGGTTATTCTGTTTGCCCCATTCAAAATATTCCCTTCTCTGTCTTATTCTGTGTCCCAGGAGCTGACCTCTATGGACTGCAGTATCCAGACTTCCTTCTACTCTGGATTTTTGTTAATTGGGCAAGTGGAAGGCAAAGGTAGGAAATTGGAGGGCAAGATTTAAGAGAGAGAGAGGTTCCAGTATTTATCCCTATCCTGACACTCCCTCAACCTTGTCCCAATCCTGGCAGTGGCTGCCTTGCTCAGCTGTTCTCAGCTCCCATCTAAGATCTTTCTTCCATGGCTCTAGACCTCACCATATTCCTGCCACACAGTACTGTCCCTTTATCCTTTAGGCCTAGGGGTGGCAAAGGTTTCCAGTGGTTGCTGCTTCCTGAGTACCTCCTCATTCCTAATTGGTAACTTACCTCTCGTATACTTCTGTAGACTGCCTCTTTATTACATTTCCTTCAGTTACATAATTTGTGTATGCCATCTACTTCCTGCCAAACTGACAAATGCAGCTTCATTTCTATTTGATTCAAACAGCTAGATGTGTCAATAGCCACCCAAAGGTCTTTTCTTGACATATTTCTTAGATGTACTATATTCCTATTCTTCTTTGCTCCTATGCTTCGCTCCCCCTCTTGACTTACTTTTGAAACCTTTGATGTCTGTGATAACTGGTCCAACTGAAAGCATTTATTGGTTTTGTGAAAGCATTTAATTTTTGCAGATGCTTGCCTTCTTACTGTGTCCTTACATGGTCTTTCCTCTGTGTATGTATTTCTAGTGTATCAGGGTTCTCCAGAGAAACAGAACCCATAGGAAATCTGTCTATCTATCTATCTATCTGTCTGTCTATCTATCTACCTATCTATCTATCTGTCTGTCTATCTATCTATCTATCTATCTATCTATCTATCTATCTATCTGCCTATCTAACTATGTATTTATCAATCATGCAGAACTGGCTCACATGATTATGAAGACTGAGAAGTCCACAATCTGCCATCTACAAGCTAAAGACCCAAATAAGTGGGTGATACAATTCAATCTGAGTCCAAAGGCCTGAGAACCTGGGGGGCCAATGATGCAAATCCCAGTCCTAGTGCAGAAGATAAGATAAGATATCTCAGCTCAAGCAGAGAGTCAGGAAAAATGGGGTGAATTTCCCTTTCTTCTGCTTTTTGTTGTATTCAGGTCCACAACACATAGAATGACATCCAGCCACATTGAGAGGGCAATCAACTTTGCTGACTTCACTGATTCCAGTGTTAACCTCATTGAGAAAATACTCTCCCAGACACACTCAGAAATAATGTTCAATACGGTCACCCAGTGGGCCACTCAAATTGGTACACAGAATAGCTCTCATACCCAGTGATTCTCTCTCCTTTGAGAACTAGATTGTATTAGGGCCCCACCCTAATGCCTTCTTTTAACTTAATCACTTTAAAAAAATTTTTTAAAGTACTTTTATTATTTTTATATTAAAACATAACATAGCTGGGTGCCTGTGCATCTCACTGGGGGCTAGCATTTTATTGCCATCTTCTTCCACAGGTTCCAAGTCCACTCACCTCAACTCCTGTCTTCAGTGGCAGTATTGCTACTATTACACTTCAGGTCACTTTCTGCAGCCACCACTGTAGCCCAAGGTAAAGATAAAAATGTACCTGAGATTCGCAGCCTCTGAATATGTAGGACCACAATTCCTATTCACATATGTACACTGAATGTAAAGAAAACAAAACAAAATAACAACGGCAACAAAAACTGTACCAACATAGCTTGTGGAAGGAGTTGTATCTACCCCACCGAAGCAGGCTGAACTCTACTCAGGATTTCGAAGGAAATTATCTTTTGTTAATGCTTTGAAAATGTCTTCTCTGTCATTTCCTCTGATTTTTCTTTATAAACTCTTATTTTCTTAGGATACCAAATCTCCTAGATTAAGCCTCTAATTATCTTAGCTTTCCTCCCTGATTATCCATTTCTTTTTTTTTTTTAATTTCTTTATTGTTACTTTTTCCTGGGCGCTTTGACTTCATCTTCCTGACTGATGAGTACTCTTAATTTCCACTATAATTTTTAATATCTAAGTGCTTTTTGATCTGACTAGACTGTTTTCATTAATTCACATTCTTATTTTATGTCACCAAAGATATTAAATAGCAATACTCTACAGCATTTTTTCCATTCCTTGCATTGCCTCTGTTAACTCTTAGTGTCTTTTTATTATTATCTTTTGGGGCAGGGGTTGGTTTATACCTGTACCTTTCATGTTGGAGGCTTTCCTTAAATATCTGGCCATTTTCTCCTATTTAAAAACAAAGAATTCCTGATTGGAAGCCCCACTATATTCGTGGCCCCACTATATTAGTTCATTTTGTGCTGTTACAACAAGATGCCACCAACTAATTTAGAGAGAACAGAAATGTATTCTCTCACAGTTTACGTGGCAGGGAAGTCCAAGATCAAGGTAGTGGCATCAGATGTGGGCCTTCGTACTGTGTCCTTACATGACAAAAGGCAGAAAGACAGGAGGGAACCAGCTCTCTCTGTCAAGGCCCTTTATCAGAGCACTAACCCAATTCAAGAGGCAGGAGCCCTTGCAGGCTAATCATCTCTTAAAGGTTCACCTCTTAACACTATCACATTGGTAACACCTGGATTTTGGAGGGGACACATACATTCAAACCATAGCAGTAGGGCTTGACAACTAGTGAATCTCATTGTAGAGCATTGAGCAGGCATCCAGCTCTTTTTTCTTTTTCTTTTTTTAATTCTTTAAGTTCTGGAATACAGGTGCAGAACATGCAGGTTTGTTACATAGGCATACATATGACATGGTGGTTTGCTGTACCTATCAATCTGTCATCTACATTAGGTATTTCTCCTAATGCTATCCCTCCCCTATCCCCCCAGCCCCTGCTACCCCTCTCCTACTCCCCTACCCCTGATAGGCCCAGGTATGTGATATTCCACTCCCTGTGTCTGTGTGTTCTCATTGTTCAAAACCCACTGATTAGTGAGAACATGTGGTGTTTTGTTTTCTGTTCCTGTGTTAGCTCACTGAGAATGATGGTTTCCAGCCTCATCCATGTCCCTGCAAAGGACATGAATTCATCAATTTTATGGCTGCATAGTATTCCATGGTGTAACGCCATATTTCAGATAGGGTTACATTCTGAGATGCTATAGATTGGAACTTCAGCATGTGAATCTTGAGGGATATAAGACTCATCCCATAACATTCTTGATATGACCCTTGTCCCAAGGCAGAATTCCAGCTGACCTTTGTCTCAAAGCCTCTAGTTTTATTTTTTAACTGTTGAAGAGATAAAATTGCCTTCTCCAATCCTGCAAGTTCCCAAATTCCTCGGCACTTCCTTTTTTTTTTTTTTTTTTTTTTTTTTCCTGAGACAGAATCTTGCTCTGTTGCCCAGGTTGTAGTGCAATGGTGTAACCTTGGCTCACCGCAACCTCCATCTCCCGGGTTTAAGCAGTTCTAGTGCCTCAGCCTCTGGAGTAGCTGGGACTACAGGCACGTGCCACCATGCTCGGCTTATTTTTCATATTTTAGTAGAGATGTGGGGGTTTCACTATGTTGCCCAGGATGGTCTCAAACTCCTGAGCTCAAGTGATCCACCCACCTCAGCCTCCCAAAGTGCTAGGATTACAGGTGTGAGTCGCCATGCCTGGTCCCTATTTTTTTTTTTTTAATTGATGTTTGCAACCTCGATGATTGTTTCTGAAATCATCTCTTTTTGAGGTGCCTGTCAAATACAGTCATGTATCATTTAATGACAGGGATATGTTCAGAGAAGTGCACTGTTTGATCATTTTGTTGTTGTGTGAACATTAAAGAATGTACTTACACAAACCCAGATGGTAGAGCCTAGTATACACCTAGGCTATAAGGTGTAGGCTATTACTCCTAGGCTATAAGCCTGGACAGCATGTTAGCGTACTGAACACTGTAGGCAATTGTAATACAGTGATAGGTATTTATGTATCTAAACATATCTTAATATAGAAAAGGCACAGTAAAGATACATTATAATTGTATAGGACAACTGTTGTATATGTGATCTATTGTTGACTGCAACATCATTGTGCACATTATGCAGTGCATGACTGTACAGCCAATTATAATCACTGCATATCACTAACACTGTTTACCTATCTTATTCTCTAGAGCTACACTTTCTATCTTATGTGTTATCATAGGCAACAGTTTTACCAACTGTTTTGCTACTGCATTACAACGTTCACTATCATTCTTGCCTCCAGTAGTAGTTTGCTTGCTGTCTACTGCCCGGCTGTTAGCTTCTACCATGTATTTTAGCTTATTTTCTGTGGTAGCACTCATGTGTAAGTACTTATTTCTGCATCATTCAAGATAGATATTTTGCTGCCATAAAAATACACATTCTTTTCTTGCTTTGTTACTTGTCTTTCAGGTCTAAAATGGGTCTCTGCTAGTCACTCAGGGACCCAGACTGATGGAGAAGCACATTCCTGAACATGCTCAGGTACCATGCCAGAGGGATAAGAGAGCCACTGCATCTTAAAACCTCGCCTCAGATATGACACATGTCACTTTTTAAAATAGTTTGATGAAAGTGGGTCACTTGGGTCACTTGGGTGCTTTTCATTTAAAAGGGACAGGAAACTACAGTCTTACCATATGCTTGAGGAGAAAACCCAAAATTTTTGGTGAACAGCACTAATGATTACTTCACAGCCTCAACAGTCAATACTTGGTATTTAGTTCTGGAAATTTAGAAAAAAATAAACATTTATCTGTGGCATAAATCACCGGTCCATGACAGTATTTTTGTTTTATAGACTGTGGACCACTGTTTCTCCCCTCACACACTAAAAAACAACATCCAGTTCCCTAAGGCCACAGAATTACATATTCAGCTCTATGGGTGTCAACTGCCTATGTCAGTTAGTAATTTCCATATATTTTCTTTTTTACCACTAAAGAAGTCCAAAAAGCGATTTGAAAGAGTCAGGTGAAACTCTCTTATGCTTTATTGTCCTTGTGATATATATTATATGTATCGTATTCCTTTCCAAATGCATTTTAAACTGAAGTCATATTTCAATTTGTCATATCCATAAAGCAAGAAAGATAGTATTTATTGTCATGCACTGCCAAGCAGACTGGTAGATGTCACTAACAAATGGTAAAAAAATTCTTCTGTGCCTCATTATTTATATAAAGACTCTATTTTTTTGGTTATCATTTTTGAAAAAGAACATAAACTTAACTAAAAATGACCAAAAAAATGCAGTGGCCATCAAACTCAATTGCAGTGTGTCTTTAGGGAGCTAGTGAATAAGTGGTTAATCACAATACCTCATATTCTGAAAAGGCCTCATCACCAGGGTACCAATTACAGTAGTTTCCAATCTAAAATAGATGTGTCTGTAACAGGAATCACTAACAATGGGTTAAAAATAGAACCAGGTACAAAACCTACAGTGGAAGAGTATGCATAAAATTAGATTGTTTTGATTAGGTACATCCTTTTCTCAGAACCTTCTCTAGGAATAAATTATTTTGCTAAAAGTCTTTTCTCTATTATTCCATACTTGTCTCTGACTCCAAGTGATTTTTCTAAAATATGAATCTGATCTTGTCATTTCTCTACTTAAAATTAGTGTGTACAGAACTAGGTTGCCCTCAGGAAAGAGTCCTGACTCCTTAACTCCTCAAAGTTTAACATCTTAACCTCTCTAGATGAACCTATTAATGTCTGCTCTGGACTGAATGTTTGTGTCCCCCTACAAATTTATATCCTAACTCCCAAGATGATACTAGTAGGAGGTTAGGCTTTTGGAAGGTGATAAGGTCATAAGGACAGGGCCTCATGAATGGGACTCGTGCCCTTATAAAGCAGGCCCCAGAGAGCTTGTTTGGTCCTCTACCATTTGAAGACACAGTGAGAAGGCGCCATCTGTGAACCAGAAAGTGGGCCTTCCCCAGACATTAACTCTGTCAGCTTCTTGTTCTTGGGCTTCCCAGCCTTCAGAACTGTGAGAAATATATTTCTGTTCCTTTATAGGTTAGCCAGTTTATGGTACTTTGTAACTCAGCAGTCTCAACAGACTATGACAATATTCTGTTCATACACTGGTGTCCCAGCCATTGGGCCAATTGCTATGTTTCAGCACTGTTAAATTAGGTTTAGCCTAAAGCTGCCTCCTTACATATTTGAAGTTGGGCTGAAAGCTTTCTCTGAGCATCATGAACTATACCTAAAAGGAGTTGTGTACAGACTGTAGTCTATGCCTGTACCAGTCACCGAGTTCACTGAAGGTGGCCAACTGTTATAATTGTGTTCGGATAAGGCAAAAGTCCAGCTGTAACCAATCCAGCTGTCTCTGTATCTCACTTAACTTTTCTGTATGTCACTTTCCTTTTTCCGTCCATAACTCTTCTTCCACCATGCGGCTGTGCTGGAGTCTCTGAGCCCACTCTGGCTTGACAGGCTGCCTGACTTGCGAATCGTTCTTTGCTCAGTTAAATTCTTTTAAATTTAATTCAGCTACAGCTTTTCTTTTAACAGCTGCATCCTTAATGCTTGCTAGTCTCTTGAAGCTCTACTTAAATGTTCCCTCTGCTCAAAAGTCCCCTTTGTTTTTGATTCTTCTAGGCCCCATCATCACCTCTAAGCATTTATTATTCATCATTGAGATGCGTAATTTACATGTTTCTTCAGTTTTCTAGATTTGGGGGAACTTGGGGACAGCAATTTTGTCTTATAAAATAAATCCGTGTGTATTTATAACCCATCCCATTTTTAAAAAGGCTTTAAGGAGAACAGTCTTACTTACTTCTCTTGTTTTTTTATATCCTAAGAGAAATACTCATTTTTTTCCTCATGTAACTTATTAGGCTATGGTATGAAATCAGATTACAGTAAAACAAACTTTTCACAGAGAGACTTTGGTTATTTTATTTTATTTTTATAGTTTATAAAGGTTTGCAAAGGTATTCTACTAAGGTGGCATGTTGTTACGGTCAAGTCCCTGGAGAAAGAAATGTTTGTGTCTCGGCGTATAGGTTAGCAGTATCTTTCCAAATGAATATTAGTGTTAACCATCCCGTGAAAATACTCTTTCTAAAAACATGACTTGTAGAGTTGTATTCTGTCAAAATGTGTCTTAATATATGCAATGCCCACGAGGCCCCTTGGTTGGGGCCATTGTATGATTCTCTCTCATATGCACAATGAAGATGAAGTTGGGGAGGTGTACCAGTATACTATACGTATTTTAAGTTGGGCCTAAAGCTTTCTCTGTACATTATGAACTATAACCTAAATGGAGTTGTATACAGACTATGGTTGACAATATCCCCATGTTAGCTATATATCTATACAGATATTTGTATACAGCTAACATGGGGATATTGTCACTGTATTTTATTCACAGTTAGTGGAACATGACTGATTGTCAGTGCCATTCTGAATCCCTTTCCTCATTCCCTCCCCCTGCTGCTTACATCCTTCCCTGATTTACAGGTTCCTATTTGCTTTTCTAATGTCTTTTTTATAGTTCTCAATCAATTTAATAAAAAAATTGATCTGACAAAAATTTTGAAAAGCAGCCTTACCAGGGCCTTCCCTTGCCTTGTTCTTCTGCATTTGCAACATGGTCAGTCATTCTCTGAGTGCTTTTTTTTTCTTTCCCATATTTTCCCTGAGCGCTGGTTAGGGCAAGCTCTGACTGCCCTCGCCTTCCTGACTGCTGACTTACAGGTTTACTCCATCCATGGAGTACAGAACTCTCTGGATTCAAGTGGCCCCCTGCCTTACTGGTACTTCTGATTTCAGCATGTTTCTGGTCCTACCACCACCAGACACCCCTAATCCCTTCTGCATCTTTTCGGAGATCCTTGTTTTGATGTACTGATTTATTGTGCAATCCTGGGTAATTTATTTAACCTATCTGTTTCTTAGTTTTCCTGTTTTACAAAGATGAACCTTGATAAGGTTGACTTCTGCCTTCACACAGCTTGTGAGGATCAAGTAAGATAAAGTTTGTGAAAACATTTTGTTGAATGCAAAGTGCTAAACTAATGTAAGATATTATTTTCACTGCAACACTGTTTTCATTGAAACATAATTCCTGGATACCATTGTCTTTATACAGAGCTATATGGTTTTAAAAATATTGATTTTTAGTTGGATAAACTAGGATATATGTAAGAAGGAAAATAATGGTAACTATTGTTATTGACCATACCATTTGCCAAGTACTCTGCTAGGTGTTTTCTGTCTTGTCTATTTTAATCTTTTCATCTACTCTGCAAGGTAGGTTTTACAGAGACTCAGAGACATAAAGTATCTTATCCAAGTATATATGTGTTTGTATGTCAAAGAATAAGGGAATATGTTCACTTGTGTTTTAGTGCAGAGCTGTGATGTTCAACACATGCCTTCCTTGAGATACTGATATATTCCAAATAGGTTTTGCATTTTTTTCTGGTCATATCATAAATATGTTTCCACCCTATGTACTCCCTGCTCCATGACAATCATGGTGTAGTGGGAAGCCTTCTAGGATGGTAACCAACAATCTCCACCTCCTGATAATAAGATTGTGTAGTCTCCTCCCCTTGAGTGTGGGCTGGACTTGGTACTTGCTTTTAACGAATAGAATATAACAAAGGTCATGGGATATCACTTCTGAAATTAGTTTACCGGAGACTGTGACTTCTGTCTTGCTGGCATTCTCTTGCTCTCTCTTGCTTCCTCAGTTTGAGGAAACTAACTGCCATATTCTGAATTGCCCTATGTAAAAGCTCATATGGCAGAGAACTGGTGGCTGCCAAGGACCTGAATCCCACCAGCAACAGGTGAATGATCTTGGAATCAGATCTGACTCCAGCTGAACCTTGAGATGACTGTAGATACAGCTGACACCTTGATTTTATCCTGTAAGAGACCATGAGCTAGATAGAGGACCCAGCTAAGCCATGCCTGTATTCCTGAACAACAAAATTGTGAGATAGTAAATGTTGTTTTATTCAGCTACTACATTTCAGGGTCATTTGATACACAATACACATAGTATGTACTGAGAAGCATTATTTATAAGACTCTGGTGTGCAAATTACTGATGAATGAAGAAATTATCTGTGACATGTCCAATTTTATCGTCTAATAAGCAATATCTAATAAAGCTGAAATTGGTACTCATGTCATTCTGAGTCTATGGCATTACTTACTATACCATGTTGCTGTGCAAGGGCCTTTAGTGGAGGATGAGGGTGGCAAGGCTGCTGTTTTTATGCTCAGGTGTAAACAAGTACAAATATTATATCTGAAGATAGATTGGTAGCAAAGACTTTATAGTCCGAGTGTCTTAGAGAACTTCTCAAATAATAACTTATTATGAATTAAGTTACTTAATTAAGCTAATTAAGTTAGCTGTTGCTCTGCTTGGATATATTGGTACTATGACTGAAAACAGAGATTAAATTTTTTTCTGAAAAAAGTCAGATAGTAAATATTTTAGGCATTGCAAGCTACCTATGACCTGTGTTGCATATTCTTATTTGTATTTTTAATAAGACTTAATTTTTTTTTTATTTTACTTTAGGTTCTGGGGTACATGTGCAAGTCATGCAGGATTGCTGCATAGGTGCATACTATATCTGGCATTTCTCCCCATGTTATCCCTCCCCACCCTTCCCACCAGCTGCTGTCCCTCCCCCAGCCCCGCACAACTGCCCCTAGTGTGTTCTGCTCCTCTTCCTGAGTCCACGTGTTCTCATTGTTCAGCACCTGCCTATGAGTGAGAATATGCGGTGTTTGGTTTTCTGTTCTTGTGTCAGTTTGCTTAGAATGATGGTTTCCAGATTCATCCAAGGCCCTACAAAGGACACAAACTCATCGTTTTTTATGGCTATGTAGTATTCCACGGTGTATATGTGCCACATTTTCTTTGTCCAGTCTATCATTGATGAGCATTTGGGTTGGTTCCAGGTCTTCGCTATTGTACACAGGGCTGCAATGAACATATGTGTGCATGTGTCTTTATAGTAGAACAATTTATAGTTCTTTGGGTATATACCCAGTAATGGGATTGCTGGGTCAAATGGAATTTCTATTTCTAGATCTTTGAGAAATCGCCACACTGTCTTCTTAGCTAAGAGGTCTTATAAAAACAGCCTATAAGTCATATTTGGCACAGGCTGTAGTTTACCACCCCTGCCTAAATGTAAGGTAACCCTCAAAGACCATGGATTAATTTAAGTATAGCTCTTTATAGGATTCCTGGAGGGAATTAAGCCCTATTGTCTTAAGGCATCTATTGCATGTAATAAATTAACTTACCTCCTGTGAATCTCAGATGGTATTTGCTATATAAATACTTGAAAGATGTGTAAATAATCACTCAAAATATTTTTGTGCTTTGTGGTTCAGATGACAAGCTCTGGTTAGGAAAAGCTAGTGGCACACATACTCATACAATTATTTATTCAACAATCATTAAATAAGCAGAAACTATATGCTCAGTGTCATATTATGTGCTGTGAAATTACCTCAGAAACATTACCATCACACTGAGTGAACTGCAGGAAATTACGAAAATAACTTAATTTCTGTAGTCATGCTCTAGCAGAAACAGTGTGATGATCCTAATAACTATTTCTCTTTCACTTATGTAATGTCCTTGCAACAGGATAAGAGCATTTTTTTTTTCTCAACAAGGCTGTGATCTGTGCAGACCTATGGATAGTTGTCTGAGAAATAATAAGATCCCCTAGCAATATATGTCTTTAAGTAGACCAAGATTAGACCCAGTCTTTACCCTGTCACTATGTGACTTCCAGCAATTGCTTAACTTCTCAAAGATACCATCTCATCACAAAATGGAGAAAAGAATAATACTTATTTCAATGGATTGTTGTATGAATTTAAATGAGACAAAACATGTAAAACCCTTTGGAGTAATGCTTCACAAGTAGAAGAAGCTCTACAGAAGTACAGGCATACTTTGTTTCCTTGTGCTTTCCTTTCTTGGGCTTCACAGATACTGTGTTTTTTACAAATTGGAGATTTGTGGCACCTTTTTGTTGTTCAAGTCTATTGACACCATTTTTCCAACAGCTTTTGCTCACTACATGTCTCTGTGTCACATTTTGTTACCTATTGCAATATTTTAATAATATTGAAAAATTTGAAATTATTTATATGAAATAATTTTAAATAAATTAATAATAATCAAACAATAATTTTGATTAAATTATTTGAGTAAAAATTATTTCATAAAAATGAAAAATATTTTTCATTATTATTATATCTGTTATAGTGATCTGTGATCGGTGATCTTTGATATTCCTATTGTAATAGTTTTAGGGCACCACGAACTGCCGTAATTGGTTAACATAATTTATCAATGTTGTATGTGTTCTGACTCCACTAACTGGCCATTTCCCCATGTCTCTCCCTTTCCTCAGGCCTCCCTGTTCCCTGAGACACAACAGTACTGGCCAATTAGTTACTAAACAATGGCTTGTAAGTGTTTAAGGGAAAGGAAAAGTTGTACATCTCTTACTTTGAATAAAAAGCTAGAAATGATTAAGCTCAGCGAGGAAGGCATGTCGAAAGCTAAGACAGGCCAAAAGCTAGGCACCTTGCTTATGTTCACAGTTAGCCAGGTTGTGAACAAAAAGGAAAAGTTTTTGAAGGAAATTAAACATGTTACTCCAGTGAAAACATGAATGCTAAGAAAGAAAACAATCTTATTGCTGAGATGGAGAAAGTTTGAGTGGTCTGGATAGAAGATTGAACCAGCCTGAACATTCTGTTAAGCCAAAGCTCCACCTAGATCAGTGTTCCAACTCTTCAGTTCTGTGACGGCTGAGGGAGATGAGGAAGCTGCAGAAGAAAACTTTAAAGCTAACAGACATTGGTTCATGAGGTTTGGGAAAAGAAACCATCTTTATAACATAAAAGGGTAGAGCAAAGCAACAAGTGCTGATGTAGAAACTATAGCAAGTTATTCAGAAGATCTAGCTAATTTATGAATTTGGCTACACTAAGTAACAGATTTTCAAAGAAGACAAAACAGCCCTCTATTGGAAGATGCCATCTAGGACTTTCATTAGTAGACAAAATAAGTCAATGCCTGGTTTCAAAGATTCACAAAGGATAGGCTGACTCCCTTGTTAGGGGCTAATGCAACTTGGTGACTTTAAGTTGATGCCAATGCTCATTTGTGATTTCAAAAATCTGAGAGCCCTTAAGAATTATGCTGGCCGGGCGCGGTGGCTCGAGCTTGTAATCCCAGCACTTTGGGAGGCCGAGGCGGGTGGATAACGAGGTCGAGAGATTGAGACCATCCTGGTCAACATGGTGAAACCCCGTCTCTACTAAAAATACAAAAAATCAGCTGGTCATGGTGGCGCGTGCCTGTAATCCCAGCTACTCAGGAGGCTGAGGCAGGAGAATTGCCTGAACCCAGGAGGCGGAGGTTGCGGTGAGCCGAGATCGCGCCATTGCACTCCAGCCTGGCTAACAAGAGCGAAACTCCTTCTCAAAAAAAAAAAAAAAAAAAAAAAAAAAAAAAAAAAAAAAAAAAAAAAGAATTATGCTAAATCGGCCGGGCACAGAGGCTCACGCCTGTAATCCCAGCACTTTGGGAGGCCAACGCGGGCAGATCATGAGGTTAAGAGATCCTGGCCAACATGTTGAAACCCCATGTCTACTAAAAATACAAAAATTAGCTGGGCATGGTGGCATGCACCTATAGTCCCAGCTACTCTGGAGGCTGAGGCAGGAGAATTGCTTGAACCCACGAGGTGGAGGTTGCAGCTAGCCGAGATCGTGCCACTGCACTCCAGCCTAGCAACAGAGTGAGACCCTGTCTCAAAAAAAATAAATAAATAAAAAGAAGAATTATGCTAAATCTATTCTGCCTGTGCTTTATAAGTAGAACAACAAAGAGTGGATGAAAGAAATGTTTTTACAGAATAATTTACTAAACATCTTAATCCACCGTTGAGACACATTGCTCAGAAACAAAGATTCCTTTAAAAACATTACTACTCATTGACAATGCACCTAGTCACCTAAGACCTCTGATGGAGACGTACAAGGAGTTGAATATTATTTTCATGCCTGCTAACACAACGTCCTTTCTGCAGCACATGGGTCAAGTAGTAATTTTGATTTTCAAGTCTTAATGTTTAAGAAATGCACTTCATAAGACTATAGCTGCCATAGATAGTGATTTCTCAATGGATCTGTGTAAAGTAAATTGAAAACCTCTGGAAAGGATTTGTCATTCTAGATGTCAGCAAGACCATTCGTAATTTAAGGGAGGAGGTCAAAATATCAACATTAACAGGAGGTTGGAAGAAATTGGTTTCAACCTTCTTGGATATTTTTTAGGGTTCAAGACTTCAATGCAGGAAGTAGCTGTAGATGTGGTGGAAATAGCAAGAGAACTGATTATAAGTACAGCTTGAAAATTGGACTTTTCCTTCAATCTCATGATAAAACTTGAATGGATAAGGAGTTGCTTCTTATAGATGAGCAAAGAAAGTGGTTTCTTTCTATTCTTGGTGAAGATGCCATGAACACTGTTGAAATGACAACAAGAAATTTAGAATATTACATAAACTTAGTTGATAAAAGCAGTGGCAGTATTTGAGAGGACTGACTCCAGTTTTGAAAGAAGTCCTACTGTGGGTAAAATGTTATCAAACAGCATCACACACTACAGATAAATCTTTCATGAAAGGGAAATTTAATCAGTGTGACCCATTTCAAAGTTGTCTTATTTTTAAAAATTGCTATAGCCATCCTAAGTTTTAGCAACCACCACACTGATCAGCAGTGATCAACGTGGAGGAGCAATTCTCCACCAGCAAAAGATTAGGCCCCATTCAATGCTCAGATGATCAGTAGACTTTTTTAGAAATAAAGAATAAATATTTATTTTTTAGAATAAATATTCTAAAATTAAGGTATGTACTTTTTTAGACATAATGCTATTGTACACTTAATAGCTTGCAGTATAGTATAGACATAACTTTTAAATGCACTGGGAAACCAAAAAAAAAAAAAAAAAAAACAAAAACGGTATGGCTCCTTTTATTGTGATGTTTACTTCATTGCAGTGGTCTGAGACTGAACCCAAAATATCTTCCAGTTATGCCTTGTAACTATTAACTATTATTATTTTCAGGCTCACTTCCATGATATGAGGGGCATCAGATACATGCTCTTATTTTTTCTAGAGTCAATTCAATACCACAGCCAATAATTCTGTATGAGATGTATTAATAGAAAGGAAAAATCTATAGTTTTCTCTAATTGATTGGTTTTCTCAGAAAACTGGGCCCAGATATGGGGGGGGTAAAAAATACCTAACAATCTCACATCTTGAAAACATTTTGATTTAAATGAGTAGTTGATTTTTTTCCTCAATATAATAAATTGGCTGCAAAAGAATGGGGAAAGAGGGTGGGGGAGGCATCAGACTTCTGATTTTACCTTTTTTTGGGGGCGGGGGTGGTCTTTTTAGAGCTTCTCTCTTCCAGAAAAAAAGTGTTTTCTTTTTTAGATTCTGAAATAAGAATAACAGGACCAAGTCTTAGTCAATTCTTATACTGTGCCAGACTCTGAACATTTCATACTCAAACAGTCCTATGAAATAGGAAAGATTTTATCCTTCACAATTTTATAAATATGAAACTTGATGCACAGATTCCCTATGTGACTTATGCAAGGTGACCTGGCCTGTGTATCAGTAGCCGAAGTTTGAATCCAGGTAGGTTTACTTCAGAGCCCAGCTCTTAATTCCAGTACTCTACCACTGTTATATAATAGAAAAATTTTCTGAGTTCAGACGCAATTTTAAATTTCCTTGTAGTCACACTTAAAAAAGGAAAAAGAAACAGGTGCAATTAATTTTAATAATATATTTTATATAACCAACTATGTCTAAAATATGACCATTTCAAAATGTAATCAATATAAACATTTTAACAAGGTATTTTGTATTTTTTCATACTTCATTTATAAATCCACTGCGTACTAAATGCTTCTGTAGATCTCAATTTGGACTTGCCACATTGAAATGCTTCATAGCCACGTGTGGCTGGTGGCTGCACCAAGGAAAGCACAGCTTCACCACCTGTGCAGCTAAAGTCACTTGACTTTCTATTTATATCGTCTATGTTTACATAATCTTTATTCTTTTTGTTTTGGTATCTTCAAGAATGTAGAGACCAAGAGTATTAAAATTGAAAGTATCTTTGGTGGTGTGGGGGGAAGGACGAAAACCAGAAGCAATATTGCTATTGTCTAGGGGTTTCTAATAATGCCTGCGGAAACTGATGTTCTTAAGTGCCTTTTCTCAGATTCCTGAAATCGTTTGAGTTCCACTGCACACCCATTTAAGAAGATAAGGTTCATTTACCATATTTCCCCGTTGGCCAAGCAGAAATCTAAAAATAAACTCTTAGTTCTTAGGTTTGGCCTGACTCTTTATATAAATATCCGTTTGCGGTTGTTTTAGAAAAAAAATTTTTTTATCCCCTAAGTCTTTTCGTTGTGACAACTTTAGGAAATTGATTTCTCTCCTGAACACTTCCTTCCTCTAAACTACACAGAGTTTGGGGTGTGGGGGAAGGAAGCAACAATCACATTTTATTTTGTTTTTTGTGTTTCCCACAAAAGAATGAAAGAGACAACCCCCACTTCACAAAATTTTTCTTCTGTTTCCCTTTCCACTACCAAATTTTAAATGATGATCAGTGTGTGAAAAATTGGTTCCTTAATATAAAGCTTAACTCTAAACTTTGTAGAGCTTTGATCTAAGAAAGAGCATCTTATCACCAAGTTTGGAAGTGCCCTGTGGGAAACTGCCATGCCACATTTTCTCCTATCTGTATGTCTGCCAATGTTTCCCCAACACTTGATGCACAGCAGACAATAGTGAGTGCTTGTTGAAGTAAATTTATTTTAATTAATTGGAGGAAATTCAATACAAATTTTGGATTCACTATTTTTAAAGAAGTTTGTTATTTCCAAATATATTGATGGAAACAGGAGAAATATTTGGATGAGAAAGGAGTGATTTGTGAGGAAGAAATGACCTAAAGATGAGTTAGAAACTACTGGAACTTACAAGGCTCATGAGCTTCTAAGGGTTCCTCCTTGAACCTATCTTTTATTTTTATTTTTATTTTTTTGAGACAGAGTTTCGCTCTTGTTACCCAGGCTGGAGTACAATGGCGCGATCTCGGCTCACCGCAACCTCCGCCTTCTGTGTTCAAGCAATTCTCCTGCCTCAGCTTCCCGAGTAGCTGGGACTACAGGCATGCACCACCATGCCCAGCTAATTTTTGTGTTTTTAGTAGAGACGGGGTTTTACCTTGTTGACCAGGATGGTCTCCATCTCTTGACCTCGTGATCTACCTGCCTCAGCCTCCCAAAGTGCTGGGATTACAGGTTTGAGCCACTGTGCCCGGCCTCTTGAACCTATCTTTATTTATTATTATTATTATTTTTGAGATGGAGAATCTTGCTCCATCACCAGGCTGAAGTGCAGTGGTGCAATCTCGGCTCCTTGCAACGTCTACCTCCTGCATCAAGCAATTCTCCTGCCTCAGTCTCCCGAGTAGCTGGGGCTACAGGCATGCACCACCGATGCCCAGCTAATTTATTTATTTATTTTTTATTTTTTAGTAGAGACAGGGTTTCACCATGTTGATCAGGATGGTCTGGATCACTTGACCTCCTAATCCACCCACCTCAGCCTTCCAAAGTGCTGGGATAACAGGCATGAGCCACCACGCCCAGCCCCTTGAACCTATCTTTTTCTTTCTTTCTTTCTTTCTTTCTTTGAGACAGAATTTTGCTCTTGTTGCCCAGGCTGGAGTACAGTGGCACTATCTCCACTCACTGCAACCTCCACTTCCCAGGTTCAAGCAATTCTCCTGCCTCAGCCTCCGGAGTAGCTGGGATTACAGGCACCTGCCACCACACCCGGCTAATTTTGTATTTTTAGTAGAGACGGGGTTTCTCCAAGTTGGTCAGGCTGGTCTTGAACCCCTGACCTCAGGTGATCCGTCCGCCTCGGCCTCCCAAAGTGCTGGGATTAGAGGCATGAGCCACCCCGCCTGGCCCTGAACCTATCTTTAAATGAAATTTTAATATAAACAAAATGTAAAAATTAAAAATAAAATATATTTTAAAATACTTGTACAATTTTGGTCAAGAGAGATGTTAAGGTAGGTAGGAAACTTAGCAAGAAAACATGGTTGTATTTAACTGGATTAGAGTGAAGGAAGATATATATGTATACATATATACATACATAATTGTGCATTGCTTAACAATGGGGATACATTTTGAGAAATGCATCATGAGATGATTTCACCACTGTGTGAACATCATAGAGTGCTTACACAAACTTAGATGGTATAGCCTACTACATGCCTATATGGCATAGACTATTGCTCCTAGGCTTTAAATCTTTACAGCTTGTGTCTTTACTGAATACTGTATGCAATTGAAACACAGTGGTAAGTTGTGTATAAGTAGATGTATCTCAATATAGAAAAGGTAGTGCAAAAATACAGTATTATAATCTTATAGGATCAATAATCTTATGGGAACACCATTGTATAAGAGGTCCATCATTAACTGAAATGTCATTATGCAGTAATGACTGTGTGTGTGTGTATATATATATATATATATACACAAAACAGTGGATTGGGAAAAATATATGCAATCAGAATGCCATCAGAAGACATAAAAGTGACATGCCTAATATACAAATGGTTACCAAAAGAAGTTGTAAATAAATAAAGAAAATAGGCTGTAAACAGTTTCTTTTTCACTAATGAATCAAGGAAATGCAAAATATATAAAAATTAGTTGGAATATTTCACACATCAGGTAAGCAAAAATTTAAAGAAGAAAAGGTAACACTGTTCAACATTAGTGAAGTAGACCCTTTAACTAGCTGCTGGGAGTGCACATTGCTCAAAACATTTTAGAAATTACACTGGCAATGGCTATTACAATTTAAAACATCATACACTTTTATTTAGCAATCCCAATTTGGGAATTACCAGTACATAAACACATGCCTATTAAAGGGCTTCTTACTTTTAAAGTAAAACTCTGTAATAAACAGGTGATTTTTCACGTGGCAAAAACCTGAAAACAAGTTGAATGTTCATTAAAAGGGGAATAGTAGAATAAATTATAATATGGTCATTATGTATCTATTAAAAATAATGAGATATTTATGCATTATCTAGGATAGTTAGTTCTGAGTGGCAGGACTCTGAGATTCTCCTGGCTTTCCCCAAATTACAATCTAGGGAAAAAAGAGTGGGGCTTCCTCTTCCTGTCTCAAAAGCCCTGCCCACCGAGCCTTATCCTTCCCATCCATACACAGACATTTTTTCTGTCAGTATCCAGTGGCCATGATTGGGACATTAAATCTGTGCTTCAGGCCCAGTGTGGTGGCCCACACTTGTATTCCCAGCAGGTGGAATGTGGAAAGCTGAGGCAGGAGGATCACTTGAGCCCAGGAGCTGGAGACTGCAGTGAGCTATGATCATACCACTGTACTCCAGACTCTGTCTCTAAAACAAAACAACCAGCAACCTGAGCTTCAGCAGCATCAGTTGTGGGAAATGAAGTCTTCCTATGGCATCTTCCCAGTGAGAGGTAACTTTTGCTGTGTGGTTTGAGGGACAAATCAACAGGGTAACAAGGAAGAGCCATCTCATACTGGTTTGAGAGGCCCCACTGTGCCCTTATCCAAAAGGAAGATCTAAGTACACACTTGGCTCAGCTTCTCCTCATTCCAATTATCTTCTTGTTTCAGTCAGGCTGAGTGCCTGACATTGATTAGGTTCCCCAAATCTATGGCTTTTTCCTTTCATCTCATGCTTTTTAAAAGTATTACAAAACTATATTTTTTAAAATAACTGTAATGTTAATTTAATGTAAGATTCTAATTTGGTAATATAGTTATTTTTTAAGGTAGTAGAAATACAAAATGACATCTTAATTTGAAAAACTGGTGGGAGGCTCTATAAGTCATATGGTCTTATTTGGTTAGAATGCTCAAAGAGAGAATTTGTACCTGAAAACTTAAAGTGTGATTTTTAAAAAAGCCAAAAAAGGATTTTAAATAAATATAGTAGACTTTATAGAGATTTCCATGGACTGATAGCTACCAATAACATTAGCACTAGCTATTTTTGCTCAAAACATTTTATTAAAGTATCTTTCATATCTGTGTATAAGTTATATAAAACCATAATTACTATTAAGGTAATATCTTCTTATATATCTCTTAGCATTTAAAGTGATATTAACCAGTTGGGTAATTTCCTTTAGGTAATAAACTTAACTTCAAAGAACATTTGTGGCTTCAAATAAGAGTCTTCCTTTTAAGACATTGATTTGTCACTGTTCCAAAGTAAGTGATGTTGACTTTGAAGGCAATTCCAAAAGAGGAGTTTCCAAAAATGTCTGAACAATGATAACATCAATCAAATTAACCCACAGTCTCTTAAGATGACTACTCAAACTGAAACAACATTCATTTAAATGCAAAATTCTGGCATGTTTATTGAAAATTAGTAACAATATATAATCATACTCGAGAAAGAGAGCAATAGAAAATAATTGAAAGTGACTGGGCCTGGTGGCTCGCACCTTTAATTCTAGTGTTTTGGGAGACTGAGGTGGGAGGACAAATTGAGCCTAAGAGTTCAAGGTTGCAGGGAGCTATGATGGCACCACTGCACTCTGCCTGAGTGAGAGAATGACACCCTGTCTCCAAAACAAATAAACAATGAGACAACAAACAAAAGAAAGAAAGAAGGCAGTTGAAGCAATTCAGGAGTGGAAAAGCTTCCTCCCTGTTGAGGCATCAAAAATTTTAATGGTTCTCTGCCTAAAATCTCAATTTTTCTGGACTTATTCTAAAATACTAGGGACTACGCTTCTTTTTTCATTTATTTCTATGCTTACATTTTCAGGCCAGCAGCTAAATTCTTTTATTCATTTATTTTTACATCATTTCAAATAGAGTGATTTAGGCAAAAATCCTCTACTCCTTAAGTTGCTCTTTTCTTGAGAGTCCATAATTATAGTTTCAAGGCAGATAATATTTTTCAATAAATATTAAAATGAGTATTTTTTTCAGGTTTCTACACAGGGCTGCTGTGTCCTACAACTCCAGGGGTAAACTTGCCATACTCTTTTCAGATGACCCGGCGCACATCACTCACTCCCAGTACACACAAACGGTATTCCCTGGGCCTGTGGGATGCAGTAGCTTTGCCATACCTAATGTTACTTGTTCTGCTATATGTTTAAATCTTTAAAGCCTGAGATCCAAAGGGGAGCTTGCATAACCATAATTATAGTTATTATATGGTTCTAAATACTTTGTCCACAATACTTCAAAAGTGATGTGTGTGCCCAATGAGATTATGTTAAATAAATTTTATTTTATTTTTACAGAAGAGCATGCTGTTTGTAAACTATTAAGCTAGAAGAAGATGTCACTTATTTTCAAAAAGATATATCAAGGAGGTCAAACATGGAGCACAGATGTCAATCATAGGGTCAGGCAACTTCTCATTTACTGTTTCATGAAAACACACATGGTGTTTAGAGGGTTTCTGTCCAAGTAAAGACATTTGATTAACTAATCCTATCCCAGAAACAGTGTTCAGAAGTCTTCATTCTGATTCTTGACCGTCCCCAGCTTCTCTTACAGTTCACTTGGCCTAGATGAATACTCATCCAACGGCCATGGGAAGAGGAACAAAGCGAATTTCAGGACAAGGCTGCTAATAGTCTCAATAGGTTCCCTCCATGTCTCTTGCCTGCTGGAGTAGCCCAGGAGACTCTATGCTCCAGACTGTGTTGCTCTGAGATGGAGGAAGGCTTGTGATGTGAGCTGATCTAGAATGTAACCTTTGTTTGGTTACTCTACTGAGATTTGAGGGTCGATTTAAGACCATTATAGGCCGACTAGTCTTAAAATAAAAAAAGATATGGTATTTGTAGATAAGGTATTAGATCAAATTATTACAAAAAGTTTGATCCTGCAAAACGTGATCTACGTCACCGGTTAATTATTTCTCTGTCTTTAGAGATTGTTTTGTACTGTGTTTCACTTCAGAGATTTATTAAATAATCTATGGACTGAGTATATAACTGCAAAATATACTGTACATTCTGCCATTTTCAAAGAATTGTGGTATAATAAAATATGCAGCATTTTAAATTATATGGAAAAGAATTCACTTTACCATATACCTTAGATTCTAAGTCACACCTGATTCCACATCTTAACCCTCTAACATTCAGATACATCATACACACAATAGCATCTTAGATTTGATGAAATATTTTATTTTGTAGCACTTGGAAGCATATTTAGATCCTCTATAACCTTCCATTTATCATTATTTAAATAGATGATCATTAATACTTATTAATAGAGTGTCAGGCCATGGTATTTTTAAAGTTGCAATAGCCACTGTAAAGCTGTTTCTTATACCTGTTCTGAATGTTCCATCCTAACTAATTCTCCATTTTTTAGAGTTCCAATCCTATTACAGGTTCTTCCATTTTTACCCTTGCTTTTCACATGAGGCTTTGCCCTCTGCATTGCTTTTCCAGTTACAACTTTTGTATCTTAACCACATTCGTCTTAAAATGTGGTCCCATAGAAGATTCAGTCTCCTCTTCTTGCTCACTTCGGGCCTTGGACCCAGGAAGCCATAGTCCTTTGTGCTCAGTGAGGCTTCGTATTGCTAAGTCTTCTGCTATGTTTATTCAGACCCCATAGTTCTTCAACATTAAAAACCTCAGTGCAGTTGGGGAGAAGGTACTAACAGCAATAGACTGCAAAAAAACATCATTGCCTTCTTTGCCAAAGTTAGGGTTAATGGTTAAACATCATAACACCCTGGAAGTTCCACAAATACTTGAATATTCAAGCAATTTGCACGATTATTGGCCTCTTCAGAGGACCCAGAATCCCCAAGTAAACAGAGTCTGAAGAATCTTGTTCATAGGTTTATCATTTAACAAATAAGCCCTTTAAACTTACCACAAGAGTTTTATACACTCAGCCCTGAAGCCACTAGTTGAAACTCTGAGATCCTATAGGAAATTATTACTTCACATGATATTTTTCCCCTAGAGAACCCGAATTAATTCAATAATTATTTTGAAAATACCATAGTAATAATTTTTTCCTTAGTGAAAATAAACTGAAATCGGACCCAAAAAATCCTAAATGTTTATTAACAAAAGAATAATTAAGTATGTTATTTTTAAACTTTGTAATCAAATGAAACTATTAAAACAAAAAGTAGAAAGCCAATGTTGATACATGAAAGATTACCATGAAATAATGGTAAAAGAAAGCAGAGCACAGAGTTTTCTCTACTTTAAGGTCAAAATCATAGTCACAGTTCCAGAGTAAGGACTTTAGCTGTGTAGCTGCTTTGAATTCAGCTGAATCAAAAATATTCTCTATTTTTTTTTAGATGGACTAACTGGGTAATGAGTGCTGTTGGGGATTCGATTTCCATGACAACTTAAGAGCTCTTCCAGAGGAGCAATAGTTGAACGTATTAGATTTTGTGGCTGGTCCCTATCATTGAGACTCAAAAGAAATATGGGCTAGGGAGGATGGAGAGGGCACAAGGGCCCCACGTGTTGCTATTGGGAAGTTCACCAGATAAACCAGAGAGAGCACCATGATTCATAAGCTTGGTGCAGAGACACTGATAGAGGTTTGGGTGAGGGGTGAAGACAGGCAGCAAGCGTGGGGCCATTTTGATTGCAATATTTAGCAAATGCCAGTTGGATTTTCTTCAAACTCAATCTCTTTCCATGGCCTTTTTTCCCCATTCCCAAGTGCTTGTGCCAAGTTTAAAGTGAAGCTGAAAACAGAAAAGAAGTCACATAAACAAGCTGAACAATGTGTGTGTGTGTGCGTGTGTGTGTATGTAATACAAAGAAGATAAGAACTTTCTGTCCTGTATTCTACAAAGAAGTTTAAATAATGTTAAGAGCAGAGCCATTTTTCTATTCAGAGCACCAATGGCTGGTATAGAAGTGAGGCCAGAGTCATCTCTATTACAAAGACTCAAGCTGTGGTCAGAACAGATGCAACTGGACAGAAGAGAGGAATGGCACTGCCATTTGAAAGCACATGGTTCCTGAATAATGGGAGAATACCTATTTGGCCACTGCGTTTTTAAAGTGCATATTTACTACATGTGGTCTAGGGAAACACAAATTATATAACTAAATAAAGATACACATAACAGAAGATGCTAATTAGGACTGTTCTTAACATCCTGGAACCTGTGAGAGTACTTTGAAGTTGTAGACTACATACTTTAGTTGTTAAAACTTGAGCTTTAGAACAAGACTGCCTGGGTTTGAGTTCTGGTTGCCCCACTTTCTGATATAACCTTTAGCACATTCCATAAACTTCTTTGTGCTTCAGTTTCTTCATCCTTAAAATGTGGTTGTTGTGAAAATTAGATAAGCTAATACATACAACATTTTAAGAATGATTTCTGGCATGCAAAGTTTAGCTGTGAGGTGGTAATAATAATTGTGATGATGACAATGACTAGGGCTCAAAGATGATGAAATAAAGTCCAGTTCATGAACTGTATTTCAAAGAAAATATTAATAATTGGCTCTAGGCATCTCTATAACTCATTTAGAAATCTGGTCCTGAAAGCTCCAGTGACTACCTCAAAACTCTTTGCCTTCTCTCACAGATGTATTATGTATATTATTTGAGGTACTTCTGGGTACTGTTAACAGAATGTAGAACAGGCTTAACACAATAGCAGTTTATTTTTTGCTCACATGAAATTCATGTGTGTGTTATTGGTCAGCCATGACTTTTCCCTATGGAGTCAATTAGAAGCCAGATTTTCTTGCATTCTGTATCTTGACCATGCCCCAGGAGTTAGAGTCCTCTTCATCCAACTGCAAAAGAGAGCAGCACAAAGTTACCAGCTTCTTAAAGGCTTGGGCCTGGGGCAGGTACGTCAACTTCATTTGTTTTTCACTGGTAAGATAGGTCACATGGTCCTACCTACATGCCACCGGGGGCTGGGAAACAGTCTCTGAATGGGCCATGGTCTCTTAGAGACATATATCTATATACAACATGAAAGAGGAGCATGCATTTTCATAGGCATCTAGCTCTCCCTTCAACAAAAGCAAACAGGGAGAGAGATTTGAAGAGAAATTATGAATTGCAAGAAGGAGACAACAGACATCTCATTCTTGACTAAGTGTTTTAATGAACTGCAGAACTGGTAGAGCCAACCAACACATCCCTTGAGGCAGAAGGTGAGGGAGATCTCAGGAGATCTTGATGCTTGTTCCCTGCAGTTAGGGGTCTGGATGTATACATGAAGACTGGTGCTTATTTCTCACCTGTTCGTTTCATAAGGCAGAAGTCTCACTGGAGTAGCTGAATCAGTGGAGTATGTGACAACCCTGGTATAAGATACATGGGAGGAACATGGAAGGAACATGGCTACCTCATGGACTAACTCCTAGTCCATCAAGGGGCCCACACAAGGACCCTAGGAGCTGCCATGACTCAAGACCCTGTCTCAAAGAAACAACAACAACAACAAAAGATGCATAACATTCAGAAAAAGAGGCAGCAGAAGACATGGATAATATGAGCTGTTCAGGTGAGGTCACACACCTGAACAGCTGACCACAAGGAGAGGTCACAGCCAAGCTAAAGAGTGCCCCTAAAAGATTGCACATAACAACAATTACACGGAGAATCTCACAATGGTAGAGACTTCGAGGAGAAGGTTAGAGGGTCATTTTCCCCTATCATTGGGCAGCTAGCTATGTATTACCCCTGCCATTTCTTCTATTTCTTCTTCCCATGCAACAGTTCACTGGAAGAGGAATGGGATGCGTAAAAGAATGGACCATGCCTCTTAAGAACTACACACCTCCCCGGATTGAAGATTAAGCCTGAGCTGTGGGAAAGAAGAAATAATGACAGTAGAATTTGAAATGTGAAGAGTTGAATGAGGCTGTTCTAATCTCTAAAAGGGACCAGAAAGCTACAACATTTTCCAGAGATACCGCTAGAGGATTTAAAAAGTCCCCAGATTATGGTTGAGTACAGTGATGGGAACAAAACAAAAATCAGATCCCCCCACTCCGCCCCAGCCAGCATATAAAGTATGTCCATATAAAGACAAAACTGTTGGATAAACAGTTTTCCTAAATGCATAAGTGTAAAAGCCAGCACGCAGACTAAAAGACACCGTTCTCCCTCTACTGTTTGTTTGAATTGATCAACTCCTATGGACTCCATTGACTTTTATCTGCCACCATGGTTTAACATAGAGAGGAAAGATCTGTGTATCTGTTAAGCTTTGTAACATATCAGAGACCACGTGATACTACTGTAGGGCATTTGTAACTGAGTACATCAAAGTGCAGGTGGTGGGAGGAAGAAACTATATTTCTTTCTCCATATGGCATTGAGAGCTTTGGTGTTGGTAGGATTGACAGAGACCTGTTCTTTGGAGCAGCAGAGACCAGGGAGAATCTTGGGAATTTTAATATTTAAGAGGGATGTTTTAGGAACCAGGAACTCCATGAGCAAGTGAGGCCTTAAAGCTAATGAAGTTCAGTTCAACGATTTAAATGTTTACATTTATATCTATAAACTGGTGAGACATGAGGATATATGGAGTTCAAGGACGAATAATTAAGAGGAATATTTATTCATCATTCATTTTTATCAAAATATGTATTGAATATCTACTATGTGCCATACACAATGTTAGATGTTGGACATACAATCAAGGGTAAAAAATTAATGCTCAACTGGATTAAATTTATGAAGACAAATGCAGAAAGCTTTGAACTGTCTGAGGGCGGAAGAGGATGGTTCAAGGAAGTGACACAAATGCTCAGTGTGTCAGGGTGATGGGAAACTGTGTTTTTATGTTTAGAAATTCCTTTAATGTTTTAATGCTCTTTCATAATAAATCATAATCATAAAAGAAATGAAAATCTTGGCACAGTGAACCAAATGGAAACTGCTTCAAAAGGACTTCACATTTCTCCTTATAGTTTAAGTAAATTAAAAATCATTTAACTCCCTGATGAAAGGTCTTCATCACCTAATTTCTACTTCTGCTTAATCCAAAGTATCTTCCATTTGTTCATTTCCCCTTTCTTTTATTTCATTTCATGTTGGGTCCTGCCATATCCGGTTTATTTTCCCCCTTGAAACAAATCACCTTAAATATTTCTTCTTAGTCTATGTTGTAATTTCAAAATCTTAAGTAGTTTCAGAGGAAGAATATTAAACAAAGTTGTGAAACTGTCACCCTTTCTTATTATATCCCGAAAAATTAAGAAAAAGATGACTGCTGCGGCTTTTAAGGAATAAATAAAATTAGTTGAGAAACTCAATAGGCAGGAGTGCTTTGAAAGCAAATAATGAGTCTCTCATGATTCTCAGGTAAAGCCTGAGAAAGTAGATTTAAATGCCCAGGTGTGCTATAGAAGAAGCTGAAAAGACACTGACACAAGCATTCAAAGTGAATTAGAGCATCCTCAATTCACACCTATTTTTTAAACCCATGTGCGCACACACACAGACACATGCACACGACTTCCACAGAACATTTCTTCCTACTAGCCTGTAGACTGAATATAGGCTAAAAAGGTAGAACTATTAATAAATTTAGAACTTAATATTAACTGAAACTATTAATAAATTTAGACCTTAGTATTAACTGAAACATGAGTGATACAAAATTTTCCTCCTGAAAATTATAGTTTTCTGTTCATTTCAATATAATAGCAATGAGCAGTACATCTCAATGCTGTATATGTGATTCTCCTAGCTTTTTACATAGATACCAATCATTGCAGGAATATTAAAAATATTAAAGTAAAATACTAATATTCTCATGGACTCACTTAGGTGCTTGAATTGAGACAGCCCTCAAAATTTTTCATAATCCCAGATGCTTCTATCTGACTCAGGTCAGAGTCCCTGAAAGTGGCTGTCAAGAAAGAAATGGGACTTTTGGCCAGTGTGGTGGCTCATGCCTGTAATCCCAGCACTTGGGCAGGTTGAGGTGGCCAGAACACTTGAGGCCAAGAGTTTGAGAACAGCCTGTCTCTACTAAACATGGATAAACCCTGTCTCTACTAAAAATACAAAAAGTAGCCAAGTGTGTTGGTGGGTGACTATAATCCCAGCTACTTGGGAGGCTGAGGCATAAGAATTGCTTGAACCCAGGATGTGGAGGTTGCGGTGATCCGATATCACCGCACTGCACTCCAGTCTGGGCGACATTTGAGATTGTCTCAAAAATAAAAATAAAGAAATAAGACTTCTGAATGTGATTTCAAAGCATAGGAAAAAGTGTGGTGTAAAAAATAAAAAGAAATCCAGATAAGGAAGAAACACTAGGAAGTTCATTTCTTCCATGTTGACTGGATAGAATAACAGTAATTGTAGATACTGCATTTGCTGGTTACAAAACAACTATTTTGCTGTCTACACAAAGTAGCTTTTTCTTCTGAATTGTATGCTAGGAAAGAGATCTCTGCTTAGGAAACCTATCTGAAAATATAAGATGTATTTCAGTAGGGAGAGAACCAAATAAAATATGAAAAAATCTTTCATGAAAGTCAATAAAATACTTAGGAATGTGCAAAAAAAAGGACTTACATGAATGCTTAATGCAGGGTTCAAAATATAGAAAAACAATTTTACCTCTCTTTTCACTTAATATGGTATCAAGAGCATTTTTCTTAAGTCTCAACCTTAACTATATACCTTCTTAAAATGTGTATTTCTTCAAACCCAGTATATAGCTGCAAGTGTGGGCCAGGTTTGGGGGATGTAAAGATGTATAGAAATTTTTCTGTTAACTGGTTTGTTGGACACTGTTGGATACTGTAAGATATTGTTACACAGTATAAGATAGATTGACAGATGAAAACTCAAAATATTAGGAAAGTTGAAGTTTGTTCTTTGTGAGAGAAAAACATTCTAAGTGACCCTCAGAGACTTATCCACTCTATTTATAATGCTGGAACCTAGTGAGCCTCCCCAGCTTGCAGTGTAGGGGAACACTGGTTTGCCAGATAGGATTTCAGGATGAAGGAGCAGAGGGTCTCTTTCTTCCAAAAATGATAGCGAGTAAAACTGAGCTCAGCATGCCCAATTTACCCTTAAATTCCCAGTGTGATAGATTACTCTGCTCCCCAAGGGAAAGGGAGTAACGGAACAGAAAGAGAGCAGAAATGTTTAGGGAAAATCCCTCCTCCTAGAAACAAGAACAGCTGAGAAAATGTGTTTCTCTCTAGTGGAAATGAGTCTATAATCCCTTTGGATTTTTTCATTCAACACTCTTGGTGGCTTCAGCACATGGTTCAAGGTGGCTTTGAAAGATTAAGCATCAAAAATTTAAGAAGCATAATGCAGCATAATTGGTAGCACTGTTTTGTATTGCTTTGAATCTTAATGTTTTCTTTTGGGTCCTATGCCCAGAGCTTTGTTAATATGCTTGAATGTTTTAAGCTTATTATAAGTAGCCACAACTGGTAAGAATCTGACAAATAAGCCGCTAAGATCCACATACTTGACTTCAGATGGTCTAGTTCCACAAACAAATCAATGACACTTTGTCTTGCTTTACAGATGTTTGTTCAATATATCAGTTACATCGTTGTTCAGAATTTATGCTAAACACAGATGAAAGATATATTTCTGAGTTCTTAGAAGTATGAGAAATGTGTTCTTCATATAAGATACAAACGATAACATTTCTGTAGACATTTACTTTTCTGTTACTATGTGTAATGTATACCATGTATATATTCTGCATATAAAATACAAGCTTCTAAATGTATTGTCCACTATGAGGACCAAGTGGGTTGTGATTGCCAAAGTTGAATTTGTTTTAGTAAGAAAAACGATTAGTGAAAGATCTCAAAGTTAAACTGTCACTATGCCAAATTTTTAAAAATGTTTTTGGCAAAACCTACAAATCTTAGTTTTCAAAATGATATTGAAGAAACAAACATGCCTGAAGTACAAATGGGATAGGTATTATTGCCTCAATTCTTCCTGACTTCTGATAAACAAGTTTTAAAACAAAAGCAGATAATTTTAAATGACATTTTATGGGCTAGGAGTCTTAACAAGAGTCTTTTGCATTTAGTGATTTGGTGGCATTTGAAGATTTCTTACAATTTTAGGGGGGAAATTGTTCTTGGCGGAGGTCCATGAGTACATGTGGGGACTGAGAGAGGCTGATCAGAATTCTAAAATAAGTCTGTGTTTATAATACTCACAAATCACAGCTGACTTGTAGTTGGGGCTGTTACCCTTCATTTCTAGAAAGGCGCAAGGGTGCCCTCTGGGGCCCTGGTGAAAGTTTTTCTCACACTTTCTTGAATTACGTAGGCCCTCAAATCAGAAACCTCAGAGGCATTGGCAATGTTTTAGCCAGCTGAAGTGGAGCCTGTGAAGTGATAGCAACAGGATGATCAAGTGAAGTCAGGATTGCCGGTAATTGCCAATCCCACATCCAGTTGTCCACTACCCGTTTCTAACAATGTGTGGCATTGTCATGGTGGTCTGCCCATTCCTCAGTCAGAATGCCAAACAGCTGCTTTAATGACAGGTTGACTACTGTTGTGACTCTTTTGGCAATAATAATAATGTTCTTTGCAAAACCACACAGTACCATTTCTGAAAGTCCCTTCAACTTATATCATTTGTTCCATTAGCCATGGAGACTATAGAATCTGAGGATTAGAAGGACATTACAGATGGTCTAATTTAACCTATTTGTTCTCTTAAAGAGGAAATGGAAGCTGAGGACTAAAGTGACACAATTTTATAACCACGAGATTTGAATCTGGGATTTGTTATTCTGAATCCAAGTTGAATGAAGTATCCATTATACAATGTTTATAACAAATGTGGGAACAGGACAGGATAGATATTATTCCCATTTTATAGATGAAGCTATTGAAGATCATGGAGCTTAAGTGACTTATACATGGGCACATGACCAAGTCAGGACAAAGCTAAGAAGGAATTCAGTTCCTTTGACTCCAAGTTAGTATTTTTTTAAAAAAGCAATATGGCAGCTGGATTCCCCAAGAACAAATGATCCAAGAGAAAGCAAGGCAGAAACCACAATGTGCTTTATTATCTAGCCTTGGAAGTAACACACAGTTGTTCCAGCACTGTCCTATCGATTATACAGGTCATCCCTATTCAGTGTGAGAAGGGACTAGACCAGGGTATGAATATATGAATATATGTAACATATATATATATATATATATATATATATATAAATAGAGAGAGAGAGAGAGAGAGAGAGAGAGAGAGAGAGAGGAAAAAAATTACTGGAGGGCACTTAGGATGCTGGCTTACACACCCATATGCATCAACACAAACTCAGATACTGAGACACATATCTTTCACTAACTAGTCAACTATTAATCATTTACTGAGCATCAGATACTTTCCTGGTCAGTAGGGATATTTTTAAACAGGACAGAGTCATGATTTCCATGGTGTGTAAGCCAGCATCCAAAGTGCCCCCCAATAATTTTTGCCTTTCTCTCTCTCTCTCTCTCTCTATATATATATATCACTATATGATATATATGTATACACACACACACACACACACACACACATATATATATATATATATATATATATATATATATATATATATATAGTCCCTTCTTACACTGAATAGGGATGACCTGTGTAATTGATAGGACAGTAGTACTGGAACAACCGTGTGTTACTTCCAAGGCTAGATAATAAAGCACATTGTGGCTTCTGCCGTGCTTTCTCTTAGATCACTTGCTCTGAGGGAATCCAGCTGCCATATCATAACACTCTAGCAGCCCTGTGGAGAAGTCCATGTGGCCGGGAATTGAGACCTCTGTGTGGTCAACAGCATAAACCTGCCTACCATGTGTGTCAACCATCTTAAAATCTGATTTTCTAGCCCCAGCAAGTCAGATGACTGCAGCCCTGGCTGACATCTATTGGGAACCTCATATGAAACTCTGAGGCAAAACAATCCAACTAAGCCAAATTCTTAAGTCACAAAATATATGTGAGGTAATAAATGTTTGTGGTTGTTTCAAGCTACGTGTGTTTTAGATAATCATGCAGTGATTGGTAACTAATATCAAGGAAGTAATAAACACATAAATTAATACATAAAAGAATTCCAAATGTCAATAAGTGTTATGAAGAAGATAAAGTAGGGTAATATGATAGAGGAATGGGAAAAGAGCTGCTTTGCTAGGGTGGGAACCTCTCTGAGGAAGTAATACTTCAGACCAGACTGAGCATAAAGAAGCAATCATGGCTGGGCACTGTGGCTCACACCTGTAATCCTTGCACCTTGGGAGACTGAGGAGGGAAAATTGCTTGAGGCCAGAAGTTCAAGACCTCAAGACCAAGTTGGCCAACATGGCAAGATCCTGTCTTTTAAAAGAAAAAATCAATCATGAAAAGATCTGAAGGAAAAGAAACCCAAAAAGAAGCAGGAGTAGGGACAAAGTCCCTGAGTTAGGAAAATTGGCATGTTTGAAGCACAGAAAGCAAACCAATTTGGCTGGAAGATGGTGAATTAGGAAGAAAGTTGAGCAAGGTAAAATCAGAGATATAGGCAGGGGCAACTCACAAAAAGCCATGCAGGTAATGGGAAGCCATTGGAGGACGTGTGGCTAGAGGAGACACATGATTTGATTTAAACTTTGGAAAGATCTTTCTGGCTGTGTGTAGGCACTGGATAGTCAGAGGGTGGGAATGCACACAGAAAGAGAAATTAGAGGCTGTTGTAGCTGTTCTGAATAGCAATCGTTGCCAATTGAACTAGCGTGGCAGCAATGAAGTGGTAAGAACTGGTTGGACTTGGGATATATTTTGAAGATAGGGCTGACAGGACTTGCTAATGGAATGGGTATGGGGTGTGAGGGAAAGGGAAATTAAGGACAACTCAGCTGTGAGCCCTGTGGTGGAGAAACTACTGTTGACTTTAGGTTTTTGATGTGAAAAGAAAGGTAATAACTGGACCTATCTTTGTCATATGACATACTTTATGGGCTATTTCTTTAAAAAGCATTCAGCATTCAGTAGCTTCAAGTGAGTTTACTGCTCATGACCTCACTTAAGTTTATTAGAATTGTTTTGCTTGGGAAAGGAAGCAAATAGTGGGAGATAACTGGCTGTGTGAGGTTTTAAGAGAAAAGGGGTGTGAAATGAACTCTTTCCTCTTAAAATTTTGTGTCTTATGGAGACTTTTAAGATTTTTTGAGTCCCAGTTATAATTACTGCTTCATGAAAATAACACTAAAAAGTAGCGTATTTCTCAATTGCTAATTCTTTCTGCATAGAAAATATGGTACTGATAAATATGAAAATCAAAAGGCAGTTTTCACTGTAATACAATCAAGCCTTGTGAAAAACCTTAGGAATTCAGTATCTAGTTTTAACGCCAGCATGTATTTTTAACAATAACACATCATGATTTGAAAATGATAAGGCACACAACTATGGGTACTGTTTATGTTTGGAAAACTAATAGCAAGTTCTCTTATATTTTATCCTATGAGGGAAAAGACCAGGATAGGTCACTGTGGCCATATTATATTACAGTCCCATGAGTATCAGCTGTTCTCTTACTCATTCACACACACAGATCCTAGCTACTTAATATACAGTTAAGCACATTCTCTAAAACAAAATTAAAATTCATTCAAATGCTGAACAGATGTGAATAAAAAGAAGAGGGTAGTCTAGAAATATTTCTGTTGCTATCAGCAATTATTTTGTTCCATGAATGGCACTGGCTATTGGTGTAGAATGTGAATAAACCTGGTTTGGTTACTGTGGGAGTTGGAACAATAGCAAGTTTCTCATTTTCAGTCCATGAGATTGTTTATTGAAAGTTCATTATGCTTTTCAAGCTATATTTTAAATGAAGCATCAAATTAAAATAAAAAATATTTTAGATAGATATGAAAACTATTTTGTTCTACATGTTCACATGGTTATGGTCATATACAAAAATGCTACAAAAGCTGATTTTTAGAATACATGCTTTGAAATATACCTAAACCTAAAAATGACTATAGCAATAAAAATTATTGCTATCTTTATTAATATAAAAACATCCCTTTGAACCACATTCAGTCAGACACAAATAATTAGAAATTGGGTTGTACTTGTAAGGTACTGTTTCATTTAAATACTATTATTAGTTTGCTGGAAAATTAGAAAACACAAATGTACTACAGCAAATCAATTATATATACCAGTGATTTTTAAAATTCAGGATAATATGAAGAAATCTGATAGGTGGAAATGAACTTCCTAAGTACAAAATTCTTATTCATAGGGACATTATTTTATAAAAAGTCCATCCAAATAAAATGTCAACCAACTCATGGTTAAGACCAACTTGATGATCAAAGAAGAAGGAAGTGAATACTACACTTGAAATTAAAACATGATTCTAATAGAAAAATTGGAATCAGAAAGGCTGACATCTCATATTAATTATAAATGACACTGGGCTATGTATACATCTAACTTACATGGAAATAAAACCTTGTGCAATATAGCTATGTTAGTCAGGGTCCCCAGGGAAACAGAACCAATAGAATGTGTATACATATATATAGAGAGAGTGATTTATTTTAAGGAATTGGCTCAATGTGATTGTGTAGGCTGATGAATTCAAAATCTACAGGATAGGCCAGCAGTCTAGACACCCAGGAAAAAAGTTGATGTTGCAGTTTGAGGCTGAAGGCAGCCTTTTTGTAGAATTTCCTCTTCCTTAGGAGAGTTCCTTTTTTTTCTTAAGACTTTTCATGATTGAATGAGGCTCACTCACATTATGGAGCGTAATCTGCTTTACTCAAAGCTTACTGATTTAAATGTTAATCTTGTGTAAAAAATGCTTCCACAGCAAAATCCAGATGTGTTTGACCAGGCGTCTGGGTACTATGGCCTAGCCAAGTTGACACATAAGATTAACCATTACAAGAGTATGGTAAATCAGTTCTCTCACACATTGTTGGTGAATGTACTAACTCTTCAATAATTCTGGAAAATAATTTGAACAATGTAACAGGTTTCAATATATTTACAGTTTTTTTAAACAAAAAAGTTACATTTCTATTCTATGGAAGTAAACCTAAATGCATACACAAAGATCATAAATCATAAAGAAAAAGATTAATCAGTGCAGTATATTAAAATTAAAAATCTGTATGACATTAGCTATCATACACAGGTTAAAAGTAAGTAATCAGGCTGGGCACGGTGGCTGACGCCTGTAATCCCAGCACTTTGGGAGGTTGAGGTGGGTGGATCACCTAAGGTCAGGAGTTCAAGACCAGGCTGACAAATATGGTGACACCCCATCTCTACTAAATACAAAAATTAACCAGGTGTGGTGGTGTGTGCCTATAGTCCCAGCTACTTGGGAGGCTGAGGCAGGAGAATTGCTTGAACCTGGGAAGCAAAGGTTGCAGTGAGCCAAGATCACGCCACTGCACTCCAGCCTGGGTAACAAGAGTGAAACTACGTCTCAAAAAAAAAAAAAAAGAAGTAATCAAACAGCAAAGATATGTGGGACACATACAGCAGACAAAAGATCAGTAACCAAAGAACATGGAGAGCTCTTACACTCCTACAAGCAATGAGAAAATGAAATCCAGGCCGGGCGCGGTGGCTCAAGGCTGTAATCCCAGCACTTTCGGAGGCCGAGGTGGGTGGATCACGAGGTCAAGAGATCGAGACCATCCTGGTCAACATGGTGAAACCCCGTCTCTACTAAAAATACAAAAATTAGCTGGGCACGGTGGCGCGTGCCTGTAATCCCAGCTACTCAGGAGGCTGAGGCAGGAGAATTGCCTGAACCCAGGAGGCAGAGGTTGCGGTGAGCCGAGATCGCTCCATTGCACTCCAGCCTGGGTAGCAAGAGTGAAACTCTGTCTCGAAAAAAAAAAAAAAAAAAGAGAGAAAATGAAATCCAATGGAAAACTAGCAAAGGTTAAAGGGCAATTCTTGAAAGAGAACACCTGAATGACTAAAAATCAGTCGAGAGACTGCTCAGCCTAAATTGTAATTAGAAAAATGCAAATTAAGACAACAGTCAATTTTCAAACTCTCAGAAAGACCAAAAGTAAAAGTTTAACAATGCCAGCTATTGGTAAAAATATAAATTGGTATAACCACATTGGAGAATAGTTTACCAATACCTAGGACAACTGAAAATGTGTATACCTTAAAATTCTCCTCCTAAATCTATACAATGTAGGGAAATTTTGGCACATAAACATAGGTATGCAGAAAGAATATTTATTATTCATAGTATTATTTATAAATGCAGAAAAGAGGAAATAATTTGTATATGCATCAGCAGAAAAATATATCTTGATGTAGTTAGCAAACAGACTATGGCAATTTAAATAAACTAGATTCATATTTATCAGCATGGTTTTATCATGAAAATATGTTAAGTGCAAAAAAGCAAGTTAAAAAATTACATATATCATATGATTTCCCTCATTACAGCTTTAAACACATTTAGTTCACAAAGTCAAATAACAGTTTAAGAAATTATAATGCTATATTATAGCATACTATGCTATACTATACATGAATAGGTAGTAAGATTTCTTAAAAGAGAGCAAAATATCCACTAACATTAAAATATTGTTTATCTCTACAAAGATTGTGAGTGCAATGGGAGCTAGAAGGTACAAAAGGGCTCTAACTGAATATGTAATGTTTTATTTTTTTGAACAAAAACAAGTTAAGCAAATACGGCCAAGTAATATGTTAAGAATGTACCACACCAACAGTGAACCCTAAGGCAAACTTTGGGTTCTAGGTGATAACAATGCATAATTCTAAGTTCATGGATGTTTAAATACGTACCGCTTGGTGCTGAATGTTGATAGTAAAGGAGGCATGTGCAGGGATAGAAGGCACATGTGAACTCTACTTTCTGTTCAGTTGTGCTATGAACCTTGAACTGCTCTAAAAGTAGTTTACTAATTTAAAATATGTTAGGTGACGTTTATACTTAAAAAATTATTTGGACATAAATATTTGAAAAATTTAATAATATTGTTAGTTTTAGGTCACTTTAAAATTTTATTTCTGGTGCATGCATAATTGCTATGTTAAATATAAATATAAATAAACTCGAACATTTACTTCACAAAAAGCTAAGGTTAATATTTCTTGAGGTGAGGTCATTTTAGATAATATACATATTAATTATATATATATGTAAATATATGTATATATATAAGTGTGTGTATACACAGTGATACAACACTTAATGGCGGGCAGTTCTGAGAAATACATCATTAGAAGATTTTGTCTTTGTGTGCATATCACAGAATGTACTTACACAAACTTAGATGGCATAGTCTACTATACACCTAGGCTCTGTGGAATAGCCTATTGCTCCTAAGCTCCAAACCTGGATAGCATGTTACTATACTGAATATTGTAGGCAATTGTAACACAATGGTAAGTCTTTGTGTATCTAAACATTTTTAAAAATAGAAAACATACAGTAAACTTACAGAGTAAAGATAAATAATGGTACCTCTATTTAAGGCATTTAATAGGAATGAAGCTCTCAGGATGGAAATTGCTCTGGGTGAGTTAGTGAGTGAGTGGTGAGTGAATGTGAAGGCTGAGGATGTTACTGTAGACTATATAAACACTATACACTTAGACTGCACTAAATTTATAAAAACATTTTTTTCTTCTTCAATAATAAATTAACTTTAGTTTACTGTAGCTTTTTACTTTATAAACTTTCTTTTAACTATTTCTTTTAACTATTAAGCTCTCTTGTAAAAACTTAGCTTAAAACACAAACACATTGTACTGCTATACAAAAATGTTTCCTTTCGTTATATCCGTTTTCTGTAAGTTTTTGTTATTTAAATTTTATTACTTTTTTAAAACTAAACTTTTTTATTAAAAACTAAGGCACGAACACACATTAGTGTAGTCCTACACAGAATCAAGACTGTGAATATCACTGTCTTTCACCTCCACATCTTGTCCCACTTGAAGGTCTTCAAGGCAATAACACACATGAAGCTGTCATCTCCTATGATAGCAATGTCTTTTTCTGGGATCCTTCCTGAAGGACCTGCCTGAGGTTGCTTTACAGTTAATCATCTTTTTTTGTTTGTTTTGTTTTAGACACAGTCTTGCTCTGTCACCCAAGCTGGAGTGCAGTGGCACGATCTCTGCTCACTGCAACCCCTGACTCTTGGGTTCAATCGATTCTCCTGCCTCTGCCTCCCGAGTAGCTGGGACTACAGATGCACGCCACCATGCCTGGCTAATTTTTGTATTTTTAATAGAGACGGGGTTTCACTATTTTAGTCAACCTGGTCTCGAACTCCTGACCTTAGGTGATCCACCCCACTCAGCCTCCCAAAGTGCTGGTATTACAGGCATGAACCACCATGCCCAGCCACAGTTAACCTTTATAAAAAAATAAATAGGAGTATTCTCTAAAACAAAGATTAAAAGCATAGCATAGTAAGTACATAAACCAGTAACATAGTCATTTATTATCAAATATGGTGTATTGCACATAATCGTATGTGCTATAATTTTATATGACCGGTGGTGCAATAGGTTTGTTCACTCCTTTATCACCAAACACACATGGGTAATGGGTTATGCCATGATGTTATGACATCTCTAGGTAATAGGAATTTTTCAGCTTCATTATAATTTCATGGGACTGCTGCTGTAGATGTGGTCCCTTGTTGACCAAACATTGTCACGAGGTATGCGATATATATACACACACACATACACACACACACAAACATATTTTGCCTTTCAGTAACATAATTTTCATTTTGCAACTTAAAATATGAATGTTTAAGCTTTTTAGGTCAAATATGAGTGGTATACATATCAAGTATTTGCTTTATCATCTTTGTAAGGAAAAGCATTATTCCTTCAACTCTTTTAGTTGACTTTTTCACTCTACAGCTTTCTTAGGATTCTGCAGTTTATTCCCAAAATTCAGTCACTGTTTCTTGTTGCCAGCTAAATAGGATCCTCAAGATAATGGCAAAATTACATGTAATTGCTAGAAAAAAATAGATATCCTTATTATTCATAACAGAAAAATTACTTAGCTTTTCAATAGAAAGATTTCAATATATTCCAGCTCCACAGTTCTATAGCTGCAGCGTTTTTAAAAATCCTAATGCCTAGGCACAACTCATATCAGTTAAATCAATCTCAAATTAGGTTCCAATGTTAGTATTTTCTAAACTTCCTAGGTATATAACCAAAATCTTTCAATAATATGTAATTCAGAACTGTAAGTTTTCTTCTTCTCTCTTGAAGATAGATATATACAATTAGATTCCTATAGCAGCTATGATAGTGCCTAAAATCAGTATGGTCTTCACAGTTTTGAACATTATGAACTGTATAAATCTTTGAATTGATAATGGGTCAGGAGCATGACCCATTACCTTGTTAGATTTATCTTATCAATACTGCTTTACTTTTGTATGCTTTTTGTTGCTAATGGCAACAGCATCTAAAATTTCAAGGTTTGGCCAAAAATAATATCACAAAAATAGCTTATAGGTTATTTTGAAAAAACTTACAAATACTTACCTAGAGGGGCTTTTAAGAATGATTAGTTCTTAGGTAAAACTGAAAATCTGCAATTAAGAAACCTCATTTATTTGAATATCTGGATGATATTTATAACATTCTTTTGAAATTTTTTATCATTTCCTGGAAGTTGGGCTTGTGTTTATCATTGATTTATGTTTTTGTTTCATGTATGAAACAATAAAACCAGAAATGGGTGATGATTAAGACACTTCAAAAGGCAAACTATCTCTGGTTCACAATGTATTTCATGAAAGCTTAGTTACTACTGCTGGACATTGCAATTCAGTTTCAAGAACTGCTTGAGAGACAGAATCTTATTCAGAATTTCTGACATATGGTTATAAAGTGTTATGTCCCTCAATACGTACACAGGTGTCATGATACGCACTGAAGTATAAAATCTCATTTATGGTATAATGATATACTTTATATACAGCCTCTCTTATCATTTGAGAAACTGATCTTATAACTAAATCACCACCAACTTAAAGGTCTTGCAAGGTGGATCAGACATACACTGTGGTGGAATATGCAATTACTGATAGAACATAATTTCAGCAATAAGAGAAAACTATTGTTTCTTCATTCATGTATTCACCTGTTTACTAAAATAAAATTGAGCACCTATTTCATACTCTATTTTGTATTACAAATTATTTATTTTGCAACATTATTGTCCCTTAGAAAAAAGGGATTGAATGAAATGGAATGGAATTCATTCTACTTCGTTTCAATGAAATAGAAATTTGACATTGACTAGTGCAAATCTTTGTAATATTTCCTTGCCTGTTGGCATGAATTTGCTTCACAGATTTATTAGCTACTACAGAGGGAAAGGAAGTTCAGGATTCTGTGAGGGGAAAGCGAAGGGTTCCTCCACAACTTTATTTCACTTATTTAAAGATTATTTTTTCTTTTGTGAAAACACTTTTCCTCTTTTAATATATCCCATAGTCATGTTATAATTTTTTTGCTTCTGTTTGCTGTCAACCTTATGAAAGAAGTGCTCTACTATGCTGTTTTCATATCCTCATTAACAATTCACTTTCAAAAATTAATTACTGATTTTGTAAAGATGATAAATGGCTATTATAGAAAGAAATATAAGCAATATTGAAAACTTAGAAAAATAATCTTACCCCTAATTGTCTACCTCCTCAAAATCACAACCATAAACATTTAAGGAATATTACTTACGAAATCTCTCTATGCATAAGTCAATAGAGAGATAAATTTTAAAATGAGAAAAATAGGATTATATTATTTATGCTCTTTTCAAATTCAAGATATTCAATATTTATTTTTCTTATCAACTCAATAAGTGAAACATTTCATATACAACAAACTCCATCCATGTAGGTGCACAGCTCCATGAGTTTTGACAGTTACACCCACCCATGAAACTACCATCACAATAAATATATAGCAACCTTGTATCAATCCCAAAAGATTTCTCACTCCCCATTCCATCTTCCTCTCTGCTCCCAGTCCTAGGCAACAACTTATGTGCTTTTTGTCAATATAGATCAATTTACATTTTATATAAATGGAATCATAGAGACTATACTGCTCTTTGTCTTTCATAGAGAGGTTTTCCAAATATAATGTTGCATAAATGTCAGTTAGATCAATGTGGTAGTGTTTTCTCGTTCTTCTATGTTTCCAATGAATTTTTAGTCTCAATTTTCTATCAATTGTTTAGACAAGAGTGTAAAATTCTCCTCTTAAAATTGTGGAAATATTTATTCCACTAATTCTATTAATTTTTGCTTCATGTGTTTTGAGACTCTGTCATTAGACACATAGCCATGTATTATTTTTATGTCCTACTGATTAATGGAATCTTTTTTATTATAAAATGTTTCTTTTTATATTTAGTAGCACTCTTCATCATGAAGTCTATTTTTCAATTTTTTTTTCTGGTATTATTTCTCTTTAGCCTGATGAATTTCCTTCAGTATTTCCCATATTGGAGATCTGGAGGCAATAAGTTCCCTTAGAGTTTTTATTCATTTTACAATCTGAAAATATCTTTAGTTCACCTTCATTCTTGCTGGATTTAGAGTTCATTTTATTTCAGCACATTAAGAACATTGTTTTATTGTTTTCTTGTCTTTATGGTTTCTGCTGAGAAACTTTATAAGAGTTTTAGCCATTTTTTCTGATCATTCAAGTTTGATTGTCTAGTCATTGCTGACTCTGTTTCTTTTAAAATCTATTACCACTTGTTTCACAAATACAAATTCTTGTTTCTTTTCTTTGTCAACTGACTCCTGATGATAATGATCCATTTTACTGTGTGAATTGTAACTTCTATCATAGATTGTATGAGAAACCTTAGAGAGTGATTAGTGTTTGCTTCTGCAGGGGACTAATGGATTTTCACTGGTTCCAGATTGTTTTTAGACTAATTTCTCAGAAAGGAGTTTCTGTACCATACAGGTTGCTTTAATTCTAACTACACACATGTGTGGCACAGGCCTGATTTTCTTATTTCTCACAGAATATTCGTATTTCTCTGCACATGGGTATTTTCTACCCATGGACCTGGTGTTATGACAAGGTTTCCAGAGTCTGATAGCTGCTGATTTTCTCATACCTGTTTTGCCTATAGGGTGACCCTTCCTGATTCTAAGCTGTATATCAGGAGCTCAGTGAGCTTCCTAGGGCAAGTGTTAGCATCCATCCTGGTTCTTCTGTTAAGCCTTCAGATTTAACTCCCTATTACCACTCTGACTTTTAGTTCAGCTCAGCTACGGATTTAATTTTGTGGTTATTGTATATTTCTTAGTGGTAAAAATGGAAGAGGAGTATTTCACTTGGCATCTTACTCTGCCTGTTGACTAGAAGCCCCTTGTCTATCTTTCTCTCACTTGTAGTCAATTAACGAAACCTGACTTTTATTCCTCTCTTGTAGCCTTTCCTGTATCTTGTGTTTCTTTTTATTTTTACTCTGGTTCTCCAGCCCCAGTCTAGACTCTTTTCCCATCACACTGAATTAGTGAATTCATTTTCTAATTTCGTTTTCTATTGCCATTGTATCTCTACTGAAATCTCTTTCAGATACTGCTATCATAACACTTGTCATAAAAATTGACTTATCATGTGACTTCTCTCTACACATGTCTTTAATGGCCTTTCAGTGCCAAGCTGAAACTCTGTTTCCAGCATAACATGACTGAAACCTCTCTTTCTCACCGTATCTTTTATTATTCTCAGCACACTCTGGGTTTCAGGTGAAGTTTCTCTATTCATTTAGTCCCTTGGACTGTTTGGTCATGCAACTTCCTCACTACCACTTTACTTCTTTTCATATTATATCCCAAATGTGGAAAAATGTAAAGTTCCTTTCCCCAATCAACATACTTTTCCAAATAATACTGACAAATTGAAGGCTCTATCCTTCCAGGAGTTCTTTTCTGAGATTCTCCCATGGGTTCATGTAAATTCTACTAGTTGCCTCTGAAAATCTTTCAGTACTTTCTCTCTATCTGGAAGCTCCTTGATAGTTGGAAGGGAGGTAAGAAACTTCATTGTACGAGGAAACATTGACTGGTAACTTTTATTTTCATAGTTACAAAGTGTCTTGCACATAAGTATTTTTAGATCTAGAAAGTGAGATGGTGAACTTTGATATAAGAAAAAGGGCATAAAAAGGAACAAGAAGTACAATAGTAATTGTCACTGAAATCCGGAAGAAACTTGAGACAATGTCTTAAGAATAAAAGTGGCTGAAAACCCCGGGCACTTTATTTTCACCTACTTGATTAGCCATTGTGCTTGGGGCAAGCCTCAGAAGCTGCATGAAGACATTGTCACCTAAAATGAAACACAACAACACAAGCACCAAACACATGGCTCAATTCTTATGGAACTTATTCACTGTCTCCTCAAGTAGCCCCTTGATCCCTGTATATCCAAAGAGACACCTCATACAGGAGAGCTCTGGCTGAAATCTGGCGGGCACCTTTCTGGGTCAAAGCTACCAGAGGAAGGAACAGGTAGCAATCCTTGCTGTTCTGCAGCCCCCAAGGGTGATCCCCAGGCAAGCAGGGTCTAGAGTGGACCTCCAGCAGTCCTGCAGCAGAGGGGCCTGACTGTTAGAAGGAAAACTAAAAAACAGAAAAAAATAGCTTCAATATCAACAGAAAGGATGTCCACTCAGAGACCCCATCCTAAAGTCACCAACTTCAAAGACCAAAGGTAGATAAATCCACAAAGATGGGAAGAAACCAGTGCAAAAAGGCTGAAATCACCAAAAACCAGAATGCCTCTTCTCCTTCAAGGGATCACAACGCCTCACCAGGACGGGAACAAAACTGGGTGGAGAAGGAGTTTGATGAACTGACAGAGGCAGGCTTCAGAAGATGGATAATAACAAACTTCACCAAGCTGAAGGAGCATGTTCTAACCCAATGCAAAGAAACTAAGAACCTTGAAAAAAGGTTAGACAAAATGCTAACTAAAATAACCAGCTTAGAGAGTATATAAACGACTTGGTGGAGCTGAAAAACACAGCATGAGAACTTTGCGAAGCATACACAAGTTTTAATAGCCAAATTGATCAAGCAGAAGAAAGGATATCAGAGATTGAAGATCAATTCAAGGAAGTAAAATGAGAAAGAAAGATTAGAGAAAAAAGAGGGAAAAGAAATGAACAAAGCCTCCAAGAAATACAGGAATATGTGAAAAGACCTAATCTACATTTGATCCATGTATCTGAATGTGACGGGGAGAATGAAACCAAGGTAGAAAACACTCTTCAGAATATTATCCAGAACTTTCCCAACCTACTAAGGCAGGTCAACATTCAAATCCAGGAAATACAGAGACCTCCACAAAGACATTCCTCAAGAAGAGCAACCCCAAGGCACATAATTGTCAGATTCACTAAGGCACATAATCGTCAGATTCACCAGGGTTGAAATGAAGGAAAAAATCCTAAGACCACCCAGAGAAAAAGGTCAGGTTACCCACAAAGGGAAGCCTATCAGACTCACAGCAGATCTCTTGCCAGAAACCCTAAAAGCCAGAAGAGAGTGGGGGCCAATATTAAACATCCATAAAGAAAAGAACTTTCAACCCAGAATTTCATATCCAGCCAAACTAAGCTTCATAAGTGAAGGAGAAATAAAATTCTTTACAGATAAGCAATTGCTGAGAGATTTCATCACCACCAGGCCTGCCTTACAAGAAGCTCCTGAAAGAAGCACTAAACATGCATGTGGAGGCCCTAGAACAGAATTTCTACAGGTTGACCCAGAAGAGCTTCGAAACCACTGAACTACAAGCTGTTTAATTCCTGATCTTTTCTGTGTATGACCTACCTATTAATTAGAGTCATTTACCTAAAAAAATATACTTGAGTGCTTCATAAACACTTTTTCACAAGAGAAAGATTGAACTACCAATCTTGGTTATCATGGGTAGTTAATAAATGAAAGCTGGTCCTGTGATAAACTTTGTGGTATTTTTGAAAAACTTCTATATATGAAATGTAACAATTAACGTCTTCTTTAAACTTTGAAACGATCAAATTTTAGGTATTGGATCTTAAAAATGTTTATCTCTTCTGTTAAATTATTATATTTCCTCATGTTGACCAATCATTATATATTGTAGGTTATTTTTTGCCTTGCCTGGAAAAATTTATATAAGATGTTCTTATCTTTTTTTCAGGTACAATTATCTTAATATCTTTTTAATTGGCTAATGTTGCTTTATCCTGATGATTTTCATGACATATATTTTATTGTGAAAACTTCAAATGTTTTAGCAATAGAAAACATGTAGATTAAAATTAACATGATCTAAATAATAATGTGTAACTAACTGTAGAACAACCATACCTCAATTTTGTTAGAAATTAATATTTTTAACTATTTACAATACATTTCAACTTTCAGCAGTTGAAAATACTGCTAACATTTTCCTTTTACAACTTTTTGGGAGAAAACAGTATTTATTCAGTAGCATGTCTTTAGGAATTCCAGGAATCTTAATGTCATTAGTGAAAGTGGCAATACCTAATCAGTCATTAAAGCGATCTTTAGATCACAGAAAAAAAAAAAATAGAAATAAGTTAGATTTATTCTGTTCATCTCTGAGTGATAAGCAGTTACTTTATTTTAGAATACTTGTAAAACAGGTTTTCATTTTGTAATGTTTAATATTTATGTTAAGAAAGAATGTCAGCTTTTTGGACTAAGTGCCAATTAACAACACCAAAAATATGTTGTTTTATTATTACATCATTAAAAACTGTAGTTCTTATAATTGACAACTCACTGTGAACTATAGCACATTGTAACACAGATAAGTAGTATTCCACAATAATTTTATAAGAATCTGTCTTTTGATAGATTTATTCAAAATGATGCATTTAAAAGTTTATATTATGTAACAAATAACATTAATCCAAGATTGTAATGTAAATACTACTGTAAGTGCATTTCCCTCTTGAAAAGCATCCATAGAGATAAAGAATTATAGAGTTTTAAAAAAGACTGGCATTGAATTCTGAATTTTAAGTACAAAAGAACAAATAAAGTTATGATAAATAGAAATAGGCACAGAGAAGATAATTTCAACACCTAAAAACAGATTAGACCATAAAAACTAACATTAGTTAATGGATTGTAACTAAGCAATATTTTGCTTTAAAGGGAAGGCAGGGGAGAAGAGTTAACCTTTGTGTTTGTTTAAATGTATATTTGGCACATTTCCAAAAAGATTTTGGATGGGAGAAAATAGCTACAAAGAAGCCTATGTTTAAATATCACAGTTGTGACATAAACTGACAAACACCAGGCCCTTTAGCCTGTCACTCTCCTAGCTGAAGAAAACAAAGCAGGGACCTGAGTGAAGAGTGGCATGTCCGTCAGAACGCACAATTTTCTGGCTCTTGTCATTATGTCATACATTGTGTTTCTCTTAAAATATGCTATTTATTTTATACAAACCTCTCACAGATCTGTGTCATGTGACAAGCAGCCTAGAAAATAAAAAAATAAAAACAAAGACAGCGGTGAAATTTAAAAATATAACCCTTAATCAATCATGTTAGGTTACACAAGACATGTCATTGTGGGCAGCATGCTAATGCCACTGTTAGGGAGACAAGGGGAGGAGAAAACGACTTAAATGACTACACTTTTACATTTTTGATCTGTCTGACATCAACGCTATATTTTTGTATACTTCTATCTCAATATCTCTACCAACATCAGTTGGTGAAGGTAATGAGAAACAATAGGTCACAGATTGCAAAAAAAAAAAAAAAACTGCAGCATAAAACAATATGTTTGGCCATTTTGCCCCGTGTTTATTCCATATATTTTAGGAATGATTGCCTGACCCAGTATAGTACAGCTTTGTTACTGAATACCAAGGGGTAGAACTGTCGGCTCTGGTAATGACATCAGTTCTTAGATTTGGCAATTTGAATGCTCATTCTCTAACATAGAGTACTGTATACAAAGTAAGCACATCACACATACCTGACCAAAATTCACTCCTGGACTTACACCTCGGAAACGATGAATTACTTAGGTTTATGATCTAATGGCCTTAGCTATTCAAATCACAATAATTGCAGCAAGGACTCTATTCACCACAACTGACAGAAGAAAACTCAAACTGACTTAGGGCATTTATTGTCTTATGTTTCTGAAAACTTTAGATATCTGCAGCCAGAGGCCACATCCAAGTCACCAAATGATGTCATCTCAAATCCCTTTTTAAATCTTTTGGTTCTATTTTTCTGTTTCCCTCTTTATCACACTGGTTCCTCCCATGCACTGGCAAAAATAGTGACTAGCAGATCCAGACTCACTTCCTAGCAACTTGGCAACCCCAGCCAAAAGAGACCTTTTCTATCCAAAAATTCCAGCAAAATGTATCAGATCACATTCATTAGACAGATTTGTTTTATTTGTCCATCTTGAACTAATCATCGTGGTCAAGGGATGAAAGAGCTGATTAGTTGGGCCTGTGTCACATTCCTACCATCTCAGTATCTTAGAGGCGTTGGAGGGGCTGGAGAAGGACGAATGTTTGGACTAGGTCAAACCCACACAGACAACAAGTTAGAGAGTGGGAGAGCCTGGTTTGCCAATGGAAAATGACTACCACGAGAATCTAACCTTACTATCCCTAGTGTGCCTCATCCTCTTTATTTTCAAGATGTCTTTGGAGAGTTTTCCTTAAAAGATCCATGTTTGATTAGTTAAATAAGAACTCCCAAAATGTTCCAGAGCTTCATTGTACAAATAACTGATTTACAAATTTCTGTAAATTGCACATACACAAATCAGTATTGTTTGCATGAAATCCCATCAATTAAGGATTAGTCTCTACTGCTCATATATTTTACATCCTTGTGAAGAAAACTTAGCAAGCCACACAGCTGCATGTAACCAGACCAAGTGTTCTAGTGAATGAATGCAATCTAGTTATTGTTCCTTTCACATACATAATAGATTCCTAGCCGGGCGCGGTGGCTCACGCCTGTAATCCCAGCACTTTGGGAGGCCGAGGCGGGTGGATCACAAGGTCAAGAGATCGAGACCATCCTGGTCAACATGGTGAAACCCCGTCTCTACTAAAAATACAGAAAATTAGCTGGGCATGGTGGCGCGTGCCTGTAATCCCAGCTACTCAGAAGGCTGAGGCAGGAGAATTGCCTGAACCCAGGAGGCGGAGGTTGCCGTGAGCCGAGATCGCGCCATTGCACTCCAGCCTGGGTAACAAGAGCGAAACTCCGTCTCAAAAAAAAAAAAAAAAAAAAAAAGATTCCTTTACTCATCTTAGCCAAGTGAAAAATAAGAGGCTGTGTTAGTCTGGATCCAATCAGGAGAGAGCAACCACGCAGTCGGTTGAATAGCAAAAGTTTAAAATAAAGAATTATTAACTAGAAAGGGGATTAGAATACAAGGGGCTGGGCAATAAGAATTGGAAAGAATTTGAAAGAATATATGAATAACAGTGTAAGGAGAGACACAGCCCTTGGGTTGAGAGAGCTCAGGTTGGAGCGTGGGCTAGATCCAGACTTAGTTGGGAAGGATCAGTTCCCTGGCTCGCTGGCTCACAGAGGAGTTGCTGTGGTGCCCTGTGTGCAGACCTTGTTGGCAGTTCAACCTGGAGAGAGCCAAGAAAGCTGTTCATGGAGAGCTAGTTCACAGGAGGAGCTCCATAACAGACCACATGAAGGGACAGTGGGCAAGGAAGCTGAGTGTGCTAAGATGCCCTTCAGGAACTGCACACAGGAGATGGCGCACATGCCACAGGAGTTGGAAGTGCTCTCTGCAAAATCACTGCGTGGGAGGGGAGGGTTGCTGGAAAGAGCTTCTGGCTGCTGAGTGCTGCTGACTACTGCAGACTGCAGAAACTGGACACTAGCAGTGCTGTGAGTACCAGAGGCACCCAGTGCTGGAACCTGCTGAGTGAAAAAAAATTATATACATATAAAATATGTATATTATATATATATATGTTTTATTATATGTATTATATATAGGCATCGAATTCCAGACAATTTTAATTTTATATAGTAGTTTTCTTAACAACCCATGGGAAGTTATTTATACTTTAAATTTAGAGAATTGAGTCTCAGAAGGTTTTAATAATCTTTACCAAATATTCACCTCACCTTATCGTAGGGCTAATTATTAGTATATATTAAATTTGGGGACATAAAAACAATGGTTCTTGAATTTCCAAAAATGTTATTTTCAAGTATAATATACAAGCATATTTTAAGTACACAACTTGATGAATTTTCAAAAATTGAGCCCGCTTGTGTGACTAGTACACAATTTCATAAATGATGAAGGTGTTAGAAAATCTTTTGAGAATCCAAAGAAAGTTGAAGCCTCTTGTTCTAGAATAGGCCCTAACACAAAAATTTAGCTTGAGGCCGGCTCAGTGGCTCACACCTGTAATCCAGCACTTTGGAAGGCTGACGCGGGTGGACCACGAAGTGAGGAGATAGAGACTAGCCTGGCCAACATGGTGAAACCCTGTCTCTACTAAAAATACAAAAATTAGCCGGGCGTGGTGATGCATGCCTGTAGTCCCAACTTCTCAGGAGGCTGAGGTAGGAAAATTGCTTAAACCCGAGAGGCAGAGGTTGCGGTGAGCCAAGATTGTGCCACTGCACACCAGCCTGGGCGACAGAGCCAGACTCCTCAAAAAAAAGGGGGAAAAAAAGTTTAGGTTGAAATTTCAAAGTTTTCACAGAAGAGCAGGAAAGAATGCCTCTGTGTATTTAGTGATAAACACAAAGCAGATTTTCCCTAAGCGGATACAACAGCCTAACTCATTTTTTTTGTTTTCTTAGTTCAAAGAGCAGGAACAAATGATAATACAGTACTAACCCCCATGGATTTTTGGAATCACTAAATAATTTATGTTGAGTTTTACATTTTAACTTGTAATACATATTAAATAATAAATTGGTAGTAATTATATTACCTTAATTAAAAAGTAATGGATTTTATTGCTGTTTTTCATAAAAATATATTAATATATTTTTAGATGAATACACATTTTTCTCAGAAGGTAGTTGAGAAATTATCTTCATTTTCCTAAACTGGATTTTTGCCTCTTTTTCAATTACAACTTTAAAAATTTATTAATCTTATACACTTTGGAAGAAATTAATTGCAGGTACAAACTAACAGTCTATTGATTAAATATATAAGAATTTAGAACTATATTTTCAATTCAAGAAAGCATAGTGTGTTAATCATAAACACACATTATTGACTGGGAATTATTATTTTGGCCACCAGATGGAGCCAGTATTGTTTCAGAAATGCAATGAATCCTGGTATTTTTCACATTTTCTCACTTTAACTTAATCTAAAAGTTTTAAATTTGCTTCTAAATTTAGTCAGGAATTCCAGAACTACTATTATTAATAAAATATATTATTATTAAAAGCTATGTAAATTATTTTCTATAAATAGACACCTAAATTTCCTATGTGTAAAATGAAGGGATTGTTTTTGGTACCTATTAGGTCTCTTCCTAATTTAGAATTCTCTACTACATGCTGAGAATATTTTCATAGTACCATTGAAATTCCTTTGCTACCTTGATGGCATTCTTTGATATTTTATTATTCACAATCATGAAAGTCATTACTGATATTATAAATGAGAACTTAAAGCATACATTAGTTAATAAGATGGTGAGAAACAGATGGAATAAAAAAGATTCTTAATGGTATTTATTATGAAAGTCCATTGAATGTCTAAACAAAGTTCAAAATGTAGAGCCACTCGGTTCAAGAGAATGTAAATTTTTGTCTGTGGCCCCAGCCTGAGGCCTCTGCAAGTTCTGAATAACCTAATGTCAAGTCTCATCAGAAAGATCTAGGGAGGTAACATTGAAATGTTAAAGTTATTTGCAAAAATTGGAATGTTTAAACATTATCCTGTGTTAAAATTGGATTACTAAAAATTTGGTACTCATGATAACTTATATATTGAATAAAACACATATTCATATATACATAAATGCATTTCTCGCTCTAATGTTGGTTTCTGCTATTCCTTTGTTTTCTTTCCCCACGTTTGGTGCATAATAAATACCTATCTTCCAAGAAGTTGATTTATATATGTATATTCTTAATATTCAACCTCACTCTTTTTGTCATGTACTCTAGTGAAACCATCGCTGATGACAAATTTAAACATAAAGTTATTGGTGAAAGGGAAAATTTGAGCTGAGAGAAGAAATACGCTCACAGTAACAGAAAAGAGTTAATACAAAATTAGGCCATGGCAGCAGTTTAGGAAGATTGTGTACATGTTGGTGGCCAGGTGGTGACAGAGCTCAGCAACCTTTCAAAGCCAGTAACTCAGGGGAGTGGAATTCACACAATTAGTCTAAGCATGTAGTGTGAGAAAGGATTTGACAATATGTAAAAGGCAAGAACAGGAGGCTGTAATTGATTTCACCGATAAGAGGCCAGAAGGGATGTTGTAGGTGAACAACAAGAGAAGTTGAGCATTTGATGTTACATAAACTTAATGGGCATAGTTCAGAAATGGCATTTTGTGTCTAGGTTACTGTCAATTACAATATAAAAATATGGAATGGTTGCTGTTGCTAGGATTGTAGCTAAGTAGAATTGTGCTATGATTAGGCTAATGGAATATAAAATCTGTTTTGGGCGCTCTTCTCTAAATGTGAAATTAGGGGGTGTGAGAAAGGATGAAAAGGAACAAGGAAGTCAAGCTAATGGCTAAGAATATAGACTCAGAGGTGATATTGTGAGTTCTAATACCTGTGCTGCCACTCTCAAGCTGGGTGAATTCAGCTTTCTGCATTTATGTTTTCTTATCTGGAAATAAAGAATAAAAGTGATATTATTGTAAGCAGTTGTTAAGATTAATTGAAACCATATGAAATGAAACAGTAGTCCTCAATGTGTGATACATGCTTAGTAACTTATGACAATAGTAGTGAATAGTATTACTATCTCCAGGCTATTTTTTCCGGGAGATACATGCATGGCACTGAACAACAAAGAACACCTCAGAGGAGGCAGTTTATTCTACTTACTTACTGGAGGAAATGGCAAATGGCCAAGATTTGCCAAAGGACTAAGTGCCTCTTATTATGGCAGGAAAAAGAATTCCATTCAGGTAATGAAGTCCCCTGGGGAAATACTAAGAGGAGAAGCGTTACTACCATCCAGGATATACATTTTCTTTTTTATTTTTATTTTTTTTTTGAGACGGAGTTTCGCTCTTGTTACCCAGGCTGGAGTGCAATGGCACGATCTCGGCTCACCGCAACCTCCGCCTCCTGGGTTCAGGCAATTCTCCTGCCTCAGCCTCCTGAGTAGCTGGGATTATAGGCACGCACCACCATGCCCAGCTAATTTTTTGAATTTTTAGTAGAGACGGGGTTTCACCATGTTGACCAGGATGGTCTTGATCTCTTGACCTCGTGATCCACCCGCCTCGGCCTCCCAAAGTGCTGGGATTACAGGCTTGAGCCACCGCGCCCGGCCTACATTTTCTAAGTGGCTTGTCTGTGGGTCCACTTTCCTGTTTAGTAGCGGAGATCCTTCAGAAATGCTGCTCAAGGACTGGGAAGAGTGGACAAGAGTCCCATCTACTGTGTCTCTCTAAATCTTTATGGCTTGGGAAAGTGTGTAATTCTTAACAGAGAATTTCACAGATAAGGAAATTTTACTTACAGAGGAAAAATAAAGATGCAAATATAATTATGTACCAAAAATATAGTTCTGCTAAAAGTAGAATTTCTGAAAATTCTTGATTTGACATGAGGACATTTGATTGCTCAGAAGGTAGAAGAAGCAATGAAAAGATTGGAAACTTCAGAGTTTGAACAGATAATATGTTATGGATAGCAAACAAGTGAATAGTAAAGAATGGGTTAGGGAGGAGTTCTGGCACTTGTGGTACCCCAATTATTCTAGTCATGAAGGAGAAAATGTGAGCCTGATTCGTATGGAAGCTCCATAACTGCAGTGAGATACAAGCTAATGGAAAATTACTTATCAAGGGTTTATAAATATGGGGTATGTCCATTGGTTTGAAGTCTTAGTCTTTAAAAAACCTAGAGAGCAACAATTTATTGTGTCATATTGGAAAAACCAAACTTATGAACTTTAAAAGGAATATCCTCTCCAGCTCCGTATGAAAAGTGGCCAAGAGGGGCAGTGGTATATTTGCCTACCACTGACATGAGAATCCACATAGCCATGTGCACAGATTTGGTCTCTTAAACTTGTCTTCACAGAGAAATGCCAGCGTTACTAGGGAAGTAGCTGATTCCGTATCTTAGGCAATGGAAAATTCTAAATAAGCAAAGACAATCTTACTGTTGCTGGAAAGCAAGAAATCTTTTCAAAGATATTTGGGATAGTGTTAAAAAATTAAAGGGCAGCTTAGTGAAGCTCCTTTTGACCAATTTGTGACAATCCAATTTAAATTAATGGAAATAAGTATTTTTAAATTCTTGAAAATTTAAGAAATGTTGGGTGGATGCAGTGGCTCACAACTGTAAGTCCAGCACTTTGGGATTCTGAGGCAGGCAGATTTCCTGAGCTCAGGAGTTCGTGACCAGCCTAGGCAACATAGTGAAACCCTGTCTCTACTAAAATACAAAAAAATTAACTCGGTGTGGCGGTGTGCACATGTACTCCACACCACTGCACTCTAGCCTAGGCAACAGAGCCAGACTCGTCTAAAAAAAAAAAAAGGAAAGAAAATTTAAGAACTATCAATATAAAGGGCACAATAATTACTAAAGATAAAAAAATTAATGTTTATTTTTATTTTAAGTTCTGGAGTACACGTGCAGTATGTGCATGTTTGTTACATAGGTAAACATATGCCATGGTGGTTTGCTGCACATATCAGCCTATCACCTAGGTATTAAGCCCAGTATGCATTAGGTATTTTTCCTAATGCTATCCTACCCTGTCCCCATGCCACCCCCGACAGGTCCCAGTGTGTGTGTTCCCCTTACTGTGACCATGTGATCTCATTGTTCAGTTCTCACTTATAAGTGAGAAGAAAGAAAACTCTAATGATATTTGTTGTATTGTCTTTAATTAGTAGGTAATATTTATATATGAATATCTTTATTATTAAATTTATATGTATAAAGTATAGATACGCATTTCTTTTATTCTGTGTAATTAGGAAGTGAGTGAGTCAAATAGACATAAGAAATGTAGTGACTGGACCAAGAACTTTCGGTATTAGTGGGTACATTGAACAACTGGATACAACAGGTTCCCACACATTTCAGAATGTTTGGTTCAAGCAATAGCCAAGTAGACAAAAATCAACACTACGGGTAGTAAGATTGTAAATTAACTAACAAAAGCTATAGGAATAAACAACTAAGCAAGCCCTATGCCTTATTTTCTATGAGAGGAAACCTCAATGGTGCCTCTAATATGCTATAACAAAACACATGCGAGTTTCTGATAATGTTAGTAGTCCAGGTCTATACAAAATGATGGGATCAGTTATAAAACACTGGCCATGCAAGATTGAAGAAGAAATACAGAAGAGAACGAGAGATGCTAGGTTGCAAAAATCCTAGGTGGAAAAATTAAGTTAAAAAGTCTTAGTGACTGGGTGCAGAGGCGCCTATAATCCCAGCACTTTGGGAGGCCAAAGCAGATGGATCATGAGGTCAAGAGTTTGAGAACATCCTGGCCAACATGGTGGAACCCTGTCTCTACTAAAAATACAAAAATTCGGTCGGCATGGTAGTGTGCACCTGTAGTTCCAGCTACTCAGGAGGCTGTGGCAGGAGAATCACTTGAAACCAGGAGGCAGAGGTTGCAGTGAGGCAAAATCATGCCATTGCACTCCAGCCTGGGCAACAGAGCAAGACTCTGTCTTTAAATAAAAAAAAAGTCTGATTGAGCTAAAATATAAAGTTTAACTATAAAAAGCAAAACAAACAACACAGAGAGATAACTAGGTAACTAGTAGCTTACGTGTGACTCATTTTGGGAGAGGTAGGTAGATTTTTTGCCCAGCCAAAAAGCAATTAGTTGGTTACCCAAATCCTGGAACCTCAACAAATCTGAGATGTTAACTGGAGAAGGAGGAAGCACGTTCAGTTTCAAAAACATGCTACAATAAAAGAAGGTATAAAAACAAAAATGAGAAAAATATAAAATAATGAAGAAATATTGAGAAAAAGTAAACTCAGTCTAAGTTTTTACAAAAATAGGTGTAGGTGTAGCAATAAATTTTTTACTCATTGGATTTATACACATTTTGTCTCTTGGTTTTGGAGTTTAAACATATTCAAAAGAATTAGTCATAGTAGATTTATAATTATTATTTAAATCATTGAAGAGATTTTAATTAAGTAAGGCTTTAATCAATGTTTAACTGTTTAAAGAAATTTAATTTTCATAGTTTTGGAAACGAGATATGAGTTCAATGAATTGGACATCAAATAAAATAAAAGTGATGGTAAGTGTTTCTTTCAAATAACAAAAAGCCCTTCCAGATATTAACTAACCTAGTCATTAAGTTAAATTAATAAAATCTTTAATTTAAATTGATAACTTGATTCCAACACTGCAGAAATAGGACTACCAGAAGCCAAGTAGTGGGCGCTATCAGTAGTAACTGACCTGGTATTCACAGTGGGGTGAAAGAGTGGGTCAGATTGGGGGTGGAACAAGGAGTGGGACCACAGGTAGAGGAGCCTTGCCCAGTGTTGTACTTTTTGCCATTATTGGCAGGAATTGGTGAGAAGTGGTTTGGGAGGGTGGCTTCCTTTTCATAAAAAAAATTATTTCAAGAATGATTTAGGGAGGATTTCTTCTTTCTCTATCTTTTGGAATAGTTTTAGTAGGATTTCTAAAAATAAAGATATAAAAGCCAACAATCATGAAAAAAAAATGCTCAAAGCCACTAATCATCAGGGAAATTCAAATTAAAACCATAATAAGATACTAGGTTGGTGCAAAAGTAATTGTCTTTTTTGCCATTACTTTTTTTTTTAAATTGCATTTTAGGTTTTGGGGTACATGTGAAGAACATGCAAGATTGCTGCATAAGTACACACATGGCAGTGTGGTTTGCTGCCTTCCTTCCCCTCACCTGTATCTGTCATTTCTTCCCGTGCTATCTCTTCATTGCTTTTAATGCAAAACCACAATTACTTTTGCACCTCTAATACCACCTTGCTTTTGCAAAAATGGCCGTAATTAAAAAGTCAAAAAACAGTAAATATTGGCATTGATGTGGTGATGTGGTGAAAAGGAAGCACTTCTACACTGCTGGTAGGAATGTAAATTAGTATAACCACTATAGAAAATAGTATGGAGATTCCTTAAAGAACTGAAAGTAGAACTACCATTTGATCCTGCAATCCCATTACTGGGTATCTATCAAAAAGAAAAGAAGTCATTATATTAATATAAAACAGATACATGTGCACACATATTTATAATAGCACAATTCACAATTGCAAAAATGCGGAACCAGCCTCAGTGCCAATGGACCACCAATGAGTGGATAAATAAAATGTGGCATATATACACCATGAAATGCTACTTAGCCATAAATAGGAACAAAACAATGTCTTTTGCAGCAACCTGGAAGGACCTGGAGGCCTTTGTTCTAGGTGAAGTAACTCAGGAATAGAAAATCAAATATTGTATGTACTCACTTAAAAGTGGGAGCTAAGCTTTAGGATGCCGAAGCATAAGAATGATGTAATGGACTTTGGGGACTCAGTGGGGAAGGTTGAAAGGGGGTGGGGGACAAAATACTAAATTTTGGGTACAGTGTACACTGCTTGAGTGAAGAAAGTGCACTAAAATCTCAGAAATCACCACTAAAGAAATTATCTATGTAACAAAAACCCACCTTTCCCAAAAACCACTGAAATAAATAAATCATTTTAAGCTCTTCCTGAAGATGGGTAACAATAAGGTGAGGCTTGCTGCCTTTTCATGTGTTGGTTCTCATTTATCTGAATGTGAAATGTGGTTCTTATGGGGCTAGAATATGTGTAGGTTGGACAGGGGTGAGAGGTAAAGAGGCAAATGCCAGTTCAGACACCATGCTATTATACAAGGACAGATATGAGTGACAGCATTTTAAGGCATATTCTCGAAGCTGCCCTGTATTCTGCATGAGCAGCTTTTCAATTCAGATTCTAAATTTAATGCTTGATCTGTCATCCCGACAAACAGCATCGTTACTCACTTTTCTGCCTTGGATTGCAAAGATCTTCAGCAGTTTGAATTGAGTAACAAGGAGTTTCTGTTTTTTTACTATTTGCTTCTCAGAACTAGTTTCAAGAATGTCAGTAGTTACTGGAAACTACTAGATGAAATTTTATTAAAACTATTTTCTTTACTGTGAGACTTTCTTTGGGTGAGGATTCACTTTTAATGTAGCCACTTGTAAGCCTGAGGGTCTGCAGAGCATATTTTGGAAATTGCAGCTACTTCTGGTTTTCTTCCCATTCCCAGTGCTCTGAAGTCTGACTGGGGGCAAAGAGTAGATCAGTAAACAAAGAGTAATAAACAAGCAAAAAAGAGCTAAAGGTAAACATGATCTATCACTTGCATGATAGTGAATAACAGACAAAGCAAAACAAAGCAACCTCCTCTCCTCTCTACTAGATAGGCAAACAAATGGAAACAACAAAAACATGGTCTAAGGTAGCAGAGAAACCTGACTTCACAAGTGCCTTTATTGCTTATGAACCATATGCAGGCACTGGGGACTAGACTCTGCCTGCCCAACTAAACTGATAGTCCCTTGAAGTGTTGTGTTGAGGGCTCAATGAGATTACACAATGTAAAATGTCGAATATAGTGCCTGTTACATGGTAGATGTTCAAGAAATGGTAGCTGTTCTTGTAAGTTTAATATAATCACATTACATTAAAATTTTTTTGATAAAATAAATGCCTTTGAAAAAATTTCTTCAAATTTTTACACTACAGACTACAACCAGTGTCTCTAAATCTAGTTGACTGAAATTAAAGTAAAGTAATGCTGTTGATAAATTTCCCAAAATTTCTAGGTAAGTCTCAATTTTAGATGTGTACTGTAATTTGATTAAAGAAAAACTCCTAATAGATTCTGGATATGTTTAAGAGAGACTGACTGTCTACTAAAAGGGTTCTTGAAGTGGTCAAATTTGGGGGAAAACTCTGCAGTACAGATATAGGCTCCACCAGCTCAGAATCTTCCAACTACTAGGAACTGACCGATCTCTCAGGGTTGTACTGAGAGTATGGGAGCTCAGAAAGACTCAACTACAGAACTGGACTAACTGCATTTACAATAAAAACAATAACTGCTGAGTGGACTAGGTTCCTAGATTCTTGTGTTTTCTGGCTGACATAGCCTTCCTCTGAAGTCAAGAGAGAGGCTAAATCATATTCTGAAGTTGGCTTGATGAGTGAGTCACAAAAGGGAAGTGGTTTATAATAACAACTGGTTTAGTGTCTACCATGTGCCAGATGCTCTGCAAACAGTATCTCATTTAATAGCTTCCTAAACATTCTGTGCATTTGGTACTGTTTGAGCCCCATTTTACCATGGAGAAAACTGAGAGATAAAGTAAACTACCAATGAAGACAGGGCTAGTAATGCCTGGAACCTTTCAGGCCAAAAGCCTTGGAGTTATTCTTGACAGCTGTCTCTTACACTCCACATCCAATCTTTCAATAAACAATATTTTCTCTCCTTCTGAAATGCATCCAGAATATGACTTCCTACTACTTTCAGTACTATCAGACTATGACTTCCACCACTTTCATTACTACCACCCCAGACCCTGCCACTGTCATCTCATACTCAAATTACTGCAGGCATTCTTACAATGGCCAACAGTAACCTCTTATTTTGATTGTATCTCTTGCTACCTTTCTATGTCTTCACTCAACTCCTGTCATCCTGGCCTTGAAATTTGTGCCAGCAATGTTCCTATGTTTGAGGCAGTTGCTGTAGCCATTCCCTGCATGGAGTATTCTCCCTCAGATAACCACTTGCAGACTCGCCATCTTCAGATCCTTTCTCAAATATCACTTTTCAGCAAAAACTCCTTGATCATTCAGATTAATTATATGTTGTTTCTTGTTTTCATTTTTGTAGTATTTTGTTTCTGAAATACTATAAAACTTACCTGTTATGATCAATGCTTATTGTCATCTGTTGCATAGAGTAGGGGCTCTCTGTTTTGTGCACTGATACACCCTAACTGTCTAGAAAAGGTATTTAGCACACAGTAGGTGCTAAGAAAATATTTGTATGGTGGATGAAAGACTTATCTGATTATGAAGCCCATAATCCTTCTGCTGTATGGCCTTCATCTCAATAATACAGGAATCAACCTGTCAGATACTCTGTTCAAAGACTCTCTTATCCAGAGACTTCTTAGATGAATAATAACAAAATTTTCATTTCTCATCTTGCTTCCGTAGCAGATCAGTACCTTTCTGACAAAATTTTTACTTATATAAAGAAAAACATTTTAATATATAATAGCCAATCCTGGCATACCTGAAGCTAGTATCTTTAAGGTAATTTTGTATATCTATGTTTCCTGTTGAGAATCATCTCAGGTTCTAGTTTCTGAGCAGGGGCGTATTATATAACACCCTGAAACTGCCAGTTACACTGCTGATGTCCTAGTACCCATAAGTCATTGAAATGTACCAAATTCACAATGTTGTATTCAAAGTAAAGTTTGCCAACACCTAGGAAGACCATTAATTTTTCCTTTTTTTTTTTTTTTTTTTAGGAAGACCATTAATTTTTCCTTTTTTTTTTTTTTTTTTTTGGTCAAAACCTTTTGTCCAGGTTTTATTTTGGTTTGTTACATTTAGTTATTATGCACATTGGGGAGAGCTTTTTTTTTCAGGGTCAGTTATTTTATTTGCATATTTTGAACAGATGAGAAAACAACTGGTGCTCAAAGCCTTCACGCAACAAGAAAGTGGTTGTCTACTTTGGTCAGCTGGTGGCTCATTTAAGTGAAGAAGCAGGAACAAGGGAAGAGGGAGCACCTCCTTTCCTTGTACCCCCATCTTAATAAACTAAAGGTCTCATTCTTCTTTGCTTTGGGATGCTACAAAGTAAAACCCATTCAGAACTTTACTAATCTCAACATAACTAGCACAAGTTGTTCAATTATCTTTTCATTTTTCCTTGTTGGCTTTGAGAAGAAAAGAGGAAAATGTCAAGGGGAGCAGTTGAGAAACTGAAAATATCTAGGCAGTTTCAGCAGACACCTGCTGCTTCTTTTTCTCTGCCATGCATACCGTTTTTTGGACATAGGCAGGAAAATGTCAATCATGTTCCTCTCCCACATAAGGGATAGAAAACATGAGCTGGCTAGTCAGAATTCTCTCTTCTGCTGGACATAGAGATTGGCACAGTCTTGAGTACACAATCCAAGTAAAGACAACATTCACTTGGCAGACTAATAGGGAGGGATATTGTGTAAAGAGGAGTGTGGCTTTCTCTCTGGAATACTAACTAGCATTATAGCTATAAGGAGAATCTAAAATTGAAAGTATAGGTGGACATCTTCTCTGACATGTGGAAGAGACCTGCCTAAGAATTAAGGTACCATTAAGAAAAGTAAAACTAAGAGGGCAGGGGGACAGAAAATGATATTTCAATTCCTAGCTCTGGCTGTGGTAAAACAAAACAACACAACAACAAATTAGCTTCTTTTTGTGGACTTCCCAATTAATTACATGAGCCAAATACATCCCCCTTAACCTCCCCCACCATCCCACTGTTTTACAAAACTGGTTTGATTTGGGATTTCTTTCTCTTGCAACTGAAAAGTCCTGAAATAAAACAAGGTTCCACAGTAGAATTACCTCAATGTCCTGCATCTCATTCAATCACATATAGAAATCATGTATAAAATAATGACCTGATGTTCTGAAATAATAATAAAAAAATCAATTACGTTTTAGTTTCTTCTTTTGCCCCTTCTCTTCTTCCCTCTTCTCTCTTTCCTTCCCATTTTTCCTACTCTGTCAGCCCGTCTTTATTCCGAAAGGTTTGAAATTGGCTGCATCTACTACACAAAAGAGAAGAAAAGTGGGTATTATGAGCAGATATTTAGTGTCAATTGTTATAACAGCATATTTTCTGATTATTCTTCAGTTATCAAGAAATTAAGTAAAGCAGTATTCCTATTCCTCAAATGCCATGTTACCTGGTTAACAAATTTTCCTAGCAAGTAAAGAGTAATTCCATCATTCCATAAGGTATTTTGTTTGTTTGTTTTATTTTGTGCTTTGCCACTTACTAGTTGTGTTTCCTGTTTAAATTATTTAACTTTCTGAAACTTGGTTTTCTTATTTGTAAATGAGATGAAATCTGCCTGGAATGCCCCCAAAGTGTAATAATGTAAGACAATAGATACTGGTCTGGAGTAGGTGCTCAATAAATGGCAGTCATTTTTATACTATCACTGTTACATTACTTTTGCCCACTATTTTTAGAATCAGGAAGGAGAATGACATAAGGTGTTCTTACTTAGTCTTTAAGAATAGCTAAGGAAAATAGGACATTGCTAAGTAAGCAAGAAAATTTGCATTCCTACTTCATGCTTACACTTGCAACAATGTAAAAAAGCTAAAAAATTAAGTTTCTTTTATGGTAACCTCCAAATTTTCTATCCCTGTACCAATGATTTCCTGTCTCTTGTTTTAAAGATTTGATTTGAAAGATAAAACCGGTGAGGTGTATCTGCAGCAGTGACAGAGTCCTAAGGGAAAGAATGTTCTTTACTCTCATGCAGATTCAGCATGCCTTTTCTATAACAGAGCAAACCAAGCTTTACTGGGTTAGCTGCACATTTGACTGTAGATATTGTCCCTTAAGCTAGATTTTTACCAACCACTATAATGGCATCTATTTCTGTTGCATCATTTCCATTCAGCAAATATACATATTTTCAATGGCCTAAAACTCTAAGTATGCAAAACATGCAGCTAGGAAGGGTGAAAAATGCTGAAAGAAGATTGAGAAGGAAACATGGCATGACTTTGTTTTATTGGTTTTTGTTAGGCAAAGCTCTTTTGGATTTTTTTTTTTTCTCTTCTTCCAGTGACTGATTAAATGTTCATGCCTATAGCAATGAGGACCCTTAAAATTAACTGAATATCTTAAGGGACAGAGTTTTTCATAACTATGCAATATGTCTTGAATTAATGTTTTATTTTTCTCATAATAGATATCAACGCAAAAATAATGTCTTACATTTGCACAGTGTTGCTCAGAGATTTATAAAGTACCTACATGCGCTTTCTCTTGTTTTATCCTTCTACTAAAATAGTAATTGAGGTAGTTTGCCTGCATCTCTCTCTCTGCTTTAAAACTGTAAAATTTGAGGTTTATCGTGTGTAAATACTTGGCCAAAGGTCACAAAGTGTGTAAGTGACATATTTGGTACAGATTGCTGGGCCTAAGTGCAGCACCTTTTTTGCTATAGTATCTTTCAAGGGTTTGTTTGTTTGTTTGTTGTTTTGTTCCTTTACCTATTTTATCTGTTTTAAAACACTAAACTTGAATATAGTCTTTGTGCTAGTAAAGTCTTATTTTTCAGAAGAATTCAGAATTCCTTTGTTTCCATTTGAGTGAAGAAGTCCGTTTACTTTCCTACCAAATCAGTATCCTGTAAGATACTGGTTTCCCTCATCATCTTTTAATAAGCAGAAAGTGGTTATTTGGGAAGTATCAATAGCGGGCTTACAGCACACTTACTCCACTCCCTTGCCTACTAAAATCCTCATTTAGTTGTACATAGTGATGGCATAAGACTATGCAGCAAATTCAGCACCTTCTTGGGGCATGTGTTTTAGAGTAGCTGTGCATGAACAGGAAAATCTCATGAAAGTTTTCCTCTTCTAAATTACTGAAGATTGATAAAGTGAGAGAGAGGGAGAGAAGTTCCATGTATGTATTATCTCTTTATCCATGTTTTCATTTTTTCTTCTTTAGTTGGGTAATGATAAAAACTGGATGATGATATAGTATGCTGAACTAGATAGAATGTCTGGGAATATTTGCCTGGACTAAGGATGCTGAATTGAGCATAAGAGAAGTGCTAACATTTCTCAAAACCCAGGTTCTATGCAATACTCCACTCTACGAACCTTGTTCCCTTCCTTATTCCCCCACTGTTTTTTTTCAATAATGGACCTTCCTTTTATTTAACATCCAAATGGTTTCTCTCTCTCTCGAGCAACAGCATACCATTAGCTGTTACTCAAGAGTAAATTCAGCCTTCTTTTCCCTCAGACCTAATGGTCCGAGGAGTCTACACACTCATCTGGAACAAGTACTTGATATTCTACTACATCTCAGCTCAACTGAGTGTTCTTGCTCTGGCTCTGTTATTGTTAACAAGGTTCCTGAGAAAGTCACAAGTATCAAAAAGCAAATGAAAATGCAAGAATAGCATGAGACTGAGTGAGATGATTAAAGTTTTGTACAATTGAAATTTCAGAAATGGAGAAGAGAGAGGATGCGGCAGAAGGAACATCTATGGACATAACTATGTTAAATTCTCCAAAGGTTGACAATTCCGGAAGCACTACCAAATTTAAGCAAATTCATGTTGTATTAAAATGGCCAAAAATCAAAGACAACACTAAGGAAAATAAAGCATTAAGGAACCACTGGTAAGAAACAGAGTTGACCTCTGTAATGAACATTCCCCGACCTCAGAGTTGTGGGCCTTGACATGTGCCTGGCAGGAGTGCATAATAGTTATAAATCGGTGACTGCTATGATGTCTCTTTTGCTCTCTCTTTGGAATGTGAGTGTCTGGTTGAAGTTATCTTTTCCCCATCTCACCAATATATTTTGGATTTGTGGCATGAAAATAACTACTTAGTTCACAGATCCATGGCTTAAGAAGAGCTTCAAAATGCTGTTCTTGAGAAATTTCACCCAAGAAGCCTCATTTGCATCAGGACCTCATGCTGATTTCCATAGCCTGGACTTTAAGCCTTATGCAGTGATGGGATGAGATTTTGGGGTTCTTCAGAGGTGATTAGTAAATATTGTATGTGGAAGAAATGTGAATCCATGGGGCCAATAGAAGGACTAAGATAGATTTTTACAATAATGCTCCCAGTGAATCAAACCTCCCAGTATCCAGGTGACATAAAAAGTAGCCTTAGTTCGCTATGGCTACCATAACAATATATTGTAATATAGATGACTTAAACAACATCAATTTATTTTCTTACAGTTCTGGAGGCTGGAAATCTGAGACCAGAAAGATATAGCTGGTCTTCATCTTCTGGTGAAGGCTTGCTTTCTGGCTTGCAGATAGCTACTTAACTCTCTCTGTCCTCACATGGTAGAGAGATAAACAGAGAGAGTACACTCTCTGGCATCTCTTCTTGTAAGGATGCCCATTCCATCATGAGGGCACTGCTCTCATGGCCTTATCTGACCCTAACTAACCCCCAAAGGCTTTATCTCCAAATACCATCATGTTAGGGATTAGGACTTCAACATATTAATTTGTGGGAAGCCGCACTCAGTCCAGAGCAGTGGGGAAAGGACAAAAAACAAGGAACCAATGTAACAAATAGAAAATAGTTATAAAGACAATAGACATTAATCATTTTATGTCAATAATCACTTTAAATGTTAGTGGTCTAAACCTATCAACTAAAAGACAAAGATTGTTAGAGTTGATTAAAAAAATAAAACAAGACCCAAGTAAATGTTGTTGGCAAGGAATCTCTGTTAAATATAAAACGCAGATAAGTTAAAAGTAATGGGATGGAGGAATAAATACAATGCTGTTACTCATCGAAAGAAACCTGAAAGAACCACATTAATATCACACAAAGTGTATTTTAGAACGAGAAAGGTTATTAGAGATATGGAGGAGCATTACGTAATGATACAAGAGTCTGTTCTCTAAGAAGATACTGAAATACCCTAGCTTCGCTGTGATGAATACATTTTAAACAGTCCTGCTGACTCCATTTTACCCACCCTGAGCTATGTAGGACATTCTGTTCCGAGAACTTTATAGTCTGAGAAACCTGGTATCTTTGTAACCAATTTTCTGAGAAACAGGGCCCACTGGCCCATACATCCTGTACCTGCAACTGTGTAACTGCCTACCCCAAATCCTGAGTGAAAAACAACTTCAAATAGAATTTTGTTGTTAGGCACCACCCTCTTCCCCTAACCTGCTCCTTCTGCTTCTGTATAATCTGCTTACCACCTCCTGACCCTAAACTGATATAAAAATGTTGACTGCCCTTTGTTCTGGGCCAAGAGGTTTGAGTTCTGGCTGACTCTTGGACACAAGCCATTAAAGTGAACTCAGCAAACTCAGAGCTTGGCACTTCTGTTTAAACTCAGTGGAGTATAACAATTTAACAACACTAAACTTTCATGAACCTGTGAACAGACTGACAAAAAACATGAGGCAAAACTAATAAAACTGAAACGAGAAAGAAAATGTTCCACCATTATAGTTAGCAATAGAGCTCTACAAGTACACATATACTAACAAAGTGATTTTCAGTTGGGAGAGGAACTATGTATCTGGAGATAAAGATAGGAGAGTGACTTACTTTTTATTTTATGTCCTTTTTTTACCTTTTCACTTCTGTATCCTTTACATCTACTGTGTATTAACAATGAATACATAAAAAAAAGGAAAAAAGTCTTTGGAATAAGACTTGAATCTAACAATTCTGCTACATAATTCTGCTCCAAAATTGCTGTGATGATTGAGGTATGTGTGTATATCAAGTGGTGGTGACAGTGCCAGACCCTTGATGAGCTCTTGATAATTACTACTTTTATCTTAGGTATGATTCACATAAAACTTAACTGGCTGTTCAGCAGCAAAGGTCTCTGTTATTTATTTTTTAGGGCCCCAGGTTCTCTAAATTGTATTGTGTATGTTAATTATGTAACTTCCTGCCACTCAAGTTGGATGATTCATATGCACAGTACTCAGGAATTTATTCTTGTGTCACCAACTGACATCACTACATTAGACAACCAGAGGACACATTATTTGTGTCATCTTAATTGTGTCATTTTAATTGACACATAATAATTACACATATTTATGGGGCACAATGTGATGTTTCAATACATGTATAAATTATGTAAATGATCAAATTAGGGTAATTAGCATATCCATCATTTCAAACATTTCCCATTTTTTTCATGGTGAGAACATTGAAAATCCTCTTTTCTGGCTATTTCAATATACTCAATATATTATTAAACTATAGTAACCCTACTGTGCAATACAACATCAGGACTTACTCTTCTTGTCTAATTGTAACTTTGCATTCGTTGGCCAATCTGTCTCGATCCTCTCCTCTCCAGTCTCTGATAACTGCTGTTTTACTCTCTATTTGTATGAGATCAACTTTTCAGGTTCCATAAATGAGTGAGATTATCTATTACTTGTCTTTCTGTGTGTGTGTCATTTCACTTAATGCAAAGTCCTCCAGGTTTATCAATGTTGTCACAAATGTCAACATTTCATTCTTTCTGAAGATTGAATGGTATTCCATATATATTTCATTTTCTTTATCTTCTCATCTCTTACTTGACATTTAGGTTGATTCTATGTCTTGGCTGTTGTGAATAGTGCCACAGTAACCATGAAAGTGCAGATATATTTTCAATCTACTGATTTTATATCTGTTGGTTAAATATCCAGCAGTGGGATTGCTGGATAATGTGGTAGTTCCATTTTTTGTTTTTTGAGGAACCATCATACTGTTTTCCATAATGGTTATACTAATTCAGTTTCTCACCAACAGTGTGCAAGAGTCCCCTGTTCTCCATATCCTTGCTAACACTTGTTTTCTTTTGTATTCTTGATAATATTCTAACTGGAGTGAGGTGATATATCATTGTGGCCTTGATTTACATTTCCCTTATAGTTAGTGATGTTGAACATATTTTCATATACCTATGGACCATTGATTTCTATGTCTTTTTTTGAGAAATGTCTACTAAGCTCTTTTGCCCATTTTAAAATCACGTTATTTGTTTTTTGGTTATTCAGCTGTTTGGGTTCTTTATATAGTCTGGAAGTTAATCCCTTTTCAGATTTGTAGTTTGCAAATATTTTCTCTGAAGAGGTTGTCTCTTCACTCTGTAAATTATTTTCTTTGAAGAGCAGAAACATTTTAGTTTGTCTATTTTTGTTTCTGTCAACCATGCTTTTTAGGTCTTATCCAAAAAACTCTTTCCTGGTCCAGTGTTATACAATGATTTCTCTAATTTTTTTTTTTTCTAGTAGTTTCATAGTTTCACAACTTACTTTTAGGTCTTCTCAAGTTGTAATACATTCATTTTGAGCTGATCATTGTATATGGTCAGAGATGGGCATCTACACTTATTCTTCTGCAAATGAATGTCCAGTTTTCTTACATTTATTTATTTATTTATTTATTTATTTATTTATTTATTTATTTTGAGATGGAGTCTTGCTCTGTGCCCCCAGGCTGAAGTGCAGTGGTGCAATCTCGACTCACTGCAACCTCCACCTCCCAGGTTCAAGTGATTCTCCTGCCTCATCCTCCCTAGTAGCTGGGATTACAGGTGTGCACAACCAGTCCTGGCTGATTTTTATATTTGTGTAGAGACAGGTTTTACCATACTGGCCAGGCTGGCCTTGACCTCCTGACCTCAAGTGATCTGCCCAACTCAGCTTCACATAGTGCTGGGATTATAGGCATGAGTCACTGCTCTTGGCCCCCTACCACCATTTATTAAACAGATTGTCTTTTCCCTAATGTGTGTTCTTGGAAACTTTGTCACAAATCATTTTGCTATAGATGCAGAAATTTATTTCTGAGCTCTCAATTCTGTTTCATAGGTCTATGTTTCTGCTTTTATGCAAGTAGTATGCATCTTTGGTTACTATAGCTTTGTAATATATATATACATGCATATAAATTGTGTGTGTATACATATATATACGTATACATATCTATATATGCACACACATATATATATATAATTCTTTTTTTTAATTGTACTTTAAGCTCTGGGGTACATGTGCACATCCCACAGGGTTATTGCATAGGCACACACCTGCCATGGTGGTTTGCAGTCTCCATTCCCCCATTGCTTACATCACGCATTTCTCTCAGTGTTTTCACTCCCCAATCTCTCCGCTCCCTGGTGTCCCTCCCCTAGCCCCCCACCCCTCAACTTACCCCAGTGTGTGATGTTCCCCTCCCTATGCCCATGCGTTTTCATTGTTCAACACCTGCCTATGAGTGAGAACATGTGGTGTTTGATTTTCTCTTCTTGTGTCAGTTTGCTGAGAATGATGGTTTCCAGATTCATCCATGTCCCTGCAAAGGACACAAACTTGTCATTTTTTATGGCTGCATAGTATTCCATGGTGTATATGTGCCATATTTTCTTTGTCTGGTCTATCATTCATGGGCATATGGGTTGGTTCCAGGTCTTTGTTATTGTGAACAGTGCCGCAATGAACATATGTGTGCATGTGTCTTTATAATAGAATGATTTGTAATCCTTTGGGTATATATGCAGTAATAGGATTGCTGGGTAAAATGGAATTTCTATTTCTTTTTTTAAAATTTTTTAATTTTTTTATTCCCCCCTACCCCGGAATTTCTATTTCTAAATCCTTGAGGAATCACCACACTGTCTTCCACAATGTTTGAACTAATTTACACTACCACCAACAGTGTAAAAGTGTTCCTTTTTCTCCGCATCCTCTCCACCATCTGTTGTCTCCAGATTTTTTAATGATTGCCATTCTAATTGGCATGAGATGATGTCTCAATGTGGTTTTGATTTGCATTTCTCTAGTGACCAGTGATGATGAGCATTTTTTCATGCTTCTTGGCAGCAGAAATGTCTTTTTTGAAAAGTGTCTGTTTATATCCTTCACCTACTTTTTAATGGGGTTGTGTGTTTTTTTCCTGTAAATTTGTTTACATTCTTTGTGGTTTCTGGATAGTAGCCCTTTATCAGATGGGTAGATTGCCAAAATTTTTTCCCATTCTGTTGGTTGCTGGTTCACTCTAATGATTGTTTCTTTTCCTGTGCAGAAACTCTTAAGTTTAATTAGACCCCATTTGTCTATTTTGGCTTTTGTTGCCATTGCTTTTGGTGTTTTAGTCATGAAGTCCTTTCATCTGCCTATGTCCTGAATGGTATTGCATAGGTTTTCTTCTAGGGTTTTTGTGGTGGTAGGTCTTACGTTTAAATCTTTAATTGATTTGGAGTTAATTTTTGTATAAAGTGTCCGGAAGGGATTCAGTTTCAGCTTTCTGAATATGGCTAGCCAGTTTTCTCAACACCATTTATTAAACAGGGAATTCTTTCCCCATTGCTTGTTTTTGTCAGGTTTGTCAAAGATTGGTTGGTTGTAGATATATTGTGTTGCCTCTGAGGCCTCTGTTCTGTTCCATTGGTCTATATCTCTGTTTTGGTACCAGTACCATACTGTTTTGATTACTGTAGCCTTGTAGTATAATTTGAAGTCTGGTAACGTGATGCCTCCAGCTTTGTTCTTTTTGCTTAGGATTGTCTTGGCTATGTGGGCTCCTTTTTGGTTCCATATAAAGAATAAAGTGGTTTTCTACAGTTCCGTGAAGAAGATCAATGGTAGGTTGATGGGAATAGCATTGAATCTGTAAATAACTTTGGTCAGTATGGCCATTTTCATGATATTGATTCTTCCTAACCATGAGCATGGAATGTTTTTCCATCTGTTTGTGTCCTTTTATTTCCTTGAGCAGTGGTTTGTAGTTCTCCTTGAAGAGGTCCTTCACATCCTTTGTTAGTTGTATTTCTAGGTATTTTATTCTCTTTGTAGCAATTGTGAATGGGAGTTCACTCATGATTTGGCTCTCCATTTTTCTGTTATTGGTGTATAGGAATGCTGGTGATTTCTGCACATTGATTTTGTATACTGAGACTTTGCTCAATTTACTTATCAGCCTAAGAAGGTTTTGGGCTGAGACAGTGGGGTCTTCTAAATGTACGATCATGTCATCTACAAATAGAGACAATTTGACTTCCATTTCCTAATTGAATACCCTTTATTTCTTTTTCTTGCCTAATTGCTCTGGCTAGAACTTGCAATACTATATTGAATAGGAGCGGTGAGAGAGGGCATCCTTATCTAGTGCCAGTTTTCAAAGGAAATGCTTCCAGTGTTTGCCCATTTGATATAATATTGGCTGTTGGTTTGTCATAAATAGCTTTTATTATTTTGAGATATGTTCCATCAGTACCTAGTATATTGAGGGTGTTTAGCGTAAAGAGCTGTTGAATTTTGTTGAAGGCCTTCTCTGCATCTTTTTTTTTTTTTTTTTTTTTTTTTGAGACGTAGTTTCACTCTTGTTACCCAGGCTGGAGTGCAATGGCGCAATCTCAGCTCACTGCAACCTCCATCTCCTGGGTAAAAGCAATTCTCCTGCCTCAGCCTCCCGAGTAGCTGGGACTACAGGCATGCGCCACCATGCCCAGCTAGTTTTTGTGTTTTTAGTAGAGACAGGATTTCACCATGTTGACCAGAATGGTCTTGATCTCTTGACCTCGTGATCCACCCATCTCGGCCTCCCAAAGTGCTAGGATTATAGGCATGAGCCACCGCACCCAGCCCTCTGCATCTATTGAGATAATCATGTGGTTTTTGTCTTTGGTTCTGTTTATATAATGGATTACATTTATAGATTTGCATATGTTGAACCAGCCTTGTATACCCGGGATGAAGCCTAGTTGATCGTGATGGATATGCTTTTTGATGTGCTGTTGGATTCAATTTGCCAGTATTTTATTGAAAATTTTTGCATCTATGTTCATCATGGATATTGGCCTGAAGTTTTCTTTTATAGTTGTGTCTCTGCCAAGTTTTGGTATCAGGGTGATGTTGGTCTCATAAAATGAGTTAGGGAGTATTCCCTCGTTTTGTATTGTTTGGAATAATTTCAGAAGAAATGATACCAGCTCCTCTTTGTACATCTGGTTGAATTCAGCTGTGAACCTGTCTGGACCTGGCATTTTTTTCGTTGGTAGGCTATTAATTGCTGCTTCAACTTCAGACCTTGTTATTGGTCTATCGAGGGTTTCAACTTCTTCCTGGTTTAGTCTTGGGAGGGTGCAAGTGTCCAGGAATTTATCAGTTTCTTCCAGATTTTCTGGTTCATGTGCATAGAGCTGTTTATAGTAATCTCTGGTAGTTTGTATTTCTGTGGAATTGGTGGTGATCTTCCCTTACCGGTTTCTATTGCATCTATTGAATTGTTCTCCCTTTTCTTTTTTATTAGCATGGCTAGCAGTCTTTTTATTTTGTTGATCATTTCAAAAAACCAGCTCCTGGATTTATTCAAGCATAACAATATTAACATCCTGGTTAGCCAGGATTTTGCAGGCAGTGGAATTAGCTGTTGTCTTCTCTTTCCTGTGATTGGAATTATTCTGTCATGAGTTGCTGTAACAACCTGAGTTGTTTGGTATCCAACCACGAAATGGCATTTTTAAGAGAGCACCAGCTGAGGTAAGGAATTCTTTGTTATTATAATGTTTCTGTAAGTAGATCCAAGATAAGGGGGCACACCAAGCTATGCAGGACCACATGCAGAAGCACCAGGTTGGTTAGGAAGCTGAGGGCACATTATAATTTTTATTTGGCCACATCACCCACATTTATTTGTCCATTTCTAGGCTTCTGTGGATCCTGGCATCTTAGCTATAGGTCTCCTAATACCTGCTGTTCACAGCACCTTAGAAATTAAGTGTCTAGGAGCAGAGAACACAGACCAGTGATAACAAGATGTCACTTTTTTTTCTTTCAGCACTTTGATTATATTGTCCTATTGTCTCCTGGCCTGCAAGGTTCTGCTAAGAAATGTGTTCATAGTCTAATGGGGGTTCCCTTATATTTGACTTGACACTATTCTTTTGCTAATGTTAAAATTCTGTCTTTGTCTTTGACTTTTGAAGTTTTATCATAATGTCCCTTGTGGGTGACCTGTTTGTGTTCAATTTGTTTGGGACTATTAAGCTTCCTAGGTTTGATATCTATATCTTTTTTATTTTTATTTTTGAGACAGAGTTTCACTCTTGTTACCCAGGCTGGAGTGCAATGGCACGATCTCGGCTCACTGCAACCTTCACCTCCTGGGTTCAGGCAATTCTCCTGCCTCAGCCTCCTGAGTAGCTGGGATTACAGGCACGCGCCACCATGACCAGCTAATTTTTTGTAATTTTAGTAGAGACGGGGTTTCACCAAGTTGACCAGGGTGGTCTCGATCTCTTGACCTCGTGATCCACCCGCCTTGGCCTCCCAAAGTGCTGGGATTACAGGCTTGAGCCACTGCGCCCAGCTGATATCTATATCTTTCAGAAGATTTGGGAAGTTTTAAGCTGTTATTTTGTTAAATAAGCTTCTTGTGACTTTCTCTATCTCCTCCTTCTGAAAATTACATAGTGAATATTTACTTAATGGTGTCTCATACATTCTGTAGGCATTCTTTGTTCTTTTTAATTTTTGTTTTCTCTGATCGGGTAATCTCAAAATAGCTGTCCTTAAATTCAAAAAGTCCTTTTTTTTTCCCTTGATCCAGTCTTCTGTTATAGCTTGAGTTGTATTGTTCATTTTATTTTATTTTATTTATTTATTTTTTTTAAAGAGAAAAAGAATAATAAGAAAAAGAATAAAGAAGAGGAAGAAAGAGAAAGAGGAAGAGGGAGAGAGAATAGGGGTATTACTTTGTTGCCCGGGCTAGAATGCAGTCTAAATATGGGTATGTCTATAATTACCCTTAATAATGGTGACATGAAAGAAAATGAGGGAAGAGAGTAACAAACAAGGAGCCAACCAACATTTCGTTTAAACTTCTAAGTTGATATGATGTGGTACTGATAAGAGTGTATATTTTGTGTAAAGTGGAGAGTTCTATAAATGTTAATTACGTTTACTTGTTCCAGATCTGAGTTCAAGTCCTGGATATCGTTGTTAATTTTCTGTCTCATTGATCTGTCTAATATTAATGTTGAAGTCTCCCACTATTATTGTGTGGGAGTCTAAGTCTGTTTATAAGTCTTATATGTCTGGGTATTCCTGTATTGGGTGCGTATATATTTAGGACCTTTAACTCTTCTTGTTGTTGCATTGATTCTTTTATCATTATATAATGTCCTTCTTTGCTTCTTTTGATCGTTGTTGCTTTAAATACTATTTTATCAGAGGCAAAAATTGTAACTTCTGCTTTTTATTTATTTATTTTTGCTCTCTGGTTAGTTGGTAAGTCTCTCTCCATCCTTTGTTTTGAGTCTTTGTGTATCCTTGAATGTGAGATGGGTCTGGATGCAGCATACAGTTTTAGTTTTTTGTCCAAATTGGCTGTCTGTCTTTGAATTGGGGAATTTAGTCAATTTAAATTTAGAATTAATAATAATATATGTGAGTTTAATACTGCCATTTGCCCATTAGTTGATATAAATTCTTCATTATATTAATGTTCTTTACTTTTTGGTATTTTTTTAGAAAGGCTGATACTGTTTGTTCCTTTCTATGTGTAGCGGTTCTTTCAGAAGCTCTTGTAAAGCAGGCCTGGTGGTGATGAATTCTCTGAGTGCTTGCTTGTTCACAAAAAACTTTATTTTTCCTTCACTTAAGAAGCTTAGTTTGGCTGGTTGTGAAATTCTTGGTTGAAAATTCTTTTCTTTAAGGATGTTGAATATTGGTCCCCACTCTCTTCTGGCTTGTAGGGTTTCTGCTGAGAGATCTGCTGTAAGTCTGATAGGCTTCCCTTTGTGGGTAACCTGACCTTTCTCTCTGGCTGCCCTTAGTATTTTCTCCTTCATTTCAACCCTGATGAATCTGACGATTATGTGCCTTGGAGTTGCTCTTCTTGAGGAATATCTTTGTGGTGTTCTCTGTATTACCTGGAGTTGAATATTATCCTGCCTTACTAAGTTGGGAAAATTTTCCTGAATAATATCCTGAAGCATATTTTCCAGCTTGGATTCATTCTCTTCGTCACATTCAGGTACACCTATCAAGCGTAGATTAGGTCTTTTCACATAGTCCCATATTTCTTGGAGACTTTGCTCGTTCCTTTTTATCCTTTTTTCTCTAATCTTGTCTTCTAGTTTTATTTCATTAAGTTGGTCTTCGACCTCTGATATCCTTTCTTCTGCTTGATCAATTCGGCTGTTAAAACTTGTGCATACTTCACGTAGTTCTCGTATTGTGTTTTTCGGCTCCATCAATTCACTTATTTTCCTCTCTAAATTTTGTATTCTTGTTGACATTTCGTCAAACCTTTTTTCAAAGTTCTTAGTTTCTTTAGATTGTGTCAGAACAAGTTCTTTTAATTCACAGAAGTTTCTTATTATCCACGTTTTGAAGCCTGCTTCTGTAATTGGAACACACTCGTTCTCCATCAAGCTTTGTTTCGTTGCTGATGAGGAACTGGGATCCCCTGCTGAGGAAGAGGCATTCTGATCTTGGGTATTCTCAGCCTTTTTTGACTGTTTTCTTCCCTTCGTTGTAGATTTATCCATCTGTGGTCTTTATAATTACTGTCTTTGTAATTGGGTTTCTGAGTGGACGTCCAACTCATCGACTCTCAGCGCCGAAATCTGAGCAACCCACTGCACTGACTAAATCAGCGGCGTTAAGATTGGAGGTGCTTTTCTGACTCTGCACCAAGAACCGATGCTCTGAGGCGCCGGCAAAACCGCCTCGCCGGTCACAAGAGTCGCGCTGGCGACCCGTGGGGCTCCTCCGCTGGGAATCTCCTGGTGCGTGAGCAAGAAGAATTCATGTGAAGGTGTGGCGTCCTCTCGTTCTTTGCGTTTTCACTGGGAGCTACATTCCCGAACTGCTAGTGATCAGCCATCTTGGATCTCTCTGTATTGTTCATTTTATTTATTGAATTTTTTTATTTATTGAATTTTTCAGATTTCTGTTTGGTTCCTTATAATAATATCTGTCTCATCTCTGTTGACCTTCTCATTCAGATTGTGAATTTTTTTCTTCATTTTATTTCCCATATTATCTTGTGTCTCATTGAGTTTCCTTTAAATTATGATTTTAAACTCTCTTTCAGCCATTTTGTAAATTTTCTTTTGCTTTTTGAGGTCAATTATTGGAGAATTGTGCTCTCTTCAGGGTATTATGGCTTCTTGCTTTTTTATGTTTCTTGTGTTCCTATCTTGATATCTGCACATCTGGTGGAATGATTGTTTCTTGCATTTTTGTGGAGTAACTTTTTTAGAGAAGGGTTTTTTGTTTGTTTGTTTGTTTGTTTGTTTGTTTCCTGTATATGTGTCCTAGGATGTCAGTTGAGTAGTGTGCATTGGCTTTGGTTCTAGGTAGGTGCCACAGTGCACTTCTATGAGGTTTATTCAGCTGTAATCAATACCAGTGATGCCTGTGAGTTTCTCAGTGGCCTAGGATGTAGAAATTTGTGGTGACAGTGGTATGGCTTTGCTGGGGCCAGTACAGTTGTCTGCCTCCCAAACCAAGGGTGTTCACTGGCTTTGGCTCAGCATCTCTGTTGTGCATAACCACCTGTACACTGGAGCTTGACACTACATGGGCTTAGGTACAAGGCTTTCAGCTGTTATATGGCCTAGCTTCCAATTAATTGATATTGTGGCACTGTAGCTAGATGGATGAGTATGGTGGAATGGCAGTGCAGCCTCAGGGGTGCAGTGGCTACTGTCACTCTGAGCAAAATGTACTGTAGCAGTGACTTCAATTTCAATTTGGCAGTGTGCCATAGCACCTTGCATCATAGTGGGCTTGCTGAGTCCTGGGGATTTGGGGTAGGTTCCTCCCCTGGAATAATGCAGCCATGTGAACTCCAGGCAGTTCCCTAAAGTGGGCTTAGGGCCTTGTATTACCTCAGAATTGTCCAGTAGTAGGGACTTCAGGTATCTACAGTGGTAATGGAGTATCAATGGAGTAGCAAACAGTGGTAACAAAGTGGTAAATGGAAGGGACCTCCTGTTTACCTTTTCCATGCAGGGAGAAGTCTTTCTTAGTTTGGAGTTGATCTCAACTGGGGAGACAGAATGGAAGACATATGGCATTTTCTCCCCTTGTCTATGCTGCCAATCTGAGTTTCTGTGCTCCATATCATTTTCTCTACTGTCCTCCTCCATCCCCGCCTATATTCCAGTGCTCTCTTTTAGAGTCTCTAGCTGGAATGTAGTTGTTTATTTATTGTTTTGGTCCTTTTTATGAGGTAACAAGCATTAGGCATGTTTAGTCAGTCATCTTGCTGACATTACTCCTCATCTTCATTTTTTATTGGGTTTAGTGCCCTGTTCACTAAAACCTTATTGCCTCTGCCATCTCTTGGGCACAGCTCTTAGTAGTGAATACCTGCAGACACTAACACAGGCTTATTTTGTTTGTTTGCTCAAGCTTCACAGGGGAAAGTGTACAGCAAAACTGAGTAGAAGCTGAGTGTAGGCAGGCAATAAGGGGTCAAATAATTGGACAGATTTTCTGGTTGGCTTAAATATTTTTTTTGAGATCAGTTCCAAAATTATTTGCTTAATGGTTTAGGTGTTATTGTTTAGATGTACATTGTAGTAAATTGAATCAATGCATAATCAGTCTTAAGTCACTTCAACTTACATTGTATATGAAATATAAGAAAGGTGGTATAAGTTAAAACAGGTATAATAATCATCGTCACTATTCAAAAGCACAATGCAGAATTTGACCATGAGAAAAAAAATTACATCACTTTGAGTAAACTTTTGAAGTTTTTTGACCTTTTGAAGCTAAGAGTTTATAAAATGTTAAAGGATCAAAAATTAATTCTAAATAAAGGTTGATTCATGCATTTTAAGGCAGGTCAGCCTTATATAAATGTACTGTGACCAGACGATACTGCTAGTGCTGTGGAATGAAATATTTAAAAAGGAAAAATCTTTGTGCTTTGTTGATTCAGAACTATTTATAATGTGCTATCTTTTCCTGTTATCCCCTACCACTTGTGTCTTTGTATTGTTCTTGAATTTTGTAAAATGTCACCTTTTTGAGCTTTATTTTTTTATCTGGCAATTTTTTTCTTACCCCTACATGTCTAAAGTAACCATATTTCTAACTGTAAAAAACCATTAGAAGGTTTTATTTTCAATAGAGATGTAATAACAGGAACTGGTTTACAGTCTGGCAAAAAAAATGTACAAATAGGAAATAATGGTTTTCAATATATTGGACATCAGGAAATGCATCACAGTGATTCCTGGGAGAGAGGAAATGAACAAGGTATACCACATTAGAGCCTTGAGAGTGTTTCCAGGTTGTGGTGTAGGGAGGGGAACCCAGTGATCTCCCTGGATTGAGGAGATAGAGCCAACAGTCCAAGAGAATATAGTTACTAGAGTTTGCTAGACAGAGTACTGGATAGGAGAGATCTGTACAGAGAAAATAACTCTGAAGATCTGAAAAAGGTATTGTTTGGCTATTCAGGAGAGTCCCGATCAGTGTATTTAAGTGAGCAAACTACTCAAGGTCCAGAAAAGAACTCATTGAAAGGATTAGAGGAAATAGCACCCAACAATTATACAGGGCTAAGAATGGTGCCAGTTCCGACCTCCTGGAATCAAAAATCTTTATTTAGTAGGGCACTGAGTAAAGTACACAGGGTCTTTCTTCAGTTGTAGGAAATAGCCTTAGACTGAGCACTGCTCCAGTCCTGCTGAACAAATCTTAAAAGCAGGACCTGACTAACCCCAACTATTTGCAAATAATGTAACTTCATCCCAGAACAAAACCTAAGAATATTTATAGTAATACAAAAAATTCATTACTCAACAAGGTAACACAATGTCTGGCATCCAGTAAAAATTACAATGCATGCAAGAAGCAGAAAATCCTGATCCATAATGAAAAGAATAAGCAATCAAAACTGACCAAGAATTGACACAGATAATAGAAGAGCAGAAGAGGACATTAAACAATTATTATTGTATATAATATGTTCCAAAAGTTAAGTGAATATATGTAAGATATTAAAAAGGCCCAACTGAAATTTCTAGAGATGAAAACTAAAATGTGTGAGTTGAAAAGTACACTGGGTAAGACTGATGAGAAATTAGCATTGCAGAAGGAAATGTAGTGAACTTGAAGTTAGAGCAATAAAAACAATTCAAAGTAAAATACACAGAGGAAAAAGAATCAAATAACAAAGAACAGGACATTGATAAGTTGTAGAAAAATATTAAGTGGTCGATATATGCCATTCAAATCCCTGAAGAGAGAGGAAATGGAAAAATATTTAAAGAAATAATAGTGAAGATTTTTCCAAATTGATAAAAACTATAAACCTACATATTCAAGAAATTCAATAAATCCCAAGCACAAAAATTATGAAGAAAAAATGCATAAAAGCACATTGTTTTCAGATTGCTAAAATTACTAAGAAGAGAAAAATCTTAAGATCAACAAGAACAAAAAGGACACATAAGAGCAACAAAGATAGGAATGACAGAATTTTATTTTCATCAACAATGCAAGTGAGAAGACAGTGAAGCAAGATTTTTATGTGTTACATAAGAAAAAACATTAACCCAAAATTCTATACTAAAAGCATATTTGAAAACTTAAATGAAATAAAAACTTCTTAGGATATTTTAAAAAGCTGAAAAAATTCATTGTTAGCCAGTCTGCAATATAGGAAACATCAAAGAAAGTCCTTTAGTGTGAGAGAGAAATATATCAGATGGAAATATGGATTTACAGAAAAAAACAGGAAGCACTGAAAGTTATAACTGCATGAATAAGTGTATGAAATTTTTTTCCTATTGTAAAAAATCTGTTAAAAAATAATTGGCTGTTAAAACAAAAATAATAGCAAAGTAGTGTGGAGTTTATAGCATTTGAACATGTAAAACATACTGCAATAATAACATGAAAACAAGGAAGAGAGATAGAGTAGTGTACCACTGTAACATTCTTATGCCATAACAAAGTAGTATAATATACCTTGAAAATATACTGTGATAAGTTAAAGATGTATAGTATAAATCCTACAGCCACCACTAAAATAGAAAATAAACAGCTAGATTTAATAAGCCAATTGAAGATGTAATTGAATCATTTAAAATGTTAAATTAATCCAGAAAGGGTAGGAAAAAAAAAACAGATGCAATAAATATAAAACAAATATCATAATGGTAGATTTAAATCTGACCATATCAATAATAATATTTAATGTGGATTATCTAAATACTTCAACTAAATCAGCAGTTATCAGATTGGATAACAAAGACCCCACTAGCTCTATGCTGCTTACAAATAAAAAAACCACACTTTAAAAATAAAGAAACAAACAGGTAAAATATAAATAAATGAAAGCATGGAAAACATATACCATATGAACACTAATTAAGAAAAACTAGACTGGATATATTAGTATCAGAAAAACTCTTGCTCTGAAATCTATTTATAAATATATTCATGGATAAGGAATATTTCTTAATGATAAAGGATCAATTCTTTAGGAGGACTTAGAAATAGGAAATGTTTTTATGCATCTAATAACAACTTCAAAATATATGAAGCAAAACTCATAGATGGAATCTTTAAAAAACTGCCAAGACTAATAAATGTTATTTGCAGGGTTACAGGACACAAGATCACTTTGAAAAATCAATTATATATACTAGCAATGAAAAATCTGATATTGTAATTTAAAATATCATTTAAAATAGCATCAAAATATTTCATACCAAGGATAAATCTGACAAAAGCTGCCCTAGATCCATGTGCTGAAAATTGCAAAATGTAGCTGAAATTCAAGAAGCCCTAACTAAATAGAGAAACGCAATGTGTCTATGAGTGCAAAGATTCAATATTGTTAAGGTGTTGAATCTCTCAAATTGATTTACAGAATCAATTCAATAAAAATGCCAGAGGGCTTTTTGTTTTTGTTTCACAGAAGTTCAGAAGCTGGCATTAAAATTCATGTGAAAATGCAGAGAGTAGAGAACAGACCAAACAACCTTGAAAAAGAAGGAAGTTGTAGAGTTAAAATTACCTGATTTCAAGAATGCTTATAAAGCTATAGTAATTAAGACAGTGTGGCATTGGCATAAAGAGAGGGAAAGAGAATAATGGAAAAGGATAGAGAACTCAAAGATAGATTCACACATGTATGAACAAAGGCTATTCAACAAGTGTGAAGAGAAAATTCAGTTGAGAAAGAATATTTTTTTTACACTGAATGATACAGAAAAAAGACTATATCCATATGCCAAAAATGAACTTCGATTCATAGCTCATAACATACATAAAAATCTACTCAAAATAGACTATAAAACTAAATGTAAAACTCAAACAAAGAAACTTATAGAAGTAAGCATATGAAAAAACCTTTGTTACCTTGGGTTAGGCAGAGATTGCTAAGATAACATACCAAAACTATAATTAATTAAACTTCATCTAAATTTAAAACTTCTGCTTCTTCAAATATACTATTAAGAGAATGAAAAAAAGCCACAGATTTAGAGAAAGTATTTGCAAATCTAATAAAAATCTTGTATCCAGCTTACACAAAGAACTGTTAAACTCAATAGGCTGAATGTTTGTGCACTGACTCATATCTTGAACTCTTAACCCCCATTATGATGGTTTTATGAGGTGGGACCTTCAATAGGTGATAAATGCTCTCACTTAGGAGGGCTCCCTCACTCCTTCTGCCATGTGAGGATACAGGGAGAAGACGACTGTCTGTGAACTGGGCAGCAGGCCCTCACCGGACACTAAATCTGCTGGTGCCTTGATCTTGGACTTCCTAGTCTCTAGAACTATAAGAAATAATTTTTGTTGTTTATCTGCCACCCAGTCTATAGTATTTTGTTATGGCATTCCTAATGTGTTAAGACAGAAAATAATTTAAAAATTGGAAAAATGCTTAAAGAGACATTTCAGTAATCAAGATAGAAGGATGGCAAGTAAGCACAAAAAAGAGATGTTGACCATAAGTGCTTATGAGAAAAATGCAAATAAGAATCACATGATATGACTATAAGCCTTTTAGAATGGTTAAAATAAAAAAGGCAAACTAAACTTATCAAGGGTTGGCATATATGTGGAAGAACTAGAACTCATGCATTGCTGGTGGCAGTGTAAAAAGTTGCAAAAACTTTGGAAAATAATTCAGCACTTTCTTTAAAGGTTAAATGAATATAGTACTTCTCTCTTATTTTTGAGTTTTATTTCCCACAGTTTCAGTTATCTTCAGTTAACTGTGGTCCAAAAATACTAAAGAGAAAAGTTTAGAAATAAACAATTCGTAAGTTTTAAATCGTAAATTGCACACCATTCTGAGTAGCATAATGAAATCTTGTACCATTCTGGCCTGTTCTACCTAAGACGTGATCACCCCTTTGTCAAGTATTTAGGTGCTGTATATACTACATTCTCATCAGTAACTTAGTAGTCATCTTGGTTATCAGATGTACTTTCTTGGTATTATTTTATTTTATTATTAATTATTATGGTTAATCTCTTACTGTGCCTAATTTATAAATTAAACTTTATCATAAACATGCATAGATAGAGTAAAACATAGTACTCTATATATAGGGTTTAATATTATACATGGTTTCAGGCATCCACTGGGGTTCTTGAAACACATCCTCCATGAATAAGGGGGGACTACTAAAATATATTTCCTACTATAAAATCCAGCCATTCTATTCCTAGGTGTTTACTCCAAAGAAATGTAAACATATATTCACACAAAGATTTTTGTACAAATGCTCATAGCAGCTTTATTTGTAATGTTCCCAAACTGGGAACAACAGAAATGTCCAACCAGATGTGATTAAATAAATATACTGATGTCTGTTTTTCCAGTGGGATACAACTCACTAATAATAATGAATAACCTATTATAGTTATACATAGTATAACTTTCAGCTGTGTCCAACCCTTTGAATGCGAGAACTTTTTTGCTTATCTGTGGTGGCAGGTATCATGAAAATTATGCACAGACCTTCTTTTTTTAAAGCTCATCAGCTATAGTCAGTGTTAGTGTATTTTATGTGTAGTCCAAGACAATTCTTCCAGTGTGGCCCAGGGAGGCAAAAGTTTGGACACCCATGAATGAATCTTGAAATAATTGTGCTGAGTGAAAGAAGCCATACAAATAGAGTATAAATCTTGTGATTTCATTTTTTAATATATAAAATTCTAGACAATGCAAATTAATCTACAGGGACCAAATTAAGATCATTGGTTGCCTGATAATGGGAGAAGGGTGGGTGATATGAGGAAGGGTGGGAAGGAGAGACATGAGGAAGCTTTTTGGGTTGATAGGTATGATCTTTATCTTAATTGTGCTGTGATTTCATAATACATCCATATATATATAATTACATACTTTATTGTATGTCAATTTTACCTCAAGAAAGTTTTTTGTTTTTAATACAGGAGAAAGCCAGGAAACATATTGAGATATACAACCTTAAAATATTTTTTTCCTGATTATTGAATTTATAAGATGAATTTATAAGATGAAATACCTTAGAATATATCTTTAATAATTAATTCAATGATCATGTTAAAAACTATCTGAAACCATATAATTCAAGGATATCCAAAATATATAGTCACGATGTGCATATCCCCATCTAACTTCTACAGACATTGATAGTTATCTGACAATTCAAACTTTCTAAAAGCAAATAACCTTTTTTCAGGAGATAAATTTTGTTGTTAGATAGCATTAGTAGGGTATTACAGAAAGAATCTGCTGTGGAAACTTGGCTCAGATTCCTGTTGTCTCTGTGAACTTTAGCAAGTTACTTTACTTTCCAATATGCAAAGTTGTGCTCCACCTAGATCTTCTGGTGTCCCTTTTACTCTCTTGGTGGGCCCTTACCCTGTCTTCTGTGGACCTGCTAGTTCATATCCATACCCAGTCCCCATCCTTACATTTCTGTGGTCTTTAGCTGATGATTGACAGATGTGGGAATTAGAAAGTCTTGCTGGCCATTTCAGAAGTCTCTTGCCATATGAGGTTTTATGAAGCAGAACTTCGAAATCCTGTGCATGCCTGGCTTCTTTCTGTCCTTTTCCCTGCTTCCGTCTCACTCTTTCCTATTTTGTGGGGGAGTGCTTTCTTCAAAAATCACTGACAGAAGAATCTTCATTTCAGAATCTGATTCTGGGGAGCCAGATCCAGGGTAGTCCTCATAAGTAAAGGAGATGGCAAAACGTACCTTGCAAATTTGTTGCTAGAACCATGATATAAGGTCCAAAGCTGCTGACACACAGGGCCTTCATTAAATAACAGACACACTCCACTTGTTACCTAGTGCAAGTTGATTAGCTTAAATACAGCATAATACTACAGAGAAAGAATATTGACAAGTAGAAAAAAATCATGCGCTTTCTAATCAGAGCTACTTGGGCTCAAATTTCAGTCATGTCATGTACAAGCTATGTTGCTTCATAAGTTGCTTCATTACTTTGTACCTATCTTTTCCTGTAAAATGGGGATAATAATGTTCAGGGTTGATAGAAGAAGTATGTTCTGTGTTATAACTGAGACTTAGGTCTGACATCAGTTAAGCAATACTTCCTCTTCCATAAGTATCTATTTAAATATCCTGCTTTACCTTTGAAGTGAGAAAATGTCTAAGAAATACAAATATGAAATGCAAAACAACAACAACAACAACAACAACTCAATAAAAACAAAACCAAAAACCCTTGACCTTTGTTCACAACCAAGATTCAGACACAATTTTTAGCTGGCTTGGGCAAAATGTGACAAGACAGTTTTGGTGATGTGTTTTTGGAAGCCCTGAGAATTCACGAAGGGAAGAAGTATTAATACAATGAATCCACTTTATTCAGCAATGGGAAGTGCTATGAGGGGATTAATCATTGTGGACAGAGCTCAGGAAATGATTAGAAAAAGTTCCGACCCAGCTACCCAAGAGTTTCCTGAGACTTGAAGGTGTTCTCAAACTTTGTAACACTCTAGGTTCCAACTAACTATGCTCACTCCCTTCATGCTACCAAATGGCAGGAACCATCTCGGGAGCAGAGGTGGATTGGGAGGATTCTTTTCTTTTTAATTGTGGTAAGAATACTTAGCATAAGAACTGCTCTCTTAACAAATGTTTAAGTGTGCAAGACATTGTAATTTATCAGAGGTACATGTTGAACAGAGATTCTTTAGAGCTTATTCATCTTGTTTAATGGAAACTTTAACCTTATTTATTAACCCTTCCCATTTCTTGCTTCATTTGGTCCCTGGTAACCCACATTCCATGCTTTATTCTATGAATTTGACTACTCTAGATACCAGATATAAATGGAATCATATGATATTTATCTTTCTGTGACTGGCTTATTTCACTTAGCATAATATCCTCAAGGCTAATCCATGTTGTCCATTTTGTAGATTTGTAGATACCCAGGTGGGAGTGCAATTACGCCATCTTAGCTCACCACAACCTCCGCCTCCCGGGTTCAAGTGATTCTCCTGCCTCAGCTTTCCAAGTAGCTGGGATTACAAGCATGTACCATCACGCCTGGCTAATTTTGTATTTTTAGTAGAGAAGGTTTTCTCCATGTTGGTCAGGGTGGTCTCAAACTCCCGACCTCAGGTGATCTGTCCACCTTAGCCTCCCAAAGTGTTGAGATTACAGGCATGAGCCACCACGCCCGGCCAGCATTTCACTTTTTTTTAAAGGTTGAATAGAACCCCATTATATGTATATGCCACATTTTCTTTATCCATTTATATTTCAATAAAAACAGGTTGTTTCTACATCTTGATTATTACGAATAGTACTGCAGTGAATGTGGGAGTGAGGATATCTCACTGGGATCCTGATTTCAGTTCTTTCATATGTATACCCAGTAGTGGAATTGCTGGATTGGGTGGTAGTTCTGTTTTTAATTTTTGAGGAACCTCCATACTGTTTTCCATAGTGGCTGCACCCTTTTACATTCCTCCCAACAGTGTGCGAGGGTTTCAGTTTCCCTACATTCTTACCAATATTTGTTGTCTTTTGTTTTTATGGTAATAGCCACCCTGACAGAGGTGAGAGGATATATCATTGTGGTTTTGATTTGCATTTCCCTGATGAATAGTGACTTTGAGCATCTTTTATATATCTGTCGTCCCTTTATATATTTTTGGAGAAATGTCTTTCAAGCTTTTAGCCTAATTTTAAATCAAGTTCAGTTATTTTTGTTATTGAGTTATAGGAGTTTCTTATATATTTTGGAGATTAACACCTATCAGATATATAGTCTGCAAATATTTTCTCCTACTCCATAGGCTGCTTTTTTTTTTTTTTTTTTTTTTTTGGAGACAGAGTCTTTTTCTGTTGTTCAGGCTGGGATGCAGTGGTGTACTCTTGGCTTACTGTAACCTTTGCTTCCCGGGTTCCAGCAATTCTTGTGCCTCAGCCTTCCAAGAAGCTGTGTTTACAGGCGTGTGCCACCACATTTGGTTAATTTTTGTATTTTTAGTAGAGACGGGGTTTAGATGTGTTGCTCAGGCTGGTCTCAAACTCCTGGCCTCAGGCCAATCTACCTGCCTTGGCCTCCTAAAGTGCTGAGATTACAGACATGAGCCACTGCACCCTGCCTAGGTTGCATTTTTGTTCTGGGAAGATGTTGCTCTTCTTGGAGGCAGAGGTAGGGGAGGCAGAGGCATCCCAGGGCAGTGCAGAGGACAGGCAACATCGGTGAAAGATGTGGGGAAGAAGCCAGTGATAGGTGATCACTTAGTGAGTTGATGAATACTTGTTGTATATACTATATATCCAGCAATACATGAATGGAGGTTGTCGAGAGATAAGGAATTCTGCACTGAGCAAGTGGGACACAGAGCAAACAAGACTGAATATTAACATTAATACAGCCTCATTCTTATCTATGGACAGTTGAGGGCTGGGTACATTCATGTTACATAAGAATCAAGTGAGAAAATAACTATAAAAGGCTTAGTACTAGCCCTAACTATACTGGGCACTTATTTTCTTTATTACTTTCTCTCTTATATCATATGTATATAAGAGCAAGCTATGTATATGTATACACACATATATGTACACTCAATATTTTAATTGACATTTTTAGGAGAAATAAAATAGCATGAAAGATATTAAAGAGGCAGAAAGTCAGGAAAAAGCGTGCTCACTTCTAAATTAGATGAACACATTTTGTCACATAAGCTTCATGAAGAAAAAGCCTTGTAATAAGATTTAATTCTTGAACCTAAATTTCTTCAATAATTCATGATAGAAAAGCCTTGAAAAATATGGTAAAACCTCCCAACAGACTTATTACTTTAAAATGTGAATACGAATATTCACTTTTTAAAACCTCTCTTCCCAAATGAGCCTTTTAGAAACAGTGCAGCAGTCTAGAATACAACAGTTTGCAGCCTGTATTTCACAGAGCCTTAGGGTTTCCCAAAAAAAGGTATGAAAGGTATGAAGTTGTAAAAAGGAAGCATTGGTGAAAGGTGAATGATCCCTTCACACTTTTTCTGTTTTAAATATTGTGACTCAAGGCAAGATTTCATTTGGAAAAATAATTCTGCTATTGAAAAATAAAGAGAACAAAAAGAGGAGGAGTAAAAGCCACCATTATAACCGAAAGATCATTGACTAGGAATCATGACATGTGGGATATAATCTAGCCATGTAATTTTGGGCAAATAATTTACATTTTTAGTTTTGAACTGCTAAGATTAAGAGCAATGTAGCCTCTTTAACACGTTTAAAGGACCCTAGAATGGATTAACAAGTGATGCTAGTTTCAGCTTAAGAAAATGATAACTTGAATTTCAATTACTTAGATATGTGCAAATGATGATAATTAAAACATCTATGTGAAATGTTTGTTTCTAAATTATGTTAGTATTAATACCTTGCCTATCAAGAAGTTACTATTTATTGAAGTATTATTTTATTTAATTGAATTCTTCCCACAGTCCTATGAGTTGCTATTATCTCTATTTTATTCACAAAGGATAATGAAGCTCTGAGGTATACAAAGACTTGCCAAAATTACATTATTTTCCAGGTCTTTATGAATGATGAGTCTCTCCTTTCTACCCCACAGGCAGCCTTCTTTTAGGATAGTTTTGGACCAGTGGTGGAATTTATTTGTGGAATCAATGCCTGAGTGTCAAGGATACTTTGGGTTTCTGTCATTTAATGAATCTGTGTCTATTGGAATCAGTCTTAGTAAGAACATATATGATGACCGTGGTCAAGATTTTTTTGAACAGACTCCATTGCAAGTGTTTTCCCCCTGCTTTATTAAAGTAAAATTGAGAAATAAAAATTGTAGGTATTTACAATGTACAATATGATGCTTTGCTATCTATACATTTTGAAATGATGAAATCAAGCTTATTAGCATGACCTTTTTCTCACATACCTATTTTTTTGATGAGAACTATGAAGATCTAACTTCTTATCAAATATACAGTACATTATTATGAACTATAGTAACTATAATATACAATAGATCTTCAGAACATATTCATCTTAACTGAGACTTTGTATCAGTTTAACTAGCAACTCCCCTCTTCCAGGCCCACAGCCTTTGGCAACCATCATTCTACTCTCTGTTTCTGTAAGTTTGACATTTTTAGATTCCACATATAAGTAAGACCATGAATTACAAGTGTTTCTTCCCTTTTGTTCACTAAAGGCAGAATTTCATTAAAGATAACTTGCTTGGCTAGGTAAGTGGGAGAGCAGAGCTAAGATTGAAACCTCCATCAGATTCAAATAGCTATGCTATTATTAATATTTGGCTTCCCAATATTTTCTTATCCAGTGAGTGCTGACACACCTACTATCAACACTTTAGTTCCAAAATAGTAATCCAGTTACAAAAATCAAACTAAAAGGATCTGAAGACATTGAGTTTCTTTCTCTCCTTTTTAGCACTCGACTTGTTTAAATGCTGCATCATTAATCCTAACAGAGATCTTATGTCTGTCTGGGCAACTTTTAAGCTATTCAGGAACTATATTAACTCATTCTCTAAATTGTGGTGTCTGGATTAATGAGTTATATTTACATGCATATAAAGTAATGTAAAATGCTGTGCATCAATACAATACATTTATACAATTGATTAGGCTTTCTTACTCTTGGGCTGTTTGTTACTAGATAAATTATATTAAATGATGACTTTACTCACTATTTGAGACAATGGGAAGATGAACATCTTTGAAACATAGCTCAAAATTATAACATTCAGTCAGTCACACTGTTTATTGTTACTTTAATTTTGTTCCCGAGATGGGAAGTTATTTTTCCTGATTGTTAATCCAATATTATAGCTGGGTCTCAACTCTCACAGACTCTCTAAGCCTAAATATTTAATATATTAGGCTGGTTAAAATACAAAATGGCTGAGCTACAGACTGCCAGCCTAAGGCCGCAGTTTGGATTTTTGTCTATTTTTTTTCCCTGTATATTAAACATCACAGTAGGGGCCTCTTAACAATTGGGGTTTATTGGTTATGGGATTTCTGTTCTATAGTGACAGAAAAACTCTGCACATCAATAGGTACACAGCAAAAGCCTTCTACAATGAAACCTTTTTAAATTGGGTTGCATTTTATAATATCCAAAACTGACATAGGAGGAATTAGAGTTCAGAAATTTACCCTCAAAATTTAGAATTGGATTAGTTACTAGTACTACTAAATTCTTTTACCTTATTCATTTCCAAAATGATTATAAACATATATTATTATGGCAGCTCTCCTCCAAAGAGCCTAAGGCACTTTGTAAAGAATAATTCTCTCCTTGCCTCTGGGTAAAGGGGAGGAAGCTTAACAGAAACCACTCTCACCCTAGCTCTATTCCATAGTCTCAATGACCTAAGTAATATAATGGAAAATCTGGATTTCCAACCCCATAAGCCAGGGGTCCCCAAACTACGGCCCGTGGGCCGCATGCAGCCCCCTAAGGCCATTTATCCGGCCCTCGCCACACTTCAGGAAAGGGCACCTTTTTCATTGGTGGTCAGTGAGAGGTGCACAGTATGTGGCGGCACCACATCGCTCACGTACAGTACTACTTCTGGTGACAGGGGACACACGCATCACGGCTCTGGAAGCGCGTCATATGACGCACATCCAGTCTGCAGCTGCGGCACCCCACATCACTGGAAGCAGTGTGAAATAACAGCAGAAGTAGGAAGAAAGGCAAAGCACTATAACCATTACTACTCAGTACAATGGTCCCCAACAACCCCTATAACCTCCCGTTGCCCAAAAGTCTCCCCCCACATTACTACACACCACGTTTCCCCTATTATAAGACCCTGTCTTATATTAATTTTACCCCCAAAAGACGGGGGCTGTCTTATTTTTAGGAGGTGTCTTATAATAGGAGAAACATGCAGCAGTGGGCTTCCCACAGAAGAGGCCCATCGCTGCTGCGGATGTCCAGGACGCTGTATACACGGTGTCACAGGCTGATCACCGCCATCCCTGTATACAGCACTGGAGGCGGTGCTGGGCCTGTGACACTCTATACCGCTGTCTGGGATAGTGGAGGAAGCAGCAGCGCTGGCTGTGAAGGGTGTCACACCTTGCATAGTCCGGCCCTCCAACGGTCTGAGGGACAGTGAACTGGCCCCCTGTGTAAAAAGTTTGGGGACCCCTGCCATACGCCAATGGTTATGCATTAAATCAAACATATTCCAGTACTATATAATTACATGAACCCGATACACTGAAAAAGTAAGATATAAATTATTTATTAATATTATTAAGTGTTTTAGGAAAGGTAGTTTTGCATGAGTGTTTAAAAGCTCAGGTTCTCTTTTCAGATTGCCTTGAATTTGAATTCAGGGACCATAAAAATAGTTTGGGTACATTAATTACAGTGAATATAGATGAGGTCATGTCTCTCTCTCACCCCTCGTTTTCCCTTCATTATTCCCAATTCTCCTTGTTTCTTTATAAGGAACAATATGAAGAAACACTCTACCATGCATCACAGTGGAGTTGGTGCAGCATTCCAGTGAACCCAACTTCTAATTACAGCTCTGCGTCCAAACCAACTGCATAATCCTGCTTCGGTTCAATAAGGGGGTTGGGCTAGGCCACTAAATATTTGTTTACTTTGAGACTAGATGGGAACAAATTTAACAAGGTTTTTCTTTGTTCGTTCTGAACCTGTGCTACCCATCTACTTAAACAGGCTCTGGAAATATTGCTCACCTGCATCCCACGGAATACTCATTCACATTTTGTCTGGGAATGAATGGCAAGAAAACACATTATTTTTGTAATTTGCGCGTAAACCAGACTCTTCCAGTAGTAGAAAATTTTGTAACTTAAATAAAATTAAATTTAATATGTGTTTTTACATTTAAGGAGTATGCTCCTTCCAGTGGTTAAAAAAAATTGTAACTTAATTAAATGCATTCATATTCCCATTCTAGGTCTGAACAAAATTTCTAATTCTGAAACTGTCTTTCCATATGTATGTATGTATTATTAATACCAAGAGTGATATCTTTACTGTTGTTTTTTTTTTCCAGCTTGTGATTGAGTTTTACTAAAATCTCTGTCATACCTACTCCTATTGTTTAGCTGTGGCTCTTTCAGCTTTATTTCCCCTATCTTTTATAAATAAAATGTGATCCTTAAGAATGAAATATTATTAATGCTGTTTTATTCGACTGAAGGCAGCACAATATTTCATAGGCATGTCTTATAATGAATGAAATACAGCCACACAGAGATGTCCACAAAGCAAACACATAACACAGAAACATGTATTCAAACTGAGGATGGAATGCTGAACAGGAATTCTAGTCATTATATTTTGTAATTTTGTTTTCCCTTTTGCCACTAACCTGGGACAAATGATTTAATGTTGTGTCTTAATCTTTCATTTGTAGAGTAAAACCAATATCAAACTTGTTTAAACTGCAAGATGGGAGTTGGTGCTGCACAACTTTGGCATTGGTAAATCATATTCTTAGTAAACCTGAAAACAGTCTCAATCTTGAAGCAGTTAAACCTGGGGATAATCGTTTACCTTATCCAAGAGATATTCATTCGTAAAACTAAACTATGAATATCAGTGGACACATATATGAAGAAATATATTGTGGACAAGTACAGGGGACAAAAGGGAGGCCTAAATATACCATACCACAAAGCAGAAGATGATGATGTGTGCTTCAACACTAGCATTAAGTTCTACAGGAATTGACAGGTAGAAGGCTCATGGAACAATTTTACTATCTCACTGGCAATGTAACCAGAATTACCTGAATTGGCAAATTAAAGGAGTAAATTATCAAATATCGAATACTGCAAAAAATTAGGTAATATTGTACTTTCCCAAAGATACTTCTTGATATATGGGTTACATGTTAGATGGCCATGTACTTTATTTTTCAAAACAGGGACACTTTTGAGAGTGAAAGGAGACATACTCATTACTCTGGATAACAGGTATAAACTAAGACTATCTCGGGCAATCTGGGATGCAGTGTTAAGTTTGAAACTGGACAGAGTTAGGAAACATTAACGTACTTGCAAGCTAACAAATTAGCCTGCCACAGTATGTCTGTATATGTGCATACTTGTATGTGTGTATGCACAAATTTATGTGTGTGTGCATGCATTTACACTCTTAACAGAAATACGAGACCTCTAGTCAGATCAGAAAATAGATTTCTTATCTCTCTTAATAGAGCATCTTGTGTCAATTCCCATACTCCTATTCCCCCTGTGGCAATTTTGCGAGAGCCAGATATACCTGCTCAGGTAGCACAAGAGAGAACACCACATTGTGAAACTCAGAACTTACATAGACCAGCTGGCATGCCTGCACATCCTCTTTGCTGGCGAGAGAAAGAAAGAGTTAGAGAGATAGAGATAGAGATACCTTTGCTCTGGAATGTGAACCAATTCTATTTGGGGAAAAAAGAGGAAGATGTCTACTTCATCACCTTCACCACTCTGGAATGTAAATGAGTGGCTCCGAGGAACTAAATCTCTATGGGTCTCTGGAGGTATATAGCTTTAGGATTGCTATTCAATTATCTGTTTGTTTGTTTGTTTGTTTTGTTTTTGTTTTTTGCTTTTTGTTTTTTTGTTGAAGTTTTACTTGTTGCCCAGGCTGGAGTGCAGTGGCGCAATCTTGGCTCACTGCAGGCTCTACCTCCCGGGTTCCAGCGATTCTCTTGCCACAGTCTCCCAGGTAGCTGGGATTACAGGCATGCACCACCACACCTGGCTAATTTTTGTATTTTTAGTAGAGACAGGGTTTTGCCATGTTGGCCAGGCTGGTCTTGAACTCCTGATCTCAAGTGATATGCTCTCCTCAGCCTCCAAAAGTGCTAGGATTACAGGCATGAGCCACTGAGCCCAGCTCCAATTATCTGTTAACCCAGGTGCCAGTGCTCTTTGCTCAGAAACATTACAGCATTTATGAAACACTGTCTACCAACAAGTCTCTCACCCTACTTTAATGCTGGGTGCATGACAGTCTTTTAAAAACCAAAGACAGTTACATTAAGTTCAGAATTTTTGGTGAAACCTAATCCTTCCCTAGATTTCTCAGATAGCCTATTTGGGGCTAATTTATGTATTTATATCTGAGTTGCACATCCAGAGTGAATCCAGTTGAATTCCCCACAGATTTCTGGGATGAGAAACATAGGCATTAGGTCTATTTTTGGTAGTAAACTACAGAAATCTAATTTGAGCTAGCTTAAGCCCCCAAAATAGAATTTGTTATAAGGCCATTGGGTGTCAGAAAACCTAAGGGAAAGATGAGCTGAAATGAAGGTTTCTGCTTCTCTGCATCTTTTTCCTGGTGCTTCTGCCTCATTCTTCTTTCTCACTGCAGATCACCTCCCTTTGTGTCTCTGTTTATATAGCTTAATATGTAAAATAAAGAATACTTTCATTTCAAAAAGTCCTCACATAGCTTTTAATGCATATTTTACATATCTCTCTGTCTTAGGCTTTGTGGCAAGAAACAAAGATTCAATCAAATTACCTCTCTTGTTATTACATTCGTGCAATAACAAGAGAGGCCATGTGGAGCTTAAAAAAAGCAAGAGTCATGAGTTTCTAAAAGTCAGACTCTAACACTGAGTCAGAAGCTGGAACTGGGTTAACTTTCAGCACCTAGGAGATTAGATTTTGTTCATCTTTTGTGTTTAACGTAATACAGAAGCTCACTCTGCTCCTCCTACAGCTAGTACTGGTGCTACCCAACAAAAGCCATGTTACCATGAGGCCATCTTTATGAACTTTCCCACCAGAGCACCCTGGCCTCCCTTGTATGTTTCCAGCTTCTGGTAAGAACTACTCAAGTCTCCTTTCAGTGGCACGTTTAGGATTTCTGTATGGGTGAGACTCAAGGGCAGGCATGAGGTTTGAAAATTGCCTGTTTTTTTTTTTTTTTTTTTGTTTGTTTGTTTGTTTGTTTTTTAAAGGAATTGAGGTGGAAAGTGATAAAGATTAAGGAGTAGGAATGAGCCTTTTTCCCAAGCCAATGTCAGGTCTAAAAATGTACACATTTTTGAAAGAGAAAATTTGATTGGAATGGAAAGTGGCTGTCATCTCTGTTTGGGCAGGGCTTTTGCACTGTCCTCAGGTCATGTGCTCCCTCCCTGACCTAATTAGGAATGTCCAGAGAGGCATGGTCACATGGCATAGCTCAGGATTACTCCCATAGAAGGAGTTGCCTGGACCATATTACCGAGGGTTCCTGTATCATCACCGTTGGTGTTCCTCTGATTAAAGCAGAGGGAAGCTTATTTGTAAGAGCACCAAGTCATAAACCTGAACCCCAGCTCTATGGTTTGAAGGGTTGGTGACTGTAGACAAGTTATTTCCTGTCTGTGAGGCTCCATTTTCTTGTCTTCAAGATGGAGACACTAACCCCAACTGAGACCGGTAGTGAAGACAAAACGAGACAGTGGATATAAAAGAATTTTGTGGTTGGTAAAGCCGTGTGAAAGTAAAGGGTTAACATTTGCAGCCGGTCGCGGTGGCTCAAGCCTGTAATCCCAGCACTTTGGGAGGCTGAGGTGGGTGGATCACGAGGTCGAGAGATCGAGACCATCCTGGTCAACATGGTGAAACCCCGTCTCTACTAAAAATACAAAAAATTACCTGGGCATGGTGGCGCGTGCCTGTAATCCCAGTTACTCAGGAGGCTGAGGCAGGAGAATTGCTTGAACCCAGGAGGCAGAGGTTGCGGTGAGCCGAGATCGCGCCATTGCAATCCAGCCTGGGTAACAAGAGCGAAACTCCGTCTCAAAAAAAAAAAAAAAACAAAAAAAAAACATTTGCAGTGCTGTAAAACTTTCAGAAGACTTGAGTAATATTAATAATTAAATAGCCAACACATCCTGAATGCTTCTGTTCAAAAAAGATTGTGCATATTATTGTAATTAGTCATCATAATTACTCTACGGGTTACATACTATTATTGTTTCTATTTTCAGATGACAAATCTAACGTACATGGAGGTTAAGTAACTTGCCTAAAGTCACACAGCCAGTAAGTAAAGTTAGGATTTAAACCCAGATGGTCTGGCTCCAAAACCAGTACTCTGTTCTACCTAGGTCTCTAAGACTCTAACAAAGTTTCATGATAACAAACTGCACAAAAATATAAATTAATCTATAAGGTAGAAAAATCAACTTCTTGCACTGTCCTAAGGAGGTAGTGATAACCTTAAGAAACTGATTTTTGTATGAGAAGAGAATCTACTTTATATACAATGAATCTGGCCAAAGTTGTGCCACTTGCTGGTTTAAAAGATTACTTTCATTGATTTTTTTGTTTTCACATTTATACTAGGAGGGCCTCCTCACTCTGTCAGAAATGCTCATAGGTGTTAGTGAACACTGGTGGGTGAGTTTCTGGATTAAAGAAGTGCTATGCCAACAAATTAAATCTTGATCTTTTGTAAAGAAAATAGCTCTATAATTGTTAACTCTTTTTGTTAAGAAATTCAGTTCCCTTCAACCATAAGCGATCATATGGTTGAAGTGATAATAACCCATACAAACATTGATTTTTCTGAATTCCACAGTTTTTTAATTTCCCTAGTTAATATCTTGATGTATACATACAAATTTTCTGAAAATAACACAGAAATATTCTACTCTTCCAAACTGGTTCCAGAATTATTATGCAGCTTTTTATAATTGAAAGGTTAGATGGACAATTATTTTGTTCGTTTTACATTTATTTATTCATTTAAAAATTAAAATATATTTCATATTAATACACAGTTATGTTTAAGTAAAGGGGTCTAAAAACTTCGCATGATTCTCACTGTCCATGAAGATCTAGTACAAAAGTGGTAAGAAAACACTGGTGAATAGTAATTCACTACTATTGTTATTGTTTTAATAGCTAACAATCATCACAGGTTTACTATGTTTTAGGCAGTGTTTTAAATCTTTTTGTGTGTAATTCTTTTAATCTGCACTGCTTTAAATCATTGGTGTAACAGAGATTACTAGTTTTCCCCCCAATTTCTGTTCTCCCATCTTGCTATAGTGATAAAGTTTTAGCAAGGCATGTGGCATCTCTTGAAACTAAATGTGGCCACTGACTAGGTTCTGGTCAATGGGATTGTGAGTGGGAGTGATGTGGGCACTTCTGGTTCATACTTCTAAAGGAAATTAGGACTTTCCCTTTTTTCTTATCCTCTTCTGCTGACTAGAATGCAGATATCCTGGTGGGAGCTGAAGTAGCCATCATGGTTCAGGAGATGGAAGCCACCTTTTGAGAGAGCAGAAGTAAAAAGACACAATAAATCAAACTCCACAGAATCATGGTGCCACCTTACCAGCCCTGGACTCCTATATTGAAGGGAAGCAAACTTCAATTCATTTAAGTGGCTATTATTTTTGTTCTTATTATTATAAAGCCAAACCACTACTGTAACTACTGAAGTTGATGTCATCATTAGTCTCATTTTAAAGATGGACAAACTGAGACACACAGAAATTAAGTGATGGAGTGGCAGAGCCAGGTTTGAACTAGAGAATCTGGCTCCAGAGTCTTCCCTGTTAACCACAGCCCTCTATTTTTCTGATAAGATGCCATGCACATTTGTGATTAATTAATTTTAACACGTGATTTTCTGCCATTTGTGACTTAGGGATGGGAAAGTCAGAAGGTATTTTTGTTTGTTTTTGTTTTTTATGCCTTTCCGCATTTTGTATCAGTGATCAGGTTGAAATCAATATGGATGTGTCTAGATTCATTCAGCTAAAGATGGTGAGGCTGATAATGGAACCAGAAACAGGGTGGCACAAGTGATGATGTGCAGAAGATAAGGATGGGGAGGTAATGAAATTAAGATGAGAATGTGACTAATGAAGGCCAATTTCTGCACAGCTGATATGGAAAGCAAATACCGTAGCAAGTGTGTGATAAAGCATAAGGAGATAAAGTATTTTCACATCAGTGACAGATATGACCCTATGTCAGGTGCAATCAAGATTGCTTGGCATCTTGCAGCTGGTCCTACTGGCCAGCAGGTTCCCTGGGAGAAAAATGATCCTGCAGCCTAAAGGAACACGTAATGTTCTGGAAACTTGAGTTTCAGTGTGATCCTCTCCACAGCAATCTTTTCAGCTTTAGGCCTTCCTGGGAAGCCTCAGAGCAGCATCTCCTACAGCTTCGTTAAAGATACTGTTTCACTCACCTGTCTATCCTGGCTTCTCCTTCTGTCAGCTTTTTGGCAGCAAAGACAGGATAACCCTTGGTATTACAAAGGTATGATGCTTAAAATTGGAAGACTCTGAAATCATCTCAAATTGACTCCTCACTTTTCATATAGGTTGACCTAAATTTCATGTGAGAACAGAGATTCTTCCTCTTACCACATAATTTTTGAGCAAGTGCTTCACTTTTCTCTATTTCATTTTCCTTAGGTGTGAACAAAAGACTTGAACTAAGTGAGTGCTGAGGGCATTTACAGAAATAGCCTTCCATGGTTTGCCCTTCTTCATAGCTTTGAATTTCCAAACCACTGAAAAAGAAGTCACAAACCATGCATTTTCTTTAATACATCCTTACTTTTCACTGCCTCAGTCACTTAAATAATGGGAAGTTTTGTGTGTTCATGCCTTTGTCTAAGAAATCATGAAAGAGGAAGTGTCTCATTAAGAAAGGTGACTTGTATTTACTTACACTATGATTAAGGCAAAAAGACAATTCCATCTTTAGGAAAGTGGAGTTGTTCCAGGGAGAACAATGAGAAGATGCATCTGGAATCCATATTTCTGCCCTCTAGGCTTGCTCTCTCATTGAAAGGAGAATTTCCTAACTTCTAGCTTCATAAACATTGCTCTAGGAGAGAAGTAGTAATGACCCTCACTGCAAAGAATGCAATGCAATTCAGAATATGCTTGATGCAAATCATCATCAAGTTGGTAGTGCTTTACCCTTGGCAAAATGTTCTCACAGTACAAGGCCCCCTGCCCAATGTGGGCAAAACACAGTGAATAAAATATGATCCCTGCTTAGAAGGGGCCTATAATCCAGGGTAGAAAATAGATAAGTGCCTAAATAATTCTAACTCAAGACAGACTCCCAATTTACGCTTTATTAGAGGTACAAAGAAAATAATAGCAGAACAGCAGAGGGAAAGGTTACTTCCCATAGAGTTATAAATGAAAGATTCTTGAAAAAAGTGAGAACTTGTCAAGGCTATTGCTAATAGCAAACATAATTGGTTACTTTACCTATTTCTTTAATTCCTTTCAATTTTTACAATAACCCAAATGAGGAAGTACAACATGAAGAAAAACTTTGAAAATGCAGGAAATTTGCTGTCTTATGTAGACAGGACATTCTCTGGCGTGAATAGCAGCATCAACCCCTTCTACCTAAGGTTGATGCTGCTATTCACCCCACAGAAATCCACAAAGTTGTCTGTGTGAGAAGCATCTAGATTATAGAGCACTTCCTATAATTGGAGAGTGTGCCCAGTGACTTTTGATTTGTGGGCACATTAAGTTTTATGCATGCTTCAATCTATATTTTAAGTTGATCTATATCATGACATGCCTATCAATAGTAGTCATTTTAGTATAAAGAGAATATGTGATTTTTTTCCTTTTATTTATTTTCCAAATACGATTTAAGGTATGCCTTTAATAGAGATAGAAAATAATAAAAAGAAATAAGAATAGTGACAGTAAAAGCAAGAGAGTGAGACATGAAGATGTTTTTCATATATAGTTTTCTTACATTTCATTTTTGTGGGTGACTGAATGTATTGCAGTTCTTATCTTGATCCTTGAGAGTGCATATTGTTATTAGCAGACACTGTCAGCTGGTGAAAAGGGCACAGATCCGGAGACTTACGGAGCTTAGGTTTTAAACCTGGCACTCTTGCAAAAAGAAAAAAGATATAAAAAAATCTTTTGGTAATATGCAGTTATGTGTATCCCTCCATCTTTCTTCTTCACTATAGTTCTGTGTTTTTTGAGATGGAGTCTCACTCTGTTGCCAGCCTGGAGTGCAGTGACGCGATCTCGGCTCACTGCAACCTCTGCCCCCCAGGTTCAAGCGGTTCTCCTGCCTCTCACCTCGAGTAGCTGGGACTACAGGCGCGTGCCACCATGTCCAGCTAATTTTCATATTTTTAGTAGAGATGGGGTTTCACCATGTTGGCCAGGATGGTCTGGATCCCTTGACTTCGCGATCCGCCCACCTTGGCCTCCCAAAATGCTGGGATTACAGGCGTGAGCCACCGCGCCTGGCCAGTTCTGTGATCTTAATAAGCCTTTTAAACTCAGCCTCAGGTAGCTCTTCTGTTGAGTGGTCATTTCCCTCATCAAGTGATTGAACAACATTGGTAAACATATAATCCGTTATTTATTTTAGCTATCTAAAAAATATTTTTAGGCTCCTCCCCCCAACTGCAGCCCCTGGGACCAGGGTTGCTCCATCTGTGCTCCGTCTCACAATGACTTCTACAGCTGTCTCCAGTCGTCCGCAACCTCGTCCTCCCGGGACCTGCGCGGCGGCTCCATACATTTTGGGCCGCGCGTCGCGTTTCGCGCGCTCAGCATGCACCGTGGGTTCCCGCGGCCGTGACGTATCTGCGTCCTCCGCCTGCTTCGTGTCCTGGTCCTCCTCGGGGGGCTACGGCGGCGTCCTGGCCGCGTCCGACGGGCTGCTGGAGGGCAAGGAGCTCACCAGGCAGAACGTCAAGGACCGCCTGGCCTCTTACCTGGACAAGGTGCGCGCCCTGGCGGCGGCCAACGGCGAACTGGAGGTGAAGATCCGCAACTTGAGACTACAGCCACTACTACAAGACCATCCAGGACTTGCGGGACAAGATTCTTGGTGCCACCATTGAGAACTCCAGGATTGTCCTGCAGACCGACAGCGTCCATCTAGCTGCAGATGACTTGCGAACCAAGTTGGAGACGGAGCAGGCTCTGTGCATGAGCGTGGAGGTCGACATCAATGGCATGCGCAGGGTGCTGGACGAACTGACCCTGGCCACGACCGACCTGGAGATGCAGATCGAAGGCCTGAAGGAATAGCTGGCCTACCTGTAGAAGAACCATGAGGAGGAAATCAGTGCGCTGAGGGTCAAAGGGGGAGGCCAGGTCAATGTGGAGATGGATTCGGCTCCGGACACCGATCTCACCAAAATCCTGAGTGACATGCGAAGCCAATATGAGGTCATGGCCGAGAAGAACTGGAAGGATGCTGAAGCCTGGTTCACCAGCCGGACCGAATAATTAAACCGGTAGGTCGCTGGCCACATGGAGCAGCTCCAGATGAGCAGGTCCGAGGTCGCTGACCTGTGGCTCACTCTCCAGGGTCTTGAGATGGAGCTGCAGTCACAGCTGACCATGAAAGCCGCCTTGGAAGGTACACTGGCAGAAACCGAGGCTCCCTCTGGAGCCCAGCTGGTGCAGATCCAGGCGCTGATCAGCGGTAATGAAGCCAGCTGGGCGATGTTCAAGCAGCAGAATCAGGAGTACCAGCGGCTCATGGACATCAAATGACGGCTGGAGCAGGAGATCACCACCTAACGCAGCTTGGTCAAGGGTCAGGAAGATCACACTACAACAGCCTGTCCACCTCCAAGGTCCTCTGAGGCTACAGGCCCTGGGGCTTCTGCTGTCCTTCGGAGGGTGTCTCCTGGGTAGGGGGGTGGGAAGGAAGGGACCCTTACTCCCAGCTCTTCCCCTGACCTGCCAATAAAATTTTATGGTCCAAGGAATCTCCACACACACACACACACACACACACACACACACACACACGTTTATATTATATAAAAATATACTATAAAAAATATATATCTACGAAACATAAATATATATAAAAACAACACATGATCATTGTAAAAATGTGGAAAACACAGCAAACTAATCAGAAATTCATAAATATCACCCCTGACTTTACCACCCAGTGAGATCCACATTACTTGCACTTTGTTGAATCTACTTCCCATTTGTTTCTCCATTACACACTAAGAAAGGTAAAAGCAAGGAATCCATCTTTATCCTACTCAATGATCCTGGTCATTCACTTAACACACATGTTGAATGGATAGGATATAAGCATGGTTTCCTTATTATCTTTTTTTTTTTTTTTGAGATGGAGTCTTGCTCTGTTACCTAGGCTGGAAAGCAGTGGCATGATGTCAACTCACTGCAACCTTCGCCTCCCAGCTTCAAGCAATTCTCCTGCCTCAGCCTCCCGAGTAGCTGAGATTACAGGCACACCACCATGCCTAGCTAGTTTTTGAATTTTTAGTAGAGTCCGGGTTTTGCCATGTTGGCCAGGCTGGTCTTGAACTCCTAACCTCAGGTGATCCACTCGCCTCAGCCTCCCAAACTGCTGGGATTACAGGTGTGACCCGTCGCACCTGGCTGTTTCCTTATTATCTTTTTCAAAACTCTCTTGTGACTCAGGCTGAATTTATTCCATGCCTTAAAAATAGGTCTTCTCAAAACTTGGTACCTCTTGTTTTTTTTCAGGGCCTGCTCCTGTTTACCTTTTAGTCTCCCAATTATCTTGTGAGGCTTCTAGGACAGACTTCCCCTGCTCTGGTGCATACTTGTAGAATGATAGACTGGTGGATGTAGACAGGCCCAGGGAATCTTCTGTTCTCTTCTTTAGTTTCCAAGAGGGAAATCCAAGGCATCCAGAAGGAACTAGATCAAAGTTATAGAGAAGGTTCTTAGTGGACACTGGACTCATCTTGAAAGTCCTATATCCCTCACCCCAGAACAGAACATTTAGAACCTGATGATATAGTCAGTCTTGAGATATTCCTGTCCTTGTGTAGAGAAGTCAACTAGAGTTTAATTTGTATCTCTACTTCAACTTATGAGGCATTTCTTTGCTAATACAAGGTCTGATTTAGATTTTGTAGGCTTTCCTCCCCACTAACACTACAAAGAAGACTCCTTACGAAGACTCGTAACTGTCACATTGGTCTCTGTTGACCTTAAGTTTACCTCTCAGAATACTCTGAGGTGCTTCATTTGCATTCCTTCATTCTTATTTTTCTGTTTTTAGTATTACATGTTCTGTCATCTATATGCATTTTTTTGAGCATAGCCTTTAATGTAGGAATACAGGAAAATCTGAAGAAGCCCAGTCAGCAGCCATGTTACATAGTAATTCATGTTAGTGCTTGAAATTATTGTGTCAATTTTAATGGAATTGATATAGTTCTGGTATAAATCTGTGTTGTTTTAGTGCTCAGCTCTACAAAAACTTCCCTTTTACAATAAGAAACATTCACGTTATGAGAGATAATCCTCTGAAGTATATTTTCAGTGTGGAAAGGCAGGGAGAGTCCATCTTTCATTCATCCTGAGTCTTCTGTCAATTGCCTCCTGTGAAGAGGCCAGTTGCTCAGTGATCAAGATTACAGGCTTGATTCTCAAGGCCCAGGAGCAGCTAAGCGCGTTTAAACGCACACTTTGGGTGCTAAACAAACCACACAGTAATTCTGGGAGAGTTTTAGAAACATTTCTGCTTTGCAAAGTGCTTTAATCACACGATCTCCCATTTTTGTTTCTTTGTTATGCATTTTTTGCTTCTGATTATTTTAATTTACAAATCAAAACTATATTTTTATGGTACACAACATGATGTTTTGAAATATGTATATATTGTGAAATGGCTAAATCAAGCTAATTAACATATGCATTACCCCACATATTTATTAACTTGTGGTGAGAATACTTGAAATTCACTCTCAGCAATTTTCAAATACACAATACATTGTTATTAATTATAGTCACCATGTTGTACACAAGCAGCCGCTTCAATAAATGATGTTGGAAAACTGAATAGTTTTAGACCTTTATCTCACACTATATACAAAAATTAACTCAATAATAAAGACTTAAATGTAAGATCCGAAACGGTAAAGCTACTAGGAAAGAAATTACGTTTCTAAGAATTTTTGTTCAATTTTTGTATTACTTTTCAATACGCTGCACTTCCATGTGATACGTGCATATCGTCAGTACTGCATTCAAGTGTCAGGAAATTATAAAGTAAGGGGATATATATTAAGGGCCACATATCTTCAAACACATTATGCCCTTCAAATTACTTCCTCTCAATCCTAGCAATGACCAAAATTAATTTTCATATGTAATGGGCGCTTTAAAAATAAAAGAGATACACAACAAAAGAAAACAAATGGGAAGAATGGGACGATGTCTCTCTTAGCAGCAGGAAGCAGTTGCAACACGACTGTGACCATACAACATCAACTCCAGCAGCTGCCGACTCGCTAGCCAGGCGCGCCGGTGGTCGCCAGGCGCCCCCATTGCGCTTGCGCGTAGCGGCGGCGTTCCAAGGAACCCAGGCCGGCCGGGCGCTCTTCCCGTCCCAGTTTATCTAGGATCCTGCGCTCGCGCTGGCGCCGCCCCACCGTAGCTTTCCAGCGTCGTTTTTTAGCCCGTGGTGTTCGCGCAGCGAAGAGACAATGGGGAAGGTAGTAAGTGGGGGTGGCGGCGGCAGCCTAAGAGGCAGAAGGGACGAAAGGGACTAGGCCTGCGAGAGATCCCCATGGAAGGACTTCCATTTTATGCCTGCAGACCTAGGGAAGCCGGTATTTCTCAGGGTGGAACTGCGGAGCGCCCTCCCCAAAGCGCGGAGGACAGGAAGCACCAGACACAGGAGGTACCGCGGGCCCATTTCCCGCTCGCCACCGGAGTTCAGTTCCACAGAATTCGAACCCCGCTTCCAAGAACCCACCACTGGCCCCTCTGGTTGGTTATTATGATTCACTAGTTTTCTGTTTAAAACCTGCAGAATTTTCGCATTGTCGGCACTTCTAGAATTTCCGGTAACGTTATGGAACCTCCATGACCAACCTACCTACCACTCAGCCCCTTATTTGTAGCGTCGTCAAATACAAGATGCTTTAAAATCCTCGAAAACATGGCTGGCTCTTTGAACGCATTTGGGGCATCCCCTTTCTAGTACTGGTGTGTTAGACTTACTGTCAAAAATACAATACAATGCAGTGTAAAAATATTGGTTATTATTTAGTCTTTTTCCCCCTCAGTAGTATACAGCATGAATCACAGGAGCATAGATCTGGAATTTTAACCTTGTTAATTAACAATTTCCTCATCACTTCTGTGAGTCACCATCATGTGAAAACTGCTGAGAGTTAGACATAAGGCACAATGTAACACACCTTTTCTTTTCTTTTTTTTTTTTTTTTTGAGACGGAGTTTCGCTCTTGTTACCCAGGCTGGAGTGCAATGGCGCGATCTCGGCTCACCGCAACCTCCGCCTCCTGGGTTCAGGCAATTCTCCTGCCTCAGCCTCCTGAGTAGCTGAGATTACAAGCAGGCACCACCATGCCCAGCTAATTTTTTGTGTTTTTAGTAGAGACGGGGTTTCATCATGTTGACCAGGATGGTCTCGATCTCTTGACCTCGTGATCCACCCGCCTCGGCCTCCCAAAGTGCTGGGATTACAGGCTTGAGCCACCGCGCCCGGCCAGTAACACACCTTTTCTAAATGGAGATGCCAATGTCCTCCTTCCCACCCATCCCAATTTCTCTGGTGATTAATGGGTAAGAATTTAAAACCTTGTAACTATTAGTGATGGGAACTCGTGAAAAAAGTTGCTAATTTGAATTGGTTTGGTGCTCTGTCAATTCAGCTAATTAGCAAAATAATAATACAGATAATGCTGAAATGTAACTTTTGATGCCATACAATAGAAGACTGTGGGCCAGGGTAAGATATTTAAAGAAAGGGCCTGGAGTTTCCAGCTCCCCTCCCTCTCCCTGAAGAGAAGTTCAGCTGAAGGTATCCCACTGTCTGCCCATCTTAGTAGGTGACATTTGGGGAGGCCCCCTTACAGGGGCTGTGAGATTCCAAGGGACCTCCTGCCCGGGGTTAGCTTCCACCTAACAGTCATTTCACTGTTCAGTGCCCCTTGTAACTTCTCTTGCTGACCATAGGGCTTGGCCCATCTTCTCAGGCTTCCTGGAGCAGAAAAGGCATGAATGTTCCAGCTTCTGTCCTGTGTCCAAACAACTGTCCTGATACTTTAAATATTTTGAAGACTTCCACCCTCATCATATAAATTATAGAAATTGGAACAATTCTACGTCCAACTACATCCTTGGGTTTGAATTCTGGCCCCATCACTTAACAGCTGTGAAAGTTTGGACAAGTTATGAAATCATTTCAAGCTTATTTTCTACATTTGTAAAATGGCAATAGTAACAGTGCCTGTTTCCTAATGTTGTGGTGAAAACTGAATAAGATGTTACATGTAAAGCCCTGATACATGGGCTATTAATAAGTATTATTTCCTTTATTTTGTTTTTTGCTTCTCTTCCTAAGACCTGTGTTATTTTGGACACAGTTCATTCATCAAATGGGAAGGGCAAGTAATAGTAGAATCTATTGTTGGTGTTGTTGTGAAGATTACATTAATGAGTGAAAAGCATTTAGAACAACAAGACTGGGCTTATACTAAATGGTAAAGAATGTTAACTAACTTTATTCCATTCATTGATGTTTAGATCTAGACCCTTAATTAACGGTGGACACAGAAGGAACACAGAGTCAGTTCTCTTTTCTGTTTTCTGTGTGTTTAGTGGTGAAGAAAGGAGCACACAGACTTCCTTCAAAAACTCCGACTGCTGCTTTCTCTTCAGTGTCTACTATCTACTTCCAGACTGCTTTCCAGGTTCTACCACAAGGTCTTGCTCTGACCTGAAGAGTGACTAAAGGAAGGTAGGATTAATGTTTGTTCTGGCCCTTAATTGAGGACTGGAAGACATGCAGGGGATACCTATTCTGAAGACACAGAACCATCCTAAATGTATGGTATATGGAGTGATCTTGGGCTTTTGGTGTTCTTCAGGGACACATACTTCTCCCTTCAGGCTGACTGGTCACGAAAATCTATTTTCTAGTCTTTATTACTTCAGTTTGAGGCTCTAGCACTTGCTAAATCACACAAGCTCTTGAGAGGATGTATACTGTTAAGTTTTCTGCAGTCAACATTCCTCAGTTCCTGCAGCCAGGATTGACTGAGCATCTGGTATGGAAGGTTGGGTATTAGAAGCCAGGTATATGGTGAAGAGAGCAGATCTGGTAAGTCCCCCTTTACAGACATCAAAGGCATACTTACAGCCATTTATTGGCGTTAGCTTTGCAGATTATGTAATGGTGCAGGTACAGTGAACCTAATGCTGGATTTTCATGAAGGAGATAAGGCAGATGAGAGGAGTGAAAGAATGGTACCAAAAAGGTCTTTCTTGACATTTTTTTTTCCAGCTGGATTTTTACAGCTGGCTGCCTAAATGCCAGGTAGGGAATGAAAAACATGTTTCTCTTCTGCCACTTATCTAAAGTTTCCTAATTGAACCAAAGCATATATCATATATATTTTCTACAGGAAGAACTCAGCATTTAGTCCAATGGCCTGCTGAAAGAGATAGCCCTTCACCTGGAAAATGCTGCTTCTTGCTCTTAAGGCTTAATGTCGTTCTCTATAGCTGTTTTGAAAATAGCATCACAATTGCTCACTTGGCATCAGGAATGGGGTGGTGATGGGGTTGATGAGAAAGAATGTGTTTCTACTATAAGTTAAAATATTTTTAAAATATTTGGATGTCAGATCTCCTTGGCTGCCAGATTCTTAGTTCAACTTTCTCTTTATTTTCACTAAAACTGAAGGCTTTTCTAAACACAGAAGGCAGAGTACCTCCTGACATCTAGTACTAGGTTTTTTACCCTATTGACTAATGCTTTAGGGTTAAAACAGAATATATTTTGGCCATGTGGTTATCTGAGAAAAACTTTTGGTCATGTTTAGTATGTGGAAAGAAATTTTTTATCCTTTTTTACGGATGGTGAAGAATGGAAATGAGAACCAGCTCCCTAGAAAAATCTGCAAGACGGCCTGTGGGATACAGATACTTGCCTCCTAAATGTAGGCAGACTGCTGAGTGTTTTAGATCCAGTGATTACACAATCTGTTATAACATAAATGGATATCAATTTTAAGCTAAAAATGGATTTTGCTAGTGGGTCATGTGTAACAGCTCTCTTCAAATGAAAAAAAAGTCTGATTGTAGTTAACTATGAGATATTTTAACAGACTAAAACTATAAAAAAGATTAAAGAATCTGTTTTCCGTACAGTATATCTTTCTAAACCACAACCAAAACCAAACAGCTATATGTGGATGAATTTCTTGAATAGTCCTGGGGAAGGTCCCAGTTATGCTGGTGATTATATCTGTATAGAAATAGTTGAGAACTAACACACTTATTCTCTTAAAACTGTGCTTTTACTTTCATGGAAAATAACCCATTGCACACTGAATTCGGTTGTTTGGTAGACAAGATTTTAATCAGCGCTGTTGTAGGAAAGAGTCAAATTCTTGTCAGGGCTTGGAAAAGAGGGTCTGGGGTCTGTGGATACTTCCATAAGTATACTTACCAGATTTAACATATAACACACAATATATATGGGAATTGTACAGTCTATTTGGAAATAGCAGTATTGCTAATATCCAAAGAAATGAGAGAAAGGCTTTGGCCTAAGTTCCTGGAACATTTGTGTGATTGCTGTTTTGAGTTTCAGGAATACTTCTGCAAAAGGTAAAGGGCTTTCAGAAAGACTACCTATCCCTGCTCTATAGTGGTTTAGTTAAATAATTTATAATTTTCAGTTATATTTAATTACTTTTTCATCTCACTACTCTTAAAAATGCCATCTCATATTGAATAATGACATTGTGTTTATTTGCTGGGTAGATGAGTAAAGTCAAAATAAAGGCTTTAAGTTTGCAAATGTAGAAAACTTATTTAAACAATCAAGAAAGAAAGAAAATAAGAGGACTTGATTTATTATATAGCATTTAATTATGCTATTTAAGAATGTTTTTACAAATTTGAAACAGAGTTTCCTAACCTGGGTCTGTGAACTATAGATGAATTGTTAGGCTGCACAAGGTCTGTGAATTTACTCATAAGGAGAATTTCAAATGTGTGTGCATATGTGCTCTTTGTTGGATATAGATTTTTCTCACTTACATGAGATTGCCAATGATGTTCAAGAATTTTAAGAAACCCATTTAAAAACCACCAGTTTATAGCAAACCATGCATGCCAAATTTTAAGTAAAAAAAAAAAAAAAGAATATGTAAAAGTTGTAAAAGTTGCGATAGAATTAATTTTCTCTTAAATGGCAATTTAAGGATATCTGAGAACATCTTTTCAAATAAATATTTTTCTTAAGTGATTATTACAAGCAAATAATGCATTATGCTTTCTTGGCATAATGTACTTGTTCCAATATTTAAGGCATGGAGTTTGTCACACTGAGTAGTGACATTCGTTTGTAAAATTGATAGCATGAAAAAATAGAACAAACTTGCTATCTCAGGGAACTGAATATTTGGATTATTTTATATATTGTGTAAGAAACAGAATATTTGGATTATTGTGTATATAGTATAATAAACATGGATAATATTTTAAGAAATTTAATACATATCTCTCACTTTTGATAAGTACTTCAGTTTCCAAATCACTTTCATATCCACTGTCTTGTTTGAGCTTCACAACTAACTCATGCATAGATTGTAAGAATTACAATTCTCTTGATTTTAGATTTAGCAAAGTGAGGTTGTTGCATGAGTTCACCACAGCTAATGAGTCAGATTTCGATTTAGATCTCTTGACTTCTAAAATTTTAGAGTTTTAAAATTGTAACTTATTCTTTCTCTATGTGTAACAATAGAAGCTACTATTCTTTTTTTTTTTTTTTTTTTGAGATGGAGTTTTGCACTGTGGCCCAGGCTGTAGTGTAGTGGCATGATCTCAGCTCACTGCAATCTCCACCTCCTGGGTTCAAGCAATTCTCCTGCCTCAGCCTCCTGAGTAACTGCGATTACAGGCCTGTGCTGCCATTCCCAGCTAATTTTTCTGTATTTTTAGTAGAGACAGGGTTTCATCATGTTGGCCCAGATGATCTTGATCTCCTGACCTTGTGATATGCCCGCCTCGGCCTCCCAAAGTGCTTGGGATTACAGGCGTGAGCCACCGTGCCTAGCTGAAGCTACTGTTCTTTAATAACCTAGGGGGTGCTCTCAGGATCACATGTTGATTGTTACTATGACTGTTGTTATCACTACATAGTTCAAAATAAACCTTCTCATAATTTAAGCCTTCTGATAATTTGGAGTCTAAGCATGGTGATAAACATTATCACAGGATTGTTTTCTAATAAAAGTGATTGTTAACAAAGTTCACTTTGCAAGTGGCAAGTTTCAGACTCTTTTATAGTCATATCAATAAAATCATTACTATTATCATATAGTTCCCATCTTAAGCACTCTAGCTCATATCCATATTTTGTTTATATGCCATGTATAACAAGAAAAGCTATTCATTTCTGCAAAAAGCAGTATAAAATAAATATATTTATGGAATAAGGACATTAGAAAAATGTTCAGGTGATTTACATATGGATATTCTGTATTATAAAATTTTAGGCTGTGTATGGTGGCTCACACCTGTAATCCCAGCACTTTGGGAGGCCAAGGCAGGTGGATCACAAGGTCAGGAGTTTGAGACCAGCCTGACCAGCATGGTGAAACCCCGTCTCTTCTACAAAATACAAAAATTAGCCTGATAATGGGGGCGAGTGCCTGTAATCCCAGCTACTTGGGAGGCTAAGGCAGGAGAATTGCTTGAACCTGGGAGGCAGAGGTTGCAGTGAACTGAGATCATGCCACTGTGCTCCAGCCTGGGCAATAGAGTGAGACCCTGTCTCAAAAAAAAAAAAAATTCAAAGTTTGGTTCAAAATTATTGATTGAGTGTTGAAATTATCAGGCTGTGTTGGGCTCTAGGCATACAATGGTAAATATGATGAACCCTAATACAAGTTCTCAAGGAACTTGTGTTTAATGGAGAATTGGGACTCTTTAAGATCTGGATTGTGTCAAGTGATTTTTTTTATACACAATATTTGTATAGTGAATCTATGTGAATTTATGGAAGCCAGGACATCAGGATATTGGTAGAGACCTCTTTCTACAAATTAGTTTCATGTTGTGGATAGAAGCTAGAGAGTTCATGTTTGGTCTTTCCAGATGCCTGTCCTTTGTAAAGAAGGAAACTTTTCATATTGGGGTTAATAAGTTTTCTGATATGAAGGATCTTTCAGCAGGATTTGATAAGCTCTTATGAGAGTCGTGGAGGAAAATTAAAACATAAGTGAGTAGTCATTATAAGGCAAATTACAGTTTTCTACGGATTAGAGATACCATGACTTTTGACAGACCCTTCGAACTTAATGCAGCCTTAGGTTTCTTCAACTTATTACATAAATTAAATATATTTTATCTATTTACATTACAGGATTGTGATAGCTCTCTGAGTAATTTAACAAATGTATACTAATGAATAATTTCTGAAGATTAACAATTTGCTTTCTCATTTTTGGCTTATAGTTTTATTTTCTAAAAAAAAGATAAAAAATTTATATTCCTCCCCAAACTAAAAAAAAAAGCCCAGATTTGTAATTTCTTGATAAAATCTCATTACTGTGGAAAAAAATTATTAAATATAGACTTGTTAAATTTCCCTTTGTTGTTGGCTTATTGACAATAATTGGAGGGAAAGTAACAGCCTTATTAAGTTACAATTTACATGCAGTCAAATTAATGCTTTGTAAGTGACAAATGATTTTTAGTAAATTTATAGAATTGTACACCCATCTAGTTTTAGAACCTCGTACCATCCCCAAAATATCCATTAAACACATTTATAACCACTCCTTGTTCCTCAGCCCCAGGAAACCACTGATTTGCTTACTGCTTTTATAGACTTCTTGTTACTGGAAATTTCAGACAAGTGAAATTATGCAATCTATAGTCTGTATAGTATGACTCCCTCTACTTAGCATAATGTTTTGGAGAATCATCCATGTTATAGCATTTATCAGTATTTCATTCCTTTTAATTCCTGAACAGTATTGTGTGGTATGAATATATATTTTGTTGATACATTCACTACTTTATGGGTACTGAATTGTTTTCAGTTTTTAGCTACTATGAATAATGATGTTGTGAGCATTCACATACAACTGTGTGGACATAAGTTTTCATTTCCCTTGAGGAGGTAGAAACTTTGGAGTAGAATTACTGAAATTTATAGTAAGTTCATGTTTAATTTTTTAAAAAGCTGCCATATTGTTTTTTCAAGTAGCTGTATCATTTTACATTTCTACCAGCAATGTATGATGGTCCCAGTTTTTTCACATCTTTGCCAACACTTAGCATTGTCAGTCTTTTTTATTATAACCCTTCTAGTTGATGCATAGTGGTATCTTATGTGGTTTTAATTTTCATTTTTCTAATGACTAATGATTTTGAACATCCTTTTACATGCTTATTAGCCCTTTGTATATATTATTTGGCAAAACGTTGATTCAAATTTTTTGCGTTTATTTTAATTTGGTTGCTTATCTTTTTGAGTTGTAGAACTTCTTTATGTATTCTTAATACAAGTTCTTTATCAGATATATAATTTGAAAATATTTTCTCCTGATCTGTGACTTGTCTTTCAATTTTCTTAACAGTGCTTTAGGAAGAGGAAACTTTAATTATGGTGAAGTACAATTTATTAATTTTGGTTTTAGAGATGTGGCTTTTGGAATTAAATGTAGTCACTCTTTTCCTAATCCCAGGTACCAAAGATTTTGCATGTTTTCTTTTTGAAGTTTTATACTTGTAGGTTTTACATTTATGTCTATGATTAATTTTGAATTAGTATTTGAAAATAATGTGAGGTGTTTAGAAAATTGGTCAGGAAGACACTTTTGGAGTTTAACTTGGAAAATAGTGCCGTTAGCAAGTAAATGTGTAAGAAACAAATTGCCCAAATGAGCTCTTATCTTTTCTATTATAAAATGAGGACATTCTTATTACAAAAGAAGGTTGGAAGGGATTTATGATTTGCAGCACTGGAGTAGTAGGGACCAGATGTACCCTCTAACCTGGAACAACAACAACAAAGGCAAAAATATACAAAATAATGTTTTTTAAGATACTGGACTTAAGGCAACCAAATATAGTGACCTCTGAGAGATAGGAAAATGAGGTGAACCTTATGATTTCCCCAGTTTACTGCCTTGACAGAAATTCCAGATCTTGTGCAGGGAGGGAGAAACCAAGTGGAGCCCAGCAGACACTAGGAAGACCAAAGCAATTAGAATGATTAGGAGAGACTCCTGGAAAACAGAAAGATACACAGGGAAAGAATTCTAGGTATTTGCAAACAGTCACGTACAGTTTTCAGCTAAGTACTGTTTAGTACATGAATGTGAAGAAAACTATGCTAGGCCAGAAAAAGAACTATCCAAAAGGTTTAGCTATAGCAGTTCACGTGGCTCACATCAGACCCTAAATTGTGTTTGTTCTTGCTGGACAGACTAGACATCTCATAATTCACAAAGCATTAGAGAATAATTAGCTCTAAACTAAATATGCCCTCATCCCACCTAACAAATGCAAAAAGCAAGGCCCAAAGGCCCAAGGGGATCAAACTGTTTCCAAGTAACTTAACTGTACCACAGGAAAACAAAACAAAACAAAACAAAGGCCGGGCGCGGTGGCTCAAGCCTGTAATCCCAGCACTTTGGGAGGCCGAGGCGGGTGGATAACGAGGTCGAGAGATCGAGACCATCCTGGTCAACGTGGTGAAACCCCGTCTCTACTAAAAATACAAAAAATTAGCTGGGCATGGTGGCGCGTGCCTGTAGTCCCAGCTACTCAGGAGGCTGAGGCAGGAGAATTGCTTGAACCCAGGAGGCGGAGGTTGTGGTGAGCCGAGATCGTGCCATTGCACTCCAGCCTGGGTAACAAGAGCGACACTCTGTCTCAAAAAAAAAAAACAAAAAACAAAACATTAAGTGCTATTTATAGGAAAACAAAAATATCCAGCAGCCAACAAGTGAAAATTCCTAATTCTTGAGGCCTAACAAATAATTACTGATCATGCAAAGAAGAAAGAAAATAGGACCTATGATGAGAAAAAAATTAATCTATCAAAATTGACCCAGAACTGATGTGAAAATTTTCATATGAGAACATTAAAACAGCTATTATAACTTTGTTTCATATATTTAAAAGTTAGGCAAAAATATAGACAATCTAAAGAAAAAGATCGAAGTCAAATGTCTAGAGAAGAAAACTACAATATGGGAGATAAAAAATATACAGTGGGATGGCATTATGGTAGATTACACATTGTAAAAAAAAAGATTGATGCTCTTAAAGATATAGCAATAGAAACTAACCAAAATAAAACACAGACCAAAAAAATAAAAAAAAATTATCAGTGAGTTGTGGTACAACTTCAAACAAAATCCCTGAATGTGAGGAAAGCAGAGATATCAAAAGTATTTGAAGAAAAATGGCCAAAATTTTTCCAAATTTGTTGAAGACCATGAACTGACATATCCAAGAAATTCAATCAACTTGAAACACAAGAAACAGACTACATCAAGGCATATCACAATCAAGTTGCTCAAAGCCAGAGATAAAGAGAAATATCTTAAAGGCAACCAAAGAATAAAGATACACACACACACACACGCACACACACACACACACACACACACACAACAGAGTAACAAATGTAAGTTTGACATCACTATGTCATCAGAAGCAATGGAAGCAAGAAGATAGTAACACACCGTCTTTTAAAAACTGGATGACAGCAAACAAAACAACATACAACTCTAGAATTCTATACCCATAATTCAAAATGGAGACAAAATAAAGTCCTCTTCAGACCTTCGAAAGCTAAAATAATTAATCACTGGCAGACCCTCACTACAAGAAATGTTACATAAATTCCTTCAGGAGTAAGGAAGATGGTACCGGGTAGAAATATGAATGTGTTATCTAAACAGAAGAGGAGCACCAGACACAGTAACTGTATTTATTTACATTAACTGTTAGCACCAGTCCTTTTTGATAGTTCTTTTCTTGGTCAAGTGTAGTTTCCCTGAATTCATGCAATGAACAGAAGGAGATAGCTGAATACTGGAGGGAACACTTTGCAAATATCCAGAATTTTTTCTCTGTGTATTTTTCTGCTCTCCAGTACTCTGTTCCAAGAATTCTGTGTTGTTTTCCCCAATTTAGAGAGTCTGCTGAACTCCACTTGGTTTCTTCCTCACTGCTCCATGAGCTGGAATTTCTGTCAAGGCAATGAACTAGGGCAATCATAAGGCTCACCCCATTCATTTCCTGGCTCTCACTGGTCACATATTTTGTTGCTGAAAGTCTAGTATCTTGACAACCACTGTTTTATACATTTTGCGTTTTGTTGTTATTGTTGCTCCAGGTTAGAGGGTAAATCTGGTTTCTACTATTCTGATGTTGCAAATCAGAAGTCCCTCCCAATCTTCTTTGGTAACAGGAATTTTCTCATTTTCCAATAGACAAGATAAGGGCTTATTTTAGCATACAACTTGTTCCTTACACATTTGCTTGCTAGAGATACAGTTTTTGAAGTTAGTCTCCTGAGTAGTTTTCTTGAACAGTTTTCCAAACAGTGGCAAACTATCTTTTCTTTGACCCCATTGATCCTTTTAAGAACACAATTTAATTGATAACATTCCTTTTATTATACAGTTTCAAATAGTCTTGGCAGTTTTCTTTTTATTGCTTTTCTCCTTTATGACTGGATTTTAGTCCCAGCAGAGGAGCCCCCCTCCTTTTGTCAAATATGCCTCTGGAAAAAAAGCTTTCTGGGGCTATTCTATAGATGGTTTCTTCCAGCTGCGATTTCAAATGTTGATCTGAAAGGAGAGCCTAATTTATTTGATTTCTGATTTCTATGATAGCATAAGTCTCCCTAAGCACAGTAAAGAGTTATCATAGCAGGATTTGAATTTCAAAAAAAAAAAAAAAAAAAGGAAATAGAAGATTTTTATTGAAAGCCCTTAGATCTTTTGCTTCCTTTCCAAGATTTAGAAGAGCATTTTTTTTTTTTTCATTCTCAGGGCAAAATGAAATCATTATTCCATCTTGTGATAGAGGAAGGAGTAAGAATTTAGCTAATACCTATTTAAAAATATTTCCTTTTCTTAGCATGTGTAGTCCTCAACAGATTTAGTGAGGATTACTGAGCTCTTGTTTTTATTTTTTTTTATTTTTATTTTTTTTCCTTTTGTAAAATAGGTCAGGCTCCTTAGAGGCAAGTAATTCAATAAAATAGTTGTCTAACATGTGAAGTTTAAAAGACATCTGTTTAAGAGGACTAGACAAGGGGAAAAGGGAGGAAATGACACACATACACACACACACACACACACACACACACACACACACACATACATATATCAATCACAGTTTCTGCATACAAATATGCCCACTTATTTTGTGGATGGAGACTTACTGGCAAATCCATTAGAGCTGCAGGGGTGGCCAGGGCTCTGAGCCAGGTTGCCTGGATTCAAGTCCTGGTTCTTGCCCTTATTAGCTGAGCAATCTTGGCCAAATTACATATTAAATAATTTCTGTATCTCTCCATTTCTCCAATAGTAGTTGGGGGTAGTGAAATGACCTCTTTCAATAGGTTTGATATGAGGATAATTCAAGTTAATGTTTATAAAGCACTTAGAATAATTCTTGGTATGCAAAACATACTGTGTAAGTGTCATATAAAATATGCATTTAAAAATATATTTACTGGGAAATGTAACCATTTCTTGACCCAAGAATCACCCCATATTTGGAACTGTCATTTATGCAAATGTTATGAAAGTTGAGCTCTCCTAGGAAATTTAGTTCAAATATCTGTAAAAGTACTTACATAGAAAAGACTATTGTTTCCTACACTATAGGAGCTTATAAGAAAACATTTTTAAACTCAGAAGTGTATTGAGGGCTCTCCAGGTATTAATCACAATGGAAGGCATCAAGAATTTAAAGATGAGTAAGGCTCAGGCTTCATTTAAAGAACACTGCAGTTAACAGACAAATAATTGGATCATTTAAAAATAATATACAGTTGCAGTACCAATAATGTTTCCATAGAGTACCAGGTAAGAGCACCTAATCCAGGAGTATGGGGGTAGAGGGGGCTGGGAAAATAGGTCAAAGAAAGCTACGTGGAGTTGTTGAATGTAAATCAGGCCATGAGGCAGGAAAGGGAATTCCTGGCAGAGGAAGAGAATTGCTATTGTGATCCAAAGAACAAGGTCAGTCATATGTTCAGCATTGCTGGAGCTCCTGATAGGTCACTAGGTTTTTGGGACTAGACTGAAGTTCTGAACTTTAAGATACAATTTTATTATTTTTTCCACGTAAGGTGAGTTTCAGTGTTGACTCATAATAACTAGATTCATAAGTAGCTGATTTTCAGCCATATTTCACATTATGACTATATTGGAACTTGAAATCTTGCACAATAGCCAACTGACCATATGTTCACAAAGCCTCCAATTTTTAGCCTGTTTGTTGAGCTCATTTAGGAAATCAAATTAGAGGTCAGAATACTGATCACTCAGCATCAAAATGGAACAAAGGTCATAGACGTTCCTGGGACACATTTCCGACAACCCATATTAGTGGATACTCTTCACTTTTTCAATTTGCAAATATCTCAACCTCAGTGATACCTATTGTTCCTTGAGGGTTAGAAGCAGCATCCTCTTCTGGAGACAACTGAATAAAATCTGATAATTTAGGCTTTATGGCTCTCTAGTTTTAGAATTTGTACAGGATTATGGATTTAATATACTATATTTAGGCTATTATATTATAATATGATTGATGTGTCAACAGCTTTCTCTAACACCAAATCAATAATTATGTATGTTGTTTCAAAGAAATTGTATATATTCTTGATGGCATATGATGGGTTCTTTTCTGTACAAAAAAATACAAAACCTTTCCTATCATAAGTCAGTTCTGCCATGTTGATATTCATCATCTGTTGATTTTTGTTCGATTTTAAAGGAAAATTTTCTTTATCTTCTCTCTCAATTCTGAGGCTTTTTAAATTTTGAATTTATTTTTACTTTTGTAGCTGATTGCTTACTGACTAAATACAATAGTCATTTTGACCTTTTTACTTCTAGGGCTAGGCGATGAAAGAACTGCTTAAATAAACATCTCCGGTATGCAGAGTATTAGAATTAAAGCTGGGAAATAAAAGCCAAAACACTATGAGAGAGAAAGTTATTATACTTCATTTTCAAATTTCAGAAATAGAAGAGAAACCCCAAATGTACTATATTTTCATTTATTGGATCTTTCTTCTTTAGTATGTCACCCAGGCCAAATTCATACGTTGTCCTCTTCAACACCTTTAAGTCAATACTTACCACATAAATTCATTAAAAATTGTTCATGTCTTTTGAAATTGTGTCTTGCCTTTAATAAATCAATAAATAATGATTTCTTGAGTTGAATATTGCAGTATCTATCAAAGGGGAAAGAATCATCTGTGAAAAACATCTTTGTCATTATGAATCTCATATTATTATTGGCGAGACAAGATACATACATGAGAAGATATCAGATATGTTTTTTATTAACAATCAGTAAGTACAAATTGCTTTACTAGAGAATATAATCAGTCGCATATCAAAAAAAGGTTATAACGGGTTTAGAGTACTTCAAAATCTTTAATAATTCAGGTGGGACTTGTGGTGAATCTTAAAGCATGGATAGATTAACCAAGAAGTGGCACAAAGGACATACTAGAAAATGACGAGCTTGAGAACAAGCAGAGATAGGAATGAATGTGTGTTTGTGTGTGTGTGTGTGTGTCTGTTTTCAAGAACAGGCTATAATAAATATCCCTATTGGGAGAAAGACTGTTCCTGTTCTGAAAGACAGGTGAATATATTTGAATATGTAAAAATAGCTACCATTTATAAAGTGCTTACAATGCTAAGTGACCTACATAAATTATCTCTCTTAATCCTTAACCAAAAACCAGTGAGGTACCAGTGAAGCACCATTTTCATCCCCATTTTATTTATGAGGAAGCTGGGGCTTAGTGCCTAAGGTCACACAGCCAAAGAACAGTGGAGCCAAAATTGGTGCTTAGAAAGTTGGACTGCTGAGCTGGGCGCTGTGGCGCGTGCCTGTAGTCCCAGCTACTCGGGAGACTGAGGTGGGAGGATCGCTTGAGCCCAGGAGCTCTGGGCTGCAGTGCGCTATGCTGATCGGGTGTCTGCACTAAATTTGGCATCAATATGGTGACCTCCTGGGAGCGGTGGACCACCAGGTTGCCTAAGGAGGGGTGAACGGGCCTAGGTCGAAAACGGAGCAGGTCAAAAATCCCGTGCTGATCAGTAGTGGGATCGCGCCTGCCACTGCACTCCAGCCTGGGCAACATAGCGAGACCCTGTCTCTTAAAAAAGAAAAAGTACTTTGGGAGGCCGAGGCGGGCGGATCACGAGGTCAAGAGATCGAGACTATCCTGGTCAACATGGTGAAACCCCGTCTCTACTAAAAATACAAAAAATTAGCTGGGCATGGTGGCGCGTGCCTGTGATCCCAGCTACTCAGGAGGCTGAGGCAGGAGAATTTCCTGAACCCAGGAGGCGGAGGTTGTGGTGAGCCAAGATCGCGCCATTGCACTCCAGCCTGGGTAACAAGAGTGAAACTCTGTCTCAAAAAAAAAAAAAAAAAAAAAAAAGAAAGTTTGACTGCGGAGTCTAGGGTACTTTTAAAGGAGAATCGGGCCACATATTTAATGATCTTAATTATAAGAGACATGAATTTTGACCTGATGTTTTAAGGTAACAAAAGACCATTATAGTTCTGAGTAGCACAATGAAACTGACATCTAAAGATGAGTTGCCTGTCAGAGGTACCTAGAGTGATTTGGGATGAGCTTATGAAATCAATAGGGAGAAGGGGTGAAAGTGAGGACAAGTCAATGATAAAAATTATCAACACTTCCTTATGTCTCTGTATTGTTTGACTGTACTACTGACAGATGTTTGGGGTATAGTAAAAAGTTGGGCATCATAGCCTGCACTCCTTCCGGTACTACTCATTCCCGCAGTGAGCTCTTTCTAATGTAGCTGAAGGAGCTAGACTGGGCCCCATGAGTGAGGTACTTTAAGGTTTGAGTAATTTGGCCAGTTGGGGAGAGATTATTTTGTGAGCCAGGAAATAAAATGAATAATACTCTAGATATCTGGAGTGGGTGTAATTAATTGATTGAGCATACAGGATACTCACCTCAAGGCTCATTAGACTTGGCTGTAATTCAGGATATTCCATCATTTTTATTGACAGACGCCATGACCATGAATTTGTTTCTGGTCTGCTAAGCATGGCAGTATGATAAGATCTTTGACTTTCTCTTTTCTTCTTCTTACTCCTTGGCCTTTAACTAAATCCTACTATACAATAGTCATTTTGACTGATTGGTGCTTTTAACGTTTTCAAAAATTCCAATGTGCTTTGACACTGGTAGTTCTGTAAAACAGTGATGTAAGTAGAGAATTAAGTCCAAGCAGCAACAAAATTTTTCTTTTGACTTCAGCAGACAGAAATATTTTAACTTCCTAGTCTACTCAATACAGAAAAATGTTCTTGTTAAAAAAAGGAAAAAATAACTGAAGTATATAGGTACTGTAGTCTCTGAGATTTTCTGTAACAAAAACAACAAAATAAAAATGCCTTCATGTTGTAGATAGCTGATTTTAAAACTTAGTGAGTAGTATTATTGCCAAGAGTAATTAAGTTATTCAGATTTTGACCATATGGTAGTTACAATAAAACTGTTTTAATGTCCTTTTTAACTAATTCTATCATCTAAGCTACTTTGTACTTTGGAGGCTGCTTATATTGATTATTTTTTCTTTCATTATGGGTTGTATTTCCCCACTTCTTTGTATAGCTGCAATTTTTGACTGAATGTCAGATATGAATTTCATGTTGCTCAGTGCTGATATTTTTGTTTTCTTTTAAATATTCTTAAGCTTTCTTCTGGGTTGCAGTTATTTGGAAACAGTTTGATACTTAAAGTTGCTCCTTTCAAGCTTTGTTAGGTGAGACTAGAGTACTAAATTTAGCACAAAATATTCCTCTCTCCTGGGGCAATACCCTTCCAAATACTCTACCAAATGCTGTTTTTTATTATGAATTTTTCCCCCGTATTCTGGCTGGTAGGAATATGAACATTTCCCACCTTGTGTGATCTCTGGAGACTCTCCTGCTTGCTCCTTGCTGCCAGTTCTCTCCCTGCTCCGGTACGTTCCTCACACGCAGGTGCTCATCAGTACCCAGCTGAAGCCCACTACCAATCACTGGATCTCTTTCTTTTTCTTTCTCTCTTTTTCTCTTTCTCTGTCACCCTCTCTGTGCAACTTTCTTGGCCATTCTCCTCTCTCTGTGCAACTCTTTCCTATCACATGAAGTCCGTGAAAGCCTGTGGCTGTAAAGAATGTTTAGCTGTAGATTCCATCAGAGATAGTAAAAGGGGCCTCTAAATATTCTGAAATTTGCAGGAGGGTGAAGTAAATACCTAAGGTAATTGTGATAGATAGTGCCTGAAAGTATTTGCTCTGCAAATTCCATCCACCTTTGCCTTTGAATTCTCAACTTCGTCTCAGTGCAGGAAGACCATCAGACTGCCAGCACAGTGGCCAGGAAACCCTCTGCAAGCAGTAAGTGGGGACATCCTGGGGCTCACTTAGTTTGTTTCCCATCTCTCAGAGATCTTTCTCTCACTGTCTATTTTTGATGTCTATAATATATTTAGACTGGTTTCTTAGTTGTCTAATGATAGTGAATGTATCTTATCCTCGATACTGGTCTTGATTGGAAATGAAAGTCCAGTTATTCAAATTTTTAAATATGTCAAGAAATAAAGTAAAAATCTGAAAAATTTGGTACTTACAGTAAATTGTGAGAGACTTACTTGTGCTTGAAATTGAATCTGGACTCAGTAGATGTCCTGCAAGCCTTGTGAGCAGAGGATCTCTTCCAGATTCTCGTTACGTCTCTCCACAGCAAAAATTGATGTTAAAATTATATTGTCCTACATATCAAATTTTTGTGAGGAGAAATGAGCCAAGAAAAAAAAAAAAGAATTTCCAGAACAGTTGTGGCAGTCTGTTAACTACATTTGGGATCAAAACAGTGGTGATATGTATGTTTATATATATATGAAACCTACATATTTTGTTTTGAGTACTGTTATAACTGATTACTGACAATAACATGTTTGAGTGCAATGAGTGTTATGATTAATTGGGTTTTTGGTTAAATTAATACTAATTTGATACCTCTTGTTTTATGCATTGCTTTGAAAATCTTTCTAATATTTTTTAATTTGTATACCTGGGAACTAGAGAAAATTTGATGTGATTAAACTTTTGCAAACTTAATTAAGTTTATATTTTTCATATACCTATGATTCAAGTAGTATATCTAGGTCAATGTTTTAAATATCAGTAATCAATTTTTAGCACTGTAGATGTGGCTAATGTGATTTCACTGGGCTCAATTGTCAGTACATTGATCAGATAAAAGATATTCAGCATCTGGAAAGCTAGACACATATATTCCCACATCGGGCCAGGATATAGTCCAGGGGAGATTCCAGGAGAGCAAGCAGGAACGGTCTCAGCAAGTGGATATTTGACAATTAAGAATCCAACAGGATGTAATATACATCTTACAGGTGAGAAGGAAGGTCTGGCAGTAAATAGAACACTCCAGATCCAGGAAGACTGTAACTTTGGGGAGACCTGGATGTAGGTAACCTGGGAAAACACATGGAAATTAGAACGTTAGTCTCTGAATAAGATGGAGTAGGGAGGGGCAGGCAAGGCACTATTCTCCAAGGAACTGAGAGAAAGAAAGAGGGGATCTAGAAAAATACAAGAGTAGAACTACCCAGTGGTATTATAAAGTGACTTGATGAAAGTCGTACTTGCTACAGGGACGAGAATGTGGTTTCCCTGGCACCTTGTCTATGGATCCGATCTGTTAGTTTAAGTAGGGTCACTCTTAAACATGTAAATGACTGTAGGCACCCATGTGAGAGACCTTAAAAAGAATGAGACAAGCAGTTTGTTATGGTGTTGGAGAATGTGCTGCTTGTACCATTTCTAACCCTTTAAATCAACTCCATATAACTCCACAAACATATGCTGAGAGGGTGTTAAAAGCTGTCAGGGCTTATCACACTGGGAATCAATCCAGATCTCCTCTCTTTCACCTACTTGCAATATTACCTCATAGCAGCTCTCCTTGTGTTTCAGGACTTCAAATCCTCCAATTCCATACTCTCAGTTTTTCTTTTGACACTTGACACCTTGCCCTTGATTAAGATTTTTTTGTTTGGCCTCCCTCCAGGACATTGCTTTGGAAATTCACTCTCTGATCTTTTGCATGCTGTAGATCTCGTATGCCATTCTATGACATTGATTGGTGTGTGTCCTTTAACCCCTTGATCAGTGGACAGTTTCAACCCTGAGTTATAGCCTAGAAATGATTTATTTGAATAAATGCCTTAGGTAAATTTGTTCTCTTTGGTTTGGTTCAACACATCTTATATTAAACATCTATTGTGAGTCAGGGCAGTGACCTAGGTCCTGGAACTGGAAAGATCTGTCTCCACAGCTAAGGAGGTTGCAGTTTAGGGTGAAGAACACATAGGTAGCAGATAGTACATTAGAGTGTGATGAATGATTTAAAGAAATCCATGAATACATTTGCTAAGAATAGGGGACCATTTAACAAAGTGGAGAGAGACATTTAACACAGTATGGAAATGAAGGGAAGGTTGAAAAATCTAGGGAATTGTTTTCCCATTTGCTTCTTGGTGTTAACAGAAAGGGTATGGGAAAATCTAATCAAATAGTTTCACCAGATGATCATAAGAAGTCTAATAATGGATTCAAAATATAGAACCATTCACAAAATACTTTGAGTGGACAGTTTTTATCATATAGTGGTCTTAGGGTGTGGTTAGAGCCTAGTTTTAAAAATTACCAATCATTTGTGGTGCTGAACATAATTTCTGGCTCTATCATTCCTGCTGTATTCATGTCTCCAAACCTTTGTGTGTCCCTGTGCCAGTATAGATAATGATTACTCTGCAAGTGTGTCAGTTATCAATTTATTGCCTCTCATTTCCAAATGCACTCTTCAGTATATGTTATGTGACAACAGAATTTTTAAAAGCATTTCTAACTTAAATTGAGCGCAGTGCTAGGTTTTCTTAATAGAGAATGCTGGAAGGACAATGGGAAGGAAGAGGTTTCCTTAAATTTCTGGTGTGGGCTGGGGAGATGAGCAGTGTGGGTGTGAGGACATCTGGTAGAGCCTGTCCCAGCTACAGGCTCAGAAAGCAGTTTTTCTGTGATCTTGCAGCCTTGGCCTCACAATGCCCGTTCTGCAGCTCACTTGACATGGAGCCTGGAGCACTGTGCATCTTGTATGCAGCTGCCAGTACCCAGAGTATCATAAAACAGGTAGTAATTCCTTCTGCATTCTCTGCCACATTCCTTGCCCTCTGAAGGCCTAGCCAGTGCCCAGATTCCCATGGCACATTCATACCACCAGTTACTGCTCACTGGCTCACTACTTCACTCTGGAAGATGGCCTGTCATTTGCCCAGCAACTGAAGACAAATTCTGGCCTGGCCAGATTATCAAACTTCTCTGCTGTGTAATGGTTCTTCTTCAACAAAGTCTTACCCTCTTCCATATTCCCTTTATTGGTTACTCTCTGTCAGTTCTGGAGCACTATATAAAATTTCCTCTTATAGTTTTTGCTTTATCATAGTTTAATTATTCTTTATATTCGCTTTCCCTGTTTAACCATTATATGGTTTCTATCTCCTGACTGGACCTGGACTGCAGCAGGATTTATCATGAGGAGTACATGAAGTAACATTTGGCATAATAAATGATAACAATTATAGCTAACCTTGTTATCTCTTCCTTCTCTCCAACAAAATCCTAAAATTTGCTTGTAAAAATATATGTGTGTGTATATAGAGACTTGTGTGTGAGTGAGACTAAGTTCATTCAATGCCAGTTGTGCTTCTTCTTCAGTGTGCTACACTGTCACTTATTAACAGAAATAATGATTTTAGTGCTGGAGGGAAGCGTTAAGATCATCTAGTTCAACTTCGTGGAAACAAATTGATGAACAGGAAAGCTAAGATTCTTGCTCAACAGCACAGTGAATTCTGGGTATACCTGTAAAAGAAGCCAAGTATCTTGATAACCAGGCAAGGGTTTTCTCTATGGCTGGAATTTATTCTATGTTTTAAAGACAGAATAATCTAGATGGCTGTGTTAGTTTCCTATGGCTGCCATAACAAATCACTGTAAACTAGGTGGTTTAAAAAAATGGAAATTTATTCTCTCACAGTTTTGGAGGCTAGAAGTTTAACACCTGGCAGGGCTGTGCTCCCCTGGGGCCTCTGGGAGAGAATTGTTCTTTGCCTCTCCCAGCTTCTGGTGGCTGCCTGTATTCCTGGGCTTATGGCTGCATCACTGCCTCCATCTTCACGTTAACTTGTCCTTTATAAACCTGTCTTCTCCGCTTTCTATTTTTTATAAGGATGCTTGTCAGTGGATTTAGTTTTCATTTGAATAACCCAAAGTAATCTCATTATCTCAAGATCCTTAACTTAATTACATCTGCAAAGACCCTTTTGCCAAATGTACGAGTTTCTGTGGACTAAGATACATACATACCTTTATTGGGGTCACCATTCAGGTCAGTACAATGGTTTGTGTTTTTAAAATAGATTTAGATCCCTAAGGTCTATGATACAGTACTCTACTAGCTTGGTTAATAAAATACAGAGTTTTTCCCAATAGTTATTTATTCTATAGCATATTATTTACCAAAGTGCTTTGCTTAGGTTTTGTAATGGTAGTCATGCTATGTGAACTTATTGTGGGGAAACAGCCATTTTACTGTTATATATCATAACCAGCTGTTTCACATAGTTGGCAGGCTGATCTTAATGCAAACTTATGCATGAGGAGAAGTTGGCCGTGACACACCCTTGTGTAGTATCTTCATCACACCATCAAGCAGGGGCTTTTACTAATATCTGAGGTTAAGCTTCTTGCATAAGGCATTAGAAAATCCAAGGCAAATTTTGGGCCAGTGATCACATGGACCAGCCTGTTGACTACATTTTATAGAGGTTTAACTATAAAAGTTTCCTTCAGGGGTTCAAATATAACCCATTATTTTTCTCTGTGTTAAGCTGACATGCTGTAGAAGAGTTCCTCCTATAGCCGATAGCTTTTGCCCCTTTTTCTTTCTCATAGATTGCTTTATGTTAAATCCCATTTATGTGGAAGTGTTTTTTTAAATATTTATTAAATTAAATGAGGCCAATTTTGAGCATAATAATAGACTCTGCTTAAGCAGAAGGAATATGTCCTGTGGTTGTGGAAGAGAGAAGAAGACATGTTCTCACATAGGAATGTTGGTTGAAAAATATGTGTTAGATTCAGGATAATTGCTACTAATTAATTCTAGAATGTAGACAGATGGAACTGCAGGGTCACTCACCCTTCCTATAACCCAAACTGGATAGGTCTTCATAAAATTATGCTTTCCGATAAGTCATTTCGTTCCGTTTCTTACTGGTACTGGTGGTAAAAGAAAAAAAAAGATACGATTTCTTTTTTTTTTTGAGACGGAGTCTTGCTCTGTAGCTAGGCCCAGGCTGGAGTACAGTAGCATGATCTTGGCTTACTGCAACCTCTGCCTCCCAGGGTCAAGAGAGTCTCCTGCCTCAGCCTCCCAAGTAGCTGGGATTACAGGTGCCCACCCACCCCTGCCCCTTGTAGCTAAGTTTTGTATTTTTAGTAGTAATGGGGTTTCACCATGTTAGCCAGGATGGGCTCAATCTCCTGATCTTGTGATCTGCCCATGTCATGTTGGCCTCCCAAAGTGCTGGGATTGCAGGCATGAGCCACTGTACCTGGCCAAGAGATATGATTTCTAAAAAATGTATTGGTGACTGTCTTTTCTCCCACATATGGTTGTCTTTATTATTTTGGGATATGCCAGGAGTAATGACTTTTTCTAAACCAAGTTTAGGATCTTAAGATACAAATTAAGTTGGATTGGCTGAAAACTAAATTCACATGATTATATTTGCCAAACTTAATGTCAAAACACAAGTTGTGTCTTCCTTTCTTGCAGCAGCTAAAAACAAAAACAAAAACAAAAGCTAAACTCTGCCTTCTAAAAAACGGAATTCCCTACAGAGAAGATTCCCTGCATTTTTTTTCTTTCTGATGTTTAAATGACATTGAGTATCACTGATTCTTCCTATACATGTTTTCTGTCAAGAAAAACTCAGAATTTCCTTCATAAAGGACAAAGCCATGAGTCTTCTTAGTACACAAATGCTTTGGAATCTGCTCATTTTCTCTTTAAAGTGCTTTCTATGTCAAGTTCTTATAATTATTATGACTTCAGGTGGAAAATCTCAATCAGAATGTTCTCTTTAACATCTGCAAATATCCTTTTCTGCAGAAAGACAATAGCAGTGGAAGTCAGAGATTGGGGGTGGGGTGAACCTTGCAGCATATCAGAGAGCAGCCACTTCTGTTTGGGAACCTGGAAAGCTTTGTCCTGCCACTTTTCACAGCACAACTGATGAATGGATTAGTGGAATGATGAAGTGAAGATATGACAATGGAAGAAAATAAAGAAATGGGTGTGAACATAGATATTCTTTGGTTTGACTGAAGGATACTGTTTATGTTTTCTTATACTTTACTGTCTGCTCTTTGCCTTCTCCTTTCCCTTGCCCAATCTCCTTCTCCTCTTCCATCCTGGTTGCATGCAGTCTTTCACAGCTCCTCTTCCACTGCATGCTGGAAAAGTCTAGACATTCATTCAGTCAGCAAATATTTGTTGGGTTTAATTATGTGTTCTGTACTATGTTAGATGGTGGCTATAGAGTACTGAATAAACAATATGCTGGCTCACGTGGAGCTTTTACTCTAGCAGGGAAGTTAGAACCTGAACTAGCAGTTCTGTGTGATACACAGTGGAAGAGTTCTTCACCAGAGTTCCAGAGAGCTGTTCCCTATAAGGGAAGAGCCTCAGGAAGGCAGACCAGATTCTATACACAGGGCTGAACATAGGATAGAGCTTCCCAAGCCCAGTGGCCAAGTGGAGGGCAGACTGGAAGATGGGCAGCAAAGGCTCTAGAAGAAAATGAAGAGACTTTTTGTAGCCACCTAGATTGAGAAGTTTTAAGAAAACAGACATCTATACTGTGTGTTTATTTTTGTTTGTTTGTTTGAAAAGCTCTCTGCATGAAGCACTATGTGAAATCCCTTGGCTTTTAAGGTAATACAAATGAAGATTTTTAAAAATATATTCTGGCTGGGCTTGGTGGCTCACACCTGTAAACCTAGCACTTTGGGAGGCTGAGGCAGGTGGATCACAAGGTCAGGGGTTTGAGAACAGCCTGGCCAATATGGTGAAACCTGTCCTTACTGAAAATACAAAAATTAGCCAGGTGTGGTGGCGGGTGCCTGTAGTCCCAGTTCTCAGACTCGGGAGGCTAAGGGAGGAGAATCACTTGAACCTGGGAGGTGGAAGTTGCAGTGAGCCCAGATTGTACCAGTACACTCCAGCCTGGGTGACAGAGCGAGATACACTGTCTCTCTTTCTCTCTGTCTCTCTCTCTCTCTATTTTTTTCTCTCTCTATATTCTCTCTCTCTCTCTCTCTGTCTTTATACACACACACACACACACACACACACTCACTCACTCACTCACTCACTCTAGGGAGGCCATTCAAAGTTTTCCATACCCTGTCTATGTGACTGTTTCTGGGATGGACCTGTGGAAGGGACAGCTGTGCTAATTGAAAGTTTTAGTAGAACTTTTGCAGGAATTATTGGAAAAGAGGTTTCTTTCTTTAGAATGAAACTCAGCTGACAAATACCAGCTAAGAACACTTGGTAGGGGAAGGAGAAAGAGAAGAAGAGTGAGACAAGGAGAGGGTGAGGGTGAGAGAATAATATATATTCTCTCTCTCTCTCTGAGAATATACATATATAATATATATATAAATCTCTTAAGGATATACATATAATATATATATTATGCATGTATATATATACAATATATATATTCTCTCTGATAAAAAATATATAATATATATATCTGAGAATATATATAATATATAGAGATATATGTAATATATATATTATATATATTTATATTCGCAGAGAGAGAGAGAGAATATATATTATTCTCTCACCCTCACCCTCTCCTTGTCTCACTCTTCTCTTTCTCCTTCCCCTACCAAGTGTTCTTAGCTGGTATTTATTTAATTGTCAGCTGAGTTTCATTCTGAAGAAAGAAACTTCTTTTCTAATAATTCCTGCAAAAGTTTTACTAAAACTTTTGATTAGCGCAGCTGTCCATTCCACAGGTCCATCCCAGAAACAGTCACATTGGCAGGGTATGGAAAACTTTGAAGGGCCTCTCTAGAGTTGGGTGTTTCAGTTAGTTTATTGAATTATGAAACATCTAAATAATAACTAAGTATGCATGAAATGTTTGAAAAATATTTAGGAAAGATGAATGTTTAACATAAATGGTTAACAATATTTACAACAGTACACACAATTATCTAGGCTGTGTGTCATTGTAATCTTATATTTATAAAAATTATTGCTACTCAAAACAGTAAAAAAAGAAAAGTAAAAGGAAATAAAAATGTTAATCTCTAGAGTAGATGAAATTAAGAGTGTTATTTTCTTTACATTTTGTTAAATTTTCACATTTAAAAATTGATGCAGATTTTTTTGTTTGTTTTTGTTTTTGTTTTTTGAGATGGAGGTTTGCTCTGGTTACCCAGGCTGGAGTGCAATGGCGCAATCTCGGCTCACCACAACCTCCGCCTCCTGGGTTCAGGCAATTCTCCTGCCTCAGCCTCCTGAGTAGCTGGGATTACAGGCACGCACCACCATGCCCAGCTGATTTTGTGTATTTTTAGTAGAGATGGGGTTTTACCATGTTGACCAGGACAGTCTCGATTTCTTGACCTCGTGATCCACCCACCTCGGCCTCCCAAAGTGCTGGGATTACAGGCTTGAGCCACTGCGCCCGGCGATGCAGATTGTTTTAATAACAAGGAGAAAGAAATAATACATGTTGCAAAGATTGTTCAGATTTATAATAGTAACAATGAAGAAAATCTTGTTTTGCCCTAATATAGCATATCCCATGCTAATAAACTACAGGATTTTTTTTTTTTTTTGCTGTTGTTAATAGCTAATTGTTCTTTTTTTTAAAATTTCTTGTAACATCCTTCTATTTATTGATTTAGTGGCCTTGCTCTTGACATTTTTTTTGATAATACATAAAGTATCATTTTTTTTTTCTCTTCTTACCTACATATCTTGATCTCGGTTGCTTTTACTTTAAACTTTCACTTTTGGACCTGTCATTTCTTTAGAACCTGTTTCTTTCTTTCTTTTTTTTTTTTGTTTGTTTGGGGAAAAGAACTCTGCCCTCACATAGTAACTCAGAAATCTAATACAGAATATAAACCTCAGTTATTTACTGTGTAGCTTTTTATGTTCTCAAGTAATTCCTTTAAGCTTTATGGCCGGAAGATCCTCTGGAGAGATCATGGTTCAACCCATTTATTCTTTCTTTGTATCTTGCATTCAGAAGTGAATAAACAGGTTTAGAGAGGTTAAGTAATGGCAGAAAGTCAGAGAGTTAGTTAACTGCTGAGCTGTCTAGGACCTCAGACAGCTAATCCAGTATTTTTTCTTTATATGCTCTCCTGACTTCTTTCCTCTGCAATTTTCTAACCCATAAAATGGCATTTTTAGCTCCCTCATAGAAAGCAGGTTATCATACCATGAAGGTCTCTCTGTAGATGAGAGTATTGCCATTCAGCATACCCTGTAAATGTTGATACAAAAGGCAAAATCTGAAGAGACATAGGTAATATCAGAACCAAATACTAGAATGTAGGTTATATTTAATAGTGTCAATAAATTTATTACTTCAAATTATTTTAATGCCAAATAAATTTTGTAAGTGTTCCTACTCTCTGATTGTGCCAATTTGAATATGACAGAAACTGAACTAAGCTGCCTCTACAATCCCCAAAGCTGTACCATCTGCCCTATTGAATGATATGAAATCCAGGTGATTTTACTTTCTCCTTTTTCTCTCTGATGCTTTCTATTCAATCTACTATAAAAACAATGAGCAAAGCAGTTTGTTATAATGTTGGAGAACATCTCTCTGATGTTTTTTATTTAATCCACTATAAGGCTGTATATCAGTTTTAACTTCAAACTGTCTCTTGCAACCATTTACTTTGTTGCCTCTATTACTCCTGCCCCATTTCCACCAATCTCAGACCTGTTATCTCTTGTAGAGGCTCCTGCAGAACTTCTTAGCATCTACCTTTTGCTCACAGTGGTTTTTGAGAAATGCAGACCTGCTCACTAGATTCTCCTGCTGACAAGTTCCATGTCTTCCTTTCCTCTAATGATAAAGGGAAATACTTAGCATGGCCATCAAGGCTCTCTCTGTTTATCTTTAGAATCTAACTCTGCTCTTCCTCTTGCTGGCTTTCAGTCCCTGGTACTGACTGTGCTCTCCCTTCCTTCCCACCAAAAGGTTTGTGTGTATGTTTTCTCTACCCAGGGTACAGTTCTCTCACTCTTTTCCTCTAAAGAACTCCTCAGTCTTCAGATAGTTGCTCAATCTCTTCTTCCTTCCTCTGGGTAACCTTCCTCTGGGAATCCTGCCATGGGAAAAAAAATCACTGTTAGATGGTGTTATGGCTCCTTCCTCTTTTCCTTTCCTTTTCTTTTCCACTACTGTGATTTTCCATTTATTTGTGAGCTAATTTAATTAATGTCTTTTTCTCATTAGACCATAGGTTCTAGTTTTTACCCTTAGCGTTTAGAGGACACTCAGTAACTAATGACTGAATCAGTGAGTGTGTGTTTAATATTCTGCAAGTGTTACATTTATATTAGAGAGCCAGCCTATATATTCTCCTGCTGTATCTTGTTTAGGAAGGGGGCTGGCTTCCATAAAAATAGGACTTTATCTTTTATCTTTCAAGGAAATGCTGGAGAAAATCATACAACCATGGTGGGCTGTTGACCCCCAAGATATTTACTACCTAAGCTTAGTGTGGATGCTCCATGACACTTAGCAATCCTTGGCGTATACTGGTTCAGCACATTCTTCCATTCCTTCTAGCAGTTCTTCCAAATTCCAGTTGTTCTCTTTAAGTTACCCATTCTGACCCCACAGTCTTTTTCTTTCTTAACTGGAGAAATGTCACCTGAGAATAATGAATCTATCAAGATGGAGATCCCTTTCTATACACACATCTGCAACTGTACCTGTCTTTATCCCCTTTCCTTCCATGCAAGACTAATCCATGCTCACATGTTCTAAATCTCATGTTCTCTTATTCCCTTTAGAGACTCGCTAGACCAATTCATCCATCTTTCTTGTATATTTCCAACTTTCTTTCGACTGGCTCTAACTCTCCATTTATACTTATAATCAAAAATTTTACAAACAAAACACAATATTTATATCATAAATAAAACCAGAAACCCCTCTTTGTAAAATGTAAGAAAATTAGTTGTACCTTATTCTGAAAAACTGAATGTTGGCAGGGCGTGGTGGCTCATGCCTGTAATCTCAGCACTTTGGGAGGACGAGGCAAGTGGATCACGAGGTCAGGAGATTGAGACCATCCTGGCCAACATGGTAAAACCCCACCTCTACTAAAAATACAAGAAATTAGCTTGGTGTGGGCACATGCCTGTAGTCCCAGCTACTCAGGAGGCCGAGGCAGGAGAATTGCTTGAACTCAGGAGGCGGAGATTGCAGTGAGCCGAGATCGTGCCCGACTATACTACAGTCTGGTGGACAGTGTGAGATACCGTCTCAAAAAAAAAAGAAAACTGAATGTTTGAATTTGTCTAACAGTATTTATACCAGTGATGGATAATACTTTCTCTTTCATTCCGTTCTGGTAACACTGGCCTCTTTGCTATTCCTTGGACACCAGAGCACATTCTCAATAGAGGACCATTCTCCCTTTCCCTGTAACGCCTTCCTCCAGATAACTTTATGGCCTCTTCCTTTATTCTGGTATCTTTTCTTTTTTATTTTTTGTTTTTTGTTTTTTGTTTTTTTTTTTGAGACGGAGTTTTGCTCTTGTTACCCAGGCTGGAGTGCAATGGCGCGATCTCGGCTCACCGCAACCTCCGCCTCCTGGGTTCAGGCAATTCTCCTGCCTCAGCCTCCTGAGTAGCTGGGATTACAGGCATGTGCCACCATGCCCAGCTAATTTTTTTGTATTTTTAGTAGAGACGGGGTTTCACCATGTTGACCAGGATGGTCTCGATCTCTTGACCTCGTGATCCACCCGCCTCCGCCTCCCAAAGTGCTGGGATTACAGGCTTGAGCCACCGCGCCCGGCTCTGGTATCTTTTCTAATGTCACTTCATTAGAAGTGATTTCTGGTTTTATTTATGATATACAAATTGTGTTTTGTTTGTAAAATTTTTGATTATAAATATAAATGTTGATTATAAGTATAAAAGTGAGGCTTTCTATGACCAATATATATAAACCAGCCCCTCCCCAAGCCCCCATCCTCCATTTCTACCCCCAGATTCCTGATCTTCCTTATACTGCTTTATTTTTGGCCACCATATAGTATTTGTCATAAGCTCTTCTCCTCTAAGAAGTCTTGCTTTTCTTTAAAAAAAAAAAGATTCACTTTTATTTATGAATTGATTAGTATCTCCTTATCCTTTAAAACTACTTTATGTCAGTCCTAGAATTTGGAAACTCCCCTTTCTGCCCACACTCTGCCATGTGTTGACTAAACATTGTATTTAGTAGTTCCTCATGGTAACACCTCCTGTCCCCACGCTGCATCTTCCCTCCTGACTGGACATAGCTGTTTGACTGGCTTCCTTATTTAACACTGCTCTTACATGCACCCCATCCACTCCATTGGTTTCCACAGTTCCATGCTGGTACACGTTGCTATAGAAAGGCCTAGGAACTGTATCTGCTAGCTTTTCTACTGCACATCAGTGCTTACCCTAAGATGGGTGTAAAACACTGCTCAGTGCTAGTTTATTCTTCTCCCTAACTCACTTTTCTTGCAGTATCTCTCTGAACATTTGCAATCCACTTAAAGATTCACTTCTGCTCTGCCTCTGAAAAGGCCAATTTTGCTTTTACCTCACCACCAGATAAATACTACCAATTCATTGGTTTGTTTCTTCTACACAAAAGATAACATGCACATGCACACAATGTTTTTTTAAAAAAAGATCATCTGCATTTGTTCTTCTCTTTGTTGACTCTTACCTTAGTGGAAGTAGTTCCCTACCTTGTGATTTGATACAATATCCTTTGATCATCTCTTGTTTGTTTTATTCCAGTCTCATTCACTCTCTTATTACAATGATTCCCTTTTGCAACCTCTGAAGAGACATTGTAAAAAAGAAATAACCCCTAAGCCCCAAATCAAAAATAGGACAACATTCCAATAATTCTCTCCATTATGGGCAGGGGGATTTTTCCAGACATAATCTGACCATGTGTCTACTTTCCTTTCCTGTGCCTCACATCAGCACATTTTAAGGCTTCGGATACATTTAAAATTCCCTCACATAATCTGTATGGTTACTCTGTCCTCAACTGTATTAGGCTGTTCACACATCGCTATAACTAAATACCTGAGACTGGGTAATTTATAAAGAAAAGAGGTTTAACTGGATCACAGTTCTGCAGGCTCTACAGGAAGCATGGTGCTGGCATCATTTGGCCCCTGGAGAGTTCTCAGGCAACTTATAATCATGGCAGAAGACGAGTGGGAGCAGGCATGACACATGATTAAGCAGGAGCAAGAAAGAGAAGGGAGGTGCCACACTTTTAACCAGATCTCACGAGAACTCATTCACTATTGGGAGAACAGTACAAAGTGGGATGGTGCGAAACCATTCATGAGAAATCTACCTCTATGATCCAGTGACCTCCCACCAGGCCCCACCTCCTGCATTGGGGAATTACATTTCAATATGAGCTTTGTATAGGGACACACATCCAAACTGTATCACCGACTCTCTTCCTTTGATGGGTTTCCATACTTTTCTCTTTTCTGTGACAGTCTAACTTCTCTAAAGAGTAAGCTACATATTCAAAATCACTTCTCAATTCCTCCATAATGCTTTTTTCAGTATTCCACTGAGACTTTTCTTGAAAAGGTCACTAGTGATCCAATTAACAAGTCACAGCAAAACTAGTGGTCTGCTCTCTATCCTCATTATCTGCTTAACTATTTGAAGATGCTGTCCAACATTTCTTTTTCTACGTCTTCTTTACTGTTGATTTTCAAACAATAAATTATTTTTTCATTACTTTCCTTCTGTCTCTGAGTTTACTTCTTTAATGTGTATTTTCTGGGTCATCTTTCTTTCTCCACCTCCCACAAATGGACATTCTTCCAAAGTTATCTTTTCTCTTTCTATGCACCTGCCTGGATAATGACTTTATTGCCTTTCTTGTGTTCCCAGAGGCCTTTGCATTTGAAAGATTGCTGTTGTCAAATCAAATCTGCCAAGGTCTGCATATAGAAGAACTTGGTGCTAGTTCTACAAATGCATAATTTGTCCCCCTGATATGGTTTGGCTCTGTGTCCCTACCCAAATCTCATCTTGAAGCTCCCATAATTCCCACATGTTGTGGGAGGGACCTGGTGGGAGATAATTGGATCATGGGCATGGGTCTTTCCCATGCTGTTCTTGGAATAGTGAATAAGTCTCACAAGATCTGATGGTTTTGAAAATGGGAGTTTCCTCAGGCACAATGGCTCATGCCTGTAATTCCAGCACTTTGGGAAGCTGAGGTGGGTGGATAACAAGGTGAGGAGTTCGAGATCAGCCTGGCCAATATGGTGAAACCCCGTCTCTACTAAAAATACAAAAATTAGCTGAGCACAGTGGCAGGCACCTGTAGTCCTACCTACTCAGGAGGCTGAGGCAGGAGAATCACTTGAACCTGGGAGGTGGAGATTGCAGTGAGCTGAGATCACTCCACTACACTCCAGCCTGGGTGACAGAATGAGTTTCTGTCTCAAAAAAGTAAAATGAAATGGGAGTTTCCCTGCAAAAGCTCTCTCTCTTTGCCTGCTGCCATCTACTTTATATATGATTTACTCCTCCTTGCCTTCCACCATGATTGTGAGGCCTCCCCAGCCATATGGAACTGTAAGTCCATTAAACATGTTTCTTTTGTAAATTGCCCAGTCTCAGGTATGTTTCTATCAGCAACGTGAAAATGGACTAATACACTCCCTTAATTCATTCTAGGGACTCTTTATAGAAGTAACCGAGTTTTAATAACACATCTAGCTTCTTACATGCCCATCAGTGCACATGCATATTCTACATGCTCAGTATTGTTTTTTTTGTTTGTTTGTTTTGAGATGGAGTCTTGCTGTGTCGCACAGGCTGGAGTGCAGTGGCATGATCTTTGCTCACTGCAACCTCCGCCTCCTGGATTTTTGTAATTCTCCTGTCTCAGCCTCCCGAGTAGCTGGGACTATAGGTGTATGCCACCACACCCAGCTAATTTTTGTATTTTTAGTAAAGACAGGATTTCACCATGCTAGCAGGATGGTCTTGATCTCCTGACCTTGTGATCTGCCCACCTTGGCCTCCCAAAGTGCTGGGATTACAGATGTGAGCCACTGTGTCCGGCCACTTAGTATTGTTTTAATTAAATTAATGGAGTTGGGCAAGCCAAGATCATGCACTAGATAGCATCATCCTATTCTAAGACCATAACTTAAGTCAGGGATTTCAAGGTTTTGCATTTTCTGCATCAAAGGGTGTAATAAAAAATATGTACTAATAAATGAAACTTAATCACAGATCTTGGCAAAGTAAAATTATGTACAGCCTTTAGTCAACATCAAGTTTCACCAGAAATTGAGTTGAAAAAATGTTTATTATTTTTCTAATACACAGAGTAGAATCCAACTATTGTTTGACCAACCAACCAGTCAAGGATATCACAGGGTTTTTTTTTGTATTTTTTGCTTTTCTTTTTTATTTAGTATTATGCCAGACTCTTGACTGTCTTTTAGTTCTGCTCATCAATCAAGGGGCTAGAGATATAAAATAATACTATTTTTCTTAGCTACAATGACTATGTACCAGGTATGGGCAGAACAACTCCATATAATCCTCACAATGCAGTGTGTAAAGTATTATAATCTTAAAATGAGGCTTATGAAGGTAGAATAACTTGCCCGAGGTAAAACAGCTAGGAAGAGACAAAACTAGAAAATAATCAGTTGGTATGTGACTATAATGCCCATGGTATTAAAGAGTATGATTTCTAAGGTGAGGGTCAGAAAGTAAGGGCTGAATCCTTCCCTGCAGAGGGGTTGTGTTTAGGTATTAGAATGTTTACGTATAATTCTATTTAATTTGAATATTTTAGGTATGGTGTGCCCCAGTCCTAGAATTCCTTCACCTAGATCACCTGGCTCATTTGTACATCTGCCTAACACCTTTAGTCATGTGAACTCTTTACCTCCATGATGAGGCATCCTCTCTGCCTTTACTGAGTTTGTATTACAACTGAAGGGTTAAGGATATAAATGAAGAAAGTATATCAATATAACAGTTCTAGTAGAAGTTAGGAAATATTTTAAGATACCCCATAGGTGAAGGAAATGCATATATAGCTGAAGCTCACATTTATCTAGTCGAGTTGTGTACTAGAAACTGTGCTTTTATAATCTTCATTTATACTTCCCAATAATTCTCTCAGGTGAAGCTTTTATAATTGCCTTTTATCAGTGAGGTGCCTGGATTCTGGAGCATTTACGTCATTTCCCAAAACCACATGGCTGGTAATAGAGGCAGAACTCCAACATAGGTACCAGACTCCAAATCCAAGATGATGAAGTCTTCCATGCTGCTTCTGATTTGATCCATTATAGTAAAAAATGGGCATATAGAGGCACTTCTGTTGGGATTTTGAAAAGTGACATTTTATCAAAGCATAATATATCTATAGAAGGGTACACATATCAAAAGTACATACTGCATTGATTTTTTTCAAACTGACTATACTCAGACATTGAGGACCAGCTGAAGAAATGGAACATTACCCCCAATTATTCCCACTCTCACGCTGAAGCCCCCAGTTGTTCCCACTCTCAAGACTAAACATTGTCCTAATGTTTAATAGCAGAAACAGTTTTACCTATTTCTATGATAAATAGACTCACACAGTATGTCTTCTTTTGGCTTTTGTTTATCTAATATATTGTTTGTTAGGTTAATCCATATTGTTGAACATATTTGTAGATCAGTTCTTTTAATTGTGATGAAGTTGATTGGGATTTTATTATTATGTTTTACTTTTGAATCACATAAAGATACCATTGATTGTTTTATCTTTTGATGCAGAAGAAAACTGATGTTTAACCAGAGATTCCCAAAATAGTATTACTTAAGTACATGCAAAAACTATTAAACGGCGAGAGCGGCTTATGTCAGGATATTACTTGTGTGTTTTTGTAAATTTATAGTTGTTTTGATGGAGACTATCACAGTCTATTTTGGAAGATTATGTATTATTGCTTAATTTTAATAACCTCCTATGCATACTTACTTTGTTTAATGGGAATTTTTATTTACTTTTTTGAAAGAGTCTTCATATACAATAAGATGGAAAATACCATAAGCAAAATTAATTGTAAATATTTACATAGTGAAACAAATCTCACATCTATGTTTTTAAATAGATTCTGTAAAAAATAGGGATGATATACATAAGAGTGAATAATAGTTTTCACTTACATTGTTTGAATTTTATAATCATTTAAATTATTTTGCATTTAATCAGTTTATTTTTAATTCAAAAGTTTCTTCAAATGGTCCTTCAACTACTCATATATAAACCTGGGGGAAACTAAATATTTATATTTCATTAACAACAAAATTTTCCTTTCATTAAGATGCTCTTTCCTTTGTGCTTTTCATCCTATATAGCCCTCTACTCCTCCACCCAGAAGTATATGTTAAACAAAAATAACTAAAACAATAAAAATAACTGGATCTTCTGGTTATAGACTTGTTTTTTCAGCAAGACCTAGTAAAGACCCAGAAAATGCATGGCATACAATGATTATTATTTTATAGTAATGTCTCCACTGATTGCCTTGTTTTAATCTCTGGTGCATGTACACAATCCTACTTTGGATTACTCTCCTGGTTCTGATCCAAACTGTGCTTTGGTTGCTGGTTTCCAGAAAGACCCCAGGCCAGGCTTGCTTCTTCTCTGCTTCTAGTCTTGCTTTGATTCCTCTGGGTTTGATCTCTTACTATCACAACTTCATCATTTCACCATGATGTTGAACCTCCTGGCTATGTCAGTCCTCTTCTGGTCCATGGCATGAAAGCAGCTAATTAGTTATCAGCCTGGGAGTTAGGTTTCCTTCAGAGATGGCTTGAGAAGATTATTCTGCTTGCCTGTCACACTAGAGCAGTGGTCCTCAACTCTGGCTGGCCATTATCATTAAGTAGGGTGCTTTAATAAAGTTCTGAAACCCACATCCCAACTCCAGAGATTCTGAATTAATTGTTATGGGATGTGACTTGGATATTGGGATTTAAAAAATGTATGCAGCCAAGTTTGAGAAGCATTTGTGTTCCTCTTTGCTTTGAAGTATAGGGTACTCTAAATATGAGACAGATTTCTGCTTCGACAAGACTTTTGTGGAAGTATTTAGCTATTTTATTTTTGCTATCACCTTCCTCCTGCTTTCTAATTTTTTTGCCCAACTCTTATTAAGAATACACTTGTATTCTCATCTGAGTTTTTAATCCTTGAACCTGTCAATTTGGACTTTCCTCCAAATGCCTGATTTCTATTTTAGAATCCCACTTCATTTTACATGTGGCCCTTCGAGGGGCCCCCATTCCCTGCTCTCACTGTAGACCAAGCCCTGATCCTTTCCTTGTGGTTCCTCTGTGAACCCTTGCACCCAGTGGCCTTCCTGGATCTCCTCTATACCTTGTATTGTTAAGCTCTATTTGGTTCACTTCACCTCTGTGTTTGCCTCTGTCACTAAACTTTCTTTCTGCTGTACCATAGTTTTGAGGTGGAAGGCTGGAGAGTGTATACAGTGCATTGTAGGATAGTGAGTACAGAACTTCTCACTAGGGTTTCTCCAGGTCTATTAGTATTCATCTTCTCATCATCTGTTTTTTCTGAGATAGCCCCTAACATGGATGAAGTTCATTTTCTTTTTTTTTGAGATGGAGTCTCACTGTGTCACCCAAGCTGGAGTGCAGTGGTGCAATCTCAGTTCACTGTAACCTTCTCCTCCCAGGTTCAAGCAACTCTCTGCCTCAACCTCCTGAATAGGTGGCATTACAGGTGACTGCCACCACATCCAGCTATTTTTTTGTATTTTTAGTAGAGATAGGATTTCACCATTTTGGTCAGGCTGGTCTTGAACTCCTGACCTCATGATTTACCCACCTCAGCCTCCCAAAGTGCTGGTATTACAGATGTGAGCCCCTGCACCTGGGCCGAAGTTCTTAACAACATTAATTTATGAACCTATTCACAAATATTCATTGGCTATCTTGTGAGTCTGTTTTTAGTTTTATAAAGTAATCAAAGGCTAACATACTGAGTCTGTTAGTTATTACTGTATTTTCATCTAGCAGTAAAGATTTCCGTAGTGGATAAGGATACTTTTAGAGAGTCAATTAGCTGATGACTACCAATTTAAAGATACAACAAAGTAGTCATCAATATCTTTGATAATATCAAAACACATTCTAGAATCTAGATTGCTTGAGTAATGTGTACTAGTACTACAAAAGAAAAATGACTTAAAATTAGTCTCGTGATTCATAAAACAAACATTAATTGAACATTATTATATGACATATTGCTTCTGCCTTTAAAAATATACATAATGTGATATACAGACATCTAAAAAAGTAGTAACAAAACATGTGCCACACCTACACACATGTATGAGGAAGGAAGATAATAGATAATGTGGTAAAAGCACAAAGTCCCCAAAAAGTAACTCTAGTTGGGAAGAGAGAGAGTTGGAAAAATTTTAACAGGGAGGCACCATTTAAACTGTGTCTTGTAGAATTTTAGCAGGTGTGAAGAAGGGGATAGTTATTCCACACACAGGGCACCAAGTGTGAGGGCACAGGGCAGTGGGATGGCTGCTGGGAGAATTTCAATGAGCTAAAATATTAGCATGAGTGGCTCAAGAGGAGTATGTATTCAGTACATAGCTCTGAGAAATACCCATAGAAGGGTATCAAATGAATGACTGATAGGAAAGATTCCTGAAGGAATTCACTAGGTGGCACTCTTTCTTCTTTCGCAGTGTCTTCATAATAAGTGGCAGAATATTTGGAATTATTGATGAATTTTTGAGTTTCCTTCAGATGCGTGGTGTAGATAGATACAACTTGAGACAGTATAGCCTTTCTGTCTCTGTAGATGCTTCAGGGAATGCCAAGAATGAGGATTCCCAAGTGACATGAAAAACACTAACAGAATAATTGATTGAGATGCTTGCATGTGTGATAATCTGGAATTGTTTTTACCTTGGTAGGTTTTTGTCTGTATTTGCAATTCTTCCATTTCAGTCCTTCGTTTAATGTTTTCCACTCCTGGGGAATGCTTGTAAACAATTTTTTTTTTGGTGTATCATCTACTAATTCTGTTAGAATCAAAACTTATTTCACTTTTCATTTTAGAAACAAGAATATTAAAATCTAATTAATCTTAGTTTCTATAATTCGAGACTCAGAAGATTTTATAGAAAAGAATTTTATTAATTTGTAGCTAATAATTTTTAATTACAATGAACTCAATGTCTTCTGGAAATAGTTAAAATATACAAAATTCATAAATAAAATTCATACTGGGTCACATGTTAATTTTAAAACATACAGCTTCACAAATCAATTAATTAGATATTTTTGCCATTGATTTTGACATCTTTGGAGAGAGGTTGGCAGGTATTTGAATAACATGTTCAGTAAAATGACAAAGAGATCTAAAAATCTCTGGAATAATTACACTTCCAATTATCCTTAATAGTGCTGCAGATCACATTTTGTTGTTGCCTCTTAATGAAACAAAAAATATTGTTCTGATGTACCCTTTTTAGATCCATCTTCTTAAAATGTTTTTAATCTTTTAAGAAAAACTATAAAAAATAGTTGCAACAGAAATTCACATTATAGCAAGATCAGTTTTTAATGAAATTCTGATAAGAAAGTGGCAACAATGTTTTTTAATATTACCAGTTAAACTTGCCAACATTCTCATTGAGGATTACGTAATAAAGCTGGAGAGGACAAATAAGTAAAACAAAATTTAAAAATCAAGTAAACCTTAAAGAGAAAATCTGTGTGTAATATTTCTATGTATCAGTTACATGATTATGGAGAGTTTATTACATGTAGCAGAATATAATAAGCATTGTGAAAGGAGTAGAAACAAAAGAAAATATACAAAGTTTGTTGTTTTTTCATTTTCTTATTGTTTGCAACTAAAGCAGATCTTAGAGATTAATCTCAAACTTGTCTGGAAATATCCTTGGGATCAAATACTGACAACTATTTTGAAAGGTATCTTTCTTTCACATGTAGGGTTACATGTCTGACTCCTTCACTTCCAATTGCACTTCTCACTGCATCTGTGTTATGATCCTTGGTGTATGTATGATAAGCTATGCCCTTGACGTATTCTGTTCTCGATTCCCAGAATGCCATCCCTAATTTCCCAGTGAACTGTCCTTCAAGGCTTGGGTTGAGCATCACCTTCTTTTAAAATGTTCTAGGCCAGGCGCGGTGGCTCACGCCTGTAATCCCAGCATGTTGGGAGGCTGAGGCGGGTGGATCACAAGGTCAAGAGATCAAGACTATCCTGGTCAACATGGTGAAACCCCATCTCTACTAAAAATACACAAAATCAGCTGGGCATGGTGACATGTGCCTGTAATCCCAGCTACTCAGGAGGCTGAGGCAGGAGAATTGCCTGAACCCGGGAGGCGGAGGTTGCGGTGAGCCGAGATCGCACCATTGCACTCCAGCCTGGGTAACAAGAGCGAAACTCCATCTCAAAACAAAACAACAACAAAAAAAACCAAAAAAACAAAAAACTAGAACTCTCCTTTCTGTTCTCCCAGTCTGCTTTCATGCTGCCAAAGATGGTTGCTTGTTGTGCAGGTGAATGCTACTGCTCTTTAACTTTTGGGCTTCTTGCCTTATTAGGTGTCCTCTAAATGATTTCCCAGTTTCTTGCAGTTGAGAGGTCCCATTTTGATTGTAACCAATTGAATATGGATAGAAGAGATAAATGCTGCTCTAATGTTTACTTCATAAAAGGCTCTTACATGCAAGACTTCACTTTCTCTTGCCCTTCTGACACAGAAGACTATTTATTGAGGATAGTGGCACCACAAAATGGGAAGAACCGGTGTCCCTGTGTTACTGCTTGGACTTGTTCCACTGTGAAGAGAGAATGAAAGTTCAATGTATTACACAATATTCTCGGGTTGATCTATTACACAAACTGTTATGACTGAGACTCTTTGACCTCACTCCATTCCTTATTCCCAGTTCTCCCCTCCTCTCAAACTACTTTCATTAAGGTCTTCAATGTCCTATTTATTACTAAATCCAATGGTCACCTTCAGTTGCTGGACTCTTCATCTTTTGATTACTCCTATAGCAACGTCTAACCCTTACTCCTGAACTTCACGCAGTGCATTAGGTACTTGATATGGTTTTGCTTTGTGTCCCCACTGAAATCTCATCTTGAATTGTAATCCCACAATTCCCATATGTTGTGTGGGAGAAACCTGGTGGGAGGTAACGGAACCATGGGGCAGTTTCCCCCATGGTGTTCTCATGATAGTGAGTGAGTTCTTATGAGATCTCATGGCTTTTCCCTCTTTGCTCAGCACTTCTTCTTCCTACTGCCATTTGAAGAAGGATGTTTTTGCTTCCCCTTCCATTACAATTGTAAGTTTTCTGAAGCCTCCCAGCCATGCTGAACGTTGAATCAATAAAAACTCTTTTCTTTATAAATTACCCACTCTCATGTATGTCTTTATTCGCAGCATAAGGAAGGACTAATATCACAGAGAGTGGGGCACTGCTATAAGGACACCCAAAATTGTGGAATTGACTTTGGAATGGGGTAACAGGCAGAGATTAGAACAATTTAGACGGTTCAGAAGAAGACAGGAAAATGTGGGAATGTTTGGAACTTCCTAGAGACTTGGAGGGCTCAGAAGACAGCAAGATGTGGGAAAGTTTGGAACTTCTTAGAGACTTGTTGAATGGTTTTGACTAAAATCTGGTAGTGATATGGACAATGAAGTCCAGGCAGAGATGATCTCAGATGGAGATGAGGGACTTCTTGGGAACTGAAGCAAAGGTGACTCTTGCTATGCTTTAGCAAAGAGACTAGCGGTAGTTTGCCCCTGCCCTAGAGATCTGCGGAACTTTGAACTTGAGAGAGCTTATTTAGGGGTACCAGGCAGAAGAAATTCCTAAACAGCAAAGCATTCAAGAGGAAGCAGAACATAGAAGTTTGGAAAATTTGCAACCTGACAATGCAATAGGAAAGAAAAATCTCTCTTCTGGGGAGAAATTCATGCTGGCTGCAGAAATTTCCTTAAGTAATGGGGAGGTGAATGTTAATCACCAAGAGAATGGGGAAAATGTCTCCAGGGCATGTCAGAGACCTTCCCAGCAGCCTCTTTCATCACAGGCCTGGAGGCCTAGGAGGGAAAAATGGGCCAGGCCCAGGGCCTTTCTGCTCTGTGCAGCCTCAGGACATGGTGGTCTGTGTCCCAGCTGCCTCAGCTCCAGCAGTGGCTTAAAGGGGTCAAGGCACAAGTTGTGCCATTGTTTCAGAGGGTGCATGTCCCAAGCCTTGGCAGCTTACATGTGGTGTTGAGCCTATGGATACACAGAGGTAGAGAATTGAGGTTTGGGAACCTCCAGCTACATTTCAGAGGATGGATGGAAATGCCTGGATGTCCAGGCATAAGTTTGTTGCAGAGGTGGTACCCTCATGGAGAACCTCTGCTAGGGCAGTGCAGAAGCTAAATTGGGGGTTTAATCCCCCACATAACTGTCCTCACTGTGGCACTGCATAGTGGAGCTGTGAGAAGAGAGCCACCATCTTACAGACCCCAAAGTGATAGATCCACTGACAGCTTGCACTGTGCACCTGGAAATGCCACAGACAGTCAGTGCCAGCCCATGAAAGCAGCTAGGTGGGGGGGCTGTACCCTGCAAAGCCACAGGAGCAGAGCTGCCCAAGGACATGGGAGCCCACTTCTTGTATAAGAGTGATATGTGGATGTGAGACATGGAGTCAAAAAAGATGATTTTGCAACTTTAAGATTTAATGACTGCCTTAGTGGATTGCAACTTGCATGGGGCCTGTAGCCTCTTTGTTTTGGCCAATTTCTCCCACTTGAAATGGGTGTATTTACCCAATACCTCTATCCCCATCGTATCTAGGAAGTAACTAGCTTGATTTTGATTTTACAGGCACATAGGTGGAAGGGACTTGCCCTTGTCTCTGATGAGATTTTAGATTTTGACTTTTGGGTTAATGCCAGAATGAGTTAAGACCTTGGGGGACTGTTTGGAAAGCGTGGTTGTGTTTTGAAATGTGAGGACATAAGATTTGGAAGGGATCAGGGCAGAATGATACAATTTGGTTTTGTGTCCCCACCCAAATTTCATCTTGAATTGTAATCCTGTAATTCCCATGTGTTGTAGCATGGACCTGCTGGTAGGTAATTGAATCATGGGATGGTTCCCCCATACTGTTCTTGTGATAGTGAGTGAATTACTGTGAGATCTGATGGTTTTGTAAGGGCCTTTGTCCTCTTTGCTTGGCCCTTCTCCTTCCTGCTGCCATGTGAAGAAGGACATGTTTCCCTTTCTGTCATCATTGTACATTTCCTGAGGCCTCCCCAGCCCTGCAAACTGTGAGTCAATTAAACCTCATTCTTTTATAAATTACCCAGTCTTGGGTATATCTTTATTAGCAGTGTGAGAATGGACTAATATAGTACTTATTTGAAGTATTTTCCTAAATGTCTCTAAAATTGCTTGAATTGAATTTTCCATCTCCCTTTCCCAATTTGGTTCTCCCCCAGTGTCCTTATCTCAATCACTGTTTCCCTCTAATCAAGCCAGAGACCCCACCTTCTCTCTATATTGTCCATCCAATGAATTTCAAGTACTTTTAATTCCATCTCCTGAGCATCTGTATATACATCAGTTTTCTCTCATTTGATGACCATCACCCTAATCTACAATACCAGCTTATGTATTTAGACCAGTTAAGTCACCTAAGCACTGGTGCCCCAGAGTTTAGTCTATAGTCTGCCCTGAATCAGGATGATGAAATTCCAACAATTAAAATCTGTCTTATTTAAAACTCTTCAGTAATTTCTTTTTGCCTTTATGATAAATCCCTTATTTATTTTATTTTTTTTTTTAAGGCCTTCCATGTCCTGTGCCTGCATGCCTTTCCAGTATATTCCTGTTTCCACTTTCAGTATATATTTAAATTTTCTCAGCTTTTACTATGTTCAATTCTATCCAGCAAATAGGCCTCCACACATGCCAATTCTTTTGCCTCAGGTTTGGTAAAATCCTAGTTGTTGTTCAGGTAAAAGCTTAAAGTTACTTTCTTCAGGGATGCCTGCTGGGTCTCCTAGACTGTATTTCTTCCCAGAATGTTCCCTGTATTACATGTGTATATTTAGTACTTACACTTTTCACCACTCTATTATAGGATCTTTCCACAGTGACTAGCACAAAGGAGAAAAATTAAGGTTCACTAATTGAATTATTTTACTTACGAGATGGTAACATAAATGGCATTTTCATATGTCTTTCTTCCACATTTTTGAAATTCCTGAAGTCAGAGGCCAGAATTTTCATTGCTAGCATAGTATCTGGCACAGAGGTGATACCTAAAAGCATTGAATGAATAAATGATTGAATTAGCAAAAGGGATGCTTGTGTTTGTCCCCCATACTAAGAGGTACGCTGTGGCAGTTAAGTATGATCAAGGTTATGAACGTGGAAGTGTAGAGTGCCAAGAGACTATAATCTCTCTGTCAGGGGCAGACTGGGGAGGAAATGTACATGTTCTTTAGAGCTCTACTTGTCATATATATAAAACTGGAATATAAACTACAAATGTATGAGTCTTTGTGGGCACTTTTTTTTTTTTTTCTCAACCCCTTAATAGAAGATATTGATGGAGCAAATGAGGAGTAAAAGAAAACCCTTCACTGTTTGGGTAAGAGCTTTTAGTGCAGAGTTGAAAATGAGGTGTGAAGAATGAAGTTTCAGGCCATGAGAGAAAAGAAAAGTGAAGTGCAAGAAGAATGGGGGTGTACAAGGGAATTTTAAGAACTTGTGGTTTACAAATTTATGTTCATTGAGGAAAATAAATAATGATTTTAATGAATATTTAAGTGCTTCAGATATTGGGCTGTTTGAATTAATATAACTCCATACTAAGGTGGGGGGGTTCATATAAAACCAAGGGGTTTATTTAGAAAAGAAAAAAAAAGCACCTCTTAATTGAAAAATTTTTTAAATTTTAATTTAAAATCAATTGTACATATTATAGGGTGCAGTGTGATGTTTTGAGACATGTTTACAATATGTAATGATCAAATTAGGGCAGTTGGCATACTTATCAAACATTTATCATTTTTTAATGGTGAGAACATTCAAAATCTTCTCTCCTAGCTGTTTTGAAATATACAGTATATTATTGTTAATTATGGCCACCCTATGTATAATGGAGCACTAGAACTATTTTCTTTTATCTAACTATAACATTGTACCCATTGACCAACCTCTCCCCATTCTGCCTCCTTTCTTTCCTTGCCAGCCTCTGGAAACCACCATACTAATCTCTACTTCTACTAGATGCCCTCCTTTATATTCTACATATGAATAAAATCATGCAGTGTTTGTCTTTCTGTTTCTGACTTATCCTGTCTAACATAAGGTCCCCCAGGCTCATCCATGTTGCTCTAAACTACAGAATTTCATTCTTTTTAAATGGCTGAATAGTATTACATTGTGCAAATATGCTACATTTTCTTTATCCATTCATCTGTGAATGGACACTTAGGTTGATTCCATATCTTTCCTATTGTGAATAGTGCTGCAATAGACATGAAAGTTTAGATATCTTTTCAACATATTGATTTTATTTCCTTTGAATATATGCTAAGTGGGATTGCCAGATGATATGGCATTTAATTTTTTGAGGAAACTTCCATACTGTTTTCCATAATGGCTGTACAAGTTTACATTCCAGTTTCTGAGTTCTCTTTTCTCCACATCCTCACTAGCATTTGTTCTTTTTTTGTCTTTTTTTCCCCCACACTGTGAATATACTTAGTTTATTTGGCTTTTTATTTCCTGAACAAAGAGAGTAGAGACAAAAATGTGTAAGTGAAGAAAGTATTCAGTATTCAGTCCAACTCCGGCTTTATGATACTTAGTTTTTCTTTCTCCTTTAAAAAGTCATTTAAAGGAGAAAAGAAAAGCCTGATAAATATGACAGAAAATTATGCAAAAACCAAAGAAATTCCCTCCACACTATTTAATAAAGTTTGGATCAAAATAACCAACCAAGCACACACACCTACATCTTACCAACCACTAAAAATCCTACAAAATGATATAGGAGATACTTCTAAATAGTAAAAAATATCCTAGGAAAACAAGAAAAATTATCATCAACAAACGAGAAATGTTAAGAAAAGATGGAATGGAGAAAAACTACATCACAGAAAAATAAAATGAAAAGAAAATTCAACTTAAATTGTGTGTAGAAGACATCTAAGGCAAAGACTGGAGTAGTTGGTGAGAGGATGTATAAGCTCACAGTTAAGAGATAAAGAAGTGGGGAGAAGAAACTGAGGAATTGGTTAGGGAAAGTAATTGACAAAAGATATTTAGAGTAGCTAGGCTAGTCAACTCCTTCCTCCTCCCTACCTGGTTCTGAATTGGTATACAGGAAGCTACAGACTGCCAGGAAGAACAAGCTTCTTCTTTATGAAGATGAGCTATTAATACACTCTTGTTTTGATTTTGGAGTTTTTAAAATTAACACATAATTCTATGTATTTATGGGATACAGGGTGCTATTTTCATACTTTATATAATGTATAATGATAAATAATTAGTATATCCTTCACCTCAAACATTTATCATTTCTTTGCGTTAGGAACATTCAAAATCCTCTTTTTGTTATTCAAAAGTATATAATAAAGTATCCTTAGCTATAGTAACCCTACAGTACTATAGAACACTAGAACTTACTCCCCTTCTCTAGCTGCAATTTTGTATCTTAACCAACCTTTCCTTACCCTACCATTATCCCAGCCTCTAATAAGCAAAATTGTACTCTCCACTTTTATGAGCTCAGCTTTTCAGCTCCCATATATGAGTGAGAAAATGTGGTATTTATCTTTCTGTGCCTGGTTTATTTCATTTAACATAATGTCCTTCAGGCTCATCCATGTTGCCATGAGTGACAGAATTTTATTCTTTTTAATGACCAAATAGTATTCCAGAGTATATGTACATACCACATTTTCTTTACTCATTCATCTGTTGATAGACACTTAGGTGGCTTCCAAATCTTTGCTATTGTGAAAGTGATGCAGTAAACAAGGAGTGTATATATCTCTTTGACATACTGATTTCTTTCCTTTGGATAAATACTCAGTAGTGAGATTGCTGAGTAATACCTTAGTTCTATTTTTGTTTTTTAAGGAAACTCCACACTATTTATCATTATAGCTGAACTAATATACATTTCCACCCACAGTGTATAAGAGTTCCTTTTTCTTCACACCCTTGCCAGCATCTGTTATTTTTGTCCTATTTTTAATTAAAATGTTTTAATTTGTACTGGCACATAGTAAGTGTATATGTTTATGAGATATTTTGATACAGGCATACAATGTAATAGTCACATCAAGGTAAATGGAGTCCATCACTTCAAGCATTTATCATTTCTATGTGTTACAAACATTCTAGTTATACTCTTTTAGTTATTTTTAAATGTGTAATAAATTTTTGTTGACTGTAATCATCCTGTTGTGCTATCAAATACTAGGACTTATTCATTCTATCTCACTATAGTTTTGTACCCTTTAACCATCCCTACACAGTCCCCCCCACCACTCACTAGTACCCTTCATAGTCTCTCATAACCATAATTTTATTCCCTAACTCCATGAGTTCAATCGTTTTGATTTTTAGCCCTCACAAATGTGTGGGGACATGTCAAGTTTGTCTTTCTGTGCCTCGCATTTTTAATTTAATTACCATCAGTTCCACCCATGATGTTGCGAATCACAGGATCTCATTCTTTTTAATGGCTGAATAGTATGCCATTGTTTATATATACCACATTTTCTTTATCCGTTCATCTGTTGATGGTCACTTAAGTTGCTTTCAAATCTTGGCTGTTGTGAATAGTGCTTCAATAAACATGAGAGTGCAGATATCTCTTCCATATACTGATTTCCCTTTTGTAGGGGGAGGCTATATACCTAGCAGTTGCTGGATGATATGGTAGTTCTATTTTTAGTTTTTTGAGGAACCTCCATAATGTTCTCCATAGTGACTGTACTAATTTTCATTCCTGCCAATAGTGCACAAGTGTTTCCTTTTCTCCACATCCTTACTAGCCTTTGTTATTGTCTGTCTTTTGGATAAAAGCCATTTTAATTTGGGTGAGATGATATCTCATTGTAGTTTAGATTTGCATTTTTCTGGTGATCAATGATGTTGAGCACCTTTTCATATACCATTTGCCATTTATAGATCTTCTTTGAGAGATGACTATTCACATCTTTTGGCCATTTCAAAATCAGATCATTACATTTACTTCATATTGAGTTGTTTGAGCTACCTAACTGTTCTGGTAATCCCTTGTCAGATGAATAGTTTTAAAATATTTTTTCCAATTTCAAGGGTTGTTTCTTCACTTTGTTGACTGTTTCCTTTGCTGTGCAGAAGCTTTTTAACTTGATGTGATCCCGTTTGTCCATATTTGCTTTGCTTGCCTATGCTTGTGGGGTATCACTCAAGAAATCTTTGCACAGACAATGCCCTAGAGAGTTTCCCCAGTGTTTTCTTGTGGAAGATGTATAGCTTGAGGTCTTGGATTTATGTCTTTAATACACTTTAATTTGATTTTTGTATATGATGAGAGATAGGGATGTAGTCTCATTCTTCTGCATATGGATATCTAGTTTCCCAGCACAATTTATGGAGGAGTCTGTCCCTTTTCCAGTGTACGCTCTTAGCACTTTTGTCAAAAAAATGAGTTTACTGTAGAAGTATGGGTTTGTTTCCGTGTTCTCTATTCTGTTGCATTGGTCTATTCTATGTGTCTGTTTTTATGCCAGTCCCATGCTGTTTTAGTTACTATAGTCCTGTAGTATAACTGAAAATCAGGTATTATGCTTCCTCCAGTTCTGTTCTTTTTGCTCAGGATAGCTTTGGCTATTCTTAGTCTTTTGTCATTTCATATAAATATTAGAATTATTTTTTCTATTTCTGTGGATAATGTCATTGGTATTTTGATAGAAATTACACTGAATATGTAGATTGCTTTGGGTAGATTTTAACAATATTGATTCTTTCAGTCCATGAACATGAAATAGCTTTCTTGATTTCATTTTCAGATAGTTTGATGTTGGCATATAGAGATGCTACTGATTTTTGTATGTTTATTTTGTATCCTGCAACTTTACTGAATTTATCATCTTGAAATGTTTTCTGGTAGAGTCTTTAGTTTTTTTCTAAATATAAGATTATATCATCTTCAAACAAGGATAATTTGACTTCTTCCTCTTCAATTTAGATGCCTTTTATGTCTTCTTCTTGTGTGACTACTCTAGCTAGGACCTGCAGTACTCTTTTGAATAATGGTAGTGAAAATGCGTATCTGTTATGTTCCAGATCTTAGAGGAAAGGCTTTCTATTAGTCCCCATTTAATTTGATATTAGCTGTGAGTCTGTCATATATGGCTTTTATTATGTTGAGGTATGTTCCTTCTGTAACCAGTTTTTTGAGGCTTTGTTTTTTTAATCATGAAGGATGTTGAATTTTATCAAATGCTTTTTCAGCATCAATTGAAATGATTATACGATTTTTGTCTTTCATTCTGTTGATGTGATATATCACATTGATTGATTTGTATATGTTGAACTATCCTTGCATCCCTGGAATAAATGTCACTTGGTAATGATGTATGATCTTTTACATGTCTTGTTGAATTTAGTTTGCTGATGTTTTGTTGCAGTTTTTGCACCAATATTTATCAGAGATATTGGCCTGCAATTTCATTTTTTTGATGTGTCTTAGTCTGGTTTTGGTATCAGGGTGATACAGGCCTCATAGAATGAGTTTGCAAGCATTCCCTCTGCCTCTATTTTTCAGAACAGTTTGAATGGGATTGGTATTAGTTCTTCTTTAAATGTTTGGTAAAATTCAGCAGTGAAGTCATCATGTCCCATACTTTTCTCTGCTGGGAGAATTTTTATTGTGGCGGTGATGTCATTAATTGTTAATGTCCTATTCAGGATTTGTGTTTCTTCATGATTCAGTCTTGGTAGGTTGTATGTGTGTAGGAATTTATCCATTTTTTCTTGGTTTTCCAGTTTATTGACAGATACTCGCTCATTGTAGCCACTAATGATCCTTTGATTTTCTGTAGTATCCACTGTAAGGTTTTCTTCATCATCTCTGAGTTTATTTGGCTATTCTCTTTCTTTTTCTTAGTCTTGCTAAAGTTTTATTGATTTCGTTTATCTTTTAAAAAAACCAACTTTTCATTTTGTTGATATTTTGTATTTTTTTGTTTCAATTTCATGTATTTCTGATCTGATTTCTATTATTTCTTTTCTTCTACTAATTTTGGGTTTGGCTTGCTCTTGCTTTTCTGATTATTTAAGATGTACTGTTAGATTGTTTATTTTATGTTTTTCCACTGTTTTGTTTTAGGCACTTATAGTTATAAACTTTTCTCTTAATACTACTTTCACTGTATCCCACAGGTTTTGGTATATTGTGTTTTCATTATCATTTGTTTCAAGGAATTTTTAAATTTCTTTCTCAGTGTCTTGATTGACCCACTGGTCATTCAGGAGCATGTTATTTTATTTTTTGTATTGGTATAGTTTCCAAAGTTCCTCTTATTATTAATTACTGGTGTCTTCCATTGTGATCAGTAAAAATATTTGATATTATTTCAATTTTTTGAATTATTTAAGACTTGTTTTGTGACCTAACATATGGTTTATCCTTGAAAATGATCCATGTGCTGAGGAGAAGAATGTGTATTCTGCAGCCATTGGATAAGATGTTCTGTAAATATCTATTATGTACATTTGATGTATAGTGCTGATGAAGTCTGGTATTTCTTTCTTGATTTTCTATCTGAATGACCTATTAATTTCTGAAAATGAGGGTGTTGAAGTCTCCAGCTATTATATTGAGGTCAGTCTCTCTCTACCTTTAACAATATTTGCTTTATATATCTGGATACTCCATTGTTGGGTGCATATATATTTATAATTGTTATGCCCTCTTGCCAAATTGACCTTTTTATTGTTATATAATGACTATCTTTCTCTCTTTTTATAGTTTTTGCCTTAAAATCTACTTTTTTTCTCCGATAAAAGTATAGCTCTTGCTCTTTTTTGATTTCTGTTGGCATAGAATATCTTTTTCCATCCCTTTAGTTTTAGTCTGTATGTGTGTTTATAGGCGAAGTGTGTTTCTTACAGGCAACAGATCAATGGGGCTTGTTTTTTAATCCATTCAGCCATTCTATGTCATTTAATTGGAGAAGTTAGTCCACTTACATTCAATGTTATTGATAAGTAAGATCTTATTACTGCCATTTTGTTATTTTGTTATTTGTTTTCTGGTTGTTTTGCAGTCTTCTCTTCATTCTGTCTTTACTTCCTGTCTTTCTTTTTGTGAAGGTGATTTTTCTTTGGTAGTGTGTTTTAATTTCCTGCTTTTTATTTTGTGTGTGTGTGTTGTATGTATGTTTTTTGAGTTGAGGTTACCATATGGCTTGCAAATTACGTCTTGTAACCTATTGTTTTAAATCGATAATAACTTAATGGTGATTTCAAAAAGAAACTAACAAGCAAAGAGAAAACTAATGAAAATTCTACCCTTTAATCTCAGCACGTCTGCTCTTTTACTTTTTGTTATTTCTATTTCTATTTTGTTATATTTTCTATGGCTTGAAAATTTGTAGTTAATTTTAGTAGGTTTGTCTTTAATCTTTTTACCCAGGTTATCAGTAATTTACATACCACAATTATGGTGTATAATATTTTGTGTTTACATACTTATAATAACCAATGAGTTTTGTACCTTCAGATGCTTTCGTATTGCTAGTTAGCATCCTTCTCTTTCAGATTGAAGAAATCTCTTTAGCATTTCTTATCAGACAGACGTGGTGTTAATGAAGTTCCTCAGCTTTTGTTTTTCTGAGAAAGTCTTTATTTCTCCTTCATGTTTGCAGAGCATTTTCACTAGATATACTATCCTAGGATAAAAGTATTTTTTTTTTCCTTTAGCACTTCAAATATGTTATGCCACTCTCCCCGTCCTGTAAGGTTTCCACTGAGAAGTTTGCTGCCAGACGTGTTGGAACTCCTATGTGTATTATTTGTTTCTTTTCCCTTACTGCTTTTAGGATCCTTTCTTTATCCTTGTTCTTTGGGAGTGTGATTATTAAATGTCTTCAGGCAGTCTTCCTTGGGTTACATCTGCTTGGTATTCTGTAACTTTCTTCTGCTTAAACACTGATATATTTCTCTAGATTTCAGAAGTTCTCTGTCACCATTCCTTTGAATAAGCTTTCTTACCCTATCTAGCTCTCTACCTCCTTTTTAAGGCCATTAACTTACATTTGCCCTGTTGAGGCTACTTGCTGGATCTCGTAGCCATGCTTAACTCTTTTTTATTATTTCTCTCTTTTGTCTCCTCTGACTGTATATTTTCAAATAGGCTGTATTCACGTTCAGTAATTTTTTCTTCTGTTTGATCAGTTCTGCTGTTCAGAGACTCCAATACATTTGATAATATGTTAATTGAATTTTTCAGCTCCAGAATTTCTGCTTAATTCTTTTAAATTATTTTAATTTCTTTGTTAAATTTATTTGATAGGATTCTGAATTCCTTCTCTGTGTTGTCTTGAATTTCATTGAGCTTCCGTAACACAACTATTTTGAATTCTCTGTATGAAAGATCACATATCTCTTTCACTTTGTGATTGGTTGCTGGTGTTTTATTTAGTTGGTTTGGTGAGATTATGTTTTTTCTATATGGTCTTGGTACTTGTGGATGTTGGCTGGTATCTGGACTTCAATGTGTTTGGTGTTTATTACTGTCTTTGTGGTGTGGGCTTCTGTATGCCTGTCCTTCTTGGGAAGGCTTTCCAGGTATTTGAAGGGACTTGGATTTTGTGATCTACATCTTTTCTTACTACAGCTATATCAGCCTTAAGGGGGACCTAAAGTTTACAATGCTGTGGCTCTTGCAGACTGATAGAGCTACCACCTTGGTGGTCTTGAGTAGAATCGAGAACTTACCCTGGATTACTAGACAGAGAGTCTTGTTCTCATCCCTGACTTTCTCCCAAGCAAATGAAGTTTTGCTCTCCATGTGGAGCTACCTGCAGCCTGGTGGGGGAGGAGATACCTAAGACTCCTATTGCTGCCACCACTGGGGCTGCACTGGGTCAGACCTGAAGCCTACATGTCACTGGGTGTCACCCAAGGCCTACCAGGATCACTTCCTGGTTACCACCAATGTTACCTCAAGACTCTAGGACTACAATTAGCAAGTGGTGAATCTAGCCAGACTTGTGGCCCTCCATTCAGGGCAGCAAACTCCCCTTTTGTCCAAGGAAGGTCCAGAAATGCTGTCCTGGAGCCAGTGCCTAGAATCAGTAACCTTAGGAATCTACTTGTTTCTCTATTCTACTGCAGCTGAGCTGGCACCCAAACCACATGACAAAGTCCTTCTTACTCATCCCTCTCCTTTCCTTGAACAAAAGGACCCTCTTCCTGTGGCCTCTCCTTGAGCAAAAGGAGCCACTGCCCCACGGCCATAGCGAGTATTACCTGGCTTCTGCCAGTGTTGACTCACAGACAAAGGGTCATTCAGCCAACTTGTGGTGAATGCTGCTAGGCATGAGTTTCTTAATTCAGGGCAATGGGCAGCCCTCTGGCTCAAGATATTCAGAAGTCAAGGCCTGGAATTGAGTACCCCAGGAGCCTACTTGGTGCTCTTCCTCACTGTGGCTTAACTAATACCCACGTTGAAGTCTGTAAGGCTAAGTTCCCCTTATTCTTCTCTTTTTCTCAAGCCAGAGGAGTCTCTCCTCATGGCCATCACATCTGTGAATGTGCTGGGTCACAGGAAAAGTCAGCATAGCGCAGAGTCTCAGGCAAGGCCTGCAGTGGGTGCCCTACTGGTCTAGGGTGTGTCTAGAAGTGTCCTTCAAGACAGTGGGTACCTTCAAGACAGTGGTTACCCTTCTGACCTTGGGTACCCTTCTGGCCTAAGATGTGTCTAGAAATGTCCAGGAGCTAGGTTGTAGAATGGGGGCCTCAAAAATCTACCAGGTGCCCTATTCTACTGTGGCTGTGCTGGTGTCCAAGTTGCAGTCCTCTTTACTATTCCCTTCCACTCTTCAAGCAGAAGGAAGGAGTCTTTCCTAGAGCTGTGAGCTGTGCTGCTTGAGGTTGAGAAAGGGGCAACGCAAGCACTCGCTTGGTTACCCTGGCCGGTAACTCACTAGCTTGCATGTATCCCAATTCACTGGCTTTGATCTCAGCACAGTACCAGGACATATCTAGGAATTGCAGTTGTGTTCTACACAGCCTTTCAAGTTTATTTAGAATCTCAGAGCACTTTAGCCCATAGTGGCAGGGCTTTCTGGAACTCACATTCTAACCACTGGGATGGATGATTTCCCTCTGGGTAGGGCTGGTCTAAATGGTCAGGAGTCCTGTGGCCTCTGTACTCCCTGGTGATTTCTGCCCTATGTTGCTTTTCACTCTGACAGGCAAAACTGATTTCCGATGTAAAGTCCCACAATCATTGTGCTGTCTCTCCCCCAAGTGCACAGATTCTCTCTCTGTACCACACAGCTGCTGCTGCTCCAGGGGAGTTGGGGAGAGGTGATGTTGGCAATTCAAGACTGTCTTTGCTTCCCTTTTCAGTGCTTCTTTTCTTGATATAATGTTAAAACCAGGTACTGTGGTCATTCACTTGATTTTTGGTTCTTATAAAGGTGCTTTCTTGTGTAGATGATTGTTCAATTTGGTGTTCCTGTGTGGGGAGGGGCAGCATTTGCTGGAGGCTTGTATTCAGTCATCTTGCTCTGCTTCCCCGCCTTTTAAAATTGTTTTAATAATAGTTAACCTTGATTGGGCTGAGATGAATCTCATTGTGCTTTTAATTTCCATTTCCCTAATGATTAGTGATAGTGAACATTTTTTTTTTTTTTGGTATGCTTCTTGACCATCTGTATGTCATGTTTTGAGAAATGTCTATTCAGGTCCTTTGTCCATTTTTAATTTGTTTATTTGTGGGGTTTTCCTCTTTTTCTGTTGAGTTGTTTGAATTCCTTGTATGTTCTTAAAAGCAATTCTTGTCAGATACATAGTTTACACATATTTTCTCCCATTCTGTAGCTTTTCTCTTCATTCTGCTAATTATTTCCTTTTCTGTGCAGAAGCTTTTTAATTTGATGTAATCTCACTTGTCTATTTTTGCTTTTGTTTCTTGTGCTTTTGAAGTGCAGTCTAATCTTAAAAATCCCTGCTCAGACAAATATCATAAAGCATTTCTTCTATGTTTTCTTCTAGTAGTTTCATAGTGTTAGGTCTTAACATTTAAATCTTATTCCATGTTGAGTTTATTTTTATAAGTGATGAGAAATAGAGGCCTAGTTTCATTCTTTTGCATATGGATATTCAGTTTTCCACAAATTCTTAACAAAATACTACAAACTGAATCCAACAGCACATCAAGAATATTTTTCACCATGATCAAGAGGGATTATTCCAGAGATTCAAGGATGATTCAACATATGTAAATCACTAAGTATGATACATAATGTTAACAGAATAAAGGACAAAAGCCCTATCTCAATAGATGCAGATAAAACATTTGATATAATTCAACATTCTTTTACGATAAAAACTCTGCACAAATTAAAAATAGAAGGAACATACCTCAGCATAGTAAAGGTGGTACATGACAAACCCACAGCTAACGTATTGAATGGGAAAAGTTGAAAGCTTTTCCTCTAAAATTTGAAATAAGACAAGGATGTCCATTCTCATCACTCTTATTCAATGTAGTACTGGAAGTCTTAGCCAGAAGCAATTAAGCAAGAATAAGAAATAAAGTTCATCAAAATTGGAAAGGAAGACGTCAAATTGTCCTGTTTGCAGATTACATAACCTTATATATTGAAAATCTGACAGACTCCATAAAAAGCAGTTAGAAATAATAAGAAAGATCAGTAAAGTTGCAGGACACAAAATCAACACCCCCCAAATTAGTAGCTTTTCTAAATGCCAATAGCAAACTACTTGAAAAGGAAATCAAGAAATAAATCTATGCATTTGTAGTCAACTGATTTCTGACAAAGACCCCAAGTGCACATGTTGGGGGAAAGGCCAGTATCTTTAATAAAAAAAACCAACAACATTGATATTGATATTCTCACATAGCTTTCTCATTTGATCTGCACTGAAATCTCATGAGTAGTGTGGGTTAGTATTATTATACCACTTTATGCACATAAATTAAGACATTGAGGAGTTGAGTGGCCTAACCAAATTCACAGATAGTACATGAAAAATGGGAAGTCAGCCATGTCTTCCCACATTAATCCCACATACCACATGTTCTCTAATACCGTCGATGCTACCACTGAAAAAAAGAAGACAGAATATTTTATTTATTATTTTATGATTAAGCTTTTAAAAATGAAAATGGTCAGAACCAAGGAATTTTTACTGAAGAAAAGAATCTTTAAAAAGGTACATAGAGCTGGGTGTGGTGGCTTATGCCTGTAATCCCAGCATTTTGGGAGGCTGAGGTGGGCAGATCACAAAGTCAGGAGATTGAGATCATTCTGGCCAACATGATGAAATCCCGTCTCTACTGAAAATACAAAAATCAGCTGGGCATGGTAGCATGTGCCTGTAATCCCAGCTACTAGGGAGGCTGAGACTGAAGAATTGCTTGAACTTGGGAAGCGGAGGTTGTAGTGGGCCAAGATCCCACCATTGCACTCCAGCCTGGTGACAGAGCGAGACTATGTCCCAAAAAAAAAAAAAAAAAAAAGAAAGAAAAGAATAGTACATAGAGTTTTATGAAACAAATCTTGCCTTTAAATACTTTGAATACCAAACTTTTGTGTCTATTTGCCAACAGAGGAACCTATTTCTATTTAAACATGTTTCTTTCTCTAGGCTACAACATTAACTGAGTTTATTTATTTATACATTAATTCTTTCATCTATTCTACAAACATTTATGAGCATCCGTTGATACCAACCAGAAGACTAAGAGATAAATAAGATGGAATCCCTGTTCTCAGGGAGTTCACTAATAGCAGGCAAGAAGGTGTATTAATAGATAATGAAGCGCAATAACATCAAATGCATTGATAGAAAATAGACACAGTGCTATGGGGCACCAAGATGAGTTATACAATTCATTCTGGGGTTGCGATTATGAAAGATTTTCTTAGAGGTTTGTTTACCTGAGCTCAGTTATAGGTTGAGGAAGCATTTCAGACAGTAAGACTAACATAAGTGTGGAGTGTAGTTAGAGATGCAAGACATATGTGTGTGAGTATTGTTTGTGTGTGATTCAACTTTAATCAAGGATATGTCTTGCAGAAGCACAATTACAAAATAAGGGGTGAAGAAAATATGACCAAAATATAAAAGGTCTTGTATGTCATCATGCCAAGGAGTTCCAACTTTATGCTGGAGATTCACAGTGGGGAGGAATCATTAAAGAACGTGTCATGAATATATTTGCATTCAGATAGGTGTCTCTTGTTATTGGGTGAAAAAAAAATGAACTTGAATAGCTGGACTGGAAGTATTCTAATTATCTCTAGGACAGGTTATCCTATTAAGCAAATACTAATCTAATTCATATATTCTTGTGAATGAAACAATGGCAAAACAAATGAATAACAGCAAAACTTACATGAATAGAACACAAGTCAATTTTCTCATATTTTATAGATTTTTTATGCAAACAGTGTCTAAAGATTCTGAGACTTTAGATTCTGTGACTTTCAAGTTCGTAGGGTAAGACTAAGTCATTAAATGATGAAAAACAGGTATTCAACAATAACATTATTAAAAAGAGACATTAACTACTCAGTAAACAAAGGTAATTTTTAGTGACAAGTATTTCTGAAAATAATCTGTAAAGAAGAATTTAAAAGAAGGATGCTGGGAGCCTATGATATGAAACAGTGAGTGATTAAGGTTGACAGATGAGGGCACACCAAGTTGGTATAGCACCTGGACATTTGGATCACATGATTGGAGGTTTTTATCTAAATGAATTTCTGCTCATGAAAGAGAGCTGTTGTATCTTCAAACAACAGAGAATTAAGAATCCAGCCAATGCTTCAAAATGAGAGGACAGAAATGAGTTAATATAATGGATAAAGTTTTATTTCTCTTATATTTTTTCACACATAAATGATAAATACAGATATACCTTGGATTTAAAATCTCACAAGGAAATTTTACTACTATATTTGGGATGACAGATTGTTTTCTATGGATCAGTGTTTCTGGGACCAGAGAAGTAGGCATGAAGAAAGATCAATCTCAAGCTTTAAGGGCTCAGAGTGAGTTCCCACAGATGGTATTAAGTGTCTTTCTGAATGATAGTAGTTGCTCTATTATAAAAAATGATATTGTTGAAAATACTCAAAAGAAAAAAAACAGTGAATATTTTATCCAAGTTTTACCCCAAAGATATTTGTAGCTCTGCATTGCTTGACATGCTGTTACAAGCAAAAATAAAATATTAGGACATAAGAGAGTTTTGATGGAGTTCCCTTTTGTTCTTTCTATGGATCAAGTGAGAGGTCTCAAGTAGTAACTTTCATTTAAAGTTACTGCTAAAAGGAAAAACTATGTAGAAGATTCCTATTAAGGAAAAATACCATATTCGTCCAAAATTGATGTTTTAAAAATTCCTATTTCTTCGAGCAGTGGTTTGTAGTTCTCCTTGAAGAGGTCTTTCACATCCCTTGTTATTTGTATTCCTAGGTATTTTATTCTCTTTGTAACAATTGTGAATGGCAGTTTGCTCTAGATTTGGCTCTTTGTTAGTCTGTTATTGGTGGATAGGAATGCTTATGATTTCTGCACAGTGATTTTGTATCCTGAAACTTTGCTGAAGTTGCTTATCAGCTTAAGAGGATTTTGGGCTGAGATGATGGGGTCTTCTAAACATACAATCATGTCATCTGCAAATAGAGACTATTTGACTTCCTCTTTCCCTAATTGAATACCCTTTATTTCTTTTTCTTGCCTGATTGCTGTGGCCAGAATTTCCAATACTATGTTGAATAGGAGTGGTGAGAGAGGGCATCCTTGTCTTGTGTCAGTTTTCAAAGGGTAATGCTTCCAGCTTTTGCCCATTCAGAATGATACTGGCTGTGGGTTTGTCATAAATAGCTTTTATTATTTTGAGATACATTCCATCGATACTTAGTTTATTGAGAGTTTTTAGCATAAAGGGCTGTTGAATTTTGTTGAAGGCCTTTTCTGCGTCTATTGAGATAATAATGTGATTTTGTCTTTGGTTCTGTTTATGTGATGGATTATGTTTATAGATTTATGTTTGTTGAACCAGCCTTGCATCCCAAGGATGAAGCCAATTCTGTGCTCATGGTTAGGAAGAAACAATACTGTGAAAATGGCCATACTGCCCAAAGTAAGTTATAGATTCAGTGCAATCCCCGTCAAGTTACCACTGACATTATTCACCAAATTGGAAAAAAACCACCTTAAACTTTGTATGAAACCAAAAGAGAGCCTGCACAGCCAAGACAATCTTAGCAAAAAGAATAAAGCTAGAGGCATCACACTACCTGACTTTGAACTACACTACAAAGCTACAGTAATCAAAACAGCATGATACTGGTACCAAAACAGAGATATAGACCAATGGAACAGAACAGAGGCCTTGGAGGCATTGCTACACATCTTCAACCATCAGATCTTTGATAAACCTGGCAAAAACAAGCAATGGGGAAAGGATTCTCTATTTAATAAATGATGTGGGAAAAACTGGCTAGCCTTATGCAGAAAGCTGAAACTGGATCCCTTCCTTAAACCTTATACAAAAATTAACTCCAGATGGATTAAAGATTTAAACATAAGATATAAAACTGTAAAAACACTAGAAGAAAACTTAGGCAATATCATTCAGGACATAGGCATAGGCAAAGACTTCATGACTAAAACACCAAAAGCAATGGAAACAAAAGGCAAAATAGACAAATGGAATCTAATTAAGAGTTTCTGCACAGCCAAAAAACTATCATTAGAGTGAACCAGCAACCAACAGAATGAGAAAAAATTTTTGCAATCTACCCTTCTGACAAAGGGCTAATAACCAGAATCTACAAAGAACTTAAACAAATTTACAAGAAAAAAAACAACTTCATCAAAAAGTGGGTGAAGGATAGGAAAAGATATTTTGCAAAAGAAGACATTTACGCAGCCAACAAAGATATGAAGAAAAGCTTATTATCACTGGTCATTGGAGAAATGCAGTTCAAAACCACATTGAAATACCATCTCACACCAGTTAGAGTGGTGATCATTAAAAAATCTGGAGACAACAGATGCTGGAGAGGATGTGGAGAAACAGGAACACTTTTACACCTTTGGTGGGAGTGTAAATTAGTTCAACCATTGTGGAAGAGAGTGTGGTGATTCCTTAAGGATCTAGAACTAGAAATATCATTTGACCCAGCAATCACATTACTGGGAATATACCCAAAGGATTATAATACATTCATTTATAAAGTCACATGCACATGTATATTTATTGCAGCACTATTTACAATAGTGAAGACTTGGAATCAACACGAATGCCCATCAGTGTTATCCTGGATAAAGAAAATGTGGCACATATGCACCATGGAATACTATGCAGCCATAAAAAAGGATGAGTTCATGTCCTTTGTGGGGACATGGATGAAGCTAGAAACTGTCGTTCTCAGCAAACTGACATATGAACAGAAAACCAAACACCACATATTCTCACTCATAAGTGGGTGTTGAACAATGAGAATACATGGACACAGGGAGGGGAACATCATAAACTGGGGCCTGTCAGGGGTTTAGGGGGCTAGGTGAGGGATAGTAGGGGGTGGGGGGGATTGGGGAGGGCTAACGTTAGGATAAATACCTAATGTAGATGATGAGGGGATGGATGCAGCAAACGATCATGGCATGTGTACACATATGTAACAAACCTGCATGTTCTGTACATGTACTCCAGAACTTAAAGTATAATAGTAAAAAAAAGAAATTAGGAAATTAAAAAGAAAAAAGAAAAGAATACCGAAAATACCATAGACAGGCAATTTCTGTATCCTAAAACTACTGCTGTGATCTGGTAGTTTCAAAGTTTGGATTCACAAACACACACAACCATATGTTGCTTCTCTTCATGAAGTTGCATATTTCAAAACAGCTCAAATTTCTATTGGAGACTACAAATTGTTGGAGAGTGAAAGGGGGATGAGTGTTAAAAAATTATCTGTTGGATACAATGTTCACTATGCTGGTGATAGGTGCACTAAATGCCTAGACTTCACCACTATGCAATATGTGCATATTTAAAAATCTGTACTTGTCCCCACAAATTAACAAATTTATAATAAAAAGCTAAAAAAAAAAACCACAAAAATTGTACATGTAGCCATTCTGACTACTTTAATTGTTCTTAAACTTTGTTAGATATCAGAATCACTTGAAAAACTTGTTGAATAAATATCCCTCGGCTCCACCCAAAAACTACTGTGTCAGATATTAAGGAATGTCTCAGCGATAATACATGCTTTGTGAAATATAAAAAAGAGCTATAGGATAGTTCAATAAAGTAAATTTTAAAAACTAATGGCTACTGTTCCTTGCTTTTGGTCTAGTAACACATACATACTTTTTCAATTTTGTTGAAAAGGGAATGTAAAGGAAAGATGAGTACTAGTTAGTGTAGTCAAAGATTATTAATCATGGCAGTTCAAGTTAATTAAATTGTAGGATTCAGTTGTTCAAGAAAAAAATCATAGTTATGATACATTTGAATTTTTGCAATCGTTGTTATCTGAGACTTGCTCTTTCCAGGAATATAGGTCTGAAGTGGGTGAAGTGGTCTTAAGTCTGTATCTTTGGATAGAAAGTACAACTAAGAACAGCAAAAATTTAAACAATAAATACAATTTGAAATCATTGACATAGATGTTTGGGAGTTAGGAGAGGGAAATGTCAAAGATTACTAAGGCTTTTGGTCATCATTGCCCTCTGGTGAAGGGAGCCTACCAGCATCTCCAGTATATAGCAAACTTTGGGAGTATAGAAATGATCAGTTTCCTAATACAGTCAAATTTCTGTATTTAATGTAAATTTATTTGTCTTGGGGATTGTTCTAAAGTTACTTTAGTTCTTTGTATTTTGTATTCTACAATTGTTACATGCAAATTGACTCAAGTATTAGTTTCCTTTTTTTAAAAAAATTATTTATTTCTACTTAACACTGAAAGGGAGATTAAATATTGCATTAAAGATTGTTGATGATGTAGTTATTACTTGTTAGGATTAATTGTCTTTGGGCATTTGAGCTTCTTTTTCAAATAATGACTAAATTAAAAATAAAAACTTTAAAAATTCACAAAATTAGGTGTTCTGGGCTGCCTTTATTTGCTTTTAGGAGGTGCATACATTGGAACATGGAAATGAATTTTATGCAGATATCTGTTCTTTCTCTGTGTATGTTCTTTGGCCAATATTATATTTATGTGATATATAAGATAGAGGAAATTGATTAACGATCCAAAAAAAGGCTTAAAAAGGAAATGACACTTTCTAGAACACTCTGTGATGGCCTGTGAGTTGCAGAACATCAAGCTTGTTTTCACAATGAAAACTTTCATTTCCTGTATTAAACAATAGACCATGGTACAATTACTTCTAAGAAAAGCTTAAAAAAATAGAAATGCCTTTCTAAGTGACTTTTAGTGATCTTGTAAGAAAATACATTACAAAATAAGAAATAAAACTTTTCATAATCACGCATTTTTTATTTTCATATTTTTTACCAGTAAATTGCTCCAATATGTAGCAGTTTTAACAGTAATATTTTTGTGTTTCTCCATGTAGGCTACACAGAGGATAAATAAAGAAACAGGTTGATTATAGAAGTAGGTGACACCAACCTACACAAAAGAGTGTGGTATGTCTCACAGTCTCACTGAGTGATTCTGCTTTTCTTTATTCCTTAGGTAAAGAACCTGTTTCGCCTTTGTGTATTCTGGAATACATTGGTTTGCCCAACTTACTCCCCTTAGTTTGTCATCTACTTGACTGGCCTAATTGTGTGATCAAAGATGACTACGTGCTTGTCTCTTTGGTTGTATTGTGAGGGGCACAAAATTTGCTGTAGTTCAAGCCTTCTGAAAACACAAACAACAACATAACAGCATTAACAGTGTGGCAAAATATTGTGGAAGATGTGGAGAGTCAGAGAAAGGGAAGAAGCATCTAGAGTAAAAGAGTAGGTGAGTTCAGAAGTCTTTATCAAAGGGACAACAAATGAAGGCGTAAAAACACACATGGAATGATCAGTGCTGGAAAAAGGTGAAAGCTTGGAGACTTCCCTTTCTTCCTCATGAGTCCCAGATAATATTCTGATATAATAGTATTAACCTGTGCCCAGTAGCATCCTCACTTTTGGTACTTGGTGTTCTTTATTGTATTTAGAGATTGTTTGCAAGCACATCACTTTTCTGGAGAAAGTATTCAGGTAAAGGATTCCTCAACTTGACTATTAGCATCAGACTTTTAGCAAACACTGTTATTTTTTTGCCTTACACATTTCCCAACTAGCTTTCATTTTGGAGGAAAGTAGAAGGTTAGGTTCTGCAAACTGAGGTACATACCTTCTGAGCTTTTGAGGTTTCAGAGGAAATATAGTACAACATCAACTTAACTTTGAGGTGGGAGTGTCAAACTGATTAAATTCCAAATTTATTTGTTTATAGAATAAATATGGAAGTTTATTATAAAATACAAATATATTGTTGTGGGATAAAATGTGTCCATACATTTTAAGATGAAATAGAAAACTTTAAAAGTTTAAACTGAGAGATTAAAAGAAAAAAATAGTTAAATGCAGAATCGGAATAACCGCTATAAAGTAAAATAAAGTAGAAGAAAACAAGAAGACAATAGAGGATAAAAGAATATAAAAATATATCCTTAGCAGAATTAAACTGTTTTTCTATCATTTGCTTTTTCTTTGTTTCACTAATATATTAATTCTATTAAAGATACAGTTCAGTATTTTCATTTTTTTCTTTGTATACAGCTTTTGTTGTCAGATCATATTTTACCAATTTTACTCAGTATCTTTAAGATTTTAGTTTTATCTCTTTTTTCTCTTATCAATTTTGTATGTTCACATTATTTCATTTAATTTTATTTTCTAAATTTTGCTCATACATAGAGATACAAATGATTTTTGTATCTAGTCACGTTGCTAAATTCACTTATTTATTTTAATGATTTGTAGATTCTTTTGAATTTTTCTATATATACAAAATTAAGAATAATAAAGACTTTTTCTCAATTTTTAGAATTTAAACTTTTTTTCTAACTTTATTACACTGATCAATACTTCAAATATAATGTTGAATAAAAATGGCAATAGCAGGCATACTGTATACGATGTCAATTCTTTGACAATTTTGGAAACTTGTTCTGTGGTTCAAACAATCAGTTTTGGTAAATATACCAAGTGTGCTTGAGAAAAATGCAAGTATCAAGGCAGTATTCTAAATATCTCAAGACAAGTTTGTCACATTTGATATTCAAGTCATCTGTCTCTTTATCACTTTTGTATTTACCTCTTCTATTAGTTACCAAGAATGATGTGTTAAATCTTCCAGCTGTAATTTTGGATTTCCCTATTTTCTCTCCTTTCATTTATGATTTTTAAATTTATATTTTTAAATTTTACTTTATTTTTAATTAACAAATAATTGTATATATTTATGGGATAAATTATATATATACATAAAATATGTATGTAGTCATGCATCATATGGAATGTGAAGTTTTGATATATTTACATTGTAGAATGATTACATAAACTAAAGTATTTATTACCTCACTTATGTTTTTTGGTTTGGTCAGAACGTTTATAATCTACTCTTTTAGCAGTTTTGAAACATTATTATCAACTATATTTATTCTGTACAAAAGATCACTAAAATTTATTCCTTCTGTGTAACTGAAACTTTGTAACCTTTGACCAACATCTCTGTTCTCTTCATCTAACTTTCTCCCCAGGACCTGGTAACCACTATTCTATTCTCTACTTCTATGAATTCAGCTTATTTAGGTTCCAAATATAAGTGAGATCATGTGATATTTGTCTTTCTGTGCCTTGCTTATGTCACTTAACATAATATTTTCCAGTTTCATCCATGTTGTCCCAAATGGCAGTATTAATAATCCATTATGTATATATGCCAGTTTTTATTTATTTATTTATTGATGGACACTTAGGTTGTGTCTCTGTTTTGGCTACTGTGAATAATGGTGCAATGAGCATTAATATACTGATTTTTAATTCCTTTAGGTACTGTCGTAGTCTTTTTAGTGCTGCTATAACAGAATACTACAGACTGAGTAATTTATAACAAATAGAAATTTATTTCTTACAGTTCTGGAGGCTGGAAAGTCTAAGACCAAGGTGCCAGCATCTGATGAGGGCCTTCTTGCTGTGTAATCCCGTGGTAGAAGAGCAAAGAGAGAGGAAAAGAGGAAGCGGGAAAGGGAGAAGAGGAGAGAGGAAATGAGAAAGGGAGAGGGGAAGAGAGAGAGGGAGTGAGAAAGGGGGGGAGTGAGAGAATGAGAGAGAAAGAGAGAGACTGAACTTATTATCCTCCCTCCCAGGGTGACAAACCCATTCCTGAAAAAAACAGCATTAAGCTATCCATCCGGGTTCTATCTTCCAACGTCTTCACATTGGGGATCAAGTTTTCAACAGAAAAACTTCGGAGAACATATTCATATCATATCATCTTCCTCTGGTCCCCCAATTCATGTCCTTCTCATGTGCAAACTACATTCATTCTATTTCAATAGCCCCCAAAGTCTTAAGTCATTCTAGCATGAACTCAAAAGTACAAAGTCTCATCTAAAATCAGATATAAATGAGACTCAAAATGTGATTTATTCTGAGCCAAGTTCTCCTCTATTTGTGAGACTGAAAACAAAATGGATCCACTTCTAAAATACAATGGTGGGACAGGCTAGACATTCCCATTTCAAAAGTGATAAATAAATGAACAGAAAGGAATAACTGGTTCCAAGTAAGTCCTAAAACCAACAGGACAAATGACATTAAATCTTAAGACTCCAGAATAATCTTTAACTCTTTGTGTTAACTCTGGACACATTGGAGCAAGGGTCTGGTCCCCAAGGATTTGGATAGCCCTGCCCCCATGGCTTTTCTGGGCTCAGTCCATGGAGCAGCTCTTATGGGTTTGAGTCTCATGCCTGCAGCTCTCTCATACTGGAATTTCAAGCTGGTAGCTTTACAGTTCTGTGGTCTCAGGAGTGGTCCCATCCCCACCACTTCACTAAGCCTAATGGAAACTCTCTAAAGTGGCTTCAACCTTACAGCTCTGCTGGGAATTGCCCTAGTGGGAACTCTGTGGTGCCACCACTCCTGCAGCATGATTTTGCCTAAGCCCCCAGGCTGCTTGATACAGTCATTAAAATCCAGGTGGCTGCCATGGCCCAATAGCCCACGCACTTTGCAGGCCTGTAGAATTAGCACTATGTGGATGCTGCCAAGGTTTACTGCTAACACCCTCCAGAGTAGCAGCCCAAGCTACACCTAGGCCCACTTAAGTCATGGCTGGGGTTACTGAGGGGTGCTGGGCCAGAATGTCTGGAGCAGAGAAGGAACATGAGGTGACACAAGGCAACAAATACTGAGGTCTCAAGGTTGCCTCTCTAAAAACCTTGCCCCCAAGGCCTTACTCTGGCCCGATATTGGAGGTACAGCCTCAAACATCTCTGAAATGCTTGCTGGCTTATTTTCCCATTGTCTTGATGAATAGCAACAGCCTTTCTTCTATACCAATTGTTTTCTTAGTCCATTTTGTGTTACTCTAACAGAATATCACAGGTTAGGTAATTTGTAATAAATAGAAATTTATTTCTCATAGTTCTGGAGGCTGGAAAATCCAAGATCAAGATGCCAGTATCTTGAGAGAGAGACACACACACAGAGAAATAGCAAACTATGCACCCAACAGGGGGCTAATATCCAGAATTTATGAAGGATTCAAACAACTAAAAAAAAAAAACCCATAAAAATAGGGAAAGGACATAAAAAAAAATTTTCAAAAGAAGACATACAAATGGCCAATGAGCATATGAAGAATGCTCAACATCACTAATCAGAGAAATACAAATTAAAACCACAATGAAATATTTTACATCTGTCAGATTGGCTATTAGTATAAAGTCAAAAAATAACAGATGTTGGAGAGGATGTGGAGAAAAGAAAGGCTAATACACTATGAATGGGAATATAAATCAGTATAACCTCTATGGAAAACAGTATGGAGATTTCTCAAAGAACTAAACATAGAACTAAAATTTGATCTAGCAATACCACTACTGGGTATCTGTCCCAAAGGGAAATAAATTATTATATCACAAGGACACCTGCATTTATATGTTTATCATGGTGCTATTCACCATAGAAAAGATATGGAATCAAAGTAAGTATCCATCAGTGGATGACTAGATAAGAGGAATGTGGTATATATGTGTAATGGGATACAATGCAACCACAAGACATGAATTAATTCCTTTTGCAGCACCATGGTTGGAACTGGAGGTCATTATCTTAAATGAAACAACTCAGACACAGAAAGATAAATACTGCATATTCTAACTTATAAGTGGGAGCTAAACAATGTGTACACATGGATGCAGAGTGTGGAATGATAAGATAATGGATACTTTGAAGGTTGCAAGATGTGGGAGGGTGCATGATGAGAAACTACTTAATGGGTATTAACGGGTACAATGCACATTATTCAAGTGATGGATACCCTAAAAGCCCTGACTTCACCACTAACTATACAATCTATCCATGTAACAAAATGATATTTGTAGCCTACAAAATTATACAAATTAAAAAAAAACTTTTTAGTGATACAGAATTTTAAAGTTATTGTCTTTAATCTCTTTAGCATAATTTTCTTTTCTTCTGTTTTATATAATTTCTTCTGAGAAGTTGATTTTTAGCAGTATCATTGTTCATTTGAAGGTAATATTCCATTTTTCTTTGCCTGCTATAAATGGTGTTGTTTTTGTTTTTGTTTTGACTTTCAGAAGTTCAACTATGAGGCACCTCTGTGTGATTTTCTTTTTTTAGAAATTTATTCTTCTACAGATTTGTAGATTTTGGAATCTGTAGCATAATATCTTTCATCATTTTGGAAAATGTTTGGTCATTTTCTCATTATACATTGCTTCTGACAATTCTCTATTGTCTGTAATTCTGGGACTATAATTATAGTACATATACTAGAACTTTTCACTATGTCTCACATTTTTCTCAAACTGGTTTTTAAACATTTTTAAATATTTTTTACTTCGGTTTAATCTGGACACATTCTATTGACTGGTCTTGCAGTTTGCTATTATTTTATTCTGCTGCATCTAATCTATAATTTTGTTTGTATAAATTAGTTGTTGCCCTTTGCATTTGATTACATTTTAATAATTTTTATAGATTTTATTTCACTTTTTAGTAGAGTCCAATGTTGTGGTGAAATTTTCCATCTTTTCATTTATTTTCCTGAGCATTGAATTAGTTATTTTAAAGTCCTTGTCTGAAAACTTCAATATTTTAATCACCTAACATTGATGAAAAATAGATCACCACATAGATTTTTTTCTTTTGGCTTTGATAATCTTATTTCTTGACATTCCTAAAAGTGCATTATAGAAGATTGAACAATAAAAAATAGTAGAGATATTTTGAAGCATTGGCTGCTGTTTTACTCTTCCAGAGATAATTTATTTTGCTACTCTGAAGAGTGCAAGCAGGCAGTTAAAAGTACAGGAAGCTGGACTGGAATTAATTCAGTTTTGTGAGATCCACTCTATTTCTAACTTACTTTCACTCCTATGATGCTGTTCTCTCTGACTTTTTCCTGGAAATCTTAGATGTTTATCAGGCCTCTTCCTTAGAGAACTCCATTTTTTTTTCTGTCTTTATGATTTTTCAAAGACCTCTGCTCATCTTTCCAGACAACTGGACACTGCTTTGTCCCTGACATCTTTTCCTTGAGCTTCTGTGCTGCTTAGGAGATAGCACATTCTTTAATGGGAAACATGAGGCAGGGTATTGGGCTTCCCCGTGTTTTGTTTCTCTCTGGATTAGTTTTCTGCAAGTCCAACCTGCATGAATATCCCTGAACTCCAATTTTTGCCTCCCCAACCTCACCAAAATCTTATCTCAGGTTTCTTTTGGCTAGCTCTTTCTGCTTTTCTTTCCTTTCCTTTTCTTTCTTTTTTTTTTTTCCAGCTTAAAAAACAGCAAATGTCTCAAGTGAAAAAATGCTACAGAGTATGATGTTCACTTAAATGAATTTCTCTTCTCTCTGAAATTATGTGTCTCAATGTCCTATCTCCTCTGGTCTCTCATTCATTCCTTAAAACAGATGTTTTTGTGCTTTAGTCTAACTTTTCTAATGGTTCATTATGGGAATATTGGTCAACATCAGCTATTCCACCAATATTGAAAGTGAAAAATTTTGTTGTTGCTGTTGTTGTATTTTCTGTTCTTAAATTTCCATTTGGCTCTTTTTTATATGCTCTATTTTTAGTTTTTTAATTTTTGGTGAGAATGTTTATGTTTTTGTTCATTTCAAGAGGATTCATAGTTGCTCTTTGAGGCATTAAAAAATTATAGATGCTTTAAAATCTGGTCAGATCCTTCCAATATCTGTGTCATGTTGATGTTGTGTCTGTTGATTGGTTTTTCTCATTAAATTTGACAGTTTTCTGGTTCGTGGCATGACAAGTTATACTTTTTATTGTATTAGATTATGTTACTAATTAATACCAGACTGGGATGGCAGTCAGGCCCCTTTCACACACAAAGCCTCCACAGACACCTACCATCCAGGAGGGAGCACCATTTAGTTGCTACCGGGTTGTGGTGGTAACATCTGCTGACATACTCTGGTGTCAGCTGATGCAAATGACAGGGTGGGGAAAGGCAGTTTTTTTTTTTTTTTCTGAATTGTTTCTAGTGTTGCCCAAAAGGTTATGCCCTGCATAGGCACTCCCTTCTAGCTCATTTGGCTAAAGCAAATAGACTTATTTTGTTTTGTTTTGTTGGTTGGTTGGTTTTGTTAGTTTGTTTTTTGGGGTTTGCACTTACCCTTCTTTCCAGATTGTGGTGAAATTTTCTAATGTCCAGGCTAGGATAGTTCAGAGGCAGAAAACATCTTACCAGGCTATTCCTTGAGTATAACATCTCTAAGAAGGATGCCTTTATTTCTTCACATTTCAGAATCTTCTTATGTTTGTTTTATGTATTTTGTCCTTGGTTTCTAGGTGTTATTAGGTGAGAGGTACAGGATGAAATGTGTCTACTACCTTTAGTTAGGATGACCTTGATGTCTTCATTATAATTTTTAAGATTTTTTTCCATTTAAACATTATTTTATAAACTTTTAGCTCTCTAGCATCAAGTAGAATGAAATACTTTTTTTTTTAAATTGTACTTTAGGTTCTGGGGTGCATGTACAGATCATGCAGTGTTGTTGCATAGGTGCATACATGGCAATGTGGTTTGCTGCCTCCATCCCCCCGTCACCTATATCTGGCATTTCTCCCCATGTTATCCCTCCCCAACCTCTTCACCCGGCACTGTCCCTCTCCTTTTCCCCACCAACAGACTCAAGTGTGTGATACTCCCCTCCCTATGTCCATGTGTTCTCATTGTTCAACACCCGCCTATGAGTGAAAACATGTGGTGTTTGATTTTCTGTTTTTGTGTCAGTTTGCTGAGAATGATGGTTTACAGATTCATCCATGTCCCTACAAAGGATATAAACTCATCATTTTTTATGGCTGCATAGTATTCCACAGACTCAAGTGTGTGATACTCCCCTCCCTATGTCCATGTGTTCTCAGTGTTCAACACCCGCCTATGAGTGAAAACATGTGGTGTTTGATTTTCTGTTCTTGTGTCAGTTTGCTGAGAACGATGGTTTACAGATTCATCCATGTCCCTACAAAAGATATGAACTCATCATTTTTTTATGGCTGCATAGTATTCCATGGTGTATATGTGCCACATTTTCCTTGTTCAGTCTGTCATTAATGGGCATTTGAGTTGGTTTCAGGTCATTGCTGTTGTAAACAGTGCCACAATGAACATACATGTCCATGTATCTTTATAATAGAATGATGTATAATCTTTTGGGTATATACCCAGTAAAGAGATTGCTCTGTCAATTGGTATTTCTATTTCTAGATCCTTGAGGAATCGCCACACTTTCTTCCACAATGGTTGAACTAATTTATATTCCCACCAACAGTGTAAAAGTCTTCCTATTTCTCCACATCCTCTCTAGCATCCGTTGTCTCTGTATGATTTATTAATGATCGCCATTCTAACTGGCATGAGATGCTATCTCAATGTGGTTTTGATTTGCATTAATCTAATGATCAGTCATGATGAGCATTTTTTTATATGTTTATTGACCTCATATATGTCTTCTTTTGAAAAGTGTCTGTTTGTATCCTTTGTCCACTTTTGAATAGGTTTGTTTGTTTTTTTCTTGTAAATTTGTTTTAGTTCTTTGTAGGTTCTGGATATTAACCCTTTGTCAGATGGGTAGATTGCAAAAAATTTTTCCCATTCTTTTGGTTGTTGGTTTACTCTAATGATTGTTTCTTTTGCTGTACATAAGCTCTGGAATTTAATTAGATCCCATTTGTCTATTTTGGCTTTTGTTGCCAATGGTTTTGGTATTTTAGTCATGAAGTCCTTGCCTATGCCTATGTCCTGAATGGTTTGCCTAGGTTTTCTTCTAGGGTTTTTATGGTGTTAGGTCTTATGTTTAAATCTTTAATACAACTGGAGTTAATTTTAGTGAAAGATGTCAGGAAGGGGTCTAGTTTCTGCTTTCTGCACATGGCTAGTCACTTATCCCAACACCATTTATTAAACAGGAATCCTTTCCCCATTGCTTGTTTTTGTCAGGTTTGTCAAAGATCACATGGTTACAGATGTGTGACATTGTCTCTGAGGTCTCTGTTCTGTTTCATTGGTTTATATCTCTGTTTTGATACCAGTACCATGCTGTTTTGATTACCATAGCCTTGTAGTATAGTTTGAAGTCAGGTAACGTGATACCTCCAGCTTTGTTCTTTGTGCTTAGGATTGCCTTTGCTATGTGGGCTCTCTTGGTTTTATATGAAGTTTAACGTCTTTTTTTCCAGTTTTGTGAAGAATGTCAATGATAGCTTGATGGAAATAGCATTGAATCTATAAGTTACTGTTCATCCTGGGATACAAGGCTGGTTCAACATACGCAAGTCTGTAAACATAATACACCACATAAACAGAACCAAAGAAAAAAACCATGTGATTGTCTTAATAGATCTGGAGAAGGCCTTTGACAAAATTCTACAGCCCTTTATGCTAAAAACTCTCAATAAACTAAGTATCAATGGAACATATCTCAATGTAATAAAAACTATTTATGACAAACCCACAGCCAATATACTGAATGAGCAAAAACTGTGAGTATTCCCTTTGAAATCTGACACTAGGCAAGGATGCCCTCTCTCACCACTCCTATTCAATATAATATTGGAAGTTCTAGCCAGAGCAATCAGGCAAGAAAAAGAAATAAAGAATATTCAATTAGGAAAAGAGGAAGTCAAATTATCTATTTGCAGATGACATGATTGTTTATTTAGAAGACCCCATCATCTCAGCGGAATATCTTAAACTGATAAGCAACCTCAGCAAAGATTCAGGATACAAAATCAATGTGCAGAAATCACAAGCATTCCTATACACCAATAACAGACTAACAGACAGTCAAATCAATAGTGAACTCTCATTCACAATTGCTACAAAGAGAATAAAATACCTAGGAATACAACTAACAAAGGATGCAAAAGACCTCTTCAATGAGAACTACAAACCACTGCTCAAGGAGGACACAAACAGATGGAAAACATTCCGTGCTCATGGTTAAGAGGAATCAATGTCATGAAAATGGCCATACTGCCCAAAGTAGAATGACATTCTTACAGCTATCTTGCTTCTGGGTGGAAAAGAGCAGTCAGGACAGAGAGTTGTACAAATTACTTAGATTCTGGCCACTCCACTCATATGCAGGGGATAGAATCCTGGAGACCAGCATTCTTATTTTTTGAGACGGAGTTTCACTCTTGTTACCCAGGCTGGAGTGCAATGGCGCGATCTCGGCTCACTGCAACCTCCGCCTCCTGGGTTCAGGCAATTCTCCTGCCTCAGCCTCCTGAGTAGCTGGGATTACAGGCACACGCCACCATGTCCAGCTAATTTTTTGTTATTTTTTTTTGTAGAGATGGGGTTTCACCATGTTGACCAGGATGGTCTCGATCTTTTGACCTCGTGATCCACCCGCCTCGGCCTCCCAAAGTGCTGGGATTACAGGCTTGAGCCACCGCACCCGGCCTTCTTTTTTTTTTTTCTTTTGTAAAATGAAGCTGACTATCCTTATTTTTCTCACTATCAAATATTTTTTACTAGAGTAAATTTTAAAAATTCCTATAGTACTAATAAAAGTTTTAAAACTGTTCTAGAATCTCAAATCCAAGCATAAAAAATACATTTTATCTTGATACATTTCATAACATTATTTTTAAATTAATATTTTAAAAATTTTAATTTTTTAATCTCTCAAAACTTCATTAGCAATTAAACATGCATATGTCTTTTGTTAAAATTAAACAGTAACAGCATATTTCTAGATTTTGTTTTCTTTTTTGGCTACCACCTAGCTCCTATTTCACTTGCTAGCCAATTTGTCAAAATATTTGAGTCTCCACTTCATCTTGTGACACTTCACAAGCTCTTGCTGTCTAGGTGCTGTTCAGAGCCCTGAATCCTACCTCCACGGGGTCACTGATTACGTTCCTTCTCCTAAATGTGGTAGATACTTTGTAACTTTCTAGCCTGTACCTGGCTTGACCTCTGCATTTGATTACTGTTGGACATTTCCTACTTCTTTCAATTTTCTACTTCAAGTAAAAACAATACAAAACAAAACACAAACTTTATTTTTTCCAAGATGAGTTTTAATTTTTTAAAATCAGAAATACAAATTCATGTAAAACATTCACATGATACTTAAATCAGCTTTCCTTAACAACTCCCAGTGTACTTCTCCAGAGGATGGCACAGTTAGGTTTCTGCTTATAATTTCATTAAATAAAAACTTTATATTTGACATGATACCATTTTGGTACACTTAAAAATGTTCTTCTATCTCATGGTAATTTTTTATTGCCCTTTGGCTTCTCTTCAGATGATATGAACCCATGTCTTCAGAGAATAAAAGAATTTAAAAAATCATTCCTCAGTTTTCTGAGTTTCAAAATAGTTATTTTTTAAAACAATTTTATTTTTTTTTTACTTTAGGTGCATACTATATCTGGCATTTTTCCCCATGTTATCCCTCCCCTCCCTCCCTACCCCCTGCTGTCTCTCCCCTACCTCCCCCAACTGGCCCCAGTGTGTGATGCTCCTCTCCCTAAGTCCACCTGTTCTCATTGTTCAACACCCACCTATGAGTGAGAACACATGGTGTTTGGCTTTCTGTTCTCGTATCAGTTTGCTGAGAATGATGTTTTCCAGATTCATCCAAGTCCCTACAAAGGACACAAACTCATCATTTTTTATGGCTACATAGTATTCCATGGTATATATGTGCCACATTTTCTTTGTCCACTCTATCATTGATGAGCATTTGGGTTGGTTCCAGGTCTTTGCTATTGTAAACAGGGCTTCAGTGAGCATATGTGTGCATGTGTCTTTATAGTAGAATGATGTACAGTTCTTCGGGTATATACCCAGTAATGGGATTGCTTGGTCAAATGGAATTTCTATATCTAGATCCTTGAGAAATTGCCACACTATCTTCCACAACGGTTGCACTAATTTACACTCTCACCAACAGTGTAAAAGTGTTCCTTTTTCTCCACATCCTCTCCAGCATGTGTTGTCTCCAGGTTTTTTAATGATTGCCATTCTAACTGGTGTGAGATGGTATCTGAATGTAGTTTTGATTTGCATTTCTCTAATGACTAGTGATGATGAGTATTTTTTCATATGTTTTTTGGCCTCATGTACGTCTTCTTTTGAAGTGTCTTTTTATATCCTTTGCCCACTTTTGAATGGGCTTGTTTTTTTTTCTTGTAAATCTGTTTTAGTTCTTTGTAGATTCTGGATATTAGCCCTTTGTCAGATGGGTAGATTGCAAAAATTTTTTCCCTTTCTGTTGGTGGCTGGTTCACTCTAATGATAGTTTCTTAAAATAGCTATTGAAGCTCATGTTAAAATAATAGTTTTGAGAAAAAAAGGTTTCAAGTTATTAATTTAGGCTATTTGAGTTATGTCCTCATTTTTTTTTTGCCTCACAAAAATGATGCTTTCATCTGTACAGTTGTGCAATCCAGAAACCTGGAAGTCACTGAAGCTCCTCACTCATTCTCATCCTCTCATACTGTTAATTAGAGAGTGCTACCAGTTGTATTTCCTAAATATTACTAGATTATTCTAGTTTCCTTTCATCTTTGCTACCATCACCCTAAACTATTCAAATCTACTCTCTGGATTTCACTTTATTATAGACATTGTTCTTATAAATCTCTACCTAAAACTTAAGTATCTGGCTCACCTCAAAACTATTTCCATATTTGCAGCTAGAATGATGCTTTCAGAATGCAAATGTTATTGTATTTTAAAACTTTTTAAACTCTTCAGAAATTGTTTATTGATTTAAGAGTGGAATTATAAAAATCCCAATCATGACTTACAAAGCCCTGCATGTTATGCCCTGAATTTAACTCCCCAACCTCATTTTTTATTCTCTATTCCCTTACCTCAGCTATAGTAATACTGGTTTCTCACTTCTTCCTGATATGGTCTAAACCTATTAACACACACTGAGTATACTTCCTTCACTTTCCTCAAAGTGCATTCTTAAATCATTTATCTTTTCTGATTTTTATTACGTATTCTGATTTTTCTGGTATGTTTTTAAACTTCCCAAATTGTTTTATTATTTTGATACTTTCTAGGACTGATTTTCTTCTTTTAAAAAAACTGAGTCTCCTTAGAGACTGTCAGAAATTACCAGTGCCAATTATATTGCAAGTCGTCATTATAGGGTTTTGGGAAAGGTTTTTAATGAGCAATAATTGCGCTTCAGATAGACCTTAGTGGCTATGATACTACTACTGTGCAGAGCTACAGCTGACTTTCTATAATTTTCAAATATAAAATTGTGAAATTCTTAAGTAACATTACCTACTTCACAATATATATTCTGTCTGATTTCTTCCTTTTTTAATTATATTGCTTAATATTTGCAGAACAATATTCAGTGTAATGGAAGGAGCAGGCATCTCTCCTGATTTACTGATGTGTATCTAAACATACACATGCATACACACACACACAAACACACACACACACACAGACACACACACACAAACACAGAGAAGAGTTAACATGGCAAACTTGAGACTGCCATCTTTAGAAAGACCTGCTTTTGCAAGGTTGGTCCTTGGGTGGCATCTGGATCATGTTAGGATTCCCTGTTAAGAATAGCTTACTATGTCTACACTGTGCAAACAATATGGTTTATGCTGAATGTCTTTCCATTTGAGGTTTTAGAAAGTGCTCGGCAGACAGGGTTTGTGTGACCAGCTCCCAGTAAAAAGCTGGTGCACTGAGCTTTTAGTAAACATCCCTGGTAAACATTTCACTTGTGTTGTTATAACTCATTGCTGGCGGAATTAAGCTCATCTTTTGTGACTCCACTGGGATAGTAACCTGGATTTCATCTCGTGCACTTTTTTCCTTTGCTAGTCTCATTTTATATCCTTCACCATAATAAATCATAGCTGTGAGCATATACAACTATATGCTGAGTCCTGTGAGTTCTCCTAGTAAACACTCAAAACTAGAGTGGTCTTGGAGACTCCAAACACACACAATACTTGCATATATACACATATATACATTCACATGCATATGTACAGATGTATTATTATGTTAAAGGAGTACTTGCCATTAAAATATTCATTAGATTCTATCAGTGATTTTTTTCTCATCTGTTGATATGATTGTGTCATTTTTCTCCTTTAACTTATTAATATATATTTTATAAATTGATATCATCAAGTTATTCTTGTTTCCTGATGCTCTCTTTTCTTGACTTCTGTGACACTGCTGTGTACTAGATTATATCCCTCCCTCTTTGAAGGCTATTTCCATCTCCTTCCTGCATGAGTTTCTCTTTTTTTCTTTTTCTGTCCTTTAGTTATGTTTGTGCCTTGCCCTCAGCTCTTTTTTTCTCATTTTTTAATTATAAAGATTATAATTAAAAATTATAATTTAATTCTCAGATGCTCTTATGCATATTTATTATTTGAAGTATGGCCCGTATGCATATGACATATCAAACTCTGTCTCCAGCAGCCCTGATCCCTTGCTGCATTTCAGATGCCTAGATTGAATTTCCTCCTGGGCATCACCCCTAGATGTGTCATTCACACTACAAACTCAATGTATTTAAAATTGAACTCATTATCTTTCCCTCACTTACTTCTTTGTTTTCAATCTCAGTTAATTACAATAAGCTATAAAATTGGGCTTTATCCTTGACTCCTTTCCCTCACTCATCCCACACAAATTATCATTCACCAAGTTTAGTTGATTCTGAACATCTTTCAAGTTCTTGGAGTTTGCTCCCCCTCCACTTGTACTAGCCCTAGTATGGGCTCATTCAACTTCACTGCTATTATTAACAAAGTCTCCCACTGGGCTCCGACTCCAGGCTGCCCATCATCCAGTACATTATCTACATTGCATTTATGGATTTTTATAACTTGCAGATTTGATTACCTCCTTCTCCTGCCCAAACTTTTCATAGTTCTCCTTTGCCACTCAGAAGACTAACAGTTTTTACTCTGGCTTGCCGAATTCTTCATATCCCCTACCATATTAAATTAAAACCCCTTAAAAACACACAACTTCAAATAGCCACACTAAACTATTTTCTGGAGAAAAATTACCTGGACGTGCTTTTCTAATGTTTCTCCAGGTTTGAGTTGGGATCTCTTCCAGGGTGCTCTCCTATCATGCACACATATGCACCACGAAAATGGATTTGAGTTGCCTTTATTCTCTAAGCTATAAGAGCTGTGTGAGCAAGAACCATGCATGCCACTGTTGCCACCTTATGTTGAGTGTTCAATGTGTATGTGTTGAGTGAGTCAGTGAATGGTGATACCATAAATTGTTGTTTTGATTCCTGCTTTATTTAACATCACCATCAATGTGCCTAGCTCCCCACAGGCCTTTCAGAGAGAAACTACTCTTTACTTAACCCAAGCTGAAAGGCAATGGTAAACAGCCATCTCTGGAAACCTGTGGGCATGTGTGTTAGCCTTCCTATTGGCAGAAAGAGGATTAATGGGATGGCTTTTGGAGAGAAAGAGATGTAGAGTGGACAGATTAGCAGTTTCCAAAAGTCTCCCAATTCTTGGTGGCTTTTTTATTCCTAGTTTTACTTCATGTGTATCCTTATGGAAAAATTCCTGCTTACTTGAGATAACTTGAGTGGAACTAATTAAAAAAAGAGAAGTTCAAACAATAAGTGTTTTTCTCATGCCATTTAAAGTTCTATAAAACCCCTTTAATAGCTGAATTATTCAATATGAATTAATGACTAACACTTTATTGCTATGTATTCAAATTTTTTCTTTATTATAAATATATCATATACATTTTTGTACTTAAAAGTCCTTATGCACATTTAAAACTATTTCTTTAGTGTATAGTCTTAAAATGGTGTTCTAGATGAAATATGACATTTTTGAAAAGGCTATTGGTAAATATGGTCAAATTCTGTAAATTCCTTTCTGGAAATTTTCTCCTAATTAATCTTCCAGTAAAATGGGTTTACTTTTTAAGTTTTTTTCTGCACTTAAAAGACATAACCCCTTTGGGAATATAGATAGTTATGGGCTGCAAAGTCAAGCTGGCTAGTCAAACTCAGTGACCTTTTTTTTTAACCTCTCAACCCACCTTCTGCTTCTTTTCCATCTCACAAACACAGTGTGAGATGAAGGTCAGGCAAGATAAGGGTTTAGGCACAGCTTAACAAAAGGTCAGGCAAAACACGAGTATTAGGCATGACTTATGAAAGCTATGGGCACAGGATAGCTAGCTGACTTCTGGTATGGTAATAACAATATTGGTGTTACTATTTCTATTCCTACTTGCTTTTGGCACCAATGACAGCCAGTTCTGCAAATGCTAAAGCTGTTTTCCACTGCCAACATGTTTTACTAATGATCACTGCAAAAATGCCAGCTGCAGCTATGGAGGGAAGTATTTTTCTGATTTTCGTGACTTTAGGAACAGAGAAAAGAAACAGTACTAAATGAATGTGAATTGGAAGCCAGTTAGGTAGAAGTCCTTCCTTCTCTGGTTCCACATCTTCTGCCCAGAGCTGTCACACTGCATTGCTAGGGATAAAATTCCCCATTTGCCCTCTACCCAGGTTTTTCTGCTTAGACTGAGGATTACATCCTCATTACAATCAGAAATGGGTGGATCTGATCATTATATTCATATGAAAATAGGAGAAAAGTGCCAATTCTCCTTCTACACTACTCAGCTCGCTAACATCTTTTGAAATTTTTGAAAGGTTTGCAAGGGGAATTGGTGCTTCAGATAATCGTCATTTAGTTTCCTCTGATCTCTGGAAGTGGCACTGATCAGGACCACACTGAGGAGGCACAAATGTGGTTTGGAAATAATAGCCAAAACCAGACTCAACCAGTGACAAGGAAACTACCTCTCTAAGAAGAGTTCTGGGAATGGGAGTGGGCAGGTTAATTGCACTCCACAATTCCCAAGGCCACCTAGGCCACCTGGCCATGGCATTCACATTTATTTCAGCCGTGGCCCTGTCAGGTTGATTACATAGTTAAAACCAAAACTGTTTTGCATAGGTTTTCTGGAGCAGTTCAGCTGCTTAGCTACTAGCAAGCACTAATGACCTGGAATCATAGTGACAGGAGAGTCTCAGGTCCTAGTCCTCTCCTGTGAGCTCCTGCCAATGTCTGTTTTTCTTCAAAAGAGCAACTAGAAAATAAGAAATTTGTCTTAATTTTGTCTTTTCTATACATTTTGTCTTTAATAATAAAATGTGTATAGTGCTACAGGGCTTACTCTGTGCTAGAAACCCTGTGTGCATGCTCTTCAGTTCTTACAACCCTGCTAGATATTTTGGTTTCCATTTTGAAGGTGAGAAAACCAAAGTTCAGAGAGTTTAGGGAATTTCCCAAGGCTACACAGCTAAAGCAGCTAAAGCCAAGATTTGATTCCAGTCTGCCTGATGACATGATTTGAGCTTGTCTTCCCAGAAGACACTTCCCACAGTCTTCATTAGTAGCTTTGGTGAGAGCAGTGGGTATATCTTGTCCAGTATTAGTGACCAACGTGATAGAAAGAAGCACAGATAACAGTGGTTTAGGCTATGAATGGCAGCTAAATACATTAGTGTTGGGAAAAAGTTATGGTATTTACGTTTAGCTAGAGATTTTAGCATAAAGGAAGTTAACTATACATAAAGCTGACTATTAAAACTTCATAGTAAAAATCTAAACTGTTCCACTTTCCTAATAGCCCAGTGGCTCTAATTTCTCTCTTGTTCTTCTAGTCCACACTAGCAAGGATCAAGGGTGCGCCTCAGGCTATGTAACTCAGATTTTGTCACTCCTTCACTTACAAGCCTTCAGTGATTTCTTGTTGCCTTAAAGATTAATTCCAAACTCCATGAAAGAGCAAATTAAGTGCTTAACTTTTACTACTCCTCCATTTTCTTCTCCAACCCCTCTTATTCTACCCATACTGAATTATCTGAAGTTCCTTGACGAAACTCTCTTTGTCTGTCTCTGAGTCACTGTATATGCCATTGTTGCTGGCAATAGTGTCTTCACTCACTAAATTCACTCCTCATCCTACTTCTCTCCTCCAAAACTCAGTCATGTCAGAGTGAAATACTGTCAGAAGCACTCCCTGACTACTTATTCTCAGGACCTAGATCGAACCCCTGGTGTTTCAGCAACACAATAAGGATAAGTGTGGAAATTATCTTTACAAATGTATGATGTCTTAAGGTGGCAAATTTGTTTTTCTAATATTTGTGTAAAATGTATGTATACATTTATATAATACGTATTTGTATGACAGAGTGCAATCTTAGAGGATGTTAGATGAATAAGATTTGGATAGCATACAGAAGGGAGAAGGAATTCCTGATAGAGAAAAAAAGAAAAGGAATAGTGGAAGGAATTAAATAATGTTTCTAACCATAGGGAGGAGACCAGTGAAGATTTCAAAAGTTGACTAAAAAGTGATTTTTAAATAGTTCATAAAGAGGGTAAAAAAGAAGGGAGAAAATAAGATCAAAGATTTCTAGCTTTGGTTATTAGTGCCCATTATAGAATGACAGGTGTTGACTCTAAGTAAAGATGGTGATTTTGTATTTAGAAACATGTAATAACCAGCCGGGCATGGTGGCTCACGCCTGTAATCCAAGCACTTTGGGAGGCCAAGGCAGGTGAATCACAAGGTCAAAAGACCATCCTGGCCCACATGGTAAAATCCTGTCTCTACTAAAAACACAAAAATTAGCTGTGTATGGTGACGTGCACCTGCAGTTCGAGCTACTCCAGAGGCTGAGGCAGAAGAATCTCTTAAACCCTGGAGGCCAAGGTTGTAGTGAGCTGAGATTGCGCCACTGCACTCTAGCTGTTGATAGAGCAAGACTCTTGTCTCCAAAAAAAAAAAAAAGAAAAAAAGAAAAAAGGAAACATGGAATACCATTAAATTTTATAATTTAATGAGATGAATTTCAGTATGTGTAAATTAGATCTCAATAAAGGTTTCATTTAAAAAATGAGCTTAGTCATGTAGTGCTTTAAAAACTTTAAAATATTTACCTGAAATTATATATTAATATGAATGCTAACTCTACCTGAGTATACCTAACTTGAACTCCTTTTAGTATAGTCCGTTTTCCACACCTAATCTCTCCACATTAGAAAAAAGGTGTGGGCTTTTGAAAACCTTAAATTATACAAGGAAACATTAATACAAAAATATGTTTATATTTATGAAACAATTACTACTGAACTTTCCAATATTTTATAGTAACGTGAAAGCATTATGAATTTGAAATACTACCTCTTCTTTATCTAATATCTTCAGATTTTCAAAATAACAGGAAACTAGTCATAAAAATCCTGAACTATATATATATATATATATATATATATATATTTATATATATATATAAAATCTATTTTTAAAACTATTAGGAATCTGGTAAGTCAATATACACTTTCATTATTTCAAATTTTCATTTAAGAACTTTAAATCTCCCTCTTCGGCAAGGATAGAGTATTATAAGTTTACCAATATATGAACAATGAACAGATGTTATAAAAAATCTTTCCCAAATTAGTAGGTAAATAATTCTTGCATCATGAAAAAGTCTTGTTCTGAAGTGATTCTGTTTGTCATGATCATAATCACATTGATAGTTTATAACAACCGAAACAAGCCTATTGTGTTGTTCTTGATATGTTTATTACAGAAGACCTGTAGGTTTTTATTTTTGCTATTGTTAATTTGTTTCATTATCTATGATATGAAAATAAGGAGGAGCTATGAGACTGCAATAAGTTGGTTTAGTCTGTAGTTTGCTTTGTTGCCATAGACTTTATCTTTGAGATGTCAGGAGAGACCATTCTTTGTTTCCTAATCTTTACTGCCTCCATCTTTACTGGCCTAGTCAGTAACTAGTCTGATATTTTGTTTATTCATCTTAGTGTTGAAGTCCTCTTTGGACTGAAGACCTGCTCTAAACTGAAGCCAATTTGATAGAGAATCCACACACTTTGTTTAACTCTTAAAAAGCTGTTCTGAGAGGATGGATCTTTTTGAGACATGGTTTCTTGTTCCATCACTTCCAATGGCAGATTCTACCTTCCAGTGGATTAGTTTACCTGTTAAGAAACTGACTTCTGATACAACAATGATGAAACTCATAAACATTATCCTATGTTTTATTAACTAGGGATCCCAGAAAAACAGAAAAAAAAAATAGAATATATACAGACAGATAGTTGAGAGAGAGTTTATTAGGTGAAAGGGCTCACATAATTTTGGAGGCCAAGAAGTCCCATGACGTGCCATTTGCAAGCCGAAGAACAAAAGAAGATGGTGGGGTGGCTGGGTCCACATTTCAAGCTGTAAGAACCAGAGGAGCTGATGGTGTAATTCTCAGCTTGAGACTGAAAGCCTGAAAAAGTGCTGATGGGGAAGAGTAGTGGCTGGTGCAAGTCCCAGAGTCCAAAGGCCGGAGAACCTGAAGTTCTGATGTCCATATGATATAGTTTGGCTGTGTCCCCACCTAAATCTCATCTTGAATTATAACTTCCACAATTCCCACATGTCATGGGAGGAACCCAGTGGGAGGTAATTGAATCATGAAGGTGGGTAAATCTTTCCCTGACTGTTCTTATGATAGTGAATAAGTCTCAGGAGACCTGTTGGTTTTAAAAATGGGAGTTTCCCTGCATAAGCTTCCTCTCTTTGCTTGCTGCCATCCACGTAAGATGTGACTTGCTCTTCCTGGCCTTCTACCATGATTGTGAGCCCTCCCCAGCCATGTGGAACTGTAAATCTGTTACACCTCTTTCTTTTGTAAATTGCTCAGTCTTGGGTATATCTTTATCAGCAGTGTGAAAATGGACTAATACACCATGGTCAGGAGAGGATGCATGACTCAACCCTCAGCCTATTCAGTGAGGGTGAGTCATTTTACTCAATCCCTTTGTTTATTCTTCTGGAAACACTCTCACAGACATATTCAGAAATGATGTTTACCAGCCATCTGGGTAACCCTTAACTTACTCAAGATGACACCTAAAACTAACCATCACATAAATAAAAAAATCTAGTCACACAGACCATATATGTGAATTTGATGCTTAATAGTCAGTCACATCTCCAGACACAGAAAGTAGATTGTTGCTTGCTGTGACAATGGGATGTAGGAAAGGTTGATGTTGATGGCTAACAGATAAGGGATTTCTTTGTGAAGTGACAAAAATGTTTTAAAATTGTGATAATAGTTTTATATATCTGTGAATATACTAAAAACCATAAAATTGCATGTTTTAAGTGGGTGAATTGTGTGGTATGTGAGTTGTATCTCAATAAAGATACTTACAATTAAACCAAATGAGAACAAGGAAACATGAAACAAAAGATTGATCTCTGTAGGAACCAAGCCTGAATTTGCCACATCACTGCATGGGATTTCTAGTTACCCCTTGAACCCCTGTCTTCCCTTCTCCATACTCCTAAACTCAAACACACACACCTTGAGCTAGCTGCCTGCATTGGTTTCTCTGTTTTTCCTTATTTTGCTTGATTCTAGTTTCCTTCCTTTCCTTCAGGTTCACTGCTTCTAGGGCCCCAGTACCTCCAGTGGTTGAGTCCTCTGTATTTCTTTGCAATGTCTGCCCTCTTTCCAGTGCCCCTATGATTTAGCTAAGATGTAATATAATGTCTGGTCAAGTTTAAGGCTATAGTAACTGTTTTACTTCATGAGAGAAGTAATAGTTTAGTTGGGCCTTGATGGGCTTACTTTGCCCATAGATATGGAGAAGGGTCTACACTCCAGGCAGCAAAAGTCAAGATAAGGAAAGGCCTGTTGTATTTTTTTTTTAAAGCGGGATTCTTGTTAAAGCAAAGTGTAGATGAGAAGGATACTAGAAAAGGCAGCACAGCCGCAATTGTGAGAGGCCTGGTATCTTACACTGAGAAGAGTGGGGAGGTGGTTAACCTTAGACAGTGGAGAATTCCGAGTATCTGATAACTGAGTCAAATACAAGATAAATGTTTGCCCATGTATTATCACAGTGCCTCTTCATGGAATCAAATTCTATTCCATATTTGCAACATACGGTCACACAAAACTAATCTTTCCTTGAAATGATCATTTTATGTTTTAAAACCATCATTAATTTAATTTTTATTCAATTCTAATGGTTATCATGAGTCACATTATCATCATTATTATGTAAGTTTTTGTGTTAAATATATTAACTAGGCTTTTGAATTTCTAGCTAACTTTTATCCCAGAACCTTAGATTTCATGCTAGTTGTTTTGTAACCATGACTGAGCAACCTCAGTGTTTCAAAAGTTTTGGCATACAGCTGAATAAATTGTAGATAAGTAGCTTCTTTAAAAATTAAAAAATAATGACAATCTATAACATAAAATTGCTAAGTAAAACCAATATAAAACTCTTAGGGATTATATTGATCAGATTGTCAGATTGATTAATTTGCATATCATAACCACATCAACGAGTTGCTTTTATTTATGGGCTCCCTGTCACGTTTTATCTGACAGCTTTTTAATAAGATTCTGACAGGATCCAGAGAATCAGTTTTGTTCACTGCCACTCTATTTTCATTCAGCCTATTGAGGTAATTATTCATTTAGCTATGCTAATTATTATTGTTCTGTTTACAAGCAGTGTCTAGAACATTCTCAAGTAGAAATGATCGCTCTCTCCCCTTAAGTCCCAGATGTTTCTTTTGTCACTCATTATAACTTTCACATCCTACTTTGTATCTAGTTATTGTGGACCTTATCTCTTCCACTACTGACATGCTGCTTGAGGTCCAGAACCATGTTGTTTTTTCATTCTCCACTGTGCCTTTCAGAGGACCAGCAAAGAGTTAAGCATGAATGACAAAACAGTATCATTTTATTTTCCCCATGGTTCACTTTTAAGCTCCTATCAGCCAAGCATTGAGAGTCCTTTAGAAGTTGTTACTCTCCTCCATATTTTAATGTGAATTATTAAATATTATTTGGAAAAAAACACTATCTTAACAGGATGAGCAGTGGACACATATATATTCTCTGTATAAACATACCATATATATGTATATATTTATATATAGTATATATATTATATATATTTGAATTTTTATATATATCCTTAAGAATATATATATATGTATATATATGTTTAAATATTTCTAGGAAGTACTATATAGATATGTTTTATACAATTTAGTTACTAATTCTCAAAAGTGAGTAAAAGAAAATTTTCAGAGAAAGACTGGAAAGTTATATATTTCAAGCAAACAATTTGGGTTTGTCTGTTGTGATAAGAAGAAAGTGTCTGTCTGTGCTGCTTTAAATTTATATTGATAATAGATGAGTTCCTTTAAGTTAAGGTCATGGCTCAAATTGATTTATTTGCTCTTTTCCTAATCAAAATGATATGTACATTTTGGTTAACAATTTATGAACTATTTATTTTAACTTATTCAATGATCGGTTAATCCAACTATTTAAGCTTTTAAAACCCTTGGTTTCTATATAAAACTATGGCTCTTAATCTTGGGATATATCCATGCGTTGTAATTGTTCTTAGTGCCTCATTGTCAAGTAACACAAAGAAGAATTTGATGGCAGGCTTTGGAATTCTTTTTCTGTAAGTTGATATGTAGCACATTCCAAAATAGAATATCTGATATGTCCATAATTGGTAATGAATTTAGGTTACAAAATATTATTGCTACATTTATATGTTAGCCAACAGAAGGAAGCAAATTCTATATCTGTCCAATCTTCATCAAGATTTAATAGGTAATTTGGTTGGCCCTAGGGTTTCTTGGCTGGTGAACAACCTTGGCTGATGGAAAAAGATTCCTTTGAAATACTGTAGATTTTTTTTCATAAATTAAATTAGTCAAGGACAATGAAGAGTTGAGGATAGAGGATATACATCAGTGAAGAGATGGACCATTGCAAAGGAGGGAGAATCTTGTAGTATAATGACTTTGGGAAATAAACTATAAACCTATGTATTTGAGGCTTTGAGGGCTGAAATAAAAATCGAAAGGAAAGGATAGAGCTCTATGAATGATTAATCCAAAAACATAAAACTTAGCCAGAAGTGTTAAAGTTCAAAGTCATTATTGAAAGTAAGACTGTATAATTTTTTGACTTAAAATCTATGGCAAAATATCGTAGAACTTGGAAAAGACAGTATCATTTTGGTGCTGCTAAGATAAAAGGAGAATATTGAACTAGAGACAAAAATTTTCAGAATTTAATTTTAATGAGTATGTTTCTGTCATTGTAACTTTACAGATTATTGTGGTTTGATATTTTTATGCAAAAAGTAGGGAAATCAGAGAAATTAGAACTTAGTGTAATCCCAATAAAATGTTTAAAAATAATTTCTAAAATGGCTTCTCAATTTGAATGAAAGTAAAATTCACAGTTTAACCATGGGTGAAAAACCTCACATGATCTGGCTTTTGCTTCTTTACCAGGTTTTCTGCCTCGATCTCCCACACCCATCCCATACTTCAGCTAGACTGGCCATCTCTGCTATTCGTAGGACATGCCAAGCACACTCCCACCTCAGGGCCTGTCTCTGCTTTCCTCTTTTTCTGGAACACTTTCCTCCATAATTTTGGAATGGCCAGCTCCTTTACTGCCTTCATAACTCTGCTCAAATGTCACTTTATTGATGCATCTTTCCTGACATCACTATATAAAATAATACTCACCTTGTCCCTTTCAATCCCCTTTACCTTGTTTAAATTTTTTGTGGCATTTAATGCCCCCTGACACATTGTTTGCTCATGTATATATTTATCTCCTATGTGTAATGTAACCTTCATGAGGGCATGAACTTTGATTCATCACCGTGTCTCCAGTACATGAAACAGCACTTGGCATATAGTAGAGTCTCAAGAAATATTTGTCAAATAAATGAATGTTAAGTAGTAATATATATGACCTATTGTTTTAGATCTCCCTTAAAATAACATTCATAAAGGAATAAATGCTCCTGGTTAGTTATGAGAACTTATCAAAGGCAGGAGTAGAGCCATATGAGTCTGCTGATCTTTAGCATCCCACACTTCTGGAAAAGAAACAGAATGAACCAGCACAGGCAGACAGTTTAAAATGAATGATCAGTGAATAGATGGAAGAAACAATGACATAATCTCAAAGAGCAAGCAATCCTAGAATCTTTGGAGATTGTTGTACGTAATCATATGCATACACACACACAACTGGTGCGAATCTTCTCTTCTTAAGAACGAATTCTTCATACGGAGAGAGCACCTTCTTTCTCTGATCGTTGTTGCACATCCAGTCTGGACATTGCGATAGGGACTTACAGAGTGGGTAGTGAGATGCAGTACTTCTTAATTTACTGGGAATTATCTGTAGAGTAAAATATGCATGTTCGTTGATTTACAAACATGACCTGTCCAATTTTTTAAATAACTTTTAATCTCGGGTTTTACAGACACTAATAACTATGAGATAACCACAAAAAATGGATTCTTTGTTCAAATAATGATAAAAAAAAAAAGGCTGTGTTAAGCAAAGTTAAACAGGTTTTCCTTGACAAGAATTCTCAGGATCCTTAAAATATACCTTGTGAATCAGAAAGAATCAGGCATCTAAATTAGCTCTATGCAGCTATTTCTGACTGAATACCATGTGTTATCTTTCAGTCTTTTTTCCCAGTGTTTATAACATTTGTAATTTAAGTAGAATGCTCTCCTTCTATAACCAGCACACAAAGTAGTTGAGCCAGCTCTGGGCAACCTTATCCTTTATTTCATTTGTTGTTATCTGTCTTAGGTAGAACTGGTTTAAAACTTAAAAATTTGTTTGAGAAGAATAGTACTATAATGCAGACTTTTTTTTAATTCAGGAAAATGTTGTGCTTATTGATTGGTTCTGAGGAGACAAAAGGAGAGTAAAGTTCAGGGAACTTTGGATTGATTCTTCCAGGCCTGTCAATTAAGTATTAGTAGTTTTCCTGCTTCCTCCCCAGTTGCTTGAAAATAGGCAATGTGGAGAAGAGACCTGATGCCAGCGACCTGGTATGTATGCTCTTTTTGTATATACCATGTAGGCAACATTCAACAGATTGACTTGCCTGGTCTCCAGACTCACCCTTTATACACTCTTCTCTGTTAAGAAGGCATGTGATATCTCCTTGGAAAATCACAAAGGGGTGATAATCCATTGAAACACATTTCTCTTCTAACAGACTAGCGTGAGGTAAACATTTAGGCAATTGTATCTGCTCTGGAGACCCCTGTATTTCTTTGAGTGACCCATCCCAACATCTTTATAGAAAGTACCAAATTCCTGGTAATAAATGGTAGATATATTATTCTGCCCAGTACCAAATTCCTGGTAATAAATGGTAGATATGTTATTCTGCCCAGTGTAAGGTGTTTAATTTTTAACAGATTTAGAGGTACAGAAAAATTACAATAGTTCAGATAGTTACCCCATACCCCACATTCAGTTTCCCTATTACTAACTTCTTCTTATCAGTATCGTACATTTATTCCAATTAATGAACCAATATTGATACATTATTTTTGAGTAAAGTCCTTATTTAATTCAGATATTCTTACTTTTTGCCTAAGATCCTTTTTATGTTCCAGGATTCTATCCAGGATATCACATTGCCTGAAGTCATCATATCTTCTTAGCCTCCTTTTGGCTGTGACAGTTTCTCAGATGATCCTTGTTCTCTAATATCTTGAGAGCTCTGAGGAGTACTAGTCAGATATATTGTAAGATGCCCTTCTGTTGGGATAAGCTGAGGTTTTTCTCATGAATAGACTGTGGTGATGTGTTTTGGACGGGAAGACCATAAAAGTACCATTTTTATCACATCATATTCAAAATACTTATTGTCAAAATGACCTTTCACTGTTGATGCTGACCTTGATCACCTGGCAGAAGTAATGTCTGTCAAGTTTTTCCACTGAAATGTTACTCTTTTTCTCCCCCTTTTTATATATACTCTTTCCCCCTCTTTTTTAAATCACTGACAGCCTCATTGATTGTGCTTCATTTCATTGCAGTCTATAGATGTTGCATTTATAATAACGTAAAGGCTACCAAGCAAGTCTGTCAGCTCCACTTTTCTAACAGTATGTGCTCACTTCATGTCTCTCAGTTTCATTTTGGTCCTTCTCGCAATATTTCACATTTCTATTATTACTTTATCTGTTATGGTGATCTGTGATAAGTGATTGTTAATTTACCAGTCTTTGATACTATTGTCATAATTGTTTTAGGGTACCATGACCCATGCACATATAAGATAATGAATTTAGTTGCTAAATGTTGAGAGTGTTCTGACTGCTTCAGTGACTGGCCATTTCCCCATGTCTTTCTTTCTCTCTCTTCATGCCTCCTTATTCCCTGAGACACAGTAATATTGAAATTAGTCCTATTAACAATATTACAGTGGCCTCAGAGTGAAAGGAAGAGTCACACATCTTTCACTTTATTAAAAGCTACAAATGGTCAAGCTTAGTGAGAAGGTCATGTAGAAAGCCAAGACAGGCTGAAAAATAGACCTCATGAGCCAAGAGTTAGCCAAATGATGAATGTAAAGAAAATGTTTTTTGAAGGAAATTAAAAGTGCTACTCTAGTAAGCACACAAATGATAAGAAAGCAAAACAGCCTTATTGCTGATATGGAGAAAGTTTGACTGGTCTGGATAGAAGATCGAATCAGCCACAATACTCCCTTAAGCCAAAACATAAACCAGAGCAAGACATTTCAAGTCTCTGAAGGCTGAGAAAGGTGAGGAAGCTGCAGAAGAAAAGTTTGAAGCTAGCAGAGGTTGGTTCATGAGTTTTAAGGAAAGAAGCAGTCTCCATAGAAGTATAAGGTGAAAGAGCAAGTGCTGATGAAGAAGCTGCAATAAGTTATCCAGAATCTAAGTTACCTAGCTTAGGTAATTGATGAAGAAGGTGGCTACTGTAAACAACATTTTTCTAAATTGTACTTTAAGTTCTGGGGTACATGTGCAGATTTTGCAGGATTGTTGTATAGGGAGACACATGCCATGGTGGTTTGCTATCTCCATCCCCCTGTGACCTACATCAGGCATTTCTCCCAATGTTATTTCTCCCCAACCTCCCCACACCCTGCTGTCTGTCCCCTACTCTCCCACCCCCCAACAGACCCCAGAGAATGACCTTCCCCTCCCTGTGCCCATGTGTTCTCATTGTTCAACACCTGCCTATAAGTGAGAACATGTGGTGTTTGGTTTTCTGTTCTTATGTCAGTTTGCTGAGGATGATGGCTTCCAGATTTATCCATGTCCCTACAAAGGATACAAACTCATCATTTTTTATGGCTGCATAGTATTCCATGGTGTATATGTGCCACATTTTCCTTGTCCAGTCTGTCATTGATGGGCATTTGGGATGGTTCCAGGTCTTTGCTATTGTAAACAGTGCTGCAATGAATGTATGTTTGCATGTGTCTTTATAATAGAACAATTTATAATCCTTTGGGTATATACCCAGTAATGGGATTGCTGGGTCAAATGGAATTTCTATTTCTAGATCTTTGAGGAATCGTGACACTATCTTCCACAATGGTTGAACTAATTTACACTCCCAACAGTGTAAAAGTGTTCCTGTTTCTCCACATTCTCTCCAGCATCTGTTGTCTCCAGATTTTTTAATGATCATCATTCTAACTGGCATGAGATGCTTTGTGGTTTTGATTTGCATTTCTCTAATGACCTGTGATGACGAACGTTTTTTCATGTTTGTTGGCTGCATAAATGTCTTCTTTTGAAAAGTGTCTGTTCGTATCTTTTACCTACTTTCTAATGGATTTGTTTGTTTGTTTCTTGTAAATCTGCTTTAGTTCTTTATAGATTCTGGATATTAGGCCTTTGTCTGATGGGTAGATTGCAAAAATTTCTTCACATTCTGTTGGTTGCCAGTTAACTCTGATGATTGTTTCTTTTGCTGCCCAGAAGCTCTGGAGTTTAATTAGATCCCGTTTGTCTATTTTGGCTTTTGTTGTCATTGCTTTTCGTGTTTTAGTCATGAAGTCCTTACCTATCTCTATGTCCTGAATAGTTTTGCCTAGATTTTATTCTAGGGTTTTTATGTTGTTAGGTTATATGTTTAAATCTTTAATCCATCTGGAGTTAATTTTAGTGTAAGGTGTCAGGAAGGGGTTCAGTTTCAGCTTTCTGCACACTGCGAGCCAGTTTTCCCAACACCATTTATTAAACAGGGAATCCTTTCCCCATTGCTTGTTTTTGTCAGGTTTGTCAAAGATCAGATGATTGTAGATGTGTGGTGTTGCTTCTGGGACCTCTGTTCTGTTCCATTGGTCTATATCTCTGTTTTGGTACCAGTACCTTGCTGTTTTGATTACTGTAGCCTTGTAGTATAGTTTGAAGTCAGGTAGCGTGATGCCTCTAGCTTTGTTCTTTTTGCTTATGATTGTCTTGGCTATGCGGGCTCTTTTTTGGTTCCATATGAAGTTTAAAGTGCTTTCTTTCCAGTTCTATGAAGGTCAATGGTAGCTTGAAGGGGACAGCATTGAATCTATAAAGTACTTTGGGCAGTATGGCCATTTTCACGATATTGATTCTTCCTAACCATGAGCATGGAATGTTTTCCATCTGTTTGTGTCCTCTCTTATTTCCTTGAGCAGTGGTTTGTAGTTCTCCTTAAAGTGGTCATATTTTTAATGTAAACAAAATAGACTTCTGTTGGAAAAATACATCCTTTAGTACTTTCATAGCTAGAGAGGAGAAGTTAGTGTCTGGTCTCAAATCTTCACAGGACAGTCTGACTCTCTTGTTTGGAGCTAATGCAGCTGGTGAATTTTAAGTTGAAGTCAGTCCTCCTTTATCGTTCTGAAAATCCTAGGGCCATTAAGAATTACAGTATTCTACCTGTGCTCTATAAATAGAATAAAAAAGCTTGGATGACAGCACATCTGTTTACACCATAGTTTCCTAAATATTTTAAACCACATTGTTTGGAAGAACTTGGTGACCAGGGGGAGAGTGGCTCAAAACTTCAGTGGAGGAAGTCACTACCTATGTGGGAGAAGTAGTAAGAGAATTCGAATTGGACGTTGGGCTTGAAGATGTGACTGAATTGCTGCAATCTTATCATCAAACTTGAATGGATAAAGAATTGCTTCTTAGGCCGGGCGCGGTGGCTCAAGCCTGTAATCCCAGCACTTTGGGAGGCCGAGGCGGGTGGATCACGAGGTCGAGAGATCGAGACCATCCTGGTCAACATGGTGAAACCCCGTCTCTACTAAAAATACAAAAAAATTAGCTGGGCATGGTGGCACGTGCCTGTAATCCCAGCTACGCAGGAGGCTGAGGCAGGAGAATTGCCTGAACCCAGGAGGCGGAGGTTGCGGTGAGCCGAGATCGCGCCATTGCACTCCAGCCTGGGTAACAAGAGCGAAACTCCGTCTCAAAAAAAAAAAAAAAAAAAAAAAGAATTGCTTCTTATGGAGGAGCAAAGAAAATGGACTCTTGAGATGGAATCTACCCATGGTGAAGATTCTGTGAACATTGTTGAAATGACAGCAAAGTATTTACAATATTAGCTGGTAAAGCAGTGGCAGGATTTGAGAGGTCTGACTAAAATGTTTACAGTTCTTCCAGGAGTAAGATGCTAGCAAACAGCACTGTATGCTATAGAGAAAGGAAGAATCATTTGCTCTAGTAAACTTTATTGTTGTTTCATTTTAAGAAATTGCTATAGCCATTCAACCTTCATCATCCACTACTATGATTAGTCAGCAGTGATCAACGTCAGGTAAGACCCTTGAACAGCAAAAACGTTGTGACTCACCAAAGAGTCAGATGATCATTAGCAATTTTTGACAATAAAGTATTTTAAAATTAAGATATACACATTTTTTAGACATAAGGTTGTTACACATTTAAGAGACTGTAGTATAGTATAAATATAACTCTTATATACACTGCTAACCAAAAAATTTGTATGACTCCCTTTATTATGACATTACTTTATTGCAGTGATCTGGAACTGAACCTGCAATATCTCCAAGGTAGGCCTCTGGAGGGAAGTCACTGTGTACAACCCACATTTAAGGAGTGGTGCCACCTCCTTCAGGACTGAATATATTCTGTTCAATTTTACCATCAGGCCTTTTATACATGTTTGTTTTTATGCAACATTTTACAAGGGTTATGCTAAGTCATTGATGATATTTATGTGCTCATAAGACAAGTGACACACTATTGTGACTTGAGTAAAAGTGCAAGACTGGGTAAAGAAAGAAAATATACTTTTCATTTACTGGACACTTTGTGGGCAGTATGACCCTGGCTGCAGACATAATGCTGTGGGTATCAAAGATCTGCACTCAAGAGGGTTATAGTTAAGCACATTAAACTAATACAGTTTTTAAGATAGAAAATCTGTATGAAGATATAGACAAGAACTTTAAGATACAAATAATTTATTTTTTGCTGCCTGGTGGCAAATTTTCACAGGATATCTCAGTGTCTCCCAGTCTACTAGGAATTTAGTGTAAATAGACATATGAAGGTGGGTATTTCAATTGGCCAGATGTGACCCCATTGATGTCCTAGAGAAGAGGCATAGTATATAATCTTTAGCCTTTGTTGGTGGATTCCCAAAGGGCCTGAGGACAGTATGATCCCTGAGGCCCTTGTGATATAAGCCAAAAAATGACGGGGCCAGTGCTCTCATTTTTACCCAAATGACTCTTTCACAACCTGCCTACGTTTGTTTATATCTTCCATTTGGCCTAAAATAGTAATTTTGCTTCGTTTCTTTAATCCTTAGCTGAGGATTTAGAGCCTCAATTATACTTCTTTGACAAGAAGTTCCCAAAGAGTATTTCAGATCACCCGGTCACAGGATTTTAATATATGGTATACAAAACAATTTATTTCCACAGGTAATAATTTTAAAGTTTCGTTAGGCTTAGTGAACTTAGTTTATTTTCACTCTTTTCTTTTTCTTAATCAGACCTAAAGTAAACACAGCTAGAACCGAAAGTATACTAACTGAATTTCAAATTATTTATTTTTCTCTTCTCCCATACTGAAAGAAGCTTAATTCTGTATGGTGTCCAGGTTTGCGCATAATGGCTACTGAGTAACTTTTGGTTGTTATAAACTGACTATGTAGTGATCCAGCCCCTCCAGCCCAGAGTTTGTTTAAGGTAGATTCTACTGCATTTCTGCCTGAGACTTAGATGGAGTATGCTGAGAAGGCTTTGGGAAAGCCTTAAATTAGATGAAGAAGGGAGAGATTTTAGATATTATCCTCTGTAGATTGACTCCTGGTTTGCTGTGGCTATTTGTAAGCACAAAGGGCACTTACTTGGGGGCAGTCAGACATACTGAAGATGGCAGAACAGAAAGATGAAAAGAACTTTGCTGCTCATAATGTCACTGAATGACCGGACTGACAAATCCTGGAGCCATTTGTGAGATGACAAGTTTTCTTTCTTGATGTTTTAGCCAGTTGGGTCAATGTTATTTTCTATTTGTAGCAAAAGTATCCTACAAGATTCTAGGATTGTATTAATAAAAACCACATGTATGAAGGGATTTAGAGCTATTTAAGAGAGTTCAAAGGTAATTTGTCTCTACTGAGCTTTGCAATGTGTGCTGACTTTAGAACCTAGTCTCTGTAAGAGAAAATGCCACAGAATAGTTTTATTAAAGAGAGTTCATTATTTCTTCTTGGTAGTATCTACCTTTTTGTCTTAGACATATTTTGGGTTAATGTCCTAATGTATGTTTCTTTTCACTGGGAATTTTTCTCCTGATTATAATGGTGGGCCTCATTGTATCTTAGTAGCCTTAACCTCTAGTTATGGTTTTCTTAGAGATAGAAAGGAAAAAAGTGTTTTTTCTACTCTCAAATTCACCACTTAATGTAACACTTTTGACACTAGATGTATGAGGGTTTTTCACCACACACCAAACAATTCTCCAGTGGATACTGATGGGATGTTGTACAATTTAACTTAATTCTGACACTATTCACCTGGAGTTAGATTAAGATCATACAAGTTAAGGGTTCGTTCCCACAAGACTTCCCCCACTTCACATGCCAATTGCAAGTAGTAGTAAGTTGTCCTTCTTACTTCTGACTGACCTGCTATAAGAAGGGAGTAATGAACAGATAAAGAGCTGCATAGGACTAGTTATGTGGGAAGGGGCATGGAAGCCCTCTCTACATATCACATCCTTAAGGCATCTTCATGTATTTAGCTATAGGGAACTTCTCTTTTTGTGTTTTTATGGAGACTTCATTGTATAAACATGATTGATTATATCACTGACCATTGGTGATCAACTCAACCTTTGGTACCTCTTCCTTTCCTGGAGGTTTGAGAGTGGGGCGGAGAGTTCCAGCCTTTAATCACATAGTTGGTTCTTCTGGCAACCAGCTCCTCCCATCCTATCTGGCAGCCTACCAAGTGTTACTTCATTAAAATAAAAGACACTCATATCATTAAGGAAATTCCAAGGGATTTAGGAGCCCTAGGCCAGATATTCCTATCACTCAGGAAATTGCAGAGATGTTATGAGCTTTATGTGAGGAACTAGGTCAAAAACCAAATATTAGAACAAAAGATTCTCCTAACACCCCTATCTGCAACAAAGGGCAAAGACCAAATATATATTTCTTATTGTATCACAATGTCACAAGTTTGGACTGAGATGCATACCTGGCCTAAGCTGGGCCACTTAGGCCCAAATGCTTCCAAGTACTATCTTCAGGGTATTTGGATTTGGGTCTCTGAGGCTTGGGTCAGTTTTTATTAGCTCTTGAACTGCGAAGTGATGCAAATTAAGGCCTGGGTCAATCATGCTTGGCCTTGTGTGTTTCAAAGTAGAGAAAGCAATTTTTTTAGAAAAACAGAAATTTAAAGGGAGAGAAGCAGAAGTAAGAGACCATGACACTTCAGAAAGACAGAATAATTTTGGGTTCTTTATTATCCAGTTTCTGGATCGATTTGCTTCTGAAGGCTAGCCTTGGATTCCATGAGATAAATATATGCTTGCTAATGTTTCACTCTTTTTGTTGAAATATCGGAGGCCTATGTTACTTGCAACCTTTTAATACTTGACCAAAATGCTTGCGAACTGAAAGAGGCATAACAGGATTTATTTTTTCCTATTTTGGTAATGCCTCAGCAATTCAAATTCATTTATGACACTAATTTCAAACTACCTGGTATTAGGGCTACATGGTGACCTTTGTAATCTGTTTTGATAGTGTGTGAGTTTAAGAGCAAAGATTTGCCTTATTCATGTTTTTGCTCATTAAATCTGGAGGTATTATTCTTTGCCTATAGTAAGAATTTAAAATATTTGTTGAAAGATAATGATAGCCTAAAGAAAGAGAAAATATTTTCACCCATCCAAATTGAGTGTTTATTTCAGGTATTTTAGGAATAGCTCAACCACTGAATAAAGACACATCTTAATAGAGATTATTTGCTTATCCAAAGTTATGTAATACCGTTAAATCCGTTTTCAGGATTAATCAACAATGTTACCCAAGGAGTGTTTCAAAATAACGGAACGCATTGTAAGGTTTTTGCATATTGTTGGAGATTAAATAGTTCTTTTTAAAGCAAACATGTTTCTTTTTAATTAACTTTTGAAAACAACAAATTCCAAATAAGATTTTATTGACAATGATCTCTTAGAGCTTTTTACTAAGAAGAGACATTGCTTTAGGGGTAGTATTGCTCTCATTACCCTTCTTTTAAGTCTTGCATGAATTAATCTCTTTGAATAGTGAGAATCAAAGAAACCCTGCAAATACAGTGACCAAGATGGGCTTAGAGTTCCCCTCACCTTGATTAAACATTAGTAATTTTCTTCCCAACTATAGGCCACTGATATCCTTTTGCTTACAGTGTTTATTGTAGAAAACTTGTTACAAATTAATTCTCTGCCCCTCTGAAAGGTATATAAATGTCCCAGTCTCTTGCCAGTTTTGCAACTCAGGAATGTCTTTCTTTCTTTCTTTCTTTTTTTCCTGCTACTGTGAGGTTTTATATTTTATTTTTATTTTTATTTTTTTAATTGCATTTTAGGTTTTGGGGTACATGTGAAGAACATGCAAGATTGGTGCATAGGTACACACATGGCAGTGTGATTTGCTGCCTTTCTCCCCTTCACCTGTATCTGGCATTTCTCCCCATTCTCTCTCTCCTCAACTCTTTCTTAAGAACCTGCAAGCTATCCCTTTAAAGTGTAAATAAGGAAGATAGCTCAAGTGGCTGTGGCTGGGTTATCAGATATCTCCCAGTATTGATGCGAGGGTAGGAGCCTAGCTTTTTTGGGAATTTTATCTTGGAAGCTAAAAGAAAGTTTACTTCTCTTTTGGGTAAGACTAGTTAGCAAACACGGATATTCTACGATGTCTTTCCTTCCTCTACAGTTCTTAAAAACTCTCCAGCTTCCCACCCCACCCCACTTTTTTTTTTTTGGCATAGTTGTATTCAGACTGGATTCTGTTTAACTTAGTCCAGCGAAGTTTTTGCTTTTACAGTTTGGACAAAAGCAAAGGGTAATTTCTCTCAGCAGTATTTATAAAATGCTTTGGGGAAATTATCATTATTAAACATTTTCAATTTTGAAATAGTTAATTGCCCTGTATAATTTATTTGTGAGGTAGTAATAAATTCCCCTTAAATAAGGATGTGCTAAGAGGCTTTACATTATTTGCTGTCAGAGAACACCCTTCACAGAATTATTTCTGCCCAGTTGGGTTGGGGGAATGGCTCAAATTCCCTGGTGGTGTTGGGGTGTCTGGAGTTTCTGATGTCATTTGCTTCCAAGACTCAGGGTGCACTCAAAGAGATCACTTTGTTAATAAGCAAGGATTGTACTATTGAAATCTACCATTGTATACTTTCTGATTTTTACTGATTGCAGTACTTACCTTATAAATGCTACAGACTTTAATAACTCTTGATAACAGACATTCCCATCTGTGTCAAGTATTTTCCCCCACTTTGATAAGAGCATCTTTTCAGGTAAGCACAGATTTTTTAGGGAACCAGCCATAAGCAAATGAATAAGCTCTTCTCAGGACTCTTACCTTCTAACTTCATTTACCTACTCAAGTAATTGGCTTTTATGGGTGGCCCTCTTTTCTTGGGATTTCCTATCAGAAATACTGTCTGAGGGCTGAATTGGAGAACTGCCCACAGATGAGAGGCAGTAGAAGGTGGGAGAAGATTTGCAAAGGAGTGTCAAGGAAAGAACGGTTGGAGGATAAATGAAAAGAAAGTTACTGCATGACATGGAAGAAAAGTAGGGGAGCTGGAAGGGATCTTTGACCACAAAATGGTTGAGAAAATAAGAAATTTTTAAAAGAAAATTTTACAGTAAGGAAAAACACAAAAGATAGTAAGACAGACACACGTTCTTACCACTCAAGATTGTTATCTATGAACATTGGATCACATTGGTTTGCACCTATCACTGCATTCAAGAGCATAGTTGAATCAAATGAGTTAACTAAATGACAATTCACCTTGATTCCTGTGATACAACCTATTCTAAAGTGTATTAAGAAAGAATTAAAGAATGATATACATTTGGGCCATAATAATAGGAATATTAGAAAAAAGTTTCTATATAATAGGTATTCATCACTTTTTGAATCTTTGAAATTTTTAAAAGGTTTGTTCTACATTTTAAGAAGTATTATTAATTTAGAATATCCAAATACCTGGATTGAAATATTTTCTATATATCTTCAACTTTATTTTCATGAATTGCTACTTAATGAGAGGTTTTAAACATAATGAGATGATAGCATTTTTATTTACTTAAAAGGTGGCCTGGGTTGGATATAATTCCATATCTGTAATCCCAGCACTTTAGGAGGCTGAGGCAGGCAGATTGCCTAAGCTTAGGAGTTCGAGACCAGCCTTGGCAACACAGTGAAACCTCGTCTCTAATAAAATGTAAAAAATTAGCTGGGCATGGTAGCATGTGCCTGTGGTGCCAGCTACTTGGGAGGCTGAAGCAGGAGAAGTGCTTGAATCCGGAAGGCAGAGGTTGCAGTGACCCAAGATGGCACCACCCCAGCCTGGGCAACAGAGGGCAAGACTCCATCTTCCCCGACTACATCGCCCCCAAAAGAGTGGCCTGTCTGCTGGATCTGGTTCAAGAGAATCCTGGCTAAGTAAAGACTTGCCCTGGGACTGTGCTTATGAGGGAAGATACATGGCAAAACCTGTGGAAGATAAGGCTGAAGCTATTGAGCATGGAAAGTTAGAGAGAATGATAGGAATCTTGGATGACAGTGTGGCAAAAGAGGGATTTGGAGAAGAACAGATATGGAATATAATAATATTAACTAAGCTGATTGCTATGGGGTGTGCATTTAAATCATCCACCTTAAAATCATCAGTGGAATCTACTGAAAAAAAAATAAGAAAAAAAATCTATATTTCTTGCTGCTGCTTCTGACAAGAAAGTATTTTTTTTTAATGTGAACAAAGACAAGCTGTCTACAACAGAAGTTACACCTGAGCCAGCTGCATGAGAGTTACCCCAAAAGACTTTGTGCAGAACACCTTCACCATGTACAAATGGAAGAGCAAACAAATTAGTCTTTTTTTTTTTTTAATGGAGTTTCCTCATTTGTCACCCAGGCTGGGTTACAGAGGCCCACTGCAGCCTCTGCCTCCAGGTTCAAGTGATTCTTTGGCCTCAGCTTCCCAAGTAGCTGGGATTACAGGTGCCTACCACGGCACCCAGCTAATTTTGTATTTTTAGTAGAGAAAGGGTTTCACTATGTTGTCCAGGCTGGTCTTGAACTCCTGACCTTGTAATCCACCTGCCTTGGCCTCCCAAAGCACTTGGATTACAGGTGTGAGCCACTGTGCTGGGCCCAGCTGCTCATATTTAATGAGTACCTATACTGTGTGGATCTTGCACGAAATTTTTAATTGAATTTTGTATCTGATAAGAACTGACATATGCTATTGACACTACTAATCTTACACATTGAATAAGATGGTTTGTTCCATCATTTGTATACAGTCTGGCTAGACATAAATGTATAAGCATGACTTTCTTATTCCTTGATTATGGAATTACCCATTTGCTCAGATAAATTTATTAAGCATTTACTATACTAGATGTAATAGTGCTAGAGATGGTTTCCTCAAATTGCTCATGATTGAGGAGCTGAGGAAGACATCGAAACAGGTGATTGTGGTACAACACAACCTGCGCAATCATAGGTAAATTTTTTAAAGTGTTATATAAGCATGGGAAAAGGGAGTAGTATTTGATTGCAGAGCAGTTTAGGAAAGGTACTAAATATTATATCTACATATTCTATTACATTCTAAGCCAGAACTTTCTGCAACTTTTATAAAGCCTTTCCAATTAATATTTAGGGACAAGAACTGTTCTAATAACACAGATATTGTTTGTTAGAATGTGACTGTTATTTTGTTTTCTGGTCAGTTGACAAACATTGGCATTCATGTACTAGTTATAGAGCTTGGCACCCAGATTTTGGAATGGAGAGGAGATCAAAGCAATCTGCTCCAAAATGAAGCCAACAAAATATTTCTGCCAAGAGATGATGGCAGTGTTCTAAATGGAATCTTCTTGTGATAGTAGTACGATTTCTCATTTTCCTTTCCTTTATAGCATATCTTGTTTACATTTGGTTAATAAATGCAAATGTAATTACCACCACGGAGCGGGCTGCTTTAAACAAGTCTATTTCTAGAGAATTTCTTTTGGGCTATGTTTGACCCACATTTATCTATGGAATGCCATCATTGTATAATCCACAATTCATGCATCTAAATGTCACCTAGTAACAAGACTACTGAAAACATGTTTGCTTTTCATGTGAGGCGTATGTTCATTTAGGCAAGTATTATAATTTCTTTGTTAACAGTTGAATTCTGTAAATCAATCAAGGCGTTGTGTACAAGTTCAAAATCTGAAAGCCAATAACTGATCATCTCTGCTTTCCAAGTTGAGGCAAAAGAAATATTTTTAGATAAGGAGAATATACAAATATATAAAGATTTAAAATGAAATAGTAGCAGAAAATTTTATTTAAAAAAAGATTAAGGAAAAATTATATTATAAGGAGGTTAGAGGACATAAAATACGGGAGAATACATTGGCATCTTGGATACAAGATCATGGGAAAGGGAAGGAAATGTCCTCTGAGTAGAATACCATCTCCGGATGTGACTGGTTAGTTGTTGCTGCTGTTGATGATAGTGGTAATGTTTTCTTTCTGTCACTATTTTGATTCCTACTTTAGATAATTAAAAGTTTAGCTTCCTGGTTAGGATCATTTGTCATCTCAATTTAGTTAGCCTCTAATATCCCTAAACAAGTATAATTTCCTCAGTACCAGTGGGACTCACATTTTAGTAGGTTCTAGAAATATTTGTGGGTGCTAAACTGAAAATGCAGATTTCCAAGTTTCTTCCTGGAAATTCTGCATCAATATACCGAGAGTGGGGCCTCTGAAGCTATATCCCTATGAATATCCCTAGGAGGAGATTTTATCTTTATTTACTGTTAATATATTTGGTATACATTTATAGATGGATTCTGTAATGCTTTCCCCTCCCCCCTCACCTTCCCCTCCCCCTTCTTCTTCTCTTTTCTTCTTTCTTCTTCCTCCTCTTTCCTTCTTTTTCTTTCTTTTTTTCTTTTCTTTCTTTTTCCTTTTCCCTCCCTTCCTTTCTTCCTTCCTTCCTTCCTTCTATTCTTTCCTTCCCTCCCTTTCCCTCTCTTCCCCTCCCCTCCCCTTCCCTCTCTTCCCCTTCTTTCCCCTCTCCTCCGCTCCCCTTCTTTTCTCTCCCCTCCTTTCCCCTCCCCTCCCTTCCCCTTTCCCTTCCCTTCCTTCCCCTCCTTTCCTTCCTTCTCTTCCTTCCTTCCTTCTAGTTTTGCTATTGTTGCCCAGGCTGGAGTGCAATGGCGCCACCTGGGCTCACTACAACTTCTGCCTCCTGGGTTCAAGTGATTCTCCTGCCTCAGCCTCCCACGTAGCTGGAATCATAGGCACCTATCATTACACCTGGCTAATTTTTTTGTATTTTTAATAGAGATGGGGTTTCACCACATTGGCCAGGCTGATCTCTCCTGACCTCAGGTGGTATACCCACCTCGGCCTCCCACAGTGCTGGGATTATAGGTGTGAGCCACTGTGCCCAGCCTGCTTCTTTTGTATATGACTATTTTGTGTCCTTTGCCAAGTTTTTTCTTTTTACTAATTTATAAAAAATCTTGAAATACATATATCATGTTGATATGTATCTATATGTTGATAAGTAGATGACTTTCATCTCTTACGTATGTAACAAAAATGTTTCCTGCATGCTGCTGGCATTTTAATTGTATGTATATTTGTGTGTGGAGGGGTTGTGTGTGTTTGTGACAAGTAGACAGTAAAAGCAATTCTTGGCCTCATGATCTATGGCATATTCCATTACTTAGAAGTAGAGCAATTGTTTTCAGTGGAATTATGTTTTGAAATATTAGCAAAATTTTAAGTTTCCCCTGGCATTTTTGTTCCCGTTTGTTCCTCTATCGTCAGTTCAAGGTGAGAGGTTATTCTGGATTCATTGCTTTAGATTGCTAAAGAATGCGTTGGCAAAAAGCAGCAGAGGAGGAGCTCTTTCTGGCTTTTAAATTTCAAGGGTTCAGGCCCTGCCAGTAATAGAAAGGACCAAAGGTAGCAAACATTAAATTTGAGACAAAAATATGATGTAGTCTTTCTGCCTTCAATTTTAGGCGGAAAAAACTAGAGAGAGAGAGAAGAAACTCTTAAGTTTGTTTCTCACTTGAAAGGGAAACCTAAGGGTTCTTGGTGACCAGGAGGCAGCCTGTGAGGAATGGGCCTTGTTCCCTCCCCAGGAGTGAGAGCAGGAACAGAACTCCAGAGAGGTCTGAGAGACGAGAGAACTTGTGTCCTCCTTTCTTGGTTGATTTTGTTAGTAGATCCCTGGGGATGAGGCAAGTCCCAAGAAACAATTTCTGTGATGTCCCAGGAACACAAGACCCCAGCTAAGCTCATAAAGTTTCCAGTTCTTCAGTATGGTGGGAGGACAGAACTAGTCCTTTCTTGTTGAGAGCTAAGAAGTAGCAGAGGTTGGCACTGGATCTGTGAAGAACTTTCAGATAGGAATAAAGGATGACCTGATAGCTAATTGTATGAAACAATAGTTGAGGGTCTAAACCTCTTGCACTCCCTTCATCCCATATCAATGTGCAGACTTGATCCTCTGGGTGAATGCAAGAGCCAACTTCAGGAAGAAGGCAGAGGGAGGTGTCAAAATATAAATTAAATCAATTTATGAAAACTAGAGAAAGGTATACTCTGTGTATACCTGTTCTGTGTACAGTGCTTAGCCTGGTAAGATGTTATCTTAGAATTGCAGTGGAAGACCAGGCATGGGGGCTCATGGCTGTAATCCCAGCACTTCATGAGGCCAAGGTGGGTGGATCACTTGAGGCCAGGAGTTCCAGACCAGCCTGGCCAACATGGCAAAACCCCATCTCTACTAAAAATACAAAACAAAATAAAAATTAGCCAGGCTTGGTGGCACATACCTGTAATCCCAGCTCCTCAGGAGGCTGAGGCACGAGAATTGCATGAACCTGGGAGGTAGAAGTTCCATTGAGAAGTTGGATATTTACAAGGTGAGCTGCTGAATCTCCTATATGACCTTTTTTTTATCTTGTTCTCTTTCTTGATTCTCTTTTATTGGGCCTGTAATTCTCTGGTGCAGGTTAGTTGCCTGGGCTTATTCAACAGTAGGCTAGCTTCTGGCTCCTAATCTAAGGCTGTATTCCTAGTTTAAGATCAGAGGCTGGCAAACATTTTCTTCAAAGAGGCATATAGCAAATATTTTAGGCTTTACAGGTTATGCAGTCTCTTTTGCCACTATTCATCTCTGCCATTGCAGCACAAAAGCAGCCATGGACAATATTTAAATGATAGCCATGGTTGTGTCCCAATAAAACTCTATTTACAAAGCAAGCAGCTGGCTAGATCTGGCCGTTGAGCTTAGTTTGCCAACTCCTCTCTTAGATAGTTTCTCCCTCCACATTTTGTCTAAGAAGCTGCTTGTTGGAAATCAGGACTTGAACTATGGTAGGAGGAATATCCAAACGTAACGTGTTCACCTTTCCAAATGAGGTACTGGAATGAGCTTGCATGGTACCACACTGACTAGAGTATTGGTGTTATTTAAGATTGACTAACACAAACTTTGAGAAGTGGGTTGAGCTCTGATCCTAACTATAGGAGTCAGATGGCCCGCATTAATGGGGATAAGAGCCTGGTGTGCTAGCCCACATCCATAGTCACAGCTACTTGGGAGGCTGAGGTGGGAGGATCAAGAGTTTGAGGCTGCTATGATTGTGCTACTGTACTCCAACTCAGTTGACAGAGTGACACCCCCATCTCCCCAATCAGCCTAAGGCATGGACAGCATCTTCTCTCTTGAGGTATGAGCACATGGGTGGTGGGCTTGGGTTATACCTCATTTCTGATAATGGAGAGTCTTGTTGGGAAGGGCTGAGGGCCCCTTACTGTGTATGATCCTCTCGGGTCCTGGTAGGTCCTTAGGTCCTTAAGGTGGGGTTTGGGATCCTTTCTGGGCTGCCCTTCCCTTAGGCCTGAGTTCTAGAGAGACATAATAAATGTCATAGTTGTTCTCAGTTGTGCTGGGGAAACAAGAGGAAGTGCCTCCTCCGTAGGTCGGTGGGGCACTTCAGTCATGGTCACTAGTTTTTCTGGTGGACAACCATCTGTAGCCAAGAAAGTGAGTGGCTGTGGGAGCCAGGGGAGATGGAAAGTGCCTGAAAGGCTCTCCTGGAGCATGTGTGGGCTAGTGACCCTGGAAACTTCCAGAGCAGCTGCTAGAAACTATGTGAGCAGAGCAAACATTTGACAAACATGTCAGTGGGGTTTGAGTTAGAATCAGAACACAAAAAGAAATATAAGCTCATTTCATATTCAGCAGCTGAGGAGGGCACTGAAATAGGTTAAAACTGCTTTCTAACCCCCCTACCCCCCAGATATACTTACCAATATACATATATTGTATTATGAGTTTGGTTTGTTGTGTACACTATGGTCAGTTTTATATGGGGATTTTCTCCAAGTAGGATGATTCAAACTTTTCACTGTTATAACCTTTATAACTATCATTGTGAATACAGTGTAGTCTTTTTTAAAAATGATTTCCTTGAGATAAGATTCTTAGAAAGAGATTTGCTGAGTTAAATTACATGAACCTTTTTAAGATTCCTGGTATGTAATACCATCTTGTTTCTGACAGAGTGTGAAAGTGCCTGTCTCATTTAGCCTTCACCAACACTGAATATATGAAGAGATTATTGGTAACTCAATAGATATTTTAATTTTGTATATTTTATTACTTACTAAGTCGAATACTTTATGTGTTTGTAACCATGTGTATGTTATTTACTTTTTGAATTGGCAAGCATTATTAGCTTTATTCTCCAGGAGTGGAAGCTGTGGCTTAGAAAACTTAAATGACTTGCTTGGGGTCAAACACAGAATGTTGCAGCCCTGGGATGCTAGCCTAAATTCTGGTTTTTATTCAGTGCTCATTTCATTGTTCAATAATATCCTGAAAGAAGAATAAATAGGGCTTTCTCAATTTTCTGTTTCTGATACTCACAAAGCAGTCTTTTTTATTTTTATTAATTCCTGGAAATTGCAACTGACACCAAAAATCTCAGGAGAAATTTATTATAAGAGCGTACAAAGCTTCATTCAAAGATGAAGGTCAACAGAGACAAAGTAGATACAATTTCAATCTGTTTTAATGAATCAAGACTGATGGAATGAATTCTCTTTTGTGAAAGAAAAAAAAAAGACTGTTACTGTGGTTTCCTTTCAAAAGAAGATTTTATTCAGTCTTTGATTAGACTAAAGAGAACATAATATTTCAAGGACAAAATTCACCTTTCTCCAGATGTAGAAACGTTTTTTTCATTTGGAATCCATACTTATTTTCTATCAAAAATTAAATTTGTGGGAAAGTGGAATTGGGGTTATGTCAAGGCAGATAGAAGAAAAGACTAAGAAAGTCCTTCAGCAAAAGCCAAAAGAAGTCTTCAGTCAAATTGATCCTTTCTGTTGAGTCCTTTTTCTTCTCAACTATATAAAGAGCTGTTTGAAGTCTTAGTCCTGAGACTCTTGTTTCTCCTTCTGCCTCATCCCTGACGCCCCTCCAGTCTGTAACCCTTGCTTCCAACTTTTAATTTCCCCCTTTTTTTTAAACTAAAATATATCGTGTGTGTATATTTAAGGTATACAGTGTGCTGTTTGTGGATACATATAGATAGTAAAAATAGTTACCATGGTGAAGCAAATTAACATATCCATAATCTCACATAGTAAGCCTTTTTTCCCCCATTGTATTTTCTCCCTTGAGGAATCCTTCTCAAAAGATTTCTGAACTGGGCAGCTGCTATGGATGCTTTTCCAGCCTTCTCACTTGGGATCCCAGACAAACACTCACTTATAGCAGATGCTGTTGCTGAAAATTCCTACTGTCCGGAGCCTCTGAATTTCCTGGGCACCTTTCCCTCTTCTAGTGGCGATGCATATTTCTTTTCCATCATCATCTTATTCTGCTGTGAATCTTTTCAGGAGACCTCTCCTTTCCATTCAGGTATGAAGGCTCAGGGTGCATGAGTGGAACTTCTCCGTAGAAATGACTTGGGTGTGCAGGACTTTAGGATTCTGGTAAGGGGGAAAAGTGGCATCCAGGAGGAAGGTCGAGGACTTTTCCCAGGTCCATGTATAGTTTGAGCCTGTTTTAAAGAGCCAAAGATTTCGGAGACTCATATGAGGGCTAAGCCTTTTTCAAAAGTTTGAAACCAGCAGGAAATTTGGGGTCAGGCTTTAACTAGTAAAAAGCAATGACTTGAGAACCTAATGAGTGGTGTTCTGGATATAATAGGAAACTGCTGAAGATCGGGATACTTGGAAAGATATCTTTCAAGTATCTTTTAAAGGTGAAAAACATTTGCTATAAGCAACTTTACTTTGTTGGCCCACTGGTGTTAGGAACACTTTGAAGTGGGTTTAAGGGTATGGCAAGGATGCGTGTGTTAAGACCAATTTATATTTTGTGGAACAAATTATTTTCTATTTACTATTGAAGGTTATCCTTAAGTACCAAAGCAATAGAAGTTCTTCAAAAGCAATTGTGCATAAAAATTAATTTAAACAAATAATTAACTGGTACCTGTGATCAAGATTTTCATTATTTAATACTTTCTTGATTTTTTTTTAATTGCATTTTAGGTTTTGGGGTACATGTGAAGAACATGCAAGATTGTTGCATAGGTACACACATGGCAGCGAGATGTGCTGCCTTCCTCCCCTTCACCTATATCTGGCATTTCTCCCCATGCTATCTCTCCCCACCTCCCCACCCCACCGTCCCTTGCCCATTTCCCCCCAACAGACCCCAGTGTGTAGTGCTCCCCTCCCTGCGTTATTGTGTTCTCATTGTTCAACACCCGCCTATGAGTGAGAACATATGGTGTTTGATTTTCTGCTCTTGTGTCGGCTTGCTGAGAATGATGGTTTCCAGGTTCATCCATGTCCCTACAAAGGACACAAACTCATTGTTTTTGATGGCTGTATAATATTCCATGGTGTATATGTACCACATTTTCCCTGTCCAGTCTATCATCGATGGGCATTTTGGTTGGTTCCAGGTCTTTGGTATTGTAAATAGTGCTGCAATGAAAATTCGTGTGCATGTGTCCTTATAGTAGAATGATTTATAATCTTTTGGATATATACCCAGTAATGGGATTGCTGGGTCAAATGGAATTTCTATTTCTAGGTCCTTAAGGAATTGTCACACTGTCTTCCACAATGGTTGAACTAATTTACACTCCCACCAACAGTGTAAAAGTGTTCCTATTTCTCCACATCCTCTCCAGCATCTGTTGTCTCCAGATTTTTTAATGATCGCCATTTGAACTGGCGTGAGATGGTATCTCAATGTAGTTTTGATTTGCATTTCTCTAATGACTAATGATGATGAGCATTTTTTCATATGTTTGTTGGCCTCATGTATGTCTTCTTTTGTAAAGTATCTGTTCATATCCTTTGCCCACTTTTGAATGGGCTTGTTTGTTTTTTTTTTTTTTTGCAGATCTGTTTTAGTTCTTTGTAAATTCTGGATATCAGCCCCTTGTCAGATGGGTAGACTGCAAAAATTTTTTCCCATTCTGTTGGTTGCTGATTCACTCTACTGACTGTTTCTTTTGCCGGGCAGAAGCTGTGGAGTTTGATTAGGTCCCATTTGTCTATTTTGGCTTTTGTTGCCAATGCTTTTGGTGTTTTGGTCATGAAGCCCTTGCCTACGCCTATGTCCTGAATGGTTTTGCCTAGATTTTCTTCTAGGGTTTTTATGGTGTTAGGTCTTATATTTAAGTCTTTAATCCATCTGGAGTTAATTTTAGTGTAAGGTGTCAGGAAGGGGTCCAGTTTCTGCTTTCTGCACATGGCTAGCCAGATTTCCCAACACCATTTATTAAACAGGGAATCCTTTCCCCATTGCTTGTTTTTTTCAGGTTTGTCAAAGATTGGATGGTTGTAAATAAGTTGTGCTGCCTCCAAGGCCTCTGTTCTTTCCATTGGTCTAGATCTCTGTTTTGGTACCAGTACCATGCTGTTTTGATTACTGTAGACTTGTAGTATAGTTTGAAGTCCAGTAGTGTGATGCCTCCTGCTTTGTTCTTTTTGCTTAGAATTGACTTGGCTGTGCAGGCTCTCTTTTGGTTCCATAAGAAGTTTAAGGTGTTTTTTTCTAGTTCTGTGAAGAAGGTCATTGGTAGCTTGATGGGAATAGCATTGAATCTGTAAATTACTTTGGGCAGTATGGCCGTTTTCACGATATTGATTCTTCCTAACCATGAACATGGAATGTTTCTCCATCTGTTTGTGTCCTCTCTTATTTTGTTGAGCAGTGGTTTGTAGTTCTCCTTGAAGAGGTCCTTTACATTCCTTGTTAGTTGTATTCCTAGGTATTTTATTCTCTTTGTAGCAATTGTGAATGTCAGTTCATTCTTGATTTGGCTCTCTTTAAGTCTGTTATTGGTGTATAGGAATGCTTGTGATTTTTGCACATTGATTTTTTATCCCGAGACTTTGCTGAAGTTGCTTATCAATTTCAGATTTTGGGCTGAGATGATGGGGTCTTCTAAATATACAATCATGTTGTCTGCAAATAGAGACAATTTGACTTCCTCCTTTCCTATTTGAATACCCTTTATTTCTTTTTCTTGCCTGATTGCTCTGGCTAGAACTTCCAGTACTATATTGAATAGGAGTGGTGAGAGAGGGCATCCTTGTCTAGTGCCGGATTTCAAAGTGAATGCTTCCATTTTTTGCCCATTCAGTATGATATTGGCTGTTGGTTTGTCGTAAATAGCTTTTATTATTTTGAGATACGTTCCGTCAATACCTAGTTTATTGAGGGTTTTTAGCATAAAGCGCTGTTGAATTTTGTCAAAGGCCTTCTCTGCATCAATTGAGATAATCATGTGGTTTTTGTCTTTGGTTCTCTTTATGTGGTGAATTGCGTTTATAGACTTGCATATGTTGAACCAGCCTTGCATCCCTGGGATGAATCCTACTTGATCATGGTGGATGAGCTTTTTGATGTGCTGTTACAATCGGCTTGCCAGTATTTTATTGAAGATTTTTGCATCTATGTTCATCATGGATATTGGCCTGAAATTTTCTTTTCTTGTTGAGCCTCTGCCGGGTTTTGGTATCAGGATAATATTTGTCTCATAAAATGATTTTTGAAGGGTTCCCTCTTTTTGGATTATTTGGAATAGTTTCAGAAGGAATGGTACCAGCTCCTCTTTGTATGTCTGGTAGAATTCGGCTGTGAACCCATCTGGACCTGGGCTTTTTTTGGGTGGCAGGATCTTAATTGCTGCCTCAACTTCAGCCCTTGTTATTGGTCTATTCAGGGTTTCAACTTCCTGGTTTAGGCTTGGGAGGAGGCGGGTGTCCAGGAATTTATCCGTTTCTTCCAGGTTTACTAGTTTATGTGCATAGAGTTGTTTGTAATAATCTCTGATGATGGTTTGAATTTCTGTGGAATCTGTGGTGATATCCCCTTTATTGTTTTTTATTGTATCCATTTGTTTATTCTCTCTTTTCTTTTTTATTAATCTGGCTAGTGGTCTGTCTATTTTGTTGATCTTTTCAAAAAACCAGCTCCTGGATTTATTGATTTTTTGAAGGGTTTTTCATGTCTCTATCTCCTTCAGTTCTGCTCTGATCTTAGTTATTTCTTGTCCTCTGCTAGGCTTTGAGTTTTTTTTGATGTTGCTCCTCTAGCTCTTTCAATTTTGATGCTAGAGTTTCAATTTTAGATCTCTCCTTGCTTCTCATGTGGGCACTTATTGCTGTATATTTTCCTCTAGAGGCTGCTTTAAATGTGTCCCAGAGATTCTGGTATGTTGTGTCTTCGTTCTCATTGGTTTTGAAGAACATCTTTATTTCTGCCTTCATGTCGTTCTTTATCCAGTCAACATTCAAGAGCCAATTGTTCAGTTTCCATGAAGCTGTGCGGTTCTGAGTTAGTTTCTGCATTCTGAGTTCTAACTCGATTGTACTGTGTTCTGTGAGACTGTTTGTTATGATTTCCATTCTTTTGCATTTGCTGAGGAGTGATTTATTGCCAATTATGTGGTCAATTTTAGAGTAGGTGTGATGTGGTGCTGAGAAGAATGTATATTCTGTGGATTTGGGGTGGAGAGTTCTGTAAATGTCTATTAGGTTTGCTTGTTCCAGGTCTGAGTTCAGGTCCTGGATATCCTTGTTGATTTTCTGTCTGGTTGATCTGTCTAATATTGACAATGGGGTGTTAAAGTCTCCAACTATTATTGTATGGGAGTCTAAGTCTCTTTGTAAGTCACTAAGAACTTGCCTTATGTATCTGGGTGCTCCTGTATTGGGTGCGTATATATTTAGGATCGTTAGCTCTTCTTGTTGCAGTGATCCTTTTACCATTATGTAATGTCCTTCTTTGTCTCTTTTGATCTTTGTTGCTTTAAAGTCTATTTTATCAGAGATGAGAATTGCAACTCCTGCTTTTTTTTTGCTCTCCATTTGCTTGGTAGATCTTCCTCCATCCCTTTATTTTGAGCCTTTGTTTATTCTTGCATGTAAGATGGGTTTCCTGGATACAGCACACTGATGGGTTTTGGCCTTTTATCCAATTCACCAGTCTGTGTCTTTTGATTGGGGCATTTAGTCCATTTACATTTAGGGACAGTATTGTTATGTGTGAATTTGATACTGCCATTTTGATGCTAGCTGGCTGTTCTGTTTGTTAGTTGATGCAGATTCTTGATTGTGTTGATGCTCTTTACCATTTGGTATGTTTTTGGAGTGGCTGGTACTGGTGTTCCTTTATATGTGTCGAGCCTCTGTCAGGAGCTCTTGTAAAGCCGGGCTAGTGGTGATGAAATCTCTGAGTAGTTGCTTGTTCACAAAGGATTTTATTTTTCCTTCACTTATGAAGCTTAGTTTGGCTGGATAGGAGATTCTGGGTTGAAAGTTCTTTTCTTTAAGGATGTTGACTATTGACCCCCACTCTCTTCTGGCTTGTAGGGTTTCTGCTGAGAGATCTGCTATGAGTCTGATGGGCTTCCCTTTGTGGGTAAACCAACCTTTCTTTCTGGCTGCCGTTAGTATTTTGTCCTTCATTTCAACGCTGGTGAATCTGACAATTATGTGCCTTGGGCTTGCTCTTCTTGAGGAATATCTTTGTGGTGTTCTCTATTTCCTGGACCTGAATATTGGCCTGCCTTGCTAGGTTCGGGAAGTTTTGTTGGATAATATCCTGAAGAGTATTTTCCAGCTTGGATTCATTCTCTTCATCACATTCAGGTACACCTATCAAACGTAGATTAGGCCTTTTCACATCGTCCCACATTTCTTCGAGACTTTGTTCATTCCCTTTTACCCTTTCTTTCTCTATTCTTGCCTTCTTGTTTTATTTCATTGAGTTGATCTTTGACCTCTGATATCCTTTCTTCTGCTTGGTCAGTTAAGCTGTTGAAACTTGTGCATGCTTTGCAAAGTTCTCGTGTTGTGTTTTTCAGCTCCATCAATTCACTTATATTCCTCTCTATGTTGTCCATTCTCATTAGACTTTCGTCAAATCTTTTTTCAATGTTCTTAGTTTCTTTGCGTTGGGTTAGAACATGTTCTTTTAGCTCGCTGTAGTTTCTTACTACCCACCTTCTGAAGTCTTATTCTGTCATTTCATCACACTCCTTCTCTATCTGGTCTTGTTCCCTTGCTGGTGAGGAGTTGTGATCCCTTTTAGGAGGAGAGGTTTTCTGGTTTCAGGAGTTTTCATCCTTTTTGCACTGGTTTCTTCCCATCTTTGTGGGTTTCTCCACCTGTTGTCTTTGTAGTTACTGATTTTCAGATTGGGTCTCTGAGTGAGCTTCCAGTTTGTGGATGCTGAAGTTACTTCTTTTTTTTAAGCTTTCCTTCTAACAGTCTGACCCCTCTTCTGTTGGGCTGCTGAGGTCCACTCCAGGCCCTGCTTGCCTGGGGATAACCTGCAGCAGCTGCAGAGCAGTAAGGGTTGCTACCAGTTTCCTCTTCTGCTATCTTTTTTCCAGAAGGATGCCCACCAGTTGTCAGTCTGTTCTCTCCTTTATGAGGTGACTCTGTGGATATACAGGGGTCAGGTAGCTGCTTAAGGAGACAGACTGGCCTTTATTGGAGCTCAAGTCCTGAGCTGTGAGCTCCGTTGTTCATTCAGAGTTGCTGGGCAGGTACGTTTAAATCTGCTGCAGCAGAATTCATAAACTACCCCCCACCTTTTTTTTTAACCCAGGTGCTCTGTCCCAGGGAGTTGGGGCTTTATTTATGAGTTTCTGTTGTGCTGCTGCCCTTTTTTTTTTCTTTTAAAGAAAAAAAAAAAAACATTTCAACTATAGATGTTGGTAATACATGTAATTAAAAGTGCCAGATTTAGCCCCCTGCCCAGCTAGGAGGCCGCCTGGTCACCGTCTGCCTGCAGAGGCTTTGCTGAGCTGCTGTGTGCTCTACCAAGCTGCCGTGTGATCTTCCCTGCAATCCTGTTTATATGGGTGTAGTTAGAACTGCCTCAGCAGTGGTGGCCCACCTCTGTTATGGCGGACTCTCTCTGTAGTGGCACGTTGCCTCGGCAACCGCGGGTTGCCTCAGCAATGGCAGGCTGCCTCAGCAACGGCAGGCTGCCTCAGCAATGACAGGCTGCTGCTGTAGTGGTGAAGAGTCTCAGTAATGGTGGACGCCCCTTTCCCACAGAGCTGGACTGTCACGGGTTCAGCTGTGCTTGCTGTGAAACACTCAACCTAGAGTGTTTTCAATTACTGTTTTTGTTGTTGTTGTTGTTGTTGGGGTGGGGGGTGGGACCAGCTGAGCCTGATCACCTGACTCCCTGACTCAGAGTCTTTTTCTTTTTTTTTTTTAGTTGAATGAACCAGTGTTCTAGTCGCCTGTTGAAAAGGCACCGGGATCTCCCATGCCGCAACTCACTGAGTTGCACTGAGATTTCTGGAGGTTTTTTTGCCTAGAAATCTCCTGGCCTGGCTTGCTGTTTCAGATGAATGGGTGACTTTGCTGTCTCAGGGCTCCAATCGCCAGCTAATAGGGCACCCAGACCAGCGTCTTTTGTATGTAGAACCGCCACGCCAGGGCGCGGTCAAAGCAGCCACGGGGGCAAAAACAGCCGCGCGGGCTGAAACAGCTGCACTGGCGACCCGTGGGGTTCCTCCACCTGGGAATCTCCTGGTCTGTGGGCAATAAAAATCCGTCTGGAAATGCAGCGTCCACTCACCCTCTGCACTTTCACTGGGAGCTGAAATCCTGAGCTGTTCCTAGTTGGCCATCTTTCCAACCTCTTGATTTTTAGGAAATTCAAAAGTACTTGTTTCGCTTGCCTGATTATGCTTTAAAATGTTAAACTCTAAATTCTGATATATATCAATTTAGCTTTTTTTTTTTGTTTGTCCTTTAACTGTTTTTCTTATCTCACAGAAGTAAATTGGTAAATTTACCAATGCATACAGGTAAATTTACCATGCACATATGTAAATTTTATTTTAAAGCAAAAATTTTAGATGATCTACCTAGACCAAATTATTTCCTAAATGTATTTCTCTTAATAGTAGAATTTTAATAGTGCATAAATCAAATTGTATGAAAATAAAGATTACATTAGTATATGAAATAACTGGAGAATTTAGACTTTGGAGTTAAAGTTAAATATTGGTCTTCTGAACCTCATTTTAGTTCTTTAGAAACAAACAACTAATGAGATATTAATTCTGGTTATTATTATCCTTGTGTCAGTTCCAGCAGGAAAAATAACAATCCCAAAAACTTTTAAATTTTCTTTTAATTTAAGCATCATATTGAAAAAAAGATTTTATATGGCATATTGATTTGTGACATCCTTAAGATTAAAATGTTTAACCTAACAATATATTTAACTAAAAATAATAGATATGTAAATTTTAAACATTCATGGAGCTAAATCTGGCACTTTCAATTGCATGTATTACAAACATCTATAGTTGAAATGTTATTCAAATGTAAATATTCTAAATGAGGACATATTGGGAGTATAATTCTGTCATTGTAGTTAAGAAAACTATGTGATTTTGCTTTAATTGAAAATTTATTAACAAAGTTCTCCGTAAATGATGAGCTTTTCTAATTTAGCCACATCCGATATCAATTTAAGAACTTCCAATGACTTGCCACTTATTGGTTGCTTGCCTAGTTCTTTAACTTAAACAACAAAGATTGATTTAATAATTAAGAAAAAAGTCCTGAACATTTTAATGGGTAATGAGAAAACAAAATAATTTCAAGTTTGTTTGATAGAAAAAAATAATGAGGTATCCTTGCTGCAGAGGACCTTAGAAATAATGGCGGGGTAGAGCAATGAGGGGGATCACAGCTTGAAACTTATAATTAAACTTTTGTATAGAACAGACAAAGGTCTATATCCTAATCTGGCACTCATTAGCTGTGTCACCTTAGGTGACACTCAGTTTCACTATCTAAGATACTAATTAGTATCTGTAACAGAGATACTAATAGTCTCCTTCTTGAGGGATTTTTGCAAATGTCAAATGTGATGATAAATGTAAAGATTTTGCATTTTGCCTGGCCTAAAGTAAGTACTCAATTCATTATGGGTTTTATTATTATCATCAATGAGATTTTCTCCATTTTATTAAATGAGGAAGTTGAGGTCCAGGAAGATAAATAACAAACTCAAGATATTTCAGCTTATATTTTTTATTCTGTCTTAGATTTACAGAATCTAACCTGGTTAGCTAATTGAAATAAGAATTATAATCTGAACACTGGGGTCTCCAAACATTCCCTAATGTATCTCTCTCTATCTCTCCACAAATGTAAATATAAGCTATTAAACACTTGAGGAGGGCAAATTCAAATCACACTCCCACAAAGCAAAATGGAGCTATACAAATACAGACTCACACACATATACTGAGAAACAAAATGCATTACGTACATTTGCTATGTCATTATAGATCATTTATTCCCTGATGATGGAGAGAATGTTCTGTATATATTTTTATGAATGTTCTACTCTAGAGACATCTGTAAGATAGCCAAATCTAGCAATTGTCCAAGATTTGGCTATCTTACAGATGTCTCTAGAGCAAGAGACACCTATATTCTAGCCTTGGTACCTTTTCTAAGCTGTGTGACGTAAACAAGAAAATTAACCTTCCTTAGTCCTCATGTTCGCATCTATTTGTGGGGAATGATTATGTTTACCTCCTAGTGCTGTTATAAAGTTCAACACTTTTAAAGGTTTAAATATGGATTTCAAACTCTAAACACTATAAAATTGAGAAGGATTAGTGAACAAGCTTTTTAAACCTCAGTGGGTAGCAGGTAATTACAAAAGTTTATATAAAAACATGTTTCAGTTAACAAGATGAAAGGAAGCATAGATTTTTGAGCTAAGGAAAAAATATGTCAATAGATTTGAAAATTTTACTTTAGCCTGATTTGCCTTGATAGTGTTATAATTTAAGACTGATTTTTTCCTTATAATTCTATGCTGTTTTATTTGCTGTACGACCTTCCAAATAATTTTATGTTTTGATTTCAACCCAATGTAAAATTTATAGCTAAAAACCAACCCATTTGAAATAAATTTAATTATAAGGAGTTGTTTATAACTCTTATTTATAAGCTGATAATTTTAGGAAAATTAAAACTTTTATTTTGATTCAGAGGAAACGTGCAGATTTGTTACATGAATATATTGCATGATGTTGAGGCCTGAGATAAAAATGATCCTATTACCCAGGTAGTGAGTATAGCACTGACTAGTAAGTTTTTCTACGAAAAAACATACCCCTTCTCACTCTCCCCTCTCTAGTAGTCCCCAGTGTCTCTGATTGTCATCTTTGTGTCCGTTTGTACCCAATGTTTAGCTCCCACTTAGAAGCGATAATAGGCAGTATTTGGTTTTCTGCAAAAGATATGATTTAGTTCATTTTTTTGTGTGGCTATCTTCCATCGTATCTGTATTCCACATTTGCTTTATTGAATCCACCATTGACAGGCACCTAGGTTGATTCCATGCCTTTGCTGTTGTGAATAGTATTGCGATAAACATGTAAGTTCATGTGTCTTTCTGGTAGAAATATTTTCTTTTGGATATATATTCAGTAATGGGATTGCTGGGTCAAGTAGTAGTTCTAAGTTCTTTGAGAAATCTCCAAACTGCTTGCCACAATGGCTGAACTAATATATATTCCCACAAGCAGTGTTCCCTTTTCTCCGTAGCATCATAAGCATCTGTTGTTTTGGGGCTTTTTCTTTTTTTTATTTAGTATTATTGAAGGCTTTATTCATGCCTTAAAAAACACATAAGTTCTTAAACATATATTTATTATCTGGAGGAGTAAATATACTCCAAATGGTTATCATCAGAACTCTGGAAAAAGACATGTAAGTTCTGGACTTTTTGGTAATAGGCATTTTGACTGGTGTGAGATGCTATCTCATTGTGATTTTGATTTGCATGTTTTTGATGATTAGTGATGCTGAGCATTTTCTTCTTGCATGTCTTTTTTTGAGAAGCGTCTGCTAATGCTTTTGCTCACTTTTTAACGGGGTTATTTTTGATTGTTGAATTGTTTAAGTCTCTTACAGATTCTGGATATCAGATCTTTTTTGAGGCATAGTTTGTGAATATTTTCTCCCATTTTATATAGGTTGTCTGTTTACTCTGTTGGTAGTTTCTTTTGCTGTGCTTAAGCTCTTTAGTTTAATTCCCACTTAACAATTTTTGTTTTTATTTAATTGCTTTTCCTCAAAAAGCATTTAGGGTTTAGTCATAAATTCCTTGCCAAAGCTGATGTTCAAGTTGGCATTTCCTACGTTTTCTTCTAGGATTCTTATACTTTGAGGTCTTACATCTACATCTTTAATCCATCTTGAGTTAAATTTTGCATGTAGTGAAAGGTAGGAATCTAGTTTGATTCTTCTGCATATGGCTTGCCAGCTATCTCAGCACTATTTATTGAATAGAGAGTCCTTCCTCCATTGTTTATTTTTGTCAACATTGTTGAAGATGTGATGACTGTAGGTGTGTGATTTTATTTCTAGGTTTTCTGGACTGTTCCACTGGTCTGTGTGTCTTTGTATCGGTACTATGCTGTTTTGGTGACTACAGCCTTTTATAATACCTTTTATACTAGTATAGTTTGAAGTCAGGTAATGTGAGGTTTCTACCTTTTTTTGTTTGTTTTTTGTATAAGCAGACAATTTTGAAGACAAAGAGAAATAAAATCATCTTTTAAGTTGGAGAATTATTTAAGTTGTGTAGATCAGAAAAAGGAGAGTGGAAAAGATTTAAGAGGACAAATGGTGTCCCTAGTCTTTTCAGTGATGTTGAATTTGACTTTGTCGTTAGTCATTATGATGAAATCAGTTAGATGTTGAGATCCAAAATGTTGTGATAATTTACTATGTCGATGGCAATTTAACTGTTATGAAATGTAATCACCTTAGAACAAAGTAAGGAACATAACAAAGGCCAGAGACAGAGAAAGGAAACTTGATTATTATGTTATTTCTAAGCAATAATAAAAGATGTGAAAAGACAACCAGCAGAGGATATAATCACTAAATCCAGGGCAATAGCAAGAATGGGGAAGCTTAAAGGAATGAATAAATAAAAATGAAGCAGAGTAGGAAGGAGAGAGAAAGATGCACAATATATGGAGAATATGTTCCACGAATAGAAATGTAGACATTTTGTAGAGCTACTTGAATTCATCCAGTTGTAATCAATGAGAAGGCTGTCATTGGAACACAGATACAAGATAAAAAGTAGATACTGAAGGAGTTGGAGTGGAGAGGATACCAAATACTTTATAAGCCATATTTTAATCCTTTTCCATTTAATTAACATAGGCATTTTTTATTATAATGTATAAGATGTTACTAATAGCCAGAAAAGAAAAACTTTGTAATTTTTTTCTATCATTTTCTAAAGACACTTCTTAGTGAATATATTTAAACATAACAATGTGTGTTTAAACATTCACTAAGAAGTGTAATACATGTTTTTTAAAAATATCAACATTTGTATAAGAGCTAAAATCTTAATGAGAATGTGCCAAAACAAGTTCATTGGAATATTTTACACATCACAGGAACAAATTTCACAATAGTGTCAGGTCTAACAGAAATAAGAGTGCCTTATGTTTTCGAAGTGTTAATTGGTGTAATCAGAAAAATCACACCATTGTATCATGGGATGATGTCCAATTAGATTATTAAAATATTGGGCTACAGGAAAATGGCCTCCTAATAGGAAAGATGATCTAACTCAAAGTACTGTGATTTCATTATGATTCTTTAAAACAAGTAAAACATGTCACCAGTTCTGTTTATAGAAGACATTAATATTTGAAACATAATGTAGGTAAAAATACAACACAAAAAGCTAACAGAATTGAAAAGATAAGTTGTTTATTTTAAGACAGGCATCCCCAAACTTCTTACACAGGGGGCCAGTTCGCTGTCCCTCGGACCGTTGGAGGGCTGCCACATACTGTACTTCTCTCACTGACCACCAATGAAAGAGGTGCCCATTCCTGAAGTGCGGCGGGGGGCCGGATAAATGGCCTCAGGGGTCTGCATGCGGCCCGCAGGCCGTAGTTTGGGGACACCTGCTTTAAGGTATATATATCCAAATACATTAAATGTTTACCTCATTACCTGCTTGAAAGAAAGAAACGTATTGAAAAATGTTAATTTACAATAGTGAAAACAGTGTAAAAAACTGTATGAGATTTATAAAGAATTTTTTAAAAGTAGTTACTCAGCAAATATTCTTTGATTCATTCACTCTCAATACATACAGAATAAACACCTACTAGTAAGCCAGCCACAATTTTATATCCTGAGTACCGTAGTGAATGAAACCAACACAAGGTCCTGATGTTATGTTGCAAGCCTTTTCTTGGGAACACGCAGCCAATCAACAAGCAAATATGTATGTCAGTTAGTGCTGTGAAGAAGAGTTAAGTAGGATGAAGAGGATTGGAATATAATGTTTAGACAGGTGGTTAGGGAAGACCATTCTAGTGGAAGGCATTTGAAGAGAAACATGGAGGAGAAGAAAAATAACCATGTGGTTATCTAGGAGAAGAACATGCTAGCTAGAAAGAGAAGGAGCATGCTTGGAATGTTTGGAATTGTGAAGGTGGAGAAAGAGATGATAGAGTATGTGGAGGTCTTTGGAGGTTACTGTAGGACTTACTTGGAAGAAGATCAAAAGCTACTGGAGAGTTTTGAACAGAGGAGTGAAATAATCTGATTTATATTTTTAAAAGATTGTTTTGGCTCTTATGTGAAGAACAGATTGTAGGAAGAAAGGCAGAAGTAGGAAGACCAGTTGTAGTGATAAACAAATGCTAGACAAGAGTGGTTTGGAGCAGAAGGATAGGATAAAGGTGATAAGAAGTCATAATCTAGATAGGTTTTGAGCATAGATCCCACAGGATTTGTCAGTTGACTGGCTAAGGAGCAAAATCCAGGAAAATAGCAGAATGTAGATGCTGTTAGATTAAAGGAATAAAACAAGAGGAATGAAGCAAAGTAAGAGCAAGAGAGAGAAAGATGCACAATATATGGAGGATATGTTCCATAAATAGAAACCTAGACATTTTGTAGAGCTATTTTAATTCATCCAGTTATGATCAAGAAGAAGGTTCAGAAGGAAATCAGATTATTTCACTCTTCTGTTCAAAAGTCTTCAATAGCTTCTGATCTTTTTCCAAGTAAGACCTACAGCAAAGAGAAGGAGGAGAATGAGTCAAGGATGCTTTTGAAGTTCAGGGCCTGAGCAACTGAGTGAAGTGTAGAATCAAATACTAATCTAAGCAACACCCCATGTAAGGGTCAAGTTTTGATGGTGGGTTTGAGAATGATCAGGAGAATAGCTTTGGGTGTGCTAAGTTTGAGATGCCTGTTACGTATATAGGACTCCAGATTTCAGGTGAAAAGGATTGAGTGGAAATTTAATTTTAGAAGTGTTTGGCATTGCAGATGATATTTAAGGCAATTGGACTGGATGCACCATCTAGAGCATGTGTGTAGCTGAAGAAGAGAAGAAGCCCAAAGGTCTGATTCTTACAGGATTCTAAGGAGGCTCTCCAGCATTTGAAAGTTGAGAAAGTAAGGAGGATTCAGTAAAGGAGGACTAGCAGGAAACCCCAGTGCTTTAGGAATTGAAGAAACTGTTTGGGTGGGTGTGATTATCTGTGTCAGATACAGTATTGAGTGACCATTGCATTTACCAGAACGGATGTGAATGATGATCTTGACAAGAGGAGATTAGGTGGAACAATGGTGATGAGTCTCACTGGAGAGTATTCAAGAGAGAACAGCATTAATGGAAGTACAGACAGAAGAGTCAACATTTTCGAGTTTTGCTGTATAAGGAGGCAGAAAAAGGATTTTTTAGAGGAGGACTAGGAAAAGTTGAGTTTAAGTATCATTTCAAAACATTTTTGATAACTGAGATAATACATATGATTGGGAGTGATAATATAAAAAACTTAGTTATGTTATTTTCAGGTATTCCAGGTGCTTCATTTGCATTTCTGAAAATAAATTTATCTTTTCATGCACACATTATGCTTAAAATTCACTGTGAAAAGTTGCCCAAGGCACTGACAATTCTTCTGTTTTTTTTTTCATCCAAATCTCTTATGATCTTTGTATCTAAATATTACATATACTTTAACTTGCTACAGGTAATTTCATTTGTCTTTGAAAATACAACCCAGCACATTTTTAAATCATGAATATTGTGTTAGACGTTGTTAACTGCCTGCCAGCAGCCATATCTTCTTCTTTTTTAATAGAATTCCAATTTTGTATAGAATGGCAACCTGTTTAGCTCTCAGTAATGAAAATTCCATTTCTCTTTGTCAGATATATGTTTGTATTAATAGCTTTAGCAGCCATCTTGTGATCATGAGGGGAAAAGCCAATAAACTGAGGATGGCAGAGGAGAAGGATAGTAAGAGACTTGGTTTTGCGTGATACTGTTGCAGTTCTGTACCAAATCAGTAAACCCTCACCGCTAGTCTTCTTACATATATGAGATACTTAAATGTCTTTATTGATTAAGTCATTCTTCCTAGGGAAGTAAAAGCTGTCACTTATAGCTGAGAAAATTAATAACTGGTACAATTTTCAATTTAATTGGTGGCTAAAAATCAAAGGTAGAAGTAGCTTAGATTTCTCACTGAAAAACATCCTTTATTTTAATTGTGGTGCTTTCATCTAAAGGAATCCATACATGCTTTATTATTCATAATAATAATAACAATAATAGTAGCTAAAGCTTATATAGTACCTACTTATATGTTCCAAGCACTGTGCTAAGTACCTTAGTTATATCATTTTATTTAACCCAATAAGGTAAGTAATATGTTTTATATTTTATAGATGAGAAAACTGAGGCACAGAGAAATTAACAATTAACCTTCCTAAGGTTATACAACTACTTATTAGCAAAGTTGAGATTAAAACCTGTGGTGTCTGCCCCTGAAGTGTGTACTCACATGGAAAAAGCTCCCAAGGGTTATGAAGAGAATCTCTGCTTGCCCCTGTTTTCAACTTATATATTATTGTGCTTTAGGTTCTGGGATACATGTGTAGAACATGCAGGATTGTTGCATAGGTACATACATGGCAATGTGGTTTACTTCCTCCATCCCCATCACCTACATCTGGCATTTCTCCTGATATTATCCCTCCCCAACTCCCTACCTGCCACTGTCCCTCACTTAGTCTCCCTCAACAGACCCGATATGTGGTGCTTCACTCTTTGTATCCATGTATTCTCATTGTTCAATTCCTGCCTGTGAGTGAGAACACGTGGTATTTGATTTTCTGGTCTTGTGTCAGTTTGCTGAGTATTATGGTTTCCAAATTCATCCAAGTCCCTACAAAGGATACAAACTCATCATTTTTTATGGCTGTATAGTATTCCATGATGTATATGTGCCACATTTTCCTTGTCCATTCTATCATCGATGGGCATTTGGGTTGGTTCCAAGTCTTTGCTATTGTAAACAGTGCCACAATACGTGTGCATGTGTCTTTATAATAGAATGATTTATAATCCTTTGGGTATATACTCAGTAATGGGATTGCTAGGTCAAATGGAATTTCTATTTCTAGGCCCTTGAGGAATCACCACCCTGTCTTCCACAATGGTTGAACTAATTTACACTCCCACCAACAGTGTAAAAGTGTTCCTACTTCTCCACATCCTCTCCAGCATCTGTTGTCTCCAGATTTTTTAATGATTGCCATTCTAACTGGTGTGTGATGGTATCTCACTGTAGTTTTGATTTGCATTTCACTAATGACTAGTGATGATGAGCATTTTTTAGTATGTTTGTTGGCCTCAAGTATGTCTTCTTTTGTAAAGTGTCTGTTCATATCCTTTGCCCACTTTTGAATAGATTTATTTATTTTTTTTCTTGTAAGTCTGTTTTAGTTCTTTGTAGATTCTGTATATTAGCCCTTTGTCAGATGGGTAGACTGCAAAACTTATTTCCCATTTTGTTGGGTGCTGGTTCACTCTAATGATTGTTTCTTTTGCGGTGCAGAAGCGGATAAGTTTAATTAGATCTCATTTGTCAACTTTGGCTTTCGTTGCCAGTACTTTTGGTGTTTTAGTCATGAAGTCTTTGCCTATGCCTATGTCCTGAATGGTTTTGCCTAGGTTTTCTTCTAGAGTTTTTATAGCATTATGCTATATGTTTAAGTCTTTAATCCATCTAGAGTTAATTTTAGTGTAAGGTGTCAGAAAGGGGTTGAGTTTTAGCTTTCTGCACATGGGTAGCCAGTTTTCCCAACACCATTTATTAAACAGGGAATCCTTTCCCCTTTGCTTGTTTTTGTCAGGTTTGTCAAAGATCAGATGGTTGTAGATGTGTGGCATTGCCTTTGAGGCCTCTGTTCTGTTTCATTGGTCTATATCTCTGTTTTGGTACCAGCACCATGCTGTTTTGATTACTGTAGCCTTGTAGTATAGTTTGAAGGCAGGTAGGGTGATGCCTCCAGCTTTTTTTTTTTTTTTTTTTTTTGCTTAGTATTGACTTGGCTATGCAGCCTTTTTTTTGGTTGCATATGAAGTTTAAGGTGTTTTTTTTTCCAGTTCTTTGAAGAAGGTCATAGGTAGCTTGATGGGGGATAGAGTTGAATCTATAAATTACTTTGGACAGTATGGCCATTTTCACAATATTAATTCTTCCTAACTATGAGCATGGAATATTTTTCCATCTGTTTATGTCCTCTCTTATTTCCTTGAGCTGTGGTTGGTAGTTCTCCTTGAAGAAGTCCTTTGCATTCTTTGTTAGTTGCATTCAAAGCTATTTTATTCCCTTTGTAGCAATTGTGAATGGCAGTTTGTTCTTGATTTGGCTCTCTTTAAGTCTGTTATTGGTGTATAGCAATGTTTGTGATTTCTACACATTGATTTTGTATCCTGAGACTTTGCTGAAGTTTCTTATCAGATTAAGGAGATTTGGGGCTGAGAAAATGGGGTCTTCTAAATATGCAATCATGTCATCTGCAAACAGAGAGAAGTTGACTTCCTCCTTTCCTAATTGAATACCCTTTATTTCTTTTTCTTGCCTGATTGCTCTGGCTAGAACTTCCAATATTATATTGAATAGGAGTGGTGAGAGAGAGCATCCTTGTCTAGTGCCAGATTTCAAAGGGAATGCTTCCAGTTTTTGCCTATTCAATATGATATTGACTATGGGTTTGTTGTAAATAGCTTTTATTATTTTGAGATACATTCTGTCAATACCTAGTTTATTGAAATTTTTAGCATAAAGGGCTTTTGAATTTTGTCAATGGCCTCCTATGCATCTATTGAGATATTCATGTGGTTTTTGTCTTTGGTTCTGTATGTGGTGAATTATGTTTATAGACTTGTATATATTAAACCAGTCTTGCATCTCCAGGATGAAGCCTACTTGATTGTGATGGACAAGCTTTTTGATGTACTGTTGCAATCGGTTTGCCAGTATTTTATTGAAGATTTTTGCATATATGTCCATCATGGATATTAGCCTCAAGTTTTCTTTTCTTGTTGAGTCTCTGTTGGATTTTTGTATCAGGATAATGTTGGTCTCATATAATGATTTGGGAAGGATTCCCTCTTTTTGGATTGTTTGGAAGAGTTTTAGAAGGAGTGGTACTAGCTCCTCTTTGTATGCCTGTAGAATTCAGCTGTGAACCCATCTGGACCTGGGCTTTTTTTGGTTGGTAGGGTATTGATTGCTGCCTCAACTTCAGCCCTTTTTATTGGTTTATTCAGTGTTTCTACTTCTTCCTGGTTTAGGCTTGGGAGGAGGCAAGTGTCCAGGAATTTATCCATTTCTTTCAGGTTTACTTGTTTATGCGCATAGAGTTGTTTGTAGCAATCTCTGATGGTAGTTTGTATTTCTGTGGAATTGGTGATGATAGCCCCCTTATTGTTTTTTGTTGCATATATTTGATTGTTCTCTCTTTCTTTTTTATTAATCTGGCTAGCTATCTGTCTGTTTTGTTGATCTTTTCAAAAAATCAGCTCCTGCATTTATTAATTTTTTGAAGGATTTTTTTGTGTCTCTATCTCCTTCAGTTGCACTCTGATCTTAGTTATTTCTTGTCTTCTGCTAGCTTTTGAGGTTTTTTAAATCTTGCTTCTCTAGCTATTTCAATTTTTATGAGAGATTGTCGATTTTACATCTTTCCTTGCTTCTCATATGGGCATTTATTGCTATAAATTTTCCTCTAGACACTGCTTTAAATGTGTCCCAGAGATTCTGGTATGTTGTGTCTTCGTTCTCACTGGTTTCAAAGAACATCTTTATTTCTTCCTTCATTTCATTGTTTATCCAGTCAGCATTCAAGAGCCAGTTGTTCAGTTATGTGAAGTTGTGCAATTCTGAGTTAGTTTCTTAATCCTGAGTTCTAATTTGATTACACTGTGGTCTCAGAGACTGTTTGTTTTGATTTCCATTTTTTCATTTGCTGAGGAATGAATTACTTCCAATTATGTGGTCAATTTTAGAGTACATGTGTTGTGCTGCTAAGAAGACTGTATATTCGGTGGATTTGGGGTGGAGAGTTCTGTAAAAGTCTATTAGGTTTGCTTGGTCCAGATCTGAGTTAAAGTCCTGGATATCCTTGTTAATTTTCTGTCTTGTTGATCTGTCTAATATTGGTGGAGTGTTAAAGTCTCCCACTATTATTGTGTGGGGGTCTAAGTCTCTTTGTAGGTCATTAAGAACTTGCTTTATGTATCTGAGTGCTCCTGTATTGGGTGCATATTTATTTAGGATAGTTAGCTCTTCTTGTTGCATTGATGCTTTTACCATTAAGTAATTCTGTTCTTAGTCTCTTTTCATCTATGTTGGTTTAAAGTCTATTTTATCAGAGACGAGTATTGCAACTCCTGCTTTTTTTTTTTTTTTTTTTTTTTTTTTTTTTTTGCTCTCCATTTACTTGATAAATCTTCCTCCATCCCTTTATTTTGAGCCTATGTGTATCCTTGCATGTGAGATGAGTTTCCTGGATAGAGCACACTGATGGATTTTGCCTTTTTAATCAATTTGCCAGTCACTGTCTTTTGGTTGTGGCATTTAGCCTATTTACATTTAAGGTCAATATTGTTATGTGTGAAATTGATCCTGCCATTTTGATACTAGCTCACTGTTTTGCCCATTAGCTGACACAGTTCCTTCATCGTGTCAGTGCTTTTTACCATTTGGTATGTTTTTGGAGTGACTGGTACTGGTTGTTCCTTTCTTTGTATAGTGCTTCTTTCAGGAGCTCTTGTAGGCAGGCCTAGTCCTGTTAGTGATGAAATCTCTGAGCAATTGCTTCTTCATAAAGGACTTTATTTCTCTTTCACTTATAAAGCTTAGTTTGGCTGGATATGAAATTCTGGGTTGAAAGTTCTTTTCTTTAAGGATGTTGACTCTTGGCCCCCACTCTCTTCTGGATTGCAGGGTTTCTGCCGAGAGGTCCACTGTGAATCTGGGTTTCCCTTTGTGGGTAACCCGACCTTTGTCTCTGGCTTACCTGAGCATTTTTTCCTTCATTTCAACCCTGGTGAATCTGACTATTATGTGCCTTGGGTTTGCTCTTCTTGAGGAATATCTTTGTGGTATTCTCTGTATTTCCTGGACTTGAACATTTGCCTGCCTTGCTAGGTTGGGGAAGTTTTGCTGGATAATATCCTGAAGAGTATTTTCCAGCTTGGATTCTTTCTGTCCGTCACATTCAGGTACACCTATCAAACGTAGCTCAGGCCTCTTCACACAATCCCATATTTCTTGGAGGTTTTGTTCATTTCTTTTTACTCTTTTTCCTCTAATCTTGCCTTCTCATTTTATTTCATTGAGTTGATCTTCAATCTCTGATATCCTTTCTTCTGGTTGGTCAATTTGGCTATCAAAACTTGTGTATTCTTCACGAAGATCTCGTGTTGTGTTTCTCAGCTCCATCAATTCACTGACCTTCTTCTCTAAGCTGTTTATTCTCGTTAGCATTTCATCAAACCTTTTTTCAAGGTTCTTAGTTTCTTTGCATTGGGTTAGAACATGTTCGTTTAGCTCGGAGAAGTTTGTTATTACCCACTTTCTGAAGCCTGTTTCTGTCAATTCATCAGACTCATTCTCCATCCAGCCTTGTTCCCTTGCTGGTGAGGAGTTGTGATCCCTTGCAGGAGGAGAGGTGTTCTGGTTTTTTGTGTTTTCATTCTTTTTCCACTGGTTTCTTCCCATTATTGTGGATTTATCTACCTGTTGCCTTTGTAGTTGGTGACTTTCAGATGGGGTCTCTGAGTAAATGTTCTTTTTGTTGATGATGAAGTTATTTCTTTCTGTTTTTTAGTTTTCCTTCTAACAATCAGGCCCCTCTGCTATAAGACTGCTGGAGGTCCACTCCCGACCCTGCTTGTGGATTTATTATTATTATTGTTGTGGATTTATCTACCTGTGTTCTTTGTAGTTGGTGGCTTTCAGATGGGGTCTCTGAGTAGATGTCCTTTTTGTTGATGATGAAGTTATTTCTTTCTGTTTTTTAGTTTTTCTTCTAACAGTCAAACCCCTCTGCTGTAGGACTGCTGAAGGTCCACTCCGGACCCTGCTTACCTGAGGATCACCTGTGGCAGCTACAGAATATTAAGCGTTGCTGCCAGTTTCTTCTTCTGTTATCTTTGTCCCAGAAGGATACCCACCAGACATCAATCTGAGCTCTCCTTTATTAGGTATCTCTTTGGATATATGGGTGCTGGGGAGCTTTGTGAGGAGACAATCTGTCCCTTATAGGAGCTCAAGTGCTGAGCTGTGAGCTCTATTGTTCCTTTCAGAGCTGCTGGGCAGGTATATTTAAGTCTGCTGCAGTGGAACTCATAACCACCTTTTTTCCCTAGGTGCTCTGTCCTGGGAAGCTGGGGCATTTTTTATAAGTTCCTGATGTGCTGCTGCCTTTTTTCAGAGATGCCCTGTCCAGTGAGGAGGGAGCCTAGTCACAGTCTGCCATCAGAGGCATTGCTGAGCTGCCATGGGCTCTGCCTAGCTACTGTGTGAACTTCCTTGTGGTTTTGTTTATAGAGGTATAGTTAGAACTGCCTCAGTAATGGCAGTCTGCCTCAGTAATGCTGGACTGTGTCTGTAATGGCAGACTGCCTCAGTAATGGTGGACGTTCTTCCCCCCACAGAGCTGGACCATCCCTGGTCCAGCTATGCTTGCTGTGAAACTCTCAATCCAGAGCGCTTCAGATTGCTGGTCTTTGTTGGGGTTGGGACCCACTGAGCCAGATCACCTGGCTCCCTGTTTCAGCCCCCTTTTCTTCAGTCGAGTGGGCGACTCTGTCTCCCAGGTGTTTCAGTCACTAGTTGAAACAGCACCCGGATTTGTGTGAGTTTTTGTGCAGAGACCCACTGCTCTGGCTGAAGTGGCCATGCTGGAGACTCATGGTGCTTTTCCACCCAGGAATCTTCTGGTCTGTAGGCAGTAAAAACTTGTTTGGAAATGTGGTGATCACTCACCCTCTGCGTTCTTGCTGGAACTGCACTCCAGAGCTGTTCCTATTCAGCCATCTTGGATCGTCTCCCTGTCTTCAACTTTTTATCCTTATTTTCCCATTGTGTTCCTATGATCAACAAGTTCTAATTGCTAGATGCCCCATCTAATTTTTTTCTTTTCCTTATTAATGTATCTTAATCATCTTATTCTTATTGTAGGGTAGAACAGAGTCTTTATTTTCTAGGAAGAAGGGGCTTGAATGCAAGTATCCTCTCCTCTTGATACTTTGGGCTAGTCCATAATCTTGCAACACATTCTTGGACCTTCTTTCCACTTAGCAATTTTGTGTGATTATCAGTGCTAATTATTCTTCCTATTTCTTGGTGAAAGTAATATGTTTCCTGTTATTATATCAATTTTCTCTCTCCAGCAGCACTGACAACATAGATTTTGAGGAATACGTAGAATATATATGAATAGCCAAAAAACAGAATGTCTACATATATCCATAGCAACTAATATACATCATGTACAACCAATAAGTAGGATATTTCAGTGGACATATGTATATCTATAATTGTGTGTTTTAAGGTATAATAACATAATTTAGCTATCTATACACATTATACATGTTGGATATATTGTCAGTTAATTTTTACAAATCCCTATTATGCATTTTTATAGAGGCTCAGAGAGGTTAAGTAACTTGTCCAAGGTCACAGTGTTACTAAGTAGCTCTATCATCTCACCATACACTTTTGTGATACCTGGTACATCTTCCTAATGGTTATCCTCAATTGTAATTTATACTTATTTTTAATGAGTGTTTGATTATTGTTTTACTCATCTATATGGCAGAGTTTGCATCTTTTTTGCTTAGCGTTTTATTACCGTAACCAAAAAAATGACTGATGCATAGTAGCTGCTCTTGAGATATTGAAAAAAATTAAATTGTAAAATTATATTATTGGATTAAAGTAAAATATTTTAACACTTAAAAAAATAAAATATAACATAAATAAAAGTTGCAGAGCCTATATCAGACAAAATCTGACTCCAAATCCAGTCTTCTCTGGCCAGCTTACTCCTCTTCCTTTCAAAGTATCTAAGAAATCATTTTAGTTACTACAACAGGGGTGTCATCTAAGTTCGAGGCATCAAGTCAAGCATATACGCTGCCACTCTCTCCTTTTGTTCCCATGACATACATTGCTGAACAGTCATCACTCCCTTTTCCATAGAGCCTAGATTAGGATTCAGAATTCTTCTCCACTCAGGACTTTAGACAATCATTACCTATCAGTTGCTGTTGACTAAGATATAAATCTAGACTGGGTAACTGAAAGAAAAGTTTGTCCTATTAAATTTATAGTAGCTGTTTCTTCTGCTAGCGATTCCAACCCTGTTGGGGAGTGAGGGTGGTCAGAACATTAATATTAGGAACAGTTGTATTATATCTTCACATGTATTAACAAATTTTGAAAGTGAAAAACATCTGTTTATTTACCTATCTATACATCTGTGGAGGGTGAGAGAAAAAAAGGACATGTTACCCTTCTGACAAAATTCCCTAGAAATCCCTCCTCTCAACACATAGGTTCGAAATGATATGGGTCAGAATAATAGGTGCTCCTTTATCTCAAGTGAGTTATGTTTATTCACAAAGATGTCTGTACAGGGAAACTGTTGTCTCAGTTGGTCTTTGCCTCACATAACAATTTGTCCTTTCAGAAAGACTGCCTTTTGATTTGGTCACACACCTACAGTAGGCAAAACCAGCCTCAAACTGGTTGCCATGCTCACAGTTCCCTTCTGAGGAAATCTGAACATTTTCCGATGAGGGAAGTATCCCTAGGCAGTCCATTAATAAACTGCCTGACTGGTGCTGCATGACCTTAGCCTTGATCACAAGTTTTAGAATTGGATGTGGATATTGATGTAAGGAGAGTACAGTAATAGGCTTGGAAAAGGTCTTTGAGGCCAAGTGGCCCCAGGATTATCTCAAAAACTTTAAATGAGAAATACTGAGAAAGTTGAGGATGTTAGTAGTAGAAGCAGATGCTGAAAACACACAGAGAGACATAACAGTAGGCAGAAGTCGTGAGACAATTGGGCTTAGCAAGAAGAATATTTAAAAAAAATTTTTTGTGTTCACAAAAAATAAAAAAGTATAATTGATCTAATGTCCTGAGAAGTAATATTCTCTATTAATGTGTTAAGACATGTTTTACATAAACCAGGAGTATTTGGGCAATGTCTTTAATGAGAAATTACTTTCAATAATGTTTCTCTAGCAATTTCCAAAATATAAAAATTTATATGTTTTACAATTTCCAGATTTGGCTGTCTTTACTTTTCTAACAGTTAGTTCTTATTTGATTTGTACTCCTCAGAAAACACATCAGCTGTTTATTCTAAGAACTTTATGTGTGCAGTTCCCAGGGTGTTCTGCAGGTTATAATGCCAAATGTTTAACTTGGTCAGTAATGACAAAGGATGTTGAGTACTTTAGGAAATGGAATTCTAACTTAAGAGGCACAGTATCTCACAGAGGAAGAGAGAAGGAGATGGTCATTGATTAGGTGTTGAATGAGTGTGTGGTAATGATTTGGGTAAATGGGATTTGCTAATTTTCTGTCTGAGTAAATACACTAATAAGAAGACTCACTTAGGTGGGCTGTTAATCAGCATTTCTGTTAGCAACGTGGCTGAGAAATATTGATTTGGCTGTAATTATAGATGTCTAATAAATGTAGTGTGGTCCCATGACTGGTCTGTTGCCGCAGGATATATTTGGCATAAATCAGGGTAATCAGGAAGCAATAGAGACACGTTAGACAATTCAACATGCTCTGATGTCTAATATCATCATTACTTTTATTTTCTTTGCTAAAGAAAGTATCAAGATATTTTGAATTTTGAATTTAATGTATTTTTATTTGAGGCGAATCAGTTTTCTAGTAATTATCAGTTTAATTCTGTTTTCTCTAATATATACTTCAATTTTATTTGTTTTTCTTACTCATTTTTTCATTGTTTGGTTTTGTTTTATATGGAGTAGTAGTTATAACTTTTGTTAATACTTTATAGACAATTTTTATTATGTTCGTTATCTCTGGTTAAATTTTTTTCTTGATTAAAATGCAACAGATTTTTATTGAAGCAAAGTTAGAGAATACGGAAAAGTAGTAAAATGAAAATAAAAATTCTTGAAATTATAATGATGGCCAGTCTTTGTTCCGGAACATAATAAATTATTATAATAGTTGGAAGAAAATAAGGTGAATTTAGGTGTTAGAGAGCTAATACTTATTCCATTTTCATATTTAATACAGATAAGTTACAAAAGTAATCATATGTTTTTAAACTATAAGATGCAAAAAACAACTTGTACCAATCTCTTAATCTCCTATTCTGAATATTAATTATTTTTACAGGTAAAAATGTGAGCAACAAGATTAACTTCAAGTTTTGAAGAAGGAAAAATCATAAAAATAAGAGCAGAATTAGAAAATTTATATGTAATAGTAAAGATCAATTACAAGGAGTAATTATAAGGAGCAATAATTTTTCCTTAATATCTATTCTATTTTTTATTATTAATACAACGGCCAATATTTAGATAGGCATAAGGTGGCTTAGAATAATAAATGCAATTGCAGCTAGGTATAGCTATGGAAATAGACTTTAGTAATAAATGCAGTTGCAACTAGGTATAGTTATGGGACTAGATTCTGGCCAATGATGAGTTAGTGGACATGTTCTGCAGAAGCTTTGGCAAATATGCCTCCAGAGAGAGCTACTGAGTGTCCTTTGCTCTTTTCTTACTTTGTTTTTCCTTTTTTTTGGACCATGAGAACAATGGTAAAATGATGTATGAAATACACCTAATAATTAATGTCTCCATGAATAAAGCCACTAGGCTGACTTAAAGATCCCTCTCTAAACTTTTATGGGAGACAGGGATAAAGTTCTGCATTTATTAAGCAGCTATTAATTGGAATTTCCTTGTTACTGTCATCTAAACCAATTCTGCCACATAAAATCAACAAAGCTAAAGAATGGCTCTTTAAAAAGTAATATATTTACAAATCTCTAGGTACATTTACCCCTGTCTTCCAAAAAAGGGGGAAAAAAGGAGAGAAAGAAAGAAGGCTCAAATCTGCAATATGAGGGAATACAAACTGGTACTTAAGTTCTATTGGCATTAGGAAGATAAAAAGAAGATGTAGAAAAAGTTGTATCAGTAAGCTTGAAAATATAAATTAAATTCTAAGAATTTTATTACTTACCAAATTGACTTAAGAAAAGATAGAAAACTTCGGTAGCTCAAGCCTGTAATCCCAGCACTTTGGGAGGCCGAGGCAGGAGGATCACAAGGTCAAGAGATCGAGACCATCCTGGTCAACATGGTGAAACCCCGTCTCTACTAAAAATGCAAAAAATTAGCTGGGCATGGTGGCACGTGCCTGTAATCCCAGCTACTCAGGAGGCTGAGGCAGGAGAATTGCCTGAACCCAGGAGGTGGAGGTTGCGGTGAGCTGAGATTGCGCCATTGCACTCCAGCCTGAGTAACATGAGTGAAACTCCGTCTCAAAAAAAAAAAAAAGAAAAGATAGAAAATTTGAATATCTTATAACGATTAAGAAAATTTAATAAGTATTTTAAAACTTTCCTGTAAACAAAACACTGAAATTATAAGTAAGTCCTACAAAATATTTAAGGCATCGGCTATCAGTCAGTTTTTACCAGTTTATACTGCATGCAAGAAATCTTAGGCTGGGCACGGTGGCTCACGCTTGTAATCCCACCACTTTGGGAGGCTGAGGCGAGTAGATCACCTGAAGTCAGTAGTTCGAGATCAGCCTGATAAACATGGAGAAACCCTCTTTCTACTAAAAATACAAAATTTGCCGGTTGTGGTGGTGCCTGTAATCCTAGCTATTCAGGAGGATGAGGCAGGAGAAACGCTTGAACCCAGGAGGTAGAGGTTGTGGTGAGCCGAGATCGCGCAATTGCACTCTAGCTTGGGCAAAGTTGTCTCAAAAAAAAAAGAAAGAGCAAAACTCCGTCTCAAAAAAAAAAAAAAAATCTTAACGTAACAGTGTCTTATACAGCATGTCATCTTTCTTGCTCACATTATAGAATTACTGTTTTGCTGTAGCTCTTCTCTAGGTGTGCTTTAGAATCATGTCTTCTAAATGTGTCTCCTAATTGTGGGACTCAAACCGAGGGAATGTTCTCTATTCTGGATATGCCTTTCTCATCACAAGGGACATAGGAGGAAGAAAGACTGCATATGCATCCAGTTATAGTATGCCTTCTGCTTGGATGTGGCACATATTACAGCCACTCACATTTTGTTAGCCTGAGCAAGTCACATGGCCAAGCCCACATCAGTGGGGTCAGAAAGCAAATGGTTTTCAGAAAGTATAGGACTAAGGAAGAGAGATATTTCTGAAAATGGAACAATGGACTATACTATAGTAAAACCTAATATTTAGATGACCTCGGAGTACAAACAAGAGTTAAAAACCCTGCAACTTGCTTTGAGAAGATATTACAATAAGAAACTGAAAACAAGCAGGAGCAGTACGAATGAGAACTATGACAACCAATCTTACTCATTAATTCATATACAAAAATTCCAAACAAGACCACAAGCCAATACAGTAATATTTGGAAAGAAAATATTTGATGACAAAATTGTTTTATTCCAGCAGTGCAAGTTTTGATTAACACTAGAAAAGTAAAATAATGTAGTTTACCATACTAATTGATGAAAGAAAAAAAAATACTACCATCATGATAGATGCAGGAAAATCATTAGATACAATTCTTTCTTAAATATTCATTTAACAATTTTTACAATTATGGGTACATGTGTAGGTTTGTTACACAGGTAAACTTGTGTCATGGGGGTTTGCTGTATAGATTATTTCATCACCCAAGTAGTAAGTGTAGTACCTATTAGTTATTTTTCCTGATTCTCTCCTTCCTTCCATCTTCCACCCTCCTATAGATAGGCCCCAGCATGTGTTGTTCCCCTCTATTTGTCCATGTGTTTTCATCATTTAGCTCATACTTATAAATGAGAATATGTGGTATTTGGTTTTCTGTTCCTTTGTTAGTTTGCTAAGATAATGGCCTCCAGTCCCATTCATGTTCCTGCAAAGACATGATCTCGTTCTTGTGAATAATATTCAATTGAATCTTTCAATTAAAAATATTAGAAAGTGAAGAATAAATGAGAACTTATAAAGTTTTAATTAAGAAATTTTCCTTCTGAAACAAGTTTAAACTTACCAAAAACTTGCAAAAGGATTTATGTGTACACTTTCTCAGCTTATCCAAATGTTAAGATCTTACATAACCAAAGGCAAGTATCAAAATCCAGAAATTAGCATCAATACAATACTTATTGAGTAACCTACAGTCCATATTCAAATATAATCAATTATCCCATAAATTTACTTTCTCTGAACCAGAATTTAATCCAGAACCAAACACGGATTTGTCCTTCATATCTCTTTTGTCACTTTTAGTTTCTCACTTTTTTCTTTAACTTTTATAATCTTGATACTTTCAAAGAATAATGGCCATTTACATGCATACCTTGTTTTACTGTGTATTGTTGTATTGTGCTTCACATATAACTGTTTTTTTACAAATTGAAGATTTGTGACAACCCTGCATTGAGAAAGTCTATTCTCTTTGAAAGTCTGTCATGTTTCTAATAGCATGTGCTCACTTCATGTTTCTGTGTCACATTTTGGTGATTCTTGCAATATTTTGATTTTTTTCACTTCACATGTTTTGGTGATCGGTGATCAGTGATCTTTGATATCACTATTATAATTATTTTGAGGTTCTATTATTAAATATTGTATGTGTTCTGACTACTCCACTGACATGTTTTCTCTGTCTCTCTCCCTTTTCTTGGGCTTCCTATTGCCTGAGACACAACAACATGGAAATTAGGCCAGTTACCAACCTATAATGGCCTCTAAGTGTTCAAGTGAAAGGAAGAGTTGCAGGTGTCTCACTTTAAATCAGAAGCTAAAAATAATTAAACTTAGTGAGGAAGGCATGTAGAGAGTTGAAATGGGCTGAAAGCTAGACATCTTGCAGCAGATAGCCAAGTTGTGAATGTAAAATAAAGTTCATGAAAAAAATTCAAAGTGCTACTTCAGTGAACATTAATGATAAGAAGACAAGGAGCCTTATTGCTGATAGGGAGAAAGTTTCAGTGGTTTGGATGGAAGACCAAACCAGCCACAACATTATCTTAAGACAAAGCCTAACCCAGAGAAAGCCCTTAAATGTCTTCAATTCCGTGAAGGATGAGAAAGATGAGGAAGCTGCAGAAGAAAAGTTTGAAGCTAGCAGATACTGGTTCAGGAGATTTAAAGAAAACTCTCTCCAGAACACAAAAGTGTAAGGTGAAACAGCAAGTACTGGTAGAGAAGCTGCAGCAAGTTATCTGAAGATCTAACTAAGATAACTGATAAAGATGGCTACACTAAAGAACAGATTTTTAAAATGTAGTTAAAATTTACTTTTATTGGAAGGAATTGCCATCTAGGACTTTCATAGCTAGAAAGGAGAAGTCAATGCCTAGCTTCAAGTGACAGGTTAACTTTCTTGGTATGGGCTAACGCAGCTGTTGACTTTAAGTTGAAATCAATTCTCATTTATCATTCTGAGAATCCTAGGGCTCCTTTAAGAATTATTCTAAATCTACTCTGCCTGTGTTCTATAAATGAAACAACTTGGCCCAGCATATGTTTACCGCATAGTTACCAGTTATTTTAAGCCCACTGTTGAGATCTGCTACTAGAGGAGAAAAGATTCCTTTCAAAATATTACTGTTCATTAACAATACACCTGGTCATCCAAAAGCTGAGATGGAGTGTAGAAGTAATGTACCTGGTCATCCAAAAGCTGTGATGGGGAAGTAGTAGGAAAATAATGTTGCTTCAATGTAACATCTGTTCTGTAGCCCATGGACCAAGGAATAATTTTGACTGTCAAGTCTTATTATTTAAGCAATATTTTTTGTAAGGCTATAGCTGCCTTAGATAATGATTCCTCTGATGGATCTGGGCAAAGTAAATTGAAAACCTCTAAAAATGTTTCACCCTTCTGGGCACTAGTAAGAACGTTCATGATTCATGGGAAGAGATCAAGTATCAGCCTTAACAGGAACTTGTAAGAAGTTGCTTCCAATTCTCATGGATGACTTTGAGGACTTCAAGACTTTGGTGGAGGAAATCACTGCAGATGTGAATGATTGTTACCAGAGACTCAGAAGAGTAATGGGGCAGGAGGGATACAGTGGAGATGGTTAATGGGTACAAATGTGCAGTTAGATAGAATAAATAAGATCTAGTATTTGCTAGCACAATAGAGTGACTATAGTTAACAATAATGTATCATATATTTTAAAATAATTAAAAGGATGAAATCAAAATATTTCTAACACAAAGAAATGATAAATGCTTGAAGTGATGAATCCTTCAATTACCCTTATTTCTTCATAACACATTGTATACCTGTATCAAAATGTCATATATATCTAATAAAAATATACACCTATTATATACTAATAATAATTTAAAATAATTAAAAAGAAATAATATTAAAAGTGAAGCCTGAAGATGTGACTGAATTGCTACAATCTCATGATTCAATGTGACAGATGAGGAGTTGTTCCTTAAGGATGAGCAAAGAAAATGGTTTTTTGAGATAAAATCAACTCTCAGTAAAGATGTTGTGAACACTGTTGAAAGGACAACAAAAGTTTAAAATATCACATCAATGTAGTTGATAAAGCAGTGCAGGATTTGAGAGGATTAACTCAAGTTTTGAAAAAAGTTCTACTCTGAGTAAAATTGTATCAAACAGCATGGGATGCTGCAGAGAAATCTTTTGTAAAAGGAAGAATCTATGCAGCAAACGTCATTGTTGTTTTATTTTAAGAAATTGCCACAATCACTCAGCCTTCAACAGCCACCAGCCTGATCAGTCAGCAGCCAAACCCCTCTACCAGCAAAACGATTATGACTCTGCAGGGTTGGATGATTGTTACTTTTGTTGTTGTTGTTTTTTGTTTTTTAACAATGAAGTAGGTTTTAATTAAAGTATGTATATTGGTCTTGCAAACATAATGCTATGGCATGTTTAATAGATTACAGTATAGTATACACATAACTTTTATATGCACTAGGAAGCCAAAATATTCTTGTGACTCCCTTTATCATGGTATTTATTGCATTGATCTGGAACCCAACCAACAATATCCTGAGAGGTTTGTCTATATTTTATAGCTTGTTCCTTAATTTGGGTTTGTGGTATGACTCCCAATTGTTAAACTCAGATTTCACATTTCTAGCAAGAACAACACAGAGGTGATGTACCATCTCTGTACATCATGCTAGGAAACTTACAACATTGATATGTCTCATTAATGGGAATGCTATCTTTATTCAACTGGTTAAGGTGGGGTTTGCTGGGATTTTTTTCATCGTAAAGATACTATTTTCCTCTTTCTAAATAGAAAAATATCTTGTGGAAATACTTCTTGATTGTGTAAGTGTTCTGTTTCCCCCCATACTTTTGCCCACGAATTTGAATATCCATTGATGATGCTTGACTGCAAAAAATTATGGCTGTGGGATTTGCTAAAATGGTCATCTTTGATTTTCAAGATTATGTCTGTGTCTGATAGTTGAAATTCAACTGTGAGGAAGTGCTTCTGTTTCTCCCCTTTTATTTGTTTATTCATGTATTTATACTTGATACAGACGTGAATATTTGTGTACTCTCTGGGTTATAATTCATTACTTCCATTATATCTTTTATTCATTAAATTGTCCTAGTTTTTATAATTGGATGCCACTTCCAGTTCACTCCTATGGCCTTTTAAAATGTCCCCATCATGTTTTGAAGCACTTCCTTCTTTTCGACGCTGAAAAGTTGTTCTAGGTTCATCTTGTATTTTCTGCATCTGGCCCAAGAATCAATCATTTTTCAAGGAGCTCTAGTTCTTTGTATTGGAGAATGATAATTAGAAATGAAGATCTGGGTTCTGGATGTAGTCAGTGCTACCAGTATTTATTATTTGTAGGCCTCCATCAGCAAAACTGAACTAGAGAGTGTAACTATTAATATGTGTTAATATTTATACACATCTGCTTATAAATGTATATTTAAATGTATATTAAAATGATGAGTTTCTGCTGATCATTCCAATCCCATCTCTGAATATATTTTAGCCTCTGCCCTGCCTCCTGAGGATCTGGGTAAGAATCAGATCCTGGTTTCCTCCCATTTCAGGTGGCTGCCCAGCATTGCTAGAGTTCCTTGGCTGTAGCCACATTACTCCCGTCTCTTTTTCTGCTTTCTCGTCGCCTTGTTCTCTGTGTGTCTGAGAGAAACTTCCAGTTATCTTTTTCTTAGAAGGACCCTTGTAAATACATTTAAGGCCTAATCAGATAAATCCAGAATAATCTTCCCACCTTAACATTCTAAATCATATTTATAAACCCTTTCTCAAAGTAATAATCACAGGTTCTGGGGATTAGGGCATGAACAGATCTGTGGGAGCCATTATTAGCCTGCCACAGTAACCAGTCTCACTAATTTCTGGTTTTTGCTTTCTGTTTTATTTTTATTTTTTTCCACACATGAAAATGTATATAACTTTTCTTATTTCTCTTTCTTTTAATAGTAAATGTAGCATACAATAGGCAATCTTCTGCATTTTGCTTTTCTTGTTAAACAATATATCTGAGAAATAAATCTATCTATTCATAGAGATAATTCATTTTTTTACAACTTCATAGAACTCCACGTTGTGGATCTACTATGGTTTATTAATCCATGATTCTATATAAGTATTTTAGATTGTTACTAATAATTTACAATTTCAAATAGTGCTGCACATGTATTTTGGTATTGCTGGAGGTGTAGCTTCTCAGGGCAAATTCCTACGAGTAGAATAGCTGGGTAAAAAGATAAGAGTATATATAATATTGCCGGCATTTCCAAATTCCCCTTTAGAAGCATCACACAGTTTTGCATTCTTACCACCAATATGTATCAGTTCCTGTTTCCAAGTAGCTTCCCCACAGATTATATTGTCACACTTTTTAATATTCACAAGCCTGATAAGAAATGTTTTAATTTTCATTTCTCTAGTCGTGAGTGAGGCTGAGCATATTTCCATATTTTTAAGGGCCATTTTAATATCTTTTTATTTTTAATTGTCTTTTATGCCTAAAAGAACTTGTGTGGCTGGGTGAATTGTGTCTCTAAGTAAATCTGGATTCATATCAAATTAATAAAGAATTGCTTAAGGTATTCATTTTATATTAGAAACAATAAAAGAATGATATTATCACTTTCATTCAACATTGAGTTAGTTGTCCTGGCTAATGAAGTAAAGCATGAATAAAAAAGTAAAAGGATTAGGAAGGAAGAAAATAAAACCATCATTATTCATAGCTAACACAGTTGTCTGTATAGACAAATAAAAAACACTCACAGGTAATTTATTAGAACTATTGAGATGACTTAACAATGTTTCTGGTTATAGAATCTAAGATAATTGCATTTCTAAATATGAAAAAGTATAATTCATAAAAACATACAATTAAAACTGAATAAAATGTTAAAAACCTAGAAATAATTCAACTTAAACTTTTAAGGCATTTATTGATAAATATAAATTTTACATTTTATTCAAAGTTATTAAGGAAGATCTGATGAATAGAGACATGTTTATGGATAAAAGACACATTGTAATAAAATTTAACTGTTCTCGTCAGGTTGAGATTCTGTTCAAAATCTCAAGCCCTTGCAGTGTATCATGTCCAGCTGAGCCTTACATTACATGGAAGAACAAAGACATTCCTGAAGAATTCAGAACCAGGTGGAACACTGGTCTATGAGACATCAAAACTTCACAGAAAAAGAAACCCAAGTGGTTAATAAGCATAGGAAAATATGCCCAATCTCACCCGTATTCAGGAAAGTGTATACCAAAAATTTCAAGATATCATACCACGTTTATCCAGTTAGTACAAATGATAAAGATGAACAAGCACAAACAGAAAGCAAGTGGATACTTTAACCTTGCTGGTGACAATGAAAAATTTAAAGAGATATTCTAAAGCATTTGCTTGTATCAAAAGAAGGTAAAAATGGGCATGTATTTTCACTGGAGAAATTCCATTTTGAGAGACATACCTAAAATAAATTATTTTGATATATATACTCAGAGATAAGTACAGATATGCTCCGAATAGCAATATTTTTAAGAATAAAACATTAAGAACCCAAATTTTATTCTGCCAAGGAATAAACTGTTGTGTCATCAGATAACAGCAAATCTATACAGTGGTGAAAATAAATGACCTTCAGCTGTAATTGTCAATGTGGATAAATCTCAGGAACAATATTGAGCAAAAGTGAAGGTGCAGCAGAACGTGTTTTCTATAGAGTTCATAAATAGATAAAGCTAAACAATGTATTGTTTAGGGATACATAGCTAGGGATATGTGGTAAAACTATTTTTAAAAAGTAAGGACATGATAAACACAAACTTCTTGATAGTGATTACATTCAGATGTTGGGGGAGAGACTGGGCTGATATAAGGAAAGATCACACAAGGTTTTAAGGTTCTAGAGTGTTTTATTGCTTAAAATAGGCATATTCATCACACCTTACATACATGCCACACATACTTTTATGAATGTATAAAAGCTGAAAAAATATGGATTGGACAAATATACAAAACCTGGGGAAAATATAGATATTAATTGAAAGCATCAGTGTGACTCATTATCCTTTCAGAAATGGTTATTTATATGTTTTGTTATGAGAGGGCTGACAGCTCCTCTGTTCCCACTCCACTTACCATTGGCTCATATACTTGTTCACTGCTGGCTGATTATGTTGGCCTGGAATATCATTCTCCACTAAAAAAAAAAAATCAAGACTCAGAATCCAATTTTATGTCTTGAGACTACTAAAGCCCAGACGAACTGTGACATCTTAACAGAAAGCAAGAAGCTTTCATAGAGACAGAGGAAGAGCCTTCAGCAGTGTCAGAAAAGGCAAAACAGGAAGTGAATGTGGCTGGTTTCCTAATACTGATAATTTGAATGTCTAAAGGAAAGCAATCAACACCATTAATTTGAATCAATCGAATTTGGAAATGGTCATGAGTCCATAACAATGTTTGAAAAGAGTAAAGTGATATAAGCTGTTGGAGTAGATCATGTTCGCCAATAGGAGTCAATTTAGTAGAAGCCCAGTTTCTCACAGATGAGAAAATGGGTTAAGTCAAATGATTTAAGGGTAAGTGGACATTTGTTTAATTAGAACAATACTACCCTTTCATTGAATAGTTCAAGTAGTGATTGAAGTATGAGTAAGGAGCATTTGCTCTACTCTGGCTGAAGTATAAGATGTGTCTTACAATGACAAAGAAAGATGAGCCTGCTGAGTTAATACTGTGAGATATTGATCTGAGACCAGAGGCTGGATTGCAAGAGCAGGCCTCAGGCATGTCAGAAGAGATAATAAATTTGAGTGCTGAACTTTTGGGAATAAGCGGCAATGTACTTCATTTGGTGAGCAGGCAGGTGTGAAGCCAGTATGCAGAAGAGTTGAGGAGCTCGCAGGAGCTTCATGGAATTCTCGATCCCATCAGGTGGAATTTTTGCCCTTTGTGTAGCTGTGAAGGTAGCATTGTTGTGTTCCTCTTTTGCAGATATATCTATTATATACTTTACTTGCATTAAAGTGTATACATTCTTGGCTTGGGTCTGCCTTTTCATCAATCACTGACATGATTGTGTCAGCTCTGCATGTTCCGAAAACACTAGATCTAACGCACTTTGAGAAGTGTTATTAACAATAAAAAGTATTGTGAGATCAAATAAAACTGGAGAATTCTGTGTCAGTCAGCATTTAATAGGAGTCATTGAGACTTCCTAGAGCCTTTAATAGTTACTGTGAATCTCCATAAAAGGAGTTACATGTAGTCAAAGTTTTCTACCCTGATTTTACAATGAATTTCTTACGTCAAGCAAACTTTCTGCTGATTCATGTTCAGAGAAATGTATTATGAAAACTCTTAAGACTATTCACTGTATGGGTCATTCCTGCCCCTTCACTGTAAAAACCATATTTCCCTGCCTGAAGACACACAGAATTCTAACCAGTTGCATAAACAAAGTGGAAAATTTGTATTTCTGGGAGCTTCTCCCTGCGTTACACCGGATTCCAAATCATCTCCTTCCTGGGCCACAAGAAAACAATTTTCCATTCCATTAGAGATTAGGATTTTGGATTTGTTGATAAAATTACTTGCAACATTGATTGGGTATATATGAAAGGATAGAAACCATTACTAATAACTTATTGGGGACATTGAAACACCCTCATTATTTCAGAGAAGACACTTTTCTAATAGAGAATGGAATTCTTAGATTTAGAAATGATAAGCTAAGCACAAAGCACCAATACATTCGTTTATTTGGAGGGCGTGATTTTGGGCTGTTACATTAGGCTAGGCAGTGAGTCTTACCTAGAGATGCAAAAATGTCCCTAAAAAGCTCACTCACAGACCAGTAGTGCCTGAGGAGCCAGCTCCATCATCAGGTCAGGGAGATGCAACCATGAAAACTATGTCAAGGAAGCTGCTGGCACATAAGAAGGAAGGCACACAGATGGGGGAGAGGGGGACTGATTGTCATCCCGACTTAGAAATCACGTATGACTGACCTCTGACCATGTTGTCATTAGGTCTAATAGCTCATAAATGTGTCCAAAAGGGAACTCTGCATCTCTGTTTTCCAATAACCTGATCCTATTCCTCTTATATTCTTTCTAACCTAATAAAGTAAATGCCACTGGCCTCCACCCATAATTTGACCCCAAACCCAATGAAGCATCCTTGAAAATTCGTTTTTGAGGATAAATTTTACTTCTCCTTTCCAATATAATGCAAGTCTTACTGTTCTGTGTTGAGTATGTATCTTTAATCTGTCAGCCACTCCTGACAGATTAAACACGGGTCATCCTATGTTTAAACTCTGTAATCTTTCCTCAGGAATGCTGAAATAACCTCCTAGTCTCTCTTATTCCACTTTTGTCAACCTGTGTCTTCATTATCTTCTACATTCAAATCTATTCCCTCTATCATTTGGTAAAATTGCACATGAAGGCTTGTTATCCTTAATAAATATTAATAGTTTGATATTTCTTCATTACTTTTAGAATAAAATCTTCAGTGTTTACTCAAGGCCCTAACACCTTAAATAATCTGGCCTCTGCCTCCTTCTTCAGCATCATTTCCTACCACTTCCCCCATTGCCTATAAGACTCCTGTTTCTCCAACATACGATCCTCTGTCCTGTCTCGGTTTGTTTATATTTGCCATTCACTTTCCTGGCTCAGATCGGTCTTTTGGGTGGCAGCTGAAATGTCGTATCCTAAGCTGTGTTCTTCCTGATCATCCCATATCTCCTCTCCACCCTACCCAATTACTCCCTCTTTCTATCCTTCGCTGCACTTGTCACAATCTGAAATAATATTGTTTGTGTCTGTTTCCCCTTCATTAGAATGCAAGCTCCACTAAGTAAGGCACTTTATCGATTTGGCTGTCTTCTGTATCCCCAGCACCTTGCACAAAAGATGCCCAATGAATACTTGGTGATTGAATGTGGAAGAATAGAGATACCTGAGTGTGTCAGTCCATTGGGAAGGCTGGTCAATATAGTACAGCATGAGCAACAAAAATATCTACAATAGTCATTATTTATTAAATGTACTTTTATGCCAGGTATGATTCCAGCCACTTCATATACATTATCTCACTTAACCTTTATAACAACCCTGTGAATTAGATATTATTATAGATAATGCAATTGAGGCCCAGAGAGGTTAAGGAATGTGTCTGAAGTATTTGTAAGTAGAAGAGAAGGGTATTAAATGTAAGTCTGACTTTAACATTTGTACTCCTGACCCCTCTTGTAGCCAAGTTTCTGCAGAGTAACTGATGGGAGAGATTTGAGGAGTCCATCAGTGATGTGATGGCCATTCTATTGGAATTCCATTCTATTGGAATACCATCCAGGTTCCTCTTGGGGGTGCTCTATTTGTATAATTAAGGCACAACAAACAAACTTGTTAAACTATTAGCTAAATTAGTTTGTTTGTCTAATTTATCACTATTTCCTTTTATCTGATACAGAATATTGCCCCAAGTGAAATGAACATGATAAGATTGAATTTCATATGTAAGGTTGCTGGTAGGGGGAAATTTAGAGGCTTAATCAAGTAGAAGAAGGAGACACTGGAAAACTTAGGGAAATAGATAAATGAATAAATGTTATTTATTCATATTTGTTAAATTATTCTTCTACTTGATTAAGCTTCTGTGCTCTCCCAAATATAGATTTGAGTTTCCATATTAATATAATTATAGATTTTATAACAAGAAGGAACCCATATAAAATCATGCTTTCCACTTTTCTACCTTCAGCTAGCTAAAGAATTATTACCTATGGTTTGTCTGACAAAGCCCAGAAAAGTTAAATATTTGCCCACCTTTGGCCTGAAATAATGGGCATGTCTATAGAGAGGTCTCTTGAGTTCTAGGTGAAGTGCTTCTTCTAGAAATCGGGTTTTTTATAAAATGTAGATGGCAGAATGTCCTCTTACCCCTTGGATATCCAAGTTATAATTCCTAGAACATGTGAATATGTTACCCTACATGACAAAAAGAACTTTGTAGATGTGATTAAAGTTAAAGACTTTGAAATGGGAACATTATTTGGAAGTATGCAGGTGGACCTAATCTAACCCATAAATTCTTAAAAGCAGAGGACCTCTTTCCTCTGTAGTCAGAGGGAGCCACGAATACATAAGAAGAGTTGGACAGATACAAACCTGTTGGCTCTGAAAATGGAGAGAGGAGATCATGGGCTGAGAAATATGAGTAGCTTCTATAAGCTAGAAAAGGCAAATAATTGTCCACTAGAGCCTCCAAAAAGGAATGAGTCCTGCGGATACCTAAAATTTAGTCCAATGGCAGACTTCCAACCTATAAAACTATAAGATAGTAATTTTTTTTTTTTTTTTTTTTTTGGTTTTTGAGATGGGAATCTCACTCTGTCACCAGGCTGGAGTGCAGTGGCACAATCTTGGCTCAATCCAACCTCCGTATCATGGGTTCAAGTGATTTTCGTGCCTCATCCTCCTGGATAGCTGGTATTACAGGCACACTCTACCACACCCAGCTAATTTTTATTTATTTATTTAATTTTAGTAAAGACACATTTTTACCTTGTTGGCCAGGATGGTCTTGATCTCCTGACCTTGTGATCTGCCCGCCTCAGCCTCCCAAAGTGCTGGGATTACTTTGGCATGCTAAGACGGGATTACAGGCATGACCCACCATGCCTGGCCATAAATTTGTGTTTTTAAGCTACAAAGATTGTGGTAATTGTTATGAGAGCAAATAAAAACTAATATATAAAAAATTAGGATTTTAAACTATTACTAACATTTTACACAAAAGGACTCAAAATACAGCACATTTTAGTAACTTAGGTTGAAAGTCTGCATGACTTCATTACCCTCAGGATACTCTTATGAGTAAAAACATTCATTCAGTGAACATCAGTTATCTTCCTGCTTGTTGAAGAGACTCATTCAGCTAGAGTTCAAAGCCCAAATAACACAAATTCCTCTTTCACAAAAGAACACAAAAATGATTTTTCCTTTGTCAGATGTTGAGAGACAAAATTTTATGAGGGAAGCTGTGGCTCTGATACTAGCCAGCAGGTTTTACTTATTGTTTGTTTTGTTTTGTTCCTAATATGGTTAACTAATATCTCATCATGAACTTGAGTCTGTTAATGAGAATTTAGAATCCTTACATTATTAAAAGATCAAGTGAGAGTTTTAAATTCAATCTGTGTTTTTATAAAACTACCTGATTTTGGTTAATTTTTTGTTTATTTTTAAGTGGTGGTGATTATTGCTTCACCTTATTCATTGTAGAAAGTACAATCTCCTGATTTTTAATTCATCTTCTTTACCTCCTTCTCCCAGAAGAAAATAGAAAACAGCTATACAGAGAATTAGAACTGTTACTGGCTCAAATCATTTAATTAATGCATTTTATTATTTCTAATCATGTTGAATTAGTCAGGAAAGGCTGGGCTATGTTATAGTAATAAATAAATGATCAGTGGCTAAATACAACAAAAGTTATTTCTCATTCAAAGTCTGTAGTATTCCTAAATCAGGCTCCTGTGTGTAGTAACTTAAAAAATCCAGATTTTTTTCCCCAAACTGTGGCTTACCATCTCATTTTGAGACCTCCATGTCTGTCTAGGTGGGAGAAAAGAGAGTGAGATTATTCTAGTATACCAGATTTCAAATGCATTGATCTTGAAGTGGCAAATGTCTTGTCTGCCTCATATATTAATAACAACCCTAACTTCATAGTGGCTGGGAAATTAAGAGGAGTATATGGAAATTCAATGAGAAATATATGCCTGCCACAGCCTTTCAAGTCCTAATACCCAATTTCCCAGAAATGTTCCTATTACATGTAAAATTACTTTTGGGAATTTAAGAACAAGAAAAACTATAAGTTGCATTTTGTCATAAGGCACCAATTTGTCTGTCTTTATCATAAGCACTTGAACACAAGGAATAAAGTTAAAGAGAGATAATAAATACAAAAGTTAAGGCCCCTGAGATATAAAAGATAGCAGAGCATATGCAATATGTATTAATAGAAAGAACATTGGGTGAGGAGTTGGTTTCTGTTTCTAGCTCTGCACATAATCGTGCTTGGTAAATACTTGAATGAATGAATAAACTGCCATTGTAATCAGGATAAAGCCTCTTGATTCCTGTATTTTTATCTATAAAATGAGAATTCTGCATGGCCAATTTAAACTTTTTCCATGTCTAAAACTCTATTAATTGCAGAATTAGAACAACCCAAACTTCAAAGTGAATAATCCTAATGATTTATTTAAAGCAATCATTTTCAAAGTCTGTGGACCCCTGTGGGTTTCTGAGACCTTTTCAGGATTTTTTGAAGTCAAAATCACACATGAGTAAAAGATCCATTCAGAGTGAAAGACAGACTGCTCAATTTTAATGTAATAGAATGTGAAAGTTGATTGTAATGATTTTAGATTCCACATTACAAGCAATCTTTAAGAAATTATTACCTAATAAGTTTTGATGTAGTATTAATGAAGGATATCCATCCATGATTATTTGAAAAGGCTCTTAAAATTATTTTCCCTTTTTTGACTGTATATCCCTGTGAAGTCAGATTTTCTTCATGTACTTTAACCAAAACAACATACCACATTAGATTTAATTAAGAATCAGTTATGAGAATCCAACTGTCTTCTGTTAAACCAGGCATGAAAGAGATTAGCAAAAATGTAAAACAGTGCCACTCTTCTCACTAGCTTATTTTTGAAAATATTGTTAATTTTCATAAAAATATATTTATGTTAATATGTAATAAGTTTATTTTAAATGAATTAAGAAATCTGTATGTGAAACCACTCACTTTTAATCTCTACTATGGTACATATTCATGTTTAATCTAATAATCTAATCTCTAAAATGGTATATATATCAAGAAATAATAACGTATATAAACAAAAACCCTTTGTGTTCTTTAATAGTGTTAAAAGTGTAAAAGTGTCCTGAGAAGAAAAAATTTGAGAATGACTTTAGAGGGTAAGTATAGCATTTGACATTGTAAACAACATGTCCTCAAATGAGAATTTTTTTCCCATTATAATTAGAGGATTTTCGTTTGCTTGTTTTTGAGACAGAGTATTACTCTGTCACCCAGGCTGAAATGCAGAGGTGCAGTCATGACTGCAGTCATGACTCATGGCAGCCTCTGGACCCACTGAGTAGATTCTCACTTGGCCACTTCTGGGCTCAAGCGATTTTCTCACCTCAGCCTCCTGAGGGTGGGACTATAGGCATGCACTACTATGCCTAGCCTACAGGTATGTTTTTAAAGGCTCATACTGAAAGAAATAATAATACTGTATTCCAATTGAGGAATGTGAAGTAATTTACAGAATGCTTTTATGTACTTTTCTCTTCTGATATGCATTCACTCTTTCTTTACTAAGAAAACTAAAACTTAGGAATGGGAGAGGTTTCAATCTTATCAGCTATAGCAAATTACCCAGAATCCCTTGAAGATAAGTCAGTACCAGCCAATAAAACAGAACTGATGTAATTGGAAGTTACTGAGTGGGACTTTGGAAGTTTTTTGAAGGACAGAGATGTTACTTGTTTTCTTTTTTTACTCTTATTCCTTTTGCTATTTGCCCTTCTCTTTTTACAAGGGACTATAATGATGTATTTGCTGGAATTTAGCATCCATATTGCCAGTATGACGACAAGGTTCATAAGCTAAGGATGAAAGAATAAAAAACTAGAAGCAGCTTTAGTTCTTGATAATACCAAACCACCACACAAATCTGGGCCTACCTACTCAGTGTATTTTTGTTCTGGCAGAGGGAAACAGGTCTTATATTGCTTCCATCACTGGTATTTGTTATTTCTCAACTCAATTCTTAACTAGTGCACAGGTATTATCTCACTTAATTTTTGCAATTCCTGAGATCGATAAGAAAGTTTTTATTTTCATTTTTTAAATGAGACTGAAGGTCAGAGAGTTTAAGTGAAGTGCTTTGTGTCCTGGGGCTGCCATATTAAAGTATTGCAGACTGGTTGGTTTAAACTTACTGTCTCACAGTTCTGGAGTCTAGAAGTCTGAAATTAAGAGCTCTGAGGGTTGGTTCTTTTTGTGAGCAGAGAGACAGAATTTGTTCTATGCTTCTTCCCCAGCTTCTGGCAGTTCACTAGCAATCTGTGGCATTCTTTGGCTTGTAGATGCTTCAACCCAGTATCAGACGCAATGTTCACGTGTTCTTCCTGTGTGCATGTCTCTGTGTCCAAATTGTGTTTTTTTTTTTTTTTTTTTTTTTTAAGAACACCGGTTATACTTGATGAAGGCCCAACCTAATGACATTATTTTAACTTGATTACCTCTGTAAAGACCCAACCTCCAAATAAGGTCACATTCTAAGTTACTGGGGTTGAGGACATATTTGGGAAGGGGTCACAATTCAAGTGATAACAGTACCCGAAGTCACACAGCTATTAATTGGCAGCATTTTGTACTTTAATCTTCTAACTTTCAGTCAAACTCATTTTCTTCTAAAATGCTGTTTCTTAAAGTATGAATCACCTTTGCTATTAACCACTTGAATATGCACCTGTGATTATGGTGTTAAAATTCAGATTCCTAAGCTCTTCTTCAGGCCTACTGAGTCAAATACTTTGAGTGTCACAGCCTTGCATTTTATTTGTTAATATGTAGTAACATTGATTTGGGGAGGTATGAAGTTCTAAGAGTTTTAACAAATGTCAGATTCATGGAACCACCACCAGGATCAGGATGCAAAGCAGTTTCTTCACTCCCCCAAAGATTCTTCATGTTATCCCTTTTTGATCACATCCCCAAAACTAACTCCTATAGCTACTGCTCTGTTCTCCATTACTATAGTTTTTGTGAAGAATATAAATAAACAGAAACATATGACATCTTACGTTTCAGAACTGGCTTCATCTCCTTGTGATGCTTTTGAGATTTATCCAAGCTGTTGCATGCATCCATGGTGCCTCTCCCTTGTTTACTGAGGAGGACTCCACTGTGCGGATGGAGCAGGGTTGTTTGATCCATTCATCCATTATAGCACATTTGCTTTGTTCTCGGGTTTGGACAATTATGAATAAACCTGCTATATACATTTCCATACGGGTTTTTTTGAGACTATTAATTTTCATTTCTCCATGTAAATACCCAGGAGTGGTTTTGCTGGGTCATATAAAAAGTTTATATCTAACTTTATGAGAAGCTGTCAAATTGTTTTTCAAAGTGGCTATACCATTTTACTCTTGAATCAGATTTTTTTTACCTAGCATTTTAGGTAATTCCTAGGCAGAGGTCAGTTTAAAAATTCCTCATAAATGCCTCTAGTGGCTCATCCACAGAGCAAATCTGTCAGTTAATAATGATTACAGTAAAATAGGATTTGTTTTTGCCTGAAAGAGTGTCAACTTTCTATATCAAGAAACCTACAATCTATATACAGAATTCTGTACTTTTCACTAATTTAAAGGATGTTCCTCCAAAGACAAGAATACAAATATTCACAGACGATATACCTTCACATCTAATAATAACTTGTTCTTTATTACCAAAATGCTTATTAGAGCAGTTTCAAAATACTGTATCTTTTTTTTCCTTTTTTTTTTTTTTTTTTCATAGTGATGGAGTCTCACTCTGTCATCCAGGCTGGGGTGTAGTAGTGCAATTTTCCTGCCTCAGCCTCTGGAGTAGCTGGAACTACAGGTGCATGCGACCACACCAGCTAATTTCTTTTGTATTTTAGTAGAGATGGGTTTTTCACCATGTTGTCCAGGCTAGTCTTGAACTCCTGAGCTCAGGCAGTCCACCTGCCTTGGCCTCCCAAAGTGCTAGGATTACAGGCATAAGCCACCACACCCAACCAAAATGTACTATCTTAAATACACATAGAGAGTGGAGGTTATGTATAAATATTGTGCTGAATAATTAACCCAGAATTTTTTCTAAAAGTATATATTATTTATAAAAACTGTCTCAGGTGTGTTTTTAATTTTAGGATTTCATTAAATAAATGGAATAAAAACTGAATTGAGACCTACATCAATAAAGATGTAAGCTCTTTTAATTCTTGGTTTTTAAAATCTCCTACAGACTGAAATTTCTCTCTTTATTCTATAGGATGCTGTCAGTCACTACTGCATATGCACCATAGAATTTGCCTGTTATAAACGTGATGGACATCTTTGGACCTTATACATAGTAGTAGAGTAACATTGATCTAAATCAGTATCACATACAAAATGCAACTGGGCCAGCAAAAATCATTAAGGGCCAGCTAAGATTGTCAGAAGAAAGTAACCTAGAATCCTGGGTACACTCCTGGGTAACATTGATTTCTGCTTACATTATTGGAATCAATTTGGTATTATACATATCCTGTATGATAATTAATTTTTTGAGGACATGGAGTTGACTGAAATTTGCATATATTTTATGGTAACTGAGAAACGTAGCATGCAAAATGACTTCTGGTAGAAATATCTTCTACCATGTGCCATATGGGAGACTCTAACATGGAAGAAAAATTGATGATAATAAGAGACTATTGTCCTGTCAGGTGTGTATTTTATGGCTCTCATTATTCCTTGCATTAGCCAAATTACCTTCATCTGTGCTTCTTATCCCTGTATTTGTAGCCAACTAACATTATTGGAAATTACCCAAACCATCTCTCTTGTTGGGATTTTGGAGGAATAATTAATGAATATAAAGTGCTTTGAAAATTGAATTTGCTATTTAAGTACTAAAAATGTATTTTGTTGCTCAGTGAAAAGATATAATCATTACAGAAGATTGAAATTTTGTTTTCCTTTATCAGTTCATATTTTCACAAAAGCATCATATGATTAACTGTTGATGGTGTCTTTTTTCTTAAAGATTTCAATTTTTGTATACTTATGAATGCTTGAAGAATAACTCTTTAGTAGCTACTAGGTTTCATCAGAAGAGTTTCTAAACATGTTTGATGACCAAACACTGCATGTTCTCATTTATAAGTGGGTGTTGATCAATGAGAACACATGGACACAGGGAGGGGAACATCACACACCTGGGCCTGTTGGGGGATGGGGGGACTAGGGGAGGGATAGCAGTGGTTGGGGGTTTGGGGAGGGCTAACATTAGGAGAAATACCTAATGTAGATGACGGGGGATGCATGCAGCAAACCACCATGACATGTGTATATCTATGCAACAAACCTGCAAGATATGCACATGTACTCCAGAACTTAAAAGTATAATAATAATTTACAAAAACATGTTTAATGGCAAACATTAACACTGTGTAAAAGAATACATCTTCTTTGCCATTATAAAAGCATCAGACCTACTGTGTGATTTATTTGCTTATATGCTAAGTTAACTTAACATTTTTGGTAACTAAATAGCATACTGGCATATGTCCTATGGCCTGGTTTGTGAGTGTTTGTTTTGTTTTGTTTTGTTTTTTTTAGGTAGTCTTGGTGTGTTCCCCAGGTCAGAGTGCAGTGGCACACTCACATCACACTGCAACCTCTACCTCCCAGGTTTAAGGGATTTTCCTGCCTTAGCATCCTTCATAGCTGGGACTACAGGCACGTGCTACCATGCCTGGCTAATATGTGTAGTTTTGTAGAGAAGGGGTTTCACCATGTTGGCCAGGCTGGTCTTGAACTCCTGACCCCAAGTGATCGGCTTGCTCAGCCTCCCAAAGTGAGGGTTTTATTAGTGTATCACTGATGGACATATTGATTGCTGGTTTGTCACTAAGTCATACTTAATCTCTTGGAACCTCAATTTCCTATACATAATGTGAAGATTGATATTTTACTTCATAGAGTTACTGATAAGACTAACTGCTTTGCAGAATTCAGTTTACTTGATCTTGGAAAACATTCTGCTTGGAAGCTATTTAAGAAAGACTTAAATTGGCTATTCAAAAATTTACCCATTGATATTTTCTACAATTTTCAGAGGGAACATATTAAAAATATTTTGTGTTTGTTATGAAGTGTCATTAAATAAATGTTCCTCAGACAATCTCTAAATATTAGTAAAGTTTACATTTGCTGCTTAAAGACCAAACACAGAGACCTAGGAGCCTAGGACTGGACACATAATGGTACTCTGTAACTATATTCATAAATGAAAAGAAGGATTTAAAATAATTGACCTCAGCTATTAAGCCAGGTATAATAATACATCTTCTCATTTGTAAGTGATATGAAATAAAATTCTGTAATAAGAAAATTGAAACCCCTCTATCCACACAGAAATTATTACTAAAATGGGAGAGATTAGAATTATAAAATATGTCCTATTTATTACTGTTTCAATCATATACAATTTGCCTGTCAATGGATGGCCTAAAATGGATGACCGTACGAATGTAAGAGCACCTAAATCACTGAATTAGCCAACAGAGTAAGGCAGTGACCATTGATGATATTCTTACGCCTGAACATATATTGTTTCAGTAGATCAATGTATGTGTGTTCAAATGATCAACAGAGAGAAAAAGCAACATGTCTACTGTAATCCAAAAGATCAACAATGGCAATCTCTGAAGGAAATTTTCTCTATAAAATGTCAAAGTTTGACAGGGCAAGAGTGCTAAGAATTGAATACATTATCCTAGAAAGCTATTTCTTATTGTTTAGCAATTTCTGACATTCATTGAATCTAAGATGCCATTTATTGAAAGGCACACACTATTATTTTAAATGTGACTAAGGAACAAGAAAGTCACTACTAATTTTAATTATAGTATGTTATTATGTAAATTTCAGACATAAAAAAGGAGAATTATAGAATGAACAAAATATAGTATGTAAAGGACTAATAGACAATAAAGAAATATTGGTCAGGAAACAAAATAACAACAATGGTCAAAGCCAGAACAATTTAAGCAACAAAATAACGTATTATGTTGGTGCAAAAGTTATTGTGGTTTTTGCCATTGATATTGCAGTTTTTGCCATTATTTTCAATGGCAAAAACCATATAACTTTTGCACCGACTTAATGATACTGTATCGTGGCCCAAAGTATAAAATAAATACCCTTAAGTCTATCTTTACATAAATGATTGAATAAATAAATGGAAGAGAATAGGGAAATCTGTCTTGCAGGAAAATTCCAGTTTATGTAGGTACTCTGCCATCAAGGAGGTAGCACATAACTCTCAACTGTTTTATTTGTTTGTTTCGTTTTCTGGTTTTTGGTTTTTGGTTTCTTCTGAGACCGAGTCTTACTTTGTTACCCGGGTTACTGGAGTGCAGTGGCACAATCTTGGCTTACTGTAGACTCTGCCTCCCAAGTTCAAACGATTCTCCTACTTTGGCCTCCTGAGTAGCTGGGATCACAAAACAATACCATGCCCAGCTAATTTTTGTAGTTTTAGGGAAGATGGAGTTTCACCATTTTGGCCAGGCTGGTCTTGAACTCCTGACCATAAGTGATCCACCCACCTCAGCCTCTCTCAACTTCTTAAGTGTGGACTGTGCATGTAGACTTCCTTCTAAGAAGTACTGCATGGAAAGGAGTAAAAAACTTTGTAGTAGAGAAACTTGACAAACACTACCTCAGCCAGATAATGAAAGTCAGTATCAACAGTGATACATCATATTGATAGTACATACACGTAATATGTTGTGATGAAAATGACACTTTACCTCTGTGGTTTTCCTTCCCTAAAGTCATAACTTCAGTCTCATTAAGAAAACAGCAATAAATCCCAATAGAAGAGCCTCTTACAATATACCTGACTAGTACTCAAAAGTCTCAAGGTCATCAAAGACAAGGAAAGCCTGAGAAACTAACAGTCAAGAAAAGCCTAAGGATACAGGATCACTAAATGTAATATGGTATGCTGCATGGGATTCTGGAGGAGAAAGATGACATTAGGTAAATAGGAAATCTGAATAAAGTATGAACTTTAGTTAATAATGTATCATTGTTAATTATTAATTGTAACCAATGTACCACACTAATGTAAGCTGTTAATAATAGGCAAAATGCGGCTTGGGGAATATGGGAACTCTGCACTATCTTTGCAATTTTTCTGCAAATCTAAAACTGTTCTAAAATAAAAAGGGTGCTCTAAAATATACACTGCAGAATCAACAAAATACAGTGTATAAAGCACTCATTGGGGGTAATAAATACTACCCTCCTATCTTCCATCAGAAGAAAAACACTAGGAATGTGATATTGATTTGTGTATTTGCACATAACAGATCCTTAATGAATTTGCCAAGGATAATTAATAAATATGCTAGTTCATGTTGTGAACTTAAGTGAAAAAATAGTCCTTATATTCCTTGAGCAACTTCATTTTTCAAAGCATCATACTAGGCACTTAATTGTTTAATGATCACATCAAACCCATGGGGATTATGCCCTTTACAAACCTAGGCAATACCATTTAGGACACAGACATGGGCAAAGACTTTATGACTAAAATGCCAAAAGCAATGGCAACAAAAGCCAAAATTGACAAATGGGATCTAATTAAACAAAAGAGCTTTTGCGGAGAAAAAGAAACTATTATCAGAATGAACAGGCAACCTATAGAATGGGAGAAAATTTTTACAATCTATCAATCTTACAAAGGGCTAATATCCAGAATCTATAAAGAACTTAAACAAATTTACAGGAAACAAACAATTCCATCAAAAAGTGGGCAAAGGCTATGAACAAACACTTCTCAAAAGAAGGCATTTTTGTGGCCAAAAAACATATGAAAAAAAGCTCATCACCACTGATCAGTAAAGAAATGCAAATTAAAACACACTGAGATACTATCTCATGCCAGTTAGAATGGCAGTCATTAAAAAATCAGAATACAACAGATGCTGGAGAGGATGTGGAGAAATAGGAAAACTTTTACACTGTTGGTAGGAGTGTAAATTAGTTCAACCATTGTGGAAGACAGTGGGGCAATTCCTCAAGGATCTAGAACCAGAAATATCATTTGACCCAGCAATCCCATTACTGGGTATATAACCAAAGGATTATGAATAATTCTACTATAAAGACACATGCACATGTATATTTATTGCAGCACTTTTCACAATAGCAAAGACTTGGAACCAGCCCAAATGCCCATCAATGATAGACTGGATAAATAAAATATGGCACATATATACCATGGAATACTATGGAGCCATAAAAAAGGTGAGTTCATGTCCTTTGCAGGGACATGAATGAAGCTGGAAACCATTATTCTCAGCAAACGGACACAGGAACAGAAAAGCAAACACTGCATGTTCTCACTTATAAGTGGCAGTTGAACAGTGAGAACACATGAACACAGGGAGGGGAACATCATACACTGGGACATGTTGGAGGGTAGGGAAATAGGGGAGGGATAACATTAGGAGAAATACCTAATTTAAATGATGAGATGTTGGGTAGAGCAAATTACCATGGCATGTGTGTACCTATGTAACAAACCTGCACGTTCTGCACTGTATCCCAGAACTTTAAAAAAGAGTAAAATAAAATAAACCCAGGATCTAAGCTGTTAAGGAAGATGTTTGCTAGGTCTGCCATAAAAAAGTACCACAGTTTGGGTGGGTTTAACAACAGACATTTATTTTCTTACCGCTCTAAAGTTCAGAAGTCTGAGATCCAGGTGTTGGCAGGGTTTATTTCTTCTGAGGCCTTCCTTGGGATTTCAGTTGGTTGTCCTAATTTCCCCTTCTTGAAAGGACACCAGTTATATTACATTAGAACCCATATGAATAATTTCATCCTAACTTAATTACCTTTTTAAAGACTCTATCTCCAAATACAGTCACATTCTGTGCTGCTAAGAGTTGGGATGTCAAATTATGCTTTTTATTCAGGGACACAATTTAGCCAATAACAATTTCCAGATTGATCTCTTTGGCCTCTCCCCTTACCCCAGTGATGGAGGTATGATACTAGGCCAGATCTTTAGAACTCCAAAGCTGGTACTCATTTCTTTATACTATCATAGTGGTCACCAGCCATGGTTTATTTGTATCTCCTAGAATAGTTCAGCCACAGGAGAAGCTGAATTCATCTAGCTTTGTTTTATCTTTGTTTTTTTTTTTTTTTCTTTTACATGATAATCCATAGTAAACATTTTACTTAAAAGCGGGAACTTTAGTAATATAGTAGATTGCAAGACAGACCTATACTTAGACACTGTTCTGCTACTCTATAACTGTGCTCTTTTTAGTGAGCATTAAATGAGATACAGATAAACACTTGGCATGAAACAAAAGATTATCAGCATTTCCCTTATTTAGAGAAAACAGTATTATAGCAAATCTACCTTTTTAGTCAGTATAGTAAATACATGAGGAGTACAGTGAAATATTCTTTAAGAATGTGGAAGTGAAAGAAATATGATTGCCTTTTGAGAGTTAAACTTTAAAATCATCACATAATGGATAAAAAAAGTCTCTTCTTCTAGCAGCAGAGTTGACGTAATATGACTGGAGCTATTAATACAGCTAACGGAAGGATGTGTCATTCCAAGGTAGGGGGTTGGACAGCCCATGGGAGCTTAGGAAAAAGAGTCACAGAGACAAATATTAACAGAACCCATCTGGGTTCTTTTGGGAAACAGGAACTTTGAGCCAGTAGATTTTTAAAAAATATTAAGTTCCCATTGCCAAGTTCTCAACTGTGGGCTTAATACTTTAACCTGTTTTAGTCTTAAATCATAGAACATTCACACATTCCAATGAGCTTCTTGTGCTGGAAAACCAATTTTACTTGACCTCAGTGTGATGTAGATGTGCTTACATAGATTGTGTAGGCCTATCATGCTAACCTGGGTGTTTAGCAACCTGTTGTTTTTTTACTGTAAGTGAATAGACTTTTGTGTACTTGGTTAATGTGACTGATCACTCAATCCATTATCTGTGTACTTAGAAAGTCTGGTTTCTGTTGCTGAATGACTGTGAACCCAATCTTCCATATTTTGAGTTTAACACATAAGAGCTAAGATTTAGGGTTGTTAGATTTAGCAATTAAGAATATGGAATACTCAGTTAAATTTGAATTTCAGATAAACAATGGTTTTTTTTCTTAGTATAAATGTGTCCCAGACAAAACTTTGGATATACTTATATAAAAAGTGTTGAATATTCATTTGAAATTCAAATCTAACACTTTACCTGGCAACTCTAGAGAGACCCTTTTTAATACAGCTCCTAGTTTTAACTTAAAGCCCTTAGTACAGATTATCACACATAAACACTATAAATGATGACACATTTCTTGTCTTATGTAAACAAAGTTATAGTACGTGAAAAGTAATCACCTTTGTTGATACCTGTTAACTAAATAGAAGGCCCGTAAACCTGTGCCCTTTTGCTCTTCACAATGAAGACCTTAAAGGTTGGTTATTGAGCCTTCTGTTCAAGCAAGATCATGTTGCTTATATTTTGCCCATGAAGTTTCCAACTAATAAAATATTTATGAAATGGCCAAAAATGTTTGCTTCTTCTCTAAACCTGAATTATTACAAAATAGTCTAAACTATTCCCTTCAACATTTGTTCCTGCTGGCTGAGATGGACGTATGATGTGCCTTAACCCAACATTCCCAAGGTTTAAAAAGTCCTTCTTTTCAAACCAGCCATACTACTTCTAATCACTTTCTATTAGCTCAGTGGCTGTGGCATGAACATGTAACTGATGAACTGCTTTAAAACTTTTGTAGGCAATTTTCCTTCAAGGTAGATGAATGCCACTGTAGAAGAGAATAAAAATCTTTCCCTCACCTATCCTAGGTACATAGCTGAGGCCCCTATAACAGACAGATTGGCAAGAGAATAGGGTACAGATTTATTTAATATAATTAGTATGTGATACAGGAGCCTTCATAAGGAAATAAAGACTCAAAGCAACAGCTAAGCATGACTGTATTTTATTGATGGTTTTAAGAGTAGACTACCATGAAGAAATTTGACAGGATAAAGGGGATATAATCTAATGGAAGCTAGGGGAAATTTAGAAAGGTCTGGTATGTTCAGATTCCTTTCTGTGTCCCTTCATCTTCAGAGATAAGGATGTTTCTTTCCTCTGGATATAGAGAAAGCATCTCTCACAAGATGGTCTCATGACTTGCTTTAGGGGAAGGTCAGAAAAACCTTCCTAGGTGTTGTGACCTGTTTCACAAGAAGAATGTAGATTAAGATGAGAATGAACTTCTTACCTTGTGGTTTTCTCAAATTCCTTCAGCTTAAATTATTTTAGGGTAGCATATCCAAAACCTCATCATTGGAAGAGTGAGTGAGGCTTGGCACAAAGAAGCAGCTATAATCTAGGATATACAAAGCCCCAAGAGACTTCTATAATAAAAGAAGAAAATCTTGGTGGGTAATTTAAAATCCCTTTCTTTCCACATTTGTCTGCTACACCAAAAGTTTTCATAAGATTAAAAGCTGTTAACTGGTCTTTTCAATTATGCAGTTTATTAAGCTATCCAGGCAGCGACTTTCTCTAGATAATTTGGGTCAAGCCAATCAATACATTCTTCTGTTTGTTTTCTCTTCTCTTTCTTGCATTGTTCTTTAAGGAAATCTCTAATGTCATGAAATATACCAGCTGGTCTACTCTCTGCTAGATGGAATCTACTTAAAATGGGCCATGTGGAGCAAATCTGCCATTTTAAAGAAACATTCTGTGTAGTTCCTGGCTTAGACACATATGACCATGTGGAAATGACCAGCAAAAATGTTGTTAGAGTTGGGGAAGCATTGTTATATCCTAAGTATATTGTTTAATATTTTTTTCTCTTTTATGAAAAGACAATGACATTATCAAAAAGTAAATGCACAAAATATTGGGAGAGGAACAGAAAAGGTATTTATTAGGTATTGAACTTAATACCTGGGTGATGAAATAATATGTACAACAAACCCCTATGATGTGCGTTTACCTATGTAACAAACCTTCATGTGTACCCCAAAACCTAAAAGTTTAAAAAAGTATATGTGCTTTATATTATCACCCAGCATTCTACATTCATGTGTGCATCTATTTTAATGTAACAACAATAATTTGAAAGGAAAAATAATGTTAAGCAAATTTTTATTAATAGGAATTACAGTAGAAGCTCTGGCTTTTCTTTTCTAGACTGCTTTAAAGGCTAGCTTTTCTCCTGTTACTTAATTTAACAAATAAGATAAAATGGTGGTTTAAATTATGTGCCTTGTAGAGTGATTTCATTGGCAAAGTCAGAGTGTATGCATTCCTTAGAAAATAATTACCCTGACAACAACAAGCACTTACTCGGCTTCCTTTATAAAGACTCAAAAGATGCTTTACAATTAAAACACAGCAACTGACCTACTTTCTTAAGGGTGTTCAGGAATAGGAATGAACAGATATGTCTTTAGTTTTAAGTCCAGACAGAAGAGTACTATGAATAGAATCTGCAAAGAAATTCTGGGACTCCAAGAACCTGGAGCTCATGAGTGGGATAAAGCAAATATCCTGCTGACTCTGATCTTAATGATCAACCAGGGGCATATGGTCATCACAAAAGATCTAACAAATTTCCTGGGACTCATCCATTAGCCAAGTCATCAGTCACTGATACACCAGTTAAATTGATACTAGGTTTTATGGGGATTTAATTCTGAAATGTGTAACTGAGCCACCTGAGCCAGGCAGCCAACACTACCACCAACTGAGGACTACCCCATCTTAAGCTTCAGGTCACAATAGGTTCTTATATCACTGATGACAGAGGCCAGCTTGTACTGTGAAGTAGAGTGTGTAGGGGGTAGGAGAGAGATGTCTACAAGACAGCAGCAGGAGCTGAGGTCAGAGCGCTTATGGAATAGAACACCCTGGAGCCAGCAGTAATATTAAATAATATCCTGGGGAGGCTTTTGTCCCCAACAGTTCCAAAGGCTTTATCTATCTGACATTTTAAGCCAAAGCAGCTTTAGCCAAGTTGATCAGGCATCCACTCTCAATGTAAGGGCATTTATCATCTCTGGCTGGTCTTTCTTGCCATCAGGATTCTTACTGGGAGAAGGAAGAACCCGAATTTTTCTTGGAGATTTGGACTCAGGCTTCTCGTGTCCGTTGCAAAAGCTCCAGGTCGCTAAAGGCTGTGGTTATCCTCAGATACATGCAGATGGTCAGCCTGTAGTATTTTAGTATGGAAATTATGGTTGATAAAAATGAGGTGTAAACCTAAATTTATGTTTTAATAACAAACATAGAAAATATTTTAACATCAGGCTAAATCAGCAGTTTTCAACCAAGGACAATTTTGTCCCTTAGGGGATATTCAGCAATGTCCAGAGACATTTTTTATTGTCACTACTAGGGGTGCTACTGGCATCTAGTGAGTATAGGCCAAGAATGCTCCTAAATATCCTACAGTGCACAGGATAGGCCCCTGCAACAAAGAATTGTCTGGCCCCAAATGCTGATTGTGTTCCTGTAGCGAGAAGCTAGATTAGATTATGTTATATTCAAATTATTTTGGTCAAGTTAGAGTTATATATAAATTGAGAAAGTTTCAAGATAGTGAAATAATGACCTAAATTATGAAATGGGGACATATGCTGCAGGATTCGAAAGAAGAGCCCAATCAGGATTTTACAGAATGTGTAGAGAAGAGTTCAGGGAGGAGGTAAGACTTCAGCTGGGTTTTAACAATTGTAGTATTACAATTGTTAAGTAAGCAGAGAGGAGCCAAGAAGAAACTGTGTATCACTCTTAGAAAGAAGTGCTCAAAAGTGCAGCATAAAGATACTATTTCTCCAATTAAATGTGAATCCACAGAGTATTAGGGAGTCTGCAGGACTTTTCCTGTGACTGAGTGCCTCTTTCTCCTTTTCTGTTCCTTCCATATCCCTGATGGAAAGAGATGGCAGAGTGCAGGTACTGCGTGGGGATTGTTGAATAACTTGCCAATAGTATGGTAGTACCCAGAGTCCTCCCAGTAAGGTGACCATGCTAACAGCCATACAGGATTTTTAATCTGTAGGAGGACTTAACTGCCAGTACATTTGTGCTTTAGTCAGTATGGGCTATTATAACAGAAACTATGTGGCTTGTAAACAACAAAAATTTATTTTACACGGTTCTGGAGGCTAGGAAGTTCAAGATCAAGGCATTGGCTTTATTTGGTGTGTGGTGAGGGCCTGCTTCCAGGTTCATAAATATCATTTTCTTCATGTGTCTTCACATGGTAGTCAAGGTATGGTAGGTAGCTATCTGGGTATTTTTTTTTTTTTAATCGGGGCACTAATCCTATTCATGAAGTCTCCACCCTTATGATCTAACCATCTCTTTAAGGGATCACATACAAACACCATAACATTGGGGATTAGTTGTCAATATGTGAATTTGGGTAGGACATAAATATTCAGTCTATAGCAATTTGGTAGTTTACTAATTAATGTGCATCTCAAATTTCTGTTTTTTTTGAGACAGAGTTTCACTCTTGTTGCCTAGGCTGGAGTGCAATGGTGCCATCTTGGCTTACGGCAACCTCCGTCTTTCAGGTTCAAGTGATTGTCCTGCCTCAGGCTCCCAAGTAGCTGGGATTACAGGTGCATGCCACCACACCTAGCTAATTTTGTGTTTTTAGTAGAGACAGGGTTTCTCCATGTTGGTCATGCTGGTCTCAAACTTCTGACCTTAGGTGATCCACCTGCCTCAGCCTCCCAAAGTGTTGGAATTACAGGCATGAGCCATCATGGCCAGCTGCATCTCAATTTTCTTTGGCTCTTTACATTTCCTATAGTTGAGAATAGGGGGCTCTGCCTCACTCACATAGGTTTATTAACAGCACCTGTCATGTATTTCTTTGTCCTGTGCAATACAAAGTTGTATGAGTCTCAATCATTCTGATATTTCAGTTGGTCTGAAGAAAGAAGACTTTATTTCATCCTTCATAATCAACACTTGTAGACACAGCCAGGTGGGACAAAGTCAGGAAAAGTTGACTCTGAAACGAGATAATAATGAATGAAGTTATCCTTTTGCAGATGGAATTCATAGTACTAGGTAGTGTAGGTGGTAACATTTTTCAAGTCTCTAATACATCAGAATATGTTTTCAGGTAGAAGGATTTCACTTCAACAAATACATCAAAACTATTTTCTACAATATAGTGTATTGGGCTACATGACTATTGTTAAGTATGTAATAAGTAGTACTAGTAGTAACTGGTAAGTATGTAATAAGTAGTACTAGTCGTAACTGGTAGTAAGTGGATCTTAGGTAATAAAAATCAGTGGATCTGATTGGCAATTTGCTACCAGGAGGTTAGTGATCTATATGAAGTGCACGGAAGAGAAAGCCAAAGGGCAAGTATTTGGTAATTCTTATTCACCAGTGTTCAGAGACAGAATACTTTAATTCTGGAAACTCATTACCCACTCTTGAATTAATTAGAAACATTCCTCCTAAGTAAGATGGGTCATTTCTCAGGTACTTTGTGCCCATTTTTCCCCACTTTGTTTTGATGCTATTTTGCTTAGTGATCTTCTGACCTTGAATTTGTTTCTTTTAACAGCTTTTCGTAGTAGAGGGAAATGCCCTGAAGAGTAATGGGCTTCAGCTCTCAACTTAAGAACCTCTACCAAGACTTCCCACTTACAAAATACTTGAACTTTAGCATAAGCTTATTGTACATGGTTGTAAATCCAGTGAGGTCGAGTGAACCGTGATTTTTATTAATGCACTCTATGGAAAAGGAAAGCAAGAAAGGCAAATTGGTTTCTTGAAGTTAGTCAATTAATCTGTGCCAGAGTTGAAACTGGACAGCAAGCCTACCTACGCTTTCCATGATACTCATATCCTAAGAGAGTTGATAAAACAAAGAACAAAAGGTGAAAGAATCATCCCTAGAGACAAAAAATGTGATGGCTTCCCTCTGACACTTCTCCCAACCTATACTCCTTCCAGTTTTGCTGCCTTATCTTCTTGTGGTTTCTATGACTTTGGTCTCCATTCAGGAGCATTTTGGGTAATTCACATTTCTCTCTTGTACCCTGGAGGCAGTGGGGATGGAAATCAGAGATGTGGGGAAGAGAAACCGTGGCATCTCCAGAGACATGCTTAGAAGAAGAGGTGAGATTCTTCCACACTCCCTGTAAGAGGAAGTGAGAGTCACAGAAGTGAAAGCCAGAGATGCCTGGGGAGGCAAATATTTTGAATCCTAAGCTTATTATGTCTTTCTTGATTTTTAGGTTTGGACGGATTGCTGCATCTGTCTGCCTTGGTATTGTTGTTTATAATTGTAGAATGAGAATGCAAGACTGCTAAAGGAATACTAGATCCCTTACACTTAAAAATCCTCAGCTAACAAGTAAATGTGCTGGAAGGAACTGAATTTCTCAAATCACTTTGAGATTTGGCCAATCATTCATTTCATATACTCACCACATTTAATTAACCAGTTATATTAATCATTGTAAGCCCTAGAAAAACATTTTCTGCAGTTAATTGATCCAGTTCCTTTGGGAGGGTGACATACGTGAGACTCTTTTGGGGACTTAGATTTCTTTCCAAATTTTAAATATCACATATTTACTTATTGCTAAATATGCTATATTAAGAAATCCTGAAAAATAAAATCTTGAAAGAATATTCTACATGAGAAGGATTGTGGATCAATTCAATCATATTTAAGACCATACTTAATTATCAAAGCAATTCAATAACATGTTTTAGGGGTATTTAACATTAACTTTTGTATTAATATTTACAAAGTAGAGTAGGAATTTGAAAAGTAGAATTATTATTTTTATTATTACTTTTGAGATCAAATTTTGCTCTTGTCACCCAGGCTGGAGTGCAATGGCATGATCTCAGCTTGCTGAAACCTCCGCCTCTCAGGTTCAAGTGATTCTCCTGCCTCAGTCCCCCAAGTAGCTCACACTACAGGCACATACCACCACAACTGGATAATTTTGTGTTTTTAGTAGAGACCAGGTTTCACTGTGTTGGCCAGGCTGGTCTCAAACTCTTGAGCTCAGGTGATTCACCCGCCTCGGCCTCTCAAAGTGTTGGGATTACAGGCATGAACCACCCCACACGGAGTGAGAAATGGAGTTATTACAGTGCCACAGAGTCTTAGGCGAAGAAAAAAAAAAAAAAAAACTCAGAAAAATGAATCCCTGCCGGTAACAAGTTAATTATTCTTTTTTGCTTTAAACTATCAGTTGTTAGATTCCAAATTTACGTAATAGCTTTAGGGAAAACCATATTTGTCTGCACTTATGTATCTTCAGATGCAATGGTTTGTCACCTGGTTTCAGCTTGAAGCGATTCCTTTGAGCTTTCGGCTTTTCTCCTCAGAGCAGCAACAGTGTGGAATGTTGAAAGTATTACGTTTTTTCGTCAAGTGCCACATGCCTCTGGAGCTGCCTAGGTTCCATGATTATGTACTTTGTGTTCTGCCAATTTAGATTCATTTTTATTCCTTCTGAAATCTCTGTACCAGAAGATTTAGGAACAAAAGGACTTGCAGCAATCACTTGCTACTACACAAGAAGCAGGAAACTGCTGCTGCCTCACTGTTTTTTTCTTCCCTAATTCAAGAAAGAAAAATGTTCTGAAATCTTATACCGTAAAGCCCCCAAAGAACTTTCATCTGCATTAAGACCCAAATTCAAAAGCCACAAACTGGAAAATTAAAACTTTAAAATACCCTTGGCTGGTGTTTGTCATCTAAATTTAACTGCAGTACATGGACAGGTTTTTAATTAGGAAAGTGTGAAAACAAATAGAATACCAGGCAAATTTCTTATTTTGGAATATTCTTGTGACTCTGAGGATGAAAGTTTGTAAGAATGTGCCTTAGTTTTGTAAAACTTTTTCTAGAGAAAAGGATTGGGGAGTAATCCATTTCTATTAATTTCAATAATGTATGTATGTTTTTAATACCATGAGGTAGGCTCATCAGTTGCTTGCTGGACAGCAGATTCTTCATGCTGTGAATCTGATTCCTGAGACTCTTTTGATTCATTTAATGATATATGCTAGGTAAATAATTCTTGAAATCCCCCTTTTCTTTGAGTGTAGTCAGCAGCAGGGAAGCAACAATATAGCACTACAGTCTAAAAATTCCAGACAGATAGATGTGACCATATTCAAGAACCATATACTTTTGGAAAATAATTTATTTGGATGTTTTAGAATAAGGGATGTTTCATTAATATGATACAATAAAGAAGAAAGATGAAATGTTGTTCATATGTTGGTGGTAGCTAGAACTTTAAAATCTTGGAAATGGTAAGAGATGATCCTAGTAATCTACTGTTCAATTCTGAGAAATGTTTCTTGGCACAGTCGCATTTGGGAGCACTCAAATGAATTCAACGGAATTGAATTTAAAGCATTTTAGTAAGTATAGTGGAAGATAGTAAAGTTAAGACAATGCACTTACTGTGTTCCATAGTGTGCTTTGCATGACACTGACTTAAGAATTCTACAGAAGTGCTTATATTTATTATTTTTGGACTGCATTTTCCTTCCTAACAGACTGCAAGTGCTCTGCACAGGAAAGCAAGATCTCGCATATTGGTCACCAACAGGTAGTACAGTGGCAGAATCATAGTAGGCACTCGAGAGTGTTTGTAGAGTAAATGCTACATTTTATTTCATAGTAGGAAAAGAAATGATATCCTCTGTTAATACATTTCTGTGTAGCTTCTTCTATTAACCAACCTTACTAGGCCTGCGAAATTAAAATAATAATAAAGAAAAAGAATTTTAGCTCTCCTCTCATTAAACCAAGATCTGCTATGTTTACTAGTGGGTAATGTCTAAAAGCAATTATTAATATTTATCTTTTACTGTGCTTTTATGACTATTAATGTTACCTTAATTGCCAGAGCTATCTTTTAGAAGAAAAACTTAAGATAGGGAAATTAAGACTATTACAAGATAAATGTAAAGAGAAAAATACAGGTAGTGTGCAGCTTTGGATGATTAGTTTAGAAACATATCCTTTCAAGTCATGTTATTTTTCTGGAAAAGGATTTTCAAAATTCCTTTAGCTGTCATTTAACATACCAAGGATTTAAATTGGCTTTATAGTCAGATAGAAGGATTTGATATAGGGAAAGTAAAAGAAAACTCAGGCTTTTTCCAGTGCCTGTGGATTATGGAACAAGTAACAGGAACAAGGAGAAAGAGTTAATCAGATGTGTACGTACAGATTTTCCTTTCTATGGGATTAGCTTGCTAAAAGCTGATAAGGGTCTCATGCTAGCACACAGGGCCCTGGGTGTTAAGCAAGGGCATCTGCTAACAGGTATGGACTTGGGGTACTCTTGCTGCACTCCTAATTTTTAGCTCTGGAAAGAGATACTTTCTTTAGCTTCCCCTAAACAACTAGGGCATGGAAACATCAACTGGAAGGTGCAGTGAGCAATTAAAAGCTTGAGGGATTTTCATCCTCCCATACTACCCAGAGTTACCATAGGACATGGATGCTAAATTGAGGTGTAGAGGGCCAGCCATCAGGTCCTTTGTGGCAACATAGGCTGAGGGTACATGAGCAGGCCAAGGCACTGAATGGAGAAAGTGGGCAGATTTAGAGGTCTTTAGGACATAGGAGTTGAGAAGGGACACAATAAGCCAGGGAGCTTCACCCAGTTCTGACCAAGCCAAGATCACACTGCACATTTCACAAGTCATGCATTCCACCAGTCATGAATTTCACTAGCCATGAATGAGGGCAAGCAGAAAGCAGATGAATAATCCCCAGAGACTACGTGGCTGAACTTGACAACTCATAGGTAAGAACTTCTGAAGACTATGTAACCATATATGGGTAAAAACCTTGACTTTTTTTCTGTACGTCCAAATTGTAATTAAATTCTGCAAACCTAATTATGAGATAGTAGTTGTTTGCCAAAGTCTGGGAATAGAATGGTCTGGTTTCAACCTGTCAGTGATTAGGCAGTATTAGCACAGGGTAAGGTCTCTCTTAGCCATTTGGAGCAATGCACTTGCAATTATTTAATCAAAAACTGTTACTGATAAGAGAAACTCAACCTGATAACGTTCTCTGAAATTTGTGATTTCAGATCGATTATAAACAAATTTGAGGACATTTATATTGATGGTCAGGATGGGGACATAATGACTGCTTTCAATGCATTTTTGATATCCGCAATAATAATTACACCTTTAATGAAAGGTGTAAGTTCCTAATTAGAAATTCTTGTTCCATTGTTTCTTGTGCAAGAACAGAAATAACAATTTACTGTATATTAAATTTAATTTACACATATAATCTTTTAAAATCTCCCAATCACTCTGAGGATAGAAATTATTATCCCAATGTTTGCAGCAAACTGACTTTCCAAGATTTCAGGTAAACTGGCAAATATTATAACTAATAAGAGTAAAGAGCAGGTATTTATTGGCCAGGTGTGGTGGCTCATGCCTGTAATACCAGCACTTTGGGAGGCCGAAGTGGGCAGATCACTTGAGGCCAAGAGTTCCAGACTAGCTTGGCCAACATAGTGAAACCCCTTTTCTACTAAAAGTACAAAAATTAGCTGGGCATGGTGGTGGGCACCTATAATCCCAGATACTTGGGAGGCTGAGGCAGGAGAATTGCTTGAACCTGGGAGGTGGAGATTGCAGTGAGCCAAGATCATGCCACTGCACTCAGCCTGGGTGACAAGAGCAAGACTCCTTCTAAAAAAAAAAGAAAAGAAAAAAGTAAAAAGAAAGAGTAAGGAGCAGGTACTTATTAAATAAGTCATAGTTCAAGAACTTTCCATAAGTAATTTGAATTAATCTTCAAGACAACCCTATCAAGTGAATATTCATATGTCTATGGAGAAGAAAGATTAAGTAACTTGCTTAAGAATGCACAGCAAGATTAAAACCCAGGTTTGATTTGATTTAAAAGCTGCTGTTCACTGTTTACAATAGCAAAGACCTGGAACCAACCCAAATGCCCATCGATGATAGACTGGACAGGGAAAATGTGGTACATATACACCATGGAATATTACTCAGCCATCAAAAATGATGAGTTTGTGTCCTTTGTAGGGACATGGATGAACCTGGAAACCATCATTCTCAGCAAACTGACACAAGAGCAGAAAATCAAAAACTGCCATGTTCTCACTCATAGGCGGGTGTTGAACAATGAGAACACATGGACACATGGCGGGGAGCACTACACACTGGGGTCCATTGGGGGGAAATAGGGGAGGGACGGGGGGGTGGGGAGGTGGGGAGAGATAGCATGGGGAGAAATGACAGATACAGGTGAGGGGAAGGAAGGCAGCAAATCACACTGCCATGTGTGTACCTATGCAGCAATCTTGCATGTTCTTCACATGTACCCCAAAACCTAAAATGCAATAAAAAAAAGCTGCTGTTCTTTTCACTTTCTATTTTGCCTCATAATTGTGTCTGTTTGAAGATCAATTTTATCACTATAAAATGTATAATGTATTATACAGCCTCATACATTATTGGATGGATGAAACAGCAAATTAAAACAACAAATTGCAATGCAGTCTAAACTTTCTGAGTTCTTATTATTCTGTGTTTAATTCTCCTATCTTGTAGGAATTAAATGAGCTAATATATTAAAAGTGAAAAAATAGGCCTGACTATTCACTTCTCTCTTCCTGTATAAACTTAGAATATAGAGAGATAGATGGACAGACAGGTATGCACATATAAACACATACACCTCTATATGTCTCTATATGATATATACCTTTATATAGTGTATAATACATATAATTTAAAAACCATGAAACTATAGTATTATAAAACTATAAAGGCTAAAAATAAAATATTTGAGCTGTTTGCATTTTGACTTTTTAATATAAATGCAAAATACTTTGTATATAAGTACAAAATATTTGAAAGTGAAACTCTTACAAAGAATACTTAATGATCACTTAAAAAGAACATCACAGTTTGATCAAGTCTAAAAATATTCAATTAAATTATTAAAATTACAAAGCTTTATTTTAGTGTTAGTTGACTATATATTGTTATTGTTGATGTCAAATAACCAATATCAGCTATAGTCAGAAGAAAGTCCTTAAATGTTATTTGAAAATCAAAGTGTTTGTTCTCACTCATAAGTGGGAGTTGAACAATGAGAACACATGGACACAGGGAAGGGAACATCACACACCGGGACCTGTCAGGGGGTGGGGGCCGAGGGGAGGCAGAGCATTAGGACAAATACCTAATGCATGCAGTGCTTAAAACCTATATGATGGGTTGATGGGTGCAGCAAACCACCATGGCACAAACCTAGATGTTCTGTACATGTATCCCAGAACTTAAAGTAAAATTTAAAAAAGAAAAAAAAATCAAAATGTTTTAAAACATACCAAATTATAAGCTTGAAACAACCTATAATTGGAGAAAATATACCCTGGAAAATACACAAAGCAAAAACACCCTGAATTGCTGGACAATGGGATGTCTGCATGGCCCTCTTGCTCCCTGGGACTTCAGCCAGTCCATATGGTCATCTAATAGGGAGCCTGAAGACTGTGGGTGATCTTGCAGACCATATGTGCTGCAATACCTAGGAACAACTGCGGCTTGGCTAACGGCGTGGCAAAAACCTAAATTTAAATTTAACTTGTTTTTATTGGGCAGAACCCAAACCTCACTGTTATTTTTGCACATTGCTTGGTTTGTTTATCAATAACTTTGAAATGAGGCTGCAGAAATATACCCCTTTCCACTACAGACATGCTTCAAGTGACCTATTTTAGAATGAAATGCCTTTCATTCGATATATTTGAAAAGCCAAAAGAAATAATGTTGCAATTCTCCTTGTGCTGAGAATTATTAAGTATTGAGCCCACCAGTGGGTTGATGTTAGAATTGCATCTGTAAATGATCCAGGCTACCTGATCTAAACCAAGATTGTCCTCTAATCTCGGAGCTGACATTAAAAAAATAAGAAAACAAAAATCATGAATATGTAGTTGGTAGGATTCTAGAAGCCCCCTGGGAGTGCTTAAACTCAGGAAGAGGCTAGAAGAAGGTCAAAATAGATGGAAAATAGGCCGGGCACTGTGGCTTACACTTGTAATCTGAAAACTTTGGGAGGCCAAGGCAGGTGGATCATGAGGTCAGGAGATCGAGACCATCCTGGCTAACACGATGAAACCCCATCTCTACTAAAAACACAAAAAATTAGCTGGGCGTGGTAGTGTGTGCCTGTAACCCCAACTACCCAGGAGGCTGAGGCAGGAGAATTGCTTGAGCCTGGGAGGCGGAGGTTGCAGTGAGCCGAGATTGCACCATTGCACTCCAGCCTGGGTGGCCAAGCGAGACTCCATCTCAGAAAAAAACCCAAAAAGATGGAAAATAAAGATCTGATGAGATGATAATCAAAATCATAAGATATAGCATTCTCCCTAAATCTTCACTCTGTTTTCTATCCTTAGGTGAGCATCCTGTTTTGTGAGAGGCAATTTCATTTGAATACTTCACCTTCTTTATGTCACTTTAGCACCACTTACAAATACAGCAAAATTTATCACCAGGAAATATAGTAAGGGAGACAGGGACAAGTAAGATAGAATTGAGCGGTGTGATATTATTCTGAGCTGTGTTCTCTGTTTAAATTAACCGATTAATTTTTTTGCTTAATCTTAAATTTTATATTGATTAATACACATCGATGAAGTACCAATAATATAAAGAAGCTTACTTTTAACTCAAGATTAGTGCAAAGTACATTATAAAATGGGGGAAAATTCCTTTACACAAAAGATAAGCAAGGAGATACTTTAAGATGACAGATCCACTTAGTTTGAAGAAATTCTACACCTCCAACAAGAGAGATGGGTGTTTTCTGTCAACAAAACTACTTTTCTAGCTCAGCATCTTTGTGAACAATTTGCACTGGATTAAGAGGCATTAACTGTGATCCTCCTTCTTAGGTTTCACATGTCAAAGATATCTTGTTGAAGAGCAAATTGAAATTTCAATTAAGCTTATGTAAATGTCAACATCTATTTAATTTCTTTTTACAGGTTAGAAATCAAAAGGGTGTGGGGCTCTCTTTTAGTTTGTATTGTGTTGCTTTAAATTTCTGTTTGTTCCAGATTATGATTTTAAAACTGATAAATATGCAAGGAGATGCCACATTTAATTCAGCAATGTGTTGTCAGATTGTTAGGAAGCAATTTTTATTTTCTTGAACAGAAGTGAGATCACTTGAGTAATATTAACTTTAATGTTCAAAATTGGCTTGGGTTACCCTCAATATCACACTTGATGCAAGATTACAAAATAGGAGAATTGATGCTTAGGTGTTTAGAAGGTTCTGAACATGTTAAGCACTAAATTTTCTGTTAATTTACCAGCAGGCTTTTTAATGATCACCAAGTAACACATTTTTTTTCTATATTTGTGAAAATTAATATAGAGAGTGATATGGTAACCACAAATTGCTCCTCCATATAGTAATGGTTTCATAAAGATGAGAAATATATTTCTGTTACTGGTTTTAAACCTTGAAGGCTGAATTTCATACTGGACAGAAACTCCTATATGGTTTAGGTGAGCAACTATACTTAAGAGGACAAAATAATGCTTTCATTCAATATAGAGACAATGAAAAAAGAACAGTGAGCAAGTAGAACTATTAAATCCTGGTCATTGAGCTACACATAAAAATGAAATTAATATTCCAGAAGATAGGGAATTCTATAACAAGAGTCCTATGGGTATTCTCCCTGAAAATGTTGTGGAAGGGTCCCAACAGGAATAGATTTACAGATCCATTAGCAAATATTTATTGTATGTATCCACCAGAGACCATTCAAGAGACAAAAACTTATCAATTATGTAAACAGAGATAATTTAATATAAAGAATGAGTAATAAGTATCTAGTTATTAACTAGATATTTAGTTAATGTCACAATTATTGTAATGAGCATCAAGGACAAAGTGGCACTCAAGGGAGCCTGATTTACAGAAAGCTATGAGGATGCTTAATAAAGCAGAATAATCCCAGAGGCAAGATAGATAGGAACCGAATGAGGGTTTTGTTTAATCTATACAACCCAAAGAAATTAAGGGTGGATATTTAAGGGACTGAGGCAGTACCCAATAAACTACTGCAATTCATTTGATCAGTTGTTTACTTGGGCTAGTTTTCAGACCCAGAAGCCACAACTGAAGGGAAGGCTAAGTTGTTTCCAGGAGGAAGAACTCTACAACACCATGGCAATTGCATGTGGAGTAATTATCCCTGCTTTTCTCTCCCAAAAGGACTTTCTACCATTTACTCAGGTTATCATACATTGATTAAAAGATAGTGTTAACAATTCTGAGAGCTATTCAGCACTATATTTGGGTTGACACTTATTCCTGAAAACCTACCAAAATTTTGTCATCCTGTTCCTTCTCTTAGAGTAGAAGGTGCATGGGCAACAGGTAATGAATGCAGTCTTGGCTCAGGTCCATCCAGCTCACAGTGGGCTGCCCATATCCACCCACCCATTCAGGAATCGTTTTCCTGGTTTGTCAGTGTATTTTACAGTGGCCATATTTTGTAGTTACAGAAACTCACACTGGTTCTTTGACCTGTGGAGTAGGAACTATCAAGGGGCCAATTAGAAAATTTTTTTTTTTTTTCTGAGATAGAGTTTCACACTCTTCACCCAGGTTGGAGTGCAATGGTGCAATTTCGGTTTACTTCAACCTCTGTTCCCTGGGTTCCAGTGATTCTCCTGTCTCAGCCTCCTGAGTAGCTGGGATCAGAGGTGCCCACCACCATGCCCAGCTAATTTTTGTGTTTTTAGTAGAGACGGGGTTTCATCATGTTGGCCAGGCTGATCTCAAACTCCTGACCTCAGGTGATCTGCCCACCTTGGCCTTCCAAAGTGCTGCCCTATCTTCACTCCTCAAATCAAGATAGTAAATAAAAATCAACATTGCATCCTGAGGAGACATCAGGCATTAGTGCCTCCCATGAGGACCTTAATATTCAAGGAAGGGATTTGCCATCACAGCTTCACTAATTCACCACCTGGACCCTGCGTAAGACATGGATACTAGAGGTTAGCAGTGGACTACTACAAATTTAGCCAAACAAATAGTAGTATCATTTCTAGCTGCTGTGCAATATATGATAGCTTTGCTAAAACAGATTAGTATAGCTTTAGGTTTAAATATGGCTATTGAGTGAATGCAGTAGTTCTCAACTGGTGATGATTTGTTTTTAATGTCATGACTGATATGGCACTCTATGGATCCAGTAGGTAGAAGCCAGAAATGCTGCTAAACATCATATAATGCACAGGACAAACACCCACAAAAAATAATGTCCAGTCCAAATACCAATTGTGCTGATATTAAGAAACCTTGATCTAGTGAATACATTTTTCCATCTCTATTAAGAGGAAAGACCAGAAGCAGTTTACATTTACATGAGATGGAAAAGAGTAAACATCTAGATTCTTGGCTCTAGGGCTATGTTACGTCTTCCATGCTATGCCATTTTATAGTCCAAAGGCATCTGGACCATCTGGACGTTCCACTGAATGTCATGCTAGTCCAATATTAATGACTTCATATTAATGAGAATAGAAGACTATATGCTCCAGAGCATTGAAGATAAAGTCTTCAAAGTGTCATAGATTTGTGAAAAGTCAGTGAAATTTGTGGTCTCTAGTAGTGTAGGACATGCTATTATATTCTCTTATAAATTCAGGCACATACTACATCTCTCATTTCTCACAGTTAAGAGGTAGGTCGCACAATGCCCCAGAGGTTTCCTTGAATTCTCAAATTCTGGAGAGGGCATATTACTCACATAGGAGTAGTGCTTAGACCCATTTACTGAGTGACATGGAGGGCTAGCTTTGAGGAGGGCCCAGAGAAGAAAAGGGATCTAGGAGTTAATGGTTGTAGTCCAGATGTTCTTGTTACATAGACCTTGTGATCTAGTAGATCTCAAACTATTAGAGGGAACAATGGTGGGAAAAGATGCCACACTGGAGTTCATGGCAAGCCCAGATGTTAGAATCACAAGATAGAACCCAAGAGTTTTGGAGCAAAACCATGTCATCTGCAGCAGAAAATTTAAAACTATTCAAAAATCAGCTACCAGCATGCTATTGCATCCTGATAGAAACAGGGTGCCCGGCCATGGAATAAGTAATCATGTGTTCTCAACTGTTCATTATGAGCTAGATTCTATAGGGTTCAATGGGCCTTGTAGCAATCTTTAATAACACAGAAGTATTGTATCTATTGGCACAAACAAGGCAGAGGCACAAAATGTGAAGATCTTTGTATTATATATTAACAAATACCACAGACACATTATCTCCAAAAAGGTGTAATGACTCAGCTAGTTGTCATACAATCTCTGTTACAACTACCCCAGTGTTGACCCCCTAGGAGAATAAAGAGAATATTGTGGTGCAGGGATAAAGGTTATCCAATTCTACTACACTGCTGTGGTATAGATGATAATGTGTCCTCCAAAATTCACGTTGCAACTTAATCCCCAATGCAAAAGTCTTAAGGGGTATGGCCTTTTGGAGGTGCTTAAGTCACCTTCTTCATAAATGGAACCTATCATCATAAACAGGATTAGCATCTTTATGAAAGGGCTTAATGTAAAGTATTTTCTTGCCCTTCTGCTGTCTGCCATGTGAGGACACACCAACTAGGTACCATTTGCAAGCAGTGAGCAGCCCTAACCAGGCACTGAACTTGCTGGAATTTTGATCTTGGACTTCTCAGCCTTCAGAACTATAAGAAATAAATTTCTGATTTTTTATTTTTTATTTCTATAAATTATCCAGTCTAAGGTATTTTGTTACAGCAGCAAAAATAGACTAAGACAAACTCTTATGCACTTAAGCTGACAATTGCTGCTGCTATCAAGTGTTCAGTTTGCCAAGCAATGCTGTCCATCCTGATATGGCACCATCCTTTGAGAACACCAGCCAGCCACTTAGTAGAAAGTTATTATTGAACCCCTTCTTTTCTGCTACAGCCAGCAATTCATCTTGACTAAAATTGATGGATATATCAGCAATCTGTTTGGCTTTTCTGCCTTTGGGGATCAAACATTACTACTATTCAAGCTTACAGAGTGTTGAATTAAAAAATATAGGAAACTGCCTAACATTGAATAATACCATGGGTCTTATTCATAGGTCCCCCACAGGACCATGGGATCCACTGTTGGTATCACATACTGGACCATGTAGAAGCTGCTATCCTGATAGAGTGATGGCCTCTAGAGGCATGGCTGAAGTTCCAGTTTGGTAACTGTAACCTGAAATAAATGGGGCTCCATCTTTCAAGGTGGAGTATATACTCTAAATTGTTGATGATTTTTATGTTTCTGTGTTCCAGTGAATGGAATGCATGGATGTGGGTGGAATACATGAATATGGGATCCAAGGGGTGGAATTTTGATGGGCCACAATTGTCATCTCAGTGATGAAGTTGGAAAATGTGTGCTTCCTAATTCGTTAATTCTTTGCACTTAAGGTCTAGACGTCTGTGCTTCTTAACTCTTTAGTTCATTGTACTTAAGGTCTAGAAGTCCTTGTACTTAGAGAAGGAATACTTTTACCACAGGATACAATAAGAATCTATTTAAACTTTTAAGTTATGTCTGCCTTCACCTATCTTTAGTTCCTTTGTGCCAATAAATGAACAGTGAAGGACAGAAGCTAGCATCATATTGGGCGTGATAGAACTTGAGAATGAAATAGGGCTGCAGTGTCACAATGAAAAGAAGAAATGATGTGTTTAACACTGAATTATTTCACCTGGAAAGCTCGTGGTAGACCTCTGCCCACTTTTTGTGGTAAGTGGAAAAACTCAGCCAAGGCTGAAGAAGTAGATGTCGGTTGGGAGTCCAGACCCTCAGGGATGAGGTCTGTGTAACCCCATCAGATAAGCTATGTAGATCAGCAGAAGTACTCATGAATGCTAAATAAAGAGGGTAGATGATGAACATCAGTTGTAGCCCAGAGGCCAGCTTTAGTGGCATAAATTGTAGCTTTTCTTACTAACATACCATTCATGAATACCTTAAGAAGAGACCAGTCAAAATTCTGGAAGACCTAAAGTTGGATGAAGTTGAAACATTGAATTTGAGCACTGTAAGGGGCTGGATGGTAGTGGATGCTGGAATGCATTATCCAGATTTTCTTTGAGATGCAGAAATTCATTCTCCCTGCTTCTTGGACTGTTGGTTGCTTAGGCTTCAAACATGTATCCCTTTCTGAGAATTTCGTTGGCCTCATTCAAGATTATACCCCCTCCTCAGGGAAGCCTATATCTAAGCACTTATGAGCACAGAGACATGAAGATCTGGTTTACTTGCTTTTATTCTCTAAATGGCCAACTTGACTTCACAGCTATCCACAGGATCAGCTGAGTTTGTTTGAACTGAGAATCTGCATCACAGTTTAAAATCTCCCTATGCCAAATCTTGCTTCCCTCATTTCTGACAGGTATTACAAAGAATACTCCCCAGCATACCCTCTGGATACAAATCTTAGTGTTTCAGACTGTTTTCTGGGAAACCTGACCTGTGGACACTGATTTCATAGAACTTATAACTGGTTTTAATAATAAGTGGGTATGGATAGGAAAAATGTAAACAAACAAAAAAAAACCAAAATAATTTCAGAAAGTGATAGATCGTGCTATGAAACAGAACAGTTGATAATAGATGGAGAAAGTCATCGAATCTGAAGAGCTGAAATTTGGTACTAAAACATGAACAATGAGATGGAAGTAGGGGAAGTAGTTTGAATCCTAGGAGCAGGTTAATTTGGCTAGAGCACAGAGAATGTGGGAGAGCACGAAAGGATGTTAGAGCAGTAGATAAAGGGTATAGATAATTAGGAACCCTGTAAACCATGGTTGAGGTGTTTGGAAGAGAATATTTTAAGCAGGGGAGTGCTATGATATGAATGATTCCTCAAAAATATAATGCTGATCACTTTAGTAAAAGAGAATTTCCTAATAGCTATCTAAAATTTCATTCTTTTATCTTTTCCAACATTCCATGTCTCTTTTTTTTGCATTATTTTTTCTTATGCTTTTCACTAGTATATAGTCTATGCTGCTCCCTTACTAGAATATAAACTTTCTTAGGGCAGGATTTTTTTCTCCATTTAATCATTCCTCTATCCCAATAACCTAAAAGAGTGCCTATTACTATCGCATACTACATGCAAAATAAATACGTATTAAATGAAAGAACAAAAAAATATAAATAACTATAGATAATGGACTGGGGAGGAGGGAAGAGCTTAGAGGCAAAGTGAGTATTATGAGAGTAGAGCAATGGTCCAAATGAGAGAAGATAGTGACATGTATTCAAGCTTTGGTTTTGGAGACAAGGAGAATTTGGCTCATTTCTGTTAGGTTTGTGAGTAGAGCACTTGGTGATAGATTGAAGATCTGTTAAATAGAATAAATCTATTAAATAGAAAGAAGAAAATGAAGGATAATTGGCCTGAGCAACTCAGTAGATGTTGGTACCATTAACAGAGATTGGGAAGATAGGTGGAAAAGAAGAGCTGGAGTGTGTATATGTGACTGGAGAAGGTGTTTTCTGGAACACAAAGAACAGGGGGTTGGCACCTCTGTTTTTATGCTCACAATGCGCTAGGAATCACAAGACTCAAGGGAATAAACTTGATCACAAAGGGCTTCTTTTTTTTTTTTTTGAGACAGAGTTTCGCTCTTGTTACCCAGGCTGGAGTGCAATGGCGCGATCTCGGCTCACCGCAACCTCCGCCTCCTGGGTTCAGGCAATGCTCCTGCCTCAGCCTCCTGAGTAGCTGGGATTATAGGCACGCGCCACCATGCCCAGCTAATTTTCTGTATTTTTAGTAGAGACGGGGTTTCACCATGTTGACCAGGTTGGTCTCGATCTCTCGACCTTGTGATCCACCCGCCTCGGCCTCCCAAAGTGCTGGGATTACAGGCTTGAGCCACCGTGCCCGGCTCACAAAGGGCTTCTTAAGCAGAATGTATTAGTACTCATTCTTTAATGGTCTGATTATTAAAAGCACTGGAACATTAGATGAGAGAGTGGAGGTAGCAGGGATCACTAAGTTCAGTGACCAAAGAGGGGTTAGTCATGGAATGATCACTTGTTACAATTTCAGGGTCAGGGGAAACCTGTTATCAATCTAATCTCAATGTAGTAGTAATGTAATGGGTTAATGCTCAAGTGTGTTTATGACTTAAGCAATTAAAATATTTAACCATCTTCAGATTTTGTATATTAGAGTGTTTTAAATATGCACCTATATCAGGGATTATAATCAAACTGTCAAAAGCACATTATCAACAACATTGAGTGCATCTGATAGATCCAAATGTGACAAAAGTGGCAGCCAGTGGGGTTAATTAGAGAATATGTCATCAACTGTTGAAATGGCAGTATTCTCCTTTCCAAAAGTGACCTTTTTCTAACCATTATGCAAAATAATGATATTCCAAAAGCTGCAGGTAAGTGATTGGTAAAGAAGATTGGTAAAGTAGCCAACAACAAAAACTCCAAAACCTGTATGATTAACTAATTTTGGAAAACTCAGCATCCTCTTTCTCTTTTACTTACAGAATGTAGAAAGCCTGAAAAAATCCTGATGCTCGTGCTATATATCATACCAATTAAGTCAGACCTTCTGGGGGTCAGACCAAGGCATCAGAATTTTTTTTAAAAAAACCCCAGGTGATTTTAAATGTGTAGCTAACACTGATAACTGCTGCATGAGAGATTCTTGAGGCATATTTGTGATTAAAGAGGCTTAGGGATAGTGCAGTAAAATATCTGTTTTCTTTGTTGTCAGTTTGCAAAATAAAGTTGTTCATTCTTTGTGTATCAATTACAGTATCTCAAGTAATACTAGTCTTGCATTGATATATTCTGAGAATACGTCTTTAAATAATTTAAACATAACCTGAACTTTCCAAGTATACAAATCTGAAGGGTTAAACATCACATCTCATTGTTTTATTCCGTTTTCATTTTCTTGTTTATTAATGAGGTGAACATCTGTTCAAATGCTTCTTTAAAGGTCAGAAAGCTTTCAGTGTTGCTGCTTGTGGTTGTGGGTAATTCAAACAAGGGATTAGGAGAATAAGGTTCAATACATGGAAGAGAGGGAAGCTGGTGATCTGGGGAAATTAGTCATTTGGACACGTAGTCCTGGGTTTTTTACTGATATTAATGTGGCATTGTGCTTCTCCCATGAACATTTAGAAAGGCAGTGATGTTAAAGAGCTTGGTCTCATATTCATCTGTGTAGCCTGAAATATTAGCACAGTGCATGTCAGATTGTCCAAAAACATTTGGTGAATGAACTTGTAAATGCCATGGCATTCCTGGACCTCAGTATGGGTTCATGGATACTGCATTAGTTTGCCAGGGCTGCCATAACATAGTGCTACTGCCTGGGTGGCTTAAACAACACAATTCATTTTCCCACCGTTTTGGAGGCTAGAAGCTCAATATCAAGGTGTTGGTACAGTTGTTTTTTTTCTAATACTTTTCTTCTTGACTTATAGATGGCCATCTTCTTCCTGTGTCTTCCCATGTTCTTTTCTCTCAGTGTATCTGTGTTTTCATTTCCTCTACTTACAAGAATAACAGTCATATTGAATGGGCCCACCCCAGTGACCTCCTTTTAGTTTAACTAGCTCTTTAAATACTCTTTAAAGGTCCCAAATATAATCACATGCCGAGATGCTGGGGGTTAGGGCTTCTACATTCTACTTAGGAATTTTGAATGAAACACAGTTCAGCCTGTGACACTCTCTAGGCAATCATATTTCCAAGTGGTCTAAAGAGGTGGCTTTGGAGTTGCATACAAATTACCTTGAGTTGTGTATCTAGCCCGAACTAAAACCTTTTTCTTCCTCCCTATCAGTTTGTGTGTGTGTGTGTGTGTGTGTGTGTGCGCGCGCGCGCTGGATATGTGTGTCAGAGAGAGAGAGACACTGTTAGAAAGGAGTCTTCTAAATAAGTTAGATTATTGGAATATTCTAACAGGACCCTGGTCTGCACAGGCATTAATAAAGGTGAGAGACTGGTCATATTTCTCCTCTCCCATTTAGTTCTCTTGGAGAATTACATTTTCATCTGACAGTTTAGAACCTCTGAAAAGGTTCTGGGAGATAACCTGGCAAATGTAGGACTGATGATTGTCTTGCCTTAAGACTGACTACAGATATAGTTTGTTCTTAATGTTGCTTCCTCTATGCCATTTTAAAGAGGTAGAATTTAAGGCAAAAGGGCTTCAAAATACTGTGATAAATTCCTTACAAAGTAGAGATTATTATTATTTTTTTATTTTACTTTGGGCTCGGTTACATGTGCGCTTCCTGTATCCTGCAGGATTGTTGCATAAGTACATACATGCCATGGTGGTTTGCTGTCTGTATCCCCCAACTCCCCTTGCCTACATCAGGCATTTCTCCCAGTGTTATCCCTCCCCATCCTCCCCGCCCCCACCTCACCTAGCCCTGTGAGTGTTGTTCCTTTCCCTGTGCCCAAGTGTTCTCATTGTTCATCACCAGCCTATGAGTAAAAACATGTGGTGTTTGGTTTTCCATTCTTGTGTCAGTTTGCTGAGAATCATGGTTTCTCCATTCATCCATGTCTCTACAAAGGACAGGAACTCATCATTTTTTATGGCTACATGGTATTCCATGGTGTAGATGTGCCACATTTTCTTTGTCCAGTCTATCATAGATGGGCATTTGGGTTGGTTCCAGGTCTTTGCTATTGTAAACAGTGCCACAGTGAACATACGTGTGCATGTCTCTTTATAATAGAAAAAATTATAATCCTTTGGGTGTATACCCAGTAATGGGATTGCTGGGTTAAATAGAATTTCTGTTTCTAGGTCCTTGAGGAATTGTCACACTGTCTTCCACAGTGTTTGCACTAATTTACACTCCCACTGTAAGATTTATTGCTGAGGTAAAATGAGGAAACTGAGGCAAGTATAAGAAAATGAGAAGCTTATTTAGCTTCTGGGTGAGGTTCTGTGGTTTAGAGGGGGCTAAAGAAATCACGCTTGGCTGTTTAGGTTATGGGGTTTTATGGGGAGGGAAGGCGATTGATTGGCTATTGGGGAAACAAAGCAAAGGCAATTTTATTGGCTGTTAGGAAGTAGGAAGTACCTGAAACTAGTTGCTATTGGTAGGTGGGCGGGACTTTGGGTAAGTGGGCCTTGATTGGCTGTTGGGGAAACAAAGTGAAGGCAATTTTATTGGTTATTAAGAAGCAGGAAATGCCTGGAGCTAGTGGTTATGGGTAGGTGGGTGCGACCTTGGGTAGGTGGGCCTTGATTGACTGTTGGGGAAACAAAGTGAAGGCAATTTTACTGGCTACTAAGAAGCAGGAAATGCTTGGAGCTAGTGGTTATGGGTAGGCGGGCTTTCTGGGGGCATACAGAGCAGACTGCTACTGGGCAGGGTTTGATGGGGCTTTTTAAAAAAAAAAATTTCCCACAGGGTTTATCAACAGCAGGTTGGGGGTTGGATGCATAATTTAGTGCTGAATGTGGGCTTGGGTCTGGTATGCGGAGGCGGGTGCGGGGAAGCTGTGCGGTAAGGCCAGATAATGAGCTTGGCTGATGATGCAGTTATCAGGCGCGGAGAAAGATAGATGTGTCCCTTTAACCCTCTGCGAGGCAGCCGGCCTTACACCCAGCGACAGTGTAAAAGTGTTCCTTTTTCTCCACATCCTGTCCAGCATCTGTTGTCTCCAGATTTTTTAATGATCGCCATTCTAACTGGCATGAAATGTTATCTCAATGTGGTTTTGATTTGTATTTCTCTAATGACCAATGATGATGGGCATTTTTTCATATGTTTTGGGTGAAGGATATGAACAGACACTTTTCAAAAGAGATTATTTTCAGAACTCCACTTATTTCTCGAGCTATTGTTTGCTCACTGAGAATTCCAGAAGTGTTTTCTCCCATCTTAGTGTTTCTGGTCATTTCCATTTCCTTTGTATTACTGGGTTATTTTTACCTTAGTTTAAATGAAATAATTAAAAACAAAATACAAGAAAAGTCTGATAGAATAATATGTGGAACCACTCTTTTTCTTACTTATTGAGTTTTCTGTCCATTGGGAAGACATGTTGAATTGCTAATGTTTTCTTCTCATTTAGATTAAGAGATTTAGGACCTGTCAGTAGTTTCAGGTATTTTGTATCTTTCTTTGCAATTCTCAGTCACTTGAAGAGTGACTTACATTTTCATTTTCATTAAAGAGGAACAGAAGAGGTGGCAAATAATCCAGACCCCCCAACCCCATCTTGTGGGACTAAATTTCATAGTACAATAAAGAGATAACAATTGCAGTGTTTCATTAAATTTCATATATCGTAATTACCAGATTTATTTACTAGAAATTTAAACCTGTCATACTTACTGAAACTTAGTTGCCAATATGTATTTCATGCATTTTTTGTGACAAAAGAAACAAAAATACCTATAAGCTAAAGATTGCATAAAACATCATACTTAGGAAAATTGGAGAAGAAATCTATTCTATGTGTGATCTTGTTTTTCTCGCTACTAAGGCATGTAAGTGCAGTTAACATGTCTCTATAGTAAGGACAATTTCACTTCTTCTGTAGTAATATTTTTCTAACAATGAATATAGGTACTCTGAAGACAAACAATATCCCAGTTATATGTATCATTTATCTATTTATACTTTTATCTATTTACACTAGTTTAGTGAATTATACCTCAGCTGCCTATTTTAATGATTAGAAGCTACAGTGCATATTTTTGGGTATTTGGGGTGGGCTCTTTAGAAAAGTTTTACTTCTGGATCAACTTCTCAAGGTGATGATGCTTGATGAAATAATTCAAGTTAAAAATGTGTATATAATTGCATATTGAAGTTGTGATGACAAATAATTGTATTAATATATTAATAAAATAGATAGGTACAACACACCAAGGGCTTGGCAATTGATGTAACCAAGGTTGTAGGGAAAGATTGTTTCAAGGACTCTTGTATGATAGCTGGAACAAGGAAGTAGCACATAACTGGTATAATGAGGAGCTTTGACTTACTGAAGTATGAAAAAGAAACAGTTTGATCATCCCAGTAACTATACTATCTGTGTGCTGCAGAATTCCTGTTTTACTCTGGAGGATGGCTCTCTTAACAACAACCCCAATCAATCCTATAATTATCAGTCACTTTAGATTTTGTTATAATACTGAAGACTCAGTTACATTTATTCATACTAGTGGTTAGTCATAATCTCTGTGCTGGCTCATTGTTGATAGCCCTACAGTAGCACATTTGACACCCAGGGAAGGTAGTTTTGTTTGTTTGCTTGCTTTATCATTTCTTTCTTCCATACACAAAAACCATATTCAGTAATAATCATAAAATAAAATAAATAATATTATTGGTCAGGAAATAAGTAAGATTTACTATTTGGCTTCATATATATAATCATGCTGGTAAAATTTTTAACTAAAAATAACTATAAAAGTACAAAAAGGAAAAAAACTAATGGTTTAATACTGTTAAATTATACTGATAAATCTTTTGAAAAAGGAGAAAAAACTTGTATCTTAATATTGGGTTGTCACAGCAATGAATAATAAAATTACAGTTTCTGTTTTAAGACAGTTTTATAAATTTTTCAATGATTTTGTGGTAATTGTTCTCTTTTTTGGACATATATGTTCAACAGACAGCATATATAGATTCAATCCATCTTTACTTGCACTTCATTAACACTTTTAATTAATTTTAATTTTTTAAAAAGTTTCATTTTCATTAAGCAACAGATATTTCAATTATTAGAAAAAGTTTTAAACATAAGGATACACCTGACGGATTTGTAAAAATGTTATTCATCATAAATTCTTGAAATTTCAACATGTATTTAATTCCAGGATTAATTGTATTAGCTTTCAAATGTCTGTGCAATGAAAAAAAAATAAACACAGTCAAAATCCTCCAAACAGTCACAGAGCATGGCAGAATTGAATTAACTCAGGTTGTATCTCTTTGCCTTTATGATCCTTGTGCTTTTAACTGTTTTAACTTGGAAATGCATTGTCCTTCGTGGATTGGACTTACAAACTACACCCAAAGTAAGCTTGAATTATATTGAATTATTTACATCCTTTTGCAAACTTACTCTATAAAGAAACATATGTGACATTCTTGTGTGTTGGAACATTTACTGTATGACTGAACGTTTCCCCAAATTAACTGATGTACGTGTTATTTTTAGTTAAGGAAAAATAATAACGTTCTAATTTGAATATTACACATATATTATTCAAACTCACCTATAATTGAAACAAATGTAAAATCAGAGCAAAACATTTTGTTTCATTGTATTTTGTTTTCAGAAAAGAGCATTGATCACTGATATTATTGCTGATATATGCTGAATATCTATCTTGCATGCACCCAGGGCAGTCCTCTTCCATGTGCTCTACTTTTGGCCCTACTGTCAGCAAACAATATTTTATGGGTCTTTCATATTTCTGATTGCTTATAAGTGGCGGCACTGACTGTCTTTGTCCTAGACCGTCTTTCCACAAATGTTTCTATTGAGAACAGTCTTAGAAGATAGAGATAGTGTCTTCCTCCAGATTAAAGGGCAGATGTGCTTACTGTCCAGTATATTAAATATAGTGTCTTCCTCCACAGCAAAGATAAGCGTAATGTCAATCAAAAAAAATGGAAGTTCGCTAACTCCAGGGTTCTCTTCTGTAACACAACCCCCTTCATGGGCAAACATCGCTTAGTCTTCTCATCATACTGTGGAAATTGGGGCCCAGGAAACTGACATAGATGCTGATATTTTGGCTACTGCAATTGCTATGAGTAATAAAGTTCTGTATTTCTGACCTAGGAGTCTCATGTCTTCCTCCAGCATCCATGAAATTCTATCAGGCTAACTTGCTACCTTACAAATAGGGTAAAATCTCACTTAGCATATAATATGATTCTATTATAAATATTTTGAAGATAAATTAACCTGTTAAATGTACAAAGGAATGTAGATGACTTTAAAAAAATGAGTGAAAGGCTTTCTTGATTTCTTAGATGGATTATATATAAAATGCTTTGGTCCTTAAATGTTACCTGCATGATAATCGGGGCCATCCGTTTGTTGACATGGTGACAAGAAGCATGTCAGGACAAAAACAAGGGACATTGAAGAGTCATGCAAGAAACAAAGAGTAAGCAAGTGTTAGATATGTTCCACAAGAAAGTAGTGGCTTATTGGAAGGGATGCAGCTGCAGTTTAATGTGACTAGCTAAACAGGAAATGTCATAAGGAAGCTGAGTGAGAGGCAGAGGGCAGAAGTTAAAAAAGAATGATGGCAAAAGAAGATAAAGTAGCTGAAGGCTGGCTTAGAGGAGGTAGTTCTGGCACAACCTGATGACCTTTGTCAGGTCCCCAGTCTTTTAAACCTGCTAAGAGGACACATGGGCAATTCTACATCTTAACCTGCCATCTCAGATCTGAAATCTGCAGGCATAGTATACTATTTAGAACTATTTAGTATAGAACTTGCTTTCTATTTCCTTTCTTCACATATATATATTTTTCGGATTACTCCCTTTCAAATTTGAACATTTAAAGAGGGAAATCAATTAAAATCGGTTTCTTTCACTTTTCCACCTTGAGAGATTGTTGTAGATGGGTTTTGTTTGTTTGCTTTCTTTTATTTTAATTTGCTGTTCATGATCTCCATTAAACTCATTTAGAGACTCCTTTTCCCTGGTTACTAATCCCTTTAGAACTGATGGCTATTTTACAAGTACTAATATAATCATTATTATGCACTGGCATGTTCTTAGGGAGACAGAGTATGAAACAGAAAATATCTACATCTTTTCCCTGGAGGAAACTCTAAAAGGACCATGATAGGTCCTTTTCACTCTAAAAAGACCATATTAATGTTGCAGACTATAGGGAATATATTATCTGCAGACTTTTAAAAATCATATAGATATTACTAGATTGACGGCATATTACATTAAAGTTTAAAAATTGTAATTTAGACTAGAATTCTATAATTATTAAAAATGTAAAAATTTACGTGAGACCAGTCGAAAATGATTTCTTATTCTTGGTTTTTAGAGTTAACTTAAAACTGTTAGGGAAAACACTAGATTGAGAGACTAAGACTATCTGGGCATGCAATTCCATGTTTATTCAGTACCTACTAGGTTCTAAGTTGGGAGTTTATGCTATGGATCAGAGACCTATTAAGCAGCAGGACCTGCCCTATAGCCGTAAAAAAGGATGATTTCATGTCCTTTGCAGGGACATGGATGAAGCTGGAAACCATCACTCAACAAGCTGACACAAGAACAGAAAACCAAACACCGCATGTTCTCACTCATAAGTGGATGCTGAACAATGAGAACACAGACACAAGGAGGGGAATATCACATATGGGTGCCTGTCAGTGGGGGTGGAGGGGCTAGAGGAGGGATAGTAGGGTGTGAGGGTATGGGGGAGGGATAACATTAGGAAAAATGCCTAATGTAGATGACGAGGGGAATGGATGCAGCAAACCACTGTGGCATGTGTATGCCTACATAACAAACCTGCAAGAGCTACACATGTACCCCAGAACATAAAGTATAATAATAATAATTATAATATTAATAAGAAACTTGGCATGAGTATGAATTTCTTGAAAGATATTTCCCACATTTTAGGAAGGAAACAAATTTTAAATAATAATTCTAAATAAAAAAATATAATACTGTCTCCTTTTAAAATGTGGGTATACTTTTGTTCATTATTGGCAACATAAATGCTGGTTTTAACCAGATAAGCCTCTTGAATAAAACAATTAGCTTTAGCTATTTTGTGCAATAAGCTACATTTTGGAGACAACTTATGGAAATGACCAATGTTTATCAGTACATGCTCTGAAAAACAGCTCAGGATGAGGAATCTCATTAAAGAGGCAACTTCATGTCTTGAGACTGTACCTAATCACATCCTATCAGTCACGGTTTCAGATATGAAACTAGAGCATGTGAGTGGGAATGAAATGAAACTTTTCTCCTTTGTGAGCAAGTGTCAGCACAAATGAGCAAGGCCAAATGCTTTTCAGGAGGCTCAAGCTGGGCCCATGCAGTGAGAGGCTCTGCATACTACTGCTTTTATTTCCACCCCACCCCTGCCCCCAACCTTTATTTAAACTACCTTTTATTTCCACCCCGCCCCTGCCCCCAACCTTTATTTAAATTACCTTTTATTTTCAGATATTTGCTTGCATTTTCTCTACCAGAGTTTATCAAGTTTATCAAAAAGAGGAAATCAACGCTTGCTTGTTATGAGAAAGTGAGAAATGATTGGATAAGATGAAAATCTAAAAATTCAATTTTTAAAATCATCAGATAAAAAATTATTGAAAAAATCATGGAGGCCAAAACCAAAACATTTTGAAGAGTATATCTGAAGGGTATTTACCACCCCTAACTTCTCTCTTTATTGAAAGCGCTCGACTTTACCAGGTGATATTTATGATGGATAGATTTGTAACTATCAAATGTTGAGCTATTTGCGCCATTTCCAAAGGAGTTAACATTGCTGTAGATACTTTGATTGTGTTTATTTGCTGGTTATGTGCCAACCAAGGACAGAGGCTATGTTCTACTTCTAGTGACCATCAAAGAAAAAATGTAATAGAGTCTCCCGTAGTCACTCCAAAGTGCTTGCTGAATGAACTCGTTTGCGTGTAAAGAAGTGGGAAGGGAAGTTTATAAAGAATTCTACAAAATGGTTTCTAAATGCATCTTTTTGTTAGATGACCTTATATGTGTTATATAATTATAATGTACTTATGTTTTTTCTTTAACTACTGGACCTGGAAATCTTTTCAGGACAGTAACTGCACTTTTTTCATTTTTGGTAATCCCCCAAACCAGCACAGTGCTAGAAACATCACAGATGCGCAACAAATGTTTATTGTTTTATGTAATTACCTGTGGCTATTAATTCTTGCTATGAGCAACAGGAGACCCTCCTCTCATACAAAGTTAAAGAAAAAACATCAAGTCTTTACCAAGGGACATTTAAAAAGAAAAACTAAAAATTTGAATAAATGAAGAACATTATGTTCCTGAATTGAAGAGATTGAATATCTTTTTTTTCTTTTTTGAGACAGAGTCTCGCTCTGTCACCAGGCGCCAGGCTGGAGTGCAGTGGTGTGATTTTGGCTCACTGCAACCTCCGCCTCCCGGGTTCAAGCCATTCTCCTGCCTCAGCCTCCCAAGTAGCTGGGACTACAGGCTCACGCCACCACACCCAGCTAATTTTTATATTTTTTGGTAGAGATGGGGTTTCACCATGTTGGCCAGGATGGTCTGAATCTCCTGAGCTCATGATCCGCCTGTCTTGGCCTCCCAAAATGTTGGGATTACAGGCATGAGGCACTGCACCCAGCCGAGATTGAATATCTTAATATTCAAACCAATTTTAATGTTGAATGTAATTCAGTAAGAATCTCAATGAGAAGACAGATAGATAGGTAGATAGGTAGTTACATGATAGAGATGTCAATACATTTTGGAAACTTATAACATAATTTCAAGTTTATTCTGACAAAAATAGTCATTTTGGGGAAAACATCATTGTAAGTGGGAAATGTGCTACCAAATATAAAAATTAAAAATCTTCATTAATTAGAAACGTGGTTCTGAGATAAGATGTACCAGCTCAAAGAGATAAGAATAGATAGCTTAGAAATAGACAAGGCATATGTAGAAAATTAGTGTATGACAAACATGATATCATAAAACATTTGGGAGAAGAATTACTCATTACTATGCTAAAATATATGTATATAGTTAAATGATTGCTCATCAGTGATGCTGCTTTATAAAAATGTATTAGAGAGATATTAAAATGTTAAATGGAAGATATAAATCTATTAGGAAAAAGAAAGACAATATGAAAGGTTCTTTTATTGATGTTGAGATGGGAAATTAAATTCTACATATAAAAGGAATGTAAGAACACTCGAAGGAAAAGAATTCTGTGTTATTCCAATTCAAAGAAAAAGCAGGGTAAATCAGAAAACATATTTGTAACATATACTTCAATTTTTTTGTCTTTTATATATAAAGATTTACTAGAGAAAACTCACTGAATCTACCCATTAAGGTGAGCAAAGGGCATCATGGCAGAGAGTGCCAGCTGGCCAACAAAATTGCCCTCTTTTTCTTCAGTAGTGACTGAAATGTAGTCTGGCTCATGGGTAGACTCATTACCAGCCTACTTCATGGCCACATATCTAAGTCATTTCCAGTAGAATAGAAACAGAAATGATATGCCACTTCAAGGTCAGGGCTTTTCAGAGTGTCCACATACTGCACATTCCCCTGTTTCCTTCTCTCCTATTCTGCCTGTGTGGTATGACTCAATCTTAATATTAAAGCTTTAGGGGGTTGCCGGGTCTGAGTCTCTCAAACATCTTGTGTCACCTGCCAACTTAACCCCTGTTGGACAGGATGATAAATTAACCTCTATTTATTTTAGACTTTACTCAATATTAGCTCACCCTAATATACAATACTTAAAATAAGAAATCCAAATGACTAAAATACATTTGTTTTCATTAAAAACCAAGAAAAATTAAAACAGTGAGACACAATTTTTGTCTACCAAGCAATTATTGCAAATATAGGAAACAACAAATGCAAAAAAGTTTATTTTTAGTAAAGGTTCAGGGAAACTACAATTCTCATATAATTACTGAGAATACATGCTGGTCTCAATTCTTCCAAAGTAATTTTGTGATATATATATATTTTAAAGAGTCTTGAACAAATCACATATTTTAACTTAATGACTTGTCTTCAATAAATTTATTCTAAGTAAACAGTACTAATAAAGATGTATGTGCAAAGATGTTCTCTGCAATGTTTCTTATAATAAAACATTTGGAAGCAAAATTAATACTCACAAATAATAAGATGAATAACAATTTAGTGTATTTATATCGTAGATTATTTAGACCCATTCAAATTGTGTTTAGGAAAATTTTAAAATTACGTTTAAATAATCATATCATAATGGTTAGTATAAAAAATCAGCACAATAAAATATAGAATATGTTATCTAATATATGGAGGGAACACCAGAACTGTATATATTTATAAATATAGAAAATTTAATTACACAAATTCATATATTTGAAAGGATATGTGCCAAAATATTGTGTTTAATACAAGTGATTTCTATAATCTTCCCTTTACCTTTCCATAATTCTTTCTTGAATTCTCACAGTAAGTATGTATTGGTTTATAATTAGAAAAGAAGCAATTTTGAAAAGAGAAAACAGGCTGTCAAAAAAACAAATAGATGTGTGAATTTATATTTGTCAAGGTAGCAATCATTATAGCAATTGATTTAAAATTGCTGCTTTTTAGAGGACTCTGTTAGCTTTATTTATTTTTGTTCTCTGGTTATAAAACATTTTATAGTTTTAGAGTTTCCCAGATGTAGCATTCTCTACAGAGTCGTACAAAGTTGACATTTTGAATATCACATGTTTTTAAAAAACTTCTTATTAGCATATAACATACATACAGAAAAATGCACATATTTCAAATGTGTAGTTTTATGAATATTCACAATTGAGAGAACCCAGGTTAACCCATACAAAGAAACATCACATCATTAGCACCCAGAATACTTATGTTCCATTCTAGTCACTTACACCCAAGGTAACTGCCTAGACTAATTTTGTATATATGCTGAAGGGAATGAAATGACATAGTATGTTTTCTGTTGTGTCTTGCTTCTATCACTTAACCTTATTTGTATAAAATTTATCCATTTTGTAGCATATATTTTTAGATTATACATTCTCACTGCTGTGTGGGATTCCACTGTGAGAGTACATTCCAATTTACTTGTATATTCTATTCTTGATAGGCATATGAATAGTTCTGAGTTTTAGCTGTGATGAATAGAGACTGTAACATTCCGGTACATGTCTGCTAGTGAGCACATGTATGCAATTTAGTTAAATCTGTATCTAGGAGTGTAATTGCTAGATAATAGGGAATGTATATGATGAGCTTTAGTAGATATTGCCAAACGTTTTTCCAAAGTTGTTTAATCATTTATATTTTCATCAGCAGGGCATGAGTTTTAATTACTCTACACTCTCACAAACACTTAGAATGATCTATTTTTTCCCTCTTTTTTTAGTCCTTCTGGTAGTGGTGATATGTATGGTATTGATATCTTAACAATAGTAAGTCTCCCATTCAATTAATGTGGAGTATTTCTCAATTTATTCATATCTTCTTTAAATTTTTCTCAATAATACATATTAGTTTAGAGTGAATACATACTAGTTTACAGAAGTACACTAGATTTTTCTTTAGATGTATTCCTAACCCCTTGTGTTATTTGACACCACTGTAGGTGGCATATATTGTTTTTTAAATTTTCTTTTCTATTTGTTTAAAGTGTTCTTGGGTGCTCTATCCTAAGAATTCTAGCTGCCTTGCTATCCCCAGACTTTCTTCCCAACCCAGAGAGTTCTCTCTACTTATCCTGTTTCTTCCTCCTTGCGTGATGGCCTGGACACTTTCTCAAAACACTATGCTGGAACAAGCTTATGTCTTGCCTCCTTCAGTGCCTGTTCCTCACAGATCATAACCTTTCATTTCCTGACATCCAGTTCCTTGAAAACCATTTTTTCATGTATTTTATTGTGTGTGGGGAGCTGGGAGTGGGTGCTTATTTTAGGCAGAAGTACAAATCTTGTTCTTTTCCTCCATCTTGGCCAAAAAAACCCCATAAGAAATAAAGTCTATAAGTGTTTATTATTGGTTTTAAAATAATATGGGTATATTTTAGTACTTTTTATATGAATGTCAAGTTTTACATACATGTAATTTTTAATAACATTCTTAGCTATGGCGTCCCTATTTTGAAAAGTTAACACAGTTTGAAAATAGGTTAGCATATTATAAGATTTTTTTCAATGCTCTCTTTTGAAACATTAGCAGAGGAAGCAATAGGGTAGCCATATAGAGACTGTAGAATAACAACTGGGGTTTCTGTCACTGGTAAACAGAGGTAGTAAATAGACTGCCATTTGTTGCTTCAGTGAAGATTATAGGTTATATGGGAAGCCTATAGAAGCAGAAAGGTGGCGGAGTTGTAGAGTTAGAAATGTAAGAGCTAAAAGAGCCCTGGTCAATTAAAAAATATACAACAGAACAAGACCATTTTTTCTAAGTTTAAGGGAAGAAGCCTCACCTATTTAATTGAGCAAAACTTGACCCTTTGGACGTTCCAGTGGCACTAATTCCCACTTAAGCTGTCATACTCTTTTAGGATTCTTCCCAAATTATGTCATTTTTCAAAACACATCTACTTTGCTCTCTTCTTGGGCTTACGTCAGTCACAGAAGACTCCAGCTTCAATCTGTTCTGCAGAGAAGTTAATTTGGAAGCCACAATTATAAACTCTTCAGTCCACCCTGTACCCAGCACTTACTGTTACCTGACATTATGTCAGTTTCATTCTGTTAGTCTCTTGAAGCATCTGAATTTATGGCTCCTCTTACCTGTACCCAGCTGTATATAAAGGGCTTTCACATGTGATGTTAAGACAACAATCCTAAAAGGCAGGAAACTGAAGTTTAAAATTTTACGTTATACAGTCAAATGAAGATGTGAAAATCAATCTCTCTTTATTTTCACATATAATCCCTTTTCACACAGTCATTTTATTCTCTCCTGTTCTTGTGGTGATGGTGGGGACAGGGCACACAAGGAATGTCAAGCATCCAAAATATGAGGTGGCAACTGCCTTTTGCCTGAAGTTGAACACCTGCAGTCTGGAAGAGAGAGGCAATGCAATTCTAACCGGCTTTGCAGATCCAAATCTAAAAGTGAAGGCAAAGTCACATAACAAATTTAGGTATCAACTCTAAGTCAAAACAGTGAATAAAAGTGTATGTGCTACATTCAGGCAATCCTGAGTTCTAGTCAGTCATATCTCTTGCACTTACTAGTGGTTCAACCTTGGGCAGGTAACTACAATTTCTGAGCCCCAGTATTCTACTCTGTCAGATGCAGATAATAATACTCATACCAGTGATGTGCTGGTAAATAATTAAGAGTTGACTCTTTCAGGAAAATGTTTGCATATTTATACCTATTTAACATTATTATAAAATTTTCGATAGACACTTTACAAATAACATATGCAATACTATATTTTGCAAAATGTATCCAACCATAGTAATTTCCATGTGATTTGCCATTTCTGTATAAATCCACTATCATTTTATAGTCCAACACATCATCACAATATGTACTATAAAGAAATGCTTGATTACTATCCAATTCAGCAAAGAAATTATTCGTGTCATTGACAAGTGAATGTAGTTCTGATGTGAATATTGGTTGATGGTTTTATTTATGTTAATAAGACAAAAATGAAACAGTGAAGACATGCTGGAATTTCACTTATTCATCAATGATGTGAATAAATTCTTTATTGAATCTAATAATAGTTATCAAATACTGAAAGAATGTTTTCTAAATTTTTTGTCCTATTCATGGTATAATAGCTACTGAAACTTAGAAGCAAGAAATGGTCAGCTGTTTCCTGTTTTAATGAAAAGTAGGCTAATGTGTTTCAAGCTATTTTTAGTATGGCTGGTCTCTATGATATAAAGACTTTCATCATGGTCAATTTGATGCTCCCTATATGATGTCACTAAACACAGAGTTGGGAAGAGAAGTGCAGTAGCACACCATTGCATGTTTCCACTACATAGATACAAAAAGTATAAAGAGACTCAAGAGCATAATTTATGTAAAATGTCCTAAAATAATTAGGAAGTATTGGTTTTAGAAATTTATTACCTGTGTTCTTAATGCAATTTATTTTTAATGTGAGTTGATACAACTTAATTTTTAATAAGGATGTTTACTAACAAGCTCAAAAAGTTCTGAAAATATAACAATCAACTCTCACAAGCTGGTGTGAGCTGGCTCTGTCACAGTCTTGCTTCACTACAGGACAGTTAAGATGCTCAGAAATTGCATAGGTAAAGTTCCTGATGTATAGAACTTGCTAAATAAAGGGTATAAGCTGCACAGTCTCCCCCATATCCCACTAAGGAAGATAGGCTCACCAGAAATATTTTTACTTTGTTGTTTTAAAAAAGGTATCATATTGTGGAAAGATATCTAGGGTCAGGATTCAGTATTTACTATTACTAAGGTTTACTATTCTAAGCCTGCTTCTTCATCAGTAACTGAGGGTAATTATTTTGTATGTATCATAAGGCTGTTGTGCATATTAAATAAAATAATGTCCACAAAGTTCCTAGAACAGCACCTCTTAAGTATAAAGTGCTAAGTTTAAAAAGTTATAAGGCAGAAAGTTTATATCTAATTTTGAAAGATTTTTCATGGTTTGACAAAGGTCTTATTGATCCTTTCTGGGTCTATGTGTACTCACTCTGTTATAATTCATCTTCAAAGCACTAAAAGCATCATCCATCCCCCTTCCTGCAACATTTGAATGTACTTATCACACATTGTGAGGTTTTTGGTAAAGCAGAGGAAACAACAATATGAACAAGTCAGTATCCACTCTTGGATCATTCCCCCAAACTGTGTGAACAGTATATTACCCCCATTACAATGCTGTGAAGCATAGGTTTATTATTTAAAGTGATTTAAAGTTCGATTTGGCTTAGAGAATTTTTGAGAATTACATGATACTCCTTGAGAATATTGAAAAACAGTCCAGGTGTCGCAATATAGGAAAGGAAATTACTAACAGGAGCTTAAGCAAAGTGCTAATAAGAGAAAGTGGGCTGAGTGCTTAGTGGCAGTAGCCTGATAGAGCAAGGCTGGCAATGAACCTAAGCCCCTAAAGGGCTTGTACTGAAGAAAACAGATAGCAGAGGGAACCTGGAGTGACTTTCTTCCCCACATGGGGCTATGTGTGGCGTGAATTGGGAAAGGAAGACCCTGTAGAAAGAGTAAGGGGAGAGAAAGAAATGCAGTGTTCTTTCCCTTCCCCAGAGGTCATTTTGCATGGGTTCTGGAGCTTTCAGAATAATTAAGGAGGTGAGCATAGAGCTAGAAGCCTGTAGAGTTGTAGATTTTCCAAATCTGATTGTAAGAGAGCTGGAACTTCTTCATTAAAATTTAAAAAATTAGAGGTTTTGTTGGTGGAGCAGAGATCAAGGAACTTGAAGTAGGAAGATCTTTCATGTCTGCAAGCATTATAAATAAAGTCAAAGTTGTATAATGGTCTTAAGGGATCAGACAAGGTTTGTCAGCCTCCTACATCATTCATTGAGAGCCTAGTTTAGTTTATGGGTGGGATTATACTATAATCAGTTTTGTTGATGGGCTGAGCTCAGCAGTCCACACTTTATTTTTCTCTTTCCTTGCTTTGAAATAGGTTCCATAAGATCTGTCAGCACTTGGCTAATGTTATAACTTTAGGTATAAAAAAACAGATTCATTTTTAGTAAAATCTCAGGCTACTTTAAATATATTCTAAGATTATTCCCTTTTTAGAGCCCAGGTTTGATTCATAGATTGGAGAACAGCAGTAAAGATGAAGGTGGGTTTTATTTGACTTTCATCTTTCTCCTCTTTCTCTTCCATGTACTATACTATTCCTCTAGCTTCTCCAAGTTTGAGAGAGGAGAGGCAGGAAAGAGGAGAAAGAAGAAGGAAAGGAGTAATGTCTTCTTATTTAGCCAGTGTGGCTTGTGACTCCTTCTTGGGGACTGGCATATCGTGGTAGGTAAAAAAATACCCAGTCTTCCACAGAGCATCTCTCTAGATATCTCCTTCTGAGAACCTCCATACTGCATTCTTCCCCAATATGGGTGTTATTTTCTCTGGCTGATTTCCTGATCTCTTGCCTCCTGTAGCACTTCTTCACCTTTTCTCCTGGTGTCCTCTCCCTGACAAAATGCTTTCCCAGATGGAGTCTTTCCAAATGACTTGGGTCAAGCTAAGTGCTGTGGCATCTACTTGACTCCCCAGATGAAAAGCAGTTGACAGTCTTGATATGTACAGGTAGTCTTAATATTCTTGGATGCATATCTCAAGTTCTCTCAATATCCCTTGTGCTCTATTCTGAATAATTCAGAAGAATATAAAAATTTCTAAAGCTCAGTAGCCATTTAGCTAGGGCAGTTGCAATAGGGGCTGTCTCCCTGGGTGCAGATAATAAGGAGAAACATTTGGTGTAAAAATTTTAAAACAGTAATAAAACTGACCAAAAGTCAGTTTTTAAAATTATTATTAGGCACTTGACAATTCTAAAGAGTATCAGTGATAAAATATTCCTTGTGAAAAAATATTTTGTTAGTCTAAGTTCTTTTTGAGTATTAATAATACATAATAGGCTTCAAATTAGCATATTGTTATTACTTATCCTTCAGCAAAGGATTCCATAAGGACATTAATTTGGAAAATTCTTACTTACACAGTTGCCACCTGACAGTCTCAGCTTCAGGGATTCATACTTGTGAGTAACTTCCTAATAGTATGTAATGGTTCACACTCACTTCAAGTGTAGTTTGTGTCTCCAGCTCCTGTGGTACTACAAATTCCTACATTTAAATGATAGATTATAGCACAGTGATCATAGTAGCAAAGAAACAGAACACAAGTTACTTCATTCCTGTCATTCATTGTGACCTCTTGGATTTGTATTTGTGTTTAAAATTTAAAACAGTGAAACAGGTACAAACTGCAAGGGCAATATTTTTGTTTGGTAAATATAAATTTTGGTTTACTCATGAAACACTTCATTAATTTTATTAACTTTAAGGCTTGGCACAGTGGCTCATGCCTGTAATCGTAGCGCTTTGGGAGGCTAGAAGGGTGGATCACTTGAGGTAGGGAGGTCAAGACCATTCTGACCTATATGCTGAAATCCCATCTCTACTGAAAATACAAAAATTAGCTGGATGTGATGGCACACACCTACAGTCCCAGATGCTCAGAAAGCTGAGAAACGAGAATTGCTTGAACCCAGGATGCAGAGGTTGAAGCGAGCTGAGATTGCACCACTGCACTGCAGTCTGAGCAACAGAGAGAGATTTCACCTTAAAAACAAAACAAAACAAAAAACATTTTATTAATTTTGAATAATATTTTTAAAATAGAAACATTCTTTTAAAAAGTATTTGTGCTCTTGTTATTTAATTGTGCTAAATTGTAATTGTAATGTTATTCATTACTGTGACAAATCAATCTAAAGATAGAATTTTATCCCCCCCCCAACAAATGTAATTAAAATGTTCGTTTGCTGTATCTTTCTTTTTTGTACTATAATATTAATTTTGGCCACGTGGTGGCTCACGCCTGTAATCCCAACACTTTGGGAGGCCAGGGTGGGCAGATGACTTGAGGTCAGGAGCTTAAGACCAGCCTGGCCAACATGCTGAAATCCCATCTCTACTAAAAATACAAAAATTAGCCAGGTGAGGTGTCACTTGCCTGCAGTCCCAGCTACTCAAGAGGCTAAGGCACAAGAATCACTTGAACCTAGGAGACAGAGGTTGCAGTTAGCAGAGATCACACCACTGCACTCCAGCCTGAGCAACAGAGAGAGACTTTGTCACAAAAATAAAACAAAACAAAAACTACCTTGTTAACTTGGAATATTTTTAAAATAGAAACATTCTTTTGAAAAATTACTCGTGCTCCTGTTCACAATAGCAAAGGCTTGGAACCAACCAAAATGCCCATCAGTGATAGACCGAATAAAGAAAATATGGCACATATACACCATGGAATACTATGCAGTCATAAAAAAGGATGAGTTCATGTCCTTTGCAGGGACATAGATAAAGCTGGAAACCATCATTCTCAGCAAACTAACACAAGAACAGAAACCAAATACTGCATGTTCCCACTCGTAAGCAGGAGGTGAACAATGAAGGCACGTGGACACAGGAAGGGGAATATCACATACCACAATTTGTCAGGGGGTTGGGGGCTAAGGGAGGGATAGCATTAGGAGAAATACCTAATGTAGATGATGGGTTGATGGGTACAGCAAACCACCATGGCACGTCTATACCTCTGTAACAAACCTGCACATTCTGCACATGTATGTCAGAACTTAAAAGTATAATTTAAAAAAAAACTTGTGCTCTTAGTTGTTATTTAATTGTGCTGAATTGTAATGTTAGTCATTACTGTGACAAATCAGTATATAGATAGAATTTTACTGTATACATTAATTAAAATATTCATTTGTTGTATCTTTCTTTTTTGTACTATAATATTAATTTTGGCCGTGTGTGGCTGGGCAAATATAGGTGGCTCATGCCTATAATCCCAGCACTTTGAGAGGCCCAGGTGGGCAGATCACCTGAGGTCAGGAGTTTGAGACCAGCCTGGCCAACATGGTGAAACCCCATCTCTATTAAAAATACAAAAATGTAGCCAGGTGTGGTGGTGTGTACCTGTTGTCCTATCAACTTGGGAAGCTGAGGTGAGAGAATTGCTTGAACCTGGGAGGCAGAGGTTGCAGTGAGCTGAGATCAGGCCACTGTATGTCAGCCTGAATGACAGAACAAGACTCCTTCTCAAATAATAATAATAATAAAAATTTCATTGTTGCTGGGTGTGTAATACCGGCACTTTGGGAGGCTGAGGGGGGCGGATCACAAGGTCAATAGATTGAGACCATTCTGGCCAACGTGGTGAAACCCCATCTCTACTAAAAATGCAAAAATTAGCTGGGCGTGGTTGCATGCGCCTTTAGTCTCAGCTACTTGGGAGGCTGAGGCAGGATAATTGCTTGAACCTGGGAGGTGGAGGTTGCAGTGAGCCGAGATCGCGCCACTGCACTCCAGCCTGGCACCTGGTGACAGAGCAAGACTCTGTCTCCAAAAAAAAAAAAAATTTATTGTTACTTTTTTAGTTACTTTTTCAACTGACATAAATATATATATGAAGCTCAATAAATATTTTTTTTACACTCCACTTATTTTCTGGCTAATGTTATTGTTTCATTTTAGTGCTATTATTGATGTTTAAATACTATCCGTAATTAACTATAGAGGTTTGCCATTAAGCTGGGGCTAAGATACCAGTCTCCCTACTTAGTAAACACCTTTCCCAGTCTAAAAAGTTCTCTTGAGGCCTCTCCCTTGGCTCACCATTATTCCAAACTGTTTAGTATTTGAGATTTAAAAGAAAGATTACAGTAACTAGAATGTTTACCTCATACTTATTTATATTATTTATAAATTCCTTTCTAAAATTCCTTTACGCTTTCAGTAAATATATTTGTATGTGCTTGTGCAGGCTGGAGTATTAATCTAATGGAGATCAAGGGAATGTGGTGGCAAGAAGGGGGTCATTTCTGATCCATTCCTTTCTGAGCTTCTGTTCATAGAGGGGAAGATGGGGTAGTTGCGTAACAGGGCACTATGGCTTTGCATAAGGGTTGATAGGCCATGCTAGAGAGCACCTGCAGGGGAGCAAGCACAGCAGGATGACCTACCAGTTGGACAAAGATGTTCCAGAAAATTTCTAGGCTGAAGACTGAGACCAAACTTCCAATTTCTTTGTCAGTTAGGAATGCCTGCACATTTGAAAAGGTAGCAAGAAACCCCAAAGGAGTTCCTGGATTACAATTCTATTCTATAAGTGTTTGCAATTTGTGGTATGCCAGAAAAGGACAGGACTGGGTTCAATGTAATAGATACTCCCTGGTGTGCTATATATCCCCAAGGCAGGCCATTCATTCTCATTGTTTTGTGTCCGCAAGAGTTAGCACAGAGGTGAAATTCAATTCTGACGTATTTCTTACTATAGCCCCAAAGCTCTCCGCCCAGTTCCAATTAGCCTCTCACTGAATGTGTGATGTATTTCAACATCTTCACACTGTTATTAAATGATTTTCATTCTCTAAATTTGAACTCAAATGCCACTTCCTTGATTAAATATATCATAACCTCCTAAATTAACTATGTTTTCATCTGTCTACCTATGATATTCTGGTTTCACTTCTTTTATCATTTTATTTAATTTTGAATTGTACTTGATTTGTTTTCACAGCTATTATCTTGACAGACTTTAAACGCTTTGAAGTTTAGAGTTCATGTTCTATGTACTTTCAAACCTGTATCTATCTACCTTTCCCTTCAGGGTTTAATGAAACACATGAAAAAAAAAAAAAAAAAAAAAAAAAAAAAACCTCCTCTAGTAGTTACACAATAAACATATTTCGAGAATAATTTAGTTAAATGCTAAAATAATGACCATGTTGATAGAGTGGTAATCAAATACCATTACATAGTAATCAAATACCAAGTTTCTAAAAAAACTAACCAGTTTCTGGTTTTTAATTGAATACCTGTTATGCTCTATATCATTTTAGTAACAGTAAATATTTCAACAGTAAGCATAATATAGTAAATATTTCACAGAAGATGTGAAAGCTTTGCCTAACTGCTTTGAGAGTTAGAAATATAATTGCCAGCTGTATTGGAACAATTAGGGAAAGAGAGTGACTTAGTTCATTTTGGGCTGCTATAAGAGGACACCTGAGACCAGGTAACTTATAAAGAAGAGAAACTTTTCTCTTATAGTTCTGGAGGCTCAGAAGTCCAAAATCAAGGTACAGGCATCTGGGGAGGACCTTCTTGTTGTATTATATTATGGTAAAGGTATCACATGGGAGAAAGAGAACACCTACTTCCAAAAATATGAACCCATAGTTGCAGTAATGGCATGAATCCATTCAAGTATATGGTCCCTCCACGACCCAAGCACATTCCATTTGGCCCCACCTCCCAACAACATTGCATTGGGGATCAAGTTTCCAACAAATAAATTGTTTGGGGGGACACATCATAGCAGAGAGGTACTGTTCTTTGCTATGAGATTTCTGTGATCAGTCTCACTAGGATTGATCTAATGAATCTAGGCACAAGCCAGGGTCAAGATTCCTAAAATGAAATTGTCATACAAAGGATGCAACTAGGAGTTAGAAACCCACCCAGGTTTAGAGACATCAAGGGAAGGAGATCCGAGAGTGAAGAAACAAACAATCAAAAACCATGAACTAGCATAAGCCTGAGATCAGAGTGAGGTGGTTGGTGGAGGTAATTTTGTTCAGCCCTTACTGAAACAAAATGAGCCAAAGAGTCAGATCATCATCAGGAACGAAACTTTTAGGGGCTTTAAAGTTAGTAGAATCTATCAATGTCTTCTTTATTTACTTTTTGCCTCCTTTTATTTCTCTTTTGAAGGCTCTATTTTATGTGCCTGGACTAGCTTCCATTAAGGATTCTGATTAGTTTATGATTTTAAAACAAAATAAACATCTAAATAGATAAATAAATCCTCAACTAATTACATGGAAGCCACTTCCAACTTGGTGTATAATTTTGATACAAAAAAAAAAAAAAAAAAAAAAAAACCAAACCACAACCGTCTGCTTCAGTGTCTTATTCCTCATCTGAATGTTCTGTTTATATTCAAAGTCTCAAATAATACAGATGTGCCCCCCCCACCGCCTTTCTTAAGAAGAATCAGCACACAAAGATTCGTATTTTTCTTGTCTTTTTTTTATTGTACTTTAGGTTCTGGGGTACATGTGCAGAACATGCAGGATTGTTGCATAGGTACATATATGGCAATGTGGTTTGCTGCCTCCATCCCCCTATCACCTATATCTGGCCATGTGATCCCTCCCCACCCCACCGCTGTCCCTCCTTTAGTCTGCCCCAACAGACCCCAGTGTGTGATGCTCCCCTTCCTGTGTCCATGTGTTCTCATTGTTCAACACCCACCTATAAGTGAAAACATGCAGTGTTTGATTTTCTGCTCTTGAGTCAGTTTGCTGAGAATTACGGTTTCCAGATTCATCCATGTTCTTCAAAGGACATGAACTCATTGTTTTTTAATGGCTTCATAGTATTCCATGATGTATATGTGTCACATTTTCCTTGTCCATTCTATCATCGATGGACATTTGGGTTGGTTCCAGGTCTTTGCTGTTGTAAACAGTGCCTCAGTGAACATACGTAGCTCCAGGAATAAGTATGGCTGGTGGATATATTATTTGTTCACTGGGTGGTGGGGCAACTGGTTGAAGAAGAGTGGCCACACATAGGTACAATGTTCATGTTGGTGTTGCTTTAATTTGAATTCAGTTTCCTAAATTGAGCACTCCTTCTAATTTTTATATATGCCCCTTGTAATACACAGTGTGGAAATAGCTGTACCTTAATCCTTATAGCACATGAATTTAGTCTCCTCCATTCCTGGGTTTACAGTTAAATCTCTGAGAAAGGTAACTGACTGATCCAAGGAAATGGAATTCTTCATGGACAGAAACACCAAATTGAGTGGGAGGGTGCTAGCTCCATCTTCCCCACTTTAATCTCTCAGAATTTTTGTTTCTATTTTTTGTAAAATGTGGGATGTGGCTAGCACCAGATGGTCTCTGAGATTTCCCTCAGTTCTAAGACTCTGAATTCAAGTCTTATCAAGCTGAATCTAATGCTGTTTTCTCTACAGTCACAATTTCTCCACTCTCTCCTTTAAGTGCATGGAACTCATGTACTTAGGAGCCAATATAAATCTGACTTCAAAACAAGTTTCTATGTATGTATTTCATAGATTCAATTTTGCATAACAGAACTAATGTGCTTCCAACCTATTAACTGCTAAAATTGTTGATATGTAAAAGGAAGGCAAAAGACCAAATAATCTGATTTTTTCTGATGCAGCAAGGAATAAAAGTAGTTTTGCCTCTAATATTACGGCTATTGCTGACAATTTGTTATATCAGAAAAAAACTAGGTCAGGCTTAAATAATCTGCTGCTTATAAAAATATCTGAAACTATAAAACAGTCTTTGAATGTCTTTTCTTTGAAAGGGTGGATATTTTAAATGACCTGGCTGGCTTTGTGGATCAAGTCTTTGTTTCCATGACACTGCAACTAGCAGAGGGCAAATAGCTGGTTGACTCACTGACTTTTTCTAAGAAGCAAAGTTGACTGCAGCAAGTTTTCTAACACCTACAGGTTCTAGGAGCTAGTTGTGTTAACTTTCAAAAGTATAATACAAATGATAATTTCTTTTAATTAAATTTTACCCAATTCTTAACTTTGGTTCAAGAGGCGATTAGAGATATTCCCAGGGACAAGGTTGTGTATCACACATTATACTTCATGGTGATTTGTGGTCTTCATTTTATAATCCTCGTCATCAAATCCCATATCACATGTAATAAAGAAGATTTTGTCTCAATGCCACTTGGTAGGATGATCAAATCACTTGTTTTTATTGCATTTTCATCCATGTACAATGACAAGATCTATTTTGTTTTTATCTTATGCTGAAGAATAGAATTTCTGGAGTCTGTCATGTGTTCTTTTGTTTTGGGGAAATTGCCGTAATCTATTTGCAAGATTGTAAATCTATTTAAATAGCATAAAGCTATCAACCTGACACTTAACTAAAAATGTACTTAATTTTGTTGTTTTTTAAATTCATCTCTCTGATTTTGATTTCCACCCCTAAGAAGGTCATAGGGCCTCTTACCTAGGGTGTAGAGGGGGCTGAGGAATGACTTATTGCTGCCTGTAAATTGAATGAGTGAGGCAGAGAGTGACGAGAGAAGGAGATCTGAAGTAACATAGACCTTGAAGAGGCCACTTGGGGCCACTTTTGCTGCCAAATCATCTATATTTATGACATCTTCTTTGAGGCTGTAAAATGCTGGCCCTGGGTATTATATGACAGTTATATTACAAGGGTCACCTATCCTGCTTCTGATTTTTGTTCAAAATATTCTCTATGTCTAGATTTGTCCCTCTGTGCTCCTCATTAAGTGTGACTCTTGTGCCTAAACTTGAATCTAAACTCTAAACTTGATTCTTCAAGAAAACTTGTCTAGTTGATGCAAAAAAGACATACCATCCTACTCCCCTAAGCATTCTTTTTAACTTTCTAAAATAGTTATTTCTGTTAAGTTTATATTTTAAAAGTATTCTAAATACCTACCATGAGACAAGCACCATAGTAGTTAATTTTGTAGCCACCTTTGTGTGCACTGTCAGAATTTGCAAATATAAAATACAAATATAAAATCTCAGATGTGTTGAGAACTGGGGTAGGACCTTCTGACCCAAGACAACCTCCCATAACTCAGGTTAGGAAATCCAATATGCCTTGGCCTTCTCTCTCGTTCTAAATTAAACACTCAACCCATGAGTAAGGTGACAACAAAATTTGTCATTAACACTTAGATGTGATAGGTTTACTCAACCCTTCAATATGATGGGTCTAGAGAACTCTTATGAGAAAGAGAATGTGCTGTAACACAATGGGCAATGGTGACAATTCTGAATCAAGCCCACGTCTTCAACATGCATCTTGAGCCATGCAAATTAGCTTTCTAGTGACCTTCTAGGAATTACTAGGAGCTCTCTCTGGTACAGTCTTCTCTCTAAGGCATTCTCTTCAGACAGGCAACTTTAAAAGAGAGAGATGTGTATTGCATGTTCAAAAGTATTCTCCTTTTTTCATAGAAAATCAAAGAGCTCAAAATAGTTCATTCCCATCTCTAAAGGAACACTGTTACAATGTGAGTTTTCCTGAAGCAGAAGCTCCTGACTGTGTCCTTGCTCTCATGACCTGTTTTGCTATTACTTCTTGTAATGATAAAAAGGATCTTTCTGATATTCTTCTATCTCCATTAAGGTTGCTTATAAAGCAAAATCATGTGTGGCAAACCCAGTCTCTCCATTTACACACATTTAGAAGTATGACATGGGTTTCAGTGAGGTGTCAATGAATCGCAGTCTCTGGAAGCCCTTATCCCGACCTTATTGCTCAGGTTGCTTGTAAGATTTCATTGTGTGCAGCAGAAAAATCACTACACACAGCTCTGTTCTTATTTACTTAGGCAAAAATCGTCAGGACTTGTTCGGGATAAGTCTTTGTGGAGGGTATAGCTTATTGGGCTCTTTGACTTATGAATTGTAATACGTTAAAATTCTGTATCAAATATCACTGTGTACCCATGAAGGAAACTCTCACTTTCCCTGAGGGCCATGTAGTAAATACTTGAAGTGAAAAAAAGAAGTAATTAAGTACAGTTAAAAGAGGTGGCTTATCTAAGAATAGAAATTGGACCTAGAGAAATTGGCTTTTCCTTTCTTCCCTTTCTTTTCCCTTCCTCTCTCATACACACAACTCACACTCACAGGGCTGATCTCACTTAGTGTGATCTTTTTCCAGCAGGTGACAATGAAGCATGATGGCTGGGAGGTTTAACCCGTTCAATGAAGAATTTTTAATTCAATTTATCATTTCTTTGAGCTACTGGCCTTCCTTTATCTCTGGTTTCTTCTGAGAGGTCCCTAATTCCCTTTTTCCTCTTAGAATCTGGCCTGCCTTTGCCACATACACCTCTGACGTTGGTAAGGTGTTCAACATGTCACAGAGCTCAGGAAAGACTCCATCCAGAACAAAACAGTAAGGTTGTCAAAGCAAATAAAAAATCCCAGCAGGGTTACAAAGGGTTTGAGTAGTTCAGTTGTGGATGTAAGTGCTGCTGTAATAAAGAATTCATTATTATTTCTACTGTTACTTCTGAGGACCACATTTCCACTCTTATTTTTTTTAAGTAACTTCCAAAATATTTTTAAATGATTAATAAATTGTTTGCCAAACTAATACTTGCACACAACTTAAAAAGTCATTGTGTTCTAAATGGCAGGCTTTTACTGTGCCCTTGCCCTATTTGATCTTCTGTATGGAGCTTCCTGATACCAGAACCCCATGCATTCCCCTTTCTTTGTTAAACGTCTGTGTTTTGTAGCTAATACACTTGTTTTGCTTTCTAAGAAATGATGCTTAGGAGATAAAATTTTGAGATCTCTTAAATCTGCAGATTTTTAAATTCTACTTTCTCATTATTTAACCAATAGTCTAGTTGTGTATAGAAATCTAGTATGAAAATTATTTCACTCAGAATTTTGCAATTCTGCTTCTCAAAGTGAATGTTGAAAAACTGATGTCATTCTAATTCGTGTTCCATTTTTTGTAATCTATGTTGTTTCACTTTGGAAAATTTTAAAGATTGTCTCTTTATCTTAGGTATTGTGAAATTCATAATGCTGTGTTTTAGTGTGTCTTTTTCTCTTTTTCATGTATTCTGCTTGGCTTCCGTAAACCATTTAATTCATTGATGCATAGCTTTCCATTTTGGGAAATGTTTTGCATTATTACTATTATTTTTAAACATATCTGTTTCTGTTGCTTGGGTGTTGTTTTAGTTGGACACTGAAACCTTTATAATTATCCGGACATAGTCTTATATTTTCTCTTCTACTCTTCGTCTCTTTGCCCTTTTGTTCTACTTTCTGGGAGTTGTCTCACTTAGATTTCTGGGGTAGATATTACTGGTACTCATCAACATATATGGCTCTCCTCCCTTTTCTGAACATGTGAAATGATTACAATTTCTTGTGTCCTTATACTAATAAGAAGCTATGTGACTTGCTTTAGCAGATGAAATATAGGGACCTAGGGTAAAACCATTTAAGGGCTGCTATGTGATTGTCTGTGTTCTCTTTTCCTTCCATGGTGAATCCAGAGGCATCATATTTAAATAGGGGATTCACAAGTTTGGAGCACCTGGTACAGAAGCCAAGACTCCATAGAGAAAATAATGATGTTGGAGAATTACCCAGGTCAACAACAAACGGTACAAACAAGAAATAAATTTTCATTTTGTTAAATTCCTGATTTATTTTAATGTTCTTACCACAGCAAAATTTTGTAGATCCTAAATAATTACATTTCCAAGAGGCTTTATTGTGATCTTATTGGTCTTTTTTTTTTTTTTTTTTTTACAGCATCTCATTCTTGTTTCATGGATGTAATAATGTTTCAAAGGCTAAAAGTGATAAGAATATCATTTTACCTTTCTTACTTCTGTATAACCTGGGTACCTTTGTGCTTTCCTAGTCTGCATGTTTTGATTTCTGGCCTTCCTCAACTTTCAGGCAATTCTCAGCTCTCAGTTCCTTTTAGAGGGAGGCACTAAGAAGCTGATTGGAAGCACTATGTGTGTGCCATGGCTTGTTGGTTGTTGGACTTCACTGTAGCATAGTGAGCATAGTCAAATGGAAGACTGAGACATGCTCTTCTCCCATGTCACCATTTCGCATTTAATAATATAAGTCTAGCTGCAAGTATTGGGGAAGATAAGTAGATGAAGGGAAGTAGGAGAAGATTTTACCTCCAGGTATGACTATTTTAAATTAACTTCTCTATTTGTTAATCCATACCCACTTCTGTGTTCTTCTACTGTCCCTGAGTCCCCTTCTCTGGTTCCAACTTTCCAGACACAAAAATAATAAATATCCATTCTCATGTAGAGCTGGGGCAGAAATTGGACTGTTTGGGGGCAGGGCTGAGGACCTGAAGACCTAATTGTTCCTTGAGCAAAACAGGACTATAACCAATCCTTTTTTTTTTTTTTCATTTTTCTGGCTTTATGGTCATCTTTGTCTTTCACAGTAAGCACACCTGTGGAAATTCTGAGGCAAGCTGGAGTTCTGTGAGCAATTCTGCTTTCTTCTTATTGTATCTTTTCTGTTTGCATTTGAGTTCAAGTTTCTCTATGCTTCCATGTTGCTTGTCTCTCCTCTGCCTGCTGTTTACATTCTAACAATGGGTTGAAGTATTTCATCTGTTGATGCCTTATTTTCTGTTCCTTGTAGTGTATACCTCATTTATTTCGCTACTGACATTTTGGAAGAGATTTATTTTTGAATGGAGATAAAGAGCTATGTGAAATCTGCCTGGTTTATCTAGAATTGTCTCTGAAAAAGAAATTCGTATGATGAGTTAAGATGGTAAATATTCAGACACTGATTCATTCTATTAAATGCAATGTATGCCCTAGCATGTACCATGTCCTATATGAAAGGCCATAAAGAGTAAGTTGGAAACAAGGTTTCACACCTAATTCTCTAAGAGAATTAGGTGTGAAAAGACACAAGATGAAAGAGTCAGTAATTGAAAGAAGGTCAGTTAGTTGGAGCACAGCATGGAGAAAGGTGATATTGGAGAGAATTGCAGGAGTAGTCATGAATAGCCATGCTAAGAATTTGGAATTTAAATCTAAGGGCAACAAAGAGCCACCATTGACTTTTTAGGAAGACAAAAAGTGACAAGATCAAATTTGTATGATGGAAAAATAATTCTGGCTGCAGTATGGAAAGACTAGAAGCAAGAAGACCAATTAAAAAGTTACCAGAAATGGTAATAAAATGATGGATGTTAACAAAGAATTGGGTTTGGAGAACATGATATGATATTTAGGAATACTGACTTTGTCAATGATAGTCAAATATGACCAGTAGATAGTGAGAATCTGAAGCTCAGAAAGTCAGTATGACTTTTAAATGTACACCTGGGAACATAAATTGTAGTAGAGGACATGAAGTGATGAATAGCCAGAGTATGTGTAAAAGTGAGAAGAGCAGCTGGATTAGGAATCAACATTTGAGAAATGGATAGGAAAATTATTATCAAAAAGAGTCTGAGGAGTAATCAGTTGGAAAAAAAGTAAAACTAATAAAGTATTAGGCTTTAGAGACCAAGGAAATAAATGCTTTTGAAGAGAAAGATGCCTAGTAACCACCGCTGAAGAGATACCAATCAATTTGAAAACTGAGCAGGACAGGATTGAAGGCTATTTAGGAGGTATAACTGACAGGAATTATAGATTGGTTGACTTTAGTGTGAAGGAAAAAATATCTCCCATTTTTCAGGTGTGGTCCCCAGAAAAACAGTGGTACTATTTCCTGAGATTAAAGCTCCAGGGGACTGGTGCAGTTTTAGGCTTGGACAGGCAAAGTTCTGAGAGTCTGAAGTAACCTCTCAAACATCCATGGCTTTAGCCTCCTGAGTAACTGGGATTACAGGTGCTCACCACCACGCCTGGCTAATTTTTGTATTTTTATTAGAGACAGTGTTTCACCATTTTGGCCAGGCTGGTCTCAAACTCCAGACCTCAGGTGATCTGCCCGCCGCAGCCTCCCACAAAGTGTTGGGTTACAGGCATGAGCCATCACACCTGGCCCAAGGCAAAATATACTAAAGAAATTTTATGTGTTTGTCTCAGGCTTGGGAGAGGGATCTGGTTTTTCTGATATCAGGGAAGATAAGGACTACAAAGATCAGGGTTTATTCAATAGTGAGGGCATCATTTACCTTGGTGAAGCAGATGCAATAGCTTGGTGCAAGAGAGAAGTCATGTTACAGTGACTCTGAGAGAAAACTAGAAGGGATGAAGTAGATTCAGCTAGTGTGTGGGTTTACTGCATGAAACTTTTCCCTAAAACTTAGTTTGATAGTCATATCCACTCTCTATCTTACTCCCTTTCCCCTTCTGCGTCTCCAAACTTTCCATAAGTTTCTGGTATCATCCCCATATTCATAAAAAATTGGCAATTCTACTTTACCCTGCCAATCCTTAAGGCAAAATCAGTACAATCTCTAGCTTTTTCGGCTCTTTACCCAAGCTGTTAAATAATTTAATTAAATGCACACAACTGTATGGTTTATTTCCAAAAAAATATGGTCACCAACCCTATTGCAACATGGAAATCTTAAATAACTATTAGCTTTCCCATAATTCTTCAGAATTATTTCAAACCTCCAAAATTGTTATTGAAACTTAGTGCTCACAACTGGCTTCCACTGGAAAAGTTCTGAACCCGCTGAGCAAGGGTAGGTCCTTCACATTTGTGCCTGTAAGAATATGCAGCTGAAACCTAAACGTTCTTTCCTTCTTTTAAAGGGCGATTTAGCATAATTATCACTTACTTCCCACCATGAAGGAGACCATAGGCAATCTATAAAGTATCCTTATAGATGGGCCTAGAATACATAGTTCCACTTGTCCAAACAACCCATCTCAAGCCAGGATTCATCTTTTTAAAAAGCAAATGTACTATGTCACTGCCCAGATTGACTTGCTTCAAAAATTTTTATTGCCTTTAGATTGAATCCAAATTACTTAGCATCCCTAAAGTGCTGTATGCAAATGCATAGAAGTATGAACAAGCATGGTTCTTTAGGAGAACTGATGTAGTTTGGAGGTTGATAAAATATGGCTTGGTATGAGACTGAAGAAGTAGGCAAGGATCGAACATGAAAGACATTGTATCACAAGATTGGTGTTAGTGCCCAGAAAGAATGAAAAGAACAAAACCACAGCTGATATGTCAAGGTGCAAAGGTTGGTGTCTGTTATGACGAAACAGGGGCTGTATGGAAAGACAATTTAATATTTTATGTGATAATCTTTTGGTCTTAGAGTGAGTTTCTTCCTATCTCATTATCACTTGGAAGAATGTGGCCATTGCTAAAGTAGGCTCGTGGGTAGGGTGGCAAGTCTGTGTTCACAGTTTCAAGTAAGAGTATTCATTTTTAATTTATATAATTATTTTCCTCCTATTGGAATCCCTGGTCAGGTTTGCCAGGCTGCCCGTTTCTGCATGTACCTTGTATGCAACCAATTGTAAATCTCAACTTGAGTTAACCTTATAAATTGGCAATAAAAAAGTACATGTCTAGTCATTATTAATATTCTCTACCTGTCCCCACACAACTACTGATTTGCTTTGTGTCAGGCTAGTTTATATTTCCTAGAGTTTTATATAAAGGAAATTATGTAATATGTACTTTTTGGCCTGGCTTCTTTCCCTGAACATAATTATAATGAGATTTATTCATGTTATTGCATGTATCAGTAGTTGATTGTTTTCCATTAATGAATAGTAGTTCATTGTATGGACACAAAATTTTATTTAGCCATTCACTTGCTGATGGATAATTAAGTTGTTTTCAATTGCTAACTATTACAAATAAATCTGCTATAAACATTGGAGTACAGCTCCAAGTTCTTAAATAAAACGTATGCTTCTATTTCTCTTGAATAAATACCTAGAATTGGAATGGCCTGATAAACAAGTATGGGCATATTTAATTTTTTAAAAACTGCCAAACTATTTTCTAAAGTAGTTTGCCGTTTTCATCATTCTACTTGTGGTGTCGCCTGGTGCCCCACATGGTCGTCAATACTTAGTATGGTTCATTATTTTTTTACAATTTTAGATGTTCTAATAGGTATGTAGTAGTATCTCATTGTGGATCTAATTTGTATTTTCCTAATCATTATGATGTTGAATATTTTTTCATGTGCTTGTTTATCCTATGTATATCTTCTTTGGGACAGTGTTCAAGTTATTTGCCCATTTATATGGGTTTCTTATTAGTGAGTTTTGAGAATTCATTATAGATTTTGGATATAAGTTCAGTGTTATACATATTTGTTGTAATTATTTTTTCTTAGTCTGTGGCTTGTCTTTTTAAATTCTTTTAAAAATGTTTTCAAAGGGCAATATTTTAAAATTTTGATCAAGTTTAATTTATCAATATTTTCTTTTTTTTTTCTTTTCTTTTTTTTTTTTTTGAGATGGAGTTTCGCTCTTGTTACCCAGGCTGGAGTGCAATGGCGTGATCTTGGCTCACCGCAACCTCCGCCTCCTTGGTTCAGGCAATTCTCCTGCCTCAGCCTCCTGAGTAGCTGGGATTACAGGCACGCACCACCATGCCCAGCTAATTTTTTGTATTTTTAGTAGAGAGGGGGTTTCACCATGTTGACCAGGTTGGTCTCAATCTCTCAACCTTGTGATCCACCCGCCTCAGCCTCCCAAAGTGCTGGGATTACAGGCTTGAGCCACCGCGTCCGGCTCAATATTTTCTTTAATAGATCAGGAGTTTAGTATTACATCCAAGATAATTTTGCCAAACTTAAAGTCATAGTGATTTCTTTTCTGTTTTCTCATAGAAAGGTTAATAATTTTAGAATTTACATTTGTTCTATGGCCAACATGAATAGTTTTTATATTTGGAATGAGTGTGGACTAAGTTAAGATTTTTTGGTGTATAGACGTCCAGTTGTTTCAGTTCCATTCATTGAAAAGCCTGTTGTTTGTCTACTGAGTCACCTTTGGTCCTTTGGAAAAAATAAATGTATATGTCTGTCTCTGAGCTCTTTATTCTGTTCCAGTAATATCTTTGTCTAAGTTTAATACCACCCTGTCTTTGTTACTATAGCTTTATAATAACTTTTGCAGACAATGTTTTTCTTCCTACTTTGTTTTACTTTTTCAAAATTGTTTGGATATTGTATGTCTTTGCAGATCCATATGAATTTTAGATCTCCCTCTCAGTTTCTAAAAAGAAACAAAACCCTGAGATTTTGATTGAGATCATGGTTAGTTTATAAATCCTTTTGCTGAAAACTGTCTTCTTCACAATACTGAGTCTTCCAACCTAGGAGAAGGCATATCTTTCTATTTATTTAGATCTTCTTTAATTTCTCTCTGCAATGTTATACAGATTTCACTGCACAAGTCTAGTCTATGTTTTGTCATATGCAAATGTATTCCTATTTTTGATGCTGTTGCAAACTATATTGTTTTTGAACCTCAATTTCTGAGAGTTTCTTGCTAGTATATAGAAATATGATTGCTTTCATATATTCATCTTGTATCCCGAAACATCATAAAACTCATTAGTTTTGGTAGCTTATTTGTAGATTCTATTGGTTTTTCTACATGAACAAGCATACTAACTGCACACAAATCAGTTTTACTTCTTCCTTTATTAGGCTGTTCACCATTATTTTCTTTCTTTCTTGATTCCACTCTCTAGAACTGCTAGTGCAACGTTAAATAGAGTTAAAATAGACATTCTTCTTTTGATTCTGAACAGAGGGTAAAAGCATCTGGTCTTCCATGAAAAAATATGATCTTAACCATGATTTTCCTAACAATAATCTTTGTCAGGTTAAGAAAGTTCTCTTTCATTCAAATTTCTCTGAGAGTTTTCATCTGGAGTGGATGTTTGACTTTGTAAAATCTTTTTCTTTATCTATTAATACCATCATCTGTTTGCTTTTAAAACATGTTTTAATATAATGAATTATACTGATCTATTTTGAATGTTAAGCCAAGCGTGCACTGGTTTTGAATTGATTTCATTTTGTTAAAAAATAGCACATCTCCTTTTGTGAGGTGTATTGGGTTGTAGTTTTATTTTCTTTTAATATCTTTATGTGTTTTTTGTCATCAGGGAGGTACTGGCCTTAGAGAAGGAGAGATACCCTCTTTACATTTTTCTGAATAAATTGGGGTAGAATTCATATGACTTCATTTTTAAATGCTTGGTAGAATTTTCTAATGAAATCATCTGAGCCTAGAATTCTCTTTCTTCTTCTTCTCCTTCTTCTTCTTCTCCTCCTTCTTCTTCTCCTTCTCCTTCTCCTTCTCCTTCTCCTTCTCCTTCTTCTTCTTCCTCCTCCTCCTTCTCCCCCCTCCCCTCCCCCTCCCCCTCCCCCTCCTCCTCCCCCTCCCACCCTCCTCCTCCCTTTTCTTCTTTTTCTTCTTTTTCTTCTTTTTCTTTTTTTTTTGAGGTGGAGTCTCACTCTGATGCCAGGCTAGAGTGCAGTGACATGATCTCAGCTCACTGCAACCTCCACCTCCTGGGTTCAAGCAGTTCTCCTACCTCAGCCTCCTGAGTAGCTGGGATTACAGACCTGCACCACCATGCCCAGCCAAACTTAGAGTTTTTTTTTGTGAAAAGTTTTAACTTATAAATTCAGTTTATGTTGCCCATTTCTTCTTGAGTTGGGCTTTGGTACTTTGTGTTATTTGCTGCATAAACTTTTAGGATTGTTATGCCCTTTTGAAACATTGATGCCTTTATCATTATGAAATTATATTTTGTATCCCTGGTAATATCCTTTGTTCAGAAACCTGCTTTGTCTAATACTAATACAGTCACTGAAGCTTTGTTTTTATGTTATTAGCAAGGTATATATTTTTAAATTTTCTACTTTTTGACTTATATTTGTCTTTGTATTTAAAATTTACGTATTCTATGCAGTATATTGTTGGGTCTTTTAATAAAAAATCAATACAATAATCTGGCCATTTATATTTAAAGAGATTATTGATTTGATTTGTTGTTCATCTATTATCCTGCTATTTGTTTTCTACTTTCTCCCTTGGTTATTTATTTTTCTTTTTCTATCTTCCTTTGTATTTTAAAAATTGTTTTATTTTATTTCTTTTACTGGCATATTAGTTAATAACTAGTTTTGTCATTTTAGTTGTTACTTTAGGGCAGGCGTCCCCAAACTACGGCCTGTGGGCTGCATGCGGCCCCCTGAGGCCACTTATCCGGACCCCCGCTGCACTTCAGGAAGGGGCACCTCTTTCATTGGTGGTCAGTGAGAGGAGCACAGTATGTGGCGGCCCTCCAACGGTCTGAGGGACAGTGAACTGGCCCCCTCTGTAAAAAGTTTGGGGACGCCTGCTTTAGGGTTTAAAACATACTTCTTTAACTTATCACAGTGTACCTTTAAACAATATTTTAGCACTTAATATGTAGTCTAAGGGCTTTACTTTCATGTCTCCCCTCCCATAAATAGCCTTTATGGTATTGTTTTTATATATTTCAAGTATACAGATGTTATAATCACCACAATATATTGTTATTTTTGCTAAAGTGTCAGGTATTTTTAACAGAGGTTTAAATAATAAGAAAAATATCATTTCTATTTACTCACATAGTTGTCATTTCTAGTGGAGCTTGTTCTTTGCATAGGTCTAGTTTTCATATAACATCATTTTCCTTCTGACTGAAGTACTTCCTGTAATAGTTCTTTTAGTGATAGTTTTATGGTGATGAATTCTTTAAGATTTTATGTATCTTCACCTTTGATTTTAAATATATTTCTGATGTCTAAGGAATTTTATGCTGAGTTTTCTTTCAGTATTTTGTGTGTTGTTCCACTATCTTACCAACTTGAATTTTTTATAATAAGAAATTGCCTGTCATACTTATCATTATTTCTTTTTACACAGTGTGTCTTTTTTATCTCACTACTTTTAAGATTTTTCTCTTTATCGATGATTTTGAACAATTTGATTAGATGTGTTTTGGTGAAATCTTTATTTTTCTTGCACTTAGGATTTGTTCGGTTTCTTGTATTTGTGTATTTATAAGTTTATAAATTTTGGACAGGTTTTGGTCATTATTTTTTCAAACATTTTTTCTGTTCTTTCTCCTTTATATTCTTTGGAGACACCACTTACACATATATGAATATGTGTAATATTTGTAATATTTGACATTTTCCTAGCTCACTGATGCTCGTTTTATTTTGAGTCTTTTTTCTCTTTCAAAGTTTTTTTTTTGAGTAGTTTCTATTGGTTATATCTTTAAGTTTAGTAATTATTTCTTCTGCAATGGCTGATGTTAATCTGACATTGATTCAATTCCATGTATTTTTCATCTCAGACATTGCAATTTTCATCACTAGGAGCTTGATTCATATTTTTATACTATTCATGACTCTACTTGTCTTGTTGAATATATGGAAGATGTTTTAATGTCTTTTAATGATCTTCTCTTCTAATTCTAATAATGATATCACTTCTGAGTTAGTTTCAATTAGTTGAATTTTCCCATTATGGGTTATATTTTCCTGTTTCTTTGTATGCCTTTTGATTGGATGTAAAATATTGTGAATTCTGACTTGATGAGTGCTGGAAATTTTTGTAAACATATAAATACTCCTAAGTTGTGTTCTTGTGTTCTGGGATACAGTTAAGCTATTGCAAACAGCTGGATTCCTTCATGTTGTTTTTATAGTATTTTTAGGAATGATCATTTCAGTGGTTATTCTAGGGCTAATTGTTCTTCATTACTATTCAAGACCAGTCTGAATATTTTACTCAATGGCCTGAGAATTAAGAGTTTTTTTTTTTTTTCTTTTTTTCCCAGTCTGCAGGGGAGAATGAGTACTATTTTAAACCCTGCATGACCACCAGGTACTGTTCAAATTCTGTTTCAAACGTTACGTTGTTTTCTTACACACATGTGTTAGTCAGTACTCAGCTAAGTATTTGACGGGATCCTCTGCAGATCTCCAGAGTTGTCTCTGTGTGCAGTTCTCTCCTTTCCATTAAGTGTATACACTCTGGCTGTGTTGCTCTTGCTGGATGCTCAGCTCCATCTCATCAACTCTGAGATTCTGCTAGGTTCCACTTGGGTTAACCCTTCCTTCTTTGCATCCAAGAAATTCACTCAAGGAAGTGACCTAAGGGAATCATAGGGATCCCCTCACTTGCATCCCATTTCTCAGAGATTATTGTTTTTTGTTACCTGATGGTTGGTATCCTAAAAACTGTTCTGCAGATATTTTGTCTGGTTTTGTGACCATTTCAGATGGCAGAGTAAATCCAGTCCTTTTTGGTCTACCTTGACTAGAAGTGAAAGTCCTGACTCATTTATTTTTAAAGTTTGCTTTTAAATGATAGGAAGACTTGGTCTTTCTATACGCTTAGTCTCTATATATCATTTTAGCTTGCAGTATATTTTTATGGCAGATAATAGTAGCTTCTATTTATGCCTTGTAAATCATTGATGTAATTTTTCTGTCTGGTTACTTTCCTTATCCTTATATTTAGAGATTCCCATCAGATAGCTTTTGATTCACAGAAAAGTGTTTGTTTAGATCATAATTTTTGCATAAAAATCTCCTTAAAAGTTTCCGTATTAACTAATTCTTTTACACAATCATTTTCTCAATTTTATGGCATCCTATTATTACTTTTCACCTTTCTTAAGACCTATATAACTAAAATTAAAAAGATGCTGAGCACTAGTCAAAAACGGTGAAGGCCATTATTTCAACATGTGATGTAAGTTTTTTACAGGTTACAATTTTTTAAATGAGTTGTAATAAAATCAATTTTCTCATAATATACTCATTTTAGAGCAGTTGCATAGATTTTTAAAATGTTACTTAATATTTATTTACTCCAATCCAATGTACATTTTGCCCTATATTATATATTTATGAAAATAATTATTTAAATAAAATGTTTTGCTTTGGTGGGGCAAGTATGACTCAGGAAAAATCTTCCCTGAAGCAATCTGACTATTAATATCCTTCTTGGCAACAGTCAAGATCATATTTATAAGGGGGCATGTGATAGGTCAGTTCAATTTTTATCACATATATATCTTCTCTTTTCACTGAAGTTTATTGCTGAGAAGCTTCAGTAATACTTTTTAACTTTTATTCTGACTTTTTTGTCACAGACCCATTGTTTAAGATCCAAACTCTTAATTGAACACTCAATATGAAAAACATAAACGCAGATTGTGCACTGTTGGGTTACCGACATCTTGGAAGCACTGAACCAGGAGGTATTTATCCATTTTGTATTTTTTCATTGGTGTTTTTGCTGTTACCAAATTGTAGGCAGAGCACCCAGTATTTTCCTAGAAAACCGGTAGTCAACATCTGATCCCAATCCAGAGTTGGCATGGACAAGCTGTTAGAATTATAAAGGTTGAAGTGTTGTTTCCTGTCTCTTCCAAATTGAATGATAGAATATGAAAGTTCTGACCCACTGTGTTTGCTCGTGCCTGTAACCCTAGCACTTTGGTAGGCCAAGGCAGGAGGATTACTTGAACTCAGGAGTTTGAGATCAACCTGGGTAACAAGGTAAAAGCCCATCTCTATAAAAAATACAAAAAATTAGCTGGGCGTTATGGCATGCACCTGTGGTCTCAGGTACTCAGAGGCTGATGGCTGATGTGGGAAGATGGTTTGAGTCTGGGAGGTGGAAGTTGCAGTGAGCCAAGATTGTGCCACTGCACTCCAGCCTGGGCCAGACCCTGTCTCAAAAATAATAATAATAAATGAAATTAAAATATGAAAGTTCTGATGGATGGGGGTAGCTTCAACAACCATATTTATGGCTTTTACATTGCTATCTATGTTTGTTCAATCAACTATTTTTGAGCATTATGAGTTGGATATTATAAAGAATATTATAGGAAGGGAGTTAGGCAAGTGGCTCACACCTGTAATTCTAGCACTTTGGGAGGCTGAGGAAAGTGGATAGCTTGAGCTTAGGAGCTTGAGACTAGCCTAAGTAACATGGCAAAAACCCCCATCTCTACAGAAAATACAAAAATTAGCCAGGCAGAGTAGCATGTGCCTGTGGTTCCATCTACTCAGGAGGCTGAAGTAGGAGGATCACTTGAGTCCAGGAGGTCAAGGATGCAGTGAACTGAGATCATGTTACTGCACTCTAGCCTGGGTGACAAAGTAAGACTCTGTCTTAAAACAAGCCGGGCATGGTGGCTCATGCCTGTAATGCCAGCACTTTCGGAGGCTGAGGTGGGTGGATCACCTGACGTCAGGAATTGGAGACCAGCCTGGCCAATGTGGTGAAACCCCATCTCTACTAAAAATTAGCCAGGCATGGTGGTGGGTACCTGTAAACCCAACTACTTGGGAGGCTGAAACAGGAGAATCACATGAAACTGGGAGGCAGAGGTTGCAATGAGCTCAGGTCACGCCAGCCTGGGCAACAAGAGCGAGACTCTGTCTCACAAAAAAGAAAATATACTAACAAACAAACAAAATAATATTATGGGAGACTAAGAAAAATAGAATTTATAGCTCTTGGCTAGAACTTTGAGTTCATCTTAACTTCTGATGTCCTCATTCTTTATGAAACTGTATGTCAGCATTCAGTATGACGGAGGCATTGGAGCAGATTTGAAAAGGTAAGTTTCAATGTTTATAACTGCTAGGGCACAAAACTGCCAAAATAGGTAGGTCATCTAGTGATGCCTGTATGGTATAATCTGTGAACCAAAGATACCCTAATTCCTCTGGGATAAAACATATTTTCTCCCTGCTGATCATACAGAGATTTAAAAATCACTATTGGATAAAATTAATTCCAGATTTTCTAAATTGGATCCACTGTCAATCAAAAACTAGACTACTATTTTCAGTGAAAATCTTTTATTTGTAATTCAGTATATATATATAAAATTTATCATCTTTACTATTTTTAAGTATACAGTTTAGTGGTAATATGTATATTCATTTTTTCCCACTTTGTCTGTCTCTTCTTTCTACCCTTTCTGTCCTCTGGTAACCACCATTCTAATGTCCATCTTCATGAGATTCTCTTTTTAACCTCCCACATGTGGTATTTGTTTCTCTGAGTTTGAGTTATTTTACTTATCGTAGTGGCCTCCAGTTCCATGTACATTGCCGCAAATGATAGGATTTCATTCTGCTTATGGCTAACATTCCCTTGTAAATATGTGCCACATTTTCTTTATCTATTCACATGTTGATGGACACTTACATTGATTCATACTTTGGTTGTTGTGAATATTGCTACAATAAACATGGGAGTGCAGATGATACTTTGATATATTGATTTCCTTTCCTTTGGATACACACCCAGTAATATAATTGTTGGATCATACGGTAGTTCTAGTTTTAGGTTTTTGAGAAACTTCTAGATCATTATCCATAAAGCCTGTACTAATTTACATTCCCACCAACAGTGTACTAGGGTTTCCCCTTCTCCATATCTTCACAGCATCTGTTATTGTCTGTCTTTGATACAAGCCATTTTAACTAAGGTTAAATGATATTTCATTCTGACATGACTTGCATTTCTCAAGTTAGAGATGGTTAGCGATGTTGAGCGTTTTGTCACATACCTGTTGGCCATTCATATGTCTTCTTTTGAGAAGTTTTTTTTTTTTCAGATATTTTTCCCATTTTTATTGGATTATAAGTTTTTCTTAATAATTTCAACTTTTGTGTTAGATTCATAGAGTACATGTGCAGTTTAGTTACATGGGTATACTGTATGACACTGAGGTTTTGGGTATGAATGATACCAACACCCAGGTAGTGAGCAGCATATCCAATCGGTGGTTTTTCAGCCCTTACCCTCTTCCTTATCCTCTCTAGTAGTCCTCATTCCCTATTGTTTATTTTATGTCTTGGTCTGTTCTCACACTGCTATAAAGAAATACCTGAGACTGGGTAAAATTGGCTCACGTTTCTGTGGGTTGTATAGGCTTGTGCCTCTGGAGAGGCCTTAAGAAACTTAGATTTATAGTAGAAGGCAAAGGGGAAGCAGGCAAGTCTTACAAGGCAAGAGGAGGAAGAGAGAGAAGGGGGAGGTGTTACACATTTTTAAACAACCACATCTCAAGAGAATTCACTCATGATCACAAGGACAGCATGGGGAAAATCTTCCCCCATGATTAAGCTACCTCCCATCAGGTACCTCCTCCAACATTGAGGATTATAATCTAACATGTGATTTGAGTGGGGACACAAATTTAAACCATGTTTTTCTACCCTGATACCTCCCAAATCTCATGTCCTTCTCATTTTGCAAAATACAATCATCCCTTTTTAACAGTCCTCCAAGTTCTTAATTCAAAAGTTCACAGTCCAGATTCTCATCTGAGACAAAACAGTTCCCTACCGATGAACCTGTAAAATAAAAAACAAGTTAGTTACTTCCAAGATACAATGGGGATACAAGGATTGGATAAATATTCCCATTCCAAAAGGCAGAAATCAGCCAAAAGACAGGGGCTACCAGCCTCAGGCAAGTCCAAAACCAAGGAGGACAGTCATTAAATCTTAAAGTTCCAAAATGATCTCTTTTGACTACATGTCTCACATCCAGGGCACATTTTGCAAGGGTGGGCTCCCAAGACCTTGGGCAGCTTTGCCTGTGAGACTGCAGTGTAAAGCCACCTGGTTGATTTCACAGGCATCTGTTGAGTGCCTGTGGCTTTTCCAGTTGTATGGTGCAGGCTGTCAGTAGATCTACCATTCTTAGGTCTGGAGGACGGTGGTCTTCTTCTCACAGCTTCAGTAGGCTGTGTGGTCTCTGTGTGTGGGCTCCAATCCCCATTTCCCCTTCACATTGCCCTAGCAGAGTTTCTTCTTAAGCCCTCTGTCCCTGCAGCAGGCATCTGCCTGGACATCCAGGCTTTTTTATACATCTGAAATCCAGGTGAAGACTCCCAAGCCTCAACTCTTAACACTCTTTGCATACACAGTATTAATACTGTATGGAAGACATCAAGGCTGTGGTTTGCACCCTCTGAAGCAATGGCCCAAGCTGTACCTTGGCCCCTTTTAGCCAAGGTTGAAGATGGAGTGGCCATGATGTAGGATGCAATGTCTTGAGGCTGCATACCGCAGCACGTCCGGGGACCTGGCTTAAGAAATTATTTTTTCTTCCTTGGTTTCCAGGACTGTGACTGGAGGGGCTGCTGTGGAGATATCTGAAGTATCTTCAGGGCCTTTTTCCCATTGTCTTGGCTATTGCTCCTTGCCGTCTTTTTAGTTATGCAGATTTCTGCAGCCTGCTTCAATTTCTTTCCTGAAAATGGGGTTTTCTTTTCTAACACAAGAAATTCATGACCAAGCTATGAATTTTCCAAACTTTTACACTCTACTTCCCTTTTAAATATAAGTCATTTCTCTGTTTCCATAAAGTATAGTGTTCAAGATGTGGTCTGGTTGCATCTTGAACCAGACCACAGCTTTTAGAAGCAACCAGACCACATCTTGAACACTATATTGCTTAGAAATTTCTTCCACCAGATACCCTAAATCATCACTCTCAAATTCAAATTGCACAGATCCCTAGAGCAGGGGTACAATGCCACTGGGTTCTTTGCAATGTGTAATAAAAGTAACCTTTGTTCCAGTTCCCAATAACTTCCTCATCTCCAACTGAAACCTCATCAGTCTGGCCATCTCTGTACAGATCACTATCAGCATTTTGGTCATTCAACAAGACTTTAGGAAGTTATGAACTTTTCCTCATTTTCCTACTTTCTTCTGACCCCTCCAGACTGTCCCAGCCTCTGTCCATTACCCAGTTCCAAAGCTACTTCCACATTTTCAAGTATATTTATAGCAATACCCCACTGCTGGTATAAATTTTCTGTATCAGTTGTTCCTGCACTGCTATAAAGTACTGCCTGAGATTGAGTAATTTATAAAGAAGAGAGGTTTAATTGGCTCAAGTTTCCATCAGCTGTACAAGAAACATGGCTGGGAAGGCCTCAGGAAACTTTCAATCATGGCAAGGATCACAAATTGCTATTTCTAAAATGGCAGCATAGAAACAAACTGGCTTTGCTCCCCCACATTCCCCACACAGAGAAAAACAAAAACAAACACATAATAGTGAGATTTTTACTAGCAATATATCATAACTCAAATATAAGGATGAAATAGTTTCCATAGCCACAGACAAGTGAAAAAATTTCAAGCAGATGGTAGGAGAATCGGACTTTTACATCCACAATGCCCCATCTCTCATTCTGCTTGGTACCAAACACTTGGAAAATCTCCCAAACTTACAGTTTCTAAACTGGAAAAAGTGAGATTGAGGCTGTTAGCCGTCTTCCCCATTATCTTGAGTACCTTTTCAAGAGACTCAGCTTTGCTTTAAGCCAAGACTTATGGAAGCATTATAAATATCTGAAGAGAGAAGTATCCCTGAGGACAGCCAGAGACAAAGGGTAAAACTACCATCCCCATCCCTGGAAACTCTGCTCTGCTACTCAGCCAATGGAGATGATAAATCAGAGTGGCTCTTCAGCAGCATCACGATGTAGATGATACATTCCATAGGTTCCCTGGGCATAAAACTCTAGCAAGCCTTGACACATTCCTGGGGTAAATCCTTTGGAACCTCCCTATTTCAGGACAGGCAGCACTCCAATCATTTACCTGAATGAAACCAAACTTGATCTTAAGATGCCAAGAGCTGGAAAGGAGGCAGCGATCTAGTGGTAAATATTAAGCAAATGTATTCAATAAAAACCGAAACAGGCCATACATAGAAAACCGGAGTAAATGACTAATCTTCAATAAAATACGTAAGTATATACTCTTAAGAAACTATAGCAAACAGTGACTTATGACCTCCCAAAAGGATGAAACTAACATACATTGACCGACCCTAATGAGATGGCAATGTGAGATCTTTCTGACCGAGAATTGAGTATAAATCTTGAACAAAATTTCATAAATAATAAGATGTTCTTGGTGAGTTCTAGAATACCAATTTTGAAATTTTTCCCTTAAACTATATTCTCCAATTGTGATCTCCATGTTTTCATGTTGACCTATGTCAGCCTTAAAAAAATTCCAAGACTGTTACTTGGAAGATATGCATGCTAACCTTGTTTCTTCCACTAAGTAGCAGTTTCCTCATCTGCAAAATGTGGAATTATATAAGCATAATCTCTAAAGTTATTTAAAGTTCCCAAATTCTAAAATATTTAAGCTTTCCACCAAGGGGGAAAGGACTTAACATGTCCACCTAAAATGATGGTAACATGTGTCACAAATGGAAAAAAAAAAAAATTGCATCCAAAAGAGAGAGACACTTAAAATGGATGTGCCAAGAGTTGAAAACTTTGGAATTAGAGCTTCATTATTTCTGTGAGCACTATCATTCTGGGCCACTCAGATAAATACACTTTGCCGTTCCATTTGGATATGTTTTTATTCACTTATGTACTTCACAAATATTAACCTAATAAATAGTTACTGAGTATATTTTATGTAGTTCTAGGTGCTGTTGCAAATACTTCCAATTTCAGATTATTTTTCCTACATGCTAATATAAAATGTAGAAAATAATAGGGTCTAAAGTAAGTACTGTATACAATTATGACACTGAAATGTATGTAAGAGGATGATCTGTTCACCAGCTGCCTCTCTCCCGATTCCTACCACCACCCACATCATGGCCAGTCCTTTGAAGTTTCTTCCTAAATATTTTGGATCAAATGGAGGAGATTATTTTGATGTATGAGGCAGAAATTATAGAAAGTATTATTTGGGTAAAATATTAAGGTGGACACTTTATTTATCCAAAGGATGGAGGAAAATATAGTCAGATGAGATGGAGGAATCTAAGAGTTAAAGTGCATTTTTTTTTAACCAGTAATGTACCATAGACTTGTCTTTATGCATCACAGAAATAGCTTTTTGTTGTTGTTGTTGTTGGTAAAGGTACAATCTGAATATGTGTGTGTGCATGCATGCATTTGTGCTAACCCCCAACATAGAATATATGTTGTAAATGGCTAAAGTCCATTTTCACAATATCGATTCTTCTAACCATGAGCGTGGAATGTTTTTCCATCTGTTTGTGTCCTCTCTGATTTCTGTGAGCAGTGGTTTGTAGTTCTCCTTGAAGAGGTTCTTTACATCCGTTGTTAGTTGTATTCCTAGGTATATTATTCTCTTTGTAGCAATTGTGAATGGCAGTTCACTCTTGATTTGGCTCTCTGTTAGTCTGTTATTGGTGTATAGAAATGCTTGTCATTTCTGCACATTGATTTTGTATCCTGAGTCTTTGCTGAAGTTGATTATCAGTTTAAGGAGATTTTGGGCTGAGATGATGGGATCTTCTGAATATACAATCATGCTGTCTGCAAATAGAGACAATTTGACTTCCTCCTTTACTAATTGAATACCCTTTATTTCCTTTTCTTTCCTGATTGCTCTGGCTAGAACTTCCAATACTATACTGAATAGGAGTAGTGAGAGAGGGCATCCTTGTCTAGTGCCAGTTTTCAAAGGGAATGGTTCCAGTTTTTGCCCATTCAGTATGATATTGGCTATGGGTTTGTTGTAAATAGCTTTTATTATTTTGAGATATGTTCTATCAATACCTATTTTATTGAGAGTTTTTAGCATAAAGAGCTGTTGAATTTTGTCGGTGGGCTTCTCTGCATCTATTAAGATAATCATGTGGTTTTTGTCTTTGGTTCTGTTTATGTGGTGAATTACATTTATAGACTTGCATATGTTGAACCAGCCTTGCATCCTGGGGATGAAGCCTACTTGATTGTGACGGATAAGCTTTTTAATGTGCTGTTGCAATTAGTTTGCCAGTATTTTATTGAAGATTTTCACATTTATGTTCATCCTGGAGATTGGCCTAAGTTTTCTTTTTTTGTTGAGTCTCTGCTGGATTTTGGTATCAGGATGATGTTGGTCTCATAAAATGATTTGGGAAGGATTCCCTCTTTTTGGATTGTTTGGAATAGTTTCAGAAGGAGTGGTACCAGCTCCTCTTTGTATGTCTGGTTGAATTTAGCTGTGAACCTGTCTGGACTTGGGCTTTTTTTGGTTGGCAGGCTATTAATTGCTGCCTCAACTTCAGTCCTTGTTATTGGTCTATTCAGGGTTTTGACGTTTCCCTGGTTTGGGCTTGGGAGGGTAAAAGTGTCTAGGAATTTATCAATTTTTTCCAGCTTTACTGGTTTATGTGTTTAGAATTGTTCATAGTAATCTCTGATGGTAGTCTGTATTTCTGTGGAATTGGTGGAGATGTCCCATTTATCATTTTTTGTTGCACTATTTGATTCTTCTCTCCTTTCTTTTTTATTAATCTGGCTAGCCATCTGTCTATTTTATTGTTCTTTTCAAAAAACCAGCTCCTGGATTTATTGATTTTTTTGAAGGTTTTTTTTGTGTCTCTATCTCCTTCATTTCTGCTCTGATCTTAGTTATTTCTTGTCTTTTGTAAACTTTTGAGTTTTTTTGCTCCTCTAGCTCCTTCAATTTTGATGATAGGGTGTCAATTTTAGGTATTTTCTTGAATCAATATTGTCAAAATGGATATACCACAAAATTAATTTATAGATTCAATGCTATCCTTGTCAAGCTACCTGTGACCTTCTTTTCAGAACTGGAAAAAAACCACCTTAAACTTCATATGGAACCAAAAGAGAGCCCGCATAACCAAGACAGTCCTAAGCAAAAAAAAAAACCTAAAGCTGGAGGATTCATGCTGCCTGACTTCAAACTATACTTCAAGGCTATAGTAACCAAAATAGCATGGTACTGGTACCAAAACAGAAATATAGACCAATGAACAGAGGCCTCAGAGGCAACGCCACACATCTACAACCATCTGATCTTTGATAAACCTGACAAAAACAAGCAGTGGGGAAAGGATTCCTTGTTTAATAAATGATGTTAGGAAATCTGGCTAGCCATGTGCAGAAAGCAGAAACTCGAACCCTTCCTGACACTTTACACTAAAATTAACTCCAGATGAATTAAAGACTTAAACATGAGACCTGACACCATTAAAACCCTAGAAGAAAAGCTAGGCAAAACCATTCAGGACATAGGGATAGGCAAGGACTTCATGGCTAAAACATGAAAAGCAATGGCAACAACAGCCAAAATAGATAAATGGGATCTAATTAAACTCTAGAGCTTCTGTACAGCAAAAGAAACAATCATTAGAATGAACTGGCAACCAAAAGAATGGGAAAACATTTTTGCAATCTACCCATCAGACAAAGGGCTAATATCTAGAACCTACAAAGAACTAAAGCAGATTTATAAGAAAAAAACAAACAACCCCTTTCAAAAGTGGGTGAAGGATATGAACAGACACTTTTCAAAAGAAGACATATGTATGAAAAAATGCTCATCATCACTGGTCATTAGAGAAATGCAAATCAAAACCACATTGAGATACCATCTCACACCAGTTAGAATGGCGATCATTAAAAAATCTGGAGACAACAGATGCTGGAGAGGATGTGAAGAAATAGGAGCACTTTTACACTGTTGGTGGGAGTGTAAATTAGTTCAACCATGTGGAAGACAGTGTGGCAATTCCTCTAGGACCTAGAGATAGAAATTATATTTCACCCAGCAATCCTATTACTGAATATATATCCAAAGGATTATAAATTGTTCTATTATAAAGATACATGCACATATATGTTCATTGTGGCCCTGTTTACAATAGCAAAGACCTGGAGCCAACCCAAATGCACATCAATGATAGAATGGACAAGGAAAATGTGGCACATATACACCATGGAATACTATGCAGCCATAAAAAACGATGAGTTTGTATCCTTTGTAGGGACATGGATGAATCTGGAAACCATCAATCTCAGCAAACTGACACAAGAACAGAAAATCAAAGACCATATGTTCTCACTCATAGGTGGGTGTTGAACAATGAGAACACATGGACACAGGGAGGGAAGCATCACATACTGGGGTCTGTTGGGGGAAACTAGGGGAGTGACAGCAGTGGCAAGGAGATTGGGGAGGGATAACATGGGGAGAAATGCCAGATATAGTTGACAGGGGGATGGAGGCTGCAAACCACATTGCCATGTATGTACCTATACAACAATCCTGTATGATCTGTACATGTACCCCAGAACCTAAAGTACAAAAAAAAAAAAGGAAAGAAATGCTCTAAAGTAACACATGCTTCTGTGAATATAAGACTGAATCCTTCATGTCTAAACTATAGCATCCATTTTTTTACATTTTCTGCAGCTCTCAGACTACATTTGTCATCATCATTTCATTGTTTACATGTTTATTTTGGGAATGCAACATTTAGAAAACTGGAATCTACTTCAAAAATTTGAAGTGATAAGTCCATCACAAATTAATACTGAAATCAAGTGGCATTTATTTTCACACATCTTTTATTGAATTTTATATTTTTGGATCTCACCTTTTAGCAAGCATGCAATCAACAGGATATAAAATACACACCAACTGTCAACTGAAATTCATATGTTAAATTGCGTTAAAAGTTTGAAAATTGGAATTGGTTATAAGGCAGTCTTTTTTCCTTTTGACTTCAGAAAGCTGAAAAAGTAATTGAGAAACTGAACAATTTTTAAGTCAAACTGCAAACTAAATATCCGAAAATATCATTACTGAAAGGCTTCAGAATCTTTTCTGAAGCCATGATTTATTTAACAGATGCATATTGAAAACCTGAGATGTGTAAAACATGGTGATAGTCATCAAACAGGAAAATAAACAATTACAGAAATGTATAATGCATGGGACTAACCCAAAAATGTTTACAATAGAAAAAAAAAAAAAGAATTAGCTCTGCAACTGTAGTAATTGAATTGTTGATAAAATATATTTCAGACAGTTATATATATTTTTATCTTGGAACAAACTAGGAATCATTTGCTTCATGGCTTTTAATTTTATAATATTAAGCAAAACTGATCTAAAGGGAAGCTCTTAAAATTCAATAAGAAAAGTTAACCACAAAAGAAAATCTCCATCTTAGAAAGAAATCACTATTCTTGTCATTCGTTCAACACTCAGACAGATCACAAAATAATAAGGTTCACTCAGTATCCAGAGAAAATCAAGATGGCTCCTCCATACCACTAGCTTGACATACCTGACATTTCATGTTCTCTGGAGGTAAATTAGTATGTTGCAAGCTGCCCTTGGGTGGCCATCAACATCATAACCTTCAGTTCCACTGACCATCTATGTCCACAATTTATGATGTAAGGGTTTTCCAGAAGCAAAACAAAAAAATGTGCAGGTATTGAAAGAAACACAATCCATTCTGTAGATGACCTCTCTCTGCTCAGCCACAACAAAGTATGCTAACTCTGCACCAAATATCCAAGTGACCTATTCCACAAATTTAAACATGGATCCAACTCAATTTATCTTAAAGAATATCTTACCTATATCTGTATTACATAACTTAAAGTGTGACACAAATAATTTATCACTATCCTAGACATTAAGACTTATTTAGAACCTCTAAATCAAAACAACATAGGCTTGGATTGCAGTTTTAGGGTATCTGAATGTAGTCTCTGGAATATTCTAGATGGATAACTGAAAATATTAAAAAGAACACTTAAAGATAAACTTAGGGCTGAGAACCAGATATATGGAAAATTATTTTCTAACATTTGAAAATACACATTTCAAAACAGTAATGGTAGTCTTGGAAAATAAAAAAATTTACAGAAAGTTAATTTAAGCTAAGTGGTAAATACAGAAAACTGCCAAAAGAGGCAGAATCCTCAAACTTTGAAAAGTAGACTTGGGATGTTAGAAGCTTCAAGGGTGTAAGGCCAGGAGTAAAGGGAGGTCGCTGGTTATCAGGGAAGATAGACAGGAAGTTTTTTGACCTCTACTCACATGACTCTGTAGGGAGAGTTACATAAGTTTGTTGATTTTATTATTTGTCTGTTTTCAAAGTACTGTTTTATTTTATAGCTCTAAGATCTAATTGATTCAAACTAAATTAATGCCTTAATTTTGTGAGCCAAGAGATAAAATTAGATGTATTCTAAAATATCTCACAATTTTTAAAGTTTTATTTTACTTTTAATTTACAATAATAATAATTACACATTTTGGGGGGTACAGCATGATGTTTCAGTATGTGTATAACTTGTATAATGATCGTCAGGATAATTAACATATCCATAATCTCAAAAACGTATTCTTTTTTGTGGACAATTAATATCTTCTCTTATAGCTATTTTGTAATATACAATATATTTTTATTAACTGCATTCACCCTCCCGCACAAACAGAACACCAGAATTTATTCTATCTTTGTGTACTACTTTTAAGTCCGGTTACATGAGATGCTAACAGGTTCAGTTATTAAAATATGAAATATGTCTGGGAAGGAAAGAGGAGAGGCAGAGAACTCCTGTGTTAGTAAAATGTAGCACAGAGTGGGAATCTGGCCCTGTGTTATATATATATATGTGATCCAATTGAGAAATCTTCACCTCCTGGACTAGGCATTACTGAAAAACACTAGATGGTACAGACATATTTTCAAATCTACCAATGTTCTTATCTCTGCTAACTGCTTGCTAGAATCTTAGCTCAAGAAAAGCAGGGACTTGGTCTATTTGATTCATTACTATAGCCCTATAGAACTCAGCAATCATTAAGTAAATATTTGTTGAAAGAATTTACAAATGGATGAATTTGTCTACTAGATACACTTTGTCTATTATTGTTAATTAAGTATCAAGCAAATTGTTTAAGAGTTTCTATGTAAATAAATTTTTAAATAAATATAACAATATTTTAAATGCAATGGGGAAAAATTTTATTGAGTTCTCTGATAATTTTGAGATGTGAAATACCTTCAGTATTAAAAATTTTAGCTTTGCGTATTGGTATATACATATATTTTCAACATATTCAACTGCATTTTATAAATTGTCTATTGGAAAGATTTCATATATAGTATCATATAATATTATGTAATAATATTTATAAATTATTATGATATGTAATAATATTTATTGGAAGCATTGTATGTAGCACTTTTATTATTTTTTAAAATTTTCCATAGGTTATTAGAGTACAGGTGGTGTGCGGTTGTATCAGTAAGTTCTTTAGTGTTGATTTGTGAGATTTTGGTGCACTATCATCCGAGCAGTATACACTGCACCCTATTTGTAGTCTTTTATGCCTCACCCCCTCCCACCCTTCTCCCCAAGTCCCTGAAGTTTATTGTATCATTTTTATGCCTTTGCATCCTCATAGTTTAGCTCCCACATTTCGGTGAGAACATACAATGTTTGATTTTCCATCCTTGAGTTACTTCACTTAGAATGATAGTCTTCAATGATATCCAGGTAACTATGAATGCCATTAATTTATTCCTTTTTAAAACTGAGTACTATTTCATCATGTATATCACAGTTTCTTTACCCACTAATTGATTGATGGCCATTTGGGTTGGTTCTACAGTTTTGCAGTTGTGAAATTGCACTGCTATAAATATGTGTGTGCAAGTATCTTTTTGGGATAATAACTTCTTTAAATCTTGATAGATACCCAGCAGTAGGATTGCTGGATCAAATCATAGTTCTACTATTAGTTCTTTAAGGAATCTCACACTGGTTTTCATATGGTTGTACTACTTTACATTCTCACCAGCAGTGTAGAACTGTTCCCTGATCACCACATACATGCCAACCTCTACTGTTTTTGATTTTTTGATAATGGCTATTCTTGCAGGAGTAAGGTGGTATCACATTGTGGTTTTGATTGGCATTTCTCTGATCATTAGTGATGTTGAGCATTTTTTCATGTTTGTTGGCGATTTGTATATCTTCTTTTGATTATTGTCTATTCATGTCCTTAGCCTACTTTTTGATGGAATTGTGTGTTTTGATTTTTTTTTTTTTTTTTTTTTTTTGCTGATTTGTTTGAATTCATTGTAGATTCTGGATATTAGTTCTTTGTGAGATGTATAGATTGTGAAGATTTTCTCCAACTCTGCGGGTTATCTGTTTGCTCTCCTGATGGTTCCTTTTGCTGTGCATATGTCCCAAATGAGTATGCCTCTTCAACTTTTAGGCCTTTATAGTTGGGGGTTGAGTCAATCTGGTCAGTAATTTTACGCCAGGATTGAGTTTTCTTGTTGCCATAATTACATTTAGTGTTTTACAGGTTTCAAATTCCCCCAGTGGTAAATTGCTGGTATCTTATGCTTTGACTGAGATCAGGACTACCAGAGAATGTTTTTCGGTGTTCCTCCTCCATCTTCTCTGAAACTGAAGCACGTCTCTCCCAAGCTATCTCTATGTTTCTGCAGTAGATTGCTATTGCTTGTTATTCAGGACAATACTTTGTGTATGAGCAGAGGGTAGAGTTCATGATTCTCCTGCTCCAGTGTCAGCATTTGGCAGAACCTGTGCATCTAAATGTCATGGGCATGGCAGTCTCAGTGTGCCAGGCTGCTTTTTTTTTTTTTTTTGAGACTGGAACTCTCTGTCTTCTATCACCCAGGCTGTTGTGATCACGGCTTGCTACAGCCTCAACTTCTCAGCCTCAACAGATCCTCCCACCTCAACCTCTTGAGTAGTTGGGACTACAGTCATGTGCCACCATGTACAACTAATTTTTTTCTTTTCCTTCCTTTGTTTTCTTTTCCTTTTTGTAGAGATGGGGTCTTGCCATGTTGCCCAGGCTGGTCTCAAACTCCTGGGCTCCAGCGATCTGCCAAAGTGCTGGGCCTACAGGTGTAAGCTACAGCGCCCAGCCCCTCTTTCTTAATCAAGGGTTTAGGTGCATTTGGTGTCCTGCTTTCACATTTTCCCATGGCAACCAAATTCTGCCTTATATCATTTGGGGTCTTTAGTGTGAGCAAATGATTGAGAAGCTGATCTGATATGGTATATTTATAATACCAAGTGTAAATGTGTAGAGTGACATATTTATAATACCTACAGTAAGTAGAAAAAAAATGTGAGATCCTGTCTCAAAGGGTGTAGATTTCAAACCTCACATCTTGGACTTAATATTATACATCTTTGAAACTATGCTGATTAAGGTTAATCTAATGTCTTAAGTTTTCCTGTTTCTATTTTGGACACTTGCTTGAACCACAGTCTGTTAGGAGACAGATCAGGAACTTCAGATGCTCATGGTTACTCAGAAGCACAGAGGCTGTTGTTTAGGGAGGTAATGCATGTTGACATTTTGAGCTTAAAATTTACCAGGAGTTTTCACATTGTGAGCTTCAAAGAGATTACTAGAGTCTTTAGAGATGAAGCAGAGATTTTTCTACTCTATTTTCCCTATGAGAAAGTCCAGCTTTTAATAAAATTAGATTCCAATTCTACTAAAATGATTTTTTCTCTATAGATTCTATATCATACTTGATGTGGCATGTGGAAGGAAAAATGTTAAACTTTGAAAACTTTAAAGGTTCTGACCTTTCAAATTTTGAGATTAATAAATGGAGGAGTCAGTTTTCCAGAGATTTGAAAGGGAAAAGGCAGGCTGATGAGAGACCAAGAAAAAACATTGAGAATTACAGGTAGATTTAGAAGAATTTGGGGCTGTATCAGCTGATTTTTATTGAAAGCAAACACATACCTAGCTGCTTTAAATTAGTTCCAGTTTGCAGGCACTGATGAATTTCATTTCAAAGTACAAAAAATACTTGCAGATCTGATTATATGTCAAATGCTAGTCATTATGTGGAATTGTGGATCAAGAAAGACGATTAAGAATATGAGAGATGAATGATCTTTTAATTTTCGAAGTTCAAGAAAGCAGTAGATTCTGACTAGAAATAACATGGGTTTAACAAATTCTCAGTAAACTTCTTTATTTATTAGGCATATGACTAGTGACAACTGATAAAGGGAGTTCACTAAAAACATTATGATTTTCTAGGAACAAGTATTATCAGCGAATTTAATTTTATTTCCTTTTAAACGTAATGCAAATGCAGTGTTTTTTGAGGCATTAGACAAAGTATCTCATGAATATATTGTAGGAATGTGGAAATAAATTGTGAAGTTGATTTATGGTCTTGATTAGAGGGTTCAGGTAACTCTGTCTTCAGCTCTGCCCTATTTAATATTTCATCAGCAACTTAATTGAAGATAAGCATGTCATGCTTAGCACATCTGAATGCAGCAGAATTAGAAGAGTGGTTAACATGTTAAGTGGCAAAATCAGATATCTAGAAGAACACAATAGATAGAAATAACAAACTCAAATGGTATCTAAAGAAAATAACATAAAGTCCTTCATTAAAATTTTAAAAAGTAAATCATATAGCATAGACAAATTAACTTTGGGCATAAAAAGTATTTATTCACTTCTTTTTGTTAAGCATAAGCTTATACTGACAGGTAGGCTGAGACCATTACTTTTTTTTCTTTTCATTTTGCTTATTCCTCTAAGTCTGCCTATATTAAGGCATTGCTCTTTAGAAGGGAACAATGCTTATGACAATGCACATTGGTCCTGGGTTGGCAAGAATCAGCGAGCCTGGTTTAGTCCAATTCAATGACCCAGACTGTGGTTGGAAAACGATTTTGGTAATGGATATACAAAATAAGCACATTTGTCCAAGTTCTGAGGTTCAGTATTTGGAGTAAGGGTAGGCATAATCAGGCCCTCAGACCAAATCCAGTCTACCTGTTTTTATATGACTGGTAAGCCAAGAATGGCTCTTATATGTTTAAATAGCTGAAAAGGAAGATTAAAAGAATAATAATATTTTCTGACACTTGAAAATTATTTGAAATTAAAATTTAAGTGACTATAAATAAAGTTGTATTCAACCACATTTTGCCATTAATACATTAGGTTTTCTACCTCATTCCTAATGACCTTAGAGCATCCTTTTTTTGTGTCAAAAACATATGATGAATCTCTTAGATTACATTTATGCTTTTTGAAAATATTTTTGGAAATGCTTTTATAACCAATGCAACAAACTTTACATGTTCATCAAAGTAACCAGGTAAAGAGAGAAATTTCCTGAGCCTTATTTCTTAAAAACTTTAAAGCCTTATTAGATATAATTAAACTAATTTGATATTCCAGAATTTAGGTTTTAATCATAAAATTTTACTTTATTTTAGAGAATACTGTAAGTGAAAATCTTTACTTTTAATATACAATTTAAAATGTTGTCTTATAAATTAGTTTTCTCCATATAATTATAATCATAAACACTAAAAAGAAAAAACAGAATGCAAATTGTATTTTAAATAGTTAATCAACATGTAACTAAACCGTCTAAAGAATATAAGATCAGAAAAAATATGAATTTCCATCCATTTTTGATATTTTAACAACTAAAATAATAATCCTGAGTCAGAGAACTTTACCTCTTTCTCAGAGATTAAGTAAGTTGGACTTGATTTGAACTCTACATCAACCACAAATATTTCGTGATTAAAATATTATTCTGAAAAAATTTGTTAAGAACTGGAAAATTTGGCCATCTCTGGCCATTTTTCTCCAAGGAAATTTGCCAAAGTTGTGCACTAGCAAAATAGACAACTTTAGCTTTCAGCATCATGTAAAAGCTATATCCAAATCACAGGATCAATAGCCGAGGTACACAGGAAAAGGTGGAGGAATAATAAAAAAGGGTTGAGTGACCTGCAAAAGTTTTGTAGGGAGTGGTTATTTGCACTGTGTTTCCTTCAAAGGCCTAAAACTTGGTCCCTAAGCCTTTATTAATTTTGAAGATAGAGTTCTTTAGACCCCACAGTTGAAAAATCAGGGCTTTTTGATACAGTATATGTGAGTTTCCTCTTGTAATTTCACCTCTGATGTCTAGCAAGCTGAGTAATGGACACCAAATTGACTAAGCAGATTCTTTTCAAGGGTAAAATAAAGGAAGCACTCATCATAATAATTTCTTATGTAGGGTGCTAGAAATTCATTAACTCATGAATTGATACAACTCCAAAAAATCCAATCCTTGGTCTTCTCTTCTATCTATTACCAACCCCTTGGTGATTTCATCTGCTGTCTTTAATCTGAATCTATAATTTTATAATTCTGCATTTATATATCCATAATAAACCTTTCTCTGGAACTCTAAATACGTGTATTCAACTGCCAACTCAGTATTGCCACCTAAATAGCTAATAAATATCTAAAACTCAACTTGTCCAAAATTGAAGTTCTAATTACCCAAAACTTCTCCGATTGAAACTTTCTTTGTTGCAGAAAATGATATCTCTATTGCTCAGACTAAACACCTGAGAGTCATCCTTGACTTTTCTCTTTCTCTTCCAACCTACATCCAATTGGTCAAGAAATGCTGTGAGTTTCACCTTCTGAGTAAAGCCAGAAGCCAAATGCTTCCCATGACCTGCAATGTTTCCCTTCTGGTATGAGTCACCTTCATCCCTTCCCAGGATTATTTCAATAGCCCCAGCAGGTCTCTCTTCTTCTACCTGGCCTGCCTACACCTAGTCTCAACACAGCAGCCAACTTATGTCAGATCACATCAGTCCTCTGCTCAACACCTGCAATGGCTTATCCCTTCACTCAGAGTAGAAGCCTAGTCCTTATGATGCTTTTCAAGGCCCTTAAAGATCTCACCTTCCTTACCTTCTTCCCATTATTTTTTATTTGTATTAACTTTTACTTTGCTTCTGTAGCAAAGTACCACAGACTTAATGGCCTAAAATAACACAAATTAATTTTCCTATAGTTCTTTAGGCCCAAAGTCTGATGTGGGTCTCACTCACTGAACTAAAATCAAGGCATTGGCAAGGCTATCTGTCTTCCTTCTGGAAGACATCAGTTTCCTTGCTTTCTCCAGTTTTTAGAGCCTGCCTTCATTCGTTGACTCATGGCCCCATTCTTCATCCCTCAAATCAACATCACATAATTCCAGCCTCACTTTTTGCCTTCCTCTTCCAACTTGAGAACCTGGTAATTACATGGGACCCACCGGCATGAGCCAGTGCACTCTCTCTGTCTTAAGGTCAGTTGATTAGCAACCTTAATTCCATCAGCATCCTTAATTACCCTGTGCCATGTATGTAACATATTCATAGGTCCCAGAGATCAGGAGAGAGACACATCTTGGGAGGAGGGACATTCTCTGATTACATTATCTTTACCTTCATTCTGCTCTAGGCACACACACTGTTCCATGAATTTTCCAGACACACTCCAGTTAGTACTGTTCTTCCAGTTTATTCCTTTGCCAAGGATGTTCTACCCCATGTTCATACTTGGATAACTCCTTCACCTTCTTAAGAAGTCCTCATTTGCCATCCTATTAAAATTAAAATCTACCCAGACATCCATTCTTGAATTCTATAGTGCTTATTATGTTCCAATGTACTCTGTTTTTTTGTTATTTATTACACTTATTGTTTATTATGTTTCCCCTTCCACTTTGGTGAGATATTTGTCTTTTTTATTTATCAGGTATCCCCAGACCTGAAACAATGCTTGTTACACAGCAGTACTGAATAAATATCTGCTGAGTGAATAAAGAGAACAAAATACTTTATTGCTGGAAATCCTCTGTTTTCCTGAAGTAAAATATAATTATGACATCATAATCATGAAGTCTATTGCCACCTTGAAACCAGGCCAAAAATTTCTTATTATTCCTGCTACATGCTGTATATTTCCTTAGAAAAAGTTATTGTGTGCATTCCTAGCATTTAATTTATTGGAGTCACCACCAAAGCAATTATGCAGCTTTGTAATTAAGTAGGACATGAATATGCTTGCTTTTGTGGTGGGCATAAATCACAGTCTACCAGCTTAGCTGTGCAAGTCCTTTTTCGTTTTTTATAACTCAAATTAATATCTAACCCCAAGCTAGCATTGTACTGATCTAGTAGAAAACTGAACCTCTGTCTTTTTAGAGACAGAACCAAGATATTGGTAGAGAGTGAGTGGATGGACATTAGTTCTCAATCACAGATCTAGCAAATGCTAGACCTACATCACCCATATCCACCTTTCCTCTTCAGGTTTAGTGGTTGTGCATTGGGACCTATGGCTTTCTTGCAAGAATGTCAGTGACCAAAAGTACAGGTTAGGAAGGAAGCTATAGCTTCTCTTTAATCTTCAGAACCATAGTCCTGTCTCTTGCTTCTACCCATAAAGCTGCAAAAATCTGTTTTTAATCTTTGGTCATTCGTTTTTCTAGACATTCTGTTTATGTCTTCAAATTCCTTTCTCTGTTTCTAATCATCTTTAAATGTTCTAAGTTCTCCTAAGAGCTTAGGCTTTCAGAAAGCAAAAACCAGAGAGACTAACATGTTATTTCTATTTTGACTCTGATATACAGCTTCTTACGGGCCTGAACAGCTAGTGGCTTCTTTAAAGAAAAAGAGGAAAATGGGGGGAATTAAAAACAATGATATCTCAAATTACACAAAACTTATTTTTAAAACTACCTTTTCTCAGGTCAAGATCAATGCCTCAGGGAGGTTATTAAATTCTCCTCTTCCTTGCTTTGCTAAGTGATTTTTGTGTCAAACAGATGACCTCTCAGATAAATTGGGTAGGCATTTAAAACACTTTTAAACATTTCATTATTTTTTCAATCAAACAGTTTTTTAAGATAGCTTCATGCATGCTATTGATTATAAAGCCTTAATGTTATGCACAATCAGAGCCATATTAAGAACAAACAAAGCTTTATGTAATTTAAGAGTACCTTTAGTCTTAGTTGTTCTACGAAGAGGGGAAGGTAATTTAGAGTAAAAATTACTTCAGCCTTTTGGAAATTTATCTGTGCTGGAAATTTACTCCTTTGCCTAATTGTTACTGAAAACATCTTTTAGGCATATATTTTCTTTGAGCCATTTCTTGCTAAGGACTCACTTCCTTCAAATAAAGTTACATAATCTTTTCAGCAAAGGGAAAAAACCCACTTTCCCCCCCTTTTCTAATAGTTATATCTAACAATTCCTTTTTAAAAATATTTTTATTGTGGTTATATATATATATATATATAACATAAAATTTGTTATTTTAACCATTTTAAGTATACAATTCAGTGGTTCTAAGTACATTCACAGTGTTGTACAACTATCATTATTATCTGTTTCCAAAACTTTTTCTATCACCCCAAACAGAAACATGTACAACTCCTAACAGCCCCTGGTAACTTCTTCTTTGTTTTCTGTATCTATGAATTTGCCTATTTTGGATATTTCATATATGGAGCTATACAATATTTTGTCCTATTGGGATTGGCCTATTTCACTTAGCATAATGTTTTCAAAGTTCATCTACATTGGGCATTTTTCAGAACTTCATTTCTTTTTATGGCTGAATGATATTCCATCATACATATATAACACCTTTTATTTATTCATGTGTTAATGGACTCTTGGGTTATTTATATCTTTTGGCTATTTTGAATAGTGCTAAAATGAACATTGACATTCAAATATCTGTTTGAGTTCTTGCTTTTAATTATTTGAGGTATATACCTAACAGTGGAATTGTTTGATCATACGTGATTCTTTTTAACATTTTGAATTGCCAAACTGTTTTCCACAGTGGCAGCACTATTTTACATTTTCACTAGTAATGTATGAGAGTACAGTTTCTTCACATTCCTCTCAAAATTTGTTATTTTCTTTTTCATTATTTTTATTACAGCCATCCTAGTAGGTGGTTTTAATTATTATTTTTATTACAGCCATTCTTATTGTGGTTTTAATTTGCATTTCTTCAGTGACTAATGATGCTAAGTATCTTTCCATGTGCTTATTGGCTATTTGCATATCTTCTTCGGATAATTTCCTATTCAAGTACATTGCCCATTTTTCAAAAAAACAGACAATTCTTTTTGCTTAGGATGATCTTGGATGTGGGCTCTCCTTTGGTTCCATATGAAGTTTAAAGTGGATTTTTCCAATTTTGTGAAGAAGATCAATGGTATCTTGATGGGGATAGCATTGAATCTATAAATACCTTTGGGCAGTATGGCCATTTTCATGATATTGATTCTTCCTAACCATGAGCATGGGATGTTTTTTTCATCTGTTTGTGTCCTCTCTTATTTCCTTCAGCAATGGTTTGTAGTTCTCCTTGAAGAGGTTCTTCACATCCTTTGTTAGTTGTATTCCTAGGTATTTTATTCTCCTTGTAGCAATTGTGAATGGAAGTTTGCTCATGATTTGGCTCCCTGTTTGTTTGTTAGTGTATAGAAATGCTTGTGATTTCTGCACATTGATTTTGTATCTGAAACTTTGCTGAAGTTGCCTAGCAGCTTAATGAAATTTTGGGCTGAGATGTTGGGGTCTTCTAAATATACCAATCACATCATCTGCAAATAGAGACAATTTGACTTCCTCTTTTCCTAATCGAATACCCTTTATGTCTTTTTCTTTCCTGATTGCTCTGGCAAGAACTTCCAATACTATATTGAATAGGAATGGTGAGAGAGGGCACCCTTGTCTAGTGCCAGTTTTCAAAGGGAATGGTTCCAGTTGTTGCCCATTCAGTATGATATTTACTGTGAGTTTGTTATAAATATCTTTTGTTAATTTAAGATATGTTCCATCAATTTCTAGTTTATTGAGAGTTTTTGCATAAAGGGCTGTAGAATTTTGTCAAAGGTCTTCTCTGCATCAATTGAGATGATCATGTGGTTTTTGTCTTTGGTTCTGTTTATGTGATGGATTATGTTAATAGATTTGCATATGTTGAACCAGTCTTGAATTCCTGGGAAGAAGCTAACTTGATTGTGATGGATAAGCTTTTTGATGTGCTATTGCTTTCAGTTTCCCAGTATTTTATTAAAGAGTTTTCCATCAATGTTCATCAAGGATATCGACCTATAATTTTCATTTTTAGTTTTGTCTCTGCTGGATTTTGGAATCAGGATAATGTTGGTCTCATAAAATGAATTAGGGAGGATTTCCTCTTTTTGTATTGTTTGGAATAGTTTCAGAAGGAATGGTACCAGCTCCTCTTTGTGCTTCTGTTAGAGTTCGGCTGTGAACTCATCTGGTCCTGGACTTTTTTTGGTTGGTAGGCTATTAATTGCTGCCTCAACTTCAGACCTTGTTATTGGTCTATTCAGGGAGGAGGCATCATGCTATGTGACTTCAAACTATACTAAAAGGCTACAGTAACCAAAACAGCAGGGTACTGTACCAAAACAGAGATATGTTTTCCTTGTGTTTATTGGCTATTTGCGTATCTTTTTTGGATAATTATCTATTCACAGAACTGGAAAAGACCAATGGAACGGAATGGAGGCCTCAGAAGTAAGACCACACATCTACAACCATCTGATCTTTGACAAACCTGACAAAAACAAGCAATGGGGAAAGGATTCCCTGTTTAATAAATGGTATTGGGAAAACTGGCTAGCCATGTGCAGAAAGCTGAAACTGGACCCCTTCTTTACACTAAAATTAATAAGTGGTGCTGGGAAAACTGGCTAGCCATTTGCAGAAAGCTGAAACTGGACCCCTTCCTGACACCTTATACTAAAATTAACTCCAGATAGCGTAAAGATTTAAACATAAGACCTAACACTGTAAAAATCCTAGAAGAAAAAAGCAAAACTATTCAGGACATAGGCATAGGCAAGGACTTCGTGACTAAAGCACCAAAAGCATTGGCAACAAAAGCCAAAATAGACAAATAGGATCGATTAAACTTAAGAGTTTCTGCACAGCAAAGGAAACTATCATTAAAGTGAACTGGCATCCAACAGAATGGGAAAAAATTTTACAATCTACCCATCTGACAAAGGGCTAATATTCAGAATCTACAAAGAACTAAAACAGATTTACAAGAAAAAAAAAACCCATTCAAAAGTGGGCAAAGGATATGAACAGATACTTTTCAAAAGAAGGCATTTATGAGGCCAACAAACATATGAAAAAATGCTCAACATCACTGGTCATCAGAGAAATGCAAATCAAAACCACACTGAGATACTATCTCATGCCAGTTAGAATGACGATCATTAAAAAATCTGGAGACAGATGCTGGAGAGGATGTGGAGAAACAGGAACAGTTTTACACTGTTGCTGAGAGTATAAATTAGTTCAACCATTGTGCAAGACAGTGTGGCGATTCCTCAAGGACCTAGAAATAGAAATTCCATTTGACCCAACAATCCTATTACCGGGTATATACCCAGAGGATTTTAAATCATTTTATTATAAAGACACATGCTCGCATATGTTCGCTGCAGCACTGTTTATAGTAGGAAAGACCTGGAACCAACCCAAATGCCCATCAGTAATAGACTAGATAAAGAAAATGTGGCACATATACAGCATGGAATACTATGCAGCCACAAAAAGGATAAGTTGATGTCCTTTGTAGGGACATGGATGAATCTGGAAACCATAATTCTCAGCAAACTGATACAAGAACAGAAAATCAAACACTGTGTGTTCTCAATCACAGGCGGGTATTGAACAATGAGAACACATGGGCACAGGAAGGGGAACATCACACACTGGGGTCTGTTGGGACATGGGGGGCTAGGAGAAGGACGGCACATGGTGGGGAGGTTGGAGAGGAATAACATTGGGAGAAATGCCCGACGTAGGTGATGGGGGAATGGAGGCAGCAGACTCTCATGGCATGTGTGTACTTATGCAACAATCCTGCAAGATCTGCACATATACCCCAGAACTTCAAGTACAATAAAAATAAAAGAAAAGAAATTAAACTTTATTATTTAGAGCAGCTTTAGGTTCCCAGAAAAACTGAAGGATGGTACAGGGATTTCACACATACTCCTTCCCCTACATATACATAGCATCCCCAAATATCAAAATTCTGTACCAGAATGGAGAATTGATTATAATTTATGAATCTACATTGTTACAAAATTATCATCCAAATTCCATAGTTTACATTAGGATTCTCTCTTGATATTATATGGGCTGTAACAAATGCATAATGACACATATGCACCAATATAGTATCATGCAGAATAACTTAATAGCACTAAAAATAAATCCACCCCTCCACCCAACAACCACTCATACTTTGACTCTCTCCATTGATTTACCTTTTCCAAAATGTCATATAGTTGAAATCATGCAGTATGTAGCCTTTTTAGATTGGCTTATTTGACTTAGTAATATGAATTTTGGTTTTCTACATGTTGTTTCATTATTTGATAACTCACTTCTTTTTTTAATGCTGAAGATTCCATTGTCTTAATGTCACAAAATTTATTCATTCACCTTCTCAGGTACATCTTGTTTGCTTCCAACTTTTGGCAATTATAAATAAATCTCCTATAAACATTCATGTGATGGTTTTTATGTGGATATAAGTTTTAAAATTCATTTGGATAAATACCAAGGAATGCAATTTATGGATCATATGGAAGGAGTGTGTTTAGTTTCTTTAAAACAAAATTGCCAAACTGTCTTCCAACATGGATGTACTATTTTGCATTCCTACTAGCAATGAAATAGAGTTCCTGTTGCCCCACATTCTTGCCAGTATTTGGTGGTATTAGTGTTTTAGATTTTGGCCATTCTAATAGATGTGTAGTGATATCTCATTGCAATTCCCTAGTAACGTGTTGCTGAGTATCTTTTTTTATGCTTATTTGTCATCAATATAACTTCTTTGATCAAGTGCTTGTTCAGGTCTTTTGCCATTTTTAAAGATGTGTTGTTTGAAGAATTGTTTATATATTTTGGATATGACTTTACATATGTGGTGTGCAAATGTTTTCGTCCAGTCTGCAGCTTGTATTCTCATCCTCTTGACAGTCTTTCATGGAATAGAAGTTTGTTAATTTTAATGAAGTCCAGGTAATTAATTATTTATGTGATCGTTTATGCCTTTGGTGTCATTGCCACAGCCAAGTTGATTGAAGTTTTCTCCTGTTATCTTCTAGGAATTTTACAGTTTTGCATTTTACATTTTGGTCTGTGACCCATGTGAATTAATTTTTGGGAAAGGTGTAAGGTATCTAGATTAATTTTTCTTGCATGTGATATTCAGTTGTTCTAGGATCATTTTTTGAAAAGACTATCTTTGCTCAATTATATTGCCTTTGCTTCTTTGCTGAACATCAGACATTTATGTAGGTCTATTTCTTGTCTCTCCATTCCGTTCTATTGATCTATTTGTTCTTCCACCAGTACCATTCTACTGTGATTACTGTCGCTTTATACTGAGTATTGAAGTCATGTAGTGTTAGTCCTTCAACTTCTCCTTCAAATGTTGGCTGCTCTAGGTCTTTTACCTCTCCATATACTTTAGAAGAAGTTTATCAATACACACAAAGTAACTTGCTGGGATTTTTACCGGGATTGCATTGTACCTATAGATCAGGTTGAGAAGAACTGACATCTTGATAATATTGAGTCTCCTTATCTATAAACATGGGCTACCTCTTCATTTTTTAGTTATTCTTTTATCTGTTTTAAAAGAGTTTTGTAGTTTTCCTCATATAGATCTTTTGCATATTAGATTTATACCTAAGTATTTCACTTTGTAGGGTATTAATATAAATAGTATTTTGTTTTCAATTTCAAATTCCACTTGTTCATTGCTGGTATATAGGAAAGTGATTAACTTTTATATATTCATTTTGTATCTTGTAATCTCACTATAATTGCTTATAAGTTTCAAGCATTGTTTGTGTGTGTGTCAATTCTTTTCAGATTTGTACACAATCATGTTTTCTGTGAATAAAGACAGTTTTATTTCTTCCTTTCCAATCAGTGTATCTTGTATTTCCTTTTTTTGATTTATTGCATCAGTTAAGATTTTCAATGTGTTGTTGAAAGGTGGTTGTGAGAGAGGACATTTTTTACCTTGTTCCTGGTCTTAGAAGGAAAGCCTCTAGTTTCTCAGCATGAAGTGTGACATTATCTGTAGGTTTTTTGCAGAGTTCTTTATAGAATTTAGGAAATTCCCCTCTATTCCTGGCTTGCTGGGAGTTTTTTTTTTTGTTTTTTTTTTTTTTTTATTGTGAATAGATGTTAGATTTTGTCAAATGCTTTTTCTACATCCATTGATATGATAATGTGATTTTCTTCTTTAGCTTGCTGATGTGATGAATTACATTTTTGAATTTAGAACCAGCCTTGCATACCTAGGATAATTCCCAGTTGGTCTTGGTGTTGAATTATTTTTATACATTATTATACTTGATTTACTAAAACTTTGTTGAAGATTTTGACCCTGGTATTTATGAGAGATATTAGTCTGTAGTGGAATTTTTTGTTGTTTGTTTGGTTGGTTTTGTTTTTGTCTTTTGATGCTGCCTCTGTCTGATTTTCATCTGTTTTAAATGCCTTAGTCTAATCAGCCTCACAGAATGAATTAGAAATAATTTCTTCTGCATTTTGAAGGGAAAATATTACAGATAATTTATATAATTTTTTCCTTAACAATTTGGTAAAATTTTTCAGTAAGCGTATTGGGGTTTGGTTCTTTCTGCTTTGGAGGGTTATTAACCGTATATTCAATTGTAAAAATAGATACAGAACTAATAAAATTGTCTGTTTCTTCTTGTGTGCATTGTGGCCAATCATGTTTTTCAAGAAATTGGTACATTTCATCTGGATTATCAAATTTGTGGGCATAGAGTTGCTCATAATATTTATTATGCATTTAATGTTCATAAGATCTATAGTGATGTCCTTTTTCACTTCTAATTTTAATAACTTGTATGTTCTTTCTTTTTTTCTTGGTTATCCTGGGTAGAGGTTTATGCATTTTTTTAATTTTTTCACAAAGCTGGTTTTTGATTTTGCTGATTTTCTCTATTGATTTCCTATTTTCAGTTTCATTGATTTTTGCTATAGCCATTATTATTTATTTTATTCTGCTTAATTTGGATCATATTTTCTCTTCTTTTCTGTTCTTCTGAAGTAGAACTTAAGTGATTGATTTTAGATATTTATTCTATTGTAATATACATGTTGGATGCTATAAATTTCCCTCTAAATACTGCTTTCACTGCAACCCACACATTTCGATAAGTTTGATTTTCATTTTTGTTTAATTCAAAATACTTTTATATTTTTCTTGATATTTCTTCTTTGTCCCAAGTGTTATTTGAAAGTGTGCTATTTGATCTCCAAACATTTGGGAATTTCTCAAATATCTTTCTATTGTTGACTTGTAGTTTAATTCCATTGTTCTTTGAGAGCAGACATTGAATTATCCCTCTTCTTTTTAATGTGTTAAGGTGTGCTTATGCACCATAATGTGGTCTCTCTTGGTAAATACTTGGTGTTTTAGAATAATGTATAATCAGTTTTTGTTGAAGAATAAGTTTATTGGTGTTGCTGTTTAGTTCAACTATGTCATTACGGATTTTTTGCCTGCTTGATCTGTCCATTTCTAAAAGAAGGGTGTTGAAGTCTTCAACAATAATTGTGGATTCATCTATTTCTCCTTGAAACCCTATTAGTTTTTGCCTCAGATATTTTAATGCTCTGTTGTTAGGTGCATACACATTATAAATTTTTATGTCTTCTTAGAGAATTGACCACTTTATCATTACATAATACCCTTCTTTATCTCTGATAAATGCTCTTGCTCTATACCTTTGCTTCTGGACTACGAATGTCACAAGTGCTTCTCGGCTCTTCCCTCTTTAAGGTGGCATGGAATGACTAGAATTGGCTGGAGTTGGCTATTTCCATTCTCCTACATGAGAAGCTGGAGAGGGCTCCAGTTGGGTATTTTTCTTGCCCCAGGTTGGTTAGGTGCTGAGAAAAACCTGTTAGTTTATGCCTTGGTAAATAGTTTCTCTTGAGGACAGGCCTTTAAAAGAACAAAATGCTCTTGTTTATTTCAAAATGGTTAATTTACCCACCCTGTACTGTGAGGAAATTTTTCTTCTATCTTTCCTGTGAAAACTGGTTGAGTTCCTAGAGGTAAAAGTCACAAATGTGTGTGAGACCCCTTATAATTAGATCTCCCTGGAGTTTTTAACTCTCTGACTTGTCCACATTGACCCGGAAGCAATTCATTAATTGCAGTTTTGGTTTTCCTACTACCGTGGCAGTGGGTCCCTAAGAGGTTTCTATCTGTGCTTTGGTAACTTGGTGATCCTTTGTATTCACATGTCAATTCATCCAATTTGTGGGGCAGTGGTTTGCCCTGTGGCTTCACTATTCTGACAGATCTATGAAGCATTGTTGATATTTCATTTTGTTTAGCTTTACTTTTTGTTGAGATGAAAGGAAGAATTCCAAGCTTCTTTCATGCTGAACCAAAAATCAAAGCCTCTCCTTTGTTTATCTTTAAACTGGGTTTTCTACAAGACTTTCTGTTTCATCTAGGGTCACTTTAGGTAATTTGTTTCGAGGAATAACAATTTCTTTTTAAAAGGAGTTGTGTTTCTTGTGTAAAGCAGAGGGCTGAAGTTTACATCACTATATTCCAGCTCATAAACTTTCATCCTGTACCTTAGCTCCTCTTAAAACTGAAATGTTCAGCTTTTACATTACTTATCTGAAATTATTTATCAGTCTTTAAAATAAATTCAGTAAGCCTCTTACACAAACATCTATATCCTATGACTAATTTTGTCTCATCAGTAGTGTTACAAAGGACTGTGATATGTGGTTTGCTGTTAAATAACCAAATTTCTACCATCCTACCACATCTGTCTCCTCTCTCCTCACTGATCAATGGAAGCATATCAAGGTTTCCCTTGCAGTAAGTCTGTTCTAACTGTGTAGGTGCTTATAATTGACTCACCCCTCAACTACCTGAGAATGGTTACACTAATATGTTTTGAAAGGATATTTCACTTCTTAAAGGTGATAAGCTTGCAATATGTTAAAACAATGATCCTTTGGAAATATCACTGTATGTGTATAGAAGTGTTCTACCAATGTTAGCAGTGATACAGTAATAGGAAAATAGGCAGAATTTAGATGTTAGATCAATAGGTCCAGCTCAGAATTTCAAGAGGTGCTTTATAATACTTGCTCATGTTCTTGTATGCTGATCTCACGATGGAAGTGGTTTTTCCAACAAGAATGATTATATTGTGTACATCACTATATAAAATAGACAAATGGCTAATACACAAAAGAGAGAAAACATAGCTGTCATGTAAAAAATGGTTTTTGTTCTCTTTATCTTTTTTCTCTTTTTAAATAATGACACTGCTCATTCTGTTTCTCAGATACAATTTGTGAGGAAAAAATTATAATTGAGATTAAAAGTTCAGCAAATGAAAGAAATATGAGAATTATGTTAGCACATTAAATTCTGTGATAACACAATTTATGGTAAAAAAAAAATTGGCATCAGGGCAATTATGAGCAGGTGTCTTACAACACCTCTCAACTAGCCTTTGGACATGTGTTTAGGCATTTGACTATTGGTACTGGTTCTTCTGAAAATATTGTCTCTGGAAGACTTCCCCAAGGAGTTTCTTTCCTCCATCTTTTCCTAAGCTGGTGATGGCGATAGTCCCAGGGGGCTTCTGTTTTGCTTCCAGGGCTCTGTGACTATCACTGCCTCTAGTAGGAGACTCCCCAAGGATCTCACAACTACCTCCATAACCAGGCTCTCCAAATATGAGGCTGTGCCATCTTCACTAAAGAATAAGCTCATCTCTTGCCTTGAAATTTGGTTACTCGCACCCTGACTATAAAATATCATAGAATAAATAAAGATAAATCATGCTAATAAACATGAAGTATTAAAAAAACTATATTACTGAACTTCTATTTAAATTATTCCCACATCAAATACAAAAGCTATTGCAATTAGCCCTAAGGCATAATAATTTCTGCTTTCTTCTGAAAAGGAGCATGTTCAAGCTGTCATCATAAGCTAAGGACCATTTCCCTAAAAATTGGAGGAATGTTGTGCTGTCTCTCAGTAATTATGCTGCTTTCACAAAACATTTCTCCAAAGATCCAAGAAGTAGTATTCCATCTGGAAAACTAGCAATTTCAAATTCAGTATTTTTGCTAATTATTATGGTATAGACCTTCCAGATATAATTTTAGGGATTCCTAAAAGCATTTTGCTAATGATAAATTGACTATACACATTTTGGTTCAATATATGTTACAGAATCATGCCATCTTTATCTTTTACTCTTAAAATTACTTAGAGAAAAATACATTGCTTAAAATACAGGCCTTAATTTAAGAAAGCAACATAAAAGTAAATATTTATACAATAGATTAGAGCATGACTATTTATTTTACAGAAAAGAAACAAAACCTTAGTTTATATCCAGGGCTGGTAAACTATCATCTGCAGACTACCTGTTTTTGCAAATAAAACTTGATTGGAACGCAGTCATGTCCACTCATTTACATTTTCTTATGGCTACTTTCCTGATACAAGGGCAGATTGAGTAGTTACAACTAAGATTATATGGCATGCGAGGCTTAATGTATTTACTATGTGGAACTTTACCAGAATAGATTTGCTAATACCTGGCTTAGATTTTCACACAGGAGTGTTTTCAATGATAGGCATCTCTGATGAATTTTGGGGTTTTCTTGATAAAACTTAAGCTTACTCATGACTTTTGGGGAGTGCATCTGCCATTATTTGTAGGAGAATCACCCATACTTATAATGACTCTGAAAAGCCTTATAGTTTCCTTTTAATGCAGAAAGTCATTGGTTAATTTTCTATTAAAGGATGAGAGGTGGTGCAGCGTTCTATCCTTTTTATATCGAGGACAGTATTGTTTGTCTATCAGCAACAACCTATGTTTATATTAAGTAACCAACCATGCTCATATTTCTTTTTTTGATAAACCTTCCTTATTATTATACTTTAATAATAAAAGTTATGGGGTACATGTGCAGAATGTGCAGGTTTGTTACATAGGTATGCACATGCCATGGTGGTTTGCTGCATTCATCTCCCCGTCATCTACTGGATAAAGAAAATGTGACACATACACACCATGGAATACTATGTACCATGTTCATATTTCATACCAATGGTTGGGGTATGGCAGGGAGTGGGAGCAAAGACTAAATTGGCTTTTGGTTTTTAATACTTCTTCATCAATATCTGCAACTTTTTTGCTGCTTACACTACACTCACATAGTGCAATCCTCTTATCTTTTCTGCACTTGTACCCAGGCTGATTGCACTGTTGAAGAAAATGGTCACATCAGTTCAAATTGGAAACACCAGATATTCATGATCTAACTTCAGTCAAGCTTTCCTAAATTTTTTTCTGTATCTCTAGTCATCTCCATTTCTCTTATCATATATTTATTATATAACTTCATCATGATTCTTTCCTCATGATGTACTCTCAAAACATTATGTTTACCTCTTCTTTTATCAAACAACAACTTCCTCTATGTCTATCTCTTTCCCTCCAGCATGTATTAAACATCTGTATCCAGACTAATTACTATCTTCGTTTTTTTTTTAAATAAATTATTAGATTTCCTTTGTTTTTTACTGTATTTTAAGTTCTGGGGTACATGAGCAGAATGTGCAGGATTGCTACATAGGTATACATGTACTTTCTTTCATTTCAGGATAACATGGAGGATCACACTATAAAATCAAGCTCATGTGAATGAGAGCTCTTATCCCTAGAAAGATTGCTAATAATTTCAAAGATACAAGTAATCAGGTGGAAGTGATGAAGCCGAGAGAGGTCCAAGATCTCCAGTGCAGCCTTTGCATCCAGTGCTTCATTCCTAAAACACCCATTCTAGCCTTTGTTCCTGATCCCACCCCAACTTTTCTTTTTTTAATATAATTTATTGCATTTTAGGTTTTGGAGTACATGTGAAGAACATGCAAGATTGTTGCATAGGTACACACATGGCAGTGTGATATGCTACCTTCCTCCCCATCACCTATATCTGGCATTTCTCCCCATGCTATCTCTCCCCAACTCTCCACCCCGCTGCTGTCCCTCCTCTATTTCCCCCTGACAGACCCCAGTGTGTGATGCTTCCCTCCCTGTGTCCATGTGTTCTCATTGTTCAACACCCGCCTATGAGTGAGAACATGCAGCGTTTGATTTTCTGTTCTTGTGTCAGTTTGCTGAGAATGATGGTTTCGAGGTTCACCATGTCCCTACAAAGGACACAAACTCATCGTTTTTGATGGCTGCATAATATTCCATAGTGCATCTATGCCACATTTTTCCTGTCCAGTCTATCATCGATGGGCATTTGGGTTGGTTCCAAGTCTTTGCTATTGTAAACAGTGCTGCAATGAACATTCGTGTGCATGTGTCCTTATAGTAGAACGATTTATAATCCTTTGGATATATACCCAGTAATGGGATTGCTGGATCCAATGGAGTTTCTATTTCTAGGTCCTTGAGGAATCGCCCCACTGTCTTCCACAATGGTTGAACTAATTTACACACCCACCAACAGTGTAAAAGTGTTCCTATTTCTCCACATCCTCTCCAGCATCTGTTGTCTCCAGATTTTTTAATGATCACCATTCTAACTGGCATGAGATGGTATTTCAATGTTGTTTTGATTTGCATTTCTCTAATGAAGAGTGATGATGAGCATTTTTTCATGTTTGTTGGCCTCATGTATGTCTTCTTTTGTAAAGTGTCTGTTCATATCCTTCACCCACTTTGAATAGGCTTGTTTGTTTTTTTCTTGTAAATCTGTTTTAATTCTTTGTAGATTCTGGATATCAGCCCTTTGTCAGACGGGTAGATTGCAAAAATTTTTCCCATTCTGTTGGTTGCTGATTCACTCTAACGACTGTTTCTTTTGCTGTGCAGAAGCTTTGGAGTTTGATTAGGTCCCATTTGTCTATTTTGACTTTTGTTGCCAATGCTTTTGGTGTTTTGATCATGAAGTCCTTGCCTATGCCTATGTCCTGAATGGTTTTGCCTAGATTTTCTTCTCGGATTTTTATGGTGTTTGTTCTTATGTTTAAGTCTTTAATCCATCTGGAGTTAATTTTAGTGTAAGGTGTCAGGAAGGGGTCCAGTTTCTGCTTTCTGCACATGGCTAGCCAGTTTTCCCACCACCATTTATTAAACAGGGAATCCTTTCTCCATTGCTTGTTTTTGTCATGTTTGTCAAAGATCAGATGGTTATAGGTGTATGGCATTGCTTCCAGGACCTCTGTTCTGTTGCATTAGTCTGTATCTCTGTTTTGGTACCAGTACCATGCTGTTTTGATTACTGTAGCCTTGTAATATAGTTTGAAGTCCAGTAGTGTGATGCCTTCAGCTTTGTTCTTTTTCCTTAGAATTGACTTGGCTATGCAGGCTGTCTTTTGATTCCATATGAATTTTAAGGTGGTTTTTTTCCAGTTCTGTGAAGAAGGTCATTGGTAGATTGATGGGGATAGCATTGACTGTGTAAATTACTTTGGGCAGTATGGCCATTTGCACAATATTGTTTCTTCCTAACCAGAAACGTGGAATGTTTTTCCAACTGTTTGTGCCCTCTCTTATTTCATTGGGCAGTGGTTTGTAGTTCTCCTTGAAGAGGTCTTTTACATAGCCACTCTCTGCCAGTGCAGATGATGCCTCTTCATTTGTTGCAACTCAATTTAGATGCTGCTTCTTTCAGTAATCCTTCTCTGAATTTCTGTCTGGGCAGAGATGCTTAACCCATATGATTCCAGATACCCTTTGCTTCACTGCATCATGTACTCTCCTGGCTATACTGTATTTGTTTTTCTATCTCCTCCCTGGATAGTAAGCAACTTATAAGTAGAATTTTTTTTCTGTATCTCTAGCTATTAGCCTGGTGCCTACACCAAATTAAGTGTTCAATAAATGCTTGTTAACGGATAAAACATATTAAGGATCTCTGCCCTCTGGTACACTATAGGTGAGAATGGGAAAAGCCACATTGGGATAATTGATATAAATACAGTGTAACAAGAGTTTTAATAGATCAGAAAGCTCTAAGAAGATCAGGGGGAACCACTAGCTTTGCCCAAGGTAGTCAAGGAGTATTTCACAAAGGTAAAGAAAAAATATAGCTGCATTTGGAAGAGAGAATAGATTTTTCCAGGCAGAGACAAGGAGGAAGGATGTGTGGGGTAGAGAGAATGCTACATTTGAAGTCATGATTATCATCCTGCAAAACTCAAATATAATGGTGAAAATTAGGTACCTCATGTGATAAATTATTCAAGTGTTATGCTTTTGTTTAGTTATAGAAAGCATCTGGTATTTAACTATTTATAAAGGAAGTGAATTTAGCCTAACATTTGTATTACTGGATGATGGAAGAATTTTTAAAGTTAGTGCATAACTTGAAGACATACTTTTTGGTGGCTCATTATGCAATGATTATTGCAGATGTACTGTGAATTATTGATTTAGAAAGCAATTGAGTTTTAAAACTGCTGAAACTAAACTAATAAGCATTTCATTTTTTATGATTCATGCATCTGAGTACACAAACCAGTTATTTGTTATTTAAACAACTATTGTTATTAATTGAATGTTCAAATAACAAGTGGAAGTTCTCCATCATTTGCCCTGACATTCAAGATGAACTTTAAGGTAATATTGAAATCTTAAGGTAATATTTTCACTGTGAAAATGGATAGGAAAGATAGTTTTGTAAAAGAAAGTAATGACACATACATAAGCTGGTTTTAATGGTAAGTACAGTGTTTAGCAGCTGATAAACATATCAAAATCTATAAATATTACATGTAGTGAATTGTAATTTGCAATAAGAACATTTCTCACTGATTGTTGCTATTGTCATTGTGATTTAGTACTCATTACTGAGCAAGTTTGGAGAATGAATGGGCTGGGAGAAGGTATAGGAGATATGTAGAGATTATGAAGGTTTCCCATGCTTTATGTACCCAGAGAACTTACCCAAACAATTGTTTGTGGGTTTCTAAGTCTCCAGAGAAAAAAGGATGTGGTCCACAAGGACATTTACATATCAGGGAAACCAGGCCCTGCCCACAGAGGATTGCACATTCTACATCCCTGGAGAAACTAAAGAGAAAAGATATACAATGGAAATAGTGCAGAAGGGACAGAGAAGCTCTAGAAGAGTGATTCTTAACCTTCACTGATTATGTCTTTCTCCTACCCTCAGGAGGGGATATTTGGCAATGTCTGGAGACATTTTAATTTTCACAAGTGGGGGTTGCTACTGGCATTTAGTGGGTAGTGGCCAGGAAAGCTACAAAACATCTTATAATGCACAGGATCGTCTTCACAACAAAGAATTATTCAGCCCAAAATGTCGAAATAGTGCCAAGGTTAAGAAACTGCACCATTACTGGCTACAATTGTTTTTTTATGTGAATAAAGAAAAGAAATATGGTTAAGAAATGAATTGGCATTACCTTTTAGGTTATAAATGCAAAACACAGTTTTAGATGGGATGCAAAATGAAAAATATATGTGGCATATACAAAACAATATAAAGAAAAAATGAAAATGTCTTGTCATCCCAGCATCCAGAGGGAACCATTATTAAATTTTAAAATTAATTTCTAGAAATTATTGTGCAAATTTAGAAGGACACTATTAATCAGATGAGAAATCTGCTGCACTGGAAAAGGGTATGCCATCAAGGTAAATTGTTAGAAATAACACAAGAGAAGTTTGTAAAGTTAAAGAAGAAACAGGTTAATGCGAAGTTGTGAAGGAACAAACAAGGAGAGAGGAGCCCAGGAATGTATTTTGAATGAATTGAGTAGAGTTAAGTGTTTGTAGTGACATGCATACCCCACTTTCTATGGTTCTAGCAATGGGGTTAATATCTTCTAATAATGTTGAATTAGAAAATAAAAACAATACACTTGTAAATGAAATAAATAGTAGAAGCAGTCACATTGGTTGGCAGGAATGAGTATGTGTACGTCAGAAAGTGATATGTCAGAATGTGTACATCAGAATGTGATATCTTGGGGGAAGATTTTGTATAAATTGGTTTAACTAGACCTATATGAAAGACAATTTTGTATATGACGTGCATTTGTTTCTTCCAGTGGTTTGACTCAACCAGTGCCAATCACCCTAGCAACTAAAAATGAATATATCTTGATCTGTTCTATTTATTGACATTGTTGTACAGAAAACTTTGTATTACGCAATGGTAGGACATTTTTGCTTGATGGCCTATGTCAGTTGGTTTAGAATTAGAACAATTGTTACAGTCACTAAAACGGATCCCTCCCATTTCCCAAATTAATGAGAGGAACAACAGGAATAGTACAAGGGGTTAACAACATGCCCCATGTGAACACACGTGTGTTACAATTCTGTCATGTAAAAACTTGGGGTCATAAAGCATAGAGATTTAGTAGTCTGTTTTTTCACTTGGTATGTGACATGAGAATTTCTCATTTCATTAGTCTTCTAGACTTAATTTTATCTTCTGCACACAGATAATTCATCACATGACTCTACCATAATTTACTAAACTAATCCCATTGTTGAACATATAAGCTGCTTAGAACTCTTCTCTTTTATAAAATACCTCACATCAAGCATCATTATACATTGATTTTTAAAATGAAATATATTTAGAAATAAACATTGGGTGTACAATCAATCCATTGGACTGTTTGCTTTATTGAAGTTAACAGTTTATTGAAGTATAATTTACATATCATATGATTTACCCATTTTACACATATAATTCAATGATTCTTAGTGTGTTTACAGAGCTTTGCAACCACCACTACAATCTAATTTTAGAATATTTTTGTTACTCTGAAAAAAGTCAAAAAAAGTCTTGTGCCCATTTACAATCACAATGTTTCCTTAAGCATAATACTGATTTACTTTCAGTGTCTATAGATTTTCCTTTTTCAGACTTTTCATATAAATGGAATAATTGAATATGTGTTCTTTAGTGTCTGGCTTCTTTTACCAAGCATAGTGAATCCGAGGTTCATCCATGTTGTCATGTGCATCAGTACTTCATTCCACATTTGGCTTTTGAAGCTATTAGTCATCTATCATGAGCATGTGTGCTTTAGATGATTTAATTTAGGATCTTCTTTTTTTTTCTTACAACTTTTATTTGAGGTTCAGCGGGGACATGTGCAGGTTTATTACATGGGTGAATTGTGTGTCTCAGGAGCTGGATGCGCAGATAATTTTGTTACCCAGGTAATTGACATAATACTCAATAGGTAGCTTTTCAATCTTCACCTTCTTCCCACCGTTCAGACTCAAATAGGCCCTGGTGTCTATTGCTCCCTCCTTTGTGTCTATGTATTCTCAATATTTAGCTTCTACATGTAACTTCTGATGTGTCTATCTGGTGAGCAGGGTTGATGGCAGATCTTGGCTGAGTATCCACATGCCTCTTACACACCAGGCTGTGAAGTTAGCAACCTTTATTTCAATATTTGGATGCAGTTTAGGACCTAAGAATTTCCCTGTTCTTCTCAGTTGGAAAATACATGATACCTTGTTGCATTTCTTTTCTCTAGATGAGTATTTCAGTCATAAGATTATCCTGTTAGCTCTAATAGTGATTGATCAAAAGATAAAATATATATGTTTGACTTGAAATTTTAACCTAACTAATGATACTTTGCTGGTGATCAGCCATGGATTTGATTTGTCATGGTAAGATATCAAGAAACACAGAAATATTTTTAAAAAGGAAGTCATCTTTTAAAAATCCATCAATCCAGAGTACTTAAATATAAATTTAGTAGAGGACAGCTTACTAAAACCTCATAAGCAAGAGCAGAGAAACAGTAGAATGGCCCAGGATATATTCTAAAATATCTGAGGGGAAGGGATGTTTTTTGTAAAAATTATTAAAGGTCGAATTGTTTCAAAAATAAAAGCTAAGGATATAGCTAAAGCAGTGTGGTAGGCAGAATGATGACCCCCCAAATGTGTGCAAATCCTGATCCAAACTGAACTTGGCAGATGTGATTCAGGATCTTGAGATAGATTATCTTGGACTATCTGGGTAAACTCATATAATCACAAAGGTCCTTACAAGGAAAAGAGTGAGATAGAAGAGTTAGAAGAGGAGATGTGACAATGGAAGCAGACATCAGAGTCATTCACAACCATGGACCAAGGAGAGCAGGAGGACTCTTGGACTCCTGTAGCTGGAAAAGACAAGAAATGGATTATTCCCTGGAGCCTCTAGAAAAAGCACAGTCCGGATTAATCCCTAATTCTGGCCAAGTTCAACCACTTTGGATTTCTAACCTTCAGAACTATAAAAGCATATATTTATTTTATTTTAAGCTACTAAAATAAAATGAGTAGTTTTATTTTACCTAATGAGGCTACCTAATGAGGAGTTGCTTTCTTCCTTACCACCACTGCATACGTTTTGATAATTTGTTACAACAGCAATAGGAAACTAATATATAGAGACTTATGATAAGGGGAGAGGGAGAAGACTCTGACCAGCCTTCAAGGGGAAATATGAGGGAGAGGAATGCCAGGAAATCCTGAGCAAATCCAGCTTCTGAAAGAGATGCTGGAAGCAGGCCTCCAGTAGCTGTATCCGGGCTGGGGCCTGGTTTGTCCTCAAAAAGCTGTGAAACTCAAGTATCACACATCTTTCTACTCTCCCTTTCCCCAACACACAAATGACTCCAAAATGACTAATTCCAGTTTACCTTCACGACGGGGTTTACCTAAAATGTAATAAGTGCCCCTTTGTCTTAAAGTATGTTTTTACTTTGCTTTTTGGTATATGAGATTAAAATTCATATTACTAGGCAGATCTAGTTTTGCACATTGCTTTTCCTACTTTCTAGCCATGTCATAAGTAAGTAACATGTTTAAAATTTAATGCCCTCATCTAAAATATGAGGAAATATTAGTATCTACCTCAGGGAGTTGCTAAAGAGATCAAATGAAACAAAATGTTGATGTTTGTACAGACATTGAAAACAGTAGCCATTATTTTTATCACCGCAACCCCCATCATTATCCTTTAAAATCACTTCGTACCTGTCACATAGTAAATGTTATATGTGTTGCTAATATAAATAGAAACAAACTAGAGTCTGATAAGGCCTGGAAATTAATGATCCTGAAAACAAACTCTGTGGATGTCACAGAATTGCTGATAGTTGGCTCCACTTATTTGCAGATTTGCTGTGAAAATAAAGCTATACACAGTGGTATTTCATCCTGCTCAGCAAGGCAGCCTTTTACTTTACCAGCTTTAAATAAAGTGGGATTACTTCAGATATACTTCTAGAGCTTACTTAATGGAATTAACAATAATTTGCTATTTTTTCCTTTCTATATGATCATATAGTTGTAATTACAGGAAATTTTAAGAAATAAACTTGATTCGCTTCATAAACAAAAATTATATATCTGTGAGTAGCCTTGTATTCCCACTAAAATATCCCTGCATTTTCCCATGTTACTTAATGTTTTATTTTTTACTACATATAGTTTTATAATATATCATGTGTTTGAACTTTATCTAGCTCCTTTGCCACAGTGGGATGTATCTTCAGTATCAAGTGAGCAATTGCAAATACTTTTTCACAATGACTGTGTACAAAAAAGATGGACAGTGTCAGTACGTTTTCCATCGTAAATGTTTTTCTCTAATCACTTGAATTGATGAAAAAAGCCAGTGTCTGCTTCCTCAGGAAAGTTCATGATGCATTCCTTATGTTCGATTATTCGCATAACTCCCTCTCATTCCTTCTTCAGATTGCTTTCAAATATTATCTTCTCAGGAGGCCTTATTATCCAACAACCACTTTATTTAACTATCGACTCTTCCTTTTTTAGCATTCATTCTGTCTGCTCTTCATGGTATCTTTCTCAGAAACACAATTTCTGACACAATATATATTTTACTTATTTATTTCCTGCCTCATCTGTCTCTATATATTTCATGAGGGCATGATTTTTGCAGATTTTGTTTACTTCTGTGTCACTAGCTCTTATAACAGTGCCAGGCAAATTGCAGTCATTCAACAAATATTTATCACAAACAGTCTCTCAGACCACAGTGCAATCGAGTTAGAACTCAGAATGCAGAAACTAACTCAGAACCGCACAGCTTCATGGAAACTGAACAACTTGCTCTTGAATGTTGACTGGATAAACAATGAAATGAAGGCAGAAATAAAGATGTTCTTCGAAACCAATGAGAACGAAGACACAACATACCAGAATCTCTGGGACACATTTAAAGCAGTCTCTAGAGGAAAATATATAGCAATGAGTGCCCACATGAGAAGAAAGGAGAGATCTAAAATTGACACCCTATCAGCAAAATTGAAAGAGCTAGAGGAGCAAGATCAAAAAAACTCAAAACCTAGCAGAAGACAGGAAATAACTAAGATCAGAGCAGAACTGAAGGAAATAGAGACACAAAAAACTCTTCAAAAAATCAATAAATCCAGGAGCTGGTTTTTTGAAAAGATCAACAAAATAGACAGACCACTAGCCAGATTAATAAAAAAGAAAAGAGAGAATAACCAAATTGATGCAATAAAAAACGATAAAGGGGATATCACCACAGATTCCACAGAAATCCAAACCATCATCAGAGATTATTACAAACAACTCTATGCACATACACTAGTAAACCTGGAAGAAATGGATAAATTCCTGGACACCTGCAACCTCCCAAGCCTAAACCTGGAAGAAGCCGAACCCCTGAATAGACCAATAACATGGTCTGAAGTTGAGGCAGCAATAAAGAGCCTACCACCCAAAAAAAGCCCAGGTCCAGATGGGTTCACAGCTGAATTCTACCAGACATACAAGGAGGAGCTGATACCATTCCTTCTGAAACTATTCCAGACAATCCAAAAAGAGGGAATCCTTCCCAAATCATTTTACGAGACAAACATCATCCTGATACCAAAACCCGGCAGAGACTCAACAAGAAAAGAAAATTCCAGGCCAATATCCATGATGAACATAGATGCAAAAATCTTCAATAAAATACTGGCAAACCGATTGCAACAGCATATCAAAAAGCTCATCCACCATGATCAAGTAGGATTCATCCCGGGGATGCAAGGCTGGTTCAACATACGCAAGTCCATAAACGTAATTCACCACATAAACAGAACCAAAGACAAAAACCACATGATTATCTCGATTGATGCAGAGAAGGCTTTTGACAAAATTCAACAACCCTTTATGCTAAAAACCCTCAATAAACTAGGTATTGACGGAACGTATCTCAAAACAATAAAAGCTATTTACGACAAACCAACAGCCAATATCATACTGAATGGGCAAAAACTGGAAGCATTCCCTTTGAAATCTGGCACTAGACAAGGATGCCCTCTCTCACCACTCCTATTCAATATAGTACTGGAAGTTCTAGCCAGAGCAATCAGGCAAGAAAAAGAAATAAAGGGTATCCAAATTGGAAAGGAGGAAATCAAATTGTCTCTATTTGCAGATGACATGATTGTATATCTGGAAGACCCCATCATCTCAGCCCAAAATCTCCTGAAACTGATAAACAACTTCAGCAAAGTCTCAGGATACAAAATCAACATGCAAAAATCACAAGCATTCCTATACACCAGTAATAGACTTCAAGAGAGCCAAATCAAGAACGAACTGCCATTCACAATTGCTACAAAGAGAATAAAGTACCTAGGAATACGACTAACAAGGAAGATAAAGGACCTCTTCAAGGAGAACTACAAGCCATTGCTCAACGAAATAAGAGAGGATACAAACAGATGGAGAAACATTCCATGTTCATGGTTAGGAAGAATCAACATCGTGAAAATGGCCATACTGCCCAAAGTAATTTACAGATTCAATGCTATTCCCATCAAGCTACCAATGACCTTCTTCACAGAACTGGAAAAAAACACCTTAAACTTCATATGGAACCAAAAGAGAGCCCGCATAGCCAAGTCAATTCTAAGCAAAAAGAACAAAGCGGGAGGCATCACACTACCGGACTTCAAACTATACTACAAGGCTACAGTAATCAAAACAGCATGGTACTGGTACCAAAACAGAGATATAGACCAATGGAACAGAACAGAGGCCTCACAGGAAATACAACATACCCACAACCATCTGATCTTCGACAAACCTGACAAAAACAAGCAATGGGGAAAGGACTCCCTGTTTAATAAATGGTGTTGGGAAAACTGGCTAGCCATGTGCAGAAAGCAGAAACAGGACCCCTTCCTGACACCTTACACCAAAATTAACTCCAGATGGATTAAAGACTTAAACATCAGACCTAATACCATAAAAACCTTAGAAGAAAATCTAGGCAAAACCATTCAGGACATAGGTGTAGGCAAGGACTTCATGACCAAAACGCCAAAAGCAATGGCAACAAAAGCCAAAATAGACAAATGGGACCTAATCAAACTCCACAGCTTCTGCACGGCAAAAGAAACAGTCAGTAGAGTGAATCGGAAACCAACAGAATGGGAAAAAATTTTTGCAGTCTACCCATCTGACAAGGGGCTGATATCCAGAATTTACAAAGAACTAAAGCAGATCTACAAGAAAAAAACAAACAAGCCCATTCAAAAATGGGCAAAGGATATGAACAGACACTTTACAAAAGAAGACATACAGGAGGCCAACAAACATATGAAAAAATGCTCATCATCACTGGTCATCAGAGAAATGCAAATCAAAACCACATTGAGATACCATCTCACACCAGTTAGAATGGCGATCATTAAAAAATCGGGAAACAACAGATGCTGGAGAGGATGTGGAGAAATAGGAACACTTTTACACTGTTGGTGGGAATGTAAATTAATTCAACCATTGTGGAAGACAGTGTGGCGATTCCTCAAGGACTTAAAAATAGAAATCCCATTTGACCCAGCAATTTCATTACTGGGTATATATCCAAAGGATTATAAATCATTCTACTACAAGGACACGTGCACACGAATGTTCATTGCAGCACTGTTTACAATAGCAAAGACCTGGAACCAACCCAAATGCCCAACGATGATAGACTGGATAGGGAAAATGTGGTACATATACACCATGGAATATTATGCAGCCATCAAAAACGATGAGTTCACGTCCTTTATAGGGACATGGATGAACCTGGAAACCATCATTCTCAGCAAACTGACACAAGAGCAGAAAATCAAACACCGTATATTCTCGCTCATAGGCGGGTGTTGAACAATGAGAACACATGGACACAGGGAGGGGAGCACTACACACTGGGGTCTGTTGGGGGGAAATGGGGGAGGGGCGGGGGGTGGGGAGGTGGGAAGAGATAGCATGGGGAGAAATGACAGATACAGGTGAGGGGATGGAAGGCAGCAAAGCACACTGCCATGTGTGTACCTATGCAACAATCTTGCATGTTCATCACATGTACCCCAAAACCTAAAATGCAATAAAAAAAAAACAAAAACAAAAAAAAACAAATATTTATCGAGTTAATTAATTAGTTGTGCTTTGTGTCCTGCTTCTTCAGTTCTCTATTCCCAATGGGTTAAAGTAGAACTGCAAAATAGTCAAAACCTCATTTAATGTATTTACTGCAATTTGTGGGAGGGTATAAGAGATAGCTTGGTGGCTGTTGTTGGGATATACCCTTTGTGCTCACAGAAATGTTGACAGATTACTAGGGAATTGAGGGATGATGATTATTTCTGGACTCAGAAGCTCAGGTGTAAGAGAATTTGAAATGAATTAGATCTGTATAAACCATCATGTATCCCCTTAGACTGTTAGGCCTCATAGATCATTAAATAGACCATTATCCCCATAGACCATTCTGTCTGATCTATATGGCAGGCAGAGGAGGAGCCCAGGTGATACAGCAGCCAGGCATAGAGACTCATGCCTTTCTCATGGTCACACAGAGGATTCGGCTACCTAATGAGGAGTTGCTTTCTTCCTTAACACCACTGCATAGAAATGGACTAGTGACAACTTAACTTAATTTTCAAGTGGATTGAGAAATGGTAGCTACTATAGTAGGGAGAGTTATAGACCTGACCTGTCAAAATGCAAAGCACATTTAGGCTTTTATACCTTAATGAAAACATATCTACTGACTCATGGTGCCCTGGCTCCAACTCCAAGCGGCAATGTCCCTATTTTAGGAAGATTTCGCTCACTGAAGTAGAGCCCTCTTCTCATTCTTATCCGATTACCCTGGATTGAGAATTAACCAGGCATTATTTCCTAATTTTTTAGGGCTTAAACTCTTAGAGTGACCTTTCACTCTGTTTCAATTAGGATTGCAGAAGAAATCCAACCACACTGGTTTAACTGAATATTTTTTCCTGTCATGTAAAATGTAGTTCAGAGATAGCTAAACACTGTTATCAAGATTCTGTCTCTTTCTGCCTCCCCCTGTATGTGGCATTCATCTCCTTGTTTTAAAAGATGGTTGTAATCTCAACACTTTGGGAAGCCGAGGCAGGTGGATCACAAGGTCAGGAGATAGAGCCCATCCTGGCTATGGTAAAACCCCTGTCTCTACTAAAAATACAAAAATTACCTGGATGTGGTGGCACATGCCTGTAATCCCAGCTACTCGGGAGGCTGAGGCAGGAGAAGTGCTTTAACACAGGAGACGAAGGTTGCAGTGAGCTGAGATCACGACACAGCACTCCAGCCTGGGCAACAGAGTGAGACTCCATTTCAAAACACACACAAACACACACACACACACACACACACACACACACACACACCCACCCACCCCTTAACCCTTAGTCTTCTATTCATGGTTCTCAAATTCAGTCCTACTTGACTTAACCTCAGCTGCTCTAGATGATGCAAGCTTACCATCCAAGCCAGTCTGCAATGCTTGTTTTCTCAAATACTCCTCGTATTTTCCACACTTATAGAGAGTGGAGAATTATGCTCCCTTCTTGAGGGTGAAGTACCCACATAAATTATTTGGAATTCTTCTGCATAAGATATTTGTTTTATGCTACCATTTATATATTTATTTATTAAATTATTTATTTTATGAACTCATGGCTATTTTATTTTATACTTTGGGTTATAGTTCTGTACTGCACTATATGTTTTTATCTCTCCAGAGTTCTTTTGTTGAAGCCCTAACTCCAATGTAGTGGTATTTAGAGGTGAGGCCTCTGGGAATAATTGGGTTTGGATGAGGTCTTGAGGTGGGGTTCCAGGATGGGCTTTAGTGTCCTTATAAGAAGGAGAAGACACAGCAGAGCTTCTTCTGTCTCCACCAAGTGAGGACACAGTGACAAGCTAGGGTAAGCTGGTAAGAGGGCCCTTCCCACAGGGATTATTGAAGCCTCCTTCTCTTGTTTATCTATAAGCTCTTGCTCTGTCAGGGAGAGACATGGTTCCCATGTTCTGCCATCTCATGACTTAATTTTTCAATTTTAGTGTCAGAATTGTTAACCTGTACTCTCACAGGTAGTAACTTTATCAACTAAGAATAGTGTTTCATCTTATGTGTTGAAAGTAACATATTGAAAGTTATTTACACCAGTACCTTTTACACTACTGTCTTCAGTGAAGTTGTTTCATACATGGGTAATATGCTTAGATTTTCTTATCACAATCTGCATTTTTTCCTGTGACCTTCTGTCAACCTTATAAATTTATTTTAATTAGCATGTATTAAGGTTCACTCTGTATTGTGAGGCTCTGTGGGTTGTGACAAAAACGTTATGCCATATCTTCACCATTACAGAACAATCCAGAATAGTTTCACTACATTTAAAATGTTCCTGTGTTTCATCTATTCAGTCCTCCTTCCTGCTGGCAATTCCTGGTCTTTTACTCTATAGCTTTGCCTTTTACAGAATGTCATGATTACAATCGTATAACATGTAGCCTTTTTAGACGTGCTTTTCGCCTTAGTAATATGTGTTTAAAGTTCATCTATGTGTTTTTGTGGCTTGATAGCTCACTCCATTTTATTGCTGAATAGTATTTCATTGCATAAATTCATTGCATGAATTTCATTGCATGGAAAGGATATTTTGATGGTTTCTAGCCTTTGGTGATTATGTGTAAAGCCGTATGTTTGCATGGAGACTTTTATGTAGTTACATTTTCAACTGAATTGGTTAAATACCTAGAAGAGGAATTGCTGGATTATATGTTTAGCTTTGTAGGAAACTGTCAAAACTGTCTTCTGTCTTTTTCTTATGTGTTATTCTATAAATTGTATAGTTTTGCACTGTACATGTGGATCTACAATTTACCTTTAGTTAAAATCTGTAAAAAGTGTAAGATTGATGTCTAGAATCCTCATTTTTGCATATGAATGTCCAATTGTTCAGCACTATCTGTTTACAGAACTACTTTTGTCTCCATTGAATTGTCTTTGCTCCTTTGTCAAAGATCAGTTGACTGTAGTTGTATGGATCTGTTCTTTCGAATTATGTTTCTATGATTTTGCCAATACCACACACTGTCTTGATTACTGGAGCTTTGTTGTAAGTCTTGAAGTCTGGTTGTGGGGTCCTACAACTGTGCTCCTCTTGGCTTTTTTTTTTTGTAAATTATTTTTGGCTTTTGCCTTTCTATATAAACTTTAGAATCAGTGTGTAGGTATTTACAGAATAGCTTGTGGGTTATTGATTAAAACTGAGTTAAACCTATAGATAAATTTTGGAAGAATCAACATCTTAACAGAACTGAGGCTTTCTTCCAATAAATATGAACTATGTATCTGTTTATTAATATTTAGATCTTATTTGTTTTATCTATTGGTGATTTGTAGTTTTCTGTATACAGATCGTGTATATATTTTGTTCCATTTATACCTAAGCACTTCTGTTTTGGGGGTACTATATTAATTTTTAAAATCTCAAATTCCAATCTTTATTGCTAATATATAAGAAAGCAATTCAATTCTGCAAATTAATTTTACTATAATCTCCAGTTTTGCTAATGTATAAGAAAGCAATTCAACTCTGCAAATTTTATTTACTGTAATCTCTAGTTAATTCCAGGAGTTTGTTGTCCTCTTCTTTGAGGTTCTCTACTTAGATAATCATCTGCAAACAAGGACAATTTTATTTCTTACATTTTACATTTTATTTTCTAACCTATATTTCACTGGCTAGGACTTCTAGTATGATCTGGAGTAGAAATATTAAGAGGGGATATCCTTGCCTAGTTTCTGATTGTAGAGAGAAGGAAAATTCCCTGCTTGCCACAATGAAGTATCATGTTAACTGTAGATTTTTTTAGGTTTTTTAAATCAAGTTAAGGAAGTTTTCCTATATTCCTAGTTTTCTGAGAGTTTTTAATCATGGCAATTTTAAAAGCCTGACTTACCAATACTTGTTTCATGTATCATGCTTTGATATTATCAAACATGTAAAATATTTTTTACATCAATTGATATGTTTATGTCATTTTTCTTTTTTACCCTATTGATACGGCAGATTCTATTATCTAATATTTAAATATTGATTCAGCTTACATACCATTGGTATAATTATTTTGTACATTATTGGATTTGATTTACTATGATTTTCCTGAGGATATTTGCATCTGTGTGCAAAAGAGACAATGGTGTGTAGTTTCTTTTCTTTTCTTTTTTTTTAAAAAAATAATATCTTTATCTGGTTTTGGTATTAGGATAATGAGAGCTTAGTTTAGTTTAGAACTATTCCTTTGGCTTCTGTTTTCTAGACTAGATTGTGAAGAATTGATGTCATATCTTCTTTAAGTGAAGTAGAATTAACCAGTGATACTATTTAGGCCTCGTGCCTTCTCTTTTAGACTATTATATATTAATTTTATTTAATAGATATAGGTCCATTCATAGGATCTACTTTACCTTATGTAAGTTTTGGCAGTTTATGACTTTCAAGTAATTGGTCCATTTCCTTTAAATCATCAAATGTGTGAGCATAGGGTTGTTTATGTTTATTCATTATCCATTTAAGGTTCATGGGCTCAGTAGTGATGACTGCTTTTTCATTTCTGATATTAGCAATTTCTTTCTCTCTCACTTATTTTTGAATAGCCTGCATAGCAGTTTATCCATTTTATTGATCTTTAAAAAAAATACCAGTTTTTGAGCTCATTAATTTTCTCTGTTTTCCATATCATTGATTTTTGCTCTATTTTTTGTTTCTTTTGTTCTGCTTGCTTTAAGCTTAAATTATGCTTCTTTATCTGTTTTAATAAAATGGAAGCTTAGATTATTGATTTTAGCTGTTTATTTTTTCCTAATATATGCACTTAATGATAAAAATTTTCCTCTAAGCACTTCTTTGTTGTATCCCTCAATTTCTAATATGCTGTATTTTCATTTGGCTTAAATGCATCTCAAGATAAATTAAAATACTTCTTAATTTATCTTGAGAGTTCTTAGACCCATGTGTTATTTAGAAATGCATTATTCAATCTCCAAATATCTATTTTCTAGCTGTCTGTTACTGTTTTTCATTTACTTTCATCGTCTTCTGAGAACATTTTTCATATAATTTCTATTCACTTAAAATTTTTAAGGTGTGTTTTATGCCCCAGAATATGATTCATCTTAGTCTGTCTTCTACACAAGCTTGAGGAGAATTTGTATTCTGCTGTTGTTGAGAGGAGTAGTCTATAAATGCCAATCTGATCAAGTTGATTGATAGTAATCTTAAGGTCAACTGTATTCTTACTGACATTCTGACTCTTTGATCTATCAATCACTGAAAGAAGGACATTGAAGCCTCCAACTACAGTAGTGGATTGGTCTATTTCTCCTTGAAATTCTGTCTCATTTTTTTCTCTTTTTTTTTATATTCTGATGTTAGGTTCATTCAGGCTAAGAAATGTTATGTCTTCTTGGACCCTTGACCTCTTTATCATTATGTTATGCTGTCTTTTTCCCTGACATTGTTTCTTGTTCTGAAGTATATTTTGAAATTGACATAGCTACTCCCACTTTCTTTTGATTAGTAATAACATGGTATATCTTTCTCAGTGAAGAATATCATTGGTAGTATTTTAATTGATAGATAAAATTGCACGTATATTTATTGTGTGCAGCATGAGATTTTGAAGTATAATTATATTGTGGAATAGTTAAACCTAGCTAACAAACAAATGCATTACCTTACACGGTTATCTATTTTTTTGGGGGGGAGGTGGGAACATGTAATATCTATTCTATTTGTGTTTTTCAAGAATACAATATATCATCATTTCCTAAAGTCACCATACTGTGTAATAGAACTCTTGAACTTATTCCTCACATCCAAATGTAATTATATATTCTTTGAACAACATCTTCCCATCTTCCCCTCTTTTCTAACCATCCCAGCCTCTAGTATTCCCACCCCAATCTCATGTCGAATGAGATCTCCAATTGTAATCCTCACATGTGAAGGGAGGGAACTGGTAGGAAGTGATTGAATCATGGGAGTGGTTTCCCAATGCTGTTCTTGTGACACTGAGGGAGTTCTTATGGAACGTGATAGTTTAAAAAGTGGCAGTTTCCCCTGCTCTCTCTCTCTCTCCTGCCACCATATGAGTACCTTGCTTCCCCTTCACCTTCCACCCTGATTGTAAATTTCCTGAGGCCTCTTTAGCCATGCAGAACTGTGAGTCAATTAAACCTCATTTCTTTATAAATTACTCAGTCTCAGGTAGTATCTTTATAGCAGTGTGAAAATGTACTAATGCACCACCATCCTACGGTTTACTTTTATGAGATGAACTTTTTTAGACTCCACATGAGTAAGACCATGCATTATTTGTCTTTTTGTCCCTGGCCTATTTCACTTAACATACTATCCTCTGGGTTCATCCATGTTGTCACAAATGACAAGATTTTGTTCTTTTTTATGGCTGAATTATATACACAAATATTCAACGAAATTTTTATCCATTCATTTGTTCATTGATGGACACCAGTTTATCTCCTGTCTTTTGTAAATAGTATTGGAATAAACATGAGAGTGTATAAACCTTTTTGACATACTGATTTTATATCCTATGGCTATATACTCAGTAGTGGGATTGCTGGATCATGTGGAATATTATTTTAAATATTTTGAGAAAACTCATACTGTTTTCTTTAATGGCAGTAGTCATATACATTCCCACCAACAGTGTGCAAGGGTTCTCATTTCTCCATATCCTTGCCAACACTTGTTATCTTTTGTCGTTTTGATAATAGCCATTATATCAGAAGTGGAGTGATATTTCACTGTGGTTTTGATTTGTTTCCCTGATGATTACTGATAAGCAGTTTTTCATATACCTGTTGACCATTGGTATATCTCTTTTGAAAAATGTTTATTCAGCTTTTATCCATTTTTAAATTGGGTTATTTATTTTCCTGCTTTTGATTTGAGTTCCATATATAGCAATACATAACTAAAATATGATGATATATTTTGAAAAAAACTTTATGTGATTTCATCATGTGAATGTCATCGAGTGTACTTACACAAACATAGATGGTATAACCTATTGCTCCTAGGTTACAAATCTGTACAGCATGTTATTGTACTGAATCTATAGGCAATTGTAGCACAATGGCAAGTATTTGTGTATCAAACATAAAAAAAGTACACTAAAAATATGGTATTATAATCTTAGGGGACAATGGTTTGTTTTTGACAGAAACATTGTTATGTAGTGCATGACTGATATTTTGTAAATTCCTCGTCAGAGGTATGGTTTGCAGATATTTTCTGCTATTCTGTATGTTGTCTTTTCAGTCTGTTGATTGTTTCCTTTGTTTTGCAGAAGAGTTTCAGTTTTTCTTCTTCTTTTTTTTTTTTTTTTTTTTTTTTTGAGATGGAGTCTCACTCTGTCACCCAGGCTGGAATGCAGTGGTGCTATCTCGGCTCACTGCAACCTCCACTTCCTGGGTTCAGGTGATTCTTCTGCGTCATCCTCCCAAGTAGCTGGGACTACAGGTGCATGCCACTATACCCAGCTAATTTATTTGTATTTTTAGTAGAGATGGTCTCAAACTCCTGACCTTGTGATCCTCCTGCCTCGACCTCCCGAAGTGCTGCAATTACAGGCATCAGCCACTGCACCCGGCCTTGTTTTAGTTTGATGTACCGTAGTCCCATTTGTCTGTTTTTACTTTTGTTGTCTGTGTTTGTAAGGTCACGTCTAAAAAAAACCACTGTCCATACAACTGTCATAGAACTTTTCACCTACAATGTATTCCAGTAGTTTCATAGTTTTGAATTTTACATTTAAGTTTTTAATCTACTTGAGTCGATTTTTATATGGGGTGGGATATAAGGATCTGATTTCATTCTTTTGCAAAAGGATACCCAGTTGTCTCAAAACCATTTATTGAAGAGATTTTTATTTGATCATTATGTATTTTTAGCATATTTTTCAAAAATCAGTTGGCTGTTTTTTGGGTCTTTGTTTTATTTTTATTGTACTTTAAGTTCTGGGATACATGTGCAGAACATGCAGGTTCGTTACATAGGTATACATATGCCATGATAGTTGGCTGCATCCACTACCCTGTCATCTACATTAGATATTTCTCCTAATGCCATCCCTCTCCTAGCCCTCCCGACCCCCAACAGTCCTCAGTGTGTGATGTTCCCCTCCCTGTGTCCATGTGTTCTCCTTGTTCAACTCCCACTTATTAGTGAGAACATATGATGCTTGGTTTTTTTCTTGTGTTAGTTTGGTGAGAATGATGGTTTCCAGCTTCAACTATGTCCGTACAAAGAACATGAACTCATCCTTTTTTATGGCTGCATAGTATTCCATGGTGTATATGTGCCACATTTTCTTTATCCAGTCTATCATTGATGGGCATTTTGCTTAGTTCCAAGTCTTTGCTATTGTGAACAGTACTGCAATAAACATATGTGTGCATGTATCTTTATAATAGAACGATAAATAATTCTTTGGGTATATACCCAGTAATGGGATTGCTGGGTCAAATGGTATTTCTATTTCTATATCCTTGAGGAATCACCACACTGTTTTCCACAGTGGTTGAACTAATTTACACTCCCACCAACATCGTAAAAGCATTCTTTTTGTCAAAAATCAGTTGGCTGTTAATGCGTGGATATATTTCTGGGCCACTCTGTTGTGTTCCATTGGGTGATATGCCTGTTTTTATGCTAGTACCGTGCTATTTTGTTTAATATAGTTTTATAGTATATTTTGAAATCATGTAGTGTGATGCTTCCAGCAGTGCGTTTTTTTTTGCTCAAGATTACTTTGGCTATTCATGGTCTGTTGTGGACCTATACACATGTTAAGAGTTTTTTTTCTATTTCTATGAAGAATGTCACTGGTATTTTGATAGGAATTGCACTGAATCCGTATGTTGTTTTGGATAATACGAGTATTTTTACAACATTTATACTTTCAATCCATAAAGACAGGATAATTTTTCATTTGTGTTTTCTTCAATTTTTTGATAAATGTTTTATATTTTTCAGGGTAAATATTTTTCACCTCCTTGGTTAAATTTATTCCTGTTTTTTTGTATCTCTTACAAATGGGTCATTTATTTGGTTTTACCCCCACGTGACTGTATTTAAAGTGAGATTTTATATATAGTGTATAGTTGGGTGTTTTTTAAAAAATCTACTCTGATAAAATAAAAAATCTAAAATCTACTCCTAAAAATAAAAAATCTACTCCTTTAATTGGTGTATTTAGACCATTCATATTTAAAATGATTATTGATACAGTTAGATTCATATCTACCATGTTTGTAACTGTTTGCTATTTCTTTCTCTTGTTTTTGTTGCTTTCTTCTACTCTCTTTCTGCCTTCTGTGGTTCTATAATAATTAAGCATTTTATATGATTCAATTTTTCCTTCTTTTTAGAATACTAGACTTAATTTTTTTCCCATTTTAAATATACATTCACCATTAATCCAAGTACATATTTAAATAACATTTTACTACTTCATATGCATTGCAGGTACCTTTTAATAGGGTATTTCCAATTTCTTTTTCCCATCCCTAACAGCATTTTTATCATTTATTTCACTTATCTATAAGCTATAATAACACAAACCATGGCTACTATTGTTTCTTTAAACTTATTATTTAGGTCAGCTAAAAATAATGAAAATGGAAGATTTTATTTTACCTTTGTTTATTCCTTCTCTTTAAATGCAGATCCAAGTTTCTGATTTAGATGGTTTTCCTTCTTCTTGAAGAATATTTTTCTAACATATCTTACAGAACATGCCTATGGAAATGAATTCCCTCAATGTTTGTTTGAGAGAGTTTTGATTTCTCCTCCACTTTTGCAGGATAGTTTTGCTTGACATAGAATCCTAGAATGGTGGCATTTTTTCTTTTATCACTTTAAGAGTTTCATTACACTCTTTTCTTTTTTTTAATTTTTATTTTATTATTTTTTTATTGCATTTTAGGTTTGGGGGTACATGTGAAGAACATGCAAGATTGTTGCATAGGTACACACATGGCAGTGTGGTTTGCTGCCTTCCTTCCCCTCACCTGTATCTGTCATTTCTCCCCATGCTACCTTTTCCCACCTCCCCACCTCCCCGTCCCTCCCCCATTTCCCCCCAACGGACCCCAGCGTGCAGTGCTCCCCTCCCTGTGTCCATGTGTTCTCATTGTTCAACACCTGCCTATGAGTGAGAACCTGCGGTGTTTGATTTTCTGCTCTTGTGTCAGTTTGCTGAGAATGATGGTTTCCAGGTTCTTCCATGTCCCTACAAAGGACGCAAACTCATCGTTTTTGATGGCTGCATAATATTCCATGGTGTATATGTACCACATTTTCCCAATCCAGTCTATCGTCGATGGGCATTTGGGTTGGTTCCAGGTCTTTGCTATTGTAAACAGTGCTGCAGTGGACATTCGTATGCATGTGTCCTTATAGTAGAATGATTTATAATCCTTTGGATATATACCCAGTAATGGGATTGCTGGGTCAAATGGGATTTCTATTTTTAGGTCATTGAGGAATCGCCACACTGTCTTCCACAATGGTTCAATTAATTTACACTCCCACCAACAGTGTAAAAGTGTTCCTATTTGTCCACATCCTCTCCAGCATCTGTTGTCTCCAGATTTTTTAATGATCACCATTCTAACTGGTTTGATATGGTATCTCAATGTGGTTTTGATTTGCATTTCTCTAATGACCAGTGATGATGAGCATTTTTTCATATGTTTGTTGGCCTCCTGTATGTCTTCTTTTGTAAAGTGTCTGTTCATATCCTTCTCCCATTTTTGAATGGGCTTGTTTGTTTTTTTCTTGTAGATCTGTTTTAGTTCTTTGTAAATTCTGGGTATCAGCCCCTTGTCAGATGGGTAGACTGCAAAAATTTTTTCCCATTCTGTTGGTTGCCGATTCACTCTACTGACTGTTTCTTTGGCGTGCAGAAGCTTTGGAGTTTGATTAGGTCCCATTTGTCTATTTTGGCTTTTGTTGCCATTGCTTTTGGCGTTTTGGTCATGAAGTCCTTGCCTACGCCTATGTCCTGAATGGTTTTGCTTAGATTTTCTTCTAGGGTTTTTATGGTGTTAGGTCTGATGTTTAAGTCTTTAATCCATCTGGAGTTAATTTTGGTGTAAGATTTCAGGAAGGGGTCTTGCTTCTGCTTTCTGCACATGGCTAGCCAGTTTTCCCAACACCATTTATTAAACAGGGAATCCTTTCCCCATTGCTTGTTTTTGTCAGGTTTGTCGAAGATCGGATGGTTGTAGATATGTTGTATTTCCTCTGGGGCCTCTGTTCTGTTCCATTGGTCTATATCTCTGTTTTGGTACCAGTACCATGCTGTTTTGATTACTGTAGCCTTGCAGTATAGTTTGAAGTCCAGTAGTGTGATGCCTCCTGCTTTGTTCTTTTTGCTTCTAATTGACTTGTCTATGCGGGCTCTCTTTTCGTTCCATATGAAGTTCAAGGTGGTTTTTTCCAGTTGTGTGAAGAAGGTGTCTTCAAAAAAATCAATAAATCCAGGAGCTGGTTTTTCGAAAAGATCAACAAAATAGACAGACCACTAGCCAGATTAATAAAAAAGAAAAGTGAGAATAACCAAATTGATGCAATAAAAAATGATAAAGTGGATATCACCACAGATTCCACAGAAATCCAAACCATCATTAGAGATTATTACAAACAACTCTATGCACATAAACTAGTAAACCTGGAAGAAATGGATAAATTCCTGGACACCTGCATCCTCCCAAGCCTAAACCCGGAAGAAGCCGAAACCCTGAATAGACCAATAACAAGGTCTGAAGTCGAGGCAGCAATTAAGAACCTACCACCCAAAAAAAGCCCAGGTCCAGATGGGTTCACAGCCAAATTCTACCAGACATACAAAGAGGAGCTGCTACCATTCCTTCTGAAACTATTCCAGACACTCCAAAAAGAGGGAATTCTTCCCAAATCATTTTATGAGACAAACATCATCCTGATACCAAAACCTGGCAGAGACTCAACAAGAAAAGAAAACTTCAGGCCAATATCCATGATGAACATAGATGCAAAAATCTTCAATAAAATATTGGCAAGCCGATTGCAGCAGCATATCAAAAAGCTCATCCACCATGATCAAGTAGGATTCATCCCAGGGATGCAAGGCTGGTTCAACATACACAAGTCCATAAACGTAATTCACCACATAAACAGAACCAAAGACAAAAACCACATGATTATCTCAATTGATGCAGAGAAGGCCTTTGACAAAATTCAACAGCCCTTTTATGCTAAAAACCCTCAATAAACTAGGTATTGATGGAACATATCTCAAAATAATAAAAGCTATTTATGACAAACCAACAGCCAATATCACACTGAACGGGCAAAAACTGGAAGCATTCCCTTTAAAATCTGGCACTAGACAATGATGCCCTCTCTCACCACTCCTATTCAGTATAGTACTGGAAGTTCTAGCCAGAGCAATCAGGCAAGAAAAGGAAATAAAGGGTATTTAAATCGGAAAGGAGGAAATCAAATTGTCTCTATTTGCAGATGACATGATTGTATATCTAGAAGACCCCATTGTCTCAGCCCAAAATCTCCTGAAACTGATAAACAACTTCAGCAAAGTCTCAGGATACAAAATCAACGTGCAAAAATCACAAGCATTCCTATACACCAATAACAGACTTAAAGAGAGCCAAATCAAGAACAAACTGCCATTCGCAATTGCCACAAAGAGAATAAAATACCTAGGAATACAACTAACAGGGAACGTAAAGGACCTCTTCAAGGAGAACTACAAGCCACTGCTCGACGAAATAAGAGAGGACACAAACAGATGGAAAAACATTCCATGTTCATGGTTAGGAAGGATCAACATCATGAAAATGGCCATACTGCCCAAAGTAATTTACAAATTCAACGCTATTCCCATCAAGCTACAGTCTTTTCTTGCTTTCATGTTTTCTGATGAGAAGTTGGCTATAATTCTCATTACTGTATGTTTTTGGTTTTCTGTAGTTTGAATATGATAAACCAAAGAATAGGGGTTTTTTTTCATCATTATTTATGCTTCTTGGTGTTCTCTGATCTTCCTGGATATGTGCTTTGATGTTTGTCATTAATTTTTGTAAAGTTCTTGCCATTTTTCCTTAAATATTTTTTCTGTTAGGCTCTCTCTTTTTTCTCCAATATTTACACACATATTACAACTTTTGAAATGTTCCACAGTACATATTCTGATCACCATTACTGTTACAGTGTCTTTGATATCTATCGTTTTTTACTCTGTCTTAGAGTTTTCATCTCTGTGCTTATGTTACCCAATTGTTCTTGCATGTTGTCTAGTTTTTCCATTAGAGCCCTTAACATGTTAATCATAGGTATTTTCAATTTCCTATTGATTCCAAAGTCTGTGTTTATATATGGGTCTGGTTCTACTGCTGGCTTAGTCTCTTCTGATTATGCTCTTTCTTGCCTTTTGGCACACGTTGTAACTTTTTCTTAAAAGCCAGATGTGACATAATAGGAATTGAATAGAAAGGCCTGTAGTGTGAGGTTTGTTGATCTGGCTAGGTGTTGGTCTGTGTTTATCGTTTGCTGTGGCTATAGTTGCCAAAGGCTTTAAATTCCTCTAGGATTTTCATTTTTATTTTTCTGTGAGTTTCCCAGGAATACCTTCCTTGAATAGTATTTGTGCTTCGCAGCATTTTCAGCTGTAATCCAGTGTTATTACATTGGAAATCTGTTTTTTTGGTAATAAATTATGGAGGAAGGGGTGTACTTTGTAGTATTTTTATTAAATCGCAGCTTTTTCTAAGGCCTTTCTCCCTAGAATGTGACCTTCACTGTGCTTCCTAACTTTTCTCCTCCCTATAGAAGAGTGTTTTCAAGACTAAAGGTTTCTAAAGTTGAATAAATACCCTTCTCCCTAGGTGTAATAAAGCTATGGTAAAGTCTTTTCCCTAGAGAATCGCTCTTTGCAATGAAGAAAACTCTGAGTATATTGCAAAATGATTACTTTCCCTCTTCACCTTATTAGAGCCACGAGAGTATTTGGTTTTTGGCTGTGAGAACTTGGTGGGGTTCCTTGAGGTAAAAAATAAATGAAATGTGGGGCTCCTGCTAAGATTGCAGTCTCCAGGAATTTCCCATTCTCACAGTAGTGTACAGTCGGCCTCCAGCAATTAGTCAAAATTACCATTAAAGTTTTCCTACCAGTTACTGGCTCCAGTGATTGTGCTCCCAATAGGCTGATCTCAGCTGTGACTTTCTGTATTCACTTGTATCTTGAGATTTCAGGATAGTGGTTTGCCCTGCAACCTCAGTTCTCTAATGTATCTAAGAAAAGTCATTAATTTTCTGTTTGTTCTCTTTGGTTATTACTGTGAGGATGGCAGTGACAGCTTCCAAGTTCTTTACATATCAAACTGAATCTAGAAATCTCCATGTAGTTTTTCATCTTTCCATTGATTGCCACCATGCATTATCTGCCTAGTGACATCATAGGGTCTCAATATAAATTGATCAAATCTTATCAGGCACTATTGATTACTGTAGCATGTAAAGCGTAAGCAGCACCATTATGTTATACCTTAGTTTCTCCTCTTCAATAAGGGGGGGTCAGAATAGGGCATTGTTTTCATTTTCATTAGATCAGATCAGCTTGGCCTTTGTCAAAATTATCACACTTATTAACATTTGGTATTCAACATATGATTCTGCTTGATTGAGTTCTATGTGAGAATGATCAAAGAGAAAAGGGAAAACTGATCTCTACTTGGTATTAAAATAAGAATTTCCTTATACTTCCTAGGAAATGATCACAACAGGGAAGATTTATCTCCTTATCTGGGAAAAAGAAGATTATTCTGTTATTACAAATTTAAGAAAGAAAAGAACTGTAAGGCAGTTTCTTTGTTGGAAACATTGATATGTGAATAAATTCTACTATACTTTTCACTTTCTGAGTCCAAAAACATTACCAGGAAAATGATATTTAGGCTTTTGTAGTCTGGGCACATAGTTAAAAACCTCTTTTTTTACACAAGTAAATATTCCACAAAATGTATTTTTATAATTTAAATATGATACAGGTTGAGAGGATACATTTATCCTAAAAATATCAATGATAGATTCTAATATTCCAGTAGTTAAGTCTTAGGAAATAGTGATATTATTTGTGATTAAAGTTAATAAGTAGAAAAACATTCAGATGTGAGGTATAGAGTAAGAATTAACAGAAGAGAGAGGAAGGAAAGAAAACAGAGAGAGAGATCATACGTGGAAGTAAAAAGAAGAGAAGCTCTAATAATTTGGCTTTTGTAAAATTGTGGATCATAAAGGTTCAAAAATATAAGCTTTCAAAAATAGGAGCTTTAGTCTGGAACATATGAGTATGCTGATAAAGGTCACCTAGACATAGAATTCACCTGGAGGCTGGAGGCCAATACTAGATTATTTCTCATGACTCAGGGAGTAAGTAGAAGTCAGAGGCTTAGGAGGGGCTCTAAGCTAAGCTAGACAAATGGGACTGCTGTTGCAAATACAGGGAGGCCAGAGTGTGGTGGGGTGACTCATACCTGTAATCCTAGTACTTTAGGAGGCCAAAGTAGAAGGATCACTTGAGGCCAAGAATTCAACCTGAGAAATATAGTGAGACCTTATCTCTATAAAAACACAAAGAATTAGCCCCCTCCATGGTAGTACATGCCTGTAGTTCCAGTTGAGAAGGCTGGGGAAAGAGGATGGCCTGAGCCCAGGAGTTCAAGGCTACAGTGAGCCACACATATGCTGCTGCACTGAAGACTGGGCAATAGTGCAAGACCCCATCCCAAGCAGGGGAAAAGTACAGGAAGTCCTGGAACAGATGAAATCATAACCAAACTCAAGTTTGCCTCTGAAATAGTTTTCCTTCCTTTTCCTGAGTGTGACCAGCCAGCTTGGGAAGGTTGGCCAACTTTATCTGCAAAAACTCAAGAGATTGGTGCTAAGCCTCATCAACAAAAAAGGGGAATGAATGACTATGAAAATAACGTAAGGGTCATAGTAAAATCTGATGAGTCTCAATCCTAGGAATTGTGAATTAAAGAGAAGTACAGTAATCTCTAACTTCAGAAGTGGTCAATTCAGACAAAGGCAATAGCAACTGTGAATGAAAAACTGATACATAATCCATATATAGTCCATTCTTTGATAAATTTATGAGCCCATGTTACTGCTTGCTGCTTCAATCTACTTCACTAAATATATGACATGATTTGTGTGCACGTGTCCTTGTAGTAGAATGATTTATAATCCTTTGGATATATACCCAGTAATGGGATTGCTGGGTCAAATGGGATTTCTATTTTTAGGGCCTTGAGGAATCGCCACACTGTCTTCCACAATGGTTGAATTAATTTACATTCCCACCAACAGTGTAAAAGTGTTCCTATTTCTCCACATCCTCTCCAGCATCTGTTGTTTCCCGATTTTTTAATGATCGCCATTCTAACTGGTGTGAGATGGTATCTCAATGTGGTTTTGATTTGCATTTCTCTGATGACCAGTGATGATGAGCATTTTTTCATATGTTTGTTGGCCTCCTGTATGTCTTCTTTTGTAAAGTATCTGTTCATATCATTGCGGCACTGTTTACAATAGCAAAGACCTGGAACCAACCCAAATGCCCAACGATGATAGACTGGATAGGGAAAATGTGGTACATATACACCATGGAATATTATGCAGCCATCAAAAACGATGAGTTCACGTCCTTTGTAGGGACATGGATCAACCTGGAAACCATCATTCTCAGCAAACTGACACAAGAGCAGAAAATCAAACACCGTATATTCTCACTCATAGGCGGGTGTTGAACAATGAGAACACATGGACACAGAGAGGGGAGCACTACACACTGGGGTCCGTTGGGGGGAAATGGGGGAGGGGTGGGGGGGTGGGGAGGTGGGAAGAGATAGCATGGGGAGAAATGACAGATACAGGTGAGGGGACGGAAGGTAGCAAAGCACACTGCCATGTATGTACCTATGCAACAATCTTGCATGTTCATCACATGTACCCCAAAACCTAAAATGCAATAAAAAAAAATAATAAAAAAAAGAAAAAAAAAAAGAAAAAAAATATATGACATGATTTATGAATCTATATATTGGTTCACACACTTCTGCTGCTCAAACTACTACTGATTATAGAGGATAGAGCAATCTGTACAATGCAATCAGAACATGTCAGCCCTTGCATGACTCTTCTGTGACTTCCCTTCCCCTTATTATCCGGGCCAAAATTTGTTGTTACCTACAAGCTTTTACATGATCTGGCATTAACTACCTCATAGTCTGATCACACACTCATGATTTGTTATGGAAGCAATGTTCCATAGAACTCTCTGCAATGATAATAGTGTTCAATACCTTTAATGTCCAGTACAGTAACCAAATGTTACGTGACTAAGTTTAGTTAAAATTAAAACTTTAGTTTCTCAGTTGCAATAACAAGATTTCAAACACTCAATAACCATATGTACTAGTGGCTATTGTATTAAACATTGCATAAATAGAGTATTTGCATCAGTACAGAATGTTCTATTTGATAGTGATCCTTTAGATAGACTAACCTTGCTTCAGTTATTCAAATGCCCTAAAATTCTTCTCACATAAAAGCTTTTCCAGATGCCTTCTCTCTCTGCCTACCTCTTTGCCTAACTATTTCCTCTTCATTTGGGAAGAGGCTTTAGAACACAAAGGTTAGACTCCTTTGGATTATCTCCCCTTCACAGTACTTTTAATAATTTAAATTATTTATTGATTCTTTCTCACTGTATTGTAATCTTTATTATGGCAAAGACTATGTCTGTATACCCATTTCTAGCACATGTGACAACTGGTGAATTGTCATTAAGGGTTTATTTAGTAAAAGAATAAATAAATGAGTATAAAAGAGATGACTATATGAGATTGGGGATATTTTTCTTAAGAAAATGTTTAAGAGAGTTGAGAAAAAATTAGTTTTGGTAAGAAGCTTAGTACTATTTTATTGTTAGACATTTTATCTTTGAGGTGATGGTGGGCCTGCCTATTTAGCCATTGGAAATGTGGAATTGAATGCCAGGAGAGAAAATTGGGCTGGAAATGTAAAAGACAGTTGCCTAAATACAAGAGTTGAAGGCCTGAGAGTGAGTGAGATCTATGAAATAGTATAGTCAGTGACCAGGTGACAAAATGTGTGCCACCCACCAGATGGGGAGAGAGAAGAGAAAAATCATTGAATAAACCAAGGAAGGTCAGTCAGTGAGACTAAAGCCCTCTAAAACTATCTAACGTTGTGGAAGCCAAGGAAGGGGAGTGTCGCCAACAGGATCATGTGATAGGCCCAGTCCAATCAGAAAAGTTTGTCTTTTAATATCCTGCTAGAGAAAGAAATGGTTAACCAGGGTTGGACATATGTACAATAAACATTGTAGAAGAAAAAAAAGAGTGCTATGGGTTGAATGTGGTTTCTTCTCCAAAATTAATGTTGAAACCTAATTACCAAGGTGATGGTGTTAGAAGGTGGCTGAGCTATGAGGGCACCTCCCTCATGAATAGACTAAGGCCTTATAAAAAGGACTTGCAGGAGTGGGTTCACTCTCTTCCATTCTTCTTCTATGTGAGAACAGAGTTCACCCCGTATTTCCCTTCCACCTTCTCCCATGTGAGTATACAGCAAGAAGGCCCTCACCAGACACCTTGACCTTCTACTTCCCAGCCTCCAGACCGTGAGAAATAAATTTATAATGTTTATAAATTACTCAGCTCAAACAGACTAAGACAGGGAGCAAAGTATCCTATGCATGAAGGCTTAATCTAAGCAGGAGATCCTGGAGCCCAGGTTGGTTAGCTGTCATTCTGTTCACACAGGCAGGAGTAGATAGGCTTCCTGGGGTGGACGATTTAGTAACCAGGGAGGGTGATTTTAATAAATGTGCATGAGGCATTGGGAAGAGTGATGTATGTTTTACAGATCAGACTCTCCAAGAAACAGACTGTAAGACTGATATTTGTGCATAGGAAGGATTATTATAAAGTGTTCTTGGGATCAGCACCTGAGATGGAACAAGGAGAGCAGGGCTGACCAAAGAAAAAGGCTGGACTGTGATGAAGGGAATTATAACAGTGGCTTTCGGCAATCCTGTAAGAAGCTCTGAAACTGAAAGAACCCTTCAGAAATGTCACTATTCTTCCTTTTTTTTAAATTGCATTTTAGGTTTTGGATACAGGTGATGAACATGTAAGATTGTTGCATAGGTACACACATGGCAGTGTGGTTTACTGCCTTCCTCCCCATCACCTATATCTGGCATTTCTCCTCCTGTTATCCCTCCCCAGCTCCCCTCCACTGCTGTCCCTCCCCTATTTCCTCCACCAACAGACCCCAGTGTGTGATGTTCCCCTCCTTTTAAAAAATTATATAGATAGGGCAACTCCTTATTTTATAGATTTGTATAGATAGAGCAATTAGCCATTTCCACAACTGCCACCCCTTCAACCTTCTTGTTCCTGATAACTGTATCTTCCTGACCTCTATAATTTTGGCATCCCATCATCCTCACTTCTGTCAAGGAACCTAGTCCTATAAGAGCATCTCTTAACATCAGTTCAGGCATAAAGAGGACAGCCGCCACTGATGTTTTAAAGGTGCTGGCGCCTGTTTCATAAGCTTGTTCCTTATTGCTTTGGTAAATGGAGTATACTCCAGGCTCTTGTTCAGAAGATATTTGACTGCTGTTTTTTTATGGCCTTCTATTCTATATCTACCCTAGCATGCTCCTTTCTCTCAGTTTTTTGATCCCTTCTCCCACTGTCTGCCCCAGAAGTTCTGGCATTTCTAATTCACTTATTGTGTTCTGACACTTTTCTCCATGTTTCCAGGAGCAATCCCAGGAATGTGTCATCACTGTCTCCCAGAATCCCTGTCAGGATGTGCATCTTGTATCATAAGGAAGTGCTTCTATATCCACATTGATAAACATTCCACTATCTAACTTTATTTCCAGTGTCTCTTGATCTAGCTCATTCAGGACACAGTACCATAAGTACTTCTCAACTCCTACTGATACGTGTTGGCAAGGTCCTATCATTCCTTCAGAATATAGTCCCTGTTCTCTGTAAACAGGCCCAGCACTACTCTGCCTGGGTTATATTATGACTTAACCATAGTTATTATTGATCAGGTGGTCAGAAAGAAAGGTGTGGTTATATCTTATGAGAATATTGCATCTGTCTTCAGATGAGAAGCCATAGCTTTTAACACAGAGGAGTGAACCACTTTGGCTCAGAGAGTTCAGGTTAATCTGGAGATTTAATCTTTCTGAATGCACAGACTTACATGTTCTTATTTCATATCTCAAGGTTCTAAGCCTTCTCAAATCAAGGCCTGATCTTGGGGTAGCATGGTTGCTGAAGTTGAGAATTAAACCAACTAAAATTTTTACTACTGTTAGAAATAAGACCTGGGTCTGAATCTCATCTCTTCTGTCTTCCAGCTGCAGGAGATGAGGCTCTTTTTTACATGCTGCTATCTTAGTCTGTTTTGTTCTGCTGTAACAAAATGACTGAGGTTAGATAATTTATAAAAAAACAGAAACGTATTTTCTCATAGTTCTGGAGAGTTATCCAAGATCAAGGTGCTTATAGGTTTGGCTGTCTGGTGAGGGCTTCTTTCTGCTTTTAAAATGGTGCCTTATTGCTGCATTGTACAGAGGAGAGGAGTGTTGTGTCTTTACAGGGAAAAGGTAGAGGGAAAGGACAAGCTAACTGAATGTTGGGTGAAACTTCTTTTCTTTGGACTTGGATCCCATTAAGGAGGACAAAATCCTCATGGCTAATCACCTCTTAAAGGCCCATCTCTTAATACTATCACACTGTCAACACCTGAATGTTGGAAAGAACACATTCAAACTAAACCAGCTGCCAAGGAGACCCTTTGACTTTTACACTTAGACATGAATTGGTGATTAATCACCCTAAGTCATAAGTGAAGTCCTGTGTTGGTGTCCTATCCCAGCTCACGACCAATACAAATTCTAACAATTGTATTATTGCTAAATGGCAGGGGCTATACATATTCTACCTACAATTAGTAGTAGGTTCTTCATTGTCAGCTGGCCAGTGGGTGATTCAACTCCACAATTCCATTTTTGAGTCATTTTATTGGACCATTTATGGTAGAAATTGTTGAAGTTCAGGTTTCCAGGGAAACATATTCTGAAACTCTATGATTAGCATGCAGGAGGTTTACTGTGGTATACTTTAGAGAACACCTGTGAGGGAGAAAGAAAGTATGAATTGGGCAGGAAGAAAATGTATCTGCCACACAGCTGCAACTGTAAACCACCAATTGCACAGGGACCACTAAGGTTAAGATACCCTCTTCTTTATACCAAATAAAAAGGCTGATTCTTTGTACTTTCTCAATATTAGCCAGTCATTGAACAAGAAGCCTTCTTCTCAGAAGGGAATATAAGGAAAGAGTACTTTCTTAGTCTCAGGACACAGCTGTGATTTGGGATCAGCCAAAATCTTGGCCTCAGTGGTGACATGTACTTCAGTTCTGAAGAGGGATCTTGGTGAAATATGACAACATCCACTACAGTGTAGTTTCCATTGGAAAAATCAGAAGGTACTGCATGCAAGATTTCTGATGTAGAGCTGACTGAAAAATGTAAGGTTAAGTTTGGGATTGAGGAAAACATGCAGAAAATTAAGTCTTGAAGGAAATGGAGATAATATGTTGCCATGGATGTCAGAATTCCCAAGGACTTTATGAGACGAGTGATTTCATGACTCTATGAGTTTGTAATTCTATTATGCTCATCTATATCTTGCAGTAGGATTATTATTTTCATACTATACTCACTGCATATGTTGTAGTACTATAACAGAGAAGGGATAAAATATATAACTTACACATTACATGAATGAAATGTATTTTCATGTAGAATAAAATGTGCTATTTTCAATGTCAACTGCATAGAATTTGCCTACCTATCAACAACCACATGCCAACTTTTGCATCAGTATCTGTGGCCAAGGCAATGCTATACACTATGGTGAGAAAAAAGAAAATTCACAGCATGGCTTAAGCAACTAAGTCCCAATCCTGAAACTGGGATCAACCCCATATTTATAGAGGTCAAATAGACGTAGATGCAAGCACCATTTGATGTAAATAAGAAGTAAGATAAATGGCAACTTTTTAAGCTTTTATTTTGAAATATTTATAGACCCACAGACAACTGCAAAAATGGTAGAGTCCAATGTACCATCCCTCAAATCCTCTCAATGATGACATTTTATATAACTGGAGTGGAATATTAAAACATGGAGGGAATTAACTTTGGTACAATTCTGTTAACTAGATCCATTCCATTTGATTTATTTATTTATTTATTTATTTTGAGATGGAGTCTCACTCTGTCTCCCAGGCTGGAGTGCAGTGATGTGATCTTGACTCACTGCAGCCTTTGTCTCCTGGGTTCAGGTGACCTCCTACCTTAGCCTCCCGAGTAGCTGGGATTATAGTGCCTGCCACTCTCATATATTGCTGGTGGAAATGTAAAATGTTACAGCCACTTCAGAAAATTGCTTGGTAGTTTCTTATAGAAACATCTATTTGTTGGATTTTAGTAAAGATGGGGTTTCACCATGTTGGTGTGGCTCATCTTGAGCTCCTGACCTCAGGTGATCCATCTGCCTTGGCCTCCCAAAGTGCTGCGATTACAGGTGTGAGCCATGGCACCCAGCCCCATTTGCATTATTTTTTAAACATAGATTTGTATATATGTGAGGGTGCAGTGAAAGGCTGTAGTTCTAGCAATTATATCTCATGTTTAGATTCAGGTAATCACTACCTGCTGTTTTATCAGTATAAAGAAACCACTTCATGCTCATGCTTTATAGTCACACCTTTATATTCACACTCATTATATTACCTCATCCCTATCCCATAGCAACCACTAATCTGTTCTCCACCTCTATAATTGTATCATTTAGAGAATGTTATATAAGTGAAAATATATAGCATGTGACATTTTGCTGTCATCTTTTTTAACTCCACATGATTCTTTTAAGATTCATTTGAGTTGTTGTATGTATTAACAGTTCATTATTTTTTATTGCTTAGAAACATTTCATAGGTATGCCAATTCCAGGATTTCTTTAACCATTTACCCACAGATGGACATTTGGTTTGTTTCCATTTATTTGCTATTACTAATACATCTGCTGCAACACATATGTGTATAGTTTTTTGTGTCAACATCTGTTTCATTTCTCTTTGAGACGTGCTCAATAATGTGACTGCTGGGTCATATAGTAAGTTCAAGTTCAATTCTATAAGAAACTACCAAACAATTTTCTAAAGTGGCTATAACCATTTACATTTCCACCAGCAATGTATGATGGACTTATTTTCTCTGTATTCTTGCCAATATTTGCTATTATCACTATTTAAATTTTAGTTCTAATAGGTATGTAGAGATCTCTCATTGTGGCTTTGATTTGCATTTCTCTAATGACTAATGAAGTCAATAAATAATCAGGTGTTTTTCTTCTTTTTCTTTTTCTTTCTCAAGCCTATAGTCACCAGGAGATAAATGATTAGCTTAGATTCAAATAAATTGGCTAGGTTAATATTTCTGATTTTCCTGAACATATCTTTTCAATATATGATACTCTTATTTCATAAAGGAATTCTTAAACTCTGTAAAATACTGACTGCCATATATTGTTTACTACCTTTTTGTACTTTAGAATGTTGGAGATTGCTAGTTTCTTAAAGACTACTTAGTGGTGAAAGCTGTAATTTTACATAGTAGGAAACTGAGGTCTAGGAATATTAAATAATTTGTTCAAGATTACATCATCAGAGCTGGAACCAGAATCCAGACAAGGAGTCTCTTGGTTCAGCACCCTTTTTGATACTACTGTGTCTTGTGAAACTGTGTACTCACACATGTATGTGTGGTTGATGAATGGTTTTAGGTTTAGTACTTTTTTAGCACCCTGGCCTTCCAGTACCATTAATTGGAGTAATAATAAAATATCACATATCATTATTTAAACTTACACAGCATTGTAAGTTCTATCTAGCTGGATCCTGGGGGACATATAAAGTTAAGGGAGTAGGGACATATAAAGTTAAGGATGACCAGGAATAAATAAGGATAGATGCAAAATTAAGTCAGTAGAAAGGTGAGTGGAGCTTTGAACTGCTCAGTTTTGAAGACAGAGAGTAGTATAGAGAAGTAAACCCAGGGAAAAGAGAATACCTTTAGGAATGGATACTCCTATGACGTAATAAACTGGAAAGAATTTAACTTCTTGATAGCTTTTCCTTGAACTAAAATAAGGTCAATTTAACAGCTTGACAGCTTTTCCTAGAACTAAAATAAGGTTACATGTACCATTTCATTTAAATTCCTTCCCTTATATTTTGTAATTTGCTTTGGTTCCTACTATATTTTTGAAAAAGTCTGATATATTCACTGCTATCATGCAGATGTTTGTGTGCCCCTGAAATGTATGTGTTGACACCCAATCCCCGATGTGATAATGTGAAGATGTGAAATCTTTAGGAGGTATGTCATGAAGACAGAGCCCTCATGAATGGGCTTGGTGCCCTTATAAAAGAGGACTGAGGGAGTTTGTTTGCGCCTTCTGTTATGTGAGGTTGCAACAAGATGACACCTTCAATGAACCAAACATTATTCTCACCAGACACCAATTTCCTGTCACCTTGATCTTGGAGTTCTCAGTCTTCAGAACTGTCAGAAATGAATTTCTGTTGTTTATAAGCTACCTAGTCTATGATATTTTGTTATGGCAGCCCAAATTGACTAAGACACTCACCTTGTTAAAGTCTGAGATATCCTCCTAACTCTTTGTGAAGAAGGTAGAGAGAAATAATAGTCAAGACCAGGTGAAAATGGCCTTATCTTTCTTACCCCTTCACTATAATTGTTCTGAAGCACCATCAACCAGGATACTGAGGGTCTGTAATCTATCTCTAAGTTCCAGGTGACCTTGAGGAAACTGTACAGTTGGACATGGCAGAGCAAAGATAAAGATGCCCACAGAAGTAGCAGGAAGCAGGTAGTCCAACTGACAGAATACATGAGACAGCACACTCTGCTTGCTTTTTATTTTCTATTCAAAAATACTAGAGGGAGAAAACCACATGAATGGGGAGAAATTGGATTTTATATCACTAAAAAGGAATTATGTAATATCAGATGAATATGAAGATAAGTAAAACTACAATCAGACTAAAACAGAAAAAATAAGGTATCAGTGAATTGTAGGTATCCAGTTTATTGAAGAGTTGTAGAGAGTAATGGTACTTGTATTCAGTAAAGGGATATTTGAATTGGTGAGTTTTGGAAATGCTACAGTTTATACCAGAGTCTATGGAGCAGCCATGAAAATGGATGCTGAATAGAGTAGATTTGAGAAAATTGAGATATGCAGAGATTAAGATATTAGATGGATCATCTATGGGGATGTTGAAATATTTCCCATGAGAGTATATATTTGGGTGCAAAGAAAGACTGTGAACCAAAGTCTTTGGTAAATGAGAATAGAGGGTGGTAGAACAATTCTGAAAAGGAGAAAGGGGTGTATACAACAAAGTAGAAGACATTGTACAAATTGGAAGAGGAATAATAATCTGAAAGCTGGGACCAGGGAAAATACTGGCTCTATCTCCTGATGCTGTGGAACAGAAAATGAGAAAGGACAATGATCTATACCAGTCATGCTAATATAATAGAACCCCAAAGAATTTTAATAATGTATGACCATTGTTAGAAGAAGAAAATATGATAATGCATCTCAAACATTTAACACCAGCCCGGAACATTTAATAGGCTCAGTGCATGTTACTACTTTTACACAAAAGCTGGGAATATTTAAAGGAAATATAACTGTTTCCATTTTACAGCTAAGAAAATTCAAACTCAGGAAGATTAAGTGACTTGCTCAACTATGTAGGCCTGATTAGTGCCTGAATAAGGAGCCAAATCCCTGTATTCTTCTATCTGGTTTCCTAATTGCCTGCAGAGGCTGTGCCACTATGGATAGAAAAGTTTTGTCTAGGGCCTCTTGGTGTGGGATTGGATTGCCCATCTCAAAGTAGAGAGTGGAAAAGAGGAAAATAGTCAAAAAATCTTCCCAAGGAACAGTCTCATGGTTTCAAATTAGAGCATTCTAGGAAGGAGTGTTTATTTAAATCTGATTTTTAAGTATCTCTGTTTAAATAAAATATTTTAATAAAAATATAAGTAATAAATATCAAATCTAGACAATGTGCTTTCCAACTTATTAAAAACCTGTGCTTATGAAATAATCTAGCCTTAGAAATTCTTATCCAAATCCATTTCCTATGTGGAAAATGGATGTTTTAACTTTTTAGGTGGTAAAGGTAACATTTCTTTTAAAAGTCAGTTTAATATGTCATACTTTCAGGCAGAGATCCATCATAACTGGAGGAGAATCTTACTCAAAAGCTGGACTAGGGAGAATGAACTCAAGACTTTGGCACTCAGCTGGGCTGAGTGGCTCACCCTTGTTATCCCAGTACTTTGTGAGGCCAAGGTGGAAGGATCCCTTGAGGCCAGGAGTTACAGACCAGCCTTGGCAACATAGCAAGACCCCATATCAATACATACATACATAAGTACATAAAAAGACTTTGGCACTTCAGTACATCCAGTATTAACTTGCAGAACATACTTGCAGAAGAATAAAGCCAATAAATTCTTAATGTATCTACAATGGAGACTCTTCATATCAGATAAAATCAAAATAAGTAACTCAGAAGAAATTACTGAATGCAAAAAAGGAAATTGGAATAGACTGTAGAGAAATTATTCTAAAACACTGCCAATTAAGAATGTTAAGTTTGACTAATATAGAAGGTGATCAGCTTCATAAGAATGCAAAGAGGACATAAACTCTGATTTTGAATCAGGAGACAAGTATTGAAAAAAAATACCTCAAAGTAAAAATAGCTAAGTATTTTAATTCCTTGGAGGAAGTATATCCATGGTTGGTATGACCCACCAGAAAAGAACAGAATTATGTCCCTTCTTCTAGGTCCAAGGACAAAAACAGTCCCACACATTGAATTCCTCATGAAATAAATGACAGTGGTGGAACCTTACCAAAAATCAGATTAAAATAGGTATGTGGCTGAATTTGAGCCAAAATATGATATCTACTTTGAGCCAAATACTTTCAGTAAAATCTCTCGAGAGCCAAATGTTCTTTGATGCCAAAAGACTATATTTTTGCAAATTACTATAACTGTATGTAAATAGGGTGGCCATATAATCTATCATACAAACTGGACACTTTTAAGTGAAAGGTGGTGCTGCTGATAATTAATGCCAGTACAACAGGGGCAAACTCAGATGGTCCTGGACAAATCAGGACATATGGTCACCTTCTATATGAACCATTATTGTGTAATAGATTATAGTAGTACTCACAAAAGAGTGAAGAAAAACCATAGGTAGATGTGAAAATAACTTAAGTCAAAACTCTAGGAGTTGAGTTCATTTGTTAGCCATGATTGCGTCTCATTAGGTGTTGAAGATATTCCAAAATAATTTCTTTCAAAACTTTCTAGAAATTAAAAACAATTATAGCTTGTGTGTACAAAATCTTGAAACCACAAATGTGTTACTGGCTTATTTTTTGGAGTAGAAGTTAATTAGTACCGTGTTCTTAGCTCTTATGTGAACATGCACATGTGCATAGAATTCTGCTGATACTACATTAATGGAATCCTTACTTTTCCCTTCATCAAGAGAGCTACAAAGGCCCTTTCGGTCTTCTATCAAAGGTAAATCTTTGATAGAAGCAATTTTCAAAAAAAGAAAAAAAAAGCGACTGCTTTTTTTAAACTTTAGGGAAAAAATATTTTTGGCCAGAGAAATCAATTAACAAATTAAATTCAAACATATTTCTCCTTTTGAAAGTTTTGCTGCTGATGATGATAGTGATGATGATGATGATGACAAAATGATGATGAAATGCTCTTGGTATCTCTACTTCACCACCTGTTCCTTCTCACAACAAACACCCAAATTCCACGTCTCACTATATGGAACCACCACCCACTGATTTACTGCTCAGACCGAACAAGGATTCATAACTCATCTTCTCTTCAGACACCCCATGACTCATCAGTCAACAGATCCCCAGGTTCTATTTGCAAAGCACGTCTTGCATGTGTCCACTTTTCTCCATTCATATCACACTACACTAGCCCAAGCCACCTTAATTTCTCCTAACCAGAGTTCCTGTTCCTGCATTCCTGTTTCCACAGTTTTCCTGCCACCCACAGAAGGAATAATCTTTTCAAAAATGCAAAGCATATTGTTTTGTTTAACTTCTTAAGCTCTTCAGTGGCTTCCCATTGCACAAGAATAAAATATCACTCCTTGACCTGGCTGACCAGGCCTTCTGTGAACTCATCTCATGCCATTTACTCTTTCCTTCACAGTGGTCCTGCATCACTGGCCTACTTTCTGTTCCTCCAGAACACTTCTCTTTCCTAACTCAGGGCATTGTCTTTAGCACATTCCTCTGCTTGTTACACTCAGTGTTGAGCTCTTCTTAGGCTAGTTCCTTTTTATCCTTCAAATCTCTGCTCTACAGGACCCTTTGTTAAGATTTCCATGACTACCTATTTTCCCAACAGTTAGGCTCTATTATATCTGGCAAATTATTTTCTAGAGTAGTTATTATACACTAACTGTTCTTGTGTGTTTATTTATTTATGCTTATTTTCTCCAATTGCATCTAGAGCAAAGGTCAACAAACTTTTTTCTATAAAGAGGCAGATTGTAAATACTTTAGGTTTTGTGAGACATATGGTCTCTGTTGCATCTGCTCAACTCTACTAGTCCTACAGCATGAGAGCAGCTATCCACAATACATAAAACAATGGGTGCGGCTGTGCTACAATAGAACATTATTTACAAAAAACAAAACAGTCATTTGGCTGCATTTGGCTCGTAGGTCATGGTTTGTAAATCCTCCGTAGGGCCCTTATATGCTTTTTTCCCTACCATATCTCCAGCACCTCACACAAAACAGGTACTTGGGAAATACTAGAAGGATGAATGAAAGGAGTTCCTTCTATTTTCCAGGCACTACCCACATATTCACAACCTTTCATCCCTATTAAATTCCTGGAAGCTAATCATTTTTATTTTCATGTTATAGAAAGTGTAAAATAAGGCTCAGAAAAGTTTACGAATTCATCCAAACTTACACAGCTATTGCCGTAACAAAGTACCCCACATTATGTGGCTTAAAACAACAGAAATGTATCCCCTTACAGTTGTGGAGGATAGGAGTCCAAAATCAAGATGTCAGAAGGGTCGTGCTCTCTCCAAAGTCTCTAGGAGAGAATCATTCCTTGCCTCTTCTAGCTTCTGGTGGCTCCCACCATTCCTAAGCTTGTGACAGTCTCTGCTGGGGTCTCCACATGGCCTTCTTTCCTCAGTGTCTCTCTGGTCCTTCATATGTGGCCTTCCCTGTGTTTCTGTGTGTTCTTTTCTTTTATAAGAATGCCAGTCATTGGATTCAGTACCCATCCTAATCCAATATGACTACATTTTAACTATTTTTAATCTGTAGTGTCACATTCTGAGTTTCTAGATGAACATGATTTTGTAGGAGGGATAGTTTTCACTCTGCTACAACTATAAAATGGTAGTGTGATGATTTGAATATGACACCATTTCAATAATTTTTCATTCTGAAGTTATAACCTCAGCTATTAAGTTAAATTAAAGTTAAAAGTGATGTCAAATTTTAGAGTTATTTTGAGAAAAGATGATGTGAGAGTATCAGTGGAAAGGAGAGTTAAAAACCTACCTTTTAGGAGCTTTGTGTATGTCATAATTTCTAACAAATATCCTAAATATAATGTTACTGTTGATTTTAAGGACATTTGATCCATATTTTATGACTAGAGATTTAAGAGGTGTTTCTATAGATATTGTAGATATTGTTGGTTGAACAAGGAGTCTCACATCCAAAATTTCCTGGTGTTTTATTTTTTGATTAACATCTCGGCATAGCAGGCCTGTAACTCAGGGTTTCCCCCAAAGCTTGTTTAAATCATGTGTCTTCTATCAGGGAAGAACACAGTTCCATGGTCTAATTCATTTAGAAAATGCCAAGCCAAACCAGGTAAGACAGATTGTTTTATTGCAGTATATAATTTTTTGTTAGCATTGTTTTCATTTATTAGGGAGTTTTGTGAATTTCTAAGAGATAGGTATTGTGAACATTTTTCCACATTGAGCATTTTCAGAAACTAATCTGTGCTACACACTTTGGCATACCTACTTTGGATCTTTTCTCACTTAACTAAGTGCAGGTAAGTTCTCTTTTTCTGGAGGTAAATTTGTGAAGACACTTCTCTTGGGATTTAGAAATTGGTTTTGAACCCCTCTGTAATGGATGAGATTCCTGATAGAAGAGGAAACACTGATGGGCTGCACTAAGGCACTACTAATTTGTTGGTCAACTCATTTACTCATTCATTTATGTGCTCATTATTTCACAGAGACACATGGAGCTCAGGGAAGTAACTATAAACATAAAGATGATTGAGAAATAGATTTCTCCTCATTAAATTATCCAAATAATACACATCGATCACTATTTCCCACAGTATTTTAATAAATGGAAACCACATGTTATGGACTAAATTGTATTCCTTTCAAAGTCATATGTCTGAGTCCTATCTACTAGTATCTTATCATGTGACTGCATTTGGAAATAGGGTCCACCTTAAAGAGGTAATTAAGGTTAAATGAGGTTATAAAGGAGGGTCCCTAATCCAATACAATTAGTGCTCTTATAAGTAGAGGGAGTGACACCAGGGATGCCTGGGCATAGATAAAAGGCCATCTGAGGACACAGCAAGAAGGTGGCCACAACAAGCCTAACTAAGTAAGAGAGAGGCCTCAGGAGAAATTACACCTGTTGACACCTTGATCTTGGATTTCTAGCCCCTAGAACTTGGAGAGAATAAAAATTTCTGGTATTTAAGCCACCCGGTCTGTGGTATTTTGTAATGACAACTGGAGCAAATCAAAGCACCACTGTTAATTGTTCAGTAGGTCCTTGCCTTCAAAAGCTTTCCTCAGCTAGTTGTAATATCTACCAAGCCTTTATAATTCCTTTATTTGTATTTTAGAAGAATTTTATCAGAACCAACTAGATTGTAAACCTCTTGAGAATAGGCCTTTGTCCATTGTATAATTGCATTTTCACACTGACTCACAGAGAGCAAACAGTAGTAGAAAAAATATATCATCTACATTTCTACTTTCATCTGTACATTAGTAATTGAGAGATGACCAAATGCATCTCTTGGAGAGAGTAAGAAATAAGAAAAAGAGAACTACAAAGTGTTAAACCCATAGTTAGAAGCTTCAAATGTCTTCTTATTTAATACTTTCCTTCTATTTTGAGATAAATATCTTTATCCCATTTTGCAGATGAAGAAACAGAGTTCAGAGAGGGATCATAAAATCATAAAATGTCATCAAGTGCTTAATTTTAAGAAAAAGAAAATCTGGCTATGCAGAACTAATAAAAAATGACTGAAAATTTTAGTGGACTACATGTTTATTTCAGTGAGATACTTATAAGTGATACAGCCATCAAAAAGTTAGAGTAGTGTTAAGTTGTGCAAATAAAAATAATGACTAAATAGCGTTATTGGTCACTTACTGTCAGGCACTGATCTTGGTTACACATATTTGAATAGTTATGTACACATAGAAGCAACTCCTGCATTTTATGGGAAAATAAAGTCTTCAGTTCCTTAAACTTAAAGATTTTAAGATTAATAATATCATCATCATAGTCATTTTCTTCTTCATTAATAAAATTAGGCTTGGAGGAAAAAAAATGAGTGCTGACTTCCTTCTGGAGCTATTCTGAACAGCAAAATAAACTATCATCAGGTAAACAGGCAACCTACAGAATGAGATGAAATTTTTGCAATTTGTCCATCTGAAAAAGTTTAAAATCCATAATCTACAAGGAACTTAAATAAATTTACAAGAAAAACAACAACCCCATTAAAAAGTGGGCAAAGGGTATGAATAGACACTTCTCAGAAGAAGACATTTATAGAGCCAACAAACATATGAAAAAGAGTTCAACATTACTTATCATTAGAGAAATGCAAATCAAAATCACAATGAGATACTATCTCACACCAGTCAGAATGGCTATTACTAAAAGGCAAGAATCAACAAATGCTGGTGAGGCTGTGGAGGAATAGGAACGCTTTTGCACTAGGGTGGAAATGTAAATTAATTCAACCATTGTGGAAGATAGTGTGGCGAGTCCTCAAAGACCTAGAAGAAGAAATACCATTTGACCCAGCAATCTCATCACTCGGTATATACCCAAAAGAATATAAATCGTTCTGTTATAAAGATACATGCATATGTATGTTCATTGCAGCACTATTCACAATAGCAAAGACATAGAATCAACCCAAATGCCCATCAACGATAGACTGGATAAAGAAAATGTGGTACATATACACCATGGAATACCATGCAGCCATAAAAAATAATGAGATCATGTCCTTTTCAGGGACATGGATGGAGCTGGTAGCCATTATCTTCAGCAAACTAACACCAAACACTACATATTCTTGTATATAAATGGGAGCTGAACAATGAGAACACATGGACACAGGGAGAGGAACAACACATACTGGGGCCTGTGGGGTGGGATCTGGAGCAAGGAGAGCATCAGGACAAATAGCTAATGCATGTGGGGCTTAATACCTAGGCAATGTGTTGATAGGTGCAGCAAACCACCATGGCACATGTTTACCTGTGTAACAAACCTGCATATCCTGCACATATATCCCAGAACTTAAAATTAAATTAAGTAAAAAAAAAGAAAAAAAGAATAGTCAAAGAAACATGTCAATTCTCTCATCATCATTACAAAGGAGTCTTCACTAGGAAATTGTTGTTGTTCAATTTGAACCCTTTTCTATATTGATTCTTTTATAATTATGTTAAGAAAATTCAGTCTCCACATTTCAAAGCTAATAACATTACCTATTTTGAAAGGATTGCCTATTTATTTTGCCTTTATCAGCAAGAGAAGCTCATCCTTAATGCCTATCATTGGGCTAGGCATTAGCAGAAGCTTCTTAAATACAATAGGATATGCCTGAGTGTTTTTCTTATCTGGGATCAGTGTTTCTTGAGAAGTACCTACAGAGATACTCTGAACTACATGTGAGTTAGTATGACGATAGCAAGCATCATTAGAGGAATTAGAGTAGATAACCCGTGTGCATGCACCGGAGAGGTGCAGTTACGTGATTTGATGGAGCTACCCAGAACCAAAAATGACAAATTAGAGTTACCGTGTTGTGGGGCATTTTGAAACACTACAGAACAGTCCTAGTGAGGACGGGTCACGAAAGACTCTGCATTGATGAGTACAATGTACCCAGAAAAAAACCTAGTTGGAAGATGTGTGTGTGTGTGTGTGTGTGTGTGTGTGTGTGTGTGAGAGAGAGAGAGAGAGAGAGAGAGAGAGAGAGAGAGAGAGAGAGAAACGCATCCAAAAAATCACATTGTTGTGGCTATGAACACTTAACTAGTAAATAAGAAAGACATGGTGCAGGAAGGAAAAAAAAAATTATCCAGAGGGTGTTACATTCTGCCGTTCAGATCATTGTAGTTGCTCAAATAATATTAATGCTCTATGATGAAGATGGTAGCGAGGATGATGATGATTAATGCAACCCATGGAAAACAGCGCTGGGGAGGATGACATGGGCGAGGGACCAGGATAGGGAGGATGACTCACGGGTGAGGGGTACCTGGGGATAGAGCGAGGTGCTGTGCACGTTGGCGCGTGTTGGGGGAGCGGCCGGGGCACGCGTGGCCTGGACCCCGGGAGTGGGCGGGTGGGTACCCGTGGGCGGAGCGGCTCCGGGACTGAGTGGCTGGCAGCTATGTCTGCGAGAGCAGCGGCATTACCCTGGATGGAAGCCTCCGAGACTCCGCCTAACTGACACCCAAACTCTCCCTCTCCCTCCCGCAGCCCCAAACTGGAGGCAGCCGAGCCTGGGAGCAGCCTACGCGGCGGCAGCGGCAGCGGCAGCGGCAGCCCCAGCCCTCGCCCCAGCCCCGCCCCCGCCCCGCGCACCGCCGGAGACGCCCGGATCGGCGGAGCCTGGCGCGAGCCCTCGCCCCCTCGCTGCGCCTGCCGCGCCTCCGCCTTCCCGCCCCCGCCGGCCGAGGCTGGGCTGCGGGAGGCGGCCGGGCGGCCCCGAGCCTCGCTAGGGCGACCAAAACAAAGGCAGCATCCGGGGCTGGGTGGATGCAAACAACCATGAAAGACTGGGTTCTCGCTCTCCCGGGCTCTGCTGCTGCTGCTGCCGCCGCCGTCGCCGCCGCCGCCGCTGCTCCTCCTCCTGCCGCCACCGAGAGGGCTCCGCTGTGAGGGGAAGCAGGGGCGCAGCTGCTGGGCGTGCATCCGAAAGGTGAGAGCCGGAGAGCGAGCGGAGGGGGCGGGCAGGCCATGAAAATGTCCTCGGCCGTGGGGCCCCGTGGTCCTCGCCCACCCACGGTGCCTCCCCCCATGCAAGAGCTTCCCGACCTGAGCCACCTTACCGAGGAGGAGAGGAACATTATCATGGCAGTGATGGACCGGCAGAAGGAAGAGGAGGAAAAAGAAGAAGCCATGCTCAAGTAAGCCAGCCCCAGCCGTGCCATCCGTGCCTCCGTGCCTCCATCCGTCCATTCACCACTCACTCCCCCAGTCCTGGCGGCTGAGTGTGGGGAAGGGGCGGCCAGGATGCTGGGTGTGGGCAGAGGTGCCCGCCTTGGGCCAGGGGCGCTGGGCTTGAGCAGGGAAGAGGTCAGGGGACCAGAGGAGGGAGGGGATATGCCACAGAGCCAGGAACCCAGGGACCTGGGTGCAGAGGAGGGTTGGGTGGACAGGAGTCACTCTGGTGGTGGGAAGTGCAGAAGCTAAGAGGCGCTGATCCCACCCAAGTGGAAGGTCCCTGGGCTGGGAGCAGGTTAGGGGGCAGGGGAAGAGTAGAAACCAGGGGAGGCTGGATGAAGAGGTGCTGAGGACAGCTCCTCTTCTCTTCTTGGAGTTGTTTAGCTGTTCGGGGTTACCCCAGTGAAGGGTGCCTATATTTATATCATAAAAATGCTTATTTTTAGCGTTCATTTTAGTAATCATTCATCTCACAGATCAAGGTTGGGTCTTTTTTTGGGCAGTTGCCATCTTTGGCAACCTGCCTCCCCAGCTTCTCTTTAACCTTTTATTCAGAGTCTTCTACACAGCATACCTGTGTGAAGACAGATTTTCTTACCCATATGTAATGCTATTGGCAATACAAAGTTTTTAATCATGGGAGAAGCTGGCAGGGACTCTGGCCTAAATAACATAGAGGTTTCTCTTTACTGGTTTCCAAGAGACCTCTGGGGCCTGTTTAATTCCTGGAGGAAACAGTCTAATAACGAATTGGATATTTGCACTCCTCCTCACTTCATTAGAGCCCATCAGCCATTCAAGGGATCTCTGTCTGGTGCCCCATTTTTATGGGGACAGGGAGAAGATGGGGCTCCTTGCTGGTGGTGCAGGAGTGTGTGACTCTGTGCTGCTGCTTGCCTCAGACAAAACTGCTTACAAGGGACTGGCAGAGAGATGGGGCTTTCCTTGCTTAGTATCACCCATAGAGTAGTGCCAAAGAAGTCTTCAACCCTGCCTTCTCTTGGGAACTTTCCTTCAGGTATTCAGGAAAGTTTTCACTCTGGGGCAGGGGAATTTAGGGGCCTTCACTGTGATTGAATCCTTGGTGTCTCCTGCTTAGGCTGGAAGGTATATCTGGGGCCAGGGGATTGGCATGAAGAGCCAATGGGAACCTGTTGCATCTGGAGTTAGCTGATAGCAAAAGAGGGGTACGGAAGGAGCAGGGGTGACACCCAGACACAGAACACACTCAGCACGGCCTCTACCCCACACTCTAGAAGAGCTTCCTGGAGAGAAGATGCTGCCGAGGAAGATTTCTTCCGCTTCCCCTCAGTGCAGCAGTGCCTCATAGGAGAGGAATGGAGGGAGGTGGCATTCACAGAATGATGGATCTCCAACCAGGACAACTGACACACAGATAAAGGAGGGAGATCTTGAGGGAGACGTGTGGATGTTAGGTTACAGCAAAATAGTATAAATCCAGTTATTCCTGTCCTTTCATTGTAGATTCAGAAAAGGGCCATTAACTCCGAAGGCTAGAGCTGGCCTGATTCTATAAAGAGCAGCAGGTTTCTGAATTCCCTGCTCCTTCTCATCCAAAAATCAAGTACTTTAAGCCTGCCGGCTTGAGGGAGGCAGAATCCTCGTTAATCTGCTGCCTGTCCCTAGTGGAAGAATGACGTCCCTGGTGCTGCAGGCTTCCCCTCTTCTGATACTGGTAGTAATGGATGGTGTCTGATGGTGCTGCTGTCTGTTTGTCTGTTGTCAGTCCGTCTGTCTTCACTGGTTGCAGCCCCTGCTACCTGTCCTGAACACCTTTTCTGGTTGTCAGGATTTACAGGTTTGCTGCTGTTCCTTTCGGTGTTTGCTGCAGACAGCAGGTGGATCGAGGCCTCCAGCAGCTAGTGGAAAATATGGGCGGCTGCTTGCCGGAGTCCGGATAGGAAGGGGAAGGCACAGTGCAAGTAGTGGCCATCACGCTTCTTCATTGGCTGTCTCAAGCGTGGTGTAGAGTGAGGGATTTTAAGTGGGAGTGGGTGAGTTTTAGGACAGAATTCCAAATCTTCTAATTGCCAAAGGACAGCAATTATAAGATTGTATGGGCTTATGTGGACAAATAAATTTAGGAGCACTGTCCAACTGCTCAGGTCTAACATATCTTTTCCACTGCTTCCCCTGTGACTGCTTTCTACTGGTTTGCATATATTGTTCTTTTATTGCATGGATTCACAAAATATCACAGTATGTGATGCTGTTATACAACAGCCCTCTGTAGTCCTGGACCTCTGCATTAACTTTATCAATCAGCCTCCTCTGCTAATGTCTTGGCCTTTTGTTCAATGACAGATTGGTGAGTGTTTTGAAATCCCTGTGTGCTGCCATGTAAGCATGTCATATTGTCTGCAATTAGTGTAAAAGTGCTCTACTTTTTTTTTTTATAAGGGATACTTTGTGTCTTAAAAACTGGGGATAATGGGAACTATTCAGATGACACATATATATGGGACTTAATGACACATAGTCATAGATGGTGACCTTTTAAAAACTTTGTGTTAAAATAGATGGGAAAGCAGGATTCTTTCACAGGGCTTTAAAATATTGTTACATCAGAGAAAAGTTTTTGTGGTAATTATAAGTGATTATAATCACATATCTGAGAAATCACTTTCACAAAAGACCCTACAAAGCTTAAGTTCTGGCAATAGAACAATTAGACTTAAAATTCCCTTTTGTTATCAGTGCAGAACTATCTCCTTAAGCTACCTACTGTGCATGCTATCTCTCATCACAACGTGTAAATAGACACAGAGAAAAAATAGAAAATGATGGGTGAATATGAGAAACCAACATTATAAAATATCAATTAAAATGTATTTGTAAGTTTCATTGGCCTTGATTGTAAATTAGTACTTGCATTTGGTTTTGAGAATGTCTTTAAATATGTATAAATGGGAAAAAGTCAAGCTATTTTCATATCAAGATTTTAGAAAAATTTTATTTGAAATTGAAAGTACTTTATTATAAAAAAATTTATTTTGTTAGCAAAGTACACTGATTTTAAATTCCATTGCCATATAACTAGACATAGTTGGCTCTCACAAATTATGTTTGATGATTGACTTAATTATCTGCATGTTAGAGATCTTTTCTTAATAATGTTTGGATGTGGGTGTGCATGTGTGTGCATATGTATGTACACACACGTGTGTGTTCTGAAGGCTTTCTAAAACCTAACTTCCTCAATGAATATTCCTTCAAGTAACTTTTACTAGACATCACGAGCTAATGTATTACATAGGCTGAAAACTGCATTATCTGGGACCTAAGTCAGGGAAGATCTCATTAGATCTAGAATCTTACTCCTTTTTGAGGAAAAAAAAAAAACAACTTCATAGAGAAAGCAGCTACCAAATAGTAAGAGAAGAGAAAAAATGTGGAGAATTAGTTAAAGTGATGGTTTGAGGATGAGAATTGATTACCATACTGGAATATTTAATGTAAATAGTTAACATTTATTGAACATTAACCTCATACTAGCTGTTATTCTAAGTTATTTAATCTAATGCCAAATAGTTAAACTGTGTTCAAGTTTAATATAAGTATAAATGTTTGGATTCTCACAATAGCCTGTGCAGAAGGTAAGCCAGATAATATAATTCTCACATCCTCACAGTACACTCAGAGAATCTTAGTAATGGTCTAAATTGACTCACATAACATGGGTCCAATCAGGATTCAAAATCAGATTTTTTAGCCAAAATCCAAGTATTTTCCCATACACTACACTGTCTTCCTACCAAGAAGAAGCTTCTGTTTCATTTATCTTTCCTTCAAATTAATTTCTAGTCTTTCCTTAGTTCAGAGAAGTGGCTTGGCAAAAGATTAGGCTGATTCAGATCAGCTGCTGATCACAGCAGAGCCTGGGGCTTCACCTATACCCTTTCACAGAATGTAGAGATAATAAAAAGCATCACAGTATAGTGGAAAGACCATTCACTTTGTATCCAAGTGTTTTTACATTCTAGTTCTGCCACTTACTGTGCAAACGTGGGCAAGAATATTAAATCAATATTATATAAAGTTTCATTTTTTCCTACCAATCCTTCAACCCATGGTATGAATTGATTTATAAAGAGTATTGACTTTGGTCTTCTCCTTCTCTTCTTAAAAGGTAACCTACAATTTTTCTTTCTGATCATCCATAATTGCTACCGTTTTTTTTTTTTTTTTTTTTTTCCTGGAAAGGAGACAGAAAGTAGAAGGAGAAGAATTCCTGTAACTTCAACTTTCCTCCTTCTTTTTCTTACTTTACGCAAATATAATATTGTGGTCTGAAATATATCCATAAGGCTCATTATGAGAGATGCCAGTTACCAACTGGGAAAAGAAGAAAAGTGAAAGGAAAAACTGGGGAGACTTGAAAGGGATGAGGATAGAGTTCCCAAGTATGCAGGAATCACATTTTCATTGGGGTTTGCAAATATTTTAATATCTTATGCCCCAAAATATGAGAAAAGCATTATTTAAGTAAATAGAGTACTTAATTTGAAGGAGAACATGGAAACCAGTGTGGGCTGGATGTGCTACTGCTGACTTAACTAATAGAAGGATAATGTCTTGGGAACATTACTTGCTTAACTTTTTAAATGAGGAGAACAATTTGTGTAAACTTGTACAGTGAACTTCCTGGAAATATATCAAATATTAATTCCTAAAATCATATTTTTATTCTCCCATACCTATAATAAGCAGATGAATGAAGTTGCACTACCATGGATTATATTGTCCATTATATTGCGTTTCATTTGTCCTCATGGACTGTTTTCTACTTTATACATTTGGTCCTGTGATAATCTATTGGGTATTTTAGAGCTGGCCCTGAGAGTCGAAGTAAATTTGCCTGAGGCACGTGGCAGCTGTTGTAATGACTCCATGTACACTGACCTCAAACCATTAGTGTTCTTTTAAATCTTTAAAAGGGTACATTGAGTGGTGGGCATTATGATTTGTTTACCTCATGATTGGGAAGGAGACTAGCATTTATTGTGTACCTTCTATGTGTTATGCATGTGGCTGGATGCTTTCTGAATTTTACTCACCAGGTTTACCTGTTGATGAGAAGTCTAGCCTGTATTTATTAGTTTTCCAATATTAGTAATTTCCCAGAACTAGCTCTATACCTTCCTTTGCTCATGACATTTGATTCTAGAGTCCAGAGAACAAAACTTAAACAAGTGAGAGAGGAGCTTCATATGACTAGTAACATGTTCTGCCCTTTTCTGAGGGTGAGCTCTTCAGAACTGTCTGGCTTCCCCAGTTCTGGCCCCAGGTGACTCTCTAACCCCATTTTTATCTGAAGCTTTCCTTATGTGCTTGATATTTTGCCCACAGGATTCCCTAATACAGTAACATTTTCCTACCATTCCACCTAACGATGAGTTATCTCTGCTTGCCACGGTTGTTCTGAATTTTATTTATTAAGTAGGCTATTTCTAACAAAGTGTCATATGATATTTAATTCAACAAGACCATTGTTTCAGATATTAGAACTGGGTCAGGCATTAGGCTGTTGGGATAGAATAAAGGCGAATCCTCTGCTTACAGCCCAATGTTGGCTGAGTTCCTATCATTGTAAAACTGCCATGGTCAGAAAAGGAAGTGAGTGTCAGATACTTGGATAGAACACTGGGTTAGATTCTGGTCTTAACATTATGACTTTTTATAGGAATGAACATTGTGAAGCTAATCCATCCAAGCATCAGATTTTATATGTAAAGTGGAATTTATAATGGCAGCCTGTCTAATTTGTGAAGCTTTAACATGATCGTAGAAGCAGCTTATCCTCCAAATTGCTGTTTCCAAGAAAGGTGCCATTATTATGCTTGTTCTTTAAAACTGTAGAGGAATACCAAGATTATGTTTTCAGGTAGTCTCTGAAGGTGCTAGGGGGCTTAGGAAGATGAGCTCTTGGAGAAGAGCCCATCTATCCTTTCATGCTAGCGATGCAGTGTTGCCAGGGTTGCAGCTCCCAGTGTGAAAATTTGACAAGGAGCTAAAAGGTAAAATGAGTTCAGGGCTTGGTCTGAGACTATATTTACCTTCTTTCTTTTCTTTTATTTTCCTTCACATTAAATAGCTTGTGCATGCTTTTTTTTTTTTTTTTTTTTTTTTTTTTTTTTTTTTTTTTTTTTTTGGCACAAAAAACAATGTGAGCACAATGATAAAGTTTGAAAGATCTAAAGGGCAATCTTAATTCTAAAACAAGAAGATAAATTAGTTTGTGGTCATTTCCTCATCTTTTACTAGAAAAAAGATTTGGAGAAACACAATGATAATTTTAGTGTCAGTGGGTTTAATAAATTATTCATTTTCAGAATTAGCTGAGTAAGGGGTCGTATATTTGTCAGGTCGTATATTCTTTCATGTCAGTTTACCATTGAGTGATGTGCTAAATTGCATGTGTTTAAGAACTTTTTGAGATTCTTCATTGGATGCCTTAGGTTTCTGTATTTATATTCTTACATTCTTATATTGAGTTTATATAAACTTATTTTGACTAGGTCACTTTTCTGTGGACAGCAAGAGGGGGATATTCTGAAGAATTGATTTTAGATGTTTCTGCTTCTGTTGCAATATTGTGAAAACTTGCTATTCATGTGAATCCTTACTTAAAGACAAAATAGAGCTGTTTAAAAGGAAGGTGACCGTATATGTTCATTTTCCTTTATCTGTTTATCCCAATTTCCTGCTATAATTATGTATGGGAACCTCTTCTCTAAATTTTGAGTTTCAGCCTGGATGATAAATTATATTGTCTTCCTCTTTATAAATCTTGCTTTCTCTGCCCAAAATACAGAAGATCAAGCAAGTAACAGTCTTAATATATATTTTATCAATAACTAGTGCAAGCAAGTGGTAGATATAAAATCTTGATCATTGTTTGGTAAATGGGGAACACTTTTCTGAGAATGAGGTATTATTGGCTGGACATGGTGGTTCATGCCCGTAATCCCAGAACTTTGGGAGGCCAAAGCAGGTGGATCACTTGAGCTCAGAAGTTCGAGACAAGTCTGGCCAATATGGTGAAACCCTGTCTCTACTGAAAACACAAAAAATTAGCTGGGCATGGTGGAGTGTACCTGTAATCCCAGGTGCTCACGAGGCTGAGGCAGGAGAATCGCTTGAAACCAGGAGGCAGAGGCTGCAGTGAGCTGAGATTTTGCCACTGCAGTCCAGCTTGGGGAACAGAGTAAGACTCTGTCTCAAAAAACGAACAAACAAACAGACAAACCTTACTAAAAAAGGTATTATCTTTTATGGAATCTCGGTGGAATGCTACTTTTTATGGAAAAGCTGAATTTAAAATTTTAAAACATTTTTCAAATAATAGTAGTCATGAATTGCAACTTCATGTAGGACTCTCTTTGTCTCTTTATGAGAATTCTCCTTTGAGCCTTGCAAAGAGCAGCCTGCTGCAGTTTAGTGATGACATCTTTAATGTGTGAGAATTTATTTAAATCAATTTTAGGATGTAATATTTTTAGATTCCTCTGAGTCCAGATGGCAAAATAAGGTAATGTTACAAAGAGTAATTTCATGTAATTTGTAATATTTTGATAATTCCTCTGATGTTTAGATAGTAAAATAATGTAATGTTATAGAAAGCAATTTGATATAATTAGTAAGTAATCAATGCATTTAATTAGAATATTAGCTGTTTTAAAGAAGCATAATGAATGGAAGACATTTTATGTAATATAGAAAATAGTCCCATGCTAATGATTTATACATTATTTAGTATTTGTTTGTATTACCCATCATTATGCCAGGTAATTTAATTTTTGTCTGGAAGATGCTAGTATATTTACATAGAGAAAATATGTGAATTGAAAACCAATTAAGATATATGTACTGTCATATAAATGTCTTACACTACTTAGCTTCTTTTAATGGACTCTCATGCATAATATACATACTCACAAGTAGAAACTAATGTAGTAATACTGATGGAGTTTTCTTGCTGTATTTGCTAGACTTAATACTCTGTTTGGTTAGTTCACAACTAACTTACATACGTATTACTTTCTGTACTTAAAGCAGTATTGCTTAATATTTGAAGACCATTCTTAATCTCAAGAATATATTTTAAAGTTGTAAGTTACTGGGGCACAAGCATCGTATGCCACATTATTATTTTTGTTGTTTAAACACAACTTTTAAGAAAATGTAACAAGGAACTCTTTGAGGCCAGGTGCAGTGGCTCACACCTGTAATCCCAGCACTTTGGGAGGCTGAGGAGGGCAGATCACCTGAGGTTAGGAGTTTGAGACCACACTGGCCAACATGGTGAAACCCTGTCTCTACTAAAAATACAAAAATTACCCGGCATGGTGGTGCATGCCTATAGTCCCAGCTACTCGGGAGGCTGAGGCAGGAGAATGCTTGAACCCGGCAGGCAGAGGTTTCAGTAAGCCGAGATCATGCCTCTACACTCCAGCCTGGGTGACAGAGCAAGACTCCCTCTAAAACAGCCAAGACAACAAAAACAAATAAACAAAACTCTTTCATGGGATGTCTAGCTGTTTTATTTTCAATTTATATGGTTTATATTTTGGAAAAATCAGGCAGATTGTATATGAAGTATCTAGGGTATGTAAAAATCAGTGTATTGGGTTTCTTTAACTATATAGCAGGGTATATCCACTTGGTGGTTCTATCGAGGTTAGAAAGATTATTTAGTATATCGGTAGAAGGAGATGAAAACAAAAGTAAAGTAACCAAATGGCTTTTCCTTTTATATTTCACCTAGCTTAGAAAATTCATCTTCCTTGGCTATCTCTGTATTGCAATATATTGGAGCTTAAGTATTCTTTCCTTACCCCTTTTTTTCTGGGAAATAATGAAGACATTTTTCATCCTAATATCTGAAAAAAAAAGGGATATTGAAATGAACAGTCTCATTTATTTTAGATATTAGAATTTTGGTAAGAGCCAAAATCCTAAAGAGATTCTACTTTTATATTATTCATGATCATGACAATTTTCATAAAAATGTAATTTTGAAAAATGAATACAGCAAAATCTTCTTATAACCAGAATGGATATTTCAATTTACAGCTATCTATGTACCCTAGGTCAAATTTAGCCACCTAATATATAGCAACTTGGAGTAAAAACTTGATGCTATTGTGACAAAGATATTATGGTCTAAGTATCATGCCAGACACAGGAATTAGAAAGGGATGTTATGGTATTTACAGCTCCAAAAGCCTAAGCTCTAATAGTCACTTTAGGATACAGCTATGATTGATAGTCAGTCAAGGGGCTATCTAGCCTATGACTTCCATAAATGTAGCATAGTTAAAAGCTCTAGGAGGTCCACATGCAATAGAAGAGAAATAAACATGGTACCAGGCCACAAGAAGCAGATACTTTTGTCCCTGGTGAGGTTGTGTCCCTGTTGATTTTAAAAAGTTTACATATGCACTTTGGAAAAAGACTAAGTAGTCAAGAACACAAAATAGGAGAACACAAATTCAGTGCTGATTATTATAAGAGTTGAAGAACATTTTGAAGCTCCCTCTTGCCCTTGCTTCTGTAATTCTGCATACTTTTGGTTTGCCTTCAATGTTTCTAAATGCTTCTATTTTTCCTTCTCTCAAATCTCAAATGTTGGCATTCCCATTGGGTCCCACTCTCAATATTCTCCCATTTTATATGCAGTTCTTTGTGAATCTCCAACAATGCCTTCAACCATATATATCTCAATACTCCCCAAATCTATATTACTGCATTAAGATTTTCTACTAAATTCTGAATTCATGTCCTGTCTACCTGTTAAATTTCTCTGCTAAGTGTCCTATAGGCCCTTCAACTTCATTGTGTCCTGTTATAAATTTCTTGACTTTCTGCCTAAACACAGTGTCTCTGTATTTCTTGTCTGTGTGGGTAGCATCACCAGTGTAACTCCTCATTTTTCCTGTCATCAAATCCTGCAAATTTAATCTTTTGGAATCTTTAAATTTCTCTCTTATTTTTCAATCCCATTCTTACTACCTTAACGTAGGCTCTCTTCAATGCTTACCTGGATGCCTGCAGGAACTGTACTTACCTGGATACTTGCAGGAATCTCCTGATTTATTTTTCTGCCACTAATCAGAATTCCTCCCATCTGATCTATCTCAACATTGCTGTCAGAGGACTCTTTCTAAAATTCGTCTGATTGTGTCTCTCCCCTAAAACCTGCTTACTTTCGGAGTAAAGTTTAAATTCATAATCGGGATCCTACTTGCTATTTCTGTTCTCTGGTCCATGAATACATTCCTGCCATAGTCTTGCTGAACTAGTTCTCAAGGGTAATTGCTACTTCACAACTTGGTGACCCAACTCATACTTTTCTCTCCACCAGAAATAACCTTTTTAATCTGACTAAGTTTTACCTAGACGTTTTAATTTGCTCAAGTAACACCTTATCTGGTACATCTTCCTAGACTTCCCAGACAGATTTTGGTATTTGTCTTCTGTGCAGGTTTTTGTCATAACTTCTTTCTTTTTAACAGTCTTCTCTCAGAACAATATAAATTCTGGAGAGAAGGATCATTCTTATTTGAATCCCTCATATAAGCATATTGCCTGGCATAGAAAAAGTGCCCATTTTTTTAAACTGTGTATATGGATGAATGAATGAATGAATGAATGAATGAATGAATGGATTCAAGGGATGTGGACTGGAGGAGACACCCAGGGCTGCTAAGTGTCTAAGTATAAGGATAGAGTGGGATACTTACTCTAACCGTGGGAATTCAGTCAGCGAATTTTGAAAACAAGCAGTGAATTGAGTGCTTTTGATTATTGAGAGAACCAGGTTGACCAGAACTCATGAGGAAAATATACTGGACACTAGACATTATAAGGTAAAATTAATATGTAATTTTTGCTGGCCTATTATCTCTTGATTTATCATTCTTGGGTTTTTGAAAGACAGCATTCTTAAAGTATTTGAATGTAAGTGAGGATGTAAATAATATATTTTAAAAAGTAATCCTCTGGACAGCCATTCTTAATGGAAACATTTTCTTTGAAATAAAACTCACTAACTTCCGTGACAGTTTAAAGCATAGTACTATATGTTTTCTGATTTGATATTTAGAATTAGATCAGAAGTGTATTGCCAGAAAGCATTCTACTGATTATATTTTTAATAAAAAAGTACACCTCAGTTAAGTCATCTTCTAGACTTAAAATCCTTGAAGGCAGATATCTTAAATTAATCATCTTTTCATTTTCCTTGCCTAATTCTGTACCCATACATAATAGGCCTCCAGCAAGTGCTGTTGAACTAAATTGTACAGCCTATGTGCCTAAGACACAAAAACACTGACTTTTGCATTTCAGAATTGGGCCAAGTTGAGATGTGAGTGGGCACTTAATGACAGTGCAGTCTAATATTGGTTAATTCTCAGCTTACCTGCAAATGCCTGTATCTGGAGGAGCCTCACTAATACATGTGAGATGCCTCAGAACCTTTCGGAATATAGTACTTCAGGTCCAAGCCATCAACTGATAAGAGTTGGCAGAAAAATGACAATAAACATTTTAGCCACTGAGAATTTATTTCTACTCATCTTTAAGAAGAGAAAACTGAGGCCAGAGACTCAGGATTTCATTTTTAATTAATATGAGAGCTGGGGATAAGGCTCCATGTTCTGCATCCTTGTCTCGTGGTGGTTTTTTTCCCCACCATCACTCTCTTTCCACTTGGTTGCATTTTAAGATTCAAACAGTTAATTTTTTAAAATTCTGTTTTCATTTGCTTGCTTTTTAAGATTCTATTTGTTATAGAAAACTCCATGAGAACTTATTATTACTTTATTCATTTTGAATTAGGTTATATTAAGTAAATAATATATAAATAAATTATTGCCAGGTTATATAAGTAAATTATTGCCAAGGACTAAGAAATATTTTATTAAAAATATTTTTTGCAATCACATTTGTTGAAATTTTATTTAAACTGTATTAACATTTCTTAATTGTGATAATTTTATTTTTAATTTTAAATTCTTCCCTGAAAGGTACATTTTTACTACCTGTAATTTATGATTCCAAATAACTTTTCCTACTATGCTTTTGAATTATGTATATATTAAAATAATGTTTTGTTTTTTCCTTTAAAAACTGGTTGATTTTTGCTCACAAAGAAAAAGAGCTTTCTTTGGTTCTTCTTCACTTGGAAATTTGACTTCAATTAGACTATTGGCCAGTGATTTAAGGAAAGTTAGTAGGGTGAGACAATAATGACTACTCACATATATATCTAAGAACTTACATTTGTATACACATATGTATATTCTCATCTCATGTGTGCCTCCATACATATAATCTCTCACAACCAAATTCCTGAAGACTTGAAACATTCTTTCTATAAAGTTTTAAGGAAGTTAATTTTATCTTATTTACCAGAATTTGTATGATCTAGTCATTCCTCGTATTACCGTTTGTACACACAGACCTTTCTATGGATTTTATGCCAGTGGCTATTCTGGAAGAAGCAGGTCTACATCCATATGATCCCACCATGGCTGGACTAATGGTGGACCGTTGGCCCAAGGCTAGGTAATTTATTAACTGGCCAAATACTAATAAGAGTGTCTTTCAAATTTTTAAACAAAAAATAATCAGAGGGCCAAAGAAAATAAATGATCCACATTCATTTGTTCTTGAAGCAAAAATGGACTGAGCACTACTCATATTATGCTAGCTGTGATGCTAGAATAGCCTTTTATAAAAGGAAGTAAATTTTCTTGAATAACCATCCATGTTAAATTAAAATCTATGATAAAGGCAACACAGAACATTATATAATATTTTGATAAAATAATAACCTATCCAGAATTTTGACTAAGATCAGGCTATCCAGGAATGCTTTCCATGAAAATGACAGTAAGGACTGAGTGAAGATCTGAGAATGAATGGGAGTTAAGTAGGCAAATAGGGGTGAAGCACCTCTAGAAGGAAAGAATGAGAGCCACTGATGGAAGTGGTAGTGGTGAGTCTGAAGGACTGGAAGGTAGCCAGTCTTTTGGAAGAGGAAAATGTCTGCAAAAGGCAGGAGGAGTGTGGCTTGAGAAAAATTTGGAGAGGTAGGCAGAAACTAGACATGGTAGGGCCCACTAGATCATGTTTTAGAGTTTTTTTCTTTATTTTAAGAGCCAAAGAGTTTTGAAGAGAGAGATGATATAATCTTATTAGTATTTTTAAAAGATCATTCTGGCTGAAGTATCAAGAACAGATTAGATGAAGTCCCAGGGCATGTAGTGTAGAGACCAGCTGGTAGGCTATTGTAGAAGTCCAGGTGGCAGATGTTAGAAGCAGAAACTTTGGTAGTGATGGCAAAATGTTAATATTTGAGAAGCAAAAGCCACAACTGTTGTTATTGTTGTTTTAATTGATTGAATATGGATTGATGTCAGACTTGTGCCAGTAAGTTTTGGGAGTATCTGGAGTGATGGAAGAGAGAGCCCATATTTAGGTCTGGTTATTTGGCTTTGTGGTAACTTTGAGAAATCCAAGAGAGATATTAAGTAGGTTAAAGGTCAGGAACTCAGAAGAGAGTATGGGTTAGGAATGTAAGTTTATGAGTCATCTGTACACAGATGGCCATGACGCTATGGGTGAGGCTGAATGATTAAATTCAGACAACAAGAAAGCCTAGGAATAACCTTTAATGAAGTTTCACTTTTAAAAATTGATAGAGGGCAATAGCCCTGCAAAAGCATTAGAAAAGAAATGGCCAGAGAGATAGGCTAAAAACCAGGGAGCCTTATTTCACTAAATCAAAGGGAAGAGAATATTTTGAGGAGGCTGAGGCGCACTTACTATGATAGCTAAAATTAAACAAACAGAAAGATTGGAAATACCTAATGTTGATAAAGATACTGAACAACTAAAAGTCTTATATATTGTTTGTGGGCATAATAGAACCACTTTACAAAACTCTAATTGTTTCTTAAAGAGTTTAGCATGCATCTACAGTATGACATAGGAATTTCATTCCTAGATATTAATATATGAAAAATGAAAACACACTCATAAAAGACTTATACAAGAATGTTCATAGCAACCTTATTGTTAATGGCCCTAAAATGGAAATAGCTCAGATGTCCATCAGCAGAAAGAATTTAAAAGATGTGAAATTTTCACACAATGAAATATTTGCTATTCCATGATAAACAGGAATAAAACATTGATACATAAACAACATGGATGAATCTCAAAAACATCATGTTAGATAGGAAAAGCCAGCCACAAATGGTGCAGACTTCATGACTGATAAAAACTCATGTGAAGCTCCAGAACAGGTAAAGCTAATCTATGGTGATAGATATCAGATTGGTAGACTCCTCTATGGTGGCAAGCACAAAGGATTGGCTGGAAAAGGGCAAGAGGTGACTTTCTGAAGGAATGTAAATATCTTATGTATTGATAGAGGTATGTATCATATATACATATGCATTTGCCAAAACTGACCAAACTGTGTACTTACTATGTGTGCATTTCACTGTATTTAAATTACACCTGAATCAGTTTTTTTAAAAAGGGAATTCTGCAGAGACATCAAATACGATGAAAACTAAGAAAGAGCTATTGTATTCAGTAATAGGGAGATCACTGGTAACTTCAGGAAAAGCTTTTTCTGTAAATTTGTGGGGCCAGAGCTAGATTGGAATGGGTAGAATGGGAGAAAGATGGATAAATACATATAGTTATTATATGTAAATCTTTCAAGGAGCTCGGCTAAGAAGGGGAAAGAATCATGAGAAGATAGCTAGAGGAGAATGAGGAGTTCAATTTGGGTTTATTTTAGATAGAATTTAAATGGATAAAGTGAAGAATGTTTAGAAATCAATAGGGAGAATACAGCGGAGAAGGTGATTTGAATAAAAGAGAGTGTATTTTGTGACTGGAAAGAAAAGATGAGGGACCTTATGTCTGTTTCAGTTTTTTTTCTATAAGTAGGAGTTGGTTCATCTTCTGAGAGTGAGGGCATTTTGAGATTTGAGGATGAAGAAGAGTCTGAAATAGCCAAGTTGGGGAGCAAGAGTGTAGGTTTATCAGCAAGACAGTTGATTACTGGTCTACAGATGAATCCATGCTGGGTATTGTACAAGATGAGTCAGTAGAAAGGGAGAGACTGGCAAAGATATGCAGATAAGAGAGGTTTTTTGGCCCACATGACACTAAAAGAAGAGTCTTTGATCTTGACCTCCCAGGCTGAATTCTTGTGAAGCCTGGATCAACAATTCCCCACGTATGTGATCTTTCTTTTTTTCTTCAACTGTTATTATTTTAAGTTCTGGGGTACATGTGCAGCGTGTGCAGATTTGTTTTAGGTAATTTGTGGTTTGCTGCACAGATCAATCCATCACCTATGTATTAAGCCCAGCATACTTTAGCTATTCTTCCTGATACTCTTCCTCTACCACCCAACTGACAGGCCCCAGTGTGTTGTTCCCCTCCATCTGTCTATGTGTTCTCATTGTTGAGCTCCTACTTATAAGTGAGAACATGCGGTATTTGGTTTTCTGTTCCTGTGTTAGTTTGCTGAGGATAATGGCTTCCAGCTCCATCCATGTCCCTGCAAGGGACAGGATTTCATTCCATTTTATGGCTGCATAGTATTCTATGGTATATCTGTATCACATTTTCTTTGTCCAGTCTATCACTGTTGGGCATTTGGATTGACTCCATGTTTTTGCTATTGTGAATAGTGCTGCAATAAACATATTTATGCATGTATCTTTATATTGGAATGATTTATATTCCTTTGGGCATATACCCAGTAATGGGATTGCTGGGTCAAATGCTATTTCTGAGTCTAGATCTTTGAGGAATTACCACACTGTCTTCCACAATGGTTGGACTAATTTACATTCCTACCAGCAGTGTAAAAGTGTTACTTTTTCTCCACAACCCCACCAGCATCTGTTGTTTCTTGACTTTTAATAATCACCATTCTGACTGGCTTAAGGTGATATCTCATTGTGGTTTTGATTCACATTTCTCTAATGATTGGTGATGTTGAGCTTTCTTTTCACATGTTGGTTGACCGCATGAAAGTCTTCTTTATAAAGTGTCTGTTCATGTCTTTTGCTCACTTTCTAATAGGATTCTCTAAAACCCAAAACCATAGAAACCCTAGAAGAAAATCTAGGCTGTGTCATTCAGGACATGGGCACCAAACAATGTCATTGTTTGGTCATGAAATCTTTGCAACGTCAAAAGTAATTGCAACAGAAGCAAAAATTGACAAGTGGGATCTAATTACACTAAAGAGCTTCTGTATAGCAAAAGAAACTATGGTTAGAGTGAATAGACAGCCTATAGAATGGTAGGAATTTTTTGCAATCTATCTCTCTGACAAAGGTCTAATATCCAGTCTTCAAGGAATGTAAACAAATATTACAGGAAAAAAAAACCCTATGATATAATCTTAAACTGACTTAGTTTGAGAAGGTTTCTGTTTCTCCCAAACCAAAGAGCTCTGATAAGGACTTTGTAGTGTGTGTGTGTGTGTGTGTGTGTGTGTGTGTGTGTGTGTGTATTTGCTACATAGAATTAGACTAAGTCTGCATTCCTATTAAATCTGCACTAGAAATAGACTAAGTTTTGAGTTTCCACGTTCAGACAAAAAGGATATTTCCATTTTAATAATACATCTGGCTGGGGGCAGTGGCTCACACTTGTAATCTCAGCACTTTGGGAGGCCAAGGCAGGTGGATCACGAGGTCAGGAGATTGAGACCATCCTGGCCAACATGGTGAAACCTCATCTCTACTAAAATATATAAAAGTAGCTGGATGTGGTGGTGCGCACCTGTAGTCTTGGCTACTAGGGAGGCTGAGGTAGAGGAATCTCTTGAACTCGGCAGGTGGAGGTTGCCATGAGCTGAGATTGCACCACCACACTCCAGCCTGGGCAACAGAGTGAGACTCTTGTCTCAAAACAATAATAATAATAATAATAATAAATACATTTGTTTTTATACATGTATCTATACATGCATGTACATATACACAAATGCATATGCAATCTCCATAAATTGGCACTCTGCCAACAAGGTAAATTATCCTTCTTCTTTTTCAGATGCATCTTTCGTCTAGTCAGTTTATGTCTTTGTCCTTTCACCTAGGATGCCCTTGTTTATTTAACTTGAAAGCTTTGGAGGGTACAGAATGAAGAATGGCATAATTTCCTTTAGATCCTTTACCATAAGGGACAGTCTGATAGCCACAATGTCATAGGGAAAGCTCTAACCACACTAGTTTGACTTGTTTCCCATTTCATGGTTGCAGAATAATTTGGATTTGTTTTAGGCCAGGCCCCTCAGAAGCAGACTCTGAGATGGAGATTATTGTGCAGGAAGCTTATTAGGGAGTACTTTCAGGGTCAACACCTGTGTGAGAAGGGAAATCAACAGTTGGAAAATAGGAGAAAGTGGGCTATAATAGGCATACAGTAAGGCCTTAATGAGTCCCTTGGGTGTTCTGACACTATCTGGAATATCTTGCTTTGGCCAGTCACTGGATTCAGGATGCCTGGGGAAGAGGATCTAGCCTTAGGGGAGGTGGCTGGCTTCAGCAAAGGGCTATTTCAAAGGAAAGTCTGACAGCTAAGAGCATCCTGACATCTGGAGGAGTAAGACCCCAGTCTTGCAGCAGACATCTGGGCAGCTTAGTGCAGCATCCACTCACTGATTTTAACTGAAAAGTAAAATACCAAGTTTGGGAAAGCTAATATTTCTTAACTACCTAAACATTAAAGGAATTCACAGATTAAATATAGAGTCAACTAATAGGATGATGAGAAACCTAAGACTTATTGACAAAATGGAATATATAAGTCAACTGATAAGACTGTCCAGATTGTGGGCCTCTTTTGGGGATTTACAACATCCCCAAACATCATCCAAATCTTAAATTACAAGTCTATCTATAGAACACTTGCAAATGTCTGTGAGGCAATGAATAAGAGTTGTGGAGGGTAGTGACTTCACTGAGGACATTTAATTTGAAAGGTTTGCTTTCACGAAATATTTAGTTCTATAAGATTTCATTCCACTAATTTTTTGTAAATAAGACAATATAGCAGGAATCTTATACAGTATTGAAGATATGTAATAATGAGATTTTACTTCTGTGACCTAAGTTATAGGGCAACTATGGCATATGGTCTTTGGAAAATTCCCTCCTCCCATTTAAGCCATTGTTCCAAAAACAGTCCTTACCTCTTCCTTTGGTGTAGGCACCTTCTGTTAGCACTAAACTCTGAGGACTCTTTTTATATGGGAAAATAGAGCAGTACATTTTAGAAGATCTATTGAGCAATTTAGTCCAAATATCTCTGCTAAATTAGAAGTATGTTTTTGTTAGAAAAATTAACACAAACAACTTTAACATTTAGTAACCTAACATGATAAAACTTTCTGACTAGCATAGTTCAGTGTGGATCAGGTGGCCCTCTTCTATCTTGAAGCAGTGGTCCCTGAAACACATGGCCACAGCCAGTGAATAGAGGGATAGAGAAGGTTGAATTAACGTACATTATTATTGCTCATGGGTCATTCATTGGCCGGGACCAGGCAACTGCAGGAGATAACGGGAAATATAGGAGGGCACATGGATATTTGGTGAGAACCAATTTCAGAAATTTAAGTTAGAATGATTTTTTTTTTTTTTAGGACGGAGTTTCGCTCTTGTTACCCAGGCTGGAGTGCAATGGTGCGACCTCGGCTCACCGCAACCTCCGCCTCCTGGGTTCAGGCAATTCTCCTGCCTCAGCCTCCTGAGTAGCTGGGATTACAGGCATGCGCCACCATGTCCATCTAATTTTTTATATTTGTAGTAGAGGCGGGGTTTCACCATGTTGACCAGGATGGTCTCAATCTCTTGACCTCGTGATCCACCTGCCTCGGCCTCCCAAAGTGCTGGGATTACGGGCGTGAGCCACCGCGCCCGGCTAGAATGATTTAAAAGTAAATATTTTATTAATTAAGCTACCTGTTTTCAAAAATGGAACTATTTTACTTTCCTTGATTTAAAAATAAATTAATTTGTTGATGATAGAAACAAAGTGGGATGCATGGGATTTGAGTGAGAAGAGCATTAGCATCCTGATCAGTGGTTTTCACACTCTGTCTGGTGCAGTTATCCGAGTGTTGGGAAATAATGTTGACTGGACAAAAAGGCAACAGGGCAGGCTCTAGGTGTCTTGGTTCTAAACACTTCTGCTTGATTGCCAGCTCTCTTATCTGTTTTGTGAGTTAGGGGGAAAATAAGTTAAGCTGCAAAAAGAAATATCTGATAATGATTCATCTACTGTACCACCCTCCTTTTAAAGCTATAAAGTTTTACCACATCCATCTAACCAATATTTTGGGGCTGTAGGAATAAAGTCCCTGTCCTCCTTATACCTGTACTCCAGTGTGTCTCAGAAAGCTACAGTGATTTCCCAACATTAGAATACTAACTTTAATTCTGCCTGAAGCAACAGTGAGATTGTCAACAGAGACTATTCCGAAAATTTTGGCATGGGAATGACTATCTAGGGAGTGTCTAGAAGAATGGCTTCTATCTTGGACAGGCATTCCCAAACTTTTTACACAGGGGGCCAGTTCACTGTCCCTCAGACAGTTGGAGGGCCCCACATACTGTGCTCCTCTCACTGACCACCAATGAAAGAGGTGCCCCTTCCTGAAGTGCGGCAGGGGGCCGGACAAATGGCCTCAGGGGGCTGCAGTTTGGGGACGCCTGATCTTGTAGAAGAGACACAAACCTCCTAACAGTTATTTTAAGTCTAATATGTAGACCTTGTTTGGACTTCCCTTCTTTCTCACTTATAACATTTAGTGATGAGCAAATTCTCTTCTCAGAATACAGTATGTTTGCTTTACAGCAAAGTGTCATCATCAACAAATAACATTGCATCAACAGCAAAAAGTGCTCACATGTGCACTCCTTGTTATTCTTACTCTGATGCAGTTGATGTGACAGTTACTACTTCTATCACTACTTTACAGAAAAGAAAACAGAGAAAAAATAATTTAAGCCAAGGTTACGCAGCACAAGTAGTAAATGTTCCATGGAACTGAGAAACAGACTTCACAGTTATTACAACTGGATACTAAAATGCAGGTAATAAATGAGAGTTTCTCTAATGTAAACTCTTACCACTAGTAGTAGTAATAATTATTATGGGATGCATAGAGGGGAGTGCCTGAGTGTGTGGATTTCTTTTCTTTTTCTTTCTTTCTTTTTTTTTTTTTTTTTTTTTTTTTTTGAGACAAAGTTTGTTTCACTCTTATTACCTAGGCTGGAGTGCAATGGCACAATCTTGGCTCACTGCAACCTCACCCTTGTGTGTTCAAGCAATTCTCCTGCCTCAGCCTCCCAAGTAGTTGAGATGACAGGTGCCCACCACCATGGCCAGCTAATTTTTGTATACTTAGTAGAGATGAGGGTTCACCATGTTGACCAGGCTGGTCTTGAACTCCTGACCTCAGGTAATCCACATGCCTCAGCTTCCCAAAATGCTGAGATTACAGGTGTGAGCCACTGTGCCTGGCCTGAGTGTGTGGATTTCTAAATCAATGAGGCCTGGACTTGAATCCAGAGCTCCACCACTTACTATATGATCCTGATAGGTCATTTAAACCCCTCCAAGTTGTCTTATCTGTGAAACAGGGATGGGTGGGAGGAGCAGTTAAGATAACAATGGTAATACAGCTAGTGCTTGACTTAGGACCATGATTGGTTCCGACAGACTGGTCGTAACACGATTTGGTCGTAAGTTGAGTAGGCTATATGTACAGTACTGTGAAATTATGTTATAAAAATCTTTAAGTCATATTTTATCAAAATTTTCTTTCATTATTGTTATATATCATAATTTTCTTTGTTTATTTTATGCCATTTGTATCATCTCTACACCATTTTGTTTCTTATTTTTGCATTCATCAGGTTTAAGTAAAACACTGCATTACCAGTATAACTGGTTTAATATTTGTAAAACATACAAAATTACAAAATACAAGTGCGTACAAAAATACAAAATACAGGTGTAAAATATGCCATAGGAAACATTTTCCCAATTGCAAAACATATCAAAATATATAAACATGTACAAAACATTTTATTGGCCACTGGTGCTTGGCTGCGTATTGTTGATGTCGTCATCTGAAGCAGCAGTTGGGGTTACCGGAATTGGTTTTTTCATAGACATGGTGAGCTTTGTCTGAATTGTATGTTTCTTTTTTCTTCATAAATTTCATGATACAGACGAAACACATCATGCGCCATCCGTTCAATCCTTGCAAATCGTTCGATGTTTGGGTCCATTGCTTCGAAATGTTTAAGAAGTTTATTCAGTAAAGATAAACCATCTGATAATTTGGTGAACTTTCTTTCTGGCTCCTCCTCTTCTTTCTCTGCTTCTCTTCTTTCTTCTTCCACCACTCTTTCTTCTTCTGGTTCGATTAGCTCTTCATTTGTAAGTTCACCAACATTTAAAATCTGTTCCGCTAGATAACCCTCATCTGTAATTAATTCATCCAGACTATCAGCAAACTTACGTGCTCCTTCCTCATCCACACTCACTGCTTCTCCAGTCACTCAAACACTGCTGTATGCATTTGGAATCTTTTCTTGAATCTCTGGAACCAGCCAGTGCTTGCTACAAATTCTTGACTGTAATCTTCTCCAGCACGCTCCTTCAGAGTCTGAAATAGACTTCTCGCCTTCATCTGCACAGTAAAAAGACTTAATGGTGTCCGTTTTTGAATTTGATCTTCCATCCAAATATATAGCAATTTCTCCATTTCGTGGATGGGCCTGCTTCATTGCTTTGTTATAACTGTTGATCGCATGGGTGCAGAACCTTTCACAGCTTTGCAAATTCTTTCTTTATCTTTCAAAATCGTTGACACAATCGAGTGTGATAACTTCGTATCACGTGCGATCACATTCACTTTCTTTCCTCCTTTGTACTGCTTAATTACCTTCATTTTTGTGTTGAGATCGATGGCCTTTATTTCCTTCTTGGCAGGCTGAGGCATAGACAAAGACAATTTCCTCTTGGTAGACATCTTGGAAGGGGTTTGATGAAAAATATCCAAGACACAAAACACAAATTGCTGTACCGAGTCTGGGATAACAGTTGAAATGGTGCACGCGGAGATGGTAGTGCTCCTGGAAGCTGGTCCACACTGTCGTACCCCCAGCTGGGCAACGTTTGCGTTGCCAGACGCGGAGCAGTCGTGGCTAGCAATTGTGGTCGTAAAGTCAAATGATCCTAAGTTGCATAGGTCGTAAGTTGATCAATACCTGTATATTAAGAATACACTTGGCACAGCTTCTCACACATGGGCAACATTAACAACTTTTGGTTATAATAATGATTATTTAAAAACAGTATGAATTCAAATAGTACTACATACTCAGTATTCGTATCTCTTTGAGTTTAAGGACAGGTGCCTCTATACTGTGTGAGCACTGTTGCAGCTCGAAAGTACAGTACTGGCTGTGTTGATGCTATATAAAGGAATTTTGAATCACAATTGGAGCTTTGGTTCTTGCATTGTGCTAAGCCAGAAGACTCTTATTCATTGTAGTGATTTTAGCACAATGCAGTTACCTGAGCTTTGGAAACACACAGAAGTTGGGTGCTTTCTTTCGAACTAGGGTAATAAACCTTCTTTTAGCAGCACTTTGGAATATGTTTACCCTGCATTATGCTTACAGATTTAATTCTTCACATTTGTTGTTTTACTAAGGAAACATTTTGGCTCACCCCTTCAGCTTATAATCTCATAGGAATGCATGGTGATTTACATACATTATTCATATGGTCTGTCTTCAATGGAAAAAAAAAACCCTATGTTGAATTTTTAGCATGTAGGAATACCTCCAACTAGGAAAACTCACCGTTTGTATAACAATAGCTTACTTAAACAGTTAACAGATTTTTTGCCCTTAATCAATGGCATTCCTGAGTAAACATTCAAAATAAATGTTGTAAAAATATTTAAAATGCTCTTTAAAAATGTTGCTTGTATATAAGTCTAATGTGAACTTTCAGCAGGTAACAGTTGACATAACACTGATATTTTCATACAAAATTAGAAGTGATAGAAAGTTTAAAAATTGTTCAGTATTTTAAACATACAGTATTTTAAAAGCTCTATACCTTTGCTGAGATCAAAGGTGAAGTAAAATTACTCAAAAAATAATCGTGTGTAATAAATACATCTGTCACTATCAAGTTCTAGCTGACAGCTTGTATACATACTTTCATAATACCACTTACATGTCAAATTGTCTACATTTAAATTATCAAGTGCACGTAACAAAGACCTGTGTTGTGTTGGTGAAACTCTAGTAGTTTGGATATATTGGCATTTAATGAAAATTTTCTAAAAGATAAAATCCTTCCATAATTTTCTTTATACTTAAGCTGGGAATGACTTAAAAAGGATTTGTGTAACCCTGAGAATTAGTCCTTAATTGTTTTTCCTTCAAATTTGAAAATAAGAGGCTTTTGCCTTTAGTATAGCAGGCATTGCTGAACCTTTTACATCATATGGTATGAAAAGTGGGCAGTGTGTTTCTATTTACTGTTTTGGACTCTTAGTTCAAGACTGGTGTTCCTGGGCCCCTGCTTCTGTATTGACCCCAAGAGGAGACCCCTTGGCTTTTAGTTTCTGTTTTTATTTCTTTAGGGAAGAATTAATGGCTAACCTGGGAGAAATTTAGTTACTTTATCTTCTTTTTTCCCTTCTTTGCTCTCTCCTCCTCCTTCTCATTACAGGAGATAGAAATATGAGAGCCTCAGTGGGGAATTTTCCCAGAAGAGAGAAGTGAAGCATCCTTTGCTCTATAATGCCAGTCATTCCAGAGAGGAGTGATTTTTCTTGTCTGGCCCTTAGGGCTGTCTCCTGCTGGGTGAATGCAGCCCTTTCTGCCATCTCCCTTAGGGATGCTGGAAGGGAAACCTGGAGAGGAGCAGTACAGATAGGAGGTGGACACTACTTCTACTTCATATGAGCCTCCTCTACATGACCTCTCCTTCTTAGAGAGGTTCCCTCTCAGGGTGCAGTCAACTTCTCTAACTTTAAATGAGTGGCTGCATATATGTATTTAATTTGCTCATAGACTCGGGTTTTACAGACAAAACAGTAACTCTGGGTGAGGCAGAAAGCACATTGAGAAAGGAAGAGGATGCTGTGTTGGCTGCACAGTCATTGGTAAAGTTTGAGCACCCCCTGTTATTTTCCCTTCAGCACCATGTTACAATATGTTTTGTTCAAGCCTAAATGAACCTTTTCATCTGGTAATTAACATTTTTATAGTGTTTCTCCTACCACCATATATTTTTGTTTAGTAAATTAAGACCCAGAACCAAAGTCAATGAGTAAAATGTTTGTTTTGCAAAGAGTATATATTTAAACCTGTAAGAGATGATTAGAGGGAAAAATGAGAAAATTAACAATAATTTAATCTCAACTTTCTTGATTTCCTCATGGATCAATATTTAGATTCTACTGTCTTTGCTGTTTATCTCTTTTTTTCTTTTCTTCTTCTTCTTCTTCTTTTTTTTTTTTTAAGCAGAGTCTCACTTTGTCACTTAGGCTGGCGTGCAGTGATGCAATCTCGGCTCATTACAAACTCCACTTCCTGGGGTTAAAGCAATCCTCCTATCTCAGCCTCTGGAGGCGCAGGGAGACTACAGGTGCCCACCACTGTGTCCAGCTAATTCTCTGTTTTGTGTTTTTAGTAGAGTTGAGGTTTCACCATGTTGGCCAGGCAGGTCTCCAAATTCCTGACCTCAATAATCCACCTGGCTTGGCCTCCAAAGCGCTGGGATTACAGTCATGAGCCACTGTGCCCAGCCTGCTGTTTATTTCATACTTGCATTTTAAAATATTTCAATGTTACAGTCATTTTCTAATATTAAGTGATACATACCACTGAGTGTTTTTAGTGGCATAAGTTTTATGATATGCATTTTGACATATATGAAGAGTTGACTCTGAGTTTGTGAATTCTGTGGGGCAAATTGGCATCCAAATCACAAGTTAGCTGAGGAATTCCTGGGTTCTAATCTTGATTTCACTGTCTCTAATCTAACCCTCTAAGGTCTCTTGAGTTTTCAAGAATGTTTCATTCATTTTAATTAATTAATTGCTTAATTAAAATAATGTTTTAGCTCTGGCTTGCATTAGAAAATACAGAGGTACACTAAAATTAACAATAATTATGTGACTCTGTAACTTACTGCCGAGCCTATTAAACTCTCAGGAAGCTCTATTTTTTATGTATGTGTCAGAGCTAGTTTTTAATTTATCTGAAGTGGTTTGTAATTATTGATAATGCTGATAATAAAATTTATACTGTTTAGATCATAAAAAAATTAAATGTAGACTCTGCCTTTTATTAAGTACAGTTTGGACTCTAAAATGTGCTTCCTGGCACAACAATCTGCATACTGTTGGTGTGATCCTGTCTGCCCTCCTCTCATAGAGCACAAAGAAAGCAGCCCAGATGAGGAGTCAACTCACCTCTTTCTAAACACTAATGATTTGCTGTAAGATAAATGGTCAGAGGATGTCAGCATGACTGTCTAGGTCTTTGTTTAAAGATCTAAAAGGCATCAGGGAAAAGTTAACTTAGGTATGGCTTAGGTATGAAATAACTTTTCAGTAGTAAGGCCCTCTGGAAAGCTGTGAAAGAGAGAGAGAGAGAGAGAGAGAGAGAGAGAGAGAGAGACAGAGAGAGACAGAGAGAAACAGAGAGAGAGACAGAGAGAGAAACAGACTTATAGGCTTACATTTTTTTCTCCTGGTCAGGAGAAAATTAAAAATGACTACCCATTTAACATAATGTGTATTAGATAAGCTTACAACCTTAGGTTTAAGTAGAAATACAAAAACTCTGCATTTAAAAAATATATTATTTTGGGAGGACGGAACACAAAGTAAAACAAAGGTTTCAGTGCATTGTCTGACTCTGGGAGCTTTAGAACACAGCAAAATATCATGCCTTCTTGGTCTGGACATGTATTAGTCAATATGCTGACTGTGGGATCCCTGGGCTGAAAACAGGACGTATTACAGGCAGTGGTAGCCAGTTGGTGTATGATGTCCAGTCCATGCATACACACTGGGCCACATTATGAGTACTGCCCAACTTTTATGACTTGAACATATTCTTTCCTGCTCACTCTCTAGGTCTTATCAAAACACTCCCTTCCCTCTGTTCTGTATCCCTTGTTATCCAGGATTATGTATATGGTTAAATTCTTATATGTTAAATGCTTGTACGATTCAGATACATTGTCCTCGTGGTCACTTGGTAATAGTAAAGGAAAGAAGCTTCCCTTAGATCCCCATACTCTGGCCCTTGGTGGATTCAGCACTAGAAATATAAACATTCATTTAAGTATTTCTCTTTTTTTAATGGATCAACTCTATGGAAATAGGCTACAATTGTTCTAACAAAATCTCATTCACCAGGGCTTTGAACATGCACAAGTTTTGAGATCTTTGCTTCTTTAACACGTATCAATCTAAAAGTGAAGTACTGAAGGGTGCCCATTTGTTCAAAATCTGTTGGTTATTTCAAAGTATGAGACATTGGCCCTGATGAGTCAGTATATAGCAAGAAACACATATTTCGAGTCTTGAGGGATGTCCGTTTTTGGCCTTGCTATTTTTTAGGTTTGATATTTCTTTAATTCGACCTCCCTGTACCTTGGTTTAGGACCACTGGGAGTGAACTATCAATAGTACTTTTGCTGAAAGGAGGAAATTCTCTCCCCTCACCAGTGTCAAAACTTTTGTATTCAATTTCAAAAACAATGTTCTGAAATTTTTGCTGCTCTTCCATGGATATAAGGTTTTTATTAAATCTTCAAGTTCATATCTTGAAACTAGTCAGTTGAGTCAAGAGAATTTAGAATTAGGTGTAGAAGAAAACTGAAGATGAAGTGAGCTTAAAACCTGGGACTTAATCCTGCCTCTTCTGTGGCTGCAAACCTACAACAGAATGAAGTATACATTTCAAACAGGCAGAGCCAATTCTCTTGTTTTAGGTAACACATTTTTCAGTCCTAATTTGTTTTTTTATTGAAACATTTGAAAACAAATCTTTGATACCCAAATTAATTATTTCTCACTATTCCTCCCTTCCCCAGGCTATTTATCCCTTGCTTTGTTGTGTCTCCAATAAAGCAAACATAGAATACTGTTATGTAAAATGTTACAGTAGAATTTATATACTCTACCTTGTTATTACTGTTAGAACTGCTATTAAGTTATAATAGTTTATTTATAAAGCCTCAGTGCCTTTAATTACTTTTTTGATATGATCACATATTTATTTAAAATGTCATAGCATTGTTCTTAAGGATAGTTTCATAATCTCAAAGCAGTGACTTGTTCCAATGACCAGGAACATTTTAAATGGTGAAGAAGGTGTCCAAGAGGTCCTGATGAAACGTTTGGCAAATACTAGACCTTAGAAATGAACACAAGCTTAAACAGTTAATTTAATTGAACAAATATTTATTGAGTAAGGTATTATGTGTCAGGTACTGAATCATATTGCCCAATAGAAAAATCTATTAGTAAAATAAATGGAATTTAAAGGAGAAAACTATTTGCTGTCTACTGTGAACCCAGTGGCTTGGGAAAGAAGGATTTGATGTTTCAATATTATTTTGCAAACAAAAGACAAATACCTTTATTTCAAAATTCTAAGTAAAAACAAATGTGAAAAATGAGCTTCATGCCAGCTTCTTAAATTTCACACACCATCCTTTTCTGAAAACAATTGAATGTAATCGGGTATGGTTTGAACTTTTTGAGGGAAATGGACTCAGATTCACTTTTTCTTTATTTAACCAAAAGCTCCTTGGATCAGATTACTAAATCTACTGTGTACTTGCTAATGCTATAATATAGCCCAGTGTTTCTGAACTCTTTATTATCTGTTTTTTATTAAAAGATGTAAATTTGTTAGAAATATATGAAATATTTTGTCATTAAAATATTCTTAATGTAATTTTATATTGTAAAATATTTTTAAATGTAGGTCTTATTAAAATGTTCCAGGGAGATAATTAGGCTTGGCACATTAATCCATAGACAAATAGATGAATTGACATGATGCAAAAGAAAGGGACTTGAAGGGATGGTTAGTTGATAGAGCACCAAATGTATTTTGACAGAAACTAAATGCTTTTTATAGATAATAATGTTGTTTTGTGGAAATCAGTTTATCTTTTTGTAAGTTTGCAATCTACTTGAATGTGCTTGAAGAATATATTTTATAGTTCTCCTGCCCCCACCCGATCTCTTTGTCTATACTGGGAATTCTATAATGTAACACCCTTAAATAGAAAACAGTTCCAGCTAATCCTATTTAAAATGGTTGCTAAGGGACTATTCATAGGAGCTTAGAAATGACTCAAGATCTCCCTTTAAGGAGTAAAGCAGGAAAAGTAAAGAAAAGAACACTTCTAGGAAGAATTTTAACATATGGATTTGTGTCATGTGGTTTCTGGTATGTAGGATGGAGGAATCATTTTCCAATCTGTGATTTCCAGGCCTTCCACTGAGCCCTGAACCTAATGCCAGCACACTGCTTTCTCCTTACCTTCTGAGGACATCCCTGAGCAAATGAGTTTACACAGTTGGGGGTTAGGATAAGAGGGACACTTCCTTTCTCTACATCTCGGGTAGGGTAGAAAGTTACTTTATGATAACTAAAATAGTATCTATAGCACTATAACCAGCTCCTTCAGAAAAAGAGCCAAAGTAGTCGGTGGGGTGTGGTGGGGAATAAGGATAGCTAACTAGCTGTACTCAGCTTTTTGCTGCCCATTTTAGGAAATGCAGAGTCCTATTTCATCGTGCTTTGAATGTATGACTTCTGCTTTTCCTGTTTCAGGATGAATGTGCAATATATAGTTTTCCCTTCATCTGTGAGAGTAGCTTGCATATTACTTTGTGAATAGGAAAATTTGATCCCAGGGTTTGCCATATACCAGATGGATTATGCTTCTACCATAAACAATGTTTTCTCTCTTTTTTTGGCCAGTTGCAAGTATTCATAAGCTTATAAGAGAAAATTTAGAATGGCAAACCAGACATTGCTTCTGACAAACGGAAAGTTAGAGATTTCTTTGTCCACAAAATTTTAAGAGTGAATACAAGGGCTTCTTTAAAAATTAAAATAGGACCACAGACTTTAGAGAAAATAACACAGTCAGAAATTCCTAACTCTAACTAAAACAAAGGGTTAGGGTGAATTTGTTCTCAAAACTAAAAGTAGAATTAGGGTGTGACTAAATATCTAACTTTAATGATAAATGCCTCAAATTATTCTTAGATATTTATGTTTAGAGTAATTTAGATATTTTAGAATTTATGTTTAGAGTAATTCAGATATGTTTATATACCAATGCTAGCTAATACTTATTGATTAGAAAACACAGACTTCTTGTTCTACAAAACCACTGAAATCGAGAAATCAATGTAGTCTCCATCTCATTTTGCCATAAAGCTTTGAGATCTATCTGAGGCACCATAATTTGTATTTGTTCTTTACGGGGAAAAGTTAACTCTTTAGGAATAAATGGCCTCTGATTACTAGCTTCTCAAATCCAAATGAATCAAATGTTAAGAAAAAAACATGCTGCAAATATAGGACCTCTTTTGCTGGCTCTAGGTTTCATGCGGGTCAGAGTCATCCTAAGTTAATAACCTTTGTGTTTCCTGCATCACTATCAAAGTACCTTAAGTACAGTGGGCACTCAGCAAATACTTGAGTGAGTTTACTTATATAAGCAAATGAACTACTTTGATTTAATCCCAGAAACTTGCTTTTTTTAAATAATGATGACGTCAATTTCTATATGGCAAAAGTATCCCTAAGCTATGCATACAGACCCAAGACCTCCTATTCTTATTTGTGAGCATGATTTAGTGTTTTCCTATCTGTCTAAATGGCTGTCCAACTGTATGTTGACAGCTTTTCTATTAACACGTTATGCTGACTAATGATGTATATGTATATATTTTCTTTCTTTTCCAGATATTATTCTTTATCCTTCCCCAGTTCTGTCACATACGCTTTTCACTTTTACCTCCACTTTCCAAGTATGGTCAGGCTGATCCAGAAGAAATCAGTCTAGTAACATATGAGATAACCTACCTTTCTTTAAATAATAGTTCTGAATGTAAAAGGCCAGCATCGTGGAATGTGTTTTCTCTGGGTAGGTGGCCCAACCTATTTTCTGATTGTTGACATGTCTTCTTTTCAAACACCTGTGAGTCTTTTTCACTCAAGAACACCTAGTATTCCTGGCTTCACAAACTGTTTCTTCTCCCTCTTGTATAAGAACTGTATGGCTACCAAGAATGTCAGGGAGATAGCAGAGCTTAGGCAAGTTACTTAGCTTCTCTGTGCCTCAGTTTCTTCTTCTCACAGGATTGTGTGGAGGATTACATGAGTTAATATTTATAAAGCGTTTAAAACAGTGACAGACACATACTGAGCACTTGTGTTAGTCTTTTCTCATGCTGCCAATAAAGACATACCCAATACTGGGTAATTTATTAAAGGAAAGAAGTTTAATGGACTCACAGTTCCACATGGTTGTAAAGGCCTCACAATCATGATGGAAGGCAAAGGAGGGGCAAAGTCATGTCTTATATGGCAGCAGTCAAGAGTGTGTGCACAGGGTAACTTCCCTGTGTAAAACCGTCAGATCTCATGAGACTTACTCACTATCATGGGACAAGTCTGGGAAAGACCCACTACCATGATTCAAATACCTCCTACCAGGTACCTTCCACGACACATGGGAATTGTGGGAACTACAATTCAAGATGAGATTTGGGTGGGAAGACAGCCAGACCATATCAGCACTGTCAAATTCTTTGATAAATAAAATGAGTATGGAGGAAAATTCGTGGTTAAAAAAATGGCAGTATCTAGAAAGCAGAATATGAATTTCTCATTTCCAATGTGAAGAGTTTAAAGAGTTCTCTGGGTTAATGCTTAGAAAAGCTGGAATAAGTTTCCTGGTTAGGTTTTCAACTGAATAGTCAAGTTGTTTCTAGCAAAAGCCAACTAGAATAACTAGCAGTCAAAAAGATCATTTCATTGATTAGAGTATTTGTAGGCTGTTTCCAAGGTTACATAGCATTTTCTGACAGACTCCATAGCTGAACTAATTGTCCTACTAAGCAGTAATAAAATTTTACTTTATGTTTTCTAAAAATGTACTGCCTGCTCTCCTTCCAGTGGTTAATGAGTCACCTAAGCCAACTGATATTTGTATTCTAAGAATTCACCCTAGCTTTGAGTAATTCTAAGCTGATTTTAAAATTACCCTTATAAAGTTATTATTGCTGTGGATTTCTGAGTATATAATTAATTTTCTAGTCTGGAGATCATACCTTTCTAGAATTATAGGGAATCAGGAATACTTTTGTTTGAAAGATGCCTTGAGAATTCAAAAGGGATTTTGCTCAGTTAGCAAATTTTATCTTAAAGACTTTATTCATAGGCAAACTTGTCTCATAGTAAGCCTGTTTATTCTAACTTGTCTAGGTTCTGATGTAATTAAGTTAGTTAATTAATTAGCTATTGCCAGTTAGGAAGGGAAATGGGACAACCAGAGGCTTTATTTACACATTTAATATTTATTAACTGAGTGCCTTTGTTTCAGGGGATGTTACAGTAATGACAGCCAAAGTTCCTACCCTCCTGGAGCTTGCATTCTAGGAAGTAAGTGTAGTATTGTGGAATTGGAGGTGTTTATATTCTAGTGTTTGAGGAAAGACTTACATTATCATTCTGCTGCCTACTGTGTGACCATGACAGATTTTTTTTTTTTTTTTTTTTTGAGACGGAGTTTCACTCTTGTTACCCAGGCAGGAGTGCAATGGCGTGATCTCGGCTCACCGCAACCTCCGCCTCCTGGGTTCAGGCAGTTCTCCTGCCTCAGCCTCCTGAGTAGCTGGGATTACAGGCACGCACCACCATGCCCAGCTAATGTTTTGTATTTTTAGTAGAGACGGTGTTTCACCATGTTGACTGGGATGGTCTTGATCTCTTGACCTTGTGATTCACCCGCCCCAGCCTCCCAAAGTGCTGGGATTACAGGCTTCAGCCACCGCACCCGGCCCATGACAGATTTTTAACCTCTCTATGCTCGTTTCTCTATATGTAAAGTGGTAATAATACAATGACTTACTTTGTAGGGTGGTTTTAAGATTAAGTGAGTTAAATACACATAAGGGGCTTAAAACAGTGCCTGTCACATAAGAACTGTGTAAACATATGCTATTATCTTTAATTAGTTATATAACATTATATGAATTAAATGTATAAAGTGAGGCAGAATGATGGGATAGAGAAAAATAGGAGCTGCTGTTTCCAATAGGATTGTCAGGAAATCCCTCCCTGAGAATGGAATAATTTGAGCCCAAACCTGAATGAAACAGAGAAATGAACAGTGCTAACATCTAGTGGAGAAGAATTCCAGGCATAGGGAACAAGTAGTGAAAATGGCATGAGGTAGCAGAGTGCTTACATGTTGAGAGTAACATGTAAGTCTGTGTGATGGAAGTTCAGTGAGCTAGGGAGAAAGGATTAAGTTAAAAGACTAAAGAAAAGGGGAGAAGGTCACATAGGGCTTGAAAATTTTTAGCAACGGACTATATTCTAAATAATGAAAAGCCAGCAGAGGCTGAATCAGGAGAGTGACCCAATTCTTTTTGAAGAATATACTGCAAGGATACCAGTGTGGGCCTTAGCAGACCATTCAGTAGTTTCTTGCAGATATTCAGGTAGGAGATAGTTATAGTTTGAACCAACCAAAGTAGTAGTGAGGTGGGGTTGGTGAGTAGTGATTGGCTATAAAATTTATTTCAAAAGTGAAGTGACAAGATTTTCTTATAGGTTTGATTGAGTGTTAGTAGAACAAAGGCGTCTATAATGTTTCCACTTTGGGGCCTGGGCGTCTAGATGATTGAGGTTCCATTTGCTGTGATGTTGTTTACTTGGAGAGTAGATCTAGTTTGATGAGTGGCATTTTGGGACGTGAAAACTTTGAGATAATGATTAGATATGCAGTTGGAGATACTAAGTAGGTAGTCATATTCAAGGTGGGAGTTGAGGGAAGTATTTGAGGCTGGGGATATAAATTTGGAGTCAGATTATAGAAGTTTTAGGAAACCATGGAACTTGAATTAGATCACCAGGACTAAAGGAGATGAAGAAGAGAGAAGAGCTGAAGACTTTGAGCTGTGGGAGTGCTAAATATCAGATGGAGAGAAGAGGATGTAGAGCCAGTAGTAGAGACTGAGAGAGGTGATCAATGAGATAGAAGAAGACCAGGAAAGTGTAGAGTTCTGGTAGCCAAATGAAGAATTCTTTTTAAGAAGGGTAGAATGAAATAATCCTTCCAGATGCTTCTGAGGAAGGGAATAAAGATGAAGATTGACTGTTGCCTGCTGAATTAGACACCGTGGAGGTCACTAGTACCCTTGTCAAGAGCAGGGGTGAACACAAAAACATAATTGGAGTGGATTCAAGAAAGAATGTGAAATTGCAAAGATGGATAACTCTTTTAAAGAGTTTTGTTATAGAGGGGACAGAAATATGGAGTATAGTTTGATGGGGTTATGAGGTTAAGTTTTTTTTCTAAAGGAGAAATATCACAGTGTATGTGATATGAAAACATTCCAATTAAGAGTTTAAAAGAAAAATCTTGATGGTGTATAGGAGAAAGAGGATAATTATAGGGTCAAAGATGTTGCATAAGCAACAGGAGATAAGCTTAAGCAGAAAGGAGGAAGAATAGGATGCTAATGCCAAGCATACTTAAAGTTTTTGAACAAAAGAGCATACCTCAAGTTTTTCAGCAAAAGAACATTGTTAGATGTGGGTTTCAGGAAGATAAATTATGCATCCTAGTGTCCAATTATTGGAGGAGGAAGAGTTTAGGGAAAAGAGTCAAGTTAGGAGGTATTAAAATAGCACAGGCAAAGGACACTTTATGTTTGTTTTATAACTTAATAAATGCCCACTATGGTTGGTGCTACTAGTGATAGTGTCATTGGGAAGAGATAGGTGGGAAAAATTAAGAAACTAATAGAGATTCAGTCAGCAAATGGGGACAACTGATTGGATATAGTATTTAAGAAAGGAGAAATGAGGATCAGGAAAATGACAAATATAAACAGAGGACACAGGAATGAAAAAAAAACAAATATGGGTGGGAAGATTACCAGTTAGGTTTTGGCATATTGAGTTTGAAATGCCAGCCAGCTTCTAGGTAAAGTTGTCTAGAAGGAAATTTAAAATTTAAGACTGACACTTGGGAGTCATCAGGATACTGCTGATGGTGAAAGTCATGAGGCTAGGTAAGAAAGCCATGGAAAAGGTAAGTAGAAGAGTGGAGTAAATAATGTCAATGATACACCTTTGTAGCCTATTTCCATTATGGAGGGAGAATGAGGAGGAGTAGCCAGAGATTGTGGTAGATAAGGGGTGGTGAGAGTCAGCTGAAGAGTAAGCCCAGACAACTGTAATGTTACCAAATCCAAGAGAAGAATAAGAATGTTTTAAGAATCAAAGGGCTGTTCAACAGTATCAGAAAATCCAAGGAGGTTAAGAACAAGAACTGAAAATATGCTGTTGGATTTTGATCCTTCTCAATTGATGGATGATAGCTAAACAACGTAAGCGGCAACAAACACCACAACTCTTACTTCAACTTCAGGCTTTAACTCTGACTATGACCAACACAACAACAATATTTTGCCCCCAGGGGAAGAAACACACAATAAAAACACCATAAACATGAGAATGTACTCAAATTTACAGCTGTCTGGGGCCAGTTAGTATAAGATTCAACGAGTACAACTCATTTCAACAAACCCTAAAGGAATCGGTAAATTATGGTTTAGTATAATTGATGCTTATAATGTTGAAACATGAGTCTTTAAGAAAAGATTAATTCACATTAGAAATTCCTGGTTTAAAAATCAGTTGTGCTAAAATGCAATGTAGCATCCTGAATTGGATTCTGGAACTGCAAAAGGACATTAATAGAAAAAGTGGTAAAATCCAACAGTCTGTAGTTTAGTTAATAGTCATATACCATAGTTGATTTCATAGTATAATATGTCTGGTAATATATAACATTAAGAGGCACAGAGTGTAGGGTTATGTAAACTCTCTTTACTATTTTTATAACTTTTTCATAAACCTAAAATTATTACAAAAAAAAAAGTTTAAATTTTAAAAATGACCGAAAAAATCCAGTGACACATGTGGAAACATCTTCTACCCAAATAATTAAATGAATAAATTCTTGGTGCTTAAGTAGGTAAAATTTAATTAATGGGCATTCTGTTTATGAGAATTAACTCATTCCATCAATGTTTTTATAGAAATGAGGTATTATGTTCTTAGACAAAATAATAATATGAATAAAATTTCCTATAAGTCACCTGCTTTCTCCAGTTGATTTTCAGATTTGTAGCTTAACTATCCAGCATTAAACGAGCCTGTTTACACAATGAAATCAACTGCAGCTCTGCTTTTGTATTTGGTCTTTCTTCACAAAAAAAAATAGTTAATTATATTCCTTGCTAAGAACAAGCAAGAGAAAGGTACCTGTTGTTTATTAAACAAACCAATAAATAAGGTGGTGTAATGTTTTTTAAAAGTACTTATTACTTATTTGTTCTTCCTGAGAGGTATATCTGACACCCTAGTTGGTAATGATTTGCACATGTAATTCATATTAACAATAAGCAAAGCCATTCTTCTAGAAGTCCTGGGTAGAGGGACATTTGTGGAGCTGAGGCAGAAATGCCTCTCCATGGTCTCAATGAAGTCAGTGAGGTTGATAACTAAAACTCTGGTCTTCAATACAAACCACTCTTTAGCTACTTTCTTGTCAAAGGGAAGCTAAAGTTCCAGACTCCCATTTTCCGTTGCAAGTATTAAACTTGTCAGACAATTGTTCTGAGCATAATGATTCACAAACACAGACTTACTTGATTTGGCCTCTGGTACAATGATATTTATTGAATTGCATTTTGGCCATACAGGAAGTTTGCCTACTGAATTAGCAAGTATTAAACAAATTTGCTTATGAAAAGGAGATGACAAGTTTTTCATAAGTATTGAATCATTCAAAATCTAAAATTTGTATACATATTATACTTCCTCTGGTGGGAACCACAAGTATAAAAAAAGTCATTTTATACGGATAGCAACCTCAAAGAAATAGGTCTTTATTATGTAAATGCTGTTGAGGAAACGGGCCACCACATCTTGAGATATTTCCTTTATGGGAATTTCTGATGACATTTCTCTCTGGTTTCTTTACCAGCACTTATCCCAAGCAGTTGTTCTTGTTGTCATTTTGTGGATACCGTAAATTTTTATTTTGGTTACCAAGAAAACCAGAACTAAATTTGCATCTTACCTTTAACCACTCTATAGGATCCAGTGGCATACATTTTGTGTACTCACCCAATTTTGTTCTATTTTCCCATAGTTCCATTTCTCACATATACATAATGCTGTTTCACAGTTCTTCCTTAAGTCATTTTTTATTGTGCTAAAATATGTATAACATAATATTTATCATATTAGGCATTTGTAAAGTGTACAATTCAATGGCATTAAATATACTCACAATGTTATATGATCATCATCACTACCTATACTCAACTATATCTTGCTCCTCATGAAAAACCCAGTATCCATTAAACAATAAATTGATTTTACCCCCTCCTCTTATCTCCTGGTAACTCTAGTCTACTTCATGTCTCTATGAATTTGCCTATTTTAGGTACCTCATATAAATGCACTTATGCAATATTTGTCTTTCTGTGTGTGCTTATTTTTGAGGTAGGTGGATCAGTTGAGCCCTTGAGGCTTAGGCTGCAGTGAGACATGATCACGTCACTGCACTCCAGCCTGGATGATAGAGCGAGATCCTGTTTCAGAAACAAAACAATACAAAACAAAAACCAGAATAATGTTTTCAAGGTTTATCTATTTTCTTTTCTTTTTTTTTTTTAATTGCATTTTAGGTTTTGGGGTACATGTGATGAACATGCAAGACTGTTGCATAGGTACACACATGGCAGTGTGGTTTGCTGCCTTCCATCCCCTCACCTGTATCTGTCATTTCTCCCCATGCTATCTCTTCCCACCTCCCCGCCCCCCTGCCCCTCCCCCATTCCCCCCCAACGGACCCCAGTGTGTAGTGCTCTCCTCCCTGTGTCCATGTGTTCTCATTGTTCAACACCCGCCTATGAGTGAGAATATATGGTGTTTGATTTTCTGCTCTTGTGTCAGTTTGCTGAGAATGATGGTTTCCAGGTTTATCCATGTCCCTACAAAGGTCGTGAACTCATCATTTTTGATGGCTGCGTAATATTCCATGGTGTATATGTACCACATTTTCCCTATCCAGTCTATCATCGTTGGGCATTTGGGTTGGTTCCAGGTCTTTGCTATTTCAAACAGTGCTGCAATGAACATTCGTGTGCACGTGTCCTTGTAGTAGAATGATTTATAATCCTTTGGATATATACCCAGTAATGGGATTGCTGGGTCAAATGGGATTTCTATTTTTAGGTCCTTGAGGAATCACCACACTGTCTTCCACAATGGTTGAATTAATTTACATTCCCACCAACAGTGTAAAAGTGTTCCTATTTCTCCACATCCTCTCCAGCATCTGTTGTTTCCCGATTTTTTAATGATCGCCATTCTAACTGGTGTGAGATGGTATCTCAATGTGGTTTTGATTTGCATTTCTCTGATGACCAGTGATGATGAGCATTTTTTCATATGTTTGTTGGCCTCCTGTATGTCTTCTTTTGTAAAGTATCGTTCATATCCTTCGCCCATTTTTGAATGGGCTTGTTTGTTTTTTTCTTGTAGATCTGCTTTAGTTCTTTGTAAATTCTGGGTATCAGCCCCTTGTCAGATGGGTAGGCTGCAAAAATTTTTTCCCATTCTGTTGGTTGCCGATTCACTCTACTGACTGTTTCTTTGGCGTGCAGAAGCTTTGGAGTTTGATTAGGTCCCATTTGTCTATTTTGGCTTTTGTTGCCATTGCTTTTGGCGTTTTGGTCATGAAGTCCTTGCCTACACCTATGTCCTGAATGGTTTTGCCTAGATGTTCTTCTAAGGTTTTTATGGTGTTAGGTCTGATGTTTAAGTCTTTAATCCATCTGGAGTTAATTTTGGTGTAAGGTGTCAGGAAGGGGTCCTGTTTCTGCTTTCTGCACATGGCTAGCCAGTTTTCCCAACACCATTTATTAAACAGGGAGTCCTTTCCCCATTGCTTGTTTTTGTCAGGTTTGTCGAAGATCAGATGGTTGTGGGTATGTTGTATTTCCTCTGAGGCCTCTGTTCTGTTCCATTGGTCTATATCTCTGTTTTGGTACCAGTACCATGCTGTTTTGATTACTGTAGCCTTGTACTATGGTTTGAAGTCCGGTAGTGTGATGCCTCCTGCTTTGTTCTTTTTGCTTAGAATTGACTTGGCTATGCGGGCTCTCTTTTGGTTCCATATGAAGTTTAAGGTGTTTTTTTCCAGTTCTGTGAAGAAGGTCATTGGTAGCTTGATGGGAATAGCATTGAATCTGTAAATTACTTTGGGCAGTATGGCCATTTTCACGATGTTGATTCTTCCTAACCATGAACATGGAATGTTTCTCCATCTGTTTGTATCCTCTCTTATTTCGTTGAGCAATGGCTTGTAGTTCTCCTTGAAGAGGTCCTTTACGTTCCTTGTTAGTTGTATTCCTAGGTACTTTATTCTCTTTGTAGCAATTGTGAATGGCAGTTCGTTCTTGATTTGGCTCTCTTGAAGTCTATTACTGGTGTATAGGAATGCTTGTGATTTTTGCACCTTGATTTTGTATCCTGAGACTTTGCTGAAGTTGTTTATCAGTTTCAGGAGATTTTGGGCTGAGATGATGGGGTCTTCCAGATATACAATCATGTCATCTGCAAATAGAGACAATTTGATTTCCTCCTTTCCAATTTGGATACCCTTTATTTCTTTTTCTTGCCTGATTGCTCTGGCTAGAACTTCCAGTACTATACTGAATAGGAGTGGTGAGAGAGGGCATCCTTGTCTAGTGCCAGATTTCAAAGGGAATGCTTCCAGTTTTTGCCCATTCAGTATGATAATGGCTGTTGGTTTGTCGTAAAGAGCTTTTATTGTTTTGAGATATGTTCCGTCAATACCTAGTTTATTGAGGGTTTTTAGCATAAAGAGTTGTTGAATTTTGTCAAAAGCCTTCTCTGCATCATTTGAGATAATCATGTGGTTTTTGTCTTTGGTTCTGTTTATGTGGTGAATTACGTTTATGGACTTGTGTATGTTGAACCAGCCTTGCATCCCCGGGATGAATCCTACTTGATCATGGTGGATGAGCTTTTTGATATGCTGTTGCAATCGGTTTGCCAATATTTTATTGAAGATTTTTCCATCTATGTTCATCATGGATATTGGCCTGAAATTTTCTTTTCTTGTTGAGTCTCTGCCGGGTTTTGGTATCAGGATGATGTTTGTCTCGTAAAATGATTTGGGAAGGATTCCCTCTTTTTGAATTGTCTGGAATAGTTTCAGAAGGAATGGTATCAGCTCCTCTTTGTATGTCTGGTAGAATTCAGCTGTGAACCCATCTGGACCTGGGCTTTTTTTGGGTGGTAGGCTCTTTATTGCTGCCTCGACTTCAGACCATGTTATTGGTCTATTCAGGGTTTCGGCTTCTTCCAGGTTTAGGCTTGGGAGGATGCAGATGTCCAGAAATTTATCCATTTCTTCCAGGTTTACTAGTTTATGTGCATAGAGTTGTTTGTAATAATCTCTGATGATGGTTTGGATTTCTGTGGAATCTGTGGTGATATCCCCTTTATCGTTTTTTATTGCATCAATTTGGTTATTCTCTCTTTTCTTTTTTATTAATCTGGCTAGTGGTCTGTCTATTTTCTTGATCTTTTAAAAAAACCAGCTCCTGGATTTATTGATTTTTTGAAGAGTTTTTTGTATCTCTATTTCTTTCAGTTCTGCTCTGATCTTAGTTATTTCCTGTCTTCTGCTAGGTTTTGAGTTTTTTTGATCTTGCTCCTCTAGCTCTTTCAATTTTGATGATAGGGTGTCAATTTTAGATCTCTCCTTTCTTCTCATGTGGGCACTCATTGCTATATATTTTCCTCTAGAGACTGCTTTAAATGTGTCCCAGAGATTCTGGTATGTTGTGTCTTCGTTCTCATTGGTTTCGAAGAACATCTTTATTTCTGCCTTCATTTCATTGTTTATCCAGTCAACATTCAAGAGCAAGTTGTTCAGTTTCCATGAAGCTGTGCGGTTCTGAGTTAGTTTCTGCATTCTGAGTTCTAACTCGATTGCACTGTGGTCTGAGAGACTGTTTGTTACGATTTCTGTTCTTTTGCATTTGCTGAGGAGTGATTTATTGCCAATTATGTTGTCAATTTTAGAGTAGGTGTGATGTGGTGCTGAGAAGAATGTATATTCTGTGGATTTGGGGTGGAGAGTTCTGTAAATGTCTATTAGGTTTGCTTGTTCCAGGTATGTATTCAGGTCCTGGATATCCTTGTTGATTTTCTGTCTGGTTGATCTGTCTAATATTGACAATGGGGTGTTAAAGTCTCCCACTGTTATTGTGTGGGAGTCTAAGTCTCTTTGTAAGTCACTAAGAACTTGCCTTATGTATCTGGTGCTCCTGTATTGGGTGCGTATATATTTAGGATCGTTAGCTCTTCTTGTTGCAGTGATCCTTTTACCATTATGTAATGTCCTTCTTTGTCTCTTTTAATCTTTGTTGCTTTAAAGTCTATTTTATCAGAGATGAGAATTGCAACTCCTGCCTTTTTTTGCTCTCCATTTGCTTGGTAGATCTTCCTCCATCCCTTTATTTTGAGCCTTTGTGTATCCTTGCATGTAAGATGGGTTTCCTGGATACAGCACACTAATAGGTTTTGTCTTTTTATCCAATTTGCCAGTTTGTGTCTTTTGATTGGGGCATTTAGTCCATTGACATTTAGGGATAGTATTGTTATGTGTGAATTTGATACTGTCATTTTGATGCTACCTGGCTGTTTTGTTGGTTAGTTGATGCAGCTTCTTGATTGTGTTGATGCTCTTTTACCATTTGGTGTGTTTTTGGAGTGGCTGGTACTGGTTGTTCCTTTATATGTGTAGAGCCTCTTTCAGGAGGTCTTGTAGAGCAGGTTTGGTGGTGATGAAATCTTTGAGTGCTTGCTTGTTCACAAAGGATTTTATTTTTCCTTCACTTATGAAGCTTAGTTTGGCTGGATAGGAGATTCTGGGTTGAAAGTTCTTTTCTTTAAGGATGTTGAATATTGGCCCCCAATCTCTTCTGGCTTGTAGGGTTTCTGCTGAGAGATCTGCTGTGAGTCTAATGGGCTTCCCTTTGTGGGTAACCCGACCTTTCTCTCTGGCTGCCCTTAGCATTTTCTCTTTCATTTCAACCCTGGTGAATCTGACGATTATGTGCCTTGGGGTTGCTCTTCTTGAGGAATATCTTTGTGGTGTTCTCTGTATTTCCTGGATTTGAATATTGGTCTGCCTTGCTAGGTTGGGGAAGTTTTCCTGGATAATATCCTGAAGAGTATTTTCCAGCTTGGATTCATTCTCTTCATCACATTCAGGTACATCTATCAGATGTAGATTAGGTCTTTTCACATAGTCCCACATTTCTTGAAGATTTTGTTCATTCCTTTTTGTGCTTTTTTCTCTGTTCTTGCCTTCTCTTTTTATTTCATTGAGTTGATCTTCGACCTCTGATATCCTTTCTTCTGCTTGGTCAATTCGGCTGTTGAAGCTTGTGCATGCTTCACGAAGTTCTCGTGCTGCGTTTTTCAGCTCCATCAATTCACTTATACTCCTCTCTATGCTGTCCATTCTCGTCAGCAGTTCGTCCAATCTTTTTTCAAGGTTCCTATTTTCTTTGCGTTGGGTTAGAACATGTTCTTTCAGCTCATTGTATTTTCTTACTACCCACCTTCTGAAGTCTGATTCTGTCATTTCATCACCCTCCTTCTCCATCCGGTCTGGTTCCCTTGCTGGTGAGGAGTTGTGATCCCTTTTAGGAGGAGAGGTGTTCTGGTTTCGGGAGTTTTCATCCTTTTTGCGCTGGTTTCTTCCCATTTTTGTGGGTTTATCCACCTGTTGTCTGTCTCTGTCCCAGGGAGTTGGAGCTTTATGAGTTTCCGTTGCACTACTGCCTTTTTTGATTTTTCTTTCAGGTCTGACCCGCCCAGCTAGCAGCATGCCTAGCCACTGCCTGCCCGCAGGGGCTTTGCTGAGCTGCTGTGGGCTCCGCCCAGCTGCCCTGAGCTCTTCCCTGTAGTCCTTTTTATATGGGCATAGTTAGAACTGTCTCAGCAACAGTGGCCCCGCCTCTGTTATGGGGGACTCTCTCTGTTGTGGCAGGTTGCCTCGGCAACGGCGAGTTGCCTCGGCAACGGCAGCCTGCCTCCGTAGCAGTGGAGAGTCTCAGTAATGGCGGAAGCCCCTCCACCACGGAGCCGGACCCTCCGGGTTCAGCTGTGCTTGGTTTGAAGGGCTCAACCCAGAGGGTTTCCAATTACTGTTTTTGTTTTCGTTGTTGTTGGGGGTGGAGGGGTGGGACCAACCGAGCCTGATCACCTGGCTCCCTGACTCAGAGTCTTTTCTTTTAAGTTGAACGACCCCGCGTTCTGGTCGCTTGTTGAAAAGGCGCCGGGATCTCCCGTGCTGCGACTCACTGAGTGGGCTGGAACTGCTGCGCTGGCTCCTGGCGGATTTTTTGCCTAGGAATCTCCTGGCCTGGCTCGCTATTTCAGATGAATGGTCAACTCTGCCGTCTCAGGGCTCTGCTTGTCAGCTAAGAGGGCTCCCAGACCAGTGGCTTTTGTAGGGAGAACCGCAGCAACAGGGAGTGGTCACAGCAGCCGCGCGGGCGGAATCAGCCCCGCGGGGGCCAAAACAGCCGCACCGGCTGGGACTGCGACGCTGGCGACCCCTCTGCCTGGGTATCTCCTGGTCTGTGGGCAATAAGAGTTCGTCTGGAAATGCGGCGTCCACTCACCCTCTGCACTTTCACTGGGAGCTGAAGTCCTGAGCTGTTCTTAGGCGGCCATCTTCCCAGCATTCCGGTTTATCTATTTTCTAGCATACATCAAAGTTTCATTCCTTTTTATGGCTGAATAATATTCTTCCAAAATCCTTTTAGAATGAAGTAAGGTTAAAAAAAAAAAAAAAAAGGAGGAGGAAGAAGAGGAAGAGAAGAAAGAGCAGGGGGAGAAGGAAAGCGGGTCTAGGTTATTCCTATGAGAGGAGTATTTAGGTTATGTGTTAGCAGAAATGGAGTAGGATGTTAGTAGATATTAGCAGAAATTGGTGTTTCTGCCAGCTAATATGGTCTTGGAAAAGTCATCTTAATTTTCTCAGCAGTAACTTCTTGTGTTCAATAGGAGCAGTAACCAGACCCCATGGAGGAATAAATAAAATAAAATATGGGAATTTGCCTAAGATGTACATGCTTCATAAAAAGAATAGCTTGAAAAAATATTGGTGTTTAGTTTGCTGGCACCCAAGAGCTGCCTGTGAGCTAACCTGTGAAATAAGTGAAATTGACATTTAGGACTTTTTTCCTGTCTACTGTCAGGGCCTCTCTCTCCTACATCAACTTCCATCTTACTCTTCCAGATCTCAAGGCACTCCTGTTCCGTTTGTAATGTTCTACAGTTTCCACAGATAAACAGTTTCTAAACAGTTTACAACTTTAGAGTTCAACTACTAATTATCCTTAATAGGCTAGCATGTGATAATTCATGAGTGGCATTAATATTTAATAACAGACAAAAAATAATGCAATACTCTTTGATTGAAAGATGTTGGACTTCTAGTGTTAGAATTTCTGATTCTACAACTGTCTTACATGGTGAGGGTTTTCCTCAGGATACAGGTCATTATATGGGGGCACTGTCTTTCTCAGTCTCCTCAAGCCATATTAAATGGAAAGGGGCATGCGTCACTGTGTGGTCTTTACTGTGGTAAGGACACCCTGTCCATAATGGTTACAGGGCAAGTTTCACACCTCAGCGTATTGCCACATACTATACCTCTTTTTGTGATTTCTTAAAATGACATTTGAGGAATCACACTACCTAGATATATTTTGATGCCTTTTCTGCCTAGAAAAGGGGGACTGATTCTACTCTTATTTTGGTAATTAGCCAGTCATCTGTATATATTTTCCCTGAAAGATCTTCTTAAACTATCTTTCATTGCCATTGTATTCTTCTTTCCCTCTATTAAGTACTTGCATGGTTCGTACTTGAAGTAGTTTTATTTTGCTGTTGGATAAATTCTACCATCTAAGTATCTGGTAACTGGGACCTAGGTGAAACCTTACAATATGAAGAAGAACACAAAACACATGTAATGTCCTCAGCTCTCTACAAAGCATTTGGTAGACAGGCTGAAAGAAGACTCATTAAAAAACAACAACAGCAACAATAAAAACCCAAGTTTCTATTTTTGCCTCTAGGGGAAATGAACTTTGGTCACCCAGAAACCAGTTTGGTATTATCATCTGCAGGGATTTATCCTCAGGTTAGTTTCAGTAAAGGAATTTAAGGACTTAAAGCTTGTGAACTAATCATTTATCACAAGTCAGTGAAAATTTATTCCTGTCTCTTCATTTTTCTCTTTCTTTATTTGTTTTAAACATAGGAAAATAGACTGGGCGTGGTGGCTCATGCCGGTAATTGGGAGGCAGAGGCGGGAAGATGGCTTGAGTCCAGGAGTTTGAGACTAGCCTGGCCAACACGGTGAAACCCCATCTCTACAAAAAACAAACAAACAAACATACAAAAAAAAAAAAAATTAGCCGGTTATGGTGGTGTGTGCCTGTAGTCCCAGCTACTCAGGAGGCTGAGGTGGGAGGATGGTTTTAGCCCAGGAGGGGGAGGTTGCAGTGAGCTGAGATTGTGCCACTACACTGCAGCCTGAGCAACAGAGAAAAATCCTGTCTCAAAAAAAAAAAAAAAAAGTTATAAGCATAAAAAAAATTGCTAAAAATCTCTTTGAGGGTGTTAGCTTCACCAATAGCACACTACTTCTAATATTAAGATGTTACATTTCTTCCTTTTCAAGAATGTACTGTAGCAGTCTGGATTCCTCAGTGTTAGGGACCATGCATTGCTGTCTTGGCATGTGAATTGCCTAGTACCTAGTCAGTGGTTAATAAGCACTCAAGTGCATGCATCAGTATATAAATAACTACTTATTGGAAATTGGTATATGTAATATTTCCCTTCAATGATAATGGGTTAATAAGGAATAATTTGGAAAGAATACTAATTTTACTCTTGAGGTCTTCTGTCCTCTTTGACTTTGGAATTATAACACCTTTCAACAATTGGATTTGTCAATTTGGACAATGAAATGTGACTCTGCCTGAACTTATCCATCCCTTGCCTCCCTCCCTACCTGCAATATAGTGAAATCAGTGTGATAAAGGCCATGACAGAGCTCCATTTATTATTTATAAAATGATGGAGTTAATGAGACTTCATAGAGGTCTCATGAAAAAAGAAATCAGGAGATGGTCAGGCATATGGTAAGTTAAATATTATTTTTCTTTTTTGTTTGAATCAGGAATTATGAGGGAAGGTTGATAGGAAAAATAATTGCTAAAGGGCAGGTAATTAGGTATAAATGAAATTGAGAACAATAATTTAATAGACAATTGGCTACTAAGTTGGAATATCTGATGTGGTATGTAAAATTTGACTAGTTACATGAAATTTTTAACAACAATGTTGGTTGGTAGATGTTATAAATTATAATATCATAAAGCAGAATTTGTGAGTAATGCAAAGGTGCAAAATGGTCCAGCTGTTTAAGTTAATGATTGGATTACTGCATAATCTAATTTGAATAAAGAAATATTTAGACATTAAAATAAAATTAGGACTTTCTAAAAACTTTCAAAACCAAGGATTGGCTTTAGTCTGAGTGATTATGTCTTTGGACAACCAGCTCTTACCAACTACATTATTTTATAGATATTGTACCTGTGGAATTTTTTACAAGAAATATTTTTTTACTGAAATACACATGAAGAAAATTTAACATATCATAAATAAACAACTTGATAAATTTTCATAAGGTGAACCCATCCTTGTAACCACTAAGCATATCAAAAAACAGATTATTTCTGTTCTCTCCCTATTTCGACCATTACTGTCAAAAGTCAATACACTCTTAAATCTTAGTGGTTTTAAAGCTGATGTTTCTGGTGCTTTTTTTATTTTGGAGACCAACGCTCACTGTTGCCCAGGCTGGAGTGCAGTAGTGCAATCTCGGCTCACTGCAACCTCTGCCTCCTGTGTCCAAGCGATTCTCCTGCTTCAGCCTCCCAAGTAGCTGGGACTACAGGTGTGTGCCACCACGCCCAACTAATTTTTGTATTTTTAGTAGTGATGGGTTTCTACCATATTGGTCAGGATGGTCTCTATCACTTGACCTCGTGATCCTCCCACCTTGGCCTCCCAAAGGGCTGGGATTACAGGCATGAGCCACTGTGCCCTGACCTTCTGGTGCTTTTAAAAATATTAACCAAAGATTCTATTATATGTTTAATCTGTTAGATAGAGAATTGATGAAGTGCCCAATTAACTCAGTAAATTTAGATATGAACTTTTAATTGTTAAAATCAAAATATTCTTCTCTTCTAGGTAACTTTCCCATGTTTATCTATACAAATGTCTTCCATCTCAGGTCACATTAAAAATGATACAGACTTAAAGATCCAATATTTTCAAATATGAAAGAATATAACACACTTTAAAATCTTGCTATAAAATCATCTATATAAAGCTGATTTAATCTTTAAGTGTCCACATCAATCTGTGCTCAGTATTGTACAAACAAATCCAAACCTGTCTCTAATTTCTTCAATATACTCAAAGACCAAATATTGCTATTACTTACTTCAGGGATATAGTTGATACCCCTCAATTAAGTTAATGAGTAAACCAATTATAGAATTCAAGATAAAACAGCAGCCCAAACACTTCTACTTAACACCAGCCTAATAAATTTTGTATTAGTCATGATATGAATTTTAACTACATAGGTTTTTTTTTTATGATATCATTTTCCAAAAGCAGGATATAGTATTTATTAAATACCACCTAGACCAGCAGAGATAATAAGCATTGTGCTGAGTATAGAAGGATGAATAGGTGTTATTAACTTCATTTCAAATAATAGAAAACAGAGTGAAGCTCCTGCACCCAATAAATGGCAAACCAAGCTATATCCTGAGTCTGTTTGGATCCAGTTGTCAGTGTTCTTTTCATTTTGCCGTATTGCCATTCCAAGGTAATGCCATTCCAAAGTTAACTTTATCTGAATTGATTAGAGGTACAGAAAGAAGGCAGAAGAAATCTTAAAAGAAATGAATGGCAATTAATAATTTATCCATATATGTTTTCACTGTAAGATAGGAATATGGGGAGAAGACAAGAATCTTTCTCAATACCCATGTACCGCTCTACTTTTACCTTCAGCAACCTTCTGTTTTAAATTGACAGAACATGGCTACTTAAATATAAACTTAACAGAGTTGCTCTGAAGGATAAAGACATTTGGAGTATTTAGACCTGACTGATTCACAATTTTCTTGCTTATTACTGCAGTTTTGTGCAATGGTTTGTAAAATTATTACAGTTAACTGCATAACATAATAAACTCAAACAATGTTGAATATGTATAAGTGTATCATGTGATGAATTTAAAAAGTCACAGTGAGTTGGAATTGAAAGACTAGTCTTGGCTGAATAAAGGCAGATGTTATTAATTGACTGATTAGACAAAATTCATTGAAATTCTCAAGGGCATACAGTATGAAATATATGACTTTGAACTTAACTGTATGTAAATATGTTAGGATTATTTTTATTACATAGCAGGGATATATTTTATTGAATGGTACTGAAAGATATTGTTTAATTTCTAGGGAAATCTATACTTCTTAATATTCTGGCCACATACCAAGTAATGGTTAGCTTTTGTTTTTTGAACTTTATCATTACTTTAAAAAAGGCTGAAGGTATTAGCATCACCATCCTAAAACTAATAAAATAATAAAAATTATTATATTAAAATAAAATAATTAAAGACCAGTTTATAATATTTGAAAAATAACATTACATTGCCTGGTATTCAGAAAGCATTTGTAAATTGCCACTTGCTAATTTTATTTTTGAAACTACACAAACTTTTACAGAATTCTACAGTGAGTTAATGGTTGAAAAAACATGGAGGAATCTTCATATTTTTCACAAGCTAGAAAGTTCATATTTTCCACAAGCTAGAACGCTCTGCAGGAATTGCAGAAATCTGAATGTTACATTTTTCAAATAAAAGAATACATGCTCATTCTTTGAAACAGCTGAGCAATATGTTAGTGTATGAATGAAAAGACAAACTCTTTGTCCTGCCTCAGTCACATTCTGCAGAAAAGTATGTGATGATTCCAGACATTCTTTGCATATATAAATAAATTTATAAGTATTTATATGTACATCTTTATATACACATATAGATACAACAGATAAATAATTTCATTAAATTCTTCTGAAATCTGACTTTTAAAGGATTTAACAGTATACTCTGATCATCCTTGTATTCAGAGTATGTAGAATGATATTATTATTTTTGATGTTACTTTCTTCATGTAACAATGTTTATTTAACCAATTATTTATTGATAGTTTTCCCTTTTCATTATTTGAAATAATGCTCAAAGTCCATCTTTCTACGTATATCCTCTAAATTGATTAAATTTGAATTGATTTTTGCCAAATTTTATCTGATTATCCTATGGAGGGTGTATTATAATCAATATTATTTACTGAGTTATAGGAAATTTTGGTTTATACATGTTCTTTTCTATAAGAACATAATGAAAAGAACATGTATAAACTAAAATTTCACTCAAATAACATATCTACATATTCTTTACTAATTTATCATTTTGACTGAAAATTAGCTAATGCTTTTTTTTCTTCAAGTCCTTGAATTTCTAGAGAGCACTGCATATAGCTGTGTTTCTCAATCTTAACTACACATTAGATTTTAAAGGTCTTGATTCCCAGGTTGCATCAATTGAATTTGAATCTCCAAGAGGTGGAACCTGGGCTTAGTAAAGTCGTCTAGATGATTGTAATGTGCAGCCAATGTTGAAAATCACTGACTCAGATAGTTTATTTTGAATGAGATGTTTCCTTGAGAGAAATACAGAGGAAGCAGGAAAAAATTTAATAAATCTCATAAGGAAAATTTCAACAAGTTAATGTGTCATCGAGAATTTACTATATGTGAAAAACATGCTCACATAGCGCTATTTGTTGGTAAGAGACTGAAAGGCTCCATTGTCAGGCTTAATTTGGTTAGTGGAAGTAAAGAGAGAAATTGCAGCATCTTGCTGCTGGTCTTGTTGCCTGCTGTGATAGCTTGTGGGCACCTCTCCTTTTTAGCACTTGTCTGGGTTGCATTGTCTATTTTCTGTTGCTGTTTTTTTTCATAATTATTTAATTCATGTTTCTCTTCCCTGGTAGAGGTACTCTCCATGAGAGCAGACCTTCAGCCTGTTTCACTTCATGCTGTGTTCCTAGGGTCAGGTATAGAGCCAACACAGTTGATTATTGGTCAGTATTGGGTCCTTGAGTTAATGACTAACACTTTGGTAATTCAAAGGAAGGTAGAAGGTAATCAGAGAATAGAGGCTATGACATAGGAGCAGATAGTTTTTATTTTGCATTTTTTAAAACTCTTATATGCCAGATTTAGAACAAAGCACATTTTATTTGGAGAAGTCAAATGGGGGAAAGTGTGAGAAAATGATAATAATAAATAAAATTATTGGAGAGAAAAAAGACTATTTAACAAGTTAGTGAGCACATTTTTTAGTAAGGGAGAAAACCAGTATATACTATTCTGAAAAGTCTGTCTTGTGTTTAGGCAGGAAATTATTCAAAGGAGACTTGGTTCTCATGAAGTCCATTTTAATCAGAAGGGAGAAGATTGGGATGGAATGAAGATAGAATATAAAAGATCTGGGTCAGTTCAGCACTGGAGGGAGGTTTTGAAAACCATAAATTATAAGAAAACTGTCTGTAAGTTCAATGGAGACAATGAAAGAGATGAAAGTTATCATGTTTAACATCTAATATTAAAATTAATGGGACTGGCATGGTGTGAGAAAGAATAAGAATGATTCTAATGTGCTCCAGGACTCTGTAAAACTTGGCATGAAATCTCATTTCAATTGTCTGAGAAAGAAAAACGGAATATTTCAGTCTAGTTTTGAAAACTCTTATTTGTATATTTGAGAAATAGTGAGTAATTTTTTAATGGTCAATGACATTATGCAGATGATGGACAAATATTATCAGATTAAGATACACTTGATTTTATTGTGTAAATCCTCAAAGTCCCAAGTGAATGGGAATAAAGGTGTGAAAGCATGAAAATATGCATCTGTAAAAAAGAAAATAAACTAGGTGGCCTATTGAAATGTTTATAGTTCATTGTTTTGTTGTATTCTCATTTCTACCAATACTTTTTCTCACTCTGCGCCTACTGAGAAAAGGACAGAAGAGTAATGTAATAATGCTAACTGGTGGCATTAAGAAAAGTTCTAATACTTAGAGACATATTTCAAGACTATTTAAATATAATATCTTCCATCTTATTTTAGAATATTTTTTAAATTAACATAACAAACATGATTAACAATAAGGTTTTTATAATAAAACCTGAAATTCAGTAAAACTTGGTATCATTTTTGTTATGATAGTCTTTCAGATTTTAGAAGGTCTGGAAATTTTGTAGAATCCGAATTCTATTGCTGATGGAAAGACCCTATACATTGGTCAGTCCATTACCTTGTTTTATAGATGAAAACTGAAGCCCAACAGGTAGTTACTTTGATGGCTATAAGCTATGATCAGAATCCAGGCTCCATTAATTTCTTTTCTGCTGCTCTTATGTATAACATTTTACTGGTTTTTGAGTGAATTAGGTCCAAGTATGTGTCCTCTCCGCTTTCCCTCTTCTTTGGCAAACTCAATGAAAATCAAAACTATCTTCTTCCTACACTCTGAAGCTAGCCTAAAGATTTACAAATGAAAATGATGTTAGCACAGCCCAAATCTGAAGATATCTGGTATAAGTGTTTAGATTTTATTAAGGTAAAGGTCAGAACTGGAAAAGTCGGAATGGATTAAAAGCAGAACCAGTGTAAGCACAAAGACCAGCATCCACTCAATATGCAAAGCAGAGATTGGCCTCATATTGACCCTTTTATATTATGAAGCCACTAAAAATAGAAATAAATCCTGATATAACTAAATACATATTATTGACACTAGTGTTTTTGACACTTGGAATAGATTTTTGTATTCATAGTTTCATGTATTCATGTATAATTGCTTTTTAAAACCCCAAACTCAAATACATTGACCCTTAAGGAACTTAATGCTTTCCAGTTCAAAAATAAGAAGCCCTAAATAATTTCATCAAATTATTTTGCATTTAAAGCCGTCATGTAAGACCTCAGGAGAAATACTTGCTTAATATCATATATTTAAATACAGGACATTTACATCAAAACTCTAATTTACATATGCTTATGAAATATAAAAAAGAACAGCAAGAAAATCTCAAAGGAATATAAGATTTGACCCAAAGAAACGCAACCTTATTTTCAATTAGTAGGCTCTACCATGTATAGAGGAATTGAAAAATAGCTATTTGCAGACATATTAAATTATCTGTCATCTAATAACAATAATAACAAATTCATCATTAGTGATGACTACTGAGTGTCATTCAAGGAAACACTTTGACATTCAAATGTTCTACAACATGCCATGGATTTTTTTCTTTTAAGAGGCAAGGTCTTTTGAAAAGTGTCTGTTTGTGTCTTTTGCTCACTTTTTTATGGGGCTGTGTTTTTTTCTTGTAAATTTGTGTAAGTTTCTTACAGATAGATGCTGGGCATTAGACCTTTGTTGAATGCATAGTTTGCAGAAATTGTCTCCTATCTTGTAGTTTGTTTATTGATAGTTTCTTTTGCTATGCAGTAGCTCTTTAGTTTAATTAGATCCCATTTGTCAATTTTTGCTTTTGTTGCAATTGTTTTTGGCTTCTTTGTCATGAAATCTTTTCCCATGCCTATGTCCTGGAATGGTATACATGTAGTCAACAATCATATAAAAAAAAGTGTAACATTACTGATTATTAGAGAAACACAAATCAAAACCACAGTGAGATACCATCTTACACCAGTCAGAATGGCTATTATTAAAAAGTCCAAAAATAACAGATGCAGGCAAGGTAGTAGAGAAAAATGAAAGCTTATACACTGTTGGTGGAAGTGTAAATTAGTTCAACCACTGGGGATGACAGTGTGGCAATTTCTCAAAAACCTAAAGACAAATACCATTTGACCCAGCAACCCCATTAATGAGTATATACCCAAAGGTATATAAATCATACTATTATAAACACATATGCACATGTATGTTCATTGCAGCACTATTCACAATAGCAAAGACATAGAATCAATCCAAATGCCCATTAATGATAGACTGGATAAAAACATGTGGTGCATATAACCACAAAATACTATGCAGCCATAAAAAGAATGAGTTTGTGTTATTGCAGGGACATGGATGGAGCTGGAGGCCATTATTCTTAGCAAACCAAGGCATGAACAGAAAACTAAATACTGCACATTCTCACTTACAAGTAAGAGCTACATGCTGAGAATACATGAACACATAGTGGTAAACAAAACACACTGGGGCCTTTTAGAGGGAAGAGGGTAGGAGGATGGAGAAGATCAGGGAAAATAACTAAAGCATACTAGACGTAAAATCTGGGTGATGAAATATTCTGTAAAACAACCCCCATGACACAAGTTTACCTGTGTAACAAACGTACACTTGTACTCCTGAACTTAAAATAAAAATAAAAATAAAAAAAGAGATGGGGTTTTACTGTGCACTGTGTTGCTCGGGCTGGTCTCTAACTCCTGGGCTTAAGCAATCCTCCGCCCTTAGCCTCCAGAGCAGCTGGAACTACAGGCATGTGACACCATGCCTGGCTATATTTTTTAAAAATCACTTGTAAGTTAGAAGATGCCATAATAAAATTTTGTGGAGTGAGATTGGGAGGAATGTTAATTTGAGGGAAGAAACTTTCTAAAAGTGACATGTTTGGAAAAAAGTATAAAAAATGATAGAGGAGCAAAAAGAACATAAATTTAAAATTCTTCACTGGGCTTCTAATATTCCTTTTTGAAATAAATTTTACTGAGCATATACTTATGTGCAAGGTGCTGTTCTAGGCAGTAAAGGGTATAATAGTGACCCAAATGGACAATAATCTATCCCCTCAAGGAATTTGCATTCTAGTGATTTGTACTTCTTCTTATCAAAGGCATGTCATCAGTGCTTCAGATATACATAAAGAATGGGAGAGTAGGGAGTAAGATAGAAGATAAAGAGAAAGAGGATAGAACAGGAAGCAGTGAAGGGCAGAAAAATTGGGAAAGAGAAGTAGACTAATTTCTGGGGCTATGTCTATTGTGAAGCCTCCTCTGCCTCTACTTCTACCTGAGGTATCTTCTCATGTACCCTAGTAGATTTGCCTGTTTTCATCTCAGCATTAATCATCCCACTCTTTTCTCCATATGTTTTCTTGTTTTTCTCCCCAGTTGACTCTGATTTGCTGAGTCATTAGTCTGTATATCACAGAGTCACCCATGGTGCCTGGCACATAGTAGATGTTCTCATCTATATTATTTGTTCAACAAATAGTACTTGTAATTATCTGGTAAACTATTTTGTTATTGTGGAGAAGCATGCATCTCTGTATTGACCATCTGCATTATACTGGAAATGGAAATCAATTTTTTCAGGGGGTGGCGAACGGAGTCTCACTCTGTTGCCCAGGCTGGAGTGCAGTGGTGTGATCTTGGCTCACTGCAACCTCTGCCTCCTGGTTTCAAGCGATTCTTCTGCCTCAGCCTCCCAAGTAGTTGGGACTACATGTGCATGCCACCACATCTGGCTAATTTTTTATTTTTAGTAGAGATGGGCTTTCACCATGTTAACCAGGCTGGTCTCGAATTTCTGACCTCAAGGTGATCTGCCTGCCTTGACCTCCCAGAGTGCTGGAATTACAGGCATGAGCCAATGCTTCTGACCGGAAATCGACTTTTTAAAAAATTGGTATGTAATTTTCCTTTGAATTTTTAAAGACAAAAAATAGCAGTGGCAGAGAGAAGAGATGTTGTGGGGAAGAAGATTTTAGCTGCCCCACTTCCCTCAAATAAATGTCTGTCAGCTCTTCCTTAGACATACACACACACACATACACACACACACACACACACACACACACACACACACACACAATTTTATTAAAATAAAATGTGAAATTAGCTTCAAAACAGTTTCATAGGACTCTCTTCCAATTAGATTTCCATTCTAACACAGTCATTCCAGAGCTGATGCCATCCAATTACTAGCTATTGGAAATAATTTCAAATCTTAGGAACAATTTATCTTTTAATTATTTAATTATAATATATCTTTTTAAATTGTAATAGATTTTAATTGTTTAATTAAAATATATATTAAATTATATAATATACACTATATATTTATTTTAAAAATATATGTATTTTGAGATGGAGTCTCACTCTGTCACCTAGGTTGGAATGCAGTGGCATGATCTGGGCTCACTGCAACCTCCTCCACCTCCTAGGTTCAAGCAATTCTCCTGCTTCAGCCTCCCAAGTAGCTGGGACTACAGGTGCATGCCACCACACCCAGCTGTATTTTTTTCTCTTTTTTTTGTATTTTTAGTAGAGACGAGGTTTCACTGTGTTAGCCAGGATGGTCTTGATGTCTTGAGCTCCTGATCTGCCTACCTCAGCCTCCCAAAGTGCTGGAATTACAGGTGTGAGCCACCACCTCCACCAATTATTTAATAATTTTATAAAAATACCATATGCAAAACTTACTTTGTGAGTCTTACTGGAGTAAGGAAAATATATAACTTTGATGATTGCAGGTAGAAGTATATTTGAATTAGTGCTTGGAGAGCTCTCCCACCTCCTCAAGTTTCCATGGCAAGTACAGTTTTAAGTTCTCTCTGAACCCTGTGCAGAAGATCTGGGATGTGGGAGTAAAAGGATGAGCATCACTGTGTGCTTAGTTCAGTTAAAATTAAATTCCAAGAGTTCCCCAGAGCACTTTTGTATCAACTTGACCCAACATTACCTCTGGTATTTGCTTCAGCAAATCATTTAAAACACATAACTGTTGTCTTTGTTTTCGAGTTTATAGTCAGAGTGGTTTGAAAACTCTTGGCGCCTAACATAAAAGCCAGAAATAAATATGGAACATATTAACACTGAATATAGGTTGTGATGAATCACAGTTTGTCAGCTTTCAAGTATTACAATTATCTACCTAAAAATACCCTACTGTATTCAGTCACCTTCCCTAGCTGTTTACCCCTGCTTGTCACTGTAACTTCTAATGCTGTTATACGTTTGTTTTTAGGTTGTAATGTTAGCGCTCTTCAGTATTTTTTACTTAACAGTTATCTTTTAGTTACCATATGTTTATCTTTTGAGATAAATACAGTATTTCACTAATCACACTAATTGAAAGTGGGCATTGCTAGCATTACCGAGATTTATAGATTAGTCATTGTGGGAAGGAAGGAAAATTTATGGTAGCTGGATTATATTAGTGCTGACTAATTGAAGAGGAAAAAAAGTTAATGCAGACTTTGATCCTGGACTAAGACTCGTAGGAGTAACTATCAAATGACACCAAATTCCTGCTGTTTAGTGTTAAATATTTGAAGCACACCTGTGTGTTTTGTTAGCATATCTATGCAGTTATCTGAGAGCTCTGCCATTATTATGTTTATTCATAAATGCCCTGAATTGTATTTGTAGAAAAGCCACCACTTTTTCTTCCAGAATTAACCTGTATTTGTGTTCATGTGTGCGTGTACGTTCGCCTGTAAAAATAGGGGCGAGATTAAATAGAATTAAAACTATTCTAAAAATAGAATTAGATAGAATTAAAACTCTAAAATTGAACTGTTTTCAGCATTGAGACTAGTGATAAAGTAAGCAAGTTGAATAAAAAGACAAATAAGTGCAGTTCGAGTGAAAAAAAAAGTATATACAGAGAGAAAGCAGCAGCCTAAGTTACACAGATGGATTGGTTTACTTGGAGCTTTTCTTGCAATTCTGAGTAAAACAGAAATTAACCTAAAGAATTATCCCTTTTCTTTCTCTTCTCAAATACTAAGTTAGGTATTATATCAAAAACTCTTAAATTCAAACAGAGATGAAGAGTGAATATTTTATCAAGTCATATGGATTGATGAGGCAAACGTATTTCCTTTCCACCAACCCCATATCTATTCTGTAAGCAAGACAAGATAATGTATGTATCAATTAATAGTATGTCAGACACAGTCTTACCTGATTTAAGTGTTAATGAGTAATTTTTCTGTCATAAATTTTCACATATGTTTTGTCTTCATTTTGATAAGAAAAAAATCATGAAAAATTTATAATCACATAGTCTCTGTTTAAAAATGTTTTAAAAAGCATAGGGTTTTCTTAGACAAATATGGTTTGGTGTAGATGTGGTAGCTGGCCAAATTAAAGGAACAAAACAGCTTGTTCTTGCTTGTATAAATATTTTCCCTCTGGCCCATTTGCTTTTTGTCGCTCTTCCTATTTATTGCTCTATCTATTCTGTCTGGACTAGACCTATCCTGATATGACCTTGAAAATGTGAACAGATAAGAGTTGTAACCAAGGGCTTCAGGAACTGTCTGACTTACTCCTGTCAAAGCCATGACTAAAAGTTTAAAGTAGATTGTGTGAACACAATTTCAAAATCTCCCTCTCATGATTTTGGCTTTTTTTTTTTCAAAAATATTATTGACATAGAAATTTTCTTAAAGTAATCTTTCATTGGGAACACTAAAAAATCAAAACTGAAAATATGAACTATTAGAAAAATTAATCATGGCTGTTTATGCTGGAAGCTGACCAGGTAACTTCTCCAGTTCACATCTCAGAAAGAAAATACTGAGAAGTCCCAGTGACTGTATCCTTTGGGTGCTAATAGAAGAATTTTAAATGTGAAGAAAAGGAAATTGTGAGGGATGGTTATAAGGCACTGATGACTGTAAAGTGTGAGTAAAAGGGTTCTGTACCTGTGGATTAGTTAACCAGCTGCCTCCCTATGCCACCTAAAGCAAAAATAATCAACAGAAAGGCAATAAAATGCCCACCCAAACGCAGAATGTTTAGTTCAATTCTTTCTTTTGGAACTAGTAAGTTAGAACAATTAACAGTATTATGTTGAGAAAGAAAATAGAGCTTCCTCTATGGAACCTGCCCTAGATTTTTGTGTTGAAATTAGCACACAAACAGCTGAGTTTAGAGAATGGTCTGGTAGATGAGAGAAGTTTTGGAAGATTGTTTGTGGCTTTGGGGAATAAAGTACCTTCTGCTGACTACTCTTCTATTCAGTGCTACATCCATTTTGTAAAACTGATTGCGAATAGGAAGCCCTGTAAAGCCCACTTTTGCTAAAGAGGGTTGTGTGTACAGTAGAATTAGAAGTCACTCCCCAAGTCCTTTTTACAGTTGTCTTAATCATCAGCTGAACAGTGGTATGGTCCAATGTTTCACAGTCAGGGAAGACTAAAGTATTAACTTTCTGTCACTGTCCAGCTCTGCTGCTGAAATCTGGGAATCTGGAAGAGCTTAAGAAGAGGTATCACTCCCTGGCTTACCTCTTTGGTCTCACCAGCTTGTGGTCAGTGCTTTCTTGTTAGCCAGTGTAATGGTTGGCTTTTCTGTCTCAATTTAGACTGTGTAGACTTACCAGAGGCAAGCACTTTTCAAAGACAAGCTAATGGAGACCAGTGTCTTAGTCCATTTTCTGCTGTTATGCCAGAATGCCACAGAATAGGTGATTTATAAAGAATAGAAATGTATTTGGCTCACTGTTCTGTAGATGGAAATTTTATTTTTAATTTTTAAAATTTAATTTTTTTGAAGTAGAGTCTTACTCTGTCACCCAGGCTGGAGTGCACTGGTACAATCACAGCTCACTGTGGCCTCAACCTCCCAGGCTCAAGCAATTCTCCCACCTTAGAATCCTGAGTAACTGAAACCACAGGTGCACGCCACCATGCCCAGCTAATTTTTGTATTTTTTTTTTTGTAGAGACAGGGTTTTGCCACATTTCCCAGGCTGGTTTGAAACTCCTGGGCTCAAGCAGTTTGCCTTCCTTGGCCTCCCAAAGTGCTGGGATTATAGTCGTGAGCCACCACACCTGACCAGAGGTGGAAATTTTAAGATTAAGCGGCCACACCTAGTGAGGGCCTTTTTGCTGCGTCATAGCATGGCAGAAGGCATCACATGGTGAGAGAAGGTGAGAGTACATAAGACAGAGAGGGAAAATAGGGGCCAAACTCCTGTGATAATGGCATTAATCCATTCATGGGGACAGAGGCTCATGATCTAATCATATCTTTAAGATTCCACCTCTTAATACTGTTTCAATGTCAGTTATATTTCAACATAAGTTATGAAGAGGACCATATAATTCCACCCCGACCCCCAAAACTCATGTCCTTCTCACATACAAAATACATTCATTCCATCCCGTTAGTCCCTAGAATCTTAACTCATTCCAGCTTCAACTCAAAAGTCCAAAGTCTAGAGTTTCATCTGAATAAGATACTGGTGAGACTTAACGCATGATTCGTCCTGAGGCAAATTCCCTCTAGCTGTGAAATCAAACCTGTTTTCTACTTCCAAAATACAATGGTGAGACAGGCACAGGATAAACATTCTCAATCCAAAGGGAGATTTAGGTAAGAATAAAGGGGTAACTAGTGCCAAGTAAGTTCAAAACCCAAAAGGGTAAATAAAATTTAGTCTGAAAACTGATGAATGATCTCCTTTGACTCCATGTCCCACTACCAGGTCACACTGTAGGTGTAGGTTGGAGTCATGTGTGTAGCCTTCCTATGCTAGAGTTGCATGCTGGTGGTGAATATACTGTTCTAAGGTCTCTGAGGTGGCTTTGCTCTATGGCTCCACTAAACATTACCATTGTGGGGAGTCTGTATCAGCTCTGACTTCACATAACCACTTGGCATTGCCCTGGTAGTAGCTCTCTGTGATGGAACCACCCCGCAATAGTTTTTATCCATGACATTCTTTGAAATCTAGGTAGAGGACACTATGCCTGCACAACTGTTGCATTCCGCATGCCTGAAAAATTAGCACCACATGGATACCATTCATATTTATGGCTTGTACTTCTCAGAGTGGCAGGTCAAGCCATAGCTGGACATGCATGAGCTGTGGCTAGAGTGGCCACAGAGCACTGTGCCAGAATTCAGGGAGCAGAAACCTGAGGTGGCTCTGGGGAGTGAACATGGTGGGTATGCTAAGCCCAACCACTAAAACTTTTCTGCCTTCCTACAGCTCTGGACTTGTGATGGGAGGGGCAACCTTGAATGTCTCTGAAAAGCTTTCAGGGGCTTTCTCCTATTGTTTTTATGAAGACATAGTACCTGTCTTCCTTTTCTCTATACTTACCTTTATATCAAACAGTCCTTTGATCACACCCTTGGTTTGCTCTACTAAAAACATCTTTTCACTCTTTACATGATCAGGCTGTGGATTTTCCAAATCTTTTCATTCTACTTCCTTTTAAGTTATAAATTCTGTCTTTAAGCCATTTCTTTCCTCTCACATGTCACTGTATGCAGTTAAAAGAAGTCACCCAGCAGCCTAAATGGTGAATATTTTGCTGTTTAGGTATTTCTTCTACCAGATATCCTAATTTATCTCTCTTAAATTGTGCAATCCATAAACTCCTAGGATTTGGACACAATGATGCCAAGTTCTTTGCAATTATATTACAAACATAGCCTTTACTCCAGTTTCCAATATCTTGTTCATTAGTACCATCTGAAATGTCACAGGAATGTCCTTTACTTTCCATATTTCTATCAACATTCTAATCACATAAGCAATCTTTAAGAAGTTCTAGACTTTTCGTACAGCTCTCCTCTTCCGACCTCTAATTGGGATCAGTCTTTTTGGTCTACTTCTGGCAATACAGCCTTTTTATATCCTAATTCTCCAATTTCTTCCAATCTCTATGCATTACCCAGTTCCAAAGCTGCTTCCACATTTTGAGGTATTTGTTGTATCAACAAGCCCACTTCTAGTACCAATTTTCTTTCTTACTCTTGCTTTCTGCAGCTATAGCAGAATACCACAGACTAGATAATTTATTTTAAAAATAGAGATATATTTGCCTCACAATTCTGGAGGCTCAGAATTTCAAGATGGAGGGGTTGTATCTGGTCAAGGGCCTTCTTTCTATATCATAAGACTGTGGAAGGCATCAAATGGGGAGAATGCAAGAGACAGAGAGGGATAAAGGGGACCAAACTCCATTACAATGGATCTGATTTATTCATGATGGCAGAGCTTTCATGACCTACTAACCACTTAAAGGTTCTACCTCTTAATACTGTTACAATGGCAATTAAGTTACAATATGAGTTTTGGAGGAGACATTCAAACAGTGGTTAATAATACTAACTCTAATTTGGCCTCCTGAGATAAATAACTCAATTTAAAATAACCACATAGTGGCAAATGGAGCTACTAGGCCTGGAATTAAATACCCGCTCTGCTACTAAGTATCTGTGTGAACTTAGGCACATTAATAAAGTTCTATGATTTTTAAGTTTTTATCTGAATGATGAGTCACCATATTGACCTCACTGTGTTGCTATGAACAGTAGAGTCCATTGTCATGACAGATGGTGCCTGTTCCTTAATAATTACTCAAGTAATAATGGTCATTCTTACCAGGAATTACAGTGGTGTTTGGGGCTATAGGATGGCATTGTAACTGAGATTCTGGAATGATTTCTTTCAATCACATCCATATTTGTGTTCTTGCTCCTTTCACAAGCATTTCTATAGTAGCACATATCCAAAGATGAAACAAAATGTTACCGTACTATCAGCTGGAAGAATTTTCAATACCTCATTGGAAATTCTAGTAAACACAGAACTGACCCATGGCATCCAACAAAAATCTAAACTCCCTGCAAAAATTTAAACCTTAGGATATGACTATATCAATATGGTTACATGGATGGAAGAGTAAAGAAGAATGCTGAACTACCCAGTCTCATAGAATGAGTCAGAGAGTGCTTCTAAAAGCACAATAAATTTGCCCACAAGTAAAGTGTTGTCTGTCAAAGAAAAATGTACTGTGCAGAGTTAAATGGGCAAGGAAAACTTTATTCAAGACTATTGCAATAAGGGTTAAAGCTGTTGCAATAGGGGAGAGAGATTGAACTGAATTCTGCTCAAACAAAATGCAGAAGTATTTTCAAGTGCTAGGGTAAGCTCATGGAAAAGTGATGAAAGATTTGGGGAGGCAGGTTGGCCAATGGTATTAGGTCATCTGTGTCTGCTAATTGGCACTTAATGGAAGTTAGGTTTCCCCATACCCACAGAGAAGGGAGATGGGACACTATCTTCTATGAATATTATATTTCAAAGGGATGGCTCCCAGGTCCTTGTAAAAGATATTTTAGGGTTGTGAAACTGGCAAGAGGCTCAGAAGATTTATGTCTCAAAAGGACTGAGAAATAGTTTATAATTGCAAGTTTTTAAAAGTAAATGCTTTGAGAATGGGAAGTCAGGGTCCCATAGTCAGCAAGAAACTTGTTGAAAATTTAGTCAAGTTGAGGAGAACTTTTTAAGTTTTAAGGCTGGCTTGTTCAGGTCTGATTTTGACAAATCCAGTTCCTCTTTACTTATATCATGATGTATCAATGTAGTTTTTTTTTCCCCCCACCATGGCATATTTAGTTCAGTAATTTACTCACCAAATAAACCTCTGTAATTGTCCATTTATTCTTTTTATGAATAAATGTCTTTCTAATTTAAAAATAATTTTTATTGTATAAAAGTATTATACCTAAACTAAGAGAGAGAAAATAAAATTTACCCACTACTCAAAGATAATTACTGTTTGCATTTTGTTGAATTTGCCTACCCCATCTTTTGCTAGTTATACACATTTGTTTTTCAAAAGTGGCAATCATAATTGCAATATCCATTATCACCTGCTTCTTTACATAGAAGTGTGTTATAAATATTGTTCTGTTATTATTTTACATTCCATATTTTTTTCCATTTCTTTACTGGTTCCTCATTTTTGATGAGCAGCTTGATTTTATTTTTTTGCTGTGGTCTATTATGCCGGGTGTTCTTCTCCCTCTTATGCCATCTTCTGAGTTCCCTCATCCTTTCTTCTGTTTCTTGCTGCACAGAGGTCAGCCCTTTCCCCCACAGTGTCTCCAGCTCTTGGATCCAGTCTTTTGCTACATATTGTTATGTCTGTTTTGAATCTACTTGTCACACTCCTACTTACTGCTTCTCTGCCCAGATTATTCTGAGTAAAACTTGGGTTGAACTGTCTGCTTGGTTTTCATAGGACATTATCTTTCAGAACTTACACATTATAGCTTTTGACCAAGTGCTACACCAATCCAAGGCAAGCCTAGGCTTCCTGTTATAGAATAGGGAGTCCAGGTCCATACAGGAAATTAACAATCACTTCCCATCACTACTCTTCCAATTTGATGCCAGTTCTACAACACTCTTTTCGGCCAGTTGACACCTTGCCTTTGAAAGAACAAATTCTTGGTAGATGTGTGGTGTAGGCACTGAGTGGTCAAGTTGTCTTCTTTCCCTTTCCTTCTGGGTTTTCTGGTACTATGCTTTAGAATGTTGAGGAGGGACAGTATGCACCACCATGGTGTCAGAGTCGAGACTGAGAGTACTTTCTTGTATTATGCAGATCTTCGTGAAATCCTTGCCATGGCCTTAATCATAGCATGTGGTGATCATTGACTCTGTGTGTAAGGCCAATAGAGGTAACTCCATAACTGCTAAAACTGAGTCAGGCAACTAATTCTATTATCATTTCTGTGTTATTAATGTAAGAATTAAAAATTAACTGCTTAAATCCTCCCTTGACTAGACTTCATTGACAGGAGTCATTTAGGTTGTAAATGACACCTCAAATTAATCGCTCTAAATTTAGTTAAATATTTTTAGTAGAAGTCATTTTCCTTGGTATATATATATTACATATACTCAGGCAATTGGAAGTTTTTATTTGGATGTCAGAATATTCAAACATGTATATAAAATATTTTCTTATTTTTCTGCATCATATTTTATGTATGTGATATATTATGTTTATAGTTTTATGCTACATTTATTTGTAACATTTGTTAAGCAACACAGATACAGGTAGCTTTTATAGATTCCTGGAGGGTTTTTGCTTGTTTTTTTTAAATATGTAATCTATTACCATAATATCAGAAAAGTTACCTGGCATTTTTTAAAGAGATATCAAAAGTGACCAAAAACATAGCTTTGAATCAAGAATAAAAAAAGAAGACTACATATAAAAATTAGATGCTTGTAAATTATAATTTTCTTCTGAACCTCTGAATATTTATGTTTATCCATGGACAATTTACCTAAACATACATGCACCAGTTTTGAGCACTACCTTTTAGGTGAGCAATGTGTACAAATATTAAATATAAATCTATATAAATATTAAAATTAACCATAGGTATTTAAATACTTGTGCTTTAAAAATGAGTACTAAAAGGGAAAGACGTGTTAAGATGTAAGTCAAAATATATAACTGGTATTTTAAAAAGTCATGATACTATCTAGTTTATTTGTATATGTTCTCACATATCATGATTACTCCTAAATTGTACTGGCATGTCTTTATGAAAAGAAAGAAAAAAAGTTTTTACCTGCAACTGAGTTGTAAATAATTAATTTTCATTTGTAGCTTGAGCTATTTTTAGGTGATGTTGTACCCTCAAATTTTGACTATAAATTTCTAATTTGGTTATCCTATTTTCTCACTATACTTAGCTATTTGAAACCCATGACATTGGTGAGCAATCACAACAAGATTCCTTTGGTAACCGTTTGTTGATTTCTGTTAATTTTAAGGTTGTCTAGGAGGGACGACTTTATATATTTCCCACTGGATTTCCCCAAACACATTTTTGCCCAAAGACTCAGCATTCTGAGAGGGGTTAGAGTTTGCAATTTCTGTGAAAAAATATTTCACATGGATGAGGAACAAGCCACTTTTTGAAAGGACAAACTTTGCTCTTTAATTCGTTGAATTTTACTTGTGCTCAAATTTAGCAATGCTTTAATAATCGGTAATTCTAATCATGCAGTAATTCTGTACACATCAAAGGTCTGGCTGTTAGTGTGAATGCAGCATAATGCAAGCTGGTTACTTAAGGGCAGTTAAACTTTCTTCAGCATGTACCATATAATATAGGCAGTAAGCATTTGTTTTCCTTTCAAAAGCAGCAGTTAATTATTATAAATGTCAAATTTGTAACTTTCATAGTTATTTTGCTCCCAAATCATTTCAGCATATCAGCTTTCCGATGGCATATTTGAACACTAAAGTTATGATACATTCTTTGAGTGGAAGCCCTCACATATAAAATTGCCAATCCAGAGTCTTACGGCTTCAGTCTATTAAGTGATAAGAAGTTACAAACTGATAAACTTATTTTAATATTATTCAACAGATAAAAATTGTTTACTTAGAAATTTTAACATAGAATGTAAGTAATAAAATTTCTTTAAAACAGTTTTAATTAAGCATTTTTACTTAATTTTCTTGGAATACATCATGCCTACATAAAATATAATGTCTAAAATAGATGATGCCTGTCAAACACTTTAAACATTACATTTATTACATGGTAAAAGTCTTATGATTAATATAAAATCTAAGAGGCATTAGATGTTATTTAAATCTTTACAACGTGTCTTACTACAAAAATTAACTAATGAGATGCTTAATATTTAAAATTAGGCTATATATGTGTATGTGATTCCATATTGCTTAAGACTTGTATTGAATGCTGTGTGCATATTTTTGAAAACAAAAGATTGTTAGAAAATAGATGTATAAGCATAGAACCATGTAGAGAAGAAGAGGCACCCCTTCCTCTTGTGGTCATAGCCTCCTACCTGGGGCACAGTGTTGGGAGTAGAGGACAAGCCAGCACTTGTCAGGCCATAATGTGCAACCATTCTGGGAAGCTTTGCTTAACTCTGATGTGAAAGAGGGACTGAAGACTATGTTAAGGAAGATGACGTAATAATAGAAAATGTGGAGTTGGTGTCAAGTGGGTGTTAGAGCGAAGAGAAAGGTAAGTTGCCATCCTGGTGTAAGGCAGAAGAGTAGTGAGACCATTAAGAAGTGAGAGAAAGTGATGGAAAATAAGCTGGAAAATTTTTATGAAAAACAGGCTAAAGGTTTAGTAACAGTATCAATAAAAACCGTTCATAACATTGGTATTTGGACTTTATCTCATTTGATCTACATAGAAATTATGTGAGATGTCAGCCTAAGAATACTCAGCTAAAATATTACGACGTATGAACTGCCATTCAGATCATACATTGATCTTTATCTAGATTATAGATACAGCTCTTTTTTGACAATGTGCCACTGACTTTCAGTGAATTCTCTAGAAATGGAGTTGTTACCTTAAAGGTAGAAAAAGGGTCTAGATAGTAACAGAATTGATAAAGGGAAGGATCCTGGAGATTTGGCCCCATGCAGGAAATTATAACACTTATGTTTTCCTGATCTATGAGCAAACTTTCAAGACCTCTGTCTAAATTATCTCCTGGAAAATGGAAACAGATGGCATGGAAAAAAGTGGTAATTTGGACAGAGTTTAATAAAAAGACCAACTACAAAAATGTGGACAGCATTTAGGACAAGCAGCAAAGGATGTTGAAGTAATTCAGAGCCAGTAACAGCAGAGGACTATGCCTCACCAGTCCTGAAAGAATAAGGAGAAAGAATAATGAAAATCAGACAGATAGCTGTGGGGAAAGAAAGAGATATTGAAGGGTGCAGCTCTCAGTAAAGGGACACGGCACTGGAAGGACATACACATGTACATGATCTGACATGGAGCTGTGGAGATAAATACTTCATCCAGCCCACTCTCCAATTTCTATTTCCCCTGTGGGTCTCTCACTGGCAAGACCAATCTAGAGCCAGAGGGAAGGGAATTCTATTGACACAGTTCAAATAAGTAAGTCTCCCAGGCTTCAGAGCAGTGAATATATGAACACAATAAAGATCATGTATGACAAGCCCATAGCTAACATCATACTCACCAGTGAAAAGTTAAAAGCTTTTTTCCCTAAGATCAGAAACAAGAGAAGGACACCCACTCACAACACTTCTATTCAACATAATACTGGATGCCCTAGCCAGAGCAATTAGGCAAAAGAAAGAAATAAAAGGTATCCAAATTGGAAAGGAAGAAGTTAAGTTGTCTTTTTTTGCAGATGATATAATTTTTCTTTTTTCTTTTTTTTTTTTTTTTTTTGAGATGGCAGTTCTCTCTTGAAGTGTGGTGGTACAATCTTGGCTCACTACAACCTCTGCCTCCCAGGTTCAAGTGACTCTCTCTTGCCTCAGCCTCCCAAATAACTGAGATTACAGGCACCTGCCACTATACCCAGCTAATTTTTGTATTTTTAGTAAAGATGGAGTTTCAGAAAATCTTAAATATTCCTCAAAAAAACTGTTGAAACTCATAAATGAATTTAGTAAAGTTACATGATACAAAAGCAATATCCAAAAGAGAAATCAGGAAAATAATCCAATTTATACTTGCTACAAAAAACAAAATAAAATACTAATTTAACCAAGAAGGTGAAAGATACTTGCACTTAAAACTTTAAACATTAATCTAAGAAATTGAAGAAGACACAAGTAAATGGAAAGATACCTGTGTTTATGGATTAGAAGAATTAATATTTTTTAATGTTCATACTACCTTACTTACAGATTCAATGCAATCCATTCCAATGATGTTTTTCAAAGAAATAGAAAAATACAATTCTAAAATCCATATGAAACCACAAAAGACCCCGACTAGCCAAAGCAATCTTGAGCAAAAAGAACAATGCCAGGGCCATCACACTATCTAATCTGAAAATTTACCACAAAACTGTAGTAATCAAAACAGCATACTGCTGGCATAAAAATATACATGTAGGCCAATGGAACAGAATAAAGAGTGTAAAATAAATTCATGCATTTATGATCAATTTGTCTTTGACAAAGATGCCAAGAATACACAATGGGGAAAGGACAGTTTCTTCAATAAATGGTACTGGGAAACCTAGACACCCACAGGAAGAAGAAATAAATTAGACCCTCATTTCACACCATGTACAAAAATCAACTCAAAATGAATTAAGGACTTAAATGTCAGACTCTGAAACTCTATTACCAGAAAACTTAGAGAAAAAGCTTTGTGACATTGATCTGGGAAAATAATTTTGGAGTATGATCCCAAAAGGGTAGGCAATGAAAGCAAAAAAAAAAAAAAAAAAAAAAAAAAAAAAAAAAATAGACCAGTGGGATTACAGCAAGCTAATCAAACTAAAAAGCTTCTGCACAGGCAAGAGAACAATCAGCAGAGTGAAGAGACAACCTAGGGTTTGAGAGAAAATATTTGCAAACTGTACATCTGATAAAAGGTTAGTATCCAAAATATAAAAGGAGCTCAACTCAATAGCAAGAATACAAATAACCTGATTAATAACGGACAAAAGATTTAAATAAACATTCCTCAAAAGAAGACATACACCTGGCCATCAGGTATGTGAAAAATGTTCAACATCACTAATCTTCAGGAAAATGCAAATTAAAACCACAATTAGATATCACTTTACACAGTTAAAATGACTGATATAAAAAAAGAATGGTAGCAAGTGTTGACAAGAATGTAGAGAAAAGAGAACCCTTTTTAATGTTGATAGGAATGTAAATTAATATAGTCCTTATGAACAATAGTATGAAGATTTCTCAAAAGATTAAAAACAGACCTGTAACATGATCCAGCAAGGCCACCATTGGATATATATCCAAAAATATAGAATCAGTTTGGTGAAATATATCTGTACTCCCATGTTCACTGAAGCATTATTTACAATAGCCAAGATATGGAATCAACTTGTGTCAATAAACAGGTTAATGGTTAAAAAAATGTGAGATATATATATAATGGAATACTGTTCACCCTTTAAAAAGAAAATTCTGTCACTTTTGACAACAGAGATCAACCTGGAGAACATTATGTTAATTGAAATAAACCAGGCACAAAAAGACAAATACCACATGATTTAACTTACATGTGAAGTATAAAAGTCAAACTCAGAAACAAAGAATAAAATGGTGGTTATCAGAGGATAGGGGTGGGTGAGAGGATTGGAGAGATGTTGGTCAAATCACATAAAATTTCATTTAGGTAGGAGCAATTAGTTTAAGAGATTTATATTACATCATGGTGACTACAGTTAATAACAATACATTCTATAATTGAATATTGCTAAAAGAGTAGATTTTAAATGTTCTTGCCACAAGAAGTCAGTAAGTGTTTAAGGAAAGGCATGTGATTTAGCCATTCCTAGTGTAGATATATATCCAATATTTTTTAAACCATAAACATGTACAGTTTATACTTGTCAATTAAAAAAACAAAATTAACAAAATACGAACACATTTATTCATACAGATCACATATGAATATATTATATATATCGTAGTAGATATGTTTGTACAGGCATTTAAATTTCTTAGTAGACAGGCATTATATTTTGTAACTAGTTTTAGCTGAACAAGTTCCTAGCACACTAACCTCTCATTAAATACTTATTAAATAATTATAAGTGAATATATTCAAGGTGGATAAATTAATGTATTCAAGATACTAGAGTAAGTAATGGAATTAATTTTCTAAAATATCAACTGAAATCAATATTATTAGCAAATAGTCACAATTTGTGTATTTTATATACCATAGAGTGAAAATATTCATTTAGTTCATTTCTCTAGCATACATACAGTAGGACTCAACTAAATGTCAAGGATATCAAGTGAGCTAATCATTAGTTATTTTTGTAATAGTAATCATCAGATATTTTTGGTTTCCTTCTTCTGTGTGCTTGCTATTGCGCTTCTCTACTCCCTTAAATTAGGCATGGTCATGCAACTTACTTTGACCAACAAAATATGAAAATAAGCAACACTGAATTTTTCTTAGTAGAAGCACTTAGGAGGCAGTGGTCAATTTGCCTCCTTTCTCTGCCTTTTGCCCTGGCAATTTATGATGATGCTAATTGTAAAGCCTTCTTGAAGGTGAGCAGTGTAGAACAGAGCCCCTGCCTACCTGACATGGCACGTGCTACATGACTTTCTGATGATACACAATTTCTTCTTTGTAAATTAGAGACAATAAGACCAACCACATAAAGATGTGAAGATTTAATGCTCTTAACAAAGTGATTGGCACATAATGAGTGTGCAAAACGTGATTTTTATAATTTTATTAGTAATATTACATAGGTTGTAATAATTTTATTGACAGAGATGATAATAGGTTGGGCGGTGGGGTTGGGCACAGCTAACCTAGAGAAGGCAGGAAAGAACTATAGGCTGAAGTGACCTGTAAACTCCCCTGGGCTGTCAGAACAGGGATGCCCTGGGGATGTGTAAAGATTCTGTACTGCTGACCTTTCCAATTCATATTCCATTATGTTTTCAGTCTTTAAACATTAAGGAGAATCTAAGTTTACTCATCAAACCTATAAATAGAGTGAGGGCATAAGATAATTCAGGCCTGCAAAGCAGAGGCAAGGGACAATTAGCAGGGCTCTAAGTATAACCATCTTGTGTAAAGGCTGCCTTGTCCCTGGTGATTAAAGTACATTTCTAACTCTGCTGAATACATTTTTGTAGTATGAGAATTTGTCTATCTAAGTGCTTATGGGTGTATTTTTATGCCTTTCAATGCAATATCCTAATGCAGATTCAGGATATATTGGAATAGGAATAAAAGAATGAACATGACTTGCAACTCATCTCATTACTTTATATGAGGATGTATGCTTTTTTGGGGATACCACCTCCTAAATTCCTGGTTCTGGACATAGCAAGTTAACAAGAAAGGTCCTATAAATTATCTGATCATCTTTTTTAATTCTTTCTCCAAAGAAGGGGGGAAAAAAAGAGTGACAGAGAACAACTGAATGCTCTATTTGCCATGCATCATTAAATATATTTTTTGTAGGCAACCACCAGTTGTCTTCTACACACTGAAGTAGGCTATGGAATCAGACTGCCTCAGATAATGTTTCAAATTTGTCACTTGTGTTATGGGCAAGTTCACCCCTTCAAACTTCAGTTTTCTCATCCAAAAATGAAGAATAGTAAGTATACCCTCCTCACAGAAATACAGGAAAAATGAAATGAACTAGCCATGCTCATAATCTCCATAAATGTTAAACTTACTTAACTCAAATGGCTATGAGTTGTCAAGTCATCATGTGGTATTACATGTAGTGTTTAATTATAAGATTTCCATTTAACAGTTAAGGACATAGTAACTGGAATTCTCTTACACTGCTGGCAAAAATCTAAAATGATATAGCCACTTTGGAGAACAGTTTGACAGTTTCTTATAAATTAACATACACTTGCCATATGACCAAGCAGTTCCACTCCTAGGTATTTACTAGGGAGAAATGAAAATATACACCTTCACAAAGATCTTGCTTCATTATTCATGACAGGTTTATTCATAATAGACAAAAATTAGAACAATAAATGGCCATCACCTGGTAAATGAATAAATAGTCATGGTAAATCCATGTAGTGCAGCATTACTCGGAAATAAAAAGGAGCCAACTACTGGTATATGCAACATCACAAATAAATCTTAAAAAAATATGTTAAGTGAAATAAGTCAGACTAAAAAACTACGTATTAGAATATTTCATTTACTCAACATTCTAGAAAGGGCAATATTATAGAGATAAAACCAGACATCTAATGAAGAAAGGGCACGGGGGTTGACTACACGATACTAGAAAACTTTTTTGGGTGATACAAGTGTTCTTAGTTTTACTATGGTGGTGGCTATAGGACCATGTATATTTGCTGAAGCACCTTTAACTGCACACTTAACATGGGTGAATTTTATTGTATGTAGATTGTACCTTAATCTGAAAAAAAAATCAGTTATAATGGAAACTTCTAGGTAATAAGAACACCAGAAATCAGTCAAGAATTGCACCCAGAAAATAATTCTAGAAGGAGAAAATCAGAAGGTGGATATTGAATGTTTAGCCTCCCTGTTAACAGTAGTAGACACTGGACGTTTGAGCCTGTCATTAGGATTTGGTGATAGCAAACTAAGTCAAGATGTGAATTAAAAGAACAACCTTTTTTCAGGCCAATATCCATGAGGAATATAGATGCAAAAATCTTCAATAAAATACTGGCAAACCGATTGCAATAGCACATCAAAAACTTATGCACCATGATCAAGTAGGCTTCATCCTGGGGATGCAAGGCTGGTTCAACATACGCAAGTCTGTAAATGTAATTAACCACGTAAACAGAACCAAAGACAAAAACCACATGATTATCTCAGTAGATGCAGAGAAGGCCTTTGACAAAATTCAGCAGCCCTTTATGCTAAAAACCCTCAATAAACTAGATATTGATGGAACATATCTCAAAATAATAAAAGCTATTTACAACAAACCCATAGCCAATATCATACTGAATGGGCAAAAACTGGAAGCATTCCCTTTGAAATCTGGCACTAGACAAGGATGCCTTCTCTCATCACTCGTATTCAATATAGTATTGGAAGTTCTAGCCAGAACAATCAGGAAAGAAAAAGAAATAAAGGGTATTCAATTAGGAAAGGAGGAAGTCAAATTGTCTTTATTTGCAGACAACATGATTGTATATTTAGAAGACCCCATCATGTGAGCCAAAAATATCCTGAAACTGAAAAGCAACTTGAGCAAAGTCTCAAAATACAAAATCAATGTGCAAAAATCACAAGCATTCCTATACACCAATAACAGACTTAAAGAAAGCCAAATCAAGAGCAAACTGCCATTCACAATTGCTACAAAGAGAATAAAATACCTAGGAATACAACTAACAAAGAATGTAAAGGACCTCTTCAAGGAGAACTACAAACCACTGGTCAACAAAATAAGAGAGGACAAAACAGATCCAGAAACATTCCATGTTCATGATTAGGAAGAATCAATATCGTGAAAATGGCCATACTACCCAAGTAACTTACAGATTAAATGCTATTCCCATCAAGCTACCAATGACCTTCTTCACAGAACTGGAAAAAAAACACCTTAAACTTTATATGGAACCAAAAGAGAGCCTTCATAGCCAAGTCAATTCTAAGCAAAAAGAACAAAGCAGGAGGCATCACACTACCGGACTTCAAACCATAGTACAAGGCTACAGTAATCAAAACAGCATGGTACTGGTACCAAAGCAGAAATACAGACCAATGGAATAGAACAGAGGCCTTGGAGGCAATGCCACATGCCTACAACCATGTTTGACAAACCTGACAAAAACAAGCAATGGGAAAAGGATTCCCTGTTTAATAAATGCTGTTGGAAAAATTGGCTAGCCATGTGCAGAAAGCTGAAACTGGACCCTTTCCTGACACCTTACAGTAAATATAACTTCAGGGGAATTAAAGACTTAAACATAAGAACTAGCACCACAAAAACCCTAGAAGAAAATCTAGGTAAAACCATTCAGGACATAGGCATAGGCAAGGACTTCATCACTAAAACACCAAAAGCATTGGCAACAAAAGCCAAAATAGATAAATGAGATCTAATTAAACTTAACAGCTTCACACAGCAAAAGAAACAGTCAGTAGAGTGAATCGGCAACCAACAGAATGGGAAAAATATTTTTGCAATCTACACATCTGACAAAGGGCTAATATCCAGACTCTACAAAGAACTAAAACAGATTTACAAAAAAAAAAAAAAAAAAAAAAAGCCCATTCAAATTGGGTGAAGGATGTGGACAGAAACTTTACAAAAGAAGACATATATGAGGCCAACAAACATATGAAAAAATGTTCGTCATCACTGGTCATTAGAGAAATGCAAATCAAAACCACATTGAGATACCATCTCACGCCAGGTAGAATGTCAATCATTAAAAAATCTGGCCGGGCGCGGTGGCTCACGTCTGTAATCCCAGCACTTTGGGAGGCTGAGGCAGGTGGAACACGAGGTCAAGAGATTGAGACCATCCTGGTCAACATGGTGAAACCCTGTCTCTACTAAAAATACAAAAAATTAGCTGGGTGTGGCGGTGCCTTCCTGTAATCCCAGCTACTCAGGAGGCTGAAGTAGGAGAATTGCCTGAACCCAGGAGGCAGAGGTTGTGGTGAGCCGAGATCGCGCCATTGCACTCCAGCCTTGGTAACAAGAGTGAAACTTTGTCTCAAAAAAAAAAAAATAATAATAATAATAATAATAATCTGTAGACAACAGATGCTGGAAAGGATGTTGAGAAATAGGAACACTTTTATGCTGTTGGTGGGAGTGTAAATTAGTTCAACCATTGTGGAAGACAGTGCGGTGATTTCTCAAGGACCTAGAAATAGAAATTCCATTTGATCCAGCAATCCCATTACTGGGTATATATCCAAAGGATTATAAATCATTCTATTATAAGGACACATGCACACGAATGTTGATTGCAGCACTGTTTACAATAGCAAAGACTTGGAACCAACCCAAATGCCCATTGATGATAGACTGGACAGGGAAAATGTGGCACATAGACACCATGGAATACTACGCAGCCATAAAAAACGATGAGTTTGTGTCCTTTGTAGGGACATGGATGAACCTGGAAACCATCATTCTCAGTAAACTGACACAAGAACAGAAAATCAAATACCGCATGTTCTCACTCATAGGCGGGTGTTGAACAGTGAGAATACATGGACACAGGGAGGGGAGCATCACACACTGGGGTCTGTTGGGGGGAATAGGGAGGGGCAATGGGGGGTGGGAATTTGGGGAGGGATAACATGGGGAGAAATGCCAGACATAGGTAATGAGGAGGAAGGCAGCAAACCACATTGCCGTGTATGTACCTATGCAACAATCTTGCATGTTCTTCACATGTATCCCAAAACCTAAAATACAATTAAAAAATAGCAAGTTTTAGGAAACCTTTAGTTGCAAGATTATTAGAATAATTTGTAAGTTCCTTCTCTAATTTCTATATGTATGTCTGAGAACTAAGATTTGTCCAAACATTTCAATATCTATTTTAAGATAGCTTGTTTCCCTCCAGAAACATTTTTTTTCAACTGAGACAGCTTCTACCTTGCAATTAGTTTTTAAGTATTATAATCTGATGCATTTTTGTCCAAAGTGATGAAATAACATGACTTTCTCTTTAAATACAAAAGGAAAACTCAAAAGGAAGAATGCCTGAAGCATGCCTTTTGTGCATGCTTTTTTTTCTTATTTACATATTTTATTGGACTGCCTTGACAAAGAAAGCCAACGTGCTATTATAACATTTTAAATTAGAAGGCATATACTGTTAAGTAGCTATAAATCTGGGCATTTCAATTCTTCCTTAAAATAAGCATGCAAAAATCAAATTCACTATGGTCAGTCCACAGTGGTAAGATTAGAAGACATAGATAAATCATTAGAAGATTAGATAAATAAAAATAAGCATCTATTAAAGTTAAGATGCTGTTTTATACTTCCTTCCCTTTTCTCATCTGTGAGGGAGTATTTTTCCTTTGGTGGATAGATAACATGGTAAATTAAGCCTTGTTTTCTCTAATTTTTTTTCTACCTAAGGCTTGTATCAACTTCAACTTGGTTGGCTCTTTATTGCAGGAGGTTTTGTTTTGTTTTGCTTTTTCTTGTTTTCAGAATCACCTGATGCTGACATTGCCATCACTGTATAAAGAATGTTGATGATATTCACTCAACTACATTCCTACATTCAACAGAAAATTTTGGAGTGCGTTTTTATGTTGCCCCGGCTGGTCTTGAACTGTTGGGTTCAAGCCATCCTCCCACCTCAGTCTCCCGGAGTGCTGGGATTATAGGTGTGAGCCACTGTTCTTGGCCTGTTTACCTAAAATTTTTACTCAGTCATGTGGCAAACCAAGCCTCAAACTCAAGTCTTCTGACTCTTTGTCCTGTTGCTCTACCACACTTATCTTTCTTTAGAAGACAATATCTCTGCTCCCTAGTAAGATTAAAATCGGGCAATTGAATGTGGATGTGAGGTTATCATGCTTTTTCTACCCAGGTCTCATGGAATGAAATCAGACAAAGTTTTAAAAGACAGTCCAGATTGGTGGCCCTATGACAGTTACATCATGGGCAGGCCTGACCCTGACAAACATTGTGTAATGTAATGTACAGTGTTATGTACTCTTACGTGGAGTTGGTGGGAAACCTACATGGGATTATTTATGAAACCCTAGGAAAAGCCTTGTGAATCTACAGTTTACCTCCCACTGTCGCCACTCCCTACCATCACTCTATGTCAAATTTTTCTGGTAATGCTGTCATTTGGGTGAGTGTATCAAAGTGACCCACTAATTATAATCATTATCTATATTGAAAAAAGTTCCAGTACGTTTATTTGTTCAACAAATACATATTGAGCACCCATTATGTGCCAGACAATTTTCTATAAACTAGAGATACAGTAATGAATTTTTAAAAATCCTGTCTATCATAGAGATTCTAATTATTCACAATGATATCACTACAACTTCACTTCTCCTGAAATCAGGAAATTTGTGAGGTCTTTGGGGAATCTGTATTGAATGAGGTAAGTAGTTGATGGAGGAAGGTGGTGTCCTACCCTCAGAGAATAGGCGTACAGCAGGTTTCTACTAGGAAATACTAGGAAAACTGAAATTTGGACATCATGAAAATATGCTAGGAAGTTTGGACCTGCCGCAATGGAAGGAAATGTATGTTTTGAAATCACATAGCTGGCTACCCCCACAGGGGTAAGTAGTGATTCTGGAGTAGAGAGGAGAAATATGAATCTGTGGGCACAGCATTTATTTCTTGGGTGGTCTGTGGGACAGCTGGAGGGTCCTCAGCTGGGCTTACTCATGCTTCCTCAGGTTGGCTGGGTGGAAGTGCCCTGTGCTGGGCTTGGCAAGGCTTTGTGTTCAAGCTGCAGACTGGGTTCAGATTTGTTCCATGTGTTTTAGGTTTATCTCACAGTAATGGCAGTTCAAGAAGGCAAGTGCAGAATTATCTTTTTTGTTGTTTTTTTCATTTTATTTTTTGAGACAGAGTCTCACATTTTCATCCAGGCTGAACTGCAGTGGTGTGATCTCAGTTCACTTCAATCTCCACCTCCTGGGTTCAAGAGATTCTCCTGCCTCAGCCTACCAAGGAGCTGGAATTAACAGGTGCACACCACCACACCCAGCTAATGTTTTGTATTTTTAGTAAGGACTGGTTTTCCCTATGTTAGCCAGGCTGGTCTTGAACTCCTGACCTCAAGTTATCCACCCACGTCAGCCTCCCGAAGTTCTGGGATTACAGGTGTGAGCCTCCACACTGGCCAAGGAGCACATCTTAAGCCCTTTCTTGTGTTAAACATTTGCTAACATCCTATTATCCAAGGCAAGTCATGTGGCAAGCCTCAGGTCACAGGGTGAAAAATAAATACACCCCTGCTACTGTGAGTTTAAAGAAAATGTCATAGCTAAACTTGGTAACAAGGAAGTGGGACAGGGGGTTGGAGGTGAAAATGAGTGAATATTTTTTAACAATACCTTAAGCGGGGTGGGAGTAGGGGAGGATTAAGGATAGAGAAGTAGATCCATTGATGTAAATTGTTTTAAAAGCATGTTAACATTCTGACTTATTTCTCATTATTTTCCCATTATTTCATATCCTCCCATTACCACTGTAGTTTTCCCTTTCAGAATGAGTTTCTTTCCTAAATGTAAAAACATACTTACTTCTTAGAATAATAGTGCATTGAAATAGCTTAATTTAGTGACTTCCAGCTGACTCTCCGGGATTCTCAAACCACTTAGGGCTGAGTTTTCAATGAGGAAGAAAGCCAAAGCAAATGTACCTGCTCTTCTGTTAAGACCACTGAGTTACAGCAGCTCTAAGGACGCAAGAATTACAGCTCTGAGACTATTTTCGTGCTTCTCCCCAACCAAACTGAATTAAAGGATGCTGCTTTTTACCTTTAGAGTCGTAAACTATCTATGCCTATAGAAGAGTGAAAGAGGATTAGAATATAGTGATAGACAACTTCCACTTACCTAATTTTTAAGTAGGAGTAGATGAGCCTTTCATAATTTTTTTGTCTTTTTAGTTATGTTTCTAATTAAAATAATTTTTTAAAGCCTTTGGTATGAGATGTTGCTGTTAGAAACTGCAGCTAATGCCCAGGATTTGTTAGAAAATAAATATTTTTTTTCCTTACCAGAAGATATCTAAGACATATTTTTAGTTCTACGTAGAATGTAAAGTCTTTGAAAATATCAATTTTAGGATTTTCCCAGCGATAAATGTTAGTATAATCTTAAGTAATACTTTCTGAGAAATACTGAATGCAAATTTACCTTTCAAATAATCTACATAACAAGTAGTGCTTTTTAACACATAGTACCATGGTTTGGATGCAAAATTTTCCTACATAGACCCATTTCTTATTTTATTTTTTTTTTGAGACAGAATCTCACTCTGTCGCTAGGCTCCAGGCTGGAGTGCAGTGGCGCGATCTTGGCTCACTGCAACCTCTGCCTCCCAGGTTCAAGCAATTCTGCCTCAGCCTTCCGAGAAGCTGGGACTACAGGTGTAGTCCACCACGCCCAGCGTATTTTTAGTAGAGAAGGGTTTCACCATGTTGGCCACGATAGTCTTGATCTCTTGACCTCGTGATCTGCCCGCCTCAGTCTCCCAAAGTGCTGGGATTACAGGCATGAGCCACCGCGCCCGGCCATAAACCCATTTCTTAGCTTTAACTATATTTACATTTATCCTTCTGAGTCCAACGTGGCATAAAGAAGTAAATTGTTTTCTTTGAAAAGTGTATTAATTATTTGACTTCCATTGTTGTTTGTTGGAGTGATTGCTTTCCAAAGCACATGGAATTATATTCTACTGGCATGAAGGATGACATATTGTTAAATTAGTAGAATTTTGACTTTTTTCTTTGAGTCTGTTAGGAATTTTTCTTTTTTACTTTTTAATTGAGATAAAACTTATATAAAATAAAATGTACAGATCTGAAGTGCTTAGTCTGATAAGTGTTCACAGTTGCATGAATACCACAACTCAAAACAAGCTATAAAACATCACAATACCACCCCTTAGCATGTGCGTGCATGCGCGCGCACAAACACACACACACACACACACACACACACACACACGGAGATGACTACTTTCTGATTCTTGTCATCACTGATTACTTTTTGCCTATTCTTAGGCTTTATAAAAATTGAATTATATAGTAATAACTCTTGTGTTTGGCTTCTTTGCTTTAAAAATATTTGAGATACATCCATATCATTGCATGTGTTCAAAATATATTTTATTGTATGAATATGTCATGTTTTTTTTCAATTAGTTATTCTATTGATAAACACCTGTGTTGTCACTAATTTTAAGCTTAATGGTCTTATTATCAATAAGACTACTATGAAAATTCTTTTTTTGTTGTTTAGACAGGGTCCCACTCTGTCACCCAGGTTGGAGTGCAGTGGTGTGATCTCAGCTCACTGCAACCTTCGTCTCCCAGGTTCAAGCGATTCTCCTGCCTCAGCCTCCCGAGTAACTGGGATTACAGGCACCCGCTACCATGCCTGTCTAACTTTTGTATTTTTATTAGAGACAGGATTTCACCACATTGGCAAGGCTGGTCTTGAACTCCTGACCTCAGGTGATCCGCCCACCTTGGCCTCCCAAAGTTTTGGGATTACAAGGGTGATCCAGCATGCCCGGCCTGTGAACATTCTTGTACAAATCATTTTGTAGACCTATGTTTTTATTTCTCTTGGGTAAATACAAAGGAATCAATTTCTAAGTCATAGGATAGGTTGCTTTGTTATTGATTTATAGTAATTCTTTATGTATTCTGGATTCAAGTTCTATCTATGTACATATATGTAATATATATGTATACGTACATATGTACCTAATTATATGTAATGTATATTTAAGATACGTAATGCAAATATTTCCTTTGAGTCTAGGAGTGCATATTTATATTTTAATAGTGTCTATTCAGGAAAATTGTTAAGATTTTGATAAAGTTTAGTATTTAAATTTTTATTTAGTGAAGGATCTGTAATTCTTAACTACTTAGTGTCAAAACTAAAATATTACTTCTAAAGTAAGGAGGTCATTTTGAGTTATATAGCAAAACTATGGGTGATTTGAACTGATAAAGACAATGTCACATGTATTGTTTCTTGTTAATGTTATAATTGGTTAATTTACTACTTAATGTTATATAAAAGGAAAAAGTAGAAAAGTTTTTCAATAAGGTAATTATGTAGTTTTAGAGACAATGTCTCACAAAATTTATCCATAGGTAAAACAAGATATAGTTATTTGCCTCAAATATATGAAATTTATGTATGAACAGTAGTAATGTTTAATTCGTAATATTTCTACTCTACTGTCAGCATGACATACTGCAGGCTTTAAATTTTCTCACATAGCCAATTTAGGAAATACAAAAGGACTTCAGGATTTTAAGATCGTTGTATCGTTAGGTTTTAATCTTTCTCTTTCTTTCTCTCTTTCCACAATTCTATTTTGCTTCTCTTTGATGGGATTTCACATAAGACATTAGTATAATATAAATGGAAACTTACAACCAATAAAAAATTGATATTATAAACATTCCTACTATGTAAACAGAGTTATTATAGTAAACTTTAAGTTTTGCTTTGAGCTTCCTTTGATCCCTGACCAAAAAAAAATCATGATAAACATTTGTAATATAAGAGGAATATCATTTTTCTTGGTGTTAGATTTTGAAAAAAATTAATGTGGAGTTTATTAGAATGGAATCAAACTGATGTAATCCTCAGAAACTTCACCACTATTTTACAGTAAAGGCAGAATGTGACTTCACACAGCTATTTCTTGTATCGACCTCTCATAAAAGCTGAGCACCTAACATTAAAATGCAGTTCAGGGAAAGCTATTTTATAACAGACTCTGATAATGTGGTCCAAGTTATGGCGTCTTCTTGTGGTTTAGCTTCCTCTGAGGAAAGGACTCATTATATCTACTTGAGTGAATGAATGGCTTATTCTTCAACAGCAGTTTCCAAACGTTTGCCTGCACACATTAGCATCACCCAGGGGAGCTAATAATATGAAAATTTCTGAGCCCAAACCCCAGCTCTGTAGGTCTGAGCTGGGACCCAAGGACGTCTTACCTTTAAAAACCTCTTTAGATGATTCTGATGTATAGCCAGGTGTGGAAGCCATTCATAGGTAATTTGCCCTGAATTTCATTTCTGTCAGTTGGCCTTTTTATATGACATGGTTATTAGAGAGAGTTGTAAAATCTGCATTTGTGTTGGACCTAGAGTGAAAATATTGCACAACAGAAGGAGTCAACTTTTAAGAAAGTTATTAACCAAAAATTTCTCTAGAGTAGTTAGGTTTCTGAAATATATGCCTAGTAAGAGATAGTTGATGGACTGTTGAAAAATAGAAGTGAAGAAAGGATAAAGGGGACACAGGAACACTGAATTTAAATATATGCAGAGATGATCTTTTAGAAAAGCAGCAAACTTACTTTATACAGGTTTTCAAGAGCAAAGTTATTGGAGTGACTTATGAAAGTTACATAAAGGCAGATTTCAGTAAACATTTAAAAAATAATATTCCAATAGTAAGGAGTTTTTAACAATAGAGTTAACTATCTCAAAGCTGATGAATTCTCTGTAGTTTTAGGTTTGCCTATAGCAGAAGCATGAATGCTAATGAACAAGTTAACGGCTTTGACTAAAGTGGTGACACATTTCAGTCTTAGAGTTTGAAACCCTCTGATGTTTTTTTATATACATGAATCTATAAATAAGTACATGCAAAATAAATGCCAGGGTTAACTAGAACTCTGGAAGTGATGTTTAACAGCAAGGTGAATATTAGTTATACAGCATAATATAACTAAAATTATTAAAAACCCTCAAGAACATTAAATGACATGACAGTGTATATACATACTAAAAGTATAATAAGCTAGAATTTTATTCTATAAAATAGATATATTTTATATTTAACATTTTAGGGAAAAAAGAGTCAGCCTTTATTATATTATTAATTCTAGATTCCTATGCTTGATCTTGCTGTTTTTATCTGTATTTGAATATAATTAAATTTCAATCAAAAATTAATTTAAGCAATTTCATGGAAATAAAATGGTTTCATAGTAAAGTAAGAGTTCAACTTGTGAGTCTAATGCTGTGACAACTTATATAGGACAGGGCTGTGTAAAGCCTTTATCGAGCTATTATTTAACCTGCTTACCACATAGAGTTGTTGTGAGCATTAAATGAGTTAATGCATATAAAGAGCTTAAATGAGTCCCTATCATATCATAAATGCTCAATAAATGTTGTTATTATTGCTACTATTATTGATGAATAGAGTGACTTGTTTTCATGATCATTACATTTGTCATGGTATGTGGCACAGAGACAGTTTCCTGTATTTGCTCATTGATTATACCCAATCACTATGTAATGATTTGATGTCATAATCATCAGGGCTTCCCAGTGAAGCAATGGAACACACTACCATTTCATGTATTTCCAATGCAGACATTTCTTGAACTTTTTCCCAGTAGTTGGGCTGTTGCTATTAAACAAATTCTCGTATCCCTGTATAAGAACATGTGTTTCCTGAAGAAGTTGATGGTGGCTAAATGAGAGTACTTCGCCTGAAATTATTTCTGGAGTTCATTACTTTTGAGTTTTGAAAGGACTAAAAATTAAAGGAATGAGAGAAGAGATCGGGTAATTTGAAGTAAGAAAAGTGGGATATGGAATAAAGATCAAAGTGAAAAAATGATATTCTAAAAATGTGAAGTAGATTTGCCAGACTTAGGAAATGAGCTATATTAGAAATTATGAATTTTCAGTAGATACAGATTTAATACCTGACGGGTAATGGGAGGTGAATTCTGGAAATGACAATTCAGGAATAATTAGCTCAGGTAAAGCCACAAAATTGACAGCCCTATCAGGTCAAGAGAGAGAGCAAATGTCTTAGAGCATGTTCACCTATGTCAGTGAGGATTAAGAAATCCTATTTGCTAGATTATCTTTCCAAATGCCATGCTATTCATCCATATTTTCCTAAATGTTTCTTCATATTTCTATCAGTTTTGATGAAGGGGATGAAAAAGTTATTTACAAGATTTATTTGCTTTTCTCACTCTACATGCAAAAGATAGACTAAGAAGCATCATATTCTAGTATTAAAATTGCCATGTAAGTAACAAATTGATTTAGTTTCCTTTTTTTGGTCATATTTTAGGAAAAAGAGGCCTGTGACCTCTGGACAAAATAAAGAAATACTCATTAAAAATAAAAAATGGGCCAGACGCGGTGGCTCAAGCCTGTAATCCCAGCACTTTGGGAGGCTGAGGTGGGTGGATCATGAGGTCAAGAGATCGAGACCATCCTGGTCAACATGGTGAAACCCCATCTCTACTAAAAATACAAAACATTAGCTGGGCATGGTGGCACGTGCCTGTAATCCCGGCTACTCAGGAGGCTGAGGCAGGAGAATTGCCTGAACCTGGGAGGTGGAGGTTGCAGTGAGCCGAGATCGTGCCATTGCACTCCAGCCTGGATAACAAGAGCGAAACTCCATCTCAAAAAAAAAAAAAAAAAGAAAGAAAGAAAGAAAACGAAAAGTGTATATTTCTCATATGGCACTTTAATATTTTTACAAAAGTAACAGCCCATGTAATAACACATTTTCATATCTGATTAGCTCCAGTTTTTCTCTAATGTTCTCGGCAGGCGAATCAGTTGAAAAAATAGTTACAATTAATTGAAAGTAATGTCTGAAATTGTTAATTAATGCTTTTCCATGTTTCATTTTCCCATTTTGTTTTATCAATTTAAAATCCACTTAAATCCCACCAAGGAACCATTGTTGGTCCTCTCAGTAGATATTTATTTAGCTGTTGGGCTCCCAGATGATGGAGGAAAATGAATACTTTGTGGGGAAAAGACATACTTAGATACATAGAAAGTACCCTAAAATCATTATTCAAAGAGCTGTGGTTTTGTGATAAAAATAGAAAATAGAAAACTCTTAGTTGTAAAATAGCTCTAGAAATTATCCTTACAAATAGCATCAATTTCCCCCTCTGCTACCAAATTTCATTTCTTTTATCCTGAACATTTAGAGTGTGGACAACTATTGTCTGACAACTATCTCTTACTCTTGTACAATGTTGCAATATGGCAAGGGGATGTGAGTTAAACACTAATGCTTACAACTCAAAATATTCTAGTGTAATTTTGTGGCTCCTGCTACAACTGACAATGAAATTATTTATTTGCTAAATACAAAATACTTCACAGATATCAGGTAATTTTGAAATGATGAACTGTGCTTCTAAGAGGAAACTCTGATATTTCACAAATAAATTTTGTAATTTGGGTGACATTATCCTTTTCTTAGCAACAGTCGTAATATATGACATGTGACTATATGACATGACCTAAAGTATGTGGGATTCGGAGCATAGTTTCAGTCCCACTGTAGGCACCAGAAATCTAAGCTGGTATTATTAACTGTTGTTTTCCTGTTTTGTTGATGTTTGCTTTTCATATCTAAATAGGTTTACATTTCTTGACATTCATCTTGTTTTACTGAATTGCTTTCTTAAGTTAAGACCATTTTTAGTTATTTGTCTCTCTTCGAGCTAATATACCTGTTTAAGTTGATGTTATTGCCTACAAAATATACTCAACAGTCCCTCACCTCTCTCTCAATCAACTCAGTGATTGCTTCTTATGATGGAGAGACCACAGGCAGCCTCACTTGGGAAAAACCCAGCAGGTGAGACTAGTGGTTTTCAGCTGGTTTATAAAGCACATAAGCTAGCTGTGAGGGGTGTTGGAATTCTTTACTAGTAGAAATGGTAATATTAAAAGCTATAGACAATTTTGTCTTTAATATAACCTGTTAGTTCCAAGGTTATTCCTGTAACACTGTCATTCTCACTTTTTGATCAATATGGTTTCTTTAATGGAAAATAAAATGACTGGGACTTTTGTTTATGCAACTGGAGCCTATGATGATGTTTAAAACGGAAGAACCTTCTGTCATTATGGTTCAGGGAGCAAAAGAGACTGAATCTGTGGATTGAGACCATGTTTTTTACCTTACTGGAAATATTAGACATCCTTGTGGTCTTTCTCATGTTCTCTCTAATTACTGTAGTTTGTCCTTCCCAAATTAGTTTAAAACAAGAACGGCAATAACAAAAACACCTTGCTCTAAATCTAAAAGAATAAGCCTTCTAAGCAGGCTTCATATGTGTTTACCTAAATATTCGAGTAGACATGGGTTGGTGAGAAAGAAAGACAGTTAGCTAGAGTTAGAAGCCTGGAAGAGTCTGCCACCCAGGCCTGCCCAAGGGTACTTCCTGTAGAGAAGCTGGGTACTCAAGAAGAAGTGAAAAAAAAATTTTTTTTGTACCCAACAAGCCAAAGAGGAAACTGCCAATTTCTTCTTGCTTTTAGGACATGGTGACCCTACTAACTAGTGAAAACATAACTAGTAGTGAATGATAGGTGGGAACAGAGAGCTCTCTCACATATCTCCCCTCTTCCCCACCTCTGGCACAGGTATGGATGGGAAAGAAGTATTGAGTCAAAGTTTCTGCCTCTAGGAACTTAGTTAGAAATACAAGAAGGGGTCGAGCAATAATTTTAATTATCTAAACCTTTTGAAAATGAATCTCATACAGCATTGTCCTGCATGGATCTTCCTGGGAGAAAATGGAGATGGCCATTATGGTCAAATGAAAGGTGACATTTTGAGAAATAATCTCCTGCGTGTTTAATTCATGTAATCCCTGTTTACCTCAACAACTTTGTTTCCTCAAACTCTTTTCCTCTTCTCTCCCTCTTCCCTTTCCTTGCCCTACCTCTTGCTTCCACTTCCCCTTCTTTCCTCTCTTTCTGTATCTTTAACTTCTCCCTTTCCCATGGGTAATTCCTCATCTAGCATTGTACCCATAAGTAAAAAAGACCATCTACCCTTCATTACACCCTCTTTTCTCAGTTCAGCTTTCATCTGTGTTTGCAGCAATTCTCTTCATTCTCTCTTTATTTTCACATCACGTTATTTCTCTTCAGCCCACTGCAGTTCCACTTGAACTTCATCTCCTATTCCTTCTGCATAATTCAAAGCAAGACTTTAGACCTCATCTTATTTGATACCTCCCTCTGATACACTGGCCATTGCTTCCTCTTCTGGCAGTTTCTTACTTCTTAGTGGATGGGCTTTGTTTTGCTTTATTTTTGTATGGAATGAACAAGTCTTCCCTTGCAGTTTTAGTGGCAGGAAATTTCTGGTATTCTAAGATTTTCTAAAGTTGCGTTGAATTTGCAGGCAGCACATGGTTTTTGGAGAATGAATGCAGGTTAGTAAGCAGATAAAAAAGCAAATGAGAGAATGAATATGTAGGGAATGATAGCAGATGTAAATCCGTAAGTAAGTAAAGTAAGTATAACATTAATATTGCTGAATGGAGAAGTAAACTATGTTAACAGAAAATAATAGCTTGAGTAAAAAGAAGTTAATTGAACATGTTGCCAAAATCTTGGAAACAATATGAGAAACTTAAAGAATCAAGTCTGTTCATATTCTGGAGATACAAAGTATGATAATTTGTATCATCAAAGGTAGATTGCAATGATTAAGAAGATCAGAGACTTGACTTCTTACCTATTATTTTGTTTTCTTATTAGTCTTTGAAAAATTTGTTTTTCCAAAATTTAAAATCTCTCATTAATCTCTGTAGCGAATCTTTATTTTGTTATCGCCTTTATTTTAGAATCCTAGCCTTTTCATATTGTTTCGTGAATAATTTCCTGGCCTCTTCAGGGGAAGGTCAACATTCCTCATTGCTCACTGTGAAAAATGGCCAGCTGGTTTCCTTTGTCCTATAATTAGGAATCTACTTCACCTATCTTCCAAACCTTTTGAAAGTAAAAATTACTCTGATGAAGCTCCTGAAGCTTCCCTGCATGCACACTGGTAGTGTAACAGGACCTGATGGTTTGTGATTAGTACATCTGGCTTTTCAAAATATCAACGTTCTTTCCCTTCTGGTGTAGAATTTTCACCATTCCATCTTCACCCTATGGGTAACAGTCATCATGTTCATTTGTTCACTGATAAATTGGCATGAATATACAAACTTACATATAAAGTGAGTTTTAAAATAATATTCTTCACCTTTTCCTCTTTTAGAATTTGTGAATGGAAATGAGATCACTTCCAAAGACCTCCTTTGAAATATATATTTGAAGATATTTTTATCAATTGTGTTTTATTTGTCTTGCAAATGAATCATTTGTCTTTTCACCTTTCTTTATTCTTTAATTTATAGAAACCCTTTCTCTATGTACCAGGATCATATGTCTTGCATTTCACATTTTGTAGTGTTCCAGTATTGTCATTGGTCTTAAGGTCACTCTACACTTCTAGTTTAGCCAGCTCAATATTCCAATGTCACCATTGTTCTGTTATGTAATATTTGGTGAAGATGGTCTGGTAGTACTAGAATAATGCTTAAAGAACACTGAATTATGTAGGATTATTTGAATACTTTCAGCAATATACCTGTATCAGGAAATCAATGGTATTGAAACATGTCTGAGGATGCTAGACTCTGTAACTTCACAGCTGATATTTATCAGTTTCCATTCATCTTTTAAATATTAAAGATAGCTGCCTGGCATGGTGGAAAGGACATTAGTTTTAATACCAAACCAACCTTGATTAAAATCCTGATTTCTTAAGGTATCAACATTTGCCCTTTATCATTGTAAAAATAATTTAACCTCTTAGATCCATAGTTTCTTCACTGACCAAGTAGGACAATGATATTCTCTGGTAGGGTGGTATGAAGAATACATGACATATGCTGGAAATATTTTGGTACATAATAGGTATTAAATAAATAGAAGTTCTCCTTATTTTTCTACCCTTTTTATAAAAATCAGAAAAAAGGATATTTTTTTCTCTTTACCATATATAATTACTTTAATGTCTTATTTGATAAAATATTGGTACATCAGATGTTAAATAATATTTCACTGGTTTGAAGCAGTAAGTGAATATTTAAGAGTTCTTTCCACTAAATGAATCATATTCTATGACATACCCTTCAGAAAGAGTGAACCTTACTCAAACCATATGAATACAAATTTAGTGAAGTTACTGAAATCATAAAACTTCTTGGTCATTTATTTATATTTTATAAATACTTCATAGAAACTTGCTATAATGTGACAAAGTATTACCTAGAATCTGTTTTAAATCATTGTATTTTACCATATTAAATTAGTTACTCAAGCTTGAAGTCTATAGATTTTCATTCTTTTTATCTTCCTTATTCATTTAACAAATATGTAGTAAGTTGCTATGACATGTAAGACACTGTTCTAGGCTCTTGGAATATGTCAGTGATCCAAAGAGACAAAGATCTCTGATCTTGAGAAGTTCATATTTCAGCAATGGGAGACAGTAGATCTCAGAAAATAGTAGAGCAAGGTGAAGGGTGCATGGAAATATTTGGATGTGGTAAGGGGAGAAGATTGTAGAAATAAGTAGGATAATTAGGGTAGGAACCATCAAAAACTGACAATTGAGCAAAGACTTGAAAGAAATAGAGGTGTAGTAATACCTGTATTGAGAAGAGCATTCCGGACAGAAGGAAAGCTTGGTGCAGAGACTCAAGGAAGGAAGGTAGATGGAGGGAGTAGTGATGCTATCCTAAGGACTCTGACAATTCCTTATCTGTAAAGTAGGGAACGATTGGGTAGACGTTGCAGGACCTGATTTATCTTTCAAAAGAGTCACTCTGGCTGTTGTGTTGAGAATAGACTCCAGGTGGAGGACAATAGTAAATGTTGGGTAACCAGTTAAAAGTCTATGGTGAGAATTCAGATGAGAGACAATATTGGCTCAGGATGGGATGGCAATAGTGGAGGGGTTGATAAGTGGTCAAATTCTGCACAAATTTAGAAAATGCATAGAGTCTGGTAGATAAGACACAAGATGTAAGAGAAAACTAGGAGTCAAGTCTAAGGTTTTTGGCCTGAACAGTTAGAGAAATGTAGTTATGAACAGCCAAGATTGAGATGGCTGCTAGTAGAATCAGGTTTGAGGGAGAAAGATGAAAAGTTCCATGTTAGAAATGCTGATTTTGAGAGGTCTATTAAATATCCAAGTAGAAATATTGAGGAGGCAGTTAGATGTCTGTCTGGAATTAAGAAGAGAGAATCAGGCAGGAAATAAGAATGTTGCATGTATTTAGGGTACTTTATGGCTAGTGTCATGTTGAAGAATGGCATGAAGGACTGAATGGGGGTTGTAGAAGGGAAGGTGGCCAGGTGCAGAGCTCCAGAAGTCTTTTCTTGTCTGTTTCTAGGTACTTTTATTCAGTAATCAACAAATCTGAAAATTGTATATTTGAAAAATGTTTCATTTTGTCCACCTTATATTATCTTAACTGCTCCTAAGGTCTCTTAGGACCAGTGTGAACTATTACAATAATACTTGGGAAGTAGACACAAACACTTGTCTTTTCCCTAATACTGTTTGGAGATAATTGTCTCCATTTATGATAGGAAAATTAAAACATCATAAGATTGAGAACAGAAATGTAAACGTGCCATAGTCTACTATTTGACTGCTTCCTGCACAGTAACTAGTTTCCTGACATTAGTCATGAAAGATAAAACCATTTAAAGTTCACATTCAGATAAAGTTTTACATAAAACAGTGGTGTTTTTTGGGGGAGGGAGGGTAGAGGGTAGTGATTGCAGGCACCAAAATGGAAAGTCAAAAGAGAGAAGGTAATTATGTAAATTGTGTTTCTTGAAGGCATTTAGAATTTTTAATTCACATACTCTAAGGATCTGAAAGCACATTTAGTTCCTGTTTGGAGAGATGAAAGCCTTGCCATAGCTTCATCTGCAGGCTTGTGGCAATGTTAGTTTCTCCCGTGTGTATGTGCACTGAAGAGTGGAAGTGGCTGAGTGGGCAGTTGGCAACCATTCATCGCATTGATTGCAGTCATTCATAAAACCCAGCGGCACTGAGGGTGGAGTCAGGAGGAGCATTCCCCTGAGCCAGTTACAGAATGTCTTATTTGCATAAATCTTCAGTGATGCTTCAGTGATGAGGGAATGCTCACATGCAGTTAGAAGACTGTCTAAGAGCTCCAATCTGATAAATCTGAGTAAAGACTTTGCAAAAGGTAAGAAGTCAAACGCTTTGAATTCCTAGTCCCTCAATCCGTGGTAATTCTGGGAAGTCAGCCTTGTGGCGGCGTTTGTGGCTAAAGGAGTGAATTATACCTGGAGACCGACCCCTTAAAAGCTGCAACATACTGAAATATCATTGTTGTGTTTCTTAAAGTATGCGGGATTTATATTATTATAGCAAGTCTAATGCATAGGAAATAGCAGAAATTGCTGAGGTTACACAGTTTCCATACATTAAAACTGTCAAAACTATTAAAGGTTTATCTCTCCAAACTATAATACAGTTCAATTATAATTTTAAAGAAATGATAATCCACACAAGCTAACAAAAAATCTTGTGAGTATATTATACTCTGATTTGTCTTACTCTGAGTGTGGAGTACTTTGTTCTTTTTCTTTCTTACATCTAGAAAAGATTTTAGCTAAAACAGAAATCAAATTAGAAAACACAGGCGTATCTATTGCCAGGATTTAAAATCCCCCCAAATTGGGTAAATAATTATCAACCTGAAACAGTTAGTTTTCTCCCTTCAAAATACAGATTCAATAGCTAGCTACATTGCTCTCGTCTTGAATATTTATCCTGTGGCCAGAATATATCTTATGGAAAATGAGTTATTTTCCTGTATTATTCATTCAAGTCAGATTAATTCTAAATATATTGCTTTTGAATATTGATGTGTTTATTTTTATTATTCAATAACACTTTAAAGTTAAAACTTTGAATGAAGTTTTTGTCAGAAAGATTCTATAACACACATAGACCAAAACAGTATGTCAACTTGTAATTTTAAACCAAAACCACTGGGCACTTGAGATTAGACAAGAATTTTCTTAGAAAGATAGGGCTTTTTAAATTTTTATTTTATTTTTGTTTTATCTTTTATTTGAGACAAAGTCTTGCTCTGTTGCCGATGCTGGAGTGCAGTGGCACGATCTCAGCTCATTGCAACCTCCGCCTCCCAGGTTGAAGCAGTTATCCTGCCTCAGTTTCCCGAGTAGGTGGGACTATAGGCATGCACCACACACCCAGGTAAAACTTGTATTTTTTTTTAGTAGAAATGGGGTTTCACCATGTTTGTCAGGCTGGTCTTGAACTCCTGACCTCAACTGCTCTGCTGACTTCAGCCTCCCAAAGTGCTGGATTACATGTGTGAGCCACCACACCTAGCCAATAGGGCCTTTTAGTGAGAAAAAAAAAAAAAAAAAAACAAGTTTGCTTAGAAACCTACCTTTTGTGCTGCCTAACACAATATTTGTTAGAAAATGATTATTTCAGCACATATTTTTAAAAACTCTTAAGTGGTACATTTGTTTTATTTGAAAGCACTGTATGAATACCTGAGACTTAAAGGGGGGAAAAAAAGAGATCAATTAAGATTTCTCATAAATTTAATTCTTTAGAATTTTTCCAAGTTGGTATATTTCAGATATTTTCATGAATAAGTCCACGTAGGTTAAAAATGCTGCGTATGCTATTTTTAGTTAAGTGAGAATTGCTAAAGATTTTTGAATGCTATGAAATTTAACTTGCTGGACATTTTACCTGTGTAAGTTAGATTAAAATTTCAGCGCTCAGAATCCTAGGACATTACACTTCCTTAATAATTGCCTTCCTGAATGTTCTGAATGCTGATGCATGATTGGCCTTCTCTCACAACACTGGGAAAATAACACAAGGCTTTGTGGTTCCTGTGGATGTCGTTGACTCACATCTTTTGACCAGCTCATTGAAAGTTTAGCATCAAATCTTGGTGAACACCACTTTTTGAAACTTATCCCAAAGGGAGGTTGTGTTGAGGCTTTGAAATGGCACCGTTTTCCTTTCTTGTCATGTTACATTTTGGTTTTGAAGTCTTACTGACCTTGTTTGGAATGAGCAGTATGTGTGTGCACGTTTCTGTGCATTGTGTCCGTGTTTCCCTGTATAATTTCTTTCAGAAGTGGAGAAATTTGCCATGCAGTTTAAGCTCTGGGAAAATAGTTTATCTACCACTGCTTCACCAGTGATCCACTTCTGGAATAACATGACTGGCCTCAAATATGAGCAGGGTAGTCAAATCTCCAAAAAGCCTTCATGAAAGCTGTTAAGAACCAGATTCATATTTGAAGCATTCTGGATCCTAAGGGGCATTCCATGTAGCAAAGACTAAGACGTGGGCTCTAAGTTTTGTAACCAAACCTTCTCTATTCAAAGCCATGTTTATTTTAAAGCTTTAGAGGAAAAGAAATATCTGAGCAATCCAAATTCATCCTCAGATGAAGGTGTTTTCTGATTTCTGCCAATAAATGTCACCAATGCTCTGTAAGCCCTGTTTACGTGAAAGTAGGAATATCTCTTCCTGCTGCCCTTTGAAGCTGTTATATTGTCTCCCATCTGTATTTATTTTGTGATGGATGGCTTAAGGCACAAAGACATTGATTACATTTTTTGACATTTTGGAGGTATCTTTCTTATTTTACACACACACACACACACACACACACACACACACAGACACACACACACACACAAACACACTTTATATATGAATATTATCTTTGCTCTCTTCCTCCCCTCTTAGTATGAGGAAATTTTGAACAAGGGGGATGCCTTGAGGCCTCTCAGATATTTTTGTACAAACAGAAAGACCTGTGTGGTAATTGACGGTGTGAAAGAAAAGTCCATATTTTTTAGTAAAATAGCAAAAGCTACAGAATATTGGGCTCAAAATTTAACATATCAACATAACAGCTGTTCCTATTTTTAAGCTTTCAGACATCTTCATGGGTCCCGCCAAAGCCTTCAGTAGCTTTTCTGCTATGAGAAAAGCTGCTGACAATCATGTTATTGATGCTAAAAGGAAAGTCAAATACAGAGGCTAGCGCAGATTTTATTTGGGTATAATTGAGCTTTTGGAAGCCTGAGTCGAAGATTTCCAACTCCAGGGGCTTTGCTGGGGCCCAAAGGTTAATATTAAACGGACTTGCAAAGACTTTCCCTTAGTTTGTTTTCCAGTACCGTGTTTAATTTCTAGATGTGTTCTACCCTTTTTATAATTAATAGTGCATTGTGCTGTCTATCATGCGCCCCAGGTGTGTTGTCAGGGACATGGCGAAGCCTGCTGCCTGCAAAACACCAAGAAATGCTGAAAACCAGCCCCACCAACCTACACCGTAAGTATGGCATTGGTTTTATTGACTGAAAATGTCGTCTCTTACGCAGATCATTGGTTGCAGATTTATTCATGTTGCATGTAAGAGTAGATACTCTGGCTACTCTTGTGTATGTATAATAAAAAGGCTACTGTTGAATTAGATAAAATTAGCTGAGTTCTGGATTTATTATTTTTGTTAAGTGATATTTCTAATACCATATTGAAAGGATTAAGCTAGTTGGAGGAAAAGAACAGTTTTCTTAGGGCTGTAAAGTGACAGCAGTTTTTTTGTTTGTTTTGTTTGATTGTTTTAGATTTGGAATGTGTATGAGCTGAAACATAATACCTCAGGGAAGTAGGGAGGCAAGGTAGAGACAGTGTGCCGAGTGGGGCCTTTGTTTATAAGGAAAAGGCATAGGTAGTCCATTATCCAACCTTCACATGATATTCTTTAAAGGTAATAGAAAATTTTTACAAGTGGATTGTCGGCCGGGCATGGTGGCTCACACCGGTAATCCCAGCACTTTGGGAGGCCAAGGCGTGTGGATCACCTGAGATATGGAGTTTGAGACCAGCCTGGCCAACATGATAAAATCCCATCTCTACTAAAAATACAAAAATTAGATGAGAATGGTGGTGGGCATCTGTAATCCCAGCTACTTGAGAAGCTGAGGCAGGAGAATCACCTGAACCCAGGAGGTGGAAGTTGCAGTGAGCCAAGATCATGCCACTGCCCTCCAATCTGGGTGACAGAGTAAGACCCTATTTCAAAACAAAAACAAAAACAAAAGTGGATTGTTCATCTAGTTTTGTTTGCATTACTGCATTCTTAACTCAAGATTCTAGTGATTAGTTAAATGACCAACTGAAGGCATCTCATTCACATCTGAAACTCAAGAGTTGACTGATTTGATTTCTTCTCTACTCCCTGCTTTACTCTTCATTTGGTCATTGAAATGCTTATATTTTATATATTACATACAGTAACATATCATTTAGAATTATTTATATTTTAGGATATGAAATTTGGTAAATTTCAGGAGGTTTGATAGGGGTTAGAGATCTTACCTTAATAAGAATACGTGAATATCATCTTCTACATTTAATTGGTATTTTCCAAGGAATAAAAATAGTTGTGAATTGGCAATAGTAAAAATGATAGATAATTACATTTTAAAAAGTAAAAACTTGGAAGAAGTGCTTTAAATGATATTGCCATTTTTATCCTATAGATATTTTCTATAGATATTCTGACTTTATGTAAAGCCATTTTTGTATAATGGAACTTTTTGGATAATTCATAGAAACCTTACATCCCCACTTGTCATCTTATATTCTAGGAATTAGAAAACATTTTACTTATTTTAGGATTCAAGTTCTGTGAGGAATTAAAATTGATATTAAAATCTGTTTATATTCTACATACTGAGGTTTCATTTTAATTGGTCTTACCTATTCCAAAGTTCATTTTAAATTGGACATTATTAGATATAACTAGCATTTACCATCCTCCACAACAAGACATTGGATAATATTTCCCGTATTTTGTTTCTACTTTCAACAGACTTAACAGTTGTCGAAATCTGTGGTCACTTTCATTGTACCTAATGGAAACTGCTCTGTGGCTCTTCTGAGTGTAGTGGCTGAGAAGAAGCAACTGTAGATTCTTTGGGGATCCTGTTTTTTGACAATCTCTTTGCTCACTCAGTTCTTTTCTGTTTAAAATAATGAGCTTCTCTGTTAGTGACTTGAAAATTTAAAGTTTGCTTTCATTCCCTAGGATAGCTGATTCTCTGTAGAGAGTAATGTTTGTGAATGAAACTCTCCATAGCCACATAAATCCCTTTTTAGGTTAACATAGAAAGGACAAAAATAAATTGGAGGGGGTGACTGAGGACAGGCTTTAACCTGTAGATCAGTGTTTTTAAATTTGTAGTTTGTGATTTTCAGTGTGTCTAAAAATCAGTAGAGGCTAGTGACCAGATCTCTTTTAATATTAAAAGAAAATAAAAGATAATAAAAAATATAAAAGTGCCTCCCAGGTTAGTATTTTGGGTCAGAACTTAGATTTCTCTATATGGTAACTGTGTTAAAATATAAAATTTAATAAGCATTGCAGTTAGTTATGAGGATTGCATTAGTGGGTTTTAATTAGGAGAATTTCCATAACCAGTTTTGCTTTATTTGTAGATGTATGTACATAGATAACATGTATTACTTGCTTTGGCAGAAGTAGGGAAAATGGACTATGAATGTCAAGTGGGCAAAACTAGAGACAAATCAATTAACAAACTATTGCAATAGCCCAAAGAGAGATAACAAGATCTTAACTTAGAGGAAGGGGTAATAGAGGTTATGGGAGGGAGACATTTCAAGAGCTGAGAAATAAAATGGGCAATGCTTGATTGTCAGTTGAATATGGGTTGTAAGGAAAGAGTTTAGGGGGATTACCATATTAATAGCCTGGGTAACTAAGAGCCACTACCAAGAAGTTGAATTAAAGCTGTAAACCAAATCTAGGCACAGATGGTGTATTAGTCTGCTTTCACGCTGCTGATAAAGACTTACCTGAGACTGGACAGCTTACAAAATTAAAAGGTTTATTGGATTTACAGTTCCCCGTGGCTGAGGAGGTCTCACAGTCAAAGTGGAAGACAGTGGCAGACAAGAGGTAGAAGGTGAAAGGCACATCTTACATGGCAGCAGACAAGAAAAGAGGTTGTGCAGGGAAACTCCCCCTTATATTACTGTCAGATCTCGTGAAACTTATTCACTGTCACAAGAACAATATGGGAAAGACCTGCCCCTGTGATTCAGTTACCTCCTACTGGGTCCCTCCCACAACACATGGAAATTCCAGATTAGATTTGGGGGGAACACAACCAAAACATATCAGATGAACAGTAGTGAATTCAGATTTTCATATAGTGATTTTTGTAATACCTATAAGTTATCCAAGCATATATATTTAACAACAGGTTGCCTCTGTTAACCTTTAGCACTCAGTTAACTAGGGAAATAGATGACATCACCAAATGATACATAGCATAAAATAAGAGTGAGTTCTAGGTAAAAGCAATACCTGAGGAATGGGTAAAGTATGAAGGTCCCCCAACTCAGCCAAGAAGAAATAGTGAAAGAATCATAAGAATCAGAAGCTAAAGTAGTAGAGGGATTCAAGGGGAATGACCAACAGTGTTAAATGCAGCAGAAAATCAAGAAATACAGGATGAAAGGTGTGCTTTGGTTTTGGTCATACAGAGGCCATTGGTGGCATTTACCATAGCAGTTTCAACATGAAACTGAATGGAAATGCTGTATTTCTGTAGTCTTGAGGGGGAAATGAGAAGTCAGGAAAAGGAGACGGTAAATGTACATGACTTTTTCTAAAAACTGAGTAGAGAAAAAGAGAGTGGTTGGTAGAGAGACAGAAAGAGGGTGATAGTACTCATATCACTTGGTATATATTATTATGTAAGTCTAGACTGATGGATACACATTTCAGTATACTTTATATTTTTGATAACTATGTATATAAACTATCCAAGTGTTCCCTTTAAGTTATTATTAAAATGTCACTCAGTCGTATTTCAACCATGCCACCTGAGTCATCATCACTTAAAGTAATAAATATATCAAAATATAACTGGAGTTCAACAAATTGAGTCATATGCCTGCTATTTCTTGGGTATGAGAGAAAAATGAGATGTATAAATGAGTTAGAATCTTTTCCTTAAGAGTTTCTTCTCAAGTTGGGAGAGGAGAGGATAGTTAGATAATCAAATTATAATACTGAATAATAAGTGCAGTAATAAAAGTGTGTTTAAAAGAGAAAATAATTTATTCTGTTTGGGCTTGATGTGGTCAGGGAAGGATTTACAGAACCTGCAACAGCAATATGGATTTTAAAGACTGAATAGTTTAGTAGGTATGCAAGTTTGAGGTACAGTCTTCCAGAAGCCGAAAACAATTACCCTGAGACCCAGAACATCAGTTTGTGCTGAGATAATTTAAACCAGATACTCATTGTTGGAATCTGTATGCATTACATTTTTCTCTAATTTGGTCCTGAGGTCTCTCTTGAGAGTGGCTATAAACTCTAGCCCTGTGTCACTGGGGCTTAAGGGGAGGTGGTCATGCATGTTTACAATGTGCCTTTCATGGAATAGTTCTTCATCTGTGCTGCTGGCCTAATGTTGAAGTGACTAGCCTGTGACCAAATGCCCCTCTCAAAGGAAACTTGTTCATAATGGCAGACACCCCTGTGGCTCTTAACTAGTTAACCTGTGTCCAATTTATTCGTATCAAGATGCCAGGAGAGTTGGCTAGGAGAGCCCTGGCTAGGAGGAGAGATAGGTTCAGGTGTGTCAGTCAAGTGACACACAAAGGAGGCAACACAATAAAACACATGAAATAACAGAAGCAGTCTGTCACTGACAGATTCTAGTGAGAAGGGGCCAGCATGCCTCCAAGGGCCAACGGGAAGCTGGGAGCTGTCTGAGATGGAAGCTGTCTGAGAAATATACATTCAACTAGCTCGTGGGAAGGGCGAGAGAGAGAGAGAGAGAGAGAGAGAGAGAGAGAGAGAGAGAGAGAGAGAGAGATTGAGAGAGAGAGAGAGAGAGAGAGAGTGTGTGTGTGTGAGAGAGAGAGAGAGAGAGAGTGAGAGTGAGGGACCTATAGGCCAGAGCCTTTACTGGTGTCCAGGCTGTTACCCATTCGGGTTTCCTTTATGGAGTTCTGATTGGTGAGTGTAGAGCAAGGGGGCACTAGCTCAGTGGAGTCATGCTGTACTGAGAGGTGCTCCCTGTGACATATCTGGGCAGTCCATGGGGGAACGTGAGGGTCAGTGAGCAAGTCACATAGCTTGTGACAAGCTGTCCCATGGGAAGCTGTCACCAGGAGGCAGTTGTATGAGGTTGCTATCTGGATTGATCACTGTAAGGAACAGGGAGGAGGCAGAGAACTGGCAGCTGGTGCCAAAGGTGGCTAAGCTCTGCTTGTGGCATGAGAATGTTCAATTTATATTTAAAATAGATGCCAAGGTAACATAAAATTACAGGGATTCACTGCAGTGTGTGTGTATTGTGTATGTCGTTTCCTGGGTGGGTGGGAATTTGTGCGTGTGGGTGTGTATGGGTGTAAGTGTGTTAAAGAGAAACGAGGCAAGAAGTGCTGCATCAGAAGAATAGGACTGTTATCTAATTTGGAGAAAATAAGCAACTCATGCCTTGGCTTTGGTTTTACTTTTAATACTACATTTTATTTTGAAATTTGACATAAAATAATGTTTTTTGTGTGTTTTTCAGAGTTATCATGGATTTTTAAAGTCTGAGAAACACTTGGCTACTCTTTAGTCTCAGGCACATATGTCAGTAGGACTAGGTAGGAGAGGCAGGAGGTAGAGAAGATTTGAGAAAATTTCACATGTGGTGTAATTAGAGTACAGTGATTCATTAGATGTGATAAGAAAGCAACGGAGGCAAGATAACCTCATTTTAGCTCAAGAGATTAAATGGATATGATAAAATCAAGAATAGAGCTAACTTAGGCACTAGGCAGGTTTACACACAGCATTAGATTCGAGTATTAGTAGCCAAGGAAATCTCTAATAGGTACACCTCAGAAAACAGTTGACTGTTCTATTTCGAACTCAGAAGAGACTTAGAAAAGATACACTTATTTGTAAGCAATTACCATTAAATAACATAAATCAATAAAACGAGTGAAATAGCACTGGGAGAAGGTGTAGAGATGGAAGGAATATAAACAGGTGATGGTTGCACCAGGTCCCCACAAATCTCCACTAAAGAACTTACTCATGTAACCAAATATCACTTGTACCACAGTAGCTTATGGAAAAATAAAAAAAAATACAGAAACCAGTGATATTGAGACATAAGTACTATGACATCATTTAGCATAGAGTAGGTGATAAATATCATATGTTATTAAAAATTATGTCAATATATAAATAACATTTCATATATGCCAAAAAAAAAAAACACTCTCTAGAGAGTATAAACCATATATTCATTGCTGGAATCTGTATGCATTACATTTTTCTCTAATTTGGTCCTGAGATCTCTCTTGAGAGTGGCTATAAACTCTAGCCCTGTGTCACTGGGGCTTCAGAGGAGGTGGTCATGGATGTTTACAATGTGCCTTTTATGGAATAGTTCTTCATCTGTGCTTCATTTCATATATGCCAAAAAAAAAAAAAAAACCAACAACAACAACAAAAAAAATGCTTTCTAGAGTTAATACTCTCTAGAGAGTAACCAGTACTTAAATGAGGATTCGAGGACTTAAGAAAATTATGCAACATCATGCAAAAACGAATTTGTCCCGGTTTTTCTTTCCATTTTTTAGCACTAAAAATCTCATGTCCTGAGAACTTCTGTTAGACCTCGGCTGACTGAATGGTTGGTCACCCTATTAGGATTTGAAGGTAAAAATCTAGAAAGACAATATGATAGCTAAAGGAAAACTATGCTTAGCCAGATTATGTTTATGTTTCTGTGAAAAGTGACATTATCAGAAGTAAATTGAATCATGGTACATGGATCAGAGTAAATTCTGCTTTTTCATTTTGTTTTTAGTTTTTGCTGGCAATTACCTGTTTCTAAAAAATTGAGATACAATGCACATACAATTCGCCTTTTTAAAGTGTACAATTTAGTGGTTTTCAAAAAGTTGTGTAGCTATCATCATTATGTAATTCGTGAATGCTTTCATCACCGTGAAAAAGAAATTTCATCCCTTTTAGCTGTCATTACCCCATTCTCCTCAAAATACAGCCTCTGAAACCACGACTTTCTGTATTTATGAGTATGCCTACTCTGGACATTTCCTATAAATGGAATAATGTTGTATGAGTCTATTTATATCTGGGTTTTTTCATTTAACATGTTTTCTAGACTCATAGAGCATGTGTCTGTAGTTTATTCCTTTTATTGTCCAGTGATTGTGTCAATATATCAGGTTATGTTTATTCATCCATCAGTTAATGGACATTTGGATTGTTTCTACTTTTTGGCTATTAATAATATTGCTATTAGCATTTGGGTACACATTTTTGAGTGTATGCATGTTCTCAATTCTCTTGGGTATTAACTGAGGAATAAAATTGCTGGGTCACATGGTAACTGTACATTTAACTTTTTAAGGACCTGACAAGCTGTATTTCAAAGTAGCTGCATTATTTTACATTCCTGTCAGTAATATAAGAGAATTTCAATTTCCCTAAATTCTTGTTAATACTTGTTATTGTCTTTTATATTATGGACATCCCAGTGGGTGTAAAGCAGTGTCTTACTGTGGTTTTGATTTGTGCTTCTCTAATGAATAATGACATTGATGAACTTTGCATGAGCTTATTGGCTATTTCCATATCTTTTTTGGAGAAATATCTATCAAAATATTTTCTTCAGTTTTGAGAAGAAAATTGGGTTTTCTCCAAAAAAGATGTAGCTATCAAAATATGGGTTATTTGGGTTTTTTTTGTTGTTGTTGTTGAGCTATAAGAGTTCTTTACATGTAATGGATAGATCTTTGTCACATAAATTATTTGCAGTATTTTCTCCCATTTAGTGAATAGTCTTTCCCTTTCCTAGATTGTACTTTTGAAGCACAAGGTTTTAATTTAGATGAAGTCTAATTGATCTATTTTTTCCTTGGTTATTTGTGGTTTTGGTCTTGTATCCAGGAAATCATTCTCATATCCAGTGTCATTAAGATTTACTCCCATGTTTTCTTTTGAGTTTTATACTTTTTGATCTTACATTTAGATCTTTGATTCATTTTGAGTTAATTTTTATATATGATGTTTATGTTTTTATATGTGCTTGTGTATGTATACTTTTCCCATAGCAGACTAGGAAATATTTTTATGCTTGAAAATGTGATTCCTCATTTATAATCACCTATCTAATACTACGGTTATTCCTTGGATCAGTTAATAATCAAAAGTATGAATAGGTCTCTGATACTGTGAATGGTTGGACAAAAGCTCTTGCCATTATTTCTCTATGCCTTTAAGTTCTACATGCTATATATGACTTCAGGCTGTGTGGTCTAATGTTCACAACTCTATATCTTCCTATAGTAGTGAATGGCAGAAACATCAGGGACAACACAGAGGTATGGATAATTCACCTGTAGACTGTGACCACCTCAGACACCCTCCCATCATGAATATAATTTTTCCCAATGATTGAAAAAGGCCCTATGAACATTGGAAACTTGCCCACCTTTCTCTGTTTTGGGGGCTCTTGCCCCTTTGTTACTGCTGAGCCATGTGGTCTTTCTTTCATTGTTAAAACATCTTGGATCAGAAGGTAGCATTAAAAGGAAGAGAAGTTAATTTCTTCAACTGATGGAAGAGTGTACAGTAAGGGAAACAGTTGTCTGCTTTTATGTAGTGAATTGGCCTATTTATTCTCTTCAACAAATATTTGGTCTGTACTTTGTGTGTAACATTGCCATGATGAACAAAGCAATGTCCTTGTTCTTGTAAAGCTTGGAATATGGGAGGAGAAAGTCTAAACAACAAACAAAAATAGATGATAAAACCCTTCATTTTTAACAAAGGCCCAACCTGAATGCAGTAAAAGAGAACTAAACTGGGGAAGCTATTTAGAAAATATGTTCAAGGAAGGCTCTAAGAGGAGGTGGCATTTAAAAAGAGACCTAAAAAATGAGAAATCAGCCTTTCAAAGAGCCAGGGAAAGGGAATTCCAGGCAGAGAGGATGATGGTATGTGAAGTGGTCCTTATGTGGAAAACAGAGTATCATATTTTTGGGAACTAAAGAAGGCCAGAGAAAGCAAATGAGGAGAAAGGGCAATGGATGAGACAAGCAAGGATTCCATTCTAGAGATTTTGCGGGTCTTTGGATTTTATCTAAGACTTACACTGAGAAACCCTTAAAGCACTGCAAAGAAGGGAGACTCATGATCCAGTGTGTGTAGCAAATGGGTTGTAGGGAAATAAAATAACTTTTAGGAGATGGTTGTGGCAGTTGGGAGAAAATATAATGGTGTTCTGGACTCTACTGGTGGCAGCTGATATGAAACAGGTGGAGTTTGGTTACATGCCAAAAGTCATGAAGTTTTGAAAGCAATGAGGGAGAAGAGAGAAGAGGAACTTCTGTGCACTAAAGGGAGGAAGCTCCAATCGTATGTGTAATCTCTAATATGCTTAAGAGGGTTACTGTTCTTTGAATGCAGAATGCATATGTACATATTTTCTCATGAAATCTTAAGCATCCTACTATGCATGCAATTATATCTTAAGTGGCATCTATTATTGAATACTGTAGAAATCTTATTTGTATTACTTTAGGTACACTTATATAGTACATCAAACATTGAAGGCAAAAATTATGAAAAGTGAAATTGAGTAAAAGTTGAAACATTGCTAGATTTTTCCACTTATCTAAACTTATTTAAAGTTTGTTTATTATAATTTTTTTACTCTGATATTCTGTTGGGACAGAAGATTAATAATTTTGCAGGTGTTTCGATACCCTTGAAGAAATAGTTTTTAAAAATATATGCTAGATAAAAGTATTGCACCTTTTGATGAGTTCATGTCCTTTGCAGGGACATAGATAAAGCTGAAACTGTCATTCTCAGCAAACTGACACAAGAACAGAAAACCAAACACTGCATGTTCTTATTCATCAGTGGGTGTTACAAAAAGAACACATGGACACAGGGAGGGGAACATCCTGTGTCCCCAAATACAGAATGTTCGCCTCCCTGTGTCCGTGTTATCCCTCCCCAATCCCCCCACCCCCTACTCTCCCTCCCCTAGATCCCCAGAAGACACACTGGGCCTTTTAAGGAGCTAGGGAAGGGATAGTAGGGGGTCGAGGAATTGGAGAGGGATAACATTAGGAGAAATGCCTAATATAGATGATTGGGGATAGATGCAGCAAACCACCATGGCATGCATACGCCTGTGTAACAATCTTGCACAACCTGCACGTGTACCTGAGAACTTAAAGTAAAATTAAAAAAATTGCACCTTTTAAAAAGATATCTCATTTAGTGAGTCAAGAAGAAATTCAGTTAAGAAGAAAAAGAATATATTTTGATTCGGAAAAGGATCTTTTAGCCATATATTTTACCATGAATGAAGTTATTTTTCAGAGATAGGCCTTCTCTGTACTATTTTTATCCATGTTTATAACAAAATTGCATTGGGTTTTAATTTCTTGCTTTGTTAAAAGTTGTTTTCATATACAATAAGAGATGTTTAATGTCACAGGCTATAGTTGTATTACCACCTGCATTAGGAATCAGTATCAGTTTTCTATTGATGTTAGAAAAAATGTCCAACTAGAAAAAACTGTTTTCGCCTTTTAGAATAAAGTCAGTAGAGCCAGTAACTTGAAAATAGAGAATTCTAGGAACACGGACATTTCCAATTCATGGTTATAATTAGGAAGTGACAGAATTTTAAAAAATTGTGTGGCTTTTATAGTCTTCATTCTTTTTCTATGATTTGCTGGCTTATGCAAATCATTCTATGCCAATTCTCAAAGTCTTACAAAGCCTCTCTTTTTGCTATAGCTATTTTAATGACAATATTGTCTTTTTCTTTCTGAATGCTCAGAGAAGATGGTTACCTCTTCAATTTCTTGGCTATTAAAAGCATTTAGTTCTGGAAGAGTAGAACTTTAGTATTTCTACTGTATGTGCGTGTGTGGGTGTGTGTGCATGTGTGTGCATATGCACGACTAAGGTCATGCAAGCCCACGCAGACTTTTGATGGAGTTTATTTAATGGCAGCTTTACATTAAGCCACATAATGTGGCAACAACCAAGACTTGATGATGTGTGTGCTTGGCCTGCATGTGGTAGACAAAACATAAACTATATCAGTGGCTTGCCCCAGTGTCACCAAGCAGTACAGGGGAAGATAACTGGATTCTAGACCTGAAAATCCATGAAATTTTAGACATACACTTGAGAGCATTGTGTATTCCATAAAGTACTGTGTAAATATCATTCATATATTCTACTCTAGTAACAGTGAAAAATCTCTACATTATTCATTTATTTCATTAATCGAACAAATATTTACCAAGATCTTATAAGTATACTTGACACAATTTGAGAATACATGTGTTTGTAAATCCTGTCAAAACATAGGCTGTATCTTTACCTCTGTATGCTTCTTATTGAGAGGAATGATGTAAAAAGGCATAGAATTGCTTTTTAGAAGGTTAAGTTCCATGACACACTATCCTTTTATGTATCAAATGCTTCCTACCATGCATGAATAGGGAAGCCAGGAAATGTGTATTTGGAAACTTTTCCTAAGTGATCCTGGCGTACTCTCTTGATTTAGAACAGTTGTCCCCAGACTACGGCCCCCTGAGGCCATTTATCCGGCCCCCGCTGCACTTCAGGAAGGGGCACCTCTTTCATTGGTGGTCAGTGAGAGGAGCACAGTATGTGGCGGCCCTCCAACGGTCTGAGGGACAGTGAACTGGCCCCCTGTGTAAAAAGTTTGGGGACGCCTGATTTAGAATCACTGATACTCATCACTAATATGCTCAGTAAAAATGAAGGTTAGATGAGACGGGTGATAATTTTATAAGTCAAAATTAACATGAATATTACTGAATTGGACTTCCCTTTCAAAACTCATGTGCAGATGTTGCAAGGAGAAATAAATATTGGTAATATTATTATTAGAAAGTTGCTGTGCCTTCGGGCTCAGACTGGTTACTCTGTGAATCACTGCTATTTCCTCTGCTCTTCTACAGAGTCATTTGTCCAGGATGAGAACAGTCTGCCTGTGCCAAGAAAATAGTTGGTTGTTGCACAAAAACAGGAGGCTTATAGCCAAAGGAGTCAAAATATAATGGTGGTTTGGACTCTACTGGTGGCAGCTGAGATCGGTACCCACTGGCTACTGCACTAGTATTGGAAGGAAGATATTAAATAAAAGAAAAAGATAATGCCTAGGACCTTGGGCAAAGAATACAGTGAATTAATATGTATTGAGTGAAAAAATGATAATGGTGAATAGATGAATTCATTTATCTATTATACATATAACAAATCTTAAGCATTATGAATGTGGGTAAAAGTTTAGGAGTCAGAATGAAGCAGTCAGGCAAAGGGTACATTGAATATATTGTCTGATTTGAGAAGCGTATTTAGCCAATGAGTTGGAGGAATACAAACCTGTGAAAGGCAGTTGAGGCCAGTTTATGAATGTCCTTGAAGTCCAGCTTTGATAAACGAATTTTGCTCTGAAGGGAGACAAGAAAGTGTCTGAACATGGAGCTGTCCAGTTGAAAGGAAAGTTTCAAGATAATGGATTGTTAGGGATATGCATGATGAATGAGCGTATGGCATTCCTGGAGAAAAGCGGATCAATTAGCAGATGATTAAAATAGACCAGGCATGGCTAATAATAGTAAGAGTAATGGCAATGACTCCAGAAAAAAATGGATCAGACAGACGTCTGAAAGAAGAAACTGGTATACCTTAACAACAAGTGAATGTAGTTATGAAAGGGACAAGGAAGAGATAAGACAAAAGTTTTTGGAGAATCTGGGACTGAGAATTACCAAAGGAAAGTTAATAAAGAATAAGGTTAGAAAAGGCAAGTAATTCTAGGGAATTACATTCTTTGAATTATGCATTTCTTTTCTGATTCTTTAGAGAAATCACAGAAAAGAAGATTCTGTGGCACAATGGAGAGAATCATTCCATATGGGCACATCAAAAGAAAAAGAGCACACATCTAAATTTTCAAAACTTCTCACCAGTCTAAGTTCTGTATAAGATTAAATCATAAGAATATCTAATTTTAGCCCTTTGCTGATTTTCTATCAACTCTGGTAACAATAACTGCAATTATATGCTATTCTGTTTTAGGCACTTTATGTGCATGTAACCTTCATAAAACTTTATAAAGTATTGTTACTATATCCATTTTACATATAAGGAAACTGAGACACGTAAAAGAAAATTATTTGCATATATGCAAATACGAATAATTACATTCATTTACGCACTAACTGCTGGTAATTCATTTTAACTATTCATCGGTGGCATTCTTCTTGCTCAATCTTGGGCTAGACTCTAGTGGGGCTAGAAGACAAGAATAACATAGGATTCTTAATTCAAATAATTTATTCTAGTATGTTAGGCATAATATATAAACAGTGAGTAGGTCACATTCTTTGTGGTATTCATCCCATGTTAGAAAAAGTTCATAGAAAAGGTGAAATTTGACAGAGGATGTACAAAATTATCATTGATAATGTTTTTCATCTAAGTTTCCTTATTTATAAACCAAGATGGCTCTTCCTTATTTTGCTTACAGAAAAGGAGTTTAATATTTAAACCTGCAATAATTTAAAGAGCACTAGTCATTTGACAGTAAATTGTGTGCTGTCTTGGGATATGTTTTCTCTATTTGCCTTAATTAATTTATTTTTTTTAATATTCACTTTTTCATTTCTTTTCTCTCATCTCCCCACCTGCAGTATTTACCTCTTGAAGAAAGAGACTGTATTGAGGGGAAGTCATTGGTGTACTATAATACATACTACTAAGCTATGCCATTTGAGGGGAAGTCATTGGTGTACTATAATGCATACTACTAAGCTGTGCCATTGGAACTTGATAGAAATTGCTTTTTTGTTATTTGAACTATGATTTGATTTGATTTAAATACTGAATGTCTATTGGCAAATGATTCCAAGATGGATTATGTTATGACTCTTATTGATAATGGCAATCTGAGCTGTTAAACATTATGGAGTAGAGAATATAGAGGATCAGAGAGGAGAGTAAAGGCTTCTTTCATTTTGTCCCTTTTATTTTTCTAACTCTGCATTTCCATGAAATTTCAGGGAACCATCTCCACCTTTGATTATCGTTTGAAGCATTAACAGTGTTAAAATACCTGGGCTGGTCCTTTGTAGTGTTATTTTACTATGAGACCTTGTTATTTAGTATAATACCTCAGATGATGATATTGGGATGCATTTATGAGAAATGTTCAGGCTTGGAAAAAGTGTGACTTTGAGTTCTATTTCAGCGTGTGACTGTAGGTCTTGACACAAAACTTAAAGTTTTTGTCTCTCTGCAATGCATGCTACTTTACACATAAGGATGCTCAAATATTATATTGCTTGTTTCAAGTTAAAACGGAACTGAGCTCAGGATTTTCTTCCACATCACACCCCAACAAACCAAGCACAATCACACTCATGCATTTTTCTTCACCTTCTCTCATCTATTTATGATACTTCCATTCTCACAGTCACGCAGATGGGAAACCCCTGAGTCATCGTCAGTTCCCCACTTCCTTGTGCTCCCTAAGTGTAATCAGTCACTATGTCCTGTCAGGTCTAATTCTGAATCTCTGAATCGTCTCACATCTGTTCCTTCTGTCAGTTCTCACTCCCATCCTCATATTTCAGGCTCTCCTTTTTGCATGGAGTTGCATACCCCTTGGCCTTTTAGTTTTCTATTCCTTTGCCAGTATAACTCATCCCACCCAGCTTTGGTCAGAACAGCTGCCCTCTCTGAAGGCCTTTAGGCTCAATAGCCCATGCTTAAATTAAGCCCTGACAGCACAGCCCCTGATTGTCTTCTCTTTGACAGTGCTTGTCTAGTCTAATGTTTTACAAAACCACATTATTCCCTACTCATTGAAGATGGTTTTCCCTTCTTTTTCCACCCTGAGCTTTTGCCACTGTTTGTCTTAGTATCTAATTTTCTCACCCACTCCTCTTCCACCAATGATAATCCTACCTGTGGCTCAAGTCTCTGCTCCAAAACAATTTTCCCCAAAACTTACTTGACCACCCACCTCACCAAAATTTTTTCCTCCCTGAGCTTTGGTTATACCTGTCTTACCTAAAGCACACATCATGTTCTACCTCTTATTTATGTGTTTTTTAGATCTGCTGCAAGTTTATGAGTTCTATTTTAGTTGTCTATTATTTTCCTAATTCTTGTAAAAAAGAGTCAGTAGTTCTTAAGTGGGATTGGAGACCGGAATGAAACTACCTAGAGCGTGCTGGTGCTCTCACTCTCATGCTTGGTCTCTTTTTCTATTTCTCATTTAAATATTAAGTTTAGAGATTAAATTATACAGGGAAAGGCCCAGTGTTGTATAATCAGAACAAAAGAGGTTTTATTATTATTGACATGAACTTGATTTTTTCCTTTTCTTTCGACATTGGCATAGGGACTGTGACTATTTTCTTTTGAGAAAATTTCAGGTTGTACACCCAGCCTAGTAAATTATCAGTTAAAAGTAAATAAAGTAATCGGATGTGGTTACCAGAAGAGTGATGTTGCAGAATATACAACAAGAAAAATTACTACTTTCCATGTACTTTGTATTTTCTTCCAGACTGTCCTCAATGCTCACATATGGAGCACAGGGACTGATTTATGTTTTTCTTGCACATATTTTATGTCTACTCATTACACAAAACTTTGGGGAAATAAATTGTGTATAAATTTTAAGTATAAATATGAAGTTACTTACATAGTAAGCCATCTTGTGTACACTTTAAAAGATACTCTTTCTTAAATCTCATTTTTACCATATTACTGTCTGATTCAGAAATGTATTTTGGTTTGCTGTTGCAGGTCAAGCCTAAAATCCATTGTCTGGATTTCATGGCATTTCTGTATCTTTGTTAATTTCTATTATGTGTTTATCATACATGTCCACATGCTTTCAGTAACATATAATTTATAAAATATGTTAATTTTTATGTGTTGATTGATTATAAACTGGATTATGATCAATTATAAGTCTAGTTGATGATTTCAACAGCTGTAACCAGAATGTATTAAAGACAAGGAAACTGTTTTTTTAATTGAACACTGGATTTCTCTAATGTGTTTATATCAACCTGAGAAGAATGCAAAGAGGCTTAAAAAACATCTCACTATTCTGAAATGCAAAGTAATTCTTAGATGAAATGGAAGGAGATGCAGAAAAGGAAATAAGAAGTAAAAGTTGTGGATATGCCTGCAGGGACTCAAAGCTAATGTTAAGAGGTTGATCTTTGAAGGAATAGAAAACAAAAAAAACTGTACTGCTGGCGCTACCCTGTAATACATAAGGCTGTGTCTTTACCTTTTACAGAAGCAGCAAATGCACAGTCTTCTGAAAAAAATGTAGAAACCACAGTGATACTGATTTTTATCTGAAAATTTGTAACTTACAAGCCCTCACAATATTAAACCTTAATTTTTTTCCCCAGAGAAGAAGGCATTATTATATTATACTTTGTGTTTTGAGAAAACTGATGGTCAAACTGGTTACCAGTAAGTGATGGAGTTATTACTTAGACCTCTGATCCCAGGTGCTCTTTTTTATTTCATTGCATAGAAAGAAGCAGAACACTGTAAGTTGAGTCACATAAGTTGAGGTGGTAAACCTTCATGTCTATGTATCTATGTATGTGTGTATCTATCTATCTATCTATCTATCTATCTATCTATCATCTATCAATCATCATTATTGCCTATCTATCTATCTATAAGCTGATGAGAGTTGTATAAAAGAGAGGTCCAATATCCTCCCCTTCCCTATTCATTCACACTCCCACCCTCTTCCTCCTTTACGCAAACACTTTATACTCTACTAATGTAGATTATAGTTCACCAGCACTCAGTGATGTACATGAGTCAGACCATACTAGCTTAGGAGAATCAACTGGTAGATATTCAAAAAGTTTGCAATCTAGTTTAAATAGAGCTATTATTAAAAATTGAATTATGGCAGGGCATGATGGCTCATGCTTGTAATCCCAACTCTGGGAGGCCATGGCAAGAGAATTGCTTGAGCCCAGAAATTTGAGACTAGCCTGGGCAACATAGTGAGACCTCTGTCTCCGGAAAAATTAAAAATAAAACATTAGCCAGGCATAGTGGTGTGTGTCTATAGTCCCAGCTACTCAGAGGCTGTGGTGGATGGGTCACTTGAGCCCAGGAATTCAAGATTACAGTGGGCTATGATTGTACCACTGCACTGTAGCCTGGGTAACAGGCTGACACCCTGTCTAAAATAAAATAAAATAAAATAAAATAAGATAAAGTAAAGTAAAATAAAATAGATAAATTATATAAAATAAAGGTAAATGCTCAACTAACCACTTCCTAATTATTTTGATACATGTCACTGTCTGTGCTCTTGAGTTATGCACATCTATTATATATTATATCTTCATGGTGGAAATACTACACTACACATCTTTTACCAATGTGATGTTAAAGTGACATCATATTTAAGGTTTGAAATGTGTCTTAGGTGGGAGTATTTACACCATGGAAATTGGCAAGCCCTATAAAGCAGTAATTGTTACTTTTTCTGTTTTTATTTTTTGTTAAACAATTGTTAAACATTTATGAGCACACCACTGCAAACACACTCTGTTGATTCACTCCTTCCTGCCTTTGTAAATGTTCTCTCCCCTGCCTGGAATGCCTCTCACTCTGTCTGAGACACACATGTATATGTATGGACACACACACACACACACAAACACACACACACACACACACACACACCAGTAAACTCCTTTTAATCACTTTAACTGGTGTCATTCCTTTCCCAAAGGCTGTTTATGCCTTCCAGGCAGGGTTAGTCTGTGTACTTTATAGTAGTTCTATAGTTTGAATATGTTTACTTTAACATATGTCATTATTTATTACACTTAGAATTGCTAGATTTAGCAAATAAAAATACCAAGCCCCCAGTTAAGTTTAAATTTCAGATATAGTTAATATATTTTTCATAAAAATGTGTCTTATTCAATACTAGGGCGTAAGTATACTGAAAAATTATTTGTTCTACATCAGAAATTCAAACTTGACTGGATGTTGAGAAACAATAATTACTTTGGGTTTTGTTTTGTTTATTTAATGTTTCATCTTCTTATTAAGGAGATACTAGGTCTTTTCTCACAGTGTCCATATTGTCTAGCACAAAGAATGGCTCATAATGGGAAGCTTCTTTGTTTGTTTTAATAACATCTATACTGTGATTTCATCTTATTCCTCATTGTATCATTTCTAAATGTTTCTATTGGATGAAATCAGGAAAATGGAGATAGTGGAATTAGGACAACCAGATAGAAGGCTAAGGCAATAGGCCAATGAGTGACAGCAATGGGTGATCAAGAAACTGATGATGCCTAGTGGTGTGGAAAAGACCATGGCTTTTGAATAAGAATCTAATGTAGAAACAACTAGATGTCATCACTGGATGTAGATGTTAAATGAGGAGAAAATAGAAATAATTCTGAAATTTCTTATTTGGGCAGGAGAGTTGATGGCACCTTTAACTGAGAGAGAAACAAAACGTGTAGTTGATAAGAAGCAGTAAAAATAATTGAGGGATTTCATTTGGGATATCTTAAGTTGGATGTACTGTGATATGAAAAGTATTTATCCACCAGTGCAGCATCAGCACTGCCAATCAGAATGAATATCAATCAACTGGAATGGACAATAGCCTAAGGGTCCTGCTGTGTGAGAGTGCTTTCAACTCAGTAAAAATGTCCAATAGGGAATTATAACTAAGGGTCTGATACTCAGGGCAGAATTTGTGTCTGAAAATTTTGGAGTTCCTAACTTAAGGTGACACTGATGCTCAGGAAGTAGATGGCAGCATTTGCAGAGAATTTGGGGAAGAGGATAAATGATGGCGCCATAGAGAATACTAATATTTACAGGAAATACAGAAGTAAAAACAGTCAAAGAGAAAAATGCAGAGTGGTTAGATTTTTGTATATGGTAGAGGTGATGGATTATCTTGCTTTCATATCAAGCTCCTCCACGTTTTTTTGCTACATCAATTGTTATGTTAGAACTGATATTGTATAAACCTAGGGGCTTCTGTAAAATGTCATGTTAGTTCAGGCTGCTATTAAAAAATGCTTTTGACTAGGCAGCTTTAAAAGCAGACATTTATTTCTCATAGTTCTGGAGGCTGAAAGTCTGAGATCAGAGTGCTAGAATTGATTAAGTTCTGTCGAGGATCCTCATCTTGGTTTACAGATGGCTATCTTCTTACGGTGTCCTCACAGGCAGAGAGCAGAGATAGAAGAGGCAAACTCTCTTGGGTCTCCTCCTATAAGGGCATTAATCCCATTTGTGAGAGCTCTGCCTCATGACTTAACTCTCAAAAGTCCCACCTCCCAATACCATCCTACTGGGGATTAGACAACATACGAATTTTAGGAAGGTACAAACACTCAGTCCACAACTAATACCAAGCACCACAGATATCTAAAGTCTTGACCTTTTGTGCTATAATAAGACTACACTTGGTTGGACCTAGTAGTTGATGAGAAATACATAATATTATTATCACTCCAGGAGGGTCTTCTAGGATAGGAAACAAAGATATGTAGACTGGGAGGAAGGTGAACTTATTAGTCAAGCGGTTAAAGTTGACTGGCTGAGCAGACTTTCTGGTTTCATTTTGTGAGGAGAGAAGAAAGGGCTGGGAATAGAGAGTTGCTTGTGGTGTGTCATTGATTGTGTCCTTAGAGGGCTTTTGCTGTTGTCATATTTCTCAAACTTGATAATAGGAGCAATTTTGAGTTGATGAGAAAGCATTTGCATTTCAACAGTGAGTGTTGTTCTAGTTCTGTTACTCAAGGAGTTTCTAAGGAAAGTAAGACTGCCAAAGTCCATATGGTCTGGAAAAGAACACCATGCTCAAATATCTGTGGGTCAGCAGACTGCTAGAGTTTTGGGTTTTTTTTTTCCTTCCAATTCTGAAAGGATGCTTAATCATTTGTCCCATTATTGCAAATGTCACAATAATAATTATAAATGATTCTTTGCTTCCTATAGCAGCAAATCTAAATTCTTTCAGTTGACATCGAGATTCATGCTAGCCTGCTTGCAGTAACCAAGTTCTCATATCTAATTGCCCTCAAATTATACCACCAGCTTTACTGAGTCTGAATCCTGATTGCCACATGGGCTCATCATATTGTTTTCTATTGCCATTTCCTAATCTATCTTATTATTTTCCTTCAAAATTCCATCTAGTTTCTGCTTTGCCTATCCAAGTTCTTTGGGGTCCATGAGAACTAAAATCAAAATTCTAAATTCTTTACTCAGGAATTTTTTTAAAAAAGCATATACTCATTGAACTAGTAATCCAATTTCTGGAAATATTTCAAACAGAAATCAGATACCAGTATGTAATAATATATATATGAAACATATTTACTGTGATAAATTGGAAAAACATGAATGTCTACCAATAGGAAAATGGCCAAATAAATTATGGTATTGCCCTGCTGTAAAATTCTTTTTATTCTTTACAGCTGCTGAAAATAATTGAACATCATCAACTATCCAATGAGTGAACCTAGAGGGTTGTTAGAAGCAATGAATTAAACTATACAATTGTGACTGGCCCATAGCAAACTGTAATACAGACGAACCATTATTACAACTACTGGTAACATTATTTTTGTTATTAGAAAGCATAGGAACAATATATTTTTAAGTGAAGTAATTTCTGTGTTACCATCTATACATGGGGTCTAGTTAATACGACAATATCACATAAACAATTATTAAACAACTTGTTTAAAAAAAAGACATGGCTTTATAAAAGGTACACTAGCTCTCTGAGCAGCTGGATCGCCAACACCAGTTTGTAGCTAGCTCTTTAAAAATCCAATACCAAAGACTATTGCATAAAAAAATGACAGAAGTATGGAAGTATATGCACACCATTGGCAATAGTGGTGCATTGTACAAATGGGAAGCGAGAGGAGGGGATCATTCTATTAGAATGCTCTGCATTTCCTGGCCTGAGCCTGCTCTTTTAGCCCCACCTCAGGTCACACTAACCCTTGCTCAAAGTGTGCCAGGGACACATGGCTTTCGATCTCGGAGCTTGCTGCCCATCCTGTTAGGGACACCCACATCCCAGCTTTTCCCAGACTGCTTCTTCCCACTTCTCAGCCCCCAGGTCTCTCATGGAAGCCATCTCTGATTTTTGTATTAAAGTAGGCCCCTCTGGTATTCTCTACCATTGCTTCTATTCATTTAATTCCTACCTCCTCTTACAACCCCTATTTATGTTATGTGTTTATTTATATATTTACACATATAAATAATTACACATATAAACACATATAAAATTACACATATAAATAATTACACATATAAACACATATAAATATGTGTTTACACAGGTTCATTTGAATGTCACCCAGAATGACATAAATTCTACAAACTCCAGAAATGCTCCATAAGCTCCAGAAATCTTCACTAACAAAATCTCCCCTGTCCTTTGGAATGAAACACTGATATGTGCAGCTTATTTATAATGCATTTAATTGCATGGGTGAGGCTTCACTCACTATAGCGTTACCTGCATTGAAGTTTCGTTTTGCTCCAAAGGCATAATTTTATTTAAGATAAAGTCACATTTTATACTTAATATGTTTCATTAAATAATGAAAGATAATTAAATACATTTAATGAAGCCTTATAAGACAGTGGTCAGCTATTATTCATACAATATTATTTGAGAATAACACTATCAAAATGAAATAAAACCTGCAGTCTCTACAGTACCCTGCATGACCTGGCCTAAGCCTGCTCCACCAAGCCTCAGTAGGCCCAGAAGGGCCTAATTTAATACAGAAATCAGAGATGGCTTCCATGAGAGACCTGGGGGCTGAAAACTGAGGAGAAGCAGTCTGAGAAAAGCTGGAACAGGGGTATCCCTGACAGGATGCGCGGTAAGCTCCGGGATCACAAAGAACGTGTCCCTAGAATACTTTGAGTGAGGGTTAGTGTGACCTGGGGTGAGGCTGGAGGAGCAGGGTTAGGCCAAAGGTCATGCAGGACATGGTAGAGACTGGTGGGTTTCATTTCGAGTTTGACAGTGGTATTCTCAAATACTATCACCTATTGGTAATAGAAGACCGTAGTCTTATAAGGCTTCATGAAATATATTTTGAAACAAGAATACAGAATGCTGTCACATCTAAGAAGTCATATCTAACAATGCTTTAAAATATATTTATGCACATTATATTTTGGTCTCAAACTATATTTAAGGAAACAAAATGAATACAGGAAGATCAATGGTTTTTTTTATAAGGTCAAAATTACCAGCCTCAACTATATTCTGTTTATTTTATCTAGGACTCGCTTCACTAAGCCATACTGAAAAGAATATAGTAACCACTTTATTTTTATATATGCCTTCCTCTAAATTGCAGACTTTATTTTTGAAATTGCCTCTGTACTATATAAGTCACTGGTCTTTTTAATTAAAAACAAAACAGCAAAAAAAAAACTTTAGTTAAACAGCATTTTGTGTCAATTTCCCCAGAACATCTGAACATGTCTTTTAAAAATGCTGAATTCTATACTGTTTACTTTATCATTTCCTTGGCCATATTCTTTTTTAGTAGCACATACTAAAACCCAGATTTTTTCAGTATTTTTAGGTCCTACAAATGACTATATCTTCAACAGATATTCCCCAAATTGAGTGTAGTCTATTTAGTATTTATTTACTCATTGAACACAAGCACATGCTGTGTACAAATCACTAGGTTAAATATTAGGAAAGATATCAGACTGAATTCCTGCCTTCAAGGATATTCAGTCTCATAGCAGAATTTCAATGTAGCGCTCAAATGAAATGCAGAGTCAACTGCATGTTACCTTAACAGGGGAGAAATAAAGTACTCTAGCATAGAGACATCATAGATCTAGTGAGAGGTATAAATGCATTGTCATGGGAACTTACAGATTTAAAAAATTACTTGTATGTTAGCTCTTAAAATTATATAAAATAGGCCGAGCGTAAAGGTCAGGAGTTGGAAACCAGCCTGTCCAACATGGTCTCTACTAAAAATACAAAAAATTAGCCAGGTGTGATGGCAGGTGCCTCTAATCCTAGCTACTCAGGAGGCTGAGGCAGGAGAATTGCTTTAACCCGGGAGGCTAAGGTTGCAGTGAGCCAAGATCTCACCACTGCACTCCAGCCTGGGCAACAAGAGTGAAACTCTGTCTCGAAAAAAAAAAAAAAGTTATTATATAAAATAGAAATGTCAGGATTGTAGGGCTAAAAGAGGTTTAAAAGATTATCTAATCCAGTTCCCTTGCTTGAGACTAATGTCACTGAGGTTCAGAGAGGTCAGATATCCTGCCTAGTAGTACACAGGAAGTTCGGTTGGGGGTTTTTCAGACTGTCAGAGGTACTTGCTTCCACTGTAGTGGAGTCATTGGTGCCAATTTGCACTGCACCAGGAATGTTACTGTTCTGCATGACAGCCAAGGCTTATCCAGAGAATATAGTTTAATATTTTTTCTTCCTTCCTTCCTTCCTTCCTTCCTTCCTTTCTTTCTTTCTTTCTTTCTTTCTTTCTTTCTTTCTTTCTTTCTTTCTTTCTTTCTTTCTTTCTTTCCTTCTCTCCTTCTCTCTTTCTCTCTTTCATTCTTTCTTCTCTTTCTCCTTCCTTCCTTCTTCCTGTCTCTCTCTCTCTTTCTTTCTTTCTTTCTCTCTCTCTCTTTCTTTCTCTTCTCCTCTTCCTCCCCTCTTCCTCCTTCCCTTCATCCTCCTCCTTCTCCTCTTTCTCTTCTTCTTCTTCTTTTTTTTAAAACATGGTTTTACTCTGTTGCCCAGTCGGGAGTGCAATGGAGAGATCACAGCTCATTGCTCACTGCAGCCTGAACCTCCTGGGCTCAGGTGATCCTCCCATCTCAGCTTCCTGGGTAGCTGGGACTACAGGCATGCACCACCACACCGGGCTAAGTTTTTGTATCTTTTGTAGGGATGGGGTTTCACTGTGTTTCCTAGGCTGGCCTGGAATTCCTAGGCTTCAGCGGTCCACCTTCTTGGCCTCCCAAAGTTACAGGCGTGAGCCACCATGCCTGGCCTTTGCCTTTGTTTATTCTCAAATAATCACATTTCATTTTCAGAGAACTGCTAATTGGAATTTAAATGAGCAAATGCATTTTAATCAGGTTCTTTTTATCTAAACACATAGAAGACTGTTAAGGAGAAATTGGATTTAATAAAATCAGTTGAGATGTTGATTAGTTATAGGTAAAGCTGTTTCTTGATGTTCAGGTAGTTACAACACCAGAATGCTCTGTTAAGAGAGGTTTTTAAGACTCAGTCCCCATCATTTTAAAAAAGAGGAAGACAGACTGTTTTGCCTACAGTTCTCAGGCAGTAACAGGCCACAAGGTCTCTCAAGGCCCTTCTGTTCTGTGACTTTATTTAAATTTTGTTTTGTTTTCAGCACTATGAAGAGAGGGAAAGCTTCAGGTGAAATTTGTGCTGATTTCTGTTTGTTCTCATGCCCAAAGTTCATGACATGCAAAGCAGAAACATAAACAGAAACATTGCTATTTTGGTGTGATTGGCATCTTGACTTGGCATATTTTTGGTGTGATTGGCATCTTAAATTGTCCTTTTTTTTTTAATGGTAAGACTTCCTTGGTAGAAATTCATCCCAGAGTGAAAGGTCTCTGTTTCTTCTTCCTGTCTTTGGTACATAAGGACAAAACAACCGCAAACCTGAGAAGAAAGCAACAACAAACCAGCTGAGCATGTCCACTTGGAGCTTCCAAGTGGTGACAGCTCTGTGTGAGTTTGAACCTACATAAACCATTTTTATTCTTTTCTAGTTTTATAATTATTTTCAAATTATGAAGTTTATATAGTTTGATATATAGGGGATTCTATCTAGAATTCATATACGTAGTGGTAGGGGGATATTTCCTTATGATTTTTAAAACCGGAGTTCTTTCAGACATTATGGCTCAGATATGTGCACAATATATTTTCATTTCTATTAAATAGTCACAAACTGAAGATTTGTATATTATCATTGGTTAAATGAACAATATTTAAGCAATATTGATAGTCAGCATTCTCACTGTGATTTTTTTGAAGTGCTTTATTTTCTAAAAATAGATCTTTGAGTGACTACAATTCAAGAACATTATATTCTAAGTCAGTGAGAGTGGAAAATGATCAGTGACGGTTATAGTTTGTTTTATCAAGACAGCTTGTGGGAGATGGTAATGGGAATTCCCCTAGCTACTTTTGTTTATTTTTATCTCCCTTGTCATTTTCAATATGGAGGATTTATGTGGGGAATTTAGTGTTATTACTTTAAAATTGATCTTCAGAAAGATAAAGCAAAAATCATTTGTGGTTTGGCAAAACATTTTATTAGAGAAAGAGAGAAAATATTTCCAGCAAATACATGTAGTAGAAATCCTCTTTGCTTCTTTACCTTACCATATGTTGACAGGCCAGCTGTTGTTCAAATAATGGCAATGAAACTACTGGATAATTGTCATTGGAATGATAAGTGTGCCAATAGAAAGTACCTGCCCTCAAGAAGCATAAAACATAAGACACAGCATGGTATTGATATGAGCCATTTTAAGAACACTCTTTAGGCAAGTCATTTTGATAATATAATGGAGGCATTTTGTCATGCCCTAAATATAGTTTATTTATTGCTCACGGAGTCTCAATCTATTCCTGAGCCTTATCCAAATGGTATTTTTCTACTTAGCTGCCTCAGAATGCTTCACCTTGTCATAACTACCCAAAAGGATGTGTTAATATCACCAGCTATTCTTTTGAATAAAGGAAAATAAAGTGGCAGTCCAGTTTTGCCCGTGGAATGAAGATTTATTTTAAACATATTAAAATGGTGTTATAATTTCTCCTTTAAATTGTTTGTTGCCTTACAAACTTCTTTCTCTAAAGCTGAACCATGATACTAAATACCTGGGGAAGGAAAGGGCAGATATTCTGCTTAGAACACAAAGGCCATTGTTCTGGTTTTGCATCTCAAAGCCAACTCTTTTGTTCTAGTCTTCAGCAAAGAAACTATTTTGAAATATAGCCTTTGTTAGAAAGAAATAGATATTCTGAGTTATGTGAGATCTATTAACATATCAAGAAATAGGCCAGGATCACAGAATATTCTTCGTAGTATAGATCTAACACTATTTCTATCATAAAGGCTGAGCCATGTTTCTCTGGGAAAAAAAGACATGTGCTGTAGGGGAAGTCCACTGAGCCGCTTTTCAGGAATTATTTATAAAAAAGAGAAGATGAAGCAGAACTTTGAAAGCTGAGCTTATGTCTAAAATGCACAGTTCAAAACTAAAAGAAAATTCATTTAGAAATGACTTTCCAAATTCAAGTGTCAAATGTTAAGCTCATTCCTCAATCATTTCTGCCTCAGGCTATATTTTCTCTGTACTCTTGAGGACAAGTAAATTGTAAATCACTATCCCCTTTTACAGTGATACAGTATGAACCGAGGCAAGCTGTTCTGTCTCGGTTTTTGATTATTTTAATCTGTAATATGGTGTGTGTGTGTGTGTATGTGTGTGTGTGTGTGTGTCTGGGTGTGTCTGTCTGTTTGTATTTGGTGTGTGTGTGGGTGTGTGTATGTGTCCTAGATGATCCCTACTGTATTAATTTTCTTGGGCAGTCATAACAAAAGATCATAGAGTCAGTGGCTTAAACAACGTAAATCTATTTTCTCACAGTTCTGGATGCTAGAAGTCGAACATCAGTTTCTGGTGGGTTTTCTGGTAAGACCTCAGTTACTGGCTTGTAAATGGTGGACATCTTATTATGTCCTCACCTGGCCTTCCCTTGGTGCCTTGCTGCATGTAAAAGAAGAGAGCTTGAGCTCTCTGGTGTCTATCTATTCATGTTTTTTTGTAAGACAGAGTCTCACTTTGTCGCCAGGCTGGAGTGCAGTGACGTAATATCTGTGCACTGCAACCTTGGCCTCCCTGGTTCAAACAATTCTCCTGCCTCAGCATCTGGAGTAGCCGGGACTACAGGTGAGTGCCACCATGCCTGGATAATTTTTGTTATTTTAACAGAGATGAGATTTCATCATGTTGGCCTGGCTGGTCTCAAATTCCTGACTTCAGTGATCTGCCTGCCTCCCAAAGTGCTGGGATTACAGGCATAAGCCACCATGCCTGGCCATTTATTCTTACAAGGACACTAATCCTATCACACCAAGGTCTCATTTAACCTTAATTTACCCATCACTTTCTCAGAGGTCCCATCTCCAAGTATAGCCACACAAGAGGTTAGGACTTCATCATACAAAATTTGGAGAGCCTCAAACATTTAATGTATAACACCTTCAAACCTACATTTTTTAATTCAATGTATACCATGATGTTAAGTCAATTCTATTTTTATATAATCGAATTGGCTATAAATAGCATCTATGTTTAAGTTCAAAGCCTTATTAAAACCTTGCCTCCCTACTAATGCTAAGTGCTTGTGTTTTATACTTTACTTTTGCTCTTAGGTTTTTCAGCTTTATAACTAGCAGAATCAAACTTAGAATGGCTAAAGAGAATTTAATGGAGGGATTTGGGGGGATACCATCAGTACCTAAAGCTCTCTTTCCTCATCTGTATTTTATTCCTTTATCTTTCAACGGATGTTTTCTCTGCACTATTTATAAAGATTGTGGAAAATGACAAGCTCGTCCATGAGCCTACATTACCTCTCAGCCATACTACCGGTGATCACTTCACTGGTATCTATTGTCTTTCTACTGAGGGACTGTGAAAGTATAGATCAGGGGTTCTGCCTGGCACAGCCTCTGAATGGACAGAGGTGACAAAAACAAGGCAACACAACCTTGGAGACCCGTCATGCTGCTGGAGGGGCAATTCTTAGGGAAATAAAGGGAGTCTCACTGCAAAGCAACTTTATAATCTGCCCATTAAAATTGCACTGGATTTGATTAATGATACAAGTTTCAAATTAATAATGAAATTAATTTGTAGATTTTATAATTGATAGGTAATAACTAGTCAGATATAGTAGCTCCTCTATAATTATAAAGTTAAAGTCTGCATATGGAATGACAGATCAATTTTCATCAGTATGGTCTTAGTGAAATTTTGAATTTGTTTTGATAAATCACTTTTACCTTAAAGCAGTAACAGCATTTTTGTTTGAAACATTTCTTTGTGACTAGTCTGCACAGAATGTATAATATGAAGTAAATGAATTACTTTTGAAGGAAAGCAAAGTTCAGTTACATATAATTTTAGAATAGAGATAAAATAAACTTTTTTTTATTAATGAAGAACCCCATTACCTGCCCCTAAAATGATTAAACCTTAATATAAGTTTTCAAATTTACCTTCATTTTAGAATAAGAAGAAATAAAAATTAAGATAATATATTTATAAACTAGATGATACCTGTGTGCAGCAAGGTTTCTTTGAATACAGTATCAAAATTCCTGGTTATAGAAATTAAGCCAGCTAAAATTTAAAAGGAATGCAAAAGCCATAAAATAAAATGACCATTTAAAATATTTAATGAAGTGTGAACAAAGCTCATGTGCTTTAAATGGTTGTCCCTTTCATTAATTTCTTCTCTAAAGCCTAAACAATTAGGCTGAAATGTTAGAAATCATCACAAAATTTGAATAGCACTTTGGAGAATGAAGTGTTTTGAAGGAGGTGTTATTAAATAAGAACTGCAAACATGAAAATAATTTTATCTCATCACAGCAAGTTAGATGTGTGTTCTATATAGGATGTTAAAAAGAGAAAAGGGAAATTTTAATACAGTTACAGGCAACAGGAACCATTACAAATATGGATGTTCTTATAAGTGAAGCTGGCTAATACAAGCTCCTATTTTAGAAACTCAGAGTTTTTAAATGCTAAATGAAGTCGATAGGAAAATAAAATAGATAAAACATATCCAGGTGACTTTTTAAACCTATCTGTGTGTTTACAACTGTGCCACTCTATCCTATAGAAAAGCAAGTAAATTAGCTTGCTCTTTTTACAAACTTTGAATGGTGGAATAATATAAAAATGTATAAGAATTGATTTGTTCAAGTCCAGCATTACCAGTAAAAAAAAAATTGGCATCTAAAATGTTTAATGATTACTTGCAAAGATTAGAGCAGCTGCTCTCAGGGTAGGATCTGTGTCTCCTGCCACTGCTTCCGTTCTTTCAATTTGGTGTTATGCTTAGAATGTTTCTTAGCACTTGATTATTCAGGAACATTTACCTACTTTATGTGGATTTTCAATATTTTTGTTTCTAAAATTTAGAATATGAATTGTAATAGTCCTCAGTGGTCGAATCACTTATTTACTGCTCTCCCGGACGTGTGCATGGGTGGCTGACCCCTCCACTCTTCAGTTTCCTGTTTCCCTTGTTCAGAAGGAGCTTTCCTGGTGCCTTCATCTAGAGCAGTGCTAGAGCAGTGCTCCTTCTTGCTCTTCTTCCCCGTGCTGTACTGTTATTCCTTATGTTGCTCTTTGCTACTTTCACTGAATTGTGAATCCATTTGTTTATGGCACATCTCCTCCATTCCTCCAATGGCCCGGCGCGGTGGCTCACTCCTGTAATCCCAGCACTTAGGGAGGCCGAGGCGGGTGGATCACAAGGTCAAGAGATCGAAACCATCCTAGTCAACATGGTGAAACCCCGCCTCTACTAAAAATACAAAAATTAGCTGGGCATGGTGGTGTGTGCCTGTAATCCCAGCTACTCAGTAGGCTGAGGCAGGAGAATCGCCTGAACCCAGGAGGCGGAGGTTGCGGTGAGCCGAGATCGCGCCATTGCACTCCAGCCTGGGTAACAAGAGCGAAACTCCATCTCAAAAAAAAAAAAAAAAAAAAAAAAAAGAATATAAACTCCAACTCCAAGAGAGCAGGGAACTTTAATCTGTTTCCCACTCCCTCTTCAATCTTTAGAATAGTGCCTAGTAAATGGTCATTGCTCAATAAATCTTCGCTGAATAAAAGGCTAAATGAGTAAATCCATATCATCATTTATTTGAAATTACACACTTATCACGTCTATCTCTATGTTGATAGTTTTTAGAGTCTCTTTTTCTTTCGTATCTATTTTTGAATACTATATTGTGTTCATTAGTATTGCTTTAAAATATACTTTCATACGTAAAAAAAGTAAAGAGCAAAGAGCTCCTCATTTCATTGCTGTTTCGAATACATTTTGACTATTCTATATTTTTTCAGGATGAGCTTTAGAATAAGTCTGTCCGATTCCAATGAACCTGTTACTCATTAGACTAATGCTAAATTTCTAAATGAATATCCCTCTTTTAATATTGTCTGCCTTCTAATTCCAGATCAAGAATAGCATTATCCTTTTTCTCTTTTATCTTTATCTCTATTGAATGAGTTCTGTAGTTTTTTTATGTATCTTTTGCAATTCAAGTTAGGATACTTTTGTGATCTTTTTTCTACTTTTTAATAGGATTCTTTTTACAATATTTTTCCCTGACTATAGAAATATCTTTATTTTTAAATAAATCATAATTGATCACCAAATCAAAATCTAGTTTAAATACATAATTTTATTTCTGTTTTTTATTCTTTCAAGATAGACAATCATACACAATGTTGGTAACCTTACTTTCTCTTTTCTGAATTTTTAGATTTTTAATTTTATGTCCATATTGAAATACCTTGGAAAGGACTCACAGAACAATACTAAATACTAATGATGATGACGATGATCCTTGTTGATCCTTGTTTTGCTCCTGACTTGAATGAGAATGCTGCTGGCGTTACTAATACATGTAGCATACATAGTCCTGGCTGTTAGTTCATGAGATGGACAAAACATACACAGAGATTCATGAAAGATAAGGATATAAAATATTTATCTTTTGTTCTGCAGATTATGTATTCTGTGCTATCTTTGTAAGTTTTCCTTTCAGAATTATGTTGATTCTGCAAAATAAATTGGCAAGAATTCTAACCCCCTTGGATAGTTTTAACAGTATTTAAACACTGGCAGTTTGAAAATGGTCTGAATTTGGCATTTTGAGGTAAGGAGGTGTAATTCTTTGGTGACTAAAATTTTCCACCTTTAATGATGGTTAATGCACACTTCTTTTAAATTAAATGTTGATGTTTACTAGTGTGACATTAAGCAGGTAGGACATTACATGAATTTGCTACTTTTCATTAGTGGTGGGTTAATATGTCTTCAGTGAAGTATGTCCATCTTTTGTAGTCAGCGCGTATTTCCAGCCTATCTCTCTCATAATTGGATGTTGTTGTTGGTTTTTTTTTTTTTCATAATTTCTTCCAGTTCCTGTGTCATTTTACTGTTCTGAAAAAGGATAGTTCAATGCCAAATTCCATCATCTTATTATACTTTATATTTAAATACTCTCTAACAGGTAGTTCTCAAAATTTAAGGTATTAATCTGTTCATTATTTTTAGCATTGATAAACTTTTCATCTCTAATTTGTTCTTTTTATTCATTTTAATCACTTTCTGAGAATCTTTCTTGGATATCAGTATATGTGATATGATATATTAACATAAATATGATATCAATGAATCTTATATAATATCAATAAATCTTATAAATCAAGAGGAAAAAAAGTCCTGATTCACAAGTGATGCGAAAAGTTCTTGGGATATAATATAAAATAACAACCCAAATTTTCTCCTGTCGATTTATTTTTCATCAACTGAGTTCAAGATATAACAAATTTTCAAGTTACATAAATATATTCTTCAAGCATATGTAGTAGATTTATACTATCTTTGGAAAACAAATGACTAATAAGTTTATCACTTCTGATACTTAATATAAAGGTTGTTACTACATTTTTTCATTTTCAGTTTCTCTTCTCTACAGTCTTTTCTACAACCCACAATCACACTTCAAATTTACTCATCTTCAATAATCTTACCCTTTGCAAATAAACAAGTAAACAAGCCTTCCCCTAATGCATCTACCCCACTTTGACTGCTGCTCTATCTTCCTTCTCTTTTCTACCACACCTCATCAAAATGAGAGCCGCTTCTAAAGCCCTAAAGTTTGACTGCTTCTCTTGCCACTGCTTTCAAAGCTGCTCCCCTAGCCACAAATACGTTTCCAGTTACCAAATCTAATTGTTTCATGTTTATTGTCATGAGATTTCTTCAGCTTTGGACATTTGCTATTGTTGATAGTTCCATCTTTATGAAATTCTCTCTTTTCATTACTTTTATAGCTATTAACCTTCCCACATCCTCCTCAATAATCCTTCCCTCAAAGTCTTTTTCTGTGAAACTTCCTCTGCCCACTTCCCAAATGTTTTCTTTTACTACTATTATGTTGCACATACAGAGATATATTATGTTGTACATTCTGTCAACTAAATATTTCTGTTTTTGTAGTCTGTGGTCATCCTAAATTTAAAACACCTGTGCAAAATTCATACTCTCTGCTTCTAGTCACTGTTTCTCAATTCAATTAAGTTCATCTGTTTTACTCATTATCTGAAGCTGGATACAGCAGAGTTACCTGAAGGAAGAAAATTGATCTTCTTAGACTGCTGTACATGACCCTCCAGAGCCTGACCACACACTATATTTCTAGGCTTTCTGTCACCCCAGCCTCACTGCACATTCTTATCATGCTCATGCATGTCTTCATCCTCATGCATTCTTACACATCTCTATGTTTTACTTTGTTCTTCACCTGTCTTGAAATGTATTTCCCTTCTTCCACATATGAAAAAGTGTTACTTGCCGGGCGCGGTGGCTCAAGCCCGTAATCCCAGCACTTTGGGAGGCCGAGACGGGTGGATCACGAGGTCGAGAGATCGAGACCATCCTGGTCAACATGGTGAAACCCCGTCTCTACTAAAAATACAAAAAACTAGCTGGGCATGGTGGCGCGTGCCTGTAATCCCAGCTACTCAGGAGGCTGAGGCAGGAGAATTGCCTGAGCCCAGAAGGCGGAGGTTGCGGTGAGCCGAGATCGCGCCATTGCACTCCAGCCTGGGTAACAAGAGCAAAACTCCATCTCAAAAAAAAAAAAAAAAAAAAAGAAAAAGTGTTACTTAAACATTACATTGCTGTTCACATATAATCTCATCACCACAGTTGGCAATTTGTTCTCTGTGATCCACCATTCTTGGGCGTGTTGCCATTTTAAAATTAATTATATTCATATTTATTGTTAATGATACATTTTTCTCTCTTCTCCCTACACATCCTTGCACCATATACATCTGAATATGCTCTTCTTTAGGGAAGGAATCATATCTAAAGTGATTGTATTATATAAACAACAAAGTTTTGCTTAAAATAAGCAGAAAGAAGGATGGGGGAGGTACCCTTCTTTTATAAATAAAGCATTTATTCCTGTAGGTTAGTATAGTCTAAAACATTGACTAATCTAACACTGATTTTGATTGTATATTGTGTCAAACCCCACATATTATGGTTGTCTACAGCAGTAAAAATAGTTTTCTAGGGTGAAATTTTAGTGAATTTGTATTCCATGAGGTCTCTTGACTTTCAGTAATAAAGGGCATCCCTCTGATATTTGGGGTAGTGGAAGACTCTTACTCTGCTCAAATTGTGGTACAGAAGATTCCATAAAATACATAAGTAAATTAATTAATGAGGAGGATGAAGATATGAAAATCCTCAAAAGAACTTAAAAATGTTCATTTTATGTTCCTATCTCTAATATAAACTGTTCAAATGACTTAAAAAAGTCATTAAGTTAAAACTAAAAACATGGTAAGGGAGAAGTTTGTTAAAGTTTGCCACTGTGTTGGTAAGAAAGCCAAAGATGATATTTTCTGGCTCTCACCAGTCCATCTTGCTGCTAAATGCATGCTGAGTTATTACTTATAAAAAAGTTATAAATGATAGTAGGTTAAGAACATAAAGGAAAAAAAATGTCAAAAAATAGGAAGTTTCAGAATGTTTTAAAAAGTTTATTGAACTATCCTGAGAGCAGCTTTCACTAAGACTTCAAGAGGAGAAAAAGATGTTATTAGCAAAAAATTTACCAAGTTCTAAAATGTATAGAACATGAAAGGTGATGTAGCAGCCATGGCACCATTATTGTCAGACTTGGCAACAATACCCCAGAAGTCTGGGAAAGGGAAAAAAAAGATTCAAAATAGCATGCTAAAAATAAAATGTTTAAAAATACCTCAGTGGGACTGGAGGGAACAAAAGACCAAAGTTGCATGGGGTGGGAGTGCGCAGAAGCTGCCGTAGCGCTCCCATAAGCACATCATCCCAGGCAGGGAAGCATGCGTGGCAGCCTGAGAAGGTGGCAGTGACAAAGTCGGATTTCACTGAGCAAAGGCGAAAAGCCTGTGCATTCAGAAACAAGATCACTAGTGATGCCTGTGGAACCTGTGGAGCTGTGTGAACTGGGAAGTCAGGGCAGGATCAGGCAGGATGCATCAAAAATAGGATGGGGTGGGATGAGTAATGAGTAGATAAAGTTGAAAGTCAGAAGTACAGGAAAAAAATAGAACTCACCTGGAGTGCTGTTTACCCTTTCATCCAGTGAAATAAAATGGCTAAATCCCATATCAGAAATCCTATAAAGGAATAAAGACTCAGTGGAGTAATTGTCTTTTTACATAGCAGAACCTGTGTGTCTGAAGCTGCTAGTCTCCTTACTTCTGTTTCCATCTCCTGCACCAGCGGGGTCACAGGTGTGCTTTCTATCCTGAAATGAAACATCCATTTTTGTCTTTTCTCCACAGTGGTCAGCTTACACCGTGGCCAGATTATAAGAGAATTAACACAACTCAGCGGCTGAAGTAGGGTCAGACATGAGGGAGGACTCAAAATAACTCTTAAGGTGATTATGGGGGTGACTGTAATAGGTTGGGTGTAGAGGGAATGATCTCATCGACACCCTGATGTGCTTAGTGATCTCTTCATTTTCAGATCTTATGACCCTTTTCTTGCCTTAATTCTTCTTGAGGTTTCTGTAACACTTGACACCCCTTACCTAAACTTTCCCTTCCTGAAATGCTCTCCTTTGCTGTATTTCTTAGTATCAGATTTTAAGTTCCACAGGGCAGTGACCATGGCTGTCTTACTCCCTGCAGCACTGTTTGGCTGAGTGAATGAATACATGAATGAATGAGTGAGATTTCAGCCATCTTCCTATTCCTTTCTAATTTCACTGACACCTAGTTTTTAGTTTACTAAAGTTATCAGATTTAGCAAGCTATGGGTTTCTGAAAAAGAAAAAAATAAGAAAGTTATCAGACATACAGTTTTGCTTGCAGGTGTAAATGTGTGTGTGTGTGTGTGTGTGAGATAAGAATTTACCTGGACTCTCTGCCTGAATTATCCCAGCTCTATGACTATATCCAAAACGTATGTCTCCAACAAAAGTGGTCAAGTAATTAGCTCTATTTACTTACTGAATATAGCTGTGTACTTTTAATTAACTGTTCACAATGGTGGTTCTTTTTCTTCAATTCAATTTTAAGCAATTTGAGGAATGAGGCTACAGATCATCTTTCTTTTCTGATCAGTGAGTGTTTGCTGATTAATTAATTGCTGAGAAACAGGTTATTTATTTTAGCTTAAAACGTATTTAGTGGTTGAGAAATTGTATTTGTGTTCCCTTAAATTCAGGCAAGTAAATAGACTAGAACCATCATCAGGTACAGGGAAAGGCACTGACTTGCCTCTGTTATCATACTTCTGTAATTCAAGGGCCTCTTGTGCTGGTGCAGAAGACTGTTTTGAACAATATTTACTTACTTATTATTCAACTAAAAAAACATGTTGAATGGGTATTCTGAGCTTCAAACTAGAGATCAAGTAATGAATTCAATAGATTTGATTTCTGCTGACATAGGAAATGTAGATCAGTAGGAGGCAAAATATAATTCAGAAAACAAGTAAATTAGATATTTAAAAAATTTTAGTTTTCTCAATGTAACACAAGATATAGTAAATGGAAAGATTTATGTCTTAGTGAATTCAGGTTGCTATGGCAAATTATGTAGACTGATTGGCTACTAAACTACAGAAATTTATTTTTCACAGTTCTGGGGGCTGAAAGTCCAAGATAACGGTGCCAGCATGGTTGGGTTCTGGTGAGGGTTTACTTTCTGGTTTACAGATGGCCTTCTTGCTTTGCTCTCAAGTGGTGGAGAGCAGAGAGAGGAAGCAAGCTTTCTTGTTTACATTCTTACCATGGCATCAATTCCATTTATAAGGGCTGCACCCTCATGACCCAATTACCTCCCAGGGGCTCCACCTCATAATGCCATCATATTGGGGATTAATATTTCAACATATGAATGTTGCAGGGAACAGAAACATTCATTCCATTGCAACTTAGGGTTTTCAAGAAGCACCTGCTTAAGAAGATAACATTGAAGCTGAGACTTGAAGGATTAATAACTAGTCATTAAAAACAAATAACAGAAATGGAACTTGTGGGGGGAAAAAAAGCAACCTAGGTGTATGTTTTGAGTCATAGAAGATAAATTAATGCATGCTGGGACCTGATAGGACCTGAGAGGGCTCATGAAGAATGGTGCCACAAGTGAGGGTAGAGAGATGTACACAGCAAAGTTATAATAAAGCTGTTTGGCACTGGTAAAAAATCTAGATTGGATCCAAATGTGAGGTGACGCCTTTGAGACCTTTTAGCAAGAGATTCACATGACCTGAATTATGTCTTAGAAAAGACCACTCTGTTATATTTCTGGTATTATCAGCTCAGGCGGTAAATTAGAGTTGTTTGGGTTAAATTGTATGTTGAGAGCATTCATTTTGTGAAAGCATGTATTCCAAGGTTATTTGGTCTTAGGGAATGATTTACAAAGACATCAATGCATTTGGAATCAAGACACCTGTGTTTAAATGATGCCTCTCTCTATGTCTACGTAGGTGATGCTGTGCAAACCACTACTTTAGTTTTTGGTTTGTTAAACATTGCTAGGGTGGATTTTATCCCACTGAATCCTAAAATTCCTTCAAGCACTATAGTTATATAAATCTATTCACATATTAATGTGCCAATTACACATATATTGTGCCAAGTAGACCTATTTAGAGAATGCTCAGAAAATAGCCCCAATACTGCCTATGCCTATTTGGACACAACTAACAAATCCCTGAACACCAGTCTTTGCCCATAAATAAAAACAGCAATATAATTTATAAATGTTTTGTCATATAAGTATAGGATTTATAATTAAGAATATTTTTACTCTAATACTGACCAAATCCTTTTATTCACCAACCATCTTTTGAATGTCCAATGTGTATGTTAGCTGTGATAAAATGCCATGGTTGTGTAGAATAAGACAAAATATGTAACCCTTATAAGTACCTAGAGAAATGAAAAAGACTGACCTGTGAACACAGTATGATAATATACTGTGATTGTTTTGTGAAAGTATGGACTGAGTATTCTGAAAATCCACAAGAGAGGCAAGCAGTTCGCCTAAGGAGACAGCAATGACATTTATAAGGCTAGGTCTGTCATTTTACTTCTTGGCTCAATATCTCCTTCATTTCAAATGCTAGATTTAGGAAAGTTTAAACCCAGTAGTCTTCTTTTTAAATAACTTTCCTGATAAATAATCTACATAGTATAAAATTCACTATATTAAAGTGTGTAATTCACTGATTTTTAGTTTATTTACAGAGTTGTGCAATCTTCACCACTAGTAATTGCAGAATATTTTCATCACCCCCAAAAGAAAATCCATCCTTATTAGCAGTTGTTTACCATATATTCTACACCTAATCCCTGATAACCACTAATCTGCTTTCTGTCTCTATAGATTTGCTGAACCTAGCCATGATTCCATAAATGGAATCACACAATATATGGTATTTTATGCCTGACTTCTTCTTATCATGCTGTTAATACACTTAGTGTATTATCACACTGTAATTTATAAATTACCCTGTCTTGGGTATGTCTTAATTGACTTACAGTTCAGCATAGCTCAAGTGGACCCCAGGAAAATTATAATCATGGTGGAAGGGGAAGCAAACATGTCCTTCTTCACATAGCAGGAAGAAAAGTGAGTGCCAAGCTAAGGGGGAAGCCCCTTATAAAACCATCAGATCTTTTGAGAACTCACTATTAGAACAGCATGGCAGAAACCACCTTCATGATTCAGTTATTTCCATCTGGTCTCTCCCATGACATGTGGGAATTATGGGAACTACAATTCAAGATGAGATTTGGGTGGGGACACAGCCAGACCATATTATTTAGCATCATCTGTCAAGGTCCATCCTTGTTGTTGCATGGAGCATATATAAGTATTTCATTCTTTGTTATTGCTGGATAATATTTCATTACATGGATATAACACTTTTATTTATCGAGTCATCAGTTGTTGGACATTTGGTTTATTTTCATTTCTTGGCTATCATAAATAATGTTGCTATGAACATTCATGTATAGATTTTTGTGTAGGCATGTGTTTTCAATTTTTTTGGGACATATAAATAGTCACATGGTAACTCTATGTTTAACATTTTGTGGAACTGACAAACTGTTTTCCAAAGTGGCTGCATCATTTTATAGTCCCACAGGCTATGAATGAGGTTTCTAATTTCTTCACATCCTTGCCTTGTCATTATCCATCATCTTGATTTTAGCTGTGCTTGTGAGTATGAAGTGGTATCTCATTGTGGTTTTAATGTGTAGATCCCTAATGAATAATAAGGTCAAGCATTTTTTCATGTGTTTATTGGCCATGATATATTTCTTTGAAGAGATATCTAATCAAATTTTCTGCCTTTTTCTTTTCCTTCTCAGATTTTTATTAGGTTATTTTTCTTTTTATTATTGAATTAGATTGTTAATTGCTAGGGTATAGAAATCCAAGTTGAGTATCCCTTTTCCAAAATGTTTTGGACCAGAAGTGTTTTGCATTTTGCATTTTTTAAAATTTTAGAATATTTGCATATAAACAATGAGATACCTTGGGGATGGGATGAAAGTCTAAACATGAAATTCATTTATGTTTCATATACACATTATACACATAGCCTGAAGGTAATTTTACACAATATTTTAAATGCTTTTTGACATTAAATAAAGGTTTGTCTGCATTTCGACTGCAGCACATCACAAGAGATCATGTGTGTAATTTTCCACTGTGGCATTATGTTGGTGCTCATAACACTTTTGATTTTTGAGCATTTTGAATCTTGAATTGTTTGGATTAGGGATGTTTAACCTGTATAATTGATTCTTATATATTGATCTTGTATTCATCACTCTTGCTGAGCCTTTTTTATTATTAATCCTAACAAGTCATTTGTGGCCTGCTTAGAATTTTCTATATAGAATATCATGTCATCTGCAAATAGGAATAGTATTCTTTGCTGCTTTCCATCTTTTCTGGATACCTTTTATTTCTTTTTCTTGCCCAACTTCCCAGCCTACATTCTTTAGTACAGTTTTTTTTTAACAGAAGTGGTAAGAGCAGGGAACTTGGTCTTGTTAATGTCATAGGGGAAATAACTTAGTATTTCTCCACTAAGTACATTATTAGCTGCTTTTCATAGATGACATTTATCAAATTGAGAAAGTTATCTTCCATTTTAGTTTACTGATTATTTTTTCATGGAAGATTTGGGGTTGTTTCAAATGCTTAATCTGCATCTTTGGAATGACCATGTGGCTTTATCTTTTATTCTATGAATATGATGTATTATATTAATAACCTTTTGGATATTAAACCAACCTTGCATTACTATGATAAGTTATACTTGGTCCTGGTTTATATAATCTTTTTTATGTATTGCTGGATTTAGTTTGCGGGTAATTTGCTGATGATTTTTAATAAGGGATACTGGTCTGCAGTTTCTTTCTTGGATCATATCTTTGTCTTTTGATGTCAGGATAATATTCTTTTCCTACTGTTCAGTTCATTTATTTCTGTCCATGTCTTTATTATTGTCTTCCTTCTCTTTGCTTTCAGTTTAGTTTGCTCTTTTTTTTAATTCTTTCTACAAGCTATATCCTAGGCTTTTAGTTTTTACGGAAAGTTTGGTTCTGGGGCAGCTGGTTTTGAAGGCTATTTTAGACATAAGAAGAGAAGAATGGAATAGGGCAAGTGAAAATGGCATAAAGCATTCTTTTTTTTTTTTTTTTATCTGATTCAGTATATTTTCTTGAATAATTGCTCCTTGGATTGTTGGAAGCTTGTGGTTAATTTTAAAAGTTCTCAAAAAATTGATTTTGACCAATTTTGCCAGTGTTCTTATTGCTTTTATGGAAGATATAATTTTTGAAGGCGCTTATTTTTTATGCTGGAAGTGCTTTTTTTCTGTAGTGTTCTTTTAACTGTATTGGACAGAAAAAGAATTATCTACAATATTTTGAGGACACAGTTGTACATTTATGTGAACACAAAGTAGATGATGATATGATGTAGATGAGAATTTAAATTCCTTTCAGTGTCTATAATGAGGACAATAAAACATTTTGGATAGTCAGTTCATGAGCATGTGCCATTGACAGGGGACCCTGGCAATTTTTATACAGTGGGAATCCTGATTATCTTTACTCTAGTGAGGAAATGCTAATGTGTTAATGGATATAACTAAAATATTTGATATCATTGGCTGAGTTGAGTCCATTAAATCTTTAAAAGATTGCCTCTTGAGAAAAGTGCATATGCCAACACCCCGGGTAGGGTATACGCATGATGGCCCCTGCTATAGACATAGGCAAAGACAACATGTGTTCACTATAATTGATGTAACAGAACGTGCTGTCATCTCTTTCTGTTAATTTTTATTCTCCATTTTTATCCCTGCTCTTCTTAAATATTTATATATTTTGGTTTAGTTATTAATATTTAAATTTATTTTAATGGGAGCATGTTAAGGCTGAAATATATTGCCAGTGAAGACGGTGGTAATAATAATTTTTTTTTGTAAATAATACAAGTGATATTATGGTAGTTTGATAAAAACTACCCTTTGCTTCTTGAGATGGTATACAGTGCCTCTGTAGATGTGATTCTTTCCATTTTTCCAATTTGGATGTGAAAGAGCCGAAGTCTTTTATTTTAAATAAGAAATAATACACACAATGGAAAATTGACATTAAAAATACAGTAAGGTAAAAACATTAGCATGGTGGATGTACACAATGCATCATAATGGTGGCATTTGTTTATTTAAAAATATTTTAGAACATTAATTATGTATCAGAAACTGTCCTCAATTCTTGAGATACAGTAGTAAATAAGAAAGATACATTCTTTAAGGAAGAGTCATGAAAAATAGATGCAGTTTAATTTTAACACTTAAGGAGAAAATTTTCAAAATAAAATAGAATAGGGGCAGGGAGTATTGCTGTGACATATTGCAATAATATATAGGTGTCCAAAAAAGGACTTATTTAAAGTAACATTTCAGTAACAACTTGAAAGAATTGTATGTGATCCATTCTGGGCAGAAGAACATGCAAGTACAATATCCACAGAATGGAACTGTTCCTGGATCACTGGGGAGGCATGTGTGTGCCGGCAGCAGAATCAAGGCCCAAGAGGTTTCAAAATGGCAGATCATTATCAGCCAATGGAGGCACTTTGGATTCTGCTCTGTGTGAAGTAGGAAGACACCTTAAGAGTTTCGCCTGAGAAGTGACATGATCTGAGGTACATTTGAACTATATCACTGTAGCTGCTGGGATAAACATAACCTGTAAGAGTGCAGGCTAGAAACAATGATATCACTTGAGGGCTATTGAAGTAATATAGATGAGAGGCAATTACTTTGGTAAGGGTCGTAGCAGCCTAGGTTTTAAGTATTACTTGAATTCTAGATATATTTTGGAAGCAGAGTTGAAAGGATTTCCTGGCATATAAAATACGGGGTGTAAGAAAAAAATAGCCAAAAATAATTAGTTCTTTTGGTCTCAACAAACATAAAAATGGAATTTCCATTTACTGAGATGGGGAAGACTTTTAAAGGGACAGATTTACGTGTGTGTGTGTGTGTGTGTGTGTGTGTGTGTGTGTTTGTGTGTGTGCGTGTGTTGGTAGGGATGGTGTTGAGATATCAAGAGCTTGATTTTAGACAAGATAAATCTGAGGTGCCCATTCAACATCATAGATGGAGCTATAGAATAGGCATTTATATACACAAATCTAGAGTTTTAGGAAAATGTCTGAGCTGGATATATATACTGAGAGTTATCAGTAGACGATGTGATTTAAAGTCATGGGCTGGGAACATTACCAAGAGTAAGAGTATTGGGAGAAAATAGCAATGATCCCAGGTGTGAGCTGTGGAACATTTCTCCATTTAGATGCTGTAGAGAAGAGCAGGACATCCAGAGAGTGTAGTAACCTGGAATCCAAGTGAAGAGTGTCTCATGTAAGAGAATGTGCAAATTAGGATTGAGACTTGGCCATTTGGTTCAGCAATATAGAAATCATTGTTTGATTGAGCAGATATTCTCCCCCAAGAATGAAAAATTTTTAATTTCAATGAATTATGTGCCATATTTTAGACCATAGTACTCAACATTTTAATAGATGATAGGAAATATGCTGAGTTGAAATGCACAACCATAGCCATTAGGGAAGAAGGCCTCCACTGGCTCTTTAGATGACCTGCTTGATTAGATAAGAAAGTGGCTTGGAGGTGGCAGTGTGATTCCTGCCCTGTGTTGATGTACCATGAAGTTCTGCTAGAAGAAGTATAAACCTTATGGCTCTTACTGTATTTTTGTACTGAAAAATCCTTATGCAGTATTAATTCATGTTTGAGGTATGATAACTCCAAACCCATAGGATAAAAATATTTATGTGAATTTTAAATGGATCAGATTTGTAGGTGTTTGTGCAGGTATACACGTGCTCTCAGTATGGTATCGTTGGCCTTTAATTTAGAAGCTTATTTAGGCATTAAACTGTTGTTATATCTGAGATCCCTTTATAGATTGCAATCGATACAAACCTTGGTCAGCAAATGAGGTCACTAATATTTACTGTGTTCACTTGCCAGTATTCAAGTGAAGATCAGACAAGAAAATTAAAAGGAGAAAATTAGGTGACATTGTCATGTTATGAATAATATGTGACAATCTTTTCTTATATATAAAAACCTTTGCAGGTGTTATAGTGATCTCTGTAGTAAAACCTGTTTACATTTTTAGTTGAGGGAATTTGTGATAGAGATAATGCAAAACATAGACTAATCGAAATGTGAATTTATATTTTAGATTTTTATAATGTAATTTGAATGGCTGTAGACAATATTCTGGAAAATTATTTTATAATTTGACAAATTAATTATTTAATTAATCTGATTAAAGAACTAGGAAATTATTTAAATATATATTTCCCTTTCTTTGTTCTTCTTGGTTTCTGTGTTGAATCTTGACTCTGTGGGAGTGTGGGTGCTATGTCTTTGGTCGAAGATGAGAGTGATGGCATCTTATCAGTTTAGTTTTTGAAGTCTGGTAAATTGTAGTTTTTTCCCCACATAGGTATGTGAATTTACATGTATTTCCCACATTCTTGATTCTAATGTGGTGTTCACCATTGTCTTGTAAGATTCTTGGGGATTGGTGGTGTGTCATGTTTTACCAAGCTATACCAGATATTCATAACTCTGAGAACTGATGTAACATCACAAAGAGCTTACGCTTCAGAGGCAGAAAACTGGGGTTCAAATACTGCTGTCACTTCCATCACAAGTCACTCAACCTCTCGGAGCCTATTTTCTTATTTGAAAACAATTGTAATTATACTTATTTGGAAATAACGTATCAAAGTTAGTTCTATATATAGTCAATTCTTACTCTTCTTAATATAGCAGTCAATTAGTATTAATTAATAATTGCTACTAATATTACAATGATGCAAGTTAGTCCTACCTTCTTTGGAGTTACTGGAAATAATAAAGTGTCTGCATTCCAAATCGTTTTCAAATAGTCTGCACAATAGCCAGAGTAAACCTTTAAAATCACAGTTTTTCCTGCTTAAAATCCATTGGTGCTATCTTTCTGAAAACATCTTCAGTTGTTTGGATAGCCATGCTCTAAACCCAAGCCTTTGGCCCACTCAACCTCTTTGCACCATGTACCAGCAGTCCTTGACTTCCTTCTGCTGCCTCTTGTGCCAGAGTCTTCATGCCTCGAGGTCTTTACTACCTGCTAGGGGTCTTCTCACTCTCCTTCCTTGGCTACATCTATTGGTCAATTCCTGCTCTCCTTTTATTTCTCCTTGTACAGTGCACTTGATATTTCAGTGGTGTTTAATCGTTTGTAGCTGGAGAAGTCAGAAATGTTGGCCTACTCTTCCCATGAAATTCACAAAGAACAATAACACATGGCAAAGAACTACTGTCTCTTTAGTGGGCTAGTTCTGGGAACTCCCAAAGAATACTTTGGTGAAGCAAGTTGGAGAACATGGCTTAGATGGGATGAGAGTGTGAGTAGGATGCCCAGACTCCAACAAGGAATCTACTCAATTTACCCATATTTTTAAATGTAAGCATTCTTTTCTGAAACTAAAACCTGTTAGAGTACTAGCCACCCTTTTAATATGCTATTGCTCAGTACCTGCTCTATGTGATACTGTACTGATTACTGTATCTGTTTTCCTTTAATTCTGAGATATTCCATATCCATTTTCTAATTGAAGTTGTAGTGAATGTGATAGAATAGATGATTCAGTCTATTCTAATTTGGCTACATTCATTAAAACATGCCCACAGATAAATAAAAGTTTATTATCTTGCCCCATATTATGTCATAAAGAATTGGCTCACTTTAGATTGAAATTGTCTCTTAATTTTCCCTCCAAGAAGACATTATATGTGAGACCATAATTTTTAAAATAATAATCTTAATAAATATGTTTTCTTCTGTTGAAATTAAAGAGTTCACATGTTTATATTGAAGAAATTGTTGTTTAATGCAAATATACTAGAAGCTTTCAGAATGCTGTTATAGGGGCTTGGGTATTGACACTGACAGATGCTGATAAACAATACTTGCCAGTGATATACTTAATTTGGTATACAACAACTCTTTTTAAATGTTTATCAAATCTATACTATTTTCCATATGCTTGGAGGATATAAAGGTAAATATGATGTAGTCCCTTCCCTTTAGGTCCTTATCTAGATGAATAGATAAATCTCAGCGGCATGCGTGTTATATGTAAAACTTAAGCTCAGTATACCTGAAGCACGAAGAAAGAACACAGTGTCAGTTGGGGTTATATTTGTCTGAGAGTACTAATAACAACAGAATACCCCAGATAACAAGATCAAAATTTATTTTTCTCTCAGGTCCAACAAGGGTATAGTAGGAAGTGTATGGTGCCTCACCATGTTCAGAGCTCAGGCTTCTCTCCTGTCCTGTTACTCCTCTGTGTGTGGCTTTCATTCCCAAGCTCTCTCATGGTCCAGAGTGGCTGCTGGTATACAATTATGTCTGCATGGATCCATCAGAAAGCAGGAAGGGAAGAATGCAGAACTCAGCCTCACCTTTGAGGAATAAGTCCCAGAAATTGTACGTAGTACATTGGCATGTATCTCATTGACTAAAAAGTGGACCCATGGCCATACCTGTATATACTAAGAGTTTGGAAATACAAATTTTCTTCCAAGCAGTATTATCCTTAAGTAGAATGATAGGTTATCTTGCTAGGAAAGAGAGAAAGAATGCATATTGGGGACAACTAAGTATAATAAAATCTGACCCAGGTAAGAGTGAAACTGAAAAGAACTATCGAGTGTTAACAATAAATTAATAATATTAGTGTGTGATGTTTTGACTTGTAAGCTATATTGTTTTTCAAAAATATTTACAGAAAATTTATAGTTTAATTGAAAACTCGCTGTAACAAACTTGCAGCCATTGACAGCAAAACGTTTAAGTTGTTTGCACATAAAGGTGGAGAGTGCTGCAGGGGTATCTTAGCAGTTGTCCCAACAGGGTGGAGTCCCATGTTCCCCTTGTTCAAACTTGGACATTATCATTATTATCTTCCCCAAATTATTACATGTAAATTCTTACATGAAACTAAAAAAGCTTATAAGGAGAGTAGGTGATCCACCTTTCTAACATATTCTAATATATTAGGTACATTTACATTACATATTTGCTGTAGTATAGAAGAAAAAATATTCAGTACCCTAGTGTATTGTTGTTAACTTCAGGCAAAATACATACTGATGAGCTCATTAAACATTAAATAATTTGGTAATTAGTATCCTAAATGCTTTACATTGTGCAGAAAACCTTGGTGAATTGTTACCTACGTTTAAGAAGATTTTAGTCATGTTCAAAGAAATTGGTTTGAGATTTTTGGATAGTCTCTAAGTTCTTTATTGTTTTTTCCCATTTAAAATATTGGAACAGAGGCTGTCACTATCTGAAAATTTACTGTCAATCCCATTTTCTGGAACATATTAGGTGCAAATAAAGAGGAATACCTCTAATGAATGAATTCGAAAGCAGGAGGACACAATGGGGAGGAGACTGACTAGAAAGGCAGAGGCTTTTTTATAATCTATTCTTAATGTAATATGAATATTGAGAGATGGTTTTTGTATGTGACATTAAACACACACAAACAGATACACATAAATGTATAGATTTTAGTCCTTTCATTCCCTTACCTTTAACTGCTTACTCTTGCATCTATGGAAACAGTTGAGAATTGCAGGATATATATTTTTTTTTAAGGCGTAGCTCTACTTGGAGTGATTTTTGAATTATTTTGCTTTCTACAGAGAAATTCAACAAAGGAAAAAAAATGGTCATTTAATGTTAACTGGGAAGCTTTTCAATGTGATTTAAATTATTCAAATCATGCAAAAGACTCATTTATATTCTGAAAATGCAAGAAAAATATTGCTAAACGTTTGATTTGATAGCTAACATTTTAGGCCTAATTTATGATATAGAACAGTGTCATACTTATGTGTTTTAAATAAATAGCACAGTAGCTTTCCTATGTAATCAAAGTTTTTAACACACTTGGTAGCTTTAAACAATTCATAAGAAATTCCAATAAGTTAAATTATTATAATATTTTGTAGTTTTAGGGGTTTTTGTTGTTATTTTAAAGTGTCTAAAATTACTGTAAAGAAATCTAGATTTACACTATGTTTTCTACATGAAAATACGACCTTATTTGATAAAACTTTTTTTTCTAGTAAATGTTTTAGAAAATAAAGAAAAAAACTTTCAATAATTATTATGTTATTTGAGATATGGGAGAGATAGCCTTGTGATTTTTTTTATTTAAGACTTTTTCATTTTTATGCTGTTTGTAGCTAAGTCAAGAATTTCTTTGATTTGAATTAGACAGAATTGTTACATAGTATAGTTATACTATGCAGGTGTCCTGTTTGTATAAAATACTGAAACTAAATTTATTTCATGATGAATTTATATATATATGTGTATGTATGCATTTACTTCATAGAGATATTTAAATACATATACTTTAAATGGCCTAATAGCATTTAAGAAGAATCAATTCTTAAGCACATGATATGTTTCAGACACTATACTGAAAATTTTATGTAAGCTAACATGTTAGGTTGACTCCTTCAAAGATCATCTCCATTTTATAGATGAGAAGACTGTGCTTAATGAGGTGAAATTACTTGTCCCTTAACAAGGGTTTAGTGTCTCAAAAACTTATAACAAAAATCAGCCTATAAAACATGATTTTAATTTACTAATTAGCTTTAAAGGAAATCTATAGCTGAACGTGTAAAATTCCTTTTCTTGCTTCTCAAGCATTTCTCTTACTACGTCTCTCTTTCTGCCTACAACTTTTTTATTTTGTTTTTTAAATCTTTATTCCTTCTTGGCTTCTTCTTTCCTCATTGCAATGTATGCCTATCTTCTTCTGATTCCTAGGCTATCTCTGCAAATTCTCTTTTTTTCTCTTATTCTTGGAGTTTTCTCTAGCAAGATGCACACCTACTTCTTAATCTAATAGACTTGGACTTTATCAAAATTTACACATCATCTCTTAGTCTTAGTTTCTTCACATGTGAAATGGAGATGCTAATTCTGACCTCATAAGGTTATTATGAAGATTAAGTGAAATAATGAATATAAAGTTACTGACATATACAAGGCACTCAAATAATATTTGTTATTTTTATTGCTATTTGGCTCCCAGGATTTCACCTAATATCATTGTCAATATCTGTAGTCAGCAATGGGTTCTTTAAATTTTCTCACTTTTCAGAGGTTTGCAGATCCTCTCCACTTGATGATCACTAGGCTACACATAATATCTCCACCAGCTTTCAACTTAATAAAAATAAAATAACTTAAAGTCAAATGAAATACTTAGAAAGCCTACTCTATATCAAGCAACATATTGGGCACTGTTGCATATATTATCAATTTAAGTCTCATAGTACTTTTGTATTTTTCTGAATAGAGTAGTAATAAATTGAAATTTAAAAAGAGTGACGTGTCCAATGTCACATAAATCATGTATATTAGAGCAGAGATGTGAACTCAGGTTTCTTAAAAATCTGTGTTCTTCTTTTCTTTTCTTTTTCTTTTTTTTTTTTTTTTTTTCAGATGGCATCTCTCTTCTGCCCAACTTGGAGTGCAGTGGCACGATCTCATCTCACTGTAGCCTCTGCCTCCCAGGTTCAAGCCATTCTCCAGCCTCAGCCTCCTGAGTAGCTGGGATTACAGGTGCCTGTCACCATGCCCAACTAATTTTTGTAATTTTAGTAGAGACGGGGGTTTCACCATGTTGGCCAGTCTGGTCTTGAACTCCTGACCTCAAGTGATCTGCCTGTGTGGGCCTCCCAAAGTGCTGGGATACAGACAAAAACCACAGTGCCTGACCAAAATCTGTGGGTTTTTTTTTTTTTGCCACGTGCTCCTTACATTTGATTTAGACTTTTACAGACATTTGCTTCTTTGAGTTTGGTTCTTCCCAAGGATTCATCTTTATGATGGTGAGTAAGGCAGCTTCACACTCACATGTAGTGTGAAGAAGTAAAGAGACAAATTCACATTGGTGGTAGAGCTGAAATTTAAAAACAAGTTAATCCACTTCAGTGTCCTACCTCTGCTACTTCTCTAAAGTGAAGATAGTAGTTTGCAAAATATTTATGTATCTCTAGATAATACGCTATAATGTGATATAAGTAATATACCACACATCATTATTCTACCTATAATGGAATGTGTGTCAGTACTGCACAGAAGAGTAGTTACACTAATTTTCCAAAATAATATTTTGTCTAGTAGAACTCCCAGTTGAATTGATAGCTAGGACCTTTTTGTATTAGTTATCTATTGCTTCACTTGCATACATTACCCCTAAATGTAGTGTCTTCAAACAACTATACTCATTTCTTATATCTCATGACTTTTATAGGTCAGGAATTAGAGAAAAGTTTCTGTGAATGATTCAGGCTTAGATTCCTTCATGAGGTTGCAGATAGATGTCAGCTGGTTGTACAGTCAACTAAAGATTTGACTAGTGATGGGAGATTCACTTCCAAAGTGATTCACTGATATGACTGGCAACTTGATGCTAGAAAAGGTCATCATTCTGCAAATGGATCTCTACATGGAGCCACTTGTGTATCCTCACAAGATGGCAGCTAGCCTCCTCCAGAGCAAGAAATCCAAGAAATCAAGGCAGAAGCTGCAATGCCTTTATGATCCAGACTTAGAAATCGCATACTGTCACTTCATATGTTGTTAGCCTTATAGGACAGCCCTGTTTCAATGTAGAGAAGGCCTAGATAGAGCTTGAATATCACAGATATGAATTATCGATGGCTGTCTTGGAGGGTGGCTACCACATTTCAAGAAAAACAGCAACTTGTTATTATTTATTCAGCACAGAGAGGCAGTTCATTGTGTCTGAAAGAACACAGATATTGAGTCTGATAGCTCTACTTTCCACCTCAGATTTATCACATAGCAGCTAGTGGCCTATAGTGTATTATATCTGAATTCCCTTTTACAAAACTTTGGTGATTCTTTATTGTCAATTGAACAAAGTATATCCTTCGCCCATTTTTGAATGGGCTTGTTTTTTTCTTGCAGATCTGTTTTAGTTCTTTGTAGATTCTGGATATCAGCCCCTTGTCAGATGGGTAGACTGCAAAAATTTTTTCCCATTCTGTTGGTTGCCGATTCACTCTACTGACTGTTTCTTTGGCTGTGCAGAAGCTGTGGACTTTGATTAGGTCCCATTTGTCTATTTTGGCTTTTGTTGCCATTGCTTTTGGCATTTTGGTCATGAAGTCCTTGCCTACGCCTATGTCCTGAATGGTTTTGCCTAGATTTTCTTCTAGGGTTTTTATGGTGTTAGATCTGATGTTTAAGTCTTTAATCCATCTGGAGTTAATTTTGGTGTAAGGTGTCAGAAAGGGGTCCTGTTTCTGCTTTCTGCACATGGCTAGCCAGTTTTCCCAACACCATTTATTAAACAGGGAGTCCTTTCCCCATTGCTTGTTTTTGTCAGGTTTGTGAAGATTGGGTGGTTGTAGATATATTGTATTTCCTCTGAGGCCTCTGTTCTGTTCCATTGATCTATATCTCTGTTTTGGTACCAGTACTATGCTGTTTTGATTACTGTAGCCTTGTAATATAGTTTGAAGTCCGGTAGTGTGATGCCTCCTGCTTTGTTCTTTTTTGCTTAGAATTGACTTGGCTATGCGGGCTCTCTTTTGGTTCCATATGAAGTTTAAGGTGGTTTTTTCCAGTTCTGTGAAGAAGGTCATTGGTAGCTTGATGGGAATAACGTTGAATTTGTAAATTACTGTGGGCAGTAAGACATACAGAAGGCCAACAAAAATGAAAAAATGCTCATCATCACTGGTCATCAGAGAAATGCAAATCAAAACCACATTGAGATACCATCTCACACCAGTTAGAATGACAATCATTAAAAAAATTGGAGACAACAGATGCTGGAGAGGATGTGGAGAAATAGGAACACTTTTACACTGTTGGTGGGAGTGTAAATTAGTTCAGCCATTGTGGAAGACAGTGTGGCGATTCCTCAATGACCTAAAAATAGAAATCCCATTTGACCCAGCAATCCCATTACTGGGTATATATCCAAAGGATTATAAATCATTCTACTATAAGGACACATGCACACGAATGTTCATTGCAGCACTGTTTACAATAGCCAAGACCTGGAACCAACCCAAATGCCCATCAATGATAGACTGGATAGGGAAAATGTGGTACATATACACTATGGAATATTATGCAGCCATCAAAAACGATGAGTTCGTGTCCTTTGTAGGGACATGGAAGAACCTGGAAACCATCATTCTCAGCAAACTGACACAAGAGCAGAAAATCAAACACCACATGTTCTCACTCATAGGCGGGTGTTGAACAATGAGAACACATGGACACAGGAAGGGGAGCACTACACACTGGGGTCCATTGGGGGGAAATGGGGGAGAGATGGGGGGGTGGGGAGGTGGGAAGAGATAGCATGGGGAGAAATGACAGATACAGGTGAGGGGAAGGAAGGCAGCAAACCACACTGTCATGTGGGTACCTATGCAACAATCTTGCATGTCCTTCACATGTACCCCAAAACCTAAAATGCAATACAAAAAAAAGAAAAAAAAAGTATAAACACCATAGCCTGAAATTGTAGACTCAAAAATTTTGTCCCTAATATACTCTTCTCCCGACTTTTTTTTTTTCCAACTGTTCTTTTTGACTAGGGAAGAATCTACCAATTTGGAGTCCATGTGGGTTTTTGGAACTCTTAAAACCTCAGGAATTATTTAAAATAACATATATAGGAATGTATGTCCTTTGTTTCTAAAGAAATTTGCCCAGATATTCTATCATTTCTTTCTTCTAGGAACAACTCAAATGAAAAATTATACGTAAAACCTTATCTGATCAACAGCTAGAAAGATCATTTCCACCATCGCCTCACCCAACCCTTTAAAAAATTAAATACTATTTTGTGTTTACTATGTAGTGGCCCTTTTTGTATACTGCCTTCTATCACCATTTTATAAGTTCATTCTTTTAAAGCCCTTGAGGGCAAAAGTCATTTTTAAATTACTTTTGATTCTCCCAAGACTTTTGACTTTCTAATTCAAGTAAAATGTGTTAATATTAGAAAATTTAGAATTTACATAGAAATTTGGAATTTAGTATAGAAATCAGGTGGGAAAATCATATTCATCCATCATCTGCAGTTTAATCTCTAAATTCAATGAAAAATATGACGAACAATACATTAATGAATTTTAATCACATGTGTCTACAAATATGAATGATTTAAAATGTATTAATATATTTATTGGCCAATATATTTGGACAGGCAAGATTTTTTTATTATATACTGTGACTCTTGAATTTTCTATGCATTCTAAGACCAAATTGACATTCTTCTGGTTTATTGGCTGCTACACAAACTCTGTCTTACATCAGAAATATATGAACCCAGAGTCTGAGCCCAAGAGACCTGTGGTTCATTAGCCTGGAAGACTTGAATTGCCAAATAGGTCATGTGCCCCTGTGGCTGGGACATGCAAATTTTGCTTTTCTGAAGGGGCAACCACAAGAATGAGCTAACAAAATGATCAAGTTGACCACATCTCTACCACAAGAACTCTGAAAAATTAATATGACATATATAACAGGGACTTATTGGGAATACCCTTAGAGAATGTAAATAATATATATCAAAGCAGGTTTATTATTTGCTGATAACAATCTAATCTTTTTACATGACCTGAAAAATTTTGGAAATGAACTAACAACACTGCACTTAGGAAGGTACACTTGCCTCTCTCTTCATTAAAAACAGCCATAAGAAATTTCCTTGGTCTCAGCCTCTTTCATAGATAGCTTCTTACTGCCGTAAAGTTATCACATGAGACTATATCCCATGTCCTAATGAATCCAATAACAACAGTTTCAATTTTTGTGGATTTTTTCTGGACATATAGGAGAAATTAGAAACTCAAGGATTATCAGATTTACTTTGCATCATTTAGATTTTGGATACTTATCTAACAGATGTTCATGATAGCATCAACAATAATAGCCTCGATTTTTGTCTCTTGCTATGCTTTTGAGGATTAAGTACATTGGAGGCATCCATTTTCATTTCCATGTATATTTATTTTTGCTCAGTAAGAACAGTATGCAAAATCACTTATCTTTAGAATTCAGATTAAAGAAAAGCTGAATCAAATCGGTATGTACCAGGTTGTATAGGCTATCAAATTATTATTAAATGGAGGAAAACATATTATGAATTCTGACTGGTTGCGTCAAGTACAATGATTATTTGATTTAACCAAGCAGTCAACAATAACTGATCTTACGTAGTCATGCAATATTAATTTAGTAAAAAGAGTCATGTGGCCTAGTGCAATTCTTAATCTTTTGGTCATAATATTTCTAATGACATAACATTTCTAAAAGAATATCTCATAAGAAATAAATATTTAGATATGTTTGTTAAACTATTAAATGTATTGACCTAAGAAGACTATGTAAATATTTGGTTACTATAACTTAACTATGTGGATATTTCTTGTAAATGTTTTATTTTAATATCTGTACCAACCTAAAAATTTGAAAATCTATTTTGTGGTGTGAAATTTCATATGAATTTGGAAATCTACAATCAGCCAGATAAGCCAACAATGGAAGCTGAGTAATGTTTGATAGTCTTGTCCTAAATCAATACCATTTTCAACATGATGGAAACTGAAATGCTTCCTTTTTCAGCTTCTGCAATATCACATTGGTGATGAGTCAACACACCTTTGTACCAAATTCCCTGCTAAAAAGGCAAGCGAAAGCATAGGTCTCTTTCAGTTATTTTAGCTGAATTTCTTTAGATTAAAATAGGATATTCCTTAAAATATTTTAGAGACTAAAAGTACTCAGAAGTATTTAGAATACATATTTCTTTTACCAGACATACAGACTCTTAAAATCATCTGGATGCTGAAAGAAAAGTTTGTGTAAAAAATGGAGATTCAATAAACATACATGTATTGTGCACCTTCTGTGTGCTCATCTTTCCTTTACATTCTGCAGAAGCAGTTAAACACTGTCTTTATTTATAGTCAGAAATGTGCCATGGTGGTATTGAAAAAGATGAATAATGAAGTTTTTAGACTACTATCTTCTCATATCTGACATTAAAGTTTTTATTGAAGCTTAAAGAGTTTTCTTGGAAACCACAGTTCATGTAAAGAGGGAATATGGAAAAGAGTTTCTCTTGGAAACACTTTTTAAGCTTCAATAAACAAAATCCAAGAGGAATTTTTGCTTTATTTGATGTGGCTTGATCCTGTCACCTCTGTTTCTGCATTTTACATACAAAAGTCTCAAAAAACTATTGAGGTTTCTGGTCCAATGCAGCAAAAATTTGGATCAAATACAGAAAAAATACTTTTATGATTTTTCATAAGTTAGATAAATAGCTCTCCATATAATTTTCATGTTAAGTTATAAACAACAGTTTCTACATACTGTAGTCTAAATGTGTCTCCTGCCTAATTTATATGTTGAGACTTCATTGCCACTGAAAGAGGTTGGATCTTTAGGAGGTATTTAAGTCATGAGGAATTAGGGCCATTATAAAAAAGGTTGAATGGAGGTGCCTTGCCCCTCTCCCATGTGAGGACACAGTAAGAAGGTGCCATCCAGAAGGAACAGGGCCCTCACCAGACACTCAATCTGTTGCCATCATGGTATTGGACTTCCTAGCCTCTAGAACTGTGAGAAATAAATGTCTGTTGTTTATAAATTATCAAGTCTAGAATATTTTGTTATAGAACCCTGAACAGGCTAAGACTTTCTGCAAGATAGCATGAAAAATCTTTGAAGTGGTGAGATGAAGGTGAGAGGTGGAGGGATACCAAAACATCTGTCCCATATGCTCAGACACTCTAGTTCCTGGCTTTTATTGTCTCCAAAATTAAGATATTAAGCAATTCCAAGCATGTAACTAATCTAAGTTACTGCTGTTATATCTGTTGACTGATGTCATACTTAGGCAAAGCAGGTAGATACATCAATTAACATTGTCACATAAAAAGAGAACATGTGACTGAATGGGAACTAGAAGTGATATATTTCAAAGAAGGGATAAGATGCATGTAGAGAACAATCTAGATATGATTTGGCCTCAAGAAGTTACATGCAAGTAAGGACCTCAGATGCCAAAGGGAGACTAAAGGAAATCAAGGTCAAAAATTTATTCAAGGCCAGACCATGTCATAGATATGAATGTTTTTTAATTTCAAGATAAGGACCAGTGCTTTTCTATCTTTAATGAACATACAAATCACCTTAGGGTTCTAGCTAAAATGGAGGTTTTAATTCATTAGCATGTGGTGGTGCCTAAGATTCTGTATGTCTAACAAGCCTCAGGTAATGCGATGCTGTGGGCCTTTGGACTACATTTTGATGTGGCTATTGGTTGCTAAAATTATTTTACTTGATTCAGATAGACTTTCCCCTCTATTAGTTATGATAGAGACTTTATAATTTTAGCAGAATATACTTTTGACCTTTCATTTTTACTTAAGCTGTTATCCTGTTAGTGCTATCATAATAGATGTTTGAAACTAATATATTAAAACATAATGAAAGCTAGCTATGTTATGTTAATATTTATAATTGCAATGACATTTTTCACAGTTTTTTGCATTAATTTGCCGTGTCATAGACCACTATTTATTTCTATGATTATAAAATATTGTGAATTTTAAAAGATATACCACAAAATTACATTTTAATTATTACAAATTTGAGATTTAGTTTTTAAATTTAATTTTTAATGTTATATTCACTTTTCTAAAATCTTAAATGATGTAAAGAAATCTTTGAATTCAAAATCCATGTGATCTTTTTAAACAACACAATTATGCCATATAAATAGAAAAGCAAAATTTAAGAAACATTACTTTCAATTGCTAACTTTTATTTCCATTCTTATTTTCACCAAAATAGGTCACAGGTAAAAGCAATATTTAGTTCAAACTCTTCTTTGTTTTACTGTTCTATTGTTAGTAAAGGAGGCGCACAAAGTGAAGAGCACAGAAGCAGTTGAAATATTGTTTGGATTTTTAACTTTGATTCTATTATTTGTCTACTGTCCCTTTCTAAAGAATCTCGCGTGAAGGCTTTGAGGTCTTCTTGTTGGAATAAAAGCAAATAAGTAAAATAAATACAACACATGACATGACAATTTTTAACATTATATATTTTGATTATGAAACTCTTTTTCAAACCTTTAGTTTATCTGTGACCACTCCCATGTGACCAAAGATTACACAGATGCTCATAAATAGCAATAAGAACAAACTATAAGATGACAGCTTGAAGCTACATTAAAAGAAGTGCTAAAAGAAGAGATATCACCTCTGATTTTCTGTCTGAAGGAAGTGTGGGGATTTTAGTTCCACCACTTCCTGTATATATTTAGCAGTGTATAAATGATTAAACAATACTTCTGTCAGAGCCCCTACCCCATTCTTTATTATCTCAACTCATCCACCCAAGAAAGCATTTCATTTATAGCTTAGAATAGCAGTTTATAGTTGAATATAATTTTCCAGTGATTCCAAATAAGGAAGTGTTATTCTTGCAACTGGGATTAAAAATATAGAAAATGTTTCTCAATATAGGAAAGTAATTATAGAACTCAGATTCTCTTGAATTGATGTAAACTAAAATCTGGGGGAAATAGTTGGATAGGAAAAAATTTCATATGGGTAAACACTCAGGAAGCAATAAAAACAAACCTACAGCATTATGGTCCAGCTTCTGAAGTATGTGGTGGTTAATGCCAGGCAGAGGTAAAAGCTTTTCTGAATGTCAGCATGATTCATTTGTGGTGAAATCCTGAAATCTTTACATTTCAACATATATTTATTTCTATTTAGCTATTTATTTATTACTCAAATACCTATTACTTGAATATTTATTAAATGCACAGCAATATGCTCTGTGTTATTAAGGGTGAGAAAAAGCAGAGTAGAAGTGAAAGGTTTTGCCTTTGAACCTGTAATAATAGAGATGGAAAGAATTAATAGATATACATAAAATAATTAGAATGCATATGTAAATGTTTGATAATATAATGATAAGTATTGGCTTTAAGAGGAAATAGTGAGGAATATATTCAAGGAAATCTTCTTGCAGAAGGTCATACTGAAGACCAATGATGCGTGTGTATTGGAGGAAAGGAAGGAATGCAGGGTCTAGAGAACATAAGCAAAGTTCTATAGGAGAGAGTGAGAGGTATGTGTGTGTAGGGGTATGTGTTTGTGGGGAGGTATATATGCATGGTGTGTGCATTGTGAGGGTATTTCCATATGGCCTTAGAAACAACAGATCACCCAGAATTAAACAGAAAGAATGGAATGTATGAGAGGACTAAAAATACAGCATAGAACTGATTCGTTGTCAGTTAGAAGTACTGTCTTCCTCAGTTGTTTCATGTGTGAATTTCCAGACTCCTCAAATAGACATTAGCTTCCTGGAGCTCTCTCTGCAGTACTCACATTATACTGATATATATGGGTTTAGAGTTTGGCTTGTCCTAAGGAACTGGGCTCTTTGATTTTAGCTGGAAATGAATGGTATCTGGGAGAGAAGACAGGATACCCCTGGCACATCATGGATTTACATTTATTCATGAGGGTTTGTTTAAGAGGAGTTCTGTTTGTATACGTCCTCTGTAAATAAAAATGCTGTATTGAGTTTCAATCAGATTTCACTGTGACTCCTTAAGAAGAAATACAGAATTTTAAAAAATAAAATGAATAAATTCACAATAGGAAGCAGCAGACCATGGGAGAATGGCATCTGAATAAAAGATCTTGTGTCTCAAATTCTATGATCTATATGTCTGATTATTTCTATCCTCTATCTCACATGACCACTTATATTATCATGCATTCATTCAGAAGGATCTATGTGCCCTATGAGTGTCACAACTCCTATTCTCAAATAGCATTTGCTTTGTAGGGGAAACAGACATATTGACACAAAACTCAATCTAATAAGACACTAGCTATGTGGGAGCACTGACGGGTATATAAAAAGTACCAGGGAGTTCTAAAGAAGAAATAACTAGCCAGGCCTGCAGGGATTTGTGCAGATGGGATGACAAAAGACTGAGAAAAATTTGCAGAGGAGGGACACTGGAATTGGGCCCTAAAAGATAAGTAGACATTTTTCAGGAAGTGCCAAAGAAAATGAACATAGCAGACTTGCCTGACCCTCCCTTTTCTTTGTAACTTGCTGTTGCTTTTTCCAGAATTCATCTCTGTATTTCTTTTTTCACCTTAGATCTACAGCTTAAAAATTAAAAAAATCACAGCTGCCTCATTACCTTCTATTCACTAACCATCCAAATTAAAACCCTCTTGACAAGTTGTATGTTACAGTGTGCTGACCTCAGTGGCAGCCTAGGGCTATGCATGGGCATCTTGCTCTTATTCCACCAAATAAGCTCCTGCCTATTTCTTGTCCTACCCTGGGCATGTAAGTGTTTTATGTTAATTATCTAATTAACTATCATTTACATTTATATTTACCACATCATGTACCTCTCAAAAACAAATTTTACTGGTCATGTCTTACCTCCAAAATTGCCAAATGTTCTTTTTTGTTGTTTGGCATGAGCATTCCTTTCTACTAGTGTAATAGTGATTAAAAGAAAAAAAAAAACCATTAGGAAATTAAAGAACAACAATTCTCAGAGAGTTGGTTTTTAGAAAAATATTTTAAAAAAAATATTTTACTGCCCATAGCATGTTCAAATAGTAACCAGAAATACAATTTAGTCTTTCTCTATATAACTGATAATTTGCTGTTGGGTAGGCATGGATGTCTATAAAATGAGGAAAAGTAAATGATACCTTAGACTGGCATTTCTCAGCTGCGTGCTCAGTGGTTCATAAGTTCCAATTATTTTATTTTGGTTTTGTGTTACCTTAAATAAGTGATTCATTTACTAGAAAAATTGCCAGAAAAACATTACAAGTGCCCAGTAAAATTTAAATTTCAGATAAACAATGAATGATTTTTATTACATCCCTAAAACTTTTAGTATGGGAGATACTTGTCTCTTATTTAGCAATGTCCCTTAATAGGACATACTAAGAAGTTATTCTTTGTTTATTCAAAAGTCAAATTTAACTGGTGTCCTCTATATTTTTTTGCTAAATCTGTCAATTTCACTTAATAATAAAAAGCAATTTTCTCCTTTGTAAGGATGATTCACAAATACAAGGTATTTCCATGGTACAAGACCAGAGTTTTTTGAATCAGTGTTTCTCAGACTGGGCAACTATGGAAATGTGTTTTGCGGCTCTCAGGAATTATGTTTTACTGGAACAGGAGTGGTGCTCCATACGCTGGCTTTTAAAACTCCCTTTTTAAAGTGGCAAACTGTAAAATTATGGAATTGCTTCTTCATTATCTGAGTCATTATCAAGGAGGCAGAACAAATATCAAGAGACAACAGAATCCCAGGAATTTGGAGCTGCAAGAAATATTAAAGGTCACTTTGTCTAAGTAATTTTTATTATCACTAAGAAAGCCACAGCTTCTGATGTTAAGTGACTTATTAACGATTTAATAAGCTGAGACTGATCCCAAGTCTCCCAGCTCTCTGTCTGATGCTATACAGGTATGTAAATAGTATGTAAATATTTTAAAAAGTATGCTCATATTTACATATGAGCTTAATTGCATAATTAAGATGCCTAAATTTTTGGTAATTTAAATGAGCAAATTAATTGAATACAAGAACTTTGAAATGCTTCTGTTTGGACATTATAAACCATAATAACAATCTCCAATAGCACTAATTGTTTACTATACACAACTAGTTATCCATTCTCTGTTGTTAAGAGCTGGGAGCCATACTGCTTAGTTTAAATCCTTGCCGTACCACCAACTGACTATGTTACTTTGGGCAAGTGACTTCTCTGTAGCTTCTCCTAAATGTCTTTATCTGTAGAAAGGGATTATGGTAATGATAGCTACATCAAAGACTGTAGTAAGAATTTATGAGGATCTCTGTAAAGAATTTCTAAGAATGCCTCAAACTGGTAAGGGTCTAATAAGAGTTACCTATTATTATCTTGTTATTCTTCTTGGTGTTATCAGTATATCAGATACCTACAAATAGTGAGGTCTGATTATTTCCCAACCTTTATCAGAGTAAATGTGATTAAGAACGTGATAAAAAGCTGTAATTTAGATACAGATTTTTAGTAATTTTATGGAAGACTCAAGGGCATAACATTCAATGTTTTGTAAGATTGGTGCTTTAATGTTTGAAAAGGGCAGTAGACCTTCTCCTTTAGTTTAGCAACCAAAGACAAATATCCCAGTTTCTGTCCTCCTGCCTTCAGTGATACCATGTCTGAGATTCAGCCCCAATTTCTCCTTTCTTCTTTTTAAGATTAATTAGAAAAATGTGCCCACAGTAGAAAAGTATTTGAATTTGTGAATTTATGCAATTCTTTCAGTGACTCAGGAAAATCTGTTATGTTAAGCTTCAGGTTCCCTTAGTGACTTCCCAAGAGGCTCAATTATTCACTCATGGGAAGAAGAGGAAGAGTAGTTTCCCACTTCAGTTCTGTTAATTCCAATTAGAGGTTCATAACAAGCAAAGTTTGGGATATGTTCCCAAATTTAGTGGCTGTAGTGTGTTAAATGCTGGAAGAGTCACAGGGGAAAATGATGTATTTATCTCAGTAATACTTAGGGGCAGACAAGACCAAGTAATATTTTTGAATAGAAAGGTCTTTTTTAAAAAAGTAATAATTTACATGCTTTAAATTTAACTAAATAAGTAGGTAGCTGTTGTATTGTTATTTGGTGGATTCAAATCCATTATAATACTCTGTAAGGCAAAGAAGAGCTGCATTTTTTTTCCTGAAATACTCAAATTCGTAAAATTCTGCCAACAGTTTATGGCAACATGATCCAGATCGATTTCCTTTATGTTGGTGTTAGCATGGCTGTGGCCAAGAGTGAATCATTGTGTATTCCTGGTCCTTTGTGAGATCTAGAAAGACCTATTACTTATTGTTCTTTTAAGAGCTAGAATTTAGTTAAGGAGTTTCTTAGTTTTCCAAAGCTGTAGATAAGAAGAAGTCAAATGTAATACAGAAAGACAAGAAACTCCTGGTTTGCAGTAATGTCAGGAATATCTGCTATGGAAAATCGTACCCATTCGTTTGTTCACAGATCTGTTTGTTTGTGTATTCATGCATTCCCTGCACTTATCTATTCAATCATTTGTGCCCAAAAACTCTTCAAGGCATAGGAGATACAAAGACAAGTAAGTATAGTTTCTGTACTCAAAGCAGCTGTTTGAAACTTATACTAAAGCCTACAAAGTAAACAGATCTCCTTTTAGCCTGTGTTCTATAAGTCTGGCTCTAAAACAAATCCAATAAACTCTTAGAAAATATTTTCACTTAATAACTGAGCCTGTAAGAAAATGATAATCTCCATATTAGCAGCAACTACATATTTAACACTATATCCTCACTGTGCATGAGATATAGTAGGTAAATAGTTGTTTAAAGAATGGAGCAATAACTGGATATATTCTTCAAAAAGCTTTGTGCTTTTTAGGTTTAAACTGAAGCCATCTATAGAGCTGTTATAAGTTTTCACTCATATGAAGAGTTGTTCTCCAGTTAGAAATGAAAGTGGGCAACTTGGGAATTTTTAATGCTATAGTGGAAGGTATAACCTCCACTTTGCTTTTAGATCAATCAGTAAATCTTAACCTGAACTTTCTCCTAGCAACCAGAGTCTCTGAGTAAGTATCACATTCATACTGGAAATAACAACTGTGCTTTATATATATATTAAAATGATGAAATTCTTTTAGCTATCAGGCTCAGAACCCTTTGCCATGATAAACTCCTTAGTAATCTGAGTTACGTATATATACTTCCTTATACCAAAGGCGGTTCGGAGGTTGGGGGTGGGGATGGCATGCAGCATTCTATTTTGACGTGTGGCTGAGGTGACAGGAGGATTTTAGCAGCTCCGTGGGTGGGTGTTCAGGGAGCAGGTGGCATTGGGAGAAGGAAGTGACTGTCAGGATCTGGTGGCATTTGGGGGCGTGTATGAGCAGGCATTAAAAAAAAGAGTTGGGTATTCTAAAAACACTTTGGTATTCTTATAATAAGAAATGTAATCCAGGGCTTTTGCTGTTCTAAGGCACAGCATTTTACTTTGTCACCCTGTGCAGTTTTAGGAAAAGAGCCCAAAGGGTTAAAGCTAAATAACAGTGGTAACCAGTACACAGAGTATATTAACAAAATATGAATGATCTCTTGAGGTTTGGTTTTTTTAAACAGCTTTATTGATGTGTAATAGATGTAATATGTAAAAACTGCATATATTTAATATATACAATTTGATGAGTTTGGACATATGCGTAGACCATTAAACCATCATTACAGTCAAGGTAGTAAACATATCTATCACCTCCAAAAGTTTTCTGGTGCCCCTTTAGGTATTTTGTTCTTTCCTTTGGTATTTGTTTGTTTTAAGGCAGTGCTTTTGTTGGTCAATAGTAGGCTTCTTTATGTTTTTACTTTATCAGAGAGCAAAGAGTTTTCACCTTGCTGTTCATACTGGTTGATTTGAGAGACATCAATTGCCTCAAATGAAATGAGTTGTTTCTGTGTGTCAATTAGAACCACATCAACAACTGATTACTTTTAACATTTGGTATTATGTGGCATATATGTCCTGAACTGAACCTGGAGTTGTTCATCTCTTAAGAAATCTGGGCACTCTGACATGCACAATGAAAGCGTTTCTTCATTCATTGATCTAACCGTCACGATCCCAGCCTTTCTGGAGATACGGGGAGAGTAAGTTTTGATTCAGTTCTTCCTTGAACAATCAAGCAAAACATATATATGTGTATATATATATTATATATATATAATCTATATATAACTTACCTACCCCCAATTTTCCAAGGACACGATTGAAATCTTTAGTAAAAAAGGTTAAGCAACAGAAATATGAAAAACCCAGATATATTAACCACAATGGCATTACGAAGATATTTCTAGAAATGAATAGCAAGTCTCTTTTTTAAGTAGGCTTTTGATAATCTGTGGTAATTTGTAAACACTGTCACATCAGAACCATAAAAAAGACAGTATTCAAAATCTTTGGGAAAACAGTTTTTCATAATTCAGTGTAATGTTTAAAGATAAGAATACCCTTCAAATGCTCATGTCACTTTAAAGACATGTTAGGGCTTAAACACCTTAAATGTAGAAATTTAAATAGAAATTGTTGTATTAGGCCTTAACTCCTGAACATTTATAAGCTCATATTGAAATGGGAATAGGGAGTTTTCAAAACAAGTGTTTACTTAACCATTTATTAAGGGTTATGAGGGGGAAGGAATCAAGGTCAGTTATGTGACAAATCAATGGTTATGTGGTGAAAGCAGCATCAGTTACAGATATTCCCGACTGCATATTTTGTTCCTCAAAGGAAGAGTGTTCAGACTACAGGTACATTAGAAATAACATGGTATCGCTTGCTGTTCTGGGCTTTCCAAGAACCTGCTGGGAATGAAGTTTCTGGGGCTCTTATGTGGTTTGTGTTGGGATTTCTTCAAGTTACCATAATGAGATGTTTCCCTATTGCCCTAAACTGGGTGGGCTTTAAGAGTCTTCTTACACAATTATTGTTTTAAAGTATCTCCCTCTTAGGTGTCTCCTAATATATTTACAGTTTATAACTTAAAGAGTTTATTTTAATTAACAGTGATAATCTGAAAACAATTTAAGATAGCATTTTACTGACAATTCAACATGAAAATGACCTTGATTTGACTTTTCCTAACAGTTTTCAAGCGGTTTTTGAATGCTCTTTTGTTTGTACTCATTTCTTCTCAAGAAACCACCATTCCTTAAGTGCTTTCCAAAAGAAAAAATACCGGTATTTTTCATAACTACAGGTGTAAATTAGAAACATAGTTGTTTCAAATAATGTTGATTGCCAAACATTATACCATATTGTCATCATTGGTGTCAATTATAGAAACCAATTTAATGATTCTTACATATTTTTGGTGACGAAAAGCAAAAAAAAAAAAAAAAAAAAAAAAAGAGGCACGTTTCTCTTAATCTCACAAATACAGAGAGAAAACGTTAATTTTTTTCCAAAACAGATCTTCCTTTGTACATGACATTCATTTTGACAGTACGAAGAAACTGTAAATGGATTGATTAAAGTGTGTTGACATTTTAGTGGGTTTTAAATGATTCTTGGTATTCAGGCAGGGCTATGGCTTCATCTGCAGGTGAGCCATGTTGTTAAAATATTGAAACATGTTCTTACTGCTCAAAAAATGGTGCCCCTCATTAAATTTCTCCAAACTACCTCTGCCTCCCAAGAACCAAGACCCTCTCTGATCCAACATATAAGGGAGTCTTGGGACAATACATTTTTTTGTATTGGACATTCTATCTGGTTCTATGATTTGGGTAGTTACTTGTTTGCGTTTAAAAATGTATATTCAGAAATGTTAATGGGTTAATATTAGTTTTAATAGCCCAAATGAAGTTTTAACCCAATGTGTATTGTATCAAAGAGACTTACGTAATACAAGTACAATGATTCAAAGCATTCACTATACTTAAAATAACTGATATAACAAATATGGCATGTTTTGGTGGGCAGGCTTAATAAGGAAGCAGAAAGAAATACTGGATAATACAAATTATTACAATATTTGTCTTAACACCTTTTTTCATATTTTTGCACAACTGAAGGATATAAGCCAGAACTGTTAACTTAAACTCGCAGAGACTGCAAATTGGCATTGTTCACAGCACATAGTTTCAGCTGCTAACACGAAAAGTATTTTAAAATAATTATTTTTGGATTTGCTACTGTTAGATTCTATGATATGGGATAGAAGATACTTAGTACCTAGGGACCTTAACTTTCTCATCTGCAAAATGAAGAGTAGAACTGGGTTCTATCTTGAGTTCTATAATTTGTATTTTTATGTCCCATTTTCCCTTATGCACGATAATTCCACTGGAAGACTCGTGAAGACAGACCCTAGTGTCCAGTTACAGTTTCCAGCCATCTGTTGTTTGGAGCTAAGTGAGAGCAATAACAGGACTTAATGAATAGTAGTCACAGACTTTCCTAGGCAGCATGACGAGAATGTGAAATTTGGAAATGCCTGTCTAGATTTTGAATTCTAGCATATAGGACAATATTTTTATTTTACAGATGATAAACACTATGCCCTGAAAGGAAAGCCTGAAGTCAAGTTAGACAATTTTTTGAACTAGAAGTTAGAATTTGGGCTAGTATATTTGGGGTACATAGGTAACGTTTTGAAACTTAGACCTGTACTCTTTCATATATTATGATTACTATTATATCAAATATGTAAGTACTTTTAGGATGAGATGTCTCAGCAAGCTACAGAATCTATGATTAACAGAATATTAGTGTCATACACTAGCACCTAATCACTAAACAAACTCTGGAAAGCTAAAGTAAATTTAATAAATAGTAGATTGTTAGGTAAAATACCATTTTATTGTTTCACTTTACTTTTGTTTACTTATAATTTTTCTAATATTTAAATTTTAACTTTAATTTTATAAATTCTTTGCAGATGTTCAAAAGATATTAATAATAATATCATTTAAAAATATTTCATCTCTCCCTACAATGCGACATTCCCTCAAACAGACTATTTGTTATCTGGTGATGATTTCAGATGTTTTCATTTTAAATTGTCCTGCTTAGAATTAAAGCACTCAGACATTCCCAGTAAAGTCACAAACCACTTTCTTACCTTGCTGCATCTGTGGATGTGTTGTGTAACTTGAAGGATGAAAATATGGCATGTATCCTGTAGGGCTTTGTGGGGCAAATTGACCTTTAATATTTGTTTTTAGAATATAATGGCTGAATTTATGCTTACATATGTTTGTGTGGTTATATGTGTATGTATGTGTGCACAAGGGAATACACATTAAGTAGCTCCAGATGGGCTTTATGAACATAATTTTGAAAAATAAACAGAAGTTTCTTCTTTCCCTCTGCCCATGTGATTGAAATCACACTTATTGAGAAGACAGAGCATTGTATTCTGGCCACAGAGAAAAACCTGAATACCTGGCTGCATGTGCTAAAGTCAACTGATGCCAACAGATTTTGTAGATTTATATTCATTTTTGGATAATAAAGAGAGGTTTTGAGAAGGCTTATGAGAAAGCTATACAAAGTGAAATCCTAAAAAGCTGTTCAGATATGGTATTAAAAGTAATAGATTTTATCTTGATCACTTAAGATGAAGGGAGGATGCTTATCTACTAAAAACCAGAGAAAGATCAAATTCTTTTCTTAGATTGTATCTCTAGGGCTTGATGAAACTTTATATGTGTATGAAATCTATTTTAAATTATATTGATGCTATTACTCTCTTGTCTAATAAGACATGGCCTCACTGCCCCTTACCTGCAAGCAAGTTCTCCTTCCACACATCTAAGCCTTCACTGAACAAAAAATAACTATAGCATATGCATGAGTTATCAGGGAGTATGGACCCCTAGCATTGATGTCTATTTATTACTGAGCACATGCTCAATGCTGTGAAGGCACAAAACACATATCTTCCTCATATTTCATCAATGAATCTTCAAAATAATCCTATAGGATAGATACTTTTCTTATTTAATAGTTAAGGAAACTGAGACTTAATAAGTTTAAGTAATTCACCTATGTAAACAAAACTGATAAATGGCAGATCAAGGATTCACATGAAGAATGACCTAACCCCAGACTTCAGCTCTAAACCATTATGTTATCCTACTCCTCTCCATGTTAGGAAAATTTTACTTAAAACATTTGTATCTGGGAAGCCGAAGTCTTGCTTTATACTATATTTGTGCCTTCTTGTTGTTAAATAATTCTTGGTATCAGAAAAGTATCTTTTCTAAATGAGCATATTTTAAGAGAACATATAATATTGCTACTAGTTTCACCACAAATTTACTGAATTTTCAACCCAAATCAGATACTATAGAAAGCTAAAGTGTCTTGTGTTGATAGTAGGAAGAGGTCTCTGCTCCACACTCTCTACAGTTGAGAGAAAAAACCTTGCTGATCAAGAGCTGCCCTCTTATGGAGAAAGACTATGGCAACATCTTTTTTATATTTCCTTGTATTTTTTATTTGAGTTTTGGGTTTTAGCTGGTTTGTGCCACCACAGACAAGCTCTGGGAACAGATTTATGCCACAGCAAAATAGCCCAGTGCCTAGACCATATGCTCCACAAAGCCCTACAGGATACATGCCATATTTTCATTCTTCAAGTTACACAACACATCCACAGATGCAGCAAGGTAAGAAAGTGGTTTGTAACTTTACTGGGAATGTCTGAGTGCTTTAATTCTAAGCAAATTTGTTTTTAAAAATATAGTTATTAAACACAAACTAAAATACTACACTGTATACTTATTTGTCAGTAACCTTTTTTAAATCTATGGCTTAAATCGTATTTTTACTGTAGTAGTATTTCAATAGCTGTGCCTTAATTAAGATCTTACAAGTTTCTACTAATTTTACTTACAAACATTTTTTAAGATACTAGATAAGCAAAAGACAGTAATGAAAATTATTCCCAATTTTTAATCAGGTCTTAAATTATATATAACATATTTTATATCAATGAGTGTTCTTGAACCACATTATATTCTTAATATTTGGAGAATATTTCCCTGTATACATATGCCATAATTTATTTTAAAATTAGTTACCCACAGACCACATAGGGTGTCTCCAATTTTTTTTCCCAAATTACTAACAATGCTGTATAACACTTGTTCTTTCCCTGCATGCTGCATTTGTTTTCTAACTTTTTCCTCTGCTGAGGTTAACACACTGTGCTTAGGATTTACAAATAAATTAACAATATATTCTATCTCTAGGAGTATTTTGAATCTAGTTGCCTTTCTCTTTTACATTATAAATGCTCTTAACATTCAGACCATGATAAAAAAAAAAAAAAAAAAACTTAAAAATGGGTTCCCAGAACTTTTCCAGATGATGTTTGAATAAGGTATAAAATGACCACCCACAATACTTGGCCAAATAAGTATTCTGTGAAGTTAGTCAGTGGAGAAAGCAATATCTTTTTACTACTCAAAATGCTCAAAAGAAATATAATTTTAACAATCAGAAATCATCCGAGAGCTAGCTTCAGACACTTGAATTGGATATGAAAATGAATTCCGACTTCTACTTTGCTTTTTTAGCTCTTACACTACACCCACTTGGTACTAATTATAATTTTTGCCATGTTTCAATTTATCTTAGGATCTGTGCTGTATAATGCCATAGTCATAGAACCTGCACACACACACACACACACACACACACACACACACACGCCTGCAAGATCACTTACATCACTGACACTGTGAATACAAATAAGAAATTCCTGAAAAGGCAAGTTCCGCCCTGCCAAAACTATCATTCTTATGAAATAAGAAAGAGAAATCTTAATAGTTTTCATTTTTATTTTTTCTACCTTAAAATCTAGGAAGAAAAGAAAATCAAATTATTCTTTATGTTTTGTATGTACTGTATGATACTAGCGGAAAGTTCCTGATGACCTGTGAGTGTGAGGAAGGAGGTCAAAACTATAACATGAAATTTTATGGCTAAATCATTCATTGACTTTTTATCTTCTTAAGGATATGTTCTGTTGAGAACATTTGGTTTAACTTTAAAATACTGAGTCTTTTCCTTTGAAAGTATTAATTTCACAGTAAAATTGTCAAATATAATCTGACATGCTTTTAGCAAATGCTAATGTACTGTTAACTAGACTTTTTCCCCCTTTTCTGCCTGACTTAGTACATCCTTATTTGATTTACTGATGTAATTATTAACTACTCGTAGCTTAAATAAAAAGGTAACTCTGAAGAAGCATCGAATCACATATTTTAATAAATACAATCTAAAAATATTTATTATGGTTTATATATACACTAGTAAAGAAAAAATTAATGAAATACATAAAAGTAAAATTACCCATGATTAACCCAATAACCCCTGTGTGAACATTTGGTACATATAGTCCAGGTATGTACACAGTGTTTTGCTTTGCCGGTTTTTTCTTCCTACTTAATGTTGTAATTAACATTTTAATAATATTATTAATATTTTATAAAAGCATTTATGTGAATTTTGTGAGAACTTAGTAAATGTTTTAAAATAAATGGTTTCTTTTTAGGCCTGGCACAGTGACTCACACCTGTAGTCCCAGCACTTTTAGAGGCCTAGGCAGGTGGATCACGAGGTCAGGTGTTCAAGACTAGCCTGGTCAAGATGGTGAAACCCTGTCTCTACTAAAAATACAAACAAAAATAAGCCGGGCATGGTGGCGAGTGCCTGTAATCCAGCCCTTCAGGAGGCTGAGGCAGAGAATTGCTTGAACTCGGAGGTGGAGATTGCAGTGAGCTGAGATCAAGCCACTGCACTCCAGCCTGGGTGACAGAGTGATTCCATCTCAAAAATAATAAATGAATAAGTTTTTACATTAAGAGGAAAGAACTTTTCAAAGATGCTAAAGTGATTCAATAAATATTGCTGAAACAACTGGACATCCATCTACAAAAGAAAGCAAAAGGAATTTATGAAACACCTTATATAAAAATTAACTCAAAATGGATTATAAACCTAAATATCAGTGCTAAAACTAGAAAACTATTAAAACGTAAGAGAAAATATTTTTTACTTTTAAATGGGTAAACATTTCTTGGAATGACCACAAAAGCATAAAACATAAAAGGAAAAAATTGATAAATCGTATTTTATCAAAATCAAAACTTCCGTTCCTTGAAAAACACTGTTCAGAAAATCACTGAAAATCAGACTTAAAGAAAAATTTATAAAGCTCATTTTTAATAAAAGACATATAACAAAAATAACTGAATAATGAGACAGCAAATGATCCCCCAATAATGGACAAAATATTTGAACAAACCCTTCACCAGAGATGATTGTGGCAAATTAGCATATGAAAAGATGTGCAACATCTTTAGTTACCAGAGATATACAAATCAAAACCACAGCAGTAGATCCTTCACACCCACCAGAGTGGCTAAAATTAAAAACACAAACAGTAACAAGTATGGACAAAAACTTGGTGTAGTTGAGATTATCATAGGTTGATGTTGAGAACATAAAATGGAAAGCCACTTTGGAAAGCAGTTTGGTAATTTCTTGTTAAATATATGTTTAATATATTACCCAGCAATCAAGCTCTTAGATATTTAGCCAAGAGAAAGAAAATCTCATATCCACACACAGACATACATGCCAATGTTCATAGCAGTTTTATTCATAATAGCTACAATCTGTAAACAACTCAAATGTCTTGGTCAGTGAATGAGTAAACAAATTATGGTATATCTATACCACTGCTACTGAGCAATAAAAAGGAACAAACCATTGATGAAACAACACTGATAAATCTTAAAAACATCATGCTAAATAAAAGAAGTCAAACTCAAAAGGCTACATTCTATAGGATTCTATTAATATGAAATGCTATGAAAAGCAAAAATGACCAGGTGAGAAAACAGTGACTGGGAGAGAGTGCGAATTGACTGCAAAGAGATATAAGGGTACTTGTAAAGATGATGATAATGTTTTATACCTTTATTGTCAAAATGCATCAAACTATACACTAAAATATGATGAGTTGTATTATATTACATTATGTTTTATTTAATTAACCTGACTTATAAAAAATAAAAGACAGAAGAACACGAGATCCCTCTTATTCACCAAATATATTTATTTATTATCTTAAAAACTCTAAGACCTGAAGAAAGCAATTTTTGTTTCCCTTTAATAACCTGGGAAATCTGTAATATTTAATCTCATGGATAAAATTTGTTTTAAATAAAAGCATTTATTTAAAATGCTTTCAGCATTGTGTAATTATTAAATAAGTTACAGTGCTATTTTATTAAAATAAATTAGAACAAATTATAAAAGTGTAATGCTTTTGTTATATATCAAAAAATATCTTACTGAAAGGCTGTGCCAATTTTCCTGACAGTGACTATTTCCACAGATGCACAGGATATTGTATGTTTTAAAATCTTTTCCAGCTTTATAGGTGACAACTGGTTCTTTTTGTTATTTTCATTTGTGTTTTTTTCACTACTACTAGTAAATATAAGTATTTTCTAGATGTTTACTGGCCATTTATAATGTTTTCATTATGAATTTTTTATATACCTTCTTTATTCTTCCCCCTCCCTCAGTTTGGGTCTTTAAGGTTTTTGTTTGTTTGTTTGTTTGTTTTTTTTATTGAAACCCTTTAATTTAACATATTATGTTGAGTTTCACTATTGAAAATTTTTATAAATAAAAATACATTTATTTTTAATGTTTCAATAATAGAAAATTTCCCTTATAGTGTATGTCTTTGGAATAATTTTAAAGACATAATTTTCTTTTAAAAAATTACCACTGCTGATATAAAAGCAAAGTATAATATTTAGCTTCACAGATAACTGGTTTAATAGTTGGACTGATAGTGACTGATTCAGCATTCACATGCCTCTTTTGAACTCTCAGGAAGTTACTGAACTCCTGGGACCAGGCTGTGTGGGTATTAAACTTAGTATCAGGTTGTCTATTTACGTAACCCTCTGGTAGGTTCAGAAGAGCTGCTTGGTGTTGTTCTCGTATCCATCATTGTGTGTGTGTTAAACAGGTTGGGAGGGGAGTGAGATAAGAGTAGAGATTTTATTTTGGGGGAAGGGTGTTGACATGGAAGAACTTTGACCATGTATAGATACTGGAGTCAGTAATTCCAGAAAAGTTTGAAAACAGTATTCCTGAGAATGTTGCAGGGATCCATATCCAAACACATTTAGGGGGAATAGCCTTGATTAGAAGAAAACTATTGCCTACTAGGCCACACAGAAGGATGGGAACAGGGAAGGTATATTTGTAAACAAGATGTGGGAAGACTTTGAGGTAAATCCTACCCAATGACCCATACCGTTTCTATGGAACAGGGCAAGATTGTTTGCTATAAATTGGGAGTTCAGGGCAAGTGTCAGTTATTCATTTGAAAATTCATACTGAAAACTGGAATTTTGAACTTCATTTTTGAAAACAAGGAATTCCAGAAGATGTTTCTTACTTTTATAAGAAATATTTGTCTTAAATATTTGTTTCAGGCCTACAGATCATATAAAATAGAAGTCTGAGAGTATTTTAACAACTTCTGCTTCCATGTTTATACTTTTCTGTTCTTTAACTATAAGCTATAGTGATATATAAAAAACTATACTAATACAAATATTACCCCAAAGAATACTTTTTGTTTTGTATTTAGGAAATAAAAGTTGAAGTCATAAGACTCAAGAAAGTAAATAATATTTATTAAATAAATTATTCAAATACCCTTTTCACTGTAGGAAGATTATGATGTATGTTTGACCAAAAAGGTCTGCTTTACTGTTATATAGCTTAAAGTGAAATATTTTGTAATTTACAGTGGTCCGTGTAGAGAAACAATAGATTTTTTTAAAGAAAATTCAGGTTTCTATTTTAGCTCCTCATTACTTCTTTGTGTGACCCTCCAACTTGCAGATTGATTTTCTATTTGTGCTCCCTATTACAATTTTGAGATTCCTTGAATAAGCTCATTAGACATAACTACTTACTGGAGCTTTATTTCCAAGAAGCACCATTGTGACACTCAACAATTCCAAATTAATTCACAGTACAAACCATGGAATTTCAGTTTCTCCATTTCATTAAAGGCCTGATAAATACTGCAGAGGAAGGATTCTGGGCTGAAGTAATTCTAGAAATGATCACATTAGACATTACAGAGCTTCCTTATTTTAATTTTCACCAGCCTTAAGCAGTTTATTAATCTGCCTATACTAAACACCTTGTAATCCCCAAACTAAAGATGTGAGCATAATATATGAAAGAAAGAAGTCTAATGGAACAGAAAAACAGCTTTTAAAACATGTACCTACTAGATCTATAAACTGTGGGGGCTAGTTTGCAGCTATTGTGGCCTCACTGGCAATCTGGAATGGAATAAATTAGAGGACATACAAATAATCTAAAGTCCCTGTTTTGATAAAATTTACACTAAGCCACTAAAACAAGCAAGAAGTTAGTATCAATTACATGATTGAATTAGGTTACTTTTAACATCGTTTTCCCAATCAGGAAGTCTGTTAATTCTATGCTCTTTATGTGGTTTGTGAGTGAATAAATCAGTTAGATACTGCTTGGGACTATTCAACAAAATCTTTGGGTTTCTTAGGCAGTTTGCTTTTACTTGCTTTGTATTTCCATTATTCCGATTAGTAAGCAAGTAGTGATGGATTCAAAACCATCACTACTACTAGCAAAACAACTTTTGCATTCAACAATTATTTGCTAAGTGCTTGGCACTTTTCTGTGTATTTGGAACACAAACTGAAGAAAGCAAACAAAAATTCTACTCTCATGAAGCTATGTTTTATTGGAGAGAGACAGAAAATAAACAAAATAAATTACCAAACTATACATTATTATTACAAGGTGACAAATGGCTAGAAAGGAGACAGAGAATAAGATCAGAAGTCCCACAAGGGAGAATGAGTTTGTATATTCAAATAGGATAGCTTGGGCAAGCCTCAATGAAAAGGTGACATTTTACCAAGGATTTGAAAGGTATAAGAGAATGAGCCAAATAGATATTGTATGTGATGATTTTAGGCAGCTGGGACAAGTGCAAATCCCTGGGGCCAGGGTATTCCAAGTGATTACTAGGAATAACAAAGGGGCTATCGTGGTTAGAGAAGAGAAAGAGAAGTAGCAAGTGATGAGGCTAGAAAGTTAATGGGCTTTGTAGCCATACCTCTAACAGTGAGTATGAAAGACTATTCCTAACAATGCAGACTTCATAAATGGTTACTTTTTCATGCATAAGCACACTAAATGTCATTTGTAAAATTAGAGTTCCCCTTGCTTTGATGGGAAGAATGACTTGCTTTTCAAGTAATATTAGAATGTTAGAGAGGTATAAGTGTATATTTTTTAAAATAAAAAGAAAGGAAGTAAACCATAAAAATGTGAAATTGCTTAGAAACTGTAATGTCTTGATCTGAATTTTTGCCATTTATATTTAATACAGTAGTTTTAACTTACTGTAGACTTATACTGATCTTGGTCAGCTTGAGTTCTTTTAATCACTTGCCCCAGACCTCAGAGTCAAATTCAGTTCTTGAATGCAGAAGTGACCTATATGTTTTAATAGAAATTAACCAATAGGTGCACTGTAGAAACTCAAAAGCCATAGTTGCCTAAAAGAGAGAACAATTTTGACATGCTTTAATTCTTGGTTGCAGTTATGAAACAGCTTACAGAAAGAGGGTCAACATCAATATATTTGCCTGAAAGAGAACTATTTGAACCATTTCTGTTCTGCCTTCTTTTACAAAAAAAGAATGGTGTTATTGATTGTTAGTGAGATCTTTATCACTTCAAAGACAATGGGCCTCCTATTACATTATTCATTATTCACAGCCTCTATGATGGCCTCTATGGCTTTATTCAAAGTACTGTGGGTAGGCAACACCATCTTCTTCTGACTTATAAGTTGCTAATTATCTCAGCCTCTGCTTGGTTGAAAGTGTCTGGAGAAAACAGATGCAGCCACCTCAGATCTTAAAATAGAAACTTCATTAAGTTTTCTGATTCAGAATTTTTTTTCAATACTAGTTTTAAGAGTCAGTTTTGAGGCCATAGGAAATCAGAAGTAAAATGTAAGAAGACAGGCTAAGAAAAAAAAATGGATTTGTGTTATGGTGGTTGTGGTACTAATTATAATTTCAAAACCAAGAAGGTGGGGAGGAGAAATAAAGTCTTTCAGGTAATGGGTTATATTTCTTAATTTAAAACATTCTTTTTAAAAATAATCTTGCTCTACTCCTGAAATACTTTCATATTCTTTTGCAATAGGGAAAAATTTAGACTTAGACTTAAAAATAATTCCTAGCTTGAAGGAAAAAGTTGCATAAAGTCCGTATTTCACTATACTACATTACTTAAATGAAATTATACTCCGTTTTTGGATATTATGGATATTGTTTGTGTCAAAGATGTTCCCAGGAAATAATAAATTATATCTCTTTATGTTGGCCTTGAATGCAACCTGAATTTTTCTCTCAGGATCTGTCTTATTATAGTCTTGAGGTTAGGGAAGATGGTCTGTTGAGCTTTTTCGTTTGCCATCCTTTGGTTTAAATAGCATATTTGTCAGGACTCCTAAACTCTGAGATGATCCATCCACAGTGGTGAAAATATATGCATGATCTTAGGTATGGTAACATTTTTAAGTAGGCATGGTGGACAATGGAGCACAAAATAAGTATTTACAAAATCTTCATGTGGTAAATATTATAACAAGAGCTATTATAACTAGTACAAAAATCTAAGCAAAAGATCCAAAGCAAAAGCATTTCACTAAAACATTTAAAAATCATCAGCTTCATGGGTGTCTGAGTGCTTGCTTTCTTCCAGCAAAGTTCCTTGGCTGGGACTTAGCCAAGACGGCATGTGTCCTTTTTGCCTAACGCTGTAGCCTTCTCCTGAGTCCTGAGCCCACAACACAATATTCTGTAAAGCTGACAATAATGTGTTTTAATTCATCAGTGACTTTCAGAAAAATGTGGGCTAAAAGTTGCCTTCTTAAGAGTTGTGTATAATGTTTATAGGATGTAAAAACAAAATAAAATAGAAAAAAAAAGCCTGAGAAAGGACAAACCTGAATTTGTAGCAGTGGGTAATACTACCATAATAAAGGAGCTGGGCCTAGTGGATGAGGTGTTTCATCAAGAACCTGCTAGGAAATAGGTTAAATGTAAAAATGTTAATGAAAAATGGTATTCTTTTATCTAAATTATTTTCTTATCTCTAAAACTTTAATCATAAAAATAGATTGAGACCAGAGAGTAAATTCATTTTTTTATGTATGAGATTAAGCTTCTTGAATTCCCACTGAAGTTAAAATGTTTGAGGAAGGGCCTGACTGCAGTCTGTATAAGCCCTACCATGTATTGGCTTTTAGCCCTTGACCTGATGTCCCTATCCAGCCCTCCTGGTGGGTGTGATCCAGGGCGTTGGCTGATGAGACAGGGAAGAAAAGGTGAGGATGCAGGCAAAGACTGAACAAAGCTGGGAGGCTGGGCATAGGGGAGAAGGTGGAGTGCTGCTGAAGCAGAAGACTCAGTGTGTCTGAAAAGCAGGACCACCAGGGGCTGAGCTCTAAGCAGACCAAGCCTACCCTGATTCAGGAGGACACAAAGCTAGAGACCAAGATCAGAAGCCAAGTACAGAGGATCCAGAATTAAAATAAGGGTTGAGGAAACAAAAGTGTCTGAATCCTGGCAGAATGGGCTCCATAAAGGACACAAGAACTGGGAAAATTCTGCCTTGCCCTGTTGTGGGGAAACATTTTTTTTCCTTATGTGGTTCACTGACTGGGTTGGAATTAGCTTCCAGAGTTCAGAGCCTGTATTGGGAACTCACCGATTGTGACAGTCTGGCATGAAGGCAGAGATGACTGAGATCTTCTTATTTACAGAAACATCCATCACAAGTTGCAACATCTGATTATAGTTTATTTCAGATACAGTCAAGTTCAATATTGGACAGATAGTGGGCATTCTAATAACGTTAAGTGTAGTATCAGGAAATGACAAAGTGGGAGGATTTAGTGTCACTGCTTAACTTAAGCAACAAAGAAAGAAGTTTCCCAAATTGCTTAGGCTTGCATAATACTGAGGTACAAGGTAAGGTCAGCAAACAACATAAAAGAAAATAAGTTCTTACTTCACTCCCAACCCTTAAAAAGATTTTGGATACATTTTTGCTTTGTAGACATATGGCTTTTGTTTGGGGAAAAATATTAAGGATAATGTTGAAGGAAATATTAAAGGATAATTAAGGAAGAAGTATAGTAATATTTCTTAGTGCTTCCATTATTGATCATCGCTATCTACTTTTAGCATTTTATTCTTATATTTTCAGTTTTTTTCAGAAAAAATAACTTATTTTGTATAATAAACTCCATATTGAGTAAGTATATATTACTCTCATGAAAATTATCTTTTTAAGTTTAAAACTGAAGAAGCCATGATGAAGGAATGGTCAGAGAAATTAAAGAGAATAGGATGACTCTGCTTCCCCAAACTTAGAGAATTGCTTAGGGAAAACAAAAAAATTATTTTAAGAGGCTAAAATGTTAATTGAGATAAAGAGTTGGTACCTTCCCCCACCCACCACTACTGGTTTTGCTAAGGGATAGATCCTGGCTGAGTGGAGGATGATCCTGAGCACAGATTTGTGCAGTGTGCATGACCATGGCAGAGATTGTAATATCTATTTTTGTAAGAATATGTTTTGATTCAGAACTCTCAACTCATAAGGATTAGACATCAAATTATTTCTCTCTCTCTCTTTTTTTTTTTTTTTTTTTTTTTTTTTTTTTGTGAAAACGGCCTCCTAAGGATTCTCGTGCTATAATTGTCCTGCTATGAATTCATCTGTCTTAAAGCCTTCTCAGTCCAATTCTGTCACTTTTCAGTCACTTTACTTTGGTAAGAATAAACTGATGTCAGGAGTGAGTTATCCATCTTCTTTAATATTTCAGTCTCACATTTGACTCCCAGTTCCTTCCTTCTACACCTTACTCTCTCCCCTCTCTCCTCAGTATATGTCACTGTGGCCCAAACCCGTGGTGGAATGTGTGGGCTTTGGGATGTGAGCATGTCTTCTCCCCTCAGACACTTGCCTCCCTCCTCCCTGTCCTGTTCTCCTAGTGCTGGGGCTTGGAGCTGAGAGGGGAGAAGACAGGTCCTCCTGTGGCAGCCAGGGTGTGTCTGGCCTCCCTTGGGGAGTCATCACTGTTTCTCTGACTCACACTGAACCAGTCCTCAGTTCTCTCTATGGGGTGAACATCCAAATGCCTATCTTTCCATAAGGTTTATGTGGTGAACTTTTAGAAGGCTTTGTGGGAACATGTATAGTGCTCCAGTATGGGACATCCAGGAATGACTCTATTTTATTATCTTCCTTTCTACCTTTCCTTGCCAAATGATAGGATTGCAGTCTGCCAGTATTCTTTGTATTGCCCCTTTCTCTAGTTCCAATGGCATCAGATACACCTTTGAGACAAGAAGCAATCACCAGTTCTCAAGTCAGTGGACAGAATTTTCAGGCTCCTTCATCTTGAAAAAAGAAAGTGTGAAATTGAAGGGAGGGTAAAGAGAGAGTCGCTGCTGTGTCAATTTAGTACATCTTCCAAAAGATGGTTTCTTTTTTCTGCCTACCCTTTTTGTTCTATCACTCTGACAAAGGACAGCGACTGCTTTGTCTTCTTTTGCCTTTGAGGGTATGAAGAATAGAACCCACTTTGAACTTGGCCCTGGAAATTTTAAGGTTTTCTTCCTCAACTTTTCTTTTTTCAAGGCACCATCTTTGCAATAATCTCATTCTGTTTTGTGAAGGGTAGGGAGAGAAAGAAGGACTTTATATTATCCTTCTAGTAACACTGAAAGTTTACTATGTGTTTTGAGGTATTACCTAACTCATTTGAAACTGAGGCCCAGAAAAGTTTTTCTTTTCTGTCCAAAGTCATGCAGCTAGTAAGTGGCAGGGCCAGAATTTAAATCTGGGTAGTCTAGCGAGACCGAGTTCCAAACATTTCCTCTTTTTTTTTTAAATTTTTTTTATTGCATTTTAGGTTTTGGGGTACATGTGAAAAACATGGAAGATTGTTGCATAGGTACACATGTGGCGGTGTGATTTGCTGCCTTCCTTCCCCTCAGCTATATCTGTCATTTCTCCCCATGCTATCTCTCCCCACCCCCATCCCTCCCCCATTTCCCCCCAACGGACCCCAGTGTGTAGTGCTCCCCTCCCCGTGTCCATGTGTTCTCATTGTTCAACATCCGCCTATGAGTGAGAACATGCGGTGTTTGATTTTCTGTTCTCGTGTCCGTTTGCTGAGAATGATGGTTTCCAGGTTCATCCTTGTCCCTGCAAAGGACACAAACTCATCATTTTTGATGGCTGCGTAATATTCCATGGTGTATATGTGCCACATTTTCCCCTTCCAGTCTATCATCGATGGGCATCTGGGTTGGTTCCAGGTCTTTGCTATTGTAAACAGTGCTGCAATGAACATTCGTGTGCATGCAAACACTTCCTCTTGAGGCGTGTAAGATGTAATGCCTAGTCCTGCGTAGCTTATGAACACCTAATCCTAAAACAGTAGGGTTGTGTCTCTCAGAGGACACACATGAGAATATTCATCTTATGAGTGAGAATTCTAAGTCATAATACTGTGAAGCCTCATTAAAGCTTGGTGTCAGCTAGAAAACAGTAAATCACTGACCCCAGAAATGGTAAGATCCCGGCAAATTTACTTTCTATCTAAATAAAAAGCTTATTAAAAACAAATGATAATTATTTTAGTGTACTCTCCTGTTGTCTAATTAGCCACAAAAGTGGTTAATCTTGCAAAGGATTATATAATTTAGTGCTTATTTAGCTGTTGCTTTTCAATTTGGTACACTCAAACATAATCAGTAGTAGATGTGTTAAATAACCAAAGAAAGTTTAAGAAAAATGATGCTCACAGATTAGTGGTGGATACAAGCAAGGTAGAAACAAATGAATAATTTTATGTACTCTTCATATTATGCTTTGCAAAAATTTCGCAATCAATGGTAAATCTCAGAATTCTAAAGCTATTTATTGTTAAGATAGTGGTATACATAGTCTAGTTTCAAGTGGTTAAAACTGTGTTTAATCCTCTGCAATACAGCTATACTTTCCCAAATGAAATGTTTATTCTGTCTCCTTCAAGATGAGAGTGTAGTCCTCACAACATTAGAAAGATCTGAAGCTTCTCCAACTTTCTTGGTTACCAGTTAAGTACCTGCTGCCTCTGTAGCACATGAATGTAGTAGGATGAGTTCCATTGTAAGTTAGAGAACTCCATCTAGGTTGCTTAAGGGATGCTGCAGTATCTTGTGAAATTCCAGGAGGAACAGAGTAATAGTAAGAAACAGGGACAAGAGTACTCACTGGAATCCTGGAAATGTTCCACTTTTTTTTTTTTTTTAAATCTCCGCAGGTGTGTACTTCCTTGGTAGACTACTCATTGATCTGCTTTCATTCTTTTTCATCTATTAAAATTAGAAAATATTCACCACCTACATTTTTTTGTAGTGTAAGCATGATTGACTATAAATATCATGATCTTTGAAATTGGACTTACCTAGATTTTGTATTTCAGTTTTGCCACTTGCATATATTGGGCAAATCATTTAATCTCAATTTCTTTATGTGTAAAAATAATATGAGATTTATTGAGGTTTAATGAGAACTAAATGAGATGTTATAGGTAAAGCATCTGTATTTTTTGCCTATGTGTTATTCTCTTCCTTGTTTATTTAGCGATGCCTTGACTAATCGTATAGCACAAACATAATCATATCATACAAGACACTTCATTTGATGGGATGTTTGTCAATTTACACTCTTAGTATGAAAAGGGAAAGCACAAAGATTGTGTTCACAAGCTGGTGGGGAATTTGCTTCTGAGTCAGATGGTCCCTGCAGTTATACTAGGTCTACTGTGTTGGACCACAGGGTTAATCTTATTTAACCCATTTGCTAGCTGGAGAGACAGGAGGAGCTGAACGACAGTCTCATACTTCCTGAAAACAATGTTCCTTGTTTAATTAAGTCCAGGAACCTGGGCTGTTTCTATAAGCATTTCTCTCAGGATCTATCCCGAAGCCTAATGAGCACTGGCATAGATCTGACTCCTCTCTCTCAAGTGTCCCCACCATGACCAGACTCTTTGAACCACATTCCTCTCCATGGTTCGTACATACATTCTGGTAATTGTAGCTCCTGTAGAAATATTTGCACCATAGTCTCCTTCAATCTGATTTTTTAGATGGCATATTTATGTTGCCTATTTAATTTCTTTCTGTGTTTCTCAGATTTCTGAGAAAGATAGCAAGAAGATCAGTAGACCCTGGCTTTGGTGAAGAAATATCTGTTGGTTTTACTCTTTATGAGTGCCCCAACCAGCCCCATTCCAGTAGTGGTTTATTACTTTGTAGACCCAGATTTGGATTGCTTTTGAAATGAGACAAGATAGGAGTAAAGATTACACAGAATACTTGCCATCTACCTATAGTGTTTTTGGCATCTCCCTGAAAATTTATGGATTATACTCATAAAGATATATGCAGTTATTCTTCCCAAATGAGGTGCATTTTATTCTTTTGTGAAGAATAGTCCTGGAAATTAAGCCTGTTTTAATGGCTGGTGTTGGAATAGAAAAGAACACAAAGAGGTCTAAGGAAACAACGCTTTTGAATCTGGAAATAAATTCAGTTTTACAAAACTTAAGAGTAGAATATCATATTTGGCAGTAATTAATACATGTGACATGAATAAGTTTATAATACTACGTAAATACAATCAAGCGATAATGATTCATGAAACAATTTCACAGAGTATTAAAACCAGTCTCCAAGTTTTATTATTTTTATTTTTTTATTTACTTTAAGTTCTAGGATACAAATGCAGAATGTGTAGGTTTGTTACATAAGTATACATGTGCCATGGTGGTTTGCTGCATCTGTCAATCATCATCTAGGTTTTAAGCTCCGCATGCATTAGCTATTTGTCCTAATGCTCTTCCTTCCATTGCTTCCCATCCCCCAGCTGGCCCTGGTATGTGTTGTTCCCCTTCCTGTGTCCATTTGTTCTCACTATTCAGCTTCCACTTATGAGTGAGAACAAGTGGTGTTTGAGTTCTGTTCCTGTGTTAGTTTGTTGAGGTTGATGACTTCTAGCTATATCCATGTACCTGCAAATGACATGATCTCATTCTTTATTATGGCTGAATAGTATTCCATGGTGTATATGTATCACATTTCCTTTATCCAGTCTATCATTGATGGGCATTTGGGTTGGTTCCGTGTCTTTGGTGTTGTAAATAGTGCTGTAATAAACATACATTTACATGTATCTTTATAGTAGAATGATATATATTCCTTTGGGTATATACTCAGTAATGGGATTGCTGGTTCAAATGGTATTTCTGGTTCTTGATCTTTGAGGAATTGCCAAACTGTCTTCCACAATGGTTGAACTAATTTATATTCCCACCAAGAGTGTAAAAGCATTCCTATTTCTCCACAGCCTTGCCAACATCTATTGTTTCTTGACTTTAATAATAATTAGTGATGTAAAAATAATAAGAACCATCTATGAAAAACCCATGACCAACACCATACTGCACGGACAAAAGCTGGAGACAATCCCATTGAACACCAGAATAAGACAAGGATGTCCGCTCTCACCACTCCTATTCAACATAGTATTGGACATCCTAGTCAGAGCAATAAAGCAAGATAAAAAAAATAAAAGGCATTCAAATAGAAAGAGAAATCAAACTATACATGTTTACAGTATTTTTGAAAATGTCTTTGGGTTACTCATGGAAATACAATCTGTGTGACTTTCAATAAGAAAATTTACCTCTTTGAATCAGTTTCTTTATCTTTAAAGGAAGATTAAGATCAAGATCTCCCTCATGTTCTCGTGAGAACTAAATGTAATAATATATGAGGAACACCCAGGAGAGTGCCCTGAATGTAGCAGGTACTCACAAAATGCCACTATTATTCTTAGTTTAAAAAGAAACAAAAAGCAGTTTCTTGACAGTCACACAGTTTACATCCCAAGATCTCTGTGAACTCCCCAGTTCTCAAATGTCCCTCTATTACTTCATGATGAAAATAATAGACAGACATTACACTTTATATGAAAATTAACTCAAGATGGATTAAAGGCTTAAATGTAAAACTCAAAACCATAAAAATCTTAGAATCTTAGAAGAAAACCTAGGCAATACCATTCAGGACATAGGCATGGGCAAAGACTTGTAGAGGCTTTCCTACTTAATATAGGTGTAGTTGCATAGGTGCTTAGAAATCAGTATTTCTTTACAAAATATTTCCAACAGTCTCATGTATTTATAAGGTACTTGCTTGATTCCCCTAAAGTTGGATACAAAGTTGTTAGGGAAACCAACTGATCCTCTTAAAGGAAAAGAAATCAAACCCTGATCTTGTAAAATGTATAGAGAGAAAAGACTTCACAGCATGACTTTCTGACCTTGAACTTTATTCCCAGAACTTACCTTACTTTTTCGAATTTCTCACTCATCACTATTGAAACCCTCAGACTAGCCTCGGAGAGGTTCTGTAAAGACAAATTTTCTGTGTGATTCTTCTTTTCAGAGATGACACCCATCTTTATCATTTAAACACAATTTTACAAAAGGCTCCAAAATTATAGATAGGTAATACCCAGAAACCAACAAGCATGTTGATTATGTGGTTTGGTTACAAAATGGTTTACCCATTTTCATTTTGGAAGCCCCTCTGGGGTTGCACTGCCTGCCAGGTTCTCAGCATATCTCCACCTGACTCAATCTGTCTTTCCTCAGTACTTTCAGATCTGTTTGTGATCCTAGAGATTCATGCAGAGGAAAGAGAAGCTCAGAACTTGGTGTTTTCTCTCTTCCTGCTTTGGGTTCTCTCCTAGGTTCTGGTTCCTCCTCAAAGACTTTTTTTTTTTTTGAATTATCAACAGCAGGACTGTGGACCCATTCAGAGGAGGCCTCCTTCATCTTATTTCTTGCCAAAGGCATCCCTAATTCTATGAGCACACCGTATAAAAAAAGCTTAACATGAACAAGAGAAACACCAAGTTTCAGGAAGAACATTTTGTTTCACGTAATTTACAGAAGCAATGCACTTGGTATGAAAATATTTATTAAAGTAGTACCAGATGAGTGCTTTATCTTTATAATAAGTATTGAAAATATTTACATTATTAAAACTAGCTGTGGAAGAAAAGAGCCTCCTGACTGGGTGTATAAAGTACTAAAACAGAGCTATTAATTTAATTATTTTACCATATTAATAGTGATAGTAAAAGGAAATCTCCATTCAGAACTATGTATCTACTACTACTATCTTCTTATTTCTAACTTTAAATTCATGATTATCATTAGGAACAAGTATATAGTATATACATAGAATATAACAATGACATGATTCCATTAGATTTTTCATGCAAAATATATATGTTTCATGATTTCATATGACTATGACCTGTTTCTACTAGGCATTTTATTTTATTTTTTATTTTTTTGAGACAGATATTTTGTTTTTAATTTGAGACAGATTCTTGCTCTTTTGCCCAAGCTGCAATATAGTGGTACAATGACAGCTCACTGCAGCCTTGACCTCTTGGGCTCAAGCAGTCCTCCCTCCTCTGCTTCCTGAGTTGCTTGAAGCCACAGAATTCTGCTACCACACCCTGCTAATTTTTTAGACTTTTTGTTGAGACGGGGTTTTGCCATGTTGCCTAGGCTGGTCTTGAACTCCTGGACTCAAGCCATCTGCCCCCCTCAGCCTCCCAAAATGCTGGAATTACAGGTGTGAGCCACCATGTCTAGCCCTCTACTAGGTGTTTTAAATACTTCTAAATCATATTGGTTTAGACTTGTTAACTACTATGTCTTAAAACCTAATTTATTGATTGAGCTATAAGAAGGAATGGTTAAACATAATAATGCCACTACACAATTTGATGCCTTATTAATTTATGCTAAAATCATTCTAAGGTACTTATTAGTGATGATTCTGTAGAAAACTGACAGCCCATAATCTGAATTCAGTTTTCAGTCATCAATCAATGAATCAATCAATTAAATGTTAATTATTTGATATTTATGAATTAGAAAATTTCACATCAAAATCTGGATTTGCAGTTTTTCTGGAATAACTGAAATATTTGGCAAAATTGGATGTGCTGAATTTCGTATGAGGTAGAACTGAGTAAGTACTCAATGAAGCTGATTTTTTTTTTTTTTTTTGGAGATGGAATCTTGCCCTGTCACCAGGCTGGAGTGCAGTGGTGCAAACGCAGCACACTGCAAACTCTGTATCCCAGTTCAAGTGATTCTCCTGTCTCAGCTTCCCGAGTAGCTGGGACTACAGGTGCGCACCACCATTCCCTGCTAATTTTTGCTTCTTTTGTAGAGATGGGGTTTCACCATTTTTGCCAGGATGGTCTTGATCTACTGACCTCGTGATCTGCCTGCCTCGGCCTCCCAAAGTGGTGGGATTATATGCATGAGCCAACACACCCAGCATGAAGCTGCTTTTTACAGAATCTTTCTGGCCCTGATAAGCACTTGAATTTGCAGCCCCTGATGTAAACACTTACTGTTTCAGTGCATCCTACATTCTGCATCCAGATTAAACTTCCATCTGTATTGCAGTAAGTGTGCCACTCTCACACTTCCAATAACCTTCCTCAACTCCTCATTGACTCTGTGACCTGACCTCCAAGGCCTTCCCGTTCTGGCCTCTACCTGTTTTTGTTCTGCCTTATTTTCTGCTTTCTACCACTAGGTACTATTGTTCTGATCAAGTATGGCCACTTGGCCGAGTGCGGTGGCTCAAGCCTGTAATCCCAGCACTTTGGGAGGCCGAGGCGGGTGGATCACGAGTTCGAGAGATCGAGACCATGCTGGTCAACATGCTGAAACCCCGTCTCTACTAAAAATACAAAAAATTAGCTGGGCATGGTGGCACGTGCCTATAATCCCAGCTACTCAGGAGGCTGAGGCAGGAGAATTGCCTGAACCCAGGAGGTGGAGGTTGCGGTGAGCCGAGATCGCGCCATTGCACTCCAGCCTGGGTAACAAGAGTGAAACTCCGTCTCAAAAAAAAAAAAAAAAAAAAAAAAAAAAAAAAGTATGGCCACTTGTTATCAGATCACAGCTTGTGCATTTGTAGCTCTTCTCTTTCTTATGCTTTTTCTTCTCCCTCAAATTCCTTCCCATCTGTAGTTGTGTACGAACACCAAAGCCATTGTTTTAGGTCCTCTAAGCCTGGTTCAGCATCTCAATTATATCTTTCCTGAACAGCCGGTAGTAGTTCTTTCCTCTTTTAGGCACAAACACTGATTTTTCTGACTTTCAGATTACTGAATGTATAATCTTTTATATTGAAATTATAACAATTTCAATATAAAATTGTGTGACCAAGGCTTTTTTCAACTACTGGATAGGGTCTAAATCTTGTTCACTTTGAATCCTACATGTACTTAACACATTTCCTTATATTTATTTGCCACTCAATAATTATTTGTTGAATGAGAAAATTTTCTTCTTTTTTCCAGTATTCTGTATGTAAGTAACACCTTCTGAGGCACAGATATTGATATTGATATTTGCATTTCATTTAGGTAAATGATAGATGTGTGTATTTAAAATATTGATTTTTGTTAGGTATGTGATTATTTGGAGCCTTTTATATAATCAAATATTTGACCTTCTTATTTAATTTTTTTCCCATAATTACCATGATATTGCTTGGTTCTTAATAGCTCAGATCCACTACAATAATTCAGAAGGAATTATGAAATACTTGCACTGTGTCTTTCTTGACATTATAATACTATCATATACAAACTATAAGAAAAACTGTTAATTCAAAACTGTAATGTGGTATTAAATATTAGGCTAACAGTATTAAGTGTGAAGCTTAACTGGAAACATTGCAGCTGATAGAAGTCTTTTAAAATATGACACCAAAACAATTTAATATCCTTTTAGTTGCACAGTTAGGCTGGTCATTGCTCAGTGTTACTAACTCAAAAGGATGTGCTTGCATTTAGATTATGTTGAATAGTAACTATGGGTTGACGGTTTGTTTCCACAGATGGACTGGTTTGCTTTGCACTCACTCAGCTGCCATGCATCACCAGCTTTCTGACTTCTGATCTTCTGGCGGCTTTTCTTCTATTTCTTGTCAAAGTCTGGGTGTATATTAAGGTGGTGGTGGTAGAGGGAGAGGCCTGGAGTTCACCCTTTGTTCCCAGACCCTCCTCTTGTTTTCCTCTAAGGTTGTTTCAATATCTCCAAGAAAATAGTTGACTGTAGAATGAAAAGAGCTGCCAAAGTTGGTCGATGTGTACATGCATAAAGTTCAAGTAAAAGTATTTTTTCTTTTTGTATTTGAAATGTGTTAGCAGTAATTATAGAAAAGATTTATAACACAATAACATTTTTATTTTTCCCCTAGGGGGAATCTTTAATTGTTTTTAAAGACAGAAACAATTGCATTCTCATAAATATATTCATGGCAGTGTTCATAAATATAATTATTCAGCACAGCTTTGTCAGCAAGAACTACGGGAATAACTTGTGCTTGACCTTTATTCACAGTAGCAAAGAAACCATTTTATGTTGGCACTTTAAATCACTCAGGGGACCATTGTGACAGAAGAATATAGCCTGCAATGAATAGCATTTAAACTTATGTAGTGTCTGTCTAACAGGGAACTTTGAAAATGTTTTCAAATTTTTTATAAGATTTAGGGTTTTTGAGGCCGGGCACGGTGGCTCAAGCCTGTAATCCCAGCATTTTGGGAGGCCGAGGTGGGTGGATCACGAGGTCAAGAGATCGAGACCATCCTGGTCAACATGGTGAAACCCCGTCTCTACTAAAAATACAAAAAAGTAGCTGGGCATGGTGGCGCGTGCCTGTAATCCGATGCCTGTAATCCGAGCTACTCAGGAGGCTGAGGCAGGAGAATTGCCTGAACCCAGGAGGCGGAGGTTGCGGTGAGCCGAGATCGTGCCATTGCACTCCAGCCTGGGTAACAAGAGCGAAACTCCGTCTCAAAAAAAAAAAAAAAAAAAAGATTTAGGGTTTTTTTCTATTTATTTCTTAATATTTTATATTTTATTTAAAAGAAACAGGAGTAATGAGGCAACTGAGTATGAAAATTCTTTTCTTGTGACACAACCATAAACTGGCCTTTCCAAATAGTGGTTCAACTGATTTGTTCTGTATTATCTTTTTCATTTATCTGTGTTTATGTGCACAAACTACTTGGATCCTATTGGTTATGTGCACAAACTACTTGTGCCTTTTGTATACTGCTTTCTCCCTTCTTCCATCCTTCTTTCCCTCCCTGTCTGTCTTTCTTTCTAACCTTTGTTAAGTACTGACTATCTGGAAAATAGTTTGCTAGTTATCAGAAGGGTTAAAAACAACAGAAAGCTCAATGTTTTTTCTAAAAATCTCAAAACTTAATTGGAAAAACACATTTCAGTTAAGCAGACTCTGAGATAATATTTGAAGTTCAAGTAGTTTATTTGGGAGGTAAAGGAGATTCCTGTAGGAGAATGGTAAAGTGAGAAGACAAGTATCATGGTTTCCTAGGGCTTCCTTAACAAAGTACCAAAAACTGGGTGGCTTATAGCAACAGAAATGGATTGCTGCACAGTACTGAAGCCAGACGTCAGAATTCAGGGGTCAGCAGGGCTGTGCTCCCTTTGGAGGCACTAGGGACAGGATGTTTCCATGCCACTTTTGTACCTACTGCTAGTGCCAGGTGTCCCTTGGCTTGTAGAGGCATCACTACAACTGCCATCTTAACAAGACACATTATATTCCCTCTGTACTTGTCTGTCTCTGTGGCCAAATGTCCCCTTTTGATAAGCCCTAATGGATTATGGCTCTCTCTAATAATCTCATTTTAACTTGATTACTTTATGAGAACTCTGTTTTCCAAGTAGTCACATTCAGCGGTTCTTGGGATTAGAACTTTAGGACTCCAACATATCTTTTTTGGGGATTGGGGGTGGTGCATAATTCAAACCATAACCACAGGTAAGAGAAGAAAGACAATGAACTTAATTCCAGGAAAACAACATCTAGGAACAGGTTGAAAATGCATACCTCAGAGTTATCCCACTAAAAGGGGCAAAGGAGCAGGCGTATATATTTACAAACCCCCATCAGTCATGGGAGAGGAAGTATTAATTCCCCCTTGTCCTTATTTCTACTCTGTACTTTAGGCAAAGCAGGCTCCAGCAGTCAAGAGAAAGCCCTCAGGGAAAGAAATGCAAGTGATGGGAGCTGGGGGAATATGATTCCCTAGTGAAGTAGAGGAAGGGAACGTGAGAGGGACACCACCAACATCCGACAATACCTGAAACAATAAGTGTAAAAGCACACAACCCAAACTGTACTGGAGAAATACAAAGCAAGTTAAAATCTGGAGTAGCAGATGTTAACCAGAGGAGGACTTTGGGCATACCTTCAAACCCTGAAGGAACTGATGAATGTTGTCCGCTAGTGACAGGCCAACCAAGGAAGCCATAACACTGAAAGACTAGATAAAGTAGGAAGCGAATTCATGTGGCATAGATCACAGGAGGGACCCTCCAACGACAGTGGCGTCTTATTCTAGGCAGGTGATTCACATTTACTTCGAAATGAAAATTCACATTTCTTAATGTGGTTCTTAAGGATGTGGCCACTGCATGTTTCTTAAATTATCTCTGTATTAGTTTGCATTTTAGTTGTAAAAACTGAAATCACTATCAGTTTGCTAGGGCTCTGTAACAAAGTACCACAGACTGGGCGGCTTACACAATAGAAATTTATTTTCTCACCGTTCTGAAAGCAAGAAGTCTGGGATTGAGGTGTGGCTGTGTTGGTTCCTTCTGAGGCCTTGTTGGCTTGTAGATCACTATCTTTTCCCACATTATCCTCCCTCTTTACCTCTTTACTTCTCTTCCTAATCTCCTCTTACAGGGATCCAGTCATATTAAATTAGTCTTATGAAAGTACTTGGCCAGGCATGGTAGCTCACACCTGTAATTCCGGTACTTTGGGAGGCTGACTTAGGTGGATTACATAAGATCTGGAGTTCAAGACCAGCCTGAGCAACATGTTGAAACCCCATCTCTACTGAAAACACAGAAATTAGCCAGGCTTAGTGGCGGGTGCCTGTAATCCCAGCTGCTCGGGAAGCTGAGGCAGGATAATAGCTTGAACCTGGAGGCGAAGGTTGCAGTGAGCTGAGATCCTGCCATTGCACTCCAGCCTGGGCAACAAGAGTGAAACTCCATCTCCAAAAAAAAAAAAAAAAAAAATACATTTTGAGGTACTGGGCGTTAGGACTTCAGCATATGAATTGTTGAGCGAACATGACTTATCCTATAACACTCTGCACTCTGGGAGGGAAGGAAGGGAAAATGCATAAAGGGAAGGAGATCAGACCACTTGATAGGAAGCTGTGAATGCAAGGCTGTGACAATGTGGTTTCAGCACAGCTGGGTGCATCATCTTGATCAAGATGGACTTCATCTGGCAAATGAAAGAGCTAGACTTTGTTTTTCATCTCTATGATGAAGCTTTTTTAAAAAAATTTGTTTTTCAGCAGCTGTGAGTGCATTTAAGATGTGCTCTGGGCAGGCTGGGCTCTGAAGGACCACCCTAGGAGTCTCTTGTATAAATACAGGTGTGAGGTTCTGTTTGAAAGAAAGTTAAAATGATGAATTTTGTTTGGGCTTATGGTTTAGACATTCACCGCCTGCATTATGTTCCTGTTTTTTTTCTAGTTTATGCTTTATGCAGGCATATGTCTGCTGTAACATAGGCATGATACAGTCACCTCTTTAAAATAGTTATTCATTTTCAGTATATAACAGAGAGCGATAGTATGAAGGTTATTTGAAGTCCTGTTTAAAATATCTGTTTATATAGTTAATCTAAATTATGGTGATATGATTGGTTATTAATTATCTGTGATTAGATAACATATCCTGGCAAAAGGTGCAGAGAAGTCTTCTATGGATTAACATGGAGCAAAAAGAGAGCCATTGGGAGCTGAGCAGGTCTTAGACCAAACCCAAGCTTGAGAGTGATTTTGTGGTGCTTAATGGATATCAAAATTCTTGTCACGGCTCCTCTCTCATCTGCACTTGTATTACTGGTAACTTGACAGAAGAAAGAATTATTTTTATGGGAAGTTGAATCACAATATCCCTTTGAGATCTAATGAAGATGTGTATGAAATAATAACTAACACCACCTAATTTTACCAATAGAAATTGCAAAAGGTTTGTCAAAAAATCATTTTAAATGTTAAAAAATTTTCAATTATTAATGTTGGTAATTTTACTTTTTATAATTTTTATCTTTTTGTTGTTTATTCCTCTCCTAGGAAAAAAGGAATGGGGGACACTTGGAATTCAAAGTCCATGTAAAAATAATAGAAATAATAGAATAATAACAACAATAATGGCAAACTTTTATTGGTCTCTTAGTGTATGTCAGGTTCTTTATCAAAGGTTTTGCCTTTATTTATCTCAGTTAGTACTCATATGAGGAAGATTCGATTATCATGTCCATTTTACAGGTGAAGTTTCCATAAGGCACAGAAAGGTTCTACGACTTGCCCTTGACCACATAATGGTAAATGATAGAGCTGAGATTCATATTCAGGTTAGATGAGTCAAGAAGTCATGCTTTTAACCAGATATGCTTTACTTTTATAAGCTGGTAAATAATCACTTGCAGAAGAGAAATCAGAAACAATGTTGACAGAGAAACAATAGAATGAGAAGCTTAAAAAAAAGAATGTTGGATATGGGTATTCCAACTGAATTTATTTTGTGTTGGGAATTCTTCAAGATTATGTACAGGAACACATGACTTTTCTATTCCATTGAACCTTTTCTCAAGGATAGTTAGATATATGCAGGTAAAGACCACGGAGGAGCTCAGATTAAACAATGTATGTGGACAACCTCCTTTCTAGAGATATTTAAGCACGTTTGAGATACACACAAGTGTGGTAAATGATTCATAATCTTTTTACATATTTACAGATTTCAATATTCCCTTAAATATATAGTTAGCCAACATAAAAATATTTAGAGTTTTCTGTTATCTTCATTGCTTTCCAGGTACATCCTTGGCAGATTGGACCTATTATGTATACCCTGTGACTTTTCAAATATTTCCTTGCCTTTTACTGACTGTAAAATTGGAATCTTCTTTTTGAGGTCATTCTGTATTATAATTAATGTTATTCTTGAATCTCAGTCAATATCCAAGTTTGTTTTGTCATCATACATTTTCAGATTTTTGTTATTGACTGCTGTTGGATTTATCTCCTCAGCCAACCCAAATATTAGTCCAGCTATTTATTTAAAAAGTGGATTATTTTTCCTCTTTTGTTTTCTTTATAACCCTTCTTTGTGCTCAAAAGCAAATTATTTTGTAGTTTCAAGCCTGCTTTCTCTTCTGTAAAATGGAGATAATAATAGTTCCTACATCTTAGAACAATGTGAGCATTAAACAAGACTTACACATGTATCTCTACCCCAAACCACTTTCCCAAGGGCCCGATACTTGTAAATAACTGCTTATTCAACATCTTCATTCACATATTGGGTAGACATCTCAAATCTAACATAATCTGGATGCTACTCTTGAATTTTCTACCTCAAATAAACTCCGTCCCTGGCTTTCTAATTTTCATAATTTACCTAATTTGCTGGAATCAAAAACTTGGGAGTCATCCTTAAAACTTCTCTTTCATTCATACATTCCAGCTGATACATTAGTAAATTCTGTGAGCTCTGCTTTCAAAATAAGTCCTGAATCTGGCCATTTTCAATACCTGCCTTGCTATCATCCTAGACCATCCTTCAGTTCATACTGCAGATATGAATTGCTTTGGTGAAGCCCATCCTCTTCACCAGGACAATTTCGTATCTGCTCTTACTACCCACTACTCTTGACTATGGATTCCTCCTGCCCCAGCAGCAGCCAGAGTGATCCTGTACATCTTTCAATGAGATCATGTCTCTCCCCTGCTTAAAATACTACAGTCAAGTCTCATCCCACTAAGCATAAAATCTATGCAATTTGTCACTGATGATATGATCCTACAGCGTCTGTCCCTGGCCATGTATTCAGTTTATCCTACATTGCTCATGCTGGGGCTGCCCCACTCACCTTCCTGCTGTTACTCAGTTACATCAAGCTCATTCCTGCCTCAGTGCCTTTGTACTTGCTATTCCTTCTACCTGGAATATTCTTCTTAGATATGTGCATGACCTGTTACCTCACCTTATTTGCATACCTATTCAAATTCACTTGCTCTTAGAGGGGCTGGGTCATGCCTTTTTAGGATAATTTATCTAAAACTGCCCTCTTACATGCCTAGTTACTCTCCAGCCTCTTACTCAGTGATCATAGCATCTATTATTTGTTGTGTGATGTCTTTGTTTGTTTATGTGTTCTCTCTCCATCGAGAACGTACACCCCTTGAGTTCAGGATCTTCGTCTTACTCAACATGATATCCCCAGTGGCTACAATATCACCTGGCACATGGCAAATTTGCAATAGAGATTTGTCAAAAAAAGAATTAATGAATAAAAAGCACTTAACTTGCATTGCCTGGAGCATACTGAATACTATACTCTTTTCCAGTGATACACATTAGAAAATCAGCGTCTTATATTCTCCATTAATGTGGGTAAAGTACTTTAAAAAATCTATTTACATATTCCTCATAAATTATGTTAAGGCAATGTTTCCATTTCACAAATGGAGTAACTGAGAGCTTAGAGAGATGGATAACTCGCCCGGAATCACATTATCATTAGAAGCTCATGGTTGACCCAAACTATTGTTTCTATGTTCAGAAATTATACAGTAGAAGGTGATTTAAATGAAAGAATGTCACTCTTTTGATCACAAGATTTGGCTAGTGTCACTGCTGGACTGGTGCCTCTTCTTTTACTGTGCCATCTTCATGCCTGGAAGAAGACAAAAACATCCCAGAGGGCAGGGGACCAAGTTTTTTGGTCCATGGGAATGAGTATACTAGAAAATGTCCGAGTATCCAGTGATACTCTACCATGTTCCATCTGCCTCACAAATCCCTGCCATAAAACCAACCTCAATTCTTTTTTCTTTCAACCTTTGTGGCTTTTTTATTTATTTTCAGTTTACATGGTATGGGTAATTATTATGCAAAACAATTTGAAACCATTTTTTTGTCCACAAAAAGTCATTATGCTTAAGCACTAATAAATAAAATATTTTCTTTACACTTAGAAACTCACTGCAGGTCTGCTCAGTTGTCCTCAAAGGCAGAAAACAGGTGACGAAGAGAAAACAGATAGCAATGAAGCTGGGAGAGGTGGAGGGGTGGGGGAAGGAAATGAGAAACAGTTCAAAGTTATGAGAAGATTGAAGGGAGATGGCCAGAACTGCCACAGTATCATCAGTGATGAATAAGAAGTGGCAATTTCTGATATGAATTTATGAGGTGTCGCAAGCTGATGGGAGTGCTGCAAGAAAGTGAACTGAAGCAAGTAAAGGAAGAGGAAAGCTCCAGAAATATCAAACAGAGAGAGTTGCCTGTAGTAGATGGTGAGGTTTTTGGGAGTCATATGATAAAAGTACAGTGGAGGCTAAGAATGGTTGAAACAGCTAAGGAAGTGAATGTAATATTCTCAATTAGTGGAAGCATCACTTTTAATGCTCTACTGAGTTGAGGGGAAAATGGAAAGCTGACTTAATTTTTACTGCTCTCGATGCCAGAGGCACCTAGGTGCTTTGCTGCTGTTAACGCTGCTATAGTATTAGAATAGCAGCAGCTTCTGTTGTGGCAGTGCAAAGAGAAAAGGCAGCTGAAGGCCCTGAACAGTCAGGGAGCTAACAAACTGTAGCTCACTGGCCAGCTTCTCTAATAGAAGTCTCTGGTGGTTTGTTGAGGCTGAAAGGGCAAATTCAACAATGTTTGTGATAAATATCAGTTTGAAATTACTTGAGGAAGCTTTAGCTCTGCAAGTTAGTGCTGCGGCAAAAATAAATGAAAAATTTATGCCTCAGGATTTTAAAAAATGATGCAATTGTTTATATTTCTTTTGAATATGAAATCAATGCTTTGTTTCCTGAGCATATGCCTTAATATTATCCACCCTATAATCTACATGTTGCTGTTCAAATCCTTCTTTATTCTTGATTCTCCTGAGAGATGAGGCTGTCTCTTTTGTTCTTACAGTATCTTTGAGCAAGAGGCCAATTATATGATTTTCATTTTTAACTAGTAAATTGAGGCTTGAGATCGAAAAGTTCATCTTAGATCATCACTATAGCAGTAAAGACCTCTTCTATCCTTACAAGCACTCTTGTTTTTCTTTTCTGATCCATGCTTGACTTAATTTGATTTACTAGTACATGTTGGGATGAGTTAGAGGTGCAGATATAGTGCTCAGAATAACTATATGAATTGTTGCTCCCATGAAAACATATATTACACTTAAATTATGTTATAAAAATTTCAGCATACATTTTAATTTGATGTGCTTGCTTTGCTTATCATACCTTCCCAAGTTTTCCTTTAATACCTTGCATATTATTCTCTTATATTAATTTATTTAGCTTATATACTGGAATAACAAATATTCTGTATGCTAGGCAAGATTCTAGGAACTAATAATACAATGATGAGCAAGATAGTGTGTAAAAATTAGCACACAGACAATTCTTGGATCATTTTATAAAAGAAGTAATTTGAATTCTGTCATTTAAAAATAGGTAAAATGGAAAATCATATGAATTATTTTTAATATTATTACATTGATGAACATGTATTGATTTCTGATTATGAATAATACAATGGTGCTTATGGTCAACTGGAGGAAAGGAATTATAATAAATGATTTCAACAAAATAGCATTATATGATGAAGTCTATTAGGGCAAGTACTGTTGCCTGTGTTGCTCTTAATTATATTCTCAGTACGTAGTTATAAAAACAATAAAGATATTCTTCAAAAGGAATTCAAAATTTTGAATTTCTTATTTTTAACAACAACAAAAAAAAATCAAGTTTTGAAACCTATGCTGTATGTAAGAGACGTCCAGGGAGTGTTTTCAAAATACGCATTCCCAAGCCACTCTCCTGAACCACTGAACAAGATTTTTGGGGAGTAGAGCCTCAACTTTACACTTTTAAATGTCTTTGGTCAATTTTATTGCTAAGCCCTCATTATGAAGGAATACCTGGAGGGAGGTTTTTGTGCATGTCAAGGAGTTTTGACAAAGGTCCTCACATTCAGATCACTTTTAGATTAGGGGTCAGCAAACTATGGCCTGTGGGCCAATCCCTCCTCCTACCTGTTTTTGTGTAGCCTGTGAGGCATGAATGACTCCTACATTTTTAAATGGTTAAAGAAAATCAAAAGAATAATAGTTTGTAACATGAAAATTACATGAAATTTAAATTTCAGTGTGTACAAATAAATTTTATTGGAACACAGATGTCCTCAGGAAAAAGTTTGCCTATGGTGATGAGAACAGAATATACATTACATTTCACAAGATATAAATCTGCGAGAAATAGGCTCAGCACAGTGGTTCATGCTTGTAATTACAGCACTTTGGGAGGTGAGTCAGAAGAATCGTTTGAGGCCAGAAGTTCAAGGTCAGCCTGGGCAACATAGTGAGACCCCAGATCTCTACATAAAGTTTTAAAAATTAACTGAGTATAGTGATTTGTGCCTGTAGTCCCAGCTACTTGGAAGGCTAAGGTGGGAGGATAACTTGAGCCCAGGAGCTCAGGCAGCAGTGAGCCCTGATCGCAGGCACCACTGCACTCTGGCCTGGTAACAGAATGAGACCTTATCTCCAAAAAGCAAATGAAGGGCTGGGCACAGTGGCTCACGCCTGTAATCCCGGCACTTTGGGAGGCTGAGGCAGGCGGATCACGAGGTCAAGAGATTGACACCATCCTGGCCAACATGGTGAAACCCCGTCTCTACTAAAAAATACAAAAATCAGCTGGGTAAGGTGGTGCGCACCTGTAGTCCCAGCTAGCCGGGAGGCTAAGGCAGGAGAATGGCTTGAACCCAGGAGGCAGAGATTGCAGTGAGCTGAGATTGCACCACTGCACTCCAGACTGGCGCCTGGCAATAGAACAAAACTCTGTCTCAAATAAAAGTAAATGAAGAAAACTTGGAGAAACAGTAAGTTAGATAAGACAGTCACAATGTAAAAGTATTTTTTTCTTATGGAGGTATGGGCTAGATGTAGCAAGATAAAATTCAACAGGTAAGTTAGTAAGGTCCTATATGTTGGCCTAAATAAAACAACCACACAATTAGAGCAATTTCGCTTTTGGAAGTGTAAAAATGACATTGGAGTTTTAGTTGACATTAAGTTCAAATAGGTGTCAGTTGTGTGATTATGACTAACCAAAATCTAGTGTGATATGGACCTATAAATAGAAGTATAGAATATAAAATAAGGAATTGAAAGACTGCACCTAAATAATTGATTCCAGTTTGAGATGTCCTACTTTCATAATGGAATAGATATCTGAAGCATTTTCACAGGGAAGCTATTAGGATGGTAAAGGTCTAAAAAATTATGCCAAATAATAAATGACTTAGCCTGAGGAAAAGAAGACTCAGAAAGGGCATAACAGATAGCAGTCTTCAAATATTTGGATTAATGTCATGTGAAAAAATGGTTAGGTTTATTCTGAATAAGCCGAAAGTGTAATGCCAGTTATGGAGATAGTGCAGACATGTTAAGCTCAATATAAAAAGTACACTAATTATTATAAATATGGAATTATATGCCTCACAAGGTGATGCCTTTATCTCCCTCCAAGGTGTGGGCAGAGATGGGATTTGAGGATCAGAAGGAAATTTAGGTTAAATTACACCTAAAATCTCTACATGAAATGTCTCAGAAAATATTTCTGTTATTATGCACATATTTGAATATTCATTGAGCATTTACTATTTGCAGAGTATTTTTTAAATAATTGTGAAGGATACAATGGGAATCTGTGATATGGCTTCCTGGAGACAAAGGAATTTTACAAACAAGACAGAGCCACATAAAACATCAGGAGGAATAATACATAAACTGAAATTTTATAGTCATTCAAAGAGGGTGGGATCAGTGAAGACCTCCAGAAGGAAGTGAGCTCTGAAAAGAGCTATGAAGATGTGTTTGAATTTGGATAAGCAGTGGTAAGGCATAGGGGTTCTAGGTAATGAAACAAGCAGGGCCGGGTGCGGTTGCTCACGCCTGTAATCCTAGCACTTTGGGAGGCCGAGGCGGGTGGATCATGAGGTCAAGAGATCGAGACCATCCTGGTCAACATGGTGAAACCCCGTCACTACTAAAAATACAAAAAACTAGCTGGGCATGGTGGTGCATGCCTGTAATCCCAGCTACTCAGGAGGCTGAGGCAGGAGAATTGCCTGAACTCAGGAGGCGGAGGTTGCGGTGAGCCGAGATCGCGCCATTGCACTCCAGCCTGGGTAATAAGAGCGAAACTCGGTCTCAAAAAAACAAAACAAAACAAAACAAAAACAAACAAAAAAGAAACAAGCAGGAACAAATATCAGTTAGGGAAGTAGATATATTTGATGGGGGAAAAAATGCGTGCTAGAACAACATTCATTTGTTATTAATTCAACACTTAAGGAGCACCTTGGGAAACCACAATGCAAAGCAAGGTGTGAAGGGAGTTACAAAGGGAGCCAAAAAGATTCCTGCCCTCAAGCAGCTCCCAGCCCAGTAAAGTGAAAATCAATGTCAGCACCACCCCTCTGTAGTAACTTAACTCTTGGGTGATTCAGCCATAAGTTATTGGAAATTTCTTGGATTGTATTCCTCCAGTTTAAAAAGGTCATCAACATTTAATTCAACAAATATTGACTGAACTTCTGAATTGTTCTAGCTTCCTGGGATATATCACTGAGCAAAACAGAGCCCCCATGCCAACCAGAATGTATGCCAAACATTTTTTGTTATTCCCTGGTTCTCCAAGAAAGATAAAACAACATTTATTGTTTTACAAATTTAGAGAGAGCAAAATCAATAGAGAAATATCTTTTGGGGCTCTCAGAAGGGTATTTAGAACCCTGACTGTGTTACAAATGGCGTGAGACACTCAGCAGTATCTCTTTAAACCTGTACTCCTTTCTTGAGCAGCATTTGTATTTTTGTCATCCATGCCATTTTTTAGGGGGTTTTGTTTTTGTTTTTTAGCACCTGCAAAATTTAAACTGGAAATTTCATCCTTTGTGTCTTAGTTCTTGTCACTCTAAACATCTCTTGTGTGAATCAGTACTGGCTCTTCATACAAATAAAATGCAAATCATATCCTTGTCAGAGCTAAACACTTAATCTCAATGAAATCAGAACAAATACTTGAAGGTTAAAACTGAGACTCACTGCTAGCAGAATAAAGAGAAAAACACTGAATGCAACATGAATTTTCCACTGAGATGAATTCAAAATGTAAGCCAAAAATTCAGTAAAGATAAAAATACTTCTCATGCCAAATGATGGGTTTCGCTCTTGATAGATATCAGACTTCTTTCTCCACCATTTTTCTTTCACATGAAACTTAATACTGAGCATCTGATTGCTTCTCACTATTAAAAAATGCCATATTAAATTTCACAAAGGGAAGCATGTTAATTTTGGTGTCCAGGTCAAATAACTCTTCAAAAGGAGTGGCTTTTCTGGTCAATCAAACACAACCTCACTTACTGATGAATTCTACTCACTGATGAAATTCTACTTACTGATGAGTGAGTGGCCTGGATTTTGTTCAGTTCTGCCTTTATCTATTTTATTACTTCTCTGGTCCACTGTCTCCTCATTTGTTAACTCTATGAGGCTATGAATATCACTATAACTAGGTCATTGCTTTGCCCCCTAAAATAAACATCAGTATATTATATTTCATTTTTTAAACTATTCTCCTTAGTGTGTCCAATAACTTAAAATTACTGTATGTATGCCTACATTAAAATTGTATTTATTTAATATTTTGATAACATTTTAAACATAATTGGTTGCCTTTATTATTCTATGTATTTTATGATATATGCTTAAAAATATTAATCTGAAAAGGGATCCATAAATTGTCAAAGGAGTCCATAACACAAAAATGTTTTTTTTTTTTTCTTAAGTCTCATATATTTCTGGTAAGGGAGTAGGGCACATTCTCTGACCCACTCTCCATTTCCTCCTTAGGTTACTCCCTTAAGAGACAGGCAGCAATCTAACTGAATATGCTGAGAGTCGTGAAGTAAGACACCCACAAAGCAACATTCATTTACATAATGAATTGTGTTACATAGCTGGTATTCATGGTTATTTTTTGTGTTCTTGGTATATTTTTTATTTTGTTTGAGATTCAGGCATAAAACAGAAATACTCAAATTTAGATTTGACTTGTTGAAAAACATATTAGAGGCCAGGCACAGTGGCTCATGCCTGTAATCCCAGCACTTAGGGAGTCTGAGGTGGGCGAATTGCTTGAGTACAGCAGTTAGAGACCAGTCTGGACAATATGGTAAAACCCCATCTCTATAAAATATACAAAAAAAAATTAGCCAGTCATGGTGGCCCACACCTGTAGTCCCACCTACTCGGAAGGCTGAAGTGGGAGAATTACCTGAGCCTGGGAAGTCGAGACTGCAGTGAGCTGTGATTGTGCCACTGCAGTCCAGCCTGGGCATGGGAGTGAGATCCTGTCTCCAAAGGGGGGAAAAAATCATATTACAGTGAAACGTTGTGTACCTTAGCAGGCCAGTATCTTGAAGATGATTGAGATAAGGTAATTAAAGTATGTGTATTGTTTCTGCAGTTTACATAGCTGCTGCATTAAACAGTAAGTACTTTCTTTCCAAGGGTGTAAGCTGATTTCTGGATGTAATTAACATAAGCAAATTGTCATCACTGAATTCATAGACATGAAGTCTATGGATTAATTAATGGAAGCTGTCCAGTTGTAGTTATCCTTTTAAGTTTTTTCTTTTTTATTTCTTTTTAATGTAAAACAAAACTTTAAGAAATCAAGTCTCAAAGTATTACCCAGGCTGATCTCAAATTGAGCTCAAGGGATAGTCTTGCTCATCCCTCAAGTAGCTGGGAAGACAAATGGGAGGCACTGTGCCTGGCTTTACTCTTGTGTTTTGAGACAGGGTCTTTCTCCATCATCCAGCATATAGTGCAGTGGTGCAATCACAGCTCACTGCAGCCTGGACCTTCTGGACTAAAGCAGTCTTCCCACCTCATACTCCTAAGTAGCTAGGACCACAGGTGTATACCACCACAACTTAGCTAATTAAAAAAAAAAAAATTGTAGAGACAGGGTCTTACTAGTTTTTCCAGGCTGATCTTGAACTCATGGGCTCAAGCGATCCTCCTCCCTCAACCTCCCAAAGTGCTGAGATCACAATCATGAGCCACCGTACCTGGTCTCTTTCAGTATTTCAAGGAAAAAGGGGAGATATCCTTTTAATGTTAAAAAGGATAAAGTCCATTATTCAGAAATCATCTTAAGAAGAAACCTATAACAATCATTTGGAACAGGTATTACTTTATGTCATTTTCTGGTTGTGGTAAACTTCGTTTTTCACTTCTATATGGACTATGATGTAAAGACCTTTCATCCTGACATCCCATGCTTAATAAAATTTAAAAAATTATTATTCTGCTTAACTAAGATTAGAAAGATGAATGCTCACCAACACATCCATAATTCTCATCGGTTCACTAGAAATCCTTTCTGTGGGTTCACAAAAGTTCAAACATTACAAGTCTATATCTGTCTTATAGCTCTGAATAAATTTTTCAATTAAATAGTAAGAATTATTTTTATAGAATTTTTCCATGAAGGCTGTTCTTTTAGACTAGACCTTTAACATATTCAACCAGCTAGGGGAAAAAAGAAATTTAAAAATTCTCCGTGATTAAATATGTGAGTATGTGATCTGTTTGTTCATGTGTAATTATATGTGAACTACATTTATTGAAAATATTTACTGGCAAGCTTTAGGACTTTTACAGTTATTATTCCTAGGAATTTACCCTTATATTAATCGTTATGACTTGAGAAGATTTCAAATTACATTAATTGTGGCTGTCATTTAGCCAGGCACTGTGCTAAGTCCTTTACTTATCTTGTTTCATCGAGGTCTCACAACATTACTATGGAATAAGCGGTATTACTATTCCCGTTTTACAGATGAGGAAACTCAGTATATTATCTTGGACTTCCATAACAAAATACCATTGGCTGGTGGCTTAAAGTCCATGATGAAGGTCTCCTCAGTTCTGTTCCCTGCTGAGGGTCATCTTCCTGGCTTGCAGATGACCCCCTTCTCACTGTGCTCTCACATTGTAGAGAGAGGCAGAGAGTTCTGGTTTCTCTTCCAAGTATTCATATGGACACTTATCCCACTTTGAGAGCCCCACCCATATGGCCTCATATCCACTACTTACCTTCCAAAGGCCCCACCTCCAAATATGACCCCTACATTGAGGGGTAGGGTTTTAACATGTAAATTCTGGGGGAACGCAGATACTCAGTCTGTAACACTCAGGTTTAAGGGAGATAGAGGAATTTGCTTAATTTACAGATCTAGTAAGTAGTTAAAAATGAAGTGTGCTCCAGAGACTTCCAGGGATGATCCTATCCTGGGATATAATTTCCTGTGCTAAAATAATATTTTGCATTGGAGTGAGGGCTTAAAAAATCCTCAGTTTGACTTTTCCTTACCATCTTCAGCATAAACAGCCTTTCAAAGAACCATGTGACTTGTCTCTCTCCTGGACTGCCTTGCTTATGGTCTGGTTTCCCCAGGAAAAACAAAGGGATTCTTTCAGTTCTCTGTCTCATCATGTAAATTTGTCAATCCGAATCCTTCAGAGACCTCTCATTCCACTTAGAAGAAAATAAAAAATCCCCTCCATGGTTCTCAAGTCCTTCCTGACATCATGTAACTGACCTTACCTCCAATCCCAATCCATACTGTCTTGTCTGCCCTGACCCAAGCTCTTTCCTGTCTAGCCTTTGCACTCACTGCTCCATCTGCCTGGAATCTTCTTCCCCACACAGGCCATAGGCATGTTTCTCCTCATCCTTCAGGATCCTACTTCTCACTCAGGGTTCCCTGACAATCCTATCTACGTAGCTTTGCCTTGTATGCTTCCCTCTTTTATTTGTCTTCTTAGCTATTAAATCTACCTGATATTTATCTGTTCTTTTGTTAACGTGATTTAACACCTACCTCTCTTAGTTACATATATTTTCTGTGAATAAGGACTTAGTTTTATTCATGTTTGTATCACCAGTGCCTCAAAAGCAACTGGTATGCAGTAGATGCTCAATCATTGTGTGTTGAATTTATGAATGTATCACTCTAACAGAGAGAGAGAAGCCCAGTTCAGAAGTGCTGATGGGCTATGTCCAAAGTTCTTCAGAATGTAAGAGACAAAACCACAACTCACACTTAGGTATTCTTACTTTATTGTCTTACCATTTCTCTCTCATACCCGTTTCTGTAGAAACACAGAATAAGGAGCAAACCACACTCCTCTGAAAGTTGAAAGTGGTGAAAGAGAACTGACATCTACTGAGCATTAAATCTGTGTCAGGTATTACACCAACATTCTCTAAAGTCTTAAGACCTACAGTTACTATCCTCAATTTACAGATGAGGGAAATAAAGCTTAGATGGACTAATTCACTTGTCCATGATCACTCAGCAAATCACTGGCAGAGCCTTTATTCACAACCTGGCTTATATCTGGTGGTAATGCCTTTGCTCTGGGGATGCTTACCATGGACCTTAGATGAAATATTTTTCTGGGCTTTCATTAACTCAAAAGTGAAAGACAAGGGATAGCTTCACCTTAAATGATAGTAAAGTTTTCTAAAATTTATAACACAATCCCCCCGTTTCCTCGTGTCTCTACGCTTCTGTTTACTATGATGGTATTTCAAGCTAAAACAAAACTCAGAAATCTTTGGGTTTTGAAAGCAATCTGTTAAAAACTATAATAATCCATGTATCCTCAGACTTGAGAGCATTTCTAAATGAAGCTTGCAATCTGATCATTTGGTGATGTTTGGATTATGTGGTTATAGTAGGCTTTAAAATGCCTTTTCACACAGATACTATAGAAAGGTGAGCAGCAGGATGCGCACAGTGACAAATTAGTGGTGCTCTTAGCCAGGCTGTTTAAATTATTTTTAGGCAGGAGACATACTGTACACACCAGGTTTTAGATGAAAGTAATTAATATGAAATGTTACCTCACTCTTTGCCTGTAGTTAATCTGCACTCTCCTGATTTCTCTTTCCTTCCAGTCCTATTCCCTAGTACTTCATGTATTATCTTCCTATCAAGTGCCCTTTTTCTGTGAAATTTTTTCTTGTTATATTGTCAAGGATACCTATCTTTACAAAACTAGTGGTGGCTGCAGCAGCCACACCCAGAGCTCACTATGCAGAGACTTTGTTGCTTCCCTGGTGCTACCTTCTGAGACCTGGGCTTCCCTAATAGAATAGGCCGAAGTCATTTTTTCAGATTCACTACTGCCTATATTGGGAGTTGAGGCAGGCTGCTATACCAAACCCATCTTTAGTTCACTACCTGTTTACTTTATTAGGTAGAAACATTCTCCTAAACTTAGGAGAAGCAAAAGCAAACACAAACAAACAAGAACAATGCTCTTTATTTAAAGGAGCATTTCCTCAGCATCTGAACCAATTACACATACCCATTTTCCATATCTAAATTTATAGCATTGCACAATGAGAACTCATATTAAAGAACTTGAGGTTCTGCAATATCTTGGATCATCTAACAGAGTTTTTAACTTATTACATCACAGTTCACGTTTGTATAACTCCCGAAGAAAAGGTGGAATCTATTACAAAACAAACAGAAAAAGATGATTTAAAAAGCCTTTAAGAGTTGGAGCTGTTTTTGTTCCTTAATAGAACCTGCATTCTAATAACCATTTAATATAACTTCTACCTTGATTTGTACGTGGACTCAAAAGGTATGACTGGGGCTTGGCACTGAAGCAAGAAGAAACGAAAAGGAGTTGAAGGAACACTACTTACATAAGATTTCCAGACATGGGATTACTGTGTATTCAGATTCCCTATACAATATTAATGGCACATATAAAATAACTAAAATTTCTGGGAACTTCAAAGCTGTTTGATGTATCAAGTGGGGTCTACTTTCATACTACAGTGATTGCCAGGTTTTAGATGTGGGGTAGGTGTCTGGCGGGTGCTTCATTCGTAATACCAGTAGAACATCAAATAAACATGGATATTTTTAACTATGAGATAATATATCGTCGTACTTCTGCATCCTATTCCAATTATGAGACACAGTTTTCTTTTGTGTCACTCAGCCTCAGCAAGTTGAACACCCTTCACTTGGTGCGATTTGGCAATAATTGTCTTTGATGCTGAGAAGACATGCACATTTTGAAATAAAAAATGTGGCTGGGTGAGGTAGCTCATGCCTGTAATCGCAGTATTTTGGGAGGCCAAGGCAGGAGGATCATTTGAACCCAGGAGTTGGAGACCAGCCTGGGTAGCATCATGTGAGACCCTGTCTATACAAAAAAATTTAAAAATTAGCCAGGCATGGTGGGGCATGCCTGTGGTCCCAGCTACTTGGGAGGTTGACATGGGAGGATTGCCTGAACCAAGAGGTCAAGGCTGCAGTGAGCTGTGATTGTGTCATTGCACTCCAGCCTGGGTGACAGAGAGAGACTCTGTCTCAAAAATCAATCCATCAATCAATATAATAAAATAAAATAAAATAGAAAAATGCAACCTGATAATTGTTTTTTAAAAAATAAAACAACAGCTGGGCATGTTGGCTCACTCCTATAATCCCAACACTTTGGGAGGATGAGGTAGGCGAGTATCACTTAAGGTCAGGAGTTCCAGACAAGGATGGCCAACATGGTAAAACCCCATCTCTACTAAAAAACAGTATAAAAATTAGCCAGGCCTGCAATCCCAGCTAGTTGGGAGATTGAGGCCAGAGAATCACTGGAACCCAGGAGGCAGAGGTTGCAGTGAGCTGAGATCACGCCATTGTACTATAGCCTGGGCGACACAGTGAGACTCTGTCTCAAAAATAAAATAAAATAACCCAAAATACATAACAGTTGTGAACATAAAATATGCCTGCCTACACAGACTCTGGGAAAGTTGGAGCAAGATAGAAGGAAGAAGCACCCGAACACTTCCCCCACCTCCACCGTCAGAGCTATGACCCAGACTTACATTGTCTGTAAACTGGATTATTGCCAGGCCTTCTGACTGGCATCTCAACTTTCCTCCTTGCTGTCTTTTATTACAAATGTAAGAGCCAGAAAGAGCCTATGAAAATGTAAGTCCAGTTATCTAATTCCTCCGTTCAGATTCTTCCAGGGTCTTCCCATTCACCCAGACAGAGTAAAAGCCAAATCCCTATGACAATGAAAAAAGCTCACATAACCTGTGTACCCTGTTCCTCCTCTGCCCTTTCTCAGTCCTTCCCGACAACAGGAGCCCACCCACTTTGCCTCAGCCTCACCAAATGGGTTCCCACTTCAGGCCTTTCACACTTGCTGCATTCTCTGCCAAGCCCCACTCTCCGTAACATGCTCCCTCACCTCCTTCAGGGCTTTGCTCAAATTTCATCATTTTGGTGAAGCCTTCCCTAACCACCTTAATTATAGTTTAAGAAGCAGGAAAATCAGTAGTAACAAAACATTACTTAGCATTCCAACTTCTCAGATGATTATGTCATATATATAAAATAGGAATTTCACTCTGAGTAACTACAATGTTTTCAATATACAAAATTTAACCCTAAGAAGGGCAAAGGGTAATATAAGTTAAAAGAGTCAGGGAACAAGTAGATTTCTCCTTAGAATGACAGGGTTTCTTTCCTGGGCTACTCCACTGAATAGCTTTCAGTTCAGTTGAACTCTAAATGTTTACCAATTGCCTGTTCTAAGGGACTTGATCCAGGGGTTACTGAATTGGATAAGAAAGGATGACACACAGATTTTAAGGTTAAGATGATTTATCAGAGGGGGTTACTCAAATACTCAAAAGAAATGACCAAAATATGTATAAAATAGGGTGTTGCTCATAAGTATAGCAAAATGATTTTATTTTGGCCGATTGCTACAAAATCGATAGAACTGTTGAGGTGGAATTAGATCGTGCTTAATTTGATTGGATCATTACAGTGACAAAAACTGCGAGATTATCTGTCCAGGGTTCTGACAGTCTATTGAATTAAGTGCAGTTCAAATTCAAAGTACCTTATTATTCAGAGTTTTTCATAGATAGTGCAGTATTATGAAAGGTAAAATGACTGTTCCTTTGTGTGCACTGTGATTAGTGAAAACGTTATGACACATTTTAAAGTATCTAAATACACCATAAAATGGTAAGTTTTAAAAATAGACTTTATTATCAAGCAGTGGCTGGTGAGGTTAGAAGAGGTTGTCTGGAGTTGATTAAACAGTGTTAGGAGTTCTGAGTTACATGGGACAGATATAGAATATATCTGCATTTGTATAAGTTAAAAGTTCTGATATTCTCTGGAATTTTATATTCTACATTAGCCATAATATTTGAATTATTTGTTTTGTGATCTGTCTTTCATGGATATAAAAGAACTTAAGTTATTTACAACACCTGTTATATTATTTAGATGATAGTTAGGTCTTATATACATATTAACAATGTATTTTAATTAAATGATGAAAACAGATGTCATCATTAGCAAAAGTAATGGGAAGGAAATTACATCTTGTCACTTGCCTTGAAATGCACTCCAGAATGCCTTAGAAAATACTGTACCTAATGATGGGTGCTATGATATACTGTGCAAGTAAAATTCAGAAAGCTTGTATTCCTCTGCTTTTAAAACTGAAAAAGAGGAAACCTTTTTGGAATAAATTTTTTATGACTCAGCTGTTTAAGCTTTTCAGATAGACTATTTGATGACACTGCTTTAAAAAAAATCTAGACTCAATCTATATATTTTATTTTATAGTTCCAGATCCTATTTATATATTTTAATTCATTAAATAATACTACATTTTGCAGGACCATAATAGATGTTTTATCTGATTTTTGTTCAGTGAGTCCTCTATACATGATAAAATAGCTAATATTTTACTAAGTACTTACTATTGTTTCACACCTCCCTAAGTGCTTTGCACATAGCAGCCATTTTATTTTTATTTTATTTTTCTTGTATGTGTAGATCATGCAAGATTGTTGCATAGGCACATTCATGGCAAGGTGATTTGCTGCCACCATTACCCCATCACCTATACCTGACATTTCTCCCTGCGGTATCCCTACCCACCCTCCCTTCCACTATCCCTCTCCTAATCCCTCACAACAGTCCCCAGTGTGTGATATCCCCCTCTCTGTGTCCACATCTTCTCATTGTTAAACACCTGCCTATGAGTGAGAACATGCGTTGTTTGATTTTCTGTTCTTGTGTCAGTTTGCTGTGAATGATGGTTTCCAGGTTCATCCATGTCCCTACAAAGGACATGAACTCATTGTTTTTTATAGCTGCATAGTATTCCATGGTGCCATATTTTGTTTGTCCAGTCTATCATTGATGAGCATTTGGGTTGCTTCCAGATCTTTGCTATTGTAAACAGTGCCGAGATGAACGTGCGTGTGCTTGTGTCTTTATTAACAGAATGATTTATAGTCCTTTGGGTATATACCCAGTAATTGGATTGCTGGGTCAAATGGAATTTCTATTTCTAGATCCTTGAGGAATCTCCACACTGTCTTCTACAATTGTTGAAGTAATTTACACTCCCACCAACAGTGTAAAAATGTTCCTATTTCCCAATCCTCACAACAACCCCACAGTAGGTAGGCATTATTATTCTCATTTTACAGAGGAAAATGTGGAGTCTTTACATGTTAAGTATCTTGCCAGGTCACAAGCTAAATAAGAAGAAGAGCCCAAGTAAGTTCTGAACCTAGGAAATTTGGCCCTAGAACCACTGGGCTCTGCTCTTTTCTCAAGTGTTGGCACACGTGGAGATTAAACCTAAAACCAAGAAATATGCTTGTACACTCACTTCTTAAGGTCAAGAAGCAAGTAATATACTTTCCTTCTACACTCAGAGTAAAATCAACATATCTTCATTATTCCTTCACTAGGGATAAGTAGGTGTTCAGAACCTCTGAACAGACAAGGCAGGAATGTTACAGGTGGCCACATAGAGACCCTGGTAACCAGAATGGATGAGCACAAACTTTACCAACAGAAGAATTTGTCCAGGTAGATGAAGTCATTAGACGTTCTGGAAATTAGGAAACACTGCACTTCTCATTTATCCCCTAATGGCTCTGTGATGTCTGAGAAACAAAGCAGCTTAAAGAGCTTTATAGGACCATTGACATTTTAAAGGAATTATTCTGATCAAATATTAAAAATGTAAGGTAGTGATACTTTGTCAAAGTAACATTGAAAGCCCCTGTCCCTTAGCTAACACATACCTGAACATAGTTTATCATCCGAAAGAAGAAAAGGCAATAAAATTTGGTTAACTCACTAATAAGAAGGATACATTTGATGTATGTAAATTTATCAGGCATTAAAAATGAAAAGGAAAACAAGTCTTTTACGTTAAAATTTTTTTGTATATAATTTATTCACCAAGTATTTTAGAGCATTGGAAATACTTGCGATTCAGGCAATTTACATTTATCAGTGCATTGATAATACTAATGATAATACTCTCTTTATAAATATCAGATTTTTAGAATCTCTTTGTTTGCTGTGAATCAACAATGACCATAAAAATGCTGAAAAATTTTTCAGACAAAATTACATGTATTCCACCAGTGGTTATATCTTCTGGACTTCCCACCAAAGAAATTTTGCTTATGGGTTCATCTTTCACTCTGACTTCCATCTTACAAGATGACCTTTTGCCCCTCACTAGTGATCTATTGATCATCTAAACCACTCATACTGATTCCCATCTGCCAGGAAATCCTGCCAGTCATCACTGCCTTCCAAAGTTATCAGCTAAGCGTACCCAGAAACTTAAAAGCAAAGTACTCTGTTTCCCTCATGTATTATCTATGTCTGTGTATAATAAAAATAGCTAATATTTATTGAGCTTTTACCATAGGCTTGACATGGTGCTAAGCACTTTACATTGATTATCTCAATTAACCCTCCCAATAATCTTACAAAGTTGCTATTACTATCACCAGTTCATAAATGACAAAAACTGAGGAACAGAGTTTAAATAATTTCTTCATGGTCATGAACTAAGAAATAGAACTGGGTTTGATCCTGACTAGACCAGACTCACCCTTATACCTGAACTATTATATTTAATTCCTTCCTAAAAGTGTCCAGTTGTATAATGAAATTGACTTGGTTTTTTCCCTCTTTATAATAACATAACATAGCAATTCTAGTGAAAATAGTCACGAATACAGCAAAGGCAGTGTTTACAGTGTGTTTTGCATTCCAGAAGATGCAGGCATAAACTGGTTACTTAACACTTTGGTTTGATCATATATGTAGACACCACTGTCTTCTAAATTGCCAGCACATGGAGTTTGTTCTTTATGTATTAGGTAGGTTGGCATGATCATATGACATATTATGGAAAAGTTTGCATGGAGTCTGATTAGACCTATTTAATATCAGTTGATTATATATCTGTCATGTAGATGATCCCAATATTACCTGTTAAGATTATTTTCTTAAAACTTACCTTCATTCCTTTAAAAAATTGTATTCCTAATTCATATCCTACTTTATGGTTTCTCCTAATTTTACTTGATGTTATTCCTTGGAATTGCACTGTGAATGAGATAATTTGTTTGTCAAAATATTAAAATGACCCTTTCTTGAACCACGTTTTCAGTTTCACAGCTCTGATATATCTCCAATGTTAGAAAGCAGTAATATTATTCCATAATCTAGAAACAATATTTCTAAGGCCCAATACATGAGCCTTCTACACATGCAACACCTCACAGCATTCAGGAACACAGTGAAGCTATTTCTTGGGAGATAGAGTGCAGCAGGAAATTTAAACCTATGCTAGTGGGCCTCCATGTCCTCAGATGTCTTCATTTAATGCTTACTCAGGAGTGGCCTCCTATGGTAAATTGAAAATGGAATTAAAAATAAATGCTTGACTGAAGTAATAGACTATAAAACACTAATAGCTAATCATCGGTTATACTCTTATTTTTGTAAGTGTCATCTCTCAGTGCTTTCAGAACACTGTGGGATGCTGATTGGATGAACTACATTTTTAACAATGCTAAATGGAGGACCATAAAGACTACCAACAATAGAAAAATGTACAAAACCCTTAATATATAATTTTATAAAAGGGTATGTAGAATGACAGTCCTCCACAAAAGAGCAGAAATTGCAACATTTTATAAATTTCTCTTTTGTTCTTTTTTAGCTACCTCTGAAAACACATTTTCCTAATAAGTCAAATCTCCTGCTGATTGCATTAATTTTTTCTTAACAAATAAGATGTTTTAAAGAAAAGTAATTTAAATAACTAAGAATTGAATGCAAAAATAAAAAGCTTTAGTGCCATCTGCTGGACATTTGCAATAAGAAAAACAGTATACTCATTTTAAACTGAAGACCAAACATGTTTTTGGATACAAACTGATAAATAATTTGTTGAACTGTAGTAATTTTCAAAAATTACTCAAATACATCTGGGGCACATTTCCGAATTACTGAGATATTTAGAATATTACCCCTGAAGCAATGTATGTTTAAGCTTGTGTACAAAACACTAGGATGCTTTTTAAAGCTCACATGTACAAATGTGCACATTTCTGTGATTCATAAAATTGTAAGTTTTAAACAATGGTGCTTATCAGGTTAAATATGTATATATAACGTAATATTAAATTATTCAGCATATTTTCAGAGGGCTAGTGCCCCAGATTTTGATTTATGCTTAAAACTTCATTGGGATGATTATTTTTATGAAGTGAGATGACAGATCTGTGAAAAAAGCTGCCTTCATTTTCAAGTTTATTCTTACTGTTTGCAGTCTCTGCCACATGGTGGTCTCTGGATAATTCGCACCAGAACTACTAAAAAAGCTTATTCCTGGAATTTATACCAAACCTACGAATCAGAAGCTCTGTAAGTTTGTCCAAAAATTTGCATTTTAACAAGCCTTTTAGTTAATTCTGATGCTTATTAAGTTTGAGGATACCAAGGAAACACCTCTTACAAAGCAATAACTTTCCGTTCCTTTAGCCATAATTAAAATTAGCATTCCGAAAACAGAATGGTATAGTGGAAAGTTTGAAATAGAGGACCTAATTAACACTAACCATTTTACCAGGCTTATGTAAGTCACATAAGACATGTCCCTAAATTTTCCCATTTATAAAATGAGGAAATTGTACCCATTAATCTTTGGAGTTTCTCCTATGCCTGTATTTTCCTAAATATTTCCATTTCACACTGGGTTTTGGAATCCTTTCTTTATCTTGTCTCAGTCTATGCAAAGTTTTTAAATGATGTTATAGTGATGAACCCCAAGTTCTACGAAAACAGAAAACCCTGGCTTTAAGCTGTACAACTAGATTTCTTAAATTTCAGAAGTGCTTCACAAAAAAGGTTGAAGCATACAACAAAGACAAATGGTAGAATAATTCCTACTTCTTCCAAAAAAGAACCTGTATGCTCATATCTAGAATAGCATATTATATTCCTACAGCTGGTGTTAAGTGAAAAATTCACATAAGTAAATTTAGATTAGTAAGGTATTGATAAGTGAAAGTTTTAATGACACTTGGTAAGGGTTCAAGCTATGAAAGGAAGTTCAAGGCTGAAGGAAAAATACACTGCAATAAAAGTGATTTCATCTGAGTTACATACGTTTGCAATTGCAATCAGTTCCTTTTGCAGGATACTATATGCTGACACCTGTAAACAACTTGTATTTATAATAAGAATAACAGATAATAAAATAACTGAAACTCAAGACCTTCTTATGCTACTTTCTTTGTACTCCCAGAGCCTTAAGGAGTGTGGATTGTAAAATGGACCTCAATATATGTTTGCTGAATTGGTGTTTGGAAGATTCTACTGTGTTTGACAAATGCTAGAAAGTTTAATATGATTATATTAATATATTATAGTGTAAGATGTATGAGATTATATTATAGTGTAAGATGTATGAGATTATAGTGTAAGATGTATGAGATTATATTAATATATAATAGTGTAAGATGTATGAGAAAATGTATGTGATACATGCTAATAGATAAGTAAGGGGGGACCTTGTACAATAGGATGAGAAATTAAATTACCTCAGAGATGATATTTAATCAGTAGATCGACATGATTGGTTTGGTTTATTAGGAAGATCATTCAGGTGGTATGAAAGATGCACTAGAATGAGGGAACCTATTGGCAGGAAACCTAGTTAGAAAGCTAGTGAAATAATCTGAACTAAGAATAATGAGGGTCCTTATTCACAGGTGATAGATTTGTGCTGTACATTAAATCACTACAGAAAAGAGTATTTTTTGTTTGTTTGCTTGATTGATTGTATATGTACCTTGTATCTGAGTCCAAGTTTTATCTTGATTTGCTGTCTCTGCAGCTTTTTAACCAGATAAAATGAACTGGACAGACACAAGTACATATATTCACAAAGTTTTCAGAAAAAAAATGGGATTGAATTTTTTTTTTTTAATTACAAATGTTACTTCTTGACTTAAGATCCATCAAGTTCAAGACACTTTTGTAACCCATCCACATCTGGGATTTCACCATGCCAATGCGGTATTTTTTACAACATTAACTGAAGAAAAATGAGTACTCTTCACAGATATTTTAAGATTAGGAAACAAAAGGAAGTTAGAAGAATTAAATTTAGGACTGTAAAGTGGATGCCTAATGATTGCCTATCAAAACTCTGGCAAAATTCCCCTTGTTTGATGAAAAGAATGAGCAGGAATGTTGTAGTGGAGAAGGACTCTCAGATGGTGTTTTCTGGGGATTTTTTCTATGAAAGATTGGCTAACTTGGCTGAGGTGCAGTGGTGCACACCTGTAATCACAGCCCTTTGTGAGGCTGAGGCAGGTGCATCACGAGGCCAGGAGATTCAGACTATCCTGCCAGCTTGGTGAAACCCCGTCTCTACTAAAAATACAAAAATTAGTTGGGCATGGTGGCACATGTCTGTAATCCCAGCTACTCGGGAGGCTGAGGCAGGAGAACTGCTTGAACTCGGGAGACAGAGATTGCAGTGAACCAAGATCGTGCCACTGCACTCTAGCCTGGCGACAGAGGGAGACTCCATCTCAAAAAAAAAAAGAAAGAAAGAAAGAAAGATTGGCTAACTTTATCAAAACACTCTCATAATAAGCAGATGTCATCATTCTTTGGTCCCCCCAGAAGTTGGCAAGCAAAATGGCTTGAGCATACCAAGAAACTGTTGCCATGACCTTTGCTTTTGACTGGACCACTTCTACCTCTTGAAGGTCGTTCTTTTGATTGTGCTTTGTCTTCAGGATTATACTGGTAAAGCCACATTTCATCTCCAATTCTTCAAATAAATGCTTTACCATCTTTAGCCCATTTTAAAATTTCCATCGAAAGCTCTGCTCTTCTCTGCAGCTGATCTGGGTGCAATGGTTTTGGCACCCATCAAATGGAAAGTTAGGTCAACTTTAATTTTCCAGTCAGAATTGTGTAAGCTGAACCCATTGAGATGTCTTTGGTGCTGGCTACTCTTTCTGCTGTTAATCAGCAGTGCCCTTCAATTAGGGTATGAACAAAATGATTTTTTTTTCCTCACAAATTGATGTGTGTGGTCTGCTGCTATAGGCTTCATCTTCAAAATCATCTCTTTCCTTCTAAAAATGAGCTATCAATTTGTAAACTGCTGCTTTATTTGGAACATTATCCACATAAACTTTTCATAAAGCATCAGTGATTTCACTATTCTTCTGCCCAAGCTTCACTTGAAATTTGATGTTTGTTCTTGCTTCAGTTTTAGAGAATTCATGTTGCTCTCATAGGAGCTCTTTTCAAACTTATGTTTTATCCTTCTTAGTGCTTCAAACTATTAATAGATCCTGTTCAGAGTTGTTATAACAAGTTAGTACAAATTCATTTCGGTGCAGGAAAATTTTGCAATCTATGCCTACTTTTTAAATAATACTCATTTTCTATGAACTTTGAAGACCCCTTATATAAGTAATTTGTTAGGGGAACCTAAACTATTTTTTAAATTTCCTGGTGGAGACAAAATGCTTTCCATATTAATGTGTGCTTAGTCTATGATGAAGAAAAAGAGAGGGAGGGAGAGGAGAGAAGAGACGAGAGGGGAGGAGAGGTGAGGGGACAGGAGGGGAAAAGACGGGAGGAGAGGGAGGAGAGAGAGATAAAATGTAAAATGAATAGGAAAGGGAGATCCTAGACACAGATATTGTTCACCCATGGTACAGTGGAAGGAGTTAAGCAATTTGACATAGATTAGAGGGTTATAGCTGAAGTGGAAGACTGACCCTCACAATATCTATTTCAAAATCATTTTAGGAAGTCTTATGAAAAAGCTAGAAATCCAAAAACTGAATTTCATAGACTCTCCTGCAGCTAGAATCCCTGGTGTAATTTAGGTTCCATCAGTCAAATGTGCTTGCATGATATTTGAATGGAATCTGAATTAGATGCAGGGCCACAACATACTGGCCATCATTTTCCTGGGATCTCCTGATGTGGCTCTGGTGGTGTCTTCTAGAGCAGAATACCTTAGCTGAGGTGGTAGGACACTAGCACCAGCCATTTGAACAGTGGCTTTCTTATTTTGGCACCTTCCTAATTGAAGAACTTTGGTATTTTTCTTTTATTTTGTTTTTGTATTATACAGGGTCTCACTCTGTCACCTAGGTTGGAGTGCAGTGGCCTGATCATGGCTCACTGTAGCCTCAGCCTCCAAGGCTCAAACAATCCTCCCATGTCAGCCTCCTGAGTAGCTGCATATACAGGCATGCACCATCATGCCTGGCTAATATAGTTTTAATTTTTTTAAATAGAGGTTGAGTCTAGCTTTGTTGTCCAGACATGTCTAAAATTCCTGATCTCAAGTGATCCTCCCACCTTGGCCTCCCAAAGCGCTGGAATTACAGGCATGCACCACTGTGCCTGGCCTCATGGTGGAACTTTAAGTAGTTAGTTTGTGATTTTGGTTTCAGGGGCATTCCAAGAGATCAATCCAAGACCTCACAACCATCCCCTTTCCAACTATTTTGTAGCACAAAACATTATTATTTAATCTTTCTGCCCAAAAGACTGTGCTGTTTGTTATTTTCAACTCAACTCTGACACAAGACACCACTATTTGCAACCACCATTAAAAAAATAATAGTCCTCAGGGCGCATGGCTCACACCTGTAATCCTGGCACTTTGGGAGCCAGAGGCAGTTGGATCACCTGAGGTCAGGAGTTTGAGACCAGCCTGGCCAATATGGTGAAACCCCATCTTTACTAAAAAAAAAAAAAAAAAAAATTAGCCAGGTGTGGTGGTGCACACTTGTAATCCCAGCTATTCAGGAGGCTGGGGAAGAAGAATCCCTTGAATCTGGGAGGTGGAGGTTGCAGTGAGCCAAGATCGTGCCACTGCACTCCAGCCTGTGCAACAGAAGTGAGACCCCATCTCAATAGTAATAATAATAATAATAGTAGTCACCCTTGAAATTTTGTGAAATTTTACCACTCCTCTATTATAGAGCAGAATCAAAAAGGCAATTTAACTAAAAGGGGGACAATTGTGGAGACAAGAAAGAGTTTTTTTACTGTACAACTATATGACTTACTGTCCTTCCTTGACACGGTACACGCTGCCAAAAACTGCTAATTTATATGTATGTATAACTTACTTTCTAAATTGATTATACATTCATTAAAGTCAGGAACTGTGAATTTATGTTCAAAGGTAAAGTGTGATGTCAACATGTGTATAAAGCAACCTACCAGACTAGCAAAACATTGAATATCAGTCATTATCAGGGGTCCCTCTTGGACAACCCTATGGTTTTGGAGGCTCTTAATCGGCCCATCCTTCGCAGAACAACTCTCCTGTCTCTAATATCCATGTCACTAACTTCATAAGGCCTTGGTGGTGCCCATGGGCTAAGCCTAATGGGGGGAACACATGATGGTACTGATCTGTTTTCTATGCCAAGGGTGAGAAGGGAAACAGGCTATGCTTCTTGTTTTCAGCATCCATGTCCTTCTGCCGTTGTATACATATATCAAAGCAATCCTCCATTTGGGAGTACTACATGCAAACTATCCTGGCTTTCGACCTTCTTTTATCTCAGAGAAAGCCCTCACCTGCTTTCAGAACCTGCCACTTGGAGTTTTGAAACTTTAAAACAATAGCTTCCATTCTGTTCTCCTCTGGAAAAATCCAGTTCTATTTGCCTGGACTTCATGAAGGAAAGCCAGGAAGAAAGGTAGAATTTTCTGCTAGATTCTCACTACTTTGGGAACAGGAGAAGAAAAAATACAAAACAGAAAAATGTGAAGTACTGTGGTAATTAGAAAGATTTCTCTACATTCCACTATTATTGTTTACTCATTCAACAAATACTTATTAATTTGTAAAAACATCATCAATAATTGCTTGTTTAAATTATTTATTTTTTATTCATAGCATGATATTTAGCTTTTCAGACAGTTACAGAATGATATTTAGTTTTTTAGACATTCATCTCTGTTTCTTTAAAAATACATACCATTAAGTACCCAAACATCTTGTTACAAATTGAATTTTAGAGTTTCCTGAGTAGAATGTACAATTATTAAAATAATGCAACTACTATTATATGGTGAAACAATGGAAAAAATAATATCCCAAGATAAAACCCATTTCAACATCAATGCTTTTATTTTGATAGTATTGTGCATTTTATAACAGTCTCCATTTTCCATGTAGATAATTTAAATCTGTGATTTGTGATCATATATTTTGTCAACCTGACTAATCAATAAGAATATGTAGTTAATTCTAAAATTGAAGTGTACAAATAAATTTCACAAAAAGATTTCACATTTGCAGTCCCACATTTACTGTAAGACCATATAATAAAATATGTATTTCCATTTATTATTCATACTAGAACACTGTCACAAATTTGATAGAGATTAAAGCATTAAAACATCAAATACAAAAAACAAATATGCTGTTTATGGTTTCACTACCCATATCTTCGTTCCAAAGGCATATTTTATTATGAGGACAGCCTCTTGACAGCATGAGATATCAGAGTAATGTAAGAGGAATATGAATTGAGAAGAGGGCATTAAGGTTGTATTTGAACAGAACAATTTAATAGAGTAGTGCAGGTTATGGAGTAGATAGATTTTATGGATGTGGGAGTAAGGAAGACTGTCCTTTCTCCCTCCCTCCTTTCTTCCTTTTCTCCCTTCCTCTCTTCCTTCCCTCCTTCCCTCATTCCATAATATCTACTTGTAAAATGGGGAGCACACCAGGAAATCAGTTGGAGAAGTTGACAGAGACCTGAGTTGGACCTTTTCTTCCAGAGCAGAACAAGGGAATTCTATCTGTAAATAAAGGAAGAAACCAAGAAAGAAAAATATGTGAAGATGTAAGACAGTTCTAGGCTGAGGAAAAGCAAGCTCTTTCTTCTCTCATTATACTCCCTGCTGGGATGTATATACAAGTAGTTTAAATGTGGCCTGCTGCTGAAACGAAAAAGGAATTTCTAAAACACATGAGGGGAAGCTATAGATGGGTACAGGTCACCAAGGGCCAGCATTCAGAAGGATGTGATTACTGCTAGAGTTTGGAATGATGCCCGTGTGAATGGCCTCATAAGCTTTGGGATGAAGCACTTGGTGAAAAGCTGCCCCAGGCCACTTAGGTATGTCCCTTTGGGAGAAGAGCACTGTCCACTCTTGGCTGTCTTCCTTAGGACTTACTCCAAGATCCTCTATGGAGAAAGTGAGAAGCTAGAGATCTTACTATTATACCTCAGTGGAGAAGTCTCATCTAACCAACTCACTTGCCATGGCCAACTAGAGAAGGAACAATTGCTGCTTGTCCACATGTCACCACCAAGATACCTCACAGGCTAAAATGCATGAGTGCTTAGGACACCAATAAAAGGTTCACAGATCATCAAAAGAGTATTTTGAGTCTTTTAAGAGGACATAGTAGCTTGAAGTGAATTTGAGAAAACAAATTTTGGGAATAAATAATATGAAGGAGTTGAAAAATGAATGGAAATATTATTAAGTAAGGGTAAGGGCTTTGTAGACGTTCATGGCATGAGCTCCTCAGAATAGTTTTTGCTTTTTCAGAGCTTTTTGTGTCATCAACTAGCCACAATCAGAAGATGACATTGCTTGATAGTTGACATATTAGTGATTCCAGAAACATTTTAATTTTCAAGTTTAATCCATAATTATTATCAGTTTTATAAGCTAAACATAAGACGTAAAGAATGTGAATTTACAATTTATATTCAGGTAGAAAGTAAAAGCAATGCCCTAGAGAATAATCAGTTTCCTTATCAATAAAATGGATGATATCATAATAATATCTGCTTCACATTGTTACCATATGTGGTTAAATATATGTATTTCTTTTTAAAATAAATTACATGACATGGTTGGTCAATTATTTCATAGGTTTCAATGCCGTCAAACACATTAATCTTTTCAATGCTATGTAGCACTCATTTGTTATTTAATGCTATTTGATGAGATAGAACTTTTTTCTTTCTAATAGTAAATCATTTATACATACAAAATAGTATTATATAACATATATGTAATGCGTAAAGAAAAAATAAAATGTACATCCTGTAACCCCTCACCCGCCAGCTTAAGAAATAAAACAAATTTAGTACCTTTGAGGCCTGGAAGTTTGGAAAAGTTTAGATCTGTATTAAGCACACACACACACACACACACACACACACACACACACACACACACATATATAGATAGATAGATAGATAGATAGATAGATAGATAGATGTATATATATATGTATATAGATACAGATATAGATACATTTTTATACACACACACAGAAGTCAACAGCAAGATTAACAAGTGAGTTTAATCTACTGGATAGATATGTGTATATTATACACAATTAAGTTGATAATTGTCATGTACAAACTAAAATGAATGCTTTTTAATAGTAGCTTACAATCTGTAGTAACGCTTTTTAATTTAAGTTCTATATCAGCTTTTGTTTGTTTGCTTGTCTGTTTCTGTTAATAATTCCCTAGGTTATCTTTTTTCTATCCTTTTATTTCAAACATTCTGTGCCTTTTTATTTTGGGTATATCGCTTCAAAACTACATTTAGCTAGATTTGTAAAATCTAATGTGATGATCTTTGTATTTGATGATGCTGCTCATAGCGTGTAACACTTGTAATTCCTCATATGTTAGTTTTTTTACCATCTCCTATTGTAATATTTAATTGTTCAGCTTTGTCTATGTTTATATATTTATTTATTTTAATTCTTATCTTCTTTTGTATTAACTTTTTTCTCATTCCATATTTTTTCTGCTACTGGTTTGGATATCACGCACTCTTTTTTAATTCTTATCTTCTTTTGTATTAACTTTTTTCTCATTCCATATTTTTTCTGCTACTGGTTTGGATATCACGCACTCTATTTCAGTTATTTTTGGTGAATACCTAACTCAAATTTTATTTTCAATCACTCGTACAAGAGTTAAAACTGAAGTTCTTAGTCAGTTTTAACAATTTTTAGTATGCACTCTCTTGATGATTAGAGTTTCTTTGTTTAGAGGTATTTCCTTGCTCCTATTCCTTGATTACTGAGCCTCAGTACACGTTCCTAGGCTTCTGCTTTAGAGATATGTTATTTTTCTGAATTACTGCTTCTCTTTCATTTTTATCCTTTGAGAATTTTGCATACTTTCTCTCCAGCTCAAACATACATTATAAGCTATTATTTTAAATATTACACCCAGAATTTTTAGTGTTTTGTGAAGTAGGTGTGTTAGGATATTTTGTCCTTAATATTAACTTGTTTGTAAATTTTATGTGTTTTTTCCTCAAAATGGGCTAAGAAAAATAATATGTATATGCATAAATTTTCCATTCAGCAAATATGTGTGTGTATTGGCTGCTACTAAGGAAGCATATGTCTGAACAATTTGCTAAACTGTTCATATCTAATCCTGTTTACTGTTTGGTAGAAGAGAGGTGTTATGTACAGAAATAGTAAAAATACATAATAAAAATATTAACTCATCTATGAGTGACCCAAATGAAATGTTATGAGACTGCAATAGAGTAAGGTTTTCTCTCAGTGGTCAGTGCCCTGCATCTATATATCATACAAAGATTTCCTGAAATAGATTCCCTTTTGATTGAGTCCTGTAAAATTCCTTTATGTTTGAATTTAAAAACACAAAGAAGCTTTGGTTTTCAAACCATTATATCTTAGCATAAAACATATACTAATCAGGAGTTGACAAACTGCTTTATGGGCAAAATCTGGACTATCATCTGTTTTTGTAAATAAAGTTTCATTGGAGCATATTTACATTAATTCATTTACATACTATCTGTGGCTACTTTCCCACTACAGCAGAATTGAGCAGTTCCAAAAGTAACTACATGACCCTCAAAGTATAAAATATTTACAATCTGATCTTTTTCTGAAAAGTTTGCCAACACCAAACTGCATTATGTTCTATATTTTAGAATAAGTTTATAGGGAAACTTTTTCCTTAGCCTAGCTTTCTCCTTCTCATTTATATTTACTTAAATATATTTTATGTGGTGGTTCTCACAATAAATATTTATTATGCACTCTCTTTATGCTTAGAGTTTCTTTGGTTAGAGATATTTCCCTGCTCCTATTCCTTAATAATTATTTTCTTTAGTGGAAGAAGATTGCCAGTGCCATTTTGCATGATAACTTTTGAAATAACAAATGTCCACACTTGTTTTCTACCAACTTGACCCTAAATTAATTATATTTAAAGTATAAAAAATTGAATGTATTAAATAACTCTTCAATAAATTCACCAGATAATCTTGCATTCATTAAATGAAATATCACATGTAATCCTTTATGAAGTGAAATTAACTCACCTTTACATTGGGAAATATTTCAGATCCTAAACTATACTCTTATGTGCTGGTGCTTGGATTTTTGCTTTAACTATTGGAATTAAACAGAAAAGTTGTCAAGTGGCAAAGCAGGAAAGGAATTTGAGAATTTTTAAAGTAATCAAAGAAGTCCTGCTTAAGAACTATTAAGATTAAAAGAAAACTACATTAGCTGGGCATGGTGGCACGTGCCTGTAATCCCAGCTACTCAGGAGGCTGAGGCAGGAGAATTGCCTGAACCCAGGAGGCGGAGGTTGCGGTGAGCCGAGATCGCGCCATTGCACTCCAGCCTGGGTAACAAGAGCGAAACTCCGTCTCAAAAAAAAAAAAATTAAAAGAAAATATAGTGAAATCGCAGTACCTCTACCTAACTTATTTGATTCTATTTCCAGGGAGTATCAGTTCCCCACAGTTATCTTAGATAGAGAACATCGAACTAATTGCTGAATTAACAATAGCATACGTGTACTCTGTGTCCTAAGGAATACTCAAATCCAGAAAACTGGCCCAGATACCCAGATATATTTGAGCAAGAGTTTCTCTTTTGGCGAAATAGCCAATGACTATTGGCTAGGCTTAAGACAACCCTCAGTTCTCATTTTCAAAATCAAGACATCCTTTCACTGGGGTATTCACTGGATGTCCTTGTGTTCTATTCAGAACAGCAAACAGTTCTATTTATAGCGATTTAAGATTGGAATTTGAACTGATGGCAATGGGAGGAGACTTTAATCACATTAAATGTGAACATTCAAATGGGAAGTTACCCTAGATAGCTTTAGTTGTCCCCACAGTCAATAGTTAATCAGGAGTAGTTGCTAGCAAGCTTCATGCATATTACCTGTTTAAGATAATGAAAAACTGGACTATGTAAAAATCTACATATCTACAAAGTAGGATTGAGAATTTTTAATGTAAACTGGAAGAACTGGGAGCTCAAATTTAATGGATAAGCTAACATTCTGTGTACTGTACTAAATTAGATACTTGATGCCAAATAGATAAGTAGCCTTCAGGAATGGGGGCAATGGAAGCAATTTTGTAGAAGACAGATTATGCAGCAACATAGTCTAAATCAATTTTTTTATATTAGCTATATTTATTATTTTGTTCTCCTGAAAGGATTTTAGTATATTATCCAGATTTACCAGCATAACAATTACAAATGTTATTTCAGGGTGTTACTTTTCCAGATCCCTAATACTGATTTAGAAAAGGCATAATTGATTCAATTTCAGAGACAACATTATCTAAACTTTTCTTATAATTCCAACAGGACAGCCTATTCTATCATATTCTAAATTTAATACTGAATATAATTCAAAAATAAGTTTGTCACAGTAAATTGATTCCGTGAACCAGTATTTGAGCATGATTTTTAAAGTATGCATCGTGCTCAAATACTGGCTCACGGAATCAATTAACTGTGACAAACTTATTTTTGAATTATATTCAGTATTAAATTTAGAATACAATAGAAAATATTAGAGTACATCATATGTATTTGGTGTAATTTTTGTTTCAGTTATATGCACACGTGACGGTAGTTGTAAAGTGTTGAGCTCTCAGTTAAAATATCTTTAAAAATACAAAAGAAACAGAGGCATGGAGTAGATACTCGAATTTCACCTCTGGGGACAAACAGTGCTTATATAGATTCTGCATCCACATAGTTCAGTGCTAAAAAGCAAAACTGGGATTATGGAATCATGCTAATACATATCCTACCGTTGACAGTACGGTTAGTGGGGTAAATAACTTTGTATGTTTTGCTTTAGTTCAAATAGCTATTCTTCCTTTTTGTTAGGAAAAATTCCTTGTTTTGTATGTTCTTGTTTTTATCTTCCGTCATTTACTTAGTTTGCTACCATTTTCTCTTTTGCCTAGGAGATTGCATCAACAGTTTGAAAGCTATAAGGAACAAGTGAGAAAAATAGGGGAAGAAGCACGACGTTACCAGGGCGAGCACAAAGACGATGCTCCGACCTGTGGAATCTGTCATAAAACAAAGTTTGCTGATGGGTGCGGCCATCTTTGCTCCTACTGTCGCACCAAGTTCTGTGCACGCTGCGGAGGCCGTGTGTCTCTACGGTCAAGCAACGTGAGTATTCCATGAACATAAGGGGAGCTGTGAATGTGGGTAAAAATCATATGCCTTTCAAGAATGAGAACACATGCATCTTAAAAAGCAGGCATGTGTATAAATATACACATTAATATGAACGTCCCCCATTTTGTTCCTGTTCTTAATAAGGTAGTGGAATATTGGTGAAAATAATTCCCAAAAACATACTTTGTGTGTGTTTCTTAATAGATGATTTCAACTCAAAACCAACAGATTACCTATGAGAATACATTTATTTTTTGAAAAATATAGTTAGTGTAGATTTAATATTATCATGAATTATAAAACTTGAAAGTTATAACCAGTTCTTTTCAAAAAGTGAACTACTTTTAATTTCTGTAATGTTAGTGTTCAGATTGAATGCACGTAAAATTCCAAATAACTGAATGTCTTATATTAAGCAAGGATTAGCCTCTATGAGAGTAAATTCAGATTTACTGACATGTTAAAGAAATAACTAGTGTCGCACTTATCTCATGGAAATTGTTTAGATATTTGAAGACTATGTCAAACTAGACTTTCTCTAAATTTTGAGATTTGCACTTCTCATTTTCTTCTCTATCAGATATATTCTGACCTGATGATGTTTTCTTATTTATCTTAAATAAGAGCTACTCCTGTTATGCCAGTACTTAAAATAAATGCAATTTTTGAAGATTTAAGATGCTAATATGGTAGGAACCAATGTTATTATTTATAAAACACTAGAGTAATTCTAATAAATATTTAGTTATATTTTAATGTTGTACTTTATCATATTCTCTGAAATAGTGCAGTATAATTATTTATAGGGAAATCTGGGTGAATTTTCTTTGTTATAGATCTGCAGCTTAATGTAGAACAGCTACAATTATGTAGCTAAGGAATTCCCATTGTTCCTAAAGAATTTGTCATATTATCTAATCATCAATAGATTATAATATAATACTAAGTGATGTTTAAAAATAACATGAAATTTTAAGCCATCTTGATATTTTTCTAAGTTGCACGTTATAGTTAAAATTAAAACAAATCTCTAAATCAACATTGTATTCTTTGGTAGTCTAGTTGAGATATAAGTCAGATATTCTAAAATTTATTCCAGTGACCTTAAGGCACTGAGTATGATGAATCATCTTTATTTTATTTCATTTTATTAGACAGAGTCTCACTCTGTCACCCAGGCTGGAGTGCAGTGGCACTTGGCTTACTGCAACCTCCACCTCCAGGGTTCAAGTGATTCTCCCACCTCAGCCTCCCCAGTAGCTGGGATTACAGTTGCCCATTACCTGTAATAACTTCTGTATTTTTAGTAGAGTCAGAGTTTCTCCATATTGACCAGGCTGATCTTGAACTCCTGACCTCAGGTGATCTGCCTGCCTCGGCCTCCCAAAGTGTTGGGATTACAGGTGCAAGCCACTGCACCTGGCTGACCAATATATTTTATACTTTAAGGTGAAACTGTTACTATCTCTGTGGCTTAGGAAGATAATGAACTTCTCTGAACAGTTTCTTTACCTATGAAAACTGGACGGTAATATTTGCCTTGCATGATTGTGATGAAAATTAAGTAAAAATAATTAAAATATAGGTCTTTATGATATCTATATTTAATCTTTCTTTAGGGTCCCATTCTTATGACTGCATAAGTTTTCTTTTTCTCTCCTCGTAGTCATTTGTTGCAGGAAATCCTCACATGCCACTTTATAGGCTTTCTAAAACAAGCTTGGATGTTAAGGTGGTATCTGGCCCATAGAAAGTACACAAGATCTATTTGTTAACTTCTCCTTCTATGGTGATCTTTAATACACTATACTGAAATAAATTCTTACAAGTAAAACTTGGAGGCAACATCAAAATATTTAACAACCCACGTGGTAAGGACGCTGTTCAGTCTGAAAATATACTAGCAGTGAACAATGAGGTGCAGATCAGGGGACTGCTAGTGCTAGCTAAGCACCCATAACTGTTAAATGCTTTTAACTTCCTGTTATAGGTTTGAGAGAAGCCAATAGCAATAAAGTTAATGATTGATATACTAACGATATCAGGTCTTAAAAAGGAAAGGGTGTTTAAAGAAAATTGAGCTAGGAGGTACTTAGGCTTTGGAGAGGCCTAAGTGTATTCATCTTTACTAAAGTGTACTGTATACACTCAGGCCTAGTGTATTCATCTTTACTAAACTCAACCAATCTTGGAAAAAATATTTAAAGGAACAAAATAAAAGAAAGCACACATCTTAAGATATTTCAGTTGGAGCACAAGACAAAAACATTGTATAAAGTTGTTTTTTTCCTATGACATAAAGTTAAATTGTGTATCACAATTATTGCCTGTGGAATAATTTATAGCTGAAATAGTCAAGATACTTGTCTAACCATATTTATTTGTTACAAATATTTATCATTCTTAGATTTTCCCAAATTGTAACTATAAATATTTTAACAATAATTTGACAAAATTATTTAAACAATTTCATGCATTTTAATAAACTATTTTTCAATTATAGGTAGGCTATGTGTGGTAGTGAATTAACCTTCTTTATGAAGGATATTTTAAATCTAGATTTACTAATCCAAGTTGTCAAAATTTGGGAAATTATTGTGCCTAACTCTTGTATCTAATATATAGCAGGACCCATAATTTGTGCATTTTCAATGAAGGATTAACAATAACTGTTTTTTTAGGAAGAGTAAACATTTACTTTTCAAAATAGCTGTGCTTTAATACTTTGAAGAAACACCTAATTGTTTTCTTAAAACCAATCTATTAATACGTGGCTCATTTTTTTTTCTCTTTTTCTTCTTTCTCTATTCTGCTTCCTTGGATGCTTTCCCAAAGGAGGACAAAGTGGTTAGAATACATACTTTCTTTTCTATCATTTGTTATTGTATTGTTGTCAACTTTATTAAGTGAATATTGCACCTAGTGTTGTAGATAACTATATTTTACAAAGAAATTATATACCAAGAAGAGCTCATATCCAGTTATCATGAAAAAAAATGAACATTTAGGAGAATTACAGAATTTGATATTAATAGTTAAAGTCTGGATAGTTTGAGTTCATGATGGCAGTGAAACTTTAATATAATTTATATCACTGAAAGCTCATTTATCTGCTTAACTCTGAGTTTTGATGATTATTACATCTGCTTTCGGAAACAATAAATTCGAATGGGCTCTACCTTTTTCAGCATGCAAAGGCAGGTAATTTGAAACTTTATTGCAGAAGGAATGGAATACACTTAGTAGAGAGAATGGATCAATTCAAGTAAAGAGGCCAAAGTATAATTATTTTTCTATAGAACACAAGTAGCAGAGTTGTCATATTGAACCACATTTTGCCTTTGTCTTCTCCCATGCATATGAATAACTTCTTAGAAGAGTAAACGGTCACTTTTAACTCTTATCAACTGTAGAAACCACAGAGGCTTTTTGTGCCTGGGAAGATAGGCTCCAAGTAGAATCTTTAGTCAGCCTTTCCTTTGTATACATACTGTACACCTTCATTTGGTGTAAATTACAGCTTCCTCACAGCTCATTAACCTACCAACATGAGACTGAAACAATGAGTCTTTCAGGTTCAATATATCAACTGAGCTGCCTTTGTTCAAAAATTTTAAAGCTTATATGTTACACTGCAGTGCATAATTAGCAAGCATGACATTAAATTGAACATTAATCTGTGTTTTTAAACTTGCTAGTATATTTTCATTGATTTTTTCCTATGGCAAAGAAATAGAGTTGAAAAATTATATAGGATAATCTATTTTTGCTATTTATTTTTGCCTGTACCATTGATTGTATGTGGGATAATTTTAGGGGCTATTACTATAATGCCAGTTTCATCAATATTATTACTTTGAGTCTACAGTCAAAACATGAATAATTTTAAGTTTCTTTAAAGAGCAAAGTATAAGTAAATAATGCTGATGTTTAGGCAGATTTGATGATAAGATTTAAACTACTCTCCTGTAGGGCTAGCCAAACTCACTGTCCCTTTGACAGCACTTCCAATAATGGTAGATTATTTGTGATTATTATGATTATACTGTAATGAAAATACAGGTAGATTTTGTGGACTCAAACCAAAAGTAGAGTGGAAAGACCTGTAAAATATAATCACTCAATTATTTTCTTCACTTTGGTTAGAATACATATATCTATCACATTATTTGTAAGTACTCTATCATAATTTCTTTAAAACCCATTTTAGCCTATTGAAGCAGTTCAATGAATGGCCTTTCTAGTAAGGGAAACTGAAGCCACATTTTGTCTTAGCCATGTCAAAGAGAATAACTATTAAATGAAATACTTCATTGCCAGTTCGTTTCCTATTCCTCTGAGCTCTTTTATTTTTAGCAGAGAAATAATAATTTACATGTGTGTGGTATTGGTATGGGTAGAAAGGGAAGGGAGATAAGAGTGAATAAAACTTTTCTAAAAGTAATCTTCGTCTTGATCAATATAGTAATAATGAATTCTACTTGATACGTTAAATTGGTCAAGAAATGTGATTAAAATACTGGAATATATGACATGAAGTCCTAAGAATAGCTAACGTATAAATATTCCCTTTGTGAAATTCAGCAAAAAGTATTATCATATTTTCCATACCAGCAATATTTTATTTTAAAACTTCATCCTCAGCCTAAATCATATCTAGATTTTGTATTTACTTATGAAGAAAATGGCTATCACAAAGAATGACTTTGTAATGGGCATATGTAATGGTTGATAAAAGAAAACTATGTTGTCAAGTGCAAACTCTCATTGGTAAAATTATGATTGTATTTTTTATTCATTAAAAGCCCTCCTTGAAGCCTAAATATATAGGAATTCTGTAAAATTTCCCATAGCCTGTTTAAATTGTTTTTATCTTTGTTTTGCTATTTGGTGGTAGAGAATTGAATTTAGATAGCTCTCTTGATAATATTGAACACTTTGCTGCTGCTAAGCCAACTGAATTGAATCCTGCAAATTTAATTCCTTTGGGAGTTCCCATAAATTTTCATCACTATTTGTTTAGTAGGCAGGATTGGTTGATGAATATAGCAACTAAAATGAACTTGCAACATTTCTAGTTCATTTTTATTTTCACAAAGTGTTATGTTTTATAAGTTAAATGAATAAAACTTTTCTAAAAGTAGTTTTATAAATTTTTTTGTATTAAGGTAAAAATAATGTTTTTATATTAAGGTAATAAGGCACTAAATTGACAAAGTTACAATTTTTAAACTAGTTTTTGTATAACTGTCCATTTGTGTTTGTTTTAAGACATCATACTAAATAATATGTTAGTAAATAAATATGCTTTAATAGAAAAGACATGAAAGGTGGGAATTGACTTGGATGGGACAATATGTTGGTTTGAGTGGTACAGTGCCAACTGAGTTTGAATCCAGCTGTTGTAAGGTGTTGTCTGTGGGATGGTTGATTCTTTTTTTAAAAATATTTTGTTTTACTTTAGATTCAGGGGTACATGTGTAGATCATACAGGGTTGTTGCATAGGTGCATACACAACCAGGTGGTTTGCTGCCTCTATACCCCCTTTGTCTATATCTGGCATTTGTCCCCATGTTATCCCTCCCCACCCTCCCCACCCCCCTGCTTTTCCTCCTCATCCCCCCACAACTGCCCCCAGTGTGTGATGCTCCTCTCCTTGAGTCCAGATGTTCTCACTGTTCAACACCCACCTATGACTGAGAGCAAGAGGTGTTTGGTTTTCTGTTCTTGTGTCAGTTTGCTGAGAATGATGGTTTCCAGATTCATCCAAAACCCACAAAGGACACCAACTCATCATTTTTTATGGCTGTGTAGTATTCCATAGTGTATATGTGCCACATTTTCTTTGTCCAGTCTATCATCGATGGGCATTTGGGTTGGTTCCAGGTCTTTGCTATTGTACACAGGGCTGCAATGAACATACGTGTGTATGTGTCTTTATAGTAGAACAATTCATAGTTCTTAGGGTATATACCCAGTAATGGGATTGTTGGGTCAAATGGAATTTCTATTTCTAGGTCCTTGAGAAATCGCCACACTGTCTTCCACAGTGGTTGAACTAATTTACACTCCCACCAACAGTGTAAGAGTGTTCCTATTTCTCCACATCCTCTCTTATACCTGTCTCAAGATTTTTTAATGATCACCATTCTAACTGGCATGAGATGATACTTCAATGTGGTTTTAATTTGCATTTCTTTAGTGACCAGTGATGACAAGCATTTTTTCATATGTGTGTTGGCCTCATATATGTCTTCTTTTGAAAAGTGTCTGTTCATATCCTTAGCCCACTTTTGAATGGGGTTGTTTTTTCTTGTTGTATATCTGTTTTAGTTTTTTGTGGATTCTGGATATTAGCTCTTTGTCAGATGGGTAGATTGCAAAAATTTTTTCCCATTGTGTTGGTTGCTGGTTCGCTGTTGTGTATCTGTTTTAGTTTTTTGTAGATTCTGGATATTAGCACTTTGTTAGATGGGTAGATTGCAAAATTTTTTTCCCATTCCGTTGGTTTCCGGTTCGCTCTAATGATTGTTTCTTTTGCTGTACAGAAGCTCTGAATTGTAATTAGATCCCATTTGTCTATCTTGGCTTTTGTTGCCATTGCTTTTGGTGTTTTAGTCATGAATACCATAAAAACACTAGAAGAAAATGTAGGCAAAACAGTCCAGGACATAGGCATAGGGATGGTTGATTCTTAACAGCTTAAAAACATTACTTTCAAAGACTCAGTTCTTAAATACCAAAGTGATGATTTGTTTTTTCTCTGGCTAACATTAGATAAAGGCAGCCAAGAATAATAACCATTTTAAAAAATGATTTGCATGATTGCATTAAATATTTATTCTTATTATGAAAAATCTTCTCAGAGTTATCTGTATTTAGCTCATGGCATGATGAAGCATATGATCCTAATTTACAACCTTCAGTCTTTTGAAAAAGTGATTGTAAGAGTTTGCCTGCACCCACTTTTATATTTTCCATTTTTTGTCTGGATGCTTTGGCAGATATCTTTAACAAAAATTATCTTTAAGATTCTTCCCAGAAAAATAACATAGGTCTATCTAGTTTATAAATATAGACAAATATATCATAAAGAAATTTTAGAATTTATCAAGAGGAGAACTTTTATTTGGCAATTTAGCTGATTAGATTTTACAAGTTATCTGGTTTTGCTGAACTTATACTAGAAAGGAATAAAACATCAAATTGCAGAAACTTTTATGTAAAATAATTCAGAAAGCTGTGAATTTTTTATTACATGTCTGTTTTTGAAATTTGCTAGCCTGTTTTAACCTCTTTCATTCAGTATTACTATTCTTTAAACTTCATAAACTTATTGCATATTATCAAAATCCTGGTTAGTCTTGGTTTGTATCTTCCCCTATCATCTTTCAGTACAGTTATAAAATCTGTTTCAATAAATTATAATTTTTCAAATCAATATTAAATAAAGATTAATAGTAGAACTATGGGAGCTGCCCAAGGGTATAGAAAATTAGCCTCTTATAGTATAAGGAGAGGCTGTAGTAGAAATAGCTTCCAAAAAGCTAAAGACCATGGAGAAAATTCCTTGCTGGGCGTGGAGCAGAGAAGAAAGGGAGTTGGTTGTGGCTTAAGAGCGACAATCTGTTGCTGTTCTTATAAAAATTTAGTAGAGTTTCTTGAATAAATGTTTCTCCGTTTGCTGGCTGTTTTTTAAAAAATTATTATTAGTTATAATTGTTTTTCTGGGAAGAAGGGTCTGTAGAGCTCCTCACATTAGCAGTCTGGAGCTACTCAAATACACTCTTCATAGTTTTGTTTTAATTCATCCATTCACATATTGATTGATTGATTTTTGAGACAGAATCTTACTCTATCACCCAGGCTGGAGTGCAGTGGCACAATCACAGCTTATAGTAACCTAAACTTTCCAGTCTCAAATCATCTTCCCACCTCAGCCTCCTGAGCAGCTAGGACCACAGGTGTGCACCACCATGCCTGGCTAATTTTTTAAAAACAAATTGTAGTTACAGGGCCTTCCTGTGTTGCCCATGCTGGTCTCAAACTCCTGGGCGCAAGCAATCTTCCTGCTTTGGCCTCCCAAAGTACTGGAATTATAGGTGTGAGTCACCATACCCAGGATTTAATTCATTTTTAAAATTTATTTGTTGACTGTCACTGGTAGTCTTATATATAATTATTTTTATTTCAAAATTACTATCTCATTCTTTTCAATAAATGCATTTTACATGGTAATACATGCCAAGATGCTCTCTTTTTGTTCATTTTAATATAAAACTTGTTTGTATTCAAGAAAATTCAATTGCATTTCATCCTTGAGCTTACTTTTGTTTAACCAAGCAGCCACTAAAATTAATTATTATAATTAAGAGTAAAGTCTATTCCTTGGCTAACATGAACTCATTCACTTATTCATTTATTCAGGGACTTTTAATTTAATTTTGTTATGACTACATTAGGTTAAATGGTTAATATACAAGGTAGATAATAAATACTTTTTTGCTAGCTTATTATTTAATAAATTCAGTTTAAATGTGTATCTATATGCATCTGTATTCTTGTAGTATAACTATAATGCTATATTTATGCATAATAATTTTAAGGAATGTTAAATTAAAGAGTAAATAGAATTGCCTCGGATTTCCCCTTACTGTTCAGGATGACAACTGTTTAGTACTTCAGTCAACATCCCACCAAATCTTTTAGTACCAAAAGCATCTTGTGCCCATTTGCTTATAAGCCACATGTCTACCAAACCATGACTAGTCCTTGTATTCTATGTATTAAAGCAGTTTGGAAGATATTTTTAAAATTTCGGAAAATATGTTCTAAACTTATTAGTTTTTTTAGTTACTTTTAAAACTTTAAAAGTGTGTTCTAAATCTTGTGACCATAACTTGAAATTAGATATGTAAATCTTTAAAAGAACTTGTTTTTATATATGGCTTTACTGAGGCATTTAACAAATACATTTACTCATTTACCAATTTATTTTGTTGTTGTATGTGTATATGCAATAGTTTTTTCATATATAAACTTCAACAGCAAATATTTTATTTTCAGAAAGTTTGAATCACTTTCTGAATCACTTGAATCACTTTATAATGTTGGCAAAATAATTTTGTTCGTTTATGAACATCTTTGTTATAAAAGACTTAATTTGTATAAAAATCAATCAAGTGTTTTTATTCACCAATAAAATGCTGTTATAGCAAATTATATGGGAAAAAGTAGAAAACTAAATCTTTCATGGAAAAAATAATATGCCTGTGACTCTTCAACTACTTCTATGGAATTTGAAAACGTCTGTGTCTTTTAAACTTCATGGAAACACAGAAGAGTCACAATGTCAATCATTGGGCCAATATGCAATTATAATGTTTTTCAGTACAAGCTAAACCAGGAATGACAATCACATGGAGAAGAGACACTTGATGGACAGTATTACAGAAGCTTCTAGGTAGGGCAGTAAGTCAAGCCTCAGATCGTTAGTTGGGATTTTTCTTGTTTTGTTTGTTGCTGTTTTTTGTTTGTCGTTTTTTGTTTTACTTTTAAACATGATTGAAACTTGTATTACTTTTTACAATTACTTTGTTAAATTATGTGTCACACTAGTAAATGATAGTTCCCCATAAAATATATCTTCTGAAATCTATGTATTTCACTTCTCTTTAAAATTTACTGTTGCTAGAGATGCTTAAATTATTATTAGATATCAAAAGACCATTTGGGAGGACTCCTGTATAGAAAGTTTATACATCAAATGTGGATTGGATTCAGTTACCAGCTATCAATAACTGCCAACTTCCCTTAGTATATCTTTCTCTTATACACTTTCATACCTATTTTTAGTTTCTCTCAATGTCGAAGTACTTTTTGTCAAACCTTTTCCAATTTATGAAGAGCTGTTTATCAAAGGGCCAGAGCAACGCAAATGCCATCCTCCATGCAGAGTGCTCCCTGAGTGTCCCAGCCAGAGTTAGCTCTTTCTGCACCTTTTACACTTCTTCATTATAACAGATTTCATTTTGATTTGTGAGTTTCTGGCAGATAAGGAAAGAATATATATACCCTTATATACTGAGCACCTGGCTTGAAGAACAAATAACAGAACATAAATCCTGTTGGGTAATAGAAATGAAATACGGCTGGGTGCAGTGGCTCACACCTTTAATCCCAGCACTTTGGGAGGCTGAGGTGGGTGGATCACCTGAGGTCTGGAGTTCGAGACCAGCCTGGCCAACATGGCAAAACCCTGTCTCTACTAAAAATACAAAAATTAGCCAGGCATGGTGGCAGGTGCCTGTACTCCCAGCTATTTGGGAGGCTGAGGCAGGAGGATTGCTTGAACCTGGGAGGTGGATGTTTCAGTGAGCCAAGATTGCATCACTGCACTCCAGCCTGGGCAACAGAGTAAGACTCCATCTCAAAAAAAAGAAAAAAAAAATGAAATGCAAAGTTAGGTGACAGTATTGTTTTGTTGCTTAAAATAATTCAGTGGTGATGATGTGGTCAAAGAACAATTAAAAACAATGGAACTGGGCAGAGCCCAGTTAAGGGGTTGTGAGAAGACATTTATACAAAATATACCCAATTTCTTTCATATTTGTTGGGAAAATGCTAATTAAATGAGAGAAGATACAAGTTTGTTTCAATTCTGACATATTGTATGTGTTAATAGTGGTAGATGCAGTAAATCATTCTTAGAAACTGATGTTTATTAGGCATGTCTTTCTTTTTTTTTTATTGCATTTTAGGTTTTGGGGTACATGTGATGAACATGCAAGATTGTTGCATAGGTACACACTTGGCAGTGTGGTTTGCTGCCTTCCGTCCCCTCACCTGTATCTGTCATTTCTCCCCATGCTATCTCTTCCCACCTCCCCACCCTCCACCCCTCCCTCATTTCCCCCCAACAGACCCCAGTGTGTAGTGCTCCCCTCCCTGTGTCCATGTGTTCTCATTGTTCAACACCCACCTATGAGTGAGAATATATGGTGTTTGATTTTCTGCTCTTGTGTCAGTTTGCTGAGAATGATGGTTTCCAGGTTCATCCATGTCCCTACAAAGGACGTGAACTCATCGTTTTTGATGGCTGCATAATATTCCATGGTGTATATGTACCACATTTTCCCTATCCAGTCTATCATCGTTGGGCATTTGGGTTGGTTCCAGGTCTTTGCTATTGTAAACAGTGCTGCAATGAACATTCGTGTGCACGTGTCCTTGTAGTAGAATGATTTATAATCCTTTGGATATATACCCAGTAATGGGATTGCTGGGTCAAATGGGATTTCTATTTTTAGGTCCTTGAGGAATCGCCACACTGTCTTCCACAATGGTTGAATTAATTTACATTCCCACCAACAGTGTAAAAGTGTTCCTATTTCTCCACATTCTCTCCAGCATCTGTTGTTTCCCGATTTTTTAATGATCGCCATTCTAATTGGTGTGAGATGGTATCTCAATGTGGTTTTGATTTGCATTTCTCTGATGACCAGTGATGATGAGCATTTTTTCATATGTTTCTTGGCCTCCTGTATGTCTTCTTTTGTAAAGTATCTGTTCATATCCTTCTCCCATTTTTGAATAGGCTTGTTTGTTTTTTTCTTGTAGATCTGCTTTAGTTCTTTGTAAATTCTGGATATCAGCCCCTTGTCAGATGGGTAGGCTGCAAAAATTTTTTCCCATTCTGTTGGTTGCCGATTCACTCTACTGACTGTTTCTTTTGCCGTGCAGAAGCTGTGGAGTTTGATTAGGTCCCATTTGTCTATTTTGGCTTTTGTTGCCATTGCTTTTGGCGTTTTGGTCATGAACTCCTTGCCTACACCTATGTCCTGAATGGTTTTGCCTAGATTTTCTTCTAGGGTTTTTATGGTGTTAGGTCTGATGTTTAAGTCTTTAATCCATCTGGAGTTAATTTTGGTGTAAGGTGTCAGGAAGGGGTCCTGTTTCTGCTTTCTGCACATGGCTAGCCAGTTTTCCCAACACCATTTATTAAACAGGGAGTCCTTTTCCCATTGCTTGTTTTTGTCAGGTTTGTCGAAGATCAGATGGTTGTGGGTATGTTGTATTCCCTCTGAGACCTCTGTTTTGTTCCATTGGTCTATATCTCTGTTTTGGTACCAGTACCATGCTGTTTTGATTACTGTAGCCTTGTAGTATAGTTTGAAGTCCGGTAGTGTAATGCCTCCTGCTTTGTTCTTTTTGCTTAGAATTGACTTGGCTATGCGGGTTCTCTTTTGGTTCCATATGAAGTTTAAGGTGTTTTTTTCCAGTTCTGTGAAGAAGGTCATTGGTAGCTTGATGGGAATAGCGTTGAATCTGTAAATTACTTTGGGCAGTATGGCCATTTTCACGATGTTGATTCTTCCTAACCATGAACATGGAACGTTTCTCCATCTGTTTGTATCCTCTCTTATTTCGTTGAGCAATGGCTTGTAGTTCTCCTTGAAGAGGTCCTTTACGTTCCTTGTTAGTTGTATTCCTAGGTACTTTATTCTCTTTGTAGCAATTGTGAATGGCAGTTCGTTCTTGATTTGGCTTTCTTGAAGTCTATTCGTGGTGTATAGGAATGCTTGTGATTTTTGCACGTTGATTTTGTATCCTGAGACTTTGCTGAAGTTGTTGATCAGTTTCAGGAGATTTTGGGCTGAGATGATGGGGTCTTCCAGATATACAATCATGTCATCTGCAAATAGAGACAATTTGATTTCCTCCTTTCCAATTTGGATACCCTTTATTTCTTTTTCTTGCCTGATTGCTCTGGCTAGAACTTCCAGTACTATATTGAATAGGAGTGGTGAGAGAGGGCACCCTTGTCTAGTGCCAGATTTCAAAGGGAATGCTTCCAGTTTTTGCCCATTCAGTATGATATTGGCTGTTGGTTTGTCGTAAATAGCTTTTATTGTTCTGAGATACATTCCGTCAATACCTAGTTTATTGAGGGTTTTTAGCATAAAGGGTTGTTGAATTTTGTCAAAAGCCTTCTCTGCATCAATTGAGATAATCATGTGGTTTTTGTCTTTGGTTCTGTTTATGTGGTGAATTACGTTTATGGACTTGCGTATGTTGAACCAGCCTTGCATCCCTGGGATGAATCCTACTTGATCATGGTGGATGAGCTTTTTGATATGCTGTTGCAATCGGTTTGCCAGTATTTTATTGAAGATTTTTGCATCTATGTTCATCATGGATATTGGCCTGAAATTTTCTTTTCTTGTTGAGTCTCTGCCGGGTTTTGGTATCAGGATGATGTTTGTCTCGTAAAATGATTTGGGAAGAATTCCCTCCTTTTGGATGGTCTGGAATAGTTTCAGAAGGAATGGTATCAGCTCCTCTTTGTATGTCTGGTAGAATTCAGCTGTGAACCCATCTGGACCTGGGCTTTTTTTGGGTGGTAGGCTCTTTATTGCTGCCTCGACTTCAGACCATGTTATTGGTCTATTCAGGGTTTTGGATTCTTCCAGGTTTAGGCTTGGGAGGATGCAGGTGTCCAGGAATTTATCCATTTCTTCCAGGTTTACTAGTTTATGTGCATAGAGTTGTTTGTAATAATCTCTGATGATGGTTTGGATTTCTGTGGAATCTGTGGTGATATCCCCTTTATCGTTTTTTATTGCATCAATTTGGTTATTCTCTCTTTTCTTTTTTATTAATCTGGCTAGTGGTCTGTCTATTTTGTTGATGTTTTCAAAGAACCAGCTCCTGGATTTATTGATTTTTTGAAGAGTTTTTTGTGTCTCTATTTCCTTCAGTTCTGCTCTGATCTTAGTTATTTCCTGTCTTCTGCTAGGTTTTGAGTTTTTTTGATCTTGCTCCTCTAGCTCTTTCAATTTTGATGATAGGGTGTCAATATTAGATCTCTCCCTTCTTCTCATGTGGGCACTCATTGCTATATATTTTCCTCTAGAGACTGCTTTAAATGTGTCCCAGAGATTCTGGTATGTTGTGTCTTCATTGTCATTGGTTCCGAAGAACATCTTTATTTCTGCCTTCATTTCATTGTTTATCCAGTCAACATTCAAGAGCAAGTTGCTCAGTTTCCATGAAGCTGTGCGGTTCTGAGTTAGTTTCTGCATTCTGAGTTCTAACTCGATTGCACTGTGGTCTGAGAGACTGTTTGTTATGATTTCTGTTCTTTTGCATTTGCTGAGGAGTGATTTATTGCCAATTATGTTGTCAATTTTAGAGTAGGTGTGATGTGGTGCTGAGAAGAATGTATATTCTGTGGATTTGGGGTGGAGAGTTCTGTAAATGTCTATTAGGTTTGCTTGTTCCAGGTATGTATTCAGGTCCTGGATATCCTTGTTGATTTTCTGTCTGGTTGATCTGTCTAATATTGACAATGGGGTGTTAAAGTCTCCCACTATTATTGTGTGGGAGTCTAAGTCTCTTTGTAAGTCACTACGAACTTGCCTTATGTATCTGGGTGCTCCTGTATTGGGTGCGTATATATTTAGGATCGTTAGCTCTTCTTGTTGCAGTGATCCTTTTACCGTTATGTAATGTCCTTCTTTGTCTCTTTTGATCTTTGTTGCTTTAATGTCTATTTTATCAGAGATGAGAATTGCAACTCCTGCCTTTTTTTGCTCTCCATTTGCTTGGTAGATCTTCCTCCATCCCTTTACTTTGAGCCTTTGTGTATCCTTGCATGTAAGATGGGTTTCCTGGATACAGCACACTGATGGGTTTTGGCTTTTTATCCAATTTGCCAGTCTGTGTCTTTTGATTGGGGCATTTAGTCCATTGACATTTAGGGATAGTATTGTTATGTGTGAATTTGATACTGTCATTTTGATGCTACCTGGCTGTTTTGTTGGTTAGTTGATGCAGATTCTTGATTGTGTTGATGCTCTTTTACCATTTGGTGTGTTTTTGGAGTGGCTGGTACTGGTTGTTCCTTTATATGTGTAGAGCCTCTTTCAGGAGTTCTTGTAGAGCAGGTTTGGTGGTGATGAAATCTCTGAGTGCTTGCTTGTTCACAAAGGATTTTATTTTTCCTTCACTTATGAAGCTTAGTTTGGCTGGATAGGAGATTCTGGGTTGAAAGTTCTTTTCTTTAAGGATGTTGAATATTGGCCCCCAATCTCTTCTGGCTTGTAGGGTTTCTGCTGAGAGATCTGCTGTGAGTCTAATGGGCTTCCCTTTGTGGGTAACCCGACCTTTCTCTCTGGCTGCCCTTAGCATTTTCTCTTTCATTTCAACCCTGGTGAATCTGACGATTATGTGCCTTGGGGTTGCTCTTCTTGAGGAATATCTTTGTGGTGTTCTCTGTATTTCCTGGATTTGAATATTGGTCTGCCTTGCTAGGTTGGGGAAGTTTTCCTGGATAATATCCTGAAGAGTATTTTCCAGCTTGGATTCATTCTCTTCATCACATTCAGGTACACCTATCAGACGTAGATTAGGTCTTTTCACATAGTCCCACATTTCTTGAAGATTTTGTTCATTCCTTTTTGTGCTTTTTTCTCTGTTCTTGCCTTCTCTTTTTATTTCATTGAGTTGATCTTCGACCTCTGATATCCTTTCTTCTGCTTGGTCAATTCGGCTGTTGAAGCTTGTGCATGCTTCACGAAGTTCTCGTGTTGCGTTTTTCAGCTCCATCAATTCACTTATACTCCTCTCTATGCTGTCCATTCTCGTCAGCAGTTCATCCAATCTTTTTTCAAGGTTCCTATTTTCTTTGCGTTGGGTTAGAACATGTTCTTTCAGCTCATTGTATTTTCTTACTACCCACCTTCTGAAGTCTGATTCTGTCATTTCATCACCCTCCTTCTCCATCCGGTCTGGTTCCCTTGCTGCTGAGGAGTTGTGATCCCTTTTAGGAGGAGAGGTGTTCTGGTTTCGGGAGTTTTCATCCTTTTTGCGCTGGTTTCTTCCCATTTTTGTGGGTTTATCCACCTGTTGTCTGTCTCTGTCCCAGGGAGTTGGAGCTTTATGAGTTTCCGTTGCACTACTGCCTTTTTTGATTTTTCTTTCAGGTCTGACCCGCCCAGCTTGCAGCACGCCTAGCCACTGCCTGCCCGCAGGGGCTTTGCTGAGCTGCTGTGGGCTCCGCCCAGCTGCCCTGAGCTCTTCCCTGTAGTCCTTTTTATATGTGCGTAGGTAGAACTGTCTCGGCAATGGTGGCCCCGCCTCTGTATGGCGGATTCTCTCAGTTGTGGCAGGTTGCCTCGGCAATGGCGGGTTGCCTCGGCAACGGCAGCCTGCCTCCGTAGGGGTGGAGAGTCTCAGTAATGGCGGAAGCCCCTCCCCCACGGAGCGGGACCGTCCAGGTTCAGCTGTGCTTGGTTTGGAGGGCTCAACCCAGAGGGTTTCCAATTACTGTTTTGTTTTCGTTGTTGTTGGGGGTGGAGGGGTGGGACCAACTGAGCCTGATCACCTGGCTCCCTGACTCAGAGTCTTTTCTTTTAAGTTGAACGACCCCGCGCTCCGGTCGCTTGTTGAAAAGGCGCTGGGATCTCCCGTGCTGTGACTCACTGAGTCGGCTCGAACTGTGGCGCCGACTCCTGGCGTATTTTTTGCCTAGGAATCTCCTGGCCTGACTCGCTATTTCAGATGAATGGGCAACTCTGCCGTCTCAGGGCTCTGCTCGCCAGCTAAGAGGGCTCCCAGACCAGTGGCTTTTGTACGGAGAACCGCAGCAACAGGGCGTGGTCACAGCAGCCGTGTGGGCGGAATCAGCCCCACAGGTGCCAAAACAGCCGCACCGGCTGGGACTGCGACGCTGGCGACCCCCTCTGCCTGGGTATCTCCTGGTCTGTGGGCAATAAGAGTTCATCTGGAAATGCGGCGTCCACTCACCCTCTGCACTTTCACTGGGAGCTGAAGTCCTGAGCTGTTCTTAGGCGGCCATCTTTCCAGCATTCCTCTAGGCATGTCTTTCTTAAACACTAGACTGATCACAAGGCCTAATTCCTGTGCTGTTTATATCAGAGATTCCACAATGGCCTTATCATTTGCTGGTGTCAGCCCAGTTGCATTCTATTTTTTTTGCTGTTTTTGGTTCTCTTTTGGTTTTTTGAGACAGGGTCTCGCTCTGTCACCCGGGCTGTAGTACAGTAGCACGATCAGGGCTTCCTGCAGCCTTGACTTCCCTGGGCTCAGGTCATCATCCTACCTCACCCTTCTGTTACTGGGACTGAAGTGGAATCTCCTGTAGCTGGGACTTAGGTGGTTGAGGTCACCTTAGCTTCCTGTAGCTGGGACTACAGGTGCCCACCACCACACTTGGCTAATTTTGTGTGCATATGTGTATGGAGTTTGAGGTTTCACCATGTTGCTGAGCCTAGTATGGAACTTGTGGGCTCAAGTGGGTTCTCCTGCCCCTGCCTCCCAAAAGCTAGGAGTACAAGTATGAGCCACTGGGCCCTGCCCAGTTCCATTGTTTGTAATAGTTATTCTTTGACCACATCATCACCACTGAACTATTTTAAGAAACGACATTGTCACCTAACTTAGTATTTCATTTCTACTGTCTACCAGCATCATATGTTTTCTTATTTTTTATTTAAAGTTCTCTCTTTTAATGGAGATTGAGGAAACAAAAGACTATCCTCCTGCCCTTACTGTGGGTTAACTACAAGTCAATGTATCTCATTTTTCCCTAACAATATTTGATTCTGTCTTCCCTCTATCTTTGAAATTTTACTGGCAGCACCCAGGGTGTTTGCAACCTCAGAACCAGGCTTTCCACAAGCCCACCTGACCCCAGAGCCACAGCTGCAGCTCCTGCCCTGCTTTCATTACAGCGATGGGCAGGCTGGCATTGGGACACCCGCTGCCACTGCCTGGGTACTGCTATGTGTTCCAGCCAGCCAGGGCAGCTGCTGGGACCACCCCTCCATTTTAGTATCCAAATTCTTCTAAGTTCTGCCATGGTGGTATTCTGGTGGAAAAAAAGAACCGTTTGGCTGTTTTTTAACTGCCTGGAACCTAAGCTCCTGAATTTTTTTTTTTTTTTTTTTTTTTTTTTTACTGTAGTTGAGTTATCTCGTTTTTGTTTTTCTTCCCCAAGGGGGAAAATCTATATGTGAAGAGTAAAAGTTGTGATGCTAAGATGAATTAGTGGATATGGTGCATAAAAGGTAATAAGAAATGTGTAAAATAAAGTAAGAAATTGTATAATTAGCACTTCTTGTGTTTCCACCTCAAAACTATTATTTAAAAGGCAAAGTAATTTTGATGAGTCTGTTTTGGATGTCTTTAATGTTTCTTTGTATTCAAGATAAAAGAAAAAATGTATAAAGATATGGATAATTGTCAGTTTCTTATCAAAGTTGCCTAGTTCTTTGTGTGTTCTTTTGATCTGAAGGCATGTCTTTCTTTAGCCTTGATCATTGTTTCTCACCTACCTACTTTGACTTCTCCTTTCTATTACCCAATGTATGTTGAATTTTCTGTACCTACCTTCTCATACTTTTTCTCGTCTTCTTCACCACCTTCAATTAGTAATACTTTTCAAAATCTCAAAGCTAGTCTTACATGATTATTCATCCAGGTAAATTTGAATAATCTGAAAACAAAATTTTGTGATATAAGGTTGTCCTGTTTCCATGGAAGAAATGTCTTCTCATAACCTCTTAAGGATATGAATTACAGTTTTCTTTTTAATGTATTTTTTCCAAATTCTTATAACACTGTATAATATGGCTGTTTTTTAGAGAAACATTTGCTCTGATTCCTCAGAAAAGTTCCACTTTTTCAAGTTTTCATCCATTGGTTTATTTCTGGAATTTTATGTTGATCTTTTCCTAAATTTTAGTTTTAGGCAAAGAGGAGAGTTTTACTTTTTTATGTCTCATCTGACCATTTCTTGAAAAGTCCATAAATGATGCTATGAATAGGATGCCAAGCAGCAGGGAGTTCAGGGCAGGGTTTCTGGGAGAGTTCTCCCTCTGGGCCACTCCCACTCTAACATTCCTATTCTGTATTTCTTTGTCAGTGTCCTCAGTACTGTTCAGGGGATTCAGATTTCTTTCCCTCCAATTGTCCCATGGATCATACTTGTCTTCAGCCTCTGGAGGTGCCTCTGAACTTCCAAGTATCTGTATTAGAGTTCTAATTGTCCTAGTAAACAGTGATGATACCACCACCAGAGAGGCTTCAGCGTGGTAGTCAAATATATTAGCAGATGTTTAATAAGCATCTCAAATTTAACATGGGAAACCCAATTCCTGTTTTAACTCTCCAAACCAGCTTATTCCAACCTTTTTCACTGCAGTGAATGACTAATACATTATGAAAGTTAACAAAACTAAAAACCTTGGAATCTTCCTGACCTCTGCTCCCCCTACATCTAATTCATAAAGAATTTGGCTCAGTCTTCAAAATATATTCACAATGCAGCCTTCCTTACCACCTTCACTTTTGCCAAACTGGTCCAAGACACCATCTAGTCTGGTTTATGGCATTGAATCCCTAATTGGCCTTTCTTCCTCAACACCTCATCCCCCACCCCACTCCCAAAGACAAATCTGAGCAAGAATAATGGTTTTAATGTGTAAACCAGATCATGCCATGCACATCTCTCCTCAGAACCCTCCAATGGCTTTCCATCTCATCCAAAATGAAAGCAAAGAAACTCCTTCAATTGTACCCAACACCTGCATCATCTGTACTCCACACATACACACGTCATCTCCTGTCACTTTCCTACCTACCTGCTACCTTCTGCTCACTATATTGTTCCTGGCCCTAGTGCATACTAAACAAAACCATGTCTCAGGTTCCTAGCATAGCTCTTTATTTTCCTGGAACATTCTTCTCACTCCTCACTCCTCACTCTTCAGGTCTCTGCTCAAACATTACCTTATCAAAGAGGGCCATTATAATTACTCCATATAAAATTGCAGCCACAGGCCAACCATAGAGCATCCAACATGTTCTCTAATACATCTTGAAATTATTTTAAAGAGAAAAAACGTTTCAATTGTAGAAACTCATTGTTGAAATGTATCACTTTTTCATTGGTGAGTAAGATATTGTGATGATTACAGAAAATGAGGAAATTAGTATTTGACTTGACACAATGTGGTAGATATAAGTAACTCAAAAATACACTTTTATAATTTGTTATTTAATTTGTGTATTATTTTAAATGTGTGCAGAGGAGTTTTCAATATGCATCATTTCATGGAATTTTATTCACACTAGAGTCATATTAGTTATTACAGGCAAAGTTCTTTATAGGTATATAAGAAAAGTGAGGCCAGAGAAGTTTAGTGATTTTCTATACATCATAATGTTAACAACATGTGGTTGAAAATCCAGGGCACTTGCGTCAGAGCTCCTGACTTTTAAAATTAAAAAAAAAAAAAAATTAAAAAAAAAAAGATCATTTGATTAATTTATGTCAAGACAAATTCTTGTTATAAAAATTCTGTGCTGCTTATAACAAATTTTAAAGGAAATATCAAATATTTTTTGTGTTAATTCCCTCACTTTGCTGTGTTCTTGGGTGACATGAGCCATGCTTAATTTTCATGGTGCTTTTGCTCACCCTGTATAGTGCTGCAGATATAGTAATCATTCAGTGAACTTTGAATGAATGAGTGAATAAATGAATGGCACTTCTCTGTATCTTTTTTTTCCCTCAGTGAAGTTTTGTTAAAACTCCAGTGTTTGAAACTATAAACGTAATTTAGGATTTGGATTCTGAGTAGAAAGGAAAGATCTAGGTGAGCTTTAATTAGTACTGCTCATTTAATGCAGATGGACTTCTATGTGATTTGCTTCTTTTAAAATGTATTAAACTGTTTTTCTTTTGCTCATTGCAAACTACAAAAAAAAAAAAAGTGACTGTTCAGCTTTGTTGGCTTGTAGTATTTGTAGTAAAATGGTAACTGCATCCAACCATTACTTTAGGATTGCCTTACCAAATAGTCTCAAGAAACATACATGAATATTAAAAAAAAAAAAAAAAAAAAAAAAAAAAAGGTGGCCTGGAAGGTCACAGCGCAAAACCAGATCATTTGTTACTTCTGATTCTTTTCAGCTGTTGTGATGTATTACTTTTCTATGATTCCTCCTTTACGTGTTTTCTTTTTGACCTACATTATTGTAGGATAATATTATTTTTAGTCTTGTAAAATAAGTAGAATTAAAACCAGTTTAATAAGTTGATTTTATTTAGAAATTTCAAAAGATTTTGTTTCACATATTCTGGGAAAAATATTTATTTGTTTACCTTATCTTGCTGGCTGTTTTGAAGTTGAAACTACTGTTTTCTCTAAATGCACCAGTTGTATATGTGGGCCCAAATTCTCTGACTGGGTGATTATATCAGAAACCTTATTATTTAATATGTTGAATGACATTTACTTTTATGTGGTGTAAGCCATTCCCAGCTACTTTTTTTCTGAATGTATTATTTTATATACCCGCCTTATTTTTCAGAGAAAAATATTTTTCACCTTATTCATATATCCATTACTTTGCTGTGAGGTTTGAATATTTTAGGTCAAAATTTTATCAGTGCTACTGCTTTGCCATTAAGTATAAATTGTGTATATTCTGCTTCTGTTTTTAAAGTATAATATTAAGGTAGGAACCGATTATGAAAGTAGGTCATAATGCTGGATAATCTCCTTAGAGACATGTGTTTTGGGGATATTGTGCTGCTTGATCCGCTAAATTCTATTATGGTAGCAGCAACATGACAATGTTATTGTAATTTTTTTAGTTTAGTCCTTTTATTGTTTTAGTTATTATCTTTTCTTCTACCAACAACACATATTTGTTTTTAAACATATTTTAGAATACATATATGATAGACATTTATCTTGCAGGAAAAAAAATTAAGTCCCACAGCTATTTGGGGAGTTTATGAAAGATAAAAGTATTCACATTTTTATATGCCTTAGGAAAATACACTAAGGCACTAAAATAGTAATATTTACAAACCCATAGTAATAGATACAAAGGCCAGGCATTTTTTTGGAAAAATGAAGAAATTGGCAAAATGTTTTTCAAAAAGACTTGCAAGAGTCCCAAAAATAGGAAATATTCTATGTTGTTATTTCAAAGAAATTCAGCAGTTCAGAAAGCGCAAAGTTAAAAATGAGAGGGAAAGAAGGAAATGGAAATTGATCAATTTGCTTTCCCAGGCATTGATTAATTACCTTTGGTGTCCTTAATATGTCTTTTTGACTTGCTTCCTTCCTTTTTAATGGAGAAAGTACTCTCTCCTACATTGGTTGATATTACAAATTGTTATTGGAAAGGAGAAATTTATTAGTCTTTATACTGCAACATTAAGGGAGTTAGAATTCTCTTATACTGAGCATAGTGGAAAGTGAACCTGTTTCTCTCTAAAGATAAAGTAGGAGTCTGATGACTTAACAACTATGAGTAAATTCGCATTATTGACAACTCGTGTCAATAATATCATAAGTAGAGGTAATTCATAAAATATGTCACTTGAAAATATCACCAATTGTTAAGTCAGACATTTTTGAACTAATATTTATTGAATACATAATATTATTGCAGTGTTCTTAGCTACATATGTGTATGTCACATATCCATATATCTTTATTTAATTGTTAAGACAGCCTTATTACTATCTTCGTGTGACACATGAGAAAACTTAAGTCACAGCACAATTGCCCCAGCTCATGCTTTGCTTGCTACATGCTTCAGTTGGAGAATTGTATTACTCACATATGGTCACTTTAAACACTAGGCCAGTGCAGACAAATCTCTTAAGAGACTCATTTAAAAGAGATTTATTGGGCCCACCCCAAACATCTTATACTCTCATATTATATCCTAAACATAGAATGTGGTTTAGTAATGAAGTAACATCTCATTTATCCAAAACTCAGCTATCAACTTGAACTTTCTTGTCTGAAAAACAGACATTTTTGGACTAATATTTATTAAGTCCAAAATATTATTGCATAGTATTACTGCATAATATTATTACAGTGTTATTTGTTGTACGTGGGTGGAATATATTCATATGTTTTTTTCTTAATTGTCAAGACAACCCTATTACTATCTCCTTGTAGCAGATGAGAAAATTTAAGTCACAGCACAATTGCTCCATGCCATGCTTGACTTGCTCCATGGGTCACTTTAAGAATGCTTTCTGAAAAACAGACAGGCAACAGGAAATAAGCAAAAAGATAATGTGGATTTCACTAACAATTTGATCATGTCAAATCCATGCCATTAGTTCATAAGAGAGTTTAGTGTACTCATAGTTTGTTCATAGCTCCTTTTTATTTTTTATTTTTTGATGGAGTTTCACTCTGTTTCCCAGGCTAGAATGCAGTGGCTCAATCATTCATAGTTTTTAAAATCTTGGTTTTATTGTTTGTCTTCAAGTTTATAAAATTATGTTAGAACAAAAGAAAGGCTGCTCCAATTTAGCAGATATGCTAGGTGAGAAGAATTTTACAACTTCAGAGGATAGTCAAAACTAGAAAAGCAGACACAGGAATTCAAAAATTTGGCAATGTGGGTCTATGACATGCACAGTCCAGCTGTCTTGCACATGTCAGTTGGACCTTGACTATTTACAGTTCTCCCTCACTGCAGCATGAGCAAATAAATCTGCCTCTTCCAGTGATGGCTAGAGAGAGAAAGAGAGAAGAATATGTAATTTAGAATCAAATTTATTCCATTTGGAGTAGTTTCAAATCTCAGCTCCTCTACTCACTGTGGATGACACTAAGTTTCCTGGAAGTAAGTGGTATTTTTTTTTTTTTTTTTTTTTTTTTTTTTTTTTTTTTTTTTTTTTTGTCTGTGAGGTGGTCATAGCAACAGCCTCCTTAGATACAGTAAATAATGCAGGTGGGAAAATTCCCTATCAGGATACCCAGCACATCATAAAAATCCAATTCTTTCCTTTGTCATCTTCCAAAAGCATGAAAGATAGTTACAGAGGGTGGGATATGGTGTCAGGCAGCTGTCAACTCAAATCCTGGCTGCATACTTATTAGCTGGATAACTTTAGTAAAATGATTTCAACTCTTAGTGCCTCAGTTTTTTTCATTTGTGAAGTGGAGTTAGTAATGCCTATTTTTCTGGGTTAATGTAAGAATGATTAATAATATACATACAGTGCCTTTAATATATTAAGCCTTCAATAAATGAATGATAGTAATGGTTATATTTCTAATTTTCAATGTCTTCTTTTAAAGACAATGTTGCAGATGTGTTACATATTTTGGGGAGATTTGTATCCTAAATTATCAACCATAAGTAATTCACTATAATTTATTCTTCATGGTCCTGGTTGTTTATGGATTAATGTTTAAGCCTTATTTTCATATGGAAAAATATATACTTTATTATTATGAATTTTATTGTGGCACATATTTATACATATAAACATACGTATATATCTGGATTTTCGTTTTTCCTACATTCTCAGCATTACACACATCTTTATTTCTTTACTCTTAACAACATTAGCTTATGTAAATTTATTCTGGGATGAGAGTTTCAGATTTTAATGCACTTTAATATGATATTATTATTGTTCAGGAAAATTAACATAGGATTCTGAACTTAGAAGTGTAAAAGAATTAAAACTCGGCTTCTCTACTCGTGAGTTTGGTAACTTAGGATGATCTATGTAACCACATTGAACCTCAGTTTCTCATTCCTAGAGGCAATAATATTCCCTGCTTAGTATTTGGGGATCATTACTAGCATTTATAATGTGCTTAACATGATGCACATTATAAATTACTAAGATAAGGTAGTCTAGTCTGTTCATTTTGCATCTGACTGTCACATTTGATAGTGATATAATAAAATTTGATTACTTAGTCTTCAATATTTAGGTTCTAAAAAAGAAATAAAAATACTCACATTCTCCCTAGTCTCAAGGACAACACACTTAATGGATAGACAAACATAAACAAATGAATACCAATAAGGGTCACAGAACTTTTCATTGTTTTGAGTAAGTTAAATGGGAGAAAGAAAGAGAGTGATTAATTCAACCTGGAAAGATCAAGGCTTTCCAAAATGTGACATTTAGTTTGAGTACATTTAGTTCAGGCACAAAATTATTGTTAAATGATAATGATAAATATGTTATGCAGAAGACTGGATCAAGATACTGAATAGAATGCACATATAAACACTTCACCGCCCACCCAAAATTCCTTTAAGTAACAAGGAAACATTTTAAATACAGACAAATTCAGAACAAAGTTGAATGTAAGAAAGGGTGTGATTAGCAGACCATAACTTTTAGATACTCTTCAAAGATAGCCCAAAAGAGTTAATTAATAAAAGCAAACTATGTACCAGCTCAAAACACAAACAATAGAAACTTATTCCAAAGATAAAAGCTGGAGAGTTTACTGTGTTTAATGATAGTCAGTATAAATACTAAAAGACGAGGAAACTGTTAGTGCAATTAGTCAAAAAAAAATCATGCATCCTGTCAAGGACTTTTGAGTTCACCTCACCTCCTGGCACTACTCCTTGCATGTCCACTTAAAAAAAAAATGCATCTGCATATTTGACTTAAGTTTCAAAGTAACATTCTAACACTTGAGAACTTGTAGACGGTACTCTAAGGAAATTTAGCTACTTATTTGAGGAAGGTGCTTAGTATGGGCATCAGTGTCTGAGATGAATTCTTAGGGAGCATGTCAGGGTATCAAAAGGAATCAAAGGACTGAAGTACCTTGATATCCAAAACTGACATTGAAAGGAGAAGAAAAGAAGTTAAAGCAGCTACCTAACAGGGAAATTCACTAGGATATTCTGCAATCAGAGAACAGCCAGCTTTTTTTTAATAAGTAAAAAAATTTGAGAAATGGTTTTGTGGGTTTGGGTAGCAGTGGGTGATCAATGCCATTCTGCACATGTGTAATATGCTCAAGTGATAAAACAAAACCAGTCAGTCAAGGTACCTACCCATTTACACCAAACCCATGGTGACCCCATCTGTTTAGAAGATGGGGACCTTTAGAAAATAACCCTATCACCTGCATAATGGCAAAAGAAATTCACTGGAGAATGAACAGAGAAGATTCCATGAAATTTGAAGTAAGAGATTTGCATTTACCAAATAAAAACAGTTCATTGAGGAAAGAAGCAATGAGAGGGTAAGCATAAGTTAAGAATTAAAATAAGTTTACAAAAATTGTTTTTAAAAGTCAGTAGAACTGGTAAATAGAGCAGAAAGAGCTAAGGATGAAATCAGTAACCTATAAGATAAATGTATGATATTTTCACTGGTTTAAGAAAAACAAATAATTAGAATGTTAGAAGACTTAGTCATAGCTACTTAATCAAGGAAGTCTAACTTCAACTAATAGGAGTTCCAGAAGATGAAAAAAGAAAAAAATCGAGAATATAAATACAAAAATAGAGAAAAATATTCCCAAATTTAGCACAATTGTTGAAAAAAGACACAAATATGCATCATGGTGGAATTTTATTGCTCTATGAAGAGAAGAATCCTAGAATAATTCAGGAAAAAAAAGAAAAGGTTTTCTTACAAAGCACTGAGAAACATTGCATTCAAATTTATCTTTAACAGAATGTCAGAAATTAATTAAGCAATATATTCACTTATCTGAAACAAAGAAACACGAATTTTCGAAATCTAGAATTCTGTATCTAGCTAGTTGTGACGGAAAAGGTAACACATTTTGGACAAAAAAAAAAAAAAAACATTGAAAAAATGTGCCTTTTACATACCCTTTCTAAAATAATCACTTCAAGATTTAGTGCAACAAAATGATAAGTAGCATTTACTATAGGAAGATAAGGATGGCTTAACACCAAGAAATCTAACAACATAACTCAGTGTATCAAACAATTAAAGAAGAAAATTATATGATTAAATCAATAAATGCTTGAAAAACATTTAATAAAATGACAGCCATTTCTAATGAAACATTAAGGTATAAATACAATAAAGCTTCCTAAATATGAATAAACAAGTTGATATATACAAATGAAACTTATTCTTTTCAAATGTACAATTAAATATTTCTTAGTAACTTTCAGTGTTTCTTGGTAACTTTACAGAGTAATACAATCATCACTACAAATTAGTTTTGGAACATTTTAATCCCCCCACTAAAATCCCTTAAGCCCATTTACAATTAATCCTCATTCCTGTCCCCAGCTTCAGGCAAAAACTAATCTACTTTTTATATCTATAAATCTGCTTTTTCTGGACTTTTCAAATAAATGAAAATCAAATAATTTTATATATGTGTAAATATTCTTGTATATGTTTGCATGAACAGGAGAAAGCTGAGAAGGCATACACATCTGGCTGTTGACATTGGTTGAAATCAGAGGAGTGAGATGAGAACAAGGGAGGCAAAACAAAAACAACCAAATAGACACTCCTAAATAAATAATAATTCAACAGAAATATATAAATAGCAAATTTGCATAAAGCACATTACAAAAGGCAAAGAAATATATTAAGAAAAATCAACTATATTGAGCAACGAAAAATCATTTTCACTATCAGATTGCCAAAAATTCAGAAGACTAATAGCACCCATTGTTGTTGGGGGTTCTGAGAAGTAGTTATTGTCATATGTTGTGGTGGAAGTGTAAGTTACTACTGCTTGTGGTGAAGGGTAATTTGTTAGCTTCCATGAACATTTACAATGAGTTTACCATGAACAATTCGACTTTCATATTTTTAAATCCTAGGGAAATTACAGATGAGCAGTGCTATATTTTATAATAACTAAATTAAAATTTCTACAAACACAAACATAAATGAATATATGTGTGTATATATATGTAGATATACACACGTACGTATATACAGAGAAAGATACCTACCTATCTCTGTGTGTGTGTGTGCGTGTGTGTGTGTGTGCGTTAGTGTTGGAAGGATACTTAAGAAAAAAATCTGGCCTTCTCCAGGACCTAAAAGCCCTATTAGAGCTGTAGGGCTCCTCCTCTTCATCACACCTCTCCCAACATGATCTCATCCTCTCATTTAATCCCCTCCACACACAATGGTCTCTTTGCTGTTCATGAGCCCACCAAGTAAAGCCTTGACATTTCAGATTCCTATTCCTAGAGTTACTTCCTTTATCAGTCTAGTGCAAGGTTGTGCCTCTGCTCACTTGGCATCTCATCAGAGAGGTCCTTTCTAAAATCTCCTTCTTAAAAAGCACTCCCCATCCACCTCTCCTGCCCTGCACTAGCCCTTTGTGCTAATTTACATTTTATAAAGCACTACCTAATATAGTATGTATTGTCAGTGTAACTGCTTCTTCCCACTAGGATATAAGCTTAGTGATAATGGAGACTTGTTTCCCTAGAGTCTGATTAGTACCTGGCACATAATAGACACTAAATAATATGTATTAAATGTTAAATGGGTGAACTAAATTATAATAGATTTTGTATGAAGGGAAAGTCTCAGATTTCAGTTTTTAATCTGTATAGTTCTTTAGGGAAAAGAATACATTTCCCGAAAGTGTACATTGCTGTTTTATTAAGTTATTTAAAAATCACAGACCAAATGCAAATCAGTCTCCCATCTTTTCAAATTAATCCAGGAAGCGTGTTTTTAGTTATTCTTCCAAGTTACCTAAAGAAATTCTAGGTTAAAATTAATTAAAGGCCTTAATTTTACATAAGAGGCCTGAAGGTTGATTTAAGATATTACATGAACAGTCATGAAGGAAATAGCAAGTTAATTTCTTTGTATTTAACTTTGTTGGATGACTGTAGCATTGGTCCAAACAGGCAGGGAACAGCTTACCTTATTTCTACTACTCTAAAATAAAAATGTTCCTCACTTTTGTGGATATCTGAGCTCTAAGTTGAGCTATTTTGGTTTAGAAAATTTTTCTAATCAGTAATCTATAAAAGGCTGATTTATTTTATTATGACCTTTTTTATTTAAAAACAATCACCTGAACGGCCAACCTTTCTAAAGAATTTTTTTCTTCACTTTAAGGCTTTTAAATGTTTAATTATCAGCAAGAAACAATATTATTTTAGTTTCTATGTAACCCTGTCTGCCAAGTAGTAACTGAATTAAAAATCAGAAATTATGTGGGTGTCATAGTTAAACAGAGGCAATAGTCTATAAGAAGGCTATCTAGATATCAAGTCATTCCAAGGTATTTCAGTACATTTAGAATTTTAAAAATTCTTTAGTATTTTCCCTGGCAGAATTTACAAGGCATTGGGAAGAGAAAATATCCCTATCATGCAGTATGATACATAATGGTTGAATATTTCCATTTGGCATGTAAAAGTTAATGCCTTGCACTCTTTATGATGATTATTTTAATTTTGTCTGTGCTTATGAGAGAAAGCATCTTTATTTCTCCAACAAGAAAGCAGAATCCTGTTATGTGTTTCAGTGCTGTAAGACCTCTAACTTCCCAGAGTTTTTGAGATCAGAAGACATTTTGATTCCATTTGACATCTTCAGATTAACAAGGATTAGAGACCATTTTAGTTCATATTTGTATTTCTGTCCTTAAGAGACATCAACATTTATATAATATATACTCAAGTATACCTGTTTTCCTACTGTCATATTGATGTAAAGATCCTTTTAGCAAAACTATACAGTTTTTGTAAGGGTTTGGGGTTGACACTTAGAACAAGTCTCCAAGGAGGGAGGAATTTATTTCTTAAGATGGTGATGTTCTCCATCCTTCCTCAGGATGACAGGAAAAACTTGGTCATTTATCCAATTGATGAGCAGTAGTATATACTTCCCTGTATTTTAAGGAAGGTATGAATTCCAATATGTCCAACGATATTTTGATAGATATGCATATCTTCTAGGAGTAGATAGTGTTTTCACTAATAGTTTAACAAACTATTTGAAACAAATCTATAAAGTTAGCCACCTAATAACACAGTTGTGGAGGTTAGATAAAGGTTCATAGACCATAAAGCTATATGGTCTATGAAAATATGGGGGGATAATAAAAGCATCAGTGACATAGTGGCAACCAGTTCAGCATGAAGGCCATCAGTATGCTGTTACTAGAAAGTAACTCCATGGAACTTTTAATGCTATTAATTTTCCAAATTCCTTCCTCCCCCTCAAAAAAGGTGTAAATGTATGTCCAGGTTTTGAGTATTTAAGTCAAATGATTAGTAAATCTGATAACACATTATGGTGACACCTGATAAATTAGAGGTTGCAATTTGAGGCAAAGCTTTCATTAAAAAGTTACATTTTCCCTAAGAATAATAGTATTGAGTGGTGTCTATCATGCTTAGTACTCAAAAGAATAAACTTGCCTTCAAATGAAAGAGAATGAGGAGGGTCCTAATTAATTTTCCTCACATTTTGACATTTTATAAAGTTATTTAACTTTTACCACACAATTTAATTCATGGTAGAGTAAGTGCTAAAATTTTAAAGTTCTGAATAAGTGTTTAAGCATAGTGAAAAAAAAAAAAACTTTGGCATTATATTTTTAAAATGTGTTTTTCAGAATTGCATGCGTTTACAGTAGTGTTGGCAAAGAAAAGGCTGGTAATAAAAATAATAAGTCACTAGACTTGGATTAAAGTTGTTGGTTCTCACCTTAGCTGAGCTGTTAGTAAAATGTATCACTGTGGACAAGTTATTTAAATGTTCCTTTCCTAGAAAGTGATGAGTATTGAATTAGGTGGCCTATTATCTTCATTTAAGTTCTAACATTTTTGTAATAAAAAATTTATACATAATTTGTGTTCTTTTGATAAAATATATTATACTTTTAAAACATCTATTAAAAGTGACATTCTGTATTTGTCTTAGTTGCTAGTGGGTCTTTTAAATTTTGCGTGATGTCTTATAAGAAATCACTGTTTAAAACTTGTACACTGAATATGTGACTGGAAATTACTTTAATCTGGCCTCCCTCTAAATACCAAACCATTTAATATTTTATCTCTTCTGGCAGAAAAAATGAAATCATTGGGTTAAGCATTATTATCTTCCCTTTATAGGATAAAACTTAACCCTAAAATGATAAATTGACTTACTATATTTACAAAGCAGGTATGCCTAACTCCAAAGACTGTGTTTTTCCCCACTACAGTGCCATTTTAAATGAAAACACATTATTTATTCCTTGGAACAAAATATGTGGTATTTTGTTATTATTTTAAAGTGATATTCTGACAGAAAGTAGTAGAACATTGTTTTATGTATTTCAAGAAGTCAGTTCCTTGTCTATTATATGACCTCTTTCTATTTACTGATAAAAATAGACAATTATTCATTTATTGTTTTTAAAAATCTATCGGAGCCTACCCCAGATCATCAATGAAAGACAGCTCTTTTATCAGTGGTCACAGAGTGATCTCAGTGTGAAATCACTGTCAAGCAATATTTTCCATTATGTATATAGAAATGAGATTACTACCAGCTTAAAATTAAGCAGGAATCATCTTGCAATGACAGTTGTTTCTGCTTTGTTATGATATCTTTTCCATGGTAACTAAACAGAGCTCCATAAAGGAAGGATTATGTTAGCAGGTGTGAAATAAACAGCATGAGGATACTTACAAAAACTTTATTAAAACTTGAAGATAGATGACATTTGTAATAAACATTGCAACCAGCAATAATACATATGGACTTAGGAAAGGAATAACATTTTTACCTGGTACACGAAGTACATGGTGAAAACTCCTCTAATATAAATTTATTAGAAGTAGAGGAATTTATACAAACAGCTTTCGCCATAGGACAGTTTTATTAAGCAGGCTATTTTTGCAAACTATTTGATCACCATGGTAATGTTATTTGTGATGTATTGATATGTAGTGGATAAAATTATGTCCAGAATACAGTGTTCATGGTGGTTGGTGTGCCTATGTTTTTCTTTTTTTTTTTTTCCTATTGAAAGTGGTTTCCATTTGTTTCTAACATGTAGCCTAGTCATAAAAGTCTCTTAAATGTGATATTTGTCTCAAGACTATGAGCAGAAAGATATATAACTTCTTTTTAAATATATACCGAGTTGTGGTTTCTGAGAGAAGAAAGACATTTTAGAAAACTGGAATATGGAGTTAGCCTTGTTTCTATTTCAATTTAATGCATATCAAAATAGGATATTGTTTAAGTGCATAGTTTGGGGGAAAAGAAAATCAGTTTAAATTACTTAATGGGAGCTGGGCATAGAGGCTAAAGCAAAATACTGGGTGCACAGTGTCTCAATCTATGACCTTGGTACTTGAGAAATATGGTCAATTTCAGAAAGTAGATCTTGGTAGAGGTGTGGATGGAATGAAGAGGCTGTTGGCAATGGAATGTGGTAACGTACAGTATTTCACAGCTTCTGTAACTATGACACTGAAGGCAGAGGGTGGAAGGTTCTAAGTTGAAAACTTGGTGGTGAATCAGCCTTCCTTATATCACTTTGTGTTGATGTTTAGTTGATGTTTAATGCTGCCTATGAAGATTAAACACCAGTTTGAGCAGAGGATCACTCCAGACAATGCCGAAGGGGACACAATTAATTTTCAAGCACAGTTAATACTTTCTACATTATCATATTTTTACATTTTTCTGCTATAAGCATTGCACTTCAACAAATGACACATTACTGGATAAAACCCTATTTCTTGAATGAAAACTCTGAGACATCTATAGATTTGGAAATTAAAGAATAGCATATATATTCTAGAATTGGTGGATAAAAGGACAGGGAAAAGTAAACAAAGATAAGATTGGATATAATCAAAAGTAAACATGTCCTGGACCCAGTATTTGGGGTGGATAAAATTATAGCATGAAATTCATGGCTTCCAGTTCTTCCACTATAGCAGCAGATGCAGACCAATATCATTAAAGCAGCATGTCATTATTTAAACCAATTTAAGATACAGCCACAACAAAAATGACAGCTGTTCATTATACATCTATTAAGTGTTATTCAAGCAGTTAGCCATTAACAAAATAATGTACTTTAAGGCCATATTTATTTTTATGAATGTTTATAGCTAAAGATTACTTCTTGCCAATGGATCAATGGTTCTGAATTTCAGAAAAGCAGCTAATATGCACTCTGTCAGAGAATAAACAAGCAGGAGTAACATCTATTTAACTTCCTAAGTAGAGTAAGAGTTTGAGATGGCAGCTCTAAAGAATGTGTTTCTTGTCTTCATGAAATGTCAGTGATGCAGTATTTTTCTTGGTCACTTTGCCAGCTGGGTATCTCCATGAAGACAGATGTATCAAAACATAGACATATATCAAAACAGAATTATAGGATAAAGACAGCTCAAAAATCCTGAGGCTGCCAACATGCCCAGATAATTGGTGGCTAAGTTATGCCTGCTAAGATTTGGGTGCATGGGACTTGGCTTTGATTAGCTCCTATGGTATTATTAGAAAAAAAAAAAAAAAAGATACCTCCAGGTTACAGGCACTCCATTTACCTCCAGCACCTGAAACGGTTTACAGAATAATTGCCCAGAATTAGAATATCGATCCAGATGTTTAAATTACCCATCGCTTTTATTTCTTTATTTATTTTTTTCTATTAATGATTGAAACTAAACCTGGACATCCCTTTTATTTCTTTTGAGCTGCGGCCAGAGATCACTGGTTGGGTCACAGGAATGAAGGTTAGTCTAAAATACAGACAAAAACTTAAGAAACTCTAATGACACCAGGTTGTAAGGACAAGCATATGATAAGGTTTTTTTTAGTGCAGTGGCATGATCTCCACTCACTACAACCTCCACCTCCAGGGTTCAAGTGATTCTCCTGCCTCAGCCTCCCAAGTAGCATAATTTTTCTCTTATCAGTTCTTATTTTTGTTAAAAAGAAATCATGATAAAACTGAGTTGTTTGCAAAATAAACTTTAGTGTTTTACTTGGCCTGATTATTTGCATAAAGTCCAGCAAAAATAATTATGTTTCACATAGGCTTTTTAAAATTGACTTTGATGGAACTCTGTTCCATAAGGAATCTCAGATAAGACCTTTTAAAGCCCATCCCAGCCATGAGTTTGCACCTTCAAATATTTATGAATTGGGTAAATTCCTCTCTTATTGATGTCCCCAAGATAACTTGGGCTCCTGGGCCTGTTAGAAAGTGACATTCTTGGCCAGATGCAGTGGCTAACATCTATAATCCCAGCACTTTGGGAAGCTGAGGCAAGCAGATCACGAGATCAGGAGATAGAGACCATCCTGGCCAACATAGTGAAGCCCTGTCTCTACTAAAAATATAAAAATTAGCTGGGCATGATGGCACATACTTGTAGTCCTAGCTACTCGAGAGGATGAGGCATGAGAATCCCTTGAACCCAGGAGGTGAAGGTTGCAACGAGCTGAGATTGTGCCACTGCATTCCAGCCTGGTGACAGAGCAAGACTCCATCTCAGAAAAAAAAAAAAAAGTTATATTCTTTAGTCACACAGGTTAGGATCCCTGTACGAAGACTGTATAGACAAGTTATGAGACCAGTTTCCCAAGGGACTTTTATTGGCTCTGCAAGTCAAGGTTGATTCCTTAAAGGGAAGCACACCCTTCCAGTCAAAGTCTTGGCAAAAACAAATAAATAAATAAAAAGTGTCTCAAATTGTGTCCTGTTGTAAGAGAAAATTGATTCTTATTGCACTTATGCAAGTAGCTATATTGTTATAAGTTAAGAATACTCACAAATGGTTTCCAAATTCTGGAGAAAACAGGCAGAGAGAAACAAATATGCTCGAAATTTTGTTCACAGAAGTACACCCTACTCAATTGTTAAAAGCTGTAAATAGCTCAAAATAAAAACTGTCTTGATTCTGAAAAACAAAGGATCATCCACATGATAAGCAAAATGTTAAAAAATGATTACTTCAGTCCTTTATTAGTTTAGTCCATTCAGTTAATTCTTGTTCTGCTTGAAATTCATGAGTCCTGTGCATTTTCCTCTATTCTAATATCACAATCTCTATAGTTATCAGAAACCTGCATTTTATGACCTGTCAAAGTCCTATAGCTAATTATAAACCATCTTTAGAAGAGGGTTAAAACAAGATGACAATTGTCTATGAATGTCAAAATGTCTTAGGGTAGTCACAGTCAAAACATGATTGACAAGATATTTGGTTATTTCTGTGGTTTACCATAACTTAACATAATAACCCTAATTGTGATTGATAGCATATACTCAGACATTAGAATTTTAGAATCTCATACAATTTTGTAACATATGTAATATAGCTCACTAAAATATAACCTGAAGAAGAAAAAACATTGTTTTTATTTTTGTAATCCCATGTAACTAAACAGGTCAAATCTTGTTTACCTCTCTTTTGGATGCTTCAAGGGCCTTCTGTAGTGTCCAGAAGTTAGGGGTTAGAAAAGACAATATTGAAGCTGAAATTTGATCTTGGGAAGCCTATCAAATATGTTAAAGTTTAAAACACTTGATATTATTGAATTCCAGGTTACCATAAGTCATTTGTTTAGCCAATATGATGACTCAGACATTTTAAAAAAGGAAAAATGTTTATTCATCAAGAAGGAAGACTTAACTTTCCAAACTGTTGCTTGTCTTTGTCTTCTTTCTTCTGAAGAAGGAAGAAAGGCAAGGCAAATGAAAGTCTTTAATTATTCTTTTATGCTGCATGAAAACCTTGTTCAAGAGGTAGAAAGCTCAGTTTCACCCTTGCATTTGTCTACCATTAAGGTCAAGCCCAGTTTTTAAATAAAATCTTATGGATAGCTCTTAAGCAGTTTGACCATGAGGTGAAATTCTTATAAACCTTTTATAGCCCTTTACAAATTTTTGCTAAAGAGCAGATTAGTGCTTTAAGAAAACCTTGTTATGCTTTTATTTCAATGTTCAATTTACCAAATTGAAAAACCAAATAATGCCATTTTTATTTAGTCAATATGTTCACACACAAAATTTCTTTTACAAGATTAATTTTTACAAACCTTGCACAACTTGTTCAAACCTTTAGCTTTATCTTGTTTAATATAAAGCAGTCATTTAACCCTCTAACCCAGGCAAAAATATACATTTCCATGCCTTCTTATCTTTTACTAAACACATTTTACTTTTATTACATACCTATAGTGTAAATCTATTTTCAGTAGTCTCAGTTACATGTTATAATGGTAAATCTTAGCAGTTTTAATTTTGTTGTAAAACCTGCTAAGTTACTTTAATTATGTACTAGTTGTAGAAAAAGTCTGACTATTTCCAGCATATCAGGGGCATGGTTAACTCCTTATGTACCCAGACCTTACCAAACTGTAAAGCAGGCAAGTCGAACAATTTTCAAAAGCCAAAGAAGCAGTTTATGACCTTAAAGCATTTAGCAAACCTAGTATCTGACCTGCATAATTTAGACCACGTGTCTAAATTTTGAAGACGTTTTATTTTGCCAATAATCTTTAAAGCTGTCTTTATTTTTCAAAGATTAAAGTCATGTGATATAAAAGGCATTACAGCTTAATTTTTTCCTTTAAAAATACTTGCTCTATGCACTTATTTTATTTAGCCAATTAATTAGAGCTCTTTTAATAAGCATCACACACATAACACATATATAACTATACAGAGAAAAAGAATAAGATCCAGTAGTTATAAGATATTTCATTGGCCAGTTCCTTAATTGGATTACTGGCATCAGGGTGGAGCCCTTGAAGAAACGGAGCTAGGAAAGCATGCAGTTTCTAGGGCCAAATAAGTAGGCATAGCTGGAAGATATAAACAGATTTTGAGAGGGATCTATTTGCTTTTAATTCCTAGGGGTTCCATGAAAAAAACAGGTTTTGTTTTGTTTTGTTTTTGTTTTTGTTTTTGTTTTTCCAACACAGGGTCAGTGACACCTCCTCTGATTCCCAGGGAGTCCCAGGCTATCAAAAGCTATCCTAGGTCCTCTCGAGTGTGTGCATTAAGAGTGGAGAAAAATACTTCTATTGACTGAGAAGAAAGAAAATCTGTTTTTCAACAAAACAAGATCCACAAAGAGAAAAGACATAAAGGCCTTTTAAATATAGCTGTAGTTTGGATATCTACTTTTAATTAAGCTGACTTTTAACCATAGTGCTCCGTTTTTTTTAAAAGTCCTTTTAAATCTCTTATTACCTGACCTTAGCCACAGTATATAGCTGGTAATTCTGGCTTTTGAACTCATAGAGGGACAGTAAATACAGTGATTTTTACCATTCCCACAACCATTTTGCACAGAGAGTGTCCAGAAGTCCAACTGGTAAGAACTTTTATCTTTTTTCCAGCATCCTAGGCTTCTGGGTTCCATTCCCCCAGGCTAAGGAGCCCTATTGATCCTGGAGTCCTGCAACAGGGAAACAGACAAAGAATTTATGTTCATACTGTAAAAGTTAGTCCCTCCTCAAGAGATTGCTCAGTTAAGTTTGTAATTTCTTCCCAGTTCATTTTTAAGCCAAACAGTTTAAGGTTTTGGGAAATTAAACTTTCTCCAGTTTTAAGGGTGCATCTGAGGGGAGGGTCCTGTGGTACAGGGCCACAATTAACCATCTGGGAAAAGATGACAGAGGAGAAAAAGGAAAAAGAAAGTGTTTCTATTTCAAAGAGTCCTAGTGATTCAGGATGCACTCTAGAGAAATACAGACTAAAGATGTTTGGTTAGCCATCTGGAAAAAGGTGAAAAAGCCATCCTTTTGTTCCTTTCTCTTTCTAGCAAAATCCTGGGGTATAAGAGGGAGAGAAAGAAGGGTGTCCCCATTTTTTCTTCCATCCTTACATCCCCTCATCCCAGTGATCTTGGCAGGTGCTGCCCAGTGTGACCTTCACCATGAAGCAGGAAGGCCTAGAGGGTAGGATTATTTGTACTCACCTATGCACTTTTCTATACTCCCTGCTGTCAGTAGACCTCATCTATGCCATGGATACGAGCATGACCTCCTTCCATGAACTGAAGGGCCTAATGAACAGGAATTAGTCATGTTCACCTACGCTGTGCCCCTAGACTTGTGCCATCACTAACCTTTGGGTTTTTTGAGACTTCAGTTTGTTATTGTTGTTGTTTCCCTAGGGCTTCAACCCAAAGCTCAGGATTGAGTTTGGAACAAAAAGTTGCCTCAGGATGGTGCATAGACTCATTAAATTAAGTCCAAGGTGACCCTCACATTTGCAGTCAGTGAATGGTGGGGGCAGTTGGAGCCACTTCTCTGTTGCTTCCCTATCATAAGCAGAATGCTAAAATGAAGCTGTGGAACCAGGGCCTCCTGAAATAAGGGAGAGAAAAGGAGTCCCAAGAATCAGGGACATGGACTAGTAAAATGCCTCCTAAAAGAAAAAAAAATTCTCCCACATAGAAAAGCTCCCTTTATTCACAGGGCTTTGTGAACTCCTGATATGGTGAAAGAAAGAAAAAAACAACTTAAGTGCAGGGGAGGGGTAGGTGCCTGTGAGTAAAAGGCTCTTGTTCTATTCAAATGGATTCCTTCAACACGGGGGGTGGGGGTGGGGGTGGGGGAGGTGACACCTCTTTAATTGCTACATCCTCTCTCCTTCTAAAAATAGACAGAAACTGCATTGTTCTGAATTACATTTCTCATGACTGGGCCAAGTGCCCATTCTACTCCATAATATCTCTGTAGTTTGCAATGACACCTTTAACATTATAAAAGAAGAGATAGCAGCCATCAGAATCCATGAAAGAAAGAAGGAAAGTGCCATAGAAAAGTCTGGGCATCTTGGCTGACACCTAGCAGCCCCTTCAGTTGGGGATTGGAGCTGGTCTAGGGGATTTAGGACAACAATGAGATGTGGCCTTGGCCAGATGCCTTCAGTTGCCTCAGGACCTTATTCTGATCCTACATGACAGCTAGACCTCCGTGAAGGGAAACAAAGCCCAGATTCCTGATACCTGAGAGTGATGGGATTTGCAGGGCAGTTGTGGCAGCACCCTCTCCAGCATCCTGGCCTCTGTAGCCATTTCATCCACTCTTAACTGGGAAATTGGAGGTTCAGTGCTTCATCAGCCTTCAGAAAAAATATCTGAGGACAAAAAGCCTTGGAAAATGAGTGAAGAATCATAGTTCCACATTCACTCACCCTTCTGACAATCCTAGATGAGACCCTAGAAATGACACAGGATTTGTCTTGGTCAGTTTGCCAGCTGGGGACTTCTGTGGCTAGGGACATCCCTGACTGAGCCATGCTTGGCCCTAGGCCTGCTGCAGAAGGTGTCTTATTCACTTGGCCCACTAGGCCTCACCTGGCTTGTGCACCAGCCTGGATTGTGCGCTCAATGGGGGATCCATGCTCAGCCCGTGCCTGGGTGTACCCTAGCCTGCTTGTTTTATAGCTCATACTCATGTTCAGTGGTTCCCCAGTTCTTTTCTTGTGTTTTAAGAAGAATGAGGTTACATTGACAATCAAAGGGTGAGGAGGATGAAGAAGAATTTTATTTCATGACAGAACAACTCTCAGCAGAGAGGGGATGGGAGCGTGGCCCCCCATCTGAAGTCAGGTAGTTTCTCTCAGTGTGGCTGGGCCCAGGACTTTTATGGGCTCAGAATCTAGAGTGCATGCTGATTTGTTTGTGAGTATGCAAGAAAAAGCAAAAAAAAGGGCTGTCAAAGGTGGGCATTACAGTGTAAAAAACCCACTTATGGAAGGGTATGTATATATAAAATAGGTGAAGGGTGAGGATCAATCGGGGGAAGCAACAAATGGAAAGATGGGTTCTCAATTCGGTCCATGGATTAGACTTGTATTTTGGCTTTCAGGCTTTAAACTGTCTTTTGGCTTGAAAGTGGAGTTTCACCAGGGACCCACCCCTATCTGTTTAGGACAGGCATCCCCAAACTATGGCCCGCAGGCTGCATGCAGCCCCCTGAGGCCATTTATCCGGCCCCCCACCGCACTTCAGGAAGGGGCACCTCTTTCATTGGTGGTCAGTGAGAGGAGCACAGTATGTGGCAGCCCTCCAACGGTCTGAGGGACAGTGAACTGACCCCCTGTGTAAAAAGTTTGGGGACGCCTGGTTTAGGATTTGTTTGCCTCCTGCCACTATCATCAGGACATGAGATAATGAAGACATTGAAATATGGGTTGTGAAGATTTTTTTCTCGTGTTTGTGAGGAAAAATATTCAAAAATATTTGACTCTGTTGTCCTTATTAATCATAAATACAGGTTATTCTGCAGAGATCTCTGAAGCTAGCATAGCCAGAAATGTGTCATCTTACATGTGATCTAATGTCACAAACCATTTTGTAGGAATTAAAGTAAATGAATATGCAATAGTAATTGCCTGTTCTTTTGTTTGCTCATTACTATTCACATGTCTCTTTTCCCTAAGTCTGACTTTTTGTTTCCTTTCCATTATACTTTACAGGCTTCCCCTCATGCTCTGGTGAATTCTACCAAATCTCATGTTCTCACATTTCAAAACCAATTATGTCTTCCCAACAGTCCCCAGAGTCTCAGTTGATTTCAGCATTAACTCAAAGGACCGCAGTCCAAAGTCTCATCTGAGACAAGGCAAGTCCCTTTTGCCTATGAGCCTATATGATCAAAAGCAAGTTAGTTATTTCCTAGGTACAATGTGAGTACAGGCATTGGGTAAATACAACCATTCCAAATGGAGCAACTGGCCAAAACAAAGGGCTATAGGCCCCATGCAAGTGCCAAATCCAGTGGGGCAGTCCAATCTAAAGCTCCAAAATGATCTCCTTTAACTCCATGTCTCATATCTAGATCATGGGGCTGCAAAGGGTGGGCTCCCATGGCCTGGGGCAGCTCTGCCTCTGTGGCTTTGCAGGGTACAGCCTCCCTCCCACCTTCTTTCATGGGCTAGCATTGAGTATCTGTAGCTTTTCCAGACACATGGTGCAAGCTGTCAGTGGATCTACCATTCTGAGGTGTGGAGGACAATGGCCCTCTTCTCACAGCTCTACTACTAGGTGGGGTAGGGACTCTGTGGTAGCTCCAACCCCACATCTCCTGTCTGCACTGCTCTAGCAGAGGTTCTTCTTGAGTGCCCCACTCCTACTGCAAATGTCTGTTTGGACATCCAAGCCTTTCCATACATGCTCTGAAATCTAGGTGGAGGTTCCCAAACCCCAGTTCTTGACTTCTCTACACTCACAGGCTCAGCACCATGTGAAGCTGCCAAGGCTCCACATTGGCCCCTTTCAGCCATGGCTGGAGTGACGGGGATGCAGAGCACCAAGTCCTTAGGCTGCACACAGCAGAGGGACTCTGGGTCTGGCCTGGAAACCGTTTTCTCCTAGGCCTCCAGGCCTGTGATAGGAGGGGCTGCAATGAAGGATTATGACATGACCTGGAGATATTTTCCCCATTGTCTTGGGAATTAACATTAGGCTCCTTGTTACTTATACAAATTTCTGCAGCCAGCTTTAATTTCTCCTCAGAAAATGGTCTTTCCTATTACATTATCAATCTGCAAATTCTTCAAACTTCTATGCTCCACTTCCCTTATAATATTGAATGTTTTTAACTGCACCCAAGTCACATCTTAAATGCTTTCCTGCCTAGAAATTTCTTCTACCAGATACCCTAAATAATCTCTCTCAAGTTCAAAATTCCACAAATCTCTAGGACAGGGACAAAATGTTGCAAGTCTCTTCACTAAAATATAACAAGAATCACATTTGCTCCACTTCTCAATAAGTTCCAAATCTCCATCTTAGACCATCTCAGCTTATTCAGATCGCTATCAGACATTTAGTTAAAGTCACTGAACAAGTCTCGAGGAAGCTCCAAACTTTCCCACATTTTTTTTCTTCTTCTGAGGCCTCCAAACTGTTCTAGCCTCTGCCTGTTACCCAATTCCAAAGGTGCTTCCATATTTTCAGGTATCTTTTCAGCAACACCCCATTCTCGGTACCAATTTACTGTATTAGTTTGTTTTCACACTGCTGATAAAAACATACCCAAGACTGGATAATTTACAAAAGAAGGGGGTTTAATTGGATTTATAGTTCCACGTTGCTGGAGAAGCCCCACAATCATGGCAGAATACAAGGAGGAGCAAATCACATCTTACATGGATGTCAGCAGGCAAAGGAGAGTTTATGCAGGCAAATTCCTGATTTTTAAAACCATCAGATCTTGTGGGATGCATTCGATACCATGAGAAAAGCTCAGGAATGATCTGCTCCATAATTCAATTGCATCCCACCAGGTTCTTCCCATGACGTGGGAAATGTGGGATTTACAATTCAAGATGACATTTGGGTGGGGACACAGAGCCAAATCATATCACTGGACCGTAGGTATATCAATAGGTGCTCAACATGAGTAATCATCAAGGAAATGCAAACCACGACCACCATGAGATATCACCTCACACCTATGAGGATGGCCACTATCAAAATGTCAGAAGATAACAAGTGTTGGTGAGGATATGGAGAAAAAATAACCCTATACCCTGTTGATGGGGATGTAAATTGACATAGCCACTATGAAAAAAGTGTGGAGTTCCCTCAGAAAATTATACATAGAACTACTTTGCGATCCAGCAATCCCACTTCTGGGTATATATCAAGAACAAATGAAATCAATATTGTAAGTGACATCTTCACTTCCACGTTCATTGTGGTGTTATTCACAATATCCAAGATGTGGCAACAACCTAAATGTCCATTAACAAATGAATGAAGAAAATGTGACAAAAACATACAATCTAATATTATTCAGCCTTAAAAAAGAAGGAATTCCTATTATTTGTGACAACCTAGATGAACCTGGAGGATATCATGTTAAGTGAAATAAGCCAGGCACAGAAAGAAAAATACCACTTTTCACTTGTATATGCAATCTGAAAAAGTTGAACTCATAGAGACCAGAAGAATGATTAGTAGGCAGGGCCTGTGGGGTGAAGGAAATGGGGAGAAGTAGGTAAAAGGGTAATATTTTTGAGCAATGATCAATAGGTCTGGATGCCTAAAATACGGCATGTTGACTGTACTGAATAATAGTGTACTGTGTACTTGAAATCTGGTAAGAGAATAGATGTTAAGTGTTCTACCTTCCCATACATAGGGAGAAAAGATTACTACTACTTGAGGTAATGAATATGTTGATTACCTTGATTGTGGTAGTCATTTTACAGTGTATATGGATAACAAAACATCACTTTGTACACCTTAAATATATATAACATTATTTGTCAATTACAATTCAATAGAACTGAGAAAAAAATGCAAATGGATTAATATGAAAATTCTTACAAATGCAAAAGCATTTATCCACATGTAATACTTTATTGATTGACTTTACTGAAATAATTAAATTATATGAATACAAGACTACCAGATAATCCAAGATGTAATCATATGCAGGTATCTTATACTAATTTCTCTTAGAGCAGATAATAACCATCTGCCTAAATAATATAGAAATAACTATGCGATTGGTATAGTAGCACTGATGCTTAAAAAAGCAATCTGTTTGTACTTAAGAATGTTGGAATTAAAAACAGTATAAGTCTGTGAAATTTTCCTCTTTCAAGATTGTTTTGGTTCTTCTTTGTCTTCAGAATGTCCATGATAATTTTAGACTCTCTTTATGCAATTTTTGAAAAACTTTTTTGGGATTTATGTGTCAGGCATATAAGGGCAGACTGTATCAAATATACAGAGCATTTGTAGAACAACATATATACAGTTGTTATTCTGTAGTTAACAAACATGGCTCTTTTAATACGTGTCAGTGAGATCAAATTTTGTTCAACTCTTTTATATCCTTGCTGTTTTTATTCTCTATGTTCTGTCAATTACAGATGTGTTTCTTTCTCCCACTCTACTTGTGATTCACTTATTTTGTTATTTGTTATGTTTTATATAGATTGAGATAATCTTGTTACTGTGTATGAAATTAGAGTTGTGTGTCTTTTGAATTAATTTTTCATCATAATTAAATGCTCCTTTTCCTCACTAGTAAAGTTTATTGCATAAAGTCTACTTTGTGTGATGACTATACTATTGTTATTATAACCATACTAGCTTTCTTTTGTTCACTGTTTGCATATATTTCTTTTACTCTATCTTTCTGTATCCTTGTGTTTTAGTAGTCTTTCTTCTAATTAGCAAATCATTGGCTTAGGTTGTTTATAAAGTCCATTGTGATGATTGTTTAAATGGGAAGATTTAATTTGTTTATATACTGTAGGTGTCACTGTATTTGTGTTGAAATTTACCACCTTATTTTATATTTTCTATCTCCCATTTTATCACCTTCTTTTGGATTAGTTATATTTAGTGTTCTATCTTTTCATTATCTTTCCAGCAATACACTCTTATACTATTATTTTGTTATTCATAAAATCTTACATTATTAATGCTTAGTGTATATTTATAATATTTACTACAATATAAGAACCTCATTCCACATTAACATAGTTTATCCCCACAAATATTTTATGTTATTATTGTGTAATTTATTCTAATGATAAATATTTTAAATTATGCTTTTTTATCAGCAATATTCAACTGTTGCTCTTTATTATTTCCTGTATTTTTATTTCTATGTGGCCTCATTTTCCTTCTGCTAAAAACACTCTTTTGTATTTCTTTTACTGTGATTCTTCTGGTAACACATTCACTTTTTGTTTGAATCAAAATGCCTTGATTTTTAAAAACATGTTTCACTATCACAGAATTCCATTTCCCATTTATTTTCCTTCATCATCAAAGTATAATTGTATTGTCTTTTCTTCTGATTGTTATGCTGAGCAATTAGTTATCAGTATTATGATTACTCCTTTGAAAATAACATGTCTTTTATCTCTGGTTGTTTTAAAAAGTTCATCTTTTTTTTTTCTGTAGTTTTATTATGATGTGCTTACATGTTGTTTTCTTTGTATTTATTCTACTAAGGTTTGTACCAAATCTTAAATCTGTGGCATAACTCAATGATTTATTAGACAGTTCCAGCTGCTATATCAATATACCATAGACTGAGTAGCTTGAAAAACAAACATGTATCTCTCACAGGTCTAGAGACTAGAAGTTCAACATCAACATGACAGCAGATTTGTTGTCTCAGATCCTGGTTTGCAAACAACAACCTTCTTACTCTATCTATACGTAGCTGGGAGGGAACAATGTGGTCTCTTTTTCTTCTAATAAAGGGACTGATCCCATCATGGAGGTTTCACATTCATGACCTTAAGTAAACCTAATTACCTCCCAAAGGTCCCAACCTCAGATATATTCAGATAAGGGCTTCAACAAATGATTTTGGGGTGACAAGAGCTTCAAAATCATAGCAATTGATTTGGGGAAACCATGGCCAGAAGTATTGCTTCTGCTATATACTCTGTATTATTTCTAAAACTCCAATTATACATATGTTAAATATTTTTTCCATATTCTGTATATTTGTTATAATCATCTCTGTTTTGTATTTTACATTTTCTTCTCCCTACTTAAGACTATGTATTTTAATTTGAGTTCACTAATCTTATATTTTGTTTTGTCAAATTTGAAAATACACAAGTCTACTTAGTTCTTAATTATATGTTCATTTAAATTTTAGTTCTAGAATTTTCATTTGATTCTTTTATGTAATTCTTGGTTCTCTGTTTAAATTCTCTGCCTTGTCATGTAACTTACTGAACATGTCAAACAACATATTGAAATATGTGTCTTACATCCAGTCCATTATCTCCAGATCTCCTGTGGGTCTGTTGGTCTACTTCCATCATGTGTGTTTCTCTCTCTCTTTTTCTCTCTCTCTCTCTCTCTCTCTCCGTCTCTTTCTGCCTTTATGTCTTTCTATCTGTCTCTCTCTTTTCATGTGGCATTGCCTTCTATTATGCACAGCAATTTATGTAGGGATGCCTTATATTTACTTGAAAATTATAGATATAATTTGAGGCTTATGTCTTCTAATCATCCACTGAAACAATGTACTTTTGCTTCTTGCAGCCAGTAAGAGAAGAGGCAGATTACTTTAATTGAATAAGGTATCGAACAGATTTGAAGCTGGAACCCATGAATACACCTAGATCTAGATGAGTAAGGAGAAGAAATAATGATACTAGGGACATAAGAGAATAATGAATGAGAAGTCCACCTAAAAGGAACCATGATGGGATAAAGTAATGGTCAAAACTGCCAGTAATATGAAGGGAATAAATATTTAAACTTTTCTCCCCTGACCTTTTGTATCCTACTTGTACCTATTATTTGGGAGAATTGGCATCTTAACCATACTGAGTTTTTCAGTCATTAAATATGATATATGTCTTCATTTCTTTTGGTCTTTGTATCAGTACGTTTGGGTTTCTGTAACAAAATACCACAAGCTGGGTACTTTAAATAACAGAAATTATTTCTTACAGTTCTGGAGGCTGAGAAGTCCAATAGCAAGGTGCCAGAGGGATAGTTTCTGTTGAGAGCTCTCTTTCTGGCTTGTAGTTGACCACCTTCTCACTGTGTCCTCAAAGGATGTTCCTCTGGGCTTGTGTGAAAAGAGAGGTAGAGAGAGAAAAATACACACACACACACACACACACACACACAGTGACAGAGAGAGAGACAGACAAACTCCTTGGTTTCTTTTTCTTTCTTTCTTTTTAAGATGACACTAATCCTATTGGGTTAGATTACCTCTTCATAGTCCCTGCCTCACAATACAGCCACATACAGAAGTAGAGCTTCAACCTATAAATTTTGCTGGGCTATAGTCCATTTTATAGTAGTGTCTGTGAACTTTTCTTAGCAATATTTTGTAAATTTTAGCGTACAGTTCTTGCACATATTTTGTTAAATTTATTCTTATGAATTGTAGTTTTTTGGGTATATATAAATAGTATTTTTAAAATTAACTTGCTAGGTAGAGCACAGTCACTCACACCTGTAATCCCAGAACTTTGGGGAGTCCAAGGTGGGAGGATCAGTTGAGCCAAGAGTTTGAGAATAGCCTAAGCAACATAGTGAGACCCTGTTTCTAATCTAAAAAAAAAAAAGTTACTCTCTAATTGTTTGCTTCTGGTGTCTGGAAAAAAAATTGCTTATGTATATTGACTTGGTATTTTGCTAATTGATACACTCATTTATTAGTCTCAATAGTGTTTTGTCGATGTTATTTAGGATTTCCTATATATACTATCATAACTTCTGCTAAGATAGATTTAATTTTCCCTCTATTTCTTTTTACTGCTTGATTGTACTTATTATGATTTCTATTTTAATGATGAACAGAGGTTTTAAAAGGATATGTATTTGCTTTGTTCCTTATCTTAGGTAGAAAACATTTGCCTTCTATCCTTAAATTTACTGTTAGTGGTAGGTTTTTTTTGGCGATTACTTTATCATATTGAGGAATTATTCTGAAATCTTTTCTATGTCTAGTTTGCTGAGAATTTTTCTCATTAAAATGTGTTGGATTTTGTCAAATAATTTTTCTTAAATATATATTTATACACATATATAAAATATATGTTTTATTTTGTATATATACGTGTATATATATTGCATTGCTAGGATAAATCTCACTTTGTAATGTTTTTATATGGTTATATAGTACTGTATTAAGTCTGCTAGTTTTTTCTGAACTGTTTCTGCTTCCCTTTTTGAGAGACATTGTTTTTAAATTTTATTTTTAATCATTTTTAAAAATGTGTTGTGTCAGGACTTTAGTATCAGGGCTAAGCTGATCTGATAAAGTGAGTTCAGAAGTGAAAGTGGTTCTGCTCCCTCTTTTTAAATAAAAAGCTTCATGTAAGATTGATATAATTTGCTCTTCAAATATGTTTTAAGGAATTTGCCAATGAAGTTATCCAGTTCTAGCATTTTCATTATCAATTCGCTTTCCAATTATTAATTTAATTTTTTAATAGCTAAAGGACTATTCAGGTTTTCTGTTTCTTCTTGTGTCAGTTTTAGTAATTCAAATTTTTGAGGAATTTCTTCATACATGTTACTGACATACATTTGTTCATAATAGTCTCTTATTTGTATTTTTAATGATTTTTAATGATTCTAAGCTCTGTAGTGTTGTCCTTTCTTTGGGTAATTATATTTTCTGTTATTGTTCTTGGCCAGTGCTGTGAGATATTTATCAATGTTATTAATCCCTTTGATAAGGAAATTTCTGGGTTTATTGATTTTCTCTAGGTTTTATTGATTTTTTTTAGCTTATATTTCATTTATTTTCACTCTAATATTTATTATTTTCTTCTTTATGTGATTTTTGGCAATTTAAAATTTTGAAAAATCTGCAAACAGTATGGATAATTGATTGCAGGAACAATAAAATAGATAAGAACATCAATTAGAATATTAGTTATGGTAATGCTTGCTGTTAGAGATGATGGCCCAAATAAGGGAGTACAATGGAGATTAGACATGAATAAATACATTTGAGTTATTATGTTCCAGAATCAGAATTAAGATTTGATGAAGAACTGGGGAGAGAGTGTTAGCAGTGGTGAATCCTTAGGGTGTACAGCAACCTCAATTCTTGCCCTCTTAGAAGAAAGAATTTGACTGAGGAGCATAAGGCATAAGAAGAGACTAAGGCAAGTTTTATAGCAGGAGTGAAAGTTTATTTAAAACTTTGGAGCAGAAATGAAAGGAAGTAAAGTATACTTGGAAGAGGACCAAGCAGATGACTTGAAAGATCAACTGCACGGTTTGACCTTTGAAATGGGGTTTTATAGGTTGTCACAATTCTAAGATCTTGCATCCTTTCTCTCCTGATTATTCATTTGGGGTGGGCTGTCCGCATGTGCAGTGGCCTGCTAGCACTTGGGAGGAGAACATGCACAGTGTGTTTACTGGAGTTATATGCAATGCTCACTTGAGTTGTTCTTCCTTTACCAGTCTAGCATTCCTAGAAGAGGGTCATATACCAATTAAACTCAGTCATTTTGTCTCGTAGTGCACATGCTTGAGCCCACTCACCCAACTCCTGAGACAAAACAAAATAAAACAAAACACTATAAAATAAAACATTATGAGACAAAACAAAATAAAGCAAAACACCCCAAGATATATGAGATGATTTCTCTGCTCAGAATCTTCCAATAGCTTCTCATTACTTATCATAAAAGTCAAAGTCATTGCTATGGTCTGCAAAGACCTACTGGATCTGATTCATTGCTTATACCACCTGAACCTTCACTTACTCGGCTCCACCTGTGCCTTGAAACCGCTAGGTATAAGTTGCACAAAGTCCTTTTTATTTGCTGTTTTTACAGCCTGAGATGCTTTCCTCCAGATATCTATAGCTTAGTCTTACTCAAATATCACTTTCTCAATGAAGTTTTCCTTGACCAGCCAATTTTACATTAAACTCTACCACCACTCTGAGTGCCCAATGCCTTTTTCTTTTTCATTTATTCCTTAGTATTTACCACCATCTATAATACCACATATATTTACCCTTTTTTCTTTTGAGTCAGTCTTGCACTGTCACCTGGGCTGGAGTACAGTGGCACTGTCTCAGCTCACTGCAACCTCCATCTCCCGAGTTCAAGCAATTTTCCTGCCTCAGCCTCCCGAGTAGCTGGGATTACAGGACACTTGGCTAATTTTTCTGTATTTTTAGTAGAGATGGAGTTTCACTATGTTGGCCAGGCTGGTCTCAAACTCCTGACCTTGTGATCTGCTGGCCTCAACCTCCCAAAGTTCTGGGATTACAGGCATGAGCCACTGTGCCCAGCCTACCATTATGTTTTGTTTTCTTTTCTGTCTTCTTTCACTAGAACATAAACTCCGTGGGGATAGTTTTTGTCTATTTGGTTCACTGCTGCATCACAGCACCTAGAACAATGTCTAACACATAACAAGCCCTGAAAATATTTGTTGAAATCAAGAATATGTACTGAGTGTTTACTATATGTCAAACACAGTTATGTATAACTCAGTCCTAACACAGTCTATGAAATCATTATTATTATTTTCCCTATTTTATAAATGAAGATATTGAAGTACAGAGAGATGATACAAGCTGTCTTAGGTGGGATATTGAGAACGTTAGCAAATAAGGATTCAGGCCCATATATTCTACCTCCAAGGGCTGCTCCATTAACCATAACGCAGTATTCATTGCTGCTTCTTAACTGCCATTACGTACACAGAATCAAGGTAATAAAATTTTAGTCATTTACAGAAACAAGAAAAGTGGGTGACAGACCATTAAATAGTATGTAAAATCAACTTTAAAAGGTAGAGACTTTAAATAATGTAATATAATTATTATTGAATATATATATTGTATATGTATATATACACACATAAACACACTGTATGGGAATAAATAATTTTCTTACTAATATTGTGTGACGCTGATAGTCCCCCAAACGTTTTAGATAATGATAAAATAACCATTATGATGCTGATAATGTTTACTTACTATGTTTCAAGCACTATGATAAGCAATTTAGATGTCTTATCTTATTTAATTCTCAAAACAATTCAGTGAGATAGGAACTATTATTACCCCCTATCTATAGATGATGGCACTGAGTCTTCAGGAGGCTGTGCAAGGTGGCCTGGGCAAATTGCAAGTAAGTGATGGATCTGAGATGAGAACCTAGGCAGTTTAACTCTAGAGATCACATTAACCTTCTTTGCAGGTTAATGGTCAAATGAAGTACCCTTCAGTAAACATGATGAGACAGTTATCTATGAAAAGAAATCAGTGTAAATTCCTAACTCTTGTTATACCTCAAAATAGATTCTGAGAGACCAACGAAGACAGTGGAAAATGTTCAACAATATACATAGTCAAAGAAAATAAAACTGAATATTTATAAAGGCATTTTCTTAGCTAACATGCAATAGAAGAATTGCAAAGGAAGAGAAAAGAGATTAGACAATATAAAATGAAAACCATCTTTATGACAACAGAAAAAAATCAATATGGCAAGTAACAAAATTTTAAAAAACTATTTCAAAGTATTAATAAATAAAATGGTAAGAAATACTATGAATTTAATTGATAAATACACAAAAACATGAGTAGTTTACGTGCTAACAAACATGAAAAACATTTGAAACAAAATGGTTACCTTACTGGTACAACAAAAATGAATTAAAAATGATAAAATCATCAATAAATGGTAAATTTTCCAAAAAAATTATTTTAACCGTTATGAATATGTTGAAAAATGAATATATAACTATGTAATATTACACATAACTATTTAACTGTGTATATGTGGATAAAAGATGAAATAGAGGACTTAAAAAGTCTTTTGACTATTCTCCAATTTTGTCTATTCATGAGAAACAAAGCACTATTAAGTATTTATATTTAGGCTAATAAACTCTTCACAGCTTATATAGTACTGCAATGACTTATAAAAAAAAAAGAAGAAGAAGAAGAAGAAACTGAAGCACAAAGAGATGTCATTTGGCCACTCCTCTGTTCTTCCACCCTGAATCTCTGTTTTATTTTTTCTATGGTTCACTTCTGCAACTTAACAGTTATTGCTCGCCATGGAGCCAAGCAGTGAGTTTAGATTATGCTTCATATTCTATGGATCGGGTATCATGACCACTGTACTACTTAATGGGAAATGTTCTTAGCTTCAAACACAAATGGGTCTTTTATCCTATGAAACTTTCGTTTCATTTGTCTTGTGCTCAAAATTGCACTATGCATTTGATCAATTTACCTTTTGTGTTGCTGCTGATTAATTTTTGTTCCCAGAATCCTCATTCTAGAGCCTCCATTCTCCTGCTTGAAATTTCTCTCTAGGCTTCCAAAGAGGGCTCCTCCTGAGTAGCTGGGACTACAGGCGCTTGTCACCACTCCCCACAAAGTTTTTTGTAATTAGTAGAGATGGGGTTTCACCATGTTGGCCAGGATGGTCTCAATTTCCCGACTTCATGATCCTCCCATCTCAGCCTCCCAAAGTGCTGGGATTACAGGCCTGAGCCACCTTGCCCGGACTTTTTCTAGAACTCTTATCTCATGGTTTTTAATTTCATGTGTTTTAGCTAACATTTTACTTCATGTGTTTTCTTATCACTTTTTTCATATATTTTTTCTTTTAAATTCTTTCTTTATTGAGATAATTTTACTATAATTTTAAAAGCTCTTTGAATTTTGACATTTGAACACTAATGAGAGGTTACTTTAAGGTTTCTCTGAGATATTTCCTGGAATTATCCTTTAATCTTCTAAGATTAATTCTTCTCTATGTTGATTTTAGCATTTCTCTTTAATGTTATAGTATTTATTTTAATAATTTAGTGTTCCTTGATTAGCCATATATAGGGGAATAAACAAAAACTAGGCATGAGAATGGATAATTGGGGTGTGTGTTTGTGTGTGCATATATGGGAGGTGTTTTTGAGTGGACAATTGGAGAACCAGCCATTAGGAAGGAGAAGATTTACCTGCTGTAATGAGGAGGGCAGGTCAACAACACCTGTCTGTTTCAGATTTGTTGGAAAGTGGTCATTCTATATATGGAAAATAAACTTCAGAAAAAATACAAATAGTCATCTGTTGGAATTATATTTCTCACTTCTCTCCTGCCATAGTATCTGCCATCTAACCTAGGTCTTCCTGTGGGTTCTGCAGAGAAGATCAGGTTAGTTCTTGGTTATGCCCCTCCTCCAACTGCGTTTTAGCTACAGCTTCCACGATTTTGTTTCACTTACCACCCTTTTCCATGCACTTAGCAGCTTCTAGAAATTCGTTAGCATCTCCTTTCCTTGAGGTTCCTCTTTTGCTATGACATTTATGGTTTTGTTATCTAAATGAATCTCACTGTCTTATTTCAAATTTGAAACATTTGTGAGAGTATAGTACTTGAGGGCATTATTAAGTCAATAGATTGTAAAGTGCAGAATTGATATTGTCATGTTTGGACTACAATTTAGCACCCTTTTTGGGAAGCTACTTTGCAAATTCTAAGGAGAGCCCCAACTGCTATCACACAGTGATTGTAGGAGAGGAACTTTAAATATATTCTAAAATTTTACCAGATAATTTGATTTTTTCCAATGTGTCCTAAAAAAAGATCTTAAATATGAAAAAAAGTTTGATCAACAGAGCTTTTCACTGCAGAGTTCTGTGTTAATGTGAAAGATAGTTTTATATATATATATATATATATATATATATAAACTGTACTTTATGTTCTGGGGTACATGTGCAGATCATGCAGGATTGTTGCATAGGTGTACACATGGCAATGTGGTTTGCTGCCTCTATCCCCCCATCACCTACATCTTGCATTTCTCCTATGTTATCCTTCCTCAACCTCCCCGCCACTCCTGCTGTCCCTCCATTGGCCCCCACAAACAGACCCCAGTGTGTGATGCTCCCCTGCCTGTGTCCATGTGTTCTCATTGTTCTTCACCTGCCTAGGAGTGAGAACATGTGGTGTTTGATTTTCTGTTCTTGTGTCAGTTTGCTGAGAATGATGTTTCCAGATTCATCCATGCCCCTGAAAAGGACACAAACTCATAATTTTTTATGGCTGCATAGTATTCCATGGTGTATATGTGCAACATTTTCCTTGTACATTCTATCATTGATGGGCATTTGGGTTGGTTCTAGGTCTTTGCTATTGTAAACAGTGCCGCTATGAACATACATGTACATGTCTTTATAATGGAACGATTTATAATCCATTGGGTATATACCCAGTAATGAGATTGCTGGGTCAAATGGAATTTCTATTTCTAAGTCCTTGAGGAAGGACCACGATGGTTGAACTAGTTTACACTGCCACCAACAGTGTAAAAGTGTTTCTATTTCTCCACATCCTCTCCAGCATCTGTTGTCTCCAGATTTCTTAATGATCTCCATTTTAACTGGTGTGAGGTGATATCTCAATGTAGTTTTGATTAGAATTTCTCTAATGACCACTGATGATGAGCATTTTTTCATATGTTTGTTGGCCTAGTATACGTCTTCTTTTGAAAAGTGTCTTTCATATCCTTGGCCCATTTTTGGATGGCGTTGTTTGCTTTTTTCAAAAGAAAAAAAAAAGATTTAAAAAAATCTGTTTTAGTTCTTTCTAGATTCTGGTTATTAGCCCTTTGTCAGATGGGTAGATTGCAAAACTCTTTCTCATTCTGTTGGTGGCTGGTTCACTCTAATCATTGTTTCTTTTGCTGTACAGAAGCTGTGGAGTTTAATTAGGTCCCACTTGTCTATTTTGGCTTTTGTTGTCAATGCTTTTGGTGTTTTAGTCATGAAGTTCTTGCCGATGCCTATGTCCTGAATGGTTTTGCCTAGGTTTTCTTCTAAGGTTTTTATAGCGTTAGGTCTTATGTTTAAGTCTTTAATCCATCTGGAGTTAACTTTAGTATAAGGTGTCAGGAAGCGGTCCAGTTTCTGTTTTCTGCACATGGCTAGCCAGTTTTCCCAACACCATTTATTAAACAGGGAATCCTTTCCCCATTCCTTGTTTTTGTCAGGTTTGTCAAAGATCAGATGGTTGAAGATGTGTAGTGTTGCCTCCAAGGTCTCCGTTCTGTTCCACCGGTCTATATGTCTGTTTTGGTACCAGTACCATGCTGTTTTGATTACTGTAGCCTTGTAGTATAGTTTGAAATCAGGTAGCATGATGCCTCCAGTTTTGTTCTTTTTGCTTAGGATTGTCTTGGCTATGCAGGCTCTCTTTTGGTTCCATATGAAGTTTAAGGTGGTTTTTTCCAGTTCTGTGAAGAAGGCCACTGGTAACTTGATGGGGATAGTGTTAAATCTATAAATTACTTTGGGCAGTATGGCCATTTTCATGATATTGATTTTTCTAACCATGAGCATGGAATGTTTCTCCATCTGTTTATGTCCTCTCATATTTCCTTGAGCAGTGGTTTGTAGTACTCCTTGAAGAGGTCCTTTACATCCTTTGTTAGTTGTATTCCTAGGTATTTTATTCTCTTTTTAGTAATTGTGAATGGGAGTTTGCTCATGATTTGGCTCTCTGGTACTCTGTTATTGGGGTATAGAAATGCTTGTGATTTCTGCACATTGATTTTGTATCCTGAGACTTTGCTGAAGTTGCTTATCGGTTTAAGGAGATTTTGGGTTGAGATGATAGGGTCTTCTAAATATACAGTCAGGTCCTCTGCAAATAGAGACAATTTGACTTCCTCTTTTCCTAATTGAATACCCTTTATTTTTTTTCTTCCCTAATTGCTCTGGCTAGAATTTCCAATACTTTATTGAATAGGAACGGAGAGAGAGGGCATCCTTGTCTGGTGCTGGATTTCAAATGTAATGCTTCCACTTTTTGCCTATTCAGTATGATATTGGCTGTAAGTTTGTCATAAATAGCTTTTATTATTTTGAGATACGTTCCTTTGACTAGTTTCTTGAGAGTTTTTAGCATAAAGGGCTGTGGAATTCTGTTGAAGAACTTCTCTGCATCTATTGAGATAATCATGTGGTTTTTGTCTTTGGTTCTCTTTATGTGGTGGAGTACGTTTATAGACTTGTGTATGTTGAACTAGCCTTGCATCCCTGGAATGAAGCCTACTTGATTGTGATGGATAAGCTTTTTGATGTGCTGTTGCAATTGGTTTGCCAGTATTTTACTGAATATTTTTGTACCTATGTTCATCATGGATATTGGCCTGAAGTTTTCTTTGTTTGTTGAATCTCTGCTGGGTTTTTGTATCAGGATGATGTTGGTCTCATAAAATGATTTGGGGAGGATTCCTTGTTTTTGTATTGTTTGGAATAGTTTCAGAAGGAATGGTACCAACTCCTCTTTGTACATCTGTTAGAATTCACCTGTGAACCCATCTGGACCTGGACTTCTTTTGGTTGGTAGGCTATTAATTGCTGCCTCAACTTCAGCCCTTGTATTGCTCTATTCAAGGTTTCAACTTCTTCCTGGTTTAGGCTTGGGAGGGTGCAAGTGTCCAGGAATTTATCCATTTCTTCCAGGTTTACTCTGATTATAGTTTGTATTTTTGTGGAATTGGTGGTGATATCCCCTTTATTGTTTTTTATTGCATCTATTTGATTCTTCTTTAATCTGGCTAGTGGTCTGTCTATTTTGTTGATCTTTTCAAAAACCCATCTCCTGGACTTACTGATTTTTTGAAGGGTTTTTTATGTCTCTATCTCCTTCAGTTCTGCTCTGATCTTAGTTATTTCTTGTCTTCTGCTAGGTTTTGAGTTCTCTTGATCTTGCTCCTCTAGCTCTTTCAATTTTGACAATAGAGTGTTGATTTTAGATCTTTCCTCACTTCTCATGTGGGCGTTTATTGCTATATATTTTCCTCTAGACACTGCTTTAAATGTGTCCCAGAGATTCTGGTATGTTGTGTCTTCATTCTCCCTGGTTTCAAAGAACATCTTTATTTCTGCTTCATTTCATTGTTTATCCAGTCGACATTCAGGAGCCAGTAGTTCAGTTTCCATGAAATTGTACAGTTCTGAGTTAGTTTATTAATTCTGAGTTCTAATTTGATTGCACTGTGGTCTGGAGACTGTTTGTTATGATTTCCATTCTTTTGCATTGGCAGAGGAGTGATTTACTTCCAATTATGTGTTCTATTTTAGAGTAGGTGCAATGCAGTGCTGAGAAGAATGTCTATTCTGTGGATTTGGGGTGAAGCATTCTGTAGATGTCTATTAGGTAGGTCCACTTTGTCCAGATCTGAGTTCAAGTCCTGGATATCTTTGTTAATTTTCTGTCTCATTGATCAGTCTTATATCGACAATGGAGTGTTAAAGTCTCCCACTATTTTTGTGTGGGAGTCTTAAGTCTCTTTGTAGGTTAAGAACTTGCTTTATCTACCTGGGTACTCCTATGTTGAGTGGGTATATATTTAGAATCCTTAGCTCTTTTTGATGCATTGATCCTTTTACCATTATGTAATGCCCTTCTGTGTCTATTTTGATCTTTTTTAGTTTAAAGTCCATTTTATCAGAGCCTAGGATTGCAACTCCTGCTTTTTTTTTGCTCTTCATTTGCTTGATAAATCTTCCTCCATTTCTTTATTTTGAGCCTATGTGTGTCCTCGCATGTGAGATGGGTTTCCTGGATACAGCACACCAATGGGTCTTGACTTTTTATCCAATTTGCCAGTCTTTTGTCTTTTGATTGGGGCATTTAGCCCATTTACATTTAAGTTTAATATTGTTATGTGTGAATTTGATCCTGCCATTTTGATGGTAGCTGGATGTTTTGCCCATTAGTTGATGCATTTTTTTCATTGTGCTGATGGTCTTTACAATTTGGTACATGTTTGGTGTGGCTGGTACTGGTTGTTCCTTTCCTTGTTTAGTGCTTCTTTCAGGAGCTCTTGTAAGGCAGTCCTAGTGGTGATGAAATCTCTCAGCAATTGCTTGTCCATAAAGGATTTTCTTTCTCCTTCATTTGTGAAACTAAGTTTGGCTGAATATGAAATTCTAGGTTGAAAGGTCTTTTCTTTAAGGATGTTGAATATTAGCCCCCACTCTCTTCTGGCTTGTAGGGTTTCTGCCGAGAGATCCACTGTGAATCTGATGGGCTTGCCTTTGTGGGTAACCTGACCTTTCTCTCTAGGTGCACTTAGCAAATTTTCCTTCATTTCAACCCTGGTGAATCTTACAATTATATGCTTTGGGGTTGCTATTTTTGAGGAGGCTCCTTGTGGTGTTCTCTGTATTTCCTGGACTTGAATTCTCTCCATCACATTTAGGTACACCTATCAAATGTAGATTAGGTCTTTTCGCATAATCCCATATTTCTTGGAGGTTTTGTTCATTTCTTTTCACTCTTTTTTCTCTATTCTTGCCTTCTTGTTTTATTTCATTGAGTTGATCTTCAATCTCTGATACCCTTTCTTCTGCTTGATCGATTCGGCTCTTGAAACTTGTGTGTGCTTTGCAAAGTTCTCGTGCTGTGTTTTTCAGCTCCATCAATCATTATATTCTTCTCTAAGCTATTTATTCTCTAAGCTATTTAGCATTTCATCTAACCTTTTTTCTGGGTTCTTAGTTTCTTTGCATTGGGTTAGCACATGTGCTTTTAGCTCTTAGAAGTTTGTTATTACCCACCTTCTGAAGCCTGTTTCTGTCAATTCATCAGATTCATTCTCCATCCATCTTTGATACCTAGCTGGTGAGGAGTTGTGATCCTTTGGAGAAGGAGAGACATTCTGGTTTTTTGTGTTTTCATTCTTTTTGCATTGGTTTCTTCCCATCTTAATGGCTTTATCTACCTGTGGTCTTTGTAGTTGGTGACTTTTGGATGGGGTCTTCAAGTGGACATCCTTTTTGTTGATGATGAAGTTATTTCTTTCTGTTTCTTAGTTTTCCTTCTAACAGTCAGGCCCCTCTGCTGCAGGACTGCTGGAGGTCCATTCCAGACCCTGCTTGCCTGGGGATCAACCATGGGGGCTGAAGAACACTAAGAGTTGCTGCCAGTTTCTTCTTCTGTTATCTTTGTCACAGAAGGGTACCTGCCAGATGTCAGCCTGATCTCTCCTTTATAAGGTATCTCTTTGGACATACAGGGATCTGGGAGCTTCTTGAGGAAACAGTCTGCCCCTTCTAGGAGCTTAAGTGCTGTGCTGGGAGCTCTGTTGCTCCATGCACAGATTCTGGGAAGGTACTTTTAAGTCTACTGCAATGGAACTCATAACTGCCTTTTCTCCCAGGTGCTCTGTTCTAGGAAGGTCAGCTTTATTTATAAGTTCCTATTGTGCTGCTGTCTTTTTTCATAGATGCCCTGCCCCACAGGGAATAGTCTAGTCACAATCTGCCAGCAGAGGCGTTGCTGAGCTGCCTCTGCCCAGCTGCTGTGTGAACAACCTCTGTAGTGGTGGTTGCCCTTGTGCACACTGAGCTGGACCATCCTGGGTCCAGCTGTGCTTACTAGGAAACTCTCAATCCAGAATGTTTCAGATTGCTTGTTTTGTGGGGATGGTACCCGCTGAGCCAGATCGCCTGGCTCCCTATCTCTGCCCCTTCCCTTTCAGTTGAATGAGTGGCTCTGTCTCCCAGGCATTCCAGGCACCAGTTGAAATGGCCACCAAGATTTGTGTGAGTTTCTGTGCACCAACCTGGCACCAGCTGAAACTGCTGTGCTGAAAACTTGTGGTGCTTTTCGGCCTGGGAATCTCTTGGTCTGTGGGCAGTGAAAATTTGTTTGGAAATGCAGTGTGCACTCACCCTCTGCATTGTTTTTGCTGGGAACTGCACTCCAGAGCTGTTCCTATTCGGCCAACATGGATCCTCCTCCGATTATAAGCAGTTTAAAGGCTAGGTTATATTCCATCTCTATAGAATATTTTGTAGATATTAAAATGCTTTAGAAACATTTGTAATCACATAGAAATACTTGTGCTATAATATTAAATATATAAATAGGATACAGACTCACAGTGAATATCAGTTATTTTAAATTTTTATAGAAAATTGTATTAAGAGGCTAATAGTAAGACAGTGGAATTAGGAGTGATTTAATCATTAAAAAGAAACATTCTATATCATTTTTGTCTTTCACAAAACCACATAACTTATTTTATAAAATTCCAAAGAGAAATAAATTTATGAAAGAGCAATAACAATAAAAGACTAAGAGAGACATGCCCATATACATGCACCCATTCTTACCCAAATACACACTCACACTACAAGAACCAAAGAGGACTCATTCTCATTTATTCTAACATCTACTGTTTTCTACCCTCTCATCTACTTTTGTCAACAAACTTAATATATTACCTTGATAATTTTGTCTCCAGTTTCTGCTGGAGTGAGTGCTTACTGAATAAAGAAAATGAGTAAAAGTATTCAGAAAATGCAGTAACTATAACTAACATTGACTATCTTCTTTTTCATGCTTTTCAAAATGGTAGTATAATAATTTTTGAAACATCCTATATTTAATGAAAATCGATCTTAAAATTTATCTGTAAATATATCAAATGAAAATTGAATCAAAATCTTCTGTCTTTTTTAAAACCATGTTTATATTTATTCTTTCTAATACTAAATACCTCAGATGGATTCTTACAAGCAAGAAATTTGTGTTAATATAAGAATTCTAGGCCAGACGCAGTGGCTAATGCCTGTAATCCCAACACTTTGGGAGACCAAAGTGGGTGGATCAGCTGAGGTCAGGAGTTTGAGACCAGCCTGGCCAACGTGGTGAAACCCTGTCTCTACTAAAAATATAAAAATTAGCTGGGCGTGGTAGTGGGCACCTGTAATCAGCTACTGGGGAGGCAGCAGAATTGCTTGAACCTGGGAGGCGGAGGTTGCAGTGAGCGGAGATCATGTCATTGCACTCCAGCCTGGGCAAAAAGAGTGAAACTCCATCTCAAAAAAAAAAAAAAAAAAAAAAAAAAAGAATTCTGCACCTCATCATGCATCACCTTAGTAATATCAAGAATAAATCTAGGGCATATTTCTTTTGTTCTGTGTGTCTGGCTCTGCAAATTTTCATGTGAAGGCAAGTGTAAAATATTTCTTCCATTTGAATACCTTTTTAGCTTTTCTGCCAAACATGCAGTTTTATCTCTGGAATTTTTTGTATATGTATAGTAGAAAGTGTTGCAATTTTTATTTCTCTGGGTAAAAAATTCCTGTGGGTTTTATAAAATAGTTTATTGTACTGCTTACGGATTAAGAGGAAAAGACAATTAAAAATGCAGTTACAGCAAAAGGTCAGAATACAATTTTCAATCCTTCATATTTTTCTGATATGTGGCATGGTGTTTCAAAAGTCATGTAACATCACAATATTTGAATCGAGTTTGTATGTGATTGGTTAACATCTGTGAATTGTTAAAAGATAAATTATTGCACAGGCCTACTTTAGTTTAGATTAATTTGGAACACATCCCAGGGTATGTAATCAGGGTATAATTCTGCATAGTGCAATTTCTAAAAGGTGTGTTTGTGTGCTTTAAATAAATAGCATTTTTTAATAGGCGAAGTTACATTTTTAAAAAATTACTTGTTTAACAAAATTTACTTTTTAAAAATTAAAGATTACTTTTAAAAAATCTGTTACAAAGTTACTTTTAAAAAAAAAATTGGTTAAAAATGTCTCCCCACTGCACTCTTGTATTATCTGTAGCTTCAGACAAATATAATACTGAATACTGACTTCAAAAAATGTGTTGTCGATGTCTGCAGTATTTGGCATGAACTGTGGAAATGTTAGACAATATTGTATTGTAATCTTATATATTTCTTTATAACTCATGAGCAATTCATTTTTCATTTGTAAAATTTGTGGTACAATTAATTTATAGAACTGAAAATAGAGACTGGGAGGTGATAGTTTAATAAAAATAAATATTTTAACATTTTATGATTAATTTTACTTTCAGTTTGGAGGATGGATTGTCTACACTGATAGTTAATTTAAAAATATAAATTTAAAAATGTGGTGTACAAGGAAATAAGTCAGGAAAAGTTTGGAATTATACAATATTTTACTAAATGTTAAAAATAGAAAAAATTAATGAAGCATCACAGACTTAAATGAATATACAGTATTTTAAGAATATTATTTAAAATGCCTATGCTCTTTTTACATAGTCATTAATTTTAACTTTTCAAATAAGTTGGAAATGAAATTAAATTGTACAATTCAACTTATTTAATAATAAGCTGTGTTTCTTTTAATTGATCTGATAGCAATTCTGCACCTATTCAAAATTTGGAACATGCTCAAATCTGGCAGTTATCATTGACCCATTTTTGTAACATTTAAAAATGTGAAGCAATCAAAATAAAATTGTGATAACCATTTCTAGAAAATATTCAGATGTAAAATGAAGAGTGTCCTTTACCCTTCTATCAGTATTATTTTGCTCCTTCATGCTTCTTTATTTAGCTTTATTCAATTTTAGAAACTGTAAATTTGTGTATTTTCTGAATGATTTTATAAAAGCTGGCTATTTATCCTAAGTATACCTTGATATTTCTGTAGAACCTATTTTATTTTATATTATTTATTATTTATTTTGAGATGGAGTCTCACTCTTATCGCCTAGGTTGGAGTGCAGTGGTGGGATCTTGACTCACTGTAACCTCCACTGCCTGGGTTCAAGTGATTCTTTTGCCTCGGCCTCCAAAGTAGCTGGGATTACAGGTGTTTGCCACCACACCCAGCTGATTTTTGTATTTTTAGTAGAGACAGAATTTCACCATGTTGGGCCTGCTGGTCTCGAACTCCTGACCTCAGGTAATCTTGCCTCAGCCTCCCAGAGTGCTGGAATTACAGGTGTCAGCCACCGAACGTGGCTGAAAAGAACCTACTTTAAATGATGAGCAGTAAGTTGTTTATTAGTCTAAGAAAAACAAGCTGAATGTCAGGTACTGCACCTGAAAAAACCTGCTTTAAATGATGAGTAGTAAGTTGCTTATTATTAGTCTAAATACAAATTTAATGTCTTCTTAGTTGATGTAAAATAGTCAAAATTTCATACCAATCTTCTTGAATTACATGATTTCAGACTCGATTATCATTGTCTTGTCAGCTAAAGAGACAACAAAAAACAAAAACAACCTCCTTGACACACATATGTCCCCTGTTCCCACTCAGGATTCTCGGAAGAAGAGACTCAGTGTCACTGACTCTTAAAGTGAAGGTCCTGGCCCTGGAGTATCACGCCTTTTAATGTTATCCTTGATATGTCCATGTTCAAATAATCTGGACTTCTGAGGGACCATCTTAGTAATACATTTGGTAAAATATAGCCTAATTTGGCTAGCACTTAAATTGAAGTCACTTTGCATAAACTCCTTATTTTGATATAGGCTTATGCAATAAATTGTTCATCTTGTTTGACATCTTAGTAAATGAAAATTCCATAATATTGATTATAATTGTGTAGATGTTATACCTAACTGCTTTTTTGAACCTAGTCCACTTCATTTTATGACCAGGAAAGTCTAAATAAATCAATTAACCTTCATGAATTTAAAATTTTTTTACAGCAAGAATTCTCTTCAGTCGTAGTTTTTCCTGTATTACAATTTGAGTTTTCTTGCCTGGAAAGCAGTTCTTAATTCATCTGCAGTATTTTCCTGTTAAAAAATGTATTACTTTTTTTTCTGTCTTATTCTTATTTTAGCTTCATTTTATTCTATGGCTATAGTTACAGTTTTTCCCCATTTATCTGAATATTTTCAGTAGTTCATTTTCTTCATTTGACCTACTAAACAATACTTCTTTTACTATTTCCTAGTGCTTCTCAATTAATGTATCTAAGATTTATTCATCCTGATGCAATATTTTTGAGTACTTATTGATTGGTCAGAGCCAGTATTTGTGAAAAGGAAGCCTAGAGTTTGGTAACTAGCTTTTCCTTTGGAGGCTGTTTCTAAAGTACAAACCAACAAACACAAAACACCGGAAATGCCTTTGGAGGAAAGCAACTGAAGCAGCGATGTAAAGTCACAGCACAAAAAAACAGAGGTACTGAGGATATTTGAAAAGAAGGCTCATGGAGCTGTTTGCACCTATCTTTGCCCTCTGACAGCTAGTCATTGCTGCTGTTATTATTTTTTATTATGATAATCCTCATTACTACATTCGTTTTAAAGGTCATTAAATGGAGAACAGATATATAGGTTTAAGTGGTGCTACATCTTATAATTAATCATCAGTGGATATGTTGCTAAATGATGGTTCCCAAATAGCTCTCCTTGGGGAACATTACATTGGAGTGGTCACATATGAATAAACTCAGACTCAGACTCAGACTCAGATTTATTACTTTAGTAAATATATGCATGGAAAATTATATTTTATAGCATAAAATAAGCTTAAGGTTTATTACTGAGAAACTAGAGAAAATATAAAGAGTGACATTTTTTGTGTGCTTACCTTTTTATTTTTCTTTCATATGAATATTTTTAATATTAATATTGCCTTTAATTGTGGATGAGACAGCCTTCTTTTAAATACTTTCAAGTACTGAGGTTTATGTATATATATATATGTTGATTCTGTAGTTCCTGGTAACATTTTTCTAATAACTAGCCTGCTTAGAACATTTCTACTAACACTCCAGAGTCAATCATACAAAATATGACAGATATATGGTAAAAGGAAACTCACAATCAACACATTAGAAATGCTGAGAAACTCGTACTCTGGCTTCCCAGAGGCACTCTAGTTTCAGACAAGTTCCTGTCTAGGCATTCATATATTTGTGACTTGTAGGAATACCATTTTCACAAGAAATTTGCAAGGATAAATATGAAGATAAATACTGTTCTTTTTTTCTTAAAGACATTTTAATATACTGAAAAGTTACTTCCAAGAGGGCATAAAAATTTATATTGTTCTTTCCTCTTCAAATAGGTTATGTGGGTATGCAATTTGTGTCGAAAGCAACAAGAAATCTTAACCAAATCTGGGGCATGGTTCTTTGGAAGTGGCCCTCAGCAGACAAGCCAGGATGGAACCCTGAGTGATACAGCTACAGGTACTGGCACTGAGGTACCAAGAGAAAAGAAAGCACGACTCCAAGAGCGATCACGATCTCAGACACCCCTGAGCACAGCAGCTGCCTCCTCCCAGGACAGTGCTCCTCCCAGCGCACCACCAGACAGGAGCAAAGGGGCTGAGCCCTCGCAGCAAGCCTTGGGGCCTGAACAGAAGCAGGCTTCATCCAGGTCTAGAAGTGAACCTCCTAGAGAGAGGTAATAGTTCTTTCACCCTGTAAGCAAAAGGCAAGGTTTTGCTAGGAGAACAAACCCATTTTCAAAACTTTAACTTCTACTAAAAGGAATATGTGGAAGTAGTACTTCTCAGGCCACACATGGAAAAACATCAGGCCTGAGTGGTGTTGTCTATCTCTAGAATGTATTCCTTAGGAGATCATTGTTGAAAAGCTTTTCTTTCTTGTCATGCACAGATATAAACATGAACTAAGTCACCCAGCTTAGGTACCGACTTCCAAGGGTGAACTCAGAAAAGCTCTTAGATCATGTTTCACTTAAAACTAGCCCTTTAATTAAAAGTGTGCTCTGAGAGGATATAATGGGGGAATCTGACCTATTAGAAGGTATATGTGGACACATCAGAGAAGCCTTCTTTAAGGAAATTTCTTTTATGCTGAGCTCCAAAGAGTGACTTTGGGATTAACCAGAAGGTTAGGATGGGTGCTCCAGGATCTGCACAGGCATATTGCCTGAGGGAACAAGCCCAATGTGAGGACCTCCTAAAGGATAGCTACTGGCTACAGTGCAAGAAGTAGAGGGAATGCTGAGGAGAAAAGGCTGGTGAGGTAGTGAAGGGACAGGTTACTTTTTTTTTTTTTTTTCTGACGGAGTCTCACTGTCTCCAGGCTGGAGTGCAGTTGCACAATCTCGGCTAACTGCAACCTCTGCCTCCTGGGTCCAAGTGATTCTCCTGCCTCAGCCTCCCAAGTAGCTGGGACTACAGGCATGCACCACCACGTCTAGCTAATTTTTGTATTTTTAGTAGAAATGGGTTTTACCATGTTGGCCAGGATGGTCTCAATCTCTTGACCTCGTGATCTGCCTGCCTCGGCCTCCCAAAGTGCTGGGATTATAGGTGTGAGCCACCACACCTGACCCAGGTTACATTTTATCACTTTCATTGTAGGCAGAAAGGGAAGCCACTGAATATTTAAACAGGGGCTAATATGATCAGATTATTTACTTTGATTGGTTGATTCATTCAAAAATGTATTCATGGGTAAACATGAAGCTATGCACTGGGAAAAAGTGTTGACAAGGAAGACAGACCCCTTATCTTCATGAAGCTCATGGTTTGGGGGCCAGGACTTTTGTTAGGACCTGGATTGGGCTTGTTGTTTTTGAATGTGTAACCATCACATGGAGAAAGGAGGCTCCAAGGAAAGCTTTTGAACCCCTTTTCCAACAAAGCCCATACAGTAAAAGAGTAAGGACTTCAAAGTTAAACAGGTCTGGATTCCAGTCCTGGCTTTGTCACAATACGCGGTTAAAAACTCACTTGCAGGGTTGTGGTAGGTATTAGAAAAGAACATGTGTTCCCAAGCTGGAACATGGTAGGCTTTCAGTAAATGTAGCTATTATTCAAGCCAGTAGTCATTGCATATTTACTGTAGATAAACACTGTGCCAGGAACCAGAGGGTATCAAGATGATTAGAACATTACATAGTCTGTTTTCTGACGTATCCTAGGGAAGAGACCACACACTATCCTAGGGAAGACAGACACCTAAGCAATTAACCGGGATGCTAATTAGATCAAAGCTAGGCAATATGGATAGTACTTTGAGAGCTCTAGGAAAGAGGAAGTGACTTCTGAATTAAGCTTTATAAGATACTCAGGAGTTATAAGGGAGCTAGAGACAGTATAAGAGGGCAGTATAAGAAGAGAGAATGAGTGTAACTAAACTATTTGGAGAAGGATAGAAAGGACAACAGAGATATCTTAGGGAAGGTAGAATTAATAGCATTTGGTGACAAATTGTTGTGGAAGAAGAAGAGACAAAAATACTGAAGGTGCAGCTTGGAACTGGTTGGAAGATGATACTTTTAAGTAAGACAATTTGGAGCTGTGAAGTTTCTCAAGAGGAAAGAGTTCTGTTTTACATGTAGTGAAAAACTACAAAAATTCAGTAACAAGGGCTGAATAGAGACTTTTTGTTCTGACTTCTAGTTAAAATTAGAAGATTGATAGGGACAAATACCTTTACTAATGATATAAATTCATAGGAAAGCAGTGAGGAATTGGGAGGTACAAGAGCAGGAAGAGAAGTGGCCAGTGGTAAAGAGCTGGGCAACTTCAGAGAGAAGCAAGATTGAAAGAAAAGACATTCTTTATTTGTTTTAAATTACTGAAGAAATAAGAATTCTTGACCATATTTTGTACACTGACAAGGAATTAGTGGAAACAGAACAATTAAAGGTAGAGATGAGAAAAAGTATAATTAGAATCAGTATAAAAGAATAAAAAGAATAAAAGTATAAAAGAATCAGAGACACTGGAGAACTCCTTCCATTTGCATAACACTCTACCCTTTCATAAAACGTCTTCACAAGTGGTGTGTCTAATCCTCACATGACCCTGCAAGGTAAGTATTATTTATCAGCATTTCAAGAAAAGTAAATTGATTCGATGTAAACTTCTAACAAGAGCAACTATGCTTCAATGAGCTGCTAAATGTAGTGCAACCATCACACTCTTATGAAAACTATATTTGATAATAATTAATATGTGTTCCCATTAGATCCCTTACATTGTAAAATTCCAACACCCTTACGGTTCCACCTTCAGATCCAAATCCCTTTCACTTCAAAGGGCCAGCATAATCTAAATACCTCAAGGAGAACTCACCATGCTTCTGCTTTGTTTTCCTGTGCCACTTGACACCCTTTACCCTTTCTCTCTACCATTACTAGCCTTTCCTCAAACTCACCCCAAAACATATCTTAGCAACTGATACTTTGGAAACCCACGATAGAAATTGCCCCACTTTTTCCTATCTAGTATTTTTTTTCTCAATTTTCGTTCATGACATCTGCCTTTGCATTTCCAATCAAATGATGTTACCTCTCGAGAGCCCTCTCTGTGGACCTTAGCATTCCCAGCACAACCTTAGGTCCATTTTAAGTGCATGTTAGATCATCCAGTGTCAGGACACCTTGTTGTCACCTACTTTTTGTAACTTCTGGTATAACTGCTGGGACTTTCCAAAATCAGGTGCACTTCAGTGTACAGAGAAGGACTTGAAAGGAACAACTGAATGATACCTATACAAGATTCAAAGATAGCCAAACCCTTTTCCTTTATTTTTATATTTGGCAGTGCCTTTGACAGCATGAAAAGAAAAATAGGACTCAAACTGTTTTCCTCTTTAGGACCATATCCTGAAAGGAAGAAGAGGGAGAGAGAATGAGAATGAATAACAATTTCAAAAATTTTAGTATTTCTATTTATTTTTATCTGAGGAAGGAAAAATGAAAACTATGTGTTAGCCATATTTTTCCTAACCAACTTCCTTTAAAAGTGAGTGCACATGATCAAGTTAAAATTACTTTTCTTCCACTATTCAAGAAGTGCTATTAGATTTGATTTCTGAAATGGACATGCTTGTATTAACATTGCTTTAAAAGTTTCAGCTATAATAAAAGATTGCCAATATGTATTATCCAAATATATATTGAGTATATATTTAGTTTGAAGTGATATGTATATATTTTGCTCCTATATTATCTGTTATTTTCATCTAAAACATATTTCTTTGTCACAAGCAGAAATTAGCACAAAACTTGTTCATTTATTGAAATTAATTTTTAATTGATCTGGTTAATTTGTTTTAAAAATTCTAAATGTGAAACCAAATTTTTAAGTCCCTGAATATACTGTCCCACAAAGGAGCCATATTTAAAAGGCTCATCAGATACAGCCTTTTAATGTGGTTATCATCCACATTTTTAATTACACATCAAATTATAACTAATTATTGTAACAAATGATTTAAGACTGGAATGAGAAGAAAACATGATTTTTATGTCTAGTCTCTAAGTTTATAAATTGCTCTCCTTGACGTTCCTTTATATATCATAGAAAGAAGACTCCAGGGCTTTCTGAGCAGAATGGCAAAGGAGCCCCGAGGAGCGAGCGGAAACGCGTGCCAAAGACCTCAGCGCAGCCCGGGGAGGGGGCCGTCGAAGAACGGGAGCGCAAAGAAAGGCGGGAAAGCCGAAGGCTTGAGAAAGGGCGATCACAGGATTATGCAGACGTGCCAGAAAAACGGTATGAGGGCAAAGCGGCGGATGAGGAAAAGCAAAGGAAAGAGGAGGAGTATCAGACCAGGTACCGCAGCGACCCGAACCTGGCTAGGTATCCGGTGAAACCGCCGCCTGAGGAGCAGCAGATGCGCATGCACGCCCGGGTGTCCCGCGCGAGGCACGAGCGGCGCCACAGCGACGTGGCGCTCCCGCGCACCGAGGAGGGCGCCGCGCTGCCGGAGGGCAAGGTCGGCAAACGTGCGCCGGTGGCGGCCAGGGCCTCGCCTCCGGACTCGCCGCGGGCCTACTCGGCTGAGAGGACTGCGGAGACCAGGGCGCCGGGCGCCAAGCAGCTAACGAACCACAGCCCGCCAGCGCCCAGGCATGGGCCGGTTTCCGCAGAAACCCCGGAGCTCAAAGCCCAGGAGCCCCTCAGGAAGCAGAGCCGCCTGGACCCTAGTTCGGCAGTCCTCATCCGGAAGGCGAAGCGTGAGAAGGTGGAGACCATGCTGCGGAACGACTCGCTGAGCTCAGACCAGTCTGAGTCGGTGCGGCCGTCCCCGCCCAAGCCGCACAGGTCCAAGAGGGGCGGCAAGAAGCGGCAGATGTCGGTGAGCAGCTCTGAGGAGGAGGGCGTGTCGACTCCCGAGTACACCAGCTGCGAGGACGTGGAGCTGGAGAGCGAGAGCGTCAGCGAGAAAGGTAAGGGGGCGGCGCCGGCCGCAGCCAGGCGCAGAGGCGTGTGTGCCGGGCGAGGTGCTGGATTCAGCGGCGAGGCTGGGAATTCTCACAGGTAGATGGCGTTACCTCCAGTGGAAGGTCTTTTTTTAAAAATTAATTTAATTTGATTGATTGATTGATTTGTGAGATTTTAAAACACAACAAGCTCCAAAGTTAGGCTACAAGGGTTCTTGGTGATTTTGCCTCCTGTCATTCTGGTAAATTTGGTATGCAGGCTAATATTTTTAAGGTATTTTAGGGTGGATTTATTGTTCAGTGAAAAACTATTTGCTAGAAAATGAAAATGAAAAGTACGCCTTATAAAGGAAAATGACATTTTAAAATGTCAGTTATGTAATATTCCAACTGTAAAGGTAGTTTTTTTTTTTCAAACTTCAAATTAATCTTTCTCACAATTTGTGAACAAATTACAGTTTATTTTTGAATAACACGGATTTGAACTGCACTGGATGGGTCCATTTATACGTGAATTTTTTTTTTCAATAAATAGACGAATTTTTTTTTTTTTGAGATTTGCAGCAATTTCAAAAAACTTGTGGATGAACAGTGTAGCCCAGAAATATTTTAAGAAAATAAGAAAAAGTTTGGTATGTCATGAATGCATACAATATATATACTTACTAGTCTGTTTTATCATTTACTACCATAAAATGTACATGAATATATTATAAAAAGTTAAAATTAATAAAATGTATACACATAGATTGTATATGGCACCATTTGCAGTGGGAAGAAATGTAAACACATGTAAAGGTGCGGTATTAAATCTTAACTATAAAATGAACTACAGTGCATACTGTATTACTGTATTAATTTCTGAGCCTCTTGAAGTGCACTTTAGTATTGCATGCATCACTTTAAAATGCCCTGTGATGCTTATCATCTCCCTTTGAGCAGTTTCTTTCTCCAGTAAATGGCATGGTATCTTGTTCTCACATATATTTGTGATGTTCAGTGCAATACTATGAATAATACCGTGAATAATGCTATGAGACACATACAGAGTGTCATTAGTGACACTAGAAGTGCTCCCAAGAAGCAAAGTCATGACATTAGAATTGCTTGATGTGTATTGCAGTTTGAGGTCTGCAGCTGCAGTTGCCTGCCATTTCAAGATAAATTAATCCAATGTAAGGACCACTGTTGAAAAAGAAATTTGTGATGCTGTTGCTGCAGCTATGCCAGCAGAAGCAAAACCCTTGCACTTTTTGTGAAAAACTTTTATCTTGCATTACAAGTGCAGCTTTTATGTGGGTGCAGGGTTGCTATAAGAAATCATATCTATAGACGCTATAGAAAAAAGAAAAGCAAAGTCAGTATATGACAAAGCAGAAGAATAGTGAAGGACCTAAAGCTAGAGAATTTAATGCCAGAAAAGGATGGCTTGATCATTTCAGAAAGAGGTTTGGCTTTTTTAAAATGTCAAAATAAAAGTAGAAGCAGCTTCTGTGGACCAACAGAGGTGAGTTCTAGTTGCCATTAAGAATTAACTATTGAGGAGAAAGGGTGTGTGCCTGCAGAGGTTTTTAATGCAAAGTGCTTTATTTAGCAAAAAATAAGTGCCATAAAGGACATTTAGTAGTAAGGAAGAGAAGCAAGCACTAGGATCTAAGGCAGGAAGGGATAGCCTAGCTCTACTGTTTTGTGCAAATGCAGTAAGGGCTGCCGCTAGGTGTAAAGCTGCTAACCCCCGGAGCAGTGAAGGAAAAACATAAACACTAACTGCCAGCCTTTTGGTTGTACAAGAAGGCCTAGACAAGAGTCCGTCAAGTTAGGAAGTACATTGCTAGTAAGGGACTGTCTTTTAAAGTTCTTTTTATATTGAACAATGCCCCTAACTACCCAGAACCTCGTGAGTTCAACACGAAGGTGTTGAAGTGGTTTACTTGCCTCCAGACACAAAGATTCCAATTCAGCTTCTGGACTTTAAAGGTTCATTTCACATAGTACTGTATGGACAAGATTGTAACACTATGAAAGAGAACCCCAATAAATAGAACATCATGAAAATCTGGTAAGATTACACCATTGAAGATGCCATCGTTGTTATAGAAAAAAAAAGAAAAACATGAAAGCCATCAGACCCCAAACAATTCATTACTTCTAGAGAAAAGTATATCAGATGTTGTACTTGACTTCACAGGATTTATGAGAAGGCAAATCAAGGAAATCATGAAAGAGATTATGGATATGATGGAAAAAAGGTGTGGAGTGAAGGGTTTCTAAATATAGATTCCAGACTTAATAGATACCACAGTAGAGGGATTAACAGAAGATGGCTTGATGGATGAGTGCTTCTTAACCAATGACAGACAGTGAAGAAGAAGATATAAAAGAAGCAGTGCCAGAAAACAGACTGACATTAGACAGTATGGTAGAGGGTTCCTGTTAAATTAAAGACTCCTTTTGACTTCTTTTACCACATGGATCCTTCTGTGATAGAGACAATGACACTAAATCAAATGGTGGAGAAAAGATTGGTACCATACAGAAATATTTTTAGAGAAACAGAAAAGCAAAAATGTCAGACAGAAATTACCATGCATTGCCATAAAGTTACACCAGGTGTGCCTGCCTTTCCTGCCTCCCCTTTCATCTCCTCCACTTTTGCCTCTTACATCCCAAGACAGCAAGCATCTTTCTCCTCCTCCTCAATGTGAAGACAATGAGGATGAAGACCTTTTTGATGATCCACTCTTACTTAATGACTAGTAAATACATTTTCTCTTCCTTATGATTTCCTTAATAACATTTTCTTTTACTTTGTTATAAGCTTACTTTATTGTAAGAATAGGGTATATGATACATATAACATACAGAATTTATGTTAATTTTAATTGACTGTTTATACTATCAGTAAGTAGTAGGTTCTGGTCAACAGTAGACTATTAGTAGTTAAGGTCTTCTGGATCAAAAGTTATGCTCAAATTCCTGACTATTCGGGGGTAACAACACTCCTAACCCCTGGGTTCAAGCATCAACTGTACTTCACAAGTATTGTATCAAGCAAGGTGTTACGTGTTGTGTTTTAGGTAGTAATTTTGAGGTAAAAAGTTTATATTCCAAAAGTTGTGGGAATATTGTGTGGCAGTCTAAATTTTCACTGTATGTTACTGTAGGCCCCATGTAGCTATTTCAATTTATTAAAATAAAATGAACTTAAAAGTTTCCTTCTTCTGAAGAACTAGCCAAAAAGCCTGGTGCTCAGGAATGATTATCACAAAACGTTCCATTGGATCAGGCGTCCCCAAACTACGGCCTGCAGGCTGCATGCGGCCCTCTGAGGCCATTTATCCGGCCCCCCGCCGCACTTCAGGAAGGGGCACGTCTTTCATTGGTGGTCAGTGAGAGGAGCACAGTATGTGGCGGCCGACCAACGATCTGAGGGACCGTGAACTGGCCCCCTGTGTAAAAAGTCTGGGGACACCTGCATTAGATGGTGCTTTTATAGAAAATGCTTCAATATAATATAAAAAGTATGTGCTTATTTTGAAGATTCTCCTCAAGTTGCTTCTGTTCACTGAGATTTAAACTGGCCACAATCCTAAATTTAATGGTGCTGGTCATTATCCTTGTAGAAGTGTTGGGGTTCTTGAGTGTTTCTTGCTGTTTTTGTATTTAGGGGGACTGTTTGCAGCTTTTTGGCTTTCTTTATAATTGCGGAATTACATAATACATTATATATAAAATATTATAATTTTATTTAAACATTACTTTGCTTCCTCATTCTATGTCCAAATTGCATGTATATGTGTCCCCCCCATATATATGTGCCCACACAATCTCATACTATATATAGGAACAATTAAGAAAGCTCATTCTGACCAGGCGCAGTGGCTCATGCCTGTAATCCCAGCAATTTGGGAGGCCAAGGAGGGCAGATTGCCTGAGCTCAGGAGTTGGACATGAGCCTGGACAACATGGCAAACCATCTCTACTAAAATACAAAAAATTACAGGGGGTGTGGCAGCTTGTGTCTACAAGTCCCAGCGACTCAGGAGGCTGAGTCAGGAGAAATACCTGAACCCAGGAAGTGGAGGTTGCAGTGAGTGGAGATCATACCATTGTACTCCAGCCTGGTCAAGAGAAAGAGACTTTGTCTCAAAAAAAAAAAAAAAAAAAAAGAAAAGAAAAGGAAAGCTAATTCTGTTATTATTGCTGCAGCCTAACTTAAAATAGATATCTTTGGAATGTAATATATGTTTATGGGATCAGTCAGCTCACCTGCCAATGACTACTCTTCGTAAGTTACGTATTATTTTATGGGCTTGTGAAGTCAGACAGCGGGTAAACTCTCTTGACTGCCTTTTGTGTCTTAATACTATTTTAACACATTTTTTTTCCTGAAGTAATGAAGGTGTTAAATAAAAATGTATATACTTTGTGTCCAGTTAGCTCTTTTTTTTTTTTTTTTTTTTTTTTTGGTGAGACAGTGTCTCACTCTGTCACCAGGCTGGAGTGTAGTGGTGCAATCTTGGCTCACTACAACCTCCATCTCCCACGTTCAAGCAGTTCTCTTGCTTTAGGCTTCCAAGTAGCTGGGACTACAGGCACGTGCCACCAGGCCCAGCTATTTTTTTGTATTTTTAATAGAGATGTGGTTTCACCATGTTGGCCAGGATGGTCTCGATCTCTTGATCTCGTGATCCACCTAACTCGGCCTCCCAAAGTGCTGGAATTACAGGTGTGAGCCACTATGCCTGGCCCAGATATCTGTTGATGGAGATTGATATGTGTATTAATGTTCTCTAGAGGGACAGAACTATAGGATAGATGCATATATAAAGGGGAGTTTATTAAGCAGTCTTGAGTCACACCTTCATAAGGTGAGGTCCCACGATAGGCTGTCTGCATGCTGAAGAGCAAGGAAGCCAGTTGAAGTCCCAAAGCTGTAGAACTTGGAGTCTGATTATTGAGGACAGGAAGCATCCCACACAGATGGAAGGCTGGAAGGCTAAACTAGTCTAGTCTTTTCATGTTCTGTCTGCTTTTATTCTGGCCGAGCTAGCAGCTGATGAGATTGTGCCTGCCCAGATTGAGGGTAGGTCTGCCTTTCCCAGTCCACTGACTCAGATGTTAATCTCCTTTGGCAACACCCTCACAGACACACCCAGGAATAATACTTTGCATCCTTCATTCCAATCAAGTTGACACTCAATATTAATCATCACAAGTCTACCCCATGTCAACTTGAACCCATATACATATCCTGAAATCATACATAATCTTCAAATAAAGACAATAATAAAGTCATAATTATGCTCAATGTAATATAACTATCCTTCATACAACCAGAGACATACCACTCCCCAAATAAAATGCTATTAAATAAAGTTAACACTTAAATGCTGATACGAAGTCAATAAATCTTATGTCACATGATAAAGGGAAAAGGAAATAAGATGAAGATTTCTTTTTTGTGCAAGTGTATACATGCACAAATTTGTTATTAACAAAATAAGGAAGAAATACTCATGACAATTTCATTTCTCATTTCTGCAACTGGTTACGTGATCATAGCTGGAATTGATGACTACCTTATTTCACTACCCATTCCGTATTTCCTTTGCCTTCAGCAAGCACCTCAGCAAGTTGTAGTTTTTTACCTGGTAGAGAGACCCAAACTTTCATTCTTAAAGGGTCTGGGCCATTTGTTGTCTTGCCTGGATTGGGCTGTTGTAGTTTCCCATTAAGGTAAATGGGAAACTACAGGCATGATAATAGGGATCTCCTGTATTCCAGGAATACTTTTCCATACCTCCATTATGGAGTAGTAGACTGATTTCATCTTGATAGTCCAGATCAGTCACCCAAGCCTACACTGTAACTCCCTTCCTAGCCTATTAACCAAAAGGTAGGAGGAACCCAAGTGGCCAGGTGGCAATATTAACTTCCAGTTTAATGGAATCATTGTTGTGTCTTCTGGTAACAGGTTCCTTCTTCTGGAATTAAGACCTTTAGACCAGCAGAACATAATGTTGTGGGAACAGAAGCAAAAATTTTCCTAGCTAGTCTCTAGGGATGATGGTGAGTGGTGCCACTTCTACTTCTACCTCTTCATTCCTGGACCCGTGAATCCTGGCTATGGGAGAACATCATCCATATACTGGACGGTGATTCAGAGCATACACAGCCCTTTGGAGAACTTTGCCCCAGCCCTGCAAAGTACTGTCACCTAGTTGGTGTTTTAATTGTGACTTCAAAGGGCCATTCTACTGTTCTGTCAATCCAGCTGCTTCAGGACAGTGGGGAACATGGTAAGACCAGTGAATTTTATGAGCATGAGACCAGTTGCACTTTGTAACCACAGTAAGAAGTAGCCGTAAAGTGAGTGCCTTCATCAGAGGCAATGCTGTCTGGAATACCATGATGGTGGATAAGGCATTCCGTGAGTCCATGGATGGTAGTCTTGGCAGAAGCATTGCATACAGGATAGGCAAACCTGTATTCGGAGTAAGTGTCTGTTCCAGTGAGGACAAACCGCTGCCCCTTCCATGATGGAAGAGGTCCAATATAATCAACCTGCCACCAAGTAGCTGGCTGATCACTCTGAGGAATGGTGCCATATCAAGGGCTCACTGTTGGTCACTGCTGCTGGCAAATTGGGCACTCAGCAGTGGCTACAGCCAGGTCAGCCTTGGTGAGTGGAAGTCCATGTTGCTGAGCCCATGTATAACCTCCATCCCTGCCACCATGGCCACTTTGTTGATGGGCCCATTGGATGATGACAGGGGTGGCTGAGAAAAGAGGCTGAGTGATATCCACAGAACAAGTCATCCTATCCACTTGATTATTAAAATTCTCCTCTATGGAGGTCATACATGGTGAACACTCACATGGAATACAAATATCTTTAGTTTCAGTTTTTGACCACTCAGACAGGTCTATGGGCATACCTCTTCCCCAAATTTTTTTGTCACCAATTTTCCAGTCATGCTACTTCCAAGTCCCTCACCATCCAGCCAAACTATTGGCCACAGCCCATGAATCAGTGTATAATCACACATCTGGCCATTTCTCCTTCCACACAGAGTGCCCAACCAGGTACACTGCTCGAAGTTCTGCCCCCTGGGAAGATTTGCCTTCACTGCTATCATTCAGGGATGTCCTAGAAAGGGGCTGTAATGGGCCAGGCGCAGTGGCTCACACCTGTAATCCCAGCACTTTTTGAGGTCGAGGCAGGCAGATCACCTGAGGTTGGAAGTTCGAGACCAGCCTGACCAACATGAAGAAACCTTGTCTCTACTAAAAATACAAAATTAGCCAGGGGTGTTGGTACATGCCTGTAATCCTAGCTACTTGGGAGCTGAGGCAAGAGAATCACTTGAACCCAGGAAACGGAGGTTGGTGAGCCGAGATCATGCCATCGCACTCCAGCCTGGCAACAAGACAACTCTGGCTCAAAAAAACAAAAATAAGAAAAAAAAAAATAGAAAGGGGCTATAGTGCTGCAGCTGTCCGCTTTCAGGTGGTGCCTGCATATGGTAGAGAACCATCTGTGAACCAGGTCCTAGTCTTCTCTTCCTCTGTCAACTGATCACAGGTAACTCCTGATGAGACCATCAGTGCAGGCTGAGGGAGAGAAGGTAGGGTAGCAGGGGTGGAGACCATGGGCATTTGAACCACTTCCTCATGTAACTTACTTGTGCCTTCAGGAACTGCTTGAGCCCAATCATGTGTATATTTGATGATGGAACGCTGCTGTCCACTCCCCACTTTACGGCTAGGTGGGTCAGAAAGCACTCAGTTCAGGTCACATGGTGACGTGACCCATGGTCAAATGTTTAGTTTTCATTAAAGCCCAGTAAGAGGCCAAGTGCGCTCTCTCAGAAGGAGAGTAGTTATCTGCAGAAGATGGCAGGTCTTGCTCAAAATCTTAAAAACTTCCATTATGATTCTCCTATCGGGGCCTGCCAAAGGCTTCAAACAGCATCTCTATCTGCCACTGACACCTCAAGCACCATTGGATCTGTTGGATCATGTGGACCAAGTGGCAGAGCAGCTTGCACAGCAGCCTGGACCTGTTGTAGGGTCTTTTCCTATTCTGGACCCCATCCAAAACTAGCAGCCTTTCACGTCACTTGATAAATGGACCGGAGTAACACACCCAAATGAGGAATATGTTGCCTCTAAAATTCAAAAAGGCCCACTAGGTGTTGTGCTTCTTTCTTGGTTATGGAAGGGGCCATTAGAAATGTAGAAGGGGCCAATAGGAATAGGGGCCACTCCTGTCCTTTACCTTAGAAGGAATATCTTGACAAGCACCACACCAAGGACCCCTAGAAATTTTACTGAGGCAGAAGTTCCCTGAATTTTAGTCCCATTTATTTCCCATCCTCTAGCATGCAAATGTCTCCTCAGTAAGTTCAGTGTGTTTGCTACTTCCTGCTCACAGTGTCCAATCAGCATAATGTCTTGAATGTAATGGACCAGTGTGATATGTTTTGGAAGGGAAAAGCAATCAAGGTCTCTCCGAATAAGATTAATGCAAAGCCAAAGAGTTGATATACCCCTGAGGTAGGACAGTAAAGTTATATTGCTGGCTTGCCAGCTGAAGGCAAGTTGCTTTTGGTGGGCCTTAGGGACAGGAATAGAGAAAAAAGGCATTTAGCAAATCATTGGCTGCATACCAAGTACCAGGATATGTGTTAATTTGCTCAAACAATGAAACCACATCTGGTATAGCAGCTGCAGCTGGAGTCACCACCACTTGGTTAAGCTTATGATAATTCACTGTCATTCTCCAAGATACATCTAACTTCTGTACAGGGCAAATAGGAGCATTGAATGGGGATGTGGTAGGAATCACCTCCGCTGCATCTTTCAAGTCCTTGATGCAGTATTGTTTTTGAATCACTATCCTAGGTAGAGGCAGCTCTAGTGGCTTCCATTTAGCCTTTCCCACCATAATAGCCCTCACTCTACCAGTCAGTGAGCCAATATGGAGGTTCTGCCAGCTGCAAAGTGTGTCTGTGCCAATTATGCATTCTGGTACTGGGGAAATGGCCACAGGATGTGGGACCTACTGGGTCCCACTGTAAGTTTGACCTGAGCTAAAACTTCATTCATTACCTGACCTCCATAGCCCTAACTTCAATTGGAGGACTACAGTGATGTCTCGTGTCCCCTGGAATCAATGTCAGCTCAGCCAGTGTCCAGTAGTCCTTGAAATGTCTGATCATTTTCCTTTCTCCGCGGCACAGTTACCCTAGTAAAAGGATGGTCTCCTTGGGGAAGGATGGGGGAAAGGATTAGCAGCATAAATTATCTATAGTGTAGTGGGGTCCTTTCTTAAGAGGAACCAGCCTCCCCTTCATTCGATGGGTTCTAGTTCTGAAACTGGTTCAAATCTGGAAATTGATTGAGGGGCCGTGATTCTCTATTTTAATAATTCAAATTAGTCTTTTGTCCACTCAACCTGGAAGTTTTCTGCTTACATAAATTAAATAAGAATGCAGTAGGCTTCCTATCAATTTCACTTCTAGAAACACTGTGATTAATTAGCTAGTGCCAGATCTCTGTGTGAGTCAGACTATTCTGATTGCTGCTTTGCCTCTGCTGTCCATTATGCCCACCTTGCCTTTGATGGTTGAGTGCTGCCTCTTGGTTCCTACCACCTCGGGATCTAATTCTTTCATACATTTAAATTTTGTAGCTGAGTGACCGCAGTTCCCATTGTCAGATCTGGCATGCAGAGAAGAACAATCACAGGGCTTTTCAAAGATGCAGGTGCTGCCCTCAATTCTATTTCTCCAAGCATTGGTCAAGGGTATATCTTCTGGACCTCCCAGCTGGGACGAGTGGGTCTAATGTGACTAATCCACTCTAGCATTCCAGTCTCCTAAGCCTTTGGATTCCTTCCTCTACGTTAAACCAAGGAAGATGAGGCATTTCCAGTGCGCTCACAGTGGGCCATCTTTTAATTCATATTTCAGCTAACCAAGCAAATAAACTATTAGAACCCTTGTTTAACTCCCAGAGCTGTAACATTAAATGCAGAATCCCTATTTAGTCGGCCCAAATCAATAACTTCAGCCTCATCCAACTCTGTGTTCCTCCATTATTTCACACTCTTAATATACATTCTCGTGCCTGTTCTCCAGATTTCTGCTTATATAAATTAGAAAACTCAAGCAGTTCTTTTTGAGTGTAGCTTATCTCCTCGTGGGTCACACTGTGAACCTCACCTCTAGGGGCCCGCTGGGACTTTAGTTTAGTTATAGGTCTAGAAGCAAACAGAGGTGTTAGAGGGGATCAGTCCTGAGGAGAATCAACATTGTCTTGCTTGGCAGTTGCCTGAGGGAAGGCAGGCCATCACTGTTGCCTCAGGCAGCACAGGGTTTATTTCCTCAAAGGTGGAAAGGCTGATGTAGTCGTGAATCAGGGAGAGGATGTGCCACTACTGGGGATGCGGAAGCTATTTCCTCTGGCAATAAGGGCTCATCAGAGTTTACAACCTCAGTGTCCCCAGCTTTATCAGGGTCCTCCTACGTGTCCCCATTCCATGTTGCCCAGTTCCATTTTTTTCCAATCAATGCCATCACTTTAACAATAGATACCTGGCAAGGCTGCCTGTATGCCTTTTGTTGCAAGTTAGCCACTCACAGGATAAGAACTTGTGTCTGATTTTCCACAATTTCAGCTCTTTCTCTACAGGAGATAAGACTCAGGGCAATCTTAGAAGATTTGAGACTCAGTATCTGCTTCTGAAGCTGAGAGTTCGAATTCCCGAGTTTATCATTTTATCACCTTGTCCAGTGAACTTAAGAGCAACTATCCAACTTCATCATATTCCTTGGTTCTCCACATATGGTCAAAGGTATTAGGTATAGAGTCAGTAAGCGCCTTGCCTCTCAGAATCAGGAGTGTCAAAGGCATGTATTTTCCATGACCCTCTAAACAGTTCACACCAAGGACTATCAGTGTTGTCCATACTATTAGAAGTAGAGTCCTTAGTATTTTCGGGTCTAGTTATAATAAGCAGCCAACTCCTGAAACCCCAAAACCAACAGTCCATTCTTATTATTCTGTTGCTGTGGAACCATTCCTGGTACCAAAATCTGTATTAGTTAGGGTCCTCTAGAGGGAGAGAACTATAGGGTAGATGTATGTATAAAGAGGAGTTTATTAAGGAGTATTAACTCATACCATTACAAGGTGAGGTCCCACAGTAGGCTGACTGCAAACTGAAGAGCAAGGAAGCCCTTCAGAGCCCCAGAGTTGAAAAACTTAAAGTCTGATGTTTGAGGGCAGGAAGCATCCCACACAGATAGAAGACTGGAAGGCTAAGCCAGTCTGGTCTTTTCATGTTCCTCCACCTGCTTTTATTCTGGTTGTGCGGGCAGCTGAGGACATTGTGCCCACCTAGATTGAGGGTGGGTCTGCCTCTCCCAGTCCACTGACTCAAATATAAATCTCCTTTGACAACCCCCTCACAAACACACCCAGAATAATGCTTTGCATCTTCCAATCCAGTAAAGTTAACACTCAGTATTAACCATCACAATATGTATATTTTCCCATTCCTTAAGGGGCTCTTTACCAGTTTTCATTGAGTATGTGTTATAAATCACAGTGGGCATGGAATCAGACATAATTAAATTCTAAAATTATTTACAGTAACAACAGATGATGAAAGAAAACCCGACTAATGGTATGCATAGTTGGAGGGATGGAGCTTGTCTGATGTGAGGAACTTATTGCCTCACTACACCATTTCTCCTCCTTGGGAATTTATCACTCTGGAGACTTTGGTTACCATTTGGGATATACACACCTCTGAAGTTAGTGTTCAACCTGTGCCTCTGGGAACACAAGGATACCAGATATTCATTTATCTGATAAAGACAACCTGGTTCCTCTTAACATAATCTCATTTTCAAATAAATTGTTTGAATATACCTCGATTAAAGTGGTCATCCTACTCTAATATTTTAACCAATCTCAACCTCTGCAAAGTGAAACATTATATAGAGCAATACCTTTTATTACTGTAACATAGGGATTTTCTTATTTCAAACTTAATTAGAAATGCTGCCACCAGTACTAGCTATTAATAACTTTGTTAGCAAACCCTACCATTGCCTACTAAGGGTGATTTGGGGAACCAGCCATGATAATCTCCAGCACCCTGTGACACTGTACAAATTACTTGACTTCCATAAATCTCCATTTTCTTATTGGCATAATTGAAATAAAAATAACTGCCTCATAAGGTTATTGAGTGGTGTGGATGAGATTATGCATATATAATAGGATCTAAATTTTTAAACATTCTTCCTCTCTTGCTTTTCCTTCTTGTACTAATGCCATGTATGTTTAATATCACAATGATTGTGAGATAATTATCAGTATGTATAATGTACAAAGAAAAGGGAAAAAAACAGTTTTATATCTTATGGGCCCCAATAGACTGAAAAGCCAAAGGATGATCTGGGAAGAAATTTTTTTTTAGAGTAATTAATTTAGAGTTTAAATGACAATTGACGATCTAACACTTCGCAGAAGATGTGTTCTATAGGAATACATTTAACCAAGGAGGTGAAACATCACTGCAAGGAGAACTACAAAACACTGATGAAACAAATAGATGACACAAACTAATGAAAAATTATTCCATGCTCATGGAGTGGAAGAATCAGTATGGTTAAAATGACCATAACTGTCCAAAGCAATCTATAAATTCATTGCAATTCCTATCAAATTGCCAATCTCATTCTTTACAAAATTAGATTTCTTAAAAGAGAATAGTATGTCATGGTGTAAATTTCAGGGCAAGGGAAGATTTTTCTCATGAAATAAAATTTAAAAGGACAATTTATCAATTACACATATAAGTTAAACATTTAACACAGTACCTGGCATATGTTAACCACTTAATATATCTGTACTATTATTGTCATAGATAGTATTTATATTTTGATAGTATGCTGAGTTGGTTCTTATATTTTTTAAAAATACATATTTTATATCTTCTATTTATTTACTGAGGTTAAAACAAAGATAAATATGCTCCCTACCCTCATGGAGCTTATGTTCTATTGGGAAAAATAAACAATAAGGAATAATTACACAATAAAATACAACTTGATAAATGCCTCAAAGGGACATTTCTCCTTGATGTGTCAATATAATTTTGCCATCTGCTATCTCACAAAACCAAAAGATAACCTGGTAATGACATCTGAGAGATAACACAGCTTTTATAGTCAATGTAATCTTTTTAATATAGTTTAATTCCTTCGAACACGTTACCACACATGCACACAAACACAGATTAACAATGAGCTCTATCTGGTGGGGTTATTTAAAAATTGAGGTTAACAACCACATTTTAAAAATGATTACTGTTCATACTGTTATTGCCAAGTGAGAATAATTGGGCATCTCTTGTCTTTTAGTTTATAAATATTAACTAACATAAATCTCTCTAAATGGAAGAAAAAGAAAGGGAACTATATCCTGCTTATAAAATAACAGTTAAATTTAAATGAATTATGTAATGTAATTTATTGAAAGAAGGTCTACTGAAGATTTGTGCCTGTGAGGAACTGAGTAAAGAGGCCTAAGAGTAAACAAAGAAACTAAGATGCTGTCCTGATCCATGGGAAGACCACTTATGCTTAAGGAATTTAATGTATAAATCCTGAGGCAAGGAGTTAGAAGAAGAGCCTAGCATAAGATAACAGGACTTCCTTTCCTTCTTTATCTTCTCCTTGCTGACTTTCAGTAAACTGAGAAAGTACAACACAAATTAATTATGCCTTTGAACTTCTACAGTGCTCTGCGAATCGCTTTAGATGTCAACCTGTATTACAAGGAGTAATTGGTTTATAACTGTTACTGCTAGGTAGTCTTTTGAGGAGCATGTGGTATCTGGATTAGTCTAAGACATTATATCTGTAAGAATATCAAACAGTGAGTAGCTAAATAAGACTGAGGACCCTTAATAACAGATGTGACTTTTCCCCAAAAAGATAGAGATAGCGTTGGGGACCAAGTGTAGATTGTGAGCAATATGAATAATTACCTGTTAAGTTTGGGTACCTGACAATCATTGGGGACTCAGGAACTCTTATAAAAATAAGATAATATATTCTTTAAATGTAACTTATGCAGTGCTTTATGTGGTTATTTAGTTTTTAAACTAAACATACTGTGAGCGTCCTCTTTGGGCTTCAGCAGTGCAATCAATGGTCACTGTTCACGGTGTGCTTATAATTTTGACTAGAAGTTGATTAGTTCATTCTCATACTGCTGTAAGGAACTACCTAAGCCTGGGTATTTATAAAGAGGTTTCATTGACTTAAGTTTTGCATGGCTGGGGAGACCTCAAGAAACTTAGAATCGTGGCAGAAGAGGAAGAGGCACATCTTACATGATAGCAGGTGAGAGAGAGCAAGACTGTGAAGGAGCGACTGTCAGACGCTTATAAAACCGTTAGATCTTGTGAGAACTCACTATCATGAGAACAGCATGGGGGACACTGCCCCCATGATCTATCACCTCCCATCAGGTTTCTCTGTTGATACATGGGGATTATGGGGGTTACAATTCAAGATGAGATTTGGGTGGGGACACAAAGCCTAATCATATCAAGAAGTTATTGGTTTAGGTATCTTTCCTGGGAGCAAAGAATTCATTTTGTGTTCTTCTTATATTCCTAGTATTTTTTCTTGTAACATTAAGAAGGTTTGCAATTCAAAAATTTGACCATTATTTATTCGTGTATTAATTTGTTTAATATCTAAAATAATCTGCATTACAGGTGCACTATTCTAGCTAGTCAATTGAAAATGCCGTGAATGCAAGGACCATGGCTATTTCTGTATCTATACATCTGTCTGTCTGTCTGTCTGTCTGTCTAATTGGGGACTTTGTAGAGAGACAGGATGCTTCAAAACAAAATCAAGCTGTTAAGAATTTAGCTACAAATATTTTAAAAATTGTAACCTTAAAACAATTACAACTTAACCCATTTCCTGTTTTCCGTAAAGTACTGTGCTGGGAGCCAGCAGCACTTTTTTTTTTTTTTTCCTAAGTAGAAAATGGGTTAAAAGGTGCTTTCTCTTCAAATGGCTGTCCAATCTCAGCATTTGTTTCTCTTATTCCATGAGACTCCTATAAAGTATTCATAAAAGTGAAGAGAAAAGGTGAAGTATGAATAGATGAGATGTTTATAGACGATGGAAAGAGGAATATAGCCTGCTTTTCCGTATAAGAGCTTGCCAAGTAGGCATGAGGGCGTGGTGGTGGAATAGAGAGCTATTTGCCCTAAAGCATCTTGTAAAGACTTCAGTCTCAGAGATATCAGATTCAATGGAGCTGAAGTGAGAAGGGAAACTTCAGGTTGGCACATTCATTCAGTATTTGTTAACACTCTTTTACGTTACTCTTCTTACCATTCACCCTTCTTATTAATATTACCTTGCACACCATAAAGGCCCAACATTTAAATCCCAGGTAAATATCAGGAAGCAATTCAGTGAACTGCTTCAGCAAAAACCAGATACTGGGAGTAGGTACCTCCCTACTGTGGAATCCCCATCCATACCATCCTAAAATTGAGCTTGACACCTCATTTTTCCTAAAGTGAAAGGCATGCATTCACATACTATATTCACAAATATCAGAGTTACATTTAATATCTACTAGAGCAGCCTAGATAAAATGGTGTACATGGAAACACTCACCAGCTGCATGGAAAATTAACCAGTTGATTGCCCATTTTAAAAATGAATGAACAACAAAATCCAAAAGATAGGAAGAACCAAGATAAACTGACAACCAAGATAAAGACCAAGATAAACCAAGACACACTGACCCTGGAAATAAGAGATAATTCAAGAGCAGAAGAATGCTTAAAAAACAACCAGAACAAACTCCCACACATCTTGGTCACGTTTAGTATAATACATCCTGAAATGCCTAACTTCCACCCACAGGGCAGTTTGTTCACTCAACCACACAAATATGCTGTTGAAAATCCTTTTTTTAAGTATTGAAGTTATTAACAGAGCTCAAGATAAAGAGAAAGCTCTGGGTACCAAAGTTCATAATATTGAAGTGGTTGGACAAAGTGATTGGACAAAATACAAGATTATGTGACTAAAGCGGGTATCACAAACTTGCCTACAGGTATGCTATCTGGGAAGTTCTCCAAGTCAGAAAGTAAAATAACCTGATCTGAGACATTAAAACACAAACTGAAGTAAAAATGATGAATTTTGAATCCAGGAAGAGGCAACCATAAAACTTACCTATGAGGAAGCCATGGGGATGCCCAAAGATGAGTACAAGAGTATAACTGTGAAACATTAGAGGAACTCCAACATCATTAAAGATGCCAAGGAAAGGGGGAAATGTATAATCTTTTGGAGATTAAAAAATAAACTGGGTCATATACAAAACAGAGTTAACTGCCTTTATAGTTCTCATCAGCGATAATGAACTACAGACTAAACATAGACTACAGTTAATGAATGCCCTCAAAATTTTGAGATTTGTTAAAAATAGAACAACCATATGATCCAGTAGTCCCACTGCTGGGTGTTTACCCAAAAGAAAGGAAATAAGAATATCAAAGGGATACCTGCACTCCCATGTTTATTAAAGTACTATCCACAATAGCAAAGATGCTGAGTCAATTTAGTGTCCATCATTGCATGAATGGATAAAGAAAATGTGCATATACACAATGAAATACCATTTGCCCATATGAGAGAATGGAATCCCCTTATTTGCAGTAACATGGATATAACTGGAGGTTATTATGAAATAATAATAATAATAATAATCATCATCATCATCATCTGCAGTAATGTCGATGAAACTGGAGGTTAAGTGAAATAAGCCAGGCAAAGAAAGCAAACGTCACATATTCTCATATGTGGGAGCTAATAGAATTGATTTCGTGGAGATAGAGAGTAGAGTCATAGTTACCAGTCATGGGGCAGATTGTGTTATGGGGAGAGGGATGGATGAGAGAGGTTGGTCAATGGATACAAACAGTTAGAAGGAATAAGAGCTAAGTAGGTAAGATCTTATACTTAATCTAATGATAGTAGAGTAAGTATACTGTAGTTAACAATAATAGATTTCATATTTCAAAATAGCTAGAAGAGAGGACTTAAAATGTTCCCAACATACAGAAACAATAAATTCATGAGATAATGGATATCTTAAATACCCTGATTTGGTCATTACATATGCTATACATGTAACAAAATATTACATGTGTCCTGTATATATGTACAAATATGTATTAATTAAAATATACAGAAAAAATTATTTGCAAAGTAATTTTGAAACCACAATTCTGTATACATCTAAACTATCAACTTCAAAGTTCTCTGAAAACCTACTTTTTATTCTCCTTCTGAGAATATTATTTAAAGATATATGCACTCAAGAAAACTTAATAATAATCATGTAGTCAAGGCAAATAATAAACAAGAAATAGTAGAACTAACCTAGAAATTCAGTGCAAGGAAGTCCCTGAATGACGTGTGCAGAGAGTAGTTTGTTCAAATTAAAATTGGAGATGATTTCTAGAAGGCTGTAAAAGAATATCTGTATTAATAAGAATGTCATAGATTCCAAGAAATATCCAATGGCTAATGAATGAGTTGAATGACGTCGTGGACTTGGTAAAGAAAGGGTGCGCCTTCTTTCAACAATAAAAAGGGGCAATTAAAAATTGATAAAAAATAAACTGTTAAAAAATCCTGTCCAAATATGAAGCAAGAAAAAATATTATGTGATTTAAGTAACTGATAGAGCCAGTTGGTCTATAAACCTAGCTACATTTTTCTCAAAGTGCCTGACAGTACATCTATAGAAAAGGAAATTTAAGCCTTGCACATTATTGCCTTTTTCTTGGTTCTGGAGTATTTAGATGTAATGATATTGTAAAAGCTGCTTATTGGTTTTCAGTTGTTAGAATAAACCCTTTTCTACATGGAATACTTACAGATGTCTACACAAGTGAATATGAATGTTGTGTCTGCATCAAAATAAAGGTAAAACGGACAGATATGGGAGCTGAAAGGCTCTGGAGAGGGGAGAGGTGGAGGGATAAACAACAATATGAACAGTCATATAAACGTTCAGGAGTTAAAAGACTCTGTTCAGATTTTAGGATAAAAATAGAGGATTAAGTATGTTTAAATACAGAATTGTAGAAAGATAAGTAAAAACTATTGGCTTGTGAAAGCAAAATGATGTAAATAAAATGAGCATTTCCTCTTTAATATATTGCCTATAAAATAGAGACAATGTTACCTATATTTTATAGGCAATATTTTAAATTTAGAAACTAGTAGATAAATTACCAATAACGCAGTCAACATATAGAGACAAATTATTTTAAAATTAGGATGTTTTCCATTAGAACAACTAAGAAATATCTAAAAATAAGGTTGGGAAGTAGAAGTGATAGTGTGGGAAGAAGGGATGTGGAGAAATCAATTGCTGTAGCTATGCATGGGAAGCCCTTATTTATTTTAATTTTCATTATAGGCATGCATTAATTTGATATACTTTAAAAAGAAAATAAAAAATTCTATTTCGTGTTCCTTTTATTAAATTGCAAGTAACCAATTTTGACGTCTTCTAGGTCCTTACATACTTGTTATTTTAACAATCAGAACCTCAAAAAGAAGTGGGTTCACATGGAACTGTGTAAAAGCCTTGACTTCTCTTTTTATACTAGTTTATCTTTCCTTTCTCTTTATGTATTAATTTTTCATTTAGCTTCCACTTTGTGACAAGCACTTGCTAGATTTAGGAAGTATATTGGTTAGAACATAGTCCCTGAACTGAATGGCCCTCTCGAAAGAGTCCACTTGATTTCTTTTGTGCTCTTCCCTTTTATCTACTTCTACCATGGCTACTTTCCCGCACAAGGTGAGGAACACACTTTCAAAGACCTCTACCTCCACTTGTTAGACTTCAGGGAAATACTTTATGTAGTTTCTTCTTTAATTACTCTAACAGAGGAAAGAAATTGCCATAGAGAAGCAGTTGGACAGTTGCACAGTTGGACAGTTGGACAGATTGACATTTAGCACTAAATACTCAACAGTTTTACGTGGCCTGCCTTTTTTTTTGGTCTTATGAAGGATAAGGATGAGAATAGGCATAAAAGAGAAGAGAGACTATTGTCTGCCACTGATTAGGTAAGGATAAACCATTTTCCTTCTTAGTTACTGAAAGGGAGACATATGACTTGGGGTGTTAGATGCTTCATTTTAATGCCTTAGCGAGAGAAAGCCTGAGAACTAATTTCTTCTTACTGTGGATATGGAATGGACGTTGGCTGTTTTAATCATCTGTGCAATTTAAATCTTAAGAAGGAATTGAAAGAAAAATAATTGTGTACGCACGTGTGCGTGTATGTGTGGCGGGGGGGGTCTGAGATAACATGCTAATTTCTAAGAATATACATTAAGAAAAATTTAGAAATCATGGTGAGAGCTGGATTTTCAGTTTCAATTTCTGCTTAATATATAAATGACCGAAAAAAAATCTCGTTGATTCTAAAACAGGAGTTATGACTAAACATAAGTTCTATAAAAAGAAAAGAAATTAAGTCAGTAAATCTAACATGATTATACCCAATAATATTTCTTCCAAATTAGTCCATAGCTAGAAATATTAGTCATTTAGTTGCATTTGAAAGAAATTTCTATTCTTGAATCAGGAGAAACTAAATTAACATCAGGGCTACATTTTCAAAAATAATCATACAGATTGTACATTTAATATATGCTTATAACTTTAATATAGAACTTTAAAAAATATGTGTTACTAATGGTCATTTTAAGGGGAAACATTTATGCTTCAAAGTTCATTTAGAAAAAGATTTGATATTGAAGATTTCAGCGTCACCTATTTTATCTCTGTAGGTTGTTCTTTAGTATCCTTTTAAAATGCAGAATCATACTGCAGTGTTTTTGACCCATTTTATCCAGTGAATGAAAAGATTGTCCTTACTTTCGGTTCAGTTTAATAAAATAACAGAGTCTCAGACCTTGAAGAGGGTTCAGAAGCAAACAGAAATCTCTCCTTTCACACACTGTTGATCAGAGAAGGAAACATGGGGGTTGAGATCTGCCGGATTTCCTGCCCTTGAAGCCCTTTATTCTTTGCAGCTGTCAGAGCTTGGCATTCATCTTGTTTTCAGCTTCAGCCAAACCCTGTGAAGACTAGCATTTATTCAGTCCTGCTACTTGTTCTGTCTACAGTCTGGGCTCAGTCCTAGCAATCTAACTTTTAATGTATTCCCGAGACCAGGCCCCAGCCAGAGTTGTGCCTAATTTTGGTTATTAGATCCATTTCCCTAGATCTTGTGGCTAAATCTGATTCTGTTGCCCAAGTCTCTTTAAAACTAAAGCTTTTGCTTGCCCTCACTAGTCCCTGTCCAGGAATTAAAAGCTGGATCCTTAGATACTGACTGGATCCTTAGATACCCTAGATAATGACTAATGTCAACTACTGTATTGGAAATCCAGATATTTTCTTTCATATCATTCTCATCCAAAGCTTGTGGGGCATCTCTGATTCTTACTGCTATTTTATATTTGTGGTATGTAGCCATCTTCTTTGTATGTCTTGTTTTAACTACAGAGCTGAACTTGTGCAATTGAGTCTTTTTTAAAAACATATGTTCATCTCAAAGGGCAGATATAATTTTAATTCTAGTAAACCCTTCTGAGGCTGCTGTGTACCACATGAGATAATAATTGTGTTAGTTTCCACGGGTTACCATAACAGAATACTGCAGACTGGGTGTCCTAAACAACAGGAATTTATTTTCTCGTAGTATTGGGGGCTGGAAGTCTAAGATCAGGGTGTTGGCAGGATTGTTTCCTTTGGAAGAACATCGGAAGGATCTGTTCCAGGCGTTTCTCCCTGGTTTATAGATGACTGTCTTTTTTCCCTGTGTCTTCACTTGCTCTTCCTCTATGCATGTCTGTGTCCAAATTTCCTCTTCTTATAAGGACCCCAGTCATACTGGATTAGGAACCTCCCTAATGGCCTCATTTTGATTTAATTGCATCTCTGAGACTCTATCTCCAAACATAGTTAGTCTGAGGTACTAGGGGTTAGGACTTCAACATGAGTTTGGAGGGGCACATAATTCAACTCAACAATAATATTCGTAGGAGGAAAAAGACCAAGGCCTGTACATGTTTGTGTACATACATGATAAATACTGATTTTGGCATTTGTATCCATTGTTGTTTAGGAAAAATGTAAGGTCATGAAGAATCTTACTTTATAATGAGGGTTTAATATCCCAGATCATGAGTACACAAATAAGTTGTAAGCATAGCCAGAGACTAATAATCCAGATGTGTTACCTAACTCCCTCTTGAAGCCTCAAATTCAATAGTTTTAGAACCTGGAAATAATAATTGCACTTACCGCATGGAGTAGTTGTAAAGATTAAATGAGATTATGCATGGCTCTGTGTGCCTTGTACCTGATACACAGCAAGTACTACTTAAATATTATTTCTATGACACCAAATAAGATACATAGACAATAGATGTTACAGGAGCTAGGAGGGAAGCTGGAATGCCAATGTTTAATATTAGAGCTGGGGCAGATTTGGGGCAGGAAGAACCAATTCTAGTGAAGGAGACTGGCATGAACAAAGAAAGACAAGCATACACACTGTTGTAGGAAGAATAAACTTACAGACCTTTAGAGAGAAAAGAGCTCAGGGGTTACAGGTTGAGGGACTAGGTTATCCTAGGTCTGTCAAGAACTGGGTTATTATCTTGGGCAACAGAAGGAGAGGGTAGGATTAGATCAGTTATACTAAAATTTTTATGTGCTTATAAAATTATCTGACGAGCATTTAAAAATTAGTTGCTGGGGCAGCACCAAAAACTAATCTAACTTAGTCAATGTGGAGAAGTGCCCCAAATTTATTTTAATGTGTAGTTGAATTGAGAACTGTAAGACTAATTCAGTGCACGTTGTAATCACTTGAGGAGCTTTTTGAAAAACATGCCAGTATTCAGGTCCTAAGACAAGAGATTTTGATTTTAGTGTTCTGGGTTGGGGCCTGAGTATTGTTATTGGCAAATCTCAAACCTGACCCTTCCTAAGTTACGAAGTGCTAGTCCTTCCATGAGAATTTTTATTTTGTGTCATAAGATTCCCATAAAAAGTTGCATATTAATTTTGAAAGACACATTTGACTGAAAAAGTATCCAGAATGTATTTAACTTATGTTTGGGGGATAAAATACAGAGTTGTATGAATCCAGGTATATTTTGAAACTCTAACCCAGGAATTCACTTTCTGACAGACTAGCGGGTGTGAATTCTGCCTGGGTTAGCTCTGTAGTGCTTGGGAGCACACAAATGAGGGAGGGATTGAAGAACAGAAGAGTGACCTTGCATGTATTTGGAACAGAAACGGAAAGTTGTGTCTACTTTGAAAAAATAAACGGGAAAGTACTTCTCAGTTTTGAGGATCATACAAAGATAGTAATTGTAACTGCCCTAACACTTTGTTATTCCAGTTGGTGTGGTGATGGAACTCCTATGGATTAGGTTATCATTACACACAGAATGAAATCCAAAAGCGTCCTCCAAGCCCTATGGTATTCACAGTGTAGCTCTAACTTATCTTGACATAATCACCTCTAGCACTCCATTCTTCCTGACTGATGTGCATTTATTTCCTGTATTTCACACTTACCATATACTTTTCCATCTTCGTTATTTGGCAGTATTCTGCCTTTTTAAAATGCCCTCTATCTGTAGCCATGATTTAAAACTGTAATCAAATTTCACCTTCTCCTCAATTGTTCTCTTGGAATATCCAATTTTATTTGTAATGTTTGCATGTCCTTTCTCAAGGGAAATTACTGTAAATGGAGAAATCAGATTTCTACATTTATATACTACTGTTTTATGGTTACTAAAGTGATAGTTGACATACATGGAATTATAGTAGCTGAATTAAGTTGTATGTTGTTGAATGTTTATTTTTTAATTTGTAGAAGTAATTAGAAAGTAAAACTAATACATTTTATAATTGCATAGGGAGAAAAGATGTATACAAAAATATGACTGAGGATGATTGGATTTGAAAAAGGATAATTTTTCTTGTCTTCTAATTCCTGGTATATCTGTTAAGTTTATTCATTTAATGGCCATTCATTTGGGAAAAATTTCTTAGATCAATAAGTGTTTTTTGATTAGACGACAAGACATTATTTACTTTGTTTCTTGTGTAATTATAGAAATCTAATTACAGAGAAGTAATTACTTCTGTGTTCTCAGAATTCTGTTTCTTTAATGATTTTAGTAATTTGGGCATTAATTTTTGAACTACAAAGAGGTAACTGTAATATTCCTACCATTAGACATTAACTTAGTGTGTGTTTTAATGAAAGAAAAAAATATGCACAGGAAAAACTACAACATGAGTTATTAGGAGAGAATTGCTGTTAGATTTCAGAAAAATAAAGCAACATCAATAGCATCAATAATAATAGTGTAAAACAAAACCAGGTTAGGAAGCTCAGACTGACAAGTAAGTGATCAGAAGGAAAGAAGCTAAGATTTTAATTGGCATAACCCCCAAAAGAATAAGAACTCTAAATTAGATGTAGGGCTGCAAAGACAGCCTTTTCTTTGGGAAACCATGAGTTAGTTTTGAAATTAAGGACTTTTGGGAAACTGAGTTTAATTACGATTCAGATTGTGTGTTTCACAGTGAATGGGGGAGCTAGAATAGTGATGGTAGAAGTTCAAACTCAACCAAGCCTGATGTTTGGAATTGAAATCAAGTAAGAATTTGTCTGTAACCCAAATAATGAATCAACTTGTCAAATTTATTTAATAGCTGGAATCATTCCCTCTAACTGACTTATTTGTATTTAGTTTATAAAATGTGATTACATCACAAAGAGTATCTTGGCACAATAAGTACTTTATCATAGATATGGGCAAATATTTTTTATGATAACAATCTCTGTAATATAAAAATTGGAAGTCAGCTTAGTTACCAATAATAAGATACTGGTTAAAAGGTACTGATTATAGGAATATTGTGTAACCATGAAAATGTTGTTATGTATTTTTGTATTTATTGACAGAAAAATGTATTTGTGATAGTTCAGGGAAAGGCATCGCTAATTACATGTATACTATATGATATGTTTTTGAAAAATGATTACATATATGCACAGAGAACTAACAGGATATACATCAAAATGAGTATACTTAGATTTCATTTTTTCTTTTTTTCTTTTTATTTTTAACCACCTCCCATAGATATATTTCCTTGTATTTGTATTTGCTTAGATTTTCTATTTATCATTCATTCCTTGGCTTTGCTTTTTCACCTTTCATGCATTCTAAAAGATCAATCAAGTCATTTTCCTTGTTTCTCCATTTCTTTTAGAGCTTAAAGCATTATTCATTTTATTTCTATCCTTTAATGCAAATCTTAACTTTTCAATGAAGTACTTCATTTTAGAACTTTTTAGTAAAATCTAAAATTAAATTATATGTCTATGAAAGAAGACTTTAACATGCTTTCACTTTTCTCAAAAATTTACTGTCTTCTGTCTTTTATGATGTTATTTGGAATTAAGGTTCAACTTGTGTTTCAATATTCACATAAGTAAATGTCAGAATTATTATTATAGTTAACACTTAATTACCAGTGTGTTTAAATAATTTCATTGTTCTTGGTTACTTCTTATTTTCTATTTCTGCTTTATTTTTCTTGTTGTCAGTGCATGTCCTTTGTTAATTCTTTCAGTGAGACTCTGGGGGTAGTAAGATGCTGTTAGCTTGTTATCATTTCTTGAATGCTATTCTAGTTGGGTACATAGCATAGACTTTTTTTCTTCCATAGTTTCCAATACCTGGACCCCAAGTCACAGGGTATATAGTATATTACAAGGGGCCACCCTGAGAGAGATTGACTGGAGTTACTTTTAGCCTAATTAATGGGAGGAGCTTTAGGCATGGACTGACTTCATCCCTCCTAGCAGGACAGGACACTGCAGCTCTAGTAACCTCTACCCACCTGCTCTACCTTTCAGTGGGTTGGGTGGCTTGAGCCACTCTCATCACTTTGCTTTTTAAAGATTCCAGCTCTACATTTGTCTTATTTGTGTTTTGTAGTATGACTATTTATTTTTTAAAATAAATACTGTTTTAGAGGTAGAATACTATATGTATATTTATATATTGCCACAAAGCTCATAAATATTTTTAAGAAAAATTTTTGAAAATTATTTCAGAGAGGAATAAATAAGCAAGAGGTAGTCTGGTCTTGTCGGCATGGTATAACCCAGATTAAGTACTGGCCTTTGTGTGATTTGTTTGGAAATTCAGCTGAGGTAGAATTTAGGGAGACTTCTATTCTGGAAAACCACTGGTTTTTATTTGTTTTGCTTAATTCCTAATAGATTTTCAAAGTACTTCTAACATAGAGTGGACAACAAATAGATAAATATAAATAGAAAAATAGAATGATATTTAGAAATAATGGGATGAAATGTAAGTTTCTGTGTAGCCTTTAATTACTTAGCTTGTATATCACGTAAATGATCTTGACTCTACTTGACTGTGTGCTTATTTAGGAATTTGGTATTTTAAGTCTTGTCATATTTTCCCTAACCTTTTTTACTTGGCTTCTTAAATTTGTTCGGTTTTTTAGTGGAGAAATAGCTGATGCCCATGACGGTACCTAGGAAGCAACTAGGTACATGGACAGCAGGATAATAAAGAAGGCACTATTACTTCAGATAGCATTGCTTGAAGTGTAGTTCTGTGAGGACAAATAAATATATCCATTTAATGGCATTCGAATGGACAAATTAGATTAAAACTGTCATCATATCAAAGGGAAAAAGCTAACTGGGACACCACTTGAAATTACTTCCAGTTTACAGTAATGTGGCTGTCTAGGCTAAAGAAATTAAAAGTAAGTGAAACAAAAAAACAAAATCTCTCCTTAATGCCCCCCCACTGAGAAAACCTATAAATGATGCATAAAGATAACATTTTATTATTTATTTATTTATTTTATTTTATTTTATTTTATTTTTTTGAGACGGAGTTTCACTCTTGTTACCCAGGCTGGAGTGCAATGGCACGATCTCAGCTCACCGCAACCTCCGCCTCCTGGGTTCAGGCAATTCTCCTGCCTCAGCCTCCTGAGTAGCTGGGATTACAGGCACAAGGCACCATGCCTAGCTAATTTTTTGTATTTTTAGTAGAGACGGGGTTTCACCTTGTTGACCAAGATGGTCTCAATCTCTTGACCTTGTGATCCACCCGCCTCAGCCTCCCAAAGTGCTGGGATTACAGGCTTGAGCCACCACGCCCGGCCCTATTTATTTATTTTTGAGATGGAGTTTCGCTCTTGTTACCCAGGCTGGAGTGCAGTGGCGCGATCTCTGCTCACCGCAACCTCCACCTCCTGGGTTCAGGCAATTTTCCTGCCTCAGCCTCCTGAGTAGCTGGGACTACAGGCATGCCCCACCATGCCCAGCTAATTTTTTGTATTTTTAGTAGAGATGGGGTTTCACCATGTTGACCAGGATGGTCTCGATCTCTTGACCTCGTGATCCACCCGCCTTGGCCTCCCAAAGTGCTGGGATTACAGGTGTGAGCCACTGTGCCCGGCCAAGATAACACTTTTTAAAGGCATAGATGAGTTTGTATGAAAGAAGAATCTCCAAGTGCCAGAAACGAAATGAGAAAATTAGATCTCTAAGTATATGGGGTGATACACTTCAGCAATATGCCTGGATGAATCAAGACTTATAATGAATGGTTAGGGGTTTGCATTTTTAAACCACACAGGACCATGAGAATGTTTCCCTCCTAAAAAGCAGGAAATTGTAATTTTTTAACCTCTTTTTAAACATTGCATCTTTACACAAGGCCAGGACACTCAACAGTGCTTTCTCCACAATGAAGGAAGGATGAATATAAAACTTCACACAGCTTAGATAAATGAGTAATCTTATTTCTGTCTGAACCCTGGGTGAAAACAAAAACAAACAGTAAGTCTGTTGTAATCAATTGAAATCTCATTCTGCTCATCTGTTCATTATGTGGGTTTTATAGACTGAATTTATATTGCCTGCATTGTAATATATTCCCACATCAAGAACATAACATTAAATTTGGTCCTTGGTCAGTGATACATCATTCCATAATACCTTTCTCATCTAGTTTTAAGCTCAAAACTTTTCCATTCCCGTAGGATCAGTTATTAAAGTTACAAAGAACAGACAGATGCTAAGAAATGGTGCTCAGAAAGCTAAAATGTTGGCTTTGCAAATTGGAATCGTTTTTCTTCTGACATTTTTTTAAATCTTTTACAGAGAAATACAGCAATGGCTAAAATATTTGTTCCCAGCTTAAGGCTGAAATGGTCAACTTCTGATTATCCTTTAAATATCTCATCACCATGAAAAGCACTCAAAAGGTTTCCTGTAGGTAATTTGTAGAACCCGTCAGAGGGTAAAAATTGGAGGAAACATATTCCATGGGAGGTGAATCAGGTTTATTAATTAGACATAGTACAAAGTTGCCTTTTATTTCTCTCTTGATCTTCCTTTCCTACCCAAACATCTCTCCAAATCTCCTAAAAATATTATCTCTGAAAAATTCCCTACTCAATCCTGGGTCACATCCTGCCACTGTCTGACATTTTGACATGTTTGCTGTTCAGACTTCCTATATTCCATATCCAGTAATTGCCTCAATTTCTCCATAATGTTGGGTCAGGGTCTGGAAATTTTAGGGCTACTTAACTTAGAAGACATCACAAATCAAAGGAAAGGATCCCAACCAATTCTTGTTGAAGATCTCTTTTAAACATGTTTGTCCTTTAATGCACTGTAAAACAAAGAATAGAATTCAGTGGGTGCTCATACTCATTTATATTATAAATTACAACATTACACCATTTTGAAAACAATAATTTCTATACTTGTAACTTAATGTAAATTTGAATTCCAGGGTGATTTGGGTTCCAGAGCCCCCTTGATCGCATCAAATACTTTGAGTCTTTTTTAACCTTTTACATTTTTCCAGCTAGATATTTTTAATCAGAGTTGCTTCTAATGTCCAAATCACTCTGGTGGGAAGCCTGTAAATAATGATGCAAGAGGAATTGAAGCCTAATAACTCAGGAAATTACAATTATGAAAGAGGTTCTCAGTCCTGAAAAAAAAATTGAACTAAATATGTTAATTTTCCAAGTCCTAATATTTTAAGAATCCTTATGTCTTCTAATTTTGCCTTCTTTCTTGATATTGTTACTCTACAAATTGTATTTTGAATATTGATTTATTCTGTGTTTAGCTATATGCAATCAGAATTTACTGGGCTATGTCAGTTGGACTTTTTCTTGAAATATTTTTAAGTTTCAATAAAAGAAATAAACAAAACAAAAACATTTGCCTCCATTTGATTATGTAGACTTGAATAAAAGGAACTTCAGTACAGAAGCTGTCCATCTGAGTCAGGAAAGGGATAAATGAGCTAATAATTTGTGGTAGCAGAACCACAGATATCCCAGTGACAGAACAAACCGTGAGTCCCTTTTATTATAGAAACTACCCAAAGGAACAACACGGTCTTAAACATCAACTCTTAGTCTATAAAATGGGATTCGATACTCTCTCTTTCTTGTTCCTTGGGATAGCTTAACAAATCAGAGTACATAGTATTAATAATGCAAGCCTTTTTCCAACTATTATTTCTGCAAAGCAATAACAGGCTTAGTAAATGTTGCCAAAAATTTTGTTTATGCTCAACTAAGTTTAGCCAATGCTAACTTTAGCTAAAAGTGTCCTCAATGCAGGACTTCTCATCACCTTTACTGGTAATGTGCCTTGTTATTTTTCTAGGAAAGAATACAATATGCAGTGTGTCCTGCATACATGTGGTTGGGGGCCCTTTTATTCTAAACCATCTGCTAACATCTCTGTAAACTGGTGTTCTGAGGTCAAGGCATGGCAGAGCTATACTAGATTCTCATGAAGGATCTTAGCCAATAGTATAATGTATGTTTCACTTAGTGCAGATTTATTTGCCTCAGTCACAAACTGCCAAGAATACAGCCTTGAACTAGATATTAGGTAAGAGTCTCCAGATTTAAGGAAGTGGTAATCTAAAGTGATATTAGCTTTGATGAATGTTGCTTTTGTTGAATTCAAATTCTAGTGTTGTCACTAACTTTTTGTGTCATTTATCATACCTAAGCCTTGGTTTCCTCATCTGTAACATGAATAATAATAGCATTTAAACCTTGAAGGCACAGACCTGTTCTTGATATTTTTTTCTCTTTACTCCAGTGCTTAGTATGATTGATATTCAGAATTTTTGTAGATGAAAGAAGTTTTGAATGCATGCATGCAGGGATCAGTGAAAATTGAAAGAAATAATAGAATGAAAAATTATGTAGGACTGACTCTCCCTTGAAGATCTAAAGAGAAGTACTAAACAATAAAAAGATCAATGTACATTGGGTTTAGTCAGTGAAAACCTCTCAGAGGAGATATTATGAACCTGAATATATTTTTATGCCATACCTTTTATAAATACTGTTTTCTAGTACTGGTTATAAAGATTAAGAATCTTGGTATCACTAAAAGGATCTGGGTTTTACACATGTACAGATTAAAGACAAGATATTTACCCCTTTCTGTCCAGAGTTTATCTTGCTATTGATTCTTAAGTGTCAATACATTAATACATCAGAACTCACACAGCAGATTTAGCCAGTCAACTCAGTAGTAATGTTTTAGTTCTATCTGGGCAGTCTTTATTCCCTGTAAAGAATGAGATGCTAGATTTACATCTCATCAACAGTAAATTATGTAGGCATCCTCATTATTTAAAATAATTGGTATATTTGTTTATATGGAGGTATACTTTTTTTTACAAAATATAATTGTGAGCAACAGATGATATTATGTAAGTCAGTCAGCTATAGATGAGTAGAGATGTTTTCAGCTTATGAAAGTACTTTAGAATCGTTTGGAAATAATATGTATATTTTTTGCATAGTACTTCAGTACTGTCCTTAATATGTTGATGGTGTATGGAACTCAGAAAATTAGTACATTATTGATTATTATATTATTCAAAGAATACTTGGAGATTTGTGATTTGAAAATCAGATTTATTTTGCACATGGAATTAATAGGACTTTGGAGGAATAAAAAGGAATTTTTAAGGTATTATAGGTAATTAATATTTCAACATTAAAAATATTGGTATTTGATTATAATAGGTTTTTACCTGTACTTTCTGGCTGTCATATTAGTACCAAAGTTTAACTTGAAAATGAAAGTTTGGTGAAGTAGAAACCTTAGGTTAGTGGCTTAGGAATTTCATTTCCAGGATAAACCAGTCTTGGTATATACTCCATGTCTGTTTCTCTACATGGTTGATTCTCTTGTTAATGCTATCCATCTTTGTTACCTCTCATATTCATTTTGAAGCACATGAATATTAGGAAGTATGAAATATATGCAAATGCAAGGTGATTGTGTTATTTTTGCTATTTACAACATTCCCTGTATTGAAATTCAAAAAGTTAATAATTACCTGCTGGAAAATATGCTTAAATTAAAATTACATGTGCTAGTTTGTTTTAGTGAAAAGACTACAGTTAAGGTAGATAGAAATATATAAATTTTTTCATAAAGTAGGAATATACATCTAATTTATCAGAAGATATAGTTCTTCATATTTTATAAATGTGTATTAATGTTGTACCATGTCACATATAGTAGGAATATATATATGTATATATAATATATAATACATTCATATATACATGTATTTGCATCTGATAGAAAATAATAGGAAGAGGGAATCTACCTTAAAAAGTTTATGTAATAAGAGGTAAGTACTATATAAAGAGTATATAACAGTTAAAAATACAGCCTAATTTCAAATATTTCATCAGGAAGAAACAAAACTGTGTTTTTCTTCATAAATCAAAGTTACAATAATAACATGTGCTCCCATTTAATTAATTTTAACAGTATTGAACAAAAGCAGAAGAGTTATGTTTTAAGAAATCATTCCATGGGCCAATGGCCATTTAGTTGTCATAAAAATCCTTTATTTAGCCTTCTCCACAAATAAGCTCACAGCGGGACAAAGGACACTAGTTAGAGTAATTTGGGCGATAAGTAAACAGAAGGAATGGCTAGGAGCGTAGTGTCATCTGGCAGAGAGCTTATTTCCTGAATCCTGTGGATCTGGTTAAAACCCAACAGAGATGCCAATATGCTTCGCCTCAGCAAATGCTACCAATCCCCACACCACCAGGCCCACCGAAGCTTGTCTACAGTATTTTATCCAAGCAGTCCTTTGGGTAACTGCACAGTGCCTGCAATGACCTGAGTCAGTCATGCAAGAAGACTTTCTTGTTCTCACACCAATGTTTTATTTCAGTTTCCATTTTCTGCTGGTCCTGTTGTTCAGTGATATAAGCAGAGTGATGAAGGAGGCACTTCACACTCTTCTTAGATAAGATCTTGAGCAGCAGAGAGTGGTTTAAACAGCAAGGCTTAAATCTCCCAAGCTGGATTTATTTGCACGGTTGCTGTCATGTGTGCACCTGGGATTCATGTCTCTTCAGAAGGGTGGGAAGAAGTAAGGTCCCTTGAGTCTGAAGAGGGAGCAATTGAGGCTCGACGAGCAGTTGCTGGTAAGCAATAAATAACGGTAATCCCACTTCATATTTTTCCCAGATGTACACAAATCTATATTTAATACTCCCTCTGTATTTTTCAGTCAAAATATTTCTTTTCTGCATGTATCAGGTGCACAGTGTTCTTAATTGAATAAAGTTTCCAGTTGTCAACTTTATCTTTAATATATTTCTCTGAAATGAGATTATAGGGTTTATAATATAGCCTTAAAGATTTTAAGATGATTAATTGTATTATGATTTATTCCTGTGTAATAGCCAAGTCAAGAAAGATTTGAAGATTAGAAAGTCAATGTTCTGTGAAAATAATAAAAAAAAAACAATAGCATGTTGCTTAATTATGCATGGATTTTCTTTTCTATCAGTGTGTTCTATTCTTTACTATCTCATACTAATAAAAAGAATAAGAAATACATGACAAATTGCAGTCATCATTAATGGAATGTCAATTCAAAAATAAGAAGTTTGCATCACTTTTTCAAAATAATGGTTCCTGGGTTCTTGTGAAAGAACCAAAACCTTTCACAAATGCAGGCCTTGACCTAAACTACAGTAGCACAAGGTTAAATGGAATATGTGAAGCAAGCTCAAAATTGCAATTGATGTTCAGTTTTATGTGTTCTCTCCCAAGGGAAATCAGTTTTCTGGTCTTTGATATAGCTGTGGAATCACAACTAAGTATGAGGATGTGAAATATATAATCCAGAAGAAGGACATATATGACTCAAGATAAAGGTGTTGTAGAAATGTTTTAAATGAGTAAATATTGTTAACATAAATTTTTGAATTTATAAAATGAAAATAGAAGGATTTTTTTCTACTTTTACATAGACAGTGGCTCCAGTGAATAACACTTGTTACTATGCATGAAAGCTCATAGTATGTGGTACCCAGAAATGAGTTAGAATATTTTAGAATAAGATCAACATTAATCTCTTCTAATATTGATTCTGTACTTTGATTCTGTAATTTTGAAAGCCATGAACACTACTTTACTTAATAAACCCCGTTTGGTTAAGTATTTTCTGTTAGAAATGCAATTTGTTACCGTTTGATAAATTTTCTTATATCAAGACACTTTAGGGAACTCAAGGTAATTACACTAAATTAATATAAATTCAAGAGATGGAATGAGGGACAAATATTAGATTAATGACATTCAAAATGATTTTGTAATTTCAAATAAGCCCATACTGGATAATAAACAAGAGAAAAGAATTAGAAATGGAGAAATATATATTTTTTAAAATCTAAAAACTCAAGCACAATAATAGACACATGCAGTATATTAAAATGTTTTATTTCAGTTGATTTGAGCCTACATAGGCTTATATGATTCATGCTTTTTTTGGAGACAGAATCTCACTCTGTCCCCAGGCTGGAGTTCAGTGGCTGGCGCGATCTTGGCTCACTGCAACCTCTGCCTCCTGGGTTCAAGCGATTCTCCAGCCTCAGCCTGTCAAGTAGCTGGGACTACAGGCATGTGCCACCACACCCAGCTAATTTTTTGTATTTTTAGAAGAGATGGGGTTTCACCATGTTGGCCAGGCTGGTCTCAAACTTCTGACCTCAGGTGATCCACCCACCTCAGCCTCCCAAAGTGCTAGTATTACAGGCATGAGCCACTGTGCCTGGCCTGATTCATGCATCTTAAATTCTAGTCAAAGAAAATTATATGGTTGTGATTTCAACCAGACAAAATGAATATATTGGTTGTTGAAAGTTTTTATCCCCTTTCTACTGGTTCTCTTCTGTATACTTGCTGGGCCAGCAAGTCTATCTCTAGACCATGCCATCTGTATGTCTTCTTAATGACCATATCATAATGGAAGAAACTTTAAGTTCAGCAAGTATAAGACTTCAGCTCCATTAGCTCTTCCAAAAAAATCCTCACCAGCTCCAAACATGGGAAATAGCGGTGTATCATTATAGGTGCCCCTGCACCACCAATAAGTCACGAGTACTTTCACAAAAACTGGCATAACTTTGAGGTAATTCACCAGAGTAATTGCAGTAATTCCTAACTACCATGGCGTAGTGAAAAGCTCATGCATGGCTTTCAAAACAGACAAAGCCAAGTTCAAATCTCAACTCTGCTACTTATAAATCATGTGACTTCAGGCAAGTTAATTAGCTTTTCTAAACCCCATCTCTAATATGGGATAAGTATTATTGATTTTCCATGAGAAATAAATTTTTCATGAGAAATAAATGAACTAAATAAAATTAATAGGGTAATATTTGGCACTTAATAAGCATTCAGTTTATTTCCCTTTTGCCTTTTTTAGCAATAACTTGGTCTAGCTTTGAGTACAGCCAGTTTTAAGCACAGGTGGAAGTTTGAGAAAAGAAAATACTACAGATTCTGAATGAGGCTGTAAATATGTTCTTTTAAGAGAGAAAAATTGTTCAAATTAGTCATTTCATTTGAGGCTGACATTTTGCAGTTATTTTAATAATGAGATGATCCATGGCTCAGTATTAATTTTTTTTCTCATGAGATAATTATTTTTGACAAGTACATGTAATTTAAGTAAACACAGCACGTTTGTTTTAAGTAAATGAAAGAGGTTCCTGATTCTCTGTTATCACCTGACAATTTCATTTTCTAAAACAAACTAGAAGCAGTCCACCTCTGTTTTTCAGCAAATAATCCCTAGTGGATTAGAGAAGTGTGTCATTGTTGATTGCTCTTTCTGAAATCTGAATGTTGTACTACAATAAAAATGTAATTGAGAGGGTAACATAATTTCAAATCAACTGATTTTGTTGTTATTGTTGCTGTTGTTCTGTAACATAAAATATGGGTGGTTGAAGTAAATGTAGGTGACTGAATGAGATGATAACTACTCTGTCTCAGTGAGAAAAAAATCTATTGTTTTATGAATTACACATCTAAAGTCATCAAAAACATGCATCTTTAAAAATATCAGAAATATGACCCGCCTTCTCCTGTCCCCTGGCAAAACCTATTTGGGGTTGTCCTTTTGCCCTCTGGAGATGAGCCACCATTAGCACTAGGCTGGCTATCCCAGAGCAGGCTGAAGAAGCACTTTTGCCTGTGTTCTCAAAAATCAATTGTATACTTTTGGTTTCTGCTTTCTGGTGCCAGTTGTCATTGGGCTAAGATTCCTCAGTTAGGGAAACTGCAGAGGAAATGATCTGTTATGCAGGGCTTGGCAGGATCATTGCCAGTGATTGATAATGGGACCAAATCATTTCAGGTGAGTTTTCTGTGGTCTGACAGTCAGGCATCTGCTCAACCTTGTCATCTTGGCCCATGGATATCATATTGAATGTCAGTGGGTACAAGATGAGCTCCTGAATATTTGCCTGAGTGTTTTCTTCTTGTTAGCTTTAAGGACCACAATGTTTCATCTCTCTGGCTGCAGAAAAGTAGCAGCTTTTGTGCATTGTTTTAGGAAATGGTTAACTGCAGAGCTAGAAGAGCTTTGGTGTTTGCTACACTGGGAACCACTTTAGTACGGTACGGAGCACTACAGATTAATGCTGTAATCAATGAGAATCTGTACGCTGCAGAGATCTATTTTGATGACAGCAGCACTTATGGCCTTGTTTAGTGTCCCTGTTGTATAATGTTGGACACTGCAGGCTTTTTTGGCTTTGATTTAGAATGCAAGGACCACAAGGAGTTTTATTTAAAATTTTGTATTTTGGTGGCTTTTTAAATTGTGTTGTGCATTTGCTGCTGTTGCTAGCAGAGATTTGGTGATTTGATGCCAGTGGCATGTATTTAACCATTCCGATGCTGCTGTTATGTTTGCTGGGTTTCTGCAGTTTCTACTACTTCATACGTTGCATTCAGGAACAGGTAAATGAAATTATATTAATCTATGAATAAATATAAAGTTAGTGGATTTTATTCTTTAATTATCCAAAAGAGTAAGATATTAAAATGTTTCATTTAGATTATATCATTAGAGAATAAGGATATTTGCTTTATATAGCAAGTTATTTTAGGATGCAGTAATGACTACTTGTATTACATGAAGTTACTTTTATGTTTTAAATATATATCTGAAGTGCACATTAAATTATATACATTGTAGTATTACATTTAAGTCTCAACTTGAGATATATGTATATAAAATATACAGTTAATTCAGAAAGTACACGTTTTTTCTTCTCTAATGGATCAGAGTTTGCTTTTCCTATTTAGTGACTTTCACTAAAATTAGAAAACTTCAGATTTTAATATTCTTGAAAATACAAAAGTATAAATATATATAGATTGTTCAAGTGTTTAGAAAAAAAAAAGGCTGACAAGGCTTGGTTTCTCCTAATTGACAGTCCTGATTATAGAACAGATTCATGGAAATGCATGTGTTTTCGGTGATGTTAAGCTGTGGACTAAAGGGAAAACTATTCGATGAGGGGAACGGAGAGCCCAAGACACAGGGAAGGAAAGAGAAGTGTGTAGTCTTTTGAATCAGAGATTTAGGTCTGTGACCTTGGGATAAAGAGTAACTAGTGACCAACCTCTTCTGGCCCTGGTTTCCCTTCTGCCAGTTTGGAAAAAGACTCTCCTGTTATTCTCTATAGGAATGGCACAACATTTTTCAGGTGCTCAGTATCATCTATTGATGATTTTTATGTGGAAGAAGACACAATTGTTAATTTTTTTAAAGGTATGCAGTTTTCCTAATGCGGGGGGTAAATACAGCTGTTTTTTTTTGTTTTGTTTTGTTTTTTTTTTCCCTGCTTTTATTTGTAGTGTTTTAGCTACCAAGGCTTTTTTCTTTTCTTTTCCTTTTTAAGAGATACGCTTCTTTTAAATTAAGCTGGTAAATTTCTTGGCTTCTTGTAACTATTTTGCTAAACAGGCATTAAGTTTGAGGTGTCCTAGGGGCACCTGCTGTTAAGACTGCACTCCTTGGGAGAGGAAAGAGGCATTGGCTGTGCTGCAGCCTGATGAGGACCTGGATGCAGAAAGGCACTGGGACTCTCTGAAAGTCTGCCAGAGACAAGGGCTCTCCTCACTGCTCCCTTGCTCCCCTTCAGGTTCCCTGTGTATTGCTGAGGGCAGCTGAAGAGAGCTCCTGCCTTCTTTTCTCAGCAAATGTTTTTCAAGAGGTCCACTTTTTGCTGAGGGCAAGCTCAAAATCCAAAGGATCAGAGGCAACTGGAAAAGAAGTAGCCACCTTCCACTTGCTAAAGTATGAATCAGATTGCTGCCTACCAGATACTAGTTAATGTTTTTGAGTCTAGACTAATTAAATATATTCTTTAATGAGAATGGAAGGATTTTATTGTAAATTGAACAGTGTGCTTTAAGAGTGGCTAATAATTGCCAGTTTATAATGATCATGAATCTTGTATTCATATTGATACTTTCTGGTTCTTCTTAATAATAGACACCCACCATTATGAGAGGAAGGCTGAGGCAGTGATGGTTCATGCTCCCACACATATGCACATGAGAGATGAAAGAAAAAGAAAAACAATGTGATTGATTTTTCTGTCTACTTCCAAGGAACCAGTCTGAATTATAGTCTCTACACATATATTTATGAGGGTAATAACTTTATTAGTAAAGTGATTATGCATTCCATAGAAGGTTATCTGCTCAAGTCTCTTCCAACTTTCTGATTTTATGGGGTGCTGTTATTTATTAGTGCATAGTCAGGAAGATCTTCAAGGAGAATAAAATATTTTCATTTTGAAGTATTACCTGTGAATGTTCCTGGGAAGAGCTCTGTTAGAGAAATGAAGTCATTTGGAAAACAAAAACAAAAATTAATCTTAGTAAACAGCAAATATATATTCTCTCCCACCCTTCTCCAGGTAATCCATATAAACACTTTTAAAAAGTAAAACAAATGGTTGCCATTCTCAATTTTCTAAGACTAGGGACATTGGGAAGAAGCATACCAACTTATAAAAGAAGATAAATTAATGAAAGAATTAATACTTATTTTATACTATGATAATAATTGTCAGGAAAACTTATAAATGCTTAACATCCTGCCTGTAAGTTGTAGGCTAATGAAATGGGTTTACATTTTATATAACCTGCTTCATGTAGGCCAATCTTTTGTCTTAAGATAATTATCCTAATCGTATAATGAGTTGGTCAATTACTTGCAAAAATGTAACCAAAAATCTTGATTGCATAGTTAATTTAAATAAGTTGTTTTAGAGAAGGTTTTATATGACTCCTTTGAGTCTTGAATGTCTGGAAAATAAATTCTTACTGTGATGAACTGTAAACATTGAACAAATTTCAAAACTGACTTCAGAAAGGGGGCCATATTGATATAAAGACTGATGAGTTTTAACAAACGTATTTTAATACTACAACATCTGTCATATATTTCAGACTTACAAATAGCTTTGAGGGTTTTTGGTTATTGTCGTTACAAAAGGCTGTTAGCCCTGCAGTGTTTGTTGTTTTTCTCTTTAGAGAATGTTTAGCCCTTGAAACTTCTTCTCCTGAGTAGATTTAAATTGGAACAACTTTTTTATCCACTTATTTTTTCTTACTTTTATTTCAGGGTTATGTTTTGTAGTCACTTAGATTATATAAAGTTTGTTATATTTTCTATATTTTCCTATTTAGCATATATCTCTAAAATTATCTAAGGTATTCACCAGAGAAGAGATGTTAGTACGTTTGTGTGTAGTATTTCTCTTGCCTATACTATATTAAAGGCTTTTTAAAATATAATTCATTAGAGTCTTGATAGGTCATGAAAGTGCTTTTTGAGGTGAATTCCTTTGCTCTCTATATGTATTCACAAAGCTCATTTTCTCTGAGTATGGTTTCTTGATTTCCTAAGTGCCTGCCTTAAATAGGGATCTTAATGAAAGCATATTGCTAAGGCTGAGGACCTGCAAGAGAGGATAATTCTGGGACCTAAAGGTAAAGCAACAAGTCCATATCATAATACCCTACTCTGAGTCACTCATTCATTTAGTCCCTTTAAGCATTTGTTCTTAATTTGGAGAGAGATCAGAGGTCTTTCAGAGAAATAAAGGAAGCAGTGGACTCTTGGGAAAAATACTTTTGCACACAAAATTTTACTTACGATTTTAAAGAGTGCATATAACCCCTAAATATAATTATGGACCATGTAAAAGGGCTTGGATACCTCAGGTTTATAATCCTTTCCTTAAAAGTCATGTCAAAAAAAAGTGCTTGACATTCAGTGGTAGAAAAAGTTCTGTCTACACAAAGGTATACCACTTCTCATCTATGGTTAGTGAAACCCAAGACCAGCTTCAAATTGTTCTTGCTAAACAAACAAACAAACACAAACCCCTTAATTACTATTTGCTGTTTCATGGGCTCTGGCATTTTATATGATAAAAAATGCACCCAAAATTTAAATCTTCTAAAGATAAATATGTAAGGATTAGGCAGACCATTAGCATAAGCAAACATTGGGAATGACTGACTGCAAATTCATTGAGCTTGTTTCTGTTTAGAATGTCTTGACAGAGATCAGGTTTCTTTTGTCAGTAGGCTTCTTTGACAAATATGTTGTGATTTCCTGATTTTCTGGGCCAGTCTTGTTTAGGCAGACATTTAGTTACAGAGATCTCTATGTAAGGTTTGTTATAGTCTATGAGATTTTACTGTAAGCAGAGCTATGCAATTAAGGCATAAAATTGATGGAAAAATTAAGCACAGGATAAGGGCCTCTAAAACATCTATTTAACCTGAAAGCCCCTCTGAGTATTGGTAAGAAACGTGTGATTTGTAATGAAAACAATCTTATCTTAAGTTTTTGCTTGAAGTTGTCCTTCTTGAGTTTGCTGTATAGCATCTTTAAACGTAGTATCTTTATTCTCCACAGTTTTCCTGGCTGGTTTAACAAAGCTAAATTGCAGTAGATACAGTTTGCATACTTGTGAGCTTAAGTACATATCCATATGTGTGATTTAAAATGTGATACAATGATAATTATGTCAGATTTTTGGTAGGCCCAAAGATGTATGTGTGTGTGTGTGTGTGTGTGTGTGTGTGTGTGTGTGTATGCCTATGTGATTTTTTTTTTTCCTCATTAAAACTATTAGTACGCCACTTTGAAAAACAAATACAACCAAAGAGCTTCTTGGTAATAATGGAAATTATAAAGGCCAATAAGTTGTTGTTTTTCAGTGTTTTTAGTCCCTTTCAACTGTAAATGATGCACAATAGCTAGCCTAGAGTTTCAAAAGAGTTTCTCATTTGAAAACTGAGCCATTAGAATACAGTTGCAACAATTTCCTTAATATAAATTATTTACAAATATATTTCAAACATGAATAATAAATATTTTATTTCCAAAGGTAAATGCTACTTATTGTCTTGCCAGTTAAAAAACTGAGGTTGAGTTTAGGAGGTGCTATTGACTGGCTATTTTAAAATGGAGATTAGTCTTTAATTTTATTTATATTATACCTGTATACAACATAATGTCTTGTTTTATAAAAGATAAAATTAGGCTATGATTATTTTTCCTAATATTGGGATTATTATAATTACTATAATTTGCTATTTCTAATGAATTCTGTATTTCTCCAACTTAATCCTGCTGTAATCAGTAAGACATTTTAGTTAACATTTGAGTTGGTTTGTATAGAAATTAGGTGAAATAGAACGATTTTATATTGTTAAGATTGGTGACATTATTAAATGTACTCATTTCTATTGAGAAAACTGAGTTAAAGATACTTACTGTCCTTGTGAGTGACATTACCTTATATATCAATTGGGAATGTTTTATTATGAATTTATAAGAAATTATAAAATATGAAAAATTGGCTTTTTAACATTACTGAAATAATATTCAATTTAACTTTTTATAAATGTAATCTTTCAGGTGGTAATTTTAATTTTCAGATTTAATGTTTTAAAGTTTATCAGTGCTAATGGTATGCAATTTAAATTTTTCAACAAATATCTCTTAATTTCACAATTTAATTCAATTGCATAATTCTCTAAAAAGATAGTTTTGTTCACTTGCATTGCTCTTACTTAAGAGACATTGATTTTAATTAAGAATCTTTTTTTGTTTTTGAAACAGAGTCTTACTCTGTTGCCCAGGCTGGAGTACAATGGTGCGATCTTGGCTCACTGCAACCTCCATCCACCTCCTGAGTTCAAGCAATTCTCTGCCTCAGCCTCCTGGGTAGCTGGGATTGCAGGCGCCTGCCACCATGCCTAGCTAATTTTCGTATTTTTAGTAGAGACACGGTTTCACTGTCTTGGCCAGGCTGGTCTTGAACTCCTGATCTCTTGATCCACCCGTCTCGTCCTGGGCCTCCAAAAGTTCTGGGATTACAGGGTGAGCCACTGTGCCTGGCCAGTTAAGAATCTTTAACAGGCAATTCAGCTACTCTGTGTGGGGAACATTATGCAAAGAGCACTTGATCTTTTACATTTTTTTTTGTACTGCTTTCAAAAAATATCAGGAAATAGAACATGCAAAGGGATAAGAGTTATTTACAGTACATTTAATCTTTAAATTAAATTCATGATTAATCTGAAGCAATATTTAATAAACAGTTGCTATATGTTTCTGCTTTTATTTTTTGCATTGATGAATAATGACTTAATTGTAACTAACAGCTTAGCTTCAGATTCCTCATTTTGAGAGCTGAGTTTTTCGATGTGCTAAATATTTGTCAGTCAGCTTATTGTTAGGGTTATTGCTATTTGTTTACATTGTTTTAATTAAAATTTTTTTCATCAGAATTATAATTTACCAACTTTTTTCCCCCTTAAATTAGGAAGGCTATAAAGGGATTTTATCCTTGTTTTTATAAAAATTTACAGGCTATGATTTTTCCAGTTATTGCCTAACAGATATTGTTTTAACATCAGTGTGTTGCCCTTTAATCCAGTTATGTTTATACATATCTGTTCATCCAGTTATGCTACTCTTGGCACAGTTATGTTCATAAAGCTGTACACAGTATCACAATGTTGAGGACACATAGACTCTTGGCTGATTCATTTGTTTTTGTGTATTTGTTTTTTTGTTTGGGTTTCTCTATCCCCTTTATTGTGAATAATTATTGCTCTCAATGTTCTTGTTTGAACAAACTATTTTCCATTTTACAGTGTGCATCTTTAATGGTTTTGAAGGATTAAATACCAAAGAAACTCTTGTATTATTGTGATTGTAAAGTTATGAGTGAGGGCCAGGTGGATTTTTCTAGGAATAAAGTCTAGGAGCTCAGATTTTTTGTTGTTATTGCTTTTTGCTAGGTGAGAAGCCCTTTTGACTTACTTCCCATCCTTTGGCAAGACTCTCAAATAACTTAAGATAATTTTTTATTTATTGTAAACTAATACCTGAACATCAGTTCCATTTGGTTGTTTTCCATTGAATCAAAATTATTTTGAGTTCGATGGAGGGAAACCTGCATTTTAATGAAAATAGAGTTAGAATAAATATACTAAATTATATTGTATAGATATTCATTTAACCTGATTTTAATTCCTACGTTAATACCATTTTGAAACCTATTTTAATACCCAAAGTGATTTACGATAGCTACAAAAAAGTAAAAATGTAGCCATGTGAAATAAATTTAAAACACATGGAAAAGATCAGTAAGGGAAAATAAGTTTAGAAAATTAGGCTACATATTTAATCACAAATACTACAACACAAAAAAGTGTCATTCATTACAAATGAACAACATCTGTAACATAAAAATAAGCTGGTTGCGTGAGTGCACACTAATTATTCCTGATACCAACACCAAAGGGAAGTTGCTTTTCTGTTATTTGATAGAGAAGATCAGCAGCAGCAGCAGAAGCAGAGTGATCCATATAATATGAGAATCATCATCACCATGCTCCATGTAGGAAACACCCTAATGTGGTAATGTTAAAGGACAATACAATAAGAGGAATTGTAAGGACAGTGAGGGGAGGGGTACTGTCTAGAAATATAGTGTGTTCCTGGTGCATGGTTGTTTGATGGTGTGAATTAATTCGTAGTTTTGCTTTAGAAAATATAATTTGATTTAACACATAGCCCTCACAAAGACTCTGTATATACTGTTGCTTTGTGTTAAACATTTCAAAAATATTGTACGGCACTATCTTCAAGGATATACTCTCTAAAGTATACTTGTGAGTAGTCCATTAAACTAGTGATTGTGAAGTCAGGTATTTAAACAGCTAGGCAAGCTGGGAATTGGATTCTCATGCACCTGTGACAAAGCCAAGAAACCAATGTTGAAAAATTTTGGTCTAGGTCAGTGAGGCTTCCTTATTTTTTAAAGTAACAGTTCTAACATGAAGATATTTTTAAATAATTATATTGGAAATATAGATTTAGAACTATTTATTCACTCAAATATTTAGGGACTCTGGAAGATAATTCCTTTCTTGAGTCAGTAAGTTAATTTTTGACCAACATTAACTTAGTTTGCCTTTTAATAAAAAAATGTGTACAAAATCTATATGTATTTGTTGATATTGCTTCCTTATCCTCATTTCTTTTTGTGGTTTATCTTATTAAATTGTTTACTTCTGTCAAATGGAGTTGGAGTACAGTTGAAAGAACGTGATTCATGACTTTATAAAGCTTGACCACTTTTGCATGGAGTCAGAGAGTTAGAACAGTGACTATAGTGTTTTGCAACCTCATTTCCTATGGCTATAATTTTGGAGGTTTATTAATATGGCTACCTAGAAGTTTTCTCAAAAACAGTGCTGAGGCATAAAGTAAAATGTTCTCCAAACTTCTGTGCCTGGTGATTTTCTATTGCCAGTTAAAGAATTTCCAACTTAAAAATAAAGTCCTATATCTGTAAATTATTGGTTTGTATAGCTGAAATAAAAACAAAGACAAACAAACCAAAAAAATGAATAGAATAAATAGAAAAGAAAGGCAAAAACAAACTATTTATAGTCACTTGAGGGATCTCTGGTGTCAAAACATGTTTATATTACCTACTATTTGCTAGAGTATAAACTTTTCTGCTTTTTTGTGGATTGATTATCTATTTTTAAGTAAGAAATATCAGTGCTATATAAGCACTTCTGTTTTGTTCTGTATAGCCTTAAAATCCATCTATATTTTTATTTTACTATTCTCATTTATATCACTAAAAGCGTGTATCCATCTTTACTTTTTTTTTTCTCTTTAGGATATAGAGACAGGTAAAAATTGAGTTACCATTCAGAATATTATTTCAACTTAATGCTTTTTGCTAGTGTTTCCTGTGTCTGGATAAGGACTAACCTTTTCCTTTATCAAAGATATTTGTTTGTAGAGTTTGTTCTTGTAATGTCTCTGCTGTGAACTTGCCCAGCACAACAATTTCTTAAACCTATGGTTAACATCCAGTCCCCAAACAATGAAAACAAATAAACCCCAATTTTTTCCACAGGGTTTCCTGGCTGGTTATTCCGAGACTTTGCACATGACAACCTGTTCTCCCACGTGAATGGAATACTCAGTGTCAATGTGGAAGCCTGGTCAGTTGGAAAGTTGCAGTGAAATATTTCCCTCTGCTGTACAGCACTTCCCAAATTACTATTTATGAAGAGTCATTGTATTGAAAAAACAAGTATCCCTAAGATTGACAATTTTATGATTTGTTATCCAGGTTACCTTACTATTCTATATTTAGACTCTGGGGAGAAATTTCTCAGTTATTAGGCCTCAGGTCATATTTGCACATGAAATTTATTATTTTCCAAACTATTATATGTGGAAAGCATTTTGCCTATTATCAATGACCTTGGGGACTTTTCTTCCGATACATTTTCATTGTCATTTAATACAGATAACACAGTATGGTCTAGATTTCTTGAAGACCATGATCACATCTTTATTGTATAATTCTAAGCACAAAGTTGTGTGTGCATGCATGTGTGTGTATGTGTTTGTGTGTTTGTTGTTCAAGCTTTCTGGAATTTTAATTTATAAAATTTCTCTAAGGCCTTATAGCACCAGGCCAATGTAAATGTAAGAAAAAAAATGGCATTGAGTATCATGGCATTTTCGGAATGTTTCTGGACTCCAAAGCTTCATGTGGTCTCAAAAATCTAAATGTATATAAATGTACGTAATTTTTAAAACTAGGAAGAATTAATCAGATGACTGATATTTACTATCTCAAATTTATTTTAATTTCTCAATATCTATTACCCTTTTCCAAGCCCAAGCCGACAAAGGTTTCTTTGTTTTCTCAAAGCCACGTTAACTATGGTGACCCTATTTCGGGTTTTAACTTATAATAGTTATTTTCTTAATACCATCAATGCTGTTATTGTTTAGATAGTTTTTTTAAGGAATATAAACTAAAGAATCACACAAAGTTAGGAAGCTTATAACCTATTAGAAAATAAATATTATTTACAACTAATGTCTACTAAATAATTTTTAAGGTATAGTACAAGCTGACTTCAAGGAAACATTTTTAGGGATTTCTTAAATAATCTGGCCATTTAATAATTTTTATAAACAACAGGACTTAAGCATTTCTCTAAGCCTGTTTCAAGAATATTTTGCAAAGATTAGAGATATTAAGTATATTTTGGTTACAATCACTAATCAGCTGTAAATTTGATCTCTAACACCATTATTTCATATTCCTCATCTTAAGTATGTAAGGAGACATTAAGTTCTATTTCTAAACTCCTTTACAATTCACCATACTGACATATCTCAGTTAATCCTCATGAAATGTTTGTGAGGAAAGGCACTATTCTCATTTTGCAGAAGAAAAAAAGCTAAATAGAGATGAGAAGATTACACCTAATATGGCAGATTTAGGATTAGTCACAAGTCTCCAACTCTGAGTACAAGGTTCTTTTTACTGCATAATCGCTGATTTTATAAGTGTTATGTGAATATGATTATTAGCATATAATAATTTTGATGCAGAAATTCAAATACAATGAAGTTTTGTGATTACTCAAGATTTCAAATAAACTGCTGGGTAGAAAAGTATCTTTTTCTTAATTTGTGCATGTTATTAGAATTGTCAGAAATGCTTATAATTAAAAATACAAAAATTTTTAGCATATGTTTTTATACTCTGACAATGTGCATTTCTGTGGTGTTCTGTAGTTATAAAGTAGTTCATCCACATGATCTCATTGTACCCTCAGAAGAAAGAGGGAATTTTATGAGAGTTATCTGCTGAGTTGAATGACTGAGCTCATGTTTCAGCCAGAAATTTTGATTCTGGGTTCCATATAACTGCTTCGTAGAGTTGTGTCATTGTGGTGTTTGCATCCCAAAGATTTGTTCCCAAATTGAACAACAATGCATACAACCAGAAGAAGCATTGCCTCTATCAAATGTTAATGAAGTTTCCCTTTCTTGGACCAGTTACTGAGTTTCCTTGCCTGTGTCCTAAAATTTTAAAACATAAAGATGGCACCACAGGGCTTCAAGTAAATATTTAATCACTCTGGGGTAGTTCAACTCTGGAGATTTTATTGAGTATTAATAATTTCTGAATAAAAACATCTATGTCACACCAATCACTTAATAAATAATTGATACATTTATATGAATCAACTTAATAATACTTCAGTTTACTTGAAATTTGAAAGTTACATATCAGGGAGAAAGACACAGGGATGTTCTTGGTTTTAGAATGGAAGCATAGTGCACTTATGAACAAAGGGGAACTTAAAAAGGGAAATGTTTTTCTTTTTTAAAAAACCGCTTTATTGGCTGGGTGCAATGGCTCACACCCGTAATCCCAGCGCTTTGGGAGACCAACGCAGGCTGATCACGAGGTCAGGAGTTTGAGACCAGCCTGGCCAGCATGGTGAATCCCTGTCTCTACTAATAATACGAAGATTAGCCAGGCATGGTGGTACATACACGCCTGTAGTTCCAGCTGCTTGGGATGCTGAGGCAAGAGACTCAATTGAGCCCGCAAGGCAGAGTTGCAGTGAGCCAAGATTGTGCCACTGCACTCCAGTTAGGGCAACAGAGTGAGACTGAGTCTCAAAAACAAAACAAAACAAAATACTTTATTCAGATATATTTGACATATAAAAAGCTGTGCATATTTATTGTATACAACTTAATGTGTTTGCAGAAAAGTATACACTCCTTGTTTCCCCATTCCCCATCTGCTAGCAACCACCACTCTATTCTCTGTTTCCATGAGTTTGACTATTTTAGATTCCTCATGTAAGTAGTAATATGTAGTATCTGTCCTTATCTGGCTTATCTCATTTAGCATAATGTTCTCAAGTTTCATCCATATTGTCAAAAACGGCAGGATTTTCTTTTTCAAGGTTGAGAAATACTGTGGTGTGTGTGTGTGTGTATATATATATATATATACCACATATTCTTTATGGACTTTGTTTCCACCTCTTGGCTATAGTGAATAGTGCTTCTGGATGACTCCTCAGACGAAGGGGAGCTGTTTAAGAAGCAGGAAGACTTCGAACACAAGTACAATTTCCGTTTTGAGGAGCCGGACTCGGCATGGGTCAAGACCTACCCACGCAGCATTGCGTCCTCCGTGCGCCGTAAGGATGAGCGCAGGAAGGAGAAGAGGGAAGAGACTCGGGAGCGCAAGAAGAGGGAGAAAGCAAAGAAGCAGGAAGAGCTCAAGCAGCTGAAGAACCAGGAGAGAAAGGAGATTCCGGCCAAGCTGGAGAAGCTGAGGAAAGTCACGGGCAATGAGATGCTGGGGCTCGAGGAGAGGGACCTTGAGGACGACTTCGACCCAGCCCAGCATGACCAGCTCATGGAGAAGTGCTTCGGGGACGAGTACTACAGGGCGGTGGAGGAAGAGAAGCCGCAATTTGAGGAAGAGGAAGGGCTTGAAGATGACTGGAACTGGGACATGTGGGATGGGTCTGAGCAGGATGGAGACTGGAGCCAGCGGGAGCTGCATTGTGAGGACCCCAACTTCAACATGGATGCCGACTACGACCCCAGCCAGCCGAGGAAGAAAAAGCACAAGGCCCCCTTGGCTTGGGCAAGAAGAAGCGCAAGTCACCCTTCACTGCAGCCGTGGGGCAGGAGAAGCCCGTGTTCGAACCTGGGGACAAGACATTTGAGGAGTACTTGGATGAGTATTACCGGCTGGACTACGAGGACATCATCAACGACCTGCCCTGTCGCTTCAAGTACCGCACGTGGTGCCCTGCAACTTTGGCCTCAGCACTGAGGAGATCCTCGCTGCTGACGATAAGGAGCTCAACCGGTGGTGCTCTCTGAAGAAGACCTGCATGTACAGGTCGGAGCAGGAGGAGCTTCGGGACAAGCGGGCATACAGCCAGAAGGCCCAGAACTCATGGAAAAAGCAGCAGATCTTCAAGTCACTCTGCCGGAAAGAGACAGAGACGCCCAGGGAAGCCACAGAGAAGCCACAGAGAGATGAAGCCAGCCCACAGAAGCAGCTGCCAGCGCTTGATGGGGCTGGTGTGAAGCAGCCCCAGCCAGAGAGTCTCCCAGCACAGGAAGAGGAGGCCCCTGTGTGACCCCCAGAGAAGCTAGCCCTGCAGAGGCGGAGGAGGGCCAAGAAGGCACGGCTGCTGGGCCCCACTGTGATGCTTGGTGGACGCGAGTTCAGCCGCCAGAGACTGCAGGCCCTTGGCCTCAGGCCCTTGGCCTCAATCCCAGACGGCTGCACTTCCACCAGCTGCGCCTGAAGCGGAGGAAACAGCAGGGGCCCAAGAGCAGCTCCTGAGCCCAGGGAGCAGGCAGGGGTCTTTGGCTCCTCCCCTCCAGTCAAGCCCTGCACAGGTTTCGCACCCACAAGTACTATCTGCTATAGAGAACCTCACATCTATGGCCAGGCACGCAGCTAACGCCTATAATCCCGGCACTTTAGGAGACCAAGGTGAAAGGATCACTTGAGCCCAGGAATTCGAGACAAGCCTGGGCAACATATGGAGACTCCATCTCTACAAAATGGGGGCACGTACCTGTAGTCCTAGCTACTCAAGAGGCTGGGCAAGGAGGATCACTTGAGGCCAGCAGTTTGAGGCTGCAGTGAGCTGTATGATTGCACCACTGCATTCCAGCCTGGGCAACAAAGCAAGACCCTGTCTCTTAAAGAAGCACGTGTAGCTGCGGGTAAGGAAGTTATCTCTCTCCTCAAGATACTTCCCAGACCTTACATCCCCTCGGAATGCTGCGCCCAGCCATAGCCATGATCTAGTCACACAGCTTTATTGGCCCACAGCAGCCAGTTTCCCTATGGTGGCTTTGGGATAGGGAGGGCCTGGGCGTCCAGTGCAAACTAAAGAAAAAAAAAATGGGAATGCAGACATATATTTGAGATTGTGATCTTTCCTTTGGATGAGAAGTGGTATTGCTAGATCATATGGTAGTTCTATTTTAAAATTTTTGAGGAACATCTATACTGTTTTCCATAATGACTGTACTGATTACATCCCCATCAGCCATGTAGAAAGGTTCCAAAATTTCTCCACATTCTCATCAACACTGATTTCTTTTAAAATTATTATAATAGGCCATCCTAACAGGTATGAGGTGCTATCTCATTGTGGTTTTGATTTTTGTTTCTCTTATGTTGAATATCTTTAGTGGTAAACATGGCTGCCATCCAAAATAAAATTTCTAATATGCATTTAGAAAACAACAGGACTAATGAACTCCTAATGACTAGAGGTGATATGCAACTCTCCCAAGGAGTTATACCTTTTTTTTTTTTTTTGTCCTAGAACCAAAGCCAGAAATTGAATTTTAAATTACTTAAAATTGTTAAAGAAGTTCTTGCTCAACACCGATGATCTGGAGAGGCCTCTAGCCTACCTTAGGCCTTGAGCTCAAGGGACACAAATCTGTATTACCTAATTTTATGCAATGTTTGCCTTCAGATATGTTTAGGGAGTAAATATTGGCCTGGATTTAGAATAAAATTAAAAAGTATTTGAGTACCAATTTTTCACTATATTAATAATTGCAAAAGATAATTTACAAGTTTTGTAACAGTACACATAAATTTATTTCTAAAATACACTTTAATATTTCATAGATTGTATGATTAATGATTAAATTTGACAGGTGTATCTTCCTATTTTATTGTAATGCCTAGATAATAAGCCCTGTTAAATAATGTGTGTCTCTTATCTCTGACTGCTAGTTAGGTGAAATTAGACTCACTAGGCCTTTGCTATATAGAAAATTATTGCTGATTTATTCCAAAGTGAGATCCTCTAGTATACATAATTTAGGGGAAGTGGAAGCACATTTTCCCTTTGTGGGCATGGGACCATCTTAAAAAGACTTCTAAAATATGAAGAAACATTTCAAAGTGGTGTTTTCAGTATATTAATCCAGAGTTAAGAGTTTATCTAAGCTCTTAGACTTTGGATTTTAACTCTTATCTATGAGAAGACTCTTTCCCAAATGAATATCCCTGTAAAATCTTACAATGTTTATATTTTTAATCACAATGTAACTAAAACAATATTTAACTCATGTATGGTAACTATGGTACATGTCTATGTGTCAATATTTTGTCTCAACTTAAAAACCTATTCTTATAACTCAGTTGGCTTTTTGTGTATGCAATCCATAAAAACATTCAATAAACATATTTTGTTCAGTGTTTCATTTAGTTCCCACTCACATCCTGGTATAGAGGACTCAAAAAACTAAAAGAAAAAAATACTTTAAGAGGTTCAGGAAATACCTGGGAAGGCTAATTCTTCTTATTTTTGGTCTGTGATATTTACATTTTTTTGAATGAAAATCTAGTAATATATAGGAAGAACAATCTCTTTTTTAAGGTGACAATGCATGTATGTATTTAGAATTGTTATTACATTGCTGTGAGTTGCTGTGAGCCAATCTTAGAATTGATTTGAATTCCGTCTTTTTTCATTATTCATATAATGGTATTAGAAATATGCTGCATATTACTTCTAGAGATAGTCAAGAAGTTCAAATTTTGTAACACTTCAAGGCTTTGGGGAGATAAGCTTTCCTTTTACTACCTAAACATTAGGTACACATTCCACCTGGGCAAGTAGAGATGTCAGGTAAATTGTGAAATAGATATTTAACATATGAAATTAGAGGAATGGTTTTCTTATATATATATATATATATATATATATATATATATTTTTTTTTTTTGAGACGGAGTTTCGCTCTTGTTACCCAGGCTGGAGTGCAATGGCGCGATCTCGGCTCACCGCAACCTCCGCCTCCTGGGTTCAGGCAATTCTCCTGCCTCAGCCTCCTGAGTAGCTGGGATTACAGGCACGTGCCACCATGCCCAGCTAATTTTTAGTATTTTTAGTAGAGACGGGGTTTCACCATGTTGACCAGGATGGTCTCGATCTCTCGACCTCGTGATCCACCCGCCTCGGCCTCCCAAAGTGCTGGGATTACAAGCTTGAGCCACCGCGCCCGGCCGGTTTTCTTATATTTTTAACATACACATGCTCAATCATGCATCTGTATTATTTAGAAGGGATTTTTGTTTAATTGTCATTGGCTGATCATATTGAAATCCATTGTGCTTTAACACTAGACATCATAAGATACACAAGTTTAAATTATAGATATAGGGATACACGTTTATGCTTTGTAACATACTGTAATTATAATGACTTGGGTTTGGAAAGTACTAGTATTCTTTACAGAAAACTCGTGTAATTTAGCTGACTTTTATTTCTGCATTGTTGATTGCATGTTTATTAAGTTTAAAAACCTTTTTCACAAGAGATAGTATAAAAGTTAATTTTAAAATTCTTCACAAAAAATAATGCCCAAAATTATAACACCTGATTGAACTTGGCTAGTTATGAACTTGAGATATTTCTGTAGACACAGGCAGCTAACATATTTCCTGATTCTAAATTAATGGTAGGAGTGACTTAGTTCCTTGGAAGTTTTATTGACTATTAGAACCAATGTGGTTTGTATTGATTTCACAAGCAAATACCATGAATTTATCATTTTGCAGCTATGCCATCTGGCAGCCAATATCTTTAATCAACTATTACAAAAATAATCAAGGAAAATGTTTTTTATTAATGAAATACTGCATTCTGGATATTTTAGGAGGATGTTTTGTTGAGTGTTGCTTATTCCGTTAATAATAGTGAAATATGAGTTATAAAGACAACTTAAGACTGCTTAGAAGTTCAGTAATATCTTTCAAACTTAGTAATTACAGGGATAGAAGAAAAAAATACAGTTTACAACTACATATTTAGATTTTAGATTTTATTTTTTCTGAGTCTTTAAGTAAAACTTATATTTTAATGGGTGATGATGAAATTAGTGGTAAGAAAACTATTAGAAACCATTCAGAATATGAAGGAAGTATAATTGTATACAAAAATAAACAAATACTGTATGTTAAAATAGTGAATGTGTTTTTTACATTTACATTTGTTAGCAATACTTAGTAGATAGCTACAAAACTATGTATGACCAAAGTTGGAAAAAAACAGTATTTGTTTAACCTGCAATATCTGTGGCCTCTATTTTATTACAGGATAATATTAGAGTGCTGGCTGCACACTGGAATCATCTAGCAAACTATGTTCATCCAGTACCAAACCAATTAAATTAGATTCTCCATTCAACATCATTATTCTACAAAGCTTATATATCAAAGAATAGCACTGCTTGATAGCACTGTTTTCATAATAAAGTGTGTTGACTATCACCATTGAATCGTACTTCAAAACAGCAGCTTTTGGTTCTTTGCCTATAAGGAACAGTTTTGCAGATTGAATATTCACCATATGACATATATATATATATATATTTATATATATATATATTCACCGTATGACATATATATTTATATATATATTCACCGTATGACATATATATTTATATATTCACCGTATGACATATATATTTATATATATATATTCACCATATGACATATATATATTTATATATATATTCACCATATGACATATATATATATTTATATATATATATATTCACCATATGACATATATATATGTCATATGCTAGTTCAACTCCATGTTTCACTCAGATTTATAATATTAATAGATATACTTTATAATATTAATAGATATGATAATATTAGTGAAACATGGGGTTGAACCACCTTATGAGAAATTGGGGTATGAGCCTGAGAAGAATACCAAGAAGTAGTTTTTAGGACCTAAGTCAAGTTATTGAGGGATACAATGAACTTTTGTTTTCTTTAAGTGTTTAAAGTGGGGTGAATTTTTGTCTTTTTTTTTTTTTTAACTTTAAAGACTTCTTAAAGTAGCTATCAATGTAATGATAGGTTTTTCTTTTTGGGGGAAATAAAATTCTCTTTCTCTGCAAATATATCTGTGGTTCTATTGATTTATTACAAAATTTCAAAATGAATGAGCTTTCAGGAAATCATTAGGCCTCTTTACTAAGTATATGAAATTTGAGGATATTGTTTTACAAATTGCAACATTTGTATTAGTAGTAATTTCACCTTTATTAACATAAATAGTTTTTCTTTCAGAACAAACAGTGTTATAATACTAAAGAGAGAACTACTTTGAGAATGGTCATACGAACTTTTAGAAACAATAAATATAAAGGAGAAAAAAATGTTCTTTTCTCACTACCTAATATTCTATTAACTGAGGTAGCCCAGTAGAAGTTTAGAGATCTTTCTTTTTTGGCATCAAACCATGTACACATTTTTAAAGTATATGATTTGGAGAGAAATATGGAATCTACATGAAGTAAGTTTTAACAGAATATAGTTTTTGCTAATGCAATTTCTAATATTAACCCCTGCATAGAATATGCTACTGTAATCTGCATGAATATTTGAAGAATATTTATTGTAGTACCTGTATAAATAACATTTGCCTTCAACCCTTCTAAGGTATATACAAGGAAAAGGGAAGCAGTTCATAAGAAATTGAAGTGTATGGATTTTTTATGCCTGAATATTTTAAACATTATTAAAATTTATTTAACGTGGAATTTGTTTATAGTGCCTATATCTGCAATGTCTATCATCTATATACAATTCTTTATGTACGATCTTTACGGGCATCAAGCATATTTTGCCAACAGTCAGATAGCTCATTATTAGCTAGCAAGCTTACTCACTTTATGTTTTACTCTTTCAAGATCTATGTAGAGAAAAATTTAATTGAGTTAATCTGATGTTTAAAATATAAAAGGGAATTATTCCCCTGCTTTTCCTAATATCTCTTCTCATGTAGGTTACCCACTTTTTCTCCAGCTTTTCATCCTATACAAATACTGAAAGCACTGATACTTTCCCTTAAAGTTTTTCAGTTTTTCTCAGATGCTTTCTTTGGCATTATATTGAGCCAAGAGATCAAAAATAAAGGTTCATAAATACATATTTACAAAGTTAGAACTTTTGAGTTCTCTGTCATTTGTAGCCAGTCTTTTGGAAGAAGTTATCTTTGATATTTATTTACTCATCACTATGTTCTAAAAAATGTATGTTATATGTTTTGGTTGATGAGGGAAGATAAATATCAGATAATAATTTTGAAAGATATGATACAGTTCAGAAAGTATAAAGGGAGACACTATATTAGTGTCTACCTGATTTCATTGAATAAAATTTTAGCCAGCATCAGTAGGTAGCAAGCTGTGGCTGAATACAGACAATCCTTTAAGGATAAGAGGAGCAGAATAACCTGGGTTTTTTTCTGTACATTTATATGTGTTTTCTGAGTGATTTATGAGAGAAAAAGGTAGTCTTTCATTGTAGGAAGTGTAGGAATGTAGCATACATTCATTCCAGTGATTCAAGTCACAATCTTTGCAACATAGGTGTACATCATTCTGCAATATACACATTCAAGTTTGTAATATTTATAACCCTTTATAAATTGAAGAAGTAAAGCTTAAAGTGATACACTCTTCTCTTCAATACCATTATACTTTTTATTATTTTTCTATTGCACAGGTGATTTGGATTATTACTGGTTGGATCCTGCCACGTGGCACAGCCGGGAGACATCACCTATTAGTTCGGTAAGTTTTCTGGGAAGAGTATTTGGAGTTTAGGGAATATGTGTGCTGTTCATTGTCCTTTGTCTGATACATGATAGATAGTAGTCTTGTTCTGTTCTATTATTCATTTGGTAAGGGCAAATATTGATTTCATTTAAGATAATATAATTTTGAAGAAAAAAGCAGTTATTACTGAATAATTATAACAAATTTTTAATTGATTAAAAACAATTATTAGATAATGACTAAGGTTGAGATGTTTGGTTATGGATATTGACATTAACAATTTAACATTCAGAATCAGTTTTCTTTATATAAGCAGGTATATTTTTAAATTTCAGTCAATTCCATTTAGAACCATTTAAAAATGTATATTTATTTGCTAACTATTTTTAGCAAATTTCTGCTACAAATGAAATATACTTTTAAATGAAAATTCATATATGCCAAAGATGAAGTTTACTGAAATGATTTCCCCTACAGTGTCTTTTAACTGAAGAAATTGCATCATGCCATAGTCAATAATTTGTGGCTGTTAGAAAGAAAGCAAGTTGTTTACTTTTGAAAAATTTAATAGGCCTTTTTTTGAACAGTTTTAAGTTTACAGAAAAATTGAGTGGAAAGTACAGAATTCCCACATACTTCCTCACTCCACCCCTTCCTCTGCCTGTTTCCCTTGTTATTAACATCTTGCATTAGTGTGGTCCATTTATTACAACTGATGAGCCAATATTGATGTATTATTATTGACTAAAGTTTATAGTGTACATTAGGGTTCATTCTTTGTGTTATGTGTCCAATTATACAGAATAGTTTCACTGCTCTAAAAATCCTGGCACCATTTATTCACCCCTCCCTCCTTTCTTCCCTGCTGAGTCCCTGACAGCCACTGATATTTTTACTGTCTCTATAAGTTTTCCTTTTCCAGAATGTCATGTGGCTAGAATTATAGCCTGTTCAGATTTGCTTCTTTCACTTAGAAGTATGCATTTAAAGTTCTTCCCTGTCTTTTTGTGGCTTGATAATGCATTGGGTTTTTTTCAACCATTGAATATTATTATTATCTGGATATGCCCAGTTTATTTTTCAATTTCTTAGGATTTTAAAGTATTTTTAGGTTGACATTATAAATATTTTTCAATAATGATTTCTAAGTTACTCTGCCAGTTTGTTCCTATTTTCTTTTTTATATTATTTTTAATTGATACATAATAATTGTGCATATTTATGCAGTACATAGTGATGTTTCAGTACATGTATAGTGATCAGATCAGCATAATTTGCATGTCCATCATCTCAAATATTTATCATTTTTTGTATTGGGAGCATTCAGTATTCTTGTTCTAGCTTTTGGAAACTATATATTATTAACTGTAGTCATCCTGTAGTGCTATAGAACACCAGAAATTATTCCTCCTATATAGCTGTAATTGTATATTCTTTAACAAATCTCTCCCTATCCTTCCCTTTGCCCTACCTTCCCAGCCTCTGTTACCTTCTGTTTCACTTTGTGCTACTATGAGATCAACATTTTTTTAGCTTCCACATGTGAGTGAGAAAATGCAGTGTTTAACTTTCTGTTCCTGGCATGTTTTACTTAACATAATGTTCTGCAGTTCCATCCATGTTGCCTCTAATGGCAGGACTTCATTCTTTTTATAACTGAATGCATCTCATTCTGTATATATTACTTTTTAAACTTCATTCCTATTTTAACAGCATCCTGTAACGTGGCAACCATCTAAAGAGGGGGACCGATTAATTGGACGTGTTATTCTTAACAAGAGAACAACCATGCCCAAAGAATCAGGTGCATTGCTGGGTCTGAAAGTAAGTATGCTGGTTTAAAATGTTTCTTGAAGGGTGAATTACAGTATGGCCTGCATTCATCAAAGTTTCTGGCAATGATTTTTAAATGTCATTTTAATATTTTATATAATTTTATTAACATAGCATATAGAAGTGTTAGGAAAATTAAATAAAATTGGGGGAAACTAATGTATTTTTTTCTGAATATAAAGTTCAGGATGATTTTTTGCATTAAAAAGATTTAAGTGGAAAGTAGCATAGATAATGTGGACTTTTATTGTATCTTGAGCAGAGCATAAACATCATTAAAGGGATCACTTTCTTATTACAATAGTTTTATAAGAAATTTTTTAGTTAATGTACTTAGTAGTGCTTACTGATTATTACCATTAATTACTCCTGCTATGAAATAATTCTGATCACCTCCACTAATCAGTATGCCGCTAAGAATTGTGGTGAATCTCAACTTTTTGATGATATTCTCTTCATTTTAAATTACGTATATTTGAGTCTCTGCATTGGAAGAAATTAAACATAGATTTTTACATATTCTGTAATAATACTCAGACTTTGATAGTCTTATGGGCAGAGATACATATTTCAGACGAGATGGTCAGTTGCAGAGATGCATTTAGGCTATTGAGCTTTGGACAACAGTAAATTGCTTCCCAAAAGTGCCATTTTCTTGGCTCATATCTATAGTCTTTATGGTCATAGACCTACATTTTACTACAGATACACAATGGAATATTATCTTTATGTAGAAATAGTTCAAATTGTACACATGAATTTGGATGATAAAGAAAAATGAACCTTAATGTACACAGTATCAAACATTTGCTGTTTGAGACTAAGTAGGAAAGACCTGGCACCTGTCTTCTAAGTATATGCATTATTTATGGTGCCCTTTTATTGTTAAGTCACTTCAAGACAGGGCTGTTTAATCTTTTGGTTTCCCTGAGCAACACTGGAAGAAGAAAAATTGTCTTGGGCGACACATAAAGTACATCAACACTAACAATAGCTAATAAGCTAATCAAAAAAACAAAAACAAAAAACCTCATAATGTTTTGAGGAAGTTTACAAATTTGCAATGGACCGAATTCAAAACCATCCTGGGCCACTTGTGGCCCACTGACTGCACGTTGTTCAAGCTTGCTTTTAAGAAGTCAGTACAGCCTGGTGCACTGGCTCATGCCTTTAATCTCAACACTTTGGGAGGCAAAGGTGAGAGGATCACTTGAGTCCAGGAGTTTGGGACCAGCCTGATCAACATAGCAAGACTTCTCTACAAAATTAAAATTTAAAAATTAGCTGACTGTAGTGTCTGCACACGTCTGTAGTCGCAGCTGTGGGAGTTCAGTCAGGATGGTGGGAGAGATTGTAAAATTATAATAGTCCAAACCTTCTCCCAGCTACTTGGGAGCCTGAGGCAGAAGCATCACAGGAGCCTGGGAGTTCAAGACTGTAGTCATCCATTATCGTGTCTCAAAAAAATTTGAGACAAGTGAGGCCTTGTCTCAAAAAAATTTTTTTTAAATAGAAACTCAGCACCTAAAATGAAAGAAAGAAATCAGTACATAAACTTCCTTAGGACACATAGTCATCTCAAATATGAGATGTTTTATTGTCAAAATTGTTCTTCCATCAACTTTAATAAAAAATGTAGGCCAAGCACTTGTGGCTGACACCTGTAATCCCAACACTTTGGGAGGCCAAGGCAGGAGGACTGCTTGAGCCCAGGAGTTCGAGATCAGCCTGGTCAACAATAGCAAGACCTTGTCTCTACAAATAATTTTAAAAATTAAATGGGCATGGTCATGTATGCCTGTGGTCTAGGCTACTTGGTAGGCTGAAGTTGAAGGATCACTAGAACCTGGAAGGTCAAGGCTGCAGTGAGCCATGATCACACCACTGCACTACAGCCTGGGTGACAGAGTAAGATCCTATCTCAAAAAAAAAAAATGTGTTTCACTTCATTAATGTTTCTATATGCAATTTCAAGTATATCAAAAAAGAATGTAGAATTAATTCCTCAAACTAATAATGTTTTATGTTTTAGTATGAATCTTGAAAATTTATAAATTTGTAATTATCCAGGTTGTTGGAGGAAAAATGACTGACTTAGGACGACTTGGTGCTTTCATCACCAAAGTAAAGAAGGGTAGCCTAGCAGATGTAGTTGGACACCTAAGAGCAGGTAAAGTTTCTTTTTTTAACATTAAAAGTGTGTTCTCCATGCATGAACGTGAATTGGTGGTTTTCAATTTGGGGCTAGTTTTATACATACATGCACATGTATTTATAAGTGTGTATGTATGTATATATAGATATATATCAGATAAGTCACTAAATTTTGATGCATGAATAGAGATTTTTTTTCTGATATCCATTTTTACCAATTGCAGTAATAAGTAACTATACATCAGCAGCAATCTGGAGAGTAAGGGTAGGAATCTTCTTTATTTATATAAAAATAAATAGATGTAAAATATAGACGAGTTACTCATTTCTGTAGATGGCTTCATAATATTGTTACATGACTTGAAATCTAAAACAATTATTTTTGTGAAAAATTTTTCATATCACACTTAATTATTTAGTTTATATTTTAAGCTATAATAATTACCAAAATTTTTTTGAGTGGTCCTCAAACACTTATTCAGGACCAGTGTATTTTATAAATCATAATCACATTTCTTATATGGATTATAATAAAATATTAGTTAATTTTAAAGTGACATATATTGTACTCATGCAGATATGCTACCTGTTGGTATTTAGAAATTTATTTTTGTTGCCTATGACCTGAACATGACACAATGAAATTACTTAACATATGTAAATGTACCCTATATTAAATAGTAACAAATTTTAAAAGCTATTTTTGGTAAATTGTTTAATTTTTATTTTTGTTAAAATCCCATTAAAATATTTGATTTTACTGCACAGTTTAGTAGAAATCTTTTGATTAGATGATTGTTTATGCATTTGCCAAACAACTATGAAGAAAACAGAGTTGTCTAAGCTATAGAATTAAAGATTAATAACCCATTACACAAAGAAAGAATACATTATCAGGTGATACTCTTAACTTTTAAATCTTAAGATTGTAATTCTTGTAAACTTTGGAAAAATATTCTAGAACTCTTAAAGACTTTTCAGTGTATTTATTTACCAGGATATCAGTTCAAAATCCTTTTGGGTTTTTTTTTTTTTTTTTTTTTTTTGACAAGTACTTGCTATGAAGGTGTTATATAGGAAGAAAACTCTAATCAGAGGTTTTTCTCCACCTGCTATACAACTTTGAATATGTGTAGAGATATATTACCCTATTAATTCTTATGAAGGGCCAGTTATGATTCAGTAGGAAAATAACTCAATCAGGGGTGACTATGTCAATAAACTGAGAGTGTGTTTGTCTAATAACTAAAAAATAAGCCTGAGAAAATCTGAGAATCCCTTGTTGGCTAATGTAAGATAACTTTACAGAAGCCTGAGTTTGCAGACCACATTATAAGCATTATATACACATTATAAACACATTATTATGTTTTAATATAAAGTTACTAAGGAAGGAAAAGAAGGAGGGTGTTCTGTATAAAATATCTGTTAGTGATTCATTTATTTAACACGCTTATGAACCAAGAGCCTGAGAAACTTAAATCTGAAATGTTAAAATCTCAACTTAAATACTATAAAACAGACAGATGTACTTTTCACTTTGAGCGATTTATGTATTTGAAGAAAGTAAAGTTATTTTGCAGATTCAATTGTATATCCTATTTGATTTACATATAATTTAGGAACTGACTAAGTATGTGCATATGTTTGTTTATATGGTGCATATAAATGTCCTTACTCTATAAAACTACAGTGGAATTTAAAAAAATCCAAATGTCTTTCATTCAACATTTGCAATCTTGCTTTAATCTTGTAATATCTTTATCCAGTCCTGCCCCCCCTTCAAGTCTATGCACTGTACTGCTACTTGATGTAACCATCTAAAACACAAAAATGACACTGACACTCCTTAATATTAAGATCCTTCAGTGTTTCCTAGTTATCATTTGTTCAAGTAAATGCTCTGTGTCCTTGTCCTCTGCTAACACTTTCAGCTGTCCAGGATATTGGGCCACTTGTAGGTTCCTGTCAGGGTGTTTCCCACCTAGAAGACGTGATCAATGCCTCTTGTCTACTTAGTTTTCTACTCCTCCTGTTGAAGGCCTTTCCATCCTTCACAATTCATCTGATGTTGCCTTAATTCTAAAGTGGTTCCTAATACCTGACCTGGAGCAATAATTAATTATTACATCCCCTGGTACCACTTGACTCTATTTCTGGTCCTCAAATGAACTTCTATCACTGCATATAAAATATATTATTAAAGTTATTTGTTTCTGTGTCATTTCTTCATGACCAAATTTAAAGCCAGAGAAAATGTCATTTTCATCTTTGTACTCTCATTGTCTACATCCCTGCTAGAAGAGATTATCCATACATAAATAAATAATTTTTTAAAATCCATCCTGGTTTAGGAATTATTAATCTGTAAATGAATAAACATATATATTAAGTTAATTTGATACTAAAAGTTATGCTTCCAGGTTGCTGCTTATAAAGAGGAGAGTTTTATAATGCAGTGCTTTTGCAAACTTCTGGTTGCAAATCACTACTAAGTAGTAAAATCAATTTAATGGTTTGCATCTACCATTTAAAAAAATTGAGGTAGAACATAATAGAAAACTCAGGGTAAGTATTGTTTTATAAAATAGTTTTAGTATATATGTATATCTGTGTGTGTGTATATATATATACACATACACACACACACACACACATAAACACACACACACACATATACATATTCATATTATATGTATACAGAACCATGATGTAAAGTTTGTTTTTTTCTTGGTCAAAAAATTTTGAAAACAATATATCACAAATTGGTAAATATTATTTTTCTTTTTTTTACAGTGAAGTATATTCATTGCCTATTTGAAAAGCTTTTCTAGGTAACTGCTTAGGACAGTGTATTAGAAGTCATTTAAGAATTGGTGGCCAGGCATGGTGTCTCACGCCTTGTAATCTCAACACTTTGAGAGACTCTGGCAGGTAGATCACCTGAGTTCAGGAGTTCAAGACCAGCCTGGCCAACATGCTGAAACCCCGTCTCTACTAAAAATGCAAAAGATTGGCCAGGCATGGTGGCAGTGCGTGTAATTCCAGCTACTCAGGAAGTGGTGGCAGGAGAATTGCTTGAACCCAAGAGGTGGAGGTTGCAGTGAGCCAAGGTTGCGCTACTGCACTCCAGCCTGGGCAACAAGAGCGAAACTCCATCTCCAAAAAAAAAAAACAAAACAAAACGAACAAAAAAAAACAATTGGTCATTACCAGATTACCATAGTATTTTACCAAACCTAGGCAGCATAATGTACTTTTTGCATATTTACTTTTTACTCTTTGGTGAGCAAACAACTAGAGAAAATCATTTCTTTAAAGTAATACTAGCGAAGTGATTTTTCCTACTTTTATTTTTTAAAAAATTACAGCTAAACATTGAAAATATTTTATGCTTATACCTGGCTTTAAAATGTATACTGATGATACTGATCCAGTATTTTAACACAAACTTACTTTCCTCCTAAAATGTTCTAGACACTGAGAACAACAAAGAAACAAAATAAGCATGAGCGTCAACAAATAAAGACACCTCAGTGCATCATTGAGGGATATTTCAGCTGAGACTACCATTTTGAATTGAAGGGTCTAAGGCAGAGAACCATTTGGTACCTACAACTTCTTAAATATTTATGAAAATAATTTTTTCACTTGACCTATGGTGCAAAAACCCTAATTAAAATAACAACTATAAGTTATTAGACTTGTTTTTTTTAATGCAACATCTTATAACTTCCCTTGATTAATCTTAGAATATTTAACAAACTACTACATACTGTATTAATGTTTTGTTATTTTAAAATGTTTTCTACTTGTACTTTAATGTTCACAATATAGATTATATATAGTACATATGTGTTTTGAACATCTGGAAGTGGGTTAACTGTCATGCAACAGTTTTACATCTGCTTGCTTTGTAATTTTGCCATAGCTACCTGCGTTAACTAATGGGTGTGAATTCAAATCCTTTCATGCATTTTTATTCTGTTATGCATCTGGTGAAGACAATGAAGCATGACTTATAATTGGGAAATTCATGCTAACAAATATTAATTGTTCTTTCTTCCAAAAATAAAACAGGATTTATGTACAGTTTAATAAGAATCTGTCACAAAGAGAACCGCCTACATTTATTATATGGAGGGCATGCTGCTAATTATTATTTTTTAATGTTTTCAAATAGGCTGTGCTAATTCCATCCCATAGCATGAGATTATTTTTATATTATTTCTGGTATATCTCAAAAGATAAAGATAGTTTTGTATTGTACTGTTTCCAGTCACCAGTAATATTCTGGGGGAAAAAAAGAAAAACAAAAGGAAAGAAAAAGTGTTTAGCAGAACCAATTAGCAGACATTATATGGCAATCAATTTGCTTTTGAAAGCAGAGCCTAGACAATTAAACTATTTGTATATGTTTTGCATTTCTTTGTTAAAAAAGAGAAAAGATAAGAAAAATAAACAGAATATATAAGGTAAAAAAATACCCTTTTTTTTAAATTCAAGGGGATGAAGTTCTAGAATGGAATGGTAAACCCCTGCCGGGAGCTACAAATGAAGAAGTTTACAACATTATTTTAGAATCAAAATCAGAACCTCAAGTTGAAATTATTGTTTCAAGGCCTATTGGGTAAGGCTAAAAAAACTTACTTCTTAAGTTTAGTAAATTACATGTATTGGTAGGGTTTTAAAAAGAATTTTATACATTCATACAGTACATGTTAACATGGATAGTTTTTTCATCAATTATGGGCATACATTTTAAATTTTTAAAAATTTCTTAGTTTTTTAACAGAATACTGAACTTACTTCACTACATTTTAGAAGCTTCACACATTAACAATTGTAATATCAAAAAAATCAGTATGTACTTTTTGCAAGTGAAATATAAAGTAAAATATATTATTTTAATGACAGATATATTTAAGTAATTCAAATTTAATAAGTAGTATTTCCTTTAAGGAGGCTCTGACAAACTTTTTCTGATATTTAAAATATTAGTGATTTCATGTGCCTACATTATTTTTATTATTCTACTAAGAATATTTTTTCTGTATCTTTACCCATGAGTAGTTTCAACTTTTATTTAAAATCAAGCAAGAAATATTAAATATTTTAATATTTTAATTGGTCATAATTATATTTTTAAAACCTCAATTTTGAGCACAATTTAATTATCTACAGCCAGTGGGATGTATTCTATATACGTATGTAGACTTACCCATATTGTTAGCTTTTTCTGGCAAACCCACATGATCCAAAATACTCATTTTGCCAGTGTATAATTTTTTAAAGGCATTTTGAACTTTTTCACTATACTTGGCTTAATGTTTGAATGTATTCTTGGAAATGATTCTTTTTTTCCCTATTCTCCAAGATATAATACAGCCATTACTTTCAGGCTTTTTGTGTTGAAAAAGTGCTAAGCTTTAATTTGTATTGGCCTCATGAATATATGTCAATGCAAAACATACAAGAAGATGTAATTATCATAATTCTCAAAGAACGATAATGTATGATCATCTATCTGTATGATCATCATCAAATAATATTAATATATAAAACTCTAAAATAAAGGCAAGCTTTTAACCAATTTTAAGTGGTGATTATTAGGAGTGAACATTGAAGACATTTGTAAAAGTGTTGTACATTTCCATATAGATTTTTAAAATAACAATATTACAATTTGTGCTAGTTTTACATGACATATGTTCTAGTGCTGAGGTAAATATGAGACTGGAAAAGAGGTAAGTAAATTGGAAAATGAATCAAAAGTATGAAAGATAAAGTTTAGAATCAAGTATTGTGCACTTGCCAAATACTTTCAAATATACAGTGGTTTAAAAGTAGTCAGCTAAAACAGAATTGATACATGGTTAAAAAAGTAACAGACAATTAAAGTAGACTGGAATAACATTATTTTTACTTTTGTATGAAAATTACTGAAGAAGTAATCGTCTGCACAGCCAAACCCTTAACTATTATAGATTATAAAATTAAAAAGAACATGGAATACAAAAATTATAATTTATAGATTATAGAATTCAAAGGACATGGAATACAAAGATTATAATTGAATCAAAATCAAAGCTGATATCAACTTTCTAGTGACTATGTTATTAGAATCCTAGAAAAATAATTTTAGCTACATTTTTTTAAGACAGGGTCTTCCTTTGTCACCCAGGCTGGAGAGTTACGTTTTAATAATAATATTTAATGTAGTTCTGTTTAGCAACTACAATTAAAGGAAAAAGAAAATATTCGTAACTTAGTGACACAATTATTTCAGGAATCATTCTGAATAGAACTTAAAAGCACGTTGATCGATTCACACTAAGAGAGATCAGCCATCTTGAGATATTGACTGTTTTTGTGAATCCACCAAATACAATATCCTTGACCTTTATGCTTATAATTGTTATTAAAACTACTCTACTACCTAACTGGTAAGTAGAACTAACTAAGAAGGCTTGTATAAACATCCAGTGGAAATTTATGCCTGAAAATATTAGTGAAGCAATTAACATAAATAAATTTTAATTATACGTCACTTAAACATCTTTTCAACAACTTTCCCACCATTCTTTTTTTACAGGCACGTAAATTCCAAAGTTTGTACCTGGCTTTAGAGTTTCAAATTCTGATTTCATAATGGACGATGAGGCTGATTTTTAAAGAAGTCATACTATCTAAAAATTGATTGTTCTGGATTTTTTATAATTTACTTTTATTTCCTTGGATTAATTTAAAAGAAAGGAGCAGAATATGTAGTATTTTGTGTGTTTTAGGTATTGTAAATTAGTTTCTTAATTATAAATTCATCCAAATAATTTATTTTATGTAAATGTATAGACATACAAAAATATGTAATAAAATGCATTTTATAAAATACACCGCATAGGCCAGATTGTCATTTATAAGAAGTATAAATTATGTGTTTATGAGAATTATTTTTCACAAAATAGTCAAAATAAGAGCTCTGAAGAACAGTCAAACAGGGAAAACTTTTTGTTTTCATTCCCCCCAAAGTGAAAAGAAACTTAAAGTTAGGTCATAAGGTAAGTGGTTAGAAATTCTTAAAACTTTTGCTGATAATTTTGTTGGGACTAGCTAACTCCAGTCTGCTTTAATATGTCATGTTAATGCTGGCACATTGTTAATCTCCTTAAATTGGTATTAAAACATCTTTGGAAAATGAGAAGTAAAGTAGTCCTATGCAGTATACTATCTAAACCAAGGTAATCTAGGGTTTTTAAGGTCATAGTGGGTAATGGATTAAGTTGAGATTATAGTACATATATTTCTTCAGAGTAATTTGTCAGTGTGTCAGAAATGGGTGGTCTCACAAGTCACTTTCTAACCATGTAGTGAGTAGCCATATATTTAGCTAACTTCGGTATAGAGATACAAATCTCTATAAAGAGTATATATGTGTATATGTATTATATATTCACATATATAAAATAATTTGGCTTTTTTGTTGCAAGCTTGAACCATTTTTACTTTCCAAAGCAACTCATCCTTTTCATTTAACTTTGCCCATGATATTCACCATATCATTTTATTATTGAAATATTCCCATCCCTTTCACTCAGTAAACTCTTTCAGATGTGTTTGTAAAGCATATTACTGATTTGTAAAATTTGTGTCATTTTGATTTCTTAGAATTGAAGGAAAATATTACCTTTAACATTTTTTTATTTCCAAAACCTGCTGTTTTGGTAGTAAAAATATTGTGGTGATTTTAACCACAATATTAGTCTGATTGTCATGTTAAAGTGTTTTGCTCTTAAATATATAAAAACTTATTTTTATTACAGTTTTTTTGTGTATGTGGTGTTTGACATTCATGCACATTAGTAGTTGCCTTAATAGTAACTTCTATTCATTTCCACACCTTTAAAGACCCAAGAGGATTTTTCACATCATATAAAATGGGCTGTGGTTGCCTCAGGCAGGGTCATTTAGCTAATGGGATTTTCACCATACCCTGTTTCTTTTAGTGACATTCCCCGGATTCCTGAGAGCTCCCATCCTCCGCTGGAGTCCAGTGAGTATAAGATTTCTCTGATATTGTCAAAGTATTGAACGAATTGAAAGTAAAAATTTATCCCTTTCTTTAGTTTTTGATATAATGAATTGGGGTTACTATACTAAAAACACCTCTATTGGTACTAGATGTTAGCAATGATGGCAATAACTGGAACTCCAAAGAAATTCTACTTTAAGATTTTTCTTCCTCTACTTTTTTAGGTGGTTATAAATAATCTTTACTGGCAATACTCTTTAGCATCGTAACAGTCAGGACTCTTACAGAGCTTAATTAATACACCAGGAATAGTTATATTAACATAAACATTTACTGTGATACTGGATTATTCAGTTTGATTGATAAGCAGCTCAGTCTTAAGAGCAGCCTCTTGAATGAACTAGGCACTTTAACAAATAATTGTGATACCGAATGACAAAGTGTGTGGATTGATTTTAGAAGTGAATGGGTGGAGCAAGCTTCACTAGACATAATTCATAATGGATTGTGAAACCAGAGGGTTGAAAGAATTATATATATGGGAATTAAAGTCATTTCTGTATAAGAGAAGATGATACTGTATGAAATAAAATATAGACAAATATGTTTTCAATGACAATGCAGAAGTGACCCAAGTATTTACTTTGCAATGGATGGGAGTTAAGTTAATATTTGGGCTTGATTCCCCAGGTGTTCTTACAGAACCCAGGTTATAGAAATAGAAAATAAAAGGTGATTTGGGGGAAACCAGTGATAGTGATTTGAAGGAAGAAGAAAATATGAAAGTAAGATAAACAAAGAAACAGATACTAGGTTATCGTATAAAATGCATACCCTCATGTTCCGTTAGAGGTGGACCCAGATTTGGCTTTGAGTTTTCTGGTGACCACTACAAAAAGGGAAGTGGGACTAACTCTGGGAAAAGACACATAGCAACAATTTTTATAGAGCTGATTTTTTTTCTTTCTATAGAAAGTGATTTATTTAGAGAGAGAAAAAGGAGAAGGAGAAACAGCTAAGTCTCACACTGAGTGAGAGAATCCAGAAAGATGGAATCCGGGAGAGAAGAGCACCTTCCACACTGAGTAGAAGGGAATAGAGAGAAAGGTGGAGTTTCAGAGGGGAAGACAGGCTTCCATGAGAGATTGTGGAAGGCGACCCCAGAGGGGAAATCCAGGAGAGAGAAAGATGGCTTCCACGAAGGGAGTGTTCCTGGAAGCGGACCTAAACATGGAGTCCCTAAAGCTGATTTTTATCACTAAAAGTTTTTGGAGGGCACAAAATGGTGAACATGAGAATTAATTTGTAGGTACAGAAAAAAAATGTGTGGATTGCACATACTCAGGCAATGCTTTGTAAATAGTATTTATCAGTGAAGCCTTTGGTAAGTTTAAATGGGGTTGAGTTCAAGGTTATACTTGTTGGATCAATAGCATTCTATAAACACTCTATATTGCTCTATGTGTCAGGGTATATTTGAACAGTGAAGAACTCCACCAAGTGCCCGAGAGGAGAGCCAGCCTCCTCTATGTGAAGTTGAAGCAAATCACTAGTTGTGAATTACTTGAAGCAGCGTTTTCAGAGGTTTAAGATACTCATTTGTAAGAACAAAACTAAGATGGTGTATCTGGTTTTAAAACAATGAGGAAATCTAGGTTTAAATGTGACTCATAAATTATATTATGTATACATTTATTTTAATTTCCAGTAAGGACAGTTTATAATGGATGATCCATTAGCCAAGATAATTAGTGTTAACAGACACTATCTTCCTTATCTCTGAAGCAGACCTTTACCCATACGTGAAGTTATACAAGAACCTGTGCAATACATGCGCTCCAGAAATGTAGATCATTTCTTTCCAGTTGAAATAAGCACACTGCTTTGTTATATCATTTTAAATATTTTTTAATTAAAGACAAAATTTATCCCATTAAAAGTAGGTTCTGTTATCAGTGGTAGTAATTATGGTTTTATGCGAATAAGAGATGCATTTAGCATTTTATTCAGAATATTTCCTACACTTACAAATATAATTTACATTTTTTTTCTTATTTTAGGTTCAAGTTCCTTTGAATCTCAGAAGATGGAAAGGCCTTCCATTTCTGTTATTTCTCCTACAAGTCCTGGAGCTCTAAAAGATGCCCCACAAGTCTTACCAGGGCAACTTTCTGTATGTATTTTTTGTACATGTTGGAGACTGTTAGTATTTCCACACACTGTCTGTCTTTAAATATGTCCGCCTTTCCTTGAAGCCTGCAATAAATACATGGTCATTTAAGACCACAAATCTACTTCATTAGTTTTTCATGCATTTTTTATTATTTCTTTATTCACATATTTATTCGGAAATACTTACTGAGTGGTTGCAGTATGCCAGATACTCTAAACATTAATTGATGAATGGTAATATAAGTAAATATAAAGAATCCATATTTTTGGTATGCTATGTAAAAGTAAAAGTTTCTAAGGTAAATGATTGTTTACACATACTATTAGGAGTTCATGCCCCATTTATAGAACAATGTTATAAGCCTAGAGCCTGAGGAGCCTAAATTTGGAATATTCTTTTTAACGTCTTAAGGCGTTTGGCAAAACTCTTTATTGCCACTGAAAGCTCTCTGAAAAAGCTACCATTTTCTCACTATTGCCTTATTATGTGGTCTGGGGAAACCTGGAGTGGAGAAACTATGGTTAAGTATATAATGAAGAGCCATATCTGTGTAGATTATGATAGAAAATGAGATGTTGATATTATAATTTAAGGACTTCAGACTATTTGTTTCAGATTGTTCTACAAATAATGACCTTTTGCTCCTCTAATAATGTATGGTTTTCTGTGGTCTGCCTTTGTGCTTTTCTCTTGGTTTTAATGAGACAGCTTCTATATATGTGTGTGTATGTATATATATATATATATATATATATATATATATATATATATATGCTTATTGCTATTTCAAGAGCTTTTATGGCTTTAACTTTTATTTTTAATGTATTGAATATCTTTGTAATACCCTTTGGATTTATTTTATCTGCCCTGCCGTCTTTTTCTTCTGTGTATGTATAAATCTCACATATTCTCCACATATTTTAAAAAAGGATAGGAAACGCATTTTGATTCTGTGAAAACCACATCTTAGGTATTAATTGGGAGTCAGAGAGATGGATTTACACAGATCCAGGTTTGAATTCTTAATCTGTTCCCTACCATGAAAAACTAATCATGTTAAATTAGTTTATTTTGCTGTAATGACTCTCAAATATGTTCTAACCTATGCCCATTAACAGAATATGCTTACTCAAACATAAAATGAAAAGTACCTTCTAAATTAAAGGAAAAAACTAAATTAAGGGAAGTTAACATTGTTAAAATGTCATCACCACTGCCAGTGCAGATACTGTACTGACTACTAAAATTCTGATTCTTGTGAGTTTGACCACAGGTTAGTATGTTACTTCCCCATTATTCTTTGGTCTACTATCCTGAAATCTTGGTTAATAGAAATATCATTTGGCTTTCTCATAGTTTGAAGATATCACTTGTATATTGTATCCTTTGTTTTTTCTTCCTTCTTTCATGAAAATTAACCTGTAATAGGTTAATTATAAAAATTAAATGAGGCTGGGTACAGTGGTTCACTCCTGTAATCCCGCACTTTAAGAGGCTGAGGAGTTCAAGACCAGCCTCGGCAACATAACAAGTCCCTCGTCTCTACAAAAAAACAAAATTAAAACAAAAATTGCCAGACATGATGGTGCACACCTGTAGTTCCAGCTCCTTGGACCCAGGAGTTTGAGCCCGCAGTAAACTATGATCATGCCACTTCATTCCAGTCTGTGACAGAGTGAGACCATGTCTCTGAAAAACAAAAAATAAATTAAAAAATGAGTGAGAAAAAATACCAGGAAATACTTAGCAGTGCCTGTATAAAATAGGCCCATAGTAAATATATATTATGATTTCTTCCATTTCTTTGTATGTCTTATTTCTAATATCCAAACTCATTTTTTTTAATTTTAACTATCTAAGATACCAGAAAAAGCATTTAGCTACATTATAGTCATTTTGACACATATAATCCTCAAACTCTTATCTTTAACATCAAGAACAAGAATAATGATTTTATATCTCTGTCTTCCCTTATTTTTTGGAAAAATTATTATTGGTTTATATGTATACTCTTATGTATAAAATGATACACGTATAAAATGATACATCAGCATATACATCAACTTCAGTATACGGAAGGCCTGCTAGTTGTAAGTTATATTTCAAGTACTCAAAGAGAAAAGTAAATTCTGTGTGTTTATGCTTTCAAATTGGTGTGCTTTTTAGAAATAGTATCTGTAATTGCCTTATATTGTAATTCAAAATTTCCTTCTTTAAATATAACTTTAATTATGTATTATGTAAAGTTGTAATGCCTCATGATTTTTACAAATAATGATTCTTTTTTCCATTGATCTTAGGTGAAGCTGTGGTATGATAAAGTGGGACACCAGCTGATTGTAAATGTTCTGCAAGCAACGGATCTACCTGCTAGAGTAGATGGGCGTCCTCGAAATCCCTATGTAAAAATGTATTTTCTTCCAGATAGAAGGTAAGGAATAATTTTAGAAAAAAAAATCTTAAAATCTATACTAATAGAAAAGGTAGTTAATTCTTTCTGAGAAGATAAAAGTATATTACCTCTGAAAAAAGAAATTCCTCAAGCCTTGTATTGGAAATAGTTGAAAATAATCTGCCAATTAAAAAAAACCGATTACCTTGTTTATAGATAATAGTTTTTGATAGTGACACATTATTTAGAGTGTACCTTTGTATATGTCCCTATAATCACAACTACTGCTTTTATTGTAATCGAAGTTAGAATATTATTAAATTCTATTATCATTTTATAGACTTTCAGTGAGTTATAAATTTAAAATAATATAAATACCAATGACAGTTTTACATATGACTACAGTAGATGGCAGCATATACTTCCTTTTGCTTTTTCATTTACAAAACATACTTATTTTTCAGTGATAAAAGTAAAAGGAGGACCAAAACAGTAAAGAAAATACTAGAACCAAAATGGAATCAAACTTTTGTCTATTCACATGTACATCGTAGAGATTTTAGAGAACGAATGTTAGAAATAACTGTGTGGGATCAACCAAGAGTACAAGAAGAAGAAAGTGAATTTCTTGGAGAGGTATATTTTAAAAACTAAAGTTAAATAGTTAATAAAGTTTTGTGTTATTTATTATGATAGCTATTACATTACGTTTTGATAATGGTACTTGATTTAATTTGAGAATTACCCTCTCAGATCCTCATAGAATTGGAGACAGCGCTTTTAGATGATGAACCACATTGGTATAAACTTCAGACACATGATGAGTCTTCACTACCTCTGCCTCAGCCATCACCTTTCATGCCAAGGCGACATGTTCATGGAGAAAGCTCTAGCAAAAAGCTGCAAAGTAGGTTAAGGTCTTTTTAGTTACCACATAGTAATTATGCTATAATGATCTGATTAGTGATTAATAATTAAAGATTTTTTCAAATGTTTTATTAAAGATCAAAATATTGGAAAATTGTTCATCTTTATGAAGAAACTTGGCAAAACTATTTCTACATTTTCGCAATGAAAATAATATAGGCAGCAAAGCAGGCTAATTCCAGAGCTGAAAGCTGAAGACCTCTGAATTAAAATTATTGCACAGAGCCAATTGAGCTGCTGATTATTGAATGATGGAAAAATTTCTATCATCATTGGTGGTTTGCTACATGCGATGTCTTAATAACTTTATAGTTTGTGGATTTTTTTTTTCAGAGACACAGTCTTGCTCTGTTGTCCAAGCTGAAATGCAGTGGCAAAATCTTGGCTCACTGCATCCTCCAACTCCTGGGTTTAAGCAGTTCTACTGCCTCAGCCCAGAGTAGCTAGGGATTACAGGTGCATGCCACCAGGCTCGGCTAATATATTTTTGTATTTTTAGTAGAGATGAGGTTTCACCATGTTGGCCAGCCTGGTCTTGAACTCCTGACCTCGTGATCTATCCACCTCAACCTCCCAAAGTGCTGGGATTACAGGTGTGAGCCACCATGCCCAGCCAATTTATATTTTAATAGTTCTTGTAAGAATATTGTTTAAAATGTTAGAAGGTACGTTTATTGTTGTTCATCTAATGATTGGGAAAAGCTTTTTTTGTGCTTATTCAGTAATTTTTGAGTCATAACTACATTTCTCAGTTAAAAACTGAAAGAAGCCTCATTTTGGTAATCTGAAACTAAATTATTTTTCTCACATAATTAAATATTTCATGTTCATGCTTTCCTGATCAGAAATTTATTTCCTCAAAGGTAATGTTTAATGCAGTATAATGACTAATTTGGGAAGCTAAACATAAATATTTTATAAAGGGCTTTGATTTTTTTCAATAACGTAGGCTGAATATAGCTCCAGCCAAGAAACGTCTCTGAAACTTTCCACTCAGCCCTATCCTTTCTGAACTGTAGAGGAAGACACTTAATTGTGTAGAAAACAATGTACTATATATACTGTGCTACAGGCTTTTAGTATAATATTTTAGTTAAGAAATTAATCTGAATATTTTGTTCTATAAAGTCCGCTTGTTTTTGTATGTCCTCAGTGTAGTAAGGGGAAAATACTGATAAAATATTATCCTTCAAAAACAAACATTTTTTAAAAAAATTAGCTCAGTGTTTACTTTGTATTATTTTTCACAAGTTTTCAGTAGTAAAGCAATTCACTTTTTTAAAAAAATTGACGATGTCCTTTACGTTTCATAAACCAACCAGACACAGAGGTATCTGTTTGTCTTACTGTTGTGCAGGATCTCAGCGAATCAGTGATAGTGACATCTCAGATTTTGAGGTTGATGATGGTATTGGAGTAGTTCCTCCAGGTGCGTAGCTGAAGAGCATGGCCCTGCTTCACTGTGCTGCTTTGCTTGTTTTCTTTGTCAGTTTCTAGACTTCTTTAGGATACTAAACTGAAAATTTATAGTACGGAGAAATCAATATTACATTATTCCATGGTGACTTACATTTCAAATTCTTAAGAAAGTTTTAAATGTACTAATCTCTACTAATTAGCATTCCCACTTATTTTATTCAGGTTCTTCAATAAAAACATGGCTAACTAGGTAAAACAAATTATTATTTCACAATGCTCTGAGCATAAGTGAAAATACGAATTTTATTTTGAAAAGATGGGTTATTAAATAAAAATTCCATTATTATGTGTTTTATGTTATATTTCTGTGATTTTCCTTCCACCATTTCTGAAAATAATGTAGCCTTCCATGGAATGTACTGAGAAAGGTGCATGGCGGAGTGTAAAATTGCATGTGGCATAGCTGTAAGCTTTTGTGATGTGTTCCTCACTGATTATACCTAGAATGTGTGTATATGTTTTAAAATAATAATATATGAGAAAGATTAAGTATTCATTTGAAGTCAACATCTTTTTGTCATTGTGTAAGTTAGTAAAATTTTTGTGTTGTTTTTTGATTTAAATGTTTCTCATCTGACTTTTGTCAGAAAAGTGTGTAAAATCAAGTAGTAAAGATTTACTTTCTTGGCACTAATTCTACACTTTAAAAAAATTTACTAATGAGAGGAGAAGTAAATATCCAAATAAGAAATTAAGGAGAGTCTTAAAATGTATAAATGTGAATTTTAAAGACAGTTTTTAAAGACAGTACTCACATATGTGCCCTTCATATACGTAATTCCTCAGATGAAAGCCCTTAGTTTGAGGGCAATGGTTTTGCTCAAATGGATAGATTCCACAGTACTAACTTCTCAGTTTGGAGAGTTGCATACAATTTTAGTCAAACTGGGAGAAAATTATGGAGAGTTTTTGAAAATCAGGTTTCTTTTGTTCCCTATAATTCAGAGAAAATACAGTATTTAATCACTGTGTGAAAGTAGAAAATCTGTTAAGACAATAAATAAAGTGCTGTGAAAATCTATATACTTATGTATTAACCTTTAATGTCAATGTATTGATGAGAGATTTAGATAATACTGGAGAAAATTTTATTTTTGCTGTCTGTTTTTATTTCTTAGAAGGCCATAATAACATACATTTTCAACAAAAAGGTTCACACCAAGTATAGTTAACTTTGTAGTTACAGCCTTATTGTTATTTAAAGCATATTAGTTTGTCATGAAATGGAAAGAGTAAAGTGATTATATATTTAAATTCATTAGGCATATTCAAATAGGAATTAGATTATTCCTGGTAGAAAAATTATCACCTCTAACAAGAATCTTGACTAATAATCAGTCTCAATTGTTGTTATTACCAATTTATCTAAACAGAATTTACTTCTGTGAGTGGTTCCCAAATTTTATTCACCTGGAATTTCATATTTTTTGTTATGAGACAGGACAGTGAATGATGAATAATACATAGCCAATTAAATAAATGCTTACTCAAATGATGAGTTTCTTCCTCTTTCTCTGAGAGAGCAACATGGATAATGACTTGTGAGAAGTCAAAGTGAGTTATGGAATCCTCTAGAGATGGGATTAGTGCTTGAGTACCACCGAGGAGCACTGAATTCTAAATACCCTCCATACTGAAATATACCACGTCCTTCGAAGTGTTTGCAAACATGCATAATCTCTATTATCTTACAGAAGCAGTCTTTAAATTGTCATTTCAAATAATATTATTTTTATTTAACATTTAAAATATAATGAGTCAAACTTTTAATAGAATATGACTAGTAGCTTATAAAACCTGGAAGTAATATATTGTTTCAAAGATCTCTTCATAAATTAAAGATCATGTTAGTCATTAATTTTTCAGATAATCTCTTCATTGATATCTTGTGATTATGTGGTAGTATCTGTATGGCAAATATAGCTAGTAACAGAGTAATATACAATACATTTTAAATGAGGAGGAGAGATGAGTCAGTATGATAAGGGCAAGAAGCTAAAATAAAGTGAGGTGATAAGTTAACACAGTGCATTACATGTACTTTTAGATATTGGTTACAATTTTGCTTCTACATTTTCTAGCATCCAATATGAAGAGAAAATTTGTTTTGATATGGAAGTCATCTTCTATATATGTTTAATATACTCAGGGAAGTTCCTGGTTGTATATTCTCTAAAGAAGCTCAAAAGCTCTATACAAAATGTTCTGCCACAGCCAAAACCTAAATTTCCTAATATCTTGGCTTTTCCGGAACATGGAATTATCTGTTTTTGTTTGATGTGTTTACTATATTTTTCCAGTTAGGGAAATATAGCAAGTTTTCACCTGTTGAGACCACCAGGGCTACATTTTTTTAACTTTGTAGTTACAGCCTTATTGTTATTTAAAGTAAATAACCTTAGCTGGTTAAGAAGAATAAAAATAACCATAGACAGAATGCCCTCATCTGAGGTGAGGAATCTAGCAACTTCAATCAGAAAACAGGAAAAAAGAATCTCTAACTCTCAGCCAATTAAACATTGGGATTGCCATAAAATAGTTTGATCCCAGCCCAGCAGGGTGGTTCAGACCTCTAATCTCAGCCACTCAGGAGGCTGAGGCAGGAGAACCCATCACACCATTGCACTCCAGCCTGGGTAACAGAGCGAGAATCCATCTCAAACAAACAAACAAAAAAACATAGTTTTATCCCACTCATGGTTCTGAAGATAGAAGGCATGTTGTCAACAATAAATTAAACATAATGTGAAGAAAATCAAATTATGGTAAAACGCAAAGAACTTTAAATGCACATTTATTTGAGAACATTCACTGTAGAGTCAACTGTTAAAACTTTGAATATTATGGTATGTGGTTATATTCAAAATGACTTTGAGTCACCAAAATAGTATGCATTGCCTTGAGTATATTTTCTCTTTATAAATTCAGAGCTTTGTAAGTTACATTAAAAGTTTCAAGATGGCACTTGTTTCCTTAAAGTTCCTTCTTAATAGAGTAAAAGAGACATTAATTTTTATATAAAGACAAAGAATCTAAGAAACAAATTAATTATACACCTTTAACAGTAAGATGCCAAAATTCTCTAAGATTTATTCTGTAATAATTAATTATAGGAAATCTATTTATGTACCTTGAGTACACGTTGAAATCTTGAAATAGAGCTCATAAGTCAATACTGGCCTTCCATAAATATTGTGTAATTGATACCAAATAATGTTTAAGTAATTCAGACTATGGGTTAACTGTCTTTAAAAACAGTCACCATTTTTTTTAAATGAGTGATATTAATAGTATATTCACTACATATTAACTTAGTTTGTCTCTTTCTTGCCTATTATAATTTCTAGTCTTAAACTTACAATATAATATTGCAACTGAACAACAGACTTTTTTACGCTAAACTTAATAGATGATATTTTGATGTTAAAAATTAAAGTATTTGAAATTATAAATTACACCATTTATGGTTATTAAACTTATATTCTTACAGAGTGACAAAATGGTTGTATTTCCTTGGTCTGAATATTGTCAAAGTACACTTAATGAAGTGTTTAAAGACCTTTAAACTTAGGCATAAGATCATGAATTCACAGTAAATAAACTACTAGGGAATATTAGTCTGCCTTTAGTAATGATGTTTTATAACATATTTTTAAGATAATGTAAGAGTTATCAAGTAAAAAATGAACAACAGTTTTAGCTTCCTAGTTAAATTTAATGTATTTATGGTTTATGTATGTTTTATGTAGTTGTAAATATAATTTTTTTCTTTGGCCACATAATTTTTTATTTTCCTTATGATAATAAAAAACAGTAACCCTTGTGAAAAAATTTTAAACTCTAAACTGTTATTTTGGTTTTGAAATTACTGTTTTATCTGAACCAAATCAGAGACAACATAAACCTTTTATTTGAAGGAAGAGTGGCTATTATCATTTATTTTAAAATGCAATATTTTAACTATATTAATTATGATAATTAAAATAATTACAGAGTAGTTTCAGATGTGTAAGACAGAGTTGATATTTGGTTCTTTGGAAGGGTTCATTTTCTCTGCACTATTGTGATAGTCATCTTCAGTCATATACTACATTTGAAAATTGTGGTATTATTTGTGGTTTGCAAAATTCACAATCAGTATAATGGTGAAGATTTGCTACTCTTCTTTGTTAATTAAAACTGGAATATTTGTTTTCTTATTAAGAGGACATCTGCAATCCAGCTAAAATAATGTATCTTCTAGAATAAAAATTGAAAGGAAGAATTTATTTAAATTTAAAGAGACACCAAATTTCCAAGCATTGACTTGTATATCAACTATAGTTTTCTGTCAGGTGCTTCATTTGTGTTACTAAGTCAGGAACTCATTCAGCATTTAAATTAAAACAGTATCCCAGCTCATCATAATGTCTGAGGCATCAACTGTCATCTTCATATTGGTATCTTTATGGTACCTTTGAGTCAAACTGTAACCTGTTTCAATGCATGTGTATGTTATACTCTGTGTAGGTATACTTAATATTTTTGAAGATAACACTGTTAATATTGATTGCATGACATTTATTATTCATAGGTCAGTGGCTGCTTTAATATAATTTTATATTTCTATGTTAATGTTTGCATTATAGAAGAATGCTGACTAAATTTTTTCTGTCTGTACTCTTGACAGTAGGCTATAGGTCTAGTGCTAGAGAAAGTAAATCTACAACATTAACAGTGCCAGAACAGCAAAGAACAACTCATCACCGCTCACGTTCAGTATCTCCTCATCGCGGCAATGATCAGGGAAGGCCGCGTTCACGTTTACCAAATGTGCCATTACAGAGGTAGGCTTTGAAATGGGCTCAGTGTCCCCGACAGTACATTTTTATTATAGTGCAGTGTAAATTGCTGCAAGACTAACTGAAATGAAAAAATAGTTTGGTCAAATTATTTTTTTTTTTGAAATTGTTTCTAGGCAAAATGCTTTTTTAAATTATTTATCTAACCTATGCGACAGTCTATTGTTTAATCTGAAGAAATTCCCCAAGAAGTAGAAGTTGTTTATGTCCCAGTAATAGTTTTTGAATAATTGTCTTGTATTCTGTTTGCTAGTTTTCTTCCTTGTTAGAAAAAAATTGTAACAAATCAGAATTGTGGAGAGAAGCGTCTTAAGAGGATAAGGTCAAGAGACAGAATGGACTTTTAAGAGATTTAGGATTGTCCTTGGAAATATTTTAAATGCTTGGAAACATAAATAAAACTTATAATGTAGTGCTCTACTTCATTTTACTCTGATATTCATTCCTGAAATTGTAATTAATTACACAGATGAAAATTGCTTTTTGATAGAAGTGTGAAAGAAGTTTGGAGAAATGCAGCCACAGGCAAAAAGCTCATAAAAAATTAATACTCTTAACTCATTGGTAAAATAGGTTTAGTTATGATGCAAACACTTTTCAGTGTTTATTTGCATATTACTGTCAGTTCCTTCGCTTTAGTCTGTCTGCCTGTTTGGGAAGATGATACACATAAGGATTTTGTAATTATTTTAGGAGTTTAGATGAAATTCATCCAATAAGAAGGTCGCGTTCTCCAACCAGACACCATGATGCCTCCCGAAGTCCAGTTGATCATAGAGCCAGAGATGTGGATAGTCAGTATTTATCAGAACAAGACAGGTATTTGTCAAATTATGATCTCAATGTTATGGATTTTTTGTTATGTTTTAATATATACAGATATTGTGGCATAGCACATTACAGAATAAAAGTATCATTCAAAAATGAACTTCTCTCAAGCAACAACTGTTAAGATATTCTAATGAAGTGCAATTCTAGGAAATATTTGGCTAATATTGTTATAATTATGCAATTTCTTTTACAAAATCAGAATTTATGCTTAGCTTTAAAGGTACAGCTTGTTGATTTAGATATTGGCCTAAATTATAGAAGGGAGACTGCATAAGCAATTTTCAAATATTTTATTTTTTGTGGGTCACAATATTTGAGGTATTAAGTAATCATAAAAATTATGTTATTTATATAAATAAAAACGTTGTGGATACATGTCATTTGGAAGACAGTTAATTGCAGAGTTTCCATGATAACTTCAATAATAATGTTTCTGTTATATGCCTCTTTTCATAAAGTCTCTTTCTAGAAAATATCTATAGAATACAAAATATTGAGATCGGTTCTTATGGGGATATGTACTTAGATTAATTCTGCATTTATTTGTGAGCTAATATTTCATGGAAGCAATTACTGTAAGTTTACATTATGAATCTGTTGCTCTACATGCCCACAAACTTTCTTCTCAAAGTAACCATATACCTGTACAATTAGCTTGATTATAATCTCAGGATCTGAGTTAAGGTGTTATAATACTCACCTTGTTGAATATCCTCTTCTGGCGTTTTAAACTGGAAAAACTTTCAGTGAGGAGTAGGGTCATGATAGTGGTGCTGAATAATTTTTTGCCATGGAGTCAAGGACATAGAACCCAAGTAGGGCTTCTTAATCTACCTAACTGCCATCCTACTGTGGAAAGTAGTGCTGTGACCTTCAAGAATGGAATCACAATAGGTACCAGGATGAAGAGCTGCTCTGAAGAATAGGATTCCAGACATCTCAGCTTGACTTGAATGAGGGCTATTTTCTCAGCATTCATTTGGGCCACCATGAATTTAGGTGAGGAGAGAAAACACAGGGCTACTTGACCAGGGCAGTCAATATAGTGAAATTAATTTGGATATAGAAAAAGTGCTAATTTTAAAATTTAAAAAGTCCTAATCAATTATATTGTTAGTTGGCTAATAAGAAACATAATATCATATTGCATTTTCAGTGGCTATCACAGACAAGAAAACTATCATGCTTTAATTTGCTATAAAGAAATAAAAATGTTCAGGGATCCCATTAGTATCAGGCCAAATTTATAGTATTTTTTTAAAAAATACTCAGTTTTCTGTAATTGGAAACAGATTTCTATATCTTATTTGAGGATGATTTAATTTTGTTTTGTTTTAATATTCTATAAAATCGTTTTGAAATACAATGGCAAATCAGCAACCACTAGGATTTCAACCATAATATTTGTACTTTATTGTTTAAATTTTTTAAATGCTTTCATGTTTATTTTTGTTTAAATTCTCAAGCAAATATGCTAGTGCAGACAATCTGGTTTCTTTCCTTTTCATGTTTTCATTGGCATACCATTGGCATAACCCATGTCTCATAACTTACCTGTTTCACTCACCACCCATCCTGTCTGTGCAGTGAGCTTCTTATGCTGCCCAGAGCAAAACGAGGACGAAGTGCAGAATGCCTACATACTACCAGGTAAATACAGGGATTTGGTAATGGTGACTGTGTGTGATGACTCTCTTTTCATTCTACTATTCTTCCGTCTCTCCCTTAGTGGTATTATTACAAGCAGGTAAAATAAATTTCCCAAGTATTCAAAATTTGTTTTGTTTCATATTGAGGTTATGGAAAAGGTTCCAAATATATTTCATTTATGATTCAGGCAGATTACTTTGCCATCTGTGCATTCAAAAATCCAGAGACCAATGGGCCTCTCTGGGACTGTTTACATTCCTAAAACTGAGGAACCAGTTTCTGCATTAAAATTCTAAATGCTCACTGTGAATGTACCCAACCTTCCCACACACATTCCTGTCTAGTCACAAAAGGTCTAATCTGTGTATGGCAGTGTCATTGTTTCATAATTGTAAGTTTGCTCTGTTTTAGCCTTTTTTATTTCATTTTAGAATTTATTGTTCTTTATATTCTGTTTGCTTTTGATAACATTTTTACTAGTTCATTTTTAATGGCTGAGCTTCAGCTTCTTTCTTAATGAAAAGTGAGGATGTCCAACCTAATCTTAACTGTCCAGCCCACCAGTTTTCAGAAATGGCTGAAGTACAACCTTTCCCATAAAGGCATGTAACAATATGAAAAACTCTTTAGAAGCCAGAAAAGATATAATTTTTGCTTCTAAATTGGAGATTAGAGCCTGATGCTTTATATTAATCTCATTACATCTTTAATTTCATATCCAAAGTAAAACTTCTTACAGATTACTCATGGAACATATTCTATAAATACTTACTGTATACTTGAAATTAATATGGAAGTTAAGGAAGTAGTAAGTCAGTAAAACAAACCAACACATTATTATAAAACTCAAATATTTTAGCCAATGAAAAGCAAGAGGAAAGAAAAGGAAAGAAGTATAACCGCAGTACTTGGGATACAAAGGCAAAAGCATGATTTAGTATGTCTCTGTGTAATACGTAGTTCTGCCCAATAATGCAAACAAAATTGGGCTAATAAAAATTGTTTGAATTTTTTACACTCTAAAATTATGCTACTGAGTACTGCCAAGTTTGCTTAGAGTGCCACAGGAAAAAAATGAGGAAATATTAATTAGTTCTCCCTCCTGAGGAAAAAAAATGTAAAATCATGCAAATTGTAAAAACCTACTGAAAGTCAAAGCATGAACTATCCAGGTTTTTTATTAGTTGTTCTTTTTGACAGACAATTTCTTAATAAGAATGGTTTCTTTACTAATTCTGAAAGTTTTCTCACAGTCCTATTGATGTGACTAAAACTGCAAAAGAAAACAATGCACACGAAACAAACACACACAAAAAGATCCTTGTATTTTAACCTAACTAGTGTGTGCCTGGCACTCAATGTGTGAGTATTTCTGGGACACTTACACCAGTATACTAATTATAATAGCTAAAAATATTTTTTCTTTCCCTTATTTTGTACTTGTAAAATATTATATACTAGTATATAGTTGCATAGTGGCATCATTTTATACAATCTTATCCTTAAGATTGGTGCTTTGCTAATTCTGAACTCCATATGTCCTGTTTAATGGACTGTGTTGACTTTGCATTTCCTGATTTAAACAGATACCATATTTTTATGTATACAATTTAAAAATAGATGAGTATTCAGCGAGGCAGATCAAGTCCTGTGGACAGTACTATGACAATAAGGAAGTAGAAGCTGAGCTAGCCAAATGTGTCAGTGCAAAATGTATGTCAACAGTGTCTTTCCTCCTTCCTGTCTTTCTTTTTTTGTTGTTGTTGTTGTGTCTTTCATTCTCTAATGTGTAATGCAAAAAGTTTGAAGATAGAAAAAACATGAGTTAAAATATATGTATGTGTATGTATCTGTAATTTCTTCTGTTTATATTTCTGTACTTATAAAAGCATTTAATATTTATCTGAATAAAAATGAATATCAAATGAGTACATATAAATAACCACAGCTTTGTATAAATATATCAATAATATAGTTTGCTTTCATATAAATTATTGAAATTTATTATTTATATAACTATCAGTGACTAAAATCTAAAGCTTTCAAAATATGATACTATTTTCACTTAGGATTTTCAAAAATAAAATCTGAGGATTTATAGTCTCCAGTAAACATAAGGAAAATAAAATTTATTTAATACCAAGCATAGTGTTACGTATTTAATGTACTTTATGTCAATTTCCTGACAGGAATTACATGTTATGAATATCATTATCCTGATTTTAGCAATGAGGAAAAAAGCTAAGATAGTTTGTTTGACAATGAATACAGCAAGGATTCAAAATCATGTCTATTTCATATCTTCTGCTAAACTAGTTTTTCCAAAAATGTGAAAACTCATTATTATGAAATGTTCCTCCAATAAAGTATTTTATGAGTTGAATATATTTTGGAAACTTTGCAAATAAAAATATCTACCTTGAAATTTAGTATATGCTGCATATTGAAGTCATGTTCTAAAGAAATCTGTGTAATGTTTAGTTCATTTTCTTCCAAATTATTTAATTGCCCAACCCTTTTTTAGTAAAATGTGTCCTGAGGAAGTGGTACTACAGAGAAAATGCTGTAGTTGCCTTATTATATCCTGCTGTGTCCTAGATATTATATACATTTTATTTCATTGAATTATCACCATACCCTCTGAAGTGGATGTTATTTCCCACATTTCGTGAATGTAGAAACAGGCTTGGAGACTTAATGGAATTATCCAGGTCACAGCATTAAGTGGCAAAGTCAAGGTAGGAACTTGAACATTCAGACTATAAATTTTGTTCTGTTTTCTAGCTGTTTCCCATTCTATGTTGATCCCATTGTTGAAAAAAAAATAATTTTTGAAGCAATGCTTAGAAAAGTTTTATAACAACCTATTACTAAAGGTAGATTTGCCTGAGGTTAAGAGTTGAAAAGAAAACTCTATATCAAGAAAGGAGGCTAAATCCTTAGTTTCAGTAAAAATATGATTAAATATGATTAAATATGAGGTGTTTGATGTTTAGGAAGTCTTTGATAAATGTTTATTCCCTTTCTTCTTGATTGTGCTTTACTGCTAACTGAAGTAGATGGTGGATTTTCACAATTAATAGTTAAATTTATGAAACATTATTAAATGACAAAAAAATAAGTAATTGGCTGGACCTAGTTTGTCCTTCATGGCATAGACAGTCCAGAATCCTTCATAGATTTTTAAAGGAATCAGGTGCCATTGGGTCAATTTTCTGCCCATTCAATATCCATGTTTTGGTTTACATCTTATGCTCATCTCACCCTTCTTCCAGTGGTAAATTTCCTGTGTTTGGGCCTGGATCCAGACAGAAGCCAATAAGTAGAAATTAACTTGCTCCTTTGGAATCACTTCTTGGCCTTTTGCTCTTTTGTTTCTTTGCTGCAGTCTGGTACTATGACCAGCCTTGTCCCTGGAATGCTGGTCAACCCTTTGTTTTGTTTTAGAACTTAACTCTTTTAGTCATATTTTACTGCCAAATTATATAAAGTTGTTGATTTTTACTTTTAGCTATGAGTTGTTTACTTCCATAGAAATAGGTATAATATTAAATCAGGGATTAAATAGTGCATTTAAATATTGACCAATAATAATTCACAGAGTTTGGTTAGCAGATATTTTTCTAATTCAGATAATTAAATAATAATTTTGAGTATCTTATGAAGTCAAGTGTGTATGATTTCATATTTTAATAATTGTAGTCTTCCCTTCAAATAGTTATTGTGGTTCTTTTGAGAAAAAAGACAAAAGATTTATCTGTATAGTTTTATAGGCCTCTAGTTTCTGAGTATCTTAATAAAATTGGCTTTATATCTATTTTTGCGTGTTTGTGTTGCTGTGTTCCAGACATCTTGTTAGGCATTATAAAACATTACCTCCCAAGATGCCTTTATTACAGAGCAGTTCTCACTGGAATATCTACAGGTAAGAGCCCTAACAGTGAGTCCCACCCAGTTATAAAGTAATTCCTAATCCCTTGCCTACTAAAAATAGAAAATCCACATTGTAATAAAACATTAAATAGAAAATTTATATTCTAATAAAATATTTTTTTCTGAAATAATTATACAATGAGAAACATCAAATTAATGATATCTAAAATCATTTTAACTATAAAACTTAGTACTAGAATAATTATCTAAATGAAATCTAGCTCAAATATCAAAATTCTAGGTGCTTTGTTATTTGTATATTGTTGCACTTATTGATTTTAATTATTTATTTTATTTTATTTTTGTGTAATTTTAACTTGTGAAGCTCAATTCTGCCTGCACATACTAAGACCAGATCAGTGACTAGACAGGACATTCCCCTTCATCATGAATGCTTTAACTCAAGAGTATTGAGATTTACTGATGAGTTACTGGTTAGGTAAGAACATATGGAAGTGGTATCTTCCATTTCCCTTGTCTATTGTTGTGAACCAAAAAAGTTGAGTTGTACAATTATTTCTCCTCTGATGTCCTTCATTTTGTTTTGGTGTGGCATCTGTTCTTGGTAATGAAATTTTAGGCATTTTGTTTTAGTGCTTTCTGTATCCAGTTTTTTTCATAAGTAGGTGTGATTTAGTCTCATTTTTCAGTCTGAGACACTTCTAAAAATTATGCAAAGCAATTTAAGCATAATCTTTGTTTAGTTTCATTTTCTAAACAAAATTTTACGCTGTCATTCTGTCAACTCTCTCACACCCTTATGAACTGAATCCCAGTGATTCTACATTTTGTGTAAAGGGGACATTATTTTATGCTTTACTCTCTAACATGGTCTTCCTTTCTTTGTTTTCTCTGTCTTTCTCTTCTACCACTGGATGCAATGCACTGGCACTAGTGAACTGCAGCCCTTTCTTGACAGGGCTAGGAGTGCTAGTACCAACTGCTTGAGACCAGATACTAGTTTGCATTCACCAGAACGAGAAAGGTATAAAATAAAGACTTTCTTAATTTCTTATCATTTGTACTGGTGATTTTTTTCAATCACTTTGTTTTGTTTCATGAGAGCCTCACAGGTTTATTCATTCATGTTCACTCTGCTAATTGTCTACATTTCCCCCTTCCTTATTATACATGTCTATGTAGAGATATGCATATGTGGATAAGCCCAAGGGTACACATACACATATTTCTATGAATGTTGTTGCAAATAGTGTGATGTAATTTGTAACTGCTTCTGGCTGCTGCTTTTCCCCTTTTGTTGCGGTTTAGTTGTTTTATTGACATACTTTTCAGGAAGCCTTCAGTATGCTGATAATGTTATAAGGTCCAGTGAATTATCCCAAGGGGAGGATCACTTTACTCTTAGTACCACTGATAAATAGTATTTATAGATGAAGCAACAATCTTCTGTAAACTCATAATAGGATTTTTAATAGAATACTTCCTTTGTGTATCTACATTCATTTTTAATCAATCTACTCTTTGATATAGTGTTTTACATTAAATTGTACTTTGACAACCAAAAATGGTATGTTAATCATAGATTTCCTGGTGCCTAACAAAAATGAGTTCATATATATGTACACAGATAATGTTGCTTAAAACTTTAATTAATAAATTCTTATTTTAATTAAAAGATATTCATTGATGATTTGTTACACTGTCTCCTAGCTGTAAGCATCTAATTTTTCCATTGTGATGGAACTATTATAATTGCTATCTCTTTTTAATTAGAAGTCATTCAGAAGAAATTTGCATACTACATATTTACAAATCCTGAAGAATAAGTATTTAGTTGTACTAATGTAATCTACTTCTCCTTCTCAGGGGCTACTTAAAGCTTTTCTTTAGATATATTTCTAATCTGAGTCTATTCAGTTATTTGAGATATTTATTTCTGGAATTGAACAATAGGTGCAGGTGTACAGATCTTTTTTTAGTGTCTTAAAAATTTACTTTTAAATTGTGTATTCTTTTATATTTGTAAAATTTGTAATAGAAAAAACTGAAATTTAATTTCTATTTTGTATCCCTTTACTATTGTAGTATAAATTTCAGTTGATATGATTATATGCTCTTCTAAAATCACAATTGGAATTGTTTTATCATTCTCTTTTGTTGCATATAACCCCCCTAAATAATTACAAGAGTAGCAGAAAAATTTTTAAATATGTTTAGTTATTATTTTCTTACATGTTTCTGGTTAGTATTAAAACAAAGATAGAAGTTCTCAGGTCAGTGGAATCTTCTGACCATAGCGCCCTGACATTTTTAATATTATCCATATCAGTGCTATTTGATAGAGATATAATGCAAGCTGTTATTTTAATATTTTCTAGTAGCCACACTAAAATTATGAACTTAATTTTAATTTATTTAACCTAGTATATTCAAAATATAATTTTCACATGTAATTATCATTTAAAACTATTAGTGAGATATTTTACACTCCCTTTCTTACAGTATAAGTTATAGCTACTAAGGATATTTTGTACTTGCAGCATATCCCACTCCGAACTAACCACATTACAGGGCTCAATGGCTTCACGTGGCTTGTGGCTCTTGTATTGGACAGTGCAGGCCTATTCTTATGGGGAAGCCTGTCTAGCATATGTTCCCTTATGACACTGAAGCTACAGAGTTTAGAAATCTCTATGTTGGTAAATTTAATCTCTCAGATAATATCCTTAAAACAGGTCAACCATACACAATCTAGGGGCAGTTATTGCACAGGTTGTTGTAAAGTCCAAGTAAGTGTACTTACCTTGAATAGAAGAAGAAAGAATATCATTGAAATATATTCACCCTACAGATTGAATAAAAAGGAATATTTCATTTAAAAACTCAATGAAACAAGTCTTGGTATTATCAGTGATCCTTAGTTTATTGGGATCACTTTGTTGCCAAGAAAACAACAATTATTTTATGTAATGTAAAATAAAACTTAGATAAGTTTTCATCAAGTAATTACAGAAACTGTAGATGCTTTGTGAACATGCCTATGAAGCAGTTTTGAAATGGAACATAACATACCAAGAGTGGTGACTTTGATATTCTTGGAGAATGTGTCTAAAACCCTCAGTCAGTATGAGTAGGACAAGAAGGCTTAGAGCATTTTCCAGGTACTTAATTTCTCTTATTAACCACAGGGCTTCTTGTATTAACATCTAACATACATAGTAGATATAATGTTAGAGCAAATGTTTTAAAAACTTAATTTTATATTCTTAAGAGAAGAACATTATTTCTACAAATTTTTGAACTATGTGTGGTCAAATGATTTGATTATTCTAACCCATTTTGATTAACATTTACATGCTGTTATACCAACTTAACTCCTAATTTTTGAAACAAGTTTTCTGTTAAGATAATGGGTGAAATTGTTAAAGCACACTTAGTACTCAATATCATATTTTACTAATGATTCAGAAGATAAAAGAGCAGCATTCTTTTCCTGAAGGATCGAAAACCATCAGATACACCTATCTTTTCTCCCTTGTTGTATGGTTTATCCTACTTTAACAGATGAGTTTTGAATAATGCATGTAAAAGGTGGTTTGGAAAGGAAACCATTATAGTTTAGGTGGCACCTCCATTTCATGTTCTGTTGATTACACAAATAGAAAAAAATGCTTATAGGTTACCATGATTCATTTAATTATTCCAATTCAGTTATGCTTCATAAATTAAGAAACTTGAGAATTATTATTTTTAAGAATAGATAATTTCTCATTTATATCTTCCCATTCCCCTTGCTTCCCTGATTTATAAAGAGTGAGTTACAGGCCTGCTATTAACTTTGCTTTTCTAGGTTTTCAAACAAATTATTGCTTACATGTTCATAAGCAGTGATTTTTAGGGCCATTTTTCTGAATGGCTATATTCTTTCTTGGTCTTTCAGAGCAATCATATTCTTGATGAAGACTTATGAGAGAGTAGTGTATGCCTTACTACTCTGCATTTTTTGCCTTCCAGTAATTCCTGCAGTCTGATATCTGCTCATTCCTAGTGCTCTATAGCTGTGCTGAAATTCTTCTGTGGTTTACATTGGCTCCCAAGTTGTTCAGCAGCATCTTGCAGCATTTTACATTAGCCACCCTGCCACTTGAATCTCTCCTCCATTAAGTACCTGTACAGATTTCCTTAAGCCTCATTATTATGTCTCCTTTGAAGGCTTGTCTTACTCCCCTGTCCCATAAAGATAATGTTTCCCTAGTTCCACCCCCAATTTTCCTCTTTTGCCCCACCCATGGTGTCCTGTTCCTTAAATTTTATTTCTATAAAAGGTTCCCACTCTAATACATATGAAGATAACCCTCCACTGTGATTGACCAGGCACTACCAAGCCTAAATTTCTAAATGGTGATGTCTAAATCAACTTCATTATCTTCCCTTTTGTCCCTTTCTGGCAAAAATGCTTCCTCTTTGTAAATTTTCCTCTCATTTTGTGGTTTTGACATGAAACCAGCCACATAATCTGGAACTACTTCTCTTCCTGCTCCTTTACAAATTCAGTCACAATAAATTCAGTCAATTCCTTCAGAACAGGTCCCTCACCTTGATTATATTAATAGATGGCCCTTCTCCAGTTCTGTAACTCTCCTGCTCCTGTTAATTTTCTTAAGTTCTAATAGTTGTTATTACCTAATATCTCATTTTTTATTAAAATTCAAATATTATTCTTCCTTTTTTGTCTGATTAAAAATTCTGCTCATTGTTCAAAAATGCAGGTTAAATACCATATCTTTGTAAAGCCCTTCTTAACCTCCTCCCCCATCCTTGGTCTCCCCACCAACACACATACAAACTTCCCTTTCTTTTGCCAGTCAGAATTATTTACTGTCTTTTATGGGCCCACATAATTTTATATACTTCTATAAAATACATTTGTATTTTGCTTAATACTGTAGTATGTTTGTGCCTTCTATATTGTGATATTCTTCCACTATATTAGCATATAGTGGAAGAAAAACACTAGGCCTAAAGGAAAGGAAGTTCTTGGCTAAAAATCAATGGCTATATTGAATTGAAATAGATATCATAGATCTTGTTTCAGAGTATAACTATCTGTAATAATTAAAATAAGTTAAATTTTGTGTAAAACAGTATTGGGAAAAAAATTTTAATGACTAAAATGAATAGTAGAGAACAGACAATAAAAATAACATATGTGTATAATCAGTTATCTCATTTGGTTTGGTTTTTAACATTAAAATTTCTAATTGAGGGCAGGAATAATATCCTATTTCTCATTTCTATCTTTAGTGACATTATGTATTTTTTACCTGTAAATGTTTCACTTGGGGATTTTAGGGGCTTAAAAAACACCAACTACTTTTCACTCTCAAATTTGAATTGAGCTGTGAGTTAGACCTAGGTACTAGAAAGATGGGAGATGTAATTTTCACTGTAAATACTTTGAACAGAATTTAAAGCTGTGGCTTTGAGTCTGTAAGATGGCTAACAACTAGTCCCAGAATCAGCGAGATTCACTCTGGGTTTATGAGCCACATAAACTTCTGCTACAGGGTCAAGCCTCAAATCTCATCACTGCTTTATAAGTTTGTTTGTTGTGCTGTTTGCAGGCAACAAAATTTGGAAAGAGGAATACAGAAAGGGCTAAGTTTTCTGTGCCCGATTCTTTATCATAGTCACCTGTCATACAAGCTACTCTTTCTTCTTGGGGTACAATGAGGAAAGGCTTACTTGAATGAATTTTCCTCAAAATGAAAACATGAGACTTAAGGAAAAAGAAGTTTCTACCTAAAAATTAGTAGTAATGTATTGAATTGAAATACATATCATAGATCTTGTTTCAAAGTATAAATATCTGTGTTAATTAAAATAAGTGAAATTTAGTTTAAAATAATATTAAGGAAAAAATTTAAGGACTAAAATGAGTAATGAAAACAGACAATAAAAATGTATGTGTTTAAAATCAGTTTTCTCATTTGTTTTGGTTTCTAATGCTATAATACCTCATACATATTTTTAATTTGTGCTATTTATGGATTGAAAGATTTATACTTCCATATAATGTCTATAGCCTTATAGCATTATTTACTTAAACATTCACAAATATTTATTTATTCTGTGCTATGCATAATGGATGTAATTGTCAAAAAAACAAAAAGCCCCACTGTTTTTCCTTCTTTACGGAGTTCACAGCCTGTTCATTCAATCCTATAACTTTCAGAGTGATCTTTCTTCTTTTCTTCTGACCACAGTGAAAGGAGTCGGCTCCCAAGAAATAGATGTTCCTCAGTTAATGAATTTAGAGTACCTGATACTAAAATACTAATAATTTACTGAAGTAACTAAACAATGAACTTTTAGGTAGGCTGGTTTGGAAATACAAATCAAGAAAGGTCTAGTTTAGTTAAACTTTATTATTAAAATCTCCAGCGTAGCCTGCCATATTAGCTTGTAAAATGAAAATAGAAATGAAAGTTGAAGCTATATATATTTCTCAGTAACCAGAGTTGGAAAGAGATAAAGATTCTAATTTTGGTTATTATTTGTAATAGGAAAAATAATACAAGTAGCACCTATTATAGAAAGCATATAAAATATGCTAGTATAGTTAAAACTTACAAAGTGTTATTAAAGCCTAAGTAACATCTACTCTTAGGACAAAAACTTGGATATAAATTGATCCTGCTCTCCTTGTATGCACTTTATGTGGAAAAAAAAACAGATTTCTTATATTGGTACTACATATCAGCATATTCAGAAGGACATTGAGTATACAAATATACATGTATTAAGCTAAATATTTGTCCAAAATTACCTTTTAATGGCTTGCATTCACAACTGCTTGTTTCCAAATGTACACGTTTCTCCTTCATAGCTTTTACTGCATGTTTCATAATTATGCCATTTTTGCTTGCTTTTTCTTTACTTTTATGTTTAAATAAACACAAGGACTGGAATTTTGCCCTAGGAAGCAAGGTTATTTATAACTCTTATCAAGTTAATATTATTACTTCACACAAAAATACTAAGTCTATATTTGTGTTTTCAAATAACACCAAAAATTTTAACACAAACTGAGTATACCTTAATGTAGGAAATGCTGTAGTTGTAATTGTTTTCCAATTATTTTAGAATTTTTTTTAATTTTATCTATAGAACAAAAGCCAGTAAACTGAAAAGAAATTTTTTAAAACATTCAGATTGGATGGCAACCCTTTAAATAATTTGAAAGAATTAAATAATTTAAAATGAATGCAAAGTGTTATTTTATAAACATTTATCACAGTTAAGAGTATGTTCTACACATTTTTATCTTCTGCTCAAAATCCATTGTTCAGTATCTTCACTTGCTTCATGACTTCCTCAAAGCCTGACTTGAATCATGCCAAGTTTGTCTATTTAAGATTGATTAAACAAAGGCTTCCAGAGGACTTCAGAATTAAGTATCTGATGACCTCACATATCCTAAGTGACAAAAGCCCTTTGCTGTGTTTAGAATAGTCTAAAATATTCAGCAAACCAAGTTATATCTGGCAAGTTTTCAAAAAGAAAACTCTTATTTTTGGAATTTTAGGACTAGACTCCTTTGGATAATTATAAAATCTTATACCTAAATGAGTCCTTTAAGACTATTCAGTTATTCCTTCTTACATATAAGAAAGCCAATATCTAGAGAAAATTATCCTGTTAGAATTCATATACAATAAATAAAAATGTTTAAGTGTGGCCCATTCGGTGTCTTATCTCTTCAGTTTTAACTAGATGTTTGAAATTTGTGGCTGTACACAGACAGAATCTAAGGGTAGTTTAACAAAGGAATGAACCAGTTTTGTAAGGTTTGTTTACTGTTTATCACAAGAAAAGTATTATTGTAAATGCTGAACTAAAAAGCAAGCGTTTAACCAATTAAGACGTACTTTTGCAAATAGAAACTTGTGGAACTAAAAAAATAGTTAAGGCTAATTTATCATTTCATATGTCTGTGCTCTTTACTTTTATTTATCAGTACTGTTTACTTACAGCTTTTAATGTACAGTAATTAGTCCTGTGGTTTTTCAAGAAAACTTAAGAATTCACTGGTAGCTTTTCCATTAATTATTTCTTCATGTCATTATTTCAATACTAAAGAAGATTTTTATTTATTCCACCTAATTGTATTCTTACTTGTATTAAATTCACACACCCCCACCTTTGCCACACTACCCAGTAATTTCAAGGCCTGGTATCACATAATCATTGGTAACTGATTACACCTATTTATTCAAACATAAGCCAGATTCTTAAAAATGCATCTTTAACAACTTAAAGTTACATTAATATTTATATGTTTATAGATAAACATGCACATAGAAGCACATTCTGGAAGAATGAAACTGCACTTATTAGGTGGATTCCAAACGTCTTTCCTGATAAATTTTTTCACTTGTAAGATAACAGGTTTTATATTCTTAAAGTATTATAACTTATCTTTCCAAGGCTTATAATAGCAAAGATTAAATTATGGAGCAAAGAATCTATACTTTGCCTTTATGGGGTGCTTTTCCAGTCCTGTTGTTCCATGTATTCTTTTATTTTAGGAGTTACTAAATGTCCTGTTTTTTCCTGTCTTGTTCACTGGGCAAACAGGGGTAGATGGTCCCCCTCCCTAGATAGGAGACGACCTCCTAGTCCCAGGATTCAAATCCAGCATGCGTCTCCGGAGAATGACAGGTACTAGACAACTCCTCCTCACAGACAAGTGGCTTCTAGAAGCTTATAGGCCACCAAGTGAAGGAAAGCCAAGAGAAATGTTGAATATAATGTGCTTTTTTCCAGGAGCCAGAGCCAGATATGTTGGATGTAGCCAACTCTAATAAAGCACCTCAGAATATTTACTGAAGAGCATTTGATTGTGTTTTAAATTTCTGGAAACAAATTTAAATACCGTTTTTGTTTATAAGTGAATAAATAAAAATTCTCAGGTGCTTTAAAGTGTATTAAAATCTGTCACAGAGCCTGTTGTTTGTTATATTGGTTGATAGTTTTATCTCAGTTGTCTTGTTCTGCTGCTGTGTAACCTTGTTAAAAATGAAGTTTAGGCTTTGTTATGTTAGGAAATGTCTGTCTTATAAAGTAAAATACCTGGTTTTATATATTTTATAAATATTCTATTGTTAAACATAATATTGTCCAGGGCCAACGGGTTAGTCCACAAGGTAGGTTTTTAAAAATCGCATCAGTGCTTTGAATCCACTTTATGCTGATATGTCAGAAGTGCCACAACATATATTTTCCATTACTTTGTTATTATCAATTTGAAGTTGTCCCGGTTTTCCTATTTTATGGTGTTTATACATATAGGCCTTATCTTTAATATGTTTTCCTGACTGGTCACAAAGGTTTTTGGGTGTTTGAGATGCTTCTCTTCTGGTGTAAGCAGAAATTCAGCAAAAAACGCTGGTAATATTTATTCAGCAGATAAGTAGATGTGATATCTCAGAAGCAGAACAACTAGTCATATAAACATATAGTTTTTTTTAGTATGTGTGTGTATGGCAGAGTAATTTGAGCCCTAATTAAGCATGATACAGTTTATTTTCTGTATTTGTAAACAATCAAGATGTCCTCAGGATTTTAGCTTGAAAGAAAAAGGAAACACTGTCACCAAGAAAAAATTAAGGTTATTTTACAAATATTGGAAAAGACTACAAACTGATATTTTACAAAGGTTTCAGGAACATTTTAACATCTTTTAATCTTTGAGATACTTGCCTCAATATGAGTTATACTTACATATTTGGAAATTAAATGTAATTATTTCTGCTACTGTCTGATTTCTAGGATGGAATTTCTGGGACTAGAAAAGCTAGTCACTGATCTAAAAAATATTGCAAGTATAAATAAAGTCTTTTCAAATAAGAACATAAAATAGTTATGTAAATTAAATAAAAATTTATATCTATATTTGCTGCTCATTTATTCAATAAATGTTTATTCTCAATACTTATTTATTGAATAAATGAGTAACAAATTCTATTGGCTAGGTCACAACGGTGACTAAGATAGACAAAGTCCTGGCCATCAAGGTACTTAGAATTTTCTTTTAGAAAAGATAATTCTGTGCCAGGCATGGTAGCTCACACCTGTAATCTCAGCACTTTGGGATGCCGAGGCCAAGTGGGGAGGATTACTTGAGTGCAGGAGTTTGAGACCAGCGTGGGCACCATAGTGAGACTGCATCACTGCAAACAATTTGAAAATTAACTGGGTGTTGTAGCACATGCCTTTAGTCCCAGCTACTCAGGAGGATGGGGCAGGAGGATTGTGTAAAGCCAAGAGGTCAAGGTTGTAAGCCATGGTCACACCACTGCGTTCCAGCCTGGGCAACAGAGTGAGACCCTGCCTTCCCTCCCACCCACAAAAGAAGAAAAAAAAAAGAAAAGATAATTTAGAAAACATTTCTATGTATTCCAAAACAAATAGTATATTTCATCTTCTGTAGTGACTGAGTATAGGAAAATTAAACACGATGGTCTTTGTAATGAATATAAATGTAAGTTTATCTGGGCATTTATTAAGCATACTGGAAATTCAAATAATCCTTTCAGTTCTTACATACATGAGATGTTATTAGCTTCATTTCGTGGCATATGAATTATTCTATTTGATTGTCTAGATTGTATATATAAAGATAGATTTGGGGAACAGAAATGATTCTTTTAGATAAGATAATTAAAAATAAGTTCTTATTAAATACATAATTTCAAATATGTATTTTGCTTTTTTATGATGACTTATTTATAGATAAGTCCTATGTTTGACCAAAAGAAATGTATTTTACATCTCTTGATACTATTATTTATTAGTGTAGAGAATAGAAAATTATTCACAATACAATTTCATTAAAATACAAGACTAATTTTTACTTGTAAAATGAAAGATAAATTATGTCACCTAATGCTAAATTCATAGGTTACCATGTCAACCACTTGGCAAATCATAGTGAACACTGGCATTTCATCTCTCATCAGCTTCATTTACTCAGTCAGAAGTTTCTACCAATTTCTAAATGAAGTAAATATGGCATCAGATTTGGATATAGTGAATGTTCATAAGAATTTGGGCATTACGTGACTTTTGTCATAGAACACTGGGGTATAAATGACAATTTATACAGTTCACCTTTGGACATCTTGTATCAGGGCTGTAGTTAATTATTTTGAAAATAACATTGTAATACAGAACATACGTTATTGCTTAAGAGAGTTCTCCAGTACATTCAAATAAATGGAAAAGCATTTAGTTGCCCTCTTGTTTCTCACAGCATGTATGTTTACACAGACACATAATATTTAGTCAACTATTTCTCAATAATTTAATTTTAATAGTAAGCAATCTGAGTTTTATCTCAAGTGATACCATAGATTTTTTTGGAATTAATATAAAAATAGGTTTATCTAGGAATATTTTCTAGATGTTGAGGAAATTTAAAACATTGATCAAGAAAAAATATATAAATTTGTAATTTCAGGGGATGTTTCTGATTTTAAATTTGCAGTGAAAATTTTCTTATAGTTTTATTTCTAAAAATGTTGACATTTAAAAAGTCATCATCCCAATAACAAAGTATCTCTTTCTAAATAAAATTATTTTAATACATGAAAATTCTAGTGAACCTATATATACATCATTCTATTAGTTTTAATTAGATTGAGTTGTACTTTGAAAATATTCAAAATTTGTAAATAGCCAGTTAGATAAGATATATTTTAATATGGCCCTGAAGCATCAGGTTCTGAGTTTAGTACTTACACTTTAATCAGTTGTCCATATGGATGAAAGGCTAGTTTAAGTTATTAGTGAATTCAACTTTAACTCTTTTGATAAATGTTTTATTCAATAAAATGTAATATTCTCACTGGGTACATTTTGAGATATATTTTAAAATGTACACCTGGCTTTAACAAATCATTGGAGTTACTAACTTCAACAGTTTGAGAATGGTTTTTAATCAATATATATGATTTTAAGGGTACAATTTAGTAGTGCATAACTCAAATACTAAAAATATTTGGTAAAATAATCCTATTTCCAGACCTTTAAATTATTCAAATAAGTAAAGCTTTCAATTGTGTTTAAAATTATTCCTGAGTTCTGCTAAAGCAGCTCTAATTTCTTTTGCAGGTAACAAATTTGTGTAGTTTTCTATACCTATCAGTTGGTGGCAGCCATTTGTCTATTAGAATCCTCAACCAAGAGTATTAAGTGGTTTCTTTTGGTTAAAATGAATTAATCTGATTCCTTTTTTGAAAATATTTTGAAACAAATCACACACTTTTTGCTTCCAGGATTCGTGGTAGTTGCCACATATTTTCAGAGCTATTGTAGAACTACTTATAAATTTAGTACATTACTTATTTCTTTTTGCTCTATAGTATCCTTTATTATCTGTGATTTTCAAAAATATTCTTTCTTTGTAAACCAAGTGTACCCATTAACTAAAATATAGTGAGTCTGTTTAATAGCTACAGTCAAATATATAAATATTAATAATACACAGAAAGGTAAATGTATTTTTTCTTTTGAGGCGGAGTTTCGCTCGTTACCCAGGCTGGAGTGCAATGGTGCAATCTCGGCTCACCGCAACCTCCGCCTCCCGGGTGCAGGCAATTCTCCTGCCTCTGCCTCCTGAGTAGCTGGGATCACAGGCACACGCCACCATGCCAAGCTAATTTTTTTTTTGTATTTTTAGTAGAGACGGGGTTTCACCTCGTTGACCAGGATGGTCTCTATCTCTTGACCTCGTGATCCACCCGCCTCGGCCTCCCAAAGTGCTGGGATTACAGGCTGAGCCACCGTACCCGGCCGGTAAATGTATCTTATTGTATGCATCCATCTTCATTGCATAGGAACATCTCTTATTTAGGTTGAATCTATTCAAATTTAATTTTTCCTTCCCAAACTTAATGAGTAAATAGAGTGATAGAGATTTGCGTTGCACATTAAGACAGTATAAGCCATCTAAGTCACCAGCCAAAATATAGACAGATATATTCTTAGGTGTTAGCTCTAATTAATGAAAAGATTTATGTAGTAGACTTTTGTTACAGTATTTCCAAAGCAGAACAGACTATGTTTTCATTGGTATAAAATAGTCTTAAATAAAATTATTTTATTAATTTTATTCTTTAATAAAATTTTAGTATTAATTTTATTTAATAAAAGTTTAATATCGTCAGAAAAGCTTTATTTACCAACATCTTTAGGTAGTTGCTCTAACTGAAATTAGTTACTGAAATGGAAAAGAAAGCACATAGATTTTAATAAATATGTCTGTTTTTCATCAGTTCATTTTATAAATCATCACAGTAAATTAATAGAAAGGGAATAATGCCTAGAAATGGAACTTCAAAATAATTGAGGTTTAAGTAGAAACATTCCATTTTCTGATTATTACTCTTGCTTTGATTTAATGAAATAATTGCTTTTATACCTTACATTTGAATGTACTTTTATAGCTTTAAAAGAATTTCATTAGTACCCTGTGAACTAGAAAGCAAAAGGCCCAAATCACACAACTCTTAAGTTATGAATAGAAAGAAAGTCAAGATTTCTGATTTCTCCATGTTTAAATCACGTAAATATTCTTTATTGTAAAGATAAAAAATTTGTACCAAAACAAAAAAGCATGTTTAAACTAAAAATAAGACATAATGAAATCACTGAAACAGTCTTGTCTTGTTCACTCCTACCCAGAGATCTCTGAAAACAACATCTAATCATTGAAAATAAATGTATGGCAGTCAAAAGAGAACTTAAGCACATAGGGGTGTGATGGTGTTATTCTTATCAACTTATTAAGGTCTATCATAGCTTGGATAAGACACTTAAACTTTTGTGGACTAAGTTTCCTCATCTTTAAACTTAGCTAGTTATAGATGGGCTAGCTGAATTCTAATGTCCTATAGACTCTAAAATTGAGTCTATATACTCTTGCTGCATCATAGTAAAACATACATTAAACCTTCAATAATGACCGACAGTTCATTATGTATTAGGCAGTAAACCAAAGGTCATGTTTTATTTAAGTATTTTATATTTTGTTGAAGCCTAGAAAATTATGCAGAGTTTTATTTTTAAATTTATTTCATTTTGGGCAAACCAGATTTTATAACCCTAATTCTTTTTTATTGTAATTTTTGGGCTTTCAAATTTTGTGATAATACTCAAAATACTACTTTGTAAACTGTCCATTTGACAAGTAATTATTGAGCAACTACCGTGTGTGAGGTGTTGATGTTACACTGATAATACAAGCAGACATAATTCCTGACCACCAGGAACTTAAAGTAGTATAAGGTAGGAAGAAATTCATTTCACTGTGATCCATTTCGTGATTAAACAGTTAATAGTTTCAGTAGTATGGTACATGAATATAGATGGATTGTTCTAACCTTTCCTGTTTTACATATCTCAATCCAATTTATTCTAAGAAATTGCTGTGTTAAAATATGTGCTATTTTAGCTATAATTTAGTGTTGAAAGTAGAAAATAACATTAGAATTTTTTTTATCCTCTGCTCTTTCTTTATGGAAAATTATTGCAATTAATTTCATGTCTTTTTAACTCAATTTGCATATTCTTTTAAGGGGTTAGAAGAATTATAAAGACATCTTTTGTAGTTATCTTTAGGAGAATCTTCAATGAAGGTCAATTTCAATGATACTAGAAGACAAAAAAGAGCATCCTCAATAAGAGGGTTAAAAATGAAAACAAAAATTAGAAGGTTAGATTATGAACCTTTGCCTGAATGTTTGTTATCTAGTTACTGAGCACTAGCTCTGAGCTTTATATTTGTATTGATGAGTAAGAAGTGTCTTTGCCTTCAAGAAACAAATATTATTCAAAGCAGTGTTTTAATATCATCGCTTGCTAATTCCAAGTAATGCAAAAAACATACTCAATCTTGGTTTTATGTAATACTGCAAAAACTACAAATACTACAATACTGAGTACTATTGAAATATTTAAAATTAGCAAAACCTGTGCAGTGGTAGTAGTATTGCCACTTTTTAGGTAAAAGAAAACTGAAGTGCGGAGACATTAAGTAACTTCACCAGAGTCACCTGGCTAGCCAGAAACAGAGCTGAGATTACACCCAATCTGACTCTAGAATTCATTATTTTAGCCATTTATGCCAGAGATGCAACATGATTACTGCTGTTCAGATTATGACCTCTCAGTTTACCTCCTGACTAGATGTTGAATGACCATGTAAACTAGAACAAATTAATCTCTAACTCTCAATGTTCTTGCTCTTAAAAAGGATAAAAGAGTAATACTTACCTCTGGATTGGCAAGAAGATTATATGAGATAATGCAGACAAAGTGAACATGCTAGCACAGAGAAAGCCCTCAGTAAATGTTATATATTATTAATATCATCATCACTGTTATGATCATTGATTACTGTGATAATCTAATATATGAATCTATTACATTTTAGGAGATGAAAAGAGGAGGAAGAGTTTAAAAGTTTCACAGAGGAAATGAAATCTCAATTGGGTCTAGAAATTAATAGAAGTTGCCAGGGATCAGAAGAAAAGCAGGCCATTTCAAAAAGATGCCTATAACCTTTTGATTTTGCAAAAGTTTTATACAAGGGTTCACCAGATTTGACCCAATTTCTCTGCCTTTTCTTACAAAGTTTTTCATCTGACTCGCTTCTCTTGACCCCTGCCTCCTTATTAATTCCTTCCATTTCCTGAGATGCTTTTCTCTAACAATATACTTGGCCATCTTTCTCACTTTATGTCTTTGCTAAAATGTCACCATTTCAGTAAGTCCTTTCCAACCACCCTACTTAAAATTGCAATCTGCCCCGCCCCTAAACTCTCACCTTCTTACCCTGGTTTACTCTTGTTAGCATGTATCACCTTTTCTCATACTATGTAATGTACTTGTTTGAGATTCTTTTTATTGTTTATTTTTTGTCTTGTATCAACAAAATGTACATTTTTTTGAAGGTAGAGATAATTGTGTTTTTTCCACAGACATGTTCCAAGTGCCTAGAACAGTGCCTAGTACATATACATGCACAAGTATTTGTTGGATAAATGAATAAATGAGTGGAAATCTTAACGACAGTGAGTTTTGTCGGTCTTCCTGAATCTCTCTGCTCACATCTGCTCTACTTGTGCTGAAGATGAGAAAAGGAGCATTTGATCTTCCAGTCAGTTGCCCTGAGCACTGTGGGGACCAAGCATTAGTTTCCCATACTATATTTTATTTTAAGCTCCAATACCTCCTGAACCTGAAGATCTAATTACCAATCCCCTCTTCTCCCCTTCTTTCTCATACTCCCACTATGCTTATGACTTCTTCCCTGTACTTCAGGAGCAAGAATTCCATTCCCAACAACCATCTCCCACTGATTTCAGCCATAAAATCAATCATGAAATATCTGCTCCCCTACCACCCATGATCCTCTCTCCTGACCATAGAAGCAATAAGGTAAATAAGAACCTTAATGTCAGAAATAGTTATCTGTTAGTGATTTCCCAGTGCCTGATTTCATAGTTTCTTCCTTCGAGAACAAAGATACTCCCGTAGGGCATGTGTCGGAACCTATCTTCTTCAGTCTCTTTGTTGTATCGTATGTAGCAGAAACAGCTTAGGATCCTGATTGACTTGTATTTTAATCCTAGCTTTGCCACTTTCTGACTGAGTAGCTTTGCCCTGAACCTGTTTCTTCATCTATGAAATGGAAATCACACATTCTTAAAGGATTTTTGTGAAGTTTAAATAAACTCGTACCTCCCTCAGTGCCTGACAAAGTTATCCCTCAATATATTGAGTAACCTCTTTTCCACCTGTTGAGGGAATATAACATCTCCCTCCTCTATTTCGTCCTTTTTTACTCTAGAAGCGGGATGTCAGATTAACGTGAGTCTAAAAACACAGCCGAAAGCCTGAATTGAAGGGACAAGATAGTGTGAACACAATTTATGGCAAAAGCTGAAGAGGTTGGGAGAGATGAGCAGTCCCAGAACTCTCTAATACTCTGTGAAGGCTTATACTTTGATATGTATTCCTGGTGCCTAGCAGAACTTGGTATATACTGGACACTTAATTAGGATGTCACACAGTAGTAAAGACAGATATTTGTCTCAACATTGTTCGGGGGAAGGGATATCAGTAAAGAAAAATAAGCGTAAATTGTAGATAATAATATTAAATACACATTCTTAGGGTTTCTGTTTTTTTAAATTAGTGTGAATTTCTTGACCACAATATTTTACTTTATTTCAAATATATGGTACTTCAGACATTTTAAGCTAATTAGACATATGTAGGCTGCCTTGGGGAAGCAAGTTTTTTTATAGAACATTATTTCTGTGGGGAAAAATATGCATTTCAAGTGTTCAGTGTACATATATACTTTTAAAAAGTAGAATAAACTGGGAAGTATGATTTGTGATGTTTTTAAAATGCTATATTCTTTTACAAATGCCACGTAATTTATAAAAGCATCTTGATGAATTTTTTTAAAGTGACTTGAATAGTTTATATAAATACTTTCATTTATGTAAAAACATCTTTTACTATAGCATTTTTCTTCTTTTTTGTTCATAATTTGTAGGGGGTAAAGCAAAAAAATCTTTGTAGCACCAAGTTTCGGCTTGTAAAAGTAGAGGACATTTCATCCCTTTGAAGCTTTTCAGCACCTAAACTATTACCATCATCACATTTATCATTATTACATCTCAGCATTGTATTTGTTTACTCATCAGCAGAGGCAGAGTTGCTCAGTAGGGGTCCGTATTAGATCATTGTTGTAGACATACTTGTCTAGATTAATGAAGTGTCAGCTTCTTGGCGTCTCCTGTTGGGCAACTTTTGTCTTCCACCTGGCACCAATTCTAGTTTTTATTTTATTTATGTAATTTATTTTTGAAAAGTACTGACCGACAAATTCATTTAGGTAGTATAGTTGCCATTTTTCATGTCTATTGCGTTTATCATTGTGTGATATTAATGTAGCTTTATTCATCATATATTTTGTGTTTAACATTTCATTCCACAGGCACTCCAGAAAGTCTGAAAGATCTAGCATCCAAAAACAGACTAGGAAAGGCACTGCCTCTGATGCAGAAAGGTAGGCTTGGTGTTGTGGTGTGCTGACATTTTCCATTTTATGAATATATTTAGGGATGCCATCACTCTCATTTTACATAATCAGTTCTTAAATACAAATTGTGATGTATAAAGGAATTCATGTAACTAAATCTACCCCAAAATAGGAATGGTCTCATTGAAGAACTAAGAGAAGGATAATTTCAAGGCAGTTCTTAAATCTCAGGGTTTAAAAATAATATTAATGTGTTTCCCGTATTGATCATTCTGATTTCTAATAAGGATTAAATACATATTCATTCCTATATACATAATAGGATGTTAAAATTTTGTTTCTGGGATAATTTTAAATGTTACCAATGAATATAGTGCCTGGAATATGCAAATAATTGACTGTCGTATTTATCTGAATAATGCCATCTTTTTTAAGAGATCACTTTTCTACAAATGTGTATTTTAATATTCTACTGGTATATTATAACCAAGGATACACGTTGAGTTAATGTAAAAATTATAAGGGGTTACTAACTTTGATTGCAATTTTTCCAGTTCCAGAAAGGTTTTAAGTATTTTTAGGTACAACATATTGACACACTTTTTAACATAATGTAAAAATACCTAAGAATTGCAACTAACGTATTTTCATTCTCCCATTCATTTATCGAATAATGATTGGGAGCATATACAGGGGCACAGATGTAAATCAATGAGTGTATTCAAGTATCATAGCTTTCGTTATAGAGGTATGCACAGGTACAGTATAAACACAAGGAAAGATATGGGGTAATGATGAAAATAGGAAATGCTTCGTAAACTGATGTTCCTTGAGCTAAATCCAGATACATAAAAGTATGAGTAAAGAGTAGAGTATTCTAAGAGGGGACAACATGAGAAAACACTGAGACTGGAAATACTTTCTTGAGTTTGGGGAAATGGTACCAGTTTTGGGATGGAGAACAGGATTCAGGGGATAGAAAAAAGGGTTGAAAATAAAATTGGAGAAATCCTGAGAGGTTAAATGAGTGACATAACTATGCCATATTAATACCATGCTAAAGAATTTCAACTTCTTTATTGATCTGTGAGACACAGATGTGCTTTAGACATGGTGGCAGAGGATCAGTTTTGAGTTCCAAAATTATAGATCACTTTGACTAATTTTTGGGAGGTGGATCAAAGGATCTCGGGGTAGGTGCAAGGTATCAGCCAGGCTGTCCCAATATGCCTGGTAAAGATAGGATTTGTAAAATTTAGTGATTCACTCAGTTAACAGATATGTACCACCTATGTGCTAAGTTCAGGTAATAAAATAGCAAATAGCAAAAAAGGAAAGCTTTCCAGAGGATATTAACACTGAATTGAGATATGAAAAATGAGTAGTTGTGAGACATACCAAGGGATGTGGTAGGTAAAAGGGCAATGAAATTTACTTCTGGACAGTGGCCCACAGATATTGACTATTTAGGGAACTTAATTCACATGGAATAAGGATACAGGGAACAAACAAAGAGTGCTGAGTAGAAAAGGGAGTTGGACTTTGAGTAAGGAAATTGATCGACTGATAGATGGATAGCCTTTGATGAAACAGTACATTTCCACTTTCTCATTCTTTAATTCCAGCTCAGCTAACTGCAATTTCTTTACTGTCATTGTAAATAACTATAATTTCTTAGACATATTTTCAATCTTCAACCATCATTCCCAGCTGCCTCTTCAAAATTTCAATTATTTTGACATGATTAAACCTTTTCCTTGAAGTCATATTCTTTTAATTCCATTCAGGATTCTTTCATTCATTTTTTAAAAATAATAGTTGAGGCCAGGCACGGTGGCTCACACCTGTAATCCCAACACTTTGGGAGGCCGAGGCAGGTGGATCACCTGAGGGCTGGAGTTTGAGACCAGCCTGACCAACATGGAGAAATCCCATCTCTACTAAAAATACATAATTAGCTGGGCGTGGTGGTACATGTCTGTAATCCCAGCTACTTGGGAGGCCAAGGCAGGAGAATCACTTGAACCCAGGAGGTAGAGGTTGCTGTGAGCTGAGATTGTGCCATTGCACTCCAGCCTGGACAACAAGAGCAAAACTCCATCTCAAAAAAAAAAAAAAAAACTAGTTGAGTGACTACTGTGTGTAGTTATACATTAAGGATATTTTAGTGAACAAGTTTTTTTGGCAATAGGATAATATTTTAGAGAATGACAGATGATGATGCCAGAGTCACTGAAGGTGCGTAACTCCATATTAATGATATAGTGAACTGCTTCTGCAACTATGAATGTAATCTGTGAATAAACACAAATTTTCCAATCAGAATAGCAAGGATTTGGTTGACTTTCATTTTCAAATGTTTGGTACTTAAGATTCATATTCATAGTACTCTTGCTCTTCCTTTGCTTGTAGTTTAAAATAGAAAGCCCTAACCTTTTAGATGGGTTTGATTATAATTAAAGCTTTTCATTGATTTTTATTAGAGTATAAACTACATGCTTAGTTTCTGTGTGAATTGTCGAATAGCAAGTTACAAAAGAACTGGCCTGAATATTCTAATTTACGTTAGCTCTTATTTCTTCAGAAGATACCTTGAACTTACATCTAGCTGTACGTGAACTGAAGACACAGTATAAATGCTTTGGACATTGATTCCTGGCCTTTGAGAGTTGGTAACTTCCTAAAAGGAATCATAGTACACAGTTTTGCATCGGTTTCTGGCAATGTTGCTGTTTAATAATCTTAATTTTAAAGGCCTTTTATTACCCTCAACAAATGTAACCTCTTGACAGATAACCTTTTAAGAATATGTTTTGAAAAAAATAATGATCAATTGTAGTGAAGAGACAAGTAGAACTGATTTATGTCATTTGTGCCAACTCACTTAAAGAAATGCATCATATTTTCTTGGGCAGCTTCTTGATAAGATAAAAGTCTAGCTTTTCATCTTCATGTGAATTCACCCATGAGAACTGCTGCCCATCATTTCTGCATTCCATTCTAGTGACTTTTCTTGTGGAAACTATACTCTATATTTTAACTGGAAGATGTTTTATTTCTTTATTTGGACTACTATTTAGAATTGCTTACATATACATTTTATGGTGTGTTCTTGCAAAAGAGCCTCTGCAGGCCTGTAAGGGACCAACACAATAGGAACCAGTTTGAAAATTTGACCTTAAATACCACATGCATGTTCATCCATTAACAAGTTGTTTAAAAAAAAAAAAAAAACTACATTTTTTTTTAGGCTTTAGTAGAAGTTTACTGCAAGTCCATTTGTAGCAACAAAAATGTCTGACTGAAGACTCAAATTTTTATTGAGAAGTGTGTTTTACCGAAGTATAAATCAAAACACTAGTCTTTGATGAAGGAGAGTAGGCATGGATTGAACGCAGTGGTAAATTATTAGATACATATTTGGAGATGGTGAATAGAGACAGTCATAAGTTTGAATTGAAATTTTGCTCTGCAAACCTCATTTCTTTTCTTTTTTTCTTTTTCTTTTTTTCTCTTTTTTTTTTTTTTTTTTTTTTTTTTTGAGATGGAGTCTCAGTCTGACACCCAGACTAGAGTGCAGTGGCCCAATCTTGGCTCACTGCAATCTCCTCCTCCCAGATTCAAGTGATTCTTCTGCTTCAGCCTCCTGAGTAGCTGGGATTACAGGCATGCGCCACCATGCCCAGCTAATTTTTGAATTTTTGTAGAGACAGGGTTTCACCATGTTGATCAGGCTGCTCTCAAGCTCCTTACCTCATAATCCGCCCACCTCGGCCTCACAAAATACTGGGTTTACAGGTGTGAGACACTGCACCTGCCCTCAAACCTCATTTCTTAAAAATGAGGAAGTACAGATATACATATTAGAATATATAGTTGTAAAATGCCATTGTCCATATATTTTGATTCTACAAACTCTCAAACACAGTTCTGTTACGTCCTGCCAAATAATTTGATACTTGGATACATGATTTGTGTTATGAGATTCCTGGTACATCCTGACATGTGAAATTACCATTTTTTTTTCTCATGATACACAAACAAATCCTATCTCATTAGACAGAAAAGAGAGCAAGCAGTGGAGCTGGGTAGACCTGTGTGGATCCTACCTCTACCACATTTTCGCTGTTTATCTTTCTCCAAGTCACTCGATGACCCTCAGTCATAAAATAAAATAAAATACTAATAACAACACTTCTCAGTGTGTGGGAACAGAAGAAGGCACATATGTATCTACATGTGTGTATACACATGTAGATACATATATGCATATATACATGCATGCCTGCATATGAGCACAAACACATTCAGTTCCTAGCATGTGCAAATTACCCTATATTAATGCTCAGTAAGGAGTATCTGTATTTATCTATCCTTCATTACTTGTTTTAGTCTCTAACACATTTTTCTGTCATTCTTACTTACTTACATTCTTAGCACATCCCATTTCATTGAAAAGATCAGGCACAACAGCCTGGATTCTTTCAACTTTACACTCTGTACCTCAGAATTTCTTGATTAAGTGTCCTTTCCTCTTGCCTAAAAACAAGCTCTACTTGGTTCTTTTATTTTGCCTCTGCAAAATCTTGCTCTTCTCTCTCCAAGCTCTGCATTTTTCCTCTCCCCAGCTTCCTCTTCATAGTTCAGCTTTGCTACCATATTCTTTTTTCCTTCTGGCAAAGTGGCTTTCTGTGCTTCTCCTTTGGTCTGTGCTCTCATGCTTGTTACAGAGTGGCTGGGGGCAGGAACTGTTTCGTTATTGAGAGACTTTTCATGTCAAAGAAGAAAACAGATCTTGTGCTAAATGATTAACCTCAAACATTACAGGCTATTTTCAGGCACTGCAAGCCTCGTGGCTTAGGAGATAGAACACTAAGTTTTATGTGGTTGAGCTGTGAATATGCACCCAGGAATTATTTGCTCTTGAAATTGCTTTTTATACTTTTGCCTTTTAGTTTGATGTTACAGAAAGTTCACCTCAATTATTTACATTTCAAGTCATATTCGAGTTTTACTTTTAGTGGTTGCAAATTGCATTAAGGAATGGAGCAAGATTTTAGTAAAATTGTAATATCCATGAAATTTTCAGTGCTAAGGTGCAAAACTATATAATTCCATTTGCAAGCTCCATTTAGAAAGTGTATCTTGAACAAGGATTCTTTGAAGTTTATTGTCATGATAATGGCTTTAAAGGATAATAGATAAAGCTCATCTTAGAAAGGACTTGATCGTGTACTCTATCTCATAGAAATTAATTCTGTATAGTTGATGTGAAAAACCAATTTAGAATGAACAGTTATGTAGAACACTGTCAGTTACGTTTTATTTTAATTTAGAAATTGAGGTAACAGTCCAGGTTTCAGGATTTAAATTACGGTGTGATAATGCATTAATTTATAGCTCAAGAAAGTAAAATACACCTTTATTAAAGACCTGAGTTGAACGCTTTTTTGTTTTCTTCAAGCTGACATTTTCCCATTTTGTTGTTCTTAAATGAATAAGATTCTTAGAATCAAAGTCATTATAGCTGTAAAAATCATTTTACTTAAAAGAAAAATTGCCAATCTGAATAGAAGTTGAATGACATTCCTTAATGTGCTTTTGGTGATAAGTATGTATTCTTTATTCTCACACATTTTTAGTCACTACGTGAATTTTACAGTATTGCTTTAAAAGGATTGAGGCATCATTTTATTCTTTCTGCCAAAATAATACATGCTAGGCATTTTAATCATGCATTTTATTTAAAATATATACCAAAATCAATGAAAAAGGCAAAAGCATGCATTTTAAAAAGTACATTTATATAAACATCAGTTTTTAAATTCTTAATTCATTAATTGGCTTCATAATAATTTTAAACACTATATTAATATAATTGTCAAAATATGGACAGATACCTTTTCAGATATTGTTATATCTGAGAGAACATGTTTTTATTCATATTTAAGCCATTTATATTTAATTAGATGTATAATTAATGAAGCATTCTCCATCATATATTGTTTTAATTTTTTTGTCTACTTAGATTAACCTCAAAAGTCAGCCTTCTTTTGCTGTTTTTGGCATAGTCTTGCTTATTACATAGTAAAATTATGAACATTATAAAAATATACAGGCCTACAATATTTCTTCTTGAAAGCAAGCACTTGAACCTTCCCTGTGTTCATCATTCTAATTATGGTCACTCATTCTAGCAACATACCTTTATTGAGCTCTTGCTATCTGTGCAGCTGTGTTGTAGGCACTGGAGATAGCGCTCCCCCCACCCTCAAAAAAGGAGACAGAAGTCTCTGTCCTGGTGGAACATACAAGAAGTTTATTACATAAGAGCAACACCAATTAGCCTTTAAAAACCACATGGCATTCACATTTGCAATAATAACTTGTCAGTTTTATTTGAATTCCATTTTAATAATCGTGATGGGTTCTCTTCTTTGAAATTACTGTCATGTACGAGTAACCAGGTTTTCCTTGGACAAATGTGTTGGTATCAAAGTTAATGTGAACCTGCTGACTGAAGATCTTTTTTGGCCCTAATGTTTTAGGGTTCTCCCACCATGTCTTTCTAGACGGGGACACGCAGCCCCAAGAACAACTGATCAGCCAGTCATTAGGGGAAAACATCCTGCTCGCTCAAGGTCTAGTGAGCACTCTAGTGTCAGAACACTGTGTTCTATGCACCACCTTGTCCCTGGAGGGTCGGCGCCACCTTCTCCGCTTCTGACAAGGTCGCTCTTCAGTGTCCCCCTGAGCATTCATGTCTTGCCTCCAGGTGTTGGTGTGGTGTTGTACCTTCCTGAGCACTCGAAGCTTTCACTCATTATGACACCATAACTTTTAATCCTTTCTTTGTGACACTTAAATCTCTCCCGCATCCTCTATTACTTGCATCTATCTTCACTGTGCTGGTGGTATTCTATAGTTCCTGCCAATTAGCTCTCATTGAAAATTAAATTTGGCTGTGTTATGTCCTTTCATCTGTTTGTGGCATATTCATATATAATTTTTTTAGTTATGTGAAATTTCTATAAGTTACCTGGAGTTAAATGTGTGCTTACTTTAAAAAGCGTAAGAGGAAATTTTTTAAATCTTCTATATCAGTAAAGTGTTAGAATGTTTTAAAGTTCTTTAGTTTGAAAAGTATTTAAATACCAACAGATGGAAGTCAGCTTAACCCTGGGCAGTAGTTTTCAAATTTTATTTGTAATTTTTAATGTTTGCACCAGTGCATTTCATAACGTGTCCAGGATTATTTTAAATATCTTTCAGATTTGTTCCTATTTAGAAATAAAGTACAAGTGAGTGGTAATTTATAAAGTCTGCAGCTAGAATTCTTATTAGTTATAAATAATTCTACAGTATATATCAATTTAATAGTAGCAATTTAGGCAATAGCATTTCTTATCTTGTTTATCCATATTGTTAAGATCTGGATGCTGTAATTAGATATATTTGGTTCACTACTGCCAAAAATGAATAACTTGCCCAGATAGAACAACTTAATAGAAAGTTAATGAAAAGAAGGGAATTGGATTCTGCTCAGTTTAAGAATTCGTTATGTAGAACTGTGTGTGGTGCACATTGCCCTATCTCATTTAACCCCTTTTTGTAATACTCCATTTACACATATCATAAAAAGTGTTTGATTCTGCTCCCATTGGCCCAGTGAGGGGCTTTATGTCTATTTTAATAGTAACAGGAAGGAGGAAAAGATTTTTGTCAGACCACAATGGAATTTGATTATTTCCATTTTGCTCTTTGCCTGCAGAATGCACCGACAGAGAAGTCCAACACAATCTCCTCCAGCAGACACATCGTTCAGCAGTCGCAGGGGAAGACAGCTCCCACAAGTGCCAGTGAGAAGCAGCAGTTTAGAACAAGGTATCCGATAAAGAGAGATCATTGTCGAAAATCTTGGATTTGAGAACCTCTTCTATTTACATACCTTTTATTGAATGAATAGTATTTTGATTATATGTAGTTTGCTGAATCCTAAAAATTTAATTTTCTTACAATTTTATCCCCAACACCTAGTGACAGTGGTTCATGGCATGCACTCAGTTTTTGCTGAGTGAGTTTTGCTGGGTGAATGAATTTTAAATGGTTGTTTAACAGCAGGGATGGAAGGCTAGATATTTTTCCAAAGGGACAAAGGAAGAAAATAAAATTTTAAAATCTCAGTGCAACATGGCATTTTATGTGTTAAAAGAATACTTTACCTTTTAAAAGATTTTTTTTAATTAAACAATCATACTGAATCCTTTGCTTATGTTTTTAATTTAACTTGATTAGCAGTAGCCTATATTCAGTACAAGTTTGATGATGAAAAAAATGACAGAACACGTTTTAGTATCTTCAACAGTTTATATTGCTTAAAGATTTCCTTACTTTATGCATATATTATTATGTCATTTTCTGAGCGACAAAATTGAGAGAGAGAGAGAGAGAGAGAAAGAGAGAGAGAGAGAATGTATATGGTCTGCTTTTAGTAGAAACTAAATTCTCTAAACTACCTGAGCTAGATGATTTAGACATTGGGTTAAAATAGTCAGTATTCTCATGCAACCCAAAGTGCTATCACATGTCTTAGTAGATGAAATGACTTCTTATCATTTTTATCACATATTTTTAATGGGGGATTGGTAAGCAATTTACTAAAATAATTTCTACTTTGGGATTGTAATACAAATGTAGATTTATATTTGAGATATTTATTAAAAATCTTCATCTCTATGAAACAACTGAAAGGTTAACACTTTGAGTATTTTTTTTCAGCAGTGTTGACTGTTGCTAATGGAAAACTTGCATTTCATTTTATATTGAGGGTACTTGGATATGTATTTTTCTCACTTAATTGAAGTGCTTTACCAAATGTGTCACAAAAATGTTAAAGATCTCAGAAGGTAAATGCATTGTTTCAAAGACTGATGTGGCATAGTTTGCCATGCAGAATACTTGATTTTAGAAAAACTAGTGTAGATTTTTAATGATATCAACTTATTAATAGAGTAATACTGGTGTGATAAACTCTGGATTTGTATTTTTAAAAATACATTCTGTTGATAAACCATGCTTTAGTTATCAGGGTTGCTGAAAGGGTATTCATTTAGTGAATCATAAAAATATGATGCGTTGTGAAACTTTCTTTTATAAAATAGCAGTTAATTCATTGGAATTATCAATTGACATTTTAACATTTTTCTCCTCGGGGAACATTTTAAGATTATTCATAATTAATCTGTCAATAACCCAGATGAAATTGTTTTAAAATTTATTTTTTAAAACAAAAGTTGGTGTTTATTTCAATTATTTATTCATGAGCTCCTGTTGCACAACTGAAAGAACTAAAATTTGGGTGTTTACAAACTCAGTTTTACCAATGATATTTTGCTAAAGATTGATACTCTAAAGTCACGTGATCCTAAAATTCTTTGCATTTCCTCCGGTTGCAAATAAAACATTTTATGGGTTCAAAAGTATGTAATGTTACTGCGTATAACTCTCCTATAGTGAGATTATGGTTACATTATTTCTGTAGAAATAAGAATTGCTTTCACAAAGTCAGTTGGATTGTTTGTTGCATTTTGGTTTCTTTAAAAAGCTCATGTTCTATTGTTAATATCAATGTTACTGTTTATGATATTCGTATTCACAGTTGTCTTTCAGAGAAATCATCAGTTTGTAAGAATTGAATTGAGGTGGGAAGAAGGGAATGACTACATTGGTGGAGTTATTTTGATATTTAATATGACAAATACACTAATAAGCACTTTTAGTCATTTGAATTTCCTGAAATATATGATCTTTAGAGTTATATACATACAGCTTTTAAAAAATATGACAAAAAGCATGTATTTTATATATCTATATGTTGAAATGTTCTATAAATAAAATAGACCTGGTGTTTTTTATTATGTAAATATGTGCTTTGGAACTTTTGGTAAATGATCTGTCTGCCATCATCTTATTATGGTTCTATTTCAAAATGGACAGTCCACATGACAGCTTTGCGTATCCTAAAATATGTTTTCAAAAGTAAATTTTTAATTTGATTTATGAGTTAGATAGGATTTAGCATGTTCTATTTAAGATTGATTTCATTGTTGTTCTTAAAGCTATAGAATAATTTCATTTTATTCTTTTTATATTATTTGTTAAACTTTAGCTCCGTCTCCCATGAAGATTAATGCTGACCACAGTCTTTTACAATCGATTAAGCCCCTACTGCACTTGACTTCCTTCCCATCTTTTCTGTCTTTTTAACAAAGGGGGTTTTCTGTTTAAAAAATAGTAATTGAGTCAATAAACAGATGATTGGTAAGAACAAATAGTTCAAATGGTTTAGATTACCAGGTAGTGATACAGCTTCTTGAGGCACTTATACAATAATTTTATTCATACACAGTTTCTGGGTACAGTTATCTACATTACTGATTTTAGAATGTATGCCAAGACAATTTAACTGTTTCCCTGGAAGTATGTTTTTTTCTTGTAAATCAAATATGCTTATCTCTATTTATACCATAAAGTCAGTATTTCTTATTTTTAAGGGTAACATATCACTTGGAAAGACCTGTTTACTCTATTTTTAGAAAGATGTTTTAAAGTTTCTTTTAAAAATTGAGAATGCTAGCCTACTTGCTACATAGAGTCTAATTATTATAAAGTAGATTTAGGGGGAAAGCAAAGAGGTGGTCACAATACAGATTTTTGAGATAAAGTAGTTGAAAATGTAGCCTTGTAATTTAAGTAACTCTAATGGTATGTGGTATTTGAAAGGAAAGACTTGCACAAAAATTTTTCTGGTTATATTTCAACATGATATCTCAGCATATGCCTTATGTAGAGTCAGGTTGAAAGCAACCTAATTGGTTGTGTAAAAATGGATTTCTGAAGCCAACCAGTGACTTTTTTGTGTGTGTGCTCAACTGGATCTTTTAAAGAAATATCTAGAGATCATTCACAAACTAACAGTAAATGTGTTAGTTATGTTTTACATCTTCCATTATTATATCACCTACCTAAAACCCCAATGATATTCCTCTTCAGAAATATAGAAACAGGCCATTAGTCCTCTGTAAGTAGTACACCAATAAAGAGTTGGATAAAATGTCTAAGAAGTATAGTCTCTACAAAACAACTAATTTTACTTTGGTGTATTTTAATATAATTAATTTGAGAAGAAAGAAAGGTTACTTAAATTAGAATTTTTTCATGTGGAAAATGATACAGAATAGTTCCCATAGTGCAAACAAAGTGTAAAAATGGAATTTATTTTTTATCAGATAAAAAAATAAATTTCATTTTATCATATGAGCCTTTATCATATGAACTTTCATTTTTGAAATAATAAAAATTTTTGTTATAAAAATTAAGTATGCTTTTAAATGCTTTTACAAAAAAAATCACAATGGAATTAAGATGTTTTAATAAAATTGGTACTGAAATACTATACAGCTCTTAACAGAAAGGAAAAAAAATACAGAATATATTTTTAAAATGCCAAACATACTAATTTCCCAATGTTTTTGTTTCATTTTTAATCTTTAAATTGCTGTATTCATTCTTTCTTTGATTAATTTTAGTACCATATATGGGAACTCATGGTTTTTCATTGTAATTTATCATGTCACATTATATGTTATGCATTTTAATTAATTATTCATGCCTTTGTGTTAATTCACATTTCCATGTCTAACTATAAATTTGCTGATTTCTTTCTTTTGTTTCCATCATTATGTGCATTTAATTCATTGAAGAACAAGAAAAATATAACTCTTCCACAAAAGGTAAATATTAACATAACTTTTTAACCATTTAATATTGTTACTTTTAAAAATAGTAATATGCAAGAGTTATATAACTGTATTTATTGAATAATGAGCAATATTAGCAGGTAGTTATTTTCCTGAAATGATTTTGTAGTGTATTTGATATTAATTCTTTCATATTCTGTGTTCACATCAAAGAGATTACTTTAAAATTAATGTTTTTTTAAAAAATTTTATTTATCCACACTGACAACTAGAAAACAATTCTCCTTGGAAAATGACATTTTCTTTGTTTTTTTTTGTTTGTTTGTTTGCATTCCTCTGCTCTCATAGATGAAAGATTTAATTTTTACCTTCTATTCAGGGTAATATCTGGTAAAATAGAAAATCCCTGTATTTTACCTTCCAGATAGTGGTAATCTTAGTAAATGTACTGGCCCTTGCTGGAGTCATACATCTGGGGAGCTGCTGCCTAAATGTTACTTCTGTTTTCCTCAGTACTCTTAAAATATCCATTAATTTTACTTTGCTGAGAGACAGGAGAGGAAAACCATTCAGCATGTTTGATCTTTGCACTTGAATTTCAAGTAGGTTATAGGCTTCACTCCAAAGTCATATGCTGCCCACACCATTTTCTTTTCAGAGCTACTGTTGGCCTGATAATTAACTATTTGAACAGGAGTTTTCAGCTTAATGTGATCAGGGTAATCATACTTAATAATTATATAATTCTGTATAATTTAACAAAAGCACATTTTCTCAGTATTTGAAAGTGGACTAACAATTGAACTAATTTGTTGCCCATAGTAACAACAAATTAACTCAAAGCTGGTTCTGAAAATAACATCATTCCTATTTTACGAATAAGGAAACAGGTTCAGAGAGATTATGACATCTGCCCAAACTGCTAGTCTACTACAAACCAAAATCTTTTTACTTTCGACATTTTCCACTACATGATGGTATATTCCAGTTTAAGAAGCACAAATCCCAAATATATTTTCTTGTTCCTAGTATATTTATTATGTTATGTATCTCAGTGTTACAGAGAGAAAATTTTAAATTACATATTTAATCTGAATTTATAAAATATATTGTAACTATATTCAGGTATTATATATATGTAATTCTGGCATAGTGTCTGACTTATTAGGCAATACATATATTAATAAAAAATAAAAAATTAAATGAAATCAAGATGTTTTGGCCATAGATTTTGCATAGATTCTAGCCACCCTGCATTTTTAGGTCAGATATTGGAAACACAATATTAGATTCAGTAGTACAAAAATGACCATTGTATTTTTACTTAGGTACAGAAGAAATGTAGTTGGATTTACAAGATAAATTTTAGTGTAATAAAAGTATTAGATTCATATTAGAAATGGGCCATGATCTAATTCTTTTATCAAAAAAGAATGAAAAATATAGCAATTCTTCATTTAGTGCCCTTCCCTTATATATTACTGGGCAAAAGCTATACCTAGTTAAATAAAACAAAACAAAATCCTTAAGTATAACCTAAAGTCTGCATGAAATATGCACATTTAGGGCGTCTCTTCAGAGCATGTCAATTTATGGTTTTGTACACTCAGTGTGTCCTGGCTGAGATGTGTCATCAGCCCTCCAAGTGTTCCTCAGAAACAGGATGTAGAAGTGCCTCACAGAATAGACCACATTATTAGAAATAAAAAGAAGCACATCCCAAAATATATCCAGCATGGTATAGGTCAGAAAAAGGATGCTGTACTTCTCCTTAGGGATTTAAGATAAAGCAGTTTAGCCACTAAACGTGGCTCTCAAAGCCTCGAAAGGATAGAAGCAAGCTCAAGAAACTTCACTGAAGTCATATTTTAAGCTCACATAAACCAAAAGAAAGGAAAATTTTACGGCATGGAAGTCCCACTGATGTGAGCTGAAGTTTATCTTTGCTGGGATCCATCTTATTGGAGAATTTAGGTGATTGTGAGTGCATCCTGGTTAAATGAAGACCAGTACACAAGCCAAGGGGCTCATTAGTCTGGGTTTATTTTTGATTAATTGTAGATAAACTTGTAGGACAACCAGTGGTTCGTTTGCCAAGGACTTAGTGTTTTCCCAAAATGCAGGGCTTTCAGTGCTAAAACTGGGACAGTTCTGAGCAAACAAGGATGATTGGTTACCCTATAGGGAACCAGTCTATTAATTTTCCAGCATATTTGTAAAGTCACATAAACAGAAGTGTAAAATACTCAATACATTACTAATGGTAGGTAGGATATATTGAGCACTTTCTACATGTCAGCGACTCTACTAAAAGTGTTACATATTTATCTCATATTGTCACAGCAACCTGAGATGCAACTATTTGTATCCTTATTTTCCTGCTGAAAAGCTAAAGGTTAGATTAAAAACTTGGCCCCTTAGCAAACAGTAGTTCATTTTGTAAATGATAGAATAGGTAGTGAGACACGGGTCTCTCTCCAGAGAACTTGTTCTTAACTACTTTGCTCTGTAGGCTCCTCAACATTCAAACAGTATTTACTGAGTACCTGCTTTGCATGCATCACTATGTAATTATATTAACACATATACAACTGCAAGGAATGTTTTTTCACCCGTTTTATTGAATAAAGTGAAAGAGGTTGAGTTGAATGCCAAAGGTAAGAAAGCTACTATGAAGCAGGACCAGATTTTGATTCCACAGCCCATGTTCTGTGCCTTATATCATGTTTCTGTAACAATCACCACTCACACCAGAATTTTGGAGAAGCCCATTCGGTTTTTTCTTCCTTTCTCTATTGACTTAGTTTTGCACCACTCAGTTAAACCTTCTACATCCGGACTGCTCCTCAAATTGCAATAAAACTTGAGAAAATGACACTCTTGTATTTGAATAAAGATAACACATCCTTTGGCTTGAAAAGTTAACCAAGGAACTATAAATGTTCATACTACTTTGTTTATGTTTTCACTCCCTCCTTTATGTTGAAAGCTGAAAGACCATATCATTTTAGTTTTCACAAACTGCTTTATAGGCCTATTTTAAATTATTCATTCTAAAAGTAAGCCAATTTTTCCCTCTCTGCTACATTTCTTGGACAGTTTTAAAGAGCCCATGAATGTAGTTTGGGGGCATCGAAATAATGATATAAGAAGATCAAAACTGAACCAGAAATTAAATGACTTCAAGGTGAGAAAAAATGTTATTGTCATAATAAATTTATGATTTATATGCCTTTAGGTAGTATTTTAAGTGCATTAAGTTTTTGGCTCTTGGAAGCAATTTTGAATCATAACAAAACATCATACTATCTTTTCTACAAATACGAATTTCCTTTATCGTCATAGTGTATAATTTATACACATGAAGAATGAAAAGCAACTAGAGTTAAGTAAGTAAATTATTTGAATAGGAACAAAGGAAATACCATTTTGGTGCTTTTGGTTTTTCTGTTTCACTAATAAAATATGTAATAATTATTATAACTAGATCATAGAAATAGTAACTAAATCTTTAGGACTGTCTCTAGTCAAGTATATTTTTAAGTACCAGGTTTCTTTAATAAATTCTCAAATAAGTTAACTGTGCTTTCCTTCTTTATGTGTCCGCAAGAACTGTTTGAATGCTAAGCTATGCAAACTATATTCTCCATGAAACTTATGGGCATTAACTTTAATTTGGTGAAATTCAAGTAAAGCAAAAAACATTAATTTTAGTAATTTTTTGTACAGTTGTATAAATAAAATTTAAGCACATTTCAATAGCATACTGTGGTTGTGGAGCACATAAGAACAAATTATGTACCCTTGCTAAAATAAGTAAACCAATTTTTGCATTTTTCAGAATCAGCATTCTTTTAACTCATTAAGTTGCAGTTTACATTTTATTAGTAGTATTAGGTGCATATTAGGCTAGGTGAATTATGTTTGGTTATTGTGTGTTAAGATTTTGAAAATACAAGTTTCTTAATATTCCTGGGCATAGCTTGTCCTGAAAACCTATGAATGTTTATGAATATTTACTCATAAATATTTAGTGCTCCATTAAGAAAAGTAACTTATTCATTTCTTTTTTTGGCACAATCTCATAAATATATTGTTATTCTAGCCTTCTCTTTAAACTTCAGGAACCCAGAGGGTTAAGCAGATTGATTAGAAAAATTCAGAAGTTATGCTTTTGACCCTATTTTCCCATTTGGTGATTCAGATGTATTTATTCATAATAGTATCATAGGCTTTTAAGGCTTCAAAGGATTTAACACATATTAACCAAGACACAACTTGCAACAGAGATCTAACTGAGGGAAAAGAGATGTCTAACTGTGGACAGCCTCATTGATGTATTTTCTCTAAAGTTGTGTATGGTTCCTCAAATATTGTAAAACACAGGAAAAGACTTTCAGAAATCAAAGTTGAATTTAGCAAAATAGTGCCAATCAAGTATTTCAAGATAGATTCTGTATCCATTAGTATTATTGGAATAATGAAAAATTTTGACTAAACATTTTAGAGATCTCTCGATATAAATAACATGACTTCCTCAGTGATTGCTTAAGTTATCCCCCAAAGAAAGCATAATTACACAGGTTGTTTTTTATAAAAATTGCATTTGAAGTGCATCTTACAGGAGACAGTGCTGCCCCTTAAAACCTAAACAGGTTTTTAAAAGCTGTTTAACTTTGTGTAACCCAAAAGGACAAGGTAAATGACAGATTCTTTCATAAGAGCCTGACTTTCTTACTTGTCAATAACTAGTATTTTCAGTGACACTCTGGGAATTGGCAGTTTTGACATTGAGAAATTATGTCTGGAGTTGGACATCATTTTATTGAACTATTTTAGATACTTCAATGGGAATAAGCACACTAAAACACGAGATGATCCTGTGGTTTTGACTTCAGTGAGACTTGAGTGAATATATATACAAACTGCCTCTTTCACCGATGTCAGTGTTCAGTTCCGCTTATCTAGACTAAACATAGGTAGTTTGCTTTGAAAGTCCTTAAGGCAATGTGGTGTTTTCACTTATGTGTTATTTACTTATTGCATTTTCTGTTTCTCATGCTGGTAGATGTTCATTTTATTGGTAGTTTATGGATAGATGATTATTTTATTGGTAGATGCTAGATAGATGTTCTTTCATTGTTTTCATTATTATAGTATAATCCTTAACAGCCAAGAGAATTATACAAGGTCAAAAGGGAAACTACTTGGAACCTTTTTACACTTACAAGTTGAAATCCATTTTATTCCAAGAAAATATCCCAGAACTAGGGAATTTCTACATAGTCAAAATATTTTAAACATTTAATCATTATGTATAGTATATATGTGTGTGGAGAAGTGGAAGTTGGATATGTACTATGCCAAAGTTTCTCACTATGTTTTCATGACTCCCAAACTAAGGATGAACATGAAAATGATACATTACAGTTGACCCACAGCATCCATGGGTTCCACAACGATGGCTCCAACCGACCATGAAACAAAAATGTTAGGGGAAAAAATGATTGGTTGCATCTATACTGAACATGTACAGACTTTTTTTTCCTTGTCATTATTCACTAAACAATACAGTAAAACAGATTTTTGAGTTTTTTTTAAGTCATAAGCCATTTAATAATATAAAAGGGATAGATTTAGGAAAAGGCATATAAGCACTATTTACAAGTAATATAAAAGGGATAGATTTAGAAAAATGCATACAGGCACTATTTACATGACATTTATCTTGTACTTGTTCTTATAAGTAATCTAGAGATGAAAGTATATGGGATGAGGTGCTTAGGTTATATACAAATACTATGCCATTGTATATAAGGAACTTGAACATCTGTGAATTTTGGTACATGTTGAGGGGGTGGTCTTGGAATCAATCCCGAACAGGTATGTTTTAAATTGGGAAAACAACATGATAGAAAATAGTGATGTAAAATAAAACTGGTGAATTTCTTTCCTCATAACACCTATAGTAAATTGGAAGATCTTAAAATGCTGGAAAGTAGGCAATAAAGCAAGAGACAAAGTCATTGAGGTTCCTATTTTTGCAAATATGAAAAAAGTAAGTGTTTTAACAACACCCTATTGAAATACTATAGAATCATAGACTACAACAGATGGAAGATTCTCTGAGCAGTCTCTTCTTTTTACAGATAAAAACTCTGTAGTGGAGGGATATATCAGGAATTGATCAAAGGAACATTGATGAACTGATGAATGGTGAAGGATCTAGTAGTGTAATCTATGCCTAGTTATTCCCATTTCTTGGTTCTTACTATTTTGCCACATGGATTCCAGGTATATGCAGAATGCTTATCCATATAAACAATCCCTATTTCTCTAAAGTCAAAAAAACTGAACAGCCACAAGGATTGTATTTTTGAATTTTCAAATATCAGACTATCTTTTTTGATATATTTTAAGATCTAGTTTATATACTAAACATTTAAGATCTTGTCTTCTTTTTCAGTCTCGGTATAGCTAAATCTTTTTCATCTTGTTAATCTGAGCTTTTTTTTTTTTTTCCACTGTAGTCAATAACTGAGACATAGAAAGTGTTTCATTTATATTCTTCATTCTACCTGACAACTTCCAAATATGTGGTCATTATCATTGCTCTTCCTGAGAGGTGTTCTGGAACAAGAATGGGACTGCACTATCATGGAACTCTGATCATGTTGCTATACAGCAAGGAAGCAGAGATACTAATTTTTTTTATTCGTAAAATACAATAGCACATCATAGTTAACTAGGCAGGTTTAAATATCCTGTCCAGATGATAATCATGTGTCAACTTTGATACATGTATTAGCTAAACTTGTTAAAAAATAATTTTTATATCAATGTATTTAATAATATAAATGTTCTACTTCTTTCTGTCCTTTTACAGTCATATTTTATCTAATGCTTGAAAATATTAGGTTTAACAATGTATTAATATAAATTAATTCTGCCTACAAACACAAACATTTAAAATTTCATGTTCATGTTAATTTCAAGTTGCATAGAGAGAAATGTGAAAGATTTAAGGGATTTTGAAATCCAAGCAAATTTATTTTTCTATAAATTAAATTTATAAATAATATTTTAAATATATGAATGCAAGTTTAAATTATAATGGTCCTAAATTATATGTAACTATAGTGTTTACAGTATTTTAGAGCAAATTACAAATATGTGATAAGTCAAAGAAGTTTCCTAGAAAGTTACATTATCTCTTTGAAGGAAGTTATTTTATAGAAATTTTTAAATGATTGATTAGGGAAGATTTATTAAGGATTTTTTAGGGTATTTTAAAAGTCATAGGCCTTTTAATAATAGGAAAGGGATAGATCTGGAAAAATGCATATAGGACAAACAAGATTATCAAATGATTTTAGTTTCTTCAGAGATTTGTTAAATGTTGACAACACTAAATTAGGAATTCTTAGCAAGGCATGTGAAAAGAGAAGTAGTTATTTTAATTTCTTTATTTTTATTACTAATATTTTACATTTGAAAATTGTAATAATTACAGTAATTTGTAAATGATATTTACTTCTCTTATCTTACATACTCCAATCCGGTTTTTTTCTTGTTGAGATTTAGAAGACAAGAAAAGATTTCACAAGTATGGTTTTCATTATACTCTTAAAAATAAGTTCCAGTTTTATACTTTCATAATTTTAACATTGAATTGATTTGTGACATACATAGATTAATATGAAAAAAGCCATAGTTTGGAAAGAACAATGTATATAAAGTTGGAATAAAGAAAATGGGTCTTGTTCAATAAATACCTTTTTGTAAACTAATATATGCTTTTTAGAAAGTACCGTTTTTTAAAACATAAGACACGTAATTTAGTTTGTACCTTATACTGAAAGATTTCAATCCGTCAACCCCTGGGGGAAAAAACATTTTTATAAAATTGCAATATTACATCTGAGGAACTAGTAGACAGATATTTTTAATATATAATCACAAAATCTATAATTAATACTGAAATATAGCATTTTACATAAGCTAAATTTTCATTAAAAGACTAAATGAAATTGCATGATAATTATATTTCTTGTAGAAAATGAGAGGTAATTTTTAGCTCTTTATTATGTGGCAGTTATGACATTTTTAAAAATAAAAATTCCAGAGCCTCCCAGTTTTACATTTTCTATAAAGAAATAGCAACTGGCCTTTTAATGGTTTTGTTAGTTTACAATACTATTAACATTCAGAATGTTCCTAAAATGTGAATTTAATACTAAGATTTGTGGGATAATTGGAAAATATTTAATATTTTAATTTTGCTATTGGGTTTTAAATTGTTAAAATAATATAAAAATTTTAAATGATAGTAATCTTTTTTAAAAGGAAGATATTTGAGCTCTCTGGGTTACAGTTAATTTTATTTATGTTAAAATACTAGAGGGAAAGTCACATTTCAAGGATTCAATTAGTTTTTAATCATTACTACTGTTTGCCATCTAAATCATATAACGCAGGCGTCCCCAAACTTTTTACACGGGGCCAGTTCACTGTCCCTCAGACCATTGGAGGGCCGCCACATACTGTGCTCCTCTCACTGACCACCAATGAAAGAGGTGCCCCGTCCTGAAGTGCGGCGGGGGGCCGGATAAATGGCCTCAAGGGGCCACATGCAGCCCACGGGCCGTAGTTTGAGTGCCTGATATAACATTGGAATCATGCCTTCTGGTTCAAATTTATGATAATTATTCTATCTTTTTATATTTGTCTTAATATTTGACTTGACTTATCTGTAATCCAGAAATAATGTCATTTTATTATAGATAAATAGTTGAAAAATAAAAATGGGAAACACGTAAAATCTTTAGCAAAGTTAAAGAATTTCTGCATTTACCCTGTAGGTTTTTCAGTGATTATGAAAAAACTTTTACTGAAACACAATAACTTGTATAAACAGTTATTTCAGAATATGCACTAACTCACATGTCTTAGGAAATAATGAAAAGTACTACAAAAATATGATATTATGTAATTATCTGGCTTTTTGATAAGAGTAAGAAATGATAAGCTATTGGCATTTTGATTCTGTTGCTGGAATCCTAGAGCAAGCAGTGAGGATAGCATAGCAACTGCGTCTTTGATGGAGAGTCAAGGGAGTCTACTCATTATTTTGAATCATAATGTTAATTTGGAGTTTTTTTTTTTTTACTTTCACAGATTAAATAAGGTCAGTTTTAATTTCATTGGGAGTAAATACAGTAATGATTTGAGGAGGTAAAATGAAATCATTTGGAACCATTTTTACATTCATTTTAGTTATGTTACCAGTGTCGTCTTATGATTTAGTTTACATTTGCAAATAAAGATTTAAATGCAACTATAGCATAAGCTAAGTAATCCTATTAATGTTTAGAGAAATGAAATGTTGTCCTAGTAAGGTTCAGTTCCTAGATCTGTGTTGTATTGCTTCAGGCCAATAGCTATTGGGATATAGTTATCAGTGTTTAAGTAACCATCTACCCTGAAAATTACTTGACACTAAAAGGTTGCAAAGCTGTGGACTAATCAGTGTCAACATATTTTAGAAGAAAGTTAATAGCATTTTGAGAATAGTTAAGCTAACACCATTTAAGTATGTTTTTATTATAAATTGAGATTGTTTTGAGTTGCTTTAAGCTTTAATCATAGAAAAGAACTAAATTTGCAGTCCATTTGACTTATTCAAAACTCAAAGCAAATGATTGAGCATGTACCCTGAAGTACTCACACCATAGGCAAAAGACAGCAGATATTTTCACATTTTCTATATTGCATATGTCTTTCTATATATATAACTCACATATTTCTGAGTAATTACTCTTACATAGCATTTTACTGTATAATACTCTTTTTATGTTGTCAAGTAATAAATTTCTGAACCCCATTTCTCAAGCTCTCCATTGAGCTCTCCTGTAATGGTATTAGTCACCATTTATTATCTCTGAAGTCAACATTTTTAAAGCAGGAGTGAATCATTGCTTAGCTGGCATAACTAAGGGTTGTTGGGGATTTGAGATTAGTTATCTAATTTACTGAATTTAAACAAAGGAACACATTTTATAATTTAGTGCTAAAAGTATGATTAAAACACTTAGCCACAAATTCCAAATTTTATTATCTCTTGTGCTGTTAGTCTGTACTTGAACACACAATAAAAGTTACAGATTGACTTCTTCTTAAAGTGTGTGTTGGTGTTTTATAATAAAGGATGATAAGTCACATTTAGTAATTGCAATTAAAAATTTGTTAGCAAGTGCCTTTATGAACTCTTTATAAGAGATAAAATCATCAGTCAAGTCAATCAGACATATTGACATTGCCATTAATTTCTAAACCCTTAGTTTCTTGGCAGAAGCTCTCAGTATATCAGTCACCAATAAACAATTTGCCACACACACAAATGCACACACGCACACACAGCCCTACAACTTAAAAATCTGAACACTTGTTGCACAGGTTGAGTTGTCTGGGAAGTTGGCAAAAGTTGTATAAAGTAAACATAGTTCTCATACAACATAGGTACAAGCTTTTGAATCGTTTACCCTACACATGACTGTATCTTAGCTGTTTCTTTCTCCTTCATTTGTAAAAATGCAAAATTTAAAGGCAGGGTTTCGAAGTGATGTTGCTGATGATGGATTCTAACTTAGAAAAATTAATACTTTGTCAAAGGCTGCAATTCTTGCCCTCCTCTGATATGAAGGAGATTAATAAAAGCTTAAGGAAAATATATTTCTTTACATATTATAAATTAAAGCGCTTAAAGTCATGTATTCGTTTTCAAAAATGATGAATTTCATTTATGTGGTTCAGATATAGCCATCAGGAATAGAAAGTTAATCTTTTAGTAAGTTCGTTTTAAGGACTGGCAAATACTCATGAGAAGCCACTGACAGAAATTAATGATTTATAAGAATGCCTCAATAAAGTAGATACTTAATAATTAAAACAATTTGTAGGTGACTACTGTTAGCCAAGGGTGTTAACTGGGTGTGTGCATGCATGTAAGCATGTGCATATATGTGTGATGCGTTGAGTATGCATATTTTTCTCTATATATGTACATGCAACAAACAGTTGTTTAAATTGAAAACATGTTTTCACAATTAAATTTGATTTCACATAATCATTTATGAAGGGAATTGAAAATATTTCATATAAAATCAAGAAATAGAGTATCTGTTGTTACTAACATTTATGTTCCCCATTCTGTGTAACTTGAATCATGTTCATCTTTAGATTAACAATTGCTAGTACTGTATATTTTGCATTTTGTTTAATTTACTGCTCATGTGTTATTTCTAAATTTTATTTAATTGAAGTCATTTCAAAAGCATTGAAATCTAAACCATTCAGTTTTTAAAAGGTGCTTCACGTATTTTAATAGGCTTCCATTATGTGTTTTTGCAGCAAGCTTAGTAGTGGAGGAGCGAACAAGACAGATGAAAATGAAAGTGCATCGATTTAAGCAGACAACAGGGTCTGGTTCTAGTCAAGAACTTGATCGCGAGCAATATTCCAAGGTAAAATTAGTAGTATCCAACCAATACTTACCCTTTTAAAAATGTATAGTGTGTGTACCAGGCAGGATTAGCAAGCACCAAATTATAAAAGAAAAGGTATATCATTTTCTTTTCTTATACAGTTGGGCTGGGTGTGGTGGCTCACACCTGTAATCCCAGCACTTTGGGAGGCCAAGGCGGGCAGATCATGTAAAGTCAGAAGTTCAAGACTAGCCTGGCCAACGTGGTTAAACCCTGCCTCTACTAAAAAATGCAAAAATTAGCCAGGCATGGTTGTGTGCGCCTACAATCCCAGCTACTTAGGAGGCAAGAGAATCCCTTGAACCTGGGAGGCGGAGGTTGCAGTGAGCTGAAATCATGCCACTACAATCCAACCTGGGTGACAGAGTGAAACTCCATCTAAAAAAAAAAAAGTGTCATTAAAAGATAGTCTTGCATCATAATTTCTACCAAAGCCTGAAAAATTTCTTTCCCCTTGATATTTTCATATAACTTTATTGAAATATTAACTTGGATTTGATTTTTTCTAAAAATATGTAAATATTTGATCTTAAAATCACTTAATGATTGATTAGCATTTGTCAAATTCACATAAATAAGCAAGATATATGAAGCCATTTTGTTGCTTGAACAGCATTCAAATATTGCAATTAAGATATTAAGATGAATATTTATAGTCTTAAATACTACTTTGGATTGATATTTGACTTGATATTTGTGAATGATAAAAATTATGTGACATGAGATTTCTTATTGCTCTGTCTTTAGTAAGAAAAGTAACTGATTTCAAACTTCTAGAAGCTGAAATTTACACAACGTTAAGTGCTGATATGCATTTAAATTTTATTTCAATAATATGTTCTAAGGAAACACTAAGGAGTTTATCAACTGCTAATATCTGATAATTTTAATTAAAATAGCATAGATTTTTGTTCTTCATGAAGTAATTTTACATATATTATCTAACTTATTTAAAAGCCTTTTTTCTTTTTAGAATACTACAAAAGTAACAGCGGCCATTATAGATTGACCTTTGTTATAATTTGATATCTACAAACTCTTTTGGAGGTAATAACCTATTAGAAATCAAAAGTAAATAAAACTACACTAAGTTAGTATTATTAGCTTGAAATATTGACCTAGAAAAGCCTACTTATTTTTAAACAGCAGAAGTGGTTTATTATCTATCCAGATTTCTATGACTAATAAAAAAAAAAGAGGTGGCTACAAAATATGATTTATCACCAAGACTACTATAGAGTCATGTATGTTTGATACATTCTATCACTTTACATGTTAGGTTAGATGCAGAAGGGTTTCCAAATGAGACAATGCAGAGGGTCACTGTGATTCAGGGATACCCAACTCCGTAAGGGTCGTCTTACCAAAAAAAATGGTAAGCAAAATAACTTGATGTCCCATAGTGTTGCCTATATCAGCTCTGTACAGGTTTATCTTCTCTGCAACTTGTTATTTATGGTATTATCAGCCTACTTGTCTGTCTTCTTCATAGATATCATCATTTTTGTTTTCTTACTACAAATGCAGTGAGAATTAGAACGCAGGGTAATTCGTGGTTTTGTTTTCCCTTTATAGTTGGATGCAGTTATCGGAATGTTTCTTTAAACTGGAAATGCTCTTTTAGGCTGGAAATTTTTGTCAGTTTCTTAGCTTTATGTCGAAAGATTAGGTCAAATAGAACAGCAAGGAGGGTTAGAGCCAGTATAGGAAACAAGAAAGAAGCGAGTAAAGAATCAGGGTAAAATACTGAAAGCCTTTCTGTATCATCCTGATCTGGGACTCTAATCATTAAGTAGTCAATCCAAAAACTCTACAAGGTGAAGTACTCAGAAGTCTAAACCACCACTAATAGTCATAGTAAACCAAAGTAGGTGTATCTTGTTGACAGTAGGTGTACCTTGTTGGACAGATTCTAAATTCTCTGGCTCATAACATTTAAAACTTGAAAATACCTCAAAATCTTCTACTCCAGCTCAATTATTTACAAAATTTATGAAAACTGAGGCTCAGAAGCAAAGAGGTAGTAATTTATTAAAATTTGTGTTAAAATTAGTAGAGCCTCTGTATAGCAAAGAGGCCTAAAACAATGGATTTGGGACTTAGGGTATGACTTGTTCTACTTATATCATTGAAATGAACACATTACTCTAGATTGATTCAAAGGTTCCAATCTGGCTTTCGATTTACATATAATTAAATTAACATATTCTGTCTTTCCTCCCTCCTTTGCACAGGCACCCTTTTTCTTTTCCCCTCTCTCATTGCATTTGAATATTTTAAAGCCTATTACTTTCAGGTATAATACTGTGGCTCCTAACTTGTAAGAATATAGGATAGGAAATTATATAAGATAAAATAAATGATTAGCCTTTTCTTATATGCCAAGTAGAAGATAAAATATTCTCCACATCTCTAATATTTATATTACATACTAACACAATGTAATTTTTTGTTTTCAGTAGCCATTTTTATTAATTCAGACCTTTCACATATACTTGAGAAATTATCATTTTCATTTTTATTATTTTACTTCACATATTTTATAACTATTTTACAAAGATATATTTTATGGCTATAATTAAGAGCCAATGTTGGCACAAATATTACAAAGATTAAATTTTGAACTTTATTCTTTTATTCACTCTTTTTTAGTATCTTAATCCATTTGACATTTTGGATAAAGCAACAAACCTTAGGTGAAATTTATGCCAAGAAGAAGTTAGTTAACTCTTTTCAAAATACTTTTAACCAACCACTAGTAGAGCTGGATTTTTTTCAGGGCAAAACATTTTCAGCCAACTGTAATTCCTGAGATGCTTCTTAAAAACCTAGTATCTCTTTTAGAAGATTAAATGACCCTAACATCCATCCTGAGTAAGGAATTAGCACTAACTTTGCTTTTGAAAAAGCACAATGCTGTTTATGTATCCTTGAAATGTGTCACCATTCTGATTTTTTATTGGTGTTATACAGAGCTGCATGCCTTAATGATGAAGTCAAATTCATAATTAGAGGCGAATTCACATTTAGGCACTCACAATTTAAAGAGTGTTTATGTTTCTTTAACACAGGAACAGCAACCAAAAGTGATGTGATGGGTTTTGTAGGTAGCTGAAGAGTGTTTGTTATTACTTACTTCTAAAAATAGTAGTATTTTATTATTCCTCTCACATCAGTGATTTATTTCCCCTCTGTAGGATTGGTAGAAATTCTTCCTGAGGAATTGTGTTCCTCAAAATATAATTTATGTGTTTCCATTAAAATATTAAATTGTTACATTAGAAATTTAACAGATCATGCCTGATGAAATTCAGAGTGACTAAAATGTTAACATATTTTTGGAAAAAGTAAATTTAACAGTTAAAAGTGAATATAAAAGTATTTCACTTTCTTCAAATAACCAATGTGATTAAAACTGTGGTGTCATGTCAGAATGATAGATTGTTCTTTATCGTAATATAGAAAAATTTATTATGACATAAGAATTTTGAAATCCATTTTTGTCTATTTTCTGTAATAACAAAGGTCTGTATAGAAAAAGGTTGAAGAAAAGATGGCTTAAGTGAAGGAAGATTTCTTCAGTTGAAAAAATATTTTCATATATACTCACATAACTTTATGCTTTAGTATATACTGCTTAATATTGTCAAATATCAAATAAGGGGAGCATTTGTTGTGGGTGTCAGCACAATGGTAACAACCAGAACAAAGAATATTGCATATTCTCTCATGGGCAAGGTATCATTCCAATACATTTGGAAACAATAATTACATAGCATCTCTCTTTTAGCACAGTGTTTATAAAAAACAATAATATAGGAGTTGTGTTTGTAACCCAGCAACAGTGTTAAGTTCAGGTTCTACTCTGTGAACATATTGAGTTTTTAGCACATATACTCTAAATCAAAAGCAGAACTTATTAAAATGAATTGTGTCAGTCAGTCAGAATCATAGTATTAAATGTGACTGAATTTGCTGGTAAACATACTGTCACATTGCTTTCAATATGTTATCTTAAATCACATTACTTTTAGATCAAACATAAAGTAATATAAGTAGTAATAGCTCAGTTTGGATACATTAACATATATGAATTTCCTTTGGATTCTAATTTGGTGTATGACTTTTCACACAATTATGAAAAATCCTTGGGAAAAATGATTATATAGCTATCCTATGCATTAGGAATTGTTTTCATGCCTGATATGAAATTCTTTTACCAACACATATACATGAGAGATGATGAAATGAAACTCACATTTGGGGAACCCAAGGAGGGCAGATTGCCTGAGCTCGGGAGTTCAAGACCAGCCTGGGTAACATGGTGAAACCCCATCTCTACTAAAATACAAAAAATTAGCCAAGCATAATGGCATGTACCTGTAGTCCCAGCTACTCAGGAAACTGAGGCAAGAGAATTGCTTGAATCCAGAAAGCGGAGGTTGCAGTGAGCTGAGAACGTGCCACGGCACTCCAGCCTAGGCAAAAGAACAAGTATCTGTCTCCAGAAAAGAAAAAAAAAAAAAAAAAAAAAACCACTAAAAACAAAAAAACTCACATTTAAATGTCTTGGTCCTAAATTACTCTCTTATAAGAAATTATTAAATAAACATTAGATCTTTCTCTAGGATAATTTTTAAAATGTTACTATCTAATCCTCTTTTTAGTACATATAGATCCAGGTTATAGCATCAGTTAATTTAGTGTTTTAGCAAGACAGTTCAAATTCATTGCAATTCCTGACATGAAACATCACAAACGATATATCACTTTTTCTGCAGGTTTAATAAACATTTGATATTTTCATACCTGATTTCTCATAAATCTAAAATTAAATTGCTTTCTAAGAAACAAATACCCATATGTTACTTTGTTTTACAGAAGAAATTACAGTATCTTACTTACCAGTGTCTAAGACCACTACTTACATTTTAGGTATCTTTAAGTTATTTATAGTTATGTAACCTAAATATTTATTACAACTGTAACACATATATAAAAATACCATGTAATACATAAGCTATTCACTGTGTGATTCATCACAATAAAACAGTGAAGTAGAAATAAGAGTAGATTAACTGCTTTGGCAACTTTGCACATTTTAATCTCTTACTTAATGATTCCTAAAATTGTAGGAAATAAATATCAGAGACAAATTTAAAGGTATTTTTGAATATCAGATATAATGTACAATGAAATTTTAACAGGGATCCAGTGTTCTACTTTTGATACTAATATGTTAAATCTGAAACTGTCTAATGAAGCCATAGTAGAAAGGTAAAGACTAGTCACTGCCTTTTTACTCAATTTATATCAGCCCTTGTTTTTGAAAAGTTAATATATTTTAAAGAAATTTTAGAGAGACTATAATGTCTTAGAAAGTATTTAAGTAAACTGAATAATTTTAGAATTGAAAAGTCTATACAGGTGGGATCAGTCTATACAGGTCAAGTGTCCTTTATCCAAAATGCTGGGGACCAGAGGTGTTTCATATTTTGAATATTTTTTGTATTTTGGTATATTTGTACTATATACATTATGTATTTTCCAGCTGAGCATACTAATCTGAAAATCCAAAATGTTCCAGTGATCATTTATTCTGTGCATCATGTCAGTGCTCAAAAAGTTTTGGATTTGGGTGCACTTCAGATTTTGAATTTTTTGATTCTGAATGTTAAGCCTGTACTTTGACTAGAGTAGAAGGTGAAAAAAATGAACAAGAATGAAAATGAAAATGAAAACAAAAAAGAGAAACATATGTACTAGAAAAAACATGAATAATACACTTTTGAGGTTCTAAGTATGTACAAATAATTTAATGAATTTTCCATTCAAGCATTTCATTATTGTGTTTAATTTATATTTCAGTCTTCATAAGCCATCTCTTACCACTCTAAAGGGTGTTATTGTTTTTATATTGGAAATCATGTTAGCATTTGGATTATTTTAGATTCTACACCTACTTTTACAAAGGTACACCTTTATTTGGTGTGGGCTAAGTAGTCGTTCATCTCACCATCTATGTCTTTTCCATGATCTAATGATAGAGCTCACACTTTCTTGTTTTTAATCTTTAGTATAACATACATAAAGATCAGTACAGAAGCTGTGATAACGTCTCTGCCAAATCATCAGATAGTGATGTCAGTGATGTTTCCGCCATTTCCCGAACCAGCAGTGCCTCACGCCTCAGCAGCACAAGCTTTATGTCAGAGCAATCTGAGCGCCCCAGGGGTAGAATCAGGTGAGTTGGCAGTACTGTTTATATAAACTGGATCTTCATCTATGCTATAAAAATGCAACTAGCTTCCTGAATATTTTTTCTGTTATACAGTTTAGGTGACAGTGGGTTAAGTATTTATCAACTACTAAGTCGTATTGCCAACAGAATGTTTAGTATTGACTACTATCAGATACAGCTTATAACCCTAGTCACAATTTTACAGATCGCTCTGAGTCACATTTGTAGTAGTTTCCTCTAATATGATTAAGTTCCCTTCCTTTAGTCCAACATCAGAAAGTGTATTCTGTAAAGGGCCACATAGTGAATATTTTAGGCTTTGCAGGACAGTCTTTGTTGCAACTACTCAACAATGTCATTGTAGTGTGACAGCTGTATAAATAAATCAACATGGTTGGGTGTGGGGGGTGTAGTAGGGTGGTAGTGGATGTGGTAACAAAATAAAAATCACTAATTACATTATGTGAGTGAGTTGTAAGGCATTTATCTCATTTTGTTGAAGTCACCGGTAGTGTTTTTGTGTTCTTAAAAGACAAATACCCTGCTGAAAGGGAAGAAACCCCAGGCATCCAAGTGCTGTCTAAACTAAAGCAGATTGATTATAGACAAAGCGTATTTTGTATTAGTTCTTTACTAGTTTTCAGAAGTGAAAGTTTCATATAGTTATAGTCATGTAACCTAAATCTTTATTACAATTGAAGGAATTGTGGGGTTGATGAGAGGTCCAGTAAATATAAGTGTTAAAAATAGGAACAAACAGTTTCCTAATACTCTAAAAGTCTGATGTTAGTGCACATTTTGGTGATGTACAATGAGTTATATTTGAGGATTCTTCCTTGTTTCTTGAAGCAAATTAAAAGTAATCATGCTGCTGTTATTTAATAATTTCATACTCTGATAATCTAACATGAGCAATTTCAACTGATAAAGATATTGGTAGAAAATGTTTTATCTTTACTTTTGGTGTTCTCAGCATCTGATTCTAACAGAATATAACGTTCTTTAAAATTTAGGGAAGAATTATAAACGTAGCTCAAAAGAATTATAAACATAGCTCAAAAGAATTATAAACATAGCTCAAAAACATAGCCTTATTGAGCTGCTTAAGATCAAGAGCTAAGAAGTATTCTTAAAAATTCCTTTTTATTGAATTCTTAGTAAGATAAAGTGTTTTAGAAACTATTTAATTGAGTGAAGAATGTGATAAATAAGACTTAACTAAGGACTTTTTCACCTTATTCACTGAAAACAATTTGAAGTAATTTTTATTTATATTCACTACAGAGCCAATTACCTTGAGCTTTGTGCTTTAAAGTATTACTAGTTAATGTAATTTTTTATTACTAACCAATTGCATATAATAACTTGTGGGTTCATTTTCATTCTTCTAAAATTTTAGAAGTAAGAGTCTTCAAAAATTTATCTTCCTATAAAATTTGGTTACTTGATTTCTTTTCAAAAGAATAGGAAAACGACGACAACAAAGAACTATGATTTTATACAAGGAGAATGAGGGGGAACCACAATATGTGAGTAGTGTATTGGAACCAGTGTTACTTTGTGGGGAAAATGGCAACTCAACAAATTAGCATTGACTATATCATGACAGGAAGCAAAAGATAGAAGATTCTTTCCTTCCTTGATTCACATGAATTTTCCTATTTAGTCAAGGTGGTAGGAAGAGGGGTGGACCTAAAATGAGTATAAATAAACTTCTTGGTGATAAGTCTATTTTCTCTAAGCACTTTTCTGTTTTCATCTTTCTTTACTTTCTTTGTAGTTTAAAACCCATATAAACTGAGACTTTATTTTATATAAGTGAATTATGTAAATTTAGGCACTGGATCTAATAGTTAAACAAGTTTTCCATGAAGAGCTAGTTTTCTTGTAATCTCATACTGTATGTCAGTGATTTGACACATGTACATATTTGATCCTCTTAGAATAATTAGGAAGAATAGAGAGAAATAATAAGACGTGAGAAGGGACACATGTTCTCTTCTGTCCTTTGTAGACTATCACTTCATATGCATTCTTCTGTCTACATATCCTCATAAACACATAGACAAACATATAGCATACACACACACACACACACACACACACACACAGTTATTTTGCTTCCATCGTCAATCCTGTGGTAAAATCCTGAGACAGGACAGTTTGAAATGATAAAGACATTCAGAGAGAGGACAGTTTGGAATGATATCATTCCAAATATAATTCATTGTACATCACTCCAAATCCTGAGAGAGGACAGTTTGGAATGATAAAGACATAAATGATAAAATGACATCAGCATAAAAACATCAGAATTCTGTGAACAAGGGTTGCAGGCTCTTCAGCTGTGAATATCCCCTGCCTTTATAGCTAACACTATGAGGAATGATGGTTCTTAATATATTACTGTTTCTTATTTCTTTATTTTTTAGCAACTAACATCTGCATAATTTTTATAATTCTGTTTACTCAGGTTCATGGTTAAAATATGAACACAGCTAATTAATTATAATGATAGAATATATTTACATATACGTTGTAATAATAAGCAGCAAACTTTTTAGTTCCTATCATGTGTAAGTACCTTATTATTTTCTACTTTTTTTTAAGTTCTAAATTCCTTTACTGTTATCTTCCTCACCACCAAGACCATGAAGCGTCCAGTCTACTCCCTAACCCCTTTACCGAAAAACGTGCTGCCTCCTTCCCAGACAGATGAGAGAGAGCAGGTCTTCAGGCTGGATCCACCATTAGGCTTTCCCTCCCCCAGCCTGGAGCACCGGACAAGAGGTGACTCCTGGTGACAGATGAATGGGTGATGGACTGAGAAGAGGGGACAAGGAAGGGCTATTACAGGCTCAGCTCTGTTCTTCCAGCCTTGCCTCTTGGTGTAGGGGAAACAGAGGCACGACTGACCAGGACCAGGGTCATGCCCAGCGTGGCCATAGTCATGCATGGGGTAGTCCAGTAAATACCATGCACTCCCAGAAATGCTGCTGCCTGGTGTTTTGAGGCTGCTGTGGTCACAGACACTCCCCTGGCCTTGGCTTCCTATGAACAAGCTGTGGGTGGGAGAAGGAGGGAGGAGCAACCCCTTCCTTAGGAGCCTCACAGACTGCACCAAGAAAGCAGCCAGCCTGGGGCCAGGTCCCAAAGATGGCTGACCCAAAAGTCATAGATACTTTTGTTCAGTGGCACCTCCTGGAAGAGGGCATCTAGATCCCAGAGCAGCCCTGTGGGCCCTCAGGTTTCAGAGGCCACCCCCTAGTAGGCAGAGCCGGGTGACAGTGGACACTGGGGACAGGAGATGGGTTGTGGTGCCAATGGCATTACCACATTGGGAGTGTAGATAGGCAAGTAGGAGGTGGGCAGCATTCCCCAGAGGAAGGTCCTGTGTCCCCCACTGGACAGCACCCTAGGAACTGAGGTACCCCTCAGTAAGTGGAAAGACCAGACCCTATCCTCTGGGAAGAGGATTGAGGGCCTCATGACTCCCCACTGGGAAGCCTCCCCCTCAACTCTTATGGGGCTGAGAAGGGGGCAGAGAGGCCACAGAGGCCTCTCAGAGGAGGGTGGGTAGGGTGGGCACCATCTCCTCCCCACTGCTCCCCATGCCTGCAGGAGCTAGGCTTCTCTGTGGCCCCAGCCCCGACCAGGGTACCACCTCCCCAGAGTCCCCTAGCAGAGACTTGATGCTGAAGACCTTGCTAGGTGGCAGCGGTGGGCTGGGCGGACTATGCAGTAAGTAGGGGCCCAGGTCCTTGGCGAAGGCCCCGCGCGCACTCCAGTTCTGCCAGCGCCTGCACAGGCAGCGCTGTGTTTTGCGGCCATAGCGCCTCTGCCTGAATTGGGTTCATGTCCGCCGCCCAGAAGTTGCCTTTGGCCTGGGGCTTTGCAGGGTCCACAACTATACATTTATAAAAATTAGGCATTTGATGTCAGTAGGCATAATCAATAAGCATATACTGAAAGGAATGTTCTATTTATTTGAGGATTTTAAAACAATATAGGTTAAATTATTTGATATTTTAAGTTGTGATAGCAAAGATAGAAGTCAGTATCTTCTGGAAAATAAATCTTGATACTACAGTTATGTTTGCAAAGTGTTAAAGTAATTTCAAATGCAATAGTTCTTCAATTCAGTAAAGAAATACAGGATCAAATTCAAAAGTAATTCTTGAGTTTTTGTTTTAGCATATGAAAAGTACTTAACTGCAAAATTATTTGCTGTTTTAATAGCTAAAATAAACAAATGAAACTGTTATATGCTCACTAATTATTATGCCTACTGACATCAGATGTAATCAAGAGTGAGCCAGAAGAATTATTATTTTATTTATTTTATTTTAGCTATTCACACTTAGTTTGGCATGCCTGTCTGTTATACTATAGAAAAATAAGGTTTATTGCGATCTACAAAAGTACTAAAAAGAGAGGAAAATGTTGTGGAAATTAGATAACAAGGAAAGATGAATCTTAACACAGTGAAAAATATTAAATATATGAGAAAAAAATCTATTTTAGTGTTTCCTTTCTAGTGTTTTGCTTTATAACATTTTGATAGTTCAAGGCTCATGAGCCATTCCCACTACTATTTCTTGTTAATAGATTAAAGCTGGCCAGAAAGAATATGACATGTACCCTTTACAAAGACTCTAGATGTATGACAAATATATTAATAAATTACTGTATTACACTTATGAACATATATAACTGAATCAATCCCTATTCTGTATGTATAAATTATAGTGGCATTGTTATATTCAGACCATAATCAAAACATTACCTCAACTATGAATCTAAGTAACACAAAAGTTTTGATAATAGCCAAATACATAACTTTTGGAACAGGTGAATAACTTTTCCCAGTTAGATTCTTCCTTGCAAACCATTTAAGGCTGCAGTTTGAAGTGAAGCATCACTGGTACAGTTTGAGACAGCTGCAGCATGCTTTATTTTTACCTTTACAATCTTGTCAGTTTATTATAGATTTACTAACATAAGTTTAACCAAATTCCGGGAAGCTCAGTGGCATGTAAGGTAAATGCTTACTATATAGTAGACAAGGAAAATGGTCAGTTAAAATAAAGTTTTCAAAACTTAATAAAAACCTGTAATATCTTATCAAGATGGGGTTATATTTGTAGATATGACTATGCATAATTAGATCTTAGATACTGTTACCTTTGGGAGAAAATAACTAAACATTGTTTATGGAGCTTTAAAAGTACATTGTGTAACATCCCCATTATATGTAGAAATCTAATTTCCTGTAGCTTTATTTTCTTTGTTAGAATAAATTAGATTATTTTTGTAACATATTGAAGTCCTCTTAAGCCAGTTATTTTGCCATTGGATAGCTAATATGGCATTGAACATCCTTAATATAACTGGTCTTTGTGGTAATTACAGCACATCAAAGAAAAAAGGATCAAATAAGTTGCCCTTGAGGAAGACCTCGTGTGCTATAAAAGTGTGTTTATATGTTTATGTTTGCATATTGGAGAACCAAATGCTGATTATGAGCCTAGCAATGTTATGTCAGTAGGTAACTAATTGTTTTAATGGTCCCCAGGCATGAACTCTGGTTATCAACATTAAATACCCTCTCTTTGGGCAAGTATTCATATTTCTGCAACAATCAACATATTACTTGGAATAGATACAATATCCTTTAATACTGAAAATTAGTGCTTCCCAAACATCACCTATTTGATGTGTCACTTTGATAAGTGTTTCCATACCATCTATATTACTACATTTTTAATGTATTAAAATATTGTGATTTATTAAGTATCCTTTATAAGTAGACCAGGTATTCTGATAGGTGACTTGTATGCAACATTGTTACTGCTAAAGAGTCCTGTCATGTAATTGTTAGTAACCTCATTTCACAGATAAAGGTAAAGCAGCCTGTTGAGTTCACATGACCAGTAAGCCCTAGAGCCAGAATTTAGAGGCTGCCCAAATTAAAAACACTTTCCTCCATTTAACCTAAACTTATTTTGTAATTCGTAATGTAGTATTTAAGATACACAGAATGTATGAATAATAATAAAGGCTTATGTATCTACCACCAAGCTTAAAAAGTCAAATATTAGCCGGGTGTGGCAGATCACAAAGTCAGGAGATCGAGACCATCCTGGCCAACATGATGAAACCCCTTCTCTACTAAAATACAAAAAAAAATTACCTGGACGTCGTGGCGGGTGCTTGTAATCCTAGCTACTCAGGAGGCTGAGGCAGAGGAATTGCTTAAACCCAGGCAGTAGAGGATGCTGTGAGCCAAGATCTTGCCACTGCACTGCAGCCTGGGTGACAGAGCAAGACTCTGTCTCAAAAAAAAAAAAAAAAAAAAGGCAAATATTACTATTATATCTGAATCTCATTTTACCTTTCCAATCCAGTCACTTGTACGTTAGACCCAGACTTTCACTGATCTGAATGCAGCTCTGTCCTTTGTCAAGACTTTACAAACACTAAGTCTATTTCTAGCCTACATTTCATTGGTCTATGTCTATTTTTTTACTAAAACCGCTCTGTCATAATTCATACAGCTTATTGATATAACTCATAATACATACCATAATAGTGCAACTCTGCCTGTTTTATTATTTATTTATTTATTTTTTGATAAGGGGGTCTTGTTCTGTCACCTAAGCTATAGTACAGTGACACAATTACAGCTCACTCTAGTCTCCACCTCCTGGGGTCAATTGATCCTCCCACCTCAGCCTCCCAAGTAGCTGGGACTATAGGTGCGTGCCACCACACCTGGCTAATTTTTTTTTTTTTTTAAGAGATAGGGTTTTACCATGTTACCTAGGCTGGTCTTGAACTCCTGGGCTCAAGGAATCCACATGCCTCAGCTTCTGAAAGTAATAGAATTACAGATGTGAGCTACCATACTCAGCCTTATTCTTATTTGTTATCAGGAGTGTCAGAGCTGTTTTTGTGCTTTGTTCTTATACATTGATTTTAGAATAAGTACATAAAGTTCTATAAAAATAAATCCTTGGTTTGAAACTGCCTTGAGTGTATAAATTGATTTATGGGTAATCAGAATCTTTAGAAGATTGAACCTTCCAACATTCTATACCTCAATTGATTTTTTTAATATCTTTTAATGAAGCTTTGAATTTTTCTCAGTAAAGTTTATGCATAGCTGTCATAGATCTATATATACCATGTATTTTTGATGTCATGAATGGCATCTTTTTTTTATATTTTCTCTGTGTTGCTGTTTTATAAAAATGAAATTCATTTTTCAATTTTTTCTAATACTATATTATTCTAAATAAGTCTAACTCTCCTTCCCTTGAAATGTGGCTTTATCTTTATCTCACCAATTTTGGTTTGTAACATATTCATTTTTGTGTAATTTTGAGTATATTTAAATTTCATCACATTTTTGTTTCCTTTTTATCCATTAATTATTTAGAAGTAAGCCTTTAAATTTCCAAAGATTTGGAATATTTTTGTTTATTTTTAACTTAATTTCCTTAATGGCATTGTGGTCAAAGTGTATTTTGTTGGATATTATTTGAAGTTTTTGAAGTTTGATCTGTCACCTACTTTTTTGGTCATTTTTGTCATTTTGCATATATTACACATGTGGTTGAGAAGAAACACTAACTTAAACCTTAAGTTACAGTTATCTGTATATCCAATACATTAGACTTATTATTCATTCACACTGTTCAGAACTTCAATTGGTTTACTACTCTTTTGCCTCCATTATGCTGGAAATTATGCAGTTTCTGTGATTTTTGCTGACTAGTGTCTCAAGCATATAAATTTTGTAAAATAGTAAATCTAAAGTTAATAATTACCTCTACTTCCTCCTAGGGAAAAAAAAGTGACTGTCATATGCTTTATCTGTACTGCTGTCCTCCTATTTGCATATTCTTGTCCAGTATTTTAATTATAGATTGATTCATTTTTCCTCTTATTGCATATTATATTTTTAATGTCTATATTAAACCACATATATTCTAGTTTGTTAACCATTTTTAGTGCATCTTAGACCTTCATTCTGGATCATTTTCCTTTCTGAAAAAAGTACATTAGAAAGCCACCAGTGAGAGTCTATTAGAATTTAGACTGAGACACACATTTTTTTCTTGTTGTTCTTTAAGGGTCTTGGCTCATTAGGATTTCAGTTCTTACTTCTCACTAGACCTGCAAGATTTCCAGACATCCATCATTCACTTACCAATCTGTTTTAGTTCTCTTTGGGTCTTTGGCTAAGGAGATATGCCTTTCTTTCTTGTGACCTCAAGTTTGTATTTTAACAGGTATTTGTGGTAATTTTCCCATCATAATGACTAGGCATTTGAAAGTGAAAGGATTTTTCAGAATCAGAATGTATCATCTACCATACTGCCAGAAATATTTCATATTTGATGTGTTAACCATTTTTCTTACTTTTTAAAAAATTTGCTTACTTAAGATAATATTTAAAAATAATTAATAAATAAGAAAAACACATAGGTGTGAAAAGTAAGAAGGATCATGGCTCTAAAGACTTTATCACAAGTTAGAGGGCAAATGCCAAGGCAAAGCAAACAGAGTTGGAGCTTGAACTGGAAGTAATGTCTAAGGGGCTTGAGAAAATAATCAGGAACATAGAAGGAGATGGTAAAGGGAGCCAAGAACTGTGAAACTTCCAGGAAAGAAGAGAGCACCAGCAGAGAAAGGATCATTTCAGTTATGAGGTGGAATGGAAGCAGGGGAATGAAGAACTCATGTAGGAGATAAAGTTAGATACAGCTCAAACCGAGAAAGAGATTCTGAATTCTCAGAGGATACTGGAATATAAGAGAGAAGAATTAGGTGAGCCTGAAGTTAAGGAAGTGTTTAGTGATCATTAAATAAAGAGCATCTTGTGATCAGAGTTCCCATGCCAGGACAATGCAAAGACCCCCGGCTCGCCCTTAAAGACTGCTTTTGACTCAGATGGCAGTCTTCAGTTCCGTCAGCTGTGGCTCAGTAGTTTTACTTAACAATATTGAGAGCTTCATTCAACAAGTGTACAACTTCTTTAGACCTTGATTTATTTTTCCATATAGTCATATGTGTATTCATTTACTTATTCACCAGTTATTTATTGGGTGCCTCTTATATGCTGGTACTGTACTTGATACTACCTGTTACAAAACAGAACACACGATTCCTAGATCTATGTTTTTTAGTGGATTTTCATACACATGTAATAGTAATATGAAATGTATATTCATCTGAAAAATATGAATTATACCTGCCACTCCTACTTTACAAGACTGTGTGAGAATAAAATGAAATAGTGTCTATCAGAATGCTTTGAAAATACAGCATTGCACTTTATAACCTCAGTTACTGCATACATGATATGAAGTATTAGATGAGTTACTTTATACTTTTAAAAGTCATCCTTAAATGTCTTATGAGAGAGATGGCTGCCATAAAATATAGTGTAACAGCATTTAAAATTTGAATTTTGATTGCTGATATTTAGCTTTTCCACCTAACTTTGTTTCCTGGTGAGTTGGATGAATTTAACTGTTGGTTTTGATACTTTAAGAGTTCAGTTTTATTTGAGTGGTTTTCAAAGTTATGCCCAGGGACTGTTGGTGTTCTCATGAACCTTATTGTCTCCAAGAATTGCCCGATAGACAGGAGAAAACTGTCCACGGAGCAGGAGAAAAACTAAATGGGAAGGAGAATTCTTAGATTGCAGGACTTCAGCAACTTCAGCTAAAGCAGCTCTACTAGTATGTGTTTAATACAATGGAAGTCTGTGAAATTATTTTTAAAAAGGAAGGTAGGTACTGCTGCTTTAAAAACTTATTGTATACCAAAATATATGGCACAGTAAATTCTAGTGCTGTTACCTCCTAAGAGAAAATTAAAATATGAGATGTGGTTCTACTTCTCTAGTTGTTACCTATTTTTAAAATTCAAATAGTACCATAATTGGGCTGAAGGATTATGCAATGTATAGTGAGATTTCAGTATAATACAGTAAGAAGAAACAAATTTCAAAGAAAACGGAAACTAGCAGACTGTTCTATATTGGCCTTAGTTGGTCTGTTATTCTACTGTATATGATGTTTATTAATTATACACTTGGTATATGAGGTAGATTAAATATTTGTTATTGCTTTTTAGCATTTTAGCTTTAAATAGCATGACACAGATTGTCCAGAGAAATATATATTATTTCTAAGCTCACTGCCTCAGCTTGTACAGTTAATAGACTTTATAGTATTTTATTATACTATTCTTAATATCTGTTCAATTTAAAGCAATATGATATAAAGTTTAAAGTACATTTTTACTCTGTTTATTTAGAAAATCATCATTTAAATCTTTGTTTCTTTTATCATTTTAACATATGATTACCTTGATTTCAGCTAGACTATCTTAAAGCATAGACATAATAACCAAGTGTGGATTGATTGATATTTGCTAATTGAATACATACTACTTATGCAGCATAAAGAAAGCATAGACCTTGAAGTATCCTCAAGAGGGAATACATGCTATTTTCTTATAATTAGTGGAAATATTTTCAAAGTCTTCTGAATCATCCAGAATAATTAGTTGTATCGTTTGTTAATTTGTAAACTACAACAGATATATCAAGGAAGCATTTGTGTGCATTTATCTTTAATTTTATAACTTTATCATTTGTGATTCATTTACACTGTTTTATGGTTCATACACAGTATAATCAGTCGTTTTCTCATGTTTTGGTATTCACTGAATATGTATATCAGCTTTTGTTGAAGTATGTATTTGTGTTTGTATGTGTTGCATTTACAATAGATTAGAAATACACGAGCATATATATTTTTAACTGGCTACTTGCAGTCATTAGGACATCTAAAACAACATTTCTTAGAACAAGAGTAAGAACATTATTGGCTTGTTTAGTATTTGAACAGAATAATTATATGGTTTTTACACCATTATCTACCCAGTTCCCAAATCAAAAAACTGGAAGCCACCCAAATTTTTACCTCTCCCCAGTCATCCTCCTAATTCAATGTTTCTAAATATTTTTTTTATTATCACTCCCCTAAGGAATCTTTTAGATGTTCCTTTCCAAATTGCCCTTCCCACATGAAATTTTAATACTACAGACATACTGTTTATATACTGCAAGCCTTTGGAAGACCACTAGTCATTTTATTATCTAAGACTTTTTATTCCCTCTACCTTCACCAAGAATCAATTTTCCCCTTCTGAGAACAATATCACTCCCAATGGGAATGCATGTTCAAAGGAGTCATCAAGGCCTACTAATTTTACTTCTCAAAGAGACCTCATGGTCACAGATTTAAAATTACAGAGAACAGATGTGTTTACTCACCTCAGTTTACAATAAAAAGACAAAAAACTTCATCTAACATGAAACTAGGATTTAACCACATCTGTAAATTATAAGCTTTAGAAAGCAATTTTCAAATTCAGTGAAATCTGGACCAAAGTGAGGGAAATGGCAAAAGTAGATGCTTACTTATTCAGCTATTGAACGGAATGTAAAGCTCTCTAAAATAAATGCCACAGCCTTAAAAAAATCCAACAAAATATTTCCTTCTAGAACATGTAGCAGCTAGAGAAAGTTTTAGCCCTAGAGCACCCTGAAACAGTATTTTATACCTCAGAGTAGCAGAGTACATGGACTCAGAAGAGGACCATCTCAGGTCTGCCATTCTGTGGCAGGGTATTAGGGCACTGTATATGGGAATCAGTGTGGCAAAAGCTGTTTGGTGTAATATACAAATAAATTGCTATAGCATGATTTTAACGTATGTCTTCGTTATGAAACCCTGTGAAGATTTTGATAGCAACATAACTGGTCTGACTAATTCTATCATTTTTCAAAAATAATAATATGACATGGTCACAGTTCCCCAGACGTGATAGTATAGTTGTTTTTTTTAAAGAAAAATAAATAAATAAATAAATAAATAAATAAAAGAATTAAGGAGAGGAAGAAAGAGGAAGAGAAAGAGAGAATGGAAGTGTTGCTTTATTGCCCAGGCTAAAATGCAGTCTAAAAATGGGTATGGAAAGCCTCTTTTATACCAATAATTGTGCTTAATAATGGAGACAGGAAAAAAAAATGTGGGAAGAAAATAAACAAGCATCCAACCAATATTTCATTTAAACCTGTAAGTTGGTGTGAGGTAGTACTGATAAGAGTGTACATTTTGTGTATTTAAAGTGGAGAGTTCTATAAATGTTTGTTAAGTTTACTTGTTCCCAATCTGAGTTCAGGTCCTGGATATCCTTGTTAATTTTTTGTCTTATTGATCTGTCTAATATTGATGTTGAAGTCTCCCACTATTATTATGTGGGAGTCTAAGTCTCTTTATAAGTCTTATGTATCTGGGTGTTCCTGTATTGGGTGTGTATATATTTAGGATCGTTAGCTCTTCTTGTTGCATTGATCCTTTTACCGTTATGTAATGTCCTTCTTTGCCTCTTTTGATCTTTGTTGCTTTAAAATCTATTTTATCAGAGGCGAAAATTGCAAGTCCTGCTTTTTATTTATTTATTTTTGCTCTCCATTTGGTTGGTAAATCTTTCTCCATCCCTTTGTTTTGAGTCTTTGTGTATAGATGGGTCTGGATGCAGCATACCGATGGGTTTTGGCTGTGTCTTTTGATTGGGGGATTTAGTCGCGTTTAATACTGCCATTTGATGTTAGCTGGCTGTTTTGCCCATTAGTTGATGTAAATTCTTCATTATGTTGATGCTCTTTACTTTTTGATATATTTTTGGAAAGGCTGATACTGGTTGTTCCTTTCTATGTATAATGGTTCTTTCAGAAGCTCTTGTAAAGCAGGCCTGGTGGTGATGAAATATCTGAGTACTTGCTTGTTCACAAAAGATTTTATTTTTCCTTCGCTTATGAAGCTTAGTTTGGCTGGATATGTGATTCTGGGTGGAAAGTTCTTTTCTTTAAGGATGTTGAATATTGGCCACCACTCTCTTCTGGCTTGTAGGGTTTCTGCTGAGAGATCTGCTGTGAGTCTGATAGGCTTCCCTTTGTGGGTAACCTGACCTTTCTCTCTGGCTGCCCTTAGTATTTTCTCCTTCATTTCAGCTCTGGTGAATCGATGATTATGTGCCTTGAGGTTGGTCTCCTTGAGGAATACCTTTGTGGTGTTCTCTGTATTACTTGGAGTTGAGTATTGTCCTGCTTTGCTAGGTTGGGAAAGTTTTCCTGAATAATATCCTGAAGGATATTTCATTCTCTTCATCACATTCAGGTACAACTATCAAACGTAGATTAGGTATTTTCACATAGTTCCATATTTCTTGGAGATTTTGCTCATTCCTTTTTATCCTTTTTTCTCTAATCTTTTCTTCTCATTTTATTTCATTAAGTTGGTCTTCAACTTCTGATATCCTTTCTTCTGCTTGATCAATTTGGCTGTTAAAACTTGTGCATACTTCGTGAAGTTCTCGTGTTGTGTTTTTCAGCTCCATCAATTCACGTATATTCCTCTCTAAATTATCTATTCTCGTTAGCATTTCATCAAACCTTTTTTCAAAGTTCTTTGTTTCTTTGCACTGGGTTAGAACAAGTTCTTTTAACTCACAGAAGTTTCTTATCATCCACCTTTTGAAGCCTATTTCTGTTAATGGAACACACTCGTTCTCCATCAGGCCTTGTTCCGTTGCTGATGAGGAACTGTGATCCCCTGTAGAGGGAGAGGCATTCTGATTTTAGGTATTCTCAGCCTTTTTAGGCTGGTTTCCTTCCTTCGTTATAAATTTATCCATCAGTCATCTTTGTAATTACTGACTCTCTAATTAGGTTTCTGAGTGGACGTCTAACTTGTTGATTCCCAGCGCCAGAATCTGAGCAACCCACTGCACTGGGTAAAAAAGCGGCGTTAAGATTGATGGTGCTTTTCTGACTCTGCACCAAGAACTGCCGCACCGAGGCCCCAGCAAAACTGCCACACTGGCCACGGGAGTCGCACTGGCGACCTGTCGGGCTCCTCCGCTGGGAATCTCCTGGTCCGTGAGCAACAAAAATTCGTCTGAAAGTATGGCGTCCTCTCATTATCTGCGCTTTCACTGGGAGCTACAATCCCGAGCTGCTAGTGATCAGCCATCTTGGCTCTCTCCCGACAGTATAGTTTAGATCAGACTATATTCTTCACATATAAAACTACAAAAGCTAAATAAGAACAATGAACAAAAACAGCAAAAACTGTTGGAAGGCATTTGGGAGCAACAAAGCAGGCAGAAATTTGAGTAGTTTCAGTTTTTGAAAGGAGGGAAAAACACAAGGTAAGTGGTGAATTTATCCCAGTTTCCTCTGAAGTTACTTTCCAATTTGGTGACATGGGATAATAGCGCCTTAAGCAGAGAGCAGTGGTCTTACTAGGCTGAGAAAATAAATTAACAATTCAGGAACTGACAGAGAAACTGGAAATTGTGGGTGGTGGAAGACTTAAAATTTTGCTACAGATTTCCCTTATATGTTGACTGGTAAGCTGTCTGCGCACAGGGAGGGTTCCAGGAAAGCAAACAAAAAGCAGCAGATGGAAGGCCAAAGAGTCAAGCACAAATTCCAGCATCTGTAGGTGATGGGGAGGTGGATTGGACTTCAAGTTTCCAAAGCTAGAGGGGTATGATAAACACCTTTGTTTTCTTTTACATATCTCAGAAGGGCCAAACTCTAGAGATAAGCATTACACTCTAAGTAATGGCAAGTCTTTAGACCCAAACTCTGCAGGAACAAGAAATCCTTCTGTTGATTAAATGAAAATTTTACCTATTTTGGAGGAAAATAATGTCATCCAGAGCCTCCACAGGGTTTCATCCACAGTTTTACATCTAATTGAAATTTATGAGTCATGCTTGACAAAGGATAAAAGGACTGCCTGACTAAAAACTAACAAGAGTTATCAAATAGAGATTTGAAAATATTTGTGATTAATATGTTCAAGAAATAGAAGGGGCCAGGCACGGTGGCTCAAGCCTGTAATCCCACCCCTTTGGATCACAAGGTCAAGAGATCGAGACCATCCTGGTCAACATGGTGAAACCCCGTCTCTACTAAAAATACTAAAAATTAGCTGGGCATGGTGGTGCGTGCCTGTAATCCCAGCTACTCAGGAGGCTGAGGCAGGAGAATTGCTTGAACCCAGGAGGCGGAGGTTGCGGTGAGCTGAGATCGAGCCATTGCACTCCAGCCTGGGTAACAAGAGTGAAACTCCATCTCAAAAAAAAAAAAAAAAAAATAGAAGGAAGATGGATTGTTTAGCAGAGACCTGGAATCCATTTTTAAAAATTAAATTATAATTTAAAAGTTTGTTAAAAATGTAATAGGTAGGTTTAATGACGTATGAGAAGCAGCCAAACCAAGAATTAGTGAACTAGTCAGTAGAAAGTATGTGAGTTGATGAACAAAGAGAAAAGATAGAAACAAGTAAAACATGATGAAAAATTCCAATGTATATAGAGTCCCAGAAGGAGAGGAAATGACAGAAGCAATGTTTGAATACTGAAATACAAACTAAGAATTTTCCAAGACTGATAAAAGATATCAAATTACAAATCTAAAATCTTTGCATACCCCACTGTATATTAAGAGAGAAAAAACTCAGCATTATTGTACTCAAAGTACACAAAACTAAAGAAAAAACATTTCTTAAAAGAATCTAAGGAGAAAAAAGAGAGAGTATATTTGGAGAAGCAAAGATAAGACTAGCTGAAATTTCAGCAGATGTTATGAAACCCCAAGTTCAGTGGACTGGCCAAAAGAAAGAATACTGAAAGGAAAAAAAAGTCCAACCTACATTTTATACTTAGTAAATATTACCCAGAAATGTCTTTCAGAAAATAAATGAATGAGTGCATAGATAGATAGATAGATAGATAGATAGATAGATAGATAGATGGATGACAAAGAGAATTTGTCAAGAAGAAACCTGCACTACAAAAAAATACTAATAGGAGTTTATGTTGAAGAAAAGTATCTCCGGTTGGAAGCACTAGTCTTCAGGAAAGAATGAAGAACTTCAGAAAGAGTTAATAATGATAAAAATATCTTGTGGTAGTTAAAACATATGTAAAAGTGAAAAATATTTTATACTTTATATTTTTATATATACCTGAGTGAAAGGTGAGAGGGGAGTAAATGGAAGTAAGGTGTTGTACAGATCTTGCATTATTTTGAAAGTGGTAAAAATGTCTAACTTAAGAAGGATTTAAGTAAGTAAGTCAAAGTGCATATTTTAATCTTTAGGATAGTCACTAATAGCATAATAGAAGAATGAACAACTCAGATGCTAATAGTTGAAAAACTATGGAAAAATACAAATAGCTAATTAGGCAAAAAGGAGAAGTAAACAAACAGATATGACTACAAATAAACAGCAAGTGGACTTAACTACATTTATATTAATAATTGCATCAAAAGTAAATGGACTAAATATGACCAATATTGTAGAACGAAAAGGGACAATAATACATATTATACAGACAAATAAGCAATATTGTAAACAACTTATGCTGGTAAATTTTTCAACTCAGATCACAGTGAGCCATTGTGACTAAATCTGGCCCACTGCCTATTATTGTGAGTAAAGGTTTGTTGGAACACATCTATGCCCATTTCCTTATATACTGTCTTTAGCTGTTTTCCCACCACAACAATTGAGTGGTTGCCGCAGAGTCAAGTAGTTGCAACAGAATCAGTATGACCCTCAAAGTCTAAAATATTTGCTATCTGGCCCTTTACAACCCTGGCTTACGTGAAATATACAAATTTTCTGAAAAGTAGAACTTACTAGAAATGTCGTAAGAATGAACTAAAAATCTGAGGAATTCTACGTTGTTTCTTAAGTGATTCTGTAATTGTTTTCAGCCTTTTCCTAAAGAAATGTCCTAACTCAGGTAGATCCTGATAAATAATTACAAATATTTAAAGAATAAATACTCTGCTTACACAATTTTTTCCTAAGGAACACTTTGAAACTAGGTGAAGCCAGTCTTTCCCTGATACATTTGGTAAAGACATTACAAGATATAAAAATTAGGGCAAAATCTCTCATTAAAATAGACAAAGAGACCCCAAACAAAATTTAAGCAAATTGATTCCATATAGAAAGGGGGATGATAAATGGTGGTTGAATTTATGGATCACTGTTTACAGTTTATATGATTATGCATATAGAAGATTCAAAATATATATATAATATATATAAAATAATTATTAGAATTAATGAATTTAGCAAAGTAACTGGATATAAGGTCAATATATGAAAAGGAATTTTATTTTTATGTACCAGCAACAAACCTTAGGAAATGAAATTTACAAAATGCCTTCAATGTAATTTACTCAGAAATATAAAATACCTAGAAATAAATCCCAGACCTAGGAATAAACTAATGAAATGTGCATGAGCCTGCAACACTGAAGACTACTTATAGCTTCACATAAAACTCAATACATGTATGTATGTGGGAATGAGATTTAATAAAAATCTCAGAGGTCATTACTTTTTAAGGTCCAGCTTACTTAAAGAGATTGAATATAAATAGTGATCTAACTTGAGTGTATTTTTCAGATCTAACTGGTTCTTATTATCAAAATAAGTGCACCAGATACCTTTAGGAGGTATTTAATGCCTCCTTGGTTATTAATCAACAGTCCCTGTGTTATGACCACTGAAAATTAGGATAGATGCCTAGAGATGGGCTTCTTCATATTGATCAACAAGTTTCTGTCCATATTTACTGTTTGTGGTTAGTAACTTTTGTACTGATCCATATGTAAGTGTAGGGCTCAAATCATTTTTGTTAGTTAACTTTTAATATTTTTGTAAACAGCATTGTGAACTTATGTGCATTGTTATTATTTATACTACTTGTTCCTTCTTAAGGCTTAGAGTAGAATCATGGTAGATTTCTAGGTTCTTTTAGTGGATTGAATATATGTAAATTGATTGTAATTGTTTTTAAGCTAAGTTTGTCATAAAGAGTTGGAACTGCCCTTACATAGCCCCTTATGTCTTCTGAAAACATCCTTGGTTTCTGAAAGGAAAAGGTATTTTAGGACTTGTATCTTTTATCCTCTTTTAAAATGTCATGTCAGCCACCTTACATCGTAATAATTAGCCAAAGTGTGGCAACTGAAGGTGCAGATTTGATTGTCTTACATCATCCATCACTTGTATATCTATAAGTAACACCAAGTCTTTTTAGTCTATATTTGGGAATGTAAGCTTCTGATATTTTAATTTTATTTTATTATTTTAAAAAATTATTGTTTAAATTCATTTATTGGTTGTCTGTCACCATAATTTAATTGATTTTATCCACATTCCTTGTTTGTATTTTACCATCTATGCAATCAGTACATATTCTACAATTGATGACATGTTATTGTTTAATTAGCAGCATTTTTCATTCTTAAGAGAGAGACTCCTTACCGCCATTCCTGAGTTACTTGGTCTGATAGGCAGGACAATGTGCCCCCGACAAAGGGGTCCATATCTTAATCCTCAGAAAAAAAATGGGAATTGGGATGTCAGATGGAATGAAGATTGCTGTTATCTGACTTTAATGTAGGGAGCTTATATAAAGTTATCCAGTGGGCTCAATGTAGTCATAAGAGTGCGTATAAGTGAAAGAAGGAGGCAGCGGAGTCAGTCAAAGACAGAGATGTGACAGTGGCAGCAGAGGTCATAGTGATTCCACATGAGAAAGACTCAACCAGTCATTGTTCCCTTTACAACAGAAGAAAGGGCCGTAAGACAAGGAATTTGGGCAGCCTACGTTAACTAGAAAAGGCAAGGAAACAGATTCTCACCTAGAGCCCCCAGACAGAATGTAGCCCTGCTGACACCTTGATTTTAGGACTTCTGACTTCCAGCACTGAAAGATAATAAATTTGTGTTGTTTTAAGCCACCAAAAAAAATTACGTAAAGTAATGATGTATCCTAATACTGATGGCATCTTTGATTTGGCTGAATGTGTATAGATACTTGATTACCTTTTCCATTTAATGCTTAATTGTTTCATACCAAATCATATGTGTAATTTATAATGTGGACCAAAGTGGTATAACACCAGATTTTATTTTCTCCATCAGCATGAGGTACCCAAAATTCATTTCTTTTTATGGTTGATAATATTTCATTATATGGATTTAATACATTTTGTTGATCTATTCATCAGTTGATGGGCATTTGGTTTGTTTCTACTTTCTGACTTTTGTAAATAATGTTGATATGAATAGTTCATATATGTTTGTGTGGATATATATTTTTAATTCTCTTGAGTGTATACCTGGGAATGGAATTACTGGATCATGTGGTAACTCTAGTTTACCTGTATTTAACTAAAGTGCCAACATATTTACTGAAGCAGCTCCATCATTTTACATCCCCATCAGCAATATTGAGGATTTCAGTTTCTCCTAATTCTAGTCAATATTGTTATTGTCTATTTTTTATTATATTATCCTAGTACATTTAAAGTAGAATATCATTGTGGTTTTCATAAAGCTGCTCTTAAGCAAAAATTATCAGACTACTTTGTTGTCTTCAAGAATTCACTTTGATTGTGAATTTAGATTCATTTATTAAAGTTCTTCTGAGTTAGAAATTTTTTGAGAAGCAGTTTTCCTTAAAAGGATAGCATTTTTAAAGTATTATAAGTTCAGTTTCTTTCTTCTCTGGGGATTCTTTAATTCTCTATGCTAGAATTATCTAAGTACTTACTTATACAGATCAATCAGATCAGGAGCTCTATTAAATTTAAAATATTCTACTGTAAACACACATGGATATGTGTATTTATTGCAGCACTACTCACAATAATAAAGTCTTGGAACCTACCCAAGTGCCCATCAATAATAGACTAGATAAAGAAACTATGGCACATATACACCATGGAATACTATGTAACCATAAAAAAGGTGAGTTCATGTCCTTTGCAGGGACATGGATGAAGCTGGGAACCATCATTCTCAGTAGACTAACACAGGAACAAAAAACCAAGCACCACATGTTCTCACTGGTAAGTGGGAGTTGGACAATGAGAACACATAGACACAAGGAGGGGAACATCACACACTGGGGCCTGTTGCGGGGTGGGGATAGGGGAGGGATAGCATTAGGAGAAATACCTAATGTAGATGATCGGTTGATGGGTACAGCAAACCACCATGGTGCATGTATACCTGTGTAACAAACCTGTGCATTCTGTACATGTATCCAGAACCTAAAGTAAAATAAAAAGAACCCCCCCAAAAAATCTCACTTACCCCATAAATATATACACCTACTATATACCCATAAAATTGAAAATTAAAACATTTTTTAAAACAAAATTAAAATTAAATACCTTGGGATCTAGTATTTGTCTATTTGGACAGCTATCCTTGTATACACAATGTAAGAGGTTTTTTTGTCACTAATTGGAAAGATTATTCTTTAGCAAAGAGAATTAACATGTTCAGTGTTACCAGTCAGCTATAGAGTTAAAATTAACATAGTAACCTAAGCCTAGACTTTAAAGGGTTTTTCTTCTTTCATTGTCAACAATATATTTCTTGAGTGATGTGAGTTTTTAGTAGCATGCAGAAAAGTGTATATATGCCGAAAGTTTAACAAACTACATTTTCTGTCATCTACCATCCAGCTTTCAATGTATTCCTGATACATTGAAATCTGTTGGCCAGCCATCTGACAGATTTCACTCATAAATAGATTCCTTATTGTCACCTCCACTAGTTGGTAATGTGTTATTAGTCATAAGCAATGCAGAATCAGAGCCAGTCTTGCCAAGACCCAGAACCAGAAAGAAACAAAACAAAAATAAAACACGCATAGAAAACCAGAATCAGAAAAAAGAAAACAGAAAGAAGACTGTGTTGTTGCCTCTTGATATTAAATTTAGAAGCCAGGAAAAGGCAGGGGCTTACAGAGCCCACGAAATGCCTGCTTGGACAACACAGCTAATTGGCTTAAGTAGGGAATTCATTACTTAGGTGTCTTTGGTGGGACTTCCAGTACTATCAGAACGTAATTCTCAAAGTCAAAACATAATCACCAGAAAAATAGCAAATGTTGGAGCTTTAATTAACTAATTTGTGAGAAAACCAAAAGTATAGCAAGCTGTTTCCAAAGACGATACAAGAAACCCTTGTAATTTTGTACACACACAAATAGTTATTGGGGAAAAATAGAATACTGAAATTAGATTACTAAGTTAGATTCAAAACTGGATAATGTGTTGTAAGTCAATAAAACTGATGTATTGGTTATCCTCTCTAGAGCCAGATATAATCATTTGCCCTTTATCAGTTTTTTTTTTTTGTTTTTCAAATTAACATCTAACTTTGCAAATAATTATAATGCTTGGACTATAATTAGTAAATACCAAGTCAAAAAATTTACATTTTTGTAGAGAGTCAAATGACCCTTAGGTGGGTTCGTTAGGGAATGCTCAAGAAAAGTGTCCAGGAAACTAATTTGTTTGGTTGACTGGGTTTGTCTTATTTCCAAGATTGGATATTTTTTTCTTACTCTGAGCAGTTGGATAGATGGGTATCTATAATGTGATACCAAAGATTGGAGAGGGAACAGGTTTCTTGAAGGGTTGAACACTTTGAGAGCCTTATTAGATGTATCCAAGCAGATACGTCAGTTGACCACTAGATATATAAATCTGGAGTCCAGGTCTGAGTTCAAGGTGGAGAAAAACAAATGGGATCTGCATTACATAGATAGTTTATAAAGCTTGGGACCAGACGAGACATCTGTGGAGTTCATTTCTTGTGGAAGAATATAGGCTAAAGGGTTGTGCATTGAGGAACTCCCATATTTAGTGATAAAAGAGGACCAAGGTCCTGCCAGTGAGACACAGGTTTGGAAAATCCATGAGAATAAAATATTTCAAGACAAGGGAATCAAATGTTTTGAAAAATGCACGGCATATTGAGAGGTTAAAGGACAAGGATGGGTAAGTAACAAGATTTTGTTGTGTGAAGTTGTTAGCAACTGATAAAAGACAGTTTAAGTGAAGTGTTAGGAACAAAGCCATATTCAAATTAGTTCCCCCCCAAAATAGGAGGAGAGGATATATAAATAACTACTTAAGATTTTTCAGTAAAATGTCTAGAGGAAGAGATGGGATCAAAAAGAAAGGGATTTCGTTTGATTTTTAAAGATGTGTTATACTGATCATTTTTTCACTTTCTACTCATAAATCAATTCATTCAGCAATGGGAAGAGGGCTGTAGCAGTTTTAGTGATGCATAAGGTGCATGCTGTTATGTAATATCAGAATTTTAATATAACCAGTACAAAATATAAAACAAAGGGCCAGGAGACAACAGTCATGAAGCTAGAGAGACTGAAAAGCTTTATTAAGCGGAAAGCCTTAAGGTGCATCTTAAAGGATTCAGATATGTATAAGTGATAGGAATAATTTTTTAAGAAACAGAAGCAGAACAAATAAAAGTTAAGAAATGGGGCAATAGAAGACATATTTGTGCTGCAATATTCATATTGATTGGATTAATCTGACTTATTAGATTCTCTGAACTGCCTCCTCAAATAGAAGAAATGAAAATACCTTAAATGTTTTCTCATTGAATAATTATAGTATTATAGATTATTTAAGAAGCTATACATGTCCTCACATAAGAATTTTTTTAAGCAGCTAGACAAATATTTTATCTTTTGAGACAAAAAGCACCTCATAATTTATTCACCCAATCATTTTTAATAAACTTGACCCCCTCCCAATGATAATACTTGTTACACATTTTTTCCAGAACTTTTGTTTGTCAAAATTGTACAATATTTCACTGCCAAGATTGGATATCCATAAAATAAAGTTTTGAATCTTCCCAGCTCATCTTAAATTTTAATAATAAAATATGATAGAAGACATTTTCCTATACTTTTAAACTTCTTTATAAACTAAAGAACAATGCCCAGAATTTCACAGTGGTATTTTTTATAGACTGATATTAAAAATGCAAATTGCAAGCTATAATAGAATTCTATCTTTATGGAAATAATGGGGAGAAAAAAGGGTACATGTTAATTAATTTATACTTTCCTTTAAAGGTTAGAAACATAATCAAAAGAGAGGTTTTCAGTAACCACTGTGGAGAGTGTCCTAAAAAGATTGATGAGTGATGACAAACCACTGCTTTCTCTGTCGTAGGCATTTGACTGAGCATGGACATTTTAACTATGAAATTGACAAAATTCTGACATTTCTGTAGATTCCCCAGAAGAATTCTGCAAGTAAAATAGTAAAAAAAAAAAAAAACAGCAGAGTAGCCTTAAGGATGGGTGGCATATTTAGATAATGCATTCAAATATGTTGGCAAAGACACAGAAGAAATTGACTGTAATATTTGTCAGGAAAATCTGCTGGAGTTGGGAATATAAATGCCACAGGAATCAGTTTGAAACTAATCATATACAATAATACTCACATTTATGTCTCAAAAAATGTATATAAAATGTGTAGCAAAATTACCAGATTTGCAAGTGACTTTTAAAACTTTGAATTAATTAAAATCTGGAATAAATTGAAAGACTAAGAATTATATATTATTATCAGAATTTTGATGTGGACCAGTTCAGGTAATGCAGTTAAGTATTAAAAATTACAAAATGTCCTCATCAAGTAGAGGTCTCAATTTTCAATTCACAGTTCATGAAGGATCCTAAGGACCAGTCTTGTCTCTTTTCCATAGCTTGTAAACTCTCGTTTCTGATCTTGCCCTCCCACCTTTCTGAACTGACCTCATACTAATTTCTCTCTCATGTATATGACAGCAAACTTGTTACATAATCCCAAGACTTTCTGTTTTATAATTTATAATCATATTACGATTTGTTCTGACTCACATATTAAATATCCTCACTGTTAAAGTTGCTGTATCAGCTTGTGTGTATTTTGTAGTTCAAAACAAGAAGTAGAAAATGAAGAAGATCAAAATGGTGATAAGGGTCATATAAGTTAGGTTTTGCAAATATTTGGAGGAAACATAAAATTAAGAAGGTCATTTTAGATGTATCAAGACTGATTTTTATTAGACAGAAAGGACTGTATGGATAATAAAGCTGCATATGGATTGTAATTTAAAAGATTTTAAGAATACTAACATCCATGCTCCCTCTCATCAACTCTCAGACATAATTTACTTTAGCTAGTAGAAAGGCGTATTTCCCTGCTAACTTTCCATGCTGCGTAAAATAATTAACAATAATATATTCTTCAGGGAGAGAAGGAATCTATTCAGATAAACTTGTACAAGATGATAACATAGACAAGTAAGTTTTGATAGGGAAAAAAAACGAAAAATCAAAAAAGAAATCAGCCTACATCATACAAATGTGAGGCACTGAAAGAAGAAAATGAGGTGAAGAAGTTTGTATGGAGGAAATGGAGCATGAGGGGACAAGGAAGAATGAGGGAAAACTTAATCCAAAAGCAAGTCTTTTTTTGTTTCTTTTTGTTTGTTTGTTTTTGCTTTCTTAGCAGTCTTAGACTCATTGTTATGTGTTAGTTAGAATCCCAAAGGGAAATTAGAACAGATACTCTTTTCATTTCTTAAACCTTGTTATATGGCAAATTTAAAGAGTATACATTTCTAAAAAAACATTTTTCTGTCTGGAATGTATATGAACTTTTCTTAATAATTGAAATATTTTAGTTTTTCTCTGGTAACATAGTAACTGTACTGTTTACAAAGTTGGTCAGTAACATTCATCTCCCCAGGCATGGCATTGGTTCCATTTATTTTTATAATCTTTAAAAAGTTTATAAATTATTCCATGTTGAAAAGGCATTGTCTTAAGCCATGTCTAGTAATAAATATTTTGTGGGTGGTGATGTGATACTAAAGTATTTGTATCTGTGGAACCACTTATTTTCCCCCTAAAAATGTGTCTGGATTATTTCAAAATAAATTAGATTTAGAATTTCAGTTATGCTGACCTGTAATTTATGGATGCATGTATGTTTTTACTTTGTAAATATAGTTCATTTACCCCCAAAATGCAAGGCAGACGGATGGGGACTTCAGGAAGAGCCATGATGAAGAGCACCAGTGTGAGTGGAGAGATGTATACACTGGAGCATAATGACGGCAGCCAGTCAGACACAGCTGTGGGTACAGTTGGAGCAGGTGGAAAGAAAAGGAGATCCAGCCTGAGTGCCAAAGTGGTTGCCATAGTGTCTCGAAGGAGTAGAAGCACATCTCAACTTAGTCAAACAGGTGAGTGTTATGATTTCAGCCTAAACAACTCAATTCCTTGATGGAGAGATGAAAGTTGATCTTCATGCTCTGGCTTATAATGAGATTGTGGCATGTATTTCATTCTTCTTTGAAAATAAAATTTATTTTTCTGTCTCTGAAAATCTGATAAATAGATGGGTTTATTTTTTTCTGTGCAGCTCTCTTCACAAGGTATCACTCTTTAATCTGTAAAGTGGACAGATTTTTTAATTAAAAAAATTAAGGTTGTATTTGCAAATATGCAAGGAAATGCAAAGAAGTATTAAACATCCAAATTTATTTACGTGCAAGAAAAGCAACAGGATTCTCTTTTTCAAAATGTTCCATAATTCAATCACTTATTTTTGGCTATGTCTATACTTTTTATAGAAAAGAAGGTCAGTTGTGCAACTTGACATATGCTCTTCAAGGTACTGTGTAAATAAAATAATTGAACTGTACTTGTTTTAGTTTCAATGTAAGTAAAAACCCTGCAGCAATTTTTACTTTAGAAAAATGGGTCAGTGGTTTTATGCAAAGAATAATGTTTTAATATAAATATGTGTTTCAGATACTTTCTGCTACTTATAAACTTAAAAGCTTAATGTCCTAAAGGTATATATTTAAAAAGCAAGTACAAAAGCGAGAGTGGCTTTTTTTATATTGTAAAATATAATAAAGCACTGCTTAAAATTATATAAAATTGGTCAGACAGATTAGATTATTCATTCAATACTATGTGAAACTAAAGGTAAGTAAAATATTGAAGTTATTTAAAGTGTCAGCAACTGTTTTTCCTGTTATAACCAACATTCATTCCATTTTCTGTTCCATAATAGCAAGAGCCTTATCACAAAATTTAATTGTACCAAAAAGCTTTTGCAAAATACTTTTTATGTCTCACTCAGCATTCTGGAAACTACCTATTTTAAATTATTCATTCTACTGGATATATTGGCAAATAAATTTGAAATAGTAAATTTGAGTCATGTCTTAAAATTATAGGATTAGAATGAATCTAGAATAGCTAGCATCACTGTGATAGATCTGCATCTTTGCCATTCCAATTAGATGAGCTGTTCTATTTGTTATGAAGGAGAATTATTTTTCTTTAGAGTCAGGTTCCTTTACAGTAAAAGAGGCATTTTTCGTTTGTGTTGTTTGTTTAATTTTTTATGGTGGTACTTCCTAATTATTGGTTTTGAAGTAATTCTTTATAGCATGAGGTGGTGGAGAAGGTTTTGACCACCAGACTTCAAAATACTTAGATGAGATGGAAACGTTCTTTGATGTCTTTGAAGGAAACCAGTGTTTTCTGTGTGTGAGACTGTAAGTTTAACTGTTGGTTTTCCTTCTTCCTTCAACTTTCCAGTGTCTCTCTTTCTCTCTTTTCTCCCTCTTTATCCTGTTTTCTCCTCTAGCTAGTTAGTTCCCTGTCATTCATTACTTGAGTAGAATACAGTTTTCTTATAAAACACAACAGTAATTTTGCATGAAAACTATACTTGTGGCTCATTTTTTTAATAATGGGTAATGGGTTCAAATTATTGTCATCAAAACACTTAGCCTCTTTGCATTTTTCATTTAAGTTTTATCCTAGTTATGGTCAGATCTTGTCTTCAAATAATGTCTTCCTTCCCAGAAGTTGTATTGTTAATAACTTCATGGAATACCCTATTTTCAGAGATTAGATTACAATGTACATGTGCAAAAGGGAAATTGGATTATGAAGCCAAGATACCAAAACATGTAGTTCTATTCCAAAGTGACTCAGTGAATGAACTTTGACTTCTGTCTAGGACTCAGTTTTCTGATATAATGGTGGGTTGAATGGGATGTCCTCCTGTAAACTTTCTGTGTGTAAAATTTTATGCTTCTCTTTGTACATAATTTAACCTTTCATTTGATAGCCTCTCCTTAGGTTTCAACCTACTTGATCTTTCTAAATCAATTAACAAATGTTGATAACCCTCAATTATCACCCCTCTTTGTTTTAGCATATTTCTCTTTCTTATGACTTCCACTAGTGATTTTCCCCATTAATGTAATTATATTTCATCTCTCATACAGAGAGATAACAAAATTCAGAATTAATTATTATAAGAAATTTTAGTTTTTATTGCTTCAGCTTCTGCATTGACCATGAGATCTGGATTTCTTTTCTTCTATGAAATATTCCTTAATTTTAATCTCTTATAAGAAAGCCCCTCTTAGATGTCTCTCTTTAAACAAGTTCAGATTCTCTCAATTTTCAGCCCTTACTTTCAATATAGATAGAAAGGGTATAAAGTAGCTAGAAAGGTACATTTTAAGAAAGTGTCCCTGATCCAGAAATATTTTGGAATAGAATGAATCTCTAGATGCTAAACTACAAGTTGGGTTTTAAAATGTGAAGATTTTAATCTGTGTTGGTTTTAGTGGCCTAGTCTATGTAATATAAGGAATTGTCCCCTCACACATATGCTAACTGTATAATACTCCCTATAATATCCTACATCTTCTATTCACTTAAAAATGAAGGCATTCCTTCCACACTCTCTCGTGGAAGCCTTTCTTCCCCTCCTAAACTCCATCTCTTTCTCTATTCCCTTCCACTCAGTGTGGAAGCTGCTTTCCTCTCCTGGATTCCATCTTTCTGGATTCGCTCACTCAGTGTGAGAGTTAACTGTTTCTTTCTCTTTCCTTCTCCTGTTTCTCTCTTTAAATAAATCACTTTCTACAAACAAAAAAAAAATGAAGGCATTATTGGGAAATTTCTACAAGTCTGTGCAAAGTCATTTCTAAATACAGTTTTGAAATTATTATAAGTATCATAAGAATAATAAGTATTCATATATCTAAGTGGATAAAAGTAATATATCTACATTTCTAGAGCTTTTTCCATGCTCTCTTAAGTTATGTTTGTGTGAGGGTATACAATTTCGCTCCTTCATTGGTCACAAGACACTGATGAAATGTTATTTTTCCCATTTTAAAGCTGAAGACCCTAAGAGAGATTAGATAATTTGCCCAAGGTCTCATAACTAATTGGGCCTAAATTTAAACCCAGGGTACCTGGCACCAAAGCCCATGCTTTTAACCCTTCTGCAAAAAAAGAGAGAGAGAGAGAGAGAAAAGTGAGCACGAGCATATTTGAGAGTTTGAAATAAGTTCAAGCATTTATTGAACATCTATGTGGTTAGTACATGCTAAGCATCATACCAAACCCTGAGTTAAGAGCTGGGATAAAGGAATAATGGCGAATTGTTCCTGCTATCAGGGATATCACAGTATCATAGAGCAAATCATATATAAATGTTTCATCTCAGAAAAGGCATTTACAGTTTAGAAAAGGCAATTATATTAAATAAAAGTATCAGAGTGGTAGAATGGAGACACAGGAAAGGACGACTCATTCTGAGAGGCTTTCTTGAAGAGGTAAAGCCTGAGCATAAAAGCATAAATAAATCAAGATGAGTACACAAGGAAGGTCTTTCCACAACAGATGAAACAGTACATTGATTAAATGTTGAAAATGGTGCTTAGTTTCCTGGGATATGGAATAGAAATCTGTGTGGCGCCTAAAACTGTATGAAACATTTCTCTTATTCCCATGGATATCACTCCTCAGTATAAGAGTAAGGTCATCTCAGGACAGATCTCAAATCAAGTAAGTCCCATATAACTGCGACTACGATTTCTAATAGAACTTTTAGTTTTTATGAAGAAAACATTTATAAATGTAAAATATCAGCCTTATAAACTAGAAATTACTCAATTTACTTTAACTTGTACTCTTGGGTAACTTTATCTGCAGTGCTATACCAGGCACAGTGGGTATTTTAAAAATAGAAGTATCATTTATACTGAAAGGATATCATTCATGCCTGAAATACATGAACCAAAGAACAAATGAAAAAACATAAAGTAAAATGCCAGAAATAATAAAATCTAGTTCCATTCATGTATGTTATCAAAGGTAGTGGGGAGACAAATTAGTCAAGGATCTAAGTCCCCAGGATGAGGACACATGAAGCATTGGTAGATGATTTGTTCTAACCATTTAGTAAAATTATTTATTACATCATTAACAGCTGAGACTACTTTGTTAGAGTAATATCTTTTCTATAATTATTGAAAATGTTGATGTTATAGTCTAATTATGGAAAATATTGCAGGATTCTTACAATTTTCAAACAGTTGTCAATTATGACGTATTATGAATGTGTTAAAAATCACTTCTATGTTTCTTTAGTAACAGGTATTCTGTACCTTTCCAATATTTTTCTACTATCAGAGTTTATTTCTCCCCTGCGCAGATCCTTTCCTTCAAGACCCTGTTCAAGACCCTCTAACTCTATATGTTGTCCCCCATTATTTTTACAGTTTGACTGAATTCCTAAATAGAGCTCTCTGACTTCATTGTCAACTTGCTGCCCATCACTCTCCATTTTGTCATTCATTTCAGCTCTCTCGCTCTAAGCATCATCTTACTCATCTCCATTTTAATTCCCCTCCACAATTAGATTTGAGACACAGTTATTGTCATAGGTGGGAAAGGCTAGAACAGAAGATATTCTGGGTGGGACCCCAAGGGAATAAGGCTAGAAGGTCTACGGTGTCTTAGAGAGAGGCTGCCTCCACCATCCCTAAAGTCTGTTCACAGGAATGGTGCTGGGGCTGGCAAGATGCATAAACAGAGGCAAGTCTTATCTTCAGGAAGCTTCGCATTAGGAAGGAAAGAGATCAAATGTAGCAGTCCTTTTTTCTTGATTCTAAGAAAATATTTATTAAGTACTTTTTATGTACCAGATTCTGTAATTGAGGGAGTAGTAGGAAAAAGAGGGGTGTGAGTATATATGTGTGTGTGTGTGTCTGTCTGTCTGTCTGTCTGTGTGTGTGTGTGTGTGCGTGCACACATGCATGTCTCAGAACAAAGGAATCTGATCATTTTCAGATGTGAAATGTGGACATACACTTGCAGATGGAGAGATTGAAAGGTACTGTACAAAGAATTTTAATTGTGCAAAGTTCCAGAGGACAGAGGCTAATTCAAGGACACAAGTTTATTTTTGGAGACAGAGAAGGTTGATTCTTTCTCTTAGTATAACAGAAAAGAGGAAATGATTGAAATACAAAGGAATATTGCAGTGGGAATATTGAAAGCTGAAGGAGCTTGAGTCAGAGACTTCTTGATCTTCTCAGTGCAAATGAGGCATCAGCAAATGAGGAGAGTGAGGATACAGGGTGAGCAATGTTGTAAGAAATTAATTGATATGAATATAATACTACTGATCCAGCTAAATTTGGATGATGCAAGTCATCTGGAAAGTAACTTTAAAATATATTTATTAGAGGTCAAGGCCACCCTTGCAAGTATCTGGTTCACATTAGCTGTTCTTTTGTCTTTCAAGACTGTCATCCCCTTCCTTTATGCACCTCCAGTGTCCTTGCCAAGGTGTCTGAAATCACCATAAGATTCTTTGAGAATATATTGCCACTTTCTTTAAATATATAGTTAAGTCTAGATTACTGCACTCATTTTAGAGATTTGCCTGTCTTGGGCTGCCATTACTGTTTAGTTTGACCCTTTCTAGCATGCATATTATTATTCTTATTGGAGAAAATTGAAGCTTTGCTCTCTCATTCGTATGTATTAATATTGTGTCGTTACAAGGAAATGAGAAAATCTTATTCCTTTTCTTTTCTTTTTTTTCATGGTCTTGAACTCCTGTCCTCAAGTGATCTTCCTGCCTCAGCCTCCCAAAGTCCTGGAATTACTGGCATGAGCCACCACATCTGGCTCATTCTTTTTCTTAATATGGTTCTGAACGGCTTTTTTTTTTTTTGCTTTGGCAATTTATTTCTATAAAATTAAATAATTACTTCATTGTAATCAAGGGAATGAAGCACTCAGGAGGTCCATAGTGGAGTACAAAACTATATAGAGTTCATTATTCTACAAGATTATACAGGCAATAAGTATTCTAAGACGTTTTAGGTAGACTTATAGATATTAGATTTCAAAACAGGTTAATAAATGTTTATGAATTTCCAAGGCATATTGCTAACTTCTCAAGATGAAATCAGCTATGTAAACTAACAAAACTTCCGTTGTTCTACTGTCAAGAAATGAATAATATACACTGATATAACTAACTCACACTAAAGGGATAGTGCTTGAATATGCTAATTTCCAGTGAGTTCAAGGGATTATTTTTAAATTCCTATCGTCCTTAGACAATACTTATGCCAATAAATGTGTAAAATATTAAATCTCCTCCTGTTAATTTTTTCCAGTTTTATTACCCAAAAGTCACACCGGTAAAGCAAGTCCTGAAGTAAATCAAATGAGCACCTTCCTGGAGAGCATACTTTATTTACCTTGGGAAAATGGATGACATTTGCCCTAGGACTTATTTTTCTCCTTTTAACCAGTACTGTTTATCAAAATATTCTCTGTATTTCAAGTGTGGTGTGGCTTTGTGAAAACTCTGTGCTTTTTCTCTTAGAAAAATAACATTATAGCTGCAGGGAGGAAGGCTAAGGTAGTGTCTTTGAACATTCTAAAAAATGTTTTCTTGGCTCTGCTGATTATTAACAATATAAGCCAAAAATTCTTACAAACAATATAGGCCCTTTGAAAGTTTCAGAAACTGAAAGCTACTGTGGATCAAAATCTTGCTGAAATCTAAATTCCTTATTCATGCCTTATTGCCTCTTTTACTTGATTCATTTAATGGCACAGGAAAAACATTCTGAAGAACATAACGTTTCATGTTCTTTGTTTCCTGAACACAAAATCATGGTGCCAGAAATGATTCTCAAGTCTGCAAAACTATCAAATGAATGTAAGCATGGGTTCTTTTATTTACTGTTGCTGTCTGGCTTAGGAATTCACTACTGTTAATACAGATTCAATTCAACTATAGTAACTCATATTCTGAAGAGATGACCTAATAAGGATTAGTATTTTCAAACATACTCCAACTGGTCTATGTTTGTTCTTTTCCTTGCTCTGAACTATAAATTTTGAGTTAGGCTAAGAAGTAGATATACTTTTAGGTTGGCTTGGCAGAAAAAAAATTATTGATTTCAGTGGAATTAATTTTTATAATTAATTCGTATTTCAGAATTTGGAGGAGGAAAGGAAACTAAATTTATTAAGTGCCTTCAAAGCACAACACTTAGCACTAAAATAATTACACATGGTGATAATTATTTTTAACTATACTAATTGTTAAGCCTGAGATCAGTTTCAGAATAGGTATCATAAAACATTTTAGGTAGCTAAAGATGTACAGAAAGTTTATAGATATGAACTTATTTTGTTAATTTAACTCATGGTGTAGGCCACAGGTACCATGCAGATGTGAAACCAATGTCATGTATGGTAACATAAAAATATTAGTAAAAGATGTCCACTCTTATTTGATGTGAGTAAATGGTTCTTATTTATGTTTCATCTCTCAAATGTGCAACTTTATTTTTTGTTACGCTTCAGGCCTGTCTTCCTGGACTTCACAGAACACCTTAAAGCTTCTTTCTGTGTACTTCTGCAGGTGCTCTACCCAGAAAATTCTTAGTCTATCAGCTTGTCTGTCAAAATCTTTCTCTTCTTTCAAGCTCTATCAAACTTTCAACTTCCTACCAGAACCAAAAATAATTTTCTTAAGTTTTGTAAGACTTTTGGGGAGTTCTCATGTGGTGCTATATAAATATCTTTTTGCCCAAAAGCATCTGTAGAATTCATGTCACAAGGTGAACTCCGAAATAACTCAAGGGTAATGACTATGCAACAGGTATTTTCTGGTCTTTCAGAACAGTGCATTTAATGCAGAAGAATCTTGATAACTGTCTATTAGGTAGATGAATATGATGTTTGCTCAGTCGAAAATAATGCGCAGATGGTAATTAATTGATCATATCATGATATAATATTTTATTTAACATTGTGACAGTCAGACTCTTCCTGGTGGGTAAATTTTTCTTCTGTGTTTGGTTATTTCTAGGAAATAAATAAGTCTTTTTTAAGTTTTAACAAGTACAGTTGACTCAATGCGGTTTGAAATGCACAGGCCCACTCATACACAGATTTTTGGCAACCAAATGCAAATCCAAAATAAAGTATTCATGGGAATTATTATAGAAACCTGCATATGCGAAGGGAGAGCTTTGATTTTGCTATACATGGGGGTCCTGGAGTCAGTCCCCAAAGTTTACTAATGGATAACTCTAGAAGTGATTTGTCCATTACTATGCTACCTCTTTTTTCCTTTTTTTCTCTTGGTTGCTTATATACCACTTCAAAAGCACCTGAACATTGCTCTGGATACATTTAACCAGTTAATCTACCTTATTGCTTTTAAATATTAACTCTTCTATAAGCAAGAATAATTAATTATCATTTTAATATTTTGATTTTTTAATAGATTAAGAGGATACATTTACAAGTTTGTTACATGGATAAATTGCATAATGGTGAAGTTTGGGCTTCTAGTGTACCCATCACTCATATAGTGAACACCGTATCCAATAGGTACTTTTTTTCAGCACTCACTCTCTATACTGCCCTCTCCTCCTTTTGGAATACCCAGAATTGGTGTCATTTTAACTACTTTACCATTACAGTAAATGTCAAATAAAGTAATATTTTATTAGAACATTTTTGGAACATAAAAATGTACATTTATGAGGAATAATAATTGATAAAGATACCAATTTACAACATCCTTTTACATCATTTACAAAAAGCTTATTAATCTTATGAAAATACTTAAGTATTAATGCAAAAATATCCAGATTTTTTGGAAATCTTTCTTTTGTTAGGCATAGGGCCAGAGGTGGCTTGTGGATAAAGGATCTACTGTAACTGCTTTTCAAGTAAGCTAGTAAATTCTTACTTGGGAAACAAATCTCTGATATTGAGCCAGTACATTGTGATACTCTTTACAAAATCATTTACACTGTAAAGATTCTTTTCTTACAACCAAAGAATGTGGTACACACAATGATTAGTCATAGTTTTAGTAAAGCTTAACAGACTTTATGTTCTAAGCCTGCAAGGAGCTCAAAAACATTCTATATTCCAGATTCAAAGTCAGTTCCATAGGATGTTTTTGTACATGGGAATACCACACTTATTTTTCTATTAATTTGAAACTGTGAAGATTCTGACAAGTAATCAAATAGTAAATAATGATGCTACACTTAGAAACGTTTAAACTGAAAAAGATTAAAACTTACATGTAATAATTAAAGTTACATTTATAAATAGGCATATAGTTGCATTGAACACTGCTATGTCTACTGATTTAACGATGTAAAACTATATTAATTGGGAAATATAAAGCATTAGTTAACATCTATATTAATATTCTTATCACTCTGAATTTGAAATTGTAAGAATGAATCTTTGGCCTGTCTACTTGCATTATGGAAACTGAAAATGGATGTAAATCCTCTAATGAGGAAGGAATCTTTCAAGGAAAGGATATGATTAGAAACTTGCCAGAAGGGGTTGATTAGCAACCCACAGGAAAAATAAAGCCAAAACAGTTAGTCAGCTCTAGGTAATTTAACCTGCTGCTGAAAATGCTGGTTCCTATTTATACTTTCTACCTTGGGAAATTCACCCAAGCTATCATTTGATTGTTTTTAAAAAGGAAAAAAATAACCAGAAGAGTCATCTTAATAAACGATTACATAAAATTTCATAGAGATTTATAACTAGTGTAGGATTCTGTGATCAGCTAATCAAAGAAGAAAACAGACTAATTGTCATAGGTATTAGAGACTTATTGAGAAGGTTGTTATGAATAGCAAGGTCAGAGTAGGAAAAATTTACCTTTGAAGTAAAAATTTAATCTCAATTCAGTTATTTGGCTTTCTATAATGCTTAATAATTCTGTTTTCTCATGGATCATTCTTTATTGTCTCTGTCAAAGTACAGTTTGAAAAGTATTTTGTGGGAAAAATATTCACTTTAATAAATACATCATTTAAAAAATCTAATTTTTGTACACAGAAAAGAAGGGAAAAAGGCTAAATTCAGATATTTTGATGTTGCAGTAAATGCACTGACCATTATAATAAAGCATATTTTTTCCAGAGCTGCTTTAATTTGGTCTAAGTACAATTTCAAGTATTGACTTTAATTTCTAAGAGATTTGTGGCTTCAATGATGAGTCCCTTGGTGCCTAAATCAAAGTGGCTCTGTAATAAGTGAGTTCTGTTGGCTCCTTTCTGCTGATAGAACCGGAAGCAACAGCATGTCTTCTGGAGGCCTCTGCCTGTGCTTTTCTCTTCATATTCAGCGCGTCCTAGATTCACTGGCCCAGAAAGCACAATACAGCAGGCAGCTTTTTACTGTAAATGGCTTAGTGACATTATTTAAAGTAATGCCAGTTGTCTATTCTTTTGTTCTGCTTTTATATTTTCATAGTTGTCACTCACTGCACACCCTTTGGCTGAAGTAGAAGAGCCTATGCCCTTTAGAATTTGGCACTGAGCACTCTTAATGGTACATAAGAAGTAAAAGTATTTTTCTTGCCCTGGAGTTATTTACAAGCTCATTTACTAAGTAGTGTATCAACAGGCAAAGAATGATTCTTTCTTTGTAGAACTTTAGCTTTTACAAAGCCCTTCCATGCTCACCATCTCATGAGTGCAAAATTATTGGAAGCTTTTAAAATAAAAGGCTGATCAGATTGGGAAAGATCAGGAATGCATAACTAAGGCAGGCTTCCTGAAGAAAATGACTTTTAAAGTAAAATGTAAATATCTGCTTTTTATTCCTCAAAGTCTCCGTAAACTTTAATATATTCTTAATAATTCACTTTCTTCTCATCTAAAATATAATTGTGAGAATTAAATGCAATTTTGAAGGAGCATAAATATTTCATATTTTAAATCCTTGGCACATGAAATTTAATTTTTTAGAGAATCTTTTTTAGTAGTATATTAGATATCATTTATGTTATTTATTCTTAGTTGTATCCTACTCACCTCCCCAGGGTATTAAAAAAATGCCATTAGTTCCATTATAAGCTTTACCTTTGTTCTCACCATTAAATTTTTAGGTCGGTATTGCCTAAAATTAGCACTCATTTTCCACTGGACTAAACAGCTGCTGTTTTTATTTTCACTCATCATTAACAGTCATATTTAGGTGATGCCAAGCATTTACTTCATTCATTCCACAGCTATTGATCAAGTGGCTAATAATAAGAATGGCTAATAGTTGTTCAGCCCATATTTAACTGGTTCTTTGTATGGCTTATATTGTGTATTGTCATATTTAACGCTGTCAGCAACCCCATGACATTGACACAAGAGACTATGACACAGGATTCTGACTATTGGCTGGATTCTTCAAGGAAAAAACAGAAGCTGAGAGAAATTAAGTCACTTAACCACTGTCATAGAGCTAGTAAGTGGCAAAGAAAGAATTAGAATTTTTGTCTGTGTCTACAGCCTCAGTCCTTAATCACTATACCACATGGCTTCAGTATGTTTAAAGTGCTATTACATACTAATTAAATGTATAATTACCTATAAATATCCAGAATATCCAGTGTCAGTGGTGAGCATTTTGTCATTTCTACAGAAGTTTATATAACCAGAAAAGTATTTAATTTGGACTTCATTTTTTTTACAAGTAGAAAATTATAACATGTATATCTGTATAATTTTATACCCTGAGACTAAGCTGAAGCACACCACTATTTTTTCATCTTCAATGATATGCCTCACCTTATTAGTCCCATTTACTCATCAGGAAACTGAACTAGAGAGAGGCTATGTAACTTGCCTGAGTTCACGTAGTAAGGGCAGAGCTGGAATTTGAATCCAGCAGTTGGGCTACAGAGTCTGTGCTCTAAATGGGACATGTCAGTGAAGTTGGCCGAGGAGGTGTCACTGTCGGTGAGCCTTGTGACTGCAACCATTTTACTACAACCATTTTACTGCACCCCAGCTCTTTGATGGATTAGTTCAGCTGATGTTACCTTAAACTGTTCAGAATGCCTCTATATACTTACAAGAAAACTGGATTCATTTGTTCTGCTTATTTAGCCAATTTGCTCATTCATAGGGATAAGCCTAATTGTAGATATTAATAAAAGCTAGGTTTATTGGGTACCTACTCTGAGCCATACTGGCACAATTATAGCACTTTAAAACAGGTACCATTATCATCATTATTTTATTTAGATAAGGAAACTAAAGCTCAGAAAGATTAATTGGCCCAGGATTACATAGCTAATAACTGGTAGGCACACTATTTGTATGGTAGAATGTATTCTTAGCCATAATGTTATTATATCATCCTCAAGTAATTGGATATATTAGTTAACATAATTCTAGTTTCTTTTTTCTTTTTTCTTTCTTTTTTTTTTTTTAAGACAGAGTCTTATTCTTTCACTAGGCTGGAGTGCAGTGGCACGATCTCAGCTCACTGCAACCTCCGTCACCCATATTCAAGTGATTCCCCTGCCTCAGCCTCCTGAGTAGCTGGGACTACAGGCACCTGCTACCACACTCGGCCAATTTTTTGTATTTTAGTAGAGACGGGGTTTCACCATGGCCAGGATGGTCTCAATCTCCTGACCTCATGATCCACCCACCTCAGCCTCCCAAAGTGCTAGGATTACAGGCATGAGCCACCATGCCCAGCCATAATTCTAGTTTCTATAAAAAATTACCCTAAATGTATAAGGCTCACATTTAGTAAAATTCTATTTATTGTTAATTTAACGATTTGAGGAAGATGCTTGTGGCTGGCAATCAACTCTCCTCTGTGCAGTGGTTCAGATGCCTAGGCTCTTTACATGTTATGCATTTTATCATTCAAATCCATATGGCAAAAGGATAAAAGGAGAATGCAGAACATATATCTGACTCCTAAAAGCCCTATTCTAGAAGATTCACACCTCATTCCTAATAATGGTCTATTAATGACCAACCCTAGATGCTAGGGAAGGGAGCTGAGAAGTATAATCCCTGACTTAGCAACCATTTACTATGAATTCTGTACCTGGAAAGGGCAGAAACCACTATCTGACTCTCACACATACAACTTTTAAAAAGACTTTCATTATAATTAATTAAATTGAGAGTTTAAATTCTTTTCTGAAGTAGAGTCTGAAAATATTGGTGCTTTCTTTTGTTACTGTAAAATCTGTGCACTGTCAGTGTAATTTGAGAGCCCCCTTTATCCCATTTTCAAAGCCTGTCAGATTCCAAAACTGACCCCACAATTTCTTTCTTTCTTTTTTTTTTTTTTTTTAAGATGGGGTTTCACCATGATGGCCAGGCTGGTCTTGAACTCCTGACCTCAAATGATCCACCCACCTTGGCCTCCCAAAGGGCTAGGATTACAGGTGTGAGCCACCGCGCCCAGCCTTGACCCACAATTGCTATTCATTCCTCAGTTTTAGATTTTCTTGGCCTCTTTTGACTCTTGGAATCCAGCTTCCCCTGTTCGATGCAGTGTATAAAGCTCAGCCATTTCCTTGCTTTGTAAAACAAAACAAAGCAAAAAACGTTTGTTCATGTCCAGGCTTTATGAGTTTAATAGATTTTGATGAAGATTCTTTTGGTCATAGAGGGATTGAAGGAAAGGTGATTAGGAAGTGTTCATGTCACAAAGCACACGTTATTTTTCTTTTTTTTCTCTCTCTGTCACCTCTGCTGCTTGGTTACTACCCCTGGCTTGTCTATGTCTACAAATAACAGACATGTACATTTATGTATCATTTACTCTTCCAAGTTATTTAATCAACACTATTTAATCTTTAAAACAAGCCGATGGTTCTGTTTTGATAGGTTCTGTTAAAATTTTTCTGGTGTACAGTAAGGAAACTCAGGTACAAAGATTAAGTAACTGGGGTTTGGCAGAGCTAGTATTAAAACCCAGGCTGGCCAGGTGCAGTGGCTCATGCCTGTAATCCCAGCACTTTGGGAGACCAAGGTGGGTGGATCATGAGGTCAGGAGACCAAGACTGGCCAACATGGTGAAACCCCGAATCTACTAAAAATATATAAAAATTAGCTGGGCGTGGTCCCAGCTGCTTGGGAAGCTGAGGCAAGAGAATGGCTTGAACCCAAGAGGTAGTGGTTTAAGTGAGCCGAGATCACGCCACTGCACTCACTCCATCCTGGCAACAGAGCAAGACTCCTTACCCGCCAAAAAAAAAAAAACAGGCTTTGGCCAGGTTTGGTGGCTAATGCCTGTAATCCCAGCACTTTGGGAGGCCATGGTGGGTGAATCACCTGAGATCAGGGGTTTGAGACCAGCCTGGCCAACATGGCAAAACCCCATCTCTACTAAAAATATAAAAATTAGCCAGGCATGTTGGTACATGCCTGTAATCCCAGCTACTAGTGGAGCTGAGGCAGGAGGATCACTTGAACCTGGGAGGCAGAGGTTGCTGTGAGCTGAGATCATGCCACTGCACTCCAGCCTGAGCAACAGAGACTGCATCTCTAAATACATACATACATACATACATACATATATATGTAAATAAAACTCGGGCTTGTGGCTACATATTCTGTCCTCTTACCTACTCCATGAGGACAGTTTTCTCACTATGGAAAATTCTGGTGCCAGCTCTTAAGCTAGAACTCTATTTTATTAAATTTACTTCAGACACTAAGCCAATATTTTTTAATTTTTAATTTTTGTATGTATATAATAGGTGTAAATATGGGGTATATAACCTACTCAAGTATTTACTGTAGTTAAAATAATTGTAATGATTACATAGCACAACTTTAACAAAAAAGGAAAACATGTAATACAATCTAAAATTGGAAATTGCTTACATTTTGTTTCTTAGATGCTCTATAAGCTATGCCCAGTGTTAGCTTTTAAAAGTGAGAGAATTGCTGTTGATTCATTTAACTACAGGGGACTTGATTTATTTGTAATTTTTCCTAGGACTCTTTTGCTGTGTAGAATATAAAGATTTTGACGGATATGTTCAGTTTTATTCACCTTGTATTTGTAAATCCACAGAACATTACCCATACCACAGTGTACATGGCAAACTCTTTAGTGCTTTAGACCTTTTGGGGGCTTGTTAACATAAGTCTAGGCCAAGAAATCAGTCTAAACATCACCTGAGGTCTATCCTGTTGCTACTTTCTACATAAAATCCAATTGCCAATTTTAGGTTTTACTTTTTTAATTCTTTTTTTTTTTTGCTCAGTGTCATGTTCAAATATTAAACACATGAGGAAAGTTTATAGACCTATTTAGCCAAATTGGTGTGAGAACTTTTATGTGTTGTAATACTGCACCGAAAATGCCACCAACCAATAAGGTAGACAGTAGATTAGGAGAATAAATACTTTCCCTTTGTATACTTAGCTAAAGTTTTATTTTCTGTTTTTAAACACCAACTGTGTCACCTAATAACTTTTGACAAAATGAAAATATGGGTTAAAGGGACATACAATTATTTTTTAGTCAATCCATGGTGGATTTTATATTGTCTCTAAACTCTATAGTTCAGTACTTATATAAAAATCTCTGTAAATACTATAATTTATCATACCCTTTTTAAAAAAATATTTTATTGTAGAGATTTTACTTGTATTACAACTAAATCTTAACTTCTCAAAACAAGAAAATATATGTATTCATATACTGTTGCTAGAGCAAAAATAACCTGGAAAATAATGTTACAGTGTATTTGGGATTGGAAAGATTTTTAAATTTTTAAAATTATTGTTCCTTGATAGTTTCTTTTTTCTTTATAACCAAAGGCTAATTGTGTTATTCTTCTTTTGTATGCTTAAAGATGGGTGAAATACCTTTATAACAAGTAGCTTATTTTTTACACTGAAAAGTTGTGGAGTAGTTAGGTTCTCAGGTTACAGACTGATACTTCAAGGTGCTGGCTATTTCCACCTCCTATTCTGCATGGTATTTTAATAAACATTCCCATCTAGCTTCCCAGTGGTTTATTGCTTGGTTAAATGAGTCATTGAGCTATGAAGTCTTCTGACATGTCTAATTCTATACCCATCATGTATAGCCATCTTTCCTTCCTCCCCCAACAATAACAAAAAATCATAATAAGGATAATATCAGATTTGCTCATAAAACATACTTTTGACATTTCTGTGGTTACATAGTGACTCCTACTTTTGATTATCAAACTATTGGTGTGTTCTAGATACTTATTTGGCTTAGACACCTCAAAAACTACAAAGAATATTGAATATCACCATTGATGTAATTATTTCACATAATCTGGAAGGTGATTCCAGCCCAATATATTAAGCTTTCCTGTGATACCCCAAACACAGGTTAGCATTATATATCCAGTCAGTTGACACAACAGTCTCTAAATTATGTCCATTTTATGCTGATCACTGACCTTAAGGCTATCTTTAGAACATAACTATTTCCTCTCTGTGGAATGTATGAACTAAAAACTATTTAAACTCCAAATCACTAAGTTTCAAGAAGACTTGAAATTCTATGGCTTGCTTTCTAGAACTTGGAAATGTACTACAAAGGTAAGTTAAAAAAAAAAAAAATGATGTTCTGTGTTTCTTAAACTCTTCCACTGAAAGACCTCTAATGGCAAAGCAGTGCATATCTGCAGAAAGACAGGGCAAAGACTCAAACAGCAGCTAAAAGATGAGGATTCTTTTAAGCCTTCAATTTTATCTTAAAAACCATGAGACTTGGTCGGGCACGGTGTCTCACCCCTATAATATCTGCACTTTGGGAGGCCGAGGCAAGTGAATCCCTGAGATCAGGAATTCGAGATCAGTCTGGCCAACATGATGAAACCCCATCTCTACTACAAATACAAAAAAAATCAGCTGGGTATGGTGGCTGGCACCTGTAATCCCAGCTACTCAGGAGGCTGAGGCAGGAGAATCACTTGAACCCAGGAGGCAGAGGTTGCAGTGGGCCAAGACTGTGCTACTGTACTCCAGCCTGGGCAACAAGAGCAAAACTCTGTCCCCCGCCAAAAAAATATATCATGAGACCTTAGCCTTCCGCTTATCATACACTAATGTTTAATATAAAATTTTACAAAACATTTCAGTACAAAAGAGCATTCTTCCTAAATTATATATTTATCTTTGAGCTTCAAATATCCTCTAAAACACTGCTTAATTCCTTCCATGAACATAATTCAGAATTTTAAAGCCAGGGACATGCGTATCTGTGGGTGAATAGCAAAGATCTTTCATTGCAGCTGGAGGATCTGTAACTTTGGTTAAAGTACCGCTGAATAGCACAGATATTAAACATTTTTTTACCTGTCACCAAAATTTGTCTCTGCTATTCAGTAATTCATATTGAGTTCAGTTTAGCCTGTGAGACAAAGTATAAAGATTCTTTTCCATGGAGCCTCCAGAGAAAAGGTTTCCCTTTAACATTCCAGATTTTGGGTTGCTTTGATGTTTAATCCTCAACAAGGTTCAGTTGGAGGGTGAGTGGGGCCAGTACTTGGGCTGAAATGTTCTCATAGCAGCCCAAGGACATCCTACAATCACCACTAGGATGAAGGATCAGTTCTGCTGCTGAGTGGTTTACATGCTTGAGCTACACCAGCCTCCTGTGCTGGGATAGGAGTACTTTATGGGTAGAATATTCTAAGGTGTAACCAGTAGACTTAGGGGATTGTTCTGTATGTATATTTACATGTATTAGAATATATACTGTACTGACAGTCAACAAACCTGGATTTCAGGTGCCTTTCTGCTCGAGGCTAGCTTTATAACTTTAGCAATTTTCTTTTCACCTTTTCAGGCAGTTTTCTTTGCAGCAGGATCATAGGATTGGATTCTACAGGGTCTCTAATACTTCCAAGATCTATAGTCTATGGTTCTGTAACTTGTTTTGCATAACAGTGACGTTAATCAAATCCTTCTTTACTTGATTTTTACATATATGTAATATATGATATTTAGCACTTCTGTAAGCTTGGAACCAAGCTTGATAATAACTATATCTTAGTCATAATCCCACTTTTCTGAAATTTGCATCATTTGTAATTGACAATGCTAAAAGTGTCACCTAACTTTTAATTTTTTTTCTAAATATAAAAATACATTGTGTCTGGTTATTTGTAGAGATTGAGACATAAAAAAAAACCAATAGCAGTTTCTGAGTGATGCTTAACTTCTTCATATTTCAGATTTACGCAGTTCAAACTTTCACACATTATACATTGATTTCAAAAACAGCTGGTACCTATTAGGAAACAGTTCATTTTCAACAGTATCACCACCTTGTCTGTACAGCACAGTAGCATCCCAGAACAACTGCTGGACTTACACAATTATATGAAATTATTTTTTCCTTTTGCTGTTGATAGAAGTGAGTAAAGAACAGAAAAGAAAACAATAGGTACTGATATTGAGATTAGAAACATAGGTTTGGAAAATATAATCCAACAAAATACAATTAAAGACTATGGCCAAGAGTCAAGGTAGATAATGAAAGTGATAGAGAAATCTTTACAATTGTGTTTTGAGGGTCATTATCCCTGAAACATTTCAGTGGGTATTTTTCTTAGTGAATACTTTTCTCTTTTTTTCAGTGAGTATTTTTCTAATGCAAAGTAAACTTCTCATTTGTATGAGAACAGGAATAAATATTTAGAAGTTGCTGCTGAGATTCCAGAATTACTGATTAGCAAAGACTGCTTTGATAAATTCAAGAGAATTTGTGTGTGCAAAATATTACACTTACCAGAGATTGCGTGGGGACAGAGAAAGAAGACATTGTTTAAACATTGTTCTCTGAGATATGAACAAAGAAGGGGAGGCACTTAAGTCTGTCAAGGAAGAGCATGGATTTTGAAATACTTATATTCTATTGCAAGGAAGATTTTAAGATAAAAAGATGAAAGAATGTAATTAACAGAGCCTGGTCCTTGAGAAGGCAGGAGGGATCACATACAACAAGAGGAGAGAGACCTTTTGCATTGTTACAGGAGAGAAACAGCGAAAGAATAGATGTCAGCAGTTTAGTGGTGCAGTGACCTGACACATCAGGCTCCAGCTAACTACCTAAGGTGCTACCTAAGTCCATAGGTAGGTCTTCAGATAATACACTGACTTCCCTCAGGGGGCATAACAGAGCCTTAGCCATGAATATCAGGGACATCTTAAACTTCAAAGAGGCCACCTAAGGGTCTTTCTTTAATCTCTCATTCAATGTGGTCATTAAGCTTCATCTTCACTTTTAAGGTACATCATTACATCATCACAAGCAATGTTCTGTGGTAAGTTAGTATATGCAAACCCACCCACAAAGGCCAACAGAGCTGAGAGGCCAAAGACAGGCTAACAAATACAGTTTATCAGAAAGAACTGTCAATTAGGGACTTAGAAACAGAAGCGATGTCTTAGGTGGCTGCAAGATGATGGATCCTTGCACCAACTTCCAGAAAGAATTCTTTATGTAGCAAGCTTTTAATGTGCTGGTCACTTCCTCAGACTTTCTTGCCAAGACTTATAACCACTGGGGAGATTAGATAAACATCTTCATGATTATCTATGCTGTAGACATTGTTTAGAGACATTACTGAAAACACCTTTACATGTTGTGGTCAAACATTGGTTATTATGGTGGTTTCACTTCAATAGAGAATCGTTCTTGCCATGCAACAGGCTGTTTCCCTATAAGCAATTTGCTTTTTTTTAAAATCCAGATAGTGACCTTTCAAATATCAGAGCCAGTTAGGTACATCTTCAGTGACCCACCTTAATACTGACCATTTCACACTATAGTATAAATAGCAAAGCTCATTAAATTAACATATAGCACTAGAGTTACCAAAACCTCCCTAGTACAAGGAAATTAATTGACCACTATATTTTGATGTGTATTTCTTTTAACTAACATGTAAAATAGTAAGGGTTCCTTTTCAGTTGACTATTTCCCTTCAAGGGTCATGTGAGAGAAATAACACAATACATAAATCACAAAGTGCATCCCAAGGTTGAGTTTCAAAATAAAGTGATTTCTTCCCATGAGCAGATACCTGAAGAATTATTGTCTAAAATCATGAAAACGGCCCAACATATAAAATATTTGTTTTACTCAACTTTCTGAAAACATCTTGTTCTTTTTAACTATATAGGCCTTAAGATGGAGACTTAATATGCAATAGTTTTCATAGATTTCTAACACAAGTTGTATAAAAATTATCAGGTAAGTTTGTTTGCTATGATTGGAGTGATTGGGCTAAAACAGAAAAATTTACAAATCAGAGTTTTGTTCACCCTCCGAATTCAAATTTTGTAGCCATCTCAAATTGCCAAGCAGAGACTAGTTTCTGCTTACTCACTGAATGACTCCTACATTTTATCCCTTCCCCACCATACCTTGAAAAGCAGGAAGTAGCATCTAACTTTAGTAGTATTTTGATTTGTGTCAAACAGTAGACTATAAACACCCTCTGAATAGTTAGTGCTAATTTCAAGTTTCTATTTGCGTAAGATTAATCTGTTCTATTTATCACATACCTTCTGACCAGAGCACTGTGTCTTTATGTAAAATAGTCTTCCTGTTAGCATCTGCTTTCAAACCTATATGGAAATGTTATTACTAAGAATCCTTATTTGTGAGAAAATACAGAGGGGCTACAGTACACTGTTATTCAGTGGATAAATCTGTCATTTTCATTGCTCCCAGAAAACTGAACAATTTCCACTTTACATAAAAAATAACTTAAACAACTTACCAAAAGTAGTATCAATCCCAGGATTTGGATTTAAATGTAGATTTGCATAGAGTCTTAATAAAAGGGAATACATATCTTCATGTATGTGTGTGTATATACATACTATATTTATATATTTTTATATATTCTATACTTATATTCTCTTCCATATGTATACTATATATTTTTACTATATATATATATATATATATAAACGGATACAGTACAAATACCTAAACAAGATAGGAATAAAGACAGCATTTTATTTTTTGTGCATGGTTCTTTAATACTTAATAATTATTTGACTAAATGTATTTTAATTACAAATAACTCTGTTTTCCCTAGGTAGAAACATAATAATGTGTATAGTGGATATGTTTCCAAGCCTTAGAAATCCTCTGTTTAAGTAGTAGGTTTTTTTTTTAATGTTATTTGGAAACCTTCATATTATTCTCAGAATTTGGATCATGAGATCGTCTTATATATAAAAGAGAACTTTAGGGAGGTTCCTTTTGTAAAGTGATAACTTTTTGATTAGTCTTTTTTTTTGTTTGTTTTTTTTTTTTTTTTTTTTTTTTTGAGATGCAGTCTTACTCTGTTGCTCAGCCTGGAGTGCAGGGGTGCAATCTCAGTTCACTGCAACCTCTGCCTCCCAGGTTCAAGCAGTAGTCCTGCCTCAGCCTCCCGAGTAGCTGGAATTACAGGTGCATGCCTCCATGCCCGGCTATTTTTTATATTTTTAGTAGAAATGGGGTTTCACCATGTTGGCTGGGCTGGCCTCGAACTCCTGACCTCAAGTGATCCACCCACCTCGGCCTCCCAAAGTGCCAGGATTACAGACGTGAGCCACCACGCTGGCTGATATTACTTTCTTATTGCTGTTATAATATATTAACACAAATCACAAATTTTATATCTTGTTCCAGAGGTTAGAAGTCTAAAATGGGCTAAAGTATTTTAAAGCATTTCAAGTATTTTCAAAGTATATCAATAACACAGTCAAGGCTGTGTTATGAGCTTGGTGCAAAAGTAATTGTTTGCCATGAAGAGTAGTGATAAATACTATAATCGTTTTTGCACTAATCTAATACTTCTGGAGGCTCTAAGAGAGAACTTATTTTCTTGCCTTCCTAGCCTGTAATGGCTGTCCACATTCCTTGGCTTCTTTCTTTTGTCATCAAAGCAAGCAATGGCTGATGAAGTGTTTCTCACATCACTTCTGCCTCTCTCTTCCTCTTATAAAGACTCTTGTAATTACACTGCCTTCACTCAGATAATCCAGGATAACTTTAACTGTTTGGCAAGCTTAATTCCATCTGCCAGCACAATTCCTCACTGCCATATAACATATCATAACATATTCACAGGTTGTAAACATTAGGACATGAATGTCTTTGAAGGGCCAGTATTGTATTGTATTGTATTGTATTGTATTGTATTGTATTGTATTGTATTGTATTTTTGGCCCAAATTAATGGTTTTTTTCCCATCTTTAATGCTAGCGAGCATTCCAAAGCAGACTGATACCCATAGATATAGTTTAAATGTAACAAAGAGTTGAACTATAATATTGAGAAAAGAAAAGGGATTCTTTTTCATACCAACCTTTTCCTACTTTGCAGTTTCTGAATAGTAGAAACTAAACACATTTATTTTTTACCAATTTAATTCAGGATGAAGTAGTACAATTTTTACAATAAATCACTTAATTTTTCTTTAAGGATAAAACATAAAGAAATTTTAAAATGAGCATTACCATATTTATTAGTGAACTGCCTCCATGGTTCCCTTACTCCAAGTCTGGACATCATGACATGGAGGAGCATTATTTTACTTACCAGGGACAGATTTAGGTTTTATAGGGTCTGAATTTTGTGGAAAGCCCTCTTTAAGAAAATGGAGAAACAAAATTATGAATACAAATGTAGACACTAAAATGTATACTTATGTATAATGAGGGGGGAAAGACAACAAAATACAGACTTCTAAAAAAGCAAACTGCATCCCACTTAATCCCAACTAATTTTATCCCCAATTGTTTAATATACCTCTGTAACACATAAAACAACTGTATGATGGAATGCTTCACTCAGCACTCCTGTATCTTTTGACTAAATAAAAAATAAATAGGTAGAACTCTTGCTAAAATTTTGTCTTCAAAGTTTGATTTCTAACCAACTCTATTCATCTTTATTTATTTCATTTTCCCTATCAGTTCATTCATTCAGTTCCATGTGTTCTGGGAGATGTAGCACAAAGGATATGGAATTTGGGGCCAGAAGACCTTAGATCAAGTCCTGGCTCATTCGTTCATTCAAAATATATTTATTAAAAGTCTGGTACATGCCAGGCACTATGCTGAGCTTAGATAATACAGTAATAAGCAGGACATGGTGGATCTTATAATGTAACAGAAAGACAGAAACAACATGTTCATCTCAAGTGCATTAAATGTTATGAAAAGTTGTAGGGCCTGGTGAGTGTCCTACATGGGGGCTTAACCTAGACTGGTGGCGATGAAGTCTACTACTCCAGGACCTGAGGGATGAGGAAGGGTGAGCAAGGCAAAAGGGAGTAGTGCAGGAGAAAGAAGAGGACCTCAGACAAAAGAAATATTATAGATAATGGCCTATGATGGGAAAGGTGAACCTAAGGTCAAAACAGTAGAGTAGAGGAAGAAAGGGAGAAAGTGATGCAAAAACATTCTTAAGAGCAACTTAGGGCCAGGTCCAGTAAGGCCTTGTGACCATGTTTACAATTTTGGTTTCATCTAAAGTGCAGTAGAATGCCATTGAAGGATTTTGAGCAAAGATAGTGCATAGTTTGATTTGCAGAGTTGAAGCTTTTCCTGTATGCTTTGGAGAATGGGGCTGGGACAAGAGGAAATGGCAAGAGTGGATGCCAGAAAATGAGTTAGGATGAAGAGAAATATTTGGAGTTGAAATATAAAGACAATTCACTTCTAAAAAGGATTTTCATATGAATGCCTTCTCATTGGCAGTGACTCCTTTAAAAAAAAAAATACTGTTAAGCACTACTAAAGACGTACAAAAAGGATCGAAAACATACCTCACTGACTGCTTTTGTGCTGAGATTCATTTGGCCTGTTTCTTTAACCAGGGTTTGCATTTTATTTCAAATTGTGTAATGATACAGTTTCCCTAACTACAGGTATTTCCGGCATCAACCAACTGGTTAAGGGGATAATTGGGGTATTAGAAAACTCCTTCTCTAATCACACCAGACCTTCTTTAACAGATTTTAAAGGTTATTGGATTTAATACTTGATGGTAGAATGAGGGAGGAAAGGCAACCTCACCCCACACAGCTTCACGTTTCTGTGGGCTTAAACACTCCAAGACTGCTGGTCCTAGAGGCACTGTGCCTTCTTCACTAGATTGTGTGGAACATGAGTTATTGAGATGAGTCGGCTAGCGTCAACTCCTCTACTCTGGGCCTTTTCCTTTGCCTTTTCAAGCCTGGCAATAGGCCAAGCCCTCTCCCCTACTTCTATTAAAATAACTCTATTCTGTCTTGCCTGTTTTTCTGCCCTAATATGGCCAGTGACATCATTTGTTTTCATTGTGGTTTTTGCATATCTTTACCCAGCTTTTTACACTCTTTTATAAAAGCTTACTGCCCCTTCTGATACATTATAATAAGGAAATGTATCATTGGGATACATTTCTCTGTTGATCAAGGTCTAATTACACCTTTAAAAATAGTCAAGATGGATAGCCTTAAAATAATTTTTAAAAAATTATTTTATAGAGCATGAGTACCCGAAGGAGGCTGTCCTCTGTGTGCAGTCCTCACATGCTACCTGTGAAATGTGAGGCATTTATGGTTATGGCAAATAAAAGTTATGTCATTCTAATCTTTATAAAATACTAATCAATAATGAAAAATTCACTACCTTTCTCAAATGTTGGCTAAACCACATAGCCCTCCAGCCTTACAAAGTAGAGTAAGCTTACTTTTGGCAACTGTGTTGGTCAGGCTCCCCTAAAAACAGACCTGAAACAAAGATTTGAGTGAAAGTAGTTTATTTGAGAGGTAATCCCAGGGAAGCACCAGTATTGATTGTGGGGAAAATAGACAGCAAAAGGAAGTCAATATACGGTGTTTAATTACTAGATTTCTGCTGTAGGCAATTGGGGTTATGTGAGAGACTGTGAGAAGTGTTTCCTCTGAGCGTGAGGAAACTGTAACATTTATCCAACATCTCTCTTTTGTCCTTGGCTATGGGACTGCTTGCAGAGTCATTGACATTCTTCATGCCTGCTTTCCAGATGCTCACAGCTAACTACATAATTGGAAGGAACCCTCAACAGAGTGTTGGAGGTGCTTCCAGTCAGATAGCATTCATGCATACAGGAACAGTGAATGTCAGAGGGACCCAGCCAGGATACCAACAGCATCTGCTCCCGTAGCTTTCTACCCAGGGTCTCCACCTAATGGTGTGGTTTGGTCTTTGCACGGAGGTGCCCAGCCAGTGGGGGACTCTGAGGCGTAAAAGTGCTCTTTGCCCAACCACAAGTTCTGTGAGTTTATTTCTACTTCTAATATATTCAAATTTGCAGTATGTGCTTGTGAAGGCCATTTTTTTTTTACCTTCTCTCTCTGTGGCTTCCTGTCCCTGCTGGGGTTCCTCTGGCAGGATTTTAACATTGTTGATCTTCTGCCTTTATTCAGGTCACCCTACCATGGCATTTCACATGGCTATGGCTGCCTTCTATAAACCCAGATAGGTACTCCAAGTTCTGAGAAGCAGATACGTTGTTTACCAAGATACCACAAGGCTAAACTTTGGAGTTACATAGACTTCATCCCTTGCCATTTCAATTTTAATAACAGTCCTGTCGAAATTCCAAAATATCACTTGCAGTTTTGAAGCAGGTTTAGTTTACCTTGTATCATTCTACCACTTACATATCTATTGGCTATATAATTTAGCATCCAAACTGGAATGTTTGTGAGTAAAAGAGGGACACCATTAGTAATATGCTAGAATAGGCATAAACCAGGATTATCCTGGTTAACCATGAAAAATGGTCATCCAGCTGACTTTTACTCCTTCATACCGTTGACACAGACCTGGAGGGAAAAAGAGGAAAAAGCAGAACACTCTAGACTCTGATGTTTTTAATTCCTCAGTGCCATTATGAAGGTGAAGAGGAGCCACACACAGAAATATGTTCTTATGGTCAAATGATCCTGTTGCTTCCATATACCCCCCTGAAAATAATGTTATAAAAAGAGCTTAAAGAGCTTACACATGTTTGAGAAGACAAGCCTTAGAATTTGCTTGTGTTGGCGGGAGTAGGGGTTTGTTTTTGCTTGTGGTAGTAGTTTTGCTATTTACTACTGCTTAACTCTCTGGACCTCAGTTCTCATGCATGTATAATATAGCAATACCAATACCAGAGAATTATGATGAGGGTTAATGGAAATGTGTGTAAAGCTTTAAGCATAATGCATGGTATGTAAAAAAGTGCTCAAGAAAAGTTGGAACCTTTTTTTTTCTAAGCTTTTGCATTTCCAGTGTTCTAATGCTTTTCTTCAGGAAGGAGGGTAGTACTTGAAATGACACAGGGAAAGCAGCTGAAATCTATCAGTATTTAATAAGTACATATTGAAAGTGATAATTTTGACAGTTTAAGTGTATTAAATGTGTTGCAAGTGCCAAGTGAGTAAAACACAAGAGGTCTATATGGAACCTTCTTAATAGTGTAAAAACCTTTTAAACAAGCTTATCCTGGAAATCAGATATTAGCCCTGAGCTTTACTTCTCTGAGATTTCTTACCTAATTGGAGAAGCTATATTGTGTTTAATAAAGTAAGCAACATATTTTCATTTCATTTGATTTAAATGTCTTTGTTACACAGTTTGTTTAAAATTTTGTGACTGTGGCAGTTTTCAAATTGTGGCCCTTTAGCAGTTTTCAAATTTATCAGATGACACATGGCATATTTGCTTAGTGATGTTATACTTTATGGTCTCACAATAAGCTGTAGGAAAAAAAACGCTCTTGACAGAAGCAATTTAATTATATTGTGTGTATGCATGAGAAGGAGAGAGAGTCAGGAGGGTGAGGGAGGAGGAGAGAGGGAGAGAGACAGAGAAGACAGTTCACAGATAGCTCAGATAGATATTCCAGCCAGAGAAGGCACAAGTTATTTAAACCAGATCAAACTTCTTTGATGTTCAGCTTTCCCCGGAGAACAATCGAATGCTGATACTTAATTTTTTCAAGATAAACAAGGTAAGTCTGTTTACTAAGTATGTACTTACTAAGTTATAAGGGGAGTTTGTTTATAGCTTTTTACAAAAACTAGCCAAAAGCCAAATTTCTGTATTTGTCTGAAGCTTTCAGTGATGTGTAACAGTTTCAAAGGTAGTGTTATCCTTCAGATTGCAAATCATTAAATGAAAATGAAAAAACATAAAAATTACTATGCAGTAGATGAAATAATGAGAAAATGATGTTGCAACTATGCATTTATTTATAGCATTGTAATATGCACATATGATTAACTTTAATGCTAGACTTACAGGATTTTTAAGCTGGATTTGAAGTTGAACAGTCCTTAAGCTCATTAGTACCGAAAGATACATCTTAATGATATTATAAAGTTATATTTTTCTTTAAAGCAACTTTATTCTTATTTAAAATTTGTCAACTATGTTATATACAGTATAGCCTTTTTATGTACAATTCAGTACAAATATATGATCATTTATTTTGAAAATTCAGAAGTATGTTTACTTTGCATTTTGAAATTATCAGTCACATTTTCTATTTAGGCTTCCAAAATTTGCCTTTTATTTTGTTATGTTCAGGCAAGGACCAGGGAAATGTCAGCTTTTAGGTCTGAAGAAAACGTATGTGTTAATAATTTAATGAAATTTCAAGAAATAGATTTATTTTGTGCTTTCAGAAAATGTATGGATAGAAGTATAACCTAATAATTTATTTCTTGAATTATTTTCTTATTCACCAATAGTCTGATGTCACACACATTCTGGCTGAAATTGAAAGTGTACTGTTGTCACCACTAGAATTTATGCCAAAGCCATGCCTAAAACCCTTTTGAAAAGGACACTCTACATACATATATATTCAAAACCAGTACTGTTCTCCAAAGACTAAACATATAATGTCTGCAGTAATGTCAATATTTATTGTAACTTCCTTTCTTGATTCTTTCTAAAAGAACTGTCAACTACAATCTGATGGAGAATACTTTTACAAATGAAGGGTTTTATAGATTATCCAAGAAGAGTCTTCTACATGCTGCTTGTGTTTTGTTTATATGTGTTTTTATTTTATATTTTGAGTAATATTTGTATTAATTTCTACATGTTGCTTGTGTTTTGTTTATATGTGTTTTTATTTTATATTTTGAGTAATATTTGTATTAATTTCTAATTTCAGTTTTATTTAATAATTATCTTCAGAAACAGGGTTTATCCATGGAATCAATGTATAAATATACTTAGGATGACTTTAATACATTTGTAATTTATATTTTTCCCTCCCATAATTCCCAATTTCGTTTCAGTCATTTGTCTTCAAAGAAATCTTAACATCTATTTGGTTTTATGCCATCATCGTGCTTAACTTACTGCATAAAATGTCTTCTTATTTCTTATCTGTGCTTATTATAATACTTATAGACAGCAAGATATTATGTTTTTACCTAAGTAAAAAAGTTTCTTTTTTCTCTCTTACATTGTAAACTTGGTGTCAGGCCTGCACTACAGAATCAGTGTTTTTTTTACCTGACTGACCAATTCACAAGAACCACTTGGGCTTCTGTGAAGATACATGCACAGTTAATGTTCTAAGTTTTAGTTACTAAAAATCTGTCACCAGCTCACTCAGTGAAGATGTGGTGAGCACCAGTCTTCACAAAGCACTCTGGCAGGAGTCTGCTGAGGGGAGATTTAGAAGTATATACATTCAGATGATAAGTTAGATATAAGAGAAAGATTTTATTTAAAGTTTATTGCATTAATCTGTTTTCATAGAGTAGTTCATAGTCAATTTCTTCTTTGTACGAAAATAATATAGGAGTTTAAAGAGCATTATCACTACAGCTTAGGGTGGTCAGAATTGGTTATAGGGAGAGATGCTTTGAGGCAGTCTTAAAGGATTGGTAGGGGAAAGACAAGAAAGGACATCCCAAGTAAATGGGATAGCATAAGAAAAAGCTTGGAGGCAGAACATGTCAGCTCATGGAGAGGAAATGGGATGTAACCAGCTTGGTTGGAGCAGAGGGTTGCTTTCAGGGAGTAGGAAGAGGTAAATATGGCAAAGGTGGTGTGAATTTAATATGGGAGCACAGTAAATGTTATGCTGGACTAGGGGAGAACCATTAAAATTTGAAGAAGAGATCAATATGCCATCTCTGTGAAAATTATTGTTGTACCAAGACAATTGAAATGATAAGAATCTCAATATGGGAAGACCAATTGAAGTAAGAAGGGAGGAATAGGTAGAGGAGATAAGGCAGTAAGAGTAACAGTCGTGTTTTGCTAATGAGAGGACAGCAGTGCTCTTACCAGAAATGGGAAACTTGCAGGAGGCCAGTTTGGGACTGTACATCTCAGTCAGATTCTAACCAGGGAAGCAGAATCTGTAGGAGATGTATATTAAAAGATGTTTTACAAGAAACTGCCTTATGTAACTGTGAGAAGTGGCCAGGCAAGTCTGAAATCCCTAGGGCAGGTCATGAGAGAAGGGTGCACTAGGGCTCTCAGGCACCCACTGAAGCTGCAGTCTGCACGTGAATTTTCTTCTCTGTCAGGGAAGCCTGAACTTTGCTCTTAAGGGCTTTCCACTGATTGAATCAGGGCCACTTAAATTATCTGAAATAATCCCCTTACTTAAAGTCATGTGATTCTAGACTGTAGTCACATCTACAGAACACCTTCACAGCAACACCTAGATTTATGTCTCACTAAAACCCCGGATTAACTGGCAACTGTAGCCTAACCAAGTCGACACATCGGAAAACCCCGAAGTATTGTAAACACTAAGATGCTGGTAGGATTTCTAGGTGAAAGCGGCCAGATATCTATTGGAAATTAAGATTTGCAACTCAGGAATGTTACTGGAATTAGAGATATCACCATGGGAATTAATCCACATAAAGAGTTAAAGAAATACTCAGTTAAGGAGATCCTTGGAGAAGGCTGTAGAACTTCTGCATCAAAGATTAATTCTTGGAAGAAACCATTTTTTAAGGGGCAGAAGAAAGAATAGTTAAAGACAAAGGGAAAAAAGATTTAAAAGCTAAGAAAAGAACTATAATAGCATATAGTTGTAGCTGTTCCTCTGTTTGCTATGCTTTCTCCCTGGTTTTCCAAGATTTCCAGTGGGGCGGGGAACACAGCATTGGTTCCCCTGCTTTCCTCCTGTATTTGGGGACCTTGTTACCAAAGTTTTAAAAACAGAATTTTCCCTGAGAAGAGACTAGTGGTTTTATTGTGAACTTTGAAATTACAACTTAAGTAAGATTGTTGAAAAAGATTCCAGATTACAGATATTTCAAGACACAGCAGATAATAATGAATTACAGGTACAACTGTTATGATTACTTAGTGAAAAGACCACCGAGACCCTTGCCCCACAGTCATGAATGTCCTTTACCTTTCTCATCTGTCTAGCAAGTTATATTTAACTTTCAAATTATAGTTCAAGTATCTCCTCCTCAGTGGGTAGTTCTTTAACTTACCCCAGCAGAGATGCTAACTTGACCCCCTGTCTCATCTCTCAGTTAGGAATATTTTGTATTTCTGATCCTACTGAAATAGAATTGCTTATGTGGTTTCTTTTCTCCCCCACCAGATTGTAAATGTCTTTTAATTTTTAATCTACAATGCTTATAACAATACCATTTAAGTGCTGCATCTATATTTGGGGAGTGAAGGTATGAATATTTATACATGTATGGAGAGCAGGTAGAAAGCAGACAGATAAATATTTATAAGCAGCTTATGAAAAAAGAAATTTGGGGAGTACTGGGGCTTAAAGAATACAAATAAAGAGAATAAAGTAGAGAAGAAAAGGAAGGGAACTATATAATAAAAATGTTGCAGAGGAGGAGGAACACCATGCTCCCAGTACAGAAAAGGAGGAGAGGTTTGATGTAGATAAGGATGTAGCTGGGAGGAAGTATGGGAGAAATGTCTTCCCGTGAAAGTCAAAGACCAATGGAAATGATAAAATGTGCCTTCCCCTAAAAAGATGAGATTTTTTATATGAATGAAAAAACTTGAAATTTTAAAATTGTATTTGTAAACTCTGATCAAAAGCATTTAAAGTACTTATAACAATGAAAGCTATTATTCTTTTTCTCTCATATCTCTATGTGTTTGTTTCTGTATGTTTATATATGTACGTGTGTGTGTGCTGTGTGTGCACGTGTGGTCTGGAGGGTCAATTTTCAGTGGTTCTTATGCAAATTAATTGACATTTCACCTATGTATGCCATCTCCCCAGCCATAATGCTATTATAGGATTAATGACAAGTGCTAGGAAGTCAAAATGTGTGTCCTTGTAAAAGACTCACAGATTATTACTCTGGTAAAATAACAATACTCTTCTGGAGAAACATGGTTTCTGCAGATGCTAAGATGTGTAATGCAAACTCTCGTCCTGTTTTTCTTTCTAGAGCACTATTATGACAACTTTAATTAAGTCTTGAAACTTTGTCCATATTTGAATTTTACAGTTTGGTGTTTATTTGCATATGTAGTTTAAGTGTGATAAGTATACCCTGAGAAGTTGACTAAATTCTCTCCTAAGGACACCAGAAAGGTAGAAAGAATCAGGGATCATTTGAAGGCCAGAGTTAGGAAGAGAGAAATGTAATTTGTTGAGGTCATGTCCTGAAGTGCTGGCCAGCATTCAAGAGGAAGTTGAGAGGCAATGGGCAGTACCCAAACAGTCACTGTGTAGATAGACAATCCCCTTAGCTATAGTTCACCTGGTACCTTTTAAAGTGCAAGGCATTTAGTAACTTGGATCTAGAACCCCTGAATTTGAGTTCTAATTCTGCCGTTTACTGGCTATGATCTCAGCAAAATCATTTAACCTCTCTCATCCTTAGTTTTGTCATCAAAAAAAACTGAACATATTTATCAAATAGTGGAATTGTTTATGAATATAATTATTCTACTCTGGGTTGCAGTCTAACCAGGAGACAGTCTAGATCATCTTGGGCTCACAGCAAGTCAGAATGTGGAGTATTAGAATAAGGGCAGAAATCTTAATGGCTGTTTCAAAACAAGGAGCTAAAATACCTGGGCCAAGGATTCTGGGCCTCTGGTTCTGGAAGCCTGTTTTGAAATTTCTGGATCAGAATCAGACTTCATAGTCTGTGTTGGACGTGCCATAAATGTGTGTTGGTGAGAATCATGACTTTCCACATCAATATTATATTGTGGTTCCTTGAGAGGAAAATAAAAGGTAAAAGTATCTCATTCAGCAATTGAGATTGATGATATATGTTTCCATGGTATTTAACCTCTACAAAATTACCTACCATTTTTCATCAAAATTGTTAATGTACTCCTGAGATAATTATGTTTGCCATGCTTTCTAGGGTTCCATCATTTTTATTTTTTTTTAAGTTTTTTGTGCTTAACTTAGCAAATGGTAGGTAAAACTTTAAAATCCACCGAACTATTTTTTTCCTCAGATTGATTTAGAACATGACTGCTTAATTTTCTTTCCAAAAAACATGAACTTATTGTATAGAGAAATACAACCAAAATCAATTTACCAAGAGTTTAAACAGGGACATGCATTACTTTTCTTCCTTTCGTGCCTTTGAAGGGGCAATTTGAAGGAGCATACTTAGGAATTAGGTTTGCAGACAAAATCTCCCTGTCTCCAAGAACATCAGTAAGAACTAAAAGTGGTTTCTCTGGACTGTGTCTAATCTTCAGTGGTTGATTTCTATTCACTGGGAAACTATGGCAGCCGCCAGGTTGCACCACCTGTTATATAACAATTTATTGAAGCAGGGAGATGCTAAAGTCACTGGACCTTGGACTTGGCCTGTTTAAGAGTGTGAACAAATTGAATGTGGCAGTGTGTGTTATTTCTGAAACAAACAATCCTGGGAATAAAGGGCACAGTCCACTGCTTTCGTAATAAGACTATTTTTTTAAAACAAAATTAAAATTAAACCTGTATCTACAGTAAAGGTCAAAGACTTAGAAGTGGAAAGATTAAGGCTCTAATTTTCATTGTGTTGGTAAGGAGCTAAGTAACCACAGGCTAAGGGTTTGACCTTACTGCACCTTGGATTATTTGAGCAGACTTTGGATTCCATCACTTATTTTTAAGGTTTCAGCACTAAGTTTCTGATCTGTTCTATTCTAAAATGTATCAATTTAACCCACCTAAGTATTTGAATTTCAGGGTTTTCAGCTCAGTGCTTATTTTTAGTACTGCTTTAATATTGCATAAACCAGTATTTAATATTCTTATAAAGGTACACCTGCTATAATGAAAAAGTGTCAGGTTTGTTTTACCTTATGAATTACAGTGTTTTCCTTCTCGGAAACAATTATCAGTTCCACAATCTTGGCCATGTTCATTCATTCCGACTTGTTGAAGTGTAGCTAAACAAGAATCAAACATTTTCTTGTGTGTTGAACACTGAACACACCTCCTACACCTCAAACTATCAGAATTGTCATTGTTTATAGTCAAGTTAGGACAGTGCCTTGAGAGTAATAAGCAAACTCTGAAAAGAAGAAAGGCAGAAAGTAATTGACTTTGCTAAGGATGTCAAATTAGAATCAGTAATATTTTATTATTTTCTCTCTCATTTTGTTAACATTTTCATTCATTAAAGCTTAGACATCCACTTAGGCACATTTGTTTTTCTCACACAGAATCATTTAATACTGTACTTGAAGTAATTTAGTCAATTCCTTAAGATACAGTAATGTGGTTCTGAAGATTGGTGAACCTTAATCCACCAGATTTTTTCTTCAGTATATTTTTAATTGTATTGCATATTTGAAGTACATCTTCATCTAATTTTTAAAAGATGAATAGTGAGATGAAAACTAAAGACTTAATGGTTTTAATACTCGTTGTAACAGTTCTTACCACCAAATTGTTTCTTTTTATTTCCTAAGGATTTTCGTTAGCTCTTTGGATACACAACTATGTTTTGTTATTTAGTACTTGTTCTAACCACAGTCAGTGAAAAAGCAATCAGCCAGCAGTTTCACAAAACAATTAAGTACGCAGGCTCAAATTAATTTTTTTCATCTTTTCAAAAAGCATTTTAATACATCTACCAGAAAATCTAATATTACATATGAGGTTAACATTTTGTTTTTTATTGTACTTTAGGTTCTGGGGTACATGTGCAGATCATGCAGGATTGTTGCATAGGTACATACGTGGCAAGATGGTTTGCTGCCTCCATCCCCCCATCATCTATATCTGGCATTTCTCCCCACGTTATCCCTTCCCACCCTCCCCACCTCCCACTGTCCCTTCCCTAGCCCCTGCCAACTGACCCCAGTGTGTGATGCTCCGCTCCCTGTGTCCATGTGTTCTCATTCTTCAACACCCGCCTGTGAGTGAGAACATGTAGTGTTTGATTTTCTGTTCTTGTGTCAGTTTGCTAAGAAGGATGGTTTCCAGATTTATCCATGTCCCTGCAAAGGACACGATTTCATCGTTTTTTTATGGCTGCATTGTATTCCATAGTGTCTGTGTGCCACATTTTCCTTGTCCAGTCTATCATTGATGGGCATTTGGATTGGTTCCAGGTCTTTGCTATTGTAAACAGTGCCATGGTGAACATATGTGTGCATGTGTCTTTATAATAGAACAATTTATTATCTTTGGGGTATATACCCAGTGATGGGATTGCTGGGTCAAGTGGAATTTCTATTTCTACATCCTTGAGGAATCGCCACACTGTCTTCCACAATGGTTGAACTAATTTGCACTCCCACCAACAGTGTAAAAGTGTTCCTATTTCTCCACATCCACTCCAGCATCTGTTGTCTCCAGATTTTTTAATGATTGCCATTCTCACTGGCATGAGATGGTATCCCAATGTGGTTTTGATTTGCATTTCTTGTATGACCAGTGATGACTGGCATTTTTTCATGTGTTTATTGGCCTCATATATGTCTTCTTTTGAAAAGTGTCTGTTCATATCCTTTGTCCACTTTTGAATGGGCTTGTTTGTTTTTCTCCTGTAAATCTGTTTTAGTTCTTTGTAGATTCTGGATATTAGCCCTTTGTCAGATGGGTAGATTGCAAAAATTATTTTTCATTCTGTTGGTTGCCAGTTCGCTCAAATGATTGTTTCTTTTGCTGTACAGAAGCTCTGGAGTTTAATTAGATCCCATTTGTCTATTTTGGCTTTTGTTGCCATTGCTTTTGAAGTCCTTGCCTATGCCTGTGTCCTGATTGGTTTTGCCTAGGTTTTCTTCTAGGGTTTTTATGATGCTCAGCCTTATGTTTAAATGTTTAATCCATCTGGAGTTAGTTTTAGTGTAAGATGTCCGGAAGGATTCTAATTTCTGCTTTGTGCACATTACTAGCCAGTTTTCCCAACACCATTTATTATACAGGTAATCCTTTCCCCACTGCTTGTTTTTGCTGGATTTGTCAAAGATCAGATGTTTATAGATGTGTGTTGTTGCTTCCAAAGCCTCTGTTCTGTTCCATTGGTCTATGTCTCTGTTTTGGTACCAGTACTATGCTGTTTTGATGACTGTAGCCTTGTACTATAGTTTGAAGTCAGACAGCATGATGCCTCCAGCTTTGTTCTTTTTGCTTAGAATTGTCTTGCCTATGTGGGCTCTTTTTTGGTTCCATACAAAATTTAAAGTGTTTTTTTTCCAGTTCTGTGAAGAAGGTCATTGGTAGCTTAATGGGGATAGTATTGAATCTATAAATTACTTTGGGCAGTGTGGCCATTTTCTTGATACTGATTCTTCCTATCCGTGAGTATGGAATGTTTTTCCATGTTTGTATTCTCTCTTATTTCCTTGAGAAGTGGTTTATAGTTCTCCTTGAAAAGGTCCTTTATATCCTTTGTTAGTTGTATTCCTAGGTACTTTATTCTCTTTGTAGCAATTGTGAGTAGGAGTTTGCTCATGATTTGGCTCTCTGTTAGTCTGTTATTGGTGTATAGAAATGCTTGTGATTTCTGCACATTGATTTTGTATCCTGAGACTTTGCTGAAGTTGCCTATCAGCTTAAGGAGATTTGGGGCTGAGATGATGGGGTCTTCTAAATATACAATCATGTCATCCGCAAACAGGGACAGTTTGACATCCTCTCTTCCTATTCAAATGCCCTGTATTTCTTTCTCTTGCCTGATGGCCCTGGCCAGAACTTCCAATACTATGTTGAATAGGAGTGGTGAGAGAGGGCATCCTTGTCTTGTGCCAGATTTCAAAGAGGGTGCTTCCAGTTTTTGCCCATTGAGTATGCTATTGGCTGTGGGTTTGTCATAAATAGCTCTTATCATTTTGAGATACGATCCATCAATACCTAGTTTATTGAACGTTTTTAGAATAAAGGGTTATTGAATTTTGTTGAAGGCCTTCTCTACATCTATTGAGATAATCATGTGGTTTTTTTCATTGGTTCTGTTTATGTGATGGATTACATTTATAGACTTTCATGTGTTGAACCAGCCTTGCATCCCCTGGATGAAGCCTATTTGATCGTGATGAGTAAGCTTTTTGATGTGCTGTTGCATTTGGTTTACCAGTATTTTCTTAAAGATTTTTGTGTCGATGTTCATCATCAGTATTGGCCTGAAGTTTTCTCTTTTAGTTTTGCCTCTGCCAGGTTTTGGTATCAGGATGATGTTGGTCTCATTATGAGTTAGGGAGGATTCCTATTGTTTTGGAATAGTTTCAGAAAGAATGGTACCAGCTCCTCTTTACACATCTGGTAGAATTCAGCTGTAAACACATCTGGACCTGGACTTCTTTTGGTTGGTAGGCTATTAACTGCTGCCTTAACTTCAGCCCTTGTTACTGGTCTATTCAGGGTTTCAGCTTCTTCCTGGTTTTGTCTTGGGAGTGTGCAAATGTCCAGGAATTTATCTGTATCTTCCAGATTTACTGGTTTGTGTGCATAGAGTTGTTTGTAGTAATCTCTGATGGTAGTTAGTATTTCTGTGAAATCGGTGGTGATATCCCTTTTGTTATTTTTATTGCATCTATTTGATTTATCTCTCTTTTCTTTTTTTATTGGGCTGTGTAGCAGTCTGTCTATTTTGTTGACCTTTTCAAAAAACCAGCTCCTAGATTTATTGATTTTTTCAAGGGATTTTTGTGTCTCTATCTCCTTCAGTTCTGCTCTGATCTTAGTTATTTCTTGTCTTCTGCTAGCTATTGACTTTGTTTGATCTTGCTCCTCTAGGTCTTTCAATTTTGATGTCAGGGTGTCGATCTTTCCTTGTTTCTCATGAGGGTATTTGTTGCTGTAAATTTCCCTCTAGACACTGCTTTAATGTGTCCCAGGGATTCTGGTACATTTTGTCTTCGTTCTCGTTGGTTTTGAAGAACATCTTTATTTCTCCATTAATTTCATTGTTTATCCAGTCGACATTCAGGAGCCAGTTGTTCAGTTTCCATGAAGTTGTGCGGTTTTGAATTATTTTCTTAACCCTGAGTTCTAGTTTGATTGTGCTGTGGTCTGAGAGACTGTTATGATTTCCATTCTTTTGCATTTGCTGAGGAGTGATATACTTCCAATTACATAGTTGATTTTAGAATAAGTGCAATTGGTGCTGAGAAGAATGTATATTCTGTGGATTTGGGGTGGAGAGTTTTGTAGATGTCTGTTAGGTCTGCTTAGTCCAGCTCATCATTCAAGTCATGGATATCCTTGTTGATATTCTGTCTCATTGATCTAATATTGACAGCAGAGTGTTAGTCTCCCACTATTATTGTGTGGAGTCTTAAGTCTCTTCGTAGGTTGTTAAGAACTTGCTTTACGTATCTGGGTGCTCCTGTGTTGGGGGCATATATATTTAGGATACTTAGCTCTTCTTGTTGTATTGATCCTTTTACCATTATGTAATGCCCTTCTTTGTCTCTTTTGCTCTTTGTTGGTTTAAAGTCCATTTTATCAGAGACTAGGATGGCAATCCCTACTTCTTTTTTTTCCTCTTCATTTGTTTGGTAAATCTTCTTCCATACCTTTGTTTTGGGTCTTTGCACGTGAGATGGGTCTCCTGAATACAGCACACTGATGGGTCTTGACTTTTATCCAGTTGGCCAGTCTGTGTCTTTTGATTTGGGGATTTAGTTCATTTACATTTAACATTAATATTGTTATGTGTAAATTTGATCCTGCCATTTTGTTACTGGTTGGATGTTTTGCCCTTTGGTTGGCACTGTTTTTTCATTATGTCATTGGTCTTTACCATTTGGTTCTTTTTTACAGTGGCTGGTACTGGTTATTCCTTTCTGTGTTTAGTGCTTCCTTCAGCAGCTCTTGTAAGGCAGGTCTGATGGCAACAAAATCTCTCAGCAATTGCTTGTCTGTAAAGGATTTTCTTTCTCCTTCACTTATGAAGCTTAGTTTGGCTGTATTTGAAATTCTGGATTGAAAGTTCTTTCCTTTAAGGATGTTGAGTATCAGCCCCCACTCTCTTCTGGCTTGTAGGGTTTCTGCCGAGAGATCTTCTGTGAGTCAGATGGGCTTCCCTTTGTGACCTGACCTTTCTCTCTGGCTACCCTTAACGTAGTTTCTTTTGTTTCAACTCCGATGAATCTCACGATTATGTGCCTTGGGGTTGCTCTTCTTGAAGAGAATGTTTGTGGTGTTCTCTGTATTTACTGTATTTGAATGTTGGCCTGCCTTGCTAGGTTGGGGAAGTTCTCCTGGATAACCTGAAGAGTGTTTTCCAGCTTGGATTTATTCTCCCCTTCATCTTCCAGTACACCAATCAAGTGTAGATTAGGTCTTTTCACATAATCCCATATTTCTTGGTGGCTTTGTTCATTTCTTTATGCTCTTTTTTCTCTTTTCTTGCCCTCTCATTTTATTTAATTGAGTTGATCTTCAATCTCTGATATCCTTTCTTCTGCCTGAGCGATTTGGCTGTAGAAACTTGTGTATGCTTCACAAAGTTGTTTTTTTCTGTTTTTCAGGTCCATCAAATTGTTTATGTTCTTCTCTAAGCTTGTCATTCTAGTTAGCATTTGGTCTAACCTTTTTTCAAGGTCTTTAGTTTCTTTGCATTGAGTTAGAACATGTTCCTTCAGCTCAGAGAAGTTTGTTATTACCCACCTTCTGAAGCCTGCTTCTGTCAGTTTGTCAAGTTTGTACTTCATTCTGTTTTGTTCCCTTGCTGGTGAGGAGTTGTGATCCCTTGGTGAGGGTGAGGCATTCTGGTCTTTGATGCTTTCATCCTTTTTGCACTGGTTTCTTCCCATCTTCTTGGATTTATCTAGCTTTGATTTCAGGTAGCTGCTTGGAAAAATTGCCTCTCCTTTGTCTGCCTGCAGAAGCGCTGCTGGGCTGCCACAGATTCAGTGGAGCTGCTGCCTAGATTTCCTGCATCTTTTGTTTACTCAGGAAGATTAGGCCCATCTCGGCAATGGCAGCTGCCCTTCCCCTCGCCGAGCTGATCGTTCCTGATTGTGCTCTAACTGATATGCTGGCTGTGATACTCTCAAGTGAGAGGGCTTCAGCCTGCTGGGCTTTGTCAGGGAGGGATCGTCCTAGCCATATGCCCTGATTCCCTGCTTTCAATTCCCTTTCTTTCTAGGGGTCAGGTAACTCTGTCCCATGGACTTCCTCGGAGTGGGCCAGTGCCTCCACCCAGATCTGTGCTGAGAACCCCAGCACCGCTGGAGTTGCTGCTCAGCCCTATTCAGGCAGCTCACGGGGGCTTTTCATCCCAGCAAAGATTTCCTGTTCTGTGGGTTGTGGAGAGCTTGGATGAAGCACAATATTCGAACCAAAGTCCCAGAGGAGGAGAGCCCCTGATCCTCCAGTCAGTTGCATATACCTCCCGGGTGGGACAGTGCCCCGCCCTGCCTCAACTTGCCCTCTTTGGTTTATACCCACTGTCTAACCAGACCCACAAAACGAACTTGGTACCTTGTTTGGAACTGTGGAGATCACTTGGTTTCTGCATCTCTCTCACTGAGAACTGCATTCCAGAGCTGCCTCTATTCAGCCATCTTGGAACCTTCCCCCTACCCAGATTAATTTTTATGCGTAAGTTATATTCTTCCCAGTCGTGGAATGATTCTTTATCAATGTCATGCAGCCTGCTCTCAAATTACTACCAAGGCCTGTGTGGCCAGGCTTCAGATTAGCACAATTTACTTTATTTGCCTATTTTTCCTCTTGTCATATCCATACTTTGAGCTAGGGCAGATCTCAGTGCCAGTCTGAAATGAAGTAGTCAGAGTATTTTGCCTTAAAACAATTGTCGATAACTTTTTGGCACCAGGGACCAGTGTTATGGAAGATAGTTTTTCCATGAATCAGGACAGAGGGGAAGGATGGTTTCAGGATGATTCAAGTGCATTGTATTTATTGTGCCCTTTATTTATATTATTATTGCATTGCAATATATAATGAAAAAATTATACAACTCGCCGTAATTTAGAATCATTGGGGGCCCTGAACTTGTTTTCCTACAACTAGACAGTCCCATCAGGAGGTGATGGGAGACGGTGACAGATCACCAGGTGTTAGATTCTCATACAGAATGCACAACTTAGATCCCTCACATACACAGTTCATGATAGGGTTTGTCCTCTTATGAGAATCTCATGCTGTCTCTTGAGCTGCCAGGAGGCAGAGCTCAGGCAGTAATGCAAACAGTAGGGAGCAGCTGTAAATACAGATGAAGCTTTGCCCACCACTCACCTCCTGCTGTGAAGCCTGGTTCCTGACAGGCTACAGACTGGTACCAGTCATAACCCAGAGATTGAGAACGTCTGCTTTAAAAGAACTAGCTAGTCAGAATCACATTGTGCTGATAGCCACCCTCACTCTCCTGACTGCTTTGCCTCATAAAGTTTAGCATTTCTGATTTTCTCTTGGCCTTTCTCTAATTAATTGATTTTTATATCTCTTCTTATATTTTACAAAATTTCTCCTGAATTTACTAGTAACTCTTTCTATACCTACTAAATAATCTTGATACTTTTTTCTCCTCTAAAAGCATAAATTACTTTCTGATCACTCAGTAAATATATACCCCCCCCCTTTTTTTAGTTTTCATTCCATTCCTCTAGAATAGGTATGTCAGTTGGATATTAGAAGTTACACTGATGAACTAATTTGTACTAGCAACATGTAGTTGGTAACCACAAATCCAAATAAGCCTCCAATTAGGATATAACTAAACAGAGTAAAACATTTCTAGATGATAATATTTTGGGAGAGTGCAGCTACCTTGAGTAGTTATTGTTTTTCACAGTTGAATTTTTTCCTTCTGCAATGACAGAATCTCCTGGAGTTGTATGCAGGTACCTCTGGAGGGAGTTGGGCAAGGTTTGGGTAGGTGAGGGATAGTAAGTTTGGATTGTTTTATAACTAAGATGTGGCCTGTAGGGGATCTCCGCATTATATGCTGGCTTGCTCCTTGGAAGCTTACTAGTAAAAATGTAATCTTTGCCTACTGATTTATCTGCCAATAAAATTCCAAATTTCCCTTTTAATAAAATGGAAATGGAATCTTTTTAAGTTAGTAATGGTAAATATCTGTAAACCACCTTCTTGCCTCTTTGTTTTATAAAGGCAAGAGAAAATAGATGGTTTCCGGTGCATCTGAATTTACTTTGTCCTGAAAATTCTGAAATTAGAAAAAAGATTATATGATTTCCATTAAGTTTTGGAGTGACTGACTGTAGTACCCCAGTTTTCTTTGGAATCTCTTCTTAAATTGAATCTTTGTAAATAATGCTTTCACTTTCTATTAAAACTATGTGGAGAAATATTCACCCAATTATGTGAGGATCATAAACCAGTCCTTAGAATACATGCGAGCATATCCTTGTTTTATTCTGTGAAGTGTAAGTTTTGCTACCCTAAACCTCTGTCTACCCTGCTGTCATCCCACCTTACTTCCATGAGGAATATTTTGTCTGGGTCTATAGATTTCCCAGTCCCCAGTGTATTAATGTAAGGATTATTCCCTGGAGAGACAGAAGTGAGGATTGAGTCTCCAGTAGAGCTGTTACTCTTCCACATCTGCCCTTTCCTTGTAGGCCCTCAAATCTCCTGAACTAAGGAGAGAAAAAACTCCATAAAAGAGAAGAAAGGCTGGGCTCCGTGATTCAGGCTATAATCCCAACACTTTGTGAGGCCGTCTCAGGAGTTCAAGGCCAGCCTCCGCAACATGGTGAAGCCCCTTCTCTACAAAAACACACAAAAATTAGCTGGGCATAGTGGTGCATGCCTTTAATCCCAGCTACTTGAAAGACTGAGGTGGAAGGATGACTAGAGCACAGGAAGCAGAAGTTGCAGTGAGCCAAAATCACACCATTGCACTCCAGCCTGGGTGACAGAGAGAGACTCTGTCTGAGAGAGAGAGAGAGAGAGTAAGCTTTTGCTACTTATATAAGACTTCCTTGGGTTTTTAAAAACAAAAATTTATCTCAGTTTTTTCAGAATCTGACCAAAACTCCAAACAAAACTACCTAATAGACTTGTTCTAATGATAGTTCCTTCAAATGGATCAAAATAAAGGATTCATTATTTATGAAGCATGGGACAGTTTTATACTCAAGAGATTCTAGGCTTGCTGGAGGCCCTGAGCAATAAATGGAAGTAAACATACATATATACCATTTAAAAGTTATAAACCAAACTAACAAAATGCTAAATAAAAGGTCTTTTAGTCTCCTTCCTTGACAAAAATATCTTTTTAATGACCAAGGAGGTCACATTTCAATTTAGAATTCTCAGGCTCCCCAGAGTTCTGTGCTTCTGCTTGGCTTACCCCACCTCCTGCTAAAACCTGTCACCCACCTTCTTCTATCCCCAAACCTTGGCTCTGTCCTGTATTTTGAGGGCCCTGCACACGTGTTCAAGGGTGCAAGGACCCTCTGTCCATTGCCCTTGGACTTCAGGGTGTGCCCACTGCTGATACTATCTACCCTCAGGAGAGTAAACCCTAGAAAGACATCTGGGCTAGCCCTGGAATTGAATTCAGGGCCATGTAGGCAGGAAATTCTAGGATCCCATGGATCTGAAAGTTAATTCAGAAGGGAACATGGGCTCTCAGTGGGCATGGACTCCGGGTGGGCACATTTTCTTGGCCCCCTCTTGATCTATGGGACAGGGAAGGCTATATGCTATGTGAAGAGGTAAGTTCCAAAGAAGGCAGAGCAGGACCCTTTAAAGCAAGAACAGAGTAGGGCCACAAGCAAGGGTTTGAAGGCCAAGCTGAGACTATCTTTTCATAGTGTCTTGAATATAATATGTTCTTATGAACTACCTGTACTGATTAACTAACTCACTTATTGATTTCATCTTTGTGAATTTTTGTTTTATATACAGACCTATAGCTCTCTCGTTTCTTAGGAAATCATGGCTAATCCTCATATGATAAATGTATACAACTAAAAGATGTAAAGAAATCACAAATGCCTCTTTACACAAACCTTGCCTTTAGGGATAATCAAACATATTTTATTTTTTCCTTGTAACACTTAACTAGTTCATATGAACAATAATAATTCCAACTTCTCAGTAATGGTCATGTAAGTTGTTCAAAGCATTTTACTCCCCCTTCCTTAGAAACGTATGCTTACACATGCTGTCTGCCTCTCCACTGTGGATTGGGAAAATCATAAACACTCAAAAATAAATAAATACTTTCTCTGCTGTTCTTTCAAGCTATGTTGAGACCCTCAACAAGAAACTGCCCAATTAACCCTTATCACCCTACCATTGAGAGTACCTGATGCTGTGATTTTGAGTTTCAGTGTGGGGACTTCATTACTGATGATTAATTATATATGCTACATCTCTTTTAGATCAGTTGTACTTCTGTTTCAAGTTCTTTCAAGAATTGCTGCCTATGTCTTTAAGTTGCCCTCCTGGGTCTCCCAAAAAGAATTTCACATATATGACATAGCTTGTATTCTAAATCAGACTAACCCAATTTTGATGAAAATCCATCTAGTTTGTTTTATGGAATGTGGTAAGAAGTATAGAGAATCTATTTCATTTTACAGAATATAGAAAACACTTCTTTCTTAATTTTCTTTGTGACCTAAAACTCTCTCTTTTATCTCTAACTTGTGCAGTACAGTCATTGCCACACAATAATTAAGAACTTCATACATGTATGTCTTTTTCAGAATTTTAAAAAGGCCACCTCTGGGTAGGCATGGTGGTTCACACCTGTAATCTCAGCACTTTGGGAGGCCGAGGCAGGTGGATCATCTGAAGTCAGGAGTTTGCAACCAACCTGGCCAATATGAAGAAATTCTGTCTCTTAAAAAAAAAAAAAAAATTAGCTGGGCATGGTGGCAGGCACCTGTAATCCCAGCTACTTGGGAGGCTGAGGCAGGAGAATCACTTGAACACTGGGGACAGGGGTTGCAGTGAGCCTAGATCACACCTCTTCACTCCAGCCTCGGCAATACAGTAAGACTTGGCCTCAAAAAAAAAGAAAAAAAAAAAGAAAAGGACAACTCTGTTTATTGTACCCTGTGGGGTGCCATGCGGGTATTTAATAAATGGTATTTATTGCTAGAATCTTCCCGACCTCTAACCCAACATTCTCTGAGACTTTGTAGGGAAGAAAAATTTCCATTAACTCTCTTATTTGAAGGGGAGGCTTATCCTTCCAAACATGAGAGTGTAGAAGACAAAAATGTTTTATCTTAAGATAAAGAACTGAGAGTATTCTTCCTAAAACTACTTTTAATATTTTAAAAATCCACACTGTTTCTTATTTAGAATATTATCTTCTCTGGTACACGGTAGGCTCCTGTAGCCAGGTACCCACAGATAGTGTTTAATCACAGCTGTTGCATAATAGTCCCAAAGGGCATCCCAGTCTGGACTGTTAGGGTGACTTCATCATGTCAGAGGCCTAGGCTTCCACAGCTTCATTAAATTCTCCTATCCTAGACCCAAAGTAGTTGCTCTAGCTCCCACCATCTTGTCACCATGCTTTCAAGAGCAGAGGAGGGAAGAGAAATATGGTCAGTCCTTAACTTAGAGGATGGAGAGTTTACCAGTAAAAGAAGTGGGGAGAATAGATATTAGAGGCACATGTAATTATCTGTGACATGTTGCAGCTTAATAGTACTGCATTCTAAATAGCATTTGGAGTTAAATGTGAGGCCCAGAATGTGTGCTTTGAATAGAGCAAGGAGAATTGGCATCATTCTACTTGAAGATGCAATCTGTGCAGAGTATTTTGAAACCTTATTCTGTAACAGTAGATAACTTTAAATAGGTACCAGATACTTTCCTGTGTGCTTTACATGAATTATTTCATTTAATACTTAACCCTAGGAGCTAGGTATTTTGATTCCCCCATTTCACAGATGAGGAAACTAAGGTGTAAAAAGGCTCACTAGGATGCCTGCAGGCACAGAACTAATGAGTGGTAAAGCTGGTACTTGAATCCAGGCATTCTGATTCCAGAGTTGCCCCTCAAACCACTTGGAATATTAGGCTGCCTGTTGAGATTGGATAGGAGGAAAGATTCCCCAAAACCTTGAGTTTAAATAAAAGTTTTTAAAAATATATGAAACAGTGCAATAAAGCATTTGCCTCTTTCTGGGCTACAGCCTGAGGGTGGTAGATATGAGATATTCTAGGTTTATGCTTAGTAACTGAAATCCAGCTTCATCTGAGGTATTAACTTAGACCAAAGGAGAGTAAAGAAAACAAATGTGAAGTAAATGTGGTGTTTTTACTACTCCTGAGCAAATAAAATCTGAGCCTTTATCTTCCTGTTGTCAAGAGTTGTTAATAAATGATTTCAGTATACCCATGTAATACTTCAGATCACTTTTTTAAAAACTGAGATGGGGTCCAGCTGTGTTTTCCAGACTGGCCTTGAACTCCTGGACTCAAGCAATCTTCCCACCTCGGCCTTCCAAAGTGCTGGGATTACAGGTATAAGCCACCATGCCTGGCCTTCAGACCACTACTTATTTAAGGCAATCTGAAAAACAAGTCCATCCCAGCATTTGGGGCTTAATCTCATCCTCAGACAATTTAGGTGATTATTTATCTCCACATGCCTTAAGTATTTAAATCATCACAGTTATTAAACAGCATGATAAAATAATAAAATCCACTACCTAGATGTATTTGTTTACTAGGGCTGCCATAACAAAATACCATGGACTGGTTGGCTTAAACAGCAGGTATTTATTTTCTTAACATTCTAGAGGTTAAAAGTTCATGATCAAGGTGTCAGCTGGTTTGGTTTCTTCTGAGGCTCTCTCTACTTGGCTTGCTTTTGACTACTGTTTTGTTGCCTCTTCTTAAGGTGTTCCCTCTTGTGCAGGTGGCCCCCGGTGTCTCTCTGTGATGCCTGATCTGCTCTACACCACCAGTCAAATTGGATTAGGGCCCACCTTAATCACCTTATTCTAACTTAATCACTTATAGTCACATTCTGAGGTACAGTGGTTAGGGCTTCAACATGTGATTTAGAGGGACATAATTTAACTCCTAACACTAGAAATACTTTGGAAACAATGAAGCTGTAAAAGCAAACAATTTACAACAGTGGGAAGTTCAGCATTTGGATGTTTCCCCCTCTCTCATCTGGCTTTAGCCAAAACAAGATGTAGTACAGAGGTTATATTTCAGTGAATACAAATCTCTTAAACAATTTTGGGCAGCCTTATTAAGTTTAATATGAACATTATTTAAAACATGTGAAAGGCCATGTCGAACTTCCTGTTTTTTATACTTTGAACAGCTGGGCAAAGGGAAAAATCAAAGTTATATTAGCTAACATTTTGCTGAAAATATAAGTGTGATTGAGTAATCTAAGGAGATCTGACAGGCAAGACTTCATAGTCAATCATAACAACACCAGGTTTTTAATGAAAGAATGGCAGTTAGCCACGGAAGAGCTGAAAATAAAAACAAAGGTTAGTTTTCGAACAGATGAATCCTTTTCTGAAGTAGTATCTGTAAATAACAAGTACATAGTAACAAAAGAAAACATTTTATATCTTTTGGGTTAGAGAAATGGAATAAAAAAGGATAAGTACGTCACTAGGAAAGATTTGAAGTATTCTCTTGAAGGAAAATATCATCAGAAGAATGATTCCATCTGTCTTACAAAAACATTCAGAATGATACTGTTTATAGTTTCTTGAGCACTATATTCTTTCATTAGAGGAAAATGGGAAAATGGAAGGAATGTAATGGAGTTTATGATTGATAGGATTAACCTGGAGAATAAGTGAGAGAAAATGAAGAAAACAATAAAAGTCAAAGAACTCTTGTGCCATTTTCTAAAAATAATCCTCTAACCTATGAAATTTTTATAGTTGTACGTATCTGACTTAGGATAAAATATATTCAAAAACTTTGGTATAACACAAAAGGAATATTTGTGTTTATTTGCTTAAATACTAAAGAAAATGATGGCACTATTAGGTAAGACTAATAAAAATTTCCAACTTCATGGTTACCACAATATTGGAAGCATCTAACATCAACAAGGAACACTACATATTTTCTTTTAAGAAATAATTGTAGATATATGACAATTTTACTCCATTAGATTGCATATAATACAAAGTATACACTATTTTTTATAGGTAATATTGGTATAAGGAAGACCAGGACCTTGAGATCATTAAGAACAGCCTTAACAATACAACATCAGCTCAAATGATATGTAACTGTGCACCCTGAGAGCCTTAGATAAAAGGCCCTCCACCTCCAATGTTTACTTCTCTGGTGCACACCTCACTATCTTCACTCACCATTAAATTAACTCTGGTCATTCATGAAATGTAGTTATCTTGAGGGGCCATACTTTTTCTCTTCAGGACCTTTAAATATGCTGCTCTCCTGGCTTTAAATACAACTATACAATTCCCCTCCACCCCTGCCTACACTCTACCTCTACGCAGAGTGAAAATTTCCTGTGAAAATCTCTTTTTTATAAATTTATTTATTATACTTTAAGTTCTTGGGTACATGTGCAGATCATGCACGTTTGTTACATAGGTATACACTTGCCATGGGGGTGGTTTGTTGCATCCATCACCCCATCATCTACATTAGGTATTTCTCCTAATGCTATCCCTCTGCAATCCCCCACCCCCTACTATTCCTCCCCTCTCCCCCACCGACCCCTGGTCTGTGATGTGCCCCTTTCTGTGTCCATGTGTTCTCATTGTTCAACTCCCACTTATGAGTGACAACATGCAGTGTTTAGTTTTCTGTTCTTGTGTCAGTTTGCTGAGAATGATGGTTTCCAGATTCATCCATGTCCCTGCAAAGGATATTAACTCATCCTTTTTTATGGCTGCATAGTATTCCTTGGTGTCTATGTGCCACATTTTCTTTATCTAGTCTATTATTGATGGACATTTGAGTTGGTTCCAGGTCTTTGCTATTGTGAACAGTGCCACCATAAACATACGTGTGTATGATCTTTATAATGGAATGATTTATAATCCTTTGGGTATATACTCAGTAATAGGATGCTGGGTCAAATGGTATTTTTATTTCTAGATCCTTAAGGAATCACCACACTGTCTTCCACAATGGTTGAATTAATTTACACTCCCACTAAGAGTGTAAAAGCATTCCTATTTCTCTACATCCTCTCTAGCCTCTGTTGTTTCCTGCTTTTTTAATGATTGTCATTCTAACTGGTGTGAGGTGGTATCTCAGTGTGGTTTTGATTTGCATTTCTCTAATGACCAGTGATGGTGAGCATTTTTTCATATGTTTCTTGACAGCATAAATGTCTTCTTTTGAAAAGTGTCTTGCCCACTTTTTGATGCGGTTGTTTGTTTTTTTCTTGTAAATTTGTTTAAGTTCTCCATAGATTCTGGATATCCACCCTTTGTCAGATGGGTAGATTGCAAAATTTTTTTCCCATTCTGTTGGTTGCCAGTTCACGCTATTGATAGTTTCTTTTGCTATGCAGAAGCTCTTAAGTTTAATTAGATTTCATTTGTCTATTGTGGCTTTTGTTGCCATTGCTTTTGGTATTTTAGTCATAAAGTCCTTGCCCATGCCTATGTCCTGAATGGTATTGCCTAGGTTTTCTTCTAGAGTTTTTATAGTGTTAGGCCCCATGTTTCAATCTTTAATCCATCTAGAGTTAATTTTTGTAACAGATGTAAGGAAGAGATCCAGTTTCAGCTTTCTGCATATGGCTAGCCAGTTTTCCCACACCATTTTTAAACAGGGAATCCTTTTCCCATTGATGGCTTTTTTCTGGATTGTCAAAGGTAAGATGATTGTAGTTGTGTGGTGTTCTTTCTGAGGCCTCTGTTCTGTTCCATTGGTATATGTCAGGCGTCCCCAAACTACGGCCTGTGGGCCGCATGCGGCCCCCCAAGGCCATTTATCTGGCCCCCCACTGCACTTCAGGAAGGGGCACCTCTTTCATTGGTGGTCAGTGAGAGGAGCACAGTCTGTGGCGGCCCTCCAATGGTCTGAGGGACAGTGAACTGGCCCGCTGTGTAAAAGGTTTGGGGACGCCTGGTCTATATCTCTGTTTTGGTACCAGTACCATGCTATTTTGATTACTGTAGCCTTGTAATATAGTTTGAAGTCAGGTAGCATGATGCTTTCAACTTCGTTGCTTTGTTTTGTTTTGTTTTTTGATTAGCATTCTCTTGGCTATGTGGGCTCTTTTTGGTTCCATATGAAATTTAAGGAGTTTTATTCCAATTCTGTGAAGAAAGTCATTGGTAGTTTGATGGGGATAGCATTGAATCTATAAGTTACTTTGTGCAATATGGCCATTTTCATGATATTGATTCTTCCTATACATGAACATGGGATGTTTTTCCATCCGTTTGTGTCCTCTCTTATTTTCTTGAGCAGTGGTTTATAGTTCTCCTTGAAAAGGTCCTTTATATCCTTTGTTAGTTGTATTCCTAGGTATTTTATTCTCCTTGTAGCAATTGTGAATGGGAGTTTGCTCATGATTTGGCTGTTAGTCTGTTATTGGTGTATAGAAATGCTTGTGATTTCTGCACATTGATTTTGCATCCTGAGACTTTGCTGAAGTTGCTTATTAGCTTAAGGAGATTTGGGGCTGAGACAATGGGGTCTTCTAAGTATACAATCATGTCATCTGCAAACAGGGACAATTTGACATCCTCTCTTTCTATTCAAATATGCTTTATTTTTTTCTTTTGACTAATGGCCCTAGCCAGAACTTCCAATACTGTGTTGAGTAGGAGTGGTGAGAGAGGGCATCCTTGTCTTGTGCCAGTTTTCAAAGGGAATGCTTCCAGTTTTTGCCCATTGAGTATGCTATTGGCTGTGGGTTTTTCATAAATAGCTCTTATTATTTTGAGATATGATCCATCAATACCTAGTTATTGAGCATTTTTAGCATAAAGGACTGTTGAATTTTATCAAAGGCCTTTTTCTGCATCTATTAAGATAATCATGTGGTTTTTGTCATTGGTCCTGTTTATGTGATGGATTACATTTATAGACTTTCATATGTTGAACCAGCCTTGCATCCCTGAATTAAGCTGACTTTATCATGGTGGATAAGCTTTTTGATGTGCTGTTGGATTTGATTTGCCAGTATTTTATTGAATATTTTTGCATCAATGTTCATCGTGGATATTGGCCTGAAATTTTCTTTTTTAGTTGCATCTCTGCCAGGTTTTGGTATCAGGATGATGTTGGTCTCATAAAATGAGCTAGGGAGAATTCCTTGTTTTTGTATTGTTTGGAATAGTTTCAGAAGGAATGGTACCAGCTCCTCTTTGTACTTCTGGTAGAATTTGGCTGTGAACCTGTCTGGTCCTGGACTATTTTTGGTTGGTAGGCTATTAATTGCTGCCTCATCTTCAGACCTTGTTATTGGTCTATTCAGGAATTCAACTTCTTCCTGGTTTAGTCTTGGGAGGGTGTAAGTATCAAGGAATTTATCCATTTCTTCTAGATTTACTGTTTTATTTGCATATAGGTGTTTATAATATTAATCTCTTAAATAGCAATCTATAGTCTCTTAGTAAGTCCAATACTATCTGCTTTTAGACAGTTTGACTATATTGGTGCTGTTTTGTTTAAATACCAGATAAAGCTATTGACTTGCATTTAGGCGGCCTTTTTTTAGAAATCTTAATAAACACCAGAATTATCCTGAGGAACTGAAACAAAGGAGAAGATTTGTATTTCCCAACTCATGATCTCTTCAAGTTATTTGCTTATTAAGTGGCATTGTAAGCTGTCACTCACACTCACTGCTTGAATTATTTTCTCTCCTCTTCCTCTCTTTATATCATGGAATTTACATAGGTTAAATAAATGAAGTTAAATACATATAAAACAAGCCTACTGCATAGCACTTATACCACATCACAATGAGACTTTTACTTATCTATGTCTCCTCCTAGACCATGAGATGGTTGATGTCAGGGCTTCTTTCCTTTTCACACTTACACATACAGTATTGGGGCACAAAGCACTAAGGAGATATTTTGTTGAATAACTAAAGGACAAAATGAACAAAGCATATTATACTAACCACAACTTTAAAAAGAAAAAAACACTGAATTTTCAAGTTCTCGCTGCAGTTCCACAAAAAAAAAAAAGAAAAAAAAAAAAACCTAAATTTTGACCAGGCACAGTGGCTCATGCCTATAATCCCAGCACTTTGGGAGGCTGAGATGGGAGGATTACTTGAGACTAGGAGTTTAAAACTAGCCTGGGCAATATAGCAAGACCCCATCTCTAAAAAAAAAAAAAAATTTAGTCAAGTGTGGTAGCATGTGCCTGTTGTCCTGGCTACTCAGGAGGCTGAGAGGAGAGGATCGCTTGAGCCCAGGAGATTAAGGTTACAGTAAGCTGTGATCACCCCACTGCACTTCAGCCTAGTCATGGCATAATCGTAGCTTACTGTGATCTTGTTACTGAGACCTAGCAAGACCCTGTCTCATAAAAAAAAAAAAAAAAAAAAAATTTACAAAATAACTGAATTTGTCACCACAAATATAAAAAAATATACTTTCAGAAAAACCAAAAAGATTATACTTACTTGATACTTTGTTTTGTTTTTATAAGTTAACAAACCATTATTGCATTTATTTTTGACCTACAGTGCTTAATCAATCAGGTGATATTCTTTTATTGATTTTTTTTCAGTTAATTGATAGATTAATTTTTTTGCATCAGAGATTGCTTTAATTGGAAGATGATTTATCTGATGTCATCTATCTTTATACATCTCTCTAACCCATACTATTAGGCCTAATAATGTGTTTTTCCCTGTTCATCTAATTATTCCAATCTACATAGAAATAAGCTCTGCTACCATGCATCTTAAAGAAAAAGGCAGTCTCTCCTAATACTATGTGACTTTCAAAATATTACCTCTCAATTACAGCAAACCTTTTCAAAATAGTCATAGGAGCTGTCTCTATTTACTGGCTTCTCATTCCCTCTTCTGATGGCTACTCCTTTCCGGGACATAACCCTACTGCTTCACTGAATCTGCTCCTCTAAGAGTCAGTTATCTCCATGAATCCAAGTACTGTGGTCACGTCTATATTTTTTTCTTGCTAAAACTCTTAAGTAGTAATCAACAACATATTTTTTACTTCTTGACACACTTTCTTCTGATTTCTGTACCATTGCACTTACTGTTCCCCCCCCACCCCCCCCACCCCCACCCATCTTAAGAGCTCCTCCTTTTCAGCCTGCTTGACAGTCTTGATTTTCTTCTGGACCTCTAACTGTGGGAATATTCCAAGCTCCATTCTCTTTACGCTGTTTGTCTACATTTCTTCCCTAAGTTGTTTCATTTAGCACCATAGATTTTAATTGTATCTGCTTGTCAATATATTCGATCTGTCTGTCTGTCTGTCTTTCTAGCCTTGACCTGTTTCTCATGGTCCTAACTTATAAATACATGTTTATTGTATTCCCTATTGTATCTTATTACTCATGTATCTGAAGCACCTAGAACAATGCCTATACCATAGGTTCTTGGTGTGTAATGAGTATTTATAGAATGAATTAATAAATCAGTGGGTGTTTCTAAATATAACACATATCTCTATGCACAGAGAGAAAGAGTTCACAAGTAAATATGACACCTTTTGGAATACTCTTTGAGAAAAAGTTTGCTCTTCCAGAACACGGGTGAAATGTTGCCCCCAAACATTTTGGATTTTAGTAATTTTTCATGTTACTATGACTAGAGAATATTAAATGCACTAATTTTCTGATCTTTTTATTCTTGATAGAATACTTGGGATGGTGTTCATGTGATAATAAGGCGTCATCTCTTTATAAGGTTAATGATTCTTCAGTGGATATGAATAATTAATAATTATGGCATTCTTAGAAAGCATAACAGTATTTTTAATATGTATATGTTTTAGTGAACTATATTTATATTAAACATTACATAGATGTAACCCATATTTGTTATAATTATAGCATATATATATATAGATGCAGATAATTATACATTTGTGCTTGTATAGAATATTTATGCTTTTTAACAAACTTTTACAAACGAACTTGTAAAGCCATATGTGAATATATACATGAAAATACCTGTGTAGATAAACCATTGTTTTATATGCAAAATAAATAAGACCAGACTTTACGTTTTCCTAAAATGTTGTACAATGGAAGGATTGCAGGACTAAGATTTAGAAAGACAGGTTTCTAATTCAGCTTGCTGGTAACTAGTGTGATGTTAAGCAAATCATTATATCCACTAGAATGTAAGCTCCATTGGGGCAGGGATTTTGTCTGTTGTGGTCATTGCTGTATAACTAGCACTGGAAAAGACTGGACCCAGAGCAAGTGCTGAACCAAGTTGTTGCATATATAGTTTCCACATCTATAAAATGTTTCTTCTAATCCTCACATTCCAAATTAATATTAGGGCCCTTATGAATTTGAATAAGGCAAATTCAAAACTAGAACTGTTTATTGAGCTTCTGTTTGGACTTTTATATTGCTTAGTCAATCAAAGCTCTTTTCATGAATACTTATTAATATGAATAAGGTGATAGATGTCAGTTCATCTGCCATCTTCAATAAGCAGGAATAAAACAAAAACTTTAATGTTAAAAATGTATTATTCAAATTCCCAAAATCAAGTAAATATAAAAGAAAGTTCAATAACTAGCCCCTCAAACGCTGTTTTTCTGGCATTTGTATCCTTTACACTGTGGAAGCTATTAAAGTTTAAAACTGCTCTTAAGAATTTTGAGACACCCTGTAGACACACCCTTCTTTAAGAAAACTCGATATCCCAACTAAAACATACAAATTAATAAAGATTTTCCACTTATAAAGTTTTTCATTTCATTCATTTTCATTCATTACCAAATATATAACTAACAACAATCATGTGAAACATGTGTTAGAAAATGCAAGAGAAATCAGTTATTGACAGTCTACACTCCACCGTCGCTGGACTGCCAGCAACACACAGAGCCCAAGATCACTGGTGATGCCTCTGGGCTGGAGTCAACATCGACATTACAAAGACTGGAGAGGAAGCGTGGGGATCTGTGCACTACTTGCAAGAACTACAGCCCTCTTCTTCCCCTCTGCCACAGCCACCATTACTTACAACCTCCCTGTCACCAGGACCGATCCTGACAGTGTACTGCTTTCTCTTTCCTCGTGGCTTGTGTCCTCACTTTCCCCTGGCCTGCCTTCAGACCCTGGCTCCTTTTCAAATAAAATCTTTCCTGCTTTACCTTGTCACTCACTACCCCTCTCATCCTGCCTGATTTTTTTCCCATGGCACTTATTATCAGTGATACCATGTCTTTGTTTGCTGTCTTTCTTGAATACACACACAAACTAGAATGTAAGCTCCTTTAAGCAGGAAATTTGTCATCCATCCATATATCCCCAGAACCTAGAGCAGTGTATGATACATAATAGATGCTCCACAAATACTTATTGGATGGATAGATGGATGAGTGAACAAAAAACAGAATGAACTGACACTCTAACCTGAACCTGCCATACTGCTGATCCTCTTAACTGTTTCTCCTTCAATTGCCAGCAGCACCTCACCATTTAGATTTAAAGCTCCTGTAATTTATCTAGCCATGATCCTCATTATTTTCAATAACTGGTGTTTTAACCTAATTTTATTGTCTCATGCTGCCTTGGATAAACACTTGTAATTCACTTTGGCTCAATACTTTGGTAATATACCCCTAGGGCTTGCCCCTGTCCCTCAAGTGAGAGTGGCCAGTATGTGGCCATGAATCGCCGCTGCTCTACCACAGTGACTTCATAAATGAATTACGTCTAGAAAGGAATCATAGTATATAAATAAATAAATAAATGCCAAAACTAAACAGCATTTACAATGGCCATAAATGAAGTCCCTGCCTTTGGTAAGTGTACATCTTCTACAATAACAAGTCGAATGGACAAGATAGAGTCCAAAAAGGGGAAAGGTAGAGAATTATTGAGCCATAGGTAGGTAAGTGGGAACATCCATATGACTGTTGGTAGGAGTATAAATCACTACCGTGTTACTAAAGGGGAATTTAGAAATCGCTATTTAAATTTCTTTCTTTTTTGAGATGGAGTTTTGCTTGTCACCCAGGCTGGAGTGCAATGATGCGGCCTCGGCTCACTGCAACTTCCATCTCCCGGGTTCAAGTGATTCTCCTGCCTCAGCCTCCTGAATAGCTGGAATTACTGGTGCCCACCACCACGCCTTGCTAATTTTTGTATTTTTAGTAGAGATGGGGTTTCAGCATGTTGGTTGGCCAGGCTGTTCTCGAACTCCTGACCTACCCTTTCAGTAGCATTTCAACTTCTAGCAATTCATTCTGTAGAAACTTTCCTATAACAACTGGAAACATCCAAAAACCCATTAATAAAGAGATGGTTTAATGATGAAACCACAGTCATAAAATGGAGTAGTACAGTCCTTAAAAAGAATAAATATATACCTGTTTGTGTTAAATGGAATGGGAAAATTGCACATTAGTATATGTGGTGTGATTTCCCTATCAACAGTTTATACCCTTGTTCTAGATATGAGAAATAACAATGAATAATACCTACAATGATCCTGCTCTCATAGATGATGGGGTGATGGATGCAGCAAACCCCCATGACACATGTGTACCTCTGTAACAAACCTGCATGATCTGCACATGTACCCCAGAACTTAAAGTATAATTTTAAAAAGAAATAAATTATAACTGGAAAACAGATCATGAATAAAGAAAGGTTTAATATCAGATGAAGCAGTGCTATGAAGAAAAAGAAAGCACAGTGAAAGGGATAAAGAGTGATAAAAGCAGAAAAAGCCTCTCTGAGGAGACAGCCTCTCTTAAATCAGAAATCTGAATAAGGAACAAGGCAAGAAAGTCAGAAGGGACAGATAGAAGTAAAAAAAGGCCCAGAAGAAGCATCCTTGCAGGCTTGAGGAAATACAGGGAAGACAGTGTGACTAGAGAACATTCATCATATGGAATGAGGGACAGAAGATGAGATGTGAAGTGTCCAAGGACCAGATCATATGGCATTTCTGGGGTCACAATAACAATTTTGGATTTTCATTTTATTTTGGTGATTAATCATTAGAAGATCTTGAGCAGGGGAATGATATATTCAGATTTACATTTTTAAAGAATCACTGTGGCTGCTATGTCAAGAATATTCTGAGGAGGAAAGGAATAGAAGCAGTGAGACCAGCTGTATGGATATGACAGTGCTCTTTTGAGTGGTGGTAGTATCTGCACCTAAGATTGGAGCTGTGGAGAGGAAGAAGAATGACCAGATTTGTGATGCATTTTGAAGGTAAAGCCAAGAGGATTCGCTGATGGATTGGGTGTGGGGTATGTAAGAGGAATCAAAGATGTTTACAAAATTTAGGCCTGATCAGCCGAGTGAATGGCGGTACCGTTTACTGAGGGAGGAGGATTTAGTAGTAGGAGGTGGCAGTGTGGTGGAGGTGGGGAAGAGTTCTGTCTTGGATATGTTCATGTTGAAGTGCCTATTATATCTGTAAGTGGAGCCACTAGGTAATTGGGTTAATGACTTCAGCATTTAGCAGAAAGGTTAAGTCCTTGATGTATACTCGGGGACATAAGGGCATGAATGGCTTTGTTAGCTGTGTTAAAGCTATGTTAGAGATCACCTAGGAAGTAATTGTAGAAGAAAGCAAGAAGGTCCGAGGCCTGAGGTCTAGGGATCTTCTATATCTAAAAATCTCAAAGAGGAAAAATCCAGCAGAAGAGACTGGGAAGTAACAACCAATGACAGAAGGAAAAATGGAGAGGGTGGATTGCAGTAGCCAAGTGAAGAAGTGTGTATAGGTATAAAGAAGAAATAATTCCCAAATTATTAACTATTGACTTCCTTGAGTGGTGAAATTATAGGGGCCATTCAATGTTTGTAATTTCTTTTAATATTTAAATATTTTGTAACATATGCATATTGTCTTTGTAAGCAAAAATAGCAATACAAAGAAGAACAATAAAAAATAAAAATTTAATAACATATTAAAACAATGTGTAGAAAGCATCAGCATTAGTCCATATAACATAACCTATTATGTCCTTGATTAGACAATTTACAAAAGGAATCCAGTGACCAAAAATGAGACAGGAAAAAAATGCAGTGTTTCATATGGCTTATCTAAGAGTGTATGTAGGTACCTGCTTCGCAGAGATTTTATGAGGATTGAAAAGTTAAAGTGTTTATATAGTATTTATTATGTATGTAATTATATAGGGAGCATTTTTTTATTGCATTTTAGGTTTGGGGGTACATGTGATGAACATGCAAGATTGTTGCATAGGTACACACATGGCAATGTAGTTTGCTGCCTTCCGTTCCCTCACCTGTATCTGTCATTTCTCCCCATGCTATCTCTTCCCACCTCCCCACCCCCCCGCCCCTCCCCCATTTCCCCCCAACGGACCCCAGTGTGTAGTGCTCGCCTCCCTGTGTCCATGTGTTCTCATTGTTCAACACCCGCCTATGAGTGAGAATATACGGTGTTTGATTTCCTGCTCTTGTGTCAGTTTGCTGAGAATGATGGTTTCCAGGTTCATCCATGTCCCTACAAAGGACGTGAACTCATCGTTTTTGATGGCTGCGTAATATTCCATGGTGTATATGTACCACATTTTCCCTATCCAGTCTATCATCGTTGGGCATTTGGGTTGGTTCCAGGTTTTTGCTATTGTAAACAGTGCTGCAATGAACATTCGTGTGCACGTGTCCTTGTAGTAGAATGATTTATAATCCTTTGGATATATACCCAGTAATGGGATTGCTGGGTCAAATGGGATTTCTATTTTTAGGTCCTTGAGGAATTGCCACACTGTCTTCCACAATGGTTGAATTAATTTACATTCCCACCAACAGTGTAAAAGTGTTCCTATTTCTCCACATCCTCTCCAGCATTTGTTGTTTCCTGATTTTTTAATAATCGCCATTCAAACTGGTGTGAGATGGTATCTCAATGTGGTTTTGATTTGCATTTCTCTGATGACCAGTGATGATGAGCATTTTTTCATATGTTTGTTGGCCTCCTGTATGTCTTCTTTTATAAAGTATCTGTTCATATCCTTCGCCCATTTTTGAATGGGCTTGTTTGTTTTTTTCTTTTAGATCTGCTTTAGTTCTTTGTAAATTCTGGATATCAGCCCCTTGTCAGATGGGTAGGCTGCAAAAATTTTTTCCCATTCTGTTGGTTGCCGATTCACTCTACTGTTTCTTTTGCTGTGCAGAAGCTGTGGAGTTTGATTAGGTCCCATTTGTCTATTTTGGCTTTTGTTGCCATTGCTTTTGGCGTTTTGGTCATGAAGTCCTTGCCTACACCTATGTCCTGAATGGTTTTGCCTAGATTTTCTTCTAGGATTTTTATGGTGTTAGGTCTGATGTTTAAGTCTTTAATCCATCTGGAGTTAATTTTGGTGTAAGGTGTCAGGAAGGGGTCCTGTTTCTGCTTTCTGCACATGGCTAGCCAGTTTTCCCAACATCATTTATTAAACAGGGAGTCCTTTCCCCATTGCTTGTTTTTGTCAGGTTTGTCAAAGATCAGATGGTTGTGGGTATGTTGTATTTCCTCTGAGGCCTCTGTTCTGTTCCATTGGTCTATTTCTCTGTTTTGATACCAGTACCATGCTGTTTTGATTACTGTAGCCTTGTAGTATAGTTTGAAGTCCGGTAGTGTGATGCCTCCTGCTTTGTTCTTTTTGCTTAGAATTGACTTGGTTATGCGGGCTCTCTTTTGGTTCCATATGAAGTTTAAGGTGTTTTTTTTCCAGTTCTGTGAAGAAGGTCATTGGTATCTTGATGGGAATAGCGTTGAATCTGTAAATTACTTTGGGCAGTATGGCCATTTTCACAATGTTGATTCTTCCTAACCATGAACATGGAATGTTTCTCCATCTGTTTGTAGCCTCTCTTATTTCATTGAGCAATGGCTTGTAGTTCTCCTTGAAGAGGTTCTTTACGTTCCTTGTTAGTTGTATTCCTAGGTACTTTATTCTCTTTGTAGCAATTGTGAATGGCAGTTCGTTCTTGATTTGGCTCTCTTGAAGTCTATTACTGGTGTATAGGAATGCTTGTGGTTTTTGCACGTTGATTTTGTATCCTGAGACTTTGCTGAAGTTGTTTATCAGTTTCAGGAGATTTTGGGCTGAGATGATGGGGTCTTCCAGATATACAATCATGTCATCTGCAAATAGAGACAATTTGATTTCCTCCTTTCCAATTTGGATACCCTTTATTTCTTTTTCTTGCCTGATTGCTCTGGCTAGAACTTCCAGTACTATATTGAATAGGAGTGGTGAGAGAGGGCATCCTTGTCTAGTGCCAGATTTCAAAGGGAATGCTTCCAGTTTTTGCCCATTCAGTATGATATTGGCTGTTGGTTTGTCGTAAATGGCTTTTATTGTTTTGAGATACGTTCTGTCAATACCTAGTTTATTGAGGGTTTTTAGCATAAAGAGTTGTTGAATTTTGTCAAAAGCCTTCTCTGCATCAATTGAGAGAATCATGTGGTTTTTGTCTTTGGTTCTGTTTATGTGGTGAATTACGTTTATGGACTTGCGTATGTTGAACCAGCCTTGCATCCCCGGGATGAATCCTACTTGATCATGGTGGATGAGCTTTTTGATATGCTGTTGCAATCAGTTTGCCAGTATTTTATTGAAGATTTTTGCATCTATGTTCATCATGGATATTGGCCTGAAATTTTCTTTTCTTGTTGAGTCTCTGCCGGGTTTTGGTATCAGGATGATGTTTGTCTCGTAAAATGATTTGGGAAGAATTCCCTCCTTTTGGATTGTCTGGAATAGTTTCAGAAGGAATGGTATCAGCTCCTCTTTGTATGTCTGGTAGAATTCAGCTGTGAACCCATCTGGACCTGGGCTTTTTTTGGGTGGTAGGCTCTTTATTGCTGCCTCGACTTCAGACCATGTTATTGGTCTATTCAGGGTTTTGGATTCTTCCAGGTTTAGGCTTGGGAGGATGCAGGTGTCCAGGAATTTATCCATTTCTTCCAGGTTTACTAGTTTATGTGCATAGAGTTGTTTGTAATAATCTCTGATGATGGTTTGGATTTCTGTGGAATCTGTGGTGATATCCCCTTTATCGTTTTTTATTGCATCAATTTGGTTATTCTCTCTTTTCTTTTTTATTAATCTGGCTAGTGGTCTGTCTATTTTGTTGATCTTTTCAAAAAACCAGCTCCTGGATTTATTGATTTTTTGAAGAGTTTTTTGTGTCTCTATTTCCTTCAGTTCTGCTCTGATCTTAGTTATTTCCTGTCTTCTGCTAGGTTTTGAGTTTTTTTGATCTTGCTCCTCTAGCTCTTTCAATTTTGATGATAGGGTGTCATTTTTAGATCTCTCCTTTCTTCTCATGTGGGCACTCATTGCTATATATTTTCCTCTAGAGACTGCTTTAAATGTGTCCCAGAGATTCTGGTATGTTGTGTCTTCATTGTCATTGGTTCCGAAGAACATCTTTATTTCTGCCTTCATTTCATTGTTTATCCAGTCAACATTCAAGAGCAAGTTGTTCAGTTTCCATGAAGCTGTGCGGTTCTGAGTTAGTTTCTGCATTCTGAGTTCTAACTCGATTGCAGTGTGGTCTGAGAGACTGTTTGTTATGATTTCTGTTCTTTTGCATTTGCTGAGGAGTGATTTATTGCCAATTATGTGGTCAATTTTAGAGTAGGTGTGATGTGGTGCTGAGAAGAATGTATATTCTGTGGATTTGGGGTGGAGAGTTCTGTAAATGTCTATTAGGTTTGCTTGTTCCAGGTCTGTATTCAGGTCCTAGATATCCTTGTTGATTTTCTGTCTGGTTGATCTAATATTGACAATGGGGTGTTAAAGTCTCCCACTATTATTGTGTGGGAGTCTAAGTCTCTTTGTAAGTCATTAAGAACTTGCCTTATGTATCTGGGTGCTCCTGTATTGGGTGCGTATATATTTAGGATCATTAGCTCTTCTTGTTGCAGTGATCCTTTTACCATTATGTAATGTCCTTCTTTGTCTCTTTTAATCTTTGTTGCTTTAAAGTCTATTTTATCAGAGATGAGAATTGCAACTCCTGCCTTTTTTTGCTCTCCATTTGCTTGGTAGATCTTCCTCCATCCCTTTATTTTGAGCCTTTGTGTATCCTTGCATGTAAGATGGGTTTCCTGGATACAGCACACTGATGGGTTTTGGCTTTTTATCCAATTTGCCAGTCTGTGTCTTTTGATTGGGGCATTTAGTCCATTGACATTTAGGGATAGTATTGTTATGTGTGAATTTGATACTGTCATTTTGATGCTACCTGGCTGTTTTGTTGGTTAGTTGATGCAGCTTCTTGATTGTGTTGATGCTCTTTTACCATTTGGTGTGTTTTTGGAGTGGCTGGTACTGGTTGTTCCCTTATATGTGTAGAGCCTCTTTCAGGAGTTCTTGTAGAGCAGGTTTGGTGGTGATGAAATCTCTGAGTGCTTGCTTGTTCACAAAGGATTTTATTTATTTTTTTTTTTCACTTATGAAGCTTAGTTTGGCTGGATAGGAGATTCGGGGTTGAAAGTTCTTTTCTTTAAGGATGTTGAATATTGGCCCCCTATCTCTTCTGGCTTGTAGGGTTTCTGCTGAGAGATCTGCTGTCAGTCTAATGGGCTTCCCTTTGTGGGTAACCCGACCTTTCTCTCTGGCTGCCCTTAGCATTTTCTCTTTCATTTCAACCCTGGTGAATCTGACGATTATGTGCCTTGGGGTTGCTCTTCTTGAGGAATATCTTTGTGGTGTTCTCTGTATTTCCTGGATTTGAATATTGGTCTGCCTTGCTAGGTTGGGGAAGTTTTCCTGGATAATATCCTGAAGAGTATTTTCCAGCTTGGATTCATTCCCTTCATCACATTCAGGTACACCTATCAGACGTAGATTAGGTCTTTTCACATAGTCCCACATTTCTTGAAGATTTTGTTCATTCCTTTTTGCGCTTTTTTCTCTGTTCTTGCCTTCTCTTTTTATTTCATTGAGTTGATCTTCGACCTCTGATATCCTTTCTTCTACTTTGTCAATTCGGCTGTTGAAGCTTGTGCATGCTTCACGAAGTTCTCGTGTTGCGTTTTTCAGCTCCATCAATTCACTTATACTCCTCTCTATGCTGTCCATTCTTGTCAGCAGTTCGTCCAATCTTTTTTCAAGGTTCCTATTTTCTTTGCATTCGGTTAGAACATGTTCTTTTAGCTCACTGTAGTTTCTTACTACCCACCTTCTGAAGTCTGATTCTGTCATTTCATCACCCTCCTTCTCCATCAGGTCTGGTTCCCTTGCTGGTGAGGAGTTGTGATCCCTTTTAGGAGGAGAGGTGTTCTGGTTTCGGGAGTTTTCATCCTTTTTGCGCTGGTTTCTTCCCATTTTTGTGGGTTTATCCACCTGTTGTCTGTCTCCTCTGCACTTTCACTGGGAGCTGAAGTCCTGAGCTGTTCTTAGGCGGCCATCTTCCCAGCATTCCTAGGGAGCATTTTTCATATATTATTAATGGGTATTACGTGATACTATATGAAAACTAAAGAGAAAACCAGAAATGTGTATAGAATGTATAGATGGAATAAAGTCTAACAGTTTTCCTAACCTATTGATAGTGCTCATACATGTAAGCAAATAAATATTTTAGGATTTATTTCCATGTTTTGAATAGAATGCTGATTAGTACATTTCAAAGTGGCTCAAGAAAATTCCTCTGAACTTAACAAGAATTGAAATGAAAATGTATGTAACTCCCAGTGCAAATGGAGGTGTACACCCCAAAACTGCCAGTCAGAAGTCACACACGGCTTGAGATAGCTGTGTAGCCTTGGAATTAGGATAAAATCTATTATACCTAACTCCATAACCTATATGCCATCCCAAATGAGTGTAAATATTATATAGTGTATGTTAAAATGTTGCAAAAATCATCAAGTAAAATACTTGTTTCTCTTTATGAGGATTGTTGATATGTGATAGTACAAAAACTGTGGTATTTTTCATACTGGGTTCCAAGTGCACCTTTTCCTTAAAAGGACATGACCTATCTTTTGGGACTATTCATACACATTTAGAGAATTCCGTATTAGGAGAAACCTATTAGATTGTTTGCCATTATCTTTCCACCTAACAGTTGGGTGCCACATTCAGATTTTCAATGAAGTTGTCACTATCGATAATACAATGAGTTTATTTTGGCTGATTGAGGTGCAGGAAGTCACTGAAACTATGGCCATGGCATACCATCCAGTGCTACTCTTAGCCAAGTACACTTTGGCAAGGAGCCTGAATCAAGCAAAGTATGCTCTTAGGTTGCTATTTTTCTGATTAAATTTGTAATTATGTGTAAAATTAACTATTGTATTGCAGGATGAATTGATATTCAGGGAAAAACTGTCTAAATAAAACTTAAGAGTTTCTTTTACTCTCTCCTGTCAGAGTCGGGCCACAAAAAGTTAAAAAGTACCATCCAGAGAAGCACAGAAACAGGCATGGCAGCTGAAATGAGGAAGATGGTAAGACAGCCAAGCCGAGAGTCCACTGATGGCAGCATCAACAGTTACAGCTCTGAGGGCAAGTAAGTGCTGTCAACTTGTCCGCATGGCTGTGGAACCACAAATTGTGTAGTAATCAGTAAAATAACAAAGCCACTGAGTGTTACTGTGCAGCTATCTATTTAACCAGAAGTTCAGCCATCCATTTTAAACTACCCTGATGGCTTCTAAGTAAGAGCACATGGACACACCTCTACACCTGGTCTTTCATATCTTTCAAGGATGAAGAAATTCTGAGTCCACATGAACAAACTGATTTCCTCCATCTATGAAAGCCCAGAATAGTCCTTTACTGGATGTTTAGTGTAGAAATGCCACATGTAATGGACTCACATTTGGGAAACAGTCTGTCCCTGTTACCAAAGTCTACATTAAAATTTAGAAGTAAGGAACTGATTTCATATGTTCTTAGTTTTCTCCAAGCTATTTTGAACCCTAAGCTTTTCTAACACTCTCATACATATAAGGAACTTATATTTTCTTGTTTTTAAACATTGCTGACTCATTTTTACCTTATGTAATAATCCAGGATCTATCAGCTTCAATAGTTTTCTGACTAAAATGTTTTAGTTAATTCTCAAAAAATTGAATAAGTTTTTTCTTTTTACTCATTTTTATTTTTTACCATTTCATTTGGATCCTGCACAAAACCTGCTTCTTCGAGTGCTTGAGAATATTTCTGGTAAAACTGAATTCTTACTGAGGTAGTGGATCTTACAAATAAGTAATTAATGTGTTGTGTTGGATTACATGGAGATTCACCACACATAAATTTTCCATAATTATTTATTATCACTCACATTATTCACACACCAATCTAATATTCCTAATTTCTTGTCTTTACTGGAATTTTTCTATTTTGTTTAGAAAATTTAACAAAATTATGCCAAGCTACTGGTTTTAATACTCTTTCCCATTCCTGAAACTAATTGGTCTCTGTTTAGTTGGTCAAATGACTGGTGTGCATGTTTCCAGTAAGGAATAGCTAAGAACAAAAATCAGCAAGTATGAAATTTAGAGAGAGAAACTTACTGACAAAATACCAATATTTGATGAAGTAGCATAAAGTAATGTACAAATGAGACTTGAAGACATTATTTTCTATTACAAAAAAGTAACAAATTTGCCTCCATCATAAATCACTTAATCTCTTGGATTTATGGTCATTGTTTCTGGATGGGATTATAATATGTGTCCCATTTAATTTCCTTGGTTAAGAGAAATAATAGATTTCAAATCACAGTGGAAACAGTAAGTCTCTATAGAAGTATTTTCAAATAAGTAATCCTCCCCACCTTCTTTAGGACTTTAAAACTAGGCATCAATGAACCTGTTTTTCCTATTATGCCTGAAATTTAGACATGATACCGTGACTCATTCCATCATATATCAAGAGGATTCAGAATGCTAGAAATTATTTTGGCAGCCTATAACACATGGCAACACTGGTCCTTGGGCCAGTGACCCACAGATGACTTAGTATAGAGATCATTGCTAATTATCAATTACTAGTTAATCTTTTTGATATTTTAAGCTCTAGTGGGAAAAATCTGGCCACTTCCCATGTTTTTATGAAGGCCATGGAATAAAAGGATCCAAAGATTTACATATTTTTATCTATTTTGATATTTTTGGTTAACTTTCTCCTTAAAACATTCAGTGGTGATAAAGATGTGGAAACTGTACTGTAGGAGAATTGTAATATTTAAAGCTGTTTGATATTTTTTATTTTAATTTTATATCTTTCAAATACCTCTACAAGGCAGTGTTTTATAATTTGGCTTCATTACTAAGATCCAGTACTTGGCAGCCATAGTTTAGATAATATTGTTTGGTGCTGTTTGCTTGCTAGTTAACAACGAAACCTTTTAGAGGACCTACTAATCATGATACTGAACACATTTCTGAGGCATTCAGACCGTCAAAGCAAGTACTATGCCAATACCTGTGTAGAGTGTTTGATATGTCCCAAGCCAATTTCAAGAAAGAAAACTGTAAATATAGTTCTACTTGCTCCAAAAGTATGAGTCCACTTATTTTCCCAGCTCTCTAAGTCACTGACTAAGGCGTTTTATGCCCCAGCAATAACTGGCAGCATGGCATACCTGCAGTACACCTTATAATACTAAAGCAAGATTTTTATTCTAAATAACCGAATGAAACTACTCAATAAAAAAATATGCTCATTCAAAAAAGTGCTTACTGAATACACATTATGTAATGAGCATAGTTCTCATTACTCAGTGATAACTACATCAGTCAAGAAGAAGAGCACAGGCACTGCCCTTGTGTAGCTTACATCCTGGGGCTGTCAGTAAGTTATATTATAGGAAGAAATGCAGCTTTTTTTTAACCAATTAATTTCCATTAGAACCAAATAAAAGACTCAAATAATCTAAACTTTTAATTACTTCAAAAATGAATACATTATGTTTTATTTGTAAATAAGAACTTGTACTATGCTATAAAATTTATTCAAAAAAATCATTGGCCACTTTTAAAAATTTAGTGTTAATGTTACCTAATGTTCATGAGCAAGTATCTGTGTAAGGTTTATGATATAAAAGTTTGCATCTTATTTTTTTTTTATCAACACGTTTGTATAGGGATTTGGAACTTAGTATATTGGAAACCGTAACCGAATCCTCTTGAAAAGAGCATTAAGAGTTTAACCTTTTCTCAATCAATGTTGGACCTCATATGCTTGGCCCAAAGGCAGTGCAAAGAATCAGTTTTAAAAAAACAGACCGTCTAAGTAATATTTATGTTTCATGATCATAATTAGTCAAATGAAAACTAGTGAAAATAATTCTGGATTATTTCATGGGTTATTTTCCTTTGGTTTTCATCTTTTGGCTCATAGCTTAATATTTCCTGGAGTGCGTCTGGGAGCTGACAGTCAATTCAGTGATTTTCTTGATGGATTGGGACCAGCCCAGCTTGTTGGCCGTCAAACCCTTGCCACCCCTGCAATGGGTAAGAATCATTTTTTATACATAAAATTGATGTTTTGTGTTTGACAAAGTCATTTAAAACTTTTAAAATTGTGTAATTGCAATACAAGTGAGAAGCAACATTTTAGCTAGGGTGTTACTGTTTGCAAACAACTATTATAATTTCAAGTGCATTTTTGTAATTTGAGATACGAAAAAGGAAATAAAATTACTCATAAATATTTGAATTACCGGAACCCTGTTAAGACAGAGTGTCTACAGTGGATCTAAATGTAGGACAAGGGTGGCATTTCACAGCATGGGGGTGGGGGGGGAGACTGTTGAGTAAAGGATAGTGACATCACTGTTCACTTCTGTGAAAAAAATTAATGGAATTCCTCCACTCTACACAACTTGCCAAAAAAGTTAATATTTTAGACTTAACTATAAAAAAAGGGTAAGGTGGAGAAAGGCACTAAAAAGTACTGAAAAACACTTAAGTTGATCTTTCTATAGTATTGCAGTGGGAAAGAATATCAGTAAAATGTATGAAAACTGATTAGCTGATTAGCTTGAGGATACAACATAATAGAATTTCACAGTACTGAGGCTTGATAGAAAATCATACAAGCTTCCTAAGAGGAAAAACAATTTTACAAAAAACTATCAAAAATCAGATTCTCATTGGGCTCCTCACATTTTTACTGGACTCTTCAATAATACGGAAGCCAAAAGAATGTTAACATTACCTTCAGAATTCTGAGTAACAACTGATTTCCAATCTAGAATACAAAAGCCAGCCAAACTATGAACTAAATTTGAGGCTAAAGTAGATACATACTCAGTCCCAAGCAAAGCTTCAAATCATTTTCCTCATTTCCAACATTTCTCAGAAAGCTACTAGAGGATTTACTTCAACCAAATGAACTAAGTGAATTTTCAAAATTATGGATTAAAAAAAAAAAAACAGGCGGGGCGCGGTGGCTCAAGCCTGTAATCCCAGCACTTTGGGAGGCCGAGGTGGGTGGATCACGAGGTCAAGAGATCGAGACCATCCTGGTCAACATGGTGAAACCGCGTCTCTACTAAAAATACAAAAAATTAGCTGGGCATGGTGGCACGTGCCTATAATCCCAGCTACTCAGGAGGCTGAGGCAGGAGAATTGCCTGAACCCGGGAGGCGGAGGTTGCGGTGAGCCGAGATCGCGCCATTGCACTCCAGCCTGGGTAACAAGAGTGAAACTCCGCCTCAAAAAAAAAAAAAAAAAAAAAAAGATGGAACCAATAAATAAATACTTGCTTCCTCACAAAATAAAGATGATTGGGATACCCAGAATGATAGCAAAGGAGGAACTAAAGATAGCTGCAGCAAGGTTTCAAAGCAACGTTCAAATTGTTTCATGTCAGATTTCATGAGATAAAATTTATAGAATACCTAATGTGTTTGATTTTATGGAAGAGATAAACAATCAGGAGAGACTAAGATTTGAATTAGTGAGATCTACATAAAAATGTAAGCAAATGCTTTCTTAAAAGACACTAATTAAGTGCAGGAAAAAGGAAGATTTAAGAAATGAGAAGTAGTTATAATATTCCAGTTCACACCATTATGTATAAGGTTACTAGTCAAAATAATATAAATAGTAATATTGGGGAAAATGAGATGACAGAAATTGTCAAGTATCTAGTAGGTGTGGGAAGGCACTGAAAGAGATCAAAATTGGAAGTTAATAATAATATCTAAAACTGCAAAAAGGAAAATATAAGTATAGTGCTTAGAAATAATAAGGCAAATACCAGATAGTAAATCAGATAAAAATGTTGAAAATTTTGAAAGCAATAATTTTTGGAAGACAAGAAGTTGAGAGAGGGGATAGAAGTAAGTTAGGTATAAACATAACAGGTTTTATAGAACAGTTGGGGATATTTATATGATTTTAAAAGAAATCTTTAAAAAAACATGAAAAGGACAAAAAGAGAACAAGGACTTCTGGGCTCTGAGGTCTAAAACAGAGTCATAAAACTGATGGGAATACCTAGAACCACAAAGTTCATCAACTGACCAGACAAATAAAGAGAATTCATGCCTGACAAAGTAGAAGTGATTCCACTAAGTTGAATTAGAAATTGTCAGAGGTAGAGTCATCACAAAATCCACAGGAAAAAAAGACCAAGTGTTATTAAACAAAAAAACAAGTATATATTTTTAAGAAAAAAAGAGAATGGAAAATATAATGAATTAAAATTTAAAATTCAGTTGATGAGGTAAATAGTATACTGAACAAAGTTTAAGACAGAATTAAATACAAGGAGAACTATAGAATATCACTGTAAACATGGCCTATTTAAATTTAAAAAATTCTTTCATAATAGAGAATATGGGATGTAAGAAGAATAAACTGAAAAGCTCAAAATTACTCTAAAAGGAGCCTAAAAAGATAATAGGGGAACAGTTTTGGAGGAAAAACTAATGATGACTGAACTATTTAAGGAAAGCAGAAAACCTGAAGAGCACGCTGAGTGATGAACTGAACAATCTGTACAAAACAAACAAGGAAAAGCTTCTTAATGTAATTTCAGAACATCATCTCAAATCATGAGGAAGATAAAAATTACCTAGCAAAGAAAGGCAATAAATGAAAGGCTTTTGTTTCTTAGCAATGCCAAATATATGTATATATAAAGATATTACTCTCAAACTGCTGAAGAAAAGGACTATCAACCCAAATTTGTATATTAAGACAAACGTTCATTCAAGAGTAAAGATGGAATAGAGACATACGTACTCACACAATGACTCATGAAGTTTACCATCTCCTGCTCTTCACTCAGAGGTGTGCTGTAGCAAGAATAAGCCTAAAAGAAAAGAATGGGATTTAGGAAGCAATGATGAGCAAAGAAATGAGTGAAACTTGGTAAATTTATTAAAATAATAATAATTTAACAAAAACAGCAATAAAAATAGGGTTTAAGTGTGTATTTGACAACAAGCAGGAAAAAAGCAAAATAAGTTGAAACAAAAATGCCATTCAGCATCTATGTGAAAGTTGAGAAGTTGAAGAATTCTTAAATAATTAAACATACCTGTCTTATATGGGAGAAAACAGGAAAATACTAACTTCAGGTTTGGGGGCAGTCACCTATTGGAATAATATGACAGTATCTAGTAAAATTTGAAATGTCGATATGCTATGACCCAGCAATACAGTTTCTAGTTACATATCCTCCAGAAACTTCTTGCAGCATTCTTTGTTGTAGCACCAAATAGGAAGACCAAGACCCCTAACTGTAGATAAGATAAATAAATATAGCATTCAAGTAATAGAATATTATAGAGAAATTAAAGGGAATGTTCTAGATCTCAACACATCAACTTGGATGGATACCTAAGAAAATGTTGTTAAGTGAAGAAAGAAAATTGCTGAATGATACCACTTATACAAATGCTTAGGCTGGACACGGTGGCTCACATTTGTAATCCCAGCACTTTGGGAGGCCAAGGCGGGCAGATCACCTGAAGTCAGGAGTTCGAGACCAGCCTGACCAACATGGTGAAACCCTGTATCCACTAAAAATGCAAAAGTTAGCCAGTCATGATGCTGCATGTCTGTAGACTCAGCTACTTAGGAAACTGAGGCAGAAGAATTGCTTAAACCTATGAGATGGAAGTTGCAGTGAGCCAAGATCATGCCACTGCACTCCAACCTGGAAGACAGAGCAAGACTCTGTCAAAAAAAAAAAAAAAAAGCTTAAAATTTGGAAATGTAATTGAGATGGACAGTTATTAAAAACTATAACGTACCACAAAGAATTTAAGAGTAAATAGAAAGCTGAAAAAACCTGAGTAGAGCTATAACTATCGGTATTTAACATTCTACTCACCAACAAATGGGGAGAATAATCCCAGATGTTTTCACAGATGAGTTCTAATAAATATGAACTCAAGAGACATGAAAATTATGAAACAAGTATTTTCATGAAATAAAAAGGGACTCATTGTAGTTGCTAATCTAATTTTGTATCAAACTATACATGGGCTATGTAATCCTCCTTAATAATCAAAGAAATGCAAATTTAAGTATCTTTTTAACCAGATTGGCAAAAATTAAACATATTTTTGATACTAGTATTAGACATTTTGCTAATAACAGTATTATTGAGTGTGGGAAGCAGGAGAGATATTTCTAGTGATAGTGCAAACTGGTACAACCTTTCTGGAGGAGTTGGCAGTATGCATGGAATTTCTGAATGTCCATCCTATTAGATATGAAAATTTAAAATCTTGGAATTTTATGTTCAAAAAATAACTGATGCAAGAATGTGTGCAAGAATTCTTATAAGACTGTTCATTCTAGCCCCATTTACATACACTGAAGTATAAATAGTTTATGTAAATAACCTTTATTTCCATCAACAGAAGCCTGATTTAATAGGTAATGACATGTCCATACAGTAGTCCATATAGTCAGTAAAATGACTGTGTATGATATGATTGATGATAGATAGCTAGATAGGCAGGCAGAGAGACAGATAAAAGAATGCTAGGATATTCACTAAATATTAATGGTGGCTTTCTCTGGATAATGAAAATACAGATAGTTACAATTTTTTATTAATAAGTAAATATACTGAATGAAATAAGAGTAAGAAATCTTATTAAGTACAAGAATCACAGAAATACTTCAGCGTTGTTATAGTCCTTTATTAACTAATTTGCAAATCGCATCAGAGGGATTAATAGCAGAAAAAAATAAGAGAATTATTTCCAAATTTGATTTAGAGGCTGGGAAAGAAAAGTGAGATTGTGCAGTGAGGGGTCTAAATATTAGTTTCTTATCAAAATCATGAAGATAAAAATCTGTAGTCTGTTATGGGCTGTCCTTTTCGTTTTAACTGCACATAACTGCAAAGAAGTTGAAACACACCTTGCTTCCCCTCCATTTGCAGGTGATATACAAATTGGAATGGAGGACAAAAAGGGCCAATTAGAAGTTGAAGTTATTAGAGCACGAAGCCTCACACAAAAGCCTGGTTCTAAATCTACACCTGGTAAGGAGTATTCCTGAGTTTGGTGAAGAGATTATTAAATAGGCAAACAAGTAAAAACATTTGCTGCATTTGAATTCCATATGCTCTGTTTTGCATCATCTGACTGATTTAAAAAGCAGTATTTTGTGTTCTTTGATGTTATTAAAATGGATCTCAGTTTTCCTTGCACAGTTATTATTTCAGAAGGTTAGGAAGTGTTTTATAATATTTTTTAAAATTTAGTTATGGTTGTCTCTTGGCTTTTGTCAGTTATTTTCTTCCTTCACATTTAGAAAGGCAAAAGAAAAAAAGAATATAGTTCTAATCATAAAAAGGGAACAATGAACTTTAAGATCTAAACCTGCATTGTAATCCAAGTAAGTCAAAGTCTTCAAATAACTTTGCATACATTGACTCAAAATGAGGAAAATGGCAGTAATGGTAACATATAGATTTAAGGAATAGAATTTATGGAACAATGGAAGTTTTAAGTAATTTAAATAGTCAGTGGGAAACTTTCAGTAAGCATCTCTAATTCTGTAATAGGGCATTCTCTAGTTTAAAAAATAATTGAATTTAAGGAATAACTTCTTATATGTTAACATATCTTTCTTCAGCTCCATATGTCAAAGTATATCTTTTGGAAAACGGGGCCTGTATAGCCAAGAAGAAGACAAGAATTGCAAGAAAAACCCTTGATCCTTTGTATCAGCAATCCCTGGTTTTTGATGAAAGTCCACAGGGTAAAGTTCTTCAGGTCAGTAATAGTTTGTTTGACTTTTTACATTGAAATATTTATATTATCCCTACATCGAAGAGATGGTCAAACACAAAGAGAATAAAATTTGGTAAAGATAAATGTAGAATAGTATTCTTGAGTAGAAAAAATTCAAATGGTTAATTTATGATATAAATAATGTATAGTATTAAAATATTTGGTGGATCTAATAGAGAACAGTTTTATTCTCTCTCTTCTTTTCTTTCTCCATCCTCTTCTAGGTTTGCCCTGTTCCCTCCCCTCCTCACTCCTCACTAGATAGACAGATGATAAGTAGAGATATATCAAACAAAACAATGCTAATAATAATTGATCGAGCATTGCTGTGTACCAAACATGAGATACAAAGAAGGAGAAAGAGAGGAAAAGAGAAATGTGCAGAGACCAGCAAATATTTAGTCCTGGTTGACTGCCATATGCATTTTTAGGTGCATATAAAACTTAAACTTTGTAGCTAACATGTACAGTAAGTATCATTATCCCCATTTTAAAGATTATGTCTGAGATTCAAGAGGTTAAGTAATTTCACAAAGTTACTCAGTAAATTGTAAATGTGGGATTCACTACCAACTCTACTTGTATAAAGCAGGTGAATGAGTTCAGCTGAGAACCTTTACAGATGACTGAAGGATTAGAAAATAGAACATGGAAGTATGTGTAATAGAAGGCTTGTCTGAGACCAATAGGAGTTGATCTAGATTGTGGTAATTTTCAATGATTTAATTGAAATGTTAATCATCTAAGTCAAAATTGGCGTGCAAGTCCTCAAAATGCACCAGCTCATAATTATTTTTTTTTGGCCTGCCCCTTTACTAAAAAGAACATAACACGAAAGAAATCAAATGAATACTCTTATTCTTTGTATATATTTTCTTGTACATACACTCAATGGTATACTGAGTTGGATTGCAAGTCACCCTCCTAAATTGCACAAATTTTAATTTTTATGTTTCTATGGCCCTGCACATCACTAATTAGATAGTAGTTATACAAGAAAGGTGTTGCATTCATATAATAATAATCTTATATATTTCTTTCTTTGACATGGCTTCTGTAAATAATACTCATTGACTAGGAGCAGAGTCCTTAATTCCATCATACTAAAAATTTTTGTGAAGTGTCTATGAGCACCTTAAGGTTATTGTATCTTCTTTTCTGTGCCTTCTCCTTCATGACAGTTGTATTCATTATTCATGTCCTCTCCTCTGACTGGCCCACTTTTACAACATAGTTGTTTTGAGCCCTTCGAATGTGAAGCAGACAGAAGTCCAGGTAATGTTGCATTTCTCTATTTCTGCAGGTGATTGTCTGGGGAGATTATGGCAGAATGGACCACAAATGCTTTATGGGTGTGGCTCAGATCTTGTTGGAAGAACTCGACCTGTCCAGCATGGTGATTGGATGGTACAAATTGTTCCCACCGTCCTCACTGGTGGATCCCACACTCACTCCCCTCACCCGCCGGGCTTCCCAGTCATCTCTGGAAAGTTCAACTGGGCCTCCCTGTATTCGATAATAGTGAACTCATACCAGAGTCATTCCAATAAAACTCTACATTTCAGGATAATAATCTGAACCAGATATTTCATGATCAAAAGCATTGTTGGAGACAGACAATCAACTTATGTTTTGCCTGTAGTAGTTTTTCAATAATATGTCCCAATCATTATTTAAAACATGGCTTCATATGACAGAACAAGGCAATCTATCAAATTACAGGAAGAATCAACATGCTGGTGAGAGTCACTGATGCTTCTAACAAATAGAAAAAGAGGAAAATTTAAATCCACGCATACAAAAATACACACACACGTGCACACACACACACACACACCAAATTGAACAAACTGGAAACTCTCACTCTGAAAAGTTGTATTCTACACATATCTGCACAGACCACAAGCAGTGTTATTTCCCTGATGTTTGAATTGTTTTGTTCTTTCGTGTGTTTTGTTTATTTGTGTGGTGGTTGTTGGTTTTCATTTCTTGAGTTTTTGTTTTGTTTTCACCACATCTGTTAATCTCCACTAGTTTTTTTTTTTTTTTTTCTTTTTTTGGCTGTGTCATAACAGGCCTCGTGATGCCAACAGAGACTCTTCCCTTCTTTTTTCCAAAAGCACCCAAAAAAGGGCTGAAGTGATCTCTGTGGCATCTTCCCAAAGTGTTAAACAGCTACATAAGGTGAAGCCAAGGAAGGGTTTCACTGGCTCTCATTTTATAATTCTTTAAAGTCTTGTGTGTGGAAACCCAAAAGACAAAAAGTTATCTTCCAAAATAAATAATCACAGAAGTACTTTTTAAATTAAGAGCCTGTCTGTTTGCATTCTAGAAAATTAATTTATGGTTTCCATTGTTTTGCATGGAAGACTTTTAAAGAAGTCGATCTGCAACTAATGCTGGGGACTAAAACTAACTGCATAATTGTACTTTGAAAACACTCCTTGTAATGCCTTTTTCTTCCTGATGTCAAAAAAAAAATATGCTCATGTGTATAAACCATACTTTGACTTTCCAAAATGGTGACTAGGAATGGATTTGAGCCTAAGACACTTTGAGCTATGCCCAGGCTTCTCAGCCATACCCATCTGCCCTGGAAAGAGCATGGTATGAGCTGTTCAATATTCCACTGGAAATTCCAGTTGAAATATTCTGCACTAAACTAATGTTTTTATCGAATTTTAGTTTACATTTCTTTGAGATTGATGCAAGCACAAAGCTTGATTTTTTAATGCAAAGTATCTTACTTTTTGGGGGGGAAATAAACAAAGTCAACTTTCAATTTGCATTTTCTTCATTTAGTTTTTCTTGGCCTTGAATTTCCCTGTGACATTCTGTACATGTGCTACAAACTGCAGTCTCTGCAGGTGCATTGATATGTTCTCCCTCCTTTTATGAGTCACTCCACTTTTGTGATTACACAAATAGAGCAGCATGACTTGGAACTGTTCAAAGCTGCATGCACATTTTGTAAAAAAAAAAAAAAAAAAGAAAAGAAACAAAAGGTTATTTAATAATGTATGTTAGTTCCACATAGGCCAGCTTGTATGTTGCATGTAATTGTACAGTTTGCTTGTTAATTACTATACCGAAATAACCAAGAAATCTAAGCCATCCATTTTTGTTATAGACATTTTGCGGGTTTTAGCCAGACTCAGTCTCTGGGTCTGTGGTGAAATGTCTATAGATGGACTTTATTTTTTACCCTCCGGAAAACGTGATGTAGTACGGACCAAATTCCTTCCAATAAATATTTTGGTGTAGATTCCTACTGTGGGGCTATAACACATGTAGACACTGTGTACACACTAGGTTTTAATTCATAGACATACTGCCTGCACCAAGTGAATTATTTATTATTATTTACACATGCCAGAATTATCTGCCCGTCTTTCCCCAGGGCACAGATCGACTGCTGCTCACCATGGTGAGCGGGAGGAACTGGAGCATTGGTGCACTTCTGCTAGATTCCGTTCTGTCTTAGTGGCCAGCAATCAACTGATTATAATTGGGTAGTATCTTCCTATTCTGACCATTTGTCTTAACACTCCCCTGTGCTTTTAAATGAAATTCCAACTCATGTATGTAAACATGTTTAATAAAATTTACTTTTCATGTCAGTCAGTAGCCATCTGTGTTCTATGTCTTGCCAGATTTCCATTGTGGGTTCTATGGTGCGAAATGGGAGCCAGACCATGGGAAGGGGAGGCTGGGGTTCATTGTCTGCTGTGGGCATTTGACTTGCACTATATTATGTCTTAATCGATGGCCCAAAGGGTACTTTGCATCACCTACAAGTTTTCACTTTGTCAGCCTGTCTAAGTGAGCACATGACTATACTTCTGAAAAGTGGCATTATTAAAAATAATAAATCTCAGTAAGAATCAAATGGAAGGTTGTTTTCTGCTGCTGTTTGAATGTCCTAATAAAAGAGACAACTCTGTTGTCCAGTTGCCAAATTATTTCAAGTTATGTGACATCAAAAAATTGATTCCTGCGTCTCTCGTCAGTGTATTTCCTCTTTCCATCTTTTTATTCTGAATCCATGACTAATTTAACCTTAGTTTAGAGGAGACCAATTTAACAAAAAATAAGCAATACATTGACTCTAAATTTTCTTTAATAGAATCTTAGGTAATAAAATTATCTCCAAATATAGATAGATAAGTATCCAGAATAATATATTCAAAGAGATGTTATTAACTTTTAGGTTATTTTTATGATTTTTTTCTTATCTAAAAGTGTGTTCATATATTTCATAATCATCACCTCTCCTAAAACACTTGGTAAGCACTACTTTCATCTTGCATTATAGTGAAATAACTTTTGTGATCTAGTCTTGTCTAAGAGCTCCTAACTTTTTATAGACCACACTGGCTTTAACTTGTAAAGCAGAGTAAACACAACTACATCAACATCAAATTTGAGGCAATAAAGTGATTGGAGAAATGAAATGTGTCAGTCATTTATAGTTTTTAAACAGTTGACTAAATTTTACCCTATTACATTATGCATTTGTCTACATGACACAAGATTATCTGTTAGGCTGGGTTAGTAGGAGGCAAAAACAACTGATGAGTTCAGTTTAAAACAAACTGTCAGAGTAAATCTGTTTAAGGTGCATGCATTAAGAGAGCTGGGTGAGGCCAGGAGATGAGTCTGCCACTGAAACAAGCAATGAGAGTTGTCTTCAAAATTATTGTCTAGACAGAAGAAGAAGACAAACCATATAAAGCTCATGGCATCGGGATTTCAGGGTCTACAATGTTGGGAGGAAGGAACTTGAGAAAAAGTAGTTTGGCTTAATCTCCATGGTTTCTTGCTGACTCTAGCAACTTAATTGTTGAAATCCCAGCCTCATAAGAATCCCAGATAATATATTATCTGACTATACTTAACCAACATTAAGGGCTTTGTTAAGTACCAGGTATTAAGTACTTACAATATACAGTAGCTCCTTGTGTATTAAAAGATATATATAGAAAATAATTACAACAACATACAGTAAATCCTCAATGTCATTGATAGGCTCTCAGAAACTGTGAGTGAGTGAAATGACATACAAAGAAACTTTTTTTTCTTGACTGTTGTCGAGGACCTGTTGTACATTGTTTCACTTAAAGTCACAGTTTCCAAGAACAGGTGGTTACGTAGTCCAAGTTAGGACTTACTGTATTTGATTTGCATACAGTAGGCTGTGGGATTGCATCTACTCCCAGCAGTCCTAGAGGTAAGTATAGGACTGCTAATATCACATATAAGGCTCTGCAGCTTAGAGATGCGAAACAAGCTAAGCTCACATAGCTAGTGAGTGATCATGCTGGGATATGAACCAAGGTCTGACCAACTCGGGATCCTGCCATGCCAAACGCTCTCTGTCCTCTACTGACTGTTGACAGTTGAGCTAGATATTAAAGAATGAAAAGTCCACAGGGTAAGAAAAAATCCTAAGCTATTTCTCTGCCATGAGGCAGCTTCTGGCCAGCTTGGTCTCCAAGTTGTCTGAGTGACTCTGCTTTACAATAGGAGTGGAGATAGAAAAAGGAGGCATTCTCCATTCCTTGAAGCCTCTTTCTAAGCCTCTCTCTCTCTCTCTCTCTCTCTCTCTCTCTCTCTCTCTCTCTCTCTCCTCTCTCCTCTCTCCCCTCTCTCTCTCCTCTCTGTCTCCCCACCCCCTCACTCCCCTGACCACTCACCATTTGCCTTATCAAACTTCATGAATACATCATATGCACCTTTCAGGAATAGTTTGCGTAATGGACATAGAACAAAGAAAGGCTTATTCTTTAACTTTTCAAAAATGTTTCTGTCCACCTTGCCTCGAATTACCCCACCTGCTGCTCATTAATAGCCCAAGTTTAGGTTGCCAGACCCAATAAAGCAGGGATCCCCAATACCTGGGCCATAGACTGGTACTGGTCTGTGGCCTGTCAGGAACTGGACCACACAGCTGGAGGTGAGCAGTGGGTGAGTGGGCTCCGCCTCCTGTCAGATCACCAGCAGCAATAGATTCTTATCAGTGCATGAACCCTATTGTGAACTTTACATGTGAGGGGTCTAGGTTGCATGCTCCTTAGGAGAATCTAATGTCTGATGCTCTCTCACTGTCTTCCATCACCCCTAGATGGGACTGTCTAGTTGCAGGAAAACAAGCTCAGGGCTCCCACTGATTCTACATTATGGTGAGTTTATATAATTATTTCATTACATATTATAATATAATAATAGGAAAAAAGTACACAATAAATGTAATGCTCTGGAATCATCCTGAAACCATTCTCCCCCATGGTCTATGGAAAAATTGTCTTTCATGAAACCAGTCTCTGGTGCCAAAAAGGTTGGTGACTGCTGCTCTATAGCTCTTATCACAGAACTCCTTTAATTAAATATATATACACCTCTTATCACATACTTGGTGGTCAATTTGTTTTTCTAAATGTAAATGTGTTAACTGGATTAAAAAGCCACAATTGCCCCATCATCCCAGCAAAATCTCCTTTGGATCTTCTTGATTCATGCCTAATGCTAAACAAATATCTTTGCCCAGAAAGATAAAATACATTGATGGGCAGGCTTTTGTCAAGAGTCCAGCCCTGGACCTAGGAAATCCAGACAGTTGCACCCAAACCACATAGAAAGGTTAGGGTAGTTCTCCCAAGGCAATATGGATGCTAGTAGAAGAAAGAGAATGCTTCTGCCTTAGAAAAAGACATAATGGGAAAGTTGTGTCTGGTCTAGACCCATGTTTTTCTCTTCTTTCAAGACCTAGGAAAGGTGGGACAAATATTCTCAAGGCTGGCCACACCCAACCACACTCACTCTGATGACACTCATCTTCTCCCATCTTCCAAATTATGGAGCCACTCATCTGGTACCTTAAATATTTCTAAGACTTCAGGCTGATATTCTGAGGAATATGGCATTGTAGTTACGTCTGTCACATGCAGGAAGACATACAGGTAACATAAAAGACACTACAACATGTCTGTTAAATGGATGATAACACCTACCTCATACAGTTATTTTTCAGATTAAAGTAAGTAGTGAATATTAAATTCTTAGGACAAAATCTGAATTCATAGTAAGCGGCTTAATAAATGATAACAACCATTATGTGTAAACCTAACTTTGTGAAGTCAAAGTTAACCTTGTGAAGACTTCATATAAACACAAAATTCTTCGGCAAATCTGGCCTTCATTTCCTGCTCATTTATCTGTTTCACCACCTTGTCCGTTTCCTGTACTGGCAGACAAAAACAGAGAAAGATTTGTCCTCTGCTCAGGTGGTAGAAGTGCTAATGTCAATAGCCCATATCACATAATGCTGTCTTCAGGTTGTTCTGTGCATCTTCAATAAGGCTGACTGCTTGAATAGGAACAGCTCTGGATTGCAGTTCCCAGTGAAAATGCAGAGGGTGAGTGATCACCACATTTCCAAATGAATTTTTACTGCACAGACCAGGAAATTCCCAGGCAGAAAAGTGCCATGGTGCCAGGCGCAGTGGCTCAAGCCTGTAATTCCAGCACTTAGGGAGGCCGAGGCGGGTGGATCACGAGGTCAAGAGATCGAGACCATCCCGGTCAACATAGTGAAACCCCGTCTCTACTAAAAATACAAAAAATTAGCTGGGCATGGTGGCACGTGCCTGTAATCCCAGCTACTCAGGAGGCTGAGGCAGGAGAATTGCCTGAGCCCAGGAGGCGGAGGTTGCGGTGAGCCGAGATTGCGCCATTGCACTCCAGCCTGGGTAACAAGAGCGAAACTCCGTCTCAAAAAAAAAAAAAAAAAAAAAAAAAAAAAAAAAAAAAAAAAAAAAAAAGTGCCATGAGTCTCCAGCACAGCGCAGCAGGTCTGCACATAAAAACACAAATCTGGGGGCCATTTCAACTGGCGACTGGAATGCTTGGGAGGCAGAGTCGCCCATTCAACTGAAAAAAAGGGGGCTGAAACAGGGACCCAGGTGATCTGGCTCAGCTGGTCCCACCCAGACAGAGACCAGCAATCTGAAATGCTCTGGATTGAGAGTTTCACAGCAAGCACAGCTGGAGCCGGGACAATCCAGCTCTGTGGGGGGAGGGACATCCACCATTACCAAGGCAGCCCACCACTACCCAGGCAGCCCACCACTAACCGAGGCAGCCCACCACTAACCGAGGCAGTCTGCCATTACAGAGGCAGTCTGCCATTACTGAGGCAGACCGCCATTACCAAGGCAGTTCTAACAATATCTCTATAAACAAAACTGCAAGGAAGTTCACAAAGCAGCTGGGCAGAGCCTACAGCAGCTCAGCAATGCCTCTGCTGGCAGACTGTGACTAGGCTACCTCCTTGCTGGGCAGGGCATCACTGAAGAAAGGCAGCAGCCCATCAGGAACTTATAAATAAATCCCCACCTTCCCAGCACAGAGCACCTGGGGAAAAAAGGCAGTTATGAGTTCTGCTGCAGCAGACTTAAACGTACCTGCCCAGCAGCTCTGAATGGAACAATGGAGCTCACAGCTCAGCACTTGAGCTCCTATAAGGGACAGTGTCTCCTCAAGCAGCTCCCCAACCACCATATATCCAAAGAGACACCTCATAAAGGAGAGCTCAGGCTGACATCTGGTGGGTATCCTTCTGGGACAAAGATAACCGAAGAAGACATGGCCGCAACTCTTACTGTTCTGCAGCTGCTGCAGGTGAACCCCAGGCAAGCAGCATCTGGAGTAGACCTCCAGCAGTTCTACAGCAGAGGGGCCTGATTGTTAGAAGGAAAACCAAGAAATAGAAAGAAATCACTTCATCATCAACAAACAGGACGTCCACTCAGAGACCCCCATCTGAAAGTCACCAACTGTAAAGACCACAGGTAGATAAATCCACAAAGAAACCAGCACAAAAAGGATGAAAACACCCAAAACCAGAATGCCTCTTCTCCTCCAAGGGATCAGAACTCCTTACCAGCAAGGAACCAGGCTGGATTGAGAATGAGTCTGATGAATTGACAGAAACAGGCTTCAGAAGGTGGATAATAACAAACTTATCTGAGCTAAAAAAAAAAAAAAAAACATGTTCTAACCCAATGCAAAGAAACTAAGAACCTAGAAAAAAAGGTTTGACAAAATGCTAATGAGGATCAACAGCTTAGAGAGGAATATAAATGAATTGATGGAGCTGAAAAGCTCCTTCCTTTTCTAGACCAACCTTTGCATTTAGTGAGCACCACCTCTTAGAAGCCGGCAGAGAGCATTCTCTCTGACCCAGCCCAACAGAACTAGGCTAAGTCTAGAAAATGGTGCTTTCTAAGCACCATTTTCAGTGCCATTTCCTGGATGATTTAGTTAGCAAGCCTCAAAATCCTTTATGTTCCAGAAATTCTCAGGCTCTCAAGGTTCTCTAACTGCCTTCTGCGATGAGGTTCTCAGCCTATTCTCTACCGACAAATCTGCTCCCATATCACTGAATCCTCACCAATTTTTCCAGGAGCAGAGGAACTGAGTCTTTTCACTGAAATTACCACCTTTTTCTTTCTCCTTTTTGGTATGACCAGTCTAGATTCTCTCTTCAGAAGCTGGATCATCTCTTTGATCCTCCTTCACATGTGCTTTCTTTTTTGTGTTTTGTTGCTGGTGTGTGTGTGTGTCTGTGGGTTTTTGTTTTTGTTTTTGTTTTTGTTTTTGAGACTGAGTTTTTCCATCACCCAGGTTGGAATGTGGTGGCACAATTTTGGCTCACTGCAAATGCAACCTCTGCCTTCTGGTTTCAAGAAAGTCTGCTGCCTCAGCCTCCTGAGTAGCTGGGATTACAGGCACCCACCACCACGCCCAGCTGATTTTTGTATTTTTAGTAGAGACAGGGTTTCACTTGCTGGCCAGGCTGGTCCCAAACTCCTGAACTTGTGTGATCTGCCCACCTCGGCCTCCCAAAGTGCTGAGATTCCTGGCGTGAGTTACCGGGCCTGGCCTGCATGTACTTTCATTCCATCACTCCTTTCCCTATTTACATCCTGCAAAATGCCACTGTGGCTTTTCTGATTGTATGTGTTATCTTATCTATTCATCCCTCTATATTTTCCAAGTTCTTTCAACACATAAAATCATCAGAAACCACACACCTACATCACTCTAGCTTGTTCCTGCCACCATGTTCACTCCACCTTAAATTCGTGTTTTTTCCTAATGTCTTGCCTTTGGTTTTCATTGAGTGTTCATTAAAGATGTTTCTTGCTATGGTTATGCATTTTGTCAACTATATTTTCCAGTATATCATTCGATACTTTTTGCAAATATTTTTGTATGTTTGTTTTATATTTTATTATTTAGTGTCTGGAAAAAGAATTTTCTTCTACTGAGTGGTTGTGCTTTCTCCTACCATAGAATTCTTTTTTTAAGATAAAATATACTATTTATTTTTATCATAGAGCAGGCATTTTCAGTCTATTAAAAAGTATGGAATGGGATCAAGTGTAATTTTAAAGGCTTCTCATTTTTCTTTTTTTATTCCAACTTTTATCATACGTTAAAAGGTACATGTGCAGGTTTATTAAGTGGGTAAATTGCAGGACACTGAGGCTGGGGTCTCAGTAATGTCATCACCCAGGCTGTAAACATAGCGTCCAACACATGGCTCTTCAGTCCATGGCCCCTCCCTCTCCTGTCTAGTGATCCCAGTGCCTGCTGTTCCCATCTTTATGTTCATGTGTATTCAATGTTTAGCTCCCACTTAAAAGCAAGACCATGCGGTATTTGGTTTTCTGTTCTTGCCTTAGATCATTTAGGATATGGCCTCCAGCTCCATCCATGTTGCTGCAAAAAGCATGATTTCATTCTATTTTATGGCTGCATAGTATTCCATGGTGTATAAGTACCACATTTTCTTTCTCCAATGCACTGCTGATGGGCACTGAGGTTGTTTCCATTTTCCTTGCTATTGTGAATAGTGCTGCAATGTACATATGGATGTATGTGTCTGTTATGATAGAATGAATTCCTTTCCTTTGGGTATATACTGAGTAGTGGGATTGCTTCTACCATAGGGCTCTTAACCTTTCATATGCTTTGATTCCCTTTGGTGCTTGGTGAAGCCTACAGACTCCTTCTCAGAACAATGGTGTTAAACTCCCTTAAAAAGTACATAGGAGGAAAAACAAGCTAATTATATTGAAAGAGTTAAAAACATTTTAACAACAAATTTGTGGTCTGGTGTGTTGGCTCACACCTGTAATCTCAGCACTTAGGGAGGCTGAAGCAGGCAGATACTTGAGCTTTTGAGACCAGCCTGGGAAATATGGCAAAAATCCATCTCTACAAGAAAAACAAAACAAAACAAAACAATAGGCCAGGAATGATGGCACACACCTGTAGTCCTAGCTACTTGTGGGGCTGAGGCTTGCAGATCGACTGAGCCTGGGAGGGTGAGCTGCAGTGAGTCTTGATCATGCCACTGCACTCTAGTCTGAGTGAGAGTGAGACTCTGTCTCAAAAAAACAAAACAAAAATTTGTGACGTGGCAATACATATGACTTGCTTACTGAGGTATTAAAAAAAATGTAGTGACAGGTCCACTAACTACAGTGCTTCTGAAGCTGTGATGAGCATAAATACTAGTTTATATTATGGATATTTGTGATTTTTTTATTGACAGCAAAGTCACAGGTACTACTATGCTATTGTGGCTTCTTTCTGATGGTGATAACTGAAATTTTAAATTTCATTTAGAGATTAGAAAAAAGAAAAGATGAATTTTTTTTTTCTCTTTGAAGTTCACAGACTTCCTGAACTCTTGCCTGGGACTGTTGCAAGAATAGTATAACCCATTACATGAGCTTAATTCACCCTGGCTCTCCAGGACTTTGTAAAACGACTATATTTTCACATCAACCATAAAATAATTCACAGCTAGTATATATTTTTATCTTTTTATAATTTATTCCAATAATGTTATTATGAAGTGGCTTCTGGAAACTCCTTGTAAATCCTTTTGAAATGATTCACTTTAAAAATAATGATATAAGCAAGTAGTTCTGTATATGGCATAGAGACTACACAAAACCAAGACGGGAGAATGAGTGCACAGCACAGAAACTGAGGACTCCATGTTCTCCTAGATCACTGTTTCTCAGTCTATAAAACTCAATTGCCTTTTCATAAATCCCAGAGTTTCACCTCCAACTGCCAAAACAGCTACAGTTATAATGCTGAAGGGGTCCAAAGCTATTTCTTCAGTTGAGAATCAAAATAAAGTCTATATATTTTGTTGCTCCTAGCCAGGATTTTCTTGCATGCTAACTTGTAAAACAAAACTTCTAAAAACAATACTTTGTTTTGTGTGGCTTCTGCTTTTCTTTGGTCTAATTTCACCATCTGACATAGTTTGGACATCACCTCCAAATCTCCTGTTGAGATGTAATCCCCTGATATGGGAGGTAGGGCATGGGGGGAGGTGCTTGGGTCATAGGGGTGGATCCCTCCTGGCTTAGTGCTGTCCCCACCACAGAGTTCTCAGGAGATATGGTCCTTTAAAAGTGTGGGGCACCTCCCCCCGCCCTTCCTCCTGCTTTCACCATATGAAGCTCCTGCTCCCACTTTGCCTCCCACTATGAGTAAAAGCTCCCTGAGTCCTCCCCAGAAGCAAGCAGATGCCTGCACCACGCTTCCTCTACAGTCTGTAGACCCATGAGCCAATTAAATGCCTTTTCTTTATAAATTACCCAGTCTCAGGTATTTCTTTATAGCAATGCAAGAATGGCCAAAAACAGTATTTCATCAAAGATGCTGTTTGATTTCTCAACTATGTTTACTAATATGGAGACTTCTACACTGGAAGTATAATAACTGGGCTCAATAAAATTGCAAGTAATCACTATGAAGTGCTCTATGACATCCCAATTTTTCAAAACTCCTATTTGAAGGATTATGTTTTTCTAAATCATTGCAACAGTAAATTTTAAAATTACAAATTAATTTTGACTTTATAAATCCACCACCATTATTTCCGGCAGTTGACCTACTGAAAAGTTTTCCTTGAGGATTTCTTATCCTTCTGAAAGCAAGCAGCTACAGGCTGAAGTCAAAGTCTTCTTCAAGCTGTTCTTTTGTAAGTGTATAAACCCCTGGTGATATAAGCAAAGTGTGCCTGTTGAGGTTGGAAGGGTTGGAGATTTGAGAGCTAGAAGGGTCACAGAGGGGAAGATAATCTAGAAACAGTGAAGGGATGAAGGAAAATTTGCTCTAGATCAGCGGGGATTCCTGTCTCATTCCATAGTAGGGCAATAGCTCCACAAAGGTCAGGCTACATCCTAAAGCCAGAGGAACAGTGGTGAGTCAGGGTTCAGTTTCCCTTTTGTGCTCCAATGTTAGAACTACATTTTCAGAAATTTATGATAGGTCACCAAGTTATAAAAGAAATGGTTTATAAGAGCTGGTTCCTGTACTGTAAAACAATTCCCACTTACCTCTCTCTCCCCAAATTTTATCATCTCCCAAGTTCCCCAGCCCCCCGCCCACAGGCTCTCTGCCTTTTGGTTCTTCCACTCTGAAAAGTGCATCCTCTGCCAAGGGCTCACCCACTGCTCACTCATCTGAGTTCTGCCACCCACAGCTTCATAGGCAGCTAAGATCAGTGCTCAGATTTTAATGTTGCAACCATTCACCTTGGGATCCTGTTAAAATACACATTCAATTTTAGAGGTCCAAGATGAGGCCTCAGATAATGCATCTCTAACAAACTCCCAGGCAGGACCTATTATGCCATTTAGGGGGAGGTCTAGTACAAAATAAAAATGTGAGGCCCCATCTTCAAAAATTCTTAAGATTTTTCAAGATGGCAACAGCAGAACATGAAGCCAAGAGCAGTCCTCCTGAGTGCTACACCTGGTTTGACTGCCCAGGCCCCAGGCCTATGGCCCAGCCCTTCTCCCAAGTGATGGAGGCATTTCCCAGGCCTAGAAAGCAGAGCCTTGTGATTGGCCACACTTTCCACTGGTCTATCTACTAACTGAAACCAGCAAAACCACTCATGATTTTTCAGTCTAGATCTCCAATTCACCAATTAAAATGGATAAGTTGGTACTACTAGAGTAATGCTCTAGAAATGCACTTCTTTTTCTCTGAAACAGTGTTGATGAAAGCTTTCCAGATTATATTATAAAGAATTAAGAAACATTCTTTGAGCTTTTCTTTAGACAACGATGGAAGAGGTAGAAGGCAGGACAAATGTGAAGTCCCCAGAACCTTGACTCTTGCTCTGTGCTTTGTCTGTTTGACTATTGTATCGGGGTTAGGGGAGGGGGATATTGATGGGGGTCAGTAAGGCAAGTTCCACTTTTGTGAAAGTATAGGTGGAGACTAAGAGAGATCTATTCTCTCTCTCTCTCTCTCTCTCTCTCTCTGTGTGTGTGTGTGTGTGTGTGTGTGTGTGTTTTTAAGAGACAAAATCTTGCTCCGTCACCCAGGCTGAGGTACAGTACTGCCATCATGGCTCACTGCAGCCTCAAACTTCTGCACTCAGCCTCAGCCTCCTGAGTAGCCGGATGACAAGCGTGCACCAACACATCTGGCTGGGAGTCTGACTATGTAGGCCAGAGTGGTCTCAAACTCCTGGCCTCAACCAACTTTTCTGCCTTGCCTTCCCAAAGGGCTGAGATTACAGGCGTGAGGCACCACACCAGGCCTGATACTTTAATAACAACCACACACCAAATATAACTCCAAGCTACAAAAATCCTCTTTCCTAGGAAATTAGGCTACCAGAACCGTAGTTGTTAGAAAATTAAACAAAGTTCCACCACTTTAGGGTTAGATTGCCTCTCAGTTCCAAAGGTAACAGGAAGCCCAGTGGCAGGGCATCAGCTGGCCTCCTGCAATCCCAACCCTCCTCACCCTCCCATGCTGGACTCCTGCTTGTTAGCTACCACCAGGGCATCAGGTGGGTAGTAACTAGGAAAACAGGAAATTCAAAATAGTGTATCTAGTGGCATGCTCTCACCTCCCAGGAGGCTGTGTAATATTTGTGAATTTCCACTGCTTTATTAACTAGAAAATGGCAGTTGTATTATCTGGTTTTTCTCAAAATTTGGTTTCAAAAGAAATCTCACTCTGCCACACTAACGTTTGACTCAAAGTTATGAACGAGTATCAGTCTTTAGACAGAAGCCTCAACCCTGCCCTCTGTGGGTGAGAGCAAGAACCGCATAAAACAAGCGGGTGTGGTGGCGCATCTCAGCCACAAGATGGCAGCAGTGCTTCGTGCGGTTCCGAGAAGACGCTGAACGCAGAGGGACATTTTGAGGGACAATGCTGATGCGGAAGCCTTCAGTAAGTGGGGAAAATTTAACTAGGACTGACTAAACTTGAAGGTTAAGAACAAATCTTGTGGGACAATTGCCTTTTATATGGCATAAAAATATCTGCTTGAGAATACAGGATACGTATTTTATAATTATATGCATGCTCAAATGTTTTTCATTATCTCCATCAAGAATTATTCAGTTTGTTTGTTGGTGAATGGCCTCACACGGCCTTCCCTGTGCCCGTCTCTCCTTCTCTCTTCTCTCTCTCTCTTCTTTTTTTTTTTTTGTCTCGTATAAGAACACTTGTCACTGAATTTGGGGCCCACCCTAAGTCAGCATCATCTCATCTCAAGATCCTTACCCTTAGTTACATCTGCAAAGATCTTTCTTCCAAATAAAGTCACATTCAGATGTTTCGAATGGACTTTTATTTTGGAATGGGGGTGTCATCATTCACCCACTGCAGGTAGGAGGCAGGTTATTCCTTGAGACCTTTCTAATTATTCTCTCCACTACTATGGAATTTTAATCAGTGTCGAGAAAAGCCAGTAAACATCAGGACAAAGCAGCAAAGTTCAGTTGACTATGAATGCGGGAGTTTCTAGATGCGTCACTGACAAAGGCACCCTCTCTCTCCGGAGGTGTTTCCGTGAACCCTTCTGTGGAGTGTGTGAAATAACTCCCTAGTAACTTGAACCCACTCAAATTTACAGCATTTCAAAGTGTGTGATTAATAACAATCTAATGATGACACTAATTCGTGTACAAATACCATAATACTGTAATGACAAAAATACTATAATACAAACATATTCTAATTAGATCTTTTGTGGTGAACAGGTCGGATCAATTGAATCTGAAACCTCACACTTAATGAGACTACATAGCTATGTACCATTGGGCAGAAAAATCAGGATTATAATTCTGCCTGCCCTGCTTGCCTAAGAGAAATGTCTACCAAAGTGTTTTTAAGTATTTAAAACCCTACAAGAACGAAGTGTGCTTTTCTTTCCAGTCCATTTCTGCAGCACGTGCAGGCATGTATGAGTACATGTAAACAATAAACACTGAGCCCGAGCCCGTGCCACTCCAAGTCCAGTCCTCTGACCAGCAGCACCAGCACCAGCTGGGAGCTTGTTGGAAGTACAGACCCTCGGGTCTCACCCCAAACTGGCAGAATCAGACTCCGCAGTTTGTTTGTTTAATGTTTTAAAGGCTCGTTTTATGTTCATGGCTGATCTTTGTAATCACAGAGGCCAGTATGTACAGACAAAGGGCGAGCTGTTGTTTCTCGGTCTCTTCCTCCTTGCACAAAGTCGTGACACCTCCTGCTCTCCGGCCTGGGGGCGCTCTTCAGGGCGCCTGCGCGCGGCCGCGGCCTCCCTCGTGCGGGCCTCAGCCTGCCCCGCCGGGGGCTGCTCGCCGGCCTCGTCTGCCTTCAGCGCCTGGATGTTCCATGAGAATCCGCTGGTTTTCGAACACATTCCCCTTCGCCTTCAGGTACAGGCTGTGACACAGGCGGCGATCCATTGTCTTCGATTCCGGGTCTCTTCCGAGCAGCGGGCGCAGAGTCCTCAGCCTCCTCCTCCTCCCCCACGTGACCTCCTCGCGCGGCGCGGGCTGCCCCCGCGCGGACCTGGACGGCCACGGCGTTCTGCTGGCCGCGAGCCCGGGGTGCTCAGCCCATCTCTGAGCAGCTTCCGGCTCCACTGGCGATGTCCCCGGCCTCCTTCGGGTCCCACCAGACCTCCTTCTTGCCACAGCGGAGGACGCGAGAGGCGAGCCTCTTCCGAAGCCTGAGCGTGCTCATGGCTGCGGCCGCAGCGGCGAAGGGAAAGAGCCAGACTCCGCTGCCAGCAAAGGCCCCGGGTGACTCCTGGAGATGCTGAAGTTTGAGAAGCTCTGCTCTAAATAATCTCGTTGGGTAAGTTCTCTTCACTGAAATGGGAGTCCTCAATACTTGTATGATTAGGAGTTCCATTGGAGCCATCGGGTGTGAGCAGTGGTTGGCAAAGGGAAAGAAAGAAGGCATGTGTACTCTGTTTGTGGCTCTCCTTTGCTGACAGTCCACGCTCTTTCCCCAGCAACCCGGATTATGAACCTCAGTGGCAGTGACTGACTTAGACATCAGCTGGATTCAGCTATTACGACTGTGAAAGATCAATGGGGCTGCCCTGATGGAGGAATCGTAAGTACTGTGATCTTGACTCTGGCCTTTTAGTGTGACGTTTTCAAAGGCAGCTGAAAGAGTAACTGCAAAGGAGTGCCAGAAGCATTGGTTTAATAAACAAAAAGAAAAAGGAAAATAGTAAAAGCTAAGAAGGACAAAGGAGCCCATTGGAGAATCCTTTGATTTTTCTCACTCCTGATTCCTTTTAGGAACAGTGTGAATAATGATAATGCTCATCTCGATCAGGTGAGGCCCCTGTTGTGAAAGCATTCCGCTCTGAGGTGCCCAGATGGAAGGTGCTTCACAAATAGAGAATGATGGCAGCTGCGTTGGCATTTGTGTGGTCTCTTACTATTTAAAAGCAGAGAGTGCCTGACAGTGCTGCAGGGTTTCACTTGGGCCCACTGTGGGTTGGCGAGCTCTCTGGCTGGGTCCTGGTTGCCAGGGAAACTGCTGCAGAAAAGATTGAGACTGTCTGGGTTCTTGGTTGATTGGTGGAGCTGAGAGCAGAATTTTATATAAGAAATGTGTATTTTCAGTGACCAGAGCAAAAGTAAATAATGGCCGCTAGAAGGAATCATATTCATCTTTTCCAACAGAGTTCATTTGGATGGAAACTCTTAGCCAAGAAGGAAGTAGCCTTCCCAGGAACAATAAATAGGACTTAGAAATCTTCAGCTCAAACTTAAGTGCTCTATGGGGAGCCATTGCCTCAGCTGGGCGCAGGAGTTTCAGCATCCTGTTTTAGGCAAACCTGGGAATGCAATGACCAGGTTAGCCTCATATCACATCCTTGCCTTACGTATGCAGGCCACTGATTAAGGACCACGGAGAAATGCTGTCTTGCCGTCTTCTCTTGGAGGGGAGACAGGATTTGTATGTGCCATTTCTTGATCTTTCTCACTGCACATCTGTGAACTTTTCTTGACTGCCCCCCAGGTAGAATCAGCTGTTCCTCTGTGCTCCCATAGTACAATACTCAAGGCTTTATTATCACATTCTAGTGCAGTCTGTTGGTGGTGGCGGCAGAGGGGGGACGGGGAATCTACTCCTTTTACCAGTCGAGTAATTTCCTTGAAATCAAAGATTATGTTTATTGCTCTATTGCAAGTGCCTGGCACAATATCTAACATAGCAGGTCCTCAATAATTATTTGAGTGAATTGCCCACCCTTAGTGTTGGCAGGAGGAAGGTGCATGTGGTGTGCTCCATAGTTTGAAGGACACAAACCTCTTGTAATGATAAAACTGTCCTTGGTAAAAAGACATAAGGTAAGATAACGGGTTGGGATTCAGCTGTGACCTAAGATGTGTGCATAATGATAACAGCACAATCATGGAGAAAATGTATGTTGGGGGTCAAATCCAAAAATGACTAGCTTTGTAGCCTTTTACAAGGAACAAAAACACTTTGTTCTTCAGATCCCTCATCTCCAAACTGAGGCTGGTTAATATTATTTTCCTAAAAGGAAAAATTGTAAGAATTTAAAAATAATGTTTGTAAATATGCATAGTACAGTTCCCAACACGTAGTGCTTAATGAATTATTACCATCATCGTTATTATCAATACCGTCATGCTAATTACAGGTGCTATGCCATTACATAAAGTATTTCACTTAAAAGCCTAAGGAGCTGCTCAAATTTAAGCATAATTTGAATATCATTGCAAAATCACCTCCCATTAAAAGAGTAGAGAAACTGGAAAGGTGTTACCCAAGAGAAGAAAGGATTCTGTCTGGTCAGTTGACATACTCATCACAACCTGCCAACAATCCATTTTGAGATTTACATAAGTTATTTGACATCTTTGCCACAACTGTTAAAGTAAAAGTGAAGGATGGTTTGAAAACTACCAAGTACCATACAGAGGTTCTTACTCCCTGCTGGTCAACTGAAATTTACAAAAACGTTTGTTTTTCTTCCCTAGTTAAGACAGGTTGGAATGCCTTTGTGTCTCCTTACCTATCCATCCCCAACCCCGACTGCCACTAGCTAGTCAGGGTTAAAGAGAGGAGAGAAATATGTATTCTTTCCATTAAACATGATTAAATAACAACATTGTAAGAATGAGGTCTGCACTTTCTATTTCTTGGTGGCTTTTCTAATTCTGTAAATATGCTGACATGTCTTTATAGGTAGAAGACTGACTATGGCCTGGAGAAGCTAGCTGAGTCATTTGATAGCACAGGAGACATTTTGTAGTTACTTCACAGCCACCAGTTGCTAGAGTTCATGGTTAGAGCCAATCAGCAGGTGCACTGAGGGGCGGGAGCCTCCTGGTTGCCAGTTTGTAGTATTTGCCAACAAGGCTCTGTGTTGTCTTCAGATGAGCATTCCCGGACTCTATTGTTTAACAGGTGTGTGTGGCAGTAACAGTTCTCCAGTTACTAGCGTTTTTCGACTGTCGTAAGACCATGGTTTTGTGGATGCCCCATCAGTGTTCATTTTAATTGGACCTCTTGGTAACATCCACAGAACACAACCTGGGCAGTACAGCGGTGGCCTCCTACCTCCGAATAGTTTCTTGAAAGCCACAGTTCCAGAGATTGTTAACTTTTATCATTCGGTGTTTATCCAACTGAATTTCCTTTCCTCCCATATGTTCTATAGCCAATGGGATCTGTGTAAATAGCTATACTTCAGCGCAAATACTCATTCATTTTACCCAGTTAATGCGACCTCTACCTTTGCAGTTATCTAGTTATTAAGACGACAGCCCTGTTTGAGATTCTTGCTGCTTTCCACACACAATTCCAGAAAGGCTGCAATTATAAGCAGTAGAGTCTGAATGTGCTCAGCACACTCGGGCTGTCTAGCTTTGAACCAAACAGGCTTATCTTAGCTTAGAAAAAGAAGCCATAAACAGAGACAGAAATGCACCAAAAGCATTATATTTAGCATTGCATATGCTTAGGTCAAAATCAACCTTCCAAAATAGTAGTGCCAGAAATTCAGTTTAACTCCCTAAATGTGAGTGAATCCTAAAATGTTAATGCTGGAAGAAACTACTCATTTTATAGAGGAAGTAACTAGGTCTAGATAGGTAAAATAACCTTTTAAGCTCCTTATGGTGACAGAGCCAGAACTAGAGCCCATTTATCACTAAGCCCAGTACCACCCCTACTAGTGTCTTAGAGACTCTTTTCTGTTTGCTCCTTAGAGTTAATAAATGGTTCAAACTGTTCACAGACATCTTATTTGATTGGCACATACGTTGTATTGATTTCTATATAAGGACCTAGTAAGTGAAATAGAAGAATCCTGAACTGTTTTACAATTCCCTCTTCTCTACCTGTGGAGTTCACTCTTCAACTGGAAAGATCTCAATTTAAATCCAGTTGTGTAATGTCAAAATGCCAAAGTCACGTATCCATGTGCACACAGGTAGCTTTGCTCTCTTGTTTTTCCTCGATCCAGGCACAGGGACACAGTATAATCTCAGCAGGCTCAGGAGGAATTATTCAGTGACAGATCCACAAAGGAAGCAAGACAAAAAAGACAGCACATGGGAGAGATTAGTCTGAAAGTGACTCTGTTGCTTATTCCTGGCTTTTGCTGACATTCGGAGGGATTAAGACAGCATGAAGGAAGAATGACTAACACAGCCGCCTGCTCGCCTCAGAGGGTGCAGCTCCTGTGGGTCTCTGCATTGCAAGAGGCGTGAGAGGCAGGTGTTCAGGGGAGCAGAATCCCTGGGGAGAAGCCTAGCCAGCAGAACCTTGCGTGCCTGGGCTGAGGGTGGTCAGGAGGTCTGGGTTCCTACCTAGGACCTGCCACAGGCTTGGCTGAGTCATTTACCCACTCAGAACAACCCCCTCACCTAGGACGTGGGAGAGTTGAGCAATATCAGGGATATTAAACATAATTATTATGAATATTACTGCTGTCATTAGTATTATCATTTGCAAATAAGAAGATGAACATGAAAAAGAGAGTTTTTATGGATGGACTGACTTTGGTGATTGAGTGGGTGAAAACATTCCTGCTGCAGGCCCTCCCCTGCCTGGGTCCCTGGAGCAGCCCTGCATGCTCTGTTGAGCAGAGTCTGAAAGCAAAGAGCTGGTCTTTAAGGGTGCTTCATTTCTCACTGTACATTTTTGCTTCCACATAAATCCATCCTTTGTGCCAAGTACCTTTTAACACATCACCAGGAAGGCGAAAGGAATGCAGATGCTTCCCCTTTCCCTGCGATCTCCAGAGTCAACTGAACATCCCCGTCCAGATGGCACTGGAAAGAACCCCCGCCAACCCCACAACCAAGTGGTTTGAGACTCATGGCTGAAAGGTAGAGATTAGAAGGATTTAAATATTTATATATCTATATATACCTATAAAATGAAATTTCTAAACAACCATTTCATAAAATGCTATTTATGTTAATGAATGCAAGATAGGAGCTCTATGAAAATTGATGTAAAAGCCTTTTAAAATAAGAATGGCATTGAGTGGGTCCATTTCTCAGTTTCATCTCTGGTCACTAAGATCCCCAGGCCTTGATGAGGTTCTACATTTTCCATTGGGGCAAGGATATTATTGAGTTTAGGCACTGGCATCTTCCCTTCTAATCATTTTATCTCTGGCCTCAGTTTCTGTATCTGGTATTAAAAAAACAGTTTTTCCAATATCACGATTCAACAAAACAGATTTTTCTAGGTAGTTTAGGCGGAGTAGTAACAGGTCCCCTTTCCCCCAATTCCCATTGATTTCTTTGGCCCTTGGTTTTTAAAATCACTTGAGTCTAGTAATTTTTAGATGCAAATTATGAGCCTTTTCCCATAATATTCCATGTCAATCAGTGCTGGGTACCTATAATGTTTGTTGTTTATCACCCAACATATATTTTTATTGCTTCCTAAGAGGTTTTACATAACAACCAACAACACTTGGTAATATATTTGCATTTTTTTCTGAAATGTCACGAGTAACATTGCCTTAAAATGATTCCAAATGCAAGAAGAGCTAAGTGTGAATTCCCTGTTGTTTTAGAATTTTGGCGGAGGCTCCAAAGCTGATAAGGAAGGGTGTTAATTATCTGCACAGTCTAAAAGGAGATGCCAGAGCAGCTAGGCAAACCTTGCTAAAGGGTAAGCCAAAACACAGTTTGGTCACCTTTAAACCAACACGCTTCATCCAGGGTATTTACAAACAAGGGAAATTGGCTGTGGGAAGATTGAGAGTTGAGATTTTTCTCTGGGGAGATTTCCAGAGTACAGAATATTACCCTTTGGGGTAAAAAAAAAGGGCTGTCCCCTTCTGCCCCCCACAACAGATTTAGTAAGAAAACACCCTAAGAGCCCTTCCTGAGGTGAATAGGCCCTTGCCAAGACTGGGGAGACTGACTGCCCATTCTGTAGGGATTTTTGCAAGCTGCAGCAACCTAATGGCTCTGCAGTCTCCCAGTTCTTACTGATCACATCACAGTTAGCTGGGTGTGGGCAAATAAGGTCTGGAATCTGAGGCTCCCCTGGTTAAGCAGGAAGGATGGAGGTAGACTACAGATTCCCTCAAGGCAGGGAAAATAAAGAGTGCTGGCAATATGAGGAAACATCACTGCAATTACCAGTATCCTTTGAGCTGATGGATGTATTCAGAATCACTGGTCTTGAATTACACTGATACAGCTCTGCTCTAGAGGACTTCCTTTCATGATGAGGCATCTTTGGTGGAAAGATAATAGAGGTATCCAGTTAGAGGGAATGGAGGTGGGCAGGGGGTGGTTACACATGGCCAATTAGAGATTGCTTTACTTCACATAAAAATTAGGGCTGCAGCAAGTCTCCAGTGGAAGGATTCAGAAAGTTAGTGTGAAACCATAAAAGTATATGCCCCTAAATTCAGTATTTCAGCACCTACCACAACCATGAGGGCAACCACTGCTGGATCACAAATTTCTCCTTCCCTTCCTTCTCTCCCCAGCTTTTAGTACAACCCCTGAGCATTCAGATGCAACACAGAGATTAGTGGAATTGAGAAATTTGTGAAAATAGAAAATAAATAGAATAGAAAATAGAAGATAAACTGATCATGTGCCCTAGTCTCTACTACAGGTTTTAAGCTTGAATTAGGCTCACACTGGCAAAAAGAGAGAAGCTTCACTTGCATGAGAAATTGGAGTTTTTATATTAGATTTATCTTAGTCCTTTTTATGTTGTTATAACAGAGTACCTGAGACTTGGGAGTTTACAAAGAAAAGAGATTCCTTTAGCTCATGAGTCTGGCAGCTGGAAAGTTCAAGATCAGGCAGCTGCATCTGGTGAGGGCCTCCTGCTGCTTAGACTCATGACAGAAAGTGGAAGAGAAGCTGGCATGTGCAAGGAGATCACACGGCAGGAGGAAGCAAGGGACTGGAACTGAGGAGGCCAGAATCTTTTTAACAACCTGCTCTCAGGAACTAACCCATTCCTGCAAGAGGAAGAACTCACTTACCCCCAGATGAGGACATTAATCTTTTCATAAAAGATCTGCCCAATAACCCAGATACTTCTGCCTCGGCCCTACCTCCCAACACTTGCACATTGGAGATCAAATTTCAACAGGAGCTTTGGCAGAGACAAACCAAGTCATAGCAAGACTGGACTCGACTTTTTAAAAACTTACAGAGATTTTCAAACATATGAAAATCCATGTCCTTATCACCCAGCACTAATGGTTATCATCTATTTATACACTACCCCTGACATTCTACATATTAAAATGTTGAAGCACAAGTGTATTTGACTATTTTAATACTTAAATGTGATGACTTCATTTTGGTGTTAATCACTGGCAGCTTTTAGGCCCCACTATTCTTCCTTCCCCTTTTACCTCTCCCAGCAGCCAATAAGAAAGCCTAGGATTCTCCCTCACGCGATTGGACAAATTCCATAGGTTTTCTGGTCTCTTTTCGATGACACAAATAGTCTTATTTTGAGTGTCCTGTGGGTGCCTTGTTAGGGAAGGATCAGTTCCCCTCTCAGTATCAGTTTGGGTATCAGGACTAATGGTGACATACATGCACCCAGAGGGTATGAAAAGGTTTATTACTCATATAATGAAACTCTAGGGAGAACATGGCAGGTATTCAAGCTCTTCTAGAATGGCTTGAGTCAAGAGAGGAGCAAATACTTTTGGTTTTTATTGTAGTTAGGGGATGAGGCCTGGGTGAGTTTCATGTAGCTCAGGGATTACCTCTCCTTCCTATAGGCGTCACTTCAGGGTATCCATGCTTTTTGTGCGTACACCCTCTCCTGGCTGGCTGAGTTTTCCAGCAGTGTAAGCCCAGAGAGATGGAAGCTTCTGCAGAGAGCAGTTTCTTCCAGCAGAACAGTGCTGTGGCAGAACACCGAGGCCAGCAGTGGCATGGCACTTTTCCCAGGATCAGCTCTTACTGGGAACACCGAATATACATTACAGATAATAGCTTTTCATAGATGAATTTCTAGGAAAATTTTATTCCTGATTTTCATGACTTGCTCCTCTCTAACAATAGATGCTAAAGGTCCTAATTGTCCCACTGGAGAATTAATTCAGCAAATTATCCAGCACCGGTGCCAAAGGTCTATCTCTCCCTTCTGGATATTTAGTCAGATAAACTCATTGCTTTCAACTTGAAAACTTTGGGATCAAGTCATAACCTGAGAAATTATTCGGGCCTTCCTAGGTTTTTAATGGAATATCATAAAATCTACCAGGAAGAATTGCTTCATTTCTCTAGATTATTTTCAGGAATGAGCTCAATGAACCAAAAATAGCCTAGATTCCAAATCGCTCAACCCTCAAAACAGTTTCCTTCTGGAATTTATCACTCTTTCAACTACAAAGTGAATGCTCCATTGTGGCAGGTTATAAACCTTGTGACATGCTGAAACCAGCTTGCAGGAGCTGCTGGTGCACATCTCCTCCTGTGCACCAGCTTACATAACAGGTTATTTTGAGCTAATAACAACTTTGATCACATACAAAACATTTACATTTTTGCTCCCCCTATATATTTTATATTTTTATGTCATAATTCACATCTTTTTATATCGTTCCCCTAACAAATTATTGTGGCTATAATTGCTGTTAAAAGTAATTATATTACAGAACTATTAAAAGTTCTGTCTTTTGACCTTTATACTGGAAATATAAGTGATTTACACATTACCATTGCAGTATTAGAGCATTCTGATTTTTACCTTACATTTACCTTTACCATTGGGTTTTTAAACTTCACATGTCTTCATGTTGTCAGCTAGTATCCTTTCATTTCAACATGAAGAGCAAGCTTTGTCATTTCTTGTAACGTATGTCCAGTGGGAATGACTTCCTCCACATTTGTTTGCCTGGGCATATCTTTAGCTCTCCTTCATCTCTGAGTGCAACTTGCCAGGCATAGTGCCTGGCAACACTTGCCAGGCATAGTGTTGCCGATTGCATTATTTTGCTTCTGGCACTTTGAACATATCACCCCTACTTCCTCCTGGCTAGCAAGGTTTCTGTTGAAAAATTTCTGATAGGCTTCTAAGGGTTTCCTTACACATGACAAGTCTCTTTTCTATTGCTGTTTTCAAGAGTCTCTCTTTGTCTTTGACTTCTGACAAATTGATTAGAATGTGCCTTGGAGTATTTCTTCTTTGTATTGATCTTGCTTGGGCTTCATTAATCTTTCATTAATCCTGTGTTAGATCTTTTAGGCTTCATTAATCTGAATATCCACATCCCTCCCAATTCACACTGGTAGCATGAAATCACCATGGTGTGATTACCTGCACCACAGAAACTGGCAAATGTTACAGATCAGGGATTTTTATACCAAAAAAATAGTTGTTAAAAACTTACCAGCACCTTATGAGTTAAGGTAGAATGAGAAAAAGATAAATAAACAAAACAACTCTGAAAATTTTATCTAAATACTGCAAAAAGGTATAATTTGTAAAGAGGAATGACTTGATTCTCATTTATCTTTACCTAGCTCTCACCTCCTTGCTCTTCCCATATATAAGAACAAATGTATGCACTGCAGTGTATCTTCATAATTCCAGGTTTGGTGAATTATATGAGGCAATATGGCATCTGATTTAAGAGCGTGGGATCTACATTCAGAATTCTGGCTCTGCCACTTTCTAATTATTTTACCATGAATAATTTCATCAAACTTGAAAATCTCAGTTTTCTTATCAGAAAATGTGGATAAGAATAGCTCTCATTTTGTGGAATTATCATGAGAAAGAAATAAGATAGTTTCTGGCATGTGGTGGGTACCCATTAAAGATTTGTTAAGTAAATGTATGAATGCTCGTAAAAGCGTTTTGTCAATGCCTGGCATAAACTAAGTGCTTAATAAATGTTAAATAACATAAAATTAATTGTGGTAGCCCAGAATTACTATCAGTATTAATTTATTTATTTTCTTAAACCTTTTCACAAATATATCAGTCTTTCAAAATGGTATAAGTCAGGATCTGCTTTTGAAAATGTAACTAATTACTCTCAGACGAAATAATAAACATTTCTTTCTGCTCAAACAAAAGTCCATTCACTGCTCAAACAAGCTGGAGGAGAAGCTTGAGGATGGCAGACAAAAGTCAGTTTACATGTGACAGCTTGCAGATTATGAGCATGCTATGACATATTCCCAAATAATATTTATCAGCCATTTCTTCCATGCCTCCTGCTTTATATATATATTGACCATATCATCTCTGAATATTGTCTTTGTAACATTCATTTATATATTTGAATTTTTAAATTTATCTGAATAATAATAACTACTTTAGCCCTTATAATGTTCAATTATCTTAGAGATTTAAAAATAAATACAAAAAGATTTAACTAAAGAATATAGGTCGGCTTAACATTGCATTGTTTTTTGTTTAAGTAGCTGTATATTGCCTCAAGTGCCTTTCTTATCGGGTATTAGGGATAGATTTATGCCTCTCTGTTAAACTCATTGGAGAGATTAATGGTGGCAATAACAGTTACAGGAAATACAGACAATAACAACTATTTACTTTGGCCAAAAAGAAAGAAAAATAAGAAACATTGCAAACTTAATGCACTGATAGTCAGCTGTCAGAAGCAGCTATGCTTTCATATACCAGTGAGTACCTAGCAGCTTACAAATCATATTTAGGGATCGACAGAACTTTCATAAGGAAAAGTAACCAGAATTAATGGAAATCCAGACAGAATTCTTTTCTGCTCATTCTCCACCACTACCCCACTTACCGTTTCTTCTTAATTCTCTGAAAATTCATATGAATTCAAGTGTTGACAAATGAATTGCATGAGCAATTAACAGCCCATTCTACAGGGAGATTTCAATTAGTGAGTACAGGTCATCTCCTCACTATGTTCTTCCCTCCTCTATAGCAAGCCTATGGGAAACTGTGGCTTAAGTAATAAGAATGTACTGAACATGTGCTCAGAAATTTCTTGGAGAGGACACTACAAAAGTATGAAACATGATGCCTGCTCCCCAAAGTTCACAATCTACATAGAAAACAAAGATGTAGACACATGCCACTGTACTAAGCAATGTTGCATGTATATCCTTAAGAGCTAGTTCTGCACAATTCACCAATTAGTGAAGTAGTCCAGATGGGAGGGAAATCATTGAGACACTAGTCCATCACAGTTGAGACAGGATTGAATTGGACTGTGGGGAAAGGGTAGTATCTAGATATTCCAGGGAAATGGAGGACCTAGGAACTGGGATGGAGGCAAAAGTGTCTGCTGATGGGAAGGCCAGCAGGGTTCCTGGAAGGCATTAAGGACAAGTTATTGGATCTAAATCTAATCCTTAGGGTGGGCATATTCTGCAGGATATACGTGTTTCTATGGAGTTCACCTTTCGTTTTCTCAGTTCCTGAGTTCTGTTACTTTATATTGAAATCCCAAAGTGTTGACTTTTCTTATGACTTCTATACACTTAATACAATTTGATTATAATGCATTTAAAGCATTTTAACTTCTATTAGGTACAGGTTTCCAGTAGACAAAGAGTGATCTACAAATCTGCTTTAGTAAACTTGCTGTATCAAAATGCACCAAAATTTTTCCATTTACTACCCAGATTGTGGGAAGATAAATAATCAGAAATCTCATTTTACCTTTTATGTAATAGAGTAATGGTCAACATATGATTGTTTAATTTTAATAAATGTAATTGTAGAGAAAATAACGCCAATCGCCTAACCACCAGCCCCTACTGAAATGTTTGTAAAGGTGACAGTGTGTTCTGCCAAAACCGAATTCACAGTTAGTAAGTATTAATATGCTGAGTAACAGAAGTACATCTATAGTGGACTCATAAAAGCATTTCTCCTTTTCATCAGCAAATCTAGCACATGATTTTCACAAGATAAAAGTGGCTTGGGGTTTTCATTTGCAACATCACAGGACCATTAAAATGGTGGTTATAATAACTGTAAGAAAGCTGAGAATATTGGTCTAAGCCAAAAAAAAGAGATAGTTGGCCAGGACAGAAAAATACACAGAAAAGTAAAAAAAAAATAAAAATAAAAACAAAGTAAACTTTCACAGGTGAGCGAGTTTTTAAAACAGATTTAATACTAAAAGCTTTGGGAAAACTTTATTTTATTTCGTCATCACTGTTTACTTAACAGATAGAAATTTAAAAAGTAAATAGAGGCTGGGCATGGTGGCTCATACTGCTAATTCCACCACTTTGGGAGGCCAAGGCATGAAGATTGCTTGAGCCCAAGAGTTTGAGACTAGTCTGGGCAACACAATGAGACACCAACTCTAGAAAACCTAAAAAAGAAAAATTGTTAAAAATTAGCTGGGCATGGTGGCACACACCGTAGTCTCAATTACTCCAGTAGCTGAGGTGGGAGAATCACTTGAACCCAGGTAGTTGAGGCTGCAGTGAGCTGTGATTGGACCTCTGCACTCCAGCCTAGGAGACCGTGAGACCCTGTCAGAAAGAAAAAGAAAGAAAGGAAGGAAGGAAGAGAGAAAGGGAGAAAGGGAGAAAGAAAGAAGGAAAGGGAGGAAGGGAGGAAGGGAGGAAGGGAGGAGGAAGGAAGAAAGGATGGAAGGATGGAAGGAAGGAAAGAAGAGAAAAGAAAGGTAGAAACTTAAGGGCATATTAAAGTGACTTTTTTTTTTTTTTTTTTTTTTTTTTTTTTTGGACAGAGTTTCGCTCTTGCTACCCAGGCTGGAGTGCAATGGCACGACCTCGGCTCACCGCAACCTCCGCCTCCTGGGTTCAGGCAATTCTCCTGCCTCAGCCTCCCGAGTAGCTGGGATTACAGGCACGCACCACCATGCCCAGCTAATTTTTTGTATTTTTATTAGAGACGGGGTTTCACCATGTTGACCAGGATGGTCTCGATGTCTTGACCTTGTGATCCGCCCGCCTCGGCTTCCCAAAGTGCTGGGATTACAGGCTTGAGCCACTGCGCCCGGCCTAAAGTGACATTTTAAAAGATTTAAGGCTGTCCAAAATGTTGACAATTGGCAAGTTTACATTTTAATTCACCACTGTTGAACGCATTCTGTTCCTTGACTCCTTAGTTACATGCTCACACTCACATGTACTCAGACCAACTCACCCAACTCATCTGTTCAATATCTTTGACTGACCTCCTGCAACATTTACACAATGGAAGTCAAGCCCAGACAACTATTATTATCGTTTTTAAATCATTTGTGGGATATTTGGATCTTACCCTTTGCCATTTCAGCAATGGTTATGAACAAGGCCCAGTAACAGTATAGATCTTCTGGTGTCTAGTGACTAAATCGGTGGGACTTGGCCATTATTATTCAGCCATTGCTGGTAGGTGCCCCATGTATCTGTATCCCTAAGCTGTCATCCCAGTCCTCACATTCCCCATGCTAATGCCACAGACTCATGCATTCTTGCTGTCCGCATGCTGACATGGACAGAGGTTTTCTAACACTGCGCTTGAAGTTATCTTTTGGAAATAAAAGGTGGGTTTTATTTCCCTTCTTAAATTACTTAAGAGAGACTCAATTGCCTAATGTATAAACCCAATTTCCATAGCTAAGCATAAAACGACCTTCACAAACTGGGTTCTTTCTTCTGAGTGTTATATTCCAACACTTCCCTGTGTTTTGTCAATCTTGTACCTCTTAATGGGGGAGGTTCCACTTTCAGTTTCAAACATCTCCTTCCTTTTATTTTATATCCATGCATGAGGCCGTGATATACTCTTCTCTCGGGGTGTACCTCATTATGGAAGCTGTCCGAGAGACTTTAAAAACCACAATGCTTCCTCAGTGTTCTAATGGTCCGCTATGTCCTATCATTCTCTCTCCCATGATGGTGCCTACAGAAGCACATGGTCTCCTTGGCCAGACCTGCCCCAAGAGTCTTCACCATCAAGGAGCTTCCAGTTTAATAGAACAATAGGCTTACAAGCCAATATTTACACTGCAGCATTGTAAACACTTGCAGAAAGTACATAGGAGGTACCATAGGAGCAGAGTAAAAGAGGGTGCCAACTATGTCTAAGGGTGTCAGCTGAGTGAGATGAGATGCCACAGAGCAAAGGAGGCACACAAAAGTAAGCTGAGGGGGAGGCACAGGCAAAGCTCGACTGCCTGAAGCACACCAAAGATCCCACAATCACAAGCGATGGGACTGGAATTCCTACTACTCACAGAGAAGTGTTGGAAGATAACACTCGAAAGAAAGAACCCAGTTTGTGAAGGTCCTTTTATGCTTAGCTATGGAAATTGGGTTTATACACTAGGCAATTGAGTCTCTCTTAAGTAATTTAAGAAGGGAAATAAAAGCCACCTTTTATTTCCGAAAGATAACTCCAAGCACAGTGTTAGAAACCTTCGTGTATAGTTCAGGATGTTTTGGTTTCAGGCAGGGGGAACAAATGGACAAAATTTAACAAAGAAAAGGAATTTGTGGTGAAGTGTTGAGTTATTTCATTTAACTGAAGAAATTATTAAATAACTAAGACTACAGACAGAAACACAGGAACTGCAGAAGTCATGAATAGTCTACCTAAACTCTTGACCCACTATTCCAAGAATTAATCACTCCCACCTCCAGGAAAAAGAATCCGCTTTTCCCAGCTTGGATCAATCATTCATGTTCAGGGGATAGGTTAGCTAACCAAGACATGGCCATGAAGGGTTCTGTCTATTGGAGTTGTTAAAGACTTCTGTGAATCGAGCAGCCAGTTACCAAAGAGAGTTAGAAAGCAATCATTCTGTGCCAAGATGGAACAGTCAAGATTTAGGAGAAACAGTGTAGAAAATATTCTACATATATTTGTTAGTCAGAAGCAACATAGTGTAGTAAATTATTAGACATGGGAAGCAAGTGAAGTAAACTAGAATGACTCTTCTAGCTTGGAGAATAGGGTAATGCCAATATGAGTCATCCACGTAGACAGCAAAGAAAGAAGAGAAGGGGGAGGAGATTGATTCTCTTCTAGACCTTTTGTATTTGAGACGCCTGATGCCTGAGCAACACACCCAGGTGGAGATACTCAATGGAGATCTGAGATCTGATTTGGGAGTTCAAGAGAGACAATATCCCTGGATGTCATTAGTGTGACTGCATCCCTAAAAGCCATGGATGTGGATACCATCACCCAGGGAGACCACGTAGAGCAAGAGAAGAAGCAAACCCTGGGACTGTAAGCAGTGATTCATGATATGAGGGCAAGTAAGAAAAAGGAGAAGGGGAGAAGGAGGTGTTCTTATATTTGTTATTTAGAAAATTATTGGTGACTATGTGAGCAATGGGCTGGCATCGTGTGACTGAGAGATAGCAGCATAGGACTGAACAAATCAGAGGTGAGAAAATAGAAATAGTGAGTAAAGAATGGCATTATACTTTCAAGAAGTTTGTCCTGAGAGGGAGAGAGTACACTATATTACATTGTTTTGTTTCTGTATCTGGTGACAAAAGCAATATATAGTAAGTCTGGAAAAATAGAAAATCATAAAAAGCATAAATTCTAGACTTTAATAATACCATAGAAGAAATTGACATGATCATATTTACTAGTGCAGGAGCACACATTTATTTAAAAAGCAAAAAGAGAAAAGATTGATGACAAATCTTTAGAGAAACCAGTAGTGTTTGAAAAGGATTAGTTTTAGAAAGAAAACACCTGCTTTTGTGAAGGGGTAAATAAGGAAGAAGGGAACTGAGGGAGCTTGTTAGTTTCTCTTCACTGGGAAGTAGGAGACAAGGCCATCTGCCAAGAAGGATGGGGTAAGGGACTTGAGTTAAAGTAGGTGTTGAGTTGAAAAGAGTGGTGGGATGTGGGAAAGTAATCTTTCCAAGAACAAGGAATTGCAAGGCTCAGCTGACGTTGGAAAGCACACATTTGTACAAATTCCAATCTGAAAACTTTTCAGACTTCTTTTTAATCTTAAGCAGGCTTTAACTCTTTGTGCAGAAAGAGAAAAGGTAGATAATTAATGCAGAAGTGTGGCTTCACGTATCAGACAAGACAGAAGCATAAGGAAACAAGACTTTGAGTCATTACAAAAGACTGGTAGAAATGGTTTGACCATAGTATTTAAGCCATAAAGGGAAGAAGGGAAGCCAGTAGAGAATTTATCAGTTGGAATTAAAGAGAGTAATCAAAGACTTAGAGATCTCAGTTAACTAAAGAGAAAATTTAATGGAAGTAAATGATCAAGTAGAGGAAAAGAATGATGTGGGTGGAGAGGAGAATAACAAAGTTATCGTCTCTAACTTAACAGAGAAATATTGATTAAAAACAAGATAAAGATAATTTGGCTTAAAATAATCATGAAACTGAGCTTTGTCTACAGATGGGATGGTTTATTTCCTTTAGAAATTAAATTTCTCCAAGGTTATGGCAGGAGTTGGGAGAGAGGATGACTGAGCGTTATTAAAATCATCAAAGAGTGTGCATTGGTGATGGCAAGAACTGTTCATGATTACACCATTTATGAGCAGCAGGTGAGGGAGCTTTATGATATGATTACAGAAATAATTCTTTGATTTTTAAAGAAATGTGGGAAACTGACAATTCTAACGTGGCAATTGAGAGTAACATGAATGTGGTTCAGAATGCTCTTAATCGTTTAGGAGTGGGGCAAGAAGAATACTGTTTAATTGAAGTGCCCTATTAATAAATATTACACATTAGTTTTTATAACTCATATGTTTTATTGTTAAAGGTATGTTTACAATGGATAATAGCACAATAAGAAAATAATTTTTAATTAAATATAAGGCTCATGGAAGGCTTACTATCTGTGAACAGACCTATTTAGTGTTAAAACAGGCAGTCATCTTACTTGTCAACAGAAAAAGTATCTGATAATTTAGTGCTAATATTTTATGTTAGTGATAAAAAAAATTCTTAAAACTCCAGAAAAGCTGCCACCTAAGAATATTGTACTTTTTCAAACAACCTGTGGTAAGAGGTAAAGGAGAATGAATGAATGAATGAATGAATGAATGAATGAATGAAAGAGGGAGGGAGGGAGGGAAGGAGAGAGGAAGGAGGGAAGGAAGGAGGGAAGGAAGGAAGAAAGGGCCTCCAGAAACTATCCATAAGGTGGATTTTTATGTCCCTCAAGTCACTGTTTCAGTTATGTGTCCCTTTTAAGTGCTTAGGGGATGCAGTACAGGTGGTGGAAAGAGTAAAGTGCTAGCCTATTAAGGGTCACGACAATTAAATGCCCACAGCTAAAAAAACAAACAAACAACAAAACCACTTTGCTGGCATATGTTTGCAGTCCGAAAAGGTTAACTAATGTTTATAAATGATTATACTTTATAATAAAGGGTTCAAAATATTGAAGAATCTATTGATAAATTATCAAAATATTAGAGTCACTTTTCAGGGAAAAAATAGTGGAAAATAACCCACCAAAATATTAAAAGATTATCTCTCAATGATGAGATTACAGGTACTCTTTTCAGTAGCTTCCAAATTCTCTATAGTGAACATCTGTAAATAGTTTCTGGAGGCCATTCCTTTACTTCTTTTGATTATTAAAAACCTATAATATTAAATGTTCAGTATTCCATTTATAATTGGAATACAGAAATAAATATTTCTAAAATAAATATAAAAATAAAGGATGAGTTATAATTGTTAAATAACTGTTCCTGGGTCAGTTTGATTGGTAGATTTATTCTTCAGTAACAGCCAGGGTCTACCCTAATCTTAAAGTATCCATAATACATTTATGGGAAAGAAAAACACATAGTTCAATGAGGAATATCCATGAAATGATATGACTTTATTGTAAATATATGGGACTGGAAGTTTTATTTTAGCTTTAATTTTCAATCCTTATTAAAATCTGTATGAACACTAATAAAATTTGCATGACCTGATAATTATAAATTATGTAGATAAATCTAGTAAATACATCTGTTATCTATTAAATAGATCTACAATTTGCAGTCTTGATTTCTTTCAATACAATTTATCAATTAGCTACAAAGATAGGCATTAAGAAGAAAAAACTTCATTCATTAGGCTAGAATTTTAGATGAATGGAGTCTTCCCCCTCCACTTCCCCGTCTTATCTTCATCCTTGCCTAATGTGTACTGCGGATGATCATTAGGCAGACAATTCTCAAACTGTTTTAGATGTATTAATTTATTTATCACCCACAATAGCAGTAGGAGACAAGTACTGTTAGTATCCACAATTGATAGAAAAACTGAGCCAAAAGAAGACTGGTAACTTGCCTGAGGTGTAATAGCTTGAATAGTGGACCAGGAATTGAATACAGACAACCTGGCTACAGAGCCTAGATTCAGCGCTCAATCACTATGTTGTTTTAAGTATGGTTTAGATTTTACTCTCTCTTTAAGATAATTATATACCAGTTATAGAAGATTTGTAAAAATGCAGAAGAGAGGAACTATTTTTTTTTTTTTTTTTTTTTTTTTTTTTTTTTGTGAGAGTCTAGCTCTGTCACCCAGGCTGGAGTGCAATGGGGCAATCTCCGCTCACTGCAACCTCCGCCTCCTGGGTTTAAGCAATTCTCCTGCCTCAGCCTCCTGAGTAGCTGGGATTACAGCCACCATGCCCAGCTAATTTTTGTATTTTTAGTAGAGACAGGATTTTACCTTGTTAGCGAAGCTGGTCTCTGACACCTGACATTGTGATCCGCCCACTTCGGCCTCCCAAAATGCTGGTATTACAAGCATGAGCCACTGTACCTGGCCCATTTTTAACATTTGAGTACTCTTATTAAAAATTGAAAGTATGTAAAAAAGAGATTATTAGTTCTCCCTGTCTCATTCAAGGCCTGATTTGTCTCTCTTTCTCTCTCTAGAACTAACACAACTTGCTTTGTCTCCCAGATACCTGGACTCCTACAGTACTGAATGTATCACTTAATTTAGCACTTTAAAATTTTATGATTTTAAAAATAAGGGTAAGCAGGCCAGGCGCAGTGGCTCATGCCTATAATCCCAACACTTTGGGAGGCTGAGGCAGGTGAGTCACCTGAGGTCAAGAGTTTAATACCAGCTGGCCAGCATGGTGAAACTCTGTCTCTACTAAAAATACAAAAATTAGCCAGGTGTGGTGATGCATGCCTGTAATTCCAGCTACTGGGGAGACTGAGGCAGGAGAATCACTCAAGCCCGGGAGGCAGAGGTTGCAGTGAGCTTCCTGCACTATTGCACTCCAGCCTGGGCAACAAAAGCAAAACTCCATCTGAAAAAAAAAAAAAAGTGTAAGCAAATCTTTACTTTTCTTTAAAAACACACACACAACATGCACACACAAACAAAACACACACACACACACACACACACACGCACGCACACAGTAGCATGGCCTCTGTTCTTCTTACCAGTTGGTGAGACAGAATGCCTCCCATTATAGGCTTTCAGCCCTGGTTCTGCCATTATCTCTAAAATCGTAACCAGTCTAGGACTCCCTCTGAGTTGAAAAAGGCCTAGGTACCCCAAAGGCTCAACTGAACCCCTGCTCCTGAATTGCTAAACGCCCACAGGATTAACTTATGAAAGAATTAACAAGAAGATCCTTTTTGAGAGAAACCTGGACATTCCTTTCTTTCTGTCTAGAAATTAGTTACATTAAGACATCAAGAAAGAAAGAAACTCTATAGCTTTGACAGTCAGTACCAACCAGAACTTCAAGAACCTTTTTATAGAATGGAATCCCTCTTTCTAGGGGTTTGCTAAAATGCATTTTTCTGCTCTGGGCCACCAAAATACTAATTCTGTATAGACATACTTATGACAATTTGACATGATGCCTTGTCACTGTGAGCACCTGCATGTGATTTTGTGGAGAAAAATACGAATTTGCTAAGCTTTTATCTTTAAAATCACTTTCAGAGGTAGCAAATTCTCATTGCCTGGCAGGTGTCAATTTGGTTTGTCCATGTAACAGATAGAAAGGAAAACTGAAAAGTGCTTTGAAAGCCTAGACCAATCTAGATTAGAATGGAAGAACAGCATTTGATAGACAGCTTAAGAGATCAAGAAAGATGAGGTGTTCAACCTAACATGAACTGGGTTTATAGAGTTTTGGAGGATAGAGAAGAGAAATTTCCCAACAGCTTGTATGCCTGAATAAAGAATCAGAGAGATATGGGGAAAGAGGCTTTAAAGTTATTTTCTCTGTGATATGAATGTAAACCCTTTTTGACACTGGTGTGAGTCATTGCAGAAGAGATTTAAATTGCTTTTTAATTTTGTTGGATTTCAGATTTGTGCCTCTTTGCTTGCAGCAGCATGTTGAAATTGGCTAAAAGACTGCCTGGCCTTGGGTAAATTATAGCAAACTATTAACTGGGAAAACTCTTCCACTAATCCAAAACACTAAACAGTAGAGAAGGTGCCATCCTACAGGTAATGGCTGTGATTTCACTTCTAATGAGAAGCAACTTACCAAACAGGAGTTTCACCAGTTGTGGATTTTGGGGCCAGGTACAATGGTGGAAAGGTCTTAAACAACTGTAACAGACAACACAGAGGTGTTATCCTGACAGAAGAAAACAAAACAGAGTGCTTCAACCCAGCTTCATCTGCCAATGAGTGTTGCATTGAAGCTGAAGAATTACATTTGAAGGAGAAGGCCAATGGATGCAACACTAAAAGTCTGGGCAGATTTCTGGGAAGTGAGCAGGTTCTGTTTTGGTACAGTAAGTTCCACTCCTTAATTGTATTTAATTAATCTTAAGCCTCTCCTGCTGTCCTGTTGGCATTTTCAAACTAACAGATAGTTTAAAAGTTTATGGAAAACAAATGTTCTGAAAAAAATACATGGATTTCAAAATTTTTACACCAAAATATACTTGTACTATTTTTTTTATAACATGCTTCAACAGCATCTAGTTAGGATAAGACATGAGTTTCAAAAGAGCCCCAATCAGAACAAGATGAACTCTGCTAAAATTAAAGCAAGAATGAACATCAATCTATGGTGAAACTTGGGTGGAAGAGTGATGAAATAAATAATGGTTTATGAAAGTGTATGGGGAAAATGTCCCAAATAAATCAGAAGTTTACAAGTGAATAACTCATTTCAAGAAGGAACGAGATAATGTTGAAGATGAAGTTCACAGTGGCATACCATCCACATATACTTACCAGGAAAAAATTCATCTTGTTTGTGTTCTGACTGAAAAGGACCAACAATTAGCAGCAGAAACAATAGCCGAACACCATAGGCATCTTAATTTGTTCAGCTTACACAATTCTGACTTAAAAATTAGGGTAGAGAAAACTTTCCACTTCGTGAGTGCCAAAAATGTTGTTCCCATTTGTGCTATAGACAAGAGCAGAGTTTTCAATGGAAATTTTAAACAAGTAGGATCAAGATCCTGAAGCATTTCTTTGAAGAATTGTAACAGGAGATAAACATGGCTTTACCGTTATGATCCTTAAGACATAGTACAATCAAAGCAATGGCTACCAAGAGGTGGAAGAGGTCCAGTCAAAGGAAAAGTGGATTAATCAAGAACAAAGGTTATGGCAGTTTTGGGGGATGCGCAAGGCATTTTGTGTGTTGACCTTCCAGGAGCAAGGTGGAGGGTGGGCACAAAACATTAACATCTGCTTATTATGAGTGTGTTTTAAGAAATTTAGCCAAAGCTTTAGAAGAAAAACACCTGGGAAAGCTTCACCAGCGAGTCTGACTCCTCCATGAGCTCTTGCTCATTCCTTTCATCAAACAAGGACAATTTTGTGAAAGTTTTGATGGGAAATCATTAGGCTTTCACCTCACAGTCTTGATTTAAATTCTTCTAACTTCTTTTTGTTTCCTAATACTGAAAAAATCTTCAAAGGGCACCATTTTTCTTCAGTTACTAATGTAAAATAAATAAATAAATAAATAAATAAAAAGAGGGCATTGACATGGCTACATTCCTAACTCTCATTTCTTTAGGGATGGACTAAGTCACTGGTATCATAGCTTTCAGAAGTGTCTTGAACTTGATGGGGCTTATGTTGAGAAATAAAGTTTGCAATTTTTGTCTTTTAATTCCATTTTTCCATGAATTTTTTGAATTCCTCTCCTATTTGGGTTTGTCCTTGTAAGAAGTAGTGGGCCATTTCCCCTCATCTTTCTTACTGCTGAACATCTCAGGTCACAAGTGACTTGTCAAGTGCCTCTCTTCCATGGCCCTGAGGTTTACATTCTGTAACTCCCCAGTAAGTGATGTTTGTATTTTCCCGTCCTTAACCCCTGACTCACCTCTGTGCTTGCCCATTTTCCCCATCACACGACCCTGCCTAAAAGAAATCTGTGAGTTTCCCTACAAGGCAACTAATGAAGTCCTAACCCCAAATGAAGAGTAGGTTATTTCCTTCTTCTAAACAAGTTATATAAAATGTTTTTCTAAGCTTCACCTGTAGGATATACTTCTATTTTTTTGTTTTTGTTTTATTTTCTAGAAGATATATTTTTCTGCTAAGAATCCTAGTTGGAATCATCAGAGGTCACTACTACTATGAAGAGCGTTTTGACAAAAGACCCTTCCTCAAGGACCTCTGCACTTTCTGACAGAGTTAAAGTTTAAAAAAAAATATTTCTCTAAAAAGGGAGAAAATCAAATGAAAGTCATTCCAAAAGAGCACCATATGGCCCACAAGATGTGTGGGTATGGAAGACTCATGCGATGCGGGAAACACACAGATTCTGGAAATCAAAAATGAACCCCCGCCCACCCCCCACAAAGTAGGTCATCCCTCATAGCCAAATCCTGAGACCAAATTTCTCATCGCATACTGCTAATTTAGTTTACCTCTGTTGGCATAAGTGTGTTCATTTAAAAGTGAATTTCATTCTCACCTCAGCATGGCTCATATTTGTGGTATAACTAAATGGCTTTATCTTGAGGGTGATGTTGTGCAGCATATGTTACTAAAGTATAGCATCATCTTCTGATTTGAAAAAAAGAAATGTACATTTGAACTCACTTTGGAAGCATATGTACACAAAATTGCTCTCCTTTATAATAGCTAGCTAGCATTGTCATAAAAATTGAAAATAGGTTCAGAAGTAAAAAAGAACTCTCATGGCTTCCTTCAGGACAGGGTTTCTCAACCTTAGTACTATTGACATTTGGAGCTAGATAATTTTTTAATAGATTTCACTTTTTAGAGCAATTTAAAATTTGAGCATAAGGTACAGAAGGGCTCCATCTACCGTTGCACCCAATAATTTCAATAATTTTTTTGTAGGAAGCTGTCTTGTGCATTTTAAGATGTTTAGCAGCATCCCTGGCCTCTTCCACTAGATGCCAATAGCATCTTGCAGTTGTGAGGACCAAAAGTATCACCAGACATTATCAAATGCCTCCTGGTTAAAATCACCCCTAGTTAAACATTATTCTTTCAGAGTTGGGCCTTACCCCAACAGGAAAGATAGAAGGTAGATTTTGTCTTCGAGTTTATTAAGGAACACTATTTTTTAACTCTACTCAATAAAATAGTACAACATGGCTAGATGTTTTATGAGTATTTTATTTTTTTTTTTATTTTATTTTTTTGAGACGGAGTTTCGCTCTTGTTACCCAGGCTGGAGTGTAATGGCGCGATCTCGGCTCACCGCAACCTCCGCCTCCTGGGTTCCGGCAATTCTCCTGCCTCAGCCTCCTGAGTAGCTGGGATTACAGGCACGCGCCACCATGCTCAGCTAATTTTTTGTATTTTTAGTAGAGACGGGGTTTCACCATGTTGACCAGGATGGTCTTGATCTCTCGACCTTGTGATCCACCCGCCTCGGCCTCCCAAAGTGCTGGGATTACAGGCTTGAGCCACCGCGCCCGGCTGAGTATTTTATTTCTTTAGATAAAGGCACTACAAATTCATTATAAGCATTTGAGAAAGATGAAACAGTTGGAAGTGGGGTAGAAAAGATGTGGGGAGGAGGCCAGGAACGCTCCATAAGAAAGATGCACACACTGGTAACGCAGTGTCTGTCTCCAGCCCTGCATGTTCGCAAGCTCAATATAGGTCAAGAATTGTTAGCTAATTGATCAGACTCAGAGTTTCAATTCACAGGAAAAAAAAAAAACCTCATGAGACATTATTAAATGGAACAACTGTTGATAATTTGTAAATTTGCAATAGGAAACATCACAGTAAAAAGTATCGAAATCCATATGAGCTTTATTTGTACAATTTCCTCCAGTAAGTGAAGCTGCATGGAAATAAATTGTCAGAGGATGTGCTATAAGTATGAAATCAAAACAGGGCAAGTAGGACTTGTGGTCTGATAGTTTAAAGGGTATCAGGGTTTACTCAGCCTGGTACTCTCATCTCCACAGTGAGGCCCTTTTCCCTGCAGCTCTGGGGAAAGTCACATCTGAATTAGTGCTTCCACAAGTTAATGGGCTAAAAAAAAGTCCAGGAAACTTGTTAAAATTCAAATTTGTGGGCTCCATTCCCAGAGATTCTGATTTACTAGGATGGAGGCAGGACCAGTAATCAACATTTGTAACAGACATTCCAGGTGCTTGTGAAACACAGACCTGTGGTCTCCTTTGTATCTGCCTTTCCTCCTTTGCTTCTGTAAGGCTCTGCTCACTCTGGTCAACACAGCCTTTCTCTTGACATGTTAACACCTTCAGAGGTTGCAGTAAAGCCTGCCAGCCTGAAATACTCTCTGTCTCTGTAAGGTAATCCTGAAAATATAGCTATTGATTTCCACTCTATCAAAATGTCAGCATATCTCCCTTATTTCCTTACTGGGAATGAAGGAAGGCAGCAGGTAGAGACACAAAAATGTCAATCCCACACGACACCTACAAGTAGTGCAAAGATGTTTTTCTTAAATTATTGCTGAAGGTAACAAACTTGAGGAAAGGTTGTGCCTCTCTTTTAAGCAGTCTGTGACTTTTGGTTGTTGATTTTAGGTTACTGATTTTAGTGAAATTACCAAACCAAGGAACAGAATATTACCTTCTGAGTAATAGGCACCATGACTTGTCTCCAAGTCCCCCAGTTACCACACTGAATGTCCTGTTCTTCATATTATAAGCCCATCTGCCCATTCATTCTGTAAACATTTACTGAGTATTATTGGGATAGTTGTGATTTTTGAGGTTTTGAATGTAAACTCTCCACTCTAGGGTGCTTAGTTATAGGACTAGGACTAGAGAGGGAGTAGAAAAATAAATAAAGGATGCTCCGGGTGCAAAAAAAGGGAAAGAACCTAACTCTAATAGGGTAAGTGTCGTCTGGGAGTGGAGGAGAGGCAGCAAGGTTTCTCAGAGTAGGCTACACCTCTGCTGCACAGAGATGGTGAGGAGGAGCCGATCACACAGAGCAAGGAAGAGATGGCATTCAAAAACAATGAAATGTGAAGAACAAAGGTAGAGTACTGTGAGAGAGACCGGTGCTTCCTGAGTTCTCTTGGTGACTTGTTTGGCTGATGTAAGGGGTGCATATGGAGATGTATCATATCAGGAGGTTAAGTGGGAGACACTCGTTGAAGGCCCTTGTACAAGATGCTGAGGACTTTTGACTTGACAAATTAATGTAGAGACAAGTTCTTAGTTATTTTTAGCAAATGAAATGACATGAGTGGGTTTATGTTTAAGAGAGATCTCCCTGTAACAAAGTGGAGATTTCCTAGAGTCAGAGACTTAAGGAGAGGCTGAAAGTTTGGCTTGAGAAAAGAATGAATAAGAATAAGGAACAGGGTTGTCTTGTCAAACACAAAACATAAATGTTTTAAAACATTCATCCTCTGAGTAATCCATTTGCTTTAAGAACATTTTCTGGCAGTGCTCAGAGTCTATTGTATGGCAAAGAAAGATGATGATTGAATCCACTCACCATTGTCATGTATGATTTTTAGAGCATGGAAGCAACAATTTCTAGGTTTGAAGAAGAGGTATGGTAGAAGAAAATAATGAAGAAGCAGGAAGGAGAAGCATCAAATAATATATGCTTTTAATACATTTGAAGAGCATATTTGTAGTGGTGATTAGGAAGTGAAAAAAAGCTAGGGAGATGGACTGTGATAGGGTGAAATATTAAAGATTAACGTATAAGTGGCAGTGAGGGGTTGGGGGAAGTGGGGATGGTTAATGAACACAAAAAATACAAATAATGAATAAGACTTACTATTTGATAGCACAACAGAGTGACTATAGTAAATATTAATGTAATAACATATTTTAAAATAGGCTAAAGAATGCAATTCGATTGTTTGTAACCCAAAGGATAAATGCTTGAGGGAATAGATACCCCGTTCTTCATGGTGTGCTTATTTCACATTGTATGCCTGTATCAAAACATCTCATATACCCCATAAATACATACACTTACTATGTACACATGAAACATTTAAATAATTTAAAATATACATATATACGTATATGTGTATATATATATATATATATATATATATATATGGCAGAACTATCCTAGGCGATGAGTCAACACTGCATACAACTATTACAGGAAATCCCTGCAATAGATGGCCTATCAAATATGTTTGTAATCAACCACTCCTGCCCTTTCTCCTACTCCTGAAGCTACAGTGGACAGGGTGACAGACCCTGTGTCCATGTTTATGATACTGTGTGGCAGTGTTGACCAATTGGACCAATCAGTTTCTTACTTGAGGAATCTGACATGAGAATATCAGCCATTCTGTTTTGCTTGAACTCTGGTGCTGTGGAGTATTATCATCTTTAACATGTGCCTGTTCATCAGAAGAAAAAAAAAATGAGAGAGAAAGAAAGAGAGAAAGCAGGCAGAGAGAAACAGAAATGAGACCCTTTATGTCCAGTAGGGAGAACTCTATTTTTCCCAATGACTTTTCGGTTCTCAGTTCATTTCCTTGGATGTTCTGCCTGTAATTTGTTTACCTGAGCTGGACATCTGTGATATAATTCTTTAGGAAAGAAAGCTCACCCACATTCATAAATTACACACTTCAAATTTAAGTAACATTATTCGCTTATCAGCTTTGCTACAGTGTTACGATTAAATAATAGCTTCTATGTGGAGATAGAAAAAAGTATTATCATATTCATTTGGAAAGGAATATATATATATGTATGTATATGTATATGTATATATATATATATATATATATATATATATATATATATATATAGCTACCACCTTTTTGAAGGGAAATTTGGCAACAGCCAAATTTATAAGAAATGTAAGAATTTCCTATGTACATTCCTTTTGACATAAACCTTTCATGTAACATAGTCCCAATAGTAAACAATCTTCTCTATGCATAATTCTATTCATTGCAATATTCTTTGTAATATCAAAAAACTAGAAACATGGTATATATCCACAAATAGAGACTGGCTAGTTACTTACATTATGATACATACACACAATGTAATACCTATACTACACCATCCTCAAATGCAATGAAATATGTCTATATTGGCTAATATGTAAATATTTCTAATACATATAACTGAATAAAAAAGCAAGGCACCAAAGAGTGTGCATACTGTAGTTCCATTTGTGTACATTTTATAAGTATATACTTATATATGCAGATATATCCGTAATATTTTCTGGACACACAACAGATTGGTTGCAGTGATTAATTTGGGGTGAACAACTTGAGTGCACTGCCAAATAGAGGAGAAAGACAGCTTTTTTCTTCTCAACTTTTCTTTAAATTGAGTGGGTACATATGCAAGGCTGTACTGTGTCTGCTGAGGTTTGGGGTATAATTGAACCCATTTCCCAGGGAGTGAGCACAGCACCCAATAGTAGTTTCTCAATGCTTGCCCTCCCCTCCGTCTCACCACCTTCTTGTGGTCCCCAGTGTTGTTTATTCCCATCTTCATGTCTGTGTGCGCCCAATGTTTCACTCCCACTTATAAGTGAGAACATACAGTATTTGGTGTTTTGTTTCTGCGTAGTTCATTTAGGATAATGGCCTTCAGCTGCATTCATGTTGCTGCAAAGGACATAATTTCATTCTTTTTATGGCTGTATAGCATTCCTTGGTATATACATACCACATTTTCTTTTTCCAGTCTACCATCTATGGGCACCTAGGTTTATTCCATGTCTTTGCTATTGTGAATAGTTCAGCAATAAACATACAGGTGCATGTGCCTTTTTAGCAAAGCAATTTATTTTCTTTGGATATATACCCAGTAGTGAGATTGCTGGGTCAAATGGTAGTTCTATGTTTAGTTCTTTGAGAAATCTCCAAACTACTTTCCACAGTGGCAGAACTAATTTACATTCCCACCAACAGTGTATGAGTGTTCTGAGAAAAGAAACTTTTTTCTTTTATGCCTCCTTTATATGCTATTCATCTTTTTTAGTATGTCCATATGTTATGTTGGTTTAAAGAATAAAATAAACTTGCTTTCAGTAGCAGTTCTAATATGGGTCATTTATAGCAAGGCTACTCAAAGTACTAGTCCATGACAAACTCATGTGTATATGTCAGAATGTAAGTCAACACATTGTTTTCTTCAGCAAATAGTCTTCCTATTGAAAAATAATGACAGCTGAACTAAACAGTGTGCTTAGTGATATAGCTGATTTCCATTCTAGGGCAATCTCCTCATCCCTCACTGGCCAGCATCAAACAGTCCTCATGTGGTTTTCATACCACCCTTTAAATAACAGTGATTTTATACTTCAATATGATTTTAGGACAATTTCTCACTTCTCCCAAGTGTACTTGTACATTAAGACTCATTCTTTGCTTTGGAGGATAATATATTTCAAAAATATGGTAAAGCTATTTTCTTGAGCAGAGTTCTTTTCTTAATCCCCCAGTCCACGTAGGCACTCAGGGGGCCAGGCTGACAGTGGCTCTGTCATCCTTAACAAGTGGCTTTAAGAGCATGGAATATTATGCAGCCCTAAAAAATGATGAGTTCATGTCCTTTGTAGGGACATGGATGAACCTGGAAACCATCATTCTCAGCAAACTGATACAGGAACAGAGAATCAAGCACTGAATGTTCTCACTCATAGGCAGGTGTTGAACAATGAGAACACATGAACACAGGGAGGGGAGCATCACACACTGAGGTCTGTAGGCGGGGGTACTAGGGGAAGGACAGTAGGGCGTAGGGAGCTGGGGAGGGATAACATGGGGAGAAATGCCAGATATAGGTGATGGGGATGGAGGCAGCAAACCACATTGCCATGTATGTACCTATGCAACAATCCTGCATGTTCTTTACATGTACCCTAGAACGTAAAATGAAATTATATATATATATAATAAAATAAAATATCTTAAAAAAAAAAAACAAAGAGCAGCTCTGTTGTCAACAGTGGTAAGAACTAGGATACAGTCTCACCTAAATGTAAGGCTCCTGGGATGGTCAGTCCCTTGCTGGACAGCTCCTTCCTAGAAACAATTTAACACTGTGGAAGGGAAATCATCCTTCGGGTAGCTCTGTCACAGCATTTAGCATTTCCAGTAATGAAATGCAAAACCATAGAAGTCAGATGCACTATTCCCAAATAACCATTTATATATAATAGACGTTTTAATTCTGATCATTAACTTTAAATATACCTTTTTTGTATACATGGGTGAAATACTTTCCTTAACAAACTATGAATGGCAATCAATATAACATTTATAAAGTATATTTAACTTGAGAAAACAAGGCAACATAGTAACTAACTGATGACATAATGTGATACAATAACCTAATCTATTCTGTGGTCTACATATTTTTTTTTTTACCTCCCCAGCCTACTGTGAACAGCTCACCCACCCTAGCCAAACAACCCTGAACATTTTGTTGAAATTCCATAACCCAAACTTTTGCCCATTGCCCCTAAATATCTGGGCCAATTAGGGAGACAAAGACTAGTTAGGGGTGGTAAGGGTGGCCACTTTGGCCATGTGCACGTGGAGAATAAAAGTCAGTTGGTAAAGAAAAGATAATAAAGGTCACCCACAGAGAGAAGCCGAAATGAGTAACCACGTGGACCAGAAGCAAGATTTACTGATAAAGTGGTGTCTGCCTCCTGAAGGCTTTTCTGCTCTTGGTTCTGGTTCCCCAAGGTTTCCTTGTGTTCCTTATATACTGATGACTAATTAACTCTTTATTTTTCATTTACTAAGTTCATTTGAGTACGTTTCTGTTATTCACAAATAGCCTTAAGACAACTGTTTATCATTCATTCCTTCCAAATTTCTTGCTCATACAAATCAGGTGGTGAAGAAAAATCTTGTTTAAGCCCATAGAATTCAGATGTCTACAACTTTTTAAAGTTAGACTTCTAAATCTATTTTGTGAGCAATTAATACAGAGAGGGTCCGCTCCCATCTTTTGCTCATGCAGATTTATCTCTTTCAAGAATATGTACGTGGCATAGAATATTTGGCAATTCCGCTTTTAAAAATATATTTTTTGCTTTCTTATGCTTTCACTTCACATAGTACTCATAGTCTCGGTTTGCTCTTGCACCTCAACTTTGTATGAGACATGCTAGACTCTAAAATGTGTGAACTTATCTGACCTACACTTTTTTCATCCTGTCACACTCCCTGATTGTAGATTCACAATAAAGAGTCCTCCAAGTTTTTGTTTGAATGACAACCAAACTCAAATTGTTGATTTTGACCCTGCAGTTGTAACACTAAACATGTTTCTTTCTTAGCCCACATTTATAAGAAAATAAAATTGTTTGAAGAGCGGCAACTTTAGTCATTGTGAAGAAAAAATTCTTTTATACCAAAATACAGAGAATATTTTTCATTTACTTACTTGCCTCACCATATGTGTAATTTTCTTCAAAGTGGATTTATCAGAATACATGTATACTAATTCCAAAGATGTATCCAGTTATCATAAAGAACATCAGTCTCATGACTTTGTAATATAGACAAACTCCTCGATGTGGTCTAACTCTGTGTCCCCGCCCAAATATCACCTTGAATTGTAATAATCCCCACGAGTCTAGGGAGGGACCCAGTGGGAGGTGATTTAATCATGTGGGTGTGTCTTTCCCATGCTGTTCTCATGCAGTGAATAAGTCTCATGAGATCTGATGGTTTCTTAAAAGGGAGTTCCTCTGCACATGTCCTCTTGTCTGCCACCACATAAGATGTGCCTTTGCGCTTCCTTCATTTTCTTCCATGATTGTGAAGCCTTCCCAGCCATGTGGAACCATGAATTCATAAATCTCTTTCCTTTATAAAGACATACCTGAGACATACCCAGTCTCAGGTATGTCTTTATTAGTGGCACAAGAACAGACTAATACACTCCCTCTGTAAAAAAATATTTTCCCCTGATTTCACTCAGCAAAGCTCTTTGCTCCTTTCCTACTCTGAATTTCCAACCAGCCCTCCTTCTGGCATGAGGGACTCTAAGAAGGGAGTTGTGAGCTGTGGGGCCAGGCGGAGCTCAGATTCTCAGGCAAGGTACCATTCCTTAGGAACATTTCCTCAGGTAAATCTGAGGAAAGGGCACCATCAGGGCATTTGATCCACCTTTCTGCTTGTTCTTAACCTGAGATTAAGGCATTAATGTGTGAGTTTGGGAATGAGACTCATCAGAAAAGGATTTTTAAATCAGCACTGTAACAAGATTTACTCTCTTCATATTATCTCTCTCAGATTTTTCCTTTTCTCCCCATTCATAAAAAATATGGTGTTTAAATGGTTTTTCAAAGAGAACTAGAGTGTTTGTTAAAAACTGAAGAAAATCAAAGGCTTCTGGATGAGACAAGATCCAGGAGAAATCAGTCCTATTTCAGCAAAAGCTCTTTTATTTTCACAATGCAGTAATGTCTTGGTTGCTCAGTGCTCTCACACTAGGTGACTTGTTTGTTTGTTTGTTTGTTTTAATGACATGAAATACCAGCCAGAGAGGATAGGATCCTTATTTTCTCAATGGGCCTTTATATGAATCAATAAAATCTAGCCCATTTCTATGGTTTCCATCTTGTTCCCATCTCTTGTTTTTCTCCCTCTATTTCTGTCTGTTGTCTTTCTCTCCCTCGCTTGAGTTACTTGAAAACAATTAGTGCAATTATCTTTATTCAGTCCCTATGACACTCCCTCTCTCTTATACCTGCAGACCTGCCACCATATCGTGACAGTAATATGAATATCAAATTCAATTATTCTAATGAAGGCTTTAATTGAAGGCTGTCATTTGCTCTTGATCTCATTCTAAGTGATACCAATTCTTTATTTCTAACTTTCTGTGTCCCCCAAAGGTGGTCTCCTCAGATCTTAGTCCTTTATACATTATTGCTCTGTATAATGGCCTGTTTTAAGAATTTCATATTTTGATAGTAAATATTTTATTGACAACTTAAATGTGGTGGTAGTGTGCTTAATAATTAATTGCTTTCTATTTTATATACATATACCAAAAAAGCCCAAAATACTAATTTTTTTAGATACATTATCACTCTGTCACCCAAGCTCAAGTACAGTGGCATGATCATAGCTCACTGCAGCCTCTAACATCTGGGTTCAAGCAATCTTCTTGCCTCAGCCTCCCAAGAAGCAGGGACTACAGGTGTTTTGCCACTATGCTGGGGTAATTTTTTTTTTTTTTTTTTTTTTTTGGCAGAGATGGTTTTTTGTTGTTCAGGCTAGCATCAAACTCCTGGCTTCAAGCAGACCTCCCACCTCAGCCTCCCAGAGTGCTGGGATTATAGGCATGAGCCAACATGCCCAGCACTAACCATTTTAATTGGGTATATTTAGAGGATTTTAGGGGTATGTCAAGACAGATTGGTGTTTGGAGTTCAGTCTCCCAGAATTTTGCTAAATAGTAAAGTCCTTTTCACAATCCTATTACTCTTCTACCTCTTCTATTAACTTCTGGCCTTTTCTTCTTGTTTTAACTTCTGTGGGTCTCAGTTTCTTCATCTGGGAAATCAAGGATATTTGACTATGTCACATCTAACTCCAAAACTCTTGTTACCTTATTAGCAAATCAGTGTTTTCTCCTTGTTACAAACATCTTTAGGAATCCCCCACAGATAAATAATCAAGAATAGGTGCAAATATTTTGATTAATTATTAATTAATTTCTCTAAGCACCAGTTTTCACATGGATAGAATGAGATGTTGTTCAGAGCCAGTTAGGACCTATGATCCCACTATACATATGGTAGATTCTTGCTGCTATTTCAATTTAGGAATTATGTTTTGCTACAAATAAATTTGTGTGTTTTCTGTTGTCAGAAACCAAAAGCTCTAGAACCCCACTGTCTTTCCTGGCTCTAAGAAAGCTTAGAGCCAAATCCGTTGTTCAAATGTTGTAATATGTCTAATGCTATGACTGAGGAAAACATCTCTTTTCTTTCAGTTGGATTTTGTTCTCCATCATCCTCAAATGCCTTTCTTGAGGAGTTTTAATTTGTAGGTATGAGCAAAGTGCAAGACTTCAATTAACAGTACAGTCTTGAATTCCATGCCGATACATTTTCAGGTTCTTGGTTACATGTTAATTGAAGAACGTACAATTGTTCACCTTCCAGCCTATTGGCAGAAGCCATGAGTAAAGATTTATTCCCTCCGTAGGTATCTCTTTCCAAAGACTAAGGAGCTGTTCTGAAGTATTGGAGTATGAGAAAATGATCCCATAGAACCCATCTATAGGGAGCCAGAGTGGAAAAACTATCCAGAGACTGTAGCAGTTTATGCAAAACCACCTGCTCATGTGTGCTTAAATGAAACTGTTTTGCATAAGCAGATCCTTTAAGTTCACCTGGCCTGCAGAGTCACCATTATTTTTCTATCCTGGGGGATGTCCTCAATGCTGACAAATATGTTCTTGCACTAAGAGCTATAGCTACTTGGTTCCTTTCTTTCTCAATGTCCTTCTTTCTTGGCCCAATGATTAAGGTATTTTCTCCTCTAGTCAAAGCAGCTGTGTACAAGGTTAATAGTGGCCAACAGATATACAGTCTCTCAGCTTCCCAATAGAACTCTTCCCATAATCTAGTTCAGAAGAGCCTTTTTTGTTTCCATTTGTAGATTTGATCAGTTCCAGCACTACTCAGTCTTGAATGTTTAGGAAATTTCATTTAACTAAAGAAACTCCTGATGTCTTTCAAAATCACACAACAGATAATATTCACTAAGAATTGTAACCACTTCTCTTTTGGACTATCACTCACCTATATCCAGTATGAACTCAGCAGCTAAGGAGAACAAAACAAAAGTGATGGCAGTTTTTCAGAGGCAGCAAAGGAAATAGGTCAATTCTACTTTCATTCTATAAATCCAGTATCAGCTTGATATAAAAATCAGGCAAGAACACAACAACAACAACAACAAAATAAAACTACAGAACACTATTCCTGGTTAATAGAGATGAAAAAAATTTCAAAAAAATACTAGCAAGCAGTGCATCAAAAAGGTAATTCACCATAAGCAAGTAGCCTTTATTCCAGGGATGCAAGGATGGTTCGACATATACAAATCAGTAAATCTAATTCACCACATAACCAGAATTAAGAACAAAAATCATATGATCATCTTGATTGATGTACAAAAATCACTCAAAGGAATCCAACATCCCTTTACAAAAAAACCTTCATCCAATGAGGTATCAAAGGAACATACCCGAAAATAAGAAAAGTCATCTATGAAAAACACACATCCAACATTATACTGAATGGGAAAAAGTTGAAAGCATTTCCACAAGAACTAGAAAAAGAAAAGGATATCTGTTGTCACCACTCCTATTCAACATAGTACTGGAAGTCCTATCCAGAGTAGCCAGACAAGAGAAAGAAATAAAAGGCATCCAAATTGGAAAACAGGAAGTCAAACTGTCTTTGTTCACTGACAACATGGCCATAACCTAGAAAACCCTATAGACTCCTCTAGAAGTGTCCCAGAATTGATAAGTAACTTTAGTAAACTCTCAGAATAGAAAAACAATGTACAAAAATCAGTAGCATTTCTATATGTGAATAATGTTCAAACTGAGAACCAAATTAATAACTCAATCACATTTACAATAGCTACAGTAAGATACTTAGGAATACATTTAACTAGGGGGAGAAAGATCTCTACAAGAAGAACTATACACTGTTGGTAGGGATGTAAATTATTTGAACCATTGTAGAAAGCAGTTTGGGTATTTCTCAAATAACTTAAAATATAGCTACCATTTGACCCAGCAATCACATTACTGGATGTCTCCCCAAAGGAAAATAGTTTTATCAAAAAGACATCTACACTCACATGCTTATTAATAGTGCTCACATGGAGCACTATTCACAATAGCAAAGTCATGGAAGCAACCTAAGTGTCCACCAACAGTTGACTGAATAAAGAAAATGTGATACACACACACACACACACACACACACACACATATATAACAAGGAAATGTGATATATATATATATGCATATATATGCATATATAAAAGAAAAATATATATGTGCACATATATCTATATATATATATCACATTTTCTTATATATAATGTGTGTGTGTATATATGTGTGTGTATATATATATACGTATATGCCATGGAATATTATGCAACCATAAAAAAGAATGAAATCATGTTCTTTACAGCAACATGGAAGGAGCTGGAGAACATTGTCTTAGGTGAATTAACTCAGAAGCAGAAAATCAACAATTATATGTTCTCACTTAGAAGTGAGAGCTGAACAATATGTATATTTGGACATAAAAATGGGGAGAATATTTGATCAACATGAGGATTAGGGGAAAAATGGAGATAATAGACTATGAGGGCTCTAAAAGGGAGGAGCTCTGGTAAGATAAGGATGAAAATTGAAAAATTATCTATTAAGTACAGTGTTCAATATTCAGGTGATGGGCACTCTAGAACCCCAAATCCTTCTCTTTTGCATGTAATATCCATGTAACAAACAAGCACATGTATTCCTAAATTCTAAAATTAAAAAAAAAATGAAAAATCACATTACATCATATGAGGATCTCAAACCCCTAGAAAACATTTCATTATCCCAGTTTACTGTTCTTTTTCAGTTGGGAATCAGAAAAACACATTATTTAGCAATAATCTCAACAGTAAGAGTTAGGACAAAAAAGTTTTTAGTTGACTCCTAAGTTATATGCTACTTCTAAGCTACTTTCCCTAGCAAATAAAAAGCTCATTATTTTATGTGAATATATAAATGAAATCCACAACCTCTGATTTGAAACTAGTTTATGGAAAGTCGAAACTGAAAATGGGAAGGTGAACTACTTCATTATATCTTCAGTTTTATTTCAGACTCTCAGAAATGTTCCCCATAAGCAGATTTCGTACTGTCCCGATACTGAAGAGCGCCCCATCTTCTATACTCCAAAGGACTTTCCCAGCATTGGGAAATGCATTTGCTTTCTCGGGAATTTGCTCCACCCACCCAGCAAACCAACAAACTAATTGCACAAAGACCAGCATTCAGGAGTCCATCTTACCTGAATTTGCATCCTCACTCTGAGTTTGCCCTCCACACTGCTTTATTTGTCTTCATAGTACTTATCATTGCCTGACATGATTTTAGCTATTTGTAGATTACCTATCTTCCAAACAAGAATGCAAACTTCGGGAATGACTGGATTTTTGGCTGTTCTGTCCATAGCTCTAACCACAGCATTTAGAACAGTACAGAGTACATAGAATTCACTCAATAAATACTTTTTGAATAAATAAATTAACAAATAAATATTGGCAAATTCCACTAGTGAGCTGTTCTTCATTCTGCTTTGTTATACATATAGAAAGAAAAAGAATGCTAACTGAAGTGATTCACTTTTTATGGCATTCTGTATTAAGTGAATGCCAATGAACACTTAGAAGTTCTTTTTATTATTTACAATATCCTTTTTAAAAAAAAAGTATTTGATAGTGCATTTCTTTTTGTTTTGTTTTGTTTTTTGGGGTTTTTTTTTTTTTCCTAATTTTTTGTCTAGGAACCAACTGAAAAATCTAAGTTCTTAATTAAGTTCATCTGAATAAAATACTTTATTTCACTTACCTTTTTAGTAGAAACAGGAAATCTGTCACCAAACCAGAGACATTGAGCAAAGCTAGATTGTGATGTTAAACAAATTTTTTTTCCATAGGACACTAAATAGCATTTTTTATAAATTGCAAAATTCTACTAAAAATTGGTGAAGTAAGGCCAGGTGCGGTGGCTCATGCCTGTAATCACAGAACTTTGGGAGGCCGAGGCGAGCAGATCACTAGGTGGGGAGTTTGAGACCAGCCTGGCTAACATGATGAAACCCCGTCTCTACTAACTATACAAAATATTAGCCAGGCATGGTGGCATGCACCTGTAATACTAGCTACTAGGGAGGCTAAGGCAGGAGAATGCCCTGGACTCAGGAGGCAGAGGTTGCAGTGAGCCGAGACGGCACCACTGCCCTCCAGCCTGTGTGACAGAGTGAGACTCCATCAAAATAAATGAATAAATAAATAAATAGATAAATAAAATTGGCAAAGTAGAATAACTGGTTTTTATTTTTTTATTAATTTTGTTGTACATATAGAGTACAGTATAATGTTTCAATACATGTATACATAGTAAATGACCAGATCAGGATAATTCACTTGTCCATCACTTCATTTTTTATTATTTTGAGATGGAGTCTTGCTCTTTTCACTCAGGCTGGAATGTAGTGGCATGGTCTCTGCCCACTGCAACTTCTCCTCCCAGGTTCAAGCTATTCTCCTACCTCAACCTTCCAAGTAGCTGATGTGGGCCACCACACCCAGCTAATTTTTTGTATTTTTAGTAGACTGGGTTTCACTGTGTTAGCCAGAGTGGTCTCCATCTTCTGATCTCGTGATCCACCCACCTCAGCCTCCCAAACTGGTGGCATTACAGGCATGAGCTACCGCGCCTGGCCCTCCCTCACTTCAAACTTTATCATTTCTTTGTGTTGAGAACATTCAAAATCCTCTCTTCTAGTTATTTTGAAATATGCAATACAATATTGTTGACTACAATTACCTTACTGTGCAATTGAAAACCAGAACTTATTCCTTCTATCTGTAATTTTGTCCCTGTTTGCTGTTTTCCCCCCCAAGGCTTTGGTAGCCAATATTCTCCTCCATGCTTTTCTGAGATCAGCTTCTCTAAATTCTGCAAAGGAGTGAGATCTTGCTGTGTTTGTCTTCCTGTCCCTGGCTTATTCCACTTAACATGATGTCCTCTAGGTTCATCCATGCTGCCACAAATGACAAGATTTTATTTTTTTAAGGCTAAATATTATTTTATCCATTCATCTGTTGATTGACACTTAGGTTGATTCCATCTCTTGGCTATTAATGAACAGTGCTACAATAAACCTGGGAGTAAAGATATTTCTTTGACATACTGATTTCATTTCCTTTGGATATATACTCAGTTGTAGGAATGCTGGATCATACAGCGATTCTGCTTTTAATATTTTGAGGAACCTCTAAAGTGTTTTATCTAATGGCTATACTAATTTACATTTCCAGCAACAGTGTATGTGTTCCCATTTTTCCACATCAATGCCAGCATTTCTTTTTCATTTTTAAATAATAGTCATTCTGATAGGTATGAGATGGTAGCTCATTGTGGTTTTAAATTTCATTTCCCTGATTAGTGATGTTGAAAATTTTTTCATGTATCTATTGTCTATTTAAGTATTTTGCCCATTTTCAATTGGATTATTTGATTTTTTGCTATTAATTTGTTTGAGTTCCTTTTATATTCTGGATGTTAACCTTTTGTCAGATGCATAATTTGCAAATATGTTCTCCCATTCTATAGATTGCTTCTTTATGCTGTTGATCATTTCTTTTGCTGTGCAAAAGTTTTTAGTTTGTGAGTCTCATTTCAACAGGTATAATGAACATTCTTTCTGTAATTGATCTTTATTTGAAATACATTTTAATTTCATTTCATTTATTATGAATAGAATAATTGTATATTGTGATGAATAAATATTCCTAAATAATCTCTAAAACATAAATTAACATCTTATTTAATGACAAAGCAAAAAAATCTCTATAAACTACTCTCAGATAAAAAATACATATATTACCAGTATCTCAGAAATACCTGTTTCTTCCCTTTCCTTCCTCCCCACAGCAGGATCCACCATTCTGAATGTTATTATAATCACTTTCCTGATTTTTCTCTGAAGTGTTACTATCACATTATACATCCCTAACCAATGTTGTTGATTTTGCCTCTTTTTAAATTTTTAAAACTGGAATCATGCATTCTGTTAGCTCCTTTTCTCAATATTATACCACTAAGATTCATTAATCCTGTTGTGTGATATGCAATTGATTCTGTTATTTATACAATGAAAAATATACAGCATTCTACTGTTGATAGTTATTAAGATTATTTCTGAGGTTGGTTTATTACAGAGTGCTGCTATAAATATTCTTCAACAGGTATATTATATATAAGCATGCATTTCTCTAGAATTCATCTGAGACTAAAATTGCTGATCATGAATTTCTAGTAACATAATTAGCTCTTGAAACATTTGTTCAAAATGGTTTTACCAATTCACACTTCCACCAACAATGGACATATACTTCCATTTACATCGCACCAACCCCTAGGATTATGAGACTTCCTAAAGTTTGCCAATATACTAGTGCATAGTGGCACCTAATTTTGGAATTTGTTTATATTTATCTGATGACTAATAAGATTGAGACATTTATTGGGCATTTTAATTTCCTCTTTTGTGACTTCAGTCCACTTTTATTCTTTGTTTTTAACTGATTTTGAGTCAATAAATTCTAGGTATACTGATCGCCAATTATAGGTATTGCATATGTATTTTCTCTAGGTTGTCTTTCAATTGTGTCTTGATGATCAGATATTCTTAAATTTAATGAGGTTAAATTAATCAATCTTTTTTTTAAGGTTAGTGGAGTTTGTGTCTTATTTAAAAATTATTCCCAACTCTTAGATCATAAAGATCTCATCCAACATTATTTTGTACAATCTTTATAGTTTCAATTTTTATACATAGGTTTATGACATACTTACAGTTTATTTTTATGAATGATACAAAGTACTAAGTCCAATTTTTTCACCACTAAATATGCTAAGTGTGTGAGATGATACATGTTTTAACTAGCTTGATTTGGTCATTCCATAATATTTATACATTTCCAAACATCATGATAAATATATATAATAACAAAATTTTTAATACCCTTTGGATGATTTAGCTGCATAAGTTATGAAATGTTTTATTTCCATTACCATTCAATTTGAAATATCGTGTAATCCATTATGACTTCCTTTTGATCCATATGCTATTTAGATGATTATTTCTTAATTTTCAAATATATTGCTATTTCCTGGCTTTATTGTTGTTTTCCATTCCTAACATATTTTCCTTATGGTCAGAAAACATAGCCTGTAATACTTTAATTCTTTTTTTTTTTTTTTTTTTTTTTTTGAGACAGAGTTTCGCTCTTGTTACCCAGGCTGGAGTGCAATGGCGCGATCTCGGCTCACCACAACCTCCGCCTCCTGGGTTCAGGCAATTCTCCTGCCTCAGCCTCCTGAGTAGCTGGGATTACAGGCATGTGCCACCATGCCCAGCTAATTTTTTTGTATTTTTAGTAGAGACGGGGTTTCACCATGTTGACCAGGGTGGTCTCGATCTCTTGACCTCGTGATCCACCCGCCTCGGCCTCCCAAAGTGCTGGGATTACAGGCTTGAGCCACCGCGCCCAGCCCTTTAATTCTTTTTTTTTTTTTTTTTTTTTTTTTTTTTTTTTTTTTTGAGACGGAGTTTCGCTCTTGTTACCCAGGCTGGAGTGCAATGGCGCGATCTCGGCTCACCGCAACCTCCGCCTCCTGGGCTCAGGCAATTCTCCTGCCTCAGCCTCCTGAGTAGCTGGGATTACAGGCACGCGCCACCACGCCCAGCTAGTTTTTTGTATTTTTTAGTAGAGACGGGGTTTCACCATGTTGACCAGGATGGTCTTGATCTTTCAACCTCGTGATCCACCCGCCTCGGCCTCCCAAAGTGCTGGGATTACAGGCTTGAGCCACCGCGCCCGGCTTTAATTCTTTAAATATGTTGAGCCATGCTTTATGTCTAATGTATGACAATTTTTATGAATACCACTATGTACATGAAAAGACTGAATTATCCAGTTAGTTATATGAGTAAAAAAGACTTAAATAACAAATATAACCTGATGCTATATAATACTATAGAAGAAAAAAAACTGAGTTACCTAAACAATTGGACCTCTCCCTCCTTCTTCTTAAGCTGTATATACTCCTAGAGTCTTTAAAGCATTTGTTGGCAATGTGGAAAAGAAGGAGCCAATTGTGTCTGCACATAATTTTTTCGACTTGGTCAAAGGCTCACAGCTATGTTATGTCCGATTTTTTTCCCCATGAACCAACAGACAGCATATTTTTAGAATTTCAAATGTCAATTAAAAAACATCTGGGAAAGAAAAATTTGCTGTTAGTAACTCACACCAACTAATCTGTAATGAATTACGTAAATTTGATGCTGTTCCCCAGCATCAAAGGGTAATATAAAAGATAACCATTTTTTTAAACTTTGGCATTCATTTTTAGTTTCAAACTATTGCAAATAGAGCCAGTTTCACTTTTCACCTTACAGCCTAAGAATCTTTCACAGGAAAAATAATTTTATTTTGTATTAATAACATACTGATTACATAGTGATGTCAAAGCAACGGGAGTGCTGTGTTAATGAAAAGAAAATGGGACCCCCATCCTCAAGACTGAATTCTCAGTGAATTTACTATATGACTAGAAATGCATAAGACCAGTTCACACAACACTCATTGATACCCAGGCAGCATGAAAGGTAGTGATATAACAATTTTGAATCTTGTTCTGTGTTGCCCGAGTTTAGGTTGGACTCCCTGAAACCTGTGGTTCCTTTTTGTATTACATTTTGTATTAGTTTAATGAAAGGGCTTGAACAATATGTAGTGAAGCTGGTAATAATAATTGAGATAGTAATATTCTTACTCCTTCCCTTTGCAGCTGTGTGACTTTGAACAAGGGGCTTAACCTCTGTAGTTCTGTTTCTTCTTCTTTGAGATTGGAAAAATCATACCAACATTGCAAGGTTGCTGTTGAGAATGACATGTCAGTATTCTTGTATGTGACTATACAACATGTTTGGCACATTGTGTGCATACAATGCTTTGAACACTTTATATTTCTATGAGTATCAGATTAACATTAGCAGCTGGAGGAAGCCAAACCTGTAACACAAGGGAAGGACGCACTGATAATAGGAGACAAATGGATCAAGGCTTTTAAACATAGCCGAGTCTCTCCTATGGCTGCTTCCCAAAAGCAACAATTTCCATTTAAATCTTTGAAAATACAACAAGATGAAGTGCTTTTCAGATGACAGGGTCCACTCCAAGACACAAGTGGCTTTTACATAGAAAATAACTGGGTAATCAAAACAATATCTAAAGTCTCCTGTCAGACATTATCCTTTTCTACTGTGATTCATTTTACTTCAGGTACAGACATCTCGGTGTCATTGTATGGTCTGGTTCCTTTTAGATGTCCTTTCAGATGAAAAGGAACATGATTTTTCAGGCTTTCTCAGACAGGAAAAGCAAAATGCAACTAATTTATTTATGATTCTGTTTTGTTCAACTCAGTAAGTGTATTTTTTAAGCTTTGTTCCAGAAAAGTAAAAATATGGCTCTCTTTACCAGAAGGGTTTGAGAAGGGAGAACTTTCTGAATGCCATCAAATAATTTATTGTGTTACTTAGTATAAGTCATTTATGTTTTCTACCATAGAAAAATCGATAGTTATAGTTTCTTCCTTAGGCAAAAAGACACAGAAAAATTCAAAGTTAATATAGTAATAATAATAGCTGATATTTATTTATCACCACCTAGGAGTCGTCTGCTAATCCAAGCACTTCATATGTAATTAATAACATTTAATCTTTATAATAACCTTTTATGGAAGCTGCTAGAATTATCTCATTTTCAGATAAGGAAATGAAGGAACATAGAAGTTAAATAACTTGCTTAAAGTCGTGGGACTAGTAAGTAGTAGATTCAAACCCAAGCAGTCTATCCCAAATCCTTACAAGTATACATTGCTGCATTTCCAGTGAAATAACAAACATAGATTATCCCCAATAACAGACATTTAATGAATCAACCAAGATGTGAAAAAGATAATGTAGGAATTACCCTACCAAAGGTTTCCCTGTTTATTTTTTTAAGTAAAATGTGTTCCTCATGTCTAATGTAAAGGTAGGTATATGGTTGCCTTTCTCTTCTGACAAGAAAACCTGGTTCTTGGTACTCATCATGATGTAAACAGGCTAAACTCCTTACAATTGTGCTGCAATAGCTCCAGTGCAGTTTATCCTTTGAGTTCGAAGGCTACATTTCATATGCCGTCTCATAAGATTTTTCTAGAAGTCTTGGTTCAAAATGAATTGTCTACACTTCAACATTCCCCAGCTGCACAGAATAACCACAAAGCCAATTCCAGCTGTGCATCCTAACATTCTTGCAGCAGCCTCCCTCTCTCCTCAACACACATCTTGCTTTAAGGTTGTTTTCCTCAGCTAAGCACAAAGTGCAAACATTCGCAATAAGCCTGCCAACGCAGGAAAGAACTGAAATTGATACTACCTCACTTAGTTTCTCTTTCTATTCCATCTCACATTCTGCTGTCAGAGTAATCTCTCTTGAGTATCAGGCAGTTTTATTGATTTCCATTTTTCTACCACAGAAAATGAATGCATCACCTTCCTTCCAGCCCTCCTTTATCTGGTTTTTCCCTGACATTAAACTTTGCCTTCACTTCTATAACCAGGCTGGACTACTCCCTATCACAGTTTTAAGCCCCTTTTTCAGATGTTTTGCCTTACTTGCTTAAGTTTTCAAGAATTATTTCTGAAGTACCTACTATGTACCAGGTATAAAGCATGGCACTTGTCAAAAATGACTTCCTCTCTCAATCTGTTATTTCTCACCCATATTTCAAACGTCTGACTCAGTACATTTTCCCCATTAACATGGTGTAGTCTTTTCCAGCACTCATTATTCTTTATTAATTTAATTCTTTCTCCTTAATGAGGTAGAAGTTGCTTACAGTCTTTAGACCTCTGTATACTTTGCCTCACTGAGTAGATGCTAAGCTAGCCAAAAATAGTTAACTAGTAGAGGAACAACAATGAAATCCTAAATCTTACCAGAACCACAGTCCAGCTAAGGTCTCCAACCTTTGCTTAGGAAGTGAGGATGATTTGTTAGGAAACTGTTGAATAATTGTTGCCATCTGTGCAGATGTAAGTGAGGAACATGGAGTCACTTTTGGTCTTTAAAAACGTATGGTGTTGTGTGTCTGAGGACAGCGGGGGTGGGTGCACGCTGAGGAAAGGAATGTTCTTTTATCTTACACAACCTGGTCCAAATCCCTTGGTTTTCTACCTTATTATCCTCCTATTAGTACAAAACTTTTTTGATATATTGTGTTCCCATTTTTCTGCATTTTCTAACCACAATTTTGAGTGTTCTTTCTGTCAAAGCACAGAATTGATCCAGCTCTCTGACCCTTGCCTTATGCTTTGAGATTGTGCTTTCCTAGCACTGTACACATAGTGTTTTCTTCATTTATTCTGCAATACCACCGCCATTTCCAACAGATTATCATACTGTAAATACTTTGGTGCACTCATTTAATCAAAAGCCCACTTCGTTCATTTTACTTTGTAATTCAATTCTCAGTGCGTCTTTTTCAGCACAATTGTTATGAATTTTCAATTTATTTTTATATTTATTTTTATAGCTGCCACTTCTACAGTGTGGCAAGCTTTTTTCCTTAACTTTAAAAACATCATTTCTGAAAGAAAGCTGTTCTGAAATCTGGCTTTTTCAGCAAACTGAACACCCACACAATGAACACAGAATGATAGAAGTTAGATGTGGAAAAGATGCATAAGGTCATCTTGCCTATATTCTTAAGCAAATACAAATATGTATGTGCAATAATGTTGAGTTTATGTAACTTCCCATTTCAACCTTAGAAAATCTTGTTGACTCCCACCCCATTATATGTTCTCTTATCTATGGGTTTTGCTAGAACCTTATGAGCTTTGCTAATAGTTCACATTTTCTCTAAAGTCAATTTGTTTTGTATTGTAGAATGGGAGTCTGATTGATTCCAGATTAATTTTTGTCTTTTAAAGAATAATAATAACTTGCTTGTACCTACCTTTTTTCTTTCTTGTTTTTAGGAGTAGCATTCTCCTTGTCTATTGCTTTCTAACAAAGTAACTTAAAACCTTAATAATTAAAATAACCTCAGTCATGTGTTATTATTTCTCACTGTTTGGCAGGGAAATGGGGCTTTTCTAGGCAATTCTTGTCCAGAGTCACGTGAACAGCTGCACTCAGATGGTGGTGACTGCTGGAGTTATTTTAAAGCATTTTCACATACTCAGCTGTTGGATGCCACCTCAGCTATAGTTTCCAGCTAGAAAACCTATCGGTGGCATCTGTAGGTGCCCTGGGCTTTCCTCACAGCATAGCGACTGGATCCCAAAGGCAAGCATCCCAAAATAGAGGTGAGAGCAGTATCGCCCTGTATGACCCTAGCCTCCAAAGTTATACAACATCGATTTCACCCAGCAGTCACAAAGGACCACCCAGGTGTAGGCAGGGCAGGGAAAGAGGTCGAGGGTGAGGAATAGAAAAGTTGGGAAAATAGACCCTGCCTCTGGATGAGGGGAGTGGTAAGGTCATATTGGAAAGCATGGGATGAGAGATATTGTTACTGCCATCTTTGGAAAATACAGTCTTCCACAGTGCTAGGGGAAGAAGCAAAGGAGAAAGAACTTACAGAGTGCCTACATAAATTGTTTATAAGTAACGTATAAACTGGGAACAACAAACCGGCAAACTGCAGGAGAACTCTGGGGAGGCAAACTTCCCCATGCCTCATGTTCTGGTGCAGGGTGACCTCAGCTCTGTTACCATAAGCGTTATGCTCAAGGACATAAAACCACTTCGTAGTGTTATGATGTAACCAGACTTGTAGGCTCCTTGTAAGGCCTGCATTCCACCAGCTGCTCAGAGATAATAGGCTAAAGATAACCACCTGTTCTTGTTTTGTGGAACTCCCGAACTGCCACTGTTATCAATCTTTAGAATGAGACACCAGTTCCAGCTCACTGATTCATCCCACCATCATGTCACCCTCTCCCCAGCATCACTCAGCCCCACCCTATAGATCAAAGTGACTGTAACCATTCAATACTGTGAGTCATCAGAGCTTGGGGCCTTCACTGCCTCCACTACAAGTGATGGCCCCCTGGTCCCACTTTTGGCATTCTTAATCTGTCTTTTTCTCATTCCTTTGTTGTACCCATGGGTGATGTGGGAGCTGGTTCCCTATACCACTGTGGTTACATAATCAACTACTTATTATCTGCAGTGGATACAGAATTAAATATTTCAATTTAGATGCCAGTTTCAACCTCTTTTCACACCAAACCATACATAAGCGCCACTAATAGACTGAGCAAAATGCATAACTCTTCATTTTACTCATTTTGTCTTAATGCTTCATGATCATTCCCTTAATGTCAGATACAAACAATGAAAATGAAGAGGAAGAAAAAGACTTGCTAATTCATCATGTGTCTACAGTGGGCTTTAATCATTTCCTTCAACAAATCTGGGCTATTTTTCTGCTAACTCTGTGAACCTGAGTGTTGGTTGACTTCCCTGGACTTCAGTGTGGTTAAATTATCCCCAAGTTCTCTTTGAGCTCTTATGTTCTAGAATTCTGACTCTTATATTTGCAGGTCTAAAATTCTATTTCCATCTGCTAAATAAAGATCATTAACAGTACTACCAGATAATTATTCTAATGAATGTGCATATGTTTATTTTTCTATTTTGGACCCCATGGAAAACCATGAAATCAATTCCTATCACATGCTCCTTCATCACAAATAAGATAAAATAATTATGCTTCTGCTCGGAATTGAGTGTATCCAAATTATACGTATTATTTTTCCTCTCCCTTTTATCCTACAATAGTCCATCAAATCTCAGAAGTTTTCCCGCGAAAATAATAATACTGTTCAGACAATGTGTTCTCAATAGGCTTATTGGTAACTTCTTTCTTGATCAAACCTGAATATCTGGTAACATGAAGAAATGAAAAAATCTGGATTCTGTCAGAAGTGTGGAACTCACTTGGGAAACTGGGACATTTGGTTTTATAAATGAACATGAAACTCAAATCTCCAAAACAACCACTAAGGCTTTTGAAACCAAACCACCTCTGTCTGGGCAGAAGTGACAAACCAGTGGTCAACATTGGTCCCTAATATCATTCATTAACAATATTAATTATTTGGTTTGGTCACTCTGAATAAAATATTTTGTTAGTTATAAATAAAATCTCCTCTTTCTTTATCAATTTTTATTTTGAGAGTTTAATTCATACTTCCAGCGTCTCCTAAGAGCTTTTCTCTATTGTCTCAATCAAGCGATCTCTCCTATCTTGCTGTTATGAAGATGACTTTTCTCCACTTCCACAACTTTCTCTCTCCCATTTGTGACTTTGAAATCAATATGTTTTTTCCTGATCTTTGGTACAACAAATAGGCCTTTCTGACAAGTTTTTCTGGTCTTACTCCTATTTCTAAATCCAAATTACAAACTTAGGTCAAATCCTCTGGGAATGCCTCTGCTTTATAGGGATGGCTCTGCTTATAAGCACATGTACTGACACATAGTAGACACTGAGGAAAACTGTTCGTTTTCTCCATCTTAATTCATTGTTTATAGTAGTGCCAGCATTAGTCTTCACTATGTCTTCAGATTGACTTATGGGAGCCAAGCCAAGGACTGAGGAGCTCCTCAGCCCCAGGTCTCAGAAGCTGCTAGTCAAGACCAGTGCACTGCTGGAGTGCCACAGGAGCACACGAGAATTCAAGAATTCAGGCTTTCCTCCATTGAACCACCATGACTCATGCTCCTGAGGGAGCAAGCCAAAGGATTTGCTGGCATTTCTCTCCATTCCTTATGTGTCAGCACTCCTCATAAGCACACGATTTCTAACGGCAGCTTGAGACTTAGGGGACAAAAGTGAGCCGCTCTGAAAATGCCACTGTGCTCGTCACAACCTGTCATCCAAACTAGCATTTGGAAAGTGGTTGGACCTAAACCTTATCAGTGAATCTGTTTACTTAATGGCCTCATCAAGAAATATCTGGCCAAGGAGAGAAAGAGAAGAAATGTGGCTGCTCTAACTCTCATCAAGAAATATCTGGCCAAGGAGAGAAAGAGAAGAAATGTGGCTGCTCTAACTCCAGCAATATGCCACCTACTGTAGAGGAAGGCCACCCACCAGAGCAGCCTAACACTGCACAGCCTCCTTGCTGAAGAAGGCGACTTAGATGCCCTTTAGTACACTAAAGTCCTAAAGCTGCTTTTTCCTTTGCTGGAAAAAAAAAGTTATTAAGCAGCTGATTTGGGGAAACACAGACTTTCTTCTCTTCTTACCTATCCCTTGAAGCAAAACTGGTATTTTCAACAAACAGAAGAAAAGAGACTAAAAAAATCATAAAAATCAGCATTGTTCTTATGCTTCTCTTCTCTCATCCCCCAGAACCACCCTTTTTAAAAATAACCAATGAGACTACAATAGAGGTAACTGAATAAAAAATTTCTTCTCAAAATGATTTTGCCCCTGCACTCCAGCCTGGGTGACAGAGCAAGAGACTGACTATTTTTAAAACACGTGAAGAGAATATTCACAGTGTGTAAATATTCTGTCAAAAAGAAACATATGGTTTCCCTAAGATGCAGGGTTGAAATAAAAACAGATTAGATTAGAGGAAAGACAAATACACAGCCTAAGCTGATTCTAATTAAAATTAAAATTAACGGCATAGTGAAATAGATGAATAGGTCTGGCTGATAGGTCTCTTTACCTTACTATTAGGTGCCTAGTGGCAGAAAAAAAAATGAAAATAAAAAGGGATTTAGGATCCTTGAAAATTAGTTATATTTTTGGTAATTTTCTCTTCTGATATTAAAAAAAAAAACACTGCATGATCAATAACCTTGTCGTGTGTGTGCATGTGTGTATATGTGTATGGAGAGTGAGTAGAGGGTTAGAATTTTTAAGTAATTAAAGTTGAAATGAAATCCTAATGCGTCAGATGGGACCAGAATTTCAAAAAACAAATATGCTGTTGCAGGTGGGGAACTAGGCTCTTCGCATCATCTCCTTGGCAGCTTCTGTAGTGGAAGGATATGCTGTGCAGCCCACACTGTCTCACCTATGTTGGGAACTAAACAGATGTCTTGTTCCTCAAACTACATGTCTGAGCTTGAGGTAGCAGATGAGGGCTGGCTGCGCTAATGACCAAACACACACCACCTCACTCGCAGACTCACTCACACACAAACCTTTATGTTTGCAGGGGGCATGAAGATAGACACATACCAATAAATACACATATCACAAGTAGACATTATGACACTTCTTTTCTTAGTACTAAGAACACTTGGTGCAAACTTTAAGATCAAGTCGAGTGTAATGTTTACTTCTTAAATGTCAAAATTGCCAAAGCTTGTATTCTTGGATGGGGTGGTATATTTGTTTTTAAGCTTAAAACTAATAGATGTGTCAGTACTCTGTCTGACTATGGTAGATGGAAAGTTTCTTATATGAGGCAATTACACTGAAATAAGAATTCTGGTCCTTCAAATTCAAATTAGATTTGGCAAATAACTGTATGTTCTGGCTTACATCTACAAAATAATTTCACATAAGTTTTTAAGACCCAAGTGTCATTTTTCCTGATAGCACAATGTCAGCCTCTTCAGAGCATCTAATAGCTAAGGATTAGAGTCTCCAAAAGGAAGAAATACATAAAACCAAAACTAGACTGGTAGCTTGCCATCCGTATTCAGGGTCTTCCATCTTGCTTTCCAGCTCCAGCTCCTATTGTTCATTGTCTTTGGCTATAAATCTGCTTGTAATCCACAGACATTGTTGACTGACCATTGTGAGAACACCATTGTAAACATCAAAATCGTGTATCTCAGAGTTTCCAAAGCTGCCAGTCTTCGTATTGTCAGAGTAATCTGAGTTCTCTGAAGAGGTGTGAAGAATGGTGTGTTCTCCTACACTGTTTATCTTTCCCATCAGCTCAGATTTAGCTCCCTTGAAAATAGTTTCTCCCTAATGTGATTCATTTCTCTCCAATGAAAATGTTTTTCTCCTCAGAGCCAGAAAGTCACTGCAATCTCCATTTCAGCATAGGGCTTGCCCTCACCTATGCCTAACCAAAATAAAGCAACTCAACCGCCCCCACACCCCGCACACAAAAAAGATTGCAATCTTTTACCAAAAATAAAAAATATCTGAAGCAAAGAGATTTTCACTCTTTAACTCTTGTTCATGGAAAATAGCTGGAAGTTTTATAATTACAGGAGTTTTCTGCCAAGTTTCTACCCCAGTGCCCCATCAAGTTTCTTTACTTAATTAAAACCACTTCAAGGTACCATGTACTTCTCTTCAGCGGCCTCTAATAGCACACAATCTTGAATCAGGGCCTGACTTCTTCAATAGTGACAGTGGATTCTGAAATGATGGATCCTTCCACACTCCAGAAATCATGGTCCCTTGTTCTCATATAATTTTCCATGGTCTTAGAGTCTGGAAGAAAAAGGAGACACATATAAATGATGCCTTCAATTCCAAGGCAATCTGTAAGTAACTATAGTTATCTGAGGGAAGAAAAGCATAAAGACTTTGAGTTTTTAAGAAGAATTGTTGGAATAGTTGAGCTTTGTCTTGGCCCTTGAAGGATGAATCACATGTGGACAGGCAGCTATGAAAGGGAATGGCATTGCAAGCAGCCCGAAAGTAACCAAGTGAATCAAAAGCATGGAGGCGATGGGGTGAAGGGTTAGTTTGTGGAAGAGTGAATTAATAATTGTGAAAGAATGGTAGGACAAAACTGCAAAAATTAAAGGTGGTTAATTGGGGAAGTCAAATTATTGAGACACTTGAACAACTGGCTAAGACGTTTGAACTTTATTTAAGTGATCGGATGTTGAATTTTTGGAACAAAGGATTAATATGATCAGACTTGGGTTTTATGGAAAGTATAAAAGCTATGAGCTTAAGAAATAAGGGATAGACTTAAAGTAGAGAAAATGGGAGTGAAGAAATTAATAATCATTTATTCCAATATTGAAAGCAAGTGCAGATAGACACACAGTGTGTCTGCAATTGCCACAAGACACCCGATAATAATGACTACTAACAGGCCATGAATTCTCAGGAAACTTATATGCTTGCTTAGCTCCAATTTCTTTGCTTATTGGGAATAGAGAAAAGATTAATGTTGTGTTGTATGAATTACATACAGTTAAACAAACCCTGTCTAGAAACAAACTGTCTTGGTTTAAGGATTCTGTTTTCTCCAAATGGTTTTATTGTTTGTATAACAATCATGAATTGTGCTTGTATGATTCAGTATGGCCTTGTTTTTTAGATATTATTATCTTGAACCATATTGTGGCAGTCTGGAAATATCTTCACAACCATTATCCCTTGGAATCTAGAAATATGCCCATTAGCCATGAACTGTGACACCAACTGAAAACTTGCAAATGAAATGCATATTATTAGTCACAGGAACAATTAGGCTAATCATGGTGTAATCAGGCTATCAATCTTATATTGAGCTGCTCACGCTCCCTTATGGCTTCATGATACTGCTAAGTCAGAAAAAAGATACCATCATTAAAATAAAGAATCCTTTCTCTTAAAACCAAACCCTTGGAAGTGGGAATGCAGGAAGGTGAAAGTAGTTGATCTGTTGACAGAGAAAATTTTCCCTTTTTAATGCATTATCAGGGTTTTACATAACTTCAGAAGGTTTAATTCCAAAACCTCTGCATAACAATAAAGTCACTGATGATAGGCCGTAAAAGTTCCCTTATGATTAATTCAAGCAATTGCACACAGCAATTATATAGCAGAAGGGACCGAAAGTATTAAAAGTAGTTTCTTGATATTTTGCTGTTAATCCTCAGAGATTTATTGGTGATCTTCCAGCTTTATCATAATAAATGAATATTTTCTCCATATGGCTACAGTGTTGTATCACTAGTATCATTGTATACCATAAGCTTTATCTAATTAAAGAAAAACTTAAATGTATAGCAAGGGTCAACAAACTATAGCCCATGGACTAAATTTGTTCTGCTGCCTATTTGAGATCTACAAGCTATGAATAATTTTTACATCTTTAAATGGTTGAGAAAATAGCAAAAGAAGAATAATATGTTGGGAATACATGAAAATAATATGAAATTCAAATTTCCATTTCCATAAAGTATCATTGGAACATAATCATGCTCATTTATTTATGTAGCTACAACAGCAGAGCTGAGTAACTAGAACAGAGACCATATGACCCACAAAGGTGAAAATATTCCCTATCTGGCCTTTTACAGAAAAAGTTTGGTGAACCTTGATTTACTGCATTCTTGGAACATGAAATCAAGAGTCATTTTGGTTTTGTTTGTTTGTTTGTTTTGTTTAATTAATTAATTTATTTATTTATTTTGAGATGGAGTTTTGCTCTTGTTACGCAGGCTGGAGTGCAATGGTGCGATCTCTGCTCACCGCAACTTCCGGGTCTCGGGTTCAAGCAATTCTCCTGTCTCAGCCTCCTGAGTAGCTGGGATCACAGGCACGCGCCACCATGCCCAGCTAATTTTTGTATTTTAGTAGAGACGGGGTTTCACCATGTTGACCAGGATGGTCTCGATCTCTTGACCTCGTGATCCACCCGCCTTGGCCTTCCAAAGTGCTGGGATTACAAGCGTGAGCCACCGTGCCCGGCCCACTTTGTTTTTTTTAAAGCCAAAGAGTTTTTTTAAAATTATATTTATCTAACAGAGAGCAAAAGTTTCCTTTAACAAGGTTTTGGTTTGTAACAGTAATGCCAGAATTCTCACACGGGTACCTGCAAGTATGTGATTTGGAATTATGCGGAAAAATATGGGTGAGTAAGTAAAATAATACATGAAAGAACACAGTGTGGGCCTGAAATCCCTGCAAGGCTTGAGAAAATATACTGAGTTACAGAATGTGTGCCTGTTTGCGTTTCATTCTGGCAGGCGTGTAAAACTGAACTATTTATAGTGAGTCAGGCAATGGATAAATGCATGTTAGCTACAGAACTACCTTAGAAAATAACGGGAACTGTTCTTTGCAGGAGAAAGGGGCAGAGAAAAGGCTACCTTAAAGGAACCAGAATAGGAAAAATATCATAAGAAAAGAACGTAATACATATTTGAAACATGAGAGAGTATGGCTAATGCCTCAACCTGACGATGCCTTGCTTTAAACATGGCTGATGACCTTAATGTCCCTCCTTGAGAACAAGGGGCTCAGCCACAGAGTGTTTACTGTGTTAGTCCTCCAGTCTGGTACCTTACATCTATTCCAACACACATGACTAGTGTTTCCAGTGCCCCTTTTAAGGCATTCCCCTGACAGATCTATGGTATTTCCATTCTGACACAACTAATTAACAATCATAGCTCACTATACAGCCCCCCTGTGGTAATAAACAGAAGAAGAGGAAGGAGTATATGATTTTATTTGCAATTCCCTACAGACCAAGAAAACAGAACCTATCTAAATGGTTTTAGGCTTCCATGGCAGCTTGAGATATTTACTGGCATCACAGTACAAATCAAATGAACAAATAAAACTGCCACTGCTGTGAAAGGAGACGCAGAACTCAGAGGGAGTCATCTGCAGTCCTCCAACATGATACAGAACCTCGCTTGGGCTTCCAGAGTCCTGCAGACCTACCAATTTGAACATATTTTAATATAACTCACTAGGATTCATATTTTCCCTTTTAAGTCAAAGGACTGGTTTTTTACACAAGGATTCAGCCCCCCAGATGTCTGTACAATTTCTACATGCAATACAGCTGGCATTACAGAATCGGAACACAGCTTTTGGGGACAACTGTGGCTTTGGGGCCAGCATCATATTGCTTTGCTTCCTTGGCAGAGCCCTTGGCTGTTTCACCACCTCAGCTTTGTGGCTCTATTGATTCTGATTTGATCGCCTGATTTATTCCTTCAGTTCATTGAGTTGGAGCAGCTCTGCCAAGACTTACTCAGACTTTTCTAGTTATCTTCCATCTTTGCATACGGCTTTTTATTTCCTGAGTCTTGAAAAAAAAAGTATTTTCCTTTTGATAAAAAAAGTACATTGTTTTTAATGAACTAGATACATATAATGTGATAGATGTGATCTTCACATTTACCCTTCCCCAGGGTTGATCCTAACATTATTGTGAGGGCTTACTCTAGTTTTCAGAGTAGTTTCCAGTAATTGAACAACCAACATACCATAATTTAGCAATTCATTTTTAGTTGCTGATTAACTTTTCTTTGAGTGTAACACCTCAAAGTTTTGATTTTCCACTCACACGCTCAGTTAGATCTTTTACTTACAGCCGTTATTTCATTGTGTGAACCACTAACCATTTTAGCAATGTTAGAAAATTGACAATCACCGGCTAAAATGTAATGAAGATGAGAAACAAAGCAGTAATAGGAGATGAAGTAAGTGCTAGAAGTTGGCAATCAATGAAAAGCACTGAGATCATCATTTGTGTCTAACACAAAAGTAAAGTATTAACAGTAAGTTCCATCACTAGTGAGGAAGATTCTGTATCTATTGGGAGCACTATGAGAAATGTAAAAGTACAGAGTATTAGAAGGTATATCAATTTAATTTTAGAAACTTAACATAGAGATTTTAAAACGTTAACACTCATTCTATTGCATTGTAAACTCTAAAATAACACCCTAGCTAGAATCTACCATGTTAGCAAAATGTTCAATACTGTCTTGACGGCCAAGAATTAAAGTATCTATCTGGAAAGAGGAAATACAAAATGTTGAAGAGTCATAACAAAATCTCTTCAACTAATCAATTGAAAAGTAGCAGATGGTGCAAATGAGTAACTGTTTAGACAACTATTATGCAATGTATAATGCATGCTAAGCAGGTATTTTTAAACCATCACCTAATTTGAAAGCAACATCATACAGGATTTGGAATGAAGGAGCCTGAAAGGTTTTGGACAAGTCACTCAAATCCTTCAAATCTTGGTTTTCTTAGTTATAAAAGCAGGGGTTGAAACACTGGTCCCCACAGAGCTTAAGGAATTGAGATAATTATATGCAAGGTTTTAAAATCCGATCAGCTGGTAAATTGGGAAGCAACTTATGGAATCTTACAAGTTACACTCACAAGTGGTTTTGGTTAGACAGGCCCTTTGTGCCTAATGCCAATGCTAATGATGTTAGTGATAATTATTTTTTCTTAAGCACCTGCTATATACCAGGCCCTTTGCTAAGGACTACTAACTGTACATTTTCTCTAATCTTTATGACAACCTTGAAAAGTTAGACATTGTTATTACTGCTCTGTCTACAGAACACTCAGCTTCTATTTGTTATACATGCATAGCTTCTTTACCCACTGGGTTGTAGATGAAGGCCAAAATACTAGAGTATCTTCTACTCATTCTTCAAAAACTGGCTTAAATGTCACTTGTTACCCCTAGACTGGGCCTTTCTCAAACCCCTAGGCCTGGCCTAGGACTCATTCTCTTGGCTTCTTTAGTAGCATTTCTTATATTCTGTGACAGTTTAGCACAAATAAACAAGGTAAGATACATAAGGGCTTAGAGAGTGAAGAATAAAGAGAAAAATCTTCTGATTTTAGGTATGACAAAAAAATGCTTTAAGAGAAGAGAATTAAATATGAAATTAAAACTGCAGCCCTAGAGCTGAAAGGTGTCAATGATGCTTGCTTATTAAGAGGAAAATGCTGTCCTTTTAGAAATTTATCTCTTCCCTTTTGTATTTGCTACCTGATTTAGAATAAAGTGCTTCACTGGATGCTTAGCAGACTTAATTATATCATTTTCTAGGGGAAAGAGACATGCTGATGAATGACAGTGGAGGGATATAGTACCTCAAACAAGCCAGTAGTGAGATTTCCCTCCTGCTGTAGTGTGGAAACAGGGCTGAGGCCACAGCACCAGGGCCTTGCTTTTCTCTCTAATTTTGTTCCAGAATGAAGCAGAAGCATATTGTGCTTGAGATTAGAACCCTTATTTTTTATGAAGCATAATAAATTATCAGTCTTCAAGCAGACACAATGAAATGTATGGAAAAAATAGTATATTTGTGTATGAGAAGATACTCTTATTCTCATGAAGATAAACTACAGAGAAATTTCTCAGGCACAGTTCTGTGAAGGCTAAATATTGCCACAGCTGTTTACAAGCCACCATTTCAGTAAGCAATGCCCACGATAGCATTCATAGACCTTAGTTGCTTTTGCCTTTGTGGGCCGTTTTCTTCACTTAAAAAATAAATTTATATATATATATATATGGTTTTTTTTTTGTTTTTGTTTTTTTGTTTTTTTTTTATATTATATATAATATATTGGTATGTATATTATATGTATATTATATATAATATATAGGTATGTATATATGATATATACATATATTATATACATATATACCTATATATTATATAGGTATGTATATATATTCAGTCTCTTAAATATACGTTATATATGTGTATATATATTTAAGAGACTGAATATATATATTTTATATATATATAATATGTATATGTACACACACACACACACACACACACACACACACTACAATATTACAGCAACCAAAACAACATGGTACAGGCAGAAAAACAGATACAGAGACCAATTATACAGAATAGGGAACCCAGAAATAAATCCATACATTTATAGAAACTCATTTTCTCCTAAGGTGCTAAGAAAATAATTGGAGAAGGGACAGCCTCTTAAATAAACAGCTGAGATAATTGGATATGCAGAAGAATAAAACTAAGTCTGTATCTTTCACCATATACAAAAATCAGCTAAAAATAGGCTGGGTGAGGTGGCTCACACCTGTAAGGTTAGCACTTTGGGAGGCTGAGGTGGATGGATCACTTGAGGTCAGGAGTTCAAGACCAGCCAGGACAACACAGCAAACCCCCAACTCTACTAAAAAATACAAAAATTAGTTCGGCATGGTAGCACATTCCTATACTGCTTAGCAGCTCGGGAGGCTGAAGCATGAGAACTGCTTGAACCCAGGAGGAAGAGGTTGCAGTGACCTGAGATTGAGCCACTCCACTCCAGCCTGAGTGACAGAGTGAGACTCTGTCTAAAATAAAAAAGAAAAAAACAAGACAAAAATTGACTAAATATAAAGACTTAAGTGAAGACCCAAAACTATAAACTACTAGAAGAAAATGTGGGAAATGCTTCAGGGCAACGGTCTATGCAAATATTTCTTGAGGAAGATATCAAAAGCATAGGAAACAAACAAAAATTGACAAGTGGGATTACCCCAAGCTAAACAGCTTCTGCACAGCAAAGAAAACAATCAACGAAGTCAAGAGACAACATGCAGAATGGGAGAAAATATTTACAAATTATCTATCTGACAAGGGAATAATAACCAGAATATCTAAGGAACTCAAAAAACTCACTAGCAAAAAACAAATAATTCCATTTTTTTAAATGAGCAAAAAATTTGAATGGACATTTCTCAAAAGAAGACAGTAAATGGCTTACAAGTATATGAAAAAAAATGCATGTAACTAATAATCAAGGAAATGAAAATAAAAACCAAAGTAAGATATTATGTCATCCTGGTTAAAATAGTTATCAGAAAGACAAACTGGGAGAGATGCAGGAATGTGAGAAAGGAGAGTGTTTGTACACTGTTGGTGGGAATGTGAATTCATACAACCACTATGGAGAACAGTATGGCGATCTCTTTAAAAAATAAAAATGGAACTACCATATGATCCAGCAATCCCACTGCTAGCTATATATTCAAAAGAAATTAAAGTATTTATAGAAGGGATGTCTGATTCTCATCTTCATTGCAGTGCTACTCACAATAGCCAAGATATGAAATCAGCCTAAGTGTCCATCAATGGATGAATGAATAAAGAATGCAGTATGTATACCAAATGGAATATTATTTAGCCATCAAAAAGAATAAAATCCTATCATTTGCAGCAACATCAATTAAACTGGGGGACATTGTGTTAAGTCAAAACAAATCAGGCACAGAAAGATATATGTCACCTGTTCTTACATGTAAGTAAAAAAGCTAAAAATGTTGATTTCAAGGAGGTAGTGAGTAGATTGATGGTTAATTACCAGAGGCTAGGGAGAGCATTTGGAAGGGAGGTACAAAGAGAAATTGGTTAGTGTCTACAAAAATATAGTTAGATAGAAGAAATAAGTTCTAATGTTTGATAACACGATAGAGCAACTAGAGTTAACAATAATTTATTGTACACTTTAAAATAGCTAGAAGATATTTGAAAATGTTCTCAACATAAAGAAATGATATATGTTTGATGTGATGGATATCCCAATTATCAAAATTTCATCATTACACATTGTATTATTGGATCAAAATATCGTCTGTACCTCATAAATATATATGACTCATTTGTATTCATAAAAACAGAAAAAGTAGTGAACAATAAAGTATTAATTGTGCTTTTAGTATATCACAAAATTATGCAACTATCACTACTATATAAGCCCATAACATTTTCAGAACCCCAAAATAAACCATTTACCCATTAGTAGTCACTCCGTATTCCCCCTTCACTCCCCGGCCCTGGCAACAACTGAGTCCATTTTCTGTCTCTGTGGGTTCCCCATTAAACAGTTACCCGTAAGGCAATATAAATTTATCATTGCTTCCTGCCTTCACCTGGAATACATTACCCCTTCTCTTTTACCTTCTGTTTGGGACAAAATCCTATTCATCCTTAAAGATTCATATTAGATTGTATTAATATTTTCCCTCTCCTGGGAAAAATTAGTGGCTGTTCTATCCTTGCATGCCTGGCACATTTTATGCATATCCCCTGAGACATCTGTAACATGTTATCACCATCTGTTTGCCTGTATTCAGTGGTAAGTTCTCTGAATACAAATTTAAAATGTGGGGATAATTTATTAAATTTTGTGTTTTTGTATTCTCAATATCCACTTCCACATTTAAGAATGTGATCTTTCAACTCCTTCGGAAAACTGCCTCTACCACTCAAATGATTTGCCTCTGATAGAAATGGTCATCTAGGCATTTTCTACTCACTCATGTTAGAGATGCAAAAATCATAATGGCCTATTATTCTGACTTCTAATATTATTATCCTACTCTCCTGACTTCTGTTATTTGTGTAAACTTTGGCCATGTGATCCAATCAGAGTCAATCATAACAAATTGCTGGGACTTTCATATATGACTCTGGTTAAAAAAAAAAAAAAGAGTTTCTTTCTTACCTTTTAGTCAGATATTATAAGGATGTGACTTAATGGTTCCTGTTTATAGAAAAGTATGAGATAATGAGGCAAGGTTACAAAGAGAAGCTAAAATTAGAGAGAGAGAGAAGAAAGAAAGAATATTTAAAGTATTATCTAAATCCCAGAGATAGAAATGCCTAAAGCCAGTTCCTCCTTTTTTTCTTACATCATACGAGCCTTTAAGTTCCTTTAGTTGAATACACTACCATGCTAGTTAAGTACACTATTATGCTAGTTAAATACATTATTTTCTTATTCATCTTTCTGTTACAAGAACTTATAGGGCTTGGCTTACACATAGCAGATATTCAATAGGTGTATGGGTTTTTTTTAATTTTAATTTTAATTTTTGTGGGTACATCAACAGATGAATGTATAAAGAAAATGTGGTACTTATTCTATACAGTGAAGTAGTATTCAGCCACAAAAGATTGAGATCCTCTCCTTTGCAACAACATGGATGAAACTGGAGGTCACTATGCTAAGTGAAACTAGCTGGGCACAGAAAGACAAACATCACATGTTCTCACTATTTGTGGGATCAAAAAATAAAAACAATTGAATTCATGGAGATGGAGAACAAAGGATGGTTACCACATGCTGGGAAGGGTAGAAGGGATTGGGGAGAATATCAGGGTGGTTAATAGGTTCAGTAGGTGTATGTTAATACAGCAGGTGTTGGTAATCTTCCAGCTTCTACTTGGTAGTTACATATGTCTTTCCAATCTCAAACCTCCAGTACCCAACAATTGATCCATTGCATCCATTTTCCTTATATCTCCAAACCACAAGTATTTGCAGTCACCTCTGAAAGTGTAGCTAAAGATGGTGGTTCTCTGAATAAGTTCACTATTATAAATATTTTATAGGGATAGAAGTAGAGGAAAAATTATATGACTAGAACCACATTAATATTTGCTACCTATCTCATATCTGATATCAGTTTTATTCTTCTTTTTTTCAATTCCTTGCAAAACCCCTAACTTGAAAAGAAATGTTCAGATATGAAGAGCAATCTTTGGAAAGACTTTCCATGGCATAATTCCCACCATGGGCCTTGGATGCTGTTGGAAGCCATGTGGACAGAATGCTAGGTCCCAGATGTAATCCTGACTCTTCTACCAACGTATTGTGTGACTTGCACAGTTCATTTAGCTTTTGGGAGTTCTCAGTTTACTCACTTGAAAAATTAAGGTTTTGGTCAGATGATTTCTAAGATTTCTTCCATCTCTTGCATGTTATGATTTAGTGAATCTTTACAATCGAAGATGTTTCATCAAATTAAATTTCATTGTATGACATTATAGGACTACAGTATTCCTTATATTTTCAAATATGACTCAGTATTGATGTTTAATTTTAAACTATCTAGTACATGCTCTGTTAACATATACCTCTAAAGGAGGATTACAGTTTGTATATCTTAACTAAAATACATTTACTCATATAAAGATATATATCTATGTATAGATCAAACCCTTCCATTGTGATCTACATTTCATTTTTGTGACTGAATTTAAAATATTGCTCAAATGGCTAAGAGGATTTATTTTGTACATTGTAGTAAATCAATGTTGAATCAAAATCTCCTTTTTCCTCAGAGGAAAAGAATCACTAATAAAATGAAAAGAATTTTTTTTTGCAAGTAAGGAGTTTTTTAATGATACCATTTTAATGATACAGGCACATGTCAGACTAGAAATCATAATATTAATATTTCCATTGTGCTCTGTAGATTTCAAGTTTCTCTCTCCACTGTTAATAGTACAATTGTGCCTGAGAATTTCTCTCGTTTCTAGAACCAGCACAATTCTCCCCTTCTTTTGATTGTAATTGAAGAGTGATTTGTGAAGATAGATATAAAAAGAAGAAAATACTTGTGCATGTGTAATGTGCCAAATGTTATCTTGTCAATCATCTATTTAATTTTCCCACAGTCCCACTATACCGAAGCTCAGCAAAGTTCACAGGCTAATAGAGCTAGAGCAAGATAAGAACTCCAGATTTGTCTGATTTAATTGTAGGTAACATATAATAAGATTCTAGGAGGAAATGTTAAAAGTTTATTTCCTTATAATTGGGAAAGGTAAATAGGTTTTTTTTTACATGCTTTACAAAACATTTAAGAACAAATACCAGTTTCAGAATTGATTACAAATTGATTTTTGTTTTCATAATCTTTTTACTCACAGTAATAGCAGATACCATTTATCTAGTACTTACTGAGACCCAAGCATTATATAAATTATTATTTTACATATGATCTCATTGAATATAATCCTTATATAATAAGAATTATTACTATCTTCATTTTAAGACTTGGAGGTTAAGTAATTTAATTTTCCCAAGGTGCATAATTAGTAAGCAGAAAAGCTAGAATCTGAACACATGTCTCTCTGACTCAACCACTCAGGCTTAATCGCCCACTACAGTGCCAAGCACTAGATTAAACGGAGAGCTGAGTTCGATGCTGGCCTTCCACTAACTCGCTGAGTTACTTTTATAGCTAATTTAACTTCTTTTAACCTCAGTTTTATCCTCTGTAACATTAGTAGGTAGAACCAGAGCACTTTACAAATTTCTTTCCTTTATAAACGTACTGAGTTTTCGTGGTCTGAGGCAGTTCTCAGATGTGCAAATGCCAAACTCTCAGACTTCTTTCACCCTGACTTTATTTTTCATTTAAAAAAATAAAAACATGGCTAGAAATCTCTGAACTTGAGCCTCATGTTGAGTTTTTACTTGGTAAGTACCACTGATTTCACACCGCTTGTGAAATAAACATTGATAGAGTTCCAGCCTCCCTCTGTACAAGTTGACCTCCTGCACGCATTTAGGAATTAGTATGAGACAGTATAATGGTTTCTGGGAGAGGGAACTTTAAAAATGTCTAAAAAGCAGACTAAAAACAGAAAGACCTATGTTAAATCCACAAAATTCTTTCCCATATATAAAAAATTGGATAGGAAATAGAAGAGTCCCTATCTATTTTCAAAATTATTGGTTGGTGGCAGGTATCACAAAGTGTACTGTTGTATGGCCTCTTACAATTTCTTTTTTTAAATTGTGAAATACATACACGGGAGTATGGTATGCGTATGAACAATTTGTACACATCATTCATCTTAAGATGCAGAATATTAGCAGCTTTGCATCCCCTTGTGTGCTTTTTCAGATCACATCCCCCTACCATCCTCCTGAGTTGACCTCTCATGACTTTTGTACTAATCATTCTGTCACTTTTCTTTATAGTTTTGCCATTCATGTATATACCAACAATGCAGTGTTTAGTTTTGCCTGTTTTCAAGCTGTATATAAATGAAATAATCACACTATATGAATCCTATGATTTCCTGTTTTTATACTGTGTTATTCTTTTAAGATGTATCCATGTAGAGTGTGTAGCTGTTGGTATTGTGTGACTAATGAATAGTATGCCATGATATCAATATACCACGATTTATTTATCCATTCTAATGTTAATGCACTTGCAGATTATTTCTATTGTTTGTGTGTGTGTGTGTGTCTGTGTGTGTGTGTGTGTGTGTGTTACAGACTCTGAACATTCATTTGCCTGTTCCTGGTCACACACATACAACAATTTCTCTAGTGTTTATACATAGGAGAGAGATTGCTGGATCTTAGGGTAGGCACATGTCAACTCTACTAAGGCAGATTGGCTTATCAATAGATTTTCAAAATGTTAATTAATCTATTAAAAATAGGGCATGAAAGAAGGCATAATCCTACTGAATTGTGAAACCTGGATTCCTGACTATAAATCAAGCATAAGAAAGAATGCTATGCTCAGGTTGTATCAAATGACTTTAACCAAGGTATCAGTAAAGATCACTGGAAGAACAGAGCATTAGGCTGAGTAGTACTACTGAATTAAGGAGAAATGGTTAGTTCATAAGAACCATAAGAAAATCAGCATAGAGATGGATACATAAAGAATGCAGAAAGTAGAAACAGGAGGCCGCTCTGTTCCTAGAAAAATATTTGAGGAGAATGAGAAGATGTTATTTTTTCTCTGTTAATAACTAGATATTTATGTTACTTCAGCCCGTAGAAGATGGCCAGCCCCCTGTGAACTCTGTATCAATGAATGCAAGCTTGCAAACCAGGAACACCAAAGGATCTATATTGACATTGCCTCACCGATCCTTCTTCCCATTGCCTCATCCTGCCTTCTCCCCATTTCACCCCACTATTTCTGTCTGTTCCAATTCAACCGTTATAAACTCCAAGAATAACTCCCTACTCATGCTTTTGATGAAACGCCGTAAGTCACGGTGCAGAAGGAAAAACATCTCATTTTTTTACCATAATTGATATTCTGAAGAATATATTGTTAGAAATATAAAAGACAATACAGAGTTCATATTTGTTTATGAGTTTATTCTTTTTTGTGTTATGAAACCTATTGGGAGTCATTCAAAGTGGGCCTAAAAAAATTGTTTGAATATCCCTGCTCAATAGTTGTTTCCAGCCTGTAGGCCATGGACCTCAGTGGGCATTGACAGCTCTCTCAGTTAGACAGTGATTCTTTGTGTACAAGTAACATTTTCAGTGAGCTAAGTAAATTGCACAGTGCATGTCGCACACCTGACAGACAATAGCTATTTAGATGTATGTAGATTATGTTGTGAAGAGTAAAGAATAAATGTACTTAACATATAGGTCAATAATATGTGGCTGTTCTAACTTCTTAATGATTATACAGATTTCAGCTACTGACATAGAGGTAGGAGAGAGGAAATTTTGTTATTAACAGGGTTGGAACTTAAAAGTTTGGGAGCAACTACTGAATAACATACATCTGTACCTTTATACATATATATATATGTAGTTACATATGTATAGACCTATATATAGAGATATGTGTATATGCATGTGTACACACACACACACACACACACACACACACTCCTTATCTCTCTCTCTTTTTAAATATCCACACCACCAGAAGGATGCGAAGTATTAGGAAAATAATTTTCTATAGAGATGCACCTTCCAGCTGTATCTGAAAGAGCATTTTAAATTATTAAACAGAATACTTAACATTTGTAATTGAACATCTTATTTGTAAACAAATAAATTAGAACACACCATTATTCAATAGGATTTCCCACATTACAAAAAGAACACAGAGTCCCTTTTATAATGTTACATCTTTGTAAACATTATAAATCACTAAATGCTTAATAGAGAGAAGATCAGAAAGCTTAGTTGAGTAAAAAAGAATCAGAAAATAAAGCAAAAATTTAATACTAAAAAGTATCTCATCTTATGTATTGTTCAGGTTTTGAAAAATTAATTAAAAAAACTTTTCTGACTTTTGTTATTCACACATGCAATTTCTTCCAGACTGGAAAGTAATTATTAGCAGCCCTGAATATACATGTGAGCGCATTTACTTTCTCTTCACTTGAGTAAAATTTTCTTGAGTGGAAGAGACTGATCTTTTATAAATAGCATCAAGATGACACCTTCTCTGTACAATTCAATTTTATAATTGAATACTTCAAATGAAAACAAAAATAACAGAATGATTCCTCATATGGCTAAAACTCAGCATACGAATTTCCCTTGCTAACCCCCCTCAGAGAACTGTTATGGAAAATAACTGGCTTCTGACAAGGTTGTCATATATAAAACAAAATATAAATGAGTGTTTTCATTGCTGTTACTAATGAAAATATTGATGTCTAAATATTTATACTCTGGATAAACATGAAATGAGAGCTTGACTGAATTTTTTAAAGTAGGGGACAAAAACAAAACATGTGCTCATCACTGAAATGTATTTCTTTAGTTATGAAAGAATCAACATCTAATGTCCTATGCAGGGTTTCTTCTCCTCCCCTAGTGATGCTTAAGGGAGGAAGTTAAATTAGGGAAAAAGATGAAGCAAATATACCAAGGAAAATAATAAATTTAATAAAATTCTTAATTAGGTGATCCATGAGGTCCCTACTTGCCCCTTCCTCCCCTGTTTTGTGTAAATAGTGTCTTGACACCAGGAAAAGGTAAGATTAGAACTAACTCCCAGAATAGGTCCTGGCTGCCTCGCTGAACTAAATGGTTCTTTGGTGTGAGCTGATGCTCATTCTGTGCAGGACAATTTATCCTTTGAATCTGTTTATTGGTGTGAAAATACAGTTTCTGTAGTATACAGACAGATGAACTGTTTGAGAACATTTACCTTTGTTACTCTTGTAACACAATTATTCCTGGTTTTTGCCCTTTAGTGGAAACTTTTCTCTTCCCTAGAGGAAATTAAATGCTGAAATGCAGACAGGCTAATGAGAGTTAGTGTTTGCCTCTTGCTGTTTGGAGAATGAGCATATCCTCAGTGGAAGGGTTTAGAGTCCCTGCAAACCGTATCTGCTAATAAACAGGGGACGTTTACAAGGTCAGACTCCTTGTAGAAAGCTGGACCTTAATCTTTGTAGTAATTATCCCAGAGAAGTTCATCTGTTCAGAAAGGCAATTTCCTTCAGAGCAGACAGTTCCCAGTTAGTAACCATTTCTCATTTTAAAAAGGCAATTGAAATCCATCTTTCCCTCCTACCACTTCCATATTGCTTCCACATTGCAACCAGATCCCCTTAGCTCCAAATAGCTAGCTAGATTGAATTCAATTGTAGTCTTTCATCTTCTAGATTAAATTCACTTTCTCCCTCATCCAAAGCAAGAGGGTGTATCTTCTTACATGTTTAAATTTTGCTTATACTTTAAAAATGTATAATCAACTTATTGTAAATTTGATTAGGCATAACGTATACCAAGACTGGCAGTGCTTTACATCTATATTCTGAAAGTGCATAAACAAGCATACATCAAAACATTCCAATTCTCCTTGGTATTTGAAGTGTTTAAGTTGCAGTTCTGATGCCTTAAAGCAACCAGGTAGATTCACAGTAATTCATAATTTGTTTATGAACAATACAGTGTTGAATTGTGTATTCTTCACGGCTAATATGTGAAAACAAGTTATTTGGTCCAGTTGAATGCACTGAGAATGAAGAAGGTGTAAGGAAGACCTTACAAATATCAAAGGTCTGCTGAATTGAATATTTTTATGTCTTCATGGTGTAAGTTTAGTTCCAACTAGAAACCCTTAAATGTACCTACATTAGCACTGTGAGTTGCATGTAATGAAGGATCAGTTCAAATAGAATCACTCTAAGAACAAATTAATAGGCCGGGCGTGGTGGCTCACACCTGTAATCCCAGCACTTTGGGAGGCTGAGGCGGGTGGATCATGAGGTCAAGAGATCAAGACCATCCTGGCCAACATGGTGAAACAAAAAAATTAGCCAAGCATGGTGGCATGCGCCTGTGGTCCAGCTACTCACAAGGCTGAGGAGGAAGAATCGCTTGAACCCGGGAGGCGGAGGTAGCAGGGAGCTGAGATTGTGCCACTGCACTCCAGCCTGGAGACAGAGCAAGACTCCGTCTCAAAAAAAAAAAGAAAAAAAAAAATGGTTCACATAACTGAGAAAGTTGAGGGTGTGGATATAATCACAGATGTGGCTTGATGCAGAGGGCAATAGACATTGTTAAGACTCCTTCTGAGGTGGTTCCTTATGTGAGTTTTCTCTCATGAAGCAGTATGTCTGTAGCACCTGCAGCCTCATATCCTTCCAATCTCAAGTCTAATAGGCCCTACATCTGTCTCAAAATTCTCATCTGAAACTTTCATTATGTTTGATTGTCTCTGATTGTGTCATTGTCAGCCCTCAGTCAGTTACTGTGGCCAGGTGAATACAACACTACAACGCACTGTTAGACTTGGGCCTTAGTTGCATATCTCACCTTTAATGCAGGCCCATCCAGACTAAAGGGAAAAAGAATGGGGAGGATGAAGCCATAAACTAAAACTGAAGCCTTTTGCCAATTTCTGAGGACAGAAACCACAACATTCACTACTTTATCCTCCTGGAACCCATTACCACCAGCTCACCAGACATGGCTTCATGTAGCCTTATATGTCAAGGATGTTTAAAAAGTTACAGAGATATACCTTGATAGATCTAACAAGCAATACTAATTTAATAAATTATTAATTAAAGAACTGACTGTATTGAATTTAATATTAACCATTCCTTAAGTGGGTTCTTCATATTGTAATGCACAATCACTTGCAACTTTAATTCAGAATTCAAAATTTATTTTATTTGACTTGAGTCAAAAATATTAGTATAATTTATAAGTACACTTATGCAAGCAAAGTTAAACTCTTTCCTCCCAACCATGAGGGCATTATATGGTACTGCATTTAATTTCTTCTATTACAGATACAAAAAATAAAAAGCAGGGATTAAAAACAATATGCTCAGAAAAATAAATAAGAAGGATCCAAATAAAAAAGAGTAAGTCAAATTATCTCTCTTCACTGACAATATGATTCTATATCTAGAAGACTCTGAAGACTCTGCCAAAAGGCTTCTAGAATTGATAAACAATGTTAATTAAGTTTTAGGACACAAAATCAATGTACAAAAATTAATAGCATTTCTATACACCAATAAAATCCATGCTGAAAGTCAAATCAAGAACACAATGCCATCAACAATGACAGCCACGAAGAAAATGAAATATCTAGGAATATATTTAACTGAGAAGATAAAAGATCTCTATAACAAGAATTACAAAACAGTGCTGAAAGAAATCAGAAACAATACAAATAAATGGAAAAACATTCATGCTTGTGGATTGGAAAAATCAGTATTGTTAAAATGACCATACTGCCTAAAGCAATTTACAGATTCAACGTCATTCCTATCAAACTACCAATGTCATTCTTTACAGAATTAGAAAAAACAAAAACTATTCTAAAATTCATATGGAACCAAAAAGGACCCAACAAGCTGAAACAATCTGAAGCAAAAAGAACAAGACCAGAGGCATCACACTATCTGGCTTTAAACTATATTATAATGTTAGAGTAACCAAAATAGCATGATGCTGTTCATGCTATTCAGAAACAGACAGATGAATGGAAAGGAATGGAAATCTCAGAAATAAAGCCACACTCCTACAGCCATCTGATCTTTGATGAGGCCAACAAAACAAGCCATGGTGTAAGGACTCCCTATTCAATAAATGATGCTAGGATAACTGGTTAGCCATATGCAGAAGAATGAAACTAGACCCTCACCTTTCACCATACACAAAAATTAACTCAAGAAGGATTAAAGATTTAAATATAAGACCTCAAACTAGAAAAATCCTAGAAGAAAACCTAGGAAATACCCTTCTCCACATTAGTCTTGGCAAAGAATTTTTGGCTAAGTCCCCAAAAGCAACTGCAGCAAAAACAAATTGACATGTGGGGCCTAATTAAACTAAAGAGCTTCTACACAGCAAAAGAAATTATCAACAGAGTAAACAGACATCCTACAGAATGGGAGAAAAATATTAACAAACTGTGCATCTGAGAAGGTCTAAGATCCAGAGTCTATAAGGAACTTAAATTAATCAACAAACAAGAAATGAATAGCCCCACTAAAAAATGGGCAAAGGACATGAATAGGCACTTCCCAAAAGAAGAAAATGGAAGGCTAATACACTGTTAATTGGAATGTAAAGTAGTTTGGCCACTATGGAAAGCAATCTGGAGATTTCTCAAAGAACATAAAACAGAGCTACCATTCAACCCAGCAATCCTACTACCAGGTATATACCTAAAGGAAAATAAATCAATATACAAAAAGACATATGCATTTGTATGTTCATTGCCACTCCGTTCACACTAGCAAAGACATGGAATGAACCCAGATGCCCATCAATGGTGTACTGGATAAAGAAAATATGATCCATATATACTATGAAATACTATACAGCCATCAAAAAGAATAAAATCATATCCTTTGCAGCAATATGGATGCAACAGGATGCCATAATCCTAAGTGAATTAGCACAGGAACAGAAAACCAAATACCATACATTCTGACTTATAAGTGAAATCTAACCCCTGAGCATACATGGACACATACATGGAAATAATAGACACTTGGGACTATGAGAAGAGGGAAATTGATTGGAAAACTACCTCTTGGGCACTATGCTTACTACCTGGGTGATAGGACCCGTACCCAAAATCTCAGCATTACACCCATGTAACAAACCTATATGTGTACCCCCTGTATCTAAAATAAAAGTTGAAAGAAATGCTCTACAAAGAGTAGAGGATACAAGGGGAAAAACCTATTACTAGATATAAACACTCCAAGTACTGTATAATAGTAATACTTTCATACTTAATACTATATTAAGTACTAATTTTACGGCTGAAAAGGACAATAGAGATTATATAATCCTGAAACTTTCTAACAAAGATGTTTTCTTGTTATGCTGTTCATTACCATTTTCTCCATAAAAAGGACAGCCAGAAAGACGTATTCACATTACTGTATCTCTGTGAAATAGATTAATGTAGGCCTCATTCTATAAAGAATTCTCTGCTTGTTCAGTGAGGCATAACTGCATCTCAACTTCGCTGATTCCTTCACAAACCCTTCATTTATTCCAAGTGTCTTTAACCACCTCCCCCCCCCCCCGCCTTTATTCCTAGCACTGTGTTAGCTGCTGGGAAACAGTGATGATCACATGCTGTTTCCAGTCCAGAGAGGCCAACATACTAATCATGTTGTTATACAAATACATTCATCAGTAAAAAATAGTATTTGTTTTATAAAGGAAGTTTTCAGTGTACCTGTTCCATTGTCTCAGAGCCTGTCAGGCTCAATTGGAGGCTTAGGGAAGTTGCCTTTGAGCTGAGCATAAGAGAAGAATGAAAGTCTGGGCCATGGCATACACTGAAGGCTTTGATAATCTCCCCCATGGAACAGAGAGTAAAATGAGGGGATTATGAGAAACCAGGTCATGCAGCTTTGTAGACTGTAAGAATTTCAGTCTCTCCTAAAGTCTATCTTAAAATCTCAATTAAAATATCCTCTAGCCAAGGGCAACATTAATTGGATTTGCATTTTTAAAAATCACTCTAGCTGATCTGAACAAACATGGAGACTAGTGTAAAAATAATGTGAGAACCGTTAGGAAGCTAATAGTTGGTCCAGGTGAGAGAGGATGATATGATGATGGCTTGCTCTAGAGTGGCACTATTGGAGAGGAAAAATTTTAACAGACTTGACAGATTAAAATTTAAAAGACATATTAGTTCTCACCAAGTTTTGAGAGTCATAAATGCCAGCAAGTTGGTTTTTTCTCCAGTGTACTTTCTGAGAGGCCCTATAACTCCTCTTTCCTATTGAGACTCAGTAAACACTGCCATGCTTCAACAGCCACATTCCTTTATTTATAATGATATATAAATACCTGAGGAACAATAGCACCCATACCCTATAGCTTTCTGATTATTGCAAATGTGTTTTGGGTGTTAACCTAAATTTTCAATCCTGTAAATTCAAGTCTCTTTGTCCTTGACTGAACTCATAGATACTTTCAAAATGTAAGAAGGTCCAACAATTTAGGGTCCCTCTGTGTTTGGAATTTTTCTGAATTATATCATAGTTTATAGATCCATTTCTAAAATCCTCACATTGACATGATTTGGAGTACTTTACAAGTCAGTAAAGTTAGCTGATCTGACATAACATGCAATGTGGATATTTTTTCTTAAGCAAATGCTATGTCCTGAATTAAAAATTTAAATGCAGACTAAAATAATGTTGGACTGATTACGTGCTTTGAAAATTTTTCTTTCTGCCTCTACTTTTATTCCCTGCTTCCTTTAGTACTGGTGTTCCCTACTCCCATTGTAGGTGACTTTCTTATTCTAAATCGGCGATGTCTAAATCACTGATGCCACTTCTGAGCCTTTAACAGTCCCATCCAACTGTTCATATATTCATTAACAAATATTTTTGAGAGTCCAATTCTATCTGAGCCTCCATGAAACATCTTCATGGAATGGTCCTCCAATGACACAAATCTGCATATCTGAAACTAAGTTAGCCGTCCGACTTCCCCAAATCTATTTCTTACTTGTATTCACTGTTTGGTCAAGGTTAACCTTGAAAATGTGCTTATTTAGCTGGACAGCCCACTGTTTTACTCTAACATACACTGATGTCTTCCCACCCTTACAACTCCATCGCAAGTCCTACTCTTCTTCCTCTAGACTCTTTCAAATTTATCCTTTTTCTGCCTTCACTTTTAGGGTTTTCATCTCTAAGTTCACACTGGGTTTCCCTTCCTCCAATTGGGAGCCACTTCCCAATCCATCCTTCCAATCCAAGCCATCTTATTAGGAAGACTGATCAAATCATGGTGCTTCTGTACCTGAAAATCTCAAGGAGGATGATTTCTCATTGCTTTTAGGATAAAAGCGTAGCACCTCAGTATAGCAAACAGGATTCTTAGAAATACACGTTTTAACCCTTCAGCTATACCATACCACCCCCAACCCTTCAACCTGAGACTCCAGTTGCAAATGACCTCTTGTCTGCAGTTATACAACATGTTCATGCCTATGCATTTGCTCTTCTTTCTGCCTCCCTCTACTGTGATTCTTCTCCTTCAAGATTCAGCTCTAATGTTATTTCTTTGCAATAACAGAGATTTTAAGCATCAAACCCACATGTACTCCATTACTCTTTGTTGATCTAGGGACACTCAGAACAACTTCAATCATTTGTTAATTTCTCATTCTCTCACTCAAGTAAACCTTCTGGAGCACTGATTATCTTTTTATCCCTGGAATCTACCACAGAATATGATGTACAATAAGTATTCCACAAACATAATTATGATACTTAAAAATAGTTAATATTTAGTATGTGCTGTTTTATAAAGTGTAGGAGGAATACACAACCACATACATGCTCACATGCTAAGAAGACCAAATTAAAGTTTGACTTTAGAACATTAGTAGATCAATTCAAAAAACACTCAAACAGAGTAATTTTCAAGTAATTTTTACACATCCAAAATAGTAAAGATACATTTTATGCCATAATTCTCCACCATCCAATCATATATGATAATGGAAATAGAGATTTACAAAAACAATCCTCATTCTTCTTGTATATGATGCCTTCTGATATTTTTCTACAACCATTTTATTTTTTGAATGTTGGTTGAAACCATAAAAATTATTTTATGAATCATTTTGGAAAATACTTCCTTTATATTTCTACCATATTTGATTTTTATTCACACAATTTCTATAAACAAGCCTGTATGTGAAAATTAAATAAGCATTTTTGCTAATTTTTAGGGCTACTCAAAACTCATCAATTTCCTAAATATACTGTTATCACTGCTAACTCCACTGCTGTTTTCTTAATAATAATAAATTGCTTATGACCATTGTTGACATATTTCACACACTTTAAAATCACTGGAAGCAGGCTGAGTGACCCTGAAGCAAGATTTACAATTGCTGAATTGGTCAATTCCCATTTGCAGTCTTTTATGTCGAGTCTAAGCATTGAATCCATATTTCCTGCTGTAAAAGAGTTAAAACTCTCAAATGGTGCCCTATTTCTATTAGATGTGCTTTCTTTATTTCTTTTTAAGTAAAATAGTATAAAATATGATTATAGGATTGTTTTCTTGAAGTTAAGCTAGTGATAGGAATGAATTCAATGTATGTATAAAGAATCATTCCAGAATATTATTTCTTTTTTTTCCTATTTCTGAACAACTCTATCACTGAATAAATCACATATAACTCTCCTATAACCATGGTGTTTGGCAAGGAAACTTGCCACGTTTCTTTCTTAATTTTAAGGAACACATATCTGCCAACTTTCATGTTGCCTCACGGAAAGTAACAAATATTATACGTCATATGTCAGCATTTCAGTGCCCAATAAGGAAGAAACTGCCCATTGTTTCCCTAAATGAAAGCACAAAAAATTCAGAAAGATAAAGAGATTTTGCCAATGTTTTGGTATAAAAACATGTATCTCTTTAAAAAATCGGTTACAGGAACTATAACAGAAGTAAGGATATTTATTGTGATATATGTCTTCGCATCTAAAGTTGTGAATATTTTAAATTGAGATTTTTAAAAGCACATTTATATAAATAAGTGTTTTGTTTTTAAATAATTCATTTTTCAAAACAAGACTTAAGCTGTGATGAGAAATTTGTCAAAATTAAATTTCTATCCCTGCCCTCCTTCTAAGTATAGTAGCACAGCTGTCATGAATCCTAAATTTGAATACACAACTTGTATAAGTGGGACATAGAATGCCATTTCTCAAGTAGAATATGGAGTCCTCTTGACGTGTTTCAAGGCCATGAGTTTCCTTCCTACATTTAGTGGTGACACCAAAACTGAAAGCTTGGGAGTAGTACATAGAAGAGGGAGGCTGTGAAATATCCTTACTTATATAGGTGCTTTTCTAAATATATTTGGTGAATTGGAGAATTGTTTAATCAAGGAAATGTCCAAAGTGTTTATTGTAAATTTTCCATACTGTTTGAAGTAAACAAACAAACAAAAAACAGATGAGGAGTTTTTGCATAGAACAGCCCCACACAGGGCAGGGAGGACAAACCGGGTGAGCAGAGTGTCCACATGGTCAGGGCTGTGGGGTGTGTGGAGAACTGCAGTGGCAGCTGTCCAACGCAGGATGTCACACCTAAAGTGAGGGTGATGCGGAAAGTGGTAGCTGCACTGGGACAGTGGTGATGATGGCCTGGCAATTGATGTGAGACCCCAGCAGAGCAAGAAGGACATTGGTGCAGTAAGACAAGGGGTAGCAATAGGGATCAGTGCTTAGTTACATACAGGGTATCTGATCAAGTAAGAAAATAGATTACAAGAAAATATAGGTGGCACATGGTGGCTCACGCCTGTAATCTCAGCACTCTGGGAGGCTGAGGTGGGCAGATCACCTGAGGTCAGGAGTTCGAGACCAGCCTGGCCAACATGGCAAAACCCCATCTCTACTAAAAAATACAAAAATTAGCTGGGCATGGCGGCACGCACCTGTATTCCCAGCTACTCAGAAGGCTGAGACTGGAGAATTGCTTGAACCTGGGAGGCGAAGATTGCAGTGAGCTGAGATTGTGTCACTGCACTCCAGCCTGGGCAACAGAGTGAGATTCCGTCTCAAAAGAAAAAAGAAGAAGAAGAAAAGGAAATAGGAGTCAGGTTTCTCATGGCCAGAGAAAGGAGGTACAAACAGGGAAAGAAAAAAAAAAAAAACTAGGCTGAATCTGTGGTACTACATTGAAACTGAAAATGTAAATGTGAACTCCTGTTTTTCAACATATTTAGATAGACATAGAAATAACTGTAGAGTATAATATATGTGTGTGTATAGCAGTCAGGGTTTTCCAGAGAAACAGAACCAATAAGATTTATCAGTAAGAATTGGCTCATGTGATTATGGAGGCTAACAAGTCCCAAGATCTGTAGTCAAAGCTGGAGACTCAGGAAAACCAATGGTGTTATTCCAGTCCAAAGGCCAGCGGGCTTGAAATCCAAGAAGAGCTGATATTTCGCTTAGAGATTGAAGTCAGGAAAAAATCCCAGCTTGTTAGCCATCAAGCAGGAAAACTGCCCCTTTACTTGTCGGAGGGTCAGCCTTTTGGTTCCATTCAGCCCTTCAACTGATTAGATGAGGCCCACTCACAGTGTGGGCAGGGGACAATCTGCTTTACTCAGTCTATAGATGAAAATGTTACTGTCCTCCAGAAACAGCCTTATGGACATGCCCAGAATGTCTGACCAAATATCTGTGTGCCCGCTGTCCTAGTCAAGTTGACACCCAAAACAAACCATCATAGTGTGTTCTTGTGTGTCTGTGTTTAAAATACCTAGCACCTAGATCTTGGTTACTCAATGCTCTTCTCTCTTGAAAAAAATTAGGACTCCTTGTTGAAATAGCTGAATCCAAGGCTGAGCAAGGAAAGTGAAAGATGAGTCTGGAAAATTTTATTATGCCATAAAGAGTGCTGAAAGAATAATAAGGACATGTCAAAAAAGCAGAGGAACCAGCTTGAAGAGGCTTCCACCAACCAAATCCAGGACAACTTGAACATCAAAATAAATTATGACAACAACATTAATAAATTATAACATCAAATAAAATCAGAATCCATGAGCCCATACTGATGAGCTGAGTATAAGTTGTAAGTTTGCTAATTAATATGTTAATTAATTATAAGTTAATATGCTAGCTGTTAATACAAGTTAGTATATTATATGTTAATATAAGCTAATTAATTGAAAGTTCAATGAGAGATTTGAAATTTACGTAATCTCAGAATACATCCCCACTATTCATTGATTTCAAAGGGAAAAGTAGTAGCTTTCCAGTGGAGAGTCCTGGCAGGCACTACTTTAAACAGGTAATCAACATTAACATTAGCAGTAATAGGACAATTCAAATCAGGTACTAGGTCATAAATGCAATGAGAAAAATGGAATATAACTTTTATTGTATTCCTGCAAGAAATAAAATGCATATATGGATTGAATTATGAGAAAACACACACACACACACAAACTAAAATTAAGGGACATTCTACAAAATAGCTGACCTTTTTATCTTCAAAAGCGTCAAGATCATGAAGTCAAGGAGAGATTGAGGATCTGTTCCAAATTGAAGAAGAATAAAGACAACTAAATGCCACATTTGATTCTGAACTGTATCCTTTTGCTATAAAGAATTTTATTTGAATAATTGATAAAATGTAAATGGAGTCTGAGGTTACATGAGAGTGATGTATTTAAATTAATTTACTGATATTGATGATTTACAGTAACCTAAGATAAAGTCTTCAATTATAAGAAATACTCATTAGGCGGGGCATGGTGATTCACACCTGTAATCCCAACACTTTGGGAGGCTGAGGCAGGCAGATCACTTGATGTCAGGAGTTTGAGACCAGCCTGGCCAACGTGGTGAAACCCTGTCTCTCTAAAAATATCAGTTAGCCAGGCATGGTTCATGCCTGTAGTCCCAGCTACTCCAGAGGCTGAGACACGAGAATAGCTTGAACCTGAGCCAAGATCGTGCTACTGCACTCCAGCCTGGGCGACAGAGTGAGACTCCATATCAAAATAAATAAATAAATAAATAAAAGAAAAAGAAAAGAATTCTCATTAAAGTATTTGGGTTGATGGGACATCACATAATCCTCTTACTCAAACTCAGAGGAAAAAGTTATTTATTCTCTTTTCACAACTTTTCTCCATGCTTGAAATTGTTTCATAAACATATTTATATAAACATTTTATTACATCAGCAATCAGGAATATCCCTTTTTACCTTTAGAATACAGATCTTTCACAATATTTCCTTAATTTTTTGTCTGTTTACTTTATTGTGACTTGGCAGTAATAACTATATACTTCATCTTATAAATTTGTTATAATTTTTTAATTAAACAAATTCTCAGGTTTGAATTTTTATTATGTAAAAACCTATCAAGTAGCAGTAGTTAAATATACCTAATCATAGAGATACATTCCTGTATTTCAGAAACTTTTCCTGTATGATAAACACTCCCTCACACTTCAATAAAACTGCTTTAACCATTGTTATCACTCACCTCTTTTTTTGTTATTTCACTGTGAGGACACTTAGTTCTTTCTTGGTGTTTCATTAGATACTCTTAGCCTTTGTCTCCTTGAAACCCTTATTTCACTTGATTGTGTGACGAGTTTTTGTCATCTTCATTTTACCTCTTTAAGACTTCCTTCTAAGTAGTATTCATAGATGCTTTTCCCTCTGATCATCCCTAAAATATTGATGCTCCTCTGGGTTCTGTTCTCATGTACCACCTCATCCTCCATTGCACGATCTTCCTGAATCATCTTTTCAAAGTCTTGATCATTGCCCATGCCCTGAAGGTCTCAAATCTCTATTGCATCCACATATCACTCCCAGGCACAGGCCTGAACAGCCCATTGCCTAAAAACGCATACACATTTGTATCCCTTGGCTATATCAAAATGAGTAAGTGCAAAACTAAATTCATCACCAAATCCCATTTGCTTTCAAGTTCCCTTCACCAGGCTTGGTGCTCTCTCTTACTCCTCTCTCAGTGAAGTGCATCACCATCTATCTAGAGGCCAAGCAGCAAACAAGATCTTTTTAAAACTCCTTATTTATCAAATCCATATAAATATATTTCTCTCCCTCTCACACTGCCTTGATTCAGACCACAGTTATTTCTTCTCTGAATTATAGTCTTATAAATGGGGTCCTGGACAGAAGTTTTGCTCCTCTGCAATTTTTCTTCATGATGATCATATTAGTCAGGGTTCTCTAGAGGGACAGAACTAATAGGATAGAAATATATATCTATGGAAGTTTATTAAGGAGTATTAACACATGACCACAACGTCCACAATAGACTGTCTGCAAGCTGAGGGGCAATGAAGCCAGTTCAAGTCCCAAAGCTGAAGGAACTGGAGTCCAATGTTCAAGGGTAGGAAGCATCCAGCATAAGAGAAAGATGTAGGCTGGGAGGCTAAGCCAGTCTGGTCTTTTTACATTCTTCTGCTTGCTTTTAATTCTTGCTTTAAATCCCTGACCCATGCTCCATTTTTGATATCTCTATGTAGACTTATTGTGGCTATTCTACCAGACACAAATCTGTTGTATGTAACTGACTTTTATTGAAAACATGGAACTTGAGGAAAATTATATTTCAGAAAAGAAAACAATCTACTATTAAATTGCAGTTCTGAAAACTCACAGACTTTCCCCAGCAAGAAAGCTCTTATAGCCTTTCCTCTCCTTAGTGTCCAGCCTACCACTGTGGTGCTACAGACCCCTACATCCACCTACAGAGATAGTTCTCCCAGAAAATTCCTACTTTTTCTTATTCAGAAATTTCCCTTGTGTAACATTTTCTCTCCTAAATTAAGTCCACATATTTAAATTGCAAATAAACCAATAATAAATTTTCCTAAACAAAAGAGATATTCACTCCCCTTTATAGAGGAGTAACTCTATTTGAATAGAGCAGAATTATCATGTTCCTCATTTTAGATGAGTGACTTCCATCAACAATGTCTAAAATTACATCTAGTTTTAGGTTAAACACACTGCGTGATTGACTCATTGAAACAGTCCAAACTGAAACCTTCAAGTCTTTCACAAAAGTTACCTTTCAACTGCATCTCTCTCATTCTGTGTTTATTTAGTTGGAACTTTGACCAGAGTACAGACATGTATCCCTGTTAAGTTTCATCTTATTATATTTGGCCCATCATTGCAGCCTGTCAAGATCTTTTAAAATCTTGATTCTGGCATGAAATCTATTCACTATCCTTGCCAACTTCATGTCAAATGCAACTTGCTTAAGTATGTTCTCTATCCTCACATAAGCCCCCAAAAGTGGCTAATAGGCATGTGCAGTTTTGTACATGTGCGGAATTCCAAGAGCTAAAAAGAAAAAATCACCAAACTAGACATCTAAGGACAAATCTCTTTAGATTGAGAGTGAAGGTCTCATGTTCAGGCATGTGTTCCTCATTTCTCTTGGTGACTCTTTTACTACTTATTTTGAGGGATGGATTGAGGTGGTGAGGAAATGAAGCTTGAAATGGGTTAGTGTTTTAAAAACATTTTAATGTGGCAGGGACAGAGCTAGCTTAAGGCTAGTAAGAGGCCAAAGACAGAAAATTTAAGGAGTCACTCTCAGAGTCTTGCAAAAGCAGGGTGGCATTTGCAGACTCTGAGAGAGAGTGCCACCTTAAATTCTGTACCATATGCTTCTCGCTGGTTTCATGTTAGTCCAGATCCCAAAATATGGAGGAATGTTTAACTTATAGAAGCTGTCTTTTTCAAAGCTTACTCCTTCAACTTTAGCTTGAGCTATCATATTACCACCTTTCTCATTGCTAGCGAAAATCTATGGTTAATATTTCTAGCAATCTTTGAGCCATGCTTGAATTTATCCTCACTTCATTTCTCCAGCTATCTAAGATCAAAATTACTGAGAAGAGTTCCAGGCAACAGAAATAGTAAAAAATAGGTGAAACTCCCTTTTAAATTAAGAACATAGTCCAAAGATGTCATTTCTGTTATTCAGTACATCTTTCAACCTTCTATGCCAATCACAGTACTATTTTCTTTGCTCTGTCTTCTCCAGTTCCTTGCAGCTTGGTCCACCAATACCATCACTTCCAGGAAAAACAAGTTGAAAATCAGTTCTGAGTTAGTTAAGAAGTGTATTTGGATCCTTGTGGCAACCCCATGTTGGTCCATGCAATTAACTTGCTCTGTCCAGACATGCTCTGCCACATTTTCTGATAGTCTGTATTTCTACTCTGCATCTGAAACTCTGCCCCCCAGTACTGATGCCTCAGTGAGCATGTGACCCAAGCCATAATACTTCTCAATTTTTCTTTCTTCATGCCCATTGCTGTTATACCAGCTGCTAGGTACCTGAGGAGGTTGCAAGCTTTGTTACAAAATTATGTTTTGCTTTGCCTTCACTGTTTTTATATAGCGTTTACCTGGTTGAATATACACAAATCCTAACTCATTTGTTTTTAAAATGATAGGTATTTCATAGTTATTTGATGAATGAATGAGTGAACTAATGAGAATGAGCAGTAGGAACTAGGAATTGAACACTCTAGAAGCTGTGATTTAATTAACTGAACTGCTAATCTACCTTACCTTGTGTAAACACTTGGGATCCAGGCAGATGGTAACTGTGATATCTGGGTGATAGACAGCTACTCCTCATCAACCATAAGCATTGCCTTACTTAAATGCTTCAGTTGGCAAAATTATAATTTACAAGTCCAAAGCCTAATGAATACCGGAGACTCAGAGAAAAGTGATATCATGCATGCATGCATGTTTATATGTGTGTGTGTGTGTGTGTGTGCACCTACATACACACAGTAAACATACATTTTAAAGGACAGCCAATCATACAAGTCATATTATTTACCACTTTTGCTTGCTCCAGTATCACTGTTTTCAGTGTTCAAAAACAGGTAGCTAAAGCAGATTCTCAATAAACAAAAATATGTTAATTTTATGTAAGATTATATTTCTTCTTAATATTTTAATATTTAACCCACCTGGATTAAAATGTAATGGTTTTTGTTTGTTTGTTTGTTTTTGTTTTAGTCCCTTGTGATATTCTCACAAGTCCTAATTGCTCTTTCAGCAACTACATTTAAGACATTACTAGACATGACAGTAAGCATTAGGGATACAGTAGTGAAAACATTCACATCCCTGTCTTTATGGAGTCATAAACTAGAGAGACAGAATTAACCTGTACTTAAGAAGACATTTGATTAAAGATACATTATACTACATCTCTGATCAAAGATCGCCATTAACATTTTATGAACTTACTCTGTTAGTCCATACTCACACTGCTATAAAGAAATACCCAAGAGTGGGTAATTTATAAAGAAAAGAGGTTTATGTATGTATTTATTTAATTTATTTTTTTGGGATGGCGTCTTGCTCTGTTACCCATGGCAGAAGGCAGAGAAGAAGCAAACATGTTTTTCTTCACATGGTGGCAGGAGAGAAAAGTGCAAGCTGGGAAGATGCCAGATGCTTATAAAACCATCAGCTCTGGTGAGAGCTCACTCACTATCATGAGAACAGGATAAAGGAAACTTTCCCCATGATCCAATCACCTTTCACCAGGTCTCGTGCTCAAAACATGGAGATTATGGGGATTACAATTTGAGATTACACTTGGATGGGAACATAGAGCCAAACCATATCACCCGCTGTTTAGAAAAATAAAAGGAGATGTGTCATCAACAGATTAGAGATTTTAACAAATTTATGAAATATATAAAAGAGGTTGAAAGTTGAAAGTTATAACTGGTAAATAAGGTCAGAGGAAATCTCCAGCCTGGTATATTGAAAGGCTTATAGTTTAAATTCACCTGTAATGAATCTAGGCAATACTTGGGACTGAAATATGCAAGATTTAATTGAGGGCAAAGTCAGACATGGGACTAAAAAGAGGAGAGATAATAGAATGTCTGTATTTGGAACAGTTGACTGTCCCCCACACATAGATCTTTCCAACCTCCAAGAAAAGCACACTGGAAAGCAGGCTTCTGTCCACCAAGCAGGAGGGACTTTTCTAAAGAAGTTTAAAAGCCCTAAAGAAAATAACTTATTTAAAGTTTCCCCAGAGTGAGAAACTTGAATGTAGAGTTCCCTCAGTCTCTCCCCACGCATTAATTTAAAGAAATGCTTGCCTATCAATTAGCACAGTCTACACATATGGAAATAGCAAGATTTTTTTAACCAGCATTTTTTGTAAAAATAAATAATCAAGATGCACCAAAAACCTTCAGAAACCCTTCAGTGTGACAGAGTGACTAAAATAAACCAACATAAAAACTATTTTAAAAAAAGAAAATGGCTGAGCGTGGTGAGTCACGCCTGTTATCCTAGCATTTTGGGAGACCAAAGCAGTGGGATCACGAGGTCAGGAGATCAAAACCATCTGGGTAAGAAGGTTAAACCATGTCTCTACTTAAAATAACAAAAATTAGCCAAGCCTGGTAGTGTGGTAGTGTGTACCTGTAGTTGCAGCTACTCAGGAGGCTGAGGCAGGAGAATCGCTTGAACCCAGGAAGCAGAGATTGCAGTGACCTGAGATCTCATCACTGCACTCCAGCCTCTGTGGAAAAAAAAAAAAAAAAAGAAAGAAAAAAAAAAAGAAAGGAGGGGGAGGAAAGAGGAGGCGGAAGGGAGAGGGGAGAAGGGAAGAAGGGAAGGGGAGAAGAGGGGAGGGGAGGGAAGGGAAGGGAAGAAAGGGAGGGAAGAAGGGAAGTGAAGGGAAGGAAAAGGTGGCTGACACCTGTAATGCCAGCACTTTGGGAGGCCAAGACAGATGTATCATTTGAGGTCAGGAGTTCGAGGCCAGCCTGGACGACATGTCTCTACTAAAAATTCAAAACCTCGTCTCTACTAAAAATACAAAACAAACACAAACAAAAATTAGCTGGGTGTGGTGGCGCATGCCTGTAATACCAGCTACTGAGGAGGCTGAGGGATGAGATTTGCTTGAACCTGGGAGGAGGAGGAGGTGACAGTGAGCAGAGATCGTGCCATTGCACTCCAGCCTGGGGAAGAGAGGGAGACACTATCTCAAAAAAAGAAAACAAAATATGTCTAATTTTTTATCTTCAGAGACCCATGGAGGTAATGTGTCCACAAAACAAAAATAGGAAGCCTTAAAAGGAACAACCAGAAAATTCAAAGGAGCTCTTGCATATGAAATGTATTGCGACCAAAATGTATCAATAGGTTAAAAGATAAAGATGAGTAATCTACCAAAAAGTACAGAAAAAAAAATCCACAAAGAAACTTAAGATGTAAGAGAAAATATTAGAAGAATAGAGAGACAATTCAAGAGGTTCAAATGTCTCCCAAACAGAATAGAATTTCTAAAGATCGAATACTTAAAAACTGATGAGTAATTATCAAATAACTAGTTGAAGGTAAATCTCCAGAGTTAAAAGAGTCAAGTCTTTAAATTGAAAGAGGCTATTGAATATCAAGAACAATTAATTAAAATAGGTCACAACTGGATTTCTCAATTCTGAAATTTTGGAGCACCACTATATAGATAAGGGTTTTAAATCTTTTGAAAAGTAAAAGCCATGATATGTACAAAAGAGAGACTTCTCGACCTGAGAGTTTTTTGTTGTTTGTTTTATCTGCAGCAGTGGATACTGGAAAATAACGAAGCGGGCTCATGGGAGTTCTGAGAGAGCAATATTTTTGGCTTTAGCTCTGTATGCAACAGTTCTACCAAATTAGTCAATAGGATTCAAAGAAAATCAGACACATAAAGAATCAGGAAAACAATCTTCCCAAACTGGCCGGTGAAGGAAAATCTCCAGGTAGCAGTTGTGCATCGTTTTAAGAAGAACTCGTGCAGATAAGAACAGAAGGATAGAGGATAAGCATGTAGTTCTGTATGACATAATTAATGTGTCCAATCATATATAATGGTTAAATAAATCATGGCCCATTCACAGAGCCTGATAAATGTCATACAAGACTATTTGTTGATACATCCATGACTTCTGAAGTAATAAAAACAGTTTACAAGATAATAATTTGCCAGTAAATGTAGTGTGTGTGTGTGTGTGTGTATGTGTGTGTATATATATGTGTGTGCACATATACTACATAGCTCCCTCTATATATACCCTTTAATGCATAGAAAAATTCTAGAGGATTGTATACTACAACTTAAATATTATTCATATTTTTCTCTGGAATTACAAGTGCTTTTTTAATACCTGAATTTCCCCTCCACATGAACATATATTATTTTTATGATAAACATACAAAGATACATTTGGTGATGGTATTTTGGTTTGCTTTTAAGTAGTATACACATGCTACCTCCACTTGCTCACTTTTTAAAATTTACTCCTAAACCCTCTGCAATCTAGTTTCTATCCCCAAGTTGTCATAAAAATTGCTGTCCACTGAGGTCACAAATGGTTTTCTAGTAGCAAAAACCACTGGATAGTCTTATCTCTTTATTATTCAACCTTCCCATGCTATTTGACATTCTTAATTATTCTCCTCTTCTTAAATTCTCTCTTCTTTTGGCTTCCTTCACCCCAGCTATTCTAGCTTCCTTCCCACTACTCTGTATCCCTCCTCTTTTCTGGGCTTTCTTCCTTTGTCCTACCTATCAGTTGTTGGTGTTGCCAGTACTCTGCCCTTTGCCTTTGGTTATTCATTCCACTCTTTTCCTGGGTAACCCCATGCATTCCCATGAGCTGAACTACCATCATGTGTATTCTGTTGACTCTGTCATATATATTTACAATTCAAATATGTGGTCTCAAAGCTCAGTGTCAAATCCCAACCAAGTATGTTCACTTGAATATGTGAAACTGGATTTATTACATTCCTCCTTGCCTCCATCTTGACCTGATTCTTCTGCATTTTCTCAGTTTTTCATACCATTTCCCAAACAAAAACTTTCCACCTGAATTTCTCCCACTGGTTCATTCTACATGAGGCCAGTATAATAATGTCATCTTTATTTCTCTTGCATTGGCTCCTCCTAACCGTTTCTAATGCTCTTGCTTTTCTGAAGCTCTTTCAACACCTCTTGCCTACAGTGATGCAATAATTTCTAAGTGATCTCCCCCAGCTCCAGTCCTAACTCCTGTATGCTTCCCCCAACACCCCAACACACACAGGCTGCTAGAGTGACCTTCTTAAAATGCAAATGCTCCCTAACATTTCTCAATTGCCATAAAAAAAAATCATCACATAAAAGGCTTTGTGGTTTGATTCTTTCTCTTCAATCAAGACTCATATTTGTTGTCACCCATAGTCTGGATTTCTCCATGAGCACTTTGCTTTTAATAGAAAAGACCTTCTTTCCATGCGCCTTCTCCACTTGGTTCCTCTTACATCTCTCCAGAAAAAGCGTGACATCTTTCAGAATCTCTCCAAGTTATAATTTTGTTTATTTGTAAGTTTCTTCTATCAGATCGGGAAGTTTTCATGGAGGACCCTACATTTTTATTTCTATTAGATTGAATAGTATAGCATTATTCGTTTTAGGCTTAAAAATGGTCAGGTCATATAATAACAATTTTATGTAATACAACTTGATGTGTTCTAGCACTTAATATAATGCCTGGCACTTAATAACTGTTGGAAAATGTGTTGTTAAAAGAACAGATGGAATTTACCAAAAATGGTGGGGTAAGAGGAAGAATTACTCTTAACACCTGGATTTGACATTTATCTACCCAGTTAGGAATAGAAAATAAAGACTTCATTATGATCAGATTTAAAAATTAGTGTTTTAAAATCAGAAACCAGACTGTTAGCATTTAAGTCAGTGAAGTATATTAAATTAATGATTCCAGCTATATAATTGCTTTTGAAGCTCAATCACAAAATCACTCTAACCCAAGAAAGGAATCATTAGTTGGAAAATTGGAGTCATTAAAAATCAAACAAAAAATATGTTTTAAGTTCTTAATATCTAAATTACAGAGTGCTTTTTTTTTAACATGATCAATATGAAGAGACCTACTGTATAATTTGCTATTGAATATTCTGTCTTCTGCCTGTCTGTGGTTAATTTTTAGCTAACAGTATGTGGTTAAATCAAATGCTGTTTTTTGTCATTCTTGGTATATATGGATGTTTAAAAAAGGGCTACCCGCTGAACTGGGCATTAGAAGACATTGATTGAACATAGTGAAATCGATTGGACCTTTTAGTGTTTTATATGTGTTTGTTTCCTACTAACTTTCGAATGGGTTGACTGATTTTCATCAAATTTCCTACACTACAATTTTACATATCAAGATTAAGGCCAATGTTGAGAGAACTTCCAACTATGCAAGATTTGTCTTCAGAAATGTCCTACCCTTCAGGTGAGACTAGAACATTTATTGTCTGGGTCACGAAGTGGATCCAGTAAGTTCTAGATAGCCTTATATCCTTATCTTCTCCCTTTCCTTCTGGAGGGTGTCCCATTTCCTCCCATCATGGAATCGGAAGCATTTCTAACAAGAAATCGAAAGATCTCACTCTTGATAAAGGAAACATCAGCACTGATGATGAGAGAAAGATATATTTATAGGAGCAGGTAGGCCTTCTCTCTACTCCAGAAAGCACTTCAAGTTCCATCTTACCTTGTAAAATACAGCATGGTATTATTTGTGAAAACATAGAAAACTAATTTAACCTCCTCTGAGCTTCTATTTTATCATCTGAAAATGTATTAAAACCTATCTACCTTAAAAATTGGGTTATTATGTAAGAAGCTACATGTATTCCTCATAGCAGAGTGCCTGACACATAGTTAGTGCTGGATAACTGCTAGCTGTTTATATTATATATCCCCAAACAGGTGAGGCCTAGCAAGCAGAGCTTCCACATTCCATCTCTACCAAAGTCTTTTTTTTTTCTTAAATTATTTCCAAATAATAGATACACAGGATGTCACCAAAAATTACAGAGGGTTGACCTGTGTACTCTCCATGCAAATTCCCCCAGTGGTCACATCTTGCAAAACTTTAGTATAAGATCAAATCTAGGAAGCTGACACTGGTGCAATCTATTAAGTATATTTAGTTTGTGCCAGGTTTACACGTATGTGTGTGTGTGTGTATGTGCAGGTGTGTATACTTCTATAAAATTTTATCACTTGTGTAGATTTGTGTAATCATCATTACAATCAGTACACACACTATTCCACTATGAGGGTCCCTCTTGCAGCCTCTCTTCAGCCATATTCTCCTTCTTCACCCTTCTGTGCCTACCCACTCAACACACACAAGCACAAATTTATACTTCATCTCTATTCAATGATGTTATATGAATAAAATCACTCAGTTTGTAACCTTTGGAGATTGGGTTTTTATACTCAGCCCAATTCCCTTGAGATATATTCAACTTTTGTGTAACAACACGTGTAACATAGTGGTGACACTATTATTTTAACCATTTGTTAAGTGTTAAGACAGTTGAGTTGTGTCAAGGTTTCAGCTATTACAAACAAATGAAACTGCTATGAACATTAGTTTATAGATCTTACGTCAACATAACCTTTTTTTTCTTTTCTTGAGACAGAGTCTTGCTCTGTCATCCAGGCTGGAGTGCAATGGTGTGATCTTGTCTCACTGCAACCTTTGCCTCCCGGGTTGAAGCCATTCTCTTGCCTCCACCTCCTGAGTAGCTGGGACTACAGGCATGTGTCAGCATGCCTGGGTAATTTTTTTGTATTTTTAGTAGAGATGAGGTTTCACCGTGTTAGCCAGGATGGTCTCGATCTCCTGACCTCTTGATTCTCCCACCTCAGCCTCTCAAAGTGCTGGCATTATAGGTGTAAGCCACCACACCCGGCCATACTTTTCATTTCTCTGCTATAAATGTTCAAGAGTGTAATTATTACATCATAACACATATGCATATTTAGTTTTGTAAGAAACTGCCAAACTATTTTCCAAAGTAGCTGTACCATTTTCCTTTCCTACCAGTGATATATGAACAATCAGTTTCTCTGCATCCTTGGCAAGATTTGGTATTATCTCTGTATTTTATTTTAGCCATTCTGATAGGTGTTAGTGATATTTCATTGTGGTTTTATACACTTCAGTGTCTGAAGTGGTATGCCCTCTTTTACTCATGATATTGGTAACTTGTGTCTTGAGTCTTTTTTTATTTGTGTTGCTAGAGGCTTGTTAATTTTATTGTTTTTGGTTTTGTTGATTTATTCAATTGTTTTCTGCTTTTAATTTCTTGGAATTTTGCTCTAGTTTTATTATTTCCTCCTTATGGTTGCTTTTAGTTTATTTTGTGCTTTTTCTAGTTTCTGAATATGAGATGATTGATTTGAGACTTTTATTTTTTTCTAATATAAGTATTTACTACTAGAAAATTTCCTCTCAGCATTGCTTTAGTTAAATCCCACAAATTTTTATATGTTGTTTTTCATTTTCATTGAACTTAATGTATTTTGCTTTCCTTTGGGCTTCCTTTTTTTTGAGATGGAGTCTCACTTTGTCACCCAGGCTGGAGTGCAGTGGCATGATCTCAGCTTCACCTCCCAGGTTCCAGTGACTCTTCTGCCTCAGCCTCCCAAGTAGCTGGGATTATAGGCATGCACCACCTTGCTCAGCTAAGTTTTGCATTTTTAACAGAGACAGGGTTTTACCATGTTGGACAGTCTGGTCTCAAACTCCTGACCTCAGTTGATCCACCCGCCTTGGCCTCCCAAAGTGCTAGGATTACAGACGTGAGCCGCTGTGCCCAGCCGGGACTTCCTTTTTGACCCACTAATTATTTAGAAATGCATTGCTTAGTTTCTAAGAGTCTAGAAATTTTTGTTTTATTTATGTTATTTCATTGCTATTTTGATTTCATTATGACCAGAGAACACATTCTGTATTATTTCAGTTTTTTAAAATTAGATGAAATCTGTTTTATGGATGACAAATATATGATCTATTGTGATAAATGTTCTATGAATTCTGGAAGGGAAGTGAACTCTGCTGTTTTTGAATGGAGTGTTCTATAAATGCCAATTAGATTCTGTTGTTTGATAGTGTTGTTGACTTTATATGATTTTTAATTTTCTCTCTATTTGTTCTATCGATTGAGAAAAAGTATTGAAGTCTCTAATCATAATTGTGAATTTGTCTATTTTTCCTTCCAGTTCTATCATTTTTTGCTTCACGTATGGTACAGCTCTGTTGTATGGTGCATCCACATTTAAAATTGCTATGTCTTTTTGGTGGATTGACTCCATTATCACTAATGATTGTCTCTGTCCTTGGTAAACGTTTTATTATGAAGTATACTTTATCTGATTTTAATATAGCCAATTCTTCTTTATTTTAATTGACATTTGCATGATATATCTTTCTGTTCAGTTTACCTATATTGTTATAGTTGAAGTTATTTTCCTATAGACAACATATAGTTGTGATTTTTAAGCCACTCTGCCAATCTCCATCTTTTAATTGCTATATTTATATCATTTGTGTTTAATGTGATGATTAAACTATTAGCACTTAAGCCTGGTATTTTTTTTTTGTTTGTTTTCTTTTGTTCTTTTTCTATTTCTCTTTTTTCCTGACTTCTTGAGAGTTACTTTGAATATTCTTTAGAATTACATTTTGATTTATCTTGAAGGTTTTTTTCAGTGTATTTATTTGTTTAGTTTTTTAGCAGTTCCTGTAGATAGTAGATTATGCATATATAATGTGTCACACTCTATCGGTATTATCATTTTACCAGTTCAAATAAAGAACAGAAACCTCATCTACCTTTATTATATCTTATTTATAATATATTTGGCTTAAATATTTTCTCTATGTACATTATAAACATACAACATTATAGTTTTCCTCCAACCATCAAATTCAATTTACAAAAATTAAAAGGGAAAGGAAAGTCTATTTGATTTTCGCACTTTCTGTTTTTCTATTTTTCTTTGTCTAAAACTTTTATTTTTAATCATCTCTTCCTTTTTAGGAAAACAAATAATTTCTCTTACTGTTTAGGAAAATAAATAATTGAATTATCGTTTTAAATTATGTCTGCTGGCAACAAATTCTCTTAGTTTTTATTCATCATGAAATGTCTTGATTTTCCCTTCACTCTCAAAGATTTTTTTTGCTGACTACAGAATTCTGAGCTAACAATTCTTCCTGATAGCATTAGAAAAATATTGCTCCACTTTTCCAGCCACATGATTTCTGATAGAATTTCACTATCATTCCAATTGTTTTCCCCTTATAGCGAAGATTTTTTTTCTCTCCTGATGTTTTCTAAATTTATTTTATTTGTCTTTAGTTTCCAGAAATGTCATTGTGATGAATCTTGGCATACAGTCCTTGGATTTTTTTCTGTTTGAAATGTTTTCCTGTTTGATATTTTTTCACCTTCTTAAATCTATAGGTTTATGTCCTTTGCAAAATTTGGGCAAATTTTACCCATTATTTAAATACTTTTCCAACCACACCTCTCTTCCCTCTCTCCTTCTGGGACTCTGATAGCACTAATCTTGCATTATAGTTTCCACAAATCCCTAAGACTTTATTTTTTCAGTCTATTTTCTCTGTTTCTCAGGTTGAGCGATCTTCATTGTTTTATTACTGTTGTCCTATGTTTGATTTCAAGTTCTTTCCTCTGTCATTTTCTTTATGCTGGCAAGCCTATCCACTGACTTTTTAAACTTCAGTTCTTATATTTTTCACTTCTAAAATTTCTAGTTCATTCATATATATATATATATATATATATATACACATACATATATTTTATTTTCATTAATTTATTCTTTTTGCAGAGTGCTTCTGTTTATCTGCTGGTACTGTCCATTTCTTTCAATTGCTTCAAACTTACTGAAAAATTTCTATAATGCTGCTTTAAAATCTTTGTCATATAATTTCAACATCTATTTCATCTTGGCGTTATTATCTGTGGTTGTCTTTTCTTGTTCAAGGCAACATTTTTCTGTCTTTGTATGATAAGTAATTTTATATTATATCTGGACATTTTGGCCATTATGTTATGAGACTCTGGATCTTATTTAAATTCTTTGTCTTAGCAGACCTCCTCTGACATTGTGCCGGTAGGAAAAGAGAGGACACTACCTCATTACCACCAGGTGGCAGTGAAAGTACAGGTCTTGCGCTTAGCTGCAGTTGATGCCCCAGGGGAGGGTCTTTCCCTGCAATTAAGCGAATGCGGGAGTGCCGGCTCCCCTCTCTTCCTTTACTGCCACTACTCTGACTTGGCGTGCAGATAATGTCTCAAGTTTGCTTTGGACGTAACCTCCACTGACGCTGTCAGGATGAGGTTGGGCCTCAGGAAGGAACGATCTCGCTTCCCACTCCACCTTCACTGATTCAACCCCACTGGTGTAGGGGGCAGTATGTTGCAGCTTCACAAGCATGGAAATCTGTCTCCCCACTCCCTCTTTGTTTCAGGAGTGTAGAGACAGTCACAGTTTTGTCCAGTGCTTTGCTAGTATAGGGAGAAATGTTATTATCTAAAAGATTTTTTTAATCTTACTAACCTGTCCCTTTTCTTTTTCTTTGACTTGAGAGATCAGGCCTTTCTTGGGGCTTTTTACTTCTTTCTTTATTTGGTCCAGACCCATTGGAGTTTCCAGGTCCCTGATTCTCCACCATACATTGAGGCATAAGAAACAAAAAGAAAACCCAGGGAAGTCACCTCTGGTCCCAAAGTACCTACTAGTTTGCCTTCTTTACTCCACTTTTCAAATTCTTCCAATGTTTATTCAATATATAATCAATGAGATATTAGTTTTCCTTAGCAGAAGGAATAGAGAGATGTGCATCTACTCCATCTCATTCCCAAATTTCTCTTACGGTTTTAAATTGCATTTTCCTAATTGCTAATGATGTAACACATCTTTTTATGTACTTATTTGCCATCTGTATATCCTCTTTGGTGAAATGCCTCATCAGGTTGTTTGCCAGTTTTTCCTTTTTTTTTTTTTTTTTTTTTTTTGAGATAGAATCTCTCTCTGTTGCACAAGCTGGAGCTAGCTACAATTCTCTGCCCTTAACCTGCCAAGTAGCTGGGACTACAGGCACATGCCACCATGCCTGGCTAATTTTTTTTTTTCACTTTTTGCACACAGGGTATTGCTGTGTTGTGCAGGCTGGTCTTGAACTTGTAACCTCAGGTGATCATCCTACCTTGGCCTCCCAAAGTTCTAAGATTATAGGCATAAGCCATTGCAGCCACCCTGATTTTCTAATTAGTTTGTTTAGTTGTTTTCTTTTTCTTTTACTGTTGAGTTCAGAAAGTGATTTGTATTTTCTAGACACAAGTCTTTTGTCAGGTATATGGTTTGCAAATATTTTTTTCTTAGTCTGTGGCTTAATTTTCATTCTCTTAATAGACTCTCACAGAGAAAAAGTTTTAAATTTTGATGAAGGTAATTTCTTAACAGCTTTGAATACTAAGGCTATTAAAAATTCTCCTACAACAGTGCCTTAATTGAACACATGGCACAAAGAATTGTTAGAGATGTTTATCATGCCCTGAGAAAGCTCTGGATCATAAAATAGTCATTAAGAGACCACTCCCTTAAAAGAGAGCATGGACTTGAGGTAGGTTGTCTGAGACATCTATTACTTACTAGCTGTATGGTCTTTAACAAACTACTTAACTTATTTGGATCTCAATTTCTTCATCTCTAAAAAAGGAATGGGGGCCGGGCGCGGTGGCTCAAGCCTGTAATCCCAGCACTTTGGGAGGCTGAGGCGGGTGGATCACGAGGTCGAGAGATCGAGACCATCCTGGTCAACATGGTGAAACCCCGTCTCTACTAAAAATACAAAAAATTAGCTGGGCATGGTGGCACGTGCCTGTAATCCCAGCTACTCAGGAGGCTGAGGCAGGAGAATTGCTTGAATCTAGGAAGCGGAGGTTGCGGTGAGCCGAGATCGTGCCATTGCACTCCAGCCTGGGTAACAAGAGCGAAACTCCGTCTCAAAAAAAATAAATAAATAAATTAAATAAATAAATAAATAAATAATAAAAAAGGAATAATTGTAATAACTTACCACATTATTATAAGTTAGATTTTTGAAACATGTATTGATTTTTCCAGAGAAGATTAAAATTGTTTTTCAGAGTTGAAAACATTGCTGATTGAAATTTGGATTTTAAATGTTTTTAAAATTTAAATTAATTCAGTAATTTTTCACTTTAAAGATATTCCAGTCTCCCCTCAAAATTGGGTATGCCACTCCATTGATTCTAGTTTTCTTTTACATTTTTTAGTAAACCATTAAACTTTTTGTAATACATGTTCTGTGTATTTTCATTATTTTATGTTCTTTAAGTTTTCTCATAAATGAGATCTGTCTCAAAAGCTCATTATTTGTTCCAGTGAAAATGTAACACTGCCCTATGAAATAAGCCCCCTCTAAGAATTCTGTAAGAGGAAGATGATTACTGGTTGTCTCCATTCTGTGCACTAGAATCTTGACTATAGTAATGAGAAAAGATGCACCATTTCAGGTGGCTACATGCAATACACAAAGAAGTACTGTTTAACTTAAAAATACATGAAGCCAATTAGTGCTTTCAGACTATTTGAACTCTCTACTGTAAGGATTACTGTATGCAGTGTTTCTATATATGTACATGTAACAATCTTTTTTTGGACATATATTGGTTTTAGCTATCTGTCTCCAAATCTTCCTCACTGAGAAACTAGTGATGACACTCAGTGTGGCTAAGAGGATAATCTCTCTGCTTGTCCTGACTGTATTCTCTATTTTTTGTGTGGGAGGCTGTTCATTTCTAGGTGAACATTACAGTTTTGATCTTTGTATGTGCATTTGGCTCTATGCAAAGGATTGACTACATTATACAGCAATTATGACTACCTTGACAATCTGCCTTCTGCTTCTAGTCTGCCTGGATTCTTTTGTATGGCTTCCCTTTTTACTTCTAGCAGTTGCTGCTGTAAGATGCTATCACAATTCAGAGGACTGTTAACACAAGCTTGAGATTCAACAAAATACTACCATTTTTGTGATGCCATAAACATTTTTCTGTGTTCCATTGAACATTCCCCCTTGAAATAGTTGCTCATGAGAGTAGGACTACACTGGCATTATTTACTGAATAATTTATTAGAGAGTAATTACTGAATAATTATTAAACTATTTAATAATCATTGAATGAGTTTTCTTTACTGAAATAATAAGTAAATAATAAATACTATCTACTAACAAATCGTAGAATTTTTTTGAGGGTTGATAGATATAATTGTAAATTTTCTAGTAATTCATTTAAAAAGTAAAAAGAAACAAAAAATTTATTTTTAAAATATGTTTTATTCACCCATTTTATGTTCCCAAGAAAGATAATCAAATTGGTCTCATTTGACTCCATTCTATTTTCATGCCAGGCCATTTAGAAGACAATTGCTTGTATATAAAAAAATCTATCTCTGGGTCAGCAGCTACCTTTCCAGTCCAGTATATACTGTCTATTCAGGTTCTATCAGTTACTGGGGAGGAAATTTTATTTCATACTGCAGGATGCATGAATCAGTACTTGTTCTTTTTTTTTTTTTTTTTATTGCATTTTAGGTTTTGGGGTACATGTGATGAACATGCAAGATTGTTGCATAGGTACACACATGGCAGTGTGCTTTGCTGCCTTCTGTCCCCTCACCTGTATCTGTCATTTCTCCCCATGCTATCTCTTCCCACCTCCCCACCCCCCGCCCCTCCCCCATTTCCCCCCAACAGACCCCAGTGTGTAGTGCTCCCCTCCCTGTGTCCATGTGTTCTCATTGTTCAACACCCGCCTATGAGCGAGAATATACGGTGTTTGATTTTCTGCTCTTGTGTCAGTTTGCTGAGAATGATGGTTTCCAGGTTCATCCATGTCCCTATAAAGGACGTGAACTCATCGTTTTTGATGGCTGCATAATATTCCATGGTGTATATGTACCACATTTTCCCTATCCAGTCTATCATCGTTGGGCATTTGGGTTGGTTCCAGGTCATTGCTATTGTAAACAGTGCTGCAATGAACATTCGTGTGCACGTGTCCTTGTAGTAGAATGATTTATAATCCTTTGGATATATACCCAGTAATGGGATTGCTGGGTCAAATGGGATTTCTATTTTTAAGTCCTTGAGGAATCGCCACACTGTCTTCCACAATGGTTGAATTAATTTACATTCCCACCAACAGTGTAAAAGTGTTCCTATTTCTCCACATCCTCTCCAGCATCTGTTGTTTCCCGATTTTTTAATGATCGCCATTCTAACTGGTGTGAGATGGTATCTCAATGTGGTTTTGATTTGCATTTCTCTGATGACCAGTGATGATGAGCATTTTTTCATATGTTTGTTGGCCTCCTGTATGTCTTCTTTTGTAAAGTATCTGTTCATATCCTTTGCCCATTTTTGAATGGGCTTGTTTGTTTTTTTCTTGTAGATCTGCTTTAGTTCTTTTGTTCTTTTTTATATCTAATGATATTTTGCATTAAAATGGAGTTAAGCTCCATTTTAATGAAAGGGAAACAAATCCATGTAAACAATTATGGTCAAAGGGAAATAAATCCATGTGAATAATTGTAATTTGTCCATTATCTAGATTTCAGGGTTCTATTTTCCATCCTGAAGTAAAGACATGAATTGTTGGGGATAAAAATTCACCCTGGCAATTGCTTTACTTTATTGCATCATACAACACGATCTTATCCAACAATATGATCTTATAATTGGCAGGATAAGTAGAATCATCCATCAGTATCTGCTGGGGATTCAGTTCAGGATGCCCATAGATACCAAACTCCGAGGATGCTCAAGTTCCTTATATAAAATGGCATGCCCAGTCCATTTCCCCTGCTTGCTTCTCAGGTCCCCAGTGGATATATGCCAATATTGTATCCTTCAGTTAGGAGAGTGAGCAATCCTCAGGAAAAGCTAAACCACCCTAAAGAAAACAACACACAAATCCAAACATTTCAGATTCCCCATTATAAAGGTTACTGGTCTATGATTCCATCCGTACACAGAATTGCATGATAATGCTTGCAATGAATGGAGAGCTTCTAATTAACTCTCTTATATACAGTCAAACATCTCAGTATCACCAGGCACTTCTTCTTTTGTTGGTAAACACGGACATATGTGAAAACACACACACACACACACACACACACACACACACACACACACACACACCCCACATGCATATATATGTCCAAACTGCTGGTGATTAACTCAGGTAATCAGATCTGCTCTGCAGATCTGATTCCCACAATCTCAGGTTACCCATGATTTCATTACTTAAGTTTTGAACTTTTGGCTTTCTCTGGAATTTCTCAGTGCTTTTGAATATAAAACCACTCCTCACCCCAATGCTTGTGAAGATGCATGTCTTTAGACCACCCATAAAGCTCAACCCAGAATCACCTGTTTTTATCGGTGGAGGTAACAGCAACGAAGAGAGGTAAGGGGTGCCTTTAGTCATCCAGGAGCTCCTGAAGATAGGTTATCATTGCACAGTAATACAGACAGTAGTGTTGGGATCAGAATTAAGTAATCAGGAACATTCTGTATTCTCTCTATAATATAGATTATAATACATTCTCTCTATAATCTATTACAAATCATAATAGATTCTTTCTATAATCTGTTCCCAAGGATATTTGGGCAAAAGATGCAGATAAAGAAAGAGCCTAGAACCAGGAAGAACTGAGACAGAATATCATCTCCAACTCACCAAAAGGAATATGGATCAAAAGAAATACTGAATTTAGGCTCCGTTTTTAAATAGAAACATCTTTAGTCTGAATATGAATGCTCTTCCAGTCAGTAGCTGAGGCTGCAAATGGCAAAAGTGATTTGGGCCTGCAGCCTGCACATTGCTGCTGTTGTCCTCTTGCTGCAGAAGGCTGGGCTTGTTTGGGGCTTTACCTTTTTCTAACCCAAATATTAAGGCTATCTTTATCATTGCAGTTTCTGGAAAAAAGTGATCTCAAACCTTCCTGAGTTGAAACCATCTCTCTGGAAGTTTGGAAAGAAATCTGAGAAAACTTGAGGGAACTGATTAGAGCTTATCCATCTTACTAGCAGTCAGAGAAACTTGATTTATTTTCTTATATTGAGTGTACTTCATGTATTTGTAGTAAGATGACTTTTGGAAAGTGAAATTTGTTACATTTTGGCTTTTGACAGATGAAATATAAATAAATCTTATAAAGAATTTTTTAAAAAAAACAAAACAAACACCACTACTAACAGCTAACAGGCCCAAGTGGAACTGACTGAGAAGATGAGAAAACAGTGTCATGGAGGTGCACCCACCCTGAGCCACCGAGTTCCCTAGGTGATCATCATGATTTCTGCCACAAGCCTGGCTGCCTGCATGAAGTATGAGGATCTGCACTTAGTGCTTCCTGGGGCCTTAGCTACCAAGCCAGCCCTGTGCATCTGGAAGCCTATCCTGGATGAGGGAGGGGTGTGCTGAGGCTGTGCTGCTGTGTAGGGAATGCACACACTGCAATTTGGTTCTGACAAGCAAGGTAGCAGCCTTCAGCTCCAGAGTCACCAGCCAGCACAGATGAAGCAAGGGCTGCTGCACGGTGATCAGCCACCAGAGAGCTGGGTGCATGTTCTGCTTGCCCCAGAAGGTGGAGCTGTATTAGAAGCAGGTGTCCCACATGAATGCCCGAAAGGAGTGTTTCTCATACTTCTGGACCTGATCCCAGCACTGCTAGGGGAGGCTGCACACACTAGAAAGTGATTGACACCAGCCATGACTGCTGCATCTTCTCCGTGAGCAAGAAGATGAAGACCTTCTGGAGCACCAGGGCAGCTTCTGAGACACTCAGAGGCCCAGTGTCTCCTGCCAGCATCCCAGCAAGGACATGGGTAGGAGTGGGGGAAGAATTAATAAACTTCAGGCATTTAAAAACAAAGTTACTTCTTCCCCCCATATTTCATCTGGTAGAGGATAGTAAAGGTCTGTTGTCATCAGTTAGCATTTTTGAATCAATCCTTCTTCATCCTGCACAAGAAATATATGCAGCATTAAGAAGCCAGTATCTTCACACCTCTTTAATAGCTCCAAAACAAATGTACACCAACTCAATTGCTTCCTTGCTGAATTTGGCAGGAAGCCCAGTCTTTTCCCAATCTAAACTAATAGCCTCTACTCCCAGAAATGTCACAAAACTCAGGGTCTTATGCAGACCCAAAAAGAAATCTGTCCAATGACCATTTCTAATTCCTACCTGCATTTGGGTTCTCCAGAGGGACAGAAACAGTAGGATACATGTGTATGTAGAAGAGTTTATTAGGGAAAATTGGTTTACACAGTCACATGGCAAAGTCCCACCATAGGCCACCTGCAAACTCAGGAAAAAGAGAAGCTGATAGCAAAGCTTAGTCCAACTCCAAAAGCCTCAAAACCAGGAAAGCTGACAATGCAGCTCTTAGTCTGAGACCAAGGTAAGAGAGCCCACAGAAGGCCGCTGGTGAAGTCCCAGAGTCCAAAGACCAGAGAACCTGGAGTCTGATGTCCGAGGGCAGGAAGAGAGGAAGCAAGAGTCCCACTCGTAAAAAGAGAGACAGAGCAAGAAGTCTCAGCAAGTTGCTTATCCTTTCTTCTTTTGCCTGCTTTGTTCTAGCGGCACTAGCAGATATTGAATGGCACCCACCCACACGGAGGGTGAATCTTTCTCTCCCAGTCTACTGACTCAAATGTCAATCTACTCTGGCAACACCCTCACAGACACACCCAGAAACAGTGCTTTACCAACTGTCTAGGCATCCCTCAATTCAGTCAAGTTGACACCTAATATTAATTATCACATCACCGAAGAGGATAAAGAGCCCAGGGAGCTTTAGGTGGCTGCTACCCACATGCTCCTGCTGGCACGGCAGATGTCAAACCCCTAAAGCCCAAAAGATGCATTCTCCTCCATCAATGAGCTTTAGTGTCTCCGAGGAGACATCATCACCCTACCTGAGTTAACAAAGGAAGACCTTTGATACCTAAGTGATATTTCTAAGAAAGCTACTAGTTTCGAGGGACTTACTAGTTGAAAGTCAAGCACAGTGATTCATGCTAAGGCAGTGAAAAAAAAGAAAAACACTCATGTTCAATCTTCCTAGGTAATACGTTACTTTTATCTTTGGCTGTACTGCCTACTCCCTACATTCTTCCCAATGAATTCAATCAAAGACTTTATTTTGAGGAAAAGCTCTGAATGTGAACAAGTTGTCCCGGCTTTTCTTTTCCTAAGAGTTGGTCACCAAAGACAAGTTGAGAGTGTCCATGTATGCTGAGAACTGAACTAGGTGCTGCGTGATTAGAAGGATGTGACTATATTAACAGCCACTAGAAAACATTTATAAAAGAGAATCTAGAGTTCCCATATACAGTATTTTTCTTTGCACTTTCTTTAGCCTCTTGAGAAAGTTATAATGACAATTATGAAGAGGAAGCTATTAGCAACCAGGATATTTGAGAGAAGAACATTGTGAAATATGGCTTCTCAGAGGAATTGATTACTAATAGCCTTGAAGTTAGAGTGACATTTAGTACATTTTGGATAAGACTCCTAAAACCAAAGCTTCTCTTCCACTTTACATAGAAGAGATCTTATGATCACTTTGCTCAACTAAGCAATCATACTGCATAAGAACCAGACAATCTTTGGACTCCAAATATATTCCTCTTGGAAGAGAACATTGAAAGCTACAATGAGAAAGTACAATCTCCTGGCTTGAGTGTTTTTCAAGCCCTGGAATTATTTCCACTTATTTCACTTTGTGCCTCACTAAGTATTTCTCACTTATTCAGTTCTCTTAATTTCCAAGAAGCATTTCTTGTCTTCATCCTTTGGATATTCTTCCCTTGTCAGAAAAAAATATCACTCCCACAGTTTTTTCCTTCTTTTCTCCAAGGATAGAGAGTTCTAAAATTGTTTCATCATACCAGATGGTGAGGCCTTTCAACCTCTAATGAAATTCTGTTCATAGAAATCAAGCCATTGTCACAAAATGTATGCTGTGCAGACTCTTTTCCTCAGTTGTTATTCCTTATTCTTTTGATGTACCTTTCAAAACTCTGTCCCAAGTTCAGGATCTCTATAAACAGGAAAATAACTTTTAGATGGTATGGGAAGAGCCCAATACTATGGCACAGAAAACTGCAGGAGTTTTTCCAAATACTAAAATGGCTCTATGTATTTAGAGAAGTATAATTGTGCATTGCAAACATCAAAGAAAAGCTTGTTTACACAAGGGATTATTGTTACTAAGTGGATCAAAATTGGGAGAAGGATGATCATATGAACACATTATATGAAAGGAGTATTTATTCTTTCAATTTAAAAGGAATCTAGCAATTACCTGTTCTTCAGACTTTCCTCTTGATGAACTTCACAGAAATTAAGGGTGGGAGGGCTTAAACAACCCCAAGATATAACCACACTCCTGAAAACTGATCTTTCAGCCAATTCCTCAGCATCTCTAGCAATGGAAAACACTATTTCTAGACTGCCTTTTGCCTTGGATATCTGGCTTTCCTGTAATAACTCAGTGCCTTTAAATACAACCACAAGGAGCTGTTGCCCTGACCAGGATGCTGCCCCCAAATTATCTGCAGTCATTCCTCAGAATAAGCTGATGTCTTCTTCCTCCTTAAAGTTGGACCCATTGGTTCTAGCTTTTCCTTCCTAAGTCACACAGAAGAAACCGAATCCATCTTCTGTGTAAAATCCCCACACTAAAAGGCCACCCATCATGTACCCGCCTTCAAATCTTCATTCTATAAATCAAACATCCCATTTCTCCAACCAGGAGATACGGTTTCTAGATGGCTAGCTATTCCAAACAGCTCCCTCTGAATATCCTTTAGGAATCTCAACTATCATTGAACAGATGCTTCCTGGTAATGTCTAATCAACACAAAATCCAGTAAGACCACTTAGACACTTTCTATAAACGCAGCCTAAACCACAGGAGCTTTCTTGGCAGACACATCTGCTTTTTATTCATTGAGCTCACAATCAGCTAAGCCAAATATTTTGTACACTGTAATTGTACAGTTTAACATCTGAACCCAAACATATAACTTTACAGTTAGACGCCTTACATGTCATTATCCCAGCATTGAATGCTTTTTAATGTTATTTTAAATTTGTTTCTTTTTATTCTTCCTTATTTTTTAATATCTGAATTTGATTGATATGTCATTGATATATTTTTCTAAACCTACTTATTTGTACTGTTGAACAGAACAAAATGAAAGGCCTTTTGATATGTCTCAAAAATCCGCTCAGATTGCCATCAATCCAGTGATATTTCCCATTCTCTTTTGGGCAGGGCCACTTTGGCCCGTCTAGTCAAGCCTGACTTTCATGAATAACTATCCGTCCCTGCTGTTTTCTGTAACTTGGGAAGAAATGGAAAAATCTATCAACAGTTTACCAAGTTTTTACAGAAACACCACTTCTCCCATGTATTCAGGGCCATACTGACCTACAGAATGGTGGATACAATTAAGATTGTTGCTATTGTTGTAGGATAGATACATTTAGGGATTCTTATTTGTTCCAAGGCACTTTGCATAATATATCGTGTACATACATCATCTCAGCTACCCCATACTCTGTACAAGAAAAGAAATGCTAGATGTGTTCAACCCCAAACCAAATTCTGTGTGGCCTAAAAGAATCAAGCTAGCATTCAGGGTCCAAGATTTAGGGAGAATGATGTTGATTCATTATGAAGGCTGACTGTAAATAACACGAAAGCAGCACCTTGAGTGAAGGCAGGGTTCATATAATGTGTTTATACTTAAATGCAGTGACTTATTCCAGGCAAGGGAGATAAAGTGTAGTCTTAAGACATTTCATCTCTGTTGTGTATCTCTTCTAACATTTACCTCGTGTGCAAGAAAGTAAATGGGTACCCTCATCTCAACCATCATCTTTCTACCACAGTGTTCAATCCAAGTCCTTCAACACCAGGCACTTTCTCATACTCCAGATCTTTCTTTATCCTGTACACATCCAAACCAAGAACATACAGCCCATGTTTAACATCGTTTAAAAAGGAAAGTATTTTAGTAAGCTAACATTGCAATTAATATATCAACACACCAAATAATATTCACATTTCGACAAAGGCTGTCAGTGTCCTAAACCAATGAAATAGATATTGAATCCTTTACGGCATGTTAAACAAATAGCCATATTTCTCCACCGACATGCAAAGCCAGCTGTGAAACCACAATCACCTTTGTGAAGCTGGAAAAGCCGACCTGTATCTAGGTGACTTGTCCAAAGAAAAATTGATTACTATCTTTATTTTTATTTTATATATGAATGATCAGCCCTGTTTACCTTGCCTAGTTAGAATTAAATACATAATTGTTTCTACTTAATAGATTATATGTATGACCAGCTCTGCTATCTACCTGGTTAATTAAGCCCAAAGTTTGGTTTTCATACACATTTAAACATCCTACTAAGAACAAAATGTCAAAAAACTTTCAAAAGCAATACTCAAAAAGTAATTATCCACAAAAACAGTGCTAGCATCAATATAACAAAGGCGTTGTAACAACCAGCCCTGAATGTCAGCTCTCATTATAGAAGATCACAGGCACTGCTACTGAAGCTGCATCCCAGCTTGACATTGAAATGTAATCAACTTTTTAAAACTGTCATAACAACATCTGTTCCCAAATAACAATTTGCTAAATTTTGAATGTTTGCACCCAATTTGATTGAAGTTGAAGGAGTTCATATATATGTAAACACATATGAACATTTTTTATTGCTCACAAGAAATTTCAGGAAAAACTTAGTCTCCAAAACTTTTATGGCACGTTTAACAATTTTGTCTTGTTTTTGAGGGTTGGCATCAAGTAGTTTGTTAAAGAAAAAATATTATTTAAAATGTATATTACCTTATTACAGTGTAATAAGGATTTAGAAGGCCAGGCATGGTGGCTCATGCCTGTCTGTAATCCCAACACTTTGGGAGGCCAATGTAGGAGAATCACTTGAGCTCAGGAGTTCCAAACGAGCCTGGCCAACGTGGTGAAACCCCATCTCTACTAAAAATTTAAAATATAGCTGGGCGTCATGGCACATGCCTTTAATCTGCTACTTGAGAGGCTGAGGTGGGAGAATCACTTGAATCCAGGAAGCAGAGGTTGCAGTGAGCCAAGATTGTACTACTGCACTCCAGCCTGGGTCACAGAGTGAGACTGCCTCAAAAAACCAAACAAAACAAAACAAAACAAAACAAAAACAAAGAGTAACAACAACAACAACAAATAAAGGGACTTTGAAAAATCATCTCAAACTTTCAACTTTATAGGCATAAGCCAAAGCAAAATTCTGAGAGATGTGTACCTATTCTTTTGCATGAAGATTTGCAGAAAAGATTTCATTACCAAGAACTTTCATAGTATGCCATTATCCCTGTTTTTGTTTTTGTTTCAAGAAAAAAACCTAGTCACTGATCAGGAATATAACAACCTTACCTTCTAAAACTCTTCTTTATGGTTGTTCCAGTATTGGTAGAGAGAGAGCACAGCTTCCCCTCTATCCTAGTGTGTAATATACTTGGAAATTCTTCTTAGGTTATCATGAACTATCTTTTCTTCAAACTCAAATTTAGTAGGGATTCCCAAAGAGAAGTAGAGAAAATATTTTCACAGCTTTTCTTACCCCAAAATCTTGTTTGTGGAGGCTGTTAGGTTTGCTTTTGGAGGCTCAGTAAGTCTCAAATTAACCATAAGATGCGTTTGACAGTGACGTTGCAGATTTTCCCATTCACAGTCACTCCAAGTTGATTATTGTCCTCATTTTGCCAGAAGGCAACAGTTAATAGCAAAGATTCTAGAATCAGATTATATGGGTTCAAATTATTAACTATTTACAATACTAGTTAATTTGACAAGTCTTATAAATATTTTAAATATTTTAAATTTCAGTTTCCTCCTTCATAAAATGGGGTTGTTAATAATGTTTATGTGAAAAAATTAACAAGATGTATGAGACATAGATAGTCCTGAATGTGTGTAAGCACTTCAGAAAGGTTAGTTTATTCTTCATCTTCCTCATTCTGTCTTCATCACTTAGTTAAAGCTAGACCCTCTGACTCTTAACCTCAGGCCTTTCCCCATACCATGCTGCCTCCATTACACATAATCTTAAACTGCCTAAGGAAAGAACAGAAGATTAAATAAGTCAAGCATCACCGAGGAAACCTTAGGCCAGTAAGTAAAAGCACCACTGGACAAGAACCAGCATGGTCTAGTTAAGTGATTCTCGGGCAATGCTGCCGATTCATCATTTGATCAACCACATGCGAAGACAAACTAAAATCTTCAGTAATGTGATTTTCTGTCTCACCTTCACAAAATCTTATGCATCAGACAGGGTTGGTAACAATAGCCCCCAACACAGGTTCAGGGAAGTTAGCTGTTTGCCCAGATCACTGAGCTGATGAATAAGAGACTTGAAATAGGGTCCCTAGCTCAAGTCTCCAAACTCAGATCTCCAGCTTCAAAGCTTAGAACTTTTATAACCACCAAATATTATCATTTACACCATAAACCATTTTCCTCAAGACTGATGTTACATTTATTGCATCCACAATGTACCGTTTAGTGAAATAAGTTTATTAAGTTTCTCAGAGGAAGCCAGCATCTATGTAGAAGATTATTGGTTGAGAATCATTTCCCTATTTCAAATGAAGGAAAGGATTTTGATTTTTATGCTACCCATCCGTTTTTAGCAGGTCTAAATGGACTCTAACAAAATTGGCCTTACTCTTGATCACAATGGATTTGGCTGATAATTTACCAGATATGCAGGCCTAGCATTGTCTTAGTCAGCATTCCACAGAACTGCAGTCTTGGCCTGGATTATAAATTTCCTAAATAGCCATTATTTGCCTTTATGCCTTTCAATATAGTTGGCTGAATCTAAACCATGCCAATCAATAATTTTGCTTTGCCACCTTTAGCAATCTGTGTTTCTACTACTATGCCACCCTTGGGAATTCTTGATTACAAAAGATTTGCCTGTGTAAAAATTCTGTAAACTTAGTAAAGATAAATTTCTGTACAAAGTCATATTATCTTAGAGACATATGTAAGAACCTTCACAAGTGCATTTATTAATATTTGGTGCATTTAAAAAGCAGAATGAGGGGGAAAGCATCTGTGGTGAGATGAACAGATGTAGCAAGTTTGTTCATTGCTTGTTTGAGAATATTGATCTGTCAATACACGTACTGGGTAATTATTCAACTTGTAAGTGTCAAATCTGAGGGTTCTGCTAAGAGAAGAAGCAGAGTTAAGTTAGTATCCAATAATAGAGATGATTAAAATATATGGAAAAAGGTGTTCTCAGGGCAGTTTCTAGTTATCCTTGTTCAACCATTGAAGAAATCACAGATACACATTGTTTTAGTCAAGCCTTAAGAATTTTCAACAGGGCATCAAGGCTAGATAAATGTTATCACTTCTGACAAATCCTTCCTGATAAATTTTGATGCTAGTCTCCAAATAGTCCATATATTGTGATCAGTTTTGCAAAGAAAAGGAAAAATCCACAAGAGTGCATTAGGAGAAGAACGAACAATATATCGAAGCAAATGTTAAATAGCCATTGGTTACAAAATAGCTTTTGTTAGGACATGGGTGAGGGGGGAAGTAAATGTGTGTTTATTTAATATCAGTTTTACTTAACAGAATACTGATATTGTAACTGCTGTGAGAAATGTTCCTTCCTTGAAACTCTGCATTCTGACTATAAGCTGCCCAAAAGTTTGGTTTTAAAAATCTAAACATGAGCATACCAATAACTCTACCTCCCAAAACCATTATTATATAAAATTTGATGTTTTGTCTAGGGTATTTTTAGAGAAACTGTTTCTTTGGCAGCACGGTATGGGATGGTTCTTTAGTTGATTTTAAGCTTTATATATTCACCCAAAATCTTACTCTTGTACAAATATATTATTATAATTTTTCTAATAGAACATGTGGCTACTTTTCAAGATGCTCTATTAAATCAATTACTCATTAAAACTTTTATTGGCTCTTTCCTCTTCACAAGTGGGAGGCATTTGGAAGTCTATCACTACCAGATGGAGTGGGAAATATATGCCCAGGCTGGGTAATGCTTCTCTGACATCAAAGGATAGAAGAGTTTCCAGAAGACTCTCTAAAAGTGGAGGACAGTGTTCACTGTCCAATTATTACTGTTTTTTTTTCTTTTTGATATGAATTTTGTAGAGGACAGAATATGTAAGCAACGCTCCTCAGATTGCCATCCCTAAGCAAGGGGTGGCAGTAATGCCACACCAATGGCACAGATCAGTGTCGTGTCATCCCTCTCTCACTCATAGAGTGACTCATACATGGTGGCTCACACTGGTACTCCATCTTTTTGTTGACCCTACTAACTTCTTTTGCCGCAACCATAACCTAGGAAAGGTCCCCACCTCTGCTTCTAGCTTCGTGGCTTGTTTCCTCTCTATCAGTGCTGTTTCTAGCTCTCACAGTGGCTGAGGTGAGCAATGCAGAGGGACCCATCCTGAGTCCCTCACCCAGGGCTCTGCCACTCCCTGTGGTTCCCCCATCTCTGTTTGTCACGCTGCTGACACATGGCCACATGAATGTCAGGCTGTCTTCCTTGACTTATGGTCAACTTGTTCTTGTCTCACTGTCTGGGCCACTGATCTTGGGCCGGACTTGGACTTTGCCCTGAGGCTGCCTCACCAAGGAGCTCTTTCTTCTTGGCATTGCTCTGGGGAGAATTTGGACCCCTCAGAGATTCGACCATCATTCTTCCCGTCACATTTTAGGGATTGTGCCTCTTCTCTATTGAAGGGAGCTAAGAATAACTCTTCTTCAAAAATGACCTAAAAATTTGAAATGGCTGGTTCTCTTCATGTTTCTATCTAGAGATTATTTTTCATTACTTTATGCAGCTCGTCAGTATCATAATTGTGAATGTTTTTCATGTCTTTTTAATTCATTTCTTTCATTAGAAAGCTAAATTAGGGAAATAAAAAGTGAAGTTGATTCAGCCACCCAGGGATATAATATTACCAAGTAAGTGAAAAGAAGTGACAAATGGCGCTGGTCACTGTAGTTCACACCTGTAATCCAGCACTTTGGAAGGCCGAGGTGGGTAGGTCACCTGAGCTCAAGAGTTTGAGACCAGCTTGGCCAACATGGTGAACCCTGTCTCTATTAAAATTATACAAATTAGCCAGGAGTGGTGGCAGACACCTGCAGTCCCAGCTATTCAGGAGGCTGAGGCAGGAGAATCGCTTGAATCCTGGAGGTGGAGGTTGCAGTGAGCTGAGATCGTGCCACTGCACTCCAGCCTGGGTGACAGAGCAAGACTCCATCTGAAAGGAAAAAAATGAGAAATGGGAAAGAGATGGCAGCACAGTGACACCTTTTGCCGACTTAACAATGAAGTGCTGGTTTATGTTACAGCTATAGGGTCTCAGAAGCCACATCTCCTCTCTACCCCAGGGTTCTACTGTGTGACTCCAATCTCCTCTAGAAGCTGTGTTGTAGAACCTTCCCTTCTGTATTTTAAGTGTGAAGTAACTACATCTCTTAATCTTTCAGAAGTCTCCAGTTGGCATCCTCTGAATTATTCCTGGTCTGCAAATATGTTTACTTTGCCCCCACAGTGTTGCTTAATAAACTAAGCCTTAATACCTTTAGACAGAGGAGGTACTGTCAGGTTTAATAAGTCTTCAGCATTCCCTATTGTGTACACTTTGCTGGCTTCAGTTATTGGCATGACCTGGTTTTAGGTCCTTATAGACTATATATGTCCCCCAGAAAATCACAATTGCCCTTTTTACTGCAGAACTACTAATGTGCTAGGATAGTGCCTGCACGTAAGAGATATTTAATAAATATTGAATGGATGAAAAATTTTATTTAAACAAATTTGAGAGGGAGTGAAAAGAGAGATCCAGAAATGTAATATGAAATTAACTGCAATAATAAACCATGCTAAGATCTGACTGATCAGTAGTGTACACAGCAGACACCTCAGATTATCACACTACCCCCAGTACCAGTACATTCGTAAGCTTCACTTGATTCCTAAAGTTTAGTATTTCTGTGAATATTGTCACACTGCCCCATCCTGACTCAGTTAGATGTCTCTTATTTGTGATTCCTCAGTACCCCATTCTTAAGGTTTAAAGTATGTAGTACATACTATAATAGCTTATTTACTTACTTGAATCCTTCACTAGCTCTGTACTTCTTGAGGACAGAGGTTATATCCTATTCACAGCTGTATCTGTAGCACCCAGAAAAACACTCAATTACCTAACACCTAATAGACTTTCAGTTAATGTTTGTTGAGTAATAAAACAAATAATAGATGGATTCAAAGGCTTTTGGGTTTTTGCCTCTTTTTATTTTCTTGTCCTTTGTATTTTATATTGAGAGTGATCCATCATAATCAAATCCAAATAAAATATTTGAGAAAAAAGGTATTTTTCTAATAGTTTGAAAATCTCTGTATTACCTCTAAAACCTTGAAAAGTGAGGCTAAGAGGGTATTTCTGTGTATGGAAACAAAGGAGGAGGCAGGAAAGAGAACTAGTCTGAGCAGAGGAATTGAACTTGTGCTTCTTTGACTCTAGCTTGTTTTCCAGGCTTAACATCTCAGCTTCTGCTCCGTGAGATGTAAGGTTCTGTGAAGTGAAAGATAGAAGAGAGAACCTCCTCCTTTAATGACAGCCTGTGCTATTTCTCAAAAAGCATCACCAGGGACCAGGCCTAGATAGGATGTCTCCTATACTCCAAGTATTTCTTTGCAGCTTTCAGCTATATATGCTCTGGCAGAAGCTACTTTTTACTGCTTAGCTAAATTATCAAAGCAAGAGTTCAATAGGAATGGATTTTTTAACTCCATCTTTTTTTCTACAACCCAAAGACCATCCTTGGGAAAAGGCTGACATTCCATGTCAAAAGCCCTGAATACTCTGCTGCTCAAGGTTTGGCCAAATCATAGACTAAAGTTTCTTACAAGAGAACTATTAGGACAGACACAAAGGTATCTCAGGGGATCTGCTGAAATAGGGTTATTGTCTTATCTTTAGTTCCATTGAAATGCTAAGTGAGAAAATCTGAACATTAAATTGCAAAACCTCCAATAAGACCAAAGATGAATTTCATAAAAAGACAGAGGAATAATTTTGTAGTAATATAAGTGAAATAAAGGTAAGGACATAAAAGTAGAAGTTATGAAAATGGAGAGCCATTACTAAAAAGATATTTGGATATAAGACTAAATTGCTTCCACTGACTACTAACCAAATTAAGATCTTCTATCTGCTAGATTACAAACCCCAGGCTCCAGATGGTTTAATCTCAAACAATGTTTTGATCAAAGAAAACTCAAAGAGTAAGCAAGATTTCTTTAATTTTCATTTTTATGCAAGATCTTGACTCAAGTTTCTCTAAAACCATAAACAGAAGGCCAATATATAGGGTTTAAGTAGCTTATTTAGACCCCACATCCCTCCTGCCCCTTCCCTCACACCTTGCTGCACTACTCCAATATTTCTCTCCAACTACCCCAAGTTCTTTTCCTGCACCTCTCTTTCCCCAGTCCTGGCTTGCCTCTTGATCTTAGCGACCCTCTACTTTTCTTCTTTTCTCTCCAGCTCTATCTTCCTCTCTTGATTCTCTTTGATTTATTTTTAAAACACATGATTCCAGAAACACAGTTGGGCATCTTCAGACTCTTTCTCAGAGAGTGAAGGAAAAAGAATAACTGCTGGGCAAACCAAAACCCCCTTGTGTAAGTAGATTGAAAAAACAAAACTGAATTCAGAATTTGTTTTCCGATCAAGAGCTCTGTCTTTAGCATCCTCAAGATTAGGTGGTAAAGAGTGGGGAAAAGTGGTAGAAGAGAGGCATAAACTGAGGTTCACTAGTGTAACTGAGCAAATAATGCTACTAAGTGATCAGAATATGGCCCTTAATTCTCCAGTTTCTACCTGGGAGTGTAAGCAAGAAGGTCTTTGAATCCTTGGTCTCAAGTCCTTGACAAAGAACTAACGGGGCCCATCGCAGTTTGCTGTGAGTATGAGCTTGCATATTGTCTTTAGTAACCATTGTGTTTGTCTCACTGTGGCTATACAGACTTTTTCACACAATTTTCAACATTGTCATGTAAGGTAACTGTAGATACTCTGAATCCAGCGTTGGATTTGCATTGCTTGGGTTAATAGTAAGAGTGCAGACTGGTGCCTGATCTTAGGTATCTTTCTTCTTCTTTCTGCTCAGAATTGAATCTGCATAGTGGTAGAATTTGATTGTCAGTTGTGTGTATTGCTATGTGCCTAATCAACATAAAATATTTGTAAAAATGTTTTTCTTGTAGAACAGAAGATACAGTTTTTTTGTTTGTTTTTGTTTTGAGAGAGAGACTCACACTGTCACCCAGGCTGTAGTACAGAGGCCTGATCTCGGCTCACTGCCATCTCCACCTCCTGGGTTCAAGCAATTCTCCTGCCTCAGCCTCCCAAGTAGTTGGGACTACAGTCATGCACCACCATGCCCAGCTAATTTTTTTGTATTTTTAGTAGAGATGGGGTTTCACCATGTTGGCCAGGATGGTCTCGAGAGGACATACAGTTTTAAAAATATAAAAATCATGGAAACAATTAGTGATATTCCCATTAACAAACATGCTAAAATTTTCATGATAAGCTATGGTGGCCATAAAGACACTTTCTGCAGCCTTTGGAAAATGTAATAGCATTTCCAGGAGGAGAGAGAATGTACTCTATAGACATCTGCATATTTGGCAAATCTTTTATGCCTGAAGGGTTTGTGATGATCACAGACTACTTTTGAGTTTACCATTTCTCCTTTGAGGCCAACACATTTGAACATCAGTCACTAGGACAAAGCACTGTTCTTCAATATGACAGATGTGAAGTCTTTTGACACCTCTTCATCTTGTCTAATGCCAAATATGTAGATGTCTATAGAGTACATTCCCTCTACTCCTGGAAATGTTGTCAAGTTTTCCAAAGGCTGCAGAAAGTTTATCACCATAGCTTATCATGAAAATCTTGGCCTGTTTGTTAATGGGACACTAATTGCTTCCATGATTTTTGTATTTTTAAAACTGTGTCTCCTCTTCTACAAGGGAAACGTTTTCTCTTTGTAATGATGTCTAAAATATATGCTGTCTTCAACTTGCCAATTTCAGGCCTAGATGTCAGAGTTCATTTGGAATAATGATCACTTCAGACTTTGTATCCTACCTTTTTCACACAAGTCTCTCCTCTTAGTTAATCACAAATCTGTGTAGGCTTCCACTTGTGTCTTATTTGTAATAAACTTACATTAAGTCAAATTTTAGATATTCATTGATTTCACAAAAGCGAATGCTACTAAATTATATGTGTCTATAATTTTGGAGTAACACATATTTAATTGCAGAAAACACAAAGCCAAAAAATATCACATTAGAAAAAAATCATCCTTAACAGCACCAAATTTGTTCAAATGATATTTATTATGTACTAGAGATATTTTTGGCACTGTACATTTATTAAGTTAATGTTTACAAAACCCATAAGAAATAGATATAAGAATGTGGCTATAATGTATTTTCTGAAAAAAAGCTCATGCTTTGCAGAATTGCACAGTGAAAATCGTAAGGTTTGTTGGAAAAATAGAGTTAGGACAGTGAAAACCTATGTATTACAGCACTATGTATCATAACATTAAGAGAAACAGTAATTGTTACCTTAACAGATTATTTTGATAGCCCAGAAAGGCAATTTGGAGTGGTTGGAGGCTCTTTCAGGGGTGGGAATGCTGGCTTGTAGGCCCTGGCGATGCAACTGTGCATCAGGATCTTAGATAGTAGGGCAGCATTTAAGGTAGGCAGATGTGGAAGCATAACCTGCCAGGAGACAAAACCACCCAAGACTGGAGGTATGCCAACAAAGTCAGCTAAGCCTGGAGTTTTCTTTGTAAGAAGCTTTTTCATTACTAATTCAATAATTTTTCACTTGTTACAGGTTTATTCAGACTTCCTATTTCTTTTGATAGTTTGCGGAAATTTGCTCATTTCATTGAGTATGACTAATTTGCTGATATATAAATGTTCATAGTATAATATTCACTTATAATCCCTTATTTCTGAAAGATTGTTAGTAATGTCCCTGATTTCATTTTTGATTTTATAATTTATTCTTCTTCCTTTTTTTTTGTCATCCTAGCTAAAGGTGTATTACTTTTATTGATCTTTTCAAATAAACAAGTTTTGGTTTCACTCATTTTTTAAAAAAAATAATAAACAGAAATTGATTTTTCATAGTTCTGCAGGCTGGGAAGTCCAAGATCAGATATCAGCAAATTTGATATCTGGCAAGAAGCCCAGGCTCTCCTTCCAAGATGGTGCCTTTTTCCTGTATCTTATGAAGAGGCCAAATGCTATGTGCTTACGTTGTAGGAGAAATGGAAGGACAAATAAAGGCCTAGGCTATTTTCCTCTAGCCCCTTTATAAGGCACTAATTCATTCGTGAAGGTATATCCCTCATGACCTAATCTCTTCTCAAAAAACCCCACCTCTTTGAACAACCACAATGGAGATTAATTTTAAACATGAATTTTGGAGAAGATACTCTTTCAAACTATACCATGTATGTTTAACTTTATGATACTGCCATACTGTTTTACAAAGTAGCAATACCATTTTTCATGCCCACCAGCAGTGAATGAGAATTTGAGCTCCTCTATCTCATCACCACCAACTGGAAAAGTCATTCTTTTTTTATTATTATCATTATACTTTAAGTTCTGGGGTACATGTGCAGGTCATGCAAGATTGTTACATAAGTGTACACATTCCATGGTGGTTTGCTACATCCATCCCCCCATCACCTATATTAGGTATTTATCTCAATGTTATCCATCCCCAATCCCCCTACTCCCTATTATTCCTCCCCTAGCCCACCCGCCCCCAACAGGCCCCAGTGTGTGATGTTCCCCTCCCTGTGTCCATGTGTTCTCATTGTTCAATACCCATTTATGAGTAAGAACATACGGTGTTTGGTTTTCTGTTCTTGTGTTAGTTTGCTGAGAATAATAGTTTCCAGCTTCATCCATGTCCCTGCAAAGGACATGAACTCATTCTTTTTTATGGCTGCATAGTATTCCATGGTATATATGTGCCACATTTTCTTTATCCAGCCTATCACTGATGGGCATTTGGATTGGTTTCAAGTTTTTGCTATCATAAACAGTGCCACTATGAACATATGTGTGCATGCATCTTTATAATAGGATGATTTATAATCCTTTGGGTGTATACCCAGTAATGAAATTGCTGGGTCAAATGGTATTTCTGTTTCTAGATCCTTCAGGAATCGCCACACTATCTTCCATAATGATTGGACTAATTTACACTCCCACGAATAGTGTAAAAGCATTTCTATTTCTCCACATCTTCTCCAGCATCTGTTGTCTCCAGATTTTTTAATGATCACTATTCTAACTGGCATGAGATAGTAACTCAATGTGTTTTTGATTTGCATTTCTCTAATGACCAGTAATGATGAGCACTTTTTCGTATGTTTGTAAATGTCTTCTTTAGAAAAGTGCCTGTTCATATCCTTTGCCCACTTTTTGATGGGGTTGTTTGTTTTTTTCTTGTAAATTTGTTTTAGTTCTTTGTAGATTCTGGGTATTAGTCCTTTGTCAGATGGGTAGATTTGTACAGAAAGCTGGAACTGGACCTGTTCAGCTTTATACAAAAATTAACTCCTGATAGATTAAAGATTTAAACATAAGACCTAACACCATAAAAACCCTAGAAGAAAACCTAGGCAATAATATTCAGGACATAGGCATAGGCAAGGACTTCATGACTAAAACACAAAAAGCAATGGCAACAAAAGCCAAAATAAACAAATGGGATCTAATTAAACTAAGGAGCTTCTGCACAGTAAAAGAAACAATCATTAGAGTGAACTGGTAACCAACAGAATGGGAAAAAAACTTTTGCAGTCTTTTTAACTTTAGTTATTCTAGTGGTTGTAGAGTGATATCTCATTGTAGCTTTAATTTACATTTTCCTAGTAATTTTCAATGTTGAGTATCTTTTCATGTGCTTATTGGTCACATACATATCTTCTTTCTGAAGTGTTTTTATATCTTTTTCTGTTTTTCTTTCATTATTATTTTTAATTAACACATAATAATTGTAAATATCTATAGAGTACAGTGTGATATTTTAGTAAATGTATGCAATGTGTAATGATCAAATCAGAGTAATTAACCCATTCATCACCTAAAATATTTATCATTTCTTTGTGTTGACAATATTCCAAATCTGCTCTTCTATTTGAAAATAAAATATTTTTTACTATAATCACCTTACAGTGCTATAGAACCTTAGAAAATTTTCCTCTGATCTAGCTATAATTTTGTGCCCGTTAATTAACATTTGGTTGTTCCCACTATGCCCCATAATTGTCCATGCCTCTAGTAACCACTATTCTATTAATTGGTATAAAAGTAATTGCAGTTTTTGCCATTAATTTTTTTTATATATGTAAGAATTTAATATACAGTTAAATTTCCATCATGAATCAATATGTAAAAAGAAGAACATTCAGTAAATAATGCTGGAACAATTGGTTAAGTACTTGAGGAAAAATAAAGAGAAATCAAAATGACTTAGTGCTATGCTTAAAATTGAGACAAAATCAAACTAAATCAAACTATTCTAGTAATGAAACTAGAATAAACTATAAATGACCATTTCTTAGGCTCCAAGAAGGGGTAACTGTTTCTAAGAATGAAATATATGGAATAAATCACAAAGCAAAAATAATAAACAAAACAAAACCAGTAGGTTTAACTTCTTAAAAATCTAAAACATGGTTTTCAACAGTTATTATGAAAAGAAATTCTAAAAACTTGCCAAACTGGGGAATTGTTTGTAGACAAAGAGTTATTCTTCTTTTAAATATTTTTAAAATTGTTCTTTATTAATTATTTTCTACTGAGGTTTTTGCCATTACTTTCAGTGGCAGAAACACAATTACTTTTGCCCCAACCTAATACTTTCTACATCTGTGAGAGCAACTATTTTACCTTCCACATGAGTGACAAGATGAAGTCTTGATCTTCCTGTGCCTGGTTTATTTCTCTTAAATGACAAAATTTCAGGGTTTTTTTTTATGGCTAAATAGTATTCTACTGGGTATATATAACACACTTTCTTTATCCATTAATCTACTGATGGACCCTTAGGTCAAATCCATGTTTTGGCTATTTTGTTTTTGTTTTTGTTTTCTTTGAGACAGAGTATTACTCTGTTGCCCAGGCTGGAGTGCAGTGATGTGATCTTGTCTCACAACCTTTGCCTCCCAGGTTCAAGCGATTCTCATGCCTGAGCCTCTTGAGTAGCTGAGATTACAGGTGTGTGCCATCACACCCAGATAATTCTTGTATTTTTAGTATAGACAGGATTTTCCCATGTTGGCCAGGCTGGTCTCAAACTCCTGACCTCAGGTGATCCACCTGCCTTGGCCTCCCAACGTGCTGGGATTACAGGCACAAGCCACCATGCCCAGCCCCTATCTTGGCTATTTTGAATAGTGCTGCAATAAATATGGAGTGGAGATATCTCTTCACAAACAGATTTTCTTTCCTTTGTTTTCCGAAATGGCTATACTAATATACATTCCCGCCAATAATGTATGTGTTCCTCTTTCTCTGCGTCCTTGCCAGCATTTGATATTTTTTGTCTTTTTAAAAAAATTTTTTTAATTATACTTCAAGTTCTGGGATTGTGCAGGTTTGTTACAAAGGTATACACGTGCCATGGTGGTTTGCTGCATCCATCAACCTGTCATCTACATTAGGTATTTCTCCTAATACTGTTCCTCCTCTATGCCCCCAGCCCCTGCTATCCCTCTCCTAGCTCCCCACCCACCTACAGGCCCTGGTGTGTGATGTTCCCCTCCCTGTGTCCATGTGTTCTCATTGTTCACCCACTTATGAGTGAGAACATCTGGTGTTTGGTTTTCTGTTCTTGTGTCAGTTTACTGAGAATGATGGTTTCCAGCTTTATCCATGACCCTGCAGATAAGTGCAGTATTACAGTCTCCATGTAGCTTCTTACAGCTGTGTTCAACATCAGCAATAGCTTTGAAAGTCTCAGTGGTCTAGGCTATAGAGTTCAAGTGTTTGAAGCAGCTGTGGGGTCAAGATTCTACGCTGAGAGTCTCACAAACCTATTATGATACCTTGGTCGTAGGGTACAGGTTTATGTTCTGTGGCATGGTTGAATGTAGATTGAATGTGGGTTGCCTACAGAGCCAGGATCTGTGACTCTGAACTATTTCCTAGCAGCCATCATCATTCAGGCAAAACCCTCCCCCAGCAAAAACATGATGACTCATTGAAGGCTCAAGTAATAATTAACATTTTTAGCAATGAAGTATTTTTAAATAGTATGTACATTTTTTAACATAATGCTATTGGATACTTAATAGACTACAGTATAGTGTAAACATAATTTTGTATGCACTGGGAAACCCAAAAATTTGTATGACTTACTTTATAGAGATATTTGCTTTTTTAAGGTGGTCTGGAATTAAATCCATATCTCCAAGGTATGCCTGTAGTTCTAACAAAGCTGAAAATACTGAAAAATTTGGCCCTTTATATTTTTAGCCTCCAGAACTAAGGTGTTGATACTGAATTTTAAGAGAAAATAAAGAACAAAGCCCCTAATCCATGCAAGAATTGTGTACAAATCAAGTTTACATTGCATTTTAAATACATAGAAAGGGAAGAATAAATTATTAAAGAATATGTATTTGATCAATGACATTTCTTAATGTAAAAGAGAATGCCATAGGGAAATATTGGCAAATCTGCTTTCCAACTGGCTTTTTCCAGAACTCAATCTTTGTGTATGGTGATGTGAGATTTTTAATATAATTTGCACATCACTGTATTATTAAACTTTCCATATAATTTTGTGTGGAAAATTATAACTTGATATTAGGCAATCGCATGGCTCTAGAATTATGCAGTATCAGGGAAGATGCATTCCAAATTTACAGGGTAGTCTTAGTCTCAAGTGAAGAGAATGTGTATGTATTAAAGTAAAGAATGCTATTTTGCAGTTTGACAAATATTATTTTAGAAGCATAGCCACTTGAAAGCAGAAGAGACATTGGCCAATAGACTCAATCTTAAGCCCACCTAGCGAGACAAGAAAACTGGTTAGGATCTTCCTGACTTCAGGAAAACGAAGAATTTCATGCTTATTTGTCACTAACATGATATACTGCAGGCAGTACACACACAGTTTTGCTTATCAAAAAGAAGATATCAATATTAGAGTGGTACTGATGCAAAAGCACTTCTTTGCACATAAGAAACTAAGAAAATTAGTACTATAAAAATTGTTTTAGCTGCAACTCTCCTCAACACACCTTAATCATAGTATTTTTCACCTTCTGGGCACAGACATTAGAGAAAAACATCATTTCTTAGAACCTTAGAGAACTAAGACCAGCACTAGTTATCTAGAAAGTACTTGAACTCGCTTGCCTAAAATCTGAAAGCAATTACCATAAAAATATCTGAGCTATGTAGTGCCACAAACCTCTAGGAGCATGACTGGCTCATAAAAAGTCACAAACTAATATGCTTTGTATTGCCTATTTTAACTCTGAAGGGATTGCTGATTTCATCGAAACAATACTAGTTTTAGAGCAAGACTCATACAGCAATATATTTCATAACCTCAGCCTCTGTGGACACTGTGCTAACTTTGTATTTTGACAAACCAAAAGATCATCAATTAGTGTCAAATTAAATATAAGATGAACACATTAAATTCTCTGTAGCTTAAAATATTTCAAAGATGTTGTTGAGTGTGTTCCCTCTTGAGGTTTTTCTGGTAATTATTAAAGAATGTATCTCTGAAGTTGAAATTTTTCCTCATATATCAATACCACTTTCCAATCATGTCAGTGTGATTAAGTTTTAACTGGAAAATCACTGGTGATGAGACTGGCAGAGAAGCTGGCTGAAGCAAATGAGTTACACATACCTGTAAACTTAGGAACAAGATATTTCATCCAAGCAGCAACTGACAGTGAATGTAGCAACTACATACATAACGAATGTTATTTTTATTACAGAATATTATTCAGACCTGTTTTGGAAACCTCAGATTAATTGGCAATTCCTCTATATACACATATGTGTGTATATATCTGTATATATACACACATACCTCACACATATGCACGCACATGTGTACACACACACACAGACACACACACACATATGCACATAAACCTTGCCCCTAAAGTGACTCATCAAATGCTACCTGTATAGCTTTCTTCACTTTGATGATTAAGCCCAATGCAAAAGGTCTTTCATAAGTAGCATTGTTTTTACAAACACAGCAGGCTACACTTGTTACCAAATATGAAATACAATAAAAAATCAAATCTCTGCAAAAAGATGTTAAAAATTATCTGAAAGAATACATGCAAAGCTAGTAACAGTATTAACCTCCAAGGAGGAGGCAAAGAAAGAAGAATTAGTGGTGGGCAAAGGCACTTTTCATCTCATTTATAATATTTTGATTTTGTACAAGGAGAATACCTTCATATACTAGCTGTATAAATTAAAAAATAATTTAAAAATAGTGTTTTAATAGGTCTAAGTTAGTGTTAGCATATTTATACATCCTTTTTTTCTTTCTCAGGTTTATATTTTGTAAATGCTTAAGACAAAGAACACAATATTATCATTTCTTCAATTCTAGTTGTATTATCTCAAGACCTAATATGGTGATTTTTTATTTTTTTTTATTTTTTTGAGATGGAGTTTTGCTCTTGTTGCCAGGCTGGAGTGCAATGGCATGATCTTGGCTCACAGCAACCTCTACCTCATGGGTTCAAGCTATTCTCCTGTCTCAGCCTCCCAAGTAGCTGGGATTACAGGCATGTGCCACCATGCCCTGCTAATTTTGTATTTTTAGTAGAGACGAGGTTTCTCCATGTTGGTCAGGCTGGTTTCAAACTCCCAAACTCAGGTGATCCACCCAAAGTGCTGGGATTACAGGTATGAGCCACTGCGCCTGGACCCTTTTTTTTCTTTTGAGAAGAGGTCTCAGTTTGTCACCCAGGCTGGATTACAGGTGCCCACAACCATGCCTGGCTAACTTTTATATTTTTAGTAGAGACGGGGTTTCGTCATGTTGTTCAGGCCAGTCTCAAACTCCTGACCTCAAGTGATCCTCCCACCTCAGCCTCCCAGAGTGCTGGGATTATAGGCGTGAGCCACTGTACTCGACATGATAACTTTTTTTGGTTTTGAATAGTAAGAATCAGTTCTTTTCCCCTCAATTTTTACCATAATCTTAGGACTATTTTTTCTATCTAACTGATATATTACTATATCACAAATCTTACCAAAGACAGATTTTCTTTCTATGGTAGCTATTATCAAACCAGTCACATGTAATGGAGCAGTTACAATCAATTAAAATGATCTCTGGAAATTTTACAAACTACCAGGAAACAAAAATCTTTATAGGAAAGAGAGTAGCAGAAGTCCAGACATACAAATATTTCATTAACATATGCTAGAAATAGACAGACCTAGGATATTAAATCAGTGCTTCATCTAATTTAAACAAATCTGTAATAATTTGATGGCAACCAATCACTATTGCAACCAGCCTCTGATGCTGTCATGGTTAGCAAAACTGGGGCTAGTATCCACTTTTACAGTTTGACTATTTTGATATTTTGGACAGATTGTAAATAACTTTTCAATGTGAAAAAGAAGAGAAAATGTGACTGACATAATTCACTAATTTCATTTCTTCATATGATATATTCCATTGCCATTATTCCTTGATATCAAGGAATTTATATTCTAATTTAATGTGCATAGGTATGAAATAAAAGTAGAGTGTTAGACCTAGAAAAAGATCACTTCTAACTCAGCTTCTCCAGAAGAAAAATTGAGAACCAAAATGTACAGACACTGACTTTAGGTCACTCAGCAAAGTAGTAACGAGTTCACCTGGGACAAATGGACTGATCAACATACGCAGTGTGAAAGTGTTTTCTTACACAATAAAATTAGAAGAGTAAATGGGTGTGAGAAGGATACCATCACAACAATTTGTTAAATATTTCAGGATACTCACTAAGAAAAAATGTGCATCTAGTATAGAATTGCTTTATATTTTATTTCTTGGTTTAAAAAACTTTGCTTTCTCTCGGTTAATATTTGGCATCACTCAATGCTTTCTAATTACAATTTAATTCCTAACGCTGTCACTACAGATAGAGCAGTATCACAACAAGTGGACGCTTGCCAATTCCCCAATCACTCATTTTTGTAAACTTTCTATTTTTTCCCTCACCCTGTGACTAAATCAAACCTGTAAAGTTCTACTGTGTAATTCCCCTTTATCTTGTATTGAAAAGTGCTCTTCCCCCTGCGACCTAATGTATGATTGGAAAATTCAAGCTGTTAGTTAACAGTATGCATTCCTAGGTTGGAAAGCAGACCGTCTATGTAGACAAACATCTGGTTATAAAGACTGATGCCTCCTATTATTGATTCAAAACATGAATATCAATGGCAAAATTCTGGAATATTATCAGATAATATACTTGAAGGTGCTAATAAACTAGAAACTTTACACAGTGACCTGTAGATGTTGCTTCAACTTTTGTTCAGGTTTTCTTCTTTTCATTCCTTTATGTGCAGAGTTGCTGGATTAAGCAAAGAAGAGCACAAGATGCTCATTATATTTGAATTTCAGATAAATAACAAAGAATTTTTTAGTATAAGTATGTCTGACGTAATATTTGGGACACAGTTGTACTAGAAAATTGTTCGTCATTTATCTAAATTTTAATTATAACTGGGCATTCTGTTTTTGTTTTTTTGTTGTTTGTTGTTATTGTTGTTGTTGTTTTTTCTTTGAGACAGAGTCTTGCTCTGTTGCCCAGACTGGAGTGAAGAGGCATGTTCTCTGCTGACTGCAGCCTCTACCTCCCAGGTTCAAGAGATTCTCATGCCTCAGCCTCCCGTGTAACTGGGACTACAAGCATGTACCACCACACCCGACTAATTTTTTGTATTTTTAGTAGTGACAAGGTTTCACCATGTTGCCCAGGCTGGTCTCAAACTCCTGAGCTCAGGCAGTCTGTCCTCCTTGGCCTCCCAAAGTGCTAGGATTACAGGTGTGAGCCACCACACCCGGACCGGCATTCTGTATTTTATCTGGCAACTCTAGTTATATGTAAATACCTCTGGCTATCTCTAAAGATAATCTGGTCTTTTGTATGAAATAATAAATGATTTTTGTATAGTTGGAGGGGAGAGATATTCAATTAGTAACTATTCCATAAACTTTACCTCAAGACCTGACATGGAAATTTACCAGAGTTGGTGTACTGGGTGGTCCACTGCTAGGAAAACATTTTCTTAAAGGGACAGATAGCAAATATTTTATGTTTTGCAGGTCATGTAGTCTCTGTCACAAGTATTCAATTATTCTTTGTCATGTGAAAGCAGCCACAGATAGTGGAGACATAGGTGGATGTGTCTATGTTGCAATGAGAGCTTATTTACAAAAACAGCTGTCAGGCTGGATTTGGCCCACAGTTTTCCGATCTATGTCACAATTGAACTGGCACATAGATGACATTCCAGTGACATTACATTTAACTTATTGGAAAATCAGTTTGACATATTGGATATAACTGGACTCCTCAAAATTATAAAAATAGCAAGGTCGCGACGAGAAATGGAATAAAACTTTTGCACAAATACTCTGCTGTATCCCTATGCCACTGAAAGTAGAGGAGAATGAACATAGGCTCATCTGGGTTTGAAACAGTAATTGGAACTAATTAAATTTAGCACATTGTACTATTGCATAGTTTATAATACAAAGAGACACTGTCATTCAGCCAAATTATAACTTTAAAAAATTAATGAAAATATTTAAAATTTAAAATGATGTTAAGGGCTGGCAACTCAGAGATGGAAAATTTAAGCAAGACGAATAACACTGAGGAAGGCAAGTAAAAAAGGCATCTCGTTACACAAGGGCAGCTGAAAGGCAGACAAATAACAGGATACGGCTGGTAGGATAAATAGAGGGAGACAAGTCTTGAGTAGTTTCCATGACTCATTGCTGAGCCACAGTAACCAGAGAGGCACAGAGACTGATTCAAAATGGATACAGGAAAAGCGAATATGGCATGCAGAAAGAGAGATAAAAAGAGCCAAGAACCAAGAAAAGATGAAATGGAATGATGTCTTAGAGAGATACCTTCCCTGGCGAGACTTCTGGAAAATAGAGACACAGAGATTGGTTTTGTTTATGATCTCTTGCCAGCAACTACTTGTTTACGATACAAGGTTAAGTCAAAGATGACAGGTGTACCTGACAATGACAGGAAAGCGTTTTTACAGCAAGCATGTTTTGCTGTCCTAGGAGTTTAGTCTAATAGAAAGAACTCAGGCATATATTTAAAATCAATCGTGTCTGACAGCCAACGATGCATTTCAGATAATCCATTGGGACAAATGTTTCACTTGCTAAATTTGAGACACAGATAAAGAGATGCAAAAGCAAATTAAGCAGAAAAAAATCACTTTATTTAATAAGTTTCTTTTTCCCTTTCCATTCAGCATCAAAGCTAGAATAAACCTGACACAACAGTAACTGCAGAAATGACTAAAATGAAGTAAAGAGGTAATTGTCTTTGAATAGTTATCCCCATGGCAATAGGAATAGACTGTGAACACCAAAGAGTGGAAGGAATGAATGAATAATGAATGAATAAACACAATACATATTCTGAGAACTCAGAATCAGTCTGATGGTTTTGAGGATGTGCCAGAAAAGATACACAGAGTCATGATATCAGAAATGACCAACATTCTAGCTTTGCTAGCATTTGCTAATTTGTGAGATAAAATTCTTCCCATGTTAGAAGGCAAATTTAGGGGAAATGGCCCAAGATAGCTTTAGCTTTAGCTGCTGCTTTGTTATTATCACGAAAATGGTAGCTGAACTACTCCTAAGAGGAGAATTTATATACTGTGATCAAAATAACTTTAAAAAAAATCTCCAGCTCCTGTGTGATTCTTTTTGCATATGTCACACTAAAATACATAAAAAAGTCTTTATTCTGATGAAGTCACTAGATATCATCAAAGGAAAAATTCATCTTGCTGGAGGCATAATAACCTTTATTGAGCACTTTCTATGTGTCAGGCATGGTATAGTAAGTGCTTTGATAGAAGTTTCACAACAACCCTGGGAAGATGGTATTATTAATATCTCTATTTTTATATGGAAAAAAAGGAAGCCCAGAAAGGTTAACTTGCTAAGGAACACAGCTGAGAAGTAGCAGTGCAGAGATTCTACTGCAGGCTGGCTTATCCAAAAGCCTGGATCTGGATCTACATTTAAAAGGTTTTCTGCATGCCTGAACTGATATGTTTGGTAACTCACTATCCAAAACAACAGCCCCCATGGACCTCTTTAATTGGTATTGGTTGTTCCAAGGATCTTTAAGAGAGCTTTCCAGTTCTTGGTTATAAACACTGCTTACCTCTTTACTCATTTTGCTGGTTTGTGGCTAGAAAGGTGATTTGACTGGGTCATCTACCACTACACTGATTTCCAGAGACAATTCTGTTGGTTTTACTGGCTAGGCAGGTGTGTTCTTTCTCCCTCTCTCCAGACTGCGAGTGGCCCTCCCGAGGCCTATTCTTTGGTCATGGATATTCATAGAAGGCATTCAAGTTTCCCAATTGAATTAATCATAGTGCTATTGACCTCTCAGGGCAGTTCTACTCCATGTATAGTCCTGAGAAGGGCAAAATAGCAACACCTGGGAGCTTGCTAGAAAGGCAGCTTCTCAGGCCCCACCCCAGACTTAAATATCAGTATCTTTGGAGTGGGGGGTGGGGGACAGAAATCAGCATTTTATTAAAATCCCAAAGCAAGTTGCCAACACATTAAAGTTCGAGAGATACCAACTTAGGGGACTCCCTGTGACTGTCTCTTCCTCATATTTAGAAAATTCATGGCTCTGTTTATGGGGAGTCTTTCAGGACCCATAATCAATTTCCTGGGGTGCCCAGGCCAGCCACTCTCAATCTCAGCTGACTAGAGATTCCCTGGCTAGAGACAGTAGATGTTGAATGTAGCCACACCTGAAAATTCCTCTTAAAATTTCTCCTCATAGAATTGTAAATTACATGTTTTTATGGAGCCCTAGTTCTCTTCAAATTCCCAAAGAAATCAGTGACACCAAAGGCTTCCCCCTGGGATGCCCCTGGTTACTCCTTGGCTTTGTATTTCACTGCATTAAAAGCTTGAAGCTGAGACCAAAAAATAATAAAATAAAAAGGTCTACATAAAATTCAGTTCAATTTAAGATGATGAAAATCATGGCAGCTGAAAGTGAAAGTTAAGGGATAAATTTGTGATAGAGAAACACCACTCCTGCCTTCCATTCCTCCACTTTATTCCTGGCCGCCTCCGCAATCACCTTTTCCTGAATGTTTATTTAATATTTAAGAGATTAATTTTGATGAACTACTTAGTGCCAGAGTCCAATCCTGCCAAACAAGAGTTTTATAGTCTACTTGAAGGGCTGCCATGGGTGCATAAATTACACAAAAGTAATATAAACAAAATAAGAAGTTGCAAACAAAATCACCAATTATTTATATTACAAGGTGGATAAAACTATATATAAATAGAACCTGGAAGTTTTATTCATAAGCAAGCCACAACAAACAATCTATGATTTTTTTAAAAAAACAAACTAAACTTGAGTTTCAGTCATCCAGACTACAAGCAAATCAAATGGCTGAAATTTGTTTTGCGAAAGTGGTTAGTATAGCTTTCCTTTAACTTTAAAATTAATTTTCTTCCTATTTCTTAATCTTGTAATAAAGATTTGCCCCCACCTGTTTCCAAATCTCACTTCCTTCTTGTCTATCTCTGTATCTGTCACCCTATCCTTGAAGTTTTTGCATCTCTCTCCTTGTGATCACACAACTTATTTTAGAACTGGCCAGAGTTTCTTCATAAGCCTTCAATCTGGACTCCTAACACCCAGAATTTAAATTCATTTTGCATCCTGGACAAAGTAGGAAAGAGAGACTTGTAAAGACACACATAACATAAAAGCAGAGGCCAAACAATAGTGGATTAAGGAAAGACAAATGTCAATAAAGTAGGAGAGAAATGAATCAATAAATACATGAGCAGAAAGCTAGACAATCAGGGAGAATAAAGATCCTGTAGAAAGGGAGACAGGACTTTTGCAAGATCTCAACAAAAGGACCTCAGCTAAGGACCTCAGCTAATCATGGTCTGGGTATCTGAAATTTAGCACTTACACTTTATAGTTAACTTGTTAATTTATAAATAAATAGTGTAATTATTCTTCAACTCTGAATGCACATATCGAAACCATCAGGCAGAATGTTCAAAATCATGATTATATCAACATTTAAGTTAAATATACTTTAATTTTCTAATACGCTATTAATATCAGCTTGATTATTACATAGACTGCATGTAACTTTGAAAAGAAAAAGTAAAAAAGAACTTTGGCAAGTGGGTAGTGTGGGAAAAATGGTCCTTCATATAGTTTTCAAAAGCATCTCTGAATCCAATGGTTAATCCAAACAGAAGCAGATTGTCAAGTGTGCAGCCAGTTGGTCTTCTAAGAGGAACCAAGCACAGAAATCTCCATTTTGGCTCTCATGGGCATCTACTATCACTTGATCACTAGGTAAGAATTTCTGATGTCTACCTTGTATCTGAAAAATGAATTATGCAAACAAACACACTCAATATATTGCTTAGGGATACTTACATATGTTACAATAGTCTTTTTATTAAAGAAAAGAAATGCTAAACACAAAATTCAGGATAGAAGTTAACTCCCAGAAGAAGGCCATGGATTGAAATAAGGAAAAGCCCGATGGTATTGATGATATTCTAGTTTTTAAATGCAGTCATGGATGTGCATTTTATTGCTAGCCATTGTAACCTAATATCTTATATAGTTTTATATGCATAAAATATTACATAATAAAAATTTCAAACAAATCATACATAAATTTTGTTTTATTTTTAAAATAAATTTTATTATGCTACCAATTCCATAGAATGACAATTTAGAAAAAAAAAAGTTGTGAAAAAGTCATCTTTGAACACAACTATATAAGAAATTAGAAAGACTTATCCCTTAAATATTTTTCTAAATGATTCGAAAGCAGAGAAGGCATTATTACTCTGCCAAAGAAGTCAAGCAAAGGACACCTGGCCCTTTTGTTTCTTGGCTGTTCATGAATGTAAGAATGAAAATTTTGTCTTTTCTTAAAAACAATTTATAACCAATTTTCCCAGAGAAGTTATATGCTTAACTAATAGGCTTGGATGTATTTCAAAATAGAATGTTTTTCTTAAATACTAGGCTACTATGTATTTTAGTTACGTTTGTGAAAACAAACAGAAATAATAAAGACTTGTTGAATTGGTGCTTTATCCACACATTTGAAATTAGAATATTGATATAAAAGATAAATGAAGATTGAGCAACAGTGGAGTAAATTTATAACTTCTTAAATGACCATGCACTCAGTGTGACTGATTCATTGGTGCGTGGTGGGATTCAGGGCTCTTGTCAGACTCAAGGTGATGAAGTTAGTCTTTATCAATATAGCAGATTTGAGAAAAATGGAAAATTCAGTTAATACAATGTAGGATATAACCAATATCCCAAATGTTGTTGACAAGCTACAATGGTAGATCAAGCCAAACAAAATATATTCAGCAGGAGTAAATTATAGTAAAAAAGTATACGTGAAAACAAGCTAACAAAAACCAGTTACAAAAGGGAATTTGGTCTCTGCATTAATAGAAATAGTGTGTAGAAGGAGTGAAGTGATTATTCTATACTGTGAACTGGTCTGCTTATACTCAGGAAATTTTGTATTCGCTTTTGAGCACCATTATCTTGCAGAAGATGTTGAAGAAAACGACCCAGAATAATAAGTTTCCTTGAATCAACATAATATATGAAATAGTGGGTATCTAAACCAAGGAAGAGAAGACAGGGCAAGGAGAAGATGAGAGCTCAATCGGATATACAGTTACTTTAGGAATCCTAATGTGAGTGAGAAAATGATTCAATTTCCACATTGTTGTTTGTGAGGGTGACCATATGGCCAAAGAAAGAAAGGAAGGATTACCTAATAGTTAGTCTTCCTTAGAGATAATCAAACTGAGGCAAAATGCTGCAAAGGAGACTCAAATATTTGACATACACTTAAATTAATTTTAGTACTTCCAATCTAACGGGGTGTGTGTGTGTGTGTGTGTGTGTGTGTGTGTGTGTGTGGTTTTCAATTTATGTGCTGTTTCCAATTAATACAATTTTTTAAAGATTTAAATAATTTATTAGCTCAAATTTTTTAGTTAAATTAGAACATAAAGGCAGAGCAAAAACAAGAATCAAGAGAGGCTAAAGATACTGATGATGTGAAAAATATTAAAACAAAGAAAAATTAAATGTGGTGACCAAGATAGGCTTAATGTTCTCCTCAGCTTAACTAACCTTTAGATAGGCTTCTTCCTGACTTGAGGTCCTGACATTCCTTTTCTTTCTTTTTTTTTTTTCTTCAATCCTACAATAAAATTGACTTCCCTTTTCTTAAAGCATTTACTTTAAAAAACTTTCTATTGTACATTCTTTCTGTGCCTCTTTGAGATGTATGTTTTCTCCCAGCCTCTTACCAGTTTAACAACCCAATAATGTCTTTCTCAAGGACCTGGGAGCCATCCCTTTGAAAGGTAATTATCAAGAAAGTACTGCTATCTCCCAGTCTTGGAGGTGGGGAAGGAGCCTAACTTTCTTGGGCACCAATTAGCAAACACAGATGGCATAATCACAGAGAAGAACATTTGCAAATTCAGAAATAAATAACTCCATGTGCTCAACACATCCCATTGATCATCCTCCTCTAAACGTCCTCCAGCATTTTCCACTAGCTCACTCCAGTGCTTAAAACTCTCCTGCTTTTTGTTTCAGCAGAACTTACTTCAAACTGGGGTCTCTCTCCCAATACTGCAGTTGTCTTGAATAAATCTTCTGTGCCTGTTTAACTTTCTCCAGTGCAATTTTTACTCTGACAATGGTAGCCAAGGTAAGGTCCAAGGATAGAATGCCAGGCAAGAAACCAAAGTCTATGAAGGTACCACCATCCAACAAACACTTCTTAGTACCTACTGGCAGTCGTTATAGCAAGAAATACAGCATGTAAAGTCTAGTAGCATAATGAGGCATTGGCACAAAGGACTTTAATGCAGTTGAAAATGAGCAGTAGCTTGAGAGATCTTATAAAGTTCTATGAAAGAATAATGAAGTTCTATGGTTGATGTTAGAAACCGAAGCCCCAAGAAGCATATGTAAAACTCCAGAAAACAAGAGTGAGGCAAGAAACTTTTGACACAGCTAATACAAGAGCAAGAGGCAACTACCAGGCAGGATTAGTAGCAAAGTTCTTGAGTAAATGGCATGGAGTACAAGAGGTGAAAAGAATGGCAGAGCTTGACTCTGCATCTCTTTATTACTGTGTGGTCACCATAGAGATCACACACACACACACACACACACACACACACACACACACACACACACACACACGTTCCAAAGAGCCAGGGGAACTAGGGTGATTGGCTCTCTGCTTTAATGATAAAAACAGTAACAACAACAACCGATAATAGACAGTGCCATGCCAAGTGTTTCACATACTGTACATCATTTAATTCTTCCTGAAATCAAATGCAGAAGGTACTGTTATTATCCTTACTTGGTAAGGAAATTAAGACTCAGAGAAGTCACACAGCAGAAGGTGAGTTGACATTTAAACTAAAGCTGATTACAAACCCTGTAGTCTTACATAATTAATCCAGTGGTCCTCCAATCTAGCTAAGTATTAAAATTACCTGAAGTTCTATCAATATCTGAGTCCTGTTTCTGGAGATTAGGATTTAATTGGTTTGGTCAGTTTTGTGGGGAGAGGGGAGCAGGCATTAGTATAAAAATATAAAAAACAAAATTAACCGTCCTCAAGTAATATGCTGCCAGTGTTGTGAACTATTGCACTAGGCTATTCTGTTTATCCTCCTACCATTTGTGTGGCAGAAATAATAGCATAAATCAATACTAGCTGAGACAAAACTGGCTTTTCACTGCTTCCTAACTTCTAATTCACCTTAGAAAATAACAGTCTGGCTTCCATACTCACCATCTGAAACAGGAATAATACAGGGTGGTCACAGAATAGAAAATTCCAGGCAGCAATTTTGCATGACTAAGTGAAAGGAAACTGTTGAAATAGCTACAGAGCTAGGGACTGATGGGACCCTGAAAAATAGGATGTGGACCGAACTGGCTAAGACTGACTGGACCCAATACGGCTTTGGATTTGAGCTAGGTTTCTCCTAAGGCCTTATTATCTACTCATTAACATACTAAATCACACACCCACCAGCACCATGGCAGTTCCAAGAAAAGCCAAATGGGTAAAAATGGGTGACACCACAGTTCTGAGAAATCATCTTTTTTTCAGGAATTTCATCAACAGACCACCCCCTTGGTTATAGAAACACATAAATGTAGAAATCCCAAACTCCATTGCATGACTCTCTCTTGAGTACACCCATACTCCCATCTCCTGAGTATCTACTTTATGCAATAAATCTCCACACTTTCACTATTTTCTGACTCATCCTTGAATTCTTACTCACAATTATGTCAAGAGACTGGACATTAATTGGAATCGAGTTCTCACCGACATTTGGGGACATCCCACAGCCTACCATTACCACATCCACTTAGACTCCAACATGCTGCTAAGACTGCCAGTTAACTCCTACCTGAGAAATCCATAGTCCTTTTAATATTAGATCATCCTGCATGATTTGACACTATGATTAGAGCATCATTCTTGAAACTGTAACTCTTTTTCATTTTGTAAAATATCTGTGGAACCATCCTGTGCTTCTCACTGGATTTTCTTCCTTGGCCCATCTCCATAACTTTAGTATTTCCCAGGTTTTCCCCAGGATTCCATATTCACCTGCTACCTTTCTCATTCAATACAATTGCATTCCTGCAGAGTTATCTCACCCACTCCTACATTATCAACTACCTGCTAAGAAGAGCAAACTCCACATTCCTATCCCCAGCCAAGTCTCTATCTTGGGCCTCAGTTCTACATACCCAGATGCCTATCCCAAATATCTCCACCTGATTCATTGTAGGCCATGGGTTCCTGGACCTTGGGAATTACAACACAGGAGCCATGGGTCTTTCATCTTATGCAGGACCTATTCTTTTATGCATAGTGTAGGGGCCATGGGGATCACTTGCTCATCAGCTCCTGAGAGTGAAATAAACCCACCGTCTCTTCTACACACATCTCTTAAGCCTCAAGGCATTTGCCTTGCTGATGTCAAAGCAAATGCTTACTAAGAGCATTATTTTAATAGAATGTTAAAGAAATAGAAGTGTATCCTACTAGGTCCTTTGCATGTTTCCAGGTTCTTCTATATACAATTATTCTATTGGGACAAAAGGCAAAGAAGAAATTATTCACAATCATGGTTGGTTTGCTATTTTCTGATTCTGTCTCTTTGTGCTGCTAACTATAACTAGAATACAATATTCAGGGTATTTTTCACTTCAGATATTTAAGAAATATAATTTATTTTCCAATTACTAAGTTATATATAGCCTGTGTATTTTTCCACTTTTTCCTCATTTCTGAGATCACATTTGTTAAAATGTACTGCCTTTAATAGAGACAAATAGTTATATGTTCCAATTTTAAGATAAATTAATGTTCATTAATTTTACTACATAAGATGATAATACACTGAAAGAAATCACTATAATATTAGTTAATTTAAAAGGTATAGCATTATTCTTAATAGTTACAGTATTTGTGATGATAGTGATAATAACAGGTAAGGTATTTTCCGTAGTGAAACTTTTTGTATTTTATATTGTCAATTACTAGAATGTTTCTCTTAAAATTTTTTCTCTAATATATCAGAACACAAAAATATTATAGCATCCCATTGTTTACTTTTACTAGAGTTATGAATGAGTAATAACTTAAAGTTATATAAATTAAGTATCTGGCTCAATAACTGAAGTCCAAATTTATGAGTTACAAACACAGGGGGTGCATGCTCAATATAAAGAAATAATTATACAGATAACATGGATAATTGTATGAATGAGTGTACCATTTCATTTATAATAAAGTACAAGTGGTTTGCAATTTTATTAAGAGAAGAATAGAATTAGGAGATTTGCAAAATTAGTCATTCTATTACTGAATATATTAACTTTATCATATTAAAATCATTTCCTCAGTACTAAATTATTAAGTCAATTTCTATTACAATTCCTTTTGCTTACAAATTAATATGTACACTGTGCATACTGGACATAATGATATTCAATAGATGAATCCTTTTTGCTTTATAAGTTTAACATACAGCATCATTTTCACTGTGCTCCATGTAAGACATGCTGAAACTTGTCTATGAACACAGAGATACTCCAAGATAATTTAGTTTTTCATTTCCCACTTCAAACAAAGCCCTAAACTGGGAACTTTAAATAAGATGGTTTATAGTCTAATTTGTGATAGAAAAATTTGAGTCAAGAGTTGAAATCTATTTATTGGCGTTTTCAATCCTAATCATTTTATAGATAATTATAGGGAAAAACATTGTAGTTTCATGGGTAATTTACTGCTAAGAATATTCATTAAGATATTCAATTAGGTATGTAATAGTTATGTTTATACAAAATCAAGCAATGAATTTTACCTGTACTTTCAAAACGGAAGCAAACTCTAATTTGTAAAATAAAAAGCCTTGCAATCAATGTGAGTGACTGAAGAGCTTCAGTTGTGTTGCTGAGTAATCATTTTAGGAAGAAACCAAAATAACCTATATACTATCCCTGGTCAATCCTAGCAGTCAGGTATTTAGCTAGTGCCCACCTGGCCTTCTATGACTTGCAGACATTTTCACTGACTACCAAGGAGTACACCAGACAGTTTTTTTTCCCTGTAGTTTGTGGGCCACAGAAATGCCAGCACAAACAGAAATACGCTGAATTGCCATCACGACTTCTCTTTTTGGTTATCTAGCAGGAATAATCACATGAAATTAAGTCTCCAGTCTCCACCCTTTGTGTCACATTTTCCGATCAGCGCTATCTGCAGTTATCAACAGTGGAGAATTTCTAGTTTGTTATAAAGTTCAAATATTAAAAGCAATAAAATAATTAAATCAGTGGAATTTTAAGGGTAAAACCAATGAGAGTATTGGTTTCCATGTGTACAGGTTGGGATTGTGTAGTCACATGCCAAAGAATATTTCTGATAAAGGACTATTATCCAAAATATACAAATAACTCTTAAAAGTAAACAATAAGACAATACACCACATAATTTTTAATATGAGCAAAAAATATGAGCAGACATTTCACCAGCTATACAAATGACAAGCATATGCTTAAATGTTCAACATAATATGTAATTGGGGAATTGCAAATTGAAACAGCAGTGAGGTAGCTAACACTTGTTAGAATGGCCAAAATCTAAAAAATTAAAAATACCAAATGCTGGTGAGTATGTGGAGTAACAGGAATTCTCACTCATTGCTGGTAGAACTACAAAATGATATAGCTACTTTGGAAGATAGTTTGGCAGCATCTTACAAAGTTAAACATACTCTTACCATAATATCCTTCATCTTTACAGAAATGAACTGAAAACTTATGTCCACACAAAAACATGCACGTGGATATTTATAGCAGCGTTAGTCATAATTGCCAAAACTTGAAAGCAATCAAGATGTGCTTCAGTCAGTGAATGATAAATAAATTGCTACATCCAGACAATGGAATAGTATTCAGTACAAAAATGAGTTATCAAACCACAAAATACATGGATGAAACCTAAATGTGTATTACTAAGTAAAAGAAGCTAAAAGGGCTACATAATTAAGATTCCAACTATATGAGATTCTGAAAAAGGCAAAATTATGAAGACAATAAAAAGATTAGTGTTTTCCAGGCATTAGGTAGGAGGGAGGAATGAAAAGGCAGAACACAAGAAGATTTTTAGGGCAGTGAAGCTGAGGTGGGAGGTGGGACTCAGCTCTGGAGGTGGGGCTCAGACACTAGACAAAATTGAGGACCAGCTAAAGTAAGGATGGGGTGGAAGCAGTTTTTCATAAGGCACACTCACTAGTGTGCCATGGCAACACCCAGGAGTTACACCCCTTGCTATGGCAATGACCCAAAAACCCAAAAGTTCCTCTTTCCTAGAAATTTCTGCATAAACCACCCCTTAACCTACATGTAATTAAAAGTAGTTATAAATATGATTGCAAACCTGCCCTGAGCCGCCACACTTGGCACACTGCCTATGAGGTAGCCCTGCTCCATAGGAGCACTCACATTGCCGAAGCTCTAACCTTGCTGCTTCAATAAAGCTGTTTTCTTCTACCCTACCAGTGGCTTGCCCTTGAATTCTTTCCTTAGTGAAGCCAAGAATCCTCACAGGCTAAGACCACTTTGGGGTTTGCCTACCCTGCATCAAAACTATTATAATACTGAAAGACTGGATACATGTCATCATATATTTGTCCAAACTCATTGGATGTACAATACCAAGAGCAAATCCTAACACGTACTATAGACTCTGGGTGATCATGGTGTGTCAGTGTAGGTTAACCAACTGTACCAAATGTACCATTGTAAGGTGGAATGTTGACAATGAGAGAGGCTATGCATGTTGTGGTGACAAAAAGTATATAGGAATTTTCTATACTTTCCACTTATTTTTCTGTTAACCTAAAACTGCTCTACAAAAAATAATAATAATAATAACTTAAGAAAATCTTAAAGCAATGCCTGTTGTTCTTAAGACTAATACTTAAGAATTTGACGTGTTAGCAAATCAACTGCAGCAACACGTCCAATAATGAAAATAATGGCTTTAATGGACTAGGCCCGCTCACTCACTCCTGTAATCCCAACACTTTAGGAGGCCAAGATGAGCAGATCACTTGAGGTCAGGCGTTTGAGACCAGCCTGGCCAACGTGTTGAAACTCTATCTCTACCAAAAATATAAAAATTAGCCGAGCATGGAAGTGGGTGCCTGTAATCCTGGCTACTCTGAAGGCTGAGGCAGAAGAATGGCTTGAACCTGGGAGATGAAAGTTGCAAATCATGTGACTGCACTCCAGCCTGGGCAACAGAGCAAGACTCCATCTCAAAAAAAAAAATGGCTTTACTATATTTATGTAAACCTACTACTTATAAGAGATAGCATGGGGAGAAATGACAGATACAGGTGAGGGGACGGAAGACAGCAAACCACACTGCCATGTGTGTACCTATGCAACAATCTTGCATGTTCTTCACATATACCCCAAAACCTAAAATGCAATAAAAAAAAATAAAATAAATGGAAGCAGTTAATCATAATATATACATAGAATTTTAACTTTGGAAGCTTTTGGAAGACTTGAAATTATTGAAGACAAAACATGCAAGCAGGTAGACACTGAAATTGTCCTTGCAAAAGACATAACTGAAGAAGTTAAAGTATATGAATGTAAACTATCTACATGATTTAATTTTAAAATCCTGTAATTGTATTTCAGAATGTCTTATTTTATGGCAAAAATTCCTTTAATGTAGTTTTTGGTTTTACTTGTATACATTTATTTCAGGATCATAAAATGAAATGGAAAGGATTATTGATTTTGGAGAAACATTGAAAATAATAAAAAGAATCGATTTATTGGCAAAAAAAATATTAAAAAATTTTATTTCATGTTTCTCTTCAAGTTTGCATACTTAGTAATTTAAAATTGCTTTCCAGATGTGCACATCTGAAACTTATTTGATACTGAAATAATTCTAAAATTATAATGTATTGACAGAGCCCTAACAGAAATTCACTAATCTATGAATATTTGATATACCTTAAACATTTAAAATATCATTGTTGTGTGCTAAAGGTATAAAACCAGAAGATGCAACATGAGCAGATGGTCAGTGTCTATTTTCTGGCATGCAGGTATTAATAAATGCTGCTTGTGCCTTAGGACACTGATTAAACGGCATGTGTTAGTGCTTTCTCTTTTTACTTCCTTAGGAATTTTTCTTTCTAAGAAAACTCTTGGGGATTTTTCTTAAAGTTAGATTGTAGTGCAATAACAAAAACAAATATGAAAATATTTTAAATTCTTCCTTTTTACATTTTTGATTCATTTTTTTAAAAATTCATTGAAAAATGTGTTGCTAAGGTATTGCTAATAGGACACCTATGAATATCTTGAGAAACACCAGTGTTGTGTAGAACAGGAACTGGAAAACTCTGCACTAGATGATTAAGTTCTTTCATAATAAAAACAGACATTCTATTGACAAACTTTGAGTTACCCAACAGCATCTTCTTTCATCCTGGTAAATATTGACAGTAATGTAACAGTGAAGTCTGCTAGACCACAGTGTTATTTCTTCTACTCCAAGAAACACTTGCTGGAAATAGCACATGGTATATTTTTTGAAAAGCTGGTGGTCTCCTGATGTATTCATGCATGTAGATCATGTTAGAATTAGCGGAAATTATTAAAACCTGTTCTTGAAGATGGAGAAGCTTCAAGAAATGATGGATATTAAATTAACAGCTCAGTACTTCATTTGTGTTATAGTTTGATAGATGAACCTCTCAGGATTTCTAATCCAATCAACCAATGACTTTCTTCCTGTACTCTATACAATCATCCTAGCAGGAGTTTTTCTGACTTGGAAAAATGAGACAAGAACCCTTTAATATTTCTACTTTAAAGGGGGTGTCATATTTATTTTCATTTGTGTTGTATATAGAATTTATTTGATTAAACCTTTCAAATAATGACAGCAAAAAGCACAAGATTCTATAACTGTTAGTTTTAGAATGTATGGGTGACAGTATCAGGAGACCATGTAAAACAACAAACAGCTCTATGACCACAGATCATTCATAGAGGCAGAAGATTATTGCATGATTCAGGCTTACCAAAATTTCTCACGTTTTGTTGATTTCTATCCTCTAATGAATTCATTTTCTTTTTTTTTTTTTCTTTCTTTTTTTTTTTTTTTTTTTTTGAGACGGAGTTTCGCTCTTGTTACCCAGGCTGGAGTGCAATGGCACGATCTCGGCTCACCGCAACCTCCGCCTCCTGGATTCAGGCAATTCTCCTGCCTCAGCCTCCTGAGTAGCTGGGATTACAGGCATGCGCCACCATACTCAGCTGATTTTTTTGTATTTTTAGTAGAGACGGGGTTTCACCATGTTGACCAGGATGGTCTCGATGTCTTGACCTCGTGATCCACCCGCCTTGGCCTCCCAAAGTGCTGGGATTACAGGCTTGAGCCACCACGCCCGGCTCTTTAAGTAATGTTTCAGTTACTGAAAGAGATGAACTATGAAAGTTATTTTCCCATTGTTTAATAAAACAGTCAGTACTACCTGCACCTTATGATATTGATATAAATGTGTGCTGTTGATGTAAACAAAAGTTTACATAAAAGTTACATATAGACAAAAAATAATGTAAATTTGTACTGTGAATGCAAAAGAAATGAATCTTTCATAGAAAGTATTTTTAAAAGCAGAACATTGACTTACAAATTTTCTGAGTTTTCCTTTTCCATTGCAGACATTAGGTTAATTCAGTCTTTTTCTGTGGTTTAGTCATATATTGTTAGGTATTCACAGATATAATAATTGAACAATCCAATCTTGCAACATATATCAGCTTGCTAAAGAAAATCACAAGGTAGAAAGTGAGAGCATAGTTGTGACAAACTTGCTATTGCACCACTTCTGTAGAAATACAGAGAAGGACATAACAAGGTGGAAGCATCACCAACACACTGTGAAAACAATCAGATATTTGCTTTGCCATCTTTTGTATGAATCATCCCTTTTCTTGAAATACAAATTTAAACACATTGTATCTTGTATTTCAGAGTTAAAATAATTGAATTCTCTCAATTAAAAATAAAAAGCAATAGATGTGATAGCTCACATTTTGGGCAATATAACAGTCCTAATTCTTGAAAGAAGCTCAACATAATATTATCTATATGTTTATTTTGAATATTTTTAAGTTCTTCACCCGAGTGGAAAGTACAGGGTGTGGAACTTGCAAATTCCATTGTGTAACTTATCTTGGGAGTGTTTGATTCCATTAGTATATCTCATTTTTCAGACAATTTTCTGACCTTGTGGAGCAATTAAGGAAGACCTCTTCTTGGCTGCTTTGCTAAATGTTCTTAGTGCCATCTGCTGCATGCTTCCGGCTACTGTAGGAGGAGATTACTCTAGTTAATAGGAGTTTATGAAACTAAAAAGAGCTGACATCATATTTATCAAATGGCAGTTCATGTGTGGAAAGAAAACACACTATTAAAGCATTCTGACATAAAAAAACAGATAATAATAATGATTAGTTTTGTAATTCTTACACTCAAACTATATCCATTTTCTGTATTCCTATATTCCACTAATTGTATTCCATTTCCTCTATAAAATGTCTATGTATAATAATTTTATCTGATAAGTGATTGAACATTAGCTATAGCTCTTCTACAGTGAAGCTATTATTATCTTTCATCTCGCTCCTTAATCTATAAATCTGTTGTATTTGGAAGCAGCAGAAATAATTTAATGGCACTAATAAAGTCTATAGGGAGACATTCATATTGCTTTTTTAATTAATGGGCTTCTTTTTGATTTTTAAAAAACCTAATAAATAGGACAGATATAGAAAGACATAAAAAAACAGATGAGCCCATTATCCTGAAGAGTATTTCCAAAGATAGATTTCAATAGTTAACTACTATTTAAGTGGAAAGAAAAGACTATTTGTGATTAGTTAGTTTTAAGAATAAGGAAACTGGTATCCAAGTATGCAACTCTATGACTCCTTAACCAACAAATGCCGTTTTGAGACATGGGCTGTAACTCTTTTACAGATGGATACAGATGATACAACTATATCCCTTTGATTACTTCCTTACCTAGTTTTTCTTTTCCTGATACAACATTCATCATTCTAAGACCTGGTGTGTGTTAGGATGGCTGTCGGTTATGACCAAGCTCTTGTCATATTCTGGTTGTAATCTGTCCCCTTGCAAGAATACTTAAGATTCAAGGAAGAATGTGGCTACTCCAGTTTTCAGTAGATGCTGTTCCAGTTCTCACCTCACCTAGTGTGTTGTCCTTTGGATCCCTTGCAAGGGGCTTTATCTGCAAGGGGCTTGGTAGTTTCAATGAGATTTTCTGACTTGCTGTAATAAGCATGATGACATTCTTTGTGGCAGTAATTATATAGTTTAATTTTAATAGTCTGGTTTATTATCTGAAATGTGTAAGTATGATGCCAAAGAGGACTGCCTCAGTCTTTATCTCTTAAACTGTCTACTAGCAACAGTTACTCTATAACAATCCCTTGAGCTGGTTTTTCTTTTCATTCTAGAGAATTATGCCTTTCTTTTTTCTTTTTTTTTTATTGCATTTTAGGTTTTGGGGTACATGTGAAGAACATGCAAGATTGTTGCATAGGTACACACATGGCAGTGTGGTTTGCTGCCTTCCTTCCCCTCACCTGTATCTGTCATTTCTCCCCATGCTATCTCTTCCCACCTCCCCACCCCCCCGTCAACCCCCGCATTTCCCCCCAACGGACCCCAGTGTGTAGTGCTCCCCTCCCTGTGTCCATACACCATGGAATATTATGCAGCCATCAAAAATGATGAGTTCATGTCCTTTGTAGGGACATGGATGAACCTATGCCTTTCTTTTATGCTGTCTACAGACCATTCTCATCTGGCAGATAATGAATATATTCAAGATTCGTGTTCCCTCTAGTGTTTTAAAATCATCACTTCCTAAAAACGACACAAGCCATTTCTTCAATATTGGAAATGAAGCAGACTGTGCAGTAATATAAAAGGGGTTTAATTATGTATAAAACAGATCATAGTTGCAAAATGATAAAGAAATTAGAGGCATTATAGTAAAAGACTGCAAGGAAAAACGTGATCAAAAGCACTGAAAGCTAATAACAAATACATAACAAAAATACTTAGATTGACAAAACTCTTTTTTTTATTTTTATTTTTTTAATTTCAATTTTTTTTTTAATTTTAGGTTTTGAATCCCATTTGACCCAGCAATCCCATTACTGGGTATATATCCAAAGGATTATAAATCATTCTACTACAAGGACACGTGCACACGAATGTTCATTGCAGCACTGTTTACAATAGCAAAGACCTGGAACCAACCCAAATGCCCAACGATGATAGACAAAACTCTTTAAAGAAAATATCAGTCATTGCTTCTAAAAGCCAACTGATATACAGTTGATCAAAAGTTTCGACACCAACCAGTGCCAGGTATGCAGGAACAATTCTTTCTCAGAGACCCTTTTTCAGTGTTTTAACAAGTATAAGCCATCTAATATCAATCTGCAGAAAAGTGGCAAGGCATTCCCAAGGCTTTCTTGGTTTGGGCTTTGGTGTCTGAAATTTAAACTGCCATATTTTTTCATCTGTTGATTATAGTGTACGTAAATTTAAGACAGCATAGTTGTTTTGATTTCCTTTTCATTTTTCTGATTGTAATATTCACTCTATGTTGTTGACTAAATTAGATCAGATTAATTTTCATGGCATAAGAAGCGGTACAGTGTAGGAAAATATTTTCCGTTTTGTAATGTTATAAAGCACTACCCAACCCAATATAATCACTTAACGTTAGTATTAAAAAGGCACCTCTAATCAGCCTTTCAAAGTAATGAATTAATGTGCCTAAAATACAAAGAATGCTTCTAGTGTGAACATGATCATGAAAGTCAGCATTTTCCCCTTTTCCTACCAGAAAATATAGGAAATCAACAACAATTAAAACAAAAACCTGAAACCTACATTTTTAGTGAATCTAGGAGACAAATATATTCTAGACACAAACTACATTTAAGGCAGCCTAAGGAAAAAAAATTTACATTGCTACCAGCAGTGTATGAGAGTTCTAGTTCTTCCGCAACTTCACCAACATTTGGCATGTTCAGTATTTTCAATCTAATTCATTCAAATAAATGTGTGATTTTATTTTGTTAAAATCTTAATTTATATCGTGTTAATTGCAGTGATGCCGAAAACGTTTTCATATCTTTGTTTGCCATTTAACTCTATTTCTTGAAGTATCTATAAAAATATTCTATTTCAAAATTGAGTTGTTTTTCTTAGTATTGCATATTGTTAATTTAAATTTTCCTTATCTGGCAGTAGGCAGTGGGGGTAGTACTATTACCTCATTAAGACTGTAAGTAATATTTTCTTAATTATAAATGAAGTTTAAAACATTTTTAAAGGTTTATTGGCCTTTTTGACACCTTTTTGGGCAAATGCCTATTCATGTTATTTTTCCGATTTTTTTCTATTGAATTTTCTCTTTTTATTGATTTGTAGTAGTTCATTGTATGTTATAGATATGAATCTTTTCTCTGTTAGTAAGTATCTTCTCCCTCTGTGGCTTATCTTTTAGAAGTTTTATAGTACCTTTTGATGAACAAAATTCTTACTTGCTTTAAAAAACTTTTTTTGTAGAGTCAGGATATCGCTATGTTGCCCAGGCTGGTCTCAAACTTCTGGTTTCAAGTGATTTTCCCGCTTCCGCCTACCAAAGTGCTGAGATTACAGTGTGAGCCACCATACCTGGCCCCAAATTCTTACTTCTAACATAACCATGTTTATTGATCTTTTCCTTTGTGGTTAGTACTTTTTATGTTGTATTTGAGAAATAGTTTTCTCCCCAAATATAATGAATATAGTATCTAAACTTCCAAAATGTTCTCATTTTGCCTGTCCCATTAGGTGTCTCATCTACCTATGAAATGGTGTCAGGTAAAGGTCCACTTTAATTTTTTTCCCACATAGATACTCAATTATTATTGCACCATTTATTTTTAAAATGTCCTTTTCCACTGCTCTACATTGCTTAATTCAGTGCTCACAAATACATGACTATTTCTAGGTGCCCTCTTCTGTCCCATTGGGCAACCTTAGTTATTCTATACTGTGTTAATATTACTAAGTTTTGATATCTGGTAAAGATATTTGCTAATTTGTCATATTTTACAACTAACATGTATATCATTTTGCTTTTTATTCCTTTTTGCATCTCACATCTTCCATGTAGGGTCATTTTATTCTTACTAGGTAAACCCTTTAGAGTTTCAGTTTAGTGCAGTTTGGAAGGTGGTAAACACTCTGTTTTTCTGTGTATTTGAAGATGCCTTTATTTTATCTTCACTTTGGATGATAGCTTCACTGGCTACCTATCTTAAAACTTTGAAGTTAGTGTTCTACTGTCTAGCATCCTTAGTTGCCGTTACGAAGTTGTCCGTCAAACTGCTGTTCTTTTGGAGGCAGTTCATCTTTATTTTTCTGTTGTATTTAACATATTCTCTTGCTTAGGCATTTTGTATTTTCACTATTGTACATCTACATGTTTGTATATTTTTTCACTCAAATTTTATTGAGATAATTATAGATTCACATGTAGTTATAAGAAAAAATACAGAGGCTGGGTGCAGTAGCTCACGCCTGTAATCCCAACACTTTGGGAGGCTGAGGTGCGAGGTTCTCTGGAGCCCAGGAGTTCAAGACCAGCCTAGGCAACTTAGTGTGACCCTGTCTCTGCAAAAAAAGTTTTATATATATATATATATATATATATTTTGGCCAGGTGTGGTGGCATATGCCTGTAGTCCTAGCTACTCAGGAGTCTGAGGCAGGAGGACAGCTTGAGGCTGCAGTGAACCACAATTGTGCCACTGCCCTCCAGCTTGGGCCAGAGTGAGAGTCTATCTTTAAAATTAATAAGAAATAAATAATGCAGAGATATTTTATGTATACTTTTCTATTTTTCTCAATGTTAAAATTTTGTAAAACTGTAGTATAATGCCACAACCAGCATTTATACAATCTACCAATCTTTTTCAGATTTCTCTAGTTTTACCTGTACTTATTCATGTGCATACATGCGTGTGTTTAGTTACATACAATTTTATTATGTGCCTAAGTTTATGTGTCTGTTACCTAAATCAAGATAAAGAATAGTTCCAATACCACAAGTATTCTTTGTTTTGCCCTTTTATAACCACATCCATCTCTCTACTACAGTCCCCTGGCTCTAAGGGAACAAACTATAAAGATCAATTTCTACTCATGTTATTTTAGATCTTCCCAGTCTGTGTGTTCTGTGTCTTTTAGCATGTCTTTTGCACTTCTATCTTTTTGTCGCTTCATGCTGCAATCTGAAAAGTTTATTCTAACCTATCTTCCAGCTCACTGATTTTCTTTTTAGTCTAGTATGTTATTAAATCTTTCCAGTGAGTTCTTAATTTTAGTTAGAGTTTTAGGATAAGAATATTGGTTTGATTTTCTTAAAATCGGTAACACTTCTAAAAATAACTTTCTGTTTTTTCTTTTTCCCTACCTCCCTCCATCCCTTCTTTCTTTCTTTCTCTCTGTCAGTCTCTCTCTCTCTCTTTCTTTCTTTTTTCAGGATCTCCCTCTGTCGTCCAAGGCTGGAGTACGGTGGTTTGATCACAGCTCACTGCAGCTTCCACTTCCAGGGTACAAGCAATTATTGTGCCTCAGCCTTCTGAGTAGTTGGGGCTGTACAAGCATGCACCACAACCACCAAGTAATTTTCATACTTTTAGTAGAGAGGGGGTTTCACCAGTTTGCCCAGCCTAGTTTTGAACTCCTGGCCTCAAGAAATCTGCCTGCCTTGGCATTCCAAAGTGCTGAAATTATAGGCGTGAGCCACCATGCCCAGCTTAACTTTCTGTTTCTTAAGCTTGTTTTGTCAATATATATTTTGCTTGTAAGTATAAGTTGTTTTATACTATGTCTGTTAATTTTAATATCTGAATTTTTATGGCTCTCTATTGTCTATTTCCAAGCAAGGGCTTGTGTACTTCTAGTTCATACTTATTCTGAGGATATAGCTCTTTTCAGACTCCTCAGTTAGGTAGAAATTGATTTTTGAAGTGTGTTGCTTTGTATCAGGAGGCTGCCAAAACCACAGTTCAGTTTCACAGCTGTTTCTTTCAATAGATAAATACCCTCTGGGCAAAAGCAAGTTTTAGTTTGGGACTTAACTCTCTGCATTTTTAGTTTATCCTAGATTCTTGCCAGACAATTCTTAACTATCTTGCTAGCTCACTTACACTTTTCAAAAATGTTTGAACCATTTTATCTAGCTCTTTAAGTTGTTATTTCAGGATATTATAGGCCCACCATATATTATTCTGTATTATTTTAAAGTTTGAATCATGTAAAATAGTATGAATTTAAAAATTACACATGCACACGCACCCTCACACAACACACAGGTCGAGGAAGGACTCTGAAGATGTACTTGTGAGAGTAGGAAAATCTGGGAGAATTTTTATCAAAGCTATCCATGCCATAACACTCTGTAAAATCAGCCATTCAACCATGGAGTCTGTGTTTTGTTATTTACTTTTGAGGCTTAAAAAAAAGATGTACAGATTGCCAAAACTTCTTGGCACAAATACAACTAAAACACAGAATGGAGCTTGGGGTAAAGGAGAACAGATTTATTTTCCGTATTAATCACGTAAGTTCGTTTACTACTGAATGTTTCTAAGGCAGTTGAATTTAAAGTAGTCTATTGGTTATTTTTTTTCTTTAGTTTTAAAATTGTGCTTTCAAATTAGCTAAAAGGAAAGATGATAATGGGTAGTGTTTCATTCAGTGTGTCTTCACTAGCGTACTGAACTCTGGAAAAGTCACTAAATGGAGTCTACAAAGATAAGAGAGTGAGAAGAGTCCTACACAAGAAAGTTCATGCCTTGATCTGTAATCAAGTGAAGACAGACTTCTATAAGGCAGTAGCAACTTCAAAAAGCAATAGCTAAGTGGATCCGAAATGCAGCCCCTTGGTCAGCAATTATGCCTTAAGCAACAAGTTATAAATTATTAACTGCATAAAGAGGAAACAATTAAGGTAGCACTAATAAGGAAAGACAAAAAGACCCCCCAAAAAGATGAGGGGGAAAAAAGAGCATATATTTGACAAAGATGTTCCTATTTAATACCCTGTAAATAAAACGGCAATTTAAGTGGTAGTAATACTGACTGAAAAACAGTAAGATATTTTCACATCAAAAGAACTGTAATTTAAATGAAGACAAAAGATGATTCAAGGTATCTCTAAGTCCCATTAAACGGTGTCTGTAAGTAAAAGATTGTCTGTGAACAGACAGGAAATTCTCTCACATCAAGCTGTGCTTTAAGATAGTTTAACCCTGTATGTAAAGCAATCTTTGAAGGTCAAGCAAAGACCTGGAACCAACCCAAATGCCCATCGATGGCTGGATGGGGAAAATGTGGCACATATACACCATGGAATATTACACAGCTATCAAAAACAATGAATTCGTGTCCTTTGTAGGGACATGGATAAACCTGGAAACAATCATTCTAAGCGAACTGACACAAGAGCAGAAAATCAAACACCGTTATGTTCTCACTCATAGGCGGGTGATGAACAATGAGAACACATGGACACAGGGAGGGGAGCACTACACACTGGGGTCTGTTGGGGGGAAATAGGGGAGGGACAGCGGAGGGTGAGGAGTTGGGGAGAGATAGCATAGGGAGAAATGCCAGATATGGGTGAAGGGGAGGAAGGCAGCAAATCACACTGCCATGTGTGTACCTATGCAACAATTTTGCATGTTCTTCACATGTACCCCAAAACCTAAAATGCAATTTAAAAAAGGTTAATTTGCTCTTCAACAAAACAACAACAACAAAAAAAGAAGGTCAAGAATAGTTAAAAAGATTGCTGAACTGTCGTTGTGATGCAGTTTGTCTCTTCTCCTCTTACCAAAAAATGGCTTCTCCGGTACCAAAAAGACATTCAAGAAATTAGAGATGGGTTGGCTTATTCAGAATCAGATCTACTCTGAAAGCCTATGGGGTATCTTATAGGAAATGAACTAATAAAATTTCTCTTAGTTGTCACATTTTGAATATGAGTTTTCCTTCCACCACTTATTGAATATAGTTTCTTTCAATTATTTTCATTATTCAGTAGATACAAAAATACTTATAAAATATACGTAAGGTACAAAAATAGCAGTGCAACACTTAAACAAACACTTGTTTACCTACAACCCAGTTCAAGAAACACAGTATTACTATCACTTTGCAAATCTCATAAATACTGTTCATCAGTCTCATCTCATTTCCTGGTCCTTCCTACCATTCCAAGTAACCACAATTTCTATACCATTCCCTTGTAACTAAATACTTTTTAAAAAATAGCTACCAAATATGTTTGTATATGCAAACAGCATATTGTTTACTTTTGCATGGTTTAGTATAGTATTTAAATGGAATTATTAACTATAGCAAAATATTTTTGAATTTGGCTTTATTGTTCCTATTATAAGATTCATGTTGTATGTGGTTATAATTCATTCATTTAACTGCTACTTGCTGTTCCATCGTAGAAATATTCCACATTTTATTTATTCAGTCTACTATTGGGTTGTTTCCAGTTTTTTGCTGTTAACAGTGCTTTTAAAGACATTCTTACACATATTTTTGGTATCCATATGCATGTGATTTGGGGAATATACAGACAAAAGTGGAATTGCTAAATCATAGGATTGATGCATCTTCAGCTCGATTGGAAAACATAAAATGCTTTTGAAGTGATGGTTCAAATTTACATTTCCACCAAGAACACATAGTGGGCAGGCGGTTCTGTATACTGGGAAAAATATGATGTTCTCAGATTTTAGTATTTTTGCCAGTCTGGCAAATATGAGTTAGCTTCTCTTTATGGTCTTAATTTCCATTACCCTTAATCTTAAAGATACTGAATATTTTATATATTTTCCGTTTGTAGTGAAATGACACTTCAGATTTTGTTTTCCTTTTATTCTTTTTGGCCAATTCATTGGATTGTTTGTCTTTTACTTGTAAATTTTGTGGTTTCTTTATATATTCTAGACTCTAATGCTTTGTCAGTTATGTGCATTGCAAATATCTTCTTCCAAATTTAGTTTGTCTTTCTATTTACTTTACATTTTGAGCAGAAGTTCTTTATTTTAATGTGCCCATTGATATATTTTGAGGGGATCTTCCTTTAAATGCTTTCTCTGTGCTGTGGGCATATTCCCCATAATTATAGCAGTTGAAAATTATTTTTATGTTTGGGTTTAGGCCCAATTTTATTTTTCTCCATAATTTTTCCAATACCTTTTATGTTTTAGTCCCTTAATCATCATTACATAAAATATCAATTCATCATCAAGTGAGTTTATATATGTTTTATTTTGTTTCAGGGCACTCTTCTATTTTGTTGACTGGCTTAATTACTATAGTATTATAATTATCCTTTACAATTTATCTGAAAAAGACACCTTTATTCTTTCAGGAGTTTCTGGGCTATTTAGGGCTCTTTGCTCTTCGTATAAATTTTAGAATTAGTTTGTCAAGTTCATAATAAGATAAAAAGCAAGCAAACAAAAACACAATTTGCCAGAACTTATACTAGAATTGCAATGAATTCATATGTGGAAAAGAAAACTAGTATCTTTATAATATTGTATCTTTCAATTACAAACATGGTGTGTCCCTCCACTTATTTAGGTTTTGGTCTTACCTAATACTTTTCAGTTAAGTTTGATATTTTTTCTCATTAATATTTGTATATTTTTGGTAATTGATTCTTAATTTTTTAATGTTATGCTAAAGGTTATATTTGTTTGATTCAATTTTCTCTTTGTTGCTAATATATAGAAGTATGGCTAAAGTTTTTTAATTAATTCATGTGTCCCGAAGTCTTGATAAATGTACTCATAGCAGGAGGTGGGGGCATTGGGGAGGAATAACATTAGGAGAAATACCTAATGTAGATGACTGAGTGGTGGATGCAGCAAATCACCACCATGGCACGTGTATACCTATGTAACAAACCTGCATGATCTGCACATGTATCCCAGAACTTAAAGTATAATTAAAAAAATTAAAAAAGAAAAATAATGATTCCTTAGAGGTTTCTACACTTAAAAAAACATACCACCTATGACAAATATGAGTTTTATTTTTTCCTTCTAAGCTTTATAGATTTTTTAATCTTCCCTTGCTTATCTTCATTTGCCAGGGCAAATGCCCAGCTAGAAGTGATGACAGCAGGAATCCCTGTTTCTGTCTTTAAAAGGGACATGGATGAATCTGGAAACTGTCATCCTTGGCAAACTGACACAAGAACAGAAAACCAAACACCTCATGTTCTCATTCATAGGTGGGTGTTGAACAATGAGAACACAGGGACACAGGGAGAGGAGCATCACACACTGGGGTATGTTGGGGGTGGGCGGCCGGGGCAGGGACAGCAGGAGGTAGGGAGGTTGGGGAGGGATAACACTGGGAGAAATGGCTGATGTAGGTGGGTGGGGGATGGAGACAGCAAACCACCATGGCATGTGTGTACCTGTGTAACAATCCTGCAAGATCTGCACATGTACCCCAGAACTTAAAAGTATGATAACAAAAAAAAAAAATGAATGTTTTCAAAATTTTATCATTAGGTAGTCTCTGGGGTTTCAAACGTCTTTAATAGGGAAGTTTTTTACTTTCAAATCTTAGTTTGATAAGAGCTTTTACACATAAAAAGGTTTAATTTGATCAAATTCTTTATCTGCATCCATTTAAAATAATTATACATTTCTCCTAAATGTGTTAATGTGGTATATTACTGAAACTTATTTTCTATTAAACCACTTTATATTTCGAAACGAACACACATTTGCCAGAATGTTTATTACTTTTAAACAATGCTGATCTTTTCTTTAAGATGTTAACATCTATGTTCACAAGTTAGTTTGGACAGTAACTTTTTAAAAATATGTTATCCTCATAAGTTTCAGAACCAAGGTAATGAAAGCTAGGAATAGCTCATTATCATTTTCTCTGTATTTTTTTAACCATCACAATATTTAAGGGTCTTCAAAAAAGAGTTTCTCGATATTTCTTTATTTCTTCTAAAAAAAATGGGATATGTGTGCAGAACGTGCAGGTTTGTTACGTTACATAGGTAAACCTGTGCCATGGTGGTTTGCTGCACCTATTGACCCCTCCTCTAAGTTCCCTCCCCTCACCTCACACCCCACAACAGTGTGGGTGTTCCCCTCTCTGTGTCCATGTGTTCTTATTTTTAAACTCCCGCTTATGAGTGAGAACATGAGATGTTTGTTTTTCTGTTCCTGTGTTAGTTTGTCGATATTTCCTCTATTTTTATAATTTAGAATAGTTTGTATAGGATTGGATTTACTTCATCTATTGAATGTTTGCTGGACTTTATGAATAAAATACTGGAAGCATTTTTGGAAGAGTGTATGAGAAGGAAGACTTTTAAATACTGTTTTTATTTTTTTAATAGTGACAACTCAATTTGGGCTTCCCCCTGTCCCCATTTCTTCTTAAGTTAGTTTGATTTCTAGAATTTTGTCTATTGTACCTAACATTTTATAGAATTTTGTCTATTATACCTAACACTTTAAATTTATTGGTTTAATATTTGAATAATTACTTAGTTTAAATTACACAGAATAGTTATGTTTCCCATCCCCTCCTCCACTGCTAATAGTATTTTTCACTCTTTTCTCCTGTGCACAGTCTAACAGTTTGTGAAGTTTGACATTCATTTCCAGTAATTTTTGGCTTTGTTTATTCTCTGTTCTCTTTTTACTTGATTTTCTATCTTCTACTTTTCTATTTTCTTTCCTTTGATTTTTCTATTTTATATGTCTATTTTCCTTTCGTTTGATTTTCTGTTTGGGGGGATGAATTCAGGGTTTTTTCTGTTAGTAATTTTTAAACTCATTCATTATGAAGCTTTTACAATTTTCTAATGTATTTAGAAATACATTATTTAAATTATTTAATCTTAATTTAAAACAGAACGTTTTAAATTATTTTCTAATATTTTCTAATAACTGCATTAGCTTTATCACATAAGTTTGTATGTAGCATTTGTATTTTCATTCAGTTTCCAGTACTTCCTAATTTTCATTATGATTTCTTCTTTGACCTGTGTGTTTTTTAGAAATATTTAACTTCTAAAAGTGTGACTTTTTCTTAATCTTTTTGTTAATTACTTCTGACTTAATTATACTGTGGTTAGGGAATATGTTCTGCCTGATCCAGTCATTTGAAATTTGGTGAACCATGCTTTATGGCACAATATGTGGTAAATTTTGTAAAAGCTCTAAGTGTCCTTGAATGGAATAAGTATTTTGCTGTTGATTCATTAGGTTAAACTTGTTAATTGTGTTATCCAAATATTCTGTGCTCTCACTGACTTTACATATCTAATCTCTCAATTACTAGACAAATGTGTTAAAATCTCCCAGTCTTACGGTGTATTTGTCTTTTCATCCTTTTCATTTTATACACACATACATACATAAAAGACTGTGTGGTTTTAAGCAGATGTATACAAATCAGATATCTTTAGTCTTACCAGTAAATTGAAACCATTATCCACTTTGCATTTACTCTTTCATCTCTATTAATATTTTTGGCCCTAAAACATATTTTGTCTGTATTTACATAGTTATATAGTTATACCATTCTTTTTCTTACTGCAACTTTTTTTTTCTGAGACAGGATCTCACTCTGTCACCCAGGCAGAGTGGGATTTAAAATTTTTTTTTGGAAGAAAATCACTTTATTCTAATTAACACACAAAGAATAAAATCATCGCAGCTATGGGGTGGCTCGGCCTTTAGACGTGCAACAACCTGTGAAGAGCTCAGCGGCTTTTTTTTTTTGCCCCTGTGTCTGTCATCAGCAAAACAAGTGAGGGAGAAGTTTGAAGAGTGATGACCCTAGAAGTTATCTGAATTTAAAACTGGGAACCTTAAGGCACAGAGCAGAGGATTTAGGGGCTGAATAAAAAGACTCTCTTCAGCTTCAAAAAGTGGTGTAATCTTGGCTCACTGCAACCTCCACCTCCCGGGTTCAAGCAATTCTCGTGCATCAGCTTCTGGAGTAGCTGAATTATAGGCATGCACCACCAAGCCTGGCTAATTTTTGTATTTTTAGTAGAGACAGGGTTTTGCCATGTTGGCCAGGCTGGTCTTCAACTTTCAGCCTCAAGTGATCTACCTGTATTGGGATTACAGGTGTGAACCACCACTTCTGGTCCCAGGTTATGTTTTAGATACATTAGGTACATGTGCAGGTTTGTTACATGGGCATATTGCATGATGCTGAGGTTTGGGGTACAGATGCCATCACCTAGGTAGTGAGCATGGCACCCAATAGGTAGTTTTTCAATCCATGCCCCCTTTCCATCCTCTTCCCTCTAGTAGACCCAAGTGTCTATTTTCCCTAAATTTATGTTCTTGTGTGCTCAGTGCTTAGCTCCCACTTACAAGTGAGAACATGTAGCATTTGGTTTTCTGCTCTTGAATTAATTCACTTAGGATTATGGCCTCCAGCTATTCCATGTTGCTACAAAGGACATGATTTTATTCCTTTTTGTGGCTGCGTAGTACTCCATAGCGTGTAAGTATCACATTTTAAAAATCCAATTCATCACTGATGGGCACTAAGTTGACACTGACCTTGGCAAAGAATTTTTAGCTAAGTCTCCAAAAGCAACTACAGCAAAAGGAAAAATTGACAAGAAGGACCAAATTAAACTAAAGAGTTTTACACACCAAAAGAAACTATCAACAGAGTACACTAAACATATTTGCAAACTACGCATTCAACAAAGGTCTGATGTCCAGAATCTATAATGAGTTTAAACAAATCGACAAGAAAAAAAAGCATTAAAAAATAGGCAAAGGACATGAACAAACACTTCTCAAAAGAAACCGTTTATTTTTTGACTCACATTTTCCCACCTTTGCTCCAACCGTCTATACTCAAACTGTTTCCTGAAGGTTAAGGTAGGTCTTTCATTTTGTAATCAATACTGAAAATTCTTGTCTTTTACTAGATCTTTTTAACTGTATCATTAATTATATTTTTATATTCCTGCAGGTAAAATTAGTATATATAATAGTAATATTATAAAAATGCAGTTTAATTTCCCCAAACATCAATAAAACACTCTTATACTCATATAACAAGCCACCAAAGACTTCTGAATTATGTAACACATTTAAAACACAACTTTTGAAATGATGTAATGGCTTTGCTTAATGGGCCATATATTGACTATGTTATGTCTAGCATATTTAGTAATTGATGCAAATTTCCTTGACTTTTTATGTTCAATAATCAATGTGTACTGTTATGTACCAAAACAAAGAAATCATATGTTTAATATGCTAGGAACACTATCTAAATTGGATTTAGGTGTTAGTGCCTTCAGACAACTGGCAGACACAAACACAGAAGCTAAACCATGAGGAAAATCACATTAGGTTAGAAACAAAATATTATCAGGATAAAAGCTGAGATACTCACCAAGAACTGTAAAACCGCTTTCCTGAACATACACACAAGTTGACATTTTTGCTGGTGCAATTGTGAATATATCATAGTTTTCATTTCAGATATTAGATCACTACAAAAATAATTGTAGTTTTTGCTGCTGAAATTAATGGCAGAAACTGAAATTATTTTTGCATCAACCTAATAGTAAATTTTTGATAAAACATTTGCAAGTCATTACGGCAAATATCTAAATGTTGAGAGTTGAGAAGAAAGGGGTATTTATTTGGATTTATTTCTACTATCCTGTTTTTGTGCTATTTGTCCCTCTTTATCTGTTTCTTTTTCTAATTTGTTGTTTTGGGTTGTCTTCTTCAATATTAAGTGGATATTTTCCTCACTCATGTTTTCCTCCACTGATTTGTAAGTTCAATATTCTATTTTTATGTGTTATTGGTTACCTTAACATTTTCAGCATGTATACTTATAAAAATCTGAATGTACAATTTTCACTCCTTTAAATAATGATTTTATTAAATCTTTAAGTCTGATCACTCCTTCCGAACTTATATATAATGACTGAATACCATAGCTTACCTTCTTTTAAACCCTCCAAAAATTGTTTTAGGCATTCAATGCTGTTTATATTTACCCACATATTTACCACTTTCTTTGTCCTTTGATCCTTTTTGTGTCTTCCATGTGGAATCGGTTTTATTTTCCTGGAGCATATCTTTTGAATTTTTTTTAAGAGTTTTGGTTGTGAACTTTCTCACCTTTTCCTCACCTGACAATAACGTTATTTCTTTTTCATTCTTCAAAATTATTTTTGCTAAGTATATAATACTACACTAATAGGCATTTTCTCTCATCCCATCAAAAATACTCCGCTGTTCCCTGGCTCCCATCATTGTTGCTGAGAAATCAATTGTCAATCAAAATATAGTTCCTTTTTCTCTGGTAGTTTTTTTCCAATACATAATATAATTATATAATTTTAGGGTACGTGTGCTATTTTGATACATGCATAAAATGTGTAATCACCAAGGCAACTGGAACACCCATAACCCCCCAAATTCACCCTTTCTTTATGTTGGGAACATTCCAATTCCTCTCCATCCGTAGTTGTCAACTATGTGACAAATTATTGTTAACTATAATCATCCTACTGTATCTTTGAACACTAGATCTTATTTATTCTATCTTTAACTGTATTTTTATACCCATTTAGCAGTGTCTGCCTCCCTCCTATTTTTCTCAGCATCTGGTAACCACCAATCAACTTTACTCCACAAGATCCACTTTTTTAGCTTCCACACAAGTGAGGACATGTGGTATATGTCTTTCTGTGCCTGCTTATTTCATGTAATATAATGACCTCTACTATTTATGTTGCTGCAAGTGAAAGAATTTCATTATTTTTGCGGCTGAGTAATATTCCACTGTTTATATGTACCACATTTTCTTTGTTATTAAATTTTTAATTGATTTCAATACAGGAGATAGAAATTATTTAAGCAGACAGTGAGGGCAAAAGAGTCCTCAGCAGAACTTCCCTTCTAACAAAAAGCAGCTCAAGTAATCACTTTTTTTTCCCTAACAAAAACTAGCCTAAAAGATAAGGCAAACATAGATAAGGAAGCTGGAAGCTTGTATGGAGGGATGCTAGCAGCTGCACAGAAAGAAAAGGGCTACCTGGGGGCCAGGCATGTCCACCATGGGGTGTCTACCTCCCCTCTGTTTTAGCACATACACAGTAAGAAAGAAATGGGCAACATGGACAAGCTCAGGCAGAGAACCCACCTGCAGAATAGAAGATTGGGGTGGGGGCTGCCAGAGATTCACACCCTATGCAGATGGCACACCAGGTCCTGTGTTTTTCATGCCCTGTGTAAATCAGACACTGCCTTCTGACTAGTTCATCTATTAAAACACCTGCATTTCATCTCAGATCAGCAAACCATTTTTCTGGGACCCCTCTCTGTAGCAGAGAGCTATTCTCCTTCTTTTGCCTGTTAAGTTCCCACTCTTACCTCACTCTTTGTCCACATCTTTGATCTCCGTGGTCATGAGACAATGAACCTTGGATGTTACCCCAGACAATGAAGCTGTTTCAATATATTCTGAGGGTACATGTAATATTTTGATACCTGTATATAACGTGTAATGATCAAATCAGGGTAATTGGGATATCCATCACCTCAAACATACATCTTTTCTTTGTACCACATTTTCTGTATCCATTTATCCACTCATGGGCACAAGTTAATGCCAATATTTAAGTTATTTATTTTTAATTTTTATGGGTATGTACAAGGTATATATATTTATTGGGTACATGAGATGTTTTGATACAGTCATCAATGCATAATAATCACATCATGGAAAATGGGAAATCTGTCCTGTCAAGCAGTTATCCTTTGTGTTACAAACTATCCAATTATGCTATTTTAGTTATCTAAAAATGTACAATTAAATTAGTATTAACTATAGTCACCCTGTTGTGCTATCAAATATTATTCTTTCTTTCTAATTATTTTTTCATTCTTCATTCTTCATTCTTTCTATTTTTTGTATTCATTAACCATCTTCACCTCCCCAATACCACCCACTACTCTTCCCAGCCTATGGTAAGCATTCTTTTGCTCTCTATCCCCATGAGTTCAATTGCTTTGATTTTTAGATCCGATAGGTAAGTGAGAATATATGTTTATCATTCAGTGCCTGGCTTGTTTGACTTAACATAATTACCTCCATTCCATTCATGTGGCTGCAAATGACGAGATCTCATTCTTTATGGTTGGATAGTACACTATTGTGTATATGTATCACGTTTTTTTCTTTCTCCATTCATTTGCTGATGGACACTTAGGTTGCTTTTAAACCTTGGCTAATACGAAAAGTGCTCCAACAAAAATGGGAATGGACATATCTCTTTGATATACTAATTTCCTTTATTTTGGATATATAGCCCAGCAGTGGGATTGCTGGATCATATGGTGGCTCTATTTTTAGATTTCTGAGGAATATCCAAACTGTTCTCCACAGTGGTTGTAATAATTTACATTCCCACCTACAGTTTACGAGAGTTCCCCTGTCTTCACTTCCTCACCAGCATTTGTTAATTGTCTGTCTTTTTATTTGTTTGTTTTGAGACAAGGTCTGATTCTAGCACCCAGACCAGAGTGCAGTGGTGTAATCTTTGCTCTCTGCAACCTCCACCTCCTGGGCTCCAGCCATCCTCCTACCTCAGTCTTCCAAGTAGCTGGGACTATATGCAGGCACCACCACACTTGGCTAATTGTTGTATTTTTTGTAGAGGCAGGGCTGCCTATGCTAGTATTGAAACTGTTAGCCCAAGTGATCTACCTGCCTTGGCCTCCCCAAAGTGCTGGGATCACAGACGTGAGCCACTGTACCCAGTCTTGTCTGACTTTTCAGTATAAGCCGTTTTAACTGCCATGAGATGATGTCTCATTATAGTCTTGATGTGTATATCTCTAATGATCAATGATGTTGAGCACTTCTTCATATGCCTGTCTACCATTTGTATGTCTTCTTTTGAGAAATGTGTATTCAAATATTTTGCCCTTGTTTTGATTGGATTATTAGATTTTTTCCTATAGAGTTGTTTCAGCTCTTTATATATTCTGGTTATTAATCCCTTGCCTGATGGGTAGTTTCCAAATATTTTCTCCTATTCTATGGGTTGTCTCTTCACTTTGTTAATTGTTTTCTTTGCTGTGCAGAAGCACTTCAACTTGATGTTATCCCATTTATCCATTTTTGCTTTGGTTGCCTGAGCTTGTGGCAGCTACTCAAGAAATTTGCCCAGACTGATGTCCTGGAGAATTTCCACAATGCTTCCTTACAGTAGTTTCATAATTTGACATCTTATATTTAAGTCTTTAATCCATTTTGATTTAGTTTTTATATATGGCTAGAGGTGAAGTTTAGTTTCATTCTTCTGCATTTGGATACCCAGTTTTCCCAGAACCATTTATTGAAGAGACTATTTTTTTCCCAGTTATGTTCTTGACACTTCTGTTGAAAATGAGTATGCTGCAGGTGTATGGATTTGTTTCTGGGTTCTTTCTTCTGTTCCTTTGGTCTATGAGTTTGTTTTCATGCCAGCACCATACTATTTTGATTACGACTATAGAATGAAGTCAGATAATGTAATTCCTCTAGTTGTGTTCTTTTTGCTTAGAATTTCTATGGCTATTGTGAGTTTTCATGGTTTCATATAAATTTAGGATTGTTTTGTCCATTTCTGTGAAGAATGTCATTGATATTTTGATGGAGATGGCATTGAATCTCTAGACTGCTTTGAATAATATGGACATTTTAACACTATTAATTCTTCCAATCCATGAACACGGAATATCTTTTCATTTTTTGATGTCCTCTTCAATTTCTTTCAATAGTGTTTCATAGTTTTTATTATAGAGAACTTTCAATTCTTTGATTAATTCCTAGGTATTTAATTTTATATGTGGCTATTGTGAACACAAAATTAAATACCTAGGAATTAACCAAAGAAGTGAAAGTTCTCTATAATGTGATTACTTTTTTATTTCTTTTTCAGATGGTTCACTGTTTGCATATAGAAATGATACTGATATTTTATATATTAATTTTGTACCTTGAAACTTAACTGAATTTATCAGTTCTAATTGTTTTTTGGTGGAGTCTTTAGGTTTCTCCAAACATAAGATTATATTTGACAATGATAATTTGACTTCTTTCATTCTAATTTGAATTCCCTTTATTTCTCTCTTTTTCTGATTGCTCAAGCTAGGCAAACAAATGGTATCTTAGTCTCTGTTCTGATCCAGGTAAAGCTGGGAGTGAAGTGACACATACACCACTCTGGCCACCACTACTAGGACTAGTCTGGGTCAGACCTCAAGCCTGCATGGCACTAGGTCTCACCCAAGGCCTACTGTAATCACTCCCTGGCTATGTTTGCTCAGGACCCTGGGGTTCTATCACCAGGTGGCAAAGCTAGCTAGTCCTGTGTCTTTAACTTCAGGGCAGTGAGTTCCCCCAGGCCCTGAGCAGATCCAGAGGTGCTGTCTGGGAACCATGGACTAGTTCTAAGGTTTAAAACCTTAGAACTGTACCTGACATTCTATAGTACTACAGTTGACCTAGCATACAAATCACAAGACAAAGTCCTTTCCACTCTTCGTCTCCTTTCTGAAGGCAGAGGAGCCTTCCCCCATGGCTGTTGCCACAACAGGCCCATGGGGTATACTGCCAGACTACCGGCGATGTTCCCTTAAGGCCCATGTCTCTTCCGTCAGCTTGTGGTAAATGCTGCCTGAGCTAGGACTTACCCTTCAGAGAGGTGGGCTTCCTTCTGACCCAGGATAGACCCAGAAATGTCCCAGAATTGGGGACCTCAAAAGCTTGCTTGGTGCTCCACCCCCATGCGGTTGTACAAGACAGAGTCCCCTTTACTTTATCCTCCTCTTTTCCCACATACAAGAACCGTAGCCCTGTAACAACCATAGTTGGAAATGTGCTGAGTCTCACCGAAAGCCTAAGAGTTTCACCCAATGTCCTCAGGGTAGTACCTGGGTATTATTGCTGGCTATTCAGGGCCCAAAGGCTCTTCAGTTGGCAGGTAATGAATCTTGCCATGACTGGTTCCTTTCCTTTAGGGTGACAGGTTCCATTCTGGCCCAGGGTGTGTCTAGAAATATCATCTATGAGCTTGGGCCTAGAAAGGGGGCCTCGCTACTCTTACAGGAACCCTATCCTGCTGTAGCAGAACTGATACCCCAGATGCAAGACGAAGTCATCCCCACTCTTACCTTTCCTTTCCTTGAGCAGAAGGAAGGAGTCTCTTTTGGAGCTGTAAGCTGTGCAGCCTGGGGTTAGGGGCGGAGTGATGCCAGCACTCCCCTAGCTACCCCAGCTGGTATCTCAGTAAGTCCCCCCAGTCCACTGGCTCTGGGCTCAGTTCAGCACTAGGACTTGCCTAGAATTTGCCGTTCTTGCGGCCTAGATTGCTTTTCAGGGCCCCAGAATATCTTCAGCCACAGTGACAAGGTTAGTGGGAACTCAAGTTTGAACCACTAGGATTCAGCAATTCCCCTCTGGCTAGGGCTCGTTTAATGCTCTCTCTGTGGGCCAGTGTCAGCTTTGCTTTCTGCTGTAACAGGTAGCACTCAGTTCAATGCCTTGCAATTACTGAACTCTCCCTCTCGCCAGTGCATGGAAATGCTCTCTGCACCACACCTCTGCTTCTGGGGGATGGAGAGAGGTGGCATCCACAACTCAGGACTGTTTTCCTACCTCTTTAGTGCCTATTTCAGTGATATGAAGTTAAAAGCAGGTACTGTGAGTATCCACCTGGTCTTTGGTTCTTATTAAGGTGCTTTTTTCTATAGATAGTTGGTGTCCTTGTGGAAGATACAACTGGCAGAGCTTTCTATTCTGCCATCTTGCTCTACCTTCTGATTCCATATCTTGACTATTGTGAATATTGTTGCAATAAACACAGGAGTGCCGATGTCTTCCCAATACTGATTTCCTTTCTTTTGGAGGTGTAACCAGCAGTGGGATTGCTGGATCAAATGGTAGTTTCATTTTGAGTCTTTTGAGAAACCTCCGTTACTGTTTGGCATAGCAGCAGTGGATGTACTAATTTACATTCCCACAAATAACAGGGTATGAGTATGAGTGTTCCTCTTTCTCCTTATTCTTACCAGCTTTGTTATTTTATAACTTTTTAACTGTGGTGAAATAATATCTCATCATGGTTTTGATTTGTATTTCCCTGATGATTAGTGATGATGAACATTTTTTATATACCTGTTGACCATTTGTATGTCTTCAGACACAGCTATTCAGATATTCTGCCCATTATTTAAGTGGGTCATTTGTTTTTTGCTGTTGAGTTGTGTTCCTTACATATTCTGTTTATTAATCCCTTGTCAGTAGGTTAGTTTGCAAATATTTTCTCTCATTCTGTGTACTGTCTCTTCACTCTGTTGATAGTTTCTTTTGCTGTGCAGAGGATGTGATGCCGTTTCTGCTTTGTTGCCTGTGCTTTTCAAATCTTACCAATAAAAATCTTTGAGGCCGGGCGCGGTGGCTCAAGCCTGTAATCCCAGCACTTTGGGAGGCCGAGGCGGGTGGATCACGAGGTCGAGAGATCGAGACCATCCTGGTCAACATGGTGAAACCCCGTCTCTACTAAAAATACAAAAAATTAGCTGGGCATGGTGGCGTGTGCCTGTAATCCCAGCTACTCAGGAGGCTGAGGCAGGAGAATTGCTTGAACCCAGGAGGCGGAGGTTGCAGTGAGCCGAGATCGCGCCATTGCACTCCAGCCTGGGTAACAAGAGCGAAACTCCGTCTCAAAAAAAAAAAAAAAAAAAAATCTTTGTGCAAACCAATATCCTGAAGCATTCCCCAATGTTTCCTTCTAGTATTTTCATAGTTTTGGGTCTTAGATTTAAATTTTTAATCTGTTTTGATTGATATAGTTATTAAAGATTTTTCAGCTAATCTATAGCATTCCGAAGTTTAAATTACATAACTGAGATGTTCATTTATTTTTATTTATTCTGTTTTAGGTTCAGGACTTTATAGATTGATACTTTTCATCAGATCCAAATTTCTCAATTTTTTTTTCAAATATTGCCTCTACCTCATTAATTTTCCTCTATTTCTTGACCTGCAACTTCAAAAATTAGAATTTTTTATTCTGTTTTACCTCTTTTCTGTAACATTTCCTCTTTTTTGAATTGTGTTACTTTCTGAATAAATTATTCAGATCCATCATCTATCACTAATCCTCTCATGACATATCTAATCATCCATCACACCTAACCATTATTTATATTTTAATATTTTTTCATTTCTAAAATTTTTATTTTATTCTTTTTTAAGTCTGCTTGTTCCTTGTTAATTTTATAGCACCTTGGGAATATTTTAACACTCTTTTTTGAAGCATATATTTTTTACAAATGCTAAGTGTTGCCAAGTTTTGCTAGTTTGATTTATTTGTTTACTCTGCTGGTGCTCATTCATGTTGCTGTGTTTCCCTGGGTGATTGTGATTTTGGCAATAAACTTCCAAATACTAGACTTTATCTGCAAGTATTACTTGAGGCCTGGCTTGCTATTGGGTAGCTTGTTTTCATCTCCTCCTTATAAGTTCCTGAGGATACTACCAACCTGGCACACCTTTAAACTAAAATAGTGCTAATAACCTTTTTGAACTACCCAGATGATATGAATTCAGTCTGCAATGCTTATGTACTGACCTATTAAATTATTAAGAAAACCTTCTCTCCCATAAATTAATGCTAAGTTTTCATACAAGTAATTATTTTTGTAATCTGTTTTCTATTAGCCCTCTTTTTATTAAGTATTCAGCCCCTTGTAGTTCTATGCTGGGAGAATCACCTATGAGACCCTACCTTGAGTAATTTTGTCTCTTGCTACTATCTGTCACTGCCCTATGAAAATTAAGGTTTGAGTTCTTCTGAATGTTGGCAATTATCTTGAGGGTGATAGTTCCACTTGCCCAACAGAATTGTCATTTTATATTCGTTTTTGACCTCTCAGGGAGGCTGAATCAGAGTGCATCTTCTTTCACAATGCAGAAACAGAATGTCACTAGTCCTTATTATGTCAATTATCATATGTATATGCACATTAAAAACACAGATATAGGGATATGTATGTGTTTGGGTTGTTTCAGTTTTTGTTGCATGTGAATCCATGAGAGCCCTTTAAGAAAATCATCTATGTAGTCTGTGAACCCTATCAGCAACGCCATGTAATGATTTTTGCTTGTCCTCGAAAGGAGATTAAATCAAGTTTAGATTCTTGTAACCCTTCCCCAAAGACAGAGACCATCTAATGTCATCAAATTCCCTGTTAAATCATTTTATTTGTTTGAGGTTTGTTTGGCTGGTTGACTGCTTATCTGTTGCCTCCAGCAAATCATATTCTGGTACTACCCACAAATAATTGTCCCAGAAATAAAAGTTATAATTTTAAAATCTGTGTATCAATTTTTAAATAAATATTCATTTTGTAGTCACAGTTCCAAGAGATTGATGACATTGAATATGATTCTGCCCTTACACCTTGGAATTCACAATCTGTGTGACTTGAACTCTTTCAAGGGAACAAGCATAAGGAACATTTCTTATGCTTGCAAATGAAACTAGATATGCTTATAATTATGTTTCTATAAAATAATAAAGCCAAACAAGCATCTCAGTTTCCTAAATGAGATAAGAAATTTGTGTTTGGATGTCTGAGAAAAGCAATACAGTTTCTGGGAAAAACAATAAAGGATATCTGACCATTCACTATCTTAAAACAGTAGCTTATTCTGGGCTATGAAAACAGGGTGTTTTTTGTCCACTCCTAATCTCCAAAGTGCCAATCTCAGCTCTAGACTCCAGAACATCTGTATGTTTGAAAAATTCCACTTCAGGCAGAGAGCTGGAATGGAAGCAAAGTATATAATATTTAGATGTTGACAGGCACTCCATTTGTTAAAGACTAAAGTGTTTATATGAAATTTTTGGGAATTTCCTGGCTCTCAATATCTGAAATTTTATTTTCACTGAAATATAGTAAAATTTACAGAGAAAAATTAAAGTGTGTTTCAATTTAAGAAGGCCAGCAGCCTCATAATTTGGAAACTTCTGTGTTCTCTCTGTGATAGCTCATATATACCATAATTATTGAACACTGTCTATAACAGCACACCACCACCACCAGCAGCAACAAATCATATTCTGACATTATCCACAAATAATTACCCCAGAAATAAAAGGTGTAATTTAAGAAATCTGTGTGTTAATTTTTAAATAAATACTCATTTTTTGTCACAATCCCAACAGACTGATGACGTTGAATATGATTCTGTCCTTACACCTTGGAATCACAATCTGTGGGACTTGAACTCTTTCAAGGGGACAGGCATAAGAAATATTTCTATGTGTAGTGGACATTGGTCATATTTCCTGACTTGTTAGTCACTTTTGAGTGTTCTTGCTTTGTTTGAGTAATTCCAGGCTCTAACAGTACCAGAGCACCAAGATAAAGGCAGAAAAAATTGAATGATCCCACTTAAGACTTTGAATTAGAAATGAGTAACTTAAGAAGGAAGAACAAACTCAGCTCCCATTTGGTTGACTTTATGGAGCAGTGTTGGTTTTAAGAACAACCACTAGCTAAAGGAGGTATCTGTTGGAAATTGTGGTACAATAAAGAAATGTTCCAGCAAATAGGATGTTAACTGTGGCATCAATATTATCAGACCAATTTTGTGTTGTTTGGTACATTGCTCCTAAATGCTTAGCCTTCGGCCTGGTTCTCTAACCTTTGCCTCAATAATGTGTGCAACTCAATATTCTCCAAATAAACTTTTAATTAATCAGAGCCAGCTACTGTTGTTCTCATCTGAGAACCATAACTAAAACAAAAGTCATTGCCAGGAGCACTGTAAGGAAGAAAGGACCCAGCCCATTCACTGCCTGGGAAGCCAGTGGCTCTTGATAGACACTATAGGCAGTTGCATGCTAGATCTGGGTTATAGACAATGTGCCAGCTGAGGTTGGAATGTTAAAGAAAATGCTACCAAATTTGCAGAATATTTGTGTATAGTAGACTTAGCTTTCTGTTTTCAACAAATTTCTACAAGAAAGAGATGAAAGCCTTAATGATTAGCATCTGTTCTACTTCTGAGAAAGATACATTAAATCTTCCACTATAATTGTTAATTTGTCAATTCCTTCTTGTAGTCCAGCCAGTTCGCTTTCTATATTTTGAAGCCATATTATTTTATCCATACAAATTTGGAATTACTGTATTATCTTGGTGAGTTTAACCTTCTATCATTATGAAATGCCTCTTTAATCTCTAGTAATGCTTTCAGCTTTAAAATCTATTTCATCTGATATTGGCATAGCCACATCTGTTTGTATCCTTTTACATTCAACCTTCTGTATCTATGAATTTAAGCTGTGTTACTTGGGTAATCAAGGGGGTGGCCTATGGTAGACATTGCTGGTTGTCTGTCTGTTCCCCATTTGTTTACATGGTTCTCAATTATTTCCAGTATGTCCAACTAAGATAATTCACCTTGCTTACCTTACCTGCAGTTGTGTGGTTGGTCATGAGATGGTTCTGGCCAATGAGTTACAGGTAGAAATTCATCAGGAGGATACCCTTTCTTAATAAAAAGCAAAGTCCATTTTTCCCTTGAGCCTTTCCATTACCACCTGGAATTCAGACATAATGTCTGGAAACACAGCCGCCATTGCTGTGACCATAAGGATGAATGACCCATGCTAAGCAGGTGAAAGTGGCAAATTGGAAAAAGCTAGGCTTTTATGTCTTTGTGGAGGCTTGCCTGCCTGACTCTTGACTCAAGACTTCTCTGCTTGAAACAAACAGGCCTTACTTAAACCACTGTTTAGGGAAGGGGATCTCTATTAGCAGCTGAACACAATCTTAAGATACACTGGTAATGTTAGGATTCAGAATCTCTAGGAAAGGAGCATCTGTACTTTTCTGTACCAAGAGATGCCAGGTTCAGTTAGGGAAGTGACTCTGTTCTCTCTCCTGTGTTTAGAGCCAGAATGATCAGTGTTCATGGGCCTTTGCAGATATATCTTTCTTCTCCTCTTGTATGTGGCTGTTAATAAAATTTGTAAATAGACAACCCTCTATTCCTAAAAGCATTTTCTAAATTGGAGAGACATATGGTTTTGTGGTTAAGATCACAGTTTCTGGAGTTAGATAGCCATTGTTCATATCCCCACTTTTTGGTGACTGCTTGTATGATACTGAGCAATCGCTTAACTTTTCTGAGCTTATTTCCACATCTCAAAAATGGGGAGAGTAGTAATGCCCACCTCATGTAGTTGTTGCAGGATTAAATGTAATTCTTCAGGAAAGCATGTAGGAGAGTATATACTGACTTTTTTTCCATCAAGAGTTAAAATTTCTGCATTGGTTGAAAGAAATTTAAATACCATCCCAACTCTAAAATTCAATAGCTCTGTTAAGTATATGAGGGTTGTGTGATAGGGAAAATCAGAACAAAAAGTTTAAAAAAAAAAAAACAGAATGGGAGAGAGAGGCTGAGTTTATTTAGATTCATGTACATGAATGTTTCTGTATATTTACTTTAATATTACTTTAGCTTTGGAACTACTGAAAACGTGATAACTTCTAGTCTGAGTGATGTTGGATTTGCCAGTTAGTTATGTTCCTTTACAAGAAAATATCTTAAAATAAATAAACATTCCAACATGTGTGACTCCTAATTTTTTCTCCTAATACTTTTTGTTTTCCCCATAACAAAAGTGGAAGCCATCCTTAAGTGTTATTTAACATTTACAGAGCACCTGACCAGTGCAAGGCACTGGCATCTCTTCTACCATAACACATTATGGCCTCTTGTTTTGAAAATGAGAAAACTGGGGAACCAAGAGACCAAACACTGCATCTAGATTTACTTGTACGTTAAATAGAGTTATTGAGATTTAAGTTAATCCATTTAAAATCTCTGATTTTGTCAGTGTAATTCAAAACAGAAAACAATTTAGCCCAAGTTTAATCATTTTTTAAGACAAAAAATTAGAACATTGTTACAGGAGTATTAAGGAAATAGGAATACTTTCATAATTCAAACTTAAAGAGTAGCCTTGTTTTTCTTAAAGAAATGACTTTCTTTTCCAGAACAAAGAAACTTAAGGAGCCCAGTAGACCAATGAAGATGGAAATAAATGCAATATTTGGAGGATTTATGTAACCATGTGCTCAAAACCAAACTGAATAAGTATATACATAAAAAATAAATACTACCTATGGAAAACATATCTTTGATTTAGCAGAGAGTAAAAACAAGTTTTTCCAAAAGAGAGGTAAATTTATTCAATAAGAAAATAAACCATTTCTTTCCTTTTAATATCTTCAAATTCTAACGGATTTCCTTCTAACTGGAGACCATTGTTATATAAGAAAATTGTTAGCTGCTATATTCGTACATATTATTAGTATATACATTCGTATTTACTAACTAAAGTTAAAACAAAATGTCAGTTTGATACAGCTCTTCTAAGATTATGAATGTGTGCTTTTATTAAATTTCTCAAATATGATATAGCAACCCACAGTGGAAACACTTGCATTAAAATGACACTCAGACCAAATGTTCATGTTTGAATCTCTCATAAAATGCCTCTAGTGAAGCAGTGAACAGGCAGCTATAAACTCTAGGCATTTTAATTTACTAGTTGGTATTTTATTACCAGCTTAATCTAAAGAGCTCTTGTATAAGTTTATATGAAATTAGATAAAATTAGAATAAGCCTATAGTGTCATTTGAAGAATCTATATTCTAACGCAATTAAGAAAAGAAGTCTCAGAAGAATCCTCATAACCCTGAACAAATTGGCCATTTATTTGTTCTCTGATGTTTTTGCTGTCTCTTTCATTTCTATCCTATATTAGAGGGAAGAAGGTATGTTAATTTTTAGGTATACAAAAATAGTGATATTATTTTAACCTTCTGGAATATTGTCTGACATGCCTACTTACCTGTTGACCTTCCCTGGTTTTGTAAACATTGAAATATTTTATTTTAAGTGAATGAGATCATCTGGAAAACTTAAAGTTTCTCTTCTGGGTTATCTAAAGGTTTATTCATACTTTTCTTTTACAAGTTTATATTTCTATAACTTTTTTGTATCTGTTAAATTTCAGCTACATATTAACAATTACGGAAGCTAATGTTTCAGAGAATCAGCTTTATTTCAAATTGCAGGCTAAATCACAAACTGAATCCAAGGTAAATCTTTTTATACATAAATATTTGTAGTAATTAACATTTAATAAGCACTTACTATGTGTCAGCACTAAGATAAGACCTTTACATGAACTGTTTTGTTTAATTATCCCAAAAGTCCTGTGATAAGGATATTATTATCCTTACTTTAAACATGAAAGAAACAGACATAGTGAGATCTGGTAATCAGCAAGGAACCAGGATCCCACGGTTTTATAAGTTTCTTTTGATTCCACATCCTTAGCATATTCTAAAACATATTTAAATATTTTATTAGTATTTATTGTTCTGCTTTTGATTTTTGTCATCAAGGCCAATATTGGGTCTGTGGCCCCAGCTTCTTTCTCATTTTTAATCTTTCTAGTCACAACAGAATGTATCTTCTTCCTTAAAACAATTTTCAACTTTGTGTCATTCTCTTTAAAAAAAAAAAAATGCTTCAGTCTTATATACAAAATAACATGCAAAAACGAAACCAAAAACTTGAAAACGTGCCAGGTGATACTCCCTTTATGTCACGGTCCCTATATTGTATATCTACAAAATTTTACACCAGAGTGGTAAAATTCAACTTGATTGCAACCTCACGTTTCCTGTGTTTTTCAGAACATTTGCCTCTTGCTCCAATTAACTCTTTCATTTTAATTATTCCTACACAAGGCCCAGGGTGTCTCTGTAGCATTTAAGTCCTAATGCTTCTTATAATCCAGAGAATCCAATCACCGCTGCAGACTCAGAGTAGCTAAAACCTCAGGCCCACCACCTCTGGCTATCACGGGTCTCCTTCTTTTGTCTCAGTAGGCCATAAGTCTTGTCATTTCGTAGCTAAGCCATGACTCAAACAAGGCAGGAAATACTCTAAACACCCTAACAAACAGGACCATTCTGGAGTTCAGTGGTTTTCAAAGACAACTTTAGTAGCATTTCTGTTAATATAATTTAATGCAGAAAGCTAATATGTGTATATAAGAAAAAACAAATATCTGTTTGGAACTCCAGAAATTTGATGCCCCTACTCTTGCCAATCCCTGACTTGTCTGAGGGACTCTAGGTATCTCCTGTAGCTTTCAGTAGCACTGTTGAAAACTGTGTTGAATAGTTAGCAGATATTAACTTTCTTTCTCTGACCTCGTCAGTTCCTCATCCTTCCATTATAAATAAAATCTAACAAAAATGTAGTTTATCTAGCATACATTTTTCTTCATGGTAAAACTAAACATGAAAAGTTCACACTTATTAATTTGAATTTTTTGAAATGTTAGAAATAAAATATAATATCTTTTACTAAAATGCTATTAAAGTACTGAATAAAATCAATAAAAGATGTCCAAGTTGTTGCAAGCCCCACAATTGACAGTGAAATAGTGTCTGTCAAAATTACAGCTGAATTATCCAAACACCTGTGCAGGTTCAGCCTCAGGACCTGTGAGAGTGGCTATAATAACCACTCAAGTCTCGAGTGAATCAACATTATTTTGTCTAGTGCCTTCTTCAAACCTATCTTCAGCTTGCTTCTCCCACTTTAAAATAATTATCTCCATTCCCTTATCTTCAAATTGTTTCTCTGCCCACTTTGATCTGATTTCTATGCCTGCAGTTCTGCAAGGAAATAATAAAAACAACTTCTTCAAATGACCTCTTTGTTGCTAAATCCAAAATCCTTAACTTATTTGTTTTCTTTCAGGCATTTCCCTATTTGAGCTCCTTTTTTGGCTGTCGTAGCAGTGGTCCTCAGTGATTACTCAGCTTTCTTGATTTCAGTCTCTTTCCCTACTTGGTTCTTCTCTCTTATCCCGAATGGTAATGCTCACCAGGGTTGGATTCTCAGCCTTCTTCCTTTTTAAAAAAATTCTCCAGGTAATTTGATTCCAACTTATTGATTTCACCCAATATAAATATAGGTTGATGATTCTCAAATATCAATTCTAACTCCCCCTGAGCTGCAGATCCATATATCCAAGCATCGACTAGATATCTCCACTGAGCTGTCTCAACAGATACGTCAAACTCAATACAAAATTCAACTCAACATCTTTTCCTTCTTCAGACTGTCTTCTCTTTGATCTTTATGAATTGAGTAAATGATGCCATCATTCACTCATTCATGCCTGCAATTGGAAATTAGGCTTAACATCTGTCCACGGATTGAAGCCTCACTAACCTATAACATAGACACTATTGTTTTCATCTTTGAGTCTCCACTTGGAACAGTGTGCGCCCCTTTTAGGTGTTCAAACCATGTCAAGGGCTTTTCTGAAAGTAGAAGTATGACATGTAGTGTTTCTGGCTTAATGTTGATCAGTGGCTCTCCCTATTCACATCAAGATAAAATCCAAAGTTTATGCCAAGACTTGGTCATATAGCCCTTGCCTTACTTCTACTGCCTCCTGCTTATAGCTACACCTCCAAAAGCAACTGAGCTTCGGTAGAATCCAACTACTTATTATTCTCAAAGTATGATCAGCTCTCAAAATTTTACTTCTTCTCTGGCTGGGCATGGTGGCTCATGCCTGTAGTCCTAACACTTTGGGAGGCCAAGGTGGACAGATCATTTGAAATGAGGAGTTCGACACCAGCCTGGCCAACATAGTGAAACCCTGTTTCCACTAAAAAATACAGAAATTAGCTGGGCATCGTGGTATCTACCTATAGTTCCAGCTACTCAGGAGACTGAGGCAGGAGAATCACTTGAACCCAAGAGGTGGAGGTTGTAGTGAGCTGAGATTGTGCCACTGCATTCCAGCCTGGGCGACAGAGCAAGACTCTTGTCACATCTTCTCAAATATTTTCTCTTTGAGTTATCCCTCATGTCCTCGCCAAAGTCTAGTTATTCCTCAAGACTTAGCTTAGCTATTGCATTCTTTAGGAAGCCCTCTGTAGCTTCCATAACATTTTGTGCAAACCTCTGCGAACTCATCACCATGTTATAATTACTTGCTCACTCATCCATCTCCCCAACTAGCCTATGAACATAATAAGAATCAGGACTGTCTTTCTTCTTTGCATCACTCCAGGTAGCTGGCACCTGATAATTTACGATTATTTGCTGAAGAGATTAATAGGTTTTCAGAGCTTCATAATTAAATTTTCTTAATTTCCTTTTAAAAAGCAATGGTAAAATGTCCGTACCACTAGGGGGCACAGACTAGTAACAGAATTTTCCAGTACACTAGCTCAAAGGAGATGTTTTCCTTCTGTGGCAATCTCTTCACATATTCTAAATATATGGATCTTAACAAATAACTCTATTCAAATTATCCCAGAGAGATATGTTTAAATAGTTGGCTAAAAGATAGAGAGGAGTAGTGACATATTAACATGAAAAAATGAAATCAGGTATAGCCAAATACAATTAACAGGGTTTTATAAATAAAGCTGAGGATAGCATTAAGAAAAAAATCACAATGTAAATACAATTTTAAGAAATTGATACTATGAGACTTGGGGCTGTTTTTAAAATTTCAACACAGAAGAGTATCTATGCAGGAAAACTCCTCCTTCCACAGGAAAAGTGAAGAGAAATATTGAAGGTATTTCTGTGTTTGGAATAAAACCTCAAGTCCTCCTCCAAGATAATCAACACAAACTTTCCAATACTTTTCTTTTGTAACAAAAAACTATCAAGATTATTAATACACAATAATAGGCTAAGTATTTTTTATTCAAAAGCTGATATAGATTAGTAGTTAAAAATCTAGTTTTGATTGTGTTTTTGTCCTGCCTCACCTACTTTTTAGTTTAAAAAAATATTAACTTGTCTACACCTCAGTTTCTGCCCCTATAATTGGATATGATTGTAGTTCCTACTTATGAAACTATCGTCACAGTCAGGTGAAATAATTCTTTTTCCCCCCAGGCTGGAGTGCAGTGGCACTATATTGGCTTACTACAACCTCTACCTCCCAGGTTCAAGCAATTCTCATGCTTCAGCCTCCTGAGTAGCTGGGATTACAGGCGTCTGCCACCATGCCCAGTTAATTTTCATATTTTTTAGTAGAGACAGAGTTTCACCATGATGGCCAGGCTGGTCTTGAACTCCTTATCTCAAGTGATCTGCCCACCTCGGCCTCCCAAAGTGCTGGGATTACAGGCATGAGCCACCATGCCCAGGCCGAAATAATCCTTGTAAACCACAGTGCCTAACAAATAGAAAACACATGATAAGTATTTGCTATTGATTTGCTTCAGTGATAGCGATCAGCACACTATTTTAGTATTCTTAAAAACATTAATTTTGTTAGCTTCTGGTATAAAAATGGTGAAGCCTTGTTGAGCCCTTTCTGCACTATTTCTCACCAGCCTCTCCTTAAGGCCACACTCATTCACACCTGCTTCCTTTCTGCATCCCTGGGGCAGAGGCTATTTATTTTTTGCTGTGTGAGGTAGGCCTGGGATTTCTACTGTGTTAGAACTCTTATGCAGTCGGCTAGGCTCATATGATCTCCGATGTCTTGGGTTCTCTGATTAGTTTCTGCTTGTTGAAGAAACATCGTGAAAAGCTTGTATCGTATCTCTTAGAGATAAGAATTGTTGTTGAATGACCAAACAAATGGTATATTTTTCTGATACATTTAAAATAATAGGAGATAAATATATTTGCTGAACCAATGGTTATGATATCTATGAAATGCATTATAGTCGCTATGCTTATTAGTTTGATTATGGCCTGATTGGAAGGAAATAAAAGCTAAGGAGAAGGGTGGTGTAGCTTAAAGGGACTTCTATTCAGGAGTCTGGAGACTTCCTCTAAGCCTGCAAGGCAAATTGCTGAGCCCTGTGCAAGTCATTAAACAGCAGCCAACCATGAATTTTTCATTTCTCCAATAGTGCATTTTCTTTTTATTATTTTCTACTTTCTTAGTTTTATATTTGCCCCTTCATTATATGCCCAAGCAGACTCATGTCACATGCATTTCCCTTTTATTATAGGGTTTAAGAATTCTATTTACCATTCCTATTCTTTTTAGCCCAGGAATTTCACATTGGATCAAAATGCATCCCTATCACTAAAAAGTGGCACTTCTGTTACTCACCAGTTGATTAGAACCATGAACATGACTTAGTGGGAACATATCTTGCAGTAGGAGATTGGGGCAAATGAGAAAATGGGTAGGCATGGAGAAGAAGGAAAGTGGGAGAGAAATGGGTCATTGACACTTTGTGAAACTGGTCCAGATCTAGTTATTCTGCCCTTCTTGTGGGCATTTACAGTCTTTCCTTGTGCATCTCTAGCTCATGCATAGAAATTTAAATATTATTATTTCAGAGTACCTTTCAGAAGAAAAATACAACGGGATAGAAAACAAACAGAGGACAGGTGCAGTGGCTCACACCTATAATCCCAACACTTGGAAGGCTGACGTGGAAGGATTGCTTCAGTCCAGGAGTTTGAGACCAGTCTGGGCAACACAGCAAGACCCCATCTCCAAAAAAGAAAAAGAAACACACTGAAGTAAAATATCTCTAGAAATTATGTTCAATTGAAACCATATCCATGTAGGCTTCAGAAAATGTTTCCAAGGTCATAAATTTCAGACATGTATAGAGAATGAATAAAAGCAAACACATCTCAAAACATGGGGAGGGCAAATCAACTCACATACTTTACACCAGCAGTTAACATTTGCTTTTACCTCTACCTCTTCATAGTGCTCTAATGTAATTATAATGCACAGAATATACACCATGTTGTTTTACTCACTGCTAAGTAAGCCTATCTTCTTTCTAATATTTGAATTTTAATATTTCAGCAAAACGAACTAATAAAAGCCAGTTTCCTAGCAACATCTGTATTCAAAGGAACAACAACAAAGCTTAATCACAATCACTTTATTTTCTCCAAAGTTAATTCTGGTCTTTTGAGGGAAGTTAGCAGGTAGCAAATAAGGCAAGGTGCAAACAGAGACTCTTGTAGGAGAGGCTGGCACAGCCTCACTTGGCTTTTTCTTTCCGGGCATTGAAGGGTAGGGTGATTAGAGCTTCAGCTAAGCCAGTCTTTCCCAATGGTTGCAGGCAGAGAGCTTGATACAAAAACCCAGAACCATGTGCTGTTTTATCCATCCTCTGCTGGAGATGAAGATTGCTTGGTGGAAGGAACAATGAACTAGAAAGCCAGGTTGTTGGGTTCCTAGTTACTCTCACACTACCTGCGAAAACTTGAGCAGGTCACCTTTTTCTGGGCTGTGTGTACAAATGGCAGTTACTCGAGAAGACATAACTCAGAGGTCTTTCCTAGCAGTTCAGAACTGCTACCAATGACCGGGTCTTTTTATTTATTTATATTTATTTAATAAAGTTTAAGTGGCATTTGCTTTATTAGTAACACAGTTTCACTTGCTGCATCCCCAGAAAAAGCATTACTTAGAAATTAAGCAGCTGACTCTCTTCCAGGGAAACGGGTCCCTGTGTCCTGCCTTCCTGAGACTTCTGCCTGCACGCGGGACCCAGCCTCGCCAGTGAGATGGAAGTGACCTTACCTACCCAGTGATAGCTGAAGTCTGCAACAAGGAAAACAGAAGTTAAGAGGAAGTGGTTTTCATTTTATTGCCTGCAGAAAGGTCAAGATTTTGACGTTTAAAGAGGGCACACGAGTCATTTTAAGTCTCCAGATCTTTCACCCTGAAAGTCCCTGCACAGAAACTCCATAGGGAGTCTAAATATAGAAAGAGCAACCCCCCTCCGCCCCCTCCGCCCCCTCCGCCTTCAGTCCGGGTCCCGCGCAGCTCTAGAATTGGAGAGCTTACTCCAGGGCGCTCTCCGCATCTGCCTCGAATAACAGGGCACGGAGCAACCTCTCTCGCACCTCCACAGTGCGTGGGTGTGAAGTGTATTAGGGGAAAGCTAGACTGATTCTGGGTGCTGGTGCTCGGCTCACAGTCACGTGGCGTCGCTGCCAGCTGCACAGAACTCCCAGCTAGCTAATGCTGTCCAGAGGCTTGGGGGAAAGGAGGGAGGGAAGCAGGCTCCTGCCGGTGACCAGGAGCCGGTGAGAGGGCTTCACACAAATAATAGTGATAATAACAAGTAAAAACAAAAGCATTTAAATTGAGCTATTGCAGGAGATAGAAATCAGCTGCTACGAACGTGGGTGTGCGGATAGGGTGGGGGTAATTGGGAAAGTATTTATCCCCAAGGTGAGGCGACAGCTGCAAGAAGACTTTCGCCTTAGCATTAGGAAAGGGAAAGGCCCAAGGAATCCACCTTGCAACTATCTGCTATGTCTTTGTGGTGAAAGCTTAGTTTTCCCTTCAATTTAATTTGGTGACTGTTTTCTTTCAAATTTGGGGAAAGCCACTCTGTTGGAAGAAGTCCCCGAGTCTTTCAGTTTTCCCCATGCTGAATGTGAGGTTTAAACTGGTTTTTCTTTGTAATACACTGTTTCTGAAGGCCAGAGGCAGCGGCCAGTGTGATACCATGGCCTCTTTCTCCGCCCAGGGCGCATAGGCTTTAGGCCACCCAGGTGCCAGAGGTGGTGGAAGACCCAGTCAGTTGTTGCTTGCAACAGGTCTCTAAGCTTGTAAGTTACATCAGGTGCGTGTATGGGGGAACCTCGAGAAGCCAGCGTCCTGGACTCCCCGCCCTCCAGGTTTTCTTTCTCAGACACTGGGGTCCTCGCCGCCGCTGCTGAACTTCGCAATCATATGACTTTCTCCGACTTAAATGGAAATTTCTTGACGGAGGGAACTGGGTTTGTTTTCCCAGGCTTCGCGCTACAGTCAGGCGGAGTTCCGGGCAGCTCGCTCACCGCGGAGGAGCCACTTTGGAGTTTTATGCCCTTTCCACACCCCACCCATGGGCTGGAAAGGATGTTCAGTTACTCGCGGGCTTGTTGTCTGATACTGGGATGGAAAGTCACAGTCCGCAGGCTGGAGTGAGGCGCGGGAAGATGCCTGGTCCTTGCCTCGCGGACTCTGCAGCCGCCTCCTTCGGGTCTGTTCACTGAACTGCTGAGGACTCGCGGGTGCGCGGGGACCCGAGTGCCACTGCCTGGAGCGTTACCTTACGCTCCAGCCCCCAGGCTAGCTAATACCTGGAGAGCAGGGCTGTTCCCGCTCTTACCCCTTGCGGAAGGATGGCAGGATCCGGCGCAGCAACGTAGCGGCGGGAGAGCACAGCGACCTGCGTCTCCAGTTTCTCTTCAGGACACAAGACTGACTTCACCTTCCGGACAGCTACAAAGCTCTTGCCAGAACCAAACCAAATTCGCACCTCCGAGAGTGGCTTCTGGGGCCGATTGACTGCAGGGCGTGAGGAGGAGGAGAGAAGGAAGAAAGGGGGAACCTGGGGCTGGGTGTGCGCGCGAGGGAGCGCGCCTCGGAGCACCGGGCACTTCCCCACTCCATCCCCGGAGGCACTTCGGGAAGGAGGGAGTGATAGTCGCGGGAATGAGGGAGCAAGAGAAACCCTCTCAAAGTGACGCCTCAAACAGGTCCGGATTTACAATTCGAAGCTAAAGGCGGTTAGAAATTGGGACTCCTCGGCCTCCTTTGCAGCCCCTCCTTTCCCGCCCCGAAGCCCGGCGGGTTAGCTGACTGCCTGCTTCCCCGCCCCCGGCTCGGAGGTCTCTAGCTGGCAGGCGCCCCGTCGACCGCCAGCTTCCTCCTTGAAACCCGCCGGCGCACATGAGGCCGCTGCCCCCGCCGCAGGCGCTGGCGGCCCCCTCGCGGTGCCCGTGGTGATGCCATGCCCCGCCACCACGCGGGAGGAGAGGAGGGCGGCGCCGCTGGGCTCTGGGTGAAGAGCGGCGCAGCGGCGGCGGCGGCGGCGGGCGGGGGGCGCTTGGGCAGCGGCATGAAGGATGTGGAGTCCGGCCGGGGCAGGGTGCTGCTGAACTCGGCAGCCGCCAGGGGCGACGGCCTGCTACTGCTGGGCACCCGCGCGGCCACGCTCGGTGGCGGCGGCGGTGGCCTGAGGGAGAGCCGCCGGGGCAAGCAGGGGGCCCGGATGAGCCTGCTGGGGAAGCCGCTCTCCTACACCAGTAGCCAGAGCTGCCGGCGCAACGTCAAGTATCGGCGGGTGCAGAACTACCTGTACAACGTGCTGGAGAGACCCCGCGGCTGGGCGTTCATCTACCACGCGTTCGTGTGAGTACCCGCGCCCCCTGCCACGCCCGCTCTAGGGGACCCCATTTCCTGGCCCCCTGGGGCGTGCTCGGCGCTCGCGACCTGGGTCCCCGCGAGCGAGCACACGTGGTGGCTTTTATTTCTTCGCACGTGTTTGTGGTCTTCCTTCGGGAGCCTCTCCCCTCCCCCAACCCCACTTCTCCCATCTCTACGGCTTGAACCTTTTCCCCGAGGACACCCAGTGAACTCCCCGGCAGCTGAAGCTGCCGGGCGAGAGCAAGGCAGACGCGGGACTTAGGTTGCGCGGATAATTGGGAGCAATTAGGTCCCAAGATACGTAAACTTCAACCGAGCGGGGCGCCCGGGAGCTGGGGAATGCAAAGGGAGGACAGGCGCCCGGGTGAGGCTTGAAAGTGTATTGGAGAGGTTAGGAGGTGATGTCGGGGTAGGACCGGGAAGAGGGAGGAGGCACCGAGGGCTAGGTCCTCAGTCCTCAGACCTAGGGGTGGAGTAGGGGAAGCTGCTACTTGGTGAAGCTGCTAGGTTTTAAGTGCGCCCGGAAACACGCCTCGCCACCACCCAGCCACCACCAACGGAAAATCTGTCAGTGCATGTAGCCCTTCCTGCCACGAAGAAGGTGGCCAAGGTCTAGAAGGGGCCAGCGGGCCAGGCGAATCGAAGCTCCCGCGCTGCAGGGGGCGGGGAGGCAGCGGGGATCCTGGGGCGCAGGAACGCAGGCGGAGGTGCAGTAGCAGAAGCGCAAATGGGTCGCCTCGGACAGAAATCAGGCAGTGGGTTAAGTCCCCATTTGTGGCGCGGAGTCAGAGAGAGAGAGAGAGAGAGAGAGAGAGAGAGAGAATAGTAAGCCTTCTCCATCTAGCAGAGAATGCTTAATGAGAAAATGATTGGAAGCAAATGTTTATTTTTCCCTTAGGCATTTAAAACCTTTCAGTGGCTTTAAAGTTTACTACTGTTTTTCCCACAAAGTCCATTCATTCAGTCTCCTATTAGAGTTACGTTTATCTGGGCATTTTAAGGTTGTTTTTATAACGTTACCTCATGTCTAATTTTTTTCTTCCTCTTCTCCTTTTTCTTCCTCTGTTTTTAGTATTATTATTTCTGCTTTTTTAAGATGAAATAAAGACATCAAACTTAAAAGACCAGTAGAGAAAGTTGCAGATACTCACTGATACGTTCCTTGTTTCCTAGTAAAATAACTTTTGAGCACACGGACTAGGTTTATTTTAGAAATAAGGTGTGTCATCCATACCTAGCTCTCTCCTGGGATGGAGAATTGGCGTCAACACCAGAAACGTGTTTTGAAATAACATGGAAGAAGGACTGGTTTTGTAAATAGGTGAACCTGGAATTCGACCACATAGGAGTCAGGAAATTGGTGGAGTCTACAATCTGTGGGGCTCTGGTGTCTGGAAAATTTTACAGTCCCAGATTGATGTGAACATGTAGCATTAGACAGAATATTCCAGCCAACTTTCTGTTTTACAGTGCACACAAGGAGAACAGTTGTGTTGCATCATTATTACATCAAACGGTATAACTTTTATGTAAGATTCACATTTATTTAAATATGGTTAGGGCAATGATAGAGAAATGCTACTGATAATTTTCAAGTTCATCTCTTCTGAATTGATATATAATTAAACATATTACTTAATAGTACTGGTAAATTATTTTGACCTGTCAGAATACACTAAAACAACTTAGCAGTGATGATGCTCAATTTGGCAGCAAATATATACTGTATGGATTTTTTTTTTACAACAGTGCTCAAAATATTTATGGCATTGAATTTTAAGTATGATACTATTTGTAGCCTTTCATTTTTGGTATATTATACATTGTATATTCAGAGAGAGTTAAAACCTTGGTTAACTTGTGCTTGAAAGTGAATGAGAACTTGCAACATTTTCTTTTCTATATATTGGTGTTAACAGGTTTTTATGGGCTTACAGAATTATAAAACATTGATAAATTATTTTTCCAAAGGTTCAGGTTAGATACTTCTCTATCCACCGAGATTTATCAGTCTAGCAGTGTCTTCAGTGGTAGATAGGAAATAAATTATGTATTTAGTATATGTAGCTAATGTGAGGTTTTGTATTGTACGTTTTACAGTCTGAAACTGTAATGCCTCAGCAATTAGATAGGGGTGCTAAATCCACATGAGCTCAAAGAGGGAATGGATAGTATGATCTTCTGGGAGGACTGTGCACAACTAAGCAGACCCTGGGGGAAAGGGCCATCTTTGGCAGTTGCTGCTTGTAATTTTAAGTGAGCTTTAGAATAGCCAGACTTTACACATTACATTCATAAATTGAAGTTGCTTCACACTGTAAGTCTAACTAGACCACAAGAAAATAATTTTGAGAGAGGTGTAACTAATTCCCTGCCAGCCTGGGAATCCCCAAATCTTACTTTAATAACAGTTTTTGTAGCATATTAAGGTTCTTGCCAGAAACAAGTGCACTGTGATTGATGAGGTACTTCAGGGATGAATTGACTTGGTCAACCAGTGTTTCCCCGCCAAGAAACAAGAAAAGCATGTTTAAAGTTATGCATGAGGTAAATATAAATTTCTATTATGCAAAAATAATTATAATGATATTTTAGGGGTATAAAATGTCTTTTAGAGAGTTAGAGTACGTATCTTAGCCTGTTGATAGGATGGCTGGACAGAGCAAGAGATGACCTACTTCAAATACTTACCCCTTAAACTTTATAAATTAGTGGAGATTAGGAGATCCTTGCCCTTACTGTTCTTTAGGATTTACCAGCCAGCCATATTTCCTGTCTTCAGCTTTTCTTCATTTTACTAGTGTGCTATTCAAATATGAGGTGACTCATTTCCTTAATGTTGTTTGTCCCTTTTAAATTTCTCTTTAAGGAAAATTTTGGAAGAATAATGAGGGTAGTAGAGGAACACAGGATAGGGCTTTGTATATAAATTTGCATTAATACAGCAAATGTGGTTCTGAGAAATAACATGGCAAATGGTGTTGCAGATACATGTAATTGATCTCTTTGCGTAATGTATCTTTGCCTGAATTAATGCTATGGATGTGAATTTGTAGATATTTTAAACAAGGAGACAAGAAGTCACTCAAGCTAGGAGCTCTGAAGTCATCATTTTTCTCATAGTTACTGCCACTTGCCAGGCAAATGATCATTAAATACTGTTTGTTTGCTTCATAGGTAGTGTTCAGATACTTTCCCTTTTTTTTTTCTTTACTACTACTATTCCATTCTGTTTCTTACCTCTCCATTGGATGATTTGTAATTTTCTCCTGCCTGATCGTCTGGCTTCTGTTCTCAGCCTTGTAACTCTCTGCTCTAACATCATAGCGTTGTTCGTAAAATGCAAATATCATCATATCATCCTCTTGCCTAAAATATTTCCATGACTCTCATCAACTATCTACTCCTTCATCTATTTATCCATCTACAAGTATTGGAGTGTGTAGTATGTGCTAATTCCCAAATTAACAGGCAAAGGCCTCCACTCTGGAGGAAGGAAAAGACTCCATCAAGGAATGGCTACCAGCCTGTGAATAAGTATGAAACAATGCTATTGGTGTGTTTAGAGGGTTAGGTTACAAGGTGACATAGAAAAAAAGAAAGAAAGAAAGATGTGAAGCTTGGGCAGAAACATAAGCACAGGGTTCAAAGGGGAAGTGAGGTGTGAGCTGAGTTTCCACAAATGAGTAGTTAATTTTCAGGTAGGGGCAGCAGGAGGGAATAAACAATCTTGACAGAGAAAATTGTTTGAGGAAAGATATGGGGTTGTGAATCAACACAGTAATTCTAGGTACATTTAAGTATTTTTAGGGTGAGGAAAGCCACAAGAAAAGAAGGTTAGAGCAAAAGGTAAGTAACCAATCTTTTGGATAGCTTCAGATGCTGACCACAGAATCTGGTATTTATCCCATAGACAGTAGTGGTCATTATGGTGATAATCAGGGGAATGACATAATGGAAGGATCTGCTTTTCATCAGATCAGCAAGTAAATCAGAGTGCAAAATGGAGTCAAGATGACTTATAAGGAGATGATAGCAATTGTGCAAGTTTTCCCTTCATTATTGCATTCATTTGTTCATAAACGTATTCTGTGAATGTCTGTTGACTATTAACTGTATGCTGTGGACCATACTAGAAAGGTGAGAGATGATTGCCTAAGGAACTGGGGTAGTAACTGTGGAGATGAAAAGGAGGCGTTTAACCAAAGAAATGTTAAGGTGATAAAATTGGCAGATTGTTTTCACCAGTCTGACGTGGTATGAGGAACATGATTCTGACTTGATTGATTTGAGGAATGAAAGTACCATTTTTTTTTTTTTGAGGTTTAGCATCAGTCTTTAATGCTGCATCTCACCACATTTTTGCTCATGCTGTTCTCTTGGATTCTGCCTACATCTTGCATCCTGGCTGTTAAACTCCTAATGTTTCTTCAAAGAAGAGTTCACAGGTTACTTTCTCTTGAGCATGTTTCCAAACAGTGTCCTTCCCTCCGCCGGGAAAAGTTAGGTGCCCCTTGTCTCAGGTTCCATGGCACTCTACCAATGTCATTATAATGGTGCCTCCCTGATTGTATTGTCATCATGGGCTACTTGGTCTGCCTCTTCCACATGAGAGTGAGCTTCTATACAGTGAAACTCCTACTTCTCTGGATATTAAGTGCCGAGTAAGGTGCCTTGTGTCTCATAGACCCTCCGTAAATACTTGCTTCACGAGTGAGTAAATAATTTTCTTTATAAGCCTTCCACAGAGGAACTTCAGAATCAGCTGACGCTGAAGGAACTACCAAGTCTTTTCGGTTTTCTTAGAAGTAAGAGACGGATGATTTATTTAAAAGAAAAAAGTATGGGACTAGAAGTAGGAGATGAGTACTTTGCAACTTTGCCACTAATTAATTCTATAAGTCATTTCACACTTCTGGGTCTCCAAATCTTCATCTGTAATGTGGGCACAATCGTGTCTGTTATCCGAGATGGTGGAGGATACTGTAAAATGTCTAAAATACTATCATAAAAGGGAAAGAGTATTTGGAATAAGAAGTGATCTGAACTTTTTATCGTTTCACTTCCTCATCTCTGAGCTGGAGAGTTGGTTGCCTCTCAACTAATTGCTTTAACTTAATTCCTAAATCCTAAATCCCCGAGGTCTCTGTGCTACATAGGAGCCACGGTGATCCCTGACTCTGAGACTGAGTCTCACTCTGTTGCCCAGACTGGAGTGCAGTGGTGCAATCTTAGCTCACTGCAGCTTCAGCTTCCTGTGTTCAAGTGATTCTGCTGCCTCAGCCTCGTGAGTAGCTGGGATTACAGATGTATGCCACCACACCTGCCTAATTTTTAAAACATTTTTGGTAGAGATGAGGTTTTGCTATGTTGGCCAGGCTGGTCTCATACCCCTGACCTCAAGTAATCTGCCCACCTTGGCCTCTTAAAGTGCTGGGATTATAGGCATGAGCCACTGTGCCCAGCCCAAAGTGATCTTTCTAAACACTTAAAAGAACACATTGCTCCTCCTCTGCTTGGAGGGGGTTCTGTTTATTGCTTGTCTCTCCCCTAACCTCCAACTCTTTAAAGGCAGGGATTTTTGTCTTACTCACTATTATATCACCAGCACCCAGAACACTGCCTGTCACATAAAAGATGCTCCATGCATTTACGCTGATTCACTTACTAACACCCCAGATCTCCAAAATACACTATTAGTTCCCTTGTAGAAGATGGAATTTTACTCTGTTGGCCATTCTATGTGTCAGATGCAATTAGACCTAATTGGGTTACTTTATTTTTTACATATATATTCTATTCCGAATTAAGTCTACGTCTATAGAGATTGATGTCTACATAATCTTTTTGCTCCTGTACCCTTTAAAAAAATCACTGATTTCTCTTGAGTCTACAGAGGCCTCATACAAGTTATACTGCTTTATACTGTGCTGATATATAAAATACTCCATACTCTTCTAATCGGTCTTTAGAAATCTAAACAGTGCTGTTGTACTTTAGGACCAAATTACAATAAGAAATGTTGAAAAATGTTACAGTATCAGTACCTGGAATATTGTAGCCTAAAAGGAAATAAAAGAAAAGGATATTTCAAAATGTAATGAAGGACTGATACAAAAAAAAATTATAAACAAGAAAGATAGCCAGCAGCCTTCTGAAAATTGCTTGCAAAGAAGTAGTGCCAGTTTTAATTTTTAATTGCAAATGGCTATTTTGGCAGATGAAAATGCCAGCAGAGCATGTTTTGTCCTAGCCCAGTGGTGTGAAACTACTTGAAGCCCAATTGTTGAACAGCCACAGCTCATAGTTAATTTTATGATATGTGTGTGTTTTCATTTTAATTTCCTTTTTCTTCAGCCATTTATGAGTGTGTTATTTGAAGTTTTATTTGGTTGCAACCTGGGAGAAAGATTGGCCACACATCTGCTTTTTTTTTCTTTCCACAGTTAGGGAAATTCTTTGTTGGTCTCAGAGTTTCAGGTGATCTTTTAATCCTTTGCAATCAGTGTGTCTAAAGAATGAACTTCCTAAATGTTATTAAAGTCATCAGTTTCTAAACTTAAAGATAGCTTGAACTTTTTCATCATATACATTTATGTATTGTGCACATATATTTCACACTCATACAAATACATGTGCAACATAAACACATACTGTATCTTTTAGCAGAGAATTTGTGTTAGTGCAAATATATCTATTTCCCTTTGTTTTGATCCTCTAAAAGACACTTGAATAAAATGCAAGTTAGAAATAAAAAGAACATTAACTTTACTATTGATAATATAGAGCTCATCTCATAATTTGAAAGATAATTAAATTTTTACATGATGAAGAGATACACACCTTTTACAGACTCAGTCATAGTGGTTATTGTTCTCATTTATTGTACCTGTGAGGGAATTCGAGAATCCCTATTCCTTCTTCAGTCAGTGGCTGGATAGTCTAATAATCCATCATTTTTCTTTTTAAACAGTCAATTTAGTTTAGCATTTGATTGACAGCAATTATGTATGCCAGGTAATATGCTAGGTGCTGGTAGTTCAAAAAAAAAAAAAAGGAATGCTGTGGACCTGACCTCAAAGAAATCCATTGGAGAATATGAGAGTTAGATTCAATGATCAACTTTACTTTTACTATACAGGTACTAGTTTCTTAATCTATAAAATATCAGTACCAGTTTCTTCATCTATAATATAGGAATAAAGTATTACTTCAAGGTGTTATGATATTTTATATATAGTAGTATTATGGTTACATAATGCTTTATATATTTTTTTTTCACACTTAGCATGGTGGCTGTCATTGAAACTAGAGGGAAAAATAGAGACAATGTGGCAGAAGGCTGTTTTTATATGGTAAAGGTCTAGGATTTTATCCTGTATGCGATGGGCAATCTTTGAGGAAGATAGGATTTAGGCAGGTAATAATGTCGTTGGATTTTCATATTATACTGGTCACTCTGCTAGCTCTATCAGTGATGGCTCGAGGGAGACAAAACTGGAGGTGGACGATAAATTTTAAAACTGTTGCCAACTTAAGCAAGGGATAATTAGGACTTAGATTGGAGCAGTGGTAGTAAGGATGGGGGAAAAGTGTGGCAATAGAATTGAAATGTATTAATGAATGGTTGAATGTGGAAGATTAAGAGGTATAGATTTGTTATTTCCAGATTATTGGATTGGGTGGTTGGATAAATAGTGGTGCTGTTAACTGAGATCAATACAGGTGGAACAGCAGGTTGGGGAATTTCCAAAGCTAAGCTCATTTTATCACTGAAATTGCAGGACTTGCAGTGATAAAATGAGTTTAGCTTTGGAAATGCTAAGCTTTCAGTGCCTGTGGAAATTCCAACTGTAAATGTATAGTAACTCTTGGATTATGATTTTAAAGACATAAAAATACAGACAGGAGTTAAAATCATGAGGAAAGCAAATAAAGAGTGGGTCAGGGATGGAAATCTGGAGAATACCAACATTTAATTGATGAGCAGAGGAAACAAGGAATGAAATGGAGTAGACAGCAGGCTTTAAGGAAACACTAGACAAAAAAATGGTCAGGATTATGGAAACCAAGGGTACCGAGAGTTTCAAAAAAAAAAAAAAGTAGCCAACTCTGAAATGTAAAGAATGGTTTAGTAAGATAAAGACCCATCAGAAATTACCATTAGATCTGGCAATGTGGAATTCTTCAGTGATATTTTAACCTCACCAGTATGAACCTTCAGTGAAGCAGTGAGGGCAGAGGCAGATTGTCGTTAGCTGAGAAATGAATCAGAAGTGAGTAGAGGAAACAGCATATTTAGGCCATATGTTCAGTTAGTTTGGCAAGAATAAAAGGGAGCTTGGACCCTAGCTACAAGGAAATACAAGGCTAAAAGGAAAATCAAGAGAGAATAAAATTATAGAGATTTTTTTCTATATTTTTTAAATTTTACTTTTGTTCTGGGGTACAGTGCAGATTGTGCAGGATTGTTACATAGGTATACTCATGCCATGGTGGTCTGCTGCATCCATCCCCCCGTCACCTATGTTAGGTATTTCTTCTTGTATTATCCCTACCCAATCTCCCCACCCCCTGCTATCCCTCCCCTAGCTCCTGACCCCTGCAGGCCCCAGTGTGTGATGTTCCCCTCCCTGTGTCCATGTGTTCTCATTGTTCAACACCCACTTATAAGTGAGAACATATGGTGTTTGGTTTTCCATTCTTGTGTCAGTTTGCTGAGAATGATGATTTCCAACTTCATCCATGTCCCTGCAAAGAACAACAGCTCATCCTTTTTTATAGGTGCATAGTATTCCAGGAGATTTTTTTTTAAAAAAAAATCACAAATAATAGTCACTTTAATTATTATGTGCTGGACATTATTCTAAATGCTTTATGCACATAATTCTTTTAATCCTCAGAATAACCGTAATAAGTAATATTAGTGTTATCATCTCTCTCTTAGCAAACCAGAATACCAAAGTCGGGGAGGTTTAGTAACCTGTCCAAACTCAAGTACTGAGTTAATGGCAGAACAGGGCTTTGAACAAAGGCAGGTTGGCTGAGAGCCACACATGCTTAGGCACTATAATATTTTCTTTGCCTGTTAGATTTTTTTCCCTTTTTTAAAAAAATCAACTTTCATTTTAGATACAGGGGGTACATGTGCCAGTTTGTTACACAGGTAAATTGCATCCAGGTAGTGAGCATAGCACCCAATAGGTAGTTTTCAACCTATGCCTCTTCCCTTTTCCCACTTCCAGTAGTTCCAAGTGTCTGTTGTTCCCACGTTTACATCTATATGTGCTCAGTATTTATCTCACTCTTATTAGTGAGAACATGTGGTACTTGGTTTTCTGTTCCTGCATTAATTCACTTAAGATTATGGCTTCCAGCTGCATCCATGTTGCTGAAAAGGACATGACTTTATTCTTTTTTTGTGGCTACATAAAATTCTATAGTACAAATGTACCAATTTTTTTTTTTAATCCAATCCACCCCTGATGGGCATCTAGGTTGATTCCATGTCTTTGATGTTGTGAGTAACGTGGCAATGAATGTATGACTGTGTGTGTCTTTTTGGTATAGTGATCTATTTTCCTTTGGGTATATACCAAGTATTGGGATTTCTGGGTGAAATGGTAGTTCTGTTTTAAGTTCTTTGAGAAATCTCCAAACTGCTTTCCACAGTGGCTTAACTAATTTACATTCCCACTAACAGTGTGCAAGTGGTCCCTTTTCTCTGCAACCTCACCAGCATCTGTTGTATTTTAACTTTTTAATAATAGTCATTCTGATGGTATGAGATGGTATTTCATTGTGGTTTTGATTTGCACTTCTTTGATGATTAGCGATGATGGGCATTTTTTCATATGCTTGTGGCTGCTTGTATGTTTTCTTTTGAGAAGTGTCTGTTCATATCCTTTGCCTGTTTTTTAATGGGATTATTTGTTTTTTGCTTGTTGATTTATTTAAGTTCATAGATTTGGATATTAGACCTTTGTCAGATGCATACTTTGTGAATATTTCTCTCATTTTTTAAGTTGTCTGTTTATAAATCAGAGACTACACAAATAGAAAAACATTCCATGCTCATGCGTTGGAAGAATCAATATGTTAACATGGGCATACCACGCAAAGCAGTTTACAGATTCAGTGTTATTCCTATCAAACTACTACCAATGTCGTTTTTCACAGAATTAGAAAAAAAAAACTATTCTGAAATTCATGAGTAACCAAAAAAGAACCCGAATAGCCAAATAAATTCTAAGCAAAAAGAACAAGGCTGAAGGTATCACACTATCTGACTTCAAACTATAAGGCTATAGCAACCAAAACAGTGTGGTACTCATACAAAAACAGACAATAGACCAATGGAACAGAATAGGAAACTTAGAAATAAAGTGGCACAGTTAAGATCTGATCTTCAAAAAGGTCAAAAAAAAAACCCAAAAAACAAAAAACAAATAATGGGCAGAGGACTCCCTGTTCAATAAATGGTGCCTGGATAACTGGCTAGCCATATGCAGAAGCATGAAACTGGACCCTTACCTTTCACTGTATACAAAAATTATCTAAAGATGGATTAAAGATTTAAATATAAGACCTCAAACTAGAAAAATCCTAGAAGAAAACCTAGGAAATAGTTTTCTCAATATCAGCTTTGGTGAAGAACTTTTGACTAAGTACCCAAAAGCAATTGAAACAAAACCAAGAATTGACAAGTGGGACCTAATTAAGGAGCTTCAGCCGCTATAATCTTGATTGTGGATGGTATGTGCAAGCCCAGGCCTCCTGATTTCAGATGGGTAGAGTAATTATAAAAACTACTTTGGGTTCTAGTATAGCTCTTAGCAATATAGTGCATACACAATAAATGTTTGTTGAATAAATGAATTATACTTGAAATTATAACCTAGCATCAGAAAATTACTTATAACTTGGTGTTTAGCATGTTTCTTTCTCTGCTTTCAAATTCTAATCAGCTTACTTCTAATTTTTCTATAAATTTCTTTCTGACAGTCCTGGCTTATTGTCTTATCATTATGCACTTCCCATAGTCTTTGTTATTTGGACTATGTATTTTATTCCTTAATTACATTATTACATTGCATTCTAATTTTATTTTTATCTAATTATTTCCAAAAAGAAACCAAAGTACCCTCTCCTGTTTTGTATCCTGTATATGGCATTAAGCCCAGGTTTTCATTCTTTTGATTTTTGTTTGTTTGTTTTTGAAACAGAGTCTTACTCTGTTGCCCAGGCTGGAAGGCAGTGGCATGATCTCAGCTCACTGCAACATCCACCTCTCAGATTCAAGCAATTCTCCTGCCTCAGGCTCCCAAGTAACTGGGTTTACAGGTGCCCACTACCACACCTAGCTAATGTTTTTGTATTTTTAGTAGAGACAGGGTTTTGTCATGTTGTTCAGGCTGGTCTTGAACTCCTTACCTCAGGTGATCCACCTGCCTTGGCCTCCCAAAGTGCGGGGATTACAGGCATGAGCCACCGTGTCCAGCCTTTAGTCTTTATTTTTAATTAAAATTCACCTGGCTATTACCACCGGTAGAACTATTTGAATGTTTGAACTATTTTTCCAAACAGGAATTTCCTTACATTCTCTTCATTTGTATTGCATAGCAACTTGTGTTGATTACCTGAATAAGAATCTTTCCTTCCTTCCTTCCTTCCTTCCTTCCTTCCTTCCTTCCTTCCTTCCTTCCTTCCTTCCTTCCTTCCTTCCTTTCTTCCTTCCTTCCTTCCTTCCTTTCTTCCTTTCTTTCTTTCTTCTTTTTTGAGACATACAGAGTGTCTGCCACCCAGGATGAATTGCAGTGGCACAGTCACAGCTCACTGCAGTCTCCACCACCCAGGCTCAAGCAATTCTCCCACTTTGGCCTCTTGGGTAATGCAGACCACCAAGCCTAGCTAGTTTTTTAAATTATGTGTAGAGATGGGGTCTCACTATGTTGCTCAGGCTAGTTTTGAACTCTGGGGCTCAAGCAGTCCTCCCACCTTGGCCTCCCAAAGTACTGGGATTATAGGCATGAGCTACTGTGCCTGGCTCTGAATAATAATTTCTTAATTTTATGTTTATAGGAAACTATATTATCAATTTATGCAATCATCATGGAATACCTAAGATTCACCAAAAAATAGCACCATTGCTTCATTTAAGTCTCCTAATGGCTGAATATAGAAATCTTTACTCCAAACTGATTTTTTGCGGTTTTTTTTCTCTCTTTAAATAATAACTCATTTTCTTTACGCTAGTGTGAATATGCTTCATTCAACTTCCATGCTTTTCTCTCTCTCCTTCCACATTTGCATTTTCCCTGGATGTTTCTTATTTTGCCTTTGCCATTGGTCTGGTTGTGTTTTTCCTTCAGTTAAATTGTTCCTAGTTGTTTTTTCCTTTCTCTCTCTGCTTCTACCTTTCTGGAATGGTATTTCTCCTCATTTCTATGTATTATGTTGCTTTCTCTTCTTCTGAAAGCTGTCCGTTCTTAAGAGATGCATTGAATGTCTAATTACAGGCTCTAAGAGTGTACTGCCTAAGTAGACTAGGTACCTAATTTACATATTGCTCTATGGTAATTAATAGAGACTTCAGAAATATGTGGGTTTTAGAAGTATAAGGGGAAAACCGTATTTTTCTTGGGGTTTTAGTTAGGCTCATATTTCTTAGAAAATAAGGAGTGAAGCCTTAAAATTGCTGAAGTTTTCTAATATCTATTATTTCTGAAAATTGGGAATAGTCAGATAATCAGTGCATAATTTTTTAAAGATTATATCTTCTATTTTGGAAGTTATTGTTATACATAGTTAAGAAGTAAATTAGAAATTAGTTTTTATGCCATGTGGAATTATTATAGAAAAATGCACATTAAAGAAGTCCAAATATATTTGTAACATAGTTAAATATCAGTTAAAAATATTTACCCCATTGGTTGTTATAATCATTAGGAGCTTCTTTACTCAGTGAACCAAGAAATAGATCTATAATTTGGCATCAGAGAGCTGCACTTTTTCTGTTTAATTGAGAGGTTAAAGTATGGCCTCAAAAATGCCGAAGTATCTTAGGAGTACATAAGAGATAGAAAACCACCTGTATTTTTTTCTGGTTGAGAATTTTTCCAAAGCATAGACTTTGTGAAAGCTATTCTCATAACCTTTTTTTTTTTTTTTTTTTAGAACGGAAAAGAAGTTTAAGGTTCCTATTTCTCTAAATCTGTTTTCTCTCACACCTGAGTGAATCTAGGAGGATTGGGTGGAGTTGAGAACTTAGATTCTTCTCCTCATGTTTTGAGTCATTGGCTACATTTCTCAGGCTTCTAGTTTGTAAAATTAGGATATAATTATTCAATGTTTGTTTTATAAACTGACCTCTTGCTAACTGTAAGGCCCTATTGTAGGAACTATAGGGCCTAACATAAATAAGACATAGCATATCCTCTCAAGAAATTTTTATCTAGAAGGATATTCATTTACTATTTACTGAGCTGCAAAAACCATCTCTCTGAACTGACTTAGGATAAAAGCAAAGGTTGGCCTTTCTCCAGTGGCATTTAGCTATTACTCCTTTTGAAGGGATTTATAAGGTAAACTCCAGGATCACTATGTACAGAACTGCTGATTGCCAGTTCTCTTGACCCCTTGGGAAACTGGAGCTCGATGTTCAGCTGCCTGTGCAAGTGGGGGTTCTGCTCAGGGCATTCCCACACTGAGACCAAACACAGGAATTCCCATTGATCATAGTAATTTCTAAACAGTAGTAATTAAACTAGTTAAACTAAATGTTCTAGTTAATAAAATATTCTGAATATGTTTAATTTGCTGTTTCATAATACTTTGTTTGGAAATGTTTTTTTCTCCTTCCCAAATGGGTTAAGAACAATAATATAAACCAAAAAGTTGTGTGTTTTTTTTTAACGAAATGAAGTATCTCTATTTTCAGTATACACTTTAAGCTTCTAATATTGTTCACTTAATTCTAGTACGTGAAAGGAAAATATCAAACTCACCTTTCCAAGAACACAGTATGGAGTGGACACTGAAATATTGAATGAGTGAGTGCCCACTACATACTGTGTTCTTGGAACACTTTGGAAACATTTCTTCCTGTTTGTTCAACTTTCTCCAGGCTTGTGGAAAATGGCTTTTTTCTTCAACTAAGAATGGTACTTCCCAGTCCAGCTAAGGTCAAAAAGTGTTAGAAATGTGTGTTCATTGCAATCTCTAAGGTGGTTTTTATCCATCTTTTAAAGACTACATACTTCAAATGGGTTTCAGACCTGAATCAGCAGTCAGTTAAAGAATTGCAAAGTGAGATTAATCTAGTTTAAAATATATCATGCCTGATGATAAAATCTTACAGTTCTGTTTTGCTATGTAAAATGGAAAAGGCAGAGAAATTGATTGGCAATCCACTTAACATTTGGGAAGTTACTTAGAACCTTCAGGATAGGCTTCTGAACCCAAGGAGCATCTACTCTTACTCATGGAGTCCTTGACATAAAAGAAATTACAATTTGTTTTGGGGAACACAGTTTTAACAAGCTCGAAAATCCAAATTTTCATGCAAGTATTTTTCTCTGGAAGGAATCCGAGTAAGTTCCTTTAGCTTTGAATTCATGAAGGAAAAAACAAAATGAGATGGGTTAGGATCTTCCCAAAGGAACCAGCTACCCTACTTATATAGGTTCTACTTTAGTTGTGCACTGAGATGGTCCTGCAGTCCTTCCAAAGGTAGGACAGAAGCATAGTAGGAAAGAAAACGATGCAGTCATCATATTTGTGCCAATCGTGTGGATTCCTAGACAGTAGTTCAGGATACCAGTTTGGTTGGGCCATATTTCAGTAGCCTGTTATTCCTTTCGCTCAAAAGAATGGCCCCAGCCATTCCCCTGAAATTGGAAATTAGAGTTTCACAGTATCTCTAGCAGGAAAGATTCCCTTATATGGTTCCAGATCTTTTATATCCAGTATTGGACTTGATGAGCTACTTTACAAATTACATTTCCTAAACTAGCTGGTTCATGCTGCTGAGAGCTGTTTTCCAGAGCTAGTGGGTATGGAGTTTTATTCCAGGCTTCAGGGCAGGAAGTGGATAATAAAAATACATTTATAGATGGCGCTAAGTGAGGTAGCCTAGACAACCATAAATAGGAATAATCAAACTATCACGTTGTACTGAAGGAGACAGAATATTCCTCTAATTGAATGGTAGCTGTCATAATTTGCAATTGTCATCAATGAAGGATTGTACTTTTTTCCTCCAAAAAAGGTTAAAGGCAGATACCTATTTTTTTTTGTTTCTTGTTGATTCAAATTCATTTTCCACACTGCATTCTTAATATAGATTTCTAAAGTATGTGATAATATATTTAAAACACATCTATTATGTTTTTATACTTGCTTCAAGGGTGACATGTAAAGTTTGTGGTTGCTCTCCAGTAAGCATCTGGCAGTAGAGCAGCAATGAGGCATGACAAGGACCTGACCTGGAGTGTCAGCCCTGGGAATATTCAGAAAGGGGGAATGGGAGAGAATTTAGAGGGAGAACTGGCATTCTTAGCTCTCCATTAGCTTCTGGTTGGCAAAAGAGATGAAAGAAGCAAAATGTTCACAGTTCTAAGCAAGTGTGACTGTGACCAAGCAGAAGTAGTTCAATTCTGTTTTAGGTAAGGAACAAGCGCAGGTAGACATGTGGCCTGTTTGAGCTTTGGGAAAGACAGGGGATCATCAGTTACCAATGTAGAGTGATGGATGAGGAAATAATAAGGGTGCCTGGAGAAGAGTGTATGGAAAAAGATTTAGAGAATACTGGCATTTTTCAAGATGAGAAAAGAAAGATTGGCAAAAGAGACAGAGAAGAGAAAAACTGAGAAAATACAGCATCCACAGGAAGACTGACGCTCAAAGAAGGATTGCAATGGGATAAAAGTATTACAAAGAAAACAAGTGAAAATTTATGTTAATGTACAAAGCCAGAATGGAGGGGGAGGGGCCAGAACCCAGAAGAAAACTTAGCCATCTAGGAGTGGATAGCATCTGCAGTGCCATGTGTTAGGAGGACATCCAATTTCACAGGAAACATGATGTCCTGGAGAGAAAAGACCAGAACAACCCAGCATCTAGGTTGTGTGCAGACATAGCAATCAGTATTTCAAAAGGGACCATGCAGGGTGAGGGGTGTCCCTGAAAATATCACTGTATAGCTGGGATGGGGACTCCAGAAGAGCGGGTGTTATTTACAGAGCCTTGAATGAAAACAGGGATATCTAGTTGGAAAGCAATCTTGCAGTCTCTAGGAGAGATGCTGATAAGTGCAAAGCAGTTCTAAAGAGCTTGCGATAAGGCACCAAATAGTGCTTGCAGGGGAGAAGGGGGAGACAGATTAGGCTGCATAATTGATAAATAAATGGGTAAAGAGAGAGGGAGAGTGGTAGATTGGGAAGCAACAGAGTAATATTAAATTTTATTTCTCCAAGCAGCTGGAGGTCTGTACAAATAAAAAAGCCTCAGGAAACCCCCTCCCCAAGAAAGGGAAAGATTAGAGTAATTGCCAACAGCAAGATCCTGGACTTATGGTAAATAAAAGTTAGGTTGGTTAAAAAAAAAGTTTGGAATGGCAGCATTAGGAGATAAATAACATGGTGTCTTGACAACCACAAAGGCCCTGATGGAGTTCAGGGATGATCATGTAGAAGGCTACCTGGTGTGTGAGATTGTGAGAATTTCTCTAACAGTACTGTGCAGGGTAAATTTTAAAAAGCAGATGGAGCCCTAACCCAAGGCTGGCAACTTTGTAGCCAAGATAAAGGGAATGAGAAATTTTCCAAAAGTCACGCACACTGAACATGTGTGACCTTGACCTTGGGCAAATCGTAAACCCCTGTAAGCACCAACCATCTGATAAATGTGGAAATAAGAAGACAAAGTGTTAAAGCTCCTTATATAATTGCTAGTGCAAAATAAATGGTAATTTTTATACTTCCTAACCAAATATAGTCTGTAGTCTCTTCAGAGGAGGAAATGCTATGATAATAGACACCTGTAAAAATACATGTGTTCAATGAATAAATATGTGAATACCTGAATTAGCATAACACTCATTTAACAACAGCATTGTATTTGGTACCAAGATCATAGAACCAGATATTTCCTGCTGTATGTACAAGTTCTCTGAGCTCGGACAAAAGGATTTTTCTTGAGAAATTAAGCCATATTTTATAATCTCTTTATTTTTGAGTGTGTAGATAAAAGCACATTATTAAAGCAGGAACTGCTGTTTTGATACATTTAAGTAATAGGATTATAGAACTGGAAGGATCTTTGGTGACTGACTAGTGCTGTCTTTTTAAGATGGGAAAACAGCCTGCAAAAAATGTTTAGTTTCCTCAGGATCAAGTACTATTGGAGCCAGCATTGGTGGTCAGTCCTGTATAGAAATGACTTCAGTTGTAGATCTGTGACCTGCCTTACTTACCTTCCTCTACCGAAGGTACTCTATAATTCTTAGTAAATGAATATTGACATTCATTGTAAATACTGTTTGTGGAACTATTTCATGAAGAATATTATATTAATAAGCATTGTAGTTCTAACAGAAAACCTTTTAGAAACTCCTAATAGCCAGCAAAAGATAGTAGTTTCTATGACTTTTCTTTCTGCTAAGGAAGTTAAATTCTGAAGATGTTTCTCTTGGAGTTAAATCATACATTGACTTGCTCTTTAAAGGATCTAATAACTGAATAGATCAAGTAAGAAACAAATTAGTATTTAGCCCATTCAGTTGTGTGCTGTGGTTTCTTTCCAGATAGGAAAACATGAGAAATATTTCCTGAAATCAAACCAGTGAAAGTGGGAAAGAGTATGTATAGATGTTACACAAGGAATCCAAAATCATCATCGTCACACACACACACACACACACACACACACAATTTCATCACACTTGGTAAATTCATTAGGGCAAGGCAAATGTATTCATGCAGACATTCAAATAAGCACAAACATCTGTACAGTTTTTAAATCTGCCATGTTAAACAGGCCTAGCACTCTGTTTATATGCCCCAAAGAGCGTGAACCAAGACAGATGTAAGTAGTAGCAGCCGGATTTGACCCTAACTCTTGAAAATCCTGCCCTGCTTGAGAAGTGAGGCATATCTTCAGCTTTGCAAGCACACTAATGTGTGTGTGTGTGTGTGTGTGTGTGTGTGTGTGTGTGTGTGTTTGAGAGAGGGTGGGGGAAAAGATTTTTTAAAATGGTTAAAATTAACTTGATTTGGTTTCTCCCTCCTGGTATTTCTTTGTCTACGTTAATATGCTTTTTTATTGTTAATATTATCATTAGAAAGGTAAATTTAGAGAGAGAAAAGAATTTTGATATTTAAAGTTATTGGCCTATAATTGACCATTCTCTGCCTGGGTCATGTGCGTGCACTGAGAGAGGTTGAAGTGTATTGTATGTGCTTCTTCAGGAATTTCCTTTTTATCTAAGACACTTTTGAGACAGAATTGACTGGAGAAAATGAAGGATTCTCATTTATTTTTATGAACAATTCTCTATGACCTATTACCCCCCAATTTTTAAATACCTACACAATCTTCTCTCTCAGTTGTCTTAACCTCCACACTGATGATCCTGATTCACAGCTACTTCATTCATCACCCAAACACAGTCTTGGGAGGGAAATGGGGATGTAAGGCAGTAGAGGCTCAACTCCCCTTGTTATTATACATGGTTATCACTTTTTACCTTAGGGAAGAGGATTAGGTATCACTTGCCCTACTAGATAAAGAGCATGTTAAAAAGGCCTCCCAAATTTACAAGTAAAATCCAAACATTCTGCAAGTAAAAAACAAGCAATCGTTTCCTTTGCCCACTACAAATTTTGTTTTGTTTATTTAAAAAATGAGCAAGAGACATGAACAGAAATTTTTCATTTTTTATTCTTATTTACTTTTATCAACTTTTCAGTTCTAGAGTACATGTGCAGAATGTGCAGGGTTGATACATAGGTAAATGTGTGCCACAGTGGTTTGCTAACACAGATCAACCCATCACCCAGGTATTAAGTCCAGCAAACAGACACTTTTCAAAAGAACACATACATGTCGCCAACAAGCATATGAAAAAAATGCTCACTGTCACTGATCATTAGAGAAATGTAAATCAAAACCACAATGAGATACCATCTCACACCAGTCGGAATGTGGGCAAAAGGGTTACAGTGTCTATTGTTGTAACCGTCTATTGTTAAAACATCAAAAAATAGCAGATGCTGGCAAGATTGTGGAGAAAAGGGTACTCTTCATGTGAGTGTAAATTAATGCAATCATTGTGGAAAGCAGTGTGATGATTCTTCAAAGAGCTAAACACAGAACTGCCATTAAACCCAGAAATCCCATTACTGGATATGTACCCAAAGGAATAGAAATGGTTCTACCATAATGACACATGCACACATATTCATTGTAGTCAAACTAAATGCCCATCAGTGGTAGAGAGGATAAAGAAAATGTGGTACATATATACTATGGAATTCTACACAGCCATAAAAAAGAATGAGATTGTATCCTTTGCAGGAACAAGACTGGTGCTGGAGACCATCATTCTTAGCAAACTAACACAAGAACAGAAAACCAAACACTGCATCTTTTTACTTATAAGTGGGAGTCAAATGATGAGAACACATGGATGCAAAGAAGGGAACAACAGACACTGGGGCCTATTTGAGAATGGAGGTTGGGAGGAGGGAGAGGAACAGAAAAAATAACTATTGGGTACTAGGCTTAGCACCTGGGTAACAAAATAAATCTGTACAACAAACCCCTGTGACACGAGTTTACCTATATAACAAAACTGCAGACTACCCCTGAACTTAAAGGTATTTAAAAAAAGGCCTCCTTTGGTCATGGAGATTTGTACACAAACACAGCTTTTTCCATTGATCCTCAGATAAAGGAACCCTGCAGTTATTTAACCGTGACTTTACATACCAAAGAAAGTCTAATTATTTGATGTGTGCTAAACATCCTCAGTGTGGTGCTACTGGTCAGCTACATTAAATTCACAGACCAAGTCTGCATCTTATGTAGTAAAGATTGAGTATTCTTAATCCAAAAATCTGAAATCCAAAATAACCCAAAATACATAGCTTTTTGAGTGCTGGCATGATTCTCAAAGGAAATGCTCATTGAGGCATTTCAGATTTTGGATTTTGGATTAGGGATGCTCAACCAGTAAATATGTGCAAATATTTCAAACTTTTTAAAAAAACCTGGAGGTCAAAACACTTGTGGTCACAAGCATTTCAGATAAGGGATACTCAAACCTATCAATCTGTTAAACTTTTTGGTGGCGCCTAGAGACAGCCACAGCTGTTATGTATTTGTCACAGAAACCAGAATTTTCTTTAATTTCTTTAAACTGTTGTTTAGATTGCAAAGATGTAAGCATAAGAATGTTCCCTGAAACATTGTTTAGTCATTTTCAAAGTGTAGAAAAAACATAAAACTGTTATTAGCGTATAGTTAAATCAGTGATGGCAAACTGTCCGAGGGAAAACTGCATCCTTTGAAAAGAATACGGTAGATATGCATGATATGGTATAGCATGATTTCTAAAATGCAAAAAAAAAACCAAGGTATAAACCAGTCTATATAGTGCATACAGGTATCCACTTTGTAAATTAAAAAATATTCACTTAGTAGGTTGTTCTCATTCTGTTCCATAAGGTCACTGCAAATACTGAATTAGCAAATACTGACTCATTGCTCCTAGTGGAAATACAGAGTTAGGTCTTATGTGCCTTTGGTCATAACATTTCATCAACGGATCAATACATAACCTTGTTTTTTGTTTGTTTCTGTTTAAATACACATTATTTAATATATATTGTTGATTCATTAATAAACTCACAATCTGTAACTCATAACAGAATGTCGTTTATCTTAAACACATTTTCTCCATAAGGCATATCATAGCCTCCCTTTGCCTAGGAACACTAGATCACCCTTCAGCCTGGTTCAGTGTTAGCTGGGAATATATGAGAGAGGAGACTCAAATTTTTGGCTGGTCTGCACATGTCTGCAAATGACCTCAAAGGTGCTGTAGGTTACAAACCAATTTTGAGTAGACAAATAATCAAATATGAAATCCACAAATAATGAGGACCAGCAATACATAGACATCATGTGTGCATGTATATAAATGGAAAGTTTCTGGAAGGATTAAACTACTCGATGAAAGTTATCTTTGGCAAACAGGACTGTGGGGCAGGAATGAGACAAGATGCCCCTTTTATTGTAACCCTTTTTGCCATATATGACTTTTTTTTTTTTTTTACCATAGTCCTTCTTTTTTTTTTTTTTTTTTTTTTTTTTGAGCGCAGTCTTGCTCTGATGCCCAGGCTGGAGTGCAGTGGTGATCTGGCTCACTGCAACCTCCACCTCCCAGGTTGAAGTGATTCCCCTGTCTCAGCTTCTCAGTAGCTGGGACTACAGGTGTGCACCACCACACCTGGCTACCATAGTCCTTCTTATTCTGTCCCCTTCTTTTCTGCCACCATCACTATCGTCACCATTCTCTCAGCAAGCCAGTGCATTTCCTGAAGAACTCTAGGGACGAGGTTTTATTTGACCCAAATTGATCATAATGAATAGTCACTGAATCAGGCTCTTGGAAAAGTCGGTCTATATAATTTTTTAAACTAAGAGTATTTTACAAATGCTAAGTATCATGACACTTAGAACATGAGTTCTCAGGATAATTTGTTTCACACAAGATTACCCCATATCCCAGCATGCTGGGAAGGCCTAGACTTTGGGTACTTTTTGTCTGCCAAATACTCTTACTTAGGGGTCATGCACAGTGGCTCATGCCAGTAATCCCAGCACTGTGAGACGCTGAGGTAGGTGGACTGTATTGAAGCCTGGAGTTCAAGATCAGTCTGGGTTACATAGCGAGACCTTGTCTGTAAAAACAAAAACAAAAAGTTTAAAACATAGCTAGGTATGGTGATGCATCCTACCTACTTGGGAGGCTAGGGCAGGAGGATCATTTGAGCTCAGAAGTTTGCGACTGGAGTAAACTATGACCATGTCACTGTATTCCAGCCTTTGTGACAGAGCAAGACTCTGTCTCAAGGAAGAAAAACACACATATACATAAACAAACAAAAAAAACCCACCAAATACTCTTACTTACATTCTTACTGTAGGTTGCCAGAATGAAAGTTTAATAAGTAGGAAATGAATGATATTAATAATACAACAATAAGTATTAAATCAATATATGACATATGGTGTGGAAATTCTCTTCAGGCTGAATTCCTGTTTTTGGTCTACCTGCGTCTCCCTCATAGAAAGAAGGAAGGGAAGAGGTAGTGAGTCTCTGGGTCTGGTCCTTGCTGGCTTTGCACTGGGCCCACTCAGAGTTCTTGAGTCTCTCCTTCCCCAGGATGTCCAGACACAATAGCATTTGGTTATGGTTTGTGCTTACCATGCTTGGCCTCTTGAATGAGTTTGAAATCTTGCTATTTTTAACCTGTAACTTTAGAAGATTGGGAAAGGTTTCAATTTTTGTGTTTCTTTCTTTGCATATTTCATGATGAGTCCTTTAATGAAAGAAAAGCCTGAAGAAAATGTAACTTCTTACCTCCCTGAAAGGCATTTTTTCCTTAATTGATGTAGAAATTTCCACTTCCCTCCAGGTACTTCATATGATCTACTGTGCCCCTAGTTAAAAGCAAGCTGAAGCTAAGCTGACAGTAGATCAATAAAACAATGTATAAGGCATGCCCAATTATAGATGGAATACAGTCATATTAATGGTCTCCCATGGACTATCACCCTATGTTCATTGTTAATCTGTAATAATTCAGATTTATATATAATTGGGTTTCTGACAGTAGGATCCTGTCCATCATATTACATCTTCTCAAATATTGACTTTTAAATATGTTTATATGCATATACACATATATAATGAAACTGTGAAAAAATACATCTCCATTTGATTAAAAAAAAAGTCAACAGGCTTATAAAGAATAACTTTAGCAACAAATGAGTTTATTTTAAAAATAAATGTTGTAAATGTATGGACCTCTAAAAATAAAAATACTAAAATTTCTTATACATTTATTTTCCTTACCAAATATGACAGTTATCCACAAGTGGAACAGATTGTAGTTATTGCTGATCTTATGTCTGAAAAACCACATGGATTTTGGGGAAAAGCATATGGTTATCTATTGGTCTACATAGTTTACTGTTGCATGGGTAGACAGAAGCCTTCAGTAAAACTAAAGGGACCTTTTCTAATTAAACCATGTATATGATTGATAGATGTTCTGCCAATCCAGCCTTGCTTGAGTTTAAGGGTGTCTTCTAGCCTGGGATCCATTTCACTGTGATTGGTTTAATGTCATTTGCCCCAGGAGTGTACACGGCAGGGTGGTACTACTGCCCAAGGCAAGTGCTCAGCCGAGGTACATGATCTCATTTACAAATCACCATTCAGGCATGTATATGAACGCTGAGGTGTAAATCATCATGATTTGTACACTTTAGTCACATTTCAAGGAGTTACTCTTGCTTACTAATGCTATAAAACTCTCAAATGATTTAGAATCCTCAAATTCACATAACTATCCTATCCATTTCCTGTAGGGAGAGCCATATGCAACACTAACCCATCATTGGGAGGTGCTTGGTAAACATGGGCACAGAACAGACTCGAATCAATTGTTATAAATCTGGGGTCCATTATAAATAAAGTTTTATTGAAAGACCATTATGCACATATATTTATTAACATCTGTGAGTATTCTCACATTACAACAGCACAGTTGAGTAGTTACAACAGTGATCTATGGCCCAAAAAGCTGAAAATGTTTACTATCTGGCCTAGGCAAGAAAACTGTGCTTTCTCTTACGTGTCCTTGCTGTGTAGGCAGGTGACTTACATAGAAATGGAATGAAAAATGGACATGGTGAGTCAATCATCCGTAGGTTTGAATTCAAAGAATGCCATTAGTTGGAGTCAGAGTCATGGTAAGAGAGGGAGAGTGCAAGGTGGAGTTGTGAGCAAGAAGAAACCATGTATTAAGATGATGAAACTGGTCAGGAGATGGAAGGATGTACAGTAGACCCAGAAAACAAACAGAGATGCCATAAGATAGATAGATAAATCGAGAGAGAGAGAGAGAGAGAGAGAGGCAGAGAGACTGATCATCTGGCATATGGCCCTGAAGCAGAGGTTAGCTTGTTCCTCAAGGTCCCTGGGTTTCTGACAGATGTTCAGTTCACAGACAGGTACATAATGCCCCCGACCTTCCAGGACCCCCATCTATGGACAGCACGGAGCTTTTTTTGCAATGAAAAGACGGCGACTAAATCAGACCATTATGTATTGGGTCATAATGAGGTAGATTTATTTCTCTTATTGCTAAGTTCCTATGGGAATGACTCCCCCATTAGATCTCAGTATTGACAATAAGCATGAATAAGCTAATTTGGGTAGAGAAGTCACTTGATACAGTAGAATGTAATGTTGACTATAATGGACTGTTGTTAAGATATCTCACACATCAGGAAATTAAATAAGATTTCCCCTTTATTTCATTTGTTCAGCCACTCAGTATGTGCTGAAAACCTGTCAAGTATAAAGAAGTACAAGACAGCTTGATAGATTAGAGCATGTATGTAACAAAACATAGGAATATATGAGAGAGGAGACTCAAATTTTTGTATTTCCACTCCCAGGGAACATACACAATCTTGTATGAAAGTTGAGACAGATACACTGATGACTACCACCAGAGAAACCTATGGTAATTAAATTGAATATTATTTATAGCAGACACATTATGTACTAAAACATAAGGCCATGCATCATGGCTATTGAGATGGATGGGGCTGAGCCTTTGACGTTGGAAGAACAGTAGCGCTCTGCACAAGAACTGAGGATTGCTGCTTGCCATTAAGACCAGGGAAGCCATCATGGGACATTGTGCAGTGGGCACAAGAGATATACCTAGAATGCAATATTATTGGTATTAGAAGAAAATGAAAATGTCCATAAGGATAATAATGAAGAACTGGCAGTGTCAATATGTAGTAAAATACCATACAGTCATTGAAAGGAATGAATTAGAGCTACATGAATCTATGTTGATACATCTCAAGCCTAATGTTGAGCCAAAAATAAAGGCGCAAAAACATTTTTATAGTGTGAGACAAATTATACAACATGGAAATCAATACTTTTATATTACTTAGACCAGCGTACATGTATTGTATAAATATTTATTTCATGTTTAGACTTGACAGATACAAGGATAGCATTTAAATCTGGAGGGGGAAAAAGGAAAATGGTATTAAGGAGGCATATGCAGGAGTTTCTACTGTGTGTGAATATTTTAATTTTTCTAAGACCTAAGCTCGTGGAAATATAGCAAAATGGGAGATTAATACCTAGACATTCTTTTTTTTATTCTCAGAAGTCTTTTGTTTGCAATATCTCAGAAGAGCAAAAGAAACGCCTAAGTGTGTTTACATGGAGACACATCCCAAAGAAGGGACATGTGGTTGTTTATACTCAGGGTGGTTACGTTCAGTTAATCTACCCAACTGGATGATAAGGGTCAGGACCCAGCTTTAGTTCAGAGATCCCCAGTTTTACTGTGTGCTTAATCATATTACTCAACTAAGTGAAATTAGGTTTTGATAGAGTCAAGGTATCACCTTATGCAACCAAACGAATGCATGAAGCCTGGAAATGGCTGTGTTTGAGCACAGGCTTTGTCCTGCTCACAGGTGTGCAGCTGGGCATCTATGAACAGCAGCAGAGGGATTCTAAGAACACTGATGGCAAATATGTCAGCAGTACCTGGCCAATACTGTTGATGCAAAGCTAAGGTTCTAAACATTTTTAGATCACAGCCTCTTTCAGAATCTCTATGTATTCTAAAAACCTGTGAACCATGTCCTTAAACAAACATGCACATGTATGTACACATATACACATGATTACATACATTTTTAGAAGTTTATAAGCCAAGGGGTTTAAGAACCTTAGTTAAGAAGTTCATGTATAGACACATTATGTTAGATAAATTTGGTCACATCTTCCAGTGAAGACAAGTAGTGGTGCAGTTTCTGTGAAAAGACACAGAACTCTGGAAATGGAGCTACAGAACCCAGTAAAGAGTTTGTACAACTCAGTGAGACTTCTTAAATTCATTGATTTACATACTCTGCTAACCACCATCAGTCCTGGCACACAAATGACCAGAATATACAGAATCTACCTTTGCTTTAATTGTTTTGTAATGGTTCTTGAATGCTTCTTTAAAGAATAAAACTGCTGGACATAGAAAATTCTTCAGTTTGTACAATCATTTAGGATGGTGTAATTCAGATGAAGCACTACATGTGAAAAGGAAACTCAGTCAGATGACAAGCAAATTCTTGGCATTCAACCCTGACCACCAATGCAGAATATGACTAAGGAATAACATTTTTAGTAAAAGGTCACAGACCACATGAACTTAACACATTTTTATTCACCAGGTGGCAAACAGAAATGAAATCCCAGAAGCTTGGTTCCTTGAATAAATATTGCAGTGACTGACACATCCAAATATATTCAATACAAACAGTCTCTCATTGCAAGTGGTATGTTTTTCCTGATTGTTACATATTTTTATTCATTATTTACGCAGCTAATGATAATGTTAAACTCCACCTTCCATTTTTCTGAAATTATGTTTATATAGTTATTGGTTTGATGTAATATTTAAAATGCACTTATGTGAGCTATACACTAAGTTTCCTTTTCTTGTGTTGTTTTTTTTATAATTTAATCTGTATTAGGTCATTCAGCTAGTAATTGTTATTCTAATAATTTCCCCTATTTTCTTTCGTTTTTTTTTTTTTGGAACTGGCTGACTAGCTAAAGTGTATAAAAGCAGTGACTCACAGACATGCATTTTGAAGTAACCAATATAAATAGGCACATTCTGGTTATATCACATTTTAAATTGCTTAGTCAAATGAAATGCAAAACGAAAAAAAGAAAATTATTTCAAATACCTTGAAATGTGCGCTTCAAGCTGACTTTCAGAATAGGTCCACATTTATATAGCTGTGCAAAAAAAGAGGGGAAAAAAACACAGAAATTCCAAAATATTTTCAAACTGGCTTAGACGTCTTAACACTTTACTATTTTCCTCTGCCAGAAGAGTAAATGTGTGGTTTGCCCTCTGGAGAAAAATCCATTTAAAAGTGAAAATATTTTAAATGCATACCTTTATACAATAAAGAAAAGGAATAGTTTTCAGTAGTGGGGAAGACAGTAGGATATATACGTATGGAAGGGCACACTGAAATGTATTAGTGTAGTCTGTTGTTTACTTGTAATTATTTTCTTCCTTTTTGTCATTCCTCGCACATTTACATGGTAAGCGCTGGTGATAGAAAGATGAAAGAAACATTCCTTGCCTTCAAGTGGTTTCATTCCTAAGGAAGAACACTCAGGAAAAAAACAGTGTGCATCTACTTAGAGATGCTATGAGAATGAAATGTGCAGTAACTAATCCCATGGGCAGAGGAGAGGATGGTCAGAGGAGGTCATGTTTAAATTGGGTGGAATAAGGTTGCAAAGGGTAAGCCTATTTAAGAGGACAGGAGGGAAGGAGCAGGAACAGAGGCCAAATGCAGGAGATAATATTTTGTCAACGGTTTTGTGAATGATAAATTGTACCTTCTGTGTGGAGGTAAAATATGAGGGGAGATTTCTGCCTTCTTCCAATCTTGTTCTCATATATTTGTTCACATATTTAATGTAACATGATAATTACCTGATTATCTTTGAATCTGCTCCTTGAAGTCCTTAAGAGTAGGAACAGTACTTTATTCATCTCTTTTTCCTAGTGCCTAACATAGGGCCAGGCAGCTGGTGGATACAAAATGAAGACTCCTTTACTTGAATTGAATGAATGAAAGGATGGACAGATGGATAGATGGATAGATACTCTGTAATTACAAAGAAATGTACTTGGGCTATGGCTCCTTCAGTGGAAAAAGCAACATAGTAGAAAAAATGTAATACATGGGGTGTGGTAGAATTGTAAAAATATTTTTACTAGAAATACTGTTGGACTTTATGACAAATTAGAATTTATTTCCTTCTATGCCTGGCCCTTCCAAGATTTCACATTCATGCATACACTAGTATACTTGTTAAATTGTTAGACAAAAATCTCTTTTGATTTAGAAGTCTATTCTTTGACTGAGATGACAATTTTTAAGTAGCAATGAAAGTTTTCCAATGAAAACACTCTAATTTTGCAATGTATACCTCAATTATGTGAAAATAAACAGTTTAATACACTGGAACAATCTTAATTCTGTTAAACTCCTTAAAATCATATTGCATATCAAAGAGTACACCTTTAAACTACTAATGGAAGAAAAATAAAATAACTCAAGGAGAGCAGGCAGACAGCTGGAATTTTTGGGAAATGTCTGTGGTATTTGGGTTTATTTTTAAAGGAAAGAAAAATTTCCCATTAAATTTTATAACACAGTAACACTTTTAAAATTTATACTCAATAAGAATCTTTATAATGCTGATATAAAACTCAGATTACATTTTATTCATGAATTACAGATTTCTTTTCTCATGACAGTGGATAGGGTAAGAAGCAGGCTTTTATAAGCATCATTTATCTCTTTTAATTACCTCCTTCTGTCTCAATGCTCACACTTACACTCACTTTAAATTTTTTATCTTTCATGGGATCTATATGTAAATAACACCACATCATATGTAAATTAGGAAACATTCCAAATATTCTCTGGGACATTGAAAGGAAATCAAACAAAACATTCTGTAATGTGTAGGCAACTTTAAAAGTGTTTGAGGCAGAAGCAAAAAAAAAAAAAAGTGAGAGAAGGAGGCTTTCTAGCCTGTGTCTTTTTTAGTTAGATGTTTCAGAAGATGAAGAAGTTTTAATTATGTGCTTCCTTAGAGAGTGGGATATTAATTCCTCTGAATCATTCTCTCCAACTTTGAGTCCCACTCTCATTTTTCTCTCCCTCTTCTTTTCCCCCAGTGTTTCCCTTCCCTCTCTACCTTTTCTCCTCCCATCTCTTCCTCCCTCCCCTCTCCTTCTCCCACAAAAAGCCAGAACTACTTGGTGGTTCCCTAGAATTGGGCAGGATTGAACTGGGGGTCATTCTGGCTTTGTACTGTTCCCTTTCTTATCTAACCTGAATATCCTTGATTCTTAAGACTTCTGATCTATATCACAGCCTATTTCTCTCCTCACCCTGGCCAGTGGGATTTCTCATGGGGCTTTGGAGAGTTAGAAGGCACACTTGTTAGTGTCAAGAGAGCTATATTCTTGTATTCTGTTTTAACCCTGAAGAGAGGTACTGTGCTAGTGAAGAAAGAATACCCAATCCTAATCAAAGGACCGAGATCAATTCAGCCTCACAGGGGGCTCTAAGTATGATCTTAGACAAGGAAACTTCAGGCCCCAGTTTCCCCTATAAATGAGAATGGTTAGAAGAACTATATTACCAAAGTATACTGAGGATTATGTGAATTGATATATATTTATATCAATATATTGATATATATTGATATATATTTAAAGCAGTGCACCCAAATGCTATTTACAGCATTCTGTGATGAATTCCCTGTTTCAGTTGCTTCGATTTATTCACAATCACAGGTATTCAGAGATTTTAAGAATTACGGTAGCTCTTATGTTTATGTTTAGTAATGCCAGATACAGGTGATGGGGAGGAAGGCAGCAAATCACACTGCTATGCAACAGTCTTGCATGTTCTTCACATGCACCCCAAAACCTAAAATGCAATAAAAAAACGAAAAAAAAAGAATTACAGTAGCAATTGCTTACTGTAGTTTGTTTATTCCGTAAGAGTGGCTTTAGTTTATTTTTAAAAGAGAGACTTCTCCCTTGGATTACACTGTAATATGTTTCAGCTGCCACATTTTCTGAATTTTCCATGTCTTGAAGCCTTTGTGTTGGTGTTTCATAACCAACCTGCAGGTTGTCAGAATCAGCGAAGCATGCCATTTAGTGCTTGTCTTAGATACACTCAGTGATTCTTTCTTTCCCGAGTGCTTCAAGTTTTGGCTTTAAAGATCCTCCTTTGTTTGAATAGATTTTCCATTAGTGTCTGCTTATGTAATTTTCTCTTCATTTCCAATTGTGAAATTTTATTCATAGATATAAATTTTCTTTCAGTATTATTCAGAGAGAAGATAATGGTTGATACCCAAAAGATGAGGCTAAAAAATGCCTTTTTAAATTCTTACTGTATTTTAATGATTTTTACCAATGGCATTATTTTATATTTGTGGTCATTACACTATTTATTAAAAATATTTATTTGAAATTACTGCACGAATGTCAATCTCTGACTAATATTTTTGCAAAGATAGCTTCTTATTTTGTCAGTGAAAATGTGTGCTACATACTAATTTATGTCACTAAATGTGGATACAAAAATAGTTAATTCTCTTGCTAAGGACACTCATTAGAGTAAAGTAACATTTTAATATTTTTCAAGGCAACTATTTTTAAATACTTACTAGAGAAACTGTTCTAGGGGAAAAATTAAGATAAGGTATTATGTATTTTACTCTTTCATGGAAACATGCATACTTGGATATCAAATAGTTTCATATCTAATTACATATCTTTGTACTCAATATTTGAAAAACTGTTTTCTCATCTGTTAAATATAAATCATAGCATCTTCTCATCGAGTTACTTTGAAAATCAATAAAAATAGCACATACAGGATTTAACCTAGTGTCTACCATATGGTAAGCACCTAATGAATACTTGATACTGTGATTGAGCACATGCTATAAATATAACCCAGAATAAGACAATAGGAACATAATAATAGGAATGATCAACATTTTAGATAGGATAAAACAGAAGGGAAATAGATAGAAACGACGTCATTTGTGTTTGAGACCATATGGCGTTAGAATTGGAATAGAAGGAAACTGGGATGGTGGGGAGGGAACTGGAAGAGTGTGTTGGAGGGTGGGTTGGGAATGAAGAGGTGATACCAAGTTGTGTTTAGAGTATATTTAATTTAAAGTGATAGAAGGTAATTGTAGTAAAGACAGACTAGTCATCTCATGGATTAGACCAGAAAGTTAATGTTGTTCATGTAGTTTTCCAGGAGATATTTGCTATTGGCTAATACTGTGTACTAGATACTGTGCATTGGTACAATAATCAAAGTACAGTAAACCAAGGATGGAAATACATAAATCCATGAGTCCATTTTCTGAAGGAAAGTTAGAAATGAGGAACAACATGTTAGGCATGAAGTTTTGGTTAGTGATTACAGATAGGAGAGGAGAAAAGAAGGAAGTCCTCAAGGACACAAAACTAGAGGCTGAAGGCATGTCAAGAGAGTGCTGCGCTAGAGGAGAAGACAACTTTAAGACATTGTGATTTTTAGAAGAATCACCTTTATAGAAATTGAATGCTTTCTAGAGTTTAGGATCATTGGTATATGTTTCAGTAGTCGAAAATGAAGATAAAGATAAATAGATTATTCTTGGCTTTTATCTACCGTATTTACACATGAAAATGATTACACATATCTACTTATTCTGATATTATTTTCATTAAGATAAAGTTATTGAAGCAGTTGTTCCATGAACAAAGAAAACTGTACTTTTGACTAAATTGTAAGTATGCTTAAACATTTAAAAATGCTTAGTTCTGCAATTTTCTGCACAATTCCAGACATATTTCCAATAAACAATGCTTCTTTTTGTTTTTATGTTTAATAGCCAAGGTTTGCCTTTCTTTTTTGAGAAAAGAGAAAAAAAATAAATAAATAAAATAACAAGCATCAGATGTCCACTGAGAGCCTCTTGTCTCTGGCTCTGATGCTTTTGGTCTAGACCTAATTACTGCCATTGACCATTGCATCTGGGATACATTAGACTCTGTTATTAGGTGCTTGAAGATTTTACTGTACAATATCATAAGAAATTATTAATAATCCAAATCCTGTCAATTAAAGTATATTTTAAAACCTAATAAAATAATAGTTTGGGAGGCCAAGGTAGGAGGATCACTTGAGGCCAGGAGTTTGAGACCAGCCACAACAGCATAGTGAGACTCCATCTCTACAAAAATAAAAAACGTTAGCTCGGTGTGGTGGTATAGTCATAGCTACTCAAGACAGTGAGGCAAGAGGATAGCTTGAGCCCAGGAGTTTGAGGTTATGGTGAGTTTTAATTGCACCACTGCACTCCAGCCTGGATGACAGAGCAAGACCTTGTCTCTAAACTAAAATAAATGGAAATAAAATATGATAGAAAATAAAATTAAAATGATGGTATGGGAGAAGACCACTTACATTTCACAAATTTGTTTTAGCCTCTACATAAATACTAGTAATTAAATCATATTTCTTAAATTGTAAGAAGCCTTAGAAATGTTGTTACAATTTTCCATATTTAAGAGAATCATTTATGATTTTTTCTCATCCTCTTTAAAAATTTATCCCGATTAATTCACCCAGTTGACAAATAGATACGTTTTCAATGAAATAGATTTAAGTATTATAGTGCACTTTCTCAGACCACGAGAGGTTATTTATTTTACTTCTGAAGGTTTCGAAGTTTGCTTTATAGACTGTAAGTGCCTAAGGGAAGAAACAGGGTCTTGTTCACCTGCAGTGGTTCGTAGGAGACACTCAGAAGTTTACCCAAAGTTGTATAATGTGCCAAGACTATAGAAATTTTTTCCTCAAACTAAAGCCTTTTTGGTTGGAAATCTATAGCTTATTTGCAAATGATGACATGTTATAGTTGCAGCTTGCTTTTGTATTTGTCAAACTTGTGTAATTGTTACAGTTTTATAAGAAAATTTAATGCAGCTTATAAAGCAACATTAGTTTATCTTTGTTATTCCCAAATCTACCTATTCTCACTTGCTATTCTTTGTGAATTTTCCAACCTCACTTTTCTTGGGAAGGTCCACAGAATCTGATGCACTCAGGCCACATTAAGATGTAAATGATCACCAGACTTCTGAAATATTTGCATTTTAATCCACAATTTAGATTCAAGTGAGCCATCACTATGTTTTGTATTCTTGGCATCTGCAGGCCAGGAAATACGATGTGCAGCCCAAGAATTTCTCCGGAAACTCCTGAAATCCTTCCCTTTGGGGCTTAGAACACTGATTAAGATTCATTCTGAATTCCAAAATGTCTGTTTTGAAAGAATAAATGCCCAGGAAGACCCTTTGAAAATAAAGTGGGTTTGTTCTACAAATTAGATATTTATTTTTGTCAAGTTAGTTAATTGCTTCATTTTTAATTATGTAAAAACAATTTAATTTAATTTTTTATTTTTATTTATTTTTTTGAGATGGAGTCTTGCTCTGTTGCCCAGGCTGGAGTGCAGTGGTATGGTCTCAGCTCACTGCAACCTCTGCCTCCTGGGTTCAAGTGATTCTCCTGCCCCAGCCTCCCGAGTAGCTGGGATTACAGGCACCCGCCACCTCGCCTGGCTAGTTTTTCTATTTTTAGTAGAGACGGAGTTTCACCATGTTAGCTAGACTAGTCTCAAACTCCTGACTTCAAGTGATCTATCCGCCTTAGCCTCCCAAAGTGCTAAAATTACAGGTGTGAGCTACCGTGCCCGGCCACAATTTAATTTAAAAAACAAGAGTAGATAGAACAGGTATAAGGGCAAGGTAAAGCCCATGGAGAAGTGTCTTTCATTGCACACTCTGGCAGCAGGCTTCTTCCATTCCATATTCTCAATTTTTCAAGTTCCTAGATTCCTTTAGATTCATCTAAAGTGTCTTCTTCTGGCTGGGTGCAGTGGCTCACACCTGTAATCCTAGCACTTTGGGAGGCCAAGGTGGGTGGATCATGAGGTCAGGAGATCAAGATTATCCTGCTAACATGGTGAAACCCCATCTCCACTGAAAATACAAAAAATCAGCTGGGTGTGGTGGCACACGCCTGTAGTCCCAGCTACTCGGGAAGCTGAGGCTGGAGAATTACTTGAACCTGGGAGGCGGAGGTTGTAGTGAGCCAAGATCTTGCCACTGCACTCCAGCCTGGGCAACAGAGCGAGACTATGTCTCAAAAAATAAAAATGAATAAAGTGTCTTCTTCTCTGAAGTCCATCTGGGACTTTACTTATTTAGTTACTGACTCTGTGTTTCCTGAGTACCTCGAAAGAGTGTTTAGTAAAACACATGATATTTTCTCCCTCAAACATGATGTCTTCCCTACTAGGCTTCTCTAGGCTCAGGCTTTGTCTTTTCATCTATATTCCCAGTGCCAAGTGACTGGCTGGTTGAATGAGTAATTACCACCAAGTCATTCATAACTATAGGTATTTGCTAGTTTGAGTTGTGGGAGAGTTATTCATATTTGATTCTTAAGCAGTGATTAGTGATCCTTGGGTCAACAGTTGAGATGTGTGTACTGAACTTCTCTCCTTCCTGAGGAGCACTGACTACTTCTTGTATTATTAGCCAAATATATTTCATGATAGACATTTCTTAGAATCATGAATTTTTTTTGCAGTGGTTCATGGCTTTAAAAATTAATGTCAGATTTCTAAATATATCGAGAATCCAGACAATCCCAAAGTGTGCTATGCATACAGCTTAGCAATTAGGCAGATATTGTAAGTCTTTTTTAAACATCTCTATTAAGGTGAAAAATTAATTTACCTACATTTCAGATTGCTTTCTTGCAACTTTCCATCTCTCACTGAGCCTTATTCTACACAATATAATCAACAGTAAGCCACTTTTAAATTTTCACCCACATCTCTCCTCTTGTTTATCCAACTGTCATTGATATTTCCAAGGATGTCTATAGACATCTCTGCCTGAATATGTACAAAGACAGCCTCCTGGTTGTCCTCATCCCTTCATTCCAAACTTGGACCTATATAATCATCCCCATCTTGGTATCTTGCCACACATAACACCATTTTTATAGCCATTCAGACAAAAACAAACAAAAAATCCAACAAAAAGGAGCAAATAAACAACCATCTATTTTAGTCCATTTTTGATGCCATAACAAAATACCATAGACTGGATAATTTATAAATAATGTAAATTTATTTCTCAGATTTTTGGAAGCTGGGAAATCTAAGATCAAAGCACCAGCAAAGTTGGTGTTTGACGAGGGCTACTCTTTGCTTCCAAGATGGTGCCTTGTTACTGTCTCCTCTGAGGGGAACTAATGCTGTGTCCTTACATGGAAGAAGGAATGGAAGGGCAAAAAAGGGATTAGCGTGCTCCTTTCAACCTTTTTTATAAGGTCACTGAACCTTTTCTTGAGGGCTTTGCCCTCACGACTTAATTACCTCCAAAAGATCCCGCCACTTGATACTATCACTTTGGAGATGGATTGTCAATGTATTAATTTGGAGGGATACATTTAAACCATAACATCCCCCAGCCCCCTCAAAAAGCAACAATTTTGAATTATCTTGTTCATTTTTTTTTTGAAAATGCCATGTGCAGTTGATAATATATCCTTCATGGTATCTCTATAGCCTTTCCACTTCTAACCGCCTTCTCCACTCTCATCTTGGTAGTTACTGCGGTGGCTGTCTACAGTTTCCTACTTCCATTCTTGCCCTTTGCGGGCTGTTCTCAACACTGAAACCAGAGCAAACATTTTAAAACCTAACTCTAGTCAAATATTTCCTCTGTTGAGGACCTTTATGCAGTGTTACTGAAGTGTTATGAACATTATTAATAATAGCATAAGCTAATGTGTGTTGATCGTGTAGCGGAATCTGTGCTAAAATAGTACAAGCCTATTTCCATTTTATCCCCACCACAACCTCTTATTATTACCATTTTACGCATGAGAAACTGAGCTATAGAAAGATTAAAAATTTCTCAAGATCACTCAGATTATGAGGTGGCAGAGCTATGCTTTGAGCTTAAGCAGTCAGATTCTAGAGCATGGGCATGAAAAAAACTAAGCTCCACGTTCTCTCCTTTCTTTGTAACTGTTTAACCTCTTAACTTGGTATGTTGTTATAATCAAGGTCTATCTACTAATCCATTTTATCAATGAAAAGGCCAGGAGTAGCATGTGCTGTATTTTGAAGGACAATTTCGTAATGAAGTTTCTTAGCATCCTGTTTTTGTAAGAAGTAGCTAGCAGTATGCTGAGTAACTTGCAAGTATTTCTCTTGAGATTGATGGTCCCAGCAGTGTTTGAGTCTCCTGGAGCAACTCCTACTAAGTTTTAATGTTTATCTTGCACTTCATTCGTCAATAAAATCCTACTATTGATGTCCTATTTTGACTTCTTCGTCATAATTTGTCTTTTTAAAATCACTGCTCATTAAGGCAATAAGTGAGTATAAGTAATAAATGCTGTTTTCAGAAAATTGCATTAATAAATTCTGTTCTTCATGAGAACTAACAGGCACTGAAATGAATCTAATTGTAGATAAAGAAGAATTTGTTCAATTGTGAAGTGGTACTGTGTTTTATCAGACTAAAATGGCCGGAACCAAAGTTATTATAGCCTAAATATTGGCATGTAATAAAAAGTACTGTTTAAAATGTATAGAGGACTCGTGTGTGGGTGACAAAATTTTAAAAATCACTCATTTTTTTCATGAAGTTTAAGCAAGTATAAATTTCATCCACAACTCAGTCTTAAAATATATATTCTTATCCAATATTTCAGATACCAATGCCTAAATAATTGTCCAAAGGAAACGCATTATATATATTGAGTCCCTCTTGTCAAGAGGCACTAATGTGTTATTTAATACTTATTTTCTTAGAAATGTAATATTCTATGTAACGTATTATTATTTATATGTAAGTTATAATCACATTTGTGAATTTACCAAATGGAGTACAATATAACATTGATGTTAGTTTCTATCTTAAAGTATTTCTAAAACTATCTTCATAGCTTTTCTTTAGTTCTATCATGCAAGCTTATCAACTTACTTAGCATCATGACTGTTTCACAATTCTATAATTAAAATAATAATAAGTGAATGCCTTCCTTGAGGTATAAGAATTAATCTGGAAAAATGTAAGTTAACCCACCATCCATAATATTCTCAACTTATTGTAACATAATTGAGAATACATAGATTATTTTTTCACATAGAAGTCAGTTTCTTTCCATAATGTTTTTCATTTATTCAGCTTGATTTTTTTTGTGTTGATGTAGGCTTGGAAATGTTTTTACTATTGCCTTGCATATTCCATGACACACACCCAATGTGTATCACTAGAGTGTAGTGATTAGATGAGCTTTTGCGACATGAAGACTAGGGTTTAAAGACTGGCCTGTTACTTAACTAGTTTTGTTGGCTCGTTATGTGGTCAGTTTATTTAATCTCTTTATGCTTGTTCTTCATGGGTTCATACATCTAAAGCATTGAGTATACAGAGGTGCATGATGGGCCATTTTCCTGCATTTATAGCATTTTATCAATGGGCTAGAATAAGCTTCTTGAAATGAAGAACTGGACTGTTTCCAAATTATTGATTTATGTTTAGCCATCACAGCACCCAATAGAGAGTGTCCCATTGACAATGAACTCGGGTGATAGAGGTGGTGCGGTGCTCATGCTTTCCCACACGGCCCATCTTTTTTCATGCAGTGTTTGGTTTATATTTTCTTCCTTCTCCTAAACCTCTATTTGGCATAATCTTTCTTCTTATTTCTTCCCTCGTCTGATGCATAACTGCTTCCCTATTTAGAAAGCAATCTTTATTATTACTTCTTTTCCTCTCAGCACATTTATATCTTAAACTTTATTTTTTGTTGCAGCTGAGGAGAATAAATTATATTGCCATGTAAGCACATTTACTTCAGTCACAATTTATCCTTAATATTTTTACTGATCAAAAGTACTAGCCATGAAAAACAGATATTTTATTTCCTAGGAATAAAAGGAAAAATAAATAAAAATTCATATTTTCCTTGTATAGTAAAATATCTGTGGTTTGTTTCTTTTTAATTCTCTCTAGCCACTCAGAAATGTGGTGGTGATATGACAGCATAAATAACTTTTGTCTGGAATGTTTTTATTTATTCAAAAGCAGATGTGGAGCAGCTACTAGATAGATATCATTATATCATGCCCATGAGAGACGAAAAAGAAATTAAAAATTAAGTAATATTCACAAATAGCAAAACTGAAGCAAGTAAGGGATCAAAAACTCAGGTTAATTCCTAGGAAAGAACTTTTTTCTTTTTTTACAGTACCTAAAGTAATATTTTTCTTTTACCTTTAGAGAGGCTCATGATACTGTTTAGCAAATACAATGTTGTGGCCAATTTAAGAACTGAATCACTGTTCATCTTTTTAAGAGATTGCTTTGCTGTGTTATTGTTTTGTTTAAGCTGCCCTAACTATTAGTAAGAGAAAAACAAAGGGTATTTTGAGAGATACAAATATGCATCATACAAATAAGATGACATAGAATAAGCACTGATTAACAAATGAACAAATTTATTACTTATACTCACTGATACTACTTGCTATGCATATCAGTGAGTTTTGTGTTGCTGTTTTAAAAACCTATGTTAAAGGTCTTCCAGAAAACTTGTTCCTGGTACAATAGTAGTTGCCTGATAATTAAAATAATCATGTTTCTCAGGAGGCCTAAAGTTTTATTTTATTAAGATCTGTCAAGAATTTAAAGCATTACATACTGTAATTATAATCATATTTGGTATTTAGCATAGATTTGTCCCCTTTTAAAGGTAACTGAGACTAAATTAGACTTTCTAAGAGCGAATACACTGAAAATTAAGGTAACACCCTGGTTACCTTAATTGCTACTTAACATTAGTTCTTAGGAAGTCACACTTCTCTAAAATTAAATGAAATTTTTAAAAAAGTAATGTTCAGGTTTTCGTTATAAATATAAAGCTGTAAGTTGAGAATAAATCTGAAATTGGCATAATTTATGCTATTTCCAAAAGATCCCAAATACAAGTTCCCAAATAAGGAAATTAAAGTTTAGGAACGTGACCTAAGTATAGTGCTTTCCTATTAAAGTATGGAGCTTTTAAAATGCATTCTTCAATTCCAAAATAAGACTTTCCTTTCAAAGGCACTACTTTTTCAAATTTGATGGTGTGAAACACAAAATATATTCTTTTTTAAAAAAATAGGCTCTTCTAGTGTTCTCAACCATTCTTTATATGTGTGTTAACAGTGTGTCCTATGCTTTAAATATTCAGATATATGATCTGTTCTCACCTTGGCTATCTATTTTTAGACCACTCAGTTTCGGATTTTGTTTGGAGATACTTCTCTGAACCATCACCCTACTCCTCAGAGTTTCTAATTCTAACTCCTGACCTTGTTTTCTTCCTCCCCATTCAATGAATTACCATTTCCTAAATACTTTGCACATTTACCTGTAAAGGCTGCCGACTTTAAGAGGACTTTAAGTGCTGCTGAACATGAAATACAGGAGTGACCAGAAAGTGTTAGGAGGGTGTGGAGATAATGAATCCTATGCGATGGGGAAGTGCAAGAGAGGAGTGCAGAGTTGGGGTCTAAAGTTAATACAAAACAGGAAAAATTCATACAGTTAAATTTATTCATGAAACCTCTTAAGACTTTGGGTCCTCCAGTTCCTTTGCAAATCACAAAAGGCATTCTAAAAATACAGTCTGTATTAATGAAATATAATTTTAGTAAATATTATCTGGAAATTTGGCCAGGTGCAGTGGCTCATCCCTGTAATTCCAGCACATTGGGAGGCCAAGGCAGGCAAATCGCTTGAGGTCAGGAGTTTGAAACTGGCCTGGCCAACATGGCAAAGTCCTGTCTCTACTAGAAAACACAAAAATTAACTGGATGTGGTGGTGCGTGCCTGCAATCCCAGCTACTCAGGAGGCTGAGGCAGGAGAATCCCTTGAACCTGGGAGACAGAGCTTGCAGTGAGATCAAACCCTGCTGCACTCCAGCCTGGGCAACAGAGCAAAATTCTGTCTCAAGAAAAGAAACAAAACAACAACAACAAAAAAAAACCCAAAAGCTATATAAGAGAAGCAAGGAAAATAAACTGAGCGCACAAAATGACAGTTTGAGAAAATAATATCGTAGAATGACTCGCTATAAGGCCATGACTGAAATGAATTTTATTGGAATAAGGTGCATTAAATAAATACAAAAGAAATAGGACATTATTTAAAACTGTTATTGTCATTTTTTACCATTAAATGTAGATGTCATTAATCTCATAAATCTCCCCTACTTAATTGCTGAAAACAAAGTAATTGGCTACATAGACATTTTATCAAATAGGTAGGCAGACTGTAGTTTATGAGTACAAATATATTTTTTGGTAAAAGCATTGTTTTTGAGAAGAAAACCCTTCAAAAATATGTAACTGGCTGGGCGTGGTGTCTCATGCCTGTAATCACACCACTTTGAGAGGCCGATGTGGGTGGATCACTTGAAGTCCAGAGTTGGAGACCAGCCTGGCCATCATAGTGAAACCCATCTCTATTAAAAATACCAAAATTAGCCAGGCGTGGCACATGCCTGTAGTCTCAGCTACTCAGGTGACTGAGGCAAGAAAATCGCTTGGACCTGGGAGTTGGAGGCTGCTGTAAGTGAGCCAAGATTGTGCCACTGCACTCCAGGTTGGACAACAGAGTGATACCCTGTCAAAAAAAAAAAAAAAAAAATCTGAGTGTTACAACTATGAGTTGAAGATAAAACCCATTTGTGTAGTATGGTGTTTTAAAAGTAAGTACCAGAGTCTAAATCCATTGCCATCATTTAAATCCACCCAAGAATTGTCAAGAATTTCTGAAAAGAGAATCAGTAGCATTCTGATAAACTTCTAACTAGTTCTGTGTGGATTATTCACATTGTAGATTGGCCATTACATAAGAAACAATTTCCCAAATCAAGACCCACATTGGGGCATTAGAAGCACCATCTGCCTGACGCAACAAAACTGCTTCCTTTCTTTCCATGTAACTATTTTTCATGGATGGTCTCTGTTTTCAAATTTCTACTTGTTTACCCTCACTGGCATGGATCAAGAGTTGCCATGTGAGGGTGATTATAGGGTGCCAGAAGTTATATAATGCACACTGTTGTTGTCTTTGAGGTAATAGCCCCAGGAGGCCCCACCACTGCTATATTATATTACAGGGTGGTTGTTTCTTAACCTCTTTGGAATTGACTCAGAATCTCTTAATGAACTACATAGGAATTTTTGTCATTATTTGGCTTCTGATCATGAATGAAATTACCCCAAACCCTTTACCCACCTTACTCACTACTCTTGACTTCTAATGACCTCATATTTGTTTCCATAATGAGACTAAAAGGAAACAATTCGAAACCAGGAGTTCTATAAATGGGTTCAGCTGTGGGTGGGAGTAAACTAGGAGTAATTTCATGGCTTCTCCATATAATTGCACTGTATCAGTAAGAGTAGAAGACTTCAATCTTCAAAGATTTGATAAGGTTATTTTCACACATTAAAATTAAAAGGTGAAGTTAAATATCATTTATTTTTCAGAAGTAACAATAAGAAAGAAATAGAGGCATATATCATGATATTAAAAAGGATTTTAATATTATAAATTGAATTCTAACTCTAAACTTGTATTCATTTTAACAGTGTATAAAAGGAAAATAACAACTGGAATAAATTTACATATTGATTTGTGGAGAAGTCACACCTTACCCCAAAATCATGACATTATCAGTCAGTCAGTACCACTATCATAAAACCAAATGATTTAAAAATGAAAGAGCACTTAATATTTTTCACCAAATTTAATAGGCTGGTAAGTGGTTTGCCTTTTGAATCAATTTAGATTCATAAGTTTGAATCGCATTTGTGCCTTTAAAAAATTCTTTAATTTCTTTTTTAATAACTTAATATATTGAAATTATACCTAATAGCTAATTTGTACTTAAATTATTCAAAATACTTACAAAATATACTAGAAAGTGATCTGAAATACAGATTTACTTATTTAATGTTAACATAAACTTTTGATAAATGTGTTAATAATGTACTAAATAAATAGTCCTTATAATTATTTTATTATGACCATTTACACTTAAAAACTTTGAGAGTGCATTATTATAAAATTCACAATAAGGTGTAGTATAAAGTTCAGTAAGATACTTATTAAATATATTCATGATATAATGGTGAACTAACTCCTAGGTTTCCAACTAAATGTACAATTAGTAGGTTATGGTTTCCATCTTTTATAATTACATGTTCCATTGTTTATAGATACACTATAATAAACATTCATAAAATACTGGTCATGATAAATCTTCAAACAAATAAATTGAACAAATTTTAAAATATGTGTGCTGCTATAACATTAGCAAATATTCATTAGGAAATAAATATTTTTTTCAAAGATTTGAGAAACAGCTTCTGATAGGAAATGTCTGGTATCCGCTGCTACTCTCCTTCCACTCTGCCCCCCACATCTGTTTTCAGTTGCCTTTTTTTTTTTTTTTTTTTTTTTTTTTGAGACGGAGTTTTGCTCTTGTTACCCAGGCTGGAGTGCAAAGGTGCGATCTCGGCTCACCACAACCTCCACGTCCTGGGTTCAGGCAGTTCTCCTGCCTCAGCCTCCTGAGTAGCTGGGATTACAGGCACACACCACCATGCCCAGCTAATTTTTTGTGTTTTTAGTAGAGACGGGGTTTCACCATGTTGACCAGGATGGTCTCGATCTCTTGACCTCGTGATCCACATGCCTCGGCCTCCCAAAGTGCTGGGATTACAGGCGTGAGCCACCGCACCCGGCCTTCAGTTGCCTTTACAACAAATCTTTAGGCTAGCTCAGATCAAAAATTGGATCTCATCAAGCAAGGAGAGTGGAATGGGCTTGATCTATGAAATTAAGGCAGCGGCCAAAGATGACTGAAGCCTCACCTCTCTCTCTGCTCTATAGTTAGCCACCATTAAGCCTCCTATTGTACTTGCGTTGGTCACTCATATTCTTATCCCAACTTCACCCTGCTTTGCCCTATGCAGGGGAATTAAGGCCTTTGCCTTTTGTTTCCGTAGAAAACTGAAGTTTGTTTTGAAAGTTGACAGTTCAGGAATAAGAAAATTGAAAATTACCATTAAACTATAGAAATAGTTATTGATAGCAAGATCTGCCAGTGAGTGTTAAAATAAGTCGATAAGAGATGGAGAGAAGGAGAAAAAGGATCTTTATATTGTCTTAAAGCATTTCCTCCAGGATACGTATTAATAACAAAGAAAAAGATAGTCACTTTACAGTGGAAAAACCAAGCAGGCACCAGTTGGTGATTCAGTTAATGTCAGCAGTAACAGGATACATGTATATGAAATGATTGAGGTTAATATCAACAGTAATAAAATATATCCATATTCTGTTTCCTAATATAGTAATAGGACATATTGAAATCATGTATCCTTTATATAATGATATTCATGTTAACAATGCATAATCTTAATCTAATGAGAAAATATCAGAGAAGCACAAGCTGAGAAATATTTTACAAAATAACTGACCAGTAATATTTAAAAATTTCAAGGTTATGAAAGACAAGGACTATCAGGCATTGGAGAAGATTAAGGAGCTACGACAGGCAATTACAATGTGGGATCTTGGTTTGGATCCTGGAACAGAATAAGGACATTATTGAAAAACTGAAATTCAAATAAAATTTGTAGTTAGCTAATATTATAATAATATTAGTTCCTTGGTTTTGATAAAGGTACTATGATTATATAAGAAGTTGATAGTGGGAAGGCTGGGCAAAGTGTATGGAAACTCTCCTCATACTATATGCTGTAATATAGGGTGTACCATTTTTGCCTCTTTTTCTTTAATTCTAGAATAAGCTCAAAATTAAAAAGTTATTTCTTAGGAAAATTGACAGCCCAAATCAATATAATTCAACTGCATTGACTAAACATAATTACTGAGCGTCAACTCTGAGGTAAGCATTACAGAGAATACGATGATGAGAAAACAGAATTTCTGCCCTCAAACAGTTTAGTTTTGTGACAGCAATAAAATAAATTAAGCTAGCTATATGAGAGTTGGCACAAAGAGGACAGAAGTAACCTCCTGTTGGGACTGTGTGTGTGTGTGTGTGTGTGTGTGTGTGTGTGTGTGTGTATGTTTTGGGTGGCGGGGTAGGTTTAGGAAAGTTTTTGTGAGCATAATATGAAATAGAACTTGGTAAGTAGATAGGATTTTGATGAAGATGAAGAGGAAGCACTCTAGGAAAAGTAAGAAAGTGCAGGTGTTTGGGAATAATAGGCAGCCCAATTAGGTAAATCATAGAGTGGTACTTTTGGGTTATTTCAGGTGATTCGCTAATAGATGTCTTGGTCAGTTCTGGTTGCCATAACAGAATTCCACAGACTAGATGGCTTAAACAATGGAAACCTCATAGTTCTGGAGGCTGGAAGTTTCACATCTTTGTGCTGGCTGATGTGGTTACTGGGTAGGCCCTCTTTTTGGTTTGTAGGTGGCTGACTTCTTGCCATGTTCTCACATGGTGGAGAGAGAGAGCACACGAGCTTCCTGGTGTCTTTTCTTAGAAGGACATTAGTCCTGTTGGATTATGGCCAGGCCCTAAAGACTGTCTTTAACCTTAATTACCTTCATACAGGCCCTGTTTTCAAATATGCTCATTGGGGATAGGGGCTTCAATGTATAAATTATGGAGGGAAACAAGCATTTAGTCTGTGACATTCCACCTCATAATAAGAATTTATGTCCTTCTTTCATACAAAGTGTATTAATTCCATCTTAACAACCCCCAAAGTCTTAATGCATCAAGCATCAACTAAAGTCTAAGCTCTAAAATCTCATCTAATTATTATTTAAGGTAGATGGATGAGACTCAATGTACGATTCATCCTGAGGCAAAATTCCTCTCCAGCTGTGAACCTGTGAAACCAAACAAGTTAATGGGCTTCCAAAATACAATGATGAGACAAGTATAGGATAGACGTTCCCATCACAAAAGGGAAAAATCAGGAGGAATAAAGGAGTGATGGATCCCAAGCAACTCAAACCTAGAAAGGCATATTTCCATTTGATCTTAAGGTTGGGGAATAATTGTCTTTGGCTTGAATAATCCCCTTTGCTTTGAATAATCCTCTGACTTTCCAGGCCTACTGGGGTGACAGCATCACTGCCACAGCTCTGCAGGGTGGCCCCACCTTGTGGCTCTCTGAGGCAGCTCCACTCTCTGAAATCAAGAAGGAAAGAGCCCTACTCACCTGCCTTCCCCTCGGGCCTGTGGTGGGGGTGGCAGTCCTGATCCTCTTCGAATTGCCTTCAGAGTCATTCTTCCCTTTCTCTGAAGACTAGTTCGTGTTCATAGACGAAGAGCTCTATGGTCTGGTCCTGTGGAATGCAAGAAGTTTGACAGCCTTCTGTTGTTTCATCCCACTGTCTGTCTCCTCTATAGTTAAAACTGGCAGGGTCTCTGCTGGTGTAATCTTATTCCTGGCTCTGCTGAGATGGCTGATTACATTCATGAATTGCACCTATGATCTCTATCGAACAGTTACTCAGCCATACCCTTAGTGCTTATAGTGTTCTGTTCAAAACAAGCTTTCTTTCCTTTTTCTTGGAATGTGGATGGGCTGAGAAATTTCCAAATCTCTGAGTTCCAGTTCCTTTTATACTTAACAGTTCCTTCTTCCATTCATCTCTTTCCTCTGGAATTTGACTATAAACAGTGAGAACCAAAGCTACGCATTTAATATTCTACTTAGAAATCTCCTCTACTTAGTGTCCAGCTTTATTGCTCATAGTTTCTACTTTCCACAAAACACTAGAGCACAATTCAGGCAAGCTTTTGCCACTTCATAACAAGGCTCACCTTTCCTCCAAGTTTAATCACCTGTTCCTCATTTCCCTTGGGTCCTCATCAGAATGACCTTTAATGTCCCTATTTTTACCAACATTCGGTTCATAATTATGTGTGTATTCACTAAGAAGGTGAAAGCTTTCTCTCCAGCTCTCCTCTTTTCTTTGTGAGCTCTCACCAGTGTTGCTTTTAATGTTCATATTTCTGCCCACAGCTCCCTAATGGCAATCTTAGCTTTTTCTAGCATGTACCTCCAACTCTTGCAGCCTCTACCCATCACTGAGTTCCAAAGCCCCTTTAGAACTTCTAGAGTTTGGTTTGTTTTTTGTTTGTTTGTTTAGGTACTTTTTACAGTTTTACCCCACTTCTTAGTCCCCAAGTCTGTCATAATCAGCTCAGGCTGCCATAATAAAATGCCATAATGGTATTGAACAACAGAGTAAGTGACTTAAACAACATGGATTTATTCTCTCATAGTTCTGGATGCTAAAAGTCCCAGAGTGAGGTGGCATCCAGTTCAGTTCTTGGCTTTCTTCTTGACTGCAGACAGCTACTTTCTTGCTGTGCGTTCCCATGGTGGAGAGAGAAAGTGTGAGATCTCTTGTGTCTCTTACAAGGACATGAATCTTACAGCATCAGAGCCCCACTCTGATGTCCTTGTTTAACCTTACTTACCTCCATCGGTAAAGACATAAGAGATAATCAAGGACATCAGAGTGGGGTTCTGATCCTACAGGTCAGATCCTGTTTCTAAATAGTCATATTGGGAGTTGGATATTCAACATTCAACACACTAGAATACAATTCAGGCAAGTTCTTTGCCACCTTATAACAAGGATCACCGTTTCTCCAAGTTTTAATAACCAGTTGCTCATTTCCATCTGAGTCATCATCTGAATGACCTTTAACACCCGTATTTCTACCAACATTCAGTTCATGATTGTTTAGTATTCACTTAGAAGATGAAAGCTTTCTTTCTGGGCTCTCAGATTTGAGGGATTTCGGGGGGATACAACATTAAGTTCATAAGAGTAGACAGCCTTTACTTTGGGAAAACTGAGTGAGTCACTTGCTCAGAGAAAGGAATAGGGATACTGATGAGTTTCATAGGGAGTCTACAGTGAGGGCTCGTAGGGCTGTGTGGAAGGCGTAGTTGTGTTTATTGTCAGAATAGCCAGAAGGGTCTCATAGATATGCTACTAGCATTTTTATAAAGTCTCGGTAATTGTGACTACTGAGGTTTTCATAAACTTTATTCCAAACTACATACCTTTGTGGTTTTTACTTGAGTCTTATTTTCTAGAGAGACAAAATAATGACAGTGAACACATTTTTATTCATCACTTTAAACTTGTGCTGCCTCTTGGGCTTAAATTTTCTATTATTTATTTAAGAAAAAGTACCAATTTTATATGGTATGTACTACTTTCACCTTTATACATGACAGACTATTAGGATTATCGAAATGTAACCAAGACAACAGGCTTCCTTGCAAACTAGTTCATGATAGAGTACATGGGCATGCAGATTCTTAGCAGGAAATGTTTTTTGGTGGTGTATGTATACACATAGATATACATAAATAAACACATATAGATCACCAGCATTTTTTTTTAATTTTTAGTTTTTTTGAGACAGAGTCTACTCTGTCACCCTGGCTGGAGTGCAGTGGCATGATCTTGGCTCATTAAAACCTCTGCCTCCCAGGTTCAAGCCATTCTCATGCCTCAGCCTCCCAAGCAGCTGGGACCACAGACACGTGCTACCACACCTGGCTAATTTTTGTATTTTTTGTAGAGATGGAGTTTCGCCATGTCAGGCAGGCTTGTCTCAAACTCCTACCTCAAGTGATCCACCTAGCTCTACCTCCTAAAGTGCTGGGATTACAGGTGTGAGCCACTGTGCCCGGCCTTCACCACAAAATTGTGTATGTATATAAACATAGAGGAAGCATTTTTTAATAGAAGAAAGTTAAAAATACACACTAAGAGCCACTAAGATTATTTTGTAGACAAAAGTAGATAGCCTAGGATTTGGTTTTTTTTTTTTTTTTTTTTTTTTTTTGAGACAGAGTTTCGCTCTTGTTACCCAGGCTGGTGTGCAATGGCGCGATCTCGGCTCACTGCAACCTCCGCCTCCTGGGTTCAGGCAATTCTCCTGCTTCAGCCTCCTGAGTAGCTGGGATTACAGGCACATGCCACCATGCCCAGCTAATTTTTTGTATTTTTAGTAGAGACGGGGTTTCACCATGTTGACCAGGATGGTCTCGATCTCTCAACCTTGTGATCCACCCGCCTCGGCCTTCCAAAGTACTGGGATTACAGGCTTGACTCACCACGCCTGGCCTAGCCTAGGGTTTTTAAAAAGTATAAAAGTTGTGGTGTCAGAAGTCCCAGTTTCTGTTTTAGCTCTTTGGCCCTTTCTGGCTGTATGTGCTTTGGGAGTGACGACCTCCTGCGGCTTCAGTTTCCTCATCTAAGAAAAACAGAAGCTTTATCCGCGGCCATACCTACCTCACAAAATTGTCAGAATCAGAAGACATCATGGCCACAAAAGGACTTCGTAAAGTATTACATTGATTTCACTCATTATTTCATTACTATAATATTCGTTATTTTCTAATATTTATCACTTTCACTTCATAACCAAAGATGATAGAAAAAGTCTAGAAGTATCACAGTTAGAGTAAAAATATGATAGGAATGATAAAAAGCACTTGTGAAAAGATTAAATGGTCTGTAATGATTATGTGTGAGAAAGAGAAAGCCACTAGGTAATTTAATGATTGTTTTCAAGCACTTGAAAACCACTCCAGCCAGTTAATACTGATGGCCAGACGGGGAAAGTTCAGCATGAGTTATTTAGGCTACCTAAACCAAATAACTTTCCAATAGTGAGGTTACTACAAAGTAGCATTGGCCACTTGGGAGGTTGTAGAATCCCATTTGTGAAAGCTGACCCATTGCCTGATGATCCCTAACGTCCAGCTTTGCCTGGAGTCAAAGATTCTAACTCCAGAGACTCAGGGCTCCCAACCCTTCAGCTTTGTGCTCTGTGCCTCCATATGGATCTAGGGTGTTGGGCTATTGGGCAAGGGAACTTCTTGTTTTCCTGGTCATAATTGTTTACTTAAAGAAGCAGCAGCAAGCATCGAAAGACACACCCTAAATATACAATGCATCAAGTGTATTTTCTTCCTTGAAATTCGCTTTATTTTTCCTTGAAAAGTAAAACGTCCAATTTTTATTTTAAAATATTGGAAACAATTGTTGTTTACTGAGTATAGAAAATGGTATAACATAATTCTTTTTAAGATTATTTTCATTTGAAGTGATTGAGATGTGAAAGAAGACAAGTAAAAGGAGGTAGACTAGGAAGAGAGGGGACAAAGGAAAGCAGTCTGGAGTAGGGGGATTCAGACAGGCAGAGGCAGTTCCTCACGGGGAGGAGTGGAGGAGATGGAGACCTAAGGCAAGGAAGGAGGATGTGGAGTGGGAATATTTTAGGTTTGGTAAAGGGCACACCCACTCTTCATTTAGACTGTGGAAATTGGCATTGTTATCCTATATCCTCTGCTTTCAAAGAGTTAGTTAGCTGGTTAATCACTACATTCACATCTTCAGCCATCTAATATCTTTACTTTGGTCCATTACTTGAGAGGGTCACCAGAGTGGACACTAGAAGTTATTTTCCATACTGTGGTAGCAGTGACAAAGCAGTTTCATTCAGATTAAATTGAACCAAATGCTATCAAACCAGAAGTTCTCCACTTCAACTGTATAGAGAGGATAACATGAATCAACTTCTTTATTTCTAGAATTTCAACCAATATTAGTATGTTACACTAAAAGCATTGCTGCATTGTTTTATTATAATAAAATATTGTCTTAGAAGCTACGTTTCAAGCCTTAAAGACAAAGATTGAAACTGTGCAGTGAATAGTAAGTGTCACTATGGATCCTTTTTGGAAACAGGGAGAAGGAAAAATCTATCTGTATGTCTGCCTATCTGTCTATCTGTCCATCATCTAATGTTTTGTTTCCTTCTTTTTTTTTTTTTTTTTCGAGAAATTACTTCTCATTTTCCCAAAGCCTTGATAATACTTAGAGTTAAATTTCTTAACTAGAGTAATTGCAGAATGTATTCAAGAGATGCTAAATGGATATCCTTAAGAAAGTTGGCTATATATTATATACAGTGTACATTGCTCGGGCGATGGGTACAACAAAATCTCAGAAATCACCACTAAAGACCTTATCTACCTAACCAAGAACCAACTATACCCCCAAAACTGTTGAAATACAAATTTAAAGTTAAAAAAAAAAAAGGCCAGCCATGGTGGCTCATGCCTGTAATCTTAGCACTTTGGGAGGCCCAGGCAGGCAGATCACTTGAGCTCAGAATTTTGTGACCAGCCTGGCCAACATGATAAAACCCCATTTCTACTAAAAATACAAAAATTAGCCAGGTGCTGTGGCATGTGCCTGTAGCCCCAGCTACTCAGGAGGCTAAGGTACAAGAATCACTTGAACCTGGGAGGCGGAGGTTGCAGTGAGCTGAGATCGTGCCACTGTACTCCAGCCTGGGTGACAGAGTAAGAATCTATCTCTAATTAAATAAATTAAGTTAAAAATAAAAAGGAGGGAGTAGATGTGGCAAATTATCTTTGATGATCTGAGTAAGGCTTTGCTATCTATCAACTAATTTTGATCTCCCACTTAGAGAATAGCTTTATTTTATTATTCTGTGAATAAATATGTGTTTGGGCATAACTACATGGATACTATAGATCTTTTACTTTAAGTAATGTAATTATTACATAAAGACTAAAGACTGTTTTGTAGAAAGTTCTTTGCTAAGTTGCACTTTAGATTTTTCATTATGTAAGGTACTGTAGTTCCGTCTTTAAAAAATTTAGTAGTTATTTTTTGCTTTGCTCAGATCTTTCTAAGGCAGACAAACCCAACCAACCAAAAAACAAAAAAACTTTCTCTGGTTGGATTTCCCAAAAGACATTATGTATTGGTACCTGGGGACCACTCAATTTTCTAAATTGAGTATCCAACGCAGGCTTGGGGACACATAAGGCTTAGTCATGAACATATTTGTTAGGTTAATTATGCTTTCTATCCAAGGGACTTCCAAGAAATAACAAAATTGTCATCTATTGTAAAGGAAAGTTTAGTTCCCAGGGAAAGTTAGAGAAAGTTTAGATTGTATTAATTTATCTTGAAATTGAAGTAATACTTAAATTCAGACATTGTGCTTCTGAATTCTATTGTGGAATGCCAGTGTTTGCCTAGGGCCTGCTGATGTCGATTTTCAGTTCTGTCCCTTGTGTCTCCTCCTACTTTGTCTTGCAGTCTTGCATCTTATCAGATAAACAGTCTGAGATTAACCATCACTGGCTAAGATTGAGTCACTGGACAATAGCAGTAACTGCCAGTGAGATACTAACTGAACTTTCTTGGCATGCTTCTCATACCAGCTTTCTGAAGATATGTGTGACAGTTTTCCAGAATGACCGCCAGTGAAACTTTGTCTCTGTGGAATTCCTGTCCCTTATTTCACTCAAAATTCTTTTAAACTAAGCCTTAGGGTTTTATGTTCCTGTAGCCTGAAACTATTAATATTTAGAATGATTTTCCAGTGATTTGTGAGATGGGAGCTGTGGCTTAGGAAAATTGATCCATTTTAGAATGGAGGGAGTAAATCACTGGACATTTTAACCTAGTTTACTAGACAGTCTTTTTCTTTTGTTTTTGAGTATATCCATTCTGAATCTTTTATTGGTTTTGAAACTTGTTATTACTCCTATGTAACTGTCTAAGTAAATTCAGAGCATTGCATCTTTGGGGGTACTGTTATTATATGTTCTAATTTCATTAACTCTTACAAAGACCTTTGGACTCAAAAGCGGTGTTTTTGGATAATGAGAGGTAACTAACCTGCCTTGATCTACTGCACATCCAATTTAGTGCTTCATGAGAAAGACTGGCTATTCTCTACACTTATCTTGAACACAAAGACACACCTCAGCATGAGAGCTAGGAATAGGAGAAGTGTATGGAAATGCAATATATCTAAAAGAATGGAAAATTTTGTCTTTCTCTTTCTTTTTATTGGTTTGTTTACATATTGGGTTTTGTTGTCATAAAGTAGCAGAATAAAAGTTACATCAGAAAGCATTTCACTCTATTATAAACTCAATTTTACCGAGTCAGAATATGCTCAGGGCTGATAGAGGAGGGAGAGGATGTTTCTGTTGTATGGTAAGTCTGAAAAGAAGCAGGTTGGTATCTCTGTTCCTAGTTTTTCAAGTGAATTTCTGGAGTAAGCATCTCAAATATTCCTAATACTACACAGCCATAAAAAATGATGAGTTCGTGTCCTTTGTAGGGACTTGGATGAGTCTGGAAACCATCATTCTCAGCAAACTGACACAAGAACAGAAAACCAAATACCGCATGTTCTCACTCATAGGCGGGTGATGAACAATGAGAACACGTGGACACGGAAAGGAGTCCACATACTGGGGGCAGTTGTTGGGGACGAGGGGAGGGACAGTGGGGGATGGGGAGGGATAACATGGTGAGAAATGCCAGATGTAGTCAAAGGGGGGGAATAGAGGCAGCAAACCACCTGGTTATGTATGCACCTGTGCAACAACCCTGCATGACCTGCACATGTACCCCAGAACCTAAAGTAAAATATAAAAAAAGAAATCTGCAAAAAGGAAAAAAAAAGAAAGAACATAAATATTCCTGTATGTAAATGTTAGAAAACAAGACTCTAGTAATTAGTATGAAATTTCACTACTCATTCCTTTAGATGCCATTGTTGCATTAATTGACCAACATTACTTTTTAAAAATGCTATCACTTCTCTTTGTTTATATCTTATTTTTGCTTTTTCCATACATTTGACATTTCCCTTAAAATCTTGGCATAATCTTTGTTACACAAATTTTATTCTGGTTCCTTATAAAATGCTGATTTAAAAAATGTATCTTTATGTGGAGATTAAATCAATGTGTCAAGATTCTTTATTTTGTTTTCCTTCAAAAGCCTGCTGTAGAATAACATAGGCCCAAATGTTAAGGGTACTTGCTGGCCTAACTCCAAAGCAGTGTTTTTGGATAACAGGGAGTCTTTAATTGTCAGATATAATTGCTTTTTTTAGTTAGTACTTTTCTTTTCAGCTTTGTTTTGGGTTTGATTGTGGGTATGTGTATGTATGTCTGTTTCCATAACAAGTTTTGAATTTTTTGACGACTTATCTTCTTGGGCCACCAAATCAAATTAGTTAAGTAATTATAGTCTGTTTACCTTGTCTCCCTCTTAGTGGGTCAGCCAAAACCTGGTTTGTAGGATCAAATGCACAGCATGCCGTACTACTCTGAAGCCTCTACTAGCCTGCTCCTCTATGTTGTCATGTGTTCAGGCAATCCAGGACCTACGTCAGATATATCAGTCACTGGAATGAGAAACTCTGGGCCTTTCAGATGCTCTACTCCAGAAACATCAGCACCAGCCTTTGGGTTTAAGATCACTTGGCAAGATTGATTAACTTTAGGGAATGGTACAGATAGGGTAGTTCCTGGACAATTTGGGAACCTCAGGAATGGGAGTATATATATTAGGATGACATAAAATAACTCTTTTCCCTGGGGGTCTTGCAGTAAAGATTATCATCACAGTTGGCCATACCATGAATTTTTCTAAGCTATTTAAATTTACCTTGAAATGTTATCCATGTCTTACGTCACAGAGAATAAATGTATCTGGCATTAACATTTTACTGATGCTTGCCTTGCCTTTAATAAACTTTATCTTGTATTTGAAGAAGTTGCCTATTTTTAATTCTGAATACAATATGCCTCAGAATAAGATTTTAAGGTTTAGGTAAGGTAAAGTTTAACTTAAGTTTGTATCTGTGACACCTAACCCAATACTAAGGAATTCAATTGAATGATAAATTTATTCTAGGCATCCACCATGTTCAAAACATAGTAAATATCTAGGAATTACTTATAGAATAGATATAACTCTATTGAACTGTAAATCAAATATCAACACACAAAGTTGAATGAACAGACCTGTTTGCCTCTTTTTACTTTTTGTTACACTGATGGATACCACATGTCTTAGGTGATGGGGCGGGGCGGGGACTAGTAATTACTGCCATTATTGTCTGTGATACAGCAGTGTTCAGATAGGAGCTATTCTGCTTATAATCAGATGAACAAGATACTATGCTTGGCTTTGTTTATGGGAAAAAATGCATTTTATGAAATTGTGGTTAGAGGCCTGTTAGCAAAAAGGATGAATGGTTTCTTGGAATTACTACTTAAATATTTTGAGAGAAATAAATGATAAGTGTCTCACTGTGGGGCTGAATTGGTTTGTTACCTTGCTTCTTTAGCTGAAGTCTGTTGACTCTCTCAGAAGTGTTGCTAGAAGAAGAAATAATCCTATAAAAGGGCGTTAAACAATGCTAAGAAAAAGATGATGATAAAAATGATTTCAGCTCGCCATGAGCCAAACATCATATTAAATACTTTAAGTGCATTATTGCACTGAATTCTCACAACCCTATACCATACTCTCATTTTATTCATGGAAACATTGAAGCCTAGAGAGATCAAGAAATTTTCTCAAGGCCATAAAGAGAGAAATCAGGATTCAAATCAAATAGATCCTAGGGCTTGTTCTCTTCACCACCACATTGCTGCACATTATTATTCAGTTACCAAATAAAGCCTTGCATTAGTGGCACTTCCAAATGAATAACAAAAAAAAAGAAAAGGAAGGAAGAAAGAAAAAGTAACACTGGCCATATGTATGTGTGCATTTTTAATAAAAATTACATTATTCCATTTGTTTTTCTGGAAATTTTTGTTGCATCGAGTTGCTAGAATACCATAATATAAAACTTGGCACATTTTCTCAATAAATGTGTATGATGCTCTAGTAAGTGTTTAAGATGTCTTTGGAACAACATTTAATTTGCAAGATCTTTTTTATTAATGTACTGAATTAAGTAATTATTTCTTTCCCACTTTGGGTATGTTCCATATTTGATTTTCTGCTGCTTTCAAGAAGCCATACAATAGAATTCCTAATCCCATTTTGACTCAACTTCATTCCAAAAACTAAAATAAAAGATGTGAAGTGCTTCTTTTATCTTATTAGAAAAGCCAATAAAACGAAAATCATTTAAAGCAATTTTTTCAAAATATAAAATTGGCAGAGTATTTCGTTGGAAGCTAAGTTGAGATTATATACAAGGACTTCAAAACTTGTTTTGCTAATGCAACGTCACTCAAGAATTCACTGAATCTCACAAGGTAAACTTGCAGAGAATGTTTGTTTGGGGAAATGATGATGACAGGCAAGAATTTTCTAGGTAGAAAATTGAATTATAACTCAGATGCCATGCAATTCACTCTTTTAAAGTATGAAAGTTGGCCAGGCACGGTGGCTCACGTCTGTAATTCCAGCACTTTGGGAGGCTGAGGTGGGCAGATCACCTGAGGTCAGGAGCTTGAGACCAGCCTGGGCAATGTGGTTAAACCCTGTTTCTAGTGAAATTACAAAAATTAGCCAGGTGTGGTCGTACATGCCTGTAATCCTAGCTACTCAGGAGGCTGAGGCAGGAGAATCACTTGAGTCCAGGAGGCAGAGGTTACCGTGAGCCGAGATTGTGCCACTGCACTCCAGCCTGAGCTGGGTGACAGAGCAAGACTCCATCTCAAAAATAAAAAGTTTTTTAAAAGTGTAAAATTCAGTGGGTTTTAGGATATTCTCAGAGCTAAAGAACCGTTATCACTATGGAATTCCCAAATGTTTTTATCATTCTGAAAAAGAAACCCCCTTGTCCATAAGCAGTACTCTCCATCCCCACCACCACCCCTTTCCTAGGTAACCTGTCCATTTTTATCTCTATGGATTTGCCTATTCTGGACATCTGGTATACATGGAATCATGTGATATGTGGCCCTTTGTGCCTTTTCTTTCACTTAAAGTTTTCAAGGTACGTTCATGGTATAGCATGTATGAATACTTCATTTCTTCTTACTGCTAAATTATATTCAGTTGTGTGGATATACCACCATTTGTTTATCCACCCATCAGTTAATGTGTGTTTGGATCAGCTTATTTTGTTTCTGCTAAAATTTTGAAGAATAGGAACAGGAATATCATCCATGCTAGCTTCCAATTGGAAGATGATAATTAACACTCTTTTATTCTCTCTCATATTAAACAAAATCACAACCAATGAAATGAAGATACCTTAGAAAAACCTTGACTTATTTAGGCAATAAATAACAATTTTTTACTCACTAAAATGCTTCAGGAAGTTAATTTTGCTTCTCATTACTTTGCCTAACAAAAATGCCTAGTGTAAATTCATTGTCTAGAAACTCCCCCAAAATCCACATTAATAAAAGTATAAGAAAAAATGTCCCTTTTCAATTCAGTATAAATATAACCAAGGTAGTGTTATGAAATTAAAAGTATAAATTAGCATTATGTTTCCTCGTTGGCTTTGTTGGATTAATCTCAAATAACCCAAAAGGAAACATAAATTTCAATTCGTAGTGAGTTTTGTGATCTGATACTCTTAAGTGGGTGTTTAGCAAGGGACAACAGAATAAAGAGCACTAGACTGTAATTACTGCAAATCACAAGCTGCTAGAATACTGCTTACTAATTGTATACCAAGGAGCTTGAGTGAAAAAGTGTGGAAGGGCCATGAAAGTCTTGCCTCCCCTGTTACTTGCTTCTATAAACCAGGATGCAAGTTGAGTGACCTATGCATTTATCCAAACTCTGTTAGACAGCCCTGCATGTTTGGGAACTTACAACATTGAGGACGTCAGGAGAAAGTCATGGGGGCTTGCTGTGTGATGATGCTACTCTGTAATTACTATTAAGATAACAATAACAGCGACACCAAGAGATAACAATAGCAGCTGTTATTCATTAAGTAATTACTCTCTGCTGAGCTCTTGGCATCTACACTTTACCTCTTAACCTCACAACCGTCCTGGAAAACTTTTATTATTTCTATTTCACAGGCAAGAAAAGTATGTCACTGAAGAGTGATTTTTTTCTTGTGTCAGATAGCTAATAAGCAACAGAACTGAAATTCAAACCCAGATCCAAAGTCTCTCTCTTTGAATTAGTCAAGGATGGGTAACTAATGTTTGACATTAAAACTGTAGATACTTCAAACCCATAATATTGATAATATGGGTTATGTGGCTCAAAAGATGCAGCCTCTGCATGCATGCCCTAAGTAAACCTGTTTTGCCAGCTTTGGCTTTGGATCTTGCACCTTCCCAGTTACCCCTTAAAGCTTATCCCTGCAGTTTATCATCATCATGCTGTGATCCTGGGACATTCAGAAGACATGATAGTTTTCATGGGATCAACCTGTGAACCATGTCCTTTTAATACCTTCAGTGCTCCTTTCTAATGTATAGAATATGGAGTCAGTCTAAAATATTTAAATTTTCCCTTGAGGAGTCTCTAGACTTATCCTGCCCTTGCTCCTGGGTTCCCTTGGAGAATAAAAGGAGTTCTTCCCTGAGGGGGAACTAGAAAAAATCCTGGATTCCCCAGGATTTAAGGATTTCCTGGAGTGTTGGAAACTAACATCCTTCTTGTGAGATCCTTCAGATCCACTGACCCAGCTCTCAAGTAGGTGGAGAAAAGAGGCTCAACAGCGTTATCTCTGTCCAGAGCCACATGATAAAATGCTTTCCTATATATTTTAATGCTTAGCAGTCCCATCGGTAACATGAAAAGGATTGGACAAATTCCTCACATGGTTATGTTCTTTGGCCAGCACAGTATTAAGTAAAAACAAAAGCAAAACCCTCTACATTGCTTTTAGGAGCAAAGTGCCTGCTCTAGTTCTCCATAGGCTCCTCCAATGTCTATTATATCACAACCAGCCAAATGCCCTGATTAACATTCCCTGCCTGACCCCTAAAGGTATTTGCTTTTGAAGGTCCTAGAAGTGATAATCTTCCAAATTTCTTCTAGCTCTACTATCCTCTGATTCTCTCATTACTTTCAGTTTACAAAACAGGATTTGTATCCTCTTTCCTTTGGCCCCACACTTGTATCTTCCTTGCTTCCTTCCATTCTGCTTCTCTGACCTTCCCTTCAGCGCTCAAGACATCGAGTGCTTCAACTCACTCTTGGCCATCCAAGTTCTCTGCCATGTGCTCTTCCTCTCTCAGGGATCCAGCCCTCAAAGTACTCCTCTTATATCCCTACTTTACTCTTAATACATTTTCTATCTCTGTGAAGAATCATGAAAGTAAGCTCTTTAAACTGATTCATAATGAAAATAGATGATTCCTGGTATCTTTTATTTTACCATTAGGAAGGAGGGTGGGAGTAGCACTAAGAGGTGCCTAGGAGCTCCAATGAGTTTTTAATTGATCAAGGCCAGGGCAGTGAGGATGAAGGGTTGTAGAGGGGAAAGACCCATTCTGCTGATTTTTTAACACTTATCAAAGATAGAGGAGGAGAAAGCCTCTTCCAAGAGCCTCTTTCGATTTTTATGTTGAAAGAGAAGCTGATTTCTGCTCCACTTACAGGTATCTCACTCCCTTCTCTGGAGCAGGCACCTTCTTTAAGGATGGCTTTGTCCTCAGCCACATGTTATTTGTAAACTCAGAGTGTCTTCCTTGGCCTGGACGCAGAGGATGGAAGATGGCATCCTTACTGCTTCATGTGTTTTACAACAATTTTGTAAGTGGAGAAATTATGGGTAATTAACTCATGTTCACACAAATGCTAAGTGTTAAAACTAGTTCTCAAAGTAAAGTGTGTCTGAACCCCAAAGCCAAACCTTTGCTGTCAGACTTTCAAGGGCTCTCAGAATCCAGTTTTCAGCTACGTGGTCAGAGGAGGGAGAAATCGGCACACACATTCTCACCCACTCTTGGACTGTGGTTTTAGGTGGGAGCTTGAAGCAAGTGCTTGTTAGCCACATTTACTTTTTCTCTTGCCCATCTGATCTTAACTGTACATGATTTAGATGTCTCTTAAGAATCCCTCCGTTCATGTGCTTGATGTGGTTAAAAAAAAAAAAAAAGGAAAGAATGCCATTTGTGTAACTGCTTACCAACTTACCAAATTATGATGAATAAAGTAATTATGTCAAAATTTTTAGGTTTACATTGTCTGGAGCTTATCATTTTATTATTTTGTTAACAGCTATTTTTTCTTTTATGTTTCTGCATCATTTTCTGTCCTCATGGAAAGTCTTAACCTGTGAGAAAGCCATTGGTATCTTTATTTCACTAATAAGGAAACTGAGACTTAGTTTACCAACCCACATGGTCAATGTCAACACACAGGTCTTTTGATTCCAAGCCCTACAAGAAAACTCTGTTCATGTAGATAAATTTTATTACCTATTATGCACATGGCATGATCTCTACAAAGCAAAAACACAAAAAGCCCAGCATGGTTCCATCAGCCTTCCTATTCTGAGTAAGTGTGGTTCCACCATCCATAGCCACCAAGGTCCTTATTCATTCAGGATCCTTCCTCAGTCAGATTTTGAGGCTTTTGTGTGCACTGGCAGCCATGGCATCTCACACTTCCCTGATGCCAGAAGTTACCTACAGACAAGACCCGAACTGCTTCCAATTTTAAGGCACATCTCACATGTGGTAGAGTGAGAGCCTGCACTGACATAATATTGTGGTTTCTTAAGAAACAATTTCTTAACTATTTTGCTTGGAAAACTCCATCCACAGTGGCAGACAGTAAAAGTTTCCAAAAATCTCTTATCAGTGTCTTTGAGATAGACCTGCCTCTGCCACCTGAGCATTAGTATCAGGTCCTGATATTGATCATCATACGTGGTATGTATGTATCAAAATATCACACTGTACCTCCAAAATAGGTACAATTGTCTGTCAACCAAAAGTTATAATGCAAGAAAAAAAAACTGTTGTTTTCAGGCACTTTGAATTGGCCTTTGCCCATGTTATCTATGTAATGCTATGCATTGTCATTTGGAAAGTTTTAGTTTACTGGTTATGAAAATCTTCCAAATATTGACATATTAATTTATGAAATAACAAAAAGTTACACTTGTTAATATGAATTAATAATGCTAGCATCTGATAAAGAATTTATGTGTGTGTGTGTGTGTGTGTGTGTGTGTGTATGAGTATGTGTCTGTGTATGTATTTCTGAGGCCCTTAGCATTGCTCCATTTCTCCTCTGTATAATTTTAAAGAAACATTTCCATTGGGCTGTGTTGCTTGGCCTACACTAAAACAAGAACAAATAAACACACTGAACGGAAAAGTGAAAGGGGCGATTAAAATGAGATTTAGAGAGAGGGTGTAGGGCTGTGTGATATGCAGAATGATTGAATGAATCCAGGCAAACTCTGATTTGGTTTGTAAGTTCTATTTTATCTATTTTAGTAACCTGTATTTAATGCCTGGGCCCAAAGAGCTGAGGTGATACATCATTTGTTTCTGTCTGTGATACACAAAGTAGTTACTCACTAAGTAGTTTGCTTAGAGTAAATACCTTAGGAGTTTAAATAAATAAATGCCTTAGGAGTTTATACAGTACTGTCTTACCCATTTTCATAGTATACAGAATTCCATCAAATGGATGTGAACTAATTTATTTAACTGCCTTCAATTATTTCTAATATTGTCTATCATATTTCAATGAAATTGCTTATGTGAATGTCATTTTGTGTGCTAGTATATCAAGAGAATAACTTTCTCTAAATGTATCTTGGGTTCCTCTAACAAATATCTGAAACAATAGATATTTGTTTCTCACAGTTCTAGAGGCAGGAAAAGTCCTAGATTAAGATAACACCAGATTCAATTCTTAGTAAGGGTCCTCTTCCTAGCTTGCAAATAGTTGCCACCTAGCTGCATGATCATGTAACTTCTTCTTTATCCATGCTGAGAGAGAGAGTTGTGGTATCTCTTCTTTTTTAAGGAAGTTGACCCCATTATGGGGCTCCATCTTCATGACCTCATCGAAACCTGATTTACCTCCCAAAAGTCCCACATCCTGATACTATCACATTGGGGGTTAGAGCTTCAACATACAAACTTTAATATGTTGAAAATTCAGTTCATAACATGACTGGGTAAAACTGTGTAAAATTTTGACAGAGTTGCCATTGCTAAAAGCTCTTCAGGGTCTCCCAGGTGACTAGGTTCTTAAAGTTCACTCTTCTAAGTGAGTTTCTCTCTTTCCCATTGTCTGTGTTGGTCCTACCCATTTCCAATATAAGAAAGAGTAAGACTTGAACCTTGCCAGCAAAGTGTATTATCAAATTTTTTGAAGTTCCCTTGTGCTGATAGGTTAAAATGATAGTTCAGTATAGTTTTAATTTACATTTCTTTTGTTAATATGTGAGATTGATGAATATTTCGTATGTTTAGTAACTATTAGCACTTTATTTTTTTGAGAAGTAACTAATCACAGTCTATCCACTTTTCTGTTGGGTTGATGATCTTTTTCTTATTGTTTCATCTATGTGAAAATTGTCATTTTTCTTTGATGTAAGCTGTAAATACTTTTGCCAGTTTGTCTTGTGTCTTGGTTTTTGTTAAGTGTGTTTTTATTTTTCATTTTAACTTTTTAAAAATTTGTATTGTGTTCCATCTCTAAGATGAGATTATAAAATACTTCACTGCCCATCTTTACTGTGAGAACATTTTTGAGTTTATTTTTTCACTTTTAAGTCTTTGATACATATGGCACTATTGTGCTACGTGATATGAGATAAGGATTCAATATCTTTATTTTATTTTATTGTTTTTTTCCTTCTTTTAATAGTTGTTACTCAGGTGTTCTGTATCTTTATTTCCTCAGAAAAAAATTGGTTAATCTATCAAATAATGGAAAATATCTTTAAAAAGTCATAACAGGGCTAAAATGATATGATTCTGTATGATTATTTATTTTTGTCACTGTAAGCATAATCTGGATAATTCAGATTTAGAATGTGTGTGTGTGTGCAATTAAATCTATTTTAGGACAGTTCTTAGTTTATCAGTTAATTATGTAACTCTTCTATTTAATTTACACAATCTGTAAATTGTATTTGTATAGTGAAGATGAGTTACCTTGAGCAGCCAAAAGTAGTGCCAACACCAACATTTTCTGAGGCTGTGTATGAAGTTTTACTGAATTCTTAAGCCAATATTGCTCTCTGCTCTGTTTCCACTGACATTGATTGTCTGGATCACATATTTGAGTAGAAAATCATCTTTGTCACTATGTTATTTCTGTTGTATATGTCTTATCTACGTTTCTTATCTAACTTCTTAGTAGAGAGATCATGACTTATACTTCTATTTAATCTGTTCAACAAACGTATTAAGTGTCTGCCATGTTCCAAACACTATCCTGAGGACAAGAGAGACAAAGGGAGTCGTAGGCCCTGCCTTCGAGGAGCACATGGCTAGTGGAGGCAGACAGTTGACAGTGACAATACATGTGACCATATTTACAGGGTTCCAAGAAGTTCAGAGGAAAGCCATCTGATTTGGACTCGGAAGAACATTATGGGGATTTAAGGAGATAAAAAGTGAAAGTGTACTTAAAGTACTAGGCAAATGATGGATATAAAGTAACTTTAGGAAAGTCCTGAGTAACATTTTACTTCTGTTTATATTATAAGCATCATGTCTCAAATGGTAGAGTGATGTTTCATTTATTTGGCTTTTTCTAGGAAAGAGAAATGAAATATTCTTCCTAAGAAGTGAAAAGAACCCATAAGAGCTCCAGTTTACAAAATGTTAGCCTTTTTATTGGTTGCTTTTTAAAATGTTCTAAATGCATGTTACATTGCTTTCTAAATCTAACTATGCTCAGCAGAGTTTCCTTTTTATTTGAGGTTTCAGCAATAGCATTCAGAACATCTTCTTTTTTACAACACAGCACCTTCGAGGGCTCTTCAGGATCTCCCAGATGACTAGGTTCTTAAAGTTCACTCTTCCAAGCGAGTTTCTCTCTTTCCCATTGTCTAAGTCTAGACTGAGATCCAAGTTTACTTCCAGCATTTCTTTATCTTTATTCTTCTTCGTTTGCAGCTTCTGAATGTGGATGCTTTGGGAAACCAGATGAAGAAACTGGTCTAAGTTACAGTAAACCTAAAAGGAGAATTTACAGGGTCTTTGTGGCAGCATGCAGTTCCCTCTTGTAAATAAATATATATAAGTTTTAGTGCCAAAACATATGCAGTCAATTTTTACTGTCATTATATCTGTTAAAATTATTGTTTATTTCTCTCAGCAATTTTCAATACAGTTGAGGTTTCTGGATACATTATCTTAAGTATATATGGCATATGGTCATACATTTAAAAATACAGAAAGTTTCAGACAGCGTTTAATGTCATTCTTCAAATTTTTTATTAAAATGGCATCATATTTATCAACAATATTTAGCCACCTAACTGGTTTGAATGTTGTACAATAATGCAAAATGTCTGTGATTGCAAGAAAAGTGAGTTTTTTAAAGTTTTGATCTTTTGGTATGTTTTTTTCTCACTGTATCTGAGTTGCCCAAAAATACAAGCTTGGTAAAACTTATTATCTTAAGAAATATTTCATGTCAAAAGAGAGCACATGTTAAAGTAAAAACAATTCTTTAGAGTGAGAAAAACATTATAGTTGTGTAAATAATTAAAGAGTTTTGACTATTAAAAATGTAACCTTAAGTCGTTAAGTATTCATTACTCATTCAAAGTTCTTGCAGTTGGGAATTTACTGACAGGCTATTTATAGTTAATTTTGAGGTTTAAAGTAAATGAACTTGCCAGGTATAACCCTCTGGAGTCCTTGTTAGAAAACAAAAACCGTGAAGCCACTCGCATAGCTCTACAAACCTGTGGTGCTTTGAAGCGTTAATGGTGGAACAGAACAAGTAAGAGCAGAGAAAGGGGCAGTGACTAAGGGACCTTAGGTCATGGGTCTAATTCTCCTGGGACATAGCTGGCCTTCACACAGGAAAAACAAAACAGAAAATCTCCACCAAATACATGCATTTCTCAATCTCAAGAAACATCCGTAACTCATCCAAAATGGTTATGGGTCCAACGGGGACTGGGTGAGAGAGCATCAACCCAGAAAATTTAAAGAGCATCTGGCGGTTGGGGAAGCCCAAGCGGCAGCCTCACTAACAGAGTAAAACACATTTGTGACAGACACACATCGAAACATTTCAGTCCCTGTAGAAAGTTTCAGAGGTGGCAGTCTTTGTAGTAGCTGAGAATTTGTGTTCAACTAAAAATTGGAAGATTATGTATGCTTGTACTCAGAACGTATTAGGCAAATGATAGCCTATCTGTGTTCATTATATTAAGTTTTAAAATGATTGATACTGTGGTAAAATTTACATACCTGAAGTGCATTACAATTCAGTGACATTGCATGCAGTTTAAAAATAGCTTAATTATATTTAGTTTTTCTAGTTGAAAACAAGTTTTTTGTAATCTCGGTGCAACAGGAAAGTGAAAAATGAAACAACACATAGTAAGTTGACAGGAATCTGATTGGGTAACTGATTTTTCTTCTATTTTGAGTTATTTAGTTATTTAAGAGTTACTTAAAGAGTACAAGAATAAATGTGTAACTTGAATTTCCATATGTAGCTGGAGTGGCTTACAAAAGCATGAAAATGGCCAGGTGCGGTGGCTCACGCCTGTTATTCCAGCACTTTGAGTGTGTGAGGCAGGCAAATCACTTGAGACCAGGAGTTCAAGCCAATCTGGCTAATGTGGTAAAGCCCTGTCTCTACTAAAAATATAAAAATTAGCCGTGTATGGTGGTGGGTGCCGTAGTCCCAGCTACTCAGCAGGCTGAGGCAGGAGAATCGCCTGAACCCAGGAGGCAGAGGTTGCAGTGAGCCAATATCCTGTCTCAAAAAAATAGAAAAGAAAAGAAAAAGAAAACACGCTGTTTCCACAGAATTCATTTGTTACAATCAAACATAGTGGCTTATGTTTATTAATATCATTTCCTCATCATCATCGTATGTTCAGGTCACTCTTCCTCAATTCTTTACCTGCATCTGAATCTCTGTTCTTTGGTTCCTGCTCTTCTCTTTGCCTCATCTCCCTCCCTGAATTGTGTGTTTCATGAAAGGAAAGTTTATTTTCTATTTAGGGTTGTGGACAGAGGACTAGTAAAATTTCTTGTCACCTACAATTGAATCCAGTTGGTGTTTCCAGTTATTTGTAAATCTACAAAAGATTTATAGTAGAAGAGGCAAAGGCTGTGAAGTGTCAACATTAAGGTTGCTGCTGCTGCTGTCAACATCTGTTCTCCAACCGCATACAGAACTCTAATATGGGGCAGCTCATGACTCCTGGAATCTGTTACCAAGAAAAAAAATCCTAATAGTGCAATATTTTTTATTAAGCCACAACAATAGTGAAACTGTATGTGTTCTTTTGCAGTTTTTTTTCCATTCCTCGCAGGAAATATGCTAAAGTATAAATTTTGTTTAGAATACCATATATAAATTCTATATAGATATCCTTTAAGAATTGTAAAAATAATGAAAATTATATTTATCCTTTATCTCTTTTTTTCTTAATATTTCCTTAAGAATTGTTATGTATCAGACAACAATTCAAAATATTCAGAATTGTTGTCTGATATATAACAATTCTTAAGGAAGTATTAAGGAAAAAATAAGAGATAAAGGATAAATATAATTTTCATTATTCAAATTATTCAAAATATTCAGAATTATTAGCCTCTTAATCATTCTGTTTATTAGCCTAAAGTAATAATAGAGAGCAAATTGGCTTTGCTTCTTAGCATAGGTTTTTGGAAACTTGAACTCAAATTAAAAATCAGTAAATTCAAAAGGAGTTATAGTTTTAGAGTATTTGGCATAATATATTTGAAAAGAATATTCCCTTCACCTTTGTTTGCATTAGACTTGTGTTAATTATGTGATTCTTCTCCATAGCCTCAATAATAAAGAGATCTCAAGTTGCAATATATAGTCCTATTTTTCATAATTATAGTTTAAAAATCAATTTGTAAACCCTATGGTTTATGAAATATTTGCGAGCAAAACTCCCAGTATCACTGGAATAATTCAAATGAAAGAGGATCTTATATTGAGCAATTTGCCAGTTTAAGAGCTGCCCTTTACAATTTCTCTGCAATTGACCCTTTAGTCCTATTTTGAGTTAGCAGATGAAAATAAGGTTTCCCTTCAAGTAGTGGTTGCTAAGGGCAACTGGTACTGATGCCAAAGATGAATACTCTACCTCCTTAGTATAATGCCTACTTTGTGAGCTAAATAAAGAGCTAAATTGTAGAGAAAGAGGTTGTATAAATGTGAAATATCAAGAAAGGAATAGAAACAAATATTAGTAATGGGAAAATAAGAAAAATAATTACTATAATCACTTTATTGGCAACTGCCTGACATTTTAGACAGATGTCCTTATCTCCTGGGCACTCTGCATTTCCACCTTTCATAGCTAGAAAATTAATACTGTTCACTGGGGCAAGACTTTCTTTTGTAATATGAATTCATGTCATTAGTTCTTAGTGGATTTTGAAAAAGTGGAAGTGAGGCTGTGATAGAAATATTTGTCAACTTTTTAAGCTTGGATTTTTCAAGCATAAATATTTTGTATCATTAGAATTGCTTTATGCTATTTGGAAAACTTATGGGGGTAGGGTCAGTTATATCTAACTCCACGTCAGTAAAGATTGTTTTATGAACATGTTGACTTAATGAGAGAGACTTCATACAGGATGTGTTATAACAGTGTTCATAATTTCTTTGACCAAATTGTACTTAATGTATTCATTTCTTATGATTTTAGAATGTTTGTAAAAAACTTCATTTTATCCTAGACAATGCTGTTTCTAAAGGGTGAGCTCATTGCTCCTTTATGAGAATCTGTTCAATGCCAGGTGTTTTGCCTGTCCACAAGGAGCTCAGACTGGGAAGATGGACATTAAATCAAGTAATTATAGAAAAGTATACTGTGAGCTACAATCAAGGCATAAATGTGATGTTATGGGAACACAGAATAAGAAGCATATTCACTGAGGAAGTCACATTTAGCTTGCAGGATGGTTTGGAGTTTGCAGGTTGTGCGAGAAACATCTGCCTGCAACAGCATTTCTTCCTTGATTATCAAGGTTCATGCAACTGATCTGTTTCATTGCACGTCTTTGAATGTCTCTTTCCTTCCTCTACGCTTCTAGAATTAATTTGTTGGTTAAGGAAGATAACTCAGCGAGGAGAATATTTTTCTTCCTATAGTGGGTTTCTTTATATGAGACTCTGCAAATAAATTCCATGTAAGTGTGAACATTTTGAAATTTTCTAAGATGAGGAAGAGCAAAATGAGACTCTGTAGGCACAGCTAGGAATGGCTTCTGCAGGAAAGTGTCAACTTTATGTTTCAGATTTCCCAGGGCAGTCCGGACTCCAAGTGGGTCCTTTTACCCTGGTAGAAGCTTGCTTGTCAGACCTTATATCCTGATGCTCTTGATTCTAGAAATATGATCAATGTTGCAAAGACACAAAGGAAAGAAGGAGGGCTGGTGAGACCCTGCTGTGATATGGTACAGGGCTTATGAGACTGGAAAAGTATGTAAAGACATACTGTAGAAGGTTTTGTATGCAACACTAAGAAATTTGGACTTTGTCCTCCAGGCAAAGGAGGACACCACACTTTTCAAAAAGGAACAAAGAGGTGGAATTACTTTTATAATTTATTTTCTGTAGATAAATTGGCTGGAAAGGTATTATTTTTAAAAATAATATTTCTAATAGAGAATGAATTGGGTTTAAGTTTTCATGAGAGAGGCTAACTTTGAAGTATATATTTATGTGTTCCTAACTTATAGATAATAATTAAAGCCATAGGAAATGGGTAGGAGAACCCAAAGGAAGCATGTGGAATAAGAAGACAAGCAGGAAGAAGAAAGGAATCATTAAAAGCTTGTATGAATTCGAAAAGGAGGAGAAATGTGCACACAAGACTTGGAAGGAGTGTTTAGAGAGTTAGAAGAGAATCAGGAGGATGTATTTGGGAGCAAAATGTGGAGAGATTTTCAGATAGAAGAGTTGATAAGGAGTGCAAAATCCTGCTAGGGTTATAGGATGAGACTTGAAAAAGTGGATTTGGCAATTAGGCCATTTGAACCTGAATGCTGATAGGTTTACTTCATAAGGTCTCCTTTGTTAGAAAACAAAACAAAACAAAGCTGTTGGTACTGGGATAAAGTATTCTTTAGCAGGGGAAGGGAGTAAAAGTTTTTCTCTGGAGGGAAAAAAGGGAAAGATTGCAGGAAAATGAAATAAATCTTAGGGCCCAGTAAAGGATGCCCTAATCATAGCATTGTAGGACTGGCCGTTACTGGTTGTTTAAATTGTAACACCATAGGTCAAAACTGCACCTAAACTATTCCAGAGAGGTGAATATTTTAATTGCTTATACAGAATCCTAATTATGAGCTAATAAGAAGAGGCATTAAAACTAGCACCCCACTGATTTAATTTGAAGAGAGACATTTATATTAGCTGTTTCTAAGACTCATCTTTCAATTCTTCCCAAAACCAGTTATTTCACAGTTGGTTCACAGTTTTGAAAGTAGAACTGCTGGAGTAAAGAAAGAAATTTACAGCTTCAGATGTTTAGTTTCTGAAGGTGTCAGAATCCCATGTTTCTCTCTTATTTATGTTTCACCGAATTTTGTAGAACACTGATTAACTCAAATTTTTAGGTTTGATTTCTTCCTATGGACCATTACACATGAATGCCAGCTGCCTTCTGCCAAGCAAAACTAGGATAGTCCCATTCCAGCCCACTCTGTTTTAAGCTACAGGGTCACTGAGGATATAATGAGAAATTACACATTTTTGATCATGTAAAATACGGATTTTTTTTCCTAGTAATTACTCTCATCCATATTTCACAATCTATCATTTCTATGAGGAATAGTAGCACATGAAATACGCAACATTTGTGTCCCTTAGAAGAGGCCCTCAGAGATGCCTTACATAGGGTTGTGCCCCACTGTGGCTGGGCAGGAAGACTTGGTCTGCAGATAAACTAGCTGGATAACGGATGGTTTCTGTTATTTTGGTCAGAAGGCTTGATATGTAACAGTTGCATCCTTACTTTGTGTCTGGCCTTTCTTCTCATGGATTGAGAGATGCAGAGGGGTTGTGTGGCAGAGTTAAGAGAAAAAGCATTGGCCTAGGTAGGAATCCTGGGCTCTAGTGTTGACTTGGGCCCATGTTAACTGTATAGCGCTGATGGTGGGCAAGTCAGTGAAGCTCACTGAGGCTGAATTTCCTCACGTATAAGGCAAAGGTAGTTATACCACCCTGAATACTTAGTAGAATGGCAATGAGGACCCAAGGCGAGAATACCTGGACAGACTACCTCAAGAAGTGTGTTATTGTCATGATATTGGAACTATACCTTTTAAAAAATAATTTCAACTTTTATTTTCCATAAGCATGTTACATAATACTGAAGTATATTGCATAATACTGAAGCTTGGGATACAAATAATTCCATCGCTCAGGAATTATTACATAATACTGAAGTATAGTATATTGCATAATACTGAAGTATATTGCATAAGCATATTGCGTAATACTGAAGTTTGGGATACAAATAATTCCATCACTCAGATTCTGAGCATAGTACCCAACATAAGTATATTGCAAAATTCTGAAGTTTGGGATACAAATAATTCTGTCACGCAGGTACTGAGTATAGTACCCAACAGTTTTAAAACCGTTTCCTCCCTCTATTAGTTCCAGTGTCTGTTGTTGCCATCTTTATGTCTATCAGTACCCAATGTTTAGCTCCTACTTATAAATCTCACTTGAGAATATGTGGTATTGGTTTTCGATTTCTGAGTTAATTCACTTAGGATAATGGCCACCAGCTGCATCTATATTGCTGCAAAGGATATGATTTCATTCATTTTTATGGCTGTGTAGTATTCCATGATATATATGTACCACATTTTCTTCATCCAATTCACAAATGATGGGCACCTAGGTCGATTCTATGTCTTTGCTTATGTCAGTAGATCTGCATTGTACATATACTTTTCTATATTCTAGGAAAACTGCTGTTAAGATATTTGTTCACATAATTGATCATTGTTGTAAAATATAGCATCATGTGTCTATATTTCATGACTTCAATGCTGTTTCAAAAGGACCTTAATTTTTACCTAAGCTCAATAATATTTTTATTTGGTTTTTCCTGATGATTTTTAAGCTTACTGAAAAGTACAGAAAACAATAGATATTCTCATACTTTCCTCTTTTATAAAATGTTGCTACCATATTGTCACATTTCTTTCAGATTTTCTTACAACAAAACAAAGTTTACAGATGTTGCTGCAACCCCACCTCTCCATCCCATTCCCCTCTTTTCCTCTCTGAATGTTACTATCTTTAAATGTTCACACGATGACAAAAATCATCTAGGAACACTTCTCAGAATATATACATGCCATTAAACTATGCATGACTGTGCTTATATATTAGATATATTATAAATATGTATGATTTTATATAAATGTATATATGCATATACACACATAAACATATACACACACATACTTGTTTTGGGAAGATTTAAACTTAAATTGTTTCATTCATAAATAAGGTTTTGAAGGACTGAGTGAGGTGGCTCATGCATCCAATCCCAGCTATTCTTGAAGCTAGGTGGGAGGATAGCTTCAGCCCAGAAGTTCAAGGCCAGCCTGAGCAACATAGCAAGTCTCTGTGTCTAGAAAATAAAAAAATAAAGAAAGGGTAACAATTTTTTAAAAAGTGAGCCAACAGTAATGTTTTAAGAGATTCAGCCATATTGATGCGTACAGTTTTAGTTTATTTTACCTTGAGAAGAAAATGTGGCTATTGAATTGATGGTAAGAAGGTACAAATGATGGTAAGAAGGTACAAATATCTAGTAGACCGATTTGGAAAAAACAAGTAAATTTGAGGGACTGTATTATCCTATGACCCAGCAATTTCACTTCTCTGCATAAGAAACTCTTATACATGTGCACAAAAATTACTTCCAGGTTTTTAATAGTAAAAGCCTCAAAGTAATTTAAGTGGTCCTCATTAGTAACATAGGCAAACAGTGAAATATTATACAGCAGTGAAAATAGCATTTTAACAAAATGAACTATGGTAATCAGAAAAATTATCAATCTATTAACATATAAATCTACAAAAAATACTTGATAAAATATAGATATGAAAAATTTTTTAATATTAGGCACTTTATGAAGCAAGATGTATTCTCTTATACCCCATTCATCATGATAATTTTTATATAATCTATTTCCTTTTTAAATGAATGTATTAGGCTTGCATGAGATAATTACAATAACAATAAGATGTTTTCAAAAAACATGCAGGTTAATAAATGATCTATTTTGCAATTTTTCTCCAACATTTTTGTGTGATGCTGAGTAGCAACTTTTTATATCATTTCTTAGTAGGCCATAATTAAAGAAGTCCATAAATTAGTGTTATCTATAGATTATCTGCTTTAAGAAAATCTTGCATTTTAAAACATAGACTTAAAAATATATAGCAAGCGGGGAATTTTCTAAAATAGAGGTATATTTGGATTTATAATTGGAAACATCTTTACATAGAAACACTCCCAGTATCTTAAATATGGCTTACTATATGAAATTTATTTTTTCAAAGCTTCAATAATACAGGTATTGCATAAAGAAGAAAAGTATATTCATGGTAGTAATTTTAGCACTAAATAGTGATTGACACTTCAATGCCACATATTAGTAGCTCTACTAATAAAACTCTATCAAAGATGGAGATAATCAATCAGTTTACTGCTCACCCTTCCAAAGTCTGATATTTATTTGAGGTCAATCATGGTATAATTCTTTAATTTCATATCTTGTCATGTTCATCACTGTGAAGTTGAGGTAAAATTCTTTTAACTCATTCTGTAAAACTGTTAAATTATAAATAAATGTTCATTAAAGTCAAGTAAAGTTTAGTTTTGTGATTTCATTCTCCTTAAGAATCATCGAGTGATCTTTTTCCTGTGAAATAGTGCTTCAATAAGGATTGATTTTGCAGCTCAGATAGGATGATTGTTTTTGCTGGTCGTTCAACCTGTTCATTTATCTTAAATCTCATGAATCGATTTACTTCTGGGTACCATTTGAACTGTAGAAGGAGCAAGTGGGATGCAAGGGAAGAGGAAAGAGCTATACAGAAGTTATAGGACACAATAACTCATGGTGGGTCATAACTTTATTTCAGCACCTTTTTTTCTGAAATTTGGTATACAGCTTCTAGATTTATTCCTAGAAGAGCATCTTAAACTATATGCAGTGAAAGCATCTGATGGTGGTAAAACAACCTAATCCAGGATGAATTTCCAAATGAGAAAACTTAGAAGAAACTAGGATACAATTCCTTAGGCTTCTGTGAAAAATAAGCAAGGCAGGACTGATGAAGAAATATTTGATGATTAAAGTCAAGAAAATTAAAATAAGATAAATTGAAGTTTTAGGATTATGAGTTTAGTTACTGCAGTTTTACATTGATGTTTACATTTTTAACTATTTTACCTGTTATGTTGTTTTATTAAAAGGGTTCCTTTTTTTAGCTTTATTGAAATATAATTGGTAAATGGGTATGTTAATTAGCTTGATTATGGGGATTATTTCACAATGTGTGCATGGATCTAAATATCAAGTTGAATACCTTAAACACATACAATTTTTACCAAAGAAGTTCTTGATAAAACAAAATACCTTTTCAAAGTGTATCAACCAGGGACAGTGGCTCACACTTGTAATCCCAGTACTTTGGGAGGCTGAGGTGGGAGGATTGACTGAGGCCAGGAGTTCAATACAAGCCTGGACAGCAAAGTGAGACCCTGTCTCTACAAAAATAAACAAATAAATAATAAAAATGTGTCCATTGATGTCTGTAATAGATTTTCATTCAAGTAATCAAGTCTATAGTTTCAGAACAAAATTATTCTTTATTTTAAAACCCAAATATGTAAAGCACCAGTAAAAATTAATGTATTTACAACATTTTTTAAATGTTGCAATTATTGGGGGATTTTCTGGGCATGATATGAACATTTTGAAAGGTGTTTAAATAGGGAAAAGAGAATAAATGTTCCATGACAATTTGGAGATAGATTTATGTTTCCTTCCTTCCTTCCTTCCTTCCTTCCTTCCTTCCTTCCTTCTTTTATTCTTTTTTTTTTTTTTTTAAGAGAGGCAAGTATCTCTCTGTTGCCCAGGCAGTAGTGATGGAGTGCAGTGGCATGATGATAACTCAGTGCAACCTGGGCTCAGGTGATCGTCCTGCCTCAGCCTCCTGAGTAGCTAGGATTGCAGGCATGCACTTCCATGCCTGGCTATTTTTTTAACTTTTACTGTTGCTATGCCACCCAGGCTGGTCTCAGACTTGTGGCCTTAAGCTACCATCTTGCCTTGGCCTCCAACAGTGCTGGGATTACAGGTGTAAGTCACCATGCGCAGTCAACTTATGTTTTCTTAAGGATTTATTATACTTTAAAAGGCAGAATAGAATTAACAGTAACATAGTCTCATAATTAGAGAGTATATTGATTTCTTGTTGGAAGTGCCAGAAGGTACCCATTCTAATAAAGTTTTGGCTGAATCTTACAGATAAGGATGGCTCTTTGGAAAAACTAAGGGTAGGTTGGTACATGAATGGTTAAAAATCTGAATCAACTATTAGAACTGAAATCAGTGGGACCTTCTAAATTTTAGATTCAGATGCTCTTTAAGGGATAGCTTTATTTTTCTCTAGTCTTCTTTGTGGTACGAAATACCATTGATCAAATGACTTCTCAGGTTCAAATTAACAATGACTAAAGATGAGATCAGTGGTTAAATGCTGACAAACTTTCATTTAGAGATTCACAAATTGCTCCAATGCCCAAAAAGGAATTGAAATAATTTTTTTTTATTTGTGTCAGCTGAGTAAGACCTTTCTTGGCTCTTCTCTTGACCCCTAAAATGAATAAGTCTAATGTTTTTTCTTACCATTAGAATTACATTATCCAACTTGGCTGCTTATATCAAGTTAATTAGAAGATTGCCAACTTCCCCACTTTATTAGAAGCTATATAAATATCACAATTAAAGGAAAAATGATGGCTCTACAAATCTCAAGAATTTATAATTTGATGATCTGAAGGCTTATTTAATATGAGAATATCTTAACAACATAAATTTTTGTTCTTAGCCACTTAGTTTGGTTCATGTTGGCATGAAATGGCTAATTTGAACTTTTATTAATTTGAAAATGTAGCGTAATACAGATCAGACATAAGTAGTCTTATTTTGAAGTACTGTTCATTACTTACACTGTTAAGTTAAACTTCTGTGAGCAAAATAGTTAACATTTATTGAATCTATGTTTCAGGCATTATGCTTTCTGTGCAACCCACCTTACTTTTCATGCATAATTAATTGTTCCTTATTGTCTCTTCCTCATCTGTAAAATAAGGATAAGAACTAGACTCTATTTGAGGATTAAATGAAATTTATAGAAAGCACTTAAAACATTATAGAGTAAGCACTCAATAAATGTAAAATATTAAAATCAGCTGCTTTGACCATCAAAACAGTCATATGTTTTGTCATGTTATTATTATGTTTAGGTATTATTGTAATCCCAACTCTTAAATGGTCAGGAAGCTCGCATAGCTAATAACTAACAAAGCTGGGATGCAAATTCAGTTGTTTGGTTTTAGGATCCAGTCCCTTATCTGCATTCAAAGATATCTATATATATCTATATATCTATATGTAGATACCTTAGTTTAATGTATTCTGAATTCTTCAAACAAATTCTGCTATGAATAATTCCATCTCTACCATCACTGTTCTGGCTCAGGCCCATTCATCTTTCTCCCATTCCTTTTTTTTAAAAAAAACTAAGATTTATCAGGTTTTTTTTGGAGTGTCTACTCTTAAAACACAATATCCAGTTATGTGGTTCTAAACCACAGTGCAATTTGCTTATTGTGTCACAAGTAACTTTCCTCAAACCAGTAAAATAGTACAATAAAAACCTAAAGCTTAGAAATGACTTTTTAAATCTAAATTCTAGAAGATATGAGACTATCTCTAAAATAGCAACTCATTCATTCCTCCATGATCCTCTATGCTTTCTTGAGAGGGAAAACAATGGTGGAGCTGCAACCAGTCCTCCAGTAACCTGACACAAAGCAGTGGCCAAGCACCTGCACATTCCCAGCACAGGCTCTTCCATTCCATCCATCATGGAGGTCAGGTGAAAGGCCCAGAATGGCTGAGCAAACCCCTCCCTCAGCTAAACCTCTGTGGAGGTTTTCTTTCTACCTTAATTGACCAGATAAAAAAAGAAGTATTAATATTACCTAGGATCATCAGATACCCTGTAATTTTAAGATCAAATCACATAGTTTCACTCTTCTATCATGTGACTACATTGCTATTTACTAAGTTCATTGTAGAGATGCCACAGCAACAACAACTGCCACAGAATTTCCAGGTGGGACTTTAATACCAGAGATTTGAGGCAAGAGTTCTAGTAGCTTGAGTTACTAAAATGATGCTCTGAGAGATTAATAAATTGTACTTGGGTGTACTTTGTAAAGAACCTATTTGTTAAATACCAGCTCAAGGTAAAAGGATGTTTAATTAAAGCTTTATATTCATGAAAATTTAACAAAACAACCAAATTGTTTTACTGTAGTTGTGGAACAGTTAACTGAAACTCACATAATGTTTAAGGCTTTTTACCCCAACTCCAGACCCTGTGAAACAACGCCACTTGGTTTAACTTCAAAACTACTATGTTAAACAATTTTTTTAACTTCTGAAGAGCAAGAAGCAAATTTTCTGATAACATTTTACAAATAAAATACTGTGAAAGAATGAATAACAAATTTGTTAATTTTGTAAATGGACAGTATTATAAATTCTATAGCTAAGAATTATCTTGCACTCCATGCATGTGAAGAAAAGAAATAGAGTGTCGTGGGGCTAGTTCCTTTTTTTGAATTTTGTTTTGTTTTTGTTTAGAGTTGGGGGTCTCATTCTGTTTCCCAGGCTGGAGTAGAGTGACACTATCATGACTCACTGCCTCAAACTCCTGAGCTCAAGTAATTCTCCTACCTCTACCATGCCTGGCTAATTTATTTTTGTTTTTATTTTTGTGAGACAAAGTCTCATTCTGTCACTGAGACTAGAGTGCAGTGGTGCGATCTTGGCTCACTGCAACCTCCACCTCTGGGGCTCAAGTAATCCTTCCAAGTAGCCTGGACTACAGGTGTGCACCATGAAGCCTGGCTAATTTTTGTATTTTTTATAGCGACAGGCTTTCACCATGTTGCCCAGGCTGGTCTTGAGCTCCTGGGATCAAGTGATCTGCCGGCCTCGGCCTCCAATTTGTTTTAAAAAATTCGTGGGCTGCTTTTTGATGTTTTTAAATAAACTTCATGTTACATCATCATACATAATTATTAGAGAGAATGCTCAACTAAATTGTTACATTCTTTCCACAGCACAATAGAATTACAGAATAATTCAAATCAAATATAAATTATTTTCTTAGCCCATCTTCTTAATTTGTAATACTATCCCAGAATACCCTTTCAGAATAAATTAACATTTACAAACAAATGATTTTTCAGTAAGGATACATTATGAGTGTGAGGTTGAGCAAAGATAAAATACTAAAATTTGTGTAGCAATGTGCAGTGCTGCTTAGATAAAGGTAGGAACCGAATACAATCACCAACTGATGTGATTCAAGGGAAGTAAATGTGGACATTCCTGAGTTATTGGCCAAGATTAAGGAAATACAGTTTTTTTTTTCTTAAGGGGTATGAAAAGATTAAGGAAACAGGTAATTTTTTGCAAATGATAAAATACCAAATTAGTGGAATGTTAGAATAAATAGCTATGATCAAAGTAGAGAAAGATGTGTTTTAAAGGAAGAAAAACTCCTTTTTTTGTTCCACTCTTGGTGGAAATGCTTTAAGACTTAGCCCTCAGGACTGTGCAGCATCGGGTAAGTTGTGATGTTCTCCTATGTCCACAGCATATGAACGTGTTCACACAGAATATTCAGATACAAATATAGGTTCTAATTGCCAAGTAGTGTATATTTCCCTAGACTTCATTGCAATTGATTTTTTTTAAATGGCAACTTTACAGTATGATCTCACTTCATAAAGGTACATTTTTGGCAGATCCAGGTAAAAAGAAATCATTCAAATTTATTATCATTCTGCTTGTTCTGCCTTTTTACTTACATAGAATCAGTCTTGATTACTTTTAAAAGGAGTTTACTAATCTTTCTCTTCCTGTCCATCCTGCCATCACTGACCTGCCTCAATCCTTGTTCAACTCTCTCTTGTTTAAGTCTCCTATTTGTATTGTTCCACTGCTTTCTGTCCTCTGCACAGCTGCAAGAGCGGTCTATTTAGGATGCAGATCTGTTTCTGTCACCCTCATGCTAGATCCCCACAGCGGCTCCTCACGACCAGCCTACAGCACACATGCTTTTTCTAGAGCAGATTATGCTCCTTGTGGGCAAAGTGGTAGTTTTTTGTCATCTCTCTGCCCTTGAGACTCTCAGCTCCACCCTAGCAACTTTGAACTTCTTGCAGTGTCCTGCCCTTCCCAGCATCTTATCTTGCCCATGCTGTTCCTTAACATTCATCCTCTTTCCTTGTCCTCTAACTTCTTTTAGATTCAGCTCCCATGTCACCTCCTCCAGACATTGGTTGAATGACCTTTGTCATTGAGCCCACATCCTGAGTAGATCTGAATTACTGCACTTCCATGTTGTTGTTGTTGTGTGTGTGTGTGTGTGTGTGTGTGTGTGTGTGTCTGTGTGTCTGTGTGTAGTTAAGTGTCTGCCTCCTCCAGTAAAGTGTTAATTTCTGAGGGACTGGAACAATGTCATACCAATTCAACAAAACTAGAAAGGCTGAAAATAGTCAGTTAAACCATTTCTTAAAAAATATTTTATTTGGCCAGAACCAAGGTACACAGATGTAAATTCCTGTAAAGCATTTGCACAGAACCCAATTCAGTTTATAAAGTAGCAAGATTAGGTGGTTTAGATGTATGTCAGTAATTTTTAGTATTCCTTCATTTGGTCTGATTTTTAAAAAACATTTTCCATTTATCCAATTCTATTTGTGATGTGTGCTTCAATTTTCAGCTAGATTGCAAGAATGACATGGCCCTGCAAAGGAAGTAATTACCTAGGATGAGGACATTTGATATATTTGCTGTTCCTGTGAAACTTGTAAAACTACTTGTTCTAAGACATTTTCTCTTAAAATGAGATTTTTAGAAAGGGAAAATTCATTAAATAGTTTACTTGTGGCTGCTTTTAAATACTAATATTTTAGCGGTGAGCCGAAATCGCGCCATTGCACTCCAGCCTGGGTAACAAGAGCAAAACTCCGTCTCAAAAAAATAAAATAAAAAATAAAATAAATAAATAAATAAATAAATAAATACTAATATTTTGTGCTACACTTTGTGTGCCTTAAAAATTTGGCAAAACCATACTTTTTAATGAAAGTAAAAATCCTGGCTTAGTTCTTTGTCAATACTGATAACTGCACCCAACATAGTTGTTAATTTTGTTTTGAAATCAACAGTTTCTATTCTAGGGATGAACTTCCTGTTTTCAGATATGCATTTATTATAAAAATCTGGCTTTGGGGAAGGTCATTTCCTGTTTTCTTCTCTTTTATGTATGCAATTTAAATCCTCAGAGAAATATTTCTCCCTACGTTTATGGAGTAACAGTAGAACAATGTTAAATTCATTTAAAAAAAATGTTTTCTAAAACCCCCAAAAGTAAGCTGAAATATTTGCAAGTTTATTATTTAAATCTTTAAATAATACATTCACAATATGCATGTTTTTTTGTCTTTATAAATTATCCTATTTTAGAATTATTTATAAGTTATTTTAGGCAACTGCAGTAATGTCTTTCTTTGCTTAGCAAGATATATTAAATATTTTACAAAAAATAAAATCACATGTAGAATGACATGTCAATAGAAATTCTGTAATTTGTATTTGTAAAATATAGTTTTCTCTTTGCTTAGAATTGCCTTTTAAAACATAGAATGTTACTATCTGATCTTTATATATCTTAATCCTATTGCAGATCTCTTGATTTGATGATACTGCAAAGAACATGCTGTCTTTCAAGTTTACTGCATTTAAAAGATGATTATAATGCTATTGCATTAAATGTACAAGTTGTTTACAGAGAAAATGTTACCCTTGCAAATTTTATTATGCCCCCCTCAGTTCAGAAGTGTAGAGGCATACCACTGACCGTTAGGCCACCTTTCAAGTTATTTCTAATGTGCTCTTTCTTGGTATCATTGCTCCAAATAAACTGAACTAGTCAGTGTTTCTCCAGTAATTTGTGTTCTCTGCCTCTCTGCCTTTGCTCAATCTATTTTTCCACCTGATGTGCTTTCCTTGGTGTTTGGGTCCAAATCACAAACATATCATTCCCCGTAACCACATAGGGAGATGTTGACGTTCTTGATACTTCCACCATGGGACAGAACTACGTATTCGCTTCACTTATTTAGTTATTCACTAAATAACTTCTTATTCACTTTGGTCTATGTAGTCAAGTTGTGAGAACTGATACCTGGAATCATTAGAATTCACTGTGTGTCTGTCAGTTACCAATAGGCTAAACAGCAGAAGGTAAAGCTAGAATATGTCTTGATATTGAATACATGTATTTTTTTCAGTGTTTGACATGTATGAATAATACAGATATACTTTGCCAAGACATAGATGTTAGAATTGCCTCTATAGAGTAAAAGAAATACAAATTGCTTCTTTGTGGCAGCTTTGTGCTTTCATAAAGTAGGAAAGTTTAAGTAGTTGCAGATTGACATGTTGAAACATTTTGGCGTAACTATTCTTAAAAATGCCTAGAGGTTTTACTGTCCATGTTTTTTGTTTTGTTTTGTTTGTTTTGTTTTGTTTTGTTTTGTTTTGCTGAAACACAGCCAATATGATAAATCAAAATTTGTAAAATGTAATCTCTTCTCCTGTAGGATTTTGTGGTCCCTTTGAAAAATAAGGTAGGAAAGAAAATTTCAAAGCAATTATCAGACCTAATATTTAACACAAAAGAGCTGTCGGATTTTATACCCGTATTACATTAATCTGGGAGGTAATTTGATATACTGTTACAATGTTGTCAGGCTCGAATTCCCTGAAATAAATTATCAAAGTAAGAAGCATAGTATAAGATAGAAAAATTAATTATTTTTGGTACTGCTTCTTACCAAAAAGAAATGAGGGTTTTTTTTCTGTGTGAGCATTTAAACAAAAGAAAAAATAAACTATTAAAATGAAGTATTATGTTTGCATAAGTTGATTTTGCAATAAATATTGCAAAAACCTTTACTGCATGATGAGCTGGTTAATTTATTTGGAATTTTGATTAAATGAGGCAACAAAAGTTAGAAATATTAAGCACTATAAAAATGAAACTTGGTTAAAATGTCACTTAAAGTATAGCTGAGTTTTTTTCTTTTTGTCGTGATTTATTGAGTGGATCAAAACAGAAGCATCTTATCTACCACTGTAAATGTAGCCATTATTATTTTGTATTTTATTAAAGCAGAAACATTAACATGCTTTGAGTACAAATTCTGAAATGGATAGGATATTTTCTATGTAAGCTGAAAGATTCTGATAAATTTAATATTTTATAAAATCTCTTGTTATAATTAAAATTTGAAAGACCCCTTTCTTTGCTAATGGCCCTGTGGTGGGTACTAAAGTATTTATTATGTGAATAATATATTCATGTATATGCATAATTTTATAATTGGAGAATCTGAGTCCATATGTAAATGTATATATTTACATATTTTTAATCAGTTTAAGACTATCAGTCTGTAACTATTTGTTTCTTATTCCCATGCCCAAATTGCTTCTTCATGTTAGCTTAAGTGAATGACAAAATATTAACTACTTTAGGTGATAGGTTCTTTAACTTAGTTGCTAACGTGGCAACCTAAACTGATGTCATAGTGGCCTTGAAAGCATCAAGGTGCCTTCCTAATATCTGAATGAAAACAAAAGCATAATTTAACCAAAAAGGAGAATGTGACTACTGCAGATGTTCATAAAAAGAACAGAATAGTTTTGTATAGTAATCCATACCATCTGTGATTATAAACTGTCATCTTTATTCCTGCTTGTCAAAAGAGCAATGCTTAGACCCACATGTAATAATTCTCTATGCTCATTCACATTCATAAACATGAAGACACTATACCAACATAATCATTCTACCAGTATTATACTTTAGTCAAATTTATTAACTTAATTGTTTCTTGATTTTTATTTCAGGGACAAAGATGTTTAGCTAACATAATCATACAAACTATGAGTGTTTGTGCATGTATGTACACCCACTTAGGCATGTGCAGCAACGAAGGTTTTCAACTGGAAATGACAATTAGCTACGTCATAAATAGTTTTGGCTATGCATGCATATTCACAAGCCACCTGCTTTTTAACTGTATTGAACATTTTCACTACTAAGTTGAAAATCTGAATTTTACAAATGTTTCCTATCCTACTGGAGACCAGTGTTGATAAATACCCTTTTAACTATCAAGGTAGAAAGCCCAAATTAATTTAGTATAATTAATATAAATCAGTATTAACTTGTATTGATAATAGGGGTGTTCTGTATGTGATCATTGTGTCCTGTGTCCTCATATGAAGGCATTATCCTTATATGTGTGTATGTTTATGTTTATTTCAGAATTTAAAAAATAACATTGTTATACTTTACATCTGGATTCAGTAGGGAATGAAACAAAGTTTATGTTTGTTAATTGAAATGAGTAATATTAAAAACTATCCAAAAATTTCCTTGAGAAAAATCATAGCCAAGATAAAATGCTTAAATGTTCAAATTATTTCATGATCCTTGAATCTCCTGGAACTTAAATTATATGTTAACTTGATAATAGTTAACTTAAGACAGAATGTAAACTAGATCCCATTTATAAATTTTATGTGTACATGTTTAACCATTTATCACACACAGAACTACTTTTTTTAAGAGACAGCTTGCTCTGCCGCCCAGGCGGGAGTGCAGAGGTGCAATCATAGCTCCCTGCAACCTTGAAATCTTGGGTTCAAGAGACCCTGCTACATCAGCCTTCTGAGTAGCTGGGACCATCTGTTGTGCCACCACAAATGGCTAATTTTTTTATTTTGCAGATTGGTCTATAGCTCCTGGTTTCAAGCAATCCTCCTACCTTGGCCTCCAAAGTGTTGGGATTACAGGCATGAGCCACTGCATCAAGCCAAAATTTCCTGATGAAATCTGAATCAAAAAGATTTTGTTTCCGCTAGCTATCCAGGGCAAAACATAGTAGGACCACAGTGATCCTTGATAGTAGCTCTCTTTACTCTTCCTAGATTTACTCTTAGATCTTGCTTCTCAGAAATCTCTACTTTCTTAATCATATGACCTCCTACAATAAGGTTTTTGTTTTATTTTGTTTTTTGCCAATGTATTTGTTGATATTTAAATTTGAATTGCAACAAAATAACAAAACTTCATGAATTTTATTTTTTTCAAATAATTTTCACATTAAGACATTTTATATGTATTAAGATATGGAATGGAAAAGAGGGTGAAGAAAATTTTTTGAAAAAATTTTAAAGTATAAAAGGGAAACTTCCCTTACATGTTCTTAAAGACATAAAATTACTTTGAATTTTACCCTTTTGCAAAGAGAAGAAAAAGTTACATTTGAGCTTATTAAACAAATACTTTGTTTTGTTTTGTTTTGTTTTGGGAGACAAGGTCTCACTCTGTTGCCCAGGTTGGAGTGCAGTGGCACAATCCACAACTCCCTCCAACCTCCACCTCACGGCCTCAAGCAACCCTCCCACCTCAGCCTCCAGAGTAGGAGGGACTATAGGTGCACACTACCTTGCTTGTCTAATTTTTGAATTTTTTGTAGAGATGAAGTCTGACCATGTTGCCCTACCTGGTCTCCTGAGCTCAAGTGACCCAACTACCAACCTTGGCCTTCTAAAGTGCTGAAATTACAAAATTAAACCTCTGCACCCAGCCCACAAATACTTTTTTTTTTTCAAACTTTTCCCTAGGTTGAAAAACAAATCAAAATGGCAATAGGGGTAGTTACTGTCTTGGCTCAAGTACTTTTCAGGAAGTAATCAGGTTCCTAGCATGATATTTTAGAAGACAAAGATCACAATTCTCTAAGAATTTGCAAATATGATATATATATACTTTTTATTAAGTTAATTCTACTTTTTGACAAATTCCAAAATAATCTAAATATAATGTTGATCCGTTTTGTCAAACTCCTGTCCTCAAGTGATCCACCCACCTTGGCCTGGCAAAGGTGCTGGGATTACAGGCATGAGCCACCATGCCCAGTGATCAGTTTTCCTTCCTTTTAAGATTCTCTAAAAATGAAATATGCGTAGAAGATATATCTACTTTCTTAATACCTGGTTTGAAGTAGAAGTTATTCTAAAAGTGTGCTTTTATTGCCTTGTTTTTAGGACATTTATTTCAATCCATAAAAAAAATCCAAATAATTTGGTCTTGGAATCCCATTCATTAGTAAACTAAAGGACCATCCAAAAAAATAACAATCTGGAGTTACACTTGATTCTTGGAGAGGAAATATTTCTAGAAATATAAATACTGTTATTCTCTTTTCTCCTGTAATTTTCATAACACTCTGATGGAAGTTTTATGGCCCCTAACGAAGATTTGGCCCAGAAAAGACATGCTTAAACTGAGGGTATAACCTCTGCTAAGTCAAAATAAATTGTGAAATCGCTAGAAATGACTACAACTTCTCTTCATGTTCTGCAAATTGTTTCGAGATGTTTTCTATAAACTTTCACTACTTTTCCTTTTTTTTAATTTTATTTAACAAATATCCACTAAGAACATACCATGTGCCCTACACTAGATGTTAAGTTCCAAGTCACTGGTGAACATAACAGACATTCTTCCTGTACTACAGAGATTACCCTCTGGTGGAGAAAATAGTAAGAATCAACCATATGAATAAAAACACCAACTAATTTATTCAAAAAACATGTATTGAGTGCTCCCTGTGTTATGGATCTGTATTAGATTTGTGGAATATAGTACCTAAACCCATGAATCTTCCATTCTGGTACACAAACAAAACAGTAAGCAAATAAACAAATAAGTTAATATTATCATGGTGGGTGGTGCTATGAAGAAAAATAAAGCTCTATAAGGGCATAGAAAATTTGAGAAATTTGGATAACATGTTTAGAGTGTAATGGAGTGAGTGAGGGAAAGAATAGTAAGAGATGAGTTCAGAGAGATAGGAAGGGGCTTGGTATTCTACATGGTAAACGGTGCTTGTTGTTACAAATGGTGAAAGTACACTGTAACAAATACAAGATGTTAAGAGAATAGATATCTGGGAGCCTACCAGAAATCAGGGAAAGCTTCTGCTAAGAACTGAATTGTGTCCTCCAAAAGTTCAAAATTTATTTAACTCTCAATGTTACAGCCAGAAATCAATTAATAAGCTGACACTGGTAAGTTCTTACATTCAAAGTAATTACTGACCAATGTCATTTCTACTTTGTAATTACTTTGAATGTAAATAGATTAAATTCTCCAATCAAAAGGCATAGAATAGATGAATGGATTAAAAAAATTAAAAAGCAAAAGAAAATAAGACCCAACTGTATGCTGCCTACAAGAGACTCATCTCACCTTAAAAGACACTCAGACCGAAAGTGCAGGAATGGAATAAATTACTACATGTAAATGGAAACTGAAGAGGGTAACTATACCCCTCTTCTGTTTGGGACAAAATAGACTTTAGGTCAAAAACTGTAAAACGAGACAAAGAAGGTTATTATGTGGTGATAAAAGGGTCAGTTCATTAAGAGAATATAGCAATTGTACATATATATGCACCCCACGTTGGAGTATCTAAATATATAAAGCAAATATGAAGAGATTTGAAGGGAGACATAGACTGCAACAAAGTAATAGTGGGGGACATCAGTACCCTACTTTTAACATTGGTTATATCATCCAGACATAAAATCAATAAGGAAACATTGGACTTGAATTATACTTTGGGTCAAATGGATCTAACAGACATATATACAGAACATTCTACCCAACAGCAACAGAATATACATTCTTCTGAAGGATATGTATACAGAACATTCTGTAGAATAGATCTTAGGTTAGACCACAAAACAAGTCTTAAAAAATTATATCTTTTCTGACCATAATAGTGGGAAACTAGAAATCAATAACAGAAGGAATTATGGAAAATTAACAAATGTGGGAATTAATTCCCCATATGACTATAGTTGGAAATAGGGACTTTAAAGAAGTAACTAAGGTAAAATATGGTCATAAGAGTGGGACCATAATCCAATAGAACTGGTGTCCTACTTATAGGAAGAAGAAGAGACATTAAGAATAAATGTACACAGAGAAAAGGCCATGTGAGGACACAGCAAGAAGTAGCCATTTACAAACCAAGCAGAGAGGCCTCAGGAGAGACCAACCCTGCCAATACCATGATCTTGGACTTCCAGCCTCCAGAACTGTGAGAAAATAAATTTCTGTTGTTCAAGCAACCCAGACAGTGGTATTTTGTTATGGCAGCAATAGCAGATTTATAAAACAGAGTTAACCCCTTGAAAAGAAGCATAAAGGAACAACATGTGCAAAGCAGTTGGCGCATTTGAGAATCTGAAAGAAAGCAGAAGCTAGAGATAACACATGAGGGTGGTGTCTGGGGAGATGAGAGAGGTAGAGGGAAGCCAAATCATACGTCTGGTGAACTCTGGGAAGGATTTTGGCCTTTATTCTAAAGGACTGACATAATTTGATCTGCATTTTTAAGCATATCTGACTGTGGAGAATGGAGTAGGGAAAGTGTGGGTGCAGGGAGACCTATCCAAAGGTCCCAGGTGATAAAGTACATTAGATTTGGCATGGTGGCAGTGGAGTTGGAGAGAAGTGGATTGATCTTTAAGAATGAAGTTGACAGGACAAGGATTAATTCTACATTTCTGAGTTTTTCTGGAAGGAAGTTGGTGCCATTTTTGAAGTGGAAAACATTGGACTCAATTTTATCCCCAACTTGACAGTTTCATTTTGGCCATGCTGAATTTGAGATGCTTCTGAAACATCCAAGTGGATAATCAGTCAGCAAATGAATCTGGAGCTCAGAGAACAGATGGACTGGAAATGTAAACTTGGGGGTCAAAAGCATATGTATAGTAATCAAAATATGCTACAGTGTCAGTTCTCTGTAAACAGGGATTTTGTCTGTTTTGTTCACTGATGTATCCCAAATGCATGGAACAGTACTGGTGCACAGGAGGTACTGAACACATGTTTAAGAAATGAATGAATGAGTGAATGATGAATGGATAGATTACCCAGGAAAGAGTTTGACGTAAAAAGATAAATAGATCTAGAATAAAACCCTGGGGAACACCTACATTTATAGGCTTGGAAGAAGAGAATGAGCTTACAAAGAACTAACAAAGGTATAGTCACAGACAGGGAGAGATTCATTTAGTCTCAGGTTCAAGAAGACAGGGGAAGAAGATACTTTGAGAAGGAAAGAGAATATATCCTCTGAAGTGAGTGGCATGCAGCAGCAAGCCTAGCATATGAGTGAACACTTCTGAATCCTAAAAGCTTTAAAATACTTGAATCTATTTGTCACTGTTGTCAGTCTCTAATAATATTAGATTTAATTTCTTTTGTGTCAGATTTACTTCTGGTAATAGCCTGTTGGAACTACCTTTGAAAGCACATCTCTGACACATTCTCAGCATGGGTGGATGGATATACAATAACATCATCATTCTTTGTATTGGATTATGATCATAATGACAGTTGGGGAAAATGTAAGCAACTAATAGACCACCAATAGCTTTTCTGGACAAGTTCACTTGTATCCTCTCTGGATGAAACCTCAATAACTTTTTGCTTTACTACCTCCTGTTACTTAACTCTGTGCTCCCCTATACTTCCGCATAAGAAAAACTTTATTACCTTCATACATAACCACATAATGTCATAATTAAGATTCGGATGAGCAGTAAAACATAATTGTATATCACCACCTGTAAATACCTTCTAAAATTAGATGTTTATTACTTGGCTTTGGTCAGTCTTCCCTTGGGAGATAATCTATGTGTGGGAACAAAAACACTCTCCTGTTTGCTGCCTCCCCAGACCCAAAACTGTGCCTGACATATTGTAGTTGATCAGCAGTATGTACATAATAAATAAATGAATACATGCTTAAAGTCTCATGGCAGGAGGTAGATATAAAAATGTTGGTTGGGTTTTCAGTTTGGTCACAGATGCATTTCCTAATATTAAATTACACATTTGAAATCCAAGCAAACATCTTGGCTTGCTGACATCTCTAGCTGACTTTTAAGCCCCAGCCCCACATAGGATTTTTTCACATGAAAGCCAAACAGGCAGTTGGAATTCAAGGTATCCGCAACATGATTCTTTCCTTCTCTTCCTGCACCACTCTTCCCCAGCCCTCACATCTTCTCCTCTTCAAGGCTTTTCTTGTCTTTGGGAGAAACATCACCATCAATCTGTTCATCTGAGTTACAAAACTTCTCTCCCTTCTTCAGAAATCCAGTTAATCACCAAATTCTATGAATTCAGCTTCTACAATTTCTTTCATATCCACCTTCCAAATCACCTGTCTTGGTCCATAGAATGACTTGCATTTTTCCCAGTAGTTTCAGTGACCTCCTAAGGAGTTATGATGCCTCTATCCTCTCTCTTCTCCAGTCAATATTCCATATTGTCAGCCAAGATTTGTTAAAATAAGTAATTGATACAAATTCCTATTAACCGACAATAAAACATCAGTTAAATTCCTTTTATGCGTCTATTCTAGGCTTAAAGAGTAAATGCTCGAAGTCGGCAGAGGGTTCTTTGTCTTATAGATGGGTATGGAGACTAGATAAGCTTATGTCACTGCCCTTCTCAGACTTTACATTAGAATAAAACTTAACCAATTAAGATGATATTCCCAGACCTTTAAGTACAGACTCTCTTGCCTTTCTAACTTTATCCTGTATCATTTCCAAAACCCTAAACACATTCTGCTTGGATCCTGTGTTGTTTGGGGAGAGTTATGCACTTCCATCCTGAGTTACGCCTTTTTCATCTCATTTCCCTAACTGGAATGTGTTTTCCTTTCCCCTACACACAAGATAAAATGCCGTTCATTCTTAGAATCTCAACTCAAATGTTAACTCACCTATGTGCCCTTACCCATTACACAGACTTCATTTATTTCTCTGTAAGAACAAGTACATCTGCTGTGGAGCAGATTCTGAGCAACATAATCCTAGTGAGTCCATTTGTTGTTGTTGAAGTCTTCTTATTACTAAGTCTTAATCTCTACCTAATTAACTATTTTAGGTATCGAATTCATATCAACCACAATGTTTGTACAAATTTCCTAGATTCCCTACTTTATGCTCTCTAAGACATTACCTGTCATTGTGCAATGCTGCCATAGCTGGTGTGTTCTTTATTTGTAAAGTTCCCTGTCTCTGATCTGTAGCAATGGAGAAGCTTGTCATAACCCTTTTGGTAGAAGGACTAACACCCTCTTTGGAGGTCAAAATGGAAATGGATCCTTCACTAAGCTGAAATAAATAAAAAATCCTTTATAGTACATCCCATGCAATATTGTTAAATATTTTGCTTTTCCTTCTCTCTCTCATATGGCTCAGGAACAGTTGCTTGTATAATTCATGCATAATATTGTGTGGGTTACAAAAGAACATGAAAATATCATTTTATCATGAGTATGGATAGTGGCTGCCTTGGGTATTATTTGATAGCTAAAGTGCTTTCCCTGATGACCATCCAACTCAGTTAATTGTCAACTGATACATGTGAGAACTCCTTCATATACAGGATAATTTCTGTCAGTTTCTAAATGATAACTGCTAATGTCAAGGCAGTTAAAAACCAGCAAAACCTTGATTTCCCCTTAATATTCTGAGGATCATATTCATGGGCACCAGGGAGTCTGGGCAATAAATCTGATGGATTTTTGTCATCATATTTAGAGTAAACAAATTAATGCTAGAAATTTTTTTCTAACAGGAGATAATAAAGGAAATGGGCCAATAAAAATAAATATATAGTCTCTGTGAGCCAATTGTTTTTTGTAAACTGGATGAGATTTTTTTAATGTAGGCAAGAATTCTAAAGTTACACAGTTTGGCTAACTAACATAGTATTTGTTCCTATCATTAATTGTTTTTCAATTGGAACCAAAATTGGTATTTAATATTTTAAACATTTAAACTGGTGAGATCACTGAAGAACTCACTCAGTATCTGTAGCAAACAGAATGGCCATGGCCACATATCTGCGTGCATTCACAATATGACCAAGCCGAAATCCTCGGCCACATCCCTAAGGGAATCTGGGTTTTATCTTGCAAACTTTGGCTGCTAGGCACAGTTATAGAGCCTTGTTATGTGTAGGCTCTCAATTAAAATGTTTGCCCTCGGTTATTAAGAAGGTTTTCTTGGTACAGAGATTCAGACAAGATCCTGAAGCTTAGTGTGAAAATACAGGAATGAGCAGAAGGATCCAATTCCAAACTTTTCTGAAGTCAGCTCATGCCTTCACGTAATAGTGAAACACTTGGTCCCTCGCCGAAGCAAAAAAAGTGAACATGTAATTTACTTAGAAATATGGAGGCATCTAAATTTTAAAAAGGAAAATCATTTAAAATATGACATTTATAAAATATCTTTATTTGGTTTTATACTATGGTATTTTAATGGTAATTAGAGAAATTCAATTATATATAATCTGAATATTTTAATATAATCTCAATATTTTATCTTATAGAAAATATATCTAAATATAATTTTCCTTTATTATATATATCAAAATTCAAATATTTGTGATTGATGTTTATATTATACTTTTTACTGTTACATATAAAATTGTGAAACTATATCTGAGATCATGATTAATCACCTATTTGAAGGCAATAAGAACTTTTGTAGTCTGTTTAGGATAATAAATACGGTGGGATATTTGTCTCAGAAAACTAGAGTTCACATCCAGAAACATGATATCTATATGTAGCATAGACAAAATCATATAAGTTTTAAAAAATAGATATTTCACATAGAGCGCTTTTAGTTCATATGATGTACAACAGGTTAAAAGACAGTTGGTGAGCTCATTTTAATATTTTTACACATTACCTTCTCCAACTTAAAACTTTTGCACTCTTAAGCATTCCATATCCTTGCTGTTCTTTTATTTAAAGCAAATGCTCTTTATAATAGATGTGCACCTTTTAAAGAAAATATGTTAATATATTTATAATAACTTATGACAATAATTCTAGGAATGTCACCTAATACAACAAACGTATTCTAAAGAACTCCTAAGTTATATTAAAACATCGAGAAGTCCTAAAATTTGATATTTGATGTAAACAAATCAGATAGCAAACTACATGTGCCTATTTTAAAGAAAGACCTGAAGCTTAAAAGAAATGATCTGAAGGAGTAGCTGTGGGGAAAAAAACAAACAAACCAAAACTGAATATAAAGAATCAGACTATACCAATTACAGGCTTTTCCATAGCCCCTCTGATGGACAGATTTCCATTATATTTTAAGTTTTAGCACACACTGTATCTGACTGTGGATTATTTTGACTCTACTATTAAAATTATATTTTATTTCTAAATGTATAACTTTTGAAGGTTTTCAGCAACATTCTACATGTAATTTCTTTAGAAAATAATATAATAATGTGATGAAATAACATTATTATTTTAGGAATGTACCTTTAAAGTGTAAGTATAAAATACTAAGATTGAAGAACACATACATGAAATTAGACAATAGGAGATTTGCTCTTAACAATAATTACTCTGATAAGCTTTCTACTTAGGCCAGTGATAATATTCTAGAGTTCCTCTTCTAGATTTGCCTTTATAGTCAAGTTATGAACCACATAAAAAATTCCTAATATGTTATAGTTGCATCTTGTTCTTAACTCAGATGTCATTGCTCATCTTGATTATTTATGTTAACATAAAAAATTCCAACTGATTTTTTTCACAGGCTCCCAAAAATAAAATTTGTCTTTTAAGTTTATTTAAAAGAATAGGACATACTTCTTAAAAAAGTAAAAATTGATTTTGAAATATTTAAATGGCATGAGGATAAATGTATAACTTCAAAAAGTGACTTTCATACAGGAAAGCAATTATTTGGATGTGTAAGGCATGATATGTGTGGTCATACTTTTTATCTATTATGAATGAATTACCATATTAACATGAAAAACTATTCTTAGCATCAAGGAAGCATTTTTTTAAATTCCTGGTTTTAAGTTCATTTGCTTAGTTGAATATTCATTTGGCTTTTGCAATACCAAAAGCAGTAGGTGAAACCAGGCTCTAGGGGCTTCTTCATGGCCTTTAATTATTTCAAGAGAAGAAAAGCTTTACTTTTTATCAATTAATCTTGGGCACCATATTTTGCATAGAAGATTGAATTTGTTTATTTTTTTTTAACACAGGTAAGACTGGTTTAGTGACCTATGGCTGGATATAGTAGGTGTTTAATTACTATTAAGTGGATGTTGGATATCAGACACGAACTGTCATATTTAGGTTTTCTGACATTTGAGAGAAGTATTCAACTTTGGTGAGACAAGAGAGAAGATTGTGTTTTCACAAAAGCACCCTTTAGAGAACAGATTGCAGGGTTGTGTATTTATACAGTGACGTATAAACTTCTTGCTCACCTTTAACCACTGGTTCCTCAATGCTATCTCAAAGCAGCAACTTAAATTCACTTATGCATTTGGTCAACACAATGTTTATTAAACACCTATTGCATGCCAAAGAGTCTTTCAGGGATGGAGAAAACAGTTCCTATGGAGTTTGCATTCTAATGGAGGGAGTGATAATTCTCAAAGATACTGACATTTATTTGTGAGCATGTTTTTGATTATTGACAAAAATGTGAGTCATGATCTCAATGTAGTGGAATGTCACTGGCATAATCTGACTGGCTTCATTAACTGTCACAGCAGAAAGTGCCAGTTATCTAGTTTGAGCAAATCTAGGCAATTTGAATGTCTACCTAGTCTTCTTTCACCCATGTTGTAAATGGCCAGCTTAAGAGGAATGGTTGAGCCAATCAACAATAAGGGATTGTGTATCTTAAAATTGCTAGCAGAGGGGATTTTTAATGTTCCCACCATAAAGAAATGATAAATGTTTAACATGATGATGTGCTAATTACCCTGATTTGATTATTATACAACATAGATATGTATTGAAACATACTGTATCTCATAAATATGTACAATTATTATGTGTCAATTTTTTTTAAAAAAAGTTTTAAAAAGAGAGAGAAATGGTTGACCACTCTAGATTTCACAGGAATTAATTACTAAATAACATATCATGAGAGAACATTTTGGGTGTTATTTTAGAAAATAGCGCATGTATTATCAGTATGAGAACACTTATTTTAGGTACAGTCTTTAATAAAGTTTTTATTCATTCATTTGAATGAATAAATTTATTCATTCACTTGATCTTAGCATTAACCACATATTTAAGGGGTAATAGGCACAACATAAATTAAATCATTAGTTTAGAATCCCTCTCCATGAGGCTTGCCTGTAGATTTTATTATGATCCATCTAAGCCACTGAAATAAAAATTGAGTGAATACTTTTGCTTATATATGCATGAATGCATTTCCCCAAAAGCGTGAAAAATATTTCTAGTACTAAGGAGGTTTTTGAAAAATTTATTTGTTAAGAACCATTTGTTTAGTTGAATATTCACTCAGCTTTTAACAGTACAGTAGTACCAACAGTAATTAGATTCTGCCTTGGAGTCTTCCACCATATGACCTCACCCATCTCTTTCTCCCAAGCATCATCTACTAGTCATTAGCTGCGTATGTCTAAGAGGGCAAGGATCCTACTCTCTATAGCTAACCCAAAGCATACATGCCTCATGCATGAGGTTCATTTACATTTCTACAAATTGACTTTGGTGAAGAATTATGAAGAGCCCCCTCTTCTTTACCCTGTGTAGCTAAAATTTTGCCTTGAATGACTTTCCTGAGAAACTGAGGTTGCCCTGGCAGCCAGTATTTACTGATTTCAAATTCCTTTAGAAATCCATGATCTTCTAAGAAAGTTTCTCCAAGCTGATCCTAAGAATGTATGAATAGGTAGTTATGTGACAATGTCTGCTTCTCCCTTTGCTGGTCTGCATGTTCTGCTTGCCAGATTTCTACCCGCAGTTGGTGGCATTAAACAGCAGCTGCCTTGTCTTTATCTTGGTTTTCACTTGGAGATTCAGGAGCTAAGCCAGGTCTTAAGACTCTTCCTTTCTGCTCTGTCGATGGCCTTATTTGAAATACTTTCACGTATTTGGGGTACCAGGACAAGGAGGACTAAACAAATGACTTCTCAGTTTCCATTACTGGTTCCATTTTAAGCCTGCAATTGTATATTGATTCCTCTTTTTGCATTGAAATATAAAGGTAGGCTAATTTTGTTTAATAAAAATAACTCCTAAGAAATAGTTCAAATATGGATGTAAAGTGCTGTCAATGTAAAAAAAATGAGAGAGGTATTTATATTTAGCATTTATTTATGCATTCAATAACTGTTTACTAAGAATCTCCTATTTGTTGGGATCTGTGGGGCATAAATAGATAAGATATAATTCTACTTCCTTAGAACATGCAGTCTAAATGGGAAAATTCTAATCTTGCCCTGAACCAGCAGGAATCTGAATGCCTGTTGATATTTTTGGACCAACGTTTTTGATGGAAAAGTCTTCTTCTGTGTTCACTGTGAGGCATATTTTGAAAGACTGACAGTGTTCATTGAGGTAGAAGATAGAGGCAGAGATCTCTCTGACATTAGGCATCCCTTGCTGTTCTCATTCTACCTGCTATTTCCAAAGATTACTACACTCAGAAGCCCCTCTCTCATGGGTTTCTCTGAGTACATCCCAATATTCTAAATAATGGTGAAATAACAGGAAAAAATTTAATTACCAAAGTTCAGTTATATACCAGCAATATTTCATTTAATTTTCTGAACTGTGAGATGATACAGATACTTGGCTAGTGAAAAACCTGGATACTAGATGGCCAACCCAGGATTCAAAGTCAGGTCTATGTGACTCCATGGCCTTGCACTTTTAAAGTCCTAATTAGGGTCCTCCTGCTTAGATATCCTTCTCTGTGACAGTAACACCTATTCTTGGCAGTGGTGACCCAGTGAACCCTGTGTGTGTAGCTAGGAAGCTCCTAAGTTCCTCTCTTGTCCCTCTGGTAACTCCATTGCTTCCTCAAACAACTCTCCAGGGATTGGACAGTGCAGTGTTGCTCACTCAGCACCAACTTCAGAGCTCTCTAGTGTAGGCAGTTCTCTAGACCACTCCCGAAGCATTTACTCAGGGACTGACAACCTAGACTTGGGGCCTCCTGTCTTAATATCACAGAGCTGGAGTCTATCACCAGTGTCTCAGGTCATCGAATAATTTGGCAAAATCTCATATTCCCCTTCATTCTCATCTTCCTATGCTCAATATGTGCACTAAACTTTGGTGGGTACTCAGCAAACATTGAGTCAGTGTTAGAGAGGTGATCGGCTGCCATATCTGTCAGGCACGTATGCAAGGCAGTGTTCATCATCATTCCACTGCGTGGCCTCTGGCAGTGTCCTTTGTCCCACACTGAGGAACTTCAGGCACTGCTTTTGAGTCACAGTGTCTCAACTTGTTGTAGTTTCAGTATTATCACCATTGCTTTTTGCTGCTATAAGTGCACAGTCCACTTAAACTTCTGGCAAGTTAGCTGCTTTTAATCTGTCATGGAATGAATATTCATGTATTACAAAGCTTTTTTATATTATACTTAAAAAGAGATGATAAAACGTACAGAGAAGGACTTCTCTGTGAATTAGTGCATTTGTTGAAGTTTTGAATCTACCAAATTAGTTGTTGCCTGTTCTAAGGGCTTTTATGCTTCCTCCGTGGCGCTCACCTATATCATGTTATTTGTGTTGCCGAGTCCTCGGAAAAACTGATTGTGAAGGCTATTTTCTTTTCCCTAGTTGCCACAGTTTCTAGACGGGGTTTCAGCATGTGATTTTCTGGTGTTTCTTTCCTACTTAGCCATTTTTCAGCCAAAGAGTTTTCTGCTAACATGTAGAATTCCTTCTACGAGGAATCCATGCTATCATCAGTATGGAGTGATATGTGTCTTAATTACTATATTTGTAAAACTCCTAGAAATGAACAACCTATTTTACAGATTAGTTTGTCTCATCTTCTTATTTTCAGGTTGAGAAAATGCAGACCGTGGAGATTAAGGGATTTGTTCAAAGTCCCAGAGATAATGGGCTCCAAATCAGGAGAAAAATCCCAACTTCTAGCTCTAAGTGCATTGCTTTTCCCTCTCTCAGTACTTACTTCTTCTTCTTAAAAAGAATAAGGAATATCTATTAAATGATTATAGATTTTATATTTAAGTTTTTGAGTAGTTTGTCTCCTATAGGTGAGCATTCTTTGGAAGATAAAACAGCAAAGCCAAAAGTATATGAATTTAGAAGCCAGACAGACAATAACCAGATAGAGGTTCTATCATCTTCTACCTGTGTGCTAATGGAAAAGCTATTTAATCCTTCTACATCTCAGCTTTCTGATTATAACATCAACATGCAGGGTTACTGTGAGGCTTAAAAAATTAATACTATATAGTGCTTAAAAGAGTACCCCACCTATAGTTGGTATTCAGTCATTGAGATGTGCAATTCTTAGATGGCTTCTTCCCCTTTATCAGAAACAGGTAATTTTTTTTGCCTTTATGTTTAAAATAGTGAATTTTGTTGCATTATTATTATTTCAGATTTGTGATAAATCTTACAAACTAGTGTGTAAACAAGCTTAAAATATACATTTGATTTTTACATTTTTTTTAAGTCCTGATCTCATTACCCTCATGGACTGGGGAAAGAGTGTCAATTTATGAAGACACTTACATGTCATGGCCCAGAATTTCCCAAAGCGTGATCTTAGACCACCTGCATCAGAATCATCTGTGGGGCTTGTCTAAAGAAGAAGATTTTTGGACTCTATAGACCCATAAATACTGTATCTTCATTGCAGATCCAGTGATGAAGGGGCCCGTGAACCTCTCTGTTATAACAAATGTAAAATGTGTTTTTATACACTAATTTTTGAGAACTACTGCTATAGATGAATGGCCAGTTAAACTCCAGATTACCTGACCAAAAATATTACTTTAATCATGCTACATACCTGTTTAAATAACCTTCCATATATCTCTCACTTGTCTTCAATTGGGCAAGGAGGGCCATGAGGCTGTGTGAACCTGCCTGTCCTACCTTATAGTAGGCTGAAAATGTGCCCCCAAAGATGTCATGTGCTTGTCCTCAGGGTCTGGTAATAGGATACCTTATTTGGCAAAGGAACTTTGCAGATGTGCCTAAAGATCTTGAGATGGGAGGATTAACCTGTTTTACCCAGGTGGGCCGAGTGTCATCACCAGGGACTTCATAAGAGAAGGACAGGAGATTCAGAGTTAATATATGATGACAGAAGCAAGAGACTGGAGTGATACAGGGAAGGGGTCCTGAGCCAAGGAAGCTGAAAAAGGAAAGGAAACTGATTGTCCTTTCAGAGTCTTCAGAAGGAACTAGACCTATTGGCACCTTGACATTAGTCCAGGGAGGCTGATTTTGGACTTCTGACCTATAAGCTAAAACAAGGCATACTGTCCCTTTGCTCCACTTCTGTCCACTAGTTCTATGAAATTTTGAAAGTTCTGAATAAAACCTTTCTCCTGTCTAAAAGCTTTCCTTGACCCTCCCAGCCAAGACTTATTTCCCCTTCTCTGAAGTTCTAAAACAATCAGAATCTCTGCAATTTATTGTGCTTCCATTTATGAAAAGCTCTGTCTAGGAGTAGTTATTTGCAAGATCTTTCAAATCAGAACACCTAGGTTTAAATCCTGATTCTGCCACAACTACCTTGGGAAAGTTTCTTAGAGTCTCCAAATCTCATTGTCTTCATTTGTATGTATCTTAGCAGACGGTGAAGGTTAGAGATGCTCCACCTCGAAGTGAACTGACATAGTGGCTGAGTCAGAGTAAGGACTTCACACATGCGGCAATCACGGGAGGCATTGTTCATTCGGCCTAGTTAGGGTTATTGTCATAAACGTAACTATTCAGACCATGTTGTTTACATTTTATTAATAATATATTCATGTTTGTTTCCCTGTTAATTCCATGAAATTAAGCATTATAATAACAATAACAATCATAGCAACGTAGTGTAGTGAAAGGAGTATTGGGTTTTGGTAGACTTTTTTTTTTTTTTTTTTTTTTTTTTTTTTTTTTTGAGACAAGGGTCTCTCTCTGTCACCCACGCTGGAGTGTAGTGGCGTGATCACTGCTCAATGAATCTTTGACCTCCTGGGTTCTGGTGATCCTCCCACCTCAGATTCCCAAGTAGTTGGGACTACAGGTGTGTGCTACTATACCTGGCTAATTTCTGTATCTTTTATAGAGATGGAGTTTCACCTTGTTGCCCAGACTGGGCTCAAGTAGTCCTCCTGCCTCAGCCTCCCAAAGTGCTGGGATTACAGGCATGAGCCACCACGCCCAGCCCGATTTTGGTAGACTTTTTGTTTCAGTTCTAGCTTTGAAATTTACTGAAATGTGGAAAGCAAATAACTTGATTTATTTATATTTAAAATGGAAATAATAATGGTACTTACTCTTAAAAATGATTTTAGGATTAAGTAAGATTTCAGGATTAAAGATTTAGAGTACCTAACACATGGTAAAAATTTAATACCTGTTAACTGTTATTAATAGTAATTAGTATTTAGTTTTCATTGTTTCTATTCTATACTATGAATCTCGATATAACTTTTACTTTATATATGGCAATAATTTGAGAAACAGGAGGAAGAACACTGGATAAATATCGAATATTTAATGTTATGCTTTGCTATCATTTGCGTTATAGTATATATATATATATATATATATATATATATCTCACTGACAGGGTTTGCCATTGGAGCAATGCTCACGTTATGAAAGTGTGCAAGCAACATAAAAACTGCCTAGGAGCCTCTCTTCTTCCTTCACTTTTTTCCTTTTTCCTACCTTCCTTTCTTTCATCACAGGTGATTGTATAGTTTGGTATCTTAAATGCTTTTAAATCCATTGGATTTTAGAGCAATTTTTACAAAAAAAAAAAAAAAAAGAAGAAGTATATGATTCGTCCAGGCATGGTGACTCATGCCTGTAATCCCAGCATTTGGGAGGCCTAGGCAGCTGGATCACCTGAGGCCAGGAGTTCAAGATCAGTCTGACCAATATGGTAAAACCTCGTCTCTCCTAAAAATACAAAAATTAGCTGGGAGTGGTGGTGTGTGCCCATAGTCCCAGCTACTGGAGAGGCAGAGATAGGAGAATTGCTTGAACCTGGGAGGCAGAGGTTGCAGTGAGCTGAGATCGCACCACTGCACTCCAGCCTGGGTGACAGAGCAAGACTGTCTCAAAAAAAAAAAAAAAAAAATCTATGATTCAGTACATTGCTATTCATCATTACCTTCCCTTTACAACCCTTTGTGCTATTTTAGTGCAGATGAGAACTCTCCTATCTCAGCTAATTTGAAATCATTTTTCAAACGAGAGTTCATGAGCTACTATGCTAAAATTAAGGTCTATTACATCTTCTACACTTCCTTTGTCTGCTAATGTTGTAATATGATTTTAAAGTAATTTTCTTTTGACGTGCTTTGCTTTATTATTTAGCAACTCAGGCTTCTTTGCAAGTCTGTTATCTCTATAGATGTTTATGTATTTTATATAGATGTTTATGTATTTTATATAGATGTTTTCTCTGTGGTTTTCTCCCTAATTATTTTAGAGAGACTTGGAATTACTCATTTTTATATAAGCCATATAAAATAGCTCCATGTGACCAAGGAAATATGATACAAAAATGCCAGGAAAACTTGGTAATAGCACTACTTTTGTGGTTAAAGGCAAGGAAAGGCAAATCAAGTCAATTCCTATAAGAAACAAAAAGTATACTTGAATATACTAAATAGACGCTCCTTGTAATTTAATATTTTTAAAGCAAAGAAAATTCACCTTTTTTTTTCTTCTTGCTTCTTTTATTCAAAGAAAGACATAATTTTATAAATAACTTACAGGATTAAACCTACCTGAAAGGCAATTGGGAGTTTCCCCTCTGACCTGTGGGATAGTCAGTTCTTTGTGTATTCTTCCTAGAATACAAAAGGGGTAATTGCAGCGGTTGTAAGCTCTCCCTGGAAACTTTGTCTGGTAGCCCAGTGCCTTGGAAATTGTCCATTTTGCTTTGAGGAGGCATTCTGACTCTGAACTTACACACACATACCACGTGTGAATATTAATATGAGAAATGGAGGATTCATTTGACAAACTATAAAACATTGGCTCTGTTGATAGATTTATGCCCCTTGTGTCCCTCCTTGCCACCATGCATGAGTGCCCTGGCTGAGAAGTAAAAGTCAAAACTGAATGAAGCTCATATTACTTTATAGACTTGATGACCTGTGGTTTCACTCATGAATAAGCAACAGCTCATGCTTGTACAAAATACCTGCCTGTCTGGGTCTCTCTTAGTTAAAAAGAGGTATTTTAAGTCAAATAGAAAAATATTATTTAACTTACCATAGGCTTCAGTGTAGAAATACAAGTTATGTTTTATTTTATAACATGGTTGTATTAGAGAAGGGAAACCATATAAACAACTCAACATAATTCTAATAATGTATTGGTTTATGCATGATAAAATTAACCACATATCTTAAAGAATATACTACATTAAAAATGCATTTCTTATGTACTAAAGTGGGGATGTATTTATTACTTAGAATTTTTTTCTCTGTTTTTCCCCTAAATATGGTTTCTTAAAAAAAAATCTTAATAGAGAATTTGGTATCCTTTCAAATAGACTTTTAATGCAGTATTAAATTATATTATAATCTAGCTGATGACAAAATCACATTGTTATATTAATTCTTAATCTATATATTCCCCAAATCTATAAACTCTTAATATCTTTAATGAAGATCAAGTAGTAGTCATTTTTCCTATGCTTATACAAGTTTCCCCAAAACTGATTAATCATATTAATTACTGCTTTGGGGGGAATATCTTAGATTAATTTAAAAGTATTATATGTGGTGGGACATAGCTTTTTTGAAGAAGTGTAGTAGAAAAAGAGAATTTCTATGGGAATTATTTTTAAAGTTGAGACTTTAAAACTCACAGAAGTAGAGAATAGAATGGTGGTTGCCAGAGAATGAGGGAGGGAGATAGAATGGGAAGGAGGCGATGTTGAACCAAGAGTGCACAATTTCTTTTTATTTATTTATTTATTTTTTTATTTTTGTATTGCATTTTAGGTTTTGGGGTACATGTGAAGAACATGCAAGATTGTTGCATAGGTACACACATGGCAGTGTGATTTGCTGCCTTCTTCCCCTTCACCTATATCTGGCATTTCTCCCCATGCTATATCTCCCCAACTCCCCACCCCCTGCCGTCCCTCCCCTATTTCCCCCCAACAGACCCCAGTGTGTAGTGCTCCCCACCCTGTGTCCATGAAGAGTATACAATTTCAATTAGCCAAGAGGAATAAGCTTTAGTGGTCTGTTATGTAGAATGGTGACTATAATAAAAATGCATTATATGTTTCAAACTTGCTAAAAGATGAGATTTCAGATGTTTTCACCACAAAAAGGTGGTAAGTATGTGAGGTGGTGGCTTTGTTAATTACCTTGATTTAATCATGCCACAGTGTAAACATTTATCAAAGCATCACATTGTCTCCCATAAATACATACAACTATTACTTGTCAATTAAACATTTTTAAATGATTGTGTCTAATCACCAAAGGTAGTATGCTTCTTTTACTCTTAGTAACAACATCCATTTTGAATTGGAATATTTGAATTTTATAGTGAAAATCATCTACAAAATCAGCCATACATTTATCAGATAGTTTATAACAAAAATGGATGCATCAAAGTCATAGCATTCTTAGCACAGTTTTTTTTAAAATCACTTACCCCAAAGTAATTTACAGGCAGAGTAAATGGATTCATTATGTATAAAAATCCTCATCTCACATTATCTAAGAAAAATCATTTGATGTTTGGTAAAAATATTTTAGTTCACAATAATAATATGAGCCCTTACATTTATCAGGAAAACTCAGGTATTTGCAAAGTATAGATAAAAATCTGTTTTTTAATATTGCCACGTTCTCTTAACAAACAACAACTTTCATAAATTTTAAAGTTTAATGTAAACAGGGCACATTTAAAAAAATCTTGTGAAACATGACTGCCAGTGCAGGCATGGCAAACAGGGGAAGATGAAAAGATGATTTAAAAAGAATGGAGAACAGATGTGAATATTACTAAATAAATGCAAAGAAAATTTAATACTCTCTTTAATTCTCTTTTGTAGTTAAAGGAAAGAAAGAACAATGAGGAATAAAATAGAGAGGATACAAAAAGCAGGAGCAAAGACAGATGAAAGCCTTAAGTTCTAATGCTTTTAATGGTTTTTTTTTTTTAATTTTTTTAGAGATAGGGTGTCACTGCTGGAGTACAGTGGTGTGATCAAATCTCACAGCACCCTCAACCTCCTGGGCTCAAGCAATCTTGAGGCTTTCTTATTAAAGATAAACTGTTCAGATCATTCTTAGTTGTGACATGCAGGAAAGTGATTTTTTTTAAAATATAAGTCATTTGGCTACCTACTATAATAATTCAGTCCTTAAATGTGAAAATGCTTTCTTGAAATTGAGTAAATGTAACCATTAATTTTAAACCATGAAGAACCATATACCCCATGTAGCACAGCAGGGTTTCAGTATGACCTGCCATGGGGGCAAGAAGCATGAAAAGTGAGAGGTATTCTGAGCAGTAACGTCTTGCATAGTCACTTTTAGCTCCTGAACCAGAGATTCCTACTTTTCATCTTGATCAAGATTTATGGGGAAATTAAAAATGCAGAAAATGTCAAACCTATCTCTGAAGTATGATTCCCAGTTTGTGTAAGATTGTCATTTCATAATATCTAAACATTATTCTTAATATTAAATAAATAATGTTTTCACATGAAAATTCAGTGGTAGCATTTATGTACTTAGTGTCTGTCCCTCTCAGAGAATTTCCCCGTTGGTTTCTGAGGGGCAACTACTTTGATTTCACAATTTTTCTGGATTTTTTTTTTTTGAGGTTTGTGGACATATAGCAATGATTTATAATTGCATCTAAAATAATTTAGACTCAATAGCTAGCAACTGGTTTTCCTTCAATAATGCCTCAGGTTCCTGGATTTGTATGTTAGTTAACTGCTGCCACAATAATAATGAATAATATATTACCTAAACCTGAGGGGCGTTCAGAAAGTATGTATTTCTTCCTCTCAGGTTGGCTGGGCTCAGCTGAGATGTGGCTGATCTAGGCTGCCTTCAGCTGGGCTTGGCCTTAAGTTGCAGATTGGATCTATGTCTACTGCACCTTGATTTCATTCCTCTTGAACCAAGAGCTCTATAAGGCAGAATCTTCCCATGGCCTTAAGTTTCAGGTTGGGTCTACATCCGCTGCACCTTTCTTTCATTTTTCTTGGACCAGGAGCTATATGAGGCAGGGTCTTCTCATGGCAAAAGCCAGGGTAAATGCATCAAAGCCCAACCTGGCAATAACATTTTAATCCTCTGCTAGTGTACTTCTGCTAACACACTGCTTGTCAGCAAAAATCACATGACAAAGCATAATATCAGTGAGGATGGAAAATACCCTTTGATTCTAGTGGTAGGTTATGCAAAGTCATATAGCATATGTTATAGCTATGGGAAAGAGTAGACAATTAGCAACAATTATGCAATATACCATGTTCCACCTTCTAGATCACAATTATTCACATGACACCCACACACAAAATAGCTTAGTTCTGTCTCATATATAAATATAATTTTAGGAAATTCTCATACTTTTAATCATAAGTATGAAATCAAGTTTAAACTCTAGGATCTTATTATTTATATCTGTTCCAAATGCAGTTTTTGATCTGGAGGCTTGTGAATTTAAGATAAGTTATCTAATGCCCACCAGCTCATGCTCCCAACATGTAATAGTGGAGTACCGTGGTCTGTGTGCCTCTTATTGTCCACCTTTTGTCTTCAGTAGAATTTCTAACAGTAATTATTCCCAACAACAATATAAAGAGGGCTTCTTTATCTACAATCTTGTCAACAGTGTATTAACCAACTTTTGAAATTTGGTCAATGAAGTGAAAATAAACTTGCCATTCCTTTTTATGAATGAGAGAGAACTTATGTATCAAAGAAGTTCTGGTATTTTTCTAAACAAATTTACTTTCTTATACTGGGCCTATATTTTATTGGGTTGTTAGCTTTTGTCTTACTGCCTTCAGTAGATATTAGGGCCAGGCACAGTGGCTTACACTTACAATCCCAGCATTTTGGGAGGCCGAGGTGGGAGGAAGTTTGAGGCCAGGAGTTTGAGACCAGCCTGGGCAACATAAGATCCCAACTATACAATTAAAGAGTTAGCCATGTATGGTGATGTGAACCTGTGGTCCTACATCCTCAGAGGCTGAGGTGCAAGGATCACTTGAGCCCAGTAGTCAAGGCTGTGGTGAGCTATGATCATACCACTGCACTGTAGCCTGGGTGACAGAGCAAGAGCCTGTCACTATACTAAATAAATAAATAAATAATAAGTGACTATTTTGTAGGAGCTGCATATATACCAAAGAAATTAGTCCTTTTTAGATTAATTGAATTGCAAATGTTTTTCATATTACTTATTTTGCTTATATTTTTAAAAACTACTTAGAATGTTTTTGGTTTTTCTTTAATATGGATTAATTTATTCATTTTTCTATTATGGCTTTTAGATTTTAGGTAACTGAAAGGCCTTGCACCACTTTGAGGTTCTAAAAAGAATTCTGTGCATTTATTCTAGTACTTTTGTTATTTTGCTTTGTTACATTTACTCTCTGATCCTTTTAGAATTTGTTCTGGTGTAATGTAAGATATGGATTCAACTTCTTTCTGTATGGCCACCCCGTTGTCTGAGCACCATTTATTGTATAGCTCATCTTTCTATAGAGGTATGAAATGCCACTTTTATCATATACCAAAATTTTGTGTATGTTTTGTATCTGTAACTTTATATTTTGCTTCTTAAATTTACATCTTTATTCATACAGTAGCTCCATATCAATTTAATTACTGAGGCTTTATGATATTTTTATGTGAGTTACTCATGCTTCATTAGACTTTTTTCAGAATTCTCCTGGCTGCTCTTGTTTCTTTTTCCATATAAACTTTAGCATGTGTTTATTTTGTTCTGAGGAAAAAAAAAAAAGTATTGACTTTCACGGTGCCATTACATTTACAAATTAGCTGTGAAAAGATGAATGTTTTTATGGTACGTTTTCCTGTCGAAGAACATAGTATGCATTTCTATTTCTGTGTTTTATGTCCCTTAGAAGCATCTTAAAAGCTTTCTTCATGTGGTTCTTGCATATTTCTCATTAAGTGTTTTTCTCTTTCTGATTCTATTTATGGCTTAGCATATGTGAACTGAAAAGGAAGGACTCTAGCTGTTTTAACCTTGGCTCTACCTCAAGATTCTCACAGATTAGAAGGAACAGATAGATGTTATACGTAAGCAGATGAAAGTTTTAAGTGAAAATGAGGGGACAGGTGGGTAGAGATAGCATATTGGGTGCTAACTGGTTTTTGTCATCCTATCCAAGGAAAGCCACCAGATTTGTCTGGCACACACAACATGGACAAAGCACAATGGAGACAGAACGGTCTCAGAAGGCAGAGCAGTTGTCATTTAGAAGCAGAAAAGCAGTGGATCCAAGAATTTTTATTAGGCTTTGCTCCATATAAAAGCTACCCCAAATAACAAGAGTCTTTCAACACAATAAAGCTTTATTTTTCTCTCATGTAAACGAATTATGGGTATAGGCATACTAACACTGGATGGGAATATGATTCAGGCTTCTTTTTCCCCTGTTACTATCCTTTGTGTGTGATTTCCATCTTCAGGTTTGACTCATGGTTTATGATGGCTGCTCAAAGCTCTCACAAACATGCACGTTTCAGTCATGAGGATGAAGGAAAGAGGAGTAAGGAATTATGTGTGTGCCTTCAAGCAAAGCCAGTCCTCTTCTAATACTTTTCAAGAAGCCCCACTCTGTCACTCATCCCTCCTTAAGTGTACAAGAGGTTGCTCCCAACAATATAAAGATTCTGTTACTAAGAAACAAGGAGACAATGCATTTCGGGGAGACAACTTCCTATCACGATGAACAAACTTTTAAAAAATTCTTCCTTCAAAAACATGTTTAGAGTGAAAAGGAAAACACAAAGAAGAAAATTAAAAAGTGAATAAAGAATAAAATGAGTACAGTTTAATTAGTTTTCATATTTTAGAATAATTTAAGACCAGCTAGTGCTCAGAAAAGTCTAAGCTAGATATCGCTGCTTTGATTTTATAGTTTTTGAACTCGAACGTGTTTTCAAAGGTAATTGAATCACATGTTCTCTTTTTCTTCTTTGGGATTGGAACCTCTGTAAGGGGTTAAAATACAATCCCCAAAGATTATAGTTGGTACAGGGGTCACAAAGATAATTAAGACATAATCCCTGCCTTGAGTAATAGGCAATCTAGTGTGGGAGGCAAATAGATAGATACTTCTAGTGCGGGGTGAGGAGTGCTCTGACAGAGGTGAGCTCAGGGTAAGAGGGACCACATACTGCAGGAACCTGAGGAAGCCTGAGTAGAGGAATAGCATCAGTAAGGGGAGGGGAGGTGGAGATTGAGCCGAGTCCCAAAGGATCAGTTGCAGGGAAGGGTGTGGATGTATATGTGGGGAAGGGAGGAGGTGGTGGGAGGATAGAATTAGTTAGCTAAAGTGAAGAGCAAATGGACAGAGAACCTGCCCAGGAAGAATGCAGAGTATGTAAAGTCTAGCAAGTGAAAAAGAGCACTGTTTATTTAAGGGCTTTCTTATGTCTGTCCTCAGTTGGGAATGACTAAACAGATGAAAGTGGAGAGGAAGCCTCTGGGACTAGATCATAACGAGCCTTTGGGTCAAATGAATTGATTTTTCCATTATGCTTGAGTGCAGGAATGACTGGAATACTTGAAGTGGGATGTGATATGCTCAGACTTGCATTTCAGAAAAATGATTATAGAGAATGGGTTGGAGGTCAGCAAAATTCAAAGGAAAGAGTACTAAAGAGGCACATTAAACAAGAAATGATGAGGGTCTAAACAAAGTAAAGAGCAGCAAGTGACTTGCAAGTCCTTAAGGGGGAAAAGGGGGGAAGCAACTACAATATTTGGCATGGATTGAATGAGGAAGTGGGGAAAATGGGGGAAAGAAAGGAGGAGGATGCCCTAGTTTCTGCCCTGGACAACTATGTGAAAAGTATTACTCTTCACTAAGATATGGAAACAGGATGGAAGGTGTGTTCAGTTTTCTGTGAAATGGTGTTAAGATGTTAGTTGGGGCGCAGTGGCTCATGCCTGTAATCCCAGCATTTTGGGAAGCCAGAGTGGGCAGATCACGAGGTCAAGAGATCAACACCATATTGGCCAACATGGTGAAATCCTTCCTCTATTAAAATGCAAAAATTATCTGGGTGTGGTGGCATGTGCCTGTAGTCCCAGCTACTTGTTAGCCCAAATTCTGTGATTCTTTATTTTAATCTTGTTTTCAATTTTACCTCAACCTCATGATAATTCTAATATCAATCAATTTGCTATGCACACTTACAAATTCTGTAACTTGATCTCTAAGCCTTCTACAGTTGGCACAAAAGGAAGGCCATTGGCCAGAAGAGAAATCAAGTGACTGTAGGTAGATAGTTAAAAAATATCTGACATACTGGAAAAAAAATTCAAGATGCACGACTCACTGTTGGATAACTTGGTGATCAAAACACTCTTTTCTTAGACTAAATATCTAATGATAATTGATTATTATAACCTATATTTTAACTTAAAATCAGCCATACCTGTAGGATGGTTCTTGTGAAAGAATTATAGTTCAGGACTTGTATGGACAAGGCTGCACCTTCAGAATTAAGTATTTTATTTTAGCAGAATCCAATGTGAGAATTACCGTTTCATTCAAGAAAAATGCTGAAGACACTATTTGCACTTCAGATGTTTTCAAATGGCATATTTTGAAGACTGGGTTGAAACCATTGCTATGGTAAATAGTTCCAATGTTTCTCTCTTTTAAGACTGCATAAAATACAGTACTACTGATACTTTTAATGTCTCAAAAATGCACTAAATGTAGTGTCTTTAAATGATCTTCATAAAAAATGACTATCTCTAAATAAAGAAAATCTTAATTTTAAGAAGTAGTTTTCATTTATTTTTAAAACAAAGTGTTGAATTAGTGAGTTTCAAGCACAGTACAGCTTATCACTTCTCTGGAATTAGAATTCAGATTCTTATTGGTGATTGTTAGTTAGAAGGGTCTCCTATTAAGCAAATTGGATTATTTTTATTTTTTAAGAATTTTATTAATGTAGCCTTTTTGGATGCTTTGAAAAATAAAGAAGCTTTCATCTTTCTTCTAATTTATAAATATTTTGTTTATGTAATAAGTAGAAATTTAACATTTCTCTAGAATTTTAAAATAAATTTGTAAAACTAAGATATTATTTTTATCTTTTTAAGCTAAATAACTTTAAAATATCTTTATGGCAGAATGTGTGTACTAGTGTAGCAACTTCAAAAAATGGATATTTCTTTTATTTTTGTTTCTTCTTTTGTTAATAGTCCTTGTTAAGAAACATGAAACTCACAATTTAAGATTCACACACGTATGTGCGCGCGCGCGCACGCGCACACACACGGATTCCTCAATTCAAATTTTTAACATAAGATTTGTGACACTGGGAGAGAGATCCAAGATGGCTGATCACTAGCAGCTTGGGATTGTAGCTCCCAGTGAAAGCGCAATGAAGGAGAGGATGCCACACCTTCACGTGAATTCTTGTTGCGCACGCATCAGGAGATTCCCAGCGGAGGAGCCCCACGGGTCGCCAGCGCGACTCTTGTGACCAGCGAGGCGGTTTTGCCGGCGCCTCGGAGCGTTGGTTCTTGGTGCAGAGTCAGAAAAGCACCATCAATCTTAATGCCGCTGATTTAGTCGGCACAGTGGGTTGCTCAGATTTCGGCGCTGAGAATCAATAAGTTGGACGTCCACTCAGAAACCCAATTACAAAGACGGTAATTATAAAGACCACATGGATAAATCTACAACGAAGGGAAGAAAACAGCCAAAAAAGGCTGAGAATACCCAAGATCAGAACGCCTCTCCCTCAGCAGGGGATCCCAGTTCCTCATCAGCAACGAAACAAGGCTTGATGGAGAACGAGTGTGTTCCAATTACAGAAGCAGGCTTCAAAATGTGGATAATGAGAAACTTCTGTGAATTAAAAGAACTTGTTCTAACACAATCCAGAGAAACTAAGAACTTTGAAAAAAGGTTTGACGAAATGTTAACGAGAATACACAATTTAGAGAGGAATATAAGTGAATTGGTGGAGTTGAAAAACACAATACAAGAACTACGTGAAGTATGCACAAGTTCTAACAGCCGAATTGATCAAGCAGAAGAAAGGATATCAGAGGTCGAAGACCAACTCAATGAAATAAAACAAGAAGACAAGATTAGAGAAAAAAGGATAAAAAGGAACGAGCAAAGTCTCCAAGAAATATGGGACTATGTGAAAAGACCTAATCTACGCTTGATAGGTGTACCTGAATGTGATGAAGAGAATGAATCCAAGCTGGAAAATACGCTTCAGGATATTATTCAGGAAAATTTTACCAGCCTAGTAAGGCAAGATAATATTCAACTCCAGGTAATACAGAGAACACCACAAAGATATTCCTCAAGAAGAGCAACTCCAAGGCACATAATCGTCAGATTTACCCGGGCTGAAATGAAGGAGAAAATACTAAGGACAGCCAAAGAGAAAGGTCAGGTTACCCACAACGGGAAGCCTATCAGACTTGCAGCAGATCTCTCAGCAGAAACCCTGCAAGCCAGAAGAGTGGGGACCAATATTCAACATCCTTAAAGAAAAGAACTTTCAACCCAGAATTTCACATCCAGCCAAGCTAAGCTTCATAAGTGAAGGAAAAGTAAAGTTTTTTGTGAACAAGCAAGCACTCAGAGAATTCATCACCACCAGGCCTGCTTTACAAGAGCTTCTGAAAGAACCACTACACATAGAAAGGAATAAACAGTATCAGCCTTTCTAAAAAATACCAAAAAGAGCATCAATATAATGAAGAATTTACATCAATTAATGGACAAAATGGCCAGCTAATATTAAATGGCAGTATTAAACTCACATATATCATTGTTAATTCTAAATTTAAATTGACTAAATCCCCCAATCCAAAGACAGACAGACAATTTAGATAAAAAACTAAAACCCATCAGTATGCTGCATCCAGACCCATCTCACTTTCAAGGATACACAAAGACTCAAAACAAGGGATGGAGAAAGATTTACCAACCAAACAGAGAGCTAAAATAAATAAATAAAAAGCAGAAGTTACAATTTTTGCCTCTGATAAAATAGTTGTTAAAGCAACAAAGATCAAAAGAAGCAAAGAAGGACATTATATAATGATAAAAGGATCAATGCAACAACAAGAAGAGCTAAAGATCCTAAATATGTACGCACCCAATACAGAAATACCCAAACATATAAGACTAATAAAGAGACTTAGACTCCCACACAATAATAGTCGGAGACTTCAACATTAATATTAGACAGATCAATGAGACAGAAAATTAACGATATCCAGGACTTGAACTCAGATCTGGAACAAGTAAACATAATTAACATTTATAGAACTCTCCACTTTAAATATACAAAATATACACTCTTATCAGTACCATATCATATCAACTTAGAAGTTTAAACAAAATGTTGGTTGGCTCCTTGTTTGTTACTCTCTTCCCTCATTTTATTTTATGTCTCCATTATTAAGGACAATTATAGGCATACCCATATTTAGACTGCATTCTAGCCCGGGCAATAAAGCAATACCCCCATTCTCTCTCCCTCTTCCTCTTTCTCTTTCTTCCTCTTCTTTATTCTTTTTATTATTCTTTTTTTCTTTCAAAAAAAAAAAAAGATTTGTGACACTGACAATTTTTGTCAGAACATATCAAAAGCTCTAAAATATATCATGCCTTTGACCCTTTAACCCTTGAATTCTATTCCAAGTAGTATAACCCAAGAAAACAAGAAAAATATTTCTGTACAAAGAACTTTAGCAGTGTTATGTATGACATTAAAAAGTGGCAACAATCTCAATGTCCAATAAGAGGGGGCATAATTAAGTAAATTATGGTTCAATAGTAGTGTGGATTACATTGACAAAAAGATGATGAATATAAATTGCTAAGAAAAAATATAATCTGCTTATGAAGTAATTAAAATGAGAGTACAGAATTAACAATATAAATTATGCTTAGATGTAAAAAAAGACTTCAAAGGCAAAAATTTGCATAGGCAATAGTAAAGGTGAAAGTATTTCCTTTTTAAAATACTTTAAATTTGATATGATAGTAAACGTATTTGTAATATAGAGCTTTTAAAGAATGTCAACTGTGTGATGAATAAACAAGGTTGGTTTTTGTTTTGTTTTGTTTTTGTTTGTTTGTTTGAAGTGGAGTCTGACTCAGTCTGTCACCCAGCCTAGAGTGCAGTGGCACAGTCTCGGCTCACTGCAACCTCCTCCTCCCGGGTTTAAGCAATTCTCCTGCCTCAGCCTCCCAAGTAGCTGGGATTACAGGCACCTACCACCATGCCCAGCTAATTTTTATATTTTTAGTAGAGTTGGGATTTCACCGTATTGCCCAAGCTGGTCTTGAACTCCTGGCCTCAAGTGATCTGCCCACTTTGGCCTCCCAAAGTTCTGGGATTATAGGCATTAGCCACCGGGACTGGCCAGGTTTCATTTTAGTAGTAACAGTGTGGTCATAACTTTCACTATATATATATATATATATATATATATATATATATATACACACACACACACACACAATTTATATATATATAAAAATATACAATTTATATATATATATAAATATACAATTTATATATAAAATATATATAAAATATTTTTATAAAATATATAATTTATATATGTAATTTATATATAAGTAAATATAATTTAATAAATTATATATATAAATTAATGTCTGAATATATATAAATATATAATAAATTATATAATTTAATGTTAGTGAAATATTTATAAGAAGAAAAAATATGTGATTTTGATGATATGTCTAATCAGCAATCAAACAAAGCTAGCACTGCCTCTGTTGGGACAACAATATATAAAGGACAAAGATGTGTGACTCCTATCCAGAAAACACAGGTGTTTGTTTTTTCTCTTGGAAAGCCACCAGCCTGGTCCAGTTAGAAGCACTTCCTGAGAGTGTCTGAGAGACAGCTTGGGTGGATGTTGGAGAGTGCTGTCCTACCTGTGGGTTCTAGCCCATTAGTAGGGCTTGATATTAATTTAATGCATAGAGAACTACATATTGGTTTTTGTTTCTTTACTTTTATATCATTTATTTTGGAAACTTTTTCTTTTACATTTAAATGTTAATGAAATCACATTCCATATTGCCTTTCATATATTTTGACTTCATCATAATACTTACAGGTAAGTATTGTTTCATGAAACTTGTCTCGATTTTATTTGGAGGCAAGGTGCAAGGTGGAGAGGTAGAAGGGGAGAGGAGAGGAAAGGAGAACAAGAATATAAAATGTATTACTTATGGTTTAGGTGAAAAAAGCCTGAAAAATACCACCTTACGGGGCAAAAATAATCTGTTGACAAGAGAGGATTCAAAATGTTGACTTTGCAAGTTTCTTATATTCGAAACAGCCTCAGGCCCGTTTGACCTCATTCAGCTGGAGAAGTTCTTGGGCTGCTTTCAGTTCCCAGAGACTTCATTATAGAATCTAGATATTCTGCTGTGTAAAAAGCTTTATTCTCGGGTCAGGCACGGTGGCTCACACCTGTAATCCCAGCACTTTGGGGGGCCGAGGCAGGTGGATTATGAGGTCAGGAGTTCAAGACCAGGCTGGCCAACATGGTGAAACCCCGTCTCTACTAAAAAATACAAAAATTAACTGGGCATGGTAGCTCATGCCTGTATGCCAGCTACTTGGGAGGCTGAGGTAGGAGAATTGCTTTAACTGGGACCCAGGAGATGGAAATTGCAGTGAGCTGAGATAGTGCCACTGCACTCCAGCCTCGGCTACAGAGCAAGATGCCATCTCAAAAAACACAAAAAACAAAAACAAAAAAACCCTTTATTCTCTAAATTACTATAAAATTATTAAAATGTTATATTACACTTCAGGTTCCCAACTTTATTTACTATTTTTTAGTATATCTAAAACAATATGTTGATAAACTGGTAAGACTTTCAGTTTACATATTCTTTATAATACCTTATTTTTCCTTATTTATTTCTGCTGTCGTATTGATTTATTACATTATTTTCCATGGTCAATTACAAGAATTTGCATGGTAGCATAAAAACATTTTTATAACGAATTAGGGCAACCAAGATATCCTTCAGTAGGTGAATGGATTAATGAACTGTGGTACATTCAGACAGTAGCATATTATTCAGGGCTAAAAAAGATAAGCTATCACGTCATGAAAAGACATGGAGGAACGTTCAATGCGTAGTACTAAGTGAAAGAGGCCAATCTGAAAAAGCTATATGCTGTGTGATTCCAATTATATGATATTCTGGAATGGCAAAGCTACAGGGAGAGTTAAAAGATCAGTGGTTGCCAGGGGTTAGGGAGAAGGAGAGATGAGAAGGCAGATACTATTATTATGTAAATACGTTATTACATGTTTGGCAAAACCCATAGAATGTACCACACCAACATTGAACCCTAATGTAAACCATGGACTTTGGGTGATAATGATGGGTCAGGGTAGGTTCACTGATCGTAACCAATGTTCCAGTTTTGTGAGGCACCTCAATAGTGGAAAAAGCTGTACCTTGTATGGAGCCAGCAGGTATATGGAAATGCTATACTTTTGCTCAATTTTGCTGTGGACCTAAAAGTGCTCTTGAAAATAAAGTTTATTTTAAATCAAAGAAAGGAATTATGGATTAATATGAGAATTGTGAAAAGGATATAACTGTGGGAAAATTACAGAAATCAGTTCACCATTACATAATTCCATGGAGTAACTCTACTGAGAATCTTAACAATAGTGCTGTGTCCAAAGGACTGAAGCAACGGTCTGTGGTGTGTTGTGGGGCCAACACAGAAGACAAGGAAAAAAATCCTAAATTTTACCACATTCTGTCCTATCAATGACCCTTCTACAAACTGCTTATTGTGGTTTGACTCTGCTTTGTCTCTGTTGCTTCTGAACTTCCTTCATTTCATAACAGAAACTCTGAGATTTTGCCGCTTCACCAAATTTCATTTTAAAACCTATTCTTTCTTAGAAATGATAATACAGAAACCACTTTTCCAAATACAACAGTTAAAGAAAATTATAGTCACCTAGATAATTTGTTTCTCTATCAGAGAAGGCAGTGGAGCTACAGATGCTCTGTTCAGTCAGCTGAGAATTTAAGACTGAGGAGCGGTTAATTTCCTCAGCAGCTCTACTGATTATTCGATGGTCCCAGGACCTGAAATCTTTCAGAGCCTGCTTCATGCACTATACATCTATAAAATGAGAAAATAAAATTAATTATTGTGTTTCAAGAATATTTACAACACTGTAAGTTTAGACTATTATATTAATTATCTATTGCTGGCTAACAAGATACCAAAAACTTAGTACCTCACAACCACATAAATTTATTATCTCACAGATTCTTGGGGTCAGGATTGTAGGCAAGACTTTTCTGGATTATCTGCTCAGGGTCTCACTTGGTTGAAATCAAGGTGTTGGCCACTAACAAACTGAGGTACCAGAGAAATTGTTTTTCCAAATGTTTATTATAGTAACCCCATAGCCTTCTCAATATGTTTCAGTTTTTTCCCTGGATAGTGACATTGCAGAGAGCTGCTGTCATTTTTCCAACTGTCTTCGGCTCAAAAATATTTACGAAGTACTTCTTATTCCCCGGTTTATAGCATTGAAAGTAAGAGATGAATAAGAGGACCTGTTCTCAGGGAACATATGATCTGCTAGTAAAACAGATTGGGGGAACGATGTGAAGGGAGACCAAGTCTGAATCATTTTGAGAAGTGGAAGGAAGCTCAGAGTGGCTGTCAGGATCAATTTGTCTTCAGAGAAACTTCCCTACTAGTGAGTAACTAAAATTCTCTGCAGATGATACATTTGCCATGAGTACCTGTTACACTGGGAGACTGAAGCAGTCTACAGAGGTCATTCGAATTGAAAGCTAAAATGAGATTCTCGAAGGAAGATTAAGTCCAAATAGCAATTTCATGGCAGGGTTTGTGGAGGATCTGGAGAGAGATCACAGGCAAGGGAAATAGTTGAGCGATAGAGCTATATTCACCCAACCCGTAAAGGAGATGAATTCTGACAAGTGTATCATAAAATGAATGAAGACTTCTCCAAGCAGAAGTCTTCATTGTGCAAATGGATGGAAAGATTCTAGGAAGTCGAATTGTGTGCTGAAAGTGTCAGCAAGCTGCTGGTGCCATTTTATGCCCTGAACCCTTTAGGTAGATCCCTAAGGATTTCAGCTGCTAAGCCCTTAAGTCCTGTTAGCTCCTGTCTCCTTGTCCAGTCTCCTTTTCCTGTCCCCTAATTATGACTTTATTGATGCTGATTGAGCATCTTTTGAGGGGGAGACCTAGGAATTGTTCTGAGTTGTTCAGTGTGTTTGCTGTGTAATGACCCCTGGTGCCAGAGTAACACCATTAGAGGGCTCTCTCCTGGGGAGAAACTTAAGAGTGTGAGGATGACTTTATTGATCTGAAAATTAGGGAAGAGAGTGCAGATGAGAATTCAGGTTAAGTCATTGATGTCTTGCCCTTTTCCTGAGGGCAAAATATAGGAGTTGGGATGTTTAGAAAAGCTGAATAGGCAACAAGTTGAACTTCGGTTGGCATGAGCTTGAATGTCAGGCAGGGTCTGATGTAGAGGCTGGAAAGGTGGAGAAGGTGAAAATGAAAATTTGCATTTAAAAATAGTATCCAGGTTATGCAGGTGCTTCTGGTCCATAATCTTCATTCTAAGTAACAAAACTCTGGAGCATTAGTATAGGAAAGACATATCTCAGATGATGTTATTGTGGTCTTGATATGCTATAAAGCCACCAAATGAGAGGAAATAGCTTACCCCATTAGCTGAAGTATGAGCTAATAAAAGAGCAATTCAGGATCACTTACAGATCTATGAGAAAAAAACACAACCCAAGCAAACAAATATACTTTCTGATGGTAATTTCTGTTTTTTCTTAAGAATATGTTATGAAAGAACAGGAAATCTGGCAGTTGCTAGAAAAGCAGACAAACCTAACTCCATTGTCCCCTAAGTCTGAAGGACATAATCTTCTGTTTTAAGTTTTAGGGGTCACTTAATACCAGATAGTTAAATAACTTGGCCATGCTACTAACCACAACCTACCCCCTTCATCCCATGCCATTGAGCCTGTAATCTCCCATTGGCTCTCAACTGCCTTCCTACAGTAATACTGGAAGCAACTGAAGGTTTATTGGCTCAGGGATGGATTCTACACTTGGTTATCAAGTATTCTAGAGTGACTTGTGGTTGGGGGAAGGGTAGAGAATCTCTCTAGGAGTGGAGTCACAGTGGAGCCCTGGTTAGAAGATAGCTTCAGTATCCTTTATTGTAAATAGGTCATTTGAATTTTTAATGCCATGCAATTCAAGGATCTCCAAAGAATTTGTATTTCTCTTAAACTTAATGCAGTGAAACTTTCCTTGTGTAATAGATGCTTTTGTAATGCAATCTTGGAAATACTTTTTAAAGTTCATAAGGGTTGCAAAAGTTCTACTTGATCTGCTCACATATACAATTGTTCCTTTCCCTGCTCCTCTTTCTACTGCTATTTATATCAGCTGTCCTCCAGGAGATCAGTTTTCTTCTCAGTATCTGATATAAATAACCACAGTTCTCAAAGCATGGTCTGTTCAGAATTTCCAGGTAGTCCATGGACTAATATCTGGTTAATTGTATTCATGATGTGTCAGTGATACACATTTGTTACTATTATCTATTAATGCTCTTTATATAAAATGCAATAACAGTTGGACCTGACCTCAATGATATTTTTATTTAAAACTCTGTTATTTTTAATGGACAGGTAAGTTGAGTTTGGATGTTGCAGGGTCATTCAGAAACAAGCAGCAGTGATGGTCCTTTAGGCCATGCCCTTGAGTTGAACTTTTCCCTGAGAATCAACTTCAAATGCAGAAATGAATGTAATGTACTCAAAAGAGTGCAGTTGTCTGATTTTCTCCAAGTCTGTTCATTATCTGTCAGACCAAAGGAGTGTGGGCTTCTTATTTTCATGTTTCTTATACTGTAACTAAAAGAAACCTGAAATATGCTTGTAAATATTACCAATAATAAAAACTGGAATATAAAACTCTCTTTTTAGGGATGAAACCAACCAATATTGCTTTTAGTTTAAAACTGTCCATGTGAACGGCTACTCAGTCTAGCTTCTGCAAAATATTCTTCAAACCTTTGATTATTTTAACCATTTTAGGTGTATTTTGAGCTAAAATGCACTCTTGACTTCAAGTAATATGTCAGCAGCCATGAAATATTTAGAAGATTTAAAGGTCAAATTATGGAACTGAAGTAGAAGTTTTAACTATATAAATAACAGTATTAATAAATAGGCTTTAGTTTTTCTCCACTGGTAATGAGTCCAAATATTATTAAATATAATTAATGAAATCTTTTATAAGGTACATTATGTATTTTAAATGTTTTTCATTTTAGTCATCAAAACATAATTTAATGATTTTAATAGAATTTTAATAGATTTAAGCTAACATTACTAAGCAGCTTCATAATTTAAATCTCAAAATGAATTTGTAGTAAACACAAACCCATTTTATTTTTATATTATACAATATAATGGATGACAACAGAATGTAATGGCCATTTTTCAAATCCAATTTATTAATGTCCCTAGTAGTGACCATACCAAGAATATGCTGCACTAAGCCCTTTTAAAATCTAAATGCTGCCCTAACTATTAGGTCCATGCTTATATTCACTTTGTGTCTATCACAATGTGTAAGGAAAGAATGCTGGATTCAACCTCTGGTTTGTGTTCTTACCAGGTCTGTTGACACTGAGCCTTAGCTTTCTCTTTGATGAGCTAGGGACTCTAATCTGTACTTTGCCTATTGTTTGTAGTAGTAGTACCTGAGGTGAAAATAAAGTATTAGATATTACGTGAATTTTTTTTTTTGGCATATCTTTCATGGTAGACTGACTAGGTTTTGCTGCAGTAACAAAAGAAAAACAAAGCCCCAAGTCTCAGTGAATATAATCTTAGCTTATAGGCAGAAGTTGATTTCTCCTTCATGCTTTATGTCTACAGGAGCTCAGCTTGTAATCCCTTTGAGACACAGCCTAATGGAAACCCCAGGTTAGCATGTGTTTTCACAATCGCCAGGTCAGAGAAAAGATACTGGTAAATCATACGCTGGCACTTAAAACTTTCTTCCAGAAATGACACCCCTGCTCATACTCTGTTGGCCAAAGTAAGTCACATGGCCACACAGGTAAGCTCAGAGGCAGTCGGGAAGTGCATTTCTATCATGTGCCTGGAGGGGGAGGGGAACAGACATATCTACAATGAGTTCTAATGACTGTCACAGATATTTAAATACAAAACTGTAATCTATTTATCCTGTGATGAATTTAGTGGAGAAATTATTTTTGCCTTGCAGTGGTAAGGAGGACTGTTACATAACTTTCTGCTATGAATTATAGATGTATAGCACCAAGATTTGAGAAGGGGAGATGTTCTGATACAAAATAAATAAACATCAGAATACTTTTCTCACACTATAGGCACTATTATGTTTCTATCAGTAGGAACATTAGATAGATAGGTATACAAAAGTGAAATAGAAAAAATGGTAAGAGGGCATGGTGGCTCATACCTGTAATCCTAGCACTTTGGGAGACCGAGGTGGGTGGATTACTTGAGGTCAGGAGTTTGAGACCAGCCTGACCAACATGGTGAAGCCCTGTCTCCTCTAAAAATACAAAAATTAACAGGGCGTGGTGGCAGGAGCCTGTAGTTCCAGCTACTTGGGAGGCAGAGGCAGGAGAATCACTTGAACCCGGGAGGCAGAGGTTGAAGTGAGCTAGATTGCACTACTGCACTCCAGCTTGGTGACAGAGCAAGACTCTCTCAAAAAAAAAAAAAAAATTTTAAGGAAGGCAGAGGTACAACAAACAGGCTTGCTGAGAAATCCCATAGTTAGAATGGGGAAAGTTTTTTGGGAAACATGAGTTAAGGAGTGAATATTGAAGCCTGGGAGGGATATGGCTTTATAGAAAAGAAAGGATGATCTATACAACAGAGAAGTATAATTCAACACAGAAATTCTGATTTCCGGGCTACTATTAATGACTACATTTATGTTATTTTTGCTAAAATATCAGGACCTTTTAATCTAATGACTCAGCTCTTCTGTGTCTTTGTTTTTCTTGCACTTTGTCTTATTGTTTTGCCATTTAAAATTTCAGCCATGAAAGGAATTTTGGAAACTGTGTTCTTTTCCATGTCTATTATAATTGCTCCTTGAACTGAAAAGATCAATTAGGAAATGATTGGCCCCATCATACTTCTTTTACCACCTCTGTTAATTAATTGATTGAATTGGGTTCTCCAGGTTTAGGTCTTTGTTTTAATTTTGGATCAATAAAAGATTAAATGTTTAAATTAAGTGAGCACATGTAACTTTCACATTCCTTGCAATTTCTAGGAGCCACCTCAGGTCATTCAGGATTGTCAGTAACGGCAGCATTCAGACTAGAATCAGAGTACTTGCAACTTTTCATTCTTTTTCCTAAACTTCAGCCTATGTTTATGGGAATAATGGTGCAGCCATGCTTTCCTTAAACTATATATATATATATATATATATATATATATATATATATATATATATGTATGTATGTATATGTATATGTGTGTTATATATATTTTTTAATTAAAGCAGATTTTTGAGACAGAAATTAAGATTGTTGCCCTGATGTTAGTCATAGTGAATTTCTGACCCTTCTTAAAGGAGATGGTTGTATTTGTTTCCTTGGGCTGCTTTATCAAATTACCACAAACTAAGTGGTTCAAAAGAACAGAAATGTATTCTCTCATAGTTCTTGATGCCAGAAGTTTGAAGTCAACGTGTGTACGAAGGGCATATTCTTTCTGAAGGCTCTAGGGAAGAAGCCTTCCTTGCCTCTTCCTAGCATCTGGTGGTCCCTAGCAATCCTTCACATGTTTTGGCATGTAGCCACCTCACGCTGGCCTTTGCCGCTGTCATCACATGACGGTTTTCCCTCTGTCTCCCCTGTATGTCTAACTCCAAATATCTCTCTCCTTCTAAGGACACCAGTGGTTGAAGTTAGTGTCCACTATAATCCAGTGCGGTCAAAGCTTAATTATATCTGCAAAGACTCTATTTGCAAAAAAGGGGGCACATTCACAAATATCAGAGGTTAGATCTTCAACATATCTTTATAGGAGACACAAATCAAACCAAAACAATGCCATTATTGAAACTTCTTTGTAATTTTCTAGCATTCTGTTTGTAGGATTCTATGGGATACTTCCCCTCCCAGCCCAGAAATATATGCCAGTTACTAATTTCATCAAGATTATTCTCCTTGCTACCGACTGCCACTGTATTTAAAAGTCTACATTATTGTTCACCTGCCCCAAAACCTGGTTTCTTGATATCCATTCTTCTGTTTCTCATGATTTTCTCCATGCGACTTGTTAAACTTTTTCTTTCTCTCAGAAAGCACTCAGAGGCAGTTCAGATGTAGCAGGGTAGACACGCTAGTGATCAAAGGTGAGTCAGGGATCTGCTGACAGGTACTAATGGGAACAGTCATTGAACTAAACCAGAAGCAATGGTGAAACAAATCAAGGTTTGCATCACTTCTAAAGAAGATACTTAGAATTGTTTTCTTCCTCTTGCTTCGACAACTACACTAGATATATTTAGCTGAATGCTATATTTTGAATCTAAGCAAAATCTCATAGCAACATCTTTTCTTTCAAAGTACTATTAATATAATTTTGAGTACAGGAATAAGGAAAAAAGTTAGAACATTTCATTAAGGATAATAAATTGAGATCAAACACTACCAGATAACAACTCGAGAACATTAACAACATTCGTTTATGTTATGCTACATTATTATGTTAAATTAATGTATATCATACGTTATAGATACTAATGTAGCTGTGGAAAGTAATGAAGCTCTTTGATTCTATGTAGCAGAACTACAAACTCTTAATTATAACAACAAAAGATATGTTACAGTGTAAGTCTTGCCTAGAAGGATACAAAGATAGGGATTTTGAGGTATTTTAAGGATTATATTATAATTCTAATATTTATATCTCTAGTTCAGGGCTTCATAACCTAAGGTCCAGAACTGGGATAGAAAAAATATATCTTTATTTTTTCTAACTCTAAATGATATTTGGTATCTCCTTCAGTTATGAATGTAAGCCACAAACCACAGTGGTTTTGGCATCAATAGAAATCATAGATTGATTTTCAGTTACATCACAGGTATTGAATTTATCCCAAATATAATTTATACTTAGTACTCCTTCAAAATTATGTTAGCTACTTAGACCTGCTGTGATATCTTATTTAATACATTAATAATTTTTTTTTAATTTTTTGATAACTATTTCTGTATCATTGTTTTTCCTTGTAATGTTTTTATTTTATGTGTTTTAAAGCAATTCTGTTAAAAAGGGTTCCTCAGGCTTCATGGGAATGCCGAAGTGCCCCATGACACAAAATTGGATAAAAATTTCTATGCTAGTTTTAGTACCTTCTGTTTCATGAAGGCAAATTAAAAGACAGGTTCAAATGTCAACATTATATACTACAATTTTATTTATTTTTCAGTCAGATAATTCATTAATCATCTAATATTTTTTATAATACTATACCTGACTTTGGCTAAATGACTGAAGAAACAGGATTATAAAAATAGAAGTATAGCATATATTCCTGTCCCCAATGACATTCAGTCTATTTAGTTACACAGCATATGAATTGCCATTGTTTATATCATACCTTAAAATAATTCTTATACTGTGTTTTTATAATGCTTTTAAAAATGTGCTCAGAATGCTGTCCTCCATAAGAATTCATTGAACACCATCAACAGGGTTGTTAAATTGGTAAAGCAAGATCCTACCAGGTTTATAAATAAAGAAATGTCTTTCCCTTAAGTAGTAAGAGATGAAGAAAGGAAACAGCTCTTCCAAATGGTAGTTCAGTGGGACTTTGATTTCACATCATTGTTTCCTTAGAAAAATCCTGCATCAGAACATCTTCAGTCTTTCTCCTTGTATAATCTGTACATTTCTTAAAAGTATAAGATGGCTTGTTAAGAATTAAGTGTGGGTTGCTTGTGTAAGACCTGGATGTCTCAGAAAGAGGAAAGAGAAAGAGAGAAGTGATGATGAGTTTGGGACAGTTGTTACTGTCTGTGATCTTTTATACAGTTGATGTGCAAAAGTTTTTTTTTTTTTAATTCCAACCTGTTCTTAAATGCAAATACTCAAAAAACTAGAGGAAGAGATGGAATCAAGCTGAAATTAAACTCAAAGTGGGTTCAGTATCAATGGGCTGGTTGTATGTAACCTTTCTGTCAAAGAACTGTGTTGTAGGGTTTTACTCAAAAAGTATTCCATGAAACAACAGCTTATTGGTGCATTACCTCGCAGCCTGTTATACATGAGAATCTTGAGCCCCACCCCAGACTTAATGTATCAGAATCTGCATGTTAACAAAATTATCAAGTGATTTGAAGACACACTAAAGTTTGAGAACCACAGATGACTTTTAATTCATAGCCATATTAACTGAGAGAAGACTGTACATTCTTACACCTTGTTCTTCCATAATTTGAGGAGGTTCCTGCTGTTGTTTCTACCTTCATCAAGAGATATTAGGCTCATACTAAGAAAAATGCATTTAATAACTACTTTGAGTGAAAAATCTCAGTAAGTCAGGCAGTTGTCCCTAAAGAGCCTTTAAACAGGTTTCACCATAGAGAGCGTGGTATATGAGAAAAACCTACCCCTGTTGATGCTGTACCAGGCAAACTCTGTGAATGTAATTGGCAAATGTTTAAGGAGAACAAGAAAGCCCAAGTATTGCATTTAGGCAAATCCTAAGTGTATAGTGTGCCAGAGAAAACAAATGTTTTTCCTGCACTGGCTCTGACACGTTCACACATGAATGTATTTCATTCAGAAAAAGTAAAGGTTCTAGAATGGCACAGTCTGGTTTTATGAGAAACAGATGTGTCATGGTTCACCCACTCCCTGACCACCTGTGGTTTGCCCATGACTCAACTTTTTTGAATAAAGGGAGTTAACTCTTGGATCCTGAACAAACTCTAAATTACATATTTATTTTCTTCCTCCTCATACTACTTTTCACCACTCATTGCCATAATAAAACCTTCCAATTCAGAGAAATCTGAATTCTCAACACCCCAAAACATTTTCATTTAAAGTTGAATCCTTGCTAAAGGTGAATCCTTGCTCTGGTATTTAGATTGAGATTCTGTTAAAAGTTCAAATAGAATACCAAATTATCCAGCCAGTTAGAGTGATTTTTGTTTATATTTTGAAGCCCCCTGGTTATGAGTATCTTTACTGCCTATTTCGTTGATTGAGGATAGGAATTATTCCCATTTAGAAATATGTTTTTAAATGCCTTTGGTTAATCATTTAGTTTTCAGCTACCTTTGTTTTTGGAATAATGTGAACAAATTTTAAAAAAAAAATCAATATTCCTGAAACTTTAGTTCAGGTAATACCTACTGTTAAATGTTACTGTGAACTACTTCCTCCAACTGCTCACAAGTAGCCAAAAAGAAGGATTTGAATGATCTCTCCTTCCATGCTTTGCCTTCCACTCCATAGAAAGGGGACAGGGACATAGTCAAATCACAGATAGGTGGATGGAAAAATGCAAGGCACAAATAGCCCACACAGGGAATAATCATACCTTAAACAGTCACTGACAACATTAAAAAATATATATTTCCATTTATGGAAATATTTGTATTTCCATAAAAAAAATCGTATTTCCAAAACAACTTAGGGTTGTTTTTGACATACCACTCAGGCATTTGGTTTTTTCTTTTCATAGGATCTTTTTCATTTATTTGTTCAGGAGCATTATCTGATTAAAAGCAAACACTTAAATTAACATGGCCTGTCAAGGAAGTACTAACCATTCATGGACTAAATTATAATTACAGTGACAAGAATGTCAAAAAGAAAAAACGAAAACCTTTTTTAAAACCTGTAATTACTTTATTGTTTATAATTTTTAATTGGAATAACAGGGAATTCAAATTTCATAAAACCATGGTTTGTATATCTTGTTGTCAAAATGCTATCCAAATAGCACATCGCAAAATGTAATTTTTTATATATAAATGGGGAAACTTATGAGACAAAGAAGCAAATAATCCGGCCACAATATGAATCATTGGCAAACCTTGGAAGGGAAATCCCAAGTGCATTTCCTGAAAGAGTATTTTGTATGCTCAAAGGTACTAACTCTATCCAGAGTGAAAGAATACCTACCAATGAACAATCTGTACAATCTGATAGGATTAAGTATTAACTATCTTGGGGTAAAAATTTACTAGACACCAATTTCAGTGTCAGTTTGAGATGTAGTTTTCAGAAAAGAAAATACCCTGTGTTAATAGGTTTGGAAATGCAGAACTACTTAAAGCTTACTTGGCTAGGATAACCCTTAATAAATCATCAGTGTATTTTGGGATTTATTAATTTTATAAACAATAAAACTAGATGTTGATAGATTTTGGTTATAGACTGAGCTGCAGAAAATTAATGAGCTTTTAAAAGACAGTTGATTTTTCACATGACTGCAGTATGAGTCTTTTTAAGTTCACTTGATTAAAAAGGTCATAATACTAACATTTCAAAATTGAAGTTATTCTATATGATCAAATATGCTTCTATTTGATACATTAAAATATATGAATTTGAAGTTAAAATGCTTTGAATTAAATAGATATAAAAATGTTGCATTCATGTGTCATGCATACTGATTTTGTACATTATAATCAAAGCTACAATGGTACTAACAGGGTGTAATTTGTTCAAAATAAATTTTTATACCAGATGATAGTAACCTTAAAAAGGACTTTTACATAGGTATAAATGTGCCTTGTGGTTAGCTGTATCCATCACCCCATCGTCTACATTTGCTATTTCTCCTAATGCTATCCCTCCCCTAACCCACAACCCCAACAGGCCCTTGTATGTGATATTCCCCTCCCTGTGTCCATGTGTTCTCATTGTTCAACTCCCCATAACTTAAAGTACAATTTAAAAAAATAATAATAATCAAATTTTTTTAAAAAGCCACTTTACCAAGGTTGGGGAAATATATGTACCTATTGTGAATTAGTTCTAAGCTCACTGAAAAAAAAACTAGAGAACACTTTAAAAAAAAAAAAAAAAAAAAAAAAGGATTTTTATTTTCAAGGCTTTCACTTCCATTCCTTTCACATACTTAGTGAGTTTCATCAATTTAAGTCGTTCAAAGAGATGCATCTTCTGAGTATGCCAGTGAACGTATTACATTGTGGCTTTGCTTATATCTAAAATAATAACATATTGTTTTAGATGTTTGCTCAGATACAGCTTGTACTGGGATGAAAAAAAAATGGCTAATACATGGTTCCTACCATTAAGAAGACTACAATTTGTCCGAAGAGAAAAATCTATCCAAAACTAGGTTTAATACAAGAAGGGTTATCCAAAGTGCTGGTAGGGAGGGAGACACATAGGTGAGTAAGAAGTTGCAGTTCAATTGGGTTTTAGAGGATCGGCAATGTTTTTGATTGAAACATTAAAAGGCAATTTCAGGAAAAGGTACAGTGTGAGCCAAGACATGGACTCAAGAAAGTACAGGATGAATTTAGGTAATGAATCATCTGTGTGATTTGTACTCAAAATGGAAAGAAAAGTATTAGAAAATAAAAGATGAAAACATTAAGTCAAAGCCAGATTTGAGAAAGCTTAAATAATGTACTATCACATTAAGATGATTCTTTAGGTCATGAGGGACCAAGAAAAAATGTGATTTTATTGTCATGAGATAAAATTCATGTTGATTATTAAAAAGGAGAAATGTGAAGTAAATATACATATTTATAATACAAAAATCATCAAATACTTTGAATGACTTGAAACTTATTTTCAAAGGTCAACAGCAGTCAAATATCATTACTTTCATGTAGCTCACCTTACTTAATAATTGATTCTGGAATCAGAAATTTGCATTTTATTGACTTGTTTTATGAAAAGACATCCTTAAAAGGCAGTATAATTAGGATTAAGATAGGCATCACTCTTATTTAGTACAAAAAGCAATGGATTAGTTCTATAATTTTTTACCACCTACTGTGTTCTGAACATACTGTAAGGCGCATTACCCACCTTTATTCATTCATTATTATTCAAATCATTTTAAGGATGAATGATGGTCAGAATGGATTTTCCCAAATCATATGCAAGTAAATTATTTTTAAACATAGGAAAGTGATGCTCAAGATATTTACATAAATTTCACCAAATAGTTAGCTAGTAAATGGTGGTAATGGGATTCAAATATGAATCTTTTGCTTTGTGTTTGGGGTTTGGATTTGGTTGTTGATATACTACCATACATTGCTTCACTTTTGGGTTAAGCTATCTCCATAGCATGACCAGCAATCCCCCAGTGGAAAGTCATTCGTTGAGCACCGGTCTTGAAAGAGACCCCAAATCAGGTGCTGGATGTAGGGCAGCCAGCACGAAAGACGTTGTCCTTTTTCTGATGGAGCTTATACTTGAGTTGGGAAACAGATACAAAACATTAGTAACAAGCTAATTTCTTCACTAAAATCATGCTGTGTGCAAGGAGATAAAGTATAGATGAGTTGAAGTTGTATAAGAGGAGGAACTTGACCCCCAAAGCAGGAAAAATAACCTCAGGCATTTAAGCTAATACCTATAAATAAGTAGAAGTTAATGAAAATGAGAAAACTTTAGACAAAGAAAATAGCCTAGGTACAGATTTCTGCTTTCTTTAGTTAATAACTGTATCTCAACGTAAACAGGCTTGGAATAAAAAGCAGGGTCCTAAAGAAAATAATTTTCCCCTGGCTCTGCCCCACCCATTGATATGGGCAATCAATCATCTTCAATTATTTCTGTGAGTTTCCAGGTTGCATTCATATATGTTCACGACCACAGTCCACTACTCAGTTTGGATCTTCACATTCTCCTGAATTTCCTAAATTCTAAAGTGTGCACAGTTTAGACTGACAGACCAGAACAGCCAGTCCATGTAAAATATGGGACTAGACTAAGTTATTTTGAAGCTGTATTTCTGTCCTGATAATCTATCCTATTGTGCTTTAGATTTTCTATAGGTATTAATACTACAAAATTCGATATTTGGTTTTATTAGAAAGAGGGCATAAGGGATATGTACAGTGACAAAGGACAGGAAGTGAAGAATGAATTAATCTAGGTTCTTCTAAGTAGACTCTAAAAGAATATTTTCAAGAGACAGGAAAAATTGTGTACCCATTGTCAATGTCTTGATATTATTAATAAAGTAATAATTAAAATTTAATGTAAGTTTTTACTTGCTAAGAAAGCCTGTGCAGCCATGTAACAAACACCATGATGAAGCTATAGAATACTTCCATAACCCCCAGAATTCCTCCATTTCTCTTCCCTTGGTGCTATTTTTTGACAGTCACTGATCTTATTTCTGTCTCTGTAGTTTGGCCTTTTCTAGAATGTCACATAACAGGAATCATACAGGATGTAGCTTTATATGATTACGTTTTTTCCACTTGGCATAATGCTTTTAAGATGAATCCGTTTTGTTACATGTATCATTCCTTTGTTTCTTAGATTTTTTTGAGTTAGATCTCCTTTTACAGGTATACCATGAAAGGATAATTTGTTTATTCTTTCATTAATTGTTGGATATTTGGTTTGTTGATTATGAATAAAACTGCTATAAACAGTCTTAGGTTTTTGTGTGGGGACTTTTCTTGGATAAATATATAGGAGAGGGAATCCTTGATTGTATAGTAAATGTGTATTTAACTTTATAAGAAAATACCAGATGTTTTCCAAAGTTGCTATACCATCTTATATTCTCTTCAGTAATGTGTAAGTTTCAGTTCAACATATAAATCAACATTTGGTAGTGACTGTTTTTAAAATTTAACCATTCTCTTTGGCATCTAATATATCTTATACTTTTGACCGAATTTGCATTTCTCTAATACTTAATGATGGTGAACATCTTTTCACGTAAGGTTGCCACTCATATCTCAAGTGATACACCTTTTAACGTATTTTGACCATTTCTTAAAAAAAATGGGTTGTTTCCTTTTCATTATAGAATTGTGAGATTTCTTTATGAATTCAGGATGGAAGTTATTTTTAATGAGATACGTATTTTACATATGTTTTTCTCTAGTCTATGACTTGTCTTTTAATTTTGTTAGTATGTAGTACCTTTCAAACTTTTGAGAGTTTCTACATAGACAATCATGTGTTCTGAAAAATAGACAGTTTTATTGATTCCTTTCTAATATGTGTAATTTTGTTTTTGTACTTTATTACATTGGCTAGAACCTTCACTATGATGTTAAATAGGAATAATGAGAGCATTCTTTCCATATTCCTAGTCTATGTGAAAGCACTCGTTCTTTCACCATTAAGTTCGATGTTAGTTATAGGCTAACTTTAGGTACCTTTTTCAGGTTGAGGAGGTTCCTTTCTATTCTAAATTTGCTGAGGGTTTTTGTCATTAATGGATCCTAAATTGTGTCAAATGCTATTTTTATATCTATTAAGATGTTGATTTTTGTTTGTGTAGTAGTTATTGTTGTTAATATGCTGAATATTGACCCAAACTTACATTTCTGGGATAAGTTCAGTTGGTCATGATGTATTATCTTTTTCTATATCATTAGATTTGATTTACTAAAGTTTTGTTGTGGTTTGAGAGCATATTTTATATCAGTGCTTCTTAGCTAGGGACAGTTTTGCTCCCCAGATGACATTGGGAAGTGTCTGAAACATATTTAGTTGCCACATTTGAAGAAAGGGAGTGGATTTGCTGCTGGCATCTAACAGATAGGGACCAAGGATGCTGCCAGATATCCTAAATTGCATAGGAAATCACCCCAAAACAAATAATTATCTGGTTCCAGTGTTGATAGTGCAAGTTCAAGACATGCTGCTTTATGGGATTTCAAAAATGTTAAATGTGTGCAGATTTTATTATTTTATGACCCAGAATATGACTATCTTGGTGAATGTTCAATGTACACATGAAAACAATGTTTATTCTTTTAATATAGGGAAGAATGTTGTGTAAATGGCAATTAGGTGAAGTTGGTTAGTGGTGATATTCAAATTTTCTATATCTTTACTGAATTTTAGATCTACTTATTGTATAGATTACTGGAAGAAAAGTGTTGAAATTTCTACCTATAATTGTGAGTTTGTAACTTTTTTTTGTTCTATCAATTTTTTGCTTTTTGTACATTTTATTTTATTCATGTCTATCAGTTTTTTGCTTCGTGTAGTATGACGTTCTATTGTTAAATATATTCAGGTTTTTATAAATTCTTAAGGAATTGACCTCTTTATTATTATGCAATGTCTCTCTATTCCTAGTAGTATTTCTTGTTCTGAAGTCTACTTTCTTTGATAGTAATACAGTCATTCCAGCTTTCTTTTGATTAGTGTTGGTGTGGTATTTTTTTATCCTTTAATTTTTAACCTGTGCCTTTATATTTAAAGTGTGATTGTTTATAACACATATAAAGTGTGTTTATATAGTTGGGACTTTCTTTAATTTAATTTGACAATTTCTTTCTGTTGATATTTTAAAGCATTTATGTGCAATGTGATTATCAATATGATAAATAATAGTTCATACTTGTCCTTTAGAAATTTGTGAACATTTTAGCTAATTTTTTCCTACTCAGATTTGTAGGGAGGCCCCCTATTTTTCCCATGCTTTGCCAAAGATGAAATACTTTTTACGTCCCTCTTGAGGGATATGTCACTCTTTGGAGTTCAGTTTACTTGATTGCCTTGCACCTCAGCTCTCTAATGGGCTCAAGGAAAGTAGTAATTTTGTACATCTTCTGGTTTTTGTTCATTGTTAGCAGGAGCAACATCCTCTTGTGTCTCTCTACATCATTTATCAAAGTGGAACTCCTCTTTTCAACATCTTAAACAAATTTTGGATTTGAAATGGCTCAAAGCATTTGGGAACTCTATTTTACATGTATTTTTAAATGAAGCTTATATAGCTCTGTGGCATTTTATATGATCATAATTGTTAATTACTCAGAAGGGTATGTGTCGCCTATTAGTAACTTTTGGGGGTTTTGTTTTCAGAGATTATTTGTCATAACCCCAAAGGATCTATTTCTACATAAGTACTGAAATCATCTTTCAAAAAGCAGCAATAGCAAAAGCTGCTCTAAATTCCATGGCTAAAGGTTGGGAGATATTTGAGGGTGATGGTTTGTGGTGATATTAACCTTGGGATCAGCCTAAATTTCTATTTAGTGCATTTTACTTGTTTTTATTCCTATAAATATTATATATAAGAATAATAGTCAAATTATAGAACATTTGTCACTGGAACATATTTCTCATTCCCCGTTTATATATATGCAAATGAAATGCACATACTTGATCAAAGTAAATGCATTAAAAACAATCATCTTTAATTCCTTTGAATCTGTACTGCATACAAAAGATGTATTTTTAGGATTGTCTACAAATTATTGAGTATAATTAAATCAGAATTAAGGTGATCTTCTACATGTTGAAAGCTGCCTTCCAAATAAATGAAATGCAAAATAACATTTCAAATATAAAAGGATATGTTGATGCCCATGAAATAATTTTACTTTCGCTTATCTAGGATAAAATAATGTGAAGAAATTTACCGTTATCTATGGATTAGGATTAATATAAAGAGAAACAAGATGGACTGTAATTGAGCATTCAAATTAAGTTTTTCATATAGTGTGCTCATATGTTAGATGTTTGAAAAATGTGAATCAGATCTAATCATAGCAGCAGTGAGTGATTATGCAGTTTGCCTGGTAAGGCAAGGCACCCTAGGAAAATGCTATTCATATAACATTGCCTACTCAGTGTGTATCTAAGGCATCTTTAAAGGAAAATGTATTCAGATGCTCCTTGATTCATGATGGGTTATGTCCAGATAAACCCATTGTAAATTGAAAATATCATTAGTTGAAAATGCGTTTAAAACACTTAACTCCCCAAACACCATAGCTTAACCTAGCCTACCTTAAAAGTGCTCAGACACTTAACATTAGCCTACAGTTGGGCAAAATTATCTATAACAGAAAGCCAATTTTACAGTAAAATGTTATATATCTCATGGAATTTATTGAATGCTGTATTGAAAGTGAAAAGCAGAATGGCTGCATGGGTACTCGAGGTACGCTTTCTACTTTGTGCTTATTCTTTTCATGCTGTCATAGGTTCAAAAAATCATAAGCTAACCCCGGGTAAGTCAGGTACCATCTGTATATCCTTCATATACAGGTTTTTATTATTTTACTTTTCAGAATTTCTCACTGTGATGAAATTAATTAGAAAAATAATACTGAATTTAAATTCATTACTAAGAACAGAAGAAAATTGAAGATATTAATTATAAAGTTACAAAACATATCAATGAGCTCTTTTTGGAATTTGAGTTTAGTATTTGAGTCAGAGTGATGTGAGAAATGTTTCTTTGTCAAGCATTGAGCAGATACTTCAGTGGCTGCAGTAGTATATGTTCTGCTCCCAAGTAGCTTCCGGTCCAGTAAAGGGATAGGTACAAAGCCTCAGTCTAGGTGCTCAGGAGGCACGGACAGGATTCAGAATGCCCAGAGGTCTCCCAGGCAGCCAGGGAAGGGGAACACTGAAGATGGAGATCATTGGATGAGTATGCAGAAGATTATAAGCAGAGATAAGAAAGAATCCCTTCTTGTCATCCACATGACACATATCACAAGATGATATGGGCTCGAAATCATAGCTCTTCTTATTTTCCTTAAGAATATTCACATGCAATTAACTTAAATCTTTCCTGCCCTCTGTTCTCCCTTCACTTATTACCTTTCTATTTTGCTGTTCATATGATGTGCCTTAAGACTATGCTGTGTTAGAACTATTATTTCTATTCTATTTACTTTCAGGCTTTTAAGAAACTTTTATTAGATGATTTTAGTAATTTGTGTGAAAAAGCATAAATTTACCAATCCGTAGCAGTAGATAATCCAAGGGAGAGTTCATGCTAGAATTGGGGGACCAGAAGTAAATGTTCTCCTAACTAAGAGCTTAGGTCAAACCAGAATCCAAGAGAGTAGAGACCTAGAGCCTATGCTGAGAGCCAGAATATAGCAAGAAGCCTTTGATACTCTCAGCTGCCCACCAGGAAACAGGTGATAAGAGGCATACAAATGAGCAAACAGGTAGAAATGAGATTTACAGCAATTGTAATATATTTATTCAGTGCCTATAATCATCTTTGAATACACTCACTTATTTAGATTGTGCATTCTGTGTTGCCTGTTTGTTGAATCACATTTTCATTAGTTTACCATCATAGAAACAAAAATAGTAAGTTATATGTCTGTAAGAGGGAGGCATGTCTGGCTAGTCCCTGTCCAGAGTTCTTACTTACTTGATTGACTTAAATATAAGATGAAAGGAATAAAGCTATGTTAGGAAGAGGTGGTTATTGACATCGCCCATAATGGCCAGAAATTTCAGCATGAATATTTATGAGAGCGAGCCCATTGAAACTACACATTTAGTAAGGGGAAACAAGATCTTTGACTTTTGAGAACTTTCGATTGGACAAAACTTTGTAATGCCAAAAGCAAGTCAAAGGTGCCAGGTGAAACTTCTTATTTCAGATGAAGCTGGCTGTCTATCACAGAACCACCACTGCACAGCAACCGGAGTTGCATTAAATCCAAAAGCTTTGGAGATAAATGACCTCGTTAAGATTCCTCTCTGGTAATGTGAAGAGATAAGATCTAAATTCAAAAATTCTGATCCATAAATTTTTGTAAGTCTGAGGTCAAAAGACATAAATCTTAGCAAACAAATTTCCTTTTCTCCAGGGCTTTCTATCTCTCTACCCAATCACTTGTAAGCAAAAAAAAAAAAAAAAAAAAAAAATTATTATGGTAGAAGAAAGAATGGTCAGTGCAAGCTGATCTTGGCTAGGGTTAAAGGAGGACCATACAATAACAGTCTGCCTCTTTCTGTTTTTATTTAGCTTCCCAATGGAACAATGATTAAGCTGTGGAATATTTTGGAATAATTATTTCTGGCAGAGGCATCACTCAGGTTTTACCTGTATGTAAATGTAGGACTGCATCCTTATGGGTAGATTAACCACACTTCCCAACTTACCTAGCACTGTCCCTGGTTGTGCCCCTTCCTTCTCAATATACCATGATTTGGATGCAAATATAAATGGTTCCCCTGTTAATGAGCCACTCTTTTAGAGATGGCTCCCTCCCAGAAGGAAAGCTACCTAACTAAATACACCCTCAGATGGTATTAAATATTACTGAAAAGTAAACTATAAATATGTTTAGTCACATTTTAAAATAAGTAAAAGAAGTACAAATAGAAGTAAAGGGAGAGTGCTTCAAATACACATGCGTGAACACACACACTGGCCTATTTTTCAAATTGAAGTATCTGTGAGACTAAAGTATGGTAAGAAGAAAAGGGAAGAAAATAGAGAAGATGTGCAAATGAGACAACCGTTACTAAAAGGGTGAAGGGACAAGGAGAAATGGAGCTAATCCTGAGCAGAATGTGCTGAAACACAGTATTTCTTCCCCAGGATGGCATGCTCTTCTGAGGAAATAATTTCCTACGAAGAAGGGTAAGGGTCCCCTTTCCAGATGACAAGATTTCTCTTCAAAACGAGGGTTTGCAATTACTGGACTTTGTCTATACTTGGTAACTTTTATAAATAAACCAAGTCTGGTAATTCATGCTGTACCAAGAAAGGCTGTGGATGAAACAGCAGCATTAGCATTTTAGATTTTGGTCTAACAGACAGTGTAGCAAGTTCTCCTGGGTAAAAGTTTTAAGAGCAGTTAGAGCTAATAAAAAGACAGGCTTGTCAGCACCTGAACAATGTGGAAAAGGAGAGCCAGCCAGGGGCTTGGCTTTTGATTTTGAACTGCACCCAAGTTAAAGCTAATACAATTGGTTTTTCAGGAGTACGTGTGTGTGTGTGTGTGTGTGCGCGCACGCACGCGTGCGTGCACATGTGCACTCATTTGTGTGTACCCTGTGCATGGGGTGAGGGGGTTCATAACATAGACATAGTTCAGTTTGGGAATAAAAGTGAAAGGCGTTTTTAGTTGCTTTCAAATCCTCTAAAAATAGCCACAAGTCTCTGCCAAAGCTAATATAGACAGGATTCCCATGGAAACCCTCTGGGCTAGAAGGGGTGGGTATTATTTTTTCACTCATTATTGGTTAAAAGACTCCTGCCCATTTTCTATAATGTAGGAGTGTGTTTACTGTCAAAACTGATGAGCTAAGTCTTAAAGGCACCTGCTTATCTGGTCTGTTTATCTAAAGGGTTGGGGGAAGTACAGCAGTATCTGTATTTAATAAAACATTTTCACAGGGAATGCTTTAGTTAAGAAAAAAAAGTGCCACCTTCTTTCACATTCTGTGCTTACGTTTTTTGTAACTAGTTTTTAAATTCCTACTTTGAGTCCATAGTCATAGCCAGATTTCATTATATTTTTACCCATATATTTATCTGTGATAAGAATCATCCTTTTTTCCTTTTTCTCATTTTGGGCTGGTGCCTTATTTGGATGTATGTGTCAATTCCAAGGAATCAAGAATTAAAGGATGTATGATCGGCCTGGATTTTGACATTGTGAAGTTAACCCTTAGGAATTTTCATTTTCTTCACTTTTAGATGGAAGATAAAAATTTCAAAAAATATTAAGAGCTAAAAATGATCAATGTATTTCTTTTGAATTATAACATCTTTGTGGAAAGTATTTTAAAATAATTAGTTGTTATCACTATCAGTTTGCAAATACAGGGATAAGAAGAACTTAAATATTTTTAAAGATTATAAAAAGCAAGAATACAATAGAAGTATAAAAGTATTTTCCATATATTTTAGTAGGTTCAGATTATGACTAATTAAATGATGAATTGACAATTATTTTAAAAACTTTGATAGCTTTGTCATTTTATTTTTTCCTTTATTCTTCTTTCTAATAATAGGTTTTCTAAACCATATTGTAAGTAATAATAACATACGTACATGATTCTTAATAACCTACTAAACACTTCCATATAAATCGTATTTAATCATTTTAAATACAAACATAAAAGTTTATAAAGTCACAATTTGTGTAATTATTCCACAGTTATGAAATAATATAAATATTCTTCATATGTCATTTCATTTTATTTCCTCTTGTAGTTCATGTCATTTAACCTATAGTTCTAGATGTTTTTGCAGTAACTACAATATGGATATATTCTTGCTTAGTATTTTACATCTTTAATTAAAGATTGAGGAGGAAATGTAATACCCTAAAATATTACAGCTTACCAAATATATCCTGGAGTTATATTTGAGGATATACTTCTTCCCAAATAGCGGTAGTAGTGGCTAGAAACAAACCTTTGGTAAGTAGAAGTTGCCTAGATTCCTAGATAGTATCTGGAAGCCTCCAGGGCCTGGTGCTGAAAGGATCTGGTTTTCTTCTCCTGTCGTAGTAGCTGAGAGGCCTGTAGAGAAAAAGTTGTGGGTCCCACACACACCAGTCTTATCACTAGAGCTTAGCTAAGGGCATGTCAAGGAGGCATTTTTCTTCTTCTCAGCCCCACCTGCAAGAGACATTCACTGTCCCAGAGGGAACTGCAGTAGAGGTGCCAAGTAAATTTGAAATATATACTGCCATTCCACGTATGAAAAATTCAAAAAATCACATCAGATGTTTGGGGGAAGGAAATTCTAGGGTACCACAATCAGGAAATAACCTTTTTGGTAAGCTTTACAAATTTTAAATTGTTGGTTTTAGTTTTGTGAGACTAAAGGGAGGTGAAAAGGGAGGAGGGAGGTCCCAGTGTAAAAAGTATGGGTCTTAGAATTACTGAGGCCTGGGTTTAAAACACAGCTTTGCCACCCAACTAGTCAATGACTTTAGAAAACTTAAAAAAAAAAAATACAATATGTTTTAAGTTTGGATCTTCCACGCTTTTTGATTGAAGACAGCAATAATGATATTAATGATATGAGATGGCTTACGTATGGTTTTAATCAGGCATCAGCTTTCACAATGGTTAAACAATGCTTGGCACTGAAGGATTTTGAAAACATCAGGACGAAAAGGTGGGGTAGTATGGCCAAAAATGTGTTACTGTTGTAATCAACTAGAAAGCTAATTTAGCTTGGGCAGTGTTTCCTAGGTACTAGAATAAACACAGCCCATTGTCTAGATGAGAAGAAGATGACACTGTGTTGTGATTAAATGAGTAAGTAATACTTATACCCTACTTGCTACTGTTTGAATAGCTAACATTTACTGCTGCGTCTCATGAATTACTTAAGCGTATTATATTCATCCATTTTAGTTAAATTTTCCCTCTATTTACTAAATTGGCCTATCATTGTCATTTATCTAATTTAAATATTTAGTCTCATCTTCCCAAGATAGAATAGTAATTGGGCAGCACTGAGCCATTTTAGTAATGCTTGTAGTAAGCACACACATACACACTGACACCTACACAATTACATTGATAAGCAATTATCCAGAATCAGATCTCTTTTCACAAATAAAAATTTGTTCCATAAATGGCAAATTTTAGTTTCCCTGTAAACTATGGATCATGTAATGCATCACTTACTTAATAAAATCATAAAAATTTACTTTCCTGTAAAGATATATCTTATTTATTTTTCTGAAAAAGTTCTGACACCCTGGGCCATGGGTATGCCATTTCCACAGCACACTGAATAGTATTAACAAGCCTTACATTAATTATTTTTAAACAGGCTTAATAGCCTGACAGGCAGGATGTTTTGGCCTTAAAGGGCTGAGTTATTATAAACACTATCTGTGTAGACATTTGAAAGAAACAGTGTGGGAGTTAAAATTACAGGTTCAAGAACCTATTTTTCGTCTTTCTCCCACACATATACTCATCTCCTGTCATATTCTTTCCCAAAAGTTTGCAAATTTCCAGTGTTTCTCAATAAATCCTTCTTTTAAATAAGTGTATAAAATGTCAATTACAAGTCATGCTTGGTGGTCTTTATTGTCTCAAGATTCTTAATATCTGAATGCTTAGAATGTAAATTCTCTTTTTTTTTAATTGCATTTTAGGGTTTGGGGTAAATGTGAAGAACATGCAAGATTGTTGCATAGGTACACACATGGCAGTGTGGTTTGCTGCCTTCCTTCCCCTCATCTGTATCTGTCATTTCTCCCCATGCTATCTCTTCCCACCTCCCCACCCCCCCATCCCTCCCCCATTTCCCCCCAACGGACCCCAGTGTGTAATGCTCCCCTCCCTGTGTCCATGTGTTCTCACTGTTCAACACCCGCCTATGAGTGAGAATGGTTCTAATACCTTAGTACTAGAAAACATTATGTTATCAGTATAAAGGTGTTCATTTCAAGACTAAGGCTTCTATTTTAATTTCTGTTCTAAAAGAGGGCTCCAGCTAGTGCTTTCTCTAAATTCTGTAATATTCTAATTAAGATTTAGCAAGTAAGGAGATGGAAAACCTAAAGAGGAAGAAGATACTTGAAGGAACGAAGTTAATGTTTCATGTTTTCCAAATAGTCCCTTGAGGGGTAAACATGAGCTGTTGTAGGAAAAAAAACAGGATTTAGGGGGAGACAAAAACCTCTGCTGAATTCTGACTCCACCATTTTGTTGTCCTGTTTCCTTGAGAAAGTCATATAGTCCCTTTTCACTTTTGACTCCATTTCAATATAGAACACTAAAGAAAACAACTTTTTTTCGGCAGATCCAGTGCTCTTTTGTAAAATGACTCACTAACTCTAAGTTACCGTGCAAGTATAAGGTTTTGTGATCATTACTTTGATAATATCTATCAAGAATGAAGAAAGGAAATGTAAGTAAATCAAGCGAAGCACCATGGCATGTGTATGTATACCTATTTAACAATCCTCCACGATCTGTACATGTACTACCCCAAAACTTAAAGTATAATTTTTAAAAAGCTGCATGTGCCAAGGTCATACTTAGAACATTAAGAAATGTTCAGATGTGACATCTAATAATAAAACAAAACACTCTGCTAGTTTAAGTGTAAAATTAGGCTCAATTCTAAATTGTACTCATTTAGAACAAGAAAAACAAAAATAAAAACCAACCAACAAACTGTATGAGACTTTATCAAAATATATTGCCCTAACCCACTAGGTAGAAATTGGTGATAAGGTGAAGGAATATAAACTATTTGGTAAGACAAATAAATATTAAGCATCTACTATGTGCTGGCTATTATGGGAGATGCTAGGAATACTGTTCTGACAAGGAAAGCACAATCTCTGATATCTTTTTTATTTTTTTTCTATTTTTATTTTTTATGAGTAAGTAGTATGTGTATATATTTATGGGGTACATGAGGTGAATGTTTGATACAGCATGCAATGTGAAATAATCGCATCGTGAATAATGGAACATCCATCCGCTCAAGCATTTATCCATGGAGTTGCAAATAATCCAGTTATACTCTTTGAAAAGTTATTTTAAAATGTACAGTTATTATTGACTATAGTCACCCTTTTGTGCTATCAAATATTAGGTCTTATTTATTCTTTCTGTTTTTAGTACCCCTTAACCATTCCTACTTTCCCCCACCCCCAGTGCCCCACTACCTTTGCCAGCCTCTGTTAACCATCCTTCTACTCTCTATGTTTGTGAATTCAATTATTTTGATTTTATATCCCAAACAAGTGGGTGAGAACATGCAATGTTTGTCTTTCTGTGCCTGGCTTATTTCACTTGACATAATGATCTCCAGTTCCCTCCAAGTTGTTGCAATTGACTGGATCTCATTCATTTTTATGGCTGAATAATACTCTATTGTGTATCTGTACCACATTTTCTTTATTCATTTATCGGTTGATGGACACTTAGGTTGCTTCCAAGTCTCAGCTATTGTAAACAGTGCTGCAACAACATAGGAGTGCAGATATCTCTTCAATATACTGATCTCATTTCTTTTAGGTATATACCCAGCAGTGGGATTGCTGGATCGTATGGTAGCTCAGTTTTTAGTTTTCTTGAGAATCCTTTAAACTATTCTCCATAGTGGTTGTTCTAATTTACATTCTCACCAACAGTATACAAGGGTTCCCTTTTCTGCACATTCTCACCAGGAGGATCTCTTGAGTTTATATTCTGGTTGTAGGAGAAGGTTGGATGGGGTAGAAGGAGAAGAAATATAATCAATGATAAATAAGAATCTCAGATCAAGATAATGGCTATGCAGAAAGCTAAAGCAGAGCAATGAGTCAAAATGACCAATTTCTACTTTATACTGGCTGGTCAGGAAAGTCCCTGGTAATATTTAAGCAGAAGTCTTAATGATCAAAAACAAGCCAGCCCTTTGAAGACTGGAATAAGAGTGTTCCATGAAGAGGGACCAGATAGCATCAAGAAAGATCCTAAGACCAGAGTGATCTAGAGGTTCTTGAGGATCAGTGTGGCTGGAGTATACCAATAAGGCAGAAGCGTGGACTCAAGCACTGAGAAATAGGCAGGAGGCAGCTCATATCAACCTTCGTATATCACAGGTAAGGCATTTAGATTGTATTATAAGCATGATGAATTACCACTGCAGCGTTTTAGGCAGGAGAATGACTTGATCTGATTTGCATGTATACAAAACATAATGCTCTATGGAGATTAGACTGTAGGAAGCAAGAGCGGAAACTGGAATACCTGCTAGGAGATTATTAGAGAAGAGACCTAGTGACTTCCTGCCCTCATGTGACTTATATTCAGTAGAGGATATAGACAAGGGGAATGAAGAGTGATGGGTCTACTTTTAGATAGGATAGTCAGGGAAGACTTCTGCTCATACCTAAATGAAGAGAGGGAGCAAGCATTGCAGTTGTCTGGGACAAAAGGGACTCAGGCAGAGAGATAGCAAGAAGACCCTAGGATGGGAATGTGCTTAAGGAGTTGGGATAGCAGCACTGTGGCCAGAGCACAGTTAGGTAGGAGGCAAATGGCAAGAGTTGAGATCTGGAGGCCAGCTGAAAGCTAGATCATGCAAGATTGGGTAGACCATAACAAGGCCTTTGAATTTTGCTCTATACACATTAAAAATCATCAAAAGACTTTAGATAGGGAAGTGACTTGATCTGATCTATAGTTTAAAATAATCAATCTGGCTATTGTGTGAAGAAAAGATAATGGATGTGGGGGTACTGGAACGGAAGTAAAAGAACCTATTTAGAGACTATTGACTAAACCAGGCAAAAGATGATGGCAGATCAGCTTAGGTTGGTAGCAGTGGAAGTAGTAAGAAGTGGTCATTTTCCAGATACAATTTGAAAGTAGAGCCTGTAGGATTTGCTAATACATTGTATGTTGGGTGTGAGAGTAAGGAGCCAAGAAAAGTCCAAGGCTTTGTGCTGAACAATTGAGCAAATGGTGGCACCATTTTCTGGAGATGAGAGGGAAAAATATGGTGTATGGGGGCAATAAGGGAAAGTTGGGGATTAAAGGTTTGCATTTGGGCATGTTAAGTTGGAGACGCCTTTTGTGAAGTTTGCTAGTTAGAAAGTTGTATGTATAAGGCTGGAGTTTAGAGTAGAAGATGAACCTAAAGATACATACGCATGTCATCACAGCATGAAGGTAGTATTTAAGCTATGTAACTGAGTGAAATCACCTAGGAAATAAAAGTAGGTAGAAAAGAGGAGATGAAGAGAATGAGTTTAAAATGTGCTTTGGAGACAGAAATGAGACAACTTGCTGATTGATCAGATTGAGGAACAATCACAGATAAATTTGGTTTCAACAACCAAGTGGATGGGTATAATTCACTAAGTTGGAAGAGACTGGAGAAGGAGCAACAATAAATTTGTAGGAAAGGAATGAAGAGTTGTCTTTTGCTATGTTAAATTCAACATGCCTGTTATAAATGCAAAGCAACTTGTTAATCCATAAATCAAGAGTGAAATCAGTTAATGCTGTTAGGGTAATTGGATAGCTACATGAAAAAGAATGAAATTGAACTCTTACCTCACATTATATACAAAAATTAAGTCAAAATGGATCAAGACCTAAATGTAAGAGCTGAAACTATAAAGCTCTTAGAAAACACAGGGCTAAATCATTATAATCTTGGTTTTGATAAATAATTATTAAATATGACACCAAAAGCCCAGCAATAGAATTAAAAAAATAGATAAATTTGATTTCATCAAAGTTAAAAAAAAAAAACCTTTTTGCTTCAAAAGACACCATAAAGTGAAGGCAATCCACAGAATGGGAGAAAATATTTGCAAATTGCATACCTGATAAGAATGTAATAACCAGAATATATTAAAAAGTCCTACAGCTCAATAGTATAAAGACATCTCATTTTACCAATTGAGTAAAGGATCTAAGTAGACATTTCTCCAAAAAAGATATGCAGATGGCAAGTAATACATAAAAAGATGTTTGAGACCATTAGCCATCAGTGAAATGCAAAACAAAAGCGCAATGAGATACCACTTCACTCCAACTGGAATGGCTATAATTAAAAAGGCAGATAATGACATGTGGAGGAGGATATGGAAATACTGGAACCCTCATACATGCTGGTAGGAATGTAAAATGGTACAGTAATTTTGGAAAACATTCTTACAGTCTGGCAGCTTCTCAAAGGCTTAAATTTAATGTTGCCATATGACCCAGCAATTTCACTCATAGATAAATATCCAAGAGAAATGAAAACATATGTTCACACAAAAACTTGAACATTAATGTTCGTAGAAGCATTATTTATAATAGCCTAAAAGTAGAAATGCCCCAAATGGCCGTCAACTAATGAATGGATAAATAAAATGTGGTGCGAGAGTGGAGGATGTGTCAGAGATTGTAAGAGGAATTGGGCAGTGACTGCTAAAAGCTACAGGATTTCCTTTAGAGGGAATGGTCAGCTGAGTTGAAATCTGAAAAGAGGTTGAATACAGGAGACCAGAGGATTGACTCTTGAGTTTGGTGGCCTGGAAACAATAGGTGAAGAACCTTCTTGGTGGAGTTAAGGAGGGAAGTCCAACTGGAATGGATGGAGGAGAGAAAAGGTGAGGAAAGGAAGGTAACTTCTGAGAGGTTCTTCAAGAAATTTTGCTTTGTAGGCAAACATGGGACAGGAGATGGGTTAAAGTTGACTTCTGTTGTTTGTTTCCTTTTCTTTGTTTTAGAGCGCTTTGCTTTATGATGTGACTGTTGTAGGACAGAAAGAGAAATTGATGCTATAAATGGGAGATAGAGGATAATTACCGAAGTCTGTGAGAGAATGAGTTCACATGGAAAAGGGATGAACTTTAGCTAGAGATGGGACCCTTCATTGAACATAATTGGAGGGAAGTATTGAGTGGAAGATTGAGTGGGCAAAATAAGTGGCCCCAGTTATCATATCACAATCTACTTCATGAGAATGAATGGGCTTCTTTATAGTTGCCTTATTTTTAAAACCATTTGCTTCTGTGTGTGTGTGTGTGTGTGTGTGTGTGTGTGTGTGTGCATGCGTGCACATGTGTGTGCATGTGCACGCACACATTAATGTATTAAATTTATTTTCATTATAAAACCCAATTTTTGTTTCCCTTTACATTTATAAATATTTCACGGCCCACTTCAGTATTGGAGCTATCTGTAAGGCTTTAGCTAACAATTCTTGTATTAGAGGGGAGAGGGAAGCATTTCATCATGTGGAAAACTAGTCTCTCTGCAAATACATTGAGTCTCACAATCCTTGGCCTTGGCCCAGAAGTCACCAAATACTCTCCTTTCCTCAAATATTTTGCTTTTCCTATTTCCACGTATGCAATGATCATGAAAGGGTAAGCCTCCAGAAGAGAACAGAGTTAAATAATTTTGAGGTAAAACAGAAATATCATGCCATGCCAATACATGAATGTAAAACAAATGCATATATATTGCTTTGCTCATCTTTTCAAAAGGAATTCTGAATTTTTGGAAGTAATGAGGGAATAAAATCAATGATATAATGTTTAATGCTATATACATAATAAAAATACATACTTTAAAGGAAACAGCTGTGTTTTGGACTGTTTGATAGAAAAAGTATCAAAATAAGTATGGTCAAATACAAAATCATAGATATATCATAAGATAAGAGAGCTATCTGTATTTTTCAATCCTTAGAATCATCTGGTGGAGTTTTTAAAATAAAATACCAATGCCTAAGCTCCACCCTAGATCAATTAAATCAGAATCTCTGGATGGGTACCTGAGTAGAGATTTTTTTTTTAAGCTCTGTAGCTGATTCGGTGTGCAGCCATGGTTGAGAATCTTTGGGCTAATTATTGACAGTTTCTTGTAGAAATGCACAGAGCTGCATCATAAGCTCGTATTCTGACATTGCAAATTGCCTGCTACAGACATATAGAAGGAAAAAAAAACACTAAAATGCAATTCTACACCTTCTGAAACTACTTATTTCATAACATTGTCTGAAAACAAAGCTTTGTGTAAAGGACAAGAAGTTAGAATGTTGGGCTTTTCTCTTGGTTTGTTTCAAAATGGGGAAATAGAATAAAAAGTTCAGCAGGCTTTAGAGATGCAAAGAACTCAACAGCTGTTAATTTGATTGAAGTGGGAAGTCAGCCAGAGTAAGAACTATTTTTAGACAGTGTGTTGACAGGTGTTTTACCTTCTCTCACACTGTCCTGGACAGGACTTGCCTAGAGTAGGTCTGAGTTTTTAAAACTTTCAATAAAAGAAACAGAAGCCTGTAAAAACAGAATCCACAGCACATAAGCCCTCTCTATACCATCTCAAGCAACAGGTTAGGAAAGCTTAAATGGGAGATATGGTTTTAAAATGGACTTTAATGGCTCATTTGACTGAAATTTCTTTTAGGGAGAAATGAATTCTAGAAAATGTTGGCAGTTATATCAGGTGAAATTATTTTGTTGTCAGTAATCCAAAAATTAAAGCAATGGGAAGAGGAAAGAGACAAAGGCTACGTAGATCTAGCTCTTGAGATGATAGGCATGGTACCTCAGAAGGCACTGGGAGACATTTCACATATTCTGCTTTTGTGTTCAAGATGATAAAGCTTTGATAGATGATTGTGAGATGTTTCAGTAATGGCTTGACAAGTAAATTTATTTCAGGGCTTTGACAGGAATAAAATATAATGAAACAAAATATTATCTTAGATACAAAATACAATGACAGTAAATATTATAATCTGCAGAACAATCAGTTTTGTTTTTAAAAACAGAGTCTGTAAGATGACCTGAATTACACATTTATAAATCAAAAATATTTAGTGTGAAATCAATAATTCTTTCAAGGAGACAGGAACCATTATTCATATACGTGTACCAATTTTATTTTCCGTATTTTTAGAGTGCTTTATTGCTTGTGGACTTTAAATATTTCAGTTCCTTGTGTGTTGTTAAAACTAATTTAGTATTTCCATGCAAACATCATAGAATAAGCTGAAAAGCTAAAACTATGTCCTTAAGGATTCCATTGTGTATACAATTGTAAAGTAGTAATATTAGCCCCTAAAAGCTTTATCACAGTAAATACACCACTACAGAAAAGATTCCTTCATTTATTTATACATCCACAAACTTTTACCACTCACTAATGTGTCATACTCTCGACATTCAAATTTAGAGATAAATATGAAATTATCTCAGCCCTCAAGGGACCCTCAATCTAGAAGGGAGGAGGAGGTGGGGAATTATAACCAGAGAATGTCAGTAAATTTGGTGCACTGAAAGAGTTGTTGCACATCTAGTGAAGGAGCAGATAAAGGAGTGGGCAATCTTCTGGAAGGTGAGTGGGAATGAAAGTGTGAGAAACAGTTTTGCTGTGTGCATGCAGATTTAACTGTGGCCAGGCAGAGGGAAATGGGTGTAGGGCAGACAGTGAGAAGAGTAGGTCTCAAAAAGTGAGTAGGCATTTAAGGCTGAGAAAAGATGGAAGGGTATACATTTATTCTGATTTATGAAAATAACAATAAGTATATTTTGACTTAAATTAAACTTAACTTTTTGAATAAAAGACTCAAAGAATGGGTAAATGTTCAGCCTGTTAGGCAACCAAAGTATTTTTCAGCAATTTAAAAGCCAACAGTGTATAAGGATTCCCTTTTCTCCCCACCAACATTTGTTATTTCTTGTCTTTTTGATAATAGCATCCCAGCAGGTGTAAAGTTATGGTTCACTGTGGTTTAGATTTTCATTTCCCTGCTAATTAGTGATGTTGAGCACCTTTTCATATTTAGGTGCTCTTGCCACACACACAATAAAGGGTAACTATGTGAGATGATGGATATGTTAAAACATTTGAATATAGTAACCATTTTGCTGTGTGTGTGTGTGTGTGTGTGTGTGTGTGTGTGTGTGTGTTTGTATAAACATCATGTTCTATACCTTAAATATATGCAATAAAAATGGCTTCTGTAATTTGTAAGTGGGAACTTTTTTTCTGGCCTCATTAAAACAGGATTTCTGTGATTTTGGTAACAGATTTATGTAGTAGTTCTTGTGAGTTGAAAAGCTAGGGGATACAAGGAACTAGAGGATGGGATCTGTGGATGGGGTATTTATGCTTAGGGAACAAGGACCTCACGAAGCCCTGGACATAGGCAAAAAGGATGATTTTGTTTATTTCTCTGGGGAGATAGTCTATAGTTTTCAGCAAATTCTAACATGATTCATAACTCTAAAAAAGTTGACTTTTTGGCCTTAAGAACTTACTTTACATATTTTATGATACAGATTTTCACTGAGTATTTTTATTATTTCAAGTTTGTGAAAAATACTGCTCTATAAAATTTAGCCCTAAATTAGCAAATTCTCTATCTTGACTTAAATTTTCTCTAATGTGCTTAGATTTTAAGGATATTATTTATCTTTTAAAATGCACAGAGAGTACATTGATACAAAAGATTACATACAAAATTTCAATGTAGGCCTGAACTTGCAATCAACCATTGCAGTAGCCTCTAATAGCCTATTTTATGACAAAGTGCAGTGAAGAAACTCTTAAAGCCAGTTGTTGAAAAGAATAATAATGAACACGTTTTAGTAAGTGGACACCAGTTTATAATATTTATACATAACTCATTATAAATTGTCAAGTGCCTTTATACACTAAGAAGAGAAATTTCTTTTTTATTCTGGTAAAATAAATGACTTCAGAGAAGTGAAAAAAAAGGAGGTATTTTGACAACATTAACACATGTCAACCTTGTGGAATAGTCATCCTTCACCAGCCTCCATCTGAGGTTGTTAGAATTATCTAATGAGATAATGTAGGGAAAGTGCTATGCATGTAACATGTTATCCAAAGCTAACTCAGAATTCACTAAATTCCATAAGATGTATTGAAGTGCTGTGCAGCATTCCTATTTTGCTCAACCTCTCAATTGTTGCTTGTTAAGATAAGAAAACAACATTACTTTTAAAACATACCACTACATGTTCAGAAATGCACTGAATGAACTGCAATGTTCAGAAAAAATAACAATACTGCCCTTTCTCACATGCAAACATTGAAAATGTTCAAGTACAGCTTTTTCCTAAGAACTCTGAAGCTACCAAAGAGCTTTCATTGAAAGGACAATGTCTGTACACCTACCACAGCTGAATTGCAATAATTCTTTATAAATCTCTAACAGGAAATTTTAAAATTAAACTAAATTGCTAAGGACATCTTTTGTTTCAATGTCACAGATAATCTAAATTTTAGATTATCAGTGTTGCACTTTATAGAACACAATGTTGAATATATCAATAAACCAAGGGACCTGGAATTAGAAATACATTTAATTCAGCAATCCTGTTGCTGAGTGTATGCCCAAAGGATTATAAATCATTCTACAAAGACACATGCACACATATATTTATTGTGTAACTATTCACAATAGCAAAGACTTGGAACCAACCCAAATGCCCATCAGTAATAGACTGGATAAAGTAAATGTGGCATATATACACCATGGTATACTATGCAGTCATAAAAAAGGATGAGTTCATGTCCTTTGCAGGGACATGGATGAAGCTAGAAACCATCATTCTCAGCAAACTAACACAGGAACAGAAAACAAAGCACCACATATTCTCACTCATAAATGGGAGTTGAATAATGAGAATACATGGACACAGGGAGGGGAACATCACACACTGGGACCTGTCATGGGGTGGGGTGCTGGGGAGGGATAGCATTGGGAGAAATACCTAATGTAGATAATGGGTTGATGGGTGCAGCAAACCACAATGGCACGTGTGTATCTATGTAACAAACCTGCACGTATCGCACAAGTATCTCAGAACTTAAAGTATAATAAAAAAATAAAAGTAATATTGTGTAGATGCTATTCACTGATGTAAATGTTTTAAAAGTTAAATTTATATATAGTTTGAAGCATTCTTTTCACATCTGAAAAAAAAATATTTTTCAAAATGGAAACCTTTTTTTGACTTCCTTAACAATTAAAATATTTGGCAAAATCAATGTAAAACTTTCTAAAATGTGTATGGAAATGCAAAGGACAACTAATGTCTTCAGATGGATTTACATTACAAAATATAAGACCTATTATAGAACTGTAGCATTTAAGACACTGCAGTGTTGGTGAGAGTTTAGATAGCAATAAATCCATGGAACAGAATACAGAACCCAGAAACAGACCCATGCTTACAGGTCTTCTTATTTATGACAAAGATGACACTTTGGTGAAGTGGGAAAGGATTTTTTTTCTTCCAGTAAGAACTGCAAGTTCAGTTGGATAGCCTTATGGAAAAAAAAAAAAATCTTGACTCGTTCGTCACAACATACACGAAAATCAATTCTAGATGAATTGCAAATCTAGGTGTAAAGGTTAATGACAAAATATTCTAAAACAGGAGTTGGCAATCTTTTCTTGCAGTGCCCAATAGTAAATATTTCAGGCTTTACAGATCCTACAGTCTCTGTTGCAATTACTCAACTCTCAGTCATGGTAGCACAAAATAAGTCATAAACAATATATAAGCAGATGAGCCTGTCTGAGCTCCAGTAAAACTTTATTTATAAAAACAGGTGACAGGCTGGATTTGGATTTCAGGCCATAGTTTCCAATCCCTTTTCTAGAACAACTTTCTGAAGCTCAATTAAGAAAAGATTTCTTAAACCAAAGCAAAGGTAGTAACCAAAAAATAAAATGTGCTATATTAGATTACATTAACATTTAAAAATATGTTTATCCAAAGACACTGTTAAGATTATAAAAAGGCATTCCACACAGTGGAAGAAGGTATTTGAAATACATATATTCAACAAAGAATTGATATCCAGTGTATAAACACACACACACACACACGTGCACACACACGCACACACACACACCCTACAGATTAATAAGAAAACAAATACAATCCAATAGCAAAAAAGAACAAGAAATTTTGAAAGTTTTACGAAAGATAATATCAAATGGCTAATAAACATATGAAAAGGTTCTTGCCTTCGTTAGTTATCAGTAAAGTAAAAAATAAAATGGCCCTGACATACTTGCATGTATCCACAGATGATAAAGATTGGCCATTCCAAATGTAGTCAAGGAGGCAGAACACATGGGATTTGTACCCTGCTGATGACTGCGTCAACAGGCACAACTCTTAGAAAACTGCATTATCTACTTGAGGTGGTCATCGGTGTATCCTATGATATAACAGTTTCATTCTTGGGTAACAACACAAATATGTCCATATGTTCACAAAAAGACATGTACCTGAATGTCCATAGTGGCACTATCCATGTTGTCACAACCTGGAAGCTACCCAATGCACAGCAAAAGAAGAAAACATAAATACATATGTTATATTCACACTAGAAATAGCATATAGCAGGGAGAATGACCTACAGCTATGCACATGGAGAAACACTGTGATGTATTCTCATTATATGTACTCATACTACACAGCAGTAAGAATAATCTAAAACTATATGCAACGACATGGATGAAAGTCGCCTCAACTCCACCTCCCTCAAAAAATACTGAGTGAAAGAAACCAGAAACAAATGAACACGCTTTGTCCCTGACCCTGCTTTATGTTTATTTTTTTCTCCTTTTACTTCTATTTAATGTAAATTTGATGTTTCAAAAATAACCCACATTTCATAAGCCTATCCAGATTCAATGAGTGATTGAATCAGTGAGGGAGAAGAGACACATTTGCCATGCAAAAGAACTCCAAATAATTTATGTAGGTAACCCCCATGGAGCCGGAAATACCTCTGCCTTTTAAGGGCAGACTACACATAGTGACTTCCACAATATGGACAAGAGTGGGTAAAAGTAACTTAACAGTGGAGAAAGCTGACAAATGTTAGCTTAGCCAAGTGATTGAGGTCAACATCATCACTCAAATGTCATATTGACAATATGTAGCCTTGACATGATGTGATGAGAATGGCACTTTATGGCTGTGGTCTTCCTCCCCAAACCCATAACCCCAGTCTCATCATGAGAACATCAGACATGCCTACACTGAGAGACATTCCACAAAATAGCTCATCTGTACTCTTCAAAACTGTCAAGGTCATCCAAAACAAGGAAAGCCTGAGAACTTGTCAGAGTCAAGAATATTCTAGGAGACACAAAGTCTGAAGGTAGTGCAGTATCCTGGATGGTATCCTAGAACAGAAAAACAATGAGGTAAAAACTAAGGAAATCTGAATAAAGTGTGGACTTTCATAATAATGTATCAATATCGGTTCATTAATTATGACACAGGTACCCTACTAATGTAATATGTTAACAATAGTGGAAACTTGGTACAAGATGTACTAGAAATTTCTGTACTATCTTTGCAAGTTTTCTGTAAATCTAAAATTATTCCAAAATTAAAAGTGTATTTAAAATAATAGACAACTCCTATAATAGGCACTGTGTTACACTGAAACTTGGAAGCATGATCTCCAACATCAAGTTATTAACAATAAGAGAATACATAGGTAGAAAACAAGAAATAGTTTCATAACCCAATAGCCATTTATAATGTAGTAGTTATTCTTTGTTTTTCTCTATGAGTTTGAATTGATTTCTAGTCATTAAACTTTATGAATGTGAATTACTTCTGTTTACTCCAACACATTAAGGTAGGAGCTTTACGGACAATTACTTACTCAGAGATATTTTAAGTTAAACTCTTTATATATCAAACTTCATGCAGAAGACATGAATGATGAAATAGGGAATTTTTTTGTTAGTAATTATGGACTATTAAAAATTAACTTTCACTCCATTACACTCTTTCAACAAATATAATAGAAGCATCATAGAATGTTGGAACTGAAAGGGACATTTAAGAGATTAGTTCAGCTGCTTAACTTCACATGAAATAACTGAGTGCCAGAGAATTTGAGACTTGCCTAGGGTCATAATAAATTTGTGGGAGAGCTGGAAGTCACTTATTCAGTTGAAAGAGCATTTACAGAGTATTTATTATGTTCAAGTATTGTGGTAGGTGCAAGAAATATAAAAATGAATGAGAATGTATCCTTCAGGTGGAGGAGGCAAGGCGGGAAGAGGCAGAAAAATGAATAGATGAATACAGTACAATGTGGAAACAAGCCAGCAGACATGAGGACAGGGCACCATGAAATGAAGGAACAGGTCATTTGATACAGCTCAGGCATCATCTGAGCCTTTGGAAGATAGGCAGGATTTACATCGGTGAGGAGGCCAGGAACAGACATTGCAAGCAAAGTGGATCACATGAGCCAGAGGTAAAAGAGGGGAAGGGAAATAATGTGTTGTGAAGAACTCCATCCAGCTTCCAGGAACTGCAGAATAGTGTAAGCAGGGAGCAGAGATGGATGAAACTGAAAATGCTAGATCCTGTAGAGGATTTTGTACCATTTAATGAGCTGAGTCTTTATCTTATAAGAAATAGACAGTTACTGCAAGGTTTTGAATTTTAGTTTCACCAGTCAGATGGCTTAGTGGAAGTTAGATCTGAGAACAAGGCATTACTGGGAACCCTATCAAAGAGGTTACTATAGCACTCAATGGACAGCTGGTAAACAGTTGGTTTAGGAAAGTGGTAGTAAATATGGGGCAGGGGAGGTAGAGTCAATAAATATTTAAGAAAAATTATTTGTGATTAGTTGGATGGGGTTGGGTAAGTGGGGTGAGTGTTGGCGAAGGAGTCTTTAGCTAGACTCCTAGTCTCTACCATAGATCTTTGGAACTTCAAATCCCAAGCACAAATTAGCCCCGAGCTCCATTTACACGTTTTTCCACCTCCACCCCAGGAAGCAGCTCTAAATATCAGCCAGTGAGACAGTTTTTGATAAGCATTTAAACAAAAACAACACCAAAACTCATATCTTTATGGTCTTATCCTAGGACAAAAGGTACCTTCTTGCCCTACACACATATAATCAAGAGAAACCACAGAGGTGATTCTTTGAAGAGCCAAGAGAATTTGCTCCTGAGGCTTTTGTCTTTACTCCTAGACTACCAGAGAGCCTGCCCTAAATTTCAGGTATACCCCATAGAGACTATCACCTTGAATCTCTGCCCCAACACACCCTCCATTAGGCTTTGAGTGATTGTGCACCCTGTAAAAGAGAATGTATGAAGAGGATCAAGAGAAAAGATAATGAGTTTACCTTTTAAAAAGCTAAACTTCAAATTCTTATAGAATATTCAGTTAAAGAAAATCAGTTGGCACTAGGATAATCAACTCTGAAACTCAAGAAGACATACAATTTGAAAGTCAAAGGTCATAGTAAGAAAAAACATGAAAGTGGATGCCATTTTTCAAGGACAGCATCTAGCATAAGTAGAAAGTGGAAAAAATGCCAGGCCAGAGATGAAGGTCACAGAGTCACCAGCACTTGAAGTACAGCTCTCCAGTAGAAAACTCAGTGAAGAAAGAATAAGTTTTAGAAATCTACTGTATAATATGATGACTACAGTAACATACAGGCCAGGCATGCTGGCTCATGCCTCTAATCCCAGTACTTTGGGAAGCAGAGGCAGGCAGATCGCTTGAGCTTAGGAGTTTGAGACCAGCCTGGGTAACATGACAAAACCCCATCTCTACCAAAAAATACAAAAATTACCTAGGTGTGGTGGCACATATTTATGGTTCCAGCTACTTGAGAAGCTGAGGTAGGAGGGTTGCTTAACCCCCAGTGAAGGAGAATGCAGTGAGCAGAGATCACGCCACTGTACTCCAGCCTGGGCAACAGAGCAAGACTCTGTCACACACACAGACAGACAGACACACACACACACACACACACACACACACACACACACACACACACACAAAGAAAAAAAAGAAAAGAACATACTGTATACTTGAAAACTGCAAAAATAATAGATTTTAAATATTCTCACCATAAGAAGATAACTATGTGAGGTGCTAGATATGTTAATTATCTGGACTGTGGTAATCATTTCACAATGTGTGTGTATATGAAAGCATCATGTTGTACACTGTAAATATATACAATTTATATTTTTCAATTTAACCTAAATAAAAATGGAGAAAAAAATTAAAAGAATTCAACAGCACAGTCAGAAATGTGGCAGAGAAACTAGATGAGAGTTGTATCCCAGAGCATAGAAGTTCAAATAGTTTTCAGAACAATGATCAATTGTATTGAATATAGAAGAAGTGCAACTAAAAATAGCTTTTGTCAAAATATTTATTAAATGTGTTATTGAAGAGGACATGGGTAACTTTAGTGATTTCACTGCAGTGCTTATCCTTAACTGCAGTGAGGTGAACTAATCAGTATGCAGGTGATGAAGTTGAGGCTGCTTTTCCAGACTGTTCTTTAAAGGTATGGATGAAATTAGAGGGAGAAAGGCAAGAAAACATCTAGGAGCAGAGCCAAGGGAGACTCTGGATGTTGTCTGCTTGATTTGGGATGAGATTCATAGTATATTTGTAGGCTACAGGAAAGGATGCCCCCTGGAAAGTGGGTGTTGACCAGAGAGGGCATTATGAGGCAGAGTCTTGGAGGAAACAGGGGAGGCTTAGGCCAGGGTCAAAGGCACACAGAATGTGGGTTGGCACTCAACAGTCAAAAGGTGTTAGAAATATTTCTTTTTCAGACCCGGAAAGGAAGGAAGCAGGCCATCATAAATGAATATGTAGACAAGTCTGTGAGAGAGAGAGAAAGAGAGAGAGAGAGAGTGTGTGTGTGTGTGTGTGTCTCAGAGGCATTGGTAGGACAGAAGGGAGTTGAAAGAGATCATGCTTGACTGTTATTTATTTACTCATTCATTTTTTTTCTAGCAAGAGGTAAGGTAATCTGCTGAGAATAAGGTTAGGTAGAGTTCTAGGAGAGCAGTGAGTATTTGGATGAAGACTAAGGAGAGTAGGCAAGGGAATTACTGAGGAAAAAAAATAAGATTAAACTAAGGGGGAGGGTTTTTTTGTTTTTTTTGTTTTGAGATGGGGTGTGATTCTGTTACCCCGGCTGGAGTGCAGTGGCACAAGAATGGCTCACCGCAGCCTGGACCTCCTGGCTCAAGAGATACTCCCACCTCAGCCTCCCTAGCAGCTTGACTGCAGGCACATACCACTATACCAAGCGAATTTTTTTTTTTTTTTGGAGGGACGGGGTCTCCCTCTCTTGCCCAGACTGGTCTCAAGCTCTTAGGTTCAAGCTGTACTTCCAGTTGGGCATCCCAAAGTGCTGGGATTACAGGCGTGAACCACCATGCTGAGCCAAGAGTGGGAGATTCTTAATAGGAAGCGGCAGTAATCTATAGGCTTGCATAATTGTTCAGTTGTAATCAACTACCTCTATTTAGTTAAAGGCACTTATTAAGTATTCTTTACTATGTTCTTGGCATTATGCATTGCAAACATTACCACAAACCGCAGTAGGTAGGTACATTTATTACCCTAATTTACGGGTTAAGTAATTTCTCCAAGGTTGCACAATTGGTAAAAAGGCAGAACACAGGCCTAACCCACTCCAAACCATATGTTATTTTCCGTATGTTGTCCTTCCTCCCAAGGAGTTGGAGCTTTAAGAATTGATAAGAGATTTTGCCTAGCCCAAGGAAATTCCTAATGCACAAGAGAAGATATGCCAGTAAATAATCACAACCAAATGTGAGGGATTGATATGCTCAAAGAGCAGAGAAGAGGAGCCCAGCACTCTGACGAAAGCTTCAGGGAAGCCTCATGGAGCTGGCACCTGAGCACTGCCTAGGTCTGAGTTTATATTCACCAGGTGGAAAAGGGCATCCCAAACTTGGGGACTATATGTGTAAGGAAAAGGAGTTGTGAGAGACATCCCAGTCTTGCACAATGTACCTTAGACATGGAGTGACCGTTGGGTGAGGAGTAGAAGACTTGCGGGGAGATATGAGATCAGATAATAAGGGGTATTGTATCTACTGAGAACTTTATCTCATAATCATCTGGATAACATGTAAGGTTTTAAATAAGAATTATTAGATTTGAGTTTTGCAAACATGATCGTGTTGGTAACAGGCAGAATGGATTATAGAATAGGAAGATCAATAATTACAAGCTGTCACTTACTTTGGATCAGGCACTACGTAAGTGATTTTTATAGATTCAGCTATTTAATCATAGAAAAGAACCAGCCCCAGGTTTCTAGCTCTGAGGCCAGTGGTCTTTCCACTGTTTTCTTATTTTTCATAGGTTTTTTTTTGTTTATATCTGAACATAAATGTTCTGACACTAATAATCATTCTAATAGTGTCTATGCAGAATCTCAAATTCATGCCTATGCAGAATCTCAGAATGTAATCTCATTTGGAAATAGAATCATTGTGGATGTAATTAGTTGGTAATGTGAGGTAGCTGAGAAAGTGGGCCCTAAATCTCATGAATGGTGTCCTTGTGAGATGACACACAGAAAGGAATGTGAAGACCAGGACAGAGATTGGTATGAAGCAGCACAAGCCAGGGAATGCCAAGGATTGCCAGCATCCATCAGAAGCTCGGAAGGGACAAGGAAGAATTTGTCCCTAGAGTCTTCAGAGGGAGCATGGCTTTGCTGACACCTTAATTTTGGGCTTTCAGCTTCCAGAAATATGAGAGAATAGATTTGTTGTCTTAAGCCACCAACTTTGTGGTAATTATGGCAGCCCCAGGAAACTAATATACCTTTCTTGTTGTATTTCCAGCTAGAGTTATATTCTTAAATGTTTATAACTGCATGCACTTTGAGGGAAAAATCACTCTCAGTTGATGATCTCATGGGCCTGCCATCTTTGTCTTTATTGCATTTCACTGTCATTTTCCTGATAGATTAATCTCATTTGGATTTGCTGGGGCAAATCTTGTTTTTATCTTCATGTTGATATTGCTGCCCACACTCTTAAGTATTTTGGGTTACAAAAGCAGAATTGTCTTTTAACCCTCGCCTGGCAGTAACATGAAGACCTGAAGACCTACTTTATAACCAAAACAACTTCTATGCTTGATAAAAGGTATTACATAAAAGTGCTCAAGCCTGCTTTCGACTTGACCTAAGGGTTGACAGAGTCTGCTTTTATTCACAACTGGAAATAACCAGGAGCTGTTTGCAAGGTACATGATAAGCCAGTTAAGCAGTTGAACACAAAGAAAGTCTGTAAAATCTTATTTGAAACCCTTTGACAGCATAGGACTGTAAAATTTTAGAGCTAGCCAAATAGAATTGAGAGTTAAAATTATTTTAATTTTGACCAAAACAGTGATATTAACTTAACTTCAACCCTACATCTTTTGTCCTTTTTGCTGCCAACAATTTTCTTGTTGACATGTCACTTAACATTTGTTACCTACTTCACAAATGCTCCTGGGATTGGTTCTTCTTAACAATTCATTTTTCATAGAGAAAAGTTGGGCATAAATGCATTTGACATTTTCTATGGTTACCTATTCAGACTCATCAGTCACAGAGACAACTTTACGCATGTACACACACACACACACACACACACACACACACACACACACACACACTGTCTCTCTCTGTCTCCCACAAGAGCTTTCAGGTACATCTTAATGATAAAGAGAAAGAGACATGATGACTTGGGCAGTTCTACTCAGGGCATCTTCTCTACACCCTGTACGCTGGTCCCACACAGTACAGTTTATTCCACACTTCCCCGTGAATGAGAGTATCATAAGTTGCATGTGCATGAAGAAATAAATGATTATCCTATTCTCCAGAAACACAAATGCAGTATCACAAAGCATGCACCATTTTCCTTTTAAAATTCCTTCCCGAAAAGTGTTTGTGGTTGTTGTTTTGATGAATTAATTATATTAGGACACAAAATGTAGATCTTAAGGTTGGTGATGAGGAAGGTTGTAACATTCAAGTTTCAGTGGAAATGTTTCCTGCTCAGAAAGGCCCCTTGTCCCTCTGTGTCTCCTAGCCCCCATTTTATGTTATCATAACACTAGGTTTTATCATAATACCTGGCTTTCTTATTTATTAATGTATTCATTGACCTCTTGTCTGTCGACCCATAGATTCTTACCTGCCTTATCACTGCATTATCTACAGAGCCTAGAATGGTTCCTGTTACTAATCAAATGTTACTTCAATGAATGAATCAATGGCTGCAGCTACATAGCCCAGGCACCATAAGGAGTAAGGACTGAGAGAAAGAAGCAGTGATGGAAGCTGTAGGTAACTGAAGAAAGGTTTTTTTTAGCAGAGCAGTAGAAGCAGGGAACTGGTGGAAGACCTAGAGCAAAAATCTTTGGTAATGTCAGGAAGGGGTTAGCTTCAAGTCTGAAGATACAAAGGAAGGAGGCATTCAGGATGTGGTCACAAAACAACTTTGGGTGGGGGAGGATGAAAGGACAGTTCCTAAAGGTGTGTCCTTCAGGCAGCTGTCGAGAAAGATGGTGGAGGGGGTTATGTAAGCTGAATATTCTCAAAGCTGACCTATAAAATACACAAAGTAAACAGACTCTCAGTAAAGGAAATTGCCCAATTCCTAAGCACCATTTTCAGAGTCTTCACAATATGAATATTCATTCTGAAATTCTACATTTTTGTGTATGTACATACTCCATGGAAGATGGCCTTATAGTAGTAATGTGCAATGCAGTAACATGCTGGAAAAAAAATAGTGTAGACTGAAATGAAATCACTAAATCACAGTATGAAAGACACATTCAGGCAAATATTCAGATAAAGTTACCTGTCAGTGGGATATGTCTTTGCCTGTTCTCTCTACCTGTGATTCCACATGGCTTTATGTAGGAAACAAGGGAGGCTTATTTCACCCAAAATATCCTAGATATTTTTTTATCCTCAGTATTGCCAGATAAAGAAATTATAGAAAGAAGGCAGAGCATATCATTGTGTTGAAAGAAAAGTAAGGAACTGTAGTTACATCAACATTACCCAATGTCACCTGGTTACATTAAAAAGTTCTGAATAAACAGCTTGAGGGGAAAAAGACATTTTCCTTTTCTGAGTTCATATGTCTCTGTGCTGTAGTCTGGGCGTCTTTTCAATTTTCCTTTGTTGACTTTGCCGTTTTTGGATTGGAGGTTTCTTTTTCTTATCTGTGGCGAGGAATGCTTTTGTAACTAGAGCCTGATGATTTTGCTGAGATGACAAGGCTTGTGTGGGTTTACCACAGAACACAAAAGGCCATGTAGCCCAAAAAGAACTGAAATATGTTCTCTAATACCTAAGGGCTTACCAAATGGAGAGATAACATTGACATTCCAGCATGGGTAGCTGCCACACCACCTCTCCTGCCTCTATACCTTTGGTGGTGATTTCACCCTTCCTCGAATACTCAACCCTTCTGGCCAAGGGTCTGGGCATACATTCAACCAAGTGCTCTGATGGACACTCTTTGGAGAGAGCATGATCAAGATGTGAAGCGGCTGCACGTGTTACTGACTGTGCTTCCAAACCACCACTGCTGTTCAAGGCATTGCATTTCTCCCAGATGTAACCTTCCCCAGATTCCAAACTTGATGAGTCAAGACCTGATAGAGAGAAGAGAAGGGAGAGAGCAGAGAGAATGAGACAAGTGAATGAAAGACATAAGAGAAGCATAGTCATTGGGGGACTTCTGGTGTGGAGGGGAGATGACTTTTATTATAATAATAATATAAATAAGTTACTCTATGAGGTAATGTTGTATACACTGCAGGTAATAGAAAATTGGACTAACAGTAGCTTAATGAGTTCAGGATTTGTTTTCCCCACACAATATAAAATCTAAAGGAATTTAGGCCTCCACAATATCATGCAGGACCAGAGCTCTGTCTGCCCTGCTCTCCTCAATGTGCCATCCTCATGTTCATCCTCTCATGGTCACAAGATTGTTGCTCCACCTCCAACCTGCATTCCAGTCAAGTGGCAAAGTGACCAAGAGGCTACTGGCAAGGCTTTTTCTTTTTATGGGAAAATATCTTCTTCCAGGAATTTCTGCCTATGTCCCTTTGGCTAGAACTGAGTCATGTGGTAACCCTTAACATGCAGGAGAGACTCAGAGCTTGGGAATTCATTATTCTAGCCTCTGTGGTAAAAGAGAAAAAGTGATTTTACAGTGGATTCTGAATGAATCGTAATGAGTCAAGCCCAAATTATCACATAGTCAAAGGAAAATAATACATCTAAGCACCAAACTGCAAAAAGCTAAACAGCAGATAAAAAATGATCAAAGATTATGCAGCCAGAGGGCAACAACATCCATCAATAAAGAGAACACCAACCAAAGGTAACTGACCAATACTAAACTGTTTTAGACTTGCTTGGCTTTCATTTAATATCTTGTAAAGTATTTCTTCTCGTATCATTGAAGACAAATAGAAAAAGTATATTTTAGAATTAACATAGACAACTTTTTCTCCTGAGACATTAGCGGAACACATGCCCACTGAGTCTCCCTGGCACTGTGACTATGCTCCTTTGGTCTGGGGTGAAGTTTCTTATAGCAAAGGTTGGAGACACCATAGAGATGGGATTGTGACTGGAAAACATGACAGGGTTAGGGAATCAGTAAAGGACAGGAGAATGGCAGAATGTGTGTATTTTTCTCATTTGTCCTTCCTCTCTGGTACCTGATTAATGTTTAGCCTTCAGGTTGAAGCTTAATCATCACCCTTGCTTGAAGTCTCTTGCACCTCATGACCCTCCTGGGTGCATACATCACAGAGTTACATCCATTTCCTCAACAATTACTTAGAACCCGCCATGTTCCAAATTCTGCCATGAACCCTGGGTTTAGGATAGTGCAACCTCTTCTCTCTAGAGCAGAACTACCCAGGAGACATATAATGGGAGCCCCAAAGATAAAGTTTTCTGTTATCTACATTTAAAAAGAAACAGATAAAATTAATTTTAATAATATATTTGATTTAAATCAGTATATGCAAAATATTACTATTTTGACATGATTGTTATGACATATAAAAATTCTGAGTAAGATATGTTATACTCTTTTTTTCATACTGCCTCCAAAACCCAGTGTATATTTTAACACAGCACACTTCAGTTTGAACCAACCACATTTCAAGTGGTCAGTAGCCACATGGATGAGTGCCTACTGTCAGATAATGTTGCTGTAGAGCTTACAGACTGTAAATAATGATTTATTGTAAAACATGCTAACTATTCCTAATAAATGTCTAATTTATAGAGCTCACGTCATGTGGTAATGGGGAAGCAGTCTCATTTGAGAAAAGGCAGTGGCTTCTCTAGTCAGTTTTCCAAATGATGTCATTTGTCTCCGTGATTTCTCCATTGCCTAGAGTGTAGATCTCAGCCGCATGGGTTTAGATAAACTTGATTTATTCAGAGTCCTAACATTTCTTTACTTCAGAATGCTGGCTTCTTATGACAGAATTCTGAGAGACCAGTGTATTAGAAATGAGAATCCTGGTTCATTTGTGATGAAACCTGTCTGTGCATTCATATAATCTCCACAGACCAAGGTTTTGCTACCCTGACCTGTGAAACAAATCCAGCCTCTCATCTGTTTTTGTACAGCCACAAACTCATGGTGGTTTTTGCACTTTTACATTTAAAATGAAAGAAGTCAGAATAAAATTTTTTGATAGATGAAAATTGTATAAAATTCAAACATCATTGTCTATAAAGTTTTACTGGAACACAGCCATACTCATTCATTTAAGTATTATCTATAACTGCTTTTGTGCTATGATAGCAAAGTTGAGTAGTTACAACAGAGACCATATGGCCCAGAAAGCCTAAAATATTTACTATCTCGCCCATTACAGGAAAAGTTTGCCAAACCCATGTTGTATATGTGAATCACTTGAGGAGCTTTAGAGATGTACAAATATTCAGCAATACCCTCAAGTAATTCAGATTTAATTAGTCTCTGGTGAGGCCTAAGTATCAGTATTTAAAAAAAAAAAAAAGATTTGAATACTGTAGCCAATCTATGTAGGAAGGCAAAGTAACCAGAAGGTTGTGTGGAAATCGTGGATGCAGAACAAAGGGAATCAAGAAAGTAACTTGAGTACTCTTCTTCCCAGTCTATGCCTGTCAGCATACAGGCCACTGAGTCAGCATGCCAAGGCACAATCTTCTGAGTCAGCGCTCATCCCTGTTCCTGTTCACTTCTATGACCTTGATGTTCCTACATTTCCAAACGTAACCAGCTTCTCTGTTGATTGGCACATTCTTCCTGTGCATTCACCAGTTAATCCTGTCTTATTAGCCTGAGGGCCATTCTGTCTCTCTAACATGATTTTGTTTATGTCTGTTCTGAGTCACTATGTGCTGCTTTAATAGGTTTCTCAAGACCAATCTGATTTTTCTGTTTTGTTGTTTTCCAAAATGTTTCTTGGTTGCCTCAGTGCCTGTGCCTCAGATAACTTACATTCCGATCGCTGCTTTTCTTGGGTATCTTTGCATCTCCAGCCTGACGTCCACTAGTCACTTAAGTGTTTGGTGGATGGGCTCACTTGGTAGCTGAATAAGTGAATGGATGAATGAGTGGGGAAGACAATACAGTAGAAATTTTGTAGACTATGTATTGTGAGTATAGTAAATTTAAAATCAGAACATCAAGATTCCAAGCCTGACTCTGCTACTTTCCCTGGAAAGCCCATGGGAAGATCCTTTTGTCTTTAATAACAAGGCTTTAGATATCTGTAAGATGGGAAGAGTAACACATACTTCACATAATAGTATGGGGATGACTTACCAAGTACGGTAGCACCTACCACAATGCCTGACTCATAATAGCTTCTTAATAGAAAGTTTCCTTCTTCCTTCTGTTTAGCTAAGACATCCTTCTGCACTTAAAAGGGCCTGAATTGTTTATAGTTAAAAATAGTTTGCTGTCTTGCTTATTAAATAATACAGCAGATAGCAGTATTATTAAAGATAACTTGGTAAAAATATTTTATTGTTGAACAAATAATTTATAATAAAAAATAATTCAAGATTATGTAATTCTTTGTTAACCTTATAGTTTGATGCCATGGCTCTAAAAATAGAATTTTTATAAGAACAGCATCATATACCCATATAAAATTTTATTTTTTTCTTCAAAGTGTTTTTAAATTTTAAGGTGAGATACTACTTCATTTAAACCCATGTCTTATATTTTATATGCTTAGGAAAAATATGGACCATCCTAAAAAAATTGTCCTTTCTTATTTGTTGGTTCCTGAATAGCTGTAGATATTGAAGGATCGAAAGTTTTTAACCTAGCTTCACATTAGAAATTCCAGGGGAGATACTTTTAACTTTTAAATACCAATGTCAAGCCCCACTCCAGACCGTACTCTCTGATGGTGGAGCCACAGCATTATCTGTTTTCAGTCTTCCAGATGATACCAATGTGTAGCCAAAGTTGGGAGCTACTAATCTAAACCCACCCTCTATGATCTGTGTGTGTGTGTGTGTGTGTGTGTGTGTGTGTGTGTGTGTGTGTGGTGTTTGTTTGAGACAGTCTTCCTTTGTTGCTTAGGCTGGAGGGCAGTGACACAGTCTTGGCTTGCTGCAGCCTCTCCCTCTAGGTTCAAGGGATTCTTGTGCCTTAGCCTCCTGAGTAGCTGGGATCACAGGTGTCCCCATCACACCTGGCTAATCCACCCTCTATATTTAACATATGAGGAGAAATGAAGTCCAGAGGCTACATGACTGGCCCAAAGCCCTTCAGCTTAGCTAAAACCGAAACTCAGATTTTCTACCTCAGACCAGTGTTTCAGGCTAATCCTAGACCAAGAATCTTGGGGCATACAGATTTCTTGATGCATACAGAAACGTTGCTGTAAGGAATATTTTTAAAGTTAATTTAAATATAACTTATTATGTAGAAAAAGGAAATATAACTTATTATATAGAATATCAGTGATAGAAGAATTTAAGTGTATGCTAAATTCATTTTTAAGTTCAGTTAAGTATACTTCATGTATTAGATGTGGTGACCTATTCATCATTAGGTCTGTTTTGTGAGGTAGATATTATCATTCACATATTTCATATATTTTTGAGAAATCTGATGCACAAAGATATCAATACACTTGCATTAGTTCACAGCTGGTGAGTGGCTAAGTCAGGAAAGGAACTCAAAACATAGGACACTTAGTGCCATCTTTCTTTTCCCTCTCTAAAAATAAAACCTTATATTTGTCCAATATAAGTTTTGTTTTGTTTTCCTTTTGGAGGCTGAGTGGAAAGGATCTCTTGGATAGGAGTGGTGAACAGAATGCACTTATTTCACAAAGGACCATTTTATAATTAAGTTGGATGGGTCCCAGTGCAAGAGAACAGAAGAATAGTATTGAGAAGATGGGATCCCGCAGCGTCCAAATAGAGTCAGAACTAGACTCAACTTGTCAAGATAAATGTTTGACAAAAACTGGCATGTCTCACCAGAATTCATTAAAATGTCGTTTTAAATATTAAGTTTCTTAAAGCAATACTCATGATGCTTAAGAAGTTATATTAACAAGTTTTTCTTTTTTCTTCCTTGGCCTAGTTCTTTTGTGCTCTATAGAATGACTATAGCCACAAAATAAGCTCCCAAAGTAGTATAAGTTCCTCAATATAAATGATAAGGTCAGTAAAGCCCAGGGAAGCCATATCCACCATCACATGAACTAGAATGCAATAAAGATGAATTTAGTAGCTAATTCAATTTGGCATCAAGTTGAGCTACAGATTAAATGTAGAAAAATAGCCAGGCACATAAAGACAAACTTTGCACGCTATCACTTATTTGTAGGGACAAAAAATTAAAACAATTATACTGGTGGAGATAAAGAAAAGGATAGTTGCCAGAAGCTAAAAAGGGTAGTGAGCAGGAGGGTTCTTCACAGGGAAGTGGGAATAGTTAATGGCTTCAAAAAATCATTGGAAAGAATGAATAAGACCTAGTGTTTGTTAACAGAACAGGGTGACTATAGTAAAAAATAATTCAATTGTACATTTAAAAATAACTAAACGAATATGATCAGATTGTTTGTAACACAAAGGATAAATGCTTAAGAAGACGGATATCCACTAAATAAATAAATATAGAAAAATAACTTATATAAATATTTCCATGAGAGAAAAATAAAGTCATTCAGAATGTTAACGATGTGAAGAATAAAGCACACAGAATTAAACTTGAAGATAAAGAACAGAATTTTTAGGTCCAAAGAATTATATTCAGTGTTTGTTTATTCAACAAAGGGTTTTGTTTGCTTGTTTCTTGTTTTGTTTGTTTTTAGTGTCCTCTATGTGTCAGGAATTGTCCTGGGTCTGGAGGTAAGAATGGAAAACATGGGGGGAAATCATCATGAACAGTCAAGAAGTCAATAAACAAGATCATTGCAGTTTAGTAAGTGCTCTCAAGACAATAAACAGGATGTGGTCTTAGAGGGTGGCTGATAGGGGATGAGAATGGCTTCTTCCATAGAGAAGCAGCAAGGGCCTCTCAGAAGAAGCAGCATTTGAGGTGAAATGTTAAGGCTAAGAAAGCCAGCCACGGGATGAGCTAAATGCCTGAGATAGCAGCTTTGCATATGAGAACAATAAAAAATCAAATTGTGCTGTGGTATATGTTCATGTACTCACACGTGCATACCCACACATATGTGTGCCTGTGCACACACACATACACACACTGAATGATGACAATGTGAACATCAACTAGACTAGTATCCAGAAATTAAGATAGGTAAATTCTCTTGACATCATATTTTGAAGTGTTCTAACTCCCTTCTCTCCTACCCAGTGCCCTCCCCTCACCCTAAGCACACACATGTAAATTGGAAATGATTAAAAATACTGACTTCCAGAAAGGTGCATTACATCTTTAATCTGTAGTTTAAGATGTCTCCTGCCTATGCTTGGTTGGTGAATGGCTTTTGTAAATTCAGCTATTTGGGAACCACTAGTTTTCAAAGGATTAATGTGCAGCAAAAGAAAATGTCTAAGTCTGTTTTGTGCTGCTGTCACAAAATACTTGAGACTGGTGGCTCATAAAGAACAGAAATTTATTGTCTCATAGTTGTGAAAGCTGTGAAGCCCAAGATTGAAGGACCATGTGTAGTGAGGGCCTTCTTCTTGTGTGGTAGTTTGTTGGAAGGCATCTCGTAGCAGGAGAGCGCACAGGAGGGAGGGAAGGGGCCAAACTCATCCTTAATAAGGACACCACTTATCTGATAACAACTTTAATCCATGTGAGGGCAGAGCCCCTATGACCTAATCAACTCCTAAGAGTGCTGCTCTCAACACTATTACATTGGAGATTACGTTTCTAACACATGAACTTTGAGGGACACAGTCAAACCATAGCAGCAGGCCACTGTATTTTTCATGGAAAGAAAACTAATATAATGTACTGTCTGTATTGAGACTCCCACAAAGTAAACTTCTTTGGATGCCATGAGTATAAAATCTTGATTTGGGCTTCATTTCATAGTCATGGTGGCAAATCAAATTGCTAAATATATTTATGAGTTTGTAATTGTGGAGAAAGTCATTGTCTTATAATATATTCCAAAAATCTTTAAATATTTGTTTTCTTCTTTTTTCAGTGTCTTACAGTCTTTTTCTTTTACCATGCCCATTTATATCTTTAAATCACCATTCATGAACCTTCCCAACTTGGTTTTACATTTAAGCTTCTTGTTTTTTCTGCTTTGGTAGGATCTTGCATACCATTCTTCTGCCCTTTGAAGTGCAATAAAGCCAATAGTAGAGACATCCTCTTGTGTCAGTATTTTGGAATCAATATTTTCATAGGTATCTTACAGGCAAATCAGCTCTTGGATGAAGTGGAGCCTTAAAGCTGGTTCTTAACCTGACTGTATCCTGGTAATCATGAAATCGTAAACCAGAGCATTTCAGTGATAATGGGTCATGTTTTTTCAGTCTTAATTTAGAATTTTTTTTTCAACTGACTTTGGGTTGCTATTACAATTCAACCTGCCTCTGGTGTTTTATATCCCTTAAAACTTGTTGGTACTGTATAATAACTGGTTAAGTATAGCTGCAGGGTTCCAATTACTTTGGCAAAGAACCTTATTACATTGCCTCCAACTAAGCATGTAATTAATGTCTCTATTTCAAGGCTATTTCAGCAAATTCAAAACCCAGAATCTGTCCATACATATTTAGGGATGCATGGGAACACTTGTGATGTCTTCATAGCAGCAGTTATACCAGAGGAATTTTTGGAAGAATATGAAATACTTTATCATGGGTTGCAAATATTTTGTTATAATGAAAGATGTGGTTTGAAATTAAACATGTCATTCTAAAGAGTCTCTGTAGAACTAGAATATAATAGAATCACCCACCTCCTGGGAGATTTTTTTATGGGTGAGACATTTTCAGATTGTTACAACATCTGAGCAGGCATTATATGGCAAGAAAGCACATAGGAGATAAATATCTGTCCACAGTGTCTGGGGCATTTGCACTTTGAGTATCCTGCTGCACAGTTATGTAGGTAAAAATCTGTTTATAATCATCTGAACGTAAGCTTATCTCCATTTTGCAGATAAATGCAAAGTATGTTTGCACAATCTTAATACTCCCTGAATTTTTCAGGAATACAGCTACCATATAAATGAAGAGGATATTATAGTTAGTTTTGTTCAGAACTTTACCAAGAATTGGTCACCATTTCAAAAAAAAAAAAAAAATTACACCATTGATGGCAGCACAGCTTGTGGTATTTGAGTTGCCAATAAAACATGCCTGTATTATTATACATTTACAGCAGTTGCAGTTGTGATGATTCTGCACTTAGGCACCATTGTCCAACAATTTAATTATGTCTTTTAATAAAGCATATCATGCCCAAACATTACCTATTGAAATACATTTTTGTTATGAATTATTTCTCTTTTCCCCTTAATTATGGGGGAGTCAGCATTATGTGTTTAGGCAAATTATTTTATTTATTTATTTTCAGAATATTAGAAGGGCATTTAATTATATTCTCAAAGGAGAGTTAGGTGAGATAAGGTGAAGAACAATTCTGAAATAGATCACTCCTCCAAGAAAAAGGGGGATGTGGTGCATGGCTACACATGGGCCCTTCAGTGCAAAGAAAGAAGCTGGAAAGGGAGATGGGAGAATTGGCCTTGATTTCAGCTCCTATTGGGTGTCAGGCCCTGTGCCCAGCCCTTCAAATGCATGATCTCATTTTTTGTGCACAATGCTGAGAAATGCCATGTGTGCTCTGAATCCCGTAGCCCCGGAGTGCCACATTGGGAGCTGACTGCTTGACATTTGGAGATCAGAGGATGAGAGGAAATAAGTAGATGAATATTCTTGACATTGCTGGGGTGTTCGAATTATTTAAAAGTTCTATTAAATAAGTGACAGTCTGAGAGCCTGATTTATGGTAGTTAATGAAATTTTCACAAAGAAGTATTATCATAAAATTTGAAAAATATCATAGTAGCTGCGCACACAAATTCATATGCATATGAATGTCAGTGCACGTTGGTGCATTCGTGCATCCTATTTATAGCTTTCGGGACACATCCGAAAGTGATAAATGAACATTGAAATGCTACACATATGTTTATATCCACTTTTAGCTATGGGGTTGTTTCAAAATGTGGTATATCCACTGAGCCAAATTCCAGGCATTTAGAAAGTACGAAAAATTTAAAACTTTAAAGTGAATCAAAGAGGAGAAAAAAAAAAAAAACTAAACTAAAACTGAGAGATATGGTAATCATAAACCTGGCACCAAGTTATTTTTTAAAAGTACTATATGAGAAATAAATATGTCAGAATTGGTTACTAATACTTTTTTGTTGGCTGACTGTCATTTCTAAAGACTGATAAAAGAGGATCTTTCTGATACATAGACATTGCCAAGGCATTTTTAAGCCTTGAGGGTAATTTTATTGTTTATAACATTTCAGGGGGGTAAATGTAAACACTATAAATTCAGATAAGGGACAGATTGCTTTCTTTTAAAAATGCCTGGGTAAAGCTAAAGGTTAGCACTTAATGAGGGGTGTGTCTCTGTTCATCTCTTTTTTTATTGACCTGAATATTGCTCTAAGAAGGAATAAAACAAGGCAAAGATACCAAGTTCAGAGGAGAGTGTGCCTGTGCTGAAAAGATGGCATTTTGCAACCACTGCAATAAAATTAAAATGACTAGAATTTTCAAAACCTTTTTCTTCAGTTTGATTTGGCTGCAAGTTGCAGAGACCCAAATAAAACTGATTTAAGCAAAAAAATAAAATGTTAGATAACCTGACTAAAAAGTCCAAGGATGTTACTTCCTTCACCATAGCTAGATACAAGGAATTGAATTTTGTTATGTTGATGTCTCTGTCTTGTCATCTCTTAACTTTGTTCTGCCTCATCTAAATTGACTTCTGTCTAGGTAGATGCTTCCAACATGTTGGTGGACAGAAGCGTAATATCTAAATTATTCTAATCCAAGCAAAATGAAACTTTATTTTTTCAAAAATTAAAAAAGTTGTGGGGTAGAGTATGTGTCTTATTGAACCAATTTGGGTCACATGCCCATGAAACAAATACTGTGGGATAGGGGTGAATTACACTGATTGCTAGGCCAAGGTTACGTGTCTCTAAGATAGGGACAGGGAGGGGTCAGCCCCACCAGAACCTGAACCAAATGCGCTAATAACAGAGGAGATGAGATTCTGTTCCCTCCAGTTGCTAGTAGTCCAACCCAAGAGGGCCACTGGCAGTCAGGTGTTGCAAAAATTTGTATTGCATTTTGTACATATCCCTCTTCAAATGCAGGAATGCATAGTTAGGGAATAACCAAATTTCAAAACTGAAAAAGATCTTGTAAGTTATGTAGTTGAACACCATCAATTTTTTTCTATTGTAGTTTAGGTTCTGGGGTACATGTGCAGATCATGCAGGATTGTTGCATAGGTACATACATGGCAACGTGGTTTGCTGCCTCCATTCCTCCATCACCTATATCTGCCATTTCTCCCAATGTTATCCCTCCACAATCTCCCCATCCCTCACTGTCCTTCCCTTAGCCGCCCCCACTAGCAGACTCCAGTGTGTAGTGCTCCCCTCCCTGTGTCCATGTGTTCTCATTGTTCACCTGCCTATGAGTGAGAACATGCAGTGTTTGATTTTCGGTTACATGAACATGTGTTCATGTATGTTCATGTATGCTCCACAAGGAACACTGGCTTTATAAGAGAACGATGTATATTCCTCTTGGGTATATACCCAGTAATGGGATTGCTGGGTCAAATGGAATTTCTATTTCTAGGTCCTTGAGGAATCGCCACACTGCCTTCCACAATGGTTGAACTAATTTACACTTCCACCAACAGTGTAAAAGTGTTCCTATTTCTCCACATCCTCTCCAGCATCTATTGTTTCCAGATTTTTTAATGATCACCTTTCTAAATGGTGTGAGGTGGTATCTCAATGTGGTTTAGATTTGCATTTCTCTAATGACCAGTGATGATGAGCAGTTTTTCATATGTTTGTTGGTCTCATATATGTCTTCTTTTGAAAAGTGTCTGTCCGTATCCTTTGCTCACTTTTGAATGGGTTCGTTTGTTTTTTTCTTGTAAATCTGTTTTAGTTCTTTGTAGATTCTGGATATTAGCCCTTTGTCAGATGGGTAGATTGCAAAAATTTTTTCCCATTCTGTTGGTTGCCAGTTCACTTTACTGATTGTTTCTTTTGCTGTACAGAAGCTCTGGAGTTTAATTAGATCCCATTTGTCTATTTTGGCTTTTGTTGCCAATGCTTTTGATTTTTTAGTCATGAAGTCCTTGGCTATACCTATGTCCTGGATGGTTTTGCCTAGGTTTTCTTTTAGAGTTTTTATGGTATTAGGTCTTATGTTTAAGTCTTTAATCCATCTGGAGATAATTTTAGTGTAAGGTGTCAGGAGGGGTCCAGTTTCTGCTTTCTGCACATGGCTAGCCAGTTTTCCCAACACCATTTATTAAACAGGGAATCCTTACCCCATTATTTGTTTTTGTGAGGTTTGTCAAAGATCAGATGGTTGTAGATGTGTGATGTTGCTTCTAACACCTCTGTCTTGTTCCATTGGTCTCTATCTCTGTTTTGGTACCAGTACCATGCTGTTTTGTTGACCGTAGCCTTGTAGTATAGTTTGAAGTCCAGTAGTGTGATGCTTCCAGCTTTGTTCTTTTTGCTTAGGATTGTCTTGGCTATGAAAGCTCTCTTTTGGTTCCATATGAAGTTTAAAGTGGTTTTTTCCAGTTCTGTGAAGAGGGTCATTGGTAGTTTCGTGGGGATAATGTTGAATCTGTAAATTACTTTGGGCAGTATGGCCATTTTCACAATATTGACTCTTCCTAACCAGGAGCATGGAATGTTTTTCCATCTGTTTCTGTCCTCTCTTACTTCTTTGAGCAGTGGTTTGTAGTTCTCCTTGAAGAGGTCCTTTACATCCTTTGTTAGTTGTATTCCTAGGTATTTTATTCTCTTTGTAGCAATTGCGAATGGCAGTTTGCTCTTGATTTGCTTCTCTGTTAGTCTGTTATTGGGAACACCATCAATTTAAATATTTTTTGAGAATTCACTCATCTTTAAATTGAGCCTTGCTAATTGCAAAAACTGGTTATTGTATAGCAGTGTAAAATACTAGATAGGAGTGATATAACATATGAATCAGAATTGTATTAAAAACATTTGTTGTATATCCCAAAGATGTTTTAGGAATCACTCCTTAATGTGACCTACAGCGATTATTATAAAAAGTTTACATAAATTTTTTAATCTGATTTTCCCCATCCCAGCTATGTTATCACTTCCAAAGTTTCTATTATTATAATAACTTGTTACTCAGTCTAAAATGTTCATTGAAAAGTAATTCTGACTTCTTTTTGTATGTATTTTTTAGTTCCTCTGCTATTTCTCCTAATTGTTATATACAAGGACAATTGATAAGCTCTGTTTACTAGCACAAAACAATCATTTCATAAATACACACCTTTCAGAAAATGTACACTTTTAAAAGAAATCCAAAATCAACCTCAAATGTACAATCAGACACTTAAATCCAAATTCCAATAGCTCACAGCAAATAGAGAAGTATTTACAATAGAGATATATTTGTGCTTCTAATAACCAATGAGAATATGAATATTCATATTTGCCTATTATAGGCAAGTTATTAAATAGAATTTCTGGAAGTATTTACAAAATATTAAACATATTTTGAAGTAATTGCTGAATGCTTTGTGCAAAGGAAGAGAAATTTGACCCAAACTAATAATCTCTCATTATTTGAGATTTTGTCATTGTAAGTTTGAGTTCACATTTGAAAATTATGTGACTGCCTGTAACCCCACTCCCCAGCCCAGACAATGATGTGAAGCAGGTGTTGTGTTTCAAAAATAGCCAGGACCACAGAGAGCGAAAGGAACTCTTTTGTGCCTACAACTGGTTACCTCAATTCATTAGAGCTGATAATGAGGCCTCTGTCAGGGATCTGACCTTTGGGAATGTCCTAAGCTCCTTGGATATGAGGCCACAGACCATAGCACTGTCTCTGTCCTTAAGGGGAATATGACTCAAAGGATATGGACAGAATAATGCTAAACACCCTCCAATGTTATAAGGCCACCTACATAGCATACTGTCCAGGGCTAGTGGCCAGACTCTTCATTCCAGAATCATTCACGTCATAAATGAGAACTATAAAATGATGGGAATCTTTGCTGACCCATGAAAGCTGACTTAAGGTTTCAACATAATTAGATATCTTTGTGATATTAAGACAATATTAAATTTTGCAAGAAATACTGATTTAAAAAATTCCAAAGGTCAAAATTGAAATACAAATAGATGCTGTAATAGGATTAAAGGGCAAGAACATCTAATGGCAAATCTGTTCATTGAATATAATAAGATTATTCTCAGGCAGATGAGTTCCTAGCTTAAACAAGAAAATGAGCTGTGCAGACCAGAGATATACTATTGCAACTTCAATGAACTCACTGCCTTTATGTTTTGTCAATATACATTAATTCTGATTTCTTTTAGAAAAACAGAATTACTGTGACAAGTCTCAGCAAAGCTGCATGAATGTAAATAAATTTTTATTTAATCCTAAATTTATCTAACCTAGCTAATTTATTCACTATTCCAGTTAGAACAGCATATCAAATAAAAGCTCATAATGCCCATCAACTATACAGTTTTTTGATTTAGCAAAATATTAAGTATAGGCCAGATGTGGTGGCTCATGCCTGTAATTCCAACACTTTGGGAGGCTGAGGTAGGCAAATTACTTGAGCCTATATATTAGAGACCAGCCTGGGCAACATGGCAAAATCCCATCTCTACAAAAAATATAGAAAAAATTGGCTAGGAATGTTGGCACATAGCTGTTGTCCCAGGTACTCAGGAGGCTGAGGTGGGAGAACCACTTTAGCCCAGGAGGTCAAGGTTGCAGTGAGCTGTGATCACTCTACTGTACCCCAGTCTGGGCAACAGAATGAGACCCTGCCTCAGAAAAAAAAAAAAAAAAAAGTGTTCAGTATAAATACTGCTTGTTATAGTTACATTGACAAGTATCCCTAACGTGCTATCAGAGCTCAGCCATTAAGTTAATGCTATATTTAATAGGTTATTATAGTGACACTGTTTATCTAATTGAGGTTTTAATTATGTAAGTAGGATACATTACAAATTAAGAAACTTTATTAGATTTTTATAGATTAGTGGCTTAATGTATGTTATAACATAGATATATGGTGTGAATAAACAACAAAATAAGATCAAATTTTGGCTAGTATTTCAAGCAGGAAAAAATCAACATATTAAATCATTAGGATATTATTCATAATTATACAAACTCATTAATTCTTTATTAGAATTATACCTTTTATGTTCATTATTAGTTATCAATTAATTAAGTTCCTCAAATATGAATGTTACCATGTGTAAGATGCTAAACAAGTAACAGAGAGAAAATAATAAATATGAAAATTATTGACCTTTTTAAGGAATTTATGGCTTAGATTGTATGCAAGAAAACAAATACTAAACAAGAAGCAATATAAAGCACTCTGTGATACCCATGAGTGAATTGGGGGTATAAATCCTCTGATAGTTAAAAAACAGAACATAGTCACTACGAAATTTTAGCTGAGTCTTCAGAGATGAATATACTTCATATTAATAACATGTGCTTGAAAGTTCATGAGCATGTCCAGAAACTTCTTATCGCAATATTTCCTTGGATGTAATTACTCTACATCTTTGAAATATCTTGTAAGCTGGTGTTATGGTTTGAATGTATCCTGCAAAGTTTATGTGTTGGAAAGTTAATCTCCAATGCAACAGTATTGGGAGGGAGGGCCTAATAAGAGGTGATTCAGTCATGAAGTTTCCGCCCTTAAATGGTTTAAAGTTGTTATGACAGAAGTGAGTTAGTCATCGGAAGAGTGGGTTTGTTATTCATGTGAGTTTGGTTCTCTCACATGCATGTGCTCTCCTGCTCTTCTGCCTTCTGCCATGGGACAATGCAGCAAGAAAGCCCTCATAAGATGCAGGCCCCTTGGACTTCCCAGCCTCCAGAACTGTAAGAAATACATCTCCATTTTTTATAAACTACCCAGTCTCAGTTATTCAGTTACAGAAGCACGGAATAGATTAAGCTGTAATTTCCATTTCAAGCATTAGGTTTCACTTAGGCCCATTGTAATACATAATATGATGTATAAATATGAATTTTCTTAGATGTACAGAATGGGATTGATCATGCCTCCAGTTCATAGCACACAGACATTAATAGTCCAGAGATTGACTTTCTTTATATATCATACTTAATTTTTAAAATTGTATTTGTCTATTTCATCTCCTATTTTCAATCGTTTTCTCTATTTGTGTATATTTAATGTAGGACTGTTCATTTTTTAATTTTTATGAATACATATATATAAAACCTATAATTATGTGTGGGTTATGTTTTTAAATTTAGAAACAGTTAGTTATATAAATGGCAAAGAATGGTGTATCAGCCAAGGTTCTCCAGAGAAACAACCAGTAGGATATTTTACTAATATATAAGACAGACAGAGAGATAGAGAAGAATACAGAGAGACAGATTGCTTTCAAGGAATTTGCTTGCTTACCCAATTGGGGGAACTGGGAAGTCTGAAATCTACAGGGCAGGCCAGCAGACTGGAAACTCAGGGAGGAGCTGATGCTGTACGCCTGCGGCCGGATTGCTAAAGGAACTCTTAGTTTTGCCCTTTCGTCCTTTTGGCCAATTGAATGAGGCCCATCCACACTGTCAGGGTAATCTCCTTTACTGAAGGTCAGCTGATTGTAGATGTTAACCACATCTACAAAACGCCCTCACTGCAACAGCTCTATTATTATCTGATTACTGGGTACTATTGTTTAGCCAAACTGACATGTAAAACTTTTCCTCATACATGGATTCTGGTTTCCTATTCTGCTTAAGAAGATTTCCCCCAGGTAACTTTAATTTAAAACTATATGCCTAGCTTCAGCAACAGAATACACTTGTGAACTTAGGTTGTATAACCCCAATTCAACTCAAGAAAAAGACAGAATCTGTATTTTCTGCATCCAGTCTAGTAATGTTTCTTTGAGATCAAACATGGAGGTTCCAGAGTTGGAATATGAAATGAATGTGATGGAAGCACTGAAATTGGTTCTTGGCATGATAGTGCTTAACTGTGGGACTGCCTGCAGTCCTGTTCTTGAATGAGAATGATAACCAGCCTTCCTTGAGCACATTCTACATGCCAGACTTTGGGCCAAGAGCTTTTTATACACTTTATTTATTTCTCACAGCAACCTCATAAAACTCTTACAAATAGTGTAACAGAGACTTAAATGTGTAGCCCTGCAGATGATACTGAAGAAGTATCAAGCTACTTTGAAAAAATATATTTTAAATTTTATTTAATTATTACATCATATGTTCTATTTACTACATTTTAAGACCAATTAGATTAATTCCAATTAAAACAGAGGAAAAAATTTTACTTCGATTATAGTACCTTATTGTGTACTTTAAATCTATCTCTTGGTAACCAGCCTAATAATTACAAGAGAAGCCTACCTTTATTCCCACCCCATAATCAGACTCTCCAAGTTACAATTTTAATTTCAAGGGTAAAACCACACACTTTTTAATGAAATCTTATTTGACCTCTCATTCTTTAGTAGCAAAACAATGGTAGCAATTTTAGGTCACTCAAACATTTTTTACAACAAAATAAACAATCGTCTTTTTTCTTAATCTACAGATAAAATTAACCATTGACTCAGCTTTGTTCCTCATATGTGCGAAGCAAAACCTAACCTCATATCATTACTTTAACTTAGAAAGAATTCTGTTTGTGTTAGGTATAGTCTCATTGCAGCAACAAAGATCATAAGACATAATTCTGAAGATGAGCTTTTACACATTTCTGAATCAAAGTAGTTGGTTTATAAAGAGTGTTGTATCGCTTCGCAGCCTTTTGACTAAGATCAAGTGTAAAGAGGCTTGTAGTCTGCATAAAGGAATCCTCTTAAGGTCCAAAAACTCATGTCTCACCACTAGTTGAAAACAGAGCAGAGGCCAGAACTCAGATTCCCTGGCCCTGACCTCCTGCAGCCCAGTCAATTATACTGCGTTCTGGTCTTATTAGAGCTGTGTCTCATAAAACTTGTTCTTGTAAACTCTGTGCTCATATAGTCACGCATCTCTGCATTGAACTTAAGGAATTATAACATGATCATTGTATTACAGTAAATGCCCCTATTTCCTTATGATTCTTCCACAGACCTATCAATCCCTAGGCTGCACCACTGTTAAAGTTTCCCGAGATAATTAGGAAGATTTTCTAAGAGATTGCACCAGGACATTGTTGGGGTCTCTAATAGCAGAACCTTACTTGGTTCTTCAGGCAACCATGGAGTTCAGTCTCAGACCAACCCCAATCAATAATTGTCTTAGACACAATCTCCATTCCTATATTTCCACTGATTCTCCTTGTTTTAAAAGAAACAATTTCAGGAGTGAGGAGGGACATGCAATGCCACATACACATTCATTCTCAACATTTTAATTTTTGCATATAAAAATCTATATAATAGACTCAAGAAAAATCTGGGCTGCAAACAGATAGTTTATGGAAGAAAAGTCACCTCACTCTTCCTTGCTAACTCCTAAGAACCATGTCTCCCAAAGTCTTGTATGAGAATTGCCAAATATATAAATTTCTCCAAGGACCTTAACCCTCAAAGGCTTTCCTGAAAGTTTATGCTTAATGGTTTTAGTTTCCAAAAGTAGAGTTTATACCAGCTAGTTCTGCACAATATGTCCACACCAGAATATTTCCCTACAGGCACTGGATCTGTCTTGTAAATTAGTCCTTATCAGATTTCTTCTCAGAACTCTGGAGGTTTGAAGACATTGTATAAATACTTTAGCTGTTTTATGTAGTTTTGAGAAGAAAAAAAAAAAAACTTCTAGCATGTTCACAAATCATCACCCTAGGAAGTATCAGACCTACTTGTTGCTGTCAGATACTTTTTAGTTCGTTGGTTCTTTGACTAAATATTTAATATGTTCTTCCTCATCTTTTTAATTTTCCTGAAGTGGCTTTTCAGAGATCCCCTAAGATAGGTTCTTTTGAACTCATATGTAATACTTTTGTTTTTGAATAATACAAGCCCAATAATATTTCCTTGAATAATTTTAGTAGCTATAAATAGATTCATTTCAGGAGTTAAAGCATAGCAAATTATAAAACATAGATTCTTGAATATAAGCTTGAATATATAAATATAGATTGAAATAAATGTGCATTTATAAAACTTCTATGTCACTGTTCTAACTTTTTTGAGAAATGCTTTACAGTATATTTCTTTAATGTTAAATTTTTGTGGGTACATAGTAGGTTCATATATTTATAGGCATAGAAGGCATAAAAATCACTTCAGAGTTAATGGAATGTCCATCACCTCAAGCATTTCTTTGTTGTGTTACAAATAATCCAATCCTTTTGTTGTTTTTAAATATACAATAAATTATTGGTGACTGTAGTCACCCTGTTGTGCTATCAAATAGTAGGCTTTATTTATTCTAACTATATGTGTGTACCCATTAACCATCCCTACTACCCCTGTTCCTTCCCTGCCCTTTCTAAGCCTCTAGTAACTATTGTTCCACTCTCTATCTCCATGAGTTCAATTGTTTTGATTTTTAGATCCTACAAATAAGTGAAAACATAGGATGTTTATCTTTCTGTGCCTGGCTCATTTCACTTACCATAATGACTCTGGTTCCATCCATGTTGTTGCATATGACAGGATTTCATTCTTTATAGCCCAGTAGTACTCTATAGTGTATATATACCATGTTTTATTTATACATTCATCTGTCAATGGACACAAGTTTCTTCGAAATCTTGGCTATTGTGAACAGTGCTGCAATAAACATGGGAATGCAGATATCTCTTCAATATACTGATTTCCTTTCTTTTGGGTACTTACCAGCAGTGGGATTGTTGAATCATATAGTAGCTCTATTTGTAGTTTTTTGAGGAACTTCCAAACTGTTCTCCTTAGTGATTGTACTAATTTTCCTTCCTTCCAACAGTATACAAAGGTTTTTCCCTTTCTTCTGCATCCTTGCCAGCCTTTGCTATTGCGTATCTTTTAGATAAAAGCCATTTTAACTGGAGTGAGTTGATATCTCATTGTAGTTTTGATTTGCATTTCTCTGATAACCAATGATGTTGAGCACCCTTTTTATATATCTGTTTGCCATTTGTATGTCTTCTTTTGAGAAATGTTTATTCAGATCTTTTGCCCATTTTAAAATCAGATTATTGGATTTTTTATAGAGTTATCTGAGCTTCTTATGTATTCAGGTTATTAATCCCTTGTCAGATGAATAGTTTGAAAACATTTTCTCCCATTCTGTGTGTTGTCTGTTGACTTCATTGATTGCTTCCCTCGCTGTGCAGAAGCTTTTTAACTTGATTTCATCCCATTTGTCCATTTTTGCTTTGGTTGCCTGTACATGTAAGGTATTACTGAAGAAATCTTTGCCCATGTCAATGTCCTGGGGAGTCTCTCCAATGTTTTCTTGTAGTAGTTTCATAGTTTGGGGTTTTAGGCTTAAGTCTTTAATTGATTCTGATTTGATTTTCGTATATGGCAGGAAATAGGGGTCTATTTTCATTCTCTGTATATGTAAGTTTCCCAGCACCATTTATTTGAAGAGACTATCATATCCCCAACTTATCTTTTTGGCACTTCTATTGAAAAATGAGTTCACTGTAGATACACAGATTTCTTTCTGGGTTCTCTGTTCTGTTCTATTGTTCTTTGTGTCTATTTTTATGCCACTACCATGGTTTTGGTTATTTTTATACCTATAAGGTATAATTTTAAGCCAGGTAATGTGATTCCTTCCAGTTTCATTCTTTTTGCCCAGGATAACTTTGGCTATTCTGGGTCTTTTGTGATTCCCTATAAATTTTAGAATTTTTCTATATATGTGAAGAATGTAGTTGATATTTTGATAGGGATTGCACTGAACCTGTAGACTGCTTTAAGTAGTATAAACATTTTAACAATGTTGGTTCTCTACCCATAAACATGGACTATCTTTCCATATTTTTGTTTTCTCTTCAATTTCCTTTATCAGTATTTTATAATTTTCATCATAGAAATCTTCTGATTCTTTGGTTAAGCTAATTCCTAGGTATTCTATTTTATTTGTAGCTATTGTAAATGGGATCACATCCTTGATTTCTGTTTTAGATTGTTTGCTGTTGGCATAAAGAAATGCTTCATAGCATACTTTACTTCCTGGTGCTTGAAATCTGCTGGGAGGCAACTGGTGACAGAGATCTGAAGCAAGTGGAGCCCGGAAATACCTTGAACTTTGACTTTATCTCTTTCTTTGATGGTCTTTCATGATGCTAAACAAGCCCTCTGTGCCTGGATGGAAACTAAAGCTCGTCAGAATGTTTTTTCTTTTACTTGGAGTGGATTGGGATCCTCACCATACGTCAATAATTTTTTAACTACATTTATAATCACAAAAGACTATACAGCATTAATTTCTTAACCACATTTATAATCACAAAAGACAATACAGCATTAATTTTTTAACTACATTTATAATCACAAAAGACAATAGAGGCATCATTCCAGACAATACTTATAAAGCCAGTTGGCACAAGAAATAAGACAAGCAAAAATGCCAAAAAGAGACAAAAGCTCTACCCAGTGAGGACAGGGTCAGTCTCCATGTGAGTAATGCAAAAATGGGATTGGCCTGAGGAAGCAGGAATGGAAACCTAGTACTGCAGGTACAAGCAAAATCAAAATACCAGAAAGGTAGAGAGGTATTTCTTCAAAAAGATAACATAAAGTGCTTAGGGTCAGTTCAACAGAAGCCTTAAGGCTCAAACCTGAAGAGATTTAAAAAAATAGCAACAGATGAAGTAAGGCAATAAACAGAAAATCATAATGATTACACAACCTCAAGAGGTTCACTTGCTATGAACTGCTGAGAAATAAAATAATATCTGAAAATTACAAGACTTCAAGATGTTGGCTCAGTGATCCTATGATTAAGGAATTAAATGTGTCTTTTGCATTTCCCATATTTTGATTTGGCTCATAACTTCATTACTCGGTTCCCATTTCTACTTCCTCAAGTCAAATCCTTTTTTGCTCCTTGCACTGTAAACCACTGGACTGGAGCTCATTAAGTCTTCCTTTTAAATTTTATTTGTTAATTTTCAGTTTTATTTTTCTCCTGTATGAGAATAAGATCTACAAACAGCTTTACAGTGTGAAAAAGTCTCTCCATAAATAATAAACATTCAGTTTTATAAGCAGCCTTTATCTCTGTTCCTATTTATTATTTTAGATTGCATTTCTCATGGACATTTGTCAATCAGAATTTTTAATCTCTATGGTAGGGTGCTTTATTCCATTTATTTATTTATTTATTTATGCACTTCTTTATGCATTTCTTTATTTTGCTGTTGGGAAGTCCTGCAATTTAGCTGAATTATTTAATCATTCGAGAGAATAGTATTGAAACAGTGAATTTTGATAGCAGCATGTCTGAGTTCATTTATTAGCTACATCTTGCTAATCCATATAATATTCCTACCATAGGGCTTAGTTAATTGTAAATACTCAACAAATTTTTATTTCTAACCTCACCATGTTTATTTAATATTTATTATGAAAATAGCAATATAATAGTTATTTCAAAAGTAGTTGATTTATGCAACAATTATCTTTACTCTTGAGGGTTAAAATCTATGAAATTATAAATGATAAATTTAATTATCATTTATAATCAACGGCATCTTTTTGTATTTATAAATTATATATCTACTTAATATCAGGATATCTCCTGTTCTGATGATTATTATCATATTATTTATTTTAGTGACACAGTTTTGCTCCATCACCCGAGCTGGAGTGTGGTGGTGTAATCATAGCTCACTGCAGCCTCAAACCCCTGAACTCAAGGAATCCTCCTGCCTCGGCCTCCTAAATGGCTAGGACTAAAGGCATGCACTACTATACCTGGCTATTTTTTAAAAAATATTTTGTAGAGACAGGCTCTCAATATGTTGCCCAGGCTGGTCTCAAACTCGTGACCTCGGGCAATCCTTCATCTAGGCCTCCTAAAGTGCGAGCCTCCACAGCTGGCCTAGACCTAAAGAATAAATAAGGAGTTTCTCTGTGCAAGAGGTTGGCACAGGATGTGGAAAAGTGTTCCCAGCAGAGGAAACTGCAAACACAAAGGCCTACAGAGCAAAAGCATATGGTCTTTGGGGTAACAGGCAGTTCAGTATGTCCGTTTTATAGAAAGGGAAGTGAGAAGGAAGAGTAGGTAGTATTAAATAACTTGGACTTCATCCTGACAGTATTAACTTGCCAAAGAAGAGTTAGGAGGAGACAGGGGTGATCAAATGTGTTTTACTGGCAGCGGCATGGGGAGTTCACTAGAGGCAGGATGAGGGACAGAAATTGAAGGAGAGAGTCAATGGTGGCCTTATCTGGGCTAGTGGCAAAGGAAATGAAGAGAAGTGGACTAAGTTGAGTGATATTTAGGAATATCTAAGAAAGAAAAAGTTGTTAGGATTTTGAATATTTTACTGCAAACAAACACACAAGAGAGGATACATAAAAGGAGTATTCACTTTGGAAATGAGGTAAAATGGAAAGATGCAACATAAACAGAAACTAAGTTGATTTCTTTTTGGATGGTCTGGAATATTTAGTTAAGGTGCCTGCATCAACCAAACCAAAATACAAGGAGTTGTTCTGTGCAGGAGGGTGTACAGACCACTGCATGACGGTGCCCATTTTCAAAACCCATCATGTTTTTGTTAGCCATACATTTTCTATTTCTTATGTTACTCATCCTGATAATCCACTCTATCTATTTAAAATAAACAGAAAGGCTCTTTTTACTTTTTATTTGTGTGTCACAGTTTCTGTTTGCCTCTATTGTGACTTTTAATGGGCCCTGAATGATTAAGAAACAGTCTCTGATAAAAGGCATCGCCCGACTGCTTCATTATGTACTATGGGTAGTAAATGTTTACTACACAGTGGACTCAAGCTAACATGTTATTAAACCGTGTTTCCATCAGCTCCCAGAGCATAGCTATTACTCCCTTGAACATGTTTTTTATTTCCCTGTGTCTAAAAGAGCAGATCATTCCTTTTGGGGTTCCTACAGCTTAAATGCTCCTTAACAATGATGTCATGTCATTTAGGCATGCTTCCTCAGGAAAATGTGTTGGTTAATTTTATTAATTATTCAGTAAACTTTGTTACTCACTCTAGGAGACTATACCTGTTTCCAATAATTTTGTCTTACCTGTTGAGTAAAGGAATTCTATTCAGAGAAGAAGTGAGAAGTGAAGGACACAGATATAGATCTAAACACTAGAACTCAAAGGACATTTTATTTCTTAGAATGTATGTGGTATGTTGTTGGGACTAGCTTTCCTGTGAGGATTGGTGAACCAAGATTTCTACTATCTGACCAAAGTGGAAATCTATTTTCCTTTCTCATTGTCAGAGTAGTGAGAGTTTTAAAATTTCTTACCCTCTAGCATTAGCAGGGAAACTTTCTATTTCTTCTACTGTGATTGGAAACGAAAAAGGAAATGCTTGCTTTTGAAAACACTCCCAGCTACTATAATGTTAATGCTAGAAATTATGACTGTGAGTAAGAGGAGGGGAAAAGTCATTCAGGTGCCATTTTGGCTTTCCATGAGCATGGCTATAAAAATAAAGTGCCTCTTTGGGCATGCTTAGTCATTTACTTTGGGGTTAAAATTGAAGTCAGAAAAAAAAAAACAAAACTCTGAAACATAAACACATGTTTTTCATTCTGACGTAAAGAATCAACAATTTTCCACAGCTACAGCCATGGAGGGTTAGTATCTTTTAATCTGTCTCTTTTCTAAAACAGCCTGGTAACATTTTATATTGGCTAACCTGGAGGTGCTAAGAATACCCTGTGTCTGGTTCTTCTTGGTACAGAGTATTTACTGTATAAACTGATGAGGTTCGTTTCCATGTGTTTATAAAAAGGCAGGAAAATGTCTTCCTGCTTGAAACTCATGCATGGCATCATTGCACATGGCATTGCTCAAGCACAGATCTTGCCCGGTGGCTCCAAAATAAAAGGAGAGTGGGGAGTTGCCCAGGTTAGAGCCTTCGTGCAAAATAAGCTGCCACTTATTGGCACTGAAGTTCCATAATTCCCTGTGCTGGGTTTGCAGTGAAGGAAAATGTTGTTGGTGGTCACTTCTGAAAGCATATTTCTGGTAGGAAAGAAAAATTGTGGAGAGAGATTTTATTATTTCCTCCTCTTCCCAGACTACTCTGCTCATGCTTCCTGAATCTAAGGAAGTCTGATAAATTCTAAATTCTAGAGAGCAAATCATGAAAGTTCATTTGAATGTCATCTGCTATCCAAGATCTATACATCCCCTCTTAGGAAAGGATTATAATTTATTATAATTATTTTTCTATGTTTGTGGATAAGTATACTATAAATGATATATGCAAGCATCTCTTTTCTACTAAAAAAGAATGCTATATACTACCAGTAGTTTTCATAAAAGAGTAAAAGAGACTCCTTTCCTCTCAGAATTAATCTTCTATACTCCTACAGCTCTGTCACAGTAACAGCATGTGTCACAATTGGCATGTACTAAGTTATTTAAGGATGATTCTTTCTGCCCCACTAGATTAGAAGCCTGTGGAGGCCAAGTTCCAGGTGTCTCTCATCCTTGGACTACTACTGTTACCAGAAAGGGGTTCCAACTCGAACCCCTAAAGAGGGTTCTTGGATATCACACAAGAAAGAAATCAGGACAAGTCCATAAAGAGAAAGCAAGTTTCTTTGAGACATAAAGAAACAAAAGAATGCCTATTCCATAGGCAGAGCAGTCCGAAGGGCTGCTGGTTGGCTGTTTATATGGTTATTTCTTCATTATTTGCTGAACAAGGGTTGGCGTATTCATGAGATTTCCAGGGGGAAAGAATCAGGCAATTCCAAGAACTGAGGGTTCCTCTCCTTTTTAGACTATATGGGGTGACTTCCTGACGTTGCCATGGCAATTGTAAATGGTCATGGTGCTGGAGTGTCTTTTAGCATGCTACTGCATTATAATTAGCTTATAATGAGCAGTGAAGATGACCAAAGGTCACTTTCATTGCCGTCTTTGTGTTGGTATGATTTGGCCAGCTTCTTTATTGCATCCTTTTTTATCCACAGGGTCTTTATGACCTGTATGTTATGATACCAGTCCTGCCGACTTCCTGTCTCATCCCATGACTAAGAATGCCTGACCTCCTGGGAATGCAGCCCAGCAAATCTCATCCTCACTTTATGCAGCCCTTTATTCAAGAAGGAGTTGCTCTGGTTTGAATGCCTCTGCCACCACAATGCATGGGCCAGTACTCTACCTGTAGTATGTGCTCAAATCATGTTTGTGGAATGAAATCATATTGAGCAGGAAGCCCATATCTCTAAAAAGCAGAGTATGAATGATACTTTGGGATTGATTTAATGGCAAAATCTTGATGTAAAATTAAATTTTAGCATTGAATTTTAGGATTGATTTAATGGCAAAACTTCTGTGTACTGACATGGGACTTACTGCTAAAATAGTGTACACAGGGGACTTTGGAATTGGCATGATAAAAATTAGTGAGAAAGAGCTATAGAGCCAGTTTTGTATGAGGAACGTCACTCCTGGCCAGGAATGGAGTCAGAGAGGCTTATTAACTTTGTGTAGAATGGAGCTAGGTTGATTAGACTGGCTTCAAAGGTTAGCTCTACTTAGAAGCCGTAGTCAGTGGCACATCAAGTGCATCCAAGAAGAATTTCTAACTATAAAGAAATATTACAAAGATTTTAGGAACAAGTGAGAGCAAACTACAAAATAAGCAGCAAGCGAGGATTTGCTCTAGTACCTACTGTCGTAACAATTACTGGGTCAAGTGAGGAGCATTTTAAAATGGAAACACTGTTTTTCTAATTTAAGTGGATTAAAAATGCATATTTCCCTACGTGATTTATAATCTCGTGATAATTAATTTATAAGATACTATTACAATGTGGTATACACTGCCTTGAAAACATTCCAAGTGACATTGCTTTCCTGGTGAACATGTGTTAGTTTTCATTTTTCTTTGTTATGCCCCACCTAGAGATGCTGTTTATTCACTCATAAGGAACTATGATGTTTCTTCTATTTGATTTTGTGTTCATTGTGTCTGTTTTATCATTTACCTATGACTAACGTGAACGTCAGAAATATATGTTTAAATCAAACAGAACTTTTAAAATAACCTTTTCTCAGAGGCTTATTTCCAGAATTCTCCCAGAGTGAAAGTCGCACCCTAAGAATATGTTAGGCCACCTGGGGAAACATTTATTTTTTATTTATTTTTTTCCTAAAGTCTGTATTCCTTGTCAAATGGAAACATTTACTTTTGAAGCCTACTCAGGTATAGTTTATTGCTTGATAACAGTAATTTGAGTTTACCGAGCTTTTCATCCGTTTGTTAGCATGTTGCATATATCTGGAAATAGAAACTTAACTATTTTTAAGTTTAACAATTAATCCAAATAGGCCTCTTCCTTTAATCCAAACTTAATCCAAATGGGCCTCTTCCTTTACTTCTCACAGTTAATAGACATTACTGTCTCTAACACCCACCTCATGTACCATTTCTTAAAGTGAAAGCTTTAAAAAAGTTGTCTCTGGGGATCCAAGAGCTATTGGTTGATTCCAGGACCCCCAGGGGTTGGTTTCAGGACCCCTGTGGATACCAAAATCTGCAGGTGCTCAAGTCCCTAATATAAAATGGTGTAATATTGCATATGACCCAAATACATTCTCTCATATACTTTAAATCATCTTTAGATTACTTATAATACCTAATGTAATATAATTGCTGTGTAAATAGTTGTTTTTACTGTTTTTATTTGTGTTACTTTTTGTCATTGTAATGTTGTTATTTTTTCAAATATTCTTGTTCTCTTGTTGGTTAACTCTGTGGTTACGGAGGGTCGACTATACCCTGTTATACTCCTTGGATCGGGCATTTAGGAGCAGTGATTGAGTTATGAGTGGGTTATTCGGGGCTTGCTGACTGTATCAAGATTTGGTTCTTGTTACTGTCACCCAGACCCTGTGGAGCCAGGCAGGACCAGAGGATGAAAGCGGGCAGGCAGGACTACTGACAGAGCAAGAGCATGGCCCAGCACAGAGCCAGGCCCAAGGCCACTTGTGCACAACATTTTGGGTCTAGGAACAGAAGAAAAGGGAAGATAGGAAGCAGAAGACAACAGCCAAAAGAGTAGAAAAGGGCTGTATCCCAGCAGGGAAAGGCAAAGCCATCATGCCCCAAGGTGGTGATCCGGTCCACCCTGGAAAATGAGTGTCTGCCTCTGAGAATAGGATGAATTAGCCATGTTCAGTGGTGCCCCTCCACTGCAGTGCAGTGTAACGGCTCACTACCCAACCTGCAACCACGCTGCCCGGCTTCAGGCCCTCACTCTGGTACTTACTAATTGTGTAACCTTAAGGAGATTACTCAAGCTCTACAAGCACCTGTTTCTTCATCTGTGAAATGAGGGTTATAAAATCATTACCAACCTCATAGATTCCTGTGAAGATTACTTAGAAAATATAAAATACTCTCGCTCACTCCTGTAAAGAGCAACTCTTGACACAGGAAGTTAAATATTTTTGTATCATATGTCTTTTGCAACTCCAAGTGCACAGCATTAAACTGTTTAAACTCCGTATGGCTTTCTTCTGCCACTAGTATTTGCTATGGTCTTTGTTTCTGTGTCAAATACTTGGCAGTAAATTAATTTTTAATTTAAATCTAGAAGTTTACTTATGTGGAGCACCTAAGCATAGAGGCGTAGTCTCAGTCTTTCCTTTTATCATGTTGCTAATTGTCAAAGCTGATCAGGGCACTAGCAATCCAGGCCCCAGTGACATAAGAAGAATTAAATTTTTCTTGGTTATTTTTGTGTGCATTTCCTTTAAAGCAGAATATCCTTACTTCGAGTTTTAAGTAGGACACAATTTGTCAGAACATAATACTAAGAGTTTTAAGTAGGAAACAATTTGGTGTAATAGTCATAATTTTATATAAATTTATAAATAGAATCTTAGCTAAAATCAGAAACAATAAGTGAATATCAGGCAAGGGAATGCATGGGAAGGGAGTGGAGAAGTGGACCATGGTCAGGAAGTATGGGATACTGTTTTTGATAACTTATTTAAAGTCACATATGAATGCATGGAGTTATAGTGCTTGGGGTTTTAGAAGATGCAAAGGAGAATCAGTTTTTACTCTCAAGAAGCCTATGGAGTCAGGCAGGTGGTATATAACATGTACATGGGGCTTTACCGCCTTAGAACCTAACACACACCTAGCACATAGGAACTGTGAATCACCCACTTTTTATCCTTAGAACACAGCAAAAGAGAAAATGTAATAAAGACTAAAAACAGATTTTTGTAAGTATCATAAGAGAGGTGTAAAGTTGTATGTCATATAAAGGAGAGATGAAGGAAAGATGTGGAAGACTAAGCACTTGAGTGGGTCTTTCAAGATGTGCAGAACATGTGGCTTTGTGGGTAGAGAGGACATGAGCAAAGGCAGCAGGGTAAGAAGATTCAGGAAACGTTGTGAGCAGTTTAGTTTGACAAAAGGGAAGTGGTGAGAAATGAAGATGAAAAGTAGATTGGTTCCAAACCAATCAGGGCTTTCAAAGTTAAGCTTAGATATTTGAACGTGATTCTGCAAGCAATGAGGATCCAAAGAAGACTTTATGTCAGAGTGGTAGCATGATCAGATTTAAGCATCAGGAAGACACATCATTAAAATGGATCAACAGCTTAACCACTGGTCAGTGAGTTTAGAAATGATACTGGTACAAGAGGGATTTATTTAGAAGACAAAATTGATGTGACTCATTTTGCACCTCTAAGTGACAGATGATGTTGCCATTAGCAGAGCCAGACAGCCCCAAAAGAAGATCTGGCTTGATGGAAAGATGATGAGTTTAACTTGGGACACATTAGGCTGATGGTGCTGGCAGGACATTCAACACCAAAGCTCATGAGAGAGATTTTCAGCAGAGAGATATTCATGAACAGAAAATAACTGAAGCCTTGGAATTACCAGAAGAGAAAGTGCCTGAGAACAGAGGCTTCAGGCCATTTCCTAAAGGAACACCCCCACTTGCAAAGCAAGAGCACAAAAAGAGTGAATGGCAAGAAATGAGGTGAACACTTTAGAGAGTTGTGGAAGTCATAGGGAGAGAAAGTGTGAGGAAGGAAAATCCAGGCAAGAATTTTATTGTTGCAAATAAATATGGAACCTGAGAAGAGATGCCGAATTTGATGACTGAGAGAAAACTGGTGACCTTTCAGGAGAATAGAAGAGTAGTGAGGGCCAAAGGCATGCTGTAAAGGATTAAGGAATGAATCGGTGGTGAGAAAGGAGAAGCAATGAGCATAGAAGATTTTCTCAGGATGGTTGGTAGTAAAAGGGAAGAGATCCTAGAATTATCTTAATTTGATTATTTGCAAGTAAAGTCACCAACTTCACTTGACAACTTCAGATTCAAGTAACTTCGTAAGATCAGGGAGACTACAACAGGCTATAAACTTAAAGAAAGGTTTCAGCCGGGCACGGTGGCTCAAGCCTGTAATCCCAGCACTTTGGGAGGTCGAGGCGGGTGGATCACGAGGTCAAGAGATCGAGACCATCCTGGTCAACATGGTGAAACCCCGTCTCTACTAAAAATACAAAAAATTAGCTGGGCATGGTGGCGCGTGCCTGTAATCCCAGCTACTCCGGAGGCTGAGGCAGGAGAATTGCCTGAGCCCAGGAGGCGGAGGTTGCGGTGAGCCGAGATTGCACCATTGCACTCCAGCCTGGGTAACAAGAGCGAAACTCCGTCTCAAAAAAAAAAAAAAAAAGAAAAGAAAAGAAAAGAAAGGTTTCAATGCTCCATAAGGGAGTAAAATTGAAAAATAACAGTAGGTGGTCAAGACCACAAAGCAAGTGGAAAAATATGGGATCAAGGATATAACTGACATGTTCCAATTTTATGAAATCCACATTATATGTATCTAGACTGTTGTAACAATTAACGTCGTCTCACCAACGCTCAGAGATGCCATGAGGAGGACCTCCACAGTGCTTTGTGATTCAGTCATGCGGTCACCCATGGAAGTGGCCTGTCTTCCAAGGGTGAACTAATTACCTTACCTCTTTATTAATTGTCTTTCCATTACCATTGTCTTAGCAATATTAGAGAAATAGACTGAGTGATCTTTTCACAAGAGCGCTTCTCAAGGTGGAAAAGGAAACTAGATTCAGTAGTATGTTCAGCAAGCAGCAGGGAGAAAGAGTCCTCCTAAAACCTGCCTTGGGTATAAAGACAGGAGTCAGGTACAAGTATTTCACTGACCTGAGAAATACTGAAAGATGTTTGGGATGTGGTCCAGGGACAGTTAGGTTGCATTTATTGTCAATGTGGGTAAGAATTACCTAAGAGTAAAATATTGAGGAAGACAAAATGAACATTTGCCTACTTCCACAACCAAGAAGGGATATATAGAATTTATCTTGAAAATAAAATCACATTCAAATGTCACAAATTAATGTAGTTATTAATTTTATGGTCAACACTAATAGAAATGGCATAAACATACCTTCACACTTGCTACTATATATTGAATTAAGAAATATTAGAGACAAGGCTAAATTTATTCTAGCTCAACAATGATTCAATTCATATGAGAAAATTGAGCATGGTTTGTTCATTTTGAGTGCCTTAAACCAAATATTTTAATGTGCATTACTCGCAATTAGATTCTAAAAATATAAAACATACATGATGCTACAGCACTAGTACAAAGGCAGCTAAAAATGCATTATAATAGTAGGAGTGATACTTCAGAAAAATGTAATAAAACTGAACACGAGCTTGAGAAAGTACCACTCAGTGCAATCATGTAACCACAGTTAAAGTTAGGCAAGACATGGAAGGTTCTCGTGATAGCCTCTTGTTTTATAATTATAGAAACTGAGGGCCGAGCTCGGTGGCTCATGCTTGCAATCCCAGCACTTCGGGAGGCTGAGGTGGGTGCATCACTTGGGGCCAGGACTTTGAGACCAGCCTGACCAATATGGTGAAACCTCATCTGTACTAAAAGTATAAAAATTAGTTGGGTGTGGTGGTGTGTGCCTGTAATCCCAGCTGCTCAGGAGGCTGAGGTGGGAGGAGCTGGGATTGCTTGAGCCCAGGAGGCAGAGGTTGCAGTGAGCCATGATCACAGCATTGCACTCCAGCCTGGGGGAGAGAGCATGACTCTACTCAAAAAAAGAAAAAAAACCCCTGAGGCCCAAGGTGTCCAAGAGCTCCATCAAAGAAATGCTTACAGAGAAATCAAGTAAAATCCCTTCATAAATCGGTAGGGTACATACAGTATGACAGATTTGATATTTTTATATTGATCAGTTAATATATTTAAAAATCAAAGCTCAGTTTGAATGAACGTCAACTTAAAAGCAATAAAATTAGCCCTTTAATATCATAAGAATTTGAAAAAATTGTGACTAACCATTCACACATACTTTTTACACCTGCAGTAAATGTGGCGAAATGCTGATTAATTAAAGGGACATTTCATTGAGAAATCAGATGTTAATGTCATCATGTCTTTAAAAAGCTAACTTGTTTTCTCTCTTGATTAAAACCATAAATCTCTGATTTAATAAATTTTGTAAATTTATTTAATAAATTTAATAAATTCTGTATTAATACAGTTGTGTGTATTTTTAAGAAATTGTTGAATTTTTAAAAACTATTTTTCCCAGAAAGTAAGCATATTGTAAAGAGAAAACAGTGAGGAAGGGTGTTTTTCTGAGTGCTATACATGTAAGTTGTATTTGTAGTATCTATGTGACAATTTTAATTATTGGCTTTATAAAAGCTAAGATCGGGTAATTTGAAATTTACATAAACATTGCCATTAATATTTAACTAAAATATATATATTAATTGGAGATGTATTTGATTTGTCTTTTACAGAAATATAAATATCACACCATATAAGTTATTTTATTAACCTTCATGTTAATAATTATTTTTGAGATTTTTAGAACTTTTGATAACAGAATTACTGAGTAATTCTTTAACAAAGAATTATAAATTGTATGCATTATCTTAAAATATTAAATTTTTAAATTTTCAAAATATTTTAAAAATATTTTTGTATTTTAAATATTTTTAGTATTTAAGTAATCTTTAACAAAGAATTTGTTTTAATAACAAGATAAATTTGCATCATTTTTTATTTTTCAGTAATAGTGCGGTTAGACACATACATATGCTTTGTTAGACGTGACACATGCTCTAGAAAGAGAGTTAATGACTGTGCATGCATTCATTATGAGGCAGAAAATTCTTACTACTATCGATCTTGTTACTCCATGATTGGAATATATTAAAAGTTGGTAAGATGTACAACAGATATAGGGAATTAATATTTGTGTTTTGTTTTTTTTGGCAGTGCAGTAATTTTTATTTCTTTTAATTTTTTAATTAAAAAATATTTGTGGGTACATAGTAGGTGTATATATTTATGGGGTCTGTAAGATGTTTTGATACAGGAATGCAATGTGAAATAAGCACATCATTGAGAATGGGGTATCCATTCCCTCAAGCATTTATCCTTTAAGTTACAATCCAACTACATTCTTTAAGTTATAAAATATGCAATTAAGTTATTATTGATGTAGTCACCCTGGGAATTTATATTCATCCAAAAATAAAGCTACTTAAAAAAATCAACATATCTATGAATAAAAATACCAGGAATTTAAAATGAAATTATATTACATAACTTGATTCATATTATTTCATAATTTAAAGCTCTTTTTGTACAAATCACTATGAAAATCAGTACTATTTAGTGTTTCTTCCAAGAGTATTCAAAAGTAAGAATTATCTGATATTCTAAAAGCATTCCAAGTCAGGAATATCTAATGTGAATAGTTGGTAAAACTGTTGGAGTCCTGTCGATGGGTGCCCTTGCTCTGTTTCTCTCCCAGCTTCCAGTCCAGTGTCCCAGGGTCTCTGGCTGACAGGCTAGCATGAGCCATCATGCCTCTTTGATGTGTCTCAAAGAGGCATAGGTAGAGTAATTTCTCACCTATCATGTTTTGCCATCTCAGCTTTGTCCCAGTGCCTCTTGAGCTTCTTCGAAGGAAACCTAAGCTTCCTGTTTGTCTGCCTGTTGCAATAGCATCTATTGCCACTTCTTTGGCAGCCTGTTGACTTGGAAATAGAACCCTGCGTTTGGTTTCTGCTCCTGACACTTTCTGAGCTTCCTCTCTGGTCTTCCTGCTCCCATTCCTTCGTCTGTGTCTTTTGCTTTACAGATCCCCTTTTAAAGTCCCTTCCACCTGGGTATTGCACTACTCCTCCATTTTTCTCACTTTTCACATCTGGGGCATTAGAGTTCATTGTACCAGTGTAGGCCCATTAAGGGCAAATGCTTCCACTCTGCAATAGTAATTGTATCTGAGTTTATATTTTTCTTTGTAGTCATATGTCAACTTCTCTTGTCATAGTGTGTGTACATGTGGGCTGAACAAATAGAGGGCCTCATGGTTCCAATTTGAGGTCCAAAATACTATAATCATCCTCTGGACATTTGGGGAAACTGAGGGACAAAGAGGTTAATTCACTTGGACGAGTCACCCGGCTAGTGAGAATATGAGCTGGGATTCAAGCCCAGAGAGTCAGAATTCTTCAACACTTACATTATTATGAGGGTAAGCCAGCAGGGTGAAATATTGAGGACATTAACAAATCTAATCACCCTTTACCTGGGTCCTTCTTTTTTTATTTTTTTGTAAGTTGATTTAATAGGTTGTGAGTTTATGAATTCCAAAAAGTAGGTGTGTTGTTTAATAAGCAGTGTATTTGAGCATCTTATTTTCCTATAGTAAGGGGAAGAAAATATGTAAAAGCAGGAAGACAGAGGAAGCCTGAGGGAAAGGCTCAAATAATAGCTGCAGGTTTTTTTGTTTTTTCTCTCTTTCTCTCCTTGGCATCAAATCAAAGACAGACTCACAGAAAAAGACAGGCAACCCTCAAGATATTAATGAAATGTATCATTTCCCTCTGTAGTGAGGACTCTGATCACCAGTAAAGCCTCAAAGCCATAACAACACATAGGGTGTTTATGAATTTAGGATTTTGCAGAAGTATTATGAGTTCTCATTTTCCAAATAGTGCTTTGTATGTTCATCTCGTGCTTGCTGGAACATTTTATGACTACTTGTATAAATTGTTTAACTGGACTTGGCCAGGCTTCTGTAGGAAAGACGCTGATACGTGGATAATGGCAGTGCACATTGTGACATGGATGTAAGGACAGAGAAAGAAAAGAGATAGGTCCCACCAATGACTGTGTGGTCTCAGGAGCTGGTAGGATGGGGAAAATGATGTGGGCATGTTGAGACAAAGAGACATAAAACCAGTTAACCACAAGGGACAACTGCTAAGGGTGTGTCAGGGGTTGCAACTGTATTTTATAAATGGTGGAAGAATTTTCAGCCTAGTCACCCAACATTTATATTCTAAGCAACCTGAAATCTCTCCATGAAAGAAGCTTCCTACTGCAATTCCTGTTCCACACAATCCAACCTGTCCCCTAAGGAGTAATTCTAAAGAATGAATATGACAGATCCATCCTGAGTTCTAATTCTCTCTCTAACACGTGGACACTTACAGACGTTATCTTTTTCCTTGAGCTCAGCTGCAGCATGCGTATATATGAGAGACGGATTTACTTGTCTACCTCCCAAATAGTCTTTCATTGAATTTCACATATTAGGTCTTGTCGCTATGGTAGACATTTTGAGCTAAATATTCCATCAGAACTGAAATGCCACTGCCATTTATCTCTCATTCTGAATAGTATTTGTGACGGTGGCTGGCTGCTCGTGAAGTTTTAAGGGATTTTTTTTTTAATGCATTTAGAGTTTTCTCTACATCTGGTAATTTCTGAATTACAGGTCTCTCAAATCATACCTCTGTCTCTTTTGCTTCTACTTTTATTGAAAAACAATTATTTCTTGCCTGAACTATTTTACTCCTTTTCTGTTGCATTTCTTGGGGCCTAGATCTGTAGTACCCTCTCACTGTAGTGCCTTAGTGTCACTGCCAAAGCTGCCCTCATAGAACTCTATGTAGTATTTTCTAGTTTTCCTCTCCAGGTCCCTTGCCATGCTTCTTATGGCCTGATAAACCAGGAGCAAGCAATTCAATCTCTATATCAGCCTCTTATCAGAGCCCCTGAATGGTGCTGTCTCATCATTTATGCTTCCTCTCTGTGACTCCCAGAAAGGCTGTCAGTTTCCCAGTCAGTCTTTTCCCTAATAACCTCGGGTTCATAGCATGCTCCATACTGCCCTTTCTTTTCCCTCAAGGGATCTTTGAAAATCTATCTCTTGCATACAGCAGGAGGGCCGTGGGTCTCTAGTACCTTCTGTGACAGCTGTAGAGACTGTCAAATCCCTAAAATGACTGCCTAAGAATACAACTCCCAGACCACCCTAACCTGCAACATCAATGGAAATTTTCCTCAGAGAAAATATTTCTTAGTCAGCATCTGCCACTGTCCATGGTCATTTGGTTGACTGCAGTTTTGCAAACTTATCTCTAGACACAAGAGATGTTTAGAATAAATACTTAGGGATTTACTAACTGATGAAATCATAGAATCATGTGTATTTTTTTGAACTTTTTTCTACTCACTATTCCGTGTATGTTATCTGCTGAGCTTTTTTCATAAGATTGGTCTGCACCATGGTAACCAGGGATTAAAAATCACAAAGTATAGAGAGATAGGAGAGACATCCACAAGATGCTTCTATGAAGCATGCTTTCTTAATATGTGCTTGTGGGGGCTTTGGGTGCTTCTATTTCTTTGTTTTTCTTAAATAATAAGTTTTATCTTCTGTCCATTATTATTGAAGGTCTAGCATTATGGAGAATAGGACAGCAAATCATCTGTAAGCTCTTTTAGTTTTCCTTTGACTGCTCAAACAAATTACTACAAACTTAGTGGCTTAAAACAACACAAATTTATTATCGTATAGATCTGGAGGCCAGAAATCCAAAATGGGTCATAGGGAATAAAATCCAGGTATAGGCAGAGCTGTATTCCTCCGGGAGGCTGTAGGAAAGAATACATTTCCTCTCTTTTTCCACATTCCACCAGCTATCTGTATTCCTTGGCTCAAGACCCCATTCACTTAGACCCCTGCTTCCGTTGTCTCCTCTGACTCTAACTCGCTCACTTCCTTTTTATAAGGACCATTGTGATCACATTGGGCCCACCTTCATCATTTAGGATAATCAGCCGGCCCCAAGAGTCTTAATTCTCTTTTTTAAGAGAAAGTCTTAATCACTTTCTCCAAAACTTCTTGATCACTTTTCCTATTTTGCTCTATAAGGCAACATATTTGTAGATTCCAGGGATTAGAATGTGGTTCTATTTGGGGGACCTCATCAACACCCACTTAATTGAACTTATGTATAATACTTAACACATATTGACTTAAAAATAAACATGTTAATATTTTTATTAAGACAGGAAACTTGTTTTTTAAGATCACAACAAGCAGGTACTTGGAATTTTCATGAAAGAATGTTTACCACATAGTCTTAATACATCATCGGTGTTAGATACCAAATTGTGGTTGCTGATTTCTTTACATAAATCATATGTAGTATTAAAAATGGATGAGACCTAAAACTGCCAGAGTCCGTCCAATACAAAAGTACAAGTATTTTTAGGAAACTCTTAGAATTTTCACATGAAGAATATGTCACATTTCTTAAAAAAAAAAAAAATTTTTTTACCCAGTGACACCTTTTCTTACTATGCCTATGTGTTTTTTCAGCATTAGTATTTGAACATGAACACGTTTCCCTATAAAAGCCTGTAAGCCAATAACAGCTGCAGAAAGGAGCCCTGCATGTTACTGGCAGGCTCTGGGGCTCACTCCGGTTCCTGACCCAGGCCTTTTCTGAGTCTCCCAGATGCTTCACATTTCCCTGCACATCCTACTTCTGTGACACCACTGAAGTTGCGCTTGTGGTCCAAGCTAAATGCTAGCTCAAGAGCTCAGAAATAAAGAACACCAGAGTGAAAATAAAAATCCTGATTACCCTTGTAAGCCAAATATATATGAATAGTGTGGATTGTGAAGACAACACATTCAAATACATTTTGTATGGGGAGGTCTACTCAGCATCAAACTCATTAGTGTCATCTACTTCAGCCACTACATTTGTGTAAGATTACTTTTCCTTCATAGTAAACAAATGTGTAAAATATTTTAAAGTATTTTTGTTTGATTCATTTTAATGTTTCCTAATTATTTCTATTAATAAGTATCATTTTATATGTTTTCTCCTGTATTCTTGTTTTCATCGAGGACTACTAGATTCCGGTAAGAAGAATGTTAAACAGTAGGGGGTTGAATTCCATATTATTTAAGAAAATTAGTTTCCCTTCTTAAATAATTACTAATATTTGAAGATTATAAATCATAAACTAATCGCAAGCTCCATACCTACTATTTTAGAAGTAATTAGGCAATACAAATGGTCTTCATGTTTACCAGTTCTTGATCTGTAGTAAATTGTTGGGGAGGAGGGCAGGGGAGGTCTGTGAAATAATGAAGAAAAAATTTCAGTTTTAAAAAAAAGAGCAAAAGTGATACCTAAATTAGAAAGTTGTTTGTTTTATTTATTGTATCAAAATATCTGTTAATTTTAACATTCATTACATGTTCTTGAAAGAGCACATACTGTTCATCAGTTTTCTCATCAGTTTTTCTGTTTTTCACTTGACATTTATTGATACTTTCTGTTGCCTGAGTAATTTAAGAGCCTGCAAAATTAACCTGCCTTTCAATTTGCACATTTACTTATTATGGTAAAATCAATATTTTTACCCTAGGATTGATCATGTACTTTGCAGTCTAATGATAAGGAGAAAAATAACCTCAGAAGAGTGAAGCTGTGCTGGCCAGCAGTGGAGATTAGGTAGGGAAGAAAGGTGTCATACCACCTGGACATAGCCAGCTAACAGCTTGATTATATGATTACAAGCCAAACCCTACATTTAGTTTCTCTCTCCTTCTTCCCCCAGCATCTTTATATTGTAGTTAATAATGTTTGGATACCCAGTCATCCCACTTATTTCCCACACAATTCTGCAATAATAATGCCTTTTCGGTGTGTAGAGCTTTCATTGTTTTCAGAGCACCTTTAAAGCCATTCTCTCCTTTGATCTTTACAACAACCCTGAGAAATGGGCAGGAGAGACAGTAATCTTCTCATTTTGACACATGAAGAGACCTCTTCAAGCTTCATTGTCTTTGAGGACCTCTGGGTAATGATGTCATCTGTCCTGAAACGGCCAGATGACTTTTGCTCTAGAAGCATACTAGGGAGGAAAAAATAAAAGCCTTCAGGCTGTCTTTCCCCACCTTCACTCCTCTGAATCTACTTTGCAGAGAGCACATCCACTCACAACTCCCAACACTTCCTATTCCCCTTCCCTGATTTCTTATTTTTCCACAGCACTGACTACTTTTGGATGTGCTGCTCTGTATTTCATTTACTTACTTACTGTACTTGTTGTCTGGCTCCCCCACTAGAACGTAAGATCCTTGAAGGTAAGGATTTTTGTTTGTTTTGTACATATCTCCCCAGCAACAAGAACAGTGCTACTGGCATTAGGTGTAAGAAAATGCCAGAATGAGTCACTGAGTGCGGACCAGAAGTGGGAACAGGAACAGCAGGCTAGTGGTCCATGGGGAAGGTTCCCTCCTTTTTCTGGTTGAGAGTGAGAAGTCTTATTGGCAAGAAGAAGAGAGCTTGACTTAGAATACCAGTTTGGCTTTAGGTGTTTGCCCCTTCACAGAAGCTAATGGGACCTGCTCTGTGCAACATGTGGAACTTGGAGGGCCTTGGAGAAGCTGAATTTGGGAGCAGGCTCACTTGCTTGGGGAAGGGAAGTCTCTCAGCCCATTCTTCAGCCATCTGCCAATAGTTGTTAGTCAGTCCTGTTTGTCTACCCACACTGGCACATGGGAGGCATTATATTTGTCGAATGAATGAATGATGAATGAATGAAACCAGTCATTTGTATATTGAATGCCATAGAATGTTTTGTGTTTAAATGAAGAGAGACAACATCATTCAGATTAAATATAGGAAGGCTATTTGGGATCTAGAAGGCCAACTCAGTTGTTCAATCACAGTTGCCTTCATGGGAGTCAGCCTTAAGCATTGTGCCTGTATTCTCTGGTGGAAAAGCCACTGTGATTCTGGAGCCCTTTTCCCACCATTTCCCTTCATAGATCCATGACAAGGAGCTTCAGCTCTGGAGACTGTAATTTGCACAAAGCAATTCACGGTATAAAAGCAAAACTATACACTTGCAAGGTAAAGATACCAGTTCATTCGACTCTAACCATCAAAAAATACATATACACATATATGACATGAGGAATACTTTAGTCACCAGTTACACTTCCTGTGAGATTAGTCATTAGATCCCATGATGGGCCTTGTTAATGCCTTGGGGAGAAAAACAGATAATTATAATGAGTTAAATTTAGAAACAACAGTCATTTTTTGTGGATTAGAAATAGTGAAAGTCAGTGTCTAATCAGTCTTTTTGCCTCAAAAGCTACAGGAAGATTATACGCAATAATGAATAGAAAGAAATATGTACAATTTCTAATTGAAAAATGGCTTTTATTTCAGCTCCCTTACATGGCCATTTGCTTAAATATAATCATGCTTATGTTTAATGTCTCCTATACATTCCTGCTATGATCTTAATTTTTTAAATTGTTCTTGGGTTTTAAAAAAATGTTTGTTTGACAGATAGTAATTATACATTTTCATGGACTAAATAGTGATGTTTCAATGCATATAATTTATGGTGACCAGGACAGCATAATTTGTATGTCTATCATCTCTAATATTTATCATTTCCTTGATTAGAAACATTCAGTATATTTCTTCTAGCTATTTGAAACAATATAAAACATTACTGTTAACTGTAGTCCTCCTACAGTGGCATAAAACATTAGAACTTATTCCTCCTATCTAGCCATAATTTTGTATCCTTTAACAAATCTCTCCCTACCCCTCCCTTCCCCATTCCAGCCTTCAGTTTCCTCTGTTCTACTTTATACTTCCAAGAGATCAACTTTTTTTAGCTTCCACATATGCGTGAGAACATCTGGTGTTTAACTTTCTGTTCCTGGCTTATTTCACATAACATAATGTCCTCCAGTTCCATCCATGTTGCTGTGAATGATAGGTTTTCGTTCTTTTTATGGCTGAGTAGTATTCCATCGTTTATGTATACCACATGTTCTTGATCCATTCATCTGATGTGGTAGACCTCAGTTGATTCTATAACTTGGCCATTGTGAATGGTCCTGCAATAAACAAGAGGTTGCAGATGTCTCTTTGATATAATGACTTTCTTTCCTTTGGGTAAGTTCCCAGTAGTGGCATTGCTGGATCATATAGTCATTCTATTTGTAGTTGTATGAGAAACCCCTATACTGTTCTCTATACTGCCTGTGCTAGTTTATATTCTCAACAACAGGCATAGTATACAGGTTTCTTTTCTCCACACCCTCACCACCATTTGTTATTTTTTGTCTTTTTTATAGTAGCTATCCTAACTGGGGTAAGCAGGTACCTCATTGTGGTTTTGACTTGCATTTTCCTGATGTTTAGTCATGTCGAACATTTTAAAATATATTTGTTGGTCATTTGTATGTCTTTTTATAAATGTCATTCAGATAATTTCACCATTTTTTTACTCAGATCGTTTGAGTTTTTGCTGTTGATATGTTGGAGTTCCTTTTATATTCTAGATATTAATCCCCTATTGAATGAGTAGTTTACGAATATTTTCTTCCATTCTGTTAGTTGCCTTTTCACTCTGTTGGTGTTTCTTTTGCTGTGCAGAAGCTTTTTAGATTTATATAATCCCAGTTGTTTATTTTTGCTTTTGTTGCCTATGCTTTTGAGATCTTATTCATAAAATATTTCCCCAGACCAATGTCCTAAACTGTTTCTCCTATGTTTTCTCCTAGGAATTTTATCATTTCAGGTCCTACATTTAGGTCTTTGATCCATTTCAAGTTGATTTTTGTATAGGGTAAGACGTAGATAGAAGTCTAGTTTTATTCTCTCTCTGCATATGGATATCCAGTTTTCCTAGCAGCATTTATTGAAGAGACTGTCCTTTCTCCAGTGAGTGTTCTAGACACCTTTATCAAAAATCAGTTGGCTGTGGATGTGTGGATTTATTGCTGGGTTCTTTATTCTGTTCCATTCTTCTGTGTGTCTCTTTTTTATGTTAGTACTATGCTGTTTTATTTCCTGCAGCTTTGTAGTATATACGGAGGACTGATAGTGTGATACTGCCATCTTTGTTTTTTTGTTCAGTATTGCTTCGGCTATTCAGGTTCTTTTGTGGTTCTATTCAAATTTTAAGTCTTTTTCTTTTTTATCTCTCTGAAGAATGTCATTGTTATTTTGATAGGAATTGCATTGAATCTGTAGATTGCTTTGCATATTATTGTCATTTCAACAATATTAATTATTCTAATCCATGACCATGGGATGTCTTTCCATTTGTTTGTATCCTTTTCAATTTCTTTCATTAGCGTTTTGTAGTTTTCCTTACAAAGGTCTTTCACCTTCTTGGTTAAATGTATTCCTAGGTACTTTACTTTTTTGTAGCTATTGTAAATGGGATTGCCTTCTTGATTTCTTTTTGCTAGTTCATTGATGTACAGAAATGCTTCTAATTTTTGTATATTAATTCTCTGCCCCACAGCTTTACTGAATTTGTTTATCAGTATTAAGAGTTTTTTGGTAGAGCCTTTAATTTTTCTGTATATAAGACCATGTCATCTACAGAGAAAATCTGACTTCCTCCTTTACTCTTCTTCTTCTTCTTCTTCTTCTTCTTCTTCTTCTTCTTCTTCTTCTTCTTCTTCTTCTTCTTCTTCTTCTTCTTCTTTACTACCTGCCTTTATTTGTCAAAATGACTTTTTCTCCTTTACAATGTGGATGCCTCTTTACATTGTCTTTCCTAATTGCTCTGGCTAGTACTGTGTTGAATAAAAGTGGAGACAGTGGACAGCCTTCCTATTCTAGTTCTTCGAGGAAACGCTTTCAGCTTTTCTCCATTCAGTAAGATGTTAGCTGTGATGGTCTTTGTTTTAAAACAACCTACAAAATAAAATAAATTTATGTACATATCTAGATATATATATACACATTAAATATATGTGTGTGTGTGTGTGTGTGTGTGTGTGTATGGAGAGAGAGAGAGAGAGAGAGAGAGAGAGAGAGAGAGAGAGAGAAACATCTAACTACATATGAGTAGATATATGACATGTTCATGGTAAACTAGTTTGACCGTGGGGTAGCCCACATACTTTTGCTTGCCTGTTTTTCTTTCCACAATACCATGGCTCTCCAGAGAGCCTCTCATGTACTCTGCTCCAAGAGCCCCAGCATGTGTCCTGTTCTGCAGCAGGACCGCTTATGGAGAGGCTCTGTATCAACTAGGTAGTGCTCATTTCTATATGTTCTTGAAATCTGGAAAATCTCAAGACAGAGATTTTTCAAAGAGAATTTATTTTTCAAAGTGGAATTTAATGCAGCAATTAGGCTGATGAGAAATATTTTTGACCCAAGACATTTTTGTTCACACCTTGTAAAGGAACAGTTTTGCTTACAAATGACTTTAACATAGTATTGAAGTTTCTCTGCATCTCTCTCTCTCTGCCTTTTTCTCCCTCCCTCCCTCCCTCCCTCCCTCCCTCCCTCCCTCCCTCCCTCCCTCCTTTCCTCCCTGCTTCCTGCTTACAAATGACCTTACCATAGTATTAAAGGTCTTTCTCTTTCTCTCTCTGTCTCTCTCAATTCTTTCATTCATTTATTCAACATATACTTAATATATTCTATGTGCAAGGCACAATGCGAAGAACTCTAGATGTTTTAACACTCATAAGACACATACTCAAAATGCTACAGTATTGCTGCACCAATCATTTGGACAATTCAGTAGGTGTCATAGAGATTCCAGGAGAAAGAATGTTTCTGGACCAAGAATCAGAATACAACTCAGGGAGGAGGTGGCAAACATATATAAGGTGGAATGAATAGATGTTTGAGACCTAGTAGGTTTTCAACTTTACATAGAAGAGAAAGTTTTTCTAAGACAGTAGTGGGAAAGTGGGACTAAAAAGACTTGTAGTGAACAAATTGTGGGTAATTTCAAATATAGGCTGAGGGGCTTTAGATTTGTGTATTGATAGGCAAAGAGTGCCATTAAGGATGTCTCTAGGAGAGGTACATAGTTGCAGAGCTCCTTTACTAGGGTTGTACTGGAATACAGAGAAGATTGGAGTGGGGCTTTAGTGAGGTGATGTGGGTCTGATTTCAGGGAGTATGTGAAAGCTGGGAAACCGTATTTGTAAGGCAGGGATGTCAGGGGCTAACAGAGAGGGGAGGGTCAAAGGTAACGAAGATGTCAATCCCAGATGTCTGGTAGGATAGTGTAGACTTTAATGGAATCAGAACATCGGGATGAAGGCAGTATTAATTTCCTGCAGGGGTAATAGATTGCCCACAGAAAATATCCACCAGGTAGGAGGAAAGACAGACAGAATTGGGATTTGGGAGAGAGTCTGAACTAAAGGTGCATATTTGAGAATTGCTCATGAAGAGATAAGAATTGATGAGATGTGGTAATGGATGAGATATTTGAAGGAATGAGAGGAAAGAGAATAAATTAGAGCAAAATCCTTGTTTTTAACCTAAATTTTAATGACCAGCCTTAGCCTTTACTGTTCTCCCTGTTTTAGGTGACTCTCTATACCCTCAGTAGTTCTCAACTAAGGGTGATTTTTTTTAAGTATGAGAAGAAAAGGGAGTGATATCACTGGCATCCCTGGGTAGAGGCCAGGGAAGCCACTAAGCTTCGTGTCATGCACAGGAGAGCCCTACAACAAAGGATTCTCTGGCCCAAAATGTCAATGATGCCAAGGTTGAGAAACACTGCTCTGTGTCTGGCAAAAGAAAATCTTGTTGGTATCTTGTTTAGTCAAACAAACTGTCTCCTAAATTTGGTCATCTCCTACAAGAAATGAAAAGCAGAAATACTTTTTTTTTATTGCATTTTAGGTTTGGGGGTACATGTGAAGAACGTGCAAGATTGTTGCATAGGTACACACAGGGCAGTGTGGTTTGCTGCCTTCCTTCCCCTCACCTGTATCTGTCATTTCTCCCCATGCTATCTTTTCCCACCTCCCCACCTCCCCGTCCCTCCCCCATTTCCCCCCAACGGACCCTAGCGTGTAGGGCTCCCCTCCCTGTGTCCATGTGTTCTCACTGTTCAACACCCGCCTATGAGTGAGAACATGTGGTGTTTGATTTTTGAAAAGCAGAAATACTTACAGAACAAAATAAGCTCTCCCACAAGGGTCTCTAATTCTTCCTGCACACTTCTCCATAGAAGAAAAACTAAATACTCAAGAATGACAATTTGGGAACAGATTATTTTTACAAAAGCAAGTAAACACTCTTTCAAGTAATTCCAACTAAACACATATATGGTAAAAGCCACTGGGAGGAAAACCAGGAAAGGGCTCCCACATGCCCGTGTCTGTTATAGATGTTCACAGATACTCATATTAAGTAAATAGCATGCCCATGTACTTGAGCAGCCTGGGTCTGCCTTTGAACTTTCTTTTTTTCTTTTTTATTATACTTAAGGTTCTGGGGTACATGTGCAGATCATGCAGGATTGTTACATAGGTATACACATGCCATGGTGGTTTGCTGCATCCATCCTCCCACCATCTACATTAAGTATTTCTCCTAATGTTATCCCTCCCCAATCCCCTACCCACTGCTATCCCTCCCCTAGCTCTCCCCACCCCCCAGCAGGCCATGGTGTGTGATGTTCCCTTCCCTGTGTCTATGTGTTCTCGTTGTTCAACACCTGCTTGCCATGAGCAGAATTGATCTACATAGGATGTGTTGTGCTTGTACTTCATTGCATGGTTTCCAAGTGTTTCTGCACTTGGAAAAAATACTTTATTTTTGCAACATTCCTTAGGGATGCCTGCTTGATTCATTGTGATAAAATTGGAACAATAAGCAGATGTGAGAGAGTCAAAATAACCATGAGCTCTTCAACAAGCCACTTCTCTGTGTGACAATATTTTAGCACAGTCCTTAAGAGAGGAAATTCTGTGGCATTCTTTCCAGGTCCACATCTCAGTCACACTTGTTATTAATGCAGATCACCTTACTTCGCTTTCTCAGTTTCCTCATCCATAAAGTGAGGATGGTAGTATGCCCATCTCATAGGGTTATTCGGTAGTGGGGGTAAGCTAAATTATTAGCCACATCCCCAAAGGTCTGGAATCATTTTAATGACATGATTCAGTATGGCTTAGCATTTCACCAAACCAAACTCTTCATATTTTATCCTATTCTATACTTTGAACTGACGTTTATTACCCCACATAGATATAGTGATTTCTTCCCTTGTCAAAGACACAAAAATGATCACTAAATATTTCTTAGCCTGAAAATGTACCTTATTCTTACTGGAATGACATTTTGTAAATATGTGTGGGTATCTGTAGAATGCCCCCATACCAAACATATTGATAGGGTTTAATATTAATTAACTTTATAAATAGATCAAAAGAAATTTTGCTGCTTCTTTGCGTGGTTGATTTCTAAAATGTTTGCACTGGAATGAAGTTAATATTTAAATTAAATATTAGAAAACAACAAAAGTTTAAAGACAAAAATTGCATGGTTTTTTTCAGTATTTCTTTTAGAAAAACCTTAAAGTTTATCCATAGGTAAGTAGAAAAATTGCAACATATTTATATGATGGAATAACTATACAATTAAAAGGAATAGCATTTTTATATTTCAAAAATATAAAATTGGATGAAAGAAGCAAGGTAGAAAATAATATGTTGTTACATTACTTGTGTAAATTTAACAAGAAACATTATACAATACTATAAACAGATTATAGATAGCAGTTGTATCTGAAAGAAGGTAGAGGAATAGGCTGGGGAAGAAAAAGGAGACCTCAACTTTATCAAAAGTTTCTTTTATAAATCCAGTTGAATGCATAAGAAGCAAAATAACAAAATATGAACATCTGTGAATTTGGGGGGTAGATACATGAGTGTTGTTATATTATTCTTTGTACTTTTCTGCATTTTTTAAGCCTTAAAAAATACGTTAATTAAATTGGACTTGAATATAGAAAATAAGAATTGCATTGACTACAAAGTAACAACTCTAAAATTAGGATAATTTGCCAAGAACTGTACTGCTCAAAAGTAATTCTCATTCCTGTTCCAGTAAGAAGTTCAGTGTTGGATATTATGGATGTTGATTTGACTCTGAAATATGTGCCTATATAGAATAAATGATTTTATTTTTTGATTAGAGATTCTAAAGAGAATACACTGGAAGATGCTTGCAAAAGATAGGAATTGACTTTTATAATTTGCAAGGTCTGATTATAGGTAGTCTTACACTTGTCAGGGTTTTATCCAAAATGGTTCTATCGAACATAAGCTACTCTTTGATAAGAAGACTGAAGCACAATTAAATTCTGTCCTTTTTGCTCAAGGAAACTTTAGGATTGGCCCTCTGATCCAAGACCATGCTGGCCTTCCTTCTTTTAGGTGGAAATAGAATACTTATATTCCTTGGAAAACGAAAGCAAGGCCTGTAATCTTTCTTAACAGGAATGTGTAACTTCCATTAACACATATCCCAGGTAATATTCCAGCACTGCTATTTTTGTTGTATGGCTCTCAGATGGAATGTAGAAAAACAGCCAGGAATTATTTTCTTTTGGTTCCAGGTCTCATGTACTTTATATCATTTTCCAGCTGCCCCTCCTCCACAAAACTGAATTGAGCCAGTTTTGTTTTCTGGCTCTAACTTCGATCATAAATTACGTAAATTTATAAAGTAAATTTTATAAATGTTTTATTTAGTCAACCTCCGTTTCAAGTATGTGAAACCTCCAAACTCAGGAATATGTTCAAGTGGTAATTATTTTTTTCTCAGGCAGGGTAAAATGTGAATTTTCTTCAGACCACTGTAAGCATAGACCCACCTCAAGGATGGTCAATGCATATAATGGTTTCTTTCCTTCCCATCACTGCCAGAGTGGCTACTGCTCATATATTAAAGTGTTATTTCCTGCGAATCTTAGAAGCAACCTCAGGATTTTCATCAACACGACATGCTCAGTTAATCTGAATTACTACCCAAGAACCTATTTACCCTTTCTGCAGATGTATTCCAGAATGTATGGAATTCCTTTCTGGTTCATAATCTGGCTAATTAAATATTGCATCAATTATATTGGTTGAGACCATTTTTTCCCTTTCAGTTTCTAATAGTAGAGTAGGTGTCTTGGAAGCAAAATTGGCTAAAATTTTGTGATTCTTAGATCACAAAATAAGAAATACATTTTTTTACCAGTGAAATTTCTCTCATTATTTTTGTCATGAGTAGAGAAATGTTATCAACAATGTTATTTGTTATAATACATGGAGTGAAATATTATTAGGTTTCAGACGTTGTGCCAAGTGTTATACATGTATTTCCTCATTTTATCTTTGCAATAACTTTATAGTGTAGGTTCTATAATTATTCAGGTAAGAACACTGAGGTTTAGAGAGATTAATAAATTAATCTCTCTAAAGAGATTAATTTGTCCAGTAACACCTGGAAGTGACACAGTTCTGTTTCAAGTCCATATACTTCCGATGCCCTTTAACTGTTACTCTACACTCAGTACTCACTTCCTAATTATTTACTGTATTTTACTATGACAATTCTTTGGTTTGTTTCCATCTATTTTGTCTTCATAATGGAATGACTATGTAATAGTATATTATTGTGCTTCTTCTCAACTCCACATTCAGTGGCATCATATTGCTAGCTTGAAATGAGCCATAGACAGAGAATTTATACCACAGAAGTTGGCAAATGCTACAAATTAGGGTTTTGTTTTGTTTTATTGAGAGCCAGATAAACATTTACCAGAATGCCACTGACCACATTGGTGGTATTCTTGTTTTCGTTTTCTATTTTTGTAGTTGATTTTGCCCTCACTGGATTTCTCACTAATAATATAATCTTGAGTATAAGGTAAGATTTTGGTGGCTGCATCTAATCCGAGAGTGAGTATAACGATAAGCCTCATTAGATTATTTAGTCAAGCAGCAAATTACTTATGAAACAAGCCTGAATTTTAAGAACAGAAATATTTATTACATGGCAAATAGAAAAGTAGAAAAGGGGGCTTCTGAGAATAAACGGATGATTATGTGACCCTCAGATAAGTATCTGAAAGTTTTGATTGTATTTATTAAAGCAAAACTAGAGAAGAATTTACAAATTTGGTGCCCCATATATATTTGACAGGGTCTCTCATTCACCCAGGCTGGAACACAGCGGCATGATCAAAGCTCACCGCAGGCTCAGATTTCTGAGTTCAAGCAATTCTCCCCCGTCAGCCTCCCAGTAGCTGGGACTACACATGTGCACCACCACCCTCTCCTAATTTTTCTTTTTTTCTGTAGAGACAGGGGTCTCACTGTGTTGCCCAGGCTGTTCTTGAACTCCTGTGCTTCAGCAATCCTTTTGCTTCAACTTTATATTCATTTTTATGTAAACACTTTGATACATTTTATAGTTTCCAGCTATCTGCAATGTCTGGGATCACTGTCTATACAAATAATTTATTGTTTCAATTTCTAAAGGAAAGTGGTGAGATCTTTAGCGCAGAGTTGGGCCTTTTTTATCCTTTTATTTCCATTTTCCATCCCACCCTCTCTCTTTTGATAATGCATTGCAATTTGTAACTACTGATAAATAACTGGAATTCATCTAGTCACAAGATACATAGCTGGTGTTCTCTTTTTAATGTAATACATTGTATTTTCTGCAAGTCTGACAGAATTTGGAACTGAGTGGAAAATTTGCATAGTTCCGTTCTCGCCTAGAATTGCCAAATAATGTTCTAGTTCACCTTTTATATAAACCTTCGGATGAACCACTCAGCACCTCCTGGAGACCAATATGAGATCAAACTTTCAAATTAATAAAATTATGTCATTATTCATTCATACATTCAACAAATTTTTGATGAAGTAAAATAACACTAAGCATAACAGCTACCATTTATTGATCACTTACTATGCTCCAGGTTCTGATATACATACTTATTGCTGTATCCTATACAAAACACACAACGATATTATAAGGTAGCTGTTAATATTATTCTTATTTGAAAAATGAAGAGACTGTTATTTGGAAAGTTGAAGTTACTTATCCAGATCTGAATACAGATAATTGTTGCTTAATTCTGAGCTCTCCATTGTCTAGTACCTTGCCTTTGTGTTTAACACCTATACTAGGTGTTATGTGGAATGTCAGAGAAACATGTAATATTGTTATGAATATTTAACTCTCAGTCTCATTGGAGAAAATACACATGGTAATGATTACTTTAAAAAGATGAGTATATATCCATTTAGCACCAAAAAATCAAATATAAAAGACATAAATGAAGTAATATTTGGTTTCTTTGCTATACTGCTTCCTTTTGCCAGCATAAGACATCATTCATATATCAGTCATGGCAAAATAGATCAGAGGGGTCATATTATATGTTTTTTACCTTAAATATTTGGAAAGTACACTGTACATTGAATTAATCTAGCTAAATAGAAACCTGATAGTATATGTGATAGACACCAGGTTCTTTCATAGGTCTTCAATAGTTTCCTCAAACACCGTCCTCTGTCACCAACTCTCTAAATAGGATATCAGTGTCCAAGACTTCAGTAGCTCTTTTCCTATATGGACACCACTGTTGATTGAATACTTCCTTTGCTTCTTGTGCAGTGTGCTAGAAAGTTCTCCCCAAAGTAGAATAAAATAGATCTCCATACTCCCTGGGGAAAAAAAAAACTGTAAAAGGAAATCAGTAAATGAAATCCAATAATCACTCACAAATATTCCTACCATCTTTGCTGTGTCTAATATATATAAAACATAACTTGGGCTGGTGCAGTGGTTCATGCCTATAATCCTTGCACTTTGGGAGACCGAAGTAAGCAGATCATGAGGTTGAGACATGGAGACCATCCTGGCCAACATGGTGAAACCCCGTTTCTACTAAAAATAAAAAAAAAATTAGCTGGTCGTGGTGGCGCGAGCCTGTAGTTCCAGTTACTCCAGAGGCTGAGGCAGGAGAATAGCTTGAACCTGGGAGGTGGAGGTTGCAGTGAACTGAAATCACGCCACTGCACTCCACCCTGGTGACAGAGTGAGACTCTGAAAAAATATAATAATAATAACTTGGCTTAACAACACTGCTTTCAAATTGTATCACTTTCATTTTCATGAATTAAGTTTATATATTTTGTATTATGTAACCTAAAGAAGCACCAACACTTAAAAAAAAAGTTACAGACCAAGACTTAGTAAGAAATTTAACTTCACACTATTTTATATAGTTGGTATTCTCCTTATAAATGTTATTATATATTGTATTTCCTAGAAGTCTGTTAGAATATGGAGCTGAGTGGGAAATTTGCATATTTCTGTTCTCATCTAGGATTGCCAAATAATGTTTTAGTTCACTTTTTATATAGGACTGAGTCCAAGTATTTAAAAGGATTTTTTCTTCTGTGTTAATTTTAACTATTTTATGGCCTCACAAGAGCAGTAGGTTTTAGGTATTTTTCTGGACTATGTGTTTAACAACTCATACAATGCTTGTGTGAAAATTATTTAAAAATACATTTTCTTTCAGATACTTCTTCCATTTGTTTGGAAATTGTCTTAATATATTGGTTTTATTATTTTTTTCTGCTGAGATTTCTTATCATATCGATAGCTGCTTTAAAATATTTGTCTTATAATTCCAAAATTTGTGTCATCTTGGGATTGACATCTGTTGGTTATTTCTCCCTTAAAAGTAGATCATGTTTTCCTGACTGTTTGTCAAATAGTTGTGAATTCTATCCTGGACTGTGGGGATTATGTTGTGGGAACTCTAGGTTCTATTATATTAGTCTAAATGTTGTTGATGATTTTGCTTTAGAAGACAATTATCTTGGTTAGACTCAAACTGCAAACCATCTCCCCTTGTTGGTAGCTCAGTTCACCATTTGGAGTACTTTTATTTTGATTTTTATTTATTCTATGTTTTTGATTGACAAATTATAAATGTACATATTTATGGGGTACAGTGTGATGTTTCGTATATGTGTATAATATGGAATGATTAAGTCAAGCTAATTAACATATCTATTACCTCATATACTTAAAATTTTTGTGGTGAGAACATTTGAAATACACTTTTAGTAATTTCAAAATATTAATACAACACATTATTAACTCTAGTCACCATGTTGTGCCATAGATCTCAAAAACTTACTTCTCATATCAGTGCATGTGTTGGGGAGGGGGTGTTGGTGGTTCATTGGTAGAATTCTCACCTGTCAAAAATGTATTTCTCCTGTCTAACTGAAACTTTGTTCCCATTAACCATATCTCTTATTTCCCCTCCCTCCCAACTTCTGGTAACTACCAATCTACTCTCTGTTTCTGTGAGTTTGACTGTTTAACTCATTCAAATAACAGAATTATCTTCTTTTTTAAGGCTTAATAGTATTCTGTTGTATATATATACCACATTTTATCTATCCATTCATTCACTGCTGGACACTTAGGTTGATTCCATATCTTGGCAATTGTGAATTATGCTACAGTGAATATGGGAGTGCAGGTCTCTCTTTGACATACTGATTTTAAGTCCTTTGGATATGTACCCTGAAGTGGGAATCCTGGATCATGTGGTAATTTTATTTTGAGTATCATATGGTTTTTCATAATGTTTCTATTGCATCCTGCACTTCATACTTAAAGGGATAGCAAGAGACTCAAGTGGAGTTTATACACAAAACTTGGGGCTGTCTTTCTCAGGCTCTCTCTTTTATGAAGTTCCCTAGCTTGCTCTCCAGTGACTCTTTCCTCATATTGCTCCAGCTACCCTCAGGATAAAATTGAAGATCTGAAACTCAACCCATACCAGTTACTTACTCCAAATATTTACCTTCCTTCAAAATCTTCCTAATTTTATTGACTCTCCAAGGCCCACACCTAGTTTTTCTTTCTGTATTTTGACCAGTTGTTATTTGCAAGAAGTTCAATTAGGAGCTTACTCTTCCAGACTGCAAATGGAAACTTGTATACAGATTTTTTTTTATTGCATTTTAGGTTGTGAGGTACATGTGAAGAACATGCAAGATTGTTGCACAGGTACACATATGGCAGTGTGATTTGCTGCCTTTCTCCCCATCACCTATATCTGGCATTTCTCTCCATGCTATATGTCCCCAACTCCCCACCACCAGCTGTCCCTCCTCTGTTTCCCCCTGACAGACCCCAGAGTGTAGTGCTCCCCTCCCTGTATCCATGTGTTCTCATTGTTCAACACCCACCTATGAGTGAGAACATGCAGTGTTTGATTTCTGTTCTTGTGTCAGTTTGCTGAGAATGATGGTTTCCAGGTTCATCCATGTCCCTACAAAGGACACGAACTCATCATTTTTTATGGATGCATAGTATTCCATGGTATATATGTGCCACATTTTCCCTGTCCAGTCTATCATCGATGGGCATGTGGGTTGGTTCCAGGTCTTTGCTATTGTAAACAGTGCTGCAATGACCATTCGTATGCTTGTGTTTTTATAGTAGAATGATTTATAATCCTTTGGATATATACTCAGTAATGGGATTGCTGGGTCAAATGGAATTTCTATTTCTAGGTCCTTGAGGAATTGCCACACTGTCTTCCACAATGGTTGAACTAATTTACACTCCCACCAACGTGTAAAAGTGTTCCTATTTCTCCACATCCTCTCCAGCATCTGTTATCTCTAGATTTTTTAATGATTGCCATTGTAACTGGCATGAGATGGTATCTCAATATAGTTTTGATTTGCATTTCTCTAATGACCAGTGATGATGAGCATTTTTTCATATGTTTGTTGGCCTCATATATGTCTTCTTTTGTAAAGTATCTTTTCATATCCTTTGCCCACTTTTGAATGGGCTTGTTTGTTTTTTCTTGTAAATGTGTTTTAGTTTTTTGTAGATTCTGGATATTAGCCCTTTGTCAGATGAGTAGAATGCAAAAATTTTTTCTCATTCTCTTGGTTGCCGATTCACTCTACTGACTGTTTATTTTGCTGTGCAGAAACTCTTGAGCTTAATTAGGTCCCATTTGTCTGTTTTGGGTTTTGTTGCCATTGCTTTTGGTGTTTTAGTCATGAAGTCCTTGCCTATGCCTATGTCCTGAATGGTTTTGCCTAGGTTTTCTTCTATGGTTTTTATGGTGTTTAGTCTTGTGTTTAAATCTTTAACTCATCTGGAGTTAATTTTCGTGTAAGGTGTCAGGAAGGAGTCCAGTTTCTGCTTTCTGCACATGGCTAGCCAATTTTTCCAACACCATTTATTAAACAGGGAATCTTTTCCCCATTGCTTGTTTTTGTCAGATTTGTCAAAGATCAGTTGGTTGTAGATGTGTGGTGTTGCCTCCGAGGCCTCTCTTCTGTTTCATTGGTCTATATTTCTGTTTTGGTACCAGTACCATGCTGTTTTGATTACTGTAGCCTTGTAGTATAGTTTGAAGTCGGTAGTGTGATGCCTCCAGCTTTGTTCTTTTTGCTTAGAATTGACTTGGCTATGTGGCCTCTCTTTTGGTTCCAATATGAAGTTTAAGGTGTTTTTTTCCAGTTCTGTGAAGAAGGTCATTTGTAGCTTGATGGGGATAGTATTGAATGTGTAAATTACTTTGGGCAGTATGGCCATCTTCATGAAATTGATTCTTCCTAACCATGAGCATGGAATGTTTCTCCATCTGTTTGTGTACTCTCTTATTTCATTGAGCAGTGGTTTGTAGTTCTCCTTGAAGAGGTCTTTGTTATTTACGTTCTTTGTTACTTGTATTCCTAGGTATTTTATTCTCTTTGTCGCAATTGTGAATAGCAGTTCATTCTTGATTTGGCTCTTTTTAAGTGTGTTATTGGTGTATAGGAATGCTTGTGATTTTTCCACATTGATTTTGTATCCTGAGACTTTGCTCAAGTTGCTCATCAGTTTCAGGAGATTTTGGGCTGTGATGATGTGGTCTTCTAAATGTACAGTCATGTTATCTGCAAATAGAGACAATTTGACTTCCTCCTTTTCTAATTGAATACCCTTTATTTCTTTTTCTTGCCTGATTGCTCTGGCTAGAACTTCCAATACTATGTTGTCCAATCCTTGTCTAGTGCCAGATTTCAAAGGTAATGCTCCGAGTTTTTGCCCATTCAGTATGATATTGGCTGTTGGTTTGTAGGAAATAGCTTTTATTATTTTGAGATACGTTCCATCAATACCTAGTTTATTGAGGGTTTTTAGCATAATGAGTTGTTGAATTTTGTCAAAGGCCTTCTCTGCATCTATTGAGATAATCATGTGGTTTTTGTCTTTGGTTCTGTTTATGTAATGAATTACGTTTATAGACTTGCATATGTTGAACCAGCCTTGCATCCCTTGAATGAAGCCTACTTGATGATGGTGGATAAGCTTCTTGATGTGCTGTTGCAATCAGTTTGCCAGTATTTTATTGAAGATGTTTGCATCTGTTTTCATCGTGGATATTTGTCTGAAGTTTTCTTTTCTTGTTGAGTCTCTGCTGGGTTTTTGTATCAGGTTGATGTTGGTCTCATAAAATGAGTTGGGAAGGATTCCCACTTTTTGGATCGTTTGGAATAGTTTCAGAAGGAATAGTACCAGCTCCTCTTTGTATGTCTGGTCGAATTCGGCTGTGAAACCATCTGGACCTGGGCTTTTTGGGGATGGTAGGCTATTAATTACTGATTTCATAGAGCAAAACATTTGACTACCATTTACCAGAAACATCTTGCAGTAATATAGAAATTTATGAAGTCTGTGATTCACGGTCTAGGCAGTGGACAGACAATCTTCTGTGAGCAGCAGCTCTGATAATACATGCATATTATGGCACCAGCACACACAGTTATTTTGATACTGTTAAGATTATGGATGGTTGTTTTACATAAAATCTACGGTTATGTTATACCTTTGCCCCTGGTCCTCACCTTCACTGAGACACTCACCTAAAGCACCAAAGCACCCAGACTATTTAGAAGCAATTCTGCTCTCAAGTAACTACAGAGAGAGCTTTCCCATCATGTTGTGAGTAATACAATACTTAATATAGAATTGCCAAGAAAGTCCAACTTAAATCTCGCCTACTGCCTCAGTCACTGCCACAACTGCAAGCTAAATCCTACACCTCTTCATCTTCTCCTTTTCTAATCACACTGCATATTGCTCACCACTTGTAAAACTATCATAATTTCTATTACTTTTGCAGCATCACTATTTTGACTATGAACCTTGAAGGTGAAGACAAGCTACATGCCTCCCGTTACTTAACACATTGAATCAAAACTTCTATCTAGCTTGAAAAGACCTTCTTGAACTGCATCTATCCCACTCTCCCAACTTGCTTTACTGCTGTAATTATGGACTTATCCCCTTCCTTATTATGTCGTAGATATAGCATATCACTCTTCATGCAGACCTTTGTTACAAAAATGCTTAGGATATTGATGACAACTGGAGTGGATAGTTCAAAAAATAAATTTTTTAAAAAATGCTTAGGACATTGAAAGAAATACCTCTGAATTTCTACATTGTTTGTCATGCATATTCCTCCCAAAACTAATTGTTTAAGAGTATATAGTGCCATATTTCTTACATGCTGTTTTTATTCCCCATAATCTCTTAGCCCTCTCTGCCAATGTTATACTGGATTATTCCTTAAAAATTATGTAAGCATGAAAATGTTCCTTTTCTTATTTGGATATATAATGCTAATTAAACAGAGTCCTGGTACTTTCTTAAAATATGTGGAGCTCATGTGTCAACTTGTACCAACATCAGATTAATTCTATACATTACTGCAATTATGAAACACTTAAGGAATGTTTATATTCAAATCAACTATAGCATAAAACATGTACCACAAAGATGATGATGTTAAATAACTTTTAGAAGACAATGGATCTTGGTTGTCAAGGAGTCCTTAATTGCTATCACATTGTCTCTTGATTAATGCACATAAAGTATAAAAATAATTTTAATCAAAACTAACTCAAGAATAGAACAAATAAGAAATATCATAGGATTAATAAGTTCTCTTACCTGGATATTCACACACATCACAAAGCAAGGGTTCAGAAGAGATCAAGCTGAAGAGGTTTCTGGTAGAGGAAGGTCAACTTTAAGAAAAAACGTTGGAAGTTGATGGGATGTGGAAACATTATCTGTTGAAATTACTTCCACAGTGAGAGAGTAACACCTTTCTCTTTAATAAATCATTAAGTCTCCACTGTCCATTGTACTTTGGCCCCTGTCTTTTTATAATAGCTGGAAAGTATCCATTGTGCCTGTAGGGCTAGACAGCAATAGCAATGATAACAAGATAAGTTGACAACTATGATTTATTAAATGCATAATGCGTGCATACATGGTGCTCATTTGTATTGGCTAGATAATTTGTAAAGCAGCTATAATAATCCTCATTTTTCAGAAGAAGAACCTGATGCTCAGGTCACAATGCAGTTTATCTAAGATCATATGATGGAAGTAGCATAACTTGGATTGTAACTCACACCCATCTGACTCTTAAATTTAAGCTAGTAACCATTGCATAACACAGTGCGTTTTGGAGGGAATGAGCTTATCAAATGAGGACATACCTTGTAAGCTCTCTGGAAAGACTCAAGTTATAGATGTGAAAAGGCTTTGAAAGCCAGAGAGTGCTACAGAGATGCAAGGCATTGTTCCCTTTTGTTTCCTTTTCTTTGTTTTTCACCTTTTTTGTCATCGCCATTGGTAAATAGGAGAATCATATTAAAAATGTGCAATTTTCTTCAGGTTATTCTCTAGATCCATCCTATAATGAAACATACTCTTCAGTACCAAAGACAGTATAAAATAGTAGAATTACAGTAAGACAAACCTCTAACCTCTATAATTCAAACTGTACATATCACCCTTTATTTTCTATTAATCTAACTTTTCATAATGTATAACCAAACAGAGAGATCACCTAATAAACCTGACTGAAGTCTTCACCTTCAAGTATTGCATAAAAGCAAAATTATACCAATGAAAATAGAAGGCCTCCCTAAAAATCCTGCAAAGTACACAATTTTAAAAAGTAAAACAAATTGTAATCAGTCCTATAGAAATGACATCCCTAACCTTTCCCTAAATTACATGAAGGTTGTGACATTTCGTGGCCACTGGCACAGCTAAATATAAACGGATTATTCAGTGCCTGCTCCCTGTGCTTTTGCTGACTGAGACAACAATTAAGGAAACAAGTTTCCTTCGTAAATTATAGCTCCATGCAGCTTTGAGTAAGCAGAAAGTGTACATTAGAAATATTTTTAGCTTGACGTGAAACTTTCCTAAGGTTCCTAATTAAGCAGTTAAGTCCAAGAAACTGTAATTGAAACTGCCAAAATAACTGGGAAATCATACCTTGGGTGGGATCAATCTTAAACTAAAACTATTGTTTGGAAAATCTTATGAAAAGACTTCATTATTCTTTAACATCCTCTTTAACAGAAGGGTATTTCTAATATTGCCCACATTCTGAGAAATGCAGGTGCACTGTTTATTTGCAGAGTATATATATAGTGAGTGTGTAAACAAATACTAGCAAAAAGAATGACTGTATGCATTGGTCATTCGTGATTAGAAAATAAACCTCCAGAGTCTTGTCCTGTAGTGAACACTGAGACAGAGTATCACCAACCCATGGGTCAAATGTGGATTCCCACCACGGATTCAGCTACCAGAAACAGCAGAAGAGGTCTTTTTAGAACACCATTTTATAACTTGATCCAAAAGCTATTTAATGAGTCACATTTCCAAAGGAATAGTAGCAGAGTTTTATGCAATACTATTTATAAAAAGCTCAGATATCAGATATTGTTATATGAAGGTAATGATTATTATACTTTAAGTGCTTTCAGATGAAAACATCAGTTGTGTTCATGAGAACGTTCAGAGTCATTAGCATATATGAACTTAAAATAGTCATCTAGCTCCTGTTGTCACAAAAATCATGTTATGGTCATGGGTGCAGTTACCTTGATAAATCTGTGAAGATGTTTAGACAATTTTATATTCATGTAATTTTATTTATTTATTTATTTTTTTTGAGACGGAGTTTCGCTCTTGTTACCCAGGCTGGAGTGCAATGGCGCGATCTCGGCTCACCGCAACCTCCGCCTCCTGGGTTCAGGCAATTCTCCTGCCTCAGCCTCCTAAGTAGCTGGGATTACAGGCACGCGCCACCATGCCCAGCTAGTTTTTTGTATTTTTAGTAGAGACGGGGTTTCACCAGGTTGACCAGGATGGTCTCGATCTCTCGACCTCGTGATCCACCCACCTCGGCCTCCCAAAGTGCTGGGATTACAGGCTTGAGCCACCGCGCCCGGCCTTGAGCCACCGCGCCCGGCCTCATGTAATTTTAAATAATCATATTAAAGTGGTATTTATTTTGCTGTTATTTTTATTTGAATTTCTTTATGTTATTGCTTTGATTCAGTCGAATCCCAAATTAGAAATGATGGTAGCAGAGTAAGAGGCACAAAATGGGCTGTCAGTAAAACTTTATTGACAGCTGCATTTGTGGAATACTTACCATAGGCACCAGATAATGCATGCATTTACTCCCTGAATCCCCAATGCTAATGTTATAGCCATTCTACTCAGATGAGGAGACTAAGGGTCAGAAAGGTTAGGAAGCCTGTCCAGGGTGACACAATGCAAAGTGTCATCAATTGGGTTCGTACTAAGCCACTCTGGCTACTGCTGACTATTAACATCAGCAATATGTTAATGGGTGAACCCTTGTTAAGTGACCCAAGAATGAATGCAAACTGCTTCAGCTTAGAGGAGATAATCAAACAACAGAATATGGGATTAAAAAATGAGACTTAGTTTTAAACAAACACATCACATTTGTTTCATGTATGTATAGTTTGAGAATAGGTCCCTTGGAACACTCTCATCCTATACTGATGGCACCACCGTTTCTCAAAGAGTTGCGGAGCTATCCTTAGGAACTGACTTTAGAATCAATTAATAAGCCACAGTCTTACATAGTGTAGCTGAATGGCTTCACAGTCTCACCTCTCTTTTTCTAAAACTGAAGTGGGGCCTGGCACAGTGGCTCACACCTGTAATCCTAACATTAAGGTGGGAAGAGCTTGATCCCAGGAGTTTGAGACCAGCCTAGGAGACCTCATCTCTACAGAAAAGAAAAAAAAAAAAAACATTAGCCAAGCATGGTAGTGCATGCCCTGTAGTTCCGGCTACTTGAGAGGCTGAAGCAGAGGGGACACTTGAGTCCAGGAGGTCAAGTGAGTCACTCACCATTGTGACACTGCACTTCAGCCTGGGTGACAGAGCAAGCCTCTTTCTTAAAAAAAAAAAAAAAAAAAAAAAAAAAGGACTACCCTGGCTGCTTATGTACCTTCCTCCACAAACTTGACTCTAAATGACATTTGACTGTTAAAAGTGTTAAATTCACCCTCAAGGTGCAAAAATGTGCCAGTTGTCAAAGTAGTCAAAAGGTTCTGTTGCATTTTATTTCAATCAATTCCAAAAATGTTTTGAGTAATGAAGGGATTATTATAAAATGTGTAGTCGATTACATTGGAAGATCTGATGAAGATCCTATTCATTTGGATAAATATGTTATTTAAAAGACCCACAAAACAGGCCTAATTCTTTTAAAGTCCATGTGTGAAACTTCTGCCTTGCTCCACTTTCTGTGCTAGGGAATAGAGGGGCATGGGATGGAATAGAAAGTAAGGTGGATAGTTACTGATTTTTTTTCCCCTTTAGAATGTTATAAGGTTGACGTTGTCTTAAAAAAAAAAAAAAATCTTGACCTCCAATAACATCTTTAAATGGTTGTGGTAGTGATAGGGGGTGGTCAACAGCCATTTACCAGAAGTGGAAAAGTAAAGGATTTTAATTGAGAATTGGCCTTAGAGAAAGCTTAAAAGTCAAAACTTTGTCCTTGGAACCATCTTAGGTCTCCCTAGAGCCTTTATTTCTTCTCTCATTGAGCTTCACCCCTCCTCCAATCATCCTCCCATCACCTTTATGTCAATGCTTGCTATCAGAAAAGTACTAGCTAATGGCAGCTTGCCATTCTATATATGGCCAACCACTTATTGCATTATACAATGACACTTTCAGAGAAGGAAAAATTAAACTAAGCCATAGAGGAAAGCCTCTATCCTCTGCACCCACTTCTCTTGAAGGAGACTTGCAAACGAAACCATCTCTGACACTCAAGAGTGGTAGCAGCTTCCTTAGATGGGGAAAACCAAATCGCTTAGATTACATGAAATTTACTGGTATAATCGCAATAATACATCATAAGCCATGAGTCTTTGAAGAGACCCTTGAATTTCTAGCATTGTGTCTCCATCCAGAAAAGAAAAGAAAGAAAGAAAAAAAAACTCCCATTGAAAACCATCCAATTTTAAAGGAAATACCTGAAACTAGCCTAGTTCATGTCAAGTAGGCAAGGATACCAGAGCTGTGGGATTTGATAAGCACTTGAAAGGCCAGCAGTGGCCTCATCATGTAAATATCTTTATGATAAACTCTCAGGGCAGCCTTTTTTTTTTTTAAGTTCCAGGATACATGTACAGAACGTGCAGGTCTGTTACATAGGTATGTCTGTGCCATGCTGGTTTGCTGCACCTAGCAACCTGTGATCTAGGTTGTAAGCCCTGCATGCATTAGCTATTTGTCCTGATGCTCTTCCTCCCTTCGCCTGACCCCTGCCAGCCCCAGGTATGTGTTGTTCTCCTTAATGGTGATAAAGTTTACCCTTGACAAGAATGTAACATTGATCAACAATAACACTGAGTAATGCTGGTTCATTAATAATGAATATATTTAATAAGATTAAAATTAAAGTTTTCTTGTGCAATTTGGAATGAAGAGAGGGGAACCCTGACATAGTTTTGTAACTCAAATAACTTTACACATCCCTAAAAGTCTATCTAACCCAAAAGAAAAGTGACAGACAACTTATAGAAACATCAGTTCAGCCTTCAGACATCTCATTGACAAGGTTAAACTTATCTACATGAATCCACTCCACTATGAAACAACCAACTATGTATTGATTGAAAGAAAAAAAGAGAGAGAGGTGGGTCAATATAACAAGCCATATATCCAACAGAAATTGAAATTTGAATTATTAAATGTAGGTGTCCCCAAAGTAATCATTAAATATTCAAGTAAATGGAGAAGGATCAAAGCAATGATCCAGGATCAATGCTGTTAAAATGCAAAGGAAGATATTAATACTGTTAAATTAAGGCAGATGTTTCTGTTTGTTTTGTATAAATTTAAGGGGTACAAGTACAGTTTTGTTACCTGGATATATTTGGTAGTGGTAAATACTGGGCTTTTAGTGTAACCACCACCCAAGTAGTATACATTGTACCCATTCAGTAATTTCTCATTTCTCACTTGCCCACCCATCCTAGTCTCCATTGACTATAATTCCACACTCTATGTCCATGTGTGCACATCATTTAGCCCTAACTTATAAGTGAGAAGGTGTACGATATGGTTTGGCTGTGTCCCCACCCAAATCTCATCTTGAATTGTAGTTCCTATAATCCCCATGTATCATGGGAGGGACCCAGTGGGTTATTTAATCATAGGGTTAATTACTCCCATGCTGTTCCATGTTAGGGAGTGAGTTCTCACGAGATATGATGGTTTTATAAGGGGCTTCTCCCGCTTTGCTCAGCCCTTCTCCTTGTTGCTCCCATGTGAAAAAGGACATATTTGCTTCCCCTTCTGCCGTAATTGTAAGTTTCCTAAGGTCTCTGCAGCCATGCTAAACTGTGAGTAAAATAATTCTGCTTCCTTTGTAAATGACCCATTCTCAGGTATGTCTTTATTAACAATATGAGAACAGACTAATACAATGCTATATTTGACTTTCTGTTTCTGAGTTTTTTCACTTAATAGCCTACAGTTCCATTTGTGATGTGACAAACGATTTCATTCTTTTTAATGTCTGAGTAGCAAATGCACACATACACACACACACACCCTGCAAATTTTCCTTATCCAGTCATCCTTTGATGGACATTTACGTTGATTATGTATATTTGTGTTGTGAATAATGTTGCAATAAACATAAAAGCGCACATATCCTTTTGATATCACAATTTCTTTTCCTTTGCATAGATAGCCAGTAGTGGGAATGCTGGATTGAATAGTAGCTCTATTTTTAGTTCTTTGAGAAATCTCTGCAGTCTTTTCCATAGACGTTGTACTAATTTACATTCCCACCAACAGTATATAAACATTCCCTTTTCTCTGCATCCTTGCCAACATCTGTTATTTTTTGTATTTTTAATGGTAGAAAGATATTTCTGATTCCTCAAAAGACATTGTTTTTAAGTAGTTCTGAGAAGTTCAATTGAGTCATAAACTGGTGCCATGTGGCTCCATGTTGGCATGTGAAAAATTGATGATCGGCAAGAACTACATGCCCACCAGACGGATTGAGGGAAAAGGTGGCAAGGAGACAGGGCTAAAAAATTTCAGCAATTTAAAACTTAAACAATGTATTCATGTTTCTTTCCACATAGCCTTCTATGTTTGTAGAGAGAGGTCCTCTTCAAGGGGATTGATCAACAATGGAAGAGTCTTTGAACCATTGATCCTATCAGGTCTTAACTCTCTACTAATGAACTGTCTGTCTCTCCACTTGTGGTAGATTTATTTCTAGTAATTCACAAATGGCCCCCAGAGTCACCAGCTTCTTGGAATTTAGAATACACACTCCAAAATAAATCTTAAACATTCTACTATTTAAAAACATTTTTCTGCATCAAACATATTCCTTATCTAAATATATTGGGACTACAGAGAATGATTTTTGAAGATGTCAGCTTATACTGGTTTCCTTCTTATACACTTAATCAATTTATGATTTTTTAAGACAAGAAATTTTGTAACATTAGGGTCTTTTTTTACCCAGTTAAAAATGCTTATTTAGAAGAAAAAGTTTTTATGAGTTCTAGGAAGGTATATTGTCAGGTAATAGATATAAGGCTGGCTCTGTCTTAGATCAGCCAACTTCATGGATAACAGAATTGTTGTCCATTGCAAATGAAATATGAGTTAAAGTCTGGACTTGAGTTTGGATCTAAAGTAGTTTACTTATCTGAGATGGCTTGCACAGTTGGCATAATCTGCAATGGCATTCATTTCAGAGTTACTCAAAGTCTGCTTTCTATGTAAAAGAGAGGCAGAGCTGTGTCTTCTTAGCTCTTGCTCTGATTCAGATCTATTAAATGATTTTTATTGTGAGCCTACTACATACATAGCAGCAGCACTCTGTCAATTTCATTTAACTCCTGGAAAATACATCTCTGGTATAACTCTTGTTCCCAGATCTCCTGTGGGAATAATAATCTTTAACACTTACCTAGTTCCTGGAGATGCTGTGATAATTGACAAGTGTATGTTTGTGAAGTACTTGAAATCCTCAGATGAACCTGTTATGTAAACATGGAAGAATGCTGCCTTTCCAGGTCACAGCCATAGCTAGAGCTATGGGTTTTTTCCTGGTTGGGTGCTACTTGCCTGAGGACAGTTTTTTCCTGGTTGGGTGCTACTTGCCTGAGGCTCTGTTGTTTTGAGATAGCCAGTGTGTCCTTCATTAAAATGTATCCCTGACTCTTGGCCCAGTGGAAGACAAAGATATGATGACCAATTATATTTTACATGGACTAAATGTCTCCTAATCTCTCATTTTTTTGAATGGAGTGCCTCAAATCTTGATGATTCGTTATACGTTTTTTAAAAAAAGAGTGACATAGAAAGAAGATTTACTTCTTGACTAACAGATAACTCCTCTTGTTCAGGAAGATTCTTGCAAAGATACTAAAACTCCCCAAATAATTGTCTGCTTAGAAGTTGGTTCATATATAATGGAAGGGAGCAATTTTTCAAATTCTATCAAATTTCAAAATAATTTAAGTAGTCATCACATTAAAACAGTATATTATCAGATTAAGGATGGTATTATAACCTTTTCAAGTAGTTCAAACATTAGAAAGCTACTCATATGAAGGTTTTGTAATAGACTCACCGAACATCTTGCGAATTTATTTTGTAAGTTGCTGAAAACCCCTACTATTTTAACTTGTCAACATCATCTGAAATTATTGGTTCAATGACACTTTCTACAAAATACAATTTTGTGCCTCTTGTAATGTGTGTCAACAGTTATTAGTATTAATTAGTACTCAGCAGTCAGGAACTGAGCTCATTTCCAGCTGTTAATCTGGAACCAGCTCAACAAAGAGTCCCATTATCTAAACAAGCCTGACTACTAGTCCTTCAACCTAAATGTCATAGTTTTCTGAGTAAAGCTTTATATCCACTTGTTTTTTTTAATACCTAAATTATTATTATTATGGCTTGCAATTTACTGAAAAGATCACTTTCTGAAGAAGATATGTAGAAGAAAAACAAAAATTTTATCCAAGGTAGATTTTAGACTTTTTTAGTCTTTGATATGTATTCAACTGATCTGAGTCCCATCAACTTCCCTCCACCCTCTACATTCAATTACATAAAATCTAAGTTATTCTGTAAACACTGTAGGGGCTAATTAATAATTTTTAAATTACCTATACTTACTAAAAAATGTTAAGAATAGTTAAGATTTGTATGGTAAAATTATACTTTACAGAATTGTTTTTCTTGAAAATAATTGAGATGCTTTTTCCAGAATATATGTATATATATATTTGGATTGATATCAGTAAATTTCTTTTTATTATTATTATACTTTAAGTTCTGGAGTACATGTGCAGAACATACAGGTTTGTTACATAGGCATACATGTGCCATGGTGGTTTGCTGCATTCATCACCCCGTCATCTGCATTAGGTATTTCTCCTAATGCTGTCTCTTCTCATCTCCCCATCCCCTGCTATCCCTCCCCTAGCCCCAGCCCTCCAACAGGCCCTGGTGTGTGATGTTTCCCTACATGTGTCCATGTGTTCTCATTGTTCAATACCCACTTATAAGTCAGAACATGCGGTGTTTGGTTTTCTAGTCTTGTGTCAGTTTGCTGAGAATGATGGTTTCCACCTCTGTCCATGTCCCTGCAAAGGACGTGAACTCATCCTTTTTTATGGCTGCATACTATTCCATGGTGTATTTGTGCCACATTTTCCCTGTCCAGTCTATCATCAATTGGTACTTGGGTTGGTTCTAAGTCTTTGCTATTGTGAACAGTGCCACGATGAACATATGCGTATATGTGTCTTCATAATAGAATGATTTATAATCCTTTGGGTATATACCCAGTAATGGGATTGCTGGGTCAAATGGTATTTCTATTTCTAGATCCTTGAGGAATCATCACACTGTCTTCCCCAACGGTTGGACTAATTTACACTCCCACCAACAGAGTAAAAGTATTCCTATTTCTTCACATCCTCTCCAGCATCTGTTGTCTCCTGATTTTTTAATGATTGCCATTCTAACTGGCCTAAGATAGTATCTCATTGTGGTTTTGATTTACGTTTCTCTAATAACTAGTGACAATGAACTTTTTTTCATATGTTTGTTAGCTGCATAAATGTCTTCTTTTGAGAAGAGTCTGTTCATATCTTTTGCCCAATTTTTGATGGGGTTACTTTTTTTCTTGTAAATTTGTTTCAGTTCTTTGTAGATATTAGCCCTTTGTCAGATGGGTAGATTGCAAAAATTTTTTCCCATTCTGTTAGTTGCGAGTTCACTCTGATGATAGTTTATTTTGCTGTGCAGAAGCTCTTATAGTTAATTAGATTTCATTTGTCTATTTCGGCTTTTGTTGTAATTTCACCTCATTACTCTAAATAGGGATAATGTAAAAATAGATTGCTAGAGTTGGAGGTAGTTCACTGCACTTATAAATACATATATGCATAGTATTAGTAGTTACTATCCCTTCTGTTTCTCTTTTTTCTTCAGTAAAACTAATTAATAAATGGCAAGGCTCTCTGTGGCCTTCCTAATAGTGTTTAAAATGAACTCTATAGCAATATTAAAGAGAACACAAACAATTTAAGTATGAGTAAATGGGACATATCTCATGATATTTATAAAAATATGAATGTCTCCCTTCCCCAGTGATTTGTTTGAAGTAGCTCATACAAGCTTCTGAGAGCTGGAAGTTAAATTTTCTGGATTTTTGAAAGTAGGTTAATACATCAAAGAGATCTACACTCCCATGTTTATTGCAGCATTATTCACATTGACTGAAATATAGAATCAACCTATGTGCTCATCAATGGATGAATGAATTTTTTTAAATTTGGTATATATGCACAATAGAATATTATTCAGCCATAAAAATAATGAAATCCTGTCATTTGCAAAACATGGATGGAATTGGAGGCTATTGCGTTAAGTGAAATAAGCCAGGCACAGAAAGACAAAGATCACATATTCTCACTCATACATGGGAGCTAAAAAAGTGGATCTCATGAAGATGGAGAGTAGATTGGTGGTTACCAGAGAGCAGGGCGGGTAGTGGGGAGAAGGAGATGAAGCGGAAAAGAAAATGTATAAACGTATTTACTACCACTGAGCTATACACTTAATGATAAAGATGTTAAATTTTATATATATACTTTACCTCAATGAAAAATAAGATAAAATAAATTTTAGGAAGTCTATGAGCCAATTTTTAAACACATATTAAACAATTATATAAACTTTAAATAAATTACATTAAAAACAACAAATACTAAAAACTCATCACTCTCTAATTATTGTATTGTCCATGTTCTTGGAATTATGTATTGTCTCTACATGATGAAATAGTGAGCTCCTGTTACACACTTTTCACAACTTCACAGTCAGTGATATCTCTTAAGCTTAAAATAGTAGAAATACTTATACCATGGAAAATGGCAAATGCTGTGCATTAGCATTTTTTTCCTGGAGGGTTGTTTGTTAAACAATTAATAACACATCACTAGTTTATCCTAACAAAATTTTTAGATAAATAATTATGTTGATCCTTTATATCAATCTATCCCTCCCTCCTGATAGACTTTAGTCAAAGTGAAGAAAGTGTATTTTATATTCCAATATTCTAATAGACTGTGTTTTTCTCTTAAATTCTCTGAAAAGTGCTTTGAGATTTTGTGATTCTAAGCCCTTTTTCTAAATTTGAACTTCAGGTGGGATCCTAGACAATACTGAACATTTCTTTCCTTTTGTGGGGCTGTGAGGAGACAGTGTCCTTCTCTGTTGCCCAGGCTGGAGTGAGGTGATGCCATCTCAGCTCACTGAAACTGTCACTGCCTAGGTTCAAGCGATTCTCCTGCCTCAACCACTTGAGTAGCTGGGACTATGGGCATGTGCCACTATGCCCAGATATTTTTTGTATTGTTATTAAAGACAAGATTTCGTCATGTTGGCCAAACTGGTCTCGAACTCCTGGCCTCAAATGAGCCACCTACCTCTTTTTGAATGTAGGTTAGCAAATAATTTTTGTTTTGCACCCTCTGTGGGGCAGCTCTGGCTGACATGCAGCCAGGTTGAATGCTTGTCCTGCATCCAGCAACAGGAATGAAGCTTAACAGGCACTGAAGGGAAGTGGAGCAACCTCGGAGAAGAGGAGGACTCAGTATAAATGTAGCACACCGAAGTAATTCATCAGTAGTGCCCTTTCCAATAATGGCCCAAGTCTTCACAGTTCTGATTCCATTCATTTTTATTTTGTGGCATATTATCATGTTTCTTATAAATATTTAGAGAAATGTGGAGTTGGATTATTAATGTGCACACTGAACCTTAAAGTAAAGCTGTATTTATTACTTTCTGCACACCTCCTAGATGGAATAAATATACCTTTTTTTTGTAAATCACTTCTAACAGGGACCACGACAGACCAAATCATTCCAGTGTCCTACTTTGTAGTGAAGTATCTGTGTAATGAGGTTATAATGACCTAATAAATGGATATACCATGAGAATGCTTAAGAATCTGCATGCAGCATTACCTTCAAGATTTAAATTAGGTATCCTCTGAAAATATAATACAGATTTTTTTTTTACAATCTGTTTGTATTGAACTTTCAAATTAACTAATGGTACATATAAAATAATTATAATCACACTTAGACAACACTAATATGGGATGATCAGAATATTATCTATGATGACAAAACTGTTAACAGATTACATAGCTTTTTTAGATAAAAATGTTTCTTTTTACTATTAATGTGTTTGTTTATGTAAAAAATCAATATTACTATAGAATTATGCTAAAGTTTTAAAAGAAATCTAAAAAAGTTTACAATGTCTATCTTTAAGTCTTAAAAGAGAGAATAAGTGAGTATGTGATAAAGGATTCTTTTATTATAGTTTAGTCATTTGAGGTGTTGTGTTTTCTATTCATCTTTTTTATAATGTCAAAACATGAAAAAATAATATCTAAATGACTTGTTACGGAGCTAGTAACAAACTATACATACACACACACACACACACACACACACACAGAGTCCATGGTTTGTGTGTTTGTGTGCATGTATCGATTAGAGCAAGCAGATTAACTTTATAATGCTAGTTGAGAAGTGTCATTTATGAGTTCACAATTTTCCAATTGTAATTTCATAGCCTTGTGGAAGGAAAGACATTAATTATCATTTCTAGTGTCCCTAGCCTCACTGAGCAAATGGCTCTTGATATTGACATTTTGTACCATGGATAATGATGCTCTCCCTTCATTCAGTGGAACAAGAAGTGCTTTATAAGCACTCACTCATCAATAGCCATTGTTTTATCATCAATTATCACACATTAGAAAAGAAACAGCACCAAGCCTCACCCAGTACAAATTATTATGTTCTCACCAAGCCTCACCAGTATTAAACGTTCAAATTTAGTTCAGACTTCTGATAGGAAGATAAGAAACTATGCCATGGTGGACCAAATGTTTTTAACCAGTTCTAGCATTTTAAACAAAATAAATTAAAACTATTTGAAATTTAAATGTTTATTTTTAAGAAACATGAAAACTCTGGCTAAAACTAACTAGGTACTTAAAAAGTTCACCATCTAGTTACACGAAATATATTATTTTGCTAAAATGCTAGGTTAGAAGGAATTATTAAAATAAATTGCAGTACAAATAAAGAAAGATAATCTGTGTTTTTGTCTATATCAGTATGCATATATGCACAAAAAAATAAGCTAAAGTAAGTAAGTCTTAATTCTGTGCACCACAGTCCATTATATTTGTAGACAAATCTGGAATACAAAAATTTTATTGTTTGGTCAAGTATTTTTACTTATACTGACAAGACACCAAGGAAATGATACTCATATGGCTTAATGTAGTTTGGAAAGGGACTCTGGTGAAATTTTGGCTAATATTAGACTGGAAGGAGAAAGCACTATTATGGAAACCAAGGTCTTGGAAGTAAGTGGTCTGAGTCAGAAGTATATTATGTTGCAGAAATAATGAGTGCTACCAGCTGAGATATAAAATCCACCATGCAGATTTCACCCTCTGGTATAGATAAGATTTTAAATTAGATTTTAGCTAAAGGCCTATTTTCTGAAAAATCTTAACTAAAATTGTTGCCTGAAATTTGTCAGTATACCTGGATTTATCTTAATTAACCAAGAAGTTGAATATAGGATCCTGTATAAAACCATTGTAATTCACATCCATACCTCTCAAAAGAAGCAAAATGAGAGGTCTTGTTCCCTATGAATTGAGGAAAGTATACACTCTTACTGTGTAAATTTTGAATGAACATTTTAAAATATCTTTATTAGGCACAGCTGCATACAAATGGTATTTCTATTTTGGCTCTGTTCTGTTAGCGATTCTGTTGTTTCTATCATTAACTTTTTTCCTTTTTTCTTCAAGCATTCTGGACACAGTCCCTCTAAGAAATCAACACAGATGAGACTGGTTTAGAGTACCGCCTACCTAGCATGTATTTCTCTGCTCAATTTTTGTATTGCAGTAATCTTGAGGTTGACAATGACATAAGCCTCTTACCTTAAAAGGTTCAGATTCCCTATATAAATTTTAGGTTCTTAGATAAGGGTTTTTTTTTTCATGGTTGGAAAATGTATGATTTAATAAGACTTTAATAATAAAAGTTAGCCAATAATTTTACCAAATCTTTGATAGCAATATATATATGTATGTATACACACACACATCACACATGTATGTATGTATGTATATGTACTTATATATGTATTGAAATGAAGATGCTTTCCAGCATGATAGACAAGTTGGGAAAAGGAAATATGATATGAGTTCATTTCTTTAGGACTCCCCTACCCCAGTGAATCCTCATAAAAATATTAGAATAATGATGGAAATTTGTCCAGTTACAGAATAAGAAAATACATTAAATCTGAATATATGGTACTGAATATGGCCAACAAATAATTCTTTTAAAAAAGTATCTAATGGAAAAGAAATATCAGTACATTAAGAAAGTGCCCAGGATCTAGACTGTTGCAATGTGGAGGTCCCCATGGCCAGCAGATCTACTCCATGGCCAACTCTGATGATGTAGTTGCACACACCCCAGGTTGGGCCATAGTAGAAGAACCCCAAACCCCGCCCCACCTCCTTGGGGCTGGATATGCAGAATGCTGGGGACATGCCTGAAAGATATGGGCATACATGCTTAAGCAGAACAAAGGAGTATATATCAGATCCAGAGAGAGAAAAATACTCTGTCACAAGGTAGCAAGCCCAGCACAGGCTGTGAAGGCTCTTAACACCCGTAAGGGAATATCCCAGGCCCATAGCACTCATGTGACCTTGTAGGAGCCAACAATCTGTGCATGACTGCCTTTCCCAACAGAAAGATATGAGACTAGAAATAAAAAAGCAGTACTCAAACTATTCTTAATAATTTATTTTCAAAGAAATAAAGCACTTATTCTCCAGGTTTCTAATGTTTTAAGTTGCAGTACAGCTAGTGCTTGACTTACGACCACGATTGGTTCCGACAGACCGGTTGTAACACGATTTGGTCGTAAGTTGAGTAGGCTATATGTACAGTACTGTGAAATGATGTTATAAAAATCTTTAAGTCATATTTTATCATAATTTTCTTTCATCATTGTTATACATCATAATTTTCTTTTTTATTTTATGCCATTTGTATCATCTCTACACCATTTTGTTTCTTATTTTTACATTCATCAGGTTTAAGTAAAACACCGCATTATCAGTACAACTGGTTTAATATTTGCAAAACATACAAAATTACAAAATACAGGTGCATACAAAAATACAAAATACAGATGTAAAAAATACCATAGGAAACATTTTCCCAATTGCAAAACATATCAAAATATATAAACATGTACGAAACATTTTATTGGCCGCTGGTGCTTGGCTGCAGATCGTTGATGTCATCATCTGAGGCAGCAGTTGGGGTTACCAGAGTTGGTTTTTTCATAAACATGGTGAGCTTTGTCTGAATTGTATGTTTCTTTTTTCTTCATAAATTTCATGATACGGATGAAACACATTGTGCACCATCCTTGCAAATCGTTCGATGTTTGGATCCATTGCTTCGAAATGTATAAGAAGTTTATTCAGTAAAGATAAAACATCTGATAATCCCTTAGTGGTGAACTTTCTTTCTGGCTCCTCCTCTTCTTTCTCTGCTTCTCTTCTTTCTTCTTCCACCACTCTTTCTTCCTCCAGTTCGATTAGCTCTTCATTTGTAAGTTCATCAACATTGAAAATCTATTCCGCTAGATACCCCCCATCTGTAATTAATTCATCCAGACTATCAACAAACTTACGTGCTCCTTCCTCATCCGCACTCACTGCTTCTCCAGTCACTCAAACACTGCTGTATGCATTTGGAATCTTTTCTTGAATCTCTGGAACCAGCCAGTGCTTGCTACAAATTCCTGACTGTAATCTTCTCCAGCACGCTCCTTCAGAGTCTGAAATAGACTTCTCGCCTTCATCTGCACAGTAAAAAGACTTAATGGTGTCCGTTTTTGAATTTGATCTTCCATCCAAATATATAGCAATTTCTCCATTTCGTGGATGGGCCTGCTTCTTTGCTTTGTTATAACTGTTGATCGCATGGGTGCAGAACCTTTCACAGCTTCACAAATTCTTTCTTTATCTTTCAAAATCATCGACACAGTCGAGTATGATAACTTCGTATCACATGCAATCACATTCACTTTCTTTCCTCCTTCGTACTGCTTAATTACCTTCATTTTCGTGTCAAGATCGATGGCCTTTCTTTCCTTCTTGGCAGGCTGAGGCGTAGACAAAGACAACTTCCTCTTGGTAGACATCTTGGGAGGGGTTTGATGAAAAATATTCAAGACACAAAACACAAATTGCTGTACCAAGTCTGGGATAACAGTTGAAATGGTGCACGCGGAGATGGTAGTGCTGCCGGAAGCTGGTCTGCACTGCGGTACGCCCAGCTGGGCAACGTTTGTGCTGCCAGACGCGGAGCAGTAGTGGCTAGCGATTGTGGTTGTAAAGTCGAGTGGTCGTAAGTTGCATAGGTCGTAAGTCGATCAATACCTGTATACTAAACAAATATTCATCTTATTCTTTTTCCATTTCCCTAGGCATTTATAAGTGGCAATGAGAGAATTTTTAATGTTTTATTAAAAAATTTTAAAGGCCATGGATCGATCATAATTTTTCCATTGATTATTAAGATCATGTTCCAGTTTCAATTTTCAGGCATTTTCATGGTCCCACACTACTGCACAAAGACTGACTGTATGTTTCTAATGTTGGTGTATTCTACAGGAAGGGCAGTTTACAAACAAAGCAAGTTTACAGGATGAAGCCTTCTCAATTGCTTCAGTAATGACCTTGGTATTCTGTCTTTGTGATTAAGCATAAAACTAAAAGACCTTAGAATGTAAGTGAGCATCAATCCAGTGAAAAAGTTTGTGTTTTTTGCATATTTGCAAGTCAGGGAGGACAAAACAATGGCAGCTCTGTTGACCCAGTACACTGATCTGTGACCTGAAATACTGGAAATTCTCTCAGTAGATGTTACATCACGTACTGATCATTAACAGTTATTTATTGATAGCCCAGTAACTATGCAACAGAGGATAACAAGTGCATGGCATGGACCCTACTCAAAGAGTTCGCAGTTTAATTGAAGAATAAAGGTAGGTTCACTAATTTAATCAGTAAAAATTTCTTGAATGCCTACTATGTGCTGGGCATTGGGAAAACTCTTGGGATTCGTGAGAAAACTTAATGCACAAAGAACTCTTGCCTCATAGAACTTGCATTCCTCAATAGTGAGTAAGAAAAGTATGTTTGAGTGAAGAATGATGTAGATCAAAAAGAACAAATAGGGCTTAAGAGGTTGTGAGAAGTCATTGGAGAAAGTAGAATTTGAGCTGACTCATAGCTAGTAGAACTATATATAGAGTATACCTTAGAATAAACTTATTCTAAATTTTTCCCAAGGCATTTAACTTTAAAATACATTTTTGCTTTGAAAAAATTCATTTATAAATATAGAGAAAAATTTCACAGATACTGAACTATGCTTTAAAATTGTTTCCATATTTCTACAAAAATATATGTGTGGCATGTCTCTACATCCATAGATATTTATTTCAAAAGTTGGTTTGCATTTGCTTGCCGAGATCAGATGTTGCTACGTTTCTCTCACTTCATACTCTTTCTCCAAGAAAAAAGACTGTTTTGCTGACACATACAAATTTTGGGAGGGTTAGACCATTTTCTTATTGTGGAATACGTATACATATTTATATATATTTATATTTTTCCAATATAAATATTGGAAATAGTTCTCTGAAAATAGTAACCTTCAAAATGGGATTTTTTTACATTGTTGCTCTCCAACCCTTAGATTTGTATTTTCAATTGAGTACATTTTTTTCTTTATATTTAATTTTGCTATTTTTTCCTTTAAACATTCTGGTTGTATATCCCATTTAGTTGTCTTTCTAAGAATAGCTTTCTTATGTAAAACATCTCTCGATTGTCTGATCCTTCCATTCCAAGGTGTTCTTCAGTTCTGTATCTTGATTGTGGTGGGGGTTATAAATCTATGCACGTAATAAAATTTCAATAAATTATATAAACACATTCAAAAGACTGTAAAAACAGGTGAAATTTAATTAATGTCTTCAGTTTAGTTAATTTCATTGTGTCACTGCCGGTTTCTTGGTTTTGATAAAGTGTTACACTTATGTAAGGTGTTACCATGGAAGAAGCGGGATGAAATCTACATAGAACCTTTTGATGTTAGTTTTGCAATCTTTATGTATGAGACTAAGTATGTATAAGACTATACATACTTCAAAATAAGTTTTTTAGGGTGTTCTCTAGTTTTCATCTTTATTCAGATTAGACCTGTTTATGTCATATAAATGTAAAAGGTTTATATACTCAAAGAGCATATGAACTTCCTGTTTAAAAAATTCCAAGGCTCCCTGGTATGACACAGAGAGTTTTATTATATAAAGCTGTATTATAATATTTAAAGTTATTATAATAGAGTTCTATAATAATAAACTTTTCCTTTTAATTGCATATGCCTATTCCATAATGCTTTGAAAAAAAAAATCTAATCAATGGCATTAAACACGTCTATTGACAGAAAAGATATTTTTAAACATGAGTGGCAAAAGTTATTTAATGAATCTTCTTCCAATGTGCAGAAATGGTTGACAAATAATGTACCCTCATTTTCCCCATATTTTTCACATTTTTTTCAATTTCACCATATCATACATCACTTTTTCTAATATATGATTTTATCTTTGCTTCTGCTAAATGCCATTTCTCTATTTTTCTCAAATTTAACTCTGTATTTATTTTTTCTTGTATCTTGTGCCTACCTCCCTCCCTCACTACTTTTTCTTGATTTTTTTTTTTTTTTTTTTTTTTTTTTTTTTTTTTTTTAGACAGGGTCTCACTCTGTCACCCAGGCTGAAGTACAGTGGCACAATCACAGCCCCAACTTCCCCAGGCGCAGGTGATTCTTTTGTTTCAGTCTTTCAGGTAGCTGGGACTACAGGCATGCACCACCACTCATGGACAATTTTTTCATGTGTGTATTTTTAGTAGAGACGGGGTTTTTCCGTGTGTCCCAGGCTGGTCTCTAACTCCTGGGCTCACGTGATCTGCCTGCCTGCCTGCCTATCTTGGCCTTCCAAAATACTAGGATTATGGGTGAGAGCCACTGTGCCCAACCTGTTCCTGATTTTTAAATACCTTCTTTTGTTATTTCTTTATTATTATGTAATCTTGTTGACAAAAAAAAAAAAAAAAAAAAAAAAAAAAAAAGCTTTTTCTGATTTTGTCGTCTCCATCCTCAAAAAGCAATTATTGATCTTCTTTATATAAAATACTAGGCAGGGCCCCAAAGGGAAGACAGTGCCCTTTCCTGAAAAGCCAAGGCACAGTGAAGAGATGAGAGGCAGGTACAATGAAACAAATACAAAAGATATGAATAAAAATTCAAATGATGTGAGGCTCCTAATGCTGTGTCACAAGCATGATGACACTTCTCCAGCTCTATTTTCATTTTTATTCCAAATTAATATTATCTTCTTTTGAAGTCCCACCTGCATGATAGCAGACTACAACAAATACCTGACCCTCTGAGCTACTTAAGCTTTATTCCAGCTTGATTATTTCAACAGGGCCTTTTCAACATGCTCAGTCTTTTTTTGGCAGGGAAAAGTTTTTAAATCCCTAAAATACAGGAATTGGAAGTCTTGACTTCACCCTTTATTAAATATGTGACTTTGGCTAACTTAATCTTTGCTAGGCTTCAGTTTCTTCATCTGTAAAATAATAGGAGTAATAACAGAACTGTTCTGAGGATTCTGTGAGACAATTCATGGAAAGCACTTAGTACAATACCAAAAAATTAGCACAGTGTATATTATTTTTTCTTCCTTTTTTAATTATCAAGGTCAGTAACTTTTAGGGAATCAATATATTCATTTTCTGTTGCGAGAACTTTAATCAAGCAATATCCATTTTCCTTGTAAAAATCTGTTTGTTCCAGAGATATTTCCCCCTTTTAAAAAATTATTGTATTTCATACACTTTGAGATATGAATTTAATTCCTATGATCTTTATTTCTGTTTATTCTTGGTGTTAATGTATTCCTGGCTCACCACTGTCCTTGGAAGGCTTTGTGTGTGTGTGTGTGTGTGTGTGTGTGTGTGTGTGTGTGTGTGTGTGTTTCAGAGGATAAGAGATCACACTCTACTCTGAGTAGTTTTACCTTTGATTGTTATATTTTTGTCCATTTCATAGACATTAGTAATTACATATACAGTATTAGAAGCTTTATCTGAAATGTCCTAAGGGTATTAGGGTTGAGAGCTCACATTTTTTTTTAAGATAGCAAGATAAATATTGCTACCCAGTCCTCTAAGATATTCCCAGTCTGACAGGATTAGAAGAGTGGCCACCAGGCAATCTGAAACCCTTCAAGGATATGATGAGAATGAAGAAGTCCAGCCAAACAGGGAAACAGCATGTGCCTCATGAATTTTCCTTTTTGTTAATAATGACTCAAGAAGAAAACAGGTGGTTGTAACTATGCAAACCAAGCACCAAAATTCCAAATACAGAAAATAAACCTCAGAGATTCCTTTAAAGAATCATTTAAAACACAAATAAACTCCTAGGGGGACAGTAACAAAATTGAAATATGTAGAAGAAAGACCAGTGGGGTGTGTAGGGAATTAGAGAATGAGTTGTGAGTGTGGCCCTCAGAATCCTGGGAGCACATAGGCCTCCAGAGATGAAAAGGCCAAAAGAAAGAACTGTCCCTAATTAAAGATCTCTAGAAAAAGAAGTGTCCTTTGAAATTCAGTCCAGAATCCCCCTGATCTTCTGCAAAAGATCCTCCTTAGTGTGTATCTGGATATCTTCCTCGGAAATAACTTGATTGTAAACAGAGGGAAAAGGAAAGTAATGGAGCTTAAGCTTCAGGGTCCCTCATTTGAGCTAGGGTCCCATGAGGGCCTCTATGCTAAATTTTCTATTGTAATTTGGAGTCCTTCTTCTGAGAGAAGGCTCCCAAAATGGCATATGTCTCAGGTCTTACAAAACCTGAATCCATCCCCAGCTGTCAAGTATAAAAAACCCCTTTAAACCGACTAGAGTAAGTCCTCTTTCCTGAGGTCTCTAGCTTTTTCTTTCTACCCTTCTCACTGTCTGCTCCTTTTTCCTGCCCTCTGCCAGTTTTCTCAGCCTACTCGTGACTTCCCGGCCCTACTAAATCTTTAGTGCATGTGGTTCTGGCTGGCAGTGGTGCTAAGTCTGGCTCAGACTCTATGTGAACTTTCAAACCAAACCGCCACAGGCAAGTAACTGCCTCCTATCCTTCTGCCCCAATTCTAAATTCCGTGGAGAGGGACCTGTCTGTCTAGCATGAGTTGGTGGTCACCTGGATCCATTCAGCTGTAGCTGGGCTAACTGGGGAAGGTCCTGTCATGGGCCCATAAAACTGCTTCTTGGAAAGTGAGAGGGGAAATTCTCTAAGGAGGAGTAAGTGAAGAGGCCATAAATGTCTGTCTACTGTATTTAAAAAGGAAGTTGACTAAGTGTTTTCAATCTGCCAAAGATATACTAAGAGCTGAACAGGGAGGGGCACTAGCAAATGACTTGCTTTCTCATTATGATTCACGTAGTGTTCCAAAGCCACTGCTTTCCTGCTGTCCCTTTTTTTAGTATTTTTCAAATCTCTCAGTAAATTGCTTTCAAAAGACTTCTTTTCTAATTAACAGAATATGTCATAAGCTCTTTCTAGTGTTCTATCACCCTTATAATCAAGAGTTTTGTCCAGTAAGTCCATAGCCTAGAGGAAAAAAAATCTAGTCAATGTCTTCCTACTTTATTTTTATTTATTATTGTTATTATTTTAGACAGGGTCTGGCTCTGTTGCCCAGGCTGGAGTTCAGGGGTGCAATATTGGCTCATTGCAGCCTCAACCTCCTGAGCTCAAGCAATCCTCCCACCTCAGCCTCCCTAATAGCTGGGACTACAGGCACTCAGTACCATGCGTGGCTAATTTTTAAATTTTTATAGAGACAAGGTCTCACTATGTTGCCCAGATTCATCTTGAAGTCCTGAACTCAAGAAATCCTTCTGCCTCAGCATCCCAAACTGCAGGGATTATAGGCATGAACCACTGTACTAGGCCACCAATGTCTTTTAAATATCTAAAAATATAATGTTTCTTTGTTTTTATCTTTGCACTGTTATTCATAGGAACATAGCTAAAAAAGAGAAATTGTATTATTTTCCAGATAAAATAGGCTAAAAATCAGAAGCAGCTTATGGCAGACTAAATGATTCAGTTGCTACTATGTGTATAAACATACCCTTTACAGTGTAGTGAATGCATGTCTCAGCAACAGGTGTGCCTTAAATGTGTTAGTTGGGAACATAGGAAAAGTATGGTCCCAGACTTCTAGGAAAAAGCAGCCTTTTCCTGCCCATACTGAAGAGCCACTTAGAGACTAGAGTCTTTCCAGACCCTTACATGTTAATCCTTCTGAGCAAGTTACCAGATAGCTGAACACAAACTGGGTCAAGCAAGTCTGTTTCTCAGAAGGCAAGATGTGCCATCCTAGCACCATAAATCTTACTCACTTAAAAAATACGTTTTTCTTTGATCCAGTTGTCTTTTCTCAATAACGCATTCCTAAAATTTATGTTTTCAGATGCCTGTTTTTGCATATTACACGTAATGTAATTTGCAAAATATTTCTTGCCATTACACATAGGGCATTTTATTGGAAAGACTCTAAAGGGCTTAGGGAAAGGAAAATTTCCCTACGCTGCAAAGAAAATCAGCTAACCAATCATTCTGAACTATAATAAAAACTAGTTTTTAAAAATAGCTCATGATAGGTAAGAGGGAGTAGGTAGACCGAAGCAAGACTGGTCAGTTTCTACCTGGGCAATGAAGTAGACATTAGTTTCCTCCAGATATAGGTAACAGATTTTTTTTTAGAAAGTTTTAAAAAAGATGTGTAAGGGTATTTTATTTATCAGGAAAAAAAATGTATTTTAAACTGCTTTGAATGTAAACAAAAAATTACAGCTGAAAATATCAATTATTTATGTTACACAAATAATTGTAAGTCTTGTGTACTGGAAGTAAACAATAGAAGTATGAACTTTATTTTGGCCACCCCTTTCCCCTACCAGAAAAACAATGGCTCCATGGCAGAGGCAGCTTGTGTCTCAGTCCATATCCATCCCCTTCTTACTGGCATTGCAAAGGGATTGCAGCCTCCCCACTGCAAGTAGCTCAGTGAACAAATATTGAAACTGTCTGTACGCTGCTGCCCAGGTTATAAATGCTTTTATCTTGACGTATCATTCTTTTACATGCTCTACTTTTCTTTATGCTTTTTATTCCTATGCCCTTTCCCTTGTACTCTACACCTACCTGAAATGCAGCATACATGCTGGCCATGCCTATATCCCATGAATGCTGCCTCCAAAGCTGCCTGGCTCTCTATCCCTCCACTTTTCTTTTTATTCCCATTAAAGTAATAATGGGCCATTAGTACCACTCAAGACACAAAGCCAAGGAGTTTACAAATAATACATTGCTAAATACTTTCCTAGCAGCCTTCCTAACTTAATGCCAATTCTAAAATGGCAAACTCTTTGCCCAGAAGCAATGTTTGTTCACTGAGAAAATCTGGGTCAGTACATGGCCTTAGTTAAGCGACTTGTTTTTTCTTTATCTTGTTTCTGCCCCGCCCCACCCCCATCACCGTGGAAATATTAAAATGTTAGCATAGCAGTAGCCAAAGCTTGAGTGAATTTGATTTTATGAAGCCATGCAGAATTATTTGGAGATATTAGTTTCCCTCAATAATAACATCACCACATAATTTAATTTCATGCACGTACACACACAGGGTCCTAAAAGTCTTAGCGCAATTTTAGGCTTAACTAATTTAGAAATATAAGTCCTATAAACTTGTGAGGGGAAAAAAAAACCATAATATGAATGTTTAATTAGTTAGACTTCTTTCTCAATGATTTACTTTTGTGAATTTTGAATAGTATTTTAGTTTGGATTGTTTCAAGTATTTGCTACTTTCAGTTGGAAAAGCTGAAATGTATTTCAAGGACATGGAAAAATTAGCATCCTAAGAATTGCACAGCTTTTCACATCTGAGTCAATATCGGAACATTGCTGTAAATATAGTTCATGTCTTTCATCCGGTAAACACTTGTTGAGAACCTTCTACCTTGAGGGCCTACATTACATCGGTTACATTTCTTCATTTAATCCTTAATGCATCTTTGGAGTTAGATATCATAATCCTCACTTGGAAGATGAGGAACTGGAAGTCTAAAGGAGTGAAGTGACTTTGCCATGATACTTAGAAATCATATGTGGAAATCTGGACCTGAATCCAGAATCCTCCAGGTCTGCATCTCGGGTTCTTTCCACACACTTGCAGTGTTGCTCTCCTTGTTGGTGTTCTGCATTTAGACTCTATCACATTCAAATGTGGATGTGTCTAAAAGTTGTCATGAAAATGTGTATTGAAAGACAGTCTAGACCAGAATCTAGAAAATTCATAAGCTGAGTACCTCATAGATATAATCTCCTTCATCCAGGATAATTAAAGGAACTAAGCAGAATTAGTAGATTCACTACAGAATATTAAACCTATCTCAGGTCATATAACGGTCCTGTCCGCAGTCTTCTCTCTGTAAGATTCAGTGCATTATCTCTTTGACAGGCTAATCCCTAAGTTGAGTTCTTTTGATCATAAGAGATCCTGAACAGGATGTTTTGTCATCCAGAAACCAACACCACTGAGACGCCAGCTGGAGGCATGTCATGAAAACTTGGCCCTAATTCCAAAGCCAAAAGTGTGTTGAAATTAAGGCATATCATTTACTCAGTTCCTGACTGCATACTTTACAACTGACAACTGGAGATTACTAATCGTGTCTTCTACTTGTGTGTACCCCTCATCCAGGAGGATTCCAAGTCATTGTATCAGTATGTAGGAGTCATTTAACTCTCTGATTGCAGAGTGCTTTTAAGTCCTCAGAATCTTTATTGTGGAGCAGTGCTTTTCTGCAAAGAAGGGTTCTCAATTAAAGATCTCAACCTTTCAGTCACTTCCTGTGTCAACTTGCCTATTAGACAGACAAGCATTTATTGAACATATACTATATCCTGAGAGCTTAACATTATACAATCTCAATCCCACAGTACTTTCAAAATAGCTATTATTAAATCCATTTTATAAACAGGAATACTAAGACTCAAGTAAAATAGATAACTTGCCCATATGTCACACAGTATACAATAACAGAGGCAGAACAGAAATCATGTTTGTCTGATTCTGGAGCCTTCATGTTTACAACTTTATTATGCCCCCCCGGAATTTCCCCATTATACTTATTCTAGTTCCCTCCACCCTCTTTATTTCAGCCACTGCCCCCTCAACCCCCATTTTTTTTAGAATGGTCTCACTCTGGTTGCTCAGACTGAAGTACAGTGGCGTGATCTCGGCCCATTGCAGCCTCAACCTCTTGGGCTCAGGTCCTCTGACCTCAGCCTCCTGAGTAGCTGGGACTATAGGTGCACGCCACAATGGCTGGCTAGTTTTTTGTATTTTTAGTAGAGATGGGTTTCACCATGCTGCCCAGGCTGGTCTTGAGCTCCTGGACTAAAGCAATCCACTTGCCTCAGCCTCCCAAAATGCTGTGATTACAGGCATGAGCCACTGCATTTGGCCCAGCCATCTTCCTCCTTATCCTCTTTTATAAGGAACTTAGTCTTATCCAAACAAGCTAAAAGATATGATACAGTTAGTTTTATGTTAACAGTTAGACATGTAGGTCTTTCTCCAAACCACACTTTAATCAAACGCTTCAGTTCATTTCAGTCACTGCCATACTGCCCCATCAACAGTCAGTTAATTTAGAAACGTGAAAACAGTTTCAGAATTTAGACTGTGACCTAATCTAATCATACTGCCTAAGGACCTTGAACTTCATAACCTCTATCATCAACATTCTCAACACCATTAAAGATGTAATTAGAATATCCTTCCTTAATTTGGAAATTACATAAACCTCTTAATTTTAACCACCTCCCCCTTATCTGCATGAGCTCAAATTATTTGCTGGCAAAACATATTTAATTTTCTTTGTCAAGCCCTTATGAATCTAATTGATTAAGCTTGGACACTGCCACAACTGATACAGGCATAGATTGCATATTTGGGAGGCTTGCCTATTACTTTAATAGTTGAATGATAAATATATGTGTATACATAGAATTGAAGGAAGGTAGTTTGAAATTATGTATGGTAATCAGCATTTGCTCTCTGGAAGGAAATAAGTTACTAAATTGTAATCTAACTAAATATATCACATAAAATTGGCTTAGCTTTTGCTTTTTCAGAGTTTCTCACAGTTTGCCTTATACTCCTTTTTAAAAAAGTAATCTTAAGAAAATACGTTGGTTTTGTTTCATTTGAGAATTATTTAAGTTAGAATACTTGATACTTGAAGCTCAGAGTCTCTCATGCCAGCCTGTTACAACTTTCTTTTGTCTTAAGGTGCTTTAAAACAAACACAGAGTATTGTAAATCAAGAGGAATTGTAAATCCATATTGGTGAAACCAACTTGAATTAGTGCAGTGTTTGTTTCGGGCATACTTGAAGAAAAATACAGATAAATGGAAGCATATTCCAAACAGAGCCAACAAGAAGGTGAAGGGATTTTTAAAACTTCACAAGGAGGAATAGTTGAAAGATCTCAAGATGTTTAACCCAAAGAAAAGACATTGTAGAGGTAATAAAGTAGTTGTTACCAATTAATTGGAGATTCTGGCAGAGTATGGTGGCTTATGCCTGAGATCCCAATCCTTTAGGAGGCTGAGGTGGGAGGATCACTTGAGGCCAGGAGTTCAAGACCAGCCTGGGCAACATAGCAAAACCCCTTATCTCAAAAATAAACAAATAAATAAAAATAACCAAGTGCAGTGGAACATACATGTGGTCCTAGGTACTCGGAAGGTTGAGGCAGGAGTATTGTTTAAGCCCCAACATACAAGACTTCAGTGAGCTATGATCAGCCACCAACACACCAGGCTGGGCAAGAGTGGGACCCTTTCTCTAAAAATTATATTGGTAATAATTGGAGATTCTTGGGTGGAAAAGCAATTTCGACCTGTTATTTGACATTCCAAGGAGCAGAACCAGGACCAATCCATCAGCCACACAGAGTTACACGGACTGCATGTAACTTCCTGGGAGTCCTGCACAAGGACTTCCAGCCAAGTAGGTAAATGTGGGCTGAAATTTTGCCAGGTTTCTATGGCCAAGCGCTGTGGCCTGGATTAGGCTGTGGTATGTAGAGGCTTTTTTAAAAAATTGGTCTGTCTAAAAGGGATGCCTTTTTGTAATGTGCACAAAAGCACAGTCTGTGTTATGTAGACTCTGATTTCATGTTCATGGAATAAAAACATTTCTATTAGTCATTTCTTTTCATGAGATACAATCAGCTTCCTCAAAAACTAGTGGCCTTGTGGATCTCTAAGGCCCAAGAAATTGGATGACCACTTAATAGAAATTTCATACTAATCATGATACATGGAGACCTATTAGCCAGAAGTCTGGGAGTGGCCCAGACCTGAGCCTCGATTCTGACACTGGCATTGGTTATTGAAAGAGTGGACCTAGCTGCAATGGAAGGAAATGGATTCAGATGGCTGCCATATTGTATTCAGCAAGTGTAATGATTGCCAACAGGTGATTCTGTGGTTACAGCTGGCATCAAGAACCAGGCAAAGGTAACAGACAGGTGGAGCACAATCATGGGAAAGACAGGAACCAATAAGCTCTATGGACAGAACCAAATGGATGGCAGTCTACACCAGAAAGATAGTGTCTGGAGGTAGCCCAGCTTCCATCACAAGGGAGTATTCTGAGATCTGTGGAGAGTGAGGCAGCCCCCACTTCCTAAGGAAGGTGATGAAAATAGAGATTCAAGTACAAGAAACAAGGTTGAGGGACTGGGGATAAAATGGGGATGGTTAATGGGTAGAAAAATATAGAGCTAGAGTGAATAAGGTCTAGTATTTCACAGCACAACAGAACAATAATTGACTGTAAATTTAAAAATAACTATTATAAAAGAGTGGGATTGTAATGTTCCTAACACAAAGAATGATAAATGCTTGAGATAATGGATACTCCAATTACCTGATTTGATTATTATACATTGTATGCCTGTGTCAAAATATCACATGTACCCCACAAATATATACACCTATTATATGTACCTATAATAATTTTTAAAAAGAAAGAAACAGTGTCAAGAGCCACTTTCTGGTCAAGACTTAGTCTCTGATAAGAGAAAACCACCCAATAAGAATCAGTGGTTACCTATAGCGCAGGATTTGTGATGAGGCTGTCTCCCCAAGTGTCAAACCAGAATTCCTTCTGTCCTTGACATGTGGCAATCTGAGCTTGGGGCAGACTGACACTGCAGGTGAGGGTCAAGTGACTTACTGAGAGCAGAGAACCAGGCAATGTAGAAAATGGAAACATTAGGTTACATTTAGACAAAATGATCTTTTAGCTATGTTCTAACTCACACATACTCTGATTCTGTAGTGATAGATGGATTTTTCTGCACTTAACGTTTTTCCATTTTCCCATTTACTTTGAGTAAATACGTGAGTGTCTTTTCCTCTGTAGGCTTCCTTACTCATCTTTGACAAGCATTGTCTTTGTAAAGGCAGAACGTTTTGACACAGTCTTTCTGATATTCAGTCACGTCAAGATGTAAAAATATTTTTAAATTGAAAAGGATGAAACTTTTGCTTTGTTAAAGAAGTACCTTTTAATGACACAAAAAAAAAAAAAAAATGGGGGTGGTGTTTCCAAGCAGTGTTCCTAAGGGATGTTTTTCACTCCTGTACCTTCCTTCAAGATATTCCCCCACAAGGGGCATGAGGCCCAGTGTTGGATCGAGGTTGGACATGCGGTGCAGCACTGCAGGGAAGCCCACAGAGCCAGGGCGCAATGAGGGTCAGAGAGAATTCAGATAATTTTTGTGCAAAGAACTGGTATTTTAAGAAGTTAAAAATACAATGGTTTGCTCTTTAAGGCATATCAAAATATTCCCCTGCCAAAATTGCTGCATTGAAAAGTCCACACCATTAAAATGGCCCTGTCAAAATTTTACCTGCACATGCCCATACTGTAAACTACAGCTATTTCTGAAGTGCTGGTGTTTTGATTTTCATTCTGTTTGACTACTTTTTTAAAATGTTAATATGATTACATCTTATAATCAGATACCTGGATTTTTGTCATGACTGCAATGACATCAGGATAATTAACCCTGCTCCTTGGGTGATATATTTGTTTTGTTTTGTTTTTGTTTGTTTGTTTTCAGATAAGCTCTCTCTCTGTCACCTAGGCTGGAGTGCAGTGGCATGATCTGTAGCTCAACTGCAGCCTCAATCTGTCAGGCTCAGATGATGCTCCCACCTCAGCCTCCTAAGTAGCTGAGGCTAATTTATGTATTTTTTATAGACATAAGGTTTTGCCATGTTGTCCAGGCTGGTCTTGAACTCCTGGGCTCAAGTGATCAGCCTGCCTCAGCCTTCAAAAGTGCTGGAATTGTAGATGTGAGCCACTGCGTCCAGACCGGTGACATAGTTTATGTCTCTTAATATTTCCATACTGCTGTGCCCTATAAGCTTGGCTAAAAAAAATACAATAAATTCTTCATCTTTATTAAATAGCATCCAAATACTTAAAACCACTGATTTTTTAAACTGATTTGTCATAATTCTTTAGTCCTGAAAAGTTACTTATTTGAATGCCCCTTTACCTAACATGTAACCAGAGAGAAATTTTAATCATACAGTATAGTAATAATCCAGTAATGCAGATTTCTTGTGTGTATCATCATAATAACTGTAATTATATGTGGTTATAATATACTACAGTATATGTGGTACATAGGCTTTTAAAAGTCAAATATTAACCAGAAGAGGATGACGATTATTTCTCTGTTGCTTCAGTTTTCTTGTGCTAATTTTTTCCTTTTATGTTTTAATCATTTGGGAGTAAAATCTTGAAAACAATAGGCTTTTTAGCTTTCAGGTAGACACCCTGAGAATCCACACACATAGGGCCAGAATTGGAGTGACTGGTGCTTTACATACAGTAGTAGTCACTGTTGAGCATCCTGTATGACCCAGTCCTATGTACTCTGCCCACTGCATCGCTATTATAAAATTTCTATCTGGTAACACAAGCTTTTGATAAAAGAATGAGCATCCTCATTTTATAGAAGACTGAAGCAAAAGAGGTCTTGTTCATTAAATTATTTTTTTAATTTGGAAGAAGAGATCATGTAAATATATATCACTGTTATAGTTTGACTTCTCATTTTTTAGTTGACCATGTAACATATTCTGATTTTCATTCTGCAAAACCTAGTAAGAAATTCTGGGAAACAAATGAAGTAGATTGCTAGCTTTTCCCTTCTCCTGTTATTTTCCACTCTTTGTAATCATTTACGTATTCATGTAGTAAATGCCGTGATGATATGGCTGCCAACTCCTTCATCATTTAATCTGTTAAATAAACAAATGTGTGTTGGAATCGATCATTAAAGAAATAGCTACTCACTAAAGTTAAAGATTTATTTTACTTTGAGTGTAATAACTCCCTTGTAGTTGTAACAAGCAAACTTAAACAAAAATATTCTAAATCATACTTGCCATATAATCCAAAAGAACAATATTTAACCTAAATGTAAACTAAAAGCCATCATGCTGATCCACTAAATACAGAATAATAAAAGCCAGACTAAAATCAAAGAAACTGCCCCATGTTCCTTCGAATGTACTCTGACTCTGTACATAAAGTTACCTCTCCCACTTTCTCCCACCCCTCTGAGTATTAGTCCAAGGATACATCTCTCCATCTAGAAAAATCTGGGATTGAGCAGGCATTCATCTGTAACCTCATATTTTTTCTTCAAACAGATCATTAAAAAGATAAATATTCTAACTGGGAGAGCTGGAGAAAATTTTACTCTTTCCGCCCTCTTTCAGGATAGTAGGCTTCCCTAAAGAACAAGAAACAAAAACAAAGAAACAACAGCAAAACAAACAAACCTGGGTCTCCAGGAAATTATGCATGCTTCTTGAGAGAGTTTCTTCAGTCTTTGAAATGGACAGATGGATGAATAGATAGAAGAAGAAATTATTTTATTGAGCAGGTTTATCTAAACATGTTCACATGTGCCTCTCTACCTTCCCTTTACTTCCTAAAAGAAATATGTTCAGCATGTGTCTGAGTCATGATCTAATGTAATACATGTTTTTATTAACCTGCTATTAAAATTAAGGGCTGAAATTTTTAAATTGTGATTTTAAGTTAAAACAGTAAGAGTGATCTCTGTTATAATGTCACTTTTGCTAATTTGCATTCCAGTATATTTGTTATGAGAGAATAAGGAGGTCTACTCTGTAGAAAATGGACGAAAAAGCATGTATTGCACATGTGGGCATGGTTCGTCTTGTGAGTCTCAGCAAAAAACAAAATGTTAGGAACTACTGCTCTGAAATAGCAATCATAACTGGTACTTGCTATGTAATTTCTATATGCCAGACGTTGTTTCAATATCTTTACATGGATTATTTCATTTAAACTTCTCAGAAGCTGTGTTAGGCAGGTATCATTATTCCTATTTTATAGCCTAGTGTGCTTAAGTAACTCAGCCAAGGTCACACAACTAGTAATTCATAGGGCCACGATTTGAACCCGGGCCATCTAACACAGGCCTACACTTTGCTAATTTACAATAAGGAAAAAATTTTCAGTTTCCAATTTGTACAAAAACTGGGGATCTACATTCAGAGCACCTTCATTATTCAATGAAGAGTATTATTCAGTAATCTCCCATCTCTGGAGAATATTCAAATTATGAACACTCTCAACCAAAAAAACCTTGAAATTGATGTCCATATTTTATATTATATTGTTTTTATAGAAAATTCATTCATACAGGTATTGGAGAACCTAAATATAACCCGTGTGAGCTTTCCAGATAGCTCTTCTACTAAAAATCAGAAAGATATGCATGACTTTTCTTCTCTAAAAGTGTCCAGAAATGAGAGTGCTCACATTTTTGTAGTGGCCCACTCAAGTGTTTTATACACTTAGAGATACTTTGTTTTAAATCTAAGCCTTTCTAGAATTAATATATCTTTCACTTTCTTTAAAATCAGTGAGATTTTGTTTTCATTCCCTATAGTTTATATTCAAATAATTCTTCTAATCACCTTTTCCCTCTGTTATTAATATTGCTGAAGCTAAAATAAAATGTACCAATTAACAGTGATATTTAAGTTTAATGTTTTTATTTGTATTTACTTATTGGAGTGAGACACGCTTTTTACCTTGGGTAATTTAAAAACAATTGTTATAGTTTATCGTTCTACATCATGTCTGTAGCAAACATGGTGTGCCCTTCCTGAAGTATACCATCAGTTTTGCAAAACAACCTCAAATCCCAGTAAGTAAAGTAGTTATGCAGGTACTTGTACGATCTGGGTGAGATTGTATTTGATCCCATCAAAAATCTTACTCTAATACAATCCTCCAACCTTTTATGGCCAGGAAAAGAACAGAAATGCTTACATGGTATTTCTGCTTCCAGATATCAGATGTGATTTATTACTGAGTAAGGCAACTGGCACAGTGGTTTCAACTGGCTTAGAAGAGCCTCACTGTACTTTCTCCTTAATCATGTTAGTAGCAATCTTAGTATTTAATTACATTTCCAGAGCATCTCAATAGGAATAGCATTTTTCATACATTAAAAATAATCTAGAAAAAACTGGGGGGTTTTTTTGTTTGTTTGTTTGTTTCCTAGACAATGAGATGAGCTAGTCTCTCAGACCGGAAACATTCTAAGATAATAATTTATATTATATTTTAAAATTCTTCTCTTATGTGCATATATACATATATCTTTTACAAAACCTTAATGACAGCAAGTATGTTGATATTATGAGTTGAGAAAAGACTATATAAACCATTACACTTAGTAATATATAGACACTAGAATGTATTTTTGGATTAAAGCTCCTCACTATATATAAGTAAATCGAAATCCAGCTGATACTATATTTAAGGTTTTAATTATGATATGCTTTAAGCATTAAAAATCATAGTTTTTAAGCTAAATGAGAATGCCTCTCTCAGACCTGAAAGGACAAATATTTTAATACTGTCAAATATAATTCATCTTTACTATATTCGGAGTAGGAAAATAAAGGAATATCATGGTTTCAGTCTTCTAGAAAACACATTATGAATCATTTTACCTAATTAGATAAGCTAAACATGGCTATGTGTAATTTTTTCAAAAAATTTTACAAAGTGAATTCATTCATCTACCTAGAAGCAATAATGCACTAAATTTCTTGGGTCAGATAAGGTAATGGAGTTGTAGAAATGGGGGCAAATAGAGTTTGGGACCTGGCTGGTCCGTCTACATACATATTTATTGCAAATGATTTAACAATCATCATACATGAGATTTTGCAGGAACATTTATTTTCACTTTAATCACTGAAATAACTAAAACCAAAACAGAAAAACCTATTCTTCTTCAAATCCAATGGGAAGAATTAATGAGAAGAAAAAGAGCTAAGAGGTCTTTTGTCAAATAAATACCTGGTATCAATAAACAAATATTAACTTTTTGTTATTATTATTTTAGATTTTTGAAAAATATTTCAGATAAAATTTGATGGGCTATCTTCCCTTCCTCAGTTTAAATTTCTATATTTTTATTACTATTTACATGGTAACCCATATATATAATGTATATAGTTGTTTGTGTTACTTTTCTTTTTTATACAAATTATATCACATGATGTAATATTTTCTGTAATTGCTTTTTCACTTAACCTAATCAATTTGCTTTTTGATATCTTAAGGGAGATGTCTTTTTTATACAGAAAACAACATTTATAGTTAGTTGTCTCTAAATTATTATTCTGTTTAAAAGAGTTTTAATTACGGAGCCTAGTTTTTCATAAGATTTTAGAGTAAACTTACAAATTTAAAACTAGTAATTAAGTGAATAAATTAATATATCAGTTTTAATTGTTCTTTATTTAATATTCCATTGGTTTATGTATTTAATAGGTTAAAATTCCCTGTATATTTGAAAATATTTAAAGAAAAATTAAGCAAACTCTCTTAAACATTTTTAATTAACATCACAAATTGGATATATCTGTTTCTAGCACTTCAAACACCCAGGAAGCAAACTTTCAAATACTCATAAAAACAATAAAATCTTCCTAAGCACTCAAACACTGCTTGTAAACAATAAACCTAAGTGGATAGTTCTAATAAATCAGATTGCCTTGAGCATCTAAATATTGATTAAAAGCTAAGGTAAATCTTTTTAAATATTTCGATTAAAATCTGAAGTCTTTTATGTCAGATTTATTTAAATGCCTGTCTTTAAAAAGCAGATAGCACAAGTTGAAATTAATAAAAACGATATAAATCATTACTAGACTTGGATTTAATACAAAAATATTGTATTAAGCATTTGTTTGATGTCTTTTTCCTTCTCCATCATGTGTCATACCATCAAGAGTTAAAATTGTTTATCATAGAAGCAAAATAACCATCTCAAACGGCTGTTTGGTTAGAGATTAAATTTACAGAGTACAGAATTAGGACCTTGGTATGTTTGTAGATTTGACTATTAGTGAGAGATTTCAGACAAAAATTTGGAAACCCGAGTGTACTGTCTTACATGACAGAGCCAGGGATTATCAGGATCACAGTACCGTCTGCTGTGGTGTCAAGTAGTCTTTGCAGAGAAATGGTTTCTCATGGTCTGTCCCATATGCATCCCTTAATTGTCACTCTCATCCATTTTTTTTAAATTTTGTTTTACTTTAAGTTTCAGGTTACATGTACAGAACGTGCAGGTTTGTTACAAAGGTATACATGTGCCATGGTGGTTGGCTGCACCTATCAACTCATCATCTAGGTTTTAAGCCCTGCATGCATTAGGCATTTGTCCTAATGCTCTGCCTCCCCTTGCCCCCGCGACCCCCCGACAGACCCTGCTATGTCTTGTTTCCCTCCCTGTGTCCATGTGTTCTCATTGTTCAACTCCCACTTATGAGTGAGAACATGCAGTGTTTGGTTTTCTGTTCCTGTGTTAGTTTGCTGAGGATAATGGCTTCCAGCTTCATCCAGGTCCCTGCAAAGGACATGATCTCATTCCTTTTTATGGCTTCAGAGTATCTCATGGTGTATATGTACTACAGTATCTTTATCCGATCTATTGTTGATGGGCATTTGGGTTGGTTCCGTGTCTTTGCTGTTGTAAAAAGTGCTGCAATAAACATACATACGCATGTGTTTTTATAGTGGAATGATTCATAATCCTTGGGTATATACCCAGTAATGTGATTGCTGGGTCAAATGGTATTTCTGGTTCTAGATCCTTGAGGAATTGCCACACCGTCTTCCACAATTGTGGAACTAATTTCACTCCCACCAACAGTGTAAAAACGTTCCTATTTCTCCACATCCTCTCCAGCATCTGTTGTCTCCTGACTTTTTGATGATCACCATTCTAACTGGCATAAGATGGTATCTCATTGTGATTTTGATTTGCATTTCTCTAATGACCAGTGATGAGCTTTTTTTCATATGTTCGTTAGCCACATGTCTCATACAGAACTTCTTACCACAAACTCCTTAAATTTTTACCCTCTGACTTTTTCTAATGGAACTGAGGCAAATAAAATACAATATACTTAAGTTTCAGCTAAGTATCTTCTATAGATGTTATTGAAAATCCATAGGTCAGGCACAGTGGCTCATGCCTGTGATTCCAGCACTTTGGGAGGCCGAGGCAGGTACATTACCTGGGGTCAGGAGTTCGAGACCAGCCTGACCAACATGGTGAAACCCCATCTCTACTGAATACAAAAAATTAGCTGGGTGTGGTGGCACATTCCCATAATCCCAGCTACTTGGGAGGCTGAGGCAGGAGAATCACTTGAACCTGGAGGCAGAGGTTTTGGTGAGCTGAGATTGCACCATAGCACTCCAGCCTGGGCAACAATAGTGAAACTCCATCTCAAAAAAAAAAGAAAATAGAAAAGAAAATTCATAGATGCGTTTGCTTCCATATAGCTTCTATCATTTCTATCATTGTCCTAGCTTATGTAACATTATGAACTCATGCCCTTTGACAGGATTATTATTTTCTTTTTTGGTACTCTGGTTGTCACAACTGCAGGAGGCTTTTCCCCCCCTTACAGAACCATTCCCAGACATCTTTGAAGGTGTCCTTGCTTTCCGGTAACAATTACATAGTTCCAATACAACTTTATTTTTTCTACCCCATGAAAGGGAATTATACTCTTCAAGGAGTCCTGGCTGGCTACTTTTATAGAATATGGAGACCGAAATCTTAGCATTAGGAGTACAGGTCAAATTGTTACTCATGAGATAGAAATGGTAACATTTTCTTAGCCTATTCAATGACTGAGCTAGGAGAGATATTTTTTGAAGTTCATGTGAACTTCATAAAGTTCATTTTACCTTTAAATTAAATTTTATTAAGGCTTGTTAAAAACTTTTTCATCCTAATATAAAATATCTTATCTCATTTATTTCCCTTTCAGACTATCATTCTTTCACCATTTCATTAGTCATGAATATGCAATTTTATTAGTTGCCATATTAAATTATATGATTGAATTATGAGAATGTCTAACATTTGTATAATTAGATGTGATTTGCTAAAATCATGTATCCCTCTCAGCTGCTGCTGAGTCTTTTTCTTTATATAAATCATAATGTTATAGTCATATTTTAGATAAGCATTATGTTTTCGAGCAACATTATGTTTCTTTTTATGTTATATATGATTTTTGACTATAAGAGACAATGCTGTAAACAAATATCCTTATGTGTGTCTCTGTCACTATGTGCCAGAGTTTCTCTGGGGTCTAAATCTAGAAGTGAAATTTTTAGATGATAGGTTCTGCTTACTTTTAATTTTAGTAGATATTGACAAATCACTTTTTAAACTGGGCTGACAATTTACACTCCCTCCAAGAGTGGTGGGAGATATGAGATTTCCACTTTCTCCTTATTCTTACCAATACTTGATACTGTTTTAATTTTTTGCCACTTCTGATAAGAAATTATTCCTCTTCATTGTTTTACTTTTCATTCCCTTCATTATAAATGGGATTGAGCATCTTTTTATATTTTTGTTTGCTGTGTAAGATTTCTGTTTAATGAATTTCTTGTCCATACCCTTGCCCATTTCTGTTTTTGTATCTTTTTCTTTTCCTAAATGTGTTTCATATTCTAAATATTTACCATATATGTTAATATACATCTTCTCAGGTACTTTACTTCTAACATTGTGGTACCTTTTACTATGGAAATGTATGCGTATACATTGACAATTTAACAATTTGTTTAATCATCCTGTGTTTTGTGTCTTGTGATATAAAAAATACTTTCTTGCCCTGATGTAATGACGATATTCTCTTAAATTTTCAAGATGTCTCAAGTTCTTTTTTTCATATTCAGGTCTTTAAATCATTTGGAGGTTTTTGATTTTTTTGGGGGGTATGATATTTTTTAAAGTCTAATTTATATTGTATTCCTTTCCAGTAGCAATTGTTCTAATATCATTTTTAGTTCGTTTTCCTATTTTCTTTGCTGGTTTTTAATACCAAGATCAATATATGCTCCAATAGGCTCCTGGGCTGCATATTCTTCTCAGATATGCTTTTCATCTATGCCTGCAGTCACCAATATTCTTGGTTACTACCTATTTATAACATCTGGCAGAGCAACTCTCTGCTTCCTGATTTCTTTTTCTTAATTATTATGTCTAATCTTGGACCTTTACTCTTCCATATAATAATCGAATCACTTTTTCAGTCTGCCATTTCCCCCAAGGAAAACTGTTTATGGTTTGTTTGGAAATTGACAGAATTTATAGAAAAATTCGAAGGAACTTATATCCAAAAAAAAAAAAAAAAAAAACCCAGTGTCTTCTTTATCTTTTCAATCTTCTAGAACAAAATAATACAACTGGGTAGCTTATAAACAATAGAAATATATTTCTTACAGTTTTAAACTCTGGGAAGTCCAAGATCAAGGTGCCAGCAGATTCAGTGTCTGGCGAATGCCTGCTTTCTGGTTGATAGATGATACCTTCTAGCTGTGTCCTCACAGGGTGGAAGGGGTGAGGGGTCTCTTTTGTGCCTCTTTTATACAGTCACTAGTCCCATTCAAGAGGCTTCACCTCTATGACCTAATCACCTCCTAAAGGCCCCACCTCCTAATATCATTACCTTGGGGCTTAGGATTTCAACATACAAATTTGAGGGGGACACAATTATTCAGATCATAGCACTTGCTATCCATGCATTTGTGTGGCCAAATTCTGATCTTCTGTGAGTAACAGTGAAGGTTACAGACATGCGTGTATTTGTTATATTTATGCCTGAGAACCTTAAAGCTTTTGTTGACCCTGTGAATAGTGTCTTTTTATTCTATTTTATTTTCTATTTTGCTATTGTGGCCGCAGAGAAGCACTACTGATTTTTATGTTTGGTGTTACATCCCGGCAACCTTGCTGAATTACCTAATTAGCTTTACTAGATTTTATATCATCTTGGATATTATATTTAAATTATGTCAACTATTTTTCCTATCCTGCTAAAACTTGGTTTCTTGTCTTATCACTTTTACTAGAATGTCCAGTACATTGTTAAATGGTAGAATTAATAGCTCTTAAAGCCCAAATAACAAGAGCAAAACCAAGAACAGTTGGATTGATCTGAGATTGATGGAGCGGAGACGATTGAAGATGTTGATAAAATTCTATATACAACTGGACAGTGGTGATATGATGATGGTAATGACGCTGATAGCCAACTTTTAATGAGTGATTGTCACTACCTTTCAGAACAGGGCTAAATATTTTATATATGTATTACACTTAAACCTTAGGAAAATCATAAGAGGAAGGTAACTATTATTATCACCATCTTAGGGATGAGAAAATGAGTTCTGGAGGATGTAGTGACTTGTTCATGACCACACAGCTATCAGTTGACAGGCAGAGGACACTAATCCAGGCTGCAGGTTCAATCCCTTAGAATCCTTGACAGTAGACCATCAACTAGTTCTTTAGCTCGATGAAGAACAGAATTAGAGGTAATGGATTTCAATTTGGGCATAAATGGTGTTAAGCCCATTTTCACTTCTTCAAGTATGTCTCTGATTATTTTCTCTGTAGTTTTTAAAAAACAGGTAGAAACCCATGTTTCTTAGATTTCACTTACTAAATAATTATTGCATACCAATTATGTGACAAGCATGATGAGATATTCAAAGATAATAGCTATCAACATTTCTTCAAACAGATTTCAGTGTACTAAAGCAGACGAATGAGGATGTGACCAACTATAATTTCAAGCAGAATCTTAAAAGTGTGATAAGTAAAAGTACAAGCAAAATGCTACCTTGGATAAAAACCAGGTAATAGATTAAATTGACTTTTTTTTTTTTTTTTTTTTTTTGAGACAGTCTTACTCTGTTGCCCAGGCTGGAGTGCAGTGGTGCAATCTTGGTTCACTGCAGTCTCCACCTCCTGGGTTCAAGTGATTCTCCTATCTCAGTGTCCCAAGTAGCTGGGAATACAAGTGCATACCACCACACTCAGCTCATTTTTGTATTTTTAGTAGAGACAGGGTTTTCCTTATGTTGGCAACTTGGTCTCGAACTCCTGACGTCAGGTGATCTGCCCACCTCAGCTTCCTAAAGTGCTGGGATTACCGGTGTGAGCCACTGCGCCTGGCTGTAGATTACCTTTTGAGACCCTTTCCAGTGGTGATTCTGCAACTCAGTCATTATTTTCAGGATTTTTGATTGTCTGTTTACTCATTAAAAAAAAAAATAAAAGAATGAAAATGAGTGAGTTTCCCTGGGCACTTGCCCATACACTTGATTTTTTAAATGAACAGAATGAGGAAAAAAAAGACAGTATACTTTCCCATTAAGTAATGATTTTATAAAATATATGATGCCACTTCAAAGGCCAAAATACTCCAATTTAAATTTTAAAAGACCTGTGTTATCACAAATATATTTAATCCCTGAATTTTAGTCTTTCTGTACAAAAAGAGCATCATGTTAAAAGTGGATGTGGGTGGTTCTAAGATTCATTTGCATAACTGTTAGTAATGTGGAGCCAGAGTACAGGCATCAACTAGGAAATACTCTTTATAAAAGGCCTGAATTTGCACAAGCAAATCTTGAGGGAACTTCCTCTAAGTACATAAGATAGTACAAAAATAAAAATAAAAATGACCCTACTTGCAGTGGAATGAGTGAGAGAATCCATTAGCAAGTGATGTGTTCAAGGAAAGTCCAAGACATGATATTGTATAAAGTTAAGAGAATCCGATTTAAATGCTCAAAATTTTGGTCCTTTTATTCGGCTTTTCTTTAACTTTTGGGTATTCACTTTTCTAAAAATAACATTTTAAAATTTGCTTTTGAGTGTTTGGGAGTAATCTTGCACATGTACGGGCATACTGCTTTTATTTTCTTCCCTTTTGATCAGCACACATTATATACATTCTAGGAATGGTTTAACTCATGTCTCCGCATTCTGCTGGGTTGGTGCTGATTACAAGATGTCTTTCCAAAGAGTACATGGAAGTTTGACAACAGTGTATGCATGCATCGTCATAAGAGCTTTATGGTCTTTGATTTTGGAAGCAACATTTTTTCATGTAGGAAAAATAGGTCTATATCCCATTTTATCTTCAACTGATTTAGGTAATTTTAATGTGACTAACAAGTTATGACTCATGCATTTGTTGGTTTGTAATTAACCATAGGCCTAAGATCCATCAGAAACCCACTCTTCTGTGAGATTTCCAGCAGTTGTGAACCTTATGTTCACCAGTCTTCCTGCTCTGTTCTTAAGTAGTGTCAAGTAATTGTTGTTTGATGAGAGCAACTGAAAATAAGAAGAGCACCATGCTTTGCACTTCTCAAAATGTTTAACAAGGTGATTTTCCCTCTTACACGGTTTCTATTTATTTACCATACCATTACTTTGTAGAGGAGTTGATACCTCCTGTTCTTAAACAATGTTTTGTTTTTTTTTTTCTGGGTGTGCTGTCTTTGTAAAACAAAGTGAGAAATTATAACATGAAAAATCTTGATAAGGCTGCCTTTTCTGCTGAGCTCATGCTCTATTTAAAAAAAAAAAAAAATCCCTGAAACATCCATTGTTGGATTTTATAGATTCCTCTTGAAAATTCAGAGCCAAAAACTTTTAAAAGGTTTAAGAAAAGAAATAAAAAGAAGAAACAGTCCAATATGAAGCAAATACACTGGGGATAGAGCTGACTCAGGAAGAAAGAAGTCAAAAAAAATAGAGTATTTGCAAGGAACAGTGAGTGATAACATCAGAAAGAGAGCATTGTATATGCACAGGAGCCAGGGATGCAGAACTGAACAGAAAAGTTTCCATTGCTACCTGCAGGAAAATCTTATGCTGAAGTTCATTACACAGCAGCCAATGAGTGAGAATAAGAGAAGACCATTTGGCCACCTGGGCTGCCACAAAATATGAGGAAATGGAGAGAACAAAGAATGCAAAAAGTAGGAACCTAAAATAAGGCAGATTGAGAATAGTGAGGTGGTACTTCAAATATCAAAGAAGCACAAGGACCATTGAATAAATACAAGTTGAGCTGAAAGGATGTCATTAACACAGTTAAATGCAACTATATATGACATAATGATTACTACAGTCATTGCTTGTAAGAATCAGTATCATTAAGGACATATACAATAAGTCTTATTTAGTGTCTCAGAATTTGTCTCAGAAATTAATCTCTGTCACATCAAGTAAATATTCAAAGATATAACTCAGTTTAAAAATCTGATACATATAAAACAACTGAGGATTGAATTATTTCACCAAAATGTTTTACATCTTGATTAGAATGATGTTCCTGCCTGAAGATACTCACTCCTCAATCTAGGATATAAACTAGAGCCTATAAATCCTGATAAAGACTACTTTTCCCACTAAACTCATGCTATATTAAAAATCCCTGAAGCATGCATTGTTGGATCTTATAGACTCCTCTTGAAAATTCAGAGCCAAAACCATTTAAAGGGTTTAGAAAAAGAAACATAAAGAAAAAAGAAAGAAAAGTTCAGTATGAAACAAATACACTTTGGAAGGAAAGAAGTCATCAGAATAGAGCATTTGCAAGCAACAGTGAGAGATCACGTCAGAAAAAGAGCATGTGTATAGAGGGTCCATCCTCAGTGATACATCTTCTTTTTCCTTTTGATATGTTCAAGTGAATCTCTGAAACAATGTATGGTGTTGAGTCTATAGCAGTAGAAAATTATTATAAAAATTCAATAGAATTTGATACTTTTTTTTTTTTTTTTTTGACAGAGTCTTGCTTTGTCACTCAGGCTGGAGAGCAGTAGTGCAGTCTTGGCTCACTGCAACTTCTGCCTCCTGGTCTTAAGAGATCCTCCCACCTAATTTTTTGGGTTTTTTTGATAGAGACAGGGTTTCACCTTGTTGCCCGGGGGTGATCTTGAACTCCTGATTTCAAACGATTCATCCACCTCGGCCTCCCAAAGTGCTGGAATTGCAGACGTGAACCACCTTGCCTGGCAAGATAAGTTAAATTTTTAAAATGTAGGTTATGGCTAGCTAATCATAATAATTATTATAGTTATCTCTTTCTACACACGAGTCATTTCTGTCAGCCTTAGTTACCCCATCTTTAAAATGGAATATCAATAATGATAAATTCATAGGATAGTTATGAAGATTAATATGAAACAAGCATAGAGAATCAAAACAACTAGACAATTTGCTAAATTAGAAATGATTCACCAAAAATTAGCTTGAATTATTTTTAATTTGCCAGCTTCGTAAGTGCAGGGACCATTTCAATTTTGACTACCTTTATGTATACAAGTGGCTTGGTACATCAGTACATAGTAAACAACAGAAAGGTATTATATCTTGACTAAATAAATTATTACATGGTAATAAATGGTTCCTGCCCTCAGGATGAACACAATCAACTGAAAAATATGTTTTTTAAAAAATTGACATTTACAAAGGAATGTACTTTGGTAAGCTGAAGCAGGAGGATCACCTGAGCCCAGAATTCTCAGTCCAGCTCAGGCAATGTAGCGAGACCCTGTCTCTAAAAAAAAAAAAATTTTTTTTTTTTTTAAGACGGAGTTTCACTCTTGTTGCCCAGGCTGGAATGCAATGGCACATTCTCGGCTCACCGCAGCCTCTGCCTCCTGTGTTCAAGCCATTCTCCTGCCTCAGCCTCCCAAGTAGCTGGGATTACAGGCATGTGCCACCACGTCTGGCTAATTTTTTGTATTTTTAGTAGAGACGGGGTTTTACCATGTTGGCCAGGATGGTCTCGATCTCTTCACCTCGTGATCCACCCGCCTCGGCTTACCAAAGTGCTGGGATTACAGGCGTGAGCCATCACACCTGGCCTCTAAAAATTTTTAAAACCAATATCCTAAATATTATAAAATGGGAAATTTGAAGCACTGTGAGAGGGACTTACCTTTCTAACAATATGAGGGAATATGTACTCTGAAAATCCTTTATTTTTATTTTTATTTTTATTTTTTATTGCATTTTAGGTTTTGGGGTACATGTGAAGAACATGCAAGATTGTTGCATAGGTACACACATGGCAGTGTGGTTTGCTGTCTTCCGTCCCCTCACCTGTATCTGTCATTTCTCCCCATGCTATCTCTTCCCACCTCACCACGCCCCCGTCCCTCCCCCATTTCCCCCCAACGGACCCCAGTGTGTAGTGTTCCCCCCCCTGTGTCCATGTGTTCTCATTGTTCAACACCCGCCTATGAGTGAGAATATATGGTGTTTGATTTTCTGCTCTTGTGTCAGTTTGCTGAGAATGATGGTTTCCAGGTTCATCCATGTCGCTACAAAGGATGTGAACTCATCATTTTTGATGGCGGCGTAATATTCCATGGTGTATATGTACCACATTTTCCCTATCCAGTCTATCATCGTTGGGTATTTGGGTTGGTTCCAGGTCTTTGCTATTGTAAACAGTGCTGCAATGAACATTCGTGTGCACATGTCCTTGTAGTAGAATGATTTATAATCCTTTGGATATATACCCAGTAATGGGATTGCTGGGTCAAATGGGATTTCTATTTTTAGGTCCTTGAGGAATCGCCACACTGTCTTCCACAATGGTTGAATTAATTTACATTCCCACCAACAGTGTAAAAGTGTTCCTATTTCTCCACATCCTCTCCAGCATCTGTTGTTTCCTGATCGCCATTCTTACTGGTGTGAGATGGTATCTCAATGTGGTTTTGATTTGCATTTCTCTGATGACCAGTGATGATGAGCATTTTTTCATATGTTTGTTGGCCTCCTGTATGTCTTCTTTTGTAAAGTATCTGTTCATATCCTTCGCCCATTTTTGAATGGGCTTGTTTGTTTTTTTCTTGTAGATCTGCTTTAGTTCTTTGTAAATTCTGGATATCAGCCCCTTGTCAGATGGGTAGGTTGCAAAAATTTTTTCCCATTCTGTTGATTGCCGATTCACTCTACTGACTGTTTCTTTTGCCGTACAGAAGCTGTGGAGTTTGATTAGGTCCCATTTGTCTATTTTGGCTTTTGTTGCCATTGCTTTTGGCATTTTGGTCATGAAGTCCTTGCCTACACCTATGTCCTGAATAGTTTTGCCTAGATTTTCTTCTAGGGTTTTTATGGTGTTAGGTCTGATGTTTAAGTCTTTAATCCATCTGGAGTTAATTTTGGTGTAACGTGTCAGGAAGGGGTCCAGTTTCTGCTTTCTGCACATGGCTAGCCAGTTTTCCCAACACCATTTATTAAACAGGGAGTCCTTTCCCCATTGCTTGTTTTTGTCAGGTTTGTCGAAGATCAGATGGTTGTGGGTATGTTGTATTTCCTGTGAGGCCTCTGTTCTGTTCCATTGGTCTATATCTCTGTTTTGGTACCAGTACCATGCTGTTTTGATTACTGTAGCCTTGTAGTATAGTTTGAAGTCCGGTAGTGTGATGCCTCCTGCTTTGTTCTTTTTGCTTAGAATTGACTTGGCTATGCGGGCTCTCTTTTGGTTCCATATGAAGTTTAAGGTGTTTTTTTCCAGTTCTGTGAAGAAGGTCATTGGTAGCTTGATGGGAATAGTGTTGAATCTGTAAATTACTTTGGGCAGTATGGCCATTTTCACGATGTTGATTGAAAATCCTTTTTATAATATCACCTATAAAAATAACACAGTTGAGCTGACAAAACAAATAAGGGAGCCCCTTAAAGGCCTAAATTAAGGAGCAAATTTGAATTCAGAGAGAAAATAGTTGACAGCTGCTGTGTGCTTCTGCCATTGCCTAGTGGCCAGGAGCTTAGATCACACATGCGCAAAGGAAAGGAAGCAGAGCCTTTTAGCTAGTAAGAGGGTCCCAAGTAAAGCAAAAACGGTTTAAGAACAATTGCCACAAATAAATAGTAAAATCGGGTGGGGGAGCAACCTCAGAAAGTGAGAGACTAAAAAAAATCAATGTATTTCAACTTTGGCTCTCACTGGAGGGAAGAAAAAAATCTAGTTCTTAGATCAGTGTCAACCTGAATTCACATTACCTGTGTGTTCCCCCAAAACCTAAGTCCACACCTCACATAAGCAAAAGAAAATCCTCTCTTGGAGAATAAAGCTTACCCCAATAATATAGACTCTAAGAATTCTAACAAATGATAACCAAAGAGTTATCATTTTGCTGACCCTAAGAGTGAGGGTCAGCAAAAGAAACAAATGACAGACTCAGACCATCAAAGATTGCAGATAGTGTGTCAGGCAGTTTCAGAATGTAAAACAGACAAGTAAAATCTTGAATAAATAAAAGAGCATTCTTTGAATATAAGTGGGGAGCAAGGGAACATTAGAGATACACAAGCATCATACCTGAAAGAAGAATGAATATCTCATAGAAATTATTATGTGTATGTGTGTGCGTGCATGTGTAGTAAACATTAGCATCTTAGACACAACTGAAGAGAAAACTAGTAAAGTAAAATATAGACATGAAGAAATTGCCCAGAATTCAATATAAAGAGGAAAAGGATGAAAAATATGAACGAGAATTTAAAAGATACATTTAATCAGAATTCCAGGAAGAACACAGAATTACAGAGAAAATGAAATATTTTTAAACATGATTATTAAAATTTTCCAGAATTGAAGATAAACACCAGTTATCCAATTCAAGCAACCAAATTTATTCCAATGTGAATTAATAAAAAGAAATCCATACACACTATAGACGAACTGTAGAACACAAAATAGTCTCATAAGAAGCCAGAGAAAATATGCAAATAACTTAAGAAAGAATGACAATTAGACTGGCAATTCTTAGCAACTATGGAATATAGAGGACTGAAATAATTATTTTAAAGTTCCAAGAGATAAATTACTGACAAAATCTAATTGTATGTCTTTCAAGAACAAAAGCAAAACAACTTTGTTTTTGGTCATTCCAAAAAATAAACATTAAAAACTGAAACTAAATAATTTATTACCCAGAAACCCTCACACATGTATTTACCTAAAAGATGTACTTAATGAAAAAGGCATATTACTGCAGAAAAGATGTCTTATCTAAAGAAAAAAAGAATGATGAGCAGTATCATGTAATTATAAGTAAACAAATAGAAAAAGCTAATTGTTATAGTATTAAAAAAACTGAAAAACAACTGCAAATAAATTTTAAGAGGATTATCAGAATAAAAATATTCTAAGGAAGAAGGAAAATTTTCTTAAAGGAAGGAAATTGAGTCCATTTTTACACTGCTGATAAAGACATACCTGAGACTAGAAAGAAAAAGAGGTTTAATGGACTTATAGTTCCACATGGCTGGGGAGGCCTCACAATCATGGTGAAAGTCAAGGAGGGGCAAGTCACGTCTTACATGGATGGCAGCAGCCAAAGAGAAAACTTGTACATGGAAACTCCCATGTTTAAAACCATCAGATCTCATGAGACTCATTCACTGTGATGAGAATAGCACAGAAAAGACCCACCTGCATAACTCAATCACCTTCCACCAGGTTCCTCCCACAACATATGGGAATTGTGTAAGTTACAGTTCAAGATGAGATTTGGGTGGGGACACAGCCAAACCATATCAGAAGATCTAAGATACAAGAAAGTAAGATGAATAGATAAATCTAAACAAATTTTGACTATAAATAATTGAAAATAATTAATTTGCACATTAAATAATACAATAAAAAGCAAGACTAACAGCATATCAGTTATTGATAGTAGTGGTGATTAAAGTTATATTCAAAGGTCCTTGTATTATTCCAAAAGTGGGTAAATATACTGATTAAATTTAAACTGTATTGAGTTATGTATGCATATTAGAAATTACAGTAAACACTAAAATTATAAAGTTCAAGACTGCAATTCCAAAACTAACAGAGAAACTAAGAAGAAAAAAAAATCTAATTAGCTCAAAAAGATTAAAAGGAAATTTTTAAAAGCACAAATATACTGTTAACCAAGTGAGTGAAAATTGACTAAATATTTGAATTAAAAGACAAAGAATTATAGATAATACATTTTAACTAACAACATAATGTTTATAAGGAGCCTACTTAATATAACACATTAATATTAAAAATAAAATTGTGAGAAAATAACTACTAAGAAAACAAAACAAAGGAGCCAATATGGTTTTTTAAAGCATGTGAAATAAAATTTAAGACCATGAAAAACATTGTCAGAGATAGAGGGTTAAGCATAAAATAAAACTTCAAAATTTGGCAGAACTAAAGAAGAAACTGGCAGATCCCATATGCTAAGAAGTAGAGAGTAAGTTAGTGCATCCTAGGCAGTACAAGGAAGGCTTCTCAGAAAAGATGAAACCTGTACTGGGACTCAAAGGTGCAGAAGATGGCAAAATAAGTAGGGTGAGAATTGATAAAGGAAACAAGTTTATAAAAGCAGAGAACACAGCATTTTTGAGAAACTGCAAGTACTTTAATATGATGCTGTGCACAGAGGACCGGTAATAATGAAGAGAAAATGAAAAACTAGCATACTGGTTTTATGCACTGTTGGACTTTATCTTGAAAAATGTGGAAAATCACTAAAGAGCCTTAAGCGGACAAGAGTCATAGTCAAATTTTACTTTGAGACCAGTAGTTCTGGTAGCACTGAGCATAATGGCTTACAGGAGATCCTGACTGCATTTGTGATGAACCATACATGTTTCTCATCTCAGAATCGGGGAACAATAAAGTAGTGACAACAACTGTAAAACCAAATGTCAGTCCACATGACGTGGTCCTTACTGCTCTTTGTAATTCCCAGATAGTAAGTTTCCAGTTCCACTTAGTGTTAGTGAATACCCATCACTTGGCCAGATATAGGGATGTCTTACTTTTCTGTCATGCTGCATTCCTGAATAGTCCTTCATTCACATTTTTAAATTCATTTAATATTTATTGTGGAAACTGCTACTTCCAAGCATACTTTTGTAGGCACTGGGGATACAGCAGTGGGCAGAAGAAAAAAATCCCTGCCTTCTTGGAGCCCACATTCTGTATGTGCACTGTGTGTTTGTGTCTCTGTGCATTTGTATACCTATAGGAAGATAAAATCAACATTATACATAAATAAATTATATAGGGCATTAGAGAGTAATAAGTACTATGGAAAAATAAAAGAGGGTAAGGGAGATGGAGAGTGCCTGAGCAATAAAAAGATTACGATTTTTAGGTGTCATGAGGGAAGCTTACTAAGGAAATACCTGAGCTAGGACTTGAATGTAGTAAGGAATAAACCATGCAAATATCAAATAAACAGTATTCCAGGCAGAAGCAATGATAGAGTTAAAGACCCTGGAGTGTGATTGTGCCTGGTGTGTTGAAGAACGTCAAGGAAGTCACTGTGGCTGGAACAGAATGAGGCAGTGGGGAAGCAGATTAGCTAGGACCTTGGAGCCTTGGAAGCCACTGGGAAGCTTTGATCAGACAGCTGCTCAACAGCATATAACTGATGCGTTTATAATATGTATTAGGAATAGCCTGAGATGTATTCAAGTAAAGACTTACATTCTCCCTCCACCTTCCACCCTCCTTTCTTTCCATCTCTGATTATTGAAGGTATAAAATGAAGCGGTTCTACCAAGGACAGACCCAGGCCATGGTAAGAGAAACAAATTCACCTTGACTCAGCATCTACTATGTGCCAAGTGCCATGCTAGAAACTATACTTTTACCTCAATTCAGCAGCAAAATCAGTCTGTCAGATGTCATTGACACAAAGAAGAGAACACAAAAATATTTTAGTCAATTACCAAATGGTAAGCTACAATTTTTTTAGTAAGTACCCCCTGCATAAAGAAAAGATAAATGTTTAAGGTGATAGATTTCCCAATTACTCTAATTTGATCATTATACATTATATGAAAGTATCAAAATATCACATGTACCCAGAAAATATTAAGGACACTGTGACTGTTTGCAGCCTTATATGCAGAAACCTCCGTGAACAGGTAGGGCACAAGGCAGAGAGAACTGAGTACAGTCAGAGCAGAATGGTGCTTGGAATGTGCCCAGCCTCCCAAGAAGATGTCTATTTACCCTCAGTGAGTAATCACAGTGCCCTCTGCCCAGAAGAGCAAGATTAGCTCTGAAACAGGGTTATTTCTTTTTTTAATTAAAAAAAAAGCTCTGTTGAAACATAATTAATATATTTAAATGTTCACATATTTAATCTATACATTTTGATGATTTTGGACACAAGTACATACTTGTGGTACCATCACCATAATCAAGGTCCTAAGCATATTCATCACCTGTCAAAATTACCTTGTGTTCTTTTGTGGTTTTGTTTTGGTTTTTGGTAAGAGCACTTAACATGAGCTCTATCCTCTTAACATATGTTAAAGAGTATGATACCTTATTGTTAACTACAGGTACTATATTGTACAGCAGATCTCTAGAACTGATTCATCTGGTATGACTGAAACCATCTGCAGGGTTTTTCATTTCTGTGGCAACTCTCTATATGAAAGAGGTCTTTGTGAGGGGAAGTTATTAGGTTGCGTTAAAACAAGCCATGAGAATAGCAGTGGGGTTGTGGATGTGTGGCAGTGGCTGCTGCTGTAGGAGGTTGTGTGGCTGGTGGTCATGTATTGTGCCACCAATGGCACCATTTGAGAGTGGATGGAATTCTAGGATACACCAGGATCAAAACTGTCTTGCCAGTGTTCTTATTCTTGATGCAGATAGATTTGTATTTCATAAATTATCAGATAAAAACCTTTGTGTCTTAACTAAAAGTAAAGTGGAGTTCACAGTGACAAGCTTTGCAAAACCCCCACATCACATAAGCACATCATATTAGAAGACAGTAGAAAGAACAGTGAACACCAAGATTGACAGCAAACATCTGGCCCTTGTAAAGAGAACATGTAGTCCTCTCAAGGGAATTCCAGTAGTTGAAATGAAATTAACTCTATCCCAGTATCTGCAAAACTCCTAAATGAGATTAACAAATCATTGTCTCCTGTTGTGGAAGAATTTTGGGAAATGGGAAAGGTGCTGGAAGACTAGAGATAGACAAACGTTATTGCTGATTTTAATATGTTAGGGAATTTCAAGAGCCAACAAGCTTCATATTAATCATAAGCAATATTCTAGAATGGATTTAATAGGTGGGTGTATGAGTCCTTTGAGAAGCAAGTGTCTTTGGGATCCTGTATGTGCTCACCAATAATAAATCACATTACTCTTACTTTAATTCCTTGTTTGACAGAGATCCATGATGCTAGTATTGCACAGTTAAATCCAGAGTTCAGTAAAATAGTTGACAGAATCTAACATGAAAGTCTTCAGAAAATGTTCATTTATTCAATTCTACACATTGAATATGTGTAAATGGTTGGATGAACAGACTCAAAAAGTGTCCATTCAGATATTTTAGAGAATTATCAATATATAAATGAAGATATTTGGATAAAGGATCCTTTGTACCCAGATAACCTATGATTTTAATACTATTACCTGATGACTATCATTATTAACCATGGCTAAAAAGCCTAGAAAAAGGTGGCAAATTGAAGTGATTTAAGTAAAATACCATGTAACTAAAATTGCTTCTCCGTATGCCCCCCAAAATGGTCCCATAATCTACAGTCATGTAACGAATGCCTCAAAAATAATGGTGTTGCATAATTTATGCACTGATCTTAGAGCTACGCCTCAGGTGGGCACTGAATTCTACCATCCTGTTTAATCCTTACTAAAATAAATATATGAGCATGTACTGATTCTAGAGGTTTAATTTTAAAACAAAAATATAATCACTGTAATCAGGCAATATTATTCTAGAACCCCCTACCATCCATTCTCCCTTTACCTAAAAATTTGATGATAATCTAGAAGGCAGAAAGGCTTGAATGTCCACAAATTTGGTTATAGGGTTTCACAAGTTCTCAGATCTGGGGTTATAGTAGTTATTGCTGTGTTAACAACATCATGAATGCTAAACTTTATGGTCAATTTAAAAGAAATTTAGGGTTATTTTTGTTGGGTGTAATGGTTGTCTTTCTCATTAGATTTAGAGCCTAATCCCCATGTAAGAGGTTACTCTCATTTGCATCAGCTATGTATACACTATCACAGAATGATGGACAAAGATTTCTCTCTCCTCTCAAAAAGGAAAACCATTAACATTTCCTGGTTGCTTGTTAAAAGAGCATCATTTTAGGATCTCTAAGTACTTTAATTAAAACATAGAACCTTCCTTCAGGAAGGTTAGAACTCATCTCCATCAGCAGCATCCCTTTATGCACAACTGAGTTTCTGTTCTTAGGTTCTTACTGCTCAAAGTTCTCTTAGACTGGTCTAGTAGATCTAAAATAGGTCAAGTTTGGTCACATAATTTGCAGTGCCTCAACTGATCAGAGCCCTTGATGTACATAGGTCTTCCCTAGTTTTCAGGAGGAACATTGCTAACACATTTGGGATGAAAGTTCACCCAGACTCTCCCTGTAGCAAGCTATGCCAGTGGCTTCACTGCAGAGGTACCTCTCTGGCAGATTTGGAGATTTCAAGCAAATGTATCAAACCCTAATGTTCTATGACAGGAGGATTTCATCTACCAATGATGAGTAGAAATGTCTGGGAGCTATTATTCAATAGGAAGCAAAGCTCCTTCAGCTGAAAAGCAATGTGCAGACTGACACTCCTGCTACACCATTTTTATCATGAGTTTGTACTTTGAATGGAATCTACCTAAAGAAAAAAAGACAATGTATCTTATATCCTGGCTGTTCGAGATTTTGAAACAGAACATCTATAGCAGAAAGTATCAGTTTTCGGAGCTCATCTGCTCTGAATTAAAATATCAGAGTTGGAGGGGTTTTTTTCCCTGTTTGAACAAGAAAAACATATAGTTCCCATAACAAATTATATTATTGGTCATATAAGCCCACAAAGTGGAACCATCTGAATACAGTCCCTGTAAAGTTATAGTGGGAAAAATAGACATATGGACATCCTGGGAAAAGAGGCAACCATGTTCATTTTCCATTTGCCTACCCCAGAACATGCCATATTGAGTAAAATTTTTCCATGCATGTGTATTTCCAAAAATGAAAATAAAAATTATAAAACATGTTTGTGAGCATGGTGCCAGCAGAAGAGTAGGATAGGGATGAATGTATAATCAACCTTTGTGATGTAAGGACTGCTGGCAAGCAGCATGGGCCAGCCAAGCACATGGCAAGTAGAGGAGGGGCCATGGAAACACTGGAGACTTCCCTGTCCTAGGCTGCACTGAGATACATGCATCAAGCTACTGTGCTTTTTTTTTTTTTTTTTTAATGCCAATTCCAGACATTTCTTTTTCCTTTGTGAAATAAGGCTATCAAAAAAAAAGGAGTATAGAATGTTTCCTCCTGTTTGTGAGTGTGTGGCAATGGGCAGGAAACCTGGCTGTCTTCAAAAGAAAGGGAGTGGCAACCACCAGGAGATGGAAAAGATGCTTTTTCAGGGAGCTTGAGAGAAAATACTGACACACATCTTTTCCAACCTAATCTTCAGTGCAATGCTTTAGGAGAGCCAGGCACTGTGTTAGAATCTGGTTAAAGTAAATATTGTACTGTTTTCTTATCTTGGTAAACATTGACTTTGTGTCTTGTAAAAAAAAAAAAAAAAGATATCCTTTGTATATGAATTTATTCTCCTTTTAATAATGAATTTAGAGCTATTTTTCAACACCATTTTTGCTGCCCAGGTAGATATTATCAAGCCAGCTCATTAAGTTTAAGTGGGTAATCCACAGACATTCATTCATTTATTTAATAAATTTTAATTAAGCATCTACTCTATGCCAGGCACAGTGCTTGGCAGAATCACAATAGAAATATTGTCTCTACTCCAAGCTCCTGCTTATTAAAACTATACCAGGGAGGTTTAGCTTTCCCATGTCATCCTGGGACCCTAGCCCCAGAGCTCTTAGCAGGGATTCTCATCCTTTCTTATGTTCTGATACTATACAATTAGGTATATAATTAGGTATTGTGAACCACCTTCACTCCTAAAAGTCTTATTAGAGTTTGTTTGTCCTATACATTAAATTGAAAATAACTATAAGATGTTTATAGTAGACTTCAGGGTAACTAAAAACATTCTCAAATACTGAAATCTAAACAACCACTCTGCAAGAGCAGCTTTTCCAGGCCTTTTTAACATTTGTCATCTCTATTGACTCACATGAGCCAAAGCAATTATTCTGACACTTGAAATTTTACCTTTAATGTTTCCTAGGAAGCATAGCTTATTCTCACTCCTACACTTCTTATGGGTTCATTTAAAGAGAAAGTAATCTGGAAAACATCCATGAATAACAGAATTACCCAGTACCTTGATATTTTCCCATTTCTCTCCTGGCATTCAGCCCAACAGCTGTCACTGTACCTCTTTTTTTTTAATTTTTTTATTTTTTAATTTTTTATAGCATTTTAGGTTTGGGGGTACATGTATCACTGTACCTCTATAGGAACTTAGTTCTTGTATGGCAACTTGAGTGGCAGTCAGCTCTGATAGAAGGTCATAACATCTTTGTTAGAAATAATATGCAGATTTTTCCAAGAGGTTATGTCTTAAGTTTCTATTCTAAAAGCAAAAAAAGCCACAAAACAAATTTCTTAAAATTAATTTCCCTCTGGCTTTTGTCTTGGTTGACAATTCTTCTGGGATGAGGTTGATTATTTCTATGATTCCTCATGGAGACTGTCAGCTCTGCCTGATTAACTGAAAACTAGCATAAAAAGATTGTATAATGAATATTGTTCATAAAAAATGATTCCTTTTAGAGTCTAAGTAAGAAAATTTGCCTTACATAGAAGGAAATTTGGCCACTCTATGTTAGTTGTCTTACTTTGATTACCAAAAATCACTTTTTGAATCCTGAATGATAACTCTCATATTTTGGAGTAGCAGTTGATCTGAGAGAGAGTAAATAACATGGCCACACAACTATTATGTGATCAGACAAGGATGTGTGTGCAGTAATTATCACCTGGGAGTGTCCATGAGCACATGTACACACACACACATATAAGCCTTGGCTCCACACGTTTTGATTCAGTAGGTTTAGGGTGGAGCCCCAGAGTCTGGACTTTTTAAAAGCATCATAGGTGATTCGTGTGCTCATCCCAGTTAAGAACCACTACCCAATATGCTACTTTAACTTCAGATGGGCCATGAAATGACAAGAATGCTCCCCAAAACATCTGATTAACAATTCAAAAACATGCCATTGAGAAAATGATTTTTTAACAGGACCTTTGAAGAGAAAGAAGAAAGGGTGCAGTTATATGGATTCTTTAAGAAAATACAAAACCAAGGAGAACCAGGGTTAGGAAGAACATTAAGTAACACTTTGAGTTAGTCATTACCATGTACAGTATAATGAACTCAATTTCTGAGTTGTTTAACCACTGAGGAATATGCATAATATATATTCAATATACATAGAGTCAACATATATATGATATATAATATGTATAACATACATATTCAACATACATATAACTTACCCCTAATACTCCTAATGCATTTATTTAATGTTTATGTATATTAAAACTGTTAGTTATTTTAAAGAATGGAAAAGGAACTATAAAGGCTTTTCTCTTACATCTGAAGTCACGTATATTAATTCTCAAAGGATTTATAAAGTGTTACAGGTCAGAAAGGCTTTGTGTCTATTCCAGAAAATCAAGTTATTTACTAGAAATTTCAGTAAGATCTTTACTAGATGGCTTGGACAAATTCTGAGAGTTAGACATTGTAGAAGGATTTTTTTTTTATTTTAAAACAATGTGCCTAAGTGACAAAACTTAATAGTTTCAAAACAGACAATGGGTTAAGTTCCAAAAGTTTATTTCTTAGCAAGTCTATTAAATTATATCAACGTTGTATACAAATTATAATAAAGTAGCCAATGAGAGTTTGTAAAGAAGATCACAATGTAGTTGAAATGTCATATCGTTTCCTTGAAAACAATATTTCTGTACTTATTTAACAGTATTTAAACCAAATCTTTAATTGAGTAGCCGTAATAGGTATAAAAGCACTGTTGGAAATGGCAGACAAAAAGCAAGTTTTAACTTTGTATGTTGACTGTACCCTAAAAGCACCCTATGTAGATTATTTACCTAGTAAATTGTATTGATGATGCTCTCCATTAAATGTTTAGAGGAAGATTATTGAAGAAAAACAAAAAGAAATACCTATTTATTAAAAAAAAAATTTAAGTAGTGCTTCTCAAATTTCAATTACTAAGCAACTGAAGAGTTTGTGTGAAATACAGATTCCATGCTGTAATTGCACAAATTCAGACTCAGAAGGTCAGAAATTGGAGATTTTATGTTTCTAACAAATAGACAGTAAGAAGCCCTTAAAATTTGTCCATAACTCTACTGCTTTTTGCTTGTTGTCCCAGTATAATTTTTAATAACACCACTCCCACTTTTAGTGTACTTATTTGGATGATAAATTATGGTCAACAGAGGTTTAGAGTAAGCAGAATTCTCTAAAGTCTACCAAGTTGTAAAAAGTGCTGCTCCTAACATTGGTAGGACTCCCTGCTATCTTATCATCACTGGTGCCTTTGCTGTGTGGTGGTCACAGAGCCATCTCTCAAAAACTCATTGAAACCACTCCAGAAGGGGTCTTTGATGTTCCTTTACTAGCGAATACTGAGTCCTGTTTTATTTTTTCCCAGTAAGTTCTTATCTACCATATTCTCATATTATGTCATCTTAGGAAGTCATTCCAAGCAACATGAAAAGCAAGAATAAGAGCCCCAATAGAGAAAACAGAATATATTTGGGTAATGATGAGAAGAGCAGAGTACTGTATGCACAGAAGGATAAAAGAGAGTAAAAGTGTAGATTGGACCACTTTGGGGCCCAGGATAATGGTGGGGGGGGGGGGGGGAATTGGAATTACATGGCTTCTGTGATGGAAATTATTGAGGAAAAAATTTATTGAAAAATGAGGATCCAGCAGGGCGAGATGGCTTACACCTGTAATACCAGCACTTTGGGAGGCTGAGACAGGTGGATCACTTGAGGTCAGGAGTTTGAGACCATCCTGGACATGGTTAAACCCTGTCTCTACTAAAATTGCAAAAAAATTAGCTGGGCACCATGGCACCACTTGTAATCCTAGCTTATTGGGAGGCTGAAGCAGGAGGATCACTTGGACCCGGGAGGCAGGTGTTACAGTGAGCCAAGATTACATCACTGCATTCCAGCATGGGCAACAGAAGGAGACTCATCTCAAGAAGACAAAAAAATGAGGGTCACTCAGAGATGAAACTTTTCTTAACTTTTTCATGGTTAAGTAAAAGAACAATATGAAAATACTTGGTAAACAATAAATGCTTATGAATCATTTTCAGAATCAAGGATATCTAAAAAAAAAAAAAAAAAGAATCAAGAAAGAAATAGCAAAAGAAAAGGCAAAAACAAAGAAAGGAAGTACAAAAGCTGTGGCTCCATTAGGACAGGCCCTCAGAGTAAAAAGGGGAAGGACCACAGCCTAAAAATCATGGCATTGTTTGGGGTGGGGAGCAGTGGAGGGGAAATATTTCTAAAACTAATTTTAAGAATAAGCGAACTCCCCAGAAAATATTTTTGTCTTACAATTGATACTGTGCCTCTTCTAAAAAATGAAGTGGTATCTATTCTGTCTACACTTCCCAAATCCTGTCAGTCCTATTTATACTACCAAAACAGAGCAAGGCAGGAATGCTTTTCTTGAATATTTTGTTCATCTTCAATGATAAATATAGAAGTCCAAGTACTAAAAGTACGCTATTTGATTAATATTCAGATAAAATATGTTTTCTGTTTGTTAATAAACAATGAATGGCACATGAGGGAAAAATGTCTGTATACATGACAGGAAAATGTTTGTGTAATGAGATTTTTTAAAATTTTATTTTACTTTAAGTACCAAGTTACATGTGCAGAACATTCAGGTTTGTTAACGTAGGTATACGTGTGCTTCGGTGGTCTGCTGCGTCTGTCAACCCATCACCAAGGTTTTAAGCCCGCATGCATTAGCTTTTTGTCCTGATGCTCTTCCTCCCCTCACCACCCCACCTCCGACAGACCCCATTGTGTTGTTTCCCTCCCCATGTCCATGTGTTCTTACTGTTCAGCTCCCATTTATGAGTGAGAACATGCAGTATGTGGTTTTCTGTTCTTGTGTTAGCTAGCTGAGAACGATGGTTTCAGCTTCATCTGTGTCCTGCAAAGGACATGATCTCTTTCCCTTTTATGGCTGCATAGTATTCCATGGTATATATGTATGACATTGCTTTATCCAGTCTGTCACTGATGGGCATTTGGGTTGGTTCCATGTCTTTGCTTTTGTGAACAGTGCTGCAACAAACATGAGTGTGCATGTATCTTTATAATAGAATGATTTATATTCTTTGGGTATATACCCAGCAATGGGATTGCTGGGTCAAAATGATATTCTGGTTCTAGGTCCTTGAGGAATCACCACAGTCTTTCATAATGGTTGAACCAATTTATGTTCCCACCAACAGTGTAAAAGCATTCCTATTTCTTCACAGCCTCACCAGCACCTGTTGTTTCTTGATTTTTTAATAATCGCCATTCTGACTGGCATGAGATGGTATCTCATTGTGGTTTTGATTAGCATTTCTCTAATGATCAGTGATGTTGAGCTTCATTTCATATGTTTGTTAGCTGCATAAATGTTTTCTTTAGAGACGTATCTGTTCATGGCCTTTGCCTGTTTTTGATGGAGCTCTTTGTCTTTTTCTTGTGGATTTATTTAAATTCCTTGTGGATTTGTTTAAGTTCCTTGTAAATTCTGGATATTAGACCTTTGTCAGATGGGTAGATTGCAAAAATTTTCTCCCGTTCTATAGGTTGCCTGTTTCCTCTGATGATAGTTTCTTTTGCTATGCATAAGACTAAGACATTACTGAACAGATAATGTCCTGGCCTGATATTTCATTTACGTTTTAACAAAAAGGTTTTCTCCTGATATTTTATGTTCTTCTCAAAAGTCATTTCTAATAACAATATGCTATTCCAACTTGTACATGTACCAATATTTCCCAGCAACCATCATCCTTTCTCGATACATTTAATATTCTTTTTCTTTTGAATATTGCTGTGTATACAATTTTTCCTTTTCTCAGATTATTTACTAATGATAGAATCATGAGAGTATGATTACTGGGTCAAGCAATGTAAGTAGTTTTAAGGCACATGCTACATATTTCCAAACTACTTGAAAATACATTCGTAAACACATTCTGCAGTGTATAAAATTTTTATCTCAAATTCATTTTGGTAATAGTATATATTTATTTTTCTTAATGTACTTTGGTTTACTTATTAGGTCAAACATATTTACCCATATTTTCTCCTTCTTTGAAGTTTTCTTTTTTTAATTTTTAATTTTTCCATAGGTTATTGGGGTATAGGTAGTGTTTAATTACGAGTAAGTTCTTTAGTGGTGATTTGTGAGATTTGGTGTACCCATCACCAGAATAGCATACACTTCACCCTATTTGCAGTCTTCTATCCTCCGCTCCTTTTTTACCTTTCTCCCTAAGTCCCCAAAGTCCATGGTATCAGTCTTTTGCATTTGTGTCCTCATAGCTTAGCTCCCACATATCAGAGAGAACATATGATGATTGGTTTTAAATTCCTGAATTACTTCACTTAGAATAATAGTCTCCAGTCTCATCCCGATCACTGTGAGTGCCGTTAATTCATTCCTTTTTATGTCTGAGTATATATGTATTCACTGTTGATTGATAGGCATTTGTGTTGGTTCCACAGTTTTGCAGTTACAAATTGTGTCTCTATAAACATGTGTGCAAGTATCTTTTTTGTATAATGACTTCTTTTCCTCTGGGTAGATACCTAGTAGTGGGATTGCTGCATCAAATAGTAGTTCTGCTTTTAGTTCTTTAAGGAATCTCCACGCTGTTTTTCATAGCGTTGTACTAGTTTACATTCCCACCAGCAGTGTAGGAGTGTTCCCTGATCACTGCATCCATGCCAACATCTACTGGGTTTTTTATATTTTTTTTATTTTGTGATTATGGCCATTCTTGCAGGAATTAGGTGGTGTTGCATTGTGGTTTTGATTTGTATTCCCTCATTATTAGTCATTTTGAGCATTTGTTCATATGTTTGTTGGCCATTTGTATATCTTGAGAATTGTCTATTCATTCCTTATCCCACTTTTTGATGGGATTTTTTTTTCTTGCTCATTTCATTGAATTTGTTGTAGATTCTGGATATTAGTCCTGGGTCAGATGTATAGATAGTGAAGATCTTCTTCCATTCTGTGGGTTGTCTGTTTATTCTGCTTACTGTTCCTTTTGCCATGCAAAAGCTTTTTAGTTTAAGTCCAAACTATTTATCTTTGTTTTTATTGCATTTGCTTTTGGGTTCTTGGTCATGAAATCCTTGCCTAAGCCAAGGTCTAAAAGGGTTTTCCAATGTTATCTTCTAGAATTTTTACAGTTTCAAGTCCTAGATTTAAGTCTTTAATCCATCTTGAGTTGATTTTTGTATAAGGTAAGAGATGAGGATCCAGTTTCATTCTCTTACAGGTAGCTTGCCAATTATCCCAGCACCATTTGTTGAATAGGGTGTCCTTTCCTCACTTTATGTCTTTGTTTGCTTTGTCAAAGATCAGTTGGCTGTCAGTATTTGGGTTTATTTCTGGATTCTCTATTCTGTTCCATTGGTCTATATGCCTACTTTTGTACCAGCACCATGCTATCTTGATGACTATAGCCTTATAGTATAGTTTGAAATCAGGTAATGTGATGCTTTCAGATTTGTTCTTTTTTGCTTAGTCTTGCTTTGGCTATGTAGGCTCTTTTCTGGTTCCATATGAATTTTATCACTGTGTTTTTAATTCTGCAAAGAATGATTGTGGTATTTTGATGGAAATTGCATTGAATTTACAGATTGCTTTTGGCAGTACAGTCATTTTCACAATATTGATTCTACCCATCCATGGCATGGGATGTGTTTTCATTTGTTTGTGTCGTCTATGATTTCTTTCAGCAGTGTTTTGGAGTTTTCCTTGTAGAGGTCTTTCACCTCGTTTCACCTCCTTGGTTGGGTATATTCCAACTTTTCTTTTCTTTCTTTCTTTTTTCTTTTTTTTTTTTTTTTTTTTTTTTTTTTTGCAGCTATTGTAAAAGGGGTTGAGTTCTTGATTTGATTCTCAGCTTTGTCACTATGGTATACAGAAAAGCTACTGATTGGTGTACATAAATTTTGTATCCTTTGCTGAATTATTTTATAAGTTCTAGGAGCTTTCTGGAGGAGTCTAGGGTTTTCAAGGTAAACAATCATGTCATCAGCAGTGACAGTTTGACTTCCTCTTTACCCATTTGAATGCTCTTTGTTTCTTTCTCTTGTCTGATTGCTCTGGCAAGGACTTCCAGTACTATGTTGAAGAGGAGTGGTGAGAGTGGGTGTCCTTGCCTTGTTCCAGTTCTCAGAGGGAATGCTTTTAATTCAGTACTATGCTGGCTCTGGGTTTGTCATGGATGACTTTTATTACTTTGAGGTATGTTCTGTGTGTGCCAGTTTTGCTGGGAGTTTTAATCATAAAGGGTGTTGGATTTATCAAGTGCTTTTTTTGCATCTATTGAGATGATCATGTGATTTTGGTTTTTAATCACGTGTATGTGTTGTATCACATTTATTGACTTCTGTATGTTAAACCATCCCTGTATCCCTGCTATGAAACTCACTTGATTGTGATGGATTATCTTTTTGATATGTTGTTGATTTGGTTAACTGATATTCTGTTAAGAATTTTAGTATCTGTGTTCATCAGGGATGTTGGCTGTAGTATTCTTTTTTTTTTTTTTTTTTTTTTTGGTGTTGTCCTTTCTTGATTTTGGTATTAGGATGATACTGGCTTCACAGAATGATGTAGGGAGAGTTCCCTCTTTCTCTAGCTTATGAAATAGTATCAGTAGGATCAGTACCAATTCTTTGAATGTCTGGTAGAATTCTGCTGTGAATCCATCTGGCCATGGACGTTTTTTGTTGATAATTTTTAAATTACCATTTCCATATCACTGCTTGTTATTGTTCTTCCTGCTTGTTATTTTTCCTGCTTTAAGCTAGGAGGTTGTATCTTTCCAGGAATTTATCCATCTCTTCTAGGTTTTCTAGTTTATTTGTATAAAGTTATTCGTAGTAGACTTGAATTACCTTTTGCATTTCTGTGGTATCAGTTGTAATATCTCCCATTTCGTTTCTTACTGAGCTTATTTGGATTTTCTCTCTTCTTTTCTTGGTTAATCTTACTAATGGTCTATCCATTTGATTTATCTTTTCAAAGAACCAGCTTTTTGTTTCATTTATCTTTTGTATTGTGTGTGTGTGTGTGTGTGTGTGTGTGTGTGTGTGTGTGTGTTTCAAATTCATTTAGTTCTGCTCTGATTTTATATCTTTTCTTCTAATGGGTTTGGGTTTGGTTTATTCTTGTTTCTCTAGTTCTTTGACATGTGACCTTAGATTGTCGGTTTGTGCTCTTACAGTCTTTTTGATGTAGGCATTTAGGACTATGAGCTTTCCTATTAGCACTGCCTTTGCTGTATCCCAGAGGTTTCATAGGTTGTGTCACTATTGTTGTTCAATTCAAAGAATTTTTTAATTTCTATCTTGATTTCATTTTTGAACCAATGATTATTCAGGAGCAGGTTATTTAATTTCTATGCATTTGCATGGTTTTGAAGGTTCCTTTTGGTGTTGATTTTCAGTTTTATTCCACTGTTTTAAGAGAATGCTTGATATAATTTCAATTTTCTTAAATTTATTGAGGCTCATTTTGTGACTTATCATATGGTCTATCTTGGGGAAAGTTCCATGCACTGTTGAATAGAATGTGTATTCCATGTTTATTGAGTGGAATGCTATGCATATAATTGTTAAGTCAATTTGTTCTAAGGTATAGTTCAAATCCATTATTTCTTTGTTGACTTTCTTCCTTGCTGACCTGTCTAGTGCTGTCAGTGGAGTATTGAAGTCCCTCACTATTACTGTGTTGCTGTCTATCTCATTTCTTAGGTCTATTAGTAATTGTTTTATAAATTTGTGAGCTCTAGTGTTAAGTCCACGTATGTTTAGGATTGTGATATTTTCCTGTTGGACAAGGCCTTTTACTGTTATATAATGTCCCTCTTCGTCTTCTTTAACTGCTGCTACTTTGAAGTTTGTTTTGTCTCATAGAAGAATAGCTTGCTTTTGGTGTCCATTTTCATGAAATGCTTTTTTCTACCCCTTTGCTTTAATTGTCCTTATGTGTTAGATGAGTGGGTTGAAGGCAGCAGATAGTGAGTTGGTGAATTCTTATCCATGCTGCAGTTCTGAATCTTTTAAGTGGAGCATTTAGGTCATTTACATTTAATGTTAGATATCATTCAATTCATCATGCTATTTGTTGCCTGTACCTTGGGTTTTTTGGTCTTTTAATTGTATTTTTGTTTATAGGTCCTGTGAGATTTATGCTTTAAAGAGATTCTGTTTTGATGTGTTTCCAGGATGTGTTTCAAGATTTAGAGATCCTTTTAGCAGTTCTTATAGTGGTGTCTTGTAATGGTGAATTCTCTCAGCTTTTGTTTGTCTGAAAAAGATTAATTTTCTATAACTAATCATTTATGTTTTTACTTAGACTGCTTGGGGCTTTATTAATTACAACTAGCCCCAATATATATGGAATTTATTTTGGGTTAATGCTGTAAGACAAAGACTTCACATTATTTTCTTTTCATAAATAGCTAACCACTTGTCCTACAATTGATTAATCCTTCCTTTCTTTGCTGTGATAATTGTGACTATTTCTTTTACTATAAATAAAAGGAGCTTGGTGTTTATTTCCTCCTAGGCTATCTCCTTTTCTTCCTTGACATGCCTATCAATCATTTGACATGAAAACACCATCTTAACTATTATACCTTATATTTTTATTAAAAATAAACTTTCAAAACAGTTTATAACAAGTCAATATAAATGATTTTACTTTACTTGGAGAAGAGATTCTGACCAATCTTCATCTGCAAAGTAGGTTAGCTAAGGTTCTAAGCCATCTAGTAAAGACTTTGTATAAAAGTGAGTTTTGGTACTTTTTTTTTAAAGAGAAGAAGGTCACTTAAAAGGTGTAATTTTCCAAATCCACATCATTAAGAGAATAAAAACTTAGTGGTGACTTTTTCTGTTAATTATTTCTAACCACCTATCATGCTGCGACACCAGTGGAGATATAGGCTTTTTCTTTTGCTAAGTGATTAGCACATACAATGAACCATGACAAGTAATTATCTTAACCCTTGAAATTTTTATATATAGGAACATTGCCACAGTATTATTTTTAGACATTTCTCCTAAATTGCTTTCTACTATTGTTTCAATGGCATATACCTTGGAAATTCTTAGCCTTCAAGTTAGTTCTAAACCTATTTGAATTCAAGTCAAGATTTAATGCTAGAGGAAGAGGTCATTTGCCTCACTGCCTTGCATGAAGGAAGAGGCCTACTCAGAGATGGGTTCAAATTTACAGTAACTAGTAGCCAAGCCAAGGCTTAAGACCACATCTTCTGAATACCATTTCAATACTCTTTCAAGCCTGCCTTCACACATTTCATATGTCTGCATGCTGTTGTTTCATTGCTTCATTGAGGTAGTGTCACATAAGTTTTCCATCACTCAAGATCTGTATGTGTTTTTTATATTGGGAAATAAAAATATCGCACAGCCCAATCTGAATTAGAAATACTAACAGATGTACATAACAAGCAAGGATGTTTTCTTCTACAAGTGTCTTCACCAAGTATGTACATTAGTTCAATATTTCTACCATCAAGAATTTACAGTTTTTGCAAAATAAAACCACTAGGAGCTATTACCTCTCACCTGTAAAGATTATGATTATCAAAAAGACATGAGATAAATTTTGGTGAGGATGTAGAGAAAAGTAATTCTTAGTATACTGTTGGTTGAAAATGGATTGGTGCAGCTATTATGGAAAACAGTATGGAAGTTACTAAGGAAATTATAAATAGAGCTACCATATGACCCAGAAAATCCTCTTCTGGGTATATGCTCAAAGGAGATAAAATTATTACCTTGTAAACATATGTTTACTCTCATGTTTATTGCAGCATTATTCATAATAGCCAAGATAGGGAAAAACTAAATACTCATTGACAGACAAATGAATAAAGAAAATTTATATATAGGCAATGGAATATTATTCAGCCTTAAAAAAAGAAGCAGATCCTGCCATTTGCCACAACATGAATGGACAGGAGGACATTATGCTAAGTGAAATAAACCAGACATATCCACACACACAAATATTGCATGATCTTCCTTAAATGTGGAACATTCAAAAAGAGCTCAAATATGCAGAAATAGAGAATGAAAGAGTGGTTACCACAGGTGGAGAGGGAGAACATGAGGAGATGTATGCCAAGGGATACAAAATAGCAGATATGTAGGATGAACAAGTCTAGAGATCCAATGTTTGATAAAACTGTGTTGTGCTAGGAATTTTTGTTAAACAAGTAGATTTAGCTACTCTTGTCACAAGAAAAGTAATTATCTGAAATGATAGATATATTAATCTTCTTCACTGTAGTAACCCTTTTGCTATCTACACGTATCCCATAGCATCATTTTGTAATTTGTAGTTTTGATCTTTATTTTCCACTAGACATTTAAAAATGCGTCAAAGAATATACTTTAGCCACAGACATATTTTCCATGTCCATTTAACTATGGATAGGGAGCTGTGCTCCAGAGAGCATTTATTAAGAGAAGCTAAACATATGGACTTTCTAAAATTAAGAAAACCTTTTTGGAACTTGAAGAGACTTTTGAATAGGGCTGGATGCAACAATCTATAGTGAATTATTCAGAACCAGAATATCAAAGAAATAGAGGAAGTAATTTTATGCTGTAGAAACAAAGCTCTGTAAATTTATATGTGATGATATTCAGGATCGTTTAATTTGGTAGCCTGGAAGAGAATCAAATGAATTGAAGAAATTCTTATAAATATTTCTATCTTCTTTTTTAAAATTAAAGATATCTGCTAATTTGAATATGCCACCTGTGCTTTACTCCAATGTTCAAATTTCTTTTTATAAATTGTGAAAAATGCATCTAATTTTACAAACATTCCTCATTCTCTGCAATTAAAAATATATGCATATAATTTAATATTCTTATGAAATCAAGTATCTAAAATAGAAAAATCCTAACACAGACTCTACTTTATGACCGTCTTTGTGATATACCAAATCCTCAGATATTTTAAAATGGAAACAATAGCATTTCAATAAGGAAGTTTTCAAATAAAAGATCTTACTTCACTTGAAAGAAAAATGCAGGTGTGAGGGGAAAAGTTACAGGTAATAAGATTTAATGGCTGAGAGAAATAGACAAAAATGGATTGTGTTTTCTAGAGAAAACAGCTTTGGGGCAGACAGAAGAGAAATGAGGTGTGATACTGAGTGAAGTTTTAAAAATAAAGAAAACAGAAACAGTAATAGCAGAGAAATAACAAGAATCAAAGAGAAAATTTAATCAGAAGATAACATGCAAATAGTCCCCAACTCTTTTCTTGATCAATATGATGGAAAATTAAGCACTAGAGTACATTATTCCAAAGTGAGAATAATGATCTTTGGCCAACATTAGCTTGTTTCCACGGATAGAGGCCAGAATAAAGTGATGTCTGTAATAGTTTAGCTGAGGAATCAGCCTTCACTGAGGCTCTGGTCCAGAGCTGGGGCCATAAGAACCATGATGAGGGCTAAGCAGTTCAGGAGGATGTTTTCCAGAACTCTTAAACCCTAACAGAAACCCAAAGACTGGGAGTAGCAATGTACACAGGTAAGCCCTACAGTTATCATGTGCCTATTTAGAGATTTCCTAGCTTCCTAATATAGGAGACAGAATTCAAAGCAGATACCTAAAGGGATATCTGGGAGATTTCTAAATGAGTAGACTGACTGTATCTAAGGCAGAAAAGAAAATGTTTCAAGCTGATAATCACAGGTAATTTTACATTAAGTGAGATGAAAGATTTAGGACATTCTTTCAGCAAAACTAGACATCAACCCACATTTACTGGATAAAACCAAAGGTGATAATCAGTGAGAGCAGTTCCAGGTTGTTCCTTACTCTTGAATGTGACTGACTCTCTTTAATGTGGAGTTATATATTCATTAATAAAATGAAGGCAGTCCTTTATCAAATATAACTTGGTGAATTTTTGTTTACTTGAATTGCATGGTTGCAAACACATTACTGCCACCAATTTGTGAATACACCTAAATCACAGGAATACTGTTTAATCATAATGCTAATCTGATTACTATTTATAATATTAAGTTAAGGATTATGATTTTATTTCTCACACATTTCCAATGAAATGCCAAATTATTAAGTTTAGAGCTGGACAGGACCTTTAAGTTTATTTCTTTTAACCTTCTCATCTTATCATTGAGGAAATAAAACCGTACAGTTTACATTTGTTCAGTGTTAACACAGTGAGAAGTGGAAAAGTAACCATCTGCCAGTACATATAATGCTTATATTGAATACTATGAGAATTGCATTTTTACTATCGCCACCTATGGATCATTCTCTTAGCTATCATTCTTCACCTGATTATCTATTAAACCTAAACCCTTTCAATTATAATAACTCTTATAGAATGGAAAGGGGTGTGTGTGTGTGTGTGTGTGTGTGTGTGTGTGTGAAATTATTTACTTCTGTGTACTGTTCTCTACTCATACTTCATCACCTCTTACCTGGACCTCCTTCTCCTCTAACTCAAATACCCTTGCACTCTAAATTTTGTGGCTGTGTTTCTAAATAACTTCATAAAGAAGTTTTAAGGGATTTATCAGCTTCACATCAGCTGACCACCACAGGAAGCAACAAATGGAAGATACACATTGTTTTAGACATTTGCAAGAGGGAATGAGTGAGAAAGAGGCCTGAACAAAGAAGCTTACACACAGGACCTGTGCCCATGACTCCAGATGAAGCCAAGGTCAGGTTGTGAACAGCTCTGTTAGCTATGCTAACCAAGAAGTTTTGAACTTTATCCCAAAGGCAATGGAAAGCCAATGAAGGATTTAAAGCCAGAAAATGACAAGATGAGATTTATGTTTTGGAAGAATCCTCCTGGCTTGAATGTAAGGAATGGAGAAAGAATGTTGCAAAGGACAGAATGTTTGTGACACCTACCCCAAATTCATGTTGAAATCCTAACTCCCAAGGTGATGGTATTATGAGGTTGGGCCTTTGGAAGGTAATTAGACCATTAGGGTGAAGCCCTCATGAATGGTGTTAGTGCCCTTATAAGAAGAGGCCAGAAAGCTAGCTAGCCTCTCTTTCCGCCACGAGAAGTCAGTAGTCTGCAATCCAGAAGAAAGCCCTCACCAGAACCCCACCATTCTAACACCCTGATCTTAGGCTTTCATCCTCTAGAACTGTGAGAAGTAAATTTCCATTGTTTACAAGCCACCAGTTTATGGTACTTTGTTACAGGAGCCTGAACTAAGACAAGTGGGACGGGGCTTAGTAGTAAGCCCAGTGCCTAGAATGGTGCCTGGCAAATAGGAGATGACAGATGAAACTGCTGAGTATGTATGACAGCAGAAAAACCAATTATGATGCTGTTGAGAATCCAGCAGGAGAAGCCATCACTGGGACCACCAAGGTAGCTGTCACTGCATGTGCATTAGGATATAGTGTCCAATGCCAGTCAGCAGAACTAAGATGTTCTCAAGTTGTGTCCAAATCCAGAGTAAAGAAAGCTTTTTTTATTTTGTTTTCCAAAATTGCATTTTACTTTTAGCAGTTTTTCTTCTTTAAAGATGTCATACTCTTTCACCACTAAAGTTGTATTGCCTCTGAACTGGCAGTTTTGCTGATGACTTCTGGGGTCTGGAGGCTTACCCATTTATTTTCTGATTCCCCCTTTGGCAGTGCACATTTCTGCTCTCATTCTTCACTGCAAGGTTCAAATATATAAGCATTCTAGTTATTAACAACCAAGAGACGAAGAGATTGGGGGATAAAAGTACAAGAGTAAGCAGATGCATCCCTGATGAGTTATTGCAGGGTGTTTCTCTTCATCAATGCCATTATCGTCCCAAATGTTGACAGTTTGATAGGATGCTTCATAGTCTCTGTTACTGAAAACAGTTAATTACTTGAAGAGCATTATGTGTGCTGGCAACACAGGGCTATGTACATATAGGTAAATCAAAAAAAAACTTAATGGGCATATTAATCCATAAATTTTTCATAATAAGCATTGATGAATTAGATCTGATTACTAAATTTATGGATACTTCCAGTAGAGAATAAAGCTTTTCACCTCCTCATTAACATAGGGTCCTCCTTGCTTAGTTTCAGAGATGTTTGTGATTTACCAGGACTGACAGCTACTGTTCTCCTTTTAGCTACATTTATCAGAGAGGTTTCTGACCTTGTGTAATGCAGAATGCTCAGGCTTTGTTACCATACTGATTTGCGTTTAAATTCAAGTCATGGGATATTTCAGCTTGGTGACCATGGGCAAGTTGTCAAATTTTTCTGAGTCTGGCATTCTCCTGGTAAAATAATCACAATCTCAAAGATGTGATTGATGAGTTTATTTTGATTGTTTATATTCTTTTAGGTCTAGCACAATGCTAGACACATAAAAGGAATGAGTCTTCATGACCATTTTGTTGTTAAATTTAAAAAATTATCCAATGCTATCTTTCTTGTATTTAAAAACATTAGATAGGCTGAAATATGTTTAAATAGAAGCTCAGAGTTAATCACACTAGTGTTATTTGAATTCTATATTACTACTTGGAAGGCTTCATTAACTTCCTTAAAAAGGACATGGTGACCTTTCAGAGAGTGGAGGGTGGGAGACGGGAGAGGATCAGGAGAAATAACTAATGAGTACTAGGCTTAATACTTGGGTTATGAAATAATCTGTACAACAAACCCCTATGATGCAAGTTTATCTGTGTAACAAACCTACACATGTATACCTGAACTAAAATGAATTTTTAGTGGTGCATACTTCTGGATTCTCATTTATGATATATGTGTTAAGCCTAATTTAATTTAGGTAAAAATATTGACTCAAAATATTTTGGATATTAGGTTGAAATTTTAGATGTATCTTTCCAATTTCTATTTTTTCACCACTAGTAGATTTCAGTAAGATTTTAACCAATGGCATTTTTGATGCCAAACAAGACTGGGAAACTCTCAAGTTACCCTGTTGGTAAAATTATGGAAATCCAGACCTAAAATACATCTTCAAGGCCACTAGATTGTCATGAGAATTTAAGATAGTAAGTAGCACCAGGTCAACATAATTATTCCCTAGAACAGTGCTTTCCATTTGTATTCTGAGGACTAATGGGAGACTTTGAGCTGTGGCAAGGGCTGTGTGAAACGATGGGTCCACTACGTGTGACCTGCAGAAAATCAGTATTATGTGTCCCACATATGTATGCAGCTACTTTTCAAAAGTATACAGACACTACTGTGATTAGAGAAACAAATTCATTCCAAGACATACTGCATTTCAGTGGTGTTTTATGTGTTTTCTCAACCAACAGTTGTGTGAAGTCTATCTGTTCTCATGTGAAACCTTTAGACATTTTAAACGGTGTAAGAGAAGAAACTATCTTCTCTTCCCATCTTAGAATCATGGCGAAGTCTTCTGTAACAAAAGATAGATTAACAAGGAAAGCTTACAGATTCATTTAATGTAAGTTTTCATGACATGGGAGCCTTCATAAAGAAATGAAGCTCCCCTCAGCAAAAAAAAAAAAAAAAAAAAAAAAGATTAGATTGTTTAGGTTTGATGAAGAGTAGACAGTCCTGAAGAACTAAGATTGGAGGGCAAAAGGGAATGACCTGATGGGAATAAACTGGAAGAACTTAGCAAGGCATGTTTGTTCAGATTTTTCTCTGGGTCTGTGTGTCTTCAAAGATAAGGATGTTCCTTTCCTCCAAGTATAGAGAGAGTACCTCTGGAATGAGGATCTTATGAGCTGCTACAGGGGATATGAGGGAAGGAAAAGTAAGAGTGACTTGCTGCTTAGGCTGTTTTGTCAAATGCCAAAATGTCCTGAACATTCAGGTAGAATGTCCTGAACCCCCATCAATAGAGTCCTGTACTTAAAGGTCAGAGGCTTGAATTTATTCGTATGGGCATAACAATTTGGAATAAAGACACTATGGCATATGCAAATGGCATCTGGAGAGATTACTCAGTTTATACTGGGGAAGAAAGTAATGAGGGACTTGATAAAAGAGAGTAACAGGTAGAGAAAAGCTAGGAAGGAGGCATGGGCTTATTTTCTTGGTGAAGGAAAGGGAAGCAAGGTAGGTTTTTGCCTGCCAATGTTTTAATTTATTAAACTACTAGAAGGGAGTACTTTACAGAAGACATTAACAAAGCTCAACAAAGGGCTGTCTTTCACATGCAGACCACCTTGTGAACTCAACCTCTTCAGTGCCAATAAGGAGGACTGGTCTCATACTTCAAGGATCCAGCTTCCCCCTGACACGTCTCCCATGCCATAGGGTTCTCTCTTGCCCATTTTAGATGTGAAAATATAAATTTAAATGTAAAACAAGGAATAAATAAAACAGGAAAACTCCCATTGCTATGACAAAAGAAACATCAAGACCTTAAAGAGCAAATGAGTAGATCTTGGTTTCTTTGCTCAGGAGCTTGTCTTATGAGGCTAAGTTCATGGGGGCTTTCTAGCCCCTGGTGGCCATGGAAGAGCCATTGGCTGGATTCTTACACTCAAGCCTCAAGCCAGGGAGGTTGGGCGGTAATGTGTTATACCTGGGGTGGAGGTGGGTGCCTTTGAAGAATGCAAGCCCAGCAAGTCTCCTAGTCAAAGGAAACATGAAAAACCCAGACCAGACGAACACTTCTGGCTCTCTCTCTTCACCTCTGAGTAGAGAAGTTGCCTTTTCTATGGCTCTGCACTTTCAAAAAAGATACAGAGAGAAAATTACAAGAGTAATACAAGAAACAGAATATAGAACCTGTTAATTTTAAAAATAAATAAACAGATTGTTGTTATTTATTAAAGAGAAGAGATGCCAGAAGGAATATCTTAATAATGGCTTTTTAGCAAAAAGTAAAAAATAAAAATAAAAAATGCTGCAGTGAAAATGCAGATCTATTTTTTTACACTGAGGCAAAATAAGAAATAGCTAGAGTTGGCAACAAGATATATTTAGATTAGACATGAGGAAAGACTTCTCAGTTATAAGGGATGTCTATTCTAATTATAAAGGGTATATAGCTTGACTGCTTATACAGTCTGGCTTCAAGAATTTTTTGCCTCTTATTTTTAAAAGTTTAAATAGCTATTGATTCTTTTCTCCCAAGGTTCATGCTTTTTACCCTTTTAAAGAATCACAACAAAGAATACAAAAAATTAATCAAATGGTTTCCATAGTGAGTAATTTTCCCAAATTTTTTCCAAATAAATATTCCTTAAATCTCCCTGAAAATAGCAGATTCCATCTTAAATATTTAAATTTTAGAACATGTTATTTTTTAATGAGAAATGTATGTGTCTATGCTAAGAACTTAAAGATTTAAAGCATAGCAGGCCTTTTTCTGTGTGATGTGTGCCTCACCTCTACACACACACACACATAATCACAATTACACACACGCACGCACACACACACAGACACAGGCACACTGACTAAACTTTAAGTACTATCAAAAAAATCTCCAAGCATTAGAAAATAACAAGTGCATTCATTGTATGTCTGTTTTCATATCCAACCTTTTATAGTTATTTATATAAAATTCTGTACTTGAATATTAACACATAAAAAATGAATCTGGCTTAACATGTTAAGACTCATGAAGTGAAATCATAATCAGTACCAAAATTCTCACCTAAGCTAGAATTTCTAGTGCAAGCAGAGCCTCACAAATGAATTTGCTAATTGAATTCTTCTGTAGACTGTGAATATTAGGCAGCTTTGGTTTTTATCTCTGTTAGATAATTTTGGGGAATTGAGACATTGCTATACAATTGGTCTTTTGGAGAAAATTCATTTTTAATGATAAATTATTAAAAACTGAGCTCTTTTATACCAAAGTACAGTGTGGAAACATTGGTAGTTTCTATGGCAGCAGTTTCTCATTTTATGTCTTCTTCCCAGCCACTTCATTATTTACACAGGTTTAGTAATACGTATTAATTCCTAATACAAAGTAAAAACAATTCAGATTTCACTCCAAGCATTACATAGTCATAACCCAGTAACTACCAGATATTGTGCCTGCCTTGAAATATTTTTTAATTGATATTAGCTTGTGCTCTCTAAGACCTTTCAGGAGAATAGAACGGGAGAAAATCTAAGCAAGCCAGAGGGGAATAAAAAATAGGAACTGTGCTGATGATAGAGAGAAGCAGGATTACTATAAGATGCCAACTCACCTCACTCCCCCTTACACACAGTTGTGCAAGTACCACTGCTTCCTAAGCACTATTGGAGAAGAAAAGCATATTTGTGTCCAGCCTAATTATTCCATCCATGGATCTTAGCAGTAAAGCTTCTTAAGTCTGAAAGGGAGAACATTTTTCCTATTGTCAGTTCCACTGGGGTGGAAGTGAATTCTTTCCCTTTCATATCTCATCATTAAGTAAATTCAAAAAGTTTTCCTACATAACTACAGTCTTCTGCAATATTTTATTTAATAATTGACTTTATTTACAAAAAAATTTTACTTGTTTGGCCATTTCTGCCTCTGGCAATGATGTTTACAAATGAGGAATAATGCCTCTAAGATGCATCCTGAAGTATTGGAAGTTTCAACTTTACAGTCACTTACAGGGCAGATTTGAAAGGGGCTAGGTAGACCCTGTACTGAAATACCTGCCTAGAGAGATGTCTAATGCTTCCACATGAATGCTTATTTCCCTGTCCTCTTCCTATATCATGAACATATTCCTTGGCCATGGAGGAATAAGGCATCAGTCTTCTTACACATTCATAGGAATGAGTTCTCTGTCGGGGAAGAGAGGCCGGGCAACTGGAAAGGAGCCCAGTACACTCAAGGGAGATCTGATGCAGGGAGGATTTAGGAAGCAGACAGTCCTCAAAATTTCCTCTGCTGCTGTTTGTCTTCTACGGCGTGTGGTAGAAATATATTAGATTGAGAAAATCTTGAGAAAAGCATTAGCCAGAAAAAAATACTAATGCTTATTTTCCCTATTATGTTGTAAATTTGAAATATTTTTAAAAGTATGAATATAATAATACTATAAGACATGAAAAAGTTTTTTGTTAAACTAAGGCCATCAAGAACCTACAGATAACTTAATCTGGAACAGATTCTGGGGAATTCAGGAGCTCCCTTTTCATAATGTGTTTTGCCCTGGGTAGGAAGGACATGCCCAAGAAGCCTGCTGCCCACTCCCTCCCACTCTACCCCTCAAGTTACTATGCCCTGGGTCAGGATTTCTCAACATCAGCACTACTGACATTTGATCCAGGTGATTCTTTACTGTGGGGGTTTCCCTGTGCCTTGCAGGACATTTAGTAGCATCCCTACTGTCTGCCCACTAGATGCAATAGTACCCTGTGCCCTTAGTTGTAACAACCAAAAATCTCTCCAGACATTGCCAAATATTCCTGGAAAGGGCATGAGGGCCAGGGGGAACAAACTCTAACCAGTTGAGAATGATTGGTCTAGGTGAAACTTCCAAACTGGGTTTCCTGTGTCACTATGCCCCATAAAAAAGTGGCCTCTTGGGAACTCGTGCGTGCTCTCCTCTCTTCTTATTCCTGCTGCACAGTAGTGTATTAGAATCTCTCAAAGTCCAGCTTGTCTTTGTTTAAACTCCTGCCAAATTTATTTGAGTATGGGACCCCCGTTTTTCACTAATGTCAATCAGTACTTTGTGGAACTCTTTGTTCTTGAAACATTCTGAATTGCCTTGGACTGATAGAGCCTAGAATAACGGACAATTTGTTTTATATTAATGGTTCATGTGTTTAAAGTCTCCAAATATTGAAGTTACCATTTTTGTGGATGTGTCTCAAGATCATGAGAGAGAGAAGTCTTTATATGAGAAAAGCCACATTTTATTCCTCCAGGACCTTGGAAATTTGGGCAAGGTAGAGAAAAGGACAGAGGTGACAGAAAAGTTCCTAATTAGAACTTCAAAGCAAATTAAGGGCTGACTGGCCCTACCTTCCTTTCCCCTACAGAAAAGCAAGCCAAACTAAAAAAATCAATACAATGAGAGGGAGATACATGGCAATGCCTGGCAAAGATAGCTACCAAATAAAATTTTCTAGTCCTGTCTACTAATAGGGGGCCTCTATGCTAGAGGCTAGTATGGTATTCTGCATATGGCTAGCATATACTTTTTAAAAATTACACTTTAAGTTCTGGGATACATGTGCAGAACGTACAGGTTTGCTACATAGGTATAAACCATAGTGGTTTACTGCACCCATCAACCCATCATCTACATTAGGTATTTCTCCTAATGCTATCCTTCCCCTAACCCTCACCTCCCAACCGGCCCCAATGTATGATGTTCCCCTCCCTGTGTCCATGTGTTCTCATTGTTCAACTCCCACTTATGAGTGAGAACACTCAGTGTTTGGTTTTCTGTTCCTTTGTTAGTTTTCTGAGAATGTTGGTTTCCAGCTTCGTCTGTCTCCCTGCAAAGGACATGAACTCATCCCTTTTTATGCCTGCATAGTATTCCATGGTGTATATGTGAGACATTTGCTTTGTTCAGTCTATCATTGACGGGCATTTGGGTTGGTTCCAAGTCTTTGTTACTGTGAGCAGTGCTGCAATAAATATACATGTGCATGTGTCTTTATAATAGCGTGATTTATAATCCTTTGGGTATAAACCCAGTAATAGGATTGCTGGGTCAAATGGTATTTTTAGTTCTAGATCCTTGAGGAATCACCACACTGTCTTCCACAATGGTGGAACTAATTTGCACTCCCACTAATAGTGTAAAAGCATTCTTATTTTTCCACATCCTCTCTAGCATCTGTTGTTTCCTGACTTTTTAATGATCACCATCCTTACTGGCATGAGATGGTATTGTGGTATTGTGGTTTTGATTTGCATTTCTCTAATTACCAGTGATGATGAACTTTTTTTCATATGTTTCTTGGCCACATAAATCTCTTCTTTTGAGAAGTATCTGTTCATGTCCCTTGCCAACTTTTTTATGGAGCTCTTTGTTTGTTCCTTGTGAGTTTAAGTTCTTTGTAAATTCTGAATATTAGCCCTTTGTCAGATGGAAAGGTTGCAAAAATTTTCCCCCATTCTGTAGGTTGCCTATTTACTCCGATGATAGTTTCTTTTGCTGTACAGAAGCTCTTTAGTTGCCTTAGATCCCATTGGTCAATTTTGGCTTATGTTGCCATTGCTTTTGGTATTTTAGTCATGAAGTCTTTGCCCATGCCTATGTCCTGAATGGTATTGCCTAGGTTTTCTTCTAGGGTTTTTATGGTTTTAGGGCTTTTGTTTAAGTATTTAATCCACCTTAAGGTGATTTTCATGTAAGTTGTAAAAAAAGGGTCCAGTTTCAGTTTTCTGCATATGGGTAGCCAGTTTTCCCAACACTATTTATTAAATAGGGAATTATTTCCCTATTGATTGTTTTTGTCAGGTTTGTCAAAGATGAGATGGTTGTAGATGCATGACATTATTTCTGAGGACTTTGTTACATTTCATTGGTCTATGTATCTGTTTTGGTACCAATATCTTGCTGTTTTGGTTACTGTAGCCTTGTAGTATAGTTTGAAGTAAGGTAGCATGATGCCTCCAGCTTTGTTGTTTTTGCTTATGATTGCCTTGGCTATGCAAGCTCTTTTTTTGTTCCATATGAAATTTAAAGTAGTTTTTTTTTTTTTTATTCTGTGAATAAAGTCAATGTTAGCTTGATGGGAATGCATTGAATCTACAAATTACTTTGGGCAGTATTGGCATTTTCATAGTATTGATTCTTTCTATCCATGACCATAGAATGTTTTTCCATTTATTTGTGTTCACTCTTATATCCTTGAGCAGTGGTTTGTAGTTCTCCTTGAAGAGGTCCTTCACATCCTTGTTATATTTATTCCTAGCTATTTTATTATCTTTGTAGCAATTGTGAATGGGAGCTCACTCACAATTTGTCTCTGTATTATTGGTATATAGGAATGCTTGTGATTTTTGCACATCGATTTTGTAGCCTGAGATTTTGCTGAAGTTGCTTATCAGCTTAAGGAGCTTTTGGGCTGAGGTGATGGGGTTTTCTAAATATACAGTGATGTCCTGTCACATAGAGACAATTTGATTTCTTCTCTTCCAATTTGAAAACACTTTCTTTCTTTTTTTTTTTTTTTTTATTGCGTTTTAGGTTTTGGGGTACATGTGATGAACATGCAAGATTGTTGCGTAGGTACACACATGGCAGTGTGCTTTGCTGCCTTCTGTCCCCTCACCTGTATCTGTCATTTCTCCCCATGCTATCTCTTCCCACCTCACCACCCCCCCGCCCCTCCTCCATTTCCCAACGGACCCCAGTGTGTAGTGCTCCCCTCCCTGTGTCCATGTGTTCTCATTGTTCAACACCCACCTATGAGTGAGAATATACGGTGTTTGATTTTCTGCTCTTGTGTCAGTTTGCTGAGAATGATGGTTTCCAGGTTCATCCATGTCCCTACAAAGGACGTGAACTCATCGTTTTTGATGGCTGCGTAATATTCCATGGTGTATATGTACCACATTTTCCCTATCCAGTCCATCATCGTTGGGCATTTGGGTTGGTTCCAGGTCTTTGCTTTTGTAAACAGTGCTGCAATGAACATTTGTGTGCACGTGTCCTTGTAGTAGAATGATTTATAATCCTTTGGATATATACCCAGTAATGGGATTGCTGGGTCAAATGGGATTTCTATTTTTAGGTCCTTGAGGAATCGCCACACTGTCTTCCACAATGGTTGAATTAATTTACATTCCCACCAACAGTGTAAAAGTGTTCCTATTTCTCCACATCCTCTCCAGCATCTGTTGTTTCCCGATTTTTTAATGATCGCCATTCTAACTGGTGTGAGATGGTATCTCAATGTGGTTTTGATTTGCATTTCTCTGATGACCAGTGACGATGAGCATTTTTTCATATGTTTGTTGGCCTCCTGTATGTCTTCTTTTGTAAAGTATCTGTTCATATCCTTCGCCCATTTTTGAATGGGCTTGTTTGTTTTTTTCTTGTAGATCTGCTTTAGTTCTTTGTAAATTCTGGATATCAGCCCCTTGTCAGATGGGTAGGCTGCAAAAATTTTTTCCCATTCTGTTGGTTGCCGATTCACTCTACTGACTGTTTCTTTTGCCGTGCAGAAGCTGTGGAGTTTGATTAGGTCCCATTTGTCTATTTTGGCTTTTGTTGCCATTGCTTTTGGCGTTTTGGTCATGAAGTCCTTGCCTACACCTATGTCCTGAATGGTTTTGCCTAGATTTTCTTGTAAGGTTTTTATGGTATTAGGTCTGATGTTTAAGTCTTTAATCCATCTGGAGTTAATTTTGGTGTAAGGTGTCAGGAAGGGGTCCTGTTTCTGCTTTCTGCACATGGCTAGCCAGTTTTCCCAACACCATTTATTAAACAGGGAGTCCTTTCCCCATTGTTTGGAAAACACTTTATTTCTTTCTCTTGCCTGATTGGCCTGGCAAGGACTTCCAGTACTGTGTTGAATAAGAGTGGTGAGAGAGGGTATCTTTGTCTTGTGCCGGTTTTCAGAGGGAATGCTTTCAGCTTTTGCCCATTCAGTATAATATTGGCTGTGGATTTCTCATAAATAGCTCTTACTACATTGAAATACATTCCATCAATACCTAGTTTGAGATTTTTTAGCATGAAGGGTGTTGAATTTTATCAAAGGCCTTTTCTTCGTCTATTGAGATGATCATGTGGTTTCATCATTGGTTCTGCTTATGTGGTGGTTTACATTTATTGATTTGTGTATGTTGAAGCAGCTTTGCCTCCTAGGGATGAAGCCAACTTGATCATGGTGGATAAGCTTTTTGATACACTGCTGGATTTGGTTTGCCAATATTTTATTGAGGATTTTCACATCGATGTTCATCAGGGATATTCACCTGAAATTTTCTTTTTTGTGTGTATCTCTGCAGGTTTTGGTATCAGGATGATGCTGGCTTCATAAAATGAGTTAGGGAGGAGTTCCTCTTTTTCTATTGTTTAGAATAGTTTCAGAAGGAATGGTACCAGCTCCTCTTTATATCTCTGGTAGAATTCAGCTGTGAATCCATCCAGTCCTGGGTTTGTTTGGTTGGTTGGTTGGTAGGCTATTAATTACTGCCTCAATTTCAGAACTTGTTATTGATCTATTCAGGGATTCTAATCTTCCTGGTTTAGTCTCGGGAGGGTGTATGTGTCCAGGAATTTGTCCATTTCTTCTAGATTTTCTAGTTTATTTTCACAGTGGTGTTTATAGTATTCTCTGATGGTAGTTTGTATTTCTGTGGGATTAGTGGTGATATCCCCTTTATCATTTTTTATTGTCTATATTTTTCTCTTTTTCATCTTCATTAGTCTGGCTAGCAGTCTATCTATTTTGTTAACTTTTTCAAAAAACCAGCTCCTGAATTCATTGATTTTTTGAACAGTTTTTCCTGTCTCTGTCTCCTTCAGTTCTGCTCTGATCTTAGTTATTTCTTGTCTTCTGCTAGCTTTTGAATTTGTTTGCTCTTGCTTTTCTAGTTATTTTAATTGTGAGGTTAGGGTGTCAATTTTAGATCTTTCCTGCTTTCCTCTTGGGCAGTTAGTGCTATAAATGTCCCTCTAAACACTGCTTTAGCTGTGGCCCAGAGACTCTGGTATGTTGTGTCTTTATTCTTGTTGGTTTCAAAGAACTTATTAATTTCTCCCTTAATTTTGTAATTTATTCAGTAGTCATTCAGGAGCAGGTTGTTCAGTTTCCATGTAATTGTGTGGTTTTGAGTGAGTTAATCCTGAGTTCTAATTTGATTGCACTGTGGTCTGGTTTGTTGTGATTTCCATTCTTTTGCATTTGCTGATGAGTGTTTTACTTTCAATTGTGTGGTCAGTTTTAGAGTAAGTGCAGTGTGGTGCTGAGAAGAATGTATATTCTGTTGATTTGGGGTGGAGGGTTCTGTAAATGTCTATTAGGTCTGCTTGGTCCAGAGCTGAGTTCAAGTCCTGAATATTGTTGTTAATTTTCTGTCTCGTCGATCTGTCTAATATTGACAATGGGGTGTTAAAGTCTCCCACTTTTATTGTGTGGGAGTCTAAGTCTCTTTGTAGATTTCTACGAACTTGCTTTATGAATCTGGGTGCTCCTGTTTTGGATGCATATATATTTAGGATAGTTAGCTCTTCTTGTTGCACTGATTCTTTTACCATTATTTAATGCTCTTTTTTCTGTTTTCATCTTTGTTGGTTTAAACGCTGTATTTTTCAGAGACTAGGATTGCAACTGCTGCTCCATTTTTTATTATTTATTTATTTATTTTGGCTTTCCATTTGCTTGGTAAATATTTCTCCATTTCTTTATTTTGAGCCTGTATGTGTCTTTGCATATGAGATGCTTCCCCTGAATACAGCACACCAGTAGGTCTTGACTCTATCCAATTTGCTAGACTGTGTCTTTTAATTGGGTGTTTAGCCCATTTACATTTAAGGTTAATATTGTTATGTATGAATTTGATCTTGTCATTTTTATACTAGCTGGTTATTTTGCCCATTAGTTGATGCAGTTGCTCCATGGTGTCCATGATACTATAATATGTTAGGGTGAAAGAACAGAAGTCATGCAAACAAGCTGAAGTAAACAAGCAGTAAGTCTTGAAAAGGAAAATTGCATGAAGTCCAGATTTGTAAAGAGTAGAGCTAAAAAGAGAAAACTTCAGGAGCTGAAGTGCTATCTTCTCTTCTTCCCTCTTGCCTTGTCTTCACTCCTCTTCTCTCCTTTTGTTCTTCTTTCTCTCCCTCCCTCCTGCTTCTTATTCCCTCTCCTCCCCTTCCCCTCGATCTTCTTGATTATTTCAGTTCTCATAATTTCAGTTAGCACATGATTTTGTGACTTTGTTGTGCCCTAGGGCTGACTTTGGCCCTGATTCTAAATGGCGCTTTCCCAAAATGACTTGAGCATTCATGGCCCACCAATGGTCTAGGTGGCCTTAGATCAGGTGTTTGCCTCTGGTCCAGCCATCTGAAGCCAAGGAAAGGTGGGGCAGGCACAAAATAAATTAGAGGGTCACCTAGACTACTCATTCAGCAGGCTGTAAGGACAAAGGCAGCTCTTAAAGAAGTCATGGGTGAGACAGAAACCTTAAAACAGAGCTATTGCCACCTATGCTGTGTATAGTTTAAGCAGTAGTAGTGACATAAACAACACTAGTAATAGCATTATTGAGTGGTTGAGTGCTAACAATAAATATGTCAGGTACTTTTCTAAATGTTTTTCGGTAATATTCTCAAAACAAATCTATGGGTTCAATACAGTTATATGTTCTATTTTTCAGATGAAGAAACAGAGGACTGAGGTTCAGTTCCCAAAATCAAGCAGCTAATAAATGGTGTAGCCAAGATTCAAACCTAGACATCTGGTTCACAGTTTATTCTCTTAATCTGCTGAACTCTTTTTCTGAAAAAAAAAATAATAATAATAATAATCAGAATGTAAAAATATATAACTTCAGGAAATCGAATGCCTAGATCAGGCGTCCCGAAACTACGGCCTGCGGGCCACATGCAGCCCCCTGAGGCCATTTATCCGGCCCCCCGCCGCACTTCAGGAAGGGGCGCCTCTTTCATTGGTGGTCAGTGAGAGGAGCACAATATGTGGCGGCCCTCCAATGGTCTGAGGGACAGTGAACTGGCCCCTGTGTAAAAAGTTTGGGGATGCCTGCCCTAGATTTTGCCAAACTGTACTGGGTAGGCTTGCATTTCAGAAAAAGTATCAGCCAGTATTGAAAGAAGCCCGCCTTTGGTTATAGACCAATTGTGTCATTTGTCTCTGACTTTCCATGCCCAATATGGATGTACTCTCCGAGAGCTCACTAGTAATTTATTCCACTTAAAATTTGTCTATTACTTGGAGCCAAGAGCCTAAGCCCAGCAACTGTCCACCACAATCCAGAGCTGGGGCCCGGTTGCTCACCAAAAATGTCTTACAGCAGCACTGCCTCTACCTCCATTATATAAGAGAATGGGGTTGGGCACAGTGGCTCATGCCTGAAATTCCAGTACTTTGGTAGGCTAAGGTGGGCAGATCATCTGAGGTCAGGAGTTTGAGACCAGCCTGGCCAACATGGTGAAACACTGTCTCTACTAAAAATACAAAAATTAGCCAAGCATGATGGTGGGTGCCTCTGATTCCAGCTACTCAGGATGCTGAGGCAGGAGAATGTCGCTTAAACCTGGGAGGCAGAGGTTGCAGTGAGTCAAGATCGTGCCACTGCACTCCAGCCTGGATGACAGAGCAGGATTCTGTATCAAAAAAAGGGAGGGGGTGTATTCCGTTTCCTCACTTCCAGTCAGCCTGTCCACCTGTGCTATAAGATGTACTTCTCTTATTTATTGGTAAATCAAAAGAATGGTTTGATCCCTTTAAATGTGGTAGAGAATTCTAAGCCAGAGTGTTGGAATACACACCTAAGATGAACCATGACCCTATAGAGATCATTTATATTCCCCATAGCTTGCTCTATTATTAATAAGTGGCCATTAAAGCCTCTTTCTGAAGACTTCTGCCACTCAGGTGTTATTTCAGAATCAGAAAACTCTAATCTAACATTTTCCTGACATTTCTTTGAGTGAAGAAAAAGCCTGATGTTCTTTTTTTTATGTTCTACATTTTTGCTCAGAATAATATTAATGGTCTTTTAGAAATATTTTTCTTTTATGTGTGTATTTTGTCTGATTTTCTAAGTATAGTGGTTTTGCCACACAATAAAATTTGGATGGATCAACCATCTTCTTTAGGAAGTCAAGTCTGCTTACTACCACAGCACTGATCTGGCTTCAACAGATGTAATCTTGGGCTGTACATTTGAGTTGCATTCAATTGGGAACAAAATTTACCTTCAATGTTCTTCCTTATGTGTTTAATTGAACCCAATTCAACAATAATCAGGTGGATTTATTAGACCACCTGAAACATGAAGAAACACAATGATATTACCCTAGTGAAGTCAAAGACTAGGGAAACAAAGCCCTGCCCTAAAGGGCCTTATTGTCTAGTTGGGCTGAAGGGATAGAGGAGGAGACAGACTAAAACAAGAGTTAGAGTAAGCAGCCCCAGGTTCCATATTAAGATTGACCTCATAACATAGGGAATAATAATCATGTTATAAAATCAGTATAGCCATGCTGCTTAAATTAAAAGGAAACAGCAGTAAGATTTGATTAGAAATGAATAGGAAATGCTTCATTAGAAGACACTGTGCAGGAAGTATAGTTAGGAGAAGCAGATGGTCAAATATAAGAAGAAAGACACAGAAATAAGAATACACATGGCAAGTTTAGAAAATAATGTGAAAGTTGACTGGGTTCAACAGTATGTTAGGGGTGAGTAGAAGATGAGCAAGAAATCGCTGACAAGGGACATTTCTGGAAACCCCAAGTATGTGGTGAGTAGCAAAGAGCAAGACAGTGGTGTATTGGGGAGCATCAGGGAATATATAGGAGTATCAGGGTTTGAATCCTGGCGCTGCTACTTACTAGTTGTATGACCTTGCTTGCATGAGAGATTCTCTTTGAGCTTCAGTTTCCTTCTCAGTAAAATGTGGAAAATAAGAGAATCTACTTCACCAGCTTGTTGCAATAATTGCCTGAGATAAACCATTTTAGGTTCTTTGTAGGCACTCAATAAGTATTTATCAATAAGTACTCATAACAGATACTCCAAATTTGTTGACTGATCTTTGTCCTAGAGTCTTGAAGTAGATATTTTTGTCAGCAAATTTCCCAGTAGACCAAAACAAAGGTGGATATCAGTAATTCATGAATCACTGAATCACTGAACCTAAAACTAACTTGGCTTTATGACCTGAATATATTAACTTTGTCAGTTAAGAATGTAAGGAAAAGTTTAAGACGTGTGGCTCCCTCAACTTGAAACTCTTGATACAGTTAATGAATGTTTCTCCAAAAAAAAGGTTGTGGGTGGGGGAGAACAGGGCCAAGAAAATCCATTTACTTACAGCTTTTGGTGGTATGTAACCAGCAATTCACTCAAACAATATTAGAGGTACTAGCCCCAATTCTGTATTAAGATCAACTTCCTATTTTTGGCCATATTTTATGTAAAGACATCCTATATCTAAACATAAAGCAAACACTTAGTGAATCCTAGTGGTTTATTTAATAGATGAGAATATCATTTTACTGTCTGTGCTTTAGCTATCTGTTATGTAATAGTCTACTTTTTAAAATTATACTTTAAGTTCTGGGATACATGTGCAGAACGTGCAGGTTTGTTACATGGCTATACACATGTCATGGTGGTTTGCTGCACCCATAAATCCATCATCTACATTTGCGATTTCTCCTAATGCTATCCCTCCCCTGGGTCCCCACCCCCTAACAGGTCCTGTTGTGTGATGTTCCCCTCCCTGTGGCAATGTGTTCTCATTGTTCAACTCCCACTTAGGAGTGAGAACATGCAGTGTTTGGTTTTTCGTTTTTGTGTTAGTTTGCTGAGAAGGATGGTTTCCAGCTTCAACCATGTCCCTGCAAAAGACATGAACTCATCCTTTTTTATGGCCGCATAGTATTCCATGAAGTATATGTGCCACATTTTTTTTATCCAGTCTATCACTGATGGGCATTTGGGTTGGTTCCAAGTCTTTGCTGTTGTGAAGAGTGCTGCAATAAACATACATGTGCATGTGTCTTTATAGTAGAATGATTTATAATCCTTTGGGTCAAATGGTATTTCTGGTTCTAGATCCTTGAGAAATTGCCTTGTCTTCCCCAATGGTTGAACTAATTTACACTCCCACCAACAGTGTAAAGCGTTCCTATTTCTCCACATCCTCTCCAGCATCTGTTGTCTCCTGATTTTTTAATGACTGCCATTCTAACTGGTGATTATTAAATGAGATGTTATCTCAATGTGGTTTTGATTTGCATTTTTCTAATGACCAGTGATGATGAGCTTTTTTTCATGTTTGTTGGCTGCATAAATGTCTTCTTTGAAAAGTGTCTGTTCATATCCTTCACTCACTTTTTGATGGAGTTGTTTGTTTTTTCCTTGTAAATTTGTTTAAAGTCTTTGTAGATTCCGGATATTAGCCCTTCGTCAGATGGGTGAATTGCAAAAATTTTCTCCCATTCTGTAGGTTGCCTGTTCACTCTGATGATAGTTTCTTTTGCTGTGCAGAAGCTCTGAAGTTTAATTCGATCTCATTTGTGAACTTTGGCTTGTGTTGCCATTGCTTGTTGTGTTTTGATCATGAAGTCTTTGCCCATGCCTATGTCCTGAATGGTATTGCCTAGGTTTTCTTTTAGGATTTTTAAGGCTTTCGTTTTCACATTTAAGTTTTTAATCCATCTTGAGTTAATTTTTGTATAAGGTATAAGGAAGGGGTCTAGTTTCAGTTTTCTGCATATTGCTAGCCAGTTTTCCCAACACTATTTATTAAATAGGGAGTTCTTTCCCCATTGCTTGTTTTTGTCAGGTTTGTCAAGGATCAGATGGTTGTAGAATATGCTACTTTTTATGCAATCTTTATTTATTATTTAATTTTATTTTTCAATTGAGAAATAATATTGTATATACTTACGGTATACAACATGATTTTTGAAATATGTATACACTGTAGATTGGCTAAATCAAGATAATTAACATATATCCATTACCTCATATCTTTATTTGTTGCAAGAATATTTAAAATCTGCTCTCAGTAATTTTCAAGTATGTAGTACATTGTTGTTAATCATAGTTACCATTATGCACAATAGATCTCCTGAACTTATTCCTCCTGTCGAATTGAAATGTTGTATGCTCTGACCAACTTCTCCCCATATCCCTCTCACCAGCCCCTAGTAACCACAATTCTACACTCTGCTTCTATGTGTTCAACTTTTTCAGAGATCATGTAAAAGTGAGATCACGTGGTGTTAATCTTTCTGTGCCTGGTTTATTTCACTTAACATAGTGTCCTCTAGGTTCATCCATGTTGTGGAAAATGACTGTGTTTCCTTCTTTTAAGGCTGAATTGTATTACATTGGGCATAAAAGACACTTTTTTTATTTTTATTTTTTTGAGATGGAATCTCATTCTATCGCCCAAGCTGGAGTGGAGTGGCTCAGTCTTGGCTAACTGCAGCCTCCGCCTCCTGGGTTCAAGCAATTCACCTGTCTCAGTCTGCTCCCCACCCCCACAAGTAGCTGGGATTACAGGTGCCTGCCACCACACCTGGCTAATTTTTGTATTTTTAGTAGAGTCAGGGTTTCACCATGTTGGCCAGGCTGGTCTCAAACTCCTAACCTCAAGTGATCCATTTGCCTCAGCCTCCCAAAGTGCTGGGATTACAGGTGTGAGCCACTGCACCGAGCCAGGACACATTTCTTTATCCATTTGTCTGTTGATGGACACTTAGGTTGATTCCATATCTGGGTAATTATGAATAATGCTTCAGTAAACTTGAGAGTGCAGATGTCTCTTCCACATACTGATTTCATTTCCTTTGGAAATAGAATTGTTGGATCATGTGATAGTTCTAGGTTTATTTTTTTGAGGAACCTCAAAACATTCTGTTTTCCATAATGACTGTAATATTCCCACCAACAGAGTGCAAGGGCTCCCTTTTCTCCACATCCTCACCAGCATTAATTATCTTTTTGGTAATAGCTATCTTAACAGGTGTGAGGTGATGTCTCATTACGGTTTTAATTTTCATTTCCCTGATAGTTAGTGATGTTGAGCTTTTCTTTATATACCTGCTGGTTGTTTGTATGTCTTCTTTTGAGAAATTTTTAAAAATCCTTTCCCCATTTTTTTGCAGTTTTTAAAATTTCAACCTTAATTTTAGATACGGAGGGTACATGTGCAGGATTGTTACATGGGTATATTGCACCAAGGTAGTGAGTAAAGTACCCAATTGGTAGTTTTTCAACCCAAATCTGCCTCTCTCTTGCCCTTCTCTAGTAGTCGGAAGTGTCTACTATTCCCCAAGTTTATGTTCATGTGTGCTTAATGTTTAGCTCCCACTTATAAGTGAGAACACACAGCATTTGGTTTTCTCTTCCTGCATTAGTTTACTTAAGATCATGTTCACATTTTAACTGGGTTATTTGTTTCCTTGCTAATGCATTGTTTGAGTTACGTAATTTAAAAAAAAGAGAGAGAGAGAGAGAATCAGAAACATTTTTTGTCTTAGGGGATAATTTTTTAACACAATAGTTTCCCTTTCAGGTCAAGGTAAGCTTGGAAAAAGGTATTGAAATATTTCAATCATAGTTTACTAATTGAGAACATTTTGCTACCACTTTATGGATTACAGGTATAACATTTAACTTGGGAGATTCTTTTAGTATTTTTCATTTTGATTTCTTTTTCTAAAGAATATTAATGTCAAAACAAGTTTTCTTATAGTTCATCTTCTAATCACCTTCTTATACACCATAACATGCTCACTTGAGATCTACCGGTCATTTTTATAACAACTTCTAATGCAGCTGAGATGTGAAATCATGACAGATTTTTTTAGTTTTTCTGAGATTGAAGAATAGATTTCAAAATAACACTTTGAACTAATTACGGGAAACTAGGAAGCAGAAATAGCAATTTTTTGAGCAGAAATTAATATTGGAACTATCAGGTCAGTAATTTTATTTAAAAGTCAAAACTAGGGTCACCAAAATCCTTCTTAGAGGTCATCACCTCACATTGAAGACTAAGATAAAAGTGCCTTCTCAAGTGGGTCCCCATCCCCATCTTAGTTGTGAGCATCATGCTGCCTTTCCAGACCCCACAAGCCTATTGTCATCAACAGCACATCTCTGCCATTGTAATTAGTTCAGTGTGCTATTCTGAAATCTACTCTTCATGCTCAGAGCTCTCATGCAGATGGAAGGCCCTTGCCTTCCCTTCCCAGAGCTACGCAGAGTTCTTCTCCTCTCTCACCCTCCTTCCACTCGCATACCACACACACACCTTCATCGCTTCTACCTCCCTTATAGGGTGAGCAACCATTGTCTAGGTTTGCCTACAAACCAAGGATTTCTTGAGATACGGAATTTTTGGTACTAAACCCAGGACATTGAGTCACATAGGTGAGGAGTGACGAGGGATGAGATGGTGAAGGACTCCTGGCTGTTCCTTATCTTATTTCTTTCTTTTCCTTTTGTTCCCTAAAAAATTATTCATATAAACAAGAAAGAGAGGATCCTTTTACTGTTCAATTAGTTCTTCTCAAAATGTATCATTTTAGGGCATAATTTTCCGAATCTATTAACCATTTTCTGAAAAACGTCCTAAGGTTTATAAACCATAAAAATGTTTATGTTTATTTGATAATATGTAAGATAAATAGATGGATCTACTGTTGAAAATTTTCTCTCAGTAAAACATTAGTACCTCTTACAGGAATAATGGAATGATTTTTTTCTGAGAAATGTATCTAAATAAGTATAACCAACATTCTGGATAAGAATATTCTCATGTAGTGTCCTATAAATGAGTGAGAAGGGAACAGAGGCAAGATAATATATATGGAGCCTTGGAAATCTAGATGAGTTTCCAGATGGAACTCTTCAATCCAAATCTGTCAACTCAGTAAAGACGTTTATAAAAATCAGTCAAAACAGCTGCCTAGCATCTGAATGACTTAATTAAATGCTTTATATCTCAACTAGTTGCTTTTGCATCTTGTAATAATGTCCTTAAGAGGCCAACATCATCAGAACAGATCCATTATACATTCAACTATTTCCTAATTAAGCATCCAGTATGAGCCACTTGTTCTTCTAGGCATGTTCTAAGCAGTATGGCCTCACTACCTGGCCTTATGGAGTATATAATACACTGGGGATACAAAAGAGAAAGCAATAACTCAATAAATACATAAGCAGAACTCATAAAGGCTTTGGGAGAAAATAAATATGTTCAACAGCAAGGGTAAAAAGAAAAGTGGGCCTATTGAAATCTAAATGTTGGCACCATCCAGGCAGGAGTGAAGGATGATTCTGGGTAGAAAGAACAACTTGTGTGAGGGAGGACCTTGCTTAGTAGTTCTAGGAATCTGAGGGAGATGCTGCAATGGGAGCCTTGTGGGCAAAGGGCAGCTGCTGCTGAAGGTGACAGTCATTAATCACAGAGAATTTTGTAAGCCAAGACAAAGGCTTTGCATTTCATATGAAATGTAATGAGAAGTCACCGAAGAGTTTTACACATAGAAACTTAGATATGCGGTCCATTTAGTGTTGTATAAAGATTACTCTGTCTACCTTTGTGAAAACAGACATAGGAATGCAAGAAAAATAGCAGGGAATCAGAAGAGGCTGCATCTCCACCTCAGGTGGATGCAGGATTGTTGTCCTCAGCAGTCTGGAGGTAGGGGATTGAGAGCTGAGGCTGAGAGTCTGCTTGCTTACCTATTTGCCTTCAGGAGTCCACTCTCATTCAACCCATGAACTACCAGAGATGATGATAAACTGCTCTGCTCCCACCAAATTTTATTAGTTTGGAACAAAAAACGGACTTTAAAAGGTTAATTAGTATTACTGCTGCAAGGAATCAGCTATGAAAAGCTATACTGTATTAAAAACTAGCATGCTTATACATTATTTATGGAAAACATCTGTTCACAATGTCTGCTAAAGCATCATTTCTTTCCACTTCCCTTCTCTCTATCTGGCACTTTATTATAATTTCTAGAAGTTGGTATACTTTCTAACTATAATCATGGTTTCTGATCCTACAGTTGGTGATGTAAACAGTGGTACCTAATGACTCCCTAGTCTTCAAATTATATTGAACGACAATGAGCAGTATCTAAGGGGTACCAACAACATTAATGTTCCTTAGAATTTTTCATTTAGTTCTTTGAAGAAAAAAAAAGAACTTGTAATTGTGAAAGCTGAAAATCCTCTTTGTATAATACTTTTAGGGGAAAGATAAGAGTTATATTTTCCTGAAAATCCTGTAAGAATAAATGTTATGCTTTAACAAATTTATCATTACCATGTTGACTTCTTTTAAGTTCAACAAATCATTCTTACTCCTTGATAGATGTTTAGACAGAGTGAAGACTCAGAAGCTGCATTTAAAAAATAAAAATCAAAGCCCCCCGAAACATTGACACAAGGAATTAAGTTGTATAACACTGGCTAACTTTGGGCCCACTGTGGGATGAGGGTGAGGATTTATAGGTGTTTCAGTAGTACTTAGTGATTCTTTATTAGCCATGTGGAAATGCTAAAAGTTTTACAACCAGAGTTCTGTAGTTTTAATTTGTGGCAAATACCCTTGGACTAAGTCCCACTGAGCTTCTCAAATATTTCAACTATGACAAAGGTTCAAATTTTTTTCAGAAAATATGACTTGCCCATATTTCACTTTGGAAAACTGTTTGACTTGTTTATACTACAAATCAGAGAAGCAAGTCATCTCTTATTTTGTGATCAATTGTTTTTGTAACGTGTTCTCCTGTGATTTTGGAGAGCCTAGAGATTCCTACAAACAAAAGCTTTTGGCCTAATCTAGGTGACAATGAGACGAGCACAATAAGAGTTTTAAATAAATTCAGTGTCTCAAAACAGAGTCATTCAATCTAGAGAAATGAGAAAATGGGGTAGGTAGAAAAGAAAATCTAACTTCTTACTGTTGGAAAGTAAACTATTTAAAGACCATGATATAAGTAATATGGATATAAACTCAACCATACTCTATATTTTTCTCTAGCATTATATAATTTATTGCTTCCATTAACTGATTTTTCTAAGATTCAATTGAATTTACCAATCTATATTATTTTAATTAAGCATATTGGTATTAATTTGCAGTCATTTATAGGTGACCAATATAAATGGTTTTTTATTCACTTGTTTTTGCAAAAGATAGATACTTCTGGACTCACAGATTTCTAGGCATTGTTCCTGGTCATAACAGGTATTCAGTAAACATTGGTTCCCATTCCTGTAGCTAGCACCTTCTACACATCACAGGAAGAAAAAGATGTGATCCTTGAAGAACCTAGTCTAGAGAATAAATACATGAAAAGGAGGGAAAACAGAAAAATTACATGCTAACAAATGTGTACTGTTTGAGAACTATTTAAGCAACAAAAGTGTTGTTTTTATTAAAAGCAGACAGGTAAGGTTACCTGAGAAGAAACCTGTGACTTTATGTTAATCTCTTTAACATGGGGCAGGTCCTTAGGTACAAACAGATCTGAACTTCTTGGCTTCTGTTACTCTTAACTGGCTAAATTAGTAATACAACTTTCCTTTTAGCAAGTTATACTACACAGATATTTTATTGAGTACTCTTTGAATCTAGAAAAAAAAAGGTTCTACAATATGCCCAGTGATGTAGGAACTATACGCAGTTGGAAGGACTCTGTAGAAAACTCTGAGGAATCTTGTAGATTCCTTGCAATATGTTTCATAATTGCTATATGGGTTATAGTCATACTAAAATCCTTTCTATATAAGAATAATCTTAGAGTTAAATAATTTTCTTTTAGCTTTTTAACTACCTCCTATCTATAAATTTTTAAAGAAAATTCTCTTAAATTAATTTTAGTATGGGAGATTGTAAGCAGAAGGCCCCATAGATTTTGGATCTGTGGTAGCATGGGAAATTTTCTTTATTTTTTTTTCCAAATAAGCCTTATTTTAGAAAAACAAACATCTGGCTACCTAGCTAACTACATAGATAGATAGAAGTAGGTAGTGATATAGGCATAGAGTAGACCCTAATATGTCTCTATGTATATCTATGAGGAAAAGTAATTCTTAGTCTAATTCCTATGAAAATTAGGCATTAGAATAAATGCTAATATACCTAGCACAGTTCTCTACTCTGCAGGTGCCCGTAAGCTCTGGATTTTTTATTTATTAATTTTTCACTTAATCAACCAGGATTTATTAAACATTCTGGGCCAGGCACTCTGCTAGGTGTTAGAGATATAAAGATAAGTAAAACTTGGTCTCTGTATTTAAAGACTCACAAAGTATCGTCAGGCTATCTCCCAGTCCTTAAGTCATGTGTATAGAAGTAGAGGGAGATCATTATGATTATATAATTAATCAGTCCTATAAACCATATTTAAAAACCCTAACCTCATAAATGCTGACCCATAACAGAGGTTCCTCATAACTAGCTGTAAAACCATAAACAAGTCCTTTAATTTATCATTGAGAAGTTTGATTTGTAAAATGTGGTACTGAAACTAAGATCCCATTTATATTTGTAGGATTGAGCTGAGAATAAATATTGATTGAATGCCATGTTAATGTGGATAAAGAGAAGCGCTGGAAGCTTGTCAGTTAACCAATAGAAAGAAAAAAATAAAAGTTTTGTGGAATAAGACCAAATAGACAATGTGAACTGCCTACTCCCTAAACCTCTGTCAGGCACATAAAGCGACTGCCAGAAAGTGCACTCTCAATGGTCTGGGCACATGGAAATATCTGGCACAGTCTCTTATCTATTAACATTCTAAGTATATTATTAAGAACCTTGTCTTTGGAATTGCAAAACCAACTTCATGTGTTTTATGTGGTTTTAAACTGCAAAGTTTTCAATTTATAAGCCTGCAGTCATGCCAAATGGAATGCATAAAGTACCCTAGTTTGAACCAGAAGGTGGTTAGGATAAAGGAAAATGGCCCAAGATAAAAACATGCAAAATCCAGAATATGAAAAATGCTCATTTTACCCAGGATAATTTAAAATATGTACAATTTGTTAGATATAATTGTTGATTAAATTAATAAAGAATGTCAAAAAGCCCATTAGGTAGATATTTGTTAGTACTTAACACAGTCTTGTGACAAGAAGTGTCAAGAACAAGGACTGCATTTTATTCATTATTATTTAGAAGAAACTTATGTAATTTAACTTTTCTTTATTCCATAACTGTCAGGAAGTTTAGGGTAAGATTTGACGCTCATTCCTCATAACTGGGAACTATTTGTGCGCTTCTCGTTTTCTTACATTTGATGTTACTGTTTAGTGTTTGTCTCGTTTTATGAATGACCATTTTTAAGCTTTCTTAAGTCATTTTTGCAGAAGTCATATTTAACAAAAACATAATATGTGTGCCTTTGTCTCATCAAAGAGCTGAACAGAGTTCCTTATGTGGAGTAGGCGCTTAACACATATTTGCCACATTAATTACTAATTAATTGGTGAAGTATTTCATAAATAGAGTAAACCTAGAGAAAAATATATCCACTAATGTATTAAATTTATTTAATAGCAAGTTCATCTGAGAGGAGCAACTATGTCTTATTATTTTAAAACTTACAAAGGAAGTTTTTCCTTAAATGTAAAACATACTACTTAATTCCAGAAAGACTGATCCTTCATTTGGCTTTTGTGTATTTTAGCCAGTCTTGGCTTTCTAAATCATGTTGAAAACAAACAGAGCATTTGTGCCATGTTTGCTGTTAACTAAGTAATAAACCAAGAGGCTTTAGCTAATTTTTTGAGGTCATTAACATAATACAATTAATCACCTTAGTTAAGACATATGGGCATTTTACAAAAAACAAAAAAAACAAAAAAACGTGCAAATGGTCCTTGAAATGAGGTTAAATAGATCTAATTTATGTTAAATTTTAATTAACCATATGCACTACTGAGTGATAATGTTCATGCATATGTTGCTTACATTAATTGCTTTCATAAGTTAATAACTGCAACACACTTTGGCTTCTGTTCATTTAAAACTTAACAAATGTTCACACCAGCTGTGGAAGTGATTGAAGGCAATAAATGAACGAGTAAACCATTGATTTACTTGTTTAAATTAAATCTGCTATCTCAAGCTGTCCTGTGTCTTAATACATTAGAAAAGATGCTTGGGAATCAATGATCATGTAATTCCTGGTTTAATCACTGTTAGTCATACTTAAAGTAATAGGGACATTGAACTTTAACATTTGTTTGCTAACCTCTGTTTTCTGGAGTTAACTGGGCCATCACTGACTATGGTTTTCTTTTATTACAGCAGAATTGAGCTATACTTTCATATAATTGTATATTTATCTGGTCCTTGTATAAAAGCATACAGACTGTCATGCCTGATGTTTTTTATTGCCCACTTTAACTGGATACTAGTATGTGTTTAAAGAGATGATTCATGTAGACAAATGACTTCTTTTAAAAAATAATAGAATCTGTATTTTATTGAAACTAAAGTTTACTTTTTTATTACACCGTTTGTCTCTCTGAATCTGTAGCATATTGGCCAATGTAGTGTGATAGTGATAATAAATTACTACTAGAATATCTCATATGAAAACTTAGATTTTTCTTGATTATTATTTGAATCACTTTTGTAAGAATCAAATTTCAGAATATCTGGTTAAAGATAGTGGGCTGAACACATACATTAACCTCTGAGCCCCTTCTGAAACCACAACAAAATGAATAAAAAGGTTTTTTAAAAATCTGAAAACACTAGAACACAAGAAATAAAAGAGAACACAAACAACCCTGGAAAGCACATGGACAAGTGGTAACTGACTTAGCAGAACCTAGAAAGCTAAATCCTAAATCAGCAGCTGGGAAAGCCAAGAAACAACCTGATTTATATTGCAGACCAAAAGGCCAGGAACCAGTGGCTCCAGGCACCTGTGGAAGTGGAAGTGAAGTGAGGCTAAAACAAAAGCCTTCTTGTAAATTTGCTTAACAGGCATTTAGACACCTAGGACCCCTTCCCAACTCTGCAGGTGAGGTAATTGCCTCACACTTTGCCTCATATTTTGGCAAAAATTGGAGGAGGATTCTCTGGAAGGCCTGCCAGAGACAGTTTCCAGATTATAGTCCCTAAGGGCTAGCGCTGGGCGAGGAATACTAGACTGAAAACAGGCAGGTAAATGAAAGTTAATTAAACGCATAGGTAAGCTCTCCCTCTCTTGACTCCCAAAACACCCACCAGGCATTGGAAGAGTCTTCCCTCAGGAATCTGCAGCCCAAGAGTAAACACCTGACTATGTAAGGGCAGAGGGGATGTGGGGAGTTCCTCATGAAAAGACCCAGCCAGACTGTCCTACACTGAAGCTGATCTAGCTAAGCAGAGCTTCCAGTTAGCTTCTACTTTCTCACTAGTTGTCTTATCTAAGAATAGAGTTTATAAGGTCTTAATAATAGAAACATTGAATATGAATTATAAATCTTTTGGGTGAGTGAGAGCTGGGACATGGAAAATGTGTGTGTGTGTGCGTGTGTGTGTGTGTGTGTGTGTGCATGTGTGCATGTGGTGACGGTGGCAGGGATATAAGAAGAAGGGGAGCCACGTCCTCATCTTCCTTAGTAAGACAATAGATGAGGCCTAAACCTGAATAACTGAGAAGCAGCAAATAATTGTCTTAGATTTTCTTTTTTAAATCAGTTAGACCTGAAAGCAATTGACTTGGGAGCAGGAAACTATGTGCCTTTCTCAATTACATGCACGCATCACTTTGACAAAAATAAACACTTAATTTAAAATTATAATAGATGCTTACATAGTTTTCATTTTAAAAACAAACTTTAAAGAGAGAGAAAGCTGTTATTCTTTTTTTAATCAATTTCCCATACATGTTTTATTACAACTTATTTTCATGTACATCCTCCTGATTATCTGCTATTTTAAGACCTACATAGCCTAGGAATTAGCATTTTTGGACACCCTGTCCTACATCATATCAAATACGGTAGCTTAAAATGCATCTGTATCCTGCATAAATTATACATGATATAATTAAAGAAAGCTTTTGTAATTTTGCTTTTTGAACTATTATTGCTTCAAAAAACTCATCTACTTTATGACTTATTTGTTAGCATTATCAGCTATTCTGTGCTTTATATAAAATATATAAAACTGTTTCTGAAAATGCCTGAAAATATTTCTTAAAAATTCATATAACATTGTCTTTCTCAACTAAGATATATCTGTCAATTGACTATGATTTTTATGAAACATTAATTATGTTGCTTTAAGACAGGTTTGAACATGTAAAAACAAATTCAATGTCATTCTTGAGTAATAACCCTCAAGAAAATACCAAGACAGGAGAAAAATACGAATTTTTAATAAGCCAATATATTTTGGAGTATGATAAAATCACCTTCAGATGTTCAGATTTTTAAAATTCTGGACAGAACTTACCATATTAAGGATTTAGAAGTTTTAATTACATTAGGACTTACCTTAAGAGATATTATGATAACTACAGATAAGAGCCAAAGGGAGCCACGAGATTAGCCTTTCCTGACTGAAATGTTTTATCTCTCTGCATCTGATTAGTTTCTGTCATCTGTTGAAGGATTATGCCTTTGCTTCTGGTGGGATACCATCCGTAATTCTTACAGGATGAACTTCCCAGTCTGTTGGCAGCAGAGCGGCTGAGGGAGGTTAGGAGGCAGCACCCTTTTTCTTCTGGAGATTTACACCTTTTTTCTAACCATATTGTGTTAGGTCAGTCTCTGTCATCTGTCACAGGTAATTAATTCTACTCGATTGTTTCAAATTAACTCTAGTGAGTTGACCATTACTTATCTTTCACTCAATAAACCTAAATCTTGAGATTCTTAAAAAATAAGTAAAACATTCTGCAAAAAATATGACGTATAAATCAATTACATTTCTTTGAGTTATAAATTGCTACTTTCTTTAATTCGATTACATTGAGATCGTTTGTCTCCTTCTAAAAATAATAGTAGCTATTTGTAGAGGATGTTACAGTTTACCTTTGCATTCACAAATACTGATTTATCATTACTATAAGCTGGTCATTATTCTAGTTTTAGGCAAGGTCCCTGATCTCATATAATTTTTTTCTTGAAAGAGTCTATACAAACAATAAACAACCAAATAAATGTAATTAAACAAGTAAATAAATAAATGTATACCATCTCTGAGCCCAGGAGTTAAAGGCTGCAGCGAGTTATGATCACACTACTGCACTCCAGCCTGGGTGACAGAGGGAGATACTATCTGTAAAAATAATAATAAGAGATAAAACTGGGTGTACGAGGAATAGAATGTGTCATAGGCATGAAGGTCCTTCTTTAGTTTGGGTTATGGGATTTCTATGGGGAGGTAACATTTGAAATGAAGGCAGATAATCTGTTGAACATACATCTAGGGGCAGAGTGTTCCATGCAGAGCCAGTAGAAAGACCCTAAATTAATTATGGCAACCTATATTTATTAGTGATGATGGCGATAATGATTGATGATGACAACAATGATAATGGTAAGAAGGAGATAATGATGTTGATGATGGTGGTAGTGGTAGTGACAATAATAACGGTGATGGTGGTCGTGATGACAGTGGTGATAGTGTTATAACAGTGGTAGTGGTGGGTAATACCCTACATTTATTAAGAGTAGCTCAATAAAACTACATAAAATGCCCATGGTCACACAATTAGTAAATTACAAAGATCTCCAAACCAAAATATTTAGTTACAATGAGATTTCAAATGTGATCTGAACTTTGGCCTTTTCGCAGAAGTGCTTTAGATAATTGTCATATATTTAAAGGAATCCCCTAATTTCAAAACTCCTCTTTAAGCGTTTCCCAAATTACAGGGACAAATCCTATGCTGAAGGACCCTACTACTCCATCTTGGCAACAAGAGGTTCTTTCTCTTCTGTCTGGGCTCTCATGGCCTTCAGAGTTCAGCTATGTTGTTTCACTCCACTGATCAACAATGTCAGTCAACTGGGAAAGTTTGGTTGTGAGCATCTCACTTCTTATTCTAGCAAGACTCACTTTAGTGTCCCCAGTCCCACTAAATCTTTGGCCCATTGAAACCTCAAATACAGTGACACTGACAATACCCATCACCTTGCTCATATACTCACTTCCTTGTTTTAACTAGTATAAATTCCGTATACCTTCAATATACTTCCTTGCAATGAATACCCTTTCTCAGCAAAGCTTCCAACTTTAACTGAATCCATATATTGCCCTTCTCCTATCTTTGTCTTGTGCCTAAGAAACTAAACATTGGTAAAATCACATAATCATGCTGACTGATATCCCTTTAAATTTATGACCATGTATCTCAAATGGGTCCTCATTCCCTTGCTAAGTGTACTTCCAGCACTCACAGGCAGCTGCATCAAATCTTCTCTTCTTTGCCTGATTAGTTATTTCTTTTCTATTGCATCATTCTCATCAGCTTTTTGACATGATCTAATATATCCCTTTAAAAGCAAAACAAATACAAATACCTTGGTTGTCTTATTCCTGTTCAGCTTACGCCTATTTCTCTGTTCCTCTTCATAGCAAAACTTCTCAGAGGGATGGTCTCCACTTCCTTCATCTCCCATTCACTCTCATTCATTCCTACTAAGTTTCTACTCTCATCTTTTCAATGAAACTGTTTTTTGTCAAATTCAAAATCCTCACTGTACCAAATTCAATGGCATCTCCTCTGCCTTCCTCTCACTCTACCTCAAAGCAGTATTGTGCAGATGATCAGCTTGCTTGAAACTTTCTTCTCTTGCATTCCAAGACTCCACTCTTCTCTCCTAGGAGAACTTTCTCAGCCTTGTTAATGAGTACCCTTAAATGGTCTCAGTCAATGCTCTGTCTTCAAATCCCACCTCTTCTGATAATGCCCCTTTTTTACTTGCTGCTCCAATCTCCAGACTCACAACTAGAACCCTTTTTGACATTTCCACTTACTTGTCTGAGAGTCTTCTCAAACTTGGCACAGCCAAAAAGAGTCAACCAGAGTCTTGATGTCACCAAAAAAAAAAAAATCAGAGAAAAGAGTTCCCAGATCATCTCATCTGAAATAACCACCTATTCTCTATCCTGTTATTCATTTTTTGTTTTCTTTATGTCAGTATCAGAAATTTTTACTCACTTTTCTATTTTCTTGTGCCTCATCTACTTTCCCACAAGAATATAAGCTCTTTGGGGGCAAGGAACTCATCTGACTTATTCTACCTCTAGTCTCGGAGCACAGAAGAATGCCTGATCCCTAGCAGACACTAAGTAAATATTTATTGTAGAATTAATTAGAAAATGAATGAAAGAAAAACACTTCAACTTTCACATTAAGTTTAATTCAAAGATCTAAGTGAGGGGATTTCCTAAAATGAGGGAAAGTAGCATAGAACTAGATGTTGTATTAAAATGCATCACATGCAAAGTTTTGAACTGATGACTTTATGATTTTTCCAGTCTCTTACAAGTGAAATTCTAACCACAGAAAATATCATATTTTGTATTCTATATTCAGTTATCTGATTTTTTAAATTGATCTACTTAGCTTATTAAAATACAAATTCTGTAACAAATCATTGACTTTTGTCAAAATCTTTTTCTTGTCCCCCTCTTCCTCGACTTAAATTTCCACATGTAATTCGATTTTTCAGAGCCTTGGTTTTTCTCATCTTTGGGCTTGATGACTTCTATTTTTCAAATTCTCTGACTCAGTCTTAACATTATCGTCATACAGATGTGTTCTTGTTCATGAATTTGCTTGTCTCTGTAATTTGCTCACATGTTCATTTGTGTATTTTGCATAATTGACCTGGAATTGTGGCTGTAACTGTAACTGGAGCTATAAGTCTCCCGAGAGCTGAGAGTGCAAACAAAATAGCTAACTTATAAAAACAACTATTCATATTGATAATTTTACTCATAAGAGCTGAGGTTTTAAAGGAATAAAGCCAAATTTTATTGTCGTAATTTACAAATAATGCTCTATAAAAAGGAATTAGTCCTTCACGAACCCAGAGATGCTTTAAAATTCTTTAATAGTCACTCTCTCCTCAATTTTTTGGATATCCAGGGAAAGCAGGACTTGCTCCTGTGTGATATTCTGTAAGTCCTGGGCAAATTCAGCTGCCAACTGAAGTCAGTTTTACTTCAGGCAAGGAACTATGTCTTCCTTTGCTTGAACCAGCAAGAATCTGCCCTGAGGGACAGGATAACAAACCTTCACAGCATGACCCACCAGAACCACATTTAAAGGAAAGTTATGCTTGCCTCTGCCACAGAAGCATATGTCTGTAAATATAGCACACATTACCAAAATAAATACAATTTTGATCAAGTTAAAGTATGTTTCAATAAAAAGCAATTTTCTTTTCTTCTGTAAGGCTTTTAATAATTCTTTTCCATACCAATTTGGCTATGTAAAAGGGTGAATTGTGCATCCTCTCCCAACATGAAGGACAAAATTGAACAACCCGCCAAACAAAAAAGTCCTCAGAAAACTGCGTGCTCTCAAATTTGCCAATTCACAAGAGAAAATGTGTGTTACTCTTTTCAGTTCTCTGTTATTATGCATGTGTAAACCTCATTTTAAAGTCAACATTTTTTTGTTTTACTACTTCAAATAAATTCAGAATTCAAGATAATGGGAGTTTTTATTTAAGTTCTACATAAAGGTCCAAATATGTTTATGTAGACCCCAAGTTTTCTCAATACTCCATCACCCTAATTTGGCTGTGATGGAGTTAACACTGGCTATGTAGTCGAAAGGCATAGCTTTACCACTTATAATTGGGAGATTTGAGCATATCACTCACTCTCTCTGCATCTGTTTTATCATTTTCAGAAAGTATCACCCTGCCCTGACCACCTCACAAGGTTGTTCTGATGAAAGAAGATGATGCCAGATTAAAGTACTTGGCATACAAATAAAAAGTTGGATTTCATGAGCAGAGAGTGCTGTGTCCCTCAAACCTAATTAATTCATTAATTAAGACATTGATGTAATAAACTTTTATTGAGTGCCTACTAAGGACCAAACATTTCCTGAGGCACTGAAGCTTCATGAATAAGTAGGACAAAAAACAGATTCATGGTTGCCTAATCCTGGGGGGTAGGAATGGGAGTGGAGGCACATGAGCAGGGGACTTCTATTTGGAGTGATAGAAATGATTTCATAATATGTGTTAGTAGTTGCACAATCCTGTAACTGTACTAATATCATAAAAATATACATTTATTCATTTACTTATTTTTTCTTGAGATGGGTCTCACTCTTTCACCTAGGCTGGAGTGCAGTGGCATGATCTTGGCTCACTGCAACCTCCACCTCCCGGGTTCAAGTAATTCTCCTGCCTCAGCCTCCCGAGTAGCTGAGACTACAGGCGTGCACCACCATACCTGGCTAATTCTTTTATTTATTTATTTATTTATTTATTTATTTATTTATTTATTTATTTATTTTAGTGGAGATGGGGTTTTACCATGTTGGTCAGGCTGATCTCTAATACCTGACCTCAAGTGATCTACCTGCCTCAGCCTCCCAAAGTGCTGGGATTACAGGCATGAGCCATCACACCTGGCAAATTGTACATTTAAAATCAGTGAATTTTATGGTATGTATAATATACCTCAAGAAAGCTATTTAAAAAAATAAAGCGTAGTTCCTACCATCAAGAAGCTTGGAAACTGTCATGTAAACAAAAGAAAGCTACAGTATGCTAGAGAAATACGGATGTCGCTGTTGTTGGCCTGAAGTTATACATGACTGAAACTTCAAGTGATTTCAGTATTTTAAAAGAAATGTTAAATACTTCTAACATTAGTAATACTGCTTCAGACCCAGAACAGATTTCATGCTCTATTGCAAGACATACAATATCTAAAACTTGCAAAAACTCATTAACTCGGTACCACACTTGTCATATATGAGACTGTATTTTAAGAAACAAGGCCTTGACATGTCTGGAAATGTTGCCAATATTGTCAATTTGATGTTTGTTGAGCATTACGGCACCCTCAGCGCTTTTGGCGAGCGGGTAGAAGCTGGGCTGAGGAGGAGCGGCCGAGCCCTGGCATACTTGATTGCTTGAACCCAGTCCCTCAGGGACTCTGATGGCAGGGCTCCCGGATCATCACAAAGCAAGCAGGAAGGACAGAAGGGGTGGGCAGAGTGGAGACTGCCGACCCGCCACAGCTGAGGGCTCTGCTTCCACTCAGAGTGAGTCTGCCGCTCCAGCCCCTGTGTCTTTCTCCAGAGACACTTTTCTGCTGTAGGGAATGTAAAGGACACCCTTGCTCTGGGTTTGAAACTGGATTTCCAACTCTTTCAAGCATGTCGTATTCACAGAAGTTGTCCTAGTTTAAATCCCAAGCCTCCAGACTTTTTCTTCAACTTACAAGCAGGTCCTCCTTGGAGAGACATTGCTCCACTAAGCATCTGCCTCCCTGAACACATATTATATATTGTTTTCTTCCAACCTATTCCATATACTTCAGAGGAGAAATACTTCATGTATGTTTCCCCACTGATTAATTTATGCAGTCTTTCATTCACTCAACAAATACTTATCAGGCCTTATTATCTACTTAAACTTGATGCAAGCCCATAAATCAGATCGTATCTCTGGTACAGACCACATAAACCTACTTGCACATCTCCCCACTGAGCTTCTCGTATTTGGCCCGTGGCTACCCCATGAGCACATGTTCCCTTAGCAGAGAGCAGGCATTTCTTTTTTTTCTCTCCTGTGGCAGATGAGTATAATGTAAAAATGAGTAAAAAGATTAATAGCAACAATAATTTACCCACCGGTATTCTCTGTTTTGTAACTAAATGTGAAGGCAGCACATAAAAAACATTTATTCTCTATGGTGTCTTTCTCTCTGAGTCATTTTAAGGTTTGAAAGAAAGATTCATTCTTCTTACAGTGCCTCTCTGGGCCTTAGTTTTCTCTTATAAAATGCGGTTGTTATATTCACGACCTCCAAGCACTCTTTAAACTTGAACATTGTTTGATGTTCTGAATCATACCCAAAATTCAGCCCTTTATTTCCCACTAAGAAGTAGAAATGTGAAGCAGAACCAGGAAGGGTCTGACTCTTCCCAAAAAGAAGGTTTAATAACTTGACAATGTCTACCAAAGGAAAAATCTTATCAAACGGAATCATTATGCATTATTATTGAGATGGTTATTATTTCAGCCAAATTATTAACATTTCAGCAGGAAACTTTTTTGCCTGGCTCTGATATTTGTTTTCACGCACAGGACAGGTGTTGTCTAACCTGGCCTGAATCTTATCTAACTGCAGAGTCTCCACAGCCCTACTCATGCCCCAGCTGGGGCTGCAACAGTCATGTCCAGTCACTGGTGATGTGATCATTGGGAGAATAGGAAGACAGACCAGGTGTGAACAGGATTCTGGGATGCTACCAGCTGTCAGTCAACACTACCAGATGGGGGCAGAGATGCTTGTAATGTGTATGTCCTAGTAAACCGTTTTAGTCAGAATAATTAAAACTACTCAGACAAATCATTTCAATTGCTCAATAATCTGTTTGCTCTACAAAGAAGCAGTATCAGGTAGCAATTAAGCACAAGGATTCTGAATGAGTGCACCTGTGTAGAATCATAGCTTCTGCACATACTATCTCTGTAACTCTTAGCCTTAGTGTTTCCTGCTGGTAAAGGGGGAATAATGGTAGGGTTGTTTTAAGGATTAAATGAGGTAATACACATAAAGTATTTAGAGAATTTGCTGGCACATGATAGCTTGTGTTAATTATCTGAATGCTATAAGTTCCTGTGGAAAATAATTTTAAATTAAAATTAAGTCATAAAGAAAAAAAATTAGATGAGGGAAGAAAATATGACATAATATGAAGGACATTAGTGTCGGGTGGGATCTTATTGAACAAAGATTCAGAAATCCCTGTTCCATAAGATTGTCATCGAACTGAAATGTTTATAAAGTACCTAGACTAAGATAGATCTCAATGAGAATTAATTCCCTTTCCGTGTCCAACATCCTCAGTTTTATTTCTTTTACCTTCTTTTTAAATTTATTTGTTCATTCATTTTTTATCCTTGCTTCCTTCTATCTTCATGCATCAGATGAGTTCCCTAACCTGGCATGAATCCTGTCTGACTAGAGAGTCTCCCCAGCCCTGCTTATGTCCTTCTGTCGTCCTTCCTTCTGTCCATCCATCCGTCCGTCCTTCCTTCCTTCCTTCCTTTCTCCCTTCCTCCCTTCTTCTTTTCCTCCCTCCCTCCCTTTTTTCCTCCCTTGCTTCTTTCTTTCTTACCCCTCCTTTCTTCCTTCCCCACCCCCACCTCCCTCCCCATCTCTCTCTTTCTTTCTTTTCTCTCTCGACTACTGATTGCTGGTTTCCTTCTCCATGCCAGGCACTCTGTGGATTCTTGAGATAAAGTTGGGAAACAAACCAACATTGTTCTAACCCTCTTATAGTCTAATACAGGGAAAAGGTATTCATCAGATTACCTCACTAATTAATGTGTAAATACAACTTTAGATAAGTGTTCTGAGCAAACAGAATGCTGTTTTGTAAGAGCATATGTCTGAAACACCATGCCTGTGAGAGGGTAAGAGAGCGTTTACCCAGCCCATAAGAGGGGAAGGGCATTTTCTGCTAAAGCAGTAAGTCCTACAGAGGACCTGTGGCCAGGGCTGCCATTTTAAGAATGGGACTGAAGCTCAGGGAGGCGGGTAACAGAGGTGCTCAGGCTGTCTACTGGAGAGATTTCAGACAACTAGAACAATATCTAGCAAAAAGTTGCTCTGCTTTAAAGATAACCAAACAGTATTTCATGATTTATTTCTAAGTAAGAATTTTTTCTTGTTGATTTACAGAACCACACATTTTAAATATCTAAAGGCTAGTCATTGATTGACCTGGAATATCCAAATTAAACCTACTTCTCTTATTCTACATAAATTAATGTTAATATTATTATCAGTTACCATAAAAACCTTAGAAGAAAATCTAGGCAAAACCATTCAGGACATAGGTGTAGGCAAGGACTTCATGACCAAAACGCCAAAAGCAATGGCAACAAAAGCCAAAATAGACAAATGGGACCTAATCAAACTCCACAGCTTCTGTACGGCAAAAGAAACAGTCAGTAGAGTGAATCGGCAACCAACAGAATGGGAAAAAATTTTTGCAGCCTACCCATCTGACAAGGGGCTGATATCCAGAATTTACAAAGAACTAAAGCAGATCTACAAGAAAAAAACAAACAAGCCCATTCAAAAATGGGCGAAGGATATGAACAGATACTTTACAAAAGAAGACATACAGGAGGCCAACAAACATATGAAAAAATGCTCATCGTCACTGGTCATCAGAGAAATGCAAATCAAAACCACATTGAGATACCATCTCACACCAGTTAGAATGGCGATCATTAAAAAATCGGGAAACAACAGATGCTGGAGAGGATGTGGAGAAATAGGAACACTTTTACACTGTTGGTGGGAATGTAAATTAATTCAACCATTGTGGAAGACAGTGTGGCGATTCCTCAAGGACCTAAAAATAGAAATCCCATTTGACCCAGCAATCCCATTACTGGATATATATCCAAAGGATTATAAATCATTCTACTACAAGGACACGTGCACACGAATGTTCATTGCAGCACTGTTTACAAAAGCAAAGACCTGGAACCAACCCAAATGCCCAACGATGATAGACTGGATAGGGAAAATGTGGTACATATACACCATGGAATATTACGCAGCCATCAAAAACGATGAGTTCACGTCCTTTGTAGGGACATGGATGAACCTGGAAACCATCATTCTCAGCAAACTGACACAAGAGCAGAAAATCAAACACCATATATTCTCACTCATAGGCGGGTGTTGAACAAGAGAACACATGGACACAGGGAGGGGAGCACTACACACTGGGGTCCGTTGGGGGGAAATGGGGGAGGGGCGGGGAGGTGGGGAGGTGGGAAGAGATAGCATGGGGAGAAATGACAGATACAGGTGAGGGGATGGAAGGCAGCAAACCACACTGCCATGTGTGTACCTATGCAACAATCTTGCATGTTCATCACATGTACCCCAAAACCTAAAATGCAATAAAAAAAAGAAAAAATATATATATTATTATCAGTAATTGCCCCCATACATAGCCAAACATGCATCAAGAATTGTATGATTACTCTAGGTAAAAATTGAAAAGTGGAATTATTCTTGACACCTTAGCTCCATAACTGCCAAGTAGACATCCAAAGGAGTCTCAAAAATACATGCTACAGATTAAATTAAAGAGACTGACAAAAGAATTAAAGAAAGCATAACCTCTGTGGCGGAGAAATTCTGCTTTCAGTATACTAATTGCCTTTTAACTTTTCAGATGATTTTGGGGAAACTTGAATATAGAATTGAAGCTTCAAAAATATCTGAGCCTTCTGAGCAGAAATGCAGGTTTCTTTAAAATAGTTTTTCCTCCCGTGTTCACTGTGGTACTCTGGGGACTCTGAGATACGGAATGACTGTGGTAGAGGCACCATCTAAAGCTAACATGTCTGGTTTCATTTGCCGAAAAGTTCATCACTTTGGTCTTGGCCTGCATCTATGTGGATAAGCCTATTTGGCTGATTTCAGGAAGAAAAACGACTGTAGTTTTCGATGAAAAATCACCTCTTTGAAGTTTGTATTTCATTTTATACTGTATTTGGAATACTTGGCTAGATTTCACAAGCTGTTTAAACTTATAAAGCTGAACTGCTCTGAGGGGAGATTTGGAAATTAGATAATCAGTTTGTTTTTTTATCCTTTTCATGATCATACCATTGATTTAACTAAAGAGGCAATTCAGCATTAAAACAAGCACAATTTCTTTTTATCCACTACTTAAATGTACCCTGCACTGTTAGTAATACATGTTATTTTCTCACCCTTTTTTAAATTAAATGTGTGGTTCAACCATTTTTCAAAAGCATCAGCCTCTTACACAGTCACTGAAAGATGATCTTGCCCTTCCTTGTTCCATACAGAATCTGCATAAATACGTCCTAAACTACAAGGTATTGTTGAAGATCCACCACTTCAGATGGGGAGTTGAACATAAATAATTTTCTAGTGTCAAATGAATGCAAAGCTGGTCTCTCTGTGATGAGGCTTATTTTTAGTTACTAACAATTTTTGAAGCCTAAATTACAGAAAGCAGCAATCATTTTCTAGTGCATCAGCTCTTAAAATTAATCAGGCAACTAGATTAATAATAGCATTATTTTTATTAATAACCTACAGAAACACCTGTACTTATTCATCAAAAATCTTCAAAATGATATTCTAGTCAAGAAGTGTCAAACTATCATTTGAAAATTGTTGAATAAATTCTAGGAGTAGGTTATTACTAAGAATGAGTTAAATAGCTTTTCAGCACATTCATTTGAGGAGATACAGTGGCGTAGAGGTTAAGAACAAAAGGTACCAAGTTAGACTACCAAGATTCCAACCTTAATTTCAATAGCCACTAGATGTTTGATCTTGAACAAGTCTCTGGGCATCAGTTTTCTTATCTGTAAGATGGGAATGATATTAGTAACACACAATGACTGCTAACATTTAGCTCCTCCTTTGCACAAGGTACTGTTCTACATGAGCAAGAGAGAGAATGACAGACAGATATCACATGCCTAGCACTCTTCTAGAATCAATGATATATTTAACCTTCACAACAACTGTATAAGGCCCAGATAGTATTATTTCCCCCTTTTTACGGATAAAGACACTTGGAAACCAAGAAGGTAAACAACTTGCCTGAATTTATCAGAGAATATATCAGAACGTGAACTTAGATCTGGAATGTTAAGCCCCAAAGTCTATCTCCAACCACCACTTTACAGTACCTGATTCACACATCAATAAATAGCTGTTATTTAGTGAGATTATGTAAATAAACCACTTAGATCATCACATGGTTCCAGTAAATATTCAATGAGCATTCATTGCTATTATTATGTAGCATCTCTTTTATTGCATTAAATACTTTCCACTAAGATTTTTTTTCCTTATACCATCTTTTGCCACATTTTGTGAGATTTGGTAAGATTATCTTGGGGTAAACGCATAATAAAAAGCATCACACATTTTTAGTTTCTAGTAATTTCATGCATCAGATTCTGAAACAAATCAAGGTCAGTTTTTTAAAATTATTCTTTTTTTTCTACAAATACTTATTAAGCACCTACTACATGCCCAATATTATTTCAGGACCTATTCTAAGGCATTCAGTGGAAAACAAGACAAAGGCCTGTCTCTCACAGAATTTACCTCCTAGTGAATCATTTTGTCATTAACCAAATTCAAACTTCAGCCTTTAATTCTGGGAAATAGTGCTCCAACTAAAACTGAAATCTTCCACTGTTAAATACTTAGGAGATTAGCAGGAAGATGTTTATGCAGCCCACAACCCTCTGTGTCACTGGCCTTTTCTCATGGACTTAAGAAAACTGCTTCAGAGAAAACCTCTGAATAACCTGCCACCCACCTGTGGCAGCCTACTTCAAACCAGCAGCTGAAGGGCAGAGCAAAGACATTCCAGGATCTTTGAGAACTGTTTCCATAAATAAAGTCCATTCAAAAACGATGCACTGATCATGTTTTTCTCCACTGGAACATGAGAGGATGTTTCACAAGTCACCCATTCTCCTCATTGCTGCGTGGTGAAAGCCATGAGTTCCAAAATAGATGCTGAGGCTTTCAAATTCCTGAGGACAGAATTTGATTCTTATTCCCTTGTTTTTCTCTTGCTCTCATTCTATCAAAAAAAAAGTCATATTCTGCTACTATCGATATTTCATGTGAAATAATTACATTAGTGAAGATTTTTCATACCAGATTATGTCCTTTGAACATACAGGGATAAAACCGCATTATTATAACAGTATTATTATTCAAGATGCTTTTTTAAATCATTTTATTATTTGAAAGCAAAATGAGCTTTAAAAAATGTAATTTCCTACAAACTTGAGGGAAAAGCATGTGTTTCTTTTCTCTATTTTTTAAAAATCTTTTTTCTTTTTTCTTTGTGTGTGTGTGTGAGACAGTCTTGCTCTGTCATCCATGCTGGAGTACAATGGCACAATCTGGCTCACTGCAACCTCTGTCTTCTGAGTTCAAGTGATTATCCTGCCTCAGCCTCCTGAGTAGCCAGGACTGCGAGTTCACACCACCATACCCAGATAATTTTTGTATTTTTTAGTAGAGAAGGGGTTTTGCCATGTTGGCCAAGCTGGTCTCAAACTCCTGGCCTCAAGCGATCTGCCCGCCCTGACCTTCCAAAGTGCTGGGATTATACGCGTGAGCCACTGTGCCCCACCTGATCTATGTATACATTGTGGAATGAGCATATCAAGCAAATTAACGTATCCATGTTTCTTTATTTTGCAATGTTGGTGTAGAAGAAGTACATATATTGCCCACTCACAAATTTTAACATTTAATCTAATTTAAGTCTCACAACAACTCTGGAAGTAATCAAGTAACCCTCATTTAACCAAGTGAAAACAGAGATTCAGGAGCGCCAAGTAACTGGCCCGCTTTCACTGACGCAGCAGAGCTAGGACTAGACCAGCTGTGTCCAAAGGTCATGTCTTCCCACAAACCACAGTATTTTACTTCAGCAGAGGTCATGCAGATATCTGTAAAATCACTGCTTTTCAAGAGAAAACAGTTCTAAATAGCCTTTTATAGAACATAGTGCTATATACATCACATTCATATTAACATGAAAAACATTCTATATGTGTTCCTATAGTTAATCAAAAAACTACCACAACAATATTAAAGCAATTATACCTCCCAGATGAAGTGTTACATTTTAAACAAATTACTTGATGATTCCATTAAAAGGAATAAATATAATGTAATTGACATAGATGAGATTAGCACCTTTCCCCATTCACTTTATGATATACCTTTTAAAGTCATCATCATCATCAAATAATATTTATTACCCACTAATTCCAGAAGAGCAGGATTTGGACTGAAAAACATAACTGAGTTACAAGCAAGACTTATTGCTTATTTAATGTATCATAGACTGCTATAGAAGTGTTATGTTTTATGTAATGATTAGGAAAATCTTTGCATTAATTTGTGAAGAAAAATACAGAAAAATCAAAAGCCTACAAAAATTTTTGTACAACTTTGAATTTAACTATTTCCCCTAAGAAACCAACGATACATTTATTTCTTCTCTGCTTTAACATTCAATCGAATTGAAAAAGCTAGGAGAAAAGGAAATAAATATGGATTTGTTTAATGGTAAAGTGCTTGATATTGCTATTCATTATAACTTAACTATTAAACAACTTGCATAGAAATCTTAAAGTATCTCAAATATACATCTCATTTATAACATATGAGAGAGGAAGATTCCTTTCTCTCATTTTCCTCCTATGATGATAAAGACCAGCAAGGGGATGTACAGAGAGTTTCACAATGACTTGTGTAACCAAGACCAATCTCCAGACTTTCGAGTCTGCTATCTTCCAGTCTGGCAGTCTCACAACTCTTTGTATTCCTAGGCTTTGCACTTTTAGTTTTCCACCAATGATTATTTTAGCCATATCCCCAGATGACTAACATGCATAGTAGCCTTTAAACCTAGCATTAACCGCAGCTGTATTAGCGAGCTCACAGGGCCTTGTATGCAGGCTCTCATGGATAATATTTAATAATGATGATGTACAGGGGGAAAAGGTAAAAAAATTGAAACTAATATATATGCTTCACTTAATATGCTAGTCTCCTGAGCTTTGAATATGAAATAGGCATTGTTTCGCACTATAGATTTGAGGTCTGGCAGTTTTTAATTTACTCTTTTCATGCTATGTTTGGAGTATCTAAAATTATTATCATCATCAAAAATTATTCAGACTATATAGAAGGACAGAGTTTGGACTGGTAAATATAACAGAGCTACAAGCAATACTTCTTGCTTACTTAATAGATTATTTTCCATTTTAACTACTATAGAGGTGTTAAGTCTGTTCTTAGCCACTGGTTTGAAGTATCTAAAGGTCAGCAGAATATCTCTAATGAAACACAAATGAAAGTGTTGAAGGGTTTCTTACTCTTAGTATGAGATTCAATTCTGATAGATATAATTAACCACTTCATATCCAGAAACATTATCTGTTTATCTTTCTGCATTTCAAAATGCAAAAAAAAATTGATTTACCTTATAAAGAGATCTCATGGCATTTATCTATATCTCTCAGTCCATCAATCAACATGTCTATCCAGAATGGCCATGTTTATTCGGTCAAATATTAAATAGCGAGTTTATTATTACAGCAAAGGACATATCTATTTGGAAAGTTATACAGATAAGTGACGTGAAGATAGTTTATAGTTCATTATGTTTTGCTAGAAGCAATTACAGAATACTTTAACTGGAACTTTGGCTTCTAAACAGTTTAGATACAGTAAAAATATTTTTAACAAACATTTGAAAAAAAAAAACAGTTTCATGAAACTCTGAGGGATCCAATTATACAATGTTATAGAGAGATACTAACATGCTGAGGTTTTCCAGAACAACAAGAAAATCAGTTAATGTAGCACCACATCAGTTTAAAAAGCAGTTTATCAACTTTTCCTACCAACTCAGGGTCAAATTTCATGGTGTCAAAAACTTAATTTTAAAGTAATTGCTGGAATGAACTTTGATTAACAGTAGCACAAATTTGAAGGAAATGTGTTAAGGTTCCTTGAGGTCATTCTTATAAGACTAAGAAAAGGAAAATATATTGGCTTCACAGATGGCCAAGACCTTTTTAAAACCAGCTAGCTTACAAATCCAACTGACTTGTTGTTACCATACTTCACAGTTAAGAATCATGAGAACAACTTGTTCCGAATCTTCTGGCTGACTCCCCAAGCAGAGTGAGCACTGAGTATCTTCTGTGATTAACATATAAACTGTTTTATTGAGTTTTGGCTTCCTTTCTGTCTGTTCCATGAGAGAAAGGAAAAGAAAAAATTCCTTTTTTATTTTTAATAGATTTATGGTCAATATAAATCTTTCCTCTCAAGGTATGTATTTTGAGGGAAAAAAGCACATGAACATTGATTTTATAGTATTTTCCTATACTTAAATCTATACCCAAGTAATATATGTTTTTATATTTTCAAAAAAGAATTCCTTATGTTATTATCTATATTTCAGTATTTAGGTTATTTATCATATTAATAGATTAACATATGCCAAGAGTTCATTTTCATTTTATTTAAATGGATTCACAAAGGAATGCCTGAAAGAGCTTGAGTTTTATAAAGAGAAGATGAAGATTTTTGCATATGATGACTTTAATTGATGTTAACAATATTATCTCTTTGAAATTTCTTATGATACGAGGGAAGCACATTTGTGGATCAAAGGAGTTTTTAACAGCAAACAAATGCACATGCACTGGATTGTTAGAGCCCCATTCTTTCTGAAAAGCACATTTTTAAAAAACGTTTGCTCTTTTTTGAATAGTATTGTTATTGGATCAAAAATCAGAGTAGTGTTCCTTGATTGGCAATGTTCATATTTTTTATATTCATTCAGGAAACAGCAGAAAAGAACACTTAGTTTTAACTCATTAAAATTTAAAGTAAAGCTCAGACATGACATCTTTGGCTTTCTCAAATGGATGCCAAAGGCTGGAAAACTGAGTCTGGCTTGTACCTAGTATTAATTTTCTGCAGCATTATATAAATCATCTGCCTGTGCTGTCTCACAGAAAATATGAATAGTGGAAAAATTATTTCCTCTTTTTGAGATATTGTGACTTTTGGCTCTCATGGTCTAGAGCCAAAGGGTGCAAAATAGAATTACATGTGGCAAATAGCATTTCCAACCATGTTAAGTGGAACAGGACCCTTGGATCCACCATGTTGGAACAGAGCCTCCCATGCAAAGTCATGGGCAAGTATGACTGTAAATATCCTTGTAACACTTTTGTGTCTCTCTCATGTCTTTAAAGTAGATTATGAAACATCAACATCAATCAATGCAACATTTTTCTGAGCTAATACACCATATGCATAATGTAGTGCCAATATTATAAACTGTTGAGAAAAATTTTAACCACATGAGTATAGCTTTAAACATTTTCATTTTTCACTCATTTTCACATATACCTCAAGTCAATCTTTGATCATGTTCAATTTTGGCATTTTTGCTCAAAAGGGCCAAAAATTTGCCCTGAATAAGCATATGAATGAACATTTCTGCAATGGTTAATAAATATTTCCATTCTTTTTCATAAATCATCATGGGAATAAAACTAGCTGCTACTCCCACCAAAATTACACTGGGAAGCAAGAATAACATTTCCCTTGCCCTTTCCTTCACGCAATAAACTAAATTTGTTTTTTAAAATGGTTATCAATTTAATGCTATCTTTAATCATGAGAGAACAAAAGTTCCTTCCCCTTTTTTAAAAAAAGCTATACCCTCACAAATAGTTTTTTATTTAAAACTCTACTGCACAGTCTTTTTATTCAAAACTCTCTACCCTTTTCAAATTTCCAAAAGAGATGGAAAAAAATTGCTTTTGTTTCTTCAGGAGCAGAATTAGTTTAAGAATATCACAGAAATTTCTCTTAAATTATTTACAAGGATCCTGGAAAGCCACATCACTGAAAATCAAGAATAGCTAAGAAAAACTAAGAATTGTGCCCACTGGAAAATTGATCCCTTACTGCTTTTTTTAAAAATCTGTCTTGATAGCAGTTTGTAATAATAACTGGTAGCGTATTCAGTATCATTTCTTCATGACATGCCACTAGCAGCCAATCTTGGTAAACAAACTGATTAAAAGATTATCTGTCACCAGGGTTTCATCATCCTCTGCAGTGATTCACTTGTTTGGAATCAAGGAACAGTCTGAAGTCACTGAATGGAGTTGATGAGGCTAAAGCTTCACAAATAGAAAATGAAAATCATCTGAAAACCAGGGAGAAAATCCTCACTGATTATTGCCAGCTTGTTGGTAGGATTCTAATCGTATGGTCTCCATGCATGAATCACAGAAACCATCGGTTGCAGCAAAGCATATCACTTCCTCCAGTGGCATGAGCCCTCTGCTGTACCCTCTATTCACCTGGTGACAGTGATGACAAAGACACTTAGTCCTGCTGCAGTGATGACCACACAGGCGTGAGCAGTCCTTCCACAGTTGTGTGCTTGTGTCGGAGGGCATTGGAGGGGGAGTGAATTCCAAGGACTGGAGTGGTAGATCAATTCCAACCTAGCATGGTCTGTCTTGAATTCTAAGAATATGTTTTCATAACTTGGAGGAGGGCCAGATCATGGAAAATGGAAACCCAAATATTGACGCTTTTTGCCTATCATGGTATCATAAAGATTAATCATCCAAATGTAACTTTCTGAGCTCTACAAAAGGTCATGTGAAATCAAATTTTTATTTTTATTATTTTTAAAAAAGAGAAAGAAAGAAAGAATAATAAAATAAAATAAAAAGAGAATAAAGAAGAGGAAGAAAGAGAAAGAGGAAGAGGGAGAGAGGACGGGGGTGTTGCTTTATTGCCCGTGCTAGAATGCAGTCTAAAAATGGGTATGCTTATAATTGTGCTTAATAATGGAGACATGTAAAAAATGAGGGAAGAAAATAACAAACAAGCAGCCAACCAATATTTCATTTAAACCTGTAAGTAGGTATGATGTGGTACTGATAAGAGTGTATTTTTTTTGTATTTAAAGTGGAGAGTTCTATAAATGTTCATCAAGTTTACTTGCTCCAGATCTGAGTTCAAGTCCTGGATATCGTTGTTAATTTCCTGTCTCATTGATCTAATATTAATGTTGAAGTCTCCCACTATTATTGTGTGGGAGTCCAAGTCTCTTTGTAAGTCTTATATATCTGGGTATTCGTGTATTGAGTGCGTATATATTTAGGATCTTTAGCTCTTCTTGTTACATTGATCCTTTTATCATTATATAATGTCCTTCTTTGCTTCTTTTGATCTTTGTTGTTTTAAAGACTATTTTATCAGAGGCAAAAATTGCAACTCCTGCTTTTTGTTTATTTATTTATTTTTGCTCTCCATTTAGTTGGTAAATCTTTCTCCATCCCTTTGTTTTGAGTCTTTCTGTATCCTTGTGAGATGGATCTGGATGCAGCATACTGATGGGTTTTGGCTTTTTATCCAATTTGCCTGTCTGTGTCTTTGGATTGGGGGATTTAGTCGATTTAAATTTAGAGTTAATAATAGTATATGTGAGTTTAATACTGCCATTTAATGTTAGCTGGCTGTTTTGCCTATTAGTTGATGTAAATTCTTCATTATGTTGATGGTCTTTACTTTTTGGTATTTTTTTAGAAAGGCTGATACTGTTTGTTCCTTTCTATGTGTAGTGGTTCTTTCAGAAGCTCTTGTAAAGCAGGCCTGGTGGTGATGAAATCTCTGAGTACTTGTTTGTTCACAAAAGATTTTATTTTTCCTTCGCTTATGAAGTTTAGTTTGGCTGAATGTGAAATTCTGGGTTGAAAGTTCTTTTTTTTAAGGATGTTGAATATTGGCCCCCACTCTCTTCTGGCTTGTAGGGTTTCTGCTGAGAGATCTGCTCTGAGTCTGATAGGCTTCCCTTTGTGGGTAACCTGACCTTTCTCTCTGGCTGCCCTTAATATTTTGTCCTTCATTTCAACCCTGGTGAATCTGACGATTATGTGCCTTGAGGTTGGTCTTCTTGAGGAATACCTCTGTGGTGTTCTCTGTATTACCTGGAGCTGAATCTTGTCCTGCCTTGCTAGGTTGGGAAAATTTTCCTGAATAATATCCTGAAGCGTATTTTCTAGCTTGGATTTTTATTAATGATTAGATTAGACATCTGATCCCAAGCCCTCAGAGCAATCTTCTCTGGCCTGTTTTGTTACTGCTGCTTTGAGCTGAGGATGTTGATTATTATTTTCTGAAAACTTTAAGCCTGATTTCTAGCACCTCTTGCTTTTCCCCAAATCCCCCAAAATCAATGTTAATCAACTTGAATATTTTCACATGCAAAGGAAATATTTGGACATGGGACAGTGTGGATATTATCCCAATGATCAGGATTTTCAAATTTCTCGTTCTTTCCAGAACTTCTCTTCCCCCCTAAAATTATTTTCTCTTAAATTAATTTAACCCCTTAGCCTTCTTTTTTTGTTTGTTTTTGTTTGAGATAGAGTCTTGCGTCTTGCTCTGTTGCCCAGGCTGGAGTGCATGGCGCAATCTCGGCTCACTGCAACCTCTACCTCCCAGGTTCAAGTGATTCTCTCTGCCTCAGCCTCCCAAGAAGTTGGGATTCAGGTGCCCACCATCATGCCCAGCTAACTTTTTAAATATTTTTTAGTAGAAAAGGGGGTTCACCATGATGTCCAGGTTGGTCTTGAACTCATGACCTTAGGTGATATGCCCACCTTAGCCTCCTAAAATGCTGGGGTTACAGATGTGAGCCACTGCACCCGGTGTAATCCCTTAGCCTTCTATTAATAATACAAAAACATATGTCCTCCCCTAAGATACATAACTTTTCAGTAATTATGAAAGGATATACCTATGCTTAGTTTTTATTTGATGATGCTGCTCTTATTTTATTTTAATTCACCGCTATTTTCCACAGAATGTCCCATAGAACAAATACTTTCTTAGGGATGAGAATTATGTATTATTTATTTAGAACAAGGGCAAAGTTTAATTCTTAGTACATGGCAAAGCTGATATCATTCCTGAAGAGTATAGAGTAATGTACTTCTAGAATTTCATCTTCTATCCAAATCCATTAAATTAAAAGGGATTGAGAGTACTGAGTGGGAAAATAGTCAACATATCACTAAGTAAAATGAAAGTCATCTCTCTGAAATTAGTTTGGCTTATGTAACTCTAGCTAGATAGAAATGTTTGTACCTGACACACTGAAATCATTACTTAAAAGCAATGTTTGCATTTGGGGGGAAAACATGGCCATTGTAAGTTTGCCAAGTTGAAGGTAAGAAGGATGGATGGTGAAATGGAAGCAAAGAATGATTCAGCAAGATTAGTATTGTTGGATAAGGATAGTTGATGTGTTACACAACAGAGCCAGCTTCAAAGTTTGACTTTAAAGAAAGCTCTCCAAAAAAACACACTTGTGCATGTACACAAACACACACATACACACACACACACACACACACACACACACACACACAGCAACCACAAACACTTGGTAGTTTCTCCCTTTTACTTGTGCCAACCGACTTTTCCATTCTACTTGGTCTAGGATTTTCTTTTCCTTTTTGATATGCTTCAAGTTTGGCATCATTGAAAATAAATTTTATTAGATGTGCGGCTAGACTCAGTTTAGACCCTTGTGTTTTACACTTCCTGATATACATAGCTCATAACTTCTCCTTCTAGACCATAGTAGCCTAGAATCTGTCTTCCCACTGTGTTAAGAAGTACCCCAAATTTTTAGAAAATATTTTATAGTGATGTAAAATTACCTTAATAAAATCAGAAACTCTATAAAATATTTTAGCCTTTTACACCAATGCTAAACTCTCAACCTAATTTCACGTTGTAAATTATTTTCCAGCTTAAACTGAAAGGTTTAGACCTTGTGATACTCAAAGCCAAGTGATCAAATTCTGCCTTCTTTGAAGTGCCCCTTCTTTGATAGTAACTGCTTCCTTCCTCAGTAATTTTCTAACTAGCAAAACTTTTGAAGACCTTTCTCTGGAATCTTCCCTATCATTCATTTCTTCTTTGTTATCCTGCCAAAATCATTTCTTCACTGGGACTTTTTGCTATAGTCAGCTCAATTGTGTTGTTTTAACTCAAAAGTAATAATCTCATATGCTACATCTGCATTACAAATTCCAGAAACAGAGATTGGTTCTCTTTCCTGCATTTCCTGTTTTTCCTGAGGATCCAGTAATGTGCCCTTGAATGCAGTAAATGCTTACTCACCCTCTCCAGTAGGCTGTTTCCATCTGATTCTATCTTTCATCCCTTCAGTGATTAGTTATAAAGTAACTAATGTGTTTTGAGCATACTCCCAAACTTTAGATACATACCATGCAGTGAAATAGACTTGGTCCCTGCCCTCTTGTACCTTACAAACCACCCCCCCCCCCACCGCAACACACATACACACATAACAAGAACTTCTCTGGACAACATTTTATCCAGTGAAGATGTTTTTAAAATGTGAGTAATTTACATTTTCCCAGGTGAACTTCAGCCTGACTTGCAGCCAACTAGCTACAAACTAAGATTTCTTTCTTGGAATAACAATTTCAGTTGGCAAACTGTGAATCACAAGACTTTTCCAGCCCTCACTAAATGTGATAAAGGCCATTTATGTTGAAGCCAGGTGTGTTTTAGTTGCGTTTTCATAATATAGGAAATGACATCAACAAATTTTAAAATGTTTAATGACTGAAACAACAATTATACTTAAATTCCTTTTCAAATCCAATGAATCATACTAACTTGTCACCACTGTCCCTCTCCCTCCCCACAGAAAAAGAGCTCCTCTCTTAGGACAGCCCCCACCAATCCCGGCTGCCCCCTTTAAATTCTCTTCATGCCCATCCCTTCTATAACTAAGAAATCTTGGGCTGACTGCATCCAGTTCAGGAAACATGAAGAGGACTCACATTTTTAGTTGCCTTTAGAGATGGGAAAAGTGTAGACAGAGTCAGGAGTGGAATGAGATTTTCTCAAGATATGTATGTTAAAGAATTTTGACTTTTAAAGATTGAGAATGTATAAAAACAAAAGAAAAACTATAAAGAAAATAAAGAGAGGCAGTATGGTGAGAAAATGAAGTGACTGGAGGAGGCAGCACAGCCAATATTTCACCCACAATTATTAGTCTTTATCTTATCTTTCTGGACCCCAGATTTTCCCTGGGGTGACTTATGAAATTTCAATTAACCAACCACCAACAAAGAACGGGAGCAAAACTGAGTCAACAAAAGGCCCTTGATACTTAAGTTCAGATTCCTTGGCAAACTTTCAAAGTTTTTCTCTGGCAGACCTCAGCACAAACACATAAGAATATGTCTGTGTCTTTGAGTTCATCTTCATGTTCTTCATCCAGCTTTCTTATCTGTAACATAGAACAAGTTTCACTAAAACCATACCAAGCTTCTGGTTCCAACTATAGTGTGTGTTAGAAAGCCACACCTGAAAAATCAAGCATGTCACATGCAGAACTGTATGCTATGCCTTCACTGCTGTTCAAGAGGAAAGTGTGAGTGCTGCAGGAGGAAGGCAAGAGGAGGATCCAGAGACTTGGTGGGGGTGAAAGTACATGGAGAAGAATAACTAAAAGTAAAGTACAAAATAATGCTGCAGGAAAGCAGTTTGAGATAACTAAGTCAGCATTCCAGTGTATCCACTTAAGGAAGGACTGTTAATGAAGCTATGCTTTTGTGGATAAGAAATTAACTTACTGGGTAATTGGATTCTCAGAAGATCTTTCAAGACACACACACTCTCTCTCTCTCCCTTTCTCTCTCTCTCTCTCTCTCTCTCTCTCTCTCTCTTTCTCTATGTGTGTGTGTGTGTGTGTGTGTGTGTGTGTGTGTGTGTGTTGATAAAAACTCACTTCTAGTAAATTTAAAACAAAGGCTATGTCTTACTAATCTATCTCATTGGTTATTGAAAAACTCACTCTGTAGTCAGGGGTGGCAAGAATTTAAGTTGAAAGTATGATATAACTACAAAATGTGCATTTCTAGATACACAGCCTTTCCCCAAACAGACTTGGCAGAGTAAGTTAGTTTAAATGGTTGGTTCCATCTGTGTGGTAAAATTGTGTTTGACATCTGTTTAAAATGAGCATATGATGCTTGAAAAAGAAGGGCAAGCCTCACTGTTGAACGTGATGGAATCTGGGGCCATGGTCCTCGTGTGTGTGTACAAGCTCACAGCTCACACGGTTCACCAGTCTTGTCAGCTGTTACTACCTTTTTATCTGGATCCTGTTAACTTGAGATTTGTTCTTAGCTTATGGAAAAGGTCTCCCTGTGTTTTCTTCCTCCAGATAGGCGAAGTCTCTTGGCAGAGTTCTTCAAAGGCAGTTAAGTCAGTAGCATCATGGAAATTTGGCAGCATGTTGAGTACCAGAGCAGATCTAAACGTTAGTTTAGGTTATTTTCACAAGCAATTGTTCCACAATTTTTCATCCCTTTATTTTAGCAGTTAGCATAATCACTCACAACTGTTCCTAAAGTGAACCTGCTTGTTCATTCTTATTGTGTAGTTTGAATAACCATGAAATTTAAATTTAAATTGGATACATAAACATTGCAAAACATGAATAAATCATCCAAGGCCTGAATTGTTCAGTTTTCACTTCCTTAACGTTAATGCAAAAAGTCAAATTGAGGCCTTTGATTAAATGAAAAATTGAACAACTAGATTACTTTGATGTATTTCATCTCTGGTAATTTTGTTCTTTTGCCTTTTAAATCATTTTTAATTGCTTTGAGTGTTGCCAAAATGCATGCTCAGCCTAATCTATTATAACTATAAGTAGGAACTTTGTGCCTCTAATGAAAAAAAAAAAAAGAAGATGTATATTCTAGATGGTTTAATCCACCTTATATTGGTTGGGTTACTTGGGAAGTCTTGAAGATTAATATAGAAGGAATTAGGACTTGGTCTTTGAATAGTGTCTCAGATATTAAATATCTTGAAACTGAATTATTTTGTATTTTGTACTTTGAAAACATGGTGATGCTCCAAAGTAACATAGAAGAGAGTCTTCTCAGTTTATGTTTTTTAAAGGTACTGTCCAAAAACTATATTTCTCACCCGTAGTAGCATAAAAATGGGTCTTCTAAGGTTGTATTTTCTGAAGATTCTATGCAAAAACAATAATTCTTGCTTGTAGTCTCATGAAATAATAAATGTAGTAAAGAATTTAACACAAAAAGCTACTCAGGAGACAGAGGTATGAGGATGGCTTGAGCCCTGGAGACAGAGGTTGCAGTGAGCCAAGATAGTGCCACTGCACTCCAGGCTGGGTGACACAGAATGAGACTTCATCTCAAAACAAAACAAACAAACAAACAAAAATCAGTAATTCTCAAAATAAGGCCAAACTTAAAATATTTCAGGAGCTAAATCATTTAGCCTATAATCTGATATCACTATTTAACAGAAACTTTTCCATTGCTGTCAACTAAAAGGGAAGAAAAGGGAATGAAACCAATACATTCTGAGCACATGCTTCCTGTTGAATACATTAGTGCTTTACATTTGTTTTTTGTGCTAAATCCTTTACTATGTTTATCACTTCATGCAATACCTGCAACAACCCTGTGACAACGTCTTTGTTTTACATGTGAAAGAAACAGGCTCAGAGAGGTTGCTCAAAGCCACACAACGAGTCGGTTATCAGAAGAAAAAAAGATCCAAAACAGAGCCAAAATTTTTTGGCAGTCTCAAAAAAAGGGACTTCAATGGCTAACTTTCCTTCATGTTTAAATATTCTTTCCAGGATAGTAGATGTAAGTAAAATAATATCTAAGCAAAAACTCAGGCCATTACATTCCTTGAAGTTTGGGGGGAATATTTAAATTGGTTTTGTTGTTGTTTGGTTTTTGTGGTTTTGGTTGGTTTGTTTGAAGCTTCTTTTTAGCGCTTTTTGTTGTTGTTGTTGTTGGTAGAAACAGGGTCTTGTTATATTGCCCAGGCTAGTCTCAAACTCCTGGCCTCAAGCTGTCCTCCCATCTCCACCTCCCAAAATGTAGAGATTATGGGCATGAGCTGCTGCACCCAAGCCTTCACTTTTTTTCTTGACATGAAAAAGTACATGCAAAACCTATATATTCAACAGATTAAAACTGAGATACTCTTGTTGGAGGAGGAAAGAAGCAAGGCAAGCTGAACTCCTGAAACTCTGGCTTTCCCCCTCTGCCGCCAAGATGGGCTTCTGACATCTCAGAAGAACCACTGATTTAAGTTTGTTAGGCAATCTGAAGGTGTAATAGAGTTACTGTTACTGGGCTATTTAAACTTTCCTCAAATGTACACATGGATAAAAGCAGATGTTTGGAGGATTAGGGATTCAGGCCCACTGCCTTACAGTGCCCAGACACTAGCAGCCCGGCTAGGCTCTGCCTCTACTTTAGAGCATGGCCTGGAGTGCTTCACTTCACCTTTTGAGTATAGGTTTTCTAAGCTTTGTAATGAGTAAGGGTGGACCTAGAGCAGTAGATCCCAACCCTGGCTGTACATATGTAGGATATGTAGGAAGCTTTTTTTTTTTTTGAGAGGGAGTCTTGCTTTGTCTCCCAGGCTAGAGTGCAGTGATGTGATCTCAGCTCACTGCAACCTCTGCCTCCCAGGTTCAAGCAATTCTCCTGCATTGGCCTCTAGAGTAGCTGGGATTACAGGCACGTACCACCGCACCCAGCAAATTTTTGTATTTTTAGTAGAAACAGTGTTTCACCCTGTTGGCCAGGCTGGTCTCAAACTCCTGATCTCAGGTGATCCACCCGCCTCAGCCTCTCACAGTGCTGGGATTACAGGCGTGAGCTACCGTGCCCAGCCTTAGGAATCTTTTTTAAATGCCAATACCAAGACCCCACTCCCAGGTATTCCAGTTTACTTTCATCTTTGGAGGAAGTCTGAACATGATCATTTTTAAAGTACTTCCCTGATGATTCTGACATGCAGCCAGAATGGAGAACCACCGGTCAGTGTGATTTCCCTGTTACCTTCCTTGTCTAAACTGATTATTTCCATTGACATGCTAATAAGGACATTTAAAAATTGTACTTATTAACAGGAGCCTCTGCCTCCTGTTCCATAGCATCAGGAGCTTAGGGCAGGTTCATTCTTATAAATGTCACTCTCCTAGTGTCCAGATTATTCACGGACTGGATTTAATCACATGGTGGGCCTTTTTCACAGAAAACCCGATAAAAAGGCAGATAGCTTAACAGGTTCCCCAGGAAATTTCATTCTTGTTCTCATCTTTTTTTCCAGGTCTTTTCAATGTTTTCTGTAAATCACTCTTAAATATTAAGTCTTAGAAATGATAACTAAGAAAAAAATCTGAGCCCTGTTTCAGAATGACTACATTATTTTCTAGATCCCTTACAGCAAGTGCTGTTCTTTATGAACTGATGTGTCCCTGGCACCTAACATAGTGAGTTCCTGGAACACAATAGGTGCTCCAGCTTTTTTTTTTTTTTAAATGAATGAAAGGCATCCAAGCTTTCAAAATTCTAAGTCATGTTATGTAAAAAGCATTCCCTTAGGAAGCTCAAACTACCCATTACAAGGGTATTACGAACAGTTTATAAAACAAATAAGCAGCAGAGAGATAGTCAAGGCTATAGCCTTCCCACCCCGATGCCAAGGTTACCAGTTGGGAAGATGAGTGGTTGATTTGCTAGGGATTGTCTCAAATAACCTCTTTATAACATATCGTTAGTGGAAGCACAACTTTCTGTTGTATTCAATATATCAACACTGTTTCACAATTGTTTTTCATGTGAGGTTTAATATCCTGCCTGTCTAGCCCCAGAAACCCATTCTACACTCCTTCCCATTATATCCATGAGGACAATCACAACCACTACCTTCTGTCAAACACATGCTCACGTTCTAGGTTCTCACTTTACCTTAAGTGCCTATCTGTAAGCTCTTAAAGTCCAAAATTTCTGCTATATTAATATGGTAAGAGAATTTAGATTATTTTATGCAAGTATATTAAGGTAAAATGAAATATGAAGACACATGAGGTACACAATAAATATGTGTTCAGTTAATGTTAGCAGGCTTTACACTAAGGTCAAGAACCTGCTAACAATTCCAGTGGCATAAATGGAAGAATTGCCCTAATAAATACAATAGAAACATAATTTCTTACATTTTCAAATTGCAATACGTTATCTGAAAACAGGAAAACCCGTGGTAACCATCTATTAGTAATACATTAGGAGAGTTGTTATGTTCCTATACCACAGCCAGGATCTATTTTACTAACAACACTAAGGAATGCAAAACTTTATGGAAGCATATATATATATGTTACCTGTTTATGGCAGTAAGAGTGAAGAGAAGAGGTGTTTATACTTCTAAATTATATCTCAATACTTAGATTGTTACCAGCCAGCCAGTACTCTTTGTTTTCCCTCTATAAAATATGAACTTTAAATCAGGTTTTTTTGCAGGAGAAAATAAGTTTAGTAATCTATGGTCTTGTTATGAGGCAGAATATGCATCAATATGCAGAATAAAATGCATTCAGCTTTCAGGCTAGGCCTAGACAATAATGATCCTGCAAATCAGAGCTAGAATTCCAAATGCTGTGCCTGGGAATCTTGCCCAGAGCATTTTTGGCTCTCATTTTTGCTGTTTTGTATTTGCTATTTCATTTATATGCATCAAATTAATACTGTCATATTTAGGCAAGGAAAGGAAGAGACAAAGGTTGGTAGAATTAAAAACTCCAAGGAACTCTCTGAGGAACATAGCTCCTAATAAAGGTTTCATCTTTCCATATTTTTAGAAAATATGTATATATTGATTATCCACAAAGATATTCAACAAACATCCTTAATTCTAGAAATTATGCTACCAATTTTAGATATCATGAAAATATTTTAGGAAGCATAGTTTGCTACAGCATATCTGAATTGAAAGAGTAGCAAGCATTATTCTTTTGGTTATATAATATGCTGGGGAGCCCTAAGATTCATAAATGTTAAGGAAAACAAGAATTCTTCCCCATAAATAAATCACACTTTCTCATTTTAGAGTTTACAGTATAAAATGATCATTTTTATCATTTTTTAAAAAGTTGCTTTGGGGAAAACTCAAACTTAAATTGTTGGTAAATGAAATTTTATAAACTTGAGAATCCAGGAGATTCACAATACAATTCAAACCTAATTACAGGAATTATATCCCAAAGCACAAAAGTGTGAAAAGTGTCTTGAGTGTGTTTAATTTCTTAGCTAAGCTTTCAACAATAGCTCTTTTCATCTAACACTTGAAAACAAATAAATATAGTGATTTTATGCTGCTAAGAATTTTGGAAAGCATGCCAGGTTTTAGGCCAGAAGGACAAGGAATGCTTTGATGCATGCTATTTTGTGTGTGCTGAGTTTTTATCTCCAGTGGAGTAGGATCATAATGAAAGAAGCCTGACAACACACTCTTATTGATGTTATCATGACATCAGAGCCTCTCAAATAATGGAATTACTAACATAAAACTGAGTAAGGGGGATAAAGTGACCAAATGATCCCGTGGCCATTTCATCACAGTATCCCTAGCACAAATGATCAAGATCTATCAAGAGGCAATTTGTTAAGACAAACTTGACACTACCCATGATGTCAATTTATAAAAATATTTATTTGTCAAATAAATTGTCTCTAGACTTTTATATTTTTAACTTTTAAATAAATATTTGTTTCCCTCAATATTTTATTTCAGCGCCCCCAGATAAGTTATTGTTGTGGGGGATTTTTGTTATTTTGTTTTTGTTCTTAAGATGTAGTCTCATACTGTCACCTGGGCATGGAGTGCAGTGGTGCAATCTCAGCTCGCTGAACCTCCACCTCCTGGATTCAACCAATTCTCCTGCCTCAGCCTCCTGAGTAGTTGGGATCACAAGCGCCCACCACCACACCCGGCTAATTTTTTGTATTTTTAGTAGAGAGGGGGTTCTACTATGTTGACTAGGCTGGTCTCTTAACTCCTGACCTCATGATCTGCCTGTTTCTGCCTTTCGAAGTGCTGGAATTACAGGCGTGATCCACTGTGCCCAGCCCAGATAAGTTTTTTTTATACAGGACTATTATCTAATGAAACAAACAAACAATGACTCTTCTAGCCAGGCATGGTGGCCTATGCCTGTAGTTCCTGCTACTAAAGATCCTCTTGTCTTCTGAGTAGCTGGAACTGCAGGTGCAGGCCACCATGCTTTGGAGGTGGGAGGATCATTTAATCCCAGGAATTTAGCGCTGCAGTGAGCTGTGATCACACCACTGCACTCTAGCCTGAGCAAAAGCCCATCCGTTCAAAAAAAAAAAAAATGCAATCAGAGCCAGGAATGGCAAGCTTGTGCTTGTAGTTTCCACTAGTGAGTCTGAGGTGGAAGGATAGCTTGAGCCCAGGAGTTTGAGACCAGCCTGAGCAACAACATAGTGAGACCCTGTCTCAAAAGTTAATATTCTAAATGGTTAATAATTTATTCATTTCTGAAGCTGATGAAATTGAATAAACTGAAAAGTAAATATGATATGGACCCTCATTATATACTGCGGACGAGTGATATAAAGAATAGGTTAGATAATGAAACAAAATACACATTGATAATCACGTCAAACTATACAAGACAGGTATTTTTTGGAGATGACTTCAGGTTAAAGTGGAGTGGACTGGGGAAGGCAGGATTGGTGGGAGTTTGGATGGGCTGAGATGAGAGGATAAAGTATTTCAGGTGTGGACTTGAGAAAGAATGAACAAATTAGTATGAAAATGATGAAATCCATTCAGATAATTGTACACATGGAGGAAAGAGGTTGACAAAGGAGAACAGAAAGATCGTGTCTGTAAGTGAAGTAACTCAGGAATGGAAAACCTAAAACCACATGTTCTCATTTATAAGTGGGAGTCAAGGCTGGGTGGAGTGGCTCACACCTGTAATCCCAGCACTTTGGGAGGCCAAGGCAGGTAGATCCCTTGAGTCTAGGAGTTTGAGATCAGCCTGGGCAACACAGTGAAACCCCATGTCAACAAAAATTACAAAAAATTAACTGGGCATGAGTTTGAGATCAGCCTGGGCAACATGGTGAAACCCCATGTCAACAAAAAGTACAAAAAATTAACTGGCCCAGCTACTTGGGAAGCTGAGGTGAGAGAATTGCTTGAGCCTGGGCGGCAGAGATTGCAGTGAGCCGAGAACATGCTACTGTACTCTAGCCTGGGTGACAGAGTGAGACCTTGTTGCTAAAAATAAATAAATAAATAAACGGGACCTAAACTATAGGTATGCAGAGGCATACAGAGTGATAAAACAGACAACAGAGACTCAGAGGCAGGAGGAAGAGAGAGGAATGAGGGATGAAAAACCATCCATTGGTTATAGCATACACTACTCAAGTGATGGATGCACTAAAATCCCAGACTTCACTAGTATATTATTCATCCGTGTAACTGAAAGTCACTTGTACCCCTAAAGCTACTGAAATTTTTAAAAGTTAAGAAGTAAAATAAATCAGTAAGTTCAGAACAAAAAAGAGATAGAAACCATGTCTGCATCATGCATGGTGGCTATCAAAAGGCAGTTGAAACCTTGTTTAGTCCAGAGGGCTGTAGAGAATCATTGAAGGTTGTTAGAGGTGAAGTGAAAAAAGGTGGAATTCAGAAGTAATTTGTAGACTATGTGGCAGCAGAGAAAATGTGGAGCCAGAGAGACTAATAAGGAACCAATGGCAGCATCCATTTGTGAGGCCACTGGAGCCTGGACTGGATGGAGAAAATTTACTTGCTACTCAAGGCCAGTAACTTATGCTTGCTGTTATGTAATGCCCAACTGCAACCAATGCCTATCTTTCATTTAGGAATTTTTTTACCTGAGGATTTAGATGCGTTTAAAGACGCTTTTGCTTCTTTATTTCCTCTAAGGTAATGAGAGTTATACCTCATACTTTTCTGAGGAATAAAACAGTTTAATCCAAGTTCTAATATTTATAAGCTGAAGCATCCTCATTTCAAAAATAATAAAAATAATAAAAATAAAACAAGTACTAGGGTAATTTGCATATTTACAAAAGAAAAAACATCCTGGAGTTGGTTGAGTTTATGTGACAAATATTTTAGTCATTTTGGAGTTAAGTGTCCTTTGGAGGCACTGATAAGAGTTTAAATTTCAGGTCTATAGAAAAATATTTTAAATAGCTCCTTACCTTTGGTTACTAAAAGATAGAACATTATCCAATGGAGGTGGAAAAAAACCCTCTTTGTTTGTCCAGTGCAGTACATGGGCTGCATATATGGAATTCATACTTGCAAATGGTCTATTTAAAGCTTGAGTCAAAGTATGATTTGACTAATATATTTTAGCACCTGTTTTTCACTGAACAAACCTTAGTCTTACTGGAATTAAATTTATTATTTATTTTAATTTGTGACTATTTTATCTTACTAAATGCCATAGAAAATTAGTTGATATCTGCATTTCTAATACCATGAAAATGCCTAAAATCTGGAAAGGAGTATTGTTTAGCAAATAAATGTACATTGCTTATAGTGTAGCAGAAAACGTTGTGTTAAAAACTGGGTGTGAAACCTTCATTTAGATTGGTATAGCTATTCATCACAGCTTTTATTTTATTTATTTATTTATTTATTTATTTATTTATTTATTTATTTATTTATTTTGAGATGGAGCCTTATTTTGTTGCCCATGCTAGAGTGCAGTGATGCAATCTCGGCTCACTAAAACCTCCACCTTCTGGGTTCAAGCAATGCTTGTGTCTTAACCTCCTGAGTAGCTGGGATCACAGACGTACACCACCACACCTGGCTAATTTTTCGTATTTTTTTTTTAGTAGAGATGAGTTTCACCTGTTTAGTAGAGACAGGCTGGTCTTGAACTCCTGGCCTCAAGTGATCTACCCACCTCAGCCTCCCAAAATGCTGCGATTACAGGCATGAGCCACCCTGCTCAGCCCACAGCTTTTATTTTTAAGATGGTGAGCTTCGTATATTTCTTGTGAAGTCAATCATGATGTTTCAGTGTGTTATTTGAGGTCTCACAATTTTCCTTAGTTTGAGAAAAATTTAAAAGAATATTTACTTAAATGAATCAGCAATGTTGTCTTGGCCACTTTTACAACATTAGTTCTCAAACGACTGAGTGTCTTGGCAGCTGTGTATTTATTCAATCCGTGTACTCCGTAATCGTGCCCTGATAGACTTTTAAGTGTAAGTTATCAAACTTTAAAAATGATGGCATCATCTAAATTGCTCACTTTACTCCTCTGGATGACCCATGCAATTACATGTCGATTATTACAGGGATGTGGTCAAATGATTTGTGTTAATAGTAGGAATAAGCCTCATTACTCTCAAGTTTCTAAGAGTATTTGTGGCCTCCATAGGTTTTCATGCTTTAATTCCTGTTTATTTGTTGCTTCTAAAATAAGCCATCTTTATTCATAGTGAAAATATACCTTAGGGTACAGAAAGACATTATTTGTATATGAACTACAAATACCTTATTGATTTCCCATATTTTATGATTATAAGAAAGTATTCATTTAAGCTCATCTTTTACATAATTTAATAACAGCAATACCATTCTTTGCTTTTAAAATAAAAAGTGTGATACTTAGAATTTTACCTATTTTGAAATTTGTATGTAGTTTATACAAAGTTGATTCAATATTATTAGTCCATTCCATGTTTACAAATTTGCTAACTCACTAAAAAATGTATTTGTGAGGTGAAAATCGACACCCATGGCACCTTTGTGGCCATTTACAGAGCAGCCAAAAATTTTAGTGTCTCAACATGCAGGTTCTCAACTGAGTTTCAACAAGCTGGCCCTCTGTCTTCTTGTTTCAACCCTCATACTGTAAACACATGTCCCTTGCAAGACCTATTTACTGCTGTTTTTCACATTATTGTGCTTTTATTTTTTAAAAAATTCTATTTTGGTTTGATTATGTTTTATTTATTCATGTATTTATTTATTTAGTAGAAACAGGATCTCGCTATGTTTCCCAGGCTGGTCTCAAACTCCTGGCATCAAGCGATCCTCCCACCTTGGCCTCACAAAGTGCTGGGATTACAGGCAGGTTCAGCCTTTTGTGCTCTTTGTTGATAATTTTACCACTTAAAATGGTCCCAAAGAGTAATGCTGAAGTGCCGTCTACTGTTCCAAAGCATAAGAAGGTGGTGATGAGCCTCTTGGAGAAAACACACTTGGTTAGATAAAATTCTGTCAGGTAGGAATTATAGTGCTTTTGGCTGTGAGTTCAACATTAATGAATCAATAATATTAAAGCATCGTTAAATGGAAGCACATGTAAAGCAATAATATGTACTGATCGGTTGATGAAATTGTTGAAACCAAAGGCTCCTGGGGACTTAGCCCCACATATCACTATGAGCAATGGCTTGGTATTTACTCAGTGTTTGTAGTGAATTTACAAAACAGAACTGCCACTGCAAATAATGAGAACTGGCTGTATCTCCTTCTGTTTTTTTCTTTTCCTAGAAGCCATTTTCTCAACATTTCATCATGAACCATTATGGTCTCATTGGGAATGTGAAATGTGTCATCTGAGCAGATGTTCTTATTGTTTTCCTATCCACTGACCCATAGCATCAAACAATTTACAGGAGAGAAGTGGTCCTGTAGTATCCAGTTATTAACCATTGGATGCTTATCTATTTTGTTTTTAAATCCAAACTTCCATAATCAAGCTGCTATTAAGGTTTATCTTATTAGCATTTGAATTTTTAGGAAATGCTCCTTACTAGGTTGAGCACATAAGAGTCATATTGCTTGAAAAGTGCTGTTTGTAAAACAAAATGTCCTTCTTTGTCTATGTGTGAGAGAATCTGATGCACACTTTTTATATGTATATATTTAAATTCTGGGGTACACGTGCAGAATATGCAGGTTTGTTACATAGGTATACACATGTCATGGGGGTTTGCTGCATCTATCACCCCGCCATCTACATTAGGTATTTCTCCTAATGCTATCCCTCCCCTAACCCCCAGACCCCAACAGGCCCCAGGGTGTGATGTTCCCCTTCCTGTGTCCATATGTTCTCATTGTTCAACTCCTACTTATGAGTGAGAACATGTGGTGTTTGTTTGGTTTTCTGTTCTTATGTTTGCTGAGAATGATGGTTTCCAGCTTCATCCAAGTCCCTGCAGAGGACATGAACTCATCCTTTTTTATGGCTGCATAGTATTCCATGGTGTATATGTGCCACATTTTCTTTATCCAGTCTATCATTGATTGGCATTTGGGTTGGTTCCAAGTCTTTGCTATTGTGAACAGTACTGCAGAAAACTTACATGTGCTTGTGTCTATAACAGAATGATCTATAATCCTTTGGGTATATACCCAGTAATGGGATTGCTGGGTCAAATGGTATTTCTGGTTCTAGATCCTTGAGGAATCACCACACAGTCTTCCACAATAGTTGAACTAATTTACACTCCCATCAATAGTGTAAAAGCGTTCCTATTTCTCCACATTCTCTCCAGCATCTGTTGTCTCCTGATTTTTTAATGATCACCATTCTAATTGGTGTGAGATGGTGTCTTAGTGTGGTTTTAATATCTGCTGCACACTTTCAATTGGAATAATATTGTCATGGATTTGGACATATCTGGAAGTACTATTTATGCTTATGCAGATCAACACCTTGGTTTTACAGAAAAGAGATGCCAGTCCCAGGGAGACTAAAGTGCCTGCCCAAGTTCATATGCTGGGGCAGATGGGGAGGTGCTGCCCTCCAGTTGAGTTAGAGCACTTCCCACCATCAACCACCACAAGGTCCTGAAGCCAAGTACAGAAGACAGTGTCTATTTTTATTACTATGAGATGTCATCCTGAGCCCAAGAAGAATTTCTCATTGCTGTCTCATAAATATAATTCTTTTTTTTATTATTAGTTTAGGCATGTTATAACTAGCAGTCAAATATTCCCAATAATGTTCGAATCAAAAATTTCTTTTTTTTTTTTTTTTTTTTTTTTTTTTGTATTGTAAAAAGAAAAGCAGGCCAGGCACGGTGGCTCACACCTGTAATCCCAGAACTTTGGGAGGCCAAGGCGGGCAGATCACGTGAGGTCAGGGATTCGAGACCAGCCCGGCCAACATGGTGAAACACCGTCTCTACTAAAAATACAAAAATTAGCTGGGCATGGTAGCAGGCACCTAAAATCCCAGCTATTGTGGAGGCTGAGGAATGAGAATCACTTGAACCCAGAAGGCAGAGGTTGCAGTGAGCCAAGATCATGCCATTGCACTCCAGCCTGGGTGACAAGAGTGAAACTCCATCTCAAAAAAAAAGAGAAAGAAAGAAAGAAAACGGAAAAACAAAGCAAAGTTTTGAAGGTATTCTTCTCTTAAATTTGTGGTTACCCTCAAATATTTATGCTAAAACTTAACTTTCATTATGGAAACAGAAACCAGGTTCAATTTAAAATCCATGACTGCATCATGAGCGGACTAAGGTGAGAGGTATTGTGGGATAGGGGCAAATGCTTTGAGAATTTACTCCATACATACTCATTTCGGGAACCCAGCATTTCCCTCTGTGACTCATTAACTGGCACAGGTGGTTGGCAGGGACTACCAACAGCTGATTTCAATAAAATTTGTCCAGTTACACCTGGAAGACTTGTTGTTTCTGGAGGGAATTGGAGAAATTAAGGAATGTGGACTGAGTTTTTTAAATATGTCTGATAGAAAAAGGAAGATATCGAAGGACAGATATTCTCAAGATACAATCTTTTCTTCTGTACATTTTGTTACATGGAGCAGAATTATAGCATTGGATCCCTTCTGCCATGACAAAGGAGAAGGTCCGTGGTTATAAAGTTTTCCATTAGACTCTCCTCACACACAGGAAATGAATTTCCATAAATTTAATGACATGACTCTTAGGGTTTTATTTCTTCCTTTTTACAGCCCTCTTTAGGATAGAAACACATTTCTCGCACTATAAAAATTTTAGTCAATAAATTTTTCATGTTCTCACAGTGATGTGATAATCAGTCTGCACACCCTTCCTATGCAATAACTTTTGATCAGGATAGTGAAATATAATGGTATTATGTAATTTTAAGATGTGTATCTTAAAGACAAAAGACATCTCTTTATTTAATTAAAGATAAGTCAATGAGGGAAATGTATGGTGAAAGGTTTGGGCATATATTAGTTACCTTTCAATATATTTTTCATTTTTTAAATTGTATTTCCTTCAACCATATGATGCAGTCAACAGATACTTGTTGGGTGCTTTGATGTTTTCAGATCTGTGCACTACAAGAGTCTCAAAAATGAATGAAGAACTAAGTCCCTGCTCTCAAGAATGTAGTTTTCCGCACGAGGTTCTAAGAACCATTAAGGTCACTTAAGACAGCAATAAGAAGGTGAATGTTCCTTGATGCAAATTTTAGGAATGTGGCATACTAAAATCTTCCCCTGGAACTTCACCATTCACATCTAAGAAGTTAAAGGTGTCTCAGTAGCATCTCACTATGTTGCCCAGGCAGATCTCAAACTTCTGGCCTCAAGGGATCCTCCCACCTTGGCCTCCCAACATGCTGAGGTTACAGGTATGAGCCACTGCACCTGACCCACCTTTTCTTTCTGAAAACTTTTTTGGATTTCAGGATACCATGTTCTCTGGATTCTTCCCCATTTCCTCTGACTTTTCTTCTTGACCCCCACTGTCTTTTCCTCATTCACAAGGCTACTTCTTCTTAGCGATCCCAAGACAACCCAGTCTCAAAATTGGACATCCGATACATGTGAAAAAGAATGTTTTCATTTATATAAAATGTGAATAGAAACACACACACACACAAGGTGTCTCAGAAGTTGTGCGACAAAGAAATCCACTTACTGTCATTGAACCCAGAACTCCCTAAATGTATATAAATATTTTTATTTATATAAAATGTGAATAGAAACTCACACACACACGCGCACGCATGCACAAAGTGTCTCAGAAGTTCTGCGACAAAGAAATCCAGATATTGTCATTGAACCTAGAACTCCCTAAGTGTATTTGACAGAGCACCTTTTTTTGAGACAGATCTATAAAAATCTCTTGGGATAGTGGTGTTCTATGGAAAACAGTCTGGGGAATACTGAATTAGAGAACCATGTGAGACATTTTATTATCAACATTTAGGGCAAATTCAAAGTGCTGAAAATGTAGAGAAGAGAAATATCATTATGATCTATACTGGTGAAGAAAGGAATCTCAAAAGAGGTTGGACTTTAAAAGAAATAGGTGAAAAAAACAGAACATTGTGACAAGGAGGGGGAAATTCGGATTATATCTCCCAAATTGTTGATATTGATTATTTGAAGGAGGAAGCCAAAGGTGCAGACAATGATTACTAGGGTCTTTGACTTTCTAAGTTATACATTTCTATATTGTTTATGTGCTTGTTTTTACAATAAATGCGGCTTATTCTTATAATCCAGAGATATTTTCCTAAAACAAACTAAAGTTTACTTATTAGATTAACGGTGTGTATAGCTCTTACTTCTATAATTATCCATATATACATATATATGCAATATTTACAAACATAGAGATGTTCAAATTTAATATCTTGGCCAAAAATCATTGAAGCACAAAAGTCAACCTACATTGTGAACTTGGGCAGCACCTGTTTATTCATTTCTCAAATGTGGCTGACTTCAGGGATGAGAATAAACAATATGATCTCTTACTAAGCTTCCCTTTGGACTAATCATGCAAGTGGTATGTGATGACTTTATACCTGAAACTAAGGATTTGAGGAATAAGCTGAAAATAGGCAACTTGAGTTTCCTAAGTACAGTTTGGCTTCTGTAAAAACTGGTTGCTCCTCAATTTCAGTGTATTCATTTTTAAGTGTATTTATTTTAAAAATGGCAAATTCAGAGTATTACTTAATAATTAAGAAGCTTATGCCCAAACACAAGATATGTTTACAACCAAATTTGAAAGTAATTGAACTGATAACCCTCTAGACCAGGTGTCTCCAAACTGCAGCCCGCCGGCCGCATGCAGCCCCCTGAGGCCATTTATCCAGCCCCCCGCTGCACTTCAGGAAGGGGCACCTCTTTCATTGGTGGTCAGTGAGAGGAGCACAGTATGTGGCGGCCCTCCAACGGTCTGAGGGACGGTGAACTGGCCCCCTGTGTAAAAAGTTTGGGGACGCCTGCTCTAGACAAAGGAGATGTGTTATAATAAATATTGTTGTCAGCTTTCCTTCATCTTAAGATTTTTTTAATCTTGAAAGAATATGTACGTGAACTTTGTGTTGGGTATGTATAAATGTATGCACATGTATACCTAGCAAAGTATAAGCACAATACAGGTATAACATGTAAGGTTGGACCATGTAAACTTGCTGAAATTTGTTTCTGACCTACAATAATGGCAATTTTATACGGTTAAACCTAAACGGTTTGTCTCAGTCATTAGGTAATGGCGCCTCCTCCCTTAGGTGGAGTTTGCCAATTGTGTTGGGATGGTATTTTGACTCTGGTAACATTCCCAACTTGTATCAGAATTCCCTTTATCTTCCCTCCTCTACTTTTATATTATTCTATTTTATCATTTTTCCCCTAGACATGACTGGACAGACGTTTTACTTACAGCAGTCCCTATATGCTAATCCATTTCTTGGTCACTGAATTCTCAGACATCAGACCTGAAAGGTCAAAGAAAATCCCTACACTGCATTCAGAATCATGTATACAGAATTAGGCAACTATTGCTGCTCTTTCCCTATTATCTGTCCCTATTTCTGTTACCGTTGATGTTGTCCAAGAGTATCTAAACACTCCCAGGAATTCAGGTACCTAAGAGGACTGTCTGCATAACAATGTCTGATTGTCTGGTGTCATTTGTGAACCTCTTGGCAGGAGTGCTAAGGCCGGCATAGAAGACCAGCCCCAGGACAAACGCTATCAAGAAAATATTCCCATTGGGTGAAGGTGGCTCATCCCTTTAGTACCAGTCACTCAGGAGGCTGCGGTGGGAGGATTACTTGAGGCCAGGAGTTTGAGACCAGCTTAGGCAATATAGCAAGATCCTATATCTAAAATAAAAATAAAAATAAAAAAACTAAATTAGCAGGGTATGGTAGTGTGCACGGGAAGTTTCAGTTACTCCAGAGGCTTAGGTGGGAGGATTGCTTGAGCCCAGGAGTTCAAGGCTGCAGTGAGCTGTAATCACACCACTGCACTCTAGCTTGGATGACAGAGAAAGATGTCATCTCTAAAAATATAATAAATAAAAGACAAAAAAAGTACTTCCCCATATCAAATATGCTTACTACTATTTTGTTTCCTATAGTTTATTCTTCCTTGCCCCTCACTATGATTACAATCAAAATAACTACCAGCTTCTGTGGATTCAGTATCTAAACCTTGATGTGACAGGCCAATAGTTTGATTACTACCATGTGTGTATTGCAGACGCTCATGTATTCAATACTGACACAATAATCTGTAAATAGAAAATTTCAAGTTTTCTGCATGCAGTTTGAGTAGTACCAAATCTAATTGCCAGTTGAGAAGAATTTGACTTAATGGGACGTTCCAAATATCATCTAGTGAGTTCTGTGGCAGATATTTTTAAATAGAAACAGGGACAATCACTTGTTATGGTTTCTTGATGGTTTCAAAGGCTGTATTGCCTTTCTAGCTACCGGTAAAGAAATTCTCTAACCCTAACCAACAAGTGCCCTCACCTCTGCAAACTGCTGTCAATCTGAAGGCAATATGCCATGGCAGAAAGCCAGTTTTCAGAATCTTCTTTCAGAAATCTAATATGGAAATGACAGTCTTGTAAAGACTTGTATTTTCTATATACTACTGAATAGATGAATATCTACTTGCTATTAAATATAGCAATTAACCAATACAAGTCATCAATCATTCAGCTGCTTCTTTTTTTTTTCTTTATTTCTTCCTTAAAAAACGGAATACATGTGCAGAACATACAGGTTTGTTACATAGGTATACGTGTGCCATGGTGGTTTGCTGCGTCTATTGACCCGTCTCCTAAGTTTGCTCCCCTCACCTTCATCCCCCAACAGGCCCTGGTGTGTGCTGTTCCCCTCTCTGTGTCCATGTGTTCTCAATGTTCGACTCCCACTTGTGAGTAAGAACATGCAGTGTTTGGTTTTCTGTTCTTGTTAGTTTGCTGAGGATGATGGCTTCCAGCTTCATCCATGTCCCTGCAATGGACATGATCTCATTCGTTTTTAAGAGCTGCTTCTTTGTTTAAGTGCCTGCTGGTTAACACAAGTGCCTAGTAGGTGTTTAATAAATTTTTCTTAAATAAATTAAAAGAAGTAAAATAAGGCCTAATCTCAGGGGCACTATAATCTTCTCACAAGAATACAATCTGTTTATATAATGTTTTTATTTCATCACCTACATAATAAAATCCTATCTATACACAGCATATATTAGACTTCATTTTGCCAATGAAAAAATTGAAGCTAACAATAGATCAGAGATTTGTCCAAGAGTTCCAAGCTAGGAAGTGGTGAAACGAAACTCTAGGCCTTCTAATGTGTAATTCGATGAAAATTCTACCACATCTCCCTGAATCACTAAATCAAACTGAAGAGGAAACACTTTGGCTAACAGAGGAAAACCATAGCCACATTCTGATGTCCCAAGTGGGTTGAAAATGAGTCCCACTTTCTGCAATAAGTGACTCTCCATTAATAGTTTGTTGGTCATGCATTATAGGTTATCATAGTCATATCATGTTGGGAGGCCTATAAATGTTTTACTATTAATAAAAAGAAAATTTCAAGTTTTTGGAGTCATGGGAAATCCTTGGACCTTTATCTCAATTTACTGTGAACCTAAAACTTCTCTAAAAAAAAAAGCAAGGTCATTCAAAAGAAAAAAACTTCCAGGATCAACGGTACTTTTTTAGAGATGCCATGGATTTTTTTGTCAAGCATTTTGCTTTTTTGCTTTTTTCCTGGAGGGAAAGGATTTTGTAGAAATCCTTTGAAAGGCTGAATTATTGTGGAAATAATTTTGAAATTGGAGAACATTAAATTGCTTTGTTTCCCAAAGCTTCATGGCAAAAACGAGATACTCTGGAAAACTTTTCAAGCACTTAGAATTTTTTTTTTCTTTTCATTTTTTTTTTATTGCATTTTAGGTTTTGGGGTACATGTGATGAACATGCAAGATTGTTGCATAGGTACACACATGGCAGTGTGGTTTGCTGCCTTCCGTCCCCTCACCTGTATCTGTCATTTCTCCCCATGCTATCTCTTCCCACCTCCCCGCCCCCCGCCCCTCCCCCATTTCCCTCCAACGGACCCCAGTGTGTAGTGCTCCCCTCCCTGTGTCCATGTGTTCTCATTGTTCAACACCCACCTATGAGCGAGAATATACGGTGTTTGATTTTCTGCTCTTGTGTCAGTTTGCTGAGAATGATGGTTTCCAGGTTCATCCATGTCCCTACAAAGGACGTGAACTCATCGTTTTTGATGGCTGCATAATATTCCATGGTGTATATGTACCACATTTTCCCTATCCAGTCTATCATCGTTGGGCATTTGGGTTGGTTCCAGGTCTTTGCTATTGTAAACAGAAGCACTTAGAATTTTACAGTGATATAAAAGTTGTCTGACACCCATTATGAATCATAGTACCTGGTTAATTTCCTATTGCTTTTCTTTAAATTATGGTTTTCCACCAAGCAACATTAAACGAGGAAGACAAAGATCAAATACTCTTCTGATCGCCTGATCTTATTTTATCTCATGCAAATGACAGAAAGGGAATGGTAAAGAACAGAAACAGTTTTTCTGTCACTTGCAAAACAGTATTGGGAACTTAATTCTGCCAAAGAAATTATAAAATATGTAACATCTCTCTCTGCTTTTATTTTTCCTTTGGTTATTTTTGTATTTAAACAGACAAAAACATTCAATCGTGTACATAAATTTTTCCCATATTTTAAATGTATTTTTGAATGATAACCTTTAAATTCACAATGAGTTCTGACATAAAAGTACATTCATGATGGGCCTTTATCATGAGGACTTGAGTAGGAGGAGACATACACTTTACCTTGCTGGGGGAGAATTAACATTGTCTTGACAGATGAGAGTAGAAATCACTTTCTACCCCTTCTTAATACTCCAAACCAAGGGTTAGCAATCTATGGGCCAAATCCAGCTTACCACTTGTTTTTGCAAATAAAGTTTTATTAGAACATAATTACACCTATTCATTTACAGTTTGTAGCGGCTTTTGCACTACAACTGCAGTGCTGAGTAGCTGCTAGAGAGACCATATGGCTCACAAAATCTAAAATATTTACTATCTGGTCCTTTACAGAAAAAGTTTGTCCACCCCTGCTGTAAATCTTTCTCTCTTCCCTTCCTCTCCCACAGATGGCAATAACTAGTGGCAAAAAAAAAAAAAAAAAAAAAAAAAAAAAAAAAAAACATAGCCTAGACTGTCTTATGGCAAGACGTGGAAAATAGCATATTTTTTTCTGGATCATGCAGGTGATAATTCTGGGTCCCTGCCAGCCTCATGCATTTTCAAGGGCCCAGGAATCAGAAACCATTTGTGACTCTTTGACAGCATAACCCTCCTCCCACTACTCTCTAAATAGAAGCATTGACATCAGAGTATCCTAAAACAACTGACTATTTAACTGATGGGGACATGTATATTTGGTGCAGCCCAATTAGAAAACTGAGTTGTGTTTCTCTTTTAAAAAATAGAACAGGTGCCCATGAAAACTGAAAATTTAGGGCAAACTCTCTATGCTAATAACACTTTCTACTTTTTTTTTTTTTTTTTTTTTTTTGAGACAGAGTCTCGCTCTCTTGCCCAGGAGTGCAGTGGGTCCATCTCAGCTCACTGTAACCTCCACCTCCTGGGTTCAAGCATTCTCCTGCCTCAGCCTCCCAAGTAGCTGGGATTACAAGCACCTGCCACCATGCCTGCTGGTAAAATAAAAAATAATAATTTTTGGTATTTTAGTAGGTATAGGGTTTCACTGTGTTGCTCAGGCTGATCTCAAACTCCTGAGCTCAGGCAATGTGCCCGCCTCAGCCTCCCAAAGTGCTGGAATTACAGGCATGAGCCACCACTCCTGGCCCTACCACTTTCTACTTTTACATCTCCCAACACTATTTAATATGTTTTAGTTTCAGCTATGCACCTAAAACAATAATAACAAAATTTAAATAAACATCTCTAGAGCTTTCAGTGAAGGATAAAATATTATATTAGATAAAGCCACATTTTTGTCTTCTTCTTTATCCCCCAATGTGTTTATATAAAATCATCAACTTTAATTTTTGGTCACAAAAATAAAAAGTTTGGTGCTTATCGACATAGCAGCAGCAAAGATACCTTTTTTCTTTACTTACCAGACCCTCGAGGAGTGACTACAGCTTTAAAGCTGACTGTGAATATAATTTTGGAGAGAGGAAGTATGTGTTGTCTAGTGTCCATCGCTTGCCAACTTTTCAGATCTATAAAATGCTTCAGTGACTTCACACACTGATGCTGGCTTTCAGCTTTCTTTAACTCTGGTCACCAAGAGCAACAAGTGCCCTTGTAGGTCGATCCCTAGAGAAACATCCATCTTCTCTACTCCTTGGGCAGGTATTTTCATGTGTAGTAGTTTCAGAGTTTATGGTTATTACTCTCTGGAGACCATCTGTCTGCTGGGCTTATTTTTTCCTGATGTTGTACCACATCATAAAGTCTACTGCCAACAGTACTTTACTCAAGAAGAGTTTGTTTTCTGCTGTTTTAGTCACTTCACTACTTTATTTCTGTAGGCCAAATTGAGTGGAGAAAATCAGTAGCAATTCCCCACTCCATAGACCCTGAGGCATACCCTGGCTAAGTGTAGTTGCAAGTTATTTTGTGACTGCTTTAAAACCTTCTCTTCACACAAGAAGTGATGGGTCCTCTTGTATATATGTGTAACAAAGAGCTGCACTGAGATTTTCTATGAAGTGTGAATGCTCTCAGAAAGCCTTTTCAGGTTTTTGAAAACAAGTGAATTACATAGGTCTAATCAGTTGAAAGTAATCAAATTCATAATTGATTTTTGTTAACAAATATAGTACCTTAAAATATTTTTTTATACTGCGTGACCTATGGTTAACCAAAAAAAATAGCTTTTTGTTTGCAGGGAAAAAGAAGCTTAAGCTTATTTTTATCCTTTCTTACTTTAGTTTGCAATAATTATATTTAAATAAATGTACTCCATAGTTTCTATTTTTCATTTTCAGATAATGGAATGGTTATCTTCATATAGTCGTAGAAAATTGCAATGATTAAGTCATTATTTGCCTAATAAATTTACAATCTTTTTATGGAAAAATGGTTCAGGCCAGACAACTGTTGTCAAACATATTTTAATGTGTTTTCAACCTTTGTCACAGCTCACTTCCTTACATAAACAGACCCTTCCAAACAAAGCATGGAAAATTTAATCCACATAGATTCATATTATCAAAACTAGTACACTGGATTATTTTCCATAGTGTCAGCAGTGACATTAATCTCTTGAGAAGATAACTTTAAAAGGAACACTCACATAGATTTTGCAAATGTCTCTTCCTCACCCTTACAGATAACTTTTATTTCATTCACAGCTATAATTAGCACTTCCGCTAAGGCAGCCCTTTTCTTGGTTGTGGATGAGCACACTGTGAATTCATTAGCTTGGTAGCCAGGTCAGCAGTCATTAGTGGTCATTTTAATAATGACTTGGAATCCCTGCCTGGTCAGTTTAACTGAGGCTCATTCCCATGTACTGACTGCAGCCAAGCAGCTTCACAGTATTACGCATTTATTTAGGCAGCTTCAAATAGTTTCCCAGGAACTGGAGTAACAAGAGGCTGAATGCAGAGGTCCAGTTCATCAAAGCTGCTGTGTGTCAAGAAGTTTCCATGACTAGTGAACCTTAAGCACTTCTCTGTACACATCCAAACACAACTCATGTTCATTCTTCACATGGGTTTGCTTTAGACCAAGCCAGATTACTTGAGCACCTTAAATTTTGCTGGGTATTGTTTCATGTTCTACATTTATAAGAGTTTTGCATTTTAAGCAGGGATTTTAGATAATAAATCTATATAATTTATTGTTAGAATTGTTATCCATGTTAGTGAAAACTTGTAAAATTATGTAGCAATTATGTGTCAATTGGCATTTTTTTACTCTTTTTGGTATTTATTATGTTAAATACAGATTCTCAGTTTGATGCTATCTCTTTTTATTTATTTATTTATTTATTTTTTGAGACGGAGTTTCACTCTTGTTACCCAGGCTGGAGTACAATGGCACGATCTCGGCTCACTGCAACCTCCGCCTCCTGGGTTCAGGCAATTCTCCTGCCTCAGCCTCCTGAGTAGCTGGGATTACAGGCACCCGCCACCACGCCCAGCTAATTTTTTGTATTTTTAGTAGAGACAGGGTTTCACCACGTTACCAGGATGGTCTCGATCTCTTGACCTCATGATCCACCCGCCTCGGCCTCCCAAAGTGCTGGGATTAGAGGCTTGAGCCACCACGCCCGGCCTCATTTATTCTTAAAACAATGCTAGAGGAGAGGTAGTGAGGATGTGGAAAGGAGGCTGTGTACCTTGGACACAACGAGTCTGAGCCTGGGGATCAGCTGATGTCTGACTTGCTGACTGTCGCTGCAGGCAGGGGAAGTAAGTTCATTATTATATCATGTTATTGTGTTACAGCATGATATTGTGCAGGAAACAGAAACCAGCCTGACCTGCCTAGAAGGTCTACTCTGGAGAAATGGAAGAATTAATTTTCTTGTGAGGATCTTAAAAGCCAGATGAATGAGTTTGGATGGATAGCAAGGGAAAGGAACCTTATGTTTTAAAACAAGGAATTGGCGTGATAAAAGCAGCTCCATAAAGAGCAGGAGCCGGCAGGCCTATGCAGGCTGAATTCCAAATGCACCATTGCTTTGCCTTGATGCTTTTAAGGGGTTTCACTTTAGAAATTCAATAACTGTCACCTTTTCAGTGGGAGAGACCTTCCCTGACCACTGTGTCCATACTTTGAACTCGCCCTGCTTCTGCATCCTATCCTCTCTCTCTCTGCTGTGTTTTTTTCTCCTTAGCAGTTATCACTTTCAAACACAGTATGCATTTTATTTAATAACACATTGTGTATGGCCCGTCTTTCCCACTATAATGTAAGTTCTGTAAGGGCAGGGATTTTGTCTATTTATTCACTATTATACCTTCAGCACCTAGAATACTGTCTGACACATAGTAGCCCCTGAAGATTCCATGCTGCATGCATCAGTGAATTGATTAGTACCTGTACTACATCCTATTCTTTTTTTTTTTGAGACGGAGTTTCGCCCTTGTTACCCAGGCTGGAGTGCAATGGCGCGATCTCGGCTCACCGCAACCTCAGCCTCCTGGGCTCAGGCAATTCTCCTGCCTCAGCCTCCGGAGTAGCTGGGATTACAGGCACGTGCCACCATGCCCCGCTAATTTTTTTGCACTTTTAGTAGAGACGGGGTTTCACCATGTTGACCAGGATGGTCTCGATCTCTCGACCTCGTGATCCACCCGCCTCGGCCTCCCAAAGTGCTGGGATTACAGGCTTGAGCCACCGCGCCCGGCCATCCTATTCTTAATACTAGAAATAAAGTAGTAAATAAGAGACACAAATTTCCTGCTCTCATGAAGCATACATCCTAGTAGAGGATATCAAAATAAAGAGAGATGTAATTCCAAATGGTGCTGTTTGCTCAGAGGAAAATTTAAGAGTTAACAAGAATATAAAATACCAAATAAATGCTCTTCTGTTGCACACATTGAACATATGACAGTCAAAAAGGCTGTTTTTGTTTCTGGTTTTGAATTCATTATTCTTGAACAATATACACTGGTTTTTGATTGCAGTTGCTTTTCCTGGAAAAGACACAGAAACAGAACTTGCAAGAGCCTGACTGTGATAGATTTCTAAATTGTAGATTTCATTCCATTCAGCAAGATCATTCCCAACCATTCCATTCAGCCATGAACTGCTTGTCCCATCTCTAGGGTGAAAACATGCTTTTCAACTGCTATCAAAAAGTAGAGGTTTGTTTTATTTATTTTGACAGGCCAATATCTATTTGGTTCATTCCACACTGAGTGAGTGTCTTCAAGAAACTCAGACTTGGGATAGGGACTCAGTGGTAAGGCAATAATTAAGAAGAATTTGGACTTTCCCATTCCAAGGCCTCTTCTCAAGGCAGTTGTGATCCTTTTAAAAAATACAGAGTGGGCTAGGCATGGTGGCTCAAGTCTGTAATCCCAGCACTTTGGGAGGCTGAGTCGGGCAGATCACAAGGTCAGGAGATCGAGACCATCCTGGCCAACATGGTGAAACCCCGTCTCTACTAAAAATACAAAAAAAAAAAATTACCTGGGTATGGTGGCATGCACCTGTAGTCCCAGCTACCCAGGAGGCTGAGGCAGGAGAATTGCTTGAACCTGGGAGGTGGAGGTTGCTGTGAGCTGAGATCGCCACTGCACTCCAGCCTGGTGCCTGGTGACAGAGCAAGACTCTGTCTCAAAAAAAGAAAAAAAAAAATACAGACTGAAAGGACATAATAAGTACATAGAAAAAGACGCACAGTTAGAAGCTAGGAACTCAGTTTTAAAAATAACAATAAAAAGAGATTTGAAGCCCCGGAGAGAGCTTAAAAGAGGAGCAAGAAGTCAGGCACAGTCGCTCGTGCCTGTAATCCCAGCACTTTGAGAGGCCAAGGCAGGAGGATCACATGAGATCAGGAGTTAGACCAGCCTGGGCAACATAGTGAAACTCTTGTCACTGCAAAAATTTTTCTCTAAGTTAACCGGCCATGGTGGCATGTGCATGTAGTCCTAGCTACTTGGGAGGCTGAAGCAGGAGGACTGCATGAACCCAGATGTTCAAGGGTGCAGTGAGCTGTGATCTGGCCACTGTACACTAGCCTGAGTGACAGAGCAATATGTTGTGACACACACAAAAAAAAGAGGAGCAAGAAAGAACAAAGAAGAAACCAAACTTGTTCACTCAGAAATTCTCCAAAGAACTCGGATGTTTTAATCTGTTTTTAAATATAGAGAAAATGGAACGCATGTAACTAAAAGCATATTTTTAACAATTTAAAAAACCAGAGTCATCAAGAATGATTGCAGATGAGCAGAAAACCAGATAAACCACAACGTTCCCCCATCCCCAAAAAAGTATTTTTTTAAATAACAGGAATCGAGGAGAAATAATTCTACTGTTCGTGATCAGTATTGTTACATTAACACCAAGAAATCAGAGCTATTAAAATCCTAACCTATTCCTAATTTTCCACCAAAAAGCCTTATTTTCCATCACAGAATGCAAATGAAAACTGCAATGATATTCCATCTCACACCAGTCAGAATGGCTAGTATTAATAAGTCAAAAAACAACAGATACTGTCGAGGCTGTGGAGAAAAGACACCTCTTATATACTGTTAGTGGGAAGGTAAATTAGTTCAACTACTGTGGAAAGCAGGTTGGAGATTTCTTAAAGAACTTAAAACAAAGTTGCCATTTGACCCAGCAATACCACTGCTGGCTATATACCCAAAGCAAAATAGATCATGACACCAAAAAGACACATGTATTCCTATGTTAATTGCTGCATTATTCACGACAGCAAAAACATGGATTCAACTAGCTGCCCATCAATAGTGGATGAGATAAAGAAAATCTGGAACATATATACTATGGAATACTACACAGCCATAAAAAAATGAAATCGTGCCAACATGGATGGAACTGGAGGCCAAAGTCCTAGGCAAATTAGTACAGAAACAAAAAAACCAATACCATACATTCTCACTTATAAGTGAGTGCTAAGCGTTGAGTACCCGAGGTTGTAAACTTGGGAACAATAGACATTGTAGACCACTAGAGGGGAGGGGAAAGAGAGGGGCATGGGTCAAACAACTACCTACTGGGGGCTGTGCTGACTACCAGAGTATAATATATTCATGTAACAAAACTGTACATGTACCCCCTGTATCTAAAATAAAACTTGGGGAGAAAACTGATTTTCTTTTTTTAAACTAAAAGGGATTTTTAAAAATATGATTACAAAACAATGAAAATATGTAATGGGAAAATTGTTGGTCATTAATGAGTTCATATTTTTGCATCTAGGTTTGTATCATAAGGCATCAAAGTATTTGAAAATGAAACTGAAGAACTTTAATAATTTCTCTTAATATTTTAGCTTTTATTTTAGGTTCAGGGGCATAATACATTTTAATAAATATTGAAATAAATATAATGAATGCCAAATGATCAGAGAGAGGAAAATATCCTGAGTGTCAAAAAGTAGTAAAATAGGAGCCCTTAGGCTTTATATATTGATAAGCTCAATAATTTCTACATATATTGTAGATAGAATATTAACCAAATGATTTATAATAAATTTGAGGATCAGATGTGGTGGCTCATGCTTATAATCCCAGCACTTTGGGAGGCCAAGGTCGGTGGATCACTTGAGGTCAGGAGTTCGAGACTAGCCTGACCAACATGGTGAAATCTCGTCTCTACTAAAAATACAAAATTAGCGGGGCATGGTGGTGCACACCTGGAGTCCCAGCTACTTGGGAGGCTGAGGCAGGAGACTCACTTGAAACCAGGAGGCAGAGGTTGCAGTGAGCCGAGATTGCGCCATTGCACTCCAGCCTAGGCAGCAAGAGTGAAATTCCATCTCAACAACAGCAGGGCAGATCCAAGATAGCCAAATAGGAACAGCTCTGGAGTGCAGTTCCCAGCAAGAACAACACTGAGGGTGAGTGTTCATCACATTTCCAAACGAGTTTTTACTGCCCACAGACCAGGAGATTCCCAGGCAGAAAAGTGCCATGAGTTTCCAGCACGGCTGTTTCAGCCAGCACAGCGGGTCTCCACACAAAATTCACACAAATCTGAGCCACTGTTTCAACTGGCACCTGGAACACCTCGGAGACAGAGCTACCCATTCAACTGAAAAAAAGGAGGCTGAAACAGGGAGCCAGGTGATCTGGCTCGATGGGTTCCACTCCCACAAAGACCAGCAATCTGAAATGCTCTGGATTGAGAGTTTTGCAGCAAGCACAGCTGGACCCAGGACAGTCCAGCTCTGTGAGGGGAAGAGCATCCACCATTACCAAGGCAGTCCGCCACTAGTGAGGCAGACTGCCATTACCGAGGCAGTCCACCATTGCCGAGGCAGACGGCCATTACCGAGGCAGACCGCCATTACCAAGGCAGACCACCATTACCGAGGCAGTTCTAACTACACGTCCATAAACAAAACTGCAAGGAGGTTCACACAGCAGCTGGGCAGAGCCCATGGCAGCTCAGCAGTGCCTATGCTGGCAGACTGTGATTAGGCTACCTCCTCGATGGGCAGGGCATCTCTGAAAAAAGGCAACAGCACATCAGGAACTTATAAATAAAGCCCCAACTTTCCAGGACAGAGCACCTGGGAAAAAAAGGTGGTTATGAGTTCTGCTGTAGCAGACTTAAACATACCTGCCCAGCAGCTCTGAACAGTTCAATGGAGCTCACAGCTCAGCACTTGAGCTCCTATAAGGGAAAGACTGTCTCCTCAAGCAGCTCCCTGACCCCCATATATCCAAAGAGACACCTCATAAAGGACAGCTCAGGCTGACATCCGGCAGGTATCCTTCTGGGACAAAGATAACAGAAGAAGAAACTGGCTGCAACCCTTACCATTCTGCAGCCACTGCAGGTGATCCCCCAGACAAGTAGGGTCTGGAGTGGACCTCCAGCAGTTCTACAGCAGCAGGGGGCATGACTGTTAAAAGGAAAACTAAAAAACAGAAAGAAATAACTTCATCATCAACAAAAAGGACGTCCACTCAGAAACCCCATCCGAAAGTCATGAACTACAAAGACCACAGGTAGATAAATCCAAAAAGATGGAAAGAAACCAGTGCAAAAGGATGAAAACACCCAAAACCAGAACACCTATCCTCCTCCAAGGGATCACAACTCCTCTCCAGCAAGGGAACAAAGCTGGATGGAGAATGAATTCTGATAAATTGACAGAAACAGGCTTCAGAAAGTGGATAATAACAAACTTCTCTGAGCTAAAAGAACATGCTCTGGCTGGGCATGGTGGCTCATGCCTATAATCCCAGCACTTTGGGAGGCTGAGGCGGGTGGATCACGAGGTCAAGAGATTGAGACCATCCTGGTTAACGTGGTGAAACCCCGTCTCCACTAAAAATACAAAAATTAGCTGGGCGTGGTGGTGTATGCCTGTAGTCCCAGCTACTTGGGAGGCTGAGGCAGGAAAATTGCTTGAACCCAGGAGGCGGAGGTTGTAGTGAGCCGAGATCACGCCATTGCACTCCAGCCTGGGTAACAAGAGCAAAACTCCGTCTCAGAAAAAAAAATAAAAAGAACATGTTCTAACCCAATGTAAAGAAACTAAGAACCTTCAAACAAGGTTTGATGAACTGCTAATGAGAATAAACAGCTTAGAGAAGAATATAAATGAATTGATGGAGCTGAAAAAGACAGAACTTCACGAAGCATACACAAGTTTCAATAGCCAAATGAACCAAGCAGAAGAAAGAATATCAGAGATTGAAGAACAACTCAATGAAATAAAAAGAAAAGATTCAATGCTATCCCCATCAAGCTACCTATGACCCGCTTCACAAAAATGGAAAAAACCACCTTAAACTTCATATGGAACCAAAAGAGAGATTGCATAGCCAAGTCAATTCTAAGCAGAAAGAACCAAGCTGGATGCATCACGCTGCCTGACTTCAAACTATACTACAAGGCTACAGTAATCAAAACAGCATGGTACTGGTACCAAAACAGAGATATAGACCAATGGAACAGAAAAGAGGCCTTGGAGGAAATGCCACACATCTATAACCATCCGATCTTTGACAAACCTCGCAAAAACAATGGGGAAAGGAGTCCCTGTTTAATAAATGGTGTTGGGAAAACTGGCTAGCCATGTGCAGAAAGCAGATTTGGTCAAGTATATCCTGAGTACCTTGTAACATGTGGAAAAGATCTGTGACCACTTACATAATATATGTAATATAAGTGGATAAAAATAAGGAAAGGTTTGTCTTCCCATTAAACTGAAAGCCCTTTTAGCACACAGACTATGCCTGAGTTCCCAGCTCCTGGTACAGTGTCTGTAAATATTTGTGATTGATATAGTACAGTGAAAGTGAGATAATAATAGAACAGTGCAGAGAAATTGGGAATTAGGTTAATCCATTAAAATGTATGCCAGAAGGATCTGGGCCATTATTACTATTTGTAATGTGAGTCCCAAATTTACTTTTGAGCCTCCTGGCAGCCAAGGCAAGGAAACATATGTTAAAAGATCACAGTCTCCAAAACCTAAAACTTCATTCCTTTTTCCAGAAGCAACATATTAACAGACTTTTCTTGCAATAAAATCCTGAGAGAAATTTCTTACAGGATGTTTCATTAAGGAAATACAATGTGAAATACTGAGAAATTCTTAAAGTACAGTAAGTTGGTTTAATGTTTTTTACTCCTTCTTAAGGAAATAGCAGAAAATCCAATACAGTTTGGTTAAAGTAATTCCTTTAAGGACCAAAGTAGTAGATCCAAGTACACAGATTGCCAGTGGTCAGCTTTGCTCCAGGCTCTGTGGTGTGGTAGGAAAAGCACAAGAAAATAAGTGATTGTATATCCTTGAGACAGTCTTTTTTGAAACCAAACTTTTGCTATAGCTGGGCAATGGCAAGTTTGAACCTGTATCCTCCAGCAAGAATGGACAATGCAGATATTTACTGTTGGTGATTAAATGTCAATTCTTTTACTTACACTGAAGAATGATAATGAGTCTGGGTCCCACTTTGAGGGATGCAGTAACAAACTGGGCAAACATAAAGAACAGTGACAAGGAGAATGACACATCGGGACATAATTTCATGTGCAAAATAGACAGCAAACTGGGCGTGGTATATTGAATCCGAAGACCAACAGGGAAGTCATGATAAAACCAATACCTAAAGAACTCTCTTAGGGAGGAAGGAGCACACGTCCTCTGTGGTCCAGAAACTGACCAATGAGTAAAGGCCCCGGCCAAGGAGAGTGGACTCAGGGGAAAATCATTTTCCAACTGTAGAGCTGTCTCTAACAGGGCTATGCTGCCTTAAAATGATGGGAGGTTCCTGGATGCTGGAGGGGTTTAGAGACAGACTACACAACTGCCAATCAGTGATGTTTCAAACATGATCCCTGTCCTCAGAGGGAGACTGAATCAGAAATCCTTCTGGCCACACAGATTCCCTGATCCTGGGGTGAGAAGAAGGCAGAGCATGCTCCATGTCTGTTTATGCAGAGTCCACCGACTGCTCTGAGGGAAAGCTCTTGAACCGTTTATGGGTTCTGCTGCCATCCCCTAGCTCGTTTCCATTGGCCATAGTCCTCTAAAGAAACACTCTAAGCAAGCGGAAACCGTGGTTTCCCTTATCCTCTGATTTCCTCTTTATATTCCACATGTAAAATACAACATTTCATTCTTTAAAAACTGTTAGCTGGTAACAGTTTTTAAAACTTCACCGAGATTACAGTGATAGTATTTATTTATCGGGGGTCTTTGTTAATATTTAAGATTTATTGCACTTGAAAACCAGAAGCATGCAGTGTTCTAATCAAATATTCCAAATCACTGTTAAAGACACCAAAAATGTCATAATTGTTATTGCTTTGCAGTAGAAGCTGGGGTGTACTGTGAGTAGATCTCAGGTGCCGAGTTCACTTCTGTTAAGGAAATGTTATGCATAAAGGGTATTTTGCAAAGTACCAAGTTTAGAAAGAAAGATAAATTTAGGATGCTAGAAGAAAGAAATGGCTCCAGTGCTTCCCTCTGCTGATGAGGTTTTGATTTCATTAGGTGGCTTGTCCTCTAGGCAAGTGCTGTGCCAGCCAGTGGGGTCAGCTGTGGTCTCTAATGTCAGCATGCACACTCTAGTCATCATCATTCATGAAACGTTCTCAAGGTCCTCTGTCAAATGCACTGAAGAGCATACTTTATCAAAGCAATACTTTAAAATTTATGAAAAGTCAGAAGCAGGGTTGAATTTCCTTTGGAAGTTATTTCTGAAGAATTGTTTTCTTAAAATAGTCTATGTCGTCTTCCTGTTAGCATCTTTTATTTTAATCCCATGATTCCATTCAATTTAAAACATTTAAGATCTCCCCTCCCCCAAAAGTTTCTTAATAAGTATAACTGACTTACATGGGCCATTATGCCATGAAATGCTTACAGTCTGCCAAAATGCTTGCAGAGAGCACCTTCCAGGTGAAAATGTGTGGTTGCTTCAATCAGCAAAGCCTACTCTGTTGATTTGCCTGTTGTATCAAGCTAAGTTCAGAAAGATGTCTACTTTAAACCTCAGCTCCATTTCTCCTTTCTTCATTGCATATTCACAATTGTTTGTGAGTGCCTGGGGATTGTATGGTTGTGTGAATGCCAATAGGGCAACTTGCCATGGTTCATTCAGCAGAGCTTTTCTGAATGTTTTATTTTCACATCATTTTCATTCTTACTAAATGAATCTGTGCTTGATGCACTAGCTCTGGAAGCTGGACATCATCTGTTATACAAGCACCCATGAGATTCCCAAGTCAAGCTTTTTGTCAAATTAAATGTGACAAATTGATTCTTAATTAACCCACAAGAAAAGCTGATGATAGTTTTCTTGAGCAAACATAGAGTCCTTTGAGCTGGTACTATTTAAACTTTTCATAAATTTCCTTCTTTCCTCTCACAATAATCAGTGCCTTCCAAATAAGAAGTTTTGGATAAAAGATCTAGATCAAAATGAATTTCCTCATGAACAAAATATAGATGACTGTTTCAGGCAAAATAAAGGCCAATAGCTATTTCAGACTAATTTTGAAGGAATATGCATCTTATGATACCTCAGGATTAATGTATACATGGAAAAACATTCATATTTCTTAAACTGATCATAAAGCTGACAGGTACAAAAATGGGCCATCTTCCAGCCCCATCTTCCCAATTCTCAATTACAGATGTCTTAATTTTTATGTGTGCCGTGGGCCCTTCAGCATTCTTGTGAAAAATGTGAACCATTCCTCAAATATATGTGACTACAAAAGGAAAACTTATGTTGAAATCTATTTTTAAAACAATATACAAATTTGCAATATGGAAATGCGTATGCATCTTTATTAAAACAAGCCCTAGGAGTGGGACTAATAGCTACATAATTTGAAATGATGAGCAAAATTAATATTCAAGATGAAAAAATTATGGTTTCATCTGTAACTGTAAAATGAAGTTTTAAAATTTACAATTTTTGTGAGCCACAGTCACAAGTGCTGCTAATACCATCATAATCTATTGCCATGGTTAGTGAAAGATAAACACATAATTTTTCCTTCCTCTATGGTCACAACCCCCTAAATTTTACACACAGATCCCTTGGAGGACCATGGACTCTGCATTAGGATAGTCTGAGCCCAGTGACTCTTGCCACTGCTTCTACTTGTATTCGACCACTAGAGAGGTGACTTGGGGTCAGTCATCAGCATGCATACATGAGCACGGGATCCTCAGAAGCAATGGTGTCAGCAGGACCACACACAAACCCCACCATGTCACTGCCAGCGATCCCAGCATCTGAACTCTGTCACCTTAGAGGGGTCACTCTGTGTCAGTTCAGTGCTTTCTCCAGCTGGGAAGTCTGCCTCTGGCAATGATACCAAGAACTAATTCATAGCAGAATGTGTTCATTGTTCTCCATGATGTCATTTGCCAAATGAAAGAAATGGTTCTAGAATATCCTCTATGCTTATTTACCAAAACTTTATATGCTTGGTCTTCACTGTCAGGATATCATGTTCCACACATTTCCTTCTTCTGGCGGGGGCGGGGCGGAAAGTACTTCCATATCTCCAGCTAAAATTTGTGCCCAAAATCCACATTTCCACGTGGATGTCTAAAACTGGATTATTCTCTTCTCCCCAAAACCAGTTTCTCCTCCTGACTTTGACTTTTCTTCTCCTAACTTGTACAGTCATCTCAGACTTTACAGCCACCACACCGGCTTCCCAGACTCCACTCCCAAACATCCTTCAGTCTCCCTCTTTATTCCATTTTCATTTCTACCATGTTCATTTACAGCCTAACCTGGATTCACTGTTACCCTTGTTCCTGCCTCTCACTACTCAGATCCATTCTATATACACTGCTTCAACTTAATTTTCCCAGAAGGTAACTCTAATGAACCTTTTATCCTGTTCAGAAATCTTCAGTGGCTCCCTATTTTCTACTGAACTAAATGCAGACTTTGTCCTACAAGCCTCTCCTCAACTTGGCTCCAGACTCCCAATACAGCCACCTGTTTCACCCTGTTCTGCAAACTTTGATGACTTTTGTTCCATGAAAAAGAGATCAGATAGTTTGCCTCATTCATATTCTGGCTTGCTGCCTTTCACATTTTGTACCCTCCTTCTAGGGTGTGTTTCTCCAGAAATTTCTCTTGTTGAAACCCTACTCTTCCTTCAAAGACCATCTCAAGCACTATGTTTTTTTGGAGAACTTCTTGGTGTGCTCCCACCTTTCCCAACTAAATAGAATCTCTCCCCATTTTCAGCCTGTACAGCATTTTTCTTAGCACGTTTCTGCCCTTGCCTTTCATTATGGTCCAATGTGTTCACTTTGCCCACCTCACTAGATTTTAATTCCCAGTGGTAAGAATTTGTAGGGCATTCCTACAAATCCATTTTTGCATAGGAATTATTTCAGTACAATTGAAAACATGTATTGAGTACCCATTGTAAAAGGCACTGTGCCAAAGACTACCAGATGTACAAGGATAAATTAAAATAGCATTCAAATATTGATGAATAAGGAACTAGCAATAGATGTGTTTTGAACACAGACAGAGATTATTAAACTGCCATTGGGATGCTCTTGAAGGAGGAAAGTATCTTAATGATTAAATAATCCCCTGCTTGCTTTTCCAAGTGTTTTCTGGTAAATCTGGACTTGGTGGGGAAGGAGAGGAAATATCCACATAACAACTACTCACCAGAGGAGAACATATGTCAGGGTCATCTGATTCCACATCATCCTCCTAACTACCTTAGTGATCCCTATATTTCACTTTCTCAGTTGCAGTTAGGTATTAGGTAGGCACACTGGATTTTGGCCACTAGTTTGCAAATTCCAGTCCATTAGGACCAACTTAAAATATACTCTACAGTATCCTGAATCATTAGATGCATGAATCAAAAGTATGATGATGCCAGACACACTTTGGGAAGCTGAGGTGTGAGGATCCCTTGGGGCCAGGAATTCAAGACCAGCCTGAACAACATAGTGAAATCCTGTCTCTGCAAAAAAAAAAAATTTAAAAAAAAAAAATTAGCCAGTCCTACTGGCCTGTGCCTATAGTCCCAGCTACTCAGGAGGCTGAGGTGGGAGGGTGGCTTGTGCCCTAGGAGTTCAAGGTAAAAGTCACAATGAGCTACGAATGCACCGCTGCGCTCTAGTCTGGTCAACAGAGAAACACCCTATTTCTAAAAATTGAAAAATGAAAAATAAAAAAGCATGATGAATTATTAACATTGTATACTAGGCAGGCTGTTTTCTCTTGCAGACTTCTGTTTAGAATGACAATTCCTTCTCCCTCAGTTTGAGGAGATAGACAAGTGTCTCCCTGGGCCAAAAATGTTAACACCATTCTCATCTTTGCACGCTTATTCAGCAGCACTATGCACAGGCTTGGACTACACAGTACTTAGGTTCTCTTTCTGCTGCACAACGTTGGATGAGCTACAGATGTTAATTCTCAGTTTGCATATCTATAAAATGGTGATTGTAATATTTTTACTCCATAAATTTCTGGGGATAACATAGAGATAATGACTAATGTAAGGAGAACGAGGAGAATGCATGTAAAAGGGGCTTAGCACATTGTCCAGCTTACAGGAACCTCTCTAGGAACGTTAGTCATTATTTTCAGCATAGAAAACATGAGCAATTATGAACTCCTTCTCCAGTCCCATGTTGGGATAAGTATAAGGAAACGAGGAAAAGATGGGGTCAGCAAACTTTTTTTCTAGAGGGACAGATAGATAGTATACATTTAAGTCCCATGGGCCTTACTGTCTCTCTTGTAACTAATCAGTTCTGCAGTCATAGCATGGAAGCAGCCATAGACAATACATAAATGAATAAGTGTGATTGTGTGCTGATAAAACTCTATTTATATAAACAGGCATTAGGAGCCAGATTTGTACTATAGGCATAATTAGCCAAACTCTGGCTATACTGCTCAAACCCTGGCCTTTGGAAACTTCCAGTCAAGTGTGGTGGTAAGATTTGTAAGACTTTACAGAGGGAACAAGGAGGAGTCAGGGACTAACTTCTACATCATCCAGAGAAGCATGGAAACTTTGTATTTTAAGACAGCTTACTGTATGAATTTCCCAGAGATGAACATAAGTAAAAACATGGCCTAGAGCACATAGCTCAGGTTTGTTTTTTAATCTTGCATTTCAAAATAAGAAACTTCAACTTTGAAACAGAACCTTTCCTTTTAGTACATGTTTTCCTCAGAAACCCAGCTCTCCCCTTGATCCTAGAAGTTATACATTTCTAGGAATAAAAATGTCTGTAGATTAATTGGAAGACAATGCCTGATCCTGACTGCTGTTCCCTATCCTTCTATACGAATAGACAGAGCTGAGAAGTCATTTCTCCTGCAGTTTGACTAGAAGGAAATGGAAAGTGCATGGTAGCAGAGGAAATCATTTACTTCCTTTTTTATTCTCATTATGAATATGTGATTGTATTATTAATAATATAAAGGAATAGCAAATGAGAATCCAGGAACAATATCAGACCCTGAAAATGAGCCAGTGGCTAAGTAACCACCACTTAGGATACTTGACAGTTTAGTAAAGTTGCCAAACAGGAGACAGACTCTGCTCCTTTGAAAGAAGGGTAACTGCAGCGTGTGTTCCCCACACAGGAGAGCCAGAACATACTTTCTGGGACTTTCTCAGGATCGTTGCTTGGGAAGGAAGTTGTATGGGAAATTCACAAATTCTTAGATATTAACATTTAAATGCAGCGTGCCACAAAGATGACCTTTTTTTTAATCAATTAAAGTTGCAGGGGAGCCCCATTTGCACTGTATATCATATTGTATTTCGATATCCAAAACAGCTTGTCTCTTCCAGAGTTTTTATGACTTCATGTCTGCCAATTTAATGGGCCTAGTGCTTTATTCATTAGAAGCAAGAAATTAAGTCTGTGATAATAAGGCAAGGTTCTTATCAAATTTCTCTCTTTTGTTGTTTTACAGTTTTCTCCTTGTCTTCGGTTGCTTGATTTTGTCAGTGTTTTCTACCATCCCTGAGCACACAAAATTGGCCTCAAGTTGCCTCTTGATTCTGGTAAGTGAAAAATGAACAAGAATGTACCTGAATGTTATATAAGAACTGCCTATAACATTTATATTATGCATCTTATCCTACAATAAAATCCATCTCAAAAAGAGTTACTGCGAAATATAAAAGTTTCAAAGATTACTGAAACAATCTCCCACCAATTTAACATGTAGTCAGTCCTTAGAAATATATAGAAATGTTCAGGATTGCTATTATACAGCAATATCTTGTGTTGTAGATATATCATAAATAGAGGGCAATATTAGAAAGCACTTTTAAGTATGTTTATGCTAATAAACAAATTGTAAGGATAGTCAGTATCTGTGAGGCCTCTCCTTATATTGTGAAAGACTATAGGGTAGAGCGCATTTTCCAATAATTGTAATTTGGCAGTAACTAAATATAATTGGCCAAGAACTATGAACATATGGCACCTCATAAGAAAATAGAAGGCTCCTTCATGCTCTTTTCAGCCAACAGACTGCATTATGAGTTTTGCTACTAATGCAGTTACCTGGTGATAAATTCTGCAGTTTGCTCTGTTTGCATTATGCTGTCAATCCTCAGCCACACAGAATTGCTCAATTCACTTTAAAATGGAAAAAGACCCCAAGATATTTTTATCCAAATTATTCTGAGCCTTCTAAGCTCTCATACTTTCTATTGTAACTAACCTATAGCACTTTATACTCAAATCGCATCTGATTGAAAGTTTGGTTCATTTTTAACTATTTTGACCCACTCACTTTGTCCAAAATTATCAGATTTGACAGTCTTAGAGCTGTTTGAATGAACTAAAAACTGGAACAACTCACTGTTTCTGTAAAGCCTTAGGGGTATACAGAAACGGGGAGGAAAACAGTAAGATGGTTTATGTGCCCTAATAAGCAGAGATTGGTTGTGTTACAGCAATAAATATTGAATATGAGAAAAATGTTACTACCATGAAGGTGGAAACTGAAAGATTTCAACTCATATAACCTGAGAGAAGGGGGCAGATGTTTTCCTACCTTTGGTTTCAGATGGCTAGTTTGTACTTAAGGTTGCTAAGGCATCAAGTCTTTCCGTGCAGTATCAGGGAGAACTCATTTTGAATCTGTAATAAAGCTCTCTCAATTCATTTGCATACAAACTGTGCTCCAGCAGCATATTGCTCATGTTAAGGTTACCATTTCAAAACCCAAGGTAGAGAACAGATAGACCAAAGAGCACATCAGGGGTCTGTTCCATTTCCAAGCTTTCCCTTGAGGTAGAAAGCAGGCATTTAACCTTGTCTACCCTTTTGATAACAAAAAATGATCTGAGCCCAAGGGCTAAGGTACGGCTGGTCCACATATAGAACTACAACCAGGAATTTTAGACTGAAAATATAAATCTGATCTTTAAACTTGGAAACAAAAAACTGGATCTGCTGCATGATCAATGATACATATTAGGAATAACTCAGTCATTAGGAATCTCATGTAAAGGTTTGTTTCAGATCCAGGTCAAGAATCCAAAATATTAGATTTACATCCTCCAAATCTCTGAAATATAAATTCTATCATTGCTAATGAATTTCTAAATAGTCCAAAGAAACCCATGTAATTACAGTATCTAAAACTGGTTCATTTCTTGACTTTTATTTTTTTATTTTTTATTTTTATTTATTTATTTAACTTTAGGTGCATACTATATCTGGCATTTCTCCCCATGTTATCCCTCTCCAACCTCCCCTCCCTCCCCAACCCCCTCTGTCTCTCCCCTACTCCCCACAACTGTCCCCAGTGTCTGATGCTCCTCTCCCTGAGTCCATGTGTTCTCATTGTTGAACACCTACCTGTGAGTGAGAACATGCAGTGTTTGGCTTTCTGCTCTTGTGTCAGTTTGCTGAGAATGATGGTTTCCAGATTCATCCAAGACCCTACAAAGGACACAAACTCATGGTTTTTAATGGCTGCATAGTATTCCATGATGTATATGTACCACGTTTTCTTTGTCTAGTCTATAATTGATGGCATTTGGGTTGGTTCCAGGTCTTTGCGATTGTACACAGGGCTGCAATGAACATACGTGTGCATGTGTCTTGATAGCAGAACAATTTATAGTTCTTTAGGTATATGCCCAGTAATAGGATTGCCGGGTCAAATAGAATTTCTATTTCTAGATCCTTAAGAAATCACCACACTGTCTTCCATAGTGGTTGAACTAATATACACTCCCACTAACTGTGTAAGAGTGTTCCTATTTCTCCGCATCCTCTCCAGCATCTGTTGTCTCCAGATTTTTTAAGATTGCCCTTCTAACTGGCGTGAGATGATATCTCGATGTGGTTTTGATTTGCCTTTCTCTAATGACCAGTGATGATGAGCATTTTTTCATATGTTTGTTGGCCTCATATATGTCTTCTTTTGTAAAGTGTCTGTTTATAACTTTTGCCCACTTTTTAGGGTTATTTGTTTTCTTTCTTGTATATCTGTTGTAGTTCTTTATAGATTCTGGTTATCAGCCATTTGTCAGATGGGTAGATTGCAAAAATTTTTTCTAATTCTGTTGGTTGCCGATTCACTCTAATGTTGGTTTCTTTTGCTGTACAGAAGCTCTGAATTTCAATTAGATCCCATTTGTCTGTCTTGGCTTTTATTGCCATTGCTTTTGGTGTTTTAGTCATGAAGTCCTTGCCTATGCCTATGTCCTGGATGGTTTTGCCTACGTTTTCTTCTAGTGTTTCTTGACTTTTAAAACCTGCTGAATAGTGAACAATGGATCAGAGTTTAGTAAGTAGAGTTCATTTAGTAGAAAATAAAAATGTAGATGTCGGTCTTGAATGCTTTCAGATTTAGCAAAGTAGAATGAGTTCCTCTATGCAGATGAGGCCTTTGTTTTGAGCAGTGTAGTTAGTGCTACAGATAGACATATGCAGAAACCTATTGCAACAAATCTTTCCATAGGGAGAGGGTTTGTTAACCCTACTGTCTTTGTGGTATAGTGATACATTGTCAAGGTATATTCTTAAAACCCACCTAGAAATATGCAGACTGCATTGCAGAGCTAAGATTTACTGATGATATTCTTCACCAGTGTTTTATCCAAAATCCATATTTTACTCGAACAAAAAATTCAAATACAGTCTTTGCTTTACTTTTTCTTTAGCTAGCAATTAATAAATTAGGAAAGCATTAATATTTTAATTATTTTTCATAATGAATGAACATAGTATATGATAAAAGTTCAATCAGTTGTAGAAGATTGGGAAAAGTCACTCATTAAGATGATAAATCTTATGATTTAAGGAATCTCTTATTACTTTTTAACATGTGTTTTTGAGACATTACTATTATTTTAAAGTCACAGAACTCATAGAACACAATTCTGTTTAGCAATAAAGTTCCCAAGATGAGACATATCAAAGGAATTACCATTCAAAAGAAGAAAAAGGATTGTCATTCAAACAGTCATAGGAATGGCTTTTAAAATGTTTGCAAGGCCAGGCACAGTGGCTCACGCCTGTAATCCCAGCACTTTGGGAGGCTGAGACAGGCAGATCACTTGAGGTCAGGAGTTTGATACTGGCCTGGCCAACACAGTGAAAGCTCGTCTCTATTAAAAAATACAAAAATTGGCCAAGCGCGGTGGCACACACCTGTAATCCCAGCTACTTGCGAGGCTGAGGTAAGAGAGTAGCTTGAACCCAGGAGGCAGAGGTTACAGTGAACCAGGATTGCATCACTGCACTCCAGCCTGGGCAACAGGGCAAGACTCCCATCTCAAAAATAAATAAAGCAAAAAATAAAATGTTTGCAAAAACGCACAATAAATCCACATTTGTACACTTTTTGTGTACATTGTTGATATGTAAAGACGATACCAGAGGTATAAATTTAGAACTATATATAAATCCTGTATCACAATTGTGCATTTTTTCATAACTTCTGTCCCTTTTGGGTTTTTTTTTTAACATTTTAAAATACGTTCAGAGATTTCCTAGAATTCTATTTCTATGCAAGTAAAAGGCACCCACACTTGTGGCAGGGAGCACACTACAGGCAAACCTGGCTCATAGTCAGAGCTCTCTTTGACACTCCTTTTCCACCTAATTGTTCCCTTGAGGGTGCCAGCATATTAGGTGCAGGCCATCCCTTTAGACATGTCTCACTTGCCTCCTGGGGCCCGCATAAAGACATTATCTGTCCATCTCACATCCAAAAGGGATATCTCCCCTCACTTCCATCCAGAATGGCACTGCCAACGCTCTTATAAACTTGTAACTTCATTAACGTGCCTTCGTTACAAGCCAAATGAATACCTGTGTTAATTTGCTCATTTATTCTTTTCAGTTGTGGCAACTGAAGTTTCAGGCTATACACCAGGTTCCTTCTCTCCATAGAAGCAGCGGAGCATGGACTTAAGAATGTGATACAGACTACAGTTGGGCTCCATGAATTCAAATTTCACACCTGTCCTGTTTTAGCTATGTGATTTGGAAAATCACTCCACTATGCCTTAGTTTTCTCATCTGTTAAAAGTGAATAGGAGGATTCTAGAAGAAAGAGTAGGAAGCACCGGGAGTCTGTCTCCCCACCTAAACAACAATTGCACTGGCAGAATTTAATGTAATTCAGTGGATTGGAACTCTGGAATCTATTGTATGTTTGCAACCTTCAGAGGAAGGCTTAGATGGTAAATTGCAGTTAATTTTGGTCCACTTCAGCTCTTAGCACAGTGATAGCCACCCATGCCCTATACCCAGCCCCATTGCAGGCAGCTGTGCACATGTTCCAGGAGGAACCTGAGCATAGCTTGTAAGAGCCAGGATGGGCAAAAAGAACCCTGTCCTCCAAATGTCAGAAATCTGACCTCTGGTGACTAATTGCTGCTTCCGATCACAGAGGCACAGACAAAAAAATGTGGCAGCCATTGTTGTTGCACCTTCCCCTATTGCTGTAAGTCCTTCCCCCACCAGCAGTAGTGACTTCCAGGGGATTAAAAGTGTCCTCCCCACACCCTTCATTTTTCTTTTTTCCTATTTTGGAATAAAATGTATAAATATGTGATTGTATGTCATTAATAACTGAAAGGAGTAGGGATAGAGATGTAAAGGAACAGAGTTTTTGTATGCCATTAAAGTTAAACTGGTATACATTCAAATTAGAGTGTTATAACTTCAGGATGTTAATTTAATTCCCATGGCAACCACAAAGAAAATAGCTATAGAATATACACAAGAAGAAGCGAGAAAGGAATTCAAACATTTCACTACAAAAAAATCAGCTAAACACAAAGGAAGGTAGCAATGCAGGAAATGAGAGACAAAAAAAGCCATAAAGTATATATAAAATGAAGAGTAAAATGATGAAAGCATATCCTTATCAGTAATTACTTTAAATGTAAGTAGATAAAAGTTTCTAATCAAAAGATAGAGATTGGCAGAATGGATAAAGATACGTGATTCAACTATGTGTATGCTGGGTTCAAGAGACTTAATTTAGATTCAGAGACACAAATACATTGACAGTAAAAGGGTGGAAAAGATATTTTATGCAAATAGTAAACAAAAGAGAGCAGGGGTGGCTATACTAATATCATACAAAATAGACTTTAAATCAAACAAGTTATAAGAGACAAAGAAGGACATTATATGTTAATAAAAGGTTTAATACAACAAGAAGATATAATAATTATAAACATCTATGCACTTAATAACAAGTCATAAAATACAGAAGCAAAAATTGACAGAATTAAAGGGAGAACTAGATAGTTCTACAATAATAGTTGGAGAATTCAGTACCCTACTCTCAATGGATAGAACAACCAGACAGAAGATAAGTAAGAAAATAGAAAACACAATAAACCAACTAGGTCTAACAGACATAAACAGAACACTCTACCCAATAACAATAGCATAAACATTCTCCTCAAGCACACAGGGACGTTTTCCAGGACAGGCCATTATGTTAGCTACAAATTAAGTCTCAATGATTTTGAAAGATGTACACCACACAAAGTATTTTTTCTAACCACAATGGGATAAAGTTAAATACTAATAACAGAAATAAAACTGAAATATTCAAAACTTTAACAGCATACTTTTTTTTTCCTGAGACAGAGTCTTGCTTTGTCACCCAAGCTGGAGTACAGTGGTGGGCTCTTGGCTCACTGCAACCTCTACTTTCTAGGTTCAAGTGATCCTCCTGCCTCTCAGCCTCCTGAATGGCTGGGACTACAGGCGCACACCACCACTACCAGCTAATTTTTGTATTTTTAGTAGAGACAGGGTTTCACCATATTAACCAGGCTGGTCTTGATCCCCTGACCTCAAGTGATCCACCCTCCTCGGCCTCCCAAAGTGCTGGGATTCAGACACCAGCCACCATGGCAGGCCTAAATAGCATGCTTTTAAACAACCAATGGGTCAAAGAAGAAGTCTTAGAAATTAATGAAAACAAAACACAACCTACCAAAACCTATGGGACACAGTGAAAGCTGTGCTAAAATTAAAATTTTTAACTATAAATGCTTACATTAAAAAAAATAAATAAATCAGTAACTTCATCTTACAAGGAATTATAAAAGAAAAGAATACATTAGACCCAAGCTGGCCAGAACAAAGGAAACACTAAACATAGATAAATGAAATAGAGATGAAAAAAAAATAAAGAAAATCAATAAACCAAAAGTTTACTGTTAGAAAAGGTTGACAAAACAGACAAACCTTTAAATAAATGAACTAAGGAGAAAGAATACTCGAATTAATAAAATTAGAAGTGAAAATGGGAACATTGCTACTGATTCTACAGAAATAAAGTGGATCGTAGAAGAGTACCATGAATAATTGTATGCCAACACATTGGATATCTAGATGAAATGGACAAATTTGTGGAAACACAAAACCTACCAAGACTAAATCACAAAGAAATGAAACAGAATAGAGCTGTAACTAGTAAGGAGGTTGAATCAGTAATCAAAAATCTTTCAACAACAACAAAAAAGCCCAGGATCTGATGGCTTCACTAGTGAATTCTAACAAACATTTAAAGAACTAGTACCAATCCTTCTGAAACTGTTTCAAAAAAATAAAAAGGAAGGAACACTTCCTAATTCTATGAGGCATTACTTTGATGCCAAAGACAAAAGAAAAAGAAAACTATAGACCATTATTTCTTCTTAACATTAGTGTAAAAATCATCAACAAAGTGCTAGTATATTCAGCAGCATATTAAAAGGATTTTGTACCTTGGCCAAAGGGGATTTAGTTGTTCAGTGAAAGAATGGTTCAACACACAAAAATCGATCAATGTTATAGGCCACATTAACAGAATGAAGGGGAAAAGCCACATAATCACATAATTATTTCAGTCGATGCCAGAAAAAGCATTTGAAAAAAATCCAATATCCTTTTATGATTAAAAAAAAATACTCCACAAACTAAGAATAGAAGGAGACTACCTCAACATGATAAAAAACCACATATGAAAAACCCACAGCCAACATCATACTCAAAGGTGAAAGACTAAAAGTTTTTTCTCTAAAATCAGGAAGAAGCCAAGGATGTCTGCTTTTGCCACCCCTATTCAACAAGGTACTAGAAGACTGTACTAATTGCTAGCTACAGCAATTAGGCAATTATTAAATAATAGAAACAAAAGACATCCAAATTGAAGAAGTAAAATTATCCCTGTTCACAGACGATGTGATCTTATATGTAGAAACCCTTAAAACTTAAAAAAGGAAACTGTAAGAAATAATAAATAAATTCAGCAAAGCAGCAAGATGCAAAGTCAATACATAAAAGTGAGTTGCATTTTACCAACAATGAAGAATTTGGAAAGGAAACTATGAAAACAAGTTGTTTATAATATCAAAAAAATACTTAGGAATTAGCTTAACCAAGGAGATGAAGAACTAGTACAATGAAAACTACAATAACATTGCTGAAATAAAGTAATAAAACATAAATAAGTGGAAACACATTCCATGTCCATAGTTTTGAGGACTTAATATTGTTAACATGTGCAAAGTGATCTACAGATTCAATGCAGTTCCTCTCAAAATCCCAACGATGTTTTTTGCAGAAACAGAAAAACCCATCCTAAAATTCATGTAGAATTTCAAAGGACCACCGAATTGCCAAAACAATTTTGAAAAAGAACAAAACTGTGGGATTCATAATTGTTTATTTTAAAACTAAAGCTGCAGTAATCAAAACTGTGTTATAGGCATAAAGACCAATATATAGACCCAAGGAATAGAATAGAAAGCCAGAAATAAACCCACACATATATAGTCAAATGATTTTTGATCATTCAGTGGGGAAAGGGCAGTCTTTTCAACAAATGGTGATGGAAATATTAGATATCCACATGAGAAAGAATGAAGCTGGACTCTTACCTAAGACAATACACAAAAATTAACTTGAAATGCATTAAAGACCTAAAACTATGAAATTACTAGAAGAAAACTTAAGGCAAAAGCTTCATGACATTGGATTCGTCATTAATTTCTTGGACATAACACCAAAGGTATAGGCAATAACAGAAAAAAATAGAGAAATTGACCCTCATAAAAATTTAAAATTGCTTTACATCAGAAGACAGTATCAACAGAGAAAAAAGGCAGCACATGAAATGAGAGAAAATATCTGCAAATAACATACCTGATAAGGGGGTTAATATCCAAAATATGTAGAGAATTTCTGAAACTCAACAACAAAAAGCAACCTGATTCAAAAATGAGCAAAGGACTTGAATAAACATTTATCAAAAAAAAAAAAAAGAGGTACAAATGGCCGATAAGCACATGAAAAAATGCTCAACATTGTTAATCATTAGGGAAGTGCAAATCAGAACTACACTGAGTACCACCTCACACCTGTTAGGAGGGCTACTGTCACAGAAACAGAAAATAACAAATGTTGGTGAGGATGTGGGAAAATGGAACCCTTGTTCACAATCAGTGGGACTGTGAAATGCTGTAGCCACTATGGAAAACTATACAGCTTTTTTTCATCAAAAAATCATCATACGATCCAGCAATTCCACTTCTGGTTGTATGCAAAGAAAAAAAAAAAACACTGACAGCAAGGTTTCAAAGAGATGTGTGCACCCATTGCACCCGTGTTCTTAGCAGCATTATTCACGATAACCGAAATGTGGAAGCAACTCAAGTATACACTGACAAGTGAGTGGATAAGCAAAATATGGCATATACATATAAAAACATTATGCAGCCTTAAAAAGGAAGGAAATTCTGACATACGCTTCAACATGGATTAATGTTGGGGACATTGTGGCAAGTAAAATAAGCCAGCCACAAAAAGAAAAATAATGTATGATTCCACTTATATGAGATACCTAGAATAGTCAAAAAATTATAGAGACAAAGTGGAATGGTTGTTGCCAAGGACTGTAGGGAGCAAGGAATAGTGAGTTATTGTTTAATAGATAGAGAGTTTCAATATTACAGAAAGAAAAGAGTTATGGAGATAGGGGGTGGTAATGGTTCTATAACATTATGAATGCATTTAATGCCACTAAGCTAGACTTTAAAATGGTTAAGCTATAAATGTTATGTTATGTATATTTTACCACAATAAAAAAATTGAGAAAACATTTTTTAAAAATTAAATGAGCATTAGGAAAAATAGCGAATGCATACTAGGCTTAATACCTAAGTGATGGGTTGGTAGGTGCAGCAAACCACTATGGCACATGTTTACCTATGTAACAAACCCTCACATCATGCTTATGTACCCTGAAACTTAAAAATGAAAAAAATAATAAATGAAATTTAAAGCTACAGGAAAAAGTGGTTAATAGTATACCCTACTTCATAAGGCTGATGTGGAAATTAGATAAATTCAAGTGCTTAGGACTGTGCCCAACAGAGAGAAAACTCTTGGAAAGTTGGCAAATACGATCATCACAGGATCTTCCACGTATAATGGAGACTTCATAGGGACACAAGTACAGGTGAACTGTGGAATATTTGAAAATGCTATATTTTCAAATGTTGAAAAATATTTGAGAAAATACTATATTTTATAATAGAAAACAAGTATCTGTATAAGAGTTTTTCTCACCACAAACACTGTTAATTACGAAAGCTTGCTACATAAACATGTTCACTGAAGGTGACTCAGTGGTATACATTCCACGTGCAGCATATGTTGACAGTAGCCACTTATTTCTGATGACTGATGAAACTGATTTTGATTGTTGCAGGCTTTTGGTAAATATGTCTGACGACAGTGTTTGTGGCTTTATATCTCTTCTCTCATGTCTGCATCTGCTGAGTGACACATTGGGCAGGGATAACTCCAGATACAATGGACTTGCTTGCTGTGCCATCACCCTGGCAATAAAATTTATGAACTCAAGAACATGTATGAGACTATGTGTCCACATTCCTAGGACAGTGAAAAGCTGGTGTTAACTTCCTGTATTTGGTGACTCCATCAAAAACGAATGGGAGCCAGCATTTTTTAAATACCCTTCATTTATTAGCCTTATTGATTTCTTATTAAAAAATAACTAAAACTGGCAATGTTAAATATCCCCTCCCATTTTCACAAATAGCTAAAGAAGTTGTACAGAATAACACACCAAATGTAAAACAGCCAAGATTCCAGCCTAGGCCTGCCTGAGAAAAAGCCTAGGGTGAATTCAGAGCATCCCACTGCCTCTCATGCTCTTGCTTCTTTCAGGGGTGGCAAGTCTACCTAAATGCATATGCCAGAACCCAACGAAGCACTCATGCCTAAGGGTTTTTTTTGTTCCGTATATGCCAAGGGAGGCTTACGATACTTTTACTTAGGATGTTATGCTTTCATAAAAAGTTCCACTTACCAAGTTATCACAAATGAGCATATCAATTCATACCACTAAAAGTTCTTTGTACTGAGAATTCTAAATTCCATTTTGTAAATAATTAAGAGCCTGATTCATGGGATAAATATTCAAGTGTAAAATTTCATCTTCTAGTCCCAGGTCATTTTGTTCAGGTGAGCATCACGCTGTTGAAATGAGTTCTCCTGTTTCCAGGTGAGACTATTAAGGAAAGTTTGTTTGGTTTGTTTTGATTTTATTAGCCAGAGGTTGTATGTTTTAGTATTGTATTTCCCACCTTTTTGAGAACAATACTATTTGGAGTACATTTCCTCTCTGTTGAATAACTTCTTGCCTTCCAGATTAATTTTAAAGAATTTAAGTTTTTAGATGAAAATTGTCCCTCATATTGAGAACAGAAAACTTCTGCATTTAATGAAAATGATGCATATTATTTGCAAAATTCTTATTGCAGGTCATCATTTCTAAAGCAATAAAAGGAATGCCACTATCAATTTTAGCAAGATAAGAGCCTGTCTTGGTATATTTGCTCCTGTACCCTCCTGCTGTGTTAGAAAGACTCCAAAGTACAAATGGATCGTGCTCAGCATCTGGATGAGTACTCAGACATGTGGCCAAATATCCAGGCTTTCCCAAACATCCAGATGTTTGACAGCTTGTACATATGCATATTTGCTCCTTATGCTTTGGGTAGCAAAGTAAACATGGGTTTATTGTTTCCTTGCACAATGACTCTGCTCCTGAAATGTGTACAAACTCAATTTAGGCAGGTCTAATTATATCATAAGTGCACTACTGGAGCTTACTATTTAAAGAAAATCCATAGGGAATTCTTTTGTAAAGTGAAGCATCCCCTTAAAAAGGTAATAACAACTACATAATTAACTTGTTACACAATTGTTTTCTTTTTTTTAATGTTGGTACATGCATTTTTAATTGCTATATAACTATTCACTGTATATATAACATGGTATTACAGAATTAGAGATGTTGCTGCCCCCTTCCTATCTACCAGTATTAACAGGGGAGGGAAAAATCATCCACAAGCACATTTGCCAGTCCTTGCAAAGTAGAAAGGTTTGCACATGAAATTGTATGGATTTGATATAGAATGAGTTGACAGTAGTCTTTCCATTTAAAACTTCTAGTATTAAACATTGTAAGTGAGGATGACAGAGTGTAAGGATGAGAATCCACTTGAGGATATTAAATCTTATGTTTGTAAAGGCAGTGACAAGAGTATGAGATATGAAGCCATCAGATATGAGGAATGAGTGATGCTTCTTTAGATTTATCACATCCTATAATTTACTGAAGAAAGCTCTCAGAATATCCCAATGAACACTGAAAACTGCAATTATTTTCCTTTGCTTTTCTTTCATCAAGGAAAATGCAAATAAACTCTAAAATGATTCATAGAGACTAACGACCCTCATCAATCTGCCCATGACTGAAAAGAAAAAGCGAGAGTAGTTAAACACCTACACTGAATCTTAACAGAGGGATAATAACATAGTAAGTTGCCCTGTAAAAAGTATTTCAGATATTAGAGGACAGAATTTTTCAAGTTAAAGATAATGATTATGCCTGAAAAAAACCATGTCTCTATCTACAATTAAGAAAGGAAAGAACTTTCCATATTTTTATGCTAACATTGATATCTAACCAAGTGGTCCAGGCTATACCACAGAACTTAGTACGATTTTGTTTCAAGACCCAGCAGACATCGTTAGAGCTATCAATGAGCCATGCTTAACCAGGTCCACACTGATGTTTAGCTCTTATGCCCTTTGAGTTCCAGCAAAGTATATTCAACTGAGAGAGAAAGAGAAACAAGATAGTATGATAAACTTTACAGGGTTTCTGGAAGATAAAAGAAGCCAAAATGTTTATTAGTAGAAAGAAGAACACCCTTCCCCTTACTATCTTTCCATGCTTTGATCATTTCCACCATTTGAAACCTGGACCAAATACCTCCTCCTTCCTGGAATAAACTTTCTTTCCTCGGTCCTGTCTGCTTGACATTGTATATTCCCCATTGCTCATTTATTCAACAAGTTTTATGAAGGACCCAATATGGATGAGGCATTCTTTTTTAGGAGCTGAAGATATAACAATGAACAAAATAGCCCAAATCTCTGTTCTTATGGAGCTCATGTTTTTGTGGGGAAGACCTAGTAAACAAACAGGAAAATCAATATATTAGATATTACAAGTAAAGGGAAAGCAAGAAAAAGGAATAGGTAATAAAGGAGTATTTAGATAGTATGTTTAGAGAAGTCCACTGAAAAGGGTGGCAGAGACTTGAATGAAATGAGTTGACGAGACATGTAAAGATTAAGGAAAAGAACACGCCAGGCAGGCGGAGCTTCAGGGACAGAAGCTTTGGGCAGGAGCATACCTGGTGTGACAAGGAAGGGCCAGAAGATGAGCAACTGAAGGGGGACGAGCCAGGGATGGGGGGAAGTGGAGAAAAATGAGGCACCAATTGAACTGTAAATTTCTTAAGAATAGAATCCAAAGCTGATTCAGTGGCAGCACTTAATACAGTACTACTTGATGGCAAATCATCAGTAAATGAAAGGAGATGGCCCATTAACTGTATAACGCTAATATTGACATGTTCATGGAATCATGGAAATGGCACCAAAATTCAAACAAGGTGCAGGACCTGACTTTAGAATGGACTAGAGTAGAGAGTAATAGGATGGGGGGTTGTAGGAAGCAGGTGAAGTTATTCAAGTAAAACACAATAGAGCCCTAAACCAGAGACAGCATGAATAGGAAAAGGGCCTGGACTAGAACCATATAGAGAACTTAGAGGTTAAACCAAAACTGTAAGTCCTGTATAATTGGTCTGTGCCTCCCAGAAATGTCTGGGAGGGCTCTCCTCAACAGGTTAGAAGCATTCCACCCCTTCAGCTACTACACAGCTGCAGGTTACCTGCCTCCTGCCAGACATGGTTCCCTTTGTTCATGGTTCCCATTGGCTCATTGTCTCTCTGATTGAGACCCGCCATCTTGCTCTGGCCTACTTATCCCAACTCTGGATTTCCCACTTGGTCTCTGATCCTGTGGATTTCTATAGAGTTTCATATATTTCCCTAGGTTCTGCTTACTTCCTCCTCTAATTTTTCCAAGTCCAGTCCCTTAACTCATGTAATTTTAACTCAAAATATGTATTAAATGCTTCCTATATTTTAGCCTGTGTGCTGGGGACCGGAGTCCCAAAAATGAATAAGGCATTGCCCTGCCCTGGAAGAATTTCATGGTCCACAGTATGGTATCTTCTACAACCTCTGACTGACTCCAGAAGAAGAAAATAATCTTGAAATCATGGTGAAATTACTGAATTAGAAGATGAGAGAGAAATAGGTTAATTCTTAATTTTTTAAGTTCCCACTTTAAGACATAGCCACATAAGAAAATGGATCTATCTCTAAGTCATTTTTTTCTCTTGGAGACCAGAAATGAGATGATCAAAAACTATTTTCAATATAGGTTGCTACTGATCATGCCCATATATAGAATATTGTTTTGGTACGGCACAAAGCCAAAGGCTGGAAGCAATAGTGTAGGTCCCACTATTCCCAATGCAGGCATACACACCAGGGGTTACATTTAAAGTGAGAAGACACATCGTGCCTCTGCAAAGTAGATTAGAGAAAAATTTTCCAAGCTGTAAATGGCAGCTTGACAAACAACATTACAGGCTGGATTCAATGAAAACGCTGCAGACCTGGCTCCCTCCAGGGCTATAAATCACAATGAATACACAGAACATTAATGGAAAATGGAGAACAGAAAAGAGACTGTGCAAGTGTTACAGGCCCTCCAGCCTTGGCTCACTAAAGACGGATTGAGGGAGATTCAGTGCTGCAAGGTCTCAGCATTATGGGAAAACCTGGAAAGCCCTTCTCATGAAAGAACACTGCCCAAGAGTCTTAACAAAGACATGGAAGCTCCACAGCAAAACAGCTTATGGGGGAGACCAGAAGGGTAGAAAGTAAAAGAGGACCACCCCTAGGACTGCAGGGCAAGAGGGAGGACTCACTCTGGTTCTCACTCCTTACCCCTTATTCTCCTGACATTATTTTTTAAATCAGGTGAAATTAAGTACAAATAACACCAAATGCAACCTTAAAAGAAAGAGAAATACCAACATATTATGTCAGAGGAGTGTTATGCAGAAGTGAAGAAGGGTTGGGGGGGGCATTCCTGCCTCTTTGACTTAATGATAGTAATGACTGGAGAATTTGTGAGTTAATTACACCTCTGTGAATCTGAAGCTTTCTCTGCCTCAGGCAGTTAACCCATCTGCATCTCTCCCTTAGGCTCCTTTCTGAGTCACTTTCTGGTCTTGACCTATAACCCACAGCAGAGAAGAATTGGATGCCCAGGGGCACTGTAGCCAGGCGGGGATGCGCACACCACTGGCTGAGGCAAGTGGGCTGTGTGCTGAGGTTGGGAAACTTGTCAGTTTGCAGAGTCCAAGAAAGAGTTATAGAGAGCTCTAGGTTAGAGGTCCAGCTGTGTCCTTCAAACCCCCGCCACTGCCAGGACAAACATTTACTTGAGTCATTTGCAGTCTTTTTACCTTGAACTGTTTATTAATTCATTTATTCACTCATCAAATATTCACGAAGGACCTACCAGGTATGCTGTGAGCTAGAGGCCTGGCATACATTATATAACAGCTGTACACAAAGATACTCATAGAGTCCCCATCCCTGTCTGTGATGATTCTTTAAAATTATTTTTCTAGTTAAATCAGGTGGAGAATGTGGGATACTATGCAAATACAGTCAATCTGCTACCTTAAGTTTCCCTAATGCAAGTTACCTCACCCACAGTTTATAAAATTTTACATACAGTAATGATGTCAAGATTATTTTTCTCAAATAATAGCAGCTCAGCATACAACACATTGGCCTACCTGCATGCACCAAGACTGAAGGAAGGCAGTGCTGCCATGTCCACCTTCTTCATTTTGGATACTTGCTCTTCCTTGGAAGTTAGTTAGGCAGATCTTCCCAGTCCTGTGCAGAAGACACAAACATAGATGATGAACAAAGTAATCCATCATTAGCATCATCACATTGTATGCAAAGCCAGCACCTCTCTCAACCTGTGACATGTGACAGGGTGACCTTGTCTCCATAATGCAGCAGCCTGAACACTTACCAACATCCCAGGCCAGCAAACTCTCTTCACCTATGTGTAAGTGAAGGCCAGGATTACTCCAGCATCTCCTTATTAGAATTTGACACATTTTTCTAACAGTACTTCTGTCTTACTAAAATTGTTTTTGTTAGGTCTCTGTTTACAAAGTTTCATAGGTTTAGAATGGTTGAGTCTAATTCTATTTTTATCAGAAGCCCTGTTCTTTTCAGTGTGAAATCTTTCCCCAAACTAGGTTTTCCAGCAATGTATTTATGGCATTGTGGCAGGGAAGCCCATATTTATTTATTTATTTATTATTTATTTATTTATTTTATTTATAGGTTTTGGGGTACATATGAAGAACATGCAGGATTGTTGCATAGGTACACACATGGCAATGTGATTTGCTGCCTTCCTCCGGTTCACCTATATCTGGCATTTCTCCCCATGCTATCTCTCCCCACCTTCCCAGCCCCCCGTCCCTCCCCCATTTTCCCCCAACAGAACCCAGTGTGTAGTGCTGCCCTCCCTGTGTCCATGTGTTCTCATTGTTCAACTCCCATCTATGAGTGAGAACATGCGGTGTCTGATTTTCTGGGGAAGCCCATATTTAATTGGATACAGTTTACCCATTCTGCCTTTTCAAAAGAGCGATATATTCTGCATGATAATACAGTCTTTTCATGTGAAAGACATCAGCAACACAAACTAAGTTTGGGGGTGTCATCTGCAGGTCCCATAAATCAAAAGAATAATAGGATAAAACTTGCAGTAGGTCATTGTTTGGAGTGTTCTTCATCCAATCAAACTTTTCTACTTTCCTTTATCCAGTTATATTAAAGATATCTTTAAGCTTTACAAACCTATTTATCAAAAGTTCAAATTTTTAAAATTAGCCTAAATTTTAATAAAGGAAACTATCCAGTAGTTTAGATAGAAAAACAATGTTATATGATGCTAAAGTTAGAAACAAATTCTGCAGCTATTACTATAGAGCAAACAATCTTTTATTAAAAATATAAGATAATCTGATTTAATAATTATAAACTTTCTTTACATATTTTGACATTTTCTCAGCGTGTAACACTTGTAACATTGGGATCATTGTATCTTTTCCTGTTTTTAACCCATAGTAAAACTCCAAATAGTTTTCAGAATTAAAATATTTAATTCTTTACCTTATCTGAGAGGAAAAAACAAGTCTTTTATCTGTCTACTCATAATACAGAACGCTTCCTACACCAGATGTGTGGGGAGTTTTCCCTATACACAAAGCAAGCCATCAGTTCTGCAGCAGACACCAGCTGAGTGTCCTCTAATTCAATTCAGTTCTGATACTATGTACCTGGAGATAGCGTCAGATCCCACAGATCTCTTGGCTCAGTCCCACAAGACTGCCCCAAATTTCAGATGTCAATTGCAAGCTTTAGGTTTGTTTTTTTTACTTGTGCTTCCAACCAATCAGTTATAGATTAGAGTTCCCATGACCTTCTTCTTGGGCTCAATTAATTTGCTGGAATGGCTCACAGAACTCAGGGAAACACTTAGGTCATTTACCAGCTTATTATGAAGGATATTACAAAGGATACAGATGAAGAGATGCGTACAGCAAGGTTACGTAGGAAGGGATGCCAAGATTCTATGCCCTTCCTGGGCACACCATCCTCTAAGAACCTCCACATGTTCAGCTATACGGAAGCTCTCCAAACCTTGTCCTTTTTTATTTATAGGGAGGGTGCTTCATTACATAGACATAATTGATTAAATCATTGGCCACTGACGATCAACTTAACCTTCAGCCCCTTTTCCTTCCTTGGAGGTTGCGTGGTGGGACTAAAACTCCCAACCCTCTAACCCTATCTTGGTCTTCCAGAAGCTATCTAGAGGTAGGGGCTTCCAGCCACCAGTCAATTCATACAGAAAGACACTTACCACTTTAAAGATTCTAAGAATTTTAGGAGTTGTATGCCACGAAACAGGAAGAAAACCAGATATACTGTGTATTTCAGTTATCACATCTTATTATACACAGGACTCCCACATCCTGATCTTTCCTACATCTCTAGGCTAATTCCTGCACCAATTTCCCTTAAAGGTGCCCACATATGCACCAATTCATGTGCACATGCACACATGCACACACACACAGTCACATGCTATACTCCAGCAATACTAAACCATTCGTATTTTCCATGCACACTATCTCTGTGCCTTTAGAAATGATATTCCTTCTATTTGAAAAACCCACTTCTACAACTTCCCTTCACCTTGGTAATTCCTATCCATTCATTAATTCTTAGGTTGCTCTCGAAAGTTCTCCCTGACTCTCCAGGAGTTGTTACATTCCCTGCCTTTGTGTTCTGGGGTTCAACACAGCTCAGAGGAAATGGTCTATAGCAGTGGATGGTCTATAACAGTGTTCACCACACTCTTCTACAGTTGTTGGTTTCCATACATTTATTTTTGTTAGATTGAAAACTACATAAGAATAGGGAAACTATTTGTTAGTAGTCTGTGTATTTCCTAGTATGTATCACAGTGCTTAGCATATAGGAGATGCTCAATACCTATGTGAATAGCCTGACCATTCAATCTAAGGAAGCCAGAAGCAACTCTCCACATGTATTCCTGTTTTATTGTCTTTATAGGATTTATCACTATTTGATGTTTGCTGGCTTGTTACTGTTTTTCATTATTGGTTTATTATACACTAGAACATAAGCTCCTTAAGAGTGGATCCTTATTGTTTTGTTCATTACTTTAGCCCCAGTGCCGAGAACAAAATAGGTATTCAGTGCCTGAATCAAAAGAGATGCAAAATAAAACCATCAACTGCATGAAATGAATGAGTAGATTCAGATTTTTCTCTCTTGTACTAATAGCAAGCTTTTTAATAAATTAGGATATAGGTTCAGTGCTTCCATTGAGACATTAAAATACTCTGGTTTCAATTAATCTTGTAATTCTAGCAGTATTAAATTCCAAAAACAATTTTTCACTCATTTGGAAGATCTATAAAGGCATGTGTAATTAAGTAATCTGAAACACAAGTTTCAAAGTCTAAAATAAAGTGATTATTTGCTCATTTTGTGCCTCTTTTTTTTTTTACTCTTCTTTATTTTTTTCTGAGATTCATTTACCTTTCTGATTGTTGGCTAATCAATCATTTATGTTATTAAAGCAAACATGCTAATCTAATATCAAAGCAGTATAATCATTAACATTAAAGAATAATAGTATAACATGAGTTGTAGCCAACATTAAAAATGAATAAATCATATAACAGGAATTACTGCAAAGACCTAGCCAGTTATTCAACACTAACATATTATAATTAAAAAGTAATTTAGTAATAACTGAGTCATTCACTAATGATTTCTAGAGGCAGAAAAATAAAGACTAATGCCTTCAAAGAGCTTCCTATAACATTTTAGATCATCTGAGCCTAGGCAAACTAAGACATGGTTATCAATCCCTCCTCAGACCTTATATCATGAGTTTTTCACTTTTGACACATATTTTGCTTTTTTTATTATTATTATTATTGCATTTTCGGTTTGGGGGTACATGTGAAGAACATGCAAGATTGTTTCATAGGTACACACATGGCAGTGTGGTTTGCTGCCTTCCTTCCCCTCACCTGTATCTGTCATTTCTCCCCATGCTACCTCTTCCCACCTCCCCACCTCCCCATCCCTCCTCCATTTCCCCGCAATGGACCCCAGCGTGTAGTGCTCCCCTCCCTGTGTCCATGTGTTCTCATTGTTCAACACCCGCCTATGAGTGAGAACATGCGGTGTTTGATTTTCTGCTCTTGTGTCAGTTTGCTGAGAATGATGGTTTCCAGGTTCATCCATGTCCCTACAAAGGACACAAGCTCATCGTTTTTGATGGCTGCGTAATATTCCATGGTGTGTATGTACCACATTTTCCCTATCCAGTCTATCGTCGATGGGCATTTGGGTTGGTTCCAGGTCTTTGCTATTGTAAACAGTGCTAACAGTGCTGCAATGAACATTCGTGTGCATGTGTCCTTATAGTAGAATGATTTATAATCCTTTGGATATATACCTAGTAATGGGATTGCTGGGTCAAATGGGATTTCTATTTTTAGGTCCTTGAGGAATCGCCACACTGTCTTCCACAATGGTTGAATTAATTTACATTCCTACCAACAGTGTAAAAGTGTTCCTATTTCTCCACATCCTCTCCAGCATCTTGTTGTTTCCAGATATTTTAATGATTGCCATTCTAACTGGTGTGAGGTGGTATCTCAATGTGGTTTTGATTTGCATTTCTCTAATGACCAGTGATGATGAGCATTTTTTCATATGTTTGTTGGCCTCCTGTATGTCTTCTTTTGTAAAGTGTCTGTTCATATCCTTCGCCCATTTTTGAATGGGCTTGTTTGTTTTTTTCTTGTAGATCTGTTTTAGTTCTTTGTAAATTCTGGATATCAGCCCCTTGTCAGATGGGTAGACTGCAAAAATTTTTTCCGATTCTGTTGGTTGCCAATTCACTCTACTGACTGTTTCTTTTGCCGTGCAGAAGCTGTGGAGTTTGATTAGGTCCCATTTGTCTATTTTGGCTTTCGTTGCCATTGCTTTTGGCGTTTTGGTCATGAAGTCCTTGCCTACGCCTATGTCCTCAATGGTTTTGCCTAGATTTTCTTCTAGGGTTTTTATGGTGTTAGGTATGATGTTTAAGTCTTTAATCCATCTGGAGTTAATTTTGGTGTAAGGTGTCAGGAAGGGGTCCTGTTTCTGCTTTCTGCACATGGCTAGCCAGTTTTCCCAACACCATTTATTAAACAGGGAATCTTTTCCTCATTGCTTGTTTTTGTTAGGTTTGTTGCTTTTAAAGCACTGTGTCCAGTTTATGTTTAAACATAACAGTGTTTAAAACGGTGGCTCATGCCTATAATCCCAGCAACTTGGAATGTTGAGGAAGGGGGAATCACTTAAAGCCAAGAGTTTGAGACCAGCCTGAACAGCAGAGTAAGACCTTATCTAATACATGCCTATTGTCCTGGCTACTCAGGAGGCTGAAGCGGGAGGATTGCTTGAGCCTAGGAGTTCAGGGCTGCAGTGAGCTATGATCATGCCAGTGCACACCAGTCTGGGTGACAGAATGAGTTTCTGTCTCTGAAAAAAAAAAATACGTTAGTCAAGTATTTCTTGAGTTCCCACTAGGTTCAGTGCCCTAGCTCATTCCTGACTTCATTCATGCTTAAGTGAGAGGACCTAAAGTAGGTAGAATGAGAGCCTAAAAGGTTACAAGAGAGGAAGGTATTTATCTCCAATGGCAACTGAAGACAGCTTCCAGAGATGGAGACACCGGAGGTGGTTCTAGCATCACAAAAGTCTTGGTCAGTCTGGCTAGATTTTATGGGGTCAGGTAGATGAATAAAAGCTCAAAGGAAGATTGAAACAGACAGAGAAGAACCTCGTTTTCTGAGTAGAGTCATTTGAATTTTATGCTGTAAGTGATTGGAAACTGAAAGGAGGTCCTTAAGTAGCACAATGACCTGATCAAATGTGGTTTTGAGAAAGATGATTCTGACCACATCTTAGGGAAAACTGGAATAGAGAAGGAATAGTAGAGGACAGGAAGGAATGAAGGCTGCTGCATTGCCCAGAAGCTACATAATGAGCATCAGGAGTAAAACAGAGGCAGAGAAGACGGAGAAGAAAAACCGAATTCAGAGAACATTTCAGAGGCCAAGCCATTAAGAGGTGATGTTTGAGGTAAGAGACTGGAGGTGAGAATGTCTGCCCTTTCTGACTCTGGGGCATGGTCAGATAGTGATGATATCAGCCAAGACTAAGAACACATGGTGTTCAACACTTTCAGAGGAAAGATAGGCTGGTTTTAAATATATTACATTTGATTCATTTGGAGACCATCAGAAGATATTGGAAATATTTATCTCTAGTCCAGGAGATGTGAGAGTCTAGATTTGGAGATCATGGTTATGTAGGGAAAATAAAGGGACCGCATGAGGTAGAGAGTGAAAAAAAAATGGACAAGGAAAGAGGAGCCACCATTATGATGAGCAAAACACTCTGAAAACAGACCCACTATTAACACTCTTCACTTTTGTATTAAGCCACTAGGAACCTTCATTTAAAGCAGTGCTTCTGTTAGAATTTAGATTTGAGGCATTTCATCAGGTACCTTCCCAGGACATGGCTTAGCACCTGCATCGTCTTCAACGCTAGCATTTAACTGGTTAGAGTATTAGCTTACAGCAGTCTTCATCCAGAGTCCTGGTGGTCCTGGCTGATGAAAGCAAACTTAGGGATGGAGTCTTCTTGTTTTGAAAGAGCTATAGATTAACATTACATTGAGCACTTGTTGAAATTAATTCTTTTAAAGGGCTCACTGGGAACCATTCTTAAACCTAATCTAGGATTTAAAAAAAAAAGAAGAAAGAAAAAAAGAATCTTTAGGGTGATTGCAATCACCTGCTGCTGCCAGTTTTCCCAAAGGACAAAGGGATGGAATTCTCCAAGAAATGGAGCACCTTGGAAAGTTTAGTTTTTTTATCTACAAAAATATCATTGTTTTCAGGAAATTAACATCTTCCCCAAATGCAAGTTCTCTTTCCAAAGATTACTGGGTCAATCAAAATTGCCTTCTAATGCACCAAAGGGAATGTCCTGCTCTTGACAACCACTCACCTAAGCTAATATGAACTGTAAGCAGTCAGTCTTTACCCTTAAGCTTCTGACATAAATTATCCTGGCCAAATACCTAGCAGCAAATATCAATATAGCTGTTCAACCACTGGCACAAGCATCTGCATCATTAGGACACAATGACTTCAAAGGACAAGGTAATTAAAAAAAACACTTTAGGTTACCCACATGTGTGAACGTCCCTTGATAGGTCATCAACTGATAGCTCTAGATAGATAGATAGACAGACAGACAGACACACACACACACACACACACACACACACACACACAGACACACACACACACACACACACACACACAGACACACACACACATGCAGACCTCAAAGTTTGGAGTTTGCAGCAGATGAGGGCAGGAAGGCAAAAGAGAAGAATTAATTGCTTGGAAAAATCTCCATGAAAAAAATTCACCTGAAATGTGGGATCACGCTTTCTCTTGACTTAGTAATATTCAGAACTATAGAGAAATGAAATAAAATCTTAACATGATTTGACTCTAGCCAGAGCCGGAATTCATTTTTATGTTTTTTTCAACTGCCAACAACTTTTTTTAATTATAAGTTGAAAATTTCTAACCGCAATAGTGACTAGCAGCTTTTTATAAGACTGACATTTCAGATGAACAAAAACATTATTCAAGGAGATTCTCTTTCCAGCAAACAAAATGTGATCAAAGCAAATAATGATATTCAACTTGTATGAATTAGGTCCTAGCCTATAAATGTTCAGTGCATTCTGCATGACAATAGTCATCCCAATGCCCACCTTCCTGCCAGCACACTGTCTCTCCTCAATACCCAAAGATTTCAATTAAGTAATAGTATCAATTATAAGCCATATGCTTTTCTTAATATTTTGAATGCTCAACATTTGATTGAGAGGCAGGGAAAGATAGAACTATTATGCCCCTAACTTCCTTAGTAATATTCTTACTTTATGGCCAATCCTTTACACGCAGTGCTAAAGTCAGAAAATAAGATAAATTCAAAGTCTCTTCTCCCAGCTTTGGCTTACATGCCAGAAAAAGTGAAAAGTGATCCTATTCTCTCTATTGTCATACTGTTCCAAAGACATTTAAGCCAGACATTTATCAAAAGTGGAGAAAAGATAGCAATTTTACCAAAACTGTTGCAACATAATTGATGCTCTAGATTTTCCAGCAAGAAGAAATTGAGCAGCTGAACGAGATAAGCAAGCATTTCAGGGTTTTATATCCTACAAACTTATAAATAAAAACATTTCAGCCAGACGCGGTGGCTCACACCTGTTATCCTAGCACTTTGGGGCGCTGAGGCAGGCAGATCACATGAGGTCAGGAGTTTGAGACCAGCCTGCCCAACATGGCAAAACCCCATCTCTACTAAGAATACAAAAAAAAAAATTAGCCAGGCATGATGGTAGGTGCCAGTAATCCCAGCTACTCAGGAGGCTGAGGCAGGAGAATTGCTTGAACCCGGGAGGCAGAGATTGCGGTGAGCCAAGATCGCACCCCTACACTCTAGCCTGGGCAACAAGAATGAAACTCCATCTCAAAAAAAAAAAAAAAAAAGTTCAAGTGTTCTGAATTCTCATTTAAATGTATTTTGGAAAGTATATAAAAATCAAACATGATTCTTCCCATATCTGCTGTTTGCTTTCCTTTATTGCCAGTAAACAATACCAAATCTCACGTTGTTTCTCATCTCCTCAAAGACATTCTTGGAAGCTTGTCCGTTCATGGCCACATTGAGGACCAGGGCTGAGTAGCTGTGGGTTGGCACTTGGCAGTGAGCAGAATAGTACTCACTTGAAGGTTCTTATAATTATGGAAAATCATCTAATGAGGATATGATATATTTATATTTTCAAGCTTCTGCTTTTAGCATGCACCAGGGAATGCCTTGTTCTTAGCTTAGATTCTCATTCCTATTCCCTTGCCTAGAATAGACATACTTATGAGTCTTGTCCCAGTTTCCATGCCCTGATCCTCAGATCATCTCCAGGTGCCCAGTTCCTTTTAGAGGGATCTTCCATCTCTACCAAAACCTGCTGAGGGATAAGACCAGCTGTGGTCAGAGCACGAGTCCAGACTTCTGCCTGAGGCCTTTGTCCTGGAATGTACTCCCCTTTTTTTGCAGAGTAAAAGCCAAAGTTCCTACAGTTACCTAAAAACTATTTAGGAAAACAGGCTAGTCGGCGATTCCCAGCTATCCTCACCTCCTGTCCCTCTTCTTTTATCCAGTCTGCTTCAGCCACCCCAGTCTCCTTGTTCCTCATTTACATTTCAGAGCTTTTGTACCAACTGATCCATCTGTCTTCGAAACTTCTTTCATTAGATATCTGCTTGGCTCCCTTAATAACGTTGAATTTGCTCCAAAAGACCTACCCTGTTCCTATTTAAAGCTGGAAACTTTCCAGCTCTTCCCAGCGGCTTCATCCTCTTTTGTCACTCGCTATAGCACTTATCTTCCAATGTTCTATCTTTCTATATCCCAGTGTACTTGTTCATTATATTATCTGCTTGCCTCCACTAGAAACATCAGGTGGGCGGGGATATGTTTACTCGGTTCATTTCTGTATCCCAGCACTTAGAAGAGCACTTGGCTCATAGTAAGCACTCAGCAAATATTTAATGAGTGGACTTACTTTATTTAACAGAGTTAAAGTGATTTCTATGTTATCAGGTACTGTTTTAAGCACTGTAAAAATACTAATTCGTTTAAAGTCTGGAAACAACCCTATTAAGAATGGGTTTTTCATTCCAGTTTTATAGAAAAAAAAAATAAGGCACAGAGAGATTAAGTTAAATTGCGCACATACTGTAAGTGGCAGGGCCCCTCCATGCTTCTGTCCCCTGGCTCTGCTAAATGAATCAATGAAACATAGTGGAAACCACCTTTTCTGTACTTTGTCCTTAGCATCTCACTCTGACCAAATTGATGATCCCAGTGTTTGGCATTGACCCAGTGAAGTCACTGTGCTGGGCCTTTGCTTCACCAAAATTTGTAGCTTCTTAGGGATTAGGAGCCATTATCAAGGAGTAAGAAGCAATTAGACCTTATATACTGGGATAGGTCTACCTTTTAGTAGAAGTATGAAAAGGATCAAAACAGAATATGTAAATTCAGAGCAAGGAACTAGTGAAGATAGGGCTGTGGAAATGCATCTCAAGCCCCTTGGATCAGTGGTAGACCCTCCTTCTGGTCCAGTTTGTCATGCTTCTGCTAGGCTAAGGGCTGCATCCCCAGATCGCAGGAGCCTGGAGCTTACCTGTGGGACAGACTGACATGTATTTGCGTATCAATTTATACAGCTAGCTGTATGAGTGAACCGAGCTTATTTGAATGATTACTTCAATGTTTGAGAAACATTTAAGATGATTGAAAGGGGATAATTAGCATTTGAGAGGAGGCATATCTCTTACCAATTTTCCTTTGAGTCAATACTTAGAGAATCTCTGCTAACAAACTGTTGCCAAATAAAAATCCTGCTGGGTTTTCTTTAATTAATGAGATGGCTTGATTGTAATTATTCTATTAATTGTTTAAATGCAAATAAGTGCTATTAAGGATCTTGAAAAGGGTTTCCTCTTAAATATACTAAATCTTCCCCCTTGTCCTCTCATTTCTGTTCTTAATTTGCCTAGTAAATCCTCTTTTAATAAATGATACAAAAATAAGTGTCACCCAAACTCTGGTGGAATGATCACAAGTTCTGAATAAATGGAGTCTGAATGGAAGTGATGAATTGTATTAGTGTTCTGGAAGAAGATTAAATTCCATTGAATCCATACTTACTGTGCAAACAAGCAGGATAAAATAACAAGAAGTTGTAAAAATGGGAACTTTCAACAGTGTAAATAATTTATAGTCTGTGATGAGCTACCAATCTTGGATATATAAACCTAGTCTTTGAATACTGTACTTTCAGTGACTGTAAATACTCTTTATTATGGGAGAAAAAAATTTTGCTTTAATACAATTCTGTTCCCTGCCTACCAAGATATGGGGCTGGAGAATACTGTACTTTCAGTGACTTTAGAAACTCTTTATCATGGGGGAAAAAATGCTTATTTTAATACAGTTCTATTCCCTGATAGCCAAAATATGGAACAGCAGAGTCTCCCCAGCTCCCACACCTGCAGAGAGATTCTTGGGGTATCCACCATGACAAGATGCTGTGAAGGACACAGCTGCACAGTCCGGCTACCTGTAGGTAGGCGTAAGAGCATTTCCTCCCTCAAGGCTTCATGACTGGCCTGGAATATAAGCAAGGATGAAAAAGGGGGATGCAAACAAGAGCAAGGCTAGAGTTGTTTCTCTTTCAGTTTAGGACATTTTTCAGAGCTCTCCTTGTTTCAAGAGGAGAATCCACCGCTGTGGGTTCCTTGTTCCTTTTTACCTCAGCCCAGAAACCCCCATTCACTTTGAGCCAGGCTGTAAATTTACTTCCTGTACAACTTGCTCCAGGACTTCTTTCGTCTGGATTTTACAAAAGGTCAACTTGACACTTCTGTATCACTTTACATCTATTTATTCAGGCATCCCATGCTGCTTAGGAAATAGTAAGAAATGCACTTGCTCTCTCCAATCCATTCTTTTCTGGGCAGACTCTTAGTTCTGAATAGACAGTTATTTTTGCCCAGAGCTTACTTCTTGTTAATGTCCTGTAAATTCAATATATGGGTCTATATTTCCATGGCTTTGGTCACTAGTTGTGTATAGGATGCTTTCTTAGTTAAAATTCTGAATCGGTCCCCTCATATGTCATTAAACTACTACCATGGTCTCCAAATTAAGTGTCGTGTTGCCAGGTGGGACTAAGTCTACAACCAAATAAAGGAACAGGAGAGCAGAGGAGGGTTTCAAGTTACTGTGGCAGATCAGTTTCCTCCTATACTAAGTGATTTTCCAAATCATTTCAAGCAATGGCAATTAATCCTGCTGTGGATGGAGGCCGTCACCTGTCAGAGATTATTTGGCAGATGTGTGTGCATAATGGGTGGCAAGCAGGCAGTGATGTATTAATTAAGATATATTGATGATGTGAGCAGAGGTACATGACAGCAGTAATATTCCAGATACTACTGTGGGCAAATAAGAGTGATGGCTTTTGTGCAATAGGAGTCGTGTCTATCTGAGATAAAGGCTAGACTTAGCAAGCAAGGCATTTTCTCTCCAGCAGGGAAACTTTAGAAAAACAAATGGGAATCAGAACATGGCTTGGTGAATAACACAAGAGAGAAATAGATTATGATAGGAACAAAGGATACTCCCATGAATCCCTGGATTCATCTGTCGGGATAATTCAACATTAAATCTAACTGTAAAATATTTGCTATGTTTCATGCTTAGGGAACATCAAAAACACTTGGAAACTGCCCAGGTAGTTCTCCTGTTTTTATCCTCAACTCCGTTTTTTTTGTTGTTGTTGTTGTTGTTTTTTAAACCACTATAGAAACATATTGATTCAGCTGGGCACGGTGGCTCAAGCCTGTAATCCCAGCACTTTGGGAGGCCAAGGCGGGTGGATCACAAGGTCGAGAGATCTAGACCATCCTGGTCAACATTGTGAAACCCCGTCTCTACTAAAAATACAAAAAATTAGCTGGGCATGTGGCACGTGCCTGTAATCCCAGCTACTCAGGAGGCTGAGGCAGGAGAATTGCCTGAACCCAGGAGGTGGAGGTTGCAGTGAGCCGAGATCACGCCATTGCACTCCAGCCTGGGCAACAAAAGCGAAACTCCGTCTCAAACAAAAAAAAAAAAAAAGAAAGAAAGAAACATATTGATTCCTAATCCGTTGTTTAATAGTTCAAATGAACAACTAGCAGAAGAGCTCATTAAAATTAGTTCAAGATCATCTCTGATCAGGCCCTTCATCTTACTCAATTTAAGAGTATACCTGATTTATGGCATGAGTGGTCTTGAATGATTTTGACGGATGACTGGAAACAATTAAAGATATAAATAAATAGCCCAGAATCATGACAGATTTCATGAAGAATACACTGTGAAGATTCACATGGTTAATAAAATTGAAACATTAAAATAAATGATTCTGCATATATTTGATTTTATTGTGATCTAGATGTAAAAAGTGACAGGAAACTTTAAATTTTCCTTAATTTTGAAAGTGTCATTAATGGAATATTGTTAGAATGCCATAGATTTATTTACTTTGAGGACTGTTAACTTCTTTATGTTTATTAGAAATTGCACTGAGAGCTAATGCACAGTTTCTATTTGTGGTGATATGTTCTGTTAATAGGGTCTCCTGTTGGTTTTATTTCTGAAATTTTTGCCTTTCCTGTTCTTTTGCATGAGCCTAACTGACTGAGTTTCAGTATCAAGTTCTGAAAGCAAGTGAGCATACAAGTGTGCATGCAATATGTACAGAAAGAGGTGTGTTTCCCAACCTCTCAAAGCTCACCGAAGGATATTACTCATATTTCCACAAAGTAGATATATACCAATAATGTATACTATGGTAATGGGAAAAATATATAATCTTAAGTAATAAAATGCACTTTGGTGCTTACAAAGGAAAACAATCATAGGTAGGAGAGGAGGAAGGCAAGACTCGGTTTTGAATACAAATGTTCTCATTTTGCTAGGAAGTCTAGAAGTTGGGTCAAATGACCTGAGGAAGCATGGAGATTTCTCTCAGTGGCATATGGAGGGGCACAAGAAGCCTAGGGGCATGGACAGAAAGTGAGATTGTATCTATCTGATTTCTACTGAACCCCAACACTACCCTGCCGATACCGTTTTCTCCTCTGAAAGACATGATCCCAAAGGATTCCATTTCTTCCAGGTTTTTCAGTCTATCAGAAGCAGGATGTCTTCCTCACTGACAGCTCAACAGTTTAGGTTTTTAGGGTTCTACCCCCTGCATCAACACAGCCTTTGCCTTCCGGGTTACTGAGTAGATAAAACACATTGGCCACTTCTGCTTAGCCTTCAAGAGCCACTCTGGCTCCACCCTTAAGTTCCATTTCCTCCAAGAACTAAGACATTTGGAGATTCTGCCTAAAACATGCTCAAACAAAAGGGATAAACTGTCTCTTCTTTCCTCCGTGGCTTTTCTTAAGAATAGTGGTGTAACCATTGGTGAAAAATCCTTTCAGGCCAGTAAAATGTAAAATGTAAAATGTAAAATGAGAAGAGCTATCGGGTCACAACAAATGAAAATAAAATCATTCAGTGGTATAAACCATAGGAGTAAAATTAGGGAGTTACTGTCCTCCAGCTTACATTAATCAAAATAAGCCCACACTGTCACTAAGATGTCTGGCAGTGAGAAACCATTCACCCTCTCATTACAATTAGTGTCGTAAAGCTCAATAGACAGATCAGAAATGAAAATCATAGGCCAATTAACTTATTCTCATTTTTCCACCTCCAGCTAGCTTTTTTTTGAGAATTTTGATTTTAATAGATTAGTAAAACAGTATGCTAATTGGTTTTTGCTGAGCCTGAAGCCTTGAACTGAAGGAAACTTCCACAGACATTTGGCTAGGGCCTGCTCTAGGTGGAGGCGTTATGACCATGGGTTTGCTCAGTAGATGGCTAAGGCGTTTCTCTGGGAACCACTACTCTGCAGAACTCCTGGCACATCATTTTGTGAGTTTTCCAGCGATGTGTATTTTCTTCCCCTAATAGATTATAAGCTCCTCGAGGGTGGCAGAACAGGTTGCTTATTTTTATATCCTGCATGTTGATGGTATTTAGTAGACATTTTTAAAATGAATTCATGAAAAGCAGAATACCTAGAAAGGAAGTAAACATTGTAGAGAAGTTAGTTATACTAAACTCTGTAAATACCCACAAGGAAGAAGTAAGAAGCAGATTTTCTGGAAATCAAGGGGTCTCCCAGTATAAGAGCAATTCCTTTGGTCCAAAGAAGGGCAGCTGTGAGAACAGAGGTGTAACTCCTCAGTAAGAAAAATTAAAAGTTCTGAAAGTTCTCCTGAACATGCCAATCCTGACTGGCCTCTCAGCCTCTCAGTAGCAAGGAAGCCATACTAACTCTTGTCTGAACACAAGCGTTCACTTCAATCCACAGGAGAAATGAAAGATAAGGTCTGTTTTATAGTCAACTTGGCTGACATGCACTAATTTCTCAAGATCAGGATATCTCTCTAAATAGAAATACTTGTTTGTTTTAAGGAATTTTATTTAAATTTGTATAAATATCTTAAATTTTAATTTTGATCTCGGTTCACTGCAACCTCCACCTCTCGGGTTCAAGCAATTCTCCTGCCTCAGCCTCCTGAGTAGCTGGGATTACAGGTGCCGGCCACCATGCCTAGCTAATTTTTGTATTTTTAGTATGGATGGGGTTTCACCATGTTAACCAGGGTGGTCTGGAACACTTGACCTCAGGTGATCCACTTACCTCGGCCTCCCACAATGCTGAGATTACAGGCGTGAACCACTGCACCCGGCCTCATGTAGTTCTTAAAAGGAGAAAAAGCCTGTAGATTAATGAGAAGTAGACACATTAGCAATTTGAATCAAATGAAAACTTGCTTTGATTTCACTTATTTGGAGACTCTTTTGGTGTTTCCATTTTGATCTGATTCAAGACTTTTCGCTTTGATTCAAAGTTGAACTGGTTACGTTGTGATTATTTTGCAAAAGCATAACAGAATACGTATCTGGGTTCAGCTCAGGGTGCAGCAAAGCCATTTTCAGTGTTTCCAGCTTGGTGTTTATGGTTCAGAGGCTGCATGCAGACACACCCAAATACAAACCTCAAACCAATTAAGGTATAATTAGGTTTAGAATAGGGAAGGATAGACAACCAAAAAACCTCAGCAAGCCTGCTTTTTGGTCCCAGGGGAGAGAAGAGGAGGATGTAAAGGAATCCCCATCATACATATTGCCAGCTGGGGCTCCTCCACAAAGGGCACCACTTCATCTTGGTCCCATGAGCAGACTTCACCTGCGGCAGGTAAAGGGGAAAGCCTAAGACATCCTTTGCCCTGTTGCAGATGTGATTTACAGAACATAAAACATAAACACAGAAGGGGTCATCTGGGTGGTGGCTCATATCAGGCAGGCATTATAGCTCCTGACAAGAGCCAACCCATCCCTAAGGACCTAAAGTCACTACAAGAGAGGACAGAAGTCCTCTCATTATGGCATCCCAATGGTAACTGCTCAGCATAGGGCCATTGTAGGTAGGCAGCTGGGGTAAACCAGGAATGTCTTGCTGTTTCTAACTCTTCTCCCCAAGAGGGAAGCACCTACTTCCTGCCTCCAGCCCGTATGGTCTCAACCCATGGCTTCAATACTTGACAAAAACCAGCCTTGATCCTTCCTTGGTAAAAAAAAAGTGTAAATCAGTCATTTGGAATGAGGCATTTTCAAATTATTCCCTTCCCTGTAATCTTCTGAAGAACCTCTGGGATAAATGAACATTGCTATTTAGGTATGGTTAAATGAATTACTTTTCAGGAGCCAATTTACATAACAGGTGTGAAAAACTTGAATGGAAAGTTATTTATAAAGAAATTTCAGGAAGCAACTAATCACAAGGGGGAAGACCTTCTAAGGCACTGGATTTTGCTGGAGCTACCTCAGACGAATTCATCTATCCCATCTTCTGAAGCCTTCCCATTAATGAGGCTAGCTGCAGTGACACTGTCTGTCAAAACTACCTCAGTCATTTGTTTCCAAGGCAGGAAGCATCCATACCCCTTCATACCTTAATCTAATATCCCCCATCTCCACCCACTCTAATCTCTCCCATCTCTACCCACTCCCACTTCTATGACCACCTTCTTCTCCCCATACCCACCCCCAGAAATGTCTACTAGGCAACTTAGTGAAGTTCTGTCACTCTCACAACCAGCCCCATCAGTAATGATTCTGTAAATATCCATGTGTCCTTAACTCCAGGTCAAAATAGTCCCTTTGACTAATTTGTAGGGGAACAGCAGCAAAGGCACCAGAACTTGTCTCACGGCTTACCCAGCAAGGGTCAGAAGAAACATTCCCATCCCTAATTTAAATGGTAAAAACATTCATTCCCTCAAATTCTCTTCCAATACAATTAATAGACCTTCCCGAAAAGTAAGGACAAGTTTGAAAGTTAGATAGATTGATGATTGTATGTGATGTTCTGTAAGTTATGATTAGTAAGCATGTTTTTAGGATATTTTTCTGCTCTCCAAAGAGACCAAATTCCAAAAGATAATTTACTTTTGTATGTTTTCACATTTCGTGATATAAGTTTGGAGCCATATCTGGATCTTAATTTCATTCCCCTAACATGTTATACTAGTAGAATTTTCCGAATTATATAGAATTATAACTGCAACCCTTCTGACTGATGCCTTTTTTTTTTTTTTTTTTTTTTTTGTATTTTACAATGCAGTTTACGTCACACATTCTTTCCCTGCAAGGATTATGTAAGGAGGCATGCTGGCCTGCTAGCCCTATGTTACTTTAAGTATATGCACACACACAAAAAGGAACAAAAATAGCTGGGAATTGATTATGTTGATATTCTGAATAAAAGCAATAGTTCTAATTATGTATGTCTAATTAGCCACAGCTCTTCAAGAATTGGTGCAAATGTCACAAGGTTTATAATGTCGGCATTTCATCTTCCCCAAAATGCTATTTGATGGCATAAAACCAGAAAAAACTAATGGTCCCAGAAGACAGCATGTAAATTAGACAAAGGTCACTGTGTTTTAATGAACAGTGCTGTTAATTAATGAGAAAACAACTGGAACATGAGCTTTTAAGCATTGTGAGTTTGTACCCCAAAAAATTAATCTTTACCTAAAACAATTTTTAAGTAGCTAAAAAACAAAATAAGTGCAAGAACATAATTTAAACCTCAAATGGTACACCAAAGTCATATATATCAATTAAATTGCATCAGAGTTCTCAGATGTGACATATGAAGAGGCTTCTTTAATGTATAGAAAAGACGGGTATGTATGCTCAATACATACTGCAGATAAAATTCAGGACTAGCTCTATTATTGCCTCTTAGGCTTCTTAATTTCCTTTTCATTTAAGAAGAAAAAAAAAAGATCTTCTATATTTTACCAAAATTCTGTGAGGACAAATGAGGAAACACTAACTCCTTCAGGGTGAGTGATAAAAATAATAAACATTGATTGGCTTTGCTTTTGTAAAGAGCTATCAAAGCCAAGCTTTTAGGGGCTTCAATAAGGACAGGACCATTGTTAATAACATCATCTTTCCACTCCAGCTTTCCTCCAAATAAGTCAAGTATTCTGAATATTATTCACTAATCTCTTTAGCTGCCATTTCAGTAAATAGTAAGCATTTTATTTCAACTAAAACCAAGCAAGAGAAAATGGACTGATTTATCCTGAGGTACAGCAGCAAAGGCACCAGAACTTGTCTCATGGCTTACCCAGCAAGGGTCAGAAGAACCATCCCTAAATTAAATCATACATTACTGAATGTAACAGTTTTTTTATATTTTCAATTCATATGAAAATAAAACAGTGAGACCTCATCCAAAGGGTGATTTAGAGAGTACCTCTAAGCGAAGCAGTGAGATCAGACGTAGCATCTGGATTTGAAGAAGAACACATTTCCTCTTACGAGTCTATCCCATTGTCTAGATTGCCGGTAATGGCTTTTTAAATTTAAATTGTTATTGAGATAATTGTAGGTTCACACGCAGTTGTAAGATATAGTAGACATATCCTGTGTATACTTTCCGCAATATCCCCAAAAGATAACATTTTGTAAAACTATAGTAATATCACAACCAGGATAATGTATTGATACAGCTCGCAAATCTCATTCAGATTTCTCCAGTTTCACTTGAATACATTTGTGTGTGTGTGTGTGTGTGTGTGTGTGTGCGCGCGCGTGTGTGTGTATTAGCGCTGTACAGTTTTATCACATGCAGAGACTGGTATATCTAACACAACAGTCAAGATGTTAGTTCTCTTCTCACAAGGATCTCTCAAGTTGTGCCTTTCTAACCACATCCGCCTTCTCCTTCCCACTTGCACACCCCTTCCCTTCCCTAGCCTGACACCTAGCAACCACTAATCTGTACTCCATTTCTGAAATGTTTTTATTTCAGAAATAAAATGTTACATAAATGGAATAATATAGTGTATAACTTTTTAAGAATGTCTTTTTTTGCACTTAACATCATTCCCTGGCAATTCATTTATGTTACTCTGTGTATCAATAGTTCATTCATTTTTCTTATTGAGTAGCATTCCATGGTATGGAGGCACCATAGCTTGTTTAACCATTCTCATGGTGAAGGACATCTGGGCTGTTTTTAGGTTTTGGCCATTATGAATAATTCTGCTGTGAACATTCATGTACAGGTTTTTGTACAAACATAAGTTTTCATGTCTCTGACATGAATGCCTAAGAGTACAATTGCTGAGTCATATGGTAACTATATGTCCAGTTTCATAAGAAACGACCGTACTGTTTTTCAGAGGACTACACTGTTTTACATTCCCACCAGCAGTGTTTGAATGATCCAGCTTGTCTGCATCCTCCCTGTAATTTTGTATCGTAACTATTTTTTGCTTCTATTTTCTGTTTTAGCCATTCTGCTAGCTGTGTAGTGATATCATTGTGATCCAATTTGCATTTCCCTGATGGCCAGTGATGTCAAATATCTTTTCACGTGCTTCTTTGCCATATGGGTAACCTCTTTTATGTATGTCCTCTTTTATGAATATTCTGTTTATATATTTGCCAATTTTCTAATTGAGTTTGGGGTTTTTTACTGTTGAGTTTTAAGGTTTCTTTACATATTTTAGATATTTGTTCTTTGTCAGATATGTGGTTTACAAACGTTTTCTCCCAGCTTGTCTTTTCATCCTTAATACCTAGGCTCTCACAAAGTTTTTCCTTTCGCTGGAGTCCAATTTATCAATTTTTCCTTTTCTAACTTCTGCTTTTGATGTCAAGATTAAGAACTCTTTGCTTAGTTCAAATCCCAAAAATGTCTTCATCTTTTTTTTACTAAAAGTTTTATTTTGTATTTAATTTTTAAACCCATAGTCTATTTTTAAATGATTTTCATATAAGGCAGGAAATACAGATTAAGGTCCACTTTTTTGCCTATAGATGTCTGATTTTTCCAGCATCATTCGTTCAGGGCTCTTCTTCCTCCATTGAGTTGCTTTTGCACTTAAAAAAAAATCAATTGAGCATATTTGTGTGGGTCTTGTTCTGAATTATCTACTCTGCTTACTGTTCTATATGTCTGTCCCTCCACCAATACCACACTCTTGATTACTGGAGCTACGTAGTAGACCTTAATATCAGGTAAAGTGATTGCTCTTGCTTTACCTTCTTTGTCAGCGTTGTTTTAGCTATTCCAAGTCCTGTGTATTTTCATATAAATTTTAAAATTAAATTTGTATCTACAAAAAAAAAAACCTTGCTAAGATTTTGATAGGAATTTTATTAGACCTGTAGATCAGTTTGGGAAGAATTGACATCTTTACTACATTGAGTCTTCTAATTCATAAACATGGTATTTCTCCTCACTTATTTAGGTCTTCTCTGATTTCTTTCATCTGCATTTTGTAATTCTCAGTGCACATAAACTGTATTTTTCTAAGTGTATAGTTAAGTAATTATTTTTATTTGAAGTTGTTATAAATAATATCATGTTTCTAATTTTCATTTCCACATGCTCATTGTTAGTATAAAGAAATATGATTAATTTATTACATTGATCATATATTATGCAACCTTAGTGAACTCATTTGTTTCAAGAGTGTCTTCATAGATTCCTTGGGATTTTTCTGTAGTCAATCACGTAGTTTGCCAATAGACCATTTTATGTTTACCTTTCCGAACTGCATGCCATTTTTTCTTTTATTTGGCTTATTGCAGCAACTATTAATGTAACTTACAATACTATGCTAAATAAGAATGATGAAAGTAGACATCTTGGTTGTTCTTAATTTTAGGGAAAAGCATTCAGTCTTTCACTATTAAGTATGATGTTACTTGTTTTGTAAATGCTATTTATCAAATTAAGCTGTTAAACCTCTTTTCCTAACTTGCTGAGAGGTTTTTTTTTTTTTTTCTTATAAATGGGTGTTGGATTTTGTCAAATGCTATTTCTTCAACAATTGATATGGTTATGTGATATTTTTTCTTTAGCTTTTTAAGGTAATTATTATTTTTATTGATTTCAACCATTGAACTAGTCTTACATACCTGGAATAAATCCAACTTACCTATATATTGACTGATTCACTTTGCTAATATTTTGTTGAGGATTTTTGTATCTAAGTTTATTATAGGTATTGGCATGTAGTTTTTGTTTTGCTTTGTTTTATTTTCTTTGTCTGGTTTTGGTGTCAGGATAATATTGACCTCATAAAATGATTGAGAAAACTTTTTCTCCTCTATTTTTTGGGAGAAGTTATGTGAAAATGGTATATTCCTATTTAAATGTCTGGTTGATTTTGCCAGTGAAACATTGGCCTGGACATTTCTGTTTGGAGAGATTTTAAACTATGAGTTCAATTTCTTTAGAGGTTATAGGGCTTATTTAGATTGCCTATTTTTTCTTTGTTGAGTTTTGGTGGATTGTAGTTTTCAAGAATTTGGTCCATTACTTCTAAGTTATCAGGTGTATGTGCATAAGGTTACCATAGCACTCCTTCATTTTTTCAGTAGCTGTAGCATCTGTAGTGATATCCCCTATTACATTTCTGACATTGGGGATTTTTGTCAGCTCTCAAGAAAGAGATTTATCAGTTTTATTATTTTTCTCAACCACTTTTTTGTTTCATGGATTTTCCATATTGTTTTCCACTTTTCAATTTCATTAATTTATGCTCTTTTCTATATTATTTCCTTCTATCTGCTGCCTTTAGGTTTATTCTACCCTTCTTTTTCTAATTTCTTGAGATATGAACTTAGATTATTACTATGAGACCTTTTTGATCTACAGTGTAAGCATTTAGTGCTATAAATTTTTCTCTCAGTATTGCTTTTACTGATTCCTACATATTTTGTTATGTCGTTTTTTATTTTCGTTTAATTTAATGTATTTTTTTAATTTTTTGAGACTTCCTCTTCGACCAATAGATTACTGAGAAGAATATTGATTAATTTCCTCGTTTAGAGATTTGCTTATTGTCTTTCTGTTACTGACTTCTGGTTTTATTCCATTGTGGCTTGAGAACATGCTGTATCTGATTTTATTCTTTTAAACTTGTTGAAATTTGTTTATGAGCCAGGATATAATCTATCTTAATAAATACGTCATGGGTGCTTTTTTAAAATGTGTGTTCTGCTAATGTTGGATGGAAGGTCTTATATCAGTCAGATCCTGTAGGCTGAATGTGTTGTTCAAATAGTTTATATACTTGTTAATTTTCTTTCTGGTAGCTCTATTCCCATAGTTCTGAGTTCCCATAGGGTGGGGTGATGAAGTCCCCAAATATGACTTAAGATGTGTCTATTTTTCCTTTCATCCCCATTAGTTTTGCTTTATAAATTTCGAGACTTTCTTGTCATTTTTTTCCCTCACTTCCTTAAAAAAAAAAAAAAAAAAAAAAAAAAGCAGCAAGCAATATTTCTGAACAATAGGCCTTGAATAAAGAACTTGTAAATGTGATTTATCCTGCCTCACTGCAACATAAAAATAGTGCAGTGACCTTGGCATACCTAAGAACAGTGGGCATTTATCTGTCATCTGTTAAGATCAATGGGCATATTGGTGTCATCTGTTTTCAAGAAGAAGAAAAATTACTACATGGTAGTGTCCGGGGGCTCAGGCCACATTTGGGATTTTCTTGGGATCCCTTATAATATGAATTCTCACAACTGGAGTGCCAAATGTCCTGGCATAAATAGGAATTAGGAGCAGGGATAAAAAGTGGACCTGCCGTTCAACCTAGGTTGGGCACAGGCACAACTGCATCGGCATTTTAGGCCTGAGTATGTTTTCTGAATTTGGGAAGATGTGCTGGATTAAAAACAAATGATCTGGAACTTTAGATATCTTAATAAACGAACAGATTCAACTACCCAGATATACATTCAAAACAAAACAAAGCCAAAACAAAACAAAACCCTGGGATTACTGATGAGTGTATGTTGACCCTAGTTTCAGTTATCTGTGTGTAAGGTCATCTTTGAAGGTTTATCCTATAAGGAATTTTGAATAACTGTGAGTAAGCAGTGCTGATATTAGATATTTATTTCCCATGATAAGAAATATTGTGGATTACTTAGTATCCTACAAATAAAAGAAGGATAGAATGATATAACTCTACTAGACATTTCAAAAGTGCAGTATATCATCACATGCTCTAATTAAAGAAACAGACATTTGCCTGAAATTTGCAACAAAAATGCCACTTTTATAAATTTGGTAACAGTGTTTATCCTAGGAGTAGAATGGGAAAGTGGGGAGTAGGTTAAAACTTTTATTTTCTCTGCTTTATATTTCTGTGATGTTTGGAAGTTTTAATAAAGATCGTATATCACTTTTATAATTAAGATGTTATAATAAAAATCTATATTGCTCTACATTATAAATATTGAATCAACACTTGTTTTAAAATAAGAAAGGGAAATACTTTTTAAAGGAAAAACAATTTTGATAAATTAAATGCCTGTCTTATAGGAAGAAACAACAAGGTGATCGTGCTAAGCTTGCTCCAGAGATGCGTTTGTTTTATGAATTCCATTTGCTTTCTCATTCTATCACCGACTGTTTAATGAGCTACTTTAGCTGGCCTTTCCCCAGGGTTAACTCACAACTCTTCCTAAATAATCTCAGTCATTTTCCTGGAACAGGTGTTGTTTTCTAAGCAGCTCTCGCCAAAGGGCAGCATAATAATTAACAAGCTTCAGATCCAGAGGATTCAGGGTCTCATTTCTGGCAAAGGATATACAGGTCTCACACTGTAATGCTTTTGAAACTTACTGTTTTATAAGGAGATTTTGACACTGTAACAAAAGAACTAAGTATAGTTCTAAATATTTGCTTCTTTTTCTCTGAGAACAACTCTTGAAGATTTAGAGATTATGTCACTCCTTGCAGCAAAATGAAGCTCTATTTTCTGTAAAACTTGCCATTATATTTCAGGATTCGCTGTTTTATTTCAGATATTTCACATGTTACTGGGTAGCTAAAGTCAGCTACACTATAAATTCCAGACAAGACAGATTCATTATTCAGCCTGCACACTTAGCATTGAAACTGACTCCCAAATTTGCAAAGTATTAGTGACTTGAAAAGGAATATCATTCCATGATAGGAAGTGCCAACAATATGAGGTTCAAATGCTCTCCAGATTTAGTTCAATTTGGAGAAAGGAAATATTCTTAATGTTAGATATTAACAACTAGATCCTTTAGACAAAGTGCCTAAATATCCAAAAGTAGTCATAGAGCTTCTTACTGTACTTTGCTCCATAATGCTTCTCTCTGATATGTCTTATCTGATATTTTAGGAGTTCGTGATGATTGTCGTCTTTGGTTTGGAGTTCATCATTCGAATCTGGTCTGCGGGTTGCTGTTGTCGGTATAGAGGATGGCAAGGAAGACTGAGGTTTGCTCGAAAGCCCTTCTGTGTTATAGGTGAATATCAGAGTCTCAGCTACCTGGACTGATGACACTAGCATCCTTTTCTTCTATCTCCTGTTTTGCAATATTTGATTAATATTAAAAGCTAACATCCATGGGGTGTTTTTCATGGCCAGGCACTCTTGTGTTTTGAAAAGGTTGACTCATTTCATCCTTTACAGCATTATGAGATAGATATTTTTATTATCCCCATTTTATAGTTGAAGAATTTGAAGCAAAGAGAGGCTGAGTTAGTTGCTGAATGTCATACAGCTACTAAGTGGTAGAGCTGGAATTTTAGCCAGACAATTTGGCTCTAAAACACCCACTTATATCAATTGACTTATATGGAAAAACATGGTTCTCCAGTGTTGCCCTGATTTAGGGGAGCATTGATTTCAGTGAATATAAAAAACTTTTTTTGCTCTACAATATGACACCAGATTATGCTTTGGATTAGCTGGAATAGATAGCCATACATTGGTACTGGTAATGCATATCAATTAACATTCTTCAAGAATGATTGTAAGTATGGTTTACTTAATGCATTGGCAACTTTAGACTGAACGAAGTGTTCTACACTCTGAAATATGAGTACCCCACCCTCCAACCCAAAATCCCCAAATACATAGCACATCTCTGTACCTCCCTAGCTGCTGTAGTGTCTGAGAGACTTCATTCACCTGGGTTCCAGCTTGAAATTATACTTCCCAATGAAGAGGCCATAGAACATTCTGGAATTAAGATCTAACATTTCTCAGTAGTATTTAAAAGTATTGTAAAATTGAAAAGTCTATAAAAGCTATTATTATTTAGCAGCTAAATTTGGTTTTCTTGCTTTTTAGTCTTTATTACTTCTTAGGCAGTCATTCAAACTCAAATACTAAAAATTCTTGGTGAGGCTTATTTATTTCAACTATTTTCAACCTGAAAAAAGTAGGTTTTAAATTTACAAAATAGTTTAGACTATCTTCTTCAGCTACAACAGGTTTTCCGTTATTTTAAGAGTCAGGAATTGCTGAGTAATCTTCTTAGTTTCCTCCCTTACTTCTGTTCCCTACTGTGGGGGCAGAGTGGATTCAAGGAAGAAAGTATATCCCCGTCCGTGGGCACTGTTAAGAAGACTCCTTTATTCCATACTTCTTTCATAGTATGCACATTTCAAAAGTCTTCATTTATTAAACCAGAATTTATGGAAATTTGGTCGTGGGTGAGGCACTAGTTTTACAATAGTGAATCTAGTGAAATTCTAAGTTAAATCTATCTTAAAATAGATTTGGCCCTCATGAATGCAGTCTGTTTGTCCAGCTGTCTATCTTCTCCAATAATAGGCTTTACTTCTTTTTGGAAGCTGTTATGCTAAGGTACAGAGGAAAGTAGGTGGTAACTCCCAGCCTTGAAGGTTCTCGAAGCCCCAAGGCATATTAGTGAAGACATTAGATTTTTCTCCCTGGAGATATATTTTTCCCTCTAAATTCTCTACTCAGGCAGCATTACGAAGGACTGTAACTTGATGTGAAACTACTGCACAACAAGTTCTTTCTGTCCCATCAGGGGCCCAAACAAAACAATTCACAAGGCAGATGGTTAGCCAAGATTCACTCAACTTCTACAGGATAAGGTCAGTTCATGGATGACTGGAAAGATGTTTCATTCCAGATTTTAAAACCAATTAAAAACTGGTTTTGTTCCAATTCCAGAAGCAAGTGCCAATGTATCTCCGGCCTCCATACTAAACAGAAGGTTTTTTCCCAGATGTCTGTTGCCTTTTGATAACTGTTTTCAGTTATGGATACATCAACACATCTTAGTCCTTCTGTCTTTCTCTTCCTTTCTTAGGTCCTTGCAGGTCTTAATATATTATGTAGCTCTAAAAATAATGTTATGTTATCTATATTCTTACTTGCCTTTGGAACTAGCAATAGTGACCTTAAAAATTTAGTGTGTATATGTACCACATTTTCCCTATCCAGCCTATCATCGTTGGGCATTTAGGTTGGTTCCAGGTCTTGGAGGTGGGAAGAGATAGCATGGGGAGAAATGACATATACAGGTGAGGGGACGGAAGGCAGCAAACCACACTGCCATGTGTGTACCTATGCAACAGTCTTGCATGTTCTTCACATGTACCCCAAAACCTAAAATGCAATTTAAAAAAAAAAAATTTAGTGTGAGTCCTGTCACAGTCACTCCTGCCTGTAATCCCAGCCCTTTGGAAGGCCAAGGAAGGCAGATCACTTGAGCCCAGGAGTTTGAGACCAGCCTGGGATGAAAAGACCCTGTCTCTACAAAAATTGAAAAATTAGCCAGGCGTGGTAGCATGCACCTGAAGTCCCCAGTACTCAGAAGACTGAGATTGGAGGATCACTTGAGCCCAGGAGCTCGAGGCTACAGTGAGGCATGTTCCTGCCACTACACTCCAGCCTGAGTAACAGAGTAAGACCCTGTCTCAAAGAAGAAAAAAAAAACTAATATGACATGGTTTAGGCATAATTTCAGTTTTGTTAGCCCATCAGATCTTTTCTTTATTTAGATATTTTACCTCTAGTAAATTAATTGCTTTGGAAGAAAATTTCATGTGTAAATACGAATGAATCCCATTAGAACAAGGTCTAGATTTGTACTTTCAGTTAGGATACCTATGAATTTTTTTTAGTCTTTTATTAAATGTACATGTTTGATCTAAGGTCCAGCTGAACAGATGTTATAGTGAAGCACGTTCAAACATGGCTTATTAGCATGAGGTCAGTAAAATTTAACCTACACAGAAGAATCTAACATCACCTTCCTGAAGGCAGCAAGCTGTACCAGATAATTGTTGAGACTATTTCTAGGCCTGTTCAACAGGTTCATAAAAATGCTTGATGTAACTTGTAAAATAGTCAGGTGAACACTGTAGTCCCCTTGTTCAAGCTAATTTACTGTGACAACCTGAAAAAAGGAATAGCATCTCTCATCTGTTCATGATAACTGTTCTGAATGAGTGTTTGGAAACGTAGCTAAAACCTCTCAAAACTTCATGTATTTGTAAGATTTGATTACTCTGAACATACTAGGTATACACCCAAATGTTTTTAGAAGTCTTTTCTTGATTCAAGAAAAGAACATAGAAAAGATTGTGGTAGACTGGCTGTGCCTTCAACCTGAGAAGTGCTTTCTGTAAGCACACCAATGTTTTCTTTCCAGTTCGAAACAGACTAAAGCTGCTACAGTGGTCAGCTAACAAGCCTCATATAGTATTGCACTCTATTGACAAAGGCTCAATTGATAGAGGTTTTATAGGCTAATTCCTGAAGATTTTTAGCATATCTCCTTCTGAACTGTCCATCCTCCTTACCTTTATACTCTAGCCAGAACCAAGAGCATTTCAAAAGCTCATTGATTTCATAAATCATAAAATCATTACATATTTGTGTTTGGGAAACATATTTTAAATAATTGTAATATAAGGGAAGAAAAAATCTATTTAATGTTTTTAAGTTTGGTACTTTCTCTCATTACTACTGTGTATCTGTTTATCTTTACTTGGTTTTGAGAGTTTGCTTTGAAAATTGGTAAAATCTCATCTAGAATATAAAATTCTTCCTTATATATATGTGTTCAATTTTTATCTCTCCCCTAAGGCTCTTCTGTCATAATAACATTTCTATAGCTATGAGCAATAATTGCTGCATTGCTGATTTGGATAGTCAAGTGTATTTTGGAATGACCATCCAAGCTACCCTTCATTTACCTGAACTGGCTGCTTTATGATTTTTCTATGTGCAAACACAAATCACTCACACAATAACATCAGCATAAAGAATTTGTGAATAACCTCTAAGACTGATTTCATAGTCATTCTTTTTCTAGCTTTCATTACTGACCTACCCAAAAATTGCAAATAGTGCCAAAGGCTGATACTCGGATCACAATAATGGGCCTGATATGTCAGGAAGCCAACAAATTACTTCTCACAGTGGCTTTTTAGATTCCTTGATGTTGCTTTTCAAAGGCAGATACAACAGGGCCATATTTTTCAGTCTTGCAAGAAGTCCCAGTGAAGCAGAAAATACCAGCCTGTTATTAGTCTTCAATCTATATTTGATGCCAAGTGTAAGTGGATTTCTTATTGTGATTTCAACAGTTTCTTTTCAGTGTAATTATTTTCACAAGAGGACAAAAGATGCATAAAATAATTTTATTTTATCCTACTTGTATAAAATAAAATTGAAGCCTTTATTAAAATAAACCACATTGCTGAGGCTACTCTAATATATCTATGCTTTCATCTCATTAAAAGACAAGTTGCTAATATATTCAAAAGTTATATCACAGACTCCCAAAACTGCCAGTGGGTTCTCAATTGATTTGAGGCATTATTTTTCTATTTCTCTACCTTCTCCATCTTTTGTTCTAGGAGACTCTTGAGTGACATTATTTTCTATACCTTCTACTCTCTTCCTCTTTAGTAGAAATTATTATTTCACTTATTTCCTGTTAGTCATATACTCTTCTGTGACTTTTTACTTCTAAGTGTTCAGACTTTCTCAGTGCATGTAGATTCCTTCCATGTGATTAACTGGACCATCTGAAGACAATACCACCACACCCAGCTAATTTTTTTATTTTTCATAGAGATAGGATTTCACCATGTTGGCCAGGTGGTCTTGAACTCCTGGCCTCAAGTGATCTACCCACCTCGGCCTCCCAAAATGCTGGTATTACAGGTGTGAGCCACCATGCCTGGTCTTTATAAGTAAGAAGTAAGACAAGACTTAATAAATATGCCCAAAGTTAAGAAAGAACCTAGATCTATTTCTTATGATTTCACTCTAGTAAAGTATACATACCCAACTGGAAAATTTCCTTTACTATTTATTAGCATTTTAAAATTAAATTTAGGCCAGGAGCAGTGGCTCGTGCCTGCAATCGCAGCACTTTGGGAGGCTGAGGCAGGTGGATCTCCTGAGGTCAGGAATTTGAGACTAGCCTAACTAACATGGAGAAACTCCATCTCTACTAAAAATGCAAAAATTAGCTGGGCATAGTGGCATGCACCTGTAATTCCAGCTACTTGGGAGACTGAGGCAGGAGAAGCGCTTGAACCTAGGAGGCAGAGATTGTAGTGAGCTGAGATCGCACCATTGCACTCCAGCCTGGGCAACAAGAACAAAACACCATCTCAAAAATAATAATAATTTAATTAAACCTTGTCTATTGTCATCAACTTATAAACAAAAGAACATGATACTATTAGGCTTATCATTAGTCATTCAAATCATAAAATCATTGAATATGAAAAGCCAGGTATTATAGAACATTAATTGCAGTATCGGTCTTTATTATTTTAACTAAATTACATTACTTATTGCTGCTCTCTAACCTGAAGGCGAAATTAGGGTCTAAAATAGACTTAGTTGCCTGTATCAAACTTGCATATGCTCTTGAGTTGATTTTATCATGAGGCTTCCTGGGTAGTTCCAAACTGGAGACATCTCAAGAGCAAGTAACATTACTTTTAGGAATACCTTAAAATGTTTGTAAACATTAATAAACTATTGATAATTTAGGTAATTGTTGACTTGGTATACAAACCTGAAAGTTGAACTTATAAGGTAGCTTGATTAGCTGATATGACTGGACCATGTGAATAAAATTTATTTCCTAAGAGACAAATGAATAAAGACTATTTCCCACTGTTTCTACAAACTTTAGTAGAGCACTATAATATGCTGTGTTAACATTCTGTAATATCACAAGTAACGTAAGAAAATTCAATCACAGAGTATTTATTATGTGCCAAACACAATCTTAAGTACAAAGGATACAAAAGTGACTAAAACACGGTGTGTGCCTGTAAGAATAGAATCTCGATCCGACTTTCAAGAATAGAATCTCCTGTGCCCTTAGAGAATGGCAAAACTGAAAGGAGGTATACTATAATTATGGGGTATTATAGAGCAAAGGTGATGGATATTGAAGCAATTCTGGAAAGAAGGCTACTGGATGTCATGAGTGGCTGTATAAAACAAAGGAGCAAAGGATTACCCCCAGGTTTGAGATTATGTTTAAGTCATCCATCAAACATTTATACAGTTTCTACCATATCCAAGCATGCTTATGGATGTTGGAGAGGCTGTATGGTACCAAAGGGACAAGGTCTTTCTTCTTGTAGAGCTAATATGTTCATGGGCAAAGAAAACAATACACAAATGTGTTTTTGAAAAACAAGGGATAATGTCAGCTACAGATAACCACAATGAAGAAAATAAAACAGAGAGAGTAGAAGCTATCTTAGCTTGGGTGGTCTGAGAAAGTCTAAATAGTTGACACTTGAGTCGACCTGAATATTAAGAAGAAGCCAACCATGAGAAGGTGTAGGCCCAGATCTTTCCAGGCCAGGGAATTGTAATTGCAAGGATTATTCACATTTGATGAGCTTGGGTTGTACAAGGTGGAGATGTAAGGTATTGTGGCTGGAACTCAATGCGCAGCGGGGAGAACAGTAGAAGGTGATGGAGAGACAGGCAGAGATCACACCCTGAAGGCCATGTAGGCTCTGCTACCCTGAATCAAGGTGGTGTCTTAACACAGGCCACTAGGCAAAGGTCCAATGGGTTGCTGGCAGGCCTAATATGAATACTATTCAGGTTATGAACAGCAACATTAATCAGGCGCCAAAAAGTATGGTTGTTTAATGCCCTGGGTTCTTTAGTCATCTATGCCTGTTGGAACTTCATATCAGCAGTTTACAAATTATTACCCATTCTGAAAAATATAAACATAAGTTTATAAGGAAATAATGTTCTGAATTTTCTGTGTTCCTATATTTCTGTCCTTATAAACATGAAATTTTACATTTTTTTTTTTAAAAAAAGTGGTATTTTCTATGTGGAACTGGAATTAGAATGTGATGGAAACTATTTTACAGCCCCAGTGGTAAGTATCACCAATAAGCAATTCCTAAGAGCTTCCTTGCCAAAGGACTCTATTCCATACTCTTAGTTATGATGATTGCAGTGCAGAATTATTTCATTAAAGATTGTTTATTTCTTTTGAGAAATTGTTCCTTTTTGCCTTGAGATGTTATCTGAAACTGTATGATCAATAAGAAGCATTAAACTGTCACTATGGGGTAAATTTTCAAAGTGGTGCCTGCAATTTGCCAGTATGAGTCCCATTAACTTCAGTGGAAGTCCTGCAGTTAAGCCACTGCACATGGCTTTGAAAATGTTCTACAGTTTGTCTTTGTGGTGCCTTTTTTGTTTTCAATAAATATCACAGAGCAACTCAATGCATAGTTGATTGCAGTATTTAAGACATGGATAATGTACTGTGCAGGAGGAGGCTTTAAAATTAGATTTTAAAGCTTCATTTCTATTAAGAGTCACAACAACAATATAACTACATCTTTAATTCTTCAAAGAGCACCTTTCTATAAAGGAATTTTGAGCTCAGTTAGAATATAGAGCTTACAAAGCAACACTATGTCCCTCTGAGACATTGTTTATCTCACTCTATAGACAGAAAAGTCGAGGCACTGTGAAGTGGGGGTGCTTTGTCCTTAGCCCATAAATCAGCAGTAAAGCTAGGAATAGCATGCTGGCCTCCCAATAGCTCATTGCTCTAAAGCACTGCCTCTTGTTAGAGTCAAATATAATTATAGTATAATCCATTTAATCTACATGTGGAAAAATAATGAAGGAGCAGGAAAAATGAATTTATTAACATATCACTGGGAAACCATATTACATAGATTAGCATCTGTCTTTTCAGGATCCAAATTTTCAGCATGTTCTAGGTGATGTCTGAGGCCATGAAAGCAATTATTCTAATTCCACTGGCCAGAACTGGCAAAGAATCTTATTTTCCTTACTTTGTAACATAAGTAATGGGGTTCTACTTGAAAACGAATAAGCCATGTGATGAGATTCAATTTCTGTCCCGAGATCTCCCTCCTTCCAGGGGCCATTATATAAAGTTTAAAAGAAAACAGATCGGGCACAGTGGCTCATGCGTTTAAAGGGAAACCAAGGTAGGAGGATCACTTGAGCCCAGGAGTTCAGAATGATCAACCTGGGCAACATAATGAGACCCCATCTCTATAAAAAATAATAATAATAATTGCTGGGTGTGGTGGTAAATACTGGTAGTCTCAGCTACTCAGGAGGCTGATGGGGGAAGATAACTTCAGCCCAGGAGTTCAAGGGTCCAGTGAGCTGTGGTTGTACCACTGATCTATAGCCTGGACAAGAGAGGAAGACAGGCAGACAGACAGACAGACAGACAATGAAGGAAGGAAGGAAGAAAAGAAAGAAAGAAAGAAGAGAGAGGATGGAAGGAAGGAAGGGAGGGAGGGAAGAAGGAAGAGGGAAGGAGAGAGAAAGAAAGGAAAAGAAAGGAAATAGATGTAAGTATTATAAAAGATGTTCAACCTTTTATTTTGGAATAACTTTATTTTTTTAATTGTATTCGGGCTCTGGGGTACATGTGCACATCCTGCATCCTGCAGGATTGTTGCATAGGTACATACATGACATGGTGGTTTGCTGTCTCCATCCCCACCGCCCCCACTTCGTTGCCTACATCAGGCATTTCTCCCAGTGTTATCCTGCCCCGTCCTCCCCACCCCCCCAACTGTCCCCCCTCCCCTCCCCTCACCTCCCCTCCACACCCCCCCAACCTAGCCCTGTGAGTGTTATTCCCTTCCCTGTGCCCAAGGGTTCTCACTGTTCATCACTTGCCTATGAGTGAAAAATGTGGTGTTTGGTTTTCTGTGTTTGTGTCAGTTTGCTGAGAATGATCGTTTCTAGGTTAATCCATGTCTCTACAAAGTACATGAACTCATTGTTTTTTATGGCTGCATAGTATTCCATGGTGTATATGTGCCACATTTCTTTTGTCCAGTATATCATTGATGGGCATTTGGGTTAGTTCCACATCTTTGCTATTGTACACAGGGCTGCAATGAACATACACGTGCATGTGTCTTTATAGTAGAACGATTTATAGTTCTTTGAGTATATACCCAGTAATGGGATTGCTGAGTCAAATGGAATTTCTATTTCTAGATCCTTGAGGAATCATCACACTGTCTTCCACAATGGTGAACTAATTTACACTCCTATCAACAGTGTAAAAGTATTACTTTTTCTCCACATCCTCTCCAGCATCTGTTGTCTCCAGATTTTTTGATGATCGCCATTCTGACTGGCGTGAGATGGTATCTCAATGTGGTTTTGAATTGCATTTCTCTAATGAACAATGATGATGAGCATATGTTTGTTGGCTGCGTATTTGTCTTCTTTTGAAAAGTGTTCATATCCTTCACCCACTTTTGAATGGGTTTGTTTTCTTCCTGTAAATTTGCTTTAGTTCTTTGTAGATTCTAGATATTAGCCCTTTGTCTCATGGGTAGATTGTGAAAATTTTTTCCCATTCTGTTGGTTACCAGTTTACTCTAATGATTGTTATTTTGCTGTGCAGAAGCTCTTAAGTTTAATTAGGTCCCATTTGTCTATTTTGCCTTTGTTTCCATTGCTTTTGTTGTTTTAGTCATGAAGTCTTTGCCTATGCCTATGTCCTGAATGGTTTTGCCTAGGTTTTCTTCTAGGGTTTTTATGGTGTTAGGTCTTATGTTTAAATCTTTAATCCATCCGGAGTTAATTTTAGTGTAAGGTGTAAGGAAGGGGTCCAGTTTCAGCTTCCTGCATATGGCTAGCCAGTTTTCCCAACACCATTTCTTTAACAGGAATCCTGTCCCCATTGCTTGTTTTTGTCCGGTTTGTCAAAGATCAGATGGTTGTAGATGTGTGGCATTGCTTACAAGGCCTCTGTTCTGGTCCATTGGTCTGTATTTCTGTTTTGGTACCAGTACCATGCTGTTTTGATTACTGTGGCCTTGTAGTATAGTTTGAAGTCAGATAGCATGATGCCTCTGGCTTTGTTCTTTTTGCTTAGGATTGTCTTGGCTATTTGGGCTCTCTTTTTGTTCCATATGAAGTTTTAAGTGGTTTTTTTCTAGTTCTGTGAAGAAGGTCAATGGTAGCTTGATGGAGACAGCATTGAATTTATAAATTACTTTGGGCAGTATGGCCATTTTCAAAATACCGATTTTTCCTAACCATGAGCATGAAATGTTTTTTCATCTGTTTGTGTCCTCTATCATTTTCTTGAGCAATGGTTTGTAGTTCTCCTTGAAGAGATCTTTTACCTCCTTTGTTAGTTGTATTCCTAGGTGTTTTATTCTCTTTGTAGCAATTGCAAATGGGATTTTGCTCATGATTCGGCTCTCTGTCTGTTATTGGTGTATAGGAATGTTTGTCATGTCTGCACATTGATTTTGTATCCTGAGACTTTGCTGAAGTTGCTTATCAGCTTAAGGAGGGTTTGGGCTGAGACGATGGCATCTTATAAATATACTATCATGTCGTCTGCAAAAAGGGACAATTTGACTTCTTCTTTTCCTAATTGAATGCCCTTTATTTCTTTTTCTTGCCTAATTTCTCTGGCTAGAATTTCCAATACTACATGGAATAGGAGTGGTGAGAGAGGCATCCTTGTCTAGTGCCAGTTTTTAAAGGGAATGCTTCTAATTTTTGCCTATTCAGTATGATATTGGCTGTGAGTTTGTCGTAAATAGCTTTTATTATTTTGAGATACATTCCATCAATATCTAGTTTATTGAGAGTTTTTAGCATAAAGGTCTGTTGAATTTTATCGAAGGCCTTTTCTGCATCTATTGAGATAATCATGTGGTGTTTGTCTTTGGTTCTGTTTATGTGGTGAATTACATTTATAGATTTGTATGTGTTGAACCAGCCTTGCATCCCCAGAATTAAGCCTACATGATCATGGTGGATAAGCTTTTTGATGTGCTATTGGGTTTGGTTTTCCAGTATTTTATTGAAGATTTTTGCATAACTTTAGACTTACTTAGAAGTTGCAAAAATAGAACAGAATTTCCATGTTTAAATATACTCTTCACCGAACTTTCCACAAAATATTTTACCTATCAAAACCAGGATATGAATACATACTTTAAACTATAGTCCTTATTTGAGTATCACCAGCATTTATGTGCATTCAATTTTTATATACACTCCTTTCAAATTTTTCTTATGCATATATGCATTAAACCACCACGACAATGAAGATACAGAACTTTTCCATCACCCTAAATAAACTTGGAATGATATACTTTGTATTATTCCTTTACAGGTACTCCCTCTCTTCAATCCTAACCCTAGAGAACCACTAATCTGTTCTGTTTCACTATAATTTTGTCATTTTTATTATGTTATATAAATGAAATTGTAGTAATCTTTTGAAATTGTCTTTTTCTTACTCAGTATGATGCTCTTGAGATCCATCCAAGTGCATCAATAGTGCATTCTTATTTATTGCTTAATAGAATTCCATGATCCAGAGGTAACATAATCTGTATATTTGTTTACCTAATAAAGGTCATTTGGGCTGTTTCTGGCTTTTAGCTATTACAAATAAGGCAGCTATGTACATTCGTGTGCAGGTTTGTATATGAACATAAGTTTTTATTTCTCTAGGGTCATATGGTGCTTGTTTATCTTTATCAGAAACTGCCAAACTGTTTCCTTTTAAAATATAGAAATGCCAATGTGAATATGTGCATGGAGGTCAGCAGCCCTACCTCCTGCCCCACTCTGCCACTGCTGCCAGCATGAACACATGCATGGAGGCTGGCAGCCCCACACCCACCAGCCTACCCCCACACTGACAGTGCTACCAGCATGAGTGTGCATGTGGAGGCCAGCAGCCCCATGGCCACCAGCATTCTGCCCCAGTTGATGAGCATTCACCCCACCACACTGCCACTGCTCTTGACACTTACAAATGAGCACAGATCCTGCTGCCAACACCCCAACAAAGTGCTTTGGCTGGTACCACCCATCAGAGTGTTATGGCCAGAGGTCCAAGAACACCTCAGCCCCTCCAATGCAGCAGGTTCCTAACCTCAAGGAGCCAGAGAACAAACTCAGGGATCGAATAACAGCCTCCCAGAGTTAAAGCATGCACCCAAAAGTTCTGAGCTGAGCCTTGTCCCCCTAAATTCTTCCAGGAACAAAGCCAGTCAACTGAACCCACCTTTTACAAGATTCAAACCTTCAAGGGCATCAAAGAAGATAAAAGCAAAAAAAAATACATCCAAAGAACAGCAATTTCAAAGACTGAAGGAAAATCAGCCCACACAGATGAGAAAGAACTAGTGCAAGTACCCTGGCAACTCAAAAAGTCAGAGTGCCATCTTACTTCCAAACAATTGCAGTATTTCCCCAGCAATGATTCTTAATCAGGCTGAAGTGACAAAAACAGAAATCAGAATGTGGATAGGAACAGAGATCACTGAGATTCAGGAGACAGTGAAAACCTAATCCAGGGATTCTAAGGAATACAACAAAATGGTACAGGAGATGAAAGATGAAATGGCCACTTTAAGAAAGAACCAAACTGATCTGATAGAGCTGAGAAACTCACTTCAAGAATTTCAGAATACAGTCATAAGTATAACAGCAGCATTGATCAAGTGAGGAAAGAATCTGAGAGCTTGAATATTGCTTCTCTGAAATAGTCAGAGAAAAATAAAAAGAGATTAAAAAGAATGAACAAAATCTCCAAAATATGGGATTATGTAAAAGACAGCAAATCTATGACTCACTGATGTCCCTGAAAGAGAGGGAAAGAAAGCAAGCAACTTGGAAAACATATTTCAGGATATCATCCTTGAAAATTCCCCAAATTTTGCTAGAGAGGCCAACATTCAAATTCAGAAAATGCAGAGAACCACTGTGAGATACTACGCAGACAACCATCCCCAAGACACATACTTGTCAGATTCTCCAAAGTCAAAATGAAACAAACAAAAATGCTAACAACAGACCTTACAGCAGAAACTCCATGAACCAGCAAAGATTTAGGACCTATATTCAGCATTATTAAGGAAAAGAAATTCCAAACACAAATTTCATATTCAGCCAGACTAAGCTTCATAAGTGAAGGAGAAATAAGATTCTTTCCAGGCAAGCAAATGCTAAGGGAATTCACCAGACCTGCCTTATAAATTGTCCTAAAGTTAATGTTAAATATGGAAGGAAAGATTATTACTGGCCACTACAAAAACACATTTTAAGTATAGACACCATTGACACCAAAAAGCAACCACACAAACAAGTCTGCATAATAACCAGCTAACAATGCAAAATAGAATTTGATCCTTCAGATCCATATGTATCAATGTTAACCTTAAATGTAAATGGGATAAATGCCCAATTAAAAGGCACAGAGTGGCAAGTTGCATAAAGAAGCAAGACCCAAGAGTATGCTGTCTTGAAAAGACCCATTTCACATGCAGTGACACACATAGGATCAAAGTAAAGAGATGGAGAAAAATCTACCAAGCAAATGAAAAACAGAAAAAAGCGGGAGTTGCTATTCTAAATTCAAATAAAACAGACATTAAACCAACAAAAATCAAAAAAGATAAAGAAGAGCACTACATAATGGTAAAGGGTTCGCCTCAAAAGGTCAAACTTAACTATCCTAAACATGGATATGCACCCAAAACAGGAACACCCAAATTCAGAGAGCAAGTTCTTAGAGACCCACAAAGAGATTTATATAACCACACAATAATAGTGGGACACTGACAGTATAATACAGGTCATTGAGGCAGAAAACTAACAAAGAAATTCGGGACCTGAATTTGACACTTGACCAAATAGACCTAATAGACATCTACAGAACTCACCACCCAAAAACAACAGAATATACATTCTTCTCATCTGCACATGACCCATAATCTAAAATTGACCAATCAGCCATAAAATAACCCTTAGCAAATTAAAAAAAAAATTAAACCATCCACACTCTCAGACTACAGTGCTACAGTGCAATAAAAATAGAAATTCATTAAAATTAACCTTCTCCTGAATAACTTTTGGGTTAACAATGAAATTAAGGCAGAAATCAAGAAATCCTTTGAAACTCGTTAGAACAAAGATGCTACATACCAGAATCTCTGGGACACAGCTAAACCAATGTTAAGAGGGAAGTTTATAGCTCTAAATGCCTACATCAAAAATTTAGAAAGATCTTAAACCAACAAGCGAACATCACACCTAGAGGAAATACAGAAACAAGAGCAAATCGACCTCAGAGCTAGTAGAACACAAGAAATCAAAATCAGAGCTAAATTGAAGAAAATTGAGACACACACCAAAAAAAAAATGAATCCAGGACTTGGTTCTTTGAAAGAATAAATAAGATAGATAAAATGCTAGCTAGACTAATAAGGGAACAAAAAGAGAGAAGATCAAAATAAGCACAATCAGAAATGACAAAGGGGATGTTACCACCTACCCCACAGAATTTTTCTTTTTAAACCCTCAAAGACTGCTAAAAGCACCTCTATGCACACAAGCTAGAAAACCTAGAAGAAATGGGTAAATTCCTTGAAACATACAACCTTCCAAGATTGAACCAGGAAGAAACTGAATCCTGGACAGAGACCAATAATGAGTTCTAAAATTGAATCAGTAATAGCCTACCAACCAGAAAAAGCCCAGGACCAGTGGGATTCACAGCTGAATATTACAAGAAGTATAAAGGAGAGTTGGTATCATTCCTATTGAAACTATTTCAAAAAAAAAACAGGAGGAGGGACTCCTCCCTAACTCATTCCATGAAACCAGCATCATCCTGGTACCAAAACCTGGCAGGGACACAACAATACCAAAAAACAAACAAACAAACAAAAACTTCAAGCCAAATTCTTGATGAACATAGATGCAAAACTCCTGAGTAAAATACTCAGGTTTTACTGATACCAATACTAATTTTACTTTCCTGCTAAAAGATAAATATAATGTCATTAGTTACAGCCTTAAAGTACTACTCCAATGGAATAAAATGTTTAAAACTGCCACCAAGACCCAATGGTGCTTTATAGAGTTGGGTTCCATATTCATGGTTCTAATGTGATCTAAAAAGAGGTCATTTGTTCTCCTTAATTCAACACCTCTCAGAAATTGCCCTATTCTTAAAACTATTCTCTAAGACTACTTCTCCTCCAAAACTCTGCCTAATGTCTCCCCTTGGATCTTCCATCATAACCAACAAAAAAATTATTTTCTCAAAGTTAGAAACAACCCTGTGTGGCCAGATATACAAATCTCAACTTTATTCTCACTCTGGATATAAGAAATGCTGGAATAATTAATTACTCATTTGGAAAAAGATAAAGTGGTATCGATATCTGTCTTACCAGATTCCAAGATAAACTCCAAATAAATCAAAGATTTAAATTAAATAAGACCGTAAAACACTGAGCAGCAGAAATTGGTAAATTCTCTTGGAGCCTTGGAATCTGGAAATATTTTTAAATTATAACTAAAAATACAAAAGTCATAGAAGAAAATATTGATAAATCAGAATACATAAAATCAAAGAATACTGTGTGATTAACTAAACAGCAACGTCAAAAGACAAATGTGAAAAAAAAATTTACAACTTCTACCAAAGAATAGAAGCTAATCACCTTAAATTATAAGGAGTTCTAGAAATCAAGAAAAACCCAAGAACCTAATAAAAAATAAAATGGATATGAACAGACCTGTCACAGGATAAGAAATACATATACACCTCTTAAACATACTCAGTCTCACTCAGAAGAAAGAAATACAAATGAAAGCATTCTCTCACCTATCAGATTGGCAAAAATCTGCAGTTTGACCACACACTTTCTTTTTTTTTTTTTATTGCATTTTAGGTTTTGGGGTACATGTGATGAACATGCAAGATTGTTGCATAGGTACACACTTGGCAGTGTGGTTTGCTGCCTTCCGTCCCCTCACCTGTATCTGTCATTTCTCTCCATGCTATCTCCTCCCACCTCCCCACCCCCCCGCCCCTCCGCCATTTCCCCCCAACGGACCCCAGTGTGTAGTGCTCTCCTCCCTGTGTCCATGTGTTCTCATTGTTCAACACCCGCCTATGAGTGAGAATATACGGTGTTTGATTTCCTGCTCTTGTGTCAGTTTGCTGAGAATGATGGTTTCCAGGTTCATCCATGTCCCTACAAAGGACGTGAACTCATCGTTTTTGATGGCTGCGTAATATTCCATGGTGTATATGTACCACATTTTCCCTATCCAGTCTATCATCATTGGGCATTTGGGTTGGTTCCAGGTCTTTGCTATTGTAAACAGTGCTGCAATGAACATTCGTGTGCACGTGTCCTTGTAGTAGAATGATTTATAATCCTTTGGATATATACCCAGTAATGGGATTGCTGGGTCAAATGGGATTTCTATTTTTAGGTCCTTGAGGAATCGCCACACTGTCTTCCACAATGGTTGAATTAATTTACATTCCCACCAACAGTGTAAAAGTGTTCCTATTTCTCCACATCCTCTCCAGCATCTGTTGTTTCCCGATTTTTTAATGATCGCCATTCTAATTGGTGTGAGATGGTATCTCAATGTGGTTTTGATTTGCATTTCTCTGATGACCAGTGATGATGAGCATTTTTTCATATGTTTGTTGGCCTCCTGTATGTCTTCTTTTGTAAAGTATCTGTTCATATCCTTCGCCCATTTTTGAATAGGCTTGTTTGTTTTTTTCTTGTAGATCTGCTTTAGTTCTTTGTAAATTCTGGATATCAGCCCCTTGTCAGATGGGTAGGCTGCAAAAATTTTTTCCCATTCTGTTGGTTGCCGATTCACTCTACTGACTGTTTCTTTTGCCGTGCAGAAGCTGTGGAGTTTGATTAGGTCCCATTTGTCTATTTTGGCTTTTGTTGCCATTGCTTTTGGCGTTTTGGTCATGAAGTCCTTGCCTACACCTATGTCCTGAATGGTTTTGCCTAGATTTTCTTCTAAGGCTTTTATGGTATTAGGTCTGATGTTTAAGTCTTTAATCCATCTGGAGTTAATTTTGGTGTAAGGTGTCAGGAAGGGGTCCTGTTTCTGCTTTCTGCACATGGCTAGCCAGTTTTCCCAATACCATTTATTAAACAGGGAGTCCTTTCCCCATTGCTTGTTTTTATCAGGTTTGTCGAAGATCAGATGGTTGGACCACACACTTTCTTAATGAGACTGCAAGGAAACAGACACTAATACACCACAGGAGTACAACGGGGTATTACCCTTATGGAAGAGTGTCTGTATCTACCAAAATTACTTAAGCATTTATTCTTTGACCCAGTAAGTCTACTTCCTAAAAATTTCATCAATTCATAGTAAATGTTCACTATAGCTGAATAAACTATGGTACATCCAAACAATAAAATACAGTGAAGATCTTTCTGCACAGCTATAGAGGAATCCCAAGATATATGAAATAAAAGAAAAACATGCTACTTTTGTGTAAGAAAGGAGAAAAACAAAACTTTACTTTCATATTGCTTGTGTTGGTATAAAGAAACACGTTAACTATTCAAAAACTAAATTAAAAGAATTATTGCCTGGCACAGAGGAAGTATAGTTTAAATGTTGACATTATTGTTTTTGTATAGCAATATTGGAATGGGTTGATGGGTTCATATGATATACAGCTCTTCTGAATTTACTGACACTCTTGGCACTTTTGTCATTGCAAAGAGGGACAATGCCAAAGATAACTTACCATAGGATTTTCATGTGCGCCTCCTCAGTTCTAGGCTGCAGTAACACAGAATGGCATTTTTAACTCGTGAAAAACTCTGTTCTAAAAGGTGCTTTTTACCTTAACTTGTTCTTTATGTATTTCCTTAATTTTAAACTTAGAATATTAGTTGTACCTTTTCAAAGGATTGCCCAAGAAGATGCAATGAGATGATACATGTAAATTGCTTAGCTTAGTGCCTTGTATTTAATCAATACTCTATAACTCTTAGTGGTAGCAAACAGAATCATAAAAGTGATGTGTTTAATGAAACCTCTAATCACTAGAATTGATATCTACAATCAGAAAAAATTATCAACTCAGACCTTTGTTTTTGTTGATTATTTTTCCTCAAAATTTCTTCAATACTGCATTCCTAGAATTTGAGAGTCTTTAAAATAAAATGTATCTTAAACAAGAATACGTTTTATTTTAAAAGGTAAATGGAAAGAGCAGGAACCAACACAGGTACTTTTTGAGTATGGAGTCTTTAGAGATAATACATAATTTCAGGAATGGTATGTATGGCACCTAAAGGATGTGGTTTAATTAAAAAGGCTTTTGAAGCTTTCTTGCAGACTGGTTGTTGATTATGGCTTCACCTATGTTTCTCCCAGAAGGCTTCCCTGGCCTTTTAACTAAGTTAATTGTCCCTGCAATGTGCTCCTTGTATTTCTTCTATCATAACATTCGTCACCCATGATTGCGGTTACTCAGTTCAGCGTCTTCTAGGCAAACCATCCTTTCAGGCTTGTGCAGACAGGAGGCATCAATCTGGTCCACACCATCCATGCCCCATTCATGCCCTTTAATGTTATATACCCAGGTCCTAAAAGTTTCTGGCCACAATGCATGTGTGTTGAATGAATAAAAAGTTTAGAAAACTTTAAGCTAGTGAACAGTCATATGAGGGGCCTCATCCCCACCCACAACCCCTACACACACAAAGTAAAAATGACACAGTCAACATGAACAAATAGAGAAAAAAATTGTGGCAATTATAAGCAACGCAAGGTGAAAAATAGCCCCTTTACCTCAGTTATCAGAAGTTTTCAAAAGGATATTTTTTGCCTGCATTTTTTAATCTGATTGCTTCAATTCTTTAATTTGGTCTTGTGAACATGATTCTATTTTTTAATAAAGTGCTTAATTTGCATGTATGCATTTAATTATATGTTCTTTTACAGAAGCCTTATCTACTCCCATACTGCCTTTTTCTCAATTATTTTACTTCTGCCTTTTGCAAAATGTTTTAAATATTTGATTTTAGCCCCTAACACAGACTCCAAATCCGTGCTTGGAATTTGGAGATCAAAGTACTGTAGCTAATCCTTAGGACATTTGCCATCATGTGATTTAAGAATCCGTCTCTTATCAAGTTTCTGTGGTTTTCTGGAGTATTCACTGGTCATAATGTCAAAATGTGCACATCTGAAATTATTTTTGAATTATGCTTTCTTTTTTCTCTTCCATATTTAGTTAATGGGACAATATCCAGCTCCTGAATGGTATTGAACTCTATTAGACCATCTCCAGTCTCCTTATGAAGGATTCCTAAGTTGTAATATCACATGTTTTCCATAAACCTTTTTTTTTCCTTTAAATAGAGCATGTCTTATTCAAAAAGCTCATGACAATAGGAAAGGAATTGATAATGAAAAGAAAGTGAGTCCAAAGTAGGATTTTTCCTCATGGCTTTAGGATTTGTTATAAGACAGTGTGTTTCACCGTCTGACCTACAGCTTTGAGAGTCAGTTGCCATGAATTCTGATCCTGTTTCTGGAAGTAATTTATTACATTATCTTGTACAAGCCTCTCTGGGACACTCTTTCTTTCCTTTTAAGCACAGATAAGAGCAGCAACATCGTTTGCAGGGTTCATAAACAGCAGTACATAAAAGCAAATATGAAATTAGAAAGTTCCAAAAACTACTGTAATCTAGTGCCAGTGAAGGCAAATTTTGGCAAGGATTTCATAAATAAAGATGGGAGTTAGATGCATAATTATACGTGACCTGTTTGGTTAACAATCTCACTGAAATACAAATAGATAAATAGATATATAGGTAGATATAATAGATATAATAGATCTACACATGGCAACAAGCAGGAGTTTCAAAATTATAATGAATGTCAGGTATTTACTCTTGGCTTATATTTACTCAAATCCACTCCTTCAGAGCGCTATCTTTTTATTCTTCACAGGAGGAAAAGTCTATTTTCACACCCCAGTGTTTATCCCTAAGGATTAGCCAAGTACTTAAACTGTATCCATTTTATATTTCCAAAAATAAGAAATTGTTCATTGAAAAAGATTAAGAGAGCAAAGTGAACCAGGTAATTCTAAATTTCCCCGGATAATACTTAGAATGAATTCCTATCCATAAACGCCCTTTGCTGAATGACGTTTCAGCTCCTGTAGCATCTCCATTGCAAAATCCAAGTAACATAGTCTATTCAAAGAACTTCCTGAAAATATCCTTTCAAAAACTTTTAGCAGTAGGTGATGATTAATCATAACCTGTATGTCATCTGAAAATAAGTATCAAGTTTCTCAAAGAAAAATTACATATTCCAACGCTATTAAACACAACTGGCTGCTAAGTTTCAGAGAGTCCATATTATTTAACTGCTTAGAGTAAGTACAAAAAGAAAGTGTTATAAACTAGATATTGTGGGTTTGCTCTGTAAATTTAAGCCCATAATGCCATTGTTTGCCTGTTGATATTTAAATATTCAAGCTATGACCTTGAGTAAGTTATCCAAGCATGGAATTTCATCATAGGATGTTGGGATTTCCAGCAGATGTTTCAACTTTGATTATTCGTTGGTGTAATCCAAATCTTTTTTAAAATCTGCAGTCAAATACTGGTATGGGGTTCTGTTTAGAAATCAAAACTCACTGCAGCTTGTCATTTGGTATGTGTGAAAATAGACACTGAAGAAAATTTCAAACATCTGAGGATATCAAAGTGCAAAATTGTTGCTTCTAAAAGCTTGTCTTGAACTTTCTATATAAAAGGATATAATATACAGCTACTTTATCATTGCCCTAAACCATGTTCTAAAACATCAAAAAATACACATGACTTTTCATCTCTTTGATTTATTGAGAACTGATGGAATCACACCTAGGTAATTTATCCCAGATACTACAGTGTGCCTAAATAGGATATGCCTCATACTCCATAATGACTCTCAGGGAACAAATGCTTCTTTCCTGTTTTATAAATACAGAAACACAGCTTCCTTGCCTTCCTTCAGTCTGTAACCCACATCTGAAATTAAATGTTTGTGATCACACTTTGAAGCAATTTGTTTTAGTAGGTTACTAATACTGCAAGGGATCCATCCTGTAGTATTAAATAAATAAATAAATAAATCTACTACTTGACTCTGCATCCCTGACCTCTCCCCTAAACTCCAGCCCCATTCACTATCTACAAAATGCCTACTAGGCATCTCAAAATTAGCATGGCCAAAACCGAACAGGTAGTTCTACCCTTCATGTAGTGCTCCCTTTTCACCTATCCCCATGGTATTTCCCCAGCTCAGTAAATGACACTTCATTCACTCAATTGCTTAGACCAAGTACCCTGAAGTCAGCCTTAGACTCCCTTGTTTGTGTCACATTCCACAGTCAGTTTCAGCAAATCTTGGCCTCTCCACCTTCACAATGTGCCCCAAATCCAGCTCCTTTACAGCTCCTCCTGACTTTAACCTCACTCTTGTAAAGCTGCTCTCACCCTTTGTCCAGACCACAGCAGTGGCTTCTTAACTGGCCTTTTAGCTTCCTTTCTGACATCTGGCTTTCTTTCTGGCATCCAGCCCCCTCCTGACTGGTTTCCCAAAGGTAACCAAAATGATCTGGTAAAATGCACATCTGATCCTGCACTCTGCTCAAAACTCTCCCCCTACTGCTATTGTGTAATACTTAGAAGGACTACTAAAGTTATTCCTAAAGTTATTGTGATCTGTCCAGAGCCCTCCCTCACTAGCTTGATCTCCTTGCCTTCCCTTGAACACGCCGAATATGCTTCCACCTCAAGGTCTTTATGTTTTTTGTCTGTAACCCTTTCTCTTAGATATGGTCACAGTCACCCCCTCACTTCATTAGGTCTTGGCTCCTCTGAGATGCTTTCCCATTAAGACAACCTAAAATATTAAAAATGGCCAGGTGCGGTGGCTCATGCCTATAATCCCAGCACTTTGGGAGGCCAAGGCATGTGGATCACTTGAGTTTGAGACCAGCCTGGCCAATACAGTGAAATGTTGTCTCTAAAAAATACAAAATTAGCCAGAAGTGGTGGTCGGCACCTGCAATCCCAGCTACTCGGGAAGCTGAGGCAGAAAAATCACTTGAACCTGAGAGGTGGAGGTTGCAGTGAGCTAAGATCATGCCATTGCACTCCAGACTAGGTGACAGAGACTCTGTCTCAAAAATAAAATAAAAAATAAAATATTAAAAACATGTTAATTATAAGATGTTTGCTAAATTTTACCTGAATATCAACCATTTGTAAGTAGTTATATTCCTTGTTCTTAATAATACTTTTACTTCTTGGAACTTCACATCAAGATAGACCACCTGCTCCTCTGTGACTCCACCCTCATCCTGCTCTGTATTTCCCCAGGGTTTTTGTCACTGCCTAACATTATATTCTGTACTTGTTTATTGGTTTAACATCAGCCTATCCCAGAAGAACATAAGCTCCCTAAGGGCAGAAAACTTTTCTGTTTTATTCACTGCTCTATATCTCATGCTTGGCTCATAGTAGACATGCAACAAAAAATATTTGTTGAATGAATAAATTGCCTTAACACTTAATTTGAGAAAAGTCATATCCAAAACACTCCTGCTGATGCTTCATCATTCAACCAGTATTCAAAACGAAGAATGTACCACTTAAAATTTGAGAAATTCAGTTAGAAAGGATCCTTGACACTTTCCGGTTCAATCCAACTCTTAAAAGTATGGAAACCAACCCTGAGAGATAAGTGGTGACAAAGCTAGTTAATGGTGGACAGATAATTAAACTAGGCATTGTTCAATATTCTTTTTTTTTTTTTTTCTCCTGAGATAGAGTCTCACTCTGTCACCCAGGCTGGAGTGCAGTGGTGCAATCTCATCTTACTGCAACTTCCACCTCCCAGGTTCAAGCAGTTCCTCCTGCCTTAGCCTTCTGAGTAGCTGGGATTACAGGCATGCACCACCATGCCCAGTTTATTTTTGTATCTTTGGTAGAGATGGGATTTCAGCATGTTGGCCAGGCTAGTGTTGAACTGGCTGGTCTCGAACTCCTGACCTCGTGATCCACCTGCCTCGGCCTCCCAAAGTGCTGGCATTACAGGTGTGCGCCACCACGCCTGGCCAGTTCAATGTTCTTTATGCTTCCATACTTTACATCTCTGTTTCTTTTGAAAGTTCTTTTAGAATTCTGTATACATAAGCAAATATAGTGGAACCAGAACATTTCAATTCCGTCTTACCTTGCTGCTCTTTTGGCAATAAAACATCTGGCACATGATATACATGGAACGCTAAAAAAAATTATAGATTTCTACAGAAAAGAGCTCACATTGATAAGACAGGTTGACCTCTCTTTCTCAATCTGCTATGCCATTGAGACAACCTAAAATATTTAAAACATTTTAATTATAATATTTTTGCTATATTTTACCTAAATATCAACCATTTGCATGTAGTTGTATTTCCTATTCTTGATAATACTTTACTTCTTGGAATTTCACATTTAAGCCTTTGTTTCACTTTCTACATCTCTGTTCACCAGACTTCCTACAAAATAAAAGCTACCAAAAGAGAAACATGGGAAAAATATGTAAGTGTTCTGGAAACAGAAATGAGTTTGATTTCTGGCTCCGTTTACCAGCTAAATGACTTTGGATAAGATTCTTGAACTTTCTTAGTATCAAATTATTGATCTAGAAAAGTGAGGGGAAAGGTATATATATAAAACACTGTTTTTTAGATTAAGAGTTAACACGGTACCAGGCACACTAAGGTAGATTAAAGGCTTTATATGTATTATTTCATTTAATCATTACAATAGCCCTGTGAAAAAAAGGGATCTATTCCCTATTTACAGGTGAGGACTCCAAGACTCAGCAAGATTAATAGGCCCGAGGACACAACTTGAAAAGGACAGAACTAGAAATACCTTGGCTGTTGCACATGAAGTTTACGCTCATAACCTCTGTGCCTCTTGAAAGGCTACTATAGAGAAATAATGAAATAGAGTCTGTGTACTGAGTAGCCCACACAGCCTCATACATCAGAAGTACTCAATAAATGTTGCCCATTTCTCTTCTCTTTTCCCACCACTGACTAAATAAATTACCTTGGCCAATGTACTAACCTTTCTAGGCCATAGCTACTTTTTAAAATAAATAATGGTTCTCTTTTTTCTCATTACAAAAGCAATACATGGCTATTAAAGATCATTTGGACAGAAGATATAGAGAGAGAGAGAGACTAAAATTTATACATAATCTTACCACCTAAAGAAAATCACATTAATATGTAGATATATGTATTATAGTATTTATTTTTCTATATACTATAAGAATATATAATCTGGCCAGGCGCAGTGTCTCACACCTGTAATCCCAGCACTTTAGGGGGCCAAGGCGGGTGGATCACTTGAGGTCAGGAGGTCAAGACCAGCCTGACCAACATGGTGAAACCCCGTCTCTACTAAAAATACAAAAATTAGCTGAGCGTGGTGGCAGGTGCCTGTAATCCCAGCTATTGGGAAGGCTGAGGCAGGAGAATCCCTTCAATCCAGGAGGCGGAGGTTGCAGTGAGTTGAGATCACACCACTGCACTCTAGCCTGGGCAACAAGAGGAAAACTCTGTCTCTAAAATAAAAAGAATATGTAATTTTTTGGGAGAGCAAAACTGAAATAATCCTATATATCCTGCTATGTAATCAATTATTTAAATAATGATGTTCAGAAACATTTTATCTCACAATATTCTTCTAAGACATGAGGTTTTGTGCTTGCATAGTATTTGTGGTAATAATAGTAATAATAAATTAGCTAAAATGTGTTGTGTAGTTTAGTATTATACTGAGATGTTTCACAGTTAAATTATTCAATTCTAACAGTCCTATGACATAGGTACTTTTATTATCTTCATTTCACAGATAAAAAAAAAAAAACTGAGGCAAAGAAAGTTTCAGTCACTTAACCCAGGTAACCTAACTATTAAATGGCAGAGCCAGAATTGGAGCTCAGGCACATGAGCTCCACAGCCCATGCTCTGGAAAGGATATACCATGTTGTTTTTTATTAATCCATCTTTATTAGAGATCTGGATTGGTTCTAATTTTTTATACTATTACTAGTAGTGCTAGGTATGAGCTGAGAGGAGAAAAAAATAATAGTTTAATTGGGATTGGTTCTAATTTTTTTATACTGTTACTAGTAGTGTTAGGTATGAGCTGAGAGGAGAAAAAAAATAATAGTTTAATAAGTATACTGATGCAAACTTTTGTTGGCCTCTGCAGTTTTATCACACATCCCTAGAGTTTAAATTCCTGTAATAATAGTTATTCACATTGTTAATAGTCTTGGCAAATAATGTCAAATTGCTCCCCCAAAAATACCATATCAATTTATCCTTGCAGAAAATCTTCATTACTTTTTCTTCTCTGCCTTGCCAATGTTGACAATTCATTTTTTTAAACTTTGTAAGTTTGATAGAATAAAATGATACCTTTCTACTATTTTAAATTTCAAAACTAGAAATCGTTAAGTACTTCTTTCTATATGTTTATTCGTCATTGTTACTTCTGTCCAATTTCCTGCTAGCATGTTTTCTTAGTGTTTTATGTTTATGTATTAAAGATAATAATCTTTTGTTCATCATCATATATGTTACCATTTTTTTTCCAGCTTTGTTTTTTGCATCAATCTGGATAGAGTTTTTGTTTTTGTTTTTTTAATGTATGGATTTTTGTGTATTTGTGCCTTCACTTCTGAGCTGTAAAATGTGGGAGGAATAAATAGGTTTACAATAATTGATGCAACTTTGAAAAGGAATAATATTATTGTCATACTACTGTAGGAATAGGCAATAAAACATAATAGAATCCAAAAATAGGCCTCTCAATAAGTACATGGAAACATTTAGAGAAGGATATAGTTTTTATTTAGATGGTATTGGGAAAATTGACTTTCACATGGGATAAAAAGTGAGATTTGTTCTCTACTTCACCACAGAGACAAAAAAGAATTCCATTAAAGCTACAGATTGTATCAGATTGTATAAGCTAGAGTAATGCTTAATTATTATACAAATTTCCAAATTCTAGTAACTAAACAAAATAGCAGTTTATTTCTTACTTGTAGAATATCCAATGAAAGTGTTCTTTGTTTTGGGTTGGGGTATAAGATAAAGGCTCTGTTCCAGGCAGTCATTCAGGAATCCAGGCTGACAAAGACACTGCCATCTTCAGCATATTGCTTCTAAGGGCATTCTTACCACCAAAATGCAACTAACACAGAAAAAGAGAAAGTGATAAGCCAAATGGGCTTGCCCTAAGCCTGAAAGTGGCATACATCATTTCCATTCATCTTCCACTAACTAGAATTAGTCACCTCATCTCACCCAGAGCAAGGGGTCCAGGGAAATGAGACATCTGGACATGCAGGCACTTCTCAGAGATAATGCTAGACCTCGGAAGGGAAGCACCTATCTGTGGTAGACAGCTAGCTACCTTTGACATGAAGATGATTCTGAACAGTCAACATAAATGTATTAACTAAACAAACATATACGTGTGCCAAAATAAAATATAGGAGAATATTTTTATAATCTTTATTGGACAAAGTCATTCTAGATAACTTCTGTGACTTTTAAATGATGTGAAGTCCAGGAGTCTAAAGCAGGAGGGGCATGGTTTTGTTTTGCCTATTATACAGCTATTTGCAAAGATTGAAGACTTATAATATCCCAGGTAATACATGAAAATGCTTAGAACCATGTCTGTCACATAGTGAACAGTAAACATTAGCTTTTACTAGTACTATTTTTATTATTATTAGGATTCCTTTTTATTAACAAGGAGAGAGAGAAGTAAGCGTTTCCATACCTTGTTAGGGAGAATTGGTACTATCATTTTGAAGGCATCTTGAGATCAATCACAAATTAAAATATGCCAACAATTTAGTCTCAAGGAATTTACCCTTAAATTCCTTATTCTAAAAATAGATGTATAGGACTATTCATTTCAGCATCATCTTAATAGCAAAACCGAAAGTAACCCAAAATTCATTAATAACTGTCTTAGTTCATTTGTGTTGTAATAAGGGAATACACAGGCTGAGTATTTATAAAGAAAGGAGGTTTATGGGGCTCACTGTTCTGCAGGCTGTACAAAAAGTGTGGTGCGTGCATCTGCTCCTGGTCAGAACCTCAGGCTGCTTCCACTCATGGCAGAAGGTGAAGCGGGGCCAGCATGTGCTGAGATCACGTGGTGAGAGAGGAAGCAAGACAGAAGTGCCATGTTCTTTTTAACGACCAACTCTTAAGGGAACTAATAGAGCCAGAACTCAGTCATTACCTCAAGGATGGTACCAAGCCATCCATAAGCGATTCTCCCCCATGACCCGAACACCTCCCATCAGGCCTCACCTCTAACACCGGGGTCAAATTTCCACATGACATTTGGAGGGTCAGATATCTAAACTATAGCATAAGTAATTGGTTAATTAAATAAATTAGGGTCTTAGGATCTTACCTTATACATATTTGTATTGTTTTGATCTTTTATTTTATAACTTTAAAATGTACATTTCATTAAAATTATTCAAAGTTTAGCTTATAGTGAGGCCACTAAAATAATTTAAAGAACTGAAACAAAAAAACATGTTGTGGGACAGGGGGATATAAACATTAAGAACATTGTATTTGTTGCACTTCTGATTTTCCCAGAGAGAAAAAGATAAAATTGGTTTAAGGAGAAAGAGGTAAATTCATTCTGTTATTAGGGAAAACTTTCTGAGACTCTAGAATAACTTTTAATATATAAAAACTTTAAAAGCCTGAAGTCTCCAGACAGTTTCTGGGAGTCAAGATGTACCCTCTTTGTGGCTTACCTCCAGAGAATTTATCTGTCCTTATAACTACTAGTTTGAAAGTATTCAACCATACTTTGATCCAGATGATTTAGCTCTTTTCATTGTGTTTTTATATTGAGCCATGTTATGCCTTCTAAAAGATGCATTATGCAGTGTAACTGTAGGAGCAAAACATAGACCTTCAGGTTCAGATGTACAATTGGCCTTGCTTTAACCCAGTCCTTGAGTTCATGATAGGGAAGTTTTGGATGTAAATTTACCTTATAATGAAGGCTTTTTGGTATTTCCGTGACTAACACCTTTTAGACAGGGTCCATGGTGATCAATTCATATTGATTTTGCTGACTAAATAATACTTGAGCAAAGTTCCAGTGGCATCTAAAAATAAGCTCTTTCATGATCTTTACATTTCTTAAATATCATTATAGTATTTATTTTGTTCAAATCTTTGCAGTCACCTCAAATTTCCAGAATTCCTGTGTAAATCATTCTAAGTAATTCAGTACCTTTGTGAACCTACTTCCTAATACCTTGTAAACCTGCATTTCACATTTCTACTGGGCTGCTTATAATCTTTCTTCACTGCTTCCCAACTTGTTCTAATTTGTTTCCTTTGGAAGAGGTAGATTTTAAGAGCTCAGAATTACATGCTTTTTTTCATGCGATTTAGAGCTCCTCCTTGTTTATTAGCAGTTCTGTGTCTTTCTCTAGTCCCATTTTCTCTTGAAGCAGCCATAAAAGTACCATCTGTTTTTCAGCATCATTCTATTTCTGCTTTCTCCTCCCTGCACTTTTCTCTTCTCTGAATGCTTTATGTGATAACAATTTATTCTTGATTTATTATCCACCTGCTTTCACAGCCTTCCCCTTTCTGCTCCTCCTCCACCCCTATCCCCCACCCTGATTGGAGTGGTATTCCATAGTTCTTAAGGACAAAGCTCTGGAGTCAAGTAAGGACCAACTCAACCACTTATGCATGTTGGGCTTTAGTGACTTGACCACTACAAGCCTCAATTTCTTTGTTTATAAGAAAGAGAAGGTTATAGTACCATCTACTGCATAGGGTTTCTTGAAGAATTAAATAAAATAATATACATCATGGTTTCTCAACCTTGGCACTATTGACATTTGGGGCTCATTCTTTGTTCTTAAGACTGTCCTGGGCATTGTAGGATGTTTAGCAGTAATCCTGGCCTCTACCACTAGATCCTCATAGCAACTCTCTTCCCAGTTATGACAATGAAAAATGTCTCCAGACATTGCTAAATACCCCAGGGAGGCAAAATTGTCCCCATTCAGAACCACTGATGTATAGAAACATTTAGCAGTGCCTGGTACGTAGTGGGGACTTGATTAATAATCGTGATGAATGGTCAGATAAATGATTGAATATTCGTTTTTAATACAAGTGTCTAATATAATTCTTGACAGTCAGTTAACCACTTAATACATAAATGGATAAACAAATGAACATGAAGCCAGTGAGTTTCAAGGTCTGTCCGTAATTTCTACCTTATACAAAAATGTGGTATCTTCACTAAACACAAGCTTCCTATGTTTCAAAAAATATTTTAGACAATTAACTAACTGCACAGCTTAAGCTACTCCCCCAATTTAATATTTATGCATATACTTTAAAGAATAGGGAGATTTTAAAATAAGCTGTAATGGATGAGAGCTGTAACAATTATGTTGTAATAGAATTCATTGCTAAAACTTGAAGTGATCTTTGGATTAACCTGAGTATTTCAGGTTGATATTCCAGTGAATAAGCCATTGATGTGGTAAGAGAACAAAGCTCAGGCAACTTTTAAGTATTTGTTAGTCTCAGTTATCTTATGTAAATATTTTTGAGTGCCTTCTGTGTTTCAGGCACTGTTCTGGGTACTTAGGATACCTTCGTGAACAAAACAATGATCCAACCCTGTGGAACCTCCATTCTATGAAGTAATGATCACAAAAATAATAAGTATATATATAGAAATAAAAATATAGATTACTCACAACTTCTAAAATATTAGCATAGGAAATACTCTAGGCGGTACTGACAGCAAAATTCTAGTGGGTGACTGTAACTGAACCAGAAACGTTTTTGTGACTTCGTTCACTGTTTGCCATTTGGTTGCTCATCTTGTGTTTTCAGTTTACTGAACTCTTAACTTTCTTGTCTGATCTGAATTACAAGGAAGGTATTAAATCAAATCTGTGGTTACCTTTGCATGTTTTGGAACTGCAAACATTTAGATGATGATTCACTGTGTGTGTAATTTTTTTAATTGTCTCAAATCAACAATCTTACTCTTGCTTTTCTGGGTTTTTCTCTAATGAACTAACTTCATAGCATACTTTTTGTGCTGTAGTCTAACAAACCAAGAGCTGATTTTTTAAGAAAATGAATACAATATATGCTTTTTGTGCCTCACTTTTTTTGCCTATAAAATGGGATCTGTGAGATACCTAACACATAAAGTTGTTATAAGGATTAAATAAGGTAATGTTTATTAAAAAAAAAAAAAAAAAAAAAAACCACTTAGAACTAAAGAAAATGCCAAGCACATAGTATTAAGTGTAGTATTTTCTGCACCCCTACTGGCCATGTAATTTTTTTCTAGTATTTCCAGTATTTTAACTTAGTAAATTAGGTAGTATATCTTTTTCTTTTCTTTCTATACTTGGGAGAAAGAAAGCAGGATTACAAGGAAATAAAAGCAAAATATATATCCGACAGGGCCATATAAGTAATGTCTCTTTGTAAACCACTAGTGTCAGGTGTAAATCCCTCCACATGATGAAAACCAAGAGATGTGTTTGTACATAACTCTTTTTATAAAGATTTTTTAATTTCAAAGACACGGTCATTTTTATAAAATTCTAACACATTAAAATTAATAATTTAGAAAGTGAAAAGCCCCTTTATGCATATATTAACTCCAGATCACTACCTTTAGAGATAATTAATGGTAATAATCAATGTATAGTCTCACTTTTTTCTTTTTTGAGACAGAGTCTTGCTCTGTCGCCAGGCTGGGGTGCAGTGGTGGGATCTCAGCTCACTGCAACCTCTGCCTCCTGGGTTCAAGTGATTCTCATGCGTCACCCTCCTGAGTAGCTGGAATTACAGGCGCCCACCACCACACCCAGCTAATTTTTGTATTTTTAGTAGAGACAAGATTTCACCATGTTGTCCAGGATGGTCTCAATCTCCTGACCTCATGATCCACTTGCCTTGGCCTCCCAAAGTGCTGAGATTACAGGCATGAGACACTGTACCCAGCCTAGTCTCAAAATTTTTTCCTGGTCATATACTAGTATATATTTCTATTAAAACAAAATCACATGGTACATAGTTTTGCAGCTGGCCTTTAGTCACTTAGAATACATCTTTGGTGTCTGTTTCACCACATTCAGTTCCTTCTTGTTTCCAACAGCTGTTAAGAGTGGTAACTCTCTGGGTCTCTGGGTGCTTACCCACAAAAGCACATGCATTAGAGCTGGTTGAAAAAGTCCTTCAAGGCGGGCACCAGTGGCTCACACCTGTAATCTCAACTTTTTGGAGGCCAAAGCTGGCAGACAATGTGAGTTCAGAAGTTCAAGACCAAAAAAAAAAAAGAAAAGTTTAAGACCAGCCTGGGCAACATGGCAAAACCCCATCTCTACAAAAAATACAAAAATTAGCCAGGCATGTTAGTGCATGCCTGTAGTCCCAGCTCCTCAGGAGGCTGAGGTGGGATACAGAGGTTGCAGTGAGTGGAACTCATGCCACTGCACTGCAGCCTGGGTGACAGAGTGAAACCCTGTCAAGGGATGGATGGATGGATGGAAGGAAGGAAGGAAGGAAGGAAGGAAGGAAGGAAGGAAGGAAAAAGGAAGGAAGAGAGGAAGTCAGGGAGGAAAAAGCCCTTCAGCTGAAACTTGCAATGCCAACAACTGACCCCTCTCTCTTTCTCAAAGCACTGACCCAACAAGGGGCATGAGCAGAGAGGCTCAGAAGGTCTTCTCAGTCCACACTAAGAAACCAGACCTTTCTCAGTGCAGGGAGAAGGATGAACTGAATGAGGAATACACACTCATATGGCAGTTAATCCAGAGGATGACAGAAACATTACAAATGTGATACCATTGAAATGGAACTCCTCTTTGGAGTGTGGAAGCCCAGGCTTACACAACTCACTTGAAGCAGAAAGGAAATTGTATTTGAGGATGTTAAGGTCAAGCTAACTTTTATTAAAATTGCCACAGGAGGTCATTCGTCCCCACTTCATTTATACCACTTCCAAGCCTACTTCCCACCACTCAAATACTTGTGGAGTGATTACATTCTCTTTTATCTTTTCTATGCTTTCATTAGATGCTCTTTTTCTCTTATTTGCTTATAAAAAGGAAGATTTTTTTAAGTCAAGTGTCAATATGCCAAACATTAAGTATCCACTCCCTTGCAATGCAGTGTTTATATTTACAAACCCTATTATAACAAATGTAATATTACTTAATTATGCAGCAAACTTATACATAATTGGCGAACCAGGTCTAAGGAATACTCTGTACAGGAAGAATATTCAGCTTAGTTGAGGCCTTTGCTAAACAATATGCAAAGTTGCAGGTGCCATGCTAGGGAATTTTTGGGATAAAGGGAATGCAAACTTATTTGGCAGGAAAACTAGAGGCATGATTATACCTTGTAGCACTTTCATGGCTGGGCAGATTTAGATGCCTCTGTCACATCACCCAGAAGCTGTAGTGTTGAAGGCTGAGGCAGGAGTTCCTTTTGCCACAGGAAAAAGGATGAAACCAGAGAAATTGTGAAACGTTGCCCCAGAGTTTTAAGGGTCTCTGAAACCTTGGGTTTTTTTAATGCTATTGTCCAATGTGTTGAAGGTTAATTAATATGTGGTTCAAAATTGCATAGGGAAAGCACAAAATGGCCAAAGGGGCAGAACTACAGCAATAGGTAGGTCCTGTTCTCTGCCTTTTCACTCTTAAGTCTTCACAGAGGCCAAGTGGCACTAGGTGTGGCTGGGGATCAGGATCTGCATATTTGTGCCTTAAATAGGTCAAAGCGAATTTTTGGAAATATTGTTTTGGTAAATAAAAATTCCTGGTCATGCTAATTATGGCTGTTTCAACCTGTGTCTTTCAGATACCATTGTTCTTATCGCTTCAATAGCAGTTGTTTCTGCAAAAACTCAGGGTAATATTTTTGCCACGTCTGCACTCAGAAGTCTCCGTTTCCTACAGATCCTCCGCATGGTGCGCATGGACCGAAGGGGAGGCACTTGGAAATTACTGGGTTCGGTGGTTTATGCTCACAGCAAGGTACGATTTGCTTTCTGAGTTCAAAAAAAATTTTTTTTGAAATCTTTTCATTGATTGTTATAATATTTAATAAACCTATCACAAGCAAACTTAGTCATTGCAGAAATTGGTTAAAACAATTTTGGGACATGATGTGCAATGTACTGTGTAAAAGCCACCGTAAACATCCAGGAATCAGTAAAGTGGATAGAATCATCATAGAATTCTTTTTTCCTTTTTCAAAGATTTTCCACCTCTAAAAAATCTTTCATTCCTTTTATATCTAGGAATTAATCACAGCTTGGTACATAGGATTTTTGGTTCTTATTTTTTCATCTTTCCTTGTCTATCTGGTGGAAAAGGATGCCAATAAAGAGTTTTCTACATATGCAGATGCTCTCTGGTGGGGCACAGTAAGTATAAAAATATGTTTTTATTTATTGGATGTTGTGAAATGTTTTTTTAAACACAATATAATGGTTCCTATGGAGGGTCTCAATAAAAATATCAACTTGCAAAAGAGAGTTATGTGGAAAATAAACTACTTAGAATTGTCTAAAGGCTTTCCACATCTTTTTGGGCCAACTATGGTCTCTTGTAAACCATCATTAATATTTCTTGGGTGCTAGATTGTTGCCAAAATAAAAATATATAAAATATATAAATATATATTATTTTTTGAATGGTGATTAAAACATTGATAGGTTGTTTATTTGTTTTAACTTTATAGAGCAGAAATTGAAATTATCAATTGTTACATTGATTTTTCACTCTTCAAAAGTTTATCTGGGTTTAAAAAATGAATGGAAGCTCTGAATAAAATTGCAGCAATAAAAAAGAAGACTGGTAACCATCTGTGAGATCAGAGATTATAGACATCTGATTTCAAAACTTTCCTCTCAAAACCTGCTTTTTCTTTATATTGTAATTAAAGAATAATTTTCCAAAAAAAAAGTAAAATCATGATTCTCACATAAACAGAAAGTTAACACATGCTAAACATTTTATTTAACTCATTTTTAAAATTTAAGTCATTAATAATGAAGAAACCAGTGAGATGTTAAAACCAGTTCAAAGCACTATCCAAAGAACAGAAACATTTAAAGATCAGGAATATTGAAATCAATGTGCAAATAGAAGCAAAACTGGCTCCATCCACAGTGTGGGAGGGAAGTCAGTTAAACCTCCACTAGGCAGAATTGATTTACATGTCCATAGGCAAGAATTATTTTGCATTGCTACCAGTTATCAACAACTTACAGAGCTGTAAAATAGCTAAAAGGCTATGAAAAGAGCAGAGCCCCATAAAATCAGAATCCAAAACCCTGGAAGGGTGTACTCCAAACAACGCATAGTTTTCCACTGAAGCAAAAATTTTCTCTGCATTGTAAAGAATTTATAAAACAGTCATTGGAACTTGTGCCCTGATAAGAATGTCACCGGATATAGGAGTGCTATATGCAATGTATCAATTACATTTATTTTTATTTTATTCCTTTAACGTTTTCCAAAGGGGAGTTATATGAAAATAATTATAACCAAGCATGGTGGCTCATGCCTATAATCCCAGAACTTTGGGAGGCCAAGGTAGGAGGATTGCTTGGGCTCAGGAGTTTGAGACCAGCCTGGGCAACATAGCAAGACCCCATCTCTACAAAAAAAAAATACACAAAATAGCCAGGTGGGAGGATCGCTTGAGCCAGGGAGGTAGATTAATGCTTGTCTACAGAATGTCCATATCTTTTTGGTCCAAACCCCTTAAGTTCTCTTTTATACCACCCTTAGTATTTCTTGAGTTCTAGAGTGTTGCCAAAATAAAAATATATGATTTTTCTTAAACTGTGATTAAACAATAAGCTTTTTATTTGTTTTTTTTGTGGTTTTTTTTTAATGTTTTTGTTGTTGTTGTTGTTGTTGTTGTTGTTGTTCAGTGGAGCACAGAATTAAGTTACCAATTGTTGCATTGTTCCACTAGTCATCAAAAGCTCATCAGCAAGACCCAGAACACTTGTCAGAGACAAGGAAAATTTTTTAGGGTTGTATTAAGCAGCACTTGTATTTGTTGATTGCATAGCAGCAATAAAATGAATAAAAATCAGAAATACATTCACCTAAAGATTAGAATTTTTTTCTTAAGTTGTCTGAGTAAATGTCTACCAGATTATGCCATTGGTTTCAAAGGATTCTGTTGGTTTAATAATGTGGTTTCCGGCTGCTCCCCACTATTCACAAGCAATAATGGGCATTTCCAAAGAAGAGTGGAAACTTGAAAGAGAGCAGTCATCTGACATTCTTAAAATACTTTTTATATGTAGAGAGCAAATGAAAATCTATGACTCATGATGGATAAACTGTAAACTGAGAAAACAGGAGGCTTTTCTTGCCAGCAAGGGGAAGACAGTTTATTATCCCAGCCTTCAAAGCAATGGTTTGAATTCAAGTTTAATTTTGCTTCTCTTGGATAATTCTAATGTGCTTAACTTACTGATGCTCCCAGGTGCCCCTTTCCCACTGAGATGCAGTTGTTGGTGAGTTTAGCCTGGCAGCTCATTATCCTTCTTTTTATTAGTCTTCCCTCTCTCCTTATTACTAAAAAGAATTGCTGTGTTGTGTGTTAAACAGTGTGTGGGAAACTCTTAATATACGTCTCAGTTAGTCACCAGCTTGTTTCCTTTGCCAGAATTACCCACACAGCAGGTTTTCAAAGGTCATATCTGTGACTTTCAGGGGAAGAAACATATTTTCATTGATTTCCCTTTCAGTTGTGCTAATTTGACTCACATTTAACCCGTACTTAACAGGTTCCTGAATGGCCTAATTATGTTTCTATTTTTTTAAAAATCTAGTCTTAAACATGACAGTAAAAATCTTATAAGATTTCAGACTTTGAAGAATTTTTTAAGGCCTTGCTCATTCATAGCAGGTTTGTTGATATTAACTGACTCATTAATGAAATTGAAACATAAAAAGACAGAAAAAACAAACAAGAGAACTCGCCATTTCTATTTATTTTAAGAACAACATATACTAGATTCCTAATGGGAAATAAAATATATTTAGACGATTATACCTTTTATTGATACATTAATCAAGACCTTAGTGAAAAATATGGTTGGATATTTCTTAGTTAGAATTGCCCATGTTGCACCTAATAGACATCTTAGTAACTATGGAAGTATCCAGAATAAATAGGGAAAGGTCAGCATCCTAAGTGGGAGTATTTCTAAGCATTATACTTTGATGAAAAAAGAAAATCCCCTATATTAAAAGAGCCCGCAGTATCAAAATATAGTTTTTTTCTACAGATACACTGTCCCAATGAATTTTCAATACTTATTACTGAACTCCTTCCATTAAGATAGTGAGGTCTGTTCCCAAGATCAACTTTTGGAGGGTTATCGTGGTGGGATCAGTGCTGCTCGAAGCCAAAACAATTCAAAGAGTTTTAATCTCTGAAAGCAATTTCATATTAGTGAATAGCAATACCTAGCTCATTGAGTAAGTGAAATAGATATAAAAGACCTGGTACCAAAAACATTGCAAGTGCCCAATCAACTATGATAGCTATTGTTGGTGTAGACATGGCTGCTGTGGAAGTTAAATGAAAGCACCTTTAATACAAAAGGAACAAAAAAAAATGCTGAGTGCTTTGATGCAGACCCACAGAACACAGAAAAGGCTTGCGAATTGGAGGTTGTGATGAAAAGATGCCCTGGGTTCTGATGTGGCCACTAAAGTTGCATTGATGGCAGAAAATGGAAGAGGGAAGTAACTGTAGTAGCTGAGGCACTGAGAGCTACTCAGGAGTTCTTCTGATTGCTGGGTGGAGCTCCACTTATTACCACTTTCTATTGTTATTTTTCTCATTGATTGTTTCAGATTTATTCTGAAATAATTTAAGAATGGGGTTTCCTGGGGTTATTTTGTTATTAAATCCTTCCTGTTATTATTTTTCTCCTTTTGATTTGCTTTAGGTTTATTCTGATGTAACTTAAGGTCAGGTTTTCGTGGAGTAATTTTTTCTGGTAATAACATTGAAGGCCAGTTTGTCCTCTTTCTATTTACTGCTATTACTATAATGAAGATAGTGTTATGGTGTTATATTTTTAAAAGATGCATACAGCAGAAGATAGTATAAATCTACTCTTGAGTAAGCATCTGAATATAGACTTCACCTAAGACCATGTGCTTAAAGTGAGTATTTCAGGCATGTTGAAGAATTTTATGTCAGCCAGAGTTAGTCCAAGAATTTGTGCTGAAAAATCTCATAGTCTTTCTAGAAGCAAACCATATAGATGGTTCTGTGTATAAAATGTAGTATACTGTGCACTCAACATGTTGTACATCCCAAATACATGCCTTGAGATTCATCCATCTGTAAAATCTAAGTGTAAGAAATTGTGTAAATTTGTGGAATAAACAATGATACTCTTGTCCTGATAGTACCAGGACCCTTCAGAGAATCAACTCTCCTTACATTGGGTTTACCAATACAAAATGCTTCTGCAACATCATCTAAGCTGATGTTTTCGAATTAATGCTGGCATATTAAAGTTAATAATTACTTCTTACTACCAAAGCATTATCTGATGGCATCAAAACATTACTTGGCCAATAAAGGATCAACACACTAGCTCCTAACTATTCAGGAATATTATCAGTTACCAAGAAAAACAGAGACACACATACCCCAGCCTCAACCCACTGAAACATTCAAGCTATTATGAGCATCTGTAAGTCCCATACCTACCTTATTGGCATGCATTTGTGATGTATATTATCAAATGCCTCTTTGGGGAACTCTTTTATAATGAGAAATCTAAAGTAGCATTGATGATAGAATATTTCTTCGATAGCGTCATCTCACACATGCCTCTGGACACTTTTTCTCAGTGATTATTATTCTATAAGCATTGAGCATAAACTGTTTTGAAAAAATGGAAGAATTGGAGTCAAGAGACCTGGGTTCTGGCCCTAACATTATGATTTAATGGAGGTATGTCATTAACATCTCTGTAAAATTGAGATATCACCCAAACGCAAAGTTGCTATCAATATAAAATGAGATTAGGACATGTAGATGTGCTTTATCAAGCACTAAGCAAATAGTAGTCATTACTGTTGTTACACCAGCAGTCTGAAAGAACAAGATGGAATGCTAATGCCCTGAGCTACTTGCCACAGCAAAGCACAAATTTTATGATGCCACCACCACAGGAGATTCTAATGTTTGAAGATGGAAAATCTTTCTGACCTACTAGTTCAAGGTGACTAAATTTCAAAATTGACTGCACAATTTCTGTGACCACCTACTATCTGATACTAGGTGAATCACCCTTCCTTAAAAGACTTCCTTATGAGCTGAGCATGATGGCTCATGCCTGTAATCCCAGCACTTTGGGAGGCTAAGGCAGGAGGATCACTTGAGGTCAGGGGTTGGAGACCAAAGTGGCCAACATGGTGAAACCCCATCTCTACTAAAAATACAAAAATTAGTTGGGGCGTGGCAGCACACACCTATAGTTCCAGCTACTTGGGAGGCTGAGACAGGAGAATTGCTTGAACCTGGGAGGTGGTGGTTGCAGTGAGCGAAGGTCGCAGCACTGCACTCCAGTCTGGGTGACAGAGGGAGACCCTGTCTCAAAAAAAAAAAAAAAAAAAATACTCTCTTATGGAGAAATTATGCTGTGCCATGGAAGTCTACCAACCATATATTGTTCACTGTCTGAATTATAATCTGACCATAGCCTCAGCCATCTCATTAGAAAAAAAACAAAAAACCCTGGACCAGAATTTTCATTTGTTTTGCAATAGTATTTCTGAGGAAGAATTCTTGAATGCTAAGCACACGAAGGTGCCCCCACTCCACCTCAGATTTTGCTAACATAATTACAACTCTATGCCAACATTTCAACCCACAGATTTTTCAGAATGCATTTTCTTTCACCTGTATGACTGTATCTGAGCATAGGAATCATGAGGGCAAAAATATATCTAAGCTGTTTCTATCTGCAAGGCACCTTCAAGTAAATGATCCAACTGAAGAGATGGCACAGACTACCAGGAATTCCTGAGGCCAGCTTGGGGGAGGTAGCAGGGTGAAGCAGGCCGTCCCTGCCCAGATCCTCATCCATCTTGTTACCCCGCAGCCTGAAAAGGCAGCTGCCAGCTTCTACCTCAGGTTAGGAAATGTGGCAAGAAATGCCGGCTTCTCACTTAAGGAGAATACTACTCTGCCTAGAACTTCCCTGAAAGAGATGGTGGACATTTTTGTGACTTGTAATTTATTTTTTAATTTTAAAAAGTAAATTCAGCCAGGCACAGGCTCCCAAAGTAATCCCAACACTTTGGGAGGCCGAGGTAGGCAGGTCATGAGGTCAGGAGTTCGAGACAAGCCTGACCAACATGGTGAAACCCCGTCTCTACGAAAAATACAAAAAATTAGCTGAGTGTGGTGGCAGGTACCTGTAATCCCAGCTACTCGGGAGGCTGAGGCAGGAGAATCACTTGAACCCAGGAGAAGGAGGTTGCAGTGAGCCAATAATGCACCATTACACTCCAGCGTGAGTGACAGAGTGAGACTTTGTCTCAAAAAAAAAAAAAAAAGTAAATTCAAAACTTCATGACCTTACCTACGATATTATAAAGATTATACTCAAAAGTCGTAAGTATGAATCACAGAAGATGTTTGTAATAAAAATGTAATCCGGGCTGGGCTCTGTAATCCTATAATCCCAGCACTTAGGGAGGCCAAGGTGGGCGGATCACCTGAGATCACAATGAGATCAGCCTGACTAACATGGAGAAACCCTGTCTCTACTAAAAATACAGAATTAGCCAGGTGTGGTGGCACATGCCTGTAATCCCAGCTACTCAGGAGGCTGAGGCTGGAGAATTGCCTGAACCTGTGGGGAGGAGGTTGTGGTGAGCCAAGATTGCACCATTGCACTCCAGCCTGGGCAACAAAAGCGAAACTCCAACTCAAAAAAAAAAAAAAAAGTAATCTATCCAGTGCATGTTAACCAGCATATCTCTTACAAACCCTGGAATGAGGTAAAAAAAATGTAATTAGGTCCAATATTTTGATGTAAAGGTCCATCTCTCCTTTTCTCCTGCTTCTCATCTCTCGCACAAGCAAAATGTCACACATGTGTGTAGAAATCAAAGTTCACAAAACACTATTCGGTTACTTCCCTACTTATGTAAATATTGTATTTGTTTTATAATAGAGTAGAAGCTCTCAGAACTTATTTCCTTCACTGACTGGCCAGATTAACCAACACACCTCACTCCCACAAAGCATACTGAGGCCTGCAGAACACGAAATGCTCTTTAGTATCCACAGAATTCTGTTCTTAACATTGTTTGAATGCTAGCAAAGAGTCAGCGTGTTCATTACCAGATCTTTTCTTTTTCTTTTTCTTTTTTTTTTTTTTTTTTTTTTTTTGAGACAGGGTCTCACTCTGTTGCATAGGCTGCAGTGCAATGGTGCAATTATGGCTTGCTCCAGCCTCAACCTCCCATGTTGAAGCAGTTCTCCAGTCTCAGCCTCCTGAGCAGCTGAGATCCCAGGCAGATGCCACCATGCTTGGCTAATTTTTTACTAATTTTTTGAAGAAACAGGGTCTCACTATGTTGCCCAGGCTGGTCTCAAACTCCTGGGTTCAAGCAATCTGTCTGCCTCAGCCTCCCAAAGTGCTAGGATTACAGGCATGAGCCAGTGCACCCATCCCATTCCCAAACCTTGTCATGCCAGTTGTATTTGTAATTATAATGGCATGGTTTAATTTTATATTATTGCATAAACTGATGACATATGGTACAGAAAGAAAGATGGATGGTTTATGAAAATAGAATGCTTTAGAAAAGCTTGATAAATGCAAAATACTAAATATACTAAAATACCAAAAATACTTTAAAATCAGGGGTGAACACACAACTATGTGGGGGGAAAGATCTTAAATATCTAGGACTTTGTCCTCAGATGGCTCCCACAAAAGTTGAGTTCATGTGCTGCTTTAAAAAATTAATTTTAAAAAACACTAAAATTAAGGAAAATAAGTGATGCATTATGAGTGAGATTTATGCAAAAATGATAAGGCAGAACCCCAATTGCAGAACACATTTTTCATTAAGAATATTGCATTTATGTGCTTTAGGCTAAAATTAAATATGTAACATATAAGTCTCTTTGTGATTATCTGCATTACTCAGATTTCTTACTAAGCAAGCAAGTATCCATCAGAGAAGTTTCAATTAAGAAGTCTTCTCTGTGTATTCTCATGCATTAATATATAATATCAGAAAATCACCTCACCAACAGAGAATAACAAGGCTCCCTCATAAGAACATTTATTTTACATTGATTCAACTGCTTTATGGTTCTACTAATTCCCTTGCAACACATTTGCTATGCAGAGTAAAAGTCTGATGTATTGTGATTCACTTTTAACACTGTATATATTAGAAGAGAATTAAATGCTTTGACTCAGGAAGTATCAAAAATATATTAGTACAAAAAGAACCCATTAACCGACCACACTTCAGTTCTTTCTGTCATCCCAAACCCACCCAATCCCTGTCATCCCCACCCACCCAGCCCATATGTAGTCGTGAAGCATCCTCTTGGTTCACCCAAGATGAACAGAGTCACTGGGTTTGATTGCAGCACCATCACCCATGGGGCTCAACCCTTGCACCCTAATGCCATATTCACATGTAGAACTAGCAGAGAAATACACAGCAGAGGGGGTGAGGTGTAATGGAAGTATTTTCAAAGGAGCAACTATATTATTTATTTAATGTTGGATTCCTAGTCTAAAGACAGTGTAAAGTAGTGTGTTGTTTGTTTTTCATTATAACGGTAATCCATTTTTTCCAAAATTAACTCTGGCTTTTTACCTTCATTCTGCCCACATTACTGTGTTAACTGTATACTGTAAGTAATGATAGCTACCTGCTCTTCTGCCTGGGAGTCACTGAGGTATGCAGTTTGTAAGCATTTGCAATACAGAGATGATAAGATACAATCGAGTAAGTCATCTTGCCATGCCATGCCATTAAGATGCTGCTGGGTTCTTGGAGATCTGTGAGGCGTGTTTCTAGAAAACGAACTGACTGCCTCATCACCCAATTCAATTGTGAAGTCTAGCTGTGACTTCCCCCAACCCCTTAAAGATCACATATGCAACCTCTCAAGGTTCTCTGAAACATGCTGGTGTTCCAGAATCTCCCCAAGTATTCTGAAGAACTGGTGCCTTTGGGTTCTTGTGTGGGCCTGCCTTTCTCTGACCCTGAACCTAAATGAAACTAATCATTATTGGGTTCAACCAGTGAAAAGGTTCACAACATTTCTGGAAGGCAGAAAGAAGTTTATTATTTAGCACAAGCATGGGAGAATGAGCACCAAGAGAGTTTCTGCTACTCAGTTCATGTACAAAGGATCAGCTAATAAACATTAGCAGGGCCTTCCAAGTGCTAGGAAAAGAAAATAAACATAATGTAGTTCTGCAGTTCCAAGGAGATTCACCAGTACTTCAAGAGCAGCTTGACCTGAAAGTCCGCAAAAATCAATGAATATCTATGCAGCGCTCATCTAAGGATGGTTTTATCAAATGCAGCTGGTCCTTGCCTTAGAATATCAAAGCCAGAATCAAGCAGATGGGTCACTGTGAATACCTGGAGAAGATTCATGTCTTTTTATTGTAAGCACACCTTAAAGACTTCATAATTTTCTGTCTGATGCTACCTTTCTGTTCACATCATGAAACCCAGGTGTCGTCCTTGCATGCACAGAAGGGAAATAATGCACTCTCAAAGTAAAAAATAAAGGAAACCCACACCAACTCCCTCTCTGACATAGAGGGAGGCAAAACTGCCACTCTGTTTCCAGATCCTTCCCAAGCCTAAGCTGGCAACAAAATGCCCCTATGCTTTCAACCAGGAAACATCCCTAGCTCCTTTGAAATTAGAGTTGAAGAAGTTTTTGAGGCAGGGTGTTCAGTTACTGGCTATTCAGGTTTCTTGCACTCAGTGAAATGTCATCATCCCGAAAGCCTGAACCAGAGCGTAGGGAGAAAGTGGGCAGAGTTATTGCCCACCCCCAGAGGAACTCCAGAGTGCTGCTCTCAGATTTCACAACCTTCTGTTCTCCCCCACAACTCACCCCTGTAAGAGAAAGGGGCAACCCTAAATTCAGAATGAAAAAAGGTAGGCACTCTTTTCTACTCAGGATGAAACACAGCACACTGTCACTTGGCTGTGTCCCATTCTTCAGAGTTAGAGGCAGTGGTTTAAAACCCACTCCCTGAGCACTGGGCCAAGCAAATCTATTACTGGAGTGAAAAGCAAAGCAAACAAACCATGAAATGGAGCATTTTTGCCATGACCAAACCATGAACGTTCTTCTTCAGTCTATTATTAATAAACCGATGTAAAAGGATTAAGCTATTTTTCAGAAAAAGGGTAGATTAAAATCTGCCCCACATATATAAAGATTGAGAATACAATTGAGCTGGGAATTTTTTTCTACATTCTCAAGGAATTCTTTTGAGAATCCCGTATTAATACTCCTGGCGACATGTGATTAATTTGGCTCCTGTAAAGTTCTACAAATTCCCTCTCTCTGACATTGGATCAGCTCTTCCAACCAGCAAACCTCTTATTAACCTGTCCTTGACCCCTTCTCAGACCTTCACAGCCCGAAGCCTTCTTGCCTATTCCAAGCCTCTGACTCCCCACACATGACCCTCCCTTCTCCTTGTCTATAACTGAAAGGACGGACATAAGCATTCCTAATCCTTCCCTCCACTCACGCTGAGTCCACATCATACCCCCCACCATGGAAGCGCTGTCCTTTCACGCTGCCTGGACTAACCCCTCCAACTGTGCCCTTAACCTGGTTCCTTCTTGGCTACTTTACTCCATCATGACGCTCTCACCCCTTTCCTCTTCAGTCTCACCCTCTCTGCAAACATGCACAAGTACATCCTGGAAAGCCTCCCCTCAAGTCATAGATTCCTGGGAGTTCTTGCCCTCTGCTTCTCACTCCAGTTGCTGCCAATGTTCTTGAAAGTATTATTCATTTATTTATTTAATATTTAGTGAGTTCCTCTTACTTTGTGGCAAGCATGACACTAGATGTTAGGGAGATAAAGAGTAAGTCAAGGTTCCGCTTTCTAGTTAAGAAAATAATAATCCCTACCCAAAGAAAAATATGACACACTGCCACTCATGTTAAGTGTTATGAAGAAATTAGGAGCTGAAGAGAGAGTAATCAGAGACCCCACTGAAGATAGGTAGAGAAGGCCTCTCCAGTGAGGGAGTGTTTTGGATAAGACCTGAAGGATGAAAAGGAGCCCTGGGAAGAGTGAGGAAAACAGCAATTCCAGCTGAGGGAACAGCTTGTGCAAAGACCCTGAGGCAGAAAGATCCTGGCTTGCTTGAGGAGCTGAAAGTCCACTGCCATTAAAGTGCAGTGACCAAGGGTAAAATCAGGATGATCTGAGAGGTAGGCAGAGAACAGCTTAGTAGCTTAGAATTTATTTTGAATTCAACAGATAACCATTTAAGGGTTTTTAGATAGAAATAAGAAAATGACACCTCTTGCAGATATATGAAGAAGGAACTAGAGGAAAGCAAGAGCAGAGAGAGCAATTAAGAGGCTACTGTAGCAGCCTGGTCTACCATGGTGGCAGCAAAGACAGAGAAAAGGCGGTGAATTTGCAAAAATTTAAGGAGATAAAATCAACAGGACTTGCTGATTCACTGGGGTGAGTGAGGGAAATGAATAATTAGGATGATTCTGAGGCTTCTGACATGAGCAACTGGATAAATTGGTGGCTCTTGGTTAAGACAGGAAGGAATACATTTGGTAGAAATAAGAGTTCTGTTTAAAACACATTAAGTTTAAATGACTGACATCTAAATGGAACTGTCAACTGCAGATATGTGAATTGGGAGCTCAGAAAAGTGGCCCGGCCTAGAGGTATAAATTTGGCATGTTAAGCATAAAAGTGGCATTTAAATCTAAGAGAACATTTAAGACCACCTGGAAAGAGAGGAAAAAAAGCGGGGGATAGAAAAGAAAGGAAAGTCTAAGAAGAATAAAATTCTTTAAAAAAGAAAAAGATCTAGAACCAAACCTTAGAATCCAGTGTCCAAAGGTTGAAAAGGGGAAGAGGAGCCACAGAGAAAGAGCCACCAAGGATGTAAAGAGAAAACCATGCAAGTGAAGATTGAAGAGTGCTTCCAGGAAGGCCTGGTCAGCTGAGCTAAATGTTTCTGAAAAGTCTGGCATCACAGTTTGTCTCCATCTTTTTCATTTCTGCTTCTGAATTGTTCCCCCTCTTTCAAAGCCCCAGGTAAGGGGCATGACCAGAGCAACCAGATTCTCAGTGATAGCCAATGACCACCTATCTCCACCATATTCAGTGTCTTTCTCAATGCTCACTTTCCTTCCTTCCTTCCTTTTCTTCCCTCCCTCCCTCCCTACCTCTCTCTCCTTTTTCTTTTTCCTTCCTTCCTTCTTGCCTACCTGCCTGCCTGCCTTCCTTCCTTCCTCCTTTCTTTTCTTTTTTTTTCTTTTCTTTCCTTTTAAGACAAAGTTTTACTCTTGTTGCCCAGGCTGGAGTGCAATGGCATGATCTTGGCTCCACCTCCTGGGTTCAATCGGTTATCCTGCCTCAGCCTCCTGAGTAGCTGGGATTACAGGCACCCACCACCACACCTGCCTAATTTTGTATTTTTAGTAGTGACAGAGTTTCACTATGTTGGCCAGGCTGGTCTTGAACTCCTGGCCTCAAGTGATCCATCTACCTCAGCCTCCCAAAGTGCTAAGATTACAGGCATGAGCCACAGCACCTGTCCCTGTTGTCCTTGCTTTCTATTAGCCTGTGACATCAGGGATTACCTGGTCCTTTATGAAACTCTCCATTCTCTATTGAGTTTCCATTTATATAACCCTTTCCTGATTGTCCTACTTTTGAAAAGCTTTTGAAAAACATGATATCCAAAGACACTGTTCTCTGACTTTCCTTTCCCTTCCACTCCTTAAATGTCTGTGTTTCTTGAGGTGTCCCTGGATCCCTTCTGTGTACTTTTTATAATCTCAGTTATGCACATAGCTTTAACAATCACCCTATACCTGAGTCTAAAACCCAAATCTCATGCCAAACCCAATTTCTGTCTCAGGACTTAAGCTCTCATTTTCAGTTTCCTGCTAGACATTTCTACACTAGTCATACTGACATTTAAAAAAACATTATTTGCAAAACCAGAATCTTCACCTTTGCTCTAAAACCTTCTTTTTCATTATCATATTTTTATTTATGGTGCAACCATCTTTCACTTGAAATTTTCACATTGTTAACTTAGTCTTTCCCTTTACCCCAATCAATAAATTTATTTCTGTTGAACTTCCTAAACATTTCTCTTTACTCTCCACTCTCATATACTGTCTTAACAGGTCTCTTCATCTCTCATTTCTTCCTATTTTAATCTCTCCTGTACATTTGCTGCCGTAATTTCAGTTTCTAAAAGCACCTCTCTGATCACATTATGTACTTTGCTTACAAAAACCTTCCATCAGTATTTCTGGGCTGCAAAACAGAGAACAGAATCCTTATCCCACCCACAAGGCTTTCATTCCTTTATTCAGTAAATATATATTGAGTGACTACTGTATGCCAGTCACTGTGCAAGGTTCTTGGATTCAGCAGTAAGTAAGATGAAGTACCAACCCACATGCAATTTACTTTCTAGTTGGGAAGGCAAATAATAAACAATTAATCAGTATATAACATTATTTCAGGTATTGATACATTCTGTGAATAAAGATGAGCACAGTAAGGATTTAGGAAACAATTGGGAGGGAAGTAGCATATTTCATTGTTTTTTGTGAGGTTTTTTTGTCTTTATGAGAAATGACATTATTATAGAGTGTCCCCCAGTGATTTTTTTTCCATAAGTAAATGGGGAACAGGTGGTTTTTGGTTACATGAGTAAGTTCTTTAGTGGTGATGTGTGAGATTTCGGTGTACCCATCATCCAAGCAGTATATGCTGCACCTGATTTGTGGTCTTTTATCCCTCACCTCCTTCCCACCCTTTCACCCTGAGTCCCCAAAGTTCATTCTGACATTCTTATGCCTTTGGATCCCCAAAACTTAGCTCCCACCTATGAGTGAGAACATAGGATGTTTGGTTTTCCATTCCTAAGTTACTTCACTTAGAATGATAGTCTCCAGTCTCATCCAGGTCACTGCAAATGCCATTAACTCATTCCTCTTTATGGCTGAGTAGTATTCCATCGTGTATATATATTGCACAGTTTCTTTATCCACACATTGATTAATGGGCATTTGGGTTGGTCCCACGTTTTTGCAGTTGTGAATTGTGCTGCTATAAACATGCATGTGCAAGTGTCTTTTTCATATAATGACTTCTTTTCCTCTAGGGAGATTCCCAGTAGTGAGATTGCTGGATCAAATGGTAGTTCTACTTTTAGTTCTGTAAGAAATCTCCACACTGTTTTCTATAGTGGTCTTGCTAGTTGACATTCCTACCAGCAGTGTAGATGTGTTCCCTGTTCACCACATCTCCACCAACATCTAATGTTTTTTTATTTTTTTATTATGGCCATTTTTGCAGGACTGAGGTGGTATCACATTGTGGTCTTGATCTGCATTTTTTTGATCATTAGTGATGTTGAGGATTTTTTGTTTCCTGGCTAGTCGTATATCATCTTTTGAGAATTGTCTATTCATGTGCTTAGCCCACTTTTTCATGGGATTGTTTGGGGTTTTGTTGTTTTTGTTGTTGTTGATTTGTTTGAGTTCATAGTAGATTCTGAATATTAGACCTTTGTCAAATGTATAGATTGTGAAGATTGTCTCCCACTCTGTGGGTTGTCTGTTTACTCTGCTGACTGTTCCTTTTGCTGTGCAAAAGCTCTTTGGTTTAATTAAGTCCCAGCAATTTATCTTTGTTGTTATTGCATTTGCTTTTGGATTCATGGTAATGAAATCCTTGCCTAAGTCAATCTGTAGAAGGGTTTTTTCAAGGTTATCTTAATAGAGTTTTTATAGTTTCAGGTTTTATATTTAAGTCCTTAATCTATCTTGAGTTGATTCTTGTTTAAGGTAAGAGATGAGGATTCAGTTTCATTCTCCTACATGTGGCTAGCCAATTATCCCAGCACCATTTGTTGAAAAGGGCATCCTTTCCCCCACTTTATGTTTTTGTTTGCTTTGTCGAAGATCAGTTGGCTGTAAGTATTTGGGTTTATTTCTGGATTCTTTATTCTGTTCTGTTGGTCTATATGCCTATTTTTATACCAATACCATGCTGTCTTGGTGACTATGGCCTTATTAGTTTGAAATCAGGTAATGTGATGCCTCCGTTTTTTTTTTGTTTTTTTTTTTGTTGTTGTTGTTTGTTTGTTTTGTCTTGCTTTCACTATGTGGGCTCTTTTCTGGTTCCAAATGAATTTTATCATTGTCTTTTCTAATTCTGTAAAGAATGATGGTGGTATTTTGTTGGAAATTGTGTTGAATTTTGAGATTGCTTTTGGCGGTATGATCATTTTCAAAATATTGATTCTTCCCATCCATGAGCATGGGATGTGTTTCCATTTGTTTGTGTCATCTACAATTTCTTTCAGAAGTGTTTTGAAGTTTTTCTTGTAGAGATCTTTCACTTCCTTGGTTAGGTGTATTTCTGAGTATTTTTTTTTCTCTTTTCTTTTTTTTTTTGCAGCTATTGTAAAAAGGGTTGAGTTCTTGATTTGATTCTCATCTTGGTCACTGTTGGTATATAGAGGAGATACTGATTTGGGTACATTAATTTTGTATCCAGAAACTTTGAATTCCTTTATTAGTTCTAGGAGCTTTCTGGAGTAGTCTTTAAGGTTTTCTAGGTAAATGATCATGTCATCAGCAAACAGTGACAGTCTGGCTTCCTCGTTACTGATTTGGATGCCCTTTGTTTCTTTCTCTTGTCTAATTGCTCTGGCTAGGACTTCCAGTGCTGTGTTGAAGAGGAGTGGTGAGAGTGGGCGTCCTTGCCTTATTTTCAGAGGGAATGCTTTCAACTTTCCTCATTCAGTATTAGGTTGGCTGTGTGTTTGTCATAGATAGTTTTATTACACTGAGGTATATCCTCTGTGTGCCAGTTTTGCTGAGAGTTTTAATCATAAAGTGATGCTGGATTTTGTTGAATGCTTTTCTGCATCTGTTGAGATGATCGTTTGATTTTGGATTTTAGGTCCTAACTTAACGTGCAGCTTAAGTACTTGAGTGGAAAGTTAGGACCTATGATCAGGGATTATTCTCAAGGATAGACCAGGATAGAATATATGTTAGGCCACAAAACAAGTCTTAAGACATTCAAAAAATTGAAATAATATCAACTATCTTCTCTGACCACAATGGAATGAAACTAAAAATCAGTAATGAGAAAATCTGAAAACTATACAAACACATGTAAATTAAACAATATGCTCCTGAATGACCAATGGGTCAATGAAGAGCTTAAGAAGGAAATTGAAAAATTTCTTAAACAAATGATAATGGAAACACAACATATCAAAACCAATGGGATACAGCAAAGGGAATACTAAAAGGGAAGTTTATAAGTGTTTACATCAAAAAAGAAGAATAACTACAAATAATCAAAAATGAACAAATGGGGTCACATCACATGAAAATGCTTCTGTACAGCAAAGGAAACAATCAACAAAATGAAGAGACAACCCACAGAATGGGAGAAAATATTTGCAAATTATCTATCTGACAAGGGATTAATAACCAGAAAATATAAGGAGCTCAAACAACTGTATAGGAAAAAATATAATAATCCAGTTTTAAAATGGACAAAAGATCTAAATAGATATTTCTCAAAGATGGCATTACAAACCACAAACAGGTATATGAAAAGGTGCTCAATATAATTAATCATCAGAGATATGCAAATCAAACTACAATGAGATATCATCTCACTCCAGTAAAAATGGCTTTTATCCAAATGACAAGCAATAACAAATGCAGGCAAGAATGTGAAGAAAAGGGAACCCTTGTACACTGTTGGTGGGAAGGTAAATTACTATAGCCATTATAGAGAAGAGTTTGGAGATTCCTCATTTAAAAAAAAAAAAAAATAGAGCTACCATATGATCCAGCAATCCCACTGCTAGCTGTATACCCAAAATAAAGAAAATCAGTATATCAAAGAGATATCTGCACTCCCATGTTTATTGCAGCACTACTCACAGTGGCCAAGATTTGGAAGTAACCTAAGCAAACATCAACAGACAGATAAATAAAATATGGCATGTATACACAATGGAGTACTATTCAGCCATTAAAAAGAATGAGAGCCTGTCATTTGCAACAACATGGATGCAAATGGAGCTCATTTTGCTAAGTGAAATAAGCCAGGCAGAGAAAGACAAACTTCACATGGTCTCATTTATATGTGGAAGCTAAAAATTAACAGTTGAAAAAAGAGAGAGTAAAATGATAGCTACCAGAGTATGAGAAAAGTAGTGGAGAAAGTGAGCAAGGAGAGAAGTGGAGATGGTTAATGGGTATTAAAAAAAAAAACAGAGTGAATAACATCTAGTATTTGAAAGTACAACGGGTGACAATAGTCAATCATAATTTAATTGTACATTTTTAAATAATTAAGAGTATAATTGGATTGTAACACAAAGGTTAAATGCTTGAGGTAATGGATACCTCATTTACCCTGATATCATTATTACATATTGCATGCCTGTATCAAAATATTCCATGTACCTCATAAATATATATATATACCATGTACCCACAAAAATTAAAAATTATTAATAAATTGTTTGATTTAAAAAACAAGGATGCCCACTTTTGCTACTTCTATTCAATATAGTGGTGGAAGTCCTTGCCAGAGCAGTTAGACAAGAGAAAGAAATATAAGGCATCCAAATAAAAAAAGAAATTGTTGCTGTTTGCTGACAACATCATCTTTTTTTTAAACATAATCTTATATATGGAAAACTCTAAATCTTCCAGGGGAAAAAAACTGCTAGAACAAATAAATTCAGTACAGTTGCGGGAAAAAAGGAAATTGTTGCTGTTTGCTGACAACATAATCTTTTTTTTTTTAACATAATCTTATATATAGAAAACTCTAAATATTCCAGGAGAAAAAACTGCTAGAACAAATAAATTCAGTACAGTTGCAGGATACGAAATCAACGCCACAAAAATCACTAGCATTTCTATATACTAACAGCAAACTTCCTAAAAAAGAAATCAAGAGAACAATTCTATTTACAGTAGCTACAAAAAATAAAATACTTAGGAATCAATTTAACAAGGTGCTGAAAGACCTGTACATTGTACTCTATAAAATATTAACAAAATAAGTTGAAGAAGTCACTAATCCTTTTCAAATCCACCATGCCCCAGTCCAGCTGAACAACTCGTACTTTTCAGAAACTACTCTATGTGTTATCACTGTTCTACAGCTAGCCACCTCTTTCACCTCCTTAGGTCACCTTCTTTATCATTTCTGCTTCTCAAAATGTTAATCCTCCTTCAAAGCCCAGGTGTGATGACATCTCCCTAGTCAAGAGCTCCCTCAACACCTCAAGCTTATAATAACTAATCTCTTCCTTGAATTTCCATAGCAGGTTATTTGTACCTTCATCATAATACCTGTCTCATCCTATTTTGTATTTTAATTATTCATGTGTGACATATTTCTCTTATTAAGCCATAAGTATCTTAGGACAAGAACTATGCCCTGATTTTTGTTCCACTACAAATCTTAACACATACCTTGCACACAACAGACCTTCAGGAAATGCCTGCCAAGGTAATGAATGGACACTCTAAATTAACATAAATTACTATTTTGTATACTGACCCAGTCCTAAATCCACGGTGCTATCATTTCTGTATCACTGATGGTTATCCACTTACTTAAATAACCTTTCTTTGAATACACTTAGAAAAGATGGAAAACTGTCTTATAAGGGAGGAACAAGTATGTAGGTTATTCTTTTCCTTAAACAAAGAGAAGTTCTGTTATGCGTCATGGAAAATTAAAGCACAGTAATAAAAAGCACCAACAAGATTTGTTGAATAATGATTTAGTGGAAACATTGCTTGCCTCCTGATCATAGGTCCTAACTTTCCTCTCAAGTACTTAAGCTGCACGTTCTATTTATTTTGTTTCTAGATTACATTGACAACTATTGGCTATGGAGACAAAACTCCCCTAACTTGGCTGGGAAGATTGCTTTCTGCAGGCTTTGCACTCCTTGGCATTTCTTTCTTTGCACTTCCTGCCGTGAGTATCTTTGCACCAATAAACCAGTTTAAATTCGGTCTTAGAGACTTAGAGTGAGCTCTCACAAACTGGTATGCTTGGGAACGTATCTATATCATTTACAAATATAATTTTCTGATACAATGTTGACTTCTCTAAATATATCTACTTGGATAATTTATAAACCATGATCTTCCCTTGGAGACACTTAACCTGAGACTTTATTTAATATTGACTCATATTCTGTGACCAAATAATAATTCAGATGGCTCGCTTTTTAGGCAGCATGCTAAGACATTTAAAATATTTGCAAAGACATAAAGCTATCTTCTTTTGAAACTGATCCTTCCAACTTGGTTTATAATGTGTGCTACTTAAGAGATGGATATGCACAGTGGGGTGTTTTTCTCTTCAGATCCACTTGAGTGAAAAGCATATGACCTTAAAGGGTGTTAAACATGGCAGATGATTTATTCATTGTGTCATCATCACTGATTTTTTTTAATGAGTAGTTTCTGTATCTTATCAGAATAAAGGGCACGTTAATCCGCCCCCAAGCTTCTGATTATTTTCTCTTCAGTGAATGAAGCCTGCCTTTCTGATCATTTTATTCTCTTGTGTCTTTAAAGGCAGCTGTTCAAAATACTACAGTTTGCCCCCATTTCCAAGTTCTTGCTTTTGTTTATTCCACCTTGGGTGGGGAAGGAGGATAACCAAAAGGAGAGTTAAGGCGGTGGCAGCAGGAGTGCTTAAGGAAAATAGCTCCAGTCTTGCTCCAGACACAGCTCAAGCTATACCGACCAAAGACCCCAGAGCACCTCTCCAAAACTCTTTTAGCTCATGGGGCTTCTCCCGAGCCTGTTAATGAGTACAGAGGACACCCTTGTCCCACCAGTGCCCAACTCAAGATTCACCAGGTGGTTCTGCCTCAGAACACTCAAAATCACAGAAAGACTGAAAAATCCATGTGTATGCTTGGGACTAGACCTCAGTTTGAATTACATTTTTATCATGTACTAACTATATGACTGCTTTAGTTTACTAGGGCTGCCTTAACGAGTACCACAGACTAGGTGGCTTAAACAATAGAATTGTATTGCCTCACAGTTCCCAAGGCTGGAAGTCCAAAATCAAAGTGTTGAGAAGCCATGAGAGCCATGAAAGAAGGATGCATGCCAGGCCTCTCTCCTTGGGTTATAGATGGCTCTTATTCCTGTGTCTTCATGTCATCTGTGTCCAAATTTCTACTTCTTATAAGAACACCAGTCGTATTGGATTACAGTCCAACCTAATGACCTTGTTTTAAATTGATTACCTCTGTAAGGACCCTGTTTTCAAACAAGGTCACATTCTGAGGTCATGGGGATTAGGACTTCAACATAGGAATTTTGGAAGGACACAGTTTAGCCTGAACAGTGACTCTGAACAAGTTTCTTTTTTATTAGAATGGAAGAAGAATTATTGAGCCCAGAGAAATTTTGTGCACACCAATGCAATAATGTAAGTCAAGTGCTTGTCATGAAGAGAACTCTCAATAAATGTTACTTCCCTTTACCAGGGTGAATCTAGAAATACATGTTTCCTGGAACAAAATGATGAAATCAAGGAGAGTCAGAAAAATAAAATCTTAGGTATCCAAGGCAACTTCATCTGGCAATCTCAACAATTCAGAACAGAGAAGAGATTCACTCAATAATCAGATTCCCTACGGGAAAATACCTTTAGAAATAGTACAACACAGTCTTGGATTTTTTCCCAAAATAATGGCACAAAATAATTGCAGCTTTTGTGTTTATATTTATCCTGAGGCCACATTTATAGCAACCTCTATGATTCAGTGAAAAACTGTGAAAGGAGGTAGGCAACCTCTGGGTTGTTGAAATAGACAACAGTATGTGTTCTGTCCTCATAGGAGAGCCACTTGAGATCTAATTCGTAACCTAGGCTTCGTTCCTAGAAAACTCTGATAAATTCACATATATGGTTTCACAATTCTTTGAAGATTATAAGCAACAAATACAGAGGAAACTGACAGACCAAACACTGCAACAGAAAGAAATGGTAAAAGACCAACAGCAAAGGAGGGGAAAGGAAATCTGTGAGTAGCAAGGAGACATAAATGTTCAAAATGTATATCTTGTTGTAAGGTGGTCAGTAAAAATAAAATAAAAAGATAAAACAAAATGTGTAAAGATCTAGGGCCAATTAGTATTAGGGTCAACACCCCTCTGGAAATTGGCTGCATCCAGCACAGCAAAAAGCCAGTCCCCATAAGGAAACTCTGCACTATCACAGGGAGGTTAAATATGTCACTGGGTAAGTTAAAGCTCAGAGACTAAGTAGTCGTTCTTGGAAATGTTTCCAATAAAGTAAGTATGAAATTTTTATATACAAATTAAATTAACATAAATACATTTAAATTGGAAATCTGAAATTTTTGCTTTCACAAAAAAGAACATTTCTTAACAATGCCAAGAAAAGTAACCTTTACTATAGATCTTTTACTAAAATGTCACAATATTTTCTGAGTCTTCATTTATTAAATGAAAGACTAAATGGACCATATATACCTTTAGAAAAAAACAAGGTGGCCAGAGATTTTATTTTATCCTGTGTACCTGCCAGCCAATAGTGCTGTCTGATTTAAATTTAGGAAGACAAATTGATATTTTGCTGGGAAAGCTTGAGGGGAATTGTGGGCTGCCCCCGTGTAGCGTTCCTCTTACCCAGGACACCTGAAAACCAAGAAAGAAAAGAGTCTTTCTCCATCTTACCCTCGAAGGCAGAAGGGCTATCCTGTACATCGCAGAGTCACACAAGCCACCCTTCCGAAGCTGCACTGTGGCATCACTTCCCCTGGTGCCCCTCCATCTCAGGGCTAATGAGCTCACAGAAGCCCCAGCTCCTCCGTGTTACCCGGATAAGCAGTTCTTTCTCGTCTTTAGGGTGCTCCCTTGTCTTCTGCTAGATATTCCTGCTAAGAGTATCTTTTCATTGATGAAGAAATTGAGTTTTATAGAGACTGAATTTCTTGAGACCTCCAGCTAGTAAATTCAGTGCAAGAACTAGTTCTGTTTGACTCAAGATATTAGCCATTCAATAAAAAAAAAAAAAACAGCCACTGTAATCATTAACCATATTAACTAAATGTAATTGTTGCAGATAATAAAACATTAACAACCATTTTAAAAACAGGGTATCTTTCAGCATAGCCTTTGCTATGTTTGCATTACAAATTAGGTTCATCTAATCCAGAAGATAATGAAGGGTAAATATTTTTTAGACCAAAACGTATTTCCTCTCTACTTGGTGTTTATGTACCAGTTTTCGGCAAAGTGCTAAATTGTAAAACCTAAAAAATTAAGTCTTGTTGTCTTAGAAAATGAATTAAAGCAAAACTCAAAGTCTAAGAATTTATATCTATTGGTGTCAATATTTGGAGGGATGACACACGTGTTCAAAGCTTAAGCCATGTTTTATGTGTGTATATATATAATAGACTTTATTTTCACAGACTATTTAGGTGCACTGAGCTGTGTACTAAGAGAGAGGTGGAAAAAAATTGGAAAAGAGCCATTATGAGACAATAAGCAGACCTGGTTTAATAACTGCTATAATGTACAGTCTAGCACAAGAGATACGTAGCAAACATTTGCCATTCACTAATATATGTTTCCGAGCAATGCCAATGGGATTTTCAGCACATTTTAAATTGTTTCACAGATTAACAGATTTGTGCTATGTAGGGCCTGTCTTTATTTTCCAAAGGGTATTAAACTCTGAAGCTCATAATAAGTGCTCAGAATGGTAGCAAGTACTGTTAATTCAATGTTTACAAAATCTGAATTATGCTTCATACAAGTGTATTATACACAAATATGCACATAAATGCATGTATGTTAATATATATTACAAATATATGCTAGAAATTCTAATATTTCATATTCTTTTACATGTCTACACTTTATGAAAAGTAATATTTATTAAAGGGAAAATGAAGGAATCTTCCCTAAATGATCTTAAATCGCAGAAAATAAAAATAGAAGTTACAAATGACTTCAGTTGTTCTGGATTTAGAAATGGAGGGGCACTTTTATAACTCCTAAATGGAGGGAAATGTTTAAATCTATAAACCAGATCACAGAGACCAAGTTTCTATAAAGCTGAGTTTGTACAATCACAACCTGTATGAGATAGAGATCTTAGACAGTGTAAGACAGTCACTGAAAAAGAGAGATGGAAAACAGAACCTATGATGTAATTTCTAATTTCATAGTACAGTCATTTATACTCATTAATAATGGAGTAGATCATTGCTCATGAATAGCAAATAGCATTATTAGACCGCTGCATATTTTAAACATGATTGCATTACTTATTGTCTGGTTATTGTCACAGATGTACTCAGAATTATGGAATCTGAAGATAAGAAGGAAGGTTAAAGGCTATCTGGATCAAAAATATCTCAGCCACGTTGTTATTCAGCTGAGACTTAACACCTTCTAAAGATGAAAAACCCACCGCCTCTCCAGGCAGCCTATGGCATCTTTGAACCATCTTTGAGCTACTCTAAAAACACAAAGAAAAGAAAAACAACCATTCCTTACCTGTGGCACATAACTGACTTAGTGCTTATAAAATGTTCATCTATAACCTAAGGCTTAGACTCCTTGAAGTTTAATAAAAAGCTAATAATTTATAGCTAGCAAGTAAAATCCACAGACTTGAAAGCAGCAGAGCTCCTAGTCTCATGCCAATAAAGTCAAGAGTTATAGACAAAGCCCAGAGACTGAATTTAGCAAGCTCCAAAAGTCAACCCAAGGCTGAGACAAAGCATCTTGTTTTCATAAATGTTAGTAGACCAGAACAAATTGGAGAGTGGGGAACATCAAAGACAGCAGAATTTTGGCAGATCAAGATGATAAGCAGAAGGAAAACAAACTGGCCAAAAACTAATGTAAACCTAGAAGGGAATACTAATCGTACTAATCCCAAAAACTGAGTAGGTGAATCAAAATCAAAAAGACAAGGAATGGTAAAAGTATGAATTAAAATGGAAATGGGCTTTGCCATGATCCTTGTTCTTGTCTCTGTTATACAAATGGGCAAAACAGAAAATCTTGTACTGTGTGTCTTCAAAACTGGGTATTCCTTTCCTCCTCCATTTTACTTTTTTTTTAGTAGGTGTAGAGTTATAACACTATAAAGAACTACAGCTGGGACAGATTATATACAGTCCTCTTTCCTCCATTTCATGGATAGAGAATATAACTTGTAAAGTCTCATCAAAGTGCTAGATGTATTCCCACATTCACAGCAGTAGACTTTAACTCCCCCAGCTTTAAAATCCAGCTCTGTCCCAAGCTGAAATTCATGTTCTCTGCATTCCATCGCTGGATGAGACCATTCACCCTAACTTAAGCAAAAAGAAATGTCACAGAGAAGGCCACGCACACGCACGCACGCACACACACACACACACATTTTTATTGTGATTTTATTTATAATCATGGTGCTTCTTGCTATACCACAAAAGATAATAAATGACAATGCCTAATTGGTTTACTAAAGAACAGGCATTGTATTTCTTGGCAGTATTGCCCAACAGTTTGCCATTGGCTGATGGTATTATAATGGAGAGAAATACTGCTTATTTTAACAAGTAACATGTTTCTGGACAGGTTACATACAATTTGTCTTCTCTCAGACTCATTTTAGTGACTTTTTAATATTTGTATTATTTAACCATGCTTTTGACGTTTTTGAGTGCCGTTTTTGTATTTTGTTCCAGGGCATTCTTGGCTCAGGTTTTGCATTAAAAGTACAAGAACAGCACCGCCAGAAACACTTTGAGAAAAGAAGGAACCCAGCTGCCAACCTCATTCAGGTAAATGTCAATGTAATAGGTAGATGGCAACATCTGTGTCCATAGTGCTTGATGGGTCATTTTCCAATCTCTGTGCCTCACTGCTTGGTAGAACTACTGCTTTCTTCCTTTTTTAAAAATGAAGTCAGAACTTAATATACAGTCTTGGATTTGGGCAGGTGTTCCACCTCTCTCGATCTGAAAAACATGTATTTTTAGCAAATGATCCATGCATTGTTCAGACTAAGTAACCATGTCAGCAAGGCCATGCAAAGGTTAGCGGTTATGTTGCTCCTGGAATTATCTGATATATCTTGTGAATTACTTGATGAAATATAATTGATCATTAAGTGATAGAGCAGAACGGGGCATTGTTCCCTGCATTACAATTACTTTCTCTAGCCAGATGTATGTTGCTGCTTTAAAGAACAACATATTTGTTTAGAATGTCAAGGTTTAATATCTGTGAAATTGCTTTTAGTGCCATCGAGGGCAGTAAGTGGAAATAGTTGTCCTATTGTGAGAGCTGATGGGATTATGGAATACATCAGTGTTTGAGAATATTAAACAATAAGCATATCATTTGAAGCTAGCTCATAATCCATACATTGTTATTTAGCATTGCATTTACTTTTCAGTAACTCAAGATTAGCTTCAGCACTAAAAGGAATGCTTCTCTTTTTGCCATCCATATATTTGTCATCCTAGATTCAGGTTAAGAATCACAAAATATATTTTTTGTTAGATTCATAAAGTTGACATTTAGTTATGGACTAAATAATTCTGCAATCTATAAAGTTCCCCCCTTCCTGCTAGGGAAGTGGAAGCTACAGAATTTCTAAACTGGAGGGGCTTGAGGTGGTGCTCCAAGGCCCTAGGAAACTTATCTTAATGCTGCAGTAACAAGCACACTGCTGTAATTTAGGTTGTGGGTTTGAGTAGGTGGGTGGTGGGAGATCACCACCACAACCCCTGCCTTTAGTGTTTATCTGTGGCTGTGATGCATGCAGTGCCTCCCACAGACATGGAGCTAGGAAAAGGAGAGGGCAGTATGGCTCATTATATCATGAAGGAGATCTGTTTGTATCTAATCACTAAATGAGGATATTAATTTTTAAATCAAGCTATTCTGCAACCGTTGACAACAAAGTGGACCATTGGGAATGACTTCCAATGCAAATCACTGAGAATCTCTTATTTTTTACATTTTATTTTGTGCAATATTTTTACATATTTTTAATGGATTTTAAAAGGGCACTAAAGAGAAAGTAGAATCTATTTCCTCAAACAAGAAGACCCTTACGTAGTTAGAGTTTAAGATCTGATGCCAACCAATAATCAGCAGAATGAAAAGATGAGTCACACACTTTAGGACACATGCAAAAGACCCCAAAGTCCAGAATTCATAGCCTTTCATCCTTCAGTACTCCTTAACTGGTTACACATGTTCTCATGTTTCTAATAAGCTTTTTCTTTACTGTTCTTATCCTTTAATTTCCCTTCACTCTAGAACAATGTTTTCCAGCCTGTGAGTGCAGAAGTTATTGCATGGGTTCCTTGCATTCAATCTGAGCACCAAGCCCTATCTGCATATGGAACCAATAATACATTTCACACAATAAAATCTCTTAGAATATCAGCTGTTCTGTTAGAAAGTGAGCACTTTGAGGAATTTCTCATGCACGTATCAGTTGTGATGATAGAAAGCTGTGCTGCTCAATACAGCAACCACTAGCTACATGTAGCTTTTTACATTTAAACTAATTAAAATTAAAAACCAAGTTTGCCAGTGGCACTAGCCACTTCTCAAGTGTTTGATAGCTACAAATGGCCATCAGCTACCATACCGTACAAGAGAAATATAGAGAATAACTGCAGGAAATCTCCTGATCTAACTTATTGTTGACTACCAGACTGTGCAAGAACAATTTCCAATTGAACTTAAAAATAAATTGCTATTTCTACAGCAAATCACTGGAGGAGAGGCATTTGTATGTCTACAGTCAAAACAAGGCAATGCCTCCCTCAGGTAACCCTGTGGAGAAGAGGCTAATTGAACAGTTTTATTTGGAGGACTAGAATTGTATTTTATGGAACTGAGTTATGTAATATATATTGTGATCAGTTATTGAACTTGTACAAATGCAGGTAACAATGAAGCAAAATCAATGAGTTTTTATTTTACTTAAAACTCCAACTTACATGTTGTGATTATTTTTGTTATGAATATTTTTGTTAAGAATAACAAAAATAATGCAAAGTAGAAGGCTTGAAGCATTCAACAGTACCTTTAAAATCTAATCATAATATCATTAATCAAAGTAGAATCTACTAATATTAAAAGCAATAGCTTCTTCACTTAAATGCAATTATTTATTAGACGTAGAAATAATAATATAATTATTGAATTTGCTCATTGTTTTTCCTTGCTGTCGTATTTAGACAGAATTCAAGACTTTAAGCCTTGATTATATATTGTAGAAATTTATATTTCAGGATGCAGTAGATTGAAAAGCAACTTCATTTACTGATCCATTCACTTTCTTACTGAATAAGCCTGACTTGGTTTGCTGAACACACAAAGCATCAAGCCCAAAAGCGTCTTGTTTATTTTAGGCCAGAGTCACTATCTTCTTAAAAGGGCAGCTGAGATGCCTAAATTGCTTCATCATTTCGTTGGTGAGAGAACTAAATTAACCAACATTTCAGGGTTTTAGAAAAAATTTAAACCCCCAGAAGCTTGCAGCAAATTTAGCTGTGTCAATATCTTTGCATGATTCATTTAAATTAACTTTTCATTTCAAGCTGGAGCAGTCTGGAAAAAAGAAATCAGCTCTCAGTAATGTTTTGAATACCTGCCCAAATGTCACAATTTTTATTAATAATGCTTAAGACTCATGAAGTGCTTTTTAGTTTGCAGGGTGCTTCTAGTGCATTATGTTACTTGATCCTCAAGACAGGCCTAGGAAGAGCTAGGACTCAAATCCCTGCTGTCTGAATCTGAATCCATTACTCCTTTCTAAAGGCATCATTTACATCCTCGTAAATACATGAGGATGTATGGGATGCCTTGGGACTAACACTTAAAGATTCTTCAAAAGTTCCATGTTAAAGGTTTACTTCTGAAGAGATTGGACTAGTTTATGGTGGGGTCAGAGTGCTTTATTAGAAACAGAAACAGGGAATTTAGTAGAAGTTTGTGAAATAAAGGCTGGTAGGGATAGATAAGATGTTGCTTTGATGCTAACTGACCCAAAAGAAAAATATATGTTTGTATTGAAACTTTGGCTTCACCCAGTAAGATGACTTAGTCTTCGCCAAATTACCCTAAAGTGAAGCCACTAGTCATTAAGCTCAAGCCACTTACATAGAGATTTTACATCTTTTTAGTGCTCCAGTCATAAATAAAAACAGGGCCAGATGCAGTGACTCATTACTGTAATCCCAGCATTTTGAGAGGCTAAGGTGGGAGGATCACTTGAGTTCAAGATCAGACTGGGCAGTATAGTAAGACCACATTTCTTTAGTAAATAATTAAGAACAGACTCAGGAAAAAAAAATCTTAGATGTGAAAAACATGAAGGTAAGAAAAAAAAAAGGTAAAATAAAGTTGTGAAAATCTTCCTGAAAGTAGAATAAAAAGAGATTGAAAATAAAGCAAAAAAGATGAGAAACATGGAGGACCCATCCAGGCATTCCAATATCCAGCTAACAGATATCTCAGCTCGAGTGCAGGGAAACTAAGAGGAGGATTATATCCAAGAAATATGACATTATGATTTTCCAGAACAGGAGCATGGGAGTGCCCATAGCAGAAGAGCTCACCAAGTACCCAGTACTGTGAACCAAAACTTCACCCCAAATTATCACAGTAAAATATCAGAAAACTTACAAAAGGGGCATCCTAAATGCTTTCTGAGCAGGACATAGCCAAAGGATCAAAAATAAGGATCACATTGGATTTCTCTAATGAAACAATACTTTCAAAATTATAGAAATTATTTCCAACCTGAAACTCTATATCCACCCAAACCACCATCAAGTGTGAGAGCAGTACCAAGTCACTTTTAGGCATGCAAGATCTCAGAAATTACCCTACCATTTACCTTTACTCAAGAAACTTTGTAAATAGAATTTCTCTACCAAAACAAGGGGATGAGCCAAGAGAGAAAGAGAGGTGGGATCAAGGAAACAAGAGATTCCACACAGGAAAGAGCAAAGGGGACTTCTATGATGATAAGGAAGGGAAGTCCCTTCCCATTAGCTACAGCAGGCCTTGAGAACAGAATGAAAGGGAGGCTGAGAGCTCCAGGAGAAAGATCTTCAAGGAAGCGAAAGAATGGAACTCTCAGATTTCATGACGCATTTGACCAGAGGAATTTTATAGTTCTATTGGAAAGATCTGGAATGTATTTATAACAGGTACATATATGCAAATCAAGAAATTAAAATAGGGCAATTATAACTCCCAAAAGAACAAAAACTTGTGTAAGAAAGAGTAGCCATAGTACATTACATTGCTAAACTGAAAACAAGTTACATTGTCATAATAATGCAGATATTAAATAGTAATTTAATTAAGAATTGTGATATTAAAATCTTGATATGATGAAAGGAGAAGAGGGCATGCAAGTGGGCAATGTCATCTTTCATGATAGGAAGTTAATTGATAATGTCTAAAATTGAAAAATCAAGAAATATAACCATAAGCATAATCCTTAAACATAAGCATTCTTGGCTGGGCGCACACCTGTAATCCCCACACTTTTGAAAGGCTGAGGTGGGAGGATCACTTGATGCCAGGAGTTCAAGACCAACCTGTACAACATAGTGAGACCCCATCTCTGCAAAAAAATAAAAATAAGTCAAGTGCAGTGGCATACACCTATAGTCCTAGCTACTCAAGAGGCCAAAGTTGGAGGATTGCTTGAGCCTGGGAGTTCAAGGCTGCTGTGAGCTATGATCGTACCACTGCACTCCAGCCTGGGTGACAGAGTATGACCTTTTCTCAAAAAAATAATAATACTAAATTAGGATTCTTTTTTTTTTTTTTTGATACCGAGTTTTGCTCTTGTTACCCAGGGTGGAGTGCAATGGCGCGATCTCGGTTCACCGCAACCTCCGCCTCCCGGGTTCAGGCAATTCTCCTGCCTCAGCCTCCTGAGTAGCTGGGATTACAAGCATGCGCCACCATGTCCAGCTAGTTTTTTATATTTTTAGTAGAGACGGGGTTTCACCATGTTGACCGGGATGGTCTCGATCTCTTGACCTCGTGATCCACCCGCTTCGGCCTCCCAAAGTTCTGGGATTACAGGCTTGAGCCACCGGGCCCGGCCAGGATTCTTAAAAATAGAAGCAACAACTATAAGAATTGAAGGGGTTGCCTCTGAGGAACAGAAAGTAGTGTGAAGAGAAGTGTGGAAAGGGATGGCTAGTTAATAGCCTAAATCTTTCAGGACTCTGACATTTTAAACTCTGTACCTTGAAAAAATAAGTTCCATGTTCATTATTCCTTTAGATGGTTAGCTGAAACTTTCTAGACCATTTCCAGTAAGGATCAAACGTACTATAGTTGTAATATTCTAAGCAAAACAAACAAAATACTCCCAAAAAAACTGAATTATGCTGACATTGTACTTATTGAGCAAAGTTCAAATCTGTTTGGCTGCCTAGAGCACCAGCATCACCTGGTAAATGGTAAATTTGGCTCTCATTTTGCTTCTTGTTGATTTGTCCTTTGAATTGTATATACCATGTAAATTAACCATAGGAAATTCCTCTCATCAGTTACTTTTCTCTTGCCAATTACTGTGTGATTTTGGCTTTACATACAGAAACATCAGCTACTGGATCACAGGGATATGGGCTCAAAGTTCAGCTACTAGAAGCAATTTGCTGAGAGAGAGAGCTAAGGACAAAACAAAGTTATTAGAGTGTAAGGGGCATAGAGTTACACTTTCCACCTTCACTTTACTGTTAACTAATATCAGCTATGTGACAAATGCTACCAGCACCTTCTATACCTCTCATTTAAAAGGCATTTTTGGGAGATGAGTAATGAAGGAAACAAGCCTTAGCTGCTGGGATCAATTTGATAGAAAAATAGCAAGACAGCAGGTCTCATTGTAAAGAAAATCTTTAGTTTTCCCAGAGTGGCCTCTTTTGCCCCCAGTTCTTTCTAACACTCATATGCAATGCCTTGGTCCCATTCTTTTGTTGTTGTTGTTTTGGATTTTTTTCACTGGTAGTCTGATAGTACAGATCTGCTATATGCTTCTACTTCTACAGAAGTCTTGCTTTCAATGTATCAGAATTCACATATATGTGATGCCTTCTATGGAAATTTTTTAATTAAAGCAGCCGTCTGTGTCATCACAGTATTAGAGGATCTCTGGGCTTCACTATTACAGAAGCTGAAACAATAAATCCATGTGTTTTCCTTACTTATTCTAGATCACTCTATAAATTGTGTGTGTATAATGTTTACAAAAAATTAACATTTACAGATGATACAACAATAGTTGCCTTATATAAGATGTTAAGATACTTGCCACAAATTTCCACAGATTTGTAGATTAAATCAGCATGAGCTATGTAAGAAGGCTGCAGGCAAAGAACTCTGTTTCAATCATTTAAACCTTCCTTAAAAATATAAAAAGTCCCTCAGGTTCTACTACTAGATTTCTCTAGTTTTTTTATATCATTTTCTGAAATTTCATTGAAGTATAATGTGCTTGCAGAAAAGAGCACATATCCTAGGAGAACTTAGCACTCCTGCATAACCAGCACTCAGATGAACAGAGCATGACCTCCCGTGTATCCCTTCATGGTCACTATCCCATAAGGATAACCATTGTGCTACCTTCTAATAGCATAGAATAGTTTCCCCTGGTTTTTCTACTTTATGGAAATGTACTCCTTGGTGTCTTCTTTTTCTCACTCAACATAATTCACATGAAATTCATCCATAGTGTTGAGTGTAGTAATATGTACTATTGCCATGTAATATTGCACTATGTAAATGTATTACAAACTTTCTGTTTTACTGTTGCTGAGTGTTTGGGCATTTCCAGCTTTAGTTTACTAAGAAACCAACACATAGTGCATATCTTTTAATGAACATATATAAGCATATGTGTTGAAAGTATACCTAGGAGTGTGTAGCTGTATCATAGGATACATACATGTTCAACTTTAATAGAAACTTCCGGTTTTCCAAAGTAGTTTTGTCAATTTTTAACTTCTATTCAGCATACATTTATTCAATGATATTCTCAGGAAAAGGAATATTATTAGATCACATTTACTCAATTATAGATTTCAAAATTATGACTGATGATTATATAGTAGGACTATGGCCCATTTAAATGAATCTGCCAGGTGTAGTGGCTCATGCCTGTAATCCCAGCAAGTTGGGAGGCCGGGGTGAGCAGATCACTTGAGGTCAGAAGTTCGAGACCAGCCTGACCAACATGGTGAAACCCTGTCTTTACTAAACATACGAAAGTTAGCCAGGTGTGGTGGTACATGCCTGTAGTCCCAGCTACTTGGAGAGGCTGAGGCACGAGCATTGCTTGAACCCAAAAGGCAGAGGTTGCAGAGAGCAAAGATTATGCCTCTGTACTCCACCCTGGCGACAGAGGGAGACCCTGTCTCAAATAAATAATTAAGTTTGTCACATAAAATAGAATGTTTTGATTAATCCACTATAATGAAAAATTTTCTTTGAGGAAATTGGTGTAAATATTTGGCCATTAGAGATGTTTGCAGACTCATTACAAGAAAGAAATTTATGAAAATCTATATTGGAAAGTAAGGTCAGCAATCTCTCAGATGAGCAGTTCAGATAGAAGCTTTTCCAACAACAGTCTTCAAGCAGTCAGCAAGTATCCGGGGAGGGATTCTATGACTGAGAGCCAGGCAATTTGAGATACTGTCTCAACTCCACCAACCTTGTATAAACCTCTTCATTTATCTAAGCCCTTCTTTTCTCGCCTACAAAATAGGAATCTTAATTCACACTTTGACTGTGAGGATCACATAAAAATACTTTGTCTTATGTATGCCAAGTATAATTATATGAAATGGAGAGAGCTTATGTTTTATATAAAAGAGCTATAAACATATTCTTAGATCATGGCATAAATCCTTAGGTGTTTTCCAGCTATACACCTAGAGAGTACATTTTCCCCATCTTGTTTTAGTTCTGCTTCTTGTAATCACTATCTTTATTTTTAGTATTAGAAGTATTACGTAATTCAAGGATTTCAATAATTAAATCATTAGCATACCCTGGTGTTCATTAGTTAACTAGTTAGCTTACTAGTTGCATGGTAGATTTTCATTAGTCCTTTGCTTCTCCTTTATCAAATATTGATTAAAGATCAATCCCTGGAATATATGATCATGGTCAAGTGGCTTTCCTAACTACTATCTTGGAAATCAGTATTTAGCCCATCAATCATCACTTTTTGTTTTGGATAATATAGTATCTTCCTTACCAATTCAAAAATTACATTATATTATACTTTTTGGGCCTTTTGCTTCTTGGCATGTTGTTTTGAAAAGGAGCTCTGGCCAGGTGCAGAGGTTCATACCTGTAATCATAGCACTTTGGGAGGCCAAGGTGGGCAGATCACTTGAGGTCAGGAGTTTGAGACCAGCCAGGCCAGCATGGCAAAATTCCATTTCTACTAAAAATACAAAAAAAAATAAAATTAGCTGGGCATGGTGGTGGACGCCTGTACTCCCAGCTACTCTAGGGGCTGAGGCACAAGAATTGCTTGAACCCAGGAGGCGGAGATTGCAATGAGCTGAGATAGTACCACTGCACTCCACCATGGCAACAGAGCAAGAGTCTATCTCAAAACAAATAATTTTTAAAAATAAAAAATGAAAAGCAATTCTGATGTGATGCAAAATGTTTAACAGCCAGCTGAAAATGCCAAAGCAGGTTTCTTCCTCTTTTGGGTATTTATCAGGGCTAAGTATGAGAAGCAAAAGATTCTTAACATGTAGTAACTCAATCATTTCTCTTCTAATTTTATTTTATCTCCTGCTCTCTCTTTTATTTTTCATGTCCCCGTCTATGCCACATGCAGTGTGTTTGGCGTAGTTATGCAGCTGATGAGAAATCTGTTTCCATTGCAACCTGGAAGCCACACTTGAAGGCCTTGCACACCTGCAGCCCTACCAAGTAGGTATCAGTGTGACAGCTGCTGCTGTAGTTGAGTCTTCTCAAGTTTGTTAAACAAACCATACCCACACAGAAAAGGTGTTGATGTTTGGCTTGTCTTACTCTCTGTTCCTCTTAGAGAGATTTGAACCTTTTTAATAGCAATTCTGGCACAAAACTAAATAGAATCACTATTATTCCTCACAATCCACAGACTGGGATTAAAGATTAAAAGAATGTAAACTTTTATAGAGATTTATTTCTACTATTTATGTTTTTTTCTAATGTCTCATTTCATAAAGCTCACCAGCATCCTAAAGGTAAGCACCACAGTTCTTGAGAAACAAGGATTATTTATTTTGTACCCATCACCTGACCCCAAGAGATGAGTGCTTCGAGAGTAATTCATCTTTATACATTTAAATCTCTCAAAGCCATTTCTCAAATGAATTCCCTCTAGATGGTCCTCAAGCTTTCACTTGCAGATCAAACTCACGTCAGTGGCAAAGGAAGAGAAGAATAGGAGTCCTGGTATATTACAGTTTACAATGAGGCAGTGGGACCAAGCAGATTAAAATTTGGAATTAGCATTCACAATTTTCAAGTAATATTATTTTTCTTCACGTTTCATTGGCCAAAGTAAATCACCCAGCCATGTCTAAATGCAAAGAAAATGGGGAACTACCGTCTTACCATATGCCTAGAAGGAGGCAAGAACAAGGAAATTATGAACAGAAATTCATAATGATTACCACAGAGACCTGTAACTTTAAAAAAAAAAAAAAAGGCCTGTCTTAATCTTGGAGTCTTGGAATCTTTGAACCCTGGACTCCAGTTCAACTATCACAGAAAATGTTAAATCATATTCACTACCTAATTAAAGATGTCCTCGTTGAAATACCAAAGCAGTAAGTCCTGAGAAAGGCTTTATGTGAGTCAGCCAGCTTGATTTAGCATAGCCAGTTCAAAAGTTATTAAACTGCTCATACGACTTAGTGTTTGAGAGCAACGGCTGTTTTTCTTCATATCCCAACAAAACCTTAATCCTAGTGGCTTCATGGGATTCAGAACACCTAGGTACTGTGGCTCAGGAAAAATCACCTGTTCTTACTGATCTGGGGGGATATCAGCTGGGGAAATCTCCATGGCATTCCCTGGCATTGCCACCTTAATGGAGGTTTGCGATGCAGCAGAATGCGCACCATTGGGGAGCACGAGATTCATCATTAACTACATTACTTCCCTGTCCTGCCCTGGGCCTCAGTTTTTCCACCCACAAAGAGAAGGACAAGAGTTGGGCCAGATGATTCCTAAGCTCTAATGGGACATGTCTCCTGGTGGGTGGTGTCTAAAATTCTTGTCAGCACCTAGGACAGAGATATTCATAGCACCCCAGGGATTTTAGAGAGGATGGAACCTTAGCATGGGTAGAAGCATGGATGCTGTTAAATGCATGTGTGGATTTGACTCTTTTTATTTAGATCTTGTAGTTGAATTTTTTATGGCATATAAGACCCTTTCAACATTTTGATACTAAAAAAAACAAAAATAGAACATAACTCCTGGGCCACCTGTTCCTTGGGACTATGAACCAAAAATGAGAATTATATAGAAATTGTATTTCTTGTCTTCATGAAGTTTGCTAAATAAATGTAGAAAAGGAATCTTGAGTAGGAAAACCAATAAAGAATTCTCAGGTGACAGAGGAGAGTGGCCTATTGTCATATGTGATTATTTGGCTTCCCACTTACTGCAGTTTTTGGATTAAAAGTCATTCTGAAGCCTCGAAAAACTATTTAATAATGAATCAAATTCCCTCAGTAAATCAACTATTATTTTACTCACATAAGTTCTTTCTATTCCTCTGATATTTTCCCTGTCCTAAGTGGGGGTGGAGGTGGAGGAGGATTTATGCAAACACCTGTATTCATCATGTCTCACTGTGCCTGTCAATCTTTCCCTTACTTTCCTCTTCCTGCAATCTCACAAACCATGGGGCTCAGCCCCGTTGAATCAAGAACAGTTGTTTGTCCAGAATGACACAGCAGTCACTGGTAAAGTTCATGGGAAACTGGATGTCCTAACATCTCTCCCTCCAGTGATGCTTCATTGCCTCAAATTGCAGTGGGTCTTAATCTTTGTTGTTGTTTTTTGTTAAACCAGTGAGAATATGATGGAAATTATGGGGTCTTTATCAAGAAAGGTATTCAATGCACAAGGAGATCAATACTTTGTCTACAATTTTAATTTCACAGACTCCCTGAAGCAAAGTTCAAAACTTCTGCTTTTGGAAGCAAACTTGCTTTAATCAAGTGACAATAATTTTCAACGACTTAGAGGGATCTTCTTACATTTAAGTAGCTTACCGAATGCAGAGTGATGTAGTAACAAACAGACTAAAATTACTTTTTTATTTGCAGTGTGTATTTTCCTTTAGCATTCAGCCTAAGAACTTCTGATGGGAAAGATCATTGTATGCAAGTCAATGTATGCATTCAACAGTTTACTCATTGATCATTTATGTTCTAGACACTGAGAATGCAGCAGTTTGAGTTTAAAAAACAAGTTAGAATCTCTGGCCTTGGGAAGTATGTATTCAAGGGATGCTGGGATAGATAATAAATAAATAAATAAAATATAGAATATGTTAGATGGCAATAAGTGTTAGGGAGAAACATAGAATAGAGAAAGAATTTAGGGAGTACCAGAGGCTGTAATTTCAAGCAGGTGGCCAGAAAGAAGATCAATTTGTCAACAATATCATCATCATCATCAATGGTATCATTATCATTAAAAAACACCAGCCCTGCCTGGGCGCAGTGGCTCACGCCTGTAATCCCAGCACTTTGGGAGGCCAAGGCAGGTGGACCACGAGGTCAGGAGTCTAAGACCAGCCTGATCAACATAGTGAAACCCCGTCTCTACTAAAAATACAAAAATTAGCCGGGTGTGGTGGCACACACCTGTATTTCCTGTTACTCAGGAGGTTGAGGCAGGAGAATCACTTGAACCTGGGAGTCGGGAGTTGCAGCAAGCCGAGACCACGCCATTGCACTCCAGCCTGGGTGAGAGAGTGAGACTCTGTCTCAAAACAAACAAACAAAAAAAAAACCAGCGCCAAGCTCTTGTTCCCCATAGTTTTAGAGACACAGTGGGATGTTTTGATTGCACTAAGTAGGATGAGAAAGAGAGGTCTGAGAAACAGCTGTGCAGGGGAGAGAGGTATGGGAGGAGGGACACTCAGACCTGCCAGGGATGCAACCAGCAGTTCCTTACTCTCTCTTTTCAGGTCTGGTTTGTCTCCTACATACACTCTAGAGATCTTAGCTGTTCTATTTCAAAGTTTTGTTTTAAGAACAAAAGGATATATAGAAAGAAGTATTTTTCTTGATTTTCTCTTCAAAGAGAGTGAAGCCTATGCACAGGGCAAAACACAGGTAAATATGCCATTTAGGGAATGAGTCAGATATTTTATGAGGCTATGGGGAATTATCAAGCTCCAAAAACACCATGTGGTACCCTAAAAAGTGGGAATTTGAAGATTATCTAACCCAAAGTCTTTGATTTACTAAGAAAACCAAGATCCGCACACAAACAGGGTGCCTGCCCAAAGGCACACAGCTCATTCACGAAGAGTACAGACCCCGCATCATGGTGCTTAGACCTAAATTCACTAAAATGAGTTATTACAAATGCCACCCAACAGTATAGGCTAAAAGAGTTTTGGTAAATGTTCTGTGTGCCTTATTTACTCCATGGAAATTTAGATTTTATACAATACAAAAATATCTGCCTCAGCAAGTGACTGAGATACAATTCATTAATGAATCCAGGTTTAGAAACCTAAGTCTGCCAGAAGCACAGAAAACAGTTACGTTGTTAACTAGCAGCTTTCTAAGAGCCCTCACTAATGCTGGTTAGAGCAGAACCACTTTTTCTTAGCCATGGACGGCTTTGGCTAATGAAAAGTCTATTGTTTTTCGTTCTATGTGGGCAGTCTTGGCTTTGCCAAGTAAATGTTGTGCCATCTCGGGTCTCTACCACAAAGAACATGTTAGCAAGTTGAGTACATTTATTATAAAGAACACTGCTTTTGTGGATCTTGCATGAAAAGACTCACTTAAGGTACTTGATTCCCCAATCTCCAGTTTGGCCGTTATCAAGTGCTATAAATATATTCACTGGTTTATCATCATTTCTCTTCTGCCTGCACGCACCTGAAGGAAAGAACAAGGGGAAGCATCAAGCAGGTTTGTGATTTCTCTTTTGCTACGTTTGTTTATAAATCTGATACCTACCAAATGTTTTAAATATGTCTCATGTGAGTAGAATCAATCAACAAATACCAGATGATTAAAAGTGACCTTTCTCAAGATTTGCCTGCAAAGGTTACTATTTTATTGATTTTCCCCCTCCTTAGTATCAAAGTGTCTTTCCCTAACTCACTCCCTGCTTTTTCAAAATCTGCAGGGCATGGAATATTTAGAGGTGGGGGAGGAGAGGAATTGATCTTGGATTAGTACTTGCTGTCATTTTCCCAGAGAGGAGTCTTATCAAAGTATTAAAATATGGTAATCTAGAGAGTGAAAGAAAGAAATTTTTTTCTGAATGTTATAAGCCCAGGTGGCAGTCTAGGATATACTCCCCTTCACTAGGGTCCTTCTTTTGGAATGATTGAATTTATATATGTGTCTGTGTGTGTGTGTGTGTGTGTGTGTGTGTGTGTGTGTAATCATATATATATATATATATATATATATATATATATATATGTAATCAATTTTTTGGCAATAGAAACACTGTGTACAGGAGATGAAAACCCTCTCTCTGTGACACCTTTAGCCCACCGAGTGCTGAAGTCTACTCAAGTGACTCAAAAAAAGAGTCCCACCCCCATCTTTTAGGAAGAAGCCAGCCCTTCCAAAAATTCACCAAATAATTTATGGTCCGTTTTTTATGCCATAGATGGAATGCTTCATCAGATTACAGCAGAGAATTAAACCTAGATGGAATGGGAGGTGAAAGAAAAATTTCTTAATATGTGTTAATGGGTACCAGGAAGTGTCTAGATTTGAGAGCAAAGCCCTGAAAAACAGAACCAGGTGGAACCCAGCATTAATGTTGTGATGAGTGGCAGAGGCAGAACCAGGTGCCAGCAAAGGTAGAAGGGATACCTTTTTTTCCCTGTCATTGTCACTTGTTTCAGTAAAGAAATGAAAGCATCCACCTACCCAGAGTTGATCCCTAAGAGGAGGCCAATGTGGGTCCAGGGATTGTTCTTTTAGCTTTGTACTATTAGGATAATTACATTAATCATAATAGAGTCATGCAATACTGAAACCAGTTTCGAAAGTTCACTTGGGATATTAATGTTCTGGATTATCCATTTTTGCATTATGTTAATATGTAAAGATTCACAAATCAGAACATAAATGCATTAATCTATGATGTGAGATAGATATGATAGGCTCTACAACATCAGGCACACCTTCTGGGCAGGTAACTTACCCAAGTGATGGCATTAAAGTCCCTTCTCTTATTTGGTAGCATAGAGCTAGAGTCAAGGGCATTGGATATTCCTTGGTGATATTGCCAGAAAAAGTTGTTCTTCACCACCTAAGAAAAGTTTTTGACCAAAGAGAGGTTCTAGTCATTAGATTCAGAATAGTCTTTGCCTAGACACTAGAGGAGATAAGCTGACCAATTCTAGACCTTTAGTACTTTTTCTAGATTCCATACAGAGTTCACCATCCTCTGTTGTGACAATCTTACTTGAAAAAAGTTACACAAAATAAATCATAGCCATTTTAAGCGAGAGGACAGTTGCTTTTGTGATATTTTCAAAGCTTTCATTGTCTCAGGAGCTATCCATTTACTAATTCTCTCAAAGGGTGCTCTGCCTCCAAATCCAAAGGACAGAGACCATCTTTGGCACAAATTCCAGAGCTACCTGAGAATGTGATCACCATCTTAGTTTCATCCTCCAAAACGGAGCTGCTGAAAACTAAAAGAGAAATTTGTAAATCACATGGAGGTGCTTGAATAAGCATAAACTCTATGGCAATCCTGAGTGAGGGATCACCTTGGGCTGACACAGTGATACTGCACTGCTTTTAAATGTTAGCACAGCAGAAAACAAAGACAAAATTAAAGTATCAGTGTTGAGCTTCTGCTCACCAGTCCAAAAATGAGCTTCCTACTCAGTTGTCACATTTCAAAAAAACTACCAACCAAATTTTCTACATTTAGGATGTTCACATATGTCCACAACATTTACCTCTCTGCTGTTTATTTGTGACTGAGGTTGTCAATGATAACACACACATAGGTTTAAATATGTACAAACCACTGAAATGGGTTGATGACTTAGAGAATCACACATGGAAATTTCTTGCTTCTCTGTGGTCATTGAACATTTAGCAAAACCACCCTGAAATAAGTTCTGTACTATTACTTAGCCTAGATTCCTTACTTAAGGTCTTACATTTCATGCACTTAGGTCTCCTATCTTTCAACTAGCTGTCACATCACTCTGGGTAAAGCTATGACAGAATGTGCTCAAGAAATAATTATTGTATAGAGTATTAAAATGTCCCTAACCTCAAGTAGTTTGTGGGAAGAGATAAAACACCAACAAAAAAATGGGAAGTGAGGAGAAATATAAAAAGAGAAATAGAAAATTAAAGACATTGCAATAATCTAAAGAAAATAAGCTGAAGCTCCCATTTTAATATTATGTAAGCTCCATATACATATTATTGTTGTGCTCCATATACAGAATTTATAATCCTACACAATGAATGCAGAAAGGCTGTTGTAATAACAATAGCAACAGTACCATCTTAGAAAGTAACAAAGTTGTCCTTACCCAAGCAAAATATGCATCAAGTAAAATGCATTTATAATGCGAGCTCTTCCTTAGAGAAGAGCAGATCTGAGTCCAGAGTATTGTTAATTAATGCTTGACCCCATTTCAAAGGAACTAATTAACACCACCCAACTGTAGAGTTATTTACTGCCTTTGGGACCACTGAGTTATTGATGGTGATTTAGATTAGCAAAGTAGACAAGCTTCAACTCAAGCAGGAGCCAACATTTTCATCTTTGAGCTCAGAACTTGGAATCTCCTAAGGCCTTCCTCATGGTTTTCTATGTGTTATAAACTGATAGTAACCCAAGCGTAGCTGAGTTCAACACAGCAGCCAGCATCCCCCTCTGGGTGCCTGGCACTCTCACTGAAGGACGGAGCCATGACTAGAGACTGGGCCATACAGAGAGACTTTTCTTTCTGCAAAATTGATTATGATGTTGAACACATTTGTAGAACCCTTAGTTAACTATGTTACTGGCTTTGGAATGTTCTTTTTAAAAAGAGATTTTTGTCTTTCTACACTGAGGTAAGGGTATGTTTAAACAAAATTTGTCTATGATGTCTTGGGCTAAGGAAAAATGTCACATTGTTTGTGACAGATCCAAAAACTTACTTTAAAAATACAATGGTCAGGTGCAGTGACTCACGCCTGTAATCCCAGCACTTTGGGAGTTGGAGGCGGGTGGATCACCTGAGGTCAGGAGTTCAAGACCAACCGGGCCAACATATTGTGAAACCCCATCTCTACTTTAAAAATGCAAAAATTAGCCAGACGTGGTGGCACACACCTGTAGTCCCAGCTACCTGGGAAGCTGAGCAGGAGAATCGCTTGAACACGGGAGGCAGAGGTTGCAGTGAGCTGAGATCGAGCCACTGCACTCCAGCCTGGGCAACAGAGCAAGACTCCATCTCAAAACAAAACAAAACAAAAAACAAATACATCAATCTGAAGAAGAGCTTTTTAAATAGAGCTCAACTGAGCAAGAGTGGAAATACTGTTTCATCACTAGTTTTTGGTACTGAGTCAGGCACAAATCAGTGTTAGTCTCAACTGAGCCTGCTCTGTTTTTCCTCTACTCCAATCATAAAATACTTCTTTAGCATTATTTAATTACTCATTTATTTTCCTCTGAATTCCCACTCAAACAGTTCTAATCTCACATATGTGGTGGTAAATGTGTTTATTTCGTTCTATTAAAAATCAGTTGGAAAAAATCATTTTTTAAACTGGACAGGTTTTTTTCCGTGTTAATTTAAATCGTCCTTTTCAGAGGACTGAATTTACCTGTGAACCCATCTGGCCAGAATAAGCCAATATTCTCACCTTGAGGGTTCTATGTTGTTCTCCCTTCCTCCTTGACCATATGATCAAATAGTTGTCAGTTAGTCATCACATTGATACAAGAAGGCTTTTCCTTCTTTCTACCTTTTATTGCTACAAAAACGATTGTACTGTCTGAGGTTTTGAGATTGTCTGTACATCTTTCTGCCTCTACTTACTCTGTCTTCTAAATCAACAATGGTTGGCTATATGCCTGCTTGATACTTAAGCCTCCTTAATGGCAATATTGAAAGTGTTACTAGAACCCTTTCAGATTTCTTAGACTAAAGTTGCTTTACCAGGTACCTGTGAGACTGTTGTAAAGATGGGTATCTTAAAAGTTAAGGCACAAATGATGGTTTTGTCTTACATGACACTCCTGTGTTGTGAGCCACTGAGTGCTTTTTCTGAACCACTGCTGCGTGACTGGTTTTACTGGGTTCTGAGGCAGTGTGTGGCTCTTGTAGAGAACTCTAGAACCCTGGTGGAAGATGGTGTGCTCTTATATCTCTTCTGCATTTATTTTCCATTATTTAATTTTTCTTTCTTCTGTGTGCAATGAATGATCTGCATGTGTTGTTAAACTAAACCCAGTGAAACTAAACTATGTTTTTTTTTCCAACATAGTCAACTTGTGTCCTTATTGGCAAAATGTTCCATTGTTTCAAAAACAATCTTTCCAAAATGGTCTCTCCTTCTGTTCACATTTATTGATAGAGGAAATGGAGTTAGGCTTTTAACAACACATCATAGGACTTAAAATAAGAAACGTACTTTTCTTTCTTTTTCTACAAACTAGCAACCTAGAATCTTTTCTTCTGTTTTGTTGAACATATTCTGACAATTGGTTACCTATATCAGCTCTAACTGCAGAGGTTTCACACAAACCAAGAACTTATGTTTTTAAATGTCAACAGTTACAAATTTATTGATTTCTGTAAATATTTATTCCTTAAAGTTCTAAAGTATATTATGACTCATATATACTGTTTTATTGATATTTATTACAGGGGTAGCTGTCTTCTAAAGTATTTATTCTTATGTTCATATGAAACATGCTAACAGAGACTGTCGTCATTCGTAATGTCTAGTTCAAATCGAATTTTTCCACCTAGTCATTAAGATCACCGGATAGCTTTCAAGCAGCACAGTTAAACAACATAGTTAGTACTCTGCTTAAATAGTCTGTGCTTCTATGTTAAAAACAATAAAGCCAAATGGCTTTGTTTTTATGAAAGAAAGAATCCCTAAGCACTTTCCTATTCGTGAAATGCTTAGTAATGTGCTGCTCTATTTCCCTCACTCCTAGTAAGTTCTGTAGTAATAAGCAGAAGCTCTTCAGAATGTACACCTCACGGAAGCAGAGGTACCCAGCATCCGGGCTATTGACATGAGACTTGAGAATGCCAACTAACCTCAGGTGCATGACCAGGTGATACCCACCCCAACTGAACCCTGTTCAGAGACTCACTCTTTCTAGGGACTCGAATGAGGTTTTTAACCCGCTTGTAATTTTCCTTGTTGCCTGTTGCCTGCTTTGATAACTCTTCACCACTGGGACCAATTGTCGGTGTCCCGCGCAGAACTGGCAGTCAGCCCTTTGGCGCCTCCTTGTGGCTGGACATCTGCTAAGCTGCTGCACGCACTGGATTGTCATGGCTCAGTTGCCATATTGTGCCTGAGGCGAGAATTTGTAGAATGCTTATCCCATGAAGGGCTAAAACCCTAATTAAGTATAACAATAACTACAGCATTCTAAGTCCCAGAGGATTACTGTAGGGTTATGATGATGCCACACAGTTCCCTGGCAGGGAACAGCCAGTAATAGACTGCATGCTAGGCCATTTGAATAACCTGTACATCTGGTTCCTAGAGACGGGAGAATTCTCTCTTGCAGGGTGACTGTGCATCTGCTGAGCATCGTCCTCAGCTGGGAATGTGGGACTGTAGACTAAGAAAGATGCTCCAATCAATGACCACAGAAATTTTTTGTTACTTTCTGTAAAGCAAGACCTCCTTGTTGGTCTCCTGGGGATAATCCTTGACATTCTTCCTAAAAATACTATTACATAAATCTTCAAAAATCATGTGCATAGATGTCACCCAAAAATGCAGAAAAATAATGAAAACTTCAAGGTACCAGTGAAGAGTCTATATTTTTTAATCAGTTCAATGTGTGTTTTCAGTAACAGTCACCTAATCAGCTTAATAGTCATCTAATCAAGATGCTCTGTTGATTTTCAAAGGGACACAGATTAGAAAAATAATAAAAGTGAGCTTTTTGTAAGAGGACACAACTACAGATCTTTGCTTTAGAAAAGAAAATTTTGCCTGGTTAGAAAGCTCTTGATTAGAATCTTATTCTTAACTTTCACATTATTATGTCAAAAGAGAAAATGAAAACATTTCTTTTTGTCTGATTTAGTATGTAATATGCTGAGTTTATTTTAAAATGATTCTCGGGAATCTTTAAAATATTAGACATTAGCAAATATCCATGTAGCTTAGAAGGACAAAAGGGAAACGTTACCTAGAATTTATTTTTGTCAACTTTAAGTGCTTTAAATGGTACTGAGATTTAGAGAATATTATTCCCACTTTCCAATTTATTCATAAGGTAATGTCAAAATGTTTCATAGAAGCAATTTTTAAAAATACTTTTATAGAAATGATTTTTAAAAGACTATTGTTATAAATAAACCATGGTGGATTTAATGCTAATACCTTCATTTTAGATGTTTTTGCTTTTTTAGTAATTGAATTTTATTTTTCTTCTTAAATGTTTTTATGATGTCTTATCCATTTCCTATTTGTTTAATTGGCATAGAAAAGAGATATATCTTGAAAGTTTGAGAAAATAATTTGATATTAACTAAACCCAACCTTTTATAGTAATTAGCATCTGTTAGTTCCAGAAAAGGTAACAGATAAAATCAAATATAGTGAGGGCAATTGTAATGATATCTTTGTCAACTTGAGCTATTCATTAATCTAAATAAAGGTGCAGAAGTGAACATATGCTTCCTGAACTAGATCATTGTAAATTTAAATTATGGAACAGATGTGTTGAAACTAAAAAGAGATTTGAAACTTTTACCATTTTTAAAAAAGAAAAAAAGCTTGAGAAAAGTAGACATTTTTGGGCACTATCCCTTTGACGGATTTGTTTAAATAATTGAAGGCTTTGGGATGACATGGAAAACCTAGCCTGAGAATTAAAAGATGCAGGTTTATGATGTTATTGTTGCTCTTGTTTAATGTAATCTATCATTTAATCACACATGTGTCAAGTACAGATAAACCCTTTCACTGTTGGGATTGTCATAAAGAACTCTTGAACCCACCTGACCTCATCACCAAACTGCCCCGCCTGTTCTTTGCATGTGCCTTCAGCGAGTCATGCGGGACTTAGCCGTGTCTGCATTTCCGAGGGGAGCTGTCAGTTGCATGGTCAACTTGTTTATTGTTTCCAGAACTCCCTGACCACCATAGTTCATTATTTGATTTGTTTTCATGTAAACACACATGAAACGTGGTGCCCTTTTAGAATATCGTTTGTTAAGCAACTAGGCATGGAAAAATAAATGTTACTGTTTCTTGTTAGCTACAAAACACATATCCACTAAACACATTTGCTGTTGGCATGCTGCAGCTGGGGACAGTGGACATTGCGGTAAGTGGAAAAAAGCAAGGCCTCCACTTCGTCTCAAATAAGCCTTATCCATGAGAATGCTGCTTTCATATCCCACAAAGGCTGCGGCACGACTCAGAGTAGCTGCTCTGAGTGACTCCCCTCAGACTCGCTGCCCCATGATTTCTTCAGGCCCTGCAGAGTCCGGGGTCTCTCACACTGATGATGGTAGCACTTTCTAATGAATAACACAATTACTTTATAAAGGAAACAAGAAAACAAACAAAATGGGTGCACAAAACTTCTTACAGTTCATTTGATTCCCACAAAAATCCCTTAGCTGTGTTGCTATGTTCATCTCCATGTTAGAGATGAGGGAGGACCCTAGCACCCACGTCTCTAATCCCAACCTGCCTTTCTTAGCACGTCACACCACAGCTCTTGATTAGGAAAGCGTGAAGATGTACTTTGGATTTGATGATTGTTGTTAATGCTGCTTTTATCAGCCCACAACAGTTCGATCTTAGCCAGCATCAGAGCTGAACGCCTGAACAAATATAATTTACCAGTAGCTGCCACAGCAAATCAATAACCTGTTTACTAGCAGGAAATTGTGTTAGTGAACATAACATCTCATTCCGTTCATCAGTCATCATATTCATTATATGTTGGGGCTGTTCTATCTTGTGTGGTTTTCATCTCACAAGTACGAATGTAAGCATAAAAGAAATCTAATGTTAAGTGTTGTATGTTGAATATTATTTATGTGGTGCTACCAACTGCTATGAGACTGCATGAATTTATGGATATCATAATCTTGCCTGGAATATAAATGCATGCCAAATGTAGGTATAAGTGTAACTGTCATCCCTGTTTTCCTGTAGAAATGTTTAGAAATTACAAAGAGATATGCTCCCAAATGAAAAATAACTTTTTAAATCTTAAAAGTTGAGGTTAATTCAACTGTTTTTCAAGTGAATTCCAAAACAGTTCTTGGTTATCTACAGTGTAATTGTGGACAAACTGCTACATGACTTCAGGCCTTTCTATGGTGAATCCAAGAAAGATGTGTGTACGTGTAGAATGAGATTGATCTCAAAGGAATGCAAACACAGAGATTAGATAAAGCTTAAATTTTAAATAAGGGAAAAATACATTGCTGTGCTCCTATATGCTGAAAACGTCTTGTCTATTGAAATATATGACCACATGAGCCTCATCAAATAATTTACGCAAGCAAACTGGAAGAAATTGCTTGAAATGGAATAATCATGCCTCTGTTCTCCACAGTCAGAAGCTAAGTTTTAAGGAGCGAGTGCGAATGGCTAGCCCCAGGGGACAGAGTATTAAGAGCCGACAAGCCTCGGTAGGTGACAGGAGGTCCCCAAGCACCGACATCACAGCCGAGGGCAGCCCCACCAAAGTGCAGAAGAGCTGGAGCTTCAACGACCGAACCCGCTTCCGGCCCTCGCTGCGCCTCAAAAGTTCTCAGCCAAAACCAGTGATAGATGGTAAGCCCTGTTTTTCCATAACAATTTTTAATTTGATAGGCTATAGTGAGTGAGATTATATGAAGTAATTAATTCTCCATAGTGCCACTTGAAGATAGAAGAAAACAACCCCAGGGAAAGAATTGTTTGTTTGTTTTATTGGAAATTTATTCATTGCCTTGGGCAAATGTACAGAACAGAAGTTTACTTTTGGAAACCACTTTGGCAGCTAAATTTACATTTCAAAGAAGCCAACAAAATGTTGTTAATTCTTCACTTGTATCTACACATTTATTTCTCAGACAAGGGCCATGTTAAGATCAGTGGGGCTATCATTCTGATGTCTATATGACGTCTGACCAGCAAAGGTCCAAGACCCAGGGACAACCAGGTGCTCTCTGAATATCTCGAAACACAGTAAAAAGGGTGATCATTTCTGGTCAAGAATGAAGGGGCTCTTTCCCTCTCTCCCACACTCTGCCTACTGGCAAATCAGAGACCACTGCTTATCTTCCTTAGAGAGGTTCCTGTTGAAAGTTACTTCAAAGTCTTCCAATGGTAAGTAAAATTCAAGTTCTTTTCCCAAGAGGAATTAACCTATTTTATTTATCATATTGTGTAGCAGACATTCACTTGCCAACACATTTTATTGAGTGCCACATAATTTTCATGTTTATAAAACATTTTATTTTTCATTTAAGATAAGCTCGGCTTTCCCTTTAACTAGGCCCCCTGGGATCTCTTATACTGGGCAAGGAACCAAAATCAAATAGCATCTCCCATTAATGCATTAAAACTGCAAAGGCTATCAGTCCTTCTGTTCTCTTTCCCTAAAATAACGTGTATTTTCCCAGGCCCTGAAAGCCCGAGGAATAAAATTAACAACCAGGGGTCATAATCACAATGATCTCAGGCTCCCTGCAGTGAAATCCCTGGAACCTCAGTCCACGGGTTCCTCCCAGCTTACTCAGAGGTCCTCAGGAATCTCTCTTCCACGCTTAAGGGAGCAACCCAAGTCTCCTCTTCTGGCTTCACGCCACACCCCATGAGTGCCATGCTCTTCAGGGCGACCCCTAGTGGCTGCACTGACATGGCTCCTCCTGGCGGAGCTTGCGGCTCCCATATGGGCGCAAGTCGTCTGATCCTGCCTTGCTTCCCCGCAACCTGTCCTGTGCTAAGGGAGGAAAAACCTCCGCCACCAACACGGGACACTCCTCCGTCGAGCCACTTGCAGGATCTGAGTCACTTGTGGCACAGCTTTTCAGTGTCCTCTAGTTTCCTCACTCTTCTCTTAGGATTTTGGCTGAAAGCCCTTGAGCAGCTGAGTCAAGAGTTACCAGTGACAGGGCTTTATGTTGCACTCAAAATAGACTTTCTGAATATAAATGGGTACATCCTTTCTGGAGGGCAATTTGGCAAAATATATTAAAAGTCTTTACATATGTCTAAGCCTAGACACATCCCACCCACCAATTCTATTTCTAGGGTATAATAGATACAATGAAACAATATCAGACATTAGAGATGATGCTCTAAATTAAAAATTATTGACACAGAAAGATGAAAAGAAAAAATGAATCATTCCATTTATGTATATTATATAAATTCGTGAATATATAGGGAAAAGTCTGGAAAGATTTACAAGAATGTATAAACAGTTACCTTTGAGTGGTGTGATCACAGTTATATTTTGTTTCTTCATTTTTTAAAATCTGTATTTCCTAATATTTCTACAATGAACAGGTGAATCTCTTGTAATGAGAAAACAATAGAGGATTTTCTTTTTAATTTTATTGTATTTGGGCTCTGGGGTACATGTGCACGTCCTGCATCCTGCAGGATTGTTACATAGGTACCATGCCATGGTGGTTTGCTGTCTCTATCCCCTCCTCCCCCCGCCACCACCATCGCCTACATCAGGCATTTCTCCAGGTGTTATCTCTCACCCTCCTCCCCGCCCCTTCATTGACCCCCTCGCCTCCTGTCCACACCCCTACCTAGCACTGTGAGTGTTGTTCCCTTCCCTGTGCCCAAGTGTTCTCATTGTTCATCACTCACCTATGAGTGAAAACATGCGGTGTTTGGTTTTCTGTTCGGTGTCAGTTTGCTGAGAATGATGGTTTCTAGGTTCATCCATGTCTCTACAAAGGAAACAAACTCATTGTTTTTTATGGCTGCATAGTATTCCATGGTGTCGATGTGCCACTTGTTTTGTTTTGTTTTGTTTTTTGTCCATTCTATCAGTGGGCATTTGGGTTGATTCCAGTCTTTGCTATCATAAACAGCGCCGCAATGAACATATGTGTGCATGTGCCTTTATGATAGAATGATTTATAATCCTTTGGGTATCTACCCAGTAATGGGATTGCTGGGTCAAATGGGATTTCTGTTTCTAGGTCCTTGAGGAATCGCCACACTGTCTTCCACAATGGTTGAACTAATTTACACTCCCACCAACAGTGTAAAAGTGTTCCTATTTCTCCACGTCCTCTCCAGCATCTGTTGTCTCCAGGTTTTTTAATGATCACTATTCTAACTGGCATGAGATGGTATCTCAACATGGTTTTGATTTGCGTTTCTCTAATGACCAATGATGATTAGCATTTTTTCATATGTTTGTTGGCCTCATATATGTCTTCTTGTGCAAAGTGTCTGTTCATTTCCTTTGCCCACTTTTGAATGCGTTTGTTTGATTTTTTTCCTGTAAATCTGTTTTAGTTCTTTGTAGATTCTGGATATTAGCCCTTTGTCTGATGGGTAGATTGCGAAAAATTTTCCCCATTCTGTTGGTTGCCGGTTTACTCTAATGATTGTTTATTTTGCTGTGCAGAAGCTCTTAAGTTTAATTAGGTCCCATTTGTCTATTTTGGCTTTTGTTGCCATTGCTTTTGGTGTTTTCGTCATGAAGTCCTTGCCTGTGCCTGAGTCCTGAATGGTTTTACTTAGGTTTTCTTCTAGGGTTTTTATGTTGTCAGTTCTTATGTTTAAATCTTTAATCCATCTGGAGTTAATTTTTGTATAAGATGTAAGGAAGGGGTCCAGTTTCAGCTTCCTGCATATGGCTAGCCAATTTTCCCAACACCATTTATTAAACAGGGAATCATTTCCCCACTGCTTGTTTCTGTCAGGTTCGTCAAAGATCAGATTGTTGTAGATGTGTGGCATTGATTCCAAGACCTCTGTTCTATCCCATTGGTCTATATCTCTGTTTTGGTACCAGTACCATGCTGTTTTGATTACTGTAGCCTTGTAGTATAGTTTGAGTCAGGTAGCATGATGCCTCGAGTTTTGTTCTTTTTCTTAGGATTGTCTTGGCTATGTGGGCTCTCTTTTGGTTCCATATGAAGTTTAAAGTGTTTTTTTTTTTTCCAGTTCTGTGAAGAAGGTCAATAGTAGCTTGATGGGGATAGCATTGAATCTATAAATTACTTTGGGCAGTATGGCCATTTTCACAGTATTGATTCTTCCTAACCATGAGCATGGAATATTTCTACAATTAACAGGTAAATCTCTTGTGATAAGAAAGCAATAGAGGATTTTCTTTTTTAAAAAAATAAAAATGTTTAAAAAGCCCTTAGTTTATAAAAACAAAATGGTAGAGGAAAAAAAGATAACAAAACTAGGCATTGAAGAAAAAAATTAGCCCTTCCTTTCACACACTGCCCTCTCCCGTGCCGTTACTCTAGGGGCCCTTGCACTGACTCATATTCACCGAACTCCTCTCTTTAAACTGATGTCCTCCCAAGTGGTAGAAGGAGCAGCTTGTCTTAATGGTGAAAACCAGTCTTTGTTGAATGCAAAATGGGCTATCTAATGATGTTTAACAGCTTCTACTACAAATGGAACTTGTATTAGTTTGCTTAGGCTGCCATAACAAAGTACTAGATGCCTTAAACAACAAAAACTTATTTTCTCGCAGTCTAGAGGCCAGAAGCCCAAGTTCAAGGTATCAGCAGGGTTGGTTCCTTCTGAAGGCTTTCTTCTTGGCTTGTAGATGGTCTTCTCCCTGAATCTTTACATAGACTTTTCTCTGTACATGTGCAAATTTCCTCTACTTGTAAGGATAGCAGTCATATTGGATTAGGAACCACCCTAATAACCTCATTTTAATTTAATCACATCTCTAAAGAGCCTATCTCCAAACACAGTCGCATTCAGGGATACTAGGGGTTAAGACTGTAACATACGAATTTTGGAGGAATGCAGTTCGGCCCATAGACAAAGCTCATGTTCACCCATATCACAGCATCTCTGGCAAGCTGAAATGTGTCCATATTTTCATCCCTGGCCCTGGCTTCACACTGTATTAGAAATTGTATATTACATATCACAACAGGACTATATTCTTCTAACATGGGCTTCAAAAAGCATTTAGCTTTATAATGTAAGGTCCCTGCTGTTGGCTGAGCGTATTTAAATATAAAATTCGTAGAATCTGGATTTTGATTTGGAAAACAAATTCTACTTGTACTGTTTGGCCAGAGGGAAAGAATTTTTCAAAGACTCTAGAGTCTGCACTATCTATCACAGTATTTTCAGTATCTGCAAAGATGTCTCAGAGGTCAGACAGAAACAGAACTCCTATTCTCTACCAAATCACAAACTGGAAAGGTCTCCTGTCATCTATTTTCTAGGTCATTTCATACGAGTTCAGTTTTGTTTGTTTACAAAGGAATTGCTTCTCCCTTGTTGATGCCCATATCAATTAATTCTGAGTTTCCCAAGTGACCAGAGACCAATTGCTGTTCTGTTGAAGTTGCTTTCTTGGCTGCCCACCTGCAGGAGAGAATCGTTCCTGCCTCCTCATTTAATCCAATAGTCCAGAATCTTTACCTCTCATTGAACTCAATGCTGAGTCTTGGGAAACTGGAAGTTCTTTTTTTACAGGAAAAAGAAAATTAAGTAGCTGTCAAATAAACGTAGACTTCATTTATACATCTTTACTTATAGTACCTCTCTAGGTTTTAAGTATTTTTAAAATTTACTTAATACCTTAGAAAATAATATATAACACAGCCAGCTTTCAATTATTCCAGGTCTGTTTACTCATTTACTTCTGGAGCAGTTTTCTTCTTCTCCCTTACCCTCACATATTTTTTTGGCATTCCATTGCCCATTAACATGCTCAGGAGAATAGAAAAATGAAAGAAAGAATAATGGAAACTCAGATCAACTTTAAGTTAATAACTAAAAGTTACATTTGGAAAATAATAGGCCTGCAATTGAAAGACAGTATAATAGAGAAACAAAACATATTTGGGGTTAAACTGTACAATTTAATAATTCCTGACAAATCTGATGCCCTTTACTACAGATGAGAGTGTTTTCAGAATTTAATGGTTCTTTAAAAAGGTTATTAAACATCCATGGCATTTTTCTCTTGCTATAATTTTTAATAAGATTAACATGTTACACTTAGGCACAATTCTCTCTCAGTATGCCACACTTGTGTGTAACAGAAAAGTTGAAAGTAGCAGGCAGATGCTGAAGCCACAAATGACAAAGGAAAGAAAGTAAACTCTAAAGGACTGGTGTGGTGTTGCCATAGCAAATTTATTTTTACCACTGTGATATGAATCATATTTTTAGCTGATAAATCCTATAATAAAAGATAGAAATACTCTATTCATCCCATGTGAGTGCTCACTAATGAGTGAAAAAAAAAATACTCTATTCATCGACAGTATGTAGCCCTCTTCATATAATTTTAGAAATTAAGTAATATAGAAATATTTTTGTCAAGTACAACAGTAATAATAATGATAAAACTAACATGTATCGAATTCTTCCCAGTGGCATACATTGTTCTAAATTCTTTATCTCTATTATCTCATTTAATTCTGCCAATACCCCTATGGAGTAGTTACAGTATTATCCCTATTTTACAGGTGAGGAAACTAAGAGTTTAAGCTAAGTAATTTGCCCAAGGTCTAGCAGTTCTAAGTAAAGCAGCCACAATGCACATGCAATTTAATATCACAGTCCTCCTACAAGTGTATTCTAAGATGTTCTCCCAGATGTTGTATCAATCTCCCATTAAGAAGCTTTCATTTCCTCTCCTCCCGCCACCCGCCACCCACCATTTGCCTTCACTCTTCCAACTTCAATTGGTCAGATTCCTCTTCCCATATAAGCCGCTTGACCATGCCACTATCCCATCTTTCTTCCAGTCCCAGCTGCCAACCTTCTCAACTGCATCATCTCAAGGCAGCCAGAGCTAGAAGATTGGGCAAATTGGGGAAATGGCCTTTCAGTGACTGTTCTCTGTTTCGATCAGGTATCTGGGAAGAGACTCAGGATAACAGCCATACTTATCTGTGTCTATTTTCCCTGGGAGGGAGGTCAATAGTGGGGTCATCTGAGGTCTGTTTCAAGATGCAAAGGATAGTGTCAGGAGATGCACAGGTGTTGCAAAAAGAAAGCAAGTGGAAGGTGGCGGATCGTAAGTAAGAAAAGTAGCAAGCAGCCAAAATCCACAAGAGTGATATTAAGGTAGAGCTAGGAGAAAACCTTCAGATTTCTGGTGACTAGTTTGCTACAGAGGAGTCCTACACTTACTGAACCCCACTGCATTTGGGAGTGCCTTGCAGAACTACAATCAAAGAGTACAATAACCTGGACAGTAAAGGAGAAGGACGTAGCTTTAGGGAGTTCTACCGTACAGTGCTTGATAGTAACTAAATCCAACATTCTATAGTAATTAGCGTGTTCATTCCAGAAGTGGTAATAAATTTAAAAATCTGTCTCACATACATGTATAACCATGCATGTTTTAACAAGTTTAACATTGCTTCTGCTTAAGGAGAAATTACCATTCCTGCTGAGCAATACTCAGGGCAGCTGCCATCGAAGGTGCATCCTCACCAGGTGTTCATGGGAAAGACTGGCACAGCCTGGGTTCAGGAGATGTTTACGTTCACCAGGGTGGGGTCTGGGTGAGATGAAGATGCAGAATATCTTCCAATCATGAGGGTCCCTCAAGGCTTTGTTCCAGGCACTGTTGGTAATTCCTCTCTCTTCACTACCCTTCATGTTCCTTTCTCCTCTCAGTCAGTGTACCAATTAGGATGCGTTTGGCAGCAGGGCACAAACGCAGCAGATTCAACTACCTTAAACCATTATGCAATGCATAATACCACATAGAAAGAGGCTCAGAGACAAGAGAGCTCTCCATAAGGAGCCTAAGGCTCTCGTTCATTTCTCTCTGATTCTCTTCAGTCTTCTTTTGACTTTGTCCGTCTGTCTGCCTGCCTCCTCCTCAGGCTGGAGGCAAAATGGCTACAGCAGTTGCCACACCTTCTCTAGATGCAACACTTTCAGAGGCAGAAAGAGGCCATCTTATGTTTGTGTCTCTTCTTAAAAGTGAGGAAAACTCTCCATTCACATCTTATTTTGAAGATTCCTAATGCCTGAAACGATTACTAGCATGGAGGATGGGAGCTCACTGCCATCACTGGCAGTCACCCATCAGGACCCAGCAGCTGGATCTGGGCCAAAGCACATGAGCAAGTGTGGGAGGAAGTAACTGGATAAATTTGAGGGTTTATGTTTGGGGATTGGATCTGGGGACAGCAACTTCCCATAGTATAATATTTGATATAGCCAAGAAACCTCTTCCACTTTGGGGTGAGGGTAAAGAGGCAGCATGTCTTTCGACATGATGCTTTCTCTCAAATATTCTGTCTATATGTCATTTCTGTTCCTCTAAATGTCTGGGCTTTTAAAAACATAAAAGCCAGATTTATTTTTTTTTTTTTTTTTTTTTTACTTTTCTCTTATCACATCATTTCCATGAGACAGCAAGCATAGACTAGACTGACTCCTTGAATTTCAAAGGAAAGGCAAAGTGGATAAAGGAACAACTAGCAAAAATAAATAAATTAGTCTTTCGATCATGTAATCCTTCCTCACATAAATGTTCTGTCACCACCACCACTAAGGGAAACCTGGTACAGTTCCCTTCCTCTCCACCTCCTCAGCAGCCTCATGACACCTCGCTCCTCAAGCTGTTTCTCTTGGTGACTCCTTCTTCCTTCTGAAGTTAATAACTAACCCAGTCTCACCTAAAAATAGCAAAAAAGTAGAAATACACCATGTGGGGTGCCAGAACTCTCAAGTCTTCTTAAAGATAGTTCATCCTCTTCCTCTCTTCTTTTAACCTCTGCTTGGGTTCTAGGCCCACCAGTCTGCCACAACCCTTGTTTGAGAATATCAAGATCACTGAAAACAGTGACAAAAGGCAGCATTTTTATGCAATGGTTTTGACAACTATCCTAAACTAACAGTCTCTTATATCCATAATGGCATATTCTCTTCCAAGCAGGAGAAATCACAGACTATCAGCATTTTATATTTGACTAATTCATGCACACAGGCTTTCATCTTACACTAATCCTCTTTATGCTTATTTTCCAATGGCATCTTCCTCCCTCATGTTTTTCTCAGTCTCCCCAGTTGACATTTTTGGTGTTTCCACAAAATGCCAAGCACCACGCTGCACTTAGCATTTTTCCTGACTTTCCATAATGATGGCCCAACTTCAGCCAGGCCTTGATTATAATTTTCCACATGATGCTTCGTGGCACTTTCTGAAATTGCCCGATAATGACTCTGCATTGTGTTGACAGAAATAATTCTTGTTAAAGCCGTATCTTATTAGGACTTCCACTTAACCTGTTTGTGCAGATTCCTGGCCTGGGATTCTGACGGAGTCGGGCACCCATTCCTGTCAGCCTCTATTTGTCACAAAACCTGAGGGTTTTCTTTAGTGATAACAACAAAAGGATTTATTGAGAATGACTGGATCTAAACTCTGGAAATCTACTGTTCATATTTAACTCTATAGGAAGCATAACTGTTGAAATAATTCTACGCAAACGCCTACAAAGGGGATTCAGGATTCTAAAAGTCACTTTCAGTTCTTCCTTAACGTACTGGTAAAAACCATCATCTGGGGAAATTGTCTGAATTCTGATCCATGGGTGTCTTTTTTTCTTTAGCTGTCCAGGTTCTTCATTCAGTCCCTCAGGCATCTTCATTCAAAGGCGTACCCTAGCCCTCCGCTGTGTGCCCCATGTCCCCTTGTGCCCCTGAGATCTCCTGCTGCTATTGCGCGGAGAGTGACTTCTCAATCTCTGGTTTTAGACCCCAAGTGACTACATTATGTCTTCGATTTCTGAGAAGAGTTGTGTCTTAGTTTGTTTGGGCTGGTGTAAAAAAATACCATAAACTAAGCGGCCTATAAACAACAACTATTTACTTCTCACCGTTCCAGAGGCTGGAAGTCCCCGAGCATGATGCTGGCAGATTCTGTATCTGGAGAAGGCACACTTCCACATGACGGAAAGGGTGAGGTACCTCTTGGGTCTCCTTTATGAGGGCACTGATCCCATGTATTAGGGCTCTGCCCTCATAGCCTAACTGCCTCCCAGAGACCCCACCTCTTAATACCATCACCTTGAGGGTTAGGGTTTTAACACATAAATTCTGAGGGGACACAAATGTTCAGATCATAACCGGCTGCTTCTTCCATTACTTTTTGTGAAATGCTTGTTCTTAGTGTTTAGTGACAGGGGAAATGCTTTTCTAATTTAATTAGACTGCAGTTCTGCCTGACTTTCTCCTCTAATCCAAGTGCTTTGTATTATAGAGCAGGATTTGTCAGATTTCTCTAGGTTCTGTCCCAATGTTTGTTGTTACCCTACAGTGATAAGGAAAAATATCTTATTTCCGTTGGTGGATAAAATAGCTCCCTGTATGAGCTATGAATGGGTCTCATCTCCTCCCTTCCAGCGGAAACTGAGCTGCCAAATGACCTTTGAGTGGCAACTTAACCAGACCTTTTGGCTTCCATAGATCCAGATTTCATTGGGAAACTCGGGGTTATAAACTGGAGCTCTCTATTTTATTTCATCAGCAAAGTGTGTGTGCATGTGCACATGGATACTTTAAAAGGCATCAGAATGCTATATTAGTTATACATTGTTACATAGCAAATTACCCTCAATTTAGTGGTTTAAAACGACACGTCCTTATAATCTCAGTTTCTATGAACAGGTATCCTGAAGCAGTGTAGCTGAATGGTTATGGCTCAAAGTCTCTTATGAGGCTACAGTCAAGCTCTTGGCTGGAGATGCTGGGAGAGGACCCATTTCCAAGCTCACCTGAGCATTTGCTAGCAGGCCTTATTTCCTTGCCTCATCAGTCATGCCCTAGGTTGCCTGAACATCCACATGACAGGCAGCTGGCTTCCCCCAGAGAGAACAGAGAGAGCACACAGACAGAAACTGCTGTCTTTCGTGCCCTAACCTCAGAAGTGTTATGCCATCGCTTCTTTCATGTGCTAGTAGTCACACAGACTGACCCTGTAGAGTGTAGGTGGGGACTATACAGGGGGGTAATACCAGGAGATGAGGGTCACTGGGGACCATGTTACAGGCTGGCTACCACAAATATCTTTAAATAGATTATGTCTTTTAAGTTGTGGATTTCAACCAGTCCCTGTTGTCTTTCCAGGAACCTAAACCACCAATTCCCCATTCCTTTTCTTTAATGACATGGGTTTATGACTTCTAGTCTAACCATTTCATGCCCAGTGTCCTTTGTATTATATCTAAAAAAAAAAAAAAAAAAAAAAAAAATTCTGGCCTCAGCCTATAGCTACACAATTATATTCCAGTCTTAGTGCAGCCTTCCAAAAGTAATATTAGCGAAATATTAAGCACATGATTACTGAAGCAACAAATAAAATGAGGAGGCCGGGTGTGGTGGCTCATGCCTGTAATTTCAGCACTTCGGGAGGCCGAGGGGAGTGCAGATCACCTGAGGTCAGGAGTTCGAAACCAGCCTGGCCAACATGGCAGACCTCATCTCTACTAAAAATACAAAAATTAGCTGGGCATGGTGGTGGGCACCTGTAATCCCAGCTACTCTGGAGGCTGAGGTAGGAGAATTGCTTGAATCCAGGAAGGGGAGGTTGCAGTAAGCTGAGATTGCACCACTGCATTCTAGCCTGGGCGACAAGAGTGAGATTCCATCTGGAAAATAAATAAATAATAATCTGGAAAATAAATAAATAAAATGAGGGAGCAGGACACCAACTAGTAAGTTGCAAAACCAAAGTTTCCTTACTTCTAACCCTGCTGTCCTTCTTGTACAACGTATGGCCCCTCTTCAGCTTTTCAAGAGGTTGAACATGTGTTCTTGGTTGCTTTGAAGGGCAGAAGAAGAGCTAAAAGGTGTTACCAATGTTGAGTTCTGTATATCGACAGCTTAGCAATTAGAGACTCCACAGCAATCAAATAGATTCCATGATTGGAAGCATTCAAATCAAACTTGGATGATCAATTTCAGGAATTTCTGGAAGCTTAAGGAGATCAAACCACACAGTCTCTAAGAAATTTTCTTCCAAAGGCCGGGCGCGGTGGCTCAAGCCTGTAATCCCAGCACTTTGGGAGGCCGAGGTGGGTGGATCACAAGGTCAAGAGATCAAGACCATCCTGGTCAACATGGTGAAACCCCGTCTCTACTAAAAATACAAAAAATTAGCTGGGCATGGTGGCGCGTGCCTGTAATCCCAGCTACTCAGGAGGCTGAGGCAGGAGAATTGCCTGAACCCAGGAGGCGGAGGTTGCGGTGAGCCGAGATCGCGCCATTGCGCTCCAGCCTGGGTAACAAGAGTGAAACTCCGTCTCAAAAAAGATAAAAAAAAAGAAATTTTCTTCCAAACATGAGTTTCTATAATCTGCTCTTCTGGCCCAGTGGAAAGTAACTTTCTTAGCCATTAAATCCTATTCTCACTAGCAATTCCAAACTAAGAAATGGAAGAGGAAAGCAAGGATTGGCTGAGGAATGCCAGGAGTGAGTTTTCTGTCCTAACCCTAGTTTCACATCTCTTTGATACAGAGAAAAGTGCTACCCGCTGCTTTTTGCCTCTCATTCCCCACACTCTTTCTCTTTCCTTTTCACTGTCAGCCATCGTCCTTTCTATCCTGAGAAGTGCATCACGTGTGTCCCACCCTCCATTGTGAGGTTTATGTGTGTGTTTCATGGTGGCTCATTCTTAGAATTTGGATGAGCCCTCCACTGAATTTCAATTCAAATTCGGAAGTATTCGAGGGCTGCTACTCAGAGCTAGCATGTCTCTGGGCATTTAGAAGGCAGGGAGGAGGCATGACACAACTGTCACCTCAAAGAACTTGCTGTTTATAAGTTTTACCACCCTAGCCCAGCCCAGTTACAATATTGATTGGCACTGAGGGGAACAAAAGCCATCTTCCTCATTCTCCAGACTTCACACTTTTCAGAAATAACCCATGGGTGACCTCCAAAATTTCACACAAAATAAGCACAAGGTTAACCATTACACAAATCACAGAATTTAGTCCGTATTTAAGAGAAGCACTTTTCAGCTACATGGTGATTTTTACTTCATGTATCTCAAATTATTTCCTTCAAAGGCACACTTAGTTGTCTGCTGCACAAAGAGAAACCAATATGACACAATTTTAAAATTATATTTAATCACTTTCATGGTGTGCTCTACTTGGTAAAGAAGCGGGGAAAAAAGGTTAAGTAAAGGCCAGGATCCTTTTTCTGCAATGGATGACTGACATGGGAAAGAGATGAGTTACCCAGGCTTTGCTTTTTGCTACCTGCAGTATAAAACTCCCTAACATTGTCCCAAATTCCTTTTACAGATATTTTATTTTCAGTGTCTAATTTTGTTCAGCTTTTCTTCCCTTACCATCTTTTTCTTCTTTTTCCATGTATAATACATAACAACAGTTTCAGAACTCCAAAAACATAGAAACCTCAGAATAATATTTCCTGGGAAAAATTAATCTCTCTACCTCTGGGTACCAAGAATCATTTGCACATGAAACCCTGAATTCCCGCCAGTGAGAGATTTGCATCTTTCATTAATCTAATGCAGTAGCAATTCTTATACCACATAATTCTATTGGAATTGATGACTAATCATCCCCAAAACTGTTTTGAAACTATTGTTCCCATAATTTTGTGTTTTGATTGAAAAATGTCACGACCCATATCTCCTTACATTTGTGTGTTATCTGTTGCATAGCTAATCTCTCCCCTTCAGATTTAGTGGCTTAAAACAGCAACCATTTATTTAGCTCACAATTCTGTTAGGCACTCATACTCTGTGATCAGCTGCTCTATTGGCTGGTGCTGACTAGACTAACGGGGCCTCAGTTAGGAGTACTCCTCTCTGCTTATGTGGTCTCTCATCCTCCAGCAGGCTGGGCTGGTTCACATGGTGGTGGTGGGTTCCCAAGAGCAGTACATTGGTATCTGAAAGGTCTCTTGGAGTTAGGCTCAACCTATCACAGTGTAACGTCCACTATGTCCTGTTGGTCAAAGCAAATGACAAGGACAGCCCAAATGCAAGAAATGGAGACAGAGATTCCACCTCTTCATGTCAGAAGCTGCAAGTATTGTGGCCAGTATTGCAATCTACCATCCAGCCATTTAAAGCTTATTTTCTTTTAGTATCTTCAACATCCTATTGGCTCTGTGAAGACAGTGTCAGTGTCTAATTTACTTTTTTATTTCTTCCTATAGTATCCTTCACTCACAGAGCCTAAGAACGGGAAGGAAAATAACACTGTTAGCACCTAATAGATTGAGGCATTGGATAGGCATTTTCTATGAATTAGTTCATTTAAAACTCACATAGCCATTTTTGCAGATAGGGAAATTGAGAATCAAAATGTAAATAACTTGTCCATGTCATTCAGTCTAAATGCAAAAGCTGGGGTTGCAAATTGCACTTAGGTCTATACTCAAGCTTTTTATGTTCTGCCATGCTTGCTGCTTAGCACGTTTTTTTTTTTTTTTTTTTTTCATATAATTCATGCTGCTAATGAAACAGAATAAACCAGTTGTATGTTTAGTGTTAGTGAAATGACTTGTCTTCTTTTTCAGTAAATATGATAAGTATGCTCAATTTATATCCTTTATCACTGTATACATTATAAATATTCTCTCTGTATACCTTCACATGTCAATTGAGGTATGCAACAGTAATTTCCAGTAAAAAAAAAAAAAAAAAAAAAGGGAGTATATATATATATATATATATATATATATATATATATATATATATAATTGCACTTTAGGTTCTGGGGTACATATGAAGAACATGCAGGATTTTTGCATAGGTACATACATGCAATGTGGTTTGCTGCATCCATCCCCATTACCTATATCTGGCATTTCTCCCCATGTTATACCTCCCCAACTTTCTACCCCCCACTGTCTCTCCCCTAGTCCCCCCCCCAACAGACCTCAGTGTGTGATGCTCCCCTCCCTGTGTCCATGTGATCTCATTGTTCAACACCCACCTATGAGTGAGAACATGTGGTGCTTGATTTTCTGTTCTTATGTCAGTTTGCTGAGAATGATGGTTTCCAGGTTCATCCATGTCCCTACAAAGGACACTAACTCATTGTTTTTTATGGCTGCATAGTATTCCATGGTGTATATGTGCCACATTTTCCCTGTCCAGTCTATCATTGATGGGCATTTGGGTTGGTTCCAAGTCTTTGCTATTGTAAACAGTGCTGCAATGAACATTCGTGTGCATGTGTCCTTATAGTAGAACGATTTATAATCCTTTGGCTATATACCCAGTAATGGGATTGCTGGGTCAAATGGAATTTCTATTTCTAGGTCTTTGAGGAATCGCCACACTGTCTTCCACAATGGTTGAACTAATTTACATTCCCACCAACAGTGTAAAAGTGTTCCTATTTCTCCACATCCTCTCCAGCATCTGTTGTCTCCAGATTTTTTAATGATTGCCATTCTAACTGGCATGAGGTGATATCTCAATGTGGTTTGGATTTAAATTTCTCTAATGACCAGTGATAATGAGCATTTTTTATATGTTTCTTGGCCTCATATATGCCTTCTTTTAAAAAGTGTCTGTTCATATCCTTCTCCAACTTTTGGATGGGTTTTTTTCTAGTAAATCTGTTTTAGTTCTTTGTAGACTCTGGATATGAGTCCTTTGTCAGATGTCAGATGGGTAGATTGCAAAAATTTTCTCCCATTCTGTTGGTTGCTGGTTCACTCTAATGATTGTTTCTTTTGCTGTGCAGAAGCTCTGGAGTTTAATTAGATCCCAATTGTCTATTTTCGGTTTCATTGCCATTGTTTCTGGTGTTTTAGTCATGAAGTCCTTGCCTATGCCTATGTCCTGAAGGGTTTTGCCTAGGTTTTCTTCTAGGGTCTTTATGGTGTTAGGTCTAATGTTTAAGTCTTTAATCCATCTGGAGTTAATTTTAGTGTAAGGTGTCAGGAAGGGGTCCACTTTCTGCTTTCTGCACATGGCTGGCCAGTTTACCCAACACCAGGGAATCCATTCCCCATTGCTTGTTTTTCTCAGGTTTGTCAAAGATCAGATGGTTGTAGGTGTGGGGCGTTGTCTCCAAGGCCTCTGTTCTGTTCCGCTGGTCTATCTCTCTGTTTTGGTACCAGTACCATGCTGTTTTGATTCCTATAGCCTTGTAGTATAGTCTGAAGTCAGGCAGCATGATGCCTCCAGCTTGTTCTTTTCGCTTAGAATTGATTTGGCTATGCAATCTCTCTTTTGGTTCTATATGAGGTTTAAAGTGATTTTTTTCCATTTCTGTGAAGAGGGTCATAGGTAGCTTGATGGGGATAACATTGAATCTATAAATTACTTTGGGCAGTATGGCCATTTTCACAATATTGATTCTTCCTAACCATGAGCATGGAATGTTTCTCCATCTGTTTGTGTCTTCTCTTATATCCTTGAGCAGTGGTTTGTAGTTCCCCTTGAAGAGATCCATTACATTCTTTGTTAGTTGTATTCCTATGTATTTTATTCTTTTTGTCGCAATTGTGAATGGCAGTTCATTCTTGATCTGGCTCTCTCTAAGTCTGTTGTTGGTGTATAGGAATGCTTGTGATTTTTGCACATTGATTTTGTATCCTGAGAATTTGCTGAAGTTGCTTATCAGTTTCAGGAGATTTTGGACTGAGACAATGGGGTCTTCTTTTTTTTAATTACATGTTAGGTTTCAGGGTACATGTGAAGAACATGCAAGATTGTTGCATAGGTACACACATGGCAATGTGGTTTGCTGCCTTCCTTCCCCTCACCTGTATCTGTCATTTCTCCCCATGCTATCTCTTCCCACCTCCCCACCCCCCCATCCCTCCCTCATTTCCCCCCAACGGACCCCAGTGTGTAGTGCTCCCCTCCCTGTGTCCATGTGTTCTCATTGTTCAACACCCACCTATGAGTGAGAACATGCGGTATTTGATTTTCTGCTCTTGTGTCAGTTTGCTGAGAATGATGGTTTCCAGGTTCATCCATGTCCCTACAAAGGACACGAACTCATCGTTTTTGATGACTGTGTAATATTCCATGGTGTGTATGTACCACATTTTCCCTATCCAGTCTATCATCGATGGGCATTTGGGTTGGTTCCAGGTCTTTGCTATTGTAAACAGTGCTGCAGTGAACATTCATGTGCATGTGTCCTTATAGTAGAATGATTTATATTCCTTTGGATATATGCCCAGTAATGGGATTGCTGGGTCAAAATATACAATCATGTCGTCTGCAAATAAAGACAATTTGACTTCCTCTTTTCCCAGTTGAATACCCTTTATTTCTTTTTCTTGCCTGATTGCTCTGGCTAAAACTTCCAATACCATATTGAATAGGAGTGGTGACAGAGGGCATCCTTGTGTAGTGCCAGATTTCAAAGGGAATGCTTCCAGTTTTTGCCCATTCAGTATGATATTGGCTGTGGGTTTGTCAAAAATAGCTTTTATTATTTTGAGATACATTCCATTGATACCTAGTTTATTCAGAGTTTTTAGCATAAAGGGCTGTTGAATTTAGTCAAAGGCCTTCTCTGCATCTATTAAGAGAATCATGTGGTTTTTGTCTTTGTTTCTGTTTATGTGGTGAATTATGTTTATAGACTTGCATATGTTGAACCAGCCTTGCATCCTTGGTATGAAGCCTACTTGATTGTGATGGATAAGCTTTTTCATGTGCTGTTGTAATCAGTTTGCCAGTATTTTATTGAAGATTTTTGCATCTATGTTCATCATGGATATTGGCCTGAAGTTTTCTTTTTTTATTGAGTCTCTGCTGGGTTTTGGTATCAGGATGATGTTGGTCTCAGAAAATGATTTGGGAAGGATTCCCTGTTTTTGGATTGTTTGGAATAGTTTCAGAAGGAGTGGTACCTACCCCTCTTTGTATGTTTGGTAGAATTCGGCTGTGAACCCATCTGGATCTGGACTTTTTTTGGTTGGTAGGCTATTAATTGCTGCCTCAATTTCAGCCCTTGTTACTGGTCTATTCAGTGTTTCAACTTCTTCCTGGTTTAGGCTTGTAAGGATGCAAGTGTCCAGGAATTTATCCATTTTCTCCAGGTTTACTGGCTTATGTTCATAGAGTTGTTTCTAGTAATCTTTGATGGTGGTTTGTATTTCTGTGGAATCTATGGTGATATCCCCTTTATCATTTTTATTGCATCTATTTGATTATTCTCTCTTTTCTTTCTTGTTAATCTGGCTAGTGGTCTATTTGTTGATCTTTTTTAAAAAAAACAGCTCCTGGATTTATTGATTTTTTTGAAGGGTTTTTTGTATCTCTATCTCCTTCAGTTCTGCTCTGATCTTAGTTATTTCTTGTCTTTTGCTAGGTCAATAACTATTTTTATTTAATCTCCCAGCAACCAAGTTTACTGTGGTTGCAGGCCCTGTGCACAGTATGTTTTACCTGCCATAGGTATAATCAACCAAATACTAAAAGTTTGTAATGACGGTTGAGATAAAAAGTATTTCAGATAATCACCAAGAATATAGTTTTGTGAGGAATAAGATGATGTTCTATTTCTGATGTAACTGTAAAAAGGCATAGAACTTGAAAGAGAAAATAACAGTGCCTCTCATTTTCCCAGAATTTATTTCAACTGCCTGTTGAGACTGCCCTTGCTCTCTTAGGTCTCATGTTAAGTAGAAATGCAGATTCTCTGCAGTTCTGGTCACCTCCTAGGGAAGCATTGACAAGGGAGCAAGAAATAAACCTAAGAAAAAAATGTTTTTATCTTTTGTGTCAAAGAGCAGTAGGTGATTTTTATAAACATCTAAGATAGAATTGGTGACAGAAAAGTTACAAAAGAAGACATACTGAAAAGTAAATTTGAGGGATGTGGACCAGGTAGAAAACACTGTGTCTACCATGCTTTTCAAGCTATAGTAGAGTGTCATAAAATCAAGTGAATGGGTTATGATCAGCATTATTTTAGTGAAGTGAAAAAAGATGGGATGAGAAATTATGGAATGAGATGGGAAGGTCTGGTGTAAGATGGGATAGGATAGGACAGAATAGGAAATACATATTATAGAATGTATCTCAAGAAGAGCCAGTGTCTTTTTTGTTTTTTACTTTAGGTTATGGGGTACGTGTGCAGATCATGAAGGGTTGTTGCATAAGTGCACACATAACCAGGTGGTTTGCCGCCTCTATTCCGCCTTTCACTATATCCAGTATTTCTCCCCATGTTATCCCTCCCCATGCCTCGCTGTCCCTCCCCCTGCCCCCACCAACTGCCCTCAGTGTGTGATGCTTCTCTCCCTGAGTCCACATGTTCTCATTGTTAAACACCCGCCTATGAGTGACAACATGTGGTGTTCGATTTTCTATTCTTGTGTCAGTTTGCTGAGAATGATGGATTCCAGATTCATCCGAGTCCTACAAAGGACACAAACTCATCGTTTTTTATGGCTGCATAGTATTCCGTGGTGTACATGTGCCACATTTTCTTTGTCCAGTCTATCATTGATGGGCATTTGGGTTGGTTCCACATCTTTGCTGTTGTACACAGGGCTGCAATGAACATACACATGCATGTGTCTTTATAGTAGAACGATTTATAATTCTTTGGGATATACCCAGTAATGGAATTGCTGGGTCAAATGGAATTTCTATTTCTAGATCCTTGAGAAATCGCCACACTGTCTTCCACAATGGTTGGACTAATTTACACTCCCACCAACAGAATAAAATTGTTCCTATTTCTCCACATCCTCTCCAGCATCTGTTGTCTCCAGATTTTTTATGTTTGCCATTCTAACTGGCTTGAGATGGTATCTCAATGTGGTTTTGATTTGCATTCTATTGACCAGTGACAATAAGCATTTTTTCATATGTTTGTTGGCCTCATATATATCTTCTTTTGAAAAGTGTTCATAACCTTTACCCACTTTTGAATGGTGGTGTTTTTTCCTCCTGTATCTGTTTTAGTTCTTTGTAGATACTGGACATTAGCCCTTCGTCAGATGGGTAGACTGCAAAATTTTTTTCCCATTCTGTTGGTTGCTGGTTCACTCTAATGATGGTTTCTTTTGCTGTACAGAAGCTCTGAATTGTAATTAGATCCCATTTGTCTATCTTGGCTTTTGTTGCCATTGCTTTTGGTGTTTTAGTCATGAAGTCCTTGCCTATGCCTATGTCCTGGATGGTTTTGCCTACGTTTTCTTCTAGCGTTTTTATGGTATTAGGTGTTATATTTAAATCTTTAATCCATCTGGAGTTAATTTGAGTGTAAGGTGACAGGCAGGGGTTCAGTTTCTGCTTACTGCACATGGCTAGCCAGTTTCCCCAACACCATTTATTAAACATGGAGTCCTTTCCCCATGGCTTGTTTTTCTCAGGTTTATCAAAGATCAGATGGTTGTACATGTGTGGTGTTGCTTTTGAGGCCTCTGTTCTGTTCCATTGGTCTTTATCTCTGCTTGGTACCAGTACCATGCTGTTTCGATTACTGTAGCCTTGGAGTATAGTTTGAAGTCTGGCAGTGTGATGCTTCCGGCTTTGTTCTTTTTGCTTAGGATTGTCATGGCTATGCGGGCTCTCTTGTGATTCCATGTGAAATTTAAAGTGTTTTTTTTTTTTTTTCCAGTACTGTGAAGGTCATTGGTAGCTTGATGGGGATAGCACTGAATCTATAAATTACTTTGGGAAGTATGGCCATTTTCAGAATATTAATTCTTCCTAACCATGAGCATGGAATGTTTCTCCATCTGTTTGTGTCCTCTCTTATTTCCTCAAGCAGTGGTTTGTAGTTCTCCTTGAAGAAGTCTTTTACTTCCTTTGTTTGTTGTATTCCTAGGTATTTTATTCTCTTTGTAGCAATTGTGAATGGCAGTTTGCTCTTGATTTGCCTTTCTGTTTGTCTGTTATTGGTATATAGGAATGCTTGTGATTTTTGCACATTTTGTATCCTGAGACTATGCTGAAGTTGCTTATCAGTTTGAGAAGATTTTGGGCTGAGACGATGGGGTCTTCTAAATATACAGTCATGTCATCAGCAAATAGAGACCGTTTGACTTCCTCCTTTCCTAATTGAATACCCTTTATTTCTTTTTCTTGCCTGATTGTTCTGGCTAGAACTTCAATACTATATTGAATAGGAGTGGTGAGAGAGGACATCCTTGTCTCATGCCCGATTTCAAAGGGAATTCTTCTAGCTTTTGCCCATTCAGTATGATATTGGCTGTAAGGCTGTCATAAATAGCTTTTAGCATTTTATGATACATCCTGTCAATACCCTAGTTAATTGAGAATTTTTAGCATAAAGAGCTGTTAAATTTTGTCGAAGGCCTTCTCTGCAACTATTGAGATAATCATGTGGTTTTTGTCTTTGGTTCCATTTATGTGATGGGTTGCATTTATGGACTTGCGTATGTTGAACCAGCCTTTCCTCCTGGGATGAAGCCTTCTTGATGGTGATGAATAAGCTTTTTGATGTGCTGTTGCATTTGGTTTGCCAGTAATTTATTGAAATTTTTTTCATCAAATCATGGATATTGGCCTGAAGTGTTTTTTGTTGTTGTTGAGTCTCTGCCTGGTTTTGGTATAAGGATGATGCTCATCTTATAAAATGAGTTAGGGAGGATACCCTCTTTTTGGATTGTTTGATATAGTTTCAGAAGTAATGGAATCAGCTCGTCTTTGTATGTGTAGTAGAATTTGACTGTAAACCCGTCTGGACCTGGACTTATTTTGGTCGGTAGGCTATTGATTGCCGCCTCAACTTCAGCCCTTGTTATTGGTCTATTCACAGTTTCAACATCCTCCTGGTTTAGTTTTGGGAGAGTACAAGTGTCCAGGAATTTATCCATTTCTTCCTGGTTTACTAGTTTATGTGCATAGAGCTGTTTGTAGTAACCTCTGGTGGTAGTTTGTATTTCTGTGGGATCAGTGATGATATCCCCTTTATTTTTTTTATTGCATCTATTTGATTTTTCTTTCTTTTTTTATTAGTCTGGCTAGCAGTCTATTTTGTTGATCTTTTCAAAAAACCATCTCCTGCATTTATTGATTTTTTTTGTGTCTCTATCTCCTTCAGTTATGCTCTGATCTTACTTATTTCTTGTCTTCTGCTAGCTTTTGAGTTTTTGGGTTTTTTTATCTTCCTTCTCTAGCTCTTTCAATTTTGATGATAGGGTGTCAATTTTAGATCTTTCCTTTTTTCTCATGTGGGCATTTATTGCTATAAATTTCCCTCTCAACACTGCTTTAAAGGTGTCCCAGAGAGTCTGGTAAATTGTGTCTTCATTCTGATTGGTTTCAAAGAACATATTTATTTCTGTCTTCATTTCATTGTTTATCCAGTCAACACTCAGAAGCAAGTTGTTCAGTTTCCAAGTGGTTGTGCGGATTTGAGTATGTTTCTTAATCCTGAGTTCTAATTTGATTGCACTGTGGACTGAGAGACTATTTATGATTTCCGTTCTTTTGCATTTGCTGAGGAGTGATTTGTTTCCAATTATGTGGCCAATTTTAGAGTAAGTACAAAGTGGTGCTGAGAAAAATGTATATTCTGTGGATTTGGGGTAAAGAGTTCTGTCTATATCTATTAGGTTTGCTTGGTCCAGCTCTGTATTCAAGTCCTGGATATCCTTGTTAATTGTCTGTCTCATTGACTAATATTGACAGTGGAGTGTTAAAGTCTCCCACTATTATTGTGTGGGAGTCTAAATCTCGTTTTAGGTTGTTAAGAACTTGCTTTATAGCCAGGCACGGTGGCTTAAGCCTGTAATCCCAGCACTTTGGGAGGCCGAGGCGGGTGGATCATGAGGTCAAGAGATCGAGACCATCCTGGTCAACATGGTGAAACCCCGTCTCTACTAAAAATACAGAAAATTAGCTGGGCATTGTGGCACGTGCCTGTAATCCCAGCTACTCAGGAGGCTGAGGCAGGAGAATTGCCTGAACCCAGGAGGCGGAGGTTGCGGTGAGCCGAGATCACGCCATTGCACTCCAGCCTGGGTAACGAGTGAAACTCCATCTCAAAAAAAAAAAAAAAAAAAAAGAATTTGCTTTATGTATCTGGGTGCTCCTGTATTAGGTGTGTATATATTTAGGATAGTTAGCTCTTCCTGTTGGATTGATCCTTTTACCATTATGTAATGCCCTTCTTTGTCTCTCTTGATCTTTGTTGGTTTGAAGTCCATTTTATGAGAGACTAGGATTGCAACCCCTGCTTTTTTTTATTCTCCGTTTGCTTCATAAATCTTCTTCCATCTCTTTGAGTCTGTGTGTGTCTTTGTGTATGAGATTGGTTTCCTGAATACAGCACACTGATGGGTTTTGACTTTTTATCCAGTTTGCCAGTCTGTGTCTTTTGATTGGGGCATTTAGGCCATTTACATTCAATGTTAATATTGTTATATGTGAATTTGATCCTGCCATTTTGTTACTGGCTGGTTTTCTTGCCCATTAGTTGACTCATTTTCTTCATTGCATTTTTGGTCTTTGCCATTTGGTGTGCTTTTGCAGTGGCTGGTACTTGTTTCTTTCCATGCTTAGTGTTTCTTTCAGGAGCTCCTGTAGGGCAGGGCTGGTGACAGAATCTCTGAGTAATTGCTTGTCCATAAAGGATTTTATTTCTCCTTCACTTATGAAGCTTTATTTGGCAGGATATGAGACTCTGGGTTGAACGTTCTTTTCTTTAAGGATTTGAATATTGGCCCCCTACTCCTGGTTTGTAGGGTTTCTGCTGAGAGATCTGCTGTGAGTCTGACTGGCTTCCCTCTGTGGGTAACCTGACCTGTATCTCTGGCTCTCCTTAGCATTTTTTCCTTCATTTCAACCCTGGTGAATCTGATGATTATGTTCCTTGGGGTTGTTCTTCTTGAGGAATAGCTTTGTGGAATTCTTTGTATTTCTTGGATTTGAATGTTAGACTACCTTGCTAGGCTTGGGACGTTCTCCTGGATAATATCCTGGAGCATGTTTTCCAACTTGGATTAATTCTCCCTGTCATATTCAGGTACCAATCAAGCGTAGATTAGGTATTTTCACATAATCCCATATTTCTTGGAGGCTTTGTTCATTTACTTTCTTGTTCATTTATTTTCACTCTGTTTTCTCTATTCTTGCCTTCTCTTTTTATTTCATTGAGTTGATCTTCAATCTGATATTGTTTATTCTGCTTGATCAATTCAGCTGTTAAAACTTGTGTTTGCTACATGTAGTTCTCATGCTATGTTTTTAAACTCTATCAAGTCATTTATGTTCTCTAAGCTAGTTATTCTAGTTAGCATTTCATCTATCCTTTTTTCAAGGTTTTTGGTTTCTTGGCATTGAGTTAGAATGTGTTCCTTTAGCTCAGAAAAGTTTGTTATTATCCACCTTTTGAAGCCTGTTTCTGTCAATTTGTCACCCTCCTTCTCCATCATGTTGTGTTTCCATGTTGTTAAGGAGTTGTGATCCCTTCAAGGAGAGGACGTGTTCTGGTCTTTGAAGGTTTTATCATTTTTGCAATGGTTTTTTCCCATCTTCATGGATTTACCTGGCTGTGATCTCAGAGAGCTGCTTGATGAGGTCGCTTCTGTGCCCATCAAGGTGCTACTGGCTTTCTAGGGACTCCTTCAGGTTACTAGGTAAGCTTCCTGTGTCTTTTTTGTTTACACTGGGAGGTTAGGGCCACCTCTACCACTGACCTGGAGTCTCTGCTGGGTGGTCAAGAAGACCGTCCTGTTGCTATATAGGTATCCTGTGTTTTCTGTTAAAACATGAAGCCTAGTCCCACTTCTTTAATGGTGGGTTGTGTCTTTCCTCCACAGGGCTGGATCATTTAGGGTTTAGCTCAGACTGAGGCACTAGCTGTCTCCCACTTTCAGCTCCCTCTCTCTCTGGTCATGGGGAAGAGGCCCACCCAGCTGCTTCATCTGTCTTCCCACTGTCAGCTCCCTCTCTCTCTGGGCAGGGAGAGGGGGCAATAGTCCTGTCCACAGGCTCTCCCGGCCAGTTTATGGGATTACACATTTGTCTAGATCTGTGCGCCAATCCAGGACACTGTTCTGGATTATCATTCAACTCTGCACTTGTAATTCGCAGTGCTTGACTGGCAGAGATCCCCTGTTCTGTGTATTGCTGAGGCTCTGGGGGAAGCACTCTACATGGACCGGAGTGCCAGAGGGGGAACCTCCAACTCGCCAGTCGGATGCACTTTCTGGATGAAGCAGCACCCCTTCCTACCTTAGTCTGCCCTGCCTGGACTTTGCTTACCAGCTAACCAGACCCATTGAAATGCACCTAGTGGTCATTACTGATCCAAGATGGCCAAATAGGAACAGCTCTGGACTGCAGTTCCCAATGAAAACACACAGGGTGAGTGATCACATTTCCAAATCAATTTTTACTGCCCACAGATCAGGAGATTCCTGGGCGGAAAAGCACCATGAGTCTCCAGCATGGCTGTTTCAGCCGGCACAGTGGGGCTCCACATAAAAACACAAATCTGGGCAGCATTTCAGCTGGCACCTGGAACACCTGGCAGACAGAGTCACCCATTCAACTGAAAAAAGGGGACTAAAACAGGGAGCCAGGTGATCTGGCTCAGCCTGTCCCAACCCCACGAGGACCAGCAATCTGAAATGCTCTGGACTGAGAGTTTCACAACAAGCAAAGCTGGCCCTGGGACTGTCCAGGTCTGTGGGGGTAAGTGCATCTGACATTACCCAGGCAGTCCACCATTACCGAAGCAGTTGGCTATTACAGAGACAGTACACTATTACCAAGGCAGACTGCCGTTACCGAGGTAGTTCTAACTATGCCTCTTTAAACAAAACTGCAAGGAAGGTAACACAGCAGCTGGGCAGAGCCCACAGCAGCTCAGCAACGTCTCTGCAGGCAGACTGTGACTAGGCTACCTCCTTGCTGGGCAGAGCATCCCTGAAAAAGGCAACAGCATGTCAGGAACTCAAATAAAGCCCCCCTTCCCAGGACAGAGCACCCGGGAAAAAAAGGCATTTATGAGTTCAGCTGCAGCAGACATAAACATACCTGCTCAGCAACTCTGAATGGAATAGCAGAGCTCACAGCTTAGCAATTGACCTCCTAAAAGGGATAGACTGTCTCCTCAAGCAGCTACCCAACTCCTGTATGTCCAAAGAGACACTTCATAAAGGAGATCTCAGGCTGACATCTGGAGGGTATCTTTCTGGGACAAAGATAACAGAAGAAGAAACTGGCAGCAATGCTTACTGTTCTGCAACCACTGCAGGAGATGCCCAGGCAAGCATGGTCTGGAGTGAACCTCCAGCAGTCCTATAGCAGAGGGGCCTGTTAGAAGGAAAACTAAAAAACAGAAAGAAATAACTTCAACATCAACAAAAAGGATGTCCACTCAAAAACCTCATATGAAAGTCACCAAATACTAAGACCACAGGTAGATAAATTCACAAAGATGGGAAGAAACCAGCGCAAAAAGGGAGAAAACACCCAAAACCGGAATGCCTCTACTCCTCCAAGGGATCACAACTCCTCAACAGAAAGGGAACAGTCTGGATGGACAATGAGTCTGATGAATTGACAAAAACAGGCTTCAGAAGGTGGGTAATAACCAACTTCTCTCAACTAAAAGAACAAGTTCTAACCCAATGCAAAGGAACCAAGAACCTTGAAAAAAAGGTTTGATGAAATGCTAACGAGAATAAACAGCTTAGAGGAGAATATAAATTAACTGATGGAGATGAAGAACACAACACCAAATTGACCAAGCAGAAGAAAGGATATCAGAGATTGAAGATCAACTCAATGAAATAAAATGAAAAGGCAAGATTAAAGAAAAGAGCAAAGCCTCCAAGAAATATGGGATTATGTGAGAAGACCTAACCTACATTTGATAAGGTGCACCTGAATGTGATGGAGAGAATGAATCCAAACTGGAAAACACTATTCGAAATATGATCCAGGATAACTTCCCCAACCTAGCAAGACAGGCCAATATTCAAGTTCAGGAAAGACAGAGAACACCACAAAGATATTCCTCAAGAAGAGCAACCCCAAGGCACATAATCTTCAGATTCACCAGTGTTGAAATGAAGGAAAACATGCTAAGGGCAGCCAGAGAGAAAGGTCAGGTTACCTACAAAGGGAAGCCCATCAGACTCACAGCAGATCTCTCAGCAGAAACCCTACAAGCCAGAAGAGAGTGGGGCCAATATTCAACATCCTTAAAGACAAAAACTTTCAACCTATAATTTCATATCTACCCAAACTAAGCTTCATACACGAAGGAGAAATAAAATCCTTTATGAACAATCAATTACTCAGAGATATCACCACCAGGCCTGCCTTACAAGAGCACCTGAAAGAAGCACTAAAACTAGAAAGGAACAACTAGTACATCCAAAGATGTACCAAATGGTAAAGAGCATTGACACAATGAAGAAACTGCATCAACTAATGGGCAAAACAACCAGCTAGCATCAAAATGGCAGGATCAAATTCACACATAAATCTTTTTTTTTTTTTTTTGAGACAGAGTTTCGCTCTTGTTACCCAGGCTGGAGTGCGATATCAGCTCACCGCAACCTCCACCTCCCGGGTTCAGGCAATTCTCCTGCCTCAACCTCCTGAGTAGCTGGGATTACAGGCATGCACCACCATGCCCAGCTAATTTTTTGTATTTTTAGTAGAGACGGGGTTTCACCATGTTGACCAGGATGGTCTCGATCTCTCGACCTCATGATCCACCTGCCTCGGCCTCCCAAAGTGCTGGGATTACAGGCTTGAGCCACCGCGCCCGGCCAAACAATATTAATCTTAAATGTAAATGGGCTAAATGCCACAATCAAAAGACACAGACTGGCAAATTGGATAAAAAGTCAAAACCCATCAGTGTGCTGTATCCCAAAAACCCATCACACACGCACAGATACACATAGGCTCAAAATAAAGGGATGGAGGAAAATTTACTGAGCAAATGGAGAGCAAAAAAAGCAGGAGTTGCAGTCCTAGTGTCTGATAAAATAGACTTTAAACCAACAAAGATCAAAAGAGACAAAGAAGTATATTACATAATGGTAAAAGGATCAATGCAACAAGAAGAGCTAATGATCCTAAATATATATGCACCCAAAGCAGGAGCACCCAAATGCATAAAGCAAGTTCTTACTGACCTACAAAGAGACTTAGACTCCCACAGAATAATAGTGGAAGACTTTAATACTCCACTGTCAATATTAGACAGATCAACGAAACAGATTATTAACAAGGATATCCAGGACTTGAACTCAGACCTGGTCCAAGCAAACCTAATAGACATTTACAGAACTCTCGACCCCAAATCCACAGAATATACATTCTTCTCAGCACCACATCACACCTACTCTAAAATTGACCACATAATTGAAAGTAAATCACTCCTCAGCAAATGCAAAAGAATGGAAATCGTAACAAACAGTCTCTCAGACCACAGTGCAATCAAATTAGAACTCAGGATTAAGAAACTAACTCAGAACCACACAACTTCATGGAAACTGAACAACAGGCTCTTGAATGTTGACTGGATAAACAATGAAATGAAGGCAGAAATAAAGATATTCTTTGAAACCAATCAGAATAAAGATACTACATACCAGAATCTCTGGAATACATTTAAAGCAGTGTCTAGAGGAAAATTTATAGCCGTAAATGCCCACATGAGAAGCAAGGAAAGACATGTTATTTGCATCCTCAAATACCTTCACCGACTCACCTAGTAATAATGTTTCACCGGGGGGTAGGGGGGAACATCCAAGATGGCTGAATAGGAACAGCTCAGAGTGCAGTTCCCAGTGAGAACAGCACAGAAGGTGAGTGCTCACTGCATTTTCAAACAAGTTTTCACTGCCCACAGACCAGGAAATTCCCGGACCCAAAAGTGCCACGAGTTTGCCACACTGCAGTTTCAGCTAGTGCCGCGTTGATGCACAGAAACTCACACAACTCTGGGCAGCCATTTCAACTGGTGCCTGAAACACCTGGAAGACAGAGCTTCCCATTCAGCAGAAAGGGAGGGGGCCGAGACAGGAAGCCAGGCCATCTGGCTCAGCGGGTACCACCCCACAAAACAAGCAATCTGAAACACTCTAGATTGAGAGTTTCGCAGCAAGCGCAGCTGGACCCAGGACTGTCCAGTTCAGTGTGGGGAAGGGTGTCCCCTACTATGGAGACAGTCTGCCACTACCAAGGCAGTTCACACAGTAGCTGGGCAGAGCCTGCAATAGCTCAGCAATACCTCTACTGGCAGACTGTGACTATACTACTCCATGTGGGGCAGGGTATCTATGAAAAAAGGCAGCAGCATGATAGGAACTTATAAATAAAGCCGACCTTCCTAGGACGGAGCACCTGGGAAAAGAGGCGGTTATGAGTTCCTCTGTAGCAGACTTAAAGGTACCTGCCCAGCAGCTCTGCACAGAACAACGGAGTTCCCAGCACAGCACTTGAGCTCCTGTAAGTGACAGACCATCTCCTCAAGCAACTCCCCAAACCCCGTATACCTAGAGACACCTCATAAAGGACAGCTCAGGCCAACATCTGGTGGGTACCCTTCTGGGACAAGGATAGCAGAGGAAGAAACCGGCAGCAACCCTTGCTGTTCTGCAGCCCCTGCAGGGGATCCCCAGGTGAGCGGGGTCTGGAGTGGACCTCCAGCAGTCCTGCAGTAGAGGGGCTTGACTGCTAGAAGGAAAACTAAGAAGCAGAAAGAAATAGCTTCAACATCAACAAAAGGATGTCCACTCAGAGACCCCATCCAAAAGTCACCAACCACAAAGACCACAGGTAGATAAAACCACTAAGAGGAGAAGAAACCAGGGCAAAAAAAGATGAGAACACCAAAAACCAGAATGCCTCTCCTCCCTCAAGAGATCACAACTCACCAACAGCTGGGGATAAAAGATGGATGGAGAATGAATCTGATGAACAGGCTTCAGAAGGTGGGTAATAATAAACTTCTCAGAGCTAAAAGAACATATGCTAACCCAATGCAAAGAAAAAAGAACCTAGAAAAAAGATTAGATGAGATGGTAACTAGAATAAACAGCTTAGAGAAGAACATAAATGACTTGATGGAGCTGAAAAACACACCAGAACTTCACGAAGCATACGCAAGTTTCAATAGCCGAATTGACCAAGCAGAAGAAAGGATATCAGAGACTGAAGATCAACTCAATGAAATAAAATGAGAAGGCAAGATTAGAGAAAATAGAGTTAAAAGAAATGAACAAAACCTCCAAGAAATATGGGATTATGTGAAAAGACCTAATCTATGTTTGACATGTATGCCTGAATGTGATGGAGAGAAAGAATCCAAGCTAGAAAACACTCTTAAGGATATCATGCAAGAGAACTTACCCAACCTAACAAGGCTGGCCAATATTCAAGTCCAGAAAACACAAAGAACACCACAAAGATATTCCTCAAGAAGAGCAACCCCAAGGCACATAATCTTCAGATTCGCTAGCATTTAAATGAAGGAAAAAATGCTAAGGGCAGCCCGAGAGAAAGGTCGGGTTACCCACAAAGGGAAGCCTATCAGACTCACAGTGAATCTCTCAGCAGAAACCCTACAAGCCAGAATAGAATGGGGGCCAATATTCAACATCCTTAAAGAAAAGAACTTTCAACCCAGAATTTCATATCCTGCCAAACTAAGCTTCATAAGTGAAGGAGAAAGAAAATATTTTATGGACAAGCAATTGCTGAGAGATTTTGTCACCACCAAATGTCCTTTCTCTGTTTAGTGCTTCTTTAAGGAGCTGTACAAGAGCTCCTTAAAGAAGCACTAAACAGAGAAAGGAACAACCAGTACCAGCCACTCTAAAAACATACCAAATGGTAAAGAGCATTGACACAAGGAAGAAAATGTGCGAACTAATGCACAAAGCATCCAGCTAGCATCAAAATGGCAGGCTTAAATTCACACATAACAATATTAACCTTAAACGTAAATGGGCTAAATGCCCCAATCAAAGACATAGACTAGCAAATTGGATAAAAAGTCAAAACCCATCAGTGTGCTGTATCCAGGAAACCCATCTCACATGCAAGGACACACATAGGATAGAAATAAAGGGATAGAGGAAGATTTATCAAGCAAATGGAGAGAAAAAAAAAGGATTTGCAATCCTAGTCTCTGAAAAAAGGACTTTAAACCAACAAAGATCAAAAGAGACAAAGAAGGGCATTACATAATGATAAAAGGATTCATGCATCAAGAAGAACTAATGATCCTAAATATACACACACCCAATACAGGAGCACCCAGTTACATAAAGCAAGTTCTTAACAACCTACAAAGAGATTTACACTTCCACACAATAATAGTGGGAGACTTTAACACTCTGCTGTCAATATTATATCAATGAAATAGAATATTAGCAAGGATATCCAGGACTTGAACTCATATCTGGACCAGACATAATAGACATCTACAGAAATCCTCACCCCAAGTCCACAGAATATACATTCTTCTCAGCACTGTACGGTACCTAGTCTAAAACTGACCACATAATTGGAAGTAAATCACTTCTCAGCAAATGCAAAAGAACAGAAACTGTAACAGTCTCTTAGACCCCAGTGCAATCAAATTAGAACTCAGGATTAAGAAACTAACTCAAAACCACAAAACTTCATGGAAAGTGAACAACTGGCTCTTGAATGTTGACTAGATAAACAATGAAATGAAGGCAGAAATAAAGATGTTCTTTGAAACCAAGGAGAATGAAGACACAACATAACCAGAATCTCTGGGACACATTCAAAGCAATGTCTAGAGAAAAATTTATAGCAATAAGTGTCCACCAAAGAAGCAAGGAAAGATCTAAAATTGACACTGTATCATCAAAATTGAAAGAGCCAGAAGAGCAAGATCAAAAAAACTAAAAACCTAGCAGAAGACAAGAAATAACTAAGATCAGAGCAGAACTGAAGGAGATAGAAACACAAAAATCCTTCAAAAAATCAGTAAATCCAGGAGCTGGTTTTTGAAAAGGTCAACAAAATATACCACTAGCCAGATTAATAAAAAAGAAAAGGGAGAAAAATCAAATAGATGCAATAAAAACATAATAAAGGGGATATCACCACTGACTCCACAGAAATACAAATTACAATCAGAGATTACTATAAACAACTCTATAAACATAAACCAGTAAACCTGGAAGAAATGGATAAATTCCTGGACACTTCACTCTTCCAAGCCTAAACCACAAAAGAAGTTGAACCTAGAACAGACCAATAACAAGGGCTGAAGTTGAGGCAGCAATCAATAGCCTACCAACACAAAAAAGCCCAGGTCCACACGAGTTCACAGCTGAATTCTACCAGACATACAAAGAGGAGCTGGTACCATTTCTTCTGAAACTATTCTGAACAATATAAAAAGAGGGAATCCTTCCCAAATCATTTTCTGAGACCAACATCATCCTGATACCAAAACCCAACAGAAACTCAAAAAAAGAAAGAAAGAAAGAAAGAAAGAAAGAAAGAAGAGAGAGAGAGAGAGAGAGAGAGAGAGAGAGAGAGAGAGAGAGAGAGAAAGAAAGAAAGAAAGAAAGAAAGAAAGAAAGAAAGAAAGAAAGAAAGAAAGAAAGAAAGAAAGAAAACAAACTGCTGGCCAATCTCCACAATGAACATAGACGCAAAAATCTTCAATAAAATAGGCAAACCAGCCCATTCAAAAATGGGCGAAGGATATGAACAGATACTTTACAAAAGAAGACATACAGGAGGCCAACAAACATATGAAAAAATGCTCATCATCACTGGCCATTAGAGAAATGCAAATCAAAACCACATTGAGATACCATCTCACACCAGTTAGAATGGCGATCATTAAAAAATCGGGAAACAACAGATGCTGGAGAGGATGTGGAGAAATAGGAACACTTTTACACTGTTGGTGGGAATGTAAATTAATTCAACCATTGTGGAAGACAGTGTGGCGATTCCTCAAGGACCTAAAAATAGAAATCCCATTTGACCCAGCAATCCCATTACTAGGTATATATCCAAAGGATTGTAAATCATTCTACTATAAGGACACGTGCACACGAATGTTCATTGCAGCACTGTTTACAATAGCAAAGACCTGGAACCAACCCAAATGCCCAACGATGATAGACTGGATAGGGAAAATGTGGTACATATACACCATGGAATATTACGCAGCCATCAAAAACAATGAGTTTGCATCCTTTGTAGGGACATGGATGAACCTGGAAACCATCATTCTCAGCAAACTGACACAAGAGCAGAAAATCAAACACCGCATATTCTCACTCATAGGCGGGTGTTGAACAATGAGAACACACGGACACAGGGAGGGGAGCACTACACACTGGGGTCCGTTGGGGGGAAATGGGGGAGGGACAGGGGGTGGGGAGGTGGGAAGAGATAGCATGGGGAGAAATGACAGATACAGGTGAGGGGACAGAAGGCAGCAAACCACACTGCCATGTGTGTACCTATGAAACAATCTTGCATGTTCTTCACATGTACCCCAAAACCTAAAATGCAATTAAAAAAAAATAGGCAAACCAATTGCAACAGTACATGAAAAAGCTTATCCATCACGATCAAGTAGGCTTCATTCCAGGGGTGAGAGGCTGGTTGAACATATGCAAGTCTATAAATATTATTCACCACATAAACAGAACCAAAGACAAAAAACCACGATTATCTCAATAGATGCAGAGAAGGCCTTCAACAAAATTCAACAGCCCTTTATACTAATAATTCTGAATAAACTAGTTATCAACAGAACGTATCTCAAAATAATAAAAGCTATTTACAATAAACATACAGCCAATATCATAATGAATGTGTAAAAACTGAAAGCATTCCTTTTGAAAGCCACACTGGACAAGGATGTCCTCTGTCATCACTCCTATGCAATATAGTATTGGAAGTTCTAGCCAGAGCAATTAGGCAAGAAAAAAAATGGTATTCAATTAGGAAAAGAGGAAGTCAAACTGTCTCTATTTGCAGATGACATGATTGTGTATTTAGAAGACCATGTCATCTCAGCCCAAAATGTCCTTAAAATGATAAGCAACTTCAGCAAAGTCTCAGGATACAAAATGAATGTGCAGAAATCACAAGCATTTCTATACACCAATAACAGACTAACATGAGCAAATCATGAGCAAACTCACATTCACAATTGCTACAAAGAGAATAAAATACCTAGGAATACAACTAACAAAGGATGTAAAGTACCTCTTCAAGGAGGACTACAAACCACTGCTCAAGGAAATAAGAGAGGACACAAACAAATGGAGAAACATTCCATGCTATGGTTAGGAAGAATCAATATCATGAAAATGGCATACTGTCCCAAGTAATTTACAGGTTCAACACTAACCCGATCAAGCTACCAATGACCTTCACAGAACTGGAAAAAAACACTTTAAACTTCATATGGAACCAAAAGAGAGCCTGCATAGCAAAGACAATCCTAAGCAAAAAGAACAAAGCCAGAGGCATCACACTACCTGATTTCAAACTATATTACAAAGCTCCAGTAACCAAAACAGCATAGTACTGGTACCAAACAGAGATACAGACCAATGGAACGGAGCACAGGCCTTAGCAGCGCCACACATCTATAACCATCTGATCTTTGACAAACCTGAGAAAAACAAGCAATGGGGAAAGGATTCCCTGTTTAATAAATGGTGTTGGGAAAACTGGCTAGCCATGTGCAGGAAGCAGAAAGTGGACCCCTTCCTGACACCTTACACTAAAATTAACTCCAGATGGATTAAAGACTTAAACGTAAGACCTAACACCGTAAAAACCCTAGAAGAAAACATAGGCAAAACCATCCAGGACATAGGCATAGGCAAAGACTTCATGATTAAAACAGCAAAAGCATTGCCAACAAAAGCCAAAATAGACAATGGGATCTAATTAAACTCCAGAGTTCTGTACAGCAAAAGAAACAATCATTAGAGTAAACCAGCAACCAACAGAAAGGGAAAAATATTTTGCAATCTGCCCATCTGACAAAGAGTTAATATCCAAAATCCACAAAGAACTAAAACAGATTTACAAGAAAACAACAAACAAACCCATCCAAAAAAGGGCAAAGGATAGGAACAGACACTTTTCAAAAGAAGACATATATGAGGCCGACAAACAAAAAAATGCTCATCATCACCGATTATTAGAGAAATGCAAATCAAACCCACATTGAGATACCACCTCACATCAGTTAGAATGGCGATCATTAAACAATCTGGAGACCACAGATGCTGGAGAGGATGTGGAGAAATAGGAACACTTTTACACTGTTGGTGGGAGTATAAACTAGTTCAACCATTATGGAAGACAGTGCGGCGATTCCTCGAGGACCTAGAAACAGAAATTCCATTACACCCAGCAATCCCGTTACTGGGTATATACCCAAAGGATTATAAATCATTCTATTATAAAGACACATGCACACATATTTTCATAGTGGCACTGTTTACAATAGCAAAGACTTGGAACCAACCCAAATGCCCACTGATGATAGACTGGACAAGGAAAATGTGGCACATATACACCATGGAATACTATGCAGCCACAAAAAAACAATGAGTTCGTCTCCTTTGTAGGGACATGAATGAACCTGGAAACCATCATTCTCAGCAAACAGACACAAGAACAGAAAATCAAACTCCACATGTTCTCACTCATAGGCGGGAGTTGAACAATGAGAACACTTGCACACAGGGAGGGAAGCATCACACACTGGGATCTGTTGGGGGGGCCAAGGAAAAGACAGTGAGGGGATAGGGAGGTCGGGGAGGGATAACATGGCGAGAAATGCCGTATGTGGGTGAAGTGGGGATGGATGCAGCAAACCACATTGCCATATGTGTACCTATGCAACAATCCTGCATGGTCTGCACATGTATCCCAGACCTAAAGTACGATTTAAAAAAAAAGAAAAAAAACTCTCAAAAGCTAGCAGAAGACAAGATAATAACTAAGATCAGAGCAGAACCAAAGGAAATAGTGACCCAAAAAATGCTTCAAAAAAATCAATAAATCCAGGAGCTGGTTTTTTGAAAAGATCAACAAAATAGATAGACCACTAGCCAGATTAACAAAAAAGAAAAGAGAGAAGAATCAAATCAATGCAATAAAAAAAAATGATAAAGGGGGATATCACCACAGATTCCACAGAAATACAAAGCACCATCAGAGATTACTAGAAACAACTCTATGTACATAAACCAGTAAACCTGGAAGAAATTGATAAATTTCTGGACACTTGCACCCTCCCAAGACTAAACCAGGAAGAAGTCAAAACCCTGAATAGATCAGTAATAAAGGCTGAAGTTCAGGCAGCAGTTAATAGCCTACCAACCAAAAAAAGCCCAGGTCCAGATGGGTTCACAGTGGAATTCTACCAGAGATACAAAGAGGAGCCGGTACCACTCCTTCTGAAACTATTCCAAACAATCCAAAAGCAGGGAATCCTTCCCAAGTCATTTTACAAGACCAGCATATCATCCTGATACCAAAACCCAGCAGAGACTCAACAAAAAAAGAAAACTTCAGGCCAATATCAGATGAACACAGATATAAAAATCTTCAATAAAATACTGGCAAACCAATTGCAACAGCACATCAAAAAGCTTATTCATCACGATCAAGTAGGCTTCATCCCGGGAAGTCTATAAATGTAATTCAACACATAAACAGAACCAAAGACAAAAACCACATGACTATCTCAACAGATGCAGGGAAGGCCTTCAACAAAATTCAACAGCCCTTTATGTTAATAACTCTGAATAAGCTAGTTATCGACAGAACGTATCTCAAAATAATAAAAGCTATTTATGACAAACATACAGCCATAATGAATGGGCAAAAACTGGAAGCATTCCCTTTGAAACAGACAAGGATGCCCTGTCTCACCACTCCTATTCAAAATAGTATTGGAAGTTCTAGCCAGAGCAATCAGGCAAGAAAAAGAAATAAAGGGCATTCAATTAGGAAATGAGAAAGTCAAATTGTCTCTATTTGCAGATGACATGATTGTATATTTAGAAGACCCCATCATCTCAGCCCAAAATCTCCTGAAACTGATAAGCAATTTCAGCAAAGTCTCAGGATACAAAAATCAACGTGCAAAAATCACAAGGATTCCTATACACCAATAAAAGACTTAAAGAGAACCAAATCAAGAACAAACTGCCATTCACAACTGCTACAAAGAGAATAAAATACCCAGGAATATAACTAACAAAGAATGTAAAGGACCTCTTCGAGGACAACTACAGACCACTGCTCATTGAAATAAGAGAGGACACAAGCAGATGGAAAAACAGTACATGCTCATGGTTAGAAAGAATCAGTATCATGAAAATGGCCATACTGCCCAAAGTAACTTATAGATTCAACACTATCTCCATCCAGCTACCTATGATCCTCTTCACAGAACTGGAAAAAAACATTTTAAACTTCATATGGAACCAAAAGAGAGCCCACATAGTCAAGTCAATGCTAAGAAAAAATAACAAAGTTGGAGGCATCATGCTACCTGGCTTCAACAATACTACAAGGCTACGGTAATCAAAACAGCATAGTACTGGAACCAAAACAGAGATATAGAGCAATGTAACAGAGCAGAGGCCTTGGAAGCAACGTCACACATCTACGACCATCTGGTCTTTGACAAACCTGAGAAAAACAAGCAATGGGGAAGTGATTCCCTGTTTAATAAATGGTGTTGGGAAAACTGGCTAGCCATGTGCAGAAAGCAAAAACTGGACCCCTTCATGTCAGCTTACATTAAAATTAACTCCAGATGGATCAAAGACTTAAACATAAAACCTAACACCATAAAGACCCTAGAAGAAAACCTAGGCAAAACCATCCAGGACATAGGCACAGGCAAGGACTTCATGACTAAAATACCAAAAGCAATGGCAGCAAAAGCCAAAATAGACAAATCGGACCTAATTAAACTCCAGAGCTTCTGCACAGTAAAAGAAACCATCATTAGAGTGAACCAGCAACCAACAGAATGGGAAAAAATTTTGCCATCTACCCATTTGACAATGGGCTAATATCCAGAATCTGCAAAGAACTAAAACAGATTTACAAGAAATAAACAAACCCATTTAAAAATGGGAGATGGATATGAACAGACACTTTTTAAAAGAAGACATAGGAGGTCAACAAACATGAAAAAATGTTCATTATCACTGGTCATCAGAGAGATGCAAATCAAAACTACGTTGAGATATCATTTCATGCCAGTTAAAATGGCGATCATTAAAAAATCTGGAAACAACAGATGCTGGAGAGGATGTGGAGAAATAGGAACACTTTTACACTGTTGGTGGGTGTGTAAATTAGTTCAACCATTGTGGAAGACAGTGTCACAATTCCTCAAGGACCTAGAAATAGAAATTCCGTTTGACTCAGCAATCCCATTACTGGGTACATACCCAAAGGATTATAAATCATTCTGTTATAAGGACACATGCAGACGAATGTTCACTACGAAACTGTTTACAATATCAAAGACTTGGAACCAACCCAAATGCCCATCAATGATAGACTGGACAAGGAAAAGGTGGCACATATACACCATGGAATAGTATGCAGCCATAAAAAAACAATGAGTTCAGGTCCTTTGTAGGGACATGGACGAACCTGGAAACCATCATTCTCAGCAAACTGATGCAAGAGCAGAAAATCAAACACCGCATGTTCTCAATAGGTGGGTGTTGAACAATGAGAACACATGGACACAGGGAGGGGAGCATCACACACTGAGGTCTGTTGGGGGGGACTATGGGAGGGACAGTGAGGATTAGGGAGTTGAGGGGGGATAACATGGGGAGAAATGCCAGATATAAGTGATGGGGATGGAGGCAGCAAACAACATTGCCATGTGTTTACCTATGCAACAATCCTGCATGTTCTTCACATGTACCCCAGAACCTAAAGTGCAACAAAATATTCTTTTAAAAAGAAAAAGAAATGCACCTGGTACCTCAGTTGGAGCTGGGAGATGTCTTGATTTCTGTGTCTCTCTCGCTGGGTGTTGTGCACCAGAGTTTTGTCTATTCGGCCATCTTGACTCCCTCTGAGCCAGTGTCATCTCTTGAGGCTTTTAGGTTTTTTCAAAGATTTTTGATTTTACCAAAGTAGTATATGTGTACCTGATTTTAAAGGTCAAGTAATAAAGCTTAACATAAAAGGAATCACAGACTTAAAAATAAAGAATAAAACTTTTAGAAAGAAGTAAGAGAAGACCTTTGGGATCTAGAACTAAGCAAAAAGTTCTTAGGCTTGACAACAAATGCACTACCCATAAAAAGAAAACTGATGAAGTGGACCTCATTGAACTAAACACTTTTGCTCTGCAAATAATACTAAGAGGATGAAAAAACAAGCTGCAAACTGAGAGAAAATATGTACAAATGACATCTGACTAGAATATATAAAGAACTCTCTCAAAACTATAGGAAAGAAAAACCACCAGTTGAATTGGAAAATATGCAGAAAACATGAGGGACATTTCACCAAAGAGCATGTAAATATGGTAAATAAGTGCAAGAAAAGATGTTTAATATCATCAGCCCCATGGGGAAAGGCCAATAAAAACTACAGGAGGTATCACTACTCACCTGCCAGAATGGCTAAAACAAAAAAATAGGCATGATGCAAAATGCTGGAGGAGATGCAAACAGGCCAGATCACTTACACATTGCTGGTGGGAAAACAGTTGAGTAGTTTCTTAAAACTATTCAGCTAGTTACTATCTGACCAAGTAACTGTATTCCTGGGCATTTAGCCAAGAAAAAATGGTATGTTCACATAAAACCTATATACACATGGTCCTAGGAGCTTTCTTTGTAATTACCTAAAACTGGAAACAACCTAGAGTAATGCTTATATAATACATATTGCATATATTACATATACTAATATATTACATATAATATTGCATATGTATTTTATATACATATAATACAACTGAGTAGTATTTCATAGCATATGTGTGCCACAATTTAACCTTTTGCCTACTGAAAAGTTTAAACAATAGGCAAAAGGTTAAACAAATTGTGGCACACACATGCTACTGAATACTACTCAGCATTAAAAGTGAATGAAGAATTGATACACACAACAATGCAGTTGAATCTTGAGAGAATTATGCTCAGTGAAACTATACCAATCCCAAAAGATCACAAATTATTAGTTATTAAGAACTATTGATACATATACATTAGTGTAGTGTGGGAAGTGTGTGTGTGTGTATTTGTTTATACAACATTCTTGAAATTATAGAAACACATATCATATTAGTGGTTGCCAGGAATCATGGTGGAAACTGGGAGGGATGGGGTGTGGTTCTAAAAGGACAACATGAGGACTCCTTGTGGTGATGGCAATGTCTGTATCGTGACTGGATCCATGTTAGCACTATAGTTTTGCACGATGTTACCATTAAAGGAAACTGAATAAAAGGTACACACAATCTCTGTATTATGTTTTACAACTGCATGTGAATCTACAATTACCACACAAGTGAAAATTCAATTTAAAATAATAAAAGTGAAATGATAATAAGCCCTTTATTACAGAATATAATGATCTTCCTCACTCACTCTACCTCTAGATCATCTTTCCAGGAATAGCCATTTTCTATTTATTTTAGCTATTTCTTCTGATATTTACATATTTACATATTTTTCCAATAATATAAGTGCACTTCTAACTTCTGAGGAATTCATTTTGAGTACTATCTGTTTACTTTTTATTCAGGTAAATGAAGGTTTCGCTCCTTTTCCCCTCTTCCTTCTAGAGACCCTCCCAACCTTTGAACATATGTCACTATAACTTTTTGAGAAGTCAAAATTCAGTATCCACACTATGTGTATGTATTATATTGCACTATGGTTGTTTCTACCTCTTGCTTTTCCTATAGTAAAAAATACCTTGTTCATTGTTGCTGTTTTCATAATTCTTCCCACATCTTCCAATAATCTGTCAGTAATGTCTTCCACAAGGTAAATTGCATCAGGTAACCAATCGGTCCCATTGTGACTTTGCTTCAGTAACACATTCTGAAAACCTCCATTCTCCTTTTATCTGAGCCGGCTGCTCTCTAAGCGTGCTGCACAGCCATTATCTTTTGAATTCCCTTGTATGTTCTTCTAGATTGGATCCTCAGTTTTCATGATCTCATGTTTTCATCTTTCTTGATATACTCCATTATTTCAGACAGTAAAAATCCAATTTTTTTTTAGGTAACAAAAATGATATGATAACAGAAGGCATGATGGCAGCTGTCGATGTGTCTGTCCCTGAATTCACGCTAGTCTTGTCTGCAGCACTTTCCCTCTCCACCTGACACACTGCCATCACACAGGAATTCTTCTTCACCATCGCCCTGCTGACTCCTGTTGTATCTATCTGAATCACCTTGTTCTGTGGCAATGTCTTCCTTTGGTTTACTTCCTACTTGGTTTACTTTGCCATTTTGATGAAGTACGTCCTATCATACATTCCTGAGAAGAGTGTCTGGAATGTTTGTAAGGTGTTTGTAAGAGCATGCATGTCTGGAAATGGTTTGTATCCATTCTAGAATACCGTATTGGGATTTTTTTTCTCCCTTCATTTTCTCTGTTCTCGCTTTATGAAAATCTGTTATTTGAAAGTTGGACTTGCATACTGGCCCTGATTTTCTTATCTTTCCTCTCTTATTTTCTACCTGTCTTTTTGTTCTAATTTCTAGGAATTTTGGGCAATTTTATCATCCAAACCTCTTACTGAGATTTTCATTTCTGTTGTTATTTCTAAGGTTCTTTGTTATTACTGTTGTTGACTAAGGGTTCTTTTATTGTAGTGTCCTATTTTTATTTCATGGATAGAGTATTTTGCCTTATATCTGTGAATATATTAATGACAATGTTTTGAAATTTTTGTTTCCTTAGTTTTGTTACCTTCTAGTAGCTTTTTTTATATATATTTTTATTACTTTTTATTTTGTTTATATTAGGGATTTTTCCATATCAATGCACAATAGATGCTTTTAATTGCATAATTTTGCTTCATTTTGTGGACAAACCACAATTTATGTAACTGGTTGCTTATTGATGGACATTTGGGCTATTTCCAGTTTTTTTTTTCTTATAATAACCTTGTATAAATAGCATTTTATGAATAGGCAGGTGAATCTGTAGGATACATTTCACAAAATAGGATTGCTGGGTCTATCCACTTGTTTTTCTGTTTCTGTGAACTGCCTGTGATATCCTTTGCCTATCAGTTTATTGAGTTTATTTACAAATCTATGTATTTTCCTTATAGATTTAAAGGAGATTTGCAGGGAGAATAGCCTTTCGGATGCAAAATGAGTTGCAAATATTTTTCCTAGTTTGTTTGGACTTATGCTGGTGGGTTTTTTTTTGGTAGAATTTGTTTTTGTTTTTGTTTATGTTTTGTTTTTTTTGGACAGGGTCTTGCTCTGTCATGTAGGCTCAAGTACAGTGGCATAATTATGGCTCACTGCAGCCTCAACCTCCCAGGCTCAAGTGATCCTCCCACCCCAGCCTCCAAACTAGCTAGGACTACAGGCATGTGCTATCTATCCTGGCTATTTTTTTCTATTTTTTGTAGATATGGGGTGTCACTCTGTTGCCCAGGCTGGTGGTCTCCAACTCCTGGGTTCAGGTGTTACTCCTGCCTCAGCCTCCCAAAGTGCTGGAATTATGAGCATAAGCTACTCTACCTGGCCAGTATAATTTTTTTATTTTTTATTATTATTTTTTTAATTATCTTTTTTTTTTATTGCATTTTAGGTTTTGGTTTTTTTTTTTTTTTTTTTTTTTTTTTTTTTTTTTTTTTTGACATGAAGTCTCACTCTTGTTGCCCAGACTGGAGTGCAATGGTGTGATCTCCGCTCACCGCGACCTCCACCTCCCAGGTTCAAGCAATTCTCCTGCCTCAGCCTCCTGAGTAGCTGTGATTATAGGCACGCACCACCAGGCCTGGCTAATTTTGTATTTTTTAGAAGAGACAGGGTTTCACCACATTGGTCAGGTTGGTCTGGAACTCTCAACCTCAGGTGATTCCCCCCACCTCAGCCTCCCAAAGTGCTGGGATTATAGGCGTGAGCCACCTCACCCAGCTCTAGTTGCTTTTGATCTCTATTTTTGTATTGGAAGATTTCCTTAGATACTTAGCAAACTTGAATGTTGTCTCGTAATAAAATGTTGAAGACTAGAAAGGTGATTGGAGTTTCCGAGCGTTTAGAGCTGATCAACTTTGATCTTCACCATAGGTTGGCCTGAGTCAACCATTTCTTAGGGAATTCCTGGGGACAGTATCTTTAGCTCTTTTTTCTTGTACTGGTCAGATTCCCCAGAGAGTAGTTACTCAAACTCCTGGAGGGAAGAGGCCTTACTTACATTATTATGATAGCAAGCAGGTTGCAGTGGGGCCTCAACATTCAATCTGTGTATGGTCACTTAATAACCCAGCTTTTGGTTTAATACCTGTCCTTTGACTGTGTTGGATGTATCTTTGGATGAGGGGGTGACCTCTCATCTAAAGATTTTCATCTTCTGCTGGAATAGGAGAGAACCATATGGAGTCTGAGAGAGATTGCACATAACCTTCCTTATCTTACTTATCCCCCCTTTAAGGCTGGATCAAGAAGTACCTAATGCTGCCAATTCCTGAGGCTTTTGAGTTTTCTAAAGTATAAATCTTGTTGTTCTTAGTTTTTTCAGTGTTGGCATAGGGTTTTCTCTCTGGTGTCAGCTAGTCAGTTACCTAACTTGTCCATCTGCTTTCCCACTTCCAAAATTATGTTATCTCCTTTCCTTTTCTCTTCTTTCATGGTTTATGTCTTTTTTTAAAGTATTTCATCACTATAGTTTTAGTGGGTTTTTCAGAGAGAGCAAGATTAGATGTATATGTTCAATCTAACATCTTAACCCAGAAAGGAATTTGTCTTAATTATATGTGTGTGTGTGTGCATCTTTGTATGTGTGTGTGCTGAATCACAATATAAACTATAATCCTTATTGTGGATAAAAGTCAAAAAAGTCAGTTACTCCAGGCCAACAAAAAGTAATCAAGTCCAGTCAAAGGCTAGTCATAATTTCTCTTTGCTATGAAAGTCTCCCATAGAGCTGAGAGAGTTTTGAAGACATATAAGGACATTTTTTCAGAATGTGGTATTCATAGGAAGCTCTAAATCTATCTCTTTAGGAAAAAAAAAAAAAGGTGAGCTACACTCCATTTGAATGTGTCCTTCATTTCTGTTTTGAGTACTAGGATTATTTATTCTGGGTCCCAAATTTTCATGTCAAGAATGTCATAATACTAAATAAGTAAAATAAAAAATAATAAAAATAACAAGTAATCCCAGCACTAAATTACGCAATCTGTATCAATCTGTAATCTTCAACTCTGCTTAAAAAAAAAAAAAAAAGTTTGCTATCCAGATTGCATCTACTTTGGAAAAAAATGCATGGAAAAGGCAATTACCTGTTCAAAATATTAAAATTAGTTATTTAACTAGAATATTGGTTTAAAAGCTCAAAAGGATATTTAACTTTGAAACCAATATGTGCTGCAGATATGGTTACCTAGAGGCTTTTTTCCCCAATAAAAACAAATTTTTATAATTTTTTCAAATATTGTATCATTTTATTTCTACAGCCTAGAAAAAATGTAATGAGAGTAAGTTCACAGAGGCATCAAAATTTTTCTTATAGCATTATCTTTTATGTCTATGGGGCCTCAGTGAGATGATTTTCTAACTCTTAATTTTAAAAAAACTCACCTGTGGGCTATTACTCCAAATCTCCTAAGATTCAGAATTGAGTAAACAATGGTCACATGACTGAGATTTTACAATTTGTTGCTACAGTACCAGCAATATAAAGTACTGGGATAAATGTCAGTTTGGAAAAGGTGATAGCAGTGAAATATCCAAAAGTGACATATGAAGTAACACTAACTTGCTGTACAGTATGTACATTTCCATTAGTGTTACATTGCTCTCAAAGAGAAAAAATAAGTCCAGATTGCCTTCTTTTCTGTTTTCCTGTTTTTCAAATACTTCATATCAAAAAGTATACATTATTTTTGTGATAGAAAAAAATTCTGAAATTCCTTAAGGAACTTTAAATGAAGTACAAATAATTTATAATCTCATGCACTAGTACAGCTAATTTTATTTTTACATATTCTCTTCTAGCTATTTTTCTTTTCACATACTACTGTACATAGTTATAATCAACATAAGTAGTTTCATATCTTAATTTCATTGCATATTTTAAAATATTTTCATGTTACTACATACTATTCACAGTTGTCTTTTTCATAGCTGTGTAGTATACCTGCATTGTGAAACACTATACTATAATTTACAGTTTTCTACTTTGGGGCATTGAAATTTATATAACTATTTTTTATAGCAGGTGACAATGTGATAAACATTATTACATTTCTATTCTTTTTTAACTTCTTTTCCAAAGAAAACTTCTCTGGTATAAAATTGTAAGATTATATATCAAAGACATGGGATCAATCTAAGTGCCCATCAGTGACAGATTTGATAAAGAAAATGTGATACATACATACCATGGATACTGTGCAGCTATAAAACAGAAAGAGATCATGTCATTTGCAGGAACTCAGTTGGAGCTAGAGGCCATTATCCTCAGCAGACTAACACAGGAACAGAAAACCAAATACCACATGTTCTCACTTATAAGTGGGAGCTAAATGAGGAGAACACATGGCCACAAAGAGGGGAACACACACACCGAGGCCTGCTTGGGGGTGGCTGGTGGGAGGAGAGAGAGGATCAGAAAAAATAACTATTGGATACTAGGCTGAGGTCCTGGGTGATGAAATAATCTGTACAACAAACATGAGTTTACTGATATAATAAACCTTCTCATGTACCCCTGAACTTAAAAGTTTAAAAATCAAAAATGCAAATAAAAAGATTGCTGATTATTCATTAAGTTTTTTATTGTAATAAAAATTTCAGTTTATATTGTCACCAGCAATGTCAAAGTGTACCAAATTCCTCCTAATTTTGTATTATTTATTATTCTTTTGCAAATTAAATAGGTATAAGTTCATGATTTTAATTTACAATATTTAAGTTTCTAGTAAGGCTGAATAATTTTCAGTCATTTTTCTTTCCTGACTGATTTGTACATTTATATTTTGGATTGTGATTCATTCAGATAAGTTCCTTACATATTAGAGATATTAAGCCTTTTTTATATTTTGGAATTCTTCCCTAATCAAGAATTATTTTGGCACTGTAATTTAGTTATTGTGGTTAGTAACATTTTGTCTTCATGATCAAAGCTCCCAACTCTCTCCTTTATAATTTCTTCTATTGCCCCAAATGTGAGGACATTATTATTCCCCCACAGACAAAACAAGTGTTTTCCACTATGCTTTTGACAATTGGGTTTGATTTTTATCTGTGACTGTGTAAGCTCCTTGTGTGTAAAATCAGTAGTGGCTTCTTTAAAAGAGAAAGAGGGCAAAAGCCCAAGAAGAGGGAGTTTTTTGATGGCTGCAGGTAGAGGACAGTGACTGGAATTCAGAAGGCTGAGGCCTTCAAGCTGAATTAAAGATGACAAGGACAAAACCTTGTTCCTATATCACCAATTTGTCAGAGGATTTTTAAATTGTTTCTCTGTTTTTTATGACGTAGTCATTTACTGCTGTCTTGTGAGGCACATATGTTGTCTCAAATTGCTCCTCTGCAAAATATATCAGCAGTACCAAGGAAGACAGGATGGCAGATTAGCCAGATTGCTCAGCTCTGTCTGAGAGAGACCAGGGGTTGTCATTTTTCTACCTACAACCAGTGGTCTTTGCCCTTGGTTACACATCGGATTCCTCCAGAGAGCTTAAAAAGAACTCTGATGCCTGGATCCTACTCTTTGCTTTCTAATGTTATTGGTCTTGAAAGCATTCTGGGTACTGGGAATTTTTTAACACTCCCCAAATGATTTTAATATGCAGCCAAGATTGAAACTCACTGTAATAATTTCATCAAGAAATGCAAAAAGGAGATCAAAAGACTTAAACATAAGACCTAACACCATAAAAACCCTAGAAGAAAACCTAGGCAAAACCATTCAGGACACAGGCATAGGCAAGGACTTCAAAACTAAAACACCAAAAGCAATGGCAACAAAAGCCAAAATAGACAAATGGGACCTAATCAAACTCCACAGCTTCTGCACAGCAAAAGAAACAATCATTAAAGTGAATCGGCAACCAACAGAATGGGAAAAATTTTTGCAATCTACCCATCTGACAAAGGGCTAATATCCAGAATCTACAAAAAACTAAAACAGATTTACAAGAAAAAAAAAAACAAACAAGCCCACTCAAAAGTGGGTAAAGGATATGAACAGACACTTTACAAAAGAAGACATACATGAGGCCAACAAACATATGAAAAAATGCTCATCATCACTGGTCATTAGAGAAATGCAAATCAAAACTACATTGAGATACCATCTCACACCAGTTAGAATGGTGATCATTAAAAAATCTGGAAACAACAGATGCTGGAGAGGATGTGGAGAAACAGGAACACTTTTACACCATTGGTGGGAGTGTAAATTAGTTCAACCATTGTGGAAGACAGTGTGGCAATTCCTCAAGGACCTAGAAATAGAAATTCCATTTGACCCAGCAATCCCATTACTGGGTATATATCCAAAGGATTATAAATTGTTCTATTATAAGGACACATGCACACAAATGTTCACTGCAGCACTGTTTACAATAGCAAAGACTTGAAACCAACCCAAATGCCCACTGATGATAGACTGGACAGGGAAAATGTTGCACATATACACCATGGAATACTATGCAGCCATAAAAAATGATGAGTTCATGTTCTTTGTAGGGACATGGATGAAGCTGGAAACCATTTTCCACGAACTGACACAAGAACAGAAAATCAAACACTACATGTTCTCACTCATAGGCAGGTGTTGAACAATGAGAACACATGGACATGGGGAGGGGAGCATCACACACTGGGGTCTATGGTGGGGGGAACTAGGGGAGGGACAGCAGGGGATGGGGAGTTGGGGAGGGATAACATGGGGGAGAAATGTCAGATATAGGTGATGGGGAGGAAGGCAGCAAACCACATTGCCAGGTATGTACCTATGCAACAATCTGGCATGTTCTTCACATGTACCCCAAAACCTAAAACACAATAAAATATACATTTTTTTAAAAGGATATCCAAAAGAAAAGAAATCAACATATTGAAGAAATATATGTACTCCCATGTTTATTGCAGCACTAGTCAGAATATCCAAAATATGGACTTAACCTAAGTGAATGAAGAAAGAAAATGTGGTATACATACACAATGGAATATTATTCATCCATTAAAAAGAATGAAATCCTGTCATTTGCAGCAACATGGATAGAACTGGAGGCCATTATGCTAAGTGAAATAGGCCGGGCACAAAAAGAAATAGATCATATGTACTCATTCATATGTGGGAGCTAAAAAAGTGGATCTCATGAAGACAGAGCTTAGATTGGTGGTTGCTAGAGGCTGGGAAGAGAAGTTGGGAATTGGAAGAATGGGAATGAAGACAGATTAATTAATGGCTACAGTTTGATAGAAGAAATAAGTCCTAGCATTTGATAGGTCAGTAGGGTGATTATAATGTACAGTAATCTGTTGTATATTTCAAATAGCTAGAAAAGAATAATTCAAATGTTTCTAGCATAAAGAAAAGACAGATATTTAAGGTGTCGGAAAGCCCAAGTACATTGTTTTGATCTTTACAAGTTTTATGAATGTAACAAATTATTATACATACTCCAAAAATATCTACATCTATGTAGCAATGAAAAATAGAATTATTTTTAAAAAGAAATGCAGAAAGAATCTAATCTGTAAAAGGAGATAACTAAGAAAAAGAACTAGAAACTGCCTGTCCTTCTTTCATAAACACCTGCATCTTGATGGTAAAATTTCATAAGGGAAATAGAAATATGGTCTTTGGACATAGCAGAAGTTTCCAGAATGTTCTTTACCATCCTGTCTCTTCACTATCCAAGGGCCAAGTGGTCCTTTCCAAACAGTATGGAAAGTAGCAATTAGTTGTTTTTCAAAATTCATAATTTAGCTTGGATGTTTTTATTTTATCCTACTTTATTTTTATTTACTTATTTATTTATTTTAAGATGGAGTTTTGCTCTTGTCACCCAGACTGGAGTACAATGGATGCCATCTTGGTTCACTGCAACCTCCTCCTCCCAGGTTCAAGTGATTCTCCTGCCCCAGCCTCCCCAGTAGCTGGGATTACCCGTACCTGCCACCATGCCCAGCTAATTTTTTTTTTTTTTTTTGCATTTTTAGTAGAGATGGGTTTCATCATGTTGGCCAAGCTGATCTCGAACTCCTGACCTCTGGTGATCCACCTGCCTCAGCCTCTTAAAGTGCTGGGATTACAGATGTGAGCCACAGTGCCCAGCCAGCTTAGGTCTTTTTAAATGTAGGGGAACAAAGTGCTTGAAAGCAAATCCTGAACACTGCTAATTAACAGGAAACAGGAAAGGCTTGGGGAAGACAAACAGTTATATTTTTTATTTATTTTTCTTCCTAATGCCAAGCATAGATCATAGGGCTAGCTCTGCCAGAGAGGATCCCGGGAGAATAGCTCACAGAGAGCAGGACTTTGGGGAGGACCTTATTCCATTGGCATTTTGCTTTTTCTTCTGACTAGGTTTTGACTAGGTGCTCATATGAGTTCACCATCCCATAACCTACATCTCCCAAAATACCAGGACAGAGAGGCAAATGTGTAGCTGGAGAACAAAGGACCAGCCTCAGCTGGAAATTTAGCCCCACCTAAGTACCTTAACATTCAGAGGATTTTAAGTCCGTAGGAGTAATAAGAAAGACATTTAATGTGTTACTAACCTCACTGGAAAGAAAATTGATAACTCAAGATACAGCAGGTCCACAAATAAAATTGTTGCCTTCAACATCGTTTTCTTAGTTGGATGAGAAAAAAAAAAATAATTCTTGGCTGAGACCACTGTCTGTGTGGAATTGGCACATCCTCCTCAGGCCTGCATGGTTTTTCTCCAGGCCCTCTAGTTTCCTCCCATATTGCAAAGCTGTGCACTGAAGTTCATTGATGTGTCTAAGACTCTAAATGATCCTCGTCTGAGTGAGTCTAGAGGTGTGTGTGAGCATGCTCTGCTATGAGACACATCCTGTCCATGGCTATTAGCTGCCTTGTGCCCTCAGCTGCCAGGATGGGCTCCAGCCACCCTCAAACCTGAACTGGAATAAGTGGACTGGAAAATGAATGAATGAATGAATACAAAATACTGTAAAATCAAAATGTGTCAGACCAGGCTCCATGCTGACACCTGTAATTCCACACTTTGGGAGGCCAAGGCAGGAGGATCGTTTGAGGTCAGGAGTTCAAGACCAGCCTGGGCAACATAACAAGACCTCTCCATCTCCGCAAAGAATTAAAAAATAAAAATAAAAATTAGCCAGACATGGTGGCATGTGCCTGTAGTCCTAGCTACTAGGGAGGCTAAGGAGGGAAGATCGCTTGAGCCCAGGAAGTCGAGGTTGCAGTTACTTGTGATCACACCACTGCACTCCAGCCTAGGCAACAGAGGGAGACTCTGTCTCCGAAAAAAAATTGTCAAGTATACACTAAACAGACATCTGGCAGTAAAATGAGTTTGGCTAAAAGTAAATAAAGTATACAACAATCATATAAATGCACAAGAATAAAACGATGCAGTAGGAAAGCACTCAGCAAGCCCACCAATATTTGCTCTTGTTTGTTTTTTAACTGCATAGTGGTAGGAGGTACCCCTTCCAATTTTCACTTTGCAAGCATTTATTTTTTTATTTAACCTGCCAGCACTATGATCACTGTCATAATTACCAAACATTAGGTAAATAATTATCTTGTTTTTATTTATCTTTCTTAAAGGTATATGTAGCTCACATTTGTTTCAGTGTTTAATATTGCATTTTGTGTCTTTATGTAGAAATGTGGTGATTTTTTGTGGCCAGAAATATGCCATAGGATTGTAACTCTTGTTTAGATTAAATAGCTTTGGTAAAATTGTTTTCATTATATGTGATTTCACTTAAAGTCACAATTTCCAAGAACCTATCAAAGACATTAGGTGAGAACTTAGCGTACTTACGAAGCAGAAAGACGGCATCTTGCTCATTTTTGTAGCTTTGAAGCAAGAGAAAAATATTCCCTAATTCACTCCTGCCTCAACACATGCCAGCGAAGATATATTTCCTATTCATTTGCTCTAACTACACCTACTCAGAAAAAGCAGGATTGAGTGTTTAATTTACAGCTTAAAATCAAGTTATAAAGTGCTATATGAAACTGCACAATCAGATGCCTTTGAGGATAATGTAATTGATGACTTGACTCTCATCCTCAGTCTAGCCCTGTTCCTAAACAGGATGAGTCTCTTATTGAGGTACAGGATGTTGATGGGGAGTGCAACATTAGGCTGGGAGGTAATGTCTTGTAATCATTTGGGATGTTCTCATGTCCCTTTATATGTGAACAATATAGTTTCACTATCTTTACTTTTGTCCTTATTGTGACAGTAAACACTTGCTGAAAGGAAGTTTTCCATTAACCTCAAAATTGAAGGACTCTGTATTTTATGCTATTTCATGATTTGAACCTGCACTGTCATGTTATGGTTGGTTATACTGTGTTTTCAAATACAGAATTTATTAGTATAGGCTTGCAGGATCTATCTTGTAACCACTCCAGTGTTCCTCAGTTTTCTCAGATATAAGAAGAGACTAAGATAGAAGTAGCTCTCATTCAGATTCAGACGAGAAAAAGTAGTCATATGCCTCTATTTTGAAGGACAGCATAAAACACTCTTGTGAATTCTGTACTGGGAATCTTTTTAAGAGACAGGGTCGGCTGGGCGCGGTGGCTCAAGCCTGTAATCCCAGCACTTTGGGAGGCCGAGGCGGGTGGATCACGAGGTCAAGAGATCGAGACCATCCTGGTCAACATGGTGAAACCCTGTCTTTGCTAAAAATACAAAAAATTAGCTGGGCATGGTGGCGTGTGCCTGTAATCCCAGCTACTCAGGAGGCTGAAGCAGGAGAATTGCCTGAACCCAGGAGGCGGAGGTTGCGGTGAGCCGAGATCGCGCCATTGCACTCCAGCCTGGGTAACAAGAGCGAAACTCCGTCTCAAAAAAAAAAGAGAGACAGGGTCTCACTCGGTTGCCCAGGCTGGAATGAAGTAATACAATCATAGTTAACTACAACTTCAAACTCCTGGGCTGAAGCTATTCTCCCTCCTCAACCTCCTGAGTAGCTTAATCACTACAGGCACACACACCACCACGCCCAGCTTTTTAAATTATCATTATTATTATTATTATTATTATTATTATTATTTGTAGAGACAGCGTTGCCCAGTCTGGTCTCAAACTCCTGGCCTTAAGCAATCTTCCTGTCCCAGCCTCCCAAAGTGCTGGGATTACAGGAATGAGCCACCATGGCCAGCTGTACTGGGACTCTTGATAAACTGTTATTCAACATTTCCTTTGAGGAGCTAACATCTGGGCATCTCACAGGGCTCTGTAATAATGGCTGGTGGCTTCAGTTTTGTCAGCCGCCAAGCCTGTATGTGAGTCCTCTATTCCACTTGACCTCCCCTCATCCCTTAGACATACCCCTTGAAGTTCCAGGGTCTGTATATTTCCAAGTCTCCTTTGGGTGTGGCCTGGCCCAGCACATGGCCATGGTGACCACATTGCTCAAAATCAGATCCCCTCTGTATGATATGGGGTCCACACCATGCCAAGTACACCAGCCATGGGAAGGAAAATGTAATGCAAGAGATGAGAACCCAGATACCAGTAAGAGATGCAAGAAGGGCAGCCAGGCACAGTGCCTCACACCTATAATCCCAGCACTTTGGGAGGCCAAGGTGGGTGGATCACCTGAGGTCAGGAGTTCAGGACCAGCCTGGACAACATGGTGAAACCCCGTTTCTACTAAAAATACAAAAATTAGCTGGACACAATGGTGGGCACCTGTAATCCCAGCTACTTGGGAGGCTGAGGCAGGAGAATTGCTTGAACCCAGGAGGCGGAGGTTGCAGCGAGCCAAGATTGTGCCATTGCACTCCAGCCTGGGGAACACCATCTCAAATAGACAGACAGAGAGAGAGAGAGAGGGAGAGGGAGAGAGGGAGAGAGGGAGAGAGGGAGAGAAGGAGAGAGGGGGAGAGGGGGAGGGGGGAGAGGGAGGGAGGGAGGGGGGGAGAGAGAGGGGGAGAGGGGGAGAGGGAGGGAGGGGGGGAGAGAGGGGGAGAGAGAGAAAGAGAGAGAGCGAGTGTGAGAGCAAGAGCACAAGAGTGCGCGCAAGCACTACAAGAAGGGCAAATCTGAAAGCAGTCAGAGGTGAGGCGCAGAGTCGGACAGCTCCAGAACCCATTGGGGTTAAAGTTCTCATTTTCTCATTCTGTCATTTATTCTCCAAGTGTCCTTTGGCAAGTTTCTTAGCCTCCTATTCCTCACTTTTATAATCTACAAAATAAGAGGTAATGGTAATACACACTTCATGGGGTTTTGATACAATTAACTAAAGTTCTTGGCACATAATTAAATGTCTCTTAAAAAAAAAAAAAAAACAACTCGTATTACTATCATCATCATTATTGTCCTGGAGTAAAGAATTGGAAGCCAGAGGGGAAAGTTTTCCCAACTATATTAGTTTCCTTGGGCTGCCATCCCAAATTACCACAAATCAGGTGGCTTGAAACCACAGAAGCATATTATCTTACAGTACAGGAGTCCAGAAGTCTGAAATCATGGGAGCATTGTGTTTGGGATCCTTCTGGAAGCTCTGTGGGAGAAACCAGCCCCTCCTCTCTCCTAACTGCTGGTGGCCAACAGTCCCTGGTTCCTTGGCTTGTAGATGCATGACTCCAGCCTCTGCTTCCATCTTCTCTGTGTCCCTATGTCTTTGCCTTTTCTGTCTCATAAAGACATTTTTGCGGCATTTAGGGTTCACACTGATCCAGTGTGATCTCATCTTAAACCCTACGTTAAGTATCTGCAAGACCTTTATTCCAACTGAGTTCATATTCTGATATTCCTCGTGGACATAAATCTTGGGGTGACTCTATTCATCCCACTACAGCAACTAAGAGCAGTTTACAATAAAATCAGAAAAAGAAACCATGAACAATTCCTGGAAAGAATGTCATCTAACCCTGGGCATGATGTTTATGGGCTAAAAAGACTGTGTTGTGTGGGTGGTCAATCCAGCAAACTGGGCTACCCTGAAGTGACATCACTGAGTCAGAGCCAACTGTCAAACACAGAGTTAATCAATGTACTCCCATTCCAACTGGGGCAAACTTTTCTGGAGAAAACATATATCTGACAGGGACAGGCTGTACACATCAGGCAGCATACACAGGTAGTGAGCTCTTTGCCCTGTCTCTCCTGACATGTTGTATGTCACGATTTAACCCCAAACTCGTTCCAATATTGAGTAATACAGTGAAAAGGGCATGGGCTTTGGAGCCTCAGGAAAATGGATTCTAATCTCATCCTCTGCAACTTGCTAGCTCCACTTGCCACCTTCATGGCCTCAGAGGAGGTACTTACCCTCTCCAAGCCTTAATTTCTGCATCTGAAAATTGGTCATAAAACCATCAACAACTTGCAAAGTTGCTTTAAGTATGAAAACTAATATATGTAGAAGCTGCGCCCCACTACCTGGCGTAAATTTCAATGAGTGGTTGCCATTTGTCAGTCTATTTGCACTACTATTATAACAAAATGCCCGAGACTGGATAACCTATAAAGACTAGAAATTTATTTCTAAGAAATTTCTAAGAAATAATTCTTCAGAAACATATTTCTAAGAAATTTATTTCAAAAAAATACCGTTCCAACCTTTAGAATGGTACGTTGCTACTGGCACCATTGCTACTGAGTCCTCCAGAAGAGACCAGTGCTATGCCCTCACATAGGAGAAGGACAGGAGGGCAAGAGCGCCTACCTAGTTCACTCCAGCCCTTCTATAAGGTTGCTAATCCCATTCATGAGGGCTCCACCCTCATAAATGAATCACCTCCTAATGTTCCCACATCTTAATACTATCACACTGATGATTAAGTTTCAATATATGAATACAGGAAGACAAATTTAGAGAAATAGCACTATTATTATCATTATTGTGAGGTAGTAGTTTCATCTGTTCCCCCACTAGGCTTGAGGGCAAGAAAGCCAAAGGGACCCTGAAGAAGAGCTGTGCAGATCCATGTGTCTACATGTATCTCAATATCTCTTCCCCCACCACAACCTGCACTCCAGCAAAAAGTAAACTGCATAAACACGCAGTAAATATTCACTAAGGTAAATGACACGCAGACTGCATTCCAAATATAAGCACTACCTCAATGAATGAACTTCCAATAGCCTTTCAAAATTTGGAGCCCAACCAGGATAGCCCATGACAAATTATTTCCCTTTCATGACTTAGCAAATGAACACTGCACAATGCAAAGGCAACACAAAGTAGTATTAGTTCTCTAGTGTATGTCAATATTTAGAGATGCTTGGAGCATATAATGGTATTTGGAGGCCAGGTGTGATGGCTCATCCCTGTAATCCCAGCACTTAGAGAGACCAAGGCAGATGGATCACTTGAGGCCAGTAGTTCAAGACCAGTCTGGCCAACATGGTGAAACCTCATCTCTACTAAAAATACAAAAATTTGCTGAGTGTGGTGGAGTGGGCCTGTAATCCCAGCTACTTGGGGGGCTGAGGCATGAGAATTGCTTGAACCCAATAGGTGGAGGTTACAGTGAGCCAAGATCACACTACTGCACTACAGCCTGGGTGACAAAACAAGATTTTGTCTCAAAAAAAAAAGCATTTGCTGGCCACATAACTCCTCTTTCATGGGGGCGTTTTTATTACTTTATTTGCTTTGTATTACTAAAGTAATACATGTTCACTGAAGAAATGTCAGAAAATACAGGCAAGGGAAAACAATAAAATCATTCTTAATTTCATGTATATAAAGAGAGTTTTTTCTTTAACAATACCTTACTACATTTTCCCAGTCATTAGTCTTCAACACCATTTTTTAAAGTTGTCTAATATTGCATTATATAAACTTACCAATATTAATTAAATCTATCCCCATCACAGGAATTTTAATATTTCATTCCAATATTTTGTTACTGAAAACAAAAATGCAAAGATATGAACATATTCCTTATTTATTTTACAAATTCATAACAATTTGTCATTTATTATAACCTTGCTCTCTTCCCCAAACATTTGCAATTAACCCAGAAGTAAATTTCCTTGATTTATGAAAAACTGATTTTTTTTATCCAGTCTGAAAAATCTGCTTGCAGCTTTGGCTGTATGATCTAATGCAAGCCCTTTCCTGGCCACCTATATCCAGTAACTAATCGGTAGTCAACTTTCTCAGCTCTGGCCACTTAGCTTACTTGTTCAGGGCCCAAGGCTAATAGGGTCAATGTCATGGGATGTGAGCTTGATATATACAGGCCAGTTCGTTACAAGTCCAAAGACTATTTCTGTAACTCCAGACAGCTGCCATTTAGCTGGCTGTTTCCAAGAACTGGACAAAAGAGCCCGGGTGGATCAACACAAATCCATCACCACTCCTGGAAAGATAATGTGTCCACAGCTTCATCTTCCCCACAGAAAACAGCTCAGGAAAGTATTCATATTAAATTATATAAAACTGAGGAGGCTGTAGAAGAAGAAAAAATAATATTGGGAAGACGATTAGCTGACCATAAACATATCTTGGTTTCTCAGCTTAGTCTGTGAGTAACCCGCCATTTCTACAAAAATTCAGCAACATGTTTCAAACTGCAGATGGTGGTGTTATTTAACTGGCAATACTCTCTTGCAGCTGACACAGCCCTTGGCACTGATGATGTATATGATGAAAAAGGATGCCAGTGTGATGTATCAGTGGAAGACCTCACCCCACCACTTAAAACTGTCATTCGAGCTATCAGGTTGGTGAAAATCTTGAACAAAGTGATTCAGAGACATACTTCTGATTAATTGAATTGCTATGTGGCTAAGTTATTTTTCTACAGGTAAATATCCTGAAATAACCACTTTCCCTTTTCCTGTTCATCCATAGGCCTATACATTGTGAAATATTTGTTTCTTAATACAAAACTCTGCTGTGTTCAACACAAAGTGTTATAAAACGTGGGTGGGATTTGAAAAGCCAGGCCATGTTAGAGAGAATCCACAAGTCTTGGCTTATCATGTCTATTTGCTGCTTTAAGGACATTTTGTTTATTGCTGCAATTGGATTTTTAAATTATTTTTATGACTTGCTCATATTTTATATACAAATATAATGTATAAAATATAATTTTATATACAAATACAAATATAACTTGCTCATTTTATATACAAATCCGTATTCTATACAGAATTGTACATCAAAGAAAAGGCCTTGTAGGCTATTTTAAAATGGGTTGAGTTCTGAAAATGGGAAACCTAAAGTATTTTGCAGTGACTTAGTCTTATTCTCTGAAATGTAATTGTTAAAAGCCTATCTTAATTTGCTTCCTCTACTGATGGCAGAGAGCTAAGAGAGTACACTTAGCAACTTAAATTTACATTTTCCATGACCTTTCCCACCACAAACACACACACAGACACACAGACACACACACACACACACACACACACACACACACACAATCTGGATCTGGACTAGATGAACTGCTGCATGCTCAGCCAGCCTAGTTTAATCCTTTTGGGAGAATTTGTATCTGTCAGAGAGTGCTGAGCAACTATATTGCCAAAAAAAAACAAAAAACAAAAACAAAAACCTCTGCCTGTTGGTGAAAAACTAAAAGAAAGTTTAAGTATCCAAACCAGGCCAGGTACACTGGCTCATGCCTGTAATCCCAGCACTTTGGGAGACCAAGAGGGATCACTTGAGGTCAGGAGTTCAAAATCAGCCTGGCCAACATGGCAAAACCCCATGTCTATTAAAAATACAAAAATTAGCTGGGCGTGGTGGCAGGCACCTGTAATCCCAACTGCTTGGGAGGCTGAAACAGGAGAATCACTTGAGCCCAGGAGGTGGAGGTTGCAGTGAGCAGAGATCATGCCTCTGAACTCCATCCTGGGCAAAAGAGCAAGACTCTGTCTCCAAAAAACAAAATAAAATATCCACACCAATGTAGCTATTCAGATGCTTGGTCTAATCTTAAATATCAGTATGACTGATTACTTCTATTTTTAGTTAGTCATTTGGCATCATGTTAGACACTGCTTCACCCTATAGTTGAGAGTCACTGGGAAAACAGAAATGAATTCTAAAGATTTTCATAAATATTTGTGGGGTCAAAGAAAATCACGGTATATTAAAACTCCAGAAGATGCTTATACACTATCTGTAGCAGCCGCCTAAAAAAAAAGTGAAGTCCAATTACTTCTCAATGGAACCCTCAAGTCGCAAACCCTATGGGTGGAGAGATTATACCTTCCTATTTGGCCTGGACAGTCCCAGATTATGCCTGTAGTCTCATCACAGATGTTAATAATGCTCCCCATCTTTCTCAAAGTGTCCTAGTTTGGACAATCAATTATGTCACCATATGTCTGGTGAACCTAGAAGCCTTGGGTGATGTATAAGCCCAGATAACCCAGAATATGTAGTGTAAAGATGTCTAAAGCCTTCAGTTAAAGGGATAGAGAGGATTTAGAGCTGCACTGTCCAATATGATAGCCACTGGCTACTTAAGACTATTGAGGCTATCTAAATTTAGATTAATTAAAATAAAATACATTCTAAAATTTAGTTGATCAGTCACACCATTCATATTCCAAGTGTTCAATAGCCACAGGTGGCCAGTGGCTACTTCATCAGACAAAGAAACAGAACATTTCTCTCGTCACAGAAAGTTCTATTGAACATTACTGGTCTAGAAGTCACCTTGAAATTTTTCACATTCGTTGAGTATATCCATAAAAGACCCTAAAGTAAAGGTGGGGCAATTCAGTCCACAAATTAATCTGACTTGCAACAAGTATGGAAAATCTTATCTAGTGAAAGCAGATCAGGCTTCCTAAAGTCATACTTAACCCAGTTTATGTCATTTCCCAAGACCTTCTGAAGCTTTCTGCTTTTGCTTTATAACCAATAAAAAGGATTGTGAGCTTCAAGAAAGAAAATGAAATAGGTTTATTCTGCTAGCTAAGCACTTTAGCAACGGCTTAAGATTTTCTTTGCTATTCTTCTTGAAACTCGACTGATTTTGGTGAAGTCCTTTGCAGAATTCCCTCGCTATTCAGAATTCTTTTTTGGTTCTTATTTTTAATGGAATTTTACTATTTACATATATATCTTTTGGTGGATTCCTGAAGTTTTCTGCTTGCTGCTTTGTGATACCTAAGGGGGATGCTTTTCTCCTCCATATACTGATTCTGCTTAGTGGTTTTTCATCACTTTTAAATTCCATTTAAAATTAACAGATTCTGTCGCTTGAATCCAGGAGGCAGAGGTTGCAATGAGCCAAGATTGCACCACTGCACTCCAGCCTGGGCAACAGAACGAGACTCTGTCTAGAAAAAAAAATTTTTTTTAAAGAAAATAAAGTTAACAGATTCTATAAAAACCTAATAGATACACTCAATAGCTTAATAACCTAACTGAAAATTTTTTACTCATGGTATACTTCATTTCTAAAGATAAGTAATTTTAAAACCAACCAATACAATTAGCAGTTCTAAAAAGAAGTTTGTAGGTATAAGTCCTAAATCTTATGCAGAATGTTTCTTTTCCTAAGGAGTTTAATTATGTTAATACGTTCAACATCAGTTGCTGGAAAGGTTTTTTGCCAGAACATGCCCACCTCTTGCAGCTCCCCTGAAGCAGTATATATATTTATATTACTGATTGCAAATGTGAAACATCTTATTATTCATCTCTAAAATAGTAATTTCATTTTGACATTTTTCTTATTTTTTAATTGTTAGAATATGTAATATGATATTTAAATATGCCTTTTGTATTTCAGTAACTGTTGCAATAGTAGTTTTTCCTAAGTGCCAAATTAAAATGGGTAACAAAAAAAAAAAAAACACACACATTCCATTGCAAGAATGACAGTATGGAAAATAATATTACTACCTTCACAAAGAGCAAAGTAAGAATTCCTATTTTCAGCTATCAATATTTATTAAACACCTTTTTAATATTTATTAAATGCCATTTTCTACAACCATCTGATCTTTGACAGACATGACAAAAGCAAGCAATGGGGAAAGGATTCCCTGTTTAATAAATGGTGTTCGGAAACCTAGCTAGCCATGTGCAGAAAGCAGAAACTGAACCCCTTCCTGACACCTTACACTCAAATTAACTCCACATGGATTAAAGACTTAAACATAAGACCTAACACCATAAAAACCCTAGAAGAAAACCTAGGCAAAACCATTCAGGACACAGGCATAGGCAAGGACTTCACGACTAAAACACCAAAAGCAATGGCAACAAAAGCCAAAATAGACAAATGGGACCTAATGAAACTCCAGAGCTTCTACACAGCAAAAGAAACAATCATTAGAGTGAATCAGCAACCAACAGAACGAGAAAAAATTTTTGCAATCTAAGTTTGACAAAGGGCTAATATCCAGAATCTACAAAAAACTAAAACAGATTTACAAGAAAAAACAAACAAGCCCATTCAAAAGTGGGCAAAGGACATGAACAGACACTTTACAAAAGAAGACATATATATGGCTAACAAATATATGAAAAAATGCTCATCATCACTGGTCATTAGAGAAATGCAAATCAAAACTACATTGAGATACCATCTCACACCAGTTAGAATGGCGATCATTAAAAAATCTGGAGACAACAGATACTGGAGAGGATGTGGAGAAATAGGAACACTTTTACACTGTTGGTGGGAGTGTAAATTAGTTCAGCCATTGTGGAAGACAGTGTGGCGATTCCTCAAGGACCTAGAAATTGAAATTCCATTTGACCCAGCAATCCCATTACTGTGTATATACCCAAAGGATTATAAATTGTTCTATTATAAGGACACATGCACACAAATGTTCACTGCAGCACTGTTTACAATAGCAAAGACTTGGAACCAACCCAAATGCCCATCGATGATAGACTGGACAGGGGAAATGTGGCACATATACACCATGGAATAGTATGCAGCCATAAAAAAACGATGAATTCGTGTCCTTTGTAGGGACATGGATGAAGCTGGAAACCATCCTTCTTAGGAAACTGACACAAGAACAGAAAATCAAACACCACATGTTCTCACTCATAGGCGGGTGTTGAACAATGAGAACACATGGACAGAGGGAGGGGAGCCACACACTGGGGTCTATGGTGGGGGTAACTAGGGGAGGGACAGTGGGGATTAGGGAGTTGAGGAGGGATAGCATGGGGAGAAATGTCAGATATAGGTGATGGGGAGGAAGGCAGCAAACCACACTGCCATGTATGTACCTATGCAACAATCTTGCATGTTCTTCACATGTACCCCAAAACCTAAAACACAATAAAATATATCTTTTAAGAAAAAAAAATCTGCCATTTTCTAGAGATGATTAAAGATACTCTTTGAATTTGTCTGGATGCTATTGTCCAGATGCATTCTGACACGTTTCTAATAATGTCACTGTTTATAGTACATAGTAAAGAATGACTATTTTTAGACTTTTTCCAAAATATGTCTTCTACTCAGAAGAAAACTTAGTTTTGTATGTTTCCTCCCAAATTGTCACAGATTTTTCTCAGAATATTATTTCATGGAAATGCAAAAGTTGGCTGGAAATATGTTTCCAAACTCACCTCTGGGAGTGAAGACTGTACTTTAACAAAACCTCCATATTTTAGTGATTCAGTTCCAACAATGTTAAGTTTCTTTTCATTCATTCATAGAAATTAGTTCCTAAATGGAAAGATAAAATTAGGAGGAAAGTAAGTGAGCAAATGGATAAACTCTAGAGGATTCTACACACTCACTTATACCTATTTCATAGTAGGTTACCCGTTTTTCTATCACTGACTGAAAAAATATAGCCCATAAATTACCTAGATGTGTTCCTTCAAAATGTCAAACATCTGGCTAACTGGGAATATCTAAAGGTAACAATTATCTTTTATGCTAGTACCTGGCATTGTAGTTATTACAGATACATGAATCGGGCAAAATTTCACACAAAAATTAATATATGTTTCTTTAATTTAAAATAACAGGCCAGGCATGGTGGCTCATGCCTGTAAATCCAGCAGTTTGGGAGGCCAAATCGAGCAGATCACTTGAGCTCAGGGGTTGAAGACCAGCCAGGGCAACATGGTAAAACCCTGTCTCTAAAGGAAAAAAAAAAAAGACTGATACTAAAATAACAAATATTTGAAAGTCATATACAGCTGCATATTTATGCAAGAGCCCCAAAATAATAACTTTTTAAAATATAACAGAAATTACTGGCAGGTAAATTATCAGATATGCATACCAACACAACATATAAGTACTGTGTAAAGGATTCAGCATTTGAGAAAAAAGCTTTGTTAAAAAGGTGTAATACAAAGAAAAATAATAATAACAACAACAAAAAAAAAATACGGTGTAATACAAAGCTTACCTGCTTCTTACCAGTATTGTTTTCATAGAATTACTACATCTAGGATCAAGGCTACTTTTTTTTTTCAATTTGTAAAACTATTTCAACAGATGTAAAATTATCCTGTCAAATTGCTATTAAAAGTTTCTAAGCACTAATCTCTGCACGGACTGGTACCCAACAGTTGGTGAAGCAGCTCTGGTCCGCAAACCACACTTTTAAGGCTACTCGCAACAAGATCCTCAATGACCGTTGTTTTCCTGTCAATTTGTTTTCTGTCAGTTGTCAAGAAGCGAGTCAAAATACTGTGCAACCTGTTCTTCTGAATATCAACAAAACCACTGATGCATATGACTCATTATTTTGAAGAGAAATGACCAAGAAGCTGTCGATTGTGTCTTGCTTTTAACATCTCTTATCTCCATGCAATAATGGTCATGCCTGCTATGTTTCACTTTATGCTACCTTTTCTTTCCCAGGCCAGACTAGCCTTTTAGAGAATAAAATGAATAAATAAGGTCCAGGGTAAAAACTCAAACAAGTCTTTAGGTGAAGCTACAGCCAGGCTTTACATGGACACCATCACCTAATTCTATCCCTTCTCCCCACCCTCCCTAAAGCTGCTAGGGAGAGGTAGTCCAAGAAACAGGACAGCCTCTGTACACCCTTGAGCAACTCAATTAGCGCTTAAAGCCTCTGTTTCCTCATTAGCAAAATGGGGATGGTAATGATATTGACCTCATAGGGTTGTAGTAAGGAATGAATAAATTAATAAACATTTGCAAACTACTTAGAACAGTATACACAGTCAACATTATGTAAATGCTAATATTATTACCCTTGAGTTGTATGGACTCCTAATGCCTTCCAACATGCTACCTCCACTGCCCATCCTCTGCTCTGGCTTATCCTTTTCCTTTCTGAGTTCCACTCGCTCCCATGATGAGTCACATGAGAAGCACTTTGTTCCTCTTCTGAAGGGTGCTCCCATCTTCCAAAACATATACAGCCTCACCTGCTTGCATCTCCTTCACCTGGCAGCACTTGCCATTATCCCCTTGACGTTACCTTCCCACCACCTGGGCTGAGAAACTACTCAGAGCTGGAAGAGCAATCTTTTCACCCATGAAGAGCAACCATGAGTCAATGTTCCAAGTAGATTTCACCTCTTTTCTCCTAAGGGTGAGCTTGCTGCCTTCCCAGGCACCCTCCGAAGAAGCAACAGGACAATGAAAGGGATAAGTTAACTCCTCTCTCCCTCCCTGACCCTTGCCAAAGCCTGACTATAGACTCTTTAAAGCTCTCCCCAGGGGTTCAGTACATGCATTTAAAAAATAGATCTTGAGCCTCAACTGTGCACCAGGCACAGAGATAAATGTTAACAAGAAAGATGGATCCCTGCTTAGAGTGTGAGGAGCCACCAGAAAAGGAGGGTCTATTACAATGCAGAGAAGCATGTTACTACAATGACAAAGTCCAGAATGGCTTGGGCCAACCTATTTCAGCACTTGTGGGGAAGGTGGCATTTGGGAAGACTTTCTAAAGAAGGAAAAGAAGAAATCTGTAGATATGTAGGAACTAGCCAAGTTACTAAGGAGGGTGGTAGAGGCTTGCAGAGGGAACTGCAATTGCAAAGAAGCAGAAGTGAAGGTGGCATTAGAAAGTACTGTATGGGTGATGGTTGAAGGTAAAGAACAAGGATGAGGAGAGTAAGGCTGAAGAAAGGAGAAGGAATCATAAAAATGAGCAGGAATGTGGAAAGATTCTAAGTACAGAAATGAATTTATCAGATCAGGGCTTGATACAGTTTGGATCTGTGTCCTTGGCCAAATCTCATTTAGAACTGTAATCTACAATGTCAGAAGAGGAGCCTGGTGGGAGGTGATTGAATCATAGGGGCGGATTTCCCCCCTGCTGTTCTCATAATAGCAAGTGAGTTCTCACGAGATTCATGGTTTAAAAGGGTATAGCACCTCCCTCCTCTCTCTTCCTGCTGCTCCAGCCACTTCCCCTTTGCCTTCCGCCATGATTGTAAGTTTCCTGAGGCCTCCTCAGCCATGCTTGCTGCACAGCCTGCAAATCTATGAGCCAATTAAACCTATTTTATTTATAAATTTTCCAGTCTCAGGTATTTCTTTATAGCAGTGCAAGAACGGACTAATACAATGCTTCATTTAAAAATTTGGGGCCGGGCGCGGTGGCTCAAGCCTGTAATCCCAGCACTTTGGGAGGCCGAGGCAGGTGGATCACGAGGTCGAGAGATCGAGACCATCCCGGTCAACATAGTGAAACCCTGTCTCTACTAAAAATACAAAAAATTAGCTGGGCATGGTGGCACGTGCCTGTAATCCCAGCTACTCGGGAGGCTGAGGCAGGAGAATTGCCTGAACCCAGGAGGCGGAGGTTGCGGTGAGCCGAGATCGCGCCATTGCACTCCAGCCTGGGTAACGAGAGCGAAACTCCGTCTCAAAAAAAAAAAAAATTTGGAAAGATGACTCTGATTGCAATGTAAGGAATGTACTGGAAAGAGAGAAGTATTGTTACAATACCTGGATCTGCCGGAGCCTCAGCTGGGCAGTCATGATGGAGAACAATGAAGGATGGATTTCAGATAGGATTTGGATATTTACAGGTTGGAGAGGATGGAGGGAAAGAACAGAAGGAATCAAGGATTTCACATCTGGAGGATGGTGAGACAGAGGCTGGCTTGAGGGGAGATCACTTATTGTGAGTGTTGAGTTCAAGCAGTCACAGTAGGGCTCAGCAGTAGGTGGATCTCTGGATCTGACACCCAGGAGAACAATCTGAAATTTGGAACAAATTTGGTAGCTGTCAGCACAGAGATAAATGGTTTGCAGAAGTCTCACCCCAGGGACTAAAAAGAGAAGATGGTCAACACAGAAGTCTAAGCCTCACAAACAGGAGCTGCAAAAGGAAGACTGCTCTGAAGGTGACAGATTCAGAGCATCCAGACAGATGGAAAACCAGGAGAGTGTGACAGAAGAGGAGCCAGAGGAGGAAAGTGTTTCAAGCAGGAGGCAGATATCAACTCTGTTAAATGCCGCTAAGAGGTCAAAGAAGATAAAAAGTGAGAAGGTCCTCTGCAAGTGGCAACGAGGTCATCCATGACTTCGGAGAAAAATTCATTAGAAGGAAAAGGGTTTGAAGCCAGACGGTAAATAGAACACTTTTTTAAATTACAAGAATCTTTCTCTCTAATACAAACATAGATGAAGTGTCAAGAATTTCTTTGTAACTAGCAAAGGCTCATCAACTCCTCTAAAATAGCTCAGATCTGATCAGTGAACTGAAGAACCACTAATGACATTTCAGAGTTTCTGAGGTAGGTATGCAAATCAGGCCTCACTGTTACCCTGGGTTGGGTGATAAAGTTTTTCAGGGTTTTTTTTTTTTGCCCCTGTGTTCTTCCTGTTCTGAAAGGCATGTATGGGACCATTCTCTTGACCATTCCCAAAATGCAGTCTCAGCTGTGAATCCTTCTTACATCTCACTTCATATTTCAGGCAAGAATACGCCACAAGTAAAGAAGAGGCACATGTTTGCCATTGTGGGTTTTGTCAAATCTACAAGCTGTTTAATCATCACCAGTTCTTAATTTTGCTGATGAAATCTCTGCTATTTTAGCAGAGGTGATGAGTCTTTGTTTGCAAGTCACTATTAAGACATTCTTGACAGCCAATCTATGACACATTACAGTAAAGGATGCTGCTGAAAGAACATTTTATGGATCATTTAGCACATATCTTTAAAATCCACTAATATACTCCTTAGAATGTTCCTTTTGCTTATTTTTGTTTTAAAGGTAATTACTTGTGGCTACATTTGCTCTGAGGCTCTGTTAGTGTTTTCACTGAAGATACACTTACTTTATAGCATCTGAGATATTAAACCTTTTATTTGGCTATAATTTAAACTGAGTCTTCTATTCTTTGCTAATAATATTACCTCCTATTCTATGCTAAAAATATTTAAAATCAGTCAACATGTATAGTCAACTTATTTATTTACTTATTCATCTCACACTTTAAAGTTTATGCAAGATTTTATACTCCTAGGAAAACAAATCCCCAAATTTAGTTGCCATATCAATGCTTACAAATTCCTGGCAGAAAAAAAAATTAAAAAAAAAACAAAACACTTTCCAAGGTTCAAAAAAAAAGAAAAGAAAAAGAAAAAAGGAAGAAAAAAAAATTCCCGGCAGGAAAGACTTGCTCAGATCTGGAAGTTACTACTCTTACACCCTTAAAGAAAATCCAACAAAATCTGTAGTTGGGGGCAGGTGCAGTGGGTCATGCCTATAATTTCGATACTTTGGGAAGCTGAGGTGGGAGGATGGCTTGAGCCCAGGGGTTTGAAACCAGCCTGGGAAACACAGCAAGACCCCGTCTCCACAAACTTTAAAAAACAACAACAACAACAAAAAAAAAACTCTGCAAAAGAGTCTACAAGATCCTGCATATAAAGGACAATAATAGCAAGCATGAGGAGAATAAGTCTACTCTCAGTGGTAGAAACAGTATGGCCACAGAACGTCTGAAGGTCCTAAAGGAGCCAAATGGAATATCTGCTTGCCCCTATAGTGAGAACATCAGACAGACTGTACACACGTGGAGTTAATTTACATTTCTCTATTCAGAGTTAATAACAAGAAAATGAGACAGATCAGTGCGTTCAGGGACTCCTGGGGTTCCTTGGTTTTGTCTAGTAACCCAATCTGAGATGAAAGAAGAATGGAGGAATCTTAGATATATAATTTTATAACTTGCTTTGCAAGTTATAAAACTGTCAGAGTTTAAATACTGTATACACAAATGCAAATCTGTATTGTTGAATTATGTTTATGTATTAACAGGAAAACAACATTAAAAAGTATTCTAAATAACTAATGTATATGCCTTCAATAATGATGCAAATTATCAAGCCCTGAAGCCCTAGTTGTCTGCTGGATTTATTCCATGATCAATTTCAAGAGAGGGCTACCTCAGGGGAAATTCAGTGATCAAAAAGCTCTGGGTCACCTGAAGGATGAGCCCTGGGGTTCGTGCTTCTAATACAGATGCTGTATTTCTCATAGAATCAGAAATCAGAATTTTCCAAACGGGAAGAGGGAGTATTTCAGTCTGTTTTCTGATATTTATAACAATATCTAAAACTGAGTAATTTATAAGGAAAATGAATTTATTTCTTACAATTATAGAGATTAGGAGGTCCAAGGTGGGGGAGGTGCATCTGGTGAGGGACTTCTTGCTGGTGGGGACTCTTGTGGCATCCTGAGGCAGCACAGGGCATCACACAGCAAGGGGACTGAGCATGCGAAGTGCTAGCTTAGGTCTCGCTTCCACTTCTTATAAAGCCACCAGTTCCCCTCTCATGATAGCCCATTAATCTATTAACCCATTAATTTATAATTCATTCATACAGCCAGAGCCCTAATGATCCAATCACCTCTTAAAAGTTCCACCCCTCAATACTGCCACATTGAACATAAAATTTCAACATGAATTTTGGAGGGGACATTCAAACCATATTAGAGAGATGTGGAATGCATGTCAATAGTGTAAATTAACCCAAATAACCAATATAAAGCAAGGGGTTAAGGGAGAGAAACCCACATCCACCCCATAAACGTTAAGATCTGCAGTCACAAAGGGGCCATTCAGCAGCCTTCAGAAACTTAATAATATCCCCAGAGACTTGGATGCAGAGTAGGTAAAGGACTGTCATCTTCTCCAGAAATCATCTCTGATTACCTCTACCAGTCTGGGTTAAACATCCCTCTTCTGAATTCCCATATGAACCTGGGCTTCCCACCACCTTGCATTCACTAAGGGAATTTTAACTGTCTGCCTACTTGTCGGTCTGCCCTACTAGACTGGAAGTGCCCCAGCAATAGGATTTGTTTTTTCATCACTGTATCCCTGGCATCTAGCATGGAAGCTGACATATAGTAGGCACTCAAAAAATGTTTGATGAATGAATGAATGGTTGGATTCTTAAGTCCCACTCATGAGGCATCACTGGGGGAGGCAGCCACATGGAGCTCATCTAGAGAGCTCCAAGCTCTGGACAAATGAAACTCTCAAATCCTGTCAGAGCTCACAGTCGCAGAAACCATTGTCTTGCACCATGATTGCAAAGAGGGAGACTGGTGACCAAATGATCACTGTCATCACTTAGGAGGCTTCTTTAACACTGCCAGCTCCCAGTAGTTAACAGTTTGGAGCCTAGCACAGTACTCAGCACAACATCATAGGTGCTCAATGAATATTCATTGAAAGAATGAATGAATCATTTTAGCACTTCCTTTCCCTTCCAAGGTAATCTTTTGAAAAATTAATAGAACTTAGTGACTTCTTGCATGAAACTTCAGACCTCACTCAAGGAAAGGGAGACATTTGGGTTCTGATTAGAGGTCTGACACCAAGGCACTCTAACACCGTTCCTATGGGTCTGACATGTGTGACTGAGAAAATTTATGAAAGTGGCATGAATTATTATCAGTTCTTTACATGAGAGCAGGGATCGTTCCAACCCCAACACATGCCACCACCACCCCAATCCTGTCTCTACTCCAGTGGCTCTCAACCTTGGCCGCACATTAGCATTATCTGAAAAGTTTTATAAAATCTGTGGACCACCCCCTGGAATAATTAACACAGAATTTCTGGAGATAAGACCCAGGCATTTTTTAAAGCTCCCTGGGTGATTCCAAAGAGCAGCCAAGCTTGGGAAGTATTGCTGTCTTGACAGTCAATCAAACTGCCTCTTCAGTTCACAGTTGGCTGAGCCCTCTCTGCCCTGCACATGGTTTGGCTGCTGGCTGGGTCCGTCCATCTGTTTGGTGGCGGCAGCAGGCACTGCTGCTTCTGTTTTCTCATCGTTCTTATCTCTGCATATTCATATGAAATATTTTTACCCTAATTTAGAGGATTGGAATAAGACTTTTGTAAGATTTTAAAACTCACTGCATTACAACAAATGCACCTACATTTCCTTATAAGTGCACATGTGTTCATGTGTATATATAGATGTCGTCTACCCAGAGTTTCACTTTGCTTTAATTATTTCTTCATGCTCAGAAAATTGTATGAGCAGGCTTCAGTTTCAAGAGGAGGTACCAGTTTCGGTTTGTGATGAATCTTTTACACCCTCTAGTGGTACTGCTGGGCCATGTCAGTTTTGTGCAATAGGTTTATTAGACTCCTAGCCTCTTTGTAACCAACAGCATCAAAAGAGACTAACCTTAGGGGTCTTTTGCTCTTTGCTGCTGTGTTAGTCCCAGGGATGCAATTTACCCTCATGAAGAAAAGAAGCAAATGAGTATGTAACTTACTCCTCGGCCTTTTGCTGGTCCTCCAAAGGGCCCGTCATAGGTGTTTAATGACTATTCATTGAAAGAATGGATGAATCAGTCACTTCAGCACTTCCTTTTCCTTCTAAGGTAATCCTTTGAAAAATTAATGGAACTTCTTAACTACTTCTTGTGTGAAACTTCAGACCTCTCTCAAGGAAGGGGAGCATAGTAAGAACAGGATATTCACTTAGCAAAAGTTTATTGAACACTTACCATGTGCCAGGCACATGCAAGTAAAGAGCTGTATCACATCAAAATGTCTTTTTCATTGTTGTTATTTTGTGATAAAGTATTAAGATCTTAATATTAAGACAGTAGAAGAACCTTATGATTAAGAGCCCAAAGGTGGAGCAAAGCTGTTCTATATCCTAATTCTACAATTACTGTATATTTAACATCAAGCAAGTTTCTTAACCCCTCTGTCTCAGTTTCTTTATCTGCAAAATGTGGATGGCAATAGTACCTTTCTCATAGGATCATACTACAAAATGCTGCCTAGTGTTATTATTTTAATCATTAAATATACCTTAAAGGTCCTAATTTAACTCTTGAATGATTTGCCCAGACACTCCTTTTAGTAGAAAATACACAAGTCATATGAAACTTTTTTTGTAAGCATGTAAGAGGCCACCAAGGTCTTCTGCTTCTTCCCCAAGCGAGTTCATGGGCTTTCATTTATTCCTGGCTTCATGGTATTTTTTCATAGCTCTTCTTATCTAAACCAGGGGTCAGCAAACTATAGCCAGGGGATCAAAATCTAATCCGAGGGGCTTGTTTTTATAAATAAAGTTTTACTGACATGTTACACTCATTCATTTATTGTCCTGTGGCTGCTCCCATGCTACAGTGGCTGACTTAAGTAGTTTCAGCAGAGACCATACAACCCACAAAGCATAAAATATTTACGACCTGACCCTTTTAGAAGATACTTTCTGGCCCTTGTCTAGACACTGAGTCGCTCTGGACTTACTTCCAGCTGTGTTTAGAGTGAGACAAGGAAGGTTTGGGCTAGCCTATGTGAGAACTAAGCATGAAATCAGATTTAACTAAGTCAAACCATAGACAAACCTACCCCACAGTCTTGCCTCATCCCCCTCATCCTGTAGTTAAAGCCCTTAGTATACGAAATGTAAATCTTAAAAATTGGAGAATTAAAAGACCTTTTGAATTCATAGTCGGATAGCTAATCTGAGACATTTTCCTCAATTTTCAGCACCCACAAATTTTTCCTGGGGTCTAGGATTATTGAACTCTGAGCTTCCTTGCTCTCTGCAAATAACTAGATAATGGCCTAATCTCTCCCCTTCTCAAAGGCTAATTGAGTAGCTTTTTGCTCATGATATACTTTGGGAATATATTATATATATTTGCTAGAAAATATACCTTATAAAGCAAAACTAACAGACTCTAATGAGACTGATGCATATATCCTACAGATGAGGTAAAGTAAGCAGATGGCCCCTAAAATTTGTGATAAAAGGGAAAACATTACAATTATTGGAGGTGGGTAACCCATATTAGCCATGGCCTGATTCCCAGAGGGGACCTATGAGAGAACGCAGGTGCCCAGGTTGAAAGGTAGATGTATTCCAAACATGGGATCCCCCTGGAAAGACAAGGACAGAGATGGATGGATAAATGACTAATGTGGCCTTGGATTCATTTATGTGAGAATGTCAGAGCATACAGGGCAGAGTAGGAAGTCAAACCATAGACAGCCTAAACATTCTCTTTAATGTTTACAAGGTTGCCTGCCTGGGATTCACTCTGTGATGCAGCGTCATGAGTGGAATGGCAAAAATGTGAACCTTGGCATCAGCAGTAACCTTGTTCTTACTAGTTCTGTGACCTTGAACAGGCAACTCAACCTCCTGAGCTTTACTTGACCCAAATGTCAAAGGTGGAAAGTTCTTAGAGTTTTAAGTTGACATAATGCAGGTAAGTACTTAGTACAGCACCAGCCATCGAGCCAGGCACAACTCTTGGAAACCCACTCAACATTAAGTTGAGGAGAGCAAGGTCTATGTCTTGCTCAACTTTGTATCCCTGCCATCCAGTTCTGTGGCCAGCAGATGGATAGTGGTTGCCCAGGTTAAGTTCAATGCATCACAGAGAAAGAGGCAGTTCCAGGCATTCCAGTCATGACCACAGAAATAAGATGCTGCAGGGGCCAAGGAGGACAATACTAAATACTCAGGAGATACTTGCTCAGACTTAGCTTAGACTCAAATTTTCCTCTCTCTACCTTCTGATTTTGATCATGAAAATCATATACTGTCCCTAGAACAAGTGAGGGGATTGAGTGGAGAGAGGGAGGCTGAGATCATTGAATAATGTAAACATCTCAAGTTACATGACCTTGCTGACTAGGTAGGCGTCTTCATTCACAAAGTATGATGGCTAAAACAGTTAGGAGCCCCAGAGAGCATCCCCCCGACCTGGGCCTGCTTAGAGCAAGCCAGGCACACATGATTTTTGGAAGCACTGATAGCAATCTCCTAGGAGCAAAAAACTGAGGTTGCATTCTTTTTAGACTCTAGCCACATGTTTTCTACTGTTTTCTTTGTGGTCTTATAAAACCATAAATTTCATTCAAACAATATAATTCCATCCCAACAAGCTCTTCCCTCTCTTTTTCCTGGACAGTTTTGTTTTGCTATTAGGTCTCTCTTTCCATTTGCTGCTTACCATGTTGCAGTATTATGTATTCCTTGACTTCCAGTGTTCTTCCCTTGCTCCTTACTTCCTCATGATGATGTCTTATTGTTTACAATGCAGTTGCTTTGTGTGATCCTAATTACACTGGCAATCTAAGGAAAAAGAATCTTATATATTCATGATTTTCAGAAGCAGTTCTATTTAAAAGACTTTTCTGAACCACACATTGTCCTATTAAATGAATGAACATTTCTTTTACTTTAGAAAGTTTTTTGTATTCATGGAGGAAACTCAGAGGCTTATGCTCTGCAATGTGCCTGAAGAACTTGAATCTATTCTAAGGCATTCTTTTTAGAAGATCTGTACAAGAGTCTGCCTTGTCACAGAACACAAACAACTTTGAACTATGGAATAGCAAATCCTCATTTATTTCTTTAGCATTTAATGAACCCCCTAATACTTGCCAGGGATTATGCAGGATGCTAAAGTAAAAAGCACAGTTCCTGGCATGAATAAATTCCAGTGGGTAAGACACATTGCCACAGATTTAGCTGCATCATAGTACATTTGAAAACACAGAGAAGTTTGATGTTTATCCTACAGGCCATAGAAAACCAATGAAGGACCACCATCTACCACAGTGAGGGTGGTTAGGAAAGATTTCCTAGAGCACTTAGTGCTTCAACTGAATCTGGAACAATTAGCATTTTACATGGAGTGCAAAGAGACAGAATCCTAATGAATGGGCACTTTAGTGACAGGAAAATCCAGATGGGCTGGAGAGCAGGCAGCATGCAGAGGAATGACTAGAGATAAGCATTTGGAAAGAGAAGGGGGAGCTCTCACCATCCACCACCCTCTTCCCTCTAGAGTTACCCAAGTCTCCCCAGCAGAGCTTCTAAACAAATAAACCTCCCATGCTCATTAAACTCTGTGCCAAGTGTTAGGATATCAAGAGTAAAAGACAGAATCCCTGCATTCAGTGGTCTCACACAGTGTGTTGGAAGAAGCTAGTATATAAGCAAACAATTATAGTGTGGTGTATTAGGTACTAAACTAGAGGTTAATAGAGAAGTGATTAACTGTTTTGTTGGAATCAAAAATTTCATGAAAGAAGTTACTTTTTTTTTTTTTTTTTTTTTGAGATGGAGTTTCGCTCCTTACCCAGGCTGGAGTGCAATGGTGCGATCTCGGTTCACCGCAACCTCTGCCTCCTGGGTTCAAGCAATTCTCCTGACTCAGCCTCCCAAGTAACTGGGACTACAGGCGTGCACTACCATGCCAGCTAATTTTTGTATTTTTTGGTAGAGACAGAGTTTTCACTATGTTGACCAGGATGGTCTCAATCTCTTGACCTCATGATCCACCCGCCTCAGCCTCCCAAAGTGCTGGGATTATAGGCGTGAGCCACTGCGCCAGCCCAGAAGTGACCTTTTTTTTGAGACAAGGTCTTACGTTGTTACTCAGGCTGGAACACAGTGGCAAGATTGTAGTTCACTGCAGCCTCGACCTTCTGGGCTCAAGTGATCCTCTCACCTCAGCCTCCCAAGTAGCTGGGAGCATAGGCATGTGCCACTATGCCTGGTTAATTTTTTTTTTTTTTTTTTTTGAGACGGAGTTTCGCTCTTGTTACCCAGGCTGGAGTGCAATGGCGCGATCTCAGCTCACCGCAACCTCCGCCTCCTGGGTTCAGGCAATTCTCCTGCCTCAGCCTCCTGAGTAGCTGGGATTACAGGCATGCGCCACCATGCCCAGCTAATTTTTTGTATTTTTAGTAGAGACGGGGTTTCACCATGTTGACCAGGTTGGTCTCGATCTCTCGACCTCGTGATCCACCCGCCTCGGCCTCCCAAAGTGCTGGGATTACAGGCTTGAGCCACCGCGCCCGGCGATTTTTTTTTTTTTTTAAGACAGAGTGAGCCTTTTGTTGCCCAGGCTGGAGTGCAAGCACAATCTCTTCTAGCTGCAACCTCCGCCTCCAGGATTCAGGCAATTCACCTGCCTCAGCCTCCCAAGTAGCTGGGATAACAGGCACCTGCCACCATGCCCAGCTAATTTTTGTATTTTAGTAGAGACATGGTTTTGCCATGTTGGCCAGGCTAGTCTTGAACTCCTGATCTCAGATGATCCACCCACCTCGGCCTCCCAAAGTCCTGAGATTATAGGCATGAGCCACTATGCCTGGCCACGCCTGTTTAATTTTTTATTCTTTGTAGAGACAAAATTCTCACTATGTTGCCCAGGCTGCTCTCAAACTTTAGGTTCAAGCAATCCTCAACCTCCCAAAATGCTGTGATTACACATGTGAGCCACCACACCTGGCCAAAAGAAGTGACTTTAAAGCAGAGTCTTGGAGACATAGCAGGATTTCAGGAAAAAAAATAGCAAATGTAAATAATTGAAGTATATAATTGATTGGCTGGTGTTTAGTGGACCTGCACATACTTTATTGTTGCTGGAACCTAAAGTCCCAAGCAGGAAGTGGAAGGTGATGAGGCAAGAAAGAGAGACAGAGGCCAGTTTATATATGGCCATAGACGATATACTTCTAAGGAGTTTGATGTTTATCCTACAGGCCATAAAAACCAATGAAAGACTTTAGGAGCAAGGTAATGTGCCCTTACTTGCATTTTGAAAGGTTTATTCTTTCTCAGGCTACAGCAGCATTGATGCAAATGAGGGGACAGCTTTGAGAGCTATTAGGACATGCCTGGACTTCTTTTAACAAAAGTAAAATGACAGGGTCATCATTCTTTAAATTATTGATTTCAAATATGTCTATTGGCCCGGTGCAGTGGCTCATGCCTGTAACCCCAGCACTTTGGAGGCCAAGGCAGACAGATCACTTGAGCTCAGGAGTTTGAGATCAACCTGGGCAACACAGGGAGGCCCCATCTCTACAAAAAATACAAAAATTAACCAGACATGGGGGTACATGGTTATAGTCCCAGCCACTTGGGAGGCTGAGATGGGAGGACTGGCAGATTTGAGAGGCCAAGACTGCAGTGAGCCATGATTGAGCCACTGCACTCCACCTGAGTGACAGAGTGAGACGGACAGAAGGGAAGGGGAAAGGAGGGGAGGGGAGAAAGAGAGAGAGAGAGAGAAGGAAGGAAGGAGAGAGAAAAGAAAGAAAGAAAAAAGAAAGAAAGAAAGAAAATATTGTAAACATTCCCTCCACACTTGTAAATCATAGAACATGATTTAGAACTTTCATATCACACCTTGAGTATCTTTAATGTTTTTGTTTTCAACCCACAACACAGCCAGTTGAGAAAATCTATTAGATTTCCATCTTCAAAAACTTAATAGGAAAGATTTTTTTTTTAGCTTCAATAATGCTCTGGTAAATTCTGAACAACCAGCTCTTCTAGAGAAGGAAACCCTGATTTGTAGTGTTTGCCAATTTCTGTAGTGTAAATACTCCTGTAATGGCTGTTTTCAAGCTACCAATGTGACATCACTGAGCAGGAGTTGAGAAGACATGCAGTGTTACATTATTAGATAGAATTTCCATGGTACAGACACAATAGATATGAACAACTCAAGAGCACAGAGAGTAACATGCAGTAAAATAAATAGAAAATGGTGAGTTCTGAGTACATATTACCTTTGTTTTTAATATAATATACTTGATTATAAGTCTATATAATTCAATTTTTAGTAATAATTGTATTTAATAACCACCAAAATTTTTAAAAGTAATCAGCACTTGGGAGTCAATACAAGCTTACTCCAGGCACTACTGCACATACTCCTCTTTACTAAATAATTAAAATGATATTTATTAATCCAATCTTCACTGTTTAATTCTCAAACATAAAGTAGGAAAATCTGGAAGTAAAGCATTGGAGAAAAAGCAATACTACTTGAGGAGTGGTATGATGTATAAAAATAAATAAGCCTAGTAAGAGTTTTAAAATCTATATTTTGTCGGACACAGTGGCTCACACCTGTAATCCCAGCACTTTGGGAGGCCAAGGCAGGTGGATCACGAGGTCAAGAGATCAAGACCATCCTGGTCAACATGGTGAAACCCCGTCTCTACTAAAAATACAAAAAATTAGCTGGGCATGGTGGCGCGTGCCTGTAGTCCCAGCTACTCAGGAGGCTAAGGCAGGAGAATTGCCTGAACCCAGGAGGCGGAGGTTGCGGTGAGCCGAGATCGCGCCATTGCACTCCAGCCTGGGTAACAAGAGTGAAACTCCATCTCAAAAAAAAAAAAAAAAAAAAAAAAAAAAATCTATATTTTACACATTTTTCATTATGTGAGTATATTGAAATAACATAAAAGATAATCAGTTTCATTTTTAGTATTGATCAAAACTATAAAACGTGGATTTTAATTTTAACTAGCTAGCTCATAAATAGTAAATTATGTAAGTAAAAGTGGAATTATTTTAGGTCTGCATAAACTATGACTGCATGAGTGCTATAGTGTAATATTATCTATCAAATGCCTTCAAAATGTACTTTCTGTTAAAACATCTCTGAAAGGAAGAGAGAAAAGCCACAAGCAACTTTAGATGAATTATCCAAAAGAGCTTAAAGTCCCACCAAGAAACAATGGCAGATCCCCATTAGGGCACAAAAGGTAATTGGAAGTATGTGAGTTCACATCTGGGCAGACACATCCCAAACCATAAATGTCTGAGCTACAGCCAGTGAGAACACACTGACGTATAATGTAGTTTGCCCCTCCTCCACCACCACAGGAAAGAAAGAACTGCTGAAGATCCCACTCAGACTTCTCAATTCTCCAGAATTGATGCCACGGGAAAACCAGGACGTTATGTGGGGGTGAGAACCAGGCAGATCTGAGTGAGATCCTGGTTTTGTCTCATACCAGTTGCTTATTTTGGGGGGCAAGTCACTTAAGTTATTTGAACCTCAGTTTCCCAAAATATAAATAGGAGAAAAGAATATCTTATCAAGTGCTATTGAAGACATACATTATGTGAAGACATACTTGTTATGTGAAGTACTCTTCACATAACAAGTGGTAGACAGATGTTATGAAAGCACAACCACACCCACAACACCCACAAAAGCACCTAATGATGTATGAAAGATGATTTTCCCTTTTTCCTGCCTACCTAGGCATCACTAGCTACTTTGAAGATAGAAAAAAAAAAAAAAGGTTTTAGGCTGTTAGATTAGCTCTTCTGGTTTTATTCTTAATCTGACTCAGATTAGAGGATCTTCTCTTTATCTCTTTCTTTCCTTCCTCCTCTTATTCAACAAATAGTTTCTACTGTGCTGAGCCCTGAGCACGCAATGTTCAGGAAGAATAGTAACAGTCATTAGAAGTGGTAACAACAATAGCTAACTTTTATTAAGCATGGATTGTTGAATAAAAGACATCCATGTCTGCCTTTACCTAATTGACAGTCTGGTATAGGGAAACAGATATATACATCATCGCTCAGGGCCAGAAATTTCACATGTAATATATTTCACTATGTTTCTCACTATTTTTTATACAGGACACTAAGACTGTATGAAACCTAAATGCTGATAAGTCGATTTGGAACCAAAGCTTAATACTAAGAGATTAAATTAAAACACCAATTTTCTTTACTTTCTACTGGATAATTTTGCTTAAATGCTTTTGAGGGGGGAAATTAAAAACCTATCCTGAATAAAGAAGAGATTGCCGGAAAATATGTAGTTAGAGAAAGGGAGTAAGAATATTACAGTTAAGTGATTCGGGAATAATTAGGATATGACTAATTGAAAGTTAATAATACAATTGCAAAGTAGGGTTTAGGCTCTTTAATCTATAAAAGGATTTGGATTCCTTGAAATCAGCTGTCACCTAAGATAGGCAACTGATGTTTTCTTTTTAAACTTTGCATTTGTTCCCAATCTTCCCACTTTCCACCAAGGGACAACAAATGTTGGCCCTTAGTGACTGATTCCCAGCCTGGGATCTACAAATGTGATAATGGAAGTCTATGGGCCGTTTAGTAGTTGAAAAACACCAACAGGTTTAAATTTACCTGCAATAAGGCTACACAAACTAATTAAAATGTCATGTTTCTTTGCTTTCATCAGAAATTGCATCAAGTTATTGCAGGAACTAGTTATGTTAGGCAGATTAGCTGTTGATGACATCACGGAATTTGTTGGTGAAATATCGTTTTAAAAGATGGGGTCCGTGTTGTGGGAGGCATTGCAATAAGAGGTCTCTGGTTTTGAAAAGCACAAGCTCTCAAGGCTTAGTTAAGAAATGTGTTGGTGACTCATGCCTATAGTCTCAGCACTTGGGGAGGCTGAGGCAGGAGGATTGCTTGAGCCCAGGAGTTAGAGCCTGGGCAACATAGTGAGAGATGTCATCTCAAAAAAAAAAGTGTGTTATGTTTAAAATAAAAAGAACTTGGCTAGCTAATCCAGCCTTATTTTGCAGGAATAATTTATGAAAAAAATGCAAATTTTCATATTAGTTTACATTTCTCTGGAGAGAATAGAGTGTTTTGCAAACATATTTGTGTGTCAAAAATGCATGTAGTTCCACAAAAGACCATTTAACAGCCTTTATATTTTTTAAGGCATGCTATCACTAGATATTATATCTTGGACTTCTGGAGATCACATAGAAAAGTTAGAATTGCATTTTGACTTTAACTTTCATTCAGGGTTTCAATGGACATTAAAAAGGCAAAGCACTTGATGTTCAGCCACTTTTTTAGTGTGTTTTTCTATTCTTAAGGTGTGTCTCACATGAGATGTTCTTAAATTGTCCACTGTAATCTCAGGCTTTTATATGACACATCTGCAGAAGCCAAAAATAATTTGATGCATGACTTTCCCCCCCAGAGTTTCTTATTATATTTACTAGTAATCTATTTTGGTAACTTATATAACAAAGTTACAGAGATTAATATGTAATATGTTTTCATGTAGAATTATGAAATTTCATGTTGCAAAACGGAAGTTTAAGGAAACATTACGTCCATATGATGTAAAAGATGTCATTGAACAATATTCTGCTGGTCATCTGGACATGTTGTGTAGAATTAAAAGCCTTCAAACACGGTAAGCAATGGAAATGTCATTCCTTGTAAAGGAATGGGCATAGACACTAGGAAGAACTTCTCTTCAGTAGAGTAAACCTCTGAAGTCCACCTTTTTAATTCACTTTTAGTGGGCAAATGGAACTTCCTTTTAACATTGATTTTATTTTGCTTTTAACAAATATAACTCAGGCATTAAAAAGCATCCAACTGTTTCATTTTCTTCAACTGTAAAAATGGGAAGAAAGTTAGTTCTTGCCTTATAGGGTCATCATGAGGATTGAATAAGTTAATGCATGTAAAACATAACATATAACAGGCCTGGCACTGTGTCTAATAAACATTAATGGTTGTTGCTAATGTTTAAATTATTACTGCTGCTGCTGCTACATTATCTAAATTCCATTTATTACCTAAATTCTAATCATCCTTTGGGAATAACACATTTCTTCTTCATTAAGTTTCATCAAATCATCTAGCCCATGAAGACAGGCCTTTCTCTGACCTTTATACAGTCGTAGAGTCTACTGCAGAACACTAGAGCACTCCGAATCTTGGTGTGCTGGGCCAAAGCTGAGACCTGGCCCTTGTGTTGTTTCCTAGTTGCAAACATGTTCACCTTGCTGTGGACCAAGACTGAGCTCTTTCCTTCATTCATGTCCTGTGCGGTTCTAGATATATACTATCCTTCTAGTAGCATCTTATTGAGTGGTTCATAGAAATGAGTTCTACATGTTAATTCCAACCACATATGGTTAACTGTAATATCTCAAAACCAAAATATTTAGTCAATTCAGTTTAAGACTGTTGCTTTATTATCAGCACAAATTACCAGCATTTGTGATTGTATAGTGCCTAAAATGCAAGGACTGAGTCTTGAACCTTTTTTATATGCCTACAGCATGCTTAGCCCAGTGTGAGGCATATGATGGGCCCTTAGTAAAATACCTGTTCATCAATTGTTATAGAAATAACAATTTGTTAATTTATTCAGCAGATAATTATTGAGCCCATCGTGTGTGCCCGAACCTGTGGACATCCAGAGACTGATAAAATAATGACCCAGACCTGGTAGAGTTTTCAGTTTAGTAGATTAGATGCCATGGTGGGAAGTGAGTACTGCCTATGTTTCTGTGCAGAAAAAGTAAGCTGGAAAGTTGAGTCAAGACTCTTGATAATTCAATCCTAAATACATACAAGTAAAGAAGAAAGTGATTCTTATTTAGGCTGATCAAGTCTTCTTGGAAATTGCTTTAATTCATTCTATAACATCTGTAACATGACCAGAGATTGTGATCATGTTACAATGTCTGCCTAGATGGCCATGACCTTCTAAGTTCTTTAATAAAACTGTCTATGGCTCCCAAGTTTTATAAAGTTGAACTGCTACGGAATTTATATAGCCAATCTTGAGTTTCTAGCTCATGTATCTTCTCCAGCTGAATTTCAAAAGGAAAAGACCATAGCTTTCCTATCTGCTTATCTTTCACATATGTACAGTAAGTGCTCATAGAATAATCTGTTCTATTAATGCAAAATAACTATAGTTATGATTTTTGTCGTATTTTGAAATGGTTGAATTTAGGAACTGCCTGATCAGAGGTAGAAACCATTACTTTGTAGTTTACTAAAGTTTTATTTCCAGAAGACCACCCATAAGTGATTTCATCTGGGACCAGAATAATGAGATTAATCTAGTATGTAATCTCAGGTTAACAAAATAAGCATATCAACTGGAACAAGTTTATTCTTATTTCATCTCACATAAATCGAATAACTGTATGTACTATATTTTTCTGAAACTCTTCATTCTGTCCTAAGCCCTCATAACCAGATCTACTCTTTCTCTGACAGTGTTGATCAAATTCTTGGAAAAGGGCAAATCACATCAGATAAGAAGAGCCGAGAGAAAATAACAGCAGAACATGAGACCACAGATGATCTCAGTATGCTCGGTCGGGTGGTCAAGGTTGAAAAACAGGTACAACTCAACTACACTGGGTAAATTTTTAGTCAGAATTTTTTAATCAAAATTCATCATAGGCAATTGGATGTATTGCAGTGATTATTTTAAAATAAATAAAATCAAGAAAAGAGTGAAGGAAATTAAATTTTCTTGGTGTGTAGACAGTACTCTCTGAAACACTTTGGATTTCCATATAAGAAATAGAAAATTTCATCTTATCAATTAATAGTTAATTGGAGACAGCTATAGATTTCCAACAGTTGAAAATGATTTAAAAATAACAAAGATCTATTATTCATTTGTGTTTTGGTTGTTTTGTTTTTTTCTTTTTGAGACAGAGTCTCACTCTATTGCCCTAGGCTGGAGTGCAGTGACGTGCTCCGGCTCACTGCACCCTCCGCCGCCCACGTTCAAGTGTTCTTGTGCCTCAGCCTCTCCAGTAACTGGGGTTACAGGCATGTACCACCACACCCAGCTATTTTTTGTATATTTAGTATAGACGGGTTTCACCATGTTGGCCAGGCTGGTCTCGAACTCCTGACCTCAAGTGATCTGCCCTCCTCAACCTCCCAAAGTGCTGAGATTATAGATGTGAGCCACTGCACTCGGCAGGCCACTTTTTAAAAAAATATAACAAAACCGTATTACAATTCTGATGACACACTGAATGCTTGTTAACCTTGAGTCTTTTGTATCTTCACATACAAAGACAATTTTCCAGAAATCAAGTGGTTCCCCCAATTTAATCAAAAATACTTCTCATATTAATTCTGGAGCATTTCGTACCATTATTTTTTAAATGTGCCTATATTTTTAAATTCAGAATCACCTATATTGATACTTAAGGTCTTGATTTCATTATAGAGTAAGTTCCTTACTAGATTTCTGCAGAGTTTCAGAATGTCTTTATAGAGACTTAGGAAAGAGAATCTGAAAAGAATGGGAAGTTTTGTTTTGTTTTGTTTTGTTTTTTTCAGACAGGGACTTCTCTGTCAACCAGGCTGGAGTGCAGTGACACAATCATGGCTCACTGCAGCCTCTACCTCCTGGGTTTATTCAGTCCTCCTAACTCAGCCTTCCTAAGAGCTGGGACTGCAGGCATGCACCATAACAGCCAGCTTATTTTTGTATTATTTTTGGTAAAGACTGTGTCTCGCCATGTTGCCCAGGCTGGTCTCAAACTCCTGGACTCAAGTGATTCTCCTGCCTCAGTCTCCCAAAGTGCTGGGATTACAGGTGTGAGCCACTGTGCCTAGCCTGGAATGAAAAGTCTTTTTTTGTTGTTTTTTTTGAGGGAGTTTTGCTGTTTTTGCCCAGGTTGAAGTGCAATGGTGCTATCTCAACTCATCAAAATCTCCACCTCCCAGGTTCAAGCAATTCTCCTACCTCAGCCTCCGAAGTAGCTGGGATTACAGGCATGGGCCACCACTCTGCACTAATTTTTTGTATTTTTTAGTAGAGACATGGTTTCTCTGTGTTGGTCAGGCTGGTCTCAAAACTCCCAGCCTCAGGTGATCCGCCTGCCTCAGCCTCCCAAAGTGCTGAGATTATGGGCGTGAGCCATCATGCCCAGCTGGAAAGTGTTAAAGTTGCATTTTTATAGTGCTTATATAACTTTCGAGAAGCACTATTTAAAGAAGTGGGAGGGAGAGATGCTAATGAAGACTAAATAGAAGCCAAGTGTCCCTCCTCTGGCCCCATCACTGCTAAATGCTACATTCACTAAGGGTCCAGACTGCATTGCGCTTTATATTCAATATTTCTTTAAAGGTATTGGCACACCTTGACTTCATTTTTTAATTCTAGAAATGACATCCATTCTTAATAACAGATTATACTCCTTCCTGTGTAACCATTTTCCTCACTTCTAGGTACAGTCCATAGAGTCCAAGCTGGACTGCCTACTAGACATCTATCAACAGGTCCTTCGGAAAGGCTCTGCCTCAGCCCTCGCTTTGGCTTCGTTCCAGATCCCACCTTTTGAATGTGAACAGACATCTGACTATCAAAGCCCCGTGGATAGCAAAGATCTGTCGGGTTCTGGACAAAACAGTGGCTGCTTATCCAGATCAACTAGTGCCAACATCTCGAGAGGGCTGCAGTTCATTCTGACGCCAAATGAGTTCAGTGCCCAGACTTTCTACGCGCTTAGCCCTACTATGCACAGTCAAGCAACACAGGTGCCAATGAGTCAAAGTGATGGCTCAGCAGTGGCAGCCACCAGCACCATTGCAAACCAAATAAACACGGCACCCAAGCCAGCAGCCCCAACAACTTTACAGATCCCACCTCCTCTCCCAGCCATCAAGCATCTGCCCAGGCCAGAGACTCTGCACCCAAACCCCGCAGGCTTACAGGAAAGCATTTCTGACGTCACCACCTGCCTTGTTGCCTCCAAGGAAAATGTTCAGGTTGCACAGTCAAATCTGACCAAGGACCGTTCTATGAGGAAAAGCTTTGACATGGGAGGAGAAACTCTGTTGTCTGTCTGCCCTATGGTGCCGAAGGACTTGGGCAAATCTTTGTCTGTGCAAAACCTGATCAGGTCGACCGAGGAACTGAATATACAACTTTCAGGGAGTGAGTCAAGTGGCTCCAGAGGCAGCCAAGATTTTTACCCCAAATGGAGGGAATCCAAATTGTTTATAACTGATGAAGAGGTGGGTCCCGAAGAGACAGAGACAGACACTTTTGATGCCGCACCGCAGCCTGCCAGGGAGGCTGCCTTTGCATCAGACTCTCTAAGGACTGGAAGGTCACGATCATCTCAGAGCATTTGTAAGGCAGGAGAAAGTACAGATGCCCTCAGCTTGCCTCATGTCAAACTGAAATAAGTTCATTTTCTTTCCAGGCATAGCAGTTCCTTTAGCCATACATATCATTGCATGAACTATTTCGAAAGCCCTTCTAAAAAGTTGAAATTGCAAGAATCAGGAAGAACATGAAAGGCAGTTTATAAGCCCGTTATCTTTTAATTGCATGAAAATGCATGTTTAGGGATGGCTAAAATTCCAAGGTGCATCGACATTAACCCACTCATTTAGTAATGTACCTTGAGTTTAAAAGCCTGAGAAACCAAACACAGCTAATGCTATGGGGTGTATGAATATGTCAAGTTTAGGTCATTTAGAAGATTTGATACTGTATTTTGAAATTATGGGAGTAAACACCAACAAATTTCAGGCATTTCTGCTTTGTGAGTAAATACAAACTACATTTTCAAGATTAGGCGATAATGTATATTTAAACACAATGGCTATCAACCACTGCTAATAAGGTATCAACTAAAGCAGAATTGGGGAATAATAGAAATGGATGCTTATGTCAAGATATATTTGCCAACCCATTCCTATTCAGTCATTTTATTATTAATGTAATTTGGATGTCAATTTGTGTGCTTTTGGTGATTTAGCACTGTGGCAAGCAATTTTGCACATCATTTTCATGTTGTTCTTTATGACAAGAATGTTCTTCAATTAGAAAATGTGCAAATAATGAAATCCAGGGCCAGTGGGGCAAATAGACTATCTGACATATTTAACTTTATGAAAACATATTCCCTGATGGCAGAATCAACTTTATAAGTGGTCAACTTCTACACAAGCATATGAAATACTGATCAGTAGAACAACCATTGGGATTGGGCTGGTTTCTCTGCAGTGGCGCCAACCCCAGGCTTGGCAATACTGCCCACATAAAGGGCAAGTGTGAGAAGCTATTCTCATTTTGCTGACATATAGGTAGGACCCTGGAGGATGGGGCATTTGAGTAGGACTGAGATAGGAAAGGCTTGAAAACAATCCAGAAACAACACCAGGAAGTTGGTAAAGTAAAAGAAAATGACATCCCCCTCAAAGGGCAATGAGCGGGAGAGAAACAACCAAAATAGAAGAACTAGATTTTTTTTTAATGAGTATTCTTAGGGAATTCAACTACCTAATCTTCCCTTCTTATATATAAGCAGAGAATTTTTGAAAGGTATTTATTTTTTAATATGCCCTGAATGTCTTTTGCTATTATGTGTACATTTTGCATATGAAAGTCTAAAACAAAACTTCCTTTACTTTTTATACTGTTGTGAAAATTTTCTATTCTTCCCAAGAATGTCGTCCCAAATCTGAAATTACTGGTTCAGTTTCCTGATGTGAACATTTGCCATTAGAAGCTAAATAGTACTGGCAGGGTCTGCAAATCAGAACACTTAAGTATATCATGGCAGCAAAAAGACCAAGGGAAACAAAGGGACAAAAGTATTTATCAGAAAGCAAGCAACGCTGCTGACTGCTTGTTAGAAACCCGTCTAGTTATCTCAGGCCATCAGAACTTCAGCCAAAGTAATGACATTCAAAAGAAAAGGACATAAGAGATAGCATTTCAATTTAATTAAACCCTAGCCACAGGAGGACTCAAGAAAGGAAGTTTTTCCCTTGGCAGACATCAATGCTGCCTCCAAAAATACTTCTCCAGCAGCCAGGCAGAATGAGCAAGGTTATCCAGTGGATGTTCAAAGTAAGAAGGAGGCCCTGAACTCCACCAGACCTCCCAGCCCTCCCTAACAGGCTTTCTCCATCATTGACTCTCCCCTACTTTTCTTCTTCATTAACTCCTTATCCATTCCCTGCCAGTATTTTCCTTCTGAACTTCACCACGTCTTAACCAGCCTCCATCCCCAAGGAAACCAGTTCTCCGCTTTACCTAAAACGTGCTTCTTAACCTTTTAGAACTTTGTCCCTTTGCATAAGCATGGGCATTTTTAAACCTCCTACTTCTCATCCCACTTGGATTCTAACACAGTCGGAATCATTTAGAATCTTTTTGGCTGCTGGAGACACGTAGAAGATAGAGGCTAAATTTTACACCCCAGTTAAGACTGTCAATCCTTTAAAGCAATTGTTTTCATTTTAAAAATATAGAATGCTAGTAAATTATGAAATTTAAGTTTTCATCTTCACTGAAGTTGTAATTCCCCCTCCCAAGAATACTACTGCATACAAACATACACACACAATTTCCACTGACCTAAAGCCAGACACCTGCCATGACTGGGCAGACTCTCCCCCAGTATTAACAGAGGAAAAGGAGGGAGGCAGCAACTTTCAGGTAGCACTGATTCTTGGACATAACCTGTCCTGGGTCGAACCCCACTGGCAGCAGGAATTCTGAATGTATTGGGGACCCCTCCTTGTTAAGCCTCAAACACAGTACAGCTCACCCAGCGTTGCTAAAGACTGAAGATTCAGAACAAAACCTACACACAGCACTGAGGTCTTAATCATAGCAAAACGTGATAAAACGTGTTGTGAAAAACTTTTATACATTGAAGCCATGACCGTTTTGTGTCTATCTTACTCTAGCACAAAAATTTGGGGATGTTAAATGATAGTCGTATTATGTGGAAACTATAAGGTTCTGTCTGTCATGTTACTCTCTCTGGAAATGAGAGGGGTCTCCCATTTACGCTAAGCAAAGTTCCATTGGTCAATCTTAAATGATGTCTTGAAGCACAATTTAGCTGAGCGCTGAGTGGCCATATGCTTTCTCAGTACAAATGTGTCTGCCTTCTTCAACATGTAGGGTTGATCAAGCTAATATTTAATTGCAAATATCCCTTGTATGAAGTTAACTAAAACAATTTTGCTATGTCTGATCTAAACGTTTGCATTCTGTTCAACTAAATTAATATTTGTAGATTGCAAGTTTTCTTTAAAATAACTTTATTGAGTTTTTAAGCCCTGATCTGTTCTAAGGTGCCTTTCTCACCTCCCACTGATTTATCGATTCTCAAAGTTCTTAATTTGCAAGTAAAACAAGTCTAATAGAGAGGAGGAAGTCAGGCACTAAGTGACCAATTCTCATGCCCATTTGCAAAGCAAAACTACAAGGAATGATAAAACCTGAGCAACTAAATTAATGGATCATTTCACTAAATCAGACTGAGGAAATATGAATATTAACTTGTCTCCCTTGAAGCTGATATTTTTCGCCTTAAATGACATTGTTGTGTTTTTGTAAGAAAAACTTAATCTAATTATGTGCATTTAAGTGAGCAGTTCTAAAAGTCATGTATGACAACGCAATTGTCTGTTTCCTGAAAACAAATAAATCAGGAACACCATATCCATTTCAAGCTGCCATTAAAGTGTAATTTATTTTGCTCTCCTTTACTGGGATTGTTTTAAAGTAAACATTAAAAAGATGTCTATAAACAGCTAATGTGACTATGTTTATCTGGAACTAACTAATTGGTTCTGAACTGACTGGACCAAGTCAACCAAACTGACTGTATACAGATTTTGGACTGAAATATAAAAATTACGGTTTTGCAGTGTTACTGAAGTTGTTAGTATTTTGGGAAGGAGGGAGACTTGCATATACTCCTGGGGTTTTCATGAGAAATATTAATTTGAAATTGATTATAAGTCAGATACCACACATGTGAGTTTTGCGTTAACTATAACAAAGGGACTTTCTAAACAACGTTAAGAAATGAGGACCAGGTGGGTGCCCAAATGCTGCATCCTCTGGCTATTGAGAACTACCATTTTACCCAGCTCTGCCTTACAAGGGGAGAGCTTCTGCTCCAAAGGGACATTTTTTTCTTCTTCACTAAAAAAAATCCCTTTTTTTTTCTGTTTCCCTAGCAATTTTGCACTAAGTGCCAAGGGTTAATCCCAGTGGAATTATTTTCAAGGAGATACAGAATGTTAAAACTCTGGAATACAAAGCAACAAAGTCCCAGCAGAGGTGGAAGAATTAGGGAGTGTTATCCTAGAGGGAGGAAGGGGCTTCCCACTATGGATCTAAAGAGAGCAAATAGGTATGTGCCTATTCTATCAACTTCTAGATGAGTGAAAAGACAATTGTGTATGGAATATGCTTGCTTGACCAACTTAAAAATGTAAACCGCTTCCAAAGATTTTTGAAAATACTTGAGCGGAACTTCCCACTCCCACCACTTAAAGCAAAATATACTTACAACAGTCCTCCTATCCTAACCGTTCATGAAAATGGGCTGCCAGATCTTGAAGTGGCAACTTTTATCAGTCTAGATTCAACTACTTCGAGAATCTGGTACAAGTAAAAATTGTTTCTTTTAAAAAAACTTAAATTTTTTCTCACACAGCTTTGAGATTTGAAAACAAAATAAAAATCTAAAAATGTTTTTAAAATAAAAATAGGCCAAGCACAGTGGCTTACGCCTATAATCCCAGCACTGTGGAAGGCCAAGGTGGGTGGATCACCTGAGGTCAGGAGTTCGATATCAGCCTGACCAATGTGGTAAAATCTCATCTCTATTAAAAATACAAAAATTAGGCCAGGCCTTGTGGCTCATGCCTGTAATCCCATCACTTTGTGAGGCCAAGGGTTGGGGCAGATCACCTGAGGTCAGGAGTTCCAGACCAGCCTGACCAATATGGTAAAAACCCGTCCATCTCTATCAAAAATACAAAAATTATAGGGGCGTGGTGGCGTGCACCTGTAGTCCCAGCTACTCAGAATGGAATAGTTAGCTTGCCCTAAAGGAAAGGAGTAGCAGGGTGTCTCACGCCTGTAATCCCAGCACTTTGGGAGGCTGAGGTGGGTAGATACCTGGGATCAGGAGTTCAAAACCAACCTGACCAACATGGTAAAACCCCATCTCTGTTAAATATACAAAAATTAGGCTGGGTGTGGTGGCTTACGCCTGTAGTCACATCACTTTGGGAGGCCTGGGGTAGGTGGATGACCTGAGGTCAGGAGTTTGAGACCAGCCTGACCAATATGGTGGTCAGGCTCTATTAAAAATGCAAAAACGCCGGGCGCGGTGGCTCAAACCTGTAATCCCAGCAGTTTGGGAGGCCGAGGCGGGTGGATCACGAGGTCAAGAGATCGAGACCATCCCGGTCAACATAGTGAAACCCCGTCTCTACTAAAAATACAAAAAATTAGCTGGGTATGGTGGCGTGTGCCTGTAATCCCAGCTACTCAGGAGGCTGAGGCAGGAGAATTGCCTGAACCCAGGAGGCGGAGGTTGCGGTGAGCCGAGATCACGCCTTTGCACTCCAGCCTGGGTAACAAGAGGGAAACTCTGTCTCAAAAAAAAAAAAAAGTGCAAAAACTAGCCGAGCATGGTGCTGCATGCCTATAATCCCACCTGCTCCAGAGGCTGAGACAGGAGAATTGCTTGAACCTGGAAAGCAGAGGTTGCAGTGAGGCAAAATCAAAGAGATTGTACCACGGCACTAGAGCCTGGCGTCAGGGCGAGACTCCGTCTCAAAAAATACATACATACATACATAAAATAAAATAAAAGTAAAACAAATTTCCATTAACTGAGACAAGACTTCTCCCTCTAGCCTACCTAATTCCAAATTACTGAAGTTTTTACATTTCAAAGCAGAAATGTAGCAGACACATTATGTGCAAACTATCGATTTAGGCACTGCCCTGGAAACCACAGCACCACAAACTACTGAAAGGCAAAGCTTTCCTGTTCAAACAAATAGGAAGGTCAAAGGTACGCTAATATATCACTCTTTGTCTAGTCACGTCATTGACTTCATTTGTCATGACGTTGGCAACTATGCTCTAGGATAAATTTCGGAGTTCCAGGACTTCCGTGCACTGTCACAACACCTGCACCTACTTTTAGAACTTTCGCCTGTATGCTTTTTTTCTTTTTTTATAAGAACTTTTTTTAAAAATTATTTAGAAATGCAGTTATATACATAGAACAATTAAAATTAAACTTTGTACAAATATTAAAATAGTATCTTCACACCCAATGCAATGTACAGGATACCAAAAAATATATATATAAAATAAAATAAAGCAAACCCAACTGATTGAGTGACATCCTGCGCAGAGTCCATTATGAATGTGTTGTTTTAAACCATTACATGAGTACCATTCCGCAAAGGATTCCATAGTGGTACGATAACCTGAAGAAGCCAGGGCAGGGCGTGGGGACTGCCACATAGCCCATGTACATCTCTCCTTCCTTGGCAATTGAGTGCTTTGCCCCTGTATCCGCTTCTGCTAGCTCTGCTGCTTTGCAGATGGGCCCAACCTTGGGGTTTTCATTCACAATTCTACTAGGGTTTCAACTGGAAATTAAGAGTCACTTCCCAGCAAACTGGGGCCTGCCACCTTTTCTTCTCTAGGGAACCAGCAACTACACCAGTCAGACCAAACAGGCCAAGCAAAATATTCTCCAAGTCCCTCCTTGGGGCATCAGTAATGATTATCCCTATTCTGAGAGCCAAGAGACCCAGCAGGCCCCACAAAAGAAGCTCCCAGCCTCACTCACTGTCCTTGGCAAGCACATCTGCATTAAGCTGTGAAGTCTGCATGCTGCTTCTCTGCTAGGCTTTTTTTTTTTTTTTTTACTTTGGGGGTAAGGAGCAAGGATGCAAAAACGTTTGCAGCATATTTCATTCTCTATGCAAGGATGTTCCTTGGAAATGGAGGCAACATTGTTATGCGGGAAGCAAGGGGTTTGAGAGCTCGGCTGAAACTGGGAGGGAAAGGGCTAAGGGCTATCTATTCCCATGCCACCGCCCATGAAGCAGGAAGAGTATACCTTTGTCTGAATTGCCATTTGGCTTCTCCACTGCACTTTAAAGCTGGGGGAAAGAGGAGGAGGGCAAAATGAATGGGAAAGAAAATATTAGCTTAAGAGGAGTGTGGAACAGTCTGTAGAGTACAGGGCCCTGGCAGGGTGGAGCCCGCTGATGAGGGACGCTCTCCCATAGCCATGTGTTGAATGCTAACTAGGCTGGTGTGGACAAGCTCTACCAGCTGCTGTCATCTTCAGAAGACAGACGCAGCAGTAAGGAATGTTTATTCTCACTTTTGATAAAATGTTTGGAAGCACTGTGGCTGGGAAAATTCAAAGCGGACCCTGTCCTGCATGTCTGCCCCTCCCCTAAGCCTCTCTGCTTGTGGGTAGTAAAAATAAAAAGCCCAGTATGTTTTCAGTATCTTACCTAACAGGGTTGGCTCCAGGCACGGGTGGCCTGGAAGATGAGGGGAGTCATCTTCTCCCAGCCTGTTACCCTCCTGCCTCCTGCCTCTGCGCTTACACACGCACTTTACCATGCGGTCATTCCCTGGCCTCTTGCTGCCACTTGTAGTCTTCCTTCCTCTCAGGGTAAGGGCAGTGCCTGCTGTGCCTGTTGGCCACTCTCACACTTCCCCCTTCCCCAGGAGCCCTCATCTGCTCTGCCAAGTCCAGGAAAGCATAGTTAGGTAGGAAGCTGGCTGGAGAAGGTGCTAGAACTAGAAGGCAGATGAAACTAGCATGGGCCCACCTGGAGGGGTGTCCCTAATGGCCCCAGTTGCCTTACTACACCCACAGCGGTGCCCTTGCCTTTTTTTTTTTTTTTTTAATTTGTTTCATTTGTTTGTTTTTGAAGACAGAGTCTCTCTCTGTTGCCCAGGCTAGAGTGCAGTGGTGTGATCTCAGTTTACTGCAACCTCCACCACCCAGGTTTAAGCAATTCCTGTGCCTAAGTAGCTGGGATTACAGGTGTCCACCATCATAGCTGGCTAATTTTTTATGTTTTAGTAGAGACGGCGTTTCAACATGTTGCCCAGGCTGTTCTCAAAATCCTGAGCTCAGATGACCCACCCGCCTCCACCTCCCAAAGCACTAAGATTACAGGCATGAGCCACCATGCCCAGTTGCTTTTTTTTTAATCTTTGGTGACACTCATCTCTTTCCATTACTTGCTTTTTCTTCCTTGTCTGTTTCTTTGCCTGCATTGCCGTGACTCACTTCACCAATCCCTCCCCAATTCCTGTGCCCCCAAGTAACTAGGTACTTACACCCTCCCCTTGCTACAACTCAGGGTGCCACTCACCGTCACAGAAGCCGTGAGGACATCACGCCATGCATACCCCCAACACGTAGATGTTTTTCAGAATCGCTGGCACCGACGCTCCTCACCTGAGGATGCTCCGCAGCCTTCTGGGCAATGCTGCAATGCCCAGCCCTACCAGAAATCCCTCTGCTTGCTTGGTGGGAGAGGAGACAAACACCACTCCAGGATGGGAACTCCTTGCTTTTTTTTACTTTTTATTTATTTTTATTTTTTGAGACAGAGTCTTGCTCTGTCAGCCAGGCCGTGGTGCCGTGGCGAGATCTCGGCTCCCTGCAACCTGTACCTCTCAGGTTCAAGCAATCCTCCTCCTCAGCTTCCGGGGTAGCTGGGATTACAGGAATGGACCACCACGCTGGGCTAATTTTTGCATTTTTAATAGAGACGTGGTTTCACTATGTTAGTTATTGTCTCTATCTCTCTTGATTTTTCAGAAGGTCAAACATCTTAGTTTTGACTTGGTGATGTGCAAGTTTAAGTGATTACATTGTGGTTTGGTCTGTTGGGCCTGGCAGTAGTAGTTCAGTCCAAATCAATGGCCTCCTATAAATTTCCTTTAACACCACCACGAACTAGTCAATCAACTCTGTAGTGGACACAGCTGTGTGTCTTCTAATTAAATTCAATTCTGGCCTGGGCTTGGTGACTAACACCTGTAATCCCAGCACTTTGGAAGGTGGAGGTGGGCAGATCCCTTGAGCTCAGGCATTCAAGATCAGCCTGGACAACATGGTGAAACCCCATCTCTACTAAAAATACAAAAATTAGCCAGACGTGGTGGTGGGTGCCAATAATCCCAGCTTCTTAGGAAGCTGAGGCAAGAGAATCGCCTGAGCCCAGGAGGTGGAGGTTGCAGTGAGCAGAGATCATGCCACTGAACTACAGCCTGGGCTACAGAGCCAGGCGCTACCTCAAAAAAATAAATAAATAAAAAATAATCAATTCTGAATTATCTACCTGGAGGTAGCATTACATCCCACAAGTTGATGGCTCAGTCCCACAAAACTGCCCTCCACTTGAGATGCCAATCACAAGCCCCAGGTTGTTTACCTGGGCTTCTGACCAACTAGGTGTAAGTCAGGATTCCCACAACCCACTCCTAGGATTGGACTCGTTTGCTACAGCAGCTTGCAGAACTCAGGGAAACACATTTACTCGTTTATTATAAAAAATATTTCAAGGCCGGACATGGTGGCTCACACCTGTGATCCTAGCACTTTGGGAGGCTGAGGTGGGCGGATCATGAGTTCAGAAGATTGAGATCAATAACATGGTAAAAACTGTCGCTACCAAAAATACAAAAATTACCCAGGCATGGTGGCACCCGCCTGTAGTCCCAACTACTCTAGAGGCTGAAGCAGGAGAATCACTTGAACTCGGGAGGCCGAGGTTGCAGTGAGCCAAGATCACATCATTGTACTCCAGCCTGGGCAACAGCTGTATGTCTTCTAATTAAATTCAATTCTGGCCTGGACTAGGTGACTAACACCTGTAATCCCAGCACTTTGGAAGGTGGAAGTGGGCAGATCCCTTGAGCTCAGGCATGAGCAAGACTCTGTCTAAAAAAATAAATAAAAAGAATATTTCAAAGGCTATGGATGAAGACATGCATAGGGCAAGGTTATGAGGGAAGGAGTGTAGAGCTTCTACGCCCTCCTCAGGCATGCCACCCTCCAGGAACCTCCAGGGGTTAAGGTATCCAGGATCTCCACAAACCCAGTCCTTTTATGGTTTTATGAAAGCTTCATTACATAGACACGATTGATTTAATCATTGGCCATTGGTGATTAGCTCAACTCTCAGCCCCTCTCCCCTTCCCAGAGTTGGAGGTGGGACTAAAAAGTTCCAACCCTCTAATCACATCTTGACCTTTCCTGTGACCAGTCCCCATCCTGAAGCTACCTAGGGGCTCCCAGCCACCAGTCATCCATTAGCATACTAAAGACACCAATTTGCATATTCCAAAGGTTTTAGGAGCTGTATGTCAGGAAACAGGACTAAGACCAAATACTGTACATATTTCACACTGCCACAGTCCTTCCTCTCTGGCTTGGTCATCTTTATAGAATTCTCCAAGCTCCTATTGTTTCGCATTTCTTTTTTTTCTTTTTTGGGACAGAGTCTTGCTCTGTCACCCAGGCTGGAGTGAAGTGATGAGATCTTGGTTCACTACACCTTCCGCCTCCCAGGTTCAAGCAATTCTCCTGCCTAAGCCTCCTGAGTAGCTAGGATTACAGGTGTGCGCCACCACACCCAGCTAATTTTTGTATTTTTAGTAGAGATGGGGTTTCCTCATGTTGGTCAGGCTGGTCTTGAACTCCTGACTTCATGATCCACCCCCGCTAAGCCTCCCAAAGTGCTAGGATTACAGGCGTGAGCCACTACGCCCAGCCTGTTTGGCATTTCTTAACTGTAGGTGTTCCCATGGATTCCATCATGAGCCTCTTCGCTTTTCTCCCTCAGGCTTCATTCTCCCCTATGATATCAACTACTAATGCAGAATGATCCCACCCAATCACATATCTCCAGCCCAGATGTCCCTCCTGAACATCACCTCTAGATATCTTCCCTAGGGCCCAAAGTGACGACAAATGCCACAGAATAAAACAGCTTAAGGGCAAAGATATCTCACTCACGTTATACCTCTAGCCTCTCACAAAGTACTATGTAGTAGGGACTCAATATGTTAATGAACAAAAGTGTTTTGCTCACCCCAGAACTTCTTTTTTTTTTTTCTTTTGAGACGGAGTTTCGCTCTTGTTACCCAGGCTGGAGTGCAATGGCGCGATCTCGGCTCACCGCAACCTCCGCCTCCTGGGTTCAAGCAATTCTCCTGCCTCAGGCTCCCGAGTAGCTGGGACTACAGGTGTGTGCCACCATGCCCAGCTAATTTTTGTATTTTTAGTAGAGACGGGGTTTCACCATGTTGACCAGAATGGTCTCGATCTCTTGACCTCGTGATCCACCCGCCTCGGCCTCCCAAAATGCTGGGATTACAGGCGTGAGCCACCACGCCTGGCCTTCACCCCAGAACTTCAATTCAGCTTTCAACAACTTCCAACTCCTAATTTCAGAGGCTCTGCAGTCCAGAGGAAAGTGTCAAGCCTCATTCACACTGTGTCACAAATTTAATCCGTTACTTTTCCCAGAGGTCTTATACTTTTCCAAAGGGGCCCAGGAAGAAATTAATGCCACATAACCAGTAATCATGTTTCTACAAAACTAGGACCTAAAGAGCCCCACTCCCATCCCACTCAGACCTCACATCCTTGGTCTCTATTCGTCCCCATCCTCCAAAACAATTGACTCAGACCCCATAGATGACACCCATGCCTAGACTTTGTCCATTCATCAGAAAGAATGCCTTCTGTCACACTTCATTGTAGACCCCAAAGAAAAAAGGGGGACTGTCTACTCTTCCACTGTCCTTGCGCCCTGTAACACCATACTTCTGCTCCCCACTTCTCTTTACTCTTTCTTACCAATGCCAGACCCATAGCCAGAGCCCAGCCTACAGTCTTTGGATCTGAGAACTTAGAATAACAGCCCATACTTACTGACTGCCCAATACTGTGTCAAAAAAATGTTTCCCAGTTACCAACAAATATAATCCTTACCGCATTACCACAAGAAACAACCTTCAATAGAAGGACGTTTTTATCTGACTGCAAGAACAGAGGTAGGACTATCTCCAGGCAGAGCACAATTTGCTCTATGACATCATTGAAGTTCCAGGTTATTTCTGTCTCTGCTGTCCTCATTGTCAGCCATGTATTATTGGTGGCTCCTCTTATTGTCTACAAAATGACAACAGTGGCAACTAAAGCCACATACCTCCTCAATCACATCTAACCAGAGATGGGAAAAGGCAGGGAACTGTCTATCCAAGTGCAGAATATAAATCCTTTCCTAACACCTGGTTAGAATAATACAGGTCACATGCTCATTCCTGGACCAGTGAATCACAATGTGTCTGGTCTGATTGGCTTAAGCCAATCATCATTCCCCTTTTGCAGCTAGGAAGGTAGAGTACACCTGTATTTTATTTATTTATTTATTTATTTATTTATTTTTGAGACAGAGTGTCGCTCTTGTTACCCAGGCTGGAGTGCAATGGCACAATCTCGGCTCACCGCAACCTCCGCCTCCTGGGTTCAAGCAATTCTCCTGCCTCAGCCTCCTGAGTAGCTGGGACTACAGGCACGCACCACCATGCCCAGCTAATTTTTTGTATTTTTAGTAGAGACGGGGTTTCACCACGTTGACCAGTATGGTCTCGATCTCTCGACCTTGTGATCCACCCGCCTCGGCCTCCCAAAGTGCTGGGATTACAGGCTTGAGCCACCACGCCCGGCCCTTATTTTTATTTTTGAAACTCACTCTGTCGCCTAGGCTGGAGTGCAATGACATGATCTCTGCTCACTGCAACCTCCACCTCCCAAGTTCAAGTGATTCTCCTGCCTCAGCCTCCCGAGTAGCTGGGATTGCAGATGGCTGCCACCGTGCCTGCCTAATTTTTATATTTTTAGTAGACAGGATTTCACCATGTTGGCCAAGGTGGTCTTGATCTGACCTCAGGTGATCCACCCACGTTGGCCTCCCAAATTGCAGGGATTACAGGCGTGAGCCACCATGCCCAGTCTTGGTACATCTTTAGGAAACAATAGTTCTGTAGAAGAAAGATGGTGAAAGAATCCAGGCAAAAGAAGATTGCTCACCTGAGGTGGCCAGTATTATTCACAATTTTATATCAGGAAAACCAATGCACTAAGAAACCAGTAACTTGCTGAAGATCATAAAGCTATCTACTGGTAGAGCTATGATTTAACATCGTGTAATCTCACAACAGTGTGTCAGATATTCACTCCTTCATTATAATAACTAGGCCATATCCACACGGAAACTTTTGCTGACAGGGATTTAGAGATGAAAATTATAGCCTTAAAATACAAAATAATAATATCATCATTCATGGTACAAAACTTGAGGGAGAAAATACTTTTGCATATGTATTTTACACAATAAATTTTTCCTCTAGTTCATGAGCCATCAATTATTAATTTATACACTTAAAAGTAAACATGATATTCCCCTTGAGAATAGTATACTTTAGTTACATTCTTCCTCAAGAATATTCCTAAGTGTTATAATACTTTGAATATGACCTTTCTAACTTACATTTGGTAACCAGCCATGTAAAAACTATGTAATTAGCACATCTTGTTGGCTTCAAAATAGGTTCCAAATTCAACCATCTCCTAACACTACTACCACTCCATTCTGGTCCCAGTCACCATCGTCACTCTACTAGAAGACTGAAATTGCCTCATTATAAGACACAGACTGCTGGAGAAAGAACAAATTGGCACAGGAAGGGTTCAACTGAGAACCGGTTTAGCTTGCCACAATCTTGACTAGACCAGATCCAAATGTAGATTTGGCACTTGGAGAAACTTCTGGAAGGGATTAATTCACAGCTTGAGGGACTTCGGAACCTCTATCTGGACCCTTCCTCCCACCTTTCCCTTCTCCCCATTGGTCTGCACTTCAGGGTCCAGGAAAACCCTGGGGCTCCGAGGAGGATCCCTTTTGAGAAGCCCCTGTTTTCACTCAACTCAGAGCAGCCTAACTAGGCTCCAGGCCTGAGAGGACTAGTTCCTGAAAGAGCTAAATTGTGTGCCTGGCTCCTTCCCTAGGCTGGAACTCCCCAGACCTCAGCACTGGCCTTGCCCAGAGAAGCCCCTGCAGAGCTGAATAAGTTGATCCTAAGGAAAAGGAGGACAGTACATCAAAGGCTTTGCATCTTAGGTAGCTTACTTTATTGGACTGCTTTGCCAATATAACACGTTCTTACATTCAGGAGACTTCCCTAAGACACATGCCTAGAAGGCATCAGAGGGACAGGAGTCAGACACAAATTGAAGCTTTCTTCAGTGTCCTTCTTGTCGTTCTCACCAAAAGCAAAACCAAGATTTCTCCTCTCATCTGCACTTCCCTGGGGAGATCAGTCCTTAATTATAGATAGAGTCAACTCAGAGATGGAATTCCGAATAGCCAATCACTCGGTAAGGGGAAGGCTGACGAAAGCTAAGACAGATGGTTCCACTTATCCTGGGAGACACAGACAGGTCTCCAGTGTACAGTGGCACGCTAATGGAGGCGACCAGGTCATTGTTGGTCAGGGGCTGGCTCCGCACACGCTCCAGCATCTCGAGACCTGCAAAAAAAGAAAGGTCCAGGGCTGGTGAAGCGAAGCCCATTACTGGGGCCCTTGGCAGGCCGGGACTCCACCAGGGATATTGCAGTGGGGATGTCACCCCAGCCCAGGCCTTCCAAGGCAACCCATTTACGCCTCCTGGCTACCTGGCCACAGAAATGAGCCCTTCCTTTCCCAACGGACTCTGGGAAGCACCTGGATTCCCCAGCCACACCAGGGATTCTTCAAGAATCCGAGATGCCACACAACTCAGCCAGAACTCTACCATCGAGCCCCTCCACCACCATAGTTCAGCCGAGGATACCTACCTCGAGCATGACGACAGGGGTCCTGGCTCCCCACGCAACAGAACATGTGCAGCAGCCACTGCCTGGCCCTGCGTGGTCCCACTACAGTCACACGAGTGTGGCCTGTAGCTGTGAACCAGCTCTCCAGCTGGATAAGGGTGCGGCTGTTCATCTCGATGCAGGGAAGGTATGTGTCATTGTGCCCTGTGAGCAGAAGAGGTGAGAGGAGGGAATGTCAGCCACCAGCCCTTGGGGAGTGGGGACGTGGCCTTGGGGGAAAGGAGCCGAGATCTATGAAGGCGGCACAGTAGGGAAAGATTGAAACCTGAGAAGACAAGGCTGAAGGAGGGGACGTTAGCAAACGCCACTCACCGAAGATAAGCTCCTCCTGGTCCGCTTCCATGTGGAACACCATCGGAGCAACAAAGTTTTCAGGCAGGGTCCACCACGGCTGCTCGGTGACAGTTCTTGTTCCCATGTCCATGCTTTCCTCTGACCAGATTCAGAAGAGGAGCAAGTCCAAGCAACCAGTTGGCCAAACACTTGGAAATAGTGAGGAAGGGCCTGGGCTCTGTCCTTAATAAGGGATCCAAATGACCCGCCCCTTGAGCCACCCTAGAGTCGTTGTCCAATCACCATAGCTCTTCCCAACATAATTCATTCCAAGTAATTATCTGCTCTGAGTTGAATCCTTTCATGCCAAACCTAATCATCTGATTAGTTTAGCCTTTCTGATGCCTGGGAATCAAAGGTTGTCTTCAGGCTTAATTCAAAGGAGGTTGGAGCAGATCTGCTGGGGGTGAACCAGGGCAGGCCTTGAGGGACGGAGGTGCAGGGAGGCTCCAAATGGGCTCCCAGATTTGCACAGGCGTCGACAGCCACCCAATGACCACACACTGTATTCCAACAAGACTGGGCTTGTTTGGTGTGCTGCCTCAAGGGAAACAAATAACACAGGAAAATAAGCACATCATAGGGAGCTGATTTTAGGAGTTGGTGAGGGGAGTCTAAGGAGTGTTTAGGGAGTAGGGACTGGTTTTCCTAAATGGGGCCATTTGGTGATGGTCCTGGCCACTTTACCTGGGAGGTACGGGGATTAACATGGTCTTGATTGCAGACCGTTGAATCTCTCTGGTTTCAAACATAGAGTAAACTTTCTACGTCTTCTTGCAGGACAATCACTGAGCCATCTTGACTGGTTAAGATATTTTGTAGGAGTTGTTTATGTTTGATAGGGAAGATTCAACCATGCCTCTCAGCTCCCAACTGCAAGTTCCTAGGTGCGTTTACACTTATCATCCTCCCCTTTGACCAAAGGCAAAGTCAGCCACCAGGACTTTCATCTGTGAGCTTCAGATCAACACCATTGTCAGAATCCACGGATCATCAGTTTATCGGGACAACATTGCCTGCATCTACACACAGTTGGTCTCTCATGTACATTTTGTGTCAAAATATAATAGTGAAAGTACCCACACAGTAGCATTTAAGACTGTACAGGATGCACTAGTCAGATACAATACCAGTAAGTACGAGGCAAAAATGACCATTAATCCTACTGATAGGCTGCAAAGACAGAAGCCTACATTTCTAATCCAGGCCACGAAATCATGTCCCAAATCCATCTAAATCTGGTCTACAGAGCCAGGTAGATTTGAGACTTCCAGGAGAAATCAGAAAACCTCCCGATTTCCAAAGTTCTCTGATATTTTTCATAATTCAATCACACATCTAGAGTCTGTACAAATATTTGGTTTTACCAGGCCCCTCCATCACAGAAATATTTCATTTTTTCATCTCCTATTTGCTGAGTGAAAGAGAACAATTCAACCACTAGAGCTGATATGGCTTCTTGGAGAAGGTCATATGCTAACCTAAATTCAGACTGGCGATGGCGTAGAATACTTGAAAACATCTACCTGGTTTTTTAAATACGAACTTTAACAAGAAGCATTAACATTATAAAAATGAGGTTCTAAAATATCTGTACAAAGCACGGATAGTTCCCTGAAACAGCTCAAATCATCACGAACACACCCTACTCAAGTAAGAGAGGGAGAGCTGTCATCAGAGTTAAGGAGCCGCTAACAAATGCCCAGGGACTTCCCTTTACCCCATCAAGTACATTATGAGTGTCGCTAATTAATAATTGACAATGGTTAGCTTTCTGTTTTAAAATCAGCGCGTTACCAGTTATATGTCACTGTACAATAAACCGGTGGGTTTTTCTCACTTTAGAAGTACATGTCATTTCTAAAGACCTCAGGTGCAGCGGCTCATGCCTGTAATCCCAACACTTTGCCAGACCAAAGTGAGTGTGGATCACCTGAGGTCCGCAATTCGAGACCAGCCTGGCCAACATGGTGAAACCCTGTCTTTACTGAAACTACAAAAATTAGCCGGGCAGGTGGCACGTGTCTGTCATCTCAGCCGCTCTGGAGGCTCAGGCAGGAGAATGGCTTGAACGCGGGAGGCAGAGGTTGCAGTGAACAGAGACTGTGCCACTGTACTCCAGCCTCGGTGATGGACTGAGACTGCATCTAAAAAAAAATAAGTATCCATTTTATTATAATTAAGCCTGGAAAACAAAACTTTGATTTTGACTTCTCAGTTTTTATGTTATTCTGAGTTTGGTAACCAAAAGAAAACTCATAGTGTGTTTGAATACTTAAAATTTAGGGAATATCAAGCAAATCTAAATATTTTATTAATTTTTTCTTTAATAAATTAAAAGTACAAATATTTTTATTAACGGTGGTCATTGCAAGATATTCAGATAAAAGACATCTTAGCACTGAAATGTCCTTTAATGTCATTTTTTTAAAAAAGATATAAGACATCTAAATAGCTTGAAGACCTTGGACTTTGGAGCTGAATTTCATTTAATTAATTATTTATTAATTTCTGTTTGTTAATTAATTTTTTAATTTGTTGGAGACAGAGTCTCACTCTCTTCCCCAAGCTGCAGCACAGGATCTCTGCTCAAGTTTCCCTCAACTGCCTGGGCTCCAGCAATTCTCCCACCTCAGCCCCCCAAGTAGCTGAGACTGCGGGTGTACACCACCGAAGTCCACTAATTTTTGTGTTTTGTTTTGTTTTGAAACTGAGTTTTGCTCTTGTTGTCCAGGCTGGAGTGCGACGTCGCCATCTTGGCTAACCACAACCCCTGCCTCCCAGGTTTAACCAATTCTCCTGCCTCAGCCTCCCGAGTAGCTGGGATTACAGACACCTGCCAGCTTGCCCAGTTAATTTTTGTATTTTCAGTAGAGAGAGGGTTTTACCCTGTTGTTCAGGCTGGTCTTGAACTCCTGACCTCAGGCCATCCAATCACCTCAGCCTCCCAAAGTGCTGGGATTACAGGTATGAGCCACCTTGCCCAGCCAATTTTTGTATTTTAGGTAGAGACGTGTTTTACCATGTTAACCAGCCTGGTCTCAAACTTCTGATATCACATGATGTGTCCACCACGGACTCTCAAAGCGTTGGGATTACATGTGCGAGCCACCGCACCCAGCCTGGGACTGAATTTTTGAAAAAAGAAATCAGAAATTACATTTTAGACTAGAGTACTGTTGGTTGAAATGTATGAATTTGGGTTGTATTTTGAAGACAGCCATCAGGATTTCTTATTTCTAGATTTTGGGCAAGTGGCTCCAAAAACACTTTTGAAACTCAAATCCCAGCCAGGCCAGGTGGCGCCCACCTGTAATCCCAGCACCTGGGAAGGCCAACGCAGCTGATCTCGAGCTGAGCAGTTTGAGACCACCCTAGGCAGCATGGCAAAACCTCATCTCTACCAGAATAAAAAGGTAGCAGGGCATGGTGGCCCACACCTGTAGTCCCAGCTACTCTGGAGGCTGAGGCGAGAGTCGCTTGAACCCGGGAACAGAGGCTGCAGTGAACTGAGATCGCACTACTGGAGCCAGCCTGGGTGACAGAGTAAGACCCTGTCTCAAAAAAATGGAAAACAAAACCTAAAAACAAATCAGATTCCAGACTGAGTTCGCGCCCAGCATCTTTCCACCTCTTCCTCCTGCAGCTGTGGGAGCAGCAACAACAGCGACCCAACCTGAGGCGGCTCCCTGGCTAATACCCACAGGGCCCTCAGCTGAAGGAGGAGCTCTGCGCCCCAAAGAAGTGTATGTAGGCAGGGAGGGGGTGCAGCCGGCTAGAACCCTGGGAAAGCACCAACGCCCACTCACTGCTTTCCCATTGCAGGCTGTTCCCCCAAGAGTGGAGAGAAATGTGAATACCTTATATGAGTCTGTGCAGGGACCGAGTAGAGATGGTGAGTTGTCTAATGCTAGTTATGCACAATCTTGGTTACCTCACATTTTAGAGCAATAAAAAAGGCAAGGTTTGCAAGTGTAACACATGGAGTAAGTAATCATCTTCCTTTCATAGATTCATGGGAAATACAGGAAGGAGAGGAGCCCTGATGCTCTTGGCTTTGCCTGTCCCTGCTTGGTGTGGACTCACAGCAAGACACGCACGTCTGAAACCAGAAATGTTGATAATTTTCTGATGATAATACGGTTTTTTGGTTTTGTTTTCCTTGTTTTGTTTTGAGAGACAAGGTCTATTGCCCAGGCCAGAGAATAGTGTCGTGATCATAGCTTACTGCATTCTCAAACTCCTATACTCAAGGGATCCTCTTGCCTCAGCCTCCCAAAGCATCGGGATTACAGGCATGAGGCACTGCACCCGGCCTCATTTTATTTATTTATTTATTTACTAATTTATTTATTTATTTGAAACCGGGTCTCACTCTGTCATCCAGGCTAGAGTACAATGGCATGATCTCAGTTCACTGCAACCTCCGCCTCCCAGGTTCGAGTGATTCTCCTGCTTCAGCCTCCCAATCAGCTGGGATGAGAGGCACGTACCACCATGCCCAACTAACTTTTGTATTTTTAGTAGATACTAGGTCCACCACGTTGTCTAGGGTAGTCTCCAACTCCTGGCCTCAAGAGATCCACAAGCCTCCACCTCTCAAAGGGCTGGGATTACTGGCATGAGCCACTATGCCGGGCGGTATTTAGAAAGCAGGACTATGCTAAGAAATATGCAGTCAAATGAAATATCATTTCCTTTTGTTCCTTTTTTCTTTGTTTGAGGCAGGATCTCACTCTGTCATCAGGCCAGAGTGAGGTGACACAATCGGCTTATTGCATCCTCCGCCTTCCAGGTTCAAGCGATTGTCCTGCCTCAGCCTCTTGAGGAGCTGGAATCTCAGTTTCCCAGGTCATAAATACATTTCTTATTCAGTGGCTCTATCACTCTGTCAATCTCTGGCTGACGATTGCAATTTTTCACCTCCCAGATGACGTCAAAATAAAGAAAAACAAAATCGTATTTAGTGCTGATGGACACTAACTCCTAACATCAGTTTAACTCCAGGTGATTGGTTTACACTAATCATGATAATCCCATTCCCCCTGCCAGTGATTGCTTTAGGAAACAGCACAAGTCCCAGTTTTGAAAGGAAGTAAAACCCAAAGGAGGCTTCCCTCGTAGGATGTCTCATTTCTGAAAAGGGACACACAAAATGACTCCTGTCTTCTTTCCTTCTGTGTCCTTATGACGGGATATGTTTCTGGAAACGGCTATGAGTATTTTGCTACCAACCCGAAGAGGAAGCCGACACAAGGTGAACAGAGAGCCCTTGGCATAATATGCCTGTAATGCCTGCTATTGGCAATAATACAGTGCTTTCCTTTGCTGTTGTTGTTGTTGTTTTGAGACAGAGTCTCGCACTGTTGCCCAGGCTGGAGTGAGGAGTGTAGTGGCACAATCTCAGCTGATTGCAACCTCTGCCTCCCAGGTTCAAGCAATGCTCCTGCCTCGGCCCCTCTAGCAGCTGGGATCACAGGCATGCACCACTACGCCCAGCTACTTTTTGTATTTTTAGTAGAGACAGGGTTTCACCATGTTGGCCAGGCTGGTCTCAAACACCTGACCTCAGGTAATGCACCCGCCTCAGCCTCCCAACGTGCTGGGATGACAGGCATGAGCCAGCGCACCTGACCATTTATCTTCTTTTGCCTACTATTGTAGAATGTGCTTCACTCCTTTACAGGTTTCGGCTTGTTTTGTTTCTTGAGATAGGGTCTCCCTCCGTCACCCAGACTGGAGGACGGTGGCTCGAGCTCCACTCACTGCAACCTCTGCCTCCCATGCTCAATCAATCCTCCCACCGCAGCCCCATCTCCCAGCAGATGGGATGACAGTGGCCCACCACGAAACCCGGCTAATTTTTTATTATTTAGGAGAGAGACAGGGATTCACCAAGTTGCCCATGCTGGTCTGAAACTCCTGAACCCCCCTCGGCCACGCAAAGTGCTGGAATTACAAGGATGAGCCACAGTGCCCGGCCATACCACTTGACTTCTCTCAGCATTTTCTCTAAGTGTTTTCTACTGTGAATATGACCTTTCTAACTTACATTTGGTAACTGGCCTTGTAAAAACCATGTAATTAGCACACCTTGTTGGCTTCAAATTATGGTCCAGATTCAACCATCTCCTAACACTACTACCACTCCACTCCGGTCCCAGTCACCATCGTCACTCTCCTAGAGGACTGCAGTTGCCTCATTGTCAGATACGGACGGCCGCAGAAGGGGCGATTTTGAAAAGGAGAGTTCAAATGAGGACAGGTTTAGCTTGCCGTAATTTTTGGCTAGACAGATCCAAATATAGACTTGACAATCCGAATATTCTTCAAGAGATTCAGGAAGCCTTCCTAGTTGATTGAATTCATGGCATGAGGGACTTCAGAAGCCTTTGCTCCCCAGAAACCACCGGCTCCACCCTTACTCCCACCCACAGACTTGGGCATTCAGGGATGTGTTGGCCACCTGGTGTTCACCAGGTTCCCTGGCTGCCTACTTCACCAGGAACTTGGGGTGGGAACACTTTCCATGTCTATCTGGACCCTCCCTCCCACCTTTCCATCCTCCCCGTTTGTCTGCACTTTAAGGTCCAGGAAAACTCGGGGCTAATAAGTTCACCCTAAGAAAAGAGGACAGCACACCAAAGGCTTTGCATCTTAGGTAGCTTATTTTATTGGATTGCTTTGCCAATATAACACTTTCTTAGATTCAGGAGACTTCCCTCAGACACGTGCCTAGAGGCATCAGAGGGACAGGAGTCAGACACAAATTGAAGCTTTCTTCAGTGTCCTTCTTGTCGTTCTCACCAAAAGCAAAACCAAGATTTCTCCTCTCGTCTGCACTTCTCTGGGGAAATCAGTCCTTAATTATGGATAGAGTCAACTCAGAGATGGAATTCCGAGTAGCCAATCACTCGGTAAGGGGAAGGCTGACGAAAGCTAAAACAGATGGTTCCACTTATCCTGGGAGACACAGACAGGTCTCCAGTGTACAGTGGCACGCTAATGGAGGCGACCAGGTCATTGTTGGTCAGGGGCTGGCTCCGCACACGCTCCAGCATCTCGAGACCTGCAAAAAAAGAAAGGTCCAGGGCTGGTGAAGCGAAGCCCATTACTGGGGCCCTTGGCAGGCCGGGACTCCACCAGGGACATTGCAGTGAGGATGTCACCCCAGCCCAGGCCTTCCAAGGCAACCCATTTACACCTCCTGGCTACCTGGCCACAGAAATGAGCCCTTCCTTTCCCAACGGACTCTGGGAAGCACCTGGATTCCCCAGCCACACCAGGGATTCTTCAAGAATCCGAGATGCCACACAACTCAGCCAGAACTCTACCATCGAGCCCCTCCACCACCACAGTTCAGCGGAGGATACCTACCTCGAGCATGACGACAGGGGTCCTGGCTCCCCACGCAACAGAACATGTGCAGCAGCCACTGCCTGGCCCTGCGTGGTCCCACTACAGTCACACGAGTCTGGCCTGTAGCTGTGAACCAGCTCTCCAGCTGGATAAGGGTGCGGCTGTTCATCTCGATGCAGGGAAGGTATGTGTCATTGTGCCCTGTGAGCAGAAGAGGTGAGAGGAGGGAATGTCAGCCACCAGCCCTTGGGGAGTGGGGACGTGGCCTTGGGGGAAAGGAGCCGAGATCTATGAAGGCGGCACAGTAGGGAAACATTGAAACCTGAGAAGACAAGGCTGAAGGAGGGGACGTTAGCAAAGGCCACTCACCGAAGATAAGCTCCTCCTGGTCCGCTTCCATGTGGACCACCATCGGAGCAACAAAGTTTTCAGGCAGGGTCCACCATGGCTGCTCGGTGACAGTTCTTGTTCCCATGTCCATGCTTTCCTCTGACCAGATTCAGAAGAGGAGCAAGTCCAAGCAACCAGTTGGCCGAACACTTGGAAATAGTGAGGAAGGGTCTGGGCTCTGTCCTTAATAAGGGATCCAAATGACCCGCCCCTTGAGCCACCCTAGAGTCGTTGTCCAATCACCATAGCTCTTCCCAACATAATTCATTCCAAGTAATTATCTGCTCTGAGTTGAATCCTTTCATGCCAAACCTAATCATCTGATTAGTTTAGCCTTTCTGATGCCTGGGAATCAAAGGTTGTCTTCAGGCTTAATTCAAAGGAGGTTGGAGCAGATCTGCTGGGGGTGAACCAGGGCAGGCCTTGAGGGACGGAGGTGCAGGGAGGCTCCAAATGGGCTCCCAGATTTGCACAGGCGTCGACAGCCACCCAATGACCACACACTGTATTCCAACAAGACTGGGCTTGTTTGGTGTGCTGCCTCAAGGGAAACAAATAACACAGGAAAATAAGCACATCATAGGGAGCTGATTTTAGGAGTTGGTGAGGGGAGTCTAAGGAGTGTTTAGGGAGTAGGGACTGGTTTTCCTAAATGGGGCCATTTGGTGATGGTCCTGGCCACTTTACCTGGGAGGTACGGGGATTAACGTGGTCTTGATTGCAGACCGTTGAATCTCTCTGGTTTCAAACATAGAGTAAACTTTCTACGTCTTCTTGCAGGACAATCACTGAGCCATCTTGACTGGTTAAGATATTTTGTAGGAGTTGTTTATGTTTGATAGGGAAGATTCAACCATGCCTCTCAGCTCCCAACTGCAAGTTCCTAGGTGCGTTTACACTTATCATCCTCCCCTTTGACCAAAGGCAAAGTCAGCCACCAGGACTTTCATCTGTGAGCTTCAGATCAACACCATTGTCAGAATCCACGGATCATCAGTTTATCGGGACAACATTGCCTGCATCTACACACAGTTGGTCTCTCATGTACATTTTGTGTCAAAATATAATAGTGAAAGTACCCACACAGTAGCATTTAAGACTGTACAGGATGCACTAGTCAGATACAATACCAGTAAGTACGAGGCAAAAATGACCATTAATCCTACTGATAGGCTGCAAAGACAGAAGCCTACATTTCTAATCCAGGCCACGAAATCATGTCCCAAATCCATCTAAATCTGGTCTACAGAGCCAGGTAGATTTGAGACTTCCAGGAGAAATCAGAAAACCTCCCGATTTCCAAAGTTCTCTGATATTTTTCATAATTCAATCACACATCTAGAGTCTGTACAAATATTTGGTTTTACCAGGCCCCTCCATCACAGAAATATTTCATTTTTTCATCTCCTATTTGCTGAGTGAAAGAGAACAATTCAACCACTAGAGCTGATATGGCTTCTTGGAGAAGGTCATATGCTAACCTAAATTCAGACTGGCGATGGCGTAGAATACTTGAAAACATCTACCTGGTTTTTTAAATACGAACTTTAACAAGAAGCATTAACATTATAAAAATGAGGTTCTAAAATATCTGTACAAAGCACGGATAGTTCCCTGAAACAGCTCAAATCATCACGAACACACCCTACTCAAGTAAGAGAGGGAGAGCTGTCATCAGAGTTAAGGAGCCGCTAACAAATGCCCAGGGACTTCCCTTTACCCCATCAAGTACATTATGAGTGTCGCTAATTAATAATTGACAATGGTTAGCTTTCTGTTTTAAAATCAGCGCGTTACCAGTTATATGTCACTGTACAATAAACCGGTGGGTTTTTCTCACTTTAGAAGTACATGTCATTTCTAAAGACCTCAGGTGCAGCGGCTCATGCCTGTAATCCCAACACTTTGCCAGACCAAAGTGAGTGTGGATCACCTGAGGTCCGCAATTCGAGACCAGCCTGGCCAACATGGTGAAACCCTGTCTTTACTGAAACTACAAAAATTAGCCGGGCAGGTGGCACGTGTCTGTCATCTCAGCCGCTCTGGAGGCTCAGGCAGGAGAATGGCTTGAACGCGGGAGGCAGAGGTTGCAGTGAACAGAGACTGTGCCACTGTACTCCAGCCTCGGTGATGGACTGAGACTGCATCTAAAAAAAAATAAGTATCCATTTTATTATAATTAAGCCTGGAAAACAAAACTTTGATTTTGACTTCTCAGTTTTTATGTTATTCTGAGTTTGGTAACCAAAAGAAAACTCATAGTGTGTTTGAATACTTAAAATTTAGGGAATATCAAGCAAATCTAAATATTTTATTAATTTTTTCTTTAATAAATTAAAAGTACAAATATTTTTATTAACGGTGGTCATTGCAAGATATTCAGATAAAAGACATCTTAGCACTGAAATGTCCTTTAATGTCATTTTTTTAAAAAAGATATAAGACATCTAAATAGCTTGAAGACCTTGGACTTTGGAGCTGAATTTCATTTAATTAATTATTTATTAATTTCTGTTTGTTAATTAATTTTTTAATTTGTTGGAGACAGAGTCTCACTCTCTTCCCCAAGCTGCAGCACAGGATCTCTGCTCAAGTTTCCCTCAACTGCCTGGGCTCCAGCAATTCTCCCACCTCAGCCCCCCAAGTAGCTGAGACTGCGGGTGTACACCACCGAAGTCCACTAATTTTTGTGTTTTGTTTTGTTTTGAAACTGAGTTTTGCTCTTGTTGTCCAGGCTGGAGTGCGACGTCGCCATCTTGGCTAACCACAACCCCTGCCTCCCAGGTTTAACCAATTCTCCTGCCTCAGCCTCCCGAGTAGCTGGGATTACAGACACCTGCCAGCTTGCCCAGTTAATTTTTGTATTTTCAGTAGAGAGAGGGTTTTACCCTGTTGTTCAGGCTGGTCTTGAACTCCTGACCTCAGGCCATCCAATCACCTCAGCCTCCCAAAGTGCTGGGATTACAGGTATGAGCCACCTTGCCCAGCCAATTTTTGTATTTTAGGTAGAGACGTGTTTTACCATGTTAACCAGCCTGGTCTCAAACTTCTGATATCACATGATGTGTCCACCACGGACTCTCAAAGCGTTGGGATTACATGTGCGAGCCACCGCACCCAGCCTGGGACTGAATTTTTGAAAAAAGAAATCAGAAATTACATTTTAGACTAGAGTACTGTTGGTTGAAATGTATGAATTTGGGTTGTATTTTGAAGACAGCCATCAGGATTTCTTATTTCTAGATTTTGGGCAAGTGGCTCCAAAAACACTTTTGAAACTCAAATCCCAGCCAGGCCAGGTGGCGCCCACCTGTAATCCCAGCACCTGGGAAGGCCAACGCAGCTGATCTCGAGCTGAGCAGTTTGAGACCACCCTAGGCAGCATGGCAAAACCTCATCTCTACCAGAATAAAAAGGTAGCAGGGCATGGTGGCCCACACCTGTAGTCCCAGCTACTCTGGAGGCTGAGGCGAGAGTCGCTTGAACCCGGGAACAGAGGCTGCAGTGAACTGAGATCGCACTACTGGAGCCAGCCTGGGTGACAGAGTAAGACCCTGTCTCAAAAAAATGGAAAACAAAACCTAAAAACAAATCAGATTCCAGACTGAGTTCGCGCCCAGCATCTTTCCACCTCTTCCTCCTGCAGCTGTGGGAGCAGCAACAGCAGCGACCCAACCTGAGGCGGCTCCCTGGCTAATACCCACAGGGCCCTCAGCTGAAGGAGGAGCTCTGCGCCCCAAAGAAGTGTATGTAGGCAGGGAGGGGGTGCAGCCGGCTAGAACCCTGGGAAAGCACCAACGCCCACTCACTGCTTTCCCATTGCAGGCTGTTCCCCCAAGAGTGGAGAGAAATGTGAATACCTTATATGAGTCTGTGCAGGGACCGAGTAGAGATGGTGAGTTGTCTAATGCTAGTTATGCACAATCTTGGTTACCTCACATTTTAGAGCAATAAAAAAGGCAAGGTTTGCAAGTGTAACACATGGAGTAAGTAATCATCTTCCTTTCATAGATTCATGGGAAATACAGGAAGGAGAGGAGCCCTGATGCTCTTGGCTTTGCCTGTCCCTGCTTGGTGTGGACTCACAGCAAGACACGCACGTCTGAAACCAGAAATGTTGATAATTTTCTGATGATAATACGGTTTTTTGGTTTTGTTTTCCTTGTTTTGTTTTGAGAGACAAGGTCTATTGCCCAGGCCAGAGAATAGTGTCGTGATCATAGCTTACTGCATTCTCAAACTCCTATACTCAAGGGATCCTCTTGCCTCAGCCTCCCAAAGCATCGGGATTACAGGCATGAGGCACTGCACCCGGCCTCATTTTATTTATTTATTTATTTACTAATTTATTTATTTATTTGAAACCGGGTCTCACTCTGTCATCCAGGCTAGAGTACAATGGCATGATCTCAGTTCACTGCAACCTCCGCCTCCCAGGTTCGAGTGATTCTCCTGCTTCAGCCTCCCAATCAGCTGGGATGAGAGGCACGTACCACCATGCCCAACTAACTTTTGTATTTTTAGTAGATACTAGGTCCACCACGTTGTCTAGGGTAGTCTCCAACTCCTGGCCTCAAGAGATCCACAAGCCTCCACCTCTCAAAGGGCTGGGATTACTGGCATGAGCCACTATGCCGGGCGGTATTTAGAAAGCAGGACTATGCTAAGAAATATGCAGTCAAATGAAATATCATTTCCTTTTGTTCCTTTTTTCTTTGTTTGAGGCAGGATCTCACTCTGTCATCAGGCCAGAGTGAGGTGACACAATCGGCTTATTGCATCCTCCGCCTTCCAGGTTCAAGCGATTGTCCTGCCTCAGCCTCTTGAGGAGCTGGAATCTCAGTTTCCCAGGTCATAAATACATTTCTTATTCAGTGGCTCTATCACTCTGTCAATCTCTGGCTGACGATTGCAATTTTTCACCTCCCAGATGACGTCAAAATAAAGAAAAACAAAATCGTATTTAGTGCTGATGGACACTAACTCCTAACATCAGTTTAACTCCAGGTGATTGGTTTACACTAATCATGATAATCCCATTCCCCCTGCCAGTGATTGCTTTAGGAAACAGCACAAGTCCCAGTTTTGAAAGGAAGTAAAACCCAAAGGAGGCTTCCCTCGTAGGATGTCTCATTTCTGAAAAGGGACACACAAAATGACTCCTGTCTTCTTTCCTTCTGTGTCCTTATGACGGGATATGTTTCTGGAAACGGCTATGAGTATTTTGCTACCAACCCGAAGAGGAAGCCGACACAAGGTGAACAGAGAGCCCTTGGCATAATATGCCTGTAATGCCTGCTATTGGCAATAATACAGTGCTTTCCTTTGCTGTTGTTGTTGTTGTTTTGAGACAGAGTCTCGCACTGTTGCCCAGGCTGGAGTGAGGAGTGTAGTGGCACAATCTCAGCTGATTGCAACCTCTGCCTCCCAGGTTCAAGCAATGCTCCTGCCTCGGCCCCTCTAGCAGCTGGGATCACAGGCATGCACCACTACGCCCAGCTACTTTTTGTATTTTTAGTAGAGACAGGGTTTCACCATGTTGGCCAGGCTGGTCTCAAACACCTGACCTCAGGTAATGCACCCGCCTCAGCCTCCCAACGTGCTGGGATGACAGGCATGAGCCAGCGCACCTGACCATTTATCTTCTTTTGCCTACTATTGTAGAATGTGCTTCACTCCTTTACAGGTTTCGGCTTGTTTTGTTTCTTGAGATAGGGTCTCCCTCCGTCACCCAGACTGGAGGACGGTGGCTCGAGCTCCACTCACTGCAACCTCTGCCTCCCATGCTCAATCAATCCTCCCACCGCAGCCCCATCTCCCAGCAGATGGGATGACAGTGGCCCACCACGAAACCCGGCTAATTTTTTATTATTTAGGAGAGAGACAGGGATTCACCAAGTTGCCCATGCTGGTCTGAAACTCCTGAACCCCCCTCGGCCACGCAAAGTGCTGGAATTACAAGGATGAGCCACAGTGCCCGGCCATACCACTTGACTTCTCTCAGCATTTTCTCTAAGTGTTTTCTACTGTGAATATGACCTTTCTAACTTACATTTGGTAACTGGCCTTGTAAAAACCATGTAATTAGCACACCTTGTTGGCTTCAAATTATGGTCCAGATTCAACCATCTCCTAACACTACTACCACTCCACTCCGGTCCCAGTCACCATCGTCACTCTCCTAGAGGACTGCAGTTGCCTCATTGTCAGATACGGACGGCCGCAGAAGGGGCGATTTTGAAAAGGAGAGTTCAAATGAGGACAGGTTTAGCTTGCCGTAATTTTTGGCTAGACAGATCCAAATATAGACTTGACAATCCGAATATTCTTCAAGAGATTCAGGAAGCCTTCCTAGTTGATTGAATTCATGGCATGAGGGACTTCAGAAGCCTTTGCTCCCCAGAAACCACCGGCTCCACCCTTACTCCCACCCACAGACTTGGGCATTCAGGGATGTGTTGGCCACCTGGTGTTCACCAGGTTCCCTGGCTGCCTACTTCACCAGGAACTTGGGGTGGGAACACTTTCCATGTCTATCTGGACCCTCCCTCCCACCTTTCCATCCTCCCCGTTTGTCTGCACTTTAAGGTCCAGGAAAACTCGGGGCTAATAAGTTCACCCTAAGAAAAGAGGACAGCACACCAAAGGCTTTGCATCTTAGGTAGCTTATTTTATTGGATTGCTTTGCCAATATAACACTTTCTTAGATTCAGGAGACTTCCCTCAGACACGTGCCTAGAGGCATCAGAGGGACAGGAGTCAGACACAAATTGAAGCTTTCTTCAGTGTCCTTCTTGTCGTTCTCACCAAAAGCAAAACCAAGATTTCTCCTCTCGTCTGCACTTCTCTGGGGAAATCAGTCCTTAATTATGGATAGAGTCAACTCAGAGATGGAATTCCGAGTAGCCAATCACTCGGTAAGGGGAAGGCTGACGAAAGCTAAAACAGATGGTTCCACTTATCCTGGGAGACACAGACAGGTCTCCAGTGTACAGTGGCACGCTAATGGAGGCGACCAGGTCATTGTTGGTCAGGGGCTGGCTCCGCACACGCTCCAGCATCTCGAGACCTGCAAAAAAAGAAAGGTCCAGGGCTGGTGAAGCGAAGCCCATTACTGGGGCCCTTGGCAGGCCGGGACTCCACCAGGGACATTGCAGTGAGGATGTCACCCCAGCCCAGGCCTTCCAAGGCAACCCATTTACACCTCCTGGCTACCTGGCCACAGAAATGAGCCCTTCCTTTCCCAACGGACTCTGGGAAGCACCTGGATTCCCCAGCCACACCAGGGATTCTTCAAGAATCCGAGATGCCACACAACTCAGCCAGAACTCTACCATCGAGCCCCTCCACCACCACAGTTCAGCGGAGGATACCTACCTCGAGCATGACGACAGGGGTCCTGGCTCCCCACGCAACAGAACATGTGCAGCAGCCACTGCCTGGCCCTGCGTGGTCCCACTACAGTCACACGAGTCTGGCCTGTAGCTGTGAACCAGCTCTCCAGCTGGATAAGGGTGCGGCTGTTCATCTCGATGCAGGGAAGGTATGTGTCATTGTGCCCTGTGAGCAGAAGAGGTGAGAGGAGGGAATGTCAGCCACCAGCCCTTGGGGAGTGGGGACGTGGCCTTGGGGGAAAGGAGCCGAGATCTATGAAGGCGGCACAGTAGGGAAACATTGAAACCTGAGAAGACAAGGCTGAAGGAGGGGACGTTAGCAAAGGCCACTCACCGAAGATAAGCTCCTCCTGGTCCGCTTCCATGTGGACCACCATCGGAGCAACAAAGTTTTCAGGCAGGGTCCACCATGGCTGCTCGGTGACAGTTCTTGTTCCCATGTCCATGCTTTCCTCTGACCAGATTCAGAAGAGGAGCAAGTCCAAGCAACCAGTTGGCCGAACACTTGGAAATAGTGAGGAAGGGTCTGGGCTCTGTCCTTAATAAGGGATCCAAATGACCCGCCCCTTGAGCCACCCTAGAGTCGTTGTCCAATCACCATAGCTCTTCCCAACATAATTCATTCCAAGTAATTATCTGCTCTGAGTTGAATCCTTTCATGCCAAACCTAATCATCTGATTAGTTTAGCCTTTCTGATGCCTGGGAATCAAAGGTTGTCTTCAGGCTTAATTCAAAGGAGGTTGGAGCAGATCTGCTGGGGGTGAACCAGGGCAGGCCTTGAGGGACGGAGGTGCAGGGAGGCTCCAAATGGGCTCCCAGATTTGCACAGGCGTCGACAGCCACCCAATGACCACACACTGTATTCCAACAAGACTGGGCTTGTTTGGTGTGCTGCCTCAAGGGAAACAAATAACACAGGAAAATAAGCACATCATAGGGAGCTGATTTTAGGAGTTGGTGAGGGGAGTCTAAGGAGTGTTTAGGGAGTAGGGACTGGTTTTCCTAAATGGGGCCATTTGGTGATGGTCCTGGCCACTTTACCTGGGAGGTACGGGGATTAACGTGGTCTTGATTGCAGACCGTTGAATCTCTCTGGTTTCAAACATAGAGTAAACTTTCTACGTCTTCTTGCAGGACAATCACTGAGCCATCTTGACTGGTTAAGATATTTTGTAGGAGTTGTTTATGTTTGATAGGGAAGATTCAACCATGCCTCTCAGCTCCCAACTGCAAGTTCCTAGGTGCGTTTACACTTATCATCCTCCCCTTTGACCAAAGGCAAAGTCAGCCACCAGGACTTTCATCTGTGAGCTTCAGATCAACACCATTGTCAGAATCCACGGATCATCAGTTTATCGGGACAACATTGCCTGCATCTACACACAGTTGGTCTCTCATGTACATTTTGTGTCAAAATATAATAGTGAAAGTACCCACACAGTAGCATTTAAGACTGTACAGGATGCACTAGTCAGATACAATACCAGTAAGTACGAGGCAAAAATGACCATTAATCCTACTGATAGGCTGCAAAGACAGAAGCCTACATTTCTAATCCAGGCCACGAAATCATGTCCCAAATCCATCTAAATCTGGTCTACAGAGCCAGGTAGATTTGAGACTTCCAGGAGAAATCAGAAAACCTCCCGATTTCCAAAGTTCTCTGATATTTTTCATAATTCAATCACACATCTAGAGTCTGTACAAATATTTGGTTTTACCAGGCCCCTCCATCACAGAAATATTTCATTTTTTCATCTCCTATTTGCTGAGTGAAAGAGAACAATTCAACCACTAGAGCTGATATGGCTTCTTGGAGAAGGTCATATGCTAACCTAAATTCAGACTGGCGATGGCGTAGAATACTTGAAAACATCTACCTGGTTTTTTAAATACGAACTTTAACAAGAAGCATTAACATTATAAAAATGAGGTTCTAAAATATCTGTACAAAGCACGGATAGTTCCCTGAAACAGCTCAAATCATCACGAACACACCCTACTCAAGTAAGAGAGGGAGAGCTGTCATCAGAGTTAAGGAGCCGCTAACAAATGCCCAGGGACTTCCCTTTACCCCATCAAGTACATTATGAGTGTCGCTAATTAATAATTGACAATGGTTAGCTTTCTGTTTTAAAATCAGCGCGTTACCAGTTATATGTCACTGTACAATAAACCGGTGGGTTTTTCTCACTTTAGAAGTACATGTCATTTCTAAAGACCTCAGGTGCAGCGGCTCATGCCTGTAATCCCAACACTTTGCCAGACCAAAGTGAGTGTGGATCACCTGAGGTCCGCAATTCGAGACCAGCCTGGCCAACATGGTGAAACCCTGTCTTTACTGAAACTACAAAAATTAGCCGGGCAGGTGGCACGTGTCTGTCATCTCAGCCGCTCTGGAGGCTCAGGCAGGAGAATGGCTTGAACGCGGGAGGCAGAGGTTGCAGTGAACAGAGACTGTGCCACTGTACTCCAGCCTCGGTGATGGACTGAGACTGCATCTAAAAAAAAATAAGTATCCATTTTATTATAATTAAGCCTGGAAAACAAAACTTTGATTTTGACTTCTCAGTTTTTATGTTATTCTGAGTTTGGTAACCAAAAGAAAACTCATAGTGTGTTTGAATACTTAAAATTTAGGGAATATCAAGCAAATCTAAATATTTTATTAATTTTTTCTTTAATAAATTAAAAGTACAAATATTTTTATTAACGGTGGTCATTGCAAGATATTCAGATAAAAGACATCTTAGCACTGAAATGTCCTTTAATGTCATTTTTTTAAAAAAGATATAAGACATCTAAATAGCTTGAAGACCTTGGACTTTGGAGCTGAATTTCATTTAATTAATTATTTATTAATTTCTGTTTGTTAATTAATTTTTTAATTTGTTGGAGACAGAGTCTCACTCTCTTCCCCAAGCTGCAGCACAGGATCTCTGCTCAAGTTTCCCTCAACTGCCTGGGCTCCAGCAATTCTCCCACCTCAGCCCCCCAAGTAGCTGAGACTGCGGGTGTACACCACCGAAGTCCACTAATTTTTGTGTTTTGTTTTGTTTTGAAACTGAGTTTTGCTCTTGTTGTCCAGGCTGGAGTGCGACGTCGCCATCTTGGCTAACCACAACCCCTGCCTCCCAGGTTTAACCAATTCTCCTGCCTCAGCCTCCCGAGTAGCTGGGATTACAGACACCTGCCAGCTTGCCCAGTTAATTTTTGTATTTTCAGTAGAGAGAGGGTTTTACCCTGTTGTTCAGGCTGGTCTTGAACTCCTGACCTCAGGCCATCCAATCACCTCAGCCTCCCAAAGTGCTGGGATTACAGGTATGAGCCACCTTGCCCAGCCAATTTTTGTATTTTAGGTAGAGACGTGTTTTACCATGTTAACCAGCCTGGTCTCAAACTTCTGATATCACATGATGTGTCCACCACGGACTCTCAAAGCGTTGGGATTACATGTGCGAGCCACCGCACCCAGCCTGGGACTGAATTTTTGAAAAAAGAAATCAGAAATTACATTTTAGACTAGAGTACTGTTGGTTGAAATGTATGAATTTGGGTTGTATTTTGAAGACAGCCATCAGGATTTCTTATTTCTAGATTTTGGGCAAGTGGCTCCAAAAACACTTTTGAAACTCAAATCCCAGCCAGGCCAGGTGGCGCCCACCTGTAATCCCAGCACCTGGGAAGGCCAACGCAGCTGATCTCGAGCTGAGCAGTTTGAGACCACCCTAGGCAGCATGGCAAAACCTCATCTCTACCAGAATAAAAAGGTAGCAGGGCATGGTGGCCCACACCTGTAGTCCCAGCTACTCTGGAGGCTGAGGCGAGAGTCGCTTGAACCCGGGAACAGAGGCTGCAGTGAACTGAGATCGCACTACTGGAGCCAGCCTGGGTGACAGAGTAAGACCCTGTCTCAAAAAAATGGAAAACAAAACCTAAAAACAAATCAGATTCCAGACTGAGTTCGCGCCCAGCATCTTTCCACCTCTTCCTCCTGCAGCTGTGGGAGCAGCAACAACAGCGACCCAACCTGAGGCGGCTCCCTGGCTAATACCCACAGGGCCCTCAGCTGAAGGAGGAGCTCTGCGCCCCAAAGAAGTGTATGTAGGCAGGGAGGGGGTGCAGCCGGCTAGAACCCTGGGAAAGCACCAACGCCCACTCACTGCTTTCCCATTGCAGGCTGTTCCCCCAAGAGTGGAGAGAAATGTGAATACCTTATATGAGTCTGTGCAGGGACCGAGTAGAGATGGTGAGTTGTCTAATGCTAGTTATGCACAATCTTGGTTACCTCACATTTTAGAGCAATAAAAAAGGCAAGGTTTGCAAGTGTAACACATGGAGTAAGTAATCATCTTCCTTTCATAGATTCATGGGAAATACAGGAAGGAGAGGAGCCCTGATGCTCTTGGCTTTGCCTGTCCCTGCTTGGTGTGGACTCACAGCAAGACACGCACGTCTGAAACCAGAAATGTTGATAATTTTCTGATGATAATACGGTTTTTTGGTTTTGTTTTCCTTGTTTTGTTTTGAGAGACAAGGTCTATTGCCCAGGCCAGAGAATAGTGTCGTGATCATAGCTTACTGCATTCTCAAACTCCTATACTCAAGGGATCCTCTTGCCTCAGCCTCCCAAAGCATCGGGATTACAGGCATGAGGCACTGCACCCGGCCTCATTTTATTTATTTATTTATTTACTAATTTATTTATTTATTTGAAACCGGGTCTCACTCTGTCATCCAGGCTAGAGTACAATGGCATGATCTCAGTTCACTGCAACCTCCGCCTCCCAGGTTCGAGTGATTCTCCTGCTTCAGCCTCCCAATCAGCTGGGATGAGAGGCACGTACCACCATGCCCAACTAACTTTTGTATTTTTAGTAGATACTAGGTCCACCACGTTGTCTAGGGTAGTCTCCAACTCCTGGCCTCAAGAGATCCACAAGCCTCCACCTCTCAAAGGGCTGGGATTACTGGCATGAGCCACTATGCCGGGCGGTATTTAGAAAGCAGGACTATGCTAAGAAATATGCAGTCAAATGAAATATCATTTCCTTTTGTTCCTTTTTTCTTTGTTTGAGGCAGGATCTCACTCTGTCATCAGGCCAGAGTGAGGTGACACAATCGGCTTATTGCATCCTCCGCCTTCCAGGTTCAAGCGATTGTCCTGCCTCAGCCTCTTGAGGAGCTGGAATCTCAGTTTCCCAGGTCATAAATACATTTCTTATTCAGTGGCTCTATCACTCTGTCAATCTCTGGCTGACGATTGCAATTTTTCACCTCCCAGATGACGTCAAAATAAAGAAAAACAAAATCGTATTTAGTGCTGATGGACACTAACTCCTAACATCAGTTTAACTCCAGGTGATTGGTTTACACTAATCATGATAATCCCATTCCCCCTGCCAGTGATTGCTTTAGGAAACAGCACAAGTCCCAGTTTTGAAAGGAAGTAAAACCCAAAGGAGGCTTCCCTCGTAGGATGTCTCATTTCTGAAAAGGGACACACAAAATGACTCCTGTCTTCTTTCCTTCTGTGTCCTTATGACGGGATATGTTTCTGGAAACGGCTATGAGTATTTTGCTACCAACCCGAAGAGGAAGCCGACACAAGGTGAACAGAGAGCCCTTGGCATAATATGCCTGTAATGCCTGCTATTGGCAATAATACAGTGCTTTCCTTTGCTGTTGTTGTTGTTGTTTTGAGACAGAGTCTCGCACTGTTGCCCAGGCTGGAGTGAGGAGTGTAGTGGCACAATCTCAGCTGATTGCAACCTCTGCCTCCCAGGTTCAAGCAATGCTCCTGCCTCGGCCCCTCTAGCAGCTGGGATCACAGGCATGCACCACTACGCCCAGCTACTTTTTGTATTTTTAGTAGAGACAGGGTTTCACCATGTTGGCCAGGCTGGTCTCAAACACCTGACCTCAGGTAATGCACCCGCCTCAGCCTCCCAACGTGCTGGGATGACAGGCATGAGCCAGCGCACCTGACCATTTATCTTCTTTTGCCTACTATTGTAGAATGTGCTTCACTCCTTTACAGGTTTCGGCTTGTTTTGTTTCTTGAGATAGGGTCTCCCTCCGTCACCCAGACTGGAGGACGGTGGCTCGAGCTCCACTCACTGCAACCTCTGCCTCCCATGCTCAATCAATCCTCCCACCGCAGCCCCATCTCCCAGCAGATGGGATGACAGTGGCCCACCACGAAACCCGGCTAATTTTTTATTATTTAGGAGAGAGACAGGGATTCACCAAGTTGCCCATGCTGGTCTGAAACTCCTGAACCCCCCTCGGCCACGCAAAGTGCTGGAATTACAAGGATGAGCCACAGTGCCCGGCCATACCACTTGACTTCTCTCAGCATTTTCTCTAAGTGTTTTCTACTGTGAATATGACCTTTCTAACTTACATTTGGTAACTGGCCTTGTAAAAACCATGTAATTAGCACACCTTGTTGGCTTCAAATTATGGTCCAGATTCAACCATCTCCTAACACTACTACCACTCCACTCCGGTCCCAGTCACCATCGTCACTCTCCTAGAGGACTGCAGTTGCCTCATTGTCAGATACGGACGGCCGCAGAAGGGGCGATTTTGAAAAGGAGAGTTCAAATGAGGACAGGTTTAGCTTGCCGTAATTTTTGGCTAGACAGATCCAAATATAGACTTGACAATCCGAATATTCTTCAAGAGATTCAGGAAGCCTTCCTAGTTGATTGAATTCATGGCATGAGGGACTTCAGAAGCCTTTGCTCCCCAGAAACCACCGGCTCCACCCTTACTCCCACCCACAGACTTGGGCATTCAGGGATGTGTTGGCCACCTGGTGTTCACCAGGTTCCCTGGCTGCCTACTTCACCAGGAACTTGGGGTGGGAACACTTTCCATGTCTATCTGGACCCTCCCTCCCACCTTTCCATCCTCCCCGTTTGTCTGCACTTTAAGGTCCAGGAAAACTCGGGGCTAATAAGTTCACCCTAAGAAAAGAGGACAGCACACCAAAGGCTTTGCATCTTAGGTAGCTTATTTTATTGGATTGCTTTGCCAATATAACACTTTCTTAGATTCAGGAGACTTCCCTCAGACACGTGCCTAGAGGCATCAGAGGGACAGGAGTCAGACACAAATTGAAGCTTTCTTCAGTGTCCTTCTTGTCGTTCTCACCAAAAGCAAAACCAAGATTTCTCCTCTCGTCTGCACTTCTCTGGGGAAATCAGTCCTTAATTATGGATAGAGTCAACTCAGAGATGGAATTCCGAGTAGCCAATCACTCGGTAAGGGGAAGGCTGACGAAAGCTAAAACAGATGGTTCCACTTATCCTGGGAGACACAGACAGGTCTCCAGTGTACAGTGGCACGCTAATGGAGGCGACCAGGTCATTGTTGGTCAGGGGCTGGCTCCGCACACGCTCCAGCATCTCGAGACCTGCAAAAAAAGAAAGGTCCAGGGCTGGTGAAGCGAAGCCCATTACTGGGGCCCTTGGCAGGCCGGGACTCCACCAGGGACATTGCAGTGAGGATGTCACCCCAGCCCAGGCCTTCCAAGGCAACCCATTTACACCTCCTGGCTACCTGGCCACAGAAATGAGCCCTTCCTTTCCCAACGGACTCTGGGAAGCACCTGGATTCCCCAGCCACACCAGGGATTCTTCAAGAATCCGAGATGCCACACAACTCAGCCAGAACTCTACCATCGAGCCCCTCCACCACCACAGTTCAGCGGAGGATACCTACCTCGAGCATGACGACAGGGGTCCTGGCTCCCCACGCAACAGAACATGTGCAGCAGCCACTGCCTGGCCCTGCGTGGTCCCACTACAGTCACACGAGTCTGGCCTGTAGCTGTGAACCAGCTCTCCAGCTGGATAAGGGTGCGGCTGTTCATCTCGATGCAGGGAAGGTATGTGTCATTGTGCCCTGTGAGCAGAAGAGGTGAGAGGAGGGAATGTCAGCCACCAGCCCTTGGGGAGTGGGGACGTGGCCTTGGGGGAAAGGAGCCGAGATCTATGAAGGCGGCACAGTAGGGAAACATTGAAACCTGAGAAGACAAGGCTGAAGGAGGGGACGTTAGCAAAGGCCACTCACCGAAGATAAGCTCCTCCTGGTCCGCTTCCATGTGGACCACCATCGGAGCAACAAAGTTTTCAGGCAGGGTCCACCATGGCTGCTCGGTGACAGTTCTTGTTCCCATGTCCATGCTTTCCTCTGACCAGATTCAGAAGAGGAGCAAGTCCAAGCAACCAGTTGGCCGAACACTTGGAAATAGTGAGGAAGGGTCTGGGCTCTGTCCTTAATAAGGGATCCAAATGACCCGCCCCTTGAGCCACCCTAGAGTCGTTGTCCAATCACCATAGCTCTTCCCAACATAATTCATTCCAAGTAATTATCTGCTCTGAGTTGAATCCTTTCATGCCAAACCTAATCATCTGATTAGTTTAGCCTTTCTGATGCCTGGGAATCAAAGGTTGTCTTCAGGCTTAATTCAAAGGAGGTTGGAGCAGATCTGCTGGGGGTGAACCAGGGCAGGCCTTGAGGGACGGAGGTGCAGGGAGGCTCCAAATGGGCTCCCAGATTTGCACAGGCGTCGACAGCCACCCAATGACCACACACTGTATTCCAACAAGACTGGGCTTGTTTGGTGTGCTGCCTCAAGGGAAACAAATAACACAGGAAAATAAGCACATCATAGGGAGCTGATTTTAGGAGTTGGTGAGGGGAGTCTAAGGAGTGTTTAGGGAGTAGGGACTGGTTTTCCTAAATGGGGCCATTTGGTGATGGTCCTGGCCACTTTACCTGGGAGGTACGGGGATTAACGTGGTCTTGATTGCAGACCGTTGAATCTCTCTGGTTTCAAACATAGAGTAAACTTTCTACGTCTTCTTGCAGGACAATCACTGAGCCATCTTGACTGGTTAAGATATTTTGTAGGAGTTGTTTATGTTTGATAGGGAAGATTCAACCATGCCTCTCAGCTCCCAACTGCAAGTTCCTAGGTGCGTTTACACTTATCATCCTCCCCTTTGACCAAAGGCAAAGTCAGCCACCAGGACTTTCATCTGTGAGCTTCAGATCAACACCATTGTCAGAATCCACGGATCATCAGTTTATCGGGACAACATTGCCTGCATCTACACACAGTTGGTCTCTCATGTACATTTTGTGTCAAAATATAATAGTGAAAGTACCCACACAGTAGCATTTAAGACTGTACAGGATGCACTAGTCAGATACAATACCAGTAAGTACGAGGCAAAAATGACCATTAATCCTACTGATAGGCTGCAAAGACAGAAGCCTACATTTCTAATCCAGGCCACGAAATCATGTCCCAAATCCATCTAAATCTGGTCTACAGAGCCAGGTAGATTTGAGACTTCCAGGAGAAATCAGAAAACCTCCCGATTTCCAAAGTTCTCTGATATTTTTCATAATTCAATCACACATCTAGAGTCTGTACAAATATTTGGTTTTACCAGGCCCCTCCATCACAGAAATATTTCATTTTTTCATCTCCTATTTGCTGAGTGAAAGAGAACAATTCAACCACTAGAGCTGATATGGCTTCTTGGAGAAGGTCATATGCTAACCTAAATTCAGACTGGCGATGGCGTAGAATACTTGAAAACATCTACCTGGTTTTTTAAATACGAACTTTAACAAGAAGCATTAACATTATAAAAATGAGGTTCTAAAATATCTGTACAAAGCACGGATAGTTCCCTGAAACAGCTCAAATCATCACGAACACACCCTACTCAAGTAAGAGAGGGAGAGCTGTCATCAGAGTTAAGGAGCCGCTAACAAATGCCCAGGGACTTCCCTTTACCCCATCAAGTACATTATGAGTGTCGCTAATTAATAATTGACAATGGTTAGCTTTCTGTTTTAAAATCAGCGCGTTACCAGTTATATGTCACTGTACAATAAACCGGTGGGTTTTTCTCACTTTAGAAGTACATGTCATTTCTAAAGACCTCAGGTGCAGCGGCTCATGCCTGTAATCCCAACACTTTGCCAGACCAAAGTGAGTGTGGATCACCTGAGGTCCGCAATTCGAGACCAGCCTGGCCAACATGGTGAAACCCTGTCTTTACTGAAACTACAAAAATTAGCCGGGCAGGTGGCACGTGTCTGTCATCTCAGCCGCTCTGGAGGCTCAGGCAGGAGAATGGCTTGAACGCGGGAGGCAGAGGTTGCAGTGAACAGAGACTGTGCCACTGTACTCCAGCCTCGGTGATGGACTGAGACTGCATCTAAAAAAAAATAAGTATCCATTTTATTATAATTAAGCCTGGAAAACAAAACTTTGATTTTGACTTCTCAGTTTTTATGTTATTCTGAGTTTGGTAACCAAAAGAAAACTCATAGTGTGTTTGAGTACTTAAAACTTAGGGAATATCAAGCAAATCTAAATATTTTATTAATTTTTTCTTTAATAAATTAAAAGTACAAATATTTTTATTAACGGTGGTCATTGCAAGGTATTCAGATAGAAGACATCTTAGCACTGAAATGTCCTTTAATGTCATTTTTTAGGAAAAGATATAAGACATCCAAATAGCTTGAAGACTTTGGACTTTGGAGCTGAATTTCATTTAATTAATTATTTATTAATTTCTGTTTGTTAATTAATTTTTTAATTTGCTGGAGACAGAGTCTCACTCTCTTGCCCAAGCTGCAGCGCAGGATCTCTGCTCAAGTTTCCCTCAACTGCCTGGGCTCCAGCAATTCTCCCACCTCAGCCCCCCAAGTAGCTGAGACTGCGGGTGTACACCACCGAAGTCCACTAATTTTTGTGTTTTGTTTTGTTTTGAAACTGAGTTTTGCTCTTGTTGTCCAGGCTGGAGTGCAATGTCGCCATCTTGGCTAACCACAACCCTTGCCTCCCAGGTTTAACCAATTCTCCTGCCTCAGCCTCCCGAGTAGCTGGGATTACAGACACCTGCCAGCTTGCCCAGTTAATTTTTGTATTTTCAGTAGAGAGAGGGTTTTACCCTGTTGTTCAGGCTGGTCTTGAACTCCTGACCTCAGGCCATCCAATCACCTCAGCCTCCCAAAGTGCTGGGATTACAGGTATGAGCCACCTTGCCCAGCCAATTTTTGTATTTTAGGTAGAGACGTGTTTTACCGTGTTAACCAGCCTGGTCTCAAACTTCTGATATCACATGATGTGTCCACCACGGACTCTCAAAGCGTTGGGATTACATGTGCGAGCCACCGCACCCAGCCTGGGACTGAATTTTTGAAAAAAGAAATCAGAAATTACATTTTAGACTAGAGTACTGTTGGTTGAAATGTATGAATTTCGGTTGTATTTTGAAGACAGAGCCATCAGGATTTCTTATTTCTAGATTTTGGGCAAGTGGCTCCAAAAACACTTTTGAAACTCAAATCCCAGCCAGGCCAGGTGGCGCCCACCTGTAATCCCAGCACCTGGGAAGGCCAACGCAGCTGATCTCGAGCTGAGCAGTTTGAGACCACCCTAGGCAGCATGGCAAAACCTCATCTCTACCAGAATAAAAAGGTAGCAGGGCATGGTGGCCCACACCTGTAGTCCCAGCTACTCTGGAGGCTGAGGCGAGAGTCGCTTGAACCCGGGAACAGAGGCTGCAGTGAACTGAGATCGCACTACTGGAGCCAGCCTGGGTGACAGAGTAAGACCCTGTCTCAAAAAAATGGAAAACAAAACCTAAAAACAAATCAGATTCCAGACTGAGTTCGCGCCCAACATCTTTCCACCTCTTCCTCCTGCAGCTGTGGGAGCAGCAACAGCAGCGACCCAACCTGAGGCGGCTCCCTGGCTAATACCCACAGGCCCCTCAGCTGAAGGAGGAGCTCTGCGCCCCAAAGAAGTGTATGTAGGCAGGGAGGGGGTGCAGCCGGCTAGAACCCTGGGAAAGCACCAACGCCCACTCACTGCTTTCCCATTGCAGGCTGTTCCCCCAAGAGTGGAGAGAAATGTGAATACCTTATATGAGTCTGTGCAGGGACCGAGTAGAGATGGTGAGTTGTCTAATGCTAGTTATGCACAATCTTGGTTACCTCACATTTTAGAGCAATAAAAAAGGCAAGGTTTGCAAGTGTAACACATGGAGTAAGTAATCATCTTCCTTTCATAGATTCATGGGAAATACAGGAAGGAGAGGAGCCCTGATGCTCTTGGCTTTGCCTGTCCCTGCTTGGTGTGGACTCACAGCAAGACACGCACGTCTGAAACCAGAAATGTTGATAATTTTCTGATGATAATGGGGTTTTTTGGTTTTGTTTTCCTTGTTTTGTTTTGAGAGACAAGGTCTATTGCCCAGGCCAGAGAATAGTGTCGTGATCGTAGCTTACTGCATTCTCAAACTCCTATACTCAAGGGATCCTCTTGCCTCAGCCTCCCAAAGCATCGGGATTACAGGCATGAGGCACTGCGCCTAGCCTCATTGTAGAGTATTTATTTTTTATTTATTTATTTGAAACCGGGTCTCACTCTGTCACCCAGGCTGGAGTGCAATGGCACGATCTCAGTTCACTGCAACCTCCGCCTCCCAGGTTCGAGTGATTCTCCTGCTTCAGCCTCCCAAGCAGCTGGGACGAGAGGCACGTACCACCATGCCCAACTAACTTTTGTATTTTTAGTAGATGCTAGGTCCACCACGTTGTCTAGGGTAGTCTTCAACTCCTGGCCTCAAGGGATCCACAAGCCTCCACCTCTCAAAGGGCTGGGATTACCGGCATGAGCCACTATTCCGGGCGGTATTTAGAAAGCAGGACTATGCTAAGAAATATGCAGTCAAATGAAATATCATTTCTTTTTGTTCCTTTTTTCTTTGTTTGAGGCAGGATCTCACTCTGTCACCAGGCCAGAGTGAGGTGACACAATCGGCTTATTGCAACCTCCGCCTTCCAGGTTCAAGCGATTGTCCTGCCTCAACCTCTTGAGGAGCTGGAATCTCAGTTTCCCAGGTCATAAATACATTTCTTATTCAGTGGCTCTATCACTCTGTCAATCTCTGGCTGACGATTGCAATTTTTCACCTCCCAGATGACGTCAAAATAAAGAAAAACAAAATCGTATTTAGTGCTGATGGACACTAACTCCTAACATCAGTTTAACTCCAGGTGATTGGTTTACACTAATCATGATAATCCCATTCCCCCTGCCAGTGATTGCTTTAGGAAACAGCACAAGTCCCAGTTTTGAAAGGAAGTAAAACCTAAAGGAGGCTTCCCTCGTAGGATGTCTCATTTCTGAAAAGGGACACACAAAAGGACTCGTGTCTTCTTTCCTTCTGTGTCCTTATGACGGGATATGATTTTGGAAACGGCTCTGAGCGTTTTGCTACCAACCCGAAGAGGAAGCCGACACAAGGTGAACAGAGAGCCCTTGGCATAATATGCCTGTAATGCCTGCTATTGGCAATAATACGGTGCTTTCCTTTGCTGTTGTTGTTGTTGTTTTGAGACAGAGTCTCGCACTGTTGCCCAGGCTGGAGTGAGGAGTGTAGTGGCACAATCTCAGCTGATTGCAACCTCTGCCTCCCAGGTTCAAGCAATGCTCCTGCCTCGGCCCCTCTAGCAGCTGGGATCACAGGCATGCACCACTATGCCCAGCTACTTTTTGTATTTTTAGTAGAGACAGGGTTTCACCATGTTGGCCAGGCTGGTCTCAAACACCTGACCTCAGGTAATGCACCCGCCTCAGCCTCCCAACGTGCTGGGATGACAGGCATGAGCCAGCGCACCTGACCATTTATCTTCTTTTGCCTACTATTGTAGAATGTGCTTCACTCCTTTACAGGTTTCGGCTTGTTTTGTTTCTTGAGATAGGGTCTCCCTCTGTCACCCAGACTGGAGGACGGTGGCTCGAGCTCCACTCACTGCAACCTCTGCCTCCCATGCTCAATCAATCCTCCCACCGCAGCCCCATCTCCCAGCAGATGGGATGACAGTGGCCCACCACGAAACCCGGCTAATTTTTTATTATTTAGGAGAGAGACAGGGATTCACCAAGTTGCCCATGCTGGTCTGAAACTCCTGAACCCTCCTCGGCCACCCAAAGTGCTGGAATTACAAGGATGAGCCACAGTGCCCGGCCACTACCACTTGACTTCTCTCAGCATTTTCTCTAAGTGTTTTCTACTGTGAATATGACCTTTCTAACTTACATTTGGTAACTGGCCTTGTAAAAACCATGTAATTAGCATACCTTGTTGGCTTCAAATTATGGTCCAGATTCAACCATCTCCTAACACTACTACCACTCCACTCCGGTCCCAGTCACCATCGTCACTCTCCTAGAGGACTGCAGTTGCCTCATTGTCAGATACGGACGGCCGCAGAAGGGGCGATTTTGAAAAGGAGAGTTCAAATGAGGACAGATTTAGCTTGCCGTAATTTTTGGCTAGACAGATCCAAATATAGACTTGACAATCCGAATATTCTTCAAGAGATTCAGGAAGCCTTCCTAGTTGATTGAATTCATGGCATGAGGGACTTCAGAAGCCTTTGCTCCCCAGAAACCACCGGCTCCACCCTTACTCCCACCCACAGACTTGGGCATTCAGGGATGTGTTGGCCACCTGGTGTTCACCAGGTTCCCTGGCTGCCTACTTCACCAGGAACTTGGGGTGGGAACACTTTCCATGTCTATCTGGACCCTCCCTCCCACCTTTCCATCCTCCCCGTTTGTCTGCACTTTAAGGTCCAGGAAAACTCGGGGCCAATAAGTTCATCCTAAGAAAAGAGGACAGCACACCAAAGGCTTTGCATCTTAGGTAGCTTATTTTATTGGATTGCTTTGCCAATATAACACTTTCTTAGATTCAGGAGACTTCCCTCAGACACGTGCCTAGAGGCATCAGAGGGACAGGACACAAATTGAAGCTTTCTTCAGTGTCCTTCTTGTCGTTCTCACCAAAAGCAAAACCAAGATTTCTCCTCTCGTCTGCACTTCTCTGGGGAGATCAGTCCTTAATTATGGATAGAGTCAACTCAGAGATGGAATTCCGCGTAGCCAATCACTTGGTAAGGGGAAGGCTGACGAAAGCTAAGACAGATTGTTCCACTTATCCTGGGAGACACAGACAGGTCTCCAGTGTACAGTGGCACGCTAATGGAGGCGACCAGGTCATTGTTGGTCAGGGGCTGGCTCCGCACACGCTCCAGCATCTCGAGACCTGCAAAAAAAGAAAGGTCCAGGGCTGGTGAAGCGAAGCCCATTACTGGGGCCCTTGGCAGGCCGGGACTCCACCAGGGACATTGCAGTGAGGATGTCACCCCAGCCCAGGCCTTCCAAGGCAACCCATTTACACCTCCTGGCTACCTGGCCACAGAAATGAGCCCTTCCTTTCCCAACGGACTCTGGGAAGCACCTGGATTCCCCAGCCACACCAGGGATTCTTCAAGAATCCGAGATGCCACACAACTCAGGCAGAACTCTACCATCGAGCCCCTCCACCACCACAGTTCAGCCGAGGATACCTACCTCGAGCATGACGACAGGGGTCCTGGCTCCCCACGCAACAGAACATGTGCAGCAGCCACTGCCTGGCCCTGCGTGGTCCCACTAGAGTCACACGAGTCTGGCCTGTAGCTGTGAACCAGCTCTCCAGCTGGATAAGGGTGCGGCTGTTCATCTCGATGCAGGGAAGGTATGTGTCATTGTGCCCTGTGAGCAGAAGAGGTGAGAGGAGGGAATGTCAGCCACCAGCCCTTGGGGAGTGGGGACGTGGCCTTGGGGGAAAGGAGCCGAGATCTATGAAGGCGGCACAGTAGGGAAAGATTGAAACCTGAGAAGACAAGGCTGAAGGAGGGGACGTTAGCAAAGGCCACTCACCGAAGATAAGCTCCTCCTGGTCCGCTTCCATGTGGAACACCATCGGAGCAACAAAGTTTTCAGGCAGGGTCCACCACGGCTGCTCGGTGACAGTTCTTGTTCCCATGTCCATGCTTTCCTCTGACCAGATTCAGAAGAGGAGCAAGTCCAAGCAACCAGTTGGCCAAACACTTGGAAATAGTGAGGAAGGGCCTGGGCTCTGTCCTTAATAAGGGATCCAAATGACCCGCCCCTTGAACCACCCTAGAGTCATTGTCCAATCACCATAGCTCTTCCCAACATAATTCATTCCAAGTAATTATCTGCTCTGAGTTGAATCCTTTCATGCCAAACCTAATCTTCTGATTAGTTTAGCCTTTCTGATGCCCGGGAATCAAAGGTTGTCTTCAGGCTTAATTCAAAGGAGGTTGGAGCAGATCTGCTGGGGGTGAACCAGGGCAGGCCTTGAGGGACGGAGGTGCAGGGAGGCTCCAAATGGGCTCCCAGATTTGCACAGGCGTCGACAGCCACCCAATGACCACACACTGTATTCCCACAAGACTGGGCTTGTTTGGTGTGCTGCCTCAAGGGAAACAAATAACACAGGAAAAAAAAGCACGTCATAGGGAGCTGATTTTAGGAGTTGGCGAGGGGAGTCTAAGGAGTGTTTAGGGAGTAGGGACTGGTTTTCCTAAATGGGGCCATTTGGTGATGGTCCTGGCCACTTTATCTGGGAGGTACGGGGATTAACGTGGTCTTGATTGCAGACTGTTGAACCTCTCTGGTTTCAAACACAGAGTAAACTTTGTACGTCTTCTTGCATGAGTATCACTGAGCCATCTTGACTGGTTAAGATATTTTGTAGGAGTTGTTTATGTTTGATAGGGAAGATTCAACCATGCTTGTCAGCTCCCAACTGCAAGTTCCTAAATGCTTTTACACTTATCATCCTCCCCTTTGACCAAAGGCAAAGTCAGCCACCAGGACTTTCATCTGTGAGCTTCAGATCAACACCATTGTCACAATCCACGGATCATAAGTTAATCGGTACAACATTGCCTGCATCTACATAGAGTTGGTCTCTCATGTACATTTTGTTGCTAAATATAATAGTGAAAGTAACCACACAGTAGCATTTAAGACTGTACAGGAGGCACTAGTCAGATACAATACCAGCAATTATTAGAAAAAAGTGACCATTAATCCTACTGATAGGCTGCAAAGACAGAAGCCTAGATTTCAAATCCAGACCATGAAATCTTGTTCCAAATCCATCTAAATGTGGTCTACGGAGCCAGGTAGATTTGAGACTTCCAGGAGAAATCAGAAAACCTTCCGATTTCCAGAATTCTCTGATATTTGGAACAACTCAATTACATATCTACTGCCTATACAAATATTTGGTTTTGCCAGGCCCCTGCATCACACCGAAATTTTTCATTTTTTCATCTCCTATTTGCTGAGTGAAAGAGAACAATTCAATTACTAGAGTTGATTTAACTTCTGGGAGAATGTCATGTACTAACAGTAAAGTTAGATTCGCGATGGCATAAAATACTTGAAAACTTCTACCTTGTTTTTTAAATATGAACTCTTAACAAGAAGCATTAACATTATAAAAATGAAATTTTTAGTAAAATCAATGTTGATTATTGTCCAAAATCAGGAATATACATTTATCTTTTTATACCTAGTAACTTAGAATGTGATTCACTCCTTTATAGGTTCTTTTTATTTCAATATTAGAATACATTCCTAGCCATTAAAAAGACTTTCATTCATTTATAATTATAATTATAATTATGAAGGTGCTGGGCTATGCCTCAGGCCTAACTAAACAATTGGCTTCTAGAAAGAAAAAAAGTGGCCATTATGTGTAGACAATTTATTTTGGCAGTCTGTAAATAACCTGATTTTTTTTTTTTTTTTTTTTTTTTTTTTTTTTTTTTTTTGAGATGGAGTCTTGGCTCCGTCACCAAGGCTGGAGGGTAGTGGCACAATCTTGGCTCACTGCCACCTCCACCTTCTGGATTCAAGCCATTCTCCTGCCTCAGCCTCCCCAGTAGCTGAGATTACAGGTATGCACCACGACACCCAGCAAATGTTTCTATTTTTAATAGAGACGGGGTTTCACCATGCTGGTCTCAAACTCCTGACCTTGTGATCCACCTGCCTCGGCCTCCCAAAGTGCTAGGATCACAGGTGTGAGTCACCGCACCCAGGCAAAAAAAATTTTTTTTGAGACAAAGTCTCACTCTGTTACCTGTGCTGGAGTCTGGAGTCCAGTGCCATGATCTCGGCTCACTGCAACCTCGGCCTCCTGGGCTCAAGATATCCTGCTGTCCCAGTCCCCATGCCAAGCAGCTGGGATGACAAGTGTGTGCCCCCACACCAAGCTAATTGTATTCTTGGGAGAGACAGGGTTTCACCATGTTGCCCAGGCAGGTCTCCAACTCCTGAGCCCTTCTCAGCCTCCCAAGGTACTAGGATTACAGGCATGAGCCACAGTGTTTGTTTTGCTACAGGAATTCTTTCAACATTTTCTCTAAGTGTTTTTCTACCGTGTGATCTTTTATTTGGTACCTGGCCTTGTGAAAACAATGTAATTAGCACACCTTGTTGGCTTCATATTATGGTCCAAATTCAACCATCTCCTAACACTACTACCACTCCACTCCGGTCCCAGTCACCATCGTCACTCTCCTAGAGGACTGCAGTTGCCTCATTGTCAGATACGGACGGCCGCAGAAGGGGCGATTTTGAAAAGGAGAGTTCAAATGAGGACAGGTTTAGCTTGCCGTAATTTTTGGCTAGACAGATCCAAATATAGACTTGACAATCCGAATATTCTTCAAGAGATTCAGGAAGCCTTCCTAGTTGATTGAATTCATGGCATGAGGGACTTCAGAAGCCTTTGCTCCCCAGAAACCACCGGCTCCACCCTTACTCCCACCCACAGACTTGGGCATTCAGGGATGTGTTGGCCACCTGGTGTTCACCAGGTTCCCTGGCTGCCTACTTCACCAGGAACTTGGGGTGGGAACACTTTCCATGTCTATCTGGACCCTCCCTCCCACCTTTCCATCCTCCCCGTTTGTCTGCACTTTAAGGTCCAGGAAAACTCGGGGCCAATAAGTTCATCCTAAGAAAAGAGGACAGCACACCAAAGGCTTTGCATCTTAGGTAGCTTATTTTATTGGATTGCTTTGCCAATATAACACTTCCTTACATTCAGACTTCCCTCAGAAACGTGCCTAGAAGGCATCAGAGGGACAGGACTCAACCCAGAAATTCAAACTTTCTTCAGTGTCTTTCATGTCTTTCTCATCAAAAGCGAAGCGAAGACTTCTCCTCTCATCTGCACTTCCCAGGGGAGATCAGTCCTTAATTATGGATAGAGTGAACTCAGCTGGAATCCCGAACAGCCAATCATTTGGTAAGGGGAAGGCTGAGGAACGCTAAGACACACGGTTCCACTTATTCTGGGAGCCAAGGACAGGTCTCCAGTGTATGGTGGCACACTAATGGAGGTGAGCAGGTCATCGTTGGTCAGGGGCTGGCTTCGGACACGTTCCAGCATCTCCAGGCCTACAAAATAAGTGCCCAGGACTGATGAACCAGGGCCCATAACTGGGGCCCAGGGGAGGCCTGGACTCCACCAGGGACATTGCAGGGAGGATGTCACCCCAGCCCTGGCCTTCCAAGGTAACCCATTTACACCTCCCGCTACCTTCTCCAGCTTAAGCAATCTCATGCCACAAAAAAATGAGCACTTTTTTTCCCCAATGGACTCTGGGAAGCACCTGGATTCCCCGGCCACACAAAGGATTCTTCAAGAATCCAAGATGCCACAAAACTCAGCCAGAACTCCACCATCAAGGCCCTCCACTACCACAGTTCAGCCGAGGATACCTACCTCGAGCATGACGATAGGAGTCCTGGCTCCCCACGCAACAGAACATGTGCAGCAGCCACTGCCTGGCCCTGTGTGGTCCCACTACAGTCACACGAGTCTGCCCTGTAGCTGTGAACCAGCTCTCCAGCTGAATAAGGGTGTGGCTGTTCATCTCGATGCAGCTAAGGTATGTGTCTCTGTGCCCTATGAGCAGAAGAGGTGAGAGGAGGGAATGTCAGCCACCAGCCCTTGGGGAGTGGGGAGGTGGCTTTTGGGGAAGGGATCTGAGAATTATGAAGGTGGCAGAGTAGGGAAAGATTGAAAATCAAGAAGACAAGGCTGAAGGAGGGGATATTAGCAGGGGCTACTCACCAAAGATAAGTTCCTCCTGGTCCTCTTCCATGTAGAACATCATTGGAGCACAAAAGTTTTCAGGCAAGGTCCACCACGGCTTCTTGCAGAGAGCACTCGTTCCCATGTCCATGCTCTGCTCCCACCTGTTTTGGAAGAGGGGCAAGTCCAAGCAACTGGTTGGCAAAGGACTTGGAAAAAGTGAGGAAGGGCCCAAGCTCTGTCCTTAATAAGGAATCCAAATGACCCGCCCCTTCAACCACCTTAGGATGGGTTCCAATCCCCATAGCTCTTCCCAAGATTTTTCATTCCAAGTAATTATCTGCTCTGAGCTTAATACCTTCAAGCCAAACTTAATCATCTCATTAGCACTTGCCTATCAGAGATGGTGGAATCAAAAATTTTCTTCACTCTAAATTCAAAAGATGTTGGAGCAGATCTACTGGGCATTAACCAGGGCAGGGTCTGAACGACGGAGGTGCAGGGAGGCTCCAAATGGGCTCCCAGATTTGTACAGGTGTCGGCAGCCACCCATTGACCACACAGTGTATTGCATCAAGGGAGAGCAAACACAGGAAAATAAACTTTACACAGAGGGTTGTAGGAAGCCGATTATAGGAGTTGATTAGGTGAATGTAAGGAGTGTTCGGGAGCAGACAACAGTTTTCTAAAATGGCGCAATTTAGTGATTATCCTGGTAAATGTATCTAGGAAGGGAAATAGAGAGATTACTACAGCCTTCAATGCAGAATGTTATCAATCTGTGGTTTCAAATATAGTTACAGATGAACTGTCAACATCTTGTCGTGTGATAATCACTGAGCAATTTTGACTGGTTAAAATATTTTGCAGGAGGCCGGGCACAGTGGCTCACGCCTATAATCCCAGCACTTTGGGAGGCCGAGGCGGGTCGATCACGAGGCCAAACGATCAAGACCATCCTGGTCAACATGGTGAAACCCCGTCTCTACTAAAAATACAAAAAATTAGCTGGGCATGGTGGCGCGTGCCTATAATCCCAGCTACTCAGGAGACTGAGGCAGGAGAATTGCCTGAACCCAGGAGGCGGAGGTTGTGGTGAGCCGAGATCGTGCCATTGCACTCCAGCCTGGGTAACAAGAGCGAAACTCCGTCTCAAAAATAAATAAATAAATAAATAAAATATTTTGCAGGAGTTGTTTGTGTTTGGTGGAGGATTCAACTATGCCTGTCACCTCCCAACTGCAAGTTCCTAGGTGCCTTTTTACTCTTCAACCTTCCCTTTTGACCAAAGACAGAATCAGCCATCAGGACTTTCAATTGTGGGGTTCAGATCTACACCATTGTCAGAATCCACTTGTCACAAGTTTATTGGGAGAACCCTGGCTGCGTCTGCATACAGTTGGTCTCTCGTGTACATTTTGTTACTAAATATATGTAGTGAAAATATACTGACTGCACAGTAGCATTTAAGACTGAACAGGATATACTGGTCAAATACAGGTATAATTGTTAGAAACAAAATAATTATGAATCCTTGTAATCCTAGTAATAGGTTGCAAAAACAAAGGCTGATTTCAAAACCAGACCCTAAAACCATGTCCCAAATCCATCTGAATCTGTTCTGGAGAGCCAGGTAGGCTTTTAACCTTGCCACAATACTGTTCTGCCAGAACAGTCATGTTTTACGGAGGTGCTGCAAACAGTCTTCGCTGTAAAGCAAAAGTTGTCCTTGGGTAGCCAAGAAGAAACCAAAAACTATGAAATCATTCATAACCACCATAAAACTTTATTTTAAACTGGGTTACTAGACCTCCAGAAGAGAAGTAGTGTCATCTATTGATTTCTGCTAGGACCAGAGGCACATTTTTGGACTGCCTTTTCTAGTCACATTATGCCTATTACTGGAATTGGAGCTCCCAGAGTATAGATGAAGAGGGAGTCAGTCATCTCTCCTGGAAGTTCTCCTGAATAGTCCATGCTTGCCTCATTTAAGGTCACTGAGTATCTCTCTCTAAGAGAAATATCATTTCCTGTAGGAGTAGATCTTAAAAATATTGAAAAATATTATGAATAAAATTGCCTAAAACTTACTCCATATAACACGAGATAAATTTGTATAATGATCAAGTGACCTGATATCCACATAAAAAGTAGGCCTTAGTGTTGCACAAACTGAAATGGGTGTCATTTATCACAGTGACAGCAGGACAATTAATAATCCTTCAACATGTGAAGACTGCTTGAGTGGAGCCTGGGGAGTCACTGAAGAAAAAGGACTAACACTGCAAGGAGAGACTCAATACATTATAGCAATAATGTCAGCAGACATATTTTGTTGTTTGAAGTCAGTGTTCAATATTGATAAAACTGAAGGTGAAAATTAATATTGTCAGGAAAGTTTAAATTCCAGAAGAAACCTGTAGAAGAAAATCTGCCTTTTGAAGTGTTGAATAGCTATTAAATTTTTGTTACTGGAATCAGGTAGAGGATAAAAAACTGCATTAGTCAGTCAGATTTAAAACAATAAATTGGGGAGTGGTGACTCAGGCCTATAATCCCAGCACTTTGGGAGGCCAGCACAGGCATTTAGGGGCCGGGGGTGGGCTCTGTAAGCCAAGATTTTGAGACCAGACTGAGTGACAAAGTGAGACTTTGTCTTTACTAAAAACTAAAAAAAAAATAGCCGAGTGAGGTGGTGAGCACCTGTACTCCCAGCTATTCAGGAGGCTGAGGTGGGAAAATTGCTAGAGCACAGGAGTCTGAGGCTGCAGTGAGCTAGCATCGCCACACTACTCTAGCCTGGGTCCAGCACAAAACACTGTCTCTTAGAAAAAAAAAAAAAAAAAAAAAAAAAATTAAAAACAATGGCTATAGTCTACGAAAAAAAACACAAGAAAGTTTTTACCTTAGGTGGCAGAGAAATTCTGTACTATGGAAGATTGAAATAAAATATAATTTGTAAAAGAATCTTAAAAACTTTTGGTTGGCCTCTAGGAGACAACCAGGCACGTTGATGAGCAGAGCAAAATTTTTAAAGGAGGGCAAAGATACCAGAACACGTATCTTGTTTTATTGTCTTGGGTGAAAGTATCTACTTGGTGTCATCAGCAGCTTGATCTGAAGACACTGGTTTGGTTGTCTTCTTCCAAAGATCATTGTTCTGGAAGATACTTAAGAATCCTCAGTTTATGGTTCCTCAATGAAGTCCTTTCCACTGAGGACAAGGGTAGTTTTTCCTCTGATTTTTAGAAGTCTTTTCCAAAAGACTAAATCTTCAGGTTTCTATTCATGCAGAGACTAATTAGGTGGATATATGAGGAAGATTGTTGTTACCTATTAAAAGCTAGATGCATCAAATGAATCCTTTGTAGTATTTAGAAATGTGAGCTTGTGGTATGACAGAGTACAGGTTCAGGAAGTGAATTCCTAACTGCATGGAGTAGCCTATGGATCCCAGGAGGAGCTGATATTGCCATCAAGGCTAATAGCAATTCCCAAGACATGGAAGTTCAAGTCCTGGAAAGCGGTCTCAAATTTAGTGTTAGAATTCATTTTTTTTGGCCGGGCGCGGTGGCTCAAGCCTGTAATCCTAGCACTTTGGGAGGCCGAGGCGGGTGAATCACGAGGTCGAGAGGTCGAGACCATCCTGGTCAACATGGTGAAACCCCGTCTCTACTAAAAATACAAAAAATTAGCTGGGCATGGTGGCACGTGCCTGTAATCCCAGCTACTCAGGAGGCTGAGGCAGGAGAATTGCCTGAACCCAGGAGGCGGAGGTTGCGGTGAGCCGAGATCGCGCCATTGCACTCCAGCCTGGGTAACAAGAGCGAAACTCCGTCTCAAAAAAAAAAAAAAGAATTCATTTTTTTTTCTAATTGTTCTAAATATTAATTTGGTATAGCTAGTATGTTATTATGGTTAAAAAAAAAAAACATTTTGGAGCTGCTCTTTTATAACAGCTACAGGAAATGTGTGCCACACATACATCACACCCCGCAATCACTGAAGATATGTTGGAATTCCTTAAGTCCAGAATAACAGTCAAGCAATTTAATCAGCAACACCTTGGTTGTCTATCAGGAATACCCTCGATCCATTCTGCAGGTAGGCAGACAATGGCTAGAACATATTTACAAACCTTCAGTATGGCAACTGCTTTGGTTAATGCTATTTGTTTAGCGTAGTGGTACATTATTTCCTCAGGATTCTGGGTTATTGCACTGTGATTGTGAATCTCCATTTTATCATATAGCTAACCACTTAGGTAATAGCAAAGCTTCTAAAAGTTCTTTAATTTCTTGACATTTTTAGTGAGACTTCCTCAAGAGGTCAGAAAACCTCTTCATTTCCAAGCCGGGCGCGGTGGCTCAAGCCTGCAATCCCAGCACTTTGGGAGGCCGAGGCGGGTGGATCACGAGATCAACAGATCGAGACCATCCTGGTCAACCTGGTGAAACCCCGTCTCTACTAAAAATACTAAAAATCAGCTGGGCATGGTGGCGTGTGCCTGTAGTCCCAGCTACTCAGGAGGCTGAGGCAGGAGAATTGCCTGAACCCAGGAGGCAGAGGTTGAGGTGAGCCGAGATCGCGCCATTGCACTCCAGCCTGGGTAACAAGAGTGAAACTCCGTCTCAAAAAAAAAAAAAGAAAACCTCTTCATTTCCAAAGTTTTCTGATATGAACTAACTGATTATATAACCACTGCCTATATAAATATTTGCTTTTTTTTTTTTTTTTTTTTAGCAGGCCCCTCCACCACAGAAATATTGCCTCTTTTAATCTCTCCTTCACTAAATGAAGGAGAACAATTCAGCCACTTGAGCTGATTTAATTTCTGGGAGAAGGTTATAAAATAATGGCAAATTTAGAATCATGATAGCATAGAATACTTGAAAAATTCTTGTTTACATTTTTAGATATTAAGCATTAAGAAGATACATTAACATTTTAAAAAGAACTTTCCTTGATATCAAATAGTCCAAGACCAACAAAAGAAAAAGAAAAAAAAATGAAATTTCCAAAATATCTGTATAATGCATAGATAGGTCCCTAAAATAGGTCAAATGATCATGAATGCTCCCTTCTCAAGTAAGAGAGGGACAGTTAGCCGGGCACGGTGGGTCAAGCCTGTAATCCCAGCACTTTGGGAGGCTGAGGCGGGTGGATCACGAGGTCAAGAGATTGAGACCATCCTGGTCAACACGGTGAAACCCCGTCTCTACTAAAAATACAAAAAATTAGCTGGGCATGGTGGCACGTGCCTGTAATCCCAGCTACTCAGGAGACTGAGGCAGGAGAATTGCCTGAACCCAGGAGGCGGAGGTTGCGGTGAGCCGAGATCGCGCCATTGCACTCCAGCCTGGGTAACAAGAGCGAAACTCCGTCTCAAAAAAAAAAAAAAAAAAAAAAAAGAGAGGGACAGTTGTCATGAGAATTAAGGAGGGCACTAACAAATACCCAAGAACTGTAATTTACACCATAAAGTACATTATGAATGTCACTAATTAGCTTTGTGCAGTGGCAGTACTGAAGCCAATGAGGTTTATCCGAAGCACGATTATTACTAATTGAATATCTCTAATTGATAAATGACAAAGATATTTTCTTCGTTATAATCACGGTCTTAACAGTCATATGCCAGTCTATAAAATAAACAAGAAGGTTTTTTAACGTTAGAAGTACACATCATGGCCGGGCGCGGTGGCTCAAGCCTGTAATCCCAGCACTTTGGGAGGCCGAGGCGGGTGGATCACGAGGTCGAGAGATCGAGACCATCCTGGTCAACATGGTGAAACCCCGTCTCTACTAAAAATACAAAAAATTAGTTGGGCATGGTGGTGCGTGCCTATAGTCCCAGCTACTCAGGAGGCTGAGGCAGAATTGCCTGAACCCAGGAGGCGGAGGTTGCGGTGAGCCGAGATCGCGCCATTGCACTCCAGCCTGGGTAACAAGAGCGAAACTCCGTCTCAAAAAAAAAAAAAAAAAAAAAAAAAAAAAAAAAAAAAAAAGTACACATCAGTTTATTAGAAATAAATTAGAAAAAGCTAATTTTTCTTTTGATTTGTCAGATTTTTATGTTATTCTAAGTTTGGTAACCAAAAGAACACTCATAATATGTTAGAGCCACTCTAAATTTGTAGAACATCAAGCAAACCTGAATATTCCTTTTTATATATAAATTAAAAGAGCAAACATTTTTATTAATAGTGGACAGTGGTCATTCCAAGAAACCAAAATAAAGGCATCTTAATACTTTGATTATTTTACACAGTGGGCTTGAGTTTTAGGAAAAAAAATAACTTTTTTTTTTTTTGAGACAGAGTGTCGCTCTTGTTACCCAGGCTGGAGTGCAATGGCACAATCTCGGCTCACTGCAACCTCCGCCTCCTGGGTTCAAGCAATTCTCCTGCCTCAGCCTCCTGAGTAGCTGGGACTACAGGCACGCGCCACCATGCCCAGCTAATTTTTTGTATTTTTAGTAGAGACGGGGTTTCACCACGTTGACCAGGATGGTCTCGATCTCTCGACCTCGTGATCCACCCGCCTCGGCCTCCTAAAGTGTTGGGATTGCAGGCTTGAGCCACCGCGCCCGGCCTTTTTTTTTTATTTTTAGACAAGAGTTTTGCTCTTGCCACCCAGGCTGGAGTGCAATGGCATGATCTCAGCTCACTGCAACCTCTGCCTCCTAGGTTCAGGGAATTCTCCGACCTCCACCTCCCCAGTAGCTGGAATTACAGGTGTGCACAATGATACCCAGCTAATTTTTGTATTTTTAGTAGAGATGGGGTTTCACCGTGTCAGCCAGGCTGGTCTTGAACTCCTGACCTCAGGTGATCCACCTGTCTCAGCCTCCCAAAGTGCTGAGATTACAGGCATGAGCCACCGTGCCTGGCCTAACATGTTTTAGAATAGAGTAGTAGTGGTTGAAATGTATGCATTTGGGATGTATTTTGAAGACAGAACTATCAGGATTTTTTGATTTCAAGATTTTGGACAAGTAGCTCCCCAAAAAATGTTTTTAAAAATTAGATTCCAGCCGGGCGCAGTGGCTCACGCCTGTAATCCCAACACTTTGGGAGGCCGAGGCGGGTGGATCACGAGGTCAAGAGATCAAGACCATCCTGGTCAACATGATGAAACCCTGTCTCTACTAAAAATACAAAAAATTAGCTGGGCATGGTAGCGCATGCCTGTAATCCCAGCTACTCAGGAGGTTGAGGCAAAATAATTGCCTGAACCCAGGAGGTGGAGGTTGCAGTGAGCCGAGATCGCGCCATTGCACTCCAGCCTGGGTAACAAGAGCGAAACTCCATCTCAAAAAAAAAAAAAATAGATTCCAGACTGAGTACTTTCTTCAGCATCTTTCCACCTCTTTCTCCTGCAGCTGTGGCAGGAGCAACAGCAGTGACCCCAATCTGAGGCTGCTCCCTGGGTAATACCCATAGGACCCTCAGTGGAGAGCGGAGCTCTGTGCCCCAAAGAAGTCCATTTGAAAGAATCAAGTTGAAGACATAGGCCCTTGCAAGAAGGAGATTAAGTCATACTTGATGCTTCCCCTCAGTCGGAAAGTGGGGTCCAGCCAGCTAGGACCACCTGGTGGCCCTGGGAAACACTAACACCCACTCACCCCTTTTCTGTTGCAGGCTGTTGCCCCAAGAGTGGAGAGAAATGTGAATGCCTCCAGCAAGTCTGTTCAGGGACAGCAGTGGAGTTCCAGACCTGGTGCCAGGCCCTGGTCCTCTCTCCAGGTAAGGCAGCAAGATTGGCTATATTGGGTTTTGGTAGTGGGAGACAGACCTGAAGACGGAGCCCGGGTGGACTACTGTGAGAAATATGAGACCACATGTGCGTCTCCATCTCCTGGAAAATCATTTTGCACAGTCCTGAGATTGAGAGCCTGGAGCATCCCCCTTCCTGCTCCCTCTTTCCTTCTCCTTTTCTCTTCTACTCTAATCTAACGTCCCATCTCTCTCTCCTCTCTCTCTCTCTCTCTCTCTCTCTCTATCTCTCTCTCTCTTTCTTCCCCCCATCTTCCCTTCTTCCCCCTCTTTCTTCTCTCCCTCCTCCTGGTTTTTCTTTTCCCTGTTTTCTTAGACAAGACTGCCTTTTCTCAGAGGAAAGAAGTGGGGTGAAGTAAACAGAAAGATTTATTTCTGCCCAGGGGGAAAAATAAGATAGAATACATGATCTGAGAAAATTAGAGTACAGAATGCAATTAAACTGAAAAGAGAAAGTTAACAAGACATCCCAGCCCCTTGGTCAGTGAGAGGAGGCATCAGGTGTGACTTAGTCTTCCTCTTCCAAGAGGCTACCTCTTCCACTTGATTCTTTCAAATGAACAAATATTAATCAACAATCCAATCCACTTTCAATTGCTTAATTACTATTCCTTTTAAATGCCAACCATCTGACTTTTCCTGTTTCCATCTGTCCTGTGGAGCAATTTGGTATTGCACATCAATTGTAATGTCTGAACTTAAAGGAATTTTTTGAGGAAAAATATATAAATAAATCATTATATTCCTGAGGTTTTCTGGTATGGCCTTTATGTTAGGAGGCAAAAAAAAAAGGTAAAATTTCAAAACATTTATTTATAAATGACACCAGTGTTATCAGGACACTTGGATTTCTACTGAGAAAGCTAATCTTCTAGTTAGCTTTGTGTACACGTTGATAATCACTTTCTCAAATATTAACCCTTTGGTGAAATAAAGAAACTGTTTAACTTTTGTACTAAAGCTTTAAAACAAAAATCCAGTTCACCAATGTGGTGCTACCAGGAAGCTGAGGCAGGAGGACTGCTTGAACCCAGGAGTTCAAGGTATGCTATGATCATGCCATTGCACTCCAGCCAAGGTGACAGAGTGAGACCCAGTCTCTTGAAAAAAAAATAATAATAATATTCAATACTGAAAAATTATCTCTGAAAAACAACAAACCACTATGTATGGGGTAGGGATGGCTGCCAGCTAAGGCTAGCTAGTGCTGCTGGAAAAATTATTCACGTGTAATTATAAAAATAATATCCAGCTATCCCCATCAAGCTACCAATGACCTTCTTCAAAGAACTGGAAAAAAACACCTTAAACTTCATATGGAACCAAAAGAGCGCCCGCATAGCCAAGTCAATTCTAAGCAAAAAGAACGAAGTGGGAGGCATCACACTACTGGACTTCAAACTATACTAAAAGGCTACAGTAATCAAAAGAGCATGGTACTGGTACCAAAACAGAGATATAGACCAATGGAACAGAACAGAGGCCTCAGAGGCAACACAACATATCTACAACCATCTGATCTTTAACAAACTTGAAAAAAAAAACAAGCAATGGGGAACTGAGTCCCTGTTTAATAAATGGTGTTAGGCCGGGCGCGGTGGCTCAAGCTTGTAATCCCAGCACTTTGGGAGGCCGAGGCGGGTGGATCACGAGGTCAAGAGATCGAGACCATCCTGGTCAACATGGTGAAACCCCGTCTCTACTAAAAATACAAAAAATTAGCTGGGCATGGTGGCACGTGCCTGTAATCCCAGCTACTCAGGAGGCTGAGGCAGGAGAATTGCCTGATCCCAGGAGGCAGAGGTTGCGGTGAGCCGAGATGGCGCCATTGCACTCCAGCCTGGGTAACAAGAGTGAAACTCCGTCTCAAAAAAAAAAATAATAATAATAAAAATAAAAAATAAATGGTGTTGGGAAAACTGGCTAGCCACATGCAGAAAGCAGAAACTGGACCCCTTCCTGACACCTTACACTAAAATTAACTCCATTAAAGACTTAAACATAAGACCTAACACCATAAAAACCATACAAGAAAATCTAGGCAAAACCATTCAGAACATAGGTGTAGGCAAGGACTTCATGACCAAAACACCAAAAGCATTGGCAACAAAAGCCAAAATAGACAAATGGGACCTAATCAAACTCCACAGCTTCTGCACAGCAAAAGAAACAGTCATTAGAGTGAATCGGCAACCAACAGAATGGGAAAAAATGTTTGCAGTCTACCCATTTGACAAAGGGCTGATATCCAGAATCCACAAAGAACTAAAACAGATTTAGAAGAAAAAAACAAACAAGCCCATTCAAAAGTGGGCAAAGGATATGAACAGACACTTTACAAAAGAAGACATACATGAGGCCAGCAAACATGAAAAAATACTCATCATCACTGGTCATTAGAGAAATGCAAATCAAAACTATATTGAGATACTATCTCACGCCAGTTAGAATGGTGATCATTAAAAAATCTGGAGACCACAGATGCTGGAGAGGATGTGGAGAAATAGGAACACTTTTACACTGTTGTTGGGAGTATAAACTAGTTCAACCATTATGGAAGACAGTGTGGCAATTCCTCGAGGACCTAGAAACAGAAATTCGATTAGACCCAGCAATCCCATTACTGGGTATAATCTCCAAAGGATTATAAATCATTCTACTATAAGGACACATGCACACGAATGTTCATTGCAGCACTGTTTACAATAGCAAAGACCTGGAACCAACCCAAATGCCCATCAATGATAGACTGGACAGGGAAAATGTGTCACATATACACCATGGAATATTATGCAGCCATCAAAACTGATGAGTTCATGTCCTTTGCAGGGACATGGATGAACCTGGAAACCATCATTCTCAGCAAACTGACGCAAGAACAGAAAATCAAACACTGCATGTTCTCACTCATAGATGGGTGTTGAACAATGAGAACACATGGACATGGGGAGGGGAGCATCACACACTGGGGTCTGTTGGGGGGGAAAAGGGGGAGGGACAGCAGGGGTTGGGGAATTGGGAAGAGATGGCATGGGGGGAAAGGCCAGATATAGGTGATGGGGAGGAAGGCAGCAAATCACATTGCTAGGTGTGTACCTGTGCAACAATTTTGCATGTCCTTCACATGTACCCCAAAACCTAAAATGCAATTTAAAAAAATATATATATATCCAAAGTACCACATAGGACCACAAACACAGAGTCAGAGATAGTGTACAGTGAGTTGTCTAATGCTACTTATGCACAATCTTGGTTACCTCATATTTTAGAGCAATAAAAAAGGCAAGGTTTGCAAGTGTAACACATGGGGTAAGTAATCATCTTTATTTCATATATTCATGGGAAGGTGCACACACACAGGAAGGAGAGGAGCTCTGATGCTCTTGGCTTTGCCTGTCCCTGCTTGTCATGGACGCACAGCAAGACAGGCACATCTGAAAACAAAAGTGTCAATAATTTTCTGATGGTAGAGGGGTTTTTATTTTTGTTTATATTATTTTGCTTTGTTTTTAGAGACAGAGTCTTGCTCTATTGCCCAGTCCAGTAGAGAGCAATGTTGTGATCATAGCTCACTCCAGTCTCAAACTCCTGGGCTCAAATGATCCTCACAACTCAGCCTCCCAAAGTACCAGGATTACAGGCATGAGGCACTGCACCCAGCCTGGTTGTGGAGTATTTAAAAAGCAAGAATATGTTAACAAATATGCACTCAAATGAAATATACCTTTTACTGCATGCTACATGAGATTCTCAAGATTTCTTAGGCCGGAACAAATAGAGAGTCTATGAGAAACTGACAGCTTCAAATTCATGGGTTTCATTTAACCTGGCTTTTCAGGTTCCCAGCTCATAAATACATTTCTTATTCAGTGGCTCTATCACTCTGTCAATCTCTGGCTGACAGTTGCAGTTTTTCATCTCCCAGATGACTTCAAAATATAGAAAAATAAAATCTTGTTTAGTGCTGGTGGACACTAACTCCTATCCTCAATTTAACTCCAGATGGTTAGTTTAGACTAATCATGATAATCCCATTCCCCTTGCCAGTGATTGCTTTAGGAAACAGCACAAGTCCCAATTTTGAAATGAAGTAAAACCTAAAGGAGGCTTCCTGCATAGGTTGTCTCATTTCTGAAAAAAGACACACAAAAGGACTCGTGTCTTCTTTCCTTCTCCTGGTGCTTATAACAGGATATGATTTTGGAAGTGGCTACAAGTATTCTGTTACCAACCTGAAGAGGAAGCCAGCACAAGGTGGAAAGGGAGACAAACCAAGAAACTGAATCTGAGCCCTTAGCAAAGTATGCCTGGAATGCCTGCTATTGGCAATACTACAGTGCTTTCTCAGCATCCAACTGGACCAGTGTTTCCTGTTACTTGCAGTTCAAAGCACGTTACATGATTCTGGTCCCCTCTACATACATCTCTCATTTTGATTAATTGCACTCAGCAATGTTCCACTCTCCAAGGAGGGAGAATGAACTGTAGATAACCAATGTATTATCACATACAACCTCAAGAGTGAAAATCCCAAAAGTGTATCTTGATTATTTTCATTCATAAGCACTTTCCAAGTTATATAATATTAAGCATCAAATTATTTATTTATTTATTTTTGAGATGGAGTTTCGCTCTTGTTTTTTTTTTTTTTTTGAGACGGAGTTTCGCTCTTGTTACCCAGGCTGGAGTGCAATGGCGCAATCTCGGCTCACCGCAACCTCCGCCTCCTGGGCTCAGGCAATTCTCCTGCCTCAGCCTCCTGAGTAGCTGGGATTACAGGCATGCACCACCACGCCCAGCTAGTTTTTTGTATTTTTAGTAGAGACGGGGTTTCACCATGTTGACCAGGATGGTCTCGATCTCTCGACCTCGTGATCCACCTGCCTCGGCCTCCCAAAGTGCTGGGATTACAGGCTTGAGCCACCGCGCTCGGCCTAAGCATCAAATAATTAAAAAAAAATTTTTTTTTTTTAAGACAGCTTTTCACTATGTTGGCCAGGATGGTCTCAATCTCTTGACCTCATGATCCACCCAGGTCAGCCTCCCAACGTGCTGGGATTACAGGCGTAAGCCACCAAGCCCGGCCTCAAATAATTTTTTTCTGAGGAGTCTCACTCTGTTGCCCAGGCTGCTGTGCAGTGGAGGAATCTTGGCTCACTGCAACCTCTGCCTCCTGGGTTCAAGGGATTCTCCTGCCTCAGTCTCCCAAGTAGCTGGGATAACAGGTGTGCACCACCATGCCCAGCTAATTTTTGTATTTTTAGTAGAGACAGGGTTTGCCATGTTGACCAGGCTGGTAACGTCAAACTACTGACCTCAAGCAATCTACTTGTCTTGGCCTCTCAAAGTTCAGGTTGAGCCACTGCGCCCAGTCTAGCATCAAAGAACTTATAATCAAAAGGTATCTGGCCTTATTAAGTACCAGAAACTAATACTACAGAAAAATCTTTACCACTTCATCTCATAGTCAAAAATAAATAAATAAATAATGAGAGAAGGCCGGGCATGGTGGCTCAAGCCTGTAATCCCAGCACTTTGGGAGGCCGAGGCGGGTGGATCATGAGGTCAAGAGATCAAGACCATCCTGGTCAGCATAGTGAAACCCCGTCTCTACTAAAAATACAAAAAATTAGCTGGCATGGTGGCACGTGCCTGTAATCCCAGCTACTCAGGAGACTGAGGTAGGAGAATTGCCTGAAGCCAGGAGGCGGAGGTTGCGGTGAGCCAAGATCGCGCCATTGCACTCCAGCCTGGGTAACAAGAGCGAAAACTCCGTCTCAAAAAAAATAAATAAATCGGGCCGGGCGCGGTGGCTCAAGCCTGTAATCCCAGCACTTTGGGAGGCCGAGGCGGGTGGATCACGAGATCAAGAGATCGAGACCATCCTGGTCAACATGGTGAAACCCCGTCTCTACTAAAAATACAAAAAATTAGCTGGGCATGGTGGCGCGTGCCTGTAATCCCAGCTACTCAGGAGGCTGAGGCAGGAGAATTGCCTGAACCCAGGAGGCGGAGGTTGCGGTGAGCTGAGATCGCGCCATTGCACTCCAGCCTGGGCAGCAAGAGCGAAACTCCGTCTCAAAAAAAAAATAAATAAAAATAAAAATAAAAATAAATAAATAAATAAATAAATAAGAGAAAAACTCCTATTTATGCATTAAAAATCAAAGCCCTTCAGTTGAAATGTTCTTACTGTGTATCTCGCTAGAGAGAAATCCTATTAATACAACTAGCATGAGAAAGTCTGCAGTGATATTTCTGTCATACCTGAAGAAATACACTGGAGCAAGTCCAATAAATGTAACAAAGGTCAAAAAATTATTCTCAAGGACACTAGACTTAATGTTGAATCAGAAAACCTTTAGGTGGAGAAAAATACTATTGATAATACAGAAAGCCAATCATTTGCCTTCTAACCTAAACATGTACGAGAAAAAAAAAATTTGGCCGGGCACGGTGGCTCAAGCCTGTAATCCCAGCACTTTGGGAGTCCGAGGCGGGTGGATCACGAGGTCGAGAGATCGAGACCATGCTGGTCAACATGGTGAAACTCCGTCTCTACTAAAAATATAAAAAATTAGCTGGGCATGGTGGCGCATGCCTGTAATCCCAGCTACTCAGGAGGCTGAGGCAGGAGAATTGCCTGAACCCAGGAGGCGGAGGTTGCGGTGAGCTGAGATGGCGCCATTGCACTCCAGCCTGGGTAATAAGAGCGAAACTCTGTCTCAAAAAAAAAAAAAAAAATTTACATCTAACCCATAGAAAGTTTCAGTCCCATCTTACTTTTTAAGTATCACTGAACGTACACTGGAAAATATAAACATAATCAAAAAGAAATGTTTCATTGTCCTTCCATCCTATTTTTGATATGAGAAAACTCATATTTCAGTGAATTGCAACTGTACTAAAGCCATAGATTCAGCTGTTTTGCACTAAAGGAAGTACACAGTTAATTACAAAAATTATTTAAAATAATCATATACTTAAAAAAATTTTTTTTGAGACAAGGTCTCGTTCTGTCCTCCATGCTGGAGTACAGTAGCAAGAGCACAACTCACTGCAGCCTCAACCTCCCAGGCCCATTCTATCCTCCCGTCTCAGCCTCCAGGCTGATCATGAACTCCTGGGATTAAGTGATTGGCCCATTTTTTTCAGCCTTCCAAAGTAGAGGAATTACCAGTGTGAGCCACAGAGCCCAGGCCTTGGCCTAAATCCTATGTTTTTTGTTTTTTGTTTTTGAGACACGGTCTCACTCTGTTGTCCAGGCTGGAGTGCAGAGGTGCAGTCTAGGCTCACTGCAACCCCTGCTTCCCAGGCTCAAATGAGTCTCATGCCTCAGCCTCCTGAGTAGCTGGGATACAGGCATGCACCACCATGCCCAGCTAATTTTTGTATTTTTTATAGAGATGGGAGCCGCCCTATGTTGCCCAGGCTGTGCTCAAACTTGTAGACTCAAGCAATCTGCCCTCCACTACCTCCCAAACTGAAAGGATTACAGGTATAAGCCACTATGCCCCGCCCTAAATCATATCCAGTAATGATTTTGTTGAAATTTTTTTTACAGATACCACAATGTATAGAGTGAATTAGCTCTTCTGGTAACTTTAAGCAATTGTCAGGGAAACTTTTTCTATAAAGGGCCAGAAACTATCCACTCATAAAATGCAGTACAAAAGGAGTCAGAGGCAATACATAAATAATGTCACTGCTCTGTCCCAATAAAACTTTATTTATAAACACAAATTGAATTTTATATAATTTTATGTGATAAAAATATCATCCTTTTGATTTTCTAAACCATGTAAAAATTTTTAAATGATTCCTAAACTACAAGCTATATAAAAAACAGGCAATGAAAAAGGCTTAGTCCTATCCATGTACTAAATAGTGCAATACTTCAATAAATAAAAGGCTGCAATTTTATTAATGCCTGAAAAGACCAATTAAATAGAACAGAAAACCAAAAATACATCCACATGTATGCATAGAAATTTAATACTGATACTCAATTAAGGATTGAATAATCATCACCAGAATAAACAGGTTAACCTATTAAAAATCCATTTGAGGCCAGGTGCAGGGGGTCACACCTGTAATCCCAGCACTTTGGGAGGCCAAGGAGGGAGGATCACTTGAGCCAAGGAGCTTGAGATCAGCCTGGGCAAGACAGTGAGACCTTATCTCCACAAAAATAAAAACAATTAAAAAATTAGCCAGGCATAGTGGTCCACACCTGTAGTACAAGTTGCTCAGGAGACTGAAGTGGGAGGATAACTGGAACCCAGGAATTTGAGGCCGCAATAAGTTACGATCACACCACTGTATTCTAGCCTGGGTAACAGAGTGAGGGTCTGTCTCCAAAAACAACAACAGAAAAAAACTGTAAAATTAGATTTAAATATATATATGTAAAATAATAAAAATTCATTTGAACTATACCTAACAACCTAAATTAAATCACATCTCAGGAATATCAAACATTTAAATGTGAAAAAGAAAACACAAACCATAACAGATGAAACCATTAGTAAATATTTTATAGTTATGGAATGAGGAGGGCATACCTAAGAATGAAACAAAATCCACAGACAATAAATATAAAAAGATTCAGGCCAGGCACAGTGACTCGCGCTTATAATCCCAGCACTTTGGGAGGCCAAGGTGGGTGGATCACTTGAGGTCAGGAGTTCAAGACCAGCCCGGCTAACATGGTAAAACCCCGTCTCTACCAAAAATACAAAAATTAGCTGGGCATGGTGCTGTGTGTCTGTTTTCCCAGCTACTCAGGAGGCTGAGGTAGGAAAATCGATTGGGTCAGGGAGGTGGAGATTGCAGTGAGCCAAGATTGGGCCACTGCACTCCTGGGTAACACAGCGAGACTCTGTCTCAAAAAAAAGAGAAAGAAAGAAACTATGGGAAAGTGTTCCTGCTCTAAAATGCAACCATCCACAAGATATATTATTAAGTTTAAAAATGGCAAGAGTGCATTTTATGATGCTATCTGTATGGAAAAAAGAAGAAAAGAAATTGTGTATGTGTATTTATCTGAAAACTAAGGGTACATGAGAAATTAAAAACAGATTTCCTACAAGAAATGATACTGTATAGCTGACGGACAAGATTTGGAGGGTATCTTCTTCATTAAAGGCACTTTTTGAATATTGAACCCAATAAAGATATATATTCAAAAAACAAATTTTTAAATTCAAATGAAAATGACCTAGCTGAATTTTTTTCAGTTATTGGTTTACTGAAAAACAAAAAAATAATCTTTTTTTTTTTTTTTTTGAGACGGAGTTTCGCTCTTGTTACCCAGGCTGGAGTGCAATGGCGCGATCTCGGCTCACCGCAACCTCCGCCTCCTGGGTTCAGGCAATTCTCCTGCCTCAGCCTCCTGAGTAGCTGGGATTACAGGCACGTGCCACCATGCCCAGCTAATTTTTTGTATTTTTAGTAGAGACGGGGTTTCACCGTGTTGACCAGGATGGTCTCGATCTCTTGACCTCGTGATCTACCCGCCTCAGCCTCCCAAAGTGCTGGGATTACAGGCTTGAGCCACCGCGCCCAGCTTTTTTTTTTTTTTTTTTTGAGACAGGGTTTTGCTCTGTCACCCAGGCTGGAATGCAGTGTTGCAATCTTGGCTCACTGCAGCCTCCACCTCCTAGGTTCAAGCAATTCTCCCACCTCAGTCTCCCAAGTAGCTGGATTACAGGGGCAAGCCACCACACCTGGCTAATTTTTGCATTTTTAGTAGAGATGGGGTTTCACCATGTTGGCCAGGCTGGTCTTGAACTCCTGACCTCAGGTGATCCACCCACCTTGGCCTCCCAAAGTGCTGGGATTACAGGCATGACCACACCCAGCCTTCTTCTTTTTTTTTTTTAAACCAGTTTCCTCAAGAAAATGCTTCAGGCAAGCATCCTTCAGTGGGATCATTGCTTGCAGTCATTGTAGTTTAAGGAGTGACACGTCAGACTCCTTAAACTACAATGAAGTATATACAGACCTTATAAGAAGAAGTATTTTCTAGAAATCTGTGTAATAAAAACTAGCACAGGGCCATAATTGTCAAGCCTGAAGTTTTAATGGAATTAGAAATACTGCGGTACCATTGACAATCATGAGATTCCTCTCTAGGAATGTTTTAGTAGAATCAAAGTGGATTACTTTCCAAAAGTCAGGCATATACCTTTATCTCCTTATGCCTGGTAATTTAGAATGTACTTCACTCCTTTACAGGTCCTTTTATTCAGTATTAGAATAAATTCCTAGCCATTAAAAAGACATTCATTCATTTATTCAGCAAATAATTACTTAGTGCCTACTATATGGCAGGTGCTATGCTAGGCCTCAGGACCATTATAACAGTGAACAATTCATTTCTAGAAAATAGCTTCATTGAACAACTTTTGAGTACATTATTTATAAACTTACTGAAAATATTATTTTCCCATTAAGAAGTGGCCTTTATGTGTAGACCATTTTTATTGGCAGTCTGTGAACAATCTGAATTATTTCAACCTTTGCTTTATTTTTTTTATTTTTTATTTTTATTTATTTATTTATTTTTGAGATGGAGTTTCGCTCTTGTTACCCAGGCTGGAGTGCAGTGGCGCGATCTCGGCTCACCACAACCTCTGCCTCCTGGGTTCAAGCAATTCTCCTGCCTCAGCCTCCTGAGTAGCTGGGATTACAGACATGCACCACCATGCCCAGCTATTTTTTTTTGTGTGTGTATTTTTAGTAGAGACGGGGTTTCACCATGTTGACCAGGATGGTCTCGATCTCTTGATCTGGTGATCCACCTCAGCCTCCCAAAGTGCTGGGATTACAGGCTTGAGCCACCACGCCCGGCCCCAACGTTTGCTTTATAACCTCGCTCTAGATTTAGACGTAAGCCAGGCAGGATGTCTGGAGTTACAAATTATATTTGGTCATGAAAAAGCAGCATGATAGAAAGTTCTTACTATTAAAAGCCAATTTACGGCCAGGTGCGGTGGCTCACACCTGTAATCCCAGCACTTTGGGAGGCCGAGGTGGGTGGATCACAAGGTCAAGAGATCAAGACCATCCTGGTCAACATGGTGAAACTCCGTCTCTACTAAAAATACAAAAATTAGCTGGGCGTGGTGGCACCTGCCTGTAATCCCAGCTTGGGAGGCTGAGGCAGGAGAATTGCTTGAACCCAGGAGGTGGAGGTTGCGGTGAGCCGAGATCGCGCCATTGCACTCCAGCCTGGGTAACAAGAGCGAAACTCCGTCTCAAAAAAAAAAAAATGCCAATTTACTAATACATAAGCGTACCTGCCAAACATAGCTAGTGTAACTGGTGACTTCACACTTTAGCATTGCACATATTCTTCTCAGCCAAAGTAAAATACGTGACAATATAACAACATGGTAGGAGAATGGTGCCTGTCAGTTTATAAGACATTTCCAGATGTCTCATCTCATATAATCCACACTCCTGTTAGCCCCATTTTACTATCAGGAAACTGATTTTAAGATAAGTTTCAATAGGAGTCTAGCTAGTAAATAGTGGAGTTTGAACTGGAACCCAGCTCTCCTGGTACTAAACTTTATTCTTTCTACTAAGGTATGGGCTTAATGTTTATAAAATAAAAAGCTTTAAGTAAATTATCTAGAGGTGCACCTGAGTTAAGGTAATTAAAATTACCAGCTGATCCTTACAAAAAATTCCCCAAAGAAGGTTCTGACTAATATGTATTAAAAGGCATGGCTGATGGGCCATGGTGGCTCATGCCTGTAATTCTAACACTTTGGGAGGTTGAAGCAGGTGGACAGCTTGAGCCCAAGGGTTTGAGACCAGCCTGGGCAACATGGCAAAACCCCATCTCTCTAATAAAAAATTAGCTGGGCATGGTGGTGCGTGCCTATAGTCCCAGCTACTGGGTAGGCTGAGGTGGGAAGGTCACTTGAACCCAGGAGGTCAAGGCTGCAGTGAGCCCTCATAGTACCACTACAGTTCCAGCCTTGGTGACAGAGTATAGTTTGTCTCAAAAGAATTAACAAAGACAAAAAAGAAAGGCATGGCCTTCCTTAGGAATTTGATTTGAGGATTCTCTAACAATGGCAACCAAATTGAGGGTGTCTGGGTAATGGTTGAGAATTTTTATCCTTTGGTTCCTTTTTTTTTTTTTTTTTTTTTTTGTTTCCTGAGACAGGGTCTTGCTCTGTCACCAGGCCAGAGTGCAGTAGTACGATCTCGGCTTACTTCAACCTCCACCTCCTGGGTTCAAGCAATTCCCCTGCCTCAGCCTCCCGAGTAGCTAGGACTACAGGTGCACACCACCACGTGTGGCTAATTTTTTTGTATTTTAGTAGAGACGGGGTTTTACCCTGTTGGCCAGGATGGTCTCAATCTCCTGACCTGATCTTCGCCCACCTTGGCCTTCTAAAGTGCTAGGATGACAGGCACGAGCCGTGGCCTCTCTGTTTTTTTTTTTTTTTCGGATGGAGTCTCGATGTCGCCAGGCTGGAGTACAGTGGCACAGTCTTGGCTTACGGCAACCTCCACGTCCCAGGTTCAAGCGATTCTCCTGCCTTAGCCTCTCGAATAGCTGGGCCCTCTTTGGTTCTTGATTATAATTTGTCTTTAAATGTTAAGAGCAGCTTGTGCTGTTTGATATTTGTGACCAAGTAAAACTCTTTGACCCTCAGACAAATATAGTATGATTTCACATATATGAAATATCTAGGCCATGCATGGTAGCTCGCACGTGTAATCCCAGCATTTTGGAAGGCCAAGGCAAGATAATTACTTGAGGCCAGGAGCTGGAGATCAGGCTGGGCAACACAGTGACTCCTCATCTCTACTAAAAATTTTAAACATAAAAATAAATTAGGGCCAGTAGTGGTGGCCTGTAATCCCAGCACTTTGGGAGGCCGAGGCAGGTGGATCAGTTGAGGTCAGGAGTTCAAGATCAGCCTGGCCAACATGGTGAAACCCCCGTCTTTACTAAAATACAAAAATTAGCTGGGCATGGTGGTGCACGCCTGTAATCCCAGCTATGCAGGAAGCTGAGGCAGAATTGCTTGAACCCGGGAGGTGGAGGTTGCAATGAGCTGAGATCGTGCCACTGCACCCCAGACTGGGCAACAGAGCCAGACTTTGTCTCTAAATAAATGAATGAGCCAGGTGTGGTGGCATGCACATATAGTATCAATTACGCAGGAGACTGAGGTGAAAGGATCAACTGAGCCTGGGAAGTTGAGGCTGTATTGAGCCATGATTATCCCACTGCACTCCAGCCTGGGTGACAGAGCGAGACCCTGTCTCAAAAAAAGAAATATCTAGAATAAGCAAATATATTGCAAAAAGTCTCTCAGTATTGCTTGGCCTACAAGAAAATCACATAAGTGTTAGCCCAGTTAAAATAAACACTGTCGCCGGGCGCGGTGGCTCAAGCCTGTAATCCCAGCACTTTGGGAGGCCGAGGCGGGTGGATCACGAGGTCAAGAGATCGAGACCATCCTGGTCAACATGGTGAAACCCCGTCTCTACTAAAAGTGCAAAAAATTAGCTGGGCATGGTGGCACGTGCCTGTAATCCCAGCTACTCAGGAGGCTGAGGCAGGAGAATTGCCTGAGCCCAGGAGGCGGAGGTTGCGGTGAGCCGAGATCGTGCCATTGCACTCCAGCTTGGGTAACAAGGGCGAAACTCCGTCTCAAAAATAAAAAAATAAAAAATAAAAAAAAAAATAAACACTGTCTCTGCATCACAGCTCATGCTGTGGAAAGAATGCATTTGACTATTCCACAAGCTTAAAAAATGTCTTATTGCCAGGCGCAGTGGCTCACGCCTGTAATCCCACCACTTTGGGAGGCCAAGGCGGGTGAATTACAAGGTCAAGAGATTGGGACCATCCTGGCCAAGATAGTGAAACCCCGTCTCCACTAAAAAATACAAAAATTAGCTGGGCATGGTGGCATGTGCCTGTAGCCCCAGCTACTAGGGAGACTGAGGCAGGAGAATTGCTTGAACCCAGGAGGTGGAGACTGCAGTGGGCCGAGATTGCAACACTGTACTCCAGCCTGGCGCCTGGCGACAAGGCAAGACTCTGTCTCAAAAAAAAAAAAAATTCTTATTAAGGATCCAAGGGCCAAAGGCGGAAGGTAGAGGGGGTGATCAACTTTGAAACCTAGATTCAAAAAGCACTTCTGTGTGACCTCAGAAAAGTTACCAATCTCTCAGCATCAGTTTCCTTACCTGTAAAATGATACTGATCATTCCTAATTCCCAGCAATTGCTGGATCACATAAGTTAATGTGCCTGAGTACAAAGCTGTGAGCCCTCTTCGTCTCCCTAAGACACAGGTGAGTTGCTCACCCAGCAGATGGAGACTGCCTGGAAGGGCCTGTTGGGCTGCCTACTATGGTCTCAAGCTTTGGGCTGCTAGGGATAGAGGTCTGACCCAACAAGAACCCACTGGTGAGAGGAATGGCAGTAATTGCAAGGGCAAGGCTTGCAGGTAGAATTTTTAATAGAATCTGCTGCTCAGGTGCCTTACACAAACTCCCTGGGGACCTGCTTCTTCCTACTCCCAGCCAGAGCATTATTAGGACCAACAAGCTCTTAAGGGAACCTGGTGGCTTAAGACATTTTGAAATTCAGGTAGTGTTTTACTTTCCTGTGTGGCTATGAAAGTGATTCTAGAGTTGGTACAAACATCCAGGTCTCATCTTTCCTCATTTTGGAAGGCTTTCTGCTGACAAATCCAATATGCTTTTTTTTTTTTTTTTTTTTTTTTTTTTTTTGAGACAGAGTTTCACTCTTATTACCCAGGCTGGAGTGCAATGGCGCGATCTTGGCTCACTGCAACCTCCACCTCCTGGGTTCAGGCAATTCTCCTGCCTCTGCCTCAGCCTCCTGAGTAGCTGGGATTACAGGCACGCACCACCATGCCCAGCTATTTTTTTTTGTATTTTTAGTAGAGACGGAGTTTCACCATGTTGACCAGGATGGTCTCGATCTCTTGACCTCGTGATCCACCTGCCTCGGCCTCCCAAAGTGCTGGGATTACAGGCTTGAGCCACCGTGCCCGGCCTCCAATATGCTTTTTTTAAGAGACCAGTTCTGCTATGTTGCCCAAGCTGGAGTGAAGTAGCTATTCACAGGTGCAGTAATAGCCTGGAGTTCCTGGGCTCAAGCAATCTTCCTGCCCCAGATTCCTGAATAACCAGGACTACAGCCATGCACTACCACACCTGGCTAAATCCAATATTTTAACTCAGCTGGAAGAAGAAGGACATTGGGGTTCTTCTTACTTCCCTTTGAGAGGACTAGATCTGGTACCCAATTTTTTTTTTTTTTTTTTTTTTGAGACAGTCTGGCTCTATTATCCAGGCTGGAATGCAACGGCGCGATCTCTGCTCACTGCAACCTCTGCCTCCCAGATTCAAGCGATTCTCCTGCCTCAGCCTACTGAGTAGCTGGGATTACAGGAACTTGACACCACCTGGCTAATTTTTGTAATTTTAGTAGAGGTGGGGTTTCGTCATGTTGGCCAGGCTGATCTCGAACTCCTGGCCTCAAACAATCTGACTGCCTCAGCCTCCCAAAGTGCTGGGATTACAGACATGAGCCACCTCGTCCGGCCTGGTACCCAATTTTTAGAACAAAAATATTTACATTCAGAAAGCGAAGGATAGATCAAAGAGAGTGCAGAAGCAGTCACATACTAGTTAGATGCAGCAAGAAAGTCGTCCTTTAGATTTATAAACTCCTTGTAGTGTTGTTTCCTCTCTTGTCCCCTTCTCCACACTTTTAAACAAGTATGTTATGGTCTAAGTTGAGAGCTTGACAAGGTTTTCGCTATGGCTGAGGCATCAATCTCTTTTGTAATTGAATCTATTCACCCAGGGATAATGTGAGCAAACCATAATCAAGCTATTTGTCCTAACTAGGCATTTACCACATAAACATAAGAAACAAGCCCCTGGAAGTCTTTTTTTTTTTTTAACCACTTCTCTGGCAGTTTCTCTTTCTGTAGTTCTGCCTTCATTAAAAGCTGTTCAGGGGCCGGGCATGGTGGCTTACACATGTAATCCAAGCACTTTGGAGGCTGAGGCAGGCAGATCACCTGAGGTCAGGAGTTCAAAACCAGCCTGACCAACATGGTGAAACCCTGTCTTTAAAAAAAGAAAAATATTTCTTTTTATGTTAAAAAAATTTTTTTTTTTTTTTTTTTTTTTTTTTTTTTTTTTTTTTTTGACGCGGAGTTTCGCTCTTGTTACCCAGGCTGGAGTGCAATGGCGCGATCTAGGCTCACCGCAACCTCCGCCTCCTGGGTTCAGGCAATTCTCCTGCCTCAGCCTCCTGAGTAGCTGGGATTACAGGCATGCGCCACCATGCCCAGCTAATTTTTTGTATTTTTAGTAGAGACGGGGTTTCACCATGTTGACCAGGATGGTCTCGATCTCTTGACCTCGTGATCCACCCGCCTCGGCCTCCCAAAGTGCTGGGATTACAGGCTTGAGCCACCGCGCCCGGCAAAAAAATTTTTTTAATTAAAAAAAAAAAGCCGGGCGCGGTGGCTCAAGCCTGTAATCCCAGCACTTTGGGAGGCTGAGGCGGGTGGATCACGAGGTCAAGAGATCGAAACCATCCTGGTCAACATGGTGAAACCCCATCTCTACTAAAAATACAAAAAAATTAGCTGGGCATGGTGGCGCGTGCCTGTAATCCCAGCTACTCAGGAGGCTGAGGCAGGAGAATTGCCTGAACCCAGGAGGCGGAGGTTGCGGTGAGCCGAGATCGAGCCATTGCACTCCAGCCTGGGTAACAAGAGTGAAACTCCGTCTCAAAAAAAAAAAAAAAAATGTTCTGGGAGTACGACACAATCTTTGGAAGCATATCTAAGATGCCAATTTATTTGGATTTCAGTGAAAAGTAAGTCATCAGGGTATTTGGGACACCTCTTCAAGCTCTTCTTGATGGTCAGTATCAGCATGGACCACTCCTTTCCAGCTTTCCTCATTCCTAGAGTCCGCTATTGTGCCTTTATACCTTCAAATTAGGGTATAGATCCAACATATAAAAAAATTTGGGGGCCAGGCATAGTGGCTCATGCCTGTAATCCAAGCACTTTGGAGGCCAAGGCGGGCAGATCACCTGAGGTCAGGAGTTCGAGACCAGCCTGACCAACATGGTGAAACCCTGTCTTTAAAAAAAAAAAAAAAAAAAAAAATTGTTTCTGTAGTTATTAGAGAAGAGTCCAATGTGATTTACAGAACAAGTTGAAATCATTCTATCAAGATGTAACAAAGAATTAAAGGGAAGGATCTGGGCTGGGGAAGGTTAATTGGCCACTGACCCACCCTAAAGATGAACTTTCTTTAGTTCACAATGATAACTGTCAATTTATCCTCAATGTTCAGAATAATGCCTAATACCCAGTAAGCAATCAACAAATATTTGTTTAGCAAAAGAGTAAATTATTACCATAGTTTATGTACCTGCTGAAATTATGTTTTTCTAATTTTAAACTATCATGCAAAAAATGTTTCCAGTTAAATATCTTGCATACCTCTTTTTGAACACCTGTTTATCTGTAGAATAAGAAAGTGAAATTAGAACGTCTAAAGCAGTGTTTTTCTTTTTCTTTTTTTTTTTTTTGAGATGGAGTTTCGCTCTTGTTACCCAGGCTGGAGTGCAATGGCGCGATCTCAGCTCACCGCAACCTCCGCCTCCTGGGTTCAGGCAATTCTCCTGCCTCAGCCTCCTGAGTAGCTGGGATTACAGGCACGCACCACCATGCCCAGCTATTTTTTTTTTTTTTTTTGTATTTTTAGTAGAGACGGGGTTTCACCATGTTGACCAAGATGGTCTCGATCTCTTGACCTTGTGATCCACCCGCCTCGGCCTCCCAAAGTGCTGGGATTACAGGCTTGAGCCACCGCGCCCGGCCTAAAGCAGTGTTTTTCATTATAATCAGTATTACTTTGAAGATTACTTAATTTTAATATTTTAACTTGAATTAATACTGCCAAATCTACCCCTACCCCTGTCAGTGACTATCCTGATTTATACTTCTACTAAGAATATTCACTTTTCCACAAAATTGATATTTTCAAATTTCAGTTTTAGCCAGTGTAGGAGATAATGGTTCTATTGTTTTGCTTTGCATGCCAGAGTCACTAGTGCAGGTTAAGCATCTTTTTTTTTTTTTTTTTGAGACGGAGTTTCGCTCTTGTTACCCAGGCTGGAGTGCAATGGCGCGATCTCGGCTCACCGCAACCTCCGCCTCCTGGGTTCAGGCAATTCTCCTGCCTCAGCCTCCTGAGTGGCTGGGATTACAGGCACACGCCACCATGCCCAGCTAATTTTTAGTATTTTCAGTAGAGACGGGGTTTCACCATATTGACCAGGATGGTCTCGATCTCTTGACCTCGTGATCCACCCGCCTCGGCCTCCCAAAGTGCTGGGATTACAGGCTTGAGCCACCATGCCCGGCTGCATCTTTTTTTTAAGCATCTTTTTTTATGTGGTCAGTTTTATTTCACTCTTACTTCTTCATCTATTATCTATACATTTGCCCATTTCGCTATAGGGTTGTCTTTTTCTTTTTTTTTTATTCCATTTGCAAAGAAGATTCACTGATTGATTTGCAAAGAAGGGTTGTCTTTTTTTTACATATATTTGTTTTCACTGCCTGTTCCAGATGTCAATTATTTGTACACTGTATATGTTTCCTCTTTTTGAACTTTACTAGTGGGATTTTTTTTTTTTTTTTTTTTTGAGACGGAGTTTCACTCTTGTTACCCAGGCTGGAGTGCAATGGTGCAATCTCGGCTCACCGCAACCTCCGCCTCCTGGGTTCAGGCAATTCTCCTGCCTCAGCCTCCTGAGTAGCTGGGATTACAGGCACGCCCCACCATGCCCAGCTAATTTTTTGTATTTTTAGTAGAGACGGGGTTTCACCATGTTGACGAGGATGGTCTCAATCTCCTGACCTTGTGATCCACCCGCCTCGGCCTCCCAAAGTGCTGGGATTACAGGCTTGAGCCACCGCGCCCGGCCCACTAGTGGGATTTTTGTCCTATGAAACATTTTAGCCCATACTCTCACATGGAAGAATAATTACCTTGCAAACCCTTCTTGTCTACTCCTATTCAGTAGCATCAAATCCAGTTGATTTGAGTCTTACCCTTCCTTCAGAGGAAATACAGTGTGGTGATTAGCAGCACAGGCCAGGCATGATGGCTCACTCCTGTAATCACAGCACTTTGGGAGGCTGAGGCAGGCGGATCACCTGAGGTCAGGAGTTCTAGACCAGCCTGGCCAACATGGTGAAACTCCCTCTCTAAAATTACCTGGGCATGGTGGTGCACATCTGTAATCCCAGCTACCTGAGAGGCTGAGGCACAAGAATGGCTTGAATCCAGAAGGTGGGGATTGTAGTGAGCCAAGATCACGCCACTGCCCTCCAGCCTGGGCAACAGAGCAAGACTCTATCTCAAAAAATAATTAAATATTTTAGAAAATAATAATAAGCATAGACTTTAGGACCAGGCACAGTGGCTCACGCCTGTAATCCCAACACTTCGGAAGGTCGAGGCAGACTCCTTGAGCCCAGGAATTTGAGACCAGCCTGGGCAACATGGTGAAACCCTGTCACAACAACAAAAAATAGCCTAGGTGAGCAAGGTGGTACGTGCCTGTGTTCCCAGCTCCTCAGGAGGCTGAGGGGAGAGAATTCAGACTCTGGGTCAAAATTGATGTGTTCAAGCAAAGGTTTTGCCACTTACTGTGTAACCTTGGGCCAGCTGCTTAGCCTTTCTAGACCTCACTTGCCTTCTCTGTAAACCAGAGGTGATAACAGGGCTGTGGTGAGAACTAAATAATACATCTAAAGAGCTTAAAACCGTCTGGTGCATAGCAAGTGTTATGTAAATGTTAAACCTTTCCTGCCCTTTTCATCTGCTCCTCCTTTTCCTTTTTCGCTGTTACAGCATTCCTTCTTTCTTCCTATTTCCTCACTATGCCTTTGCTTGAATACTAATCCTTAAAGAAACTACTGGTCCAAAAAACAGCAGGCAATAAATACTTCATGCCATTATTTTAAATGACTTCAGAATACTACAAATATATCCAGCATAATTGTTTACATTTTAAAGGTGTTACACCCATTTTGTTTTGAGATATGTCAACAAAGCCCATGTTTCGTTTCTATCTGTAAGTTTAAAATGTCCCCAAATCAATTAAAAATAGAGGAAAGTCAGGCTGTTTTTTCTCTTTGTACTGCTATCTCCTGTTTCTACTGGTTTTACACTTCTTTGCAGCTCAGTTTCTTTATCTGTAAGATATTCTTAGGATGAACTTAGTAAGAAATGTGCAAGATCTAGATGAAGACCCACCAGATAGGATGCTCTCTGCAGACACGCAACTCACTGACTCAACCAATGAGGAAATTATCCCACAAAGCAGATAGTCCTAATGGAGGGCAGAATTCAGGACTGAGCATCTCAGTGATGCCGCCGGGAACCCAGGCTTCTCTGTGCCTTCACCGGACTAACCGAGTTCGAGACCACAAGCGGGTCAGGTCGCCAAGGCTGGCGTGGACGGTAGGAATGAAGGAGGTGAGGGTGGCGCGCCGCAGGCCTGGGCAGGGTATCGGCGGCGGCGGCGGCTTGAGGCCCGGCTGATTTGAGGAGACGGCGGTGTCTCCCCGGCCGCGCACCCGATCCTTGCTTGGGTCCGCGCGCGCACAGCGCGAGGCGCGCTCGAGCGGAAGTGGCGGCGACCCCGCCGGAAGCGCGCAGCTAAGGCGGGGGAAGCAGCCCAGAGCCCTCCTCCCGCCTAAGGATCCCGTTGCCGTCGCGCCGATAGTTCAGCAGCTCTTGAGTACGGGCAGCAAGAGTGGGCGGAGGGAGGAGCCAGTGGCAATGACCCAGACCTGAACGACCAGCCCTTACCAAGCCGGCGGAGCTGCTTGATGAGTGGCTTCCAGGCGGCGTCTCTTCCTCTCAGCCCGGACCGGGTCTTGAGGACCCAGGCTGTGGGGCCGCCTCTTCCCCTGCCTTCAGTTCACCCAGAGATGAGGTGAAAAACCTTAGAGACCCACGGGAGCCGGTCCACCAAGGGAGGTCCAGGCTCCGCAGGAATGTTGCCTCGGGAGGGGTGTTTGTGGGGAGAGGTGTCTGTGAGGAGTGCCCCAGGCCCACCTCTGCGGGGCACTTGAAATGCTCCACATGCCCAGCGAACGGCGTCTCACGCATCGCACTATGGTGTATTTGAGATCCCATCTGCCACTTGGGCTGGAGGAAGTGAGTGTTCCTGGGTTTCTTGTCATTGCTTCCTGAGGGTTTCATTTTACTGCTGTTGGTTTATCGCCTCAAACATAAATTTGAAGAATTTTGCCCTGTCTTGCAGTATCGGGAAGGAGATTCTTTCGTTCCAGTCCGTTTGGACAATTAGTTCTGAGTATTTCCAAAAGGTCAGGCCGGGCATGGTGGCTCACACCTGTAATCTCAACCCTTCGGGAGGCCAAGGCGCAAGGATCGCTTGAGCCCAGGGGTTCGAGACCTGCTTGGGTAGCATCGGGAAACCTTGTCTCTACAAAAAATTTAAAAAGTAGCTGGGCATGGTGGTGCGCGCCTGTAGCCCCAGCTACATGGGAAGCTGAGGCAAGAGGTTTGCTTGAGCCGGAGAGTTCGAGGCTGCAGTGAGCTGAGGTCGCACCACTACATTCCAGCCCTGGTGACAGAGCAAGACCCTAACTGTCTAAGGTCAGTTCTTCAGTGAAATCACAAAATCACTAATGTAGGTAGGGAAGGGCCAAGGTAGTTAACAGGAGTGAGGGAACACAGACACCAACAAAAGTTCTAACTTTGAGGACGACTCTAGTATTCTTTTCATCCTAAGACTTCTGGCCTATCAGCTAGTATCAGCCTAGGAGTCTCAAGCCAGTAAAGGAACAAGGAGGCAGTTTACCCTCTTGGGGCAAAGCTGTGGCCCCACCCTTGATGAAGAAGGTCTGTAGAAACCCAGGACCTGTGAGCAGGCAGACTCCTGAAGGTTTAAGATTCTGTGGAGCAGGTATGTGCAGTGCCAGTACTCAACCAGCAACTGATGGACAGGAATAAGTAGAGGTGCTCTGAGTGTATTCTCTTGCAAGCCTGGGCCAGAGGCACACAGGAAGAAATTAATCATGTGGTGTGGTAGGCCAGGTGTGGAGCCAGAGTGGAACCAAGACCAGCTAGTGCCAAGGCAGGGAAAAGAGTTCCTCTGGCTGACATTGACGGAAGCAGAGTCAAAAACCTGGAATGGGCCGGGCGCGGTGGCTCAAGCCTGTAATCCCAGCACTTTGGGAGGCCAAGGCGGGTGGATCACGAGGTCAAGAGATCGAGACCATCCTGGTCAACATGGTGAAATCCCGTCTCTACTAAAAATACAAAAAATTAGCTGGGCATGATGGCGCATGCCTGTAGTCTCAGCTACTGAGGAGGCTGAGGCAGGAGAATTGCCTGAACCCAGGAGGCGGAGGTTGCCGTAAGCCGAGATTGTGTCATTGCACTCCAGCCTGGGTAACAAGAGTGAAACTCCGTCTCAAAAAAAAAAAAAAAAAAAAAAAAAAACCTGGAATGTTTTGCTTCAAAGACTGGATGCTGCCTAATGACCTCAAAGACCAGTGACATCTGGACTTTCAGTAAGCAAGGCAGATTTTAGAATGAGCACACAACTTCAAGTAAGCCAAGACAAGATTACCTCTAGTTTCTGCTGCTCCTAGAGGCAGAATCATCTGAGCACTGATTGAAGAGTGTCTGTATATCCCAGACATTAGTGCACTCTAGGATAAAAGGAGTCATTCAGCCCTTACTCTTGGTTGGATGCAGGGCTCTAGTGTAGTTTGAATAAAATGTCACAGAACAAATTTCTAAGACCTTTAGGTTGAGTGAGTGTTGGAGTTTGTCTAATAGTAACTTTCTCATCAGTGTCTATTTAGCTGTTCTGCATAGGCCTTTGAAATGTGGAAATAAGTAAGATAAATACTCCTCACAAACTCCCAAACAATTAGAATGTTGAGAGAAGAATGAAGTAGGAACTCTACTGTACTGAAGAAGGAATTGGTTGGACAGAAAAGAGCTGACTGCCTGAAATCAGGAGTTCAAGACCAGCCTGGCAAACATGGTAAAACCTCGCTACAAAAATACAAAAATTAGCCGAATGTGATGGCAGGTGCCTGTAATCCCAGCTATTCGGGAAGCTGAGGCAGGAGAATTGTTAGAACCCAGGAGGTGAAGGTTGCAGTGAGCCAAGATCATAAGATTGCACTCTAGCCTGGGTGACTGAGCAAGACTCTGTCTCAAAAAAAAAAAAAAAAAAAAAAAAAAAAAAAAAAAAAAAACTAGCCAGGCTTGGTGGCATGTGCCTGTAGTCCCTGCTACTCAGAGGCTGAGGTGGGACGATCGCTTAAGTTTGGGAGGTTGAGGCTGCAGTGAGCAATGTTCGCACCATCTCACTGCAGCCTGGGGGCTGAAGGAGACCCTGTCAAAAAAACAACTTTGTAAACTGTGATCCAGGCAGTGCTGTGGGATAAAACTGTTCAGCAGCCTTGGCTTCCAAGGTCCAGTCTCCTGCTTTTTTGCCCCTGTAGCTAAAGGGCAGTAAGTGTTTTCTGTACTCTATATTCACTTTTAGACAAGTCACTTTTAGAGACTGTTTAAAGATTCAAAATAAATTTAAAAATAAACGTTAAATATATATAGGGACTAGAATCGATTGCCAAGAAGGCTTTCTTTCCTTGCTCCCGAATGAAGTAAAAAGGTGAAGAATTACAAAAGGTTGGCCAGACGTGGTGGCTCAGGCTGAGGCTACTCTGTAATCCTAGTACCTGTAATCCTAGCACTTTGGGAGGCCAAGGTGGGCGGATCACCTGAGGTCAGAAGTTCAAGACCAGCCTGGCCATCATGGTGAAACCTCATCTTGAAAAAAATAAATAAATAAATAAATAAAAGAATTACAAAAGGTGGGTTCAGCTTTTCAATTTTTTTGGATTAAGTAGCTGTAGCTAGGATAATTAATGTCCCAGGGAACTTTTGTAAATAAGGAAGAACATTCCTGTTTATTCTTTCACTAATGCTAATTTTGAAAAAGTAAACAATTTCTATAAATTAAATTTTTATGTGTTGAAACATTGACAAACTCCTTAACTTTCAGTTAAAAAGAACAAGTCTGATGAGGCCGGGCATGGTGGTGGCTCTCACCCCTGTAATCCCAGCACTTTGGGAGGCTGAGACAGGCGGATCATGAGATCAGGAGATTGAGACCAGTCTGGCCAACATGCTGAAACCCCATCTCTACTAAAAATATAAAACTTAGCTGGCCATGGTGGCACATGCCTGTAGTCACAGCTACTAGGGAGGCTGAGGCAGGAGAGTTGCTTGAACCTGAGAAGCAGAGGTTTCAGTGAGCCAAGATTGTGCCATTGCACTGCAGCCTGGGCAACAGAGCAAGACTCTGTCTCCAAAAAAAAAACAAAACAAAACAAAGAAGTCTGTCATGTTTCTTTATCATGATTTTCAGTAGCTTAAATGGAAAAACATATCAATTAGTATATATTTTTAAAATATCACTTGGGCCAAGCATAATGGCTTATATCTGTAATCCCAGCACTTTGTGAGACTGAGGCAGGAAGACTGCTTAAGCCCAGGAGTTCAAAACCAGCCTGGGCAATGTAGTGAGACCTTGCCTCTATTAAAAAAACAAAAACAAAAAAAACTAAAAATTAGCTAGGCATGATGGTATGTACCTGTAGTCCCAGCTACAGAGGTAGCAGTAGGTAGGACAGAGGTGGAAGGATAGCTTGGGCCTAGAAGGTTCAGGCTTCTGTGAGCCATGATCACACCAGCCACTGTGCTATAGTCTGTATGATGAAGACCCTGTCTCAAAAAAAGAAAAAAGTCACTGAATTAGCATTTGGTATGTGCCAGGTTTTGTGTTTTTTATTGTTTGTGAAGTTAAATTTTTTTTTATAGTTTTGTCAAACATTTGTGTTTCTTTTGTGGAATGCTTTTTTTTTTTTTTTTTTTTGAGAGGGATTCTGGCTCTATCACCCAGGCTAATGGTACAGTGGCATGATCTCGGCTCACTGAAACCTCCGCCTCCCGGGTTCAAGGGATTCTCCTGCCTCAGCCTCCCTAGTAGCTGGGATTACAGGCACAAGCCACCACACCCAGCTAATTTTGTGTTTTTAGTAGATGGGGTTTCACCATATTGACCAGGCTGGTCTCAAACTCCTGTCCTCAGGTGATCTGCCTGCCTCATTCATGCTTATCATGATTTTTTTTTTTTTTGACATGGAATCTCACTCTGTCACCCAGGCTAGAGTGCAGTGGCACAACCTCACCTCACTGCAACATCAGCTTCCCCAGTTCAAGCGATTCTCCTGCCTCAGCCTCCTGAGTAGCTGTGATTACAGGCTCCCGCTACCATGCCCGGGCTAATTTAATATTTTTTAGTAGAAACAGGGTTTTTGCCATGTTGGCTAGATTGGTCTCAAACTCCTGACCTCAGGTGATCTGCCTGCCTCCCAAAGTGCTGGGATTACAGGCATGAGTCACCACACCCAGCCCATTTTCTATTTTTAGAAGAATTAAGGCTTTCCAGATTTTGGTCCGTTCCTAGTTCCAAGAGTTGATCAAACTTAGCCACTAGATGGAGCTCAGTCTTCTCTTAATTCCATCCCCATTCTTTAAAAGACAAACTGGAAAGGCCTTTTTCTCCTTTTTTATGCTAGTTTCCAAAGCACATTTCCTATAAATAACCATACTTAGAAAGGGAAAGGGCAAACGGAAAAACTTATCTATCCACATGATTCAGCAAACTGTCCCCTCAACATAGCAACACTTACGACTCATCTGTGTAGCCAGTGAGAATTCTACACCCATTCCCAGCCTTATCCTGCTGCCAGACCATACCACAGTGTGTCAGGGAATAAGAGCTACTTTTCCTTGCTTGATCCTAATGAATTTACTCATTTGTGGAGTTTTTATGTAAGTCAGTGACGAAAAATTCAGAACTCCAAAAAGTCTTTATATAGTTTGCATAACTATATAGTTTGCATAACATGATGAAACCCCATCTCTACTGAAAATAAAAAAAACTAACCGGGTATGGTGGCATGCACCTGTAGTCCCAGCTACTCAGGAGGCTGAGGCAGGAGAATAGCTTGAACATGGGAGGCAGAGGTTACAGTGAGCCGAGCTCACACCATTGTACTCGCTGTTGCCCAGGCTTGAGTACAATCCACCTCAGAAAAATACAAAAATACAAAAATTAGCTGGACATGATGTCACACACTGGTAATGCCAGCTACTTAGGAGGCTGAGGCAGGAAAATTGCTTGAACCAGGAGGCAGAGGTTGCTGTGAGCTGAGATCGTGCCACTGCACTCCAGCCTGAGCAACAGAGTGAGACTCTGTTTCAAAAAAATTAAAAATATGCCGGGCGCCGTGGCTCAAGCCTGTAATCCCAGCACTTTGGGAGGCCGAGGTGGGTGGATCATGAGGTCGAGAGATCGAGACCATCCTGGTCAACATGGTGAAACCCCGTCTCTACTAAAAATACAAAAAATTAGCTGGGCATGGTGGCATGTGCCTGTAATCCCAGCTACTCAGGAGGCTGAGGAAGGAGAATTGCCTGAACCCAGGAGGCGGAGGTTGCGGTGAGCCGAGATCGCGCCATTGCACTCCAGTCTGGGTAACAAGAGTGAAACTCTGTCTCAAAAAAAATAAAAAATAAAAATAAAAATACAAGACCAGGCACAGTGGCTCATGCCTGTAATCCCAGAACCTGGGGAGGTGGAGGCAGGTGGATCACAAGGTCAGGAGATCAAGACCAGTCTGGCCAAGATGGTGAAACTCCATCTCTAGTAAAATATAAAACTACAAAAATTAGTCAAGCATAGGTGCCTGTAATCCCAGCTACTCAAGGAGGCTGAGGCAGAGAATTGCTTGAACCCAGGAGTTGGAGGTTGCAGTGAGCTGAGATAGTGCCACTGTACTCCAGCTGGGGTGACAGAGCGAGACTCCATCTCAAAAATATAAAGAATGGGACTTTCCAATTTTTTGGCTCCCTGATCTAGTATTATTTTGATTTATGATTCCTGCCTTTGATGTTGGGTTTATAGAAGCCTGATTATGTAATTTATTATTTAAACATTTTTTTTTCTATCAGTTCTTACAATCACATTTTAAAATTTTTTATTTATTTAGAGACAAGGTCTTGCTCCGTCACCCAGGCTGGAATACAGTGACACAATCACAGCTCACTGCAGCCTCCAACTCCTGGGCTCAAGTGATCCTCCCACCTACCTCAACTTTCCTGAGTAGCTGGAATTACAGACATGTTCCACCACACTTGGCTAATTTCTTAATTTTTGTAGAGACCAGGTCTTGCTATGTTGCCCAGGCTGGTCTAGAACTCCTGGCCTCAAGCAATCCACCCACCTTGACCTCTCGAAGTGCTAAAATTACAGGTGTGACCCACAATTTTAGTTTACAACAGGAACCTGGGGGGGGGGTAAACCAAATAATCCTGAGTAATCATCAGTCTTGGAAAATCAAGTTATAGGTCTTAGGTAAGGAGTGCCATCCTAAGCAACCAACATCTTCTCATCACCCAGATGTCAGTCGGCTCTGCCAGCCTACCCCACCCACAAAATCACCATCCTGAACATGGGATAGCCCCTGACCCCAGCACTTGATTATCTGTATTCTTCAAAGGACAGATGGCTCTGGGACTCTTCTCATCAAAATTTACTAGAGCTTCAAAAAGAGAGAAATTACCTGTTCCTCCTTTTAGTTCTTTCCCCTCCACAGACCCCACACTGTTTTCTTTTGCCCTAATACTCTTGTTTCTTTTGTCCTACTTGTCCCCATTAAAGTCCCATGCCTGTGAAAGAAGTTTAGGCTAGGAGTCCTATGTTGCACATTTTCTTCTCCTTTTATAGTGGTACAATGAAATATTAGTCATCTCTCCGTATCCAAGAGAGATTTGTTTCAGGACCCCCTCTCCCATATCAAAATGCACAGCTGTTCCAGTTCCTAATATAAAATGGCATGTTTACATACAACATCCTCTCTATATTTTTTAATAATCTCTAGATTACTGACAATATAAATGCTATGTAAATAGTTGTCATATTTTGTTGGGTTTTATTTGTATCTGTATTGTTGTATTATTATTATTATTTTCTTTCTGAATACTTTTTTTTTTTTTTTTTTTTGAGACGGAGTTTCGCTCTTGTTACCCAGGCTGGAGTGCAATGGCGCGATCTCAGCTCACCGCATCCTCCGCCTCCTGGGTTCAAGCAATTCTTCTGCCTCAGCCTCCCGAGTAGCTGGGATTACAGGCACGCGCCACCATGCCCAGCTGATTTTTTTGTATTTTTAGTAGAGACGGGGTTTCACCATGTTGACCAGGATGGTCTCGATCTCTCGACCTCGTGATCCACCCACCTCGGCCTCCCAAAGTGCTGGGATTACAGGCTTGAGCCACCACGCCTGGCCTCTTTCTGAATACTTTTGATGGGAAGTTGGTTGATCTGTGGATGCAGAACAGCCGATACAAAGGTTTGATTGTAGTTAATTCGGCTCTTTCCTTTTGTTTTACAGTACTGCTCCTTGCAGAGCAGGGCTATCTCATAGGCAGTGATCCCAGAGTTGGCTACTTCAGCATTTTCATGAAGGTAAATCTTATATATCCCCAATGCAACAATAGCTAGGCTGTTGAAGCTAAAAAGAAAAGAGAAATCCCATGAAACTAGGCCCAGCTTTTGGCAATTGAAGTTCGGATAACCTGGTCTTTCCCTTTCTGCAACAGAGATTGCAAAATGGCTATAAGACTTGGTGCAGCAACCCCTCTCTGGACAAATTCCAAAGCCGGAATTCCAGTGCCATACAGATAACTCCCAGAAAAAAAATAAAAGTCTGCCTCTGATGACTTACCATACAATTTAATATTCCAAATTTCTTTCATGTAAGTAACACTCCAGACACTTGTTTTCTGAAAATATTCTCTGAAATCCTGATAATGTTCCCAGGCCACATTTTCGATTTTGTTTTCTCCCCTAAAACACCACTCCTGAGTATGTACCAAAGCAGAGACTCAACAAATGCTTCAGTAACACCGTTCAACAAATGTCATCAATAAATGGGGTGATGGGGACAATGGAGGCAGGGCCAGAGCAATTAGAGAAGAATCAGGATCTAAACAGATCTTAGTGGCAGGGGACAAGGAAACTAAGCTGATCTGAGTGGTTCCATAGTCACCTCCTGCTCAAAGCCCCGGGACGGCTTACCCTTGCTCTCAGCGAGGTCAGCGAGGTCAGCGAGATCAGTGAGGCCCGCGAGGCCCCGGGCGGACCTGCCTCGCTCCCATCCCGGCCACGCCCCAGTCTGCCCAACCTTCGGCCTCTCCGAGATGCTCCTCTGTTCCCAGGGCCGCGCTTCCCTTCCTCCTCCCTGGCTCACTGCTGCCGGCCACTCAGATCTCACCCGAGGTGACTTCCTTAGGGGTCCCCTGACCTCCCTGTCCAGGTCTAGTCTCCAACAGTTCAGCCTCCCAGCACAGCACTGACGTCCTTTCGCGGATTCCTCCATCCACGTGTCTCCTAACCAGACCGGAAGCTTCCGGAGGGCAAGCCTGTGTACAGAGGTTGGAAGACGCCCCAGACCAGCCTGCAGGCGGCTTCGGTCCCCAGAGACCTACAGCGCAAGCCTCGAAGCCCACTTGAGAATGAGTTGGGCATAGGTGACCCTGCGGGGCCCTGTGAGGACCGTCCATACCCACTTGGAGACCGGCTTCCCCTCTCCGCTTGTATCCGCCCCCCCCAAAGGGTAAAGTCCCAGGGGACCCGGAAGGGCGTGGTGGCTGACGCCTGTAATCCCAGCGCTTTGGGGGACCAAGGCGGGCGAATCACCTGAACTCAGGAGTTGAAATCCAGCCTGGCCAACATGGCGAAAACTCGTCTCTACTCAAAATAGAAACGTTAGCCGGGCATGGCGGCGCCTGCCTGTAATCCCAGCTACCCCGGAGGCCGAGATAGGAAAATCGCTGGAAGCCGGGTCCTGGAGGTCGCAGTGAGCCCAGATCGCGCCACTGCACTGCAGCCTGGGCGACAAAGCGAGATGCCGTCTCAAAAAATAAATTAATTAAATAACAACAAAAACGTTTCGGCCGGGCGCCGTGGCTTCTGCCTGTAATCACAGCACTTTGGGAAGCCGAAGCGGGTGGATCACCTGAGGTCAGGAGTTCGAGACCAGCCGGACCAATATAGTGAAACTCCATCTCTCTTAAAAAAAATTTTTTTTTCCGTCGGACCCCCCAAAGAAATCACGTACATATTTACATGTACATGCAGAAATATTGGGAGGTGTTGTGATTGGTGGGATCTCGATTTCCTCAAGTGGATCGTGAGAATGATATTTTGAGAATGCAGTTACTAAAAGGAAGAGCCCAGCTTCTAGCCCCGTGGGCTAGAAGATCTTAATCAGCATTGACTATTGTCATTATCGCTTGTTATTTAAAGGCTTTCTTGGACTTTGTTTTACCTCCTCTTAAAAACTCTTCAATCCCATTGTCTGACCCTCCTTTGGGCGAATCCTCTCATCTCCATTAAAATGAAAGAATGTGGTTTCCCGTAACCGTCATGCTTCACCTTGGAGGAAAGCTGATCACCAGCTGCAAACTCAAAAAAATAAAAAAGAAAAAGAAAAAGAAAACAAAGAAAACCGCTTCAAGGCAAACAAAGCTTTTCACCTTCAGACTATTACTTCCAGTCTGACCAACATGGTGAAACCCTGTCTCTACTAAAAATACAAAATTAGCCTTGCTTAGTGGCCTATAATCCTAGCTACACAGGAGGCTGAGGCAGAAGAATTACTTGAACCCCCAGGACCGAGGTTGCAGTGAGCTGAGATCGAACCACTGCACTGCAGCCTGGGTGACAAAAGCAAAACCATGTTATAAGCAAAAAATTAAAAAGTAATGTATTTATCTAACCTTTGTAAAAGCAAAAGATTGGGAATAAACTCAAAAGTCATTTTGTAGAGAATTAAGAGAATCCAGCTGTAAAGAAGGGAAAATAATCTACAGTATAATTGCTTGTATTTGCATTTTTTAAAAACTCTGGAATAGACATTCAAGAAAATACTGCTTTTAATTTTTAGGAAGTAGGAAATCCATGAATATGAAATGAGATAGGAGGAGACTTTCATTTTAGATTTTTTTTGATACAGATTTTCCTTTTGCCCAGGGTAGAGTGCACTGGTGGGATCATAGCTCACCGTAACCCCAAGTTCCTGGGCTCAAGCCAACCACCTGCCTCAGCCTCTTGAGTAGTTAGGACTACAAGCATGTGCCACTATGTTCAGATTATTTTTTGAGATGGAGTCTCACCCTTGTCACCTAGGCTAGAGTGTAATGGCATGATCTCGGCTCACTGCAACCTCCGCCTCCAAGATTCACTCCACTCCAGCCTGGGCAACAAGTGGGAAACTCAGTCACACACACACACCTGCTACTCTGACAATGGTCCTGACATTATATATATATATATATACACACACACACACACACACACATATATATGCATATATATATATATATATATGAATATTTTAGACGGGGTTTGACCATGTTGGTCAGGCTGGTCTTGAACTCCCGACCTCAGGTGATCCGCCCACCTTGGCCTCCCAAGTGCTTGGATTACAGGCGTGAGCCACCACGCCCAGCCGACTTCCCATATTTTTGTTGGAGACATTTGCTTTCCAGCTTATATACAAAATATCAATCTATTACAGGTTTGTTTCCAAGTGAGTCCAGGTCAGTTGAGACAATCATTACACCTCCGATAGATTTTTAGTTCAGTTTTGCATCTCAGGACACTGGCTCCTCTACCCGTTTTGACCCTAACACCTAAAGTGTGCCTTTGGACCCTGTTTTTGTCTTTGGAGGATTTCAATTAAGGGTTAAGCTCAGGGCCACACCTCAGCTGTGTTTCAGAGATTTTTTTTTTTTTTTTTTTTTTTTTTTTAGACGGAGTTTCGCTCTTGTTACCCAGGCTGGAGTGCAATGGCGCGATCTCGGCTCACCGCAACCTCCGCCTCCTGGGTTCAGGCAATTCTCCTGCCTCAGCCTCCTGAGTAGCTGGGATTACAGGCACGCGCCACTATGCCCAGCTAATTTTTAGTATTTTTAGTAGAGACGGGGTTTCACCATGTTGACCAGGATGGTCTCGATCTCTTGACCTCGTGATCCACCCGCCTCGGCCTCCCAAAGTGCTGGGATTACAGGCGTGAGCCACCGCGCCCGGCTGTTTCAGAGATATTTAAGGTAGTACCTGCAATCCATCAACCACACTGATCTGCTTACTTACCGATTTAAAACTTTATTGTTCATTTTTAAAATGGGGAAGAAAAACTTTTATTGGCAACCATCAAAGATATTCACAAGACTCAGACCCAAGGTAGAGACCCCTAAACAGATGATTTTCCCTCAACTCCTCAGGCTGGAACAGATTTTAAACCAAGCTGGAGACATCACTCCAACGCTGTCCACAAACTAATCTCTACATCCTGGTCTTCATCCTGATTGGAAGCTGGTTCACTTCATCCAAGAGCTTAGTTCGAGGGCATTCATGGCTTCCTCAAGTTTGAGCATCCCTGCACCAGAAATAGCAACAGCTGCGTGAGTATGAGGGAAGACAATAAGAACCCGGACGGCTCTCCGCCTCTTTCAGGGTTTGTTTCTGGGACTTCTGAACCAGGCGTTCTGAGAGTCAGGCCCAGAATCTCGGAACCCCAGACTACTCGGCCCATTTGAAGGTTCTCCAAGAAACTGAAGGGGCGGGGAGACGGTTCAAATAGCTCAGATAACCCTGCCCAGGGGGTCTAGCACAGGCCACCTCTCATCATAGTCTCACTCCTACGTCTCCAAGACCAACGGCTGGCATTCTGGGGCCCCCATTCCCAAAGGGGTCTCAGGAAGGCCCAGACGCCAAAGACGCCCCTGGTGAGGCCCAAGTTGCGGGCAGCGAACAAGAGAGAGGAGAAAGGCCACAGAGCTGCAGGACAGGCCAGAAGCGGTCCCCACGAGCCTGTGTTCGCATACCCGGTCCCCAGGCCTCTCACCTCGCTCCTGGCGCTGGCGGTGCCACTCAGCCATAGACTGGAGCATCCATTTGGCTCGGAGCTTGTATATATAGGAGCCGTAGACCACGACCTCGGTGAAGTCTGGAGACTCCAGAGCCTTCAGCTCGAGCATGGCCTTGCTCACCTGCTCGATGTAAGGGATTCGACATCCGTCCCGGCCTGTTGGGGGAAAAGAATGAGAGCCCCGGGCCGGCTGAGACGCCCGGGCCGGGGCATCGCCGCCAGTACTGGGCACACTCACCGAACATGGCTTCCAGCAGCCGCGTCTGGACCTGGAACACTTCTGGATCTTTCAGGTCTTCAGGAACTTTCACCCACGGCGGGATAGTTCTACGTTCCGCGAGCGTTCCCATCTTACGACCCTCACAAGCAAAACCACGCTCCAGCGCAAGCCAGGCCTGGCCCTGCCTCAGCAATGGTAAAGCCTCACACCTGGAGGCCCCGCCCCCAGCCCGGCCCCGCCCCTAGCCCGGGCCTGGACCCCGAGTCCGCGCCCCGCCGCCCTGGCTGCGGTCCAGCAGGTTGCAGTCTCTTCTGCTTCCCGCGACCTCGGGATAGCCTCACCCGGGCCCAGCTGCCTGCAAGTTAACTAGGGTTTCCACCTGCGTTGACCTGTGTCTTTTGCACCAGAATCCCGTGGGCTTGGGAATGGCTAGGGGAAGGGCGCTGTTGACTCTTCTAGGAACAACCCGTGGGGCCCGAACCTCGGAAAAAGGGCGTCCAGGCTTCAGGGTGCGAGGACCACGCAGTAGCTGCCTAATCGACTTCCTGCCTCCCATGTTCCAAAGGAGGGTTCGTATCCCCTCGGACCTAAGGAGCAGGACCCGCGGCTCTGCTTTGCTGGCGACCTGGCAATGTCCCGGGAACTCTGGCGGGACTTGTGCCATTGAACAATGAAGAAACCGAGATTCGGAAATTTCGTTATCTTACCTGAAGGGATTAGCAATCCTCAAAGCTCCTGACTCTAGAGCCTTTGAACCTACCCTGATTTTAAAGCTGACCTGTGCCCTGCCTGGGCACTCCAGCCAAAACCTGTCCAGGCTGCTGGCTCATTTCTAAATAAATTTTGTTTATTCGTTTTTTAAACACAATGTTTGGAGCGATGCACTGGATTTACTCGATGAGAGCGTGATTTCACTGTTTTATGCCTTTATGGTGATGAACTGGCATTTCCAGTCCTGGTAACATCTAATATCCCATCAGCTGTTCACTATTGACGGCTTCTTAGGGTAGACCTCTTCTCACACACACACTCCCCCACACACAAAACTATGGGCGGGGGCAACAACCAATGTAGTTAATTTAGAAAACGGGGCCGGGCGCGGTGGCTCACGCTTGTAATCCCAGCACTTTGGGAGGCCGAGAAGGGTGGATCACTAGGTCAAGAGATCGAGACCATCCTGGTCAACATGAGGAAACCCCGACTCTACTAAAAATACAAAAAATCAGCTGGGCATGGTGGCACGTGCCTGTAATCCCAGCTACTCAGGAGGCTGAGGCAGGAGAATTGCCTGAACCCAGGAGGCGGAGGTTGCGGTGAGCCGAGATCGCGCCATTGCACTCCAGCCTGGGTAACAAGAGCGAAACTCCGTCTCAAAAAAAAAAAAAAAAAAAAAAAAAATTTAGAAAACGATCATCAATAGCTAAAATTTCAGATGAAGACTGTTGAGAAACTGTTAGTCACAAGGTTTTGAAGTCCTAGCACACAGACTATGAATTAAAAAGGAGAAAAAAACGTTTCTTTACAATAGAGACTTGGAAGAAGCCACCTTAACCCAAATTCGCATAACCAATAATTGGACAAATGGACTTCTGGTTTGACAATATCTTGAAAACAAAAAGAGGACCGTTTTATTAATTGACTAAAGAGACACTAAATACTATGTACACGGTTCAAATAATTTTGAATCAAAGGTGGAGGGATGCATTTCAGGACAATGAAGGAAATTTTAATATGTCCTGTATTGCAAAGTAGTATTAAAAGCTTCTAAAGTTTAGAAACTTCTGGAGGGGCCGGGCGCGGTGGCTCAAGCCTGTAATCCCAGCACTTTGGGAGGCCGAGGTGAGTGGATCACGAGGTCGAGAGATCGAGACCATCCTGGTCAACATGGTGAAACCCCGTCTCTACTAAAAATACAAAAAACTAGCTGGGCGTGGTGGCGCGTGCCTGTAATCCCAGCTACTCAGGACGCTGAGGCAGGAGAATTGCCTGAACCCAGGAGGCAGAGGTTGCGGTGAGCCGAGATCGCGCCATTGCACTCCAGCCTGGGTAACAAGAGCGAAACTCCGTCTCAGAAAAAAAAAAGAAAGAAAAGAAACTTCTGGAGATAAGGTAATCTCAGGAGAAACACGTATGTATGTTTCTATTTTTTTAAATAAAAGTTATATCTGGCCGGGTGCGGTGGCTCAAGCCTGTAATCCCAGCATTTTGGGAGGCCAAGGTGGGTGGATCACGAGGTCAAGAGATCAAGACCATCCTGGTCAACATGGTGAAACACCGTCTCTACTAAAAAATACAAAAAAGTAGCTGGGCATGGTGGCACATGCCTGTAATCCGAGCTACTCAGGAGGCTGAGGCAGGAGAATTGCCTGAACCCAGGAGGCGGAGGTTGCAGTGAACCGAGATCGCGCCATTGCACTCCAGCCTGGGTAACAAGAGCGAAACTCCGTCTCAAAAAAAAAAAAAAAGAAAAAAAAGAAAGAAAGGAAGAACACTTAAAAACATATGTATTGGTTTTGTCCAAAATTAATGTCAATGTTTACCATATTATAATATTATAATGTTAGCAACAAGGCTGGTATGTAGGTTGATTCAATCTTAATGGGATGCCATTTTGCAGTACCTTATCAATTGGAAATGTACTTTTCTTTTCTTTTTTTTGTGTTTTGAGAAGGAGTTTCGCTCTTGTTAACCAGGCTGGAGTGCAATGGCACAATCTCGGCTCACCGCAACCTCCACCTCCCGGGTTCAGGCAATTCTCCTGCCTCAGCCTTCTGAGTAGCTGGGATTACAGGCACGCGCCACCATGCCCAGCTAATTTTTTGTATTTTTAGTTGAGACGGGGTTTCACCATGTTGACCAGGATGGTCTCGATCTCTTGACCTCATGATCCACCCGCCTCGGCCTCCCAAAGTGCTGGGATTACAGGCTTGAGCCACCGCGCCCGGCTGGAAATGTAAAGATCCTTTGACTCAGCATTCCTAAATTTGAAATTTCATCCTGGCCAGGTGTAGTGGCTCATGCCTGTAATCAATCCCAGCACTTTGTGAGGCCAAGGGGGATGGATCACCTGAGGTCAGGAGTTGGAGACCAGCCTGACCAATATGGTGAAAACCTGTCTCTAAAAAAAAGAAAAAGAAATTTCATTCTGTAATTATACTCTCACTTGTAAGAAATGACATGTAGAAGGATACTGATTTCAATAGCATTACTGGCACAAGTAAAAGATAGCATACAAGGTAAATATTCATGAAGACTGGGAAAAATACATATTAAAGAAATAAGACTGGGCTCTGTGGCTCATGCCTATAATCCCAACACTTTGGGAGGCTAAGGTGGGAGAATCGCTTGAGAATGGAGACCAGCCTGGACAATATAGTGAGACTCCCATCTCTAAGTTTTTAAAGGAGATTTAAATTATTCTTTGAAATAAATCAGTAAATAAAAAAGAGAGGGAACCAATCATTTATGGGTTTTTTTGTTTTTTGTTTGTTTTGTTTTTAGATGGAGTCTCACATCTGTAACCCAGGCTGGAGTAATGGTGTGATCTCGGATCACTGCAACCCCTGCCTCAGGTGTATGCCACCAGACCCAGCTCTGTGTGTGTGTGTGTGTGTGTGTGTGTATTTTTAGTAAACACAGGGTTTCACTATGTTGTCCAGACTGGTCTCAAATTCCGGACCTTGTGATCTGCCCATCTCAGCCTCCCAAAGTGCTGGCATTACAGGCAAGAGCCACCGTGCCTGGCCCATGGGGTTTTTTAACTGAAAAAAAAGAAAAAAAAAAAAACAAAAAACTATAGAGCCAAATGTCCAATTAACTGTGTGGATAGAATGAAAAAATGTTCAGACATTCAAGACCTCAATATATGCATTCTCCTTCAGAGTAGAGACTTTGTTTCATCAGAATGAACTGAAGTCTTTCTCTGATAAGAAATAAAATAATGAGCTGGGTGCAGTGGCTCAGGGCTCTAATTCTAGCACTTTGGGAAGCCGGGGCGGGTGGATCACCTGAGGTCAGGAATTCAAGATCAGCCTGACCAACATGGTGAAACCTCGTCTTAAGAAAATTAAAATTAAAAAAGAAAAAAGAAAGAAAGAAAACAAGACCAGCCTGGCCAACATGGCAACACCCCATCTCTACTAAAAATACAAAAATTAGCCAGGCATAGTGGCAGGCGCCTATAATCCCAGCTACTTGGGAGGCTGAGGCAAGAGAATCGCTTCAACCCATGGAGCAGAGGTTGCAGTGAGCCTAGATCATGCTCTCTCTCTCTCCACTGCCCGGGAAGGAGCATGTACCAAGAGCAACAATTATGGCATGCTCTGAGAAGAGCACCACCACCAGCTGCTCATGTCTTCTCCCCCAGCATCCTTGGTTGCATCTTCTGTACACTATAGATGTTGTTAGATTGCCTTCGAACACACTAGACCTCTGTCCTGCTGGTGCTGAGCTCCCTGATGTCTTTTACTGGCTGTCTACAGAGCCTAGAACCCCATTCTTCCTGCTCTATGATTTCTGCTTCGTTTGCATCACCATCTATGCCATCTATGTGGGCCTGATGTGGCTCAGTTTCCAGAAGGTCCAAGAATCCCAAGGCAAGGCTAAACGGCATTGAGCCCTCACCCCCAAGCCAGGCTGACCTCTGCTTTGCTTTGGCATGTAAGCCTTGCCCAAGGGGGCTTGTCTGAGTCCCTAGAAGGCCCTACAACTATGGTCTTCTAGAGTCTCTCGTTCCCACCACCATATCCACACACAACAATGGACCAAATGTGCTACACATTCGCTCTTTTTTCCTTGTTCCTCTGGCTCTGTCTCCAAGGACTGGTCTCTGAAGCTCTTGTCACTGCCCAGAGAGGGAAGGTCCTGAGCAATAATTTTTTTTTTCCTTTTTTGAGAGGAGTCTCAGTCTGTCACCCAGCTGGAGTGCAGTGGCACGATCTTGGCTCACTGCAAACTCCGCCTCCCGGGTTCAAGCAATTCTGCCTAAGCCTCCTGAGTAGCTGGGGTTACAGGTGCCCGCCACTACACCTGGCTAATATTTTGTATTTTTAGTAGAGACAGGGTTTCACCATGTTGGCCAGGCCGGCCTCAAACTCCGGACCTCAGGTGATCCACCCACCTCAGCCTCCCAAATTGCTGGGATTACTAGGGTGAGCCCAGCAATAAAATTTTTTGAATAACAAAACAACAACAGCAGCAACAATCCTTGCCCAAACTGAGTGGGGAAAACTTCTGGATTTTTTTTCTTTTATTTATTAAGCTATGCATTGATGGGTTCTTAGGATGAATGCAGACCAGGGTAGACACAGATAAGTAAACTGCCACTTAGAATACAAATTCCCTGCCGGGCGCGGTGGCTCAAGCCTGTAATCCCAGCACTTTGGGAGGCCGAGGCGGGTGGATCACGAGGTCAAGAGATCGAGACCATCCTGGCCAAGATGGTGAAACCCTGTCTCTACTAAAAATACAAAAAATTAGCTGGGCATGGTGGCGCGTGCCTGTAGTCCCAGCTACTCAGGAGGCTGAGGCAGGAGAATTACCTGAGCCCAGGAGGCGGAGGTTGTGGTGAGCCGAGATCACGCCATTGCACTCCAGCCTGGGTAACAAGAGCGAAATTCCATCTCAAAAAAAAAAAGAATACAAATTCCCTGTCCCTCACAGAAAGGCAAATACTCCATGATTCCACTTACATGAACTATCTAAAATAGTCAAAGCAGCAAAGAGTGGAATGGTGGATGCCAGGGGCTGGGGGGAAGGAGAAAATGAGATGTTAGTAAATCAGTGGGCATAAAGTTAAGCAAGATGAACAAGTTCTGGAGATCTGCTGTAAAACATTGTGCCTATAGTCAACAATACTCTTGTACAGTTAAAAATGGGTTGAGGCCAGGCACAGCGGCTCATGCCTGTAATTCCAGTACTTTAGGAAGCCGAGGCAGGTGGATCATCTGAGGTTAGGAGTTCAAGACCTTCCTGGCCAACATGGTGAAATCCCATCTCTACTGAAAATACAAAGAATTAGCCAGGTGTGGTGGCAGGTACCTGTAATCCCAGCTACTCTAGAGGCTGAGGTAGAAGAAGCGCTTAAACCTGAGAGGCAGAGATTGCAATGAGCCAAAATCCTGCCCTGCACTCTAGCCTGAGTGACAGAGCCAGACTCCATCTCAAAAAAAAAAAAAAAAAAAAAAAAATGTGGGCTGGGCATGATGGCTCACACCTGTAATCCAAGCATTCTAGAGGCCAACACGGGCGGATCACCTGAGTTCGGGAGTTCAAGAAAAGCCTGACCAACATGGTGAAATCCCGTCTTAATAAAAAAATTTTTTAAAAAATGTGTTAAGAGGTTAGATCTCATGTTAAGTGCTCTTACCAAAATGAAATAAAAATTTTATTTTTTTTACCTCTTCTGGTAATTCACAGAAGTAAAATTTTAAAAATAAAAACAAAACCATAAATGATAAAAAGACTTCAGGAATAGGCCAGACACAGTGACTCACGTCTGTAATCCCAGCACTTTGGGAAGCTGAGGCAGGCAGATCACCTGAGGTTGGAAGTTCAAGCCAGCCTGACCAACATGGAGAAACCCCGTCTCTGCTTAAAATACAAAATTAGCCACGCATGGTGGCACATGCCTGTACTTAGGAGGCTGAAGCAGGAGAATCTCTTGAAACCAGGAGGCAGAGGTTGCAGTGACCCGAGGTCGCACCATTGCACTCCAGCCTGAGCAACAAGTGAAACTCTGTCTCAAAAAAAAAAAAAAAAGAAAAGAAAAAGACCTCATGAGTAACACTGTCAAGAAAATGAAATGAGCCGGGCGCGGTGGCTCAAGCCTGTAATCCCAGCACTTTGGGAGGCCAACGCAGGTGGATCACGAGGTCGAGAGATCGAGACCATCCTGGTCAACATGGTGAAACCCTGTCTCTACTAAAAATATAAAAAACTAGCTGGGCCTGGTGGCACGTGCTTGTAATCCCAGCTACTTAGGAGGCTGAGGCAGGAGAATTGCCTGAGCCCAGGAGGTGGAGGTTGCGGTGTGCCGAGATCGCGCCATTGCACTCCAGCCTGGGTAACAAGAGCGAAACTCCGTCTCAAATAAAAAAAATAAAAATTAAAAAAATTAAAAAAATAAAAATTAAAAAAAAAAGAAAATGAAATGATAAACTACTTATATGCTTGAAAGTATTGGGAGAACTGTACACAGCTGAGGAGAATTTGGAAGAAAAAGACAAGTATGCCAAAAATTTTTTTTAAATCTTTTTTGAACAAAAAAATTTATTAGGCCAGACATAGTGAGTCATGCCTGTAATCCTAGCAATTTGGGAAGCTAAGGTAGGAGGATTGCTTGAAGTCAGGAGTTTAAGATCAGTCTGGGGGCTGGTGGAGGTGGCTTACAACTGCCAACAAGGGCCGATCACATGAGGTCAGGAGTTCAAGACCAGCCTGGCCAACATGGTGAAACCCTGTCTCTACTAAAAATACAAAATTAGCCAGACATGCAGCTCATGCCTGTATTTTCAGTTACTTAGGAGGCTGAGATGAAGAATTACTTGAACTTGGGAGGCAGAGGTTGCAGTGAGCCTCCAGCCACTGCACCCCAGCCTGGGGGGAGCAGATCGAGACTCTTGTCTCTATTTTTTTTTCTTTTTTTTTTTTTAATGACCCCTCCCAGCTTGAGACTCTATCTCAAAAAAAAAAAAAGTCCAGCCTGGCCAACAAAGTAAGACCTTGTCTCTACAAAAAAATTAGCTAGGTATGGTGGCACATGCCCATGATCCCAGCTACTTAGGAAGTTGAGGTGGAAGGATCACTTGAGTCCAGAAGTTGGAGGCTTTGATGGGTCACTGCACTCTAGTCTGGGTGATGGAGTGAGACTCTGTTTCACAATAAATGAATAAATAAATCCATTATTAATATCTAGAAAAACAAAACTTTTTCAAGAAAAGAAATCATAATAAAGTATATATAGCTATGAATAGTTCACAAAGTGCAAACATTGAATATTGATCTAACAAAATCATATTTCTGTTTTAAGAGGATCTAGGTCTGATGTACGTTGTTAAGCCCTAGCTCACCTGGGTTAGAAGAGGGTGAAAGATAGTAGTAGATATATATATATATCCTAGTCTTCGAAAGTGCTAGGATGACAGGCATGAGCCACAGCTCTCTGTCATTTGACATTTTTTGCTCTTTCCCCCACCCCACACCCCCCAAATCTGGCTCTGCCAGGCTGGAGTGCAATGGCATGATCTTGACTCACTACAACCTCTGCCTCCGGGGTTCAAGCAATTCTCCTGCCTCAGCCTCCCTAGTCACTGAGATTACAGGCCTGTGCCACCATGCCAGGCTACATTTAAAAAAATTTTTTTATTATTACTATTATTTTTAAAAGATGAGATTTCACCATGATGGTCAGGCTGGTGTTGAACTCTTGACCTCAGGTGATCCACCGACCTCGGCCTCCCAAAGTACTAGGATTACAGGTGTGAACCACCGCGCACAGCCTAAGTTTTATATTTTTTGTAGAGATGGGGATTCACTGTGTTGGCCAGGATGGTCTCAAACACCTGACCTCAGGTGATGTACCAACGCCTGCCTCCAAAATTGCTAGGATTACCTGTGTGAGCCACCATTCCTGGCCCATTTTTTGACTTCTTAATAAAAGCCTTGTGAGGCCAGATGCGGTGGCTCAGGCCTGTAATCCCAGCACTCTGGGATGCTGAGGCGGGCGGATCACAGGGTCAGGAGTTTGAAACCAGCCTGGTCAATATGGTGAAACCCTGTCTCTACTAAAAAAAAAAATACAAAAAAAACACAAAAAACAAAAACAAAACAGCTAACGCCCTTTTTGGCATTAGTCCACCTGCACTCAGGTGAATTAAAAAAAAAAAAAAAAAAGTTAGCCAGTCATGGTGGCAGGTGCCTATAGTCCCAGCGACTTGGGAGGATGAAGCAGGAGAACTGCTTGAACCTGGGAGGCAGAGGTTGCAGTGAGCCGAGATTGCTCCATTGCACTACAACCTTGGTAACAGAGTGAGACTCTTGTCTAAAAAAAAAAAAAAAAAAAAGCAAGGCGAGGTGGCTCAAACCTGTAATCCCAGCACTTTGGGAGGCCGAGGCGGGTGGATCACGAGGTCAAGAGATCGAGACCGTCCTGGTCAACATGGTGAAACCCCGTCTCTACTAAAGATACAAAAAATTAGCTGGACATGGTGGCGCATGCCTGTAATCCCAGCTACTCAGGAGGCTGAGACAGGAGAATTGCCTGAACCCAGGAGGCGGAGGTTGCGGTGAGCTGAGATCACGCCATTGCACTTCAGCCTGGGTAACAAGAGCGAAACTCCGTCTCAAAAAAAAAAAAAAAAGCCTTTGTGATTGATGTATGATGGTATCCTGGTGTGATTTTAATTTGGATTCCTCTTCTGATTTGTGGTGCTGAGCATTTTTTTATATGTTTGTTGGCTGCTTGTATTTCTTCTTTGAGAAACATCTCTTGTTGTTTTTTTGTTTGTTTGTTTGTTTGTTGTTTTGAGACGGAGTTTGGCTCTTGTTGCCCAGGCTGGAGGGCAATGGCATGATCTCGGCTCACCGCAACCTCCGCCTCCTGGGTTCAGGCAATTCTCCTGCCTCAGCCTCCTGAGTAGCTGGGATTACAGGCACGTGCCACCATGCCCAGCTAATTTTTTTGTATTTTTAGTAGAGACGAGGTTTCACCATGTTGACCAGGATGGTCTTATCACTTGACCTCGTGATCCACCGGCCTCGGCCTCCCAAAGTGCTGGGATTACAGGCTTGAGCCACTGCACCCGGCCCTTTTTTAGTATCTTTAGTAGAGACGGGGTTTCACCATGTTGACCAGGATGGTCTCGATCTCTTGACCTCCTGATCCACCGGCCTCGGCCTCCCAAAGTGCTGGGATTACAGGCTTGAGCCACCGCACCCAGCCCATCTCTTGTTGTTATTTTCCCAATTTTTTGTTTTTTGTTTTTTGTTTTGTTTTGTTTGTTTTGTGGAGATAGAGTCTCACTCTATCCCCCAGGCTGTAATGCAGTGGCACGATCTTGGCTCACTGCAACCTCCGCCTCTGGGATTCAATTGATTCAGCCTCCTGAGTAGTTGGGATTACAGGTGCCCACCATTACGCCTGGCTCATTTTTGTATTTTTAGTAGAGAAGGGATTTCGCCTGTTGGCCAAGCTCCTCTAGAACTCCTGGTGTGAGCCACCTCACCCAGCTTTGCTCAGTCTTTAATGTGGTTGTTTTTTCTTGTTGTTTTACAAAATACTTTAATTGTCTCAATTAGCAAGTAAGAACTTCCCAATGACTAAATCATTCCTATGTATCAAATATATTCAGTCGTCTGGGTGAGGTCTGAATATATACATTCAGCCTATTAATGTAGCAAACCTGAAGTTCTCTTTAGTGTTTCAATACTGAATAAAAATGAACTATAAATTATAACTTATTGTATAGCAACACATTTAAAACAGGTTTTTTGTTTGTTGTTTGTTTTTTTTCTTTTTTTTTTTTGAGACAGGGTCTTACTCTGTCACTCCCCGGGGGAGTGCAGTTTACTGTAGCTGTAGCCTCAACCTCTCTGGGCTCAGGTGATTGTCCCACCTCCACCTTCCCAGTAGCTGGAACTGCAGATGCCAGCCACCTTGCCCAGCTAATTTTTGCATTTTTTGTAGCGATCCAGTTTCATCATTTTGCCCAGACGGGAAAGATTGCTTGAGACCAGCTTGAACAACATACCTTGTCAGAAGGGGAAAAGAGCCAGGTGCGGTGGCTCAGGCCTATAGTCCCAGCAATTTGGGGGGCCAAGACCAGCGGATCACGAGGTCAAGAGATCAAGACCATCCTGGTCAACATGGTGAAACCCCCTCTCTAACTAAAAACACAAAAATTAGCAGGGCATGGTAGCACACGCCTGTAGTCCCAGCTACTTGGGAGGCTGAGGCAGGAGAATTGCTTGAACCCAGGAGGCGGAGGTTGCAGTGAGCCGAGATCGCGCCATTGCACTCCAGCCTGGGTAACAAGAGTAAAACTCCATCTCAAAAAAAAAAAAAAAAAAAAAAAAAAAAAAAAAAAAAAAAAAGGCCGGGCGCGGTGGCTCAAGCCTGTAATCCCAGCACTTTGGGAGGCTGAGGCGGGTGGATCACGAGGTCAAGAGATCGAGACCATCCTGGTCAACATGGTGAAACCCCGTCTCTACTAAAAATACAAAAAATTAGCTGGGCATGGTGGCGCGTGCCTGTAATCCCAGCTACTCAGGAGGCTGAGGCAGGAGAATTGCCTGAACCCAGGAGGCGGAGGTTGCGGTGAGCCGAGATCGCGCCATTGCACTCCAGCCTGGGTAACAAGAGCGAAACTCCGTCTCAAAAAAAAAAAAAAAAAAAAAAAAAGGTGGGGGGAGGGGAGGGGAGTGGGGAAGGAAAGGAAAAGGGAAAGGGGAAAGGAAAAAGAAAAGGAAGGAAGAAAGAGACAAATGTAATTGTATTATTAGAGAACAGAGGCATCACTGGGCCTGGTGGGGGGGGTTCCCTACTAGGGAAGCTGAGGCGGGAGGATCTCTTGAGCCCAGGAGATGGAGGCTGTGGTGAGCTATAATCACATAACTGCACTCTAGCCTGGGTGACCACAGAGTGACTCTGTCTCAAATTTAAAAATGGTGGCTTAGCTGGGCGCGGTGGCTCACGCCTGTAATCCCAACACTTTGGGAGGCCGAGGTGGGCGGATCACCTGAGGTTGGGAGTTTGAGACCAGCATGACCAACATGGAGAAACCCTCTCTCTACTAAAAAAAAATACAAAATTAGCCAGACATGTGGTGCATGTCTGTAATCCCAGCTACTGGGGGGTGGGGGGCGGGGGTAAGGCAGGAGAATCGCTTGAACCCGGAGGCAGTGGTTGCAGTGAGCCGAGATCTTGCCACTGCACTCCAGCCTGGGCTACAAGAGTGAAACTGAGTCTCAAAAACAAACAAAACAAAACAAACAAACAAAACATGGTGGCTCACGCCTGTAATCCCAGCACTTTGGGGGGCTGAAGCAGGTGAATCACGAGGTCAAGAGTTCAAGATCAGCCTGGCCAACGTGGTGAAACCCCGTCCCTACTGAAAATACAAAAATTAGCTGGGCCAGGTGGCTCGTGCCTGTAATCTTAGCTACTAGGGAGGCTGAGGCAGGAGAATCGCTTGAACCCGGGCAGCAGAGGGTTGCAGTGAGCCAAGACGGTGCCACTGCACTCCAGCCTGGGCGAGAGTGACACTCCGTCTCAAAAAATAAATAAATAAAAATAAAAATAAAATAATGGAAATGTCAAAAAATTTCAAGGAATCTCCTCTGGTGTCCAAACCACGGGAACTATCTGTGGTTGGGTGGGTTCAAGTCTGCATTAATTAAAAGGGAGCCACAGTCCACTACTGGAGATGATAAGGAGGGAGAATTTAAAAAAAAAAAAAAAAAAAAAAACTCCCCAGAGGGCCAGGCGCGGTGGCTCACGCCTGTAATCCCAGCACTTTGGGAGGCCGAGGCGGGTGGATCACGAGGTCAAGAGATCGAGACCAACCTGGTCAACATGGTGAAACCCTGTCTCTACTAAAAACACAAAAAAATTAGCTGGGCATGGTGGCGCGTGCCTGTAATCCCAGCTACTCAGGAGGCTGAGGCAGGAGAATTGCCTGAACCCAGGAGGCGGAGGTTGCGGTGAGCCGATATAGCGCCATTGCACTCCAGCCTGAGTAACAAGAGCGAAACTCCGTCTCAAAAAAAAAAAAAAAACAAAAAAAACAAAAAAAACAAAAAAAACAAAAAAAAACAACTCCCTAGAGTTTAAAACCAACCTGGGCAACAAAGCCAGATCCCATGACTTTTTTTTCTAACCATTTATTTTTTTTACTATGCAAATCTCACTACACAGACCCTATAACTTAAAAAAAAAAAAAAAAAAAAAAAAAAAAAAAAAAAAAAAAGGCCCTTATTCTGCCCTGTACTCAGCTGTCTCAGGCAGGTAACAGAATAATCTGAAAACCTGGTGCCAGAGGAAGTAAACATGGTGGCCAGGGATCAGAAGCTGTGGGGGACCTAAGAAGCATTCATTCTGCAAGTATCAGTTCTTTCCTCTGAGAAAAATACTGGGCTTATCCACGCTTTCCTGAGTCCATCGTTAAGACTCCCGCGGCTTTCCACCGGATTCCTGAAGCCCAGAGCCCGGTTTCTCCTACCGGGTGCGCTGGAGAAGGGCTGCTCCTGATAGGAGGAATCCTCTGAGAGCAGCCCAGAAACCAGCGCACTTGCGCGTCCTCGGAAGAAGCCGGGGCTCTAGGAGGCGGAGGCGACGCCTGGAATCCAATGAGAAGGGAGCGGATGTAGAGGAGGGGCTGGCCAAAAGCCCTTAAAATGAGATCCAGCTGTAAACGCGACTCTAGTCGCCTACCTCCAGTTCGTCCTTTGGGTTTGCGGTTGTACTCTGGTGTCCTGCAGGTCCGGCGGCAGCATGGACGCTCCCAGACGATTTCCGACGCTCGTGCAACTGATGCAGCCAAAAGTAACGTCGTTCGAGGTGCTCGGTCAGCTCCCCAAGCAGTTCTGGTTCCACTCTGAGTTTCTGAAGAATCCGAAGGTAGTTCACCTTGAGGTTTGGCTGGTGGAAAAGATCTTCGGTGAGTAGACTAGAGACCGGTAACCCCCGTGCGGCTTCTTTCTGCCCCATACCTACACCCCACATGTTCTGGCCGTGTTCCAAGGCAAACCTCCCCAGTAGCCAACGTCCCCTGGCTGTCTCCTCCTTCTAACTTCCTCTCCCAAGACTCCTGGGAGCTACCCGTCCCTCACAGCTTCTGTGCTCCCGGCGCAGGCAGGGGCGGAGAGCGCATCCCGCAAGTTCAGGGTCTGTCCCAAATCCTGATTCACGTGAATCACTTGGACCCCAGCGGCGAGGCTGAGATCTTGATATTTGGGAGGCCTTCTTACCAGGAGGACACAATCAAGATGATCATGAACTTGGCTGACTATCACCGCCAGCTCCGGGCGAAAGGTACAAGGTTGGGAAAAGGGCTACCTGGAGCAAATCCTGGCTCCGTAGGAGTGATCCTGGGGTTTCCTGGCTGCTGGGGCGGCGGTCTTGCCCTCAGCCTGCCCGCGGTTGGTGGGTGAGGGAGGGGGCGGTTCTGGTCGCCACGGATCGAGAAGGCCAAATTGAACCTGCGTTCTGGGATTCCTGGCTCCGACTCCCGCAGGCCGCATGGGTGACTCCTTTTTTAGAGAGGATATAGGGATACAGCTGTGGCCTCTGCACACTGCTCTTCTTCCAGGCTCAGGAGAGGCCCTCGCCCAGGATGTAGCCAGTCAGAAGGCCGAAACCCAGCGATCTTCAATAGAAGTCCGGGAAGCCGGGACCCAGCGTTCGGTAGAGGTCCGGGAGGCCGGGACCCAGCTTTCGGTGGAGGTCCGGGAGGTCGGGACCCAGCAGTCCCTCAAGGCTGCCAATGAGTCAAGGACCCAGTGATCTCCCGAAGCTGCCAGCAAGACACCGACCCAGCGGTTTTACGTGGATGCCCGGGACCCAGTTACTAGATTATAAAGGCATTTCAGGCCCTGGAACCAGAGCCAGTCAGGGGTTAAGCCCCAGATACACTTAAGCCCCAGAAGGTGGGGTTGGGAGTGGGAGAATGATGATGTGAATTGTTTTTCTTTTACCCCTTCTGTTGAATGGTTGCAAACACAAACTTGAATTCTAATAAAGAATTGCATTTCCATAACGTCTGTTTTTTGGAAGGTAGAGGGGGAGGGAATGCCCATTCCTATGTCAGCCCAATTCTGCTCTGCGCGGCTCTCTACCTCGAGGCAGGTGGGACCTCGGGTTCTTAGCCGCCCAAGGTCGCAATCTAACCCGGCTGAGCTTCGGTGTGCCCCTTGTGCTCCTTAACCGCGCTCATCTGGCTTACCCAGGTGAGAAGCCTCTAGGGCCCACTAGGAAACCTCTCCGAGCCCGCTCTGGTTCTACTCAAGGTGACTTGGGATGAGAAAACCGGGTCGCTTGGGGCTCAGCTGGATTTGGAATGCCCTGGCTGTACTGCGACTCTGCCACAGGCCGCTTTCCCGCTGGGGAAAATGACATCGCGGAAGGCGAAAACGGAGAGAGCCGAGCTGCGCTCTCGGGCTGCACTGTTGCCGTTTTCAGGTCTTGGAGGTGTCACCGACTTTGCACGAAGGTCGTGGACACCAAGATGCAGGCATCGGCTACTCTTTCCTCAGTTACTATGGCAGCGAGTAGTCGCAGCAGAGAACACTTTGGCTTCCCTCGGGTCACAGCTCTGGTTGGGGCGCTGAGATGCAGTTTTGCGAATTAATCTAGGAGGATGCAAGCCAACAGCTGGGTGCTAGGATTAAACAACAACACGCAGTAATTCTATAATTAATTTTTTAATGTGTGTGTACACTTTTTTTTACCAACCAAGAATCACCGATAATTTTTATTTTATTTTGGAGACGAGTCTCAATCTGTCGCCTAGGCTGGAGTGCAGTGGCCCGATCTTGGCTCAGTGCAACTTCTGCCTCCCGGGTTCAAATGATTCTCCTGTCTCAGCTTCCCAAGTAGCTGGGACTAACAGGCCCATGCCACCACTCCCTGCTAATTTTCGTATTTTTAGTAGACACCCGGTTTCAACACGTTGGCCAGGCTGGCCTCAAGCTCATGACCTTGGGTGATCTACCCGCCTCAGCCTCCCGAAGTGCTGGGATTACAGGCGTGAGCCACCTTGCCCAGCCAAGCCAATCACTGATAATTTTTAAAAGTTCAAAGCTAACTTTAAATATCAGGGGAGTGTCTATCACAGACTCTTTTGTCACCACTAATTATTACTCCTGTTTAAAATAATCATGTATCGCCGGGCACGGTGGCTCAAGCCTGTAATCCCAGCACTTTGGGAGGCCGAGGCGGGTGGATCACAAGGTCAAGAGATCGAGACCATCCTGGTCAACATGGTGAAACCCCGTCTCTACTAAAAATACAAAAAAATTAGCTGGCCATGGTGGCGTGTGCCTGTAATCCCAGCTACTCAGGAGGCTGAGGCAGGAGAATTGCTTGAACCCAGGAGGCAGAGGTTGCGGTGAGCCGAGATCGCGCCATTGCACTCCAGCCTGGGTAACAAGAGCGAAACTCCGTCTCAAAATAAATAAATAAATAAATAATAAAATAATCATGTATCTTATAAGGGAATTACTATGTACAGCTGAATTTACAATAATTTATTAACTTTTAACTGGTAATTTTATTAAAATAGTTGACTACTTTTAGAAGAATCTTAGACCATTCTAAATTCAAAATCAACACAAAATCAGTTTCAAATGAGGTTACATCAAAGCAGAACTAAAACCTAATGGGTGTGTTGTCTACCTTACCAGAATGTCAGATTCTCTTTTGCAACCTGTTTTCACTGTCCTCACCCAAACTCACTGTTACCAATCTATTTTTATGTGTAACTTTTCTGCTTTTTCTAATATCTACCCCTGATTTTAACTATGTAGCTTTATAGAGTGTTTTAATATTTAAGAGGGCAAGTCTACTCTTTTTTGGGACAGTCTGGTTTTGTCTCCCAGGCTGGAGTGCAATAGTGAATCTCGACTCACTGCAACCTCTGCCTCCTGGGTTCAAGCAGTTCTCTTGCCTCAGCCTCTGAGCAGCTGGGATTACAGGCACCTGCCACCACACCCAGCTAGTTTGTTATTTTTAGTAGAGCCCAGGTTTCAATATGTTGGCCAGGCTAGTCTCGAACTCCTGATCTCAAGTGATCTGCCCGCCTCAGCCTCCCAAAGTACTGGCAACACAGGCCTGAGTAACCGCGTCCAGCCCTCACAACCTTTTCAATTCATCCAAAACACTTTTTTTTTCCTTTTCTTTCCTGCAGATGCAAAAGTCTTAAGAGTCAAAGGTTTCAAATATTGCCCAAATATAGTCACATTCTGGGGTACTGGGGTTAGGACTTCAATATATGTTAATGTGTACAAAGTATGGAAGGAGTTTAGGATCATCCCCTTTCCCCCCAATAACAAAATGTTAAATGGGCCAGGTGCAGTGGAAAGGGGATGACCCTAAACCTCAACCTGGGAGGTGGAGGTTTCAGTGAGCCAAGATTGTGCCATTTCATTCCAGCTGGGTGACAGAGCGAGACTGTCTTTTAAAAAACCCAAAATGTTCAATGGTTTTATAAAAATCCCACCAGCAGCCAGGTGCAGTGGCTCACACCTGTTTGATCCCAGCACTTTGGGAGGCTGAGGAGGGCGAAACACAAGGTCAGGAGATCCAGACCATCCTGTCCAACATGGTGAAACCTCATCCATACTAAAAATATAAAAATTAGCTGGGTGTCGTGACGTGTGCCTGTAATTCCAGCTACCTGGGAGGCTGAAGCATGAGAATCACTTGAAGCCAGGAGGCAAAGGTTGCAGTGAGCCGAGATCCTGCTACTGCACTCCAGCCTGGCGCCAGAGTGAGACTCCATCTCTAAATAAATCAACCAACCAACCAACCCACCAGGGTCAGGTGCAGTGGCTCACGCCTGTAATCCCAACACTTTGGGAAGCCAAGGCAGGAGGCTGAGGTAGGAGAATTACTTGAATCACGGAGGTAAAGGTTGTAGTGAGCCAAGATGACACTACTGCACTCCAGCCTGGGTGACAGAGTGAGACTCCATCTCAAAAATAAAGTAAAGAGTAAAAATCCCACCAGGAAAAACCCGAAAAAATATTCATCAAATTTCTATGGAAGAAAATTAGGAGCTCTTGAACTTAAAAGGGTGGGGACATGGGAGAACAGAAACATTAACTACATAAAAATCTATCCACTGCCAAAAAAAATTTAAGAGGGTGGAAAATATTGGTGATAATGGACCATTGTTAGAAAAGCTTATAGAGATAAAAACCCTTCACCAGTTGAAAGAAGATAGAGATGAATGAAGAAAAAGGTAAATGAAAAAAATTTTCAACATCACCACTATCAAAAAAGCACAATTAGACTTCTGAGTTTAAAACTCTTGCAAAAGGTTAGAACATTTTATTGCCAAGGAGTGAATTAATTCCATGAGTCAAACCAATCTTTTTTTTTTTTTTTTTTTGACACGGAGTTTCACTCTTGTTACCCAGGCTGGAGTGCAATGGCACCATCTCGGCTCACCGCAACCTCCGCCTCCTGGGTTCAGGCAATTCTCCTGCCTCAGCCTCCTGAGTAGCTGGGATTACAGGCATGTGCCACCATGCCCAGCTAATTTTTTGTATTTTTAGTAGAGACGGGGTTTCACCATGTTGACCAGGATGGTCTCGATCTCTTGACCTCGTGATCCACCCGCCTCGGCCTCCCAAAGTGCTGGGATTACAGGCTTGAGCCACCGCGCCCGGCGAGTCAAACCAATCTTTTTTTTTTTTTTTTTTTTTTTGAGGCAGAGTTTCGCTCGTTACCCAGGCTGGAGTGCAATGGCACGATCTAGGCTCATCGCAACCTCCGCCTCCTGGGTTCAGGCAATTCTCCTGCCTCAGCCTCCTAAACCAATCTTAATTGCACTTGAAGCCACAGAGCTTTTGGCACCGTTCACCCCAGAAATTTTGCTTCCAGAAAGCAGGGCAGCAAGGATAGGAGCTATTTTGCACAAATGTACGATGTTCTCAGTACAACACGTAATGGAAAAACCTGGCCCATGCTGGACATCTGTGCAGCCTCACCTTGCAGAAAAAGGGAGACAACTGGCTCCAAGGCAGGGCACCATCCACAAGCCAAGGTGCCCGGGATCCCTGCTCTTCCATGGTGGATTGCAATGCTAGGGTTAATGAATGCTGACTGCCCAGGCTTGCTCTTTGGAATCTCATCCTGTGGCCAAGGAAGGCCTCACGCTAAGAAAAGGCACAGCCGGTGCTCCTCAGGGGGTCAACTACCAGCTTCAAAGTGAGAAATTCAGATGAGCTGCTTTGGTAGTACTTGTGAGCTCACCAGAAATGCAAATTAGGCCGGGCGCGGTGGCTCAAGCCTGTAATCCCAGCACTTTGGGAGGCCGAGGCGGGTGGATCACGAGGTCGAGAGATCGAGACCATCCTGGTCAACAAGGTGAAACGCCGTCTCTACTAAAAATACAAAAAATTAGCTGGGCATAGTGGTGGGTGCCTGTAATCCCAGCTACTTAGGAGGCTGAGGCAGGAGAATTGCTTGAACCCAGGAGGCGGAGGTTGCGGTGAGCCGAGATCGCGCCATTGCACTCCAGCCTGGGTAACAAGAGCGAAACTCCGTCTCCAACAAAAAAAAAAAAAAAAAGGCAAATTAGAAACCCTACCCCAACAGTACCGAATCAGAATCTTCTCAAGGAGTTTAGAAGATTATGTCTTAACAAGCTCCCAAGGTAATTAATTTATTACAAGCTTTAAAGTTTGAGAACCAACGACGTAAAAACAAAACAGATTACCATTTGTGAGGCTATCTGCCCTCTTTGGCTGAGGGCCTGACTCTGACCATAAAATCATAAAAGGATTAGGTGTTTCGAAATGATGGGAATTCAGGAATAAACCCTACAAAACTACAATCTGCCAGCCTTCTACCCACCCTTCATATCAAAACATGAATGAGAGTCAATCTTTTATAAATTTGCTTTATTATAAGTGTACGAAGATCTTAATGTCACCGGGCAAAATAGCCATTTATTAGAATAGTTCAAATTCACTCTCACAACGAAATAAACCACATTCCATCAAGACACAGGAAAAACGAATGCAGGGATTTAGGAATGCTATACTTGCTTCTCTTCAACTTAAGCAGCAAAAGCTGCAAAGTTCTCAAGATACTCCTGACACTGTTGTCTTAAGCAACAGAATCCTGGGGAGTGTGGGGGTCTGATGCTTGGGCCTTCAAGTTCTTCTCAAGGTGTTTCATCTTCTCAGCTGGAAGAGAAACAGTTGATACTAACCATGGACAGGGAGAAGAGTTCGCTGTTTCAAACTTCTCAGTGATTGGGAGTTGGGGAGGAGAGGAGGATCTGGGGTGGAGGCTCAGAACCTGGGATCTGCGATAGTCAGCTGAGGCTGACTTGGGCAGTAATGGGCCTGAATGTATCAGCTCTCCACTGACTTTCCCGAAGTCCTACCCCGGGGATCCCCTCCCAACAAACTTCGTGCAGCTTCCTAAGGTGCGGAAACCAAGAAATTAAGAGGTTAAGGGAGGATGGAAGGAAGCCGAGCAAGACCAGTATGGTCACTCGTGGCTTCCTCCATGTGTAAGTTCTCAAAGACCCTCACCTCGGGCTCGATGTTCTCGGTGAAACCATGCCAGGCACAGGAGCATGCTCTTCACCCGATTCTGTACACGGGGCCGTCCAAAAATGGTGATTTCGACTAGGTTCCCAGAGTCCACTATGTCCACTGTCAACAGGGCCTGGCTCGTCCACTCCATTTCTGGAATTATGGCTCGGTCTGGACCTAAACAAGTAAGGAAAGACTATTTAGGGACCACACAGTCGCAGGTTATAAGCTGAATTTGAAGAGAATGTTGACCAGGGAAGGGAAGAGCTGGAAGGTGGTCACCACAGCAACACTCCTGGCTTGTGAATCTGGGAAAGAGGCTGTAGAGAGCTACTCTGCCGAGCCTCTCTCAGACTGAGAGACTGAGAGTCCGGGTCGCTCACCAAAGAGCGCGTCTGCCAGCCATGCCTCGAGGTAGAACACCAAAGGGTTTCTCAGTTCCTGCACCGGAAACCACCAGGGCCGGATGCGAATCTGTGGCGGCGGAAGTGGTAACCAACACAGCTGCTCCAGGGAGTGGGCCGGGCTCCGTTTGCCCCGCTGGGACTCGGCAGCACAAGCGTCATCGACCATACTGGGACCGGCAGCCGCGGAACGCGCTAGGGCGGCTTTCACGTGACCTCGTCCAGACCCAGCGGCAAGGCGCCGCTCTCTTTTACAGTATTCGACTCGCCCCGCCTTTTCCGGCGGCGTCTGGCACCGCTTCCGGGTGAGCTGACGCAATCGACGCCTGGGCCTAGCGGCGCTTCGGGCACTTCCGGCGCTGCCGCAATCGTCAGGACTGCCTTTTTGACCTAGAACTAGTATTCATTTGGGCTGCTGTTGGGTCTTCAACGGTCTCCTTCGACATCTCTGTAAGGTATATTTAGCCTAAAAGGCCTCTGCTCACCGTATAGCTGATTAACAGTGTGAGTTTGAATTGACGACCCTGTTGACTGGGAATCACCTTTGATGTCTAGGTTAAGGTTTCGACGTTGCCTTCTAAAGACAGGTAGATCAGACCCAGACAGGCTTGTTGAATGTGTTAGTTTTCTCTCTTCTGCCCCCTTGTTAATTTTCTGACTCTCTGGATGGTTACCGTTTTGAAATTATTCCAGGAAGTGTGTCATGTTTTAAGCAAAAACATTTGAGGTGGGCTTATAGAACATATAGCAAGTTACAGTTTTCCTTTATTTCCATTATCCTAGACGACCTAAGACAGCCAGTATCGATGCACATTTCTTCTCAATGTTTGTAATTTTAATTAAAAATTTGAATTATGAAAAGTTTCACACATCCCAAAGAATAATATAACACAGCCATGTACCCTCTCCCAGTTTAACAGATGTTGACATTTCCCCACATTTGCTTCACTTCTGTGTTCTTTAAAAGAGATATTACTCAAGTATCTTTCCTTTCCCTCTCTAGAGGACATCATCCTGAAGCTAGTGCATATCATCCCCATGCATGTCCTTACATGTTTTCTATTGTATTTCTAGAAATACTGTTTGGTAGTTGTTTCAGAATAGATAGTATCTGCCGAATATACTGTTTTGTTCTCACAATTAACTATGTGTTTGTTCTAAAAAATATTTTCTGGGGAGCGGGAAAAAAAAATTCTTTTGTTTCAAGATAGGTCTCACTCTGTTGCCTAGGCAGGAATGAAGTGGCACGATCTCGGTTTTCACTGCAGCCTGGACCTCCCAGGCCCAAGTGATCCTACCACCTCAGCCTCCTGAATAGCTGAGACTACAGGTGCCTGCTACCACACCCAACTATTTTCCATCTTTTTTTTTTTTTTTTTTTGAGAAGGAGTTTCACTCTTGTTACCCAGGCTGGAGTGCAATGGCACGATCTCGGCTCACCGCAACCTCCGCTTCCTGAGTTCAAGCAATTCTCTTGCCTCAGCCTCCTGAGTAGCTGGGATTACAGGCACGCACCACCATGCCCAGCTAACTTTTTGTATTTTTACTAGAGACAGGGTTTCACCATGTTGACCAGGATGGTCTCGATCTCTCGACCTCGTGATCCACCCGCCTCGGCCTCCCAAAATGCTGGGATTACAGGCTTGAGCCACCGCGCCCAGCTTCCATCTTTTTTTTTTTTGGTAGAGTCAGAGTCCCACTATGTTGCCAGGCCGGTTTTGAACTCCTACCCAAGCAGTCCTCTCGCTTTGGCATCCCAAAGGGCTGGGATTACAGGTGTGAGCCACCACAGCCAGAACAGAAGAAAAAACCTCAAAATAGTGGAAAGCATGTTGCAGATTCCACATGATCATCTTGGACTATGTGGAGGCTCTAGTTTTCTGCCCCTGAGCCCACCCTCTATCACCCTCAACGGTTTCTGAGAAAACTTGAGTATCAGATGTGTAGGGTATACTTTCAGGAAAACAAGATTTAGCTATGGCTCTGATGGAATAAACATTTAAAACCTTAACCTTTGCAATGGCATGCATGTTATGAAAAATAAAAAAAATAAAACCTTAACCTGGCAGGGCAAGGTGGCTTCTGCCTGTGATCCCAGCACTTTGGGAGGCCAAGGCAGGCAGATCACTTGAGGTCAGGAGTTGGAAACCAGCCTGGCCAACATGGTGAAAACTCATCTATACTAAAAATACAAAAATTAGCTGGGTGTAGGCTGGGCACGGTGACTCACGCCTGTCATCCCAGCACTTTGGGAGGCTGAGGCAGGCAGATCACCTGAGGTCAGGAGTTGGAGACCAGCCTGATAAACATGGAGAAACCTCATCTCTACCAAAAATACAAAAGTAGCCGGGCTTCTGCAAGGACAATATTAAAGAAAAAAGAAAGCAAAAAAAGAGATAGCCGGGCATGGTGGCGAATGCTTGTAATCTCATCTACCTAGGCTGAGGCAGGAGAATCACTTGAATCCGGGAGGTGGAGGTTGCTGTAAGCCAAGATTGTGCCATTGCACACCAGCCTGGACAGCAAGAGCAAAACTCCATCTAAAAAATAAGAAAAGGAAAAAAAAAATTACCCAGGCATGTGGTGAGGACCTATAATCCCAGCTACTTGAGAGGCTGAAGCAGAGAATTGCTTGACCCCCAGAGGCAGAGTTTGCAGTGAGCCAAGATGGCACTGATGGCAGCACTACACTCCAGCCTGGGCAACAGAGGGAGATTCCATCTCAAAAAACAAAAGACGAACAAACAAACAAACAAAAAATACTTAACCTAAGGAAGGCCAGGTATTGCGGCTTGCACCTGTAATTCCAGCACTTTAGGAGGTGGAGGCCAGCAGATCGCTTGAGCCAAGGGGTTTGAGGATGCAGTGAGCCATGATTACACCACTGCACTCCTGCTTGGGTGACAGAGCGAGACCCCAGCTCAAAAATAAGTCCAAAAAAATATAAGACCTTAATCTAATCATAAGATGCACTTCCATTGCTGTAGACAAAGAATATTTTACTTAGCATATATAGAATTTTAATAACTTCTTCAGGGGGACTGTGGTGATATGAGCCACACAGGAATAGGTTAATTAACTTCTCTCAAATTCCATTTTCTGGTGTGGATAAGATGGCACCCTGTTATCTTGTGGGGATCTTCTGCCATAAACCCCACATAAATCCCCAGCACACTGGATACCACAAAGCAGTTAGTCTAAAACACAACTCAGTCTCAGGGGTAACCCCACAGTGGCTAGTTCAGCCACTTCTTCCCCAACAAAGAAATGATCCGGTGGGATTGTTGCTTACCCCTGATGAGAGAACCTCCCTGCTCAGCGAGTGGCCAGAATCTGATTCACAAGTGATTTTGCACCTCTCAGCTTTGGGGAGACTAATGTGCCTTTGCACCAGAGCCTGCCCAAATGGGAGGGCTATTACACAAGAAAACCTTTTGGGAATTCTTCTGGTCACGTGGGCCTCCTTGGAAGCCTGGATACAAGTGGGCAGTTTTCCCGAGTGCATGGAAGCCCATACCAGAGACTGAGGTGGAGAGATGCACTGAGCCGGCCTTATCGGGTTAACAAAACACTTCTCCCACCATCTGGGTTAGCTTCTCGGGGTGCCAGGGATCCTGCAGTGGGCCTGACGCCAGCCCAAGATCAAAATGGGAACGCGGACACAGCAAATTGATGTTCCACAGAGCTCTTTAGGGCTAGAAGATTCTTTCTCTCTTTCTCTCTCTTTTTCGTTCCTTCTCTTTGTTTTCTTTTTTGAATCCAGGCTGGAGTACAATGGTGCAATCTCAGCTCACTGCTATCTCCCTCTCCTGGGTTCAAGTGATTCTCCTGCCTAGGCCTCCCAAGTAGCTGGGATTAGAGGCATGCACCACCATGCCTTGTGAATCTTGTATTTTTAGTAGGGGTGGAGTTTTACCATGTTGTCCAGGCTGGTCTTGAACTTCTGACTTCAGGGGATGCACTTACCTTGGCCTCCCAAAGTGCTGAGATTACAGGCTTGAGCCACCTCGTCTGGCTAAAAAAAATTTTTTTTTTCAGATGGAGTTTCACTCTTGGTTCACCAAACCCTACATCTCCCGGGTTCAAGCAATTCTCCTGCTTCAGCCTCCCGAGTAACTGGGATTAGAGGCATGTATCACCATGCCCGGCTAATTTTTTATGTTTTTAGTAGAGATGGGGTTTCTCCATGTTGGTCAGGCTGGTCTCAAACTCCCAACCTCATGTGATCCACCCGCCTCGGCCTGCCAAAGTGCTGGAATTACAGGCATTAGCCCCTGCACCTGGCCCCCCCCCCCAAAAAAAAATATATATATATATATATATTTGAGTTGGAGTTTTGCTCTTGTTACCCAGGCTGGAGTGCAATGGCACGATCTCGGCTCACTGCAACTTCCACCTCCTGGGTTCAGGCAATTCTCCTGCCTCAGCCTCCTGAGTAGCTGGGATTACAGGCATGCACCACCATGCCCAGCTAATTTTTTGTATTTTTTTTTTTTAGTAGAGATGGGGTTTCACCATGTTGACCAGGATGGTCTCGATCTCTTGACCTCGTGATCCATCTGCCTTGGCCTCCCAAAGTGCTGGAATTACAGGCTTGAGCCACCGCGCCTGGCCTCAAAAATATATTTTTAAAATATATATACATGCCTGTAATTCTATCACTTTGGGAGGCTGAGAATCACTTGAACTTAGGAGTTTGAGACTAGCCTGGGCAACATAGAGAGGCCTTGTCTCTATAAAAAATAAAATAATTAGCTGGTTGTGGTGACAGGCGCCTGTAGTTCGAGCTACTCAGGAGGCTGAGGGAGGATAGCCTGAGTGTACAAAGTCGAGGCTACAGTGAGCTATGATTGCACCATTGCACTCTAGTCTGGGTGACAGAGTGAGAACCCATCTCTTAAAAAATGAAATAAAGGCCGGGCGCGGTGGCTCAAGCCTGTAATCCCAGCACTTTGGGAGGCCAAGGTGGGTGGATCACGAGGTTGAGAGATCGAGACCATCCTGGTCAACATGGTGAAACCCCGTCTCTACTAAAAATACAAAAAAAAAATTAGCTGGGCGTGGTGGCACGTGCCCGTAATCCCAGCTACTCAGGAGGCTGAGGCAGGAGAATTGCCTGAACCCAGGAGGCGGAGGTTGCGGTGAGCCGAGATCGCGCCATTGCACTCCAGCCTGGGTAACAAGAGTGAAACTCCATCTCAAAAAAAAAAAAAAAGAAATAAAAATGATGTACAATTTTATGTATTTTTTTTTTTTTTTTTTTGAGACGGAGTTTCGCTCTTGTTACCCAGGCTGGAGTGCAATGGCGCGATCTCAGCTCACCGCAACCTCTGCCTCCTGGGTTCAGGCAATTCTCCTGCCTCAGCCTCCTGAGTAGCTGGGATTACGGGCACCCGCCACCACGCCCAGCTAGTTTTTTGTATTTTTAGTAGAGACGGGGTTTCACCATGTTGACCAGGATGGTCTCGATCTCTCGACCTCGTGATTCACCCGCCTCGGCCTCCCAAAGTGCTGGGATTACAGGCTTGAGCCACCGCGCCCGGCCTAATTTTATGTATTTTTTTAATGGAAGAAAGGGGCTCCATTAAAAGTACCTGGAGTCTATGACAGTCATACTGCCTAGCTGCCCTCATACAGTCATGTGGAACCCCGGGGGCTAATGCCAGAGGCCCAAGTATGACTAGGCCCTTTCCAGGACCCATTACCCAGTGTTTGCACAGCTCTCCACTTCTGTGGTGCAGAGCCAATAAGATCTACAGGACCAAAACTTGAAGCCAACCCCAATCCTACCAGCAACAAAAGATGATGGTTGCAGAGATGGTAAAGAAGGCTCAGATTCCAGGCCTGCCCCCAGCCCTGCCCCCAGCCCTGAAATTGTAGTCCAACACATACTTCTTTCACCTTACCTTCTCTGTATATTTTGCCTGTGTGATCATAGTCTGGAGTTTTTTGTTTTTGTTTTTTGACACGTGGTTTCACCATATTGTCCAGGCTGGTCTAGAACTCCTGTCCTCAAGCAGTCCTCCTGCCTTGGTCTCCAAAAGTGCTAGGATTACGACATGAGCCATGCCCAGACTAGTCTGGAGTTTTTACTGGAACTGTTAAAATATGTCTTCTCATCTTTGTTTTGATTTACTGATCTAGGAAGGGAGACTGATCTTGTACTTAACTCTTCTTTTTAAAAACCAGCTGTCCTTGCTGACATACTTGAGTGGCTTTATTCGTATTTAAGGTGAAGCTGAGCTTTGTGGCCATTTCTAGAATCCCCTCCAAGCTACCTCTTTACTGAGAGAACTAACCTTTTCCCAGCTAAGAGAAGAGCAAGTAAAAATCTGATTAGTGAGACTAGAGGGATGACTCAACCCTGTAATCCCAGCACAGTGGGAGGCTGAGGTGGGAGTGCCTGAGGCCAGGAGCTGTAGACCAGTCTGGGCAGCATAAGCAGACCCTGCCTCCACAAAAGAATTAAAAATTAACATGGCATGGTGTCTCATGCATTGTAGTCCCAACTATTCTGGGAGCTGCAGGCAGGAGGATCTGTTTAGTCCAGGAATATCAGTAATAATGAAACATTCCCTTTTTTCCTGGAGGATCTAAGTCACCTTATTGATTTTTTTATTTTTATTTTTGTTTGTTTTTCTAAGTCAGTTTGCTACAGAGAAACAGACTTAGTTTACAACTCAGTCACAGCTGTTTCAGACAATGTTTGTTTTTCTAAGTCAGTTTGCTACAGAGAAACAGACTTAGTTTACAACTCAGTCACAGCTGTTTCAGACAATGAGTTTCCAAATAAAACATTCCACATCTATCTCAATTAAGGCCCCTGGGTTCACCACAGTCAAGATCTGATACTGATTTTTATATATACAGCCCAAAGAAACATAACTTACTTATTTTATTTCTTTATTTATGACAGAGTCTCGCTTTGTCACCCAGGCTTGAGTGCAGTGGTGCAGTCTTGGCTCACTGCAACCTCTGCTTCCCGGGTTGAAGCAATTCTTCTGCCTCAGCCTCCTGAGTAACTGGGACTACAGGCACATTGCACCATGCCTGGCTAATTTTTTTTCTTTTTTTTTTTTTTTTTGAGACGGAGTTTCGCTCTTGTTACCCAGGCTGGAGTGCAATGGCGCCATCTCAGCTCACCGCAGCCTCCGCCTCCTGGGTTCAAGCAATTCTCCTGCCTCAGCCTCCTAAGTAGCTGGGACTACAGGCATGAGCCACCATGCCCAGCTAATTTTTGTATTTTTAGTAGAGACGGGGTTTCACCGAATTGGTCAGGCTGGTCTTGAACTCCCGACCTCAGGTGATCCACCTGCCTTGGCCTCCAAAGTGCTTGGATTACAGGCGTGAGCCACCGCGCCCGGCCTATAAAAGCTATTTTCAAAAAGTCCACAGCTAACATTATATACGATACTTAATGGTAAAAAGGATGAATTACTTCCCCTGAAAGATGAAGAAGGCAAAGATGCCTTTGACTTTTATTCAACATTGTACTGGAGGTTCTAGCCAGTGCAATCAGGCGAGAAATAGAAGGCATGCATACGCCAGGCGCGGTGGCTCAAGCCTGTAATCCCAGCACTTTGGGAGGCCGAGGCGGGTGGATCACGAGGTCGAGAGATCAAGACCATCCTGGTCAACATGGTGAAACGCCGTCTCTACTAAAAATACAAAAAATTAGCTGGGCATGGTGGCGCGTGCCTGTAATCCCAGCTACTTAGGAGGCTGAGGCAGGAGAATTGCCTGAGCCCAGGAGGCGGAGGTTGCGGTGAGCTGAGATCGCGCCATTGCACTCCAGCCTGGGTAACAAGAGCGAAACTCCGTCTCAAAAAAAAAAAAAAAAAAAAAAGAAGGCATGCATACTAAAGAATACCAACAACATGCTTTTCTATGTAGGAAATCTTAGAGAATCCACCAAAAAACAAACACAAATAGATTTAATGAGTTTGGTAAGGCTGTAGAATACAAAGTCAATATACACAAAATCTAAATACTTTTACGAATAAGTTTAGTAAGTGCACAACTTGAAAACTACAAAACATTGATGAAAGAAAGATACAAAGAAATGGAGAGTTATTTCATTCATGGACTAGAAGACTCAAGATGAACTCAGACCCTTACTTCACAACATACACAACAATTAAATTGAAAAAGAACTGCAGAGTTCAATGAAAGGGCTAAAACCAAAACTCTTGGCAGAAAACAGAAAAGTAAACCTTCATGCTCAAGCAAAAGTGATTTTAAAAATGGGTTGGAGTCCATCAAAATTCAAAACTTTGATAGTATTAAGAAATCAATGCCGGGCGCGGTGGCTCAAGCCTGTAATCCCAGCACTTTGGGAGGCCGAGGCGGGTGGATCACGAGGTCGAGAGTTCGAGACCATCCTGGTCGACATGGTGAAACCCCGTCTCTACTAAAAATACAAAAAATCAGCTGGGCATGGTGGCGTGTGCCTGTAATCCCAGCTACTCAGGAGGCTGAGGCAGGAGAATTGCCTGAACCCAGGAGGCGGAGGTTGCGGTGAGCCGAGATCACGCCATTGCACTCCAGCCTGGGTAACGAGAGCGAAACTCCGCCTCAAAAAAAAAAAAAAAAAAAAAAAAAAAAAAAAAAAAAAGAAATCAGCCACCAGGAATGGTGGTCCACGCCTGTAATCGCCGCACTTTGGGAGGCCAAGGTGGGTGGATGACCTGAAGTCAGGAGTTTGAGACCAGTGTGGACATGGTGAAACCCTGTCTTTTTTTTTTTAATTTATTTTTAATTTTTTTTTTTTTATTTTTTTTTTGAGACGGAGTTTCGCTCTTGTTACCCAGACTGGAGTGCAATGGTGCGATCTTGGCTCACTGCAACCTCCGCCTCCTGGGTTCAGGCAATTCTCCTGCCTCAGCCTCCTGAGTAGCTGGGATTACAGGCACGCACCACCATGCCCAGCTAATTTTTTGTATTTTTAGTAGAGACGGGGTTTCACCATATTGACCAGGATGGTCTTGATCTGTCGACCTCGTGATCCACCTGTGTCGGCCTCCCAAAGTGCTGGGTTTTGTGCCCGGCCGAAACCCTGTCTTTACTAAAAATACAGCAAAAAAAAAAATTAGCCAGGTGTGGTGGCGGGCACCTGAAATCCCAGCTGCTCAGGAGGCGGAGGCAGGAAAATTGCTTGAACCTGGGAGGTAGAGGTTGCAGTAATCTGAGATCACACCAGTGCACTCTAGCCTGGGCGACCAGAGCAAACCTCCATCTCAAAAACAAAATAGGCTGGGGGCAGTGGCTCATACCTAAAATCTGAGCACTTTGGCAGGCCAAGGCCAGTGGATCATTTGAGGTCAGGAGTTCGAGATCAGCCTGACCAACATGGTGAAACCCTGTCTCTACTAAAAATACAAAAAATCAGCTGGACATAGTGGCAGGCACCTGTAATCCCAGCTACTCTGGAGGCTGAGGCAGGAGAATCACTTGAACCCGGGAGGTGGAGGTTGCAGTGAACTGAGATCGTGCCATTGCACTCCAGCCTGGGCAACAAGAGTAAAACTGTCTCAGAAAACAAAAAAACAAAACCCACACACACATACAAATAAAAGCAGTCCTGGATTAATGTAAATATTCCTATTTATGTAATTATTTTTTTTTTGAGATGTAGTCTCACTCTGTCACCCAGGCTGGAATGAGTGCAGTGGCAGGCTCGGCTCACCGCAACCTCCACATCCTGGGTTCAAGTGATTCTCTTGCCTCAGCCTCCTGAGTAGCTGGGACTACAGGCCTGTGCCACGAAACCTGGCTAATTTTTTGTATTTTTAGTAGAGATGGGTTTCACCGTGATAGCCAGGATGGTCTCCATCTCCTGACCTCGTGATCCACCTGCCTCAGCCTCTCAAAGTGCTGGGATTACAGGTGTGAGCCACCGAACTGGGCCTGACAACAACGGAGTTAAAACTTCTTTTTTTTTTTTTTTTTTTTTTTTTTTTAATTTGAGACGGAGTTTCACTCTTGTTACCCAGGCTGGAGTGCAATGGCGCGATCTCGGCTCACTGCAACCTCCGCCTCCTGGGTTCAGGCAATTCTCCTGCCTCAGCCTCCTGAGTAGCTGGGATTATAGGCACGCGCCACCATGCCCAGCTAATTTTTGTATTTTTTAGTAGAGACGGGGTTTCACCATGTTGACCAGGATGGTCTCGATCTCTTGACCTCGTGATCCACCCGCCTCGGCCTCCCAAAGTGCTGGGATTACAGGCTTGAGCCACCGCGCCCGGCCTAAAACTTCTTTTAGTGAGGAAAAAAAATCCTATGCTCACCCTGCCCCAAAGTGAAATGAAAATACAAATTACAAACAGCGAAGAATGTAACAAAAATGTATATGTCTAACAATATGGGAAATGTTTATTATGTAAAATTTAAGGGGAAAAGTCAGAGTATAAAATTGAATATACAGTAGAATCTCAAAAGTTTGCCTAGAAGAAAACTGGGAAGGACTAAATTTATCTCCGGGTAATACTTTTATTTTTCCAAATGTATGCAGTGAACACACGTTAATTCTAAAATCATCTTAAAGCCAAAGTTACCTATCCTAATGCCAGGAACCATACGTAGCTTTTTTCTTGAAAAAGGGATGGCGGCTGTCGGCTCGAATCCCCTTTCTCCTGGGAAGTACACTCAGGGGTTCCTGAGAGGCAAAGCGGTGGACCAGAAAATGCTCAGCCTTGGCATCACCTCCACTGGGGTTTCCAAGTACTGGGATCCTCGGACTTCAGTTTCTTCATGGTGAGGTGGGGATATTCACATCCATCTCACACGAATTTTCTAAGAATTAAATGAGTCTGGCAGGTTGTAGGTGCTCAACATAAGATAGTGCCGCCCTCTCTAGTCCAGGTGGTAAGTGAAACCCCTAAGGAGCGGATTTTCCAAAATCAGGGCCCGCTGTTCGGAGAGCCAAGGGTGCGGTGCTTGCTGCCTCTATGTGGGAAAGTGGCTTCTTGCCTGGCAGAGTTGGAGGAATAAGTTCTCTGAGACTAGAGGGATCGTTCCTTCTCTCAGCTCTGCCAAACCCACGTTGGGTGTACTCCCTTAGGGAGCCTGCAGCGGTGCAAATGCGGAGGAAAGCCGCGACGCGAGCTGGAACCTGGGGCAGTGCCTCTGGCGCGTCGCCATCCAGGGGAGCTACATGGAGAGGGCAAGCCACTGAGCACCAGTGCAGACCCGGGAGCTTTGAGAGAGCTGGATGATTAGAAGAAACCGCCCGGCAGGCAGAGGAAAGGCCGGGGCTCCACTCCTGAGGTTGAGGATCCCCGTCGGAGGGAAGCTGCACCGAGGACCTGGGTCTATTGATTCAGCTTCAACCCCAGGAGCGGCAGAAGTCCCCGCCCTGCTTGGGAACTCCTTCAGGTTACACCTGAGGCGAAAATGCAAGCAGGTGGAAACTTTCCGTCTTCAGGTCAAAATTGAGCGTGAACTCTGCCTTTTAATCTTTTTATCCTCCCCCCACCCCCACGTCTGGTCGGTAGAAGTAGGTGATAAATGGACCTTTAAAGCCCCGCGGGCATATCCAATTTCTGCTTGGTTAGTAAATGCTTTTCTAAGTCCTATACCAAGATGGGCTCTAGGATAAGAGATTCCACCGCTTTTTGTTGCAAAAGGATTAGTGTCATAGATCCAAAAAAGCAACTCATTTTGCTCTATATTGTGAAAAATTTAAAACACAAAACTAAAAATATTAGTGTTACCTGGGATTACCGTTTTAGACATCTTTCCTCACCATGTGAGAAAATAGTATCAAAATGTTAAATCGGCTCGGTGCAGATCATTTGAGACCAGGAGTTAAGAGACCAGCCTGGTTGGCATGGTGAAACCCCATCTCTACGAAAAATGCAAAAGTTAAAGAAAAAAGGAGAAAATTTCTTGGTTTACATGAAGGTTCACTCTCAAGTGTTAGGATAATTTCTTTTTTCTTTTTTTTTTTTTTTTTTTTTTTAATTTTTTTGAGGCAGAGTCTCACTCCATCACCCAGGCTGGAGTGCAGTGGCACCATCTTTTTTTTTTTTTTGAGACGGAGTTTCGCTCTTGTTACCCAGGCTGGAGTGCAATGGCGCGATCTCGGCTCACCGCAACCTCCGCCTCCTGGGTTCAGGCAATTCTCCTGCCTCAGCCTCCTGAGTAGCTGGGATTACAGGCACGTGCCACCATGCCCAGCTAATTTTTTTGTGTTTTTAGTAGAGACGGGGTTTCACCATGTTGACCAGGATGGTCTCGATCTCTTGACCTCGTGATCCACCCGCCTCGGCCTCCCAAAGTGCTGGGATTACAGGCTTGAGCCACCGCGCCCGGCGCAAGTGGCACCATCTTAGCTCAGTGCAACCTCTGCCTCCCAGGTTCAAGTGATTCTCCTGCCTCAGCCTCCCAAGTAGCTGGAACTACAGTATTTTGTATTTTTTTTTTTAATTTTTTTTTTTTTTTAAAGATGGGGTTTCACCATGATGGCCAGGCTGGTCTTGAACTCTGACCTCAGGTGATCCACCCACCTCAGCTTCCCAAAGTGCTGGGATTACAGGCGTGAGCCACCGCACCTGGCCCAATATTTTGTTTTTTTTTTTTTTTGAGACGGAGTTTCGCTCTTGTTGCCCAGGCTGGAGTGCAATGGCGCGATCTCGGCTCACCGCAACCTCTGCCTCCTGGGTTCAGGCAACTCTCCTGCCTCAGCCTCCTGAGTAGCTGGGATTACAGGCATGCGCCACCATGCCCAGCTAATTTTTTGCACCTTTAGTAGAGACGGAGTTTCACAATATTGACCAGGATGGTCTCGATCTCTTGACCTCGTGATCCACCCGCCTCGGCCTCCCAAAGTGCTGGGATTACAGGCTTGAGCCACCGCGCCCGGCATATTTTGTATTTTTAATAAAGACGAGGTTTCACTACGTTAACCAGGATGGTCTCGCTCTCCTGACCTTGTGATCCGCCTGCCTTGGCCTCCCAAAGTGCTGGAATTACAGGCATGAGCCACCACTCCTGGCCTGGTGTCCACTGTGTTTGATGGATGACTGAAATGATTTTTTTTTTTTTTTGAGACAGGGTGTCTGCTTTGTTGCCCAGACGGGAGCGAAGGCACCATTTCGGCATTTTGGCTCAAGGTACCTCAACCTTCCTGACTCAAATGATTCTCCCACCTCAGCCTCCTGAGTATCTGGGACTAAGCGTACACCACCACACCTGGCTAATTAAAAAAAATTTTTTTGTAGAGACAGGGTCTCACTATGTTACCCAGACTAGTATCGAACTTCTGGGCTCAAGAGATCTTCCACCTACGCCTCCTAAATTGTTGAGGTATGAGCCACCCCTCCTGGCCTAAACTGAAATTTGTTCAGATAACTCAAAGACTAATCAAAGCAGTGTACTCGCAGCCAGTTTGAACCCCTGGAGTAGTATGCCCAGCCACAGAGCCAGACTGCAATGATGGTGATGCATTAGGAATCTATTCAGTTTATTTCCTTAGCTCTAAAACTATGGCAGGCCAGGCACTGTGGCTTATGCCTGTAATCCCTAACTGTGGGAGGCCAAGGCAGGAATTGGAGACCAGCCGGGCAACATAGGGAGATCTTGTCTTTACTAAAACATTAGCCTGGCATGGTGGCCAACACCTGTAGTCCCAACTATTCAAAGGGTTGTGGCCAGAGTATCGATTGAGTCCAACAGATCAAAGCTGCAGTGAGCAGTGATCGCACCACTGTACTCCAGCCTCGGCGACAGAGGTTGAAAACAAAACAAAATAAAACAAAAAAAAACCTACAGCAAACATTCAGAAGACTGTGTAGACCAATGAATGTCTCTCGTGCCAGTGATTTTTTTTCTCTTTATTTTCACATCAGGCAGGAAGTGTGCCCATTTCATAACAAGGTTTGAGGGAGGTACATTTGACACAAGAGCATGAAAACCCAATCACACTTATGACCTACAAAAGGATCGAGTCAGTGATCTTTGATCTTTTTTTTTTTTTTTTTTTTTTTTGAGACTGAGTTTCACTCTTGTTTCCCAGGCTTGAGTGCAATGGCGCGATCTCGGCTCACCGCAACCTCCCTCTCCTGGGTTCAAGCAATTCTACTGCCTCAGCCTTCCGAGTAGCTGGGACTACAGGCGTGCGCCACCATGCCCAGCTAATTTTTGTAGTTTTAGTAGAGATGGAGTTTCACCATGTTGACCAGGATGGTCTCGATCTGTTGACCTCGTGATCCACTCGTCTCGGCCTCCCAAAGTGCTGAGATTACAGGCGTGAGCCACCGCGCCCGGTTCGAGTCAGTGATCTTTAAGCTGTGGCCATTAAATACATTTTGTGAGCCGAGTGTGGCTCAGGCCTGTAATCCCAGCACTATGGGATCTGGAAATGGGAGGATCACTTGAGTCCAGGAGTTTGAGACCAGCCTTGGCAGTATACTGGGACTCTGTCTCTATTAATTTTTTAAAAAAATTTTGTGGCTTACAACCATTTAAGAAACTAAAATAAGCTTAAATGTATCAAAATGCTGCTTACATATTAAGGATAAATGCTGCTTTGTCAATGTGTTCTTTCAAGATTTTTATGTATGGATTGGGTCACTTTGTAATAGTGACTAAATTTTATGGGTCACAGTTAAAAACATTTCCCGTGCAGTGGCTGGAGTCTGTAATCCCAGCACTTTGGGAAGCGGAGGCAGGAAGATCACTTGAAGCCAGAAGCCAGGAATTCAAAACCGGCCTGAGCAACACAGCGACACCACATCTCTATTTAAAAAGGGGAATAAAAAAAGGTTTCCAAGGCACTGAGATGCCAGGAACCTGAGGTGGGTGTTCAGTAGGGGCAGGAGCAAAGTGGGAGTTTGGGAGAAATTCCACGCCCAGGAAAGAATACACCAGGACGCGGTGGCTCACGTGTGTAATCTCAGCACGTTGGCAGGCTGAGGCGGGTGGATCACCTGAGGTTAGGAGTTCAAAACCAGCCTGGCCAACATGGTGAAACCCTGTCTCTACAAAAATACAAAAATTAGCCAGGCATGGTGGCGCGTGCCTGTAATCCCAGCTACTCAGGAGGCTGAGGCAGGAGAATTCCCTGAACCCGGGAGGCGGAGGTTTTGGTGAGCCGAGATCGCGCCATTGCACTCCGGCCTGGGTAACAAGAGCGAAACTCCATCTCAAAAAAACAACAACAAAAAAAAACCATCATCGCGCGTTGACTACTTCAAGGCACACTCCCACGGTTCAGAGAACCTATAGGCTGAACTGGAAAGGTCCCGCCCTCAACGCTTGCTGGCCAATGGCTGTGTGAAATCAGGGTGCGGTGGGAGGAACAGAGGGGTGGGGGCGGGGCTGGCCTCGTGCGGGCTCCTTAAGTAGCTGCTGCGTGGCTGCCGTGGCACTTCAGTCTTACGACGGCACAGTCGAGTAGAGCAGAGCCGGACGGCAACGACGTCGGACGCGACCATTCTTGGAACCATGTCCCAACACGGAGAAGCCCCTAAGGCCTCTACATGGGTCGTTGCTGGCCGACGAAGTTCGAACGCGTCCCGGCCGCCAGAAAGGAGGTTGGCGGAAGAGTCGAATCGAGGAGGTCCGGGGGGATATAGGGTCGTCAGAGGTGGCTGCTGGAGAGGTGCCTCTAGGCCCTCGAACGCCGTGGCCGCTGGTCATGAGGAACCGCCGCTATGTTTCGCTTTGAAGAACCACTTTGTCGGCGCGGTGATCGGTGAGAATGGGTGTGGCTGGCTGGGCAGGGCAGGATAAGTGGGACCAGGGGCGGGGCCTGGGCAAAGGCATTCCCTCCCTACGGCCTCACCTCCAATCAGCTGCCGGCTAGTGAGGTTCGGGTCTCTCAGCTATTTCTAAAAACTGGTGCTAGAATATAATCTCATCTGGCCGGGCGCGGCGGCTTCCGCCTGTAATCTCAGCACTTTGGGAGGGCAAGGCGGGTGGATCACCGGAGCTCAAGAGTTCCAGACCAGCCTGGGTAACATGGCAAAACCCCCGTCGCTGCTAAATACAAAAAAACTTTCCGGGCCTGGGGTCTGTCGTGCGCCTGTAATCCCAGTTACTCTGGATGCTGAGGCATGAGAATCACTAGAACCTGGGCGGCAGAGGTTGGCAGTGAGCCGAGATTGTGCCACTGTACTCCAGCCTGGGTGACAGCAAGACTGTTAATTAAAAAAGTAACTTAATCCACCTTGTGGTGTTTATACAATGTATTTGGGAGAGGAACTCCTAGAAGGCTTTTGAAATCTTAGGGCTGGCTGGGCGCGGTGGCTCATGCCTGTAATCCCAACACTTTGGGAGGCTGAGGAGGGATCGCTAAACGATTATTGTAGGGCTGTGTAGAGCAATTGTATCTTGCTTTTAGTTTCCTTTATTTTACATGTTTTAACTGTTAAAAATTTTCTGGCCGGGCGCGGTGGCTCAAGCCTGTAATCCCAGCACTTTGGGAGGCCGAGGCGGGTGGATCACGAGGTCAAGAGATCGAGACCATCCTGGTCAACATGGTGAAACCCCGTCTCTACTAAAAATACAAAACATTAGCTGGGCATGGTGGCACGTGCCTGTAATCCCAGCTACTCAAGAGGCTGAGGCAGGACAATTGCCTGAACCCAGGAGGCGGAGGTTCCGGTGAGCCAAGATCGCGCCATTGCACTCCAGCCTGGGTAACAAGAGCAAAACTCCGTCTCAAAAAAAAAAAAAAAAAAATTTCTGCCTGGCATGGTGACTCACACCTGTAGTTCTAGCACTTTGGGAGACCGAGGTGGGTGGATCACCTGAGGTCAGGAGTTCAAGACCAGCCTGACCATCAGGGTGAAACCCCATCTTTATTTAAAAAAATAAATAAATAAAATTTTTTTACTGCGTCTTTTTTTTTTTTTTTAGAGATGGGAGTTTCACCATCGTGGCCAGGCTGGTCTTGAACTCCTCATCTCGTGATCCACCCATCTCGGCCTCCCAAAGTGCTGGGATTACAGGCATGAGCCACCACACCCGGCTCTTACTACATCTTGGATGTTAACATTAAATTCTGAATTTTAAATTTTTTAATACTGTTGGTTTATTTTTTGAGACGGCTCTGTGACTCCAGCTGAGTGCAGTGGTATGATCTCAGCTGACTACAACCTCCACCTTATAGGCTCAATCAAGCGATTCTCATACCTCAGCCTCCCCAATTTTTGTCTTTTTAGTAAAGATGAGGTTTCACCATAGTGCCCAGGGCGGTCTCAAATTCCTATGGATCCACCCATCTCTGCCTCCCCAAGTGCTGGGATTACAGGCATAAGCCACCGTGCCTGGCCCATCTCTGAATTTTTTTGAAAAGCATTTAAGGCGGGGTGTGGTGGCTCACGCCTGTAATCCAGGCATTTTGGAGGCCAAGGCGGGTGGATTACCTGAGGTCCGGAGTTTTAAGACCAGCCCGACCAACATGGTGAAACCCTGTCTTGAAAGAAAGAAAAAACGAGAAGCATTTAAAAAATGATTAGAATGACTACCCCACTGATTGCCATTAAGCCAGAGTATAAATTGCCACATTTTACCTATTAGATAAATTTTACCCTTTTTTTTTTTTTTTTTTTTTTGAGGCGGAGTTTCGCTCTTGTTACCCAGGCTGGAGTGCAATGGCGCGATCTCGGCTCACCGCAACCTCCGCCTCCTGGGTTCAGGCAATTCTCCTGCCTCAGCCTCCTGAGTAGCTTGGATTACAGGCATGTGCCACCATGCCCAGCTACTTTTTTGTATTTTTAGTAGAGACGGGGTTTCACCATGTTGACCAGGATGGTCTCGATCTCTTGACCTTGTGATCCACCCGCCTCGGCCTCCCAAAGTGCTGGGATTACAGGCTTGAGCCACCGCGCCCGGCCTAAATTTTACCCTTTTTAAAACCTGAGAAAAGTGAACAGATGGAGGCTGCTATAAAATAGTGCAGTGTGAGACTAACTGATATACTACTCAGAGATTCTTTGGCCCTTCAGAAGGCTTGGGTTTAAGATCTGAAGAATGATGCTCTGTAAAAGAAAGCCACTGGATTTGCTATAAAAATCACTTAAGTTAACACTTAACAGATGTAAGAGCGCTGTGTTACAGAACACTCACTTGATGTTGGGTCTGAATCCAACTTTTTTATTGTTAAATTATCCTTTTAAACGTATATCACATACTAACAATAAGCACAAGGTTATATCCCAGATTTCTGGAACTTGCGTGACTGAAACTGTATACCCATTGAATAGCTCCCCATTATTTCATGCCCCATCCCAGGGAACCACCATTTACATTGTTTTGGAGTTAGTTTACTTTAGATAATCCATATAAGTAGAATTATGCAGCAGTTGTCCTTGTTATTGGCTTAATTCTCTCACCTTAATATCTTCCAGGCTTATCCGCTTTATAGCTTGAGACAGGATTTTCTTCCTTACTAAGGCTCTGAATGGTATTCCATTATGTATCTATCTCAGTTTATCTATTAATGGGTCTATGATAAATAGGTAGCTTCCACCTTTTGACTTGAGTGGTGTTATTATGAAAATGGGAGTGCAACATATCTTTGAGATCCTGCTTTCACTTCTTCTGGATGTATACCCCAATTGAGACTGCTGGATCATATGTTCTATTTTAATGTTTTGGGAAAACTATACTGTTTTACATAGTGGCAGCACCAGCCGGGCGCGGTGGCTCAAGCCTGTAATCCCAGCACTTTGGGAGGCCGAGGCGGGTGGATCACGAGGTCGAGAGATCGAGACCATCCCGGTCAACATAGTGAAACCCCGTCTCTACTAAAAATACAAAAAATTAGCTGGGCATAGTGGCACGTGCCTGTAATCCCAGCTACTCGGGAGGCTGAGGCAGAATTGCCTGAACCCAGGAGGCGGAGGTTGCGGTGAGCCGAGATCGCGCCATTGCACTCTAGCCTGGGTAACAAGAGCGAAACTCTGTCTCAAAAAAAAAAAAAAAAAAAAAACATAGTGGCAGCACCATTTTACAATCCCACCAACCGTACACAGAGGTTCCAATTTCTCCACATCCTTACTAACAATTATTTTCTGTTTTTAATAATGGTCATCCTACCAGATGTGAGATGACAATAATTTTGTGGTTTCGGATTTGTGTGAACCTAATTAGTGATGTTGAACATCTGCTTATGCTTGTTGGCCATTTGTATGTCACTGGAGAAATGTCTATTAAGTTTTGTCTATTTTTCCAATTTCTACATCCTCTCCACCAGTTTGGACCCAATTAGGTTTTGTTTGAGCTGATAATCTATAGTCTCCACCTCTCTGGATTAAGAGGAGCCTCTTAAAACCCACCAAAATTTGGAATAGAACCTCTTACTTCCCTCTTTCCAAATAAAAAGTGATTGCTGAACCCTAGGAGCATTTGTGTAGAACTAGAGAATGTTTGTTGAGGAAAATGGGTAAGTTTTTAACTTACTGATTTCAACTGATAATTGTATTTCCTTTATTTTTAAAAACAGGTCGTGGTGGATCGAAAATAAAGCATATACAAAATACAACAAACACCATAATCCAAGTAAGTCATCTGTGTTCTTCAGTCCTTAAGAGAGCATCATGCATTTCTAAGGGAGCATGTAACTTAATTTTTTTTTTTTTTTTTTTTTGAGACGGAGTCTCCTTCTGTCACCCAGGCTGGAGTGCAGTGGCAGGATCTTGGTGCGCTGCAACCTGTGCCTCCTGGGTTCAAGCAATTCTTCTGCCTCAGCCTCCAGAGAAGCTTGGATTACAGGTTTCTGACAGCACGCCTGGCTGATTTTTGTACTTTAAGTAGAGACAGGGTGTCACCATGTTGGCCAGGCTGGTCTTGAATTCCTGACCTCAGATGATCCACCCACCTCAGCTTCCCAAAGTACTGGGAATGCAGGCCTGAGCCGCCATGCTTGGCCAGAACAAGCATTTTAAAACACAAATTATTTGTGTCCCTTTCCTGTGTAAAAATGTTTCACGATAGGCCGGGCGCGGTGGCTCAAGCCTGTAATCCCAGCACTTTGGGAGGCCGAGGCGGGTGGATCACGAGGTCGAGAGATCGAGACCATCCTGGTCAACATGGTGAAACCCCGTCTCTACTAAAAATACAAAAAATTAGCTGGGCATGGTGGCACGTGCCTGTAATCTCAGCTACTCAGGAGGCTGAGGCAGGAGAATTGCCTGAACCCAGGAGGCGGAGGTTGCGGTGAGCCGAGATCACGCCATTGCACTCCAGCCTGGGTAACAAGAGCGAAACTCCGTCTTAAAAAAAAAAAAAAAAAAAATGTTTCACAATATATCAGGCCTGTAAGTCTATACTCTTTAAAATTGTTGACTTAAGCTCGTCTGTGCACCCTCTCCAGTCTCCTCTTCCCTAATTCCTTGAGTACTCCACCCACTTCCTGACACACCCTGCTATCATACTTATTTCCACATAAATAATTCCTGCTCACCTCTTAGGGAGGTCTAAGACCCCCATTCTATGTAATTGTCCCTTCCCATAGTACCCTGTAATGGCCTTGCTTCAGTACTCATACTGAGTTATAGTGCCTGTAAATACTGTAGGTGGTAAACATTGAATTACCAACCTAAAACAAAATTTGGTGTATAGCATTTTCTAGATATTGAATCTATTAGGTTATTTGAAATTATGCTTGTTGATAGGTGTTACTTGTAGATTCTATTCACAAAATATATCAGTCTTATAAACACAACCCTAACAGTATACATAGGTATAGAATCCTATCAAGTTAAGAATTTAGCTAAGTTACCTGGCAGTGCAATAAACACTCTAGCACATAGGTTACTTCATTTCAGCCCTACAGTTCTGTATGAGTGGTGAAACAAATACCATTTTGTAGGGCCGGGCGCGGTGGCTCAAGCCTGTAATCCCAGCACTTTGGGAGGCCGAGGCGGGTGGATCACGAGGTCAAGAGATCGAGACCATCCTGGTCAACATGGTGAAACCCCGTCTCTACTAAAAATACAAAAATTAGCTGGGCGTGGTGGCGCCTGCCTGTAATCCCAGCTCGGGAGGCTGAGGCAGGAGAATTGCTTGAACCCAGGAGGCGGAGGTTGCAGTGAGCCGAGATCGCGCCATTGCACTCCAGCCTGAGTAACAAGAGCGAAACTCTGTCTCAAAAAAAAAAAAAAAAAATACCATTTTGTAGGTTGAAAACCTCAGAATCAAAATGCTATCACTGGTGATGTTTAATGCCTTAATTATTTCTCTACACTATTTGCTGAGTTTATTCCCTAGCTGTCCATTGTTTAGATGTTCAGGTTGTCCTGCCCCTCTGCATCTGACCAGAAGGTAAATCCCCGAGTATACAAGTAATACTCCTCTCTAACTAGAAATATAGACTTTGATTGGGTAGTAATACTGTATTTACTTTATACTGTAATAGTTTTGAAGATGAGTGATTGTTGAAAGGGGTTAGGGGCTTTACGGAACTTTTAAATCTCACCTCTTTTTTTTCCCTTGTATTTAGATAATACAAGGAAGACCAGAATCATTAGTCAAAATATATGGCAGCAAAACAATGCAAGCCAAAGCAAAAGCCGTGATAGGTAATCTTGTGAAAAAGCTAGAAGAAGATTCAGAATGCAGAGTTGGTAAGTAATTTTTTCTCACTGAAGCCCTTTAACATGTTTGAATTTCATTCACTGTTATAAGCAATTATACCTGGTTTCCTTTTCTGATTCAAAGCATTAGACTGCCATAAATGTAGTCTTAATGATTTTTTGCTATGAATAAAAGCCCAGAATATTTTTCCTCAAATTAAAATACCGGCTCTCTGTGTTCATGCCTAGCAGTTTTACTTTTAGCCACAGTAAATGAGAATGAAATAACCCTTTTATTTATTTTTCGCGTTGTATTAATCTAGGTCCTGCAAGCAGAGAAATAACCCTTTAATACACATACTTTAGTGTTAGTGGGTGGAGTAAGGATTGGTCCCAGGATCCTAACCCTAGTCCCGACTTCAGATTTATGGCTGACGTTGAAAACTGCTTAAATATTTATTTATTTATTTATTTATTTATTTTTTGAGACGGAGTTTCGCTCTTGTTACCCAGGCTGGAGTGCAATGGCGCGATCTCGGCTCACCGCAACCTCCGCCTCCTGGGTTCAGGCAATTCTCCTGCCTCAGCCTCCCGAGTAGCTGGGATTACAGGCACGCGCCAGCATGCCCAGCTAATTTTTTTGTATTTTTAGTAGAGACGGGGTTTCACCATGTTGACCAGGATGGTCTTGATCTCTTGACCTCGTGATCCACTCGCCTCGGCCTCCCAAAGTGCTGGGATTACAGGCTTGAGCCACCGCGCCCGGCCTAAATATTTATTTATTTATTTATTTATTTATTTATTTATTTATTTTTGAGACGGAGTTTCGCTTTTGTTACCCAGGCTGGAGTGCAATGGCGCGATCTCGGCTCACTGCAACCTCCACCTCCTGGGCTCAGGCAATTCTCCTGCCTCAGCCTCCTGAGTAGCTGGGATTACAGGCACGTGCCACCATGCCCAGCTAAAAGTAGATCTGTTTAGAATAGAGAACCATTACTGAATCATATCTAGAAGCAATGTGAAAGTAGGATAGAGACACTTGGGGTTAGAAGGCACCATTGTCTTAGTGTTTCCTGGGGAAAAAAAAACAAGGTCTAATGTTCTATTTCTGTGTCTGTTTTATTGTTTTTTATTTTAATTTTATTTTTTAAATTGTTTTTTAGATGGGTTCTGTGTTTTCTTTTTTTTTTTTTTTTGAGTCGGAGTTTCGCTCTTGTTACCCAGGATGGAGTGCAATGGCGCGATCTCAGCTCACCGCAACCTCCGCCTCCCGGGTTCAGGCAATTCTCCTGCCTCAGCCTCCTGAGTAGCTGGGATTACAGGCATGTGCCACCATGCCCAGCTAATTTTTTGTATTTTTAGTAGAGACGGGATTTCACCATGTTGACCAGGATGGTCTCGATCTCTTGACCTCGCGATCCACCCGCCTCAGCCTCCCAAAGTGCTGAGATTACAGGCTTGAGCCACCGCGCCCGGCGGGTTCTGTGTTTTCTAGGCTGCAGTGCAGTGGTATGAGCATGGCTCTTTTTTTTTGCAATGGAGTCTCACTCTGTCATCCAGACTAGAGTTTAGTGGCGTGATCTCAGCTCACTACAATTTCTGCCACCATGGAAATACAGATGTCCACTACCATGCCTGGCAAATTTTTATATTTTTTCATTTAGGAGAGATGGGGTTTTGCTCTATTAGCCAGGCTGATCTCAAACTCCTGACCTCAGGTGATCCATCTGCCTTGGCCTCCCAAAGTGCAGGGATTACAGGCGTGAGCCACCTCGCCCGGCAGATCATGGCTCATTATAGCCTTGACCTCCTGGGCACCAGTGATTCTCCCACCTCAGCCTCTCAAATAGCTGGGACCACAGGTGTGTGCCACCACACCCAGCTAAGTAAATTTTTTGTAGGGTAGAAATGGGGTTTTACCATGTTGTTTGGGTTGGTCTTGAGTCCTGAGTTCAAGCGATCCCACCATCCTCACAAAGTCTTGGTATTACAGGGGTGAGCTACTAAGCCTGGCTCTTCATCTATTAACCTGGGATAATATCTGCTTCCCAGGAGTATTGTAACAATTGAGTAATGGGTATGACAATATCTTTTTTTTTTTTTTTGAGACGGAGTTTTGCTCTTGTTACCCAGGCTGGAGTGCAATGGCACGATCTCAGCTCACCGCAACTTCCGCCTCCTGGGTTCAAGCAATTCTCCTGCCTCAGCCTCCTGAGTAGCTGGGATTACAGGCTCGCACCACCATGCCCAGCTAATTTTTTGTTTTTTTAGTAGAGACGGGGTTTCACCATGTTGACCAGGATGGTCTTGATCTCTCAACCTCGTGATCCACCTGCCTCAGCCTCCCAAAGTGCTGGGATTACAGGCTTGAGCTACCGCACCCGGCTGACAATATCTTTTTTTTTTTTGGGACAGAGTTTCACTCTTGTTACCCAGGCAGGAGTGCAATGGCGATCTCGGCTCACCGCAACCTCCTCCTCCTGGGTTCAGGCAATTCTCCTGCCTCAGCCTACTGAGTAGCTGGAATTACAGGCATGTGCCACCATGCCCAGCTAATTTTTTATATTTTTTTAGTAGAGACGGGGTTTCGCCATGTTGACCAGGATGGTCTCGATCTCATGACCTCGTGATCCACCCGCCTTGGCCTCCCAAAGTGCTGGGATTACAGGCGTGAGCCACTGCGCCCAGCCTGACAATATCTTAACAAACATTAAACTTGTGGTATTTTACTTACCTTCTCCAATAAAATTAAATTTTATAAGTTGTTATCATTGAATGATAACAAATTTCATGTTACTGTGGTAGAGAAACCCCAAATTTTATATTTTAAGCATTGTCTGATTATTAAGAAACAAATAGAGAAAAACTAATCTGTTAAAAATGTTTTTAACAGGTATTGCATTACAACCTTCTGGTGAAAAAGGTCGAAGCACAGCTAACAGTGTAGTTGCAGGAGCTCGGCCATTGATAGATTGGGATCAAATTAGAGAGGAAGGTTTGAAATGGCAGCAAAAAAAGTGGGCAGGTCTGTGCTGCTTCCTATCATTTACATTTATTGTTTCTGTTAGCTAGTTTTTATCCTCTTTAAAATGTCTGCTTTATTTTTAGTAATGAAATGTTATAAAAACAGTAAAATCTAAAATGCTGCAATTAGTCCCTACCTTCTATGTTGTCAGCTGTCATTTATGCTACAAGGGAAATATTAAATGTTTAACTATTTTTTTTTGAGACAGAGTCTTGCTGTGTCACCCAGGCTGGAGTGCAGTGACGCAATCTCAGCTCACTGCGACTTCTGCCTCCTGGGTTTAAGTGATTCTCTTGCCTCAGCCTTCCTAGTAGCTTGGATTACAGGTGCCCACCACCACGCCTGGCTAGTTTGTGCATTTTTAGTAGAGATGAGATTTCACCACATTGGCCAGGCTGGTCTTGAACTCCTGACCTGGTGATCCACCCACCTCAGCCTCCCAAAGTGCTGGGATTACAGGCGTGAGCCACCGCGCCTGCCCTGGTATAATATACTTTTAAGGAATGTAGCTTAAGAGAGTAGACCAAGGGTATAGATGCAATTCCTAAAAAAGTAATTGGATGAACCTTCAAAGAAAAGATAATCAAACTACTATGCATGAGAGTATATTTATCAATTGCGTTGTTTTATGCCTTAAAAATGCATGCATCATTTTATTTTTCATTAAAGTTGTTTTTGAGGGTTTCACTCTGTTGTCCTGGCTATAGTGCAGTGGCAAAATCACAAGTCATTGCAGCCTTCCTCTCCCAGGCTCAGGCAATCCTCTCACCTCAGCCTCTCAACTGGCTGGGACTACAAGCACATACCACCACTCAAAGCTTTTTCTGAGTTTTGTTGCCCAGGCTGTAGTGCAATGGAGCCATCTCAGCTCACTGCAACCTCTGCCTCCTGGGTTCAAGCAGTTCTTTTGCCTCAACCTCCCGAGTAGCTGGGATTACAGGCACACACCACTATGCCCAGCTAATTTTTGTATTTTTTAGTAGAGATGGGATTTCACCATGTTGGCTAGGCTGGTCTTGACCTCCTGACACCTCAGCCTCCCATGTGCTGGGGTTACAGGCGTGCGCCACTGGACCTGGCTGCCAGACTAAAGAAATTTCTGTAGAGACAGGGTGTCACTATTTTGCTCAGACTCAAGTGATCCTCCCATGCCAGACTCCCAAAGTGCTGGGATTACAGGTCTAAGCTACTGGTGCCCAGCATGCAGAAACGGAGATCTTTTTGATAGGAGCAAGCCTGGCTGGCAGAGTGTAGAACTGTCAAACGATATGTGTGGTAAATAAAATATATTGTATGATTTCTGTAGCTTTGACTAACTATTAATGATGCTGTACATTCATCAAAGTGTCAATTTTCACTTTTGTCCCAGACTTACCCCCAATTAAGAAAAACTTTTATAAAGAGTCAGCTGCCACAAGTGCGATGTCCAAAGAACAAGCAGATAGTTGGAGGTGGGTAGTTTAATTACCTTGTTGTGTAAGTATATGTATCCTTACGTTATTGGTGTTAACACTCTGGGCAAATGTGAAATGATATTTAAAGGCTACTACACCTTCGATATTCAAGTAAATGTGTTAACTTAAATTGTATTAAAGCATTGTTGTCTAGTAAAACTTCCTGCAGTGATGGAAAACAGTCTATATTTATGTCTAATGGAGTAGACTGGCATGTAAAGTATGGCTGGTGTAACTGAACAAACGAATGTTTATATTAATTGAATTGAGATAGTCATGTGTGGCTAGTGCCTGCTATATTGGACAGCAGTTTTAGAGAATTATTCCTCCAATAGTTGAATTGAAAAAAAATAATCTTGTTAATTTCTTAAACACTTCGGTCCTTGTTACCTGTAATTGGAAGGTTTCATTTATTTATTTTTATTTTTGTAGTTAAAGTCTTTGTCTCCCAGGCTGGAGTGCAGTGGCATGATCTTGTCTCACTGCAATTTCTGCCTCCTGGGTTCAAGCAGTTCTCCTGCCTCAGCCTCCCAAGTACCTGGGGCTACAGGCACATGCTGCCACACCAACTAATTTTCTGTATTTTAGTAGAGAGGGGGTTTCACCTTGTTGCCCAGGCTGGTCTTGAACTTCTGAGCTCAGGCAATCCACCTGCCTCAGCCACCCAAAGTGCTAGGATTACAGGTGTGAGCTGCCTCGCCCAGCTTTGGAAGGTTTGAATTGCAAGGTTTTTTCTTACTATTAAAGTTTGATAAAACAGAGATGCTTGTGAAATTTCACATACATGAAAAGAAAAAAAAAACTGAGAGGTGCTATGGAATAGCAGAATAGTTAAGGTGAGGAACAGGGTAACTTACTGTATGATCACCTGTCAAATGGATAATACTTCCTAACATATAGGATTGTTAAGGATGCATTAATGAAATGTGTGGAACATTGTAGGCCTTCCCTGTTTGCCAAATCTGATTTTAATTTATGAAGCATGGTTTTCAGGCTGCTCATCTTTGATCCATGAAACATTCATTGGCCTACTATCGTATAATGTTTTTTGTTTTTGCCAGAAAAACTAATGTTTTTAACCTTCCCATTGCAACTATTCTCAGATAAGAGACAGATGGACTCTTGCTTCTATTTCTTTATACATTTCATTATAACTTTCCCCACAGTCACAGTTGCAGTTGAGCTTCTAGATAAGACCAGACTGATTTTGGAAAATGTCTTGCTTGGGGAGTAAAGTGAGAAAAAAAATTAATCATTTTTATTCTTTGAAGGAAAGAAAATTTTAATATAACATGGGATGACTTGAAGGATGGGGAGAAACGACCTATCCCCAATCCAACCTGCACATTTGATGACGCCTTTCAGTACTATCCTGAGGTTATGGAAAACATTAAAAAATCAGGTTTTAAAAAGCCAACACCTATTCAGGTATGCTTTCATTAATTATAGTATTTCACTCTGTTTTTCTTCAAAAACGGTGATATCTTTGGTGTTTTTTGGTTTTGGTTTTTGTTTTTGTTTGAGATGAAATTTCACTCATTACACAAGCTGGAGTACAGTGGCACAGTCTCGGCTTACTGCAACCTCCGCTTCCTGAGTTCAAGCAGTTCTCCTGCCTCAGCCTTCCAAAGAGCTGGGCGTGTACCACCATGCCCAGCTAACTCTTTGTATTTTTAGTAGAAATGGGGTTTCTTTTTTTTTTTTTAAACCAACCCCATGATTCAAGAAATGGGGTTTCACCATGTTAGCCAGGCTGGTCTTGAACTCCTGACCTCAGGGGATCCATTTACCTTAGCCTCCCAATTGCTGGGATTACAGGCATGAGACACCACGCCTGGCCAATATCAGATTGTTAGAAGATACCAGGGAGCAACTGTCTCTTAGCATTCCCCCAGCACCTTCTCCCTAGTGTTCAAGAAGTTTTTGTTGAAAGAAGTTTAGAACTGGGAAAATAGGAATAATTGGCAAAAAAAAAAAAAAGATGTGCTTGTTGTGTTAATGTTTATCATTCTGTTTCAGGCACAAGCGTGGCCCATTGTGTTGCAAGGAATAGATCTTATAGGAGTAGCCCAAACTGGAACAGGAAAGACATTGTGTTATTTAATGCCTGGATTTATTCATTTGGACCTTCAACCAACGTAAGAATTCTTTTGGCTGGTTTCTTTTTACAGAGGTTTAATAGATTTAGATATCAAAACTGTAAAGTTGTTTTTTTTTTCTTTTTTTTAATTTTTTTTTTTTTTTTTGAAGACGAGGTTTCACCATGTTGGTCAGGCTGGTCTTGAACTCCCAACCTCAGGTGATCCACCCACCTTGGCCTTCAAAGTGCTTGGATTACAGGCGTGAGCCACCACTCCCGGCCTTAAACCATTTTTTTTTTTTTTGAGACAGAGTCTTGCTCTGTCACCAGGCTGGAGTGCAGTGGTGCAATCTCAGCTCGCTGCAACCTCCACCTTCTCGGTTCAAGGAATTCTTCCGCCTCAGCCTCCTGAGTAGCTAGGACCACAGGCACATGCCACCACGCCTGGCTAATTTTTTTGTATTTTTAGTAGAGACGGGGTTTCACCGTGTTGGTCAGGATGGTCTCGATCTCTTTAACTTGTGATCCACCCACTTCAGCCTCCCAAAGTGCTGGGCTTACAGGCTTGAGCCACTGCGCCTGGCAAAGTTTCTTTACCTATTGCTCGATTCAAAGGTAATGCCTAGCTTTGGAGAAGATGCTAGGAAGTACACTTACATTGTGCTGGTGAAAGTATAAATTGGTAAAACATTATTAGAAGGCAATAGGTAATATCTACCACAAGCTTTGCTTTAATAGTGAAACAGTAGAAACTGTTTAAACTATGTCCAATACACTTATCTATTCCTTGATAAAATGTTTGACATTTTAAATGTTAATGAAAAAGACCATCTTAAACAAAAGACTGCTATTGGGAAATTGGGTTTTAGGATTTGTAGTTTTTAAAATTTTCCCTAGTTCATGGTAAATATGTATTGCTTTTGTAATAAGAAAGTATATAGAAACTGACACTAGTGTCTTGGTAAAGCAATGTTAAATCTGAGAAAACAATGTATTCTCTTATGGGAAATTTGGCATATTCTATATAATATCACCCATTTTTTAGGTAGGTAGATTATAATTAACAAAGTTTGTAATATGTAGAGACAACTTTTTTTTTTTTTTTTTTGAGACGGAGTTTCGCTCTTGTTACCCAGGCTGGAGTGCAATGGCGCGATCTCGGCTCACCGCAACCTCCGCCTCCTGGGTTCAGGCAATTCTCCTGCCTCAGCCTCCTGAGTAGCTGGGATTACAGGCACGTGCCACCATGCCCAGCTAATTTTTTGTATCTTTAGTAGAGACGGGGTTTCACCATTTTGACCAGGATGGTCTCGATCTCTTGACCTCGTGATCCACCCGCCTCAGCCTCCCAAAGTGCTGGGATTACAGGCTTGAGCCACCGCGCCCGGCTAGAGACAACTTTTAATCATATACCTTCTCACAAAAAGGCATACTGTATGTCTGATACTTCTTGCTACAAATCTTTTTTTTTTTTTCTTTTGAGACAGAGTTTCACTCTTGTCACCCAGGCTCTGCCTCCTGGGTTCAAGTGATTCTTCTGCCTCAGCCTCCTGAGTAGCTGAGATTACAGGTGCCCTCCATCATGTATAATTTTTTGTATTTTTAGTAGATACAGGGTTTCACCATGTTGGTCAGGCTAGTCTCAAACTCCTGACTTCAGGTAATCTGTCCACCTCACCCTCCCAAAGTGCTGGGGTTACAGGCATAAGCTACCTCACCAGGCTGGTTGCTACAAATCTCGATGGCACTGAATGAATGTAACAATATTAGTTATTAATATGATTGTTTTCTCTTCAAAGCGTTAAAGGTCAAAGGAATAGACCCGGCATGTTAGTTCTAACACCCACTAGGGAGTTAGCACTTCAAGTTGAAGGAGAATGTGGCAAATATTCATATAAAGGGTTTCGGAGGTAGGTAATTAATTCTTGCCATTCCTTCACTAGTATTGTATTTTAATCACTTGTAACTTTATGTATCTTCTCTCCTTTTTCACACTTTCAGAGAATCAAAATGGCTCTATGGGTCATGCATTTAGCACTAATCTAATCAGTCAAGAGCCTGGGTTGGGTGATAGTATAAATATTGGTCTTTAAGATACAACATTATGGATTGATGGGTGTACATAATCCTCAGAAAGGGGTAGATACCATTAAAGGTACCTGATAATTTATTTTAATCCCTTTTATTGGATTTTAAGTTGTTGTGTGATATTCTGTGCCTGAACATTGACCTTTGGATTTTTTCTTTTTAAGTGTTTGTGTATATGGTGGTGGAAGCAGAGATGAACAAATAGAAGAGCTTAGAAAAGGCGTAGATATCATAATTGCAACTCCTGGAAGATTGAATGATCTTCAAATGAATAACTTTGTCAATCTGAAGAATATAACCTACTTGGTAATCATGGAATAGGTGTTTGGGGTGCTGGGTTCAAAAAATAACTGAACTGGCCAGGCACAGTGGCTCAGGCCTGTAATCCCAGCACATTGGGAGGCCAAGGTGGGCAGATCACCTGAGGTTGAGTTCCAGACCAGCCTGACCAATATGACGAAACCCCGTTGCTTTTTTTTTTTTTTTTTTTTTTTTTGAGACGGAGTTTCACTCTTGTTACCGAGGCTGGAGTGCAATCTCGGCTCACCGCAACCTCTGCCTCCTGGGTTCAGGCAATTCTCCTGTCTCAGCCTCCTGAGTAGCTGGGATTACAGGCATGCGCCACCATGCCCAGCTAATTTTTTGTATTTTCAGTAGAGACGGGGTTTCACCATGTTGACCAGGATGGTCTCGATCTCTTGACCTCGTGATCCACCCGCCTCGGCCTCCCAAAGTGCTGGGATTACAGGCTTGAGCCACCGCGCCCGGCCGACGAAACCCCATTTCTACCGAAAATACAAAAATTAGTCGAGCGTGGTGGCATGCACCTGTAATCCCATGTACTGTGAGCTACTCAGGAGGCTGAGACAGAATCACTTAAACTGGGAAGGTCGGGATTGCCATGAGCCGAGATCATGCCATTGTACTTCAGCCTGAGGAATAAGAGCTAAACTCATAAAAAATATATAAAATAATAAAATAAAATAACTAAACTCCATCTCAAACAACAACAAACTGAACTATATTTTCTCCTCCTTCCCCTTGTAATTTTAATAGGTTTTTTTTTTTTTTTTTTTTTTTTGAGATGGAGTTTCGCTCTTGTTACCTAGTCTGGAGTGCAATGGCACGATCTCGGCTCACCACAACCTCCGCCTCCTGGGTTCAGGCAATTCTCCTGCCTCAGCCTCCTGAGTAGCTGGGATTACAGGCATGCACCACCATGCCCAGCTAATTTTTTGTATTTTTAGTAGAGATGGGGTTTCACCGTGTTGACCAGGATGGTCTCGACCTCCTGACCTCGTGATCCACCCGCCTCAGCCTCCCAAAGTGCTGGGATTACAGGCTTGAGCCACCACGCCCGGCTGTACTTTTTAATAGTTTTAATCAACTCCCAAGTGTTTGGATATCAGTTCCTTTTAGGACAGCTGTTGATTTTATTATTTTTTGAGACAGAGTTTCCCTCTTGTTGCCCAGGCTGTAGTGCAGTGGCAAGATCTTGGCTCACTGCAATTTCTGCCTTGTAGATTCAAGTGATTCTCCTGTCTTAGCCTCCCAAATAGCTGAGACTACAGGCGCTTGCCACCATGCTCAGCTAATTTTGTTGTAGAGACAAGATCACAATGTTGGCCAGGCTGGTCTTAAACAACTCCTGACCAGGTGATCCGCTAGGCCTTTGTGAGGCCTGGCCTCACAAAGTGCTGGAATAACAGGCATGAGCCACCGCACTCAGCTATGGCTGTCGATTTTCTAATGGATCTAGGAATATTTCCCATTATCTTTAGCATGTTGAAAGAATTAAGAATCCTATTTGAAATTATCATGTATGTTTATTTTAAATTTTGGAAAATTGAGATAAGTACACAATAATTAAAATCTACTTGCATATTTTAGACACTTAAAAGTTTAAGGAGATTTGAAAGGTATTGGAAAGCCAACAATAATCAATTTAGACCACGTACAATGACAAATTGCTTAGTATCTGACCTGGAGAAATTAAAATCTTGGCTTAAGTAATAGGGAAAATGAGGAAAGCCTTTCTTAGTTTTCTACTAGTAAAGAAAGCATATGTGTTATTAACTGCCTCCCAGTTGTAATCCATTCACATTCTTTTTTCAATGCAGGTTCTAGACGAAGCAGACAAGATGTTAGACATGGGATTTGAACCCCAGATAATGAAGATTTTGTTAGATGTGCGCCCAGATAGGCAGACAGTTATGACCAGGTAGGTATATGCCTAATTACTATGTGCGAAACAGAAGTCAGTGGAACAGAATCTCATTCTGTTTGGATTTTCCCACAATATTTGAGCATTACTTGGAAGTGTTGAAATCTTGAGGTTAAAGATCTTATGACATTGAAAGTAGAACAGGGTAACCATAACTGCTTATTTATGACTATTGAGTTTCCTAAATTACAGATAGGGATATCCACACAAACATTTACTACAAAAGTAAGGTCTCACTTTTGAATAAAGGATTCACTTCTCTAAGGAGATAAACATTTGATTACTGAATACTTAACTGCTCACAGTAAAACAGGAAGCAATCATTGAATATAGAGTGCTGTGTAAAGAATATCTCCTGGGCATATAGCCTTTGTCTTTATTAGTAAAAATAACATAAAATTTGCTGTACACAGTGGCTCACACATGTAATCCCAGAACTTTGGGAGGCCGAGGCAGACAGATCACTTGATGTCAGGAGTTTGAGGCCAGCCTGGTTAACATGGCGAAACTTCACCTATACTAAAAATAAAAAAATTAGCCAGGCATAGTGGCGCACCCTGTTGTCCCGGCTACTCAGAAGACTGAGGAAGGAGAATCACTTGAACCCAGTAGGTGGAGAGTAAGAGGATACAGTGAGCAGAGATGATGCCACTGCACTCCAGCTTGGGCAACAAGAGTGAAAATCTGTCTCAGAAAAAAAGGGTATCTCCTGAGCTTATATCCTTTGTCTTTTTTAGTGTAAATAACATAAAGTTGAAGAAATACTAAATCCTCTCATAGTTTTATCACAAATAACCTTCATATTTCAAGAAAAGTGAATTTATTCGTTTATTTTGAGACAGTCTTTCTTACGCCCAGGCTGGAGTGCAGTGTTGCAATCTTGGCTGACTGCAACCTCCGCCTCCTGGGTTCAGGCAGTTCTTCTGCCTACGCCTCCTGAGTAGCTGGGATTACAGGCACGCGCCACCATGCCCAGCTAATTTTTTGTATTTTTTTTTTTAGTAGAGACGAGGTTTCACCATGTTGACCAGGATGGTCTCGATCTCTTGACCTCATGATCCACCCGCCTCGGCCTCCCAAAGTGCTGGGATTACAGGCTTGAGCCACCATGCCCGGCCCTTAAATGTAGATATTCTTTGGTCAGTTTATTTTGAAAGTTTTTCTTGTATTGTTTTTTGAGCCAGGATGGAGTGCAGTGGCACCACCTCGGCTTACTGCAGTCTCAACCTCCCAGCTCAAGCAATCCTCTCACCTTAGCCTCCAGAGTAGCTGGAACTACAGGTGCATACATTATACCCAGCTAATCTGCCTTACTGAAAAAATAAGAACTACTAAATTTGTCTTTCATGAATAACTTGGTTCATAGCATGCTTAAGAAAACATAGTAATGTTTTTACAACAAAATTGTAACGTTTGTATCTTGTTTTCCCAGTGCTACATGGCCACGTTCTGTTCATCGCCTTGCACAATCTTATTTGAAAGAGCCAATGCTTGTCTATGTTGGTACACTGGATCTTGTTGTAAGTTTGTTTTTTACTACTATTGTTTAGCATTTCTTTTTATTTTCTTATTTTTTTATTTAAAGATGGGGTTTCATCATGTTGGTCAGGCTGGTCTTGAACCCCTGACCTCAGGTGATCCGCCTGCCTTGGCCTCCAAAGTGCTTGGATTACAGGTGTGAGCCACCACGCCTGGCCTTATTTAACATTTCTTACGAAAATTCTGAAGATAGCTAATTTTGGTGTGCCTAGTCTGCCCACTCTCCAATTTTAGGGGAAATCACAAATGCATATAAGTTTAATAGAGCAATAATACCATTATCTCATTTGAAATTTCAATAATCAGCTAATACCGTCAACCTCTAGTCAGGGCTTTTTTTTTTTTTTTTTTTTTTTGGTAAGATGCAGTCTCACTCTTTTGCCCAGGCTGGAGTGCAGTGAGGCGATCTTGACTTACTGCAACCTCTGCCTCCTGGGTTCAAGTGATTCTCCTGCCTTAGCCTCCTGAGTAGCTGGGATTACATGTGTGGCCACCATGCCCAGCTAAGTTTTGTATTTTAGTAGAGACAGGGTTTTGCCCTGTTGGCCAGGCTGGTCTCAAACTCCTGACCTCAGGTGATCACCCACCCCAGCCTCCCAAAGTGCTGGGATTACAGGCATGAGCCACTGCACCCAGTGATGTCAGGGTTTATATTTTTCTGATGCCTCATTTTAACCCTGTTAGAATCAGAGTCTAAACTTAAGTATACACATATACATAAATGTAAGTCTGTTCCCTTTATGAATTTGGGATTGAATGTTGGGTCCATGTATTGTCATTGTGGGACTCCTTTATTATATATGAAGTTCTCTCTCTGGCTTTTTGCTTAATCATTAATAGATGAAATTGGCCTTTCACTTAAACATAAATAATAATGGGTCATTGCTTAGACCCCTTATTTCATTAGGGATTTCATTAGCAATCCAGTAGCAGTTTGTTTTATAAAATGAGACATCCGGCCACTGCACTCAAGCCTGGGCGAAAGAGTGAGGCTGTTCTCAAAACAAAATTAAATAATTAGAGACAAATAATTTGAAGCAATGGTACTAATAGTATTTTGAGGCCAAGTGAAGTCTCAGATACAAATCTTGAGTAGAAACTATTTTTAGGACGTCGGCCATTTTGCTTAGCAGTTGATTAAAAACAACCAATGAGAAAAGATCTATTGAGCTGATGTATGTGGTCTCCTCTTAAATCTTCATCAACTTGATGACTTGTGTTCTTTGAATCCTTTAGGCCGTAAGTTCAGTGAAACAAAATATAATTGTAACCACCGAGGAAGAGAAATGGATTCACATACAAACTTTTCTACAGAGTATGTCACCCACAGACAAAGTGATAGTCTTTGTTTCTCGAAAAGCTGTGTAAGTATTTTTTCTTGGATGTCCACTGTAATTAAGTTGACTTGTCAAGGATCATTTCTATTTATATACTAATTTCAAATAGGGGTGATATGTATATTATATTACTTCAGATTTTTTCTAATAGAAATAAAACTGGTGGTATTAGAATAAGTACCTAAGTATGCTGTCTTTATGATTTGCTTCAGCGCGGATCACTTATCAAGTGAGCTAATACTTGAAAATATGTCAGTAGAGTCTCTACATGGAGATAGAGAACAGAGAGACCGGGAAAAAGCATTAGAGAACTTTAAAACAGGTATGTTATATAATTTCATACAGTTTAAAATAAGCAATACCTGGGCTTGGCTGAGTGACAGCATCTTTTCATGAAAGCCTTTATTTCTAAGATCTGTCCTCATCTTCTGTATCCTAAAACTACACTCATTAGAGCTCTAAACATTAATCTGCCTCTAAACATTAACTAAACACAAAACACTTTAAACCTGGATCTCAAGGTATTAATATGCAACAGGAAATATATCTGAGGTGACCTGAAAAATGTACGTTTCTGTCATGGTTTAAAGGGTTTAGGGACCATTTGCTGAACGATGGTATCTTGTAACTTGCCAGCAGTTAAAGAAAAATCCATTTTAACTAAGTAAGCATTTTAATGTGAGCAGTAAGAAATAAGACTGATTAAATCAGGGCAAGTACACTTTTTAGATCTTGGGTTGGTTTATACCAGAATGGTTAAATGTTCATTTGGCTTTACTTTTTAGGCAAAGTGAGAATACTAATTGCAACTGATCTAGCCTCGAGAGGGCTTGATGTCCACGATATTACACATGTCTATAATTTTGACTTTCCACGGAACATTGAAGAATATGTACACCGAATAGGGCGCACGGGAAGAGCAGGGTAAGTAAGCTTAGTCCACTCATGAAAGGCCAATTCTGGATTCTCAGTACTCCCCTCACAAACTTCCTGCCCAGAAAAACATTTTATTCTATTGCCTAAAATTTTCAGCTACTTCCTAGATTCCGCTTGGCTACTTTATTTATCCCTGTTCATTTGGCTTGTTCAGACTCAATGAAATTCTGTCCATGATTAGCTTCATACATCTATTTGTTTTATATCTAGTGTCAACACGAATACCCAGTGGTTACTCTGAAGGTTATTGACAAATTGGCATGGATATGAGAAGACCTTTTTCCTTTTAAGAGAGCTACCATCATATACTCCCATAACAGCATAAACTACAGCAGATTCAGATTCCAAATCTGTTTGACTCTAAATTTTAATACATTCTAGCTTCTGTGAAAAAGTTTTCATTTGTCATATTCTGGATTAACTGAATCATGAATGCATATTATAAATGAGATGACATGAGTTTTTTTCCCCCACACTAAAGGAGGACTGGTGTTTCCATTACAACTATGACTAGAAATGACTGGAGGTTTGCCCCTGAATTGGTTAATATTCTGCAAAGAGCAAATCAGGTGAGACTCTGTGTGCAATTCATTACAAGTCTACTCTTATAAGTTTCTCAGTTATGTCAGGTACTATGGCTTGCTATTTATCAGGAAAGTTCAGATTAAAGTTTTTCAGCATGTTTTGGGGGCAATGATAAGAAACTATGGGAGTATATGACTGAGAAACTTAACCTCATGGGGATGAGCGATAAAAGCCCTGCTGAGGAAGAAACCAGTAGAGTGGAGGTGGGGAGAGTTGTAGAATATGGGATAAACAATCAAGCAGGGGGAACATATTCAGGCCCAGAGGTAAGAAAGAATATGTAGAAAACACTGCTATATAAAGGCACATTAAGGGCACTTGGAAGAAGCTGAAGCAACAAATTTTGTAGCCTGCAGATGGATGTAGGGTTTAATCAAGATACCTGTGTTTCATGTAACCTGCTGTGCGATTATCTGAAATAATTTGGAGGCATTTTATTTAGCATTGTAGAAAACGCAGAATACTAAACACGTTCAATAATTACAGACTATTCCTGACGACCTTTTCTCAATGGCTGAGAGGTTCAAGGCGCGTCAACAGAGAAGAGAAATGGAAAGAAAAATGGAAAGACCTCAAGGAAGGCCCAAGAAGTTTAATTAATGTCTTCTGTACTTGTGTGGTAGAGGTAAAAGTTCAGTAATACACGGACCTTAAAATGCCTGCTTTCGTAAACGAGGCTCTGTGAATAATGTTTATTGCAATGAGCATTATATTGTATATTGTACTTATTATGTTAAACTAGGTATTACTCATCATTATTAGTCAATCCTTCTGGGTATACATGGAAATGAATGAAACCAGGTCTTTTTGTACTCATGTTTATAGCAGCACTATTCATAATAGTCAAGGGCATACAACCCAAGCATCCATTAGTGAATGAATAAACACAATGGAATATCATTCGGCCCTAAAAAGGAAGAAAATTCTGTCATAGATGAACCTTGAGGATATTATGGTTAGAGAAATAAGCCAATTACAAGGACATTCTATATGATCCCACTTGTAGGAGGTGCTTAGGATAGTAAAATTCAGTGCCAAAAAGTAGAATGGTGGTTTACCAAGGGCTTGGGAAGTGGGTAGGGGAATTGTTTGGATACAGTTTTTCATGGTATGAAAGTTTAGGAGGCCGTACACAGTGGCTCACACCTGTAATCCCAGCACTGAGAGGCTAAGGTGGGCGGATCACTTGAGGTCAGGAGTTCGAGACCATCCTGGCCAACATGGGTGAAACGCCATCTCTACTAAAAATAAAAAATTAGCCTGGCATGGTGGCTCACATCTGTAATCCCAGCTACATGGGAGGCTGAGGCAGGAGAATCACCTGATTCTGGGAGGCAGAGGTTGCAGTGAGCTGAGATTGTGCCACTGCATTCCAGCATGGAAAACAGAAATGCTGTCTCCACTACAGAGCTGCACACTTAAAACTGGTTGTGGTAAATTTGGGTATGTTTATTTCATCACAATTCAGCCTTTTTTTTTTTTTCTTTTTTCTTTTTTTGAGACGGAGTTTCCCTCTTGTAGCCCAGGCTGGAGTGCGATGGTGCGATCTTGGCTTAGCAAAACTCCTGCCTCTGCCTCCTGGGTTCAAGCAATTCTCCTGCCTCAGCCTCCCAAGTAGCTGGGATTACAGGCATGAGCCACCATGCCCAGCTAATTTTTTGTATTTTTAGTAGAGACGGGGTTTCACCATGTTGACCAGGTTGGTCTCGATCTCTTGACTTTGTGATCGACCCGCCTCGGCCTCCCAAAGTGCTGGGATTACAGGCATGAGCCACCATGCCCAGCTAATTTTTGTATTTTTTAGTGGAGATGGGGTTTCTCCATGTTGGTCAGGCTGGTCTCAAACTCCCAACCTCAGGTGATCCGCCCACGTCAGCCTCCCAAAGTGCAGGGATACAGGTGTAATGCACCGTCTCTGGCACAATTAAGCTTTTTAAAAACAATGTTAGGGTCAGTAATTTACATTTTTTATCTATTTTTTCAGAATTCAAGATTTTTTAGAAATCTAATAAGACGGAAGTATTGGACGTGCTGGAAATATGAACAGACTGGAGTGATTTGAGTGATTCTTAGAATAATAGTGTTTGAAAATGTAGAATTAAGTGTTTTATACTTTCTTTAATAAAAGTAGAAGTATTAAACTTGGAAGTTGTCTCCTGTATTTTTATTAAGGAATGTAGCATTAGAATGTTTTGCTTTTAATCTTTCAAACTTTCTCTTATAATTTTGCTGTATGTCGTAAGGTCAGTCTTTCAGATTTTAATGTTCAGATTTTGTCATGGCAGAGAAAAAGATGTTTTCAAAGAAAGAATCAGAACCTGAAAAAAATACTGTTAACAACAAATGTTCATTTCTGTGATAAAAAGACAAGTTGATAATTTGTCTTTCGGTATAACATTTTGTGTTTGCTAAATAGTATATTATTGGGGTATACTTTTCATAAATTATCCTTTACCCACTTTTAAATGAAACAGTAAATTATTTCATGAGGTCAAAATGTGCAACACCAGTTTATCTTTCCATTGTACCCTATGGTTTCATGCGAAAACCCCTGGAAAATCAAATTGCATTTCCATGAACATTTTTTTTGAGATGGAGTTTCATTCTTGTTGCCCAGGCTGGAGTGCAGTGGCATAATCTCAGCTCACTGCAACCTCCACTCCCTGGGTTCAAGCGATTCTCCTGTCTCGACCTCCCAAGTAGCTGGGACCACAGGTGTGCACCACCATGCCCGGCTAATTTTTGTATGTTTAGTAGAGACAGGGTTTCACCATATGGGTCTGGCTGGTCTTGAACTCCTGACCTCAAGTGATCCACCTGCCTTGGCCTCCCCAACTGCTGGGATTACAAGTGTGTTTTTATTTTTTATTTCTATTTCCCTGCCAGAAGTCTTAGACTATAAAAAGCTTATTTAAAAGGTTGTCTGTTGCCAGAAAAGATGGTTACCTAGTCTTAGTATTCATGTGGAGAACTTAGTAAACCTGAAGAAGGCCTATATCCAAATTGGATTGTGTTTTAGTGGACAATGGCTGTATTGTCTCCAAGTTAAACGAATCCTAATAAAAGCAGCTGTTTTTTAAGTTCCTAGGGGTCTATCTAGTTGTCCAGAATCCCTAAGAGTAGAACCTTAACCTCACTCAGTGACATTGTAGGAGCCTTTATAGCTGTGGAATTTCTTGGGAGCTCAAACTTCCAAAAGCATCCAGGTAGTCAAAGCTGGGGAAAAGAAGCACATACAAATAATAAAATTTATTTATTTATTTATTTTTGAGACGGAGTTTTGCTCTTGTTACCCAGGCTGGAGTGCAATGGCGTGATCTGGGCTCACCGCAACCTCCGCCTCCTGGGCTCAGGCAATTCGCCTGCCTCAGCCTCCTGAGTAGCTGGGATTACAGGCACGCGCCACCACGCCCAGCTAATTTTTTGTATTTTTAGTAGAGATGGGGATTCACCATGTTGACCAGGATGGTCTCAATCTCTTGACCTCGTGATCCACCCGCCTCGGCCTCCCAAAGTGCTGGGATTATAGGCGTGAGCCACCGCGCCCGGCATAAAATTTATTTTTTATATTCCACTAATAAATGCTGTTGTACTTGGGCATGATCAGTAATATAACATGTCTTTTTTTTTGGTTTTATTCTGTTTTGGTTTGGTTTTTGCCAAGTATTTTATTCATATTTCCAAAAAACTAAAATCATTTTACTTTAACAAAAGTAGTCTGAGCCCTTTCACCATTCATTTTTTACTCCCAAGATGTAAACTTTTCATCTTTTTGCCATTAACAACTTGCTTATCGCAATTTCTTGGTTTTAAAAATTTGCCATCAGCTGGGCACGGTGGCTCAAGCCTGTAATCCCAGCACTTTGGGAGGCCGAGGTGGGTGGATCACGAGGTCAAGAGATCGAGATCATCCTGGTCAACATGGTGAAACCCCGTCTCTACTAAAAATACAAAAAAAAAAAATTAGCTGGGCATGGTGGTGCGTGCCTGTAATCTCAGCTACTCAGGAGGCTGAGGCAGGAGAATTGCCTGAACCCAGGAGGCGGAGGTTGCGGTGAGCCGAGATCGCGCCATTGCACTCCAGCCTGGCTAACAAGAGGAAAACTCCGTCTCAAAAAAAAAAAAAAAAAATTGGCCGGGCGCGGTGGCTCAAGCCTGTAATCCCAGCACTTTGGGAGGCCGAGGCGGGTGGATCACGAGGTCTAGAGATCGAGACCATCCTGGTCAACATGGTGAAACCCCGTCTCTACTAAAAATACAAAAAATTAGCTGGGCATGGTGGCGCGTGCCTGTAATCCCAGCTACTCAGGAGGCTGAGGCAGGAGAATTGCCTGAACCCAGGAGGCGGAGGTTGCGGTGAGCCGAGATCGCGCCATTGCACTCCAGCCTGGGTAACAAGAGTGGAACTCCGTCTCAAAAAAAAAAAAAAAAAAAAAAAAAATTGCCATCTACTGACTTCCCACTGTAAACAAGTAATTCCATTCTTGCATATCTGTGACAGTTGGACCCTCAGCGTTGTCCTGTGGTCCCCCTCCTAGCTCCCGAGATTCACATCTATGTAGTGAAGAATTTAACCTAACCCAAAGAAACATCTCACTTTTGCCCCTGACTTCTGAGAGGTAATGACTAAACTCTTGGAATGTGCCAGGAAGTATAATAAGGTGATTTATGGTGGGGTCTTTGAGTCATGGTATGACCTTAACTGTTGGCGCTCCAGAGAAGCAGGAGACAGGTTAGGCATATGGACAGCCAACCACTAGCTGCAGTAAGAACTCTGGACACAGCCCAAGTGAGCTTCCCTGGCTGGCAATATTCTGTGTACTGGCACACTGATGCCAAGAGAATAACATGTCCATGACTCCACCAAAAGACAACAGAAAGTGCCATGTTTGGTACTCAAACTCTGCCCTTGCACTTCTTCCCTTGGCTGATTTAAACTCGAATGCTTGCCAAGTATAAACTGCAACAGTGAGCATAATGGTTTCAGTGAGTTCTGTGAGTCTTTCATCAAACCTGAGGGTGGTCTTATGGGAACTGTTTTCCCCCTAATTGTATCGATGGCACCTGAGATAACACCTTTGAGTGATTCCTCTCCCCTTGGTTAAGAGTGGGACCTGTGACTTGCTTCCAATCAATAGAATACAGTACAGGCAATGGGCTGTACATAATTATGTGTACGTAATTGTGTTAAACAAGTTTGTGGCACCCCTCTTGCCGAAGTACCTCCCTTGGTGGCTTTGAAGAATTGAGCTACTGTTGTGGGCTGCCTATGTTGGGAGGCTCACATGGTAAGGAACTGAAGGCAGCTTCTAGTAACTGAGGGCAATCTCTGGCTGACAGCAAAAAACTGAAGCCCTCAGTCCTACAAATGTAAGGAACTAAATTCTGCCAACAAAAATGGATCCCTCTCCAGTCAAGCCTCAAATGAGGCTACAGTGCTGGCTGACATGTTTTTCTCTTTTCCTTTTTGAGACTGTTCCCCTCTTGTTGCCTAGGCTGGAGTGCAATGGCGAAAACTCGGCCTCCCAGGTTCAAGCAATTCTCTTGCCTCAGCCACCTGAATAGCTGGTACAGGCAGGTACCACCACACCAAGCTAATTTCGTATTTTTAGTAGAGACAAGAGACAAGTCAGATAACAGTCCATAACTTCAATAAGATTAATAGTCAATAGTTACTAAGACTTTGTCAATACTTAACTGCTGAGCAATATTCTCAAACCAGATTTTCTTCCACACATCCTTTCTTTATGGAGTTACAAGTTGCTTAGATTATTTTATTTGGATAGTGTTCTATTTATCATTAATTGTCCCCAAAACTCAGATGTCTAATGTTTCTCTTAGTATGTTCAAACATAATAGGTTGTTAAACAAGATGTATAAAGTAAAAACCATAAAAAATTCAACTCCAGTTTATTTTCAACGGTTTGAATGAGAAAAAAAATCCATTAAAATTTTAAAATCTTCACAATAAAACACAGAAAACGTTGTTTAGTGAAACGCTGAAGACAATCCATACGACAAGTTATTTGTTACACAGACAACAAATGAAGGATAAGTACCCCAAATACATTAAAAACTTCTAGGCCAGGCACGGTGGCTCACGCCTGTAATACCAGCACTTTGGGAGGCCGAGGCAGGTGTATCATGAGGTCAGGAGTTCAAGACCAGCCTGGCCAAGATGCTGAAACCCCTTCTGTACTAAAAATACAAAAATTAGCCAGGCGAGATGACAGGCGCCCGAATCCCAGCTACTCAGGAGGCTGAGGCAGGAGAATCATTTGAACCCAGGAGACAGAAGTTGCAGTGAGCAGAGATGCACTCCAGCCTGGGAAACAGAGTGAGACTCTGTCTCAAAACAAAACAAAACTTCTACAAAACAATGAGAAGAAGATAAGAAAATGTGCAAAATATATGAACAGGAAAAATTTAACAAATAGTTGCTCTAGGCTGAATGCTACCTCAAAATAAAAAAGTTACTTAAAGTAAAAATAAATAACAGAAAATGTCAGGTTTTACATTTAGTCATATATATTAAAATAAAGTACCTTACATTTTCTTGTAAGATTGTGTATTTCCTGAGACATACAGAGACAATGTAGAACTTTTTTCATTTCTTTCCTTCTTACTCAAACATATAACACAGGGCATTGTTTCCATCAAAATATACTTAACACCTACCGGTTTTATGGAGACAATGATCATTTCTAATATTGTCTTTTACAACCTTCCACATACCTGTGTTAGGTGAGAGGTGTTTTTTAGTAAGTACTTTATGAATTTAAGGTGATATGTACATTGTCCTCTTTTCATTCCAATCTGAAAATGTCATTTATTTGCATGTATGATAAAGCGAGCATGGTAATATTTTTAGATTTCAAATACTGCTTTTGCTTCTTATTCCTTGACTAATCTTTTTCCTAGGATAGTCAATCCTTTACACTGATTCGAGTTTATTACAACAAACTGAAAATTGAACAATTATTTACATTCATTTTAGTCAATTATTGCTGTGACAAGTTTCAAACGTTCCAATTATTACAGTCACTATACTTTTTTATTTTGTTGCTTTTTTAAAAAAAGTTTTAATAATTTCCTAATTTTCTTTTTTTTAATTAATTTTTTTTTTTGAGACAGAGTCCCATTCTGTCACCCAGGATGAAGTGCAGTGCTGCCATCTCACCTTACTGCAACCTTCACCTCCCGAGTTCAAGCAATTCTCATGTCTCAGCCTCCCAAGTAGCTGGGATTACAGGTGTGCGTCACCACACCTGGCTAATTTTTACATTTTTAGTAGAGATAGTTTCACCATGTTGGCCAGGCTGGTCTCAAACTCCTGACCTCAAGTGATCTGCCTGCCTCAGCTTCCCAAAGTGCTGGGATTACAGGCCTGAGCTACCTCACCTGGCCTCGTTTAAAATTTTTTTGGTATTCTCCGGGCTTGAGAGTCACTCAGATTCTTTCGAAACAGAATCTCAAAATTCATCAAAAACTGGAAACTCATTTTTTCTTTCATATTCAATTTGCTTTGACAGAAATTCTTTACTTTTTTTGTCAATTAAGTTGCTAGAGAATAGATTGAATGCAGGAATAAAATAATTTTCAAGTTTTTCTGTCCTGAGGCACTGAAGAAAGTATGTCAGGCAGTTATCAAAGCAGAGCTCCAGGTCTTTGGGGTCCCACTGACTGTCTTGAGGGTTCTCGGTACATATGTGAAAGAAAGCAGTTTTCACATGATAAGAACAGAATTTATCCATATGTTTTTCACTTTTAAACTTTTCTTTCAGCTGTTCTAAAAGGTATTTCATCAGTTTTAAACAATCTTTCCTGTTGAATAAAAAAAGAGAAAACTTAGTTATTTACACTTAACAAAAGATTTTAGGCATCTCATAGAAAAAACATAAACTATAAAGATATATAAATATAGGCCAGGCGGGTGACTCACGCCTGTGATCCCAGCACTTTGGAGGCCAAGGCAGGCAGATCACCTAAGGTTAGGAGTTTGAGACCAGCCTGACCAACATGGTGAAACTCCGTCTCTACTAAAAATACAAAATTAGCCAGGTGTGGTGACACATGCCTGTAATACCAGCTACTCAGGAGGCTGAGGCAGAATTGCTTGAGGTCAGGAGGTAGAGGTTGCATTGAGCCAAGATCATGCCATTGCACTCCAGCCTGGGCAACAAGAGCAAAACTCTGTCTCAGAAAAATAAAATAAAATAGAAACATAATTACAGTCACACTAAAATTTGATCATGTTTTCAAATATATGGTTTGAAGTTTCAAAAACGTCGGGCCTCCATATGCAAGCCCGGACCCAGAAAGTCTGAAGTTCTCTCTGCCTCGGCTAATCACATCCCCCCCTAACAGCCCCAATCCCCCACCCCAGTTTGCCATTATCCCTGATGGCCCAGCTGAGCTTACCCTAGACATTAAGCTTCTCACCCCACCCTGCCATCTTAACTGTGATGATGGTAATGTGAGTACTCCTCCCCCCACCCTACCATCTTAACTACTCTTAACACCTAACCCTACCCCACCGCCACTGTAACTAAACTTATGCTATTGTATACTCCTTTCCCCTACCCCCACCACTGTAACTAATCTTACTCTGTAACACCCCTGCCCCCTCCCCAAAAGATTTGCCCCAACCTATAAAACCAACTCCTATCCCATGGCCCTTCACTAACGCCCTTTTCGGCCTCAGCCCACCTGTACCCAGGTGAATAAACAGCCATGTTGCTCACACAAAGCCTGTTTTGGGGGGGTGGGTCTCTTCATTCAAAGCAGGAGTTTTAACAAAAAACAAATTTTTTTGCCCTCTTTCCCATTCTTAGCTTAAATATTTTATTCTCAATTTCTTCAACTGTATGAAGCTAACAGATATTTACACTTTTTTTTTTTTTTTTTGAGATAGAGTCTCACTCTGTCATCCAGTCTGGAGTGCAGTGGGACCATCTCGGCTCACTGCAACCCTGCAACCTCCGCCTCTTGGGTTCAAGTGCTTCTCCTGCCTCAGGCTCCTGAGTAGGTGGAACTACAGGCATGTGCCACTAAAAGTTTTTTCGTATTTTTAGTAGAGATGAGTTTCACCGTGTTAGCCAGGATGGTCTCGAGCTCCTGATCCGCCCACCTCAGCCTCCCAGAGTGCTAGGATTATAGGCATGACTCACTGTAGGTCACGATGGCCAAGGGGAGACCTATGTTAATTCTATCTAAATAATTCTAAGCTTGCTTGGCTCAGAGTACACTTAAGTTCATACACTGAAGTAAACTATATTATTGGTGCAGTTAATGAGAAATCAGGCGGCAACAGGAGGCCTAAGGTAAAGACCATCGAGAGCGCAGTAATACCAGGGAACACCTCGGGATGGTTGCGGAGCAGGGAATACTGCTCTGTTCTCACGAATGCCTTCTCAGCATGGAGACTGCAGGAGGGCCTCGTAAAGAGGGCTTGTGCAAAGATCTCTGAGAAGGGAGGTGACCCCTGCTCACAAGATATGGGAGGGTCTTTGCAGATGGGAGCTGGCAAGGAGGAGAAAAGCCTTGCAGGGCAGAGATCACGGAACGCCTCAGGCTCTGCCTAGGTTCTGGGACTATGGAGTGATTTTAATTGCTCTATGTCCTCAATGCTCAGGAGATAAAAGCCCCTTGATACATTGGGTGTGGTCTGACCAGGTGGCTCATCTGCTATACTTCTCTTGCAGCCACACCCTGATAACAATCAGTGATGAACTCAGAGTACTAGTTTAGCATGTCTTAGAAGGATCTCAAGTGCTTTCCCACCCGATATTTTACCTACTCCTTCACCCTCCCCTTCCACACCCATAAGATCAATGAGATTGTGCACATAATAAAAGTGTATGGAGCCCAGAGCTCGGGGCCAACGTGCTTCCCATGCTTGCGGTGGTCCCCTGGACCCATGCTGTAAGTTATACTCTTGTATTTCTGTCTTTTTTTTTTTTTGAGACGGAGTTTCGCTCTTGTTACCCAGGCTGGAGTGCAATGGCACGATCTCGGCTCACCGCAACCTCCGCCTCCTGGGTTCAGGCAATTCTCCTGCCTCAGCCTCCTGAGTAGCTGGGATTACAGGCACGTGCCACCATGCCCAGCTAATTTTTTGTATTTTTAGTAGAGACGGGGTTTCACCATGTTGACCAGGATGGTCTCGATCTCTCGACCTCGTGATCCACCCGCCTCGGCCTCCCAAAGTGCTGGGATTACAGGCTTGAGCCACCGCGCCCGGCCAGTATTTCTGTCTTTATTTCCTTTTCTCAATCCCTCGTCACCGTCGAGACTAAGGGCACCCACGTAGAGGGTTGGGGCTGGTACCCAACACCCACCGTGCCCAGCTATTTATTTATTTATTTATTTTAAACAGGGTCTTGCTCTGTCACCCAGCCTGGGGTGCAGAGATGCAATCTCGGATCACTGCAACTTCTGTCCTCCCCACATTCCCCTCAAGCAGTCCTCCCACCTCAGCCTCCTAAGTAGATATTTATACTGTTCATCCAGTTATTCAGTACCTACAAAAATCTTGTTTTAATTTTTTTTTTTTTTTTTTTCTGAGACGGAGTTTCGCTCTTGTTACCCAGGCTGCAGTGCAATGGCGCGATCTCGGCTCACTGCAACCTCCGCCTCCTGGGTTCAGGCAATTCTCCTGCCTCAGCCTCCTGAGTAGCTGGGATTACAGGGACGCGCCACCATGCCCAGCTAATTTTTTTGTATTTTTAGTAGAGACGGGGTTTCACCATGTTGACCAGGATGGTCTCGATCTCTTGACCTCGTGATCCACCCGCCTTGGCCTCCCAAAGTTCTGGGATTACGGGCTTGAGCCACCGCGCCCGGCTGTTTTAATTTTTATAAGACTACTTTACTTTATTGAACTGAAAATATTTACATTATTTTTATTTTTCTTTTTTAAAATCCACTGATTGTATCACATAATTACTTATATTATTAGGGGTACCACAGATAATCTGCCATTTCATCTAGTTATTTAGTAGTTGACAAAATTTATTATGTATGAAACTATTTAACTTTATCAACAATATTTCTTTCTTTCTTTTTTATTTATTTATTTTTTTATTGAGACCAAGTCTCACTCTGTTGCCCAGGCTGGAGTGCAGTGGCATGATCTCAGCTCCCTGCAACCTCCATCTTCCAGGTTCCAGTGATTCTCTTGCCTTAGCCTCCCAAGGAGCTGTGATTACAGGCATGCCCCACTGTGACTGGCTAATTGTATTTTTAGTAGAGACTGGTTTTCACCATGTTGGCCAGGCTGGTCTAGAACTCCTGACCTCAGGTGATCTACCTTCCTGAGCCTACCAAAGTGCTGAGATCACAAGCATAAGCCACCATGCCTGGACAATACTGGCCAACTTTAGAAACTCAAATTAACAATTCCTTTTCAATCTTAGCTTTTTATGGTGCACATGCTATTACGAAAAAAAAAAGGCAGGGTACAGTGTCTCATGCCTGTAATCCCAACACTTTGGGAGGCCAAGGTGGGAAGATTTCTTGAACCCAAGAGTTAAGAGACCAGCCTGCCTGGGTAACAAAGGGAGATCACCATCCCTACCAATAAAAAATAAATCTTTTTTGAGACAGGGTGTCACTATGTCACTCAGGTGGGAGTTCAGTGGCACAATTGTGGCCCACTGCAGTCTTAATTTCCTGGGCTCAAGCGATTCTCCCACTTCAGCCTTCCAATAAGCTGGGACCACAGGCACCAGTCACCATGCCTGGCTAATTTTTTTTTTTTCTGAGAAGGAGTCTTGCTTTGTCACCCAAGCTGGAGTGCAATGGTGCAATCTCAGCTCACTGCAACCTCCGCCTCCTGGGTTCAAGCAATTCTCCCTGAGTAAGTGGGATTACAGGCATGCAACACCATGCCCAGCTAATTTTTTGTATTAGAGATGGGGTTTCACCATGCTGGCCAGGCTGGTCTTGAACTTCTGACCTCGTGATCCACCCACCTCAGTCTCCCAAAGTGCTGGGATTACAGGTGTGAGCCACCGCACCATGCCTGCCTGGCTAATTTTTAAATTTTTTATGGAGGCAGGAGCCTCACCATGTTGCTAGGCTGCGATTACAGGTGTGAGCCAACAGGCCCTCTGCAAATTTTTTTTTTTTAATTAGTCGAACATGGTGGCATACACCTGTAGTCTCATCTACTTGGGGGCTGAAGTAGGATGATTGCTTGAGCCCAGGAGACTGAGACCGTGGTGAACCGTGATTGGGTCAATGCACTCCTGTCTGGGTGACAGAGTGAAAGTCTGTAATCCCAGCACTTTGGGAGCCCAGGGAGGAGGGGTGCGGATCATGAAGTTAAGAGATGGAGATCATCCTGGCCAACATGGTGCAACCCTATCTCTACTAAAATACAAAAAATAGCTGGGCTTGGTGGCATGCACCTGTAGTCCCAGCTACTCAGGAGGCTGAGGCAGGAGAATCGCTTAAACCCGGGAGGCAGAGGTTGCAGTAAGTCGAGATCACCCCACTGAACTCCAGCCTGGCGACAGAATGAGACTCTGTCTCAAAAAACAGAATCGATTACTCAGTTAGTGTTGTTTTCAGTTTGACCAGTCAACCCCTAGCCATCAGCACAACCCAACTATCCCAAAGCAAGCCCAGTATCCAAAAAGAGTGATCCTTTGGCCTCCTCCAATTATATGACATTAATATTCATTACCTTTAAACAAGCAAAATACTATGATCCATTGAATTGTATGGCTAGTGTTCATACCCTCTCACTCGGTCCTACTGACACATCTATACAAAAACACATTCATGTGATCCAGGGTTCAGAACTACTACTCCCTGGCCTTGCCTTCTAACAACACCCTTTCCTTGGCCCTTTGGATCTAGCTTCTCTGGTTTCATACTCACTCTCCCCAGGTCAACCCAATCCTGCCCTGATCCCCAGACCCAACCCAGCTCAGTTCTTAAGGTTTGAGGTATGGGGTCAACAAAGAATTAAGCATAGTATAGATCAGGCGTCCCCAAACTTTTTACACAGGGGACCAGTTCACTGTCCCTCAGACGGTTGGAGGGCCGCCACATACTGTGCTCCTCTCACTGACCACCAATGAAAGAGGTGCCCCTTCCTGAAGTGTGGCGGGGGGCCGGATAAATGGCCTCAGGGGGCTGCATGCGGCCCGCAGGCCGTAGTTTGGGGACGTCTGGTATAGATAATCTGTCATTTAACAAACTAAGGCTGTTACCTGCAACATTTCTCTTCTTTCTTTTCACAGCACGTTTTAGATTTTCCATGATTGCTCAAAATTTCCTTTTCAATGTGAGAGAAGGATAGCCGCCATGTTTCTCCTTAATTTCAAAAAGAAACACAGAAAAGCACTTTACCAAAACCATCCATATCTAAACAATGTTTAAGTGGGGCTGAAAAAATTCTAGGAGTGAATCAAAAGAAGTGAACAGATAAATAATTACGTATAAAAACAAGTATACTAGGCTGGGTGCGGTGGCTCACGCCTGTAATCCCAGAGCTTTGGGAGGCCGAGGCGGGTGGATCACGAGGTCAAGAGATCGAGACCATTCTGGTCAACATGGTGAAACCCCGTCTCTACTAAAAATACAAAAAGTAGCTGGACATGGTGGTGCATGCCTTAGTCCCAGCTACTCAGGAGGCTGAGGCAGGAGAATTGCCTGAACTCAGGAGGCGGAGGTTGCGGTGAGCTGAGATTGTGCCATTGCACTCCAGCCTGGGTAACAAGAGCGAAACTCAGTCTCAAAAAAAAACAAGTACACAGACCAAAAAATGGGCCTAACTGAAAACCAATGGAAGTCACAGATGCATATAGTTAACAATAGTGAGATGTATTATCATTCATATATTGCTAAATTCCCTTTGTTAAATATTTTGTTTCAATAATAATTTCTATCAATTTATTCACTTTTTCTGTACCATCCTTACAGGTTTTAGTATTAATACAAAATGATTTGGCCTGGCTTGATGGCTCACGCCTGTAATCATAGCACTTTGGGAGGCCAAGGTGGGTGGGTCACGAGGTCAGGAGTTCAAGACCAGCCTGGCCAACATGGTAAAATCCTGTGTCTACTAAAAATGCAAAAATGAACCAGGCATGGTGGCACGAGCCTTTAATCCCAGCTACTCTGGAGGCTAAGGCAGGGGAATTACTTGAACTTAGGAGGCGGAGGTTGCAGTGAGCCAAGGTCGGGCAATTGCAACAAGAGCGAAACTTCGTCTCTAAAAAAACAAGCAAGCAAAAAGATGAAAGCAGAACATGCTAAATGACACTACTAGAATGTACTCTGAAAAATCCTCTCTTTGGGAAACTCTACAGGAAAAAATAACCTGTTCCTTCAATGAGTAAATTGAAAAGAAATAAAAAAGTAATGAAAGAGGAAGTTATGAGCTAAAAGAGATTTAACAGATACATCAGTCAGTCACAATGTATGAACCTTATTTGAATCCTGATCCAAACAGGCAAATTGAACAAAAAAAGTGTGACACAAGACAAGTGGAACTTTTAATACTGAATAGACGTTTGATATTAGGAAATTGTTGTTTTTTTTCTTTTTTTGAGACAAGGTTTCCCTCTATCACCCAGGCTGGAGTGTGTGAACACAGCTCACTGAAACCTTGACTTCCTGGCCTCGAGCAATCTTCCCACCTCACCCTTTCCCATAGCTGGGACCAGAAGCACACACCACCATGGCTGGCTAATTTTTAAATTTTTTGTAGACATGGGCTCTCTATGTTCCCCAGGCTGATCTTGAACTCCTGGACTCCGGCAATCCTCCAGCCCCCCAAAGTGGTGGAATTACAGGCGTGAGCCACTGTGCCCAGGCAATATAAGAAAATTATTTGCTTACGCATTTATTTTATTTATTTATTTTTGGGATGGAGTCTCTGTTGCCCAGGCTAAAGTGCAGTGATGCCATCTTGGCTCACTGCAACCTCCGCCTCCCGGGTTCAAGCAATTCTCCTGCCTCAACTTCTCCAGTAGCTTGGACTGCAGGCATGAGCCACCATGCCCAGCTAATTTTGTACTTTTAGTAGAGACAGAGGTTTCACCATGTTGGCCAGGCTGGTCTTGAACTCCTGAATTCTGCCGGCCCCAGCCTCCCAAAGTGCTGGGATTATAAGTGTGAGCCACTGCTCCCGATCATTTATTATTATTATTATTATTATTATTGAGACGGAGTTTCACTCTTGTTACCCAGGCTGGAGTGCAATGGGGCAATCTCAGCTCACTGCAACCTCCGCCTCCTTGGTTCAGGCAATTCTCCTGCCTCAGCCTCCTGAGTAGCTGGGATTACAGGCACGCGCCACCATGCCCAGCTAATTTTTTGTATTTTTAGTAGAGACGAGGTTTCACCATGTTGACCAGGATAGTCTTGATCTCTTGACCTCGTGATCCACCCGCTTCGGCCTCCCAAAGTGCTGAGATTATAGGCTTGAGCCACCGCGCCTGGCCATTTATTATTTTTTTAAGACAATGTCTCACTTTGTCACCCAGGCTGGAGTGCAGTGACCTGATCTCGACTCACTGCAGCCTCCACCTCCTAGGCTCAAGTGATTCTCCCATCTCAGCCCCTTAAAGAGCTGAAACAACAGGTGCATATCACCATGCCCAGCTAATTTATTTTGTATTTTTCGTAGAGACAAGGTTTGGCTACATGGCCCAGGCTGGAACTCCTGGGCTCAAGTGATCCACCCACCTCAGTCTCCCAAAATGCTGGTATTACAGGCATAAGCCATTACTCCCGGCCTGGTCTCCTTTGGTACTGGTTTAAGATTTTCATAATAAAAGTTTTGACTGGGTGCCGTGGCTCATACTTGTAATCCCATCACTTTGGGAGGCCGAGGCGAGTGGATCACCTGAGGTCAAGAGTTTAAGAGCAGCCTGGACAACATGGTGAAACCCCATTTCTACAAAAAATTCAGAACTTAGCCAGGCATGGTGGTGGCCACCTGTAATCCCAGCTACTCAGGAGGCTGAGACAGAATTGCTTAAACCCAGGAGGCAGAGATGCAGTGAGCCTAGATTGCACCACTGCACTCCAGCCTGGATGACAGAGCAAGACTCCTTCTCAATAATAATTACAATAATAATAAATAAATAGTTTTAAAATAGATCAATTACCTGTGAATAAGTTAACAAAAGATATACAAAACCTCTGCAGCAAAAATGCTAATGAGAGAAGCTGGGAAGTATTAGAGGAGATCTAAATAAGTGGATTGGGGAACTCAATATTGTTAACGTATCAACTCTCCCCCATTTTTTCTTTCTTTCTTTTTTTTTTGGAGACAAGGTCTTGTTCTGTTTCTCAGGCTAAAGTGCAGTGACAAGTTCATAGCTCACTGTAATCTCGAACTTAAGTGATTCTCTTGCATAACTAAAACTACAAGTGCATGCCACCAGCCTAATTTTTTAAAAAGTTATTGTAGAGATGGAGATTCACAACTCTCTGTAAAAGCTTTTATGGACAGTTTTTCTTTCTTTCTTTCTTTTTTTTTTGAGACAGAGTCTTGCTTTGTTACCAGGCTGGAGTGCAATGGAATGATCTCAGCTCACTGCAACCTCCACCTCCCAGGTTAAAGCCTCTGAAGTAGCTGGGACTACAGGCAGGCACCACGATGCCCAGCCAACTTTTTTTATTTTTAGTAGAGACAGGCTTCACCATGTTGGCCAGAATGGTTTCAATCTCTTGACCTCGTGATCTACCTGCCTCAGCCCCCAAAAGCGCTGGGATTACAGGTGTGAGCCACCGGGCTCAGCGAGAGTTTTCACAGAGTGTTGTCCAGGATGGTCTTGAACTCTTCACCTCAAGCAATTCTCCTTCCTCAGCCTTCTGAAGTGCTGGAATGACAGGCATAAGCCACCATTCCTGGCCCCAGATTTATTTATAGATTCTACATTATCTCAATCAAAATTCCAAAAAGCATTTTGTGGAATCTGACAAGCTGATTTCAAAACTTATATGAGAATGCAAAGGGTCAAGACTCTCTAAAACACCCTTGGAGAAGAACAAAGTGGTAGAACTTGCCCTAAAGGGTATCAAGACTAATTTTAAAGCTACATTATTTACAACAACACGGTACAAAGATAGACAAAGATTTTTAATGGTACAGAATAAAGAGTGCAGGAATAGCTACAGAATACAGTTGGCGCTTTGTATTCAAGGGTTTCACATCTAAGAATTCAACCAACCATGGATTGAAGCCCACAGATATGGAGGTCCAACTATACTACATCATTTTATGTAAGGGATTTGAGCATCTGCGGACTTTGGCGTCTACGGGGTACCCTGGAGCCAATCCTGAGGGTCAACTGTATATGAGACTGTAAAGAAAGGTGGCATGTACCCTTTGAGGGAATACATTGTCTTCCCGGGTCCACAAGGGGGCTTAGTTTCAAGGGCAAGAATCTTCCCAGCGACATGCCCCGTCCCTCAACCCATCCGGGGGATTAGAGATCTTTGTTTAAATTTTCCATCCTGCAGGAAGAATCAAAGATCAATCACTCCAGTGGAAGTTTAAAGGAACACTTTTCATAGGTCAAAGGGCTTGGAGAGGGAGGGAATTCCTCCCAGGTTAAAAGTCCCTGTCCCCCACATCCCGGCCGGCGGCTTCCATATTAGAGTCCCTTCCACAATCTTCGTGGAAGCTTTCTCTTTCTCATCTTTCTCTCTCTTTTTCTATTGCTCTGCCTAAATAAATAAATCACTTTCTGCAAAAACTCTTTGGGGTCCGATATTTACTTGCAAGTGCACAGCGCCCCGCGTGGTCCCCTCTCCCATTCTTGGGTGAGTGAGAGACCAAAAGCCTAGAGCCCACTGGGGAGCGAGCTAAACCTCCCCTGCACCCCGGGTCCCAGAAACCTGCAAACACCCTTGAAAAAATGTGATAAGGATGGCACTTTGCCTCTGTGACCTTCCTCCCCCAAACTAGTACCTGGTCTATTCATAAGAAATATATTAAACAAATATCAAGTAAAAGACATTCTGCAAATTACCTAACTAGTACTCCTCAAAAGTGTTAAAACTGAAAAACTGTCACAGTCAAGAGCAGTTTAAGCAGACATAACAACTAAATGCAATATGGTATCCTAAAAGGGATCTTGGAACAGTAAAAGGACATTGAGAGAAACTAAGGAAATCTGAATAAAGTATAGACTTTTTTTTTTTTTTTGAGATGGAATCTCACTCTGTCACACAGGCTGCAGTGCAGGGGCATGTTCTTGGCTTACTGCAACCTCCGCCCCCTGAGTTCAAGCGATTCTCCTGTCTCAGCCTCCCGAGTACCTGGGACTACAGATATGCACCACCATCCCTGGCTAATTTTTGTACCTTTTTTTTTTTTTTTATTTAGCAGAGATGGGGTTTCTCCATGTTGGCCAGGGTGGTCTTGAACTCCTGACTTCAGGTGATCCACCCACCTCAGTCTCCCAAAGTGCTAGGATTATAGGCATGACCCACTGTGACCAGCGATAAAGCATAGACTTCAGCTAACAATAATATATCAATATTGGTTTATTAATTGTATAAATGTACTATATTAATGTGAGATATTAATAATAGGGAAATGGGGGTGCTGCAGTGGCACGTGTCTGTATTCCTAGTTACTCGATAGGCTGAGGCAGGAGGATCATTGAGCTCAGTTCCAGACCAGCATGGGCAACACAGTGAAACTGCCCCACTACCTCCCACACAAAAAACCCCAGGGAAAAGGGATTTTTTCCCATTATATGGGAACTCTCTGTATTATCTTCACAATTTTTCTATAAATATAAAACTATGCTAATACAAAAAGTTTATTTTTAAATAAACTACATTGAGATATCATTTCTCACTTTTTGAACTACTGGAAAGAATTTCAGTTGGCAAAAAGTTTAACCAGTCAGTGAGGGTGAAACAGGTACTCTGATACATTGCTGTGAAAATGTAAATTGGAATGATGCCTATGGAGGAGATCTGGGAAATACCTAGCAATATTACATAAAGATTTACTGTTTGACCAGCTGTAAAAAATAGACTTTAAAAATGAGTGGGTTCCCTGGTAAGCAGACTCGATAGGAGAAAAAAGAAAAAAAATAAAAGGAATGGGTGTTTTCTCTACATAGAGGTATGGAGTGAGATCCAAGATATCTTGTTAAAATGAAAAAAAAAGTGTTATATCTGAGAGCAGGGCTTCTAAAAAGTAAAAAATAAACAAAATTAATTTTTTTTTTTTTTTGAGACGGAGTTTCACTCTTGTTACCCAGGCTGGAGTGCAATGGCGCGATCTTGGCTCACTGCAACCTCTGCCTCCTGGGTTCAGGCAATTCTCCTGCCTCAGCCTCCTGAGTAGCTGGGATTACAGGCACGCGCCACCATGCCCAGCTAATTTTTGTATTTTTAGTAGAGACGGGAATTCACCATGTTGACCAGGATGGTCTCGATCTCTTGACCCTGTGATCCACCCGCCTCAGCCTCCCAAAGCGCTGGGATTACAGGCTTGAGCCACCGCACCCGGCCAAAATTAATAAAATTTAAAAGAAAAAGGCATGACCTGTGTGTGATGGTTCATTCCTGTAATCCCAGTACTTTGGGATTGTTTGAGTTCAGGAGTTTGAGACCAGCCTGGGCAACATAGCAAGACCCTGTGTCTACTTTAAAAAAAAGGTGTACCTTTTATTTTAAAAAAGGGGATGATTATACAAATATATTTTGTATATAAATTATATTATCTAATATTTATATGTTTAATCTACTTTTTTCAAAATAATACCAGTATTATTACCAATAATATACTTATAAAAAACAGATTTTTTTGGCACTTTTTGTTTTTAAGATAAAAGGATAGTCAAAATACCAAGTTTTAAGCCCACTTGAAAAAAATGTCCAGCTGGGCACAGTGTCGTGCACCCTAATTTCAGCTACTTGGGAGGCAAGAGGCCGAGACGAGAGGATCACTTGAAACCAGGAGTTTGACTCCAAGAACAACCCTAACTTCTAGGCTCAATGGTCCTCCTCCCTCAGCCTCCAGAAGGCCAAGGGAACTAGGACTATAAGCACATGCCACTGCACCCTCATTTCCTTATTATTAACATCTCGTATTCATAAAATACATTGGAACAATTAATAAACCAACACTGATACATTATTGTTAACTCAAGTTTATATCCAGATATCCTTAGTTTTTACATGATCTTTTTTACCTTAAAAAATTAAATACTATATACTATATCTATTTATATGCCACCACCTTTTTTTTTTTTTTTTTTGAGATGGAGTCTCACTCTGCTGCCCAGGCTAAAATGCAGTGGTGCGGTCTCGGCTCACTGCAACCTCCACCTCCTGGGTTCAAGCAATTCTTCTGCCTCAGCCTCCAGAGCAGCTGGGACTACAGGCGTACGCCACCACACCCAGCTAACTTTTGTATTTTTTTTTAGTGGAGACAGCATTTCACCATATTGGCCAACCTGGTCTGAGACTTCTGACCTTGTGATCCACCTGCCTCGGCCTCCCAAAGTGCTGGGATTACAGGTGTGAGCCACTGCCAGCTGCCACCACCTTTTAAAAATAAAAGGCACACTTTTTTTTTGTTTGTTTTTGAGACAGGGTCTTACTCTGTCGCTGCTGGAGTGCAGTGGCACCATCTTGGCTCACTGCAGCCTCAAACTCCTGGCTCAAGTGATCCTCCTACCTCAGCCTCTCAAATAGCTGAGATACAGGCATGCACTACCACGCCTGGCTAATTTTTGTATTTTTTGTAGAGATAGGGTTTCATCATGTTGCCCAGGCTGGTCCTGAACTCCTGAGCTCAAGTGATCTACCTGCTTCAGCTTCCCAAAGTGTTGGGATTATAGGTTTGAGCCATTATATCAGTGAGATACAGAATATATATATATATATATTTCAAAGACAGGGTTTCACCATATTGATCAGGCTGGTCTTGAACTCCTGACCTCAGGTGATCCACCTGCCTCAGCCTCCCAAAGTGCTGGGATTACAGGCGTGAGCCACCACACCAGGCCAGAATATATTTATTTACCTATATTTTTTAAACATGGAAGGGCGAGCACGGCGGCTCACACCTGTAATCCCAGCACTTTGGGAGGCCAGAGTGGATCAGTCACCTGAGGTCAGAAGTTTGAGACCAGTTTGGCCAACATGGTAAAACCCTGTCTTTACTGAAAATACAAAATTAGCCAGGCATGGTGGCACGTACCTGTAATCCCATCTACTCCAGGAGACTAAGGCAGACTGACTTAAACCTGGGAAGCTGAGGCTTCAGTGAGCCAAGATGAGGCTTCCGTGAGCCAGCCTGGGTGACAGAGGAAAACTCCGTCTCAGAAAAATAAATAAATAAAATAAAAAATAAAACATGGCAGGGTAAACTAAAAACAATTAAAAGGGTTTCTATTCAGGGAAAGAGAAAAGCGTGGAGGGGACATGAACGGAAGATGTTTCTCTAACTGTACGTTTTTCCACAGCTTTGACTTTGGAACCATGCAAATGCTTTATAAATTTATGAAACAAATTAAATCAAACTTTAAAAATCAGTATATAAAAACAGATAACATAATGAAACAAGTTAATTTACCCATGTTTAAACTGTCCAGAGACTTTTTTTGCAGGGGGGAAGAGGGGTACAGAGAACATCTTGTTATGTTATCCTGGATGTAGTCTAGTGGCACAATCACAGCTCACTATGGCCCTTAACTCCTCGGCTCAAGCAATCCCCCCAAGTAGCTGAGACTACAGGCATGGGACACTGCGCCTGGCTGAACATTTTTTCAAGTGGGTTAAAAACCTCATATTTTGACTGTCATTTTATCTTAAGAACAAAAAACTGCGAGTAAATCATAAACTGGTTTTTTGTTTTTGTTTTTGTTTTTTTTTTTTGAGTTGGAGTTTCGCTGTTGTTACCCAGGCTGGAGTGCAATGGCGCGATCTCGGCTCACCGCAACCTCCGCCTCCTGGGTTCAGGCAATTCTCCTGCCTCAGCCTCCTGAGTAGCTGAGATTACAGGCACGCGCCACCATGCCCAGCTAATTTTTTGTATTTTTAGTAGAGACGGGGTTTCACCATGTTGACCAGGATGGTCTCGATCTCTTGACCCTGTGATCCACCTGCCTCGGCCTCCCAAAGTGCTGGGATTACAGGCGTGAGCCACCGTGCCCGGCCATAAACTGTTTTTTATAAATTATATTATTGGTAATAAAACTGGTATTATTTTGAAACAGGTAGTTTTTTTGTTTTTTTTATTTTCTTTGAGACGGAGTTTTGCTCTTGTTGCCCAGGCTGGAGTGCAATAGCATGATCTCGGCTCACTGCAACCTCTGCATCCCAAGTTCAAGTGATTCTCCTGCCTCAGCCTCCTGAGTAGCTGGGATTACAGGTGCTCGCCACCACGCTTGGTTAATTTTGTATTTTTAGTAGAGACGAGGTTTCTCCATGTTGGTTGGGCTGGTCTCAAACTCCCAACCTCAGGTGATCCGCCTGCCTCTGCCTCCCAAAGTGTTGGGATTACAGGCTCACATGAGATACCACACATGGCCCAACAGGTAGACTTTTAAAATTTGAAAAAAAATTTTTTTTTTGGTCTTTTTGTTTTTTTCCTTTTTGTGGAGAACGGGGTCTCGCTATATTGCCCAGGCAGTTCTCGAACTCCTGGGCTCAAGCTATCCTCCCGCCTCTGCCTCCCTAAGAGCTGGGATTACAGGCGTGAGCCACAGCGCCAGGCAAATTTGAAATTTTTAATTAAAAATCAATAAAAGCAAGGTCAGTCACAGTGGCTCATGCCTGTAATCCCAGCACTTTGGGAGGTCGAGTTGGATGGATCACCTGAGGTCAGGAGTTCGAGACCAGCCTGACCAATATGGTGAAACCCAGTCTCTACTAACAAGACAAAAAACTAGCCAGGCATAGTGACACGTGCCTGTAGTCCCAGCTACTCAGGATGCTGAGGTGGGAGAATTGTTTCAATCCAGGAGGTAGAGGTTGCAGTGAGCTGAGATTGCACCAATGCACTCCAGCCTGGACAACAGAGTGAGACTGTATCAAAAAATAAATGACAAATAAAAATAAATAAAAACAACAACATCACATTTTAAAAAATATAGCTTGTGAGACCAGGGAATTACTAGTGGACTGCTTAGAAAAAAAAAAAGATAAAGCAGGTGTTGTGTCTCCAACCTAGTACAAGTATTTTCACTCTTAAGTCCCTTTGTTCACTCAATTACACATACACTCACACACGTATACAGAAGCAGGGTTTTGTCTAATTATACATAATCTGCCATTATGGGAGATGCAGAATAGCCAAGGGTAACAGAAAGCAGAGGTGAAGCTAAGCACCCAGAACCAGACTTCACTTTCTTTCATTTTAATGGAAGGATGCAAAGAACTTCCTAACCACATAGGCCACAGGGCAACCAAAGGACTCTTTTTCATCTCTAAGCTGATATGTCTTCCGGTGTCCCCCAGGACAGAAAGAGATAGTATGGGATCCTGTTGCGATTTGTGTATCACTTACAGTCAAGGTTTCTTGGGACAGCTATTCTAAAACTTGTTCAGGCCAGGCGCGGTGGCTCAAGCCTGTAATCCCAGCACTTTGGGAGGCCGAGGCGGGTGGATCACAAGGTCAAGAGATCGAGACCATCTTGGTCAACATGGTGAAACCCCGTCTCTACTAAAAATACAAAAAAAATAGCTGGGCATGGTGGCGCGTGCCTGTAATCCCAGCTACTCAGGAGGCTGAGGCAGGAGAATTGCCTGAACCCAGGAGGCGGAGGTTGCGGTGAGCCGAGATCTCGCCATTGCACTCCAGCCTGGGTAACAAGAGCGAAACTCCGTCTCAAAAAAAAAATAAAAAAATAAAAAAATAAAGCTTGTTCAGGTTGCAGAACAATCTCTTTGCAGAAAGCTATAATCATTTTTTAAAAATATGAACAATGATATATGTAAGCCCCCTTCATAAACTATTTTTCTTAGAGAAAAATTCCTATATGTATGCAATACATAAAGTTATGATGTGTGTCCACAAAAACACAAATCATCAAACTAAGTGTAATTGACTATTTCTGGGCTTTTTTCAGCAATACTCATTTATGGTTCATTTGTTTTGTGGTCCCCTTGAGTTTCCCTGGAATCCAATAGTAGTATGTGCCAAAAAGTCCTATATAAACCTATGGGAGAAAATGAAAATAATCAGCTACTTTCTTTCTTTCTTTCTTTCTTTCTTTCTTTCTTTCTTTCTTTCTTTCTTTCTTTTTTTTTTTGTTTTGAGATGGAGTTTCGCTCTTGTTACCCAGGCTGGAGTGCAATGGCGCGATCTCGGCTCACCGCAACCTCCGCCTCCTGGGTTCAGGCAATTCTCCTGCCTCAGCCTCCTGAGTAGCTGGGATTACAGGCATATACCACCATGCCCAGCTACTTTTTTGTATTTTTAGTAGAGACGGGGTTTCACCATGTTGACCAGGATGGTCTCGATCTCTTGACCTTGTGATCCACCCGCCTCGGCCTCCCAAAGTGCTGGGATTACAGGCTTGAGCCACCGCGCCCGGCCTTCTTTCTTTCTTTTGGACTAAATCACAAGAAAAAAGCTGCTTCCCAAGAGTTTGAGACCAGGCTGGCCAACATGGTGAAACCCCATCTCTACTAAAAATAAAAAAAATTAACCAGGCATGGTGGCAGGTACCTGTAATCCCAGCTACTCGAGAGGCTGAGGCAGGAAAATAATTTGAACTCGGGAGGCAGAGGTTGTAGCGAGCTGAGATCGCACCATTGCACTCCAGCCTGGATGACAAGAGTGAAACTCTGTTTCAAAAAAGAAAAAAGCTACTTCCTTCTACCTTCAGAATTATCACCATTATTCAGTTTTAGCTGTAGACCAACTCAATCTGGTTCTTGGAAGTTAAGTGTTACCCAAGAGCACAGCCTGAAAACCCATCCTGATCTGTAAGGCTAAGACACGCAGGTAAACAGGCAAACCTAACCACTGTGCTCAAATACAGCTGAGGCTGGAAAGTTCTCCTGGCTGCATGGGAGAAGTGGAATGGGAAGACGAAGGAAAGAGAGAACCAAGGCTGAGAATGAGAGTCTAGACTCTAATGATAATATTGGTATGCAATAATGTATAACTGCCAGAACACAACTGGCCACAGAACTGCATGCACATTTTATCTTTGCAGAATCTTTCAAGTAGCTTTGGTTAACACAGTGTACAGATGACCAGGGCAGTCTGATTCCAAGGCCATTGCTGCTTTTCTTTACTAAAAAAAAAAATATATATATATATATATATATATACATATATATATATAAAATTCAAATACAAATTGCTAGATATTTTAAAACTGAGTATTTGATATTAATACTACAATTATGCTCTTTTCAATTCTGTCTGTTACCAAACTCCCATCTTGTAACCTATTTTGTCTGATAGCTCTTGAAATGACAAAAGCATTGGTTGGCTGTTGACCTTATACTGCCTGAGCATGTAACATGAACAACTCTTTGATGTCTTCTTTAAGTTAATGTTAATATTTAAAATACCTTGGAAACTATTTCCTTCCTTTGCATGCTTGGGTACAAGGTAAAACGGCTTTTGTCTTAGCTCCTTCCTGACTTTTGCTGAAAGCCAGTCTTTGATGGGCAGACCTTCCTGGGTGCTAGCAGGCCAGCTACTTTTTGATTCCAAAGCCAGGATTATATCCACAGATATTTCTTTTCTAATAAGAAGGGTTACAGCAGGGCTCCCTCTTCTTTTCCTCTCCATGATGACATCTGTATCTGCTTGAACATATAAAAGAGAAGAAAGTATTTATTAATCCAACTTTCTCTGAAAATACAGGGGAAACAATGCAGCTATAATTGAAGATCTCTGGTGCGCTAAGCATAGAGTAAACAATAGTGGTAAAACAGAAACTGGCTCTAAAAAGCTACGTGTTTTACTAATTTAACCAATATTGGCCAGGTGTGATGGCTCACGCCTGTAATCCCAGCACTTTGGGAGGCCGAGGTGAGTGGTTAACTTGAGGACAGGACTTCGAGACCAGCCTGGCCAACATGTTGAAACCCCATCTCTACTAAAAACACAAAAATTAGCTGGGCATGGTGGTGAATGCCTGTAATCCCTGCTACTTGGGAGGACGAGGCATGAGAATTGATTGAACCCACGAGGTGGAGGTTGCAGTGAGCCGAGATCACATCACTGTGCTCCAGACTGAGCAACAAAGTAAGACTCTCCCTAAAAAACCAAAAAACAAAACAAAACAAAACAGTATTTCTTGATAGCTCCCATGGGAGGCATTGTCAGACTGTGTGTGGCATATATGATGGGGGGGTCTCTGTAGATTTTGAGGTTTGAGGGTACTCTGATTAAATTTTCATTACAAATTATAGATGGCAATGTGGAGGGAAGCCTAGAGAAGAGGCTAGGTGGGCCAGAGGGAAGAGACAGGCAGCAAAAAGACCACAGCAACAGGCCAGCACAGAGCCATGGAGCATCAAGACACAGGCGGAAGCAATGAGAGCAACTAAAGAGGTTCAAACCAACATAACTGGTCAGGGGTTGAGTCCACGATGTGAGGAGGAAAGTAAGAGCCTTGGGATGCCATCCCAGGATCTTGGCCTAGGAAACGGATGATGTTGGTTCCATTCCCCAAAACAGAATAAGCAGGAAGAAGAAAGATTGGGCCAAGTTGAACTTCATGAGACACAATGAGGTCTAGGTGCCTGTGGGACACTCAAGTGGAGATGGCTACCAGGTAGGTGGCCATGGTCAGAAATTCAGACAGTTTTAGGAGTTGGGGGTGTATGAGCAGTAAAGACCACTACTCTCAGATAAGACTGCCAAAGTGAGGAAGTAGAGCACAGCAGAGAAATTGCTAGAAAAATCTGCAAACCAGGCCAGGTGCGGTGACTCAAGCCTATAATCCCAGCACTTTGGGAGGCCAAGGCAGGTGGATCACGAGGTCAAGAGATCGAGACCATCCTGGCCAACATGGTGAAACCCCATCTCTACTAAAAATACAAAAAATTAGCCGGGCATGGTGGCACATGCCTGTAGTCCCAGCTACTTGGGTGGCTGAGGCAGGAGAATCGCTTGAACCCAGGAGGCTGAGGTTGCGGTGAGCCAAGATTACACCATTGCACTCCAGCCTGGGCAACAAGAGCAAAACTCCGCCTCAAAAAAAAAAAAAAGAAAAAAAAAAGAAAAAGAAAAATCTGCAAACCTGGCCACCTCTTACCCAAACCTGGCCGCCTCTCCTGTTACCAATGAGGAAGTAAGTGTCCATCTACCTTTCTTTTTATGAGACAAAGTCTCACTCTGTTGCCCAGGTTGGATGGAGTGCAATGGCGTGATCTTGGCTCACTGAAACCTTCACCTCCCAGGTTCAAGTGACTCTCCTGCCTCAGCCTCCTGAGTAGATGGGATTACAGGTCTGCGCTACTTTGCCTGGCTAATTTTCTATTTTTAGTAGAGATGGAGTTTCACTATATTGGCCAGGCTGGTCTCGAACTCGTGAGCTCAAATAATCTGCCCGCCTTGGCCTCCCAAAGTGCTGGGATTACAGGCGTGAGCCACTGCGTCTGGTCCTCTATCTACCTTACAAAGGCCGCCTCTGCACATGGTCTCTGAACCCTTTCCTTCTCAACTTCTCAAGTACCTTGTTCTTCAACTATTCCTTCTCCTGCACCAGCCATCTCTCCCTCCCTGCTGGATCATTCTGAAATTCACAGAAAAGGTTACAGTGTATACCTCTCCTTTCACCCCACATCTGATGCCTTTCCATACTCACCCATCTTTCTGCTTCCTTCCAACCCAAACTTTTTTTTTTTTTTTTGAGTCAGGGTCCCACTCTGTCACCCAGGCTGGAGTGTAGTAGCATGCACATGGCTCACTGCCGCCTCAGCCTCCTAGGCTCAAATGATCCTCTTGCTTCAGCATCATATGTAGCCAGGAATACAGGCGCATGACACCATCTCTGGCTAATTTTTAAAATATTTTTGTAGAGATGGACTCTCCCTTTGTTGCCCAGGCTGGTCTTGAACTCCTGGGCTTAAGCGATTCTTCTGCCTCGGCCTCTCAAAGTGCTGAGACACCACACTCAGCCCAGACAGAACTTTCTAGAGCAGCCTACACATGCTGTCTCCACTGCAACAAAACACTTGTATTCTCCTTTTGCTCATTCTCTGCTTCACCAACTCTAATAGAATTCTCTTCTTACCACTCTACTTAACATTGCAAATTCCCATATCCATCTCCCACATTCCTGATCCCTCTCTTTGCTATACTTTTTCACAACAGCACTTACTACTATCTACTACACAAGATAATCAGCTGGGCGCGGTGGCTCTTGCCTGTAATACCAACACTTTGGGAGGACAAGATGGGTGGACCACTTGAGGCCAGGAGTTTGAGACCAGCTTGGCCAACATGGTGAAACCCCACCTCTTTAAAAAAAAAAAAAAAGATAAACATAATTTCCATTTGTTATTAATTGTATTTCTGTGGTTGCAAAAATTATAAAGTACAGAAGGGTAGAGGTCTTCATCTATTTGTTCACTAATTAATCCTAAATAACCAGAATACCTGCACATTAGATAATCAATGATTATTTATTAAATTGATGGATAAATGAATCTAAACTATCTGCCTAGGTATTTCATCTATTCCCAATGCCACCTATATGATGACAACTCCCAAATGTTCCTTGCAGCCCAAATGTATCCTTTGCACTCCAAACCTATATCCAGCCACATGACACATCCACTTTGATGTACCGCAGGAATCTATAAAGAAACATATCCAAAGCCAGTAACATAACTTAATTCATATCCCAAAATATGTTGTTCCTCAGTTCTCCCCATCTCAGAGAATGGCATAATGAATCCACCCAGATGCACCATCAGGAAACCTGGAAACTGTCTTAATTTAATCCTCTCTTATCCCCTACACTTAATCCAGATGCAAGTGCTGCTACAGCCTGGATCTGCCTGCTGCTGCAATCCCAGCACCCTATTCCCACCCCATCTAAGCTGCCACCATCTTTTAGCTGAACTATTACATCATTTTTCTTTCTAATTTTTCTATTTGCCTTCTTGTAAGAGCTATCCTTAAAAGCCAGAGTAAATATTTAAAAATTCAAAGCCAAGCATTATTCTCTGATGAAAACTTGGCTTCTCAATGATCAGATAATAAAATTTGGCCAGGCTCGGTGGCTCACGCCTGTAATCCCAGCACACTGAGAAGCCAAGGTGGGTGTATCACGAGGTCAGGAGTTCAAGACCAGCCTGGCCAAAATGGTAAAACCCCGTTTCTACTAAAAATACAAAAATTAGCTGGGTGTGGTAGTGGGCGCCTGTAATCCTAGCTACTCAGGAGGCTGAAGCAGCAGAATCCCTTGAACCTGGGAGGTGGAGGCTGCAGTGAGCTGAGATCATGCCACTGCACTCCAGCCTGGGCATCAGAGCAAGACTGTGTCTCAAAAATCAAATCAAATCTAATCTAAACTCCTTTTCAGGGTCTACAAGTCAGTACAGAATCTGGTCCCTGACTGCCTCTTCAGCTTCATTTCATGTCACTTCGCCTTTTCTGCAAAAGTCTCTTTTTGTTCCTAGATCTTGCCAAGCTCCTTTTCCTGCCTCAGGGCTTGGCTCCACTACCCCATTCTACCCCAATTGCTGTCACTTTTCCCAGTTTACTCTCTTCAGAGCACTCACTGCAATTTGTGTTTGTATATTATTACACTATTGGAGTACGAGCTTTAAAGAGGATCCCATCAATTTTATGCAGGCACGTATACCCAGTGGCACAAGCAGCAGACTAAGTGAAAAGCAGAGTGGTGTTTCTAGACAGAACAGTCATACCTACTAAGTGCCAATGTATACTCCTCTCCTGATATTTCTTGGCTTCTCTACTGCAGTTTTTTTTTTTTTTTCTTCTTCAGAGAGGTCAAGAAACATCAGGAGAGGAGTGTACATTGGCAATTAGTAGGTATGATTAAACTTTTAAGAGTCAAAAGGCAGGCTGGGCACAGTGGCTCACACCTGTAATTCCAGTACTTTGGAAGGTTGAGCCAGGCAGATCACCTGAGGTGAGGAGTTTAAGACCAGCCTGGCCAACATGGTGAAACTCTCTCTACTGAAAATACAAAATAGCTGAGCATGGTGGCACATGCCAGTAATCCCAGCTACTCTGGAGGCTGACACAGAAGAATTGCTTGAACCTGGGAGGCAGAGGTTGCAGTGAGACAGATCGCGCCATTGCACTCCAGCCTGGGTAATGGAAAACTCCATTTCAAAAAAAAAAAAAAAGAATCAAAAGGCAAAAATCTTACCTTGCATGTTTTTAATTTCTTCCTTAATTATTTTCCTAAACTTAGACAGCATCTTAGAAGCTGATAATATTTCATCTTCTAAAAATTGTCTCAGAGGATTTTCTTTCGGATTTCTTTTGAATTTCACAAAGTAATATGCACCAGTGTTGGCATATTCTTCTAGTTGAATTCTGGGGATTTCCAGTTTAAACATGACATCAAATTCATTAGGTGCAGAAATCTAAGAAACAGTACAAAAAATAGCACTGAAATGTTTGCTTATGAATATTTTCCAAGTGACTGGAACTTTTTTGTTTGTTTAAAGGGATTTTTCTATTCATTCATTCATTCATTCATTCATTTATTTTAAGATAGAGTTTCACTCTTGTTGCCCAGGCTGGAGTGCAACGGCACGATCTTGGCTCACTGCAACCTCCACTTCCAGGGTTCTCCTGATTCAGCCTCCTGAGTAGCTGGGATTACAGGCAAGTGCCACCATGCCTGGCCAATTTTTTTGTATTTTTAGTAGAGACAGGGTTTCTCCACGTTAGTCAGGCTGGTCTCAAACTCCCGACCTCAAGTGATCCACCTGCCTCAGCCTCCCAAAGTGCTGGGTTTACAGGCGTAAGCCACCGTGCCTGGACATTTTTTTCAATTTTCACTTAAAACTTTACTTTAAAAAGCAAGATGCATAATGTCAATATATATACCCTCTGGGAGTGGGACTACTGGAGCTGGCAGGAGGTGGAAGAGTATTATTGGTTTCATTTTGTAGGTTCTACACTCAATTAATATTTTTACAATGACCAAGCATTATTATTATTATTATTATTATTATTATTATTATTATTATTTTGAGATGGAGTTTCGCTCTTGTTACCCAGGCTGGAGTGCAATGGCGTGATCTCGGCTCACTGCAACCTCTGCCTCCTGGGTTCAGGCAATTCTCCTACCTCAGCCTCCTGAGTAGCTGGGATTACAGGCACGCACCACCATGCCCAGCTGATTTTTTGTATTTTTAGTAGAGACGGGGTTTCACCATGTTGACCAGGATGGTCTCGATCTCTTGACCTCGTGATCCGCCCACCTCAACCTCCCAAAGTGCTGGGATTACAGGCGTGAGCCACCGCGCCTGGCCTCAAGCATTATTTTTATAACTAAAAATGATCTTAGGCCAGGTGCAGTGGCTCACATCTATAATTAATTTTTGTGTATGACGTGATAGGGAATCAAGGTTCATGTTTTTCCTATACAGATATCCAATTGACTCAGCACCATTCATTGAAAAAAAAAAATCATCCTTTCTTCCATGAATTACACTGCTGAATATTTTGCATACTATATTAAATTATACGTGCAGGATTCTTTCTGAACTTTCTGTTCAAACGGCCTATTTTTCTATCACTGCGTCAATAACACCTGCTTAATTAGGCTAACTTTATGATAAGTCTTGCTCTTTGGTAGAGTAAATCTTCCAAACATTTTTTCCTTTACAATTTCCTTGACTATTTTAGGTCCATTGCACTTCCATATAAATCTTTTAATCAGGCCAGGAGCAATGGCTCACACCTGTAATCCCAGCACTTTTGGAGGCTGAGGTGGGCAGCTCACCTGAGGTTAGGAGTTCAAGACCAGCCTGGCCAAAATGGTGAAACCCTGTCTCTAATAAAAATACAAAAATTAGCCAGGTGTTGTGGCAGGCATCTGTAATTCTAGCCACTCGGGAGGCTGAGGCAGGAGAATCACTTGAACCTGGGAGACGGAGGTTGCAGTGAGCCAAGATCACACCACTTCACTCCAGCCTGGGCAAGAGTAAAACTGTCTCAAAAAAAAAAAAAAAAAAAAAATCTTTTAATCAGTTTGTCAGTTTAACTAAAAAAAAAAAACTGATGGGATTTAGACTAAGATCATATATATATATTTTTTTTTTTGAGACGGATTTTCGCTCTTGTTACCCAGGCTGGAGTGCAATGGCGCGATCTTGGCTCACCGCAACCTCCGCCTCCTAGGTTCAGGCGATTCTCCTGCCTCAGCCTCCTGAGTAGCTAGGATTACAGGCACGCGCTACCATGCCCAGCTAATTTTTTGTATTTTTAGTAGAGACGGGGTTTCACCATGTTGACCAGGATGGTCTCGATCTCTTGACCTCGTGATCCACCCATCTCGGCCTCCCAAGACTAAGATCATATTACATCTAGATCAATTTAAGAAAAAATGAACATGACATAGGTGTCAATTACTTAATTCCTCTTCAAATTTACTCAGTTATGTTTTTTTTTTTTTTTTTTTTTTTTTTTTTTTTGAGACAGAGTTTCGCTCTTGTTACCCAGGCTGGAGTGCAATGGCGCAATCTCGGCTCACTGCAACCTCCGCCTCCTGGGTTCAAGCAATTCTCCTGCCTCAGCCTCCCGAGTAGCTGGGACTACAGGCACTCAGTACATGTACTCAGATTATGTACACCACCATGCCCAGCTAATTTTTGTATTTTTAGTAGAGACGGGGTTTCACCATGTTGACCAAGATGGTCTCGATCCCTTGTCCTCGTCATCCACCCTCCTGGGCCTCCCAAAGTGCTGGGATTATAGGCGTGAGCCACCATGCCCAGCCCAGTTATGTTTTTAAGTTTTGAATATCTTTAGTGAGATTCATTCTTGAATATTTGATTTTTAAATTGTTTTTCAAGTTTTCAATTTTTTTTTTTTTTCTGAGACAGAGTTTTGCTCTTGTCACTGAGGCTGGAGTGTAATGGAACAATCTCAGCTCATTGCAACCTCTGCCTCCTGGATTCAAGAAATGCTCCTTAGCCGGGCGCGGTGGCTCAAGCCTGTAATCCCAGCACTTTGGGAGGCTGAGGCGGGTGGATCACAAGGTCGAGAGATCGAGACCAACCTGGTCAACATGGTGAAACCCCGTCTCTACTAAAAATACAAAAAATTAGCTGGGCATGGTGGTGCGTGCCTGTAATCCCAGCTACTCAGGAGGCTGAGGCAGGAGAATTGCCTGAACCCAGGAGGCGGAGGTTGCGGTGAGCTGAGATCGCGCCATTGCACTCCAGACTGGGTAACAAGAGCAAAATTCCGTCTCAAAAAAAAAAAAAAAGAAATGCTCCTGCCTCAGCCTCTCGAGTAGCTAGGATTAGAGGCGTGTACTACCACGCCCAGCTAATTTCTGTATGCTTAGTAGAAACAGGGTTTCACAATGTTGGTCAGGCTGGTCTCACATTCCTGACCTCAAGTGATCTGCCCGCTTCCCAAAGTGTGGGAATTACAGGTGTGAGCCACTGTGCCTGGCCAAAATTTTCAAGTTTTCTTTTTTAGAGATGGGGTCTCCAGGTTGGAGTACAGTGGCTATTCACAGATAGATCATAGTACACTGCAGCCTCAAACTCCTGAAGTGATTCTGGTCTGAAGTGATTCTCACACCTCAGCCTCCCAAATAGCTGGGACTATCAGAATGCAACAATGCACCTGGTTTTTATATTTTTACTAATATCAAATTATTAATTTACTAATTATTTCCAGAAGTTTATATATAAAACTAATCAAGTCATCTACACATAACAATTTTATCTCTTTTTTTCTCATCTTATGGCTGCATCAGCTAGGAGAATCGCTTGAACCTGGGAGGCAGAAGGTGTTGCTCTGGTTAAAAAAAATAATAATAAAAAGAATGTTACTAGTTGGAATTAGAGAACAAAACATTCAGAAAACAGCCTCCATTCAGTACTACTTTGTTTTCCTTTTTTTTATATATAAAAAAAAGATGGGGTTTCACCATGTTGATCAGGCTGGTCTTGAACTCCTGGCCTCAGGTGATCTGCCTGCCTTGGCCTCCAAAGTGCTTGGATTACAAGCATGAGCCACCACGCCCAGCCGAGTACCACTTTGTTTTTAAAAATTATGTCAATAAAAAGAAATTCAGTGAAATTTGTTTCATCTAAAACTTTTTTTGAGATGAAGTCTTGCTCTGTCACCCAGGATGGAATGCAGTGATGTAATCTTGGCTCACTGTAACCTCCACATCAAAATAACAGTAAATAAAACAGAAGCAATATTTTCTACAATAGGCTTTTCTTACTTTACTAGGGACATCAATATGGGAGAAGAGGCCAGGCGCGGTGGCTCACAGCTATAATCCCAGCACTTAGCTGTTTTCTGAATGTTTTGTTCTCTAATTCTAACTAGAACATTCTTCTTATTTTTTTTTAAACCAGAATAACATATAATCCCAGTACTCAGGAGGCTGAAGCAGGAGACTCACTTGATTATTTCAGATGTAACAGCAATGTTAAAATTGACAAGTTTAATTTTTTTTTTTGACAGAAGTAAAATATTTATTTTATCTTAAAAATCTAGTCCCACAAAAAGGCCAACACTTTTTTCAGTTCATGGTCTTGACCCTTCAAAAAAGAAATCTTTCAACTGAGAGGTAAGTTGATAAAAGGAATTTCAGAGGTGCATTCAGATTTCTTACAGGCCAGTAATCCAAGCAACCCTGTACTTCTAGTTTACTGAGCTCCTTCTGCTAGTCATTCACAGTTCATGAAGGAGAAAAGAAAGAAGTTGTTTGCAGATAAAGAACTTTGGAAACCACCAGAGAGAAACCCAAGTCTGCCAGGAGCTGTGATGTGAATCGGTGAGCCCAGAGGGCCACCAGTTGATAGGAGTGCTGGCTCCCACAGCTTCATGCTGACAGCTCCCACCTTCCTGCCCCAACACTGTTCCATCCAGCTTCCAGCACCCCCCTTGGCTCTATGTTGCCTGACTGGCCTAGAATACATGGAAACCAGACAACTGGCCTAAGATGAACACTGCTGCCTGAAGACAGTGAGGAATGCCTTCAGAGACCACACTGAAGGAGCAGTTCTTTTTGCAAAGATGAGTTAGTTCGGGTCAGCACATTAGCAAAGCAAAACATTTAAACATTTTTAAAAGCTGCTTAATCCTTCCAATTTTCGTCCTGATTGTAAGCTCAAGCTATAGCCTCTAAATCAGCTGAAAATCAGGAAGGAACCCCTCCTCTGGAGGGCACATGGACTGAACGGGCTATAGCCAGTGTGGGTAAAGAAGGCCCCCAGCTGAACAGTGATTACATGACACCTGCAGACTCTGGGAAGGGCTGATCTGAATCCAAGCAGCAAACTCAACCCATTCTTTTGCTTTGGGGGCTTATGTTTAATATCCATCATTGCGATAGAAGAAGTCTCAGAGTCTCTCTCTTGTCAAGAGGACAGACAGGAAGACAGACGGGGACAGGGATCCTGGAGCTTTTCTTCTCCTGTGTACTGGTTGCGTACTTGAATCCCAGGAAACAGTGTGACATGATGCCAGTTTACTGCCAAACATGCCCAGTTTGTTAACAGAGCCAGGCAAGGAGAGAGGAGAGATTCATCCTCCAAACACAGGCCAGTGGAGATATGCTTTGATCTCCTTCCTTTGGCCCAAATGAGGGAGCTCCTTCCCAGAACTCACATGAGGGAAAATTGTGCTCAGGTCAGAACTGGACCCAGCCTGGATGGGTCTGGGTGGGAGCTGATCCTGTAGATTTGGTAAAGTCTCCCCAGATGTCAGCGCTGGCAGCGCTGGCAGGCTTGGGCTGTGGCCAGGGTACAGAAGCACCTCCTGAACTGGGAGCAACTGCTGGTTGGATGAGGGATTCTCCCCACCGACAACTGTTCCCCGGGGGGGAAGGGATGAGGGTGAAGGTTTTGCCCCCTGGGGGAGGGAAAAGGAAGCCCAACCCTCCTGTGCTGGCAGGCCGGGCTCGGGGATTCCCGGCCGCTCCTTCCCACTTCTTCATGTTTGCGATGTTGAGCCTGATGGTCTGGCCCTCCTTGAAGCCCAGGTCCAATTTGACGCCTTGGTCTGGGTTCTGGGCTTGTTTTGCAAATTCACACTGCTGTTTCACCCAGTTGAAATGATCCTGCAATGCAACATTAAAGTCAAAGGCTTCACCTCGGTCCCCGAGGCCAATTCCAATAAACGCCTGTCGCCCGTCTCCATCTTCAATGCGGATCACGAAGTACCTGCTGGGATCCATCACGCTCTCCACAGCTGTGCCAGGAAACTGATCTACGGGGGCCCCAGCAAAGAGCTCCCCTGAGGACCTGTCCTCCAGGTTGATGTAGGCCATCTACCCCTTTGCAGTGATCCTCAGCCGGCCACTCCATGACGGCTGGTCCAGCTGCCACTCCGCGGCCCTGTAGCCACGGTTGGTAGCCCGCGGAGGGATGCGGCAGACGTGGGCGTCAGGCTTGTCACAGCACCGACTCCTACCCACTCTCCACTATCACAACGTCTGGAGCCCACGGGACTTCCGGCTTCTTCCTAACAAGTTTAATTCTTAACTGCACCAAGTAAACTTAGCCATTTTTGTTGTTGTTGTTCTTTTTTTTAAGTTATTCCCTCCAAAAAACTGAGGGAGCTTTTCTTTTCCACCACCACACACCATGGTTTCCCAATAGTTCTCTTTTTGGAGGACTTTTCAATTGATGAGGAAACTGCTTTAGAGATATTTCAGAACTTCCCCCAAATGAAAATTAACCTGGACAAACTATATATGTATGCATAGATTTCTCTACAGATTCTTTGCTTTAAAACCTAAATGCAACTACCATAAAGTGTAATTTTAACCTATTTGCCCCACAGTAAAAACTATTTGTAATGAAAAATATGATGGATATATCCTATGATTTTCGAGTTAACAGAATTGTTCTACCTCAAAGATAATTATCATATATCAAAATAACCAGCTTAACATGGGACATTAGTTCAATCTTTACTGACTCATAGGCATATGAAGTTGTACCCAGCTTTTTACCTCTTTCACATTCTTATCCTCCTCATCCATAAGTGGATGAAATTATTTAATATAAGTTTGATGTAGGACAATTAACCTTTTACAAACATTTACAGTTTAGGTTAAGCCACTGACTAGTGTGGAAAAAGAAACTATATATTGACAGGGAGCCTACACACTCAATTCAAAATTTAATATTTTTTCCTTCTTAAACAACATGTACGTGTCATGAGGCAGCTATTTGGTTTTCAATAACCACATTTAGGGACACATTCATAGGACTGATTAGATAGTACAGGTGAAATAGTTATAGAAATAGAGGCAGTGTCGCCTCAGAAAACCATTTATGTATCAAAGTCCATTTTTATATCTGGGAAGTTTACGAAAAGGCTGCTGTATTCTTCAAACTAATTACACCTTCTGTAACTCAAGCACTCTTCTCTTGGCAAGAGCAAGATGAAGCTTATCCATGAAGACAAGGTGCTTAATGCTAAACTTTTCTTCCAAGCTTAGATATGGATTAAGAATGAACAACCCCCCAAAACCAGCGAGTTCTGCATTTTTACCATCTTAAGATTAGAACCCTATAAACTCATTCATCAACTGTCTTCTTTTTCTGTATTATTCTTGGCACTTAAGACTATTGAAGTCTACTGCACTTTGTACTTTCACATTCTCAAAAACTTAAGGTTATAAAGTATGCGTAACATTTTATAAAAGAATTTTGTCATTTAACATATTTGGATAGGCCGGGCGCGGTGGCTCAAGCCTGTAATCCCAGCACTTTGGGAGGCCGAGGCGGGTGGATCACGAGGTCAAGAGATTGAGACCATCCTGGTCAACACGGTGAAACCCTGTCTCTACTAAAAAATACAAAAAATTAGCTGGGCATGGTGGCGCTTGCCTATAATCCCAGCTACTCAGGAGGCTGAGGCAGGAGAATTGCCTGAACCCAGGAGGCGGAGGTTGCGGTGAGCTGAGATCGCGCCATTGCACTCCAGCCTGGGCAACAGGAGCAAAACTCTGTCAAAAAAAAAAAAAAAAAAAAAAAAAAAAAATTTGGAGATGAGACTTTTACGCCAAAATTTTACATAAGAAGATATATACTATGAATGAAACTTCCTTTTAAAGTCAAATGACAGAAAGCTCAAGCCCTGTGCATGATTTTAAAGTCTGAGAAAATGTCTAACTACTGGAGATGGGACTACAAGAGGAAAACATAAATATTTTAGATGTCTCCCATCTTACAAAGTTATTAACCTGTCAAAGCCACTCCCTATGTGCCAGGAAATGATCTGGCATAAACTAATCCTCTCAGTGGAGGAGGTCACAGTGACATTTGTATTATTAACGTTTTACACTTTTGCTTTTCCAAGAATAGAAGCAATATGTTTTTTTTTTTTTTTTTTTTTTTTTGAGATGGAGTTTCGCTCTTGTTACCCTGGCTGGAGTGCAATGGCGCAATCTCCGCTCACCACAACCTCCGCCTCCTGGGTTCAGGCAATTCTCCTGCCTCAGCCTCCTGCGTAGCTGGGATTACCGGCATGCGCCACCATGCCCAGCTAATGTTTTGTATTTTTAGTAGAGACGGGGTTTCACCATGCTGACCAGGATAGTCTCGATCTCCTGACCTCGTGATCCACCCGCCTCAGCCTCCCAAAGTGCTGGGATTACAGGCTTGAGCCACCGCGCCCGGCTGAAGCAATATGTTTAACAATTATCCCTGCCCCAAATCCTTAAACTCAGTATCACAGGCAGCAGAGTGTAAGCAAATCTGGGATGTTCTCCAACAGATATGCAATAGCACAGCTATGTTATTCTCAAAAATACTGTCTAGATTTTTTTTTCCTGTAAAGTCAAATGCTCAGTGGTCACACTTTTAACAGCTGGCACTGGGTGACATTAATTGCATTTATTATGTCACAGTCCATCTAAGCTTCCTTTTAGGTATTTTTAAATACATATGTTCAAGAGAAAACACCTGCTTCAGGTTTATTTAGGGGTAGTGACCTATAAGGACATCAACTCAATTTTTAAGGTTAGACTATTTTGGGGTTTACTGAATAAAAAGGAACAGGGGAAAATACTAAATTACAGCAAACCTCTTTAGGTCAAAGGCCATATCTCTAGCTGGGATATTTAAAAAAATTAACCTCATCAGCCCATATTCTTTTTTTTTTTGAGACGGAATTTCGGTCTTGTTACCCAGGCTGGAGTGCAATGGCGCGATCTCGGCTCATCGCAACCTCTGCCTCCCGGGTTCAGGCAATTCTCCTGCCTCAGCCTCCTGAGTAGCTGGGATTACAGGCACGCGCCACCATGCCCAGCTAATTTTTTGTGTTTTTAGTAGAGACGGGGTTTCACTGTGTTGACCAGGATGGTCTCGATCTCTTGACCTCGTGATCCACCTGCCTCGGCCTCCCAAAGTGCTGGGATTACAGGCTTGAGCCACCGCGCCCCGCCACCAGCCCATATTCTGAAAGTTAATGCCACTAGTAACAATCAACAGCAGGAAAAACAAACCTGCTAACAACCAGCCCACTTATTAGAAAAAAAGCAGTTTAACTCAAATACTTAGACAAAAGTATAACACTACCTAAACCAAACTGCCCCGCCCACCAGCAAGAAGAGAAGAAATAATTGCTTAATAATCAAAAGAAGCTTAGTATTTCTTACAAGGATAACCATGTTCCAACTGCCGAGAGAGTGCTCAGAAGTACTGGGTGGAGTGAAGGCAATGCCTCGGGATTAGTATCCCACAAAGTCTTTAAAAACCCAAAGGACCACAAACACTCAATTTGTCTATGGATTAGAGAATAAGATATTGCTGCTGTTGCTTTTTGTGTTTTGAAATATACAATATTTTGTGGGCTCTGCCCTTCAATGTGAAAGCAGGACATTAAAATTGAAATTACAGGCCGGGCGCGGTGGCTCAAGCCTGTAATCCCAGCACTTTGGGAGGCCGAGGCAGGTGGATCACGAGGTCGAGAGATCAAGACCATCCTGGTCAATATGGTGAAACCCCGTCTCTACTAAAAATACAAAAAGTTAGCTGGGCATGGTGGTGCACGCCTGTAATCCCAGCTACTCAGGAGGCTGAGGCAGGAGAATTGCCTGAACCCAGGAGGCGGAGGTTGCGGTGAGCCGAGATCGCGTCATTGCACTCCAGCCTGGGCAACAAGAGCGAAACTCCGTCTCAAAAAAAAAAAAAAAAAAAAGAACAAGGAGGGAGAAAAGGTTTAAAAGAAAATGTGGGAATCAGTGGGCCTCTCTTTTATTTGATGACAAGTGAGTGCAAAAAGTTCATTTGTAATTTGTTCAGTTGTCTGTCTTTTGCACATCTGCATTCTGACCAGAAGGGACTTTGAGGTTTTTCTGCAGCACATAGGCATCTTCGGGCTCTATCCTCACAGTAGTTCTTCTTTGTAATTCCAGCACTTGGGGAGGCCAAGGAGGTATCCTTGATCACCTGAGGTCAGAGTTCAAGACCAGCCTGGCCAACATGGTGAAACCCCATCTCTACTAAAAATACAAAAATTGCTGGGCGCGGTGGCTAACACCTGTAATCCTAGCACTTTGGGAGGCCGAGGTAGGTGGATCACCCGGGGTAAGGAGTTCAAGACCAGCCTGGCCATCGTGGTGAAACCCCATCTTAAAAAAATAATAATAGGGCCGGGCGCGGTGGCTCAAGCCTGTAATCCTAGCACTTTGGGAGGCTGAGGCGGGTGGATCACAAGGTCAAGAGATCGAGACCATGCTGGTCAACATGGTGAAACCCCGTCTCTACTAAAAATACAAAAAAATATTAGCTGGGCATGGTGGCACGTGCCTGTAATCCCAGCTACTCAGGAGGCTGAGGCAGGAGAATTGCCTGAACGCAGGAGGCGGAGGTTGCGGTGAGCCGAGATCGCGCCATTGCACTCCAGCCTGGGTAACAAGAGCGAAACTCCGTCCCAAAAAATAATAATAATAATTAATAATAATAATAATACAAAAATTAGCCCCCGCCCCGGCGTGCTGACAGGTGGCTGCTTCGGAGGCTGAGGGAGAGTTGTTTGGAGCCAGGAGGCAGAGTTTAGTTCCTATTCCTAGTCTTTGGTAAGGTGCCAGACATCCTAGTGTCATGATGTAAAGTCTCTTCTGATTCTGTGAATGATCTACTCTACAGCATACCGCACCTAAAGCAGTATCACTGAAACAGACAGGTTGTGCTACCTACAGCACATCCTTGCAGAACTTGTCATTGTAGTTGACTGGAAAGATGACCTGATTCAATCTTTTCAACCGTTTAATATTGTGCGGTGTCACATCTCCCAGCTCAGTGCGGCTACCTTTCATCTTTCCCGCCTGCTGAGGCCGTAGTTACCACCGATGTCCACGAGGTCGTCGTCGTCGCAGCCGCCCTCAGGTCTCCGCGCCCTCAGCTCGGGCCACTCAACCCCGCAAACCGGCCTCCTAGCCCGGGCCCGGAGCTGAGCGGACGAGGAAGGCGGAGAGAGTCGAGCGAGGGCCTGAGTCTCTGGTGGAGGCGGGCGTGTCTCCAGCCACCACGCTGGCCCTGCGGCTTTTCCGCAAGTGCACTCCCGTCTCTCAGCTCCCTCCCGCCGCTGCCGCCAGCCAGACCCGCCGCTCAGGTAACTTTCTTTTTCCTTTGGACTCTCCATACACAGGAATCAAACGGAATTGATGCGTAATAAGAATCATGCTCAATCAAAGACATATCTGATGCTAAAAAATAAATTAGTTAATTAAAAGAATCATGCTGAAGACACAGTCTGGGCCTGGCAGGGTGGCTCACGCCTGTAATTCCCGCACTTGGGGAGGCCAAGTGGGGTGGATCACCTGAGGTCAGAGTTCAAGACCAGCTTGGCCAACATGGCGAAACCCTGTCTCTACTAAAAATACAGAAATTAGCTGCCCGTGCTAACAGGCGCTTGTAATCCCACCTACTTTGGATGCTGACGGAGAATTGCTTGGACCCAGGAGGCGGAGGTTGTAATGAACTCGAGATCCCGCCATTGTACTGCAGCCTGGGCAAAAAGAGTGAGTGAGTGAGAGAGAGAGAGAGAAAGGGAGAGAGCGAGAAAGAGAAAGACGGAGGGAGGGAGGGAAAGAGGGCGAGAGAGAAAAAAAAGGGAGCTGGAGGGAGGGAGGAAATCTGCTGCTGGGCAGGAAACACGCTCCAGTCAGAAACCTGCTTCCAAACTCAATTTTCACAGGAATTATTACTTCAGTGACTCAATCACCCACAAACAAATAGAGCTGTGTAATACACACTTGGAAACAATTATACGGAATGCATATCTCGAAAGCATGCTTGCTAGTAGTATCTGTAGGGAATATTCTTGTTTGTTTAACATTACACTGTAAGCTGCCCATGATTTCTGCATAAGAAACTGGGGAGAAACAAAATAGCAGGAGAGGAAGAGGGGGAGAGAAACTTAAGATATGTTTTCTGTGGAGTAAGAGGTCTTCCTCACAGGAAAATGTCTACTTGGAATTTTTCACAGACCACTTCAAATTACTCAACTGAATATCTGACTTGGGACCTCAGGTCCACACTATTAAACAGCGCTGTTACGGAAACTCGATACATGTCAGCTTGCATGAATGAACCCACACACTTGAATTCCCCCTGTAGCTGTGTCTTGAAATTAGCCAGCAATCCGTGCCGGTTAGTTATCTGCTCGTTGCATGTGTAGATGAATAAACAAACGGTTTGTCGTTTTACTTAGAACAGGCTACCGAAACACATGCAAGAGTCTAAGTTACTTCGGACGGGAAGTGAGGGGTGCGACTGGGGGGAGGTAGGGACTGCGGACTGCGGGGAGGCAGAGGAGGGGGTTCGGCGGGCGGGCGCCGCGCAGCTCACCTTCACGCGCTCATAGTAGCTCCCGGTGCGCAGCAGCTCCACGCCTTTGAACTCGGACTCGCACTGCTGCAGTCTGCGCAGCAGGTGGTCCACAACGCTGTTCACCACTTGGGCCGCGGTGGAGACATCTTCGCGACTGAGCCTTAACTTCTCTAAAACCGCCCGGAGCTTGCAAGTCCGCGGCGCCAACTCCCTTCGGCCGAGCATGGGGCCAGAGACCGGCAGGCCGGGGCCGGGCAAGTCCCAGGGCCCGGGCGGGGGTCTGGGTTCCGCAAAGCAGCGCGCACCCCTCGCGCGGCGAGAACCAGCTCTGGAAAAAGCCGGCTCCAGAGCCGCGGGACGCTCCCGCACCATCGCGCCAGCTGCGCTGGTTGCGTCCGAGAGCCGCGCGTCCTCGGCGCGCTGAGGGGCCTTCTTGGGGCGGGCACCCAGCTCGCGGGCTGGCGGCCTCTCCTGGGCGTCCTGGGCGCTCTTCTTCTGCCCGGATCCCGACTCCCTGGCGGGGCCGAACTTTCCCGCGTTGGGCCGGGCGGCTTCGGGGGCAGCCGAAGACTCGTTTGGGTCCGTCGGGGCGCCCCTGGCACTTGGCGCAGAAGCCTCGAGAGCGGTGGCTCCGGCCTCAGAAGCTCTCCGCATGGCTTTTCCGTGCCGAGGCTGCATGGTTGGCGCTTTCTGTTCACCGAAATAATCAATTTCAGGAAAAGGCCGCGAGGGGAAGAGCCAGCAGTAGCGGTAGGAAACGAAACACTACTGGCGGGAAGGAACCCCAGGCTGGTAAGTCGCTGGGAGCCACGCCCATGCCACAAAGGGGTTGGCCGAGGCCGTTCCTGAAGCTAGAAAGTGGTGGAAGTTTCTCACTGTCCAGGGCAATCCGTGCCCCTGCCTTCAGAAGATGACATAGGGCCGGGCGCTGTGACTCACGCCTGTGACCTCTGCATACGGTAGGCTGAGGCCGGCAGGTCCCTTAAACTCAGCAGTTTGAGACCAGCATGGACAAACCAGCAAGGCCTTGTCTCTCTTATAATAGTAATAATAATAATAATAATGACAACAACTATAATAATACAATATTTTAATTTTTAAAAGTTGGCCGTGCGCGGTGGCTCACACCTGTAATCCCACCAATCTGGGTGGCTGAGGTGGGTGGATAACCTGAGGTCAGGAGTTCCGCATGAGCCTGGCCAACAAGGCAAAACTCCGGCTCTACTAAAAATACCAAGATTAGCCAGGTGTGGTGTGACACGCCTGTAATTCCAGCTACTCAAGAGGCTGAGGCTGGAGAATCACCTGAACCCAGGAGGCGAAGGTTGCAGTGAGCTGAGATCGCGCCACTGCACTCCAGCGAGGCTCTGTCTCAAAAATAAAATAAAATGAAACAAAAAGTTGACAGAGACTGGACGCAGTAGCTCACTGTAGCTCACCTGTAATCCCAGCACTTTGGGAAGCCGAGGTGGGTGGATCACCTGAGGTCAAGAGTTCGAGACCAGCCTGACCAAGTTGGTGAAAGGCCATCTCTTCTAAATATACAAAAATTAGCTGGGCATGGTGGTGTGTGCCTGTAGTCCCAGCTACTCAGGAGGCCAAGACAGATAATTGCTTGAACCCAGGAGGCAGAGGTTGCACTGAGCCGAGATCACACCACTGCACTCCAGCCTGGGCAACAGAAGGAGACTCCCTCACAAACAAACAAACAAAAAAAAAAAAAAAAGAAAAAAAAGAAAAGAAAAGAAAAGAAAGAAAGAAAAAATTGACAGACAATTTTCCCTTTCAATTAAAAATTGTTTTTGTTTAATTTTGTTTTGAGTCAGGGTGGGGAAATCTCTGCTCACTGCAACCTCCGCTACCAGGGCTAAGCGATCTTTCCACCTCAGCATCCGGAATAGCTGGGACTACAGGTGCCAACACCATGCCTAGCTTTTTGTTGTTGTTGTTAATTTTTTATATAGATGGGGAGGTCTCACTATGTTGGCCAGGCTAGTCTTGAACTAATAGGCTTAAGCGATCTGCCTCTGCCCTCAAAAGTGTTGGGACTGTGGCATGACCCACTGTACCCTGCCACGGAAACTTTTTCTTTCTTTCTTTTTTTGGAGATGGAATTTTGCTCTTTATTTTATTTTATTTTTATTTTTTTATTTTATTTATTTTTTTTTTTTGAGACGGAGTTTCGCTCGTTACCCAGGCTGGAGTGCAATGGCGTGATCTCGGCTCACCGCAACCTCCGCCTCCTGGGTTCAGGCAATTCTCCTGCCTCAGCCTCCTGAGTAGCTGGGATTACAGGCACGCGCCACCATGCCCAGCTAATTTTTTGTATTTTTAGTAGAGACGGGGTTTCACAATGTTGACCAGGATGGTCTCGATCTCTTGACCTCGTGATCCACCCGCCTCGGCCTCCCAAAGTGCTGGGATTACAGGCTTGAGCCACCGCGCCCGGCTGCTGCTCTTTTTTTTAAATGCATTTTAGGTTTGGGGGTACATGTGAAGAACATGCAAGATTGTTGCATAGGTACACACATGGCAGTGTGATTTGCTGCCTTCCTCCCCATCACCTATATCTGGAATTTCTCCCCATGCTATCTCTCAACTCACCACCCCTCGCTGCCCCTCCCCTATTTCCCCCCAATAGACCCCAGTGTGTGATGCTCCCCTCCCTGTGTCCATGTATTCTCATTGTTCGATACTGGCCTATGAGTGAGAGCAAGCGGTGTTTGATTTTCTGTTCTTGTGTCAGTTTGCTGAGAATGATGGTTTCCAGGTTCATCTATGTCCCTACAAAGGACACGAACTCATTGTTTTTTATGGTTGCATAGTATTCCATGGTGTATATATGCCGCATTTTCCCTGTCCAGTCTATCATCGATGGGCATTTGGGTTGGTTCCAGGTCTTTGCTATTGTAAACAGTGCTGCAATGAACATTCGTGTGCATGTGTCCTTATAGTAGAACGATTTATAATCCTTTGGATATATACCCAGTAATGGGATTGCTGGGTCAAATGGAATTTCTATTTCTAGGTCTTTGAGGAATCGCCACACTGTCTTCCACAATGGTTGAATTAATTTACACTCCCACCAATGGTATAAAAGTGTTCCTATTTCTCCACATCCTCTCCAGCATGTTGTCTCCAGATTTTTTTTTTTTTTTTTTTTTTTTTTTTTTGAGACGGAGTTTCGCTCTTGTTACCCAGGCTGGAGTGCAATGGCGCGATCTCTGCTCACCACAACCTCCGTCTCCTGGGTTCAGGCAATTCTCCTGCCTCAGCCTCCTGAGTAGCTGGGACTACAGGCATGTGCCACCATGCCCAGCTAATTTTTTGTATTTTTAGTAGAGACGGGGTTTCACCATATTGACCAGGATGGTCTCGATCTCTTGACCTCGTGATCCACCCGCCTCGGCCTCCCAGAGTGCTGGGATTACAGGCTTGAGCCACCGCGCCCGGCCATCTCCAGATTTTTTAATGATCGCCATTCTAGCTGGCGTGAGATGGTATCTCAATGTAGTTTTGATTTGCATTTCTCTAATGACCAGTGATGATGAGCATTTTTTTTGAAGTTAAATTCAATAAGATAAGGTGATTTAATTCATAAAGAACTGAACCCGTTACTACAAAAATATTGCCTGAATTGGTTTTGCTGCTGTTGTTATTGTTTCTCAGTCGCCATTCTAATCTAAATAAAAAACATGGGAAGTAAGCAAGTGGGAGAATATTTAGTGTTACTAAGCAAGACACATCTCTTCGCTCTTCTCGTAAGAGCACTAGTCATTTATTTTCCAAGTTCCTGGAGGAGAGAATTACTTATGAATCTTTCAGACGAACCATCCTTTTATATATTGTCCCTTAAGAGACTCCAAATCTCCAAACATCTTGACACAGTTCCAGTATGAAAGGTTGTTGTATTTATGATCATTGCACTGGTTTCCAGAATAAGAGGTCATAGAACAATCACAGGTGAAGCCCTCCCATTGTTGCATGCAGACCCCCTGGTTGGCACATGAATCTTCCTGGCAGGTGGTACTGGGTCCTTCACAGCTACGCTCAATCTGCCCACTCCGATGAAGAGCGTCATTGATGAGGTCTGGCAGGCATCCATTCAAGTCCACTTACGCCACACAGCCCTGAAAGCCATCTCAAGAGGCCACGAGCTTTGGGAGATTGCTGTACAAGCCTGGGGCCAGACCAGTCATGTAGAGATCACCTTCCTTTTATCACATTGCTAAATGAATACTGCTTTTTTTTTTTGGAACTGCTACAAACAAAATTAGAAGAAAAAAAGGTCAAGCAGTTTTCACTTGTCACGCCAGAAGCACACTTGGGCTGCAGTCACAGAAATAATTAATGAGATTCGCTCCTGTGACCTCAGCAAATGGACAGGAAATAAGTCCTTATGGATTGGACGGAGCCAGGGATGGCGCCAGGGCGGTGGCCTGTGGTTTTCCTTCTAGAGAGGACAAAGCAGGCTGGAAGCTGCAGGTGTAAAGAGAAACGCTCTCAATACCAACCAGGGAGGATTGTCAAATCAAAAACTAGTGACTAATTTCCCATAATGGAAAGTAGTTGAATGGATTAAGAAAAACACGTTTTATTTGTTGCCTCGAAATTATGTCTCCAGATTTTTTTTTTTTTTTTTTGAGACGGAGTTTCGCTCTTGTTACCCAGGCTGGAGTGCAATGGTACGATCTCGGCTCACCGCAGCCTCCGCCTCCTGGGTTCAGGCAATTCTCCTGCCTCAGCCTCCTGAGTAGCTGGGATTACAGGCACGAGCCACCATGCCCAGCTAATTTTTTGTATTTTTAGTAGAGATGGGGTTTCAGCATGTTGACCAGGATGGTCTCGATCTCTCGACCTCGTGATCCACCCGCCTCGGCCTCCCAAAGTGCTGGGATTACAGGCTTGAGCCACCACACCCGGCCTGTCTCCAGATTTTTTATTTTTATTTTTTTTGAGACCGAGTTTCACTCTTGTTGCCCAGGCTGGTTGCAGTCTTGGCTCACTGCAACCTCTGCCTCCTGGGTTCAAGGAATTCTCCTGCCTCTGCCTCCCGATTAGCTGGAATTACAGGCACCTGCCACCACGCCTGGCTAATTTTTGTATTTTTAGTAGTGACATTGGGATGCGCCCTGGATGTAGGGCTATTGTGGTCCTCTTAGATGTGAACACCCCTGCAATTTTAGGCTTAACAGAATGGGGGCAGATGGTGCTTTGCCTGAGAACAGAATGATCTTCCCATTTATCCGGCCCCCAAGACGGCTTGAGAAAAAAATCCATTTTTCTTTGATGCAAAAGGCAAAGGAGTTTGATGTCTTGGACCTCCTTGGTGCAAAAAGATTTCCTCCAGGTTCCTTGCAACATGTAGCTTGGGGTCTCCATCCTTTGAGGCCTTAAGGCGAGCGTCCCCAAACTAAAGCCCGCGAGCCGCATGCAGCCCCCTGAGGCCATTTATCCGGCCCCCCCCGCACTTCAGGAAGGGGCCCCTCTTTCACTGGTGGTCGGTGAGAGGAGCACAGTATGTGGCGGCCCTCCAACGGTTTGAGGGACAGTGAACTGGCCCCCTGTGTAAAAAGTTTGGGGACGCCTGTCTTAAGGTGATGGAGTGAGTCATCGTGACCACCCCGAGGAAGATGGGACGTGGACAATCCAGCCTTTCAGACGTGTATGCTCATAAAAAAGTGTCCATCGCTGGTAAGCTTCAGAAAAAAAAAAATCATAGGCCTCCTCCCGCCAGCAGTGGACGCTGCCCCCCATGGTGGTCAGCAGGCAGGGCTCCGTGGGGTGGTAGGCCAGTGACTGCACCACGCCGCGACCCACAGGCAGAGCCAGAGCCAGGGCGCCCTCCACCAGGTCCCAGAAGAACACCTTCCCGTCCTCAGAGCAGCTGACCACATGTGTGTCTCGCTGGCTCAGGCAGCAGTCCAGCTTGTACTCCTGGTTCTTTCCGCCCTTGTACTCGCCTAGCAGTTCCCCTGTGTCTTTGTCCAAGAGCCGCCATGTGGAGTCCAGGCTGGACAATAGTGTGCCCAGGAAGCAGGCAACGTATGGCGACGCTGGGCTGACCTACACATTCTCAGGCCTCACGCTGTCTCCACAGCCATGGATCCCAGTTCTAGAGCGCATCGGGGATCGCGTCTCTGTGGTGACTGGACAGACCTTCAACTTTGTGCTTATCGACAGGTATAATAAAGATGGTTGTGACCACATCGGGGAACACCGAGACGATGAAAGAGAACTGGCCCCTGGGAGCCCCATCGCCTGTCTCCTTCGGTGCCTGCAGAGACTTTGTCTTCCGGCATAAGGATTCCCGTGGGAAAAGCCCCTTGCCGAGGGTAGTGGTGGTCAGGCTGCCGCTGGCCCACGGGAGCTTACTCATGATGAACCACCCGACCAACACGCACTGGTACCACAGTCTTCCCGTGAGAAAGAAGGTTCTGGCTCCACGGATCAATCTGACGTTTTATATATCCTTAAGTTCAAAGATATTTTTACCACCTGGGAGCAAGGAGCTGTAGTTTGAATTAGGGTGCCAGAAAGGTATATTTTCTCTTGTAAAATGTAAAAGGAGGAGGAATAGAAAGAGGACCATTGCATAGTCAAACGTGTTTCAAGCTGACCAATTTCAGGGGAGAGCAAAATGGAAGTTGAAATTTGGAAATCCGTTTCCTTGAAACTGCAAGTGGTGGCCAAGCACGGTGTCTCACGCCTATAATCCCAGCACTTGGGAGCCTCAGGCAGGCAGATCACCTGAGGTCAGGAGTTCAAGACAAGCCTGGCCAACATGGTAAAACCTCATCTCTATTGAAAATATAAAAATTAGCCAGGTATGGTGGTTCATGCCTGTAATCCCAGCTACTTGGGAGGCTGAGGCAGAGGTTGCAGTGAGCCAAGATTATGTCACTGCACTCTATCCTGGGCAATAGAGTGAGACTCCGTCACAAAAAAAGAAAAAAAAAAGTAACTGCAAGCGCACCTGGATGGTCTTCCAGGATGTTCAGGGATAACTACCACATTCTGAAGGCTTCTGCTCTATGGTTCTGTTTGTTTTATCCAAAGACTCCAACTGTTTGTCACGAAATCTTGTAAATGACTCTACAGCTAGTTTAATTCTCTCTTCCATCAGTTTCTAAAATCCCCTAAAGTCACTCGTGGTTTCTTTAACCAAAAGCACACAAGCAGTGATCCACTGGGCCAGATCAAATACCTCTACTATTGGCCTACCGAAGGAGGAGAAGTCATTATTCAACCTTGCTGCGGCAGTCAGTGTCCAAATCACAGAGAAAATGACTGTTTAGTTGAGTCTCGATGTGGAACTTGAATTTTTTCTAGTAGGAAACCCCAGGAAATTTGTTTGTGGGTACATATAGATACATGGAGATATTATTATTATTATTATTTTTGAGACAGTCTCACTGTTGCGAGGTGCCAGGCTGGAGTGCGGTGGTGTGATTTTGGCTTACTGCAACCTACACCTCCTGAGTTCAGGCAATTCTCCTGCCTCAGCCTCCCGAGTAGCTGGGACTACAGACACACGCCACCACGCCTAGCTAATTTTTGTATTTTTAGTAGAGACGGGGTTTCACCATGTTGGCCAGGATGGTCTCAATTTCTTGACCTCGTGATCCGCCCTCCTCAGCCTCCCAAAGTGCTGGGATCACAGGCATGAGCCACCGCGCTCGGCCAAGTAGGTATATATTTTATCTAGTTCACTTGACTTTACAACTTCTTGTTCTAAGACAGCATCTCACTCTGCCACCCAGGCTGGAGTGCAGTGGTGCAATGTCAGCTCATTGCCGCAATTCATACCTCAGCCTCCTGAGTAGCTGGGATTACAGGCACATGCCACCACACCTGGCTGATTTTTTTATTTTTAGTAGAGATGAGGTTCTCCTGGCCTCAAGTGATACACCCACTTTGGCTTTCCAAAGTGCTGGGATTACAGGTGTGAGCCACCATGCCAGGCCTACATCTTATTCTATATAACTGATGTTTGTCTCTAGTCAGCCTTGGATATGAGAACATCTGGTAGAGCCTACCTCAGCCACAAGCCCAGAAAGTGATCTCTGTGACTTTGTAACCTTGACCTGCCTATAACCTGTCCACAGCCTTCTAGACAGAGAAACTAAAATTACCACCTTGCCTGCATACAGCTACCTGTGGGCCAGAGAATCACACACCAAGAAGTTGATCCTTTTGCAAGCCCCTCTGTGAAGCCCACTGTGGGGGGTGCACGGCAACATATTCGAGCTTATGTACAAGGCATTTGAGGTCAGGGCATGGAAGAAACTGAGGCACTGTGTGCATGTTATTTGTGCATTAGAACGAAACTCCTGTACCCTGAAAACAGGACAGGAAGTGGAGTGTGTGATGTGATAACGCTGAAAACAGCCTGTTGAGAATGCGGTTTGAGTGTTGTACAAGGTCCTATGTGTCTCATGACCTGACCTCAAAAAGCCATCTAGTGGATGTTTGTAGTTAATACAAGCCCTTTCAATAAATACTTGGCAGAGGGATGCTAAGGCCGACTCTCTCAGAAGAGCTGCTCTCTAACTCTGCTCAGCTAGAGTTAGTCTAAATACTTCATTCTCGGCATTCACTGCGAGGTATAAGCTTTGCACCCGCCTGTGACCCAGGAGGTCTGCACAGAGATGCTGCTCCCTTTGGAAGCCCCCAACTTTGCACTGCCCATGCTCTCTGAAGGCCTTCTGTACTTGGGATATGAATGCCTTCCCAATTTAATCTTTGGGTATTTTCCCTCATCCCTAAGGTTCCATATAGAGTTTCCTTATGTCTTAAGTTATTATTTTTTTGATAGAAAAATGTTCATGATTGGCCGGGCGCGGTGGCTCAAGCCTGTAATCCCAGCACTTTGGGAGGCCGAGCCGAGTGGATCACGGGGTCCAGAGATCGAAACCATCCTGGTCAACATGGTGAAACCCCGTCTCTACTAAAAATACTAAAAATTAGCTGGGCATAGTGGCACGTGTCTGTAATCCCAGTTACTCAGGAGGCTGAGGCAGGAGAATTGCCTGAACCCAGGAGGCGGAGGTTGCGGTGAGCCTAGATCGTGCCATTGCACTCCAGCCTGGGTAACAAGAGCGAAACTCCGCCTCAAAAAAAAAAAAAAAACCGGGCGCGGTGGCTCAAGCCTGTAATCCCAGCACTTTGGGAGGCTGAGGCGGGTGGATCACGAGGTCGAGAGATCGAGACCATCCTGGTCAACATGGTGAAACCCCGTCTCTACTAAAAATACAAAAAATTAGCTGGGCATGGTGGCGCGTGCCTATAATCCCAGCTACTCAGGAGGCTGAGGCAGGAGAATTGCCTGAACCCGGGAGGCGGAGGTTGCGGTGAGCCGAGATCGCGCCATTGCACTCCAGCCTGGGTAACAAGAGCGAAACTCCGTCTCAAAAAAAAAAAAAAAGAAAAATGTTCATGATCATTAAGACTAGATTACAAAACAATGCATATACTATGATGTAATTTTTAATAAAAAAATAAAATGTATGTAAATGATGTTGCAGAAAGCAAAAAAAATTTTTAAATAAAAAAATAGGCGCCGGGCGTGGTGGCTCAAGCCTGTAATCCCAGCACTTTGGGAGGCCGAGGCGGGTGGATCACGAGGTCAATAGATCGAGACCATCCTGGTCAACATGGTGAAACCCTGTCTCTACTAAAAACACAAAAAATTAGCTGGGCATGGTGGCGTGTGCCTGTAATCCCAGCTGCTCAGGAGGCTGAGGCAGGAGAATTGCCTGAACTCAGGAGGCGGAGGTTGTGGTGAGCCGAGATCGTGCCATTGCTCTCCAGCCTGGGTAACAAGAGCGAAACTCGGTCTCAAAAAAAAAAAAAAAAAAAAAATCAAAAACAGGCTGGAAGCAGGGCTCACACCTGTCATCCCAGCACTTTGGGAGGATTGCTTGAGACCAGGAGTTCAAGACCAGCCTGGGCAACATAGTGAGACACCCCCTTCTCCAACCCTGTGTTGCCAAAAATAAAATAGCAAATTAGCCAGGCCAAGTGTCTGCCCGTACCTGTGGTCCTAGCTACTGGGGAGGCTGAGGCAGGAGGATTGCTTGAGCCTAGGAGGCAGAGGTTGCAGTGAGCCATGATAGCACCACTGCATTCTAGACTGGGCAACAGAGTGAGATCCTATTTTGAAAAATAATAATAGTAATAAAATAATAATGAATAATGTTTAGTTTTTGTTTTGTTTTGTGGGGTTTTGTTTTGTTTTTGTGACAGGGTCTCACTCAGTTGCCTAATGGTACAATCTGGGCTCACTGCAACCTCTGCCTCCCGGGTTCAAGTGATTCTCCTGCCTCAGCCTCCTGAGTGGCTGGGACGACAAGTGCATACCACCATGCCCAGTTAATTTTGTATTTTTAGTAAAGACAAGTTTTCAACATATTGGCCAGGTTGGTCTCAAACTCCTGGCCTCAAGTGATTCACCGCCTCAGCCTCCCAAAGTACTGGGATTACAGGAATGAGTTACCGTGCCTGGCCTATCTATTTGATACTTTTTATAATTAGAACAAAAAAACTGCCACACTTGTTTTACCCTTCAATTAGTCAACCTTTCCTCTCTGAGAAAGGCTGTGAATTCCAAAAGGCTGGCCATTTAACCTCCAACCAAGGGATTCTTCTATTTAGCCATCATGAATATTTCCTTCACAAATCTATTTGAACTCCTTTTGATTTTTGTTGTTGTTGTTGCTGTTTGAGACAGAGTCTCGCTCTTCTTGCCCAGGCTGGAGTGCAATGGCGCGATCTCAGCTCACTGCAACCTCTGCCTCCCAGGTTCCAGTGATTCTCCTGCCTCAGACTCCTGAGTAGCTGGGATTACAGGCGCATGCCACCATGCCCGGCTAATTTTTGTGATTTTAGTAGAGACGGGGTTTTACCATGTTGGCCAGGATGGTCTCGATCTGCTGACTTACTGATCCACCCTCTCTGGCCTCCCAAAGTGCTGGGATTACAGGTGTGAGCCACCACTCCCCGTCTGAATCTGTTCTTATTTTCAGCTTTTAGTTTTTAGGTTTTTTTGTTTGTTTGTTTTTGTTTTTTAGTTTTTTGTTGTTGTTTTTTGTTTGTTTGCTTTTGAGACGGGGTCTCACTCTGTAGCCCAGGCTGGAGTGCGGTGGTGTGACCTCGGCTTACAGCAACCTCTGCCTCCCAGGTCCCAGTTCAAGCAGTTCTGCCTCAGCCTCCCAAGTAGCTGGGATTACAGGCACGCACCACTATGCCCAGATAATTTTTGTATTTTTAGTAGAGACAGGGTTTCACCATGTTAGCAAGGTTGGTCTTGAATTCCTGACCTCGTGATTCGCCCGTCTCGGCCTCCCAAAAGGCTGAGATTACAGGCATGAGCCACCAAGCCCGGCCTCCAGCCTTTAGTTTTTATAGACAAAGTGACAGTGTGTCAAATTACAGATTACAAAGATCTAAGAAGGCAAACTTTGATCAAATTCATTGATCGTAGGTGGCTACCCGGCGATGAGGATTGCAGGGCCTGAAAAAGGACAAAAGATGACCTTTAGTAGGGGTTCCCAACCCAGAACTACAGGAAATCAAATAGCCCGCAAGAACTAGGAAAGAAAATACAGAGCTGGCCTTCGGCGCTATCATCTGTTTCCCTCACCGGGAAAGTAGCTCCAAACAGCCAATCAGCGGCGACGCTGCACGTAGACGTGCTACGCCGTCACATTAAAGCAAGATGGCTGCGCCCTACAGATTTTCTCTCGTTGCTTAAGTTTTTTTTGCCCGTCCCTCCTGTCAGGTTCAAAGTCAGATTTTCTCCCAGCATGTTCTCCTTCCGAGGCTGTGGCGGTCGGGTCGCGGCTTCCTTCACCAAGCGGCAGTTTCCGTTGCTCCGGTTGAGAAGTGACAGCGCGGAGCCCCGGTCTCCGCACTTCGACGTGATAGTCATTGGTGGAGGACATGCCGGCACTGAGGCCGCCACTGCCGCCGCTCGGTGCGGCTCTCGGACCTTGCTCCTCACGCACCGCGTGGACACGATCGGTGAGGAGCGTGGGTTCTGTGGAACTTGTGTAGGACCCAGGCTGCTTCCTTCCCGCCTCCTCGGGTCTGAAGTGGGGAACCTCATTCGCTCCCTCAAAGCTAGTGAGAATCCTGCCTTCTGTGGTTTTAGACTCGATTAGTGTCTCGCAAGAATCAGGCGGACCGGAACTCTGATTAGTCTATTCTGCAAACCAGATTGTGCTGCTGCTGACAGCAGTCCATTGTGGGAGGTTGGGGGCTGCGGTCCGTGCCTTAGGAAAGGGAGAAACTTCAAGAATACTCCCTGGTAGCTTCTTAGTTCATTGCTGCGTTTGCCTTTGACTGTGTTACTCTAGGTAAAGGGTGAATTAACATTATTAACAATCGTTTATGGCCAGGCGCAGTGGCTCACTCCATTAATCCCAGCACTTTCAAGGGCCAAGGCGGGTGGATCACCTGAGGTCAGGAGTTTGAGACCAGCTTGGCCAACATGGCGAGATTCTGAGATTCCCGCTCTACTAAAAATACAGTGATTAGCCAGGCGTGGTTGGCTAACCCACAGGTGGGCGCCTGTAATCCCAGCTACTCGGGAGGCTGAGGCAGGAGAATCACTTGAACCCCGGGGGGTGGAGGTTGCAGTGAGCTGAGATCGTGCCACTTCACTCCAGCCTGGGCGAAAGAGCATAACTCCATCTCAAAAAAAAAAAAAAATAATAAAAAGATAAATCGTTTATTAAATGGTCCTTGTGTTTTTATTTTAAAAAATATTTTTCAGAGACAGGGTCTCACTATATTGCCCAGGTTGGGGTGCAGTGGCTATTCACGGGCAGGATCATTGCCCATTACAGGCTCCGCCTTCTGGACCCAATAAGTTTTCCTGCCTGGGCCTAACGAGTAGCTGGGATTGGAGATGCGCAGCACCCTTCCCAGCCTGATCTTCGTGGTTCTGTTAAAATTTTGTGACGCTCTTTTGAAGAACCATGCTACTTTTTGCTTCCTATATTCCTTCTGGGTGTCGTCCCTGGATTTTGTGCTTAGTACTGGGACAGTACTTTCTTTGCTCTAATGGGTAATGGTTGTATGGCCATTCTGTAGCATCATGATAGATATTGGTGAAAACATCAGCTTGTGAATTATGTATGCTTCTGTCTATCCTCCTGCCTTTTGCTTAGGAGTGAGCAGTAATTAGAATATGTACTTGTTTTGTAAAAGTTGTGAATGAATCACGTGTTTATTTTCAAAGTCTTTCTTTAAAATTACCATTTAGCTCATAACTGTGAAGAAATGTATACTATTAAATGCGGTTTTGTGGGTGGGGGACAGGAGGCTGTATGATTTCTCAAAATATACTTTTCTCATTATACATTGCAGTGTGGGTTTTTTGTTTTGTTTTGTTTTGTTTTGTTTTGTTTGAGATGGAGTTTTGCTGTTGTTATCAGGCTAGAGTGCAGTGGTGGCACGATCTCTGCTCACTGCAACCTCTGCCTCCTGGGTTCAAGCAATTATCCTGCCTCAATCTCCCTAGTCACTGGAATTATAGGTGCCACGCCCGGCTAATTGTTTGTATTTTTTTTTAGTAGAGATGAGGTTTCATCGTGTTGGCCAGGCTGGTCTCAAACTCCTGACCTCAGGTGATCCACCCACCTGGGCCTCCCAAAGTGCTGGAGTAAAAGGCTTGGGCCACCACACTCAGCCTGTTACTTACATTTTTACAAAATAAAGACCTAGTGCTCACTTTAGCAACATATATACTAAAATTGAAATGATACAGAGATTATCATGGCCCTCTCACAAGGATGACGCACAAATTTGTGAAGCGTTCCATATTTTAGAAAAATAATAATAAAGACCTAGGTCAGGGTTGGTTGCTAACACTTGTGATCCCAGCACTTCGGGAGCTCGGGAGTCTTTTTAACTGAAAGAAAGAAGGAGGAAAATAATCTACCACAGCTGTCATTCCTGTTTTTACAGTAGAGAGACTGAGGTATATTAGGTAACTTGCCATGATCACAGAGCTCATAAGTGGTAGGTCTAGAAACTGAGCCAGATCTCTCTCTTTCTTTCTTTATTCTTATTTATTTATTTATTTATTTTTTGAGACAGAGTCTTGCTCTGACTTCAGTCTGCCATGCAGTGGTTCGATCTCGTCTCACTGCAACCTCCGACTCACTGGTTCAAGGGATTCTCCTGCCTCAGCTTCCCAAGTAGCTGGGACTACAGGCACACACCGCCATGCCCAGCTAATTTTTGTATTTTTAGTAGAGACAGGGTTTCACCATGTTGGCCAGGATGGTCTCGATTTCCTGATCTCATGATCCAGCTGCCTCCCAAAGTGCTGGGATTACAGGCATGAGCCACTGCCCCCAGCCAAACCAGATCTCTTTCACACACACTCCTCATAATGACACACTTCATGCTGATAATCACAGTGCTATCCAGCCTCACTGTGGAGACCATTAAAATTTTTGGAGGCTTTGATGGTGGTGGCAGTGGATATGTGGTTGTAGACCCAGCTTGCCCATCACTCCACCTCCCATAAAAACCTTTGAGGTAACCACATGGGATTAGACCTCCAAGTAAGACTGGGTAAATGTAAGAGGAAGGTTATTTGCAAAGGTATATGCCACAACTGAAAAAAAAATAATTAAATAAATAAATAAATAAATAAAAGAGACGAGGAAGGTATCCAATATGGTCTCCATTTTCAAGAAATTTGTAATTTCATTATATTTAATTCTGCAAAGTAAGTGCAAAAAGAAAATATTAGATAGCATTTATGGAAGACATAATTGCTTGTAACTGAACCAGTGCCAAGGGGCTTGTTTGTTTGTTTTTGTTTGTTTTTTCTTTTTTGAGATGGAGTCTCTCTCTGTTGCCCAGACTGTAGTACAATGGCGGGATCTCGGCTCACTACAACCTCCGCCTGGTGGATTCAAGCGATTCTCCTGCCTCAGCCTCCCGAGTAGCTGGGATTACAGGCACACCCTGCTATGCCTGGCTAATTTTTGTGTATTTTAGTAGAGATGAGGTTTCACCATGTTGCCCAGGCTGGTCTCAAACTCCTGATCTCAGGCAATCCTCCTGCCTCGGCCTCCCAGCATGCTAGGATTATAGGCATGAACCACCACGCCCAGCCCTGGTTTTTTGTTGTTTGTTTGTTTGTTTTTTGTCCTTGTTTATGTTGAAGCACTAGGGACTTCTTAGAAGTGTGCTTGATTTAGTAGATTCCTCTGGTGTTGTCTCAAAAAAGAACAAGTAAATAAATAAAATGAATTGTACTTGATTTAGGAAAGTTTCATGGGGTAAGGATTATATATTTGAAAGGAAAAAGCAACCTAGTGAAACTAAAAATATGCATCAAGGAAAAGATTCAAAAGGAAGTTCAGGCTGGGCAAGGTGGCTTAAAACCTGTAATACCAGCACTTTGGAAGGCCAAGGTGGGGAGATCATCCGAGGTCAGGAGTTTGAGACCAGCCTGATCAACATGGTGAAACCCATCTCTATCAAAAATTCAAAAATTAGCCAGGTGTGGTGGCAGGCACCTGTAATCCCAGCTATCAGGAGGCTGAGGTCGGAGAATTGCTTGTACCCGAGAGGCAGAGGTTGCAGTGAGCTGAGATTGCACCATTGCACTGGGTAACAGAGTCGGACTTCAGTTCAAAAAACACGAAAGAAAATTCAGGCAGTGGTTTGTCTTCCAGGTTGCCATGGACATTTTTGCATCCCATTGGGACTTTGAAATTTTCTTTGTAACATATCTTTCATTTTTTTTTTTTTTTGGTGTGTGTGTGTGTGTGTGTGTGTGTGTGTGTGTGCAACAGCTATTTATTCACCTGGGTGTAGGTGGGCTGAGGCCAAAAATGGTGTTAGCCTTGTGTGTGTGTGTGTGTGTGTGTGTGTGTTTGCAACAGCTATTTATTCACCTGGGTGCAGGTGGGCTGAGGCCGAAAAGGGTGTCAGCCTTGTGTGTGTGTGTGCAACATAGCTGTTTATTTACCTGGGTGCAGGTGATCATTCATGTTTTCTATTTTTTATCATATAAGAAGACTATAGTCACCTGTACAAATATTTCCTTATTAAAACTTACTATGTACCAGGTGCTTATGTATTTATTTTGTTTATGTCTGTTCTCTTTAGGTCAGATGTCATGCAATCCTTCCTTTGGTGGCATTGGAAAGGGGCATTTAATGAGGGAAGTAGATGCCTTGGATGGCCTGTGTTCTCGCATCTGTGACCAGTCTGGTGTACATTACAAAGTATTAAATCGGTGTAAGGGACCAGCTGTGTGGGGTCTGAGAGCTCAGATTGATAGAAAACTCTATAAACAGAACATGCAGGTAAGAATAGGGCATGAGCACAGGAAAGATTATAGTGATTGTTTAACTACCATGTTTCAACTGGCATTTTCTTTTGACAGAAAGAAATCCTGAGTACACCACTGCTTACTGTTCAGGAGGGAGCTGTAGAAGATCTTATTCTTACAGAACCAGAGCCTGAACACACTGGGAAATGCCGTGTCAGTGGTGTTGTTTTGGGTGTGTATTGGTTATAGATGATATGTGATAACAGCATATCAAATTACACGTGAGAAATTTATTTTAGAGCAAAGTATGGAGATATTTTGCTTATTCAAGGGAATTGTTGCATTTTCTCTTCCTGGATGAGGAAAACTATATAAATAAATACCATTTCTTTTTTTCATCTTGGCATTTATGATGCTCAGTCAAATTCTTTACTCATCAGTACTGGGTTCCGTCTTAGTGTAGAACTTTATAATATGCACATTTATGTCTCCCTCTCTCCCCATCTTTCTATTGTAATTTCTATTTTATTCTGGTTCTGACTTCAAATTTTTTTAAATTTATATTTTAACACCTTATGTATATTTCTTTCTTTTTTTTTTTTTTTTTGAGGCGGAGTTTCGCTCTTGTTACCCAGGCTGGAGTGCAATGGCGCGATCTTGGCTCACCACAACCTCCGCCTCCTGGGTTCAGGCAATTCTCCCGCCTCAGCCTCCTGAGTAGCTGGGATTACAGGCACGCGCCACCATACCCAGCTAATGCTTTGTATTTTTAGTAGAGATGGGGTTTCACCACATTGACCAGGATGGTCTCGATCTCTTGACCTCATGATCCACCCACCTCGGCCTCCCAAAGTGCTGGGATTACAGGCTTGAGCCACCGCGCCCGGCCCACCTTATGTATATTTCTATGTAAAAGAGTTATATATTTAGTTGGTTCGTTTTTTTTTTTTTTTTTTTTTTTTTGAGACGGAGTTTCGCTCTTGTTACCCAGGCTGGAGTGCAATGGCGCGATCTCGGCTCACCGCAACCTCCGCCTCCTGGGTTCAGGCAATTCTCCTGCCTCAGCCTCCTGAGTAGCTGGAATTACAGGCACGTGCCACCATGCCCAGCTAATTTTTTGTATTTTTAGTAGAGACGGAGTTTCACCATGTTGACCAGGATGGTCTCGATCTCTTGACCTCATGATCCACCCGCCTCGGCCTCCCAAAGTGCTGGGATTACAGGCTTGAGCCACCGCGCCGGGCCCTTTTTTTTTTTTTTTGTGACGGAGTTTCGCTCTTGTTACCCAAGCTGGAATGCAATGGCACAATCTTGGCACACCACAACCTCCGCCTCCTGGGTTCAAGCAATTCTCCTGCCTCAGCCTCCTGAGTAGCTGGGACTACAGGCGTGTGCCACCATGCCCAGCTAATTTTTGTATTTTTAGTAGAGACGGGGTTTCACCATGTTGACCAGAATGGTCTCGATCTCTTGACCTCGTGATCCACCCGCCTCGGCCTCCCAAAGTTCTGGGATTACAGGCGTGAGCCACCGCATCCAGCCTTAGTTTTTTTTTTTTTTTTTTTAATCAAAGTAACTCATGCATATAATTTTTTAAAAAAATTTAAAGAATCTGGGCATGGTGGCTCATGCCTGTAATCCTAGCACTTTGGGAGGTCAAGGCAGGTGGATTGCTTGAGCCCAGGAGTTTGGGACCAGCCTTGGCAAGAGGTCGAAATCCCATGTCTACAAAAAAAATACAAAAATTATCCAGCCATGGTAGCAGGTGCCTGTCATCTCAGGCTCAAGAAACTGAAGTGGGAGGTCAAGACTTCAGTAAACTGAGATTATGCCACTGCACTCTAGCCTGGGCAACAGAGCGAGAGCCAGTGTCAAAAATACATAAATAAATAAATGAAATTTAGAAATGTATGTGTAAAAACAACCATCTCCTTCCCTGGAGACAGCCACTTCAACATTTTTTTTTTTTTTAAAGACAGAGTCTCGCTCTGTCTCCCAGGCTGGAGTGCAGTGGCACGATCTTGGCTTACTGCAACCTCTACCTCCTGGGTTCAAGTGATTCACCTGCCTCAGCCTCCCGAGTAGCTAGGGCTACAGGTGCAGGCCACCACACCAGGCTAGTATTTTGTATTTTTATTAGAGACATAGTTTCACTATATTGGCCAGGCTGGTCTCGATATCCTGACCTCTTGATCTGCCTGCCTCGGCCTCCCAAAGTGTTGGGATTACAGGCATGAGCCACCATGAATGGCCCACTTCAACTTTTTTAGTTTTCACTTATAGTATATACTTCCCTATTTCTAAATAACAGGCTTATATTTTTACTTCCTAATTTATAGTTCTAGACATTATCTATTAACAGTTTTTGAAACAGTCTCAGCTGGCCAGGCTGGAATGCAGTGTGGCACAATCTCGGCTCACTCCAACCTCCTCCTCCCAGGTTCAAGGGATTCTCCTGCCTCAGCCTCTTGAGTAGTTGGGATTACAGGCATCTGCCACCACACCCAGCTAATTGTTTGTATTTTTAGCAGAGACAGGGCTTCACCACGTTGGTCAGGTTGGTCATGAACTCCTAACCTCAAGTAATCCACCCGCCTCAGCCTCCCAAAGTGCTGAGATTACAGGCGTCAGCCACTACACCTGGACTATTTATTAGCTTATTATTATGGTAATTTTCTTTAATATCCAACTTTTCTTTCCTCTCTCCTTCTGCTGTAATTATACCATAATTTTTGATTGATAATATTTACTTTTTTTTTTTTTTTTTTTTGAGACGGAGTTTCGCTCTTGTTACCCAGGCTGGAGTGCAATGGCACGATCTCGGCTCACCACAACCTCCGCCTCCTGGGTTCAGGCAATTCTCCTGCCTCAGCCTCCTGAGTAGCTGGGATTACAGGCACACGCCACCATGCCCAGCTACTTTTTCGTATTTTTAGTAGAGACGGGGTTTCACCATGTTGACCAGGATGGTCTCGATCTCTTGACCTCGTGATCCACCCTTCTCGGCCTCCCAAAGTGCTGGGATCACAGGCTTGAGCCACCGCGCCCGGCAAAATATACACTCTTTTTGTTTTTTTTGTTTTTTTTTTTTTTTTTTTTGAGACGGAGTTTCGCCCTTGTTACCCAGGCTGGAGTGCAATGGCGCGATCTCGGCTCACCGCAACCTCCGCCTCCTGGGGTCAGGCAATTCTCCTGCCTCAGCCTCCTGAGTAGCTGGGATTACAGGCACATGCCACCATGCCCAGCTAATTTTTTGCACTTTTAGTAGAGACGGGGTTTCACCATGTTGACCAGGATGGTCTCGATCTCTCGACCTCGTGATCCACCCGCCTCGGCCTCCCAAAGTGCTGGGATTACAGGCTTGAGCCACCGCGCCCGGCCATATTTACATTATTGACTAAGTATTGTGTACTGCATAGAATTGTATTATATTTGTCCCTTTCATACATTTTGTTTTGCCTTGAGTTAATAATTATTTTGGCCAGGCGCAGTGGCTCATGCCTATAATGCCAGCACTTTGGGAGGCTGAGGCAGGTGGATCATGAGGTCAGGAGATTGAGACCATCCTGGCCAACATGGTGAAACCCCCTCTCTACTAAAAATACAGAAATTAGCTGGGCATGGTGACGTGGTGCCTGTACTCCCACCTACTTGGGAGGCTGAGGCAGGGGAATCACTCTAGGAGTTGGAGATTGTAGTACCACTGCACTCCAGCCTGGCAACAGAGCAAGACTCTATCTCAAAATAAAAATAAAAATTACTTTATTTTATTTATTTATTTTTGAGATCACACAGGCTGGAGTGCAGTGGTACGATCTTGGCTCACTGCAACCTCCATCTTCTGGGTTTAAACAATTCTCCTACCTCAGCCTCCCAAGTAGCTGGGATTACAGGCACCTGCTACCATTCCCAGCTAATTTTTTTGTTTTTAGTGGAGACAGAGTCTCACCGTGTTGGCCAGGCTGGTCTTGAACTCCTGACCCCAAGTGATCTGCCCACCTCTGCCTCCGACAGTGCTAGGATTATAGGCGTGAGCCACCACACCCAGCCTTCTCCAATTTTTTTGTGGTAAAATATATATACTACAAAATGTACCATTTTAACCATTTTTAAGTGTATATTTCAATGCTATTAAGTGTATTCACAGTGTCGTGCACCCATACCACCAACTGTCTCCTGAACTTTTTCATCATCCAAAATTAAAATTCTGTACTCATTTAACAAAAAGTCCCCATTACCTGAAGAATAAACCTCCATTTTACTGTCAAGTAGATCTATCTGGGGACAAAACCTTAATATGTAGATTTCAGCTGTTTCTTTCATTTTCTGGCCTAAGTTTAATTCCTACATTCCTCCTCAGTTCTTATTCTCAGTTCTCCAATTTCTGAGACTTTGCAGGGCAAATTAGTTCATTCTTATTGATATCTTCTCTTCAGATAGCAACACTTAAGTTACAGTTATCTTCCCTCCGCTAGGTGAGTTTCCATTCTTCCAGCCATTTTCTATCTTTCAAAAATAGGTTGAAATTTCTTATCTTTTGACTAGTTCCTTTCCATTACTTGTCCTTTTGGTTTTATACTGTTTTTATTACCTTATTTAATTTTCTTTGAGTTTTAGAAGGGAGAATAAATGTGAGGTTGTATACCATATTTATCCTGAAGTCTAAATTAATTTTTTCAATTAATTGAGACTAACTTTTTGGTGTTGATAGGATTTTAGGTATATGTGAATTGGTGATAACACATTGTATTCTCTCTCCTAGATTGCTTAGATTCTTGAGATTGATAACATATACCCTTCTTACTCATTTAAAATTCTTAGTCTGGGATAGGGGAAATGAGAGATATTGCTCAGAGGTTACATGTTTTCAGCTGTAAGTTGAATAAGTTCTAGCGATCTAATGTACAGTATAGTAACTATAGTTAATAATATTGTACTACATAGTTGAAATTTGTTAAGGGAGTAGATCTAAGTACTCTCACCACACAAAACATGTAACTAGGTGAGGTGATGGTTATGTTAGTTTGATTATGGGTATCATCACAGAAGCTATACTTGTATCAAAACACCACGATGCTTACGTTAAGTATATTTAGTATTTTTTTAATGTCTGTTATATGTCTATAATACTTGAAAGAAACAAAAAAAAATTAGAAAAGATTCTCAAGTTTCTAAAGACTGATAGTTTTCCTGTAGTTCTAATGTAAAATAGTCACATTCTATTTCGATCCATGGTAACAATTAAAAAATGACTTTATTCTTTTTTTCTGTTATTTAGTGGATGGAAGCACAGTATATTCAGAGAGTGTGATTCTGACTACCGGGACATTTCTGAGAGGCATGATTGTAATTGGATTGGAGATGCATCCAGCAGGACGTTTAGGGGATCAGCCTTCTATAGGATTGGCTCAGACGCTGGAGAGGTTAGGGTTTGTAGTGGGAAGGTTGAAGACTGGGACTCCACCCCGAATTGCCAAAGAGTCCATTAATTTCAGTATTCTAAACAAGCAGACACCAGACAATCCATCCTTACCGTTCAGCTTTATGAATGAGACAGTATGGATTAAGGTAAGATATGTAATGAAAACCTGGCTCACAACTCATATTGGCTAGTAACAGCAGTAGGTACTGTAACTTTTTTTTTTTTTTTTTTGGCAGCTGTTCACTTTATAGCACTATTGCTTATAGTGCAAAGAAGTGTTCTTTTTTTTCTTGTCGTTTTTTTTTTTTTTTAAGACGGAGTTTCGCTCTTGTTACCCAGGCTGGAGTGCAATGGCGCGATCTCGGCTCACCGCAACCTCCGCCTCCTGGGTTCAGGCAATTCTCCTGCCTCAGCCTCCTGAGTAGCTGGGATTACAGGCACGTGCCACCATGCCCAGCTACTTTTTTGTATTTTTAGTAGAGACGGGGTTTCACCATGTTGACCAGGATGGTCTCAATCTCTTGATCTCAGTGATCCGCCCGCCTCAGCCTCCCAAAGTGCTGGGATTACAGGCTTGAGCCACGGCGCCGGCTTTTTTTTTTTTAAATAGGATCTCACCTTGTCACCTAGGCTGGAGTGCAGTGGGGCAATTATGGGTCACTACAGCCTTGGCGCCCTGTCTTAAGTGATCCTTCCACCTCAGTACCCTCAAGTAGCTGAGACCACAGGCATTAGCCACTGTGCCTGGCTAATTTTTAAATTTTTTGGAGAAATAGGGTCTCACTGTGTTGCCCAGGCTGGTCTCGAACTCATGGACTCAAAAGGATCCACTCCCCTTGACCTCCCAAAGTGCTAGGATTGCAGGTGTAAACCACCGCACCCAGCCAAACAAGTAATTTTTTTTTTGAGACAGAGTCTTGCTCTGTCGCTCAGGATGGAGTACAATGCCATGATTTCTTTTTTTTTTTTTTTTTTTTTTTGAGACGGAGTTTTCGCTCTTGTTACCCAGGCTGGAGTGCAATGGCGCGATCTTGGCTCACCGCAACCTCCGCCTCCTGGGTTCAGGCAATTCTCCTGCCTCAGCCTCCTGAGTAGCTGGGATTACAGGCACACGCCACCATGCCCAGCTAATTTTTTGTATTTTTAGTAGAGACGGGGTTTCACCACATTGACCAGGATGGTCTCGATCTCTTGACCTCGTGATCCACCCGCCTCGGCCTCCCAAAGTGCTGGGATTACAGGCTTGAGCCACCGCGCCTGGCCAATGCCATGATTTCTGCTCACTGCAACCTCCACCTCCCTGGTTCAAGTGATTCTTCTTGCGTAGTTGGGACTATAGGCGTGCATCACCACTCCAGCTAACTTTTATATTTTTAGTAAAGATGGGGTTTTACCATATTGGCCAGGCTGGTCTCGAACTCCTGACCTCGTGATCTGCACACCTCAGCCTCCTGAACTGCTGGGATTACAAGCATGAGCCACCATGCCCAGCCCAAAGAAGTAACCTTTAAAAGGGAATGGCTAACTTGGCTAATTGGGTATTTCCTCATACATCTTAAATTTCTTTTTATTTATTTATATTTTTTTATGAGACAGAGTCTTGCTCTGTTGCCAGGCTGGAGTGCAGTGGCTTGATCTTGGCTCACTGCAACCTCTGCCTCCTCGTTTTAAGCGATTCTTCTGCCTCAGCCTCCCGAGTAGCTAGGATTACAAGTGCGTGCCACCACGTCTGGCTAATTTTTATATTTGTAGTAGAAACAGGGTTTCACCCTGTTGGCCACAGTGGTCTCAATCTCTTGACCTTGTGATTCACCACCTTGGCCTCCCAAAATGCTGGGATTGTAGGCGTGAGCCACCTCGCCTGGCCTTTTTTTTTTTTTTTTTTTTTTGAGACAGAGTCTCACTCTGTCCCCCAGGCTGGAGTGCAGTGGTGCAATTTTGGCTCACTACAACCTCTGCCACCTGGATTCAAGCAGTTCTCTCACTTCAGCCTCCCGAGTTTATAGGCATCCACTATTATGCCCAGCTAATTTTTGTATCTTTGTAGAGACCAGGTTTCACCATGTTGGCCAGGCTGGTTTTGAACTTCTGACTACAGGTGATCTGCCCCATTTGGCTTCCCAAATTGCTAGTACTGGGATTATATAGACATAAGCCACTGCACCTAGCCTTTTAAAAAAAAATTTTTTGAGACAGAGTTTCACTCTTGTTGCCCAAGCTGGAGTGCAAAGGCTCAATCTCGGCTCACTGTAACCTCTGCCTCCTGGGTTCAAGTGATTCTCCTGCGTCAACCTCCTGAGTAGCTGGGATTACAGGCGCCTGCCACCACACTGGCGAATTTTTGTATTTTTAGTAGAGATGGGGTTTTGCGGCTGGGCATGGTGGCTCACGCCTGTAATCCTAGCACTTTGGGAGGCTGAGGTGGGTGGATCACCTGAGGTCAGGAGTTCAAAACCAGCCTGGCCATCATGGCGAAACCCCGTATTTATTTTTTTTTAAAAAGAAAGACAGGGTTTCGCCATGTTGGCCAGGCTAGTCTGAAACTCCTGGTCTCAGGTGATCTGCCTGCCTCAGCCTCCCAAAGTGCTAGCATTACAGGTATGAACAACTGTACCTGGCAAATTGTAAATTTCATTACTTTTATAACTTTATGTATTTTGTAAATTAAGCTTTTATTTTTATTTATTTATTTATTTATTTTTTGAGATGGAGTTTCGCTCTTGTTACCCAGGCTGGAGTGCAATGGCGTGATCTTGGCTCACTGCAACCTCTGCCTCCTGGGTTGAGGCAATTCTCCTGCCTCAGCCTCCTGAGTAGCTGAGATTACAGGCATGCGCCACCATGCCCAGCTAATTTTTTATATTTTTTAGTAGAGACGGGGTTTCACCATGTTGACCAGGATGGTCTCGATCTCTTGACCTCGTGATCCACCGGCCTCGGCCTCCCAAAGTGCTGGGATTACAAGCATGAGCCACCATGCCCGGCAAGCTTTTATTTTTTAAAATATATTCATTCACTATTATTTTTAATAGAGACAGGGTCTCACCATATTGCACAGGCTGGTCTCAAACTCCTGGGCTCAAGCCATTGCCTACCTCGGCCTCTCAAAGTGTTGGGATTACAGACATGAGCCTCCACACCCAATCAAATTAAGCTTTTTTTTTTTTTTTTTTTTGAGATGGAAATTAGCTCTAGTTGCCCAGCTGTAGTGCAATGGCGCGATCTTGGCTCACTGCAACCTCTGCCTCCTGTGTTCAAGCAATTCTCCTGCCTCAGCCTCCTGAGTAGCTGGGATTATAGGTGCCCACTGCCACGCCCTGCTAATATGTTTTTGTATTTCTAGTAGAGATGGGGTTTCACGATGTTGGTCAGGATAGTCTCAAACTGTTGACCTCAGGTGATCTACCTGCCTCGGCCTCCCAAAGTGCTAGTATTACAGGCATGAGCCACCACGCCTGGCTAAAAAAATTTTTTTTTTTTTTTGAGACGGAGTTTCGCTCTTGTTACCCAGGCTGGAGTGCAATGGCGCGTTCTCGGCTCACCTTAGCCTCTGCCTCCTGGGTTCAGGCAATTCTCCTGTCTCAGCCTCCTGAGTAGCTGGGATTACAGGCACACACCACCATGCCCAGCTAACTTTTTGTATTTTTAGTGGAGACGGGATTTCACCTTGTTGACCAGGATGGTCTTGATCTCTTGACCTCGTGATCCACCCGCCTCGGCCTCCCAAAGTGCTGGGATTACAGGCTTGAGCCCCCAAAAAATTTTTAAACACTAAAAAGAGGCCGGGTGCAGTGACTCATGCCTGTAATCCCAGCACTTTGGGAGGCTAAGGCAGGCAGATCGCTTGGGGTCAGGATCTCAAGACCAGCCTGGCCAATATGGTGAAACCCCACCTCTATTGAAAATACAAAATTAGCCAGGCATGGTGGCAAGCTCCTATATTCCCAGTTACTCAGGAAGCTGAGACAGGAGAATTGCTTGAACCTGGGATGGGGAGGTTGCAGTGAGCTGAGATTGTGCTACTGCACTCCAGCCTGGGCAACAGAGCAAGACTCTGTCTCAAAAATAAATAAATAAATAAATAAATAAATAAATAAAACAACTGGTTAGATTTAGAGGTTTGCTTAAATTTAACTTCATCTTTTGAGATGTTTATTTTTGGCAAGAATACTTCATAAGTAATACTCGGCATTATGCACAAGCTTAGTGTCTGTTGAAGTAAGTACATATGTGGAATTTATATGGATAAGAAAGAAACTAGTACAGAAGCAAATCAGTATTGTATCTGTTTACTGTTTTTTAGCCAGAAGATCAGCTGCCATGTTACTTGACTCACACCAACCCTAGAGTGGATGAGATTGTCCTTAAGAACCTTCACCTTAATAGTCATGTTAAGGAAACAGTAAGAGGACCCCGGTAAGGACAAAATATCAGTGCTCAATTACTTTAAGGAATGACGTCAATCCTCTTTTGTTCATTTCAAATTTCTTTCAATGTTCTATTCTAGATACTGTCCCTCCATTGAGTCAAAAGTTTTACGTTTTCCAAACCGTCAACATCAGGTTTGGTTGGAACCTGAAGGAATGGATTCTGACCTTATCTACCCACAGGGGTTATCTATGACGCTACCAGCTGAGTTACAAGAGAAAATGATCACATGCATCAGAGGCTTGGAGAAAGCTAAAGTGATTCAGCCAGGTAAAGAGAATCACAGCTACCCTTCAGTGTAAACTCAGCATTGTTTTAATGGTCAGTAAGGAGGCCTTAGCTACAGTCATTGTTGCTTAGAGTCTCAGAAGATGAAGCCCAACACCTGTCTATTTTAAATACTCTGTTTTTAAAGGGCATTTAAGGGTAATGTTTGCTTCTTTACCTTGAGCAAACCCAACTTTGTGTTTACTTATTTAATGCCTTTACTCTTTGGTCAGGCTATGGTGTTCAGTATGATTACTTAGATCCCCGTCAGATCACTCCTTCTCTGGAGACTCATTTAGTTCAACGGCTCTTCTTTGCTGGACAGATCAATGGCACCACTGGTTATGAAGAAGCTGCAGCTCAAGTAAGAAGTTGTTAAGATGTTACTGCAAACTGAAAGGGACTATTTAACTGGTATTTCTCCTTTTAATGTATGTTCTGTTAACTATATAAATCTTAGATACAACTCATACTAATCGAAGACAATTTCTATTTTGGGTTATTTGGAAACGGCTTTTGTAGATAATAGGATTTTTTTTTCTTTCTTTTTTGTTTTTTTTAGACACAATGTCACTCTGTCACCAGGCTAGAGTGCAGTGGTGTATCTTCTGGGTTCAAGTGATTTGCCTGCCTCTGCCTCCCCAGTAGCTGGGACTCCAGGCATGCACCACCACACCCAGCTAGTTTTTGTATTTTTAGTGGAGATGGGGGTCACTGTGTTGGCCAGGCTGGTCTCAGGTGATCCACCTGCCTTGGCTTCCCAAAGTGCTGGGATTACAGGTGTGAACCACTGTGACTGGCCAATAATAGGATTATCAAAACACTTATGGCTTTATTATGCTTTTCTGAGCTCCTGTGATATAGTATTTTGATTAGATTTATTGTATTGCTTCTGAAGTTTAAATTTTATTTTAATATACTTTATTAGAAATTATTATTCCTTGTAAGTCAGAAATTATTTTATTTTTTATTGTTTATTTCTTTTGAGACAGGATTTCATTCTTGTTGCCCCAGCTGGAGTGTAATGGCATGATCAAGGTTCACTGCAACCTCCACCTCCTGGATTCAAGCAATTCTCCTGCCTCAATCTTCCTGAGTAGCTGGGATTACAGGCATGTGCCACCATGCCCAGTTTATTTTATATTTCTAGTAGAGATGACGTTACTCCATGTTGGTCAGGCTGGTCTCGAACTCCTGACCTCAGTGATCCACCCTTCTCAGCCTCCGAAAGTGCTGGAATTATAGGTGTGAGCCACTGTGCTCAACCTATTTTATTTTTATTTGTAAGGAGGAAAAGGCTAGAGAAGTTTCACAGGTGGGTTTTAAAAAAGGATTAACTGGCTAGGCATGGTGGCTCTCACCTGTAATCCCAGCACTCTGGGAGGCTGAGGAGAGAGGATTGCTTGAGCCAGGAGTTCGACACCAACCTGAGCAATGTAGTGAGACCCCATTTCTTTTTTTTTTTTTTTTTTGAGACGGAGTTTCGCTCTTGTTACCCAGGCTGGAGTGTAATGGCATGATCTCGGCTCACTGCAACCTCCGCCTCCTGGGTTCAGGCAATTCTCCTGCCTCAGCCTCCTGAGTAGCTGGGATTACAGGCACGCGCCACCATGCCCAGCTAATTTTTTGTATTTTTAGTAGAGACGGGGTTTCACCATGTTGACCAGGATGGTCTCGATCTCTTGACCTCGTGATCCACCCACCTCGGCCTCTCAAAGTGCTGGGATTACAGGCTTGAGCCACCGCGCCCGGCCATGAGACCCCATTTCTACAAAAAAAAAAAAAAAAAAAAAAAAAAAAGTAAAAATTAGCCAGGTGTGGTAATATGTGCCTATAGTTCCAGCTACTTGGGAGAATGAATTGGGAGGATTGCTTAAACTTAGGAAGCCAAGGCTGCAGTGAGCCAAGATTATGCCACTGCACTCTCGCTTTGGTGACAGAGGAAGAACCTGTCCCCAGAAAAAAAAAAAAAAAGATTAGTCCCCCGGAAGATTAGATAGGTATCTCTGAAAACAATGAATCATAGCCTACTAAAGTGATAATATTACCCATATTCTATTTCTGAATATGGATCACATTTTCTACCTCTATTATATCCCTTAGGTACAATACTTGCTTTCTTCCTGTGCCATGCCATTGTTTCCAGGTAGTGTTCTGAATAGGATAGTCCTTTGTTTAGTTCATAATGGCCTTTTAAACATTTCAGTGCTCTTGTAGGGTGTGATAGCTGGAATCAACGCCAGTCTTCGGGTCAATCGCAAGCCTCCCTTTGTGGTTAGCCGAACAGAAGGTTATATAGGAGTCTTGATTGATGACCTCACGACTCTGGGCACCAGTGAACCATACCGCATGTTTACCAGCCGAGTAGAGTTTCGTTTGTCACTGCGCCCCGATAATGCTGACAGCCGGCTCACACTGCGAGGTATCTCTTCCCTGAGTCCTGCAATCTAGCTAGTCATGGTAGCTCACACCTATAATCTGAGCACTTTGGGAGACCAAGGCAAGAGGATCACTTGAGGCCAGGAGTTCAAGACCAGCCAGGACAACATAGTGAGACCCTGTCTGTACAAAAAAAAAATTGTTTTAAAAACCACACTTCTCATTATATTCTCTTTCTCCCTTCCCTAGGATATAAAGAAGCTGGCTGTGTGTCCCAACAGCGATATGAAAGAGCTTGTTGGATGAAGTCTTCTTTAGAAGAAGGCATTTCTGTGTTGAAATCTATTGAGTTTTCAAGCTCTAAGTGGAAAAACTTAATCCCAGAGGCCTCTATAAGTACTAGTAGAAGTCTGCCTGTCAGGTATACATTTTTAATACAGACCTTTCTCACTTTTTATAGAAAAATAAGATCATTTCAGAAACATTACCTATATATATGTTCCTACCCACATTTTAAATGAATGTAGCTTGTTTTTAGCTTCTTTTCAAAATCCTTTAGCTGTTTTCTCAGTATGAAAAAATACAGCTGGGAATGTGGCTCACACCTCTGATCCCAGCACTTTGGGAGGCCGAGGCAGGTGGATCACCGGAGGTCAGGAGTTCGAGACCAGCGTGGCTAACATGGCAAAAGCCTGTCATGTCTACTAAAAATACAAAAATTAGCCAGGCTTTAGACATTCAGATTCTTGATGTGGCAGTAAGAAAAGGGAAAAAAAAAATTAGCCAGGCATGGTGATACATGCCTGTAATCCCAGCTACTCAGGAGGCTGAGGCAGGAGAATCACTGGAACTCAGGAGGCAGAAGCTGCAATGAGCTTAGATTTCACCACTGCACTCCAGCCTGGGCAACAAAACAAGACTCTGTCTCAAAAAAGAATTGTATTTATATATATGTATATATTTGGGAGGCCAAGGCGGTCAGATCACTTGAGGTCAGGAGTTCGAGACCTCCCTGGCCAATGTGTCGAAACCTTATCTCTACTAAAAATACAAAAATTAACCGGGTGTGGTAGCACGCACCTGTAAGCCCAGCTACTCAGGGGGCCGAGACAGGAGAATCACTTGAACCTGGGAAGCAGAGGTTGCAGTGAGCCAAGATCGCTCCATTGCACTCCAGCCTGGGTGACAGAGTACGCTCTGTCTCAATGAAAATTAAAAATTACATATATATATATATATATATATATATATACACACACACATACATACAGGCACACATACATACACACATATATATGTGATTTGAAGTTATTTTTATTTTTTATATGGTTTTTCTGTGGCTCCCATTGAGTTCTTTTGGCTTTCATAAGATTTAGAAGGTTCAAACCAAGAAAAATAGTTATCCGCTTTCTTTTCTAGGCTTGGAACAGTGTGGAATGATGTTATCTTGTTCATGAGCTAGAGCAAGGAAATTCCTTTGATAAGCAAAGCAGAGTGTTATAAATTCTTTGGACTTACCTGAAGAATCCCTTGCTACATTTTAGGGTTTTTTATCCTTTTTTTGTCTATCATTCTAGTTATATGGGCTCTGAGTCTAAAAGACATTAACATAGAGCATTTTTGCTCCAGAGATATGTTCCTAAGGATCTTAACATATTTGAAATCCGTATATTTCACCCTTGATTTTTCCTATTTGAAAAACCTTAATTAGAATGAGAGAAGAGCCTCAGAAGGCATAAATCTGCAATCGTTGTAGCTTAGAGGTACATTATCACATTATGATAGCATTGATCATGAAGCTGTGTCTCCAGTATATTTTCCCCCTTTTAAGTCCCCATTTTCCTTATGATTTTTTTTTGGGTGGGGGACTTAAAGATATAACCATTTTAATTCTGTTCTTCATTATATCTAATCTTTCCAAGTGTTCCTTCCTTAATTGCAGTCTGGCATATGTCCTTGTTTGGATTTCATTTCATCAAAGTGTTTTATCTTTTTTAACTTCTGTTCCTGAGTTTTCAGGGTTTTTTTTTTTGTTTTTTTTTTTTTTTTTTTTGAGGCAGGGTCTCACTCTGTCACCCAGACTGGAGTGACACAATCTTGGCTCACTGTAGCCTCAGCCTCCCAAGAAGCTGGAATTACAGGCATGTGCCACCATGCCCAGCTAATTTTGTATTTTTGGTAGAGACAGGGTTTCTCCATGTTGGTCAGCCTGGTCTCGAACTCCTGACCTCATATGATCTACCTATCTCGGCCTCCCAAAGTGCTGGCATGAGTACAGGTGTGAACCACTGCACCTGGCCAATTTTTCCATTTTTAGTAGACAGATTTCACCATATTGGCCAGGCTGGTCTCCAACTCCTGACCTCAAGTGATCCACCCACTTGGACCTCCCAAAGTGCTGGGATTACAGGCATGAGCCACTGTCCCTGGCCCAAGCTTTTATTTTTCACAAGGGCTTCCCAAAGCACTTAGCTCCACTGTTATAGTATATGAAACAATTTTTTTTTTTTTTTTTTTTGAGACAGAGTCTCGCTCTGTTACCTAGGCTGGAGTGCAGTGACGCAATCTTGGCTCAATGCAACTTCTGCCTCCCGGGTTCAAGCGATTCTTCTGCCTCAGCCTCCCGAGCTGGAACTACAGGCTTCTGCCACCATGCCCAGCTAATTGAAACAGATTTTTAATAATAGTAGCAGCAGGTTTTGAAGAATTTGCATATTTGTTATCCAGATCAGGGGATTTCATTCACAGAAATGACAGCCTCATTCACAAATAAGGATGGTGGATTATCTTTGTCCATTCAGACTGCTGTAACAAAACACCTTAGACTGGATACTTTATAAACAACAATAATTATTGCTCACAGTTTTGGAGGCTGTGAAGTCCAAGATCAAGGCACCAACGGATTAGGTGTCTGGTGAGAGCTTGCTTTTTACTTCCAAGATGGAGCCTTTTGCTGTGTTCTCACATGGCAAAAGGGCAAAAAGCTCCCCAAACATCTTTTACAGGAGTACTAATCCCACTTATCAGTGCCAGAACCCTCATGACCTAATCACCTCCAACAAAGGTCCCACCTCTAAATACTATCATATTGAGTATTAGATTCCAACATATGAATTTAACCATGGGGACACCACCAACACTCAGACTACAGCAGTGGATATATTTGTTTACTGTCTAAGTGGCATCAGGAAGTAATTGTAGTGTAAGCAGTTTATAATTGACTCATTTCTCCAGCTGTTTATTGATTTAAATTTAGGAGGGTGGCCAGGCGCGGTGGCTCATGCCTGTAATCCCAGCACTTTGGGAGGCCGAGGCGGGTGGATCACGAGGTCAGGAGATCAAGACCATCCTGGTCAACAGATCGAGACCATCCTGGTCAACAAGGTGAAACCCCGTCTCTACTAATAATACAAAAAATTAACTGGGCATGGTGGCACGTGCCTGTAATCCCAGCTACTCGGGAGGCTGAGGCAGGAGAATTGCCTGAACCCAGGAGGCGGAGGTTGCGGTGAGCCGAGATCGTGCCATTGCACTCCAGCCTGGATAACAAGAGCGAAACTCCGTCTCAAAAAAAAAAAAAAAAATTTAGGAGGGTTCACATTATTTCAAAAGTTGGACAAATAATTTATAACACAGGCTAGGCATAGTGCCTCATACCTGCAATCCTAGTGCTTTAGGAGGCTGAGGTGGGCGGACTACTTGAGGCCAGAAGTCAAGACCAGCTTGGCCAACATGGCAAAACCCTGTTTCTACTAAAAATACAAAAATTAGCCGAGTGTGGTGGAACACACCTGTAATCCCAGCTACTCAGGAGGCTGAGATAGGAGAATTGCTTAAACCTGGAAGACAGAAGTTGCAGTGAGCCAAAATCACACCATTGCACTCCAGCCTGGGTGACACAGCAAGACTGTTTCAAAAAAAAAAAAAAAAAAAAGAATTTATAACACTATGCTTTCTTTTATAACAAATATTACACTAATTCATATAATAGGAACTTGCATTGAATGTGACTAATGTGTATTGAGGAATACTGAGAAGGTGAAAAGTGATCGTTTTCAACAGTCTCACATGCTAACTGATGAATAAAAAGATGAACAAAGAAAACATAACAGTTGTGTTTTTACCATACCAATCCCACGAGTAGCCATTTTGTTTAGATGGATTTTTTAAAAAGGTAATTTGGCCAGATTCCTTTTTAATTCAGGCATATTTCCCTTCAGGAAGAATCAGTCTACATATTTGATTTGAGAATATTTGCAGGCTACCCACTTAGCCTTTCTTTTTTTTGAGATGGAGTCTCGCTTTGTCACCCAGGCTGGAGTGCAGTGGCATGATCTCGGCTTACTGCACCCTCCGCCTGCTGGGTTTAAGTGATTCTCCTGCCTCAGCCTCCCTTAACTGTGACTACAGGCACATGCCACCATGCCTGGCTAAACTTTTGTATTTTCAGTGGAGGCAGTGTTTTACCATGCTGGCCAGGCTAATCTCAAGCTCCTGACCTCGTGATCTGCCCGCCTCAGCCTCCCAAAGTGCTTCCTGGCCCCCACCACTTAGCCTTTCTTAATGAACCCACTTGATCAATGCCCAGATATATAAAGCTAAAAAGATTTTACAATCTGGTTAAAATACAGTTGCTGCATACATACCAGACCAACCAGTTGAACCTGACCCTGAGCAGGCATTTAACAGAAGAGATACACAAATGCATGTCCATGTGTACCTGTGCATTACACATATACACATATTTCCTGTCAGGATTACAGGGAAATGTGTTAATGTGTTAGGTAGCTCAGAAATTCCCTCCTTGCTTTGTTGAAGTATGCTAACTTACCCATTCTTTGCCAGAGCTCTGTACTCTGAGGCTTAGGCTTGATTCAAAGCAGATCTTGAAGTTTGGAGTTGAAAATAACTCAAAGCCTTGCAAACAAATTGTTTTAAAACTATCTCAAATTCCGGGGCTCAAGGGATCCTCCTATCTCCACCTCCCAGCATGCTGGGATTACAGACATAATCCCCCCAAAAGAGAAGAACATAATTACCAGCTTAACTATTTGTAAGTTTAATTATATTCATATGGTTGCAAAATAGGTCTCCAGGACTTTTTTATCTTGTAAAACTGAAACATTATACCCATTAAACAATAACTCCCCTTTTCTCTCCTTCCCCCAGCCCCTGGTAACCCCATTCTACTCTGTTTTTGTGGATTTGACTACTTTAGATAACTCAGAAGTAGAATCACATAGTATGTCTTTTTGTGACTGGCTTATTTCACTTAACATAATGTCCTCAAGGTGGGGCATGGTGTCTCACGCCTGGAATCCCAGCACTTTGGGAGGATCCCTTGAGCCCAGGAGTTTGAGACAAGGTTGGGCAACATAGTGGGTCCCTACCTCTACAAAAAATCCAAAAATCAGCTGGCATGGTGGTTCACACGTGTTTTTCCAGCTATTTGAGAGGCTGAGATGGGAGGATCCCTTGAGCCTAGGAGATTGAGGCTGCAATGAGCTATGTTTGTGCCACTGTCCTCCAGCCGGGTTGACAGAGTTAGACCCATTCTCAATAATCACAGTAATAATAAATGTTGTCAAGTTTCATCTACCTTGTAACATGTAACAGGATTTTCTTCCTTTTTAAGGTTGAATTTTGTATGCATGTACCACACTGAGTTTATCCATTCATCTGCTGATGGACACTTGAGTTGCTTTCACCTTATTGTAAATGTAAATGTAAATGTTAATGTACATGTTAGTGCTGCTGTGGTCATGGATATACAAAGACATCTTCAAGACCCTGCTTTCAATTTTTTTTTTTTTGAGACAGTTTCACTCTGTCACTCAGGTTGGAGTGCACCATCTCTGCCTACTGCAGCCTTCACCCCTGGCTTCAAGTGATTCTTGTGCCTCAGCGTCCCAAGTAGCTGGGATTACAGATGCCTGCCACCATGCCCGGCTAATTTTTTGTATTTTCAGTAAAGACAGGGTTTTGCCATGTAGGCTAGACTGGTCTCAAACTCCTGACCACCTGCCTTGGCCTCCCAAGGTGCTGGGATTACAGGCGTGACCCACCACACCTGGCCCCTGCTTTCTTTTGTGTGTGGGGTGGGGTTTGTTTTGTTCTGTTTTGTTTTTGAGACAGAGTTTGGCTCTTGTTGCCCAGGCTGGAGTGCAATGGTGCAATCTTGGCTTATTGAAACCACTACCTCCGAAGCAACTTTTCTGCCCCAGCCTCCCAGGTAGCTGGGATTTCCATGTTGATCAGCCTGGTCTGGAATTCCCAATCTCAGATGACCTCCTGACTCGGCTTCCCAAAGTGCTGAGATTACAGGCATTAGCCACCCACTGCACCCAGCCTGCCCCTGCTTTCAATTTTTTGACTGTATACCCAGAAGTGGAATTGCAACATTGTATGGTAGTTGTAGTTCTTTGTGGAGTTTTTTTTTTTTTTGAGACGGAGTTTTGCTCTTGGTACCCAGGCTGGAGTGCAATGGCGCGATCTCGGCTCACCGCAACCTCCGCCTCCTGGGTTCAGGCAATTCTCCTGCCTCAGCCTCCTGAGTAGCTGGGATTATAGGCATGTGCCACCGTGCCCAGCTAATTTTTTGTATTTTTAGTAGAGACGGGGTTTCACCATGTTGACCAGGTTGGTCTCGATCTCTTGACTTTGTGATCGACCCGCCTCGGCCTCTCAAAGTGCTGGGGTTACAGGCTTGAGCCACCGCGCCCGGCCTGTGGAGTTTTTTTTAATGTTTTTTTTTTTGTTGTTGTTGTTTTTTATAAGAGGCAGGGCCTCACTATGTTGCCCAGGCTGGAGTGCACTAGCTTTTTACAAGCAGGGATCCCACTATTGATCAGCACAGGAGTTTGGCTGACCTGGGCTGGTTCACTCCTGCTTAGGCAACCTGGTAGTCCACCGCTCCTGGGAGGTCACCATATTGATGCTGAATTCAGTGTGGACTCCCAATGGGCATAGCGCACTACAGCGCAGAACTCCTAGGCTCAAGCAGTCCTCCCACCTCAGCCTCCCAAGTAGCTGGGACTATAGACTCACACCACCATCTCTGGCAGTAGTTCTAGTTTTAACTTATTGAGGACCTGTTTTCCATCTTGATTGCATCATTTTACAATCCCTTCAACAGTGCACAAGATTTCCCATTTCTCCACAGACTCACCAACAGTTGTCATCTTCTGTTTTTTGATAGTAGCCATCCTAATGGGTATGAGGTGATAAGCTCATTGTGGTTTTGATTTTATTTCTCTGATGATTAGTGGATGCTGATCACCTTTTCATGTGCTAGTTAGCTACTTTTATGTCATTGGAGAAATATCTATTCATCCTCTGTCTATTTTTTAAATCAGTTGTGTTTTTTTTCCTATAGACAGGGTCTTCCTCTGTCACCGAGGGTGGAGGTGCAGTGGCACAATCATAGCTCACTGCAGCCTTGAACTCCTGGACTCAGGTGATACTCCAATCTCAGCTTCCCAAGTAGCTAGGACCACAGGTGTGCACCACTCTATCCAGCTAGATTTTTATTTCTTGTAGACACAGGATCTTGCTGTGTTGCCAAGGTTGGTCTTGAACTTGTGGTCTTGATTAACCCTCCTACCTCAGCCTCCCAAAGCACTAGGATTACAGATGTAGTCACCATGCTTTGCAAGATTTTTTTATTGTTGACTTGTAGTTCTTTATGTATTCTGTATATTAACCCCATTCAGATATATGATATGCAAGTTTTTTCTGCCATTCTGTGGATTGTGTTTTCACTCTGTTGTTTGTGTCCTTTGATGTGTATTTTTTAAAAACTTGAGGCCAGGCATGGTGGCTCACACCTGTAATCCCAGCATGTTGGGAGACCAAGGCAGGTGGCTCACTTGAGGTCAGGAGTTCACAATCAGCCTGACCAACATGGGGAAACCCAATCTTTAAGAAAAAAAATTTTTTGATATAGGCCAGGCACAGTAGCTTCTACCTGTAATTCCAGCACTTTGGGAGGCTGAGGCAAGCAGATCACCTGATGTCAGGAGTTCAAGACCAGCCTGGCCAACGTGGTAAAACCCCATCTCGGCCAGGTGTGGTGGCTCAAGCCTGTAATCCTAGCACTTTGGAAGGCTGAGGGGGGTGGATCATGAGGTCAAGAGATCGAGACCATCCTGGTCAACATGGTGAAACCCCGTCTCTACTTAAAATGCAAAAAAAAAATTAGCTGGGCATGGTGGTGCGTGCCTGTAATCCCAGCTACTCAGGAGGCTGAGGCAGGAGAATTGCCTGAACCCAGGAGGCAGAGGTTGCGGTGAGCCAAGATTGCGCCGTTGCACTCCAGCCTGGGTAACACGAGCGAAACTCCCTCTCAAAAAAAAAAAAAACCCATCTCTACTAAAAATGCAAAAAAAAATTAGCTGCACGTGGTGCCACATGCCTGTAGTCCCAGCTACTGGGGAGATTGAGGCACAAGAATCACTTGAATGCAGGAGATGGAGGTTGCAGTGAACAGAGATTATGCCACTGCACTGCAGCCTGGGAGACAAAGCAAGACTCCATCTCAAACAAAAAATATGCTTTGTACTTTATATTGAAAAATTAAAAAAAAAAAAAGAAACTAAACTGATGTAGTTCCATTTGTCTACTTTTGCTTTTATTCCTTGTACTTTTGGTGTCAGCTGAGAAATCACTGGCAAAACCAATGTCATGAAGCTTCTCCTGTATGTTTTCTTCTAGAAGTTTTATAACTCAGGGCCTTTCCTTAGCTCTTTCATACATATCATGTTGATTTTTGTATATGACATAAGGTAAGGATCCAATGTCCTTCTTTTGCTATTTGGATATCCAGCTTTCTCAGCATTATTTGTTGAAGTGACTGTTCTTTTCCCATTGAGTGGTTTGGGTATGCTTGTCAAAATAATTTGATTATATAGTGAGGGTTTATTTCTGGATTTTCTATTCCATTGGTCTGTATATCTGTCTTTATGCCAGTACCATGCTGTTTTGATTACTGTAGCTTTGTATTATGCTTGAAATCAGGAAATGTAAGGCCTCTAACCTCTTTTTTCAAAATTGTTTTGACTATTTGGGGTCTCTTGTGATTCCATATGAATTTTAGGATGAAATTTTCTATTTCTACAAAAAAAAAAAAAAAAAAAAAGGCAATAACCTTTTAAATGAATTACAACAACAAAAAAAGGCATGTGTAAATAAAGTAAGTAATAATTAATAGCAACAAGTGACCTAGCTAGGTCCATTTTAGGAGAGGGTCTGGGTCAATTTGGGAGTGGGAGGTTTGTTATATCAAGAGCAGAGACCTCAGATCGGTATAAAAGAGATTAAACTGGTCATAGGAGCATCAGCACTTGTGAAGACTAAACATAGCTAAAGTTTTGCTCATTAGTTTGATTTCAACAAATGCTAATGAATTAAGTTATTGGAAATCTCACTTGATCTATGTGCATTAATACTTAGTCATGTTTCTTTTTTGGCCTAGGTAAGTTGCCTGGGAATTTTAGTAATTGTCCCTACTATCTGCATACATTGCTCTCCTTTCCCAAGGAGAGGTAAGACATTGACTCGAGGCTTTAGCCCATCCAGAGTGGGTAGTAGAAGTAGAACCCACAAGTGACTTCAGAAATTTCCATGTGGTAAAAATTGACATGGAGATTATACCAAATTAGGAGAAAAAAAATCAGACCGAATATTTATGAACCAGCCAGGCACAGTAGCTCACTCATACAATACTAGCACTTTGGGAGGCTGAGGTAGGTAGATCACCTGGGCAACATGACAAACCCTGTCTCTATTTAAAAAAAAAGAAGAAAAATACTTATGAACCCCAGTATCATTTTTATCAGTTTGTTTTGCAGAGACTTAAAGCATGCTCATACTGTCCTCTTGTTCTCCTTAGGGACTTCTGTAGAAGAAAGCAGATCACTGTCATGATTCCTAGCATGCAAAAGGATGATTAATTCACAGGACTGTAGGACTTAACATGGCTTAGATGTAAAGTACTTTCCAATGCTTAGGGAATTCAGTGAAGCCATGTTATGAGGTGATATTCTGTATCAAAGGAAAGACAAATGGATTCCAGCCATGCCACCTTACCAGCAATTCTCCTGATAAGGAGTTGGGGACAATTAAATAATATGTCTTATTGAGGTCCTACTGTTCAGCAGATGCTACTGCATTTGCTCACTATACTTAGAGTCTTTTGGTATTTATTCTGAGATTTGATTTTATTTCAAGTAATCTTGTTCTTGATCTGCCTTATATGACATGGATCCTTATGTTAATAAAACTTTTGTATATTTGCAGAGCTCTCGATGTTCTGAAGTTTGAGGAAGTTGACATGGATTCATTAGCCAAAGCTGTTCCAGAGCCCTTGAAGAAGTATACTAAATGTAGAGAGCTAGCTGAAAGACTGAAAATAGAAGGTAGAAAATAATTTTTTACTTAACATACCTTTATGTTTTTTTGGTTTTTTTTTGAGATGGAGTTTCGCTCTTGTTACCCAGGCTGGAGTGCAATGGCGCGATCTCAGCTCACCGCAGCCTCCACCTCCTGGGTTCGAGCAATTCTTCTGCCTCAGCCTCCTGAGTAGCTGGGACTACAGGCACGTGCCACCATGCCCAGCTAATTTTTTGTATTTTTAGTAGAGACAGCGTTTCACCATGTTGACCAGGATGGTCTCGATCTCTTGACATCATGATCCACCCGCCTCAGCCTCCTAAAGTGCTGGGATTACAGGCGTGAGCCACCGCGCCCAGCTTAACATACCTTTATAATTTGTGCAAATTATGAATAGACAACAGATCCATTGTTACTATTGGACCAGCATAGTGTTAGCTTCTGTGCTCTTCAAAAGCATGGTCCTCAGCTAACAGCATTGCAATACCTGTACACTTGTTAGAAATACAGAATCTTGGGCCAGGCACGGTGGCTCACGCCTGTAATCCCAGCACTTTGGGAGGCCAAGGCAGGTGTATCATGAGGTCAGGAGTTCAAGACCAGCCTGGCCAAGATGGTGAAACCCCTTCTGTACTAAAAATACAAAAATTAGCCAGGGAAGATGACAGGCGCCCGAATCCTAGCTACTCAGGAGGCCGAGGCAGGAGAACTGCTTGAACACGAGGGGTGGAGGTTGCAGTAAGCTGAGATCGTGTCACTGCAAAAATACATATATACGTATGTATTGTGTGTGTGTGTATGTGTATGACAGTTTCACTCTTGTTGCCCAGGCTGGAGTGCAATGGTGCAATCTTGGCTCACTGTAACCTACACCTCCAGGGTTCAAACAATTCTCCTGCCTCAGCCTCCCAACTAGCTGGGATTACAGGCACCCACCACCACACCCAGGAAATTTTTGTATTTTTAGTACAGACAGGGTTTCATCATGTTGGCCAGACTGCCCTCGAACTCCTGACCTCACTTCACCTCAGGTAATGCACCCACCTCGGTCTCCCAAAGTGCTCAGATTATAGGCTGAGCCACTGTACCCGGCATGCATATATATATATATATTTATTTATTTATTTATTTTTTGGAGACAGACTCTCACTCCGTTACCCAGGCTGGAGTACAATGGCATAATCTCGGCTCACTGTAACCTCTGCCTTCTGGGTCCAAATGAGTCTGCTGCTTCAGTCTCCCGAGTACCTGGGATTACAGGAATGTGCCACCATGCCCAGCTAATTTTTTTGTACTTTTAGTAGAAATGGGGTTTCACCACATTGGCCAGGCTGGTCTTGAACTTCTGCCCTCAAGTGATCCACCCACCTTGGCCTCCCAAAGTGCTGGGATTACAGGCGTAAACCACCGTGCCCAGCATATATATAGAGAGAGACCCTGAACTTTGTTTTTATACTCTCCCCACCTAATATTCTAATAATGAGAAATATAATACTATCTTTGGCTTTGACAGTATACTGAAATACTCTACCATTGACAAATACTTTTTATCAGTATTCTTGGTCACTTTATAGACCACCAAAGCCACATGTGTGTTTGGTAGTTGCTCTACATTTTTTAAGTTTTTCATAATGAAAATTTTTATTGTGAAAATACTGAAGCTGGGCATGGAGGCTCACCCCTGTAATCCCAGCACTTTGGGAGACTGAGGTGGGTGGATCACCTGAGGTCAGGAGTTCAAGGCTAGCCTGGCCAACATGGTGAAAGCCCATCTCTACTAAAAATACAAAATAATTAGCCGAGTGTGGTGACAGGCACCTGTAATTCCAGCTACTTGGGAGGCTGAGACAGGAGAATTGCCTGAACCCGGGAGACGGAGGTTGCAGTGAGCGGAGATTGTGCCACAGTACTCCAGCCTGAGTAACAAGAGTGAGACTCCATCTCAAAACAAAAAGAAAAAATACTGAGAATAATATTGGCTTCTGCATTTTAATAGAAGGTGTTTTTTCACGGGTGGAAAATGATGTAGCGAAAAAGGCAGGGAACAGGATAACATGGTGAGAAGAGAAGAAAAAGTTGGATGATGGTGTGCTATTCAAACAGGAAGACTCTGCTCTTTAGGAACCAGCCAGAATGGTGATCATGCTGCATTCCTTCTAGCAGTGGCATTTTCTTTTTTTCGTGTGATGGAGTCTCACTTTGTTGCCTAGGCTGGAGTGCAGTGGTGCCATCTCAGCTCACTGCAACCTCCACCTCCCAGGTTCAAGTGATTCTCCTGCCTCGGCTTCCCGAATAACTGGGAGTACAGACGCGCGCCACCATGGCTGGCTAATTTTTTTATTTTTAGTAGAGATGGAATTGCACTGTGTTGGCCAGGATGGTCTCGAACTCCGGAGCTCAGGTGATCCACCCACTTTGGCCTCCCAAAGTGCTGGGATTACAGGCATGAGCCACTGCACCTGGCTTTTTTTTTTTTTTTTTTTTTTTTTTTGAGACAGAGTCTCACTCTATTTCTCTGTTTCCCAGGCTGGAGTAGAGTGGTACAATCTCTACTCACTGCAACTTCCACTTCCTGGGTTCAAGCACTTCTCCTGCTTCAGCCTCCCGAATGGCTAGGACTGCAGGTCCTCACCACCATGGCTAATTTTTGTGTTTTTTAAGTAGAGATGGGGTTTCACCATGTTGGCCAGGCTGGTCTCAAACACCCAACCTCAGATGATACGCCCACCTCAGCCTCATAAAGTTGTGAGCCACTGTACACAGCCAGCATTTTCTTTTAGTTCCGCAAAGGTCTATCACCTTACTATGCTTTGGTTGTGTGTGTAGGATGACTCAAGTGCTACCTACCATTCCACCACACACATTTACAGAAGTCTGGCAACAAAAGGAAACTCATCAGAAACTCTAGAATTATTCTTCCAAATGATTAAACACTAGTAATGTATTAAGGTAGAAGAAACATTGTTGACCTGTTATTTTGCCATCACAATTTCTCTATTGAGTAAAAATTATTTTATTAAATACTTAGGGCTGTTAGATCTGGGGAAGAATGATTATATATTTTAAACTTGGTTTGTAGTTTTACTTGGTTCAATCAATCATCAGGTTCTGATTAGGATAATCCAGAAAAATTATCATTAACTTGTTTATAGGAAGTCCTGACTTCAACCATGAAATAGCTTTAAAGACTTGGGCATATAAGGCCTGGCGTGGTGGCTCATACCTGTCATCCAAGCACTTTGGAGGCCAAGGCGGGCAGATCACCTGAGGTCAGGAGTTCAAGACCAGCCTGACCAACATGGTGAAACCCTGTCTTAAAAAAAAAAAAAAAAAAGACTTGGGCATATAAAAAGACCCTAATAACTATCCACGGCTTAAAAATATGTATATACTGGGCCAGGCGCGGTGTCTCACGCCTGTAATCCCAGCACTTTGAGAGGCCAAGGCAGGTGAATTAAGAGGTCAGGAGGTTGAGACCAGCCTGGCCAACACGGTGAAACTCTGTCTCTACTAAAAATACAAAAATAATTAACCAGGTATGGTGTCACACGTCTGTAATCCCAGCTACTCAGGAGGCTGAGGCAGGAGAATTGCTTGAGGTTGAGGCAGGAGAATTGCTTGAACCTGGGAGGCAGGGGTTACAGTGAGCCCATGCCACTGCACTCTAGCCTGGGTGTCAGAGCGAGACTCCCATCTCAGAAAAACAACAACAACTAGATTGAAATATAACACATATCAGTGGTTTTCAAGTTGCTACCTGGATTCCTCCATTAGACAACACATTTCTTGAGGGCCTAAATCAGTGTCAGATTCTTCTTTGTACTATCTTTCTTGTTTTGTTATATATGAATATATATAACATTATACCCTTATATACCTTTAGCTTATGTATTACCTCATATATTCTATGATGCCCTGAAGAGTCAGTTCATGAATCATAACATTACATTACAATTTGCTGTACTAATTTGTTATATTACAATATTATGTGAACTCTTTACCTGCATTATTTCATTTAATACTTAGAACTGCCCTGTGAAGGACAGATATTAGCATTGGTGAGTGGCCGAGCTGGGATTGGAACCTAACTTGTCTGAATGTAAAACCTGTGTACTTCACAACTATTCTTTGTTGTCGTAAAGACCCTCAGAAGTCATCTGGGCTAGCCCTTGCAATTTCTAGAAAAAGAAGCTAAGTCCCAAAATGATGATGATGTGCTCAGAGTCAAAGGGTAACTCATTGTTGGAGTCAGACCCAGAGATGAAATTTTCTGGCTGCCAGTCAAGTGAGGGAAGAAGGTGATACAGAATCCTCAGAGGACTCCCTTTCTTGAATAAGACAGAATAAGCACCTCAATTTAGGTTTTAAAACAGGTGTTTAATTTCAATTTCATTTTCTAAGAACAGAATGCTTTAATTACAAAATAATTGCTGAATTATCTTCCTAACTTCACTTTTGAATAATCCCTTAACTAAATTATTTAAATTATTTATTGTCAACTAAGCCTTCCCTTCCCTTTCCCTTCCCTTCCCCTCCCCTCCCCTTCTCTCCCCTTCCCTTCCCCTCTCCTCCTCCTCCCCTCCCCTCTCCTTCCTTTCCCTTCCCTCAAAAAGAAAAAAAGAAGTTGTACTTTTAAAAATTGTAGCTCTATATGGAGATACTTCAAAAAACCATTTTCTTTTTTTTTTTTTTTTTTTGAGACGGAGTTTCGCTCTTGTTACCCAAGCTGGAGTGCAATGGCGCGATCTCAGCTCACCGCAACCTACGCCTCCCGGGTTCAGGCAATTCTCCTGCCTCAGCCTCCTGAGTAGCTAGGGTTACAGGCACGCGCCACCAGGCCCAGCTAGTTTTTTGTATTTTTAGTAGAGATGGGGTTTCACCATGTTGACCAGGATGGTCTCGATCTCTCAACCTCGTGATCCACCCGCCTCGGCCTCCCAAAGTGCTGGGATTACAGGCTTGAGCCACCGCGCCCGGCCAAAAAAACCATTTTCTTAGAGAAATAGATTATCTCAGCCCGGTGCAGTGGCTCACGCCTGTAATTCCAGCACTTTGGGAGGCCGAGGTGGGCGGATCACAAGGTCAGGAGTTGTAGACCAGCCTGGCCGACATGGTGAAACCCCATCTCTACTAAAAATGTAAAAATTAGCTGGGTGTGGTGGCATGCATCTGTAATCCCAGCTGCTTGGGATTACAGAGACAGAAGAATTGCTTGAACCCGGGAGGTGGAGGTTGCAGTGAGCTAAGATCACAGCACTGCACTCCAGGGCAACAGAGCAAGACTGTCTTAAAACGAAAAAAAGAGAGAAATAGCTTATCGGTAGGACATAAAATTCAAACTCACAGCCTATTGAAGAAAATGTTCCAACCAAGGTTTGCACTGACAGTGGAAGCAAATTCTTTTGTTTGTTTGTTTGTTTCCTTGTTTGTTTGTTTGTTTTTAAAGACGGGGTTTCACCATGTTGGTCAGACTGGTCTTGAACTCCCGACCTCAGGTGATCCGCCCACCTTGGCCTCCAGAGTGCTTGGATTACAGGCGTGAGCCACCGCGCCCAGCCTTTTTTTTTTTGAAATGGAGTCTGGCTCTGTCACCCAAGCTGGAGTGCAATGGTGCTATCTCAGCTCACTGCAAGCTCCACCTCCTGGATTCAAGCAGTTCTTTTGTTTCAGCCTCCCCTGTAGCTGAGATTACAGGTACATACTGCCATGCCTAGCTAATTTTTTATATTTTTAGTAGAGATGGGGTTTCACTGTGTTTCCCATGCTGGTCTCGAACTCCTGAGCTCAGGCAGTACACCCACCTCAGCCTCCCAAAGTACTAGGATGATAGGCATGAGCCACCACGTCCAGCTGCAAATTCTTTTTTTACTTTTAATTTTGCAGATATTTGAAAAGAACATGCATTAAACTACTAGACAGTAGTTTAATTATAGTTAATATGCAAGATACTCCATTTATCTTAGCTTCAGTTTCCTCCTATGTAAAAGGGAACACCTACCCAACCCATCTCATGGTGTTGAATGAGATGATGTACACAAAAGGTTTTTGTAAATCGTAAGATGCTACACAAACATAAGTTGTTAGTATAATGTAATCTGGGTATTATAACATGATTCTGATTTTGTTCACCAGCCACTTATGAATCAGTATTGTTCCATCAGCTACAAGAAATAAAGGAAGTTCAGCGAGATGAAGCTCTCCAACTGCCAAAAGACCTAGATTATTTGACTGTCAGGGATGTGTCTTTGTCCCATGAAGTTCGAGAGAAACTACATTTTAGTCGTCCACAGACGGTAAGAAAATAGGCAGGGGAATAGGAACAAGTTAAAAATCTGGTGCTTTCATTTTTTTAAATCTGGGGTTACAATGGCCATGTAACTAATGTTTTATTTAATAATGAGAAACTTCCAGCCTGGGCAACACAGCAAGACCCTATCTCTATAAAGATACAGAAATTAGCTGGGCATCTTGGCATGCACCTGCAATGCCAGTTACTCCGGAGGCTGAGGTGGAAGATCACCTGAGCTCAAGACATTGGGGCTGCAGTGAGCCATGATTGTGCCACTGCACTCCAGCCTGGGCAACAGAGTGAGACTCTGTCTCCAAAAAAAAAAAAAAGAAAGAAAGAAAATTTGACCTCAGATTATTTACTATGTTTCTATGTAGGACAGATGTTGGTATGTCTGTATCTTTATGACAGATGATAAAGCTTGGCTTTAAGTAAATAACTGGAAGTCAAGAATTGGTTTGATTGGAACTATTCTCTAGTCCCAACCATGTGATAAACCATCAGTGAAAAATGATGCAAGGTAGTATATATGTATGGCTTAAAGGAAACCAGATGATTTTCTTTTTTTTTTTTTTTTTGAGATGGAGTTTCACTCTTGTTACCCAGGCTGGAGTGCAATGGCGCGATCTCGGCTCACCGCAACCTCCGCCTCCTGGGTTCAGGCAATTCTCCTGCCTCAGCCTCCTGAGTAGCTGGGATTACAGACACGAGCCACCATGCCCAGCTAATTTTTTGTATTTTTAGTAGAGACAGGGTTTCACCATGTTGACCAGGATGGTCTCAATCTCTCGACCTCGTGATCCACCCGCCTCGGCCTCCCAAAGTGCTGGGATTACCGGCTTGAGCCACCGTGCCCGGCCCAGATGATTAAAATATAACACACATTACTGGTTTTTAAGTCACTACTTGGATTCCTCCCCAGGAGTTCCATAGTGTTACCTTGGGAACTAATGGGAGAAAGGCGAGCCAGAGTGCCCCCACCACATGCTTCAGACTAATTGTGAGAGGATGTATGCATGTCCCTTTGTGTAAACAAATAAAACCTTTAATTTATTACGTAGTAATTAGTGTTGGGCTTCTAATAAATGTTCAAAGACTGAGAAACTATACTTACTGATTCTGAGATGCACTTTTTTCCACATTTTAACATCTCTAAAATTGTATCTTTAATATCTCAAAAATAGATGGTGTGTCACAGTTTAATGGGCAGCATTTTTTAGTAGTGATTCATAAAATAAAGGGGTATATTATAAAAATATAGGCTATAGAAAAATTGGAAAAAAAAAACAACTATTTTTACAAGGAGGAGTGATTTTATTAATATAACATGGTATTCTTAGCAATAGTCATCATGGAAACCAGGAAAATAAGACCTACATTTTATAATTTTGTCCCTTCCTATTGATTTCAGATTATGTTTGTGTGGATAATCATAGGCTACACTGCCCAACATGTTAGCCACTTGCTCATTGTAGTTATTTACATTAATTAAAATTAAATAGGCCAGGTGCAGTGGTATGTACCTATAGTCACAGCTACTTGGGAGGCTGAGGTGGGAGAATCTCTTGAGCCCAGGAGGCAGAGGCTGCAGCAAGTCAAGATTGTACCACTACACCCCAACCTGGGTGACAGAGTGAGACCTTCTGAGCCCAGCTCACATGAGGATATATGGTCTTTATACTGTTTATAGTGAATATTCATGCCTTTCACTGTAACAATATACTGAAGAAATTTTTTTTTTTTTTTTTTTTTGAGACGGAGTTTCACTCTTGTTACCCAGGCTGGAGTGCAATGGTGCGATCTTGGCTCACTGCAACCTCCACCTCCTGGGTTCAAGCAATTCTCCTGCCTCAGCCTCCTGAGTAGCTGGGATTACAGGCACGCACCACCATGCCCAGCTAATGTTTTGTATTTTTACTAGAGACGGGGTTTCACCATGTTGACCAGGATGGTCTCGATCTCTTGACCTTGTGATCCACCCGCCTCGGCCTCCCAAAGTGCTGGGATTACAGGCGTGAGCCACCGCGCCCAGCCATGAAGAAATATTAATAGGATTAAAATTGTGGGGTACTGCCCCACACACTGCTGAGGCTGTTACATTATGTACAGTATATATACCTTACTAAAAAAACATATGGCCTCAAAGATTTCATTTTATTTTTTTGAGAGAGGGGCTTACTTTGTCACCCAGGCTGGAGTGCAGTGGCATAATCATGGCTCACTGCATTCTCGACCTCCAAGGCTCAAGCAATCCTCCCCTCTTTGTTTTCTGAGTGGCTAGTACTACAAGTGTGTACCACCATGCTAAGCCAATTTTTTTTTTTATCTTTTGTAGAGACAGAGTCCCACTATTTTGCCCAGGCTGGCCTCAAAAATTTCAAAAAAGGGACTGTGAACCTATTTTTAAAGAAAGGAACTTGTTTATAGTTTTTCTTAGTTTAATGGGAATGAAAAGTAAATACTCTAATATCTATTAGTTATGTGATCTTGCACGAGCTATTTTAACATCTGTGCCTCAGTTTCCCATTTGTAAAATGAAGACATAAATAATAACATTTCTTTATGTACTTTACAAGGTAATACATTAAGATAATACATCAAGATAGTAATTAAGAAAATACTATGGGCCTGGCGTGGTGGCTCACGCCTGTAATCAAGCATTTTGGAGGCCAAGGCGGGTGGATCACCTGAGGCTGGGCGTTCAAGACCAGCCTGACCAACATGGTGAAACCCAGTCTTTTAAAAATAAATAAATAAGAAAATACTGTATAAACTATGCTATATAGGTTATTATTAGGAGGAAAATTGATTTGATTTGACATAACTCATTTATGTTTCTCTTGTGATATTGATTCTTAGATCGGGGCTGCTAGTCGTATACCTGGAGTAACACCTGCTGCCATCATCAATCTGCTGAGATTTGTGAAGACCACTCAACAAAGACAGGCAGCTATGAATGAATCACCCAAGACTGATCAATACTTACGTGATACAGACAGACTTCAAGAGAGAGAGTTATAGCTTTCAGTTCATAAAAGATTTTTAAAAAGCATGTAAATAATTTGATCAATACAAAAGTATAGATAAAAGAATTATTTAGCACCTGTTAAATAGCTTTATTAAGTTACTTTGGGTTGGCCGTTAATTTATGAATAGGACAGAGATCGTAACTGCTTTTTTGGGTATATGAAAAAACTAGTTGTAAACAATTTGTACTCTTTCTCTAAGGAGCTCTAATACAAATAACTTTGTGCAGTGTTCCTCAAAGAGAGAGATAGATAGTGAATCTAAAACTAAGCCTGAAAGAAAAACAACATGCAGATTTGCCTACTCATAGAGACTTTGCCTATTAAGTATACCAAATTAAAACTCTTATTCAGCTTGTTTTGAGAGTTAGTAATTTTTGCTTCGTTATACTAGGCTAGGAAGCAATATCAAAGCCCTTAAATTCTTTCTTTTTTTTTTTTTTTTTTGAGACGGAGTTTCACTCTTGTTACCCAGGCTGGAGTGCAATGGCGTGATCTCGGCTCACCGCAACCTCCGCCTCCTGGGTTCAGGCAATTCTCCTGCCTCAGCCTCCTGAGTAGCTGGGATTACAGGCACGCGCCACCATGCCCAGCTAATTTTTTTTGTATTTTCAGTAGAGACGGGGTTTCACCATGATGACCAGGGTGGTCTCGATCTCTTGACCTCGTGATCCACCCGCCTCGGCCTCCCAAAGTGCTGGGATTACAGGCGTGAGCCACCGCGCCCGGCAAAAGCCCTTAAATTCTTAAGGCTAAAGACTTGAGATTATGTAAAATTATCCAGAATCTTTCAGCTAAATTGAATATAGTATGTAGGGTGAAAGCTGACAGAAATCTGTACTACTTCAGGAAATCCTCAGTGGTAATTATTTTTGAACATTAATGAAAACCCTATTAAATAGAAAGATTGGAAATCAGCGTTGTTTGATATTATCCACAATGTGGATACTTATTTGGTGACCTAGTTAAGGGAGAATTAAGTAAAGTTATTTTATATAATACCATAAAAATATTTTCTTAAGAAACTGTCATGGCCATGGTTTCTTAACATTGAAGACAGATCCATAGTAACTGGCGAATAGTGTTTTCCTCTTTTTAAGTCAGAATGACAGAAAAAGCAGAATAAGCCGGGCGCAGTGGCTCAAGCCTGTAATCCCAGCACTTTGGGAGGCCGAGGCGGGTGCATCACGAGATCAAGAGACCGAGACCATCGTGGTCAACATGGTGAAACCCCGTCTCTACTAAAAATACGAAAAATTAGCTGGGCATGGTGGCATGTGCCTGTAATCCCAGCTACTCAGGAGGCTGAGGCAGGAGAATTGCTTGAATCCAGGAGGCGGAGGTTGCGGTGAGCCGAGATCGCGCCATTGCACTCCAGCCTGGGTAACAAGAGCGAAACTCCGTCTCAAAAAAAAAAAAAAGAAAAGAAAAAGAAAAAGCAGAATAGTGCTAGTACCCCTCTTCCTCTCCAGTAGTTCAATGGTATGTCATCACAAGGGTTAGAGTGGGATAATCAGCTGCGCCTTTTGACTGGCTCTTCAGATACCTCAACCATTCTGAGTAGACTAAGGGATGAATACAGCCAAATGGGCCAGACAGTCCTGCTTGTCTCTGGAATTCCAACCCGAATCTCTAGTGTCAGCCTAGGGAGAAGCTCCTGTGTCAGGTTCAGACCAGAGCGGGTACTTTGGCTGCAGATTATAGTTAAGCCTGATTACGGGTGTGAGGCAATCAAGTATCTTGTTACTGTAATTGCATATGGCCACTTGGATGTAGCTCAGTTTTCATGTTTTTTTTTTTTTTTTTTTTTTTAATCTAATTTTAGTCTTTTCCAGAAAGCAGCAAGACCAGTAACAAATAAAAAGTATTTGGAATGCTGGATAATTTAGCAATGATGAATTCTTTTTAATACTTGATTTAATAATTTCAAAAGGTGGTAACTTTTAGTTATAGCTACTCCTGGGCAAAATTCTTTTTTTTTTTAATTTTTTTTATTTTTTTGAGACGGAGTTTCACTCTTGTTACCCAGGCTGGAGTGCTATGGCGTGATCTCAGCTCACTTCAACCTCCATCTCCTGGATTCAAGCAATTCTCCTACCTCAGCCGCCCGAGTAGCTGGGACTACAGGCGTGCACCACCATGCCCAGCTAATTTTTGTAGTTTTAGTAGAGACGGGGTTTCACCATGTTGACCAGGATGGTCTCGATCTCTTGACCTCATGATCCACCCGTCTCGGCCTCCCAAAATGCTGGGATTACAGGCGTGAGCCACCGTGCCCGGCCAAAATTCTTATATTATAGAGACAATATTTTTTTTTTTTTTTTTTTTTTGGAGACGGAGTTTCGCTCTTGTTACCCAGGCTGGAGTGCAATGGCGCGATCTCGGCTCACCGCAACCTCCGCCTCCTGGGTTCAGGCAATTCTCCTGCCTCAGCCTCCTGAGTAGCTGGGATTACAGGCACACGCCACCATGCCCAGCTAATTTTTTTGTATTTTTAGTAGAGACGGGGTTTCACCATGTTGACCAGGATGGTCTCGATCTCTTGACCTCGTGATCCGCCCGCCTCGGCCTCCCAAAGTGCTGGGATTACAGGCTTGAGCCACCGCGCCCGGCCTATAGAGACAATATTAATTACAATACCATATTGTATATATATTTTGAAAAGAGGCCAGGCGCAGCTGCTCACGCCTGTAATCCCAGCACTTTGGGAGACTGAGGTGGGTGGATCACCTGAAGTCAGGAGTTCAAAACCAGCCTGGCTAACATGGTAAAACCCTATCCCTACTAAAAATATAAAAATTAGCTGGGTATGGTGGTGCAAGCCTGTAGTCCCAGCTAACTTGGGAGGCTGAAGCACAAGAATCACTTAAACCCAGGAGGCAGAGGTCGAGTGAGCCAAGTTTGTGCCACAGTACTCCAGCCTGGGTGACAGGGCGAGACTAGGTCACAAAAAAAATTTTAAAAAAAGGTATTTTGTGTTTTTGTGCTACCCATTTAGCAAAATAACAAAATTCATTGTTTTTAAACTTTTTTTTCTGATTAAATACAAGAGTAAAAGAAGTGAATGGAGTATCTTTTGAATTGAATATAACAATTTATCTTAAAGACAACTACAGTTCAGGGCTAGTGACACTACGCATATAAAGAAACTTCAAAGTTTCTTTGTGATGAAGGTTTGTAATGCTATTCCATTACAATAGTAATTGTCTGACTGAAAAATGTTTAATAGAAAATATGTATTTTAGCGCCGGGCGCGGTGGCTCAAGCCTGTAATCCCAGCACTTTGGGAGGCCGAGGCAGGTGGATCACGAGGTCAAGAGATCGAGACCATCCTGGTCAACATAGAAAAACCCCGTCTCTACTAAAAATACAAAAAATTAGCTGGGCATGGTGGTGCGTGCCTGTAGTCCCAGCTACTCAGGAGGCTGAGGCAGGAAAATTGCCTGAACCCAGGAGGCGGAGGTTGCGGTGAGCCGAGATCGCGCCATTGCACTCCAGCCTGGGTAACAAGAGCGAAACTCTGTCTCAAAAAAGAAAAAAGAAAATATGTATTTTAGATTCTGTGACTTGCTTTAGTATGTGAAACTTCTTTATTTTCTTTTCTTATTTTAAGTTTATTGTAAGATAATTTACAAATATCTTGCTGTCTTCAGTAATCCAAACAATTGATAAACAGTTTCTTCCGACAGAGACAGCAGTAAGCTAAAACAAAATCAGCTGGCTGAATTTTCCTTCTTTACCTCTAGTCTGAGGATCGAACTTGATTTTCATTAATCCAGAGCTGCAGCACCAGAGATGATTTCAATCAACTCCTTTGGGATGACAGCTTGGCGGGTACAGTTGAATGTCAATGTCAGTTTGTCAGTCGTCTCAGAAACATTCTTGCTGATGTTGTCCATGGCTGTCATCCTGGCGCTCTGCTCACTAGTGGTGGACTCCTTCAGAGAGTAGTACATGATGTTGGCCAGATTGTATTCTTGGTAATTTTGCAGCACATCAGCATCAACATCATCGTAGATACTCATACTCTCAGCACTTGCAATGTTATTAAGGGGAAGGATGGGCTTTTCCTCTGTCTTATAGGAGATGACAGACCTGAATTGATTAAAGACAATGGAGCCTTCATCAAATTAATATCCAGAATTTAGCAATTCAAGGGCAATGACTGACACATCTCCAAAAGTTGAGGGCTCTCTTCCCACTTCTTTGAATGCCACTAGAAACTGGTCAGAATGAGTCCTATAAAGTATGCCTCTGATTTTGTCACCAATTCCAACAAGCATAACTTGTTCCCAGCTGCTGTTAGTGTAGCAATCTTACTTTTCATCTGTTTAGCAATGGAGGAATGAATAGCATCACACTGTCCTCAATCTGAGGACACACCAATAAGGAGGTGTTTCTTCTTGCCTTCAGGCACCTTGATATCAGCTTTTTCATACAGAGCCAAAGATCCCAATCCATATATTCAAGCTGGTTTCAGCTCTCTTTCAGCTCGGGCATATTTTGCTGGTGCTACCATTTTCATAGGCTTGGTAATTTTCTGGATGTTTTTGATGGACTTTAGTCGCCTGGTAATATCTTTCAAAGTTGCCGTATTTCGAACTTGAATCCATTGTGGCTGCAAGGTCCAGCCTGACAGCCCAGAGACACCCATGCCAGAGAACATGATAGCCACAGCCCTGCTGAAGGTCAGTTGTCTTTATTTTATTTTTTAGAGACAGGGTCTCACTCTGTTGCCCAGGCTGTAGTGCAGTGGCTCAATCATAGCTTACTGCAGCTTTGATCTCCTGGGCTCAGGTGAGCCTTCTGCCTCAGCCTCCCAAATGGCTGGGACTACAGGCACATGTCACCATGCCTGGCTAAGTTTAAAAAAAATTTTTTTTATGGCTGGGCGCAGTGGCTCACACCTGTAATCCCAGCACTTTGGGAGGCTGAGGCTGGTGGATCACCTGAGATTGGTAGTTCCGGACCAGCCTGAGTAACATGAAGAAACCCCATCTCTACTAAAAATACAAAAAAAATTAGCCAGGCATTGTAGCACATGCCTGTAATCCTAGCTACTCGAGAGGCTGAGGTTGCAGTGTGCTGAGATTACGCCATTGCACTGCAGCCTGGGCAACAAGAGCGAGACTCCATCTTAAAACAAACAAAAGTTTTGTAGGAATGAAGTCTCGCTGTGTTGCCCAGGCTGGTCTTGATCTCCTGGCCTCAAGTGGTCCTCTTGCCTCAGCCTCCCAAAGTGCTTGGATTACAAGCACGAGCCACCATACCCAGCCTGACCTCTTTAAATCCACAGTGTTTGTGTGTTAACTTATACAAAATTACATCACTTAATACGTCAAAACATCCTACCCTCTGGTGCTGCTAGCCAGAGTGATACAAAATACAATACTGTAGTCATAAATCAGCTAAAAATATAACCTTAATGCAGTTACTTCATAGAAATCCGTTGACAGTACAATAGTCAGCTGCCAACAAAAGCTGGCCATACCTGTGACTTCCTCCAGTCACCACAGACCAGACTGCCTAGCAATTGCAGAAGCCAGGTATTTTTCCAATTCATTTCAACAGGAACACCAAAAAAGAAGAAATGACTAACAAACACTAAGCACTTGTGAAATTATTGGGGAGGAAGGATGAAGATAGGGACCTATGCTAAATTAAACTGTTATAGCCCTGAAAACGAAGTTCCCTTATAGCCAAAAGCTTAAATTTTGTGACTGATGGGTTTTTTTTTTGTTTGTTTGTTTGTTTTTTTTGAGACGGAGTTTCGCTCTTGTTACCCAGGCTGGAGTGCAATGGCGCGATCTCGGCTCACCGCAACCTCCGCCTCCTGGGCTCAGGCAATTCTCCTGCCTCAGCCTCGTGAGTAGCTGGGATTACAGGCACGCGCCACCATGCCCAGCTAATTTTTTGTATCTTTAGTAGAGACGGGGTTTCACCATGTGGACCAGGATGGTCTCGATCTCTCGACCTCGTGATCCACCCGCCTCAGCCTCCTAAAGTGCTGGGATTACAGGCTTGAGCCACCGCGCCCGGCTGACTGATGGTTTTAAAAGTATTTTGTCGGGCCAGGCATAGTGGCTCACACCTGTAATTCCTGCACTTTGGGAGGCTGAGGCAGGTGGATCATCTGAGATTAGGAGTTCAAGACCAGCCTGGCTAACATGATGAAACCCCGTTTCTACTAAAAAATACAAAAAACTAGCTGGGCATGGTGGCATATGGCTGTAATTCCAGCTACTCGGGAGGCTGAGGCAGGAGAATTGCTTGAACCTGGGAGGTGGAGGTTTCAATGAGCTGACATCGTCCCGTTCCACTCCAGCTTGGGAAACAAGAACAAAACTCTGTCTCAAAAAACAAAAAACCATTTTGTCATTTTTTAGTTTCAACCCAGATTGGAATAGCCATGGCTTTTCCATTTTAGAAATTTCAACTCCCACAAGAATGTGTTGTCCAGAAGAAGTGGTCAGGAGTATCAGGAAAACCACTAACAGAGACTAGGGGTTTATTCTGATGTGGAAGAGCACTTATGCTTCCTCTTATACTCCCTCTCCACAATACTTCTATTATTGCACTTATTTCATTCTACCTTAATGTTTTTATTTTATTTTTTTATTTAGAGACAAGATCTCACTCTGCCACCCAGGCTGGAGTATAGTGGCATGATCACAGCTCACTGCTGCCTCAACCTCCCTGACTCAAGCTATTCTCCCACCTCAGCCCTCCAAGTAGCTGGGACTACAGGAATGCACCACCATGCATGGCTAATTTTTAAGTTTTTATAGACATGGTATCTTACTGTGTTGCCCAGGCTGGTCTCGAAGTCCTGGGCTCAAGCAGCCCTCCCTCTTCAGCCTTCTGTGTAGGTGAGATTACAGGCATGAGGCACCATGTGCCTCCCTTAATGTTAATATCTGTCTACCTTAACAATATATAAACCTCATAAAGGTAAGCAATATTACAGTTGTAGATGCTCATGCTTTTTAAATAGATTGATGAATATTACTAAAGGCAAAGAAATTGTATCACTAAAACTCAAGTGAACAATTAAATGAGATTAAAAGATTTGGGACAAGCCAGGTGCGGTGGCTCACGCCTGTAATCTCAGCACTTTGGAGGCTGGGTGGATCACTTGAGCTCAGAAGTTCAAGACCAGCCTGAGCAACATGGCAAAAACCCATCTTTACCAAAAATACAAAAATTAGCGAAGCATGTTGTCCCAGTGACTTGGGGACTGAGGTGGGAGAATCATTTGAGCCTGGGAGTTTTGAGACTGCTAATAGCGTGCCACTGCACTCCAGCCTGGGCAACAGAGTGAGACCCTGCCTTAAAAAGAAAGCCGGGGTGCAGTGTCTCACATACGTAATCCCAGTACTTTGAGTGGCCAGGGCAGGCAGATCACTTGAGGACAGGAGTTTGAGACCAGCCTGGCCTACGTGTTGAAACCCCTACTAAAATACAAAAATTAGCCAGCCATTATGTCATGCTCCTGTAATCCCAGCTACTCGGGTAGCTCAGGTACAAGAATCGCCTGAACCTGGGAGATAGAGGATGCAGTGAGCTGAGATCAAGCCACTGCACTCCAGCCTGGGTGACAGAGCAAGACTGTCTCAAAAAAAAGAAAAGGCTGGGCACGGTGGCTCACGTTTATAATCCCAGCACTTTGGGAGGCTGAGGCGGGTGGATCACAAGGTCAGGAGATCAAGACTATGTGATCCACCATGGTCTAACACAGTGAAACCCCATCTCTACTAAAAATAAAATTAGCCAGTCGTGGTGGCACTCGCCTGTAGTCCCAGCTACTCAGGAGGCTGAGGCAGGAGAATCACTTGAACCCAGGAGGCAGAGGTTGCAGTAAGCCAAGATCATGCCATTGTACTCCAGCCTGGGGGACAGAGCAAGACTCTTGTCTCAAAAAAAAAAAAAAAAAAAAAAAAAAGAGGGAGCCATGGTGGCTCAGGCCTGTTGTCCTGGCACATAAGGAGACAAAGCTAGGTGTTTGAGGCCAGCCTGAGTAACATAGAAACCTCTCATCCATATAATAACAACAAAAATTTCCAGCCTGGGCAATACAGTGAAACCTCACATCTCTACTAAAATAAAAAAAATAAGCCAGGCATGGTGGCATGGACCTGTAATCCCAGCTAATTGGGAGGCTGAGACAGAGAATCGCTTGAACCTGGGAGGTGGAGGTTGCAGTGAGCTGAGATCATGCTATTGCACTCTAGCCTGGGTGACAGAGTGAGATTCAATCTCAGAAGAAAAAAATATATATATTTGTACACTCATGTTCGTAGCAGTGTTAATTCACAATAGCCAAAAGCTGGAAGTAACCCAAGTATCCTTCAATGAATGAAAGGATAAACAAAACGTGGCATATATATACAATGGAATATTATACAGCCTTAAAAAGGAAGGAAATTCATATACATGCTACAAGATGGCTGAACCTTGGAAAAGTTAGGCTAAGTGAAATCAGCCAGTCACAAAAAGATAAATACTATATGATTCCCTTTATAGGAGTTTACCTGGGGCCCAGCGTGGTGGCTCACGCCTGTAATCCAAGCACTTTGAAGGCCAAAGTGGGCGGATCACCTGAGGTCAGGAGTTCAAGACCAGCCTGACCAACATGGTGAAACCCCATCTTTAAAAAAAAAAAAAGGCCGGGCACGGTGGCTCAAGCCTGTAATCCCAGCACTTTGGGAGGCCGAGGCGGGTGGATCACGAGGTTGAGAGATTGAGACTGTCCTGGTCAATACGGTGAAACCCCGTCTCTACTAAAAATACAAAAAAAAAAGTAGCTGGGCACGGTGGCACATGCCTGTAATCCGAGCTACTCAAGAGGCTGAGGCAGGAGAATTGCCTGAATCCAGGAGGCGGAGGTTGCGGTGAGCCGAGATCGCGCCATTGCACTCCAGCCTGGGTAACAAGAGCGAAACTCTGTCTCAAAAAAAAAAAAAAAAAAAAAAAAAAAAAAAAATGGTTAAGATGGGGCCGGGCACGGTGGCTTCCGCTTGTAGTCCCAGCACTTTGGGAGGCTGAGGCAGGTGGATCATGAGGTCAGGAGTTTGAGACCTGACTGACCAACATGGTAAAACCCTGTATCTACTAAAGATACAAAAATTAGGTGGGTGTTGTGGTGCACACCTATAATCCCAGCTACTCGGGAGGCGGAGGCAGGAGAGTTGCTTGAACCTGGGAGGCAGAGGTTGCAGTGAGCCCAGATTCGTGCCACTGCACTCTAGCCTGGGTGGCAGAGTGAGACTCTATCTCAAAAAATAAAAATAAAATAAAAAGATGGAAATTTTTATGTTCTGTGTTTGATATGGTTTGGCTGTGTCCCCACCCAAATCTCAACTTGAATTGTATCTCCTAGAATTCCCACGTGTTGTGGGAGGGACCCAGGGGGAGGTAATTGACTCATGGGGTCCGGTCTTTCCCATGCTGTTCTTGTGATAGTGAAGATCTGATGGGTTTATCAGGGGTTTCCAATTTTGCTTCTTCCTCATTTTCTCTTTCTGCTGCCATGTAAGAAGTACATTTCACCTCCCGCCAAGATTCTGAGGCTTCCGCAGCCATAGGGAGCTGTAAGTCCAACTAAACCTCTTTTTGTTTCCAGTTTTGGGTGTGTCTTTATCAGCAGCATGAAAACAAACTAATACAGTGTTTTATCACTTTTTAAATTTTTTTTTTTCAGACAGGATTTCACTCTGTCCCCCAAGCTGAGTGCAGTGGTGCAATCATGGCTCACTGCAGTCTTGACCTCCAGGGTATAAGCAATCTTCCCACTGCAGCCTCTCAAGTAGCTGGGACTACAGGTATGTACCACCACGCCCAGCTAATTTTTATTTTTTGTAGAGACATGGTCTTGCTATGTTGCTGAGGCTGGTCTCAAACTGCTAGACTGAAGCCATCTTGCCTCAGCCTTCCAAAGTTCTGGGATTACAGGCATGAGCCACTCACAACAGCTATAATATTTTTTTAAAGCCAGCTGAAGCTAGGCATGGTGGTGTGCACCTGCAGTCTCAGCTACTTGGAAGGGTGAAGCAGGAGGATCAATTGAGTCTAGAAGTTCGAGGCCAGCCTGGACAACATAGCAAGAGTCTGAAAATAAATAAATAAAAGTATAAATACACACACACACACACACACACACACACACACATAATTATATGCATAATAAAAAACTTTAAGCCACATGTATTATTCATGTATATATATATCTTGGTCTCCCAAATATATTTCATGTATTCGTTGATAATTTATCCCTTGCTTATTTCTAAAATTATAGCTAAGACATTTTAAAATAAAATAGAACAGTTTAAAGATCAGCTGAGGAAAAGGCAGATTACACTTAAATGTCAAATTCCAACTTAGAGCTTCCTGGCAGTAACGTTCTTCTGTCTCAAAGAAATCGGGGGAAAACTTTTTCATGTTACTAAAAATCTAAAATAAATTTATCACATGACCCTTTAAGGAAAACAATACCTTCATTAGGGATTTTGTAAAAGATAAAATTACCTAATAAATGTTTAGTGTGCCATACGTGAAGTGCTTCAAATGTGATATTGCATTTAACCACATGATAAAGCTGTCCCATTCTGGGAAACACAGGAAGGAAACAAGACTTGGAAATTATAAGCAGTTTGCTTATGATTAATACTGCTGGTTGTCTTCCCAATAATCATGTCTGTCCTCTACCTTCTTCCTTGTAAAAGAATTGGGATTTTGTTCATTCTCTTCCCCCTGTATCCCCAGAAGCTAAATCTTCTTTAGTGTAAACCAGTCTTGGTTATTGCAATTACCCCAGCATTTATTTGCTCTAGGCCTGAGGCTGGGGTATATACTGACCTCATGAATTGTAAAGGACTCTTCTGGGTGGCTTCTTTGCCCTTAAAAGGAGCACTTCTTGGCTGGGCCCTGTGGCTCACGCCTGTAATCCTAGCACTTTGGGAGACTAAGGTGGGTGGATCATGAGGTCAAGAGTTTGAGACTAACCTGGCCTACGTGGTGAAACCCCATCTCTACTAAATACAAAAGTTATCTGGGCATGGTGGCACATGCCTGTAATCTCAGTTACTCGGGCAGCTGAGGCAGGCAAATCACTTGACTTGGGAGGTGGAGGTTGCAATGAGCCAAGATTTCACCACTGAACTCCAGCCTGGGTGACAGAGCGAGACTCTGTCTCAAAAAAAAGAAAGAAAAAAAAAAAAAAAAAAGGACACTTCTTATCAAAGGAAATATTTACTTTTTACAGGCATTTCTTTTTTAAAAAATTATTTTTGGGCCAGGCGTGGTGGCTCAAGCCTGTAATCCCAGCACTTTGGGAGGCCGAGGTGGGTGGATCACGAGATCAAGAGATCGAGACCATCCTGGTCAACATGGTGAAACCCTGTCTCTACTAAAAATACAAAAAATTAGCTGGGCGTGGTAGCATGTGCCTGTAATCCCAGCTACTCAGGAGGCTGAGGCAGGAGAATTGCCTGAACCCAGGAGGCGGAGGTTGCGGTGAGCCGAGATCGTGCCATTGCACTCCAGCCTGGGTAATAAGAGCGAAACTCCGTCTCAAAAAAAAAAAATTATTTTTTGAGACAGAGTTTCACTTTGTCGCCCAGGCTGTAGTGCAGTAGTGAGATCTTGGTTCACTGCAACCTCCGCCTCCAAGGTCAAGCAATTCTCCTGCCTCAGCCTCCCGAGTATCTGGGATTTATAAGTATCTGGGATTACAGGTTCCTGCCGCCATACCCAGTTAATTTTTTTGTATTTTTAGTAAAGATGAGGTTTCACCATGTTGTTCAGACTAGTCTCAAACTCCTGATCTTAGGTGATCTGCCTGCTTCTGCCTCCCAAAGTACTGGGATTACAGGTGCAAGCCACCATGCCTAGCCTAAAAGGGCACTTCTTTTTGAAGTGATGAAAAGCTCCTGAAATTAGATTATGGTGATGGTTGTACGACTCTGTGAAGATACTAAAGACCATTGAATTGCACACTTTAAAAGGGTGAATTTGGCTGGGCGTGGTGGCTCACTACTGTAATCCCAGCACTTTGGGAGGCCAACGTGGGTGGATCACCTGAAGTCAGGAGTTTGAGACCAGCCTGACTTACTTGGTGAAACCAGTCTCTACTAAAAATACAAAAATTAGCCAGGCGTGACAGGTGCCTGTATTCCCAGCTACTCAGGAGGCTGAGGCAGGAGAATCACTTGAACCCAGGAGGTGGAGGTTGCAGTGAGCCGAGATTGTGCCATTGCACTCTAGCCTGGGTGACAGAGCGAGACTCCGTCTCAAAAAAAAAAAAAAAAAGGAAAAACAAAAGGGTGAATTCGCCCCAGCACAGTGACTCACACCTATAATCCCAACGCTTTGGAAGGCCAAGGTGGGAGAATCAATTAAGCCCAGGAGTTCGAGACCAGCCGGGGTAACATAGTGAGACCCTGTCTCTACAAAAATTTTAAAAATCAGCTAGGTGTAGTGGCTTGCACCTGTAGTCCCAGCTTCTCAGGAGACAGGTGGGAGGTTGGCTTGAGCCTAGGAAGTTGAGGCTGCAGTGAAGGACACCTGGGTAACAAACAGTTTAAGACTCTGTCTTCAAATAAAGGTGAGTTTTATTGTATGTGATGTATCGATAAAGCTGTTATTTAGCAAACACTAATCGAATGTATGATTGGCAAGCCATGAGCACTGATTCTCAAATGTAGGTGGACATCAGAATTCTGATAGAACTTGCTAAAAATATAGATGGTCAAGCTTTACCACAAGCAATTCTGATTCAGTTGGGAAGCGCTTGGCATTTATGTTTAACAAGCTCCTTAAGCTATTCTGATGCCCAGCCAGCTGTGAGAACCATTGGCTTTCCTCCATAAATATCCATTGTCGCCGGGCGCGGTGGCTCAAGCCTGTAATCCCAGCACTTTGGGAGGCCGAGGCGGGTGGATCACGAGGTCGAGAGATCGAGACCATCCTGGTCAACATGGTGAAACCCCGTCTATACTAAAAATATAAAAAATTAGCTGGGCATGGTGGCACGTGCCTGTAATCCCAGCTACTTAGGAGGCTGAGGCAGGAGAATTGCCTGAACCCAGGAGGCGGAGGTTGCGGTGAGCCGAGATCGCGCCATTGCACTCCAGCCTGGGTAACAAGAGCGAAACTCCGTCTCAAAAAAAAAAAAAAAATATCCATTGTCACAGCTACTTTTGGCAGAAACCAGTCCGCAATTAATTTAACAGTGTGTGTGGGCTCAGGAATCAAGAATACAAATAATCTCCATTGAAGTACTAGAGCAGTTTGTGCAGATAGCTGAATTCACTTTTTTTAAGATGGGGTTTCACCATGATAGCCAGGCTGGTCTTGAACTCCTGACCTCAGGTGATCCACCCACCTGAGCCTCCCAAAGTGCTGGGATTCCAGGTGTGAGCCACTGTGCCCAGCCTAAATTCACATTCTGTCATAAAAATTCAAGCCTAAAGGCAAGTGATTCTACCTTCCAATGAGTAGGTGAGCTATGTTGATTTGTGGGCAAGATCACATTTTTTTCAATCAACCTTTGGGACTGCTTGAATGCCTGAACAATGTAACTTTTTTTTTCTTTTTCTTTTTTCTTTTTTGTTTGTTTGTTTGTTTTTGTTTTTGAACAAGGTAACTTGATACCCTATGCTTTTATGCCAGAGAAAGCATGCAATTATTTTGACCTAGAACTTCATTTTGACTGTCACTGACGAAAATCAACATTTTCCAAACTGCTGGCAGCAATTCATTAGTAAGTCATGAAATATTTTTGTCATGGGTAGTAAATACTATTCTCAGAAATTTTTGTTGCAGTAATTTTTTTTCTCTCTCTTTGAGACAGGGTCTTGCTCTGTCACCCAGGTTGGAGCACAGTGGCATGATCATAGCTCACTGTAACCTTCAACTGCTGGCCTGAAGCAATCCTCCCACCTCATTCTCCCAAAGTGCTAGAATTACAGGTATGAGCCACCATGTCCAGCTTGTTTCAGTAACTCATATGCAAATTATATTCAATTTTTTTTTTTTTTTTTGAGACGGAGTCTTGCTATATCACCCAGGCTGGAGTGCAGTGATGTGGTCTTGGCTCACTGCAACCTCCGCCTCCCAGGTTCAAGCAGTTCTTCTACCTCAGCCTCTCGAGTAGCTGGGATTATAGGTGCATGGCTGTAATCCACCCTGCTCGGCTAAGTTTTGTATTTTTAGTAAAGATGGGGTTTCACCATGTTGGCCAGGCTGGTCTCGAATTCCTGACCTCAGGTGATCTGCCTGCCTCAGCCTCCCAAAGTGCTGGGATTACAGGTGTGAGCCACCACACTCGGCCTATATTCACCAATTTTAAGATGCACATCTTTCCATATTTTCGTATATCTAAATTGGAGTATGTCTTACAATTAACGGCATCTGACAGTTATAACTGGCAGCATTTGTGACTGAAAAACATCTCAGATGGAATGAAATACAGTGTGTGTGTTTGTATTATGCTACAATATAAAATATATTTCAGGCCAGGTGTGGTGGCTCACACCTGTAATCCCAGCACTTTGGGAGGCCAAGGTGGGAGGATCACTTGAGCCCAGGAGTTCAAGGCTGCAGTGGGCTGTGATCATACCACTCTACTCCAGCCGAGGCAACAGAACAAGACCCAGTTTCTATAAAATAAATGAAAAAATGTGTTCCCCAAGCCCCCGAGACAGTCTTGCTCTGTCTCCCAGGTTGGAGTGCAGTGGCATGATCTCAGCTCACTGCAGTTCTCCCACCTCAGCATCGTAGCTGGGAATACAGGCACATGCCACCATGCCCAGCTAATTTTTGTATTTTTAGTAGAGATGGGGTTTCACCATGTTGTCCAGGCTGGTCTTGAACTGACCTGGTGATCCACCTGCCTCCACCTCCCAAAGTGCTGGGATTACAGGTGCAAGCCACCATACCCACCCAAAAATTTGAATCTTACTGTGGATGACAGTCAAAGTTTGATAAAACATAATCTGTTTGAACAGCACTACTTTCTGACAGGAAAACCCCAACAGGTTAGGATCTGTGTATTCCTCAAAGTAAGAATTTTTCTAGGCTGGGTGTGCTGGCTCATGCCTGTAATCCAAGCACTTTGGAGGCCAAGGCAGGCGGATCACCTGAGGTTGGGAGTTCAAGACCAGCCTAACCAACATGGCAAAACCCTGTCTTAAAAAAAAAAATTTTTTTTTAAAGAATTTTTCTGCCGGGCGCGGTGGCTCAAGCCTGTAATCCCAGCACTTTGGGAGGCCAAGGCGGGTGGATCATGAGGTCGAGAGATCGAGACCATCCTGGTCAACAAGGTGAAACCCCGTCTCTACTAAAAATACAAAAAATTAGCTGGGCATGGTGGCGCGTGCCTGTAATCCCAGCTACTCAGGAGGCTGAGGCAGGAGAATTGCCTGAACCCAGGAGGCGGAGGTTGCGGTGAGCCGAGATCGTGCCATTGCACTCCAGCCTGGGTAACAAGAGCGAAACTCCGTCTCAAAAAAAAAAAAAAAAGAATTTTTCTGAAAAGTTTTTTTTTTTTTTGAGACGGAGTTTCGCTCTTGTTACCCAGGCTGGAGTGCAATGGCACGATCTCGGCTCACCGCAACCTCCGCCTCCTGGGTTCAGGCAATTCTCCTGCCTCAGCCTCCTGAGTAGCTGGGATTACAGGCACGCGCCACCATGCCCAGCTAATTTTTTGTATTTTTAGTAGAGACGGGGTTTCACCTTGTTGACCAGGATGGTCTCGATCTCTCGACCTCATGATCCACCCACCTCGGCCTCCCAAAGTGCTGGGATTACAGGCTTGAGCCACTGCGCCCGGCAATTTTTCTGAAAAGTTTTTTTAAAAAACTTAAAGTCTTATTGATCTCTATGCTCTAATTTTATAGATATAACTTAGCCTTGCAGGTGAAATAATTAAAGTTTAACATCAAGTTGCTGTTGAGCATAGATCTCAGGTCTTCTGACATCACAATACCTTTCTGCCACTTCCAGTGGGTTTTTCCCTCCTAGGGACCAGCAGTCCTCTACTGGATTAAAAGTTTCTCCATCCCTTTTGAACAATCTAGAAGTCTGTTTCTCTTAACTTTCAGTTCCCACTCCCACCCTTTGTAACCTATTTCATGTTAAGCATTTACGGAGTTGCCATGCTTAATTAGCCACTATGACATTCACTCTATTTCAAAGGTATTCTAGTTTGGAGGCTGTAGGGGAATTCAGAGTGTGAGTTTCACTTGAACAGCACCCTCTGCAGATTTAAAATAGTCTTCATATATCTGAAGAGAATAATGCTTTCTTAGAATTAGCTAGGCTAAACAACTATATTTTAGCCCAGTGGCCCGTAATTAAATCATTTTTAGTCTTTAATTATGTTGGTTGCTTTTATAATTCTCTTCTGGAGTTGGTCTACATCCTTTTAAAACATGGGCAATCCAAATTTATAACAGTAAAGTAAGATACATAAAAAACACACTGCCTAAATTTAAAAGGCAACACTTACAGAATATACTGTATTTTAACACAAGACCAGACTGTGCTATGTGTATGTGGTGTTTCAAGTAACTTAAGGAAATGGCTTGAATTTTCTATATTTTCAATTTTATAAGAAACAACCTTAAGGAGGGCAATTTAACTCAAAATTTAGAGGTATTAATTATAGCTCTGAAGAAAAATACTGCTGAGCAGTTATATGAAATGAGAAATTGAGTTCCAAGAAATGCACCGCTAACCTCAACATAAAGATAACTATGAGAAAACATTCTTTGCATGCAACCATAACTGAATAAAAATCATCTCATTTCTCATCAGACATTTACTGAGCTGCTAGTTATATACGAAATCCTGCAAGAAGCTCCACAGAGAAGTCCGACGAGTCCATCAAGAAGGTGTGATAGTGGCTAAAGTGAGGGCCCGTAGGTGAACGCTCCATGAGGTTCTCCTTTGTTGCACCAATAGAGCTGCACTGTTATACCCACATGGTCACAATCCAGGCCTCAGAAAATGTTGCAGATACCCTCACCAGAAGGCTGAGAACCACTTACTCAGTTTTCATGCCTCCAGACAGCATTAGAACTCAAACTCAAATTGCTTACATAGTAACCGTAGTTTATCCCACCACCAGCTAGGATATTCCCTCAATCACATGATTTTACTGAAAATGTCACCAAGTTTTATGTTTTTTCATTTGATGTTATTTCTATTTTTTCACTTGGTATTAGTCATCTGGCATTTACCTTCTGAAAACCACAGAATCTTCTATATGCTTTTTTCCACTGGAATGGACAAAACTGCTTACTTTTGACTTAGGTCTATTTGGCTTTATACAAGCAATAACCCATATTTTAGACAGTGTCTCAAAAGGGATTGTGTTAAAGGCAATATCCAGATTGCATATTGTTGCTTTGATGTGTTTTGAGTTAGTTTTTTTGTTTGTTTGTTTTTGTTTTTTTTAAAGACGGAGTTTCACTATGTTGGTCAGACTGGTCTTGAACTCCCAACCACAGGGGATCCGCCTGCCTTGGCCTCCCAGAGTGCTAAGATTACAGGCGTGAGCTACTGCACCCGACCTTGAGTTAGTTTTAAATGTAAAGTTTGATAAAAGCAAAACTACTTAAACTTTTTTTTTTTTTTTTTTTTTTGAGACTTACTTTCGCTCTTGTTGCCCAGGCTTGACTGTAGTGGTGCGATCTTGGCTCACCACAACTTCTGCCTCCCAGGTTCAAGTGATTCTCCTGACTTCGAGCAATTCTCCTGCCTCGTCCATAATCATATATATATATATATATATATATATATATATATATATATATTTTTTTTTTTTTTTAATTTGAGACAGAATCTCACTTTGTCACCCAGGCTGGAGTGTAGTGGTGTCATCTTGGCTCACCACAACTCCCGCCTCCTGGGTTCAAGTGATTCTCCTGCCTCAACCTCCTGAGTAGCTGAGATTACAGGTATGTGCCACCACACCTGGCTAATTTTGTATTTTTAGTAGAGACAGTTTCTCCATGTTGATCAGGCTGCTCTTAAACTCCCAATCTCAGTTGATCCACCCACTCTGGTCTCCCAAAGTGCTGGGATTACAGGTGCCACACCTGGCCTACTACTTGAACGCTTTTAGGGAAACCATGACTGGCTCAAATAGAAACTTTTAATTTCTAGTACAAAGATTAGTTATTCCCACCTTGACCTTATAACTCTTTTTTTTTTTAAAGACAGTGTTTCACCATCTTGGCCAGGCTGGTTTGAACTCCTGACCTCAGGTGATCCGCCTGCCTCTGCCTTCCAAAGTGCTGAGATTACAGGTGTGAGCCACCACACCCGGCCAACCTTATAACTCTTTTCTCTTTTCTTTTTTTTTTTTTTTTTGAGACGGAGTTTCGCTCTTGTTACCCAGGCTGGAGTGTAATGGCACGATCTAGGCTCACCGCAACCTCCACCTCCTGGGTTCAGGCAATTCTCCTGCCTCAGCCTCCTGAGTAGCTGGGATTACAGGCACGTGCCACCATGCCCAGCTAATTTTTTGTATTTTTAGTAGAGACGGGGTTTCACCATGTTGACCAGGATGGTCTCGATCTCTCGACCTCGTGATCCACCCGCCTCGGCCTCCCAAAGTGCTGGGATTACAAGCTTGTGCCACTGCGCCCGGCTCTTTTTTTTTTTTTTTGAGACAGAGTTTCGCTCTTGTTACCCAGGCTGGAGTGCAATGGCGCCATCTCAGCTCACCGCAACCTCCGCCTCCTGGGTTCAAGCAATTCTCCTGCCTCAGCCTCCTGAGTACCTGGGATTACAGGCATGTGCCACCATGCCCAGCTAATTTTTTTTTTAGTATTTTTAGTAGAGTCAGGGTTTCACCATGTTGACCAGGATGGTCTCGATCTCTTGACCTCGTGATCCACCCGCCTCAGCCTCCCAAAGTGCTGGGATTACAGGCTTGAGCGACCGCGCCCGGTTGACCTTATAACTCTTAAGTGGTAGAGCAAATTATTTTTGTATGCCCAAAAATGGAAAGTAAATTTAAAGCTATCACCTACTTCACCTTGCTTTTATTAAACATTTGGTAAAATTTTCACAATTGCCTTGTGATTAAAATTATACCTATGTTATGGTCTTGTTAGGTGAATTTTCAACCACTTGGCCCACCATAATCAAATAATCTTCTCTAGTACAGTACCACAGGCCTCTGTCTTTAGAACTTCTTTGTCTAGTACTTAAAGTAAAAACATAAAAACAAAAATATCAGATCTGTAAATCACGATGTCCACATTTTTACTTAATCATGCTAAATATAGCAGGCTCCAGATACAGAATTATCTTTTTTTTTTTTCAAGATGGGGTTTCACCATGTTGGTCAGGCTGGTCTTGAACTCCCGACCTCCGGTGATCTGCCCGCCTTGGCCTCCAAAGTGCTTGGATTATAGGCGTGAGCCACTGCGCCTGGCCAGATACAGAATTATCTTAATGAGATATTAAAATACAGTGGTGATGATGCCTGAGTTTTTAAAATTAACCATCCATCTCTTCTTGGCATTTTGGCTAAGATCAAACGTAAATTAACCATACAGTGGTATGGTGTCCTGAATTGGATCCTGAAACAGAAAAAGGGGTATGAGTAGAAAAATTGGTGGAATGTTGATAGTCTGGAGACTACATGCCAATGTAGGCTGGGTGTGGAGGCTCATGCGTGTAATCCCAGCACTTTGGGAGGTGGAGGTGAGAGGACTGCTTGAGCTCAGAGTTTGAGACTAGCCCGGATGATATAGTGAGACCTTGTCTCTATTATTTTTATCAGGAAAAAAAAATTAGTTTCTTAGTTTTGACAAATGTACTATGGTAATGTAAGATGTTAACATTAGGGAAGGGAAACTGGGTGAGGGTTATGTGGAAATTCTTATCTTTGCAACTTTTCTGTGTATCTAAAATTATTCCAAAATAAATGGAAAAAAAGACCGTCCACAGGCAGATCACTTAAGGTCAGGAGTTCAAGACCAGCCTGGTCAACATGGTGAAACTGTCTCTACTAAAAATATAAGAATTAGCCAGGTGTGGTGGTGGCATGAGTCCCAGCTACTTGAGAGGCTGAAGCAGGAAAAATCACCTGAACCTAAAAGGCAGAGGTTGCAGTGATTGTGCCATTGCACTCCAGCCTGGGGAACAGAGTGAGACTCTCTCTCAGAAAAAAAAAAAAAAAAAAAAAAAAAGCTTATAAGCTGTCTGGGAACAATCTAGAAACCATGTGACTAAGATTAAGAAACAGCTGTAGGAAATGAAAGTGGTGTTTATCTCGGATGTGACTAAGGGATATCAATTTGTGTCTTCAAGTATTGTGGCTCTTATAGATAATTTAAAAAAAGAAAAAAATTTTAAAAGAGAGAATAAAGTGAATTGTAATACTAGAGCCTAAGTGTAATGAGAATTTACTGGCAGGCAGATTTAAATAAATATTGGAAGGGCTGGGTGCAGTGGCTCACGCCTGTAATCCCAGCATTTTGGGAGGCTGAGGGGGGTGGCTCACTTGAGGTCAGAAGTTTGAGGCCAGTCTGGCCAACATGGTGAAACCCTGTCTCTACTAAAAATACAAAAATTAGCCAGGTGTAGTTTTAGCTATTACATTAACAGATGCCTGTAATCCCAGCTGCTCGGAGGCTGAGGCAGGAGAATCACTTGGACTCAGGATGTAGAGCCTACAGTGAGCCAAGATTACGCCACTGCGCTCTAGCCTGGGCAGCAGAGCGAGACTCCATCTCAAAAAGAAAAAAGAATAAATAAATAAATATTGACAACAAATTCATGGCCTGGTGCAGTGGCTCATGCCTGTAATCCCAGCACTTTGGGATGCTGAAGTGGGTGGATCATTTGAGGTCAGGAGTTTGAGACCAGCCTGATGAAACCCCAACATGGTGAAACCTCATGTCTACTAAAAATACAAAATTTAGCCAGGCATGGTGGCAAGCACCTGTAGTCCCAGCCACTTAGGAGGCTGAGGCAGGAGAATCACCTGAACTCAGGAGGCAGAGGCTATAGTGAGCCGAGATCGAGACACTGCACTCCAGTCTAGGAGACACAGCGAGACTCGCTTAAAAACAACAAAAATAAATTCATCTAGTAATAAGACAATTTAGGAGAAGGCAAATTCCCCAATACTTAACCTCTCTATACATCAGTCTATCATCTGTAATATAGGGACCTGCCTCTTACCACGGTTGTTGTGAGGAATTCAGAGATGCCTTTGCCCTTCAATGTATGATATACACATCATCATAGTAATCAAGGTCAGGTGCATGGCTCATGCCTGTAATTCCAACGCTTTAGGAAGTTAAAGCAGGATTGCTTGAGGCTAGGAGTTCAAGACTACTCTGAGCAACATATCAAAACCCCTTTTCTACCAAAAAAAACCCCAAAAGAGCTAGGTGTGGTGGCACCTGTAGTCCCAGCTCCTAGGGAGGCTGAGACAAGAGAATCGCTTGAGCCCAGAAGTTTGAGGTTGCTGTGAGCCATAGCTATGATAGTTACACTGCACTCTAGCCTGCACTCTAGTGAGACCTTGTCTCTAAAATTAAAAAAAAAAAATTAAAGATTTCAATTAATATAGTCAAAGTTGATTTGAGTATGTTAGATTCAAAGGTTTTTAAGTTTTCTTCTCAGATTTTCTGATTCTGTGTGATTGTTCTTAGGCCTAATTAAGCCTTAAATACCAAGATGTCTAAAAAGTAATACAAGCCAGGTGTGGTGGCTCACGCCTATAATCTCAGCACTTTGGCAGACTGAGGCAGGTGGATTACTTGAGATCAGGAGTTCGAGATCAGCCTGGCCAACATGGTGAAACCCGGTCTCTACTAAAAATACAAAAATTAGCTGGGCGTGGTGGTGCACACCTGTTGACCCAGCTACTTGGGAGGCTGAGGCACGAGAATCACTTGAACCTGGGAGGCAGAGGTTGCAGTGAACTGATAAAGCATCATTGCACTCCAGCCTGGGCAACAGAGTGAGAGTCCGTATTAAAAAAAAAAAAAATTGAGGCCGGGTGCAGTGGCTCATGCCTGTAATCCCAGCACTTTGGGAGGCCGAGGCAGGCTAATCATGAGGTCGAGATTGAGATCATCCTGGCCAACACAGTGAAACCCTGCCTGTACTAAAAATACAAAATTTAACTAGGCATGGTGGTACGTCCTGTAGTCCTGGGAGCTCTCAGGAGACTGAGGCAGAAGAATTGCTTGAACTCTGTAGGTGGAGGTTGCAGTGAGCCAATATCGCGCCACTGCACTCCAGCCTGGTGACAGAGCAAGACTGCGTCTCAAAAATAAATAAATAAATATACATATATAAAGTAATACAATGTTTTTATATTCTCCTCTCCTACTTATCCTTCCAGTGTCAGCTATTCCTGGCAAATACCTTCTCTGGCCAGTCTAAATTATGTCGCTTTTATTCTTCTCCCTCAACATAGTCTTCTCTTTTCCTTCACAGTACCATCACAACTCAAAATTGGCTACTTTTATTTACTGAATCTCTATCTCCCCCACTAAGTATAAATTCAAAGGTCAAGAACCACGTCCATTTTGTTCACAGGTCTATCCCCAATCCCTAGAACAGTGCCTAGAACATAGTAAGCACAATATTTTCTAAACAGATTACTTCACTGACCTGCGAAATATCAGTTTAATGCTCATGTAGTTTGTCTTCCTCAAAAACATTAATCTCTTCATTACTAAATGGTTCAGCCACTTTGGAAACAGTTTGGCAGTTTCTTTTTTTTTTTTTTTGAGATGGAGTTTCGCTCTTGTTACCCAGACTGGAGTGCAATGGCACGATCTCGGCTCACCACAACCTCTGCCTCCTGGGTTCAGGCAATTCTCCTGCCTCAGCCTCCTGAGTAGCTGGGATTACAGGCATGCGCCACCATGCCCAGCTAATTTTTTGTATTTTTAGTAGAGACGGGGTTTCACCATGTTGACCAGGTTGGTCTCGATCTCTCGACCTCGTGATCCACCCACCTCGGCCTCCCAAAGTGCTGGGATTACAGGCTTGAGCCACCGCGCCGGGCCCGGCAGTTTCTTATAAACACTTTGCACTCAGCACAGTAATCGCTTCCCTAGTTGTTTACACAAGTAAAATGAAAACATTGTTACACACAAAACTATATGTGAACATTTATAGCAGCTTTATTAATTGCCCCAAACTGGAAACAACTAAATGTCCCTCAGCTGGGAATAAATACACAAACTCTTATACATCCATTAAAAGGGAAGAGATTACTGATAGATGCAAAATGAATGGATCTCAAATGCATCATGCTAAGTTATAGAGGCCAGACTCGGCTGGGCACGGTGGCTCATGCCTGTAATCTCAGCACTTTGGGAGGCTGAGGCATGTGGATCACCTGAGGTCAGGAGTTCGAGACCAGCCTGGCCAACATGGTGAAACCCTGTCTCTACTAAAAATACAAAAAGTATCTGGACATAGTGGTGGGCACCTGTGGTCTCAGCTACTCAGGAGGCTGAGGCAGGAAAATTGCTCGAACCAGGAGATGGAGGTTGCTGTGAGCTGAGACTGTGTCACTGTACTCCAGCCTGGGTGATAGAAAGTCCATCTCAAAAAAACTAAAAAAAAACAAAAAAATTGCCACACTCAAAATGCTACAAACTGAGTCCAGGTATAGGACAGTCTTGCAAAAACAGTATTATGAGGATAGAAAATAAATCAGTGGCTACCAAGGGTGAGGGGTAAAGAGGCTGACTACAAGGGGACACATGTAGCCAGGTGCAGTGGCTGATGCCTGTAGTCCCAGCTACTTGCTAGGCTGAGGTGGAAGGATCTTGAGCCCAGGAGTTCAAGGCTGCGGAGGGCTATTAGGGCACTGAACTTCAGCCTGTGTAACAGAGCGAGACTTCTCTAAAAAAATTTTAATTTTTGAAGGGGCACAGGGGAATTCTGTGGGGTGACAGAACTGTTCCATATTTTAATTGTGGTAGTTTGTATGTTGAAATTTGCATAACTGTACACTTTTAGAAGATGAGGCAGGGTGCAATGGCTCATGCCTATAACTCCAGCACTTTGCTTGAGGCCAAGAGGTGAAGCCAGCCTGGTTTTAAGAGACACAGTGAGACTCTGTCTTTTAAAAATAAATAAATAAATAAATAAATAAAAAGATATATGTAAAAAAGAATAGGAGCCTTTTACATATTTTTGCTTAAAGTTTTCTATTTTTTTTTTTTTAAGACGGAGTCTAGCTGTGTCACCAGGCTGGAGTGTAGTGGCGTGATCTCGGCTCACTACAACCTCTGCCTCCCGGATTCAAGCAATTCTCCTAACTCAGCCTACTGAGTAGCTGGGACTACAGGTGCACACCACCATGGCCAGCTGATTTTTGTATTTTTAGTAGAGACAGGGTTTCACCATGTTTTCCAGGATGGTCTCAATCTCTTGACCTCGTGATTCACCTGCCTTGGCCTCCCAAAGTGCTGGGATTACAGGTGTGAGCCACTGCCCCCAGCCAAGTGTCCTGTTTAAAAGAAAAAAATTTTTTGACACAAAGTCTCACTTTGCCGCCCAGGCTGAAGTGCAATAACACCATCATAGCTCACTGCAGCCTCAGCTTCCCAGGATCCGGCGATCCTCCTGCCTGAGCCCTGCAGAGTAGGTGGGACTGCAGGAGTGCACCACCATGCCTGGGGTTAATTTTTATTATTTTTTTGAGACAAAAGAGTCTTGCCCTGTCAGTCAGGCTGGAGGGCAGTGGCATGATCTCGGTTCACTGCAACCCCTGCTTAGTGGGCTAAAGAGATTCTCCTGCTTCAGCCTCATTTGGGACTATAGGCCATGTGCTACCATGCCTGGATTTTTTGTACTTTTAGTAGAGATGGGGCTTCACAAATCTTCCTGCTTTGGCCTCCCAAAGTGCTGAGATTCCAGGCATGAGCCATCATGCCTGGCCTTTTGCTTAATTTTCTAATATCCCTTGCTTACTTAGAATTATTGCCAACATTAAGGTTATCTTCGTTGTCACTGTCTCCCATAGAGCCCACAAACTAAACTCTAAACCCTGAGATCCATGGGTCTGCTATAAACAGTCCCAAAATAAATGAAAAAATGTTTAAGTGCAAATAATTAGACAAGAGAAAAAGGACATTTAAATACCAGGGGTTCTAGCTGAATGAAATCTTTACAATTATACTAAGATATAAATGGTTAAGTCACTAAGTTTGAAACATTACAAAGATCACAAAGACAAACCAGTGCTAAAATCTGGCGGGCTGACGTAAGCTGTCAACAGTATTCACTATAAAGAAATGAAACTGTGTTGAGGTTAGCAGGTGTGAACAAATCATGTCCCAATAAGAGCACATGAGTTCTTCCTTGAGTCAACTGCTGAGGCCTGGTACATCTGAGATTTGAAAGAAGTATCAGATTAACTGGGAAACAGAGTACAGGCAGATCGTTTGAGTCCAGGAGTTCCAGACTAGCCTGGGCAACATGGCAAAATGCAAAAATTACCCAGGTGTGGTGGCAAACACCTGTGATTCCAGCTATTCAGGAGGCTGAGGCTATTCGGGGAGGATCATTTGAGCCCAGGAAGTCAGGGCTGTAGTTAGGCTGTGAATGTGCCATTGCACTCCAGCCTGGGCAAGAGTGAAACTGTCTCAAAAAAAAAAAAAAAAAAAAGCCAAGCTAGCTTGAAATACTCCAGTTAGTTCTCATTTTTGAAATCCACTCCAAAATTTTTAACCAATTCCAACACAGTAACTGTTAGAGAAAACCTATTTCATGTTAAAGCTTAAAATCTCATTTATTGTACTGAGCTACTTTTTAACGAATACCAGCAGGTGGCGCTCAAGCCAGTTGTCTGACATCGATTTCGGAGTAAGTTTATCTCAGTATGCCAATAGTTAAACTGTTTTGTTCTTTCCTGTTTCCAGGGGGAAAAAAGTTTTCAGTTAGCTCTTGCTTCCTTGCATGTCAACAGTACTCTTGGTCATTATCAGGGCGTCTGTTGGCTATCTATTAAAAGCCTTACCTGTCTTTTCAGCCTTCATCTATCAAGTATCAGGCCATTTACTTGTGTAAATATGAAGCAAGACAGCAAAGAAGCTGAGGACAAAAATCTCTGGTTCAATTTACACATTTAATACCTTAGATGATTGGTAGGCGGGAAGGCATTTTATTTAATTCAGATTTAGGAGAAAAGGGTAACATTGTTACAAGCTCACCTCTACAGCCAATTCAAGTACCTTTGAACCCTGAGCAACACACATTACCAGTCACTGTAAGAAGCCTTGTCCCCAACTCCTACTTAGGTCCTTAGAGAACATATCCTGGCCAGGTGCAGTGGCTCAAACGCCTGGTAGTCCCAGTACTTTATGGGAAGCTGAGGCAGGTGGATCACCTGTCAGGAGATGGAGACCAGCCTAATCAACATGGAGAACCCCTAAAAATACACAATCAGCCAGGCATAGTGGGGAATGCCTGTAATCCCAGCTACTTGGGAAGGCTGAGGCAGAGAATTGGAACCCGGGAGGCAGAGGCTGAGGTAAACTAAGATCATGCCATTGCATACCGGCCTGAGCAACAATCTTAACTCCATCTAAAAAAAACACACAGAACAAAAAAAAAAAATCCCACTTTAATTTTACCTATCCTTCAAACTTAAATTATTCCTTTTATAACCAAAAGTACCTTTAGATACTATTTCATATAGAAATTTTTAAGATTTATGGGAGACTGGGCACAGTGGATCACAGGATGAACTCAGGAATTCCAGACCAGCCTGGGCAAGAGACCTCATTCTTTTCATACTGAAAATTTCATGCAGCTTTTCAAATGCAAATTTGTAAGATTCAGAAGTTCAGTAGGTCATCACTGACACCTGTTAAGCCTATGACCAGTTTCCTCGCTGGTGATCAAGTAGATAGAAGCTGCTATTTATCCAAGTATAGATGGTATTAGACTCTGCAGGATATAGAAAAAACTTCATTGGGCTGTTCTATTTTATAGCTACTTTAAATTACCATCTCATATTTTATCAGTACCTTGTTCTTATTAATAGCACTCATTAGAACTTCCAAAATGACCCAACTGGCATGAAGAGGTCACTTCACTAACTTCAAAATGGGTCCTTCTACTCACATATGCTGTGTACTAGCCACTACACCTAGTCAAGGGACATTACTACACTGCCCAGTCATTGTAACCTACAATGTTTCAAATGTATGTTAGTTAATTTGAAACTGAAATTTCAAGTTTCTAAATAGTCACTTAATGTTGGTTAACTATGTTAACTTTTCAGTGCAACACAAGGACTCATTACAGCATTTGGTCTTCAGTGACAGTAGCATGCTGTACCTCTCCAGGGTGTTGCAATAAAAACAGCCCTCCCATAGCTTAAAGTCAGATTCTATGTGGGGATAGCAACCCTATTCCTGAAGGAAATGTTAGTCACATTCTTAGGAAGTTTCAGCTGATTCATAAAACCACAAATAGGCATCTTCCACCTAAGCATTTTAAAGTTTCAGCATTTACCAGAAGAACACACAATTTTCTCATTAAACTTTTTTTAATGGGTCTCAAAATTCTGTGACAAATTTTTGGTCAAGTTGTTTCCATTAAAAAGTACTGATTTTAAAAACTAATAACTTAAAACTGCCACAAGCAAAAAAGAAAACCAAAGTGGTCCACAAAACATTCTCCTTTCCTTCTGAAGGTTTTACGATGCATTGTTATCATTAACCAGTCTTTTACTACTAAACTTAAATGGCCAATTGAAACAAACAGTTCTGAGACCGTTCTTCCTCCACCACTGATTAAGACTGAGGTGGCAGGTATTAGGGATAATATTCATTTAGCCTTCTGAGCTTTCTGGGCAGACTTGGTGACCTTGCCAGCTCCAGCAGCCTTCTTGTCCACTGCTTTGATGACACCCACGGCAACTGTCTGTCTCATATCACGAACAGCAAAGCGACCTGTTAAAAAAAAAAAGTTAGCCATTACGAAAATACTTTGTTCACAGGTATATTGTATATATTTTTTATCTTTAGCACAAATTAGTCAACCTTACCGAGAGGTGGATAATCTGAGAAGCTCTCAACACACATGGGCTTGCCAGGAACCATATCAACAATGGCAGCATCACCAGACTTCAAGAATTTAGGGCCATCTTCCAGCTTTTTACCAGAACGGCGATCAATCTTTTCCTTCAGCTCAGCAAACTTGCAGGCAATGTGAGCGGTGTGGCAATCCAGTACAGGGGCATAGCCAGCACTGATTTGGCCTGGATGGTTCAGGATAATCACCTTGGAAAAAAGATTTGCTTTCAGTACGAATCCAAAGTCTCAAATGACTTTAGGCTCTACAGTAAGAGAATGTTACTTTAAATTGTTACCTGAGCAGTGAAGCCAGCTGCTTCCATTGGTGGGTCGTTCTTGCTGTCACCAGCAACGTTGCCACGACGAACATCCTTGACAGACACGTTCTTGACATTGAAGCCCACATTGTCCCCAGGAAGAGCTTCACTCAAAGCTTCATGGTGCATTTCAACAGATTTCACTTCAGTTGTAACGTTGACTGGAGCAAAGGTGACCACCATACCAGGTTTGAGAACACCAGTCTCCACTCGGCCAACAGGAACAGTACCAATACCTAAGAATATTTACAGTATACTATAATACTTATGTGAAAGCAGATGGCACTTTTACCAACTCCAATTCAGTGTATTAATGGTCAACTTACCACCAATTTTATAGACATCCTGGAGAGGCAGGCGCAAGGGCTTATCAGTTGGACGAGTTGGTGGTAGGATGCAGTCAAGTGCCTCAAGCAGTGTGGTCCCACTGGCATTGCCATCCTTACGGGTGACTTTCCAACCCTTGAACCAAGGCATCTGAAACACAAGCATGGCAATTTGTGTTAGCATGAAATCGCCATTCCCAGAGGTTTTTAACAAAGGTTTTGAAAGCCACTTACGTTAGCACTTGGCTCCAGCATGTTGTCACCATTCCAACCAGAAATTGGCACAAATGCTACTGTGTCGGGGTTGTAGCCAATTTTCTTAATATAAGTGCTGACTTCCTTAACGATTTCCTCGTATCTCTTCTGGCTGTAGGGTGGCTCAGTGGAATCCATTTTGTTAACACCAACAATAAGTTGTTTCACACCTAGTGTGTAAGCCAGGAGGGCATGCTCTCGGGTCTGCCCGTTCTTGGAGATACCAGCTTCAAATTCACCAACACCAGCAGCGACAATCAGGACAGCACAGTCAGCCTTTAAAGCAAGCAAAGACATCCCTGTCAAAAGCTCTCCAAAGGACAAAATAGGCCTTTCAAAAACAAACAAAAACAGAAAAAACCCTGGAGTTATTAATCCCAACCTGAGATGTCCCTGTAATCATGTTTTTGATGAAGTCTCTGTGTCCTGGGGCATCAATGATAGTCACGTAGTACTTGCTGGTCTCGAATTTCCACAAGGAGATATCAATGGTGATACCACGTTCACGCTCAGCTTTCAGTTTATCCAAGACCCAGGCATACTTGAAGGAGCCCTTTCCCATCTGTAAGGATTAAGAGTTACCAGGTTACTGAAACACAAACTCTAGCTTCAACTTCCTTCCTTGCATTCCCCCCCTTAATTGGCACCTAGCAGTTTCCACTTTGCAGCTTCAGGTCCTAAGTTATTTTAGTCAATTAGGTAATCAATACAGCTACAGAAGTAACCAAAAAAGCAAACTTTTAGTGGGATCGTGACCATTAAAATTCAGAACTAAACTGCTTACTATCAATAGTTACAGAAATAACCAAAAAGCAAAGTATGATTTCCTAAGTAGGATCACTATTAACATTCATAACTACTCACTAGTTCTGGGGAAATCAACGATCCTACTGGTAAAACTCATTTTAGTTGGTATTACTTTCTGGTATTAAACATACCTCAGCAGCCTCCTTTTCAAATTTTTCAATGGTTCTTTTGTCAATGCCCCCGCATTTGTAGATTAGATGGCCAGTAGTGGTGGACTTGCCGGAATCTACATGTCCAATGACGACAATGTTGATATGAGTCTTTTCCTTTCCCATTTTGGCTTTTAGGGGTAGTTTTCACGACACCTGAAATGGCATAAATAAAAACTTTGAACCACTGTTCGAGGCTTGACAATAAGCCAAGATCCAAACTCAAAAAGGGCAAATTCCAAGGAGAATTATATGTCGTGCCAAGCTGGCCTAACTCTTCAGTCTCCACCCACTAAGTGTGGGGAAACTCCATCGCATAAAACCCCTCCCCCCCAATCTAAGAAACACGTACTCCAGAGGCTGGGAAAACTAATCGAGGTGCCAGAACGGCCCGGGTACTCCGTGGGGTCACAGGAAGCGGCAGCCAAGGAGGGAAAGGCCCTTTTCCTTTGTGTGGGTGACTCACCCAGCACGCTCTCCCCGGCCGCCGCGTCCTCCATTTTGAGCTCCCTGCAGCAGGGCCGGGAAGCGGCCATCTTTCCGCTCACGCAACTGGTGCCGACCGGGCCAGCCTCGCCGCCCAGGGTGGGGCGACACACGGCGGCGCGAGGCCGGCCACCAGAGCAGGCCGGCCGGCTTGAGACTGCCCCCGTCCGACTCTCGGCAGCCACTCGCAGGCCCCGCCTAGCTGAACATGTGCGCTGGGACGGACGAGCCCCGTAATCCGCCACGGCACCCCACAGTCCCAAAACCCGAAACACCAGCGTACAGATCCTGGCCCGCATTTACAAGACGGTCTACCCAGAAAAAAACGTCCGCAGGTGGTGATCAACAATTCTAAATGGCTACAGACTTAGCAGAAACAGCAGGGCAGGCACGAAGGTGCGACCAGATTCGCACGCGGCGGCCCGAGCGCCCAAGCCAGGCCTCAACTCAAGCACGAGGCGAACGGGCTCCTGGGGAAAAGCGCAAGGCCTCGAACTCTCCCACCCACTTCCAACCCCAAACTCGGAATCAAGAATCACGCACAGTGGACAGCACCGTGGACGTAATGAAAAGCACACGAGGGCCACAGCCCGTAAAGAGGCCAGTCCCACGGAAACCACACACAGCACTTACCTATGTTCTGGCGGCAAACCCGTTGCGAAAAAGAACGTTCACGGAGACTACGGCACTTATATATGGTTCTCCCCCACCCTCGGGGAAAAGGGCGGAGCCAGTACACGACACCACTTTCCCAGTTTACCCCGCGCCACCTTCTCTAGGCACCGGTTCAATTGCCGTCCCCTCCCCCCAACTTCTCGGGGACTGTGGGCGATGTGCTCTCAGCCCACTGACGGGCGTCGGAGCCTCGCGCATGCTCTTCTCCACCTCGATGATGACAAGAGCGGGCGGGTGAGGGGGCGGGAACGGAGCGATCTCCGGGTTCTAGGTTAGTGGGAATTTAACGACGGTCCCCGGGATTCCCCAAGGCAGGGACGAGTCTTTTTGTATGAATTACTTTCAGCTCCGGCCGGGGGGTGGGGCGAGGAGGAGGCGGCCTGGAAGGGACGTCCAGAATCTTCCCTCTGCCACTGCTGGCTTGGCCCCAAAGGTTGTATCGAGATTAGGGTGTGTCTTGGCCCCTCAATCCGCCTCCTGTCCTCAGCCTTGCCATCTTTCTAGTCCGGGACAAATCTCTAGAGCGTCTGCCTCTGCCGGTCGCAGCCCAGCCCCGGGCTGGCTCCTCCTCTGCCCCGGCTTCCGCGTCCCTCCCTGGTAGCGAGGAGTACCAGGCCCCGGGACCCTGAAGGGCTTGGGGCGGAAGGTCCGAACTGGGGGCCTCCTTCACAGCCACCGACCCGGGAGAGGTTAGGCTCGATGGCCGTGAGCGCGACGAATGCGCTCTTGTGCTGGCCTCTCGGCTTGTTCCATTCAAATCCAGCTGCTTTCATCGAAGCCCGTAACACGTCATCTCGCCCTGGTACTCCAGATGTCCAAGTTTTCAGTTTAGAATAGACTCAGTCCTACAGTTAGCTTTAGATCTAATTCTAGTTTTGTTAAGCCAAAAAGTTCCTGCGAGTATGTGTTTGTGCCTTGTGGTACTTTTTTTTTTTTTTTTTTTTTGAGACAGAGTCTCGATCCTTAGCCAGGTGCCAGGCTGGAGTGCTGTGGCGCGATCTCCGCTCCCTGCAACCTCCGCCTCCCGGGTTCAAGCAATTCTCCTGCCTCAGCCTCCCGACTAGCTGAGAGTACAGGCGAGCGCCACCACGCCCAGCTAATTTTTTTGTATTTTTAGTAGAGACAGGGTTTCACCGTGTTGGCCAGGGTGGTCTCGATCTCTTGACCTCATGATCCGCCCGCTTAGGCCTTTCAAAGGGCTGGGATTACAGGCGTGAGCCACCGTGCCCAGCCGCCTCATGGTACTTTTTAAATTAAAAAATGTACAGTCATTTGTTGGCAAACATGAGGAACCTCTTTCAAATTCAGATTTTCCACATGATCTCCTGTAGACTAAGATCTACAGCATCAGCAAGTTTATCCGCCCAATTTCCTATCCCCAACACTTGCTATGAGGTCACAGCTTCTCCTGTTTAAATACATGCCTATTGTATTTAAATAAGTGCTTTCGTTTTCTGTCATCCTAGATTGTAAAAGCATTTTAGCATAAATCTAGGGCAAGATTGGACGAGCTTGGCCTTTTTGGATGGCTATCAAGGCAGGCCTTGGGAAATGCTCCTCTGAGGAAAGAAGAACGTTTATTTTTAATGAGCTAATTACTAGATCATTATGTTTCTTCTTCCAGCTGTAGAATATCCCTGCCCAGCTTCTCGAACCAACTTATTTACTTACTGAAAATCTGCTATGTGGCCAACGCTAAGTTAAGTACTGTGGAGTTCCTTTTGGAGAAGAACCCACAAACTGGAAGAGGAAAACAAGTTGGGAAGCAGTTAAAGGCAAACGCCTATGGTGCTTAGTTGGTTTCTTTACCTTTGTAGTGTCAAGTTTTTCTAGTCCTTTCAATTTTCACAGTACACTTTTTTTTAGGGAGTCCAGCTCTGTCGCCAGGCTGGAGTGCAGTGGCCAAATCTCGGCTCACTGCAACCTCTGCCTCCCTGGTTCAAGCCATTCTACTGCTTCAGCCTCCGAAGTAGTGGGACTACAGGCGCCTGCTACCATGCCCAGCTAATTTTTTTATTTCAGTAGAGATGGGGTTTCACCATGTTGGCCACACTGGTCTCGAACTTTTGACTTCAGGTGATCCACCCGCGTGGGCCTCCCAAAGTGCTGGGATTATAGACGTGGGCCACGGTACCTGGCCACAGGCAAAGTTTTTCCCAAGCACCTGTTATTGCGGATAATAGTAAACGCTTCATAAATACCTTACAGAGAATGTTTTTTAAGGGCCGGGCTCGGTGGCTCATGCTGGTAATCCCAGCACTTTGGGAAGCAGAGGCTGGTTGATCACGAGGTCAGGAGTTCAAGACCAAGACGGTGAAGCCCCGTCTCTATCAAAAATACAAAAAAATTAGCCTGGCGTCGTGGTGGGTGACTGTAATCCCAGCTACTCGGGTGGCTGAGGCAGAGGGTGCAGTGAGCCGAGATCACACCACTGCACTCCAGTCTAGGCAACAGTGAAACTCTGTCTCAAAAAAAAAAAAAGGAATGCTTTAAAAAATATCACGCAAGGAATGGCAAAATTATACGGGTCCTTGATTTATACCTAAGTAATCTATTGCGCAACATCAACTGATGTTCTGAATGTTGCAGTATTGGTCCAGACTTTAGTTAGATGAAAGGAGATCGCAATTCTCGTGTTTAAGAACCAACACGCCTTAATCCCAGCATCTTGGTACGCTGAGGCCGACGGATCTCACTCGAGGCCAGGAGTTCGAGAGCAGCCTGGCCAACATGGTGAAACCCCGTCTCTACTAAAAATTAGCTGCACGTGGTGGTGCACGCTTCTAATCCCAGCTACTTGGGAGGCAGAGGAGGTTGTAGTGAGCCAAGATCGCGCCGGTACACTCCAGACTGGGCGACAGAGCGAGACCTTGTCTCGAAACAAAAAACCAATACGTTTCAGCCCAACTGAACCATATTATTGTGCATTAAGGGTAGTCACTGGCCACGAGCATTTTCTCACGGCAGAGATCATTTTCTGCTCTCGCTCGGGCTAGGGCTGGGCGGGAAGCCCGGAGAGGGACTGGAACGCCGGTACCGGGGAAGCCCCGCGCTCCCAGAGGCGCACCCGGTTTCCTAGGAAGGGAGCCTGGGGTGGCAAGGCTGGCGCGGGTGGTCCTTGCCCCGCGCCAGCTCGCCAGGCCACGTCACGGGCGTTCCTCGAGCGCTGGGTCACCTGCGGGCCGGCGGGGTCCCGCGGCGGACAGCTGGGCTGCATGGATCCGCCGCTCGAGTCTCCCCAGCGTCAGGTCGCCAGAGTCCGCCCTGTGACTCACCCCACCTTGAGGTCACTTTCTTCCGCCCTCTGACTGCGGAAGGAAGGGCCGTGAGGAAGCAGAAAACCCCACGGGGCTCCGGGTGAGAGCAGGTTTTTGCCACTGTGAGCTGGTCTCTAAGACTTTAAGTCTCAAGTCTTTTTTCTTCTTCTTTATCTTCTTCCTCTTCCTCCTCCTCCTCCTCCTTCCTCCTCCTTCTTCTTATAAATTCTTTTTCCCAGACCCTATGTTTTCAACATGATCATAAACCATTCCCCTCTCCCCTCGGCCTCTACAGCTCATCCGGTATGCTTTTTACTGTCTTACATAAAGCGGTAACAGTAACGATGTTGAGGCTTGTAAATGTGTTTTGGGGTCATAATCGAAGGTAGTATTTGCTGAAGATTTTTCTTAAACTTGCTCATAACCATTTCGAGTGACAAACTTAAAATACATTGTAAGTAAACATCAACATGACCCCTTTTAGGAAGAAAAAGATTTCAGTTATTTACATAGTAGCAAGGCAAGCAAGAATAGTTCTTTGAGGTACATAATTGTGATTCACCAGGCTTTCAGTATAGGCTAATCAGTCTGCTATTAGTCTAATTTAAAGCAGCCTTAAGTAGTTACATTTTGCCATGGCCTGCCACGTGAAAATGATTTTTAAATCTTTTTATCTGTTGTAGCTACCTCTGAAGAAAAGATGACTGGACACGGTGGCTCACACCTGTAATCACAGCACTTTGGGTGACCAAGCTGGGCGGATCACCTGAGGTAAGAGTTCGAGAGAGACCCTGTCTGTACTAAAAACAAAAATAACAGGGAGTGGTCGTGTGCACCTGTAATCACAGCTACTTGGGAATCTGAGGCAGGAGAATCGCTTGAACCTGGGAGGGGGAGGTTGCAGTGAGGAGAGATCCTACCACTTCATTCCAGCCTGGGTAACAAAGTGAGACTGCATCTCAGGGGGAAAAAAAAAAGATTTGTAAAGGGGTATTTTAGAATGTGATTAAGCCAAGAATGTGATCAGTTCAAGGAAAAATTTGAACTGAGAATCCAAATAAAATGGCACGTTAGTGTGACAGGCACTGTTCTAACATTTGCAATATTTAATGTAATCCTATCACCCACATTGTATATATGGAGCAGTAATGGGCAACAGTTTATGCATAATAAGCAAATAAGACATATATTCTTGGCCGGGCGCGGTGGCTCAAGCCTGTAATCCCAGCACTTTGGGAGGCCGAGGCGGGTGGATCACAAGGTCAAGAGATCGAGACCAACCTTGGTCAACAAGGTGAAACCCCGTCTCTACTAAAAATACAAAAAATTAGCTGGGCATGGTGGTGCATGCCTGTAATCCAACTACTCAGGAGGCTGAGACAGGAGAATTGCCTGAACCCAGGAGGCGGAGGTTGCGGTGAGCCGAGATCGTGCCATTGCACTCCAGGCTGGGTAACAAGAGCGAAACTCCGTCTCAAAAAAAAAAAAAAAAAAAGACATATATTCTTTTCTAAAGTTTTACTCCTTTTTTGGCACAAAATGGTAAAATTACAATATGCCACCTTGCTTTTTTCACCTAATACAGCTTGGTGATACCTTCTCATGAATACATTAGGGCTCAGCAGAGCAGGATTGGAAGCCGAGTGATCCGATCAGAAAGCTAGTCCTAGCCCTTACCAGCTGGCTGAGGCAGCCTGTATAATGAAAATATCAGTGGCATCGCTGTCAGAAAATTAGGGATTTAGTCTTTGCTCTTCTGCTTAGACCTTGTGACAGCCCAGCAGTTCTGAGTACATCTGTGAAATGGGCTGGCTTAGTCAGGCGAGATGGTTCATGCCTGTAATCTAAGCCCTTTGAGAGGCTAAGGTGGGTGGATCACAAGGTCAGGAGTTCAGGACCAGTCTGGTCAACATGGTGAAACCTCATCTCTACTAAAAATACAAAAAATGAGTCAGGCATGGTAGCCTGCGCCTGTAATCCCAGCTACTCTGGAGGCTGAGGCAGGAGAATCTCTTGAACCCAGGAGGCGGAGCTTATGGTAAATGGAGATCAGCCATTGCACTCCAGCCTGGGTAACAGAGCAAGACTCTGTCTCAAAAAAAAAAAAAAAAAAACCGAAAAGAAAAAAGAAATGGGTCAGCCTCCTGAGTAGCTGGAACTGGTGGCGCTCGCCACTACACCCAGCTAAAATTTTTTTATCTTTAGCAGAGATGAGGTTTCACCATGTTGGTCAGGCTGGTCTCAAACTCCTGACCTCTTGATCCTCCTACCTCGGCCTCCCAAAATGCTGGGATTACAGGTGTGAGCCACCGCACCTGGGGGCTTTTTGTTCCTACTTAGCACCTACGTCGAAATTTTAATATGCAATGACATGAAAAGACATGGGGGCTCTTTATTAGTACAAAAGACAGTGTTTCTACAGGGTTTTTGGAGAAAGCCTGCTCTTAATTGGTATGCCAGTGACACCAACTTGAGTCAGTAGAGAAAATAAACTCATTGGTATCTTTTTAATTGTAAGCATTTTTACATAGGTAATACATATACACAGTAAGAAATTGTACAGAGGTTGTACAATGAAATGTTACTCTCATTTTAGTAGTTTAAAGGAAGCCTGAAAAATATGCCAGGGAAATTGAGGAAACTAAAGATAGTTCTACTGCTGCTCTCATAATTCCAAAGCCAGGGTTTACTGGGATAAGTACTCTCTTACTTGGTACCAAGGAAAAGATTTTCTTCTCTCACTGTTTTTTTAGTGAGTATATTTATTATTTTATTGCTACATTAGAAATGAAAATAAACTGTAAGAAGCTGCAAAAACATGCAACTTCATGAGGATTATGAGGCAATGGAAGCACTCATAGAAGGTTAAAATTGGCTTTTCCATAGGAGGTGCAAAGACTATACACACACAGGTCATCTTTGGTTAGATTATTAGCAGCATCTGCCATGTGGAATTTATGCACCAATGGGAGGATTTTTGATGTTTTGTTTTGTTTTGTTTTGTTTTGAGATGGAGTCTTGTTCTGTCACCCAGGCTGGAGTGCAGTGGCACAGTCTCAGCTCACTGCAACCTCTGCCTCCCAGGTTCAAGTGATTCACCTGCCTCAGACCTCCGAGTAGCTGAGATTACAGGCATGTGCCACCATGCTTTATTAATTTTTGTATTTTTTTTTTTTGAGACAGAGTCTCACTCTGTCACTCAGGCTGGAGTGCGGTGGCAGAATCTCGGCTCACTGCAACCTCTGCCTCTCAGGTTCAGGCAATTCTCCTGCCTCAGCCTCCTTAGTAGCTGGGACTACAGGCACATGCCACTACACCTGGCTAATTTTTGTATTTTTAGTAGAGATGGAGTTTCACCATGTTGGCCAGGCTGGTCTTGATCTCCTGACCTCGTGATCCACCTGCCTCAGCCTCCCAAAGTGCTGGGATTATAGGTGTGAGCCACCGCACCCTGCCTCATTTTTATATTTTCATTAGAGATGGGTTTTAGCCATATTGGCCAGGCTGGTCTAGAACTCCTGACCTCAGGTGATCCACCCAACTTTGGCCTCCTAAAGTGTTGGGATTACAGGTGTGAGCCACCAAACCCAGCCCCCATCATATGATGTTTGTATACCCTCTTTCTCCTGCTGAATACTTTCCTTGGAAGAAAGAGTACTTTTTTCTTCAGTTTTGACCTGTCAAACTTCATTTCTGACAAGTCTGGGTTCATCACTCATCTTGATGAAAAGAAAACCTGAAGGCTTCTAGACTGGTGAAAGGCTAGGCTGAGACCACTGCTCACTCTGGACCAGGTTAGGGTTCCTGAGCAGAGCCCAATAGTTGTAAGCCTAGTAGCAGGGCTTTCTCACTCACTATTCATTTGTGAATGCATATTTCATAAATAATGTCAGTTTTCAGTATTTGTTTATCTTCATAGCTGATACAGTTTACAGAGCACTTAACTAAGAGACAAGCTGAAATATACTCGTAGTCCCAGATAATTTCTTTATCAGAGTGATCTTGAATAAATCACACTGGAAGTCATTATTTCATAGTAAAATAATCTAACATCTATTTCATAGAACTGATCATAAGGATTAAATAAGACAATAGACCAGACAATGCAAATCATTTTTACAAATGTCAGAGCTCATTATACTTAGAAAATAATCCTTAGCTACCGCACCCAGCCAGCTCTTTTAAAAAGCAGAAATCTGTTTAAAATGTAGAGAAATTGGCCAGGCGTGGTGGCTTACACTTGTAATCCCAGCACTTTGGGAGGCTGAGGCGGTCGGTTCACGAGGTCAGGAGTTCAAGACCAGCCTGACTAACATGGTGAAACCCTGTCTCTACTAAAAATACAAAAATTAGCTGGACTTGGTGGTGTGCGCATGTAATCCCAGTTACTCAGGAAGCTGAGAGACAGGAGAATCGCTTGAGGTTGCAGTGAGCTGAGATTAAGCCACTGCACTCCAGCCTGGGTGACAGAGTGAGACTCCATCTTGAAAAAAAATGTAGAGAAATTTACCAATTCTCAACATTTATCCTAATAATGAGTACCATTTAGTGAATTTCATTTAAGTATTAGAACTATAGATTCAGGCCGGGCGCGGTGGCTCATGCCTGTAATCCTAGCACTTTGGGAGGCCGAGGCGGGTGGATCACGAGGTCGAGAGATCAAGACCATCCTGGTTAACATGGTGAAACCCCGTCTCTACTAAAAATACAAAAAATTAGCTGGGCATGGTGGTGCGTGCCTGTAATCCCAGCTCCTCAGGAGGCTGAGGCAGGAGAATTGCCTGAACCCAGGAGGTGGAGGTTGCGGTGAGCCAAGATCGCGCCATTGCACTCCAGCCTGGGTAACAAGAGGGAAACTCCGTCTCAAAAAAAAAAAAAGAACTATAGATTCACCAATCTATGCAGGTGTTATACATACATGTGACAATGTGTGTGTTCTGTAAGTGGCAAGGACTTCTGAATTATGACATTCAGTATATGTTAGTGCTAGGCACGGAAGCTTGTGCCATTAATTCCAACTACTCAGGAGGCTGAGGTAGGAGGATAACTTAAGGCCAGGACTTTGAGGCTGCAGCGAGATATGATTGTTGTAGTCTAGGCAACAGAGTGAGACTATCATGTCTGAAAAAAAAAAAAAAGATGATGGTAATTGTGCAGAACTTCTGAAGTAAGTCTTTATTCATCTATCCATCAAACATTTATTGAGCATCTGGTCTGTGCCAGGCACTAGGAGACAAAAAGCAGTCTCTGCTGCATGGCATATGTGGCAGAGCCCTGGAGAGGTAGGGGAAGGAAGACAAATGGTAAACAGATAACTCCAGGAGAGCATGAGTGCCAGAACCAGGTATGCCTAGGGTGCTTTTGAGCACTCAGGATATATCCAGACTCAGGGAAGGGACGAGGGTGGCAGCAGGCAAAGCTCTCAAGAAGGCAGAGAGTCTTACCTGGGTTTGGAGGACAGCAGTAGGGAAACCTTCTCAAAGGACAGAAAGTCTCACCTGGGTTTGATATGAACTGTGGGCATAAGCCAGTGAAAGGAGGCTCTGAATGCAGGAGGCTCTGGAGGTGACTGCTCTAGGAAAGAAAGTGGGAGGAAGAATTTACTCCTACGCAGACAGGAACAAACAGCAAGATGGAACTGTCTGGGGGCATTCACCAAGGCCCTCAAAGAGCCTGTGAAGAACGTTGAGGCTCTGGAGACACATCAGCCTGGATCCAAGTCTTGCATCCACCACTTGATGAATGTGTGGCTCTGGGCAAGGTATTTGGTCTGTTTTTTTTTTTTTTTTTTTTTTTTTTGAGACGAAGTTTCGCTCTTGTTACCCGGGCTGGAGTGCAATGGCGCGATCTCGGCTCACTGCAACCTCCGCCTCCTGGGCTCAGGCAATTCTCCTGCCTCAGCCTCCTGAGTAGCTGGGATTACAGGCACGCGCCACCATGCCCAGCTAATTTTTTGTATTTTTAGTAGAGACGGGGTTTCACCATGTTGACCAGGATGGTCTCGATCTCTCGACCTCGTGATCCACCCGCCTCGGCCTCCCAAAGTGCTGGGATTACAGGCTTGAGCCACCGCGCCCGGCCTCAGATGTCATATTTTAAATAATTATGGATGAGGCAGGAGGATTGCCTGAAGTCAGGAGTTCAAGACCAGCCTGGACAATATAGCGAGACTCCCATCTCTACAAAACATTTTTAAAAATTCACTGGGCATGGTGGATGATTGTATCACTGAACTCCAGCCTAGGCAACACAGTGAGACACTATCTCTAAAAAGATAAAACATAATGTAAAAATACTAGTTTGGCCAATATGGCAAAACCCCATCTCTACTAAAAATACGAAAATTACCTGGGCATGGTGGCATGCACCTGTAATCCCAGCTACTCAGGAGTCTGAGGCAAGAGAATTGCTTCAACCTGGGAGGCAGGGGTTGAACTGAACCAAGATTGAGCTACTGCACTCCAGTCTGGGTGACAGAGTGAGACTCTGTCTCAAAAAAAAAGGTAAAAATAAATAAATAAATAACTATGAACATCATGAAGTTATAAATATTAAGGAAAACAAGTGTTTTTTTTTTTTTTAAACTAGGATTTATTTATTTTTGAGATGGAATCTCGCTATGTCACTCAGGCTGGAGTGCAATGACGCAATCTTGGCTCACTGCAACCTCTGCCTCCTAGGTTCAAGCAATTCTCCTACTTCAGACCTCTCAAGTAGCTGGGACTACAGGTCCCCGACACCATATTGTATTTTCGGTAGAGATGGGGTTTTGCCATGTTGACCAGACTGGTCTTGAACTCCTGACCTCAGATGATCTGCCTGCCTTGACCTCCCAATGTGCTGGGATTACAGGTGTGAGCCATTGTGCCTGACCAAAAACCTTGAATTTTTAAAAAATGAAAAGCAGGCCGGGCACAGTGGCTCATGCCTGTAATCCCAACACTTTAGGAGGCCTAGGTGGGAGGATCACCTGAGATCAGAAGATCAAGACCAGCCTGACCAACATGGAAAAACCCTGTTTCTACTGAAAATACAAAATTAGCCAGGGGTGGTGGTGTGCACCTGTTATCTCAGTTGCTTGGGAGGCTGAGGGAGAAGAATTGCTTAAACCGGGGAGGCAGAGGTTGCGGTGAGCCAAGATCATGCCATTGCTCTCCAGCCTGGGCAACAAAAGCAAAAATCTGTCTCAAAAAAAAAAAGCAAAAAAAAAAAAAAAAGCAGCATAAACAGTCACTTCTAATTTTAAAATCCTGTCATGTATTTTCTAAGATTGCCTTCTTTATTCTTTTTAATTTTTTTCTTAATTTCATCTCTGGAATTGTTGCTATGTCATCGCCTTTGTTTATCCAGTACCATCTGCTTCTGCTGTATCTATTGGCAAGCTGTGCTTGCTGCAAAAGGAACTTTGCAGATTTAGTTTTATAAAACGCCCAGCTATTTCACATGTCACACACTCATCAATGAAAAGGGAAAACCAGGTCTCAATAAGTAGAAAATCACTATGGTAAGCTCTTAGATCATCTTTTTTTTTTTTTTCCTCAAAATGAAGAAACAATCTGGAAGCCATCATGTGAATACAAACTACTGACAATTCTCTCTACGAATTTGTTTTTGTTTTTGTCTTTGAGACACAGTTTCGCACTTGTTGCCCAGGCTCGAGTGCAATGGTGTTATCTCAGCTTACTGCAACCTTCGCCTGGGGATTCAAACGATTTGCTTGCCTCAGCCTCCTGAGTAGCTGGGATTACAGGTGCCTGCCACCATGCTTGGCCGATTTTTTATATTTTTAGTAGAGATGGGGTTTCACCATCTTGGCCAGTCTGGTCACAAAATCCTTTCAGGTAATCCACCTGCCTCAGCCTCCCAAAGTGCTGGGATTACAGGTGTGAGCCACCTTGACCAGCTTCTCCATTAAGTTGTATATCTATCACCTGGGACCCACTGCAAAATAACTACTGTTCTTTTTTGGATAGTACTGTATTATTTTATTGTTTTCACGCTTGAGTTCATTAATTCCAGTTAAGGTATACCAACCTTTGCTCTCAAGATCTAGAATAATAAACTCTTCACTTTTGAAGACAGTGTAATTTTCATGTAGTGAAAACCACTTATTTAACAGGTGAGAAAGTGTCGGAATTACTTTTTCTTTTTTTTTATACTGCATAGAGAACAAAAGTGTCGGAATTACTGAGCTATTTGCCCAGTGCTCATGTGGCTAAAGATCAAGCCTGCCTGCCTTCTGACTTCCATTTTTGGCCTTCAGTGAGTAAAGCAGTAGGGATGAAAGGTCTATGTTTTAGAGCCAGGCTAGCTGGGTTCCAAGCCCAGCTCTAATATTTAATAGCTGTGTGACCTGAAGCATATTAAACTCTTTAAGTCTCAGCTTTATTTGCAAAATGAAGATAATATTTCTTATTTATAAAGTTATGACAAGTTAATACACATATTCTAAATTATTTACATTGTCTAAGTATTAACTATTATGTTTTGTTCCTTATTCTACCTCCAGGGCCTAAAACAGTACTTGCACAATGATTGTTTGTTAAATGAATAATTGAATGGTTAAAGGGTAAGCTGCCTCCCTATGCCATCGTTGACTAGTTGAGTCAAAAAAAATGTTTTAAGATGTCTATTTCTTTGGAAAGATGGTTCTCACTGTCAGATATCAGTGGGTTAGTTTGAGTTACAGAAGGTAAGTGAAATCTGTAGGTAGGACTACTTTTGAGATTTTTGGTCTACATTAATATGTTATGGAGAATTAAAATGGCTGAACATTTCCCAAATTTAGTGAAGGGGCGATTCGTCCCAGTGAGTGAAAACCAAGCAAGATAGTAAGACATCGTTCAGGCACATTGTAGTCATCAGTCAGACTGGTGAAGATGAAAGATTAAGAAAAACTCAGCTGGGCTCAATGGCTCATACCTGTAATCCCAGCACCTTTGGAGGCTGAGACGAGAGGGGAATGCTTGAGCCCAGGAATTCAAGACCAGTCTGGGCAACAAAGTGAGACCTTATCTGTACAAAAAATTAGCTGGGCATGGTAGTATGCACTTGTGGTCCCCAGCTACTTGGGGAGCTAAGGTGGGAGGATAACTTGAGCCCAGGAGGTTGAGGCTACAGTGAGCCATGATTGCACTCCAGCCTGGGTGACAGAGCAAGACCCTGTTTCAAAAACAAAAACAAAAACAACAAAAAACTCCTTTTGGAGGGCAGTGGCCAAGTTTGTCAATGCTACCTGAGGAGTGAGAGCTGTTATATTCCTTCCTCTTTCACTTTATGTTGCAACCAATAAAGATGGTCTGTAACATTAAAAAAAAAAAAAAAAAAAAAAGGGATGGAAGGGTAAGGAAAAAGAAAAATCTGAAAGTGCTCAGAGAAAAATACACTAGGTACAAGGAACACATTATCTACATGGGAGCAATGATTGAAGTGACCGCTTCTCATTAGGAATATGGAAGCTAGGAGGTAAATGAACAACATCTTAAAGTACTGAAGGAAAAAACCAAGTCTGTCAACCTAGGACTCTCTATCATCTAGTAAAACTCTCCTTCACAAATAAAGACAATAAAATCACAGTGAGATACTGCTACACACTCCCTAAAGTAGCTAAAATTTAAAAAGACTAACAATATCAACTCTTGGCAAGCAATTAGGAGTCTTACACAGCTGGTGAGAATGTAAGACGGTACGCTGTCTTAGGAAAACAGTTTAGCAGTTTCTAAAAAAGTTAAACATACATCTACCATATGACCATCCATTCCACTTTCAAGTGTTTACCCAAGAGAAATGAAAGCATATATCCAAACAAAGAATTGGGCCAAAATGTTCATAGCAGCTTTATTTGTAATTACAAAAATGGAAACGACCCAAATGTCTATCAACAGGTGAATGGAAAACAAATGGTGGCATATCCATGTACTAGAAAACTACTTAGCAATAAAAAGGAATGAACTATTGTTATATCCAATAACATGAATGACTTTCAAAATAACTGTGCTGGGCAGGGCATGGTGGCTTATACCTATAAATTCCAGCACTTCAGAAGAAGCCCAAGGTGGGAGGATTGCTTGAGTCCAGGCATTTGGGACGAGCATGGGCAATATAGCAAGACCCCCATCTCTATTTAAAAATGAAAAAAAGGCCAGGCATGGTGTCTCACACCTATAATCCCAGCACTTTGGGATGCTGAGGTGGGCAGATCACCTGAGGTCAGGAGTTCAAGACCAGCCTGGCCAACATGCTGAAACTCCATCTCTACTAAAATACAAAGATTAGCCAAGTGTGGTGGCTAGCACCTGTAATTGCAGCTACTTGGGAGGCTGAGCAGGAGAATTACTTGAACCTGGGAGGTGGAAGTTGCAGTGAGCCAAAATAGTGCTATTGCACTCCAGCCTGGGTAATAATAGGTAAATGCCATCTCAAAAATAAATAATAATAAATCAGCCAGGCATGGTGGATCACAGCTGTAATTATAGCACTTTGGGAGGCAGAGATGGATGGATCACTTGAAGTCTGGAGTTCAAGGCCAGCCTAACCAACATGGTGAAACCCTGTCTCTACTAAAAATACAAAAATTAGCTGGGTGTGGTGGCTGGTCCCTGTAGTCTCAGTTACTCAGGAGGCTGAGGCAGGAGAATCACTTGATCCTGGAAGGTGGAGTGAGCAGAGATTGCACCACTGCACTACAGCCTGAGTAACAGAGGGAGACACCGTTTCAAAAAAAGAAAAAAAGTGCTGGGTGCCTTGGCTTACCTCTGTAATCCCAGCACTTTGGGAGGCCAAGGCAGATGGATCACTTGAGGCCAGGAGTTTGAGACCAGCCTGGCCAATGTGGTGAAACCTCATCTCTACTAAAAATACAAAAATTAGTTGGGTGTGGTGGTGTGTGCCTTTAACCCCAGCTACTTGGGAGGTTGAGGCAGGAGAATTGTTTGAACCTGGGAGGCAGAGATTACAGTGAGCTGAGATTGTACCATTGTACTCCAGCCTGGGTGACAGGGTGAGACTCTGTCTCAAAAAAAAAAAAAAAAAAAAAAAAAAAAAAAAAAAAATGCTTAATTGAACTTAGAAAACATGATTCCATGAAAACTGGAAAATAATACATTTTGTTTTGATTAACTATCATAAAATGCAATCACTACATGAACATTTTCCCTACAGAACAGTTTTTACTGTATGGATGGCCACAGGAGTGGGTAAGATGGGAAAAGTACAAGACTCAAGCCTGGCTGCTCCAGCTCCTCCTACAGGTCTCATTTCACAGCTGCCTTCTCAGAGTAATCCTCACTGACTGCTGCATCTAAGAAGGTCCCCTATTGGCTGGGCGCGGTGGCTCATATCTGTAACCTCAGCACTTTGGGAGGCTGAGGCAGGCAGTTCATGAGGTCAAGAGATCGAGGCCATCCTGGCAACATGGTGAAACCCTGTCTCTACTAAAAATAGGAAAATTAGCTGGTTGTGGTGGTGCACACCTGTAATCCCAGCTACTTGGGAGGTCGAGGCAGGGGAATGGCTTGAAACCGGGAGGCAGAGGTTGAAGGTTGCAGTAAGCCAAGCCTGTCTACAGAGCAAGAATCTGTCTCCAAAAAAAAGGGTCTCCTGTTATTTTCCATTATAGCTGCTGCTTTGTTTCCTTCTAAACACTTACCACAACATGTAATTATCTTATTCATTTGACTATTATTTTAGCTTTGTCTCCTCTACTAGAATTGAAAATCCAAAGCAAAGATCTTTCCTGAGTTTTTTTTTTTTTTTTTTTTTTTTTTTTACCATGGTATCCAGTGTGTGGTGCATAGTAGATATTCGGTAGACATCTGTTGAATGAATGAATAGGGAGGGAATCTGGGAATGCAGTCTGCTTCTCCTCAAGTACATTTATTTCACTGACATATATACATTGTCTTCAGTTTAACTATGAAAACCTGTCCTTTGGTATTAAAAATAATTCCATAGTTTGTATGTTTTCCAGCTGTCTTCCTAATGTGCCAAGCTTGGTCTTTCTCCGTTTTTTTTTTTTTTTTGAGATGGAGTTTCGTTCTTGTTACCCAGGCTGGAGTGCAATGGCACAATCTCAACTCACTACAACCTCTGCCTCCCAGGTTCAAGTGATTCTCCTGCCTCAGCTTCCTGAGATAGCTGGGATCACAGGCATGTGCCACCATGCCTGGCTAATTTTTTGTTTTTAATAGAGATGGGTTTCACCGTGTTGCCCAGAGTGGTCTCGAACTCCTGACCTCAGATGATCGGCCTGCCTCAGCCTCCCAAGGTATTACAGGCCGAAGCCACTGCACCTGACCGATCTTTCTCCTTTTCTAATTTGGACTTGCACTATGTTTTCTTGCTTGTTTTTTTTTTTTTCTTTCAAAGAAACGGGCTCATTCTGTCGCTTAGGCTACCGTGCAGTAACATGATCATAGCTCATTATAACCTCCAACTCCTGGGCTTGAGGGATTCGCCTGCCTTAGCCTCCTGAGTAGCTGGGACTACAGGCCCACACCTAGGTTCTTGCTTGATTTTTTAAAGTTTGTCTAGAAGTGAGGGGTTCACCCAGACCCTGGTAGAGATAGGGAACACACTTAGAAATTGTTGCCTTGCTGTCTACTTAGCTAATAAAGAATGACATTTTCATGTGGCCTATCAAGAAGAGTTGGTCACACTTATAACTAGGACTGGCTTACAGACAAGTAAGGGATGGCAAGGGCTGAAGGAACTCACTGAGAACGGAGATATAGCCATGTTTATTTATCATCTGACCATCAATCTATTCCCTTTTTCAGTAACTATAGTGTTTACTGATCTCAGACCCAGACAAGCACCATTCTACATGTTTTATACATATTAACTAATTTAATTCTTACGACTATACGAGTGAGTATGGTTATTATCCCCAGTTTATAAATGAGAAAACTTACGGCCTGATGTGCTGGCTCATGCCTGTAATCCCAGCACTTTGGGAGGCAAAGGTGTGTGGATCATCTAAGGTCAGGAGTTTGAGACTAGCCTGGCCAACATGGTGAAACCCCATCTCTACTAAAAATAGAAAAAAAAAAAAAAAAAAAAGCCAAGCATGGTGGTGGGTGTCTGTAAGCTACTGGAGAGGCTGAGGCGGGAGAATTGCTTGAACCTGGGAGGTGGAGCTTGCAGTGAGCCAAGATTGCGCCATTGCACTCCAGCCTGCGTGATGAGAGAGACTCCATCTCAATAAAATAAAATAAAATGAGAAAACTGATAAGCATCTATTAAACATTATTGTTCAGTGATCAATAATGAGATATGGTCAGATAATCGTTATTGAGTCAGATAATGCAGTTCACAAAAAAAGCTATGATCGCCGGGCGCGGTGGCTCAAGCCTGTAATCCCAGCACTTTGGGAGGCTGAGGCGGGTGGATCACGAGGTCAGGAGATCGAGACCATCCTGGTCAATACGGTGAAACCCCGTCTCTACTAAAAATACAAAAAATTAGCTGGGCATGGTGGCGCGTGCCTGTAATCCCAGCTACTCAGGAGGCTGAGGCAGGAGAATTGCCTGAACCCAGGAGGCGGAGGTTGCAGTGAGCCGAGATCACGCCATTGCACTCCAGCCTGGGTAACAAGAGCGAAACTCCGTCTCAAAAAAAAAAAAAAAAACAAAAAAAAAAAAAACTATGATAATTTTCCAAATTATTTTTGGCACATAATAATGATGGAACAGTAAGCAAAATTACAAGTGCTGGGCTGGGCTTGCTGGCTCACACCTGTAATGCCAGCACTTTGGGAGGAGGCCGAGGCGGGTGGATCACGAGGTCAAGAGATCGAGACCATCCTGGTCAACATGGTGAAACCCTGTCTCTACTAAAAATACAAAACATTAGCTGGGAATGGTGGCGCGTGCCTGTAATCCCAGCTACTCAGGAGGCTGAGGCAGGAGAATTGCCTGAACCCGGGAGGCAGAGGTTGCGGTGAGCCGAGATCGCGCCATTGCACTCCAGCCTGGGTAACAAGAGTGAAACTCCGTCTCAAAAAAAAAAAAACAAAAAAATTAAACTAATAGCCGGGCGCGGTGACTCAAGCCTGTAATCCCAGCACTTTGGGAGGCCGAGGCGGGTGGATCACGAGGTCGAGAGATCGAGACCATCCTGGTCAACATGGTGAAACCCCGTCTCTACTAAAAATACAAAAAACTAGCTGGGCGTGGTGGCGCGTGCCTGTAATCCCAGCTACTCAGGAGGCTGAGGCAGGAGAATTGCCTGAACCCAGGAGTCGGAGGTTGTGGTGAGCCGAGATCGTGCCGTTGCACTCCAGCCTGGGTAACAAGAGTGAAACTCTGTCTCGAAAAAAAAAAAAAAAAAATTAAACTAATAAACAAACAAACTTACATATACTGTTTTAGGATTATGGAAAGTGTTTTTGCCATATAAATTATACATTTTAGGATGAAGTCAGTGCTAAACAGAAGAAATAAAGTGCTGTGGCTGCAGGAAGGACGCTGGGGGAATGGAAAGAACCCAGTATTGGGGTTGGAGAGACTTGACACTGAATCAGCTCTCTGTTTCTCAGGAGCTCTGTGATTGATCTTGGGCTTAAGTTTCTGATTCTGGAGTAAGAGTAATGAAGCCTCTGGAGGTCTTGTGAATTCCCCACATTAAGCTGTGCCCTTCTCTGTGCTTTTCCATCACTGTTTGCAATGTCTTGCATATCATTCGCCACATGAAAAGTACTTTTATTTTTTATTTTATTTTGTTTATTTATTTATTTGTTTTTGTGACAGTGTCTCGCTCTGTCGCCAAGGCTGGAGTACAGTGGCGTGATCTCAGCTCACAGCAACCTCCGCCTCCTAGGTCCAAGTGTTTCTCCTACTCAGCTTCCGAGTAGCTGGGGCTACAGGCACCTGACACCATGCCTGGCTAATTTTTTTTTTTTTTTTTGAGACGGAGTTTCGCTCTTGTTACCCAGGCTGGAGTGCAATGGCACGATCTCGGCTCACTGCAACCTCTACCTCCTGGGTTCAGGCAATTCTCCTGCCTCAGCCTCCTAAGTAGCTGGGATTACAGGAACGCGCCACCATGCCCCGCTAATTTTTTGTATTTTTAGTAGAGACGGGGTTTCACCATGTTGACCAGGATGGTCTCGATCTCTCGACCTCGTGATCCACCCGCCTCGGCCTCCCAAAGTGCTGGGATTACAGGCTTGAGCCACCGCGCCCGGCTGCCTGGCTAATTTTTGTGGTTTTTTTTAAGCAGAGACGAGGTTTCACCATGTCAGCCAGGCTGGTCTTGAACTCCTGACCTTAGATGATCTGACTACCTCAACCTCCTACAGTCCTGGGATTACAGGCATGAGCCCCTGTGCCTGGTTAGAAAGTCCCTTTGTGTATGTCTGTGTGCGTGTGTGTGTGTGTGTGTGTGTGTGTGTATGGCCAGGCATGGTGGCTTATGCCTGTAATCTCTGCACTCTGGGAAGCTGAGGCCAGGCTGGCCTTGAACTCCTGACCCACCCACCTCAGCCTTCTAAAGTGCTAGGATTACAGGCTAGAACCATTGCACCCAGGAAAGTTCTTTTTTAAAATTAATTAACTTTTTCCTTTTTGTTTTTTTAGAGACAGGGTCTTTCCCTGTGGCCCAGGCAGGAGGGCAGTGGCACTATATACCTGAAACACCTGGGTTCAAGTGAAACCCCGGCCTCAGCCTCCTGAGTAGCTGGGACCACAGGCGCATACCACCATGCCTGGCTAATTTTTTAGTTTTTGTGGAGATGGGGCTCTCACTATGTTGCCTAGGCTAGTCTCGAATTGCTGGATTCAAGTGATCCTCCCACCTCAGCCTCCCAAAGTGCTAAGATTACAGGCATGGGTCACCTTGCCCATTACAGGCATGAATAGCCACAATACCCTCTTGTCTTAGTTTGTAAATATACATGAATTGTACTGAATATTTGATAATTGTCTCCTTCGCCCCTTGCCCTGTAGGCTTCAAGAAAGCAAGAACCAGGTAGATGTAGATAATGATTCACCACTGGATTATACCTGGGGACTCTTCATAGAGAATATGAGTCTTGAAAGATGCAAAGGAGGCCAGGCGCGGTGGCTCACACCTGTAATTCCAGCACTTTGGGAGGCTGAGATGGGCAGATCACCTAAGAGCAGGAGTTCGAAACCAGCCTGATCAACATGGAGAAATTCCATTTCTACTAAAAATACAAAATTAGCTGGGAATGATGGCGCATGCCTGTAATCCTAGCTACTTGGGAGGCTGAAGCAGAAGAATCGCTTGAACCCAGGAGGCGGAGGTTGCGGTGAGCCGAGATCGCACCATTGACTACAGTCTGGGCAACAAGAGCAAAACTCTGTCTCAAAAAAGAAAAAAGAAAGAAAGAAAAAAGGCCAGGCACAGTGGCTCATGGATTTTCGTCTAATAAAGACCACTTTCTATTTCATGGAAGGATGAACATGTTTGAAACTTAATTCGCCAGTTTAAATAATATTTAATTATTTTAAAGTATTGTAATTTTATTTATTTATTTTTTGAGACAATCTTGCTCTGTTGCCCAGGCCAGAGTGCAGTGGCATGATCTCAGCTCACTGCAACCCCTGCTCCCCAGGTTCAAGCCATTCTCCTGTCTCAGCCTCCCGAGTAGCTGGGACTATAGGCATGTACCACCACGCCCAGCTAATTTTCAGTAGAGTCGGGGTTTCACCTTGTTAGCCGAGCTGGTCTCAATCTCCTGACCTTGTGATCCACCCACCTCAGCCTCCCAAAGTGCTGGGATTACAGGCATGAGCCACCGCGCCCAACCTTTAATTCTTTTTTTAAAATTGTTTGCGAGAGTCTCTCTCTGTTGCAAGGCTAGAGTGCAATGGCACAATCTTGGCTCACTGCAATCTCCGCCTCCTGGGTTCAAGCGATTCTCCTGCCTCTGCCTCCTGAGTACCTGGGACTACAGGCACATACCACCATGCCTGGCTAATTTTTGTATTTTTAGTAAAGACAGGGTTTTACCACATTGGCCAGACTGGTCTCGATCTGTTTACCTCGTGATCTACCTGCCTAGGCATCCCAAAGTGCTGGGACTACGGCATGAACCACCTGGTCCAGCCCCTTAATTCTTTTAGTTACATTTTCTTGGCAATTTAATTATCTTTGATTATCCTGTTTAAGCCTGTTTAATTGACTGTTAGATTTCAGGGATGGATGATGGAAACAAAATGTTTTTGCACATTTAGCTATTCTTAAGTTGTTTCTTGATCGGGCATGGTGGCTCACACCTGTAATCCCACCACTTTGGGAGGCCATCGCAAGAGTATCACTTGAGCTCAGGAGTTCAAGATCAGCCTGAGCAACATAGGGAGACCCTGTCTCTACAAAATATAAAAATAAATTAGGCAGACGTGATGGCACATCTGTGGTCCCAGCTACTTGGGAGGCTGAGGCAGGAGAATTGCTTGAGTCCTGGAGGTTGAAGCTGCAGTGAGCTGCAGTCACACTGCATTCCAGCCTGGGTGACAGAGAGCTTGTCTCAAAAAATAAAATAAAATAATTACTTGACATTACTAAGCATACATTTGAACTTCTGAGGTTAATAGTATGGAGCTCCTTTTAGAAGTAAACAAATTACTGAATCAAAAAATAATTTGGCCAGGTGTGGTGGTTCACGGCCTCTAATCCCAGCACTCTGGGACACTGAGGCAGGTGGATCATTTGAGCCCAGGAGTTCCAGACCAGCCTGGGCAACATGGCAAAATCCCATCTTTACAAAAAAAAAAAAAATAGCTGGTCGTGTTGGGGAGCACTTGGGGTTCCAGCTACTTGGGAGACTGAGATGGGAGGATCACTTGAGCCCCTGGGCAGAGGTTGCAGTGAGCCATGATTGTGCCACTGCACTCCAGTCTGGGTGACAGAGCAAGACCCTCTGTCTCAAAATATAAAATAACTAAAATATACAACTATTAATATAGAAAAGGTACAATATCAAGCTGAAAATAGCAAACAAGTTCCAGAGTAGGGAATAACTACAGTAGGACTGTTCATGAAAAAAAGAAAAAAGAGGGTATAATGCTGTGGTCATATAACTCAAGAGTTTCCAAAGGACGGTATTCAAGATTGTAAAACACTATTAAGCTACAGTCACTAATTTCTACCTGAGTCCATCTTTTGCCTTATTTTGTTAAAAAAAAAAAATGAAAATCTTAAGTTTAAAACTCTTAATAAAGCCACAGAGCTTTTCTTTTACAATTCTCAATTAGAAGTTAAGGGGAGGCCAGGCACGGTGATCCTAGCCTGTAATCAAGCCTGTAATCCTAGCATCTGAGGAAGCTGAGGCGAACAGATGGCTTCAGCCCAAGAGTTCGAGACCAGCCTGGGCAACATAGTGAGACACCCCCTCCCCGCCCCGCACCATCTGAAAAAAACTCAAAAAATTAAAAAGAAAAAAAAAAGTTAAGGGGGAAAGTATTTAATCAGAATGAATAGCTGGTTGGTAGGAAATCAAGAAAGCCTTGTAAAAATACTGTCTAAAGCCCAGATTATGGAAATGCAAATATCTGCATTGAAACAACTGATCTCAACATAAATGTGATTACTTTGTTCCGGGTTACAGTTATTGCTACATTGTCTTTTTTAGGATTTATAAGTGACCCTATGTATTGTTTGAACATTTTTGTGAGAGGCCGGATGCAGTGGCTCACGCCTGTAATCCCAGCACTTTGGGAGGCCGAGGCAGGTGGATTACAAGGTCAGGAGTTCAAGACCAGCCTGGCTAACATGGTGAAACCCTGTCTCTACTAAAAATACAAAAATTAGCCGGACATGGTGGTGCGCACCTGTAATTCTAGCTACTTGGAAGGCTGAAGCTGGAGAATGGCTTAAACCCAGGAGGCAGAGGTTGCAGTGAGCTGAGACTGCCATTGCGAACCAGCCTGGGTGACAGAGCAAGACTCCGTCTAAAAAAAAAAAAGAAAGAAAAAGAAAAGGATTCATGTGAAAGTAAATGAAAACATTTGACATTTCACAAATTAAAACACTAGTTTTATTACAGAAGGCTGCCTTAATGCTAGAGGGCTAGAAGGCAGTCAACAGGAGTGATCATCCCAAGACTGGAGAAGATAGAGCTGCATGGAGAATAGGCAAATGTTTGCACCATTCTCATAGATCCTGGGCTTTTTTAATCCTAGACATTTCATAATTTGTTATGTAAGTGGCTATTTTTGGAGCCAGGTCTGCTTGTTACAGAGGGTTTTCTTTTCTTCTGAGACAGTCTTGCCATGTTGACCAGGCTACTCTCAAACTCCTGGGCTCAAGCGATTCCCTTGCCTCAGCTTCCCAAGAAGCTGGGACTGAAGACATGCACCACCATAACTGACTTTCTTCTTCTTTCTCCTTGTTTTCTCCTCCTTCTTTTTCGTTTTTCCTCATCTTCTGGCTCACTGCAACCTCTGGGCTCAAGTGAGCTTCCCACCTCAACCTTCCAAATACCAAGACTACAGGTGTGTACCACCATGCCTGGCTAATTTTTCTCTTCTTCTTCCTCTTCTTCTCCCTTCTCATTCCTCCTCCTCCTCCTCCTTCTTTGTTCTTCTTTTTATTTTTTTGACAAGGTCTCTCTCTGTTGTCCAGGCTGGAGGGCAGTGGCATGATCCCCAATCAGTGCAGCCTTGACTTCCTAGGCTTAAGTGGTCCTCCCACCTCAGCCTCCCAAGTAGCTGGGACTACGGATGCACACCACCCCACCTGGTGTGCATTCTTTTCTTTTTTTTTTTTTTTCTTTGTTTTTGTAGAGATGGGATTTTACTGTGTTTCCCACGCTGGTCTTGAACTCCTGGGCTCAAACAATCCTCTTGCCTCAGCCTCCAGAATCAGTTTTTTTTTTTTTTTTGAGACAGATTTTCACTCTGTCACCCAGGCTGAAGAGCAATGGTGCGATCTTGGCTCACTGCAACCTCCCCCTTCTGGGTTCAAGTGATTCTCCTGCTTCAGCCTCCCGAGTAGCTGGGATTACAGGCACTTGCCACCACGCCCAGCTAATTTTTGTATATTTAGTAGAGAAAGGTTTCACCATGTTGACCAAGCTGGTCTTGAACTCCTGACCTCAGGTGATTCACCTGTCTCAGCCTACCAAAGTGCTGGGATTACAGGCGTCAGCCACCGTGCCTGGCCCTCCAGAGTCAATTTGCATACATTCTTACATCTCCCTCTCTACCTCCACACCTCTTTTCAACAAAATCCCTATTCTTGCTGAAGTCAGGAGTCTTTTAAAAATAAATAAATAAATGAAAGCCAGGCTCAATGGTTCACACCTGTAATCCCAACACAGGTTCAAACGAGCCAAGGGAGGAGGCTCCTCTGAGCCCAGGAGTTGGAGACCAGCCTGGGCAATATCTCTACCAAAAAAAAAAAAAATTTAGCTGGTCGTGATGGCACATTGTAGTCCCGTAGTCCCATCTACTTGGGAGGCTGAAGTGGGAGGATCACTTGAGCCTGGGATGTTGACACTGCGGTGAGCTGTGATTGCACCACTGCACTCCAGCCTGGGCAACAGAACAAGACATTGTCTCAAGATTTAAAAAAAAAAAAAAAATGAGTGAATTTTATGGCATGTAAATAGTACCTCAATAAGCTGATTTTTTTAAAAGATGAAAGTGTCTCAACGACTCATCCTTCTTCCCAAATCATTGTAATTCCTTTGGCAGGATGCTGTTCAAATATCAAAGTCTTGGCCAGGTGTGGTGGCTCAGGCCTGTAGCCCCTGTACTTTAGGAGGCCAAGGTGGGTGGTTCACGAGATCAGGAGTTCAAGACCAGTCTGGCCAACATGGTGAAATTCCATCTCTACTGAAAATACAAAAATTAGCCAGGCATGGTAGTGGGCGCCTATAATCCCAGCTGCTCAGGAGGCTGAGGCAGGAGAATTGCTTGAGCCTGGGAGGTGGAGGTTGCAGTGAGCCAAGATTGTGCCATTGCACTCCAGCCTGGACAACAGACCAAGACTCTGTCCACTCCTCCCCCACCAAAAGACCAAATTCTTTTCTAAAAGCCCTTCAGGGCCAGGCACGGTGGCTGAAGCCTGTAATCCCAGCACTTTGGGAGGCCAAGGCAGATTGATCTTGAGGTCAGGAGATTGAGATCATCCTGGGCATGGTGAAACCCCATCTCTACTAAAATACAAAAAAAAAAAAAAAAAAAATTAGCCGGCCATGGTGGTGGGCACCTGTAGTCCCAGCTAACCAGGAGGCAGAGGCAGGGGAATCACTTGAACCCGGGAGATGGAAGTTGCAGTGAGCCGAGACTGTGCCACTGCACTCCAGCCTGGTGATAGAGCAAGACTCCATATCAAAAAAAAAAAAAAAAAAAAAAAAAAGCTCTTCAGATCATTAAGCTACCACATGTTTATATGTGCACAAAAGCATTCTATCTATATATATGCACAAAGTTTAACTGAATGTATAGGCTTCCAGTTATGTTTTAGTGACATAATGACTATATTGGGCGTGATTCAATGGCTTATGCCTGTAATCCTAGCACTTTGAGAGGCCAAGGTGGGTGGAATTACTTGAGCTCAGGAGTTCGAAACCAGCCTAGGCAACATGGCGAAATCCTGTCCTCTACCAAAAACACCCCAAAAAATTAGCTGGATGTGGTGGCACAAGCCTGTAGTGTTGGCTACTCAGGAGGCTGAGGTGGTTGGATCACTTGAGCCCTGGAGGTGGAGGTTGCAGTGAACCAAGATTGTGCTACTGCACTGCAGCCTGGGTGACGGAGTGGGATCTCCATCTCAAAAACAAAAAAGACAATATTGCTTGAAATCACATTACCAGTTTTCAGACTCGAAAGCTTAAACAGCCTCTTTTGAATAAACAGTGATGGAAAAGAAATTCTTAGAATTCTGTAGAAAGAGGGAAATAGCGTTCATATTCCTCTCACCACTACTCCATTTCTCCTAGTTCCTGATTTATTTATTGTGTGTTTTTGTGTGTGTGTGTTTTTATCCTGGTACTGATTATTTTGTTCTGTGGTTTGTGGTTGTGAAACTTGAGTTTGAGAATTGAAGAGCAGTTGATTTCTAGCTCAAGATAGAATAAAAATAACCCTAAAAATTGAGCTTGAAGAAGTCAAATATTTTTTCTTTCTTCTGTACTATGAACGAAGTGCAGGGTCAGGTACATTCCTTGTAAAAACTCATCAAACTTTTTATTAATTAATTTATTTATTTTTACTTCCTCTAACATGGATCATAGGAAACAAAAAAATCATCAAACTTATGAAATAGTCCAAAGAGAAATTTTTATTTTCTTTTTGAGACAAAAGTCTTGCTCTGTCACCCAGGCTGGAGTGCTGTGGGGCCATCTTGGCTCACTGCAACCTCTGCCATGGGTTCAAGTGATTCTCCTGCTTCAGCCTTCTGAGTAGCTAATTTTTTTTTTTTTTTTTTTGTATTTGCAGTAGAGAGGGGGTTTCACCATGTTGGCCAGGCTGGTCTCAAACTCCTGACCTCAAGTGATCCGCACCCCTCGTCCTCGCAGGGTGAGCCACCGAGCCTAGTGCCTCTGTTCTTTATTAACGTTTGTTTTCATGGAGGTCCTTATAGCTTATTTAGCCCCCCTGAATTTCACAAGTTTCTTCAGAGTGTCAAGTCCTACTCATGTCTGAATAGTGAAAGTACTGATAAAAAAAAAAAAAGATCTTATGCCAACAAGTTATTATTTAAGATAGAACTACAAACTGTACCTTAATTAACAGCCTTGTTAATTATTCTTTTCCGAAGCTCTTTTTTGAAGTTACTCACCCTGCTGGTCACATGTGAGGCATGATCTCATTCTCTGTACTTCTTAAATCCATTCATATTTTGTCCTGCTTAGTCACTTAACTTATACCTTCATCAGTGTTAAAGTATTACAGTCCATGAAAAGTAGTTTTCTAAGAACCTAATGAAACAACTATGGTTTTATTTTTTTTAACTTTTTTAAAGCTAAACCATTACTCAGTTTATGTGGCCATGTTGCAACTGTGAGAGTTTGGTGAGTCAGTATTAGCTCAGGTGTAATATTCATTAAAATTCAAACCAGTTGTTAACTTGGAAAATAGCAATGCAGTAATATAGCCACTTGGAATTTACTCCCTGTTCACTGTGGCCCTGGGTTCCCAGGGGATACAAAAGAGCCACACTGGCTGGGTGGGGGTGGGGGAGGAGCAGTGGCTCATACCTGTAATCCTAGCATGCCGAGGCAGGTGGATCACCTGAGGTCAGGAGTTTGAGACAAGCTTGGCCAACATAATGAAACCCCATCTCTATTAGAAATACAAAAAAGTTAGCCATGCATGGTGGCAAGTACCTGTAATCCCAGCTACTAGGGAGGCTGAGGTAGGAGAATCACTAGAACCCTGGGGGCAGAGGTTGCAGTGAGCTGAGATCATGTCATTGCACTCCAGCCTGGGCAACAAAGTGAGACTGTGTCTCAAAAAAGAAGAACCACACTATCTTTGAGGAGCTTCCATTTCAGTGGGACAGACAAGATAAATGAAATGTACATGAAACCATATTGCATTTATTAAGTGGACAACTCCCATTTGCTACAAGTCACTGTATTATATATTATTTAGTCCTTAAAACTATAAAATGAGATAGGTATTATAACCATTTCACAGATAAGAAAACAGAGGCTTTGAGAAATTAAGAAACTTGCTTAAGGTAGTGGTCCACGAGTGACTGCCTGGCTCCAAAGCAAATTCCTTTCTTTTCTTTAAATAAATAAATAAAAATAATAGCGATGGGGTTTTGCTATGTTGACCAGGCCGGTCTCAAACTCCTGGCCTCAAGAGATCCTCTCATCTCAGCCTTCCAAAGTGCTGGAATTACAGGTGTGGTGGCCTCAAAAGCAAATTCTTTACCTCTTCTACCACTCAGATTATCTAATCCACTCTCCTCCATTTAGGAAATAAAGAGTTAGTATGGGAAAAACAACTTATTTTCTTTCTAAGTCAATGTTTATAATAATGGCTATTGTTAAAATCAGCATAACAGGAGTAACATGCTTAGGAAAAGGACATGCTGATAAAGAGATGCTGATGTAAGAAATTCATACCAGACAATTCATTTGTAAGAATATGTTTTGCATGGGACTAAATGCTATAAGGAAAAAACATTTAAACTAAAATGTATACTATTTAATCTAAATTTAACTTGCATTTTTAAAATTGCGTTTAAATCTAAAGTAATTTTAAAAGTAAAGTCACAGTGTTAGAATCTATCAGAGAAGGTAGACATATATGTGATTTGGTGCCTATCATGCTTTAGAGATCATTTAAGTCAGTCCCTAGAAGACCATGACAGCCAGGCCTCCAAGGTTTGTTTCTGGAAGACTAAGAAGAAACCAGAATGTCTCCTACTTAGGTTTTCCAAAAGTGATAGCTCATTTAATTGAAGTTCCTGTTGGTCAGCCCTGATAATATCAGTAATCGGTCAAGGCCAGGCTGCCACCAGGGTACTCAACAACTAGGCCTATGCCAAAATATACTAAAATTCCCAGGACTTTGAAAAGTGGAGAGAGCATTATCATCCCCCAAAGAGCTTTGTCCAGAGAGTCAGTGAGATTAGGAAATGATGACACAGACACCAAAAAGTAAGGGGGACTCTTGCCTAGGATGATCAGCAAAACAACCAATTAATCGAGATTATGCTAGAATGTTGTGATTGATGTACTTAGTACGAAGTACTTAGGATTATTTCTAAAAATAAATCTTATCCTGTGTGAGTGTATAATGGAAACTCTCTGAACTATCTTTGCAAATTTTCTATAAATCTAAATTATTCCCAAATAATTAGAGACAGTAGCTAAAGAAAAAATCTTTTATACTGTTTTGACCATTTATCACTTCCTTGATGTGATTAAAGAGTGGAAGAGTCTGGAGCCAGAAGTTACGGGTAGAAGGTAGAGAAAGCAGGGGGGTTGGAGGGATGAACCTCCCTTCCCCAGCAATGTATTTTGTAAACCCTAAGAAACCCAAGAAATCCTAACAGTCTTTTACTGTTAGAATGAGAAGTAATAGCACTGGGAAGTTACCCTAAGAAGCTAACTATCCTATATGTAAACCTAAGTAATCAATATTTGTGGTCGAGCACGGTGACTCATGCCTATAATCCCAGCATTTTGGGAGACTGAGGCAGGAAGATCATTGGGGTCAGGAGTTTAAGACCAGCTTGGTCAACATGGTGAAACCCCGACTCTACCAAAAAAAATACAAAAATTAGGAGGCCGTGGTGGCACATGCCTGAAGTCTTAGCTACTCTGCAGGCTGAGGCAGGAGAATTGCTTGAACTCGGGAGGCAGAGGTTGCAGTGAACTGAAATTGAGCTACTGCACTCCAGCCTGTGTGACAGAGCAAGACTTAGTCTCAAAAGAAAAAAATATATATATGCCAATCGTGGTGGTTCATGCCTTTAATCCTAGCACTTTGGGAGGCCAAGGCCGGCAGATCACCTGAGGTCAAGAGTTCAAGACCAGCCTGGCCAATGTGGTGAAACCCCGCATTTACTTTTTTTTTTTTTTTTTTTAAGAGACCAGGTCTCGCTATGTTGCCCAGGCTGGAGTGCAGTGGCTGTTCACAGGCGCCATCCCACTGCCGATCAGTATAGGAGTTTTGACCTGCTCCGTTTCTGACCTGGGCCGGTTCACCCCTCCTTAGGCAACCTGGTGTTACCCTGCTCCTGGGAGGTCACCATATTGATACTGAGCTTAGTGCGGATACCCAATCGGCATACAGCTGAGAACTCCTGGGCTCAAGCGATCCTCCCACTTCATCCTCCTGAGAAGCTGGGACTACAGGTATGCACCACCGCACCTGGCGAAACCCCTGTCTACTAAAAAATGCAAAAATTAGCTGGGTGTGGTGGCAAACACCTGTAATCCCAGCTCCTCGGGAGGCTGACGCAGAATGGCTTGAAGCCGGGATGTGGAGGTTGCAGTAAGCTGAGATCGAACCATTGCACTCCAGCCTGGAGAACAAGAGCGAGACTTCGTTTGTTTCAAAAAAATAAATAAAATAAAATAAAATAATAGGCTGGGCATGGTGACTCATACCTTTAATTCCAGCACTTTGGGAGGCCAAGGTGTTTGGATCACTTGATGTCAGGAGTTTGAGACCAGCCTGACCAACACGGTGAAACCCTGTCTCTACTGAAAAATACAAAAATTAGGCAGATGTGCTCCCTTGAACCCAGGAAGCAGAGGTTGAGGTAAGTCAAGATTGTATCACTACACTCCAGCCTGGGCAACAGAGTGGGACTCTGTCTCAAAAATAAAAAAATTTTAAAAATTAAATATATATATAAAATCATCATCAATATTTTTCTCACATGGAAATCCATTTTAGTTTTTTTTTTTTTTTTTTTTTTTAAGATGAAATCTCGCTCTGTCACCCAGGCTGGAATGCAATGGCGCCATCTCAGCTCACTGCAGCTACTGCCTTTCAGGTTCAAACCATTCTCCTGCCTCAGCCTCCTGAGTAGAAGGGATTACAGGTACGCACCACCGTGGTTGGATAATGTTTGCATTTTTAGTAGAGATGGGGTTTCACTATGTTGGTCAGGCTGGTCTCAAACTCCTGACCTCATGATCTGCCCGCCTCAGCCTCCCAAAATGTTAGGATTACAGGCATGAGCCACCTTGCCCAGCCCCATTTTAGTTTTAGTTTCAATTTTATTTACACTGTTAGTGCAATAACTCTTTTTCAAGTTGACCTGTAAAATACATAATTAAAAGTTACATTATTTACATTTTTTTTTTTTGAGACGGAGTCTCAATCTGTTGCCAGGCTGGAGTGCAGTGGCACAATCTCGGCTCACTGCAACCTCCACCTCCTGGGTTCAAGCGATTCTCCTGCCCGCTGAGTACCTGGGATTACAGACATGAACCACCATGCCCAGCTAAGTTTTGTACTTTTAGTAGACTGGGGGTTTCACCATGTTGGCCAGGATGATCTGATCTCTTGACCTTATGATCCACCTGCCTTGGCCTCCCAAAGTGCTGAGATTATAGACATGAGCCATCACAGCCAGCCATTTTCATTTTTAAACAACTGGGGCATTATAATAAGGAACAGAATCAAGTTACAGTACAGTAAAGATTTTTTAATGTCTTCAATATAAAACCCAAGTATTCTCTTCCATCAAGAATAGAGACTTCTCGGCCGGGCTCGGTGGCTCAAGCCTGTAATCCCAGCACTTTGGGAGGCCGAGGCGGGTGGATCACGAGGTCGAGAGATCGAGACCATCCTGGTCAACATGGTGAAACCCCGTCTCTACTAAAAATACAAAAAAATTAGCTGGGCATGGTGGTACGTGCCTGTAATCCCAGCTACTCAGGAGGCTGAGGCGGGAGAATTGCCTGAACCCAGGAGGTGGAGGTTGCGGTGAGCCGAGATCGCGCCATTGCACTCCAGCCTGGGTAACAAGAGCGAAACTCCGTCTCAAAAAAAAAAAAAAAAAAAAAGAATAGAGACTTCTCTTTTGATGTCTGAATGTAAAAGAAATAAAAAAAAATCTAAGAAAAAGAAAGGCTAAAAGTAATGTACAGTAGTAACTAACTTTTTTCAGTAAACTACTTACAAAGGGATAAACTTTTGTTAAAGGGAAAGTAATATTTATTTACTGTATCCCAGGTGCTTTACAAATGCTGACTTCTTTAATCCTCACAGAAGTGTCTGACAGTGTGATAGGTACTGTTATCTCCAGTTTGCCTAGGAGCAAACAAAAATTCAGACATAAACTTTCTACAGATTTCCAGCAGTAAAAAAGTGGTGGCAAGTTCTGATCGCAGATCTGACAGATTTAAAAGCCTTTTGCCACCACCCCATACTGTTTAGTAAGAAATGTAATACTTCTTGCCCATTTATTTAGGTATTTTCTTCCTCACATTTATGTGATTGCTAAATTTAATGCATACTCTGGGCACAGTGGTAATCCCAACACTTCGAGAGGCCAAGACAGATATATCACTTGAGGTCAGGAGTTTGAGACCATCCTGGCCAACGCGGTGGTACCCTGTCTCTACTAAAAAATACAAAAATTAGCTAGGCATGCTGGCACATGCCAGTGGTCCCAGCTATTTGGGAGGCTGCAGTGAAAGGATCACTTGACCCCCAGAGGTGAAGGTTGGACTGAGCAGAGATTGCGTCATTGCACTCCAGTCTGGGTGGTCTCAAAAAAGCAAAACAAAACAAAATAAAATAAATGTAATGCATACAATGTTTCAAAGCACAATCTATGGCCATATGCATCATAATTACTCAGGCTACAGGGTAAAAATACGAATTTGGGTGTGCTGCCCGATCTCAGATCAATTGAATCACAATCTCTGGGGTGGGGTCTGGAAATATGCCCATTTAACCAGTTGTCCCAACTAATTTTATATGTGTTTAGTATGAAAGGAAAGTGGGGTAGGGGGCGAGGTGGCTTATGCCCGTAATCTGTGTAGTTTGGGAGGCCGAGGTGGGAAGATTGATTGAGGCCAGGAGTTTGAGACCAGTCTGAGCAACATAGCAATGCCCTGACTCTATAAAATATTTTCTAAAAACTTAGCTGGGCATGGTGGTATGTTCCTGAGGTCCTAGCTATTCCAGAGGCTGAGGTGAGAGGATTCTTTAAGCCTAGGAGTTTCAGGCTGCAATGAGCTGTGATCATGCCACTGCACTCTAGCCTGGGTGCCGGAGTAATATTCTGTCTCACTTTGTTGCCAGGCTGCAGTGCAATGGTGCGATCTCAGCTCACTGCAACCTTGGCCTCCTGGGTTCAAGAAATTCTCCTGCTTCAGCCTCCAGAGTAGCTGGGGCTACAGGCACATGTCACAACACCCAGCTAATTAAAAAAAAAAAAAAAAAAATATATATATATATATATATATATATATATATATATTTCATTGCACTGTAGGTTCTGGGGTACATGTGCAGAACATGCAGGATTGTTGCATAGGTACATACCTGGCAATGTGCTTTACTGCCTCCTTCCCCTTGTCACCTGTATCTGGCATTTCTCCCCATGTTATCCCTCCCCAACTTCCCTATCCCCTGCTGTCCCTCCCCTATTCCCCCTCGACAGACCCCAGTTTGTGATGCTCCCCTCCCTGTGTCCATGTGTTCTCATTGTTCAACACCCATCTATAAGTGAGAACATGCAGTGTTTGATTTTCTGTTCTTGTGTCAGTTTGCTGAGAATGATGGTTTCCAGATTCATCCATGTCCCTGTAAAGGATACAAACTCATCACTTTTTATGGCTGCATAGTATTCCATGGTGTCTGTGTGCCACATTTTCCTTGTCCAGTCTATCATTGATGGGCATTTGGGTTGGTTCCAGGTCTTTGCCATTGTAAACAGTGCCACAGTGAACATACGTGTGCGTGTGTCTTTATAATAGAATGAATTATAATCCTTTGGATATATATACAGTAATGAGATTGCTGGGTCAGATGGAATTTCTATTTCTAGATCCTTGAGAAATCGCCACACTGTCTTCCACAATGGTTACACTAATTTACACTCCCACCAACAGTATAAAAGCATTCCTGTTTCTCTGCATTCTCTCCAGCATCTGTTGTCTCCATATTTTTTAATGATCACCATTCTAACTGGTGTGAGATGGTATCTCAATGTGGTTTTAATTTGCATTTCTCTAATGACCAGTGATGTTGAGCATTTATTCATATGTTTCTTGGCCTCATAAACATCTTCTTTTGTAAAGTGTCTGTTCATATCTTTTACCCACTTTTGAATGGGTTTGTTTGTTTTTTCTTGTAAATCTGTTTTAGTTCTTTGTAGATTCTAGATATTAGCCCTTTGTCAGATGGGTAGATTGCAAAAAATTTTTCCCATTCTGTTGGTTGCTGGTTCACTCTAATTAGTTTCTTTTGCTGTACAGAAGCTCTGGAGTTTAATTAGATCCCATTTGTCTATTTTGGCTTTTGTTGCCAATGCTTTTGGTATTTTAGTCATGAAGTCCTTGCCTATGTCTATGTCCTGAATAGTTTTGCCTAGGTTTTCTTCAAGGGTTTTTATGGTGTTAGGTCTTATGTTTAAGTCTTTAATCTATCTGGAGTTAATTTTAGCATAAGGTTTCAGAAAGGGTTCCAGTTTCTCCTTTTTGCACATGGCTAGCCAGTTTTCCCAACATCATTTATTAAACAGGGGATCCCTTCCCCACTGCTTGTTTTTGTCAGGTTTGTCAACAATGGTTGTAGATGTGGGGCGTTGCCTCCGAGGCCTCTATTCTGTTCCATTGTTCTGTATCTCTGTTTTGTTATCAGTACCATGCTGTTTTGATTACTGTAGCCTTGTAATATAATTTGAAGTCAGGTAGCATGATGCCCCCGGCTTGGTTCTTTTTGCTTAGAATTGTCTTGGCTATGCAGGCTCTCTTTTGGTTCCATATGAAGTTTAAGGTGGTTTTTTTTCCAGTTCTGTGAAGAGAATTATAGGTAGCTTGAAGAAGATAGTGTGGAATCTATAAATTACTTTGGGCAGTATGGCCATTTTCACAATATTGATTCTTCCTAACCATGAACATGGAATGTTTCTCCATCTGTTTGTGTCCTCTCTTATTTTGTTGCACAGTGGTTTGTAGTTCTCCTTTAAGAGGTCCTCTACATCCTTTGTTAGTTGTATTCCTAGGTATTGTATTCTCTTTGTAGCAATTGTGAATGTCAGTTCGTTCTTGATTTGGCTTTCTTTAAGTCTGTTATTGGTGTATAGGAATGCTTGTGATTTCTGCACATTGATTTTGTATGCTGAGACTTTGCTGAAGTTGCTTATCAGTTTCAGGAGATGGTGGGCTGAGACGATGGGGTCTTCTAAATATACAATCATGTCATCTGGAAATAGAGACAATTTGATTTCCTCCTTTCCTAATTGAGTACCCTTTATTTCTTTTTCTTGCCTGATTGCTCTGGCTAGAACTTCCAATACTATATTGAATAGGAGTGGTGAAAGAGGGAATCCTTGTCTAGTGCTGGATTTCGAAGGGAATGCTTCCAGTTTTTGCCAATTCAGTATGGTATTGGCTGTGGGTTTGTCATAATTATCTTTTATTATTTTGAGATATGTTCCATCGATACCTAGTTTATTGGGGGTTTTTAGCATAAAGTGCTGTTGAATTTTGTTGAAGGCCTTCTCTGTATCTATTGAGATAATCATGTGATTTTTGTCTTTGGTTCTGTTTATATGGTGAATTATGTTTATAGACTTGCATATGTTGAACCAGCCTTGCATCCTCAGGATAAAGCCTCCTTGATCGTGATGAATAGCTTTATGATGTGCTGTTGCAATTGGCTTGCCAGTATTTTATTGATGATATTTGCATCTATGTTCATCATGGATATTGGCCTGAAGTTTTCTTTTTTTGTTGAGTCTCTGCTGGGTTTTGGTATCAGGAGGATGTTGGTCTCACAAAATGATCTGAGAATGATTCCCTCTGTTTGGATTGTTTGGAATAGTTTTAGAAGGAGTGGTACCAGTTCCTCTTTGTATGTCTGGTAGAATTTGGCTGTGAACCCATCTGGACCTGGGCTTTTTTTGGTTGGTAGGCTATTAATTGTGGCCTCAACTTCAGCCCCTGTTATTGGTCTATTCAGGGTTTTGACTTCTTCCTGGTTAAGGCTTGGGAGGGTACAGGTGTCCAGGAATTTATCCATTTCTTCCAGGTTTACTGGTTTGTGTGCATAGAGTTGTTTGTAGTAATTTCTGATGGTAGTTTGTATTTCTTTGGGATCGGTGATGATGTCCCCTTTCTCATTTTTTATTGCATCTATTTGATTCTTTTCTCTTTTCTTTTTTATTACTCTATCTGTCTATTTTGTTGATCTTTTCAAAAAATCAGCTCCTGGATTTATTGATTTTTCTGAAGGGTTCTTTGTGTCTGTATCTCCTTCAGTTCTTCTTCTTCTTCTTCTTTTTTTTTTAAATCTCCTTCAGTTCTGATATTAGTTATTTCTTGTCTTCTGCTAGCTTTTGAATTTTTTGATCTTGCTCCTCTAGCTCTTTCAATTTTGATGATAGGGTGTCAATTTTAGATCTTTCCTTGCTTCTCATGTGGGCATTTATTGCTATAAATTTTCCTCTAGACACTGCTTTAAATGTGTCCCAGAGATTCTGGTATGTTGTGTCTTTATTCTTGTTAATTTTGAATAACATCTTTATTTCTGCCTTCATTTCATTGTCCAGTCAACATTCAAGAGCCAGTTGTTCAGTTTCCATGAAGTTGTGTGGTTCTGAGTTAGTTTCTGAGTTCTGAGTTCTAATTTGATTGCCCTGTGTTCTGAGAGACTGTTCGTTATGATTTCTGTTCTGCTGCATTTGCTGAGGAGTGATTTACTTTCAATTATGTGGTCAATTTCAGAGTAGGTGTGATGTGGTGCTGAGAAGAAGGTATGTTCTGTGAATTTGGTATGGAGAGTTCTGTAAATGTCTATTAGGTCTGCTTGGTCCAGATCTGAGCTTAAGTCCTGGATATCCTTGTTAAATTTCTGTCTCATTGATCTCTCTAATATTGACAGTGGAGGATTAAAGTCTCTGACTATTATTGTGTGGAAGTCTAAGTCTCTTTGTAGGTCACTAAGAACTTGCTTTATGTACCTGGGTGCTCCTATATTGAGTGCGTATATATTTAGGATCGTTAGCTCTTCTTGTTGCATTGATCCTTTTACCATTATGTAATGTCCTTCTTTGTCTCTTTTGATCTTTGTTGGCTTAAAATCTATTTTATCAGAGACTGCGGTTGCAACTCCTGCTTTTTTTTTTGTTCTCCATTTGCTTGGTAAATCTTCCTCAATCCCTTTATTTTGAACCTATGTGTATCCTTGTATGTGAGATGGGTTTCCTGGATACAGACACCAATGGGTTTTGACTTTTTATTCAATTTGCCAATCTGTGTCTTTCGATTGGGGCATTTAGCCCATTTACTTTTTTTTTTTTTTTTTTTTTTTTTTTGAGACAGAGTTTCGCTCTTGTTACCCAGGCTGGAGTGCAATGGCGCGATCTCGGCTCACCGCAACCTCCGCCTCCTGGGTTCAGGCAATTCTCATGCCTCAGCCTCCCGAGTAGCTGGGATTACAGGCACGTGCCACCATGCCCAGCTAATTTTTTGTATTTTTAGTAGAGACGGGGTTTCACTATGTTGACTGGGATGGTCTCGATCTCTCGACCTCGTGATCCACCCGCCTCGGCCTCCCAAAGTGCTGGGATTACAGGCTTCAGCCACCGCGCCCGGCCAGCCCATTTACATTTAAGGTTAATATTGTTATGTGTGAATTTGATCCTGCCATTTTAATGCTAGCTGGCTGTTTTGCCCGTTAATTTATGCAGTTTCTATTGTGCTGATGCTCTTTACTATTTGGTATGTTTTTGAAGTGGCTGGTACTAGTTGTTCCTTTCTATGTTTAGTGTTTCTTTCAGGAACTATTGTAAAGCAGGCCTGGTAGTGATGAAATCTCTCAGCAATTGCTTGTTCATAAAGGATTTTATTTTTCCTTCTCTTATGAAGCTTAGTTTGGCTGGATATGAAATTCTAGGTTGAAAATTCTTTTCTTTAAGGATGTTGAATATTGGCCCCTACTCTCTTCTGTCTTGTAGGGTTTCTGTTGAGAGATCCACTGTGTGTCTAATGGGCTTCCCTTTGTGGGTAACCTGACCTTTCTCTCTGGCTGCCCTTAGCATTTTCTCCTTCATTTCAACCCTGGTGAATCTGACGATTATGTGCCTTGGGGTTACTCTTTTTGAGGAATATCTTTGTGGTGTTCTCTGTATTTCTTGGACTTGAATGTTGGCCTGACTTGCTAGGTTGGGGAAGTTCTCCTGGATAAGAACCTGAAGAGTGTTTTCCAGCTTGAATTCATTCTCTCTGTCACATTCAGGTACACCTATCAAACGTAGATTAGGCCTTTTCACATAATCCCATATTTTTTGGAGCATTTGTTCATTTGTTTTTACTCTTTTTTCTCTAATGTTGCCTTCTGATTTTATTTCATTGAGCTGATCTTCAATCTCTGATATCCTTTCTTCATGAAACATGTATATGCTTCATGAAGTTCTCCTGTTGTGTTTTTCAGTTCCATCAGGTCATGTATATTCTTCTCTAAGCTGTTTATTCTTGTTAGCATTTTGTCAAACCTTTTTCAAGGTTCTTAGTTTCTTTGCATTGGATTAGCACATGTTCTTTTAGCTCTGAGAAGTTTGCTATTACCCACCTTCTGAAGCCTGTTTCTGTCAATTCATCAAACTCATTCTCCATCCAGCCTTGTTCTCTTGCTGTTGAGGAGTTGTGGTCCTTTGGAGGAAGAGAGGCGTTCTGGTTTTGGGTGTCTTCATTCTTTTTGTGCTGGTTTCTTCCCATTTTGGTGGATTTATCTACTTGTGGTCTTTGTAGTTGGTGACTTTCAGATGGGGTCTCCGAGTGAAAGTTCTTTTGGTTGATGACGAAGTTATTTCTTTCTGATTTTTAGTTTTCCTTCTAACAGTCAGGCCCCTCTGCTGTAGGACTGCTGGAGGTCCACTCCACACCCCACTTGCCTGGGGATCACCTGCGGCAGCCTCTGCATCGTTGTCGCTGGGAACTGTATTCCAGAGCTGTTCCTATTCGGCCATCTTGGATCACTCTCCTCTAATTTTTTTTGTTTTTAGTAGAGATAGGGCTTCACCATTTGGCCAGGATGGTCTCGATCTTCTGACCTTGTGATCCGCCTGCCTTGGCCTCCCAAAGTGCTGGGATTACAGGTGTGAGCCACTGTGCCTGGCCAAAAAGTGGTATTTTTCAACAGTTCATCCACACTTTAAAAAAAAGATTATATTGGGCTGGGCATGGTGGCTCACACCTGTAATCCCAACACTTTGGGAGGCTGAGGTGGGAGGATCATGAGGTCAAGAGATGAAGACAGTCATGGCCAACATGGTGAAACCCCATCTCTACTAATATACAAAGAAGTAGCTAGGCATGGTGGTGTGCGCCTGTAGTCCCAGCTGCTCTGGAGGCTGAGACAGGGGAATTGCTTGAACTCGGGAGGTAGAAGTTGCAGCAAGCCAAGATTGCTCCACTGCACTCCAGCCTGGTGAGAGAGTGAGACTCCATGTCAAAAAAGAAAAAAAACATTATGTCTTTTTTTTTTTTTTTTTTTTTTTCCAAGTTTCCCAGAATAGAGACAAGATCTCACTGTATTGCCCAGGCTGGTTTTGAACTTTTGAGCTCAAGTGATCCTCCTGCCTTGGCCTCTCAAAGTGCCAGGATTACAGGCATGGGTCACCATGCCCAGACATAAGTTATGTTTTATAATAAATTTTTTGAGCCAGGTGCAGTGGCTGACGCCTGTAATCCCAGCACTTTGGGAGGCCAAGGCAGGCAGATCACCTGAGTTTAGGAGTTTGAGACTAGCCTGGCCAACATGGTGAAATCCTGTCTCTACTAAAAAAGAAATACAAAATTAGTTGGACATGGTGGTGGGTGCCTGTAATCCCAGCTACTTGGGAGGCTGAGGCAGGAGAATCACTTGAAATCAGAGGCGGAGGTTGCAGTGAGCTGAGACAGCACCATTGCACTCTAGCCTGGGCAAAAAGAGCAAAACTCCATCTCAAAAAAACAAATTTTTTTACATTATTTCAAGTTACCCTATGGTGGTTTTTTTGGGTTTTTTTTTGTTGTTTGTTTTGAGAGAGGGTCTGGCTGTTTCACCCAGGCTGGAGTGCAGTGCAGTCTTGGCTCACTTCAACCTCCCACCTCCAGGGCTCAAGTGATCCTCCTGCCTCAGCCTCCCAAGTAGCTGGGACCACTGTCATGTGCCACCATGCCTGGCTAATTTCTGTAATTTTTGTAGAGACCGGTTTTGCCATGCCCTCCAGACTGGTCTTGAACACCTAGACTCAAGTGATCCGTTTGCCTTGGCCTCCCAAATTGCTGGAACTACAGGCATGAGCCACTGTGCCTGGCGATCTACACTTCTTGAACTCATGTCCTCTCACAGCTGCTGCCAAGAACTCTCAAAATCAATGATTTCAGTTTGATGAATCTTTATTGGTAGCCTTGAAATGAGGTTGTTAGGGGAAAGCAAGAGTTTCCAGGTAGAAATGTAAATAATAACAGTAACAAGAGTTAGAAATTACAGATTACATTTTATTTTATTTTTTATTTTGAGACAGAGTCTCATTTGTCATTCAGGCTGGAGTGCAGTGGTATGATTTTGGCTAACTGCAATCCCTGCCTCCAGGACTCAAGCGTAGATTACATTTGAAAAGCAAGTAGATATGGCTGGGCACAGTGGATCAAGCCTGTAATTCCAGCACTTTGAGAGGCTAAGGTGGGAAGATCATGAGGTCAGGAGTTGAAGACCAGCCTGGCCAACATGGTAAAACTCCGTCTCTACTAAAGATACAAAAAATTAGCTGGGCATGGTGGTATGCCCCTGTAATCCCAGCTACTCAGGAGGCTGAGGCAGGAGAATTGCTTGAACTCGGGAGGCATAGTTTACAGTGAACCAAGGGCGAAACTCCGTTAAAAAAAAGGCAGTAGTTACAATTCCTTAGTTGTTGCCTTCTGTTGTTACAGATGGCTCCTCTGAGAGATGAATGTACTTGGCCTTCCTACGTAGCATGATGCTTTCAACACTTGCTTCTATTGAAGATGTAAATGTTGGCTGGGTGCGGTGGCTCATGCCTGTAATCCCAGCACTTTGGGAGACCAAGGCAGGCAAATCATAAGGTCAAGAGATTGAGACCATCCTGGCCAACATGGTGAAACCCCATCTTTACTAAAAATACAAAAATTAGCTCGGCATGGTGGTGTGCACCTGTAGTCCCAGCTACTTGGGAGGCTGAAACAGGAGAATTGCTTGAACCTGGGAAGCAGAGGTTGCAGTGAGCCTAGATTGCACCACTGCACTCCAGCCTGGTGCCTGGCGACAGGGCGAGACTCTGTCTCCAAAAAAAAAAAAAAAAGAAGAATGTAACTGTTTTCCATCTTTTCTCTCCCCTTTCATTTTCCTTCCTATTTCTTCCCCTTTGGTTTCTCTTTTTTCTCTCTAGTATAAACATGGTGGGAAGTGATACACTAAAATGTTAACAGTGGTTGTCTCTAGTGAGTGGGACTATAGATAGGTAATTTTCTTTACCTTACCTACTTTCTTTTTTTTTTTTTTTTGAGACAGAGTTTCGCTCTCGTTACCCAGGCTGGAGTGCAATGGCGCAATCTCGGCTCACCGCAACCTCCGCCTCCTGGGTTCAGGCAATTCTCCTGCCTCAGCCTCCTGAGTAGCTGGGATTACAGGCACGCGCCACCATGCCCAGCTAATTTTTTGTATTTTTAGTAGAGACGGGGTTTCACCATGTTGACCGGGATAGTCTCTATCTCTCGACCTCGTGATCCACCCGCCTCGGCCTCCCAAAGTGCTGGGATTACAGGCTTGAGCCACCGCGCCCGGCTACCTTCCCTACTTTCTACTTTCACCATTGCTAATGTTAAGTCAGTCAGCAAACTTAAAAAAAAATACATGTGGCCAGGCGTGGTGGCTCACGCCTGTAATCCTAGCACTTTGGGAGGCCGAGGCAGGTGAATCACCTGAGGTCAGGAGTTCAAGACCAGCCAGGCCAACATGGTGAAACCCTGTCTCTATTAAACATACAAAAAAAAATTAGCTGGGCATGGTGGCAGGCTCCTGTAATCCTAGCTGCTTGGGAGGCTAAGGCAGGAGAAGCACTTGAACCTGGGAGGCAGAGGTTGCAGTAAGCCGAGATCACGCCATTGCATTCTAGCCTGGGTGACAACAGTGGAACTCTGTTTCAAATAAATAAATGAATAAATAAAAGACATATGAGGCTGGGCGCGGTGGCTCACGCCTATAATCCCAGCACTTTTCGAGGTCAAGGAGGGTGGATCACCTGAGGTCAGGAGTTCAAGACCAGCATGGTCAACATGGTGAAACCCCATCTCTACTAAAAATACAAAAATTAGCCAGCTGTGATGGTGGGAGCCTGTAATCCCAGCTACTCAAGAGGCTGAAATGGGAGAATTGCTTGAACCCAGGAGGCAGAGGTTGCAGTGAGCTGAGATCCTGCCACTGTACTCCAGCCTGGGCAACAGGGTGAGACTCTATCTCAAAAACAGAAACCAAAACCAAAACCAAAACCACATATGTAAGAGAAGAGAGAACCCTGTGGAAGGAACCACTGGCTACCCTAAAAAGAGGGAAAGTAGGGAGACTAATTAAATATTTGTGTTTCTTTACCACTTACTTGTAGATTTTGAAAATAGTAGGATCTTGGTGGTGTAATTTGAGTTCTTTTTTATTTTTTAAAATTATTATTATTTTTAAAGATGGGGTTTAAAAATGACCATGTTGGTCAGGCTGATCTTGAACTCCCGACTTCAGGTGATCTGCCCGCCTTGGCCTCCAAAGTGCTTGGATTACAGGCGTGAGCCACCACGCCCAGCCAATTTGAGTTCTTAAAGATAAAAAAAAAGAAAATAGGAAGAAAAAATTAAAACTTTCTGCAGTTTTTTTTCCCTTCTGCTCCATTTTCCTCCTTTTCTTGCTGATCCTATCTTCTCATCCTCCCCAACTGAGAATTCTTTATTAGCAAAGCAGCTGGCTGACACTTGCTGGACTGAAAGAGCCACTGTCCAGTCTTGCTATTTAAGTTTAAGCCACACTGCATTTATGTATAGCTTCTTTCTCCTGGAGGACTGAGATACCTCTTTATAATTCCACTGCTATTTTTAACATCCCCACAGGGTAAAGAGAAAGCTAGTCCCTTCATCTTTGAGCTGGTCACTCGTTTTCCGAATTTCCATTTTCCCAGGGCAGATAATACGAAGCAGGAGAGATCATCACAGTTAGAACATAGTCTTGGATAATAACCTCTTTCCATACTATTAAAGAATCCAGTCCTCTTAGTTATTAAAAGGCCATAGGGATATCAGGAAAACACATATATAGTGTTTTATATTTGGAGAAGGATCTTATAATAATTTAAAACCTCGGCAGCATCACACAGCTTTGTCCTGTAATCCTGAGTGAATAATGCCCCAGACAATAAACAGCTCAGTACATCCTGCAAAGGCAAAAGATATTCCAGCAGGCACTCTAGGCTCTCAGTCCCCAGGCTATATGGCCTTGATAACTTCCCCAATTACTCTGGAAACTGTTATTTTTTCAGTCTGCACTTGAAACAGAGCTATAAGTGCCCAGCGAGCACCAGGGAAGAAGGTAAGTCAGCCCTGGTAGAAGGCACCCTGACCACTGCCCTGTTTCCATGGCTCTGCCCAGTGGGGCTTGCAGGCAGAGAATTACACTCAATTCCAAGGCAAGCCTTGCCTGTGCTCTGCTCATGAAGAAGGAAATGAGTTTTAAGTCCAAACGCAGCACTCACTTTTAGCTATGGGGATTATTTTAGCTATCTCTAGTTCTCCAGTCTGGGTTTGTGTTCGAAGTGTGACGACATCAACCATCCCTCCCACCCTCCGTGTTTTTTTTTTTTTTTTTTTTTGAGATAGGGTCTTGCTCTGTCACCCAGGATGGAGTGCAGTGGGGACAATCATGGTTCACTGCAACCTGAACCCCCCAGGTTCAAGCTGTCCTCCCAGCTCAAACTCTTGAAGTAGAAGGGATCACAGGCATGCGCCACCACACCTGGCTGGATCTGTGTGTGTACATTGCCTGGCTGTGTGTACTGTGTATGTGTGTAAAAATGGGAATGTCACTATGTTGCCCAGGCTGGTCTGAAGCTCCTGGGCTCAAATGATCCTCCTCCTCAGCTTCCCAAGGTGTTGGGATTACAGGTGTGAGCCACTGTGCCCGGCTTAAATATTTTAAATAGTCCTAAAGGCAGAAGTCCCTTGACTCTTCAGAGAAATGGGAAAATAGTTTAAGGCATTCTCACCACCTCAAGTGGCTGTGGCAGTACATTCACATTTATAGTCATCAGGGCATTTATAATTGGTTAGGGGCTCATCCTTTATAAAGCTGTTTCAACAATTTTGCCCTCATCTTTCTTTTGATTTGGGGTTACTCTTTTACGTTAGAGGCAAAACGTAGGCTAATGGGTGAGACTTCAGGGAGAAACAGAAAATGGGAAGTTTTAATCAGGGTTGTAAACTGAAAGGAGTATTTTAACTTGAATTGCCCAGTATAAATATACAAGATATGCTGGGTGTGGTGGCTCACGCCTGTAATCCCAGCACTTTGGGAGGTTGAGGTGGGTGGATCACAAGATCAGGAGATTGAGATCATCCTGGCCAACATGGTGAAACCCTGTCACTACTAAGAATACAAAAATTAGCTGGGCATGGTGGCGTGTGCCTGTAATCCCAGCTACTCGGGAGGCTGAGGTAGGAGAATCGCTTGAACCACGGAGTTGGAGGTTGCAGTGAGCCTAGATTGCGCCACTGCACTCCAGCCTGGCAACAGAGCGAGACTCCATCTAAATAAATAAATAAATAAATAAACATAGATAAACCAAAAGCAAAAAGATTTGGAACCTCTCTATTTGCTACATTTATGGATAAGAAAAATCTGACTCTCTAATCAACAGTAATCTATATGCTTTTTCCAACTGAAAAAACTTAAACACTTCAGTGGGTGTTATGATGAATGACTATTGAAGTCATTCAACCACATTAATTCACCTAATATACCCCAAGGAGTAGCTGAAGCCTTAGTGATCTAGAAACACAAAAGACAGGTCGGTCAGGTCCTTCACCTTGAAACAGGGAGCCACAGGGGTTTCTAATGGGGTTACTAAATTAAGGAAAATAATGTATAAGGACATTAGCTGGAAATGCCAATAATATTAATTTCCTTCTATCGAAGACCTAATGTGTGCCAGGCACTAGGCCAACAGCCTTAAGATAAGAATTTTGCTCCCATGGGTTAAATGAGATTCCAAGAGGCCAAGTAACTTACTTGAGCCATAGAGTTAGTAAATGGCTGAGTTAAGACCCACACTTGGGTCCCTGTGTCAGAGGCATGTGAACCAGATCAACGCCATCTTAAATAGGGGCTAGGTAAAATAAGACTGAGTCCTACTGGGCTGCATTCCCAGACGGTTAAGCCATTCTAAGCCACAGGATGAGATATGGGATCAGTCAAGATGCAGGTCATAAAGACCTTGCTGATGGAACAGGTTGCACTAAAGAAGCTGGACAAAACTCATCAAAACCAAGAATGGCGACAGGAGTGACCTCTGGTCATTCTCACTGCTATACTCCCACCATCGCCATGACAGTTTACTAATGCCATGGCAATGTCAGGAAGTTACCCTATATGGTCTAAAAAGGGGAGGAACCCTCAATTCTGGAAATTACCCACCCCTTTCCTGGAAAACTCATGAATAAGATGCCCCCTGTTTAGCATATAATAAAGAAATAACCATAAAAATGGGCCAGGTGTGGTGGCTTATGCCTGTAATCCCAGCACGTTGAGAGGCTGAGGCAGGCGGATCACCTGAGGTCAGGAGTTCAAGACCAGCCTAGCCAATGTGGTGAAACCCCCATCCCTACTAAAAATACAAAAATTAGCCAGTGTGGTGGCACACACCACACCTGTAATCCCAGCTACTAGGGAGGCTGAGGCGGGAGAATTGCTTGAACCCAGGAAGCAGAGGATGCAGTGAGCTGAAATTGCACCACTGCACTCCAGTCTAGGTGACAGAGAGAGATTCCATCTCAAAAAAAGAGAAAAAAAGAAGCATTGTTAAGATACTATGCTATTTTGGCTGATGGGTTGGAGAAGGGCGAGCCCAGAAATGGGACTTTGAGTTGCTTAAGACTAGGAGACAGAGGTGGAAGGGACAGGTTCCGTAGACATTTAAAGAATGTCTGCCATTTGAATGTGCACAGGCAGCTGCACATTTCTGCCCCAGGCCTCTGGGATTCCTGCAGATTTAGTGTAGAGAATAGGAAGCCATATGCAAGTTAACATACAAATCTGTATCTCTTATTATTGAAGTGTGTTTTGTCATGGCATTTTGAACCAACAGACCGATAATCAAAGGAGCTAATATTCAACTTCCCACCTCCCCAAAATTGGCTTGAAGAACTGCATGGACGGAAGTTTTAAGAGACAGTAGTGGCTGGGCGTGGTGGCTCAAGCCTGTAATCCCAGCACTTTGGGAGGCCAACGCGGGTGGATCACGAGGTCAAGAGATCGAGACCATCCTGGTCAACATGGTGAAACCCTGTCTCTACTAAAAATACAAAAAATTAGTTGGGCATGGTGGCGCATGCCTGTAATCCCAGCTACTCAGGAGGCTGAGGCAGGAGAATTGCCTGAACCCAGGAGGCGGAGGTTGCGGTGAGCCGAGATCGCGCCATTGCACTCCAGCCTGGGTAACAAGAGCGAAACTCCGTCTCAAAAAAAAAAAAAAAAAAAGAGACAGTAGTAGCTCAAATATTTTCCTAATGCAGTTTTGCAAATGCCAGAATAGATGTAACATGATGTAGCCTGCATCTTCCATCAAAAGTGCCACTTGGTAGTTTTCTAATTTTGCTTCTTTATGCTTTTTTTTTTTTTTTTTTTTTTGGAGACAGCGTCTCACTCTTTTAGACCAGGCTGGAGTACAGTGGTCTGATCCAGGCTCACTGCAACCTCCACCTCCTGGATTCAAGCAATTCTCCTGCCTCATCCTCCCGAGAAGCTAGGATTATAAGAGGTCACCACCACACTCAGCTAATTTTGCATTTTTAATAGTGATGTGTTTTCACCGTGTTGGCCAATGTATGTGTTCTTTTTTTCAACACTGAGTTTCACTCTTGTTGCAATCTGGAGTGCAATGGCACGATCTCCACTCACTGCAACCTCTATCTTCTGGGTTCAAATGATTCTCCTGCCTCAGCCTCCCTAGTAGCTGGGATTACAGGCATGGGCCACCACACTTGGCTAATTTTGTATTTTTAGTAGAGACAGGGTTTCTCCATATTGGTCAGGCTGGTCTTGAACCTCAAGCGATCCTCCTGCCTCAGCCTCCCAAAGCACTAGGATTACAGGTGTGAGCCATTGTGCCTGGGCCCCACCTGGTTAATTTTTTTTGTAGACATGGGGTTTCTCCATGTTGCTCAGGCTGGTCTTGAACTCCTGAGTGCAAGGGATCTGCCCACCTTGGCTCCCCAAAGTGCTGGGGTTACAGGTGTGAACCACTGTGCCCAGCCTCTAATTTGCTTTTTAATCATTATGCAAATTCAAGGAAGAATTTTGTTTTTCTTTTTTTGAGACAGAGTCTCCCTCTGTTCCCAAGGCTAAAGTGCAATAGTGCAATCTCGGCTCACTTCAACTTCTGCCTCCAATGTTCAAGTGGTTCTCCTGCCTCAGCCTCCTGAGTAGCTGGGAGTACAGGTGCATGCCAGCACACCTGGCTAATTTTTGTATTTTTAGTAGAGACAGGGTTTTACCATGTTGGTCAGGCTGGTCTTGAAGTTCTGACCTCATAATCCGTCTGCCTTGGCCTCCCAAAGTGCTGGGATTACAGGTATGAGCCACTGCACCTGGCTCTCAAGGAAGAATTTACTGGCTCTCCAGTTTGAAACTACCCTGGAGTTTACATTTATAACCTCCTATTACATGCCATTAAACATCACAATATTTCTATTTTCTGAGACTGTGGTTCCAATTTACCACTAGAAAGGTAACAAACTATATATTTAAGGATAAATTTGCATTTGCTCAACTAATAGATAAATATGCTAGGCCCCAAGGATATATATATATATAAACAGGACAGAACAAAAAGTCCTGAATTCCAGAAAGTTGGCAGTTTAAAGAGAATATAGGTATATAAAATAGTAAACAGCAAAACATTTTGGGCCAGCACAGAGAAATATACAAGTGACTGACTAACAATGCTGGTAAAGATATATATGTACTATGTATTTCAAATATTTTTATTTGAAAATATTATACATATGTATGTGTGTGTGTGTAAATATATATATATATTTTAAGAGACAAGCTCTTGGCTGGGCACGGTGTCTCATGCCTGTAATCCCAGCTCTCTGGGAGCCTCTCAAAGTGCTGGGATTACAGGCATGAGCCACTGTACTTGGCTTTTTTTTTTTTTTTGAGATGAAGTCTCACTTTGTTGCCCAGGCTGGAGTGCAGTGGACTGCAACCTCCATCTCCCACCTTCAAACGATTATCCTGCCTTAGCCTCCCGAGTCACTGGAATTACAGGTGCCCACCACCATGCCTGGCTAAGTTTTGAATTTTTAGTAGAGATGGGGTTTGGCCATGTTGGCCAGGCTGTTCTCAGACTCCTGACCTCAAATGATCAGGCCTCCCAAAGTGCTGGGATTACAGGCATGAGTCACCATGCCCAGCAATAATTTGCATTTTAACAAGTTTGAAAGTAATGCATATTCTTTGAAACTACTGGTCCTTACGGCATACTTTAAGAACCATTGCTTGAATATGATGACTGGTTTAGCAAACTCTCTGCCTCAGCCTCCCGAGAAGCTAGGATTACAGGAGGGCACCACCATGCCTGCTAATTTTGCATTTTTAATAGAGATATGGTTTCACCGTGTTGGCCAGTGTATGTGTTCTTTTTTTCGACACTGAGTTTCACTCTTGTTGCACAGGCTGGAGTGCAACGGCACGATCTCCACTCACTGCAAACTCGACCACCTGGGTTCAAGTGATTCTCCTGCCTCAGCCTCCCGAGTAGCTGGGATTACAGGCATGTGCCACCACACCAAGGGTTTGCTGGGTAGTCAAGAAGCGTGCCCCAGAGCCTTCTACACATTTTCAAGCCTCTTCCTTCCCCAAACCCTGCCAGCCTGCAAACATCAATTCAGAAATAGTTATTTCCCAGTCATTTTGCCCTTGTTACATATCTCCCAGTTGGTTTATGTGCATGTTGAGTATAGCAGCTGAACAAGTATGTTTTTAAAAATAATAATGTCTTTATTTTTTTTGACATGGAGTCTTACTCTAGCCCAGGCTCTAGTGCAGTGACACAATCTTGACTCAATGCAACCTCGGCCTCCCAGGTTCAAGCAATTCTCCTGCCTCAGACTCCTGAGTAGCTGGGATTTCAGGTGTATGCCACTATGCCTGGCTAATTTTTGTATTTTTAGTAGAGACAGGATTTCACCATGTTGGCTAGGCTGGTCTCGAACTCATGACCTCAACTAATTCACCCAGCTCGGCCTCCCAAAGTGCTGGGATTACAGGTGTGAGCCACTGCGCTGGGCCAATATGTCTGTATAAATCAAGAATACCACTGGATAGGCTGTAGGATAATTTCAAAGAATTTGTGCTTATACAATGGAATAGTAGTCCACTCTCTTAGGAGGACTGCCCTTGGAAAGCACGTGGTCAAATCCTGTGGGTTCCAGCAGAGTACCAGGTATAGCCAGTCTTGCTGGTGTCTCCTTATTATATCACCTGACCTTTATTCTGGCCCCCCAGCTGTTGCTGTTTGCCTCTCAGCTCACCTCAATATGTGTATTGGCCTACAGTGTTCTCTGGAGAAACTCGTTGGAACAGAGCAGTTTGGGAACTAAATAGCAGGATTTGGGCAAGGCAAGATGAAGAAGAAGGCTTTCAACTGAGATAGTCATTCATCATTGTAAAAATTACTGCTGCTGCACAGAGTTTGCTCCAAAATCCAGAGGCACATAGCTCCAGGGATGCAGAAGGGCCAAGAACCCTAGCGTGGAAGCCCAGCTGTGTTTGGTACCCACAATCATCATCTCCCTATTTAATTTAAATGGATACTTGGTTAAGTGCTTTCAACTTGCTCTGTTGCCCAGGCTGGAGTGCAGTGGTACGGTCTCGGCTCATTGTAACCTTTGTCTCCCAGGTTCAAAATGATTCTCATGCCTCAGCCTCCCAACTAGCTGGGATTATATGCGTCCACCACCATGCCTGGCTAATTTTTGTATTTTTTAAATAGAGATGGGGTTTCATCATGTTGGCTAGGCTGATCTAGAACTCCTGACCTCAAGTGATCCACCTGCTTCGGCCTCCCAAAGTTCTGGGATTATAGGCATGAGCTACCGCACCCATATTTGCTTGTGTATGTGTGCATCTGTGTGCGTGTGCGTGTGTGTGTGTGTGTGTGCGTGTGTGTGTGGTCTAGTTTAGTGTCCAGGGCCAACTATCCTGGGAGCCAGTTTGGTGTAGCATGTTTTCCTTCATCTTTAGACACAGGGGACCAAGAACCTTAGTTCTGTGTGGTATGTGTTTCCTTGGCTGGGGCAGGTGTCCATGAGCCACAGGTATTACGGTTAGAAGGAAGTAAGATGTGGTATCACACTTCAGAGGACCTAGGGAGCTGCAAGCTGTTTTGCAATTAGATGCTATAAACGTTTTGGAGTGTCACCCTTGATGTATAAGCCTTATTTTTAAAATTCTTTTTCTCTTTTCCTTCCTTCCTTCCTTCCTTCTCTCTTTCTTTCTTTTTTGAAATGAACAGGAAGAAGACATATAAGCCTCAAAACTCAGTAAACCTTTTGGTTCTGTACCTACATTTGGCCATCATTCCAGTTCTCAGCATTGTGTAAGACAAGTACTTGAGGTCTGTTTTTGTAAACCGGGACCCTGAGGCACAGAACAAGTAAGTGGATAGAAATAAATGCTGTATGGACAAATAATTTTATTTAAAAATTTATGTTTTTCATTTATTTTTCAGAAGAAGCATTAATAAGTAGGCAGTAGTTTCTGGGTATTAAAAAAACATCAGAGGCATTTCTTTTTCCTTATAAAAGAAGTCATAACAGTGAACATCTATAGCACTTGGGTAATAAAGGATTTCACATCTTATAATCCCAGTACTTTGACAGGCTGAGAGGGGAGTTCAACACCAGTCTGGGTAACATAGCAAGGCCCTGTCTCTATTAAGAAAATAATAAAACAAAGGGTTTCACATGCATTTTAGAAATTAGACCACCCAAAGTTGTAAGATTTGTAATAATGCTCTAAAATAATTTTGTAAAATGCTCTGAAATAATGCATTTTAGAGACTAGAAAAGTAAGCCTCAGGAAGGCTGTGTGACTTGTCCACCAGTGCTCAGTGGCAGATCCCTGGCCTGGAAGCCGCATTCTTCTCACTATACCACGTTGCCATTTTCTACCAACTGGTGCACAGTGCATATTCTCCAAGACAGAAGGGAAGGAGGCTTGATTAATTGGGCTCAGCCTTTCCTTCTAGTTTTGGGGCTGTGAGACCTGTGCGTTGTAAGTGGACCATAAAGTCTGTTTGCCTCAGAGCAGGTAACTGGCTGCTAAGCAACCCAGGATGAACTGAGCTTGGGAGCAATTTTCTCTCACTCCTGTGGTGGCATCTCTTCAGCTCACTTTCTTATTTTTTCTTTTTCTTTTCTTTTCTTTCTTTCTTTCTTTCTTTTTTTTTTTTTAAACTACTCTGCACTTATCGGTAAGATATTTTTCAGCTCACTTTCTTTGTGCTGCTCCTCTTCAGTTTATGGCTGTGCAGTTGTCAGGGCTCGTGTCAGTTTTTCCAATCTTCCCTCTAAATTTCCTGGTAGCAGCAGTGGCCTAGAATACACTGATCTTCAGCACCCTGACAGAAACGGCTGCTGTCCCAGTGGGAAGTGTGGTTCCTGGGCTGCCTCTTGGCAAAGGGCTCTAGCTTGTCCAGATTTGGATCTGCCCCAGGATCTGTCGGCTCCAGGAGAGGTGTTGAAAGGCTGTGACAAATGCCTGCCCTGGCAGATGGAGGAAGCTTTGGCTAACTTGAGAGTGCAGTGTAATAACAGCTGCCCTGAGAAGAGATTTCCAGCCATTCTTGTGCTCTGAGATGGGATGTGCAGCTGTGCTGACCCACCTCTTAGGTGAGGCCTTCACAAGTACCAGCATCTTTAGGGATCTTTACTTCCAGTTCATTGGCGGTGACCACTACTGTGCCACAGAAAGAATCAAAGGGGGATTGAAAAGAATTAGCCAAAATTCTGCTGGCCATGGTGGCTTATGCCTATAATCCCAGCACTTTGGGAAGCTGAGGCAGGTGGATCCCCTGAAATCAATAGTTTGATATCAGCCTGGACAACATGGTGAAACCCCATCTCTACTAAAGATATAAAAATTAGCTGTGTATTGGTGTGTGTCTGTAATCCCAGCTACTCGGGGGGCTGAGGCTGGAGAATCGCTTGAACCCAGGAGGCAGAGGTTGCAGTGAGCCGAGATTGTGACACTACTCTCCAGCCTGGGCGACAGGGTGAGACTCCATCTCCAAAAAAAAAAAAAAAAAAGAAGAAGAATTAACCCAAAACCCAAAATTCTTTCTTAAAGGGCATCCTTATCAAGAAACCTGGGTGTAGGAGGCTGTAGATTTAGATTCCAGGGTTAGCTCTGATGTTGGGATATCGTTGGATGCTACAGAAAACTGATTCAGTCTGGCTTAAACAAAAGGGAAATTTATTCTTTTTCTTTTTCTTTTTTTTTAAGAAAAAGAATAAAGAAGAGGAAGAAAGAGAAAGAGGAAGAGGGAGAGAGGATGGGGGTATTGCTTTATTGCCCGGGCTAGAATGCAGTCTAAATATGGGTATGCCTATAATTGTCGTTAATAGTGGAGACATAAAAGAAAATGAGGGAAGAGAATAACAAACAAGGAGCCAACCAACATTTCGTTTAAACTTCTAAGTTGATATGATGTGGTACTGATAAGAGTGTATATTTTGTGTATTTAAAGTGGAGAGTTCTATAAATGTTAATTACATTTACTTGTTCCAGATCTGAGTTCAAGTCCTGGATATCGTTGTTAATTTTCTGTCTCATTGATCTGTCTAATATTAATGTTGAAGTCTCCCACTATTATTGTGTGGGAGTCTAAGTCTCTTTGTTAGTCTTGTATGTCTGGGTATTCCTGTATTGGGTGCGTATATATTTAGGATCTTTAGCTCTTCTTGTTGTTGCATTGATCCTTTTATCATTATATAATGTCTTTCTTTGCTTCTTTTGATCTTTGTTGCTTTAACGACTATTTTATCAGAGGCAAAAATTGTAACTTCTGCTTTTTATTTATATATTTTAGCTCTCTGGTTGGTTGGTAAATCTTTCTCCATCCCTTGTTTTGAGTCTTTGTGTATCCTTGAATATGAGATGGGTCTGGATGCAGCATACTGATGGGTTTTAAGGAAATTTATTATTTTTCATAACTAGAAGTAGGGTGAGCTCCAGGCGTGGTCTGATCAGTGGATCAGCGATGTCATTAAGGACCCAGGGCACTTTCTGTCATCCTACTCCTACTCTTCAATGTTGGTGCCATGCTAACACCAGTGCTGCTGATTTTTCCTTATCGTCCTGAGATGATGCCTACTCTGGCTGATGGTGGCAATCAGAGCTATAGACTTCACTCATAACTACAGCAGGCAGAAATCTCTCCCATTATGGACCATAAAACCTTTGGTTCACTCTGGTTAGCCTAATTTAGCCCTCCAGCCTACACTCCTGGATCAATAACTGTCACCAAGGGAATGCTGTGCTAATGGGCTTAGAACTGCCCTGTCCAATATGGAAGCTACTAGCCGTATGTGGCTACTGAGCATTTGAAACGTAGTCTGAATTAAGATATATTGTACGTATAAAATACTCATCAGATTCCAAAAACTTCAGCTGGGTACAGTGGCTCATACCTGTAATCCCAGCACTTTGAGAGGCTGAGGGGGGCTTGAGCCCAGAAGTTTGAGACCAGCCTGGCCAACATGGTAAAATCTGTCTCTACTAAAAATATAAAAATTCGTTGGGTGTGGTAGTGCGTGTCTGTAGTCACAGCTACTTGGAGGCTGAGGCAGGAGAATCACTTGAACTGGGGAGGCAGAGATTGCAGTGAGCCAGTGGAGATCATGCCACTGCACTCCAGCCTGGGTAATACAGAAAGACTTGGACTCCAATAAAAAAAAAATCCCAAATTTCATAATATACACACATGTAAAACATATATTTAATTTTTTTCCTTTTAAAAATAGTTTTTTGTTTTTTTTTTTTTGACTTAGAAACAAAGTCTTGCTATGTTGGTCAGACTGGTCTCCAGCTTCTGAATTCAAGTGATCCTCCTGCCTCAGCCTGGAAAGTGCTGGGATTACAGAAATGAGTCACTGTACCCCGCTTATTTATTGTTTTTTATATTGATTACATGTTGAAGGCTGGGTATGCTGGCTCATACCTTAATCACAGCACTTCGGGAGGCTGAGATGGGCAGATCGCTTGAGGACAGGAATTCGAGACCAGCCTAGCCAACATGGTGAAACCCTGTCTCTACTAAAAATACAAAAATTACCTGGGCATGATGGTTCATGTCTGTAATCACAGGTATTCAGGAGGCAGGAGAATTGCTTCAACCCAGAGGTGGAGGTTGCAGTGAGCTGAGATCTCACCACTGGCCACTGTACTTCAGCCTGGGCAAGAGAAAAAGACTGTCTCAAATGAACAAACAAACCATCCTAGAAACCCCAGTTGAAGTAATATTTTTGATATATTGAGTTAAGTAAAATTTATTATTAAAATGAATTTCACCTGATTATTTGTATTTTTTTTTTTTTGGTCTCTTTTTTTCCCTTTTTTGGAAAATGGGGTCTTGCTATATTCCCCAGGCAGGTCTCAAACCCTTGAGCTCAAGCTGTCCTCCAGCCTCTGCCTCCTTAAGTTTTGGAATTACAAGTGTGAGCCATTGTGCTTTTAAAATTTTTTATTTTGTTTCTTTTTTTTTTTTTTTTTTTTTTGGGAGATGGAGTCTCATTCTGTTGCCTAGGCTGGAGTGCAGTGGCATGATCTTGGCTCACTGCAACCTCAGCTTCCCGGGTTCAAGTGGTTCTCCTGCCTCAGCCTCCCCAGTAGCTAGGATTACAGGTTTGTATCACCATGCCTGGCTAGATTTTATGTTTTTATTAGAGATGGAGTTTCACCATGTTCGTCAGGCTGGTCTTGAACTTCTGACCTCAGGTAATTTGTCCACCTCAGCTTCCCAAAGTGCTGGGATTATAGGCATGAGCCACCTTGCCTGGCCTATTTTTTTATTTTTTTGAGACAGAGTCTTGCCGTTGCCCAGGCTGGAGTGCAGTGGTGTGATCTTGGCTCACTGCAACCTCCACCTCCCAAGTTCAAGTGATTTTCTTCCCTCAGCCTCCCGAGTATCTGGGATTACAGGTGTGAGCCACTGTGTCCCGCCTATTTTTAATTTTTTAATGTGGCTACTAGAAAATTTAAAATTAAAGGCTGGGCATGGTGGCTCATACCTGTAATCCCAGCACTGTGAGAGGCTGAGGTGGGCAGGCAGATCAGGAGTTTGAGACCAATCTGGTCAACGTGGCGAAGCCCCATCTCTACAAAAAATACAAAAGTTAACTGGGCTTGGTGGCATATGCCTGTAGTCCCAGCTATCTGGGAGGCTGAAGCAAGAGAATTGCTTGAACCTGGGAGGTGGAGGTTGCAGTGAGCCGAGACTGCACCACTGCACTCCAGCCTGGGTGACAGAGCAAGGCTGTCTCAAAAATAATAAAATAAAATAAAATAAAATAATATATGTAAGTTGATTGCTGTTTCTGTTTGATAGCACTGGCTCAGACAAATCAGTATCTATTTCCAGAAATGGAGGGGGACAGATTCCTGAACAAAGTTATGTTTTTTTGTTTTGTTTTTTTTTTTAAGGAGGAAGAAGTATTTTCTTTTTGAAATAATCCATGCATTATATTTCTTTACAGATATTTAACAGAGAGGATGGATGAAGGGCAAACAATGAGAGGCTATACATTCACTGAGAACTATTTATGTGCAAAAGTGCTGTGCTCAGTGTTGTGGGGAAAAGAAATTGCTGACCATGTAGGAGAGATAAGATATGTAGGCTTGTGAGTGGTGAAGATAAAGGCTGTAGAATTTCAGACTTCAGAGATATTCTGTCTTGTGTGACAATGGAATGCTAGCTGGATCTGGGCCTTGAAGGTAGATGGGGTTTCAATAAAAGAAGTCAGGTGGAGAGCGATGGCTTGGGAGGCATTCTAGATGGAGAGAGACGCACAGAGAAAATGCTGAGGCAGGAAAGCATAAACTAAATTTTAGTTTAGCCGAAGCTGAATCCTAAAGAGAGAGAAGACTGGGTCACACTGCTAAAGGCTTTTCAGCACCAAGGTGAATCTTAGTAGCAGCATTATTATGGGATGCCTGAAGGGAACATTTATTAGAGGCATAGGCAGCAGTAAAACACATCTTTAGGTACTTTAGCAAAGGAGCTTAATTAATCCAGGTTGCACCTCTCCTATTGCTCTTAGGAAACATTCACCGGTCAGATCAGCATAATTTAATGCTTGGGAGCATGGTTCTAATCCCACCTGTGCAATTTTATTAGTTTTGAGATTTTGGGCGATTAAACACTCTTTGCCTCAGTTTCCTTATCTGTAAAAATGGGAATGATGGCTGAGCAAGGTGCTTACACCTGTAATCCCAGCAATTTGGGAGGCTGGTGGAGGGGGTGAATCACTTGAGGTCAGGAGTTCAAGACCAGCCTGGCCAACAGAGTGAAACCCTGTCTCTACTAAAAATACAAAAATTAGCCAAGCATGCTGGTGAGTGCCTGCAATCCCAGCTACTCAGGAGGCTGAGGCAAGCGATTGCTTGAACCTGGGAGGTAGAGGTTGCAGTGGGCCAAGATCGTGCCACTGTACTCCAGTCTAGGTGACAGAGCAAGAATCCGTCTCAAAAAAAACCAAACAAACAAAAAAAGGGAATAATAATAGTAGTACCTACTTCATAGAATTGAGAATTAACTGAGTTAATATACGTAAGGCTAAGAATACACAATGTCTGCACATATAGTACGTACTATATAAGAGTTTGTTTAGGGCCGGGCGCGGTGGCTCACGCCTATAATCCCAGTACTTTGGGAGGCTGAGGCAGGTGGATCACGAGGTCAAGAGATCAAGACCATCCTGGTCGACATGATGAAACCCCGTCTCTACTAAAAATACAAAAAAAAAATTAGCTGGGCATGGTGGCGCGGGCCTGTAATCCCAGCTACTCAGGAGGCTGAGGCAGGAGAATTGCCTGAACCCAGGAGGCGGAGGTTGCGTGAGCCGAGATCGTGCCATTGCACTCCAGCCCGGGTAACGAGCGAAACTCCGTCTCCAAAAAAAAAAAAAAAAAAAAAAAGAGTTTGTTTAAAAAAATTTGGTTTGCTATTGCTAGCTACACATAAGCAACTAGGAAGCCACAGTCAGAAAAAAAAAAATATTTTTTCCCCCAAATCTGTATCCTTTTTTTTTCTTTTCCTTTTTTTTTTTTTTTTTAAAAGATGGGGTTTCACCATGATGGTTAGGCTGGTCTTGAACTCCTGACCTCAGGTGATCCACCCACCTCGGCCTCCCAAAGCACTAGGATTACAGGCGTGAGCCACCTCGCCTGACCTCCCAAATCTGTATCTATGTAAGTAATAACTCTATGCGTATAAAGATAATGCACAGAGAGAATCCTGTGGGAAGAAATGCCACCGTTAGGTCAGTCTGGCTAGTTCTACATCCCCTGCAGCACTTGGTAACCCTGCTTTGCTGATCTCAACTGAAATTGTTGCATGCGTTTACAAATAAATCTCCAAGTATTTAACAAAAGCGGAGCAAAATGCACTAATTAGGTCTAAGCATTTTTAACAAAACAGGATATTTTTCAAAATTCAGTGCTGAATTGGGCTTTTTTTCTTTTTTTTTTTTTTCTCTGAGACTGAGTCTTGCTCTGTCACCCAGGCTGGAATGGTGTGCAGTCTTGGCTCACTGAAATCTCCGCCTCCTGGGTTCAAGCAATTTTCCTGCCTCAGGCTGCCAACTAGCTGGGATTACAGGTGCCTGCCACCATACCCAGCTAATTTTTGTATTTTTAGTAGAGATGGGGTTTTGCCATGTTGGCCAGGCTGGTCTCAAACTCCTGACCTTGTGATCCGCCCGCCTTCAACTCCCAAAGTGTTGGGATTACAGGCATGAGCCATCACGCTGGCTTTTTTTTTTTTTCCTTTTTAACTTGCCCCTCTGCTTCTCTTCGTCTCTCCTTTCCTTTCGCTAGGAGATTATGAGAAGTAAAGAATGTTTTCTGGCTGGGTGTGGTGGCTCATGCCTATAATCCCAGCACTTTGGGAGGCCAAGAGGGGCATATCACCTGAGGTCAGGAGTTCAAGACCAGCCTGACCAACATGGAGAAACCACGTTTCTACTAAAAATACAAAAAATTAGTTGGGCTTGGTGGTGCATGCCTGTAATCATAGCTACTTGGGAGGCTAGGGCAGGAGAATTGTTTGAACCTAGGAGGCAGAGGTTGCAGTGAGCCGAGGCTCCACCATTGCACTCCAGCCTGTGCAACAAGAGTAAAATTCAGTCTCAAAAAAAGAATGTTTTCTGAATGTAGATAAATTGCTTAAGTCTTTTAAGGTGACTGTATATACTAATATCCTATAGGGACAGGTTTTCTGTTGTGGCCTGGGTGTAATTATTCACATGGTCATGTCATCTACAGGAAAAGCAGGTGGCAAAAATGCACTTGTGTGTATTTGTGAATCAGGCATGTGTATTAGTGTATTTGTGTATCCCCAGGGACTGGAAGGAAGATTTAGAGGACAACTTGTAAATCTGGATGACATCCTGGGCTGTGGGGCTGGCAGAAGGCTGTCCTGGACAGGGCACAGTGTGGCCAGGACAACAGGGAGGAGAGGCACTGGACAGAGGGGATTTGTCAGAGGTGATGCCTTCCTTCCCTAGCAGGGCATGTGCTCCAGATCTCGTGCCACTTGGCATGCAGAGCCTGGGTGCAACCTGCAGAACCTTGGTGGGCTGTGCCCCAGCCTGGGCGTGGGTGTGGACCTGGTCTCCCTGGGGACACTGGTGGGGCCTCTGGGAGATATTTAGGGCTGCACCCTGGATGGACCTCTTCTATTCAATGCACTGGCAAACACACAAACAACAAAAAACCAGGGTATTCAATATGTTCTATTGATTTTTAAATGTTGGCTGCAGCTGCTACATTCCTCGAGAGTAACTGAGTCCCACACAAAAAGCCTTAGGCTCAAAAGATTCTGTATTAGATGATTGCATTGTTTCTGAAATAATCTTCTAACCACCAGGCCTCTGGCCAATTTCTTTTCCGAGTTCCTGTTCCTGCCAGAAAGGGCCAATTCATATCCCGTGAGGTCCAAACTGGCCTCTCGCAAGTACAGCAAACCCTTTCACCCTTGGCCTGGAAGCCGAGGCTTGAGATGTGGGGCCCTTGGGCTATCCCCCCCCCTCACCACCACCGTTTTCTGGTGAGTTAAAAAAATGTGTGCAGGGTCCTATCCAACCCCACCCCCATTCCCACCCTGGGCGAGTTGATCTGTGGTCTCCTGGTATTTGTTATTTGCTGCCCAAGTGACCCTGGCCTCTGGGAATGAGGCCCTGGACCTTTACTTTTAGGTCCCAGAGCTCCTGTGGGGCTTACAAAATTATCATAATTATATTTCAATCTCAAGAGCTAGTTCTGCATTTTAGGCTAGAAAGCAAGAAATGAGGGACAGGAAAGTCACTTTTTGCCTAGTGTCCTTGCTGCCCCAGCAACCAGCAGCCTCTGGCGCTGCGGGTATAGACTCGGGTTCTGAGGCCCCACTGTGACTTTCCATTGTTCGAGAGGCCCTTGCCCGCTGCGCCGCCTGGGCTGAGTCATTCTAAATTCCTTTCTTTGTGTTTTCTCTCTGTGATCTCGCAGAAATGGTTGCTCTACTAGTCATCTTTCGTTTAAACCAAAAAGGAAAAAAAATCTGGTCTTTGATAGTTCTTATTCACGAATCAGCTAAAATATGAGTCAAACTCAGTTTCCTGAGAGCTATAAATATTGACTGTACCCCACCCTACTGGGAAATACCCACAGTCCATGTTTCGCCAGTGAGTGGCTCAAATCTGGAGGATTTCTTTAGTGTCCGGGGTAAAACAATCCCTGCTGTGAGTGGTTTTTAGGACAGTGAAACTGTAATATATTCCAAGCTTCTGAAGACAGAGGGTATGTGTGTGTGTGTGTGTGTGTGTGCGTGTGTGCACGCGTGCTTTAACAAACGGTTCTTTAAAACGTATTTTTTAAAATACAAAGTCCTAATGGTGAAAGCTGTGGACGTTGACACTGGGATAAGAGAGTGGAGGAAGTAGTGAACTGAATAGCATCCTGCAGGAGTGTCAGTGTTTTGTTTTCTGGTGTTTTTTTGGCAAGAGGAAATATGGGTCATTTGGCATGGCCAGTAGGCTGACATGAATATCAACAAGGGCCACTTTGTCGGCCACAGAAGCCACCTCACTATCCAGTCTGAGGAGTAAAGTTTGAGGGTGTTGTGGGGAGGAGCACTCCAGCCTGAAGCCCAAGGGCCAGAGACCCTGCATTTGGGGTTCCAAAGTTGGAATGGTTCTAGGGCCGAACTTGAGTTTTTGTATTTGTTTTTTACAGCGTGTTCTTTTTCTGATTGTTACTGTTATTTTTAACTATCCAAAGCAATCTACAGAGTTAATGCAATTGCTATCAAAATATCAAAGACAGTCTTCACAGAAATAGAAAAAAAAACCCTAAAATTAATATGGAACCATAAAGACCCTAACTAGCCAAAGCTATCCTAAGCAAAATGAACAAAGCTGGAAGTATTACACTACCCAACTCAAAATATACTACAAAATGATAGTAACTGAAACAGCGTGGTATTGGTATTAAAAACAGACACAGATCAGTGGAACAGAATAGAGAACCCAGAAATAAATCCACGTATTTACAGCCAAGATTTTTTAAAATAAAGGCACCAAGGACATACACCGGGGAAAGGACATCTCCTTTAATAGATGATGCTGGGAAAACTGGATACCCATATGCAGAAGAATGAAACCGGCCCTCTCACTGACTCTGGACACATTGCCTATGAGTTAGCCCCACTCCTCATGGAGCAGAGAGAGAGATAAATAAAGAAAAGCAACTAGACCCCTATTTCTTATCATATACTAAAATCAACTAGTCTGGGTGTGGTGGCTTATTCCTGTAATCTCAGCACTTTGAGAGACTGAGGTGGATGGATCACTTGAGGCCAGGAGTTTGAGACTAGCCTGGCTAACATGGCAAAACCCCATCTCTACTAAAAATACAAATATTAACCAGGCATGGTGGCACATGCTTGCAGTCCCAGCTACTTGGGAGGCTGAGGCATGAGAATTGCTTGAACCTGGGAGGTGGATGTTGCAAAGAGCCAAGACCACACCACTGCACTCCAGCCTGGGCAATAGACTGAGACCCTGTCTCAAAAAAAACAAAAAAAAAAACAAAAAACACTGTATGTGAATGTTCTAGCAGCATTATTCACAACTGCCAAAAAATAGAAACATCAATGAATGAACAAATTTTAAAAAAAAATCCATTCACTGAAATATTATTTGGTAATAAAAAAGGAATGAAGTATAGATACATGCTACAAGAGGATGAACCTAGAAAACATGCTAAGAGAAATAAACCACTCACAACAGATCACATATTTTATAAGAAGTGTCCAGGATAGTCATATCTTTTTTTTTTTTTTTGAGACAGAGACTCGCTTTGTCGCCCAGGCTGGAGTGCAATGGTGAGATCTCAGCTCACCACAACCTCCGTCTCCCAGGTTGAAGAGATTCTCCTGCCTCAGCCTCCCAAGTAGCTGGGATCACAGGCACATCCCAGCTCATTTTCGTATTTTCAGTAGAGATGGGGTTTCACCGTGTTGGTCAGGCTGGTCTCAAACTGTTGACCTCATGATCCACTTGCCTCGGCCTCCCAAAATGCTGGGATTACAGGTGTGAGCCACTGCACCCAGCCGATAATAGTCATATCTACAGAGACAGAAATTAGGTTAGTGGTTGACCGAGGTTGGGGGAAAGAGAAGGAATGAAGAGTGACTGTGAATGGATATGCGATTTCTTTTCAGGGTGATGAAATGTTCTGGAATTAGACATTTAATAGTTGCACAACCCTGAATACACTAAAAAAAAAAATCACTAAATTGTACCCTTTTAAAAAAAAGAGATGGGGTTTTGCTATGTTGTCTAGGCTCAGGTGATCCTCCTTCCTCAGCATCCCGAGTAGCTGGGACCTACAGGTGCACTCCATCGTGCCCAGTTGAATTGTACACTTTTATTTTATTTTACTTTTTTTTTCTGAGACAGAGTCTCAATCTCTCACCCAGGCTGGAGTGCTGTGGTGCGATCTCAGCTCACTGCAACCTCTGCTCTTGGGTTCAAGCGATTCTTTTGCCTTAGCCTCCCAAGTGGCTGGAACTACAGGTGTGCACCACCATGCCCAGCTAATTTTTGTGTTTTTAGTAGAGATAGGGTTTCACCATACTGGCCAGACTGGTCTCAAACTCCTGACCTTGTTATCTGCCTGCCTCAGCCTCCCAAAGTACTAGGATTACAAGTGTGAGCCACTGTGCCTGGCAATTTATTTAATTAATTTTTTTTTTTTTTTTTTTTTTTTTTGAGACGGAGTTTCGCTCTTGTTACCCAGGCTGGAGTGCAATGGCACGATCTCGGCTCACCGCAACCTCCGCCTCCTGGGTTCAGGCAATTCTCCTGCCTCAGCCTCCTGAGTAGCTGGGATCACAGGCACGCACCACCATGCCCAGCTAATTTTTTTTTTGTATTTTTAGTAGAGACGGGGTTTCACCGTGTTGACCAGGATGGTCTCGATCTCTTGACCTTGTGATCCACCTGCCTCGGCCTCCCAAAGTGCTGGGATTACAGGCTTGAGCCACCGCGCCCGGCCTAATTTTTTTTTTTTTTTTAACATAGTTTTGCTCTTGTTGCCCAGGCTGGAGTGCAATGGTGTGATCTTGGCTCACTGTAACCTCTGCCTCCTGGTTTCAAGCCATTCTGCCTCAGCCCCGGAGTAGCTGGGATTACAGGCATGTGCCACCATGCCCAGCTAAATTTGTATTTTTAGTAGAGACAGGGTTTCTGCATGTTGGTCAGGCTGGTCTCAAATTCCAGACCTCAGGTAATCCGCCTGTCTCGGCCTCCCAAAGTGCTGGGATTACAGGCATGAGCCACTGTGCCCAGCCTATTTTATTTTAATTTTTAGAGACAGGCTCTTGCTATGTTGTCCAGGCTGGTCTTGAATTTCTGGCCTGAAGTGATCCTCCTGCCTCAGCCTCCCAAAGTGCCGGAATTACAGGTGTGAGCCACCATACTCAGCCTGTACAATTTTTTCTTCTTTTTTTGAGATGGAGTTTCACTCTTGTTGCCCAGGCTGAAGTGCAATGGTGTGATCTCAGCTCACTGCAACCTCTGCCTCCAGGGTTCAAGTGATTGTACTAACAGCCTCCCGAGTAGCTGGGACTACAGGCGCCTGCCACCACGCCTGGCTAATTTTTGTATTTTTAATAGAGACAGATTTTCCCCATATTGGCAAGGCTGGTCTCAAACTCCTGAGCTCAAGTGATCTGCCTGCCTCAACCTCCCAAAATGCTGGGATTACAGGCACAAGCCACCGCGCCCTGCCCAATTTTTTTTTTTTAAGATGGAATCTCATTCTGTCACCCATGCTGGAGTGTAATGTCATGATCTCGGCTCACTGCAACCTCTGCCTCCCGGGTTCAAGCAATTCTCCTGCCTCAGCCTCCCGAGTAGCTAGGATTTTTTTTAGCCACCATGCCTGGCAAACTTTTTGTATTTTAGTAGAGACAGGGTTTCTCCATGTTGGTCAGGCTGGTCTCGAACTCCTGACCTCAGATGATTCGCCCACCTCAGCCTCCCAGAGTGCTGGGATTAAAGGTGTGAACCACTGCACCTGGCCTCCAAACATGATTTTTAATGGAGATAGTGTAGAATAGGAGTAAAGAGATTTTTGCTCTAACATCAGAGAAACTTGGTTTGAAACTTGTCTTTGCTACTAGCTCTGTGACTGTTTTAGTTTACTCCTTTATAAAATGGTGGTGCTGGTATCCATATGGTAGGACTGTAATGAGAATTAAATATTTTATGTAGACTCTCCTACGGGTCCTAGCACTAGTTCTCTACTTTGGGAAATTTATCTATCTATCAATCTATCTATCTGTCCATCTCTCTGTCTGTTTATTTATTTGAGATGGAGTGTCTTTTTTTTTTTTTTTTTTTTAAATACGGGGTTTCACCATGTTGGTCAGGCTGGTCTTGAACTCCCAACCTCAGGTGATCTGCCCGCCTTGGCCTCCAAAGTGCTTGGATTACAGGCGTGAGCCACCTCGCCCGGCCTTGAGATGGAGTTTCACAATCGTTGCCCAGGCTGGAGGGCAATGTCTCGATCTTGGCTGACTGCAACCTCCACCTCCTGGGTTAAAGCGATTCTCCTGCCTCAGCCTCCCAAGTAGCTGGGATTACAGGCGAGCACCACCATGCCTGGCCAATTTTTGTACTTTTAGTAGAGACTGGTTTTGCCATGTTGATCAGGCTGGTCTCGAACTCCTGACCTCAGGCCATTGGCCTCCCAAAGTGCTGGGATTACAGGTGTGAGCCACCTGTTCCGCCATAACTTTTATTTATAGTAGTGTAATACTGGATAATACTACATTCAGTTTTGAACACATCTCTTCACTATTTCCTCATCTACTTTAGTTTGTATTCACTTGACAGTCTCAGGTAGTCCCGGTTGAATCCACTTCACCCTTGTTCCTCTTCTTTCCCAGTGTCCTCAGACTCACAGTGGAAGAACTGGGGGAAGCTTTAGGCACCCCAAGCCTGCCTAAACTTCTGGCCAGTCTAAACCTAGAGAGATACTCACTGCCATTCATTCTCCTGATGAGCTTTCACAGGTTTCATTTTACTGTGTGGGTCAAAAAGCAAAGGGCAGGCTGGGCGTAGTGGCTCATGCCTATAATCCCAACACTTCGGGAGGCTGAGGCAGGTGGATCACCCGAGGTCAGGAGTTCTAGACCAGCCTGGCCAACCTGGTGAAACCCTATCTGTGCTAAAAATACAGAATTAGCCAGGTGTGGTGGTGTGTGCCTGTAATCCCAGCTACTTAAGAAGCTGAGGCAGGAGAATCGTTTGCACCTGGGAGGCGGAAGTTGCAGTGAGTCGAGTTTGCGCCGTTGCACTGCAGCCTGGGCAACAAAAGTGAAACTCTATTTCAAAAAAAAAAAAAAAAGCAAAAGGCAGAGAAGAGGTCCTGTGTCCAAGGCAGCCACCCAGGAAGAGCAGAGGTAATGTATGTGAGTGCTGCACAAATGTTATATTACGCTTTTCTGTAGCTGGTGGTGGTCAAAAGCAGAATCTTCAGTGGTGGGTCAGGCTGTGTGTGTGTTGGGAGGAAATCCTGTCTGGTCTAATGGTAGTGGGTTATTAGAACTTATTAATATTAGTGGGAGTCCCTTTGAACCTATTCTGGTTTGGGGGTTACCCCATACAGAAAATTTTTAAAATTAAAAAAACCCAAAAAACAAAAAATTAGTGTCACTAAATTCTTCCCTGCTAAATTTGCTTGGGCAATATATATTTATTTTATATATTTATATTATCTATTATATACATATATTATACTGCCCTTAGGAATGTTCCAGGATACACCTCCTATCGCTGATAGTAGAGCAACTCAAAGCGCTACAGGCATCTGAAATTCTGAATTATCTTTTTTTTTTTTTTTTTTAAAGACAGGGTCTCATTCTGTTGCCTAGGCTGGAATGCAATGGCATGGTCTTGGCTTACTGCAACCTCCTCCTCCTGTGCTCAAGCGATTCTGTTGCCTCAGCCTCCTGAGTAGCTGGGATTACAGGCTCTGGCCACCATGCCTGGCTAATTTTTGTATTTTTAGTAGAGACGGGATTTCACCATGTTGACCAGGCTGATTTCAAACTTCTGACCTTAAATGATTCTCTCACCTCGGCCTCCTAAAGTGCTGGGATTATAGGCATAAGCCACCATGCCCACCCTGAAACAGATCTTAAGCATTAAAAAGACCAGACTCTTTAGCCTATCCAGATCACTTTTAGTCTCAATAAAACTTCTGGAGAAAGTTCAAGTTTCAGACTGTGGAGTGAAGGCTATAAAAAGTGCTTAACACAAGGGGCTATTTGTGGTACTCTAAAGCGTGACTGGGACCATGACACACACTTGATCTGAGAGGTGACAACACTGTTGGACATGTTAGCATATTTCAGTTGTTTCTGACAGAGCGTGCTTAAGAAAAAGATTTAATACAATGTATATGTATATTCCTACCCCTCTACCAAAGTCTGGACGATTATGGCCTGAAAATGTGTGTCGGGGGGAGCGGGTAGTTTCAATACTCAGTTGTGCAACAATGGCCTCTCACTCGAGAGCACAGGACTGGCAGTGAAGTAAAACTTCTAAGTTTCCGCCTCCCCCAATAACAAGATAAAGTGAAAGTAAACAGGCGCTTGGAAAATTACTAGTGTTCTTCCTGCTCCAGGCACGTTAAGAAAACCGGGCAGAGAATTCCTTACCTTTCATTCCTTACCTTTTCGGTATTGCTTATGCTCACAGCTTTTCACTGCAGAGCTCCTAGAAAGAATTTTCTATATTACCCTTTTAGAGTGGAAACTTTTATAGTTGGCTTTTCTGCTTATGGTTGCTCTAAAAGGCAGAGGCATCTGAAAAGGCTTTGTGATCCATCTTAATTTACATGTCTGTGAGAAAGATACTTTATTCTTTAACTGAAATTAGACATTTACCCCATGTCTCTTCTTCTGAGGCAGTAACATGCTTTTACTGAGAGGAAGCAGGCCATTTCCTGCAGTGCTCTTCCTGCCTTCAAAATTTAAATATTACATCAGTCTTTTTCTGTTTGGGGGAATCAATCTCTCCCTCTCTCTCTATGTCTCTCTCTCTTTGAGACAGAATCTAGCTCTGTCACCCAGAGTGGAGGGCAGTGGTGTGATCTTGGCTCACTGCAGCCTCGACCTTCTGGCTCAAGCTATCCTCCCACCTCAGCCTCCTGAGTAGCTGGGACCACAGGCGTGCACCATCACGACTAGCTTTGTGTTTGTATTTTTTTTTGTTTTTGTAATAGCTTTGGTACCAATATTTGGGAAAATTTTATTTTGAACATCCAGATGGGAGATTAGATAATCTACTCTGCAACAGAGTTTAAACTCAGATACCTCTATTTCTGATTTTCTGATAATGAAACAAAGGCTGAAGTAAGAAAGACATTGCCGTGGCTAATGAAAACTGCTGTCTTCAGTGTCTGTCTCAAGTTCTTTTGTAAAGCAGACTCTCCAGGTCAGTTGGCATGCTTCTTTCCCACTGGATTTGATTCTTGGGTGGATAATAATGCTTTTACATGAGAGGTTTTGAAAGCTGGAGCTTATAAAGAAAAAGTTTTGATAAATGAAAATGTGAAAATGTGAGCTCCAGGAGAAAAGGGACTTGGCTTATTATTATTATTATTATTTTCACTTCTGTGTCCTTGTGCATAAAGGAATGCCTGGTATATAGTGGATGCTTAGTAAATACTTGTTGAATAACTCTTAGGAAAACTGGAAGAAGTATTTTGCATATACAAAACTAAGCTACTCTCAAATATTTTCAGAACTATTTGCTAGTAATTACCACTTATAACTTATTTGGAGGTTAGCATATTTGTTCATTAAAAGCTTGCACTGCTGTTGACTTTAAGGGGCTCGGTGGATAGCCTGAGCTCAGGGGTTTGAGACGAGCCTGAGCAACAAGGTGAAACCCCATCTCTACCAAAAATGTAAAAAATTAGCCAGGTGTGGTGGTGTGTGCCTGTAGTCCCAGTTACTTGGGAGGCTGAGGCAGGAGAATTGCTTGAACCTGGGAGGCAGAGGTTTCAGTTAGCTGAGATCGCGCCACTGCACCACTGCACTCCGGCCTGGGTGACACAGCAAGACTCCGTCTCCAAAAAAAAAGAGAAAGGGATCAAGGAGTCAAGGAGCCAGCAGGAGCTTCAGGGAGGGAAAGGGCTGTGTCAGATGCATCTCTGTGTCCTTGTTGCCTAGCAATTGGTAGATACTCAGTATTTGCTGAATGAAGAAATTCTCTCTTCCATATAACTGAGCCTAAATCCTTGAGTTTAAAGGAAAACCCCAAAATAAATACTATGGCATTTTAATAGGTCAAAGGAAGACACCACATCTAGATCAGGGAGGGTGGAGGAAATCAGGGGTCATGAAGGAGGTGGCAAGGCTGAGGTGAGATCTTCCAGACCCAAGGAAGGAAATTAATAAAGGTATGGAGAGGAAAGGGAAAATGGAGAGCAGCCATGGGGAGTGAAGCAGCCAGATGGCTGCAACAAGGCATGGTGGCGATGAGGGTAGGGTAGGCTGGACCTGGGGATGGGGAGGGCGCAGCTGCTGAGTGGGAGAGTTTACCGGTCAGGCCCAGGAAGCCATGGGCCTCACCATGGGGGAGCACCTTGATCGGAGAGATTAGTTGTGTTGGGACGATGAACTCAACACCGAGGGGAAGCTGGGACAGAAGAGGACAAGACTAAAGGCAGTGATAGCACTTCTCTTTTCTATTCTAGGTGGAAACAAAAGCCACTAGGCTCTTAGGAGATGACAGAGGGTTTTTATTTTATTTTTTTGAGAAGGGGTCTCACTTTGTCACCCAGACTGGAGTGCAGTGGCATCTCAGCTCACTGCAGCCTTGACCTCCTGGGCTCACTCAAGTCAGTCTCCTGTGTATTGGGACTGCAGACATGCACCACCATGTCCAGCTAATTTTTTGTAGTTTTTTTAAAAAAATTTTTTGTAGTTTTTGTGGAGACCAGGTTTCACTATGTTACCTAAGCTGGTCTCAAACTCCTGGGCTCTACCCACCTTGGTCTTCCAAAGTGTTGGGATTACAGGTGTGAGGCACTGTGCCTGGCCTGGTAGAAGGATTAAGAAAAAAAAAAATTCCAGACCGGACATGGAAGCTCACACCTGTAATCCCAGCACTTTAAAGGCGGAGGTGGAAGGATCACTTGAACCCAGGAGGCTAGACTGGACAACATAGTGAAGCCCCATCTCCACAAAAGACAAAAATTAGCTGGGCATGGTAGTATAGCTGGTACCACTGCACTTTTAGTAGATGGGGTTTCACTATATTGGCCAGGCTGGTCTTGAACTCCTGACCTCAGTGATCTGCCCACCTCAGCTTCTCAAAGTGCTAGGATTACTGCACCCAGCCAAATATATTGTTGCTCAATATACTGGAGGCTGAAGTGGGAAGATCTCTTGGGCCTGCAAAGTAGAGGCTGCAGTAAGCACTGCCCTCCAGCCTGGGTGACAGAGTGAGAGTCTGTTTCAAAACAAACAAAAACTTCCAGAAACCTAAAAAAAACTGGAATGGGAAAGGCAGGTGGTTGTTTAAGACACAGAGTCAGGGGTTTGGTGGGAGGCTAGAAAGGAGGAACAAAAATGACTCTGGGCCAAGCCTAAGTGATTGGGAAAATGTACTTTTAACAGAAATAAGAAGGCAACAGGAACAGCCAGTTTTATTTAGAATGGGGCTGCACGAGTGAGGTTGGATTTAAATAGTCTCAGGTGCAAGAAGGATAGCCAGCTGAGGGCGTCTAGCCGGCAGGTGAAAACTGAGTAGTGATTACACAACAGCTTGGGCAATAGGTCTTTTGTTTTTCAAACAATATATTTGGCTGGGCATGGTAATCCTAGCACCTTGGGAGGCCGAGGTGGCCGGATCACCTGAGGTTGAGAGTTTGAGGCCAGCCTGGCCAACATGGGGAAACCCTGTCTCTACTAAAAATACAAAAATTAGCCTGGTGTGGTGGCACACGCCTGTAGTCCCAGCTACTTGGGAGGCTGAGGCAGGAGAATCTCTTGAACCTGGGAGGCAGAGGTTGCAGTGAGCTGAGATCATGCCACTGCACTCCAGCCTGGGCAACAGAACAAGACTCCATCTGAAAATAAAATAAAATAAAATAAAACAATATATTTATTTGAATAGGTTGTACTGCCACATTTGGTAAAGTGAAAATTAATTCTCCTTCCTATCCCTAGTTGCCGATTTTCTCTCTCCAGAGGTAACTACTGTTTGTGGAAAAATCCACTCAAACTGTTTTTTGCTAGTTTCTCATTCAACAACAATAAACACAGAAGATTTCTGTGATTAAATGGTTGTGGGTTTTTCCCCACACAGCAACTAAGCAATCAGTTCTTTAACAGACACCAGCTGGGTGTCTCCCAATTCAGTGGTGACACTGTCTACCGGGAGGTAGCATCAGACCCCACAGGTTGAAGGCCCAGTCCCCAAGATTGCCCACCACTGCAGACATCAGTTCCAAGTCTAGGCTTCTGGAACTTCTGACCTACTGGCTTCAAGTTGAGGTTTTCACAATTGCCTTTTTTAGTTCGATCAATTTGCTAGAGTGGTTCAAAGAACTCAGGAAAACACTTAACATTTATCAGTTTATTATAAAGGATATTATAGGCTGGGTACAGTGACTCATGCCTGTAATCCCATACTTTGGGAGGCCGAGGCGTGTGGATCATCTGTGGTCACGAGTTCGAGACCAGCCTGGCCAATGTGGCGAAACCTCGTCTCTAATAAAAATACAAAAATTAGCCAGGTGTCGTGGTGTGTGCCTGTAATCCCAGACACTCTGGAGGCTGAGGTAGGAGAATCCCTTGAACCTGGGAGGCGGAGGTTGCAATGAGCTGAGATCATGCCACTGCACTCCAGCCTGGGCAACAGAGCAAGACTCTGTCTCAAAAGAAAAAGAAAAAAAAAAAAAAAGAAAGATATTACCAAGGACACGGATGAAGAGATGCATATGGCAATGTCTGGGGGAAGGGATGAGGAGCTTCCATGCCCTCTCTGGGCATGCCACCCTCCAGGAACCTCCATGTGTTTCGCTCTCAGGAGGTTCCCCAACCCTGTCTTATTAGACCTTACATGGAAAATTCATTTGGATAGTCATGATTATAACAACCATATAGAAATGTGATTGAACAGAAGGTATGATCTAATACTAATAGACTCACAGGGAAACCCTGCAAGGCCTATCCAGATTCTTCTTGGCAGCATTTCTTCCTCCAGGATATGAAGAGGACCTCTTCTCAAATGCGGGCATGGGGTCTTGTAACCTGCAATCCAACAAGGTAGACCACAGAATGTTTTTTTTTTTTTTTTTTTTTGAGAATGAGTCTCACTCTGTTACCCAGCCTGGAGTGCAGTGGCATGATCTCAGCTCACTGCAATCTCTGCCTGCTGGGTTTAAGTTATTCTCCTGCCTCAGCCTCCTGAGTAGCTGGCACTACAGGTACTGCTACCATGCCCAACTAATTTTTTGTATATATTTTTTTTTATTAGAGACAGGGTTTCGCCTTATTAGCTGCGATGGTCTTGATCTCCTGACCTCGTGATCTGCCCACCTTGGCCTCCCAAAGTGCTGGGATTACAGGCATGAGCCACTGTGCTTGACCAGAATTTTTTTTTTTTTTTTTTTTTTTGAGACGGAGTCTTGCATTGTTGCATGGGCTGTAGTACAGTGGTGCGATCTCAGCTCACTGTAACCTCTGCCTCCCAGGTTCAAGCTGTTCTCCTGCCTTAGCCTCCAGAGTAGCTGGGATCACAGGTGCCCACCACCATGTTCAGTGAATTTTTTTCATTTTCAGTAGAGACAGGGTTTCACTATGTTGGCCAAGCTGGTCTCAAACTCCTAACCTTGTGATCCGCCTGCCTTGGCCTCCCAAAATGCTGGGATTACAGGCATGAGCCGCCATGCCTGGCCCAGAATTTCTTTATGACCAGTTCCAAGACAGAAAGGTGGGGGGAGATTCCTGCTTTGGGAGAAAAAGCAGCACGTGAAAGAAGGGCAGGAGAGGATCAGAGAGATTCTGTTTGCTGAGGCTGCTTCTGAGGCCTAAAGAGGCCCAACATTGTAACAGGAGCTACAGGAGTTAAGAACCAGGAACCAAGTACCATGAATGAAAATCTCACTCTCTCTCTCTCTCTCTCTCTCTCTCTCTCTCTATCTATCTATCTATCTATCATCTATCAATCATCACACTATCTTTACCACTTTGAGTGTTATCTTATAGATATTCTGTACACTTATGATTTAATTTCCCCAGGAGACTTTTGTGTTTTTATTTAAGGACTAGAGAAGACGTGTGTATCTCTGTGACAGAAGGAAAAGAACGAGGGGAGAGTCTGAAGAAGTAAACGAAAGAGGAACTACTAACTGGGCATGATGGCACATGCCTGTGTAGTGCCAGCTACTTGGGAGGCTGAGGCGGGAGGATCGCTTGAGCCCAGCTTAGGCAGCAAAGCAAGACTCTATCTCAATTATTTACAAAAAGAAGAATTACTGAAGCAAGTCCTTAGAGGAGGTGGGAGAGAGAGAATCAGGGTAGTGTGGGCATATGCTGTAGCAAGAAGGATGGACCCTATTTATCCTTCTTGAATGAATCCTTCTTGGCAGGTTGATGGCAACAGAAATTCCTGATGCTGTGTCCCTTAGGAGGCCCAAGTTCCTCAGCTTTGTGGTGGCTTGAACAGGATGCAGAAAAAATGTCAAATGGTCACTGTGGACACTAGGAAATATCACAGAACTGTCAGACCCAAAAAATAATTCAAAAAGGTTTATTTTGATGATTCATAAAAGAAACATTGCCATAGCAATTTAAAGCTATTTACAAATTTAAAAATAAATTTACATAAATTATTCAAGTCACATTAAACAGTTTTAATTAAAACATTACAGGTAGTGTTGAACACAAAACATAAACTAAGTTTTAAATCACACAGGTGCTCTGAAAGCATGTTCAACATCCACAACCGCTGGAGGATGGTCCACTGGAAAAATATGATTTCAGGAACCAGAAGTAAAGATGATGACCCTAGTCTCAGGTGATGTGGTCTTTTACTTTAAACTGCAACTGCAAATTTAGATGAAGACAGACTGAACAAACAGTGAGAGTTAATTAAAAAAAAAAAATTCTCGTGTAGCTTAAAAACCACAGAACAGGCTGGGCACAGTGACTCATGCCTATGGTCCCAACACTTTGTGAGGCCGAGGCAGGAGGATGGCTTGAAATGGGAGTTCAAAACCAGCCTGGCAGCAAAGTGAGACCCTGTCTCTACAAAATACAAACCAACAAAACACAGCACTTAGACATTTACATTGTGGTCCACGTGAGAGTAGATTTAAACCAGGATGATCTTATATGTGATTGACTGCACATCCGATTTTTCTTTTGCAGGCTGCATGCAGCTGATATTCCTCTGTGTGGGGAAGGGAAAGTTTGAGGAGGCATCAAGACCACAGCAGTGGATCTCACTGCTCCTGCCTTCTCAGGGCTTTATCTATACATTAATAGCTCCTTGGAGGAAGGGCACCAGCCGAAGAGTGAACACGGGCTCTGGGCTTGGATGCTGCCTCTGATAAATGCTGGGCACTCTGGCACTGAAGCCAAGGAGGGAGTGCTTGGCAGCTGCCGGGGCACACTCCCCTCAGTATGGTTGCCAGGCCAAATTATACGGTAGCTGGCAGCTCCACAGAGATGTAAAAGTTTGAGATCTAAGTGTCAGAGCCGACAATTTTTATGAGGAAAGTGGACAAAAACAGGTGTTTATCAATACCTGAGAATTATCATCTAGTGTAATTAAGCAAAGGTTAGGAGGTCTGTTTCAGCTCATTCCCTTAAGTATGGCCCTAAAATATCAATAGAACTCTCCTACTTCATGTTGCCCAACTTGCGGGCAGGTATGTGAACCTAAAGTAGAAGTTCTAGCATATATATTATTCATAAGTAAACATAGTTCATTTTATTAGTCTGGCAGCTAGTGACATTTCATGATTATAGGTCTTAAAAATCGAATACAAGTACAATTAAAAAAACATAGAATGCTTACACAATAAAATACTGAAGGCACTTTCAAGTTACCTGATAAATAAAAATACATCAATAGAGGCAGGATTTTTTATTGGTTCCTTCAGTGTCTGTGTCCATGGTGATCATTGAGAGCCCAGCTTTGTACTTCACCTTTGCCAAATAGTGTAAAGAAAATGGCACCAAAAATGTTAATAACAGCAGCAATACAGAACACGGTTTGCCATTCTCCAACAGTGTTCTGTAAGAAAAGAAAAGAAATGCAAGCGAAGTGAAATTTTGTTTGTAATTCACTAAAAAGGTAGTGTCACAAGACCGTTAAAGCAGCAACGTTATTAATAAAAGCCTCATCCTTGAAACAACCCAGATGTCCACCAGTGGTAGGAGTGTGGTATATTTGCTCAATGAAATATGATACAGCAATGAGAATAGGCTACAACATTATAAATACAGCTTGCAAACAAAATATGAAGAAAAGGAACCAGACAAAAAGAGTACATACTGAATGATTCCATGAATATAAAGCACAAAGTCAGACCATATTCATCTATGGGGTTAAAAGTCGGGAGAGTGGTTTCTCTTGGTGAGGGTGAAGAAAAAATAGCAGCAAGAGGTACCTGGGGGCTTACTGAGGGAGGTAAGATTCTGTTTCTTGACTGGGTGCTGGTTATACAGATGTATTTAAAAAAAATTTTTTTTTGAGCTGGAGTCTTGCCCTGTCACCCAGACTGGAGTGCAGTGGCACAATCTCGGCTAAGCAATTCCCTGCCTCAGCCTTCTGAGTAGCTGCGATTACAGGCACATGTCACCATGCCCAGCTAATTTTTGTATTTTTAGTAGAGACTGGGTCTCAGCATCTTGGCCAGGCTGGTCTTGAACTCCTGACCTTATGATTCACCTGCCTTGCCCTCCCAAAGTGCTGGGATTATAGGCGTGAGCCACTGCGCCGGGCTACACAGATGTATTAACTTTGTGGAAATTCATCTAGCTGTACACTTTAGATTTTTACATTTATTTATTTTTGAGACAGTCTCACTCTGTCACCCAGGCTGGAATACAGTGTGCAATCTTGGCTCACTGTAGCCTCCACTTCCTGGGCTGAGGCAGTCCTCCCAACACAGCCTCCCAAGGAGCTAGGCTTAGAGGTGCATGCTACCATGCCCAGTTAATATATATATATGTATGATAAATATATGTATGTGTGTGTATGTGTATGTATGTATGTATATATATATATATATATTTTAGTAGAGATGGGGTTTCACCATGTTGCCCAGGCTCGTCTTGAACTTCTGGGCTCAAGCGATCTGCTCGCCTCAGCCTCCCACAGTGATGGTATTACAAATTTGAGCCACCACACCTGGCCTGGATTTGTACATTTAAAAAAAAGTTATACTTCAATAAAAAGTTTACTGAGGATAGACAGATATACTTCAATAAAAAGTGTACTGGCATGTCCAGGCATCCTGCCTGAATAACACTAACACTAAGAAAGTGTTTGCCTGTGCATGGTCTCCCAAGTTCTTAGGAGAAAGGTGTCAGGTGGATCAAGTAAATATGGTTAAGATGAACTCAAGTGCAGCGTTGAGGATCTGGGACATCATAGCAAGTGTAAAAGATTTTGAGTGGCACACAAAGCAGGACATATATGGAATCTGTCATAAGACAACTGTTCAGTATATATCCCTGTGGCATAAAAATATCAGTTATCTAAATTTCTGATTTCAACCTAACCAGAGTGACTACATTTGCATCATTAAAAAAAAACAACAGAAAACAAAAAACAAGTAGGCCAGGCATGATGGCTCACGTCTGTAATCCCAGCACTTTGGGATGCTGAGGTAGGTGGATATCTTGAGCTCAGGAGTTTGAGACCAGCCTGGGGAAGGTGGTGAAACCCCATCTGTACAAAAAATAAAAAAATTAGCCAGACATGGTGGCACACACCTGTAGTCCCAGCTACTTAGGAGGCTGAGGTGAGAGGATCACCTGAGTCTGGGGCGGTTGAGGCTGCAGTGAGCCATGAGTGTACCACTGCACTCTAGCCTGGGCAACAGAGTGAGACCGGGTCTCAAAAAAACAAAACCCCCAAACAAACAAGCAGTAGAACTAGCAGTGAGGAAGTGAAAGAGCAGGCACTGGGAAGCCAGTATGAGATCATTTATTTGGGAAGAAAGGAGAAACATGAAGAAAGGAACACCCTGTGGTTGTTACACTCATCTGAGATGAATGCATTTTCATGGAAACAAAAAACAAAAAACTTAAGATATTCATCTTAAATTTTGGTGAGGAATCAGTCAATAATTACATCTTATACCAGAAAGAAATGTTTGAAACATCTTCTTAGGATTACCAAGACAAAGCTGCCCTGTGTGGTCTCTGGGATAAAAGAATACTTCAGTGTTATCTGAAGGCAAAGAGTGAACTTAAAATCAATCATTGTACTAGAAGTCTCACATAGCTCCTGGTTTGTTTTTTTAACAAAAATTCCACCAGTTTTTAGAGAATACTGTTTTGTTTATAACAATGTTGAACCTCAGACACACTTTGAATTTTAATTATTGCATTATTTATTTATACGCTGACTCATTCCACAAAGTTTTTGAGGCAGTGCCTATTTCATAAAGTAAGAAAGTACAGGCTGGGCATGGTTGCTAACACCTGTAATTCCAGCACTTTAGGAGGCTGAGGCCAGCGGATCATTTGAGGTCAGGAGTTTGAGACCAGCCTGGCCAATATGGTGAAACCCCGTTTCTACTAAAAATACAAAAATTAGCCGGGTATGGTGGCACAGTAATTTTTATATTTTTAGGTATGTGGGAGGCTAAGCCAGGAGAATCATTTGAACCCAGGAGGCGAAGGTTACAGTGAGCCGAGATCGTGCCACTGCATTCCAGCCTGCACAACAGAGTGAGACTCCATCTCAAAACAAAAACAAAAATTAGCCTGGTGTGGTGGTGGGTGCCTATCGTCCCAGCTGCTCGAGAGGCTGAGGCAGGAGAATTGCTTGAACTTGGGAAGTGGAGCTGAGACTGCACCACTGTACTCTAGCCTGGGCAACAGAGTGTATCTCCTTCTCGAAAATTAATAAATAATATAAAGTAAGTTTTATTTATTTTTTTAAGACAGGGTCTCCCGCTGTCACCCAGGCTAGAGTGCAGAGATGTGATCATAGCTCACTGCAGCTTCAAACCCCTGGGCTTATGCATCCTCCTGCCTCAGCCTCCTAAGTAGCTGGGACTACAGGTTCGAACCACACCCAGCTAAAACAGTGATATCCTTTTGATAGCATTAAACAAATGCTATAACATATCCCAAATCGAGCTCAGTTCCTCCTTATAAACATACAAGACTTTGCTTCAGGAATCCATATTTCCCTAGCAGAAGTGCTGGCATGATTAGTAAGTGAGATCAACCCATGGTAGTATGCTGATTTAGGTTCTGGTGTTGCCACCCTGCTCCATAAGGACAAGGTTAAACATTTTGGATGCGTCTATATTGAGAAACAAGTTTAGAAAAAACATTTCTACAACATTTCTTTTTATTAAGTGAGAGAAAATAGTAACATGGAGATACTACGTCATTTAAGGAATTAGAAATGGTGGATGTGGAGAAGAAACAGGAACACTATCTGTGGGAACACATATATGTATGAAATCAGTATATTTGGTAAAGTCTGTAAGTATGTCCTGAAATTTTAAGGATTATACATAGTGTTAATTTGATCACAGAGACAAAACAGAAAATTACCTCTTTTAGAGGCTTGAGTTAGCCTCTTAAAGAATATCTTATATACATACCATTTTTTGAATGGTAGAAAATAAAAGTTGAAAGGGGCCTTTGAGGTCATTTATTTTTATTTATTTATTTATTTATTTATTTGAGACAGAGCTTCACTCTTGTCGCCCAGGCTGGAGTACAATGGCATGATCTTGGCTCACTGAAACCTCCACCTCTTACGTTCAAGCGATTCTCTTGCCTCAGCCTTCCAAGTAGCTGGGATTATAGGTTCAAGTCACCATGCCCAGCTAATTTTTTGTATTTTTAGTAGAGACCCAATGGAGTTTCACTATGTTGGCCAGGCTGGTCTTCAACTCCTGACCTCAGGTGATCTGCCCACCTCAGCTCCCAAAGTGCTGAGGTTACAGGCGTAAGCCACTGTGCCTGGCCATTTATTTTTATTTCTTACATAGCGAAGGCAACCTTTTAAATATGCTGTGCATGGAAGGCTGAGGCAGGAGAATTGCATGAACCCAGGAGGTGGAGGCTGTAGTGAGATGGTGCCCCTGCACTCCAGCCTGGGCGGTACAGCAAGACTTAATGCCAAAAAACAAAAACGAAAACAAAATGCTCTGCTTACAGATCTGGCCTGTGTTGCCTTTCAGTTTCAGGGCTACCAACCCTGGGCCCACCCTCCCCATAAGGGCTTGGTGCTCTTGCACAGGCTGGTGTGTCCAGCCTACCACACCACCTGGCCACTCTTGTGGGCTCCTTCCCCAGGAACAGAGAGGCTATTCCCTCCTCTCTTAATTACAGCACTCCCTGCACACATTTTTCCCGCAGCACGTGTCACGCTGTACTTTAACGATTTGATTACAGAAAATTTCCAAATGGTAAGTTTCTTAAGTGTAGAAGCAGCTTGCTGTTTTGTTTTTGAATCCTCAGTATCTAGCATGTTATTTATTTATTTTTTGAGCCGGAGTTTCGCTCTTGTTGCCCAGGTTGGAGTGCTATGGCGTGATCTCGGCTCACTGCAACCTCCACCTCCCAAGTTCAAGCGATTCTCCTGCCTCAGCCTCCTGAGTAGCTGGGATTATAGGCACGCACCACCACGCCTGGCTAATTTTTTATATTTTTAGTAGAAATGGGGTTTCACCATGTTAGCCAAGCTGGTTTAAACTCCTGACCTTAGGTGATCTGCCCGCCTCAGCCTCCGAAAATGCTGGGATTACAGGCATGAGCCACCTCTTCTGGCCATATATTTGGCATATTAATAAGCATCTAAGAAATGCCTGTTGAATAAGCGTTTGATTGTTTCAGGGCTTACTAACCATTAAGGTGGCTCATTCCATAAAGGAACAGCTTTGAACAAAGCATCTTCCTAATGTCTCCTCATTACTTCTCTCAATCTGTCTTTGTGGATCTGCTGAGAATAAGTCTCCATCTTAACATTTAGAAGCCCTTCAAATATATGAAGACACCTTTTATGTCTTCCCGAGTTTTCTGGTCCTCTAAACATTCTTGGTTATTTCAACTTTTCCTCATTAATTCTCACATGATTTCCTGATACCTCACCTTCATGGGCTCCCTTTTTAAATAATTTTACATTGCCAATTTTTATTTGTTCAAATCAAAGACAAAAATTACTTGTCTGGTATAATATCACAACTTTACTGCTGTGGTTTCAGCTGCAAGATCTTCATTTTTGACTTAGTTCTGCTGTTTTGTCTAAAATCTAAAAAGTATTCTTCGAAAATACACTTTCTTATCTAGTAAGGCATTTATTTTTTTGTTGCTATAAAGAATTTCATAAAAACATTTAGAATTTTACTCTTTATGAAAATATACTGAGCTTTGACTCAGATGTGCAGTTCCAAAACCCTTCCAGTTTACGGGTAAATTGTCTACTTACCTCAGGGGTCAGACTTTTAGCAATGACAGGCCCAACCATTCCTGGAATAGTGGCAAATGTATTTGTGATGCCCAGGAGGATACCAGCATACCTGTAGAAACATTTTCATAGAAGTTTATTATTGTGTTATACATTTAAACAGCTTCTTTCTTTTTTCTTTGAGACAGAGTCTCACTCTGTCACCCACGCTGGAGTGCAGTGGCATGTTCTTGGCTCACTGCAGCCTCTGCCTCCTGGGTTCAAGTGTGCCTTAGCTTCCCAAGTAGCTGGGACTACAGGCATGCACCACCATGCCCAGCTAATTTTGTATTTTTAGTAGAACTGGGGTTTCACCATGCTGGCCAGGCTGGTCTTGAGCTCCTGACCTCAAGTGATCTGCCTGCTTCAGCCTCCCAAAGTGCCAGGATTACAAGTGTGAGCCACCACATCTGGCCGCTTCTTTCAGTAGATAGCTATTCTACTCTCAGGTTGTGTTCCTGTGAAATTTTATGTCTACATAAAATGTCTTGTTGAAATGGGATTTCATATTCAGCTGGTGAAAAACCTGCATTTCAATAGTTAAGTAGCATTTTAACATTACATAGAGGAACACAGCCAATGAAATAATCCCTTTTATAATGATGTAGGAGAAAGTTCTGAGATCTCATTTTCATACAGACATTTTGACATGTCTAACCTGAAGTTATTTAAGTTAAAGAATTTCTTTCCTGATTTGAAAATTCAATTGTAATTGATTTTTGAAAATTAATAAAAAACAATAAGGAAATAAAATTACCTTTAATTCTTCCTTATAGAGATAATTGACATTAACATTTTCATAAATATCCTAATTATTTTTTCTATCTGTATATATTTTTAGTATATTATTATAGGCATGAGATCATATCAAACATACAATTTACTTGTTCCATTAATTACACATGTGCTTATAGGTAAATTACTGCGTGCTGTCCTAAAAGAAGACAAGTTGGGTCTACATTGTGTGTATGGGTATGAATAAAAAGGGCATTTTAAATAAGTTTGGAAAAAGTTTCTCAAATGCAATGTTTTATTTTAAGTGAATCATAGGGAACGGGATAGTTCTCTCTATGTCTACATGCAAATCTTTACAGAATTTTTGCCTGTATTTGGGAAATACTAATGACCTATTGATTTCTTTACTATATAAGGAATGCGCCGGGCGCGGTGGCTCAAGCCTGTAATCCCAGCACTTTGGGAGGCCGAGGCGGGTGGATCACGAGGTCAAGAGATCGAGACCATCCTGGTCAACATGGTGAAACCCCGTCTCTACTAAAAATACAAAAAACTAGCTGGGCGTGGTGGCTCGTGCCTGTAATCCCAGCTACTTAGGAGGCTGAGGCAGGAAAATTGCCTGAGCCCAGGAGGCGGAGGTTGCGGTGAGCCGAGATCGCGCCATTGCACTCCAGCCTGGGCAACAAGAGCGAAACTCCGTCTCAAAAAAAAAAAAAAAAAAAAAAAAAAAAAAAGGAATGTATGTAGAATAAGAAATAAGAAATGTTACCTTAGCCAAGATCTTGAGTAAGTACCATCATAAAAAGGAATGAAATACCTATCATTTTCTATAAAAAAGTCATATTAAACTGATTATCAGGAAATTGAGATTCCCGACTCAGCTCCACCATTAACAATCTATGTGATCTTGGGCAAGTTAGTGATGCATTTTTATTTTATTTTATTTTTTTTTTGAGATGGAGTCTCTCTCTATTGCCCAGGCTGGAGTGCAAGGGCATGATCTTGACTTACTGCAGCCTCCACCTTTCAGGTTCAAGCAATTTTCCCTTCCTCAGCCTCCTGAGTAGCTGGGATTACAGGCACCCACCACCATGCCCAGCTAATTTTTTGTATTTAGTAGAGATGGTGTTTTGCCATGTTGGCCAGGCTGGTCTTGAACTCCTGGCCTCAGGTGATCTGCCCACCTCAGCCTCCCAAAGTGCTGGGATTACAGGTATGAGCCACCATGCCTGGCCTATTATTTCCCTTATTATCCATTGGTTCACAGATGTATACATATAACATGTCAACCGTGAGCTCCCTCACACTCTATCAGGTATTCTAAAACAATTCATTTGAGTGTAAAATACACATGGAAAAGTGTACAAACCATCAGTGTACAGCTTGCTGAATTTTCACAAAGTGAACACAACCACATCACTAGCATCTGATCAAGAAATAGAAGCTACTGGTATACACATTTTGAAGGACATTTTCCATGTGGTCGAACTACCTCTCAAACTGTATAAGCCTTCATCTGAATAGTCAGGTCACCCCTCTCTACCAAAAAACCTACTAGGAGGGTTTAACTCTTACCTTCAGAAGACTGCAACCTTCTGCCTGATTTGCAGTGGCCTGGCCTTGGTCCTTCTACACAGCCTTATTTCCTAGCACTGTACAATCACTCCTTCAGATCCAGCCAGCTCTCATTCCAGCTGCTCACATCTGTCATGTTCGTTCCTGCTACTTATCTTTACTAACACTATACCTGCTGCCTGAACTCCACTCACCTTCCATCCTAACCACTTGTTTGGTGCTTCTTCCTTGAAGCTGTCTGTCTTGATCAGTTCATACTGAAGCTGTCCTCTCAGAATCTTTATTGTCCTTAAAGCTGGTATTATGTGTTTTAAGATATAAGTCCCCTAATTCAAGTTCGCTAATTCTGACTCCATAATCTCATTGAAGAAGCATGTTTTATTTCCCTTCATTATATTCAGTGCCCAGTAAAACACCTGTGCTCATTCAATATATGCTGACTAAAGAGAGGTATCATGTGACTCACACTAATCTAGGCCTTATGCACTGAACCATGGGGCTCTGACTGCACAGACCACTGGAGATTTTTCCATACAGACTAGAACTCCTCTAACTCACTGCTCCAAAGAGTGACAATTCCTGATCAGGAATTTTATATGAACAGAATAATACAGAATGTAACATTTTGGATTACATGCTAGGGGTACTATTATTCCAAACTGTTGTATGTATTAATAATTTTTTTTTTTTTTTGAGACAGAGTCTCACTGTGTCACCAAGGCTGGAGTGCAGTGGCATGATCTTGGCTCACTGCAACCTCTGCCTCCGAGTTCAAGCGATTCTCCTGCCTCAGCCTCCCAAGTAGCTGCGACTACAGGTACCCGCCACCACACCCAGCTAATTTTTGTAATTGTAGTCGAGACGAGGTTTCACCATGTTGGCCAGTCTGGACTTGAACTCCTGATCTCAAGTGATCTGCCCATCTTGGCCTCCCATAGTGCTTGGATTGCAGGTGTGTGCCACTGTGCCCAGCCATTGATTGATTGATTGAGATAGAGTCTCGCTCTGTTGCCCAGGCAGAGTGCAGTGGCACAATCTTGCCTCACTGCAACCTCCACCTCCTGAGTTCAAGCAGTTCTCCTGTCTCAGCCTCCCAAGTAGCTGGATTGCAGGTACCTGCCACCTCGCCCAGCTAAATTTTTGTAGATATATATTTTTTAATAGAGATGGGGTTTCACCATGTTGGTCAGGCTTGTCTCGAACTCCTGACCTCAGGTGATCCACCTGACTCGGCCTCCCCAAGTGCTGGGATTACAGGTGTGAGCCTCCGCACTTGGCCTAATAATTTATTTTTAAAATTGCTGTCTCTCTCTCTCTCTCTCTCTTTTTTTTTTTTTTTTGAGATGTAGTTTCACTGTTGTTGCCCAGGCTGGAGTGCAATGGTGTGATCTTGGCTCACTGCAACCTCCATCTCCTGGGTTCAAGTGATTCTCCTGCCTCAGCCTCCCTAGCAGCTTGGATCACAGGCATGTGCCATCATACCTGGCTAATTTTGTATTTTTAGTAGAGACGGGGTTTTACCATGTTGGTCAGGCTGGTCTTGAACTCCTGACCTCAGGTGATCTGCCTGCCTCGGCCTCCCAAAGTGCTGGGATTACAGGCATGAGCCACTGTGCCTGGCCTAAAACTGCTGTATTTTTTACTTGGATGTTTGTCCTATATATAGTCATGAATTCTGGACTTTGAAGATGATATCTCTCAGGTATCATTTCACATAATCTTATACTTCCTATATTACCTGTACACTGATAGTGGCTAGACTCTAGATCCTAGGGGGTTCATTAGATTTAGATTTAATATTTTTGAGGCCGGGCGCGGTGGCTCAAGCCTGTAATCCCAGCACTTTGGGAGGCCGAGGCGGGTGGATCATGAGGTCGAGAGATCGAGACCATCCTGGTCAACATGGTGAAACCCCGTCTCTACTAAAAATACAAAAAATTAGCTGGGCATGGTGGTGTGTGCCTGTAATCCCAGTTACTCAGGAGGCTGAGGCAGGAGAATTGCTTGAACCCAGGAGGCGGAGGTTGCGGTGAGCCGAGATCGCGCCATTGCACTCCAGCCTGGGTAAGAAGAGCAAAACTCCGTCTCGAAAAAAAAAAAAATATTTTTGGTACAAAACCTTAAAGGTGGTAGAGGAGTTCAGTTAAAAAAAAAAACTTAGTTAAGCAACTAAATGGCATTTATTACTTTTTCATAAAAATCACTTAGACATATATAAAGTCCAATTAGAGCTTTAAATGTTTTGTGAGATAATTAGTAGTATTATAAAATACAATTTCAGTCAAAACTAAAGAAGCTTGATATTTTATTATTCATGCTGTCTTAATGTGGAATAACCCAATTTCTATTAGAATTTTGGATCCTCAGTTGTAGACTACTTATCTGAAACTCCTCCCCATTTTGGATGGAAAGGTGTCTAAATAAAAAATTCTGCTTAACAAATTCAGTTATATATAAAGATCACAAATTTTTATGTTCAAAACTCTTGCATACACAACACCATAACAAAACCACGAGGCACGGATCTTTTTGGCTTATCCCCTTTAGGGAGTGTATCTTAAATTAACCAAGCTTGGCAGAGCCTGCCTTTTTTTCTTTTTAAACCATTAACACCTTGGCAGTAAGAGGAACCAACTGCAATGCTGCCAGCATTTCCAGTGACAGATATTAAGTGCAGACGAATGCCGTGAAATTCTAAATGTCAGCACCAAGAAATTCATTCAAGTACTTATATTTCACTTGGCCATGAAAGATTGATGACTGCTTGGAATAAAACAAGTTGCATGGACTCAGTCTGGATTCCGTGCTATTAGAGTACTATTGGAATTAATAGCTGAAAATCTATCTAATTCCTATGATCTAGGCAACAAAATTACCATAAAAAATCTCTATTTTGAGGCTGGGCACAGTGGCTCATGCCTGTAATCCCAGCACTTTGGGAGGCCGAGGCGCGTGGATCATCTGAGGTCAGGAGTTCGAGACCAGCCTGACCAACATGGTGAAACCCCATCCCTACTAAAAATATAAAAAAGTTAGCCAGGCATAGTGGCACACGCCTCTAGCCCCAGCTACTGAGGAGTCTGAGGCAGGAGAATCGCTTGAACCCAGGAGGTGGAGGCTGCAGTGAGCTGAGACCCTGCCATTGTACTCCAGCCTGGCAAACAAGAACAAAACTCTGTCTCAAAAAAAAAAAAAAGAAAAGAAAATCTCTATTTTGGGGCCAGGCGCCATGGCTCATGCCTATGATCCCAGCATTTTGGGAGGCTGAGGTGGGAGAATTGCTTGAGCCCAGGAGTTTGAGACCAGCCTGGGCAACATGGTGAAACCCTGTCTCTACAAAAAATTTTAAAAAACACCAAAAAAATTAGCTGGGTGTGGTAGCTCATGCTGTAGACCTACCACTCAGGAGGCTGAGGCCAGAGGACTGCAGGAGGATTGCTTGAGACTACAGTGAGTGGTGATCTTGCCACTGCACTCCAGCCTGGGTGACAGGGTGAGACCCTGTCTCAAAAAATAATAAATAAATAAAATGAAATCTCTATTTCAGTCTATAGAAGTGAAGGCCTAGAAAATCCAAGTTCATATTTATATGTTAATAGGAATATTATTAATTGGAAAACCTTGTATCTATTTACTATTTATTGGAAAACCTTAGACATGCTTATAAGGGTTTTATATATATCATATTATATCATTTGAATCATAAAACCAATCCCATGAGGTGGGATTATGTTTATTTATTTATTTATTTATTTATTTATTTATTTGAGACAAGTCTCACTTTGCTGCCCAGGCTGGAGTGCAGTGGTGTGATCTCGGCTTACTGCAACCTTCGCATCCCAGGTTCAAGCAATTCTCTTGCCTCGGCCTCCTGAGTAGCTGGGATTACAGGCGCTTGGCACAGTGTTTCTCAAATGACTCTATCCATGAATCAGCATGCTATTATACTGAACTTTGGTAGTGATAAATTTACCTAATTGTACATCCAATTCATGTTTCTCTACCTTGTCCAAAGGGTATCTATCATAGGAGACCTGGCTGAAGTCCTTACTATCCGTATCAAATCTATATTTTCTTTATTGTATCAGGCTAAAAATGATGTTGAGAAATTAGACTGTTTTGTCATTTTGGCTCTAGTGACCCAGTGGTGGCTCTTTAGTGGTCAGCATTTTCTTTTCTGAAAGCACACCAATCATCACTTTAATATTTTACTTGGATTGATCTGTGACCCTGGTCACCACACCTGACTCAAAGTTAGCCAGAAAGTAATAATTACATTGACTGCATTATATGCAAATACATTTATTGCATTATGAGCAAAGGGTTGTGTGTGTGCTCTATTTAATCCTCACAATGATCTTATAAGGTAGATAACATGGATATTTGTTTTTTAATTTTTTTTCTTCAGTACCTATTTTCATCTCTTGACAATAGCTCTAATTTTTTTTTTTGAGACTGACTTTCACTCTTGTTGCCCAGGCTGGAGTGCAATGGCTCACTGTAACTTCCACCTCCCAAGTTCAAGTGATTCTCCTGTCTCATCCTCCCTAGTAGCTGGGATTACAGTCGCCTGCCACCCCGCCTGGCTAATTTTGTATTTTTAGTAGAGAAAGGGTTTCATCATGTTGGCCAGGCTTGTCTTGAACTCCTGACCTCAGGTGATCTGCCCTCCTTAGTCTCCCAAAGTGCTGGGATTACAGGCGTGAGCCATTGTACCCAGTGACAGTAGCTCTAATTTTCATCTGATGATCCAATTTTCTTTCACTGACAGTTCAAGAGAGCAGGGTGGGAGGCCCTCATCAGATTCCAGAGATTCTGACAAGACTTCAGGAACCTGATAAATCTTAAGCTACTTTTCTTTCTTTCTTTATTTTTAAAGACAGGGTTTCACCAAATTGGTCAGGCTGGTTTCAAACTCCTGACCTCAGGTGATCCACTCGCCCAGAGTGCTGGGATTACAGGTGTGAACCACCGTGTCCGGCGCTACTTTTCAGATTCATTAAATGGAGTGGGTGGCCTACCACCTTCTTCTGGCTGGATGGCTGCTGAACCAATTTTACGTTACTTATAATTTTTTAAAATAATAAAGTAAATCACAGCAAATCTTTATATTAGTTAGTACTCACGAAGGAGCAATATCCAGATGGTTGATGCTAAATCCAGACGAGCAAAAGCCTCCCAGTGTTGTTGATATAGTTAGGAAAGCAACGGCTAAAGAATAATCACAGCCAATGAAGCCAGCAGCTACCAAGAATACGGCAGGTCCAATCATTCCTGGAGTTGCAAAGTTTTAAAAGGGAAAAAAGCCCCAGCATTAATATTTGCTCTCCCTCAATATGGTATAAATCTGAAATTTGAAATTGCTGCCACCTACTGTAGAAACAGTATACTGCCTAGAAGACTAACAAATTTTGTGAAAAAAAAAAAAAAAAAAAAAAAAACCTGCTGGAAAACATGGGCATAATACAACTAATATACGATTAAAAGGAAAATCTTATTATGCAATGTTATTAAATTTTCATGTGACCAAAACTCAGCTAAAATTCCATGGTGTTAGAGAAGATAACAACTTAAAAATATGTTTCTAGAGAGAAGCCATAGCTGACACAGAATGTGATTTAAAATACATATAACCAAAGAAGATAAACTAAATAATAAACTCTGTTGGATGAGGTTAGAGAAATACTCCATCTTGGCCAGGTGTGGCAGCTCACACCTGTGATCCCAGCACTTTGGGAGGCTGAGGTGGGAGAATCACTTGAGGCCAGAAGTTTGAGGCCATCCTGGGCAACACAGCAAGACCCTGTCTTTATGAAATATTAAAAACAAAATTCGCCAGGCATGGTGGTGCACACCTGTAGTCCTGGTTGCTCAGAAGGCTGAGGTGGGAGGACTGCTTAAGCACAGAAGTTCAAGGTTACGGTGAGCTACAATGGCACTCGCCATCATGCCAGGCTCATTTTTGCATTTTTAGTAAAGATGGGGTTTCATCATGTTGTTTAGGCTGGTCTCAAACTCCCGACCTTGTGATCTGCCCACCTCGGCCTCCCAAAGTGCTAAAATTACATGTGTGAGCCACTGTGCCAGGTGAATATTATGAATCTTAAACCTCAAAATGTATGATTCAAAAAGAAACACATGTGAAGAAATGCACTTAAATGTATCAAAGGGTTTTGTTATATGAACAAAATGAATGACTCATAACGTTTTTATTTTGTCTTAAACTGCTGTGATATTGTGATTTAAAAAAATATGGTGGGGAGTTGGGTGTGGTGGCTCACACCTGTAATCCTAGCACTTTGGGAGGCTGTAGCAGCAGAATTGCTTGAGGTCAGGAGTTCAAGGTCAATGTGGGCAATAAAGTGAGACCCTGTCCCATTAAAAAAAAAAATGGCTGGGGCTGGGTGTGGTGGCTCACACCTGTATTCCCAGTACTTTGGGAGGCCAAGACAGGCAGATCGCTTGAGTTCAGGAGTTAAAGACCAGCCTGGACAATGTGGTGAAACCCTGACTTTAATACAAATACAAAAATTAGCTGGGCATGGTGGTACATGCCTGTAGTCCTAGCTACTCAGGAGGCTGAGGTGGGAGGATCACCTGAAGCTGAGAAGGTTGAGGCTGCAGTGAGCCAAGATTTCCAGCCTGGGCTAAGAGTTAGCCCCTGTCTCAAAAAAAAAAAAAAAAAAAAAAAAAAAAAAAAAAAAAAAAGAAAGAAAGAAAGAAATATGGCCCATGTGGTGGCTCATGTCTGTAATCCCAACATTTTGAGATGCTGAGGCAGGAAGATCATTTGAGGCCAGGAATTCAAGACCAGATTGGGCAATATGGCAAGACCTCATTTCTATTAAAAGATTTTTTTTTAAAAAGTAAATATACATTCATACATTTGGTCTCTGCCCTGGTTTTTGGCACGCAGCTCCTAAAACTTTTGGAATCTCTGGAGTGGTAATAGTATCTTTTGTATGCTAATGAGACAACTGGTGGCTGGGGGTCCCCATACAGCTTCAGGATGGTGGCTGGATTAGCGGTCCGGCACCACCCCCAACCTCCAGAAAGGTGAGAGGGGCTGAAGGGTGAGTCAGTCACCAATGGCCAATGATTTAATCAATCTTGGCCATTTAATGAAGTCTCCATAAAAACTAAAAAGGACAGAGTTGAGATGAACTTTTGATGTGGGGGTTCCTGGAGGGTGGTGTTCCAGGAGAGGGCATGAAAACTCCCTATTTGGTCCCACATACCCTGGCCTATGCAGCTTTTCCATCTGGCTGTTTGTCTATATCTTTTGTAATACCCTTTATAATAAGCAGGTAAACATAAATAAAGTGTTTCTCTGAGTTCTGTGAGATGCTCTAGCAGATTAAACCTGATGAGAGAGTCATGGGAACCCTGATTTATAGCTGGTCAGTCAGAAACAGGCATCACAAGCTGGGACTTGTGTTGGCATCCGAAGTACGGAGGTGGTCTTGTGGAACTGAGCCCTCAACCTGTAGGATCTGATGCTACTGCCAGCTGGACAGTGTCAGAACTGAATGATAGGACACCCAGCTGGTGTCTGCTGCAGACTGACTGTCTGGGGAGAAATCTCCACAAACGTTTTGGTGATCAGAGCGAAGTGTTCTGTGTTGAGTATTGTATTAACTGTCCAAAAGTGAGTATTGTGTTAACTTGTGTCTAAAAGTGGGAAACACATTTTGTTTTCCTATCTCCAATAGCTATAAATATGGTAAATAACTGTAAACTAAAACCAAACCTGATTTGCTTCACTTACCTATAAGGCTAAAAATTCTGCGAACACATAAAGTTGAAAAATTCCATTTTGCCCTTAAATTGTCAGCAGCTTGACCAGACAGGATCATACACAACCAAGAGCCCAAATAAGGCAATGAAGATAAAAGCCCATTCTGGAAGGAATAAGAAGATACAGGAGGAAAAAATAAAACATACACATTCATCACAGCCAACAGCCACCACTTGAAAACAAAGGAAATGCATAGCAATATGTTGTTAATTTTTTATATAATTACAGTAAATAAGTCTGGCTTTCAGAAGGATTATCGGATTCAGTCCAAGGCAGTCCCTAAGAGTCTGTCTCAGAGGAAATAAGGCTTGCCCTAGTCCTGTCTCCTTCGGGTAACCTTGACTGTTTCTTTGGGATTTCAGTTGTGGGAGAAGACAAGCCTTCCTATTAACCTATGGATTCTCCCTACTAAACATTTTCGTCTTCCATTCTCACTTATTTATTTTAAAATATTTTTTACTATAAAATAAAATGCAGATGCAGAAAACCATGTTAAGTCAAACATACAGCTTAATGAATCATTCTTTTTTTTTTGACAGTCTCACTCTGTTGCCCTGTGTGGAGTGCAGTGGCTTGGTCTTGGCTCACTGCAACCTCTGCCTCCTGGGTTCTAGTGATTCTCTGGCCTCAGCCTCCTGAGTATTGAGGACTACAAACACCTGCCACCATGCCAGGCTAATTTTTGTATTTTTAGTAGAGACAGAATTTCACCATGTTTGGCCAGGCTGGACTCAAACTCCTCACCTCAAGTGATCTGCCCACCTTGGCCTCTGAAAGTACTGGGATTATAGGTGTGAGCCACTGTGCCCAGCTGGATTTTCTATTCTTTTTTTTTTTTTTTCTTTTTTGAGACGGAGTTTCGCTCTTGTTACCCAGGCTGGAGTGCAATGGCGCGATCTCGGCTCACCGCAACCTCCGCCTCCTGGGTTCAGGCAATTCTCCTGCCTCAGCCTCCTGAGTAGCTGGGATTACAGGCAAGTGCCACCATGCCCAGCTACTTTTTTGTGTTTTTAGTAGAGACGGGGTTTCACCATGTTGACCAGGATGGTCTCGATCTCTCCACCTCGTGATCCACCCGCCTCGGCCTCCCAAAGTGCTGAGATTACAGGCTTGAGCCACCGTGCCCGGTCTTTTTTTATTTTTTGAGACAGAGTTTCGTTCTTGTTACCCAGGCTGGAGTGCAATGGCATGATCTCGGCTCACCGCAATCTCCACCTCCTGGTTCAAGCAATTCTCCCGCCTCAGCCTCCCGAGTAGTTGGGACCACAGGCATGTGCCACCATGCCCAGCTAATTTTTGTATTTTTTTTTTTTTTTTGAGACGGAGTTTCGCTCTTGTTACCCAGGCTGGAGTGCAATGGCGCAATCTCGGCTCACCGCAACCTCCGCCTCCTGGGTTCAGGCAATTCTCCTGCCTCAGCCTCCTGAGTAGCTGGGATTACAGGCACGTGTCACCATGCCCAGCTAATTTTTTGTATTTATAGTAGAGACGGGGTTTCACCATGTTGACCAGGATGGTCTCGATCTCTCGACCTCGTGATCCACCCGCCTCGGCCTCCCAAAGTGCTGGGATTACAAGCTTGAGCCACCGTGCCCGGCCTAACTTTTGTATTTTTAATAGAGACGGGGTTTCACCATGTTGACCAGGATGGTCTCAATCTCTTGACCTCATGATCCACCCGTCTCAGCCTCCCAAAGTGCTGGGATTATAGGCATGAACACCGGGATTTGCTATTCTTAATCTTCCTATGGGTCTCAGTTTTACCCCAAATGATAATTACCAAATTAATCTTGTAATGTGCAGTTGAATGCAATTAATCACTGTGGTAGCATATTATTTATTTTCTATTTTAAAAATTAGCTCCACTTTATAGTTGAAACATGGTAGATTATAATCAGGCTCTGTTAACAAAGAACCTGGGAAAAATAAGGCTGCTCACAATGAATCCATCCCTTTTAAAAGTGAATACTGGTACCATATGAATTTGTCAACTGATATCCTGGCATATTACTAGCTACTATTAAGATCTTCATTGCTGCCGGGCGCGGTGGCTCAAGCCTGCAATCCCAGCACTTTGGGAGGCCGAGGCGGGTGGATCACAAGGTCGAGAGATTGAGACCATCCTGGTCAACATGGTGAAACCCCGTCTCTACTAAAGATACAAAAAACTAGCTGGGCATGGTGGCACGTTCCTGTAATCCCAGCTACTCGGGAGGCTGAGGCAGGAGAATTGCTTGAACCCAGGAGGCGGAGGTTGCGGTGAGCCAAGATCGCGCCATTGCACTCCAGCCTGGGTAACAAGAGTGAAACTCCGTCTCAAAAAAAAAAAAAAAAAAAAAAGATCTTCATTGCTAAAGGGAATAACTGGCAAAAGATACCTTAATCAAGAGTTAGCACACACTGAGAAAAGAAGTAACAATTGTGGAGGCCAAAAGGAGACATCTCTAAAATTTAGGACAGCAGAGTAAAATGGAGGATGCAAAAATCACTGAATTTTATATAGATGAAAACAAATTCTGTGTATGGTCTTAAAATTATATATAAGAAAAAGAAAATTATAAGAAGCAGATGATTATTTTTTCTTACCTCTTGAACATTAAACCTTAGGATCTCCTTCATATAAGTAGGTAATAATGTCAATAAAGTATAAAAAGTCCAGTTGTATGAAAAGTGTGCAACTACAATAGCCCAGAGTGGCAGTGACTTTAAAATGGGTACCCACGGCACTGACTTCTGTGAAGAAAGCTGAAAAAAAAAACAGGAATTAGGATAAGCTACACCTATGTTAATACATAGAGCTGTACCATATCAGCTAAAACTCGATCCAGAATTCATACAGAATATTATCTTAATTAGTAAACTCTAAATTTTTAATTTTTAAATCAACTCCTTTGAAATATTAAATAGCAAAATGCATGATAAAGTAAAAAGGTAATGGTAAAGCTATAATGTCAGCCCTAAACATTGCTTATGAATATCAGAAGTTACCTGCAGCATTGATTTCTTTTTTTTTTTTTTTTTTGAGACAGAGTTTCACTCTTGTTGCCCAGGCTGGAGTGCAATGGTACAATCTCGGCTTACTGCAACCTCTGCCTCCTGGGTTCAAATAATTCTCCTGCCTCAGACTTCTAAGCAGCTGGGATTACAGGCATGTGTCACTATGCCTGGCTAATTTTTGTACTGTTAGTAGAGATGGGGTTTTGCCATGGTGGTCAGGCTGGTCTTGAACGCCTGACCTCCAGTGATCTGCTCACCTCAGCCTCTCAAAGTGCTGGGATTACAGGTGTGAGCCACTGCACCCAGCCTGATTTCTTGATTTCTAAAATACAGTGTCATAGTCAAATAATTCAGAGGCTGACATAAGGGTAAAGGAAAGAGATAGGAAGGTCCTGTTAGAATTCATATTTAATTATCCAATCTTAATTCAATTGAAATGATTTATAAGAACTAGGCAATAGAAGGTTTCTGTTGCAGTCATATGGAGCAGTGGTCTTTAAAGCAGGGTTAAAGCACCATGGGGGTATGCAAAATGATCTTCGGGGATGAGAAAAGACATATTTCTATTTTTGCTCATTTTTATTCTAAAAATAAGAAACTACACTCTATTAATATTTAATAAATATGTTGGCCCTGGAGTGTGTCAGATAATTATAAATTGTATGAGTCCCCTAATTCAGAGGGGTTAAAATGGCATCTTCACTTGTTTTCTTTGCCCTCAGTGTATTATAGCATATTACAGTTTAAGTGCATTTATTTATTTATATTTATTTATTTTATATTATTATTTTCTTGAGACACAGTCTTGCTGTGTCATCCAGGCTGGAGTGTAGTGGCATGAACTCAGCTCACTCACTGCAACCTCTGCCTCCCGAGTTCAAGCTGTATTCTCCTGCCTTAGCCTCGTGAGTAGCTGCGACTATGGGCATGCACTACCATGCCTGACTAATTTTTGTATTTTTATTAGAAACAGGGTTTCACTGTGTTAGTTTAGGCTGGTCTCCAACTCCTGACCTCAGGTGATCCGCCCACCTTGGCCTCCCAAAGTATTGGGATTATAGGCGTGTGCCACTGTACCTGGCCTATTTTTTTTTTTTTTTTTTTTTTGAGACAGTCTCACTCTGTTGCCCAGGCTGAGTGCAGTGGTGCGATCTCAGCTCACTGCAACCTCTGCCTCCTGGATTCAAGAGATTCTCCTGCCTCAGCCTCCCAAGTAGCTGGGATTACAGGTGTGCCACCACATCTGGCTAATTTTTGCATTTTAGTAGAGAGGGCGTTTCACCATGTTGGCCAGGCTGGTTTTGAATTCCTGACCTCAAGTTATCTGCCCGCCTCTGCCTCCCAAAGTGCTAGGATTGCAGGTGTGAGCCACTGCCCCCAACATAGGTGCATTTATTTTAAGTGCCTTTTAAAGTGCATTTGTGGGCCAGGGGTGATGGCTCACACCTGTAATCCCAGCACTTTGGGAGGGGAAGTGGGCAGATTACTTGAGGTCAAGAGTTTGAGACCACCCTGGCCAACATGGTGAAACCCCGTCTCTACTAAAAATATGAAAAAAAATTAGCAGGGCATTGTGGCGCATGCCTGTAATCCCATATACTAGGGAGGCTGAGGCAGGAGAATCGCTTGAACCCAGGAAGGGAAGGTTTTGGTGAGCTGAGATTGTGTCATTGCACTCCGTCCTGGGCAACAGAGTGAGACTCTGTCTCAAAAAAAAAAAAAAAAATTATAATTCAAGGACATGCAAAGATTAAAAAAAAGAAAAAAATATATATAATTATATACACACACATATATAGTGCATTTGTAGATTTTATTAGACAGTTTTAATTAAATCAAACCTCACAAAATTGACAGTGTTTTCAAAAGATTCCTGCAGAGCAACAGTTATTAGAAGAGACTCATCTAATAGATAATAGTCTAATGGAAGAAGAGAATTCTAATAATATTTAAACAGAACAAACACCAAGAAAATAGTAGAGCTACCACTTTTTTCTTTTCTTTTGCCTTTTTTATTTTTCAGGCTGGAGTGCAGTGTGCAATCCCGGTTTCTTGCAACCTCCGCCTCCCAGGTTAAAGCGTTTCTCCTACTTTAGCCTCCCAAGTATCTGGGACTACAGGCATGTGCCATCTCGCCCAGCTAATTTGTGTATTTTTAGTAGAGACGGGGTTTCACTGTGTTAGCTAGGATGGTCTCTATCTCCTGACTACGTGATCTGCCTGCCTTGGCCTCCCAAAATGCTGGGATTACAGGCATGAGCCACTGCCACTGGCTAAGCTGCCACTTTTCTTGATGAGTCCTTTGTCAGCTACTTCACCAAGCAAAATAATGACAGATCATTAACTATAACATAGTCAAACACATTGCTCCCATTAAACATTATTATTATATTAACAGATTATGGCTGGGCGTGGTGGCTCATGCCTGTAATCCCAGCACTTTGGGAGGCTAAGGAAGGAGGATCACTTGAGGCCAGGAGTTCAAGACTAACCTGGGCAACATGGTGAAACCCTGTTTTTACTAAAAATATGAGAATTATGCAGGTGTGGTGGCATGCACCAGTAATCCCAGCTGCTTGAGAGGCGGAGGCATGAGAATTGCTTGAACCTGAGGGACGGAGGTTGCAGTGAGCCGAGATCTTGCCACTGTGCTCCAGCCTGGGTGAGAGAGTGAGACTCCATCTCAAAACATTAAAAACAACAAAGTATTTGTAATTTTTTAGTTATAGCAAAGGTTTTTTTTTTTCTATTAAGATGTAAACTTTATGTATATACTGTTTATTTCATTTATCCATCCTTTAAAAGTCTATTTCTGTATATATGTTATGATATACATAAGCATCATAGTACATATAGATGACTTGAGAATAAATATACATACATTCGGATTGTGAGCCCCCCATCCGTTTATTAATTCTTGCATGATCAAGAAAGCTTAGATACCATTGATCTAGGGCATCAGATATTTACATTTCCTGTACACCAAAACTGTGGGTTTTTTTTAATATTTCCTTTACACCAAGACTGTGGCTTTTCGCAAAAGCAAGAGCAATCTATATTTCTGTCTTCAGTGTTCACAGTTACCATTATTTTGAAAAGAGGAAGAACCAGATAAAAGAAAAATAAAGAAATTTAAAAAAAAAAAGGAAGAACCAGTATTGCCAAACCTTCTTTCGGCCTTTTTTCTTTTTTTTTTTTTTTTTTTTTGAGACGGAGTTTCGCTCTTGTTACCCAGGCTGGAGTGCAATGGCGTGATCTCGGCTCACCGCAACCTCCGCCTCCTGGGCTCAGGCAATTCTCCTGCCTCAGCCTCCTAAGTAGCTGGGATTACAGGCACGCGCCACCACGCCCAGCTTATTTTTTGTATTTTTAGTAGAGACGGGGTTTCACTGTGTTGACCAGGATGGTCTCAATCTCTCGACCTCGTGATCCACCCGCCTCGGCCTCCCAAAGTGCTGGGATTACAGGCTTGAGCCACCGCGCCCGGCCTCGGCCTTTTTTCTATGGACTTTTTACTTGACACCTTGCTAGATATGCTCGTGTTCTTTTAATTAAAAAAATTTTTAAATTTATTTATTTATTTATGAGATGGAGTCTCGCTCTGTCGTCCAGGATGGAGTGATGTGGCACGATCTTTGCTCACTGCGACCTCCACCTCACAGGTTCAAGAAATTCTCCTGCCTCAGCCTCCCAAGTAGCTGGGAATACAGGCGCCCACCACCACACCTGGCTGATTTTTGTTTTTAGTAGAAACGGAGTTTTAGTGTGTTGGCCAAGCTGATTGAGAACCCCTGACCTCAGGTGATCTGCCCACCTTGGCCTCCCAAAGTGCTGGGAAAACAGGCATGAGCCATTGCACCAGCTGTGTTTTTTAATATGATCAAAGACAGACAGACAGAGGGAAAGAGAAAGAGAGATAACATTTATTCTTTTACAGCAGTGGTTCTCAACTCCAGCTATCCTCAGAATCATCTCTGACACCTTAAAATTATAGGGGCCTGGCCGGGCGCGGTGGCTCAAGCCTGTAATCCCAGCACTTTGGGAGGCCGAGGCGGGCGGATCACGAGGTCAAGAGATCGAGACCATCCTGGTCAACATGGTGAAACCCCGTCTCTACTAAAAATACAAAAAATTAGCTGGGCATGGTGGCGTGTGCCTGTAATCCCAGCTACTCAGGAGGCTGAGGCAGGAGAATTGCCTGAACCCAGGAGGCGGAGGTTGCGGTGAGCCGAGATCGCGCCATTGCACTCCAGCCTGGGTAACAAGAGTGAAACTCCGTCTCCAAAAAAAAAAAAAAAAATTATAGGGGCCTAAGTTCTACTCTTGACCTATTGAATAAACAAAACAAAAACAAGTAAAGCAAAAAACTGAGTGTAGGGCCAAGGAATCTAAGTTTTAAAAGGCTTCACTGGTAATTCTGTAGAGCAGTGGGTTCCCAAACTTTGATGCATATAAGAATCACCCAGTGGGGCCTTAAAAACTCTGAGATGAAGGTCACACCCTAGACCAACTGAATAGGCTGTGGGTGGGTGGGAGGTATGCATCCCTAGTTTTTGAAGATCCCTGGGTGATTTCAATGTGCAGCAACTTTGGGACCCACTGCTGTAGAGATTAGCTTTTAAAGTCTGCCCTCATCCCTCTTAACCAAAAAGCTCAGGACAGAGAGGATTTAGAGTTTGAAGGAATTTGGAACATAGCTCTTTTTATATGGCTTTGAAATCTACAAAAGAAGGGAAATCATTCTTTTATGCTGAAAGATACAAGTGTAAATGTATTTGAAGTCTGAAAACTGGATATATTCTGAAGAATATATCCTACCTCTTGGAAATATAACCTGTAATATGAAATATTTAATTTTAGCCACACTGGTATATTTTTACAACCTATTAATAGCAATTGAATTTTTGATAATCTGATGTTTTTGGACAATCACCCAAACAAGATCAGCTGTATGTCTAACATAGAAGCCCGACACATGGCAGGCTGCTAACGCTGCTTATCAAACACATACAAGGCCACAGGGTTAAAGGCTTAGAAAGAAGAATGTGAAATGTATGTATTACAGCTTAGTGTTCACTTGTAACCTAGGTACAACATAACAGTTTTCTGTTCTCCCAATATGAATGGTAATATCAACTTAACAGTATTTCCACATTACAAGTTTTATTTCAGGGGGGAAAGTCTTCATTTATAAAAGCTTTCAAGTTAAAGATGAATTTTCAAATGTTACTAGGAGAAACAATCCAAGTATCTAGCAGACATTAAAAAAAAAATCCTTCAAGAGTTTAAGATGATGCTGTCCAACAGAACTTTCCATGATGATGGAAATGTTCCATATACACACTGTCCACAGGGTAACTAATAGTTACATGTTGTTATTAAATCCTTGTCATTCAAACAGGTTGAGGAAAGAAAACAAAATGAAATGAAACAAAACCCTGGTCATATGGCTAGTGTGAATGAAGAATTTTTTCTGAGTCTTGCTCTGTTGCCCAGGCTGGAGTGCAGTGGCCTGGTCTCGGCTCACTACAATCTCTGTCTCCCAGGTTCAAGCAATTCTCCTGCCTCAGCCTCCTGAATAGCTGGGATTACAGGTACCCACCATCATACCCAGCTAGTTTTTGTATTTTTGTAGAGATGGGGTTTCACCATGTTAGCCAGGCTGATCTTGAACTCCTGACATCGGATGATCTGCCCTCCTTGGCCTCCCAAAATGCTGAGATTACAGGTGTGAGCCACTGCACCTGGCCCAGAACTAAATTTTTAATTAAATTATTTAAAAATTTAATTAAATTAAGTTAAATTAAAAATATAGCCACATGGGGCTAGTGGCTACCATACTGGACAATACAAGTTAAGGTTGGACTTAAGAAGGTACAAAACAGCTTTTTTTTGATGTTCTGGAACTATAAATTATTCTCTTGCTATTGTTTCTATCACACTACTATCTCACTAATCAAGCAGTGTAAACACATACTCTCTATGGCTTCATCACATCTAATTGTTGGCAAAAAATAAAAAAATTATGAAAGCTTTTTTTTTTAAGAAGTGAAAGGTCTCACATATTTATTACTGAACCCAGGCAACCAAAACCTTTTTTTTTTTTTTTTTAAAACATGAATAATGGAAGCACTGTGGGTTGTACTAACTAATGCCTTTATAACAGATACAGAAAGGAATCTATTCAAACGTCTCCCGATAGCTTGGTTTAGCAACACTCGATTGTGACCTTGGGACAGCATGAATATGTGTGCCATCGCATGTGTGATTTCTTACAGACCCAGCTTGGTTCTTCTCCAGTGTCTCCTTTTGGAGTTGTACCTGATTTTATTACCAGTTTTCATCCGAATCCACTGGGGAATGGGACGATTTTGCTTTTGTTTCTTGGCCAGGAACCGCTTAATCCTGAAAGTCTTGTGAGAAGACATGGCAAGAAACGGAGTAAAGCACACACCACGATGGTGGAGAAAGGAAGAGAGGAGCGAAAGCTTTTTTTTTTTTTGAGATGGAGTCTCGCTCTGTCATGTAGGCTGAAGTGCAGTGGCGCGATCTTGGCTCACTGCAGCCTCCGCCTCCTGGGTTCAAGCAATTCTCTTACCTCAGCCTCCTGAGCAGCTGGGAGTTCAGCCAACTGCCAGCATGCCCAGCTAATATTTGTACATATATATATATTTTAAAAGATGAGGTTTCACTATATTGGTCAGGCTGGTCTCCGACTCCTGACCTCAGGTGATCCACCTGCCTCGGCCTCCCAAAGTGGCTGGGATTATAGGCATGAGCCACCGTGCCTGGCCAATATTTGTTTTTTTTTTTTGAGACGGAGTTTCGCTCTTGTTACCCAGGCTGGAGTGCAATGGCACGATCTCGGCTCCCTGCAACTTCCGCCTCCTGGGTTCAGGCAATTCTCCTGCCTCAACCTCCTGAGTAGCTGAGATTACAGGCACGCGCCACCATGCCCAGCTAATTTTTCATATTTTTAGTAGAGACGGGGTTTCACCATGTTGACCAGGATGGTCTCGATCTCTTGACCTCGTGATCCACCCGCCTCGGCCTCCCAAGGTGCTGGGATTACAGGCTTGAGCCACCGCGCCCGGCCTCCCTCCTTGTTCTTGTTTTTCCTTCTTCCTTTTGTTTCCTCTAAGAGTTTTAATACTTACAAGGACTTTTAAAAAAAAATCATGTTTGGATTGTTTTCTCTTATTTTTCTGAGGTGGTTTGAAGGAAGGAAAACGTAGATCTGTTTAATTTTGCAGTTAAAGATAGATGGTCTTAAAAATTTCTAATAATAGCTCAATCAACTTTTTTTTTCCATATTAGTCGAAACAGAAAAGGACAAACTGTAAAAATTATTTGTCATGAAATGTGTGAAATATAGAGAGGGTATGATCACTGAACAAATACTTGAATATCTTCTAATATGCCATTTTACAAAAAAACACTTCTTATCGAATGCAAGTAACAGCAAACTGATTTAGCCAAGTTACATGTAATAAATGCTCTTAATTTCTGTCTTAATTAGACAAATATTCAAATCAAGGTCCCTATTTGATTTGCTTTGCAATGCTGTAAAATTGTGTACTCTTCCTAAAAGCCATAAAGGAGAGGTGAAACAGTTAAAAAACATGCTATCTTCAGGCTGGACATGGTGGCTCATTCCTGTAATGCCAGCACTTCGGGAGGCTGAGGTGGGCGGATCACTTGAGCTCACAAGTTCAAGACCAGCCTGGGCAACATGGCAAAATTCTGTCTCCACAAAAAATATAAAAATTAGCCAGGCTTTGTGGTACACATCTGTGGGGTCCCAGCTACTCAGTGGGCTGAGGTGGGAGGATGCCTAGAGCCTGGGAGGTGGAGGGAGGCTGCCGTGAGCCAAGATCACGCTACTGTACTCCAGCCTAGGCAACAGAGCCAGACCTTTTCTCACAAACAAACCTCCCCAAACCCCAGAACCAAACAAACAAGAAAACCTCAAGATAGCCCCAGAATTAAGAAAACAACAACAACAACAACAACAACAACAAAATAGCAGATATACAGGAAAGGACATTTCAGTGAGTGAAGCAGTGATGTCTTTCCATAATGCATAAAAAAGAGATCTTCAAAATAGAGTAGTTGATGGTCTTAAAGCACTCACTAGTTATGAGCTGGCCTTCTGAATTTAACTGCAGGGTGCAATAAAGATTTTTGTTTCTCTCTTTTTTTTTTTTGAGACAGAGTTTTGCTGTCACACAGGCTGGAGTGCAATGGTGCGGAATCTTGGCTCACTGCAACCTTTGCCTCTTGGGTTCGAGCGATTCTCTTGCCTCAGCCTCCTGAGTAGCTGGTTTTACAGGTGGCTGTCACCACGCCTGGCTAATTTTTATATTTTTAGTAGAGACAAGGTTTCACCAAGTTGGCCAGACTGCTCTTGAAGTCTTGACCTCAGGTGATCTGCCTGCCTCGGCCTACAGAAGTGCTGGGATTACAGGCATGAGCCACTATGCCTGGCCTTCTCTCTCTCTCCCTTTTTTTTTTTTTTTTTTTGAGATGGAGTCTTGCTCTATCACCCAGGATGGAGTGCAGTATCATGATCTTGGCTCTTCACAGCCTCTGTCCCTTGGGTTTAAGCAATTACCTTGCCTCAGCCTCCCCAGTAGCTGGGACTACAGGCATGCACAACACATCTAGCTAATTTTTGTATTTTTAGTAGAGAAGGGATTTTGTCATGTTGGCCTAGCTGGTCTCAAGCTCCTGACCTCAGGCGATCCTCCTGCCTTTGCCTCCCAAAGTGCTGGGATTATAGGTATGAGCCACCGGACCCAGCCTGTTTCTTTTTTTGTAGAAATTTCAGAATCAGAATTAGAACTATATATGCTGTCATCCTTATAAAATCCACTTATTGTAAGAATGAAATTACATTTCTGCCTATTAGTACTGACTTTTTCTTAAATAACTGAGAAAACATTCTAACGGCAACTCTCACTTGTCCAGCTCAGATCTCCTTTGACATTACTGCCAGCATAAGCTATCTACGATGCAAACCTGATTCTGTCACTTCAAGCTTACAAATACTACATAGCATCCCAGTGCCTAAAGGATAAAGGCTAAGCTCCTTAGTGAGGCACACGGGACCCTCCATGACCTGACTTCCACCTGCTTCCTCTTCCTGTTATTTTTTGCCTTTGCCTTACCCATGAGCGCAATGTCCAACTGCCACACTTCCTGGAAGGTGTCATACTCTCTCTGGAAGATACCACTCTTTCTCTCAGCAAAGTGAGAAAGAAAAACAGCAGTCAGGCTTGGTGTGGGGGCTTGAGCCTGTAATCCCCGCACTTTGAGAGGCTGAGCCAGGTGGATCACCTGAGGTCAGGAGTTTGACACCAGCCTGGCCAACATGGTAAAACCACATCTCTATAAAAATACAAAATTAGCTGTGTTTGGTGGCACGTGCCTGTGATCCTAGCTACTCGGGAGGCTGAGGCAGGAGAATCACTTGAATCTGGGAGGCAGAGATTGCAGTGAGCTGAGACTGCACCATTGCACTTCAGCCTGGGCAAAAAGAGCAAAACACTGTCTCAGAAAAAAAAAAAAAAAAGAAAAGAAAAGAAAAAGAAAGAAGCAGTCCCGGGCTGCTGTAAGCTAAATTGTCCTGGTTCTAACATCTAGGCCCTGGGGTTCTGTTGAACCAAAACCAGGCCACTCTATGAGCATGCTGGAGCAAGACAAAAATAAGACCAATTTACAGGTTCTCACTCTGTTTCCCAAGCTGGAGTGCAGTGGCACAAACACAGCTTACTATAGTCTTGCCTCCCAAGCTCACACAATCTTCCTGCCTCAGCCTCCTGAGTAGCTAAGACTACAGGTGCATAACCTCATGCCTGGCTGATTTTAAAATTTTTTATAGAGATGAGGTCTTATCATGTTGCCCAGGCTGGTCTCAACTCTTGGGCTCAAGCAGTCCTCCCATCTTGGCCTCCCAAAGTGTTGGGATTACAGGTGCAAGCCACCGTGCCTGACCAAGGGAAAGGTTTTTTTTCTTTTTGAGACGGAGTTTTGCTTTTGTTGCCCAGGCTGGAGTGCAATGGCCTGATCTTGGCTCACCGCAACCTCTGCCTCCTGGGTTCAAGCAATTCTCCTGCCTCAGCCTCTCGAGTAACTGGGATTACAGGCATGCGCCACCACGCCCAGCTAATTTTGTGTTTTTAGTAGAGATGGGGTTTCTCCATGTTGGTTAGGCTGGTTTTGAACTCCCGACCTCAGGTGATCCACCCACCTCAGCCTCCCAAAGTGCTGGGATTATAGGCCTTAGCCACCGTGCCTGGCCGGGAAAGCTTTTTAAAAATTTTAAACAAACTCAAAAGTTTTATAAGTTCTGGAAGATAATGATAAAAATGAAATATTGGAAGAAGCAAGCTGTTACCCATCAGTGTTAAGAAAATGGCAAAACATCAGGTTTTACATGGCAACATCTGTTTATAATGCATTAAATTCAACCTGTTCCTTAAGAGGAAAAAGTAGGTAACTCAATTAACATCATGTAGGACACTAAACTTTCAAAGTAACTTTTTTTTTTTTTTTTTGTGAGACGATCTTGCTCTGTTGCCCAGGTTGGAATGCAATGGCTGATCATGGTTCACTGCAGCCTTGACCTCCTGGACTCAAGCAGTCCCCTTGCCTCAGCTTCTTGAGGAGCTGAAACTACAGGTGTGCCTCCACACCCAGCTAAAACTTACTATTTGTATTAATTTTTTTTTTTTTTTTTTGCTGGGAATACTCAGACCCAAGTAACCTTGGATATGAGCTCTCCACCTGGTTAAAACTTTATTACAGTGCTTATTTCTTCTGTTTTTAAGTTTTTGCCAATCTTTGGCAAAGATCATTACAGGTCATATTTCTTAAAGTTCAGCTGCTGTAGAGACATTTATAGAAAAGTAAAAAACTTAAATGTTAAAGAGTAAATTTTTTCTTCTTTTTAGAGTTGGGGTCTTAGTATGTTGTCCAGGCTGGTCTTGGAACTCCAGGGCTCAAGAAATCTGCCTGCCTTATCTTCTCGAAGTTCTGAGATTACAGGTAAGCCACCATGACCAGCTCAGATTAAGTTTTTAATTACTGCCTGACTATACTACATATAAATATTTAAAATGTCAATCTTGGGCTGGGTGTGGTGGTTCACTCCTATAAGCATCTGAAATCTTTTTTTTTTTTTTTTTTTGAGACAGAGTCTCACTCAGTCACCCAGGCTGCAAGTGCAGTGATGTGATCTGGGCTCACTGCAACCTCCACCTCCTGGGTTCAAGCAATTCTCCTGCCTCAGCCTCCTGAGTAGCTGAGACTACAGATGTGTGCCACCATGCCTGGTTAATTTTTGTATTTTTTAGTAGAGATGGGGTTTTGTTGTGTTGGCTGGCTGGTCTCAACTCCTGACCTCAGGTGAACTGCCCACCTTGGCCTCCCAAAGTGCTAGGATTATAGGTATGAGCCACCACGCCTGGCCAAGCATCCTAAATCTTAAAATCTAAAAATCTGAAATGCTCCAATGAGCATTTCCTTTGAGTATCATGTGGGTTCTCAAAAACTTTTGGATTTCAGAGTATTTTGGATTTAGAATTTTTAGATTTGGGATGCACAACTGTATAAACACATTAGTTGGTTTTCTAACAACTAATGATCAGAATGAGAATCCTTTCATGAATAACACATTTTATTTTCTACTAATCAAGTGGTAAAAATAAACAAGACTCATTTGATAACCGCTACTCTAAAAGGTTTAAAATGACTTAAACAGTATTTGTTATAGCTTATAAAGCTATACTTTCTATAAAAAAAGAAAGAACTTCATTCTTCAAACAATACTTTGTTCATATTTATTTAAAAAAAAAATTAAAAATATTTTAAATGTTGTGTAGAGACAGGGTCTCACTATGTTGAGTAGGCTAGTCTGCTGGCCTCAATGATCCTCCCACCTAGGCCTCCGGAAAGTACTAGGATTACAGGTGTGAGCCACTGTACCCAGCCAGACAGTACTCTGAATATTTATTTCATTTGCCTTTTCTACTTTGTCTAGGGCATACACAATAGAAATATTGATTTTAAAAAATTGATATCTTAATTCTGAAGCAAAAAGCATGCTGGTATTATTTTTAAAATGTGTCAAAGACCATACCTGATTTTTTAATGATGAAAGAATGTATTCCTTTTCATAATGGGAAATTCTGTTGTGTGTTTGTGGTGTGTCACTAACTAACCAGATCCACAAAAGAAACCAAAATATTCCAACAGCACCTTAAAATCGAAAAACAATCGTTAGATAAAATTAGAATGTAACAAAAGACAAAACAAAAACACAAAATTAGAATGTACCAACAGCAGTTTTTACATGTCTTGAAAACATTCTGTAACTATAAAATCAACACAAAACTAACTTCAGTTTGGATTCAAGTTTCTCTCAATTCTTTTTTTTTTTTTTGAGATGGAGTTTCGCTCTTGTTACCCAGGCTGGAGTGCAATGGCGCGATCTCGGCTCACCGCAACCTCCGCCTCCTGGGTTCAGGCAATTCTCCTGCCTCAGCCTCCTGAGTAGCTGAGATTACAGGCATGCGCCACCATGCCCAGCTAATTTTTTGTATTTTTAGTAGAGACGGGGTTTCACCATGTTGACCAGGTTGGTCTCGATCTCTCGACCTCGTGATCCACCCACCTCGGCCTCCCAAAGTGCTGGGATTACAGGCTTGAGCCACCGCGCCTGGCCCTCTCTCAATTCTTTGAGACGGAGTTTCGCTCTTGTTGCCTAGGCTGGAGTGCAATGGCGCGCTCTCGGCTCACCGCAACCTCCGCCTCCTGGGTTCAGGCAATTCTCCTGCCTCAGCCTCCTGAGTAGCTGGGATTACAGGCACACGCCACTATGCCCAGCTAATTTTTAGTATTTTTAGTAGAGACGGGGTTTCACCATGTTGACCAGGATGGTCTCGATCTCTTGACCTCGTGATCCACCCGCCTCGGCCTCCCAAAGTGCTGGGATTACAGGCTTGAGCCACCGCGCCTGGCCCATCAATTCTTTAATGGGATAATTGCTATAGTTGTGTTACATTTTGAAGAAAATTTTTTTTTTGGAGACAGAGTCTTACTCTGTTGCCCAGGCTGGAATGCAGTGGCTCTGTCTTGGCTCACTGCAACGTACTATCCTGGGTTCAAGCAACTCTACTGTCTCAGCCTCCTGAATAGCTGGGACTACAGCACGTGCCACTGCGCCTGGCTAATTTTTGTATTTTTAGTAGAGAGGGGGTTTCACCATGTTGGCCAGGTTGGTCTTGAACTCCTGACCTCGTGATCAACCCGCCTTGGCCTCCCAAAGTGCTGGGATTACAGGCATGAGCCACCATGCTCGGCCAGAAGAAAACAACTTTCAACTATATGACTTTGTCTATCAGAGTCTACCAGACAAACCTTTTTGAAGATACATTTCCACAATCTACATATTTCCAAAGGTGTCTGTTTTTGTAAGTTGATTTTTAAATTTTAATTGCAGATATACTTCTTGCATGACACATCCATGTGAAAAGTTAATTTATTAAAAATGTGTATCATGCTGCCAATGAAATTGAGAAATAAAATGCCTTGGGACTAGATAAAAAGAAAAAAAAAACATTAAAACTACCAAGTGAGAACATCCTACTTTGCTTGAGAAGAAATTGAAAATATCCAAGACAGTGATTTTTTCTGACAGCAAATGTGTGTCCAGGATCAACAGTCGTTAGAAATTCTACAGAGAAATATTCCAAAACTAACATCAGGTCATAACTCAGATAGGTCAAGCTAACCATACTAACTTGAAAAACAGGTTATCAGTAAGTGTTTTAGAACTTTGAGGTTTGGTGATTTGGAATGTATATTTTTAACAAAGTATTAGGCTACTATTATATTTTGAATTTGTTACATTATAATTTAGTTAAAATTTTAAACTTACCAAAAAAGTAGAAGACATAAGTCCAATTCATATAGTAGCAAATTATTCCAGAAAGAGGAAGAGAAATTACTGTCCCAAGCTGTGCTCCTAGAACAACACATCAGACGTTATAACCTTTGGAGAGAGAGAAACAAAAATAGGACAGGCAAGTCTACTGCTGACAGAGGATGGGTAACAGGCTGGGCACAGTGGCTCATGGCTGTATTCCCTGCACTCTGGGAGGCTGAGGTGGGTGGATCACTTGAGTCTAGGAGTTTGAGACCAGCCTGGGCAATATGGCAAACTCCTACCTCTACTAAAAATACAAAAATTATCCAGGTGTGGTGGTGGCACATGCCTGTGGTACCAGCTACTTAGCTACTTCAGAGGCTGAGGATCCCTTGGGCCTGGGATGTCAAGGCTCCAGTGAGCTGTGATTGTGCCACTGCACTCCAGCCTGGAGTGAGACCCTGTCTCAAAAACAAAAACAAACACAAACAAAAAAAGGCTATAATTTGGCCCCAAAGAAACAAGATTAGAAGAAAGATATAGAGTTAGTGTACAGGACAAGCAAAGGAATGGAAGTAGGAAAGCAGACAGTAGGCTTGGGAACGTCATCTGGGTAAAGGAAAGGAAAAGAAAAATAGATAAGGCTGGAAAAATAGGTTGAACAGTCAAACGGTTACTGAGTACCTACTCCATGCTAGGCACTACCTGCCAAAGATATAAGGCTAGCTGCAACAAAGTAGTGAAGACTCTAAAGAATCTTGCCCCTCATTCAAGGAGTTTGGGATTTATTCAATAGGTAAAGGGGAACCTTAGATAGTACCTGTTCTTGAATCTATCATCAGATTTCTCATGTCAATCTCCACATAGTTGCAAGAATAATTTTCTTTTTTTTTTTTTTTTTTTTTTTTTTTTTTTTTTTTTTTTTTTTGAGACGGAGTTTCGCTCTTGTTACCCAGGCTGGAGTGCAATGGCGCGATCTCGGCTCACCGCAACCTCCGCCTCCTGGGTTCAGGCAATTCTCCTGCCTCAGCCTCCTGAGTAGCTGGGATTACAGGCACAGGCCACCATGCCCAGCTAATTTTTGTATTTTTAGTAGAGACGGGGTTTCACTACGTTGACCAGAATGGTCTCGATCTCTTGACCTCGTGATCCACCCGCCTCGGCCTCCCAAAGTGCTGGGATTACAGGCTTGAGCCACCGCGCCCGGCCGCAAGAATAATTTTCTTAAAATGCAACTGAATCATGCCTCTTAAAAAAAAAAAAAAAAAACTACATTATTTCCTGTATCCTGTAAGACTTCATATAACCCGGCTCATCTCTTTCTCTAATCTCATTTTATGCCATTATCCTCCTTACTCACTGAGTTCTAGCCACCCACAGTAGTTTTCCATTTCTTTGAACCCTTATGTTATTTCTTGCCTGAGAGCCCTCATACATGCTGTTCTGACTGGCTGAAGTGCTCTTCTCCCTGCCTGACTGGTTTGATCTTATCCTTCAGATTTTAGCTTAAAAGAACCACAGAGAAGTCTTTTCAACTACTGTTTTTAAAAAGCAGTCAGGTGGAAAAATTTAAGTCAATGAAAGAAAGGCTAGAATTTCTTATGCAATTTGGTAAAATTATAATTCACATATATAAATCTCATGTTATCTCACCTGTAGATCAAAATGATGGCAAATAAAGATGCATCGAAAAAAGATGCATGAAGAGAGGGGTTGAGAATCATGATACATTCATTAGATAATCAAAAGAGAAATCACAGTTTAAGGACAAAAACATTCCATTTTCTAGCTTCTGGCCTTTTTTTTTTTTTTTTTTTTAAATAGCATCTCCAAACAAAAATAAATCAAAAACAAAACAAAACAAAACAAAAAAAGTAAACAGAAAAGAAAAAAAAATAGCAGCTCTACACCAGTATCTGAAAAGGCAACACATTTTGAAATAATGATGGTAGATGAGGAAAAGGACAGTCAATTAAGCCACATTACTACAAGCTGTTGAGCCAAAGAGAAAAATCGGTAATAAAGTTATACTACTGAAACTTAAGTTTCTCCCCAAAGGGGCATCCCATCCAACATTGTACAGTTCTGGTATGCAGGTACTTTCCCCTCAAGGGTGATATACACATAACATATTACAGCAAAATTCGTTAATAGTTATCTCACCTGCATACGAAATGCTAAGAAGCTTGCTTCTTTCAAGAGGGGGAGCCCAAGAAGACCACATGGCATGCATGGCTGGAAATGTGACACCCTGAGAGAAGGGAACATGATATTTCTGATGAAATACAAGGTAGTTTTGTTAATTTTTTTTTCTTTTTTTTTTTGAGATGGAGTTTCACTCTTGTTACCCAGGCTGGAGTGCGATGGTGCAATCTTGGCTCACTGCAACCTCCGCCTCCTGGGTTCAGGCAATTCTCCTGCCTCAGCCTCCTGAGTAGCTGGGATTACAGGCACGTGCCACCATGCCCAGCTAATTTTTTTTTTTTTTTTTTTTTTGTATTTTTAGTAGAGACGGGGTTTCACCATGTTGACCAGGATGGTCTTGATCTCTTGACCTCGTGATCCACCTGCCTCGGCCTCCCAAAGTGCTGGGATTACAGGCTTGAGCCGTGTTAATGTTTTAACGTAAGTTAAGTATTTTGCTGGGAAAGCATTATCTGGATAAGCATCAAACCTGAATTAGGTTCCATGAAGTGAGACATTTTTACAGTGTTAAGTGAAAGTACCTTATAATGAAGTACTTTCAAAATTTGAGGGCTGGGTATGGTGGCTCAAGCCTATAATCCCAGTACTTTGGAAGGCCAAGGGAGAAGGATTGCTTGAGCCCAGGAGTTCAAGATCAGCCTGGGCAACATAGTGAGACCCCATCTCTTAAAAAAAAAAAAGTAAAAAATGCCCAAAGATTCATGGATTTTGGAACTGGTTTGAAGATAACAAGAAAAGGGTTACAATAAATCTAAAAGAATTGTACCGAGTGAGGACATAAAGGGATCATGCTCAAGGTTAATTTTTCTCATTCACTTTATTGATCATCTGAATGAAAAGGGGATATTACTAACTTATAACTTTGAAAAACACTGAGCTAATACTTTGGGATACCGAAAAAAAAATTCGAGTTGACAATCAACAGGCATGTTTACAGCCATTTTTCTTTTTTTACTGTGATAACAAGCCTAGTAAATGACAATTACTGATACAGAGTGGTAATGGGATGTGGAAGCAGGAGGTTTGTAGAGATTGGGTAAATGAGGAGAGAGCACAGGAGAGTGGGAGAGAACAGCTCTCTTTGGACGCTCTCTGTGTCACTTCAGGAAGATCAGTTAACCTCCTTGGACTTCAATTTCTTTATCTGTAAAACAGAGATAATATTCCCAATCTTGCATAATTGTTGTAAAGATAAAAGCTAGTGCCATTTTACGTGGAGAGAATAATACATGTTTTAATACTTTGTACTTCCTGCTGACTCTTTCAAAAACAAAACAAAGGAATTAAAAAAAAAAAGTAATACCAGTGGAAGGCAAAGATGATTTAGGTAAATTGCTAATCAATAAGAATCTATATCATGGAGTATCCACAGGATGAGTCATTCTAGAAGAAAACTGAAGATGTTTGGAAATGCCCACAGATATTATGTTGTAGAAAACTTTATTATAAAACCTAGGGACAATGTAGGTATATTTATCGTGAATTAGGTGGTAGGAATGAGAGATGGTAATCTAAGTGTCCTTTATAAATGAGGAAATGGCCGGGCGCGGTGGCTCAAGCCTGTAATCCCAGCACTTTGGGAGGCCGAGGCGGGTGGATCACGAGGTCAAGAGATCGAGACCATCCTGGTCAACATGGTGAAACCCCGTCTCTACTAAAGGTGCAAAAAATTAGCTGGGCATGGTGGTGCGTGCCTGCAATCCCAGCTACTCCGGAGGCTGAGGCAGGAGAATTGCCTGAACCCAGGAGGCGGAGGTTGCGGTGAGCCGAGATTGCGCCATTGCACTCCAGCCTGGGTAACAAGAGCGAAACTCCGTCTCAAAAAAAAAAAATAAATAAATAAAAATAAATGAGGAAATGTACCTGTCATACATATTGGAGGGATGAAGAAGGACGAAAGAATCCGAATATAAACGCAACTTAAATTCTATTCAAAAATAAAACGTCGGCTGGGAGTGATGGCTCATGCCTGTAATTCCAGCACTTTGGGAGATCAAGGCAGGTGGATCACTTGAGGTCAGGAGGTCGAGACGAGACTGGCCAACATGGTGAAACCCTGTCTCTACTAAAAATAGAAAAATTAGCCAGGCATGGTGGCAAGTGTAATTCCAGCTACTGATCCCAGCTGAGGCAGGAAAATCGCTTGAACCCAGGAGGTGGAGGTTGCAGTGAGATGAGATCGCCCCACTGCACTACCGCCTGGCGACAGAATGAGACTGTCTTAACAAAAAAAAAAAAAAGAAATACAATGACACCTGAGATAACAGTAGTAATATGATAATATGATATAATGTTTAATTAGTGACATAAACAGATAAACAGACAGGAAGTAAAATATGGGGATACATCCAGCAAAGAGATTCAATACTACGATCAGAGAAAAGATGGTAGATTTAAGTATATTTTACTTTGTCAAGAAGAAGAGGAACCTGGTAATAGAGGAGTCATTTTAATTTTGTGATCAGGAAGGGTTTACTTAATTAGACCTCTACTGATAAGAACAAAAACATTCAGATGAATGAAAAATCTTCGAATAGTACCTTGCAATATCCAAAGTATTCTAGCAATCCTTATCACATATGAATTTTTTATCCTGTGGTTGAAAACAGGGAAGGTATTTGAGTCCCAATTTAAAAAATTAGGGAACTAGGCCGGGCGCGGTGGCTCAAGCCTGTAATCCCAGCACTTTGGGAGGCTGAGGCGGGTGGATCACAAGGTCAAGAGATCGAGACCATCCTGGTCAACATGGTGAAACCTCATCTCTAAAAAATACAAAAAAATTAGCTGGGCATGGTGGCACGTGCCTGTAATCCCAGCTACTCAGGAGGCTGAGGCAGGAGAATTGCCTGAACCCAGGAGGCGGAGGTTGCGGTGAGCCGAGATCGGGCCATTGCACTCCAGCCTGGGTAACAAGAGTGAAACTCTGTCTCAAAAAAAAAAAAAAAAAAAAAAAAAAAAAAAATTAGGGAACTGAGGTCTAGAGATTAGAGCTTACCTAAAGTTTCCTTGTTAGATACAATGGAGCTGTTATTCAGACTCTAGTCCAGTGTTCATTCCAACAGCATGATATGCTGCTACTTAAAATAATCTTCATGCTCTACACCAAACCCAGTGGCCACTATCTTGCTTGAATTAAAGAAATGCAAGAGAACAAAATACACCTTTGCCTGGGTTTCACAAGTACAAGTTCAAAGTTATAAAGGAAAAGTGAAAATCATTTAAGTAAGGAGGCATACATGATGAAATACAAAAGAAAAGTGGGAAGGAAAAGAAAGACAAGAATCAAAATTTTAAAAAATGATAAAACTCTTAAGGGGAGGGAAATAGAGGCAAAAATTAATACTTCTAAAAACAGCAGAATCATAGAACTAAATTGAGATAGTTACATAAAATCATAAAATATTTGTCCCTAAGTTACAAGACCAGAAAAAATAAAAGAACAAGTGATAAAGAAGAAATTCAATGCAACTTAACAGTGTAAAACGTGTTTACACTGTTTACTATTGTGTAAAATGTGTTTCAGGTCTGGGCATCAATGATAGAGCAGAGTTAAACTGTGATTAAAAAAATACAAGAGGTAAGGACGGCCAATTTTTTTTTTTTTTTTTTTTTTTAGACGGAGTTTCGCTCTTGTTACCCAGGCTGGAGTGCAATGGCGCGATCTCGGCTCACCGCAACCTCAGCTTCCTTGGTTCAGGCAATTCTCCTGCCTCAGCCTCCTGAGTAGCTGGGATTACAGGCATGCGCCACCATACTCAGCTGATTTTTTTGTATTTTTAGTAGAGATGGGGTTTCACCATGTTGACCAGGATGATCTTGATTTCTTGACCTTGTGATCCACCCGCCTCGGCCTCCCAAAGTGCTGGGATTACAGGCTTGAGCCACCACGCCCGGCCAGGATGGCCAATCTTAACCATCTTTTTTTCTTTTGAGATGGAGACTTGCTGTCGCCCAGGCTGGAGTGCAGTGGCGTGATCTTGGCTCATTACAACCTTTGCCTCACGGGTTCAAGCAATTCTCCCACCTCAGCCTTCCAAGCAGCTGGGATCACAGGTATGTGCTGCCATGCCTGGCTAATTTTTGTACTTTTAGTAGAGATGGGATTTTGCCATGTTGGCCAGGCTGGTCTCTAACTCCTGACCTCAAGTGATCTGCCCACCTCAGCCTCTCGAAATGCTAGAATTACAGGTGTGAGCCACTGTGCCCAGCCTATCTTAACAATTTAATAATGGTTTATTTTCTTCTCTAACGTACAAGTTATGAAGTCTTTTCTGGAAAAACATTTTCTCTGGTTTTTGAGTAAAGGTTCAAATTTTGGGGTGCTCCTACCCAAGACCTCATTTACCAGAAACAATCATTCAGGTAATTTTCTAGTTAGTCCTTTCTGTAAAAAGCAAATCCCTGTTATCAGTCACTGTTATTTTTTGGTTCATATTTATAACAAAGAGTGAAATCTTTAAGAAGAAGAGGAGACATAGGGTAAGAAGTAAAACAAGAGAGAAAAGAAAATTACCTCTCCTAGCCCTTCTAGTGCTCTGAGTACAATGAGTGGTCCAACTCCTAAATCTGCAGCAATGGGAGTGAACAGGGTGAGGACAGCAGTGCCAAGGATCCCAAATCCTAGCAGCAGTTTCCCCCCTATTTTGCTGGCAACATATCCTCCAGGAATCTGTGTGATGATGTAGCCATAAAAAAAAGAACCAAGAATCCATCCTTGAGTTTCTGCATCCCATTGGTACTTCTTACCCTACAAAAAGCAGAAGAGGATAAAACAACCCTTTAAGACCTTCACAGAACAGCTCTTTTCTCTTACTGGCATGTAAGTACATATAAATGAGATTTTTGAACTACTATTTTGGACTGAAGAACATGCAAACTTTCTAGTAAGTGGGTGAGTCATAACAATACAGACATATAGCATTTAGAAGTGAATGGAATGGAAGTGAAAGTCGTAAACTTCAAGAAGGCTTGCAATTTTATGAAACTAGACTGCAGGATGAGCTGCAGAAGCTTTGTAATAACTATGAGCAAGAAGGCTCACAAAAGAATCACAAAAAAGGTCTAAGTGTCTCTGAGCCTACTATGGCTCGGAAGGCTGCTGTTCCCTGCTACTCCAACCAAAAAAGAGTCACAGCCTTAATCTAGGAACCTAGTAAACTGTAGTGGTTGAGCTAGGCTTTGGGAACCAGGCCTGGTTATAATCCTAGCTCTATTACTTAACAGATGTGTGATCTGGGAAGAGTAAACGGCACATAAAATAAAGCTTGATGCACAGTGTTTACTTAATGCTGGTTATTGACATGCATAAATATAGATATTAATAATATCTCCCCATTTCAGACCAAGCACTTAAACATATAGAACAATACCAAAAAGCCAGAATTTAAATCAACCAACAAGCTTAATGTGAGCAGAACCTGTGTCTTCATAGCAGCAGCACATAGTAAGGTACTAATGAAAATTAATGACTGATCTGAATATCTGACATCTTCAGTGCACGTAGCTGTATAACCAAACCAACGTTTCAAGAACCATTCCTGGATTTCTTTCTACTGCTGACATAAGGCAGATGAAGATAAGTAGCAGGGTCAACAAACGCACTTTGCAAAGGAAAAGACACAAAGCAAACTCCTACTTTTCCTTATTTAGGGTACCAATTTGCAGTTTATCTGTGGAATTCTAGGATTTCATGTATGATCCAGCAGTATTGTCCCTGAAGGTCACAGGTTGGAGTGGAGAGAGTGAGTGATGTGTGCCCAAATGTTATTCAACATTACTGAAGTCAATATATAAAGATTTTTGGAGACATTTATTTTGTTTAGAGAGAAAACCTCTTTCCTGCTTGAATACACTGCCTATAAATGACAGAGGAGACTCACCCAAGTATGAACCTTCATGAGCAGTGAAACCCAAATACCTTCATGAGCACTGAAAATGGATGAAAGTTTACTTTTTTTTTTTTGGAGAAGGAGTTTCACTCTTCTTGCTCAGGCTGGAGTGCAATGGCATGATCTCAGCTCACTGCAACCCCACCTCCTGGGTTCAAGTGATTCTCCTGCCTCAGCCTCCCAAGTAGCTGGGACTACTACTAGGCATGTGCCACCATGCCCAGCTAATTTTGTATTTTTAGCAGAGACAGGTTTTCTCCATGTTGGTCAGGCTAGTCTCAAACTCCTGACCTCAGGTGATCTGCTCACCTCAGCCTCCCAAAGTGCTGGGATTACAGGTGAGAGCCACTGTGCCCAGCCTTTTTTTTTTTTTTTTTTGAGACAAGTCTTGCTTTTGTTGCCCAGGCTAGAGTAAAGTGGTACAATCTTGGCTCTCTTCAATCTCCGCCTCCAAGGTTCAAGCGATTCTCCTGCCTCAGCCACCTGAGAGGCTGGGATTGTAGGTGTGTGCTACCACAACCAACTAATTTTTGTATTTTTAGTAGAGATGGGGTTTCGCCATGTTGGCCAGGCTGGTCTTGAACTTCTGACCTCAAGTGAACCACCAGCCTTAGCCTCCCACAGTGCTGGGATTACAGACATGAGCCACTACACTCAGCCTGAAAATATACTTCTAAAAAGAGTACTAGCTTTTCTTTCTGTACTGTCTCCTTGTGTGATAAGCAAAATAAAGTGTATATAACTTAATTATAAACAAATGATGAACACACATTTATCAATTCCACTATAACATAAGGCAGGCAAAATGACTTAAATAGGTTAGGTTATGCATGTGTACATTCAGAAAAGAATATCCTAAGAAATTGGCTAGTTCTTATTTTTCATCTTGCAAATGAGATTACCTAAACTCTCTTGCAGCAGTAATCCTGTGATAAAGGGTTATAAATGATACTCCTATAATAGCTATTTAGAAAATTTAAAACAGTTTAATTTTATTATGTAAAACAGGTTTTTCCAAATTTTCTTCAAGATGGTATATTTATAGAAGGAATGGAAGAACTATTTTTCAAACAGATCAATATGTATTATGGCATAGCAGTAGTAGCTATAGTTACAAGTTATTGCCCAATCAGTTCCTGGGAAAACAGAAAAAGAAAGTGATTCAGAGTATACATAAACAAAGTGTTTGTGGTTTCTGTAGGATGAAAAAATACCTTTTAATATTTTTACTTGTAAGTTTTTTTTTTTTAATTAAGGTTGTTTCCTTAAAAAATAGCACCTACCGTTTGGTTATGATGAACTTTTATGGGAGAAGAATGCTCTGGACACGCCTTGGAAGTTCTATTATCTTCTAAAGTTGTATTTGAATCTACCATATCCACTAACGCAACGCTTAGATTCACACGTAATGCATACACAATGAAGAAACCAAAAAAGGCCAAAATTGCTAAGTTGTAACGGGCAGAGCAGCACACTGGAGCTGAAATAAAGATTGGGGAAAATTTTTATTTATTTTTAAATTTTCATTTTTAGAGACAGGGTTTTGCCATGTTGCTCAGGCTGGTCTCGAACTCCTAGGCTCAAGCCATCCACCTACCTCAGCCTCCCAAAGTGCTGTGATTATAGGCATCGGTCACCACACCCAGCCACATTAATTAAAATAGCTAATTACATGATACTGTCTAAATAATGAAAAAGGTTGCTTTTCAAAAGTACAAAAATAATTATAAAAGAAATTTAAAGAATATTCTCAGATTAAACAAATCTAAGAAACATTGATCAAAGATTAGCTGTTCCGGCCGGGCGCGGTGGCTCAAGCCTGTAATCCCAGCACTTTGGGAGGCCGAGGCGGGTGGATCACAAGGTCGAGAGATTGAGACCAACTTGGTCAACATGGTGAAACCCCGTCTCTACTAAAAATACAAAAAATTAGCTGGGCATGGTGGCACGTGCCTGTAATCCCAGCTACTCAGGAGGCTGAGGCAGGAGAATTGCCTGAACCCAGGAGGTGGAGGTTGCAGTGAGCCGAGATCTCGCCATTGCACTCCAGCCTGGGTAACAAGAGCGAAACTCCGTCTCAAAAAAAGAAAAAAAAAAAAAGATTAGCTGTTCCTCGTATCTGCAGTTTTGGTAAAAATTTCACACGAGAGCCTGAACTATAAGAAAGTTCATTAAAACATGGAGGTAGGGCCGGGCGCGGTGGCTCAAGCCTGTAATCCCAGCTCCTTGGGAGGCCGAGGCGGGTGGATCACGAGGTCGAGAGATCGAGACCATCCTGGTGAACATGGTGAAACCCCGTCTCTACTAAAAATACAAAACATTAGCTGGGCATGGTGGCACGTGCCTGTAATCCCAGCTACTCAGGAGGCTGAGGCAGGAGAATTGCTTGAACCCAGGAGGTGGAGGTTGCGGTGAGCCGAGATCGTGCCATTGCACTCCAGCCTGGGTAACAAGAGCGACACTCCATCTCAAAAAAAAACAAAAAACAAAAAACAAAAAACAAAAAAACCACAAAAACATGGAGGTAGTAGTTTTATCACCTTTGCTGAGAAAAAGATCTATTCCAGATTCAATCTGAACCCCTATTCCCTGTCAGCTAGCACAGATATACAGCATGAGAAAAGTAGGTAAGGAGGTTTAATGGCATTACTATTCCTGAAAAACTATCTGAAACATGGTCAATAAGTACTTCACTACTTACAATGACATGCTATATTACTATGAGTTAGTAGCCATCTCATTGTAAGTATAGCATAGAAAAAAAAATTTACTGCCAAAGGTAAGGTATGAAATTTCTCTTGATAAATTTCTTACCTCGAAGAGTATCCTCAAAGGCTGGGTTTGAATCAGAAGCCATGATTACTTAAAAGCCATCATAAACTAAATGCATTTAAGAATCTGGACACAAACTTGCAGAACCTATGACAGCTGCAGCATCTGTAACAGTTGCTCAGTAGTTATCATGCTTAAAGGGCTCACAGCCAAAAGGGAAATGAGTGAATGTACCACGAAGATTTAAGAAAAAAAGGAATGCAGAGTAGGTTGGAGGAACCAATAAAAGGATCATGTGAGAGTAGTTTGACCTATTTTTTACTCTAACTGTGGGCTTATACATAGTTTCTCTTTTTCCTTCTTTTACTGAGTTGCAGAATTGGAGAGGGATGAGATTCAGGAAGCTAAGGATAATCAACCTCTTAGTAACAGAGAAATTAGCAAATTCAGAGTCTGAACATCTTTAGTTTAGTAAACTCTGCGTGGCTGATAAGCATCTCTTTAAAGACCTAAATATGTATTTCATTAAGAAATGGCATATTAAAATTAAAAGTAACTATACATGCAAATATGTGTGCTTTTATTTAGTAATGACACATCAACATCATATATGTGTGCATGTTTTTCTCCTACTTAAGAATCTTGGTGCTTTCATTGACCTAGCATCAAAGGAGAGAATATATTTTACAGAATACAAAAGTCTTAATACTGACTCAGATGAACTGATTTGGACTGAAACATTAATGAATATGCACAACTATACTTAAGTGTATATTAATATATTATGATCCAACTAACTTTTCTGTATGCTCTTATATATTTTAACAACTGCTATTAATTTTTTCTCTAAGATTTACTTCTCTTAATAGAAAACTTTTTTTTTTTTTTTTTTTTGAGATGGAGTTTCGCTCTTGTTACCCAGGCTGGAGTGCAATGGCAAGATCTCGGCTCACCGCAACCTCCGCCTCCTGGGTTCAGGCAATTCTCCTGCCTCAACCTCCTGAGTAGCTGGGATTACAGGCACGCGCCACCATGCCCAGCTGATTTTTTGTATTTTTAGTAGAGACGGGGTTTCACTATGTTGACCAGGATGGTCTCGATCTCTTGACCTCGTGATCCACCCGCCTCGACCTCCCAAGTGCTGGGATTACAGGCTTGAGCCACTGTGTCCAGCTAATAGAAACCTTTTCATTTGGCATTCTTAAATCCTTTCTTCAGGGGCACAGCTATGAAGTTCATGGTACCATTACCATACTTAGAGCCAGATCTGTAAGAACTGAATTTCTGAAGTTCTGTTCACATTGTCTCTATAACTAGAATCCAGGTGAATTTGCCTTCTGTTTCATCCAAATGGGCAGTTGTCCAGTTGACAGTTTGGATACTGAGAGGCATTTTTTGTAAAAAAACCACACACATTTCCTTTTTTCTTCTTTTGTTTTTTTAGAGACAGGGTCTTGCTCTGTTGTCCAAGCTGGAGTACAGTGGGTGATCATAACTGACTGTAACCTCAAACTCCTGGGCTCAAGTGATCCTCTCACCTCAGCCTCTTGAGTAGCTGGTACTAAAGGCATATGCCAGCATATCTGACTAATTTTTAAATTTTTTCTTTGCGGAGTCAAGTTCTCACTATGTTGCCCAGGCTGGTCTTAAACTTCTGACCTCAAGTAATCCTTCCATCTCAGTCTCCCCAAGCCCTGGGATTATAGGCGTGGGGTACTGTGCCTGGCAGAACACATTTTCTTTATCATTGCTCTGTGTCAGGTGACATTACCTAAAAGTCTGGATGAAGGACTCATAATCTCGCTACATTTGTGCATTAAAATCTGTTACTTTAAGCATTTTGGAGCAAGACAAATCTAGATTTAGGTACTATGTATGCTTTGTCATGCAGTATTTAAAAAGATCATTATCGGGCCGGGCGCAGTGGCTCACGCCTGTAATCCCAGCACTTTGGGAGGCCGAGTCGGGCGGATCAAGAGGTCAATAGATCGAGACCATCCTGGCCAACATGGTGAAACCCAATCTGTACTAAAAAAAAAAAAAAAAAAAAAAAAAAAAAAAAATACACACACACAAAAAAGATCATTATCTCAGCAAAGGCGTGAGGACATGTGAATTATGGTTTAAAGAGCTTATCCAGCTGATGGTTTAAAGAGCTCATCTGGTCCTTGCATGGAGATTATAGAAAGGAGAAGTGTGAATGGGAATGGGGAATGTACAGTCAGGGAGATCACTTAAGGGACTACTGTAGCTCTCCAGGTAAGAGATGAAGGTGGCTTAAACTAGAGTGAAAGCAGCAGAGAAGAAAAATGGGCAGATTTGAGATGTTTAAAAGGAGAATTAACAGGCTTTGCCCAAAGGTAGATGTGGGAGTAAGTAAAGGGGAGGGATGAAGTTACTAGTAATTCTCTTACTCTAAAAAACTTTATTTTTTGCTACATACTGTAGTAACTCTAAGAACTAACACTATTGAGTGAGATAGTGAGTATTAAGTTTAATAACATAAAACGATAGATAATTTATTTTTTTTTTGAGACGGAGACTTGTTCTGTCACCCAGGCTAGAGTGCTTTGGCACCATCTCAGCTCACTGCAACCTGTGTCTCCCAGGTTCAAGCAATTCTCCTGCGTCAGCCTCCCAAGTATCTGAGACTACAGGTGTGCACCACCACACCCAGCTAATCTTTGTATTTTTAGTAGAGATGGGATTTCACCATGTTAGCTAGCTTGGTCTCAAACTCCTGATTTCAGGCAATCCACCCACCTTGGCCTCCCAAAGTGCTGTGATTACTGGCATGAGCCTCTGCACCCAGCCAATAACAGAATATTTATTAAGCAAGCAGGGTATGGTGGCTCACACTTGTAATCCCAGCACTTTGGGAAGCTGAAATGGGGGAGGATTGCTTGAGGTCAGGAGTTTGAGACCAGCCTGGGCAACATGGTGAAACCCCATTCCTACAAAAAATTTAAAAAATCAGCTGGTTGTGGTGTTGCACACCTGTAATCCCTGCTACTGGGGAGGCTGAGGTGGGAGGATGGCTTGAGTCTGGCAAGTTGAGGCTGCAGTGAGCTGTGATTGTGCCACTGCACCTTTGCGTGGGTAACAGAGTAAGACTCTGTCTCAAAAAACAAATATCACTAAGCACTTAGTATATGCTTGGCACTAGTCCAAGTGTTTGGCCTGTATTAGGATTATTAGAAGGGTTCACTAAGTTAGTAATGTAAAATACCTAGAAGAGCTTAGCGTAAAGTAACTGTGAATTATTATTACGTTTTTTATTTTCTGGATATTAGGAATTTAGGTTATTTGTTAGGAACTGGGGTTCTCATTTGTGAGAAAGTAGGATTTGTGAAAAGCAGTTGTTGAAAAGAGTGGAGGCATGAGGTTCCCAGTGAAACACAGGAATGCTGGGCAGATACCCATACAGAACAGGTGGGAACAATCTGTCCTAGTGTGTAACTTCACAAGCACTGAGTACTGAGTGCCTGCGCTCAGGAGTAGGTACTAAGAAAGCAGATAGTCGGCACTGAGATGGATGTGATTACAAAGCAGAGGGCAAGGGAACTGAAAGTATTGGCAAGAAAATAAAGTGTTGGGCCGGGTGCTGTGGCTCACGCCTATAATCCCAGCACTTTGGGAGGCTGATGCAGGAGGATCGCTTGAGCCCAGGAGTTCAAGACCAGCCTGGGCAACTAAGTGAGACCTTGTTTCTACAAAAAAGAAAAAGAAGAAAATTAGCCAGGTATGGTGACACATGCCTGTAGCCCTAGCTCTTTAGGAGGCTTAGGTAGGAGGGTCACTTTGTGCCTGGGGGGTTGAGGCTACAGTGAGCCCTGTTTGTGTCACTGCATTTCGGCCTGTGCAACAGAGCGTAACGATGAAAAAAAAAAAAAAGAAAATAAAGTGTTAGACTTGGTTATAACCCAAGAAGAAAGCAAAATGGAGAGGGTTGAAGGTTTAGGAAAATACACACTAGAATATAAAAATCTATAAGGGCAGGAGCTTTTGTTCTGTTTCATTCACTTCTTTTTATCTCTAGTGTCTAGAGCAGTGTATGGGAGAATTAGCATGCTGACACAATTCTACTTTCTACACTTCACATTCTACTTATGGAATACTCATGACAGTAATTCAGAGAGACAGACTCATAATCCTATCAAACTGTCAGACCTACCAATTAACCAATTTACAGTAAACCAGTAGGGCAGAAGAATATGTTAAAGGATAGCATAGGCATATAAAATTGGAAGTATAAAAAAAGGAGGGAGGGGGAAATAGATCTTAAAAGAGACAAAAAACATTTCAATCATTTGGAAGGTATGGACATGATGGAGATCCTGATTTGAACACACTATAAAAAATTAGGACATAGGCTGGGCACAGTGGCTGACGCCTGTAATCCTAGCACTTTGGGAGGTCAAGGCGGGCAGACCACCTGAAGTCAGAAGTTCAAGACCAGCCTGGCCAACATGGTGAAACTCCATCTCTACTAAAATAAGAAAATTAGCTGGGTGTGGTGGCATGGGCCTGTAATCCCAGCTACTTGGGAGGCTGAGGCAGGAGAATCACTGGAACCTGGGAGGTGGAGGATGCAGTAAGCCAAGATCACACCACTGCACTGCAGCCTGGGTGACAGAGCAGGACCGTCTCAAAAAAAAAAAAAAAAAAAAAAAAAAAAAATATATATATATATATATATATATAAAACTGAGGAAATATGAACACTGAGTATTTCATATTTTTTGTTTTGATAACAGTACAGTAGTTATGTAGTTATGCTAAAAAGGGTATCTTTTAGAGCTAAATAGCAGAAACATTTACATATGAAATGACATGGTATCTGGGATTTGCTTCAAAATACCTAGTATGTATGAGCGTAAGAACAAATGAAGCAAGACAGGCCATGAATTGATAACTGTTTAATCTGGGTGCCGGTTACATGGAGGTTCATTATATACCTCTCTTGATTGCCATATATGCTCCTCCTCTTTAAAACTTTTATCATATTCTAAATAGCAAAAACAATACGTTACTACTATTTCCACTTCGCTTGCTCTCCAGTGGGTATGTAAAAACAGAAAAAAAAAAAAAAAAAAAAGAAATGGTTATAATGAAGGTAGCCACCTCAAGCCAGCAAGGACAGGGCCAGTACTCTAAGATCTATATATTCAACCCATGATTCAAATAGGGATTGTTTTTAAAAGTGATGCTATGAGCTACTTTTTAAAAAAATCAACTTTATTAAAATATAATTTACATGATAAATTTATACATTTGTCCATCTCAATCCTGATTGAGATGTATAGCTTTTCTATCCACATCTCTGCCAACATTTGGTATCCTCAGCCTTTTTGATTTTAGCTATTCTAGTGGTTGTATAGTGCCTCATTGTAGTTTTAATCTGCATTTTCCTGAGAAAAATGATTAACACTTGAGCTAAATTTTGATTATACATATACATATTTTTCAATTGTAAAAATACAAAAGTTTCTGGCACACATCTTTATTATAACTTTTATTTCTGTATTTCTATATTTTATGAGGAATATTATAAAATTTAAACGCTACAAGCCACAGAAAATGATCAGTTTATGGAACTAAATCTGACTTCCAGGTAAAACGTAACTATGGTACGGTATTTACAGTTTGTGTTGACTAAAGTAAGCTCCCAGCTGCCATTTGGAGCTACAATCTTGCCACCTCTACTGCCATCATCTGGTAACATTAAAAATATAAAAAATATAGAAAACTATACAATTCTGGGTCAGCCAAAGTCAGATTTCCAATGCAACTCTTTCTCAGACACACACATATTTGAAACTATAGAATGCATGCAAACGGATTTGCTCTTTAGTTTTCGTTACTTTTAAATATACTACAAAAGTGTCAAATAGCAAAATATTTTAATTTCCTCAAATTTAGGGAAGATGCTTTATGAAGTACCTGCTTTTTGATTTGTTCCAAGACCTTTGGCAAATTACCTTAGCACTCTATAGATATTTTGAGGATAACTGAACTGTTTCCTAACTTAAGTCATAGACTGCCAGATGGAAAAAAAAAATGTCCTCAATGTCTTTAGTCTCTTACTGCACAAGACATTACTGTCTGTACTGTCAAGACATTCTCTGGGTGATGCAATAATTGCCCTCTGCACACTCACAAATGTTAACTCCAGTCCTTTTTTGTTTCCCCTCCCCGCCTAAGAGGCTACCAGGTCACATGCTGGCGGATACGCAGTGGCGGAAACCTAGCAGTGACAGGAAAGGGCAGCCCTTTGCCTACTGATTTGCAGGTTTCTCCTCCAGTTCGCTCTCACACCGGGGTCCCTCGCACGGACCTTAGCCCATTCATTTGAAGGTTCGCTCCCAGTTCGTTCTTCCACTGGGTCCCTCGCTCAGCACTACCCAAAATAAGCACCAGCTCAGCGCCGGCTGTACAGCCGCTCCTCGTCCCCGCCCCGCGGGGCTGCACCCGCCGAGGCCCCGGCTCGGCTCCGCGGTCACGGTCCGGCCCCCGGGGTTCCCGAGGGGCTTCTGGGCCCCGAGGCAGGCGGGGCTGAGCGGGACTCTGAACGGGCACCCCTCCTACTCTCTCCTAGCGCCTGAGCAGCTCCGGCCCCGCCGGCGCAGGGTGCGGGTACCCCGGCCATGCCCGCCCAGAGCCCGCTGCCCCCGGGTCCGCCGCCTACCCGAAGCCCCTCGAAGACCCCGGCGCATACCGGCTTCGGCTTGTGGGGCGCCTGGCAGAAGAGGTGTGCGATCCGTGCTCTCCTCGCCATCCTTCTGGGCCAGGTCCCGAACCGGCGACCTCATGACGCCTACGTGGAGCGGGCGCCTTCGCCGCCTGGCAGAGAAGGGCGCGCCGACCCAACAGCTGGCCGGAGCAGCCGGGTCGGGGGCGTTGGCACCGCCTCCCGGACACGTCTCGTCCCCGCGACCCCGCCCAGAGACGGCACCGCCGACTCCGCCCCCGCCGCCATCTTAGGTGTGGGCAACTGTGGCGTGGGTTGGGCGAGGGAAGCGGAGTTCCAGGAGTTCTGGCGGGACTGGCGCAAAGTGAGCCCGCCCCTCCGGTCTGCAACGCACGCCGGGGAGCCGGGGTTCCGACCACCGTCTCCGCTCCTGCACCCTCTTGTAAAGTGCAGGGGCACCCCTTCCTGCAACGAGGAAGTGTGGGTGATTGCAGCAGGGCGGTGGGGACTTGAATTGCACATAATTAAGGGGAGGTCTTCGACCGAGCTAGGGAAGTGGGTGGTGTGCATTTGTGACAATTTGACATTCAGTTGTTAGCGGTCAGTTGCCATACTGTTAGCAACCTTTGTACGATCTACCCCGTGACTGTGACAGCATATTGTCCCTAAAATAGCTTTTTTTTTTCTTCTTCGGACAATGTCTTGATCTTTTGCCCAGGCTGGAATGCAATTGCGCAATCACAGCTTGCGGCAACCTGGAACTCCTGGACTCAAACGGTTCTCTTATTTCACCTCCCCCAAGTAGCTGGGACTACAGGCACACAGCACCATGGCTGGCTAATTTTGGTTTTACTTTTTATTTTTGTAGCGGCGAGGTCTCATTATATTGCCCAGGCTGATTTCGAACTTCTGGGATCAAGCAGTCCTCTCATTGGCCTCCCAAAGTGCTGGGATTATAGGCATGAGACACTCCTCCTGGCACTAAAATAGCTTTGAGGTGAAAAAACAGCAATGGAAATTTGTTGAGTCCTATGAAATTGTTGGTTTTATAGGTAAAAATAATCAGCGTAGGTAGTTTCATATGGTTTGACCTATGGAATCCTCTGATGTATGTGTGCGTGTTATATCTCCACAATATAATTTGGATAGATTGTGCTAGCATTTACAGACTCTGAGAAAGTGAAACTAGGAAAATGTGGGGGTTCAGTCAGGCCGGTGGGAGAAATTTTAGTTACAGAGAATATACAGAAACCCTTTTGGAAGGCCTGCAGATTTTTACTATAGTACTTGGTTGAAGGCAACCTTGTCCCCTTAGTTAAATAAATTAGAGCAGAAACAAAGGAATGTGTGGGGACTTTATCTAACTTGTTTACTCAAGTCCTAAAACTAACCTTTGATTTTTCTGGATGACTCTCTCAGGGGGATGTCTACCAGGGATATTACCTTGGGATATTAATGGTGATTGCTTTAGGCCTCAGAAGCTGGCCTTTAATCTTTATCCTCAAAGCCTTTGTCATTTAACGTATGCTGAATAAAGGCCAGGAAGACCAGGGAGTTGGGTGGGGGGAGCTGCTATTAACTACTTTGAGGTGAATGGCCAGGACACCCCAGCCTTCTCTTCCATTGTATTCTGTGTTAGAATGTACTTATTTATCCATTGTTGGGTCAGGGTGTGCAGGACAGACGCCTGAAGGAAAACCCAGCTTGTGTTGGTGGGGCAGATCTGGTGCCACTAATAAAGGCTGTCTCTGTGGAGGTAGAAAAGATGGGGTAAATGCTCTCTGAGAGTGGTGTAGACAGGGAAGACCCACAAACTAATAATTTAGTAAAGTAGATTACAAGCATGGTGAGGTCCATGTGGGAGCAAAGAGGAAGGTCCTTTACCCAAAAGGGAGGGTGAGGATTTCTGCAGGCATCCGTACCTCCAGATCAGTAAATGCTAGGGAAGTTCTCAAAGCAGCAAATCAAGCCTTGTTTCTTAGTTGCTGAATTACCATGTAGATTATTTACACTCTCTAAGGGTTGTAGGAAAATGCCATTCTCAAACTTGATTATGCAGAGTCACCCGGAAAATCCTTTTAAAATGTAGATTCAGATTCAGCAAATCTGGTGTGATGGTTAATTTTATGTGTTAACTTGCAGGATGTTTTTTGATGAGGTTAACACTAAAATTACTGTACTTTGGGTAAATCTGGTTGCCTTCCATAATCTCGGTGGGCGTCATTCAAGCAGTTGAAGGCCTGTCTAGAATAAAAAGTCCAACTCCCCCATGTCTCCTCCCCAGGCAAGGGGGACTTCTCCAGCAGAGTGTCTTCAGACTTGATCTGTACCACAGATCCTCCTGGGTCTCCAGGCATATGTATCATCATCTGTTTTGGGTCTGGAGTTGGCTGGCCTATATTGTGAAAGCCAAAACTTTATTACCCAAACTACCCAATGGGCACTGTTTCTCTGAGAAACCTACTATATCTGGGATAGGCCTGAGATTCTCTACTGCTATCAAGCTCCCAGATATCCAAGGTTATAGAAGACTTGGGCCAGGGAATATAGGTTCCAACAGACTTGAAAGACTTTAAACCAGATGAATTCTTTTTTCTTTTTCTTTTTCTTTTTTTTTTTTTTTTTTTTTTTTGAGACGGAGTTTTGCTCTTGTTACCCAGGCTGGAGTGCAATGGCGCGATCTCGGCTCACCACAACCTCCGCCTCCTGGGTTCAGGCAATTCTCCTGCCTTAGCCTCCTGAGTAGCCGGGATTACAGGCACGTGCCACCATGCCCAGCTAATTTTTTGTATTTTTAGTAGAGACGGGGTTTCACCATGTTCACCAGGATGGTCTCGATCTCTCGACCTCGTGATCCACCTGCCTCGGCCTCCCAAAGTGCTGGGATTACAGGCTTGAGCCACCGCGCCCAGCCCTCTTTTTTTTTTTTTTATACACTTTTTGTTTTAGAAATTTTAGGTTTACATAAATGTTGCAAAGACAGTACAGTGAGTTCACCATAGCCTTTGCTTAGTTTGACCTATTATTAAGATCTTAGGTTAGTATAATTCATATATCATCATAAGCCAGTATAGATAATGAATTATTAATTGAAGTTCATACTTGATTTGAATTTCTTTAATTTTTACCTAATATCCTTTTCAGTTCCAGGATCTTATCCAGGATGCCACATTACATGTAGTTATCTTGCCTCTTTAGGCTCCTCTAGATTGACAGTTCATGACTTTCATTGCTTGACAGTTTTGGTAGGTTTTGTAGAAAGTCTCCTAGTTTGGTGTGGGGAACATTCCCGTGTGAGACCCGCAAAAGGTGTGAGTCTCACTATAAGGTGAGTTTGATCCCAAACACAGTTTCCTACTGGAGGCAGTCGAGCTATCCGGAAAAACAGGAACTTAAAGATGAATGATCAGTTTCTAATATCAACCACAATATCCTTTGGGCCTAAAACTATGCCTTGCTGCTACACCGAGTGACCCTGACGGCAACCGGTTCCTGCTTTTAACCTTTTTATGACTCTTTAAGAATAAGCCTTAAACCTTACTTACCGGACTGCCTTGTACCCTAGATAATGGTTTAACTGTCGATATTTGCAAAGCAAATGCCACCATAAGGGATGACTTTGATTTCTGACTCAGAGACTCCTGAATGGGGAAGTTGAGTTAAGTTGAGTCAGGAGCAAACAAAGGAGAATCTGATTAAAAGATATTCTGATGAGCAAAACCAGAAAACCTTTTCACATCTCAGTTCTAAAACAAGGTAAAACCAGAGATACCTGCAGCCAGGAGGAATAATGTTTGGACGTAAACAAGCTTTGTGAATAATGTTTGGATGCAAACAAGCTTTGTGATTACAGGAAATTCTGTTACTTTTTACAACCACTGATTGCATATCTGACTTCTCTATTGCATAGGCCATGTGAGGCATACATTTGCATTTCCTCTTACTATGATGTAAACCAGAGCCAAGAAAGTGTATTTATTCCTGGCCTTTGAAAAATAAAATTTGCTGTTTAGGCACAGCGTATCAGCCCTCCAGACGCCTCGCTTTCTCTCTCTCTGTCTTTATTAATTTTCCAGGCGCACTCCCTCTTCCAGGTATTGGGACCCTCTTGCAGGTCGAGAGACCCCGGGCAGACGTGCCTACCCGTCCCAGACGGTCCACAACAGTTTGGGTTGTCAAATTATTATTTTTTTTTGATGGAGTCTCACTCTGTTGCTCAGGCTGGAGTGCAGTGGTGTACTCTTGGCTCACTGCAGCCTCCATCTCCTAGGTTCAAGCAATTCTCCTGCCTCAGCCTCCCGAGAAACTAGGATTACAGGCTCATGTCACCATGCCCAGCTAATTTGTTGTATTTTTCATAGAGATGGGGTTTCACCATGTTAGCCAGGATGGTCTCAAACTCCTGACCTCATGATGCACTCATCTCAGCCTCCCAAAGTGCTGGGATTACAGGCATGAGCCACCACACCTGGCCTGAATGTTTTTCTTATAATTAGACTGGAGTTACGGATTTTTGAGGGAAAGGTCACAGAGGTAAAGGGCCATTCTCATCAAATAACGTCAAAGGAATCTGCTCTCAACCATTTATCACTAATGATGATCACTAGTGATTTTAAGCCTCATCACATGTCTGAGGTCATGTTTGTCAGTTGTTTTCACTGTGAAGTTAACTTTTTTCCTCCTTGCCTCATTTTTATCTTTGGGAAGAAATCAGTATGAGCAGCCTTCACTTAGGGATGGGGAGTTATCTATATTCCACCACTTTGAGGGGCAGAATTCTTTCGTTTGAGAGATTTGTTTATTCTCCCCTATTTATTTACTTATTCAATCATTTATTTTTATTAGTATGAAGTCATGGTTATTTATTTTATACTTTCGGTTATATTCTCAACACTATTTTATTTATTTTATTGCTCAAATTATTCCAGCTTCGGTGACTAGGAGCTCTTTAAGTTGGCTCTTGTGTCTTGCAAGCCCCCATTGTGGTGTTTTTGAGCATTTCCTTACTTTCTGGTATGATAAGATATTCCAGGCTCATCTTGTGTATTCTCCACCCCTGCCATTTCTCTAAGGAGAATGATATTACAAACTAAGATCTGAGCACTGCGTGTACTTCTTCCTACTGCAGTGTCATTGATTCTAGGTTCAGAGGAGGCACTTTTGTTTTGTTTTATAATCTTCCCAAGAAGATTTTGAAACAGGATGTTACTCTGTCACCCAGGCTTGAGTGCAGTGGTGTGATTGTGGCTCCCTGTAAGGCTCAACCTCCAGGGTTCAAGTGATCCTCCTACCTCAGCCTCCCTGTTAGCTGAGACCACAGGCAGATGCCACCATGCCCTCTAATTTAAAAAAAAAAAAAATTGGTAGAGACAGGGCTTCCCTATGATGTCCAGGCTGATATTGAACTTCTGGGCTCTAGCATCCTCCTGCCTCAACCTTCCAAAGTGTTGAGAGGATAGGTGTGGGCCACCGTGCCTGGCCCCTAGAGGATTAAAAAAAATGGTGATGATACATTTTTTCCCCTTATATTTGGCATTTGTTTCCCCATTGCATGCTACCATAGAAGATCGTTGTTGGCGTTATTTATTTATTTATTTATTTATTCTTTCTTTTTTTTCTTCTGAGATAGAGTTTCACTTTTGTTGCCCAGGCTGGAGCGCAGTGGTGTGATCTCGGCTCACTGCAACCTCTGCCTCCTGGGATTACACGCACCCGCCACCATGCCTGGCTAATTTTTTGTATCTTTAGTACAGGTGGGGTTTTGCCATGTTGTCCAGGCTAGTCTCGAACTCCTGACCTCTGGTGATCCACCCACCTCAGCCTCTCGAAGTGTTGGGATTACAGGCGTGAGCCACTGCTCCCAGCTTCTTACTTATTCTTTAGTTGGTACTTTTCCTTTATCAACACTTTAGACCAGCATATAATGCAAGCCATAGATGTAATTTTAAATTTTCTAGTAGCCACACACTTTAAAAAAGTAAAACAAGGCCGGGCATGGTGGCTCACGCCAGTAATCCAAGCACTTAGGAGGCCAAGGTGGGCAGATCACCTGAGGTTGGGAGTTCAAGACCAGCCTGACCAACATGGTAAAACCCTGTCTTTAAAAAAAAAAAAAAAGTTAAACAAAGCAAAATAAAATGGGGAAATTAATTATATAACATACATTATTTAACTGGATGTATCAGTTCAACAGGTAATCAATATAGAATGATTAATGAGATAAGCTTTTTTTTTGGTACTAAATTCTTTTTTTATACGGAGTCTTGCTCTGTTGCCCAGGCTGGAGCGCAATGGTGCAATCTTGGCTCACTGCAACTTCTGCCTTACAGCTTCAAGCAATTCTGCCCCAGCCTCCTGAGTAGCTGGGATTACAGGCGTCCACAACCATGCCTGGCTAATTTTTGTATTTTTAGTAGAGATGGGGTTTTGCCATGTTGACCAGGCTGGTCTTGAACTCTTGACTTCAGGTGATCTGCCTGCCTCGGCCTCTGAAAGTGCTAGGATTACAGATGTGAGACACTGCGCCCAGCCCCAGCTAATTTTTGTATTTTTAGTAGAGACGGGGTTTCTCCATGATGGTCAGGCTAGTCTCGAATTCCCAACCTCAGGTGATCCTGCCCACCTTGGCCTCCCAAAGTGCTGGGATTACACAAGTGAGCCACCGTACCTGGTCCCAAAATATTTTTAAAAGATATACTTGATAGGAAATTTTCCGTTAAACCGAAGATTTCTCTCCATTGTAATGTGTTCTCCTTTTCCCAATGAGATTATCCTTTACATGGACCACAATGTATGAGGATATGGTACCATTTCTCCCCCTCCTCCTGCATTTTTTTTTTTTTTTTTTTTTTTTTTTTTTTCCCGAGAGGGAGTTTCGCTCTTGTTACCCAGGCTGGAGTGCAATGGCGCGATCTCGGCTCACCGCAACCTCCGCCTCCCGCGTTCAGGCAATTCTCCTGCCTCAGCCTCCTGAGTAGCTGGGATTACAGGCACGCGCCACCATGCCCAGCTAATTTTTTTGTATTTTTAGTAGAGACGGGGTTTCATCATGTTGACCAGGATGGTCTCGATCTCTCGACCTCGTGATCCGCCCGCCTCGGCCTCCCAAAGTGCTGGGATTACAGGCTTGAGCCACCACACCCGGCTTTTTTTTTTTTTTTTTTTTTTTGAGGCAGGGTCTCACTCTGTTGCCTAGGCTGGAATAAAGTGGCGTGATCATGGCTCATGCAGCCTTGACCTCTTGGGCTCGAGTGATCCTCCTACCTCAGCCTCCTAAGTAGCTGTGATGGCATGCACGCAACACTGTGCCTGGCTAATTTTTGTGTTTTTGTAGAGCTGGATTTTGCCATGTTGTCCAGGCTGGTCGTTGAAACCTTGGGCTCAAGCAATCCGCCTGCCTTGGGCTCCCAAATTGCTGGAATTACAGGTGTGGGCCATGGTGCTCCACCTGTTATCCCTTAAAAACTGCTTCAATAGTAGCTTACTGCTTAGATATTCACGGGCACAGCTGACACTCCTATAACAAAAGACAGGTTAACAAGACAACAGATAACAAATTTGATCGAAGTTTTATGTGATATGGGAGCTTCTGAAATGAAGCTCCAGAGACCCAGGGAAAACTGTCTCTTTTTGTATTTGGGTTCAGTAAAGAATGGAGAGCTGTGTGGAAACGTGATTAAGTAAAACGATATGACCTAGTGGCAACAGAGTGAGTGTGGGGAAACCCAGCAAAGTTGATCAGTTCAAAATCTTAGTCTCTGTAGCATTTCTTCCTCCCAGATGTGGGACAGGATGCCTCTGGAATGAAGGACTTCAAGGACGAAGGGAGAAGTGGACTTTCTAGGTTTTATGGCTTGTTTTGGGGGACAGGGGTTCTAGTTTCTATGACCTACCTTGGTGAAGAATAATCCAGTTTTCTATTACTCACTCTGAGAGAGAAAGAGGACCGGGAGACAGGAGGGCAGGAGAAGGTCAAAGGGACTTTGTTTCTGAGATTGCTTTCGAGGCTTCCAGATCTCCTTTGGTTCAAGGTACTCAGCATGCCAAAGTGCCAGACTTTGGGGTATCTTTTTCAGAGCCCAACATATCCAATATGTACATATTTCTCTATAAAATGCACACATACACTATCAACACTCAACAAACACTTAAAATGGATGAATTGCAGACTACTGATAATCAGAATGTATAAGGAACTCAAACAACTCAATCGCAAAACCCACAATCTAATTGTAAAGTAGGCAAAAGACCTGAATAGACATTTCTCAAAAGAACACATACAAGTGACCAATAGGTATATTAAAAAATGCTCAATGTCACGAATTGTTAGGGAAATGCATACCAAGACCATAGTGAGATACCATCTCTTACCCTACTCAGAATGGCTATTATAAAGAAGACAAAAAGAAAAATACAAATTCTGGTGCTGATGCAGGGAAAGAGGAATGCTTGTCCGCTGTTGGTGGGAATGTAAAGTAGTATAGTCATTGTGAAAAACAGTATTTAAGGCCGGGCGCGGTGGCTCAAGCTTGTAATCCCAGCACTTTGGGAGGCCGAGGCGGGTGGATCACAAGGTCGAGAGATCGAGACCATCCTGGTCAACATGGTGAAACCCCGTCTCTACTAAAAATACAAAAAATTAGCTGGGCATGGTGGCGCGTGCCTGTTAATCCCAGCTACTCAGGAGGCTGAGGCAGGAGAATTGCCTGAACCCAGGAGGTGGAGGTTGCGGTGAGCCGAGATTGCGCCATTGCACTCCAGCTTGGGTAACAAGAGCGAAACTCCGTCTCAAAAAAAAAAAAAAAGAAAAAAAAAAAACCAAAAACAGCATTTAAGTTCCTAAAAAAAACTAAAAATAGAACTATCATATGATCTGGCAGTCACACAGCTAGGCATATATCTAAAAGAGAGGAAATCAGTATATTGGAGAGATAGCTCTACTCCCACGTTGATCCTAGCTCAGCTCTAGTCTCAGTAGCCAAGATATGAAATCAACCTGCATCCATCGATAGATGAATGGATAAAGAAAATGTGGTACATATATGCGACGGAATATTATTCAGCTTTAGAGAAGAATAAAATCCTGTCATTTGCAGCAACATGGGTGGTCCTGAAGGTCATTGTGTTAAGTGAAATAAGCTAGGCACAGAAAAGTTCATATGTTCTCATTCACATATGAGAGCCAAAAAAGCGGATCTCATGGAGGTAAGAATTGAATAGTTGGTTACCAGAGGCTGGGAAGGGTAGAGGGATGGGAGGATGAAGAGAAGTTGGTTAATGGGTACAAAAATATACGTTGATAGAAGGAATAAATTCTAATATTCAATAGTATAGTAGGGAGATTATAGTTAATAAAAATTTATTATATATTTCACAATTACTGGAAGAGAATTGGAATGTTCCCTGCACAAAGAAGAGATAAATGTTTTAGGTGATGGATATTCCAATTACAGTGATTTGATCATTATGTTGTATGGAGGTATCAGAATATCATACGTCCCCCCAAAATATGTATAACCATTATATAGTAAGCTCATCTAAAGCGTAAAAAGGATGAGAAAAAAGTATAAATGTGATTTTTTTCTGGATCATTTTGCACATGCTCTTGGGTAGGTGCACCCCACTTTGGAGATCACTGTCTAGAGAATAAAATCAAAATTCTTTGGTATAGATCCCAAGGCCTTTACAAACTGGCCCCAGCTTACATGTCCAGTCCCATCTTCCACCACTGCTGCCACCTGCTCTGTGCTTCACACGTTGTTCTATTCATTGAATCTCATACATATCATGTTTTCCTTGTGTTGTTTCTTCCACCTGTTTGCTTCTTTTGTGTATGGTAGGTTCTTATTTGTCCTTTGAGGCTAAAAGATCACCTTTTATTTAATGATTCCTTGATAATCTCTCCCTACTCCATGCTCCTCTGTATGTTGTACACACCTTTGTTATAGCATACTGTGTCAAAGTTATCTAAGGCAGTTGAATAGTATGTGAGTCATTCCTTGAGAGCAGAAACCTTGACTTACTTATTTTTCATTTCCTGCTTTAAGCAGAGACAATGAATGTTTATGGAGCCCCATATTATCTGTAAGGCACTGTCCTGGTTGCTATGGGGCTATACACTATCAGTGGAGCAGATAGATACACATATACAAGATAGCAATATATATCAGTGGAGCAGATAGAGATACAAGATGTATAAACATAATTTCTGCTTTCAAGGAGCTTATAAGTGAAAGGCACTTTGAAGGAAATATTTCTTAAAACTGTGCAAGGAAAATATAAAGTATTTTCCTAACAGTTAATGGAAGTCAGAGGACATATTTTTGTATCTATTTTTTATTAAGCAAGTGGTATATGATTTTCTTTTTTTTAGATGGAGTCTCTGTCACCAAGGCTAGAGAGCAATGGTGCCATCTCTGCTCACTATAACCTCTGCCTCCTGGGTTCAAGCAATTCACCTGCCTCAGCTACCCGAGTAGCTGGGATTACAGATGCGTTCCACCATGCCTGACTAATTTTTTTTTTTTTTTTTTTTCGAGACGGAGTTTCGCTCTTGTTACCCAGGCTGGAGTGCAATGGCGCGATCTCGGCTCACCGCAACCTCCGCCTCCTGGGTTCAGGCAATTCTCCTGCCTCAGCCTCCTGAGTAGCTGGGATTACAGGCACACGCCACCATGCCCAGCTAATTTTTTGTATTTTTAGTAGAGACGGGGTTTCACCATGTTGACCAGGATGGTCTCAATCTCTTGACCTCGTGATCCACCCGCCTCGGCCTCCCAAAGTGCTGGGATTACAGGCTTGAGCCACCGCGCCCGGCCTTTTTTTTTTTTTTTTTTTTAAACATAGATACAAGATTTCACCATGTTAGTCAGGCTGGTCTCAAACTCCTGACCTCATGATCCACCCATCTGCACCTCCCTAAGTGCTGGGATTATAGGCGTGAGCCACCACGCCCAGCCTGGTATATGATTAATGTATTCCAGAAGAAGAGTGATTAATATTTTTAGCAAAGGATTTCAATAATGGAGTCTGGACATACTTTCCCATACCCTGTTTCCTCTAGGCAGCTGTATTGTCAGATGTCCTCAGATACTGTTCAAAATATAATCAAAATAGGAGAGGCATATGTGCATAGCTTTCTGTTTCTCTTATGGCATGCATTCATTGTATTCATAGCAGAATTTGGATTTCCTCAGTGCTTTTCGACTTAACAATTGGGTAGTTCTTGTGGCACACACACAGAGATATGAACATTATTATAACCATTTCAAAGAGGAAAACTAAGAGATGGCAACTGAATGAAGTGATTTGTCCGAGGTTAACGACAGCCACTGTTGCCACTCAGATTTGTTACCTTTCATAATATTCAAATTCTAGGTGGTGCTTCTTCATAACTGTTGTAATTTTGTACATATTTTATGTTATTGTTTTGCATCTTAAATTTTGAAGCACAATTTTACTTAGTCTTGGAAATCATTCAAATGATAAGTATATAATGTGTGGTCCGTTGCTGATTACAAATTATGTGCATTTCTTTGTCAATTTCAGTTACTTGCTTTAGGGGAGCTGAAAACACAGCCACTGTAAAAAATATATATATACACACACATACACATTAGTAATGTTACCTCTGTGAAAACTTGGAAGAGAGCAGTCTTTAAAATTTAAACACATTGAAAAATTTAAAAAGATTTGTCACAGTTTTATCTCTGACTCCAGAGAATTTAAAATAAATCAAAATTTGCCGATATTGTAAAATATTAATGGAGCAGATAGAAAATCAGCTGGTAGAATCACACAAGAAACACAAGAAACAGAATGACCTTTCGGCATGAGCTAAAAGTGCATGCAAAGCAACTAAAAATTGCAAGGCTCAGGCAGATTAAAAGATTAAGGTTCAAATCTATTTTTCTTTTCTTTTTTTTTTGAGACGGAGTTTCCGCTCTTGTTACCCAGGCTGGAGTGCAATGGCGCGATCTCGGCTCACCGCAACCTCCGTCTCCTGGGTTCAGGCAATTCTCCTGCCTCAGCCTCCTGAGTAGCTGGGATTACAGGCATGCGCCACCATGCCCAGCTAATTTTTTTTATATTTTTAGTAGAGACGGGGTTTCACCATGTTGACCAGGATGGTCTCGATCTCTTGACCTCGTGATCCACCCGCCTCGGCCTCCCAAAGTGCTGGAATTACAGGCTTGAGCCACCGCGCCTGGCCAAATCTATTTTTCTAAGTAATATGTGAAGCCAAACAGGGCTGTTGAGTCAGCTTTTCCTGTTAATCTTTCTTGGTCCAAAATCTTTTCGTACATCATATATTCATATTTTCTGACCAAGAAACTATATAGGGGCTCAGAAACTAATTGCTGTTGTTTTATAACAGGGAAGAAAACTCAAAATCAATGAAATTTTAAAAACCTGCTGTATTTAAGTATAACTGATATATGAAAATTGCACACATTCAATGTGTATAATTTGATGAGTCTAGACATATACCAACACCTCTGAAACCATCATCACAATTGAGGTAGTAGACACATACAGCACTTCGAAAAGTTTCCTTGCATCTCTTTAGTTTCTTCTTGTTGTGAGAACACCTAACATGAGATCTACCTTCTTAACTCTTTAAGTGCACAATACAGTATTACTAACTATAGGCACTACATTGTACAACAGATCTCTAGAACTTATTCACATTGCATAACTGAAGTTTTGTAGATATTAAACAAAGACTCCCTATTTCTTTTCCGTCTAATCCCTGGCAACTTCATTCTATTTTTTGCTTCTATGTATTTGACTGTCTTTAATACCTCATATGAGTGGAGTCATGTATTATTTGAACTTCTGTGTCAGGCTCGTTTCACTAAACATAATGTCTTCCAAGTTCCTTTCATATTGTTACAAATGACAGCATTGGTTTCTTTTTAAAAGCTGAATAATATTCCATACCCATTCATCTGTAGATGAACATTTGAGTTGTTTCCATGACTTGGCTATTGTGAATAAGGCTGCAATGAATATGAGAGTGCAGATATCTCTTCAAGATACTGATTTCAATTCTTTTGGATATACACCCAGAAATGGGAATGCTGCATCATATGGTATTTCTATTTTTAATTTTGTGAGGAGCCTCCATACTGTTTTCCATAGTGGCGCATGATTTTACATTCCTACCCTAAGCGTGCAAGGGTCCCCTTTTCTCCACATCCCTGCCAACACTTGTTATCTTTTGTTTTTGATAATAGCCACCCCAACAGATGTCAGATCGTATCTCGTTGTGGTTTTGATTTGCCTTTTTCTGATGATTAGTGATGTTGACCATGTTTTCAAATATCTGTTGGCCATTTATATGTCTTCTTTTGAGAAATGTCTATTCAAGTCCTTTGCCCATTTTTTAGTAGGATTTTTTTTTTTTTTGCTACTTATATATTTTCGGTATTAGCCTTTTATCAAATGTATAGTTTGCAAATATTTTTTCTCATTTGGTGGGCTGGCCTTTCTCCCTGTTGTTCCCTTTGCCATGTGGAAGCTTTTTAGTTTGATGTAGTCTTACTTGTCTAGTTTAGCTTTTGGCTTTTGTTGTCTGTGCATTTTGTGTCATATCCAAGAAATCATTGCCAAGACTCGGTACTTCTATGTTTTTTTCCTGGGAGTTTTACAGTCCTGTTTTTTTAGTGTACTGCCCTAAGGATAAGGGGTGGGTGGTTTGTGGTAATCTCATGATTCTGCAAGATTGGGAGAATGTACACAATCCTGAAATTACTCCTCCAGGAGAAGAGAGCACATCTGTAAGAAACGATTTATTTATTTTATTTGTTTATCCTTTATTCTTTTATTTATTTATTTTTTGAGACAGAGTTTCACTCTTGTTACCCAGGCTGGAGTGCAATGGCGCGATCTCAGCTCACCACAACCTCTGCCTCCTGGGTTCAGGCAATTCTCCTGCCTCAGCCTCCTGAGTAGCTGGGATTACAGGCACGTGCCACCATGCCCAGCTAATTTTTTTGTATTTTTAGTAGAGACAGGGTTTCACCATGTTGACCAGGATGGTCTCGATCTCTTGACCTCGTGATCCACCCGACTCAGCCTCCCAAAGTGCTGGAATTACAGGCTTGAGCCACCGCGCCCGGCTTTTTTTTTTTTTTTTTTTTTAAAGAGACAGAATTTCACCTTGTTGATCAGGCTGGTTTTGAACTCCTGACCTCAGGTGATCCACCTGACTCAGCCTCCTAAAGTGCTGGGATTACAGGCGTGAGCCACCGTGCCCAGCTGTTTGTTTATTTTTTTTATTTTTATTTTTTATTTTTTTTTGAGACGGAGTTTCGCTCTTGTTACCCAGGCTGGAGTGCAATGGCGCGATCTCGGCTCACCGCAACCTCCGCCTCCTGGATTCAGGCAATTCTCCTGCCTCAGCCTCCTGAGTAGCTGGGATTACAGGCATGCGCCACCACGCCCAGCTAATTTTTTGTATTTTTAGTAGAGACGGGGTTTCACCTTGTTGACCAGGATGGTCTCGATCTCTTGACCTTGTGATTCACCCGCCTCAGCCTCCCAAAGTGCTGGGATTACAGGCTTGAGCCACCGCGCCCGGCTGTTTGTTTATTTTTTAAGGACTGAATATCACTCAGGAGATAGGAAACGTTTGAGAGGCTCCTGGAATCTCTAGCCTGGTCTGTTGGTTAAGGTCTTTTTCTGCTGAAGCCAGTCCATAAGTCAATGGATTTTGATATTTCGTGTTAAAACATCATCACAACCTACCAGTTAACACAATTATAACTCTTTTTCTAATAAATATGTTCTTTGAGTTTTATACAGATTTAATCATATTTAAGATGACATAGTAGAGTTTATGAGATATAGAGAAGCTGTGATTACTTATTTTGAAAGGAAGTAGCTGGATTTTCATTTTTTAGATGTTATTTTTTTTTTTCCCTCCCAGATGGAGTCTTGTTCTGTCACTCAGGCTGGAGTGCAGTTGCATGATCTCGGCTCACTGCAACTTCCACTGCTTGGGTTCAAGCAATTCTCCTGCCTCAGCCTCTCCAGTAGCTAGGATTACAGGCACACACTGCCACACCCAGCCAATTTTTGTATTTTTAGTAGAGATAGGGTTTCACCATGTTGGCCAGAATGATGTCAAACCCCTGACCCCATGATATGCCTGCCTTGACCTCCCAAAGTGCTGGGATTATAGGCGTGAGCCACCGTGCCCGGCCAGGTGTTCTTTAATAGGGCACATTTATACTGGTTTTTCCATTCAGTAGTTTAAGTAAAACGAGAAATGTTCTCATGTTTAGTTTATCTTTTTGTAAATAAAAAGATTGAATACTTCACTGGCAAGTAACTAGAGTAGAATAATAATTTATCTTTTTAATTGAATTCTCTCATGAGTAAAAATTGTAACCTTGTAAGTCCGTAGTTATATTGCTAATGAATTAGAATAGTTAAGTTTAATCTTGTCTATTAAAAAAAATTCCATCAGAATTGGTTATATCAGTTGGTGAAATGACTCCAATCTGTATCAATAGGCCTCTTTGTGGAATAAACAAACACAAAGACCCCAAAGAACAAATATCCAGCAACAGAAAACCAAAACTTAATCTACAGGATGTGATTGATTGATGTACTCCCTAAACCCAAAATAAAAGCCAACAGCAATAAGTAGCTAATTAAGCATGCTGTGTAGTGACATCCTTGCACATAAAGGAAGGTACAGGGTTGAGGTTGAGAGAATTCTATGAGGCCAGGACTTCAGTGCTGCAATGAGCCATGACCTGCCAGCCTGGGTGACACAGTGAGACCTGGTGTCTAAAAATAAAAAATAAAAATAAAGGGAAACACTTCAACTAGGTCTCAGTTTTAACTTTTAAGCTGTATTAAATAATGAGATGTGTGAAGGAGAGGGAGTTAAGAAATAGTCGTTAAGACAATTCTAGGGCAAAAGTTCCAAAAGTATTTTGAAGGATAGAACAATTAAGAAAAGGTACTCTGTTAAATTTGCATTATCTTTTACAGTAATTTGTGTTTATTTGAAAAAATTCAATAGCTCTATTGCTTCATCATTACACGATTGTCTCTCATGTAGCCAAGTAGCCAGCTTAGCCATTGTGATGTCAAGAGAGGCAGACCAGGCCGGGCGCAGTGGCTCAAGCCTGTAATCCCAGCACTTTGGGAGGCCGAGGCGGGTGGATCACGAAGTCGAGAGATCGAGACCATCCTGGTCAACATGGTGAAACCCCGTTTCTACTAAAAATACAAAAAATTAGCTGGGCATGGTGGCACGTGCCTGTAATCCCAGCTACTCAGGAGGCTGAGGCAGGAGAATTGCCTGAACCCAGGAGGCGGAGGTTGCGGTGAGCCGAGATCGCGCCATTGCACTCCAGCCTGGGTAACAAGAGCGAAACTCCGTCTCAAAAAAAAAAAAAAAAAAAAAAAAAAGAGAGGCAGACACTATACAATACTTTTCAGGGGGAAGAGCTTCAGTGAGTTAATAAGGAAATAATAATGCCTTTTATGAAGACAACAGGGTTGTTTTTTGTTTTTCCTAGAAAAAAATAATGGGTGGACTATGGGGAGGACTTTTACCTAAAGGAGAAGAGATGATCATAGTAAAGCCAGAAACTAAGGTTACTGATACTGTTTGGCTCTGTGTCCGCATCCAAATCTCATCTTGTCGCTCCCATAATTCCCATGTGTTTTGGGAGGGACCTGTTGGGAGATAATTGAATCATGGGGGTGGATCTTTCCTGTGCTGTTCTCATGATAGTGAATAAGTCTCATGAGATCTGATGATGGTTTTAAAAATGGGAGTTTCCCCGAACAAGCTCTATTCTCTTGTCTGCTGCCATATGAGATGTGCCCTTCACCTTCTGCCATGATTGTGAGCCTCCCCAGCCATGTGGAACTGTTAAGTCCGATAAATCTCCTTCTTTTGTACTGCCCAGTCTTGGATATGTCTTTATTAGCAGTGTGAAAATGGACTACTACAATGATTAACTTTTTAACAATTTTGTGCCAATAGTGCTTGCAAGCTAACATTCACATGGTAAGAATATACCTGTCACTACTTTGGTCCAATGTAGTGAGAAGCAAAAGAAAATGAATACTTAGTAACTGGTATGTGTCAGACACCACAGTAAGCAATTACACGTATTATTTAACTCTCTAGCATCCAGTGTTTGGTATCTTAAGGTTTTTTTTTTTTTTTCTTTGAGACGAATCTGGCTCTGCTGCCCAGGGTAGAGTGCAGTGGCACGATCTCTGCTCACTGCAACCTCCACCTCCTGGGTTCCAGTGATTCTCCTGCCTCAGCCGCCTGAGTAGCTGAAATTACAGGCATGCACCAACACGGGTGGCTAATTTTTGTATTTTTACCAGAGATGGGGTTTCTCTGTGTTGGTCAGGCTGGCCCTGAACTCCTGATCTTGTAATCTGCCCTCCTCGGCCTCCCAAAATACTGGGATTACAGACATGAGCCACGACGCCTGGCCTAAAAAAGAAAAAAAAAAAAATTTAACTGAGATAGAGATGAGGTCTCACTATGTTGCCTAGGGTGTTGTCAAATTCCTGGGCTCAGGAGAACTGCCAGCCTCAGCCTCCCAAAGTGCTGTAATTATAGGCATAAGCCACTGTGCCTACCTGTGTTTGGTATCTTTATTCTCATTATATAGCTGAGAAAACCTGACATCAGAGAGAGTAACCTGCCTAAGCACAGGGGTTAGAATGTGTGTCAGGCTTACTCCACATCCCATGTTCTTTCCATGCTACATTCCAGTAGATCATTTATGTATTCCTCATGCGTAGGGAGGTCCAAGATGGTAGAATGGGAGATAGATGGAACAAATTTGGCAAAATAATCCATAGCACCTTATTATCCTATTCCTTGTGTAGAGTTGAAACTTTTCCTAATGAAAAGGTTCTTTGAGGCATGTACTGTTTTTAAAGGATTGTGCGGATCTGTTTCCTCATTACAATAGGGCATAAGAAATGGAATTAGAATTCTGTCTAGGTTCCACCACTTGTTGCACAACAATGAAGAGGGACAGAGTGGGAATGACTGGGTTCCAACTAAGTAATAATTGAAATTCCTTTTGAGGCCATGTGTTATATTGGCAATCAAATTCAAAAGTAGGGTCATTTCCTTAAAACTGTATCATAGTGTTCAATTTATACAGTCCCATGCCTAAGTAATCAGAAATAAACCAATGAAAAACAATGACTCTGAGGCAGAACTGAAGCCATCACTGAAAGTCCTTTCTAGCCTGGGCAACACGGTGAAACCCTCTCTCTACTAAAAACACAAAAAAAATTAGCCAGGCGTGGTGGTGCACAACTATGGTCCCAGCTACTTGTGAGGCTGAGGTGGGATGATGATTTGAGCCCTAGAAGCAGTAGTTGTGTGAGTCCAGATCATGCCACTGCACTCCAGCCTGGACAAAAAAAAAGGAAGTCCATCCCTTCTAAGCTTTATAAAGGCATGATCACATTAATATCCTTAAACAAGCATCATAACATTTAATTTACTAATTCCTGTGCCTAAATAATCAAAAAAATGTCAACAAAATGAAACACTCACTCTGAGACATAATTGAAACTATTAGAAACAATGTCATCTGACTAACCTTTCCCAGAATAGTTGGAAACATAGTGTAGTCTTTTCAGATTGGCTTCTTTCACTTAGCAACAAGCATTTAAAGTTGTTTCATATTGTTTCACTGTTTGATAGCCATTTCTTTATTTTCTTTTTCTTTCTTTCTTTTTTTTTTTGAGACGGAGTTTCGCTCGTTACCCAGGCTGGAGTGCAATGGCGCAATCTCGGCTCACCCGCCTCCTGGGTTCAGGCAATTCTCCTGCCTCAGCGTCCTGAGTAGCTGGGATTACAGGCACGCGCCACCATGCTCAGCTAATTTTTTGTATTTTTAGTAGAGACGGGGTTTCACCATGTTGACCAGGATGGCCTTGATCTCTTGACCTCATGATCCACCCGCCTCAGCCTCCCAAAGTGTTGGGATTACAGGCTTGAGCCACCGCGCCTGGCTCTTTTTTTTTTTTTTTCTTTTTTTTTTTTTTAATTTTATTTTTGTTTTGAGACGGAGTCTCACTCTGTCAATAATCAGGCTGGAGTACAGTGGCACCATCTTGCTCACTGCAACCTCTGCCTACTGGGTTCAAGCTATTTTCCTGCCTCAGCCTTCCTAATAGCTGGCATTACAGGTGTATGCCACCACGCTTGGCTAATTTTTGTATTTTTAGTAGATGCGGGGTTTTACCATGTTGGCCAGGCTAGTCTCAAACTCTTGACCTCATGATCTGTCCTCCCTGGCCTCCCAAAGTGCTGGGATTACAAGTGTTAGCCACCACTCCCCACCTGGGGTGAGATTTTGTATGATTTCATTTTATACAATCATATAACTGATGGGATTAAAAAAAAAAGTCTGGTCAATGCAGAGTTAAAGCTAGTCAAGGTATACTCAGTAGTGCCTATTTCCTTTTTCTTTTCTGAGATGGAGTCTCACGCTGTCACCTAGCGTGGAGTGCAATGGCCAGATCTTGGCCAACTGCAACCTCTTCCTCCCGGGTTCAAACAATTATCTGCCTCAGCCTCCTGAATAGCTGGGATTACAGGCGTGTGAAACCACTCCTGGCTAATTTTTTTTAAATTTTTTTTATTTTTTATGAGACGGAGTTTTGCTCTTGTTACCCAGGATGGAGTGCAATGGTGCGATCTCAGCTCACTGCAACCTCCGCCTCCCAGGTTCAGGCAATTCTCCTGCCTCAGCCTCCTGCGTAGCTGGGATTACAGGCACGCGCCACCATGCCCAGCTAATGTTTTGTATTTTTAGTAGAGCCGGGGTTTCACCATGTTGACCAGATGGTCTCGATCTCTTGACCTCGTGATCCAACTGCCTCGGCCTCCCAAAGTGCTGGGATTACAGGCTTGAGCCACCGCGCCCGGCCAATTTTTGTATTTTTAGTAGAGACAAGGTTTCACCATGTTGGCCAGGCTGGTCTTGCTTGATTTTGTGATTCACCTGCCTCGGCCTCCCAAAGTGCTGGGATTATTGGCATGAGCCACCATGCCTGAACTCTCTCTCTCTCTTTTGTTTTTTAGATAGAGTCTCTTTCTCCTACACTAGAGTGCAATGGTTCAATCTTGGCTTACTGCAACCTCCACCTCCTGAGTTCAAGCAATTCTCATGTGCCCAGCCTATTTCTAGAACTTTATTTATTTTGAGACAGTCTCCCTCTGGAGACACACCTGGCTAATGCTTTGTATTTTTTGTGTAGCCGGGATTTTGCATGTTGCGCAGGCTGGTCTTGAACTCCTGGGCTCAAGGGATCTGCCCGCCTCAGTCTCCCAAAGTGCTGGGATTATAGGTGTGAGCCATGGTGCCCAGCCCTATGGAAACTAATTTGGAATAAGTAACCTAATCCTAGTTTCAGGTACTGGAAAATCTGTTCTCCAGGAAGTATATGTGAAAAGGTATTTTTAGGATGGATGGCATTTGTCATAAGGTTGAGCTTGGCACTGAGTTGAGGTTATTTTCCTGTTTCATTGAGGAAAATTTCAATTCCTTTGTCCACGGTGAAGTCTACGATGAGGAATATAAGATTATTAATGAGCAGGGTAGCAATCCTAAAATTCCCATGGTCTCATTTTGTGTCTTTCCTAGTACTCTTTATAGCTAATCTGTCCATCTTACAGTGGTGTAAGCTGAGGTTATTGATGGTTCATTTCACTAATATTTAAGTAAGTGACAGTAAACAGTTATCTCAGGTAGACTTTTAAATTATACAACAGGTATAAGAATTAGATTTTTGTGGCCAGGCACAGTGGCTCACACCTGTAATCCCAGCACTTTGGGAGGCAAAGGTGGGTGTGTCACATGAGACCTGGAGTTTGAGGCCGGCCTGGCCAACATGGTGAAACCCCCATCTCTACTAAAAATACAAAAGACTAGCCGGGTGTGGTGGTGTGGGCCTGTAATCCCAGTAACTCTGGAGGCTAAGGCAGGAGAATAGCTTGAACCCAGGAGGCGGAGGCTGCAGTTAGCTGAGATCGTGCCACGGCACTCCAGACCGGGAGAGTGAGGCTCCCTCTTGAAGAAATACATAAATAAATAAAACAAAAACTATCCAGGCATGATGGTGCTCACCTGTAATGCCAGCTACCTGGGAGGCTGAGGCAGAAGAATTGCTTGAACCAGGGAGGTGGAGGTGGAGGTTGCAGTGAGCTGAGATTGCACCACCGCACTCCAGCCTGGTTGACAGAGCGAGACTCAAATACAAACATACAAACAAAATAATAATTATTTTCTAAAATTTTTATTTTTTTTTACAATCAGGAGCATCTTTTAATAGTTTTATCAGTAACTGTATTACCATTGTCACACTGCGCTCTGGTCTGAATGTTTATGTCCCTCCATTCACTACCCCAAATTTGTATGTTGAAACCTAATCACCAATGTGATGGTATTAGGAGGTGGACCCTTTGGGAGGTGGTTAGGTCAGAGGGCACAGTCCTCATGCATGGGATCAGTGTCCTCATGCAAGAGGCCCTAAGAGAGCTGCCTTGCCCTTCTACCGTGTGAGACACAGCAAGAAAGTATTATCTATGAACTAGGAAAAGGGTCCTTACCAGACACTGAATCCACCAGCACCTTGATCTTGGATTTCTCAGCCTCCAGAACTGTAAGAAATAAATTTCTGTGTTTATGTCTATTTTTTTTTTTTTTGAGTTGGAGTTTCGCTCTTGTTACCCAGGCTGGAGTGCAATGGCACGATCTCGGCTCACCACAACCTCCGCCTCCTGGGTTCAAGCAATTCTCCTGCCTCAACCTCCTGAGTAGCTGGGATTACAGGCACACACCACCATGCCCAGCTAATTTTTTGTATTTTTAGTAGAGACGGGGTTTCACCGTGTTGACCAGGATGGTCTCGATCTCTTGACCTTGTGATCCACCCGCCTTGGCCTCCCAAAGTGCTGGGATTACAGGCTTGAGCCACCACACCCGGCCGTTATGTCTATTTTTTAAATAGCAGCCTGAATGGACTAAGACATATTGCTACAGATTTTTTTTTTTTTTTTTTTTTTGAGATAGAGTCTCATTCTGTCTCCCAGGCTGGAGTACAGTGGTGTGATCTTGGCTCACTACAACCTCAGTCTCCTGGGCTCAAGTGATTCTCCTGTCTCAGCCTCCTAAAGAGCTGGGATTACAGGCATGCATCACCTTGCCCAGCTAATTTTTGTATTTTTTTTTTTTTTGAGACGGAGTTTCGCTCTTGTTACCCAGGCTGGAGTGCAATGGCGCGATCTCGGCTCACCGCAACCTCTGCCTCCTGGGTTTAGGCAATTCTCCTGCCTCAGCCTCCTGAGTAGCTGGGATTAGGGATTACAGGCACGCACCACCATGCCCAGCTAATTTTTTGTATTTTTAGTAGAGACGGGGTTTCACCATGTTGACCAAGTTGGTCTCGATCTCTCGACCTTGTGATCCACCTGCCTCGGCCTCCCAAAGTGCTGGGATTACAGGCGTGAGCCACCGCGCCTGGCCAATTTTTGTATTTTTTATAGAGACAAGGTTTCACCATGTTGATCTGGTCTCCTACTCCTGACCTCAAATGATCTGTCTGCCTCAGTGTCCCAAAGTGCTGGGATTACAAGCTATGGGCATGAGCCACCATGCCTGGCCAGAATATCTTTTATTTTATATATACATGTATATAAATTTTAAATTTTAAATATACAGAGATGGGGTCTTTGTTGACCATATGTTGACCAGGCTGGTCTTGAGTTCCTGGCCTCAAGCGATCTTCCCATCTCGGCTTGCCAAAGTGTTGGGATTACAGATGCAATCCACTGTGCCTGGCCCTGAAACAGAAATATCTGTTCTATTTCCCTTGATTTTATCCAGTAATCATTAACTCTAGGCACAAGAAAAAGATGAGGCTATTTGGGGTTCATGTGGTATCACCAATAATATGTTGCCTCAACTTCTTTGACCACTAGGCGTCAGGCTGGTGCAGAATAACAGCTGCTGGGGAAACCGGACAGTGTTCTGTCTGACTTCTATGGACACCAGCATCATGATGACCATCTGCAGCAGGCTTTTCCTGTATTTAGAATGTAAAATGTAGGTGAACTCAAGTGTCTGTCACCTTACGGACCTGCAGCCCCAATATCTATTCTTCATTTCTGCTTTAGACCTTCATACACAAAAAACTAAGTGCCCCATTGAGGAAAATTATTATCTTTTTTTTTTTTTTTTTTTTGAGACGGAGTTTCGCTCTTGTTACCCAGGCTGGAGTGCAATGGCATGATCTCGGCTCACCGCAACCTCTGCCTCCTGGGTTCAGGCAATTCTCCTGCCTCAGCCTCCTGACTAGCTTGGATTACAGGCATATGCCACCATGCCCAGCTACTTTTTTGTATTTTTAGTAGAGACGGGGTTTCACCTTGTTGACCAGGATGGTCTCGATCTCTTGACCTTGTGATCCTCCCGCCTCGGCCTCCCAAAGTGCTGGGATTACAGGCGTGAGCCACCGTGCCCGGCCTGGAAAATTATTATCTTAATGTTATTCCAGGGGCTCTTAGATAGACATCTGGAATGTAGCGGGGTCACAATATAAAATTTTGAGTCATTTCTGAAAACTCATACAAACATGTAACAAAGATTAAAAAAAAAAAAAAAAAACCAGCAAAGAACCCAGAAGTGGTGATGGGAATTGTAAAGAATTGTAAAGAATGTATTAATTACAGTCCCTGGAGAGGCACTACAGCCCTCTTTTTATGAGAAGTCAAGGTTTCAGGCTGAATTGGCTTTCAGGGGTCCTTTCCTGGTGGGGATCCAGATCTTCTCTCTTTCACGTTACTCTTTTCTGCTTTGTAATGATATTACCTTCAGTATTGGGAGGGTCAGTGTCTCAACCAAAATAAAGAAACTTTTGCTTCCAAGCTTTTTAGATTGAACAAATTCTATTTTGGAGACTGATAAATTGGTCTGCTGTAAATGACTTCCACGGGAGTGATGTTGTGTTCTGGTTGAGTTACTGCCTCTGATGCTTGGGTCTTCCCAGACTCTCTCCTTCCCTCTCTCTTTCCACCCAAGCTCTTATCTTTCATGGCCTGACTTCTATTTCCAGTACTAGCCTGTCCCCCAGTGCTAGCGACCTTATATCCTTGCTCTGTATTCCAAGGTTGCCTTGTTAGTACTGTTGCTGTGTTATTGATGAGGCTCTACTACTGGCACCTGAACTTCTTACTTATACTACTCCTCCGTTTTGAGACTCTTAGGTACACTTAAGGCAATTACTTTTACTTTTTTCATTTCCCTGTGGTTGCTTTATGGAAACAGATTAATAGAAAATTCAAGAGGGCCGTGTGTGGTGGCTCACACCTGTAATCCTAGCACTTTGAGAAGCAAGGCAGGCAGATTGCGTGAGCCCAGGAGTTTGAGATCAGCCTGGGCAACACAGTGAAAACCTGGCTCTACTAAACATACAAAAAGTTAGCCAGGCATGGTGGTGCATGCCTGTAGTCCCAGCTACTTGGGAGGCTGAGGTGGAAGGACTGCTTGAGCCCAGGAGTTCAACGCTACAGTGAGCTGTGATTGTGCCACTACACTCCAGCCTGGGCAACAAAGCAAGACCCCGTCTCAAAAAAAAAAGAAAATTCAAGACATACTTTTAGAAGAGTTCAGTAAGGTTGTGGAATACAAGACCAAAATGCAAAAATCTTGTATATAACCAATAACCCATCATGTAATGAAATAACAAAATTATACCATTTATAAGAACATCAGTTCTATAAATCTGACACAGGATATGCAGATGTTTATGGAATAAAGCATAAAATATTGTAGAACACAAAAACAAATATGGAACTATACCATGCTCATGTATAGGAACATTCAATTTCATAAAGATTTGATTCTAAGTTAATCTACAAGTTAAATAGAAACATGCCGTCACACTTTTCCCTTTGGAACTAGACAGACTAAAATTCAAATGAAGAAGTAATAGTCTAAGAACAGCCAAAAACAATTCTGAAAAAGAACTAAGGGAGAAGATTTGCATATTAGATATCAAAACCTAACACAAAATTATATTAATTAAAGCATGAGGTGATAATTAAAGCATGGCCCAGTGATAGACAAATAGATCTATGGAAGAGAAATGAGAACTCAAAAATAGGCTGAAGGATACATGGCAAATTGATATACATGTGGTATATTAGTTATCTCTTTCTGTGAGTGATAGAAAACTCAAAGTATCCATGGCTTGAACAAGATAGATATTTATGCCGGGCATGGTGGCTCACACCTGTAATCACAGCCCTTTGGGAGGCTGAGGCATGTGGATCACCATCTTGGCTTACATGGTGAAACCCCGTCTCTACTAAAAATGCAAAGATTAGCTGGGCATGGTAGTGTGCATCTGTAGTCCCAGCTACTCAGCAGGCTGAGGCAGGAGAATTGCTTGAACCGGGGAGGTGGAGGTTGCAGTGAGCCGAGATCACACCATTGCACTCCAGCCTGGCACCTGGTGACAGAGCGAGACTTTGTCTCAAAAAAAAAAAAAAAAAGCACCGGGCGCGGTGGCTCAAACCTGTAATCCCAGCACTTTGGGAGGCCGAGGCGGGTGGATCACGAGGTCGAGAGATCGAGACCATCCTGGTCAACATGGTGAAACCCCGTCTCTACTAAAAATATAAAAAAAAATGAGCTGGGCATGGTGGCACGTGCCTGTAATCCCAGCTACTCAGGAGGCTGAGGCAGGAGAATTGCCTGAACCCAGGAGGCGGAGGCTGCGGTGAGCCGAGATCGCGCCATTGCACTCCAGCCTGGGTAACAAGAGCGAAACTCCGTCTCAAAAAAAAAAAAAAAAAATAAAAATAAAAATAAAAAGATAGTTGTTTATTTCTCTCTCAAGAAGTCCAGAGGAAGGCCAGGAGTAGTGGCTCATGCCTGTAACCCTATCACTTTGGGAGGCTGAGGTGGGCAGATCCCTTGAGCTCAGGAGTTTAAGACCAATGTGGGCAACATGGCGAAACTCCATCTCTACAAAAAACACAAAAGCTGGGCATACTAGCATGTGTTGTGATCTCAGCTACTTGGGAGGCTGAGGTGGGAGGATCGCTTGAGCCCAGGAGGTAGAGGTTGCAGTGAGCTGAGATTGTGCCACTTCACTCCAGCCTGGGCAACAAAGCCAGATCCCATCTCAAAAAAAAAAAAAAAAAAAAAAGAAAGAAAGAAAAAAGAAAAGTTCAGAGGAACCAGGTGTGATGTCTTACACCTGTAATCCCAATGCTTTGGGAGACCGAGGTGGGAGGATTGTTTGAGATCAGGAGTTCAAGATCAGTCTGGGTAACAGAGTGAGATCTTGTCTCTACTAAAAATAAAAAAAGTTATCCACGTGCGGTGGCATGTAGTCCCAGTGGGGAGGCTGAGGTGGGAGGATTTCTTGAGCCCAGGAGTTGGAGGCTGCAGTGAACTATGATCCAGCCATTACACTCCAGCCTGAGTGACAGAGAAAGACATTTCAAAAGGGAAATAAAAGGACTCCAGAGGAGTCAGGGACTTAGACTTCTTCTGTCACTGGGCATGGCCTCCTTTTCTAAACTCAACCATTGGTTCCAGATGGCTGCTGCAGCGCCAGCCACCATGTCTGTATTCCTCTAGAAGGAAAGAGGGAAAGGAAGGGAAAAGACTTGTCTCCTCCCTTTGGGGACTTTTCCCAAAGGACGCACACACTATTTTCACTAACAACTCCATGACCAGAACATGGCCACACCCAGCTGCAAGTAAGACTGGGAAATGTAGTTAATTTTGGATGCCCATGTTTCCAGCTAAAAATTCTTTTCCTATTTTTAGAGCTGAGCCTGGAAGGGCAAGCGTAGAAACATGCCAAGTGTGTGTGAACGACCCAGGCTCAGGGTGAGTCTTGAAGGGGACTGCATGGCAAAGCAAGTCCAAGCAGGATGGTTGAGATAATGGCAGAACGGAGTCTAACCAAGTTTATTTTCCTTGTAGAATGTCATGTGAAATTTAAAGGAATCACCATTGCTAATATAAATTTTAGAGAAAAACAGTTATATTCCAAAAGTTTTTAAAGCCCACTTCTAAAGGTTTCTGCAGTTTACAATTAAAACATCCCTGATCATGTACCCTTGGATAATTTTAAAAAAAGTTTAATATTTTATGAAGCAGGGAAAGGCAGCATTTCATATTTCAATACTAGCAACAATAGAGAAAACAAATGAGAAAATGACATCATAGACGTCTTTTTTCTTTTCCTTTTCTCTTTTCTTTTCCTTTTTTCTTTTCTTTTCTTCTCTTTTTTCTTTTCTTTTCTTTTTCTTTTTTTTTTTTTTTGAGACAGAGTCTCCCTCTGTCACCCAGGCTTGAGTGCAGTGGTGCAATCTCAGCTCACTGCAAACTCTACCTCCTGGTTCAGACGATTCTCATGCCTCAGCCTCTGAGTAGCTGGGATTACAGGTGGGTGCCATAATGCCCAGCTAATTTTTGTGTTTTTAGTAGAGATGGGGCTTCACCATGTTGGCCAGGCTGGTCTCAAATTCCTGAACTCAGGTGATCTCCCTGCCTCGGCCTGGGATTACAGGCGTGAGTCACTGTGCCCAGCTATAGATGTTTTTCAGTGTTGTCTTTGGTAAACCATGTTTTATGTGGAAAGTTTATGGTAGTGTTTTATTTTTGAAGAAATAAAACTATATGTGTTTCAGAAAGGATTCAGCCCAAGATCTGGAGGCAGGTAACCAAGTTGAAAGTAAAGTTGAAACCACAAACCCAGGGATATGAGTGAATTCATGATTCATTTCTATTAGGTTTGTTTCCATTTTTATATTTCTACAATGACTATTTTCTAAATATATTACATACAGATTTATGTAATTATATATTTTTTATTCTTTTTCTTCATACAATTCCCTTTTGAGGAAATCTGATTTGCTAGATGTTCAACCGGCAAACATAGTTTTAGCATAAGGAGGTAAATATCTTATAACAACCACTGAAGCTTGATGGATGATACCTTTGATAAAATATGCCAGTGGAAGGGTGTAACGTACTTAATAGAAAAATATTTAAGAGTGGGTGGAGAAATTACCCGTAAGCCAAGACGGCTTTACTTTGGTAGAAATCACTGACCTCAAGGGTGTGTTGTATTTTGTGGGGGCAGACCGGATGTGAAAAATGAGCTTTTGTGTTCTGGATGAACAGTAAAAGGGCAGTGGCTGCAGAGGGAGCTTTGAGGCAATAGTAGACTCTCCATGCAGCTGGCCAATCTTGCCCAAAGGGAGAGTCCTGTGGGGGAAAGATCCGTGTCTGAATGTCTAGCACTTAGTCAGGTGTTCCTTCATGCAAGGAGATGGATTGATGGGGAAGAGGGCATTTGGCTGGTCTAGGGCTCCCACAACTGCTTAATTGTGCACTTAGTGATCCAGTGCTTTCTACCTCTCATTCCAGTCTTCCCTTCTCAGATATCATTTGTCTTCTGAGTTTCTTTTTTTTTTTTTTTTTTTTGAGATGGAGTTTCGCTCTTGTTACCCAGGCTGGAGTGCAATGGCGCGATCTCGGCTCACCGCAACCTCCGCCTCCTGGGCTCAGGCAATTCTCCTGCCTCAGCCTCCTGAGTAGCTGGGATTACAGGCATGTGCCACCATGCCCAGCTAATTTTTTTTTTTTTTTTTGTATTTTTAGTAGAGACGGGGTTTCACCATGTTGACCAGGATGGTCTCGATCTTTCGACCTTGTGATCCACCCGCCTCGGCCTCCCAAAGTGCTGGGATTACAGGCTTGAGCCACCGCGCCCGGCCTGAGTTTCAAAGTATGGTGCCTGGGTTCTGGGCAGGACAAAAGTGGAAGAGCCAAAGGCTGGCTCCCTGAAGTGTTGTCTCCATTCAGGAAGGGAACCCCTTCCCTCCAGTCTTCATTTTACATCTCCTTGTCTAGGATTACCATACATGGACATGTCTAGCTGGATTGAAGCCAGAAAGTTGCCTATTTTAGCTTTACAGACTCTGTGGCAAAGGAATACACAGCAGAGGGAAGGAGTGGGTAGCTTTTTGGTGGCCTATTTGCAGTGTTCCCTCATAAGACAAGTTGGTAGTTACATAGGAAGTGTCTGAAAACCAAAAGTCCATTTAGATCCATGGCTTCATTTTATTCCCTTTTACCCCAGTGATATTGAGGTATAATTGATAACAATTTATATGTATATATAAGCTACAGAACATTTCCATCATCACAGAAATTTCTATTGGGCAGCACTGGTCTAGATCTATTAATTCACAAAGATTCATGAAATAGTGCTAACATTAATTTTACATTTATTAGCTGAAAACCTATAGAGAGAAATTCCTCATATTTACTGTTTAGTTACCAAGTGATCATTTCATGTAGGAAAGGCAAGATAAAGCTTAATTCTTTACCTTTAATAAGCTCATATTGCAGCATCCTCCAACAGTGAATGACTAAAAAAAATGCATGATTTTAGACATTTGATCTCTCCCTTCTTTTCTCCCTCCCTCCCTTCCTTCCCCTCTCTCTCCTTCCTTCCTTCCTTCCTTCTTTCACATGCATGCTCTCATTCTTCTCTTCTCTCCCCACCCCCCACCCCTCGTTTCCTTTCTTCCTTCCTTGTGTCTACCCTCCTTCCTTGACTGGCTAATTGTCCTTCATGGAAACACTCTCCTGATGAACAGAACATAGCTTTTGGCAAATTTTTGTAACTGTCTGTGGTAGACTGAATTATTCATCCCTATTTTCCTCCCATCTATATCATTTACCATATAATTAGGTTTAAAGTTCCACTAACCAAAAGGTGGAGTATGCTACACATCCTTGACTTGGTCCTTGGCAATGAAACTTGATTTGGGCAATAGGATTCTCACAGATGTCAAGTAAACAGGGACCTAAAATTACCTGAGCAGTGGAGCATGCTCTCTTGTGCTTCTGCCGTGACTACTACCACAAGGACACGCTTCTCCCGGACTACTGCTCCGAGCAGAAAAAGAAACACAAAGTGGGAACTGCCTCAGCTGGTCTGTACTCTTGGGATCTGAAGCAAAAGTGTATTGTTGGTATGATTTTGAGGTTGTTTCTTTGCTTATTAATAGATTAATAAGTTTAAAAATTGTCCTATTAGGTGACATCTTTCAAATTCCCATCTGGCATTGGTAGACGTCATCTCAGATTAATGTATCTTCCCCAGATAGTACTTTGCTGTTCAAGATATAATAATTAAAACTATGCACTAGAGTAACACTAGAAACGCTGTAAGAACTCAGATTAATTGTGATTCCTTTTTGTCTGGTAGATTTTATTTTGGAAAAAAATACCTTTGCTTTTAGGGTGATATTCATGATATTAGTATTTTAATTTCTAATTGACTGTTGTGAAATAAAAAATATACATATTGGTCTCTGCCCCCAGTCCTTGGCACAGAGTTCTTAAAATTCTTGTACTTTCCTGAGCAATAGGAGTGCTAGGAGAGTCTTTCATTCTAATGTTTGGTTTTTGCTCTGGTTCCTGAGACAGAGTTCTTAATACCATTTTAGATAGGGGTGCTAGGAGAATCTTTTGTTCTAATATTTGGTCTCTGCTCTGGTTCCTGACACAGAACTCCAAAGACATTTGTAATTTTCTGAGTGTTAGCGTCTGACACAGAGCTCCTAAATCCTTTGGAATTTTCTGGGTGATGAGAGAGTCTTTTTGATCTAATGAGGTAACTCTTGGTAGGCTGCTGGGTAGAGGCTGGTCACCAGAAAGACCAAGCTATGATTAGAAACCTGGAACTTCCAGCCTGCCCTCATTCTTTGGAGAGGGGAGAAAGGCCGGAAATGGCATTAATAATTATTCCTATCTGATGAAGCTTTCATAAAAATTCCTGGATTATAAGGTTCTGAGAGCATCTTTTTTTTTTTTTTTTTTTTGAGACGGAGTTTCGCTCTTGTTACCCAGGCTGGAGTGCAATGGTGCGATCTCGGCTCACCGCAACCTCCACATCCTGGGTTCAGGCAATTCTCCTGCCTCAGCCTCCTGAGTAGCTGGGATTACAGGCACGTGCCACCATGCCCAGCTAATTTTTTGTATTTTTAGTAGAGACGGGGTTTCACCAGGTTGACCAGGATGGTCTCGATCTCTCGACCTCATGATCCACCCGCCTCAGCCTCCCAAAGTGCTGGGATTACAGGCTTGAGCCACCGCGCCTGGCCTTTTTTTTTTTTTTTTTTTTTGAGACAAAGAATTCTTCTGTCACTCAGGCTGGAGTGCAGTGGTGTGATCAAGCCCACTGCAGCCTCCTTCAGGCTCAAGTGATCAAGCCCACTGCAGCCTCAATCTTTCAGGCTCAAGTGATCAAGCCCACTGCAGCCTCAATCTTTCAGGCTCAAGTGATCCTCCTACCTCAGCTTCATAAGTAGCTGGCGCTACAGCCATGCACCACCACATTTTTTTTTATTTTTAGTAGAGACAAGGTTGCTCAGGCTGGTCTTGAACTCCTGAGCTCAAGCAATCCTCCTGCTTCAGCCTCCCAAAGTGCTGGGATTACAGGCATGAGCCACCAAGCCCAGCTGCTTCTGTTAATTAGTTTGTTTATAAATTATTCCATTGGGTATCATCTTTCAACTTCCAAACTAGCATTGGCAGAGGTCATTTATTATATCCTTTATTAATAAACTGGGAAACATAGATCGTTCCCCTCAGTTCTGTGAGCTGCTGTAGCAAATTAACCAAACCAAAGGAGGGCACTGTGGGAACCCCAGTTTATAGCCATTGGATCAGAAGCACAGGTCACAACCTGAGTTTGTGATTGGCATCTGAGGTTGGGGGCATTGTTATGGGAAGGAACCCTAAACCTATGGGATCTGTTGCTATTTCCAGGTAGTTTGTATTGGGATTGAATTGACTTAGAGGATGCTCAGCTGTGTCTGCTATAGAATCTGCCAGAGAATTGATTGCTTGGTCAGTGTGGAGGAAGCTCTTCCATGCATTTTGGTGGCCAGTGTATTAAATTGAGTATAAAAGAGGGGAAAACACTTTGGTTCAGTTTTTCTTATATCCTTACACTGCTTTATAGGCTTAACATGCTTATGACATATTTCTTGATCTAAGAAGACTGTAGACACATTTTTTTTTTTTTTTTTTTTTTGAGACGGAGTTTCGCTCTTGTTACCCAGGCTGGAGTGCAATGGCGCGATCTCGGCTCACTGCAACCTCCGCCTCCTGGGTTCAGGCAATTCTCCTGCCTCAGCCTCCTGAGTAGCTGGGATTACAGGCACGCGCCACCATGCCCAGCTAATTTTTTGTATTTTTAGTAGAGACGGGGTTTCACCATGTTGACCAGGATGGTCTCGATCTCTTGACCTTGTGATCCACCCGCCTCGGCCTCCCAAAGTGCTGGGATTACAAGCTTGAGCCACCGCGCCCGGCCTGTAGACACATTTTTAAAGTAAGTTTCTTAGTGTCTCAGTCAATGCTTTAATTCTTCATCCCTCGTTGACTTTGTAAATTTTTGTCTTCTGTGCTTTTTTCATTTTTAAGTATTAATATGATTTACATTCTGTTCTGTAAACATTGTATATTTCACATATTTCATCAAATCTAAGATATACCACTTACTTTAACATTAAGAAAGAAAATATATTGTTGATTATCATAAGACACCACTGATTGTAAGATGAAAACTACTAAAAATGTGAAAAACATGTGTTTTAGAAATGGTGAAACAGTATGATTAAATCTTCTGTTAATTCTTTTATTCTATGTTATAAGTCAATAAACCATACTTACATCAACACAACCAAATAATTATTTTTCACTGCAAAGCCAACTAATGAATCATGGTATTTTCTTTTCTATTCAGTGTTTGCTTCCCCCCTGAATTTCTAAATTCCCTTCCTTTTTACTGCGCTATTTTACTTTATCATAGTCTCAGTTTTCTCGTATTTCATTATGTACATCTATTCTACTAAGATCCCTTTTACTCCCTTAAGACTTTACCCCTGGAACTTTTCCTATTAGAGCTTCTTCATTTTTTTTCTGGGGTTATATATACATTTCCATTTTTCTTGGCTTATTTCATTGGGTTGCTAAATATGTACTCCTAAATTCCTTAAAAGAATTTGTAAAAGGCAAAGTTTCCGAGCCATTACATTTCTGAACTTGTTTTTATTCCTTTTGTTTGTTTTACTATGCAGCTGATGATCATTTTATTTAAAAAAGGTTTGTAAAACATAAAGAAATGCTTATGATGGAATAATTAAGTGGGAAAAGTAGGATACAAAATTGTATTATATTTATAACATACTCTTAAAAAAAGATACCAGCAAATTATGTGGAGAAAGAAAGAGGAAGAAAATATAACAAAATGAAATAATGATTATCTCTTGGTATTGGTAAGACCGTGGGTGATTTTTATTCTTCCTTTTTTTCCTCCTCGTCATTCTAAGTTTTGTGTACTGAGCAACAACTCTACCTGACCTCCCCCTCTTCTCCAGGGGCTAGATAGGGTCACCTTTGGTTTTCTGCCCTGTTCTTCCCCTCTTCCTTTTTTTTTTTTTTTTTTTGAGACGGAGTTTCGCTCTTGTTACCCAGGCTGGAGTGCAATGGCGCGATCTCGGCTCACCGCAACCTCCGCCTCCTGGGCTCAGGCAATTCTCCTGCCTCAGCCTCCTGAGTAGCTGGGATTACAGGCACGCACCACCATGCCCAGCTAGTTTTTTTTTTATTTTTAGTAGAGACGGGGTTTCACCATGTTGACCAGGATGGTCTCGATCTCTCGACCTTGTGATCCACCCGCCTCGGCCTCCCAAAGTGCTGGGATTACAGGCTTGAGCCACCGCGCCCGGCCCCCTCTTCCTTTTAAGACACCCAGCTGCACTCTGCTTTCCTGTTCTTCTCCCCAGCCACCAGAACCCACAGGCAATTAACACTTTCTGGAAAAAGAAGGAGCCCAGGTTTTCCCCATCATTTTTCTAAAGGCAGAATTGCATGGCTAGGGAGGGAGACTGGAAAGGCAATGGCTCCCTGCCAGTCCTGGGTTCACCCCTTCCAATTTCCATCTGATGGGGGCCTGGATTCAGGTGGCCCCAGGGAAGGCTCCAGCTGGGTTATGGTGTCATGGACAGAGCAGACTCTATAAAGGGGAGATGGGATACCCCACACATTTGTATTTTTTACTCCCTGAAGCTTCGTTCAGAGTGCTAGACAGGTGGGAATACTTGCCCATGTTGTTACTAATGTGCTAGTTCAACCCACTTTGTGGGTTCAGGGCCACAGTCAGGCCTGTAGCTCCTTTGGTTCTCAGAGGCTCTCTTCAGTTTTTCTGGATTGTGGGCTGAATGCACATGCAGCTCTGGACAAAGGACACCAGCTTCTCCTGCAAGTTACCCATGACATTGAAGTTGGAGGTGGTAAGTTGGACACGGGTTCCACTTCTCAATTAGCTTTTCCTTGTTCTTAGCCACATTTAGCTTCTCTCCCCTGGCTGACTGATAGTGACTTTAGGCTCCACACTACACGCAGGGGCAATGGCCTGCATGGACTGCCCCAACAGCTCCCATGATTGCTTAGGGTCTGTCTCACTCAGAGTGGTTCTGCCTTTCCCCTTGAACTACATCTGTATTAGTCTGTTCTTGTATTGCTATAAAGTAATACCTGAGACTGGGTAATTTATAAAGAAAAGAAGTTTAATTGGCTTACGTTCTATAGGCTATACAGGAAGTATGTCAGCATCTGCTTCTAGGGAGGCCTCGAGGAGCTTTTACTCATGGTCTTAACTTTAGCATTGCCAACATATGGCAGAGGGGACTGATGTGCGAGTTTGTGGTATCTTACATGGCAGGAGCAGGACCAAGAGAGTTGGGGGAAGGTGCCACATACTTTTAAATGGCCAGATCTCATGAAAACTCACTATTGCAAGGACAGCATCATGGGGGAAATCTGTCCCTATGATTGAATCACCTCCCACCAGGCCCTACCTTCAATATTGGGGATTACAATTTGACATGAGATTTGGGCAGGAACATAGATCCAAACCGTATCAACACCCTAAAGGCAGCTCAGGAGGGACACAGGAACAGTGTGGGGTTCTTACCCAAGAGATCATTTAGTTTTCATGCGAGAAGCATAGATGATATTTTTGGTATCAAAATTCAGAATTTTATTCAAAAGAGCATCTAAGATGTCTCCTCAAAAATTATTTACTAAAACAATAATTATTTTTTTCTTCTTAAAGGAGATATAACATGTATTTATTGTAGGAAACTTGGGATATCCAGGTAGTCACCAGGATACTGATAACATTTTGGTGAATAACCTTCAAGTCTTTCTTCAATGCATAGATCTGCAATGTGTATGTATACATGAATACACTTTATTTTTTTATAAAAATAGAATGAAATTTAAAATCTGTTTTATAAAACAGACTTCCCCTCTGATAAGGTTTGGCTGTGTCCCCACCTGAGTCTCATCTTGAATCTGAGCTCTCACAATTCCCAAACGTCGTGGGAGGGACCCAGGATGTAATTGAATCATGGGAGTGGGTCTTTCCCATGCTGTTCGTGTGATAGTAAGTTTCATGAAATCTGATCGTTTTTCTGTTATACATGCTCTCTTGCCTGTCGCCATGTAAAACTTGACTTTGTTCCTCATTCGCCTTCCACAATAATTGTGAGGCCTCTCCAGCCATGTGGAACTGTGAATCAATTAAATCTCTTTCCTTTATAAATTACCCAGTCTCAGGTATGTCTTAGGTAGGTATTTTCTTTTTTTGTGTTTGGTGGGGAAGGAGTCTCGCTCTGTCACCTAGTCTGGAGTACAGTGGCGTAATCTTGGCTCACTGCAACCTCTGCCTCCTGGGTTCAAGTGATTCTCCTGCCTCAGCCTCTCAAGTAGCTGGGACTACAGGCGCCCGCCACCATGCCCAGCTAATTTTTGTATTTTTAGTAGAGACAGGGTTTCACTATGTTAGCCAGGCTGGTCTCAAACTCCTGACCTCGTGATCTGCCTGCCTCGGCTTCCCAAAGTGCTGGGATTACAGGTGTGAGCCACTGCACCTGGCCTCAGGTATGTCTTTATCAGCAGTGTGAGAACAGACTAATGCACGCTCCTTAATAACATATAGCATATGAATATTTGTCTAGATGATTAAACAAGCTATAATTAAACAAATAGTTTTTAATTATTTCACAGTATTCCATTGCATGGATATTCCGTAATTTATTTTCCAGTTTTTGTCTGTTTTGTGTTGCTATAAAGGATTACCCAAGTCTTGGTAATTTATTTAAAAAAAAAAAAAAAAGGTTTACTTGGCTCACAGTTCTGCAGGCTGTTCAAGGAACATGACACTAGCATTTGCTTGGCTTCTGATGAGGTCCTCAGGCTGTTTCCACTCATATGGAAGGGGAAGGGGAGCTAGTGTGCAGAGATCCCATGGTGAGAGAGGAAACAAGAGAAGCGGGAGGTGCTAGGCTCTTTTTAAAAACTAGTTCTTGTGGGAACTGAGTACTCACTCACCTCCCACTTCCAGGGAGGACATTCATTTATTCATGAGGATCCACCCCCAGGACCCAAACACCTCACGTTGTGTTCTACCTCCAACACTGGGGATCACATTACAGCATGTGCTTTGAGGGTCACACATCCAAATGATAACAAAGCAATCTCTTGTTACATGTTCAGACCATTTTCAGTTTTCCTTTTTTTTTTTTTTTTGAGACAGAGTCTTGCTTTGTCATCCAGACTGGAGTTCAGTGGCAAGATCTTGGCTCACTGCAGCCTGATCCTCCTGGGTTCAAGTGATTCTCATGCCTCAGCCTCCCAAGTAGCTTTTATGACAGGCATGGGCCACCATGCTGGGCTAATTTTTGTATTTTACAGTAGAGATAAGGTTTCACCATGTTGGCCAGGCTGGTCTAGAACTCCTGACCTCAAGTGATTTGCCTCTCTTGGACTCCCAAAGTGCTGGGATTACAGGTGTGAGCTATCATGCCTGGCCCATTTTCATTGTTTCTTTTTTCTTTTTGAGATTGGGTTTCACTCTTTTTGCCCAGGCTGGAGAGCAATGGTGTGATCTCGGCTCACTGCAACCTCCAACTCCCAGGTTCAAGCAATTCTTTTGCTTCAGTCTCCCGAGTAGCTGTGATTACAGACTTGCGCCACCACCCATGCCTGGCTAATTTTGTATTTTTAGTGGAGATGAGGGTTTTACCATGTTGGTCAGACTGGTCTCTAACTGGTGACCTCAGGTGATCCATCCGCTTTGGCCTCCCAAAGTACTGGGATTACAGGTGTGAGCCACCACTTGGCCTCATTTTCAATTTTTTTTAATAAAAAACCCACCACTGAGATGAATGTTTTTTCCATTAATCCTTCAAACAAATTTTTATTGAATAGCTACTCTGTGCCAGGCATGTAATAGCCTTGTCTCTATGCAAATCCATATGCCTAAATTTCTGCATGATTATGCCTTTCAACAAATGCGTGTTGTGGGAAGGAGGCATAAACAGGAAGGTGGCCTCACTTTAAAATCCACACAGATTTAGTTTTACACAATGTGGTTCTAAGCCTTTCTGTAAGTCTTCTTGGGAGGCAACATTATTAACTAACCTTTTGCAGTCCCTCTTATGTTTACCTACCTCTAGAATGAACCTGAATTTACGAATCCACCTTTATGAACTGAAAGATTGTGAGAATTTTCTCAGTGCTCCTAATTGCCCATGCTCATTCAAGTGCCCCAAAACTGTCCCACTTGTAGAACCTCCATGGGTCACCGTCTGCTAAAGCAAAGCAGAATCCCAATCCCCACTACAGACCCACCAAGTCAGTGTCTGTGTTTTAGTGTGACTCTCATACACATTGGCATGTGAGAAGCACTGCATTAGGCCTTGGTGCTTGGCCCACACTTGACCCGGGTCCTCCTCTCTGAACAACAGAGGCAAGGAGACCAGCAGTGACAGCTGTGTCAGGAACAGGTCAGCACCCAGGGACCCACACAGGCTCTTTTCACCATCCCTAAGTCCTGCATGCACAGGAATTGGCCACTAAAGATAGGCTGTCTGTAGAAAAGGACATTAGGACCTTTGCAAGCTGTTCAGTAGGGAGAAAAAGGGTGGAACAGGAAAGGGAGGAAAGCAAGTCCTGGACTCCCCAAACCACAGTTTGTCTAGGTGCTACTTTCTAACTTTTCCTTATTTAGCACATAGCGTTGTCATGAGACATCTTTTTGCTGACCTCTTTTCCGTTTGCATTTTGCCCCTTATTAGAATGCTATCATCTAAAACTTCTCCATGAATCAGAAAGTTTAAGTTGTCAGGGATTGAATGTGTCTGTTTTCCAACAGTTTCTGGCAGTTCCCTGCTTTTATGGTGTAGTCATGATGAAACCTGAGTCATCTGAAGATGGTGGCACTGCCAGAGAGCAGGGGAGAGGAGCTGCAAACAAGCCAGGACTGGGAAGAGTTGGGCATCAGTAGCTCCTGGGCACCACTGGCTCTGGCCTTCCTTCTGACAGGAGAGCCCCCCAACTCTAATTGTGTTCAGCCAGATTGCTTCAAGTTTTACGGTTCTGCCGAATTCTTTCTGTAGCAAAAATATACAGGCATCTTCTTAGATAATTGTTTTTCAGGGTTCCATGTAGCAACACCTAATGTCTGCAGTGCCAGAGTTCTTTTTTTCTTTCTGTTCTTCTTTCTTTCTTTCTTTTTTTAAAGGTGAGAAACCATAACATTTTCTGGAAAGAAAAGCAGTAGACCTCAAGTTTTAAGGAAAGTAAGTTTTTCTCTGTTTCCATTCATATACATTAAATAACTACCCAGGAAATGCGCCCGTTTGGGGTGTGTGTGTGTGTGTCTGTTTGTGTGTGCCGTTTCTCTAAGATTCTGACTCATAGTCTGGAGGACAATGATTGACTTTTTTCCACTTCACATAGCTGCTATGAATTTCTTCTCACAAGGATAGGCCTGTTTACTCACCCTGGGCATCAGTTGGTAGGGCGCTAGTGTAAACAGCCTGAGGAACCCGGTGGGCTGGGGAAGTGGACGCGCTCTGTTGTCTGCGGCCAGCGGGGACGCCCGGGCCAGGTGGGGCCGCCTGCTTTCTCACCCCCCTGGATTTGCGGTGTTTGCCAGAGCAGCGAGAAGCGCCATTGTGATGGGGATGAGAGGGGTGGAGCCTCCAAGTCCTGTCTCAATTTAGATCTCTCACTCTGCTGTTAGGCGCGCCCATTTCAGATTGCTAAACTCGAATTGAGAGGAAAAAAAAAAAAATCAGGGAGGAGGTGGCAAGCCACACCCTACAGTGCCCGCGAAGTTCCCCGGCAGCGGACTGTCGCCCCGGCAGAAGCCGTCGAGATGCAGGGCCCGCCGCTCCTGACCGCCGCCCACCTCCTCTGCGTGTGCACCGCCGCCCTGGCCGCGGCCCCGGGGTAGGAACGTGGGCGCGCGGGGGGCGCGCGGGCCTGGGCCGCTCTGCGGCTCTGGCCAGGGGCTTCGGGGAGGTGGCAGCGGCTGTGCGGCAGCGGGTGGGAAACGCCCGCCCAACTGCAGTCCCCAGCCCAGCACAGGCCTGGGGGTTTGACGTAGCTTCAGCGTGGCTCTCCATGGGACAGTTACTTTCTTCACTCCTGAAGTTGTTTAAGCGTCTCCCTGGCCATAACCGCTTTCTGGAGAGAGTCATTTTATTTTTAGTCCACGTTGCCTCTGCCTTTTGCTTCTCAACCTTTTGCTCCCAGATTGCGTTTCTTTTCTCAAAGACATACGATAAATATTTTCTAACCAAGATAAAAAGTGTGGCGGAGGGGAACTGATGTTTGGGTTCAGGTGCAGACACTGAAGGAAGATAACCAATAACAGCACCCAGTAATGGAAAGCCCATTCATTCCTAAAGATTTCTGTAGTTGAGCCATAACCCCTAGTTAGAGCAGAGAAAGTGCTGCTTTAATGACTCCTTTTATGCTACACCTGGAATTTTCACCAGTGATAGCTTATTTTCAAATGAAATATTTCAATCAATAGTATTGGTTAATTTTTTCCCCTCGTTGGGCAGATACTCTAGCATAAAGGTTTGAATAAGAAAGCAAAATCTTAGTTAAAAAAAGAAGAAGAAGAAGAAGAAGAAGAGGAGGAGGAGGAAGAAAGTAATCACTCTGGGATAAGGTCGTCTGTAAAGGAGAAGCTTAGAGACTTCTGCTTTGCCAATAACTCCAGCATGCCCCGGTGCAAGCCATTTACATCATGGTTCCTTCTGTGCTGTTTGTGGTTTATAAAATGGAAAGAATAACACAAGCTTTCCTCTGGTAGTGGTGCATGAATTACTGCATTAAAATTGATTTGTTGTTATTATGGTTGTTAATTCCCATATTTCAATGGGAATTTCCATTAGCATTTGCTAAATAGAGCAGTGGACAAGATTAACAGAAACAACTGCAGTTGGCACAGTATGGAGTGCCTTTCGCACTATGAAATCTGAAGGTCACAACGGAAAGGAGATGTGAGGATAAGAAACTTTGTTTTTTCCTTGTTGGGAACTCTTTAGGCCCCGGTTTCTGGTGACAGCTCCAGGGATCATCAGGCCTGGAGGAAATGTGACTATTGGGGTGGATCTTCTGGAACACTGCCCCTCACAGGTCACTGTGAAGGCGGAGCTGCTCAAGACATCATCAAACCTCACTGTCTCTGTCCTGCAAGCAGAAGGAGTCTTTGAAAAAGGTAAGGTAAACCGTGTAAAGTCTTACCCTTCTGCAGTAATAATTGGAATATGTTAATAAGGTCATGTGTTAGGTTGTGTTTAACAGAGAAACCCCAAATTCGCAGTAGCTTACCTAACATACTTTTAGTTCTCACTCATGTAAAGTGCTAGATGGTGTTCCTGCATGCTCATATTCAGAGGCAAAGGAGGCTGGGAAGTGTAGGCTACTGTGTGCCTCAGAAGAGGAAATGGGCTAGTCTCTAACACAAACTCATATTTATTGAGTGCAAAGTATTTTACAGAATAGGTCTGAGGGAAGGAAAGGAGAAGCTACACAATAGTTAAAATCCAGTTTTATGGAATACTTCTTAAGTTTTAAAGTTACAAGAAAAAAAGAAAACAGTGTGAAAGTGGGAGCCATTTGTAACAGAGCCATGTTTGGTTCTTGTTTCAGGTTAACATGGCCTAAGATTAAATTGGACCAAAGAATGTCTTCTTTTTCAATACTAAGGGAAAAACAATTTTGGGGGAAGGGATAAATACTTAAATACTTAAATTTTTTTTTCATTAAAATGAACATTTATTGTATTTTTTCTTTTTTTAAATTAATTATTATTATTATTATTATTATTTGAGATGGAGTCTCACTCTGTTGCCCAGGCTGGAGAGCAATGGCATGATCTCAGCTTACTGCAACCTCTGCCTCCTGGGTTCAAGTGATTCTCCTGCCTCAGGCTCTTGAGTTGCCGCAATTACAGGCACGTGCCACCATGCCTGGCTAATTTTTGTATTTGTAGTAGAGACTGGGTTTCACCATGTTGTTCAGGGTGGTCTCGATCTCCTGACCTTGTGATCTGTCTGCCTCAGCCTCCCTAAGTGCTGGGAAGCCACAGCACCCGGCCTATTATTACTACTTTTGGAGACAAGTTTTCACCATGTTGCCCAGGCTGGTCACAAGCTCCTAAGTTCAAGTGATCCACCCAACTTGGCCTCCCAAAGTGCTGGGATTACAGGCGTGAGCCACTTTGCCCTGCCGAGACATATATTTTTATAATGTTAAGAGTTATTTAAAAAAAAATCATTTAAGGCATGTAATGAAGGGTGGTTGGTATTTCATAACAGTTCATTACATAAGTGTTGATTTTCTACAAGCATAGAGAAATGAACATCATCACGAAATGAAATAAAAGTAAAAGTTTATCTACGTCTGTGTTTCTTTCCCCACTGGAAGTTCACTGGGTAGGTATATTTGGAATAGGAGTCAGGAAGAGATGGTATGTGTAGGGGCAGGCCACTTTGTCCCTCTTAGGAACAATGTCAGGGAAGTGGGAGGCCTTATTTCCCTGGAGGGGAAGTATAGATTAGCCCTTAAGATCTGAGTTTGAATCCTGATACTACTCTGCTACTTGTGATCTTGGGGTAGGTTACTTAACTGCTTTGAGCCACAATTTCCTCATCTGTAAGATGGAAATAATGAAACTGACCTCCTAGGTCAGTTATAATGTTAAAATCTGCATATAGTACCTCTTAGGCACTCAATAAACAACAATTGCTAATATTATTAGTATAACAACACTGCAGAAGAAGATGCAGAAATCTCACTTCCTTTTACATGGGGGCAGACTTCAACTTTCGTTACTGAACTGTCATTTCTGAAAATGAATGAATCCTGATCTTATGATAGTTGCTAAAGAAAATATTGAAATATTAAATCACAGGAGATAATACTTAAGGTAGTTCCACATTCATTATTTATTCATTAAGAATTTGTGAGTGGGAAGAGGAGAGGATCAAAAAACTACCTATCGGGTACCACACTTATCACCTGGATGATGAAATGTGTACACTAAAGCTCGATGACAGGCAATTTACCTATATAACAAACCTGCACATGTATCCCTGAAAGTAAAAGTAAAAAAAAAAAAAAAAGAATTTATAATCTTGGTTCCACTAGTGTGGCAGTTTCCCTGCAATGCAGAGGTCCAGAATATATATGGATGTTTTGGATAAATATTTGAGCTTCACTTGGACATTTACATACTCTAATTCTAGAATTTTACCTGGTATGTCTTTTCTGTGATCTCCGTATCAGTCTCTTTCTTTTTTTTTGCAACAAATAGTACCTGCATTGGGGGTGCATGTTGTCGTGGCTTGGTTTTCAACTTAATTCTTTTTTGTTTGTTTGTTTGAGATGGAGTTTTGCTCTTATTACCCAGGCTGGAGTGCAATGGCGCGATCTCGGCTCACCGCAACCTCTGCCTCCTGGGTTCAGGCAATTCTCCTGCCTCAGCCTTCTGAGTAGCTGGGATTACAGGCACACGCCACCATGCCCAGCTAATTTTTTGTATTTTTTAGTAGAGACGGGGTTTCACCATGTTGACCAGGATGGTCTCGATCTCTTGACCTCGTGATCCACCCACCTCAGCCTCCCAAAGTGCTGGGATTACAGGCTTGAGCTACCGCGCCCGGCCTCAACTTTATTCTTAGATCTTCTTTTGGGAGAAGGGTTCTTCATATGCCTGTGGGGGAGTTCAAGTGCTCAAGACTGGGTCAGGCAAAACTGTCCTGGGAGCAGTGGATCTGTGGAAAGGAAAGAGGGAATATGCTGCTTCTTTCATGGGCTGTTTTTGAAAATGCCATTGCTAGGAGCACTCACCTCTTTCAAAGGAGAATGTTATTCTGTTATCAGAGGCTGGGAGTTATTGTTCTCAGAGCAGATGCTTCCTGTAATGTGAGGACTTGAGGATCTAGACACTTCACCCTGCTTGTCTTCATATCCTTTGCTTTATTTGGCTTCTACCATTGTAACAATATGTAGATAACCCAGGGCTTCTAAATCAGGGGTCCGGATCTTCAAGTATCTGGATCTGGATTTGTGTTTTGTTTTTTTTCTCCAACATATTAACACCAACAAATAAATACCTTTTACTTTTAAGAGACAGGGTCTCCCTCTGTTGCCCAGACTAGAGTGCAGTGGTGCAGTGGTGAGATCATAGCTCACTGCAACTTGGAATTCCTGAGGTCAAGTGATCCTGATGTTCCAGCTCCTGAATAGCTGGGACTACAGGCAAGTGCCAGCATACCTGGCTAGTTAAAAAAATTTTTTTTGTAGAGATGGGGTCTTTCTATGTTGCCCAGACTGGTCTTGAACTCCTGGGCTCAAGTGATCTTCCTGCCTCAGCCTCCCAAAGTGCTGGAATTACAGGTATGAGCCTGACTGTTTCATCATTTTCTTATGAGCCACCCCATCCCCTCAGAAAAAGATTGGTTTTAATAAAGATTTATCTTTTAGTAGAGTTGGGTAAGGCAGTAGACTGTTTCTCAGTAGTTTATTTCCAGCAGTCCTGGACTTCTTAGAAATCCTCGGTGGGGAGGTGTTTTACCCAAACCGCAATAAATTTCTGGCTTGATTTGTGTCAGAAATAGTAAAAACTAAAGGGTGTGAATGCAGAATGTATTTAATAAAGGTGAAGAAGTATGGCTTTTCTTCAGTGAAGAGTTCATTTGTTTGTTTGACAGATGTGGAGGAGATTTTATTTACATTTTCACTTTTAAGGCCGAGAGTGTAGGTTGTATTACTGTTATTCATTTAATTCTACATTTGGGGATTGATTATAGTTTTTTTTTTTTTTTTTTTTTTTTTTTTTTTTTTTTGGTGATTAATAGACCTTTAGAAAAAATATTTCTACTACACTTTGCAGAGTTCTGGGAAGGTGTATCAGTACCTTTTTAGTAGTGAGATTCAGAAGACTGCTTGTCAGGATCACCACTGTCACTGCCCCTACCACTATCAACATCATCACCGTTATCTCCATAGTGAATAGAACTATGTTCCTAATCTTATCTTCCTTTTCATAAAGAGTTAGCTTAATAAACATAATTGACAAAGTGTAGTAAAAGTTCAGCAGGTCGTAATTACCAGAGGAGAGAAGATAGAGCAGCTACTGGCGTTTGAAATCAAGTCAGACTATTGTACTGGGTGGAGAGTGAGTCTGTCCTTTCTACTCTTCCCATCTTGGTTTTTTTCTCTTTCCTTACTGTGAGGTTGCTCTGGAGTTCCATGCTAAATTAAGAAAAAAAAGTTAAGAACATTTTGAGACCTGTATTCTCATCTGTTAAGGCATATAAAATAATTTTTTTCATGTCCTCGAAACCATAATTTCTGTTTTATTTTTCCTTCTCTTGCTACAATTTGACATTTTCATTTGTAAACTTTCAGTACTTTTCCTGAACAGAGTCACTTCAAGTAATAAAGAATATGCCCTTTCTCTCTCATTAATGAATTCATCATCACTAGTTTCATGTAAACCTGATTTGAGAAAAAATCCTGAGGCCGGGCGCGGTGGCTCAACCCTGTAATCCCAGCACTTTGGGAGGCCGAGGCGGGTGGATCACAAGGTCAAGAGATCGAGACCATCCTGGTCAACATGGTGAAACCCTGTCTCTACTAAAAATACAAAAAAAAATTAGCTGGGCATGGTGGTGCGTGCCTGTAATCCCAGCTACTCAGGAGGCTGAGGCAGGAGAATTGCCTGAACCCAGGAGGCAGAGGTTGCGGTGAGCCGAGATCGTGCCATTGCACTCCAGCCTGGGTAACAAGAGCGAAACTCCGTCTCAAAAAAAAAAAAAAAAAAGAGAAAAAATCCTGGAGGCTAGGTGCAGTGGCTCACAACCATAATCCCAGAACTGGGGAGGTTGAAGTGGGAGGATTGCTTGAACCCAGGAGTTTGAGACCGGCCTGGATAACACAGTGAGACTCTATCTCAAAAACAAAAACAAAACCCAAAACCCCAAACTCCCAAAAACCTAAACTGAAAACGCCTACTGAAAAATTTGGGAGCTCTGCATGGGCATCTCCTGGTGAGTGCTTGCTGGTTCAGGGCACCATTTTTTAAATGCTGCCAAATCTACTTCTATCTTCCCATTGAGTTATTGGGGTGGGATGTACTTTATAAATGTGTCTATATAGCCTTTAATAACTCACTTTTTCTTGTCCTAAAATCCTAGAGAGTTAATGGAACGTTAATTTTCTTTTTTTAAAGATTTAAAAAAAAATCTGTTTTTTTCCTTTGTTGTCTTTCTCACATTGACTATGGTATGTTTTATTTTCCATCTTGGCTCAGTAACAGTGTGGATTTCTTAAAATTTGAGATATTAGCTGAAAAACTTAAAAAATCATCCAGTTTGGTTAGGATGGTTTTCTGGTGGAAACAAAGCTCCCGAAAATACATTTCATGCCTCATAGATAAAATCAGTCCCATGGTCTTTATGAAAGTAGATTAATTAGTGTAGTGTGTGGGCAGCTCTCCCAGGGCAGGTTTCCACAGGCAGCTTTGCCAACAGAACTCAGTCTCGACCTGCAGTTATTTGAGAACTATTTTTAAAGAGTGTAAGCTTTTCATTCACACATCGTCTTTGCTATTGTGTGTGATGTATATTAACAGGTAGGTGGTACCTGAGAATAAAGGATCACAGCATAATCACAATGTGCCTGGGCTCTGGAGCCTGGCTACCTGGGTACAGGTGCTGGACATTCCACTTAGTGGTTGATTGGCTGTGGGCAGTCATGATCTCACTGGGCTTCAGTTTCAACATCTGAAAAATTGTGGTTTCTGCCTTATACAATTATACGGGTATTGTGAGGATTAAATGAGGTAACATTCAAGGCACCTAACACAAAGAAATTATTCAAGAAGATAGTAGCTATTGTCACTAGAAGAGAGTAACAACAGTTTATGTCAAAGGCAATTATTAAGCAACTATTGTGATGATCTTGAACTGGAAACTTTATAAAAGACGCATCCCTAGGAGGGGATTGGAATGGATTTAACATATTAAGTATCTAGTTTCCTCATAGTGCTGAGGACTTTATGCACACTATTTAATTTCAGCAACCTGATGAAGCAGATACTCTTGTCTTCATTTTGGAGGTGAGGAAATTGAGACAAAGAGAATAATTCGTTTTTCTGAGTTAACCCAGTTAGTAAATGGTTATTTCGAAGCCTGAATTTGAAGTTAGTTGTATCTGAGGTCCAGAGACCATAAGCTTTTCTATTGCTGGAAAGAGAGTGAAGTATTTTTGTTTCCTTGATTTTGGGATATCGATGCAACGTTGCATAGTCATCTTCCGCTAAAATCGTTTTCTCCTTTGCTTGCAGTAGTGTAGACCTAGATCTAATGAATCAAAAGAATCCCAAGATGAAATGTCAGATCTCCTCCCCACTCCCATTTTTTTTTTTTTCCTGGGTCGTAAGTACTTTTGCTTGGAGCAGATCTTCTCTTAATATACTTTCAGCCTCATAGAGTTTTGGAGCTGGAGGAGACCTCAAAGATGAGCCAATTTGATCACCTAATTTATGGCTGAGGAGACAGGTGAGGCATGCTGTTTGGGGATTTTCCCAAGGTTAAATCACTTATTCAGTGGCAGAACTGGAAACAGATTGCAGGTTTCCAAATTTGCAGTCTAGTGCTATTTTCATTATACTATACGAAACTTTCCTAACATAAGAAGAACTGAGCTTAAGACCTAAGATATATTTACAAATGTTGATTATTCTGATATGGAAGCAAATAGGGCTAACTAAGGAGTTTAAAAATGCTTACTTGCATATTGTACAAGTTTCTTATTTTAGCTCAAGGTGGAGTTGCTCTTTATGCCCTAATGGTTCTGTATAAGGGCTGGGGGCTGCGTTAGGCACTTCATAGATCTTTTAAAAACTAAATTCTGTTGCTGTGTTTCTCAAAGTGCAAACTGTATTTATTAAAAAGGATGATTCATCGCCTCCCTCAAGACATGGGTAAGAATCAAGAATCTCAGCTGGGTTCGGTGGTCACGCCTATAATCCCAGCACTTTGGGAAGCCAAGGTGGGTGGATCACTTGAGGCCAGGAGTTCGAGACCAACCTGGCCAACATGGTAAAATCCTGTCTCTACCAAATATACAAAAATTAGCCGGGTGTGGTGGCAGGTGTCTATAGTCCCAGCTACTCAGGAGGCCAAGGCAGGATAATCAGTTGAAGCCAGGAGGCAGAGGCTACAGTGAGCTGGGATCGCACCACTGCACTCAAGCCTGGGGGATAGAACAAGACTCAAAAAAAAAAAAAAAAAAAAAAAAAAAAAAGGAGTATGTAACTTTTATGTTCCACCATCATCACAGGTGATTCTTAGCCCCATTAGAATGAGAACAACTGCCCTTTGGTATCTCACAAATTGTACTCGACCAAATACAGGAAAGCTCGAGGATGAGTGGCATGCCCCTGCAAGCCTGTGATGATTCATGGCAGTGGAGGGAAGGCTCCTCCTGGACTTCTTTCATGTTTGCTTTTAAGCAGCCCTCAATCCTAAGTGCTGGTGTTCCTTTGCAGCTGCAGAGAAACATGACTTGGGCTCTGATTGTGAATCAACAATTGGGTGAAGTTAAAAGTGAACACACTGATTCTTTAAACTCCAAGTTAAACATGTGCTGCTTCTCTTCTAGCACTGAATGCGTCACTGTCCTTGTGACTCACTGAAGGGTTGTGGTGGAAATAGAAAACAGATCCTATAAGAATTTGGGCTGGGTTACTGTGGATCCTTTATGTCCTGTGAAGAAAGCTTTACAATGCTGAAACTAGCTGTTTCCCCACAGACATTTCTTCTCATTAATGTATTTTTTATTGATTATTTGCTGCATGTGAAACATGAATGAATAGGGGGTGGGGAATATGAGAAAGGAAGGCACTGGAGGAGATTCAGAGGTCCCAGAAGGATAGTATAATATTGAAAGTGCAGAAGGCTGGAGGAGTTTTTATTATTTATTTATTTATTTATTTTTTTGAGACGGTGTTTTGCTCTTGTTACCCAGGCTGGAGTGCAATGGCGCCATCTCGGCTCACCGCAACCTCCGCCTCCTGGGCTCAGGCAATTCTCCTGCCTCAGCCTCCTAAGTAGCTGGGATTACAGGCACGCACCACCACGCCCAGCTAGTTTTCTGTATTTTTAGTAGAGACGGGGTTTCACCATGTTGACCAGGATGGTCTCGATCTCTTGACCTCGTGATCCACCCGCCTCAGCCTCCCAAAGTGCTGGGATTACAGGCTTGAGCCACTGTGCCCGGTGTTTTTATTTTTTTGTATTAAAAAATTCAATGTGATTTGTAAATAGTGCTTCCTGTGTGTGACCCTGTGCCTGGTACTGTTACCTTTTACTTCCAGAACTATACAGATGTCCATTCATAAATGTCCCACCTCTGCTGACGTATTTGGCATTTGGAGGGAACAGTTACTTCACATAGTAGAGATGGGAAGGGTGTGCCGGAGGAAAGAGCTGCTGGCTGGGTGTGGCAGTCCTGAAAAGGAGATAGGGGTTTGTGTATGTGTTTTCTGAAAAGACGTTTCATTCTGCTTTGGATTTTGAGTTTGGGGAGACATTCAGGTGGAGATGTCCAGTAGGTAGTTTTGGAATTGCAGTTGGGGAGAGAGATTGAGGCATTGTTTTCATAGAGGCAGACAATATTTTGAAGTCCTGGAAATACATGAGACGCACAAGAGAGACAGAGCTCATGGAAAGAATAAGACAGATGACAGAAGCTTGGGAAGAGGAAAATAAGTGAATGAAAGGGAGAAGACGTGGTTCACACCTGTAATCCCAGCAACTTGGGAGGCTGAGGTGAGTGGATCGCTGGAGCTCAGGAGTTTGAGATCAGCATCGACAACATATCGAAACCTGATCTCTACTAAAAATAAAAAAAAAATAGCTGGATGTGGTGGCATGTGCCTGTAGTCCCAGCTACTCCAGAGGCTGAGGCAGGAGGATTTCTTGAGCCTGGAAGTTCAAAGCTACAGTGAGCCATGATTGTGCCACTGTTCTCCAGCCTGGATAACAAAGCATGGCCCTGTCCCTAGAAAAAAAAAAGGGAAAGAAAAGGATAGACTGAGGAGTCAGGGAAGGGTAGATTGAAAATATCTCAGAAGCCAAGGGAAGAAAAAGTTCCAAGAAGGAATTTTTTTTTCCTTTCTTTTTTTTTTTCTTTGAGACAGAGTCTCACTCTGTCACCTAGGCTAGAGTATAGTTGTGTGAGCTTGGCTCACTGCAATCTCTGCCTCCCAGGTTCAAGCGATTCTTCTGCCTAAGCCTCCCAAGTAGCTGGGACTACAGTTGCATGCCACCACACCTGGTTAATTTTTGTATTTTTAGTAGAGATAGGGTTTCACCATATTGGCCAGGCTGGTCTTGAACTCATGACCTTGTGATCCGACAGCCTCAGCCTCTCAAAGTGCTGGGATTACAGGTGTGAGCCACTGTACCCAGCCACAAGGTTTAATAGTATCAGTTCTCTCAGAAGGTCAGAAAAGAATTGAGGACAGAGGAAGGAACATTGGTGACCCTTAAGCAAATGGCTTTAAGTTGAATGTTGAGAGTAAAAGCAAGTTTGAGGGAATACATGGATGGTGACAAATATTATCAGAATCCGTTCTTTCCAGAAGTTTGGTGGTTGAAAGGAGAGAGGTGGATGGTCTCTTGAAAGGCATATTAGAAAGGTGAAAGTGGTTAAGGCAAAGGGGAGGGTAGGTAATTCCTGGGTTAGAAGTGGTGAGATCAGTATTAGGGGCAGAGGGAATTGGAGTATCTTAAAAAAAAAAAAAACCTCATACTTTCTCCTTTGACGAAAGAAAGAAATAGAAGAGAATCAATAAGGAAAGAAATATTTTGAGGTATGAAATTGAGATGAAGAATGAAATTGGAATACAGTTTTAAGAAAACTTGTCGGCCGGGCGTGGTGGCTCATGCCTGTAATCCCAGCACTTTGGGAGGTAGAGGCGGTTGGATCACCTGAGGTCAGGAGTTTGAGACCAGCCTGGCCAACATGGTGAAACCCCATCTCTAAAAAAGAAAAAAATAAATAAATAAATAAAGAGAATGTATCTATCCACCTCTAAATCGCACAGATCTGGCCACCACTTTATAAGAAATGGGGGTAAGACCGGGCGCGGTGGCTCACGCCTGTAATCCCAGCACTTTGGGAGGCTGAGGCGGGTGGATCATGAGGTCAAGAGATCGAGACCATCTTGGTCAACATGGTGAAACCCCGTCTCTACTAAAAATACAAAAAATTAGCTGGGCATGGTGGCACGTGCCTGTAATCCCAGCTACTCAGGAGGCTGAGGCAGGAGAATTGCCTGAACCCAGGAGGCGGAGGTTGCGGTGAGCCGAGATCGCGCCATTGCACTCCAGCCTGGGTAACAAGAGCGAAACTCCATCTCAAAAAAAAAAAAAAAAAAAAAAAAAAAAAAAAAGAAATGGGGGTAAAAGTTAAAAGTAGTGACACATCAGAAAGAGAAACATAGGACTGGAGATCTTCCCTAGTGGTCTAGTGGTGCCCTAAACAATGTCACCGCTGGATTCAGGGAAATTGGAATACAGGGGCCGGAACTCACATTGGTATCTGGGGGAGGTAACACAGGGAGGAGAGAGAAGAGGTAAGGGCTGTTTATGATGACGATACAACTCAGTTGAAGCTTGAGGGGAGTAGGTAGGGTTATTTATTACTGCCATGGTTGTCAGTGGATTTGTAATTCACCATCCCTTGGTCTGGGCCAAGATGACCAGCATATTAAAGGTACAATGATAAAACTTGGTGAGGAGGATTAAAGTAGATCTTGGTTTCGCTCTATCTCTTCTACTCTTCACTTCCCTCGGAGAATTCTATGAGGTGACCTTCTTCCCTTGCAAGGCTCCGGGTGAAATTGACCAAAGGTTTGGTGGAGGGAGTGGCAGTAGGTAGGTAGAAGGCAGGTCTATGGGTTGTTAGTTCTGAAGAAACAATTCATAAAATAAAATCCAAAAACCAGACTGGTAAAGAGCTTGGAAATAAATGGAGAGGAAAATTTTTAAAGAACACCTAGTAGCTCCCTTTTGGCAGGGCCGGGTTAGGAATTTACATTTATGAAAATGTAGCTGGCAGAAATGATTTAGTATTATGAACTTAAGTTTCACTGCAATATATATTAAAGCTCCTCAGGAATAAAGATAAGACAGGGAATTTATTATTCTGACCACTTCAAATTTATTCAGCACCATATTGCATATGGCACAATGCTGGGTGACGTAAATATTTGGTGACCACACAAGGATCTTGTGCCTATGTTCTTCGCAGGGAAGCAGAGTAGGCTTCATTTCATGTGTCAGCCCAGGTTGAGTATAGAGGCTGGTTGAAATGCCATGTTGACAGTTTTAAAGTCAAGCCTGGGTTTACTAGACTAGAGAGCTGGATGAATTAGCTGTGTCTGCCATGGACCTGGGAGTGGGGGTGTGTGGTCTGAATGCTGTGGTTGATTCTGTAGCCCATCCATAAACTTTATTTATGGATCAATTGAAGAGGAATGATCAAAGAGGAATGGTCACCTACATAGCTACATAGGGGCTTGAGGCAGTAACAACATGGATAAGAGAGAAAAGATGAAAGAGTGGCTGTATCCAAATAGTAAATGAGAGTGCTGCAAGCCACAGAGGAGGAACGAGGAGGTAAGGAATATGAGGTTATGTTTGCACTACTCTAGCTGGGTCTGTCCTGCACTGTTTGGGAGGCATAGTGGGTTAGAGTGGGAGCTTGGGAGCCACACTGAAATTGAACTCTAGCCTCACCTAATAATAGTACCCACCTCATAACATTGTTAAGAGGATTAAATGAGATAATACTTAAGAGGTGTATCATCCAATACGGTAGTTACTAACAGTATGTGTTTTCTGAGCTTTTGAAATGTGGCTCATATAAATTGAGATGCATTATGAGTATAAAATACAAAATGGATTTTGAATACTTAGTTCCAAGAAATGCAATAAAACTTATGATTTTAAAATAATGATTTAACTTTCAATGTTAATATTTTGGACATATTAAATTAAATAAAATGTTATTAAAATTAATTTCACCCATTTTTTTCTATTTTCTTTTCTTTTTTTTTTTTTGGGCATGTCTTTAAAACATTTATCACAATGCTTGGTACATAGAAAACACTCAGGGAATGTGAACTATGTTGTACCTAGTGTTTCCCAGTACTGGGTATTAATACTGATGCCTGACCACAAGCCCATGGCGTGAGTCCAAGTCTTCCTGCTGATACAGCTCTTAAGTATTATCTTGTTCTGGCTTAGGTGGGTCTTCAACCTTATTCCTTATCCCTTGAGGAAGAAGGAAATCTCCCTTAAAAGAGTCATGAGGATTGGCAAAATTTCTGTCAATGACCAGATGCTAAGCGTGTGGGTTTTGCCAACATTAAGGTCTTCATTGCAGCCGTTCAACTCTGCCTTTGTAGCTCGAAAGCAGCTGTAGACGGTGCATAAACAAATGAGCATGGTTGTGTACCAACAGAACTTTATGGATGCTGAAATTTGTAGTTCATATAATTTTTACTTATCACGAAATATTATTATTCTTCTGATATTTCCTTCAGTTGTTTAGAAATGCAAACCCATTCTTAGTTCATGAACTGTGCAAAAAACAGGCACTGGCCAAACTGGGTCTGCAGGCTGTGGATTGGTGACCCTGCCATTAAAAACGCCCTGTACATTTAGCAGCCAAGAACCTTGCTTGACTCTGAGTTTTTAATTTGTACTTAACCTAGCATTTAGTTTATCCTGTGCCGTTTTATTTATTTTACTTTTAGTAGGTTTGTGTTTGACCTGTTTTTTGTTTTTTTTTTTGCTCAGCGGTCTAAATGGAACAAAACTTTATTTATGAAACTCATATTTATTAAGATATTTGTAAGCAAAGGCAAACGAGAGAAAAAAAAGGAGTATGTAAGGGACCAAAGGAGATTTTTTTTGTTTGGTTTTGTTTTGCTTGAAATACTTGTATTTTCTGTGTAGATTGAATTTACCCAATAGTTGTTTTGCATTAAAGTGACATGAAACTGTGAAGCAGAAACACTGTATTTTTAATTCTTACTTTAAATTAAAAATTTTTTTTTTATTTTTATAGATTTAGGCGGTATGTATGCAGTTTTCTTTTTCTTTTTTCTTTTTTTTTTTTTTGAGACGGAGTTTCGCTCTTGTTACCCAGGCTGGAGTGCAATGGCACGATCTCGGCTCACCGCAGCCTCCGCCTCCTGGGTTCAGGCAATTCTCCTGTCTCAGCCTCCTGAGTAGCTGGGATTACAGGCACGTGCCACCATGCCCAGCTAATTTTTTGTATTTTTAGTAGAGACGGGGTTTCACTATGTTGACCAGGATGGTCTCGATCTCTTGACCTTGTGATCCACCCGCCTTGGCCTCCCAAAGTGCTGGGATTACAGGCTTGAGCCACTGCGCCCGGCCTGTATGCAGTTTTCTTAGTGGATATTTTGGATAGTGGTAGAGTCTGGGCTTTTGGTACAACCATCAGCCAAACAGTGTCCATTGTATCCATTAAGTAATTTCTCATCCCTCACTTGCTTCTCACCTGCCTCCCATCTGCATCTCCAGCGTCTATTTTTTCACTCTCTAAAAAACATTGTATTTTAAAGTTTGGTTTTTCCATGAATTTGTGGGGGAAAACCCCTGTTTCTCACCTTGCTTATCTGTAGATCAAAGAAACTGCTGAAGAATGAGGAAAAAAATTAGTTAATTGATAAAGACATCAAAATTTTTAGCTAAAATAGTGATAATAAACTTAAATGTATTATTGCATATGACTCAGTAGCGAAAGGCTGCCAAAAATAATTAAGCTGCAAACACCAAGTCAGGCATATATATAGTGGAAAATCCACTTTTTTTTTTTTTTTATATAGAAAGTATTTCTGTACCTAGTTGGATTTCCAATTACATACTACTTCTTCCCTTCAATGACTTTCCAGAGCTATTTGGTGAGGACAGATGTCAGAAGAGGCAGCATATATAGTATTACAGAGTATGTTTAAAAAGTTAAGGAAAGGTTAGTTTTTGTGTATGCTTATTACACAATTTAAAAATAGCTTTGACTCTATTTGTAAATCACACGGCCAGTTCTCAGGCTCTGCCAAACGCGAAGCCTTCAAACAAGGTTCCTTTTGAGTTGCCTCAGCAGCACTGGGAAGGAGAAAGCATCTGAAAGGGTTTTGAGACTGACTGTCTCTGGTTATACACAGAAATGATCAGAGTTTTATTAAGTTATCTCTAAAAACAATAAGAAGAATCTTACATAACAGAGCGTATCTTCAGTTAGTGATTTAAAAGAGCGCCATACTGGGTTTCAAGAGGAGGTGACCATTTCCCGTGTCTGAATGGAACCTTGCCAAAAGGGAGAAAAATATTGACAACAATTTGCACATACTATCTATTTAATTCTCAACCTAGCAACAGCAGAGAAAGAGATTATTATTCCTCTCTCATCTACATTGCCCCCACCCTCCTCCCTGCTGCTGCCAATTTTGTTTTGGTGGTGTAAATTATTGTCAGATTAGTAGAACTTTCAAATAAGTCCGATGCTAGGACTTTAAGTGCCTAGGAAATCCAAGCTGTATTTGTAAATTTAAAGGGAAGATCAGCAGAAAAAAAAAGTCAAATGCTTGAAGTCGACCTTTTAATAAGGACACGAGACCAGTGAGTAGGCCTTAGATTGGATGTGTCCACACATCCCCTGAGTCGCTCCCCAGATTTGGCAAGAAATAGGGGTGGGTGGGACATCTCTGTCCCTACACTCTAACTTTTGGGAAGAGTCTTTGTATTTTGTATTTTTATTTTTATTTTTTAAAATAGAAATAGGGTCACACCATGTTGCCCAGGCTGGTCTAGAACTCCTGGCTTCAAGGGATCCTTCGCCTCAGCCCTCCCAAGATGTTGGTATTACAGGCGTGAGCTGCCATGCCTGGCCTGGGTAGAACTTGTATCTGTATCTTTCTTGCATCTGTGAACAGATAAGGTCATATGTCTGAGCAGGTGGACCCAGGCATGCAGTCGAACTGCTCTTCCAGTTTCTCTCTAGTGAGAGAATTCGTCAACGTTTTCACTTGATTCATAGCTGCATTGAAAACAAAAGGCAAAACGAAAAACACTTTTACTATGAAATGAGATTTCCTGCACTTCAAATCTGTTTAGCTTGTTTTGAAGTGCCAGAATGCTTGCTCTCCAATTAGTCAACCTCTGAGAGCCTCATTTGGACTGTAGACTCCCAACTGTTTTTTACTTTCTCTTTGCTGATGTCATTGGATAAAAATAAATTACCACCCCTCCCAACTCATTCTTCGACCTTGTAAATTTGCTGCCAGTGGGTAGTAGCTTGTATCAGATCAGGACAGGAAGGAAGCACATTGCTTCCTCCAGTTATGGAGCTCGTGAAATAGTCAACCCCTGATGATATAATCCTGATGCAATGAAAAATAATTAACCCTCAATAATGAAGGGTGCTGGTTTGTTGGGGCAAAGCTCACTGCAGTTTGTTTCTGTTTTATTCCAATGTGGAACATTGTGGTGGATGCTGTGTTTTAGGGCCCAGATCGCCCTTCAGGGATGCAGGACCTTTTCCTGAAAGCTCCCGGCAGTGTTGTACCTGACTGCCTTCAGAGCCAGTTCCCTCTAATGATTGTATCAGCTGGAGAATTGATTGCCCATGCTGGTCTCCCTCTTGGGGCTGGGGCCTGCATTATGTGACTGATTGACATGGAGTATGAAAGTTCAGCCCTCTCATCCCAGTTCAGGACAACTCTCAAAGGCCATGGCTGCTTCTGAGCTGCCCTGGTGGAGGCCTCTTTGGAGCCTGCATTGCAGCCCCACGGCTCTCTCCCCAGTCCAGTTTCCCCACTTCCCTTCTGCAGGTGCGAATCCCCGGAATACTCCTTAGTAAACCTCCCGCATTGTAATTACTGTCTCAGAGTCGGCTACTGTTTTAACGTTCCTTTGGTTCCTTTGAAGAGGAATGTTTCAGATCTTGGAATTAACTTCAAACATTTCTTTTTTTTTTTTTTTTTTTGAGACGGAGTTTCGCTCTTGTTGCCCAGGCTGGAGTGCAATGGCGCGATCTCGACTCACCGCAACCTCCGCCTCCTGGGCTCAGGCAATTCTCCTGCCTCAGCCTCCTGAGTAGCTGGGATTACAGGCACGTACCACCACGCCCAGCTAATTTTTTGTATTTTTAGTAGAGGTGGGGTTTCATCATGTTGACCAGGATGGTCTCGATCTCTTGACCTCGTGATCCACCCACCTCGGCCTCCCAAAGTGCTGGGATTACAGGCTTGAGCCACCGCGCCCAGCCAACTTCAAACATTTCAAAACTGTATAGTGTGAAGAATTGACATGAGTTGGGACATTTTTAGTTTTTATATCCTCTTCAGAGTTCTTGTATGACACAAATTATTTTGGAGTTAGCTCCATTACTGCAGTGCTTAGAATATAACTCCAAGTTTCTTCTAAGGGAAACTTTATGGAAGAACAATCCACAGATTCTGGTGAGTGATAAACTTAGAGGTGAGGAAAGAAAAGAGTTCAAGATGATTGAAATTTTGAACATCGGTGATTGAGGAAGTGGTGATAGCAACATATACAAACAGGTTATCCATACTGCGGAAGTTTCACAGTAATCAAAGATATGTAAAATAAAAACAATGGTGAGGTACAGGCCCAGGCACGGTGGCTCATGCCTGTAATCCCAGCACTTTGGGAGGCTGAGGTGGGCAGATCACTTGAGGTCAGGAGTTCGAGACCAGCCTGGCCAACATGGCAAAACCCCATCTCTACTAAAAATACAAAAAATTAGCTGGCTGTGGTGGCATTCACCTGTAGTCCCAGCTACAGGGGAGGCTGAGGCATGAGAATCTTTTGAACCTGGGAGGTAGAGGTTGCAGTGAGCTGAGATTGTGCCACTGCACTCCAGCCTGGTGACAGAGCGAGACTCTCTCTCAAAAACAAAACCAAACCAAACCAACCGTGAGGCCCAGTGACTCACATCTATAATCCCAGGGTCTTGGAAGTCAAGGTGGGAGGATCACTTGAGCCTAGGAGTTTGAGAGCACCCTGCGAAACATAATAAGCACCCATTTCAAGAAATAAAAAATAAAAAAATTTAACCAGACATGGTGGCATGTGCCTGTAGTCCTAGTTACTGGGGAGGCTGAGGCAGGAGGATTGCTTGATTCCAAGAGTTTGGGGCAGCAGTGAGCTATGATCGCACCACTGTACTCTGGCCTGGGTGACAGAGTGAGACCCCGTTCCTAAAAAAAAAAAAAAAAAAAAAAAGGGTATGTGTAATAAAACCAAGAGTACAACTGATTCTTTTTTTTTTTTTTTTTTTTTTTTGAGACAGGATTTCTCCATGTTGGTCAGGCTGGTCTCAAACTCCCAGCCTCAGGTGATCTGCTCGCTTCTGCCTCCCAAAGTGCTGGGACTACAGGTGTGAGCCACCGCAACCGGCCAACTGATTCTTTTGTAAATTTTTGTGGATACATAGAAGGTGTATATATTTACAGGATACATGAAATAGTTTGAAACAGGCATGCAATGTGTAACAGTCACATCATAATAGCTGGGTATCCATTCCCTCAAACATTTGTCCTTCGTGTTACAAACAATCCAATTAATACTATTTTAGTTATTTAAAAATGTACAATTAAATTGTTACTGACTATAGTCCTCCTGTTGTGCTATCAAATACTAGGTCTTACTCATTTTTCTACCTACTTTTTCTGCCTGTTAAGCATCCCCACTTCCTCCCTAGCCCCTCACTTCTCTCCTCAGCCTCTGGTAACCATCCTTCTACTATATCCATTAGTTCAAAAATAAGTGAGAACATGCAAAGTTTGTTTTTCTGTGCTTGACTTATTTCACTTAACATAATGACCTTCAGTTCCATCCATGTTGTTGCGAATGACAGGATCTCTTTTTTTTTTTTTTTTTTTTTGAGACGGAGTTTCGCTCTTGTTACCTAGGCTGGAGTGCAATGGCGCGATCTCGGCTCACCGCAATCTCCGCCTCCTGGGTTCAGGCAATTCTCCTGCCTCAGCCTCCTGAATAGCTGGGATTACAGGCACACGCCACCACGCCCAGCTAATTTTTTGTATTTTTAGTAGAGACGGGGTTTCACCATGTTGACCAGGATGGTCTCGATCTTTCGACCTTGTGATCCACCCGCCTCGGCCTCCCAAAGTGCTGGGATTACAGACTTGAGCCACCGCGCCTGGCATGACAGGATCTCTTTTTTATGGCCGAATAGTACTTCATTGTGTATCTGTACCACATTTTCTTTATCCATTCATTTGTTGATGGGCACTTAGGTTGCTTCCAAATCTTAGTTATTATGAACAATGGTGTAACAAACATGGGTATGCAGATATCTCTTCAATATACTGATTTCCTTTCTTTTAGGTATATACTCAACAGTGGGATTGCTGGATTGTATGGTAGTTCTATTTTAGTTTTATGAGGAACCTCCAAACTGTTCTCCATAGTGGTTGTAATAATTTAATTCCCATCAACAGTGTACGAAGGTTCTCTTTCCTCCACTTCCTCACCAGTATTTGTTACTGCCTGTCTTTTGGATAAAAGCCATTTTAACTGGGGTGAGATGGTATCTCATTGTAGTTTTGATTTGCATTTCTCTGATGATCAATGATGTTGAGAGGACCTTTTCATATACCTGTTTGCCATTCGTATGTCTTCTTTTGAGAAATGTCTATTCACATATTTCCCCCATTTTTAATTGGATTATTAGATTGATTCCTATAGAGTTGTTCCAGCTCCTTATATATTTTGGTTATTAATCCCTTGTCAGATAAGTAGTTACAAAGATTTTCTCTCATTCTGAGTTGTATCTTCATTTTGTTGATTGTTTCTCTTACTGTGCGGAAGCTTTTTAACTTGACGTGAACCCCTTTGTTGATTTTTTCCTTTGGTTGACTGTGCTTGTGGGGTATTGCTCAATAAATCTTTGCCCACTTCAATGTCCTAAAGAGTTTCCCTGAAGACTTCTTTTCCCTGAAGGTTAAAGTTTTAGGTTTAAATCTTTAATCCATTTTGATTTGATTTTAGTATATGGTGAGAGAGAGGTTTAGTTTCATTCTTCTGCATGTGGATATCCAGTTTTCCCATCACCACATACTGAAGAGACTATCTTTTCCTTAATGTGTGTTCTTGGTATCTTTGTCAAAAATGAATTCACTGTAGGTGTATAGGTTTGCTTCTAGGTTCTCTATTGTGTTCCATTGGTCTGTACGTCTGTTTTTCTGCCAGTACCATGCTGCTTTGGTCACTATAGCTCCGCAGTATAATTTGAAGTCAGGCAATATGATTCTGATTCCCTTTTTTTTTTTTTTTTTCCTTCTCAGTATAGCTTTGGCTATTCTGGGTATTTGGTGGTTCCATAAAAATTTTAGATTTGTTTTCATCTATTTCTCTGAAGAATGTCATTGGTGTTTTGATAGAGATTGTATTAAATCTGTAGATTGCTTTAGGCAGTATGGGCATTTTAAACATACTAATAATTTCAATTCATGAACATGGAATATCTTTTCATTTTTTTGGTGTCATCTTCAATTTTTTCATCAGTATTTTATAGTTTTCATTGTACATGTTTTTCACTTCTTTGGCTAAGTTAATGCCTGAGTATTTAACTTTATTCGTTGCTATTATAAATGGGGTTACTTTCTTGTTTTTTTCAGACTGTTCACTGTTGGCATATGGAAATTGTACTGATTCTTGTATGTTGATTTTTTTTTATCCTGCAACTAGACTGAGTTTATCAGTTCTAATCATTTTTGGTGAATTCTTTAGGTTTTTCCAAATATAAGATCGTATTGGCTGGGCGTGGCGATGCATACTTGTAATCCCAAAACTTTGGAAAGTGGAGGAGGGCCAGATAACTTAAGCCCAGGAGTCTGAGACCAGCCTGGGCAACACAGGGAGACCCTGTGTCTACTTATCTTTAAAAATAAGTACATTTTAAAAATTACATCATCTGCAAACAAGGATAATTTGACTTCTTCTTTTCCAATTTGGGTGCCCTTCATTTCTTTCTCTGGTCTGATTGCTCTAGCTAGGACTTCCAGTGCTGTGTTGAGTAACAGCGGTTCAAGTGGGCATTCTTGTCATCTTCCTGATCTTAGAGGAAAGGCTTTCAGTTTTCCCCATTTAGTATCATACTAGCTGTGGGTCTGTCATATATGGCTTTTATTATGTTGAGGCATGTTTCTTCTATACTCAGCTTTCCGCGGGTTTTTATCATGAAGAGGTGTCGAAATTTATCAAATGTTTTTTCAGCTTCAATTGAAATCATCATATGGTTTTTGCCCTTCATTCTGTTGATATGATGTATCACATTGATTAATTTGCATACAACTATTTTTTATACTGAGAGTCATTGCAGAGCAGTGGTTTAGAGCTCAGACCCACGAGTCAAGTGGTCAGGGTCAGAAGCTCGGCCCAACGACTTTTTGTCTGTGTGACCCTGGGCAGGTCATTTCACATCTCTGTGTCTCAGTGTTCTCATTCGTAAAATAAGAGTAGTAATATTTAATAGTATTGTTGTGAGCATGAAACCAGTTAATAGATGTAATGCTTTAGAACATTCTGTTAGTGATATCTACTACTATCATTATTGTTTTATTCATAAAATTAAAAAATTGCATTCTGTCTGATCTGTTGGTTGTTTTATTGTTGCTAAACACAAATTTAGGTCTTCTATCCACTAGACCAGTTCTGTCCAATAGAAGTATAAGTCAACTACGTAAGTTATTGGAAATTTTCTAGTAGCTTCTTTAAAAAAAAGAGAAACAAGTGAAATTACTTGTAATAATATATTTCATTTAACCCAATAATTTACAAATATCATCAATTGAACATTTAATCACTATAAAATCACTGATGTGATATTTTACATTGTTTTTGGTTGTAAATCTCAGAAATATGGGATATATTTTACACTTGCTGCTTATTTCAGTGGCTCAATAGTCATATGTGTTTAGAGGCTCCTGTATGAGACCGAGTAGCTTTAGAGGGTTGGTAGTTAATCTTGCTCATTTCCGAAGTGTTCCAATTATCTGTTGCTGTGAAACAAGCCACCCCCAGATTTAGTAGATTAAAACAACGATGGCTTCTTATTTCTCACAATTCTCATTTAACTTATACATGCTAGATTGATGATTATTGCCATTATTTTGTGATAGTTGTGAAATGTTTGAACTCCACCATTCTGTCTACATTTATTAGTTGGAATTCTATGGTCAGGAATAACTTTTTCTTCTCTTTCACTGAGTCGTGTATTTAATTATACAACAGCATGAACTCACAGATTCTTGTTTTTTTTTTAGTAGGTTGTAACCCATTAATTATTTTGATATTCAAGTGATCTGACCATAGTATTTTAAATTTAGAAAACACCCTCTCAACACATGCTGAGGTACCTGGTAAGATCAGAACAAATTCTGCTATTTGGATGGTATTCTCAGTTCCATCCCTCCGACCCCTTTATTGTAATGTTTAAATGTTTCAGCCGAAATATTTCACAGGGTCTGCTTGCAGAGCCCCCCATTTATTCTCTTCAATAAATGTTCTTACAGGACAAAATTTGCCTAGCAAATAGTCTCTATTTGTGGTTCCTTTGAAGGTTTTACCAAATTTACTTGCTGAAATATCCTAGGGCTTTTCAGTTTCACTTCAATTCAGTATAGAGTAGAATAAGTCTTTCTCATTAAAAGTAAGCTTAATGAACAGAAGTTCCTTCCTACAAGGTAAGATACTCCCAAAGCACTACTGGCATATATAAAAAGATATAAAATCAGTATGTTGTAGAGATGTCTGCACTCCCATGCCCACTGCATGCTTCACAGTATGTAAGATATGGAATTAATGGCAGCGTCCATCAATGGATAAGTGGATAAAGAAAGTGTGGTATATATACATAATGGAATACTAGTCAGCCTTATAAAAGAAGGATGTCCTGTCATTTTCAATGACATGGATGAATCTGGAGGACATTATGTTAAGTGAAATAAACCAAGCACAGAAAAAGAAATATTGCATGATCTCACTTATATGTGAAGTGTACAAAAAGATAAGCTCATAGAAATAAAGGATAAAATGGCAGTTACCAGAGGCTGGGGGTTAAGGGAATGAAGAGAGATTGGTCAACAGACACAAAATTTCAGTTATAGGGAAGGAATTATTTCAAGAGATCTATTGTACAGCATGGTGACTATGGTTAATATCAACATTGTGTATACTTGAAAATTGCTGAGAGTAGATTTTAATTGATCCTTTCCACCAATAGTTATGTGAGGTAAGGCACATGTTAGTGTGATTTAGCCATTCTGTAAGGTACACATCTATCAAAACATTATGTGGCATACCATAAACACATACAATTATTACTTGTCAGTTAAAAAAAAATAAACATCTTCAAAGTTAATTTATGTGAGCATTAAACTCATTCTAGAATTGTATTTTGCTAACCAAAAAAAGATCCAGGACAAATGCTAAATCAGGATGCTGGAATAACAGTGTCACCTGGGACAATCTTGGTAAGGCTTCATCTTGTCCAAAGAGCCCTTGTGATTGGGCCTAGTCTCCTGGCTACTGTTCTCTTTCTGCCTGTGGTCTTTGCTCACCCAGCTCTTTGGTTTGGTAGATCAGGTTGATCTTGACTACTTTGCATTTGCTGCTCCTCTGCCTGTAACGTTGTACCCCTCCTTGCTCATATGGCTAATTTCTCCATAGCCTACAACCCTAGATGCTGGCGTCATTTTCTCTAGGTGCCTTCCCTTTATCCCTCCAATGTACTCCTTTTCCTACCTGTACTACGTATACGTGTTCCATGATACTTCCTTCTTCACCTTTTTGAAACACCATGTTCAATGTGCTATTATTTAGGAGTCTTGCTCTTTGCTTCCTATGATGACAGTTATTGGATGAACTGATCTGCGCTAGGTGATAAGTGATGGTGATGAATTACTTATCTGTTCTGAAAACATACTTGTATTTCATTGAGGCCCACTGCGGTGGTAGCCTTCACAGTAAGTGTGCACACAGCTAAGAGCAGGTGTCCCCAAACTTTTTACACAGGGGGTCAGTTCACTGTCCCTCAGACCGTTGGAGGGCCACCACATACTGTGCTCCTCTCACTGACCACCAGTGAAAGAGGTGCCCCTTCCTGAAGTGCGGCGTGGTGGGGGGGCGGTTAAATGGCCTCAGGGGGCCGCATGCAGCCCGCGGGCCATAGTTTGGGGACGCCTGGCTAAGAGTATATAAGACCATTCATAAGGATGCAAGTAGAAAATGTAGTAACTCTAATTTCTATTATTTTATTGAGCAAAGCTAAGAAATTAAAGTTCTTCTCTTCTCTCTCTCTCTCTTTTTCTTTCTTTCTTTTTTTTTTTTTTTTGAGACAGAGTCTTGCTCTGTTGCCCAGGCTGTAGTGCAGTGACGTGATCTCAGCTCACTGCAATCTCTGCCTCCCGGTTTAAGCCTTCCTCAGCCTCCCAAGTAGCTGGGACTACAGGCGCGCCACTATGCCTGGCTAATTTTTGTAGTTTTTAGGAGAAATGGGGTATTGCCATTTTGGCTGGCCTTTGGTGATCTGTCCACCTCAGCCTCCCGAAGTGCGGGGATTACAGGTATGAGCCCCTGTGCTTGGCTAGAAATTAAAGTTTTTCTAATGTTTAATATTTTGGTTGAGAAAATACATGTATATAATTTTATAAATCTAATTTGACATCAATAAGGTGTACTAAGTGTTTTTATTGGTAGAGTACTCTATCATAAAAATGTTAAGACCACGTCTGTAGGGGCGTGCTGACATCCCTAATGGAAAACTCTTCAAGCTTTTTGTCACTATAATAGCTAACATACATCAGGTGTTTCCTATATGTCAGGCACTGTCCTATATGCTTTACAGGTATCAACATACTTATTCCTTACAACCACCTCATGAGATTGGTAGGATTATTAGCAGCCTCATCTTAAGGATGAAAAAAGGAGCTGGAGAATCAGGTAATTTGTTCAAGGACAGGGTCAGTATGTAGGAAATTCATGATGTAGTCTGACTCCAGATGCCGCTAGCTTAACCCCTGCTGTGTACCGTGCTGTGCCCTGGTTCCTCTGCCCTCACATGAGAGACCCATTTGGCTTCCTGGAGGACAGGGACCATGTCTGTCTTGCACATTGTGCTAGTTTTTAAATGAATGAAGGAACTTGGGCCTCTCATTTCCCTCTCTCTCTTTAAAAATTATCTTTTGCCTCATTTTATTTCCCAAGGGCCTGTCATCTCCGATAGGAACTTTGGACAAGTACTCCTTTATTTTTAACATGAAATCATTTTTTCCCCTTGAAATAAATGGATCTGATGAGAAATTGGCATGAGTTTAATTAGCAGTCCAATGGATAGAAACTTTACATGAAAAAAAGTCTGCATTCCCCTAGTACTCATGAGTCAGTTATGAGTCCCAGCTCACCCCTGATATGACTAATGCCTTCCTTTCTTCCTTTATCACAAGGGTATGAGAACAAGAAATAAACCTCAGGCTACTTCTGTACAGTGTGTAAAGTGTCCTGCAAGCACATATAACCTTAAAACAGCAAAAAGGGCAGCAGCAACGTGACCACAGGCATGATAACGGCAAAGAGAAGCAGAACCTAATGTTTTTTGGGTTCGTCCACTGATACTCTTTTAATCCTGATTTTTAATTGTTTAGTACAAAGATATGTAATAATTTATTGGGTCTTCTGGGCATTTAAAAGTTATTTTGGTTTGACCAAATATATCTATGATTTCATTTACATGTATAAGAGTATTGGGAGAGTTTTGGAAGTTTTGTATTCTGTCATCATATTCAAATTGTGCTAACTCCGTTTTCTTTTCTGTTTTCCTTTAAGGCTCTTTTAAGACACTTACTCTTCCATCAGTAAGTATCCATTTCAAAAATCTGGTTTCAGAAATGTATTGCATCAGTGAACTAAATAAATTAATATTTCATTGGATTTTATGTCAATTCACACGTTTCACATTTCATGTAAGATTGGCTTGAGTTTAGTTCAGCCTTCAGATTATTTGTGAATAATATTTCAGGGAGATTGATAATGAGGCTCTTCAAACTCTTGGCAGAGATTTTCTCTTGTAAAATAGAGGACTTCACTGAAGGAAACTGGCCTGGATTATTAGCACCGAAATACCGACTGGTCATAAAAAGAACGAGACCATGTCCTTTGCAGGAAGATGGATAGAGCTGGAAGTCATTATCCACAGCAAACTAACACAAGAACAGAAAACCAAATACCACACGTTCTCCCTATTTACAGGTGGGAGCTGGACAGTGAGAGCACATGGGCACACAAAGGGGACAACACACATTGGGCCCTATCGGAGGGAGGAGGGAGAGGGTTAGGAAAAATAACGAATGGGTTCTAGGCTTAGCACCTGGGTGCTGAAATAATCTGTGCAGCAAACCCCAATGACACAAGTTTACCTATGTAACAAACCTGCAGTTGTACCCTGAACTTAAAATAAAAGTTAAAAAAGAAAGGAATCTGGGTTGGTTTGGTCCTGCTTCTGCTGTAATGAGCCTTCTAGTGTGGAATGTGAAATTAACACTCTGTTCCTCAGTTTTCTTGTCCTTGAAAAGGGCAGTGCCACACTGAGACGTACTAGAACTCAAGGCAAAAGGAAAATTCAGTAATATTGACCCTGTCTTTGTTTAAAACCTTGACTTTTTTGTGCCTTGTGTTGCATTAATTTTGATGTTTTAAAGTATTGTATGAAAATATTATTTTCTTGATTGCTAAGTTTTTTGGTACTGCCTTACATTTTGTACCTTAGACAAGTGCCTCACTTACCTCACCATAGCCCTGGGCCTGGAAAAGAGGATGAAGATACCATTTTTATCTCACAGCATGTCCTAGAGTGAAACGAGATGTGGAAGTGTTGTAGCATTTGCTATAGAAATGGAAAGGGGTTATTATTTTGTTGAGAGATTCATAAAACCTAATTAGATTCTTGTAAATGAATCTTACTTCCTACAGCTTTGATTTGGAAGTTTGTACGTTTATTACTATGCTTTGTTTTGCAGCTTTGCATGTTTAATGTACAATATAGTAGACCACAGCATCCAATATCAGGTGCAATTTGATATATGCACTTTTCTGAGAACAGGTGACTAATGACTTAGGTCCGGACACATAGCATACTCGAATAGTATCAGCGTTACCTCATAAGACAGTTTCACTCATTACCTTAAAAAAATTTTTTTTTGAGACAGGGTCTTGCTCTGTTGCCCAGGCTGGAGTTCAGTGGTACGATCATGGTTCACTGCAGCCTCAACCTCCCAGGTCCAAGCAATCTTTTCATTTCCCGAGTAGCTAGGACTACTGGCACATGGGCCACCAAGCCTGGCTAGTTTTTTATTTTTTGTAGAAACAAGTCTTCCTATGTTGCCCAGGCTGGTCTCAAACTCCTGGGCTCAAGCAATCCTTCTGCCTTGGTCTCCCAAAGTGCTGGGATTACAGGAGTGAGCCACCACACCTGGCCGACTTACTAGCTTTTGAAAGTTACTTGCCAAGCACATTCAGAAACCACATTTGTTTTGGGAGGTTCACAGAGAATGTTGTACTCTCAAACAGTACTTTATAAAAATTACTCAGTATGCTATATCTATTCTGTTTCTCACATACTATATTTATGCTGTCTTTCCAAAGAAATATACTGCTACTAATAATAGAAAGTGGAGGGAAAAAAGGCATAAGCAGGCAGAAGTGGGGGGGAAAACCCTGCAGTCTTTGTGGCAACAAAACATTAGATTACATTAAAATAACCTAAAACGTTAGATGCTGGCTCCAGTACCTGTGTGCAGAGCTTAGTTGAAAGGGTATTCCAGTGGTAAGATCAAAATAAATCCTGTGTCATATATTTGCCCTATAACAGAAGGAGGGTGGGGTTTAAGTTCAGGAGTCACAGCCTAAAGCACAATAATTGTCTGGTTTCCTCAGAGGAGTCTGCAGTTTCACATACCAGAAGCGCAGAATGGCTGAAAGGAGAAGGTGGGGCAAGGGCGTGAGAGTTTCTTCCAATGATGCCGGTGTAAACTGTATGTGTCTGAGCTACTATTAGCTAGAAATTCGTCTACTACACTTCTTTTAAGTCTTAAGCATATGAAATACTAACTCTGACCACCAGTATTTGTCTTTAATATTATGCTATTTCAATTGTATAGAAATATAGCTATTATTTATTGAATTATAAATTATTGAATTATAAATAATAGCTATATTTGTATACAATTGAAATGGCCTAGTACTAAATATAGGTATTATTTATTATTATTTATTGAAAGCTCTACTAGATATTATATTTTGGAGTATTTCTTTTTAGTAAAGCGCAGCTTGAAAGACTTAAAGTGTGTGGACAAATTTGATAATGCTTGACAAAAAGAGGTGACTCTGCATTTTAATGAGTTTTCAGCTAAAGCAGAACCAACTTTTTTTTTCCCCACTGAGAACATACCTGTGGATAGAACCACCTTTTAAAGTGCACTTGCATTCTGACCTTTGTGAATGTAGTATTTTAAATTATTTTTAAGGTCTTTATGGCTTTTTACTGTGAAATATAAATATTTCAAGAGTGTATTAACACAAATGTGTTTTTTATTTCTGATTTACTCATTGTACTTCAAGACACTAAAATAACTCTCAATATGAAGTAAATAAAAAACATATTGATACTATAAATATTATTGTTTTGTACACAATATGGCAGAAAAACTTGTTTTGTTCTCTTTGTCAAATGAGGGAGTGGTTTTATTTGATTAGAAATGTTTTTAATGTGTAAGTATAATTACTAATATATTTTGAATGGAAACTATCATCTTAGATTCTCAATTTTGAAAAATTGTCTCTTCTATGTTTAGTAACTGGCATTATTCACGAAGTATATGAGAATAAATACTATTGTGCTCTCTCAGTTTCCTTACAGCAGTAAATCTTTCAGAGAAGGTGAAATGGCTTTAGGCAGCCCAGATTAGAATAAGTAATCCTTATTTATTGCCTAGGAAGAATCTTTTTGAGGATGCTTTCTTTATGTATCCTAGGCAGAGAGCTGTCATCTCCTCAGAGAGTTTGCATTTATGTATACACAACATAGACGTGCATAAGTGAGAATCAACACACCCAATCCAAGGCTGATTGATATTCTGCTGGTCAAAGCTTAGGGATATTGTCAATTCCCAGACTCTTATCTTGCTTTCAGACAGCCTCTCACTGTGGGAACTGCACCTTCCTTCAGCCCTGTGCCCTCTGGTTAAGGAGTCCAAAATCTCTGTGAGTAAATAATTGATTCCTGTGTAAGAGCTATGCACTCCAGCCTGGGCAACAGAGCAAGACTTTGTCTTGAAACAAAACAAAACAAACAAAACAAAACAAAACAAAACTAAGCAAAACAAAACACTTCCTTATTGAAGAAAAGCAAAAATTGACACCAGAAGTTATTCGAAGGTGACATACTGATTGTTTTCCCTAACACTTTATTATTAACTTTCCAAATACACGAAAAACTTGAAAACATTTTATAATGAACACTCCTATACCTGCCACTTAGAGTCTACCGTTAATATTTTACTATACTTGCTCTATCATTTTCTTCATATTCTTAACCATATTGATACTATTCTGATGTCTGCTATTGCTGGAAAATCCCCTTTGAGATATCTGTAGACAAAACTTATTTGCAAAAATGAGTCAGGGTATAGTTTCAGGACCTCAATTTTAACATGAAAATCAGCTAAAAGTCAAGCATGCTAGTTATCTATTGCTAAGTAACCCTAAAACTTTGCTTCAAACAACAATAAACTCATACTTTTATTACTTCTCTCAGTTTTTGTAGGTGAAGAATTTGGGAGCAATATGGTTGGACATTTCTGATTTGGAGTCTCACGAGGTTGCCATCATGGTATCAGCTAGGGCTGCAGACATCTGAAGGCTTACCGGGGCTGTAGCATTCTGCGAGGCAGCTCATTCACTGGGCTGACACGTTGGTGGTGGTGGTTTGTGGGAGGCCCCGGTTCCTCCCAGTGTGGGCCTCGCCACAGGCTTCTCTAGTGTCCTTATCACCACTCTGGCTTCCCCCAGAGTGAGTGATCCTAGCGAGAAAGAGAGACAACAGGCCAAAGGTATTCTTTTTAGGACATAACCTCATTTTAAGATTTAGAAGAAAATCACTAAGTTGGAGGAATTAGTGATTCCGCAGTGTTTAGTGATTCACCTTTTGAAGGGAGGAAGGTCAGAGAATTTTTGGACATATTTTAAAATTACCACATCAATGTTCTTATTAGAGTAGGAGAGCTCATGGTGAGTTTGAATCTCAGCTAGTGACTTGGAGCAACTTTCTTAACTACTATAAGCTGCAGCTTCTGTGTGTGTTTGTGTGTGTGTGTGTGTGTGAGTGTGAGAAATGGTTTTGATGAGAGTATCTAGTAATGCTGGAAGGTAGGATTTCTATTGTTGTTATTTTGAGATGTAGTCTCACTCTGTTGCTCAGGCTGGAGTGCAGTGGCACGATCTTGGCCTACTGCAACCTCTGCCTCCCATATTCAAGCGATTCTCCTGCCTCAGCCTCCCGGAGTAGCTGGGACTACAGGCTTGTACCGCCCGGATAATTTTTTTTTTTTTTTTTTCTGAGATGGAATCTCACTCTGTCAGCCAGACTGGAGTGCAGTGGCACAATCTTGGCTCACTGCAACCTCCGCCTCCTGGGTTCAAGTGATTCTCCTGCCTCAGCCTCCCGAGTAGCTGGGACTACAGGTGTGTGCCACCATACACAGCTAATTTTTGTATTTTAAGTAGAGACAGGGTTTCACTATGTGGCCAGGATGGTCTCAATCTCTTGACCTCATGATCCACTCACTTCAGCCTCCCAAGGTGCTGGGATTACAGGCATGAGCCACCGTGCCCAACCTAATTTTTGTATTTTTAGTAGAGACAGAGTTTCACCATGTTGGCCAGACTGGTCTCGAACTTCTGACCTTAGGTGATCCACCTCCCTCGGCCTCCCAAAGTTCTGGGATTACAGATGTGAGCCACCACACCTGGGAAGGATTTCTGTTATTAATAGTAGTAGCAGAAGTAGCAGCATCATCATCCCCACCAAGACTATGACACATATGGGCAAGATGCATTAGGAGAATGCATCTCAGAAAGCAGCTTGAGAGAAAATGGCAAGAAAACAAATCTTGTGCAAAAGAGCCTTTCATCAGCTGACTGCCTCAAATAGGGTGAGTGTGGAATAGAGGGTTGAAGAATGTTAGGTATTCTGACTTGCAATAACTGTTAGGGAGGACGCACTTGGAATAGGAAATGGCAAGATGTCTCCTGCTGAGGGAGAGCAGTGGGCTGTGTGTCCCCCATGCCAGGAGCCTTGTGATGTAACTGGAGAGCAAACTACAGGATGTTAAAAAAGAGGAAACAAATTGTTTAACTCTGGTGCCTGGGAGGGGCAAATTTTCAACCTCACAGTTACTTTTGATAATACCATGTATTTACCTTTTTCATTCTAACTTGTAATTAAAACGCTTTTGAGGTAAAATAGAGACCTTAATGTGTGATTTCTTTTCCCCCCAGCTACCTCTGAACAGTGCCAATGGGATTTATGAGCTACGTGTAACCGGACATGCCCAGGATGAGATTTTATTCTCTAATCGTACTCGCTTATCATTTGAGACCAAGAGAATATCTGTCTTCATTCAAACAGACAAGACCTTATACAAGGCAAAGCAAGAAGTGAAGTTTCGCATTGTTACGCTCTTCTCAGATTTCAAGCCTTACAAAACCTCTTTAAACATTCTCATTAAGGTAAATGCTAGACAGAAATGAAGCAAGGAATTCTAGCCATCTTACTAAAGCCCTCTGGGAAGTTCTGCTTGTGTTATTGACGCTGGAATATCTTAGAAGTCACCTAAGATAAGCTTCCCTCCCACCACAGAACTCCTCTATTAGTAAAGGAGGTGGTGCGTGCAGTGCTGGGTTAAGAGCTCAGTGTCTTAACCTGCTTGAGTTCTGAACCTGGGATCTTCATTGATTTATTCAGTTGTTAAACACTTATTAAGCTTCTCTGTTCCAGGCATAGCCATAAGGCAGTGAACAAAAGCAATTAAGTCCTGCTTACACTGAGTTTATTTTTCAGTGAGTACTAGAAGACAGACATAATAGACATACGAATACATATTTATGTAGGGTGAGGTATGTATGTATTTGTGTGTGTGAGAGAGAAAAAGAGAGTGAGAAAGAGAGTTTGTGTCTGCTACTTTCTTTCTTTTCTTTCTTTTTTTTTTTTTTTTTTTTGAGTTGGAGTTTCACTCTTGTTGCCCAGGCTGGAGTGCAGTGTCAGGATCTTGGCTCACTGCAACCTCTGCCTCTTGCGTTCAAGTGAGTCTCCTGCCTCAGCCTCACAAGTAGCTGGGCTTACAGGCATGTGCCACCACCCCTGGCTAATTTTGTATTTTTAGCAGAGATGGGGTTTCACCATGTTGGTCAGGCTGGTCTCGAACTCCTGACCATAGGCGATCTACCTTCCTCTGCCTCCCAAAGTGCTGGGATTACAGGCGTGAGCCACTGCACCAGCATGTTTGCTACTTTCTTTAGAGTTGTCTGAGAGGCTGATTTGAGCAGAGCTCCAAAGGCAATGAAAGAAAATAAGCCCAGACAGAGGGGGAAGTACGTGGGAAGGCCCTGAGGAGGAGCTTTTTTGGCGCTTTGGAGGAACAACAAGCTGGCGTGTGCTGGAGCCCTGGGAGCGAGGGGACAGGTGCTAGGAGATGAGGTCATAGAGAAGTAGGTGGGTTAGGGTGGGGCTTATGCATGGCCTTAATGGCCATGCTTTGAAGTTTATATTAAGTGAAATGAGAATTCACTGGAGAATTCTGAGGAGAGGTGGTATAATCTAACTGAACATCTTAAAAGGATCACTCTCAGCTCTAAAAAGAATAGATGCCAAATGCTAGCTGTGTGATCCTGGGGATATTTATTAACCTTCTAGAACCTCAGTTTCCTTATCTGGAAAATATGTAATAATAATAAAACCTCACAAGGTTTTTATGAGGATTAAGAGAGATAATTCAAGTAAACCATTTAGAACTGTGTCTGGCACATAGTACATGCTCATTGAAAGTTAGCCATTACTATGGTTTTAGGAATCCCTTTTGAAAGGTAGTCATTTGGTCTTTGCTGCTTAATACTCTAATGATCTGGAGGCACTGTGTTTAGCACACAGAGTGCTCTCCTGTGAGAATCAGGATGAAGACAAAAGAGATCCAGCTGGGCCTGGTTTTCTATATTTCAGCTGAGAAGAGCACTGGACATTTGACCATTACTTGGAAATAGGGTGACTAACATATCCCGGTTTCCCTGGTATGTCCCTGACTTTAAAACTGAAAAGTCTGTGGTCTTGGGAACTTCCTTAGTCTCAGGATGTTGGTTTCTCCAAGTATTCTAATGAATACTATAGTGTGGAAGGTAAAGTCAGGCTTTTGAGTCCAGTATCTTCCTATTCTTAGTTTATTTGTTATTATATATTTGTTGTTATAAATTAAAACAACAAAACCCAATCAAATAAACATGTTTACATTTAACTTTGAGCCAAGATATATTTGTAGCCAGTATCACATTGGTTAGCATGGTGCTCAATGCACATTTCTTGAATTGAACTAGTATTATTTCAGACTTTGCCTTTGCTATGTAACAGAATGTCTATAAAGCAGGTTGACATAGTGAATAGCATTTCTAAATTCATGTCATGCTCTGAGCAGAGTTGAACTGACTCCATTCATACCGTCCTTCATCATTTATCCACATATATGGAGAGCTTACTGCATGCCAGAAGCTGTGTACAATAGATGGTTTAATAAATGTCTGGCTATCTGTGGCTGTTTACATTCAATGTAACAGTTTATGCAGTGCTAACTTTTATCTGCCTGCAATAGACAACTGCATAAATTGCCTGTTCAAGACATTAACCCAGAACTAACCCTACTGGTTCTGGATACTGAGTCTGTGCGTTTTCGTAGTTCTGCCTCTCTGCTCTGCCCTAGTATCTTCCTTTGAACCTTTGATTTGCAGATTCTTCGGGCTTTTCTGTGCGGTGTGAGACTTAGCTGACCACATTTGGCTTTCTGGAAAGGGCTCAGAGAGACTTCCTTCTTGTTAGCTCTGGTACTGATATGACCCTCTTGGCCAGGGGAGGGGAGTTTAAACTAAAATACTACCTGGAACCCAAAGTGTTTGGGAACTGTGAGTGAGGGGTGGCCATGCTCTCATCTCTGTACCTAGGAGGTGATGCTCAAATGTGGACTCAGGTCTAACTGCCTTCCTCCTTGCAACTTGCAGAGGCCAGGTGGGAATTCTTTCAGCTGACAACAGACATTTGGGCCAGGTTTACTAGACTATGATATTTTCTACATCTTTCAGTGTAGAATAATTGGTTTCTTGGCAAAACTTTTCAGAAAAAGTTGGAGCTTAGCCTAACTAGAGCCCCTGACAGCTATCCTCCTTGGTGCAGCACCACCTGCAGGCTGATGTGGAGAAGTGCACCTGTGAGTTGGGGCCCATCTTGCACAGCCAGGAGTGGCTGTAGAATGTAGCTAAGATACTGACTGTCACAGCACGTTTAGGGGTGTTCAGTGTTCTTGGGGACTATGGGGCATCTTTGAGTATTATTGATCTTGCATGCCCCAATAACTGGTCTTCTCAGGAGGGAAAGGGGCTTTGAGGCCTTTCGGCAGTAGAAGAAACATAATCCATGTGTCCCGTGCTTCTGGCCTCCTCTAGCCAGTTTGGCCTGACGCTGGGGAAAGGAGTGCCTCTGACTCTGATGGGAGCTGGCATGTCTGGCTTCTACTCTGACCTCTCCTTTAAGAAGTTGTTGGTGCTAGTACAGGCCAATGATCTTGTAGAGAAACAGGTGTTATTGGCTTGGGGGTATATTCTGTGCCTGTGCCTTGACACTCTGTTTTGAAGCAGTGTTGGCCAGGTAAGGAGGCCGCCTTATTTAAGTGATTTGAATTCTCTAATTCTACTTTCTGGACAGACATGTCCTTCACACATAATCCAGAAATAGTCCTCGCAGACACATTCTCCAGCCAGGGAGCTTACTACTTGAGACAGCCAGGTATTGTGTGCTGTGATGAGGCATCTGACAGAGTTCCAGAGCCATCTAAAGGCGACTCAAAGGGCATGTGGGGCCACTATTCCAGGATCTCTGGCCGCAGCTTTTCTGGCTGTGACTCGGGCATCGTTCATACTGTATGTGACTGTGTCGTAGCAGGAGATGACCGCATGCAAATGCTGGGCTCTGCTGTGACACCACCATGCTTGCCTGGTTCAAATCCTGATGTGCCTTGTAGACATCTTGTGTTTCTGCATTCTCTCCCTCTGCCGTATTGGTGACAGTAGACCTGGGTCCATGACTGGCTTGGGAAAGCAGAGGAATTATCTTACTCACCCCTAACTCTCCAGATACCCCAGGTGCAGTCATCAGTGAGGTCAGTGCAGATTTCCTTCATGTCTGGGAGAAATGTACCCCCTCGCTACCATAATGTTTCAGTAGAATATGGACATTCTGTTTTCCTACACTTCAGGTAACACCAAAAATTATTATTATTTTTATCTGTGTCAGTTTGACAGAAGAAACACAATATTACATTGTTTTCGTTTCCTTAATTATTAGACAGCATATATTTATTGGCTATTTATATGTCTTCCTTTGTTCCTGAGTCTTTGAACTTCATAGCCCTCGCATGCATCATGCTGTGGCGGGCACAGTAGGGCCAACCGCTGATGACAATGCCTGGCCCAGGAGTTTGCCAGGGATACTGTGACCTGCTTGTTATTGACTTGTTTTCGGTCTCTGGTTTTAACAATCGGTTTCTGGCTTATGAGACTGCTTCCTGCACAGTTCTCAGCATGGTACTTATCCCTAACTGTCATATCCCTGCTCTGGGAAAGAGGTTTCTTCTGGTTTCTAATAACTGGCTCCACTCACTACTTCCCGTCAAAGTTTAGAGACTAAGACTAAGGGAAAATATTCAACCCGTTCTCAGTCACAATCTAGTTAGGAATAATAAAATATAGATTTTTGGCAAAATAAAATGTGTAAAATAAACATATTTTGCTGCCTTTCACAATAATATGTACTCAAGAGAGATAAACTCCAGATATACCGGGGGCTTTCCAGGAAGCAGTCACCTGTATAGGAGGCAAGAAGCTGGAACTGATTTCACCAGTGGACAAGGAAGGGAGGGATTTCCTTGCAGCAGCTGCAGAGACCTAGATGCATGGGCTTTTGGGAATAAACTGCAAACAAATCTGTAATGTTTAGAGGAAGATGAGCCTAGAAATGTAGATGGAGTCATATTAGTACAGGACTTGTAAACTATGCAAAGGAGTAGGCAAATGAAAGCCGTGCGTACCTAGTGGTCTAGTATAATCATCAAATATGATAATCAGTGACTATAAAATGTGTATAGTCACTGCTTTTTATATCTAGGGACTACGCCAAGTATTTCAACCACTGTAACTCATTCTCAGATTTGTGTTTCAGATGGATCACACTGTTGGCAGTGGGGAGAATGTGGTGGAGAGGGCAGGACTAGAGGGGGAAGATCAGTTGCATTAGTTGGAAAATAGGACATGGTGGCTAGATTGAGGATGGAAAGAAGGAGACAAATTAGAGACATATTAACCTCACAAAGTCCACAGGGCTGGAGATGTGAGAGGAATCTAGGATGACTGCCGGAACGGTTTGGATGAAGGCTACATGAAGGGATTGTTGTTTGGGAGATTATAGGAAGGCTGAAGTGTTTTTCACGTATATCTTTGCTTAAGCATCTCTCTGATATGCTTTTGTTGTGTTAAAAGGCCGGGCGCGGTGGCTCACCCCTGTAATCCTAGCACTCTGGGAGGCCGAGGCGGGCGGATCGCCTGAGGTCGGGAGTTCAAGACCAGCCTGACCAACATGGTGAAATAAATTTTATTTATTTAAAATACCTTTAAATTTTATTTATTTAAAAATCTTTAAAAAAATAAATGAATAAATGAATAACAAAATAAATAAAAGGCTGACCTGAGTTTGAATTCTGAATTTCATCATGCATTGGTGCTGAAATATTGAGTCACGCCAGTCACTTGAATGCGTATTTCCTCTCCAGGCATCAGTTTTCTCAACTATAAAGTGAGGATAACCCTGTTCTAAAGGAGAATTATAATGATTAGAGATAAGGCAGAGTGCCTGACACATATTGGGTCTTTAATAAATGGGGCCTGTTATTTCTACAGTTAAATTTTCTTTTAACACTACCATCCCCTGCTGCCAGGGATTTGGTGATATACATGTTGTAGTGTTTCATGTAGAAGGAAATTGGGTGCCAGGAATTTAAAAGGTGGAGCAGAATCAAGAAGAACTTGGAAGAAATATGAGAAGAGAAGAAACCGATTTGTCTTCTTCAGTAATATAGTGCCTACATTTTCTGAAAACTATCCTTGTGCCATATTTTGGAGGAAAGTCCTGGGTCTGGGTGGGAATACTGCAAGGCGTCTTTCCTAACCACAGAGGACGCACGTGCACACAGGCAGCCTCTGCTTAGTTACATGTCTGCTTTTCATTTTAGGACCCCAAATCAAACTTGATCCAACAGTGGTTGTCACAGCAAAGTGATCTTGGAGTCATTTCCAAAACGTTTCAGCTATCTTCCCATCCAATACTTGGGGACTGGTCTATTCAAGTTCAAGTGAATGTGAGTATAAATATATCTTTTGGGGGACTGTTAAAGTGATTTAATTAGGTCATGTGGGGAAATAGCTCTAAAGTCATTTATTCAATGAAGAGAAAAAAATTAATGTCAGCACCTAGGCACTGAAGTGGTTTATTTTTAGTTTATGATGTTTGCAAGGGTTTATTTAGCCTTCATTCTAACATGCTAGAATTTCCATCCCTTTTGGCCTTTTCTGTGATATAATGTGTAAAAGTTAAAACTTTTGCCATTTTAGTACACAGTGTTTACTTATTTGTTTCATGCACTGTTTTAAAATTAAGTAATAAATACATAGCTATTATTTGGCAAATTTTTTATCTTAGAAAAATGACTCCTAATGAGTGATTAAAAAACCTACTTTATCTTTGTTTTAAGAAACAGTGACACACCAACCTCTGTTCCCCATTTCTCCCTAGTTTCTACACCTATTGCCTTTCCTTGTTGCCAACTTGTGTAGCTCAGAAATCTAAATGGACGGCATTAAATGGCATATAAATGTAAATGGAGGGCATTCATTAAAATGCCCTCCATTTCTTTGTGCCTCAAGTTTTCTCCTATGTATCACTGTGTAATACTTCAAAATTCATTGAATGCTTTTCTTTGGAATTAAAAAAATAGAAATTCATGAACCAGAGCTTTAAAAATAGTTGTTTTAAAAAAGGGCATCTCACTATTGACATTTTGGAGAAAAATTCTTTGTTGTGGGCTCTGTGCTATGCATTATAGGTCATTTAACAGTATCTCTGGCCTCTGCCCAATAGAAGCCAGTAGTAGCTCTCCTCTCCCTGTAGGCTGTGACAAGCAAAAATTTCTCTAGGTATTGCCAAACATCCCTGGGAGGAAATATCCCTTCCCCTGTGCAGTTGAGAACCATTGTAGCTGAAGGAATAATCATTCATTAGCCTAAGGACCTGAGGCAAGATAAAAGTACCTAGTATTTAATATGTGCCCTGCTTTTTACTTGCATTGCCACAACAGTCCTGAAAAACAGGTTTTATTAAACTTAATTTCTAGATGAGGAAAATGAAATGTGGAGAAGTTTAGTAACTTGCCAAGAAGTTGGAGTTGGGAAGCAAAAGAAGCAAGATTTAAATTCAGGTCTCTGATGGCAAAGCCTGGCCTCCATAGCTGACCCCATGACCCTCTGAACCCAGGACCCCAGCATCATGATAGAAATACTTTGAATCTGGGACCTGGTTAGAAGATAGAAGACACAGTAAATCCTTATTCAATTTCAAAGCAGTGTTTCTTAGATCAGTTTAAAAGAAAAATGATAAATTATCAGGTTAGACATTTGAAATTGCCATTTTTGTGGGTCAGAAATACAAAATATTAGCAATTCTAGATGCTTCAATCTAAATAGATTACCTTCATTCAGACAAACACATGCTGTGGATAAGAGGAACTTCAATAGACAAACGGAAATATATGGATATTTCACATCTTAGAATTGTGATTCTATTTCTAGGGCATTCAGGAAGAAGCAACCCAGAGGGAAGAACTTGGCTTAGATTTAGAAATATTAAAACATTTAATTTTCTTGATTTCTTTTTTGGAGTTATGTTCTGACTTTTGCTCTATTTAAAAGTAATGGGAGGCATGGTGGCTCACACCTGTAATCCCAGCACTTTGAGAGACTGAGGCAGGTGGATCATCTGTGGTCAGGAGTTTGAGACCAGCCTGGCCAATGTGTTGAAACCCCATCTCTACTAAAAATACAGAAATTAGCTGCGCATGGTGGTGAGCACCTGTAATCCCAGCTACTCAGGAAGTTGAGGCAGAAGAATCACTTGAACCTGGGAGGTGGAGGTTGCAGTGAACTGAGATCATGTCACTGCACTCCAGCCTGGGTGGCAGAGCGAGACTCCATCTCAAAAAAAAAAAAAAAAAAAAAAGGTAATGGGAACTTCAACATTAAAAAGGAAGAAAGGAAGGATATTGTGACAATGCTCCAACCTGGATACAACTTGAGGACATTATCCTGAATGAAATAGCCAGTTCCAAAAAGACAAATACTTTGAGATTCCACTTATATGAGAGATTTAGAATAGTCAAAATTGTGGAAACAGAAAGAAGAATGGCTGGTTGTAGGGAATGATGGGAGGGGAAAATGGGGAGTTGAAGATTTTCAGTTCTGCAAGATGAAAAAGTTCTGGAGATCTGTTGCACAACAATGTGAATATACTTAACACTAATGAATAGTGCAGAAAAATAGTGAATATACTTAGTTCTATGTCATATGTATTTTACCACAATGAGACATAAAACAATTTAAAAAAATAATGAGACTTAACTGTTTTATGTGATATAAATTGGTCATTTAGTATATAATATGTAAACCTTTATATTTTTCTATAATATATATTTATGTGACATATAAACATGTAAGATATAATCAATTTTTTTCCTGTGTCTAAAGGGGAAGATATGTTAAATGAAATACATGAAATTGTAGCTTACTTTAAGCACTATTGCTGAGCCTTGAGTAGGTAGGACTTGTGTGTGTGAATTGACCTGTATGGATGAGAACAGTGCTGGAGGTACAATCGACTCTCAACATTTGCTTCATGGCCATCCTGAGTCTTTATGGGTTTTTGCATGATACGTTTACCAATCTTGTTCTTTTTAATTTAGCAGGAGCTCTACCGAATGTATGATGTGTTTTTTTTTTTTTTTTTTTTTTTTTGAGACAAAGTTTCGCTCTTGCTACCCAGGCTGGAGTGCAATGGCACGATCTCGGCCGACCACAACCTCTGCCTCCTGGGTTCAAGCAATTCTCCTGCCTCAGCCTCCCGAGTAGCTGGGACTACAGGCGCGCCACCGTGCCCAGCTAATTTTTTGTATTTTTAGTAGAGACGGGGTTTCACCTTGTTGACCAGGATGGTCTCGATCTCTTGACCTCGTGATCCACCCGCCTCGGCCTCCCAAAGTGCTGGGATTATAGGCGTGAGCCACCGCACCCGGCCATGATGTGGTTTTAAAGAACATTGGTGGTAATATTATGAAAGGGGTTCATACTTTTAGAGAACAATGTATTGCATAACCATTAAAATCATGCACAATTTACAGTGTGATCTTTGCTTATTTCCTTATTTATAACAGTGTAGTAATAACCACTGTTATAAATGGAAGCCTAGAGCAGTGGGTGATGATTTCTAGGGGAATTAGAATTCTTTATATTTGAGCTTATAGAGAAAGTGAAAAGAGTAGGCATTTGTGAAAAATTTGTGTAGGAGTAGGGAAAATAGAAGGGAACCTTATGTGTCTGGGGATTTTGGAGAAGTTGATATTACTGGAGTATGTGGAGAATGATGGGAGATGTAGATTAGGAAGCACATTATGAGTTTAATTTGAATATTATTTTCAGTTCCCACTTACATTTTCCATAATCTTTTTTTAATCCATCTATCTGTCCATCTGTTCATCCATCCATCCATCCATCCTTCCATCCACCCACCAACTCAGTGTGTATTAAGGCCCTACATGGCCGTGATGAATACAAAGAAGTTAAACACATGACTTATATTTTCAAAGGTCATTGTTGTGGCGACATGAATAATATGAGAAAAATTAAATGACATAAGGGGGACAGACAACCACAAGACAGGGCAATAGCAGAGGAAGTGTAAGGTGCTCAGGCCAGGCTGGTGATAGAGAGAGTTTATTGTTAGCACAAGCACCGATGTTTTGGGGCCAGCTGCTCCCTCTGTCTCTCACGGTCTGCTCTGTTCTCCTGCCACTCTTCTGCCGACCTTTAAGGAGTCCTTCAGTTCTTCTCATTCCTTTGGCTTAGCTAAATAATCATCATGCCCAGTGTCTTTAAGGCAGGCCTCTGCACAGGTGGCTGGCAGCCTATGGGTGGGCTGCCCTTGGGTCAGGGTGCCCATTGTTGGTCCACTCAGAAACCACCTCTGCACAGTGACCAACAAGAGCAGTTTTAGCTGGATGACAGGCACTGAGGGATTAATTTGTTTGATGAATGGTGGACAGAGTAAGTACCAGAAGAGAGGGGGACAGAATAATAGAGAAAGACTTTGCAGAAGATATGAGATTATACTTTGAAAGATTTATAGGATTTCTCATGCTGTGGACTTGGCTTGTCATGTTGCTTTTATAGAAAAAAATAATGCTCTGAAGGAAATTTAGGTCATTAAAAAATTAAAAACCTTTGCAAGATCTGGCCCTTGCCCACCTTTTCAGCCTTGTAAAGTGCCGCCCTTCCTCATGAACTCTATGCTTTAGACATCTTACGTCCTTTATGTTTCTCTTCTTTCTTTTTTTTTTTTTTTGAGACGGAGTTTCGCTCTTGTTACCCAGGCTGGAGTGCAATGGCGCGATCTCGGCTCACCGCAACCTCCGCCTCCTGGGTTCAAGCAATTCTCCTGCCTCAGCCTCCTGAGTAGCTGGGATTACAGGCAAGCGCCATCATGCCCAGCTAATTTTTTTTTTTGTATTTTTAGTAGAGACGGGGTTTCACCATGTTGACCAGGATGGTCTCCATCTCTCGACCTCGTGATCCACCCGCCTCAGCCTCCCAAAGTGCTGGGATTACAGGCTTGAGCCACCGCGCCCGGCCCTTATGTTTCTTAAACTCACCTGTCTGTCTCATTCTGGAGCCTTTTCTCATGCTGTTCCCTCTGCTGGGAGTGTTTTTTCTTCCTTATTCTCGCTACTTGAGGGCATTCTCTAGAGTGGCCTGGCTGTTCCAGACATTCCCATAGTACTGTGTGCTTTCCACAGTTTATTCATGTTACTTTCTTTTTTTTTTTTTTTTTTTTGAGACGGAGTTTCGCTCTTGTTACCCAGGCTGGAGTGCAATGGCGCGATCTCGGCTCACCGCAACCTCCGCCTCCTGGGTTCAGGCAATTCTCCTGCCTCAGCCTCCTGAGTAGCTGGGATTACAGGCACGCGCCACCATGCCCAGCTAATTTTTTTTTTTTTTTTTTTTTTTTTTTTTTTTTTTTGTATTTTTAGTAGAGACGGGGTTTCACCGTGTTGACCAGGATGGTCTCGATCTCTTGACCTCGTGATCCACCCGCCTCGGCCTCCCAAAGTGCTGGGATTACAGGCTTGAGCCACCGCGCCCGGCCTCGTGTTACTTTCAATTGGTGGTCCCTGATAGACGGTAGCCTTTGTGAAGCTCCTGACCTTCTAGTCTTGCTCAACCCTCTATTCCTAGGACCAAGTTCAGTGCTTTTTCCTGTAAGCAGAAAGCAGTATTTGCTTAGCCGAATGTATGAAAGGTATGTAACAGTCATTTGTCTTGAACCAAATAAAATTTTTGCTTTTCTATATTCTATAAAGCAACTTTATTTTTTTGAAGACAAGTATGTTGATTAGGTACTCATCATTGGAGATATGTTAATTTCAACAACAAAAAACCCTTAAAAAAAGAGCCCTTTTATGACCACCAGGGGTCAGTATAACCAAGGAAATGTTACAAGAAGCAACTGCGGCCTTGGTCTCTGGCTTTTGTTTTTCTTTGACTACTGCACGGCATCGAAAGACTGTATATTGCTTATTATTAAACCCCCTTTCTTTTAATAGTGAATAATGACATGGAGGAAATGTATTTATTATTTAATCAGCACAGCATTAGAGACAATATTTTTATTTTTCTGAGGCAATCACCATTCTCAATATAAAACTCAGGGAGAGGAAAATACTTATTTTAAAGAGAGTGTTTTTAAATTTTTTAATTTTTAAGAAACAGGGTTGCCCTCTGCCACCCAGGCTGGAGTGAAGTGGCACAGTCATGGCTCACTGCAGCCTCAGACTCCTGGGCTTAAGTGATCCTCCCGCCTAAACCTCCTGAGTAGTAGGGACTACAGGTATGTGCCACTACATATGGCTAGTTAAAAAAAAAACTCTTCTTCATAGAGACAGAGTCTTGTTATATTGCCCAGGCTGGTTTTGAGCTCCTGGTCTCAAGCAATCCTTTTGCCTTGGCCTCACAAAGTGCTGGGATTACTGGTGTGAGCCATCATATGCAGCCTTCAGAAAGGTGTTTTGAAATTCCATTTTGTCTGTAGAAAAAATATGAAATGATATGAGTACTCCCACTGAGAGAGAATCTCTTTAAGGATTACCAGAGTTATCAGAACTTTGATGTGTAGTGACTATACAGGTAATCAGAAAGTGGTATTCTTTAGTTACCCTTTGTCCTAGGTCAGGAAAATGATCCCTTGGGTGAAACATACTTGAGGCCTTCTTGGCATTTCTCCACATGTATTAATAACATGTTTGTTTATAGAATAAGAGTAAGTCCTTTATGATACTGTGTTAACCTTTCTGGATTAATCTAAATTGTTTGCCCTTCAAGTATTGTATTGTTTTTCACCTTCAAGATTTTTTATGATAGTAATGCTAATTATTTCGTTCTAGTAGGATTTCTAGGTTTTTTTTTTTTTTTTCTCTCTCTCTCTTTTTTTCTTTTTGAGACAGAATCTTGCTCTTTTGTCTGGGCGTGCAGTGGCACGATCTTGGCTCACTGCAACCTCCACCTCCTGGGTTCAAGTGATTCTCCTGCCTCAGCCTCCTGAGTAGCTGGGCCTACAGGTGCATGCCACCATGTCCAGCTAATTTTTGTATTTTTAGTAGAGATGGGGTTTCACCATGTTGGTCAGGCTGGTCTTGAACTCCTGACCGCAAATGATTCACCTGCCTAAACCTTCCAAAGTGCTGGAATTACAGGCGTGAGCCACTGTGCCTGGCCTGCAAATGGCTTTTTCCCCCAATTTTTTTTTGTTGTGGTAAAATACGCATAACATAAAATTTACCATCATAACCATTTTTAAGTGTACGATTCAGTGGTATTAAGTGCTTTCATATTGCTGTGCATTCATCACCACCATCCATCTCCAGAACTCTTTTCATCTTGCAAAACTGAAAATCTACACCTATTGAACAGTAACCCCCCATTCCCTCCCACTCCTAGGCTCTGGCAGACACTGTACTTTCTATCTCTATGGTCCGGCAGCCGGAAGGCAGGCCAGAGAAACTGATGCTCTGGCGAAGCACAGGAGGGTGGCCTGGGGCCGCCAGGTCTTCGCTGGGGTTATTATATCAGCAGAATCATACAGGATCTCTTTTGTGACTGGCTTTTTTCTCTTAGCGTAATGTTATTATGGTTCATCCGTGTTGTAGCATGTGTCATAATTTCCTTCCTTTTAGAGGCTGAATAATATTCCGTTGTGTGAATATACTGCATTTGGTTGCAAATGTTTTTGTATCTATGATTTAAAAATCATATTCCAGGTTACCAGAAGGTGATTTTCGGGTTCTTTAAAAGAAAGGCTAATGTTGGTGTCTGAGAACTAGGCTTGTAGGAGCCAGGAGGGATCTGGCCACAGCAGTGCAGCCCATAGCCCAGAGCTCCAGGTCTCTGCGTGACCCAAGCGCTGGTACTCATGTTCCTCTGAGAGCCGAAAAGAAGAGCCTGAGTCACTGAGAGATTCCTGGTCATCTGATGGTGGCAGCCCTGTGCTGTCTTTCCTCAGTGTCAGATGGAAGTCTGTTCTTCCTTCTAGAGTGGCTCAGGCATTTGAGTTTGCCATAATGGCCACCTGAGGCTGCCGTTGGTTCTGAAACCTCAGTGTGCCACAGAATCAATGGACTGGCAGCTTGTTTAAAGGTGCATAGACCAGGTCCCAACCCCAGATCACAATTTACTAATTTTGGCACAGGACCTAGGAGTTTGAACTTTAAGTAAGCACTCCAGGAAATTCTACTAGTTTTTGGAATCACATTTTGAAAAGTGCTGATAAATGCCCACCAACTAGGCATCTTTAGAATCTGTCTTTTCCATTGAGAGGATGTGTTGGGCAGTCAACATGGTATGGAACTGGGGACAGACCATCTGTTTCATTCTTTGACTTCCCTAGCAGTGCTACTTTCCGCTATTTACTTTACCTGTCTAGTAGAGCTCCCTAGCACCTTCGGCATACTAAGTTAGAATTTGGAAGATGATATATGTCTTTTACAATAGCTTCTCTAGTGCTTCAGATGCGCAGCCAATTTGGAAACCACTGACTTTGATAATCTTACAGTCTTTTCTATCTGTCACCAGCTACAGTTTCTTAACCCTTGTCTCAATCTTAAGCCACCGTTAGGGGTGGGGAATAAGAAATGGAAAGCAGAAAACTCACCAGGATTAAGACTTGAAATCACTCTTCTGGAGCCCTGTGTAATGAAATGTGGGTATCAAATTATTATGTAACTCAGAAGCAATCTGCAACGAGTTATTTTTTTGCTTCTAACAGTTACATCTAGTTTCTCTTGAGTTAGTTGTTGTAGAAAGATTAGGTGAGGGTTGCCAACACCTTACTGCTTTTTATAACCTTTCAGGATATTTCTTATTTTTTCCAGCCTTGTTGCCCAGCCTCTGCCTGGGTCAGCTTGCTGCTTCTGTTAAGTTTCTCTGGAGCTGGTTTTCTTTTGCAAAAGAGCACATCTTTGTTTGGACAGTTCTTGTCCCTGAAGCATTCTACCAGTAGCATCTGCTTAACTTGCCTGGCTTGTGATGACAACTTAACAGAAAGCATGGAGCAAAACTTTGACAGGTCAGAAAACAGTGGCATTCTTTCTGAAATGTGGTTGTGGCTTTCAAAATACTTTTGCTAGTCCTTGCTTATAAAAATAATGATTTTTTTGGGAAAGACCTCAAGCTCTTACTTCCTTGTTCAGTGACAAAGGGAGGGAGGAGTTGGTTTTAGAATACTGATTTCTTAGAGCATCAGCTGCCAGAGCTTAGCACTTCTCCATTCTTCCAAAGGCCCTGATAAACATTCCCTAGAATAGCATTTATTAATCAGTGTAGTGTTATTTTGCTTTTTAAAAAATTGTGGTAAGATATACATGTAAAATTTACCATTTTAACCATTTAAAAGATTAGTAGGCTGGGTGTGGTGGCTCATGCCTGTAATCTCAGCAGTTGGGGAGGCCTGGGCAGGCGGATCACGAGGTCAGGAGTTCGAGACCAGCCTGTCCAACATAGTGAAACCCTGTCTCTACTAAAAAAGAAATACAAAAATTAGCTGGTCATGGTGGCACATGCCTGTAATCCCAGCTACTCAGGAGGCTGAGGCAGGAGAATCGCTTGCGCCCGGGAGGCAGAGGTTGCAGTGAGCTAAGAATGTGCCACTGCCACTGTACTCCAGACTGGGCAACAAAGAAAGACTCCATCTCAAAAAAAAAAAAAGTTTAGTAGTATCAAGTGCATTCACATTGTGGTGCAACCATCTACCACCATCAATCTCCAGAACCTATTGTATCTTCAGACATTTAAAAAATGTCTGCCTCATTTCTTAAACTGTGAGCTCCTTGAAGACAGGAGTTCTATTTTATTAGTTTTTATATTTATTCTGTCTAATATAATATCTGACCTGTTACGGGGACTCATTCATGCTTGCAGGATGAAAGAATGAGTGAATAGAGCTCCTTCTCGATCAGGCGTCCCCAAACTTTTTACACAGGGGGCCAGTTCACTGTCCCTCAGACTGTTGGAGGGCAGCCACATACTATGCTCCTCTCACTGACCACCAATGAAAGAGGTGCCCCTTCCTGAAGTGCAGTGGGGGGCCGGATAAATGGCCTCAGGGGGCCGCATGCGGCCCGCGGGCCGTAGTTTGGAGATGCCTGTTCTAGATGGTTGCTACTACTACCCTTTGTGATATTCTTTGACTTACAGTTCCATTCTGCTATATGATCTTGCAACTTAGTAGAAATATCTTTGTATATTTTTATTTTGAGAATATATATGGTGGTCGTATTTGATGAACCTGTGAGCTAATGGAAAACAGGACTTTTGGATTAACTCCCTGGACTTTCTCATTTTGAAAATTAGAAAAAGATTTCAGGTAATAACTGAATATTCTAGTTCCTTTAAAGTCTAAAAAGTACTCAGAATTTTGGTGCCATATTATTCTTGTGTCTTTATTGAGCCATTTGATCTGCTAGTGTCTGTCCTTTGGCAGTGGCATTTTAATTTCTGGGCCCCATGCAAATGTTCATGAGGAGTTCTTTGTTTTGTTTTTTCTCTCCAGAAGCCACCCTAGGAGGATCTCTCCTTTCAAATGTGTCTTCTCTACTCCTCTCTGAAGGTACAGGTTTTTGGCATCAGTTAGAAAACTTTGGGGCCAGACTTTAGGATGTTGTTCATTGGTGACATGGAGAGTCTGAGCACATAGCATCATCAGTCAGAGCATAGGGTCTCAGCGCTAGAGAGGATCTTACAGGTCACATAGATCTGTCTCTCCACTTTATGGAGGAAGAATCTGAGATAAGTGATATGACCTGGTTAGGCTAACACAGTCTATTGTGGGAGGGTCAGGACTAGAAACTAGTTTACTGATACTTTCAGTGCTGTAAAATTAAATTATTTATTTATTTTTGAGACACAGTCTTACCCTGTCACTCAGGCTGGAGTGCAGTTGCACCATCTCAGCTCACTGCAACCTCCGCCTCCTGGGTTCAAGCAATTTTTCTGGCTCAGTCTCCGGAGTAGCTGGCATTATAGGCATGTGCCACCATACCTGGCTAATTTTTGTATTTTTAGTAGAGATGGGGTTTCACCATGTAGGCCAGGCTAGTCTTGAAATCTTGACCTCAGGTGATCTGCCTGCCCTGGCCTCCAAAGTGTTGGGACTACAGGCGTGAGCCACTGTGCCGGGCCAGCAATTGCTGTTCTAAAATGGCCCCCTTTTAAGGTTGAATTTAGGTGTCAACAGGGCCTGTTGTATGCATTGGTGGAGAAGATGTCCGCTTTTATATGACTTGTGGACGCCCAGGGATCACCTTGGATTGTTCCCAACACGTCCCAGATTCTGACCACAACAGCCATGTGTTTAGATGGAAGATTTGAGTCCAGCATGTAGGTTACCTGGTTGATCCATTAATATCCATTAATATATTCTTAAGGATTAGAGGCCGGGCGTGGTGGCTCACGCCTGTAATCCCAGCACTTTGGGAGGCCGAGGCAGGTGGATCACGAGGTCAAGAGATCAAGACCATCCTGGTCAACATGGTGAAACCCTGTCTCTACTAAAAATACAAAAAATTAGCTGGGCATGGTGGTGCGTGCCTATAATCCCAGCTACTCAGGAGGCTGAGGCAGGAGAATTGCCTGAACCCAGGAGGCGGAGGTTGCAGTGAGCGGAGATCGTGCCATTGCACTCCAGCCTAGGTAACAAGAGCGAAACTCCGTCTCAAAAAAAAAAAAAAAAAAAAAAAAAGGATTAGGCTGCTGTCACCTAACTGCCTCTATAACCTTGGTCATGTAAGGCACACAAAGATTAATTTTTTGTTGTTTGTTTGTTTTTGAGATAGTCTTGTTCTGTCGCCCAGGCTGGAGTGACCCTCTGCCTCCCAGGTTCAAGTGATTTTCCTGCCTCAGCCTCCTGAGTAGCTGGAATTACAGGCACCCATCACCACCCCTGGCTAATTTTTGTATTTTCAGTAGAGACAGGGTTTCACCGTGTTGGCCAGCTTGGTCCTGCACTGCTGACCTAAAGTGATCTGCCCTCCTCTGCCTTTCAAAGAGCTGGGATTACAGGCATGAGCCACCATGCCCAGCCAAGATTAATTTTTAGAATAATTGTTTACCTTTAGGTAAATCCACAGAAAGTTGTGAAGATAGCACAGAGAGGCCCTATGTGCTCTTTATGTAGTGTACTCAGTGGTTATATCTTACGTTATTATAATACAATATAAAAGGCAAGAATTTGGCATTAGTGTGGTACGTGTATATGGTTCTATATAGGGCTTAATTTTCAGTGGCACAGAGGGAGTTTTGGAAAACGATAACTCACTGAGTGCCGACCAGTGGTGGCAGCCCTGGGTCGGGGGAGGGGGACACTGAAATGAGTACCGAGTCCCTGGTGGAATGAGGAAAGGGAGAAAGAGCAAGAAATGGAGTTGTTTATCCCCAAGGGTAACTTTCCTATTCAGTACAAAGCTGTAGCAATGCTGCTGCTTTTCCCCCTTGCTTAAGATAGGTGCCCAGGAAAGGTGGTCATGTTACATGTCTTTTTTTTTTTTTTTTTTTGAGACGGAGTTTCTTGTTACCCAGGCTGGAGTGCAATGGCGCGATCTTGGCTCACCGCAACCTCTGCCTCCTGGGTTCAAGCAATTCTTCTGCCTCAGCCTCCTGAGTAGCTGGGACTACAGGCGTATGCCACCATGCCCAGCTAATTTTTGTATTTTTAGTAGAGATGGGGTTTCACCATTTTGACCAGGATGGTCTCAAACTCTTGACCTTGTGATCCACCCGCCTCGGCCTCCCAAAGTGCTGGGATTACAGGCGTGAGCCACCGCACCCGGCTACATGTCTTTAAAAACCATAATTCCTTGTACTTTGAGTAGGAACAGAGAGGGTTAAATGGGTGGTTTTTGTTTGTTGTCTGTTTTCAAAGGGAATATGTTTGTAGTTAGTAGTTTTTTTTTCTAACACCAAGGAAACAAGTTTGTCCCTTGAACTGCGTGATGTATTTGTACTGCAGATGGTAACACTTTTTAGGGCATGAGTGTGCTTGTGACGCTGGCTACCTGGCCACTATCATTCTAACTGGAGCCTTGTATGGTCTATGTCTTGGTCATTGGCTAGATCCATTATTCCCAAGTTCTATCACTATGAGTGACTGTCAGGTATAGACCAGCTTCAGTTCTTCAGGTGTTTAGTTCCAGCCTTGATAAGAACCAGAATATTTGTCATCCTTTCTAATGAGACAAGGGATTCAGGAAAAAGCTATCTTGGCTGGGCATGGTGGCTCACGCCTGTAATCCCAGCACTTTGGGAGGCAAAGGTGGGTGGATCACGAGGTTAGGAGTTCAAGACCAGACTGGCCAACATGGTGAAACCCCATCTCTAAACCAAAAAACCACAAAAATTAGCTGGAGATGGTGGCTCATGCCTGTAATCCCAGCTACTTGGGAGGCTGGGGTAGGAGAATTGCTTGACCCGGGACCTGGAAGGTAGAGGTTGCAGTGAGCCAAGGTTGCCCCACTGCCCTCCAGCCTGGGCTGCAGAGTGAGACTCCATCTCAAAAAAAAAAAAAAAAAAAATGCTATCTCCTGGAGAGGTTCTGGTTCCTCTCTCCTCATACTCAGTAGATTATCTTCCTTTCCACTTGACAGAGAACACCGTCATCAGATGGGAATTTTTAAAACTTTTTCTGCCAGATTTGCATGTCTTGTCTGTGTCCATCTCATGCTTATTCGTTCTTTTTGCAGGAAAGGTGCTGTTCTTCACATCTCAGACCAATATCCCGATTTCTGCCTTGGATCCTTTCTTCCTGTGCTGTCTCAGAAAACTTATAGTGTTGACAATATCTTTCTTCTCAGTCTTCAAACTGCATCTCTTTCTGTCTTGAATCTTTTTACAAAATCTAATACGTTTAATTCTTTTTCACTGAAAAAACCAAAGATATGGAGAAATACTGTGCTTTAACCCTAATTCCTCTTCAGTGACTTCATGTTCCCATTTCTAGCCAGTCTTCTAAAAAAATGTAATCTAATCTCTCTGCCTCCATTTTTTTCCAACTCATTCTAGTTTGGCTCTGAGATTTCTTTCTACTTGTTTGGATTCTTCTTCTTTGTCACTTTTGCCATCTACTCTCTATTTCATACTGGTACATGGCAAGTTTGGTTTTAAGTTTCTTCATTTGTCACTCTAGGGAAGTTCACCCACAGACATGGTTGCGATGTTCATCTGTACACCAATGACTCTCAAATTGGCCTCTCTGAGAACCTGTGCCTCTGAGTTCCAGCCTTTAAAACCATCTACCTATTCAACATCTGTACTTGGTTGTTTCAAAGAACTCCAAACTCTTCATGACCAGTATCATTCTTACGATCTTTCCCTACCACACCTGGCTCTCCTGCAGCATTTTCTTTTTTCTTTTTTTTTTTTTTTGAGATGGAGTTTCACTCTTGTTACCCAGGCTGGAGTGCAATGGCGCGATCTCGGCTCACCGCAACCTCCGCCTCCTGGGTTCAGGCAATTCTCCTGCCTCAGCCTCCTGAGTAGCTGGGATTACAGGCACGCGCCACCACGCCCAGCTAGTTTTTGTATTTTGAGTAGAGACGGGGTTTCACCATGTTGACCCGGATGGTCTCGATCTCTCGACCTCGTGATCCACCCGCCTCGGCCTCCCAAAGTGCTGGGATTACAGGCTTGAGCCACCGCGCCCGGCCAGCATTTTCTATCTTATTTAATTGCTCTACCATCCATTCAGCTGTGACAGCTGGTAACCTTAGAGTCTTTGCCACTGCACGCTGCCTGACCACCCATATTCAGGCCTTCACCAGTTCCCACAGCTTTTGCCCTTAAATATGTTTCTTTCTTTTTTTTTTTTTCCCCCTGAGACAGTCTTGGTCTGTCACCTAGGCAATCTTGGCTCGCTGTAACATTCACCTCCTGAGTTCAAGTACTTCTCCTGCCTCAGTCTCTCTAGTAGCTGGCAATACAGGCTTGTGTCTCCATGCCTGGCTAATTTTTGTATTGTTTTAGAGACAGGGTTTCTTCATGTTGCCCAGGCTGGTCTCGAACTCCTTAGCTCAAATGATCTGCCTGCCTCAACCTTAAATGTATTTCAGATCCACTTACTTCTCTCTCTTTTTCCACTTTGACCTCCTTTGTCTAAGCCACTATTATATTGTTCCTAGATATTGCAGTGTCTCTTAATCTCTCTGCATTACTTTTCTCCTTTGCAACCAATTATCAACACAGCAGTAAAAATAATCTAAAGATTAGTTGGATTGTGTTATTCCCTAGCTTAAAACTCTCCAAAGACTTTCCATTGGCCTCAGAACAAAATTCAGATGTTTTATCATGGCCTACACAGGGTCTTACCTGATCTAACTCTGCTTTTCCTGTCTCATCTCCAGATTTCATAACTCTCCGTAAATTTTAATTCACAGCTTTTATCATAATTTGTAATATATACTCATGTATGTGGTTATTTGATAAATGTTCCTCTTTCCACTAGGCCAAAAGCTCCATGCAGGGGTGTATTCCTATTACGCCTGACATTCAGGTGCAATGAATATCTCCTGAAGGAATGAATGAATGAATGCCTTTGTTGTGTTTGGGCCTAAGTCCTGGTAATTCTGATTCAGTAGCTCTGGGGTAGGAACTGGACATCTCTATTTATTAAACCCATCACAGCTGACTTGGATGCTGAGTTTGGGTTGAACCCCCAGAGAAATATGTTGCAACTACAGTTTAGACCACAGATGTTTAGACTCTAAACAGGAAAGGGAAGGAAAGGATGATGTAAATGTTAATAAACATTTTCTCTCATTTTGCAAATCCTGTTGACTCTGTCATTCCTCTGAATAGGTCAGGGTACATCAGCTGACACTTTTACAGGATGATATTTCCATTGTGATTTCTTGTTTATTTTTAAACTCTCCCAATTTTATGGTAAAAGTAAAAGAGGGAAAAAATAGGATATTACATGATTGCTGTTATGTAGGCAGTAGGTTTAGTAAGTAGGGATAGGAATAAAGCTGAAAATATGAAGCTTTTCTGTTATATGCAAGGGTGGAAAGAAACACCAGTCAGTACACATCTAAAGGTGAGAAGACATAGGCTGGCTTTCAAGGAGCTTCCAGTTAGAGAAGCTTCATGTAACAGATGCAAAGAGCATTAGATTAGGAGTCATAAGACCTGGGCACTGTGCTCTACTCAAGTGATGGTGGGCGTGGCATTTCAGCTCTGGGTCTCCATTTCCTCAGCTGTAAAATCAGGGATTTGTATCGGGAATTTTTAAGGCTTTTCACAGGTTTACAAGTTCAAGCTGTACCTAAATGGGGCTGGAGGGGACTGTAGGACTTGGATGGGAAGTGTGGGCTCTGAGCTGATTGACAGGGCTGTGGGGCTGGGAGCAGGCACTGGTTGGAGTGCAGGGTTTGTAGAGATTAGTAGTTGAAGAGAAAGGTGGGGGAGTTTGTGGGCCGAGTTTTGGAGGGTATTAGCTATCAGGCTGAAGTTTTATATTTTATTTTGTAGACATTGGAGAGCTCTAAAAACTTTTATGAGGCTGGGCACGGTGGCTCAAGCCTGTAATCCCAGCACTTTGGGAGGCCGAGGTGGGTGGATCACAAGGTCAAGAGATCGAGACCATCCTGGTCAACATGGTGAAACCTTGTCTCTACTAAAAATACAAAAAAAAAATTAGCTGGGCATGGTGGCGCGTGCCTGTAATCCCAGCTACTCAGGAGGCTGAGGCAGGAGAATTGCCTGAACCCAGGAGGCGGAGGTTGCAGTGAGCCGAGATCGCACCATTGCACTCCAGCCTGCGTAATGAGAGAAACTCCGACTCAAAAAAAAAAAAACAAAAACAAAAAAACTTTTATGTATTTTACTTAGAATTTCTTTTTCTTTAATATATATATATTTTATTGCATTTTAGGTTCAGGGATACATGTTAAGAACATGCAGTATTATTGCATAGGTATACACGTGGCAATGTGGTTTGCTGCCTCCATAACCATCACCTGTTTCTGGCATTTCTCCTCATGTTATCCCTCCCCAACTGCCCACACCTCACCGTGCCTCCCCTAGTCCCCTCCAACAGACCCCAGTGTGTGATGCTTCCCTCCCTGTGTCCATGTGTTCTCATTGTTCAACACCCGCCTATGAGTGAGAACATGCAGTGTTTGATTTTCTGTTCTTGTGTCAGTTTGTTGAGAATGATGGTTTCCAGGTTCATCCATGTCCCTACAAAGCACATGAACTCATCATTTGTTATGGCTGCATAGTATTTCATGGTGTGTATGTGCCACATTTTCCCTGTCTAGTCTATCATTGATGAGCATTTGGGTTGATTCCAAATCTTTGCTATTGTAAACAGTGCTGCAATGAACATACGTGTGCATGTGCCCTTATAATAGAACGATTTATAATCCTTTGGATATATACCCAGTAATGGGATTTCTGGGTCAAATGGAATTTCTATTTCTAGGTCCTTGAGGAATCACCATACGGTTTTCCACAATGGTTGAACTAATTTACACTCCTACCAACAGTGTAAAAGTGTTCCTGTTTCTCCACATCCTCTCCAACATCTGTTGTCTCCAGATTTACTAATGATCACCATTCTAACTGGCTTGAGATGGTATCTCAATGTGGTTTTGATTTGCATTTCTCTAATGGTCAGTGATGATGAGCATTTTTTCATATATTTGTTGGCCTCATATATATCTTCTTTTGAAAAGTGTCTGTTCATATCCTTTGCCCACTTTTGAACAGGTTTGTTTGTTTTTTCTTTCTTGTAAATCTGTTTTAGTTCTTTGTAGATTTTGGATATAAGTCCTTTGTCAGATGGGTAGATTGCAAATTTTTTTTCCCATTCTGTTGGTTGCCAGTTCACTCTAATGATTGTTTCTTTTACTGTGCAGAAGCTCTGGAGTTTAATTAGATCCCATTTGTCTATTTTGGCTTTTGTTGCCAATGCTTTTGGTGTTTTGGTCATGAAGTCCTTGCTTATGCCTATGTCCTGAATGGTTTTGCCTAGGTTTTCTTCTAAGGTTTTTATGGTATTAGGTCTTATGTTTAAGTCTTTAATCCATCTGGAATTAATTTTAGTGTAAGGTATCAGGAAGGGGTCCAGTTTCTGTTTTCTGCACATGGCTAGCCAGTTTTTGTGACACCATTTATTAAACAGGGAATCCTTTCCTCATTGCTTGTTTTTGTGAGGTTTGTCAACGACTAGATGGTTGTAGATGTGTGGCATTGCCTCTGAGGCCTCTGTTCTGTTCCATTGGTCTGTAGCTCTGTTTTGGTGCCAGTACCATGCTGTTTTGATTACTGTAGCCTTGTAGCATAGTTTGAAGTCAGGTAGCGTGATGCCTCCAGCTTTGTTCTTTTTACTTAGAATTGACTTGGCTATGCCAGCTCTCTTTTGGTTCCATATGAAGTTTAAGATGTTTTTTCCCAGTTCTCTGAATAAGGTCATTCGTAGCTTGATGGGGATAGCATTGAATCTATAAATTACTTCGGTCGCTGTTGGCCATTTTTACGATATTGGTTCTTCCTAACCATGAGCATGGAATGTGTCTCCATCTGTTTGTGTCCTCTCTTATTTCGTTAAGCAGTGGTTTGTAGTTCTCCTTGAAGAGGTCCTTTACCTTCTCTGTTAGTTGTATTCCTAGGTATTTTATTCTCTTTGTAGCAATTGTGAATGGCAGTTTGTTCTTGATTTGGCCCTCCTTAAGTCTGTTACTGGTATATAGGAATGCTTGTGATTTCTGCACATTGATTTTGTATCCTGAGACTTTGTTGAATTTGCTTATCAGTTTCAGGAGATTTTGGGCTGAGATGATAGGGTCTTCTAAATATACAATCATGTCGTCTCCAAACAGAGACAATTTGACTTCCTCCTTTCCTAATTGAATACCGTTTATTTCTTTTTCTTGCCTGATTGCTCTGGCTAGAACTTCCAGTACTATATTGAATAGGAGTGATGAGAGAAGGCATCCTTGTCTAGTGCCAGATTCCAAAGGGAATGCTTTCAGTTTTTGCCCATTCAGTATGATATTGGCTGTGGGTTTGTTGTAAATAGCTTTTATTATTTTGAGATGCATTCCATTGATACCTAGTTTATTGAGAGTTTTTAGCATAAAGGGCTGGTGAATTTTGTTGAAGGCTTTCTCTGCATCTATTGAGAGAATCATGTGGTTTTTGTCTTTGGCTCTTTTTATGTGGTAAATTACGTTTATAGACTTGCGTATGTTGAACCAGCCTTGCATCCCTGGGATGAAGCCTACTTGATCATGGTGGATAAGCTTTTTGATGCGCTGTTGCAATTGGTTTGCTAGTATTTTATTGAAGATTTTTGCATCTGTGTTCATCGTGGATATTGGCCTGAAGTTTTCTTTTCTTGTTGAATGTCTGCTGGGTTTTGGTATCAGGATGATGTTCGTCTCATAAAATGATTTGGGAAGGGTTCCCTCTTTTTGGATTGTTTGTAATAGTTTCAGAAGGAGTGGTACCAGCTCCTCTTTGTATGTCTGGTAGAATTCGGCTGTGAACCCATCTGGACCTGGGTTTTTTTTGGTTGGTGGGCTATTAATTACTGCCTGAACTTCACCTTTTATTATTGGTCTATTCAGGGTTTTGACTTCTTCATGGTTTAGGCTTGGGAGGGTGTAAGTGTGCAGGAACTTATCCATTTCTTCCAGGTTTACTAGTTTATGTGCATAGTGTTGTTTGCAGTAATTTCTGATGGTGGTTTGTATTTTTGTGGAATCTGTGGTGATATCTGCTTTATCGTTTTTTATTGCATCTATTTGATTCTCCTCTGTTTCCTTTTTTAAAAAAATCTGGCTAGTGGTCTGTCTATTGTGTTGATCTTTTCAAAAAACCCATTTGTGGATTTATTGATTTTTTGAAGGGTTTTTTTGTGTCTCTATCTCTTTCAGTTCTGCTCTTATCTTAGTTATTCTTGTCTTCTGCTAGCTTTTGAGTTTTTTGATCTTGCTCCTCTGGCTCTTTCAATTTTGATGAAAGGGTGTCGCAGGGCGCGGTGGCTCAAGCCTGTAATCCCAGCACTTTGGGAGGCCGAGGCGGGTGGATCACGAGGTCGAGAGATCAAGACTATCCTGGTCAACATGGTGAAACCCCATCTCTACTAAAGATACAAAAAATTAGCTGGGCATGGTGGCACGTGCCTGTAATCCCAGCTACTCAGGAGGCTGAGGCAGGAGAATTGCCTGAACCCAGGAGGCAGAGGTTGCAGTGAGCCGAGATCGCGCCATTGCACTCCAACCTGGGTAACAAGAGCGAAACTCTGTCTCAAAAAAAAAAAAAAAAAAAAAAAAAAAGAAAGGGTGTCAATTTTAGATCTTTCCTTGCTTCTCATGTGGGCATTTATTGCTATAAGTTTTCCTCTAGACACTGCTTTAAATGTGTCCCAGAGATTCTGGTACGTTGTGTCTTCGTTCTCATTGGTTTCGAAGAACATCTTCATTTCTTCCTCCATTTCATTGTTTATGCAGTCAACATTCAAGAGCCAGTTGTTCAGTTTCCATGAAGCTGTGTGATTCTGAGTTAGTTTCTGAATTCTGAGTTATAATTTGATTGCACTGTGGTCCGAGAGACTGTTATGATTTCCATTCTTTTGCATTTCTGAGGAGTGATTTACTTTTAATTATGTGGTCAGTTTCAGAGTGTGATCTGGTGCTGAGAAGAATGTATATTCTGTGGATTTGGGGTGGAGAGTTCTGTAAATGTCTGTTAGATTTGCTTGGTCAAGGTCTGAGTTCAAGTACTGGATATCCTTGTTTATTTTCTGTCTTGTTGATCTAATATTGACAGTGAAGTGTTAAAGTCTCCCACTATTATTGTGTGGGAGTCTAGGTCTCTTTGTAAGTCATTAAGAACTTGCTTTATGTATCTGGGTGCTCCTGTATGGGCATATATATATTTAAGATCGTTAGCTCTTCTTGTTGCATTGATGCTTTTACCATTATGTAATGTCCTTCTTTGTCTCTTTTGATCTTTGTTGGTTTAAAGTCTATTTTATCAGAGACTAGGATTGCAACTCTTGCTTTTTTTTTTTTTTTTTTCCTCTCCGTTTGCTTCGTAGATCTTCCTCCATCCCTTTATTTTGAGCCTATGTGTATTCTTTCAAGTGAGATGAGTTTTCTGGACACAGTACACCAATGGGTTTTGACTTTTTATCCAGTTTGCAAGTCTGTGTCTTTTGATTGGTGCATTCAGCCCATTTACATTTAAGGTTAATACTGTTATGTGTGAATTTGATCCTGCCATTTTGATGCTAGCTGGTTGTTTTGTCCATTAGTTGATGTAGTTTCTTCATTGTGTTGATGCTCTTCACCATTTGGTACGTTTTTGGAGTGGCTGGTGCTGGTTGTTCCTTTCTATGTTTAGTGCTTCTTTCTGGAGCTCTTGTAAAGCAGGCCTGGTGGTGATGAAATCTCTGAGCAATTGCTTGCTCATAAAGGATTTTATTTCTCCTTTGCTTATGAAGCTTAGTTTGGCTGGATATTAAATTCTAAGTTGAAAGTTCTTTTCTTGGCCGGGCGCAGTGGCTCAAGCCTGTAATCCCAGCACTTTGGGAGGCCGAGGTGGGTGGATCATGAGGTCCAGAGATCGAGACCAACCTGGTCAACATGGTGAAACCCCGTCTCTACTAAAAATACAAAAAATCAGCTGGGCATGGTGGTGCGTGCCTATAATCCCAGCTACTCAGGAGGCTGAGGCAGGAGAATTGCCTGAACCCAGGAGGCGGAGGTTGCGGTGAGCCGAGATCGCGCCATTGCACTCCAGCCTGGGTAACAAGAACGAAACTCCGTCTCAAAAAAAAAAAGAAAGTTCTTTTCTTTAAAGATGTTGAATATTGGCCCCCACTCTCTTCTGGCTTGTAGGGTTTCTGCTGAGAGATCTGCTGTGAGTCTGATGGACTTCCCTTTGTGGGTAACCTGACCTTTCTCTCTGGCTGCCCTTAGCATTTTTTCCTTCATTTCAACCCTGGTGAATCTGATGATTATGTGCCTCGGGGTTGGTCTTCTTGAGGAATATCTTGTAGTGTTCTCTTTGTTTCCTGGACTTGAATGTTGGCCTGCCTTGCTAGGTTGGGGAAGTTTTCCTGGTTAATATCTTGAACAGTGATTTCTAGCTTGGATTCATTCTCTTCATCATATTCAGGTACACTGATCAAGCATAGATTATGCCTTTTCACATAATCTCATGTATCTTCGAGGCTTTGTTCATTTCTTTTTATTCTTTTTTCGATAATCTTGCCTTCTTGTTTTATTTCTTTGAGTTGATCTTCAATCTCTGATATCCTTTCTTCTGCTTGGTCGATTCGGCTGTTGAGACTTCTGCATGCTTCACGAAGTTCTTGTGTTGTGTTTTTCAGCTACATCAATTCATTTATACTCCTCTCTAAGCTGTTTATTCTTGCTAGCATTTCATTAAAACTTTTTTCAAGGTTCTTAGTTTCTTTGCATTGGGTTAGAACATGATCTTTTAGCTCAGAGAAGTTTGTTATTACCCACGTTCTGAAGCCTGTTTCTGTCAATTCATCAGACTCATTCTCCACCCAGCCTTGTTTTCTTGCTGGTGAGGAGTTGTGATCCCTTGGAAGAGGAGAGGCATTCTGGTTTTGGATATATTCATCCTTTTTGCTCTGGTTTCTTCCCATCTTTGTGGATTTATCTACCTGTGATCTTTGGGGTTGGTGACTTTCAGATGGGTCTGTGACTGGACATCCTTTCTGTTGCTGATGAAGTTATTTCTTTCTGTTTCTTAGTTTTCCTTCTAACAGTCAGGCCCCCCTGCTGTAGGACTGCCGGACGTCCACTCCAGACCCTGCTTGGCTGGGGATCACTTGCAGTGGTCTGTGCATTTTTGCTAGGAGCTGCAATCTAGAGCTGTTCCTATTCCTTTACTTTATATTTCAATCAGTGTTGCAAATTTCAATATAGGACTTCTGAGGACAAAGGAAAAAATGTGTGTGAATGAGTCTCTCAAATTATAAAAGTAATGGGATCACACCTTCGTAATTTTCCTCTGATTATAAAAGTAATGCATGAATAATGTAAAAACATCCAAGCATGATACTGTGGAAAGTATGACACCATTATGATAAACTTCCAAACAAACAATCATCGGTATGTATTGTCTTCTTACTGCTTTTAGTGGAAAGTTTCTATGTAATAGTATGACATGATTAAAGTTGTATTTTAGGAAGATCACTTTAGTGGCAGCATGTGGGGTGATTAGAGGGAGAGAAATTAAAATCCAGGAGACTACCAGAGGGTTAGTATTATTGTTTAACCAACATATGAATACCTTCAATGTTAGCTCATAATTGAATACCTTCAGTGTTAGTAAGTTCAAAGATAATAGGAGACTGAGGTGAGAACAGAAAAAGCTAAAGAGGAATGGATGAATTCAAGAGACACTTTAAAGGAAGAATCATTAGAATTTGTGACTGGATTTTGACTGGGGCAAAGGAGAAAGAGGAGAAAAATGTGCCTGGGAATTTCAAGTTGAGTCTTTGGGAGAATCTCCCATGATCAGTTCTAGAGAAGTCAGGGATGGAAGCTCAGTTTGGGTGAGTGGTATGAGCTGGAGGTATTTGGACTGAGCTGTCAGAAATCATGTTTAGGAGCAAAGCAGAGAAGCCATCCAAAGCAATAGAGAAATAACAGCCAGTTTTAGGAAGAGAGAAGCAAGCAAGTTCAGGCACAGAGCAGAGGGGAAGAGATTCAGAGAGGGTGACTCTCTAGGTGTTGCAGAGGCCTCAAAGAGAGTGAGGCCTGGGAAAGGTGATGAACGGTTAGAGGAAAGCAGAGTGGTGTTCCAAGCATCTTCTGGTGCCAGTGAAATGGTAGAGGCAGAATCCAGATTTCAAGGGCAATAAAGCATATAAATAGCTATATATAATATAGCTATGTAATGTAGACTATTGTATGCAATAGTATTCAACTTTTGTTCCGAAGAAGAGAGAATTAATATGACATCTGGTGGAGGCAGCAGCAATATAATTAATTTCATTTATGTTACGTTATTCCTATTCTTACTTAACATATTCATGCCCAGTTATTTATGTGTAACTGTGAAGTTGAACATTTATTACTTGACAGGTAAAGTAAAAAACCACATTATTCTTTTGCCATTTCGTCCTGTTCTTTGGGACTAATTCTTCCCTACTCCTTGGATAAAATGTAAGGAAAGTCCCATCACTTTTATGGTTACTCTTTGGTAACAAAAGGTCTTATCATGTTTGGTTACTTTCATACACACAAACAGTCTACATTCAGTGATTAATATGTCCAGCCTAATAAAATAAAATGCTCCCTTCTCCAGCTTGGGTCTTCTTTGGTCTGGATGCCTGCCTCTGACTCAAAATTGACTCCTCCAGACTGAATTGTGTGGAAGAAAGAGGCGTGAAGGGTAACAATTCTCATTTGATGTATAAGGATGGGCCATGTGAACTTGCTAATATTTGTCCTACAAAAAATGGCAATTTAATATGGTTCAATGTAATACTGTTGTCCTCTGCATCAGACCTCTCTGGGCTGAGCAGGCATTTAAAACTAACATATATCCTTCTTATAACTCATTTCTGTGTTCCTAGGAGCACCCTTAAATTGCTGGGAGGTCTTTCATCCAGAGCACCTTGAGTGCTTTTGAATCTGTCTCCTCCAAATGTCAGCGCATAATTTCATCTTCAGCTCCTGGGCATCTAGATCACATACCTCCAGCTTCCCTCTTCTGAGAGCTTGCCTTATTCCTACTAAGGCTGTTTTGATCCGGATAGAAAATAGTCCCATGCTGACTTGCTCTTTTTGCATATCTAGTTGAGGGAAAATGCTCATGCTCTCTCTGATCCTCAACACTCAGGAGATGCAAACCACCCACAGCATATCACACTCTCAGCTTCACTGTCAGTACCAATATTATGCCCTTTAGAGTTTCCAGGTATGTCAAGAGCTTGCTCACTGACAGCTTGAGGATGCTCCCAGGGACACATACCCAGCAGTCTGGATTGTCTATGGAAGCTCCTTTCCCTAGGCTTGAAGCTAGGGTCAACCAACTCCACCCGATGCCCCAGGGTGGGGTGTGTACCACTCCTAGCTCATTGAAAGCTCTCTCATGAAATTCCTTTCTAATTTTATTTTTATCTTTACCTTTCCACCTTGGTGACGGGTTAAGAGTTACAAAACCAGTTTTTGGAAACTTCCTTTGCAAGTCCTGCATGGTAATCTTTAACCTGTGGAATGTGGATATAGTTGACATCTGTTGTCTCGGGGGCCAGAGGCAAAAGTGAATCTGAAATAGTTCCCTTTTAACCTCCCACTAAGTGCAGATTTATCAAATTCAATGCCTTTCTTAATATTTAAGTAAAAGGTACATCCAGACACTGGAGTGTGGAGAGCACTGCTAAAGCGAACTACTAGGAAATTGAAATGATCATAAATGAACATAAGGTCCAAACAGAAATAGTCCAACCAGCACCTTAGTTTTGTTTCTGGCATTGCTTTTACCTCCAGAAGCAAGAGTTGAAAGAAACTGACCTGCTTTAAAATATGTTTTTAATGGTCATGTAATATGCTATATTTCTTCAAATTTGTTAAAAATGGAAACTTTTCAAGAGTTGAATGGCATCATGGTTAGGGAAGAAAAATTCTGTAACTGGAATAGATGGTTTTAGTAATTCACATGTCTCCAATTTGTACTCTAGTCATAGCACACTTCTTAAAAGTCTGGTAAAAATAATGTGTTTTCTCTTTCCCCCTTCATTTGACTAATTTCTGTAACATACACCCGCGTAATGAATTACTGACTCAGGGACAAGAGGTAGAGAAATTACAGAGATTGCTAGGAATATCTACTGATTCTTAATTTCTACTTCTGCTTTAGAAGTTGTTTAGAAAATCTAATCAAGCCAAGCTTACATCCAGTAGAAACAGAGAGTGAATACATGTACTTCAGAGCCGGTTTTTAAAAGAGAGCTTTCCCCATGGAACAGTGACCATATTGGGGAAAGAAGAGCTCAGAAGACATGAGTTATGCCTTCTGCTGCCTGGGAGGTGTTTGCTTAGAGGACACGTTGCTCAAGTATTTGAGCCTTCCCGTTAGCCTTTTCCCAGTTGTTGGCAGAGTGAATGAGCATAAACTGTATTTGATGAGCTACAATTAACACAAATACTCATTTTTAAGCAGATTTTTTTTTTTAAACTGAAGGAAAATGGTTTAATAAGAGAAACTTGTACTTTCTATGAAAGGACTAGAGTTTTTTTGCTCCATGTTTTTAGTAAAGTTTAGTCAAATTTAGTTTAGTTCAGCTAGAACTAACATAGAACAGTTTAGAAATACATTTTATTCCTTTTTTTAAACTAGAGATTAGCAAACCTTGGCAGAAAAACCAAATGCAGCCTGACACCGATTTTGTAAATAAAGATTTATTGGAACATAGCGGTGTTTGTTTGTTTAAAAGTTGGCTACATTTGCACTGCAACAGCATTTTTGAGTGGTTGTGACAGAGACCATATGGCCTGCAAAACCTAAAATATTTACTGTCCTGCTCTTTACAGGAAAAGTTTGCAGATCCCTGTTCCAGATTAATGAAAGTACTCAGTATCAGTGTTTTTGTGGTTACATATGGCATAAATGGCTATTAATTCTCTGAATTATTATTAATTTTAAATATGTCAGTATCTTCTGTACTTGATTATTTTGTAAAAATAACTGAATTAATTCTGAAAATTGGTATGGCCTGATTGCCCTTTGGAGAATATGTTGGACATTACAAAACTCATTTCTGCTTTTCAAATCCTGTGGACAGTAAAATAATTTATTTGTTGATTTGCATTTTACCACTTACAAGCTTCTTTGGAAGACATTGTGTAGTACAAAGCAGGCTGTCAGCACTCACTTACCAAATGCTTTCTGGATTTTTTGGAACAATTAAAAATGTCAGTGCTTTTCTTTTTTTTTATTTTATTTTATTGCATTTTATTGCATTTTAGGTTTCGGGGTACATGTGATGAACATGCAAGATTGTTGCATAGGTACACACATGGCAGTGTGGTTTGCTGCCTTCCGTCCCCTCACCTGTATCTGTCATTTCTCCCCATGCTATCTCTTCCCACCTCCCCACCCCTCCGTCCCTCCCCCATTTCCCCCCAACGGACCCCAGTGTGTAGTGCTCCCCTCCCTGTGTCCATGTGTTCTCATTGTTCAGCACCCGCCTATGAGTGAGAATATACGGTGTTTGATTTTCTGCTCTTGTGTCAGTTTGCTGAGAATGATGGTTTCCAGGTTCATCCATGTCCCTACAAAGGACGTGAACTCATCCTTTTTGATGGCTGCGTAATATTCCATGGTGTATATGTACCACATTTTCCCTATCCAGTCTATCATCGTTGGGCATTTGGGTTGGATCCAGGTCTTTGCTATTGTAAACAGTGCTGCAATGAACATTCGTGTGCACGTGTCCTTGTAGTAGAATGATTTATAATCCTTTGGATATATACCCAGTAATGGGATTGCTGGGTCAAATGGGATTTCTATTTTTAGGTCCTTGAGGAATCGCCACACTGTCTTCCACAATGGTTGAACTAATTTACATTCCCACCAACAGTGTAGAAGTGTTCCTATTTCTCCACATCCTCTCCAGCATCTGTTGTTTCCCGATTTTTTAATGATCGCCATTCTGACTGGTGTGAGATGGTATCTCAATGTGGTTTTGATTTGCATTTCTCTGATGACCAGTGATGATGAGCATTTTTTCATATGTTTTTTGGCCTCCCGTATGTCTTCTTTTCTTCCTTCGTGTTCTTCAGTTTTCTGTGATGGCTGGATGGTTCCACTGCTTGGCATTCATGTTCCTTCCAAGTAAAGCGCAGAGACTTAAGGTTACCCTATGGGTCATTTGCCTCATCAGGGTAGTTTGATCCTTCTCAAGAGAAGTTTAGTTTAATGTGTTGTAGGAGATGCTGCCTGATAACTGAGGCTGTTCTGTTGAGCACTGTAAGAACCAGACTGGGGACAAGAATTGATTTGTTTATTCATTTATACTTATGTTTATTCAACAAATGTTGAATACATGCTTTACTAGGTGCTGTGCTCTCAAGGATTTCATAGTCTCTTACAAGAGATGGACACAAGGCAAATAATTATCATATATTGTGTTAGGTAAGATGATTGAGTTATGGGCAGGATATTATAGGAGAGAAGGGGCATCTAACTCACCATGGGGAGAGGGAAATCTTGAAAGAGGCTAAATCCGGAATAATAAATCCAGGACATCCTGTCAGAAATTCAGGTGTAGATGTCTGTCAGGTGGATTTGAGTCTCAATCTGGGTTAGAGATAAGGATTTAGGGGTCTTTATTCTAGAAACGGCAGTTGAAACCCTGAGAGCTGATGAGAGCCTGAAGAGTGGGAAGAGGGCTCAGCATGGAAAGGCCAACAGTTAAAGATCAGAAAGAGATGCATAAAGGAAACAAGGAAGAGGTCACGGAGATATTTAAGAGAACCAAGAGAACAAAAAGCAAGAGTGCTTAGAGACTGAATGAAGGGAAGGAGATAGTCAATGGAAAGATGGAAAATCCAGGATTGATCAGGGACTGGCAATGTAGGAGGCCGAGGAGAGATGGAATTCATTTCAAAAATAATCTAATGTGACTACTTATGTGTTAAACAAATAATGGCCTAGAACTTAGTTTTAGGCTGTTGTTTAAAGTAGGCCCAAATAAATAGGTTGATTTCCTATATTTGTAAAAGTCCATAATTTTAATTTAATCAAACATATTTATTCAGCACTTATTTTGTATTAGGTGCTATGAGAGTTTTGCACCCCAAGGGATAAACTATGAGGGATACAAAAATGATCACAAAGTGAAGTAGTGATATTTAAGCTAAGCTCTGGGAAATGGAGAGGAATGGAAGTACATGTAAGTCAAGAATAGAATAGGCAAGAGTTAGAGCAAAAGCACAGTGCGTGAAACTCCAGGGCAGCTGTCAGTCTTGGACTTTTGTTCTTGACTATGTCTGTCTCCACCACTGGACTCTCTAATGCCGAGGACTGTAATTCATAGAGTCTCACATGGTGTCTTACATGGTGTATAATGTTTGCTATATGAATGAAACTTGATGAACAGAAACATTGTAATTGTTACTTATTCCGTAGCCTTGCCTGTGCTGGCCTCAGTAATAAAGCAAAAACTAACTTAAAGACTAGCATTTCTGTGTTCATCAGTAAAATAGGTAATAGGTAAATTATCTTCTTGTTTTGATGTTTGAGAATGACACATTAGAACTTATAAATAAATCAAGTATATGTAATTTGTAATGTTACTATATGACGTAAAAACAATTTGAGATAGAAGTCACAAATATGAAGTTCCTTAAGACTTTGATCAAAACAACACAATTTCTTTGAGATTAAAAAAAAATTTTTTTTATTTTTCAACAACAGCTAACCAAAGATGGAATCTTCTTTACATAATAATATTGAAGTCAGTTTATACATGATTTATTTGTTAGCATGTTAATGGTTATATTTGTTTTATATTTTGAAGTGAACTATAGCCTTCTTTTAGGATTAAAAAATAACCTCTTGGTGTACAGATGCTTTAGATTAACCAAGGGCAGTTGTTAAAAAAGCTAATATTTTATAGCTGCTTCTCTGTGTTTGATTTGATAAATTTGGGAATTAAATTTACAGTACAAATTTCATTAGTGGAATTACGTAGTCAATTTGGAGAGGTTCATTTAATGTGCTACCTTGATTTAGAATGAACATTTAGAAATATGAAGAGTTGACTGGGCATGGTGTCTAACGCCTGTAATACTAGAACTTTGGGAGGCCGAGGTGGGCAGATTGCTTGCACTCAGGAGTTTGAGACCAGCCTGGGCAAAAGAGACATGGCAAACATGGCAAAACCTCGTCTCTACTAAAAATACAAAACAAAAAAACAAAAAATTAGCCAGGTATGGTGGCTCATGCCTGTAGTCCCAGAGAGTTGGTGGCCTGAGGCAGGAGAATCGCTTGAGCCCAGGAGGTTGAGGCTGCAGTGAGCTGTGTTTGTGCCACTGCACTCCAGCCTGGGTGACAAAGTGATACCCTGTCTCAAAAAACAAAAGAAACAAAAAAAGAAGCAATGTGAAGAGTTAGATAAATGATACAATAATAGCCCATGTTTTCTTGTTGCTTGTCAAAAAGGAAATAACAGTATGTATTATAACCACACAGGATGTATTGATTTAAGGATTACAGTAGAAAATAATTCCAGGAATTGGAAAGTGAAGGATGTTACTCTATGAAGATTTTGTATCCTTAATTATTTATAAGTATTTGAGTTATGTGTGACTTCATTTTCTCCATGATTTTTTGATAATGGTATCCAAAACAAATCTGAAGTTATTTGTTAGTTTGACCTGTGTTATCCTTGCTTCATAAATTCCTGAATTATCTATTTTAATCTGATTCTTATTTCACAAATGATGGAAGTCAGATTAAGCAGTTTGTTTAAATGACCTGCAATGAGTTATAGAGATAGGTCACCTTTCTATGCTAACGAGTTGGCAAGAAAAATTCATGAAATTTTACAGGCTTCCTGTTGCAGTTGACCACAAATACACTTCTATAAATGAAAATAAACAGGTTTGTTCATTGCATCATTATAAATGTAATTTTAAGATTAATTTTCTAAATCGTTTTTTCCAAGTAAGCAAGCAAGAAAAATAAATAAGAACTCATATATTTTCTTGTCTTTTTTTCCCCTGCCCAATAGGACCAGACATATTATCAATCATTTCAGGTTTCAGAATATGGTAAGAGTTCCTCAATTTATTTTGGAAGAAAAAATATTTGTTACTTTCTGGAGAGACTAGAGAAATGTTTAAGGGATGTGTTATTTGAAGTAAAAACCCCAATGGAGTTAAAATTCTGGTGTTTTTTTAATAGGCTTTAACATATTTTTTTCTTCTGTAAAAATTCTAAAATCTCATTATATAGAAAAAAGTCAAAAAATATCACCTATATTTGTATTATGCTAGTCTTTTTCTTATGCACAACACAATCTATTTTTCTACTTTGTCATGATCATAAAATATTTTAAATGTGCTTAAAAATACTTAAATTCTCTTCCACAGTTTTCATTTGTTTGGCTTTGGTAAAGACAGTCTGTTGAACTCAGGTAAATCGTCTTCTTGCAGGTGCCATACTTATAATATCATAGTTAGAAATCCGTAGATTAAAACATGGGACTCACCTATTTTGTTGGTGAATGGAGAGGAATGAGAGATGAGAGTGAAAGCATAGGATCTTAGTATTAGCTATAATTTGAATAGTTATTTTGAGGTTACACATGCAGTTTTTTGTTTGATTTGAGCTTCTCTTTGAGATTGGGTTTTATTTAGGCAGTAGAAATGATAATATCCAGGTAGTAGTACCTCCGGCTCTGTGGGCCATGTATCTCTATCATTACTACTCAGCTTTGCCTTGGTAGCAGCAGCTAAAGATACTATGTACATGAATGTTTCTGTGCTGCAATAAACCTTATTTTATGGGCATGAAAATTTGAATTTCATATAATTTTCATATGTCATGAATATTATTCTTCTTTTGATCTTTTCCAACCAGTTAAATATTGTAAAATATGTTCTTAGTTCGTGCTGGTCGTAGTTTACTGAACTCTGATCTGTATCTATGCTCCCCAGTATGGGGGCCACTTGCCATGTGTGGCAGTTAAGCACTTCAGATATGGCTAGTCCAAATGGAGACACCAGATGTTAAAGACTTAGTATAAGAAACAAGAAAGAGGGCCGGGCGCGGTGGCTCAAGCCTGTAATCCCAGCACTTTGGGAGGCCGAGGCGGGTGGATCACGAGGTCAAGAGATCGAGACCATCCTGGTCAACATGGTGAAACCCCGTCTCTACTAAAAATACAAAAAGTTAGCTGGGCATGGTGGCACGTGCCTGTAATCCCAGCTCCTCAGGAGGCTGAGGCAGGAGAATTGCCTGAACCCAGGAGGCAGAGGTTGTGGTGAGCCGAGATCGCGCCATTGCACTCCAGCCTGGGTAACAAGAACGAAACTCCGTCTCAAAAAAAAAAAAAAAGAACAAGAAAGAAAAATAGTTCGTTAATTACCATTTGTTATTTTGATTATTTGTTGAAATAATAATATTTTAGATATATGGGGTTAAATAAAATATAGAAATTAATTTCATCTGCTTATTTTTACTTTTAAAATTTGGGTACTAGAAATGAACAATTACACACATGGCTCACATTTTATTTCTTTTAGACAGCCCTGATCTAGAAGAATAAATCACAGGGGACCAACATTTTATAGGCTATCTTTATATCCCATTGTGGTGATATGCTGGGTGGTTGTATGTTGTTGAATAAGGTATAGTGGAGGTGGGGAATTGATTACAAACCTATAATGTTTGAGGAAGAGGTGTTTTGATTTCCTTGGTGGTGGGGGTTGGTGGGGTCAAGTTGGCTCACATGACTTTTTTGGTCTCCCTGTCCTAGACTGGTCTAGAGTCTAGGAGTGTCTTGGCACATTCAGGGCCATTAGCCTTGACTGGAGCTGAAGGTCTGCCCTATATTGTTGCCCCTTTGAGTATTTTGATACTTCTCTTATGTTAATTGAATGGTGAGGTGCCTTGTTATGAGAGTGACCTGTTTCTTTGGTCAGAGAACTATAGAAAAAAAGTTTTATGGACACATTTTTTACTCTGGTAGAGTGCTTTATATCAATTAAAGTATTAATACTTTCAAAATAGTTTATACCTTAATTATTATTATTATTTTTTGAGATGGAGTCTCACTGTGTTGCTCAGGCCAGAGCGCAGAGGCACAATCTTGGATCAATGCAACCTCTGCCTCCTGGGTTCAAGTGATTCTCCTGCCTCAGGCTCCCAAGTAGCTGGGATTACAGGTGTGTGCCACCATGCCCAGCTAAGTTTTATATGTTTAGTAGAGACAGGGTTTCACCATGTTGGCCAGGCTAGTCTTGAACTCCTGACCTCAGGTGATCCACCTGCTTCAACCTTCTAGAGTGCTAGGAGGCATGAGTCTCTGCTCCCAGCCTCATAACTTAATTATATAAAGCTAACCAAACTAGGGATTTCTAGTTTTGGGTAAAATAAAGGGCTTTTCATCTGTGTTAACATGTATTTGGATTCTAATGAATTTAAGTTAAAATAGTACAAATTATTAACTCCTTCAGAACAATTTTATTTTTCATTTTGTTCAGTGGAAGATGATAATGAAGTAGATTTTTTTAAAAGATTTATCCTTGCTTTTCTTTTCCAGTATTACCCAAGTTCGATGTGGCTTTGCAGACACCGTTATATTGTTCTATGAATTCTAAGCATTTGAATGGTACCATCACGGCAAAGTAAGTGTCATTTTTCTTTTGCTATGATTCGAAACCATTGTCAAACTGTATGACTAAAAGCTGATTATATACTCCAGAATATTAGGGCAATTTTTGCTTATTAAAATACCTTAGTGGACAGGAAACAACTATTTATAATAAATAATTAAGCGTGGGACAGATCTCTGCATCCATTGCTCTGCTTCTAAGCTGACCCAGTCCTAAAATATTTCCCATAGACTAGTGTCTGTCTTAGACTTATTAAGGGATTTACATTATAGATAGCACTTGGTTTTTTTTTTTTTTTTTTTAGATTACATGGAATTGAGGTAACTTATCTTTTCTTAAATTCTATTTTTTTCCATTGATAATGGAGGTAGAGCTCTTGAGGGAGAGAATTGGTTGCCTTATTGCAATTAACAAATGAGTAAATAATCCACATTTATCCTTTACATCATGTGGACACAGAGACTTCCAACCCACCTTACGGAGCAGGTCTATGGTGTCTGTCATGATTTTGACTCACTAGCTTGAACAACACATAGCATTTTGTTTTGCTGAGGCAAAAAGCATTGTCAGAGTTCCAGACTAATGGTTCTCCGGAGTGCAGGCTGGGATTGCCCTCAAGTAATTCAAGGACTGGTCTCTTGTGGCTTTTATTTTTTATGTGTCAGTATCTGTGCTTTGGTTTCTGAAATATACTTAGTTTCAGAATTTACTTCTAAAAGCTAATAAAAGCTGGACCTCACTCTGCCATCTTCTCACTATATCCCTCGCCGGCTGAGGGTTTGTGGCCATGGCATGTCAAAGGATGGGCAGCAGAGAATCTCCTGGCAGAAGCATCTCCATAGACCAAAATGTTCTGAGGACTTCTATTTTAGACTTCAGCAAAATAATTATAGGAAGCCTATGTAACATAAAGGCAAAAGTGTGTCTACAATTTGTATCAAGTTAGATTTCAACTAAAAGTTAACTTCCAATATGCATTTGGGTTTCGTGAATGGATTAATGGTTTAGACAATGCATAAATGTCTGCATTTCCCATAATTATCATACAGTACTCGATCTTAGCTGAAGGTTAAGCATTCTGAGTTTTATTTTGAGTTCTTTGACTAATGCTTATAAAAGTTAGTGGGTACAAATCCACACAGACGTTGTGTGCGGACCTGCCCAGTCCCTGTCCACATGGGTTGGGCTGAGTCTGGCTATCCTCTTTCGTTCTGTTTTTGGTTTTCAGAAGTGTGCCAGGGATTTAATACACTAAGTTAAAACAGTGGTTGTAAAACTTTGGTAGCTCTCCAGAAAAAGTTACATGTCATTTTAGGGGATGACGGGTTTCCCTGAAGCCTTACTATCGACACTCTCCTCCCTAGCCCGGTGGGAGCACTTGTTTCATCACGGTTCTCATGGTTGAGCCTTTTTGAGACACTAATGGTTGATAATAACATGACAATTGTGATGGCCTCATGACATTTCTTTAGTGTTCACTGTGCTGTATTATTGTCATTTTTCTTAGTATGTGCATCAGTTGAGGTTCAACCAGGGAAGGAGAGCCAGTGGTAGATTTATATATTCCAGGGTGGCGCAGATCTTCTGTGTGATTTGGAGGAATGGCCACCATGTGGGTGAGGCGTCTCTCCCCAGAGGGCTGTGAGTAAATGATGAGCATCATATCTTCGCCCTAGCTGTCCTGAGTTCTGGGCCTACCAGTACAGAACCAAGAGAGTCTGTTGTTGCCTCCAGGGTGTAGAATCAGACTGAAAAGATCATTTACAAGTTTGCAACAGATTTAAGAAAGCTCTTTGACCAGCAGGAGATCTTTTATCAGTCTATACAACTTGGCGTATAAATACTGGCATATACTATTCTATAAATAGTGTCCCAGAAAAGGTAGGCCCTCCTCATCATCCTTACTGTGTCTGTCATGATGAAAGCAACATCTCTTTTTCCTTCAGAAGCAAATTCCTCCACTTGGGTCTTGGACACTGTCTCCTGAATCAAGAGAATCAAAATCCTGCTTCCTCTTTTACCTGTGTCTCAATTTCTTCCATTTGGTATCTTTAACCTTTTGTTCTTTGGTAGGATCTTCACTCTGTGTTTAGTCATTTGTGTTATTAAAAGAAACAAACCCTTGCTTAACTTCCATGCCTCCTTCCAGCTGCTGCCTTATCTCACCTCATCTCCACAGCCAGTTAGAATTTCATTTCCACGTCTTCATATTCTGTTCATTCTTCATTCACCTGCAATCAGCCTGTGACCTTCACCATGCCATTGAATTTGCTTTCACCATGATTACAGAGACATCTTGCTTAATCTTGTGTGTAGATTTTAAGGTTTTTTTTTTTTTTTTTTTTTTTTTTTTTTTACAACTTTTTCTTTGCAGATTATGACATTGTTGTCCACTCTCATTTCTTTTCCAGTTTTCCTTCTTTCTCTTTGAGACTCTTGCAGGTAACTCCCTCTGTCCATCTTTTAAAAGTTCTTGTTTCAAGGCTGGTGCAGTGGCTCATTCCTGCAATCCCAGTGCTTTGAGAGGCCGAGGTGAGAGGATCACTTGAGGCCAGGACTTTGATACCAGCCTGGGCAACATAGTGAGACCTGTCTCTACAAAAAAATAAAAAAAATTAGCTGAGTGTGGTGGTGGACATCTGTGGTCCAAGCTACTCGTAAGGCTGAGGCAGAAAGATCACTTGAGGCTGCAGGAGCTATGATTGTGCCACTGCACTCCAGCCTGGGCAACAAAGCAAGACCCAATTTCTTTTTTTCTTTTTCTGAAAAAAATAATAAGAAAAGTTCTTTCTTAGAGCTCTCCTTTGGTTCTCTTCTTTCTCTATACATTACTCAGATTTTTTTCCTCCATGCCTAGGTCTTCTGCTACTGTTTTTAACTGATGATATCACATCTCCAGCTGCACATGTCTTTCTTGGGGTTCAGACACTGCTATGTCACTGCCTGCTAGACATTTCTCACAGGCGCTTTTATTTATTTATTTCCCTCCTCCTCCTCCTCCTTCTACTTTTTTTTCTTCCCTCTTCTTCCTTCTTCTCCATCCCCTCCTCCTGCTTCTTCTTTCTTCCTTCATCCCTCCCCTCCTCCTCCTCCTCTTTCCCTTTTTTGGTAGGTCCCTGTAGAAGATCCCACAGGTACTTTTAAAGCAAACAAATAATCTTTCCCCAAACCTGATTGTTCTCTTATATCTCTTTTGGTAGACTGTACCACCTTCGGGTTAGCTTCCCATCAGCTGTGCTCTCCTTGTTCCCTCCATCCCCATAGCCAGTCACCATCCACAGCTTTTGATTCTAGCTCCTTACTCTCTCTCAAATCCTTCCATTTTTCTCCACAGCCACTTCCTTGATTCATGCCATCATCATCTCTCCCTCCTCACCTACTGTTGCAGTTTCTTAAATGTTTTTCCTGACTCAGGCTTTATTCTTCCAATCTTTTCTTGGCATGGTATCAAGTTTCTTGTTTCTCTTACTGAAAGGCAAATTTGATTTTATCACTCTTTTTGCGTGAAAACTTTCAGACTATTGCCTTGAGAGTGAAGTTCGGATTCTTTAGTTTATCTTGCAGGGCTCTTTTCTGGATTCATGTCTTTTGAAACATTCCACCTTCCTCTACTCCAGCCCATTCTGTACTGACGCACACTCTCCTCTCAAATTTTACTTTAGCTTCTAAAAATGCAAAACACTTTTTTCTGACCAGCAGGCCATTACATAGGCAATTTCAGGGCTTACTACTCGCCCCCAATGCTTTCTATGCCCCTCATAACACTAATCACACAGTGCTGCTGCTTGCTCGTCTACCTTGGTACCCTACTACAGGATCAGCCATGGAGTTGGTATCTAATATATACCTACTGAAAGAAAAAATAGGCCAGGCACAGTGGCTCATGCCTGTAATATCAGCACTTTGGGATGTTAAGGAGGGTGAATCATTTGGGGTCAGGAGTTTGAGGCCAGCCTGGCCAACATGGCAAAACCCCATCTCTACTAAAAACACAAAAATTAGCCAGGTCTGGTGGCACACTCCCAGATATTCACGAAGGTAAGGCATGAGAATTGCTTGAACCTGGGAGGCGGAAGTTACAGTGAGCCAAGATTGCACCATTGCACTCTAGCCTGGGTGATAGAGACTCTGTCTCAAAAAACAAAAAAAAAAGGAAAAAGAAAGAACAAATAGATAAGCAACACGACCCTTAAGATTTCAGCTCTAAGCTGTATATAGCACAGCAAAGGTCTCCAAAGCAAACCAAAAGCCTAGTATTTGGAGTTCTGTGGATATAGGAAAAAAGAAATTCAGTTTATCTTATTTTCTCATTCAACAATCAACACAGAAGACTTCTGTGACCTCTGGTCATGAAGAAGTGGGTAAGGATTTCTCCCCATTGGGTGTCCTCTAGTTCAATTCAAATCTGACACTATCTACTGGGACACAGCATCAGATCATAGATCACTTGCTCCAAGACTGTCCCCACTTCAGATGCCACTCATAAGTAGTAGGTTGTCACCTATACTTCTGATTGATTGGCTGCAAATCAGAGTTCCCACTAGCTTCTCTTTGGGTTTGACTCATTGCTGGAGCTGCTCACAGAACTCAGGAAAACAATACTAGCTTATTGCAAAGCATATTATGATGGATAGAGATGAAGAGCCGGAAGAGATGCGTAGGGTGAGCCATGTGGGAAGCGACACGGAGCTTCCATGCTCTCTCTCAGCTCTGCACCCTGCCCTCTAGGAACCTCCATGTTTTCAGCTCTCTGGAAGTTCTCCAAAACCTGTCCTTTCGGGTTTTTATTTTATGTTTTCTTTTCCTTTTTCTTTTTTTTTTTTCATTTACCACTCATCAGAAGGCAAGGTATTGCTTTATAAGCTTTTTGTCCTTTTTTGTGCTATGGCTGCTTTCAGAGAAAAAAAATTCCTTGTTTTGTTAATGAAATCATCCTAGAATATTTTGATTTGCTTTTTATTTTATTTTTTTTTTAAGTGATGAAGTCTCACTCTCTTGCAGGCTGGAGTGCAGTGGTGCAGTCATAGCTTACTGCATTCCCAAACTTCTGGGCTCAAGCAATCTTCTCACCTCAGCCTCCCAGGTGGCCAGGGCTATAGGTGCGAGCCACCAGGCCTGGCTAACTTTTTGTCCTTTATAACGATGAGGTCTTGTCATTTTCCCCAGCCTGGTCTTGAATTCCTGGCCTCACACAATCCTCCTGCCTTGGTCTCCTCAAGTGCTGGGACAACAGGCATGCTCCACCACTCCCGGCCTGATTTGCTTTTTAAAAATTAGTCAAGCTTTTATTTTCTGAATGATTAACTTACCCCAAATGCTTCCAGGTTCTATTAGGACAATAATTGTATCTTTGTTTCACAATTATTATAGCCAGCTTGCTGTTTGGAAAACTAAATCTGCTTCACATTGAAGTCAAAATTAAAAATTTTTGTGTCTGAGAGTACTTTAAATTATATTTGGGTTTTAAAGATCCATATACTATCATGTGAGGTAACTCAGTTAAGATACAATATCCTGGCATTCTAATTTTGCTTTTATTTAATCTTTAGCATGATACAAGTAGGGTCAGGTTTCGAAGACTCTGGAATGGGTGAATTTGATATTATGGTTGCTAACTAGGGATTTCACTAACTTTACTGTTTTTGTTTGGAAGTATGCTGCATTTGAAGGTGGATTTTATTATTTTTTTCTTCTTAGTTTGGAAAATGCTATATTTTAAGTTGAGTTGATCCAGATGAGGGGCTGTTTCTGTGTTCAGTTAATGGATTCAGGAAGCAGCAGTTTATTGCTGTGATTTATAGACTGCAGAGCGAAATTGACTTCCATCTCTGGCTCACATTTCACAATAGAGATAGAGACAACCCAGGAAATGCATTTTAAAAAGGCTTTCTGGCAGTAAAATGTATTCCCTTTTCTTCACATGAAGAGACTTTCCTATCATGAGAGAGGATAAAATTAATACACAGAAAAGTAGAAGAGAATGATGTTTGACTCAAAAAGCTATGTTTGGGCCGGGCACACTGGCTCGTGCCTATAATCCCAGCACTTTGGGAGGCCAAGGTGGGTGGATCACTTGAAGTCAGAGGTTTAGACGAGCCTGGCCAATATGGTGAAACTCCATTTCTACCAAAAATACAAACATTAGCTGGGTGTGGTGGCAGACACCTGTAATCCCAGCTACTCAGGAGGCTGAGGCAGAAGAATCACTTGAACCTGGGAGGCAGAGGTTGCAGTGAGCCAGGATTGGGCCATTGCACTCTAGCCTGGGCAACAGAGTAAGACTCTGTCTCAAAAAAAAAAAAAAAAAAACAAACAAAAAAACAAAAAAAAAACCCACAGAATTTTCTGGGCCTGGTGGTGTGTGCTTGTCATCCCAGCTACTCGGGAGGCTGAGGCAGGAGAATATCTTGAACCCCGGAGGTGGAGGTTGCAGTGAGCTGAGATCACACCACTGCATTCAGCCTGGGTGACAGAGTGAGACTCTGTCTCAAACACGCACACACACATACACACACACACACTGAAACGAAACAAAAAACCAAGTTTGGTACTATGGATTTAAAAAATTATTCTTGCCGGGCGTGGTGGCTCATGCCTGTAATCTCAGCATCCCAGCACTTTGGGAGGCCGAGGCGGGTGGATCACGAGGTCAAGAGATCGAGACCATCCTGGTCAACATGGTGAAATCCCATTTCTACTAAAAATACAAAAAATTAGCTGGGCATGGTGGCACGTGCCTGTAATCCCAGCTACTCAGGAGGCTGAGGCAGGAGAATTGCCTGAACCCAGGAGGCGGAGGTTGTGGTGAGCCGAGATCACGCCATTGCCCTCCAGCCTGGGTAACAAGAGCGAAACTCCGTCTCAAAAAAAAAAAAAAAAATGATTCTTATTTTAAATTTTTCTGCAAAAAATCCATTTTTGACAGCCATGAGCACATTTGGTGTTCCAGAATCTATGGTCTAATAAACCTTCCTGGCTAATATCAGAACATGCAGGAATAGAACATGGTGATTGCAATTTCAGCTGAAATTTAAAAATCTTCTAAAGCTGCAAAGTTTCCTGGGAATGCAGTTAATGGGCTAATCCAGATTTCTAGGAGTGAAGGATTTACATAATATTTAAAAAATCTTTGGACAGAAAACTGTCACTCCCAATTATGATCAGGTTTTCTTCTGGAGTCTTTCAGATGATCAGAGGTTGGGCAGAGTGTGTGTTAAGAACTGTTTTAAGGTACTATAGTTAAAAGTCTTCCCATTTTGGAAACTTAATTTCAAGGATCACCATTTGTTTTTTATTTATTTAATTTTTTTGAGACAGAGTCTCATTCTGTTGCCCAAGCTGGAGTGCAGTGGCACGATCTCGGCTTACTGCAGCATCTGCTCCTATTTTTAAGCAGTTCCCTGCTTCAGTCTTCCGAGTAGCTGGGAATATAAGCCACCTGCCACCAGACCCAGCTAGTTTTTGTATTTTTAGGAGTGACGGGGTTTCATCGTCTTGGCCAGGCTGGTCTTGAACTCCAGACCTTGTGATCCTCCTGCCTCAACCTCCCAAAGTGTTGGGATTACAGGTGTGAGCCACTGCGTCTGGCCCAATGTAATTTTTTAAAATGTTGGATTGCTAAAATGTATGCCATTAAAAGTAGTATTTTTATTGTGTTCTGACAATATGAAGTTGATATGTAAAAAAGACTATGTTTATAATTATTCAGGTATACATATGGGAAGCCAGTGAAAGGAGACGTAACACTTACGTTTTTACCTTTATCCTTTTGGGGAGAGAAGAAAATTATTACAAAAACATTTAAGGTAACTTTTGCAGATATTTTATGTCTTGTAATGGCGAAAAATATATGTAGTTTTTCTAGAAATAAGATTTAGTACTGAATTAACCAAAAGTTAAGTGTAAGAAAATCAAGAGCTTTCCAGCATTGAATAAGCGAGAATTTACCCAATTTATAGTGATTAAAATGGTACCAGAGCTATCATATTGTTGTGACTTAGTCTTCGTGTTATTTCTAAAATTTGAATTGCTAAAATGAAAAATAATACTGAACTTTTAAACAAAACAGATAAATGGATCGGCAAACTTCTCTTTTAATGATGAAGAGATGAAAAATGTGATGGATTTTTCAAATGGACTTTCTGAACACATAGATCTATCTTCTCCTGGACCGGTAGAAATTTTAGCCACAGTAACAGAATCACTTACAGGTTTGTAGACTTTAAAGTGAAGGTAAACTATTTATGTGACACTACTTCATCATCTTTCTTATTGTGACTGGCACTTTCATTTGGGAGCATATTGACTTTCTAAGGATGCTATTTAATGTTGAAATTGTTATGACTGTTAGTCCGACTTGCAGGATGATTTTATAATGGGGGACTTTATTTTCTATGAAAGTCTCTACTTCAACCACATGTGATTACCCTTCGTAATTTTTTTCCATTTCTATTCTTTCCCCCTGAAAACTACATGGAAAGGTTTAGATTTTCAGCTGGCCACTTTCTTTTTAAAATCGCTGAAATCTCAGCTGCTCCTAGACAGTCATAAGAAAATAAGGTTTACTTTCTTGGACCTTTCTGTTACTATTTCAGTAGCTTTAAGCAATCCCTGAAAGAGCAAAAGACTGTTCTTTCATTGGCCCTAATTTGCTGCTAGTGTACATGTCATAGCGGTACAATGGTAGCAATGGTGCTTAGAAGGGATCCACAGAGAACATAATAGAACTGTGTGATACTCTTAGTGTCAAAGCCAATACGGGAATGAGGCGTATGTGCCCTGATATTTTAAACCATTTTGGTAGTAGGTTAGGTGGAGAAATTTGGTGGATAGAAGCTTTTGGTGAACCATTACTTTTGCTTTCTAAGTTGTGTAATTTCCAAAAAAGGTATCTCAAGAAATGCAAGCGCTAATGTGTTCTTCAAGCAACATGATTACATTATTGAATTTTTTGATTATACTACTGTCTTGAAGCCATCTCTCAACTTCACAGCCACTGTAAGTTGGTATATTTATTTCCAGTCCATAGCAGCAAGTTCAGCGTAATGAAATAGGATGGGAAATAATATTTTCAGTGCTTTTCTAAAAATTTAAGCCAAAAAGTATATAACTTTGTCTCTTTAGATATGTGGGGCATGTAGATTTGTTTCCAAATGACTTTTTTGTTTCTAAAAAATTAGTTTGCAACAATAAAAATATTTTTTGAAAATGTATTTTTTTTTTACAAGCAATTTATGTTAGATGTGGATTGCTACACTGAAGCCTTTATTATTTAATTGAAAGAATTAGATGGTAGTCAAAAATTTCAATTTCAATTTGGTTTTGATAATGATTGATTTTAGTTCTAGCAAAGATGTTACATTAAAAAAATTATCAGCAGATCTCATTTTTATTTTTATTTTTTAGATAATGTTGAATTATCACATTAATTGCTTGAATTTTGGCAATGAGCAAGGCATGGTGCTGGGCAGGGCTGTGGAGCTAAGAAGGACTTAGTCCCTACCCTTGAGGTCACAGTTTTTGTGATGGTGACAGGAAAACATATACACAACTATAACTCATTGTAGATTAAGATTGTAGATTAAGATTAGTGTTACTAATTAATTTCTGTAGGGATTTAAAACAGGGGCTGGCAAACTTTTTCTGCAAAGGGCTAGATAGTAGATATTTTCAGCTTTGTGGCCATGTGGTCTTCGTCACAGATACTCAGCTTTGCCAGTGTAGTGTGAAAGCAGCCATAGCTAATTTATACATAAGGAAGAGTGGAATATACTCCAGCAAAACTTCATTTACAAACATACTGGATTGGCCTATCAGCTTGCAGTAGTTGGCTGACCTCTGATTTAAAGAGAGAAGGGGTCACTTGCTGAACGGGTCAGTAAAAGTTTCAGGTAGTTTCTGATTTCAATGATCTTAAAAATTTAGATAGTTTGAAAAGGTAAGTTAAAAAAAATTGAGGCTGCAAATGGAAATTTCTGAATGAGGTGGGTGAAACCATGGGAGCTCAGGGAGGGAGAGCTGGCTGTGAGATAGGCATGGGGGTTTCTATGGGATGCTTTATGGAAGAGGATGCTCTAAACTGTTTTTTTCAAAAACTAGTTGGGTTTTAAATGCTTGGGCATGGGAGTGGGAGGTGGGGAGCAAGATAAGTGGGATAAGAAGGTGAGCTCTGGCTGGCAAGTTCAGGGTGCACTCAGGTAGTGTTTGAGGGAGACTGCTCAGACTGTGTGCAGGAGGATGGCAGTAGCACGGGGGTGAGCGGATGGGCAGCCTTGTGGTGGTGGCTATGGGAGTGGAGAAGATGGAAGAGAGAAGATAGGACTTGGTGTTCATTGGATTTTGTGGGTAGGGAGAGGGAGGGAAAATCCAGAAATGTAAAGTCTTACAGAATCGTGATGTCAGCAAAAACAGGAAAATGATGTGGTTGCCATTTTACATGTGTGAATTTGAGGTGACTAGGATATCCAAGTAGAAATTTCCCGCAGGTAATTGGAGGTGTTGGGCAAGAGCTCCAGAGCAAGGTGAGGCTAGGAATTTTGGATTTAGGGTACAATCACAGAGATAGCAAGCTAAGCCATAGGACTGCTGAGACCTTGGAGGAAGAGAGAACACCTGTCCAAAATTCCCATGTTTAGAAAGAGGAAGGGGAAACTGAAAAGGACACTGAGAGGATGCAGAAGAGAGGTAGGAAGTCAGGGGGTTGTTTTGGAGCTGTGGAAGGTAAGGGAATCTGTAATATTAACAAGGGAGTAATCAGTGATGTTGGATGCCTCCCAGAGAGAGGCCACTGAATCTGGATATTATAGTGCTACCAATAATTTTTGAGAGTTCAGTTTCATGAGAATACTTCAGATGGCAACTGTATTCAATTGTACTTAAATCCTTTGCATTTTTAAGATGTTTTGTTTTGACCATTAGGTGAAGGTAACCCGTGCTGATGGCAACCAACTGACTCTTGAAGAAAGAAGAAATAATGTAGTCATAACAGTGACACAGGCAAACTATACTGAGAACTGGGGCAGATCTAACAATGGAAATCAGAAAATGGAAGCTGTTCAGAAGATAAATTATACTGTCCCCCAAAATGGAATTTTTAAGATTGAATTCCCAATCCTGGAGGATTCCAGTGAGCTACAGTTGAAGGTGCCATCTGTTTCCCATTATTGTGTCACTGCAACATTGTTACAGTTGTAATCTTGTGGTAGGCACTCAACCTGTCAGACGTGAAAGTGCATAGGAAGCGGATACATGTTTCTATTTAAAAAAATGGGGAGAGTGTTAAAGTAATATAATGACAGTGGCTGAATGTTACACTAAACTTTTCCTTGTAAGTTCATTTTGAAGAGCACAGTAAAATTAGCAATGTGAAGACATGATGGAGAAATTCCTCAAACCCCTAGTCTAGGGTTTGAGGTCAATCAATTGATTTTTTTTTTTTTTGCAGGAACTGAAATGAAAGAGGAACATATATATATGTGTGTGTGTGTGTGTGTGTGTGTGTGTGTGTATATATATACATATATATATATACACACACACACACACACACACACACACACATATATATATATATATATATACACACATATATATATCCTGTGTTTTAAAACTATCAGTTTCTTCACAGTATAAGCCATAAAATGATGAAAATCAAATGTTGTGAATGTATTTTTCTCACATAAAAAAAGGTGAAAATGAATTTAGTCTTTACTAATTGTTCAGCAGGTAGTGTCTTTTCTCAAAGTGTTACTAAGGGTGAATATTTACAGCTCCCTTTTCTTTTGTTATAGGCCTATTTTCTTGGTAGTAAAAGTAGCATGGCAGTTCATAGTCTGTTTAAGTCTCCTAGTAAGACATACATCCAACTAAAAACAAGAGATGAAAATATAAAGGTAATGCTTACAACTCACTTGATAATTACAATACAATCAGACTCTTGCTTTTGACATGTACATATTAATTAAAGTTTTTTTTTTTCTAGGTGGGATTGCCTTTTGAGTTGGTGGTTAGTGGCAACAAGCAATTGAAGGAGTTAAGCTATATGGTAATCTCTTACAGAAAACCTAAATTAATGATCTACTGTAGAATCATCTATTTTTTCATTTTTAAGTTCAGGGGTACATGTGCAGGTTTGTTATATAGCTAAACTCACGTCATGGGGTTTTGCTGTACAGATTATTTCATCACCCAGGTATTAAGCCTAGTACTCATTAGTTTTTTTTCCTGATCCTCTCCCTCTTAACCTCCACCCTTCCATAGGCCCCAGTGTCTGTTGTTCCCCTCTGCGTGTCCATGTGTTCTCATCATTTAGCTCCCACTTACAATTGAGAACATGTGGTATATGGTTTTCTGTTCTTGACTTAATTTGCTAAGGATAATGACCTCCAGCTTCATCCATGTTCCTGCAAAGGACATGATCTTATTCTTTTTTATAGTTGTATAGTATTCCATCATGTATATGTACCACGTTTTCTTTATCCAGTCTACCTTTGATGGGCATTTAGGTTGAGAATCATCTTAAATCGTGTCTGCCTTATATCCACACTAAATATTAATTTTTATAACCCAGCCTAATACCTTTTTAGCTTGTCTTTTTTATATTGCAATCAAATAAAAAACCTTTTTAATTTTTTCACCTATATTTGCATTTCCCATTTAAAATAATTAAATTTTATATTTAAATTTTAAATTTCTATTTGATAAGCAATACATATTCATTGTAGAAAATTATGAAATATAAGAAAAACAAAAAAGAAAATAAAAACTGCTATCGATGACCATGTAATTTTGCTAATACAACTTTCCCAATAGTGCCCTGTATTTCTTCCAATCAAAATTAGATTCTTAACTGTGAAGTTACTGTTGCTCCAATCAGTATTACTTTAATCATAATGTTCTGTTTCTCAGTGTATGCTCTCTGTGTTTGTCAGTGAGGTTTTCCTGCATTCAAAAAGACTCTGAAGCTAACTTAAGTCAAGAATTTGTGTGTATGCATACAATTATGATTAATGTAGCTTCATTTGAGATCTTACTAGGGTTAGCAATAAATTAAACCCATCTACTATTCTTTTCAGGTAGTATCCAGGGGACAGTTGGTGGCTGTAGGCAAACAAAATTCAACAGTCTTCTCTTTAACACCAGAAAATTCTTGGACTCCAAAAGCCTGTATCATTGTGTATTATGTTGAAGATGATGGGGAAATTATAAATGATGTTCTAAAAATTCCTGTTCAGCTTGTTTTTAAAAATAAGGTAAGATTTAAAGTAATGATGTTTAAAAGAAAACTTTATATTAGTGAAGTCTGAGAAATGTAATATTTCTTCAGAAAAGTATCATTAAACCAAATTGGTTAGAAATTTTTATTATTCCATTTCTAGAACTGTGGTTAAACATTTTAATATTTAGCACTACATATATATTTTCACATGTGGAGTTATTGGGTATTGGTAGTCTATTTGTAAGATTTGGTTCTGGTCTTTAAGATTTTAACTCAGATCATGAAGCCATTTCAGAATTTTTCAAATGGTTGAATAAATGTTGCTCAGGGCTGAAATTCCAGCGGTAGCATAGTGTTGATGTGGTGTTGATATTACAGTGATATAAAGGGTGTAGGAAGGAGGTAGGCCCTCTAGGATAATATGTAGAAGCACAGCTGGACTTTCACTGTCTATTTAATTAGCTGGACATTATCCCAGGGCAACTTTTCAATAAGCTTGATTACTTTGCATGTGAAGATCTGTGTGGAGTCTGGTCTCCAAGTGCACCAGTGCCTTTTATAACCTCAAGTGACCAGCTTGAGTAGGAAATCCCTTTGGATCCCAGCTCTGAAGAAACCTGATTGAGTCACCCCATGTATATCAGAATAAGCCATTGCTGTCACTAACAATTACTGCCTTCTCAGTCTCTTATGTAAAAAATTATTGCTTTAAATAGTGATAGGCAGAGTATGGTTCTTCCATTTCTTTTGCCTTTATTTATTAAAGTATTTTGAGAAGTAACAGTAGTGATCTGTCCTTTTTTTAAAAAAATTATTTATTTATTTTTTGAGAGTAAGTCATGAGACTGGCTAATTTTTATATTTTTGGTAGAGACAAGGTTTTGCCATGTTGCCCAGAAAAAAAATAAAAATAAAAAAAGAAAAACAATTCCCAGTAGGAGGGGGCCTCATGACATTTGATTGAGCAGTCATGTGATGACTGATGCTCTTTATAAAGTATTAGTAGGTTCAGGACCATGCTTTCATGAGAGTAATGGTGAGGAAGTTTAGAGGGCCATGGAGACTCAGAGCATGGGGTCCTGATTAGTATTTGCTCTAACCATCCCCTTCCCTGGAAAGGCCTCCCCTCACCTGCAGTCCAGGTGGTTCTGCGAGTCCCCTGGGAGCTCTTGTTGAATTCACTCTTAAGTTCACATCACCAACATGTAGGCATCTGCAGTTTCTGTGTTTCTCCTTTTGGCTACTGGCCTTCCTCATGTATGTCAGACAGTGCTGTTTTCTACTCATCACTGGTTGGGATCTGAGGGGTGGGAGATAGAGAAAGGGAAGAAAAAATATTCAGAATTGAAGAATAATTCAGATTTATACCACTGTGACAAGTTTTATGACTTGCAAACACTGTAGGAGTAGTTTTTTATTCCTTTCCCTAGAGAAGGGTTATGTATGGTTTTAGAATTATCCCTGGGCCAAGGCAAATGTAGAATCTGTTATATTTTGAGCCACTGATCTGCTATTATCAATAATTTGCTTTAAAAAAGTGAAATAACTTAATCCTGCTTTCTTTCCTTCTTAGATAAAGCTATATTGGAGTAAAGCGAAGGCTGAACCATCTGAGAAAGTCTCGCTTAGGATCTCTGTGACACAGCCTGACTCCATAGTTGGGATTGTAGCTGTTGACAAAAGTGTGAATCTCATGAATGCCTCTAATGATATTACAATGGAAAATGTGAGTTTAGCTACTTTTTAAAATTATGAAAATGTGTACTACAAGAGAAAAAGGAAGCTTTACTGTATTACTTTAAATATTTAAAGAAAATTTCACTAGTTCTTTTGCATGCACAAGTCAATAATTAGTAAACCTTCCAAATAAAAAATAATCTGTATTGTAATGGTTATGTTGGAAAGAAGCTTATGTGGCTAAGTGTCCTTGCTTCTTTTATGAGAAATATCACCTAAAGTTAGATGGGAAGAATAAATTCTGGAGGTCTATGGTACTACATGGTAGCTGTAGTTAATGATGATGTAATACATACTTGAAAATTGCTAAGAGAGTAGATTTTAATGTTCTCACCACAGAAAATGATCAGTATGTAGTATGCAAGGTGATGATATGTTAATTAGCTTAATTTAATCATTGCACAGTATATAGATATCAATCTATTGCATTGTACTCCATAAATCTATATAAAAAATGCCACTTATGGTTTTCCTTCATTTTCATACTATCTATCTATCTATCTATCTATCTATCTATCTATATAATTTTTTTTTTTTTTTGAGACGGAGTTTCGCTCTTGTTACCCAGGCTGGAGTGCAATGGCGCGATCTCGGCTCACTGCAACCTCCGCCTCCTGGGTTCAGGCAATTCTCCTGCCTCAGCCTCCTGAGTAGCTGGGATTACAGGCACGTGCCCCCATGCCCAGCTAATTTTTTGTATTTTTAGTTGAGACGGGGTTTCACCATGTTGACCAGGATGGTCTCGATCTCTTGACCTCATGATCCACCCGCCTCGGCCTCCCAAAGTGCTGGGATTACAGGCATGAGCCACCGCGCCCAGCTCTTCATACTATATTTTAAGACACTTCAGAAAGTACTAGGAAATTGACTTGCATATTTCTGGGTTACATTGAATAAGAGAGCTTTAGATAATTTTTGAAGTGTTTTCTATTTTGGTTGTATACAGTGATTATAAATAATTACAGTTCCCATTGAATCAGGAGTTTGCAGTATGTCGAAGTGGTGAAATCATGTTATTCTGCAGAAAATGTACAAACCAAGAAGTATGCGAACATCTAGCATTGCATAAATGAATTACATATTCATGAGTCATTTGGTTTTTAGTTATATGTTCTTGATATATCCCTGTGTACCATTGTCAGTTGTAATCTAGATTGTACAATTTATGTCTATTAATGGATTCAGTACAGTGATTAACAATACATCAGAAAGAAAATTATATATAGTTAGGTTGACTTGGTCATTATATTGTAAAATTTAATTTACTTATGAAAAATTGTACATTTTCTTCAGTCTATACAACTATTTTTTTATCTTTTATTTTTTTTGCAAACTTTTTTTACAACCAATTGGCCATTTTTTTCTCTTTGACTTTTCCTGAGTTCACATTATTTTTAGAAGTCTATAGATCTTGCGTTTGATTTAACTGAATACTATTATATTCAGTTAATATAATTATATACAGTTAATGCTATTATATTCAGTTAAATCAATAGTATTTGAAAAGTATTTAGTTTTCTAAATATCTTGGTAAATATATTATTTCATTTTTTCTTCCCTACGTATGTGTATGTTTGTTTGTATGTACATATATGTGTATACATACACACACACACACACACACACACACCCCCTTTCTGATGTGCTGCTCTCTATCTCTATGTTAATATATAATATATACATGTTTTATATATATATTTCCAGTATGTTTATAAATACATCTAATATATGTATATTTACATTAAATTTTCTCAGATATTAAGATTGCTGTCCCAGATTTCTTTTGGTTCATATTTTCTTGGTGTATTTTTCCATCTTCTTATTTTAAACCTTCTGTAAATATTTGAATATATCTTTTAAAGCATATTATTATATTTTGCTTTTGTTTTTCAATCTAATATAATGGTCATTATCTTTTAATAATTTTTTATTGAATCCACCTATAAGTATGGTAATTCTTGTTCTAATAGGGACTTTTTTCTGCATTTTTCATATTTTAAATTTTAGACTTTTTTTGTGGGCTACATTAAATTTGTTTTGCTAATTTAGAAGTTATTTCTATTTTTGTTACTCTGTTATTCACAAGCTGTACCCATGTTAATTTATTCTTGCTGATTTTGAAAGGTTATCAATATTTGAATCTTCTGGTATGCTACTATATCCTCCTGGTCTCTGTCTCCTCCTCCTCCTAACCTGGCCAGATCATTCTGATTGTGTACAGATTTTAGCTCTGTGTTATCATAGATTGCACTTTCAATCTATGCTGTTCTTTCATTTTTTAAATTGTGAAATCTGTGTTGATTATTTCTTTTTCTCCATTTTATTTTTTTCTCTATTTCTGGGACTTTTGTTATTCAGAAATTGGCACTTTTACTTCCATCTTCTCAGGTGAGCACCTCTGCCCTTCTAGTGTGGACACTTTCTTTCTTCTCTGGGAGAGTTCCTCAATGCACTCTTTCAGCTTAGTGATCATTCATTGGTTGTATCTATCCTACTTTGATCTCTTATACTGTGTCTTTTATGTCAGCTATTATGTTTTTAATATCTGTTATTTTCCTTTGTGTCTTGTTTTTGTTTTATATTCTAATATTTCCCCTTATCTTCTTGTATATATTCACTATGCATATTTTAAATTATTGAATCGAGTTTTTAGTAATTTTATGTCACATGCTGCATGCTACATGTCTAGTTGGATGTCTTACTTTTTTTTTTTTTTTTTTTTTTGAGACGGAGTTTCGCTCTTGTTACCCAGGCTGGAGTGCAATGGCGCGATCTCGGCTCACCGCAACCTCCACCTCCTGGGTTCAGGCAATTCTCCTGCCTCAGCCTCCTGAGTAGCTGGGATGACAGGCATGCGCCACCATGCCCAGCTAATTTTTTGTATTTTTAGTAGAGACGGGGTTTCACCATGTTGACCAGGATGGTCTCGATCTCTTGAGCTTGTGATCCGCCCGCCTCGGCCTCCCAAAGTGCTGGGATTACAGGCGTGAGCCACCGCGCCCGGCGGATGTCTTACTTTTACAGTAGTTATCCTCTGTGGAAGTGTAGTTGATTTGGCAGCTCCTCTGATATTATCTATTGGGGAAGGCATCAGGTTCCAATCTGTGTAAGTCCTGTGAATCCCTTCTGAGGGGAGAGTTCTAGCCTCATGGACTAGAGAATTACTCTTGATCCTTTCTGCTGCCTCCCTCTATTCAGAGTTTCACTTTTAAACCCTTGGGGAAAGAGCACCAGTAAGGGAAAGTCTCCTGAGGTTATGATTCACTAGCCCTGAGGGTTTTGGGGGAGGAGGAGAGGAAGAGTGAATGCTTGAGGGACTTGGGTCTGTTTGCATGTTTTCCTCACTTTCCCACACTAGAAGGGCAGAGGTGCTGATGTGGTGTTATCTTTTGGAGACTTGCACAGGCAATCTGAGCTGCTACTGCTATTGATTTTGGCAGTGAAGTTGCCAGGATTGTGTGTCCTGAGGCTACCCCTGGAGGGAAACAAGGGCAAAATTTAAAAACTTCTCCTCCAGTCTGTTTTCTGACTGTTGTGTCTACTGCTGCGTCTAGCTGCCTTCTGCCTTAGGCTGAAGCCACCCACTTTCTCCCAAGACCAATTGAAGATGTCCACCACTCTTCCTGGGGTTTTCTCCTTGTGCACGTTGAAGTTTCCTGCTTGCTTTTATTGGTTCTCCAGTTGGTTCTGGAGGAGGGAGTCAGGAGCCTGTGATAGTAGACTGTTTGGACTTCTTTTTTTTCTTGTTAAATTTATATGTGTTGTCAATAGCCTCTTGAATGCCTTGGAATAATTTAAGTATATTGGATCTTCCAGGAATAATTTTTAGAGGTTAGCCTTCTTGTGGGTGGCCTGTGCTGCAGCTTTGACAATGCTTTGTTTATTGAGCCACCGAGAACAGGAAGATTTCCTTATGAGATAGATGCTGCTTTTTCTTTTTTCCTTTTCTAAAAATAAATTTTACTGTGTATATTTGAGGTTTACAACATGATGTTATGGAATACATAGAGGCGGTATAATGGTTACTGTAGTGGAACAAATTTATATATTTATCATTTTGCATAGCTACATTTTTGTGACAAAAGCAGTTAAAATCTACCAAAAACTCCAAATATCATACAATTCTATTAACTGTATCTCTCATGTTATAGATTATATCACTGCATTTTTTCATCCCAGATATCTGCTGTTTTTTGTCCTTTGATCTCTGTCTTCTCATTTCCTTCTTCCTTCCCCCCTCATCTCTGTAACTATCTTTTATTTGTTTATTTAAACTTTTAAGTTCAGTGGTACATGTGCAGATTTGTTACATAGGTAAACTTGTGTCATGATGGTCTGTTGTACAGATTATTTCATCACCCAGGTATTAAGCCTAGTATCCAATTGTTATTTTTCCTGATCTTCTCCCTTTTCCCATCCTCCACCCTCTGACAGGTCCCACTGTGTATCACTTCTCTCTATGTGTCCATGTGTTCTCATCATTTAACTCCCACTTACAAGTGAAAATGTGGTATTTGGTTTTCTGTTCCTGGATTAGTTTGCTAAGGATAATGGCCTCCAGCTCCATCCATGTACCTGCAAAGGAAATGATCTTGTTCTTTATGGCTGTGTAGTATTCCATGGTGCATATGTATGTATTTTTTTAATCTAGTCTATCATTGACAGGCATTTAGGCTGATTCCGTGTCTTTGCTATTGTGAATAGTGCTGCAATGAACATATGCATACATATGTCTTTATAATAGAATGATTTATATTCCTTTGGATATATACCCAATAGTGGGATTGCTGGGTCAACTGGTATTTCTGTCTTTAGGTCTTTGAGGAATTGCCACATTGTTTTGTACAATGGCTGAATTAATTAACACTCCTACCAACAGTGTATAAGAGCTCCTTTTTCTCCACAACCTCACCAGCATCTGTCATTTTTTGACTTTTAAATGATAGCCATCCATTCTGACTGGTGTGAGACATATATCTCATACAGTTTTTTTTTTTTTTTTTTTTTTTTTAGACAGAATCTCGCTCTGTCACCCAGGCTGCTGGAGTGCAGTGACTTGATCTTGGCTCACTGCAACTTCTGCCTCCTGGGTTCAAACAATTCTCCTAGCTCAGCCTCCTGAGTAGCTGGGATTACAGGTGTGAGCCACCATGCCCAGCTGATTTTTATAGTTTAATAGAGACAGGGTTTCACCATTTGGGCCAGACTGGTCTCAAACTCCTGAACTCAAGTGATCCTCCTGCTTTGGCCTACCAAAGTGCTGGGATTACAGTGTGAGCCACAATGCCTGGCCTTGTTGTGGTTTTGATTTGCATTTCTCTAATGATCAGTGATGTTGCACTTTTTCTCATATGATTGTAGGCCACGTGTATGACTTCTTTTGAAAAGTGTCTGTTTATATCCTTGTCCACTTTTTAAATGTTTTTTTTTTTTTCCCTTGTAAATTTGTTTAAGTTCTTTATAGATGCTGCATATTAGACCTTTGTCAGATGCATAGTTTGCAAAAATTTTCTCCCATTCTGTAGGTTGCTTACTCCCTTGATAGTTTCTGTTGTGGTGCAGAATCTCTTTCATTTAATTTGATCCCATTTGTCAATTTTTGCTTTTGTTGCAATTGCTTTTGCATCTTCATTATGAAATCTTTGCCTGAGCCTATATCCTGAGTGGTATTGCCAGGTTGTCTTCCAGGATTTTTATAGTTTTGGGCTTGACATTTAAGTTTTTAATCCACCTTGAGTTAATTTTTGTATAAGTTGTAAGGGAGGGATCCAGTTTCAATCTTCTGATTATGGCTACCCAGCTTTCCCATCACCATTTATTGAAAAGGAAATCCTTACCCCATTGCTTGTTTTTGTCAGGTTTGTTGAAGATCAGATAGTTATAGATGTGCAGTTTTATTTCTGCATTTTCTATTCTGTTCCATTGGTCTATGTGTCTGTTTTTTGTACCAGTACCCTGCTGTTTTGATTACTGTAGCCTTGTAGTGTAGTTTGAAGTCAGGTAGCTTGATGGCTGCAGCTTTGTTTTTTTTTGCTTAGGATTGTCTTGGCTATACGAGTACTTTTTTGGTTCCGTATGAATTTTAAAATAGTTTTCTCTAGTTCTGAGAAGAATGTAGTAGTTTAACAGGAATAGCATTGAATGTATAAATTGTTTTGGAAAGTATGGACATTTTAACAATGTTTGTTCTTCCCATTAATGAGCATGGGATGTTTTTCCATTGGTTTGTTCATCTCTGATTTCTTGAGCAGTGGTTTGTAGTTCCCTTTGTAGAGATCTTTTACCTCCCTAGTTAGCTGTATTCATAAATGTTTTATTCTTTTCCTGGCAGTTGTGAATGGGTGCTTATTTCTGATTTATCTCTCTGCTTGCATGTTTTTGGTTTATAGGAATGCTAGTGATTTTTTCACATCAATTTTATATCTTGAGGCTTTGCTGAAGTTGTTTAGTCGGTTTAAGAAGCTTTTGGGCTGAGACTAGGGGGTTTTCTAGAAATAGGATTATATCATCTGCAAACAGGAATAGTTTGACTTCCTCTCTTCCTATTTGGATGTCCTGTATTTCTTCCTTTTGCCGGATTGCCCTAGCCAGAACTTCCAGTACTGTATTGAATGGGAGCGTGGAGAGAGGGCATCCTTGTCTTGTGCTGATAACCACTGTTTAAATGCTGCTTCTTGAATAGTTCTATGAATTGGTGTCTGAGCAAGAGCAGAAGCAAATCTTCCCATATTTGTATTTTGTGACAGAGTTAGAGTCATGGAACTGAAGGCTTTTCTCTTTATTGTGCCTGGCTCTGGCTCCATTGTCTTGCCAGCTTGTTGAGACATTATGAAATTTTTTTCTGATTGTGTTCTTATTGGTGCCTGCTCTAGTTGCTTACTGTAGATGTAGCTGTGGTTGTTGTTAGCATTGCAGAAATAGTGGTTGCAGGTGTTTAATTTTATGCTAGAGTGTGTTTTTTCAACTTGTACTTAGATTTTTTTGTGTGTGATTTTTAATTCCAACTTTGTCTTAATTTATCTGGTTAATGCTAATGTAAATTAGGGATAAGTATCAAAATCATTACCCGAAAAGGTGTAATACTTTAATTTTTTTATTTAGTTAAATATAAATGAAATGAAATTTGCTATTTTTACTATTTTAAGTATTTAATTCAGTGACATTAATTACTTCAAAATGTTGTGTGACCATCACCAATATTTCCAAAACATTTTCATGGCTCCAGACAGAGACTCTCTAATCATTAAACAATATCTACTCATTTCCCCCTCCCCCCAGCCCTTGGCAACTCTAGTCTACTTCCGTCTTTATGAAGTTGCCTGTTCTGGATATTTCACATAAATAAAATTATATAATATTTGCCCTTTTGTGTCTGGCTTATTTCACTTTGCACAATGTTTTCAAGATTCTCCCATGTTGTTGCATGTATCAAAACTTCTTTTCATAGCTGAATAGTATTGTATTGTGTACATATACCACATTTTGTTTTTTTTTTCTGTTGATGGACACTGGTTGTTTCCACCTTTTTTGGCTGTTGTGACTAATGTTGCAATGAGCAGTGGCATACAAGTGTCTCTTGGAGTTACTGTTTTCAGTTCTTTTGGGTATAAGCCCAGGAGTGGAACAACTGGGTTGTATTCTAGTTCTATATTGAATTTTTTGTGGAACTGCCAGTTTTACTCACTCTTTTACCCTGTTTTACTGACTTCTGCTAGCAATGAGTACTGTCCTTGAAGAAAAAAGCATTGCTAATAGGGTATTAGCAATATCTCAGCATTATACATGCAAATACCTCATTTTAGAAAAAACTGTATCTCATGGATGTTGTCGTTTGCATTGCTTTGACTGTCAGTGAGGCTGAATATTTTTCTGCTTATTAATAACTTATATTTCTACTTTTATAAATTGCTTCTTCAGATTTTTTTTAAAAAGTTAGGTCACTGACGTTTTGCAGAGTTTATATTAACCTTCAACAAAGTTAACCTGTCTTTGCCGAAAGTGTGGGTCATTTTTAATGCTGACCTCTGTCTGTTGGTTTTGTCAAACAGTAACTGTAAGTTCTCCCTGACAGAACTGAAGTCCAGACTTCTTAGGAACTCTGGATTGCTGAACAGAGTAAAAGTAAGGGTAAATAAGAAATGCATTTTTGGCTGACTGAATGATGAACCAAGCAATTACATATTCATTGCTCCTCAATATATGTCATTTTCAAAGTTGATAAACATGAAGGCTAAGTTATCTAAGTTACTTGTAAGAAGTGTTGTGGAAGGTTGCTATGAATCCATTCATTCTGTATGTTTTATCTTCTCCTTAGGTGGTCCATGAGTTGGAACTTTATAACACAGGATATTATTTAGGCATGTTCATGAGTTCTTTTGCAGTCTTTCAGGTATGTTTTGTTTGCTATATTGAAAAGATATTACTAGTTTTTACTATTGTAAATTTTCAGATTTAGCGATCATTTTGAGATGTTAACCTTTTATTAAATGTGTCACTGAAGTGCAGTCTTATGTAAGTTGTATTTGAAATGGAAAGATAATCATCTTTCCAGTTTTAAAAGCAAACAGAAAAATTCACCATTAGAAAAGTTAATGGAATTGACATTAAACAAATAATTTTTTTCTTTATGTGTATATATTGCCGTATAAATATATTTCATATATATATTTACTTGACTTTGAAATGGCTCTTTATGCATGAGTGTGTGTGTGTGTTTGAGTAAGATGGAATGTATGTGCATGTGTTTACCGACACTCTCAAAAATGAGCAAAAGTGAGTGAAGAGTGTGGGAGACTGCTGTGATAATTCAGAGAGCATATAAACTTGTGTTTTAGAAGAAAATTAAAATTATTCTTTTTAGGAATGTGGACTCTGGGTATTGACCGATGCAGACCTCAGGGAGGATTATATTGATGGTGTTTGTAAGTAATATATGGTGACATACTTGTATTTGTCTTTCACCTGATATTCAACATTACTTATGTAGGTATGGATATTTTCTAGGTGAACATAGAGATTGTGATTTTCATTTTACCATTCTCTTGTCCTAAAATGTTTGGAGTTCAGTGTACTTGGAAGTATATCTGGGCCATGACATGGAATGTTCACCTGAGCTCCTGTTTAGATCTTTGAAGTGAATGCTTTCCATTTTCTCTCGGTAATTCTTTGAGGTAGCTATATTTTTGGACATATTGGAAGCTGCTGTGCCTCCAATTTGTATCACAAACTGTGCTATTCTTTTGGAATTATTTAAAAGGAGCAACATATTTTTGAGATGGTTTTGTTCTCTAGCTTTTCGAAGTTCAAAAATAGCCCAGATGCCATCATGCCATGAAGTATTCTGGTATACACACACAGACACGCACACACACACACACACACACACACTCACACACACAATCCTTATCAATCTGAGTTCTTCCTGGATGGGTCATATCTGCACATCTTAGTTTCTTGGATAGCTAAATAGAGTTGGCTACCAAGCAATTATAAGTGTGCTTTTAGAAAGAAGTCATAAAATGTTTTGACTGAAGGAAATGTATAAATTAGAATGGTTAACCTTAGAAGGGATTCTCTTTTCTTTCAGGTAAAATTATACTAATATCATCTTGAAAGGCTTCTAGAACTGTCAGCTTCTATCCTTGAATTCCCTGTTTCTGTCAGGATTTCTGTTAGTCCATGCTAAGCCCCACAGTTTCTTTGGGTTGGTTCTTGCTGCCATAGGACACCTGATCCTCTGTCCTGAAGCTTAAAAGATAATGTTATAGTCTTGAAGATGTCATGAAGTCATTATTATCTCTCTATGTTAAAGATATGTGGTACATTTAGCTTTCCTCATATAACCTTCTATCCTAGACAATGTTCCAAGCATCTTTTTCCATTTGTTAGTATCGGCTTTTACCCATCTTTGTTCTTTTTTGTGTATCAAATTCTTCCTAATGCCTCCTGTAATACCCATTCTATTGCCAGTAATACTTACTGCATCCTTTACCTTTTCTGAAAACCTTCTTCAGAGACATTGTGTCTCTGAACACCTTCTCAAGTGATCAACATTTGTTCTGTGCATCGAGTTTACAATTCATTCTCTCTGGTGGCTGTTTTTCTAATTATTGTTAATGTTTATTTATAGATGACCATCCAGAGTATGCTGAAAGGTTTATGGATGAAACTGAAGGACATATAATAGAAATTAATGGCTTTTCTTTGGATAGCAGTCCACATGTCCGAAAACATTTTCCAGAGACTTGGATTTGGCTAGACACCAACATGGGGTAAAAATGTATAAAGTTCTTTGCCCATATATAGTTTGTTTAGTGTTTGTTTTAAAGAAGCTTTGCCCTCTTTCTAATGTTTAAGTACAAGCATAGTGTAACTAAGAACTAAGCAGACTGAAATTTTTTTTTTTTGAAATTACATTTATTGAATCTAAATGTAGTTTTTGATAAAGCCACACACAAATTATGGCAGGAAGCTCTGATCAATGATAAGACAGGCCTTTTTTGAATGAAGGGTAATTTTAACTTCCTTGAAGTTTTGTGATTCTTGTTAGAGAAAAATTGCTGGGAGTACATTTGTTGTCACAGGGTGGGAAGCACTCATGATTACCTCCTGTGACCCCTGGCAATGCTGCTAACTGAACCGTGTTCCTCACAAAACATTCCCAGGAGTCAAAGGGACAAGGGGCATGGGTGGTGGAAGGAATTCAGCTTAACTGATAAACCCGTACAACCTGGCCTGATAATTGAGCAGGTAAATCATGAAATCCATGTAGTATTTTATAATCAGCTGTTTAAAGATAGTTGAGTTAACACGTGAGTGAAATCTCAAGAAACAAATAACAGCATTGACAGGGATACAGATAAAAACTTTTCTGCAAATTTAGAGGAAAAATTAGAATTAAGTTTGAAAATATGTATTTATTATCTACACAAAATTTGTGGAATAAATGTTTATTCAGAAGATATAAATATTGCAGGAAGATTTTATTAGAATATGGAACAATATGCAGTATTATGACCTTATGATGACCTATTCTTTGAGAAGTTGGGATCTACTATTTTATACTTAAATCTTTTAAATGGTTTTAAATTTAGATATGTAAACAATGTGAAAAATTGAAATTCTTCCAAAAATAGTTTAGATTATGTTGCCTTATTTAGAAATAATCAGTTCTTGGTTTCGTGATGTTTATGTTTATTGTCTTGACTTCAGTTCCAGGATTTACCAAGAATTTGAAGTAACTGTACCTGATTCTATCACTTCTTGGGTGGCTACTGGTTTTGTGGTCTCTGATGACCTGGGTCTTGGACTAACAACTACTCCAGTGGAGGTATTGTATTGACGAGCTGCTTTTCAATGTTACAGTGACATTAGGCTAACAGAGTGTCAGCTCCTCAGTGGACTTTTAAAAAAAGTAATTGCTTATATTTATCACAGTTTAGAGATTCCTTGGCTTTGTCTTTGCTATTTATCTGTTTTATATTTTAGAATGTGAGCTATATATAGCTATATAAACTGCTAAATGTGCAAAGTCCATATTAAGATTTGGGTAGAAAAGTTTATTATTGACTTGAACTAACCATCTCCAAAGGCCAGAAGAAAGAGAAAGAGTAACAGAAAGAGAAAAAGAGAGAGAGAAAGAGAGACAGGAGGGGAGAGAGAGTGGGTCTTTTCATGTGTCCTCTTCAAGAATGAACAGAACTTCTCAAGTTCTTCCCTAGCCAGTATTCCATCATGTCTTTTAGTCAAATTGCATCATATATTGTTTCCTAAACCAGTCACTGGCAGGAGAAATATAGTGACCATGAGTGGCCTTAGACCAGTAGCTCTCACTTTAATTTTACCTGAAGCCCCCTTTTATAACAGACATTTTGTGTTGCCTTTTTACCATCCCCAGATGAAATTCATAGAAAGTATAAGACATCTGTATATACAACTTTCTAAAAAACATCGGTATGTGATTATTAGAGAAATGCAAATCAAAACCACATTGAGATACCACATCACGCCAGTTAGAATGGCGATCATTAAAAAATCTGGAGACAACAGATGCTGGAGAGGATGTGGAGAAATAGGAACACTTTTACACTGTTGGTGGGAGTGTAAACTAGTTCAAGCATTGTGGAAGACAGTGTGGCGATTCCTCAAGGACCTAGAAATAGAAATTCCATTTGACCCAGCAATCCCATTACTGTGGATATACCCAAAGGATTATAAATCATTCTATTATAAAGACACATGCACATATATGTTCATAGTGGCACTGTTTACAATAGCAAAGACCTGGAACCAACCCAAATGCCCGTCAACGATAGACTGAACAAGGAAAATGTGGCACATAAACACCATGTAATACTATACAGCCATAAAAAATGATGAGTTCATGTCCTTTGTAGGGACATGGATAAATCTGAAACCATCATTCTCAGCAAACTGACACAAGAACAGAAAATCAAACACCACATATTCTCACTCATAGGCGGATGTTGAACATTGAGAATGCAGGGACATAGAGAAGGGAGCATCACAAACAGGGGTCTGTTGGTTGGAGGGGGCAAGGGAAGGACAGCGGCGGGGGTGGGGAGTTGGGGAGGGATAATATGGGGAGAAATGCCAGATACAGGTGATGGGGAGGAAGGCAGCAAACCACATTGCCGTGTGTACTTATGCAGCAATCCTGCATGATCTGCACATGTACCCCAGAACCTAAAGTACAATTAAAAAAAAAAGAAGAAAAAATCAGTATGCCCTAAGTAAAAGACTAAGGAGAAATAAAAGGAAAGTAATGTATAATAAAATAATATGTATTTCAGTATGTAAGTGATCAGACATAGTGACATATTGAAATATTTATGCTGTGCATAGAACCACCCTGCATATAACAGCTACAAATGCAGTTTGATATATATGTATTGTTTCAGTAACTCAAAAACCTTGAGTGATGCTGCGTATGGTGGTATGCATTTTCAAAATGGTGACTGATTTTTGGTAAAGGTACAAATAAAACAAATTGCAGTTGTGTTGTTTGAAATAAAATGAATTGTCTCCTTTGAAATGTAATTTCGATTTACAAAATAAGTGTATTCATGAAAAATTCAGTGTATATTGAAAAATGCTTTGGGTTTATATAGAAATTAGAATTAGGGCCAGGTGCAGTGGCTCAAGCCTGTAATCCCAGCACTTTGGGAGGCTGAGGCAGGTGGATCACAAGGTCAAGAGATCGAGACCATCCTGGTCAACATGGTGAAACCCTGTCTCTACTAAAAATACAAAAAAATTAGCTGGGCATGGTGGCGCGTGTCTGTAATCCCAGCTACTCAGGAGGCTGCGGCAGGAGAATTGCCTGAACCCAGGAGGCGGAGGTTGCGGTGAGCCGAGATCGCGCCATTGCACTCCAGCCTGGGTAACAAGAGCGAAACTCCGTCTCAAAAAAAAAACAAAAAACAAAAAAGAAATTAGAATTAGATTGTAAGCTCAGGCCATTATAAACAGGCAATTCAACTACACGAATGTCTGAAGGGACATTCAAGAATCATGAGAACACAGAGCAATTTTTCATTGTCTGGGACTATCCTCAGCATTGCAGACTGTCACCCAGTAACTACTGATAGCACCTTTGTGTCACGGTGGCAATCTAAGGCACCTTCACAAATGTCCAGATAAAGTCTAGAGGGAGTTACTACTGCCAGCAAAACCATTGGCCTAAACTAATCCGGGTTTAGTTTTAGATGCCAGGGTGGGACTTGGCCAATGATACCAGAATTGGATCACTGAGGAGGAAGCACATGTATTCACATGTCCCACATATTTTCTTGTCTGTATGTAAAAATAAATCATATATGTGTTTTAGAAATAATTGCCAATTTCCTCTTTAAATTTAATCAAAAGGCACATGTATTTACATGTCCCACTCTAGAACAGGGGCTGTGGGATTTGGCAGAGATTTTTTTTTGAGACGGAGTTTCACTCTTGTTACCCAGGCTGGAGTGCAATGGCGAGATCTTGGCTCACCGCAACCTCCACCTTCCAGGTTCAGGCAATTCTCCTGCCTCAGCCTCCTGAGTAGCTGGGATTACAGGCATGTGCCACCATGCCCAGCTAATTTTTTGTGTTTTTAGTAGAGACGGGGTTTCACCATGTTGACCAGGATGGTCTCGATCTCTTGACCTCATGATCCACCCGCCTCGGCCTCCCAAAGTGCTGGGATTACTTGGCAGGGTTTTTAAAGCAGTCAGGTGGAGTTGATATAGGATGAAAGAAGAGCAAATTGCTTTGGGATTAGACAGGCTGCATTCTAGTTCTGGCTCTTCTACTTGCCAACAATATGAATTTGTACCAGTTATAAAGATCTCTAAAATTTAATTTTCTTTTCTATAAAATAGGAGCTTAACACTAATCTCATGGGGTTGTAATGACCAAACAAAATAATTTATGTCAAGTGCTTGTACTGGTAGGCACTTAATAAGTATAGAGATGATTGGGTTAAGTAACAGAAGTCAATTTGCCATCATTCATTTGTGATAAGTTGATGTTTGCTTTTCGTTGATAGACATTTCTAGATGAAGTTAAAAACTTCACAGGTTTTATAAAGATGGTATTTAATTCATAAAATGTGAAGAATTTTGACCTGAATGAAAACGTGTACTCATTGTGTTCTTTCCAGCTGCAAGCCTTCCAACCATTTTTCATTTTTCTGAATCTTCCCTACTCTGTTATCAGAGGTGAAGAATTTGCTTTGGAAGTAACTATATTCAATTATTTGAAAGATGCCACTGAGGTAATATATTCAAGCTTTTGTTGATCATTTACATTCAGCAAAAAATGGAGGTAGCCTGAAGGGATTGGGTTGTGTAGTGTCGGGGCATTTGGGATTCTAAGCACTTTATACATTTCTGGGAGACTGAAAATAGATATATCTTGCCAGTGATTTCTTCTGCTAATTAATGTCTAAGAACATCATTAGCATGTCTACACCTTCCCTCCTTGAATTTTCAGCATAGGTTTTTCGCTTTCAGCAGGAAAGTTCTTTATTGTCTCTGAAGCATGCCTTTTTCTTTCCTGCTGCCCTGCATTTCCCCCTGGTTTTGTCTCTTAGGCTGGAGTGCAATGGTGGGATCTTGGCTCACTGCAACTTTAGCCTCCCGGGTTCAGGCAATTCTCCTGCCTCAGCCTCCAAGTAGCTGGGATTACAAGTGTGCACCACCAAGCCAGGCAAATTTTTTGTATTTTTAATAGAGACAGAGCTTTTCCATGTTGGCCAGGCTGATCTTGAACTGCTGGCCTCAAGTGATCTGCCTGCCTCAGCCTCCCAAAGTGCTGGGATTACAGGAATGAGCCACTGCACCCGACCACCATTCTGTTATGTTTGTAACCTCCATGTTTATATTTTCAAGGATTCACTATTGGATTCATGTGCCTTGTATTTCTTAGCTAGTCATTTCCCTGGGAGGCAGGAGTTAGGTCCACTATTTGTGTTATGCCCACAGTATGTTAACCAAATGATTGATTTTTCTCTCCCAAGAATAAGTAGGGATATATAATATAATATAAAATTATATTATATAAAATATAGTATAAATATAAACTTTATTACATACATGAAAATACTATAATCTCTTTAGACACTTCATATATAGAGTAATTTTTTTAAATTAAAATTTTAATTTTTTAAGCTTTTTATTGACATATTTGGCTGACAATACAGGAAGTATTTTTTTATTTTTAAATTTTACTTTTAAACCCTGTAACAAGTAAAAGATCTAGAGCCAAAAGGCCTGAATTCTTCCAATCTACCTTTTACCAGCAAATGACTTAATTGTTGTTTCTCATCTGTAAAATGGGAGTGATAATTATTATACCCACAAACGATATTCTGAGAAGCAGAGGAAAACATCAATGGAAAAATAATTTATAAAATGTAAAGCCTAGAGAAATGCTATTTTTGATGAGTTGGCAACTTTGGGATAATTTACAAAACTTTACAACCAAGATATACTTCAGGACTAATAGTCTGAGTTGTACTTTCACTGGAATAGTTTTTACAACAACTTCAATGAATTCAATAATTCTTCATGCTGTTTTCTTCATATTTTTCTAATGGGACTGGTATGTTCCAGGATGACATAGTTAAATCAAGCTGGTGGTGAAATCAATATATGAAATAACCTTTCTGTGCACATCCTTACCACCTAATGGTGTCAGATAGTGAGAGAATTTAATATTAGTGAGAGGGCTAGAAATGGGGCTGAAGAGTGTCCTTTCCCCATGCATCTTGAGGTTGAGGGGAAATCATAGAAAATAAGTGAAATTTTTCCTGATAGCCTTTGAAACTCTCCTTGGCCGAATCTTTATCTCATCTCTTCTCTGGTCTTGAGCCCCTCAGATTGAACAGCACTTAAAGTGGTGATAAAAGAGCACTTTACTGATGAGCATTTATCATACAAAAGCTTTGATCTATTTTTTTCTTTCAGGTTAAGGTAATTGTTGAGAAAAGTGACAAATTTGATATTCTAATGACTTCAAATGAAGTAAATGCCACAGGCCACCAGCAGACCCTTCTGGTTCCCAGTGAGGACGGGGCAACTGTTCTTTTTCCCATCAAGCCGACACATCTGGGAGAAATTCCTATCACAGTCACGGCTCTGTCACCCACTGCTTCTGATGCTATCACCCAGATGATTTTCGTAAAGGTGAATATTTGATTTCTGAAATAAGTGAAGTAGAAATACATATTTAAAAAGGAAGCAGGTGATTTTTTTTCTCTTGGTTAAATGTTTTGGCATATCTAGCAGGCCGTCCTTTTACCTTTCTGGTAATGCCTAATAATTTTCTCATCTGTATGTAAAAATAATCATATGTATGTTTTAGAAATAATTGCCAATTTCCTCTTTAACTTTAGTCAGGAACGTGACTATAAAGACGAACAGCTCTTTTGCAGCCATTTACATCCACAGACGGTGTTATGTTGTGATCCTGTGAAAACATGGTCAAGTCAATTTGTAGATTTAGGATTTTGGAATTTTTCAGTGAAGGTAAAAGAGATTTTGATAGATTTTTTTCAAAGATATTCCAGACAGAAAGACAATAAGCATGGTGACTAAACACTTCTATTCTGGGGTGAGGCAACCCTGTGTTTGAATCTCAGTTTTGCCAAGTATGATTTTGAACAAGGCACTTAATCTCCTGCTCTTTGGATAATTTTAGCAACTACCTGAAAGGGTTTTTCTCCTTATGTTTTCATCTTCTTCTTTGTCATTTTCATGGTCAGTCCATGAGATGTCTTATCTAATTTAACTAGAACTTACTAACAGATTTGAAGTAAGAATAACAAAGTGTTAGGCACTGTGTCATCAGATTTAATTCAATTTCATGGAAATGGTGCCAATTAAGTGTAAATCCTGTTGGAAAGCACATTTCAGTTAATGGCTTTGTGAGAGAATCTAAAAGTAGGAAAAAATAATTAAAATTACGGTAATTTGTTGTAATACCAACTAACAGGAAAAACTCATTCTGTGAAACGAATGTATTACTTGTTTAAATAAAATATCTAATTTAAAGAAAACAAAAGAAGAAATGGTAGGTGCTTATTTAGCCATACACAAACCTCAGACACAACAGGTCAGATGTTTGTGCTCATATCTGTGTACAGTTCTCTGTAAATATATGAGTAGAGACCATGTTAATTGTGTTCCTTTTATTCAACAGGCTGAAGGAATAGAAAAATTATATTCACAATCTGTCTTATTAGACTTGACTGACAGTAGGCTACAGAGTACCCTGAAAACTTTGAGTTTCTCCTTTCCTCCTAATACAGTGACTGGCAGTGAAAGAGTTCAGATCACTGCAATTGGTAAGAACAGAGGATATCACCATCTGTTGGTTTCATTGTGTCTGATCATATATGTTGTTCCTTAAAGATGTATTTTCTTATTGAGTCCTAATGAGAAGAGATTTCAAAAATTTTTAGTTGGTTTGCCAGTATTTTATTGAAGATTTTTGCATCTTCCATAAGTTGGATATTGGCCTGAAGTTTTCTTTTATCATTGAGTCTCTGCTGGGTTTTGGTATCAGGATGATGTGATGCGGGGACGGAGGCAGGAAACCACCTTGCCATGTGTGTACCTATGCAACAATTCTGCATGATCTGCACATGTACCCCAGAACCTAAAGTACAATAAAAAACATTTTTTTAGTTGGCCCCAATGATTATATTATGAAGGCTGGAAGATTATGTATCATAGACTAGTTCTTCTCAGTCTTCATTGTGCGTAAGAATCACCCGGGAGTCTTGTTTAAAAGCAAATTCTGGTTTAGTAGGTCTGGAGCAGGGCCTGGGAATCTGCATTTCTAACAAGGTCCTAGATGTTGGTGATAGTTTTGGCTTCCAGACCATACTTTGAGTGGCAAGGCCTCACTCTACCGTGGCTGGAGAAAGGGATTATTCCTAAGAGCAGAGCTTCTGGCTTCTGTGGCTCTCCACCACTGGTGAATATCAGAATCTTCTAAGGAGCTCTGTAAATACACAAACATCTGGGCTCTACTCTAACCCTACTAAGTCAGAATTGCTTGGGCTATGACTTGGTCATGTATATCTTAAAAAGCTTTCACAAGTGATTCAGGTAATCAGAGGTTGAGTACTACTGCCTAGAGCAGTTCTCTGTGCAGGATATGAGGAACCCTTACAGTAGGAAGTTACCCACTGACTTGAGTCACCTTTCCTAGTTGCTTTCCATAACATAAAAGTACTTTTCAAAAATTGACAATTTATAGTTGTGTAAATTTGTGGAATACAAAGTGATATTATCATTTATGAATACAATATGGAATAATTAAATCAAGCTGGTTAATGTATTAATCACCTCAAATACTTAACTGTTTTTTGTTGGGGGGGGGGGAACATTTGAAATTTACTCTCTTAGCAATTTTTTTTTTTTTTTGACAGAGTCTCTCTCTGTCAAAGGCTAGAGTACAGTGGCAGGATCTTGGCTCACTGCAACCTCTGCCTCTTGGGGTTCAAGTGAGTCTCCTGCCTCATCCTTCTGAGTAGCTGGGATTACAGGCATGTGCCACGATGCCCAGCTAATGTTTGTATTTTTAGTAGAGATGGTATTTCACCATGTTGGCCAGGGTGGTCTCAAATTCAAATCCCTGACCCCGGGTGATCCATCCTCCTTTGCCTCCCAAAGTGCTGGGATTACAGGTGTGAGCCACGGCGCTCAGCCTCTCTTAGCAATTTTGAAATGTACAGTACTCTTGTTATTAACTATAATTTTCCATGCTAAAAGTGCTTTTTTTTTTTTTTTTTTTTTTTTTTTTGAGACAAAGTCTCTCTCTGTAGCCCAGGGTGAAGTGCAGTGGTGGACTGAAGTGCAGAAAGTGAACTACAACCTTCACTTTCTGGGTTCAAGTGATTCTTGTACCTCAGCCTCCCATGAAGCTGGGACTACAGCTGTGTGTCACGATGCCTGGCTAATTTTTTATATTTTCAGTAGAAATGGGATTTCACCATGTTGGCCAGGCTGATCTCAAACTCCTGACCTAAGGTGATTTGCCCACCTTGGCCTCCCAAAGTGCTGGGATTACAGGCATGAGCCATTGAGCTGGCCTATAGGTACTTTTTAATTAAACATAATGTCTACACAAATGGTGTTGTTAGTCAGGGTTCTCCAGAGAAACAGAACCAATAGGAGATACTTATATATAAGAGGAGATTTGTTATGAGGAATTGGCTCATGCAATTATGGAGGCTGAGAAGTCCAATGGTCTGCTTTTGCAAGCTGGAGACCCAGGAAAGTCAGTAGTATAATTCACCTGACTGTGAACCAGGGGAGCTGAAATCCCAGTCCTAGGAGAAGACGAGATGAGGTATCTCAGCTTAAGTAGTGAGTCAGGAAAAAAAGCGGTGATTCCTCCTTCCTCAAGCTTTTGTCTATTCAGGCTTTCCCCTTGAATGGTGTCCACACACACTGGGAGGACAATCTGCTGGACCCAGTCCACCAGTTCAAATGCTAATGTCTAGAAATACCCTCACAGACACCCAGAAACAATACTGAATCTAGGAACCCCATGGCCCACTTAAGTTGACACACAAAATTAACCATCACAAATGGTTTGTTTATATAGCGTGCTTTACAAATAACTGAAGAAAACGGTTTAATTAATGACATCTAATAGTTTGTTAGATCTTTAAGGTGTAATTAATGACATCTAATAGTTTGTTGGATCTTTAAGGTATAATTAAGGACATCTAATAGTTTGTTGGATCTTTAAGGTGGCAGGACCTAAAACACTTTTTTATAGTTCTTTTATATTTCACCAGCAGGTGTAATGCTTTCCATTATGACCCAAACAACCAATCTGTAGGCAGATGACTTTATTTGGAGAGTTAGATATAATTTTTCTTTTTTGGGGAAAGAGACAGGGCTTAGCTATGTGTGCGCCAGGCTAGACTTGAATTTCTGAGCTCACGCAGTCCTCCTGTGTCAGCCCCTTGCATCGCTGGGACTGCAGGTGTGCACCACTGTGCCTGGCCAATTCTTAAAAGGAATTAAATAAGCTCTCTATTTAGGGGAATAAATTCTGATTAAGCATCTCCTACAGTGTTGGGATGCTGGGCGATGCACTACACACACACACATGCGTACGCATTTGCACGCACACGCACACATATACACAGAAGGAAGGAGCCTGGCATTTTACATATATACTACCACTCCTTACATAGGACCAATTCTATCTATGGTCATGGAAATACCTCGAGGCTTAATTTTTATGCTTGATGTAAAGAATGGATTTTCGAGAAGCTGCTGCGCCCTTCCCTGGTCCTTGCACGTCTAAAGGCCGAGCGTCTAAAGGCCGAGCAGCCCCGTCGCTAGGATGCCGCGTGGAAGCCGAAGCCGAACCTCCCGCATGGCCCCTCCAGCCAGCCGGGCCCCTCAGATGAGAGCTGCTCCCAGGCCAGCACCAGCCGCTCAGCCACCAGCAGCAGCACCCCCGTCTGCAGTTGGCTCTCAGGCTGCTGCGCCCCGGCAGCCAGGTCTGCTGTCCCAGATGGCAACCACTGCAGCTGGCGTGGCTGTGGGCTCTGCTGTGGGGCACACACTGGGCCATGCCATTACTGGGGGCTTCAGTGGAGGAAGTGGTCCTGAGCCTGCAAGGCCTGACATCACTTACCAGGAGCCTCAGGGAAGCCAGCCGGCACAGCAGCAGCAGCCTTGCTTCTGTGAGATCAAACAGTTCTTGGAGTGTGCCCAGAACCAGGGTGACATCAAGCTCTGTGAGGGTTTCAGTGAGGTGCTGAAACAGTGCCGACTTGCAAACGGATTGGCCTAATCAAGAAGTTCAAACTAGAGAAATGGAAAACCAGCTCTCATAACCAACCTAATATAAAAATTTAATTAATAGTGAAGATGTAAAGTGTAGCCATGAGTTAAACCTCTCCTGTCCTTCCTAGCTTCCTTGCTTCAGAATTGAAATGGAAGGGGGTGTTCTTACTCTGTAGAATTTGGAGCTGGTCAGATGTTTGTGTGGCTTCCTTAAACTAGCTGTTATGATTTTATTCTTTGTGAGTTAATTAGAATAAAGTGATTTTCTTCCAAAAAAAGAATGAATTTTCAAGGTTTATTTTCACATTTTTTAAAAAAGATCTATTTTGTAGCCCAGAATGTACAAATTTTAGCTTGCTTCTTTGAACTTTGAGAGTCTAAGTTTATGTTCACTTTGAATATGAAACATATAACCTGCAGTGGTAGCAATAAACCTCTATTTCTTTGTATTCACATCTAAAGTTTAAGCTATGCTGGCACAGCTTCAGCCTATTCATATGAAACAGGCTTTTCCCCACCTTTTTAATATTCATTTTTTAGGATCACATTTTCACTAAGTATTTGGACTTGGCATTGTATAAGTTTTCAAAATAAACTACGTAGAAAGATACTCTTATGTATACACCTTAACAATGGAAGGACCAAAATTAGAACTCAGGCTTCATATTTCTGAATTTTTACTACTTTCTGTGAGTTGTGGTGTTAGGATGTGGGTAGAGGGTTTTTTTTAAAGGATGTATTTTATTTAATTTTAGATTGCTGACTTTGAAGAGTATTCCTAATCCTTTTAGGAATTAGAAATGCTTATATTTGTTTTTGCTAAATAGAGCACATTGGAAAACACTACAATCTTCTTTTTTTTTTTTTTTTTTTTTTTTGAGGTGGAGTCTAGCTCTGTCACCCAGGCTGGAGTGCAGTGGCGTGATCTTGGCTCAGTGAAACCTCTGCCTCCTGGGTTCAAGTGATTCTTCTGCCTCAGCCTCCCAAGTAGCTGGGATTACAGGTGCCTGCCACCACACCCAGCTAATTTTTGTATTTTTAGTAGAGATGGGGTTTCACTGTGTTGGCCAGGCTGGTCTCAAACTTCTAACCTTGTTATCTGCCCGCCTCGGCCTCCCAAAGTGCTGGGATTACCACCATAAGGCACTGCGCCTGGCCCCCCCCCCCTTTTTTTTAAAATTATTTCTCAACTGCTTGTGGTATATTAGTAAGAAATAAGAATAAAATTTTGTTTGTGTGAAGAATACTACTATTCAAAACATTTCTTTCCTGTATAAGTGATAGTGTCCTACTAATCAATTCCTTACATTTAAAAAAATATTTTTTAAAAAGTTATTTTTTGCCTAATTTATGGTGTAAGCTTTAACTGAGCTAGAAATGTCCTTTTTAACCACATGATTTGCAAGTTCAGTACCAGAGCTTTGTTATTTTTTGACCAGTCTTCCTAAAAGCTTGATGTAAAGTTTCAACTCTGTTCTAAGCAGGGGAATAATCATACTGCTTCAATGACAGAGGCCTTTTGTACTCAGTGGAAGTCTCTGCCACCAGCAGGTGGTAGTTACTGAATATTTACTGGATGAATTTCATGTCTTCTGCTTTCAGGAGATGTTCTCGGTCCTTCCATCAATGGCTTAGCCTCACTGATTCGGATGCCCTATGGCTGTGGTGAACAGAACATGATAAATTTTGCTCCAAATATTTACATTTTGGATTACCTGACTAAAAAGAAACAACTGACAGATAATTTGAAAGAAAAAGCTCTTTCATTTATGAGGCAAGGTAAGCATTTTAGAGACCTACATTTGTTTGTAAAAAATTTGTGTTTTTTTTTCAGGTAGGGTTCACTTTAGACCATATTTCAAATAGATGGATTTTGTCTCAGGTAGGTGATGGGCTACATGGTGTTGACATGTGCAGGAAGTACAAACACTGAAAAGCCGTTACTGTTCCTTTAGCAAACTGTTCACTCATGGCTGCTAAGATGTTTGTTAGTAATGGCTTAAGAGTTAGTTTCTGGAGGGGGTTTTATTATACTAAGGGGTCTGAAATTTAAAACTCCTTAAAAATCTAGAGGAACACTTATTCATTCATTATTTATGCATTTGTGGAGTGTCTCTTAGTGCCAGGATCAGTTCTAGTGCCAAGAAAAGAGAGGGAGCCAGAGCCTCTCTCTTTATATATATATATATATGTATATATATATATATATATATATATATTATTGTGTTTTAGGTTTTGGGGTACATGTGAAGAACATGCAGGATTGTTGCATTGGTACATACATGGCAATGTGGTTTGCTGCCTTCCTCCCGATCACCTATATCTGGCATTTCTCCCCATGTTATCCCTCCCCAACTCCCCACCTCCCACTGTCCCTCCCCTAGTTCCCCCCAACAGACCCCAGTGTGTGATGCTCCCCTCCCTGTGTCCATGTGTTCTCATTATTTAATACCTGCCTATGAGTGAGAACATGCGGTGTTTGATTTTCTGCTCTTGTGTCAGTTTGTTGAGAATGATGGTTTCCAGGTTAATCCATCTCCCTACAAAGAACATGAACTCATCGTGTTTTATGGCTGAGTAGTATTCCATGGTGTATATGTGCCGCATTTTCCCTGTCCAGTTTATCATCGATGGGCATTTGTGTTGGTTCCAAGTCTTTGCTATTGGGTGAAAGATATGAATAGACACTTTGCAAAAGAAGACATATATGAGGCCAACAAACATATGAAAAAATGCTCATCATCACTGGTCATTAGACAAATGCAAATCAAAACTATGTTGAGATACCATCTTATGCCAGTTAGAATGGCGATCATTAAAAAATCTGGAGACGAGATGCTGGAGAGGATGTGGAGAAATAGGAACACTTTTACGCTGTTGGTGGGAGTGTAAACTAGTTCAACCATTGTGGAAGACAGTGTGGTGATTCCTCAAGGATCTAGAAATAGAATTTCCATTTGACGCAGCAATCCCATTACTGGGTATATATCCAAAGGATTATAAATTGTTCTATTATAAGGACACATGCACACGAATGTTCATTGCAGCCTCTCTTCTTAATGAATTCGCTGCTCAGTGGAGAGGTTGGTTTGTATGTAAACAAACGCAGTGCTGTGTGGGGGAGACCTTCTTGGTGCATTTAAAATGTCAAGCAGATAGGGGTTAAGAGAGAAATGTTTGAATGAGGAGGACCTGCTGGACCCTGAGGAAATGCCATGCTAGCGGAGATTGTATCCTGATGCCTTGAAAGGTAGAAACTGTTCACAGGCACCAGATCCTTTGTTCTGGTAACTTGTTAATAACAGCAGTTTAACGTGAGTTGAGTGTGTACTATCTGGCAGGCAGTGTTCTAAGCACTTAACATCTCATACCTCATTGAAGGCTCACAATTTGTATTAGCATGCTCCTGTTTTTTGCAGATGAGCGAGCTGAGGTGTGGAAAAGTTAGCTAGCTTGCCTGGGGTCATGTAGTCATATAGAGCTGGGATTTGGACTCAGCCTATGCTCTTGACATCCACACTTTGGAGGAAACAAAGAGTTGTGAAACATGTTTAATAATAGTAGTAAATTTGATTTTCTGAAATACTCCAAAGCCAACCAAAAGTTACAGTCTCAGTTTTAGCATTTCCTTATCAGTGGACCTCTAGCACAAACTCTCTGAGGCTGAGTTTTTCTCTGTGCACAATTTGTATGATATATTCTGTCCATCAAACTCATGAGGATTAGAAGGGCTCACACAAACTGATTAAGAATTCATTATAATCTAAGAAAAATATGGTTCAGTACCTCCTACTTCTATTTTTTTTAATGACAAATGGATTAAATTCAAAGTAGAGGCACACTATTGTTTACTAATTTCTCCACAGGAGAATTAGAAAACTCATGTTAGTGTTTCTTCTAGCCTCCCTTATTGTGTAGAGACCTGTTTATTCTCTGTAAATCTATGTAATGACAGTAATAGTCACTAACTCTGTATAAATGTTTTATGCATGTTTCATTTAATTCTCACAAAAACTGTAGGTGTACTGTTACTATTTCCATTTTACAGATGAGGAAATTGAGGTGCAGAGAGGTTAAATAATTTACCCATGGTTTTCCCCAGGTGATCTGGCTCCAGAGTCTACCTTGTTCCTCAGCATGCTATGGGATAATTCTAATCTGCGAGGTTCTCAGGTTGTGAGAAGCAATGGGGTATGATGGAAAGGACCAGGAACTGGGGCAGGATGCTTGAGTATCACCACCATGTACAAAGTCTCATTGGAGGTTCTGATAAAATAGTAAAGGAGGAACATGGAGTCCCGCAGGGAAGGAGGCACCAAAGGTCAGAATATGGGTTGTTGGATTAGACTGAAGTGAGCAGTAAGGTGTTGGATTTAAGTAGATGAGCTGGAATCAGTGTCCAAAGATCTCCCTGGGATAGGATGGCACAGACACCGGCTGAGTAGGATTCAAGGGGTTGAAGATCAGGAACAATGCAGTGTATGAGGCCACAAACCAAGGGAGACCAGGGTTTGGAATGAGGGTGGGTGTGGCCTGAGTTCTGATGTGGGGAATGACATCGTGATGTATCTTCCCTTAGATTAGGGCCGGACCTTGCAGACACTATGGCCGGCCCTGAAATGCAGCAGGTGGTTAGGTCTTCTGGGAAATTGGCAGAGATCTAGCAGTTGGAATTTCCTGTATAGAATTGCCTATGTAAAATTATCCTCGTTAATACACATTTGTGGATTGGTAGTGTTTTAAATATACACATGCAAGAATAACCTATTTTAAGTGGTACCAAATGGTTTCTGTGGTATATTGTGTGCCATGCTAAAAACAAATAAGATCTTTACACATTGGCGTAATGGCTGTAATTAAGGAGATAAGTAAAAATTATTTGGGATTATCATGTTGAACTTTGTACCTTTTGAAAACAAGTTTCCAATTTGTAAGATTTAGTTTGTCTGGTTTCAAGTAGAAACTACAATGGATTTAGACTGGTGCTTTATAATTTGGTATACATTCTTTGAGATATTTTAATAAAATAAGGTAAAATATTTTAGAAAATACCTCATAATTCCATATTTTTATATGCTTTTATGAACTGTAACTTTGGCTAATCAAATATTAATGCTTTAAAAAGATAGGATTAATTTTACATAGCTTGAAACATTAAAGCAATGAAAACTCATTCCTTAAAAATAATTTCAGTATGGAGGGCCGGGTGCAGTGGCTCAAGCCTGTAATCCCAGCACTTTGGGAGGCTGAGGCAGGTGGATCACGAGGTCAAGAGATCAAGACTATCCTGGTCAACATGGTGAAACCCCGTCTCTACTAAAAATACAAAAAGTTAGCTGGGCATGGTGGTGCGTGCCTGTAATCCCAGCTACTCAGGAGGCTGAGACAGGAGAATTGCCTGAACCCAGGAGGCGGAGGTTGCGGTGAGCTGAGATCGCGCCATTGCACTCCAGCCTGGGTAACAAGAGCGAAACTCCGTCTCAAAAAAAAAAAAAAATTTCAGTATGTGTCCTAGATACTTTGGCTGCAGACCAGCTGCTGTCCTGCAAAATGAATGGTCCAAAATCCTCAGCATCTGTTGTTTTCCCAAAGCAGTGCTGGCCCCTTAGGTCAGTCCTGGTCAGGTAGGTGGCCAAACTGCAGTTTTTCAAAGTAACCCAGTGAAGATCTCTTATGATTGCCCGAGATCCCTCCTCACATTTGTTGGTTGTTAGAAGGTGCAGAGTGGCCGGAGTGCAAAAAAGCATTGTTCTCTAAATGCCAGGTAGTCCTCTCAAGAGTTGAGAACGCGGAGCGCTGCAGCTGTAAGTGAGTTTCCCCTTGAGAGGAAGTAGATCGGGGCATAGCACTGGCTGTAGAGGCAGTCAGACCTGGGCTGGAGTCCTGGCTCCCGCCTTGGGCCAGGTCCTTAGCCTCTCCAAGGCTTGGTTTTCTCACCTGGAAGACAGGGATAATACAGGCACTCACTTGGTGGGGTTGTTTGGAGGAGACAGTGAGAAATGTGAGCATTTTATTCAGAACATAGTAAGCACACAGAGAGTATCAGTTATAGTAGGATTAGTTGCCTCTAACTAGGGAGTTAGGGGTTAATGTCAGCAAACAGATTCTGTCCATTCTCCCTCTAAAACCCAATATGAAATTCTTCTATTTCTCTCCATCCCACTGCTAATTGTTCCATTCACACAGCACTGTCGCTCACCTGGACTACTCCAACGACTTCCTGAGTAGTTTCTCTTTTTCTGTGTTCCCTCCACTTCAGTGCATTCTTCATATTACATAAAAGGGATCTGTGAAGACATCACGATCCTGTCACTTGCTTGCTGGCGATCCTGCAGTGGGCTCCCGGCCTCAGCCTACTGGATTCTGGGTGATCTGGCTTGACCTCCCTCCTTAGTCTCATCTGGAACTGGCTGTGTCTGGAACACTGTGAGCTCCATGCTGCTTCAGGGACATGAGGCTTGCTCTTCCGTCTCCTGACATGCTTTCCCCCTGGATCTTTCCATCGCTGCTCCTTTTCATCATTCAGGTGGTGTTTGCCTCAGAGCGGCCTTCCCCGACCACTTAATAACTCTAACTTGTACTACTCCATTTTATTTCTTCACTTAACACTGCTTAAAATTATCCTGTCTGACATCTGTCCCTAGATTTAGAGGGGGAGCTCTGTGACAGTGGGGGCCATGGTTGATCTTCATTGTATAGCTATGTGAGCATCTCAATAAATCCAGAATGGGCGAATGACTTATTACCAATATTAACTTCTATGGACTTTAGGTTTATCATCCTAGTGTGGATATTGGGTCCAGAAGATCTCTGAATCTGAAGTGCCACAGGGTAGTGTGATGATTTCTGGGCACTAATGGGTCTGGCTGGCCTTGGAATTCTCTTAGAAGCTAAGAAATGTGACCAGTGATTTCCATGTGCTACTCTTTGAGCTGGTGAAGTGGCTGATGAAAGTCAGCACAGCAGAGCTCCCCAAAAAGACATCATCTCACATGCTGAACTAAATTATGTTTCAAAGTAGTACACAAAAGCTTTTTGGTAAAATGCTTTTCATTACAAAATCAGTGTCTCATTTCAGAGACTCTCTTTTTTCTTTTGCCATCACGTTTGCCAAAGTCCTTTAAATATACCGTAGTTGTTTTTATTTTTTAAGAAATCAAAGTGGCTTCGGCATGAGTCATGATTATATTATTTAAATGTCATTTATGAACAGCGCATTGTTTTACTTAAATCATGCTTGGCCAGGGAGCCCTGTAACCTAAGCCACTGTTTTGTTGGTCAAAACGACAGCTACATCATTGAATGAAGTGCCTTTGCTGTCAAAAAGAAAAACGGAACCATAACGTGAAAACTGTTTTTGATAAGGACTGGAAATCCTGAACCTGTTAATTCAAAATTTAAACCATTTGTTTTCCTAAGATATTTAAATCATAGTGCCTGCACTTCAGTTTTTTAAAGTAAAACGCAGACCAAGTCTAGTTGAAAACATATTTCCTCCACTGAAGTAAAAACAAGAGAAAGAAGGCTTCAGAATGTAGATGTTGCCATTGGTCACAAGTATGGCTAGTGGCAATAGCTTAAAAAATAGCTTAAACAAGCTGTGATATTCTCACTTTCCATTTCATGTCATAGAAAGTAAGCAAGTTCATAATGATTTCTTTTAATCCAGAGAATTTTTAAAGTCATCTTATTAGTAGAGGAAATGCTTGAAGCCGATTTTACTTCCTTTATTTACATATAATTTTGACACGAGGTAAATCAAGTCAAACTATGTTCGGATTGTTGCTTTTTATGTGTTTGTGAACAATATTTTTATCTTTACTATCATAAATTCTGAAATACATTCATGGTTATTCCAAAGAAAATTCATAACCCAGAACAGGATATATCTTATCTGGCCCTTTATGAAGGGCTCACAGGGTTTTATCCTAATAACCTCAGTACTTCTTCTGCATTTCGATTTTCGGAAGTCTATGAATGTTCTATATGATTACGTTTCAAAGTCAAGAGTTGTTCTTAAAATGATTAACTTAAAGGTGATACTCCTATTTCTTCATAAACTTTTGGAGAAAGCTGTGTTTTTGCCTTTATCGGCTATTGTGCTAAAAGGTCTCCAACTTAGATGGCTGCACCGGAACACTGAGCTGTTGTGAGCATTATGGATGAGTCATCAGTGTCCTGTTTTCTTTTTCTTTCTTTCTTTTTTTTTTTTTTTTTGAGATGGAGTCTTGCTCTGTTGTCCAGTCTGGAGTGCAATGCTGTGATCTCGGCTCACTGCAACTTCTGCCTCCCAGGTTCAAGCGATTCTTCTGCTTCAGCCTCCAAAGTATCTGGGACTACAGGTGCATGCCACCACATCTGGCTAATATTTGTATTTTTAGTAGAGACAGGGCTTCACCGTGTTAGCCAGGCTGGTCTCAAAGTCCTGACCTCAGTTGATCCACCCACTTTGGCTTCCCAACGTGCTAGGATTACAGGTGTGAGCCACTGTGCCTGGCCCTGTTTTGTTTGTGGAATGGAAATTAGGCCTGATACACTGGGATGCTTTGGGGGACAAACAGCCGAGGGATCCACAACGATGCATGCCGGTTTAAGATGAGGAAGGAAACCTCACAGGAGACTCCCAGAAGGAGACATACACGTTCTCTGTAGGTTCAGAATTTCTCCTTTACTTTTCCCTGGTAGCAGAGCTGGTGGTTTGGATTCTCAGTGTTACGTAAACCTGCTGAAGAAATTCGCTGCAGAACTGGTGATTGTCTGTGGCCTCGTCTGCTCTGGGCTGGCTGCCTCTAGTGGAAGAATGGTGCTAGTTGTTGACATTAGTGGGGAATGTTGGACGTCAGCCACCTGAGGGGTAATTTCTTTAAGCACTGATCTCATCTCCATGATCTCATCTCTGACTGGTTTCACAATATGTCATACTTGGAACTGCCGTTGTTGATGTGATCTGGGGGCTTGGAAGCACATGGTCCTCTCCTCGAGGTTGGTCTTTCTGTCACAAAAAGTACCTCCTGTAGGGATTGAGAGCCTCAAATCTCTTTTCTTTTTTCTTCTTCCCTCTCCTTTCCTTCTCCTCTCTTCTTTCCTTTTCCTCTTTTTTCTTAGATTGAGTTCATAGTTAAACTCTGGCTCTCTGGAGAATTTAGTACTTAACTGAAAATTGAGGGAGAATGTCCTGCACTCTTGCTGATTTCTTTTGTGAACATTAATTGCTTTGCTTCTCTGTGATCCCTGGATGCCTCTGAAAAATGAACTAATATACTGCATTTTTAAAGGTTTTGTGAAAACTCAGCTGAATTCTACCAGAGGTACAAAGGGAAGCTGGTGTAAATTAGTTCAACCATTGTGGAAGACAGTGTGGCAATTCCTCAAGGCTCTAGAACTAGAAATTCCATTTGACCTAGTAATCCATTACTGGGTATATACCAAAAGGATTATAAATTATTCTATTGTAAAGACACATGCACACATATGTTTATTGTGGCACTGTTCACAATAGCAAAGACTTGGAACCAACCCAAACGCCCATCAATAATAGACTGGATAAAGAAAATGTGGCACATATACACTACACAGCCATAAAAAAGGATGAGTTCATGTCCTTTGTAGGGACATGGGTGAAGCTGGAAACCATCATTCTCAGCAAACTGACACAAGAACAGAAAACCAAATACCACATGTTCTCACTCATAAGTGGGGGTTGGGAAAGAGAAGACATGGACGCAGGGAGGGGAACATCACACACTGGGGCCTGTTGGGGTGGGTGAACAGGGGAGGGGTAGCAAGGGTTTGGGGGATAAGCGAGGGATAGCACAAAAAGAAAAAGAAAGGTTATGTGAAAACTAAAACATGATAAAAAACTAGAGTAGTGATAATACTTATCATTTAATTTTTTCCACTTTTGTTTATGTTTTGATCATGGAGAACATTAACATGCTTCCAAAAGACTAACTTATTTTGAGAAGTATATTCAAAAGAGGGCCTCTTCTTCCTCTTTTCTTGCTCTCTACCCCTTGATGGTAACTGTATCAGGCTGTTCTTGCGTTATTGTAAAGAATTACCTGAGGCTGGGTAATTCATAAGAAAAGAAGTTTAATTGGCTCATAATTCTGCAGGGTGTGCAGGAAGCATGGCACTGGCATTTCCTTTAGGAAGGTGTCAGGAAGCTTACAACTGTGGCAGAAGGCGAAGAGGGAGCAGGCATATCACATGGTGAAAACAGGAACAAGAGAGGCAGTATTGGGGGGGGTGATGCCACACACTGTTAAATGACCAGATCTTGCAAGGACTCACTCACTATCTCAAGGACAGCACCAAGATTCAATGACCTCCCACTGGGCCTTACTTCCAACATTGTGGATTATAATGCAACATGAGTTTTGTGTGGGGACAAATATATCAACTGTATCAGTAGCCTACTTACTTCATTAGTTTCTAGTTTTTCTTTTCTTTCTCTCCTTTTGCTAAAAAATGGGCCTCTCCCTTTGCCCAGGCTAGAGTGCAGTGGCACAATCACGACCCACTGCAGCCCTGACTTCCTGGGCTCAGGTGATTCTCCTGCCTCAGCTTCCTGAACAGCTGGAATGACAGGTGTGTGTCACCATGCTAATTTTTTTTTTTTTTGTATTTTTAGTAGAGACAGGCTTTTGTCATGTTGCCCAGTCTGGTCTCAAACTCCTGGGCTCAAGTGATCCACTTGCCTTGGCCTCCCAAAATGCTGGTATTACAGGCATGAACCTTGGTGCCCGGCCTCATTTCCTCTTTTTATTATACAGAAGATAGTAAGTACTATACGTACTGTTTTAACTTTGCCTTTTTCACTTAACAGTATATGCAGGAAGTTACTCTGCCTCAGTTGACAGAGCTATTCCTCATTCTTTTTTCACAGTTACATAGTACTCCATCATACATATGTACCATAGTCAATCAGTCTCCAGTTGTTGGACACTAAGGTTGTTTCCATTATGTTACAATGACAAATAATGCTGTAATGAATAATCCTCTGCATGTATATTTTTGTCTTGTTTGAGTTGTATCTTCAGGGTAGATTCCTAGAACTGCGATTACTGGGTCAAAGGGTAAAGACATTCCCCTACATGGTAGCTGTACCCTTCTGAATTCCCTCCAGCAGTGGATCAGTGCTGGTGTTCCTGCAGCTCACCCAGCAGAAGGAGTGGTCTAACTTTTGAATCTTAATGCTAATTTGATGGGAGAGAAGTGGTATCTCAGCGTAGGTTTGAGTTTCTCCTATTATGAAGTTAAACATGTTTTCTGTATTATAATTTGTCTTCATATTTTTGTCTTTTGTGACTTACCTGTTTTGTCTTTTATTCACTTACTTCTATAGGACTTTTCATCCTTTACCCTAAATTTAAAAAAGTTCTTTATATGTGTATACATGTATGTAATAACATATAAATACAAATTACGTAATGCTGGTATTAGCTATTTATCCATATGTTGCAAATACGTTATTTTAATTTATTTGTTTGGTAAGCCTTGCTTATAGTGTGTTTTGCCTTGGAACAGTTTAAAGACTTTTAAAAAACAGTCAAATGCATCAATTTTTTTAGTTTATTGCATGTGGTGCTTAGAAAGCCTTCCCCTACACCTATATTAGAGAGTAATGCCTAATGTTTGTTGAGAGCTTGCCATGTAAAAGGTACTTTACTGAGGACTTTTCTTCTTTTATCGTGTTTAATCACTGGAAGAGCTCTGTGATTTACTAGGAGACAGTGGCCTTGGAGCCAGTGAGACCTTGGCTAATTCCCAGCTTCACTCCTTGTGAGCCGTGTGACCTTGCACCTGGTGTCTGTATCCTTTGAGTTTCAGTCTCATTACCTGTAAAAAGGGGAATAATAATAGCATCTATGTCAGAGGGTTCTTGTGAGAATTACCTGAGGACTTTGAACAGTTCCTGACATCTAGTGACTGCTTAATCAAAGCTGGCTAATTATTATACATAAAGAATATAATCTAATGCTCCCTTCTTCAAATTAAGCAAAGTTCTGTCATCACTTTAAATGTTTATATTTCTTTTACTGTAAGTCTTAAATATCACCATGAAACAGAGTTTCTTGGGTATTTTTTCTTTACACATTTTGTTTTATTGTAACTTAGATACTCAGAGCTAAAGTTTCTTTTGGAAAGACTCAGGGAGAAAAGTTTGAGACTTGATGGTAAGAGCACATGAACTGTAATTTCAAACCATTAATGCTTATGTTTAGTTAGTCAAATATGAATATTATTTATACTTATGAATGCTTCTAAAATATGGTATTCATAAAGTCAAATTTGTTTATTACTAGAGTTTACTGGGGAATGATTTCAACATTTCACAAATGAATATAGTTGCCAGGCTTTGTCTTGGCTGTGCTGCAAAGCTCAGGCTGTGTCCCCTCACCTGCTAATAGTAGAACCCTGTAATTTTTGGAAGGCTTTTTGGCTATCACAGAGTCATTGATAATGCCTTGAGCTGGAAATGTTTCTGCTAATGCTTGCTTTTAAGTGATAAGTTATTGCTATCTTAACTTCATTTTTAGCAAGTTAGTTTACTGTGGGTTGTTTGGGGAATCCTTTAGTGTTTGGCTCACGAGTTCTCACACTGGTTTTTGAGATCTGTATGCATTGCTTTGCAAATATAAAACATCTGCTTTTTATTAGCAATCATTATTTGTAACTATTGGCAAATTTGACACATCTGCTTTTATTAATGCAGATACATGAGCCTTAACCCCCGCCCGAATTTACTTCTGTAATGCTACTTCATTGCCACCACTAAGTATATATATATATATATATATATATATATATATATATATATATATATGTGTGTGTGTGTGTGTGTGTGTGTGTGTGTGTGTGTGTTAGTGGAAACGTGGAATTGGTGGGTAACTTAGATACTCAAATCTAAAGTTTATCACATGTAATCATTGGAAGAGCTCTGTTATTTACTAGGAGCCAGTGGCCTTGGAGCCAGTGAGACCTTGGCTAATTCCCAACTTCACTCCCTGTCAACTGTATGACCTTGTACCTGGTGTCTGTATCCTCTGAGTTTCAGTCTCATTATCTGTAAAAAAGAGAATAATAATAGCATCTATGTCAGATGTTATAGCATCTATGGCAGGCAAGTTGGTTTTTTGGTTTACCTCAGTTGGCCACGGCCAAAAAATTTAGAAGCGATTGTCTTAGCTTATGTAGCATTTCCTCCTTTCTATTACTGGTCTAAGAATAGAATATATTTTTATTTTCTGTTTTGGCCTTAAACTTTAATTAATGATACCCTACATAGTATTTTTCTTGTGAGCAAACAATTCTAGATGACTAAGCATTGAAACCATTAAGGTGAACTCTAGAGAGTTAAATAAAAAATCTGCCTTTAATTTGCTTGCTTTTGAATGGCTAGAAGTATCAATGCCATAGTGATCTTTTAATTTACTTTAATTTGGGATATCACTTTTTTTTTTTTGAGACGGAGTTTCGCTCTTGTTACCTAGGCTGGAGTGCAATGGCGCGATCTCAGCTCACCGCAACCTCTGCCTCCTGGGTTCAAGCAATTCTCCTGCCTCAACCTCCTGAGTAGCTGGGATTACAGGCACGCGCCACCATGCCCAGCTATTTTTTTGTATTTTTAGTAGAGACGGGGTTTCACCATGTTGACCAGGATGGTCTCAATCTCTTGACCTCGTGATCCACCCGCCTCGGCCTCCCAAAGTGCTGGGATTACAGGCTTGAGCCACCGTGCCCGGCCAGGGATATCACTTTTTTTTGAGACAGAATTTCACTCTTTTTGACTAGGCTGGAGTGCAATTGCACGATCTCAGCTCACTGCAACCTCTGCCTCTTAGGTTCAAGTGATTCTCCTGCCTCAGCCTCCTGAGTAGCTGGGATTACAGACATGGGCCACCATGCCTGGCTAATTTTTTGTATTTTTAGTAGAGATGGCATTTCACCATGTTGATCAGGCTGGTTTTGGACTCTTGACTTCAGGTAATCCACCTGCCTTGGCCTCCCAAAATGCTGGGATTACAGTTGTGAGCCACTGTGCCTGGCCGGGATAGCAAAGTTTTTTATTTTATACATTCTGCTTGAAAAGTCCCGGCATTTTAAAGTTTCAGCAGCACTTAAAATAGAAAGCACTCAATATTAGCTCTTGGTTTGATTTCTTTTTTCCCCCTCTCTCCCATATTTCCTCAACATGAAGTCATAATTAGAAACTTTCATCCATTGTAAGTTAATTGTTATTTTGATTTTGAGTATCTGTCCATTTTTGGGTCTTTAGGTTACCAGAGAGAACTTCTTTATCAGAGGGAAGATGGCTCTTTCAGTGCTTTTGGGAATGATGACCCTTCTGGGAGCACTTGGTAAGTGTCTTTGCCAACTGAACAAATCTGTGTCATGGAAATGGGCTTTCTCTAGGTCACAATAGCCATGAAATTGACAGATATATCTCTATATATTGTAGACTGGAAGGCTGCTTTTTTCCCTTAGTCTGGCTTTAAAAAGAAATTCTGTTTTTAAAGTATTATTTTTAAACATTAACAAATCAAATGTTTTTATTTAGAAAAGATAAGTTATAAATCCTCTTTTGTGTGTTTGTGGAAAAATCGCAATAAAAATACTTTATGACGATGGTGCAGCTGATAAAATCAGTTAGAAATGCTGGGTGATTGTGACACAGCTTTTTTTCTTAATCTTCCATAACTAATACAAGTGTTGTGTTAATGCAGCCAATGCAGTTTCTTTAAGATTTTTTTTTTTTTTTTTTTGCGTGTGTGAAGAACAGTCGTGGAATTAAGTATGAACAGCCAGTTTCCTTCAGACTGGAATCTCAATGTGGCTGATTTTGGATGATTAATCTCTCTTCTTGTACCTATCTTTAATTTTCTATTTTACTCAGAAAAAGATTGACTCACTGTATCAATCAGGATAGAGTAGGAGTGCTGTGGTAACAACCAACCTGCTCAATCTAAGCAGTTCACAGTGGAGGGATTTCTTGCTCATGCCGCATTTCCATTGTGGTCAGCAGGGGGCTCTGCAGCTGCCAGTGTGTCCACATCTGAATAGGAGGGTCCCCGTTTTCCGCAGCCTGGAAAGAGGAGGCTGGAGTATATAGCACTGGCAATTAGAGTCTTTGTCCTGAGTGTGTCATTTCTATTCATTTTATCCTCCTCAGAGCTGGTCACATGACTATGCCTAACCTCAATGGGGCAGGAAAGTGAATTCTTCTGTGTAACCAAAGTAAAACAGAACTGGATGTTATTGAATATTAGTAATGTTTACCCCACAAAACCTTATATAACATGAAACGGATCTGCTTCAAATTTTCCTTTGGCCTGAGTCAGGATATAGAACCATAAATAGAAAGCTTTCAGTGTTTTATTGCTTGATGTTCTTTTTACCTCAGTATAGTGTTGTGTAGCAGGGACTGGCAAACTTTTCTGTAAAGGGTCAGAGTGTAAGTATTTCAGGCATTTCCAGCCACATAGTGTCTCTGTTGTGTGCTCTTCCCTTTTCCTGCCTCTCCTCCATCTTTCTTTCCCGTCTTTTTTTTTTTTTTTTTTTTTTTTTTTTTTTCTTTTCTTTTCTTTATCCTTTTAAAAACCATTCTTAAGGTGGTGGTGTTGGCAGGTGGGGGCGGGGGTGGTGCCCGCATAAACAGGCCCTGGGGTATATTTGGCCTGAGGCCCACATCTGGGCCAGGCAGATTTGGCCCATAGGTCGCAGTTGGCCAACTCCTGTCCTATAGGAGAGAAAAATATCATTTCCCCCACTTGAAGTACTACAGTTTGCTTGTGAACTATGTATACATTCTTCATCCACAGCTATGGGGCTGAGTGAAGTGTGTTTGAGCTCTTCTTTGGTAAATATCTAGAACAACCCAAAGATGAATAACCTTGGACAATTTGTTTAACTCTCTTGGACTGTCAAATTCTCAGTCTGCAAAATAATGGGCTGGATTAAGTAATTTCTAAATTCCTTTCTAAATCTGCTATTTTTGAGTCAACATGGCATTTCTTGGTCACGCTCAAGTGGAAACGAGGTCTGCCTGCTAGAGAGAGTTGCTTACCTTGTCTGTTTACTGTTTCTCTTTCCTTTGTTCCATCTTCATTGATTCTCCCTTTGGTGAATCTTCTGATGGGGGAAAAAGTGTTGTTGTTTTGCTTGCTCAGTGTTATTTGGTGGACCTTATAAAGTATATTTTATGTGATTTTTCCCCCCTTTTCATAAAGGTTGTCAGCTTTTGTTTTAAGATGTTTCCTTGAAGCTGATCCTTACATAGATATTGATCAGAATGTGTTACACAGAACATACACTTGGCTTAAAGGACGTCAGAAATCCAATGGTGAATTTTGGGAGCCAGGAAGAGTGATTCATAGTGAGCTTCAAGGTGGCAATAAAAGTCCAGTAACACTTACAGCCTATATTGTGACTTCTCTCCTGGGATATAGAAAGTATCAGGTATTTCATCTTTAATTTAATAAATGAAAGATGGGAAATTCAAGGAGGGTAGGTCTTAATGGCTCAAATATATATGTGGAAACTTAAAAAGTTGCAATTTTACAACACATGTGAAATTTGAATTTAAGTACCTTTTTGCTTGCATTTATGGCCATGTTCCAAAATCTGAGGATAAAAACATTAACCCACTTTTTCAGAGTAATTAAGAAAATTACCGAAACGCTTTTGAATGTATGTATTTTACTTGCTATTGGTAAGATAAGTCAATACATGTTTTATCATTGGGAAAGTTAATTTCTGAGAGGAAAGAAAATTATTTAGAATTTGACAATGTGTTCTAGCCAGTTTAGGTTGTGAAGGATTTTTTATTTCTAAAACGTCATGGAAGAGTTACAATGTCTGTTAATTTAGTGTTGAGAACACCCATACCCTGAAACGTGTGTTGAATGGGCATGGATGCCTGGATGAGAATAAGTATGCATGGCAAGGTAATGCTGATGAGCTGAAGTTGGCTCCAGAGCTATCCTGGTGATTGGTGCCTTTACTGCTTACTGCTTACTGTATTTTATGAGATCACCAAAGCCATTCTTTCTCTTTATTAGGCCCCCCACTATTTTCCTTTTCTACTACTAGGCTTGTAGAAGCTAAACTTTTCCTAAACTTAGAGACGCAATACCAGAGATCAAATATAAGAAATATGTTTCTCGGGGAGCTTGCTGTCCTTGTCTGCGTTTATGATACCAAGTGGGAGAAACACTGGCAAAAGCTCTACTTTTTTCTTCTAAGGAATGACATGTGTTTACTTATAAAAACTGAAAAACAGTATTATTTTAAAAATGCATGGCAAATCTTTAAATGTCAATGATTATGGTTGATTTTTGTTTCCTAGGACAAGGTCAGGTACTACATAGATGCTGAACTTATTTTTTAAACAAATGTTTCAAAGTACTTTTTGTTTCAATATGTGATAGTGGGTTACTTTGAATAGTAAAAAATATCCTTTTTTTCTTCCAAGCCTAACATTGATGTGCAAGAGTCTATCAATTTCTTGGAGTCTGAATTCAGCAGAGAAATTTTAGACAATTATACTCTAGCTCTTATAACGTATGCATTGTCCTCGGTGGGGAGTCCTAAAGCAAAGGAAGCTTTGAATATGCTGACTTGGAGAGCAGAAGAAGAAGGTAATGTGCCAGGCCCATTTGAGGTTGTTATGCATTATGAAATAGATAACTTACATGAGAAAAATTTTTAGTCAGTTTTGAAATTGATTTATGCATCTTTTGATGAAAAGTAAAACACAGTGAGATCAGGATGGGCCTGACATGGCCATAATGCTTCTGGTCTCTCCCCAGGGCTTTTTTCTCCAGAATTTCAGGGCTCAGATATCTCTTTATTTTAGATATGTCATGCCCAATGTCAGTTACCCTTTGAGTGTCTGATACCATTTCTGATCTGGCAGCTTTGTAGTTTGCTAAGACCTTGGGTTCTGGAGAGACTTAGCTTCAAATTCTGGTTTTGTACCTTACCTTTATGAGGTTCAGTTTTCCCAACTGTAAAGTGGGAATAACACCTATTTTAGAGTTGCTGTGAGGATTAAATGAGATAATGTGCAATGCTGCTACATAGCAAGTGCTCAAAAATAGGAACTAAAAGAAATGCTAATGGAAAGAAATGTGAATCCCAAAAAATGCTGCTAGTAAGTGGATTATGTGCATTGTGTATATAAAGTGGACAACAATCTAGGGGTGTGTAAGAGAGAGATGGGAATGGGTGGGCAGAAATAAGATGATGTCTAGTGATTCCAACTTCTGTTAATTCAAGAAGGGATAATTGTAGAAAGTGTTTAGAGGCTTCTGAGACTGTAAAAAATATTGTATTAATAATAACTTAGATTGAATTCTTGTTACCTGTTCCAAAGCTGGGGACTAGAAGATTATTGCATAGAGGCTCAAGCAGTCTTTGACATTTTTTTCTTCTTGTCTGCTTGGCTAAGTGGTAGTTATTTAATATTCCACCTAAGTGTAATCATTATCTAAATAGTAATATTTGAGAGAGGGCACCAAGTAGGGTAGTCCTCTGGGGGATAGAGCAGAGTTATCTCTAGGAAGGTTGTTGAGTTGGTTGGAGTTCCTAATTTTTTTCTTGGAGGCTTGAACCTCAAACCTCTAACATCAACCTTCAGATAATAAAAATGGAAGATTCTTTCCAGAATATTAGAGCTAGTTGATGGCAGATTCCCAGAATAGGATTCTTTTCAATGTGTACTACAACATTTTGGGGATGGCCTGGTCAGATAAGTAATGTATGTTCTCTTCTGGAATATATTAAAATTTCCTTTTTTTAATAGTTAGTCTTGAGCCAAACATATGGAATTTCTCGTAGGAAAACTATTTTCATCAAAGCATCCTCAAATGTAGGCAGTGGGAAAAGGATGAAAATATGTAAGTATATAGGTTGAGCATCCCTAATCCAAAAATCTGAAATCCAAAATGCTCCAATGAGCATTTCCTTTGAGTATCATGTCAGTGCTCAAAAAGTTTCGGATTTTCAAGCATTTTAGATTTAGGAATGTATGTATTCTGTAAATATTCCAACAATTTAAACAAATCAGAAGTTGGACACATTTCTGGCCCCAAGTGTTTAGGATAAGCTATGCTTAACTTGTAATAGTTAAAAAAAGTGACATACTTGTACATGTGTGCATATGTATATGTGTGTGTGTGTGTGTGTGAGATAAGTAAATACATGTTTGGCATAAATAAATACCTGTATACAAATGTGTGTATATATATATTTATGCTAGTTAAGTACAGCTTGGACCAGAGTAGGAATATTTAATGGTATAAAATATAATTTTTCTCAATAAATGATCAGAACGTTATTACTTTTCTCTTGCAGGAGGCATGCAATTCTGGGTGTCATCAGAGTCCAAACTTTCTGACTCCTGGCAGCCACGCTCCCTGGATATTGAAGTTGCAGCCTATGCACTGCTCTCACATTTCTTGCAATTTCAGGCTTCTGAGGGAATCCCAATTATGAGGTGGCTAAGCAGGCAAAGAAATAGTTTGGGTGGTTTTGCATCTACTCAGGTGAGAGATGAGAGTTTTTTTTTTTCCCTTTAAACTATTCCCTTTAAACTATAGTATATAGTTTAAATACTATAATACTAATATTACATATATATGTATTATAGTATTTATATGCATCATAATATTACATATATATGTATTATAGTAATACTAATATACATTATATGTACATTAGTATTATAGTAAACTGTATACTATATACTATATGTATATGTGTATATATATGCATATATATACACATATATGTAATATTATATATGTATATATACACATATATACACATATATATATACACACACACACACACACATATATATATGAAAATGAAAGAAAATGAAAGTAGGATGAAAAATACTGAATAAAATAATCATTATGCAAAAGAATACATAAAAATCTTGAGAACTTTAAAATCATCTCATTAGAACCCCAAGATAATACTAATAGGACCAGAAATGGTTGTGTGCTTGGGTAGAAACAAACAAGTAAAAACACTGAAACACTTAACTGAAAAAGTTAAAAAAAGGCTATTATGGAGATGAAGTACTTTTTGGAAAACTATTACAATCATTCTAGTTGAGAGAACAGGTATACTTGGTGAGTACGGCAGGTATACCTTGCTAAGCAGGTATACCTGCCATATATATATCTGGAAGTGTATGGTTGCATATTTTCCTTGATTTTATAAAATTACTTGGCAGTTTCAAAGTTTAGTAACTTAAGCCAAAGGCTAAATTCACCAATTTTAATATTTTTCTCTTCATTATTATGAACTTTAAATCTGATATTTGTATGGAATAAATCAGTTCCCCATCTACATTTGCCATTTTTCATCTGTGGTAACTGATATAAGAGTAGATGCTCAGTTCCATACAGCTAATTTTTCTATTTTCTTTTCTTTTTTTGGAAAGGAAAAACTGACACTTTTAATTTACTGATAATATGATCATTTATGTGCAAAATTCCAATCTGCAAAAATGCTACTAGAATTAACAAGTGAGTTTAGCAACATTGTGGGATAAAAAAATCAATGTACAGAAATCCATTGTATCTATATATGAGCAATGGAAACTCAAATCAAAATAGCACAAAATGTGAACTATTTAGGGATTAATCTGACAAAAATAAGTAAGACTTGTACACTGAAAACTATGAAACATTTTAGCAAACATTTTCTGAGCCTCTCCTGTACTCTAGGCCAAGGAGATTCAAATATGAGTCAGGGAGCATTCCACTCTGAAGGAAGGTGGATGAATGCACAACAACAAAACGCTACTAAATTTACTCTTTGAAGACCTTGGTTTATACTTGTATGCACAAATGTTTTTCTTCCCTCAACAGGATACCATTGTGGCTTTAAAGGCTCTTTCTGAATTTGCAGCCCTAATGAATACAGAAAGGACCAATATCCAAGTGACCGTGATGGGGCCTAGCTCACCAAGTCCTGTAAACTTTCGGATTGACACACACAACCGCTTACTCCTTCAGACAGCAGAGGTGTGGACAAGAGGCAGTTTATTTAAAAATCTGTGTCGATGATTCTTTATGCTGGAGTACTGCTTTGTTTGTAATCTGTTGATTTTAACAAAGACTTGTTTCCAGAGCTCCGTAGAGGAGTAGGGAAGAGTGGTGCCCCCCTTTGGTTGAATTTGCGGAGCTCTGGAAGCGTGGGGAACTTTGGAAAGATTGGTGGAACAGGAGAAAACATGGGCAATGTAACATTGGGAAAGGAATGAACATAGAAACCTGCTGAGTTTCTATTCTTCACAGGCACTATGCTAGATCACTTTACATATGCTATCGCATTTACTTCTCAAAGTAACTCTAAGAAGTAAGTACGTTTATCCCCATCGTGCATGTGATAAAACTGAGGCTGAGAGAGGTTAAGTGACTTGCTCAAGATCATGTTACTAGGAACAGTAGAGCTAGCATTTGAACTCATTATTCCAAAGGCCATGCTCTTTCAGCTGTTCCACATGTCTTCTTAGGAGAATTGATAGAACTGGTAGTAGAATTCTTACTTTAACTGGAAGAAAAGAATATGCTAGTTTTTAACTTTATTCCCGTGGTCAATTTTGGGGGAGGTTGAGTACAATGGATGAAAGTGATAACTTCAGTTCTGGAAAGTGAGGAAGAGTGGTGATGATAAAGGAAAAGAAGCAATAAAGTTAGTCACAGTCATAGACAATATGTTATTGTACTTCTAGGAAAGCCAGGGAAGTAGGCCCTGATTAAGGGAGGTCAGGGGACGGAGATGACTTTAGTTTCTTGTCTTTTATGTTTCAACCCCAACAGGAGGACAGACTTGTAAATAGCACTAATGTGCCCTCCCATGGGCAGAAGTGAGGGAGCTTAGAGAGTGCACTTTTCCTGCCATCACCTTGCTTACCTGTTTGACTCATAGCTTTTGGTATGTGAGACAGTGCAAAGCTCTTAGTGCTGTCAGTGATTGCTTCTGCTCCTAATGAGGGATAGGGCTGATCTGTTTTGCTGCTTGGAAGGCTCTACATATGGAAAATTAGCTTCATTCACTTTTTTTTTCACCTTGATTCAGCTTGCTGTGGCACAGCCAACTGCAGTTAATATTTCTGCAAGTGGTTTTGGATTTGCTATTTGTCAGGTATGTAACAATGCTTATTTTTTTGAAGTTAAATATGACTTTTTATAATAATTATTTGATTTGGGGCTTTGATAAGTCTTTAACTTAGGTAACTTGAATATAGTTCTTAATGATATACATCTATGACTTAAAAAGATATATCACTGTCTTTAATAAAAAGTGTTAGAGATGTTGCCAGTCAGTGAGTAGAGAGCAATTATACAGACTGATTTTCTATTTGAAAAATATTTCTTGGAGATTATTTGCTTTTTGAAGTGAGGGTTAAAAATCCTCCAATGTGATTCCTGATAACAAACATGTGTTTTACTTACAATTTCTTAATATTCATCTGATAATATGGTAGAATTATTGTCAACATGGTAGAATTATTGACTTGAAGGGAGGAATTATGTTCCTTTAATGTAAAATCTTATATAATAGTAAATATAACAATTAGAGCATAATTATGTTCAGTGCTATGGTATAGGAAGAAAAATCTAAAGAAATTTATATTGGTATGGTGCAGCAGGAGCTACAAGAAAATGAAAGTAGGATGAAAAATACTGAATAAAATAATCATTATGCAAAAGAATACATAAAAATCTTGAAAACTTTAAAATCATGTCATTAGAACCCCAAGATAATACTAATAGGACCAGAAATGGTTGTGTGCTTGGGCAGAAACAAACAAGTAAAAACACTGAAACACTTAACTGAAAAAGTTAAAAAAAGGCTATTATGGAGATGAAGTACTTTTTGGAAAACTATTACAATCATTCTAGTTGAGAGAACAGGTATACTTGGTGATTACGGCAGGTATACCTTGCTAAGCAGGTATAATTTAGAAACTTCCAAATAATTCTAAGATTATTTTGTATGATGCTCAGAACACAGTAAACCTTTTTTTTTAAAAACTAAAGGAAAAATGATCGGCTGGGTGCGGTGATTCACACCTGTAATCCCAGCACTTTGGGAGGCCAAGGCGGGCGGATCATGAGGTCAAGAAATTGAGACCATCCTGGCCAACGTGGTGAAACCCTGTCTCTACTAAAAATGCAAAAATTAGCTGGGCGTGGTGGTGCGCGCCTGTAGTCCCAGATACTTGGGAGGCTGACGCAGGAGAATTGCTTGAACCCGGGAGGTGGAGGTTGCAGTGAGCTGAGATTGCGCCACTGCACTCCAGCCTGGCAATGGAGCGAGATTCTGTCTCAAAAAAAAAAAAAAAGAAAGGAAATAAAAATGATCACAGTGAAAAGGAATGGTATTCAGTGAAAAGGACAGAAAGAGACAGTGAATAATTTGTTTTGGTCTTTACTAACAAAGACTGCAGGAAAATTCTCATTCTCAAGCTTTCTTGCAATCCAAGAGTAAATCCAAAAGCAAATATTCAGTGTGTTCTAGATAAAACTGAAAAATTACATATACTTAAATCACCAAGTTGGTTGGGATTCATTTTTGATAAACTGAATGCAGAGAAATTATTGAAACCAAGTGATTTTTACTTGAGGCTTAAAGGACACAGGGTTAAACGTGGTACCTGATTGTCAGAAAGTTCACCAATCCCACATCAGTCTCAAAATGCAGAGGGACCAGTAGGCATTTTTCATGAGGGAGGAAAAAAATACAAAGAAGTTGGTCACCCAGAAATGGGTATTGAGATTTCTTACAGTTGATATTTTAATAAGTGCTCTGGAAAAAGGAAGGCAAAGAATACTCATGAGTTTGCAGTAAATATTACCCTCTTTCGGGTAATAAAATGCGAAACTGTTGGAAGTAAACTGCAAGATCTTTTGAAGTTCCCTGAGCGAGCAGTTGAGCTTTACTGCCAAATGTAAACCCTAATACTTAGTTATGGCCCGAGAGACAAATAGAGTAGTCCTCGTCTGTTTCCTGGCAGCATTGGTCTCTAAAAGAGCAGTTGTGTGCCACTGGAAAGGGAATGATGGAAATAATAGAGAGCATCTCTTCAATTTTATGAGACTATTCTTCAGCTGCTTCAGGAATACTCTATAGTTTAATTATCACACTTTAAGAAAGAGTTGATGAATGTCCAAAGTGAGATAACCAGAATGATCAAGAGGATGAAGGAGTGTATGAGTTTGGATTGTGGCAGAATAAAAAGATTGTAACTTTTAGATTTGAAACATGAAGACTTACTTTAGAGGATTTCTTTTTTAAGTATGCAAATCCATGAGTGATATTAGATGTTAGTTGTGAGAGGTGTGTGTGTATGTGTGTGTGCATATGTGTATATGTTTTAGGTTTAAGTTAATAGAAAATATAACCTTACAAAGCAGCAGTAAGCTTTATGAAACTTGTTATGAAAAAGGGGATGAGGTAGAGCATGTAAGTAGATTCCAACCCATCTGGGTATGAGACTGGCCTAGGAAGTTTTGAGTACATCCCTAAACTTCGGATTTAGGATCCCTTTGAGAAAGATGTGGGTCCTCAGGCTCCCCAGCTTGTCTACAGCACTTTTAACATCACTGATGGGTACCGAGTAGATGCTGAGAAAGACCCAGTTGACTTGAAAGCTGTCGCTTGTTTTATAATTTTTGACAAACCTATGAACAACAACAAAAAATCCTCAGCAATGTTAAACTAAGGCTCTTCAATGTTTTAGTTTTGATTTATCCTACTGAGAGTTTCTAAAGTTTTAGGTAGTAAAAAATGACCCCGTTTGGGAAACAGGCCTTAGAAATTAATGAATGCTCTCAAGAAAGTTTTTCCCTCAAGGGACTGTTTACCTTCTTTGACAAAGTATATCCCCAGATATCACCCATAGTGTTTTATTATTCTTGTTTTTGAATATTACTTAACAAATTTCTCCATTAAAAATTTTTTTTATAAATTGTAATAACATTTGTTAATAGTGATACTTTGTTAGCCAGTAAAATTAATTTTTTTTCAAGTTTGAAGATTAAAAATCTTATTGGGTCCGTCCAAAGAGAATCATTAACTAGTATAGTATTTAGAAGACATAATGATGGAAATTTATGTCCAATTTATTATTTATGCTATTTTATTTTTTACAGCTCAATGTTGTATATAATGTGAAAGATTTTGAGTCTTCTAGAAGACGAAGATCTATCCAAAATCAAGAAGCCTTTGACTTAGATGTTGCTGTAAAAGATAATAAAGATGATCTGAATCATGTGGATTTGAATGTGTGCACAAGGTAAATATCTGCTTAGGTCTCTCTTCTTTTTTCCTTTAAAAAATAGACTTGAAGATTCAATTACATATAGTTGTCTAACTATGTCAGTATAAGAAGTTATATTGAACAAAGAATTCAGTAATGCACCACACTTCATATTACAAACTAGAAATACTAATTATATTCAAGCATTTCTTAGATGCATACAAAATTTATTTATGTTGTCCCTGAAAATATAACAAATTTGAATAGAACAATGTATATATACATTAATAAAACTCAGGTCTAATTTAGGAAGACTTCAAATTGAGTCAATCATATTTAATACTCCAAAAATGGTTATTTCTTGTTAGGAGTTATTTTTCTGTTGAAATAATTATTTCAGGTTCATATTGAACTTTAACTGTTATGCATTTAACCCAAAACTTTATGATAGCAGGCAAATTCAATCAAGAGGATAGTTTTTTTTTTTTTTTTTTTAAGATACATTGAAAATATTCCATTTTAGGAGGTTCACATCTTGGATAATCAGACACTTAACAACTGAAGTTTCTGGGAGTACTTTTTTTTTTTTTTTTTTCTGGGAGTACTTTTTAAGTTGATTCTTAAATTGTTCTATATCAAAGCATCTGAGAATCTTGTTAAGTTGTAAGAAAGAAGGGTTCTACCTCAACCCTACTGACTTCACAGTAAGTCTGGGAAGCTGCAGCTTTTTGATCATTCTACTGCACACAAGAGTTTGAGCATACTCCTTGTGAATGTTCTTATAGAGGCTTCACATTTTTTTTCTTTCTTGAATCTATCCTGTTACATCTGCATTATTTGGCATTGAGCTGGGAGTTAAAGATGCACTGGCATTGAAGAGCTGCTGTCTGCTCTTCTAAAGTATCCCATAGCATCCTGATTTAACTTAGCTTATTGTTGGGCTAGAAGTCCCTGATGTGGTCCTGAGCTGGCAGGTGTTCTTCAAGCTCATCTCTGGGTGTACATCCTGGTGGCCAGCCTTCACAGCCATTGCCTGGACCCAGTATCTGCCATTATTGCTACTGTCTCTCTTATCTTTGGACCTTCTTGTTCTTGATTTTGGGTTAGAATGTCACACATTTGCCCCATTCTTCACCTTCTTGGGCATTTCAGGCCAGCAGCAAAGGGATATCAGAATCTCTGCAGTGGCATCCATTTTAGCTGAGAAGAAAATAGGACTCCAATTATTTTTTACTAATCTTGCAATTGGTCTCTGTTATAAAATAACAACTTCAAGTTATTATTATTATTATAAACAATAACAACCTATAGTAATTAGAAACTTATATGCCAGGCACTGTACCAAGCACTTTCACATGCATCTCATTTAATTCTTACAGTAAATCTGTAAAGTATGTATTATTATTATTCCTGCTTTTCTCAAATTCCTGGCCTCAAGTGATCCTCCTGCCTTGGCCTTCCCAAGAGCTGGGCTTATAGGCATGCCTATTCCTGCTTTTCTCATTCATTTATTTATTCCCTCAGCAAATACTGGTAGATTCTCTGCTATGTGCCGGGCATAGTGTCTGTGTGTCAGCTGTGGGAATATAATTGTAAGCCAAAAAAGACACAAGCTCTGCCCTCGTGGAAATTGGTGTTTGAGGGGGATACATAAATTAATGAAAAACATCCCCTAAGCAGGTCTAAAATTCTAGTTTTGAAAAGGGCAAAGAAGAAGACCCTCATGGAATTATGAGAGGGATATTTTTGCCTCTTAAGAGATACCAGGTGAAGAAACATGAGGAAAATGAGGTGGAACCAGGATTTAGACTATGAAGAGGCCTCAGCATTCATTTATAGGGGTTCATGTAAGGATGCAGGATTTCCAATCTTATCCACATGTCAGAAATCAGGTGGACAACAGAGTTTGGGTGGTAGGTAGAGCCTGAAGAAGGGAAATGTTTTCATGTGAGGGTAGGGGTTTTATAAAAAGGGTTTAAATGCTGCTACCAGTTTTCTGAGAAAAATCTGGTATGAAAGACAAACAACATTTAAGTGTATTTTTCAGCAGCACATTATAAAAAGACTACCTGATATTTCTGACACTTGATTCCTATCAACAGGGTCCAAGACCTTACGTCATACCAGTCTTTCTGTGTGGCATAATAGTTTAACAAATTCTGCCCCAGGCTGGTAGAGAGATCAGATCAACCAAGGCACTCTGAATGTTGTACTGAAAGTAGAATCTGCATTTTGCTTTTTAAGTATTTAAGCATATTGACTGTTTTTTCCCATCTGTAGTTTTTTCTCGTATGCAAACACCTCTAGTTTCAATCCATTTATTATTTTCAATAGCATCTATTTTTGCTTAGTGCATTATCAGCAGATGGTTTCAGTTGCTTTGGATTGCAGGGCCAGCTGAAGTCAGCAGTTGTACTGTGTGGCTTTTCAATCAGTCATGTTTGGTAAGCATGAGTTTGCTGCTCTAAAAAGCAAGATTTTTCTAACAGCCCATCTTGCTTTTGCTGTTTAAAAGGACAACAGTTACTAACTTTATGCTCTGATCCTTTTATATTGGAGGCAAACATCTTTCCTTAATCAGTTAGCTGGGCTCCTTCTGCTGCAAATGAAAAGCTCTTGCCATAAATTCATTTTAGAAAAATATTTATTTTCAAGGAGACAAAATGTTGTTGGTGCCCAGATCCTTTGATGCTCACATTATGTACAACGGGGTGAGAGAAGGATGCAGTGTAATAAAACTTTCCAAGGCTTGTAATTCCCTCACAGCAGCCAAAGAAAACACAAAATGTTTTTCAAGTATGTGAGAAAACAAAGGGAAGGCCTCTCCCTACTGGTCTGATGTTTCTAAAACCAGATGAATAAAAGGTTGCTAAGACCTTGGATGGGGCCTATCGCTAAGTTGTCAAGTCATGCCTCCCTCTCTGGGCCTGGCTTTCGGCTTCGAAGTTTGGTGCTGTCAACTTTTGAGAAAAGGAAAAATGCAATTCAGTTTGGAGTCACCACTAGAAAATAGAGTTGTCTGTTGAAAGGATGTATGTTGCTCTGCTACACTTTATCAGCGCAAGCGTGTTCCATTGAGGCATTGCATACTATCTGCCAAGTGAACACATTGTTGTATCATTATTTCTTACACGATCAAAACCTATAAGAATACCATACATGTAAGAAAATGATAACCTGTTTTAAAATTCTCTGTAGTGAAGTTTGTTTGAACTTAAACAGTATTTGGAATAACATTGGGTGGGTTTGATTTTCATATGAAGATAATTTGATAAGAGCTTTAGGTTTTTCCTGAGGAGTTTTCATTCACCCTCCCCTCTTTGATTTAGATTTTTGGGCCCAGATAGGAGTGGCATGGCTCTTATGGAAGTTAACCTACTCAGTGGCTTTATGGTGCCTTCAGATGCCATTCCTCTGAGCGAGACAGTGAAGAAAGTGGAATATGATCATGGAAAACTCAACCTCTATTTAGATTCTGTAAGTAGCAAAGCATAAAGTAACCGTTCACACAGCTACTATGTATTATGTTCAGATGTCTACCTTTAAGTGTGTTTTCTTTAAGTTGTTATTTCAACTTTTTGTGTCCCTGAATGAGTTCAACATGGCAACCATATATTTATCTTCATTAGAAAGACATAACTATAAACTCGGTTTAGAGAGTTGCTATTATTGACGAGGCTGGTGAAGGTCTTTAAAACTTAATCTCTATTTCACACCAGATGTGAAATACATAGAAATTTCCATATTATAATTTAAAAAATTCAGTCCAGATGTGAATTTGCGACCCTCTCTGTCTCAGGGACTTGCATAAGCTGGAGTGTAGTAGTGCAATCATAGCTCACTGCACCCTCCCACTCCTGATCCCCCCGACCTCAAGCTCCTGAGTAGCTGGGACGACAGGTGCATGCCACCATGCCTAGATAATTTCATGAAAAGTTCTTGCAGAGACAGGGTTTCACTTTGTTGCCAAGGCTGATTTTGAACTCCTGGCTTCAAGCAATCTTCTGGTCTTGGCCTCTCAAAGTGTTGGGATTATAGGTGTGAACCGCCATGCCTGGCTAGAAGACAAAAGCCTTGATTATACATTTAAAAATTCTTCCATGAAGATTTTAAGAAACCTTGAAGGGATTAATATTCTTACCTAAAAAAATTAGGTGCTAAATCATGGAAGATTATTCTCAGAGATTTGATCTTGACATATAATTATTATATAACCTTCATGTACTCTTTTTATTGCTGAATGAGTACTACTAATTCAAGCATAAGGTGCATACAATATGTAGGGAAAGGTAAGTGAAGAATTCCAGACTCTGCTTGGTATGTCTTAAAACTGGTGGCGTGTAAGTTTATTCATTTCTTATAGCATTTAGATGAGCTTCACAGGTTGACTTGATATTGAGTTCATAGTATTCTAAGGATTTCATTTTACATGGGTGGGTTTGTCTGTTTCTTATTTCAGTTTTGCTAAGTATGAATCAGAAATATATTGCAAAATATCTACTTTTAAAAAGATAGTTCCTGAATGTTCTCATTTGTCTTAGCTCTTCAAAAACACTTTGGTTAAAGCCCTGTTAAAATGAATTCAGTCTCAATGTAATGTTACATAAGAGTCTCTGGATTCTTTTGTTCTTTAGGAATTATCTTACATTAAACCCTGCTTGAAAGCCATGGGCCTGATTTGGAACTTGAAAAACAAATTTAAAGTTTTAATTTAGTAGTGTAATTGGTTTTGGAGTTGGTCTTCTATCTTTGATGCTCTTGTTAATGGTTATCTTAATTTGAGTGTCCAGTACTCTTTGAGTGGTCAGTTTGACTTTTCATTTACTGCTACTGGCAAATAAGGGAATGTTGGAAGGAATTTACTAATTTCTGATTCTTTAACTGGTGTTGTTTGCCAAATTGACAAAAGCTATCCCTCTTGGAGACAGACAGGCTGGCCTTGTGTACCCCATCTCAGTCTTTGGCTGTGGAGTACAGCCCCATCTTAGTTACCTCACCTACTGGGTGGCGTGCCTTGCGTGAGCGGAGGGAGATTCCCAGGAGAAGGAGGCTGCTGTGAGCCATTAGTAGTAACTGTGTGTGGGGTGCGCCGTTTGAGACAGGGGATGCACCCTCAGGTTTGCTGCTTACTTAACCACTCTAATTCTCAGCATTCCATTCAGCAAAATGGAACTAAGAACAATACCTTTTTGTAAGCATTGTTTTAAAAGTTAAATAAGAAAGTTCCTAGGAAGTACTTACTGCAGTATCTGACTTGTAGAAATCCTCCCTAAGTGTTAGTCTCTGTTTCTTAAAATAAGAAAAAGAAACGTCTTTACTTAATCATGAACACGCAGTGTGCCAACGCCTTAAGACTCTTTTGTATTTTTCAAGGTAAATGCAACCCAGTTTTGTGTTGATATTCCTGCTGTGAGAAACTTTAAAGTTTCAAATACCCAAGATGCTTCAGTGTCCATTGTGGATTACTATGAGCCAAGTAAGTATGCTCTGGAGTTCTTGATTCTTAGAAATTAAGCCAGGCATTCATTCATTTATTGGAAGTGACCACCTTTTAGATTGGTTTTGTGGCAAGGGCAGGGTTTGGTAGGAGAAAGTATAAAAGGCAGAGAGGCAGGAAGTGAGCATTCCATTTCAGTGAAGACTATTGATAATTTACAAGGGTCACATGAAAAGTTTTAGCATATGAAATTTAAAAATGATATATATTTTTTATAATGTTTTAAGTTTTTAACTCACAATTACAAACTTTACAAAGAAAAATTGACATAGAGAGTCTAGTTATGTTTCAGTTGAAGATATTGCTTCTATTCCAAGCACCCATTTCATTTGGTTCCAGCTTTAAAATGGGAGTTCTAAAAGCAGAGCTACCATTTGACCCCACAATCTCATTACTGGGTATATATCCAAAGGACAATAAATTATTCTACTGAAAAGACACCTGCACTCATATGTTTATCACAGCACTATTCAGAATAGCAAAGACAGGGCATTGACCTAGGTGCCCATCAACTGTGGACTGGATAAAGAAAATGAAGTACATGTACACCATGGAATACTAAATAGCCATTAAAAAAGAACTAAATAATGTCCTTTGCAGCAACATGGATGCAGCCGAAGGTCATTATTCTAAGTGAATTAATGCAGAAACAGAAAACCAAATGTCATGTGTTCTCACTTATAAGTGGGAGCTGAACATGGGCATAAAAATGGAAACAGTAGACACTGGGGACTTCAAAAGGGGGAGGGAGAGAGGTAAACAAAGGCTGAAATACTCTATTGGGTACTATGTTCATTATTTGGGTGACAGGATCAATAGAAGCCCAAACCTCAAGCATCACATAATATACCCTTGTAACAAATTTGTAGATGTACCCCCTGACTAGTACATAAATGAATAATAAGTAAAATGGGACTTCTTCAGAAGAGAACATGAACAGCGTCTGCAATGCAGTAGCATTGGCCGGAATTAGCTCTTTCTTCATTGAGGGAGTCTGGTGTTTTGCTGAAAACTTATACTTGATAACAGACTTTTAAAAGTGTATCAAGAAAAATATAGCCAGTTTGGAAAATAACTTGAGCTTCTTTGATTTTACTGGTAACTTCTTATTTTATAAAATGATGGGAATTTAGAATGTAAAAATAGAGAGCTGGTCTAGAGACGGCCCAAGTTTAACAGGAGGAATCCATGTTTAGTCAGAGTGACTTTTTGCATGTGATTTCTGGCCTAATGTTTCTAATGGTAATACGTCTTATTTTAAATAAGCACTTGTGGTGGTGCAGAATCATCATAATGATGAGAAGCATTACCATTTTGATGTGTTAGGTAGTTGTAGATAATTACACTTTAAATGAGATGAACTTGTTCCCATTGTTGTTAGTGCTTGCTAGAGTATTCAAGACGAAGGTGTAGCACCAGTTCTTTCCTCTAAGTCAACAAGCCAGTTCCTCTTGTTTTTTGGCACTGAGGAAGAGGATTCACCCAGGTTCTTGTGGGACATTTGGGAAACACTGATGTAGTACTTCTTTAGTGGAGGGATGGAATACACTGTGCAGACCCAATGACAGTAACTAGTTATCCAACTTGATTACTTAACTTAATTGAAAAATTCCCCAATTTATATTTCTTGGGTGCATGGGGAACATTTTAAACATTTACAAAACAAAAATAATTCAGTCTACAGAAAATTTTGTGGAAAGCAACTTATTTATGAGGAGGCCATTTTAAAATGAAAATTTGGGAAAGATCAGAATAAGCAAAACACAGAACTGGAAAAAACCACTTCAAACTTCATATGGAACCAAAAGAGAGCCCGCATAGCCAAAACAATCCTAAGCAAAAAGAACAAAGCTGGTGGTATCACGCTGCCTGACTTTAAACTATCCTACAAGGCCACAGCAATCAAAACAGCATGGTACTGGTACCAAAACAGAGACATAGACCAATGGAACAGAACAGAGGCCTCAGAAGCAACACCATACATCTACAATCATCTGATCTTTGACAAACTTGACAAAAACAAGCAATGGGGAAAGGATTCACTGTTTAATAAATGGTATTGGGAAAACTGGCTAGCCATGTGCAGAAAGCAGAAACTGGACCCCTTCCGGACACCTTACACTGAAATTAACTCCAGATGGATTAAAGACTTAAACATCAGACCTAACACCATAAAAACCCTAGAAGAAAACCTAGGCAAAACCATTCAGGACATAGGCATAGGCAAGGACTTCATGACTAAAACAACAAAAGCATTGGCAACAAAAGCCAAAATAGACAAATGGGATCTAATTAAACTCCAAAGCTTCTGTACAGCAAAGGAAACAATCATTAGAGTGAACCAGAAACCAACACAATGGGAAAAAATTTTGGCAATCTACCCATCTGACAAAGGGCTGATATCCAGAATCTACAAAGAACTAAAACAGATTTACAGGAAAAAAAGCAAACCAACCCATTCAAAAGTGGGCAAAGGATATGAACAGACACTTTACAAAAGAGGACATATATGAGGCCAACAAACATATGAAAAAATGCTCATCATCACTGGTCATTAGAGAAATGCAAATTAAAACCACATTGAGATACCATCTTACACCAGTTAGAACGGTGATCATTATGCTGACAGCATCTTGGCAGTGTCAACAAAATGCATGTTCTGCCCTGCTGTGCTGATTCTGATTATGGTGGACAGAGCCAGGTGTCCTCATTCACTGGAAGAGGCTGCAGGGGTGAGGGAGGAGGGCTGGGGGCCGCCCCTCCCTCCCAGTCCCTGCATGGGAGGGACTAATTAATACCTGGTTCATTGTGCAAGACCGAGTGGCAATTCCTCAAGGACCTAGAAATAGAAATACCATTTTACCCCGCAATTCCATTACTGGGTGTATACCTAAAGAATTATAAATTGTTCTGTTATGAAGACACATGCACACATATGTTCATTGTGGCACTGTTTACAATAGCAAAGACCTGGAACCAACCCAAATGTCCATCATTGATAAACTGGGTAAAGAAAATGTGGCACATATGCACCATGGAATACTACACAGCCATAAGAAACGATGAGTTCCTGTCCTTCATATGGACATGGATGAATCTGGAAACTATCATACTCAGCAAACTGACACAAGAACAGAAAATCAAACACTGCTTGTTCTCACTCATAGGCGGGTGTTAAACAGAACACGTGGACAAGGGGAGGGGAGCATCACACACTGCGGTCAGTAGTGGGGGGGCTAGGGGAGGGACAGAGGGGGTGGGGAGGGATAATGAGGGGATAAAGACCAGATATAGGTGATAGGGGGATGAAGGCAGCAAACCGTCTTGCCATGTGTGTACCTATGCAACAATCCTGTATGATCTGCACGTGTACCTCAGAACCTAAATTACAATAAAAAAAAATCTCAAAACACATTTACGATATGGACAACAATCTCTGAAAAACCATGAATAAATTAAAAATCAGAATATGTTTCCTTAAAACGATAAAACTCATCTGCGTTTTACAGTGAGTTTACTGTGGTTTTATAGGTACTTTATATAGTTTTTTCATGTTAGCTTTTAGATACTATATGCTCAGTGTTTTAAAACCTTAAAACAAGGTATTGCATAGGCACTCTTCCCTTCATATTTATGTATTTTTTACTAGAGCCCAGGGTAAATGCCTCGTTTCAGAAGTTCTCATGATTAGAATTTGATTTGAGTGCATAGAAAATGTCATCCTAAAATAAACTCTTGAGGAGGTTAAACAGCCCTCAACTGAAAATTCTTCCTGATGCCATGAGAGACTGAAGTGGGGCTTGCGATCGCAGTGTGCAGCTGCAGTCGATTTTCTCTCTTTCAATGCTCGCCAACTGCTGGTGGTCGACAGAGTGGACTGAGTGCATTGTTTCTCCCTCGGATTTGGTTAGTACTTTGGATCCCTCTTCAACATTTCAGTTGTTTCTTGTAAAGAAAAATAAAATTAGCTAAAGAATGGAAAACTCAGAAGAGTGTATCAAAATGCTCTTATGTTTTGGCAAAGTCAATGTTTCTAAACAAGGGAGCTGTGTGAACTGATGTCTGCTTCTTTGAACAGGGAGACGGGCGGTGAGAAGTTACAACTCCGAAGCGAAGCTATCCTCCTGTGACCTTTGCCGTGACGTCCGGGACTGCCGTCCTTGTGAGGATGGAGCTTCAGGCTTCCATCATCCCTCTTCAGTCATTTTTATTTTCTGTTTCACACTTCTGTACTTTTTGCAACTTTGGCTGTGATTTATTTTTAAAGGACTCCATGTAACACTAATATTTCCAGTACTCACATGTGATTGCTTTGTTTTCATAATCGAATATTGCTTCTATTTTGAAAAACAGTTTTTTTTTTTCCTTTCTATGGGGTTGGGGTGGTGGTGGTGTACAACAGGTCCTGGTGCGTATAGCTGTGTAGACTCCTTCACTTGATCTTTGTGTGGAAGATCAGAATGAATGCAGTTTTATGTCTATATTTTCCCCTTTCAAAATCTTTTAGGATTTTTTTTTTTGGAGCTGTTTGTTTTCTCCAGAATAAAGGTATTATTTTAGAATAGTTATTCTCCTCATTTTATGGAAGAAATGAACCTAGGTTCTTAAGCATTATTACACATCCATGTTTGCTTAAAGATGGATTTCCCTGGGAATGGGAGAAAACAGCCAGCAGGAGGAGCTTGATCTGTTCCCTTCCCACCTCCAACCTAACCCTACTGCCCACCCCACCCTACCCCACCGTCCCATGCCCAGTGGTCTCAGTAGATACTTCTTAACTGGAAATTCTTTCTTTTTAGAATATAGGTGGTAATTTTTTTTTTTTTTAGTGGCATTGTCTTTTCTCACTGGAAATCTGATCACACACCCCAGCCTTTCCCCTCCCTCTCTTTTTCCTCTATAGAGAAATGCGAGAGGGGCAGCACATGTCCCTGGGCTTTGCGTGCCATCTCAGAGGTTGAGGAGCATACAAAAAACTGCCCTGGGGGGTGCTGGGTGTGCTCCCTTCTTCCCACATCCTCAGCCCCACACTGACTCTATCTCAGGGTGAGAGGCAGAGAGCACTGCGATATGTGCCTCAAGGGACTTTGATTAGAAGATCCTAGACCAGGAGACACTGTGAGCCAGGGCACAACAAAATACTAGATAAGTCACCGCAGACCGACCTCCCTGCAATTTGAGAAAGAAGCTGGGTTTGTGGAGAATCAGAGCATCTTGACATGACTGCTGTCCTAAAGATCTCTGGCATTGGACAGGGGTTCTGTGGAACCTCTTCTGGGCTCAGCGATCTGAGCATCAGGCTGCCAGTCATCTAGTGACATCTGATGCTTGCTGTGAACTTTTAAGATCCCTGAATTCTGAACACCTCAATTTTTAGTTGCCCTGTATTCTGAAGAGTAATATAATTTATCTGGATGGAAATTTTAAAGATGTCCCCCTTTCTCTTTCTCCTCGTTCTCTCTTTCTTTCCTTTCAATCTCCCTTTCTTCTTTGCCTTCTAAATACACTGAAATAATTTATATCGGAGTCAACAATTAATGATCTTTTACTCAATCTAAGAAATTGTTGAGTTTTGCTCTTTAGCTCATTGGCATTTCTCTCCAGTGGACACGAGAAAAAGTAATTGCCATGGGCTCCAAAGAGTTTGTTTTATGTTTTTAGTTTTTTAAAAATAAAACCATCAAAAAGAAAGCATGCAAATGTATCTTTTAAAGTTAATTTTTAAAAATGCTCTTATTTTAGTGAATTTTCAGAAATTATAGCGGAATGGATGGTATATATTACTTACGGATATTTTGGATACCATGGTAGGAATAACTAACATTCAATATTTTAAAGCTGTCAAACCTATATTGCAGAAAATAGATGGCAGAGAGTGGTCTATGAAGAGGGCAGTTAAGTATCAAACACCTAATTTTCTTGCATTTATTTTTACGTGGGAAAAAGTTTCTAGATCTCTTATACCTCTGACACAATGTTCTAAAACAGGCACTTACTATTATGGGGCCTCCTTGTAATGGTGTTTTTGCCCTTTATACTCTGGGGGTTCTTTAAAGATCAAATAATCTTATAAAAAAATTGGGGGAGGGTCTTGGCACAGGACTTTCTCATCCTCTGCCCTGGTCTGGGAACCTTATAATGATAATCGATACTTTATATTCTTTAGTAATTAATGTATAGTGAACTTTTGGTGTCATATATTAGGAAACACTAGGATGGAAAGGCCATTGGAAGAGAGATTATATCTTTTTTAAACCGTATTTCCTTCTTTAAAAACTAGCATTTAATACTTTTTTGGTGAAGAACTTCAGGTTTTCAATTTAAAAGTACCTTGTAACTCATCTCTTTTTATTGTAAGTTTGTTGAAAGTGAAGAGGACAACAATGAGAAGGAAGAGAAAGGGTCAGCTAGGGGCATTGGGCTGTGCAGATGTCCCAGCCACTTCTTCCTTCATACTTCCCTTGGAGAACTTGCTCTGCTCTAAGCAGTGGACTTGGACTAAAAGTGATTAAAATACCACAGGCATAAGGAGTATATGTAGTAGTAACGATCAATAATATAGATGATTTTCTTCACATGCTATGGGTAAGAATATTAAAAAACTCATTTTACCATTAAGATTGCTTATGCTGAAGTTCTTCCATTTAGAATACTGTCAATGTCATTTCCTGATATGAACTAAAGCCCCCTTCTTCTCTACTGACTGGGAACCTTAAGACACCAGCACATCTCACCTCCCTTTCTGTTTGGCCAGTGCTTCCAGAGACTCCATGTTGGGAAAACCTAGTAGCCAAACACTTCTAGGACAGAATAACACTTTTATATTTGGTTTTACCATCTTATTACCTTTAGTTATAGTTTTAAAAAAGAAATTCAAGCCCATTAAAATGTGGCTGGTCAATGAAATTCTTCCTTTTATTATGCGGTTCTATTGTACTTGGTTTTTCAAACATTCTAAAAATAGTATCTTTGGCTTAATATTTTGGATTATATATTACAATCTGAGGAGCGTTTTGCTTATACCGAATACGATATATTTCTGTTACCTAGGAGTTGTTACTTACATATGCAATACTATCTCCTGAATGTGGTAATTTTCAGAATTACAGATAGCATAACTCTCCCTGCTTCTGTTCTTTTGAGTCTAGGTATAATTATTTTTTAAAAGACATATTTAGCTTTAATTTCTATTTATGCTAAATATAGTTATAAATAGACTGTCAATATAATTCCAACTATTTTTATTTTGATGTAATGCAGTTATTTCATTGGACATGTCTGGCTGACTCAAGACATTAAAAACATTGGAGCTATGATTTTTCTTTTCCAGTTTTTAAAAAAGAACCATTTTATTAACCTGCTGGCATATAATCTAGAGTTCTTTTGACAACCTTACTTTTTCTAATTTGCTTTATTGAATTATTGAATACTCATTTCTTTCTAAAAATATGTTGTAAATTCTCTCTTGGCACGATTTCTCCCTATGAGGGTAGTTATTTGAGTTTGCCAAGTGATTACTATGGGTCACGGTGCCATGATATATTCTTGGGTGCATTAGTTTTTTGCATATTGTAAATTTAAGACACTTATAGTAAGTGGACTCATTTGTGAATGGACTTCAGAACCTTTTACGTTCTCAGTAGAGGCTTCTGTTGGGCAGGCAGAAGAGTATATTGCTCACTTTTTTTTTCATCTTCAAATTCCAGTACGGCATAGGGCTTTTAAGAAATTAAAATTTTTCCATAATCTATTCAGATATTTATGTTAATATTAAATATGTTACACTGGGAGTAATTTAAGGTGCAATTATTTTATCACTACTTTGATTATCCTCTTCAGAAAACTAAGCAGTAAGTATAACTTTTAAATTAAGTATATGTCAGTGAGAGTAGGATTATTTTAACAACTATTTCTATCCAGTGAGTTGTGTTTTCATGTCTCATCAAAAGACAGCACCACATTGCATCATTTTATAAAATACATTATCATTTTCATTTCAATTGTAACCTAGGAAAATAGATATTTCCTGGATGATTCCTGAGTTTCTTATTGCAAAGAAAAGTTATACATTGGTATGCATGTGTCTCTGTAATAGGAACAATATTGATATATGTGTTGCTACATATTTAAGAATCATTCTATCTTATGTTGTCTTGAGGCCAAGATTTACCACTTTTGCCCAGTGTGTTGAACTGGTGGTAGAAGGTAGTTCCATGTTCCATTTGTAGATCTTTAAGATTTTTTCTTTTGATAACTAATCGAATGTTGCTCAATTCTGGTCCTTCAAGCCTTAATGATTTTGATTTTCAGTAGGGGTCAGTTGATGTGGAGTCAATCTCTTTTGTACACAGGAAGCTTTATAAAATTTCATCCACAAATTTTCTATTTTGGGAAGCTGTTTTGCTTTATTTGAAATATTATTTTTCCAGGCACTAAAGCTTTATATATTGATCAAGATTCTGAAAGTTTTAATTTTTAATGTTGGAATGTTATGTTATTATTAATTGTACTTTATTATGTATTCAATAGAAAATCATGATTTATTAATAAAAGTTTAAATTCCCATCTATTTATTATGTGTTCTTTATATTTTAGCATAAAGCATATCTATAGCACATTTCCCTTATTTAAGCTTACTTATGAGAAACAGGATGTCTGAGGCTAGCTTAGATTAGGTATTATTGTGTTGCAAGGGCTTGACATAAATGAAGTTGAAGAAATTTTATCACCAGCCTCCTTTACCTACCCCCCTCAGTGGAGAGGTAGGTAATACACAAATAAAAAAAAAATAATGTCAGGTAAGCACTCTCTTAATTTCTGGAAATTATACAGAAGTACACAGAACACATAGTTTTTATACACACAGGAAAATGGAGGCACTGATTGTCGCATCCAGACCATAAGATTTCATGTGCGTTTGCTAAATTCCCACTCAGTGTTATTTAATACTTCTGTTGCCATGAATTTTCTGGGTTTCTGTGAAATACTAAAGATAACATTTCACAATTGGGGGTTCTCAACTAGAAGTGGTTTTGCCTTCAGGTACCATTTGCTAATGTCTGGACATAGTTTATTTGGTTCACATAATTGGAGATAGTGCTATTGTTGTCTAGGGAATGGAGGCGAGGGATGCCGCTAACATTCTGCAAAGCACCAGACAGCTCCTTACAACAAATAATTATTTGGCCCAAAATATAAAAAAGTTCCAAGTTTGAAAACCCTCTAGCTAAGTGATGCTGGGCCTTTCTAGATCACCTCATAATACCAACTGTTTAATATGATTAAGTTAATACACTCTTATACAAGGATAGAGTCATTGGAGTCACTGGACAGATATTTAGATTAACAAATAAGTTTATATCCCAAGTCTAGGAAACTTAGCTTGAAGGCTGGGGAGAGATGAAGTAATTTTTTTTGAAAATATCTGTAGTGGTAGTTTCCAAACTTGATAGACATCAGATTCTCTTAAGAGCTTGCTTTGACAAAAATGTCTGGCCTTTAAGAAATCTTAATTCAGCATATCCAGAATCAGGTTCTGGATCTGAATTGTTAGATAAAGAGGTGATTCAGATGATTATTTTAATCTGAGAACCACTGGATTATTTAATGAGTTTTCCAGGCCTCACTGGCCTGGGTATTAAAAGGAGTCTTGGAAATAGCGTCATCCATGCCATCTAACAGGGCCTCTAGCTTCCCAGACAGTCCTTCCCAGGGATTCCCGGAGGCCTCCAGGACTGTTTCATTCTCTCACAAAGGATCCCAAGAGCTGTCACCTGGGATTTGCTTTGTTCTTTCTCTCTTATCTGGCCCACTTTGTGGATGTTCAGTGTAGCAGAGACTGCCACTTTCTTCCTCCTCCTCAACCCCTTCTTCTCCTGCTCCCTAGTTTCAGGAGCTCATTTCCCAGCCGCCTTTGCAGTAAGGTAGCGTCCCGGACCACGTTCTAGTCAGTGGGCTATAGGCTAAAGATATTAGTGATACTTGTGAGAAGTATCCTTAAAAGGAAGGGAGTAGGTACCTTGCTTCTTTTTTTAAAATTTTACTTTAGGTTCTGGGGTACATGTGCAGGTCATGCAGGGTTGTTGCATAGGAGCATGCTATATCCGGCATTTCTCCCCATGTTATCCCTCCCCACCCTTCCCACCCCCCGCTGTCCCTCCCACCCCACCCCCCCACCACTGCCACCAGTGTCTGATGCTCCTCTCCCTGTGTCCACGTGTTCTCATTGTTCAACACCCACCTATGAGTGAGAACATGTGGTCTTTGGTTTTCTGTTCTTGTGTCAGTTTGCTGAGAACGATGGTTTCCAGATTCATCCAAGTCCCTACAAAGGACATGAACTCATCATTTTTTATGGCTGTGTAGTATTCCATGGTGTATATGTGCCACATTTTCTTTGTCCAGTCTATCATTGATGGGCATTTGGGTTGGTTCCAGGTCTTTGCTATTGTACACAGTGTGCATGTGTCTTTATAGTAGTACCTTTTCTTCATCCTGCTGCCTGGATTGTGGATGATTGGCTAAAGCACTATCAGTTCAAGTTTTTTAAAAATTATACTTTAAGCTCTGCGGTACATAAATTTTTTGGTCCTTTACGGGGAAGGCCAAACCCTCAGGACTGGAAGCTGGAGAGCCTGAAGGAGCTGGGGTCCCTGATGACTATGGAACCACCCTGAACCACCTACCTTCGGATTTCTTCTGCAAGTGAGAGAACATCTACCTTGTTTAAACCAGCTGTGGTGGTGGGCGGGCCCTAGGGTAGGCCCCATGACCCCTTCCTGCTGATGCTCAGGCCATTGTGGATCTCCTCCCTTGAGTGTGTGTGAGGCCCGTGACTTGCCTCTGGCTGTTAGAACATGGCGAGGGTGACAGAATGTGCACTAGATTGTAGTGACCCTCTTGCTGGAGTCTCTCCCTGCTTTTCTGGCTTTGAAGAAGTGAGCTGCCAATATCGGGCAAGAAAGCAGGAGAAGCTTTTAGGAGCTGACAGCAGCCTCCAATTGACAGCCAGCAAGAAACGGAAATACCTACAGCTGTAAAGAACTGAGTTCTGCCCACAGAAGTGGGTCCTTCTCTCGTTAAGCCTCAGAGCAGACTGCAGCCTCAGCGGATGCCTTGATTACAGCTGCAGGAGGCCCTAAACGGGGAGCCCAACTGTGTGCCCAGTCTATGACTCAGAGAAACCATGAGATAAAAGGTGTGTTCTTTTCTTTCTTTTTCTTCTTTTTCTTTTCTTTTCTTTTTTTTTTTTTGAGGCAGAGTTTTGCTCTTGTTGTCCAGGCTGGAGTGCAGTGGTGCGATATTTCAGCTCACTGCAACCTCCGCCTCCCGAGTTCAAGCGATTCTCCTGCCTCAGCCTCCCAAGTAGCTGGGATTACAGGGATGCAGCACTGGTTTCTGGCCCCAGTGCCTTTTTTTGCTCTTTCTTTTTCTTTCTTTCTTTCTTTCTTCTTTCTTTCTTTCTTTTTTTCTTTTTTTTCTTTGAGACAAAGTTTTGCTTTTGTTGCCCAGGCTGGAGTGCAGTGGTGTGACCTCGGCTCACAGCTACCTCCATCTCCTGGGTTCAAGCGAGTCTCCTGCCTCAGTCTCCCAAGTAGCTGGGATTACGGGGATGCGGCACCAGGCCCAGCTAATGTTGTGTTTTTAGTAGAGATGGCGTTTCTCCATCTTGGTCAGGCTGGTCTTCAACTTCCGACCTCAGGTGATCCACCCACCTCGGCCACCCAAAGTGCTGGGATTAGTGTAAGTGGTTTTAATCACTAAGTTTGTGCTAATTTGTTATACAACAATAGAAAACTAATAACAAGAAAATAAGTGAAAAAATTAATTCTGGTGTATGCAGCTAATATTTCTAACTGGTACACTTGGTGTTGCCATCTTTTCTGCCATCAGGGAGCCTATAAACACATGAGCATTAGCCCTGGTACCCAGTACCCCTCTGTCCTGCCATTTCCATCTCTGTGCCAAAGATGAGCTGTGTTCTCTGGAGGCCTCATTGCTCCAAAGACACACTGAGTTCCGCAATGAAGTGAGGAGTTTTTCTTTCCCTGACTCTGTGCTATAGTGTATCTTTTTGTTTTCTTAGTAGGGCTGCTTGTGTCTCAGTGCTCACAGTCTCAAAAAAAAAACACAAAAAACAAAAAACAAAAACCACCTGGGAGGTGGAGGTTGCAGTGAGCCAAGATTGCACCATTGGGCTCCAGTTTGGGCAACAAGAGCAAAACTCCATCAGAAAAGGAAAGATAAGGAAAGAAAAAGAAAGAAAGAAACTAAGAAAAGAAAATAACACACATTTTTTATCTCACAGTTTGTCAGATATAGACTAGGTACGCAGTTGGGCTCCCTGTTTAGGATCTCCCGCAGCTGTAATCAAGGCATCAGCTGGGGCTGCAGTCTGTTCTGAGGCTTTTTAATGTTTTTAAATGAAAACTGTTCTTTTAATTTCTTCCTGCCCCACACCTCTCTCTCTCAGACCTAAGATCAGGAGGCTGTACCATGTGTCATGGGGTACAGATACTATACTGTCCTCCTAATCTCTCTTCTTTCTGACAGAATCTCAATCTCTCGCTCTGTTATTTCTCCAAAATCTTCAAGCAAAATTGATTCCTGGTAGCCCTCCCTGCCAATAATGCACTAGACACATTCACTTATAGATACTGATGGGTAAGAGCATGGGCTTTGGTAACAGGCAGGCCTGGCCTTGAGTCTTGTTAGAAGGGAGAGAGTTTTCTTTCCTGGTATATTGAGGTGGAATTTTCCCCTACATTTTCTTAGAGTCTCTCCCTTCATTTGCTCCATCCAAAAGGAGACAGTGGTTTTCTGCCTTGTCAAGTTAGGAAGAATGAAAAGGCAATGGTGGGCTCATCTCCCTCCTGGGTGCTACCCTGACATCATCCTCAGTTCCCCTGTGCTGACCTAGGACTTGTCTAGGCCCAGAGCTGCCTGCAAAGGTTGAGGAATTCTGGCCAAGAATGAGCTACAGTAGGAAGATCCATTGGATACTCACATCAGGTTATGCTCCCTTCCCCCACCCCCATTTAGCTTTTATCAGTAATAAAGTGAATATTTTGAGTCCTTCGTTTGTTGGCTTTTGTATACCAGATGGGGAGGAAGGATTTATTGCATATCTTCAGAAACCCCAAAACCTTCACCAGGAGCATGATCTTGGGCAGGTTTTGCAGTATCTAGTATATATTAGGTGCTTAATAAATCATGGTTATGATTATATATATGCATACACTGGTGGATACAGTTTAGGTGTTAGCTGTATATGTGTAACTTTGGGTAGGATGGAAGGGAATTCTATTCACTAGCTGAGCTACTGCTAAATGGTGGGTCTCTATGAGGCCCTGTAGCCTGTACTGATGTTACTCTAATATTCACAGTGGGCCACAGGTGGTACTTGGCTTGGGGATGGATTCTCCTCTCCTTCCTACTACTGCCTGTGCCATTCACGTTTAAATTTTTTTAAAAAATTATGTCTTAAGTTCTGGGGTACATGTGCAGATCTTGCAGGATTTTTATATAGGTATATACATGCCTTGGTGGTTTGCTGCCTCCATCCCCACGTCACCTATATTAGGTATTTCTCCTAATACCTAATACCTAATTTGGGTATCCCTCCCCAACCTACTCACCCGCTGCTATCCCTCCCCTGGTCCCCCACCCCCTCAACAGACCCCAGTGTGTGATGTTCCCCTCCCGGTGTCCATGTGTTCTCATTGTTCGACACCCATTTATGAGTGAGAACATGTGGTGTTTGGTTTTCTGTTCTTGCGCCAGTTCGCAGAGAATGATGGTTTCATCCTTTTTAATGGCTGCATAGTATTCCATGGCATATATGTCTGTGCCATCATTTCTACCATAGTGAATTCACAAATGGGACCATGAAGAAGGTAACAATTTATTCAAAATCACTGATGAGAAACCCAAATTCTAGAGATTCAGATACAGGAATATTGTGCCCTCTGATCTGGTTACATTGCCCTGCCAGCCTGTACAGGAACATGAGGCCTTACTGCCAGGCTTTGACAGTGTCCTGTGCTAGCAGAGGCTATCTCCATCTTCTTCCCTGCAAATGTCCCATATTTTATCTGTTCTCCATTCTGAAATTCTCACGTTTTCCACTTTTCCTGTCAGTTACTATGTTTCAGTAATCGGCAAGTCCCAGGTCTCCCTTTTTGCCTTAAGCTGTCTTTTGTTTCATGGAAGCTGTGGGCCAAAACTTTCTGTCTTCTGCCCGTCTACTGCCAGGTCACATCCCTAGGGTAAAAGGCTGATGAAAGAACTTTGGATGATTCTCCACTCTGATTGGTAGTTGGATTTTATTTCCTTTTTTGTTATTCCAATTATCTAAAAGGTCAGACAACTGCATGAGTTCAGGATGAGAGAGAAAGTAAATTGCAGCACCCATGAGAAAGAATTGATGGTTAAGAAAAGGATGAGTCAGTGACAAGAGAGCAAATGCTTCCAGTTTGCAAATGAAGGAGGGTATTCGTTCTGCATGTTTCAGTGTTTTATGTCCAGTTACTAATGTCACGATTTAGGAAAGCAGACCAGCTGGAGTCCACATGGGGCAGAGCAGCTGTAACAGTGTCAGGATGAAAGATCAAAGGGTATGCAGAGGCTCAGCTGGTGGAAGAGGCAACTCAGACTCTTAACACTTGTCTTCAAATATCCGAAAGACTGCTATGAGCAAGCTCAAGTTGCAGAATCATTCCAAGTGGGTAGAGTTTGGCTCAGTATTAAGAAGAACCAAATAGAGCATCTCTGAATCAGAAGGTAGTGACTACATGGTCCCTGAAGTTGCTTAGCAGAAGCTGATGCTCATTAGTGGCTGATGCTTCTTAAAATGGTACCTTATCCATTACTATTTTTGTTTTCTTGTACTGAGTGTTGAAAATGGTAAAGGTTGAGAGTTTTTAAAATTTTGCTTGTGTTATGGGTTGAATTGTATCCTCTTCAAAAAGGTATGTTGGAATTCCAACCCAAGTACCTTGGAATGTGACCCTATTTGAAAATAATGTCACTGCACACGTAATTAGTTAATATGAGGTCATACTGGAGTAGGAGTGAGCCCCTAATCTAATATGACTGGTGTCCTTATAAGATTATAAGAAGATGGTCATCTGGAGACAGAGGCATATAAGGAGAATATCATGTGATGATGAAGGCAGGGGTTGGGGTTATGCAGCTGGTAAAATTTTACTAAGACTAAGGGAGATGAAGTGCCTTGCACCAGTTCTAGAACTTCTATTTTCTCCTACCTCCACAACTTCTTAGGAGCAACATTGAAACTTCTGTGTGGCATGAAACAGGCACTCCATAACTGTTTGTGGCTTGAATTTCCTTGCCTCTGAATTCTGGCAGGTTGATGGCTTTCCCAGTTCCTGCTTACAGTCCAGTTTCTAGCCAATGCTGGTGGCTAAGCCCCCACACTTAACCACTGCTGCTGGCACACCTGCCTGCAGTCACAGGTAGGAGAACTGGAATTGCTATCCATTCCAGGCTGACTTACTCATTGTGTGTGTGTTTTTAAAAGAAACTCTTATAGTTAGGATGCCAAATTGATTTCCTCTTGAGTACCAGCTGAAATCAATTTGAAATAACTGCCTTGGGAGGGGGGGTTCTGCCAGAGTTTTGGAGGCCACTTATGAACCTGGTGGGAATAAGAGCTAGAATTAGCTGTGGATTTCTGCATGGATGAGGCAAAGCTAGATGGTGGCATTTGAGTTGGGACTCTGCCATTCCTGATTTAGGATCTGTGCTATACAAGTTACCATTGAATTATGTTGCCTTGCATTGTGAACTAATTTTCTTTATTGGTGTTGGTCTTGATTCACAGTCCACATCTTAAGTTCACATCTTTAGAATTTCAAACCTATGCTATAGACTCTATTACCTATCTATCTAATAAATGTTATCTGACTGAGATACCCAGTGTAGTCTGTCAGCTTTAGATTGTGTAATTTAGAAATAATAATAAAGTTATACACTAAAGGTCTTGGCATCCCAAACCAGTGAAAATGGACAACTACTTTTCTTCCTGAAGTCTGCTATTTTCTAGTTTTCATTCCTCCCACATCCCCTGCAAGTTACCACACATTTTTTCTTCTTTTTTAAAAAATATATATTTTATTGCACTTTAGGTTCTGTGGTACATGTGCAGAACATGCAGGATTGTTGCATAGGTACATACATGGCAATGTGGTTTGCTGCCTCCATGCCCCCATCACCTACATCTGGCATTTCTGCCCATGTTATCCCTCTCCAACCTCCGTACATTCTTAGTCCCCCCACCAACAGACCCCAGTGTGTGATGCTCCTCTCCCTGTGTCCATGTGTTCTTATTGTTCAACACCCACCTATGAGTGAGAACAAGTAGTGTTTGATTTTCTGTTCTTGTGTCAGTTTGCTGAGAATGATGGTTTCCAGATTCATCCATGTCCCTACAAAGGACACAAATGCATTGTTTTTTATGGCTGCATAGTATTCCATGGTGTATATGTGCCACATTTTCCTTGTCCAGTCTATCAATGATGGGCATTTGGGTTGGTTCCAGGTCTTTGCTATTGTAAACAGTGCCACAATGAACATACGTGTGCATGTGTCTTTATAATAGAACAATTTATAATCCTTCGGATATATACCCAGTAATGGGATTGCTGGGCCACATGGAATTTCTATTTGTAGGTCCTTAAGAAATCGCTGCACTGTTTCCCACAATGGTTGAACTAATTTACACTCCCACCAACAGTGTAAGAGTGTTTCTACTTCTTCATATCCTCTCCAGCATCTGTTTTCTCCAGATTTTTTAATGACCGCCATTCTAATTGGCGTGAGATGGTATCTCAATGTCGTTTTAATTTGCATTTCTCTAATGACCAGTGATAATGACCATTTTTTCATATGTTTGTTGGCCTCATATGTGTCTTCTTTTGAAAAGTGTCTGTCTGTATCCTTTGCCCACTTTTGAATGGGTTCGTTTGTTTTTTTCTTGTAAATCTGTTTTAGTTCTTGGTAGATTCTGGATATTAGCCCTTTGTCAGATGGGTAGATTGCCAAAATTTTTTCCCATTTTGTTGGTTGCCAGTTCACTCTAATGATTGTTTCTTTTGCTGTGCAGAAGCTCTGGAGTTTAATTAGATTCCATTTGCCTATTTTGGCTTTTGTTGCCAATGCTTTTGTTGTTTTAGTCATGAAGTCCTTGCCTATGCCTATGTCTTGAATGGTTTTGCCTAGGTTTTCTTTTAGGGTTTTTATGGTGTTAGGCCTTATGTTTAAATCTTTAATCCATAAATTTTGTTTTCTTAGGAATTTGTCGATGGATATTGAAAAACAGGGTAAATTACTTAGGAATATAGGATTATATGGCAAATTGGAAAGTAAAAAAACTTTCCCACATCAATAAATAAAAGATAAAGAAATGGCAGAAGAAATAAAGAAAGAAAATGGTGGAAAGAAAGAAATGAAAATGAGAGGAAAATACGAAATAGTTCTATGCATGACCAGTGGGTGATTTGTTAAATTTCAATTACAGAGATTACTGCAGAATTTCAGCGGACTTTCAAACTCCATAGATATTTCAGCCCTGTGTTGAAAGTGCCGAATAAATAGTCAACCTCATTCATGCAATTATGAGCAAATGCTGCTCTGTGTATTCTTATTAAATTATCTAATTTCTTGCTCCCCTTGCCCAAGTCTACAGAAATAAGGTTTCTATTGTTTTTGGTTTTAACTAATGTCAGTAATTAACATAGTAGTTGTGAATTATTAAATATAGTTTTAGAGTATTGTAATGATGAAATAAGATATATTATGAAAAGAGAGTAATTGACTTCTCTTTAACAGAATTGAAAAAAAATTCCAAAGCTTTCCCATATTAAAAATTTTGCATCTTTCTCAGCTTTGAGCCTATCTCCTCTCCTTTCATAGCTAAACTTCTTGATAGAGATTTTTATATTTATTACCTACATTTCTTCACCTTTCATTCCTCAGACCACTAAAACCTGAACTTACCTTGCAGAAGCTACTCTAAATCTAGTGATTGTCTCTCTTATTCTCCATCTGTTAGACAAGGTCCTTGCTCATTTTCTTGACATTTTAGCATCTGGCACTGTTGACCACTCTTCTTCTTGAATCCTCTTTTTCCTTTACCTTCTTTTAAAATTTTTTTTAGATGATTGTGGGCACATAGTAGGCATATACATTTATGGGGTACATGAGATATTTTGATACAGGCATGCAATGTATAGTAATCACATCAGGGTAAATGGGATATTCATTACTGAAAGCATTTGTCCTTTGGGTTAAAAACAATCCAATTATATTCTTTTTGTTTTTAAAATGTACAATTAAATTATCACTGATTCTAGTTACACTGTTGTGCTATCAAATACTAGGTCTTACTCATTCTTTCTAGTTTTTTGGACCCATTAACCATCCCCACTCCCCATCTATCCCCCTAACTTCCCTTCCCAGCCTCTGGTAACAATTCTTGTACTCTCTATCTCCGTAAGTTCAATTGTTTTAATTTTTAGCTCCCACAAATAAGTGATAACATGCAAAGTTTGTCTTTCTGTGCCTGATTTAGTTCACTTAATGCAATGATCCCCAGTTCCATCCATGTTGCAAGTGACAGGATCTCATTCTTTTTTATGGCTGAATAGTGCTACATTTTGTATATGTATCACTTTTCGTCATTCATTCATCTGTTAATGGACGCTTGGTTGCTTCCAAATCTTGGCTATTGTGAACAGTACTGCAACAAACATGGGAGTGCAGATATTCCTTTGATACACTGATTTCCTTTCTTTTGGGTGTATACCCTGCAGTGCCATTGCCGGATTATATTGTACCTCTATTTTTAGCTTTTTGAGTAACCTCCAAACTATTGACCATAGTAGTTGTACTAATTTACATTCCCACCAACAGTATATGAGAGTTCCCTTTTCTCTACATCCTTGCCAGCATTTATAATTGCCTGTCTTTTGGATAACAGCCATTTTGACTGGGGTGAAGTGATGTTGCATTGTAGTTTTGATCTGCGTTTCTCTGATGATCAATAATGTTCAACACTTTTTCATATGCCCGTTTGCCATTTGTATGTCTTCTATTGAGAAACCTGTATTCAGATGTTTTTCCCACTTTTACTTTTTATATTATGGTTGTTAATCTTTTGTCAGATGAGTAGTTCACAAATATTTCCTCCCATTCTGTGAATTTTCTCTTCATTTTGTTGTTTCCTTTGCTGTGGCAGTGGTTTTATAATTTGAGGTCTTAGATTTAAGTCTAATCCATTTTGATTTGATTTTTGTGTATGGTAAGAGACAGGGTCTAGTTTCGTTCTTCTGCATATGGATATCCAGTTTTTCCACCATTATTTATTGAAGAGGTTGTCATTTCCCCAATGCATGTTTTTGGCACCTTTGTTGAAAATGTGTTCACTATAGATGTATGCATTTATTTCTGAGTTATCTATTCTGTTCCGTTGTGTGACTGTTTTTATGCTAGTAAAATATTGTTTTGATTACTATAGCTTTGCAGTATAATTTGAAGCCAGGTAATGTGATTCCTCCAATTTTATTTTTTTTCTTGGTATAGTTTTGTGATTCCATATAAATTTTAGAATTGTTTGTTTCTCTTCAGTGAAGAATATCATTGACATTTTGACAGAGATTGCATTGAACCTATAGATTGTTTTGGGTAGTATGGATATTTTAACAGTATTGATGCTTCCAGTTTGTGAACATGGAGTATCTTTCCATTTTTTTGTGTCTTCAATGTCTTTCATCAGTGTTTCATAATTTTAATCATAGAGATCTTTTACTTTTTTGGTTAATTCTCAGGTATTTAATTTTATTTGTAGCCATTGTAAATGGGATAACTTTATTGATTTCTTTTTCACATTGTTTGCTGTTGGCATATAGAAATGCTACTGACTTCTGTATGTTGATTTTGTATCCTGCAACTTGACTGAATTTGTTTTTCAATTCTAATAGCTGTTTGGTAGAGTCTTTACGGTTTTCCAAGTACAAGATCATATTATCTGCAAACAAGGAAAATTTGACATCTTTCCTTCTAATTTGAATGCCCTTTATTCCTTTTTCACGTCTAATTGCTCTGGCCAGAACTTCCCGTACTGTATTAAATAACAGTGGTAAAAGCGGGCATCCTTGTCGTGTTACAGATCTTAGAGGAAAGGTTTTCATTTTCTCCCCATTCAGTGTAATACTAGCTGCCGGTTTGTCATATATGCCTTCTATTATGTTCAGGTATGACTCTTCTGTACCCAGTTTTTAAAGGGTTTTTTAATCATGAAGGTGTGTTCAATCTTGTCAGTTTTATTTTATTTTATTTTATTTTTTAGTATCAGTTGAAATGATCATATGGTTATATGGTTTGGCTGTGTCCCACCAAATCTCAAATTAAATTGTATCTCCCAGAATTCCCACATGTTGTGGGTGGGACCTGGGAGAGGTAATTGAATCATAGGGGTCAGATTTTCCCTGTGCTATTCTCATGATAGTAAATAAGTCTTAAGATAGTAAATAAGTCTTAAGTAAGACTTAAGATAATAAATAAGATCTGTTGGGTTTATCAGGGGTCTCTGCTTTGGCTCATTTTCCTCATTCTCTCTTGCTGCTACCATGTAAGAAGTGCTTTTCCCCTCCTGCCATGATTCTGAGGCCCCCCCATGTGGAACTGTAAGTCCAATTAAACCTCTTTTTATTCTCAGTCTCGGGTATGTCTTTGTCAGCAGCATGAATACAGACAAATACAGTAAATTGGTACCAGTAGAGTGGGGGCATTGCTGAAAACGTACCTGAAAATGTGGACGCAACTTTGGAACTGGGTAACAGTCAGAGGTTGGATTCGTTAGAAGGGCTAAGAAGAAGACAGAAAAATGAGGGAAAGTTTGGAACTTCCTACAGATTTGTTGAATGGCTTTGCCCCAAATGCTGATAGAAAATGTACAATATAATCTAGGCTGAGGTGGTCTGAGATGGAGATGAGTAACTTATTGGGAATTTGAGCAAAGGTGACTGTTGTTTTGGAAAAGAGACTGGTGAGATTTTGCCCCTGCCCTAGAAATTTGTGGAACTTTGAACTTGATAGAGATGATTTAGGGTATCTGGTGGAAACAATTTCTAAGCAGCAAAGCATTCAAGGAGTGACTTGGGTACTGTTAAAGACATTTAGTTTTAAAAGAAAAACATAGCATAAGAGTTCAGAAAATTTGCAGCCTGACTATGAAATAGGAAAAAAAAAAAAAAAAAAAAAAAAAAAACCAAAAAAACAACAACCCCATTTTCTGGGGAGAAATTCAAGAGGGCTGCAGAAATTTGCATAAATAGCAAGGACCCTCAAGTTAATCCCATGGACCATGGGAAAATGTCTCCAGGCCATGTCAGAGCCTCCATCACGGGCCTGGAGGCCCAGGAGAAAAAGTGGTTTCATGGGCCAGGTCCAGGGTCTCCGTGCTGTGAGCAGCCTAGGAACTCGGTGTCCAGCATCCCACCTGCTCCAGCAGTGGCTGAAAGGTGCCAATGTACAGCTTGGGCTGTGGCTTCAGAGGGTGGAAGCCCCAAGCCTTGGCAGCTTCCATGTGGTGGTGAGCCTGCGGGTGCACAGAAGTCAATAATTGGGGTTTGAAAACCTCAGCCTAAATTTCAGAAGATGTATAGAAATGCCTGAATGTCCAGGTAAAAGTTTGCTGTAGGGCTAGGGCCCTCATGGAGAACCTCTGCTAGGGCAGTGCAGATGGGAAGTGTGGGGTGGGAGCCCCCACACAGAGTCCCTAGTGGGGTGTTGCCTCGTGGAGCTGTGAGAAGAGGGTCACCATCCTCCAGACCCCAGAATGATAGATCCACTGATACCTTCAGCCTTGTGCCTGGAAAAGCCATAATCACCCAGGGCCAGCCAGTGAAAGCAGCTGGGAAGGAAGCTGTACCCTGCAAAGCCACAGGGGCAGAGCTGCCCAAGACCATGGGAACCCACCTCTTGCATCAGTGAAACCTGGGTGTGAGACATGCAGTCAAAGGAGATCATTTTGGAGCTTTAAAGTTTGACTGTCTCTCTGGATTTTGGACTTGCATGGCACCTGTAACTCCTTTGTTTTGGCCAGTGTCTCCCATTTGGAATGGCCATATTTACCCAGTACCTGTACCCTCATTGTATCCAGGAAGTAACTAGTTTACTTTTGATTTTACAGGTTTGTAGGTGGAAGGGACTTGCCTTACCTCAGATGAGACTTTGGACTGTGAACTATTGGGTTAATGCTGAAATGAGTTAAGACTTTGGGAGACTATTGGAAAGGCATCTTTGGTTTTGAAATGTGAGGACATGAGATTTGGAGGGGCTAGGGGCAGAATAATACAGTTTAGCTGCGTCCCCACCAAATCTCGAATTGTATGTACCAGAATTCCCACCTGTTGTGGGAGGGACCCAGTTGAGTTAACTGAATCATGGGGGCTGGTCTTTCCCATGCCATCTTGTGGTAGTGAATAAGTCTCATGAGGTCTGATGGATTTATCAGGGATTTCCACTTTTGCTTCTTTCTCATCTTCTCTTGCTGCTGCCATGTAAGAAGTGCCTTTTTCTTCCCACCATGATTCTGAGGCCTCCCCAGCCATGTGGAACTCTAAGTCCAATTAAACCTCTTTTTCTTCCCAGTCTCAGATATGTCTTTATCAGCAGCATGAAAAGGGACTAATACATATTGTTTTTGTCCTTCTTTCTGTTGATATAATGTATCACATTGATGAATTTGCATATATTGAGCTATCTTTGCATCCCTGGGATAAATCCATTTGATCATGATGAATGATCTTTTTAATGCATTGTTATATTTGGTTTGCTAGTATTTTGTTGAGGATTTTTGCATTAATATTCAGAGATATTGGCCTGTAGTTGTTGTTTTTTTTTTTTTTGACATGCCTTTGTCTGGTTCTGGTATCATGGTAATACTGGTCTTGTAGAATGGGTTTGGAAGTATTTCCTTCTCTTCTATTTTGTGAAATAGTTTAAGTAGAATTGGCATTTAGTTCTTTAAATGTTTGGTAGAATTCAGCAGTTAAACCATTGGGTTCCAACTTTTGTTTCCTGGGAGACTTTGCTATGACTTCAGTCTTATTACTTGTTATTGGTCTATTCAGCTTTTGAATTTCTTCATGGTTCAATCTTGGTAGGTTGTTTGTGTTTAGGAATTTATCCATTTCTTCTAGATTTTCCATTTATTGGCATATAGGTACTCATAATGGCCACTAATAATCCTTTGAATTTCTGTGCTATCAGTTGTAATGTCTCCTTTTTCACCTCTGATTTTATTTAATTGGTTCTTCTCTTTCTTTTTGTATTATTTAGTCTGGCTAAAAGTTTTTCAATTTTGGTAATCTTTTCAAAAAATCAACTTTTCATTTCATTGATCTTTTTTATCGCTTTCTTCATTTCAATTTCATTTATTCCTACTCTTATGATTTTTTTCTTCTACTAATTTTGGGTTTGGTTTGTTTCTGCCTTTCTAGTTCTTTAAGATGTATCATTAGGTTATTTGTAGTTTTTCTACTTTTTTTGCTACAGGCACTTAGAGCTACAAACTTTCCTCTTAATGTGACTGTCTCTGTATCCTGTAGCTTTTGGTATGTTGTATTTCTATCACTTATTTGAAAAATTTTTTTTGCAATTTCTTTCTTAATTTCTTTATTGACCCACTGGTCATTCAGGAACATATTGTTTAAGTTCCATGTGTTTGTATAGTTTCCAAAATTCATGTTGTTATTAACTTCAGTTTTATTGCATTGTGATTATAGAAGATGCTTAACATTATTTCAGTTTTTAAAAAATTATACTTTAAGTTCTGGGGTGCCTGTGCAGAACGTGCATGTTTGTTACATAAGTATACGTGTGCCATGGTGGTTTTCAGCACCCATCAACCCATCTTCAACATTAGGTATTTCTCCTAATGCTATCCTTCCCCTAGTCCCCCACCCCCTGAACAGTCCCCAGTATGTGATGTTTCTCTCCCTGTGTCCATGTGTTCTAATTGTTCAACTCCCACTTATGAGTAAGAACATGTGGTGTTTGGTTTTCTGTTCCTGGGTCAGTTTGCTTAGAATGATGGTTTCCAGCTTCATCCATGTCCCTGCAAAGGATGTGAACTTATCCTTTTTTATGGCTGCATAGTACTCCATGGTGCATATGCGCCACATTTTCTTTATCCAGTCTATCACTGGTGGACTTTTGGGTTGGTTTTAACTCTTTGCTATTGTGAACAGTGCCACAATAAAAACATGTGGCATGTGTCTTTTTTTCATATGTTTGTTGTCTACATAAATGTCTTCTTTTGAGAAATGTCTGTTCATATCCTTTGCCCACTTTTTGACGGGGTTTTTTGTTTTCTTCTTGTAAATTTGTTTAAGTTTTTTGTAGATTCTGGATATTAGCCCTTTGTCAGATGGATAGATTGCAAACATTTTCTCCCATTCTGTAGGTTGCCTGTTTATTCTGATGATAGTTTCTTTTGCTGTGCAGAAGTTCTTTAGTTTAATTAGATCCCATTTATCATTTTTGGGCTTTTGTTACCATTGCTTTGGCCGTTTTATTCATGAAGTCTTTGTCCATGCCTAGAATGGTATTGCCTAGGTTTTCTTCTAGAATTTTTATGGTTTTTGGTCTTACGTTTAAGTCTTTAATCCATCTTAATTTTTGTATAAGGTATAAGAAAGGGGTCCAGTTTCAGTCTTATGCATATGGCTAGCCAGTTTTCCCAATCTCATTTATTAAATAGGGAATTATTTCTCCATTGCTTGTTTTTGTCATGTTTGTCAAAGATCAGAAGGTTGTAGATGTGTGGTTGTAGATCGTTGTAGATGTGTGTTACTTCTGAGTCTTCTGTTCTGTTTCTTTGGTCTATGTCTCTTTTTTGGTACCAGTACTATGCTGTTTTAGTTACTATAGCCTTGTAGTACAGTTTGAAGTCAGGTAGTGTGATGCCTCCAGCTTTGTTCATTTTGCTTAGGATTGTCTTAGCTATGTGGGCTTTTTTTGGTTCCATATGAAATTTAAGGTAGTTTTTTCTAATTCTGTGAAGAAAGTCAATGGTAGATTCATGGGGATAGCATTGAATCTGTAGGTTACTTTGGGCAGTACAGCCATTTTCACAATATTGATTCTTCCTATCCATGAGCATGGAATGTTTTTCTATTTGTTTGTGTCTTCTCTTATTTCCTTGAGCAGTGGTTTGTAGTTCTCCTTAAAAAGGTCTTTCACAACCCTTTTAAGTTGTATTCCTAGGTATTTTATTCTCTTTGTAGCAATTCTAAATGGGAGTTCACTCATGATTTGACTCTCTGTTGGTCTATTAGTAATGTATAGGAATGCTTATGATTTTTGCACATTGATTTTGTATCCTGAGACTTTGCTGAAATTGCTTATCAACTTAAGGAGATTCTGGACTGAGATGATGGGGTTTTCTAAATATACAATCATCATCTGCAAACAGAGACAATTTGATTTCCTCTCTTCTATTTGAACATCCTTTATTTCTTTCTCTTGCCAGATTACCCTGGCCAGAACTTCCAATACTATGTTGAATAGGAGTGGTGAGAGAGAGCATCGTTGTCTTGTAACAGTTTTCAAAGGGAATGCTTCCAATTTTTGCCCATTCAGTATGATATTGGCTATGGCTTTGTCATAAATAGCTCTTGTTATTTTGAGATACATTCCATTAATACCTACTTTATTGAGAGTTTTTAGCATGAAGGGGTATTAAATTTTATCAAGCGCTTTTTCTGCATCTATTGAGATAATCATGTGTTTTTTCATTGGTTCTGTTTTTTTTATGGATTATGTTTATAGACTTGCATATGTTGAAACAGCCTTGCATCCCAGGGATGAAGCTGACTTGATCGTGATGGATGTCCTGCTTTTTGAAGTACTACTGGATTTTGTTTGCCAGTATTTTATTGAGGATTTTTGCATCAATAAATTTCAGTTCATCATGGTTGTTGGCGTGAAATTTCCTTTTTTGTTGTGTCTTTTCCAGGGTTTGGTATCAGGATGATGCTGGGCTCGTAAAATGAGTTAGAGGAGAGTCCCTCTTTTTGTGTTGTTTGGAATAGTTTCAGAAGGAATGGTACCAGCTCCTTTTTGTTCCTCTGGTAGAATTCGGCTGTGAATCCGTCTAGTCCTGGACATTTTTTGGTTGGTAGGATATTAATTACTGCCTCAATTTCAGACCTTGTTATTTGTCTATTCAGGGATTCGACTTCTTCCTGGCTTAGACTTGGGAGGGTGTAAGTGTCTAAGAATTTATCCATTTCTTCTAGAATTTTTCTAGTTAATTTCGTAGAGGTGTTTATAGTATTCTCTGACGGTAGTTTGTATTACTGTGGGATCAGTGGTGATATCCCCTTTATCATTTTTTTATTGCATCGATTTGATTCTTCTCTCTTTTCTTCATTATTAGTCTGGCTAGTGGGTTATTTTGTTGATCTTTTCAAAAAACCAGCTCCTGGATTCATTTCTTTTTTGAAGAGTTTTTCATGTCTCTGTCTCCTTCAGTTCTGCTCTGTTATTAGTTATATTTTTCCTTCTGCTAGCTTTTGAATTTGTTTGCTCTTTTACCAAGGCAAACAGGGTCTGGAGTGGACCACCAGCAGACTCCTGCAAACCTGCAGCAGAAGGGCCTGCCCATAAGAAGGAGAACTAACAAACAAAAAGGAATAGCATCAACATCAACAAAAAGTATGTTGACACAGAAACCCATCCGAAGGTCATCAACATCAAGGACCAAAGGTAGAAAAATCCACAAAGATGTGGAGAAACCAGTGTAAAAAGGCTGAAAATTCCAAAATCCAGAACACTTCTCCTCCTCCAAAGGATTACAACTCCTTGCCAGCAAGGGAGCCAAACAGGACTGAGAATGAGTTTGACAAATTGACAGAAGTAGGCTTCAGAAGGTGAGTAATTAGAAACACCTCCATGCTAAAGGAGCATGTTCTAACCCAATGCAAAGAAGCTAAGAACCTTGAACAAAAGTTAGAGGAATTACTAACTAGAATAACCAGTTTAGAGAAGAACATAAATAACCTGATGGAGATAAAAAACACAGCAGAAGAACGTCATGAAGCATGCACAGGTATTAATAGCCAAATTGATCAAGTGGGAGAAAGGATATCAGAGCGGGACAATTGACAATCAGCTTAATGAAATGAAGTGTGAACACAAGATTAGAGTAAAAAGAATGAAAAGGAATGAGCAGATCCTCTAAGAAATATGGGGCTATATGAAAAGATCAAACCTACATTTGATTGGTGTACCTGAAAGTGACAGGGAGAATGGAAGCAAACTGGGAAACACTCAGGATATTACCCAGGAGAACTTCCCCACCTAGCAAGGCAGGCCAGCATTCACATTCAGGACATACCGAAAACACCACAAAGATACTCCTCAAGAAGAGCAACCCCAAGACACATAAATCATCAGATTCACCAAAGTTGAAATGAAGGAAATAATTTTAAGAGCAGCCAGAGAAAAAGGTTGGGTTACCCACAAAGGGAAGCACATCAGACTCACAGTGGATCTCTCTGCAGAAACCCTACAAGCCAGAAGAGAGTGGGGGCCAATATTCAACATTCTAAAGAAAGTAGTTTTCAGCTCAGAACTTCATATCCAGCCAAACTAAGCTTCATAAGCAAAGGAGAAATAAAATCCTTTACAGACATGCAAATGCTGAGGGATTTTGTCACCATGAGGCCTGCCTTACACTGTAGAAGACAGTGTGGCCATTCCTCAAGGATCTATAACTAGAAATACCATTTGACCCAGCAATCCCCTACTGGATATATACCCAAAGGATTACAAATTATTATACTATAAAAACACATGCACATGTATGTTTGTTACAGCACTGTTCACAATAGCAAAGACTTGGAACCAACCTAAATGTCCATCAATGATAGACTGGAAAAAGAAAATGTGGCACATATACACCATGGAATATTATGCAGCCACAAAAAAGGATGAGTTCATGTCCTTTGCAGGTACATGGATAAAGCTGGAAACCATCATTATTTGCAAACTAACACAGGAACAGAAAACCAAACACCACATGTTCTCACTCATAAGTGGAAGTTGAAGAGTTAGAACACATGGACACAGGGAGAGGAACATCACACATCAGGGCCCGTCAGAGATGGGGGGCAAGGAGAGGGATAGCATTAGGATAAATACCTAATGTAGATGATGGGTTGATGGGTGCAGCAAACTACTATGGCACGTGTATACCTGTGTAACAAATCTGCACATTCTGCACGTATCTTACGACTTAAAGTATAAAAATAAATAAATATTATTCAAAAATATGTGACCAGTAGGGGGCAGAAGAGGATTAGAAAAAAGAAAATACCTTCCTTAAATAGTTGCCTAATTTTCACATTCCTGCTGAGTACTAAGAATGAAATGAGATCCGAGGGCTTTTCCTCATTTCTGGGAAAACAGATGCTAAGATTATTAAAATAATCCGCTTACTTCTGTTATCATATACTTTTAGGATGCATTTTTATCTTTGGCATGTAATTTATGCATAATAATTTGTTATTCTTAGAGCAAAAAAAAAAAAAAAAAGCCATGTACAGAGTGGGAGTTTCTTTTTGACTTTGTAATAGTAAATCCTGATTTTCAAAACTGAAGAGGTCGTTAACTTTGGACAGTTTAGAAACAGGACCATTGCCAGATTCTACTGTCATTTCTCTAGCCTGTTTTGGATAGGGAATAAGTTATGGCAAGTAAAGTTTGACCTAGAATTTGTGGAATTTTAATCTCCTAATGGAATCACGAATGTTGATTAATAATTGAACACTTATTACTTTTTCCACCTACTTTTGCTTTGTACTTGAAGTATATTTTTCCCGAGTGCATCCTCCTATACTCACAGCTGGAGAGAAATAAACATAACAGGAAAGATAGCAAAATAGACTTGTTAGTGGAGGTTTGATTGCCTGAAGGGCTTCTCAAAACCCGTCTTCATTGTACAGCCCCCACCTCCCACATGTTCCTTTTCATCGTGAACTATATAGAAACGTTTTTTGATAGTCCTGGAAACCCTTCTCATTTGGGAAGACTGTCTAGAAATTCTCTAAGAGGAAAGTACATTATTGGGTTTGATATCATAATGAAGGAACCTTACATTTAGAAGCCCAACCATCCTCTTTCCCCTTCCTTCACGTGAATACTTGTGTGTGATACAATTGTCCTGGTTAGAGAGGGACGGTCCTGTGGTGGGAGTTTCATCTCTGTAAAGGAGACAGTAATTCCTGGGCCATAATCTAGGGAAGTTGTGGGTCCTCAGAAAGAAAACTGGGAAATCAGGATGCGGGCGAGGGAGCTCTTGCTTTTTTCTGGGTATTACTGTCTTGTCTGTGCCGGGATATTTAGATACGCCTGAGGATGCTCCTGGGAAGGAGAGGTTTAAGACGCTTCTGCCATACAGATGAAGGCTGGGAACAGAGATAGGGCTGAAGGTGGGTGAACTATACCACCTCAACCAGATTATTTAGGACATTTTTTTTTCTCATTCTGTTTTCTCTTAGATGTTACCAATTTCTAAACGTTTTGGACTTATTTCAGCTATACTGAATAGAATTTAAGAAAGTTAAAATTGTATTGTGAGAGCCGTGTCTCCAGGTGAGGCCAGTGTAGAAGTGGTAGCTTTAATACATGAGACATTGAAAGCAGGAATTTGGAAGTCAAGGTGAAAATGTTGGCGCCACAAGGTCTAGCCCTCCTTTCCCATGAGAGCTTTGTTTGTTCATTGCCACCTTCAAGGGTGATGGGGATTCCGCTCAGAGGAGGACCTGTGCAAAGAGGGGACAGCTGGTATTTCTTCTCACACAAAATGCTACAGAGAGCTGCACTCTAAGCTTCCCCCTTGACAGAGTTCTTTCCAATCTGTCAGTTATTAGGTAGGAGAAGAAGGCCAAGCAGTTTTATTATCAACTTAGAACTGACTCTCTCACCCAGCTATTTTCAGATTCAGAGGCTGAGTAATGTTCCCAAAGTTACAGGGTTAAAGTTGGGCAGGGACTAACACATGTTTCCTGCATCCAAGTAGTTTTCGCATTTCTGCAGATGGAGATGTTTTCACTTTCTTGGCTAGGTCTTACTCTGCGGTGGTACAGAAGTTTTGCGATACAGGAGACAGACACCAGTGAAAAAAGATTTCTGCAATTTCTTTACTTCAAACTGTGCCAAGTAACAGTAGGTATTAACTTCATGGTCTTCAGCACCTGTGTTGAAAGTGGGGTTCTTTCAAGGACTCTGGGACCCTGAACTTTGTGGCCCATTGGTTGAAGGGCTGAAATAGAAAGATTCTCCTACACTTGCATTTGAAGGCATGATAAAGTGAATGCTTCAGAGGAGTGTGTGTGTGTGTGTGTGTGTGTGTGTGTGTGTGTCTGGGTGTGACTCATTTTACTGCTTCTTTGGAAAAGATGTGTTATGCCTTGCCATCAGATCACTACCCTCTTCCTTTTTCTGGTACACAGAAGGATAAATCCTCTTTAATGTCGGGGGTATGTGAAAGAAGCAAGCCATCCCAATTTTAAACAAAGGGGCATTGAGCTGGAGAGTCCAGATGTCTCATTTTTTCTTCCTCAGGGCAGTTTATTTCCTGGGAAAAGAGCACCAAGATGTTGATGACAATTGCTTAATAATCACAGAGTATGGACTCTGTGTTCCCATGAGAAAGGAAAATCATCATGTGGCATTGTCAAGGGGTTCATCTGTAACACTCACTCAGTCTTCTCTCCCCCAGGGCAGCTGTTGGCCACCATGTGTCACTTGCGGCAGCAGCTAACATTGACTGCTTGGCTACAATGTGCCCAGCACTGTTCTAAGGTCTTTACATGTTTAAGACCAGATAATTCTTCCAAATGCCTTACAGGTTAAGTGCAATATTACAGACAGAGACACTAATAAATGAGGTGAACTATATATCACATGATAGTAGGTGTACAGCCTGGACTCAAATCCAGGCGATCTGGTTCCAGAGCATATGTTACTAACCATTGCACCACCCTGCCACCGTGTTGCATTCACCTGACTTTCACCAAGATTAAATCTTGTAGAATTGATCCACAATTCCCTAGGTGCTGGTGTGGTTATATACATTGAAGATGTACGTTTTGTTTGGGGAAACAGATCTAGAGTAAAAACTGGAGTTTGATGATAAAACACTACAATGTCATTTCAGGAATAATGTGATCTGAGAATCACATTATATTTGAAGATAATATTGAGTTAAGAATACAGATGTTATTCTGTATTCTTAAGTCAATATTATCTTCAAATACACAGCTAATATGTATCAAAATATTGTTTAGTACTTAGCTATATGGAAAACAAATGCTTTGAATTTATTGCCCCTTAATTCATCTAGCAACCAAATGGGGAAAGTATAATTATTGTCCAAAAAGATAACTTTAGGGTTGTTGAGTTATTTTCCAATGCTATGTACCTTCTTAAGAGGCAGAAGTGAGATTTGAACCCACACTGAGACTATAGTTCTCACATTCTTAATCACAGAGTTTATATCAGCAGTTGGCTGTCTTGCAATTCAGGACAGACATCTTTCTAATCAGTGAGTGTTCCTGAGAATCTGGGAGCAGGATAAGCTTGGTTTTTGTGTTCTTGAATTTTGTTTTGCTAATTCTGTTCTTCTCTGGAACCATCTGTGTGCCATTCTTTCTTTATTTAGTATTCAGCTTTTATCATCTGGCTTTGATTTGCTCAAACTCTTTTCTTTATGCAATTTGTATTGTTTTGGTTTCTTTTTCTATGGAAACCATTTTTTTTGATAGTTAATGTAATAACACATGTTTTTACTACTTTAAAGTCTTATTCTTTCACTATAGTAAAGGGGCTTATGTAATATGATGAGTAGTATTTTTAGTAAAAATTACATATAATGATACATATATATGATTTTACGTTTATAAATTTCTAGCCCTGTAATTATCCTATGAATTGTTCGTCAAGCACCACAATTTACTTAAACTTGCCTACCAATGCCACCTTTTCCTTGCAGTTAGATTTGTAGAGTGTAGAAAAGTTTCTGCCTTAAAATATTTGTTAATGGCATAGAGAAATAAAGTATTACATTCAGAAAGTCTTGTGAAAGTTCTCATAAGAGCACTCGAGAAAAACTATGTATTATCTTAAGAGCCAAATGGATTGTTTCGAGTTGCCAAGTAGGATGCAGCCCTTGGGAAAGGGGTTTAGGACATGCAAATTACTCCCTTAACAGAGCAGTTTATTCAAGGTGTGAATGGGTGGGCCAGTGAACTTACAGAATCTAATAACCTTGAAGAATGTAGGTTCCAGTAAAAGCAAGGGTATGAAGAGAAAATGAGGAATTTGGAAAAAGCATGGAAAGCTAGATAAGTGTGTGGGTTTGTAGCAGACATCCATGCAGCTCTCTGGCCACCACGGTGGTTTTTCCTTCTCTGGTAACTTCTCATCCCTTGCCCCTGCTTCACCGCCCCCGACCCCAAGACCATTTACATGATCACAGTGGGAGCATCTGGGTTCACATGATATGTCTCTGCCTTCACAGATGATTGGACAAACATGGGGCAGCGTGTCCCTTCTCACATTTAGCCCTGAGACCAAGAGATTCAAGACAGGGGTTGTTCTCTCTAACAGAGGAAATACAAACCAAGACTGCAGTGAGCGACAAGAAAGAGGCAGATGCCAGACAGTGACAGAGATGAGAAACAGAATCTTTTGGTTCTCTCCAGTGCTCTAGTCACTTTTTTGTTCATTTCCCTAGGACCATGAGTAACTCTGCCTTTGGCATTGACAGACTCCTCTGCCTTATAAAATATCTTCCTCTTTGATTAAATTAGTGCATTTCATTGAACTTCCTTCATGCAAAACTTGTCACACTTTTATCATGGTAAAATATATATCATATATTTTACCATTTTAACCTTTTTTAAGTGTATAATTTAGTGGAATTAAGTACATTCACACTGTCGTACAGCCTTACTATCATCATCTCCAGAACTTTATCTCTCTAAATGGAAACTCCATACCCATTAAAGAACAACGCCCCATTCTAGTTCTCCACAGCCCTGGAAACCACCATTCTGCTATTTGTCTCTAAGTACCTCTTTAAGTGGAATCTTACAGTATGTGGCCTTTTGTGACTGGCTTATTTCACTTACCATAATTTTGTCAAGGTTCATCCATGTTGTAGTATGCCAGAATTTCTTTTCTTCTTAAGATTGAATAACATTCCATTGAATACATATGCTTTATTTTGTTTCTCCATTCATCCATCAATGAACATGGGTTGCTTCCTTTTGGCTATTGTGAATTATGATGCTATGAATATGGGTATACAAATATCTGTTTGAGTCCCTGCTTTCAATTATTCTTTTTGAATATGTAGCTAGGAGTGAAATTATTGGATCAAATGATAATTCGGTGTTTAACTTTTGGAGGACCCACCATGCTATTTTACATAGAAGTTTCATCATTTTACATTTTCACTAGAAGCACACAAGGGTTCCAATTTCTCCTCATTCTTGCCAACACTTGTTATTTTCTGTTACTCTGATAGTAGCCATCCGAATGGATGTGAGTGACATCTTGTGGGTTTGATTTGTAATTCCCTGTGACTAGTGATGTTGAATATCTTTTCATGTGCTTACTGGCTGTTTATCTTCTTTGTAGAAATGTTTATTTGTTTCTTTTTTACTTGGATGTTTGTTTCTTTGTTGCTGAATTGTAGAAGTTCTTTATATATTCTGGATATGAATCCCTTATCAGATATTTGATTTGTAAATATTTGTCCTTGGATGTACAGAAGTTTTAAATTCTGATGTAGTCCCACTTATTTATTTTATCTTTTATTGCCCATGCTTTTGGTGTTATATACAAAAAATCATTGCCAAATCCAATGTCATAATGTTTTTCCATGTTTTCTTCTCTGAGTTTTAGCTTTTACGTTTAGCTCTTTGACCCATTTTTAGTTAATTTTTCACACACTATAAGGTAAAGGTCTAATTCCATTCTTTTGCATATGGATATTCAGTTTTTCCAGTGGCATTTGATGAAAAGACTGTACACTGTCCATTGAATGGTCTTGGAATATTTGTGAAAATCATTTGATGATATATACAAGGATTTATTTCTGGGCTTTCTAGTCTATCTTACTGGCTTACGTGTCTGTCTTTATGCCAGTACCACACCATTTTGATTACTATAGTATTTATTTATTTATTAATTGACCTGCTCCTTCTTCTGAGACATTATTACTATAGCTTTGTTGTAAGTTTTGAAGCCCGGAAGTGTGAGCCATCCAAATTGCTCTTTTTTTTTTTTTTTTTTTTTTTTTTTTTTTTAAAGATTGTTTTGGTTATTCAGGGTCCCTTGAGATTCCATATACATTTTAGGATGGATTTTTCTATTTCTGCAAACTTGTCACTGGGATTTTCTTTTCTCTCTTTCTTTTTTTCTTTTTGAGACAGGGTCTTGCTCTGTTATACAGGCTGGAGGGTAGTGGCATGGTCACAGCTCACTGTAGCCCTGACCTTCTAGGCTTTAGCAATCCTCCACCTCAGCCTCTCAAGTAGCTGGACTACAGGTGTGCATGACCACACCTAGCTAATTTTTGTATTTTTTGTAGAGGCAGGGTTTTGTTATGTTGCCAAGGCTAGTCCCCAGCTCCTGGACTCAAGCAAACCACCTGCCTTGGCCTTCTGGAGTGCTAGGATTGCAGGCATAAGCCACCATTTTGATAAGGATTTTCTTGCTTGAACTCTTGCATTTTCCCTGTCAGCTCCTGATTTATAGAAGTAATTAGTTCAATAAGTTTTAAAGTTCACTTTTATCTGCTGCATGAAAACAGTTTTCTTGTATTTTTTTTAATCATTTGTTTTCCCAGTTATCTCCTCTCTTTTTTTACTTTCTGACTCTTTTATACTACACACATGCATAGATGCACACATGCACACACACACACACACACACACACACACACAGAGACTCAAACACATGAACAGACATACAGACACGCAGAGACTGACACATACATGTACGTTTTCTGGTGGTATGTTGGTGAGGTGTATCTGATGACTCCTTTTTGTTTTTTCTTCTCTCATTCTGGAACCAATCATGTTCTTTCTGTACTGTATATTAGAGGAGATTTATGTGAAAGAGGGGTTAGGGAATTTTCCAGGCTTGTAAAAAAATTTCCTATACAAGTAAAATTCCGTATGACACAGTGTTATGTGGGTAAATTATTTTAGCTTTTATTTCTTCCCAGCTACCTGAGATTGGCAGGCCAGCATTTACATAATGTATTCTACCCAGCCTTACCTCCCTTCCTGACAGTTTTCTGAAAAGATGATGTGTATGAATGATTGCTGGTTTCCCCCCACTTTGCCTGCTCTTCCTTGATCCATAGTACACATTCTCTCAGGTTGTCCTACGAGCCATGACCTGTGCTAAATCTTCAGCTAAATACTTCCTCTCTGGGTGTCTTCTCATACCTCCGTTTGACTCTCAATGCAGTTAGCAGCTCATCCTAAACAGTATTATGTTTTGGGATTTAAAAAGTCTCTGAATTTTATTAAAAATAGAGCTTACTTTTCTGTTTCTCATTCTACTGGTTGTTTTCGGGTGATTTCCTGAAGGAGAAGAAACTAGATTTATGGTTTCCACCACTCAATCTGGGAAGCTAGAATGTTAGCTAGTTGAAATAACAATCATAGAAAGTTGACTTTCATGAGCAAGAAATGTGAGGAGAATGGATAATATCAGAATACTGAACAATTTCTTTTTGGTGAATTTTAGCTACGTAAAGACACCTGCATGTCTGGGAGAACTCATAGATGATGAATGACAACACATGAAATGCGTAACTGATGTGAGTTTGCCGCCATTGCCCTTAACAGTTAACCTTACGATGCTCTGGAGATCTCTGCTTTAGTACTGTGTGTGCTTCTCAGATTGTGTTTTTGAATCTAGTATTGTCATTTGATGTTTCCACCTCAAGCCATGCTGGCTCAAATGCTTTTCATATTCTTCCCTGTGACCTTTATTTTGTCTTGCTTAGTCCACTGTCTCTATTGTCCTTTCTTTCTTCCACCCATCACTATAAACAAGTATCTGCTTGGAAGACTGGGCAGATTTCTGGATTTTCAAGATAATATGAATGTGACAGGAAAACAGTTGTCTTCATTTCCATTAAGGCTACTGTAACTGGAATTACAAAGAAGAGATAAAAAAATCGGTGGTTGTCACCATGACGCATCTCTACCTATGTAACCTGTGCATCCTGCACATGTACCTCAGAACTTGAAAATAGAATAAAAAATAAATCTGTGGTTGTATCTTACATTCAGGATACTGTCAGAAACTGGAATCAGGTATATAAAGAAGAATTTTGCATTCCACATGAGATTGAAAACGTTCAGATAGCACTAGTGCTTGACCAGTCAAAAAGTGGCAATAGATATCATAAGGAGGTGATGTGCAGAGAGGGTTAGATGGGGATTTGTTTCCTTTGTAGTTGACACATACAGAAATATGTGAAACAAAGTGCTCAGTAAAATACATTAATGGGTAATATCAAAGTGGTGTGTGAAGGAGAGTGGCTAGGCTGTCTTTAAAGTGGTGGATTCTTCCAGGTAGTGGCTTACAGTAATAGTCCATAAAACATTCTCAAAGAAAATGGGTTTGACTTCCTCTTTATTTTTCCAGTTCTGCTCTTTTCATATATATATATATATATATATATATATATATATATATATTGCCAAATCCAATGTCTTAATGTTTTGCCATGTTTTCTTCTAGAAGTTTTATCTGTTTGTAATTCATTTTCTCCTTCATATCTACTTTAGATGTTCATCTTGTCTTTTTTTTTTTTAATTGTGAGATGTGGCAGATGATAAAGAGGTCAGTGAGCTCACCCCTGTAGAGAGATCCTTAGGTTAAGCTATGTAGATTCCTTGATATTACAACAAAGAATAGAATACTTAACCAAGACCATAAGATTAGCCATCAAAATGTTAGAAGTAGAATGCCTTTTAAAGTTCTCCTATAGACATGATTACAGTTCCCTTAGGTTAAAGCATATTACTTCTAGGTGTTGCTTCTACAGAGAAATAATGTGCCTCCTGAATCCAAATATTAAGGAAGGACTAGATGTGTATGTGCTATTATCAAGCACAATCAACTACATATGTTCTAAATTGTACAGTTAATTCTTTAAATTTTTTTAGAAGAGTAATTTCATAATATACATTTCAGTTTCCAGGTACCTTAGGGTATTAATGATTATACACTTTTCAAATGAAGAGAATCAGTTATATTAGAAAAATTAAGAGAGAAGCCATATACTTGTTTCTTAAAGGAAATAATGTGCTGTCACATTCTTTTAAAGTTGTCTAAAATCTCTTGTGTGCTATATATATATCATAAGAAGAATAAATTGATCTCATTATTTTCCAGCTGTGTCTCTTTCTATTATATGGAATTTATGTTTTTCAAGTTCCAGGAAAGATCCTTTGTCAAATTTGTATTTGGCTCTTTTAGTTTCCAAAGCTTCAGAATAATGTCAGAGTGGGAAATGTGAATTATCCCAAATAATTGGAATTTTGGAAGTAAAATCATTACACCATATAAGTAAAATAAATTTTTTGCCTGTAGTATGTTAATTCCAATTTTATTACCCATCTTATTTGTAAAGTTTCCTTACTTTTTATATGGAAAATGTAAGGAATAGAATGCCTATAGACATTTCAATTATGAAAAGTTCTATAGTAAAATAAGCCAAATTGTAAAAAATGTGCAAAATATTTGCACTTATAGAGTAAATATTTCCATCTCTATTATATAAGAAAGGAAATCTTTCACTGTTCTTTTCCAAATGGGTTATATCTTTTAAAATAGCACATAGCACATTTATCTGAATGATGAACCCAGATTCTAGAGAGTTAGTTCAGTTCTTCAGATGTCCAAAGTAAGATAACATCCAGAGTTCTAACCAATTGTTCTTCTCCTCAAAGGAGAACTAGAATTCCTATGTTTTCCATTTACATAGCATAGAATCTTGTAGGCAGAGATCTAATTTACATTTGAAATCCATAGAGGTTACTTTTTTCAAGCGATTTGATCCAAGAATGATGAGATTCTTGATTGTTTCCTGGCCATGTTAGGAAGTCCTAATTTAGTAAAGAGCTGCTAAACTATAACATCAAAGAAGTAAGTTTAGGTTAAATATAAAAACTGTGCATTGTGATTGGGTGCTAAGTTTGGCAAATATTTTTGTGCAATCTCCCGGTATCTATTAAATGGATTTGGTACATCTGTAGGAAATGATGCCCCAGTACTTTATAGATTGATTAGATGCATTTCCAGTTTAATGGCTAACATTTTCATTAAGCATTTGTAGTGTAAGTAATTGAAGATCTGGGCCGTAATATAGAGGATAATGTGAATATAACAAGATGCATCTCTTCTTGTTGTTAAATATTATCTAATCATTAGAAAAATTTATTGAGTGCCTAATATGAAAGAATTTCTTTTATTTGCATATTAGAGTACATGTATGCTTTTATGTAACATAATGCACTATTTCTACATGCAAGATATATTGGTAAATGCTGTGGGAGATAAAAGATGAGAAAGGTGCAATTTCTCACTTCCAAGAAATTAAAATCTAGTAGAGGTGATACATGTACACAAATAAATGTAATGTAAAGCAGAGTAAGAAAAGAGATAAAAATAATGTTACTCACTGAGCTTCAAATGTATGTAAGAAAAATTTACAAATAAAAAACAATACATAGTTTACTTGCATGTTAATATTCAATTTTATTAAAGATGTACATTTAAAACTTTTATGCCGGTAAAACCAACTTATTAATCTTACTATTTTACTAATAAATTTGATTTTTCTTGCATTGCAGTCACTTTTGCATTTGTTCTTGGAAAAATGTTTAATGAATCTTGAAGTTTTAATATTATGAAATGCTTAATATATAAATATTTAGTGCCATTTGTATGCTTGATTAAATTGTCTTAGTCATTTCAATATTGCTTTGGTTTGAGCTTGTCCCCATCAAAACTCATGTTTAAATTTGATCCCCAATATAGCAATGTTGGGAGATGAGGCCCAGTGGGAGATGTTTGGTTCATATAGGAGGCTCTCTAGTGAATGGCTTTGTGCTGTTCTTGTAGTAGTGTGTGAGTTCTTCCTCTGTTGAGACTGCATTAGTTCTCTTCAGGGTAGATTACTGAGAATAGATTATTTTAAAAAAGCAGGACATCCTTCAGGTTTTGCCTCTTCACATGTATCTATTTACTCTTGGACCCTCTCTACCATATTTTGACTCAGTGTGAAAACCCCCATCAGAAGCCAGGGCAATGCCCTTGAACTTCTCAGCCTGCAGAATCGTGAGCTAAATAAACCTCTTTTCCTCATAAATTACTTTCTCTTAGGTATTCTGTTGTAGTAACACAAAATGAATGAAGACAAATTTACATTTGCAAATTTAAAATAATTGATTCATGAAAACTTGTAAAATACTTATAAGGTAGTATTATACATTTAACAAACACTATCTTATAAATATTATATTATAAACTTCATATACTTAGTATATCAGATCATGTTAGTGTTTCAAAAAGTCTTTAAAAAACAAAATACACACAAAGTAATATAATTATTACAAAACCTATGAACACCAATACTTAATCTATGCCCCAAATTAATACTATGTGATTGATTAATGTATTTCTCATATCTTTTAATTTTCTTTATCTCTTGCTGGGATTGTAAGAAGAGCAGAATCATCTGTTTGAGGTTGCAAAGTTACTTGTTTGGGTATTTGGAATTGAAATAGGGCACTTGAGTGAACTTTCTAGAATGGTTTGTTCTAAACAGGTGCTTTTCAAGGTAACCCTCGAAAAGTAAGTATGAAAATGTCTTGTGTCTCAAATGTAAGGCTAGGGATTTGAACTTTGGTAAAAACTATTGTAGACTTTTGCGTAGAGAAAGCACACAATCTGGGTTGGGTTTTAGAAAGATTGATAGTTTCAAATTGTTTTCACGTATGTAAGTGTATAAATTTTACTTTGAATAATTGTAGACGACAAAATTTTGTTCTATAATTTTAGAAAATCAGAAAATTTAATAGATAAAACCAGTTCAGAATGAACATAAACTTCCCTTCCTTCCTTCCTTCCTTCCTTCCTCCCTCCCTCCCTCCCTCCCTCCCTCCTTCTTCCTCTCTCCTCTTTCTTTGTTTTGCTTTCATAAGTCATTTCATATGAGTTTTTCTCAAATGGGGAAGAGTTTTTAATCATTTTCCCCAAAGTACATTTGACAATGTCTGGAGACAGATTTGGTTATCATTCTGGGGAGAGGTGGAGTGTATGTGTTGCTGGAATCTAGTGTTTAGGAGAGGCCAGGGACTCGGCTAAACATCTTACAAGAGTAGGACAGTTGTTTACAACAAAAGATTATCTGGGCCAAAATGTCAATAGTGCTGAGGTTGAGAAACCCTCGTCTACACGTGTTGTGGGAATACTCTACACAAAGCACTGAACTAAGCTTGTCACTCTCTAGTTTTCAGTTCTTTTTGGGGAATACAGACCTCTTTGAGGAACCTGGGTGATTATCTTTATTTTCTAACATCTGGACTATTATAGAGAATATGCTTTGAAATTAAGTTTTCAAAACAATATGGTAATAATACTAACTCTTTGTTTTTATTCAGATATATTTTTTGTTTAAGTCATACTTCCTGAAATATAATGTATGGACATAGTGAAAAATCAGTAAGCAGCTCACATAACAGGTATTACTAGGACCTCACAAAACTAGAGTTATAGAAGGTTGAAGTTTATAAGAAAGGACAGTTTAAAGATTTTATGTTATTTACCTCAATAATAGCAATGTTGTAGTTATTTTTTCAAGGTAAATCTTTACTTTTAGTAGCTTAAAAGTAACAAGAAGTGGTGATCATATTTTTTGGCTGTTCTTAGGAAGTCAATCTAAAAATATATTTGATTTTGAAATAACTCAGTTTTTAGAAATCAAGACCTGAATCAAGACCTGTGCCTTTGTTATAGAATTTTAAACTTTTGTAACATCTTTTATGTTTTAAAAAATTTCAAATCTTGCAAGAATAGAACAATGAATTTGTGCATACTCTTCACCTAAGATCATGAATTATTAATGTTCTGTCCTATTTTCTTTCTTTTTCCTCCTCTTAATATGTGTGTGTATGCAGGTATTATGTTTACTTCTTTTCTGTGCCTCCTAAAAACAAGGAATTCTTTTATGTAACCATTACCACACTATAATGATCAAATTGAGAAAATTTAAAGTTGATACAATAATTATCTGATATAAAGGTTCTGTTCAAAATTTTCCAACTGTGCCAATATTGACCTTTATAGCATGTCATATCTGCATCATCTCTTTAACCTAGAATATTTTCTCAGTGTTTTTTTTTTTATGACTAACATATCAGAAGAAGACAGGCCAATTATTTGTAGAATGTTTCTTAATTTAGGTTTGTCTGATTGTTCTTCATTTTTTCCAGATTATGATTATTTGGTAGAGTTATTACTATTTCAGAGATGCTGTGTCCTTCTCACTGTATCATACCAGGAAGCACCTGATGTCAGTTTCTCCCACTATTGACGGTAACTGATCACTAGTTTCAGGTGATATTTTTCACATTTCTATACTGTAAAGGTATCATTTTCCCCCTTTTAAATTAAATAATACATTTTCTGTAAGGAGATATTTTAAGTCATTGCAAATTATCTGTTCCACACAAATATGCATTAGGTGATTTTAGCATCCAGTGATATTTCTTGCCTGAACGAATTATCAGTACAATGGTTGCAAAAGAGTAATTTTCCAGTGATATTATTCCTTCTACATTTATTAGAATGTGGCTTTCTCATTTGAATAACATTTTCTCTTAATTAATTTGTTGCTTATTTTAGTATTAGTATGAATGTATGGATTATTTTTATTCAATCTATGACTTTGATTAGTCATTTTAATGCTGAAATTGTTGAAAGTATGGACACTAGAAACTGTCAGGCTGGTTTCTGTATCCTTTTGATTGGGCCCCATCATTTTTTGGGCCCCACTTTACTTATTGGCATATTGAGATATTCCAAGTTCAATTTACACTTTCACTGGAATCAGCCTTTCTCTGTTTAGTTGGAAATGATATTTAGAAAACAAGATCTGGAGGTCAGATGTGCCCATTGCTACTGGGGTATCATTGCCTCTAGGCCATTTCAGTAGTCAGAACTATCAATCTATCTATCTATCTATCTATCTATCTATCTATCTATCTATCTATCATCTATCTATCTTATCTTATTTTTTCTTTTAAAATTAGTTAAAAATTTAATTGTGGTAAAAGATACATAACATAAAATCCACTATCTTGACTAATTCCAAGTGTTCTGTTCAGTAGTGCTAGGTATTTTCACAATGTTGTAAAGCCAATGTCCAGATCTCTTTTTGTCTTGTAAAATTAAAACTCTGTACCCAATAACTCTCCATCTACCCATCCTCCAAGCTTCTGGCAATCACCATTCTATATTATATCTCTGTAAAGTTGACTTCTCTACCTCCTCTAAGTGAAATTATACAGTATTTATCTTTTTGTGACTGGCTTATTTCAATTTAGGTTTATTTTTTAATCATGAATTCAGCAAGAGTATTTTTGAAGCATTATGTACTAGATTTTATTCAAATTGATGATAATTTTTTTGACAAATGCCATTTTAGAAATAAATAAAACTTCCAAATATATTTATTATAGTTAAGGATGTTGATCAAGTATTTGGTATGTAAATATCTGTGGGTTTCATTAAATAGTAAATGTTTGGCCTTAGTAGCTTATGAATCTCATTTACTTTTCCTGAACACACTTATTCTCTTCTTCTGGAATTGTCTGAGTACTTAGGAAAGAGATTGTGATTTAAGGTGTATTCTCTGAAAAAGGACTGGGATAAATACATTTATAAGTAGCTAGTAAAACGATCACCGAAGAACATGAATTTTATATTTTCTAGCTGGAGCACTGGAAAGTCACTGAAGCACATTTTAAGATACAAAATATATATCTACATACCTATCTATGTATAGGACAGACATATATTGAAATAGTAAATGTCTAATTTCCTAAGGGAGTGTTTCAAATTATGAGGTGATACTTTTGATAACTGGCCGGAGAAGCCAAGAATTACTGAGTGCTGAAAAAGATGGACACTTTGGAACTGCATGAACTTTAGAAGACTTTTGGATAGATTCCCAGATTCTAAGGTAGGCAGAATATCTGAGCAAATTTGCATTTGATGTGTGAAGAATTTTCTTATCATATCATGTAGTAATGAAAGTTGCTTGAACACCGGCTAAATAAGACAAGACATTCTAACTATCTCCTTTCCCTTTAAAAGATCTACTTTAATGTACTTGTTATTTAAAGTGATATAAATTAGCACTGTCTTTTGGATTTGGATTGAAGAGATGTGATGAAATTCACTGTGAAATATGGGTCCAGCAAGTAGGTATAGGGAATTTTGGTTCCCCTAAACAAGTTTTTCATTAATCACTAGGCAAAGGCCCTGGAACCATAAAGATCATCTAGTCCAAAACTTATTAACTCTGTCACAGAGATGCCAAACCTACACCCTCATCCTTTCCTAAGGCTTATGGTTCCATTATTAGAAATCTCTGGCTGCCAGAAAATTGTCTCCTGATAACTTGCACACACTTATCTTGGTCTAATCTATTGTAGCCATAGAGAAATGTCTCACACATGACTGGTCTTCAAATCTTTAAAGACAATATTCTATTTTCAAAGACTAGAATCTTTCATCAATATAGCCCAGGGCTCCATTCAAGAGGCAGAACAGATTGCAGAAGAGGAAAACAAAGAACTGACAGATCTGTCCAGTCCCCATCTGACCCCCACTTCCCATTGCTTCATACGTGAGAACAAGATTTGCTGGTTCTGCCAGCCATGTGTGGTTTCCCCACTCTGCCTCCTACATGCAGCCCTGTTGTCAGTTGGCCTAGTGCAGGTATACTTCAAATTACATAGCCAACTCACAGTATTTTGTTGCTTCTGATGAAAAAAGTTGGCACGTGTGGACAAATTATATACTTCACCTTGTAGCCATTTAAGGATGAACAAAACTTGCTGTTTCACAATAAGAACAAAACAGGAAAGTGGAAATTACCATTCTTATTAAAATCGCCACTGCATTCCAACCTGAGCAACAGAGAGAGAGATGCTATTTAACAAAAATAAAATAAAATAAAATAAAATAAAATAAAAAAGTAGTGACTAAGTGTGAAGGTCATTGTGTTCACCTTTTCATTTGACTAGAACATTGACTTTCCTACATGTATCATATCTGGAGTGCTAATTGTTATAAAAATCATGTAAAAACTGTGTAAGACTTATGAATGTGTGAATCTAAGAGCTCAGAAAGAAAGAACAATACCTCAGATTCATCTCCAGTATTCTCATTGTTTTCACTAGTTTGGCCTCCACAGCAGGTACTGGTGCTGCCACAGCAGAATCATGATTTTTGCCCTGGGACTCACACTTCAGTTGATTGTGTGTTTCAAAGGAGAAGGCCCTGTATTCAGCCCCAAAGGCTGATGCCAGTGATTCTTAAAGTTGGGAATCAGTTTTTTAGACAATAGGTCAATTCTTTGTTTTGTGGGAACATATTATGCATTGCAGGACATTTAGCATCCTTGATCTCATTGTCTGAATTCCAAAAACATCTCTGATCACTGTATCCCCTAAATACTCCCAAACATTAAAAAATATCCCATATGAACAGGGTATGGGGGCAATTGTAGGAGGACATGCTGAAGTGTAGGTAGGAAGTCTAGTCCCATGTGAGAACCACAAGTCCAGGGCCCCTTTCCTCTTGCCAGTGATCAGTGTAGGCTTGGAGATCTGACACAATTCTGACCAATGAGCTGAGAGGGAACATCTGCTAGAGGGCTTCTGGGAAAGTTTTAAGCCATTGATAAAAATGATACATGAGAATAAATAGTTTCTTATTGGTGTTTTGCCATTGTCATGCAGATATGATGTGTAGAAACTGTGGCTCTCATTTGTCAGGGGAGGAAGTGAAATTGCCAAAGACAACTGAGAAAAAGAAAAAAAAATCTGATCCATAATGGTGCCTGAGCTGCTAAATTAATCAGTCCTGGAACATTTTGTATTTTGACTTCTTACTATGTGAGATCATAAATTCCTTATTGATTGAATAAATTGAACCAAAGTTTTTGGTTACTTAAGTTAAAAGCATATTAAATGATATGCTTTATCCTTTCTCCCCACCCCCCATATCTGAAAGATCGCTTTGTTAACACAAATCAATATTAAAAATAGCTACACCTGAACCAAACACCAGTCCTCTTTAACAGGCCTGGGTATGTCTTCTAAACTCTTCATGTGTCAAATTGAAATAAGTCATAAAAATAAAGGCTGTGACTTAATTTTGATAAGTGATTCCGAAGCCAGAACTAATTCTAAGAGTAGCTAAACATTTTCCTTTTCAAAGTTTACTGGTATTTGAATACTAGTCATATGACATCATGCCATGTCACAACATTCAGTCATGGTGGCCTTTTCTTTTATGTTTGCATTTTTACTTGAATCATAACATTAATTTTTCCTTTTTTTTCCAGTGGGTGTGTCCCAGTTTGACCACAGATTTTGCCTGAAAATAAACACATGCTTGGAAACCAAGGGCAATGTCTTATGAATGAATCTATCAGGGGTGATTTTAGACCTTATTATTTTAACAAGATTTAAATTTTTTCACAGATTTATGGAATTTTGGTGTCTGGGTGGACATCAGAGGTAATCTGGTATGCATAAATCATTTTTGAATCCTTAATTAGAAGGGGGAAATTGGGTGGTAGAGTTTATTTTAAAATTGATATAAATTATTTAAGAAATAGCATGGCATGGTGAAATAAGAGGCACAGGTATTAGGGATGAGAACACTTTATTTCTTCTGCTCTCAGGCATGACAGTTCCCAGTTGCATGATATGAGTAAATTATTTACCTCAGTTTCTTTATCTATAAAATAGGTTGCTCTGCTTGTCTTGGAAGATTGTAATGAGAATTAAATAAAGTGTGTTTTCACTGGGGACTGTTGGTGGGGGTACTACGGGAGGGACAGCGGGGGGTGGGGAGGTTAGGGAGGGATAACATGGGGAGAAATGCCAGATGTAGGCGACGGGGGATGCAGGCAGCAAACCATGTTGCCATGTATGTACCTATGCAACAATCCTGCATGTTCTGCACATGTACCCCAGAGCCTAAAGTACAATTAAAATAAAGAAAAGCCATTTAGGATTTTGTACCAATAAGAACAATAAAGTGTGTGTTATCCAGATAGATTTTTTTTCTTTTTTGAGACAGAATCTCACTGTGTTGCTCAGGCTGGAGTGCAATGGCATGATCTTGGCTCACTGCAACCCTCCTGGGTTCAAGCAATTCTCCTGCCTCAGCCTCCTAAGTAGCTGGGATTACAGGTGCCAACCACCACACCTGGATAACTTTTTGTATTTTTAGTAGAGATAGGGTTTCACCATGTTTTCCAGGCTGGTCTTGAACTCCTGACCTCAGGTGATGCACCCACCTCAGCCTCCCAAAGTGCTGGGATTACAGGCATGAGCCACCGCTCCTGGCCTGATAGATGTTAAAAACCACCACAACTATCATAACAGCATCCTGTTGGGTGAATTTATTTTGATTAAGAACCATTGTAGTTATAACTTAAAAATAGAAACTCCATTGCTTGCTGAAACTATTTTCCTCCTTCTGTCATCAGGTTCACTCATTATCCATCATCGACCTCTGCTCAGACATCACTTCTTTTGAGAAGCTTCTCTGCCTCCTCTCAAGAACAGTTGAGGTCAGGTGCTCTGCCTTGTGCTCCTTTAGTCTAGGACAGCACTTATTTGTCTCTGTCTTGCTCTTCACCAGTGGTTCTCAGTGTGCCTAAGAATCACTGGGAAACTCATTAAACAAATTACTGGGCCCACTCCTGGAGATGGTGATTCAGTAGGTCCTGAGACCTGGGAACTTGAATGTTCAGCAAGTCACTGTTGGTGCTCTCATGAAATGATCTTTGGACCATGCTTGGGGATCTTAATAACCTTGAGGATGATCTCCACCAGAGCTGGGCTCTTTCCACTTCCATCCCTTGTACCTAGAATTCCTTGTAGAATATATATATATTATTCATTTGACTTTCCACACATAATTCAGACATATTGCCAAAAGCAGTACACATCTAAAAAGTTTCGCCTTTTGTGGTCTGTATAAGTTTGTTTTGGAGTACTATGAAGGAATACTCGAGGCTGGGTAATTTATAAAGATGTTTATTTGGCTTATGGTTCTGCAGGCTGTACAAGCTTGGCAGCAGCATCTGCTTGTTTTCTGGTGTATCCTCAGGGAGCTTTTATTCATGGTAGACTGTGAAGAAGGGGTCAGGTGTGTCACACGTCAGGTTCCTTTAAACGGCCAGCTCCTTTGTACATAAATAGAGTGAGAACTCATTACCATGGGGAAGGCACCAAGCCATTCATAAGGGGGATTGCCCCCATGACCCAAACACCTCCCATTGGGGCCCACTCTAAAGTTGGTGATCACATTTCAACATGAGATTTGGAGAGGACAAATATCCTAACTATATCATGGTCCAAACATTCAGATTTTTGAAGTTATTATCTTTCTGTTAAAATAGAAGTCTTTTCAGAATGTTTTTAGATGTCAGAGAAATGCAGAGAAAGGGCTCATTAAAATAATAATTTATCAGTTGCTTTCGGCATGTGTGTACTGTGTTGGGTACCATAAAAATGGAGGTATCACAAATAAATATAAGAGTTCAGATGCCCGGAAAATAAAAGGTGTATAAAATAACTCTGTACTAATATAAATAAAAGAATGTAAATTAGATGAGGTACAGAGAGTAGGATTATTTAGGAAGAGATTTGAGAAGTTGCTGAGTCTTGACGAATTGGAAAATGAGACAGAAATACTTTTGAGGAAAGTGGAACCATCTTATAAAAGGCTTAGAATCAATATCAACATGACCGTGTCAATATAAAAAAAATCGATATTATGTTAATTTGCTTCCCTATGGAAACCATTTTGCTGTCTCTATGTATCTTACAACATCATGTTGTAGATCTTAAATGTATACAATAAAATTTATTTTAAAAAGTAAAGCAGGTAGAAAGGAGATAAAGAGTCAACAAGAAATGACCACCCACCAAGACCATAATAACAATATTGATACTTGTTGAGAAAGGCAGCCAGGGACAACTTGCTTGACCCTTGCAGTGTCTGACACAATTGTGCCTCTGGCCTGGAGCATTTCCTTCCAGGGAGACAGAGAGCCCTCACAGCCTGTGCTGAACTCATCGCCTTGTTTAGAAGTATCTGTTTTCTTGATGTGTACTTTGTTCAGCTTGAGTGTGTTCATCGCATGGCCCCTGGCCAATCCTGAGAGGTTTGCATGCAGACCATGTACCTGCATTGCCTGGAGGGTGGGAACTGCTGGCTGGTGGGGATCAATGCTCACTTATTAAAGCTGTCTTTTCTCTGTGAGTAAAGTGTTATTCCACTTAAAACAGTAACAACAACAACAAGAAGCATGGCTCTAGCAGACAGACAGATAGTATTAGAGGAATAGTGGGGGTCTCAATAAACAGTGCCTCCTCCTTCTTCCCTTAGTGCTGAGCAAACAGAAATAAAACAAAGGAATGGCAGATGAGAAACCAAGACATCACATTCATTTCCAATAAAGGCTAAATCTGAGATTCTGGTTTTGTGTGAGAGCCAAAAGACCCCATGACAGATCCCTGAAGTAGTAGCATAATGAATGATACCTATGGGTAGCTCACTCTTAAGAGGAGGAAAGAAGTGAACTAGGCATGCTGCCCACATTTGCTGATCATGTAAGTCACTGCATCTCATCTGCTTTGAGAGAGGAAGGTGGCAGCAAAAGGTCAGAATTGCCACTTCAGTTAGGCAGCCTCCAAATGGAAGGACAGAACAAGAGTGTCGAGGAAATGTTCTCCTAACATTCTCTGCCTTGTGCTCTCTCACTCGCTGGACTAATCATTAAGCTCAAGGTCACCTGGGGCACAAGCATCCCCTTTGAGTAAGATGATCTCCGTTTTCACGATAGTCCTGATCCCATCTTTACTTGGTTACCCTTCAACACCAAACACTGGTCCTTTAGTTCTTATTCTGGGACCAACTGGTAGGCAATATAGATTTTGACCCAGAAAGTACACACTTGCTTAAAATATGTTAACTAACTAAACTCAAAACTACTTTGTGTCCGAGGGCAAAAGTTATCTCCTCTTCTAATTTATGCTACCCCAATTTATGCCCAACATTGTCTCTCAAAGTTTTAGTGGAATTATATGACAATTAAATAAATGTAACAATAAAACCCAGCATAAATCCTTTGTCTTCTAAAGCAGTAATTAGTTTAGCTTCTTCCACAACTTTGGGATGTCCAGAATCTGAATTCAAACGTCTGCCCTTATAAAATTCTCTGAGAGAAATTAAAACCTATATATAAAAAATTAAGGCTACAAATCATGTTCTATTGCTTTTATGACTTAATAGCATAAATTATTCTTTTCCAGTTTCTGATTTTATTCAGTCTTGGTTAGAAGTCCTTGGCCTCTGTGTACACGCCTACATCCCATATGCCACTTACTTGTATGGGTACAATTGGTTTAGGGCCTCAGAATCTCTGATGCCAATTCTCTGACAAACCTCCTTTTTGAAAAGAGTACAAAGAGTCAATAGAGCCTCACAGTGCTGGTCACACACCCAACAACTTCAGTGAGTAACCTAAATTATATTCCCAGAACCCAGTATGTAGTGTTGCCAAAGGTCATGGAAGAAATTCAATAGTATCTGATGTTAGAAGTTTAGATCAAGCAAAACAATAATAACCAACCAACCAACAACTGAAACAGCTGGTTTTAGTTTTATCAGGATGCCAATCAATGTCAGTTGCCCGGAAACTACTACGAATTGATAACCTAAAATCAACTGGAATAAATTTCTCATCAGTTTTGTTTAAGGGAAAAAAATCCATCCTGTTTTCACTTTCAGAAAGTGGTACTTGAGACACTGTTACCTTCTTGCAAAGTTGAGAAACTTGCAGGCCTACCAGTTCTCCTGTGTAGCCACTTTGGTCCTGCACCCCTGTGGCTGTTTCCACTATTTCTTCTGCGGAGTTGCTTAGGCCTGTGGAATCTGCCTCCTGGGGAAGGCTACTTTCTCGTGTATGGTTAAATTCAGAGCCACTTGATAGTCTTTGCTAGTAACTGTAGATGTATTGACAAATCATGAGGTTGGTCATGCTACAGTCCCCTCTTTGGAAATGCAGAATGAAATTCCGTGCAGCCAGCCCAGAACCCAGTCCTGGCTCGAATGAGTTAAATCTAGACCCTTGAGAGTGCTCAGTAGCACTGGTAAAATTCATCTGCCCTGAAGACCTGGCTGAGAAACACAGAAGCCTGAAGGACTGGGCAAGAAATCTGTTCCACCTATAACAGAATCTTTACCCCAGCCTGCCTTTGTGGCTCATTGGCTTAGTTGGGATGCTTAAGGCACAACTCCCTCCTCCCGCTGCAGGTTCCCTCAGACGTACAAGTTCACGGTTAAGCTCTACAGCTGTGTCCTGAGGCTGCCTATGAGGGCTCACTTACTGTTTGCCTCAGCCCATCTCATACCTCACTGCAAGTGAGAGATTCAAGTGTAAAGACCCATGTCCTTCCCATCCCTCCTCATGACCTCCTTATTCTTCCTCATTTTTACTTAAGGCCAGGATTGTTAAAGACCCTCCCCTTTGCTGAGGCCCTCACAGCCCATTATTAGCTAGTTCAGTTCCACTTCAGGCTGCCCAGGCCAAACTGTCTGTAGTTAGCTGCAGTGGGCTGAGTTCTGTCTAGTCATTGGAACTAGTATCTGTGGGCAGGCATTTAGGACAGGAAGGGTGAGTCTAGACTGGATGTTGTGATGAGCCATTTGGACAATAAATGTTTTTGTTGTTATTATTCATTTGTTATTGAGTTGGGGAGTGTCAAACTGCCCAAACTATTTTTTTTTTCCTAAAGGCAAATGTGGTATGTGGGCTGATTTGGAGTGGATAAGAGGGTTGATTTTGGGGTGAGTGTGGGGATTTTGGGATGTTATTCCAGTAATCCAAATCACAGAGGTGGTGGGGACAAAGGGAATATTTTCTGAGATATTTCCAAGCATTGAATAGATGACAGGGTCAACGGGATGCAAAATCCTGCAAGCAGTCCTGGCTGCAGACTCAGGGATGCTCTCCCTGCCTTTCCCTTCTCTCTGCTCCTATGGCTTTTGAAGGAAAGGTGAATCACCTAGGAGGATTCAGGGGGATCACTTATTAGGTGACAATGGAGTTGTTATAACAGAGGTCATGGAAGAGTCTTGGCATGTCCTGAGTTATGCTGTTGTACGGCGTTGGAATGCGTCTGCTTTAGTCTCTCAGGTAGTTAAATGATGCCCGCCTGCCCTTAGGTAGGATCCATTATGATGGTAGCTGTAGACATCTGGGGCTCTTGATGAATAGCTAATATTTTTAATAAAGGAAAATATTGCATCAGAGGATTTTGCTTATTCTCAAAACCAAATGGCACTGAAGCCACTAGATGTGTCATTGTTAAAAAGTCTCCTGGACTCAAGAGAACTGGAAGTAATGAAGAGAATTTTGATTTTTTCCAAATTTCTAGGCCCTAATTTAAAGAACATTCCTGTGACAGACTCATCGCCTTGCCTCCTGTAAAGGGAGAGAAATTACTTTTTATCCAATGACTATTTGACCATCATGGTAATGACGTCCACATGTTTTTTTTTTTTTTTTTTTTTTTTTTTTTTTTTTTTAACAAACCCAGCTGTTTTCTTTCATTCCAGGAGAACTGGGCATAAAATGTCTCACCCATCGTCAGCACTTGGCTTCTAGCACCTGAGCAGAATCCAGATCGGCATAAATTCCTAGCGATCTTCTAATGAAACACAGCCTTACAATCCATAAATGATGTAAGGTGTCCCGGCCTAAACGGGGCCGCATGCAATTCACTCCAGAAGAAATGGGGATGAGATGTTTTTATTTCAGGGAATTTTCAATTTTCCCACTCCTGCCCCCAGGGCCATTTGTAATCCATCACTGAGATATTTTACTTAATAAAATATTTCACGAAACTCCTAGTAAGAAAGGAAACATCTGGAGGAAAACAAGAGTCTGTTTTTGTATTACTTAAAGGAAAAATACCACTTGATAGTTGCCACAAAAATGGGCCTGCGGAGGAATTGAGTGTTGATTAATGATAAGGCATTGGGTCTAATGCTGAACAAGATTAAACAAGGCAGGCAATCTAGTCCCAGCCAGCAGGGGATTTGCAATGTAGATGGGGCCTCCCTGCTGTTGGCCACTGGCTGGCCTGGCTTGACAGGTTGCTGGCCTCCTTGTCTACCTCACAGTGAAGATATTTCCTGGGCAATCTGTGCCTTTGTCTCCCCAAACCGCCAAACAAGCTGTTCAGGTGTTTGCAATTTTCTTTACTAAAGGGCCCAGGCAATTAAAAAGAAAAAGAACTTGAAGCGGGAAGTCATATAATGTACTTAGTAGTATTTTCTCCAAAGTCCAAAGAGCAAGTAGTTAAGACAGACCTTCTGTTTGAGAGGGTTTGGAGCACAAGTCTCTCTGTGGGTCCAGAGCAGGTGAGGGGCCATCTAGTTCTTGACCGTTACTCCTGTTAAACCTAGCAAGTCCTCACATGCCTCCTAAGGTTAAGTTTTTAATTCTTGGGCAATGAATTATTTCAATTCCTAAAGAAGACAAAATTGTTTTCTTGTCTAATAGTTTGTAAGCTGTTTCTCTCCTTTTATGCAGGCTAGCATTCTTTTTGTTCCTGTTTTCAGATCAAGCACCTTGGGGACCTCAAGGACAGGAAGGGATCTACATCCCTTTTTGTCTTTTTCTTTGTATGATAAAGGCAGTCTGTGAGATGACAATTCTAGGGATGATTTTTCTTAATGAAGGAGCTTATTAGCCTCTGGGGCACGGCAAGAGGTAGGACCAGAGTCCAGTCACATCATTTCTAATCTTGCTGATAAGGCTAAGTATCTTAGTTATTTAATTAGCACCTTTTGAATTCTAATGAAATAAAGCACTTTCATGTATTTATCTTTCCATTTGTATATCTTTTGAAAATTGCTTGTTCATATTTCCCCAGGCATGTCATGTTTTAAAAAGTGATTTGTAAGAGTATAAACACAGCATTTGGTAGTGTATGCCAGCATGCAAAATTAATGTGTTTTTTACCCTTCTCTTGCATAGTAACTATTGTGTTCTGAGAAAGTTAGGCCAGGTAAAGCCATTCTGATACTGTTTTTGGTAGAATGTATGTCTAAATTTGAAGGAACAAGATTGAGGATTTGTATTAATAAGAAGATTGATATCTTATTTATATATTGTTTTACAACTTAAAAAAGATTTTTTACACATGCAATCATATCTGGAACCCAATGATGTGTTTGTTCTCTGAGTTCTTAGACCAAATGGAATGAAGTCTCTTTGTATATATTATAATGATTTAATCTGTACTAACTTGTTATTGTTTATATTTCACGAGATGTTCAGTTGCTGGCGGTGGGCTTTGTATCAGAGCAAAATGCTTTAACTCTCCCCTGGTTAATGCTAAGTGATAGAAGAAAAAGGAGTGTGTTCCTGGGCTCTGATGTTCAATTTGGTGGATTCAGAGTTGGATTGGGATTCAATGTATCTCAACTGAAGGTGCCATTGCATTTTTAAGGCTCATTTTTAATGGTGGCAAAATATATATAACATAAAATTTACCACCTTAGCTGTTTGTAAGTGTACAATTCAGTGCTATAGAGTACTTCACATTGTTGTGTAACCAATTCCATCGTCCATTTCCAGAGCTCTTTTTATCTCACAAAACTGAAACTCTGTACCCATTAGAGAGTAACTCTCTATCCCTCCCCGGATCCTCGTCCCCAAACTGCTGGTGACCACCATGATGCTTTCTGTCTCTGAATCTGAGTACTCTAGATACCTCATGTAAGTATTTCTCTCCTTGTGACTGGCTTATTTTATTTAAACAACTTGCATTTTAAGGAGGACAATTCTTGGTTGTGTGGGATTGTCCAATTGACCCTCTCATGATGTTTGGCTCCTTGGGTTACCCTCAGACACGAGATGCCTGTGGAATTACCACCACAACGTGGCATTCAAAACTGTGGGACAGTGTTTCTCCCAGTTGAGGACTCAGCCTTTGACTGGGTCTCCAAATAAAACCTCCCAACCACCTGAAGTTTATTCTTTCAAGGGCAAATATGTATTTGAAATGTAAATAGCTTCTTATCCCAGTCTGCGTAAACAAGCCCCAGATGCCACTCTCTTAGACCTGAGAAAGCCAAAGCCAAGTTTCATCAAAGGCTCTTTCAAAGTTCAGTTCCTTACCAGGAAGTTGTAAACAAGTTTAAATGCTCTGCTTGAAGTGTGTGGTTTGCATTTGGACTGTTAGAATCCAGAGCTCTTGACTTCTTCCAGTGGAAACAGACTACAGTTTTTTCTTCCACTCCTGAGCCAATGGCTTTTCGTAGTCCCACTTAATGCTCTCTGCATAAACAGTTTACCACCACATTTATTACTTATTGCATTTTTCCATATTATTTTAGTAGAAATACCACAAATAGCTTTGAAATACTGCAAGTAGCAAGCTTGTTTTAAATGCCAGTGTGGAAGTTGGACTTGAGGCAAACAGCCTTTTTAGTAGAAGTGGGCACCCCTATAACTCTGGGCTTTCATGAGACAGAAAGAATAGGTCATCTTGAGGGTCACTATTGTGAGACATATTCACCAACTAAGCCTTTATTTTTTTAAATTGCTTTGTGTTATAAGAGTAATAAAAGCATCTTATGAAAATATAGAAAATAAATTTATGAAGGAAAGGAATAAGAAGAAAGGCAAAAAAAGCTCATGTGTAATCCTATCATCCACAGGTACCTATGATTCACGTATTGGTTTATTGCCTTCTGGTACAATTTAATGCATCTAAAAACTCAGTTCCCACCTATTTTCAAAGGGAACATTGTTGTAGTCTGTTGTGCTTACTGGATTAATTCTACCATCATGGAGCTAAATTGCATTTTGTGATTGGCCAGTTCACCTCCCTCATTTTATAATGAAACTTTTTGGGGACAGTTAAGTGTTTTGCTAGTGGCCACACTACTCTTTGTAGCTACAGTTTGTAACTCTACATGCAGTTGATAATTTCAGTGATACTTTAAAGTAAGTTTGGAAAATCATAAAATCTACCTAGGAAGCCTCTCCAGGCTTCTTTATGAGCTGCGTGTACTGTGGTCTTTGTGGTTCTGCCTCTCTGCCGCACAAGTTTCATCATAATTTTCTTGGATAGGTCTTAGGTGTGATAATACATTATTTTCCCATTCACCCTTAATAGCTGCTTTGTAAGGTTATCTGATATTATGCCAACTCTGCATGCAATCCTTAAAAGATATGTTGCAGTAAATTATGCTGTTTAGTCTGGTGAAAATAACTCAGAACAAGAAGGCCTGAGCCTGCCTTTACCTTTCATAGTTACAGGATTTCTCTGAGTCTCAGTTTCCTTCTCTGTAAAATAGGGATAGTAATGACTGCCTAAGAGTTTATACAATGATTAATGAGGTAATAATTATAGGAGGATACTTTGTAAATGAACAATAGTATGAATATATTATTCTCTAATCCTTGAAGTTATACAGAAATGTTAGATGTAATCCTCATTTTTGAGGAAGGAAGGTTAAAACAATGTGTCTACATGGGGGGGAATCACACACTGGGACCTGTGGGAGGGTAGGGGGGTGAGGAGGAAGAACATCAGGAAAAGTAGCTAAGGGAAGCTGGGTTTACTGCCGAGGTGATGGGATGGTCTGTGCAGGAAACCACCATGGCACGCGTTTACCTATGTAACAAACCTGTACTTGTATCCCGAACTTAAAATAAAAGTTGAAAATAAATATGTCCAGGTTAACACAGGTGGTGATATTTCTGTTTTCGGAACTCCTTTTAATGTGAAATAACCATGTGGCTGGTCTCTACCACGTGGTTAATGCACATCTTGAGGATTCAGTGATGATTATTTGTGTCTCGAGTCTTCCTAATAGACTGTACATTCCTAGAAAGCCTGACCTGTAACTTACATTTCCCACGACTTCCTTATAGCATAACACACAGATGCAGGGCCCTTGTGTGCCTGGGTTCATGCCCATCTGCAGTAGGGTTTTCAGCAGAATAGTTCGAAGAGGACCACTGCATCACAGGGTGGCTTTGCGTGAAGGGCTGGGATGGTGGTGGAAAGAGGAAGAAGGTGATGGGTGACTTGGGGATATAAGCTTAGGCGTCAGTGAAGGGAAAAGAGAAAAGAAAAAGATGGAAAGAAGGGCTTCAGATTACCAGGCTAAATTTTATCTACATTCAGTTTTTTTCCTAGAGGCAGACCCAAAGGTGGAGTTTGGCTCATATTCAGTCTTTTGGATAAGAATACTTGGAGAGAAGGATATCTACGCTACTTCACAGGTCAAACCCTACCCTGCCACCTCTGCTCACGTGTGCTTTCTGCTTTTACCTTGTCATTCAGATCTGGGCACAAATGTCATTTCTCTGACACTTTCCTGTCCACTCAAGCTAAGGTTATCCTATCTTCCACCTCCTTCAAGCTATCACTTTTTGTTGCATTTTGGACTTCTTTCTCCATGGTCCTTATCATTAGTTGAAATGTTACTCTTTTAAAACTTAACATTTTATTGCTTGTTTACCCCAGTAAATCGTAAGTTCTAACATCTCTTTCTTTCTCAGTCTCTCTTATTTGCTCTTAAAACAGTTCCTGGTGCTCAAGAAGTGGTGATTGAATAAACATATAAATTACATATAGTCACAATTAGCTATAAGGAGACATCCAATTATTTTGTTAACTTGAAATTTTATTAACAAAGGTTGCTTTAAAATTGCACCACTTGTCGGGAGGCTGAGGCAAGTGGGTCACCTGAGTTCAGGAGTTAGAGACCATCTTGGCCAACATGGCGAAACCCTGTCTCTACTAAAAATACAAAAATTAGCCAAGCGTAGTAGCATGTGCCTGTAGTCCCAGCTACTTGGAAAGCAGAGGAAGGAAGATTGCTTGAACCCAGGAGGTGGAGGTTGCAGTGAGTTGAGATTGTGCCACTGCACTCCAGCCTGGGTGACAGAGCAAGACTCCATCTCAAAAAAAGAGTTGTAGCATTGGGATCAGTGTTGGAACTACTTAAGCATAATTTTTTGTAGGGGAAATGCAACGTGACCTACTATTATTATAGTACCTTTTATGTTACCACTAGATGGCCACAGAATATGGTGGTTAGTTAGGATAGAAAAGAAAGTCGCTATAACATCAGGGACCAAAAAATGAACCAGGTGTAAGGCTCTCTTATCTTACTTTTATCTCTACTGTCAGATGACAAGGTTGGTGTCTTGATGTCCAGAGAACAGTGTAATTCTGTGAGCTTTTAATAAGAAGAATTAAGAAAAAACAGAGAATCTTAATATTTGCATATAAATTAACATGTTAAAACATTTCTTTAGAGGAAAATAGTACATCCTTTTAAGCCATTGTGAAGCACGTCAATGAATTAATCAAGTGTGGTTCAGTCTTGTAGGAAGAGTTTAGAGAAAATACGAGGGAGGAAACAATTTCCAACATTTCTTTGTTGAGCAGATAGCTGTCTAGTCAATGCAGGAGTTTTCCTTTAATTTAGACCCTAGTTGATGACATAAATTGGCTAATTGAAGCATACTGGGAAATTTGTAGCCAAACTTGAAGATTTCTTTTTTAATCATTAGTTTTAATCAGAACTCATGCCCCAACTCAAAGAATGAATTACTTACTGCTGCTTTCCTTTCTAGCTGCAGGCTATTGCTTTTAATTTTATCTGATTGTTATCTTGGCACTAGGTTTGGTATGTGTGCTAACAGAAGCATTTGAAGTAGAAGCTAGTAGAAGGCCAATGGTTCATTTATGGATGCAGGTAATTTGGAATCCTCCCTTTTCACCTTTTAAAATCCACTGAAAATAAATACATAAAGTAATGGCAATGCTTAATGAATAGAGAAGCTGAAAAAGCAGTGCCGTTGTTGTGAACTGTGACAGCAACATGCTGAATGATGAGGTTTAACTCAGATGGAGGGTCTCCGAGCAGGTATAACTCACTTTTAAATACTAAATTCCTCTTTCTCTTTAACATCCACCATTTAAGCAAATGAACTTTCAGCTGGGTGTGGTGGCTCACACCTGTAATCCCAGCACTTTGGGAGGCTGAGGTGGATCGCTTGAACCCAGGAGTTGGAGACCAGCCTGGGCAACTTGACAAAATCCTGTGTCTACAAAAAATACAAAAATTAGCCTGGTGTGGTGGCTTGTGCCTGTAGCGCAGCTATTTTGGGGACTGAGGTGAGTAGATCATTTTTTTTTTTTTTTTTTTTTTTGAGACGGAGTGTCGCTCTTGTTACCCCGGCTGGAGTGCAATGGCGCCATCTCGGCTCACTGCAACCTCCGCCTTCTGGGTTCAAGCAATGCTCCTGCCTCAGCCTCCTGAGTAGCTGGAATTACAGGCACGCGCCACCATGCCCAGCTAATTTTTTTGTATTTTTAGTAGAGACGGGGTTTCACCACATTGACCAGGATGGTCTCGATCTCTCGATCTCGTGATCCACCCGCCTCGGCCTCCCAAAGTGCTGGGATTACAGGCTTGAGCCACCGTGCCCGGCCGAGTAGATCATTTGAGTTGGGGAGGTTGTGGTTGCAGTGAGTCGAGATTGTGCCTCTGCCCTCCAGCCTGAGTGTCAGAGTGAGACTGTCTTAAAAAAAGAAAAAAGAAAATGAATTTTTGTCTTTTTATGTTTCTGTTAATGGGTGTTAAGGCCATTTTTTCCCCAAATAAATGCAAAAAAAGAAAAAAAAAAAAAAAAAAAAAAAGAAAAAAAGAAAGAAAGAAAAAAAGTTTGTGTAGAACAAATCCCAGGTAGGCAATCTGGATTAGTTACCATTTGTTTCTGCTGTGCTTATTTAAGTAAAGTGATAAATACCATTTATAGTTTTATTGGGAGACACAAATGTGTTCTGATTGTACAGCAAACTTTCTTGGATGTGGATTAAAACATGATGGATTTAATGAGATTCCTTTAAAAATTTATCTTCAGCTGGGCATGGTGGCTCACCCCTGTATGATCCCAAGGCTTTGGGAGGCTGAGGCAGGTGGATCACGAGGTCAGCAGTTTGAGACCAACCCAACCAATATGGTGAATCGGCGTCTGTACTAAAACTACCAAAATTAGCCAGGCGTGGTCGTGAGTACCTGTAATCCCAGCTACTCAGGAGGCTGAGGCAGGAGAATCCCTTGAACCCTCAAGGCAGAGGTTGCAGTGAGCTGAGATCAGGCCACTGCACTCCAGCCTGGGTGACAGAGCGAGACTCCATCTCAAAAAAAAAAAAAAAGATTTAGTAAAAAATATTTTTCTACATAGTTGAGGGGTAGAATTGATTCCTCCTGGGAACAGTGCTCCTAGTTGGATGCTTCATTCAGCTAAAGATTCCTCTTCTTTCACCCCCAGCTGAAAGGCAGAAAAAAGAATGAGCTAGAAAATCTTGAGATGTGGTTGGACTGGCAGCCCCAAACCTTGGTGTCTTCTGGACTCTGCTATGTGGCTTGGGGCCTGTGCTCAGGAGGCCAGCTTCTCTGTTCCAGGGTGTGTGTGTGTGTTTCTATACATATGTGTGTATATGGAGGGTAAGTGGAGGAGGACGAGGAATTTATTTTTGTCTTCCTGGAAGGATGGGTTCTTCTTGAAGAATTAGCCTCATTAAATTTTTAAGTAATGATTCCTGGAAAAGGACAAAGGGATAAGGCTCTTTTCCAAAGAGTTATCATTTTGTGCCAGCAATCAGTCATTACTCCATACCATGCCATGTGACACAGGATGTGGTCTGATATTTAGTCTAAATACCTACTTCACATTTTTTCTGCTATAGGGAAGGCAATTATAATGCCCCTTTTGTTATGGAAATGACTTCTCAGAAAAGTGCCCTGTCTAAAAACTAGATTTACTCAGACTAGGGTGAAAAATAAAAAAGTCAATCAGGCATTTAAGTGCTTTCTGGCCCCCAGAAACCATCTTAGTAGAAGGTGATGAGTGTGTTTAGTGGCTTCCTATTTCTGGAATATGAGCAGGGTCAGTCTATAGCAGAATCAGAAAGCCTGTCCCTCCAGGGCCTGCTAACCTCACTGTATAACCCAGTCTTTTGGGGAACAAAGTTGACAGTTCTAAACTGTCCTTTTGTATTTTATTTCCTTGGACCCTACCCCGCTAAAGTGTAAATAAAATTGGGGTCAGTGGAATGAATATAATAAATCAATCTTTTCATTCACATATGTTAACTGTATATTATCCTTTTGTGCAACAAAATGCCTTAAGTTAGTTATTGTACTTATCTAGAATTTTTGATGTGATGAGGTTATTTCTTATACAGGGTCATTTCAAATTGAAGCAATATAGTTGTGTGATTTGCCTACAGATATAAATAGCTAGCATTTTTATTAATTTGCTGATGTTCTCCTTAAGTGAATAAAGCATATCATTAAATAAGAACTTCTGTGAGGCCTTTAAAATTTCTAGAATGCTGGCTTCCCTGTCCCCTATGTTGTTTCAGTTACTTCTGCTGGATTTAGCTATGTTCATAAGTGACATGAGCTTATATTTTCTTTTCTTCAACTGTCCTTATATAGTTTTGTGGAAAAAACGGTCTGATTGAACAGGCTTACATTATTTTACTATTTTTGTGAATGACTAGTATTAATATAGAATTTAATGATTCACTCACATGCACAAAAAACGATTTGGTCTTGTTTTTTCTTTTTCTTTTGTGGAGAAAGTGACATCTTTACCTTTTCAGATTCTTTAGTTCTAATTGGTTTGTCTAAGTTTTCTATTTTTTCTTGCATCAATTTTTGCATTTAAAAATTTTCTAGCAATTTAAAATTTTCATCTAGATTTAAAAATTATTCACATATAATTATTTATAAATTTTTATTATTTTTTAAATTCTCCAAAATTTCTATGGTTAGTTTCCATCTTTCTTTCTGTATTTTATTAGTCAATATTATTAGTCTGTTCTAGAGTCAGCTTTTGGTTTTATTACTTTTCTCATTATTTAATATTTGGTCTATACTTTTTAAAATTTTTCTCACTGCCTTTATTACTTCCTTCCTTCTTATTTCTTTAAGTCTATCCTGTAGCTCTTTCCTTAACATCTTAAGTTTATTGACTCATCAATTTGTTTTTAAACTTTCTTGTATCTTGACAAATGTAAAGTTAAAATTTCTCTGAGTACTGCTTTAGGTGTGTCCAGCAAGGGCTGGAAAGCAGAGTTTGCATTACCAGTCAGTTTTATATATTGTTTCTTTTCCTCTTTAACACGGGGACAATTTGGTAACATGTATTTCCAAACAGATGAGCTTTTTTTTTTTTAAAGCTCTCTGTTAGTAGTCACTAATTTTAAGATTTAACTTTTTAAGTGTTATATGGTTTGCTTATAAAGATCCAATGTTCTCTTTTAGGTGAAAAGTTATCTATTGTCTAATAGTTGGAACTTATTGTTTAAATTCTTCAGGTTATTGATATTACCGTATATTATTTTTTTCTGGCTGATACATTAGCCTCTAAGAAAGTATGTTAAAATTGATATCTAAAATTGTTGATTTATCTATTTCTACTTAGTATACACTCAGTCATTTGATACATTTTTCAATTGTTCTTGTTTTTTTGTAACATTCTTCTTTAACTCTTATGAATGTTTTGCCTTGTATTTTTATTTTTCAGAAATTATGATTGCTAACCCATGTTTCTTTTTCTTTTCATCTAAATTTTTAAATTTATAATTGGCACACAATAATTGTACATATGTATGAGGTATAATATGTTTTTTCAGTGAATATGCACAATGAATAATGACCAATTTGGTGGTAATTACCCTATTACTTAAAATATTTATAACTTATTTGTGGTGACACTATTCAAAATCTTCTCTATCTTGCTATTTTGAAATACATACTACATTGTTGTTTGCTATAGTGACCTTACTGTGTAACAGAATGCCAAAACTTATTCTTCCTAATTGCAGCTTTGTACCCATTGAACCACCTCTGTCAGTTTCCCTCTGTCCTTACCCTTCCCAGCCTCTGATAATCACTATTTTTTCAACTTTTTAAGATTCCACATATGAAGAAAATCATGTGATAGTTGCTTTTCTATGTTTGGGTCATTTTACTTAACACAATTGCTCTGGGTTCATCCATGTTGCCACAAATGATAGGATTTCATTCTATTTGATGGCTGAATACCATTTTATTAATATATATCATATTTTCTTCACCCATTAATCTATAGATGGGAATTTAGGTCAATTCCATATCTTGGCTATTGTGAATAGTGCTGCAATAAACGTGGATGTGCAGATTTCTCTTTGATCTACCGGTTTCATTTTCTTTGCTTGTATACCTAGAAATGGATTGTTAAATCATGTAGTAGTTCTATTTTAACTTTTTGAGGAGCCTCCATACCATTTTCTATAAGGGCTGTACTAATGTACAATTCCACCAACAGTATATAAGAGTTTCCTTTTCTTGACATCCTCACTAGCATTTGTTTTATATATATATTTTTAAAAATTGTACTTTAGGTTCTACATTTGTTATTTTTTTTGTCTGTTTGATAATAGCCATTCTAACTGGGATGAGGTAGTATCTCACTGTATTTTTGATATGCATTACTCTGATGATTAGTAATGCTGAGCATATTTTCATATACCTATTGGCCATTTATATGTCTTCTTTTCAAAGATGTCTATTCAGGTCTTTTACTCTTTTCAAAATTAGATTATTTGGTTTTTGCTATTCAGTTATTTAAGTTCCTTATGTATTCTGGATATCAACTCCTTGGCAGATGCATAGTTTGCAAATACTTTCTCCTATTCTTTAGGTTTCCTCTTCCTCTATTGATTGTTTCTTTTGCTGTGCAGATTTTTATTTTGTTATAATCTAATTTGCCTATTTTTGCTCTTGTGCTTTTCAGATCTTATTCTAATAAATCTTTACCAAGTCCAATTTCTTTAAGGATTTTCTATATGTTTTCTTCTAGTAGTTTAATGTCTTATGTATAAGTTTTTAATCCATTTAGAGTTTATTTTTTTTATGTGGTGAGAGGTATGGGTTCAATTTCATTCTTCTGCCTGTAGATATCCAGTTTTACCAGACCCATTTATTAAAGAGACTGTCCTTTTCCCAATGTATGTTCTTGGTGCCTTTGTTGAAAACTGGTGGGCTTTAAATACATTAATTTATTTCAGAATTCTCTATTCTGTTTCATTTGTCTAGTTGGTTTTTATGCCAGTACCATGCTCATTCAGTTACTCTTGCTTTGTTGTATATTTTGAGTCAGGTAGTGATATAGTATGACTCGGTGTCCCCACAGAAATCTCATCTCAAATTGTAATCCTCCCATGTCAGGGTAGGGGCCTGGTGGGATGTGATTTAATAGTGAGGGCGGACATCCTCTAGCTGTTTTCCTGATAGTGAGTTCTCATGAGATCTAGTGGTTTGAAAGTATATGACACGACTCCGCTACCTCCTGCTCTGTCATGGTAAGATAGATGTGTTTTCTTCCCATTTGCCTTCTGCCATGATTGTGAGTTTCCTGAGGCCTCCCAGTCATGCTTCCTGTTAAGCCTGTAGAATGATGTGGCAATTAAGCCTCTCTCTTTTTTTCATAAATTACCCAGTCTCAGGTAGTTCTTTATAGCAGGGTGACAATGGACTAATACAGAAATTGGTACCAGGAAAGTAGGGCATTCCTATAAACACACCTGATAGTGTGGAAGCAACATTAGAACTGGGTAATGGGCAGAAGTTAGAACAGTTTGGAGGGCTCAGAAGAAGAGAGGAACATGTTTGGAACTTCCTAAAAACTTGTTGAATGGCTTTGACCAAAATGCTGGTAGTGATATGGACACCATGCTGGGTGATCTCAGATGGAGATAAGAAACTTATTGGGAACGAGAGCAAAGATTATGCAAAAAGTCTTGTGGCATTTTTTCCCCTATCCTAGAGATCTGTGGAACTTTGAAGTTGAGAGAGGTAATTTAAGGTATTTGCTAGAAGAAATTTCTAAGCAGCAAAGTGTTCAAGAGGTGGACTGGCTGCTCCTAACAGCATATAGTCATATGTATTCACAAAGAGATGGTGTGAAATTGAAACATGTTAAAAGCGAAGCAGAACATAAAAGTTTGGAAAATTTGCAGCCTCACCATGTAGTAGAAAAGAAAAGCCCATTTTCTGTGGAGGAATTCAAGCCAGTTGCAGAAATTTGTATAAGCAACGAGGAGCCAAATGTTAATAGCCAAGACAATGGGGAAAATGTCTCTAGGGCATGTCAGAAACCTTGCTGTCAGCCCCCCAACCAACAGACCCAGAGGCCTATGAGGAAAAAATGGTTTTATGGTCTAGTCCCAGGGCCCTGCTGTTTTGTGCAAACTTGGAGTATGGTATCCTGCATCCCAGCCACTCCAGCTCTAGCTGTGGCTAAGAGGGACCAAGGTAAAGCTTGGGCTGTTGCTTCATAGAGTGTAAGCCCCAATTCTCGATGGCTTCCATGGGGTGTTGGGCCTATGGGTGCATGCAGAAGATAAGAATTGAGCTTTGTGAACCTCTACCTAGATTTCAGAAGATGTATGGAAGTTTCTGGATGTCCAGGTAGAAGTCCACTGCAGGGGCAGAACCCTCATGGAGAACCCCTACCAATGGAAATATAGAGGGGAAATGTGGGGGTGGAGTCCCCACACAGAGTCCTCACTGTGGCAATGCCTAGTGGAACTGTGAGAAGAGGGCCACCATCCTCTAGACCCCAGAATGGTAGATCCACCAATAGTTTTTACCATGCTCCTGGAAAAGCCAGAAACACTAAATTTCATCTTGTGAAAGCAGTAGCCAGGGCTTTCCCCTGCAGTGCTATAGGGGTGGATCTGCCCAAGGCCTTGGGATCCCACCTCTTCCATCAGTGTGCCATGACTGTGAGACATGGTGTCAAAGGAGATTATTTTGGAGCTTTGAGATGTAAGGACTGCCCTGCTAGGTTTCAGACTTGGATGTGCCCCATGGCCCTTTTGTTTTGACCAGTTTCTCCCATTTGAAATGGGAGAACTTACCCAATGTCCATAACCCCACTGTATCTTGGAAGTAACTCACTTGTTTTTGATTTTACAGGCTTATAGGCAGAAGGGACTTGCCTTGTCTTAGATGAGACTTTGGACTTGAACTTTTGAGTTAGTGCTGGAAGGAGTCAAGACATTGTATGACTGTTGGAAACACAAAATTTGTTTTGAAATAGGAGAAAGACATGAGATTTGGAAAGGGCCAGGGGTGGAATAATATCATTTGTCTCTGTGTCACCTTCCAAATCTCATCTTAAATTGTAATCCCATGTATCAGAAGAGGGGCCTGGTGGGAGGTGATTGAATCATGGGGAGTGGACCTCCCCCTTGCTGTTCTTAAAATAGTGAATTCTCATGAAATCTGGTTGTTTGAAAGTATGTGGCACATCCTTTCCCACCACTCCTACTCTGCCATGGTAAGATGTGCTTGCTTCCCCTTCACCTTTTGCCATGATTATAAGTTTCCTGAGGCCTCCCAGTCATACTTCCTGTTAAGCCTGTGGAACTGTGAGTTAATTAAACCTCTTTTCTTCATAAATTACCTGGTCTCAGGTAGTTCTTTATAGCAGTGTGAGAATGGACTAATATAGGTAGTATAATGCCTTTAGCTTTGTTCTTTGTGCTCTGGATTGCTTTGGCTACCTGGGGTCTTTTACATTTCTGTATGAATTTTTAAAGATTTTTTCCTATTTCTGTGAAGAATGTCATTAGTATTTTGATAGCAATTGCACTGAATCTGTAGATCACTTTAGGTATTATGGACATTTTAACAATATTAATTCTTCCAACCCATGAACACAGGATATGTTTCCATTTATTTGTGTCCTTTTTAATTTTTTTCATTATGTTTAGTCGTTTTCATTGTAGAGATTTTTTATTTTCTTGGTTAAGTTTATTCCTAGGTATTTTATTTTATTCATTGTAGCTATTTCAAATGGAATTTTTTCTAGCTTTGCTTTTCAGATTGTTTGCTATTGCTATACATAGTTTGAGTTTTAGGATTGGCAAACCTCCACTTTACAAATTTTGCAAATGTTCAGACCTTTAATAGGAGGAAGGGAGCTATAATCTGGAAAATGGAATTTTGAACTAGAAGAATAAGCCTGGTGAACTGAGAATTTAAGTTGTGGGTTTCATGGAATAAGAGACAGTTTGGATGCTCCTTGAAATTAATCAATATTTATTTCTGACAAGAAAATATAGATAGTGTGTATCTGATTAGAGTTGTTTTCTATCATTCTTAATACTCTTTTTATATTGCTCCAGATGTTCTTAGTCTCAGGATAATGTTTCCTTCCTGTGTTTACAAACATACAAAAGTTAAAACTCTGTATTTTTGAACTGAAAAAAATTTTCATAATATTTTCTCTAACCTAGTTTTTATTCTGACTTTGTAACTTCACAGTGACAGATCTAATGTCGCCAAAAAATCCCTTCCCCATATTGTGTTTTAGACAAAGAACACTAAAGTGAGCACCAGCCTAATGATAGATTTTCTAGATAACTTTGGACAACTGAAACATGTTAGTTTTAAAAGACATTTTGAATAGTTCTCTGTTGCAGAGTTTATGGCCTCTGATGCAATTTTACATTGTTCATACTTTTAAAATAAAGCACTATTAAGGCCATAAAAGTGTCTAGGACACACAAAGCAGAAACTTTGAACGATGTTGTAGGCAGATTCTAAGATGACCCCTGATGACTCTTACCCTTATATGATCCCCTCTTATGTGAGTATGGGTGAAACCTGTGACTGTAATGAGATATTACTCTCAAAATATGTTATATGACAACAGAAAGATTATCCATGGGAGGAGGCTTGAAGATTGCTGACTAGACACATTTTAAACCTTCTTTTCTTTACTAAGAACAGAAATTGTGAGTATATAGTTACACTTTGAATAGATAATCCAAAAAAGAAAACTAGAATTCAAAAGAAAAGTGACAGGAAATACCTAAAGCAAGGAAGGAAAATGAAGCAAGGCAGCCTGCTCAGCCAGGATAATCTGGGAACTGAGAGACTCCCCAATACAGGGAAAGGGGAAGTGAGGAACCCTTAATGGTACACATTTCCACAATGAACTTCTGTAATCCTAGCTATGGGAGAGTCTGTCGACCCTTGCAAATTCTGAAACTAACATAGGGAGCCACCAAGAAATTGTGGGATGACACTATTCAAAGAGGGAGCTCATATTGGATCCCACACATTCCCTGAGACCTAAGCTGCTACAGCAAGGCTCTAATTTAGAGTTCTTTCCCCAGAAGACTGCATACTGTGTGAAGGCCCAGCAGCACTGGGGCTGAGACACAAGAGAAGCATGGCTGCTGCCCCTAAAGCTTCGATGTGAGTGACTGCAGACTGCTATAGCAGGGCTGAGGTGTGGCCAATGCATGGGCTAAAAATATCAGACCTAAAGCATGAATGGAGTCTGCATAGCAAGCAGTGGCTAAGGCATGAACACACTGGTGGTAAGGCATGAGAGGTGCATGTGTTCCTTACCAGTCAGCCTAGGCTGCCTGCCACTGAAGGCAGTATCACCCTCCCAGTGGAAGGACAGCAGTGTGGTCACTGTCATCTCTCACTTGAGCATTCTGCCGATGACCTGGGGATTTCCTGCCCCTGCCTACCACGGCATACACCACTGGGAGGCCTGAGAATAAACCTGCCCAGCCTAGCTTTGCTCCTCAGTGCCAGAGCACATAGTCCAGGGACTAAGAGATTGCCCAGTTTCATCTACTTCCATTGGCACCTGAATACTCCTGTGGATGTGAGGTTGGGCCTCCCCACCCAGATTCTATTCCACAGCTGGCACTTACCTGCACATGCCACGTGCAAGCCTGGAGACAGACACACTCAGCCTATCTAGGCCAACACCAACACCAGCATACTTCCCAGGTACCAGAGGGACATCTCACTACTGCCACTACCATCATCCACACCATGCTAGCCTCCCAGTGGCCCAAGAACTCATCCTTCTTTCCAACCCAGTGCTGCCACTACCAGCATCTGAAGAAGCCACCTGAAAGCCCAAGAATCAGCTTGCTTGAACATACTAACTCCAGGTGCCACTATATCCCACTTGGGTTCTGGGGACAGGAAAGCTGAGCTTGCCACTGACACCATTGGGGGCTGAAGACTGGCCCACTGGCATCCTAGTCCCCAGAAAAACTTTACCACAGTCTCCACTAATAACTACACCCTATGCCACTGAGGAAATGATGGATATCATGGATGCTGTTTACATCTGAAGAAATCACACAGAGACTACATTACTGTAAGTACCCAGGATTGAAGCCAAAGTGCTCTACTTAACCAACATCATAGATTCATCTCCAGGAAATAGTACCTTCATATGAAAGTAAGTCAAAAAATTAGAAGCAATGTTTGCAGCAGATTAAGAGATATCAAGGCAAGTATACTGGAAGCATAAAATAGCAAGGCAACATGACATCTCCAAAGGAAAACAAAAATTCTTCAGCAACAGATCCCAACTAAAAATAAATTCACAAAGTCTCAGAAAAAGAATTCAACTCATTGATTCTACAGAAGTTCATACTAGATAATTTTTAAAAATAATAAAAAGGTAGCAGAAAAACAATTCAGTATATGAATGAGAAATTTATTAAGAGCTAGATATTATATACAAAAGAACCAAATAGAAATCCTGAAACTGAAGAATTCATTGAATGAATACAAAATACATTTGAGGGCGGCAACAATAGACTATATGAAGCAGAAGAAAGAATCTCAGAAGTTGAAAACAATCTTTTGAAATAATCCAGTCACATAAAAATAATAGTAAGAAAAAAGCAACAAGCAAAGCCTTTGTGACAAATAGGGTACCATAAAATGACCACATATTCAAATTGCAGGGGTTAAGAGGTTTTCACCAGAAGGTAAAGAAAAAAGGAAAAGGTTAGAAAACCTCTTAACAAAATAATAGCTGAAAACTTCCCAAATCTAGCAATATATTTAGACATAGAGACACAGGAGACCCAAAGACCCCTAACAGATAAAATGCAAAAAGGTCTTCTCCTTCACACATTATAGTCAAACTAAGTCAAAGACAAAGAGATATTAAAATAAAAAAACAGCAAGAGAAAAACATCTAGTCATCTCTAAAGGAATTCCTGTCAGATCAACTGTAAACTTCTCAGCAGAAACCTTACCAGTCAGAAAAGAATGGGATAATATATTCAAATTGCTAAAAGAAAAAAAAAACTTCCTTGTCAGCCAAGGAAACTATATCCAGTAAAATTATCTTTTATAGATAAAGGCAAAAATGTCTTTCCCAGGCAAGCTGAAGAAATTCACTATAAAAGCTGAAGAAATTCATTGCTACTAGACCAGCCCTATGAAAAATGTTTAATGGAGTTCTAAATCTAGAAGCAAAAGGACAATATTTACCATCATAAAAACAAAGTTAAAAAAGTCACTGGTAAAGCAAACACACAAATGAGGAAGAGAAAGGGCTCAAATGGTACCATTACAGAAAACTACAAATGCAAACAACAGGAGAAAAAGAAAGGAACAAAGAATAGGCTAAACAACCAGAAAAAATGAACAATATGACAGAAACAAAACTTCATATAGCAATAAGAATATTGAATATAAATGGATTAAATTCTACACTTAAAAGATATAGACTGGTTTGATGGTTAAAAAATGTAGCAGGCGCCCACAAGAAATGTACTTTATTTATAAAGACATGAATGGAAAAGACATTTCACACAATAAGAAACCAAAAGTGAGCAGGAGTAGGTATACCTATGTCAAATAAGACAGACTCTAGTCAAAAGCAGTAAAACAACAACAACAACAACACAAAGATAAAGAAGGTCATTATATAATGATAAAGGTATCAATCCAGCAAGAAGAAACAATTATAAGTATATATGCACCTAAGACTGGAGCACCCAGATTCATGAAGCAATACTACTAGATCTAAAGAGAGAGGTAGACTGAAATATAATAATAGTGGGAGACATCAATATCCAACTTTCAGCCTTAGACAGATTATATAGACAGAAAGTCAGCAAAGAAACTTTGGATTTAAGCTAGACTTTAGTCTAAATGGGCATAACAGTCATTTATAGACCATTCTGTCAGAAAACTGAAAGATACATATGCTTCACATCAGCACATCAAACATTCTCCCGGATAAACCATATGTTAGTTCACAAAACAAATAATCTCAACTGATTAAAAAAAAGTCAAAATAATATCAAGTATCTTCTCAAACCATAATGGAATAGAACTAAAAATCAATACCAAGAGGAAGCTCAGAAACTATACAAATACATGGAAATTAAACAACATTCTCCTGAATCACTATTTGATCAACAAAGTAATTAATATGGAAATAAAAACAATTCTTGAAACAAATGAAAGCAGAAACACAACTTATGTAGACTTGTGGGACACATTAAAAGCTATTCTAAGAGGAAAATATATAACAAAAAAATGCCTCCATCAAAAAGGGGAAAGATTTCAAATAAACAATCTAAGGATGCATCTCAAGGAGCTAGAAAAGCCAGAACAAACAAAATCCAAAATTAGCAGAATGAAAGACATCACAAGGACCAGGGTAGAACTAAATGAAATAGAGAATAAAAAATACAAAGTATCAACAAAACAAAAAGTTGATACTTTAAAAACATACACAGAATTGTTAAACTGCTAGCTAGACTCACAGGAGAAGAGCCAAATAAACAATATTAGAAATGAAAAAGGAGATATTACCACTGATACCACAGAAATACAAAAAGCATCACAGAGTATCATGAATAGCTATATGCTAACAAACTGGAAAACCTAGAAGAAATGAACAAATTCCTGGAAACATATAACCTGCCAAGATTGAATGAGCAAGGAGAAAAATCCAACCACCAAGATTTAAAGCAAAAACCTCAATAATGGGTAGTGAGAGTGAATCAGTAATAAAATATCTTTCAACAGAGAAAATCCCAGGACCAAATGAATTTACTGCTGAATTCTACTAAACACATAAAGAGGTTAATACCAATCTTACTCAAACTATTCCCAAAAATTGAAGAGGAGGAAATTCTCTTTAACTCATTCTACGAGGCCAGCATGATCCTGATATGACCATACAAGTACACAGAAAGAAAAAAAAAGAATATCCTTCATGAACATAAACATAACACCCTCAACAAAATGCTAGGAAATTTAATTCAACAGCATATAAAAAAGAGAATATCCTGTGATCAAGTGAGATTTATGCCAGAGATGTTAGCATGATTTAACATACCCAAATCAATAAATGTGGCACATCATATCAACAGAAGTAAGGAGAAAAACCATATGATCATCTCAATGACGGAAAAAGCACTTCATAAAATTCAATGTCACTTTGTGATAAAAATGCTCAATAAACTGGGCATAGGAAGAACGTACTTCAAAATAATAAAAGCCATATATGACAAACACACAGCTAACATTATACCAAATGGCGAATGAAGATAGACAATTGAAGGGATGCAGCTATGAGCTGTGAAACCTCAAAGATTGCCACTAAACCACCAGAAGTTAGGAGGGGGCAAGGAAGTTTTCCCTTACAGAGTTTAGAGGAAGCATAGCTCTAATGACACCTTGATTTTAGACTTCTAGTCTTCAGAATAGTAAGACAACACATTTCTGTTTATTATGTTAGGAAACTAATATACCTGCTAACACCTTTACTGTGTTAAAAAATCTGACCCACCTGCATCTGACTGTAGGTAGTCTGAAGGTATTATGTGCCGGATATCTGCCATGACACAGAGCTTGGCTAGCTGCTAACTGCAAAATGAATGGTGGCAGAGGTATCTTTTGGGAATGTTGCCGTCCCCCAACCCCACCACTGCCCTGCCTTTTCCCAGCCAATCCTTCCAGTTTCAGGTGATTGTGACTTTGATTAATACTTTATCAAGGGATCTACTTAATATCTTTTAGGTTGATTAGCATTGACTTTGTGCCACAAAATGCTAGGTCTTTTTTCATTTATTTAAACATTATATAGAAACCTCTACCTTCTTAAATTTTGTAATAACTCTGCTTTCTTGATGACATTTTCTTTCTTGAAAGTATTTTTTTGAGAAGTAATTCTTGAGAATAACTTTTGAACATCAACATTTTTGCTAATACAAAACATTGAACAATATAACTCAAGTTGTGTTTTATGGACTCTCAAAAGATACTATTTAATAAAACTTTCTGAGGCCAGATACATTCAGGAAACAGTGAATTAAACAAAACTAAACATGTTTCTTCCTCCATTTCTTCCTTGTAAGATTTCTCATGGCCTTCAATATGTTCATTTGTATTAGGAATTTCTTTTCTCTTTTTCTTTTTCTTTTGCGATGAAATCTGGCTCTTGTTGCCCAGGCTGGAGTGCAATGGCATGATCTCAGCTCACGGCAATCTCTGCCTCCCGGGTTCAAGCAATTCTCCTGCCTCAGCCTAAGTAGTTGAGATTACAGGCACATGCCACCATGCCTGGCTAATTTTGTATTTTTAGTAGAGATGGGGTTTTACCATGTTGGCCAGGCTGGTCTCAAACTCCTGACCTCAGGTGAACTGACTGGCTTGATCTCCCAAAGTGCTGGGATTACAGGCTTGAGCCACCATGCCTGGCCTGTATTGGGAATTTCTACAATAAAATAAAAACATAAATAGATTTTCAGGGTCTCCTAAAGTTGCTTGCATAGGTACACTATTTTGGAGAAAACATCCAGAAGACCACTGTTTCCTAAAATATACTTTGAGAAATGAGAGCAAAATAAGACTTTTAGAGCTGGAATACAATTTGAAAATGACTTACCCTAATCTTAAGATTTTAAGTCATCTAAAGTCACAAAAATAGTTAATGGCAGAGATGAAACTTAAAGCTCACACATTTTGAAGCCTGTATAGCTGCTGTCAACCATTCTGTATAACTTACACTTAAAAATAAATCTCTAAAATTATATATTTATTATATCAAAACAAAGGAGTTAAGCCTGGGCTTTTCAAGTTTTAATTAAATATAAAACTGGAGATCTTTCTGTTATCTGAATATCATTTTCTAGAATTGTTGCATTTCCTTCTTGACCCATAGTAATTCTTTTGGTTACTATACATATTTTCATGAGAAGAAAGTATTATCATTAGATTTTGACATTGTATGTCAATGCCGAAAGCAGTTCAGAAACAAATGGAGACCAGGTGTATAGATGGTAGGAGTGTGGTGCTGTGGGAGACAGTGAAGGAGCCATCCAAGTGAAAAATGTTGGAATGACTGAATCAAACCCAAGCTTTGTTAGTTTCCACTTTCTGTTATGAAATTTGGTAATGCTACTATTCTGTAATTCCTCTAGGGGTTGCCATTGCCTTTTTTCAGACTGGAGAGGATATGGCAGGCAGCCTTGTTCTATCATCAGTTCCAGGGAGCCCTTGCATCTCCAGCCCTCACGCTCCGTGTGCATGCCAGCAAGTTGATAACTCCAAGAAGCTGATCTCATCTCAGGCACTTGGGAAAGGTATGAATTCTAGGACTGGGAAAATCTTTGTCAGTTTATTCTTTTGGGCATCATTGAAGATAACTGTGACAGTCTTCTTAAACCAATTTCCAGGTGTTTTATCTTTCTTACTTGGTATAGAACAACCACCGCCCCACCCAATCCCGCCACAATGTAACAATTAAGTGGACCTTTGGAGATGTCTGGGATCTAGTCCAGCATCTCGTAATCATCAGTCTGTGGACATTCCATAGGACAATGGGTGAGACTCGAAGGGTCTGAGAGCCACTGAAATAGTACACAAAGTTTGTGACCAAGTCATTCTTCTGAGAAAGGTGTTTATAATTACATTAGATACTCAAATGGGTTGATATCCCCAAACCATTAAAAACCACTGATCTAGTCTGTCCATCCTAGATTACAAATTTGAGGAATTGAGTCTCAGAGAGGCTTAAATAATGAAAGAAATTATTTAAGAATAAAATCATAGTAGGCCGAGGCAGGAGAATTGCCTGAACCCAGGAGGCTGAGGTTGTGGTGAGCCGAGATCACACCATTGCACTCCAGCCTGGGTAACAAGAGCGAAACTCTGTCTCAAAAATAAATAAATAAATAAATAAATAAATAAATAAATAAATAAATAAATAAAATCATACAGTTTTCAGAGATTAGGCCTGTAGTACTTTTCTAATTCTATTTAATCATCAAGCATTAAATGAGTAACTTTTAAGAAATAAAAACTTTTTGTATAAAGTGTAAGGAAGGGGTCCAGAGCAATCAGGCAAGAAAAAGAAAAAGCGATCAGGCAAGAAAAAGAAATTCAGTTAGGAAAAGAGGAAGTCACGTTATTTCTATTTACAGAACACATGATTGTATATTTAGAAGACCCCATCGTCTCAACTGTACGTTTCTTATTAAGATTATTCCTGCCATCAGCAACTACTAAAGTATACTGATCTGTTGGCCACAGTGCTGAACATCTGGAAATCGCCCTGTTTATTGACTTCTTGCATCTAATTTTATAGTTTTTTTCACTCTTTCTGTCTTACAGTGTGCTGTTGGTGCTTACTGCTGCTCAAAGGTCTCATTTAAAATGTGCTTCTTCTAATGTGACATGGGCTGGGTAATTAATTATTAATGATAGCCAATGTTCATTGGATATTCAACTTGGAGAGGTTAAATGAAGTGGCCATGTTTACCTAGGCAACAACACTGGGTCTGGGATTCAAACCCAAGTAGTTTGACTTCAAAGCTGTTTTCTTACAAGTCAGTGCATCTTAAATATTTGTCTGAAATCAGAGTAATTAACATGATTAAAGTTCTGTTTGGTTGCCTAACATTGAGTTTATTCAGTGGCTTTTAAAATATTGTTCTTTGTTCCCCATTTTCTTCTATGTCTGGGGCAGTGGCTGCCCTCAGGTGATTGAGTGATGCCCAAACAGTGATGTGTTATTTTTGCTATTCTTCCACAAATCTTGCTTGTATTTTTTATGATTACTTAAAAAATGCTATGAATTTTAACCTCAGTGTTAGATGTACTAAAATCAAATTCAGTCATGGTGACCTTGATCTCATATCTAAGAAGATTTTCTATAACTTTGGGAAAACTCTTTGCTCCAAAGCATTTACAAGAGGGAAATGAAATGAAAATAATTGGTATTGCACCATAGTGTTTTGTTTTCAAATCCTAGTTAAGTGCTTGATAAAAGTAACTTGGCTTTCTGATTCATGGCTAATTTCTCCATAAAATGAACCTTGTCCAATATCTTCATTTTTATGATCTTTTAAAAAATGTACTTATTTTTAGTAATAATTAAAAATTAGTCTTCCATTAGAATAAGCATAGCTAAAGTTTTAGGAGTCACAGAATGGAAATCTAACCTGATAATCTTCCCCTGTATCTTTTCTTTCAAATATTCCGTATTCATCTCACTTGCCATTTAAAAAAATGATCTCTTTCAACATTCAATTAAAAATTCTGTGTCCTTGTAGTACCTTGATTGCCTTTTCCATGAGACTGTAGATAAAAATGTTGAGGATAAGAAATAGGTCTCTGTTGGCTTTAATCTCCCATAAGCTTTCAGAGTTCATATATATGGTATATGGAATATTTCTGAGAGCAAAAGCTAAACGTGAAATAAGCCTGTAGAGATTAGTTTAACAACTTAATTTACATGGGTGGTGAGTATGGCGATTCCTCTAGCATAGCAAATTAGTTGACATGAGGAGAAGGAAAAGAAGAGCGATATCTAGTTTATATATTAGTTTTGGTCATATTTTTGTCCATTAATTAATCAATCATTTTTAAGTCCTTATCCTAATACATTTTCTTATTTTCAATCCAAGCCCATTCAGCTATTTTATTTTGAGGAATTGGAAGTAATGAGCACAGGGTGGGGACTGTATGAAAAGATTGGCAATGAGCTCTTTTGGCATTTAATTTTTTTTATTTGGAATATTTTAAAAGATCCGTATCTAATTTCATCACAGTTTTTATCTAAAGGAAATGAAAAGTTAAAACCATAAATTAAATCTGCAAGCTATAACAGATGAGTCAGCTGTCTGATCGTTGTTAAAGTACAAAATCCCTTAAAGTGATGGCTTACTATGTTAATTTTGGCAGCTGTAAGAGAGATCTACTGTGGAATAAATGAGCACTGGATTCTAGTTCTGGCTATGCTTTTGACTGACCATGGACAAATCCTTTATTCTTTATCTGTATTTCCTTATCTGATTTAATTTTTTTATCTATAAAATGAGAGGACTGAAGGTAATATTGATAAATTTCTTCTATCTCTACTGTCCAGTGACATCTTCCAGTGTCTAGTAATTCCTGAAAAGTCTCAGGTATTTTTTTTTCTCAAATGTCCAGTCACTCTAGCAAATGGCACAGAGTCTTCTGGGGAGAATTTGGAGGAAAATGTAGTCTATGCTTGTGACAATGTTGAAGGATTCTTCCTTAAAGGACCTGGCCTCCTCTTCAATCAAGAAGCACCAAATCTATGAATTTGTTTAGGACTGAAAACAGAATGAGAGCCGTGACCCCCCACCATAATAACTTAAATCAGATTTCTGGTCACCAAGCTGGGAGATTTTTTGAGGTAATGACAATTCTAAGATAGTAACATTTTTTGTAGGCTGTCTATCTCTTTGATTCCCAGGGGCGCTGTGACTTAGCCATGCCAAGGATTTCCATAGGTTGAGTAACTCTGATTGCCACAATGCCCTGATGCCCTTTATGGTGAATTCATCCACCTTGTCTCTGTCAGCTAAGCACTGTCACATGGGCTTTGTCACCTGGTGATGAGATCACAAGGATCTCATCATCTCCACTGAAATCTGGCAGTCATCTCAATAGTGTCATCTTCTACCATGTTACATGGCCTACACAGAGAGCAACGACAGAGCTTTTCAAGAATGTTAATACTCTACTTACTAATGTATTTCTTAATGCCTTGGTAAGGGGAGTGTCCTCTGGGAACTCTCAAGGGATGTAGGAGTGAGTGTGAATGCAAATCAACTTTACGATTCCTATCTCCTTTAACCTTTTGTTTCCTTGCTCTAGATTATGTAAGGGAGATTCTGACACCTCAGCTTCATTAAATGTAAGCCTAAGTTAAGTCAAAGTTTTAGCCAACAATGAAGTAAACTATAGGAGCTGATTCCAGTTTCATGTGCTGCCACATTAAACCCTACATCTCTGGAAGTCTACCCCTGTTCCTAAATGTAGCCAGATCCAGGGTTATAACCTGTTCTCTTTGGTCTGAGGTTTTTTATCTACATACATGAGTAAAATCTCATAATTCTTTTGGTGTATAAGGTATATCTTCTTAGTTTGAACTTTGTCCTTTTCCCCAGGAACATGATAAGATGAGACCCTAGTATTGGGTCTAAGGCAACAAATCGTAGTTGAGGTGAATCTTGGTGAGAAGTCATATTCCTTAAAAAATATCTGTCCCACATGGGACATTGCATAATCTTCAAGCAAGGGATGACTATTTTCTTAGACCTTGGAGGACAAGCTAGAACAGCTGGTTAAAAATAGCTAGTTTCTGCACACATGGTAGGAGGGTTGGTGAGAGTTGAAGCTGATTTAGAGTAATGTAATAAAATCACTGGCTATGATAGAATACACTTTCAAGATGAATTATGTTGATGCACATGCTTGAATGAAGCTTCCGAGAAAGAAGCAAGTGGTGGAAAAACAAAACAAAAGTACCTGATCATAGGGTAATTTGCAAGATGATAAGTGTTACGGTATCCACTGAGTGTGTATTCAGTCTTAAAACTGCTTCTACTGCTGGAACATGATCTTTACAACAGTTCAATCCTGAACACTTATATGGGCTAGGTTAAATACAAAACGACTAACTTACCTTTATTTTATTGTATTTATTTGCCCAACATGCTTTAGAACTTTCACTTTCTCTTAAGTCCACTTATTGGAGGCATTTCTTGGCAGTGGAAATATCTCCAGTACTTTTTGTTTCTTAAATTGTTCATGGTTTGCTCTTTCCCAAATCTTTCATCCCTGCTAACTCCATCCCAGCTGCAACATTTGTGAACAGCATACAAACCAGAACTACTTATGGATAGTTAAATATTTTCTTTCCCAAACAACACACCCACACCCACCCACCCCCCCCCCCCACACTTCTAGCCTCTTGCTTTTCACTGGTGTATAATTCTCCCCCGTGTATACTTTTAATTTAACTTCATTCTAATATAACAGCTATTTTAATTATTCTCATGTTTGCTTATGTTTTGTTATTTATTTATTTATTATACTTTAAATTCTGGGATACATGGGCATATTTGCTTATGTTTTAAAGCTCTTTTACAGAATGATTTATTCACTTCACAGACTCACCATTTTTGGACAAGAAAAAGACCAACCATTAGGTCATCTGGTTTATTTCTGCCTCCTACTTCCAAAACTGTTCCCACAATGTATTTGCCAGTGATAATCTCAGTTCATTAAAAAACTTTCAGGCACTAGCACTTAACACTATTCTCTTGGCGTATGACACATAGAGTAAGAGACTTCATTTAGGAAAATGTTCTTTTCCCACTGTAGATTTACTTAGCTTCCACAAAAAACTTAGAAATAGACTAACACATGAGTAATATTTTGACTTGGTTTCTACCTTAAGATTTTTCATATTATGGAGTTTTAAATGGAAAAAACTCCCATCTATAAATTCTCTTAAAATTGAAAGTTTTCTGCTTTATATGCAGTGACCCTGATTTAATTTCTTTTTTTTTGTTTTATTTTCTTTTAACATCATAACTATTTAACATGCATCTGTAGAGCCATAGTAGGTGCTAAAATGTCAAATATATTTAATTCTACCTATTTTTCATTTATTTACTTATTTTTATTTAATTTTAAAAATTGAAACACAACATTTTACATATGTATGGGGTACATGTGATATATTGTTACATGCATAGAAAAGGTAATGATCAAGTCCAGATATTTAGGGTAACTGTCGCCTTGAGTATTTGTTATTTCTGTGTTGGGAACAACTCAAGTCCTCTCCTCTAGCTACTTTGAAATGTGCAATCCATTGTTGTTATTTATAATAACCCTACTTTGCTGTCAAACACATTTGTAATTGTACCTTCTATCTTTATGTATGTTTGCTCTCATTAACCAACTTCTCTTCATCTTCCCACTCTCTTTTTTCCATGCCTTTCCTAGTCTCTAGTATCTTTCTATTCTCTACCTCCATGAGATCAATTTTTTAGTCACTTTACTGTGAAATGTTAGAACTTAAACTTTTCATCTAAATATACCTTTGTATTCATTAGCCAACATCTCTTCATGACCCTGCCTACCTACACACCCTTCCCAGCCTCTGGTATTATACTCTCTTTCTCCATGAGATCAAGCTTTTTAGCTTCCACACATGTGAGTGAGAACATGCAACATTTGCCTTTCTGTGCCTGTGTTATTTCACTTGACATAATGATGTCTACTTTTATTCATGTTACTGCACATGACATGATTTCATTCTTTTTCATGGCCAAATACATTGTGTAGACATACTACATTTTCTTTATCCTTTAATCCATTGATTGACACTTAGATCGATTAGTATCTTTGCTGTTGTGAATAATGCTGCAATCAACATGGGAGTGCAGGTATCCCTTTGATATACTGATTTCTTTTCCTTTGGATAAATACCCAATAGTGGGATTCCTGGATTATATGGTAGCTCTATTTTTAGTTCTATAAGAAATCTATGCATGATTTTCCATACTGGCTATACTAATTTACATTCTTATGTACTACATTCACAAATAGTATATAAGCATTCCCTTTTCTGTCCATCCCCACCAGCATTTGTTATTTTATGTGTGTGTGTTCTTCATAACAGGCATTTTAATTAAGGCAAGATAATATATCATTGTAGTTTTGATTTGAATTCCTCTGACGATTAGTGATGTTGAGCACTTTTTAATACACCTGTTGACTATTTTTACATCTTCTTTTGAAAATTGTGTGTTCATGTCATTTCCTCCCTCTTTGATGGGATTGTTATTTACTGTAGAGTTATTTGAGTTTCTTGTATATTCAGGGTAACATTTTTGTCTGTTAATAGCATCAATGGTATGGTTTCCTTCATGACTTAGGGTGTGATTGTTAGTTGAGGCTGTGGGAATGCTAAGAAGGCCAGTCTTTGGGCCTCAGTGGCTGTAGTTGTGGGCTAAGCCTGCTTATCCTTTGGTCCCAGGGTGGCATATGCTGGCATAGGTGTTAGTGGGTATAGGCAGGCCAATTCTAAGGTGTGTTGGTGGCTTACTCAGATGCCAATGGTGGCAGTCATAGGCTGGGCAGATTGGTGAGTTCTCAGGCCCCCGGGCAGCCAGTGTCACATGGGCAATGGCAGTGGCAGGATAACCCTCTGGGTCCTGAGCAGTGTGCACTGGTGTTGGCAATGGCTCTGATGGGCTGGGTGGGCCAGTCTCCAGGCCTGCAGGTGATGCCAGATGGGTGCCAGCTAAAGTGATAGTGGCTGGGTAGGTAGGCTAACCTCAGTCCCTTGGGAGGAGTGATCAGGTACTGATGCTGGTGAACTGGACTCGACAATCCTGTGGCTCCCAGGTTGTGTGCTCTGGCATGGAGACAAGGGGCAAAGTAGGCTGGGCTGGATTGTTTTCAAACCCGCCCCCTACCTGCCCATGGTGTGTATAGGCACTGGCTGTGGTAGGCAGGAGTGGGACAATCCCCTGTGCTGCTGCCCTGCCACTGTGGTGGGAGATCAGTGCTGCATTCACTAATGGCATTCTAGACTGGTGACTGCAGATTGTATGTACCACTTGCTCTTCAGCCCCAGATACAATTGCTTGTACCTAAGATTCCTGGTCAGCCGCCAGCTCTACTTTTGCAACTTAGCTCCAGAATCACCAGGCTCCAGAGTGGTTCACATTCTGTTGGGTTAGGCTCTTAAATGGTGCCTCACCTGTGTCTCGGTCCTAAAAGTGATGTCCTGCACCTCCTTCATGCTTCTGCCTTTGGTGCTAACCCCCAGGGGCAGCAGCCTGTGCTTCTCTTGAACCTTAGCTCTGGAACTACTGGGGTCCAGGCTACTCTTATAAAAAAAAACTTTTCTAAGAAAGGAAACAATCAGATAGACCATAATTAGAGGGGATTTGGGGTTAAGGGAAGAGTCTTAAATGTGGAATACGTTTGCTCTGGGAATAGGCTGAGAAAAGGAGGCAGCAGGAAGGAAGAAGTAAAAGATTGTCTTGATGTGATAGAGTCCCTTAGACAATAAAGGGGTTGGGATACAAAATAGAGCATAGGGACTCAGTGCAGACTGAAGAAAAGGCAGCTGTGCATGAAGATGTGAGAAAAATGGGTGGATGGATGTAGAGAGGAATTTGAACTTCCTCATTCCATATATTGACCAGGCAGACCAAGGGCAAGAGCTAAAACATTTCTCTAATCTGCTCTTGCTTGTGCATAGGCATCAACTAAGAGTTAGAAAATTTATTGACAGAAGCTTGTGCCAATGACCTTTATTTTCTTTGTGAAGTAAATAATGACCATTAACTAGGAAGGGAAGGGAGAAGTAGTAGGACTAAATACTTGAACAGAGTTATGAAGATATGAGAAAGTCTCAAGATGGAATATGAAGAGAGGCTTCTCAAGGACACAGATAACTGTTTACCAGTATTAAAAATAGAGCAGAGTTCTACATCATAAATATGTATGAGTTCAAATTCTCTCAACTCATATTTCATTTGCAAAATCTTTTTGTTCAATGGCACTTAATAACCTAGATATGAAGCAAAGAAGAACAGCTGGATTGCTTCAGAGGTGGTATACTTCTGAAAAAGTGAATGGAGGAGCAAGTGGCAAGGGAGTTTGGGTTTTAGTTAAGATATGTTTTAAGTGGTGGTAATATTAAATAAGTAAAAAATATGAAGTGGAGGAATAAACCATATTGGAGAATATATCAAGGATGAAGAATAAGCTCAGCAGGAAAAAGAGAATGAGAGAGCAAAATGGACAAGAGATAGAGATGAGAAAGTAGACCACCGAAATCTGACATCTTAGGGCTTGGGAACTGCTAAATAAGGATAGGATGCTAGGCAGTGGCCAAGAAAGGGAATGAAGGAAGAAAAAAAGGAAATGAGGCTGGGCGCAGTGGCTCACTCCTGTAATCCCAGCACTTTGGGAGGCCGAGGTGGGTGGATCACAGATCACTAGGTTAGGAGATTGAAACCATCCTGGCCCACATGATGAAAACCCATCTCTACTAAAAATACAAAAAAATTAGCTGAGCATGGTGGCACACGCCTGTAGTCCCACCTACTCGGGAGGCTGAGGCAGGAGAATTGCTTGAACCCAGGAGGCAGAGATTGCAGCGAGCCAAGATTGCACCACTGCACTATAGCCTGGGCAACAGTGTAAAAAAAACAGAAAAAGAAAAAAGAAAAAAGGAAATGAAATTCCTGAAATTAGAGGAGGTTGGTAAAACTGAGGATGCAGGCCTACTTGAACACTGAATTTCTTCAGGATAAAGAAAACCAGGATGCCATATATCCTTACTTGTTGCCCAAAAGATAAAGACAGCTATTCCCTAAATATTGCCGAGTAAAGCATACGATTATGGCTTGTCTCTGGAATTTCCGATACATAGCAAAATGTCAGCGAAGTAATCAGTGCTCAGTAAATCTTTGTTGAATGAATAAGTGATCTAGAGGTGATAGGTAGGTTTACATTCTTCCAATCTATTTATTTCTCAAATGAAATAAAGCAAATGACATTCCTGGTTTTCCACCAAAGAAAAGATTTTTAAAAAGTAAGTAAAGCTGCGAATATGCAGAAATTTTGAGGATTTCTTATGGAAGAGCCTTGTGATTCTGGCTCAGGTATTTGAGATTGTTACTATTATTGATTACTGTACCTCAGCTTATAATTAAAAAACACTGTAAACTAGGCCAATACATCCCAAATTCATATGTTCTATTAATCATTTTTTGGCATTAAACTCTGGATAACAACATAGGGAAATGTAAGGCAGCAATTGGTAATAGAGCCAGGTTAGGTCTTTTTTTTCTTTTTTTGAGATGAAGTCACTCTGTCGCACAGGCTGGAGTGCAGTGGGGCGATCTCAGCTCACTGTAACCTCTGCTTCCCAGGTTTAAGTGATTCTCCAGCCTCAGCCTCCCAAGTAATTGGGACTACTGACGTATGCCACCACACCTGGCTAATTTTTGTAGTTTTTGTAGAGATGGGGTTTCACCATGGCTGCTTTTCAGCTCCTGATCTCAAGCGATCTGCCCACTTTGACATCTCAAAGTGCTGGGATTACAAGTATGAGCCACCATGCCTGTCCAGGTTAGATCTATTCTGTGTCATATCTGTATCCCACAGCTCTTTGTGGTTGAGAGGGCAATTCTTGCTCTTGCTTCAATGGAGCAAGGAGTCAATCCTGAAGCTTATGATCTTCCATTTCCCTGTCCATGTATTTACTGCTTTCGTCTAGCCAGGCCTGATCAGCACGTTCTTGCCTAGTCTCTCCTCCACTGTCAGTCAAGATACAGAAATCAGACAGGAGCTGTTAGCAATGGCCTCTTGCCCATAGAATTGCATAGGGATAGTGGTGAGCTTGTTGGGGTACTAGTTTGAAGAAAGTTGGTACAGCTCGACCTGTGAGCTTTCAGAGATACAAACCAAAGAGCACAAGATTATAGAACCTCTTTTACATCAACCTCCCTGTTGTCTGTATAGTGGTTTGGATGATAGTAGGAAGTCCAAAGACAAAGACGGTGTCTGGGCACATTTAACTCCTTAAAGAATCAAACTATTCCAGTACAACCTGCTGACTCCTTTGTACAAATCTCACAGTTGGCATTTACAGAGGTGCCACCAATCTGTCCTTATCCTCAGCCTTACTTTCTCTGACTGTTGGCTTCCATTAAACTTGACCTCCTATTGATATTCTGCATCTCCTTGGCTGAGTTCCTCTAGCTTGCAATTTCTTTGACTCCTTTTCCAGTGTTTGACATTTGACTCATTCTATTTGGCAAATGTATTTCCTTTGGGGCTAGAAATGGCATGGATGATGTGAAAAGAGGGTCTGAAATGGCCCAGAAGACATTTCACTTACTTTATTATATTCTGGGGATCTCACTGATATTCCAGTTCTGAGGGATTGGTAGTAACAACAGACTTTAGTAACCATATATATTACTTCTTTTGTTGTTTTTGTAGTATTTTCTTAAATATCAAATGTTTGGGAAGTGTTCACAATGCATTTAATAGTGTGGGTTTCATTCTTCTCAAGCAATCCTTTTGTTTTCTCATAAAGGCTTTGAGTTACAAGCATACATTTTAGATACAACCAAGGTGAGGTCTCCAAGGTGGGTAAATCTAGGTTTATATGAAAAGTATTGTGGGCCTGAAAGAAGGCTGTGACTGAAAGGTGCCCAACAAGGCCTTTGCCTGTTTGACTCTTCCATGTAATTAGAATGATACCTGCTCTTTTTGTAATAAAAATATATTCTATAGTGCTTTCACTGTTTTAACTATAGTCTGTCATAATAATTTTTCTTTTCATCTACTTAAATATTTGTCATACTAGAAACAGCATAAGGCATTCCAACAGAATGTTAGTAGCTTTTTCTGTTGAAATGACTATCCATATTTTAGAGATGCTTTAGAGAAACATGATTTTTAATAATGATATTTCATAAACTAAAGGACAAAAGATATTTTATTAGGATGAATAAGGGTCATTTGGTCCATCCTGTCTGGTAAAATCCACTTTGCCTTTTAGATGACAGCATTTGCTTCTTGTGCCTTCATATATACTTTGTGCAAGTTGTAAAAGTGTAAAATGCAAAAGTTGTTTATTTCATATTCCTTATTCTTATTTTACATTTCTAGAAATGTCTTTGTGTTTATAGGAACTTATTCAGCATTGTCAAACTAATGTGTTTGACAATGATGCAATGTAAAATACACAGATTCAAAGATTAATTTTCTGGCTATTCTATTACTTTGCTACTTCATTAATAGAAGATTAAAATGATCTTATTTATCTTACTCAACAGAAATGTGTAGGGACCCAATTTGTCCATCCTTTTCAATTGAATTAAGAGCTTGAAATCTTAATCGGGATGGTTTATTTTGATGCTGAGAGTTATTCCTAAATTCAATTTCTCTTATTTCTTTGTGGAGTTCTGGTATGTTTTATTTTTTCTTATGTTCTGCTGTGAAAAGTGTTTATTTCATGACATTGAGAATTTGGACCATGATTAGTCTGGTTGGTAGTGTTTTTGATTTTGTTGTCAACCTCTTTCAATATAACTAATTGGGCAAGTAAACTTTTGTTTTAAAAGAAATTGGCCAGGAAACTTCTCTCATCAGCTTCCTATAATATCTCTACCTTATATTTTTGTACCACAGAGGCAGTTTGGGAATGCAATTCTAACTCCTGCAGTTACCAGATCATTGAGGTATCTTTTAGTTAAAAACCCTACAATAATTCCACTACTGATTTACAATTAAAGTTTGAGGTCAGGGCTCAAGGTTTTAAAAGAGAATGTGTTAGCCTCAATGCTTGTGGGACTCAGGTGCTAATGTTCTTGGTCACTAAAGGGTTTCTGTGGATTCCACTGCTGCTTGAACTACTATACACAGAGGTACTTCATTGTTTGGTTAAATTATTGAATCAAGATCCTGTAATAAGCAGACTAGATTTAAAGAATGTTTTTACAATGATTGTATTATGGGAAATAAATCACCAGATCATGGCTACCACTTGATGGCCCATTGCTCTATATACATGGACGAATCAGTTTGGTTTGGCATGCAAACTAGAAATCACAACATATGTATATATAGGCAGGCAGGGGTGACGGTGGCAGGAAATGAAGGGTTGCCTGGCTTCAGGGGTGGTGGGACATACTGTCAGGGTTATACATTACAAATAAATTGTAGTCTTTCAAATTTGAAGTTTAAAGCACTGTTTAATGTAATTTGATTATTATTATTTCAATAGTTTTTGCGAAACAGGCAGTTTTTGGTTACATGGAAAAGTTCTTTAGTGATGATTTCTGAGATTTTGGTACACACATCATCACCTGAGCTGTGTCCACTGTACCCAGTGTATACTGTTTTATTCTTCACCTCCCTTCCACCATTCCCTCCCCAGAGTCCATTGTATCATTGTTACAGCTTTGTGTCCTCATAGCTTAGTTTCTGCTTATAAGTGAGGACATAGGATGTTTGGTATTCCATTCCTGAGTTAGTTCACTTAAGAATAATGGTCTCTAACTCCATCCAGGATTCTGTGATTGCCATTATTTCATTCCTTTTTTATGGCTGAGTGGTATTCCATGGTATGTATGTGTTTCTATATCCACTTGTTGGTTGATGGACATTTAGGTGGTTTCAGCATTTTTGCAATTACAAATTGTGCTGCTAAAAACATCCATGTGCAAGTGTCTTTTTCATATAATTAGTTCTTTTCTTCTGGGTAGATACCCAGTAGTGGGATTGCTGGATCAAATAGCAGTTCTATTTTTAGTATTTTAAGGAGTCTCCATCCTGTTTTCCATAGTGGTTGTACTAGTTTACATTCCCACCAGCAGTGTAAAAGTGTTCTTTTTTAAAATCACATCTACTCCAATAGCTATTATTTTTTCATTTTTTGATTATGGCCTTTCTTGTAGGAGTGAGGGGGTATCACATTGCGGTTTTGATTTGCATTTCCCTGATCATTAGTGAAGTTGAGCATTTTTTTTCATGTTTGTTGGCCACTTGTATATTTTCTCTTGAGAATTATCTATTTCCTTAGTCCACTTTTTGATAGGATTATTTTTTTTCTTGCTTATTTATTTGAGTTCTTTATAGATTCTTGATATTTGTCTTTTGTCAGATGCATAATTTGCAAATTTTTTTCCCACTCTGTGGGTTGTCTGTTTACTCTGCTGATTATTTCTTTTGCTGTGAAGAAGTTTTTCAGTTTAATTAAGTCCCATCGATTTATCTTTGTTCTTGTTGCATTTGCTTTTGGGTTCTTGGTCATGAAGTCTTTGCCTAAGCCAATGTCTAAAAGACTTTTTCTGAAGTTATTTTGTAGAATTTTTATGATGACAATCCAGTTCTACATGTGGTTGCTAATTACCCCAGTACCATTTATTGAATACAATGTTCTTTCCCCACTTTGTGTTTTTGTTTGCTTTATCGAAGGTCAGTTGGCTATAATATTTGGCTTTATTTCTGGGTTGCCTATTCTGTTCCATTGGTCTACATATCTATTTTTATATTAGAACTATGCTCTTTTGCTAAGTATATTCTTGGAGTATAGCTTGAAGTCGGGTATTGTGATACCTTCAGATTTGTTCTTTTTGCTTAGTCTTGCTTTGGTCCTGTGGGTAAGGCACTTTTTCTTAAAGTACGATTTATTGATCACCTGCAGCAGATTACTTGAGATGCTTGCAAAAATGCAGGTTCTGAGGCTTTGCTTTGCACCTTATGAATCAGGAGCTCTGAGGGTTAGAATCAGGAATCTCTATTTCCAACAATCTCCCTGAATGATTCTAGGATGTTGAGTTCAACTGCAATTCTAAGTAAAAAAAAGCATTTTTCTGCTTTCTATTATTCTACCCACTGCTGTACCATCTGCCATTCTTTTATAGTCAGAGATTTTATCATAGCACTTCAAAATGGCAGCCCTCTGGGTTACTAAAATAAAACAATTGCAGATTTTAGATCAAGTAAAATGCGAGAGTTACAGATAATTGCTTGTTTACAATCTCATTATTTTGGTCACAAAGAGTTTTTAAAAATTCTCTTTATGTAAAATTCCTCTTTTGGAGAAGCTCTCATGTGCCCCTTGTCTGTTAAGCAAAATGCAAATATGATTCTCCTCCAAATCTACATAGAAAAAAGAGGAGGAATATTATTCTTTAAGTAACAAACTTAATACATTTAACATGGAATTTAGCTTGCTAAAATATGGAATTCTTTTTTTTTTGCATTTATTTTTAATGATCTCTTAGAATTTCTATTTTTCTGCTTACATTATCTATCTGTGTTCTCTTGGAATTTTTTTTTTATTGCATTTTAGGTTTTGGGGTACATGTGAAGAACATGCAAGATTGTTGCATAGGTACACACATGGCAGTGTGATATGCTGCCTTCCTTCCCCTCACCTGTATCTGTCATTTCTCCTCATGCTATCTCTTCCCACCTCCCCACCCCCATCCCTCCCCCATTTCCCCCCAACGGACCCCAGTGTGTAGTGCTCCCTTCCCTGTGTCCATGTGTTTTCATTGTTCAACACCCGCCTATGAGTGAGAATATACGGTGTTTGATTTTCTGCTCTTGTGTCAGTTTGCTGAGAATGATGGTTTCCAGGTTCATCCATGTCCCTACAAAGAACATGAACTCATCATTTTTGATGGCTGTGTAATATTCCATGGTGTATATGTACCACATTTTCCCTATCCTGTCTATCATCCTTTTTTTTAGTACTTCATCTATTATGTAAATTGAAATAATCTTTTGGTGTGGTTGGCTAGAAAATGGCTTTGTGTGTGGGAACCCTGGAAAGGTCAGGAGGCTTCAGTGGGAAAATGGATAGATCAGTTAAAATTATCTGGGGTGCAACTGATTTTACCGTGTCTGTGAAAACTGTGTATTGCGTGTTAAGGCTCATTGGTTGTTGACCAGTCACTCACTCTAATGTTTCTGAGCACTTGGGATGTATGATTTCAGAAGGAACTGTCAAATTCAATTACATGTACTTGCTGGGACCTAACACAGGTGATGCTGAACTCAGTGCAAATCTAAAATTCTGACATTTTTTTATCTCTAAAACTTTGGGTCTTTGAAAAGATTTTCCTTAAACAATATAGGGCTTAGCTCAAATGCTGTCTCTCCCAGTGTTTGCCATAAATAATCCCCTTCTGGACAACTCATATACACCTTTTACCTCTGTTTTTGTTTTGGGTTCTTTACTTCTCTGTCTTGGCATACATTTTGCTCCGTAACCTTTTATCAGCCACAGAGAAGTTGTCTGCCTCCGGCAGTTTGGAATTATCACAGGAACGAAACAAAGGGGCTTTCTGTGTTGTTGTTATGGCATGTTCAGGATTTCACTAGTTGATCTAGTAATACATTCTAGCAAACTTAAATATTTAGGAGTTTAAATGCATTTTCCATTTTATCTGTTCAAAAATTGCTTCATTTTAATAGTATTCTGGATATGATCTTTGAAAAATGACTTGTTTCTGTTCTCACCACATGTTTTTCCCTAAAAAAGAGCAAGAATTTAACTTCAGTAATTTACATCTGTTGATTGATAGTTTGATTGCATTTTTACAGGAACCTATTCACTTTTAAGTGGTATCACAACTATCATATATATCTGTTAGGACTTTTAGCTGTAACTAAGAAATTAAAAGGTTTTGTTTTCCTCTTAAAGCAATTTTAGGTATCAACAAGGAGATAAAAATGGAGACACCTCAAGGTTAGAACTGGGATGGGAGTTGGTATAATAAAGGACTAATGACGTAAGAAATGGCCTGGGACATCTTTTCCAGAGTGTTCTTTCCACCCCAAGGGAGAGGAGCTTACCTGGTTTAGTGAAGGATGCTGGAGTTCTTAATTTGTCATCCGATGCTGCCGGGTCCCAGAACTATTTGTGTGTGAGTAACAAGGCCCCAAATAATGATGTCTTAGCACAATTAGAATTTTTCCCCCTACATACAATTTTGTAAGTAGACAATTGTTGTGGATTGAATTGTATCCCTCTAAAAGATATGCCCTAACATTTCCCCTCCTTACTTGTGAATGTGACCTTACATAGGAATAAGCTCTTTGCAGATACAATCAAATTAAGATGAGTTACACTGGATTACAATGTGCTCTAGCACAATGACTGGTATTTTATTAAGAGGGAAATTTAGACAGAAAGACACATAGAGACTGTGCCTTGTCATGACAGAAGTAGAGACTGGAGCAATGTAACTACAAGCCAAGGACTGCCGGTGTAAGGGTAAATACAAATTAAGAAGAAGAGACTTAACTCTCCTGGTGAACATTGACTTTAGAAAACTTGTAATTATAAATTCTTTCTCTGCCTGCTTGATGTTACGTAAACCTTTAAAAAAGGTAAATAAACTTCTTTTCAGCTTTTTGCTCTTTAAGAATGTCTTTCTCCAGTACCTGGGAGCCATCTCTTTGAAATGCAATCATTAAGGAAGATAGTGACCCTTTTCCTCAGTCGTCTTCTCCTTCTTCTTTAGAGTAGGAGCCTAACGGGCAGGCACCTCTCTCCGAAACTGTCTCTTGTCACAAAGAAAGGAGAAATTTATTTTTCCTTTGGATAAATCCAATTAGCAGACACAGATGGTCACCCCAGCTGCCAGATGAATCTAGGATGTGTAACAGATGGTGCAGTCAAGTTCTCTTTCTTAAGGACTGGTTATTTGTTTATCTTGAGAACAAGTATGGAATCAGTTGTATAGGCTTGTCTGTAGAAAAAGAGTGAATATTATTTTCTGGGTTTGTAATCTCTTTGTGAAATGCCTTTGATGAACATCCCATTCTAGTTAATGCTTACTAAATAACAAAATTTTCTTTTTCTTCTAGCTTTGATGAAAGGTTTTCTAGGCTAAGTGAGTATTTTGTTTTTAATTCTATTTCCCCAACACCAGAAACCACCAGAAGTAGGGGAGAGGCCAGGAAGGATCCATACCTAGGGACTTCAGAGTGAGCATGGCCTTGGTTATGTGTGATTTTGAACTTCCAGCCTCTAGAGCTCTGAGAGAATAATTTTTTTGCTGTTTTAAGCCACATAGTTTGTGGTGATTTGTTATGGCAGCCCGAGCAAAGTAATGCAGTAATCTAAGGCTGGATGATAGCAATGCTTCTCAAAGTCCTCAAGGACTGAGTTATTCTCTGGCCTTTATTCTGCTATCCCTAAGGTGTGCTCCTTTTCCTCATAGTTCAAGATAGAAACCAGGCCATCACATCTGTATCCAAGCAGCCAGACGGAGGAAGAGGTAAAAAGAGGCCAACGGTTAATACCAATTTCTCCTTTAGGAAGTCTTCTGAAAACTATTACAGGAATGTCTACTCATATCCCATTGGGTAGAGCTTAAAGGTCACAGAGCCATATCTTGCTTCTTGGAAATGTGGTGCTTATTCCAGGTGGCCAGGCATGTAGCTAAAAAGTGGATTACTATAGAAGAAAGGTGTAAACCAAAAAAGTGTCTGGGATAGGTCTCAATCAGTTTAGAGGTTTATTTTGCTAAGGTTGAGGATGCACCCAAGGGAAAAAGACAAAAGCCACAGTGGATCTATAGCCTGTACTTTTTCCAAAGAGAATTTTGAGGGCTTTAATATTTAAAGCAGGTGGGAGGATAAAAAGAAAAAATAAAGGAGACAAATGAGACAAGCAGTTACATTCTGTTGAGGTTTTGAGTAGCACTCACTGAACCTACATGTTGCATGTGAAGAGGAGTGAGTAGAGGAATTTTTAATTACATATTTGTCTTACACTCAGTAAATGTACACTTTATGTAAGATAAAGTAAGCATAGAATAGAGGAAGATGTCCAATATGCATTCATCTCAAGGTGGGCGGAAGGACAATTTCTAGTCTCCCCTTGTCCCACACCCATGAAGATAAGCTGTCAATTTACATTGTCTAGGTAAGGGGGGGCCCCCTGTGAAGATATGTGGACTTCTATCTTGCAGCCATCTGTTTAGGAACAAAAGGAAAGGCAGCTTTTTTTGCATGACTCAGTTTCCAAGCTTAACTTTTCCTTTTGGCATAGTGAGTTTGGGGTCCCAAGATTTTATTTTCCTTTCACAGGGGGAAAAATAGATATGAGGGACACCTTGTACTCTTTAATATTCCCTCCTGTCCTCTTTCTTACTTTGTCTTCCTGATACGTGACACATTCTTTTTCACATTCCTAATCTGAATTTCTCACCTCTCACACTTTTTTTCTTCTCAGGATGGTCAGAGCCGTATTTTGTAATTTCCTCTCAGAGTCAGATGCTATTTGATTAGTTTTAAAATATTTTCATATATATATTTCATATATATATTTCATATATATATATGTGTGTGTATATATATATATATATATATGTGTATATATATATATAATCCTTTCCTCAAATTGCTGGTCTGAAATGAACTCCCATAATTGAAAAACCAGTTCCATCTCAGATAGTAAGATTTCCAACCCAGCAAGGTGGCACTGGGAATTCTTCACTAATGTTGAACAGTTACCATGGACATGCTTTCATAGGAAAAATGAATCCAAAAAGAAATAGAAAAGAAAACTGTCCTTAAATAATCCATAAGTGACCTAATTCCACAGGAAGTCTGTTATATTGCAACATACGGTACCAATTTCAAAATTACTGTCTTCCCACAAGCATCACTATTATAAAAAATATAAACGGGATGAACATCAGAATGTAGTCTAAAAACTATAGAAATATTTTAATTTCCAGCTTTTATCATACTAACAAATTAAATAATGTAGTCTTTTAAAAAGCTGTGACTAAATTTAGTTTTTTAATTGAATATCGGTTTTGGGGGGCAGAATAAGTGATGGTGGTGGTGGGATTTCTTGGTTTTCAAGCTTTGTTCTTCAATTCTACATATGCCTCAATCCTTACAACAAATAAAGTTCCCATCTGTTTTACAAAACATTGAAAGACATTTAATTAGTGTTCACGAATAAAGAGAGATTCTTCTTCCTTTTTAAAAAATGTATTGAGTCTTCATTTTAGCTGTCTTCTCACTTTGTTCTTGGTGTGTTTCTGTTTTGTTTCAGCAATCTGTACAGCAAATTCTTATTTGCACAAAAAAGTTGTCATATGGATTGTTTTGACTGTTTCCATGACATGTAAATGGATAGGTATTTTAAAAAATGTTCTTAGCTTTAAAACAAACCATATTTATTTACACATCTAGGTAACCAGACCTCCTCTTAAACTTTATCGCTTGTTCTTCCTCTGGCTGAAAAGAGAACATTTTTGTACTTTTATGAGAGATTGGTAAAATGCCTGTTAACTCTCCAACCTACTGCTAAATATCACTGTAGACTATTATCTGCTTTATAGCCTTTTAGTTATTAGTAGTACTCTTGGACAAAGACTACCACAGTCCTGCCCATAGCCAGATGGACAGAATTTCTATCAGTAGGTTGTATTGGCAAATGAGGCTAGAACCTGAGCAGGGAGTTGAATAGCCTTCAGATTTCCATGAGGCAAAAATGTCCTGCGATAAGGAATCGCTAAGAGGCCAGCTGCCTGTTTGGAATAGAAGTAAGGGGAAAATGCAGGGAGACCATTCAAAGTTAGTATCCCAATAAAATGATCCTGTCACTTATGAATGAAATTCAGAGCTAGTTAGGAAGACTTGGGAGCCATTTGTGTGGAGATGATAGTTGACGCGTTCTAAAAAAGAGAAGGGTTCAAATGAAGCCTCAGAAAAACTCTGGGGAGAAGGCCATGGAGTCAGAGATGCAGTCTCAGGAGGTCATGAAGATAATGACTGAGACAAGACCTCCAGGTCTACTGGTTGAGAAATCAGTTTAAAAAGCACATAGGGAAAGAAATCTGATTTTCGGGGGATGAAGAAATAAGTAAATGATACTATGCAAATAGGAGTATAGAGAGCCCCTTTGAGAAGCTGCATGAGAAGGAACACAATGGAGTAGCTAGTGAAGGTTATACAGAGGCAGAAAATGTTTTTCTAGGCTAAGAAGATTTTTTTGTAGCTTTGTGTGCAGGAGGAAAGGAGAGATGGAAGAAGCAGGAGGACCCAGAAAGGTTAAGGGAAGGCTGTTGTGTGTAGGGAAAAGAGCGGGCTTTAGACCCTGAAAGTGCTTGCTAGAATCCTCTACCTATACATTGGTTGATTTAATTGGCACATCAGAATCATTTTATTCATCAGCAAAATAAAGACAAAATGCAGATAAAGATACACGTCTAGTGCAATAGTCTGACTCCTAGTGTGATAGAAGCATAAGGAGAGATGACAGGATGTTGGACTGGGAGAAATCTCACAGACTGTCTAGTAACAACATGCTTATTTTACAAAGAAATGAGACCCAGATAAATAGAGTAGCCTGTTTAAAGTTATGCAACTGGTTGTGGAACCAGAATTTGCACCTGGAATTTCTGATTCTTAGTCCTCTTCTACTATGTCATAGCACTGGCAGAGGGGGAAATTTATAAGATAAACATTAACAGTAATGTTCTAGGCTTGGCTTAAAAAATAGACTACATGAGTACAGTTTGGAGAGGAAGGTGAAGAGGACAGCTGGCTTGATACCAGTTGATGTAGGAAAAACTTCAGGGCTCTTAGTTTTCCACAAGTACAATATGAGCCAATAGTACAATCTGCTTGTGGAAAAGATGATGGGGGATGTGGCCCAAACTGAGGATTATAAACCACACCAGGAGTGTTCTGTCCAGTGGGATCCCTTGGTAACTCATTGTGAGACCAGAGGATCAGTGAGCAGAGTGGTGAGGTGGTAATTTCTTTTGGTGAAGAGTCTTAGGCTTAAAATAGTAATATTTAAAGGACTGTTATGACTATTTAGACTTACAGAAAAGTTGCAGAGATAGCACAGAGAGCTCCCTTTAGATCCAGCATCCAGATTCTAGGGGGCCACTTTGCCCGTCCTTTACTGGAGGCATCCAATTGCTAAACCAACCTTGCCTCATGACAGTACCTACTCCCTAGTTAATCCTTATTTTTCCTAATATTTTCCTAAGAAACAGCAACCAATCTAGAACTTATTTCTACTCTCATTAGATCCTCTTCAGAATCTTTCACAGAAGTCAAACTTTAGAAAAGACACTTCCCTCCTCCTATCTTCTGAGTAGCATTCTGTGTTTGCTCAGGAGTGCCGTCCGTTGCTGCATCTATGTCCATAAATCTGAGTTTGTCAGAGTACAGGCTTGTCTCCAGTGGTCTCCAGTAGATCAGATTTTAATAACTTATATAAGTAGGAGATCTGGTAGACTCTGCCATACGAGAGATTTAAAATTGATTTTGTGCATGAATGTACTGAATAGCCTATTTGATACAATTTTGAAGGCAGTGGATAAGTGAGACAGCAAGCAGCCCTTGGGCATGTCTGAAGCAGTGGTGAGGCTGGTAAAGATGGAGCAGGACTTTGCTATACTAGATTAACATTTTTATATACCATGACTATTTTGTTAATGGTCAGTTAGAAATGGCCACAACACTAATAGCTCCCTCTGTTTTGGTAAATGTCATTTCTTGCATTCATAGAATGTGCTAGGCAGTGTGCCAGGCGCTTTCAGACATTATTGCATTCTCTCCTTACAACACTTCCAATTTTCAAATAGGGAATGTGTGGTTCTGAGAGGTCAAGTTACTTTTTAAGATGGGAAGTAGCGAGGTAGGATTTGAACTCAGGGCCCTCTGATCTGTCCTCTTAGCTACTGTTAGGTTCTTTCTTTCTTTTTAAATTGTACTTTAGCTTCTGGGGTACATGTGCAGATCATGCAGGATTGTTGCTTAGGTACATACATGGCAAGGTGGTTTGCTGCCTTTTCTTTACAGATTTTCAGGAACTCTAAAACTGGGGGTTTCCACCCAACAATACTCCTGTCCCCTGCCCCAGTTAAGTTTCAGAAAGATCTTTTAACTTTTGTTCATTGTAAAATATATCTCCAGTAGAAGGGGTATGATGTGGTTTGGCTCTGTGTCCCCACCCAATTTCATCCTGAATTATACTCCATAATTCCCACCTGCTGTGGGAGGAGCCCAGTGGGAGGTGATTGATTGTGGTGGGGGGGGTCTTTCCTGAGCTGTTCTCGTGATAGTGAATTAGTTTCACATGATTGATGGTTAGAAAGACACGGAAAGGAGTTGCCCTTCCTGCGCAAGCTCTGTTTACCTGCTGCCCTCCACTTACGACGTGGCTTGCTCCTTCTTGCCTTTTGCTGTGATTATGAGGCCCCGCCTAGCCACTGGAACCGTAAGTCCAATTTGACCTTTTTCTTTTGTAAATTGCCCAGTGTCGAGTATGACTTTATTAGCAGTGTGAAAAAGCACTAATACAGGATAGCTGGCTTTTCTGGGTTTTGCTTGCACTGATAGAGACGCAGCAGCCATTGCCTCTGGGCTCTGATTCTGGTTTGGCTTTCTGTGATTTTCTCTGCTGTCTTTGTGGGGATCACAGTCACAAAAATAATTAACCCTTACGGAGGTGAACTAATATCCCTTTCAAATAGCGCGTTAAACTAACGTGTATATTTAACATTACTGCAAGTTTTAGTGACGTCTTCCACATATTCACTACCTTACTGTAAATCTATTGTTTAATTAGGAAAATGCATATGGAAGGGTCTGCTACTCTGACTTTTGTTTTTGTTCTTCAGAAGGACCTTGAGCTTCTAGGCCTCTCGGTTTTGTAGAGTTTGATTGGGACAGAGTAAAGGTTGCTTCTAATGTAATTTATGTGGTGGTGGCCCAGTAAAATCGTTCTTTTAATGTTCGGGAAACACTAAAAGGGAACTAAAGCTTTCCTTTCCCTGGGAATCCTTCAGTGAATATGCTATTTCAATAGGCCAGCTAATAATTCTTTGAGAACTGGGGACTCACATAGGTCCTTGGCCGACACTTCTCTTTCCTAAAGAACCTTAGGAGGAAGTATTTGCCACAAACATGACCACGAGTGAGGCCCCTGAGAATACCCAGCCTCTCTGAAGTTTAGGTTAAGGTCACCTTGTTCTTTGCAAAATCTCTTGCTAGTGACAGAAAGTCTCTGTTAATCTAGTCTCTCTACTGCAATTAAGTGATAGCTAGCCCCTGAAAAAATTATCCCCTTGAGTAGAAATGGAAGAATGTTTCTATTTGGTAAGTAGAAGAGTTGGAGGGTGGGAAACTGTAACTGCGAGAGGCTGGAAATGGGAGATATCTGACAGCATTTACATGACAATCTTGGTTATTGGGATGGCTTCATAGGGGGCATGCAATAGAAAAATGTGATATTTATTATAAATGTGTTGGGAACAATAAATGCTTTATACAGAAACATTAGAGTCTTGGCAGGAAGTTGCACTCCCTGACCTAAAAGTCCTTTTTCCATATCGAATTCATCTGAATAAATCAAGGCTTGTGAATCATGAGGAAATGTATATAGAGACTACAGCTCCAGCAGGAGGGCAAGATGGATTCCTTAACAGAAAGCAGCAGAACCCGGTAAAAAACAAATAACACACACATGATTCGAAATCAGAAAAATCTAAAATGGAATCCCTACTTTGTCACTCTCTGTGTAATGATGTTGGGCAATTTGCATAGCCTCCAGTTTTCTTGTCTGTAAAAGTGAGATAATGCTCATCTTGCAGGTTTATGTTTAAAAGAACATAAGTGGAAAGTAAATTAAAAAATAATTCTAATCATTATTATGTAGTCTCTATAAATAGGATGGAGTCCCAAATCAAAGAACAGGCAAATGAGAAAAGGAAAGTTTATCGAATCAAGAATTGCTTTAAAATTTTAAAGCACATTAAAATTCATATGAAAGTGAGCTGAACAGTAGTTTAAACTTTAAAGTAGAAAAAGCTGTTTTGGGAGACATGAAAGGAGAATAGTTATCAGCCCCTGAAAAGGTGAAGGCTCCATACTGGCTGTAGAAAGCAGCCCAAGCCTCCAAAAGGCTGCTTGGCCTCAGCTGTTGGCAAAAGGGAACACCTGGAAGAATGAGGGTGGCGTTCACCAGTGCACCTGGCTCTATAAACGCTGATTTCCCTTCTCAGACTTAAGTCTGGCAACCAGAACTTCTCTTTGGCTAACAGCAAGTCTTGCAAGAGTATTCTTAGAGTCCAATTAGGGCATTTGTTTCCACTTACAATTAGGCAGTGTTTGCTCAACTGTAGGCAACTAAGAGCTCAGATGGTGGTAGCAATATAATTTAACTCTTCATGATGTTGCAATACGTACTTAGGTGATAGCTGATCAGCCTACGATATGGCCCAGGTTCACCTGGAATGACCACTCTTGTGAGCACATTTTATTATAGATTCATTTTCCCTTTGCTTTACATTAAGATATAAATTCCCCATTCCTGTGAAAAGCATCTTCACTGTCTCCAGGCCTAGGGAGTTAGTCATTTGTCTCTAATTATACTCAAAACACCCCTCAGGTCCTCAGGTGTCACTATTAAGATTCCTCTTCTCCTCACTGATCTTGTCTTCTTTTGAACCACACAAGTTAGCACAGTTACTAGTTGTTGCATTTGGATTTTTTTTTCCTTCCTCACTAGGTGGTAATTTTTTTGTATTTCCTGTAGTATCGATCATTGGAGATGCTCAATAATTGATTAAATGATTTTTAACAGAAATAAAATACAGTGAAGCAAAATAATTTGTAGACTAAGCCCAAGAACATGCAAAGAAAGCATAAAAATACCAAGTCTGTTTATTTAATGTTTGGCTTTAAAGGGAATTGGTTTTTGATTAGCTAACCACAAAAATCTGATTTCTGAGTATTTTAATAGTTCATTTAAGTCTTCACCAGAGGGCTTTATTCTGGGGGTGTGCTGTAGGATGAGCTCCTGCCCTTGTTTTTATTCAAATGACTTTATTACGTGACTCAATAAGCACTGCTGATTGCTTTTAAAGAAAGCCCTTGGTGGCCCGACTGCATTACATCCACTAGATGGCAGGCAACTGTTAGAGAAACACAAGGGAGAACCTGAATTAGGATTTTTTTTGGCGGGGTGAGGGGTGATTGGTATATTTCCACTGATCTGTCTTAGTCAACAGGCCTTGCCAATGACTCTTTAATTTCTATAAAGTTCTTCACCTTTAGCTTTCCAGAGATTTTAAAAGTGTTTTCAAAACATTCCATAAAATATACCAGCCAGATATTTTTCCACTACCACACTGAACCCTAAACTGACCTTTTATTCCTACTAATTTTTTTAAACTACAAATGGTGTCCTGACCCAACATGGGAATTAAATGACGACAAGCAAAATTGTATTTTTCAGAGAAACGGAGAAACCACACAAATTTTTATGTATATGAAACCTGCAGTTTAAAATTTAAGAATTAGTTTGTAAAACAATGATATGAAATACAGTTTTGCCTACAGGTATGTAAGCAGTCTTTGAGAGAGCTTGGTGGGCCGGGCATGTTGGCTCACGCCTGTAATCCCAACACTTTGGGAGGATGAGGCGGGCAGATCACAAGGCCAAGGGATTGAGACCATCCTGGCCAACACGGTGAAACCCCGTCTCTGCTAAAAAAAAAAAAAAAAAAAAAAAATTGACTAGACGTGGTGGAGTGCACCTGTAGTCCCAGCTACTCTGTAGGCTGATGCAGGAGAATTTCTTGAACCAGGGAGGTGCAGGTTGCAGTGAGATTGTGCCACCGCACTCCAGCCTGGTGCCTGGCAACAGAGTGAGACTGTCTCAAAAAAAAAAAAAAAAAAAAAGTGCGGGGTGAACACTGTATCATTTATGCCAGTGCTTCAACTTGACATTCCTGACAGTGTTTGAGGTGATTGCAAAGCCTCTCAGTAAATCTCCATTCTACTCCAGTGCACTCAAGTCCAAAGCAGTCAGTTGCTGTTGTTTGTGCATCTTCAGTGGTCGGTAGGCCTCCTCTACCCTACTTATGCATATTTTCTTATTTATTCTACATTTTTAATATGTGGTTGGTCTTCTAAGTATGCTAGATTCACAGATGAAATGGAAGGTAAAATGAATGAGACTAGTTCAACTGTGGTGGTTTCCATACCTTCTTTAGAATCACGTATTTCCCTATCACTATGAATGAGATGAGGTAAATACCACCCAATTAACTTATGGTGTTCTGCATTACACCTTAGAATGTATATATGTTACATTAAAAAACTAAACAATATTGTATATTTGCTTATTAAAAGCTTTACATTTGTTGCCTTCAACATTTATGGCCTTATTTGGTTTAGTTTATTGCAAATGGGACTCTAGCTAGAACTATGAAATTTTGAAATGTGAGCGTTAGGCAAATTTGACATAATTACTAAAGTCTCCGCATCAGTCATATTTTGAATATCAAGAGGACAAATGAACAACACCTGCATCTCACACTTGTGACTCAAGGTTCCTTGCTGGCTGTTGAGAAATGAGTGAAGTGCCTGGGGTTGAAGTCCCTGCTTGCCAGAGTGCAGCACCTAAACTCTAACCATTCTCAGCTGTTAAGGATTTTTAATGGATGTGTAAAGATAAAAGCTCAGGATCTCTGAATTGGGCTTTTTATACCCTCCCATGTACAATAAAAAATACTGTTTGAAAAGTGGAAAGATGGCTGAATAGGAACAGCTCTGGTCTGCAGCCTTCAGCCAGACCAATGGAAAAGGCAGGTGATTTCTGCATTTCCAACTGAGGTACCTGGTTGATCTAATAGGGACTGGTTAGACAGTGGGTGCAGTCCACGAAGGGTGAGCAGAAGCAAGGTGGGGTGTTGCCTTGCCTGGCAGTGCAAGGGTTTGGGGAACTCCCTCCCCTAGCCAGGGGAAGCCTTGAGGGACTGTGCTGTGAGGCATGGTGCATTCTGGGTCAGATACTATGCTTTTCCCATGGTCATTGCAACCCACAGACCAGTAGACTCCCTCAGTTGCCTACACCACCAGAGCCCTGGGTTTCAAGCACTAAACTGGGTGGCTATTTGAGCAGACACTGAGCTAGCTGCAGGAGTTTTTTTTTTTTTTTTTTTTGTACCCCAGTGGTGCCTGGAATGCCAGCACGATAGAACTGTGCAGTGTATTCCCAGCATTCAGCACAGTACCTGGCACTTACTTGGTGATGAATAAGTAAAACTGCTCTCGCGCCTTGAAATAAATTTTGACTCTTTTACTCTTTTCCTTGTTTAAAGTCCACTTATGTTTTGCTTTATTTTGTTTGCGTTTTGGAAACCAGATTTTATTTTGACTAACAGATCTTCCTGGATGCTCTACAGTATAACAGCGTTCCTTTAAAATAGTTACTTGAGTGATTTTCAGTTTGGTTTTCTGCCTTGACTACCTGGGAAGATAGTCATTTTGCCTAAAAGTACGCTAGCTATGTAATTAGTTGTTTCTGAATCAGGATGCTTTTGTGAATAAAAGGGCATTTAACTAATAATTATGTCAGGTAATATGTGTAAATCGGAACCATCCGAAGAACATCAGTTTGTATGATGACCTTAGTAGCTCACTTTTGGCCTGGCTTATTCTTGTACTTCCTGCTCATATTTGAGAGTAAATAAATTGCGATTACCACCTCCAAGGTAGGTGATGATCTCACAAAAAACTACCTGATTTTTCTTGCCAGCTCATGAGAAATTCTCAACATTGTGCACTGTGGATAACTGATTTTTTTATTCTTTGCTTTTTTAATGGCTTAATTGAAGAATTGACATACAAAAACTTCACATTTAAAGTATATGTGTGATAAGGTTTGACATATGTATATACCTGTGAAACTAACATCACAATAAAGAAAATGAACACATCCATCACTCTCAAAAGTAATCCCTATTGTTCTCTACCCACCAGCAGGCACACCGATATGCTTTCTGTTGAAATAGATTATTTTGTATTTTCTAGGATTGTATATGGATAGAATCATACAGTGTGTTATCTGTTCTCTTTTGGCCTGGCTTCTTGGAGAGTCAAGAAAATTCTTCTGATTGTTTTTGAGTAGTATTTCGTTGCATGGACATTTCATAATTTGTTTACCTATCTAACTGTTTATCATTATTTGTGTTTCCAGTTTTCAGTTAATAAAAGTAAAGCCTCTATGGACATTTTGCATATGCCCTTTCATGGAAAGATGCTTTCATTTCTTTGGGGTAAATACCTAGGAGTAGACTGACTAGATTGTACTGGAGATTTATGTTAAACTTTTAAGAAATGATCAAACTGTTTTCCGAGGTCTTGTACTATTTTACACTCCCATCAGCAATGTATGAGAGTTTGAATTGCTCTACATCCATGTCAACACTTGGAACAGTCAATCTTTTAAAAAAACTTTAGGTTTTGTAATAAATGTGTAGTGATTTTATTTGTAGTTGAAATTTGCATTTCCCTAACTAATGAGGTGAACATCTTTTGGTGTTATTGGTAATACATACTGTATTTGGTGAAATGTTCAAATTGCTCATCTTTTATTGGATGTTAGTTTCCTTGTTAGTTTTGAGAATTAAATATATATTTACAAGCATTTAATCAGATATATAGTATGAAAATATTTCTCCTAGTTTGTGGCTTCTCCTGTCATTTCTTAATAATGTCTTTTGAAAGCAGAGTTCTTAATTTTGATGAAGTTTAATGTGTGAAAATTTTCTTGTATGAATCATGATTTTTTTATTGTATCAAAGAAATCTTTCTCTAACTTGAATGAATAATTGATTTTTAACCAAGGGTGACCAGGGTGAATTTTATTAAAATAAAAACTGATATTAGAAAACCGGGACATCTAGTTATACCAATCTATATATGTATTTTTTATCTTGGTATCAATTAAACTTCTGGAAGGTGCAGGAGTTAGTAATATATGATTTCTATTTTTGAAATGGAACATGATTGATTCTCACTTATATAAAACAACTTGTATCAAAATTCCCTAATTAAAGGGATTTTTGTCTACAAATGGCCTGCCAGATTTTGACAGCAAAACATGTGGAAAAAATCTTCCTGATAACTCTTCCCAGCCTAATTACCAATTTCTGTAGGTTCCCTGTAGACTCAAACTGAGCTTCTGAGACTTGCTTGAATTCATTTGCTCCTCTCAATTTCTTCAGGCACTTCCCTAGTTCAGATGACAATCATCTTTTGCTGAACAGTTGTTTGTTCTCTTCCATTGCTGATGGGAGTGTAAAATAGTACAAGACCTCGGAAAACAGTTTGATCATTTCTTAAAAGTTTAACATAAATCTCCAGTACAATCTAGTCAGTCTACTCCTAGGTATTTACCCCAAAGAAATGAAAGCATCTTTCTATGAAAGGGCATATGCAAGTAAGTGTGGTGCCTCCAACTTATTCTCTATTCAGATGCCAGAATTACAGCAGAATACAAATATGAATATGCCATGTCCTCTTTAATAATTCTATGAATTAACCTTTATCTTTAAAATAGATTTTTTTGGCTGGTTGCAGTAGCTCACATCTGTAATCCCAGTACTTTGGGACGCCAAGTTGGGCAAATCATTTGAGGTCAGGAGTTTGAGAGCAGCCTGGCCAATCTGGTGAAACCCTGCCTCTACTAAAAATGGAAAAATTAGCCTGCATGGTGGAGCACACCTGTAAACTTAGCTACTTGAAAGGTTGAGACAGAAGAACCTCTTGAACCTGGAAAGTAGAGGTTGCAGTGAGCCAAGATTGTACCATTGCACTCTAACCTGGGTGTTGCCATGAGACTGTCTCCAAAAAAAAAAAAAAAGATTTTTGAAGAGGTTTTTATGTCCTTATCTCCTTCATTCTTTTCTAATCTTAGTTACTTCTTGCTTTCTGCTAATTTTTGGATTTGTTTACTCTTGCTTCTCTAGTTCTTCTAATTGTTATATCAGGTTGTTGATTTCAGATCTTTTTAGCTTTCAAATGTGGGCATTTAGTGCTATAAATTTCCCTGTTAATATTGCTTTAGCTGTGTTCCAGAGATTCAGGTACATTGTCTCTTTGTTTTCATTGGTTTCAAAAAATTTCTTGATTTTTGCCTTAATATTATTATTTACCCAGAAATCATACAGGAGCAGATTGTTCAATTTCCGTGTAGTTGTATAGTTTTGAGAGTTTCTTAATCCTGAGTTCTAATTTGATTGCACTGTTTGAGACTGTTTGTTATGATTTCAGTTCTTTTGCATTTGCTGAAGAGTGTTTTACTTTCAATTATGTGGTCTATTTTAGAATAAGGGCATGTGCCACTGAGAAAAATGTATATTTTGTTGATTTGGGGTGGACAGTTCTGTAGATTAGATGTCTATTAGGTCCGCTTGATCCAGAGCTGAGTTCAAGTCCTGTATATCCTTGTTAATTTTCTGACTTGTCCTGAGAGTGGGGTGTTAAAGTCTCCCACTATTGTGTGGGAGTCGTAGTCTCTTCGTGGGTCTCTAAGAACTTGTGCTATGAATCTGGATGCTCCTGTATTGGGTGCACATATATTTAGGATAATTAGTTCTTCTTGCTGCATTGATCCCTTTATCATTATGTAATGTTCTTTAGTCTTTTTTGATTTTTGTTGGTTTAAAGACTAGTTTTTGAGAGACTAGGATTCCAAACTCTGTGTGTGTGTGCGTGTGTGTGTGTGTGTGTGTGTGTTGCTTTCCATTTTTTTGGTAAATTTTCTTCCATCCTTTTTTTTTTTTTTTGAGGCTATGTGTGTCATTGCACATGAGATGGGTCTCCTGAATGCAGTACACTGATGGGTCGTGATTTTTTTATCCAATTTTCCAATCTGTATCTTTTAATTGGGGCATTTAACCCACTTACATTTAAGGTTAGTATTGTTATGTGTGAATTTGATCCCACCATTATGATGCTATCTGGTTATTTTGCACACTAGTTGATGCTGTTTCTTAGTGTCATTGCTCTTTACATTTTGGTATGTTTTTGCAGTGGCTGGTACCAGTTTTTCCTTTTTATATTTAGTGCTTCTTTAAGAGCTCTTGCAAGGCTGGCCTGGTGGAGATTGCATCCCTCAGCATTTGCCTGTCTGGGAAGGATTTTATTTCTCCTTTGCTTACGAAGTTTAGTTTGGCTGGATATGAAATTCTGGGATGGGTTGATAGGTGCAGCAAACCACTGTGGCACATGTATACCTGTGTAACAAGCTTGCACATTCTGCACGTGAATTCCAGAACTTAAAGTAAAAAAAAATTGCCCAAAACAGAGTCCAAGCTACAAAACATGGGTCACAATTAGAGTGAGGATGCATCTCAGTTTAAGCTATTATTATTCCAGTGTGTTTATTAATAGCAACTGCACTGTAGTTCCAAAGTGTCCTTGTTTGGTTAATAATTTATATGATCACTCTACTTAAAAGATCTCACTCCTTTGCACTTCAGTTACACCAGTTTCCTTTTAGTTCCCTTTATTCATGGGGTATCACTCACCACTGAGCATTTTATGTGCTCTGTTTTTCCTACCTGCAAAAAGCCCTTTTGGCTGGCTAGTTTGGATTTTTTTTCAATTTACCTTTCAGATTTCAGCCTGCATTGAACCACTTTTATAAGGTTTTACCTGATGTTCCAAGTGTTTGTATTCTTTTACTTGTCTGTGTGCCCCCACTAGACTGTAAGTTTTTAGAGGGTAGAGAAATCTGTGCTTCCTTATTTAATATATCCAACACTTAGGGCAAGTAGCTGTTAAATATTTACTGATCAAACTCTTTGCATATTAAGACCTTGAGGCAATAAGAGGCACCTTTTCCTGCTGGAAGAACTCTAATCTGGAGCAAAAAAACTGATAGCACTCACTATGATATAAGCAAATGAGTTGCTTATATAAAAAATGCAACCCCCCTACCCTCCGAGGATTGATTAAAATTCTTTGGTGGGAAATGCCCAAGTATGAGATTCAGGTGTTTTAAAACATTCTTTTTAAGTTTTTGTCTTGGCTTGTGCAATCTATCACTTTAATTTCCACTGGGCTTCTTGACTCTCATAATTAAAGCTTTTTTGTCATTGCCTTAAATAAGAAGGAAAAAAACCCCTTAACTTCTATATACTTAGTCAAAAAAGACTATCATCATTTTCTAATAAAGAATACAAAGAGCAATGTCAACCCAAAGAAAGGGAAACCAGGAGGGAAGAAATAATAACCGCAAAAGTTCCAAACCTCATAAAAATACAGTCCTCAAAATACAAATTTTAAGTCTAAGTGTCCAAGTAAATGTAGTTACATAAGCTGGACTGTGCTTCACATTCCCTTATTCCCTTATTGTAAGATAATGTCTATATTCTAGTCTCAAATAGGCTGTCAAAGTTGTTTCTGTGTTCATGTCGAAGCCCCTGGGTTTTATCTTGTTTCCTCACATCTGGAAAATATTCAATTCAGACATCTTATCCAGTTAAAGGCAAATACCAGCTTCCTTAAGTCTTTTCTTTATTCAACTTTCCTCTGAGTGTATTCCTCTTAGACTTGGTTTCTGTTGTAAAGTACGTAGTATAGTTGGAGATTGCTAGCAAAGGATACCCTGAGGCACCACTGGATTGTCCTAAACTTCTAGGTCAAAATTTTTGTTCTGCCAGCTTATCATGTGAGTCCCTAGCGCATATATATACATACATACATATATATATGTATATATATGCACTATGCTATATGTATTACAATATATGGGGGAGAACCCAGTCCAAGTTTATTATTGCATTTAAAAATAATAGTTCTTATGCCATAATCATTACTTGCCCAAAATAAGATTGAAATTAATCATCACACATGACCCACTCTCTAGACTTAAACTTTTTTGGATTGGTTTGTATGACTTTCAGAGCTTGGTAGGATATTCTAAAACAGTAGATCTCAAAGTATGGTCCTGGGTCAGCATCACCATCACCTGGGAACTTTCTGGAAATGTAAATTCTCCAGCTTCACTACAGACCTCCTGGATCAGAACTCGGAGGTGGGACCCAGATATCTATGTTTCAGCAAGCTCTTTGAGTGAGTATGAAAAAATTTAAAAATGGAGAATCACTATTTTAGGAGAATCATCTCCAGTCTAGAAAACTATATAGTTCATTGCATTCAACTATCAAGTGCTTTGATAATGGGAAGAACATTAAAAAGTGACTAAGGAAACTTCACCTCTTCTGGCAAGTTTCTTTGTGCCTTTTAAACACAGAAGATTTAGTAGGAATGCAGTGGGGTTGAAGGACAAAGACTACCATCTCTGAACCAGTGAGTAAATTAAATTTCCCCATTCTTGCTATGGTTGCGGCTAGGAAAAAAGAAAAGGAAAAACAAAAAAAACCTCTTAATAAATTGGAGCAGAAACTATATGTGGGCAGGATCAGGGTATTTCTTAGACTAGAATGTAGCATCGGCTGTGGCCACAGGATTAGAGAGAGCCCTTACTCCACGATATGTTGCAAGTTGTGAGTACTAATTCTATGCATATTTGCCTTTCATTTAGGTGACTTTCATTTGCGGTTGGGTCTGCCTTACAGCTGCCCTGTGTTCCAGAGAGTAATTCACAGTAACTGCTTTTTCAGGATTTCAGCGATGCATAGCTATGAAATACCCATTTGGTGGTGCCTTTTAAAAATTTATTTATTTATTTTTTTATTTTTGCTGTGAATGAGATATCTAGGCTTCTTAAGGGGAAGAAAGTCCTATAAAACAACAAAAACAACATCAACGAACAACTGTTTTCCCATAATCCTTGCAGAGCACATGGGCTATAATAAACCCGGGGGACAGATTTAGCATTGTTTCACTTTGCCAGGAACTTTTAATTGGTGATAGCTGATTTATATTTCACATAGTAATTAGCTTAAATCTTGCCCTGGTCAAGCAGTTGACGCATGATAGAAACTCTTCAGAAGCAGTGAGAACCTACTGAAAAAGTGCAGTGGGTGTCCTGACATGGCCAGATTGACTTGGCAGGGGAAGAGGAAACAGACATTTTTTCCACCTTCTGCCTATAGCATCTTGCCATATCCTGTCTGGGATATAGAGTCATTTTGGCTTTTAAAACTCGTGTCTTATTTGGAAACCAAGTTTTCCTTTGTATGGACACTTACTTTAGAATTTGTGTGAGGAGTCATCTGGCATTCTACATTATTGATCTGACTATACTAGGTCCATTCCAACATATGTTACTGCCATCTATTTCCCCCCCCCAAGTCTTGGCATTACATTTGGGAATTAGAAAAATGTTAGCTTGTTCTAAAAACCAATCTTTATGACTGCTACATATGAAAAATGCATCTGGATGACTGTTTTCACATGGTGCCCTTTGAGCTCCAGACATGTTCTAAGGGTGTGGCAGACGACGTGTCATGTCTGACACTAAGTCAGGGCTTTCTGCATCTTCTCAGGCTGCCTGCATGCCATCCATCTCATTCTAGGATTCTGTTGTTTTCCTCTCAGTGTTTTGTAGGCATCAGATCCAAATTCATCTGTTATTTATGTACATATATTTTGTTTCTAGATTTTACCAGTATCAGCTCAGATGCAGAATTAGGACCTGATTTTCCTTTAAAAATTAATGTTTAAAACTGACAAGTACAAATGGTATATGCTTATTGTATACAACATAATGTTTTGAAATATGTATACATTGTAGAATGGCTAAATCAGACTAACACATGCATTACTTCACATATTTATCATTTTTGTGACTAGGACATTTAAAATCTTAGTGATTTTCAAGAATACAGTACATTGTTATTAACTATAGTCATTGTGTTGTTCAATAGATCTCTTGAACTTAAAAGGAATAAATTCTAACTGAAATTTTGTATTCTTTGACTAACATCTCCCTACCCACCACCCTCTTTCTACCTGGTAACTACTGTTCTACCCTCTGCTTCCATGGATTCAACTTATAAAGATTCCACGTGTAAGTAATGCCATGCAGTATTCTCTCTCTCTGCCTGGCTTATTTTGCTTAACATAATATCCTCCATTTCATCCATGTTGTCACAAAGGACAGAATCTTCTTCTTTTCTAAAGGTGAAATAATTTTCCACTACATACATACACCACATTTTCTTTATCCATTTACTCACTGATGGACAATAGGTTGATTTCATATCTTGGTTATTGTGAATAACACTGCAATGAACATGGGTGTGCAGCTATCTTTTCAACTTACTGGTTTCATTTCCTCTGGATATGTAGTGAAATTACTGGATCATATGATAGTTCCATTTTTAAGTTTTTGAGGAAGCTCCATACTGTTTTCTCTAATGACTATGTTAATTTACATTCCCACCAACTGCATATAAGGGTTCTCTTTTGTCCACACCCTCCCCAACACTCATTATCATTCATCTTTTTGATAATAGCCACTATAGCAGGAGTAGGGTGATACCACAGTTTTAACTTTAAATTTCCTGATAATTAGTGATGTTCAGTATTTTTCATGTTCCTGTTAGTCATTTGTATTTCTTCTCTTGAGAAATGTCTATTTAGATCCTTTGCCTATTTTTAAAAATTGGTTTTTTTTTTTTTGGGACTATTGAGTTGTTTGAGTTTCTTAGATATTTTGGATATTAATCTCTTATCAGATACCTGGTTTGCAAGCATTTTCTCCCATTCTGTAGGCTTTTGATTTACTCTCCTGATTGTTTTCCTTGAGTTGCAGGAGCTTTTTAATTTGATGTAATTCCATTTGTCTATTTTTGTCTTTGTTGCCTGTGTTTTTGGGGTCACATCCAAAAACCTATTGTCCAGACCAATGTCATGGCACTTTTTAATCTATGTTTTCTTCTAATAGTTCTATAGTTTTAGGTCTTACATTTAAGTCTGATTCATTTTGGGTTGATTTTCCTATATAGTTTGAAAAAAGGGCCTACTATTTCTGCATGTAAATATCCAGTTGTCTCAATACCACTTATTGAATACACTGTACTTTCCACATGTATATTCGTGGCACCTGTGTTGCAAATCAACTGACAGTAAATGGATAGGTTTAGTTACGGGCTCTCTATTCTGATCCACAGGGTTATCTGTTTGTATGCCAGTACCATGCTGTTTTATAGGATATTTTGAATCCAGGTAGTATAATGCCTCCAGCTTTGTTCTTTTTGCTCAAGATTGCTGTGGTTATTCAGGATTTTTTGTTGTTCCGAAAAAATTATAGAATTATTTTTTCAATGTCTGTGAAAACATGTTATTGGAGTTTTGACAGAGATTGCATCGAATATGTAGATAGCTTTGGGTAATATGGACATTTTAGCAGTATTCCTCTAATACATGAACATATCTTTTCATTTATATTTTCTTCAATTTCTTTTATGAATATTTTACAGTCTTTAGTATACAAGTCTTACCTCCATCGTTAATTTTATTACATGTTTCATTTTTAGGGTAGCTATTGTGAATGAGATTGGCTTTTTAATTTCTTTTTCAGATAGTTCATTATTAGTGGACAGAACTGCTACTGAATTTTGTATGTTGACTCTGAAACATTACTAAATGCATTTATTCTAACAGTTTTTTTGGTGGATTTATTAGGGTTTTCTATATATTAAGTTTTCTATCTCATCTGTAAACAGGGACAATTTGACTTAAAAAATAACTTGGATGACTTTTATTTCTTTTTTGCTTAATTGCTCTGCCTAGGACTTCTATAGTACTATGTTAAATAGAAGTGATGAGTGTGCATCCATCTTGTTCCTCATCTTAGGTGAAGAGATTTCAGCTTTTCACTGTTGAATATGATGTTAGCTCGGGGTTTGTCATATATGGCCTTTATTATGTTGAGATACATTCCTTCTGTACCTAATTTTTTTTTTTAAATCATGAAAGGTTGCCAAATTTTGTTAAATAGCTTTTCTGTATCTATTGATGATTATGTGGTTTTTGCCCCTCATTCTGTTAATGTGGTGTATCACATTTATGGTTTTGCCTATGTTGAACCTCAAAGATAAATCCCACTTCCTCATGGTGAATAATCTTCTAATGTGCTGTTGAATTTGGTTTGCTAGTATTCTGTTGAGAATATTTTTCCACTATGTTCATGAAGAATATCGACCCATATGAATCTATTTCCAAAAAGCCTTGTTTTTCTGGCACATCAGTAAATAAAAAAGAATACAGTAGCTCCAACAAATTTGTTGTCAAATGTGATGAATCTGTGGGATGTTGATCATTCTCAGAATTCCATTTGGGGCCATCAGTTAATGATGACAAGTTCTTTAAGTAGGGTATGTCTTGGATTAAAACAGGATATCTTGGTTCTTAGGGTTCTGTGACCAACAGGCTGTATGAACTTGAATGAGTCAATTCCCTCTCCGTGCTTTCATTTCCTCATTTAGAAACAAATGACTGGGATTCCTTAATTTTTAAAACTTTTAAAGTTAGTCAGTTTAAGAATCTTACTAATGCCATTCAACAGTTAACAATCATGAGTTTCATCTCTACTTTGTTCCATCTTTCTTCACTTAAGTTCTTGCCCCTACCTTACCAGAAGAGCTTGACTGAGGGAAAAGGCAGGTCACAGGTTAGAGACAAAGGAATAGATTAATAGGCTATAGGTGTTAATAGATAGCAGTTTCTGCCTATCCCTGCACCATCTTATGGCTTATTGTCAAAAGATTTATCTCCCAGTATCTATTCTGTGTGGTTCCTGAGATAATGGGAACCAAGCTAGATACTATTCAGGAGCTCTTCTCCACCATTGGAGAAAGAGAATAGAAAGGATGTGATAGTTGTCTGAAACACTCTGAGTAATTGCAGAATCTCCTTGTCTTTGGAAGGTTCTGGGTATACTGAGGTACAGCTTTCAAATTCTAGGCTCCTTCTGTTTCTTATGTCCGAGTTCTCTAGAAGGCCTTGACCTTCTACTTAGCTATTATAAACTGCCTGCTCCTCTTGATATAACAGATGCTGGATCTTGTCCACGTGCCCTCAGTCACTCCCTGACATTTGACTTTACAGAACATGAGCCTCAATGTACCCCTGATGCTTTTACCCACTAGCCTAAAAGTAGACATGGACCCTGTTAACTTCTGCTATTGGTTTCCTTTCATCATATTGCTCTTTGGGGTTTGGATATTAGTATTGATTGAGCACAAAGTTTTTATGTCTTCTTCCTTTGCAATTTGGACTTCAGATCACACTTGACTCATAATTCAGTTAGATCTTAGCCTCATCCTTCAGTTCGTTCTTTCTTCTGGACTACCATTGAAATCTTAAAATTTCTACCAGTTAACCATAGAGTTTGATAAACGGGAAAATGAGCCCTCATGTTACTGAGTTTTTTGGAGTGCTATTGTGCAGTGGAGTCTCCTAAGGGTTTTCATTGTTGGGCATATATTTCTCCTGGAAGTGTCAGATATAAGCATCCTAGAAACGAAATACTTTAGAGCTGAGTTGACCACATGAACTGAAATTATTACATACTTATCTTTTAATAGGTAATAACTGCATAGCAAATTTCCCTGCCATAACTAGTGAGGAAATTAATTGCCTGTTTATAATACATGAAGTCATTTGTGAGTATCCTCAATTCACTTGTCCAAACATAACTCCAAAAATGAACTGCACACTAGATTTACTGCCTGTTTTGTAGCTTGTAGATACTATGGAAGGAAGCGCCACAAATTTAATAATTTAGAAACAAGTTTGGAATAGTTGAGTGGATATAAAGATATGTGATTCTGCTTTATGTACTCACATTTTGAGAGAAAGTATTTATGAGTTTGACCAGAAGGAGCTTTTGATTCTTCCCATAGCTGCTCACTATGAACATGGCAAGTTTGCTACATTGAAATGTTAATATCTAACAGCTTAACTGTCAGGTCAAAAGGTATGAGGCAAAATGACAAGATATTTTTGACTGAAAATTTCTATAGAAATTATTCTTATTCCAAATGGTATACATTTAAAAAAAGAAATAAGTATTTTTTTGGTGTTTGAATTAATTATTTGGGCATTATCATTTATAATGGCTGTGGCTCTTTTTGACTCATTGCCAAGGCACTCCATTGATAATATAGACCCCTATGTGGTGTATGAAGTAGGGAAATTCCAGACCATGGGGGTTTGCTGAAATTCGAGACTTTGTTCTTGCAAAATAGATTTCAGAGAGTTACAGAAGGTTAAATCTGGAAGTGCCCTTTGAGATCATTGAAACCAGCCCCTTGCTGAAGGATTTGAAATAAAGGAAGTTAAAAGAGTTGATCAAGATCACACATCTTTTTAGCAGAAGTAGTTGTTGCATAATTCAAGACTTCTGAGTCCCAGTTTGATTTTCCTCAAATCATAAACTGGAAAGAATTAGAACTAAATGAGAGAAACAAAAGCTAAAATATTGCTTCCTCAGATGGCTTTATATAGATTTCAGGTGAGGAAAGTGAGAACTGTAAAAGGGGATTTTACTCACCTTTAATTTTGTTAATCTTCTCTCAGATGGGTCTATAGGAAATTGTTTTCCGTGTTTCCAGTTTGATACTTTGACCTCTTTTGAATTTTATGCATAATTAAAATTGATGATTCCTTTGGATTTATGGGTTGGCTTTTGTTTTCAGTCAGTTATGGAACTGAGGCCAGTTAAATGAGTTCCAATGGATTATGCAAAGTTTCTGTGAAGTGAGGGATAACTATCCCACATGCTAAGAAAACGTGCCTTTGCCTTCTTGTTTGGTGACAGTGTGTATTTAATTATGCACAGAATTTACTGCTGAAACTCTGAGTGCCGGCCACTTAGGAAAGGCCCATTAGTGACATTGATACTCTGAGTAGGCAGCTGAACAAGAGGCTTCGTGATGGCAGCCAGATGGGCAACTGAGCAGACAGCACAGGCCTCTGGAGGGCAGTGCCAACTTACCAGTCAGCCATCAGGCTATGTGTTTCAGGCTAGGTACTGAATATCTTGGACATGCAGTGTTTTTAGAGTTCAAGACATGCAAAGACAAGTAATTGTTTTGGGTTAGTACTTTATTTTATCCTGGTTGTCCTGTACTCCTTTTGGAGTTATAATCTGTGTGATAGAGAAAAGCTCACTAGGCAAGAGTGTCAGCAGATTTTCTATCTAATTCCAGGTTACTACTAACCAGTTGTGTACCCTTCAGCCTCTACCTTCAGTTTCCACATCTAAAAAATTAAGTTATACGATTTTGTCTGTAAAATCTGAGCCATCTTGCTTCTCTTCTCTGCCCCATTTCCCTAGGCCCTGCTTATCATGGGCTTGCTTATCTCTGGCTTTAAAAGAAGTACATCAATGTTCCCTCTGTAGATAAATCTTCTGTCTTGGCTACCATGTCAGGTTTCTCTTTTAGGAGAGATGCTTTTTGATAGCATCACTCTTTCAAGGTAGTGACTGTGATATATCATCAAGGCTCAGCACAATAGCTTATTTGCAAAAGTGCTTAGTGATGGTGTCCATAACGGGTTGGCAAATTCAGTAATTCATGACCTTGGTTTACTCTTGTATTGGGTTAAATTGTGCACTGTCTCCCCCTTCATATATTGAAGTCCTAATCCCCATTACTTCAGAAAGTGACTTTATTTGGAAATAGTGTCATTGCAGATGTAATAATAAGTTGTTAGGATAAGGTTAAACTGGAGTAGGGTGTGCTCCTAACAATGCAACTGGCATTCTTATTTTTTTGAGATGGAATCTTGCTTTGTTGCCAGGCTGGGGTACACTGGCATAATCTTGGCTCACTGCAACCTCTGTCTCCTGGGTTCAAGTGATTCACCTGCCTTAGCCTCCTGAGTATCTGGGACTACAGGTGCCTGCCACCATGCTCAGCTAATTTTTGTATTTTTAGTAGATATGAGATTTCACCATGTTGGCCAGGCTAGTCTCAAACTCCTGACCTTGTGATCTTCCCACCTCGGTCTCCCAAAGTGCTGGGATCATAGGTGTGAACTACTGCGCCCAGCCAGTGTCATCTTAAAAAAATGTGGACATAGACTTTCACATAGAGAGCCATGTGAAGATTGCAGTTATACTGCCACAAACAAAAAAATGACCAGAAGAGGCATGAGACAGACCTTTTTCTAGTGACTTTAGAGGGCATATGACCCAGTCAATACCTTGATCTTGGACTTGCAGTTTCCAAAATGGTGAGACAATAGATTACTCTTGTCAAAACCAATGAGTGTACAGTACTTTGTTACAACAGCCCCAGAAAATGAATATAATCCTAGTAGAAATTAGGTAGGTCACTGAGGTATGTATAAAATGTGGGTTTTTCCATATGGCTAGGAAATCAGTGACTTAGTCCTGCCTCCTGCAATGCAGTATATACTCCATCAAGGTCAATATCACCGGGTTGTTCAAAATGATAGTAATTTTTGTATAACTTAGGATATACAACACATTTATTAGAATTAATGCACCCATTCAGGAGTAATATAATTTATAATTCTTTAATTTTATAATACTTATGATATCTCAACTTACACTGGCATCAGAAGCAAATAAAAAGGGCTGGAAGTATAGATATTTAAAACTATCTTTAACACTTGAAGTGCAGAAATTCTCATTTACCAAATAAATAAGGGCAAAAGTTTGATCAAAAACTTCTCTTCACAGAATAGGTCAATTCACTACTCTAGCTTTTGATCATAGCAGTGTTGAAGAGAATAATTCACTATGATCACTTCGTTACTAAGACCTGCCATCCAAAGATACCCCCAAACCAAAATACACTGAGGCAACTAGGAAAGAAGCTCTCCAGCAGGGAGTAGGAGGTGGGTGTGTGATTAGAAAATCCTAGAGTGAAAGGCACATTTTGTCAGCACTGTTCCCAGCTGGAACCTCATTAACACTTATTAAGAAGAGTCATCTTAAGATATTCCCTGTGTTCTAAATGGGAGAATATTTTCTTTAAATCACCGTATACTACCCAGAAAAATCCAGGAAGTTTAGATATTTTGGAAATTATTTGGGAATTCTGTGGCTTTGGCTTATGTTGTTTTGCATACTCTCTGAAGCAGATAGTCACTATGTCTCCAGGCAGTCAGTTAGATTCATCTCTGCATTAGTACTATGTGGGTCTCCACATACATTGCTGGATGCTGTGTGATGCCCAGAAAACTTTAGTCTGGGAGACTAATGTTGGTCTGCCTGCAGATTCAAGTCCTAGGCATAAGCATGGTCAATACTATATTTTTTGCCTCCTCAGTTTGGCTTTTGATCTTGAGATACATTTTCAGTGAGTTTCTTTACCTTAGAAGTGGGAAACAAAAGATTAGCATTATCTCTTTTTGGTACTAAAGAGAAGAGATAACTTGTTTCAGAAGCATTTCTGACAAATTCTAATCAGAAGAGGGAATGAACATAAAAGATACTTTCATGTCATTTTGGTAATCAACTGTGTAGTTAAAAGATGTTTTTTAGTCCTAGATAGGGTGCAGATAATCTACTAACTCTACTTTAGAGGTATAAGGAACAGAGGGTTTACATTTTATTTTTCTATATTAACCTAAACTCTAAATTTCTTAGCCAAAAAGGTAAATAAAGATATCATGATTATAAGCTTATATTTTTTAATGGAAAGAAACATGTCATTTAACAAGAGAAAAATAGCTAACCAGTCTTGGGTTGTTGGAAAGGTCATTGCTTCTTGGCAATGTGTACCAGGTTAGTAGAAGTCTTGGCAAAAGTTTAAAAAAAAACTATTCTAAGTAAAAGGAGACCCTATGGATAATATTTTATAAAGTAGGCATAGATTTGTGGATTATCATGTATAAAGGAAGTTGATGGTAAATATATAACTATCGTATGATCCAGCATTTGTACAACTGGGCATCTACACAAAGAAAAACATATTACCCCCCAAAAAAACAAACTACATTGCAGCACTGTTCACAACAGCAGTGATAGGGCATCAGCCTAGGTGTCTATCAGTGGAGGATTGGATAAAGAAAATGTGATAAATACACAATGGAATACTATTAGCCATAAAAGAATAAAATTCTGTCACAGCATCATAGATGAGTTTGGCGGACATTATGTTAAGCAAAAATCATGTCTTTTGCAGCAACATGAATCGAACTGGAGGCCATTATCTTAAGTGAAATGAAACTCAGATACAGGGAAATACTGCATGTTCTCATAAGTGGGAGCTATACAATGGGTACACATGAAAGCAGAGTATGGAATGATGGACGCAGACTCAAAGGGTTAAGGGGAGTCGGAGTGGGGTAGATGCTGGGAGGTTGCTTGATGAGTACAATGTGTGTTGCTGCAGTGAAGGATGCACTGAAGGCCCTGACTTCACCAAAATGTAATGTTAATGTAGCAAAATTGTACTTGTTTCCCATGAGTATATACAAATAAAACAATTTGATGGCAATAAATTCTCTTTGACAAAAGCAGGGTGGCCCATTCCCTGAAGCTCTGTTTGCTCTTGTTTCTATGGAGCATGGGCTTTTAATCAAAATCACCTGAATATGGCAAGAATTGAAATATCTTTAATTACTCATAATTTTATTTCAGGACAAAATTAAGTATGGATTGCATTAGCTATCTGGCTACTGGCCAGAGACCTTCCTCAGTTCCATGTCACATGGACCTCTCTTCATAGGGCACCTTACAACATGGCAGCAGGCTTTCATCATAGTAAAGAATCGAGATAGCAAAGAAGGGGAAAAGGCCGGAAGCCAGGGTCTTCTAAAAACCTAATACTGAAAACGATGTCCCATCACCTTTGTCATATTTTATTTAAGTGAGTCAGTAGGTCCAGCCCATATATAAGGGAAGAAGGCGCCACAGGACATGAAAACCAGGATTTGGGACATGACGGGCAGCCATTTAGAGGCTATTTACATAGTTTTGTTGAACTAACTGTAATTGTTTTAATTGAATAATTTGAAGTGATATAGCCCCTGTGGGACAAACTACCTTTCTACTTAAAAGGTAGTTTTCTACTTTAAGTAGAAAGGTAGTTTGTCTCACAGGGGCTATATAGAAAAATACATATTTAATAGGCTACTTTCCTTTACTATTTCATGATACAATATTAAATATTTATATGGTATTTTAATATTTTCAAAGCGTAGAAATGCTAACATTCTTCAAAACCCTGTAAGGGCAGAATTAACACGGTCATTTTACAGGTGGAAGAGGTATCATTTAGAGAGATAATTGTATTCTACAATATTATGCAGCTAGAAATAAGGGCTTCATGTTTATTTTTAATGCATAATTTATAAGGACTTTTTTCAAAAAATTTTGTACAAGTCTAGGGAAAAAGTGCTTGTTTCTGTTGACTGTCGTTTGGTCATTTATTTGTATAGGTAGCCAGAAACATGTATATATACAAAAGCTAAATTGTGTTATTTGGAATTCCTTATAAATAATAATTTCACAAAACTAATGTGTTATTTGGGCCCTAGTGACACTGGCCGAGAGTTGAGTTTCATTAAATGGGATTTTACAGCAGAAATATTCTGCTGTGAACATTTAGGGATTACCAAATACATGGATCTGTTGAAGCCTGGTTCTGCTTACAAATGACTGGAAAAATTTTATGATACACTTTTTTTTCCATCAGTATGATTCTTTGATCCTTTGGAAAGAAAGCTTATGTATTCTCGTTCTACTCACTTTAGAAATGTAGAGAATAGAGGCTATAGCTTGAAGATGGACAGAAAATACAGGAAGGAAGGGAAGAGAAGGGAAAAATTGCAAAGCTGGCAGACTGCAGGGTAGGGCATATGCTGGATTTTCAGCTGTGCGTTCAAGATCAAGCTGGGCACAGTGGCTCACGCCTGTGATACCAGCTTGGGGAGGCTGAAGTGGGTGGATCACCAGGTCAAGAGATGGAGACCATCCTGGCCAACATGGTGGAATCCTGTCTCCACTAAAAATACAAAAATCAGTTGGGCATGGTGGTGGTGCCTTAGTCCCAGCTACTTGGGAGGCTGAGGTAGGAGAATTGCTTCAACCCGAGAGGCAGAGGTTATAGTGAGTCGGGATCATGCCACTGCACTTCAGCCGGGTAACAGAGCAAGACTACTTAAAAAACAAAACAAAACAAAACAAAAATAAGCTGCCCTGAAAGGGCCACTTGGGTCGGTTCTGGCAACGGGGATCAGGGGTGTCTGCTCTGTCCACTTCCACATACGCCTGGCCAATGCGTATGGACATATCACCCTTGTCAGGTCAGTCATAAAAGCTGGGCAGAACAGATTGGAGATAATAGATTATTTGACAGAGTTAGATGGTTTTATACAGATTTTGAGCTGTATAAAATGAATGGTGAAATCAGTTGTGCATGTAGAAACTGTCATGTTTATAGTCCATGGGATGAAAAACAGCATATACCACATAAATGATGGGAAAACATCTGAACTTCACAATTGCCTAAAGGCTGGTGTTTGGCTACAATCAGAAAAACTTTTCAATTTTTTTGATAGTGTTCAGTTTGAACTTCTAAGGAAAATAAATTGAATCTGTTTAGCCTCTTAAATGTGTTTCTGCTTCCATGTTTTCTCCTAAAATCACAACTTGGACACATAAAGAGGAATTTTAAAAACATAAAGAGGAACTTTTAAAGCAGGTTATATCACTCCCCTCCTTAAAACTGCCAGTGACTTCCGATATCAGGTAGATCCAAGTCTGTGCTGGTGACCAGACCCCAAAGCCCTGTGTGAGGGGCCTCCCCTCTTCTGGCGCCATCCTCTCCACTGATTGTTGTGCTCCAATTAAACTGGTCGTATTTTTATTCAGAGCACGCCAGCTTATTCTCCCCATGGCCTTTGCCTTTCTCATCACTTCTGAGTGTTGGTTCCCCAAAGCGTTATGTGGCTGGCATGTTCTAGTCACTTAAATTTCAGCTCAAATGCCATCTCCCCAGAGATGTCTTCCCTGATTGTCCAATCTAAGCTCGAGTTCTGTGTACTTTCTGTTCTATTTTCCTGTTTTATGTTTGCAGAACTTAACACTATATGTCGTCTTTTTTTGTTATGGTCTGCCTCTACCCACTGGGCGGTAAGCCCCATGAGCAGTGGAGCCCCCTCCAGCCGGTTTCACTTCTTCACAGTGATATCCCAGCACCTAGAACAGGGTTGGGCTGCAGTAGGTGCTCTAAGTACTTTTTTACAAATTGAATTGAACCTGTATTTAAGCCAAATTGGTCTAGTTACAAGCTCCTAAATATGTTTATAGTCCTCGAATTTTTAAAACCATTTCCTTTAGTTGAATACTTCATGCCTACTTAAATATCGCTCTGTGTTTGAATATTGCTCCCAACTTTCAAAACCCCATACAGATATTGTATTTCTTAACCATTTTAGCACATAGTTGTGCAGTCCTGTGCCTCTAATTGTCAGTCATCAGTTTCTAAATTTGTCACTTTAAAAGTGTGGACTATCTTTTTATGTGTTTTATCCTTGATTGAATTAAGTGTTCCATTGCTATCAAATCATGGGTACAATAAGTATTGAATAAATGTGTTGAAAATTAATTTTTATATCTAATCAACTTACAGATTTGAGATAATTCCTGTTCTTGGGTCATGACTGTATATTTTCATTTAAAATGACACAATTTTAAGAATTTATCTGCAGAAACTAATTTCCAGTGATCTTAAGGATGTATTTACAGAAACAAAACCAACCAGAAGGTGTCATAATGAGTTGCTGATCTCTGCTATTCCATTAGTTTGTATAGGTAGATATGACTTTTAGAGATCTGTAATGGGCATGATAAAGCTTAAAGAATACTTGTAGAACAACTAAGAAAATATATGCATAGGCAAGAAACTGGAGATTTGCTTTGTAAGGAGGAAATACCAGAACTCAAATGTCACTTCATAGAAAAATGATCTTAGTGAGTGTGCACTGCTGTAACAGAATACCATAAACTGGGGGGCTTAAACAACAATTATTTATTTTTGAGGCTGGAAGTCCAGGATCAAAGTACCAGAGTGGTTGGGTTCTCTTTTTTCTTGAAGGCTCTCTTGTTTTGAAGGCTTTCTTTTTTGTGGCAGACTGCAGACTTATGGGATCTACAGATGGTGTAAAGAATATGAGAACTCTCTGAAATCTTTTATAAGGGCATTAATACCATTCATGAGGGCTCCACCTTCATGATCTAAATACCTCCCAAAGGCCCCATCTCCTAATACCATCACACCGAGGGTTGGGATTTCAACATGAATTTGGGGAAACACAAATAAGCAGTCCCTAATAGCCAGGATTGGAGTCATGCTGTGAGGTTGGGACAATAGATTGAGGGGTTGAGGACAGTGGCAAAGGCGGATCTGAAACAGTACATCTAGCAGGCAGGGCAATGAAGTGAGCAAGAAGAGAGGTGAAAGCTAGAGAGAAAATGTGAGATGGAAACCTCCACGAGGTTCCAAGGTGCATATTTGAAGTTAGCCGGAAAGCTGGCACATTCAGGGAGTGTAAGGCTCAGAACTAAAGAGTATAGAGATAGAGCTGGGGGAAAACAAATTTAAACTGACCTTAAGGAAAGAGACTGCCGATAATTTGGACTTGCAAAGAGATAAGAAAGAAGTTGACAAGCCTATTATAATACAATCAGCAAAGGTTAGCTATTTTAACCCAGAACATGAGAGCATTTAAAACATACATAAAATATATATGAATGTACATAAAACATACATGAACATATATAAAACGTGAACATATGAAAAATGTAGAAACATATATAAAAACATCTATTCGTTTACAAATACTTATGTATATTTAATTTGTAAGCGGAACAAGTGGAGGCTTCATTTTCAGTGGAAGAAAGATCTTGCAGAAAGTCACATTTAATTTGGAGGCTTCTTTCTGTCCTAGATGAGTAGATTCATTGCATTCTATAATTTAAAGAGGGTTAAGTTTTATAATGTATTATACTGAATTGATACGGTCAAATAAAGATTAAGTGGACCATGAGAATGAAAAGGCTTTGCTTTCTGTGGATAATTAAAAGGCCTCTTATTTCTCCTGGGAGGAATGTGTCAGATTACTAGTGGGCAGACGCCTGCTGTTTGGAAATGACTCTACCACTGGCTGCCATAGACCTTGGGGGAGGGACATGTGGACATCTGAGCCACTATACCTGCCCCAGGGCTAACCCCAGTACTGGTGAATCTTTCAAGATGCCAGGCTTTATCCAAAGAATGTTTTTGAAAAATTTTCTCCCTGAAATATGTTGAAACCATCTCTAATGGCTCTAAATCACACATGCTTAGCTTTATTTGGAAGAAACTTGAATTCTATAATTAATCACAATTAGAAGCCACATTATAAATGAAAAGGCTTAATAATTAATGACAAATTGCACTTCAGATGTTGGGGATGTAAAAGCTAACACTACAATTTATGGTCTCTTTAGAGGTTTTGTTCCAACACAATGCTGCTGGTTATTATGATTTCATGTTTAATGTTATCTAAATCAGTTATGCTGCCTGTGGTAATTATAAACTGTATAAACCTAAAACACAGAGATGAAGCTCTCAGACCAGTGTAAAGGAATGGTTTTTGTTATTTCAGGGTCACCCCATGGATGCAGTTGCATGTGTGTTTTGAATAGTCCAGAGTACATTTTCATTTCTGAAACTGATTTCTGGTACAAATAGCAAAGCAGAACTGAGTGAAATTTGCAGTGCCTGAGAATCTTCAAAGGAGTTTTTAAAAGGTGTCATGACTCGATAACTGATAGACTCACCCATGCAGAGCATTTCTTTGTTGCCTCTCATAGTTCGGATCTCTCCTTTTATAAACAAATTCTTTTTAAATAATAAAGGACATAAAATAAAACCTCATGCTAGTGCTCAGAAGCTGGCACTCTTTCATCATTTAAACTTTGCTTTCAAGATTTAGAGGGAACTTCTGATTGTAATTTACTAAAAATACTCTGAAGTCTAACTTTCAGTAAAGAACTAGGAACTCTCAGGATAGTTTGTATTAATTAATTGTTGTGGGGAAGTTTCCAACCAATACATCTAACACACCATCTAAGGGAACAGAGTTTTAGTGGTCGACATAGCATTTAAAACATTTAGCTTGATTAATTTCTTTGCTCTAAGAATAAATACTGGATTTTTGATTGATTGAAGAAGACAGAAAATATGTTTTCTCTTAAAATATGTCTATCAGTACTGGCCTGGGTTGTGGTAACTAGAGAGTGAGAAAGTATCTTTTTATTAAAAAAATATTCTACTTTTAGCTTCAGGGCATACATGTGCAGATTTGTTACATGGGTAAATTGTGTGTCACAGAGGCTTGGTGTACAAATGATCTCATCACCAAGGCAGTGAGCATAGCACCCAGTAGGTAGCCTTCCAACTACGCTTTCCTCCCCACCCTCTCAAGCAGTCTACACTGTTGTTCCCATCTTTGTGCCCATGTGTATTTAATGTTTAGCTCTCACTTAAAAGTGAGAACATGCGGTATTTGGTTTTCTCTTCCTGAATTAGTTTGCTTAGGATAATGGCCTTCAGCTACACCCATGTTGCTGTAAAGGGCACAGTTTCATTCTTTTTTATGGCTGTGTAGCATTCCATGTTGTATGTGTACCACATTTCCTTTTTCCAGTCCACCATTGATGAGCATCTTGGTTGATTCCATGTCTTTGCTATTCTGAGACTACAATGAACTTACGAGTGCATGTGTCTTTTTTTTTTTTTTTTTTTTTTTTGTAGAACTAATTTATTTTCCTTTGGGTGTATATCCAGTTGTGGGATTTCCAGGTCAAATAGTAATTCTGTTTTATGTTCTCTGATAAATTTCCACAGTTTTCTGCAGCTACTACTTTTCTCCACAACTTCTTCACATGTTCTTATTTTTTTTACTTTTAGTAATAGCCATTTTGACTGGTATAAGATGGTATTTGTAGATTTGATATGCATTTCTCTGATGGTTAGTGATGAGCATTTTTTCATATATTGGCTACATAGGTCTTTTTGATAAGTGTGTGTGTCCTTTGCCCATTTATTAATGAGTTTTTTGCTTGATAATTTGCTTAAGTTCTTGATCTGTTTTGGATATTAGACCTTTGTCGCATTCATAGAGTGCAAATATTTTCTCTCATTCTGTAGGCCGTCTGTTTACTCTGTTGATAGTTTCTTGCTGTGCGGAAGCGCTTTAGTTTAATTAAATCCTACTTACCAATTTTTTTTTTTTGGTTGCAGTTGCTTTTGAGGACTTAGTCATAATTTTTTTTTGTCAAGGCTGATGTACATAATAGTATTTCCTAGGGTTTCTACTAGATTTTTGCTGTTTTAGGTCTTAGGTTTAGGTCTTTAATTTATCTTATGTTAATTTTTGAATGTGATGAAAGGAAGGGAAACAGTTTCAATTTTCTGCATCTTGCTAGCCAGTTACCCCAGTGCCACTTGTTGAATAAGGAGTACTTTCCCCATTGTTCTGATTAAAAACTTATTTAAAACCTTAACTATTTTTCACAGAAAACCCAGAAAATGTAACCCAAAACAGCCTAAAGCATTCCAAATAAAGAAAACTATGTATTCTAAATAGTTTAGCATTCCTTGATTTATATATCTTATACTGTGTTATCTTACGGCACAGTGCCTTGTCTTCTGTCTTGTCTGACTTCCAGCTCTGTATATACCCATGCCATAGCCTTAACTGAATGCACCTTTGATGTGGGAAGAGTCACAGTCCAAGAACTGAGATACCTGGGACAATGAATAGATACACTTGCATAGATAGTAGTTATAAATGGTCACTCAATGGTAATCATGAAGTGACTGATTTGGAACATGGAGTAATGGTCCGTAAACCTTAAAAAATTCTAGACAAACATGCTTACTGCACATGCGTCATGATTTTTCTGTGGCATATTCTCTTTCCCACCAAACCTATTTATCATTGATAGCTCATCTTTTATTTGTGTTTAATAGAAATTTTATATTTTCTATTCTGGCTAGAATATCATTTGTTTTAAATCTTAGATATTATTCTGAATGTTTAATACTGGTCATTGGATTGTGGGTTCATCTCACACAGCAACTGGAAACTAAACCGGACCAAGACAATAACAGCATCTCTGCTCAGTAACCACTAATCCTAATGCTGAATGGTGCCTTCCAGGGACTTAAACCATGGGTATGCTGCGGTCAGTATGACTTTTGCTTAGAAATGAGCAGTCTGGGGAACCTTGAGTATATTTTGATTTTATTTTTGGTGTTAGACTTAAGAATATTCAAACGGCACCAGAACACAGGACTTGCATGGTTCTATAGGTTAATGACATCAAGAAGACCTGTCCAGTTCACTTTGCTTCAAGACATAGGCTTCTAAAGCCAAAATCATGATGTTAACACATTTACTTAAAGTCAGTTAAGAATTCAAAACAGAGGGCAGAAAGGAAATTGACATGATTTTTTTTCTCTCCACATACATCTGAATATTGTCTTAAGTAAATTGGATAGGTCATGCTGAAAGTAGTCATAGCTAATACAGCACTGACACGTGATCCACTAGTAGAAACCAACTCCTCTTCTCCTAGTAAACATAATTTATTGCTTAATTCTGGAGTGGCCCTGAAAGCCAGCAGCAGAAGAGTTGCCTGATTGGCAAATGATCTGAATGATTGAGATGGTTTCAGTGAGAAATGTCAACCCCTCCCCTGGGAGTGTCTGTGATGCACTTGTGTGGGCAATAGCAAGATTGGGTTGGGCTGGCAGGGGGTCAGGAGAGAGCCAGACAGATGTCCGGGTCTGAATACGCCAGTGACTTGGGAGCCAGAAAACGAAGACCAAGGAGTCGGTAGTTGACTGTGGCCAAGAATGAGACGGAAGTCTGGAAGCCAAAATATCAGACCTGAATGGGGAGGAATAATCAGGCCTGGGTGGGGAAGAAGGAGTGAGAGGTTTAGAAGTTGAGTTTACTTGCAGATCTGGTATAGCGCAAGCAAACAAAATGCAAGTAAGAATCGAACCAGCAAATGTGCAAGTCATTTATGGTGTTTTGTGCTTCTTCGTCTGGCAGGGTTGTGCTTGTGATATTTTTCCAAGTAACTCCAGGGGTCTGTTCCAAATTCCTGCATCTTCTCTTTGTCAGCAATGTACCCTTGGGCAAGTTACGTAATTTCCCTAAGGTTTAATTTCTTTGCCTGTTAAAGGGGGATGCTATTGCCTGCATTCCATGGATCTTCTCCAAGTGTGTTCATTTTATGGTAATTCACTGGCAAAATTAAGATTTATGTACTTTCATATGGTATGTATCAATATGTTTATTTGAAATGTTTAGTGTGTTTAATTTTTTTTTAGTTTATTTTAAGAATATGTTTATTTTAACAATGTAGGCTGGGAACAGTGGCTCACACCTATAAATCTAGCTCTTTGGGAAACCAAGGCAGGTGAATAGCTTGAGTCCAAAAGTTTGAGGCCAGCCTGGGGAACTTAGACTCTGCAGCTACAAAAAATAAATTAGCTGGGTGTGCTGGTGTGCATGTATAGTCCCAGACATGTGGGAGGCTGAGGTAGGGAAATCTATTGAGGTGGGAGTTTGAGGCTGTAGTGAACTGTGATTACACCACTGCACTCCAGCCTGGGTGACAGAGCAAGGCTGTGTCTCCAAAAAAAAAAAAAAAAATCACATCTGTGTGTGTGTATATGTATATGTGTGTTCCTGGAAGGTAGCAGAAACTACTCTTATTAGATGGTTTAAGAAATGATGCAGGGAGCAGAAGTTTTAGGTATATTTTCCATAAAATCTTATAGTTGAGCAAATTCTTTAAACTTGTCTATTATTCAAGGTTGTTTGATATATGGCCATTTGCTTCTTTAAACACAGGCAAATACTTCTTTCTTTGTGAAAGGTATAGGATTACAGTTGGGCCTATGCAATGTCAAACAGTAAAAAAATCAGACAGATATTTTGGCTGCTACAATGAATCAAACACCCAGATAGACAAACATATACCTTTGTTGTTCGCTTGTTTGTTTTTTGAGATGGAGTCTCACTCTGTCACTCAGGCTGGAGTGCATGGCATGATCCCTGTTCACCGAAACTTTGGTCTCCTGGGTTCAAGTGATTCTCCTGCCTCAGCCTCCTGAGTAGTTGGATTATAGGCATGCATCACCATGCCCAGCTAATTTTGTATTTTTAGTAGACACAGGGTTTTACTATGTCAGGCTGGTCTTGAACCCATGACCTCAGGTGATCCATTTACCTCAGCCCCTGCAAAGTGCTGGGATTACAGGTGTGAGCCACTGTACTTGGCCCATATACCTTTGTTTAGCTAAATTGTTAAATTTAACTTCCCTTTGGAATAATGAAACTACAATTTTCCAAATTAGGGAAAAATATGGCATGTTAATAAGTGCTAAAGGGCCAAAAATCTTCCATGGCCAACTGAGTTTTGGTAATGTTTACTTCTTTAGAAGTCAATGGAAGTTGCATTTTTTTTTTTTTGAAATGCAGCCATATTCTCATGAAACTAGCTGGGACATATTGCTGTAGACATTTTTTGACTCACAGTTTGGGTTGAAAGAGATAGGGCTGATTAATAATTGGCATTCCTATGAAGTAAGATAGTATAATTTCCTCAATTTTTAGGCCACCACTGCTACTTTATTTGAAAATCTGGAATTTACATTTATGATCCTGTCTAAAAGACTTTAAATTTTTCAAGGACAGTAGTTAGGTCTTCATATTTTTTTTGCTCCCAGCTTTTGTACTTAGTAAAGTTTAAGTAAGTAAACAATAGGCCAGACTATACGCACTTGAAAGAAGTTTGGGATTTTTGTTGAAACTTTACAAAAAGTAGGCATTTTGATGACATACTAATTCTTCTGGATGGGTAAGGACTATAGGATTTGGGAAGATAATTGCTAAGTGATGTATTAGTCCATTTTCATACTGCTATGAGGAAATACCCAAGACTGGGTAATTAGAAGAAGAGGTTTAATGGACTCGCAGTTTTATATGGCTGGGGAGATGTCACAATCATTGCAGAAGGTGGAGGAAGAGCAAAGGCATAGCAGCAGGCAAGAGTGTGTGCAGGGAAACTGCCCTTTATAAAACCATCAGATCTTGTGAGACTTACTCACTATCATGAGAATAGCAAGGGAGAAATCTGCCGCCATGATTCACTTACCTCCCACAGGGTCTCTCCCTTGACACATGGGGATTATGGGAGCTACAATTAAAGATGAGATTTGGGTGGAGACACAGACAAACCATATCAAGTAGTGTTTCAGAATTCTTTTGGCCCTAGATTTTACAGGGTTCTTGCATGGCCCTGGTAAGAATGAAGGTTTTCATTTTCTGGGAACTCTTTTCCTTCCTAGTCCCTCCTTTTATTCACTCAGTTGCTGAAAACATTCACAAGTGATATCTCTGAACTAGTCTGTCTGGCTTCTAATATTTCTCTTCTGCTATGAAAGTTCTTTCTAAAAGATGAGTTCAAATTAGGGGTCAGCAAACTTCTGTAAAGGGCCAGACTGTAAATATTTTTATTGGCCATATAGGTTTTATTGGCCCTATAGGTTTGGTGTCTATTGCAACTACTCAATTCTTCCCCTTTGTAGAGCACATGCAAACACAGATAACTTATAAATAATGAATGTGGCTGTGTTTCACTAATACTTTATTTATAAAAATGGCAGATTTGGCCCTCAGACTATGGTTTGCTGACTCTTGATTAAAGTCATGTCACTACATTACTAAAAAGCTTTTGTTGGGTTTCCATTGCAGCAAAACAAAGTTCAATATATCTAGCTTAGTATACAGCAGCCTGCAATTCTACCCTAGTCTGTCTTTCTACCATTATTTTCAACTACATCTCAAACCATCCTCCATTACAATAATGCTGATTACCTTCTGAGTGGGTTAACCAACAGTGCTTTATGGTCTTCAGCAATCCTGCTACCCTGCACCCTCAACTAAACCGACGTCTTTGCTACAGCTGATCCTGGTTTTGAACTAGGTATTTATTTGGTTCTATAGGCACTGAGGTGTGCTTTGAATCGTAATTCCCAAATCTTAATAACCAGATATGCCTGTGTTTAACCTGTTGAATTGTCATTAGACAATGGACATGTAGTGTCTATGTGTACAGGTTGTGTAAAAAAATTCAGACTGCTAATTTTTAAGTTACATCCTCATCTTCTTTCTTTTTTAAAGGGTAGAATAAATATTTGCCATTTATAATTGCTGGGAGTTCGGTATGTAGTCCTCTTCTTTCTTTTCTGAACATAAACAAACACCCATTGGCTGGTTATATTTTCAGAATACGTGGTTAGATTAATTTATTAATGGTACCTTCACATTTTTCTTTGTTTGCTCCAGAAAATTTACCCACCTTTTGTCCCATTTTAAAAAAGTGGAAAGTAGGCATGCCTTAGTTCCACTCTGAAGCAACATCCTGACAGTCATCTACATTTACTTTAAGGAACACCACTCTGGTATACTTTTCAGAGACAGAATGCAAGAAAGGCTTGATAATTTCACAAGGCCTGCACCACAGTGAGTTCATCTCCTGCACTGTCCAGACTTCCTGAGAAGCATGTTGCTCTTCATCTGCTTCAGTGTTAGGTGTACTAGAGTCTGACAAGTGACCATAATGACCCTATGTACATTTTCAACTCTAAGTTATTAAACATACTCATCAAATTCTTTAGCAAATTCAAAATGGTAGTAGCTATTTAAGTTTCTTAAATACATAGTTGGTGGAGGAGAACTGAAGTGTGACAGAACTCAAATTTATCATTACCTGTTACTTTTACCAAGAAACATTTTCAGTTCTGAAGATGATTAAAAATACCCATTACATTATCAAGAGAGATGCAAGAAAAGATTGGAAAAATTGAATAGAAGTGTTAATAAGCAGGGTCCACAGAAAAGTAAAAACTATTCATTTGGTTTACAGTTTAATTTTTGAGTGTTCATTTGTTCCATGAATATTTATTGCTGACCTACTATGTTTGATATTCTGGAATATATAGTTGTTAAAAATATGAATAAATATCTATGACCAATATTTTAGATACTGCCCCAATGAACATTCCAAACAAATGCCACAGCCTGGCCCTCTGACTCTATTTTGTGTGTGTGTGTGTGTGTGTGTGTGTGTGTGTGTGTGTATGTATGGTGTGTTGTGGCAAGATAGTGTTAGAGGTTGTGCATTTTAAGTGCTATCTTGTGTGGAAAAACAAAAGATGCTGCTGCTGTTATTTCAGTGAAATAGTCCTTGGTGTTCTGATAGGATGCTTTTTGTCAGTGGTTTCTCTGTTAATGTCTCTACCAGATTAGAATAGCCTGTCATCTTTTAGAATGCCAGCCAAATTTAACTCACATTAACTCTCAAATGAAAGATGACACATTTAATCAAGATAAATACATTGATGGCCATTTGAAAGTACGTTTATATAAGTGACTTCACCAATCAGATTGTATCTTGAAGAAATACTCTGTACAATATAAACGTGAAGTTGGCTTTCAGCAGGTGTAGATTACCCTCCTTATTCCTTGACCAAGGATGATTTGGGAAAGGGCAACGACCTCACCCCAAAGTGAAAGCTCTTGCACAGGGGCAATGTGGGCAAATAGTACACAGGTGGTGGGTGTGGCTTGTCTCTGTCTCTCCAGGGATCCAACTCCCTTGGGAACCTCCTCTTAATGGTCACTCAGTTGATAGCCAGTTTTCCAGGAACAGTTTTGGGCTCAGAATTGTAGATCAGCTGTGTCTGCTCTGGACATCAGCAAATGTTTTATTGCTCTGTTTTTCTCTTTGGCTTGCTCTGTATTAGTCTTCCTTTCTTAAGAGTGGGAATACCTCATATTTGGTTGAGGGCATGGGAGGGAATGGGCAAAGCAGGCCATTTTTGTCGTTTTGCCTCCAGGTTACATACGGTTTCCTAAGCTTGGCATAAGGAGTCCCTCGGTGGTCTACCATGGCGTATAGTGCTGAGCCACAGGCTCAGAGAAGTAGGTTGTTAATACTTGATGGCCATTTCCCTTTGTGCACATATTTTCTTTGTGAATGTATTTCTCAAACCCTGTATAGAGAGGAGACAGTTTGAGGACAGGATTTTGAATTAAGTTCCTATGACTAAGCCGTAGTTTTCTTTATTTTTATGACCATGAGTCTGTACCTCTTACTGATATAACTTATATGTTCTTTAAGGGAACCGAGACTTTCAGGTATAGTTGAGGAAATAATAAAATTTTGTTCATTTTCATATTATAAAATGCTGTATACATGGTAAAAAACAAGCAATAAAAAAAGTTAAAAGTAATTATTCTATTTGTAACCTAATGTTCCCATTGCCAGAGGTAATGCCTTTCAAAAGTTTCTAATGTATGTCTTCAAAATTTTTCATGCATATATACCAATGCATAAGAAGTATATAAAAGAAATTAAAATAGAATTATTTAAAAATACATTCCGAAAATGAGATTAAGCAATTGTGTAATCTGCTTTCTAAAATTTAATGTTATCTTAAAGATTGTTTCATAGCAGTACATAGAGACCTACCTCAGTCTTTTAATGGCTGCATTGTTTTCACAGCAGAGATGTACAATAATTTATTCAATGAATGGTTGATTACTTTAGAGATAATAAGTAGGTTATTGAACAGAGAATACTAAACTGAAGTTATTTCTCCCAAGGTAAAGATCTCTTCTTTTTTTTTTTTTCCTGGAAAATAAAATTTCAGTTCTACGTTGTTTTTGAAACTGCGAGTTTAGGGGATGCTAATATTAACATCGGTTGGAACAACAACAATAAGAAGAATTACAACAAAGAAAATTGTGGCTGGATAATATCATAGGGTATTAATCCATGTCTTGAGTATTTCTTTCTTCTGTAGTACCCTGACAGCCCCTCTTTTAGATTGTTGTGTATACAATAGCCACCTGCATCTGAAGCAGCCCCAAAGACTAGGAGATTTATGGAGAGAGGCCCGTGGCTAAAATGTCAGGGAGATTCAGAGAGGTTTTCCAAGTTCTCAGAAGCTAGGTAATACTCGGGCTGAGTAAGAGGGAAAGAGAGGCAAAAGAACTACTCATATGAGAGGAAAGAATATGGAAAAAACTGGGGAGAGGAACAGAAGAGAACCACTATGGGGGCTGAGTGAATGTGGACTCTGCTCTGAGTGAGCTCCTGTTCCCAGGACTCTCCTGGTGTCTGGTTGTCTCTTCCCTTCCTACTATTCTTTATTGCCTGTGATCAGTCTTAGAAAGGAAAGTTGTTGTTATTGTTGCTGGGGAGCTGGGACATCTTAGAGTGGCCTTATCCCCTGACCAAAGCAGGACAAATGAAGTGGTTGAAAATGTGCCTGTGAGCTAGCTCAGTAGTGGTCACACAGGTCTCATACTCAACACTATCATGAAAACACACAGACGTGAACAAAGACCCTTTAGGAAATGAAGTTAGCATGTACAACTCTTTTGAGTTTTGCTATAAAGAGGAGCAGATGAATCAGGCTATTGGGTTAAAGGAAGGTGGTAATTATAATATCAATCAAAATATAGCAATTTGTTTGAAGGCTTACTATGTGCAGATGCTGAGTTGAACATTTTATATATATTATCTCAACCACATAGGAGCTAGGTGGCTAGCTAAAGAGATTAGATCTCTGGGGAGAAGGAAATTTTTCTGATTTACAGATGAAGTTGAGGAGTCTTGGGATTTTTATAAAGCTACTTGTCTAAGGTTTCACAGCTAGTTAAAGAGAGTCAATATCTGCATTCAGGCCATCTTAACCACTGAATCATTTCCCTTGATTAGTAGAAAAATTAATATTAGAAAATTGGTTATTAACAACTAATTATATAATTTTATTGGTAGGAAAATAATATTAGGTTGATACAAAAGTAGTTGCAGTTTTTGCCATTGCTTAAAAAGCAAAACTACAATTACTTTTGCACCAACTGTGGAAGGGTATATACATTCTCTGACTGAGGATGAGCCTGTTACAGGAGGTGTAAAAAGAAACACAATTGATGGAGAGTGCTAGAGCTGTCTAGACTATGTGGTCTTGAGATTTTTTTGTGAAAGACACGCTAGGGAAGTCACCTTAAAGGCCGCTAGGGCAAACAATACAATGCTACCGGTGGAACTGGATTTAGATGGGAGGTGGGAGGATGGTGGGGCTCAGAACGGAGGCCGACAAGCCGGGGCTCAGAACGGAGGCCGACAAGCCTCAGGTACTGGGTAGTTCTGGAGAGAGCAATTTTGTTTGAACATGAATGTTTTACTTGAAACCCTGACAAAAGATCTTGTTTGCCTTAAAGATTGGGGCCCAAAAGAAGGATCTCAAGACGTTCTTCATGACCGTATCTTGCATTTGTGATTTGCTATTTACCTACGTTTTAGATTAAAAATACTTTTTTTTTTTTTAAAGTAAAGTGACTTGTGCATATGAATGGGCCATTTGAAATAATGAGTGAGCATGAGGAGGCAGTGGTGCTAGTGATTGTTTGCCCCCCCCAGCATCCCTGCTTCCTTCTGCCAGCAGCCCCAGCTTTTCATTTGGGTACCTGTCTCTACTTCCACCTGAGGCCTCAGACAATTATTTTCTTACGGTTCTGTGGCTACAGTGATTGCCTCAGCCATGGACATGTGACCTAAGCCACTTCAAAAGACATGTATCAGGTTCTTTTGGGCATGCTAGAACACAGATTTTTCTTTTGTCTATTGGGTTTGAACCTAGGAGAATTTAACTCTGACTGTTGCTAGCTACCTGCTGATCAGAGGAGACAACCTGTGTAAAAATGAAATCTTGACATGTGGGTGAGCAGAGCCAGGTATAGAAATAAAGAGTATTGGGGCTGTTTTCATTACTTTGTTCCTTTTATCAAGCCATATCTGAGGCAAGTCCTTTCCTTGACTTTGCAGTCAGGGGAGTCAAAATTCTATCTTTTTACTTAGCTCACTTGTGATTGGGGTTTCTGTCATTTGCAACCAAAATAATCTTAGTTAATACATAGGAGAGAATAATTCTTTATTCATTGGACAAGGGGAAGGAAAGACCAGTGATGAACACTGGAGGCTTCCTTTTTTTGAGGGGTCTCTAAAAGTTTCAAAATAGGCAATTAATAGCATTGTAAAAATTGAGTACAGAATTATTTTTCAGGTTGCCAAATAGATAACTCTCAAACTTCTTAGGAATAAACAATGAAAAAGAGATGCCACTGTCAACACTTGCTAAACTCATGATAAATCCCTGAAAAATAAAATAGAATTCATTGTCTCTGAAGAGCATTGAGCTATAAACCACCCCATAGAGCAACTTACTGCATTTTTAGTTTCAGTAGAGTGTTTTAGTCTGAATTATTCAAAGAGATACACAGGATTTTTATATGGTTTTAAAATTTTAGAAATAAATTACACCGATTTTATTTATAACAGCCATTTGTCAAATATAAAATAATTTACAGTAAGAGATGTAAGGATAAATGATTTTTTAAAACAGTTTTTACTCATATTCATGTTGTTCAAACATAGTGACTGCAATCTTGTCAACATTTTATTTTAAAGACTTTGTTTGCCCCAATAAGAATATGAATGCTTTGAAATTTATAAATCCTGAAAGCATTAATTTTTCATTGAAAAATTTAACCCATGTCAGCATATCATGCCTAGAAAAGCACGATAAGTGGAACATAATGGAGAAAATTGAGAAGGGTGGCTAATATAAACATTTTGTAACTACATAAAATTTATTAAACTAACTCTAAAATTACTTGCCTGATATTCTACTTGGAAAATGGAATCCTAAGCTTCTTAATTCCCTGTGATGTTGTGGGGTAAATTTAAGATATTATTACCTTGAGGTAGTCCAGGCTGGACATGTTATTGTAAAAAGGGAAAATAAATGTCTTTCTAATTGGATTGGGTTCATTTTAATAAAGTCATATACCTTTTTTTTTGATACGGAGTTTCGCTTTTACTACCCAGGCTGGAGTGCAATGGCGCGATCTCAGCTCACCGCAACCTCTGCCTTGTGGGTTCAAGCAATTCTCCTGCCTCAGCCTCCCGAGTAGCTGGGACTACAGGCATGCACCACCATTCCCAGCTAATTTTTGTATTTTTAGTAGAGACAGGGTTTCACCATGTTGACCAGGATGGTCTCGATCTCTTGACCTCATGATCCACCCACCTCGGCCTCCCAAAGTGCTGGGATTATAGGCATGAGCCACCATGCCCAGCCAGTTATACACATTTTATATATTAGAAAACTTATTTTCCCTTTCAATATCTCTACACATGTTTTATCTCATACAAAAATGGAGATATTTAAGTTTTTAGAGAAACCAGCATTAATTGAAGGATGCCAGAAAGCATTAAAGATACTCCCTTTGGCCATTTTCTTCCATTACAGGTAAACAGTTGTTTAATTGAATCTTCAAAAACATGTATTTTCAGAAAACCAAATATTCTTTTTTTCCAGTGTGTCTTTATAAAAAACTATTATAGAAGGGAATAACCTTAGCAAAATATCACTTTGTATTTGGGTGCTTTCTTTCTGTATTTTAGAAGATAGGAACCTTAAAAACAGTCTGTACTTTCCTGTGTGGACTGCAGTCATTATATGGTGAAGATGTTACAAATATAATTTTTATTTATGGCAAGTATCTTTGTCTAGATTTTAGCAAACAAATTTATTTGTCTAGGATCCAAGTATCCAGAAATCGTAGATAAGCTGATTCCCTTCCACTCCCTGCCTTTATGCTAGAAACTCAGCTGGGGCAGTGGTTGAGCAAGATGAATGAGAATAGACTGGGGAAAGGAATCCAAGGTGGTCTACTATGTTTAGATAAAATAACTCATCTTATATTTGGATATGAGGAAGAAAAGATCTGCAGGTGATGAGACCAGCCCATCTAGAGGTCTAAAGTTGCTCTTAGCTGTGCCATTGTTTTATCCACTCATAGTACATAGCATTGTCCAGGCATTTGGTGTAGTGGAAGTTAGTGTGTAGGTAATATGGACCAAGAAGGCCCAATAGCAGCAGGTGTTGGGAGCTCAGTGATACAAAGACAGGGTAGGGAGGGGAAACCTACCTATGGTGAAGACCAGCATGTTCATATTCTTTTTTATTTTTTATTTTATTGCATTTTAGGTTTTGGGGTACATGTGAAGAACATGCAAGATTGTTGCATAGGTACATACGTGGCAGTGTGATTTACTGCCTTCCTCTCCATCTATATCTGGCATTTCTCCCCATGCTCTCTCCCCAACTCCCCACTCCCCACTGTCCCTCCCCCATTTCCCCCCAACGGACCCCAGTGTGTAGTGCTCCCCTCCCTGTGTCCATGTGTTCTCGTTGTTCAACACTCGCCTATGAGTGAGAACATGAGGTATTTGATTTTCTGCTCTAGCATCAGTTTGCTGAGAATGATGGTTTCCAGGTTCATCCATGTCCCTACAAAGGATAGGAACTCATCGCTTTTGATGGCTGCATAATATTCCATGGTGTATATGTGCCACATTTTCCCTGTCCAGTCTAACATCAATGGGCATTTGGGTTGGTTTCAGGTCTTTGCTATTGTAAACAATGCCGCAATGAACATACATGTGCATGTGTCTTTATCATCCTTTAGATATATGGGATTGCTGGGCCAAATGGAATTTCTATTTCTAGGTCCTTGAGGAATCACCACACTGTCTTCCACAATGGTTAAACTAATTTACACTCCCACCAACAGTGTAAAAGTGTTCCTATTTCTCCACATCCTCTCCAGCATCTGTTGTCTCCAGATTTTTTAATGATCGCCATTCGAACTGGCGTGAGATGGTATCTCAATGTAGTTTTGATTTGCATTTCTCCGATGACCAGTGATGAGCATTTTTTCATATGTTCGTTGGCCTCATGTATGTCTTCTTTTGTAAAGTATCCGTTCTTATCCTTTGCCCACTTTTGAATGGGCTTGTTTGTTTTTTTTTCTTGTAAATCTGTTTTAGTTCTTTGTAAATTCTGGATATCAGCCCTTTGTCAAATAGGTAAACTGCAAAAATTTTTTCCCTTTCTGTTGGTTGCCAATTGACTCTAATGACTTTTTTTTTTTTTCTTCTTCGTGCAGAAGCTGTGGAGTTTGATTAAGGTCCCATTTGTCTATTTTGGCTTTTGTTGCCAATGCTTTTGGTGTTTTGGTCATGAAGTCCTTGCCTACGCCTATGTCCTGAATGGTTTTGCCTAGATTTTCTTCTAGGATTTTTCTAGGGTTTTTATGGTGTTAGGTCTTACATTTAAGTCTTTAATCCTTCTGGAGTTAATTTTAGTGCAAGGTGTCCGGAAGGGGTCCAGTTTTTGCTTTCTGCACATGGCTAGCCAATTTTCCCAACACCATTTATTAAACAGGGAATCCTTTCCCCATTGCTTGTTTTTGTCATGTTTGTCAAAGATCGGATGGTTGTAGATAAGTTGTGTTGCCTCTGAGGCCTCTGTTCTGTTCCATTGGTCTATATCTCTCTTTTGGTACCAGTACTATGCTGTTTTGATTACTGTAGCCTTGTAGTATAGTTTGAAGTCTGCTAGTGTGATGCCTACTGTTTTGTTCTTTTTGCTTAGGCTTGACTTGGCTATGCGGGCTCTCTTTTGGTTCCATATGAAGTTTAAGGTGTTTTTTTCCAGTTCTGTGACAAAGGTCATTGGTAGCTTGATGGGGATAGCATTGAATCTCTAAATTACTTTGGGCAGTATGGGCATTTTCACGATACTGATTCTTCCTAACCATGAACATGGAATGTTTCTCCGTCTGTTTGTGTCCTCTCTTATTTTGTTGAGCAGTGGCTTGTAGTTCTTGAAGAGGTCCTTTACATTCCTTTTTAGTTGTATTCCTAGGTATTTTATTCTCTTTGTAGCAATTGTGAATGGCAGTTTGCTCTTGATTTGGCTCTCTTTAAGTCAGTTACTGGTGTATAGGAATGCTTGTGATTTTTGCACATTGATTTTGTTTACTGAGACTTTGCTGAAGTCGCTTATCAGTTTCAGGAGATTTTGGGCTGGAATGATGGGGTCTTCTAGATATACAATCATGTTGTCTACAAATAGAGACAATTTGATTTCCTCCTTTCCTAATTGAATACCCTTTCTTTCTTTTTATTGCCTGATTGCTCTGGCTAGAACTTCCAGTACTATATTGAATAGGAGTGGGTTGTTGGGGTGTGTGCTCACTCAGTTGAATGGCACAGGAAGCAGGACCCATGTAACAAGGCACTGTGGCTGTTCTTGGATGGAGGGGGTGTGCGGCACTGGGGGTAAATGCACTTTTCTGGTCTGCCAGGATTCCTGAGAGCTTGTAGAAGGAAAGACCAAGTCTGCTGGTCTGTGAAGTCTATGGCCACCCTTCCGTCTAGGGGCTTGGACGCAGGGAGATGAAAGTTCTGTCTCTGAGTCCCTGATGTGAGTTGGAGTTCCTGCAGGGAGTCCCTGAAGCTGCAGTGTTGGCTGCTGCCCTCCCACAAGGAGCTCTGATGGCCTAGACAGCAGGCAGTCACAGCAGTGATGATGGCCGCCCCTTCCACTGGGAACTCAGCAGGCTTAGGCCAATTTCTTGAGCTCATTATTATGTGTTTTTTCTTTGCCTTTACCATACTTGTACAGCATTATAGATTTTTTTTTCTTCTGAATATGAAACTTTAAGTAACTGTCTGGATTTAATTGCCTCTGATAATATTTTCTTTTTGATCCGTATTCAGTTTTTTTAATTCCCCTTCTGATATGAGTAATTCAACTACTTTGGAATATTTTATTAAGATAAAACAAATATTTATTTTTAAAGTCCAAAGTATCAATAAAGTGAATGATTCAAACAAAAACTTAAATTTCCTATGATAGTTTGTGTCTGTAAGTTGTCTTTTAATGTAGAGATGCTTCCGGACTTCTTGCACATGTGTCTTGTGCCTGAAATATACTTTCTTACTTGCATAATGGCTTTTCTCCTTCAAACTCTCTAGACCTAATGGTACCATTATTTACCTTTTCTCTAGACTCTTACTTTTCTGCTTTTTTGCAGCTTTGAGAGTGTGACTATCAATTTATGTTTGCCTCTACAATTTTTAGAGGCTAGAGTAGAGAAAAAAATTTCGGGAAGGTCTTATCTATTTTAAACACAATCTAAATATATTTCCAATTAGAAATAATGTAGTACAGTTCATATTTGCTTGAGATGGTCCCTGGTATTGCTGACATTGAAATTCACTAGACTCTTTAATAAGAGTCAGACACATTCATAGTAGCATTGGTAAAAACGGTATGTGGAAAGCTGGTAAGAAGATTTAGAGCTTTTAATGGAATCTCCCAGTCTGTTTCTGTAGCCACATTTTGATTAGCTTTTAGTATTAATGATGTTAAAATTTCTTTAGTAATACTTTAAAGCATCCCTTAACTTTTGGAATTTATTCTTTTTCCGTTTAACTTGAGTTTTTCCCTTCAGATTTGATATATTACTTGCTAATATATTGGAGTTGTACAATTTGCATGACATTGTTTTCTCCAAATACTCACCCATATACCCCTCTTCATGACCAGCTCTGCTTTTTATCCCTGAGTTCTAGTCCTTCCTCTGAATAAAAATAAGATGAAATTGGTGCTTTTCAGTATATGGCTGAATATTTTTAGTCCTGTGTGGATTAGTGGAGCCTGCATTAATGTGTAGTTAAAACTTTGGAGATTTCTTTTTCCCTAAACAGGACAAATAAACCATTACAACCCAAAACACAAAGTCTTTTATTCCCTCCATTTGGTTCCATTGTGACAAAGAGAGAGTAAAAATTTTAAGGCTTAAAAAGGGCCGTACATTTCCTGCGGGGACTGGAGTGTAAGAGTGATGCTGCAAGGTTGTATGAACTCATTTCCTTCCAAAAAACATTTTGTGCCCCTTTCTCAAGTGCCAACTTCTTTTTTTGAGTTAGGTTCAAGGACAAAAACTGTGTGTGTGAGATTTTCAGGCCAGCCGCCTCTGCTGGATTTCTTTGCTCACATCACCACTACTAGCATGGACTATGGTGAGCCTGGTGTCACCACAGCAGGGGCTTGAAGAATATGAAGTTCACACTGTGAATGTAATTCATACGTGTTTATTCTGTAGAAATATTGGCATTATATTTCAAGTACCTTATTGATAGTTTTTGGTTATTTTATTAGGGAAATGTTCTGAATACTTGCAGTAGATCACAAAAATTTTCATTATAATTTTCAATCGACATCTCTGTGTTGTAAAGAACAGAAAACATTTCTACTCTGAGTTCATCTGTTTTCTTAATATGGGTACTTTTTCATCAGGGGAACTCAGAAGAATGTACTGTAACAAAGACCAAGAAAAAAAAGTCAGAATACATATGTTCTGTTGGTTGTTTGAGATAAAGATAATTTAGAGGGGAGCTTCTAAAGTCATTGACAAAATAAGTTTTCTTAAATGCCAGCTCTATTTTTTTGTCATCAAATGAAGTCTGAAACACTTCATTTCCAAATGATTTGCTTTCTTAGTACATTTAATGTCTAATGAAATGTCAACTTTTTTTTTCATTTAAGTAAAAGTGAAGCTCTACTTTTGAATTTTCATTCCAGAATATAGAGAGTTCTTGGCTAGAAATTATAAATGTATGACTCTGACATTTTTCTTTCTGTTTTTTTTTTCCCTTCTCTGTAAATTATCTTGTTTCTGTTCTTCCTACTACTTTATTTCTTTAGGATAATCATTCTTCAGTCTACTATCTCCAGGCTATAACCATACCAACTATAATCTCCTACATAATCTTTCTTATACCCTCAATTCAAAATACATTTCTTTGATTTTCTTCTCGTTCTTTTCTTTATTCTTCCTATATGGAATTGTTAAACTTAGAAATTTTCCATAAAACAAACATTATTGCCAATAACTGTCGTTGATTAAGTGGACAAAAGGTTAACACCTGTTTATTTTAATGTCTTTTTTTCCAAGAATGCCCTTTATCTGAATTTTTAATATGTTGAATTATTTTTCTTTAGGAAGTGTGTTCTCAGTAGTGTTTAGTAAGATGTTGTCAATGATTAACACACCCTTATCTAACTTGTTAACTAACACAAATGTGAGGGTATTGGTTAGTTTTGAAGAGAGAAAAAATCAGACATTAGAGCACGTGGCATCAGAGCTAATGTGACGAAGGCAAAGCTAGAAGAAACATTGGAATAAGGTAAGGACACTAGGAGGATGGAGAAGTGAGATTAAATTTTTATATGGAAAGATTCTTCAGAACAAAAACATCAGAATAAAACAAAGTTTGGTAGGAGTAATGTGCTGTCTCCAAATTCTACCCAGGGCAGACTCAGCCTGACTCATACTCAACTTTTTGACTTTTAGAACATGTCCTTTGACCAGTAACCATTTACTTGAGACATAAAGCAGCTGGGTCTCAAGTTTGGAGTTTGGTGGCCTAGGAATTTTAGATGATAAACAGCCAAATGGAATGTACCATAAAATAAATAAGATGCATCTTAAATTAGGCTTGAAGTATTTAAGTGAATGGACTCTAATAACCTTTCTAATTAGGATTGATAAAGACTTCGGAAATTGATTTCAGTCCAACAGGGAAAAATACTACAAGGTTGGATCATTCAAGGCTGTGGTTTACTAGTCTACATAATTAGTACATTTTTATCAAAAATGAATATTGTTTTGGTGACTAAATTGAAAGATTTATAAGACAATATCAGTATTTGCATATATGTGCAAAAATATACAAGTGAATGGAGATTGAATATACATATATAATTTATATAATTTTATCCTTATAATTATATAATAAATTATAAATGCATGGATGCAGGGATTCTAATGTGCACCATCCCTGGTACAGCGCTTAGCATGTACAACAGAAATACTTCTGGGTAAGATAAAAACCTGGCAAAGTGTTAATTGTAATTCATGTTTTTTTTTTTTAATCATGAAAGAAGATAAAAATCCCTTGAAGTATGTGATGGTTAAGTTTTCTTTATTTGCTTGAAACATTATTGCCTTGTTTCTTTCTTTTTTTCCTGTGCATCTAATAAGAATGTCTGGCAATTCTTTTTTTGCCCTCTCACAAACATTCCTTTTCTTCCATCACATTGTTGCTGCCTGTTTAGATCAGTTTTTCCTTAACATGTATCTCTTTCTGGGGATTATTGTGATAGTACCTTCCTGTAGCTAGGTTTTCCTTGTGTTTCATGCCTTTGTTAAAATATGGTATTTCCAGTCACTTTATTTTAGCCGTGTGGTTTCAACTTGAGTTTCTCAAATGCCTAGTGAGCTTGAATACCGTTTTTGCATTTATTGACCTTTTGAGTATCCTCTTTGTGAAATGCCTTTGAAATCTCTTGCTCATTTTTCTACGAGGTTTTCTGTCTTATTCTTTATAAGAGCTTTCTCTATATTAAGGATCAAGCCCCTTGTTAGTTCTATGTGTGGTGAGGATCCTCTCTGTCTATGCCTTGCTTTTTCACTCTCTTAATGGTGCCTTTTGATAAGCAAAATTTACTAATATTCATGTTGTTCAATTTATCAGTCTTTTCATTCATAATGACCATGTTCTATGTCCTGTTTAAAAAATTATTTCCTACCTCAAAGTCATAAGAATAATCTCTTATATTATCACCTATAAACTTTGTTATTTTTTTCAGTTGGTTTATAATCTACCTGAAACTAATCATTACGGTATGAGGTAGGAGTTAAATTTTGCTTTTTCCATATAGATGTCAGATTGCCACAATAAAATTCATACAAAAGGCTTTATGTATGGACTGCTCTGCTGTGCCACGTTTAACACAAATAGTGTTATATTGGTCTTTTTCATGACTTTCTATTCTGTTCCATTGGCCTGCTTAGCATAACTGTGCCAAAGCTATGCTGTTCTTGTTGATTTTCTTGGAAACAAAAAAAGTACACTGAATATAGGTTTAACTCAAGAAAACATCAGGTAGTAAAATATATACACATATAGATACGTATGTCACATTTATTGAGGTATAATTTGCAGATGGTAAATACATATTCATATGTATGAATATAGATATGCAGTATGTCATAATATGTCATATACAGGTATATAATTTATATACAGTAAATTTGCTCTTCTTACATACAGAGTTCTATGAAGTTTGAAAGTGCATACATTCATGGATCTTTCACCATAATCAAGATACAGAACATTTTCAGCACCTCAAAAGTTTCCTTAGGCCCCTTGTAGTCTATTCCTCTTTCTACTCTCAGCCCCTGGCAAGCACTGATCTGTTTTTTGTTTCTGTCATTTTCCCTCTCTTAACAGTGTATTTTAAAGAGAAGATACTTTTAATTTGGATGAAGTCCACTTTATCATTTTTCTTTATAAATTACAATTTTGATGTTGCATCAAAGAAATCTTTGTTGAGTGTCCAAAATGTTTTCTTCACCTGCTTTATTATTTTAGATTTTACATTTAAGTCTACACTGATTTTGAGTTTCAGGTTCTTCTTTTTTCACACAGATACTCAATTGTTCAAGTCCTGTTATTGACCATACACATAGGTCTTTTTCTTTATCTGTCTTCCCATATACTTTTAAAAATTGGCTTGTCAATTCTTGTAAACAAATGCTGCTGTGATTTGACTGGAATTGTATTGAATCTATGGATCAGAATCGACATTTTCGCAAGATTGAGCCTTGCAAACCACAAACCCAAAATACCTCTCTATTCATTTAGATTACTAATTTATCAATGTTTTTTAGTCTCCAGGATACTTAACATGTTCATATTTTTATTAGATTTATGCCTAGGTATTTTGTGTTTTTGTTGCTGCTGTAAATGGTACTTAAAAAAAGTTTAACATTAATTAGTCTTTAAGATAAAAATACTGGAAGGCTGGGAAAGTGGAATTAAATTTTTATGGGGGAAGAATTCTTTAAAAGAAAACAAATCAGAATAAAACAAATGTACGGCAGGAGAAAATATGCATCTACTACACATTTGAAATACGTAGACATACATACAATTGATATTTTGTATACTGCCTTTATGTCCTGAAACTTTTCTAAACACACTTTCTAATTTTCATAGCTTTTGGGGATTCTTTGGGATTTTGTCTGCAGATAATCATGTAGCTGGTAAATAGAAATGGTTTTATTTCCTGCTTTACAATTTGTCGGCCTTTAATTACTTTTTCTTGCCTTATTTGCATAGCCTAGTTCCTCCAGTATAATATTATAAATCTAAAATAAAATTTTAGGACTTTCCAAATTTATGCCAAGGGAAAAAAGTTAAGCCCTGAAAGCTGACTCACATAACGCTTTTTCTTTTTGGGTGCATGACTTTTGCTTTCTGACCTTTTGTGTTGGGATATTATGCATTAACCAGACTCTATATTCTTTATTTAAACATAACTAAATGACATTGGAGATAGAGACCTCTGTGATTACTACCTCTTTACTGTAGAATGTTAAGCAACACTCTTAGAGCATAATCAATAGTAGCCAATCAAATCTTACATCTGTATGTTAGCTTTTGTATTGAAAAACGTAATTATGTTTAGCACCTCAGTTTTTGCCTTTATAAATAACCCCCATTTTTCTCCCCGTTGGGAGCACTGCTCACCATTCTTCAGTGTAGCTGTGCTCCCCAGGTGGCCACCCTCATGCTTTGTGGTTGAATATACTCCTTTAACTGGACCCTTAGCATTTGGATTATATTGGGTTGGAAATGTTGAATACAATTCAACTTATCCTTGTCTTGTTCCTGATGTTAGGGAGACACTATTGTCTTTACCATGTTAAGAAAGCTACCTTTTGTTCTTAGTTTGATGAGAGGGTTTTTTGTTTTTATTTTTTAGGAAAAGATGTTGCGTTTCATCAGGTGCTTTTTTTACCTATAACAACTGAGTTCATCATATGATCGTCTTAGTTATTTGGTTAATTATATTGACCAATTTGATTTTTTTTAGAATGTTGAATCTGCGTGGCAATTCCTAGATAAACCTCACTTGTTCATGTTTGTTTTTGAAATGTAATATTACTAGATTTGATCTGCTAGTATTTTGGTGAGAATCTTTTTGCCTCTGCCTTTTTTTTTTTTGTAACATCATTTCTGATGATATTATTGGGGTAACGCTGGTCTCATAAAATGAGTTGTAAGTATTTCCTCTTCTGTATTCTGAAATAACTTTAAATATAATTAACATAAATTGTTAAATGCTTGACAACATTTATCAATGAAAGTATCTAGGCCTAGAGTTTTCCTTGTGTGAGGATATTTATGTAAGAATTCAAAATCTTTAGTAGGTATAGGATTAACCAGGCTATCTAATTCTTTTTGAGTGAACTTTAGCAGTTGATGTATTTCAAGGAATTTTTCAGTTTCATCTAGCTTATTAAGTTTATAGGCATGCAGTTTTTTTTTTTTTTGGTGCAATATTTCTTATTTTAGTGTTTGTGAAGTCTGTAGTGATTTCTCCTCTGGGTTTTTTTTTTTTTTTTTTTTTTTTTTTTTTTTTTTTTAACTTGGTCAGTTAAGACATAGATTCATAAATAATGAGAAACCAAATCTGGTTTCATTAATTTTTTTTTTCTGTATAGCTTTCTTATTCTTAATTTCATTGGCAACCATTTATTTTTATAATTTCCTCCCTGTTTTGCTATGGGTTAATTTGGTCTTTTAAAAAGTGTCCTTACTGCGGATGCTTAGATGTTTATTGTGGCCTTTCTTTATCTTTCTCCTTCTCTCTCCCTCCCCTTTTTTCCTTCCTTTGCTTCCTTTTTTTACTTCCTCTTCTTCCTTTCCTTTCCTTTCCGGCATCTCACTCTGTCACCCAGGCTGGAGTGCAGTGGTGCGATCTCAGCTCACTGCACTTCCACCTCCCAGATTCAAGCAATTCTCCCACCTCAGCCTCCTGAGTAGCTGAAACTACAGGCATGAGCCACCATGCCCAGCTAATTTGTATATTTTTAGTAGAGAAAGTGTTTTGCCATATTAGCCAGGCTGGTCTTGAGCTCCTGGCCTCAGGTGATCCACCTGCCTTCACCTCCCAAAGTGCTGTGATTACAGGCATGAGCCACTGCACTCGGCCAACTTTTCGTCTTTCTGAGCTCCACTGCTTCAGCAGCATCTCACAAATTTTGATATGCTGCATTTTCATTTTTATTTGATAGTAAGCACTCTGTAGATTCCTTGTAACTTCCTTTTTGACCCATGGATTACTTAGAAATTTGTTGTTTGCTTTCTATATATTAAGGGGTCTTCCATATATAAATTTGTCATTGGTTTCATAAATGAAAAAATATCTGAGACAGATTTCAATTAATTTAGAAGTTTATTTTGCCAAAGTTAAGGACATGCCTGGAGAAAAGGGGACACAAAACAGGAAGAAATCTGTGATCCATGCTTTTTTCCAAAGATGATGTTCAGAGCTTCAATATTTAAAGAAAAAAAGCAGACTGGAAGGCAAAGAAGGGAGGGTGTGGTTACATTACCGAATCCATATGTTGCAAGAGAAAAGGAGCAGGTAGGGGAATTTGCAGTTTACATACAATAAGATGGACATAGAGTAGCTACCTGTGGAGATCATCTGGCTTTTTATCTTTAGCAATCTGCTTAGGAACAAAAGGAAAGGCAGTTTGATGTATGACTCATCATTCAACTTATTTTTTTCCTTTTGGCATGGTGAATTGGGGTCCTGATAGTTTATTTTCCTTTCACATTTCCCAGCTTAACTCTTATAGGAATTAATATGAGAAATGGTTTGGGGTTTATAGTTGTGATGACTATCTTCAGTATGCAACTGTCTTTAAATTTCTCTAATCATGTTGTATGCTTAGGGTGAAGAGCTGGGTGCCTTACAGTTTATCTGAATGTTTGCTTTCAACCTTCAGCTTTCAGCTGTCTTTCTTTGCCTGTACCTGAGAGGGGCCCGTGGTCCTTCTCCCACCGGTAGACTGTGGTGGTTTGTACTCAGTATTCGCTAGACTGGTGGGGAGCAGGGCAGGAGGCCTGTTCTGACCTCAGCCTCATGCTAAGGTGCCTGTGCCTCTGGGTGTGCAGCTTCCTCCTCCTCCTCATAGCAGGCAGCGTTTTCTGCCTGTATCTTTGGTGGGTCTTGTGTAGATTTTCTTGCCCTACTTGAGTGGTACTGGTATAGGATCCAGGGCTCAGGACTATGTTTTTTGCTCCTCTCCTAGAGATAGAGGTATTTTCTTCTATCCCTTTAGAAAACAATGATTCTGTCCTGTTGGAGATGGCAGGTTTTATTGCCTGTACTCCAGAGACTTTAGTTTTTAGAGAGACGGCTCCAAGCAGAGGAGCAGGGCTTCATGCCTGCCAATGGTGGAGGCTGATTTTCTCTTTTTTGACTCTGTACCACAGAGGGAGTCTGTCTGATCTCCTGTCTTGCCTTTAGTATTTCTTGTGAGCACCAAGTGGGTATCTATATAAAAAAAAAAAGTAGAAAAGGAATCCTGAACATGTATGGGAACTGCCTTGGTTTTGTGACTTTCTGTGCACCTGTGCTAATACTGGCTGACTTTTTAAAAACCCACCTTAATCGAAGCCTCATCTTCCTCTCATGCTATCACAGGTGAGACTGTTGTTGCCCCATCTCACCTGGGAGAGGGGTCTCCTAGGATTTCAGGTTGCTTGGTTCTTCTGCAATGTGAGCTCCCTGACAGGGTCAGGAAAAGTGATTTTGTAGTGCATCTGGCTTTCTCTCACTGTTAGGAAAGCAATGACTCATTTTTAGGTTTCTACATCATAGGTATAAGAAATGTTTCAATGCTTCATCAAAATAAAGGGTTGCTCTTTCTAAGGTGAGGTGATAAATTCTTCTTTACCAGGTATTTACGTTAACATAAACGTTAATAGCATCACATTGTTTTCTAAGGTAATGTACAATGTTAAGCCTTCAGAAGGATGACATTGAAGCATTATCAGGACCCAAATCGGCATTAAAATTCTCAGGAAGTGTTAAATTAAAAATAACTTCTGGATTATAGTCATTTGAGAAATGATTTTTAAACACTAAAAACCCAGATATGGCATCTATGATTATATTCTATTAATTAATTTTGTTACTGAATTTGAATATGTAAGATTTTAATCTGTTTGTGGGTAATTGAAGGCAATACATTTTTTAAATGTTCAGGCAATAGGAGATGCTGCATGAAAAATTTTGTGCAATGTCTGCACACTTTTTTTTTATACTTTAAGTTGTGGGGTACATGTGCAGATCATCTGCACACTTTTTTCTATGTAGCTAACACACATGCAGTGCATATTACGTTCATTATACTGTTGCCTTTCTAACAGACAGGAGAGTTCTAAAGTGCAAATGAAAAAAAATTTTCCTGTTTTGTTTTTCTGTATTTTTTTTTTTTTAAAGGATTAAAGTTGGTTTTATTTAGAAGTCTTACTGAGGACTGTAGACCAAGGCCTGTAGCCTGGGAAGAGGCTTTCTGTATTTTAAGTAAACCTGTCTTCTGACCAATATTAAGTTTATCAGGCTAGATAAGAAACTGAAATGTATATATAACACTACACAGTGACCCAGTGTAACTTTATTTCACTCTGGTTGAAATTTATATTTCTAGTCATTGCAGAAATTTTAAAAAGCTGAATTTAATTTTGGGACATAGAGGCAATGCCTAGTTTTACAACTATATAATATCTAGAAAATGTAGGATGGCTCATAATGCATTGTTGGAACTCATCGGGTGTAAATAATTATACTTAATTCGGCAAATGGTGCTAGTTCAGCACACATGTTGATTAGGAATAGTATAGTACATTCTGTACTTTAGAAATTCTCATAGCTATCAATTACTATAGAAAAATATTTTTGACATCTGTTTACCCTGAAAGATCATATTCGACATCTGATTTTTTTATATATGCGGAACACACTTTAAATGATTAGTTGCCTTTATTTTTTTTTTATTGCATTTTAGGTTTGGGGGTACATGTGAAGAACATGCAAGATTGTTGCATAGGTACACACATGGCAGTGTGGTTTGCTGCCTTCCTTCCCCTCACCTGTATCTGTCATTTCTCCCCATGCTACCTCTTCTCACCTCCCCACCTCCTCGTCCCTCACCCATTTCCCCCCAACGGACCCCAGCATGTAGTGCTCCCCTCCAGTTGCCTTTAAAAAAATGAGATGATTAATCTTCTTGTTGTGAAATGAGTCTTAGAATGAATTACAAATATGATTCAGAAGAAAAGATCTTGGCTCTGATCGCTCAATTTGGGCGATCATCCATAGGATGAGATATGCTTATAATGTTATACATTTTGACTCTTTAATACTATAAGACCAGGGAGAAATTCAGCTATTTAGGGAAACAGAAGAAAAAAGATGGCTGATGTGGGATGCATGTGGTTTGACTTTTCTTCTTTCTTCTGTCATGATGAGACTTGCTACTTGGAAGAAGAAGAGAATGGGACTCATTTGGAAAAAGCTAGGGGTGAGGATTTGCCTTAGGATGCAAACAAAATGAAATGATCCTGGTTGTCCAGTACTCATAGGGTCTATCTGATGCTTATCATGAGCATCTAGTGAGTAACAGGTTTGTACTGCTGCCCCAAGGGAATGTTCCCCAAGGGAATGTTCTTTGTGATTATACAGAAAGTGTTGTGACAGTGGGTAGTGAAGAGAGTTCAGTTTTTAGTTTATACCACTACCAGTAGCTGGTTGCTTATACTCAAAACAAGTAGACAGTGTAATTGTTTCCATCACTAAAACTCGATGGAGGACACTGACTATGGCTAAGAACACTGACTGTGGTAGTGGTGACATATGTATAGGTACAGAGGATGGGGGACAAGAAGGGAGGCAGAGATAAACAGAGAAACTTCTTTCATAGTTAACAAAGAAAAGCAGTATCTGACATGATGTAGGCTACACTCAAGGAAACTATTACTTGGTAAACACTTGGTATTTAAAGTGAAGGTTAAGAATTTGTAGACGCACACCAAAGACTTTGTGCAAGTAGTATGAAGGCAGCAAAAACCTGACAAGTGCAGCCCCATGGGGTGAGAACAAAGCAAACCTGGAGGAGCAGTGAGGCTCTCATCTACTTCATCAGAGAGAGGGGGTTTGGAAGTGTACATTAGAATCTACTGTATACAGTTTGTAACTAATGATCATAATTGGGAATAAACTCTATAACACGACGTACACAATATTTTATATGGTAAACTCAACTGCACTTAAATCTTTTTTTTTTTTTGCCATTTTCATAAAGTTCTGGACTCTGTCCACATCAACCATGGTAGTAAAAATTTTGTTTAGATTGAGCAAAACATACATAAGTTGCATCTCTTTGAGAATATTCTTTTAAACTGCACAGTTCTGATTGGGTGTTCTATACTTAAGCTGGATGCACAGGCTAAATTCCTCCAAGTCCCTTGTGATGATCAAATGAGATAATCACAATCATTCATTTCAGAGTCAGAAGAGACATTCAAAACTGGTTAGTGTACCAGTTTCTGTTACAGAAGAAACAAAACTGCTCAAGTTCATACAGCTACTAAGAAGCTGAGCTGGGTTAAAGCTCAAGTTCCCTGACTTCCTAACTTACTGCATTTACTGTAGCATTCAATAAGCTATATATATAATAATAGCATTCAATAACTCTTTTGAAAAACTTATTAAATATTTAAAAGAAATTATTATTCAGGAATACTACACTCCCCAAATAATTTGTACCTTGTTATTTGGCTGGGCACTCTAGCTTGTGAGAACTGTATTAATCAGGATTGTTTCAGCTGTGTGTGCCATATATTACACAGTTTCATTGTCTTTAACTGAGAGTCCAGAGGCAGCAGACTGACTGTAGCTGCTGTCAGAGCTCCACCATATGCTAAATTCTGAAACCCAGACTCATTTCAGCTCCTTGGGTTTGCTATCACTGGTGGGGCTCTTAAAACCTAACATGCTGCCAAATTATTTGTCAACACACTACAATTACATATATATACCTATACCCATACATATATGTAACCATCCATTCCATCTCAAGGTAGCAGATACCTTTTTTCTTATTTCTACTTCAACTCTAGTTGTTATTCCCAGAAATAGGAGCTCAGACGCAAGCTTCTTGTTAATATTGCCCTCTTTTGCCAATTGTTTCCACTAGTGCACCCCAGGGACTCTGTCCTTTATCTTGGGATGGAAGTTAGTAACAAACGGTCTCATGACTCGGATGGCAAATGCTCTGGGAGGGCCTCTTCCCTCCTCATCTTCCTTCCTGTAGAAGGCCAGGTATCTGCTGGCGATGGAGTGGGGAGTGGTGGCTATCCCTCTCTCAGGCAGACACATCACTGATAGGATATCCAAAGTGAGGAAGCAGTTTTCGCTTCAGGTTCAAGTCCATAGGGCTTTGTGTTTTGGCAACGGTGCTTCTTGGGTTGGCCTATGGTCTGTTTTTGTATGACTCTTAAGAATGGTAGTTACATTTTTAAAGAGTTGTGAAGTAGTGGAGGAAGAGGAGAAGGAAAAGGAGATGGGGGAAGTATGTGACCTGCAAAGTCTGAAATATTCACTGTCCATCTGTCCCTTTACAGAAAAGTTTGCCAACCATTGATCTAGATGATTTAACTCATTCCTGTACCAGTTTATGAGCACAGAGCCTTATTTTTTGAGCACTTGGAGCTCCTGCCTGGACTCATGTTGGCAAAAGTGCCTTCCTGGGTTTTTTCCTTTGAATCGTCTATTCCTTTGCCACTGCCACTCGGTCCATTTTAACTATTTTTGCTTTATCTCTCAACTTCTACCCAAGCTTTTCCCATTTGTGTCTGGCCCCTGTCATCATTCGTCAGTCATTTTTGAATTTTTTGGCTCCTATCATTGATTGGTTGGAAAGTGGGATGGCAGCTTTGGATCCTGAGATGGCAGAAGTAAAAGGTGATTGCAGTGCTGTGGCCTGAGAGAGGAGTGAATAAGTCATACATCACTTACAGAGAAGATTAATCTCTGGCCAGCATAGCTTTTGCCTCATAATACAATGCCACACCAGTGACAGCAAACCAAAGAGCTGGGTTTGCTATCACTTTCATTATATTATGATGTCTCCGTTAATATTCTTGAGAAATATCATAGGACATATCTACATTGATGCCACAGGAAACTTTAACAAAATTTAATAACCATTTTGAATTAAAATGTTCCAGAGGAATTCTAGAGATGCTTCTTTGACATGATAAAAATTAAAAATTGACATGAATTTACTTCTAAATTTGGCACCTTACTTGATTCTAGAATAATATACATGCAGTCAGAAACAAGGCAAGGATATCGCCTATGTTTATTATTGTTACACATGAGATTTTAGTCAATGCAATTAAACAGGATAAATCAATTAGAGGCATAGGATTAGGTAAAAAAGAAGTAATAATATTTCTGTTTGTAGATGATGTGATGGCATATCTCAAACTCCAGTGAGTCAAAGGTTCTGAACACAATAAAATCGTTTAGTAAATTAGCAGGATATAAAATTAATGTCCACAAGTAAATAGTGTTCACTTACCCAATTGTAACCAGTTAGAGGACATAATTGTAGAGAAAAATACCACTCATAGTTGCAACAACAATTAAAAATGCTAAGGAATACGCTTAAAAAGAGATGTATAAAATCTTCACGAATACAATTTTTAAATACTTGTTAAAAACGCAGAGGTAAACTTGAGCAAATGAAAAGGCATTCCTTCTTGTTGCATAGGATTGCCCAGTATCATCATGATAGCAGTTTTCCCTAGTTAATTAATAAAATTAAAACAGGATCAATAAAAATACTAGCAAGTTTGTTTTCTGGAGGTATACAAGGTTATACTAAGATTCATACTGAAAAGTGTACATGGAAGAATGCTGAAAAAGAAAACTACAAGGAGAAACAACCCCCATTATTAAGACATGCTATGGAACTTTGATAGTCAAACAGCATGGTACTGGTACATAGATAGATCCATGAACATAGAACAGAAAGTCCAGAAAAAGACCCAAGCACATATGAAAATTGAGCATGTGACCAAGGTGACATCTCAAATTAAGGGGAATACAATAAAATTTATCAAAATGATCTTGAAACAAATAGCCACTTGACAAAAAAGCTAATTGTATCTACATCTCATTCCATATACAAGAGTAAATTACAAATTGGTCAGGGGTCTAAATGTAAATAATGAAGTCATACAAATACTAGAATAAAATGTCAGATTATTACAAGAAGAAAAATTAGAACTTTAGAGTGACAAAATAGTGACTCTACAGTGAACATCATTTAACTGATGTTTAAGTGATGAAAGTTAACATTTTCCATGCTGGGCCAGACTGACATCATGCGTTTCTGAGGAACACACTGAGGAGAACCAACATCACATTTGTAGTATTCCTGCCAAAATGTGCCACTAGAATCTAGTTACTGTGAAACACTGAATAAACCCAATGTTATAATTATAAAAATTACAATATCCTACTGTCATGTAAGAGTCCCATTCCTGGTGAGAAATCAAAGCTATTTCCCTGATGTCACACACTGAAAATTGGTCAAGGGTTGTTAAGATATTTTTGAACATTCGTTTAAAATCATAGAGCAAATGTAGTTAGGCCAGTGGAGCATGTAAAATAGTGATGCCTCCCAAAGATGATCACATCCTAATCTCCAAAACTTGGGGGAATATCACTTTACTTGGCAAGAGACTTTGCAGGTGTGATTAAGGTAAGAAATTTGAGATAGGGAGATCTTCATCTCGATGGGCTTAATCTAATCACATAGGTCCTTTTGTAGATGTGGGTAGAAGCTAGAAAGGGCAAGAAAATGGATTCTCCCTTAGTGCCTTCAGAAGGAAATGCACCCTTTGAAACACCGTGATTTTAGCCCAATGAGATACATATTGATTGTAAGATAATACGCTTGTGGTGTTTTAAGTTTGTGGTAATTAGTTAGAGCAGCCATTAAAAAGTAAAACAGGTTTTCTTCAAGGGTAGCGCCTGAACTAGCTCCATTGTAATAAAGTTGTGGTCAACTTTATTACAGAGAAAGAAAAATTAACAAAGATAAAGCATGGGAATACATAGTGATAAAAGGGCCAATTCTCTAAGAAGACATAATATAACAATTCTTAATGTGTATGCATCTAACAACAGAGTATCAAAATACATGAGGCAAAAACTGATAGAACTTCAAGGAAAAATAAATGAATCCACTATTACTGTTGGAGATTTCAATACCTCTCTATTAGAAATATATTCAGCAGGCAGAAAATCAGCAAGGACATGGTTGAACTCAACAGCACAATCAATCAACTGGATATAATGGACATCCATAAACTATTTCATCCAACAGCAAGAGAATACATATTTTTCTCAAGCTCACATGAAATACTCCCTAGGACAGACCACATTGTGGGCAATAAAACACATCTGAGCGAGTTTAAAAGATTCAAAATCATACAATTTTCACTCTCAGACAACAGTAGAATTAATCTAGAAGTCAATAACAGGAAGCTGGAAAATTACCAAATACTTGAAGATTAAACAACATACTTTTAAATCACACACGGTTTAAAGAAAAAAACTCTCAGGAAATAAAAAATTTTGATTTAAATGAAAATGAAAGTACAACTTTTCAAAATCTGTGGGATGCAGTCAAAGCAGTGATTAAATGGAAATATATAGCATTGAATAATTAAGTTGTTTAAAATGCGGATTCTGATTTATTGCTACTGAGCAATTGGATTGCATCTCTGGAGTTGGAGTGTAGCTTAGGAAACTTCAATTTAAATAACAGATCCAGGTGATTTTGAGGCACCCTAAAATTGGAAAGTTCCTGGATTAAGCATTATAAAATTTTCAATTTGTTAGTCATGAAAATAAAGACAAATCCATTAGCATTGAACCTTTCTGAGGAAACTAATTCATTTGGTATAAATGCAAACATTTCTTTTTTTTTCCCCAGTAATAGCTCCCTGCCATTTTGTGCTACTTAAATATATATTTTCCGCTGGCTAGAAGCATGCTTAAAACATCTCAAGCCAGATCCTGTAACTTCTCCGCCTATTTTAGACATTGATTAGAATGGTCTTAATCTGGTACTTACTATTCTCATCTCTTTATTTAAAACCTTCTCAATTATATTCTTAAAATGCCTTTTTTTTTTTTGGGTGAGTGGGGCACTAGGACATACTAGGGTGGGGCCAGGGAATAATAGAGAGAGCTAGAGGAGGGACAGAGGAAAAGGCAAAAGTCTTCTAACTTGATGAGGTTGCCTCTTCCCTTGGGTTAGATGCTGTTGAATTTGTTGCCCATGGGCTTTGATGGGTAGTGGTTTCAACATGCACCTCTAAGCAGCACCCCTAAGCGCTGGTGATTCCTGATGAGATTTGTTCATGTTTTCTGGGTTGTCCCCAGCTAATGTCACCATACGCATCTCTCTGCTCCCTACACTCAGTAATCTCAACAGACTGAAACCTTCAATATCACCTTCACTCCTAGGGTAGTAGTCAGACGTGTGGGGAATCTCTTGAATATATCTCTTTTGAACAGTGATTTGAGGTGCCTTCACTCTAGCTGACAGTCCTTTATCATTTTGTCTTGTTATGCTTGTTTTTCTCTTGTTTGCAAGACATCTGGCCAAATATTCAATTGGGGCTCCTGTCTTCACATCTAAATTATTTCCCTTGGCTTTAGGCAAGGAATACACTGACCTTCCTCAATCACAGGACAGAACAAACAGTCTCGAAAATACAGTTTTCTCCCCTCCTGATGCCCAACTGCCAAGCTGACCTCCATTACTTCTTAGTTGTCTTCTTACATGTTTTGGTGAGTATGTGTGGGAAGTAGGGATTCATTGTAAAGCCAAACTTTAGAATTATTAGGGAGGTATACAAGTAATTGCCATTTTTGGTATTACCTTTAATATTTCTTCTGGTAAGCCCAAATGGTTTGTAGAACCTAGAAAATGGAGTGGCTACTCACTGTCCTTAGCTATAAGCCTTGGCCTTGGTTCCAGAAAGAAAAAGCAAACTCACATCCTGTTACAGTCTCTGGCAGAAAATTAATAATTATTTCTGAGCAAGGAATTGCAATTGTCATCAAAGCTGTTTATACAATATACTACCCTATTCTGTATTTTAATGATATTGATCGTTATAAGTGAATTCTCTCAGAACCAAGGAAAGATGGCAAATCATAACAAACTGTACTGATTCAGGTAACTTGAAAAAGCTATGTAAGTATGGTCCTGCCCAAATGCTTCCAAGTTTATCAGTTTGAGCATGCAATAACTGGTCAGGTTTTGTAATATCACTATTATGTGGCTAAAATGTTTCATGCCTTGAAAACTGGTCAATTATTAAAAGACTTTTATGGGCGGAGGGTGGATGATTGGTGCATTGCAAAGCTTGGGTTAACTGTAAGAAATTTTGGTGCAGTAAAATGAGCCATGATTATAGGCTGCACAGTTAAATTCTTTCATCCAGTCAAAACTCTTTGCAAGCCAAAGCATTCTTTCTATTTGTTGTCACTGGATTTTATTTCAGCACCATTTTGTACTATAATGACTTTTCTCACTTTCAGCTACTGAAATGGGAAAAACCCTGAGTTTTAAATTTCATAGCAAAACAACCAAATTTAAAAAGATGAGCAAATTAAAAATTTATAAAATTATTTTGTGTAATGCTTAACACTTAAACCAAGTGGAAATTACTGAGATTCAGGTAAAAATGAAATAATTTAAGCGTGTATGTGAACACCAAGAAAATATTTTTTAATGAGAGTATGATCGTTTAAATGTACAAATGTCACAAATTAAAAAATATTTGACATTTAATAAATTCCAAGCTCATTGCACACAGTGTTTTCTCCCCATGTTTATTTATTTTTGAACCATATGTAATTTTTTATAAGAAATTTAATTCACATGTTTTGGACTCCTTTGGCTATGTCATCAAAATTCTGTTTTGTAAAAACTACATTGCGTCCAAGTAGACTGTCAATATATTTTTATGTCTGTCTTCTCCTTGTTAACTAAGACCATATTTTTGCTCTGGTAACAAATTCTAACACGAAGAATATTTGTTTTATTAATAATTCTGTAACTCTGATAGATTATTTTATTAAACTCAAAAGTTATTTTTTTATTAAAAATCAATTTTGCTTATTGTCTGCATTTGGAGAGCATTTCATTAGTAGTAATGATAGAAAGGATTTGGTAATTGTGAATATAATAATAAAGGTTCACATAATTATTACGTAAGTTATAAACTGAAAGTCCGAAACCTAATCTTACTTTTGTTACATGAAACAAGATCTAACTAGCACCGTAAGAGTATAGTACGTGTCAGGCAATGAGTTCAACACTTCAAAATAACTTAAAAGAATTTTATTTTTATATCTTTCTGAGGTAAGCATTTCACAAAAGAGATGGCCGAGATTCAGTTGGGTTAGATAATCGCACAAGGCCATATACAAAAAAAGTGGTAAAATCAGGATTTGGTCCAAGGCAGGCCAGTTCCAAAAAAGATTCTTTGTTGGAGAAAATAGTTCACATCTGCTTTGATTACTCTAGCTAAAATAGAAGTGTATTATTGATTTTCTTTTAATCCTTTTTTTTGAAATATTTTATTGTGCTTTAGGTTCTAGGGTACATGTGCAGAACATGCAGGATTGTTGCATAGGTACATACATAGCAATGTGGTTTGTTGGCTCCATCCCCATCACCTACATCTGGCATTTCTCCCCATGTTATCCCTCTGCAACTCTATGCCTCTGCTGTCCCTCCCCTAGTCCCCCCCAAAAGACCCCAATATGTAATGCTCCCCTTTCTGTGTCCAGGTGTTTTCATTGTTCATTACCTGCCTATGAGTGAGAATATGTGGTGTTTGGTTTTCTGTCCTTGTGTCAGTTTGCTGACAATGGTGGTTTTCAGGTTAATCCATGGCCCTACAAAGGACATAAACTCATCATTTTTTATGGCTGCATAGTATTCCATGGTGTATATGTGCCACATTTTCCCTCTCCAGTCTATCATCGAGGCCATTTGGGTTGGCTCCGAGTCTTTGCTATTGTAAACAGTGCTGCAGTGAACATACGTGTGCATGTGTCTTTACAATAGAATGATTTATAATCCTTCGGATATATACCCAGCAATGGGATTGCTGGGTCAAATGGAATTTCTATTTCTAGGTCCTTGAGGAATTGCCACACTATTTTCCACAATGGTTGAACTAATTTACACTCCCACCAACAGTGTAAAAGTGTTCTTATTTCTCCACATCCTCTCCAGCATCTGTTGTCTCCAGATTATTTAATGATCATCATTCTAACTGGCGTGAGATGGTATTTCAATGTGGTTTTGATTTGCATTTCTCTAATGATCAGTGATGATGAGCGTTTTTTCATGTTTGTTGTCCTCATATATATCTTCTTTTGAAAAGTGTCTGTCAATATTCTTCACCCACTTTTGAATGGGTTTGTTTTTTTCTTGTAAATCTGTTTTAGTTTTTTGTAGATTCTGGATATTAGCCCTTTGTCAGATGGGTAGATTGCCAAAATTCTTTCCCATTCTGTTGGTTGCTGGTTCACTCTAATGATTGTTTCTTTTGCTGTACAGAAGCTCCAGAGTTTAATTAGATCCCATTTGTCTATTTTGGCTTTTGTTGCCAATGCTTTTGGTGTTTATAATTATAATCCTCCATACCCACCAGCTGTATCTGGCATTTCTCCCCATGTTATCCCTCTACGACTCCCTACCCTCCACTGTCCCTCTCCTATTCTGCCCCACAGACCTCAGTGTGTGATGCTCCCCTCCCTCTGTCCATGTGTTCTCACTGTTCAACACCTGCCTATGAGTGAGAACATGCGGTGTTTGATTTTCTGTTCTTGTGTCAGTTTGCTGAGAATGATGGTTACCAGGTTCATCCATGTTCCTATGAAGGACACAAACTCATCATTTTTTATGGCTTCATAGTATTCCATGGTATATATGTGCCACATTTTCCCTGTCTAGTCTATCATCGATAGGCATTTGGGTTGGTTCCAAGTCTTTGCTATTGTAAACCATGCTGCAATGAACATACGTGTGCATGTGTCCTTATAATATAATCATTTATAATCCTTTGGATACATATCCACTAATGGGATTGTTGGGTCAAATGGAATTTCTATTTCTAGGTCCCTGAGGAATCACCACACTGTCTTCCACAATGGTTGAACTAATTTACACTCTCAGCAACAGTGTAAAAGTGTTCCTATTTCTTCAAATCCTCTCCAGCACCTGTTGTCTCCAGATATTTTTAATGATCACCACTCTAACTGGCGTGAGATGGTATCTCAGTGTAGTTTTGATTTGCACTTCTCTAATGAGCAGTGATGATGAGCATTTTTTCATGTTTGTTGCCCTCATATAAGTCCTTTGAAAAATAACAGTTCGTATTCTTCGCCCACTTTTGAATGGGTTTTTTTCTTGTAACTGTCTTTTAGTTCTTTGTAGATTTTGGATATATGTCATTTGTCAGATGGGTAAATTGCAAAATTTTTTTCCCATTCTCTTGGTTGCCAGTTCACTCGAATGATTATTTCTCTTGCTGTGCAGAAGCTCTGGAATTTAATTGGATCCCATTTGTCTATTTTGGCTTTTGTTACCAATGCTTTTGGTGTTTTAGTTATGAAGTCCTTGCCTATGTCCATGTCCTCATAGTTTTGCCTAGGTTTTCTTCTAGGGTTTTTACGGTGTTAGGTCTTATGTTTAAGTCTTTAATCTCTCTGGAGTTAATTTTAGTTTAAGGTGTCAGGAAGGGTTCCAGTGCTTTCTGCACATGGCTAGTGAGTTTTCCCAACATCATTTATTAAACAGGGAATCCTTTCCCCATTGTTTGTTATTGTTAGGTTAGTCAAAGATCAGATGGTTGTACATGTGTGGCGTTGCCTCTGAGGCCTCTGTTCTGTTCCATTGGTCTGTATCTCTGTTTTGGTACCAATACCATGCAGTTTTGATTACTGTTGCCTTGTAGTATAGTTTGATGTCAGGTAATATGATGCTTCCAGCTCTGTTCTTTTCGCTTACAATTGACTTGACTATGTGGGCTCTCTTTTGGTTCCATATGAAGTTTAAGGTGGTTTTTTTCCAGTTCCAGGAGTGGGCTCATAGGTAGCTTTTTGGGAATAGCATTGAATCTATAAATTACTTTGGACATTATGGCCATTTTCACAATATTGATTCTTCCCAACCATGAGCATGGAATGTTTTTCCATTTTTTTGTGTCCTCTCTTATTTTGTTGTGCAGTTCTTCTTGAAGAGGTCCTTTATGTTCCTTGTTAGTTGTATTCCTAGATATTTTATTCTCTTTGTAGCAATTGTGAATGGCAGTTTGTTCTTGATTTGGCCCTCCTTAAGTCTGTTACTGGTATATAGGAATGCTTGTGATTTCTGCACATTGATTTTGTGTCCTGAGACTTTGCTAAAGTTGCTTATCAGTTTCAGGAGATTTTGGGCTCAGATGATGGGGTCTTCTAAATATACAATCATGTCATCTGCAAATAGAGACAATTTGACTTCCTTGTTTTCTAATTGAATACGCTTTATTTCTTTTTCTTGCCTGATTGCTCTGGCTAGAATTTCCAATGCTATATTGAATAGGAGTGGTGAGAGATGGCATCCTTGTCTAGTGCCAGATTTCAAAGGGAATGCTTCCAATTTTTCCCATTTAGTACGATATTGGCTGTGGGTTTGTCATAAATAGTTTTTATTATTTTGAGATAAGTTCCATTGATACCTAGTTTATTCAGAGTTTTTAGCATAAAGGGCTGTTGAATTTTGTTGAAGGCCTTCTCTGTATCAATTGAGATAATCATGTGGTTTTTATCTTTGGTTCTGTTTATGTGGTGAATTACGTTTATGGACTTGAGTATGTTGAACCAGCTTTGCATCCCCGGGATGAAGCCTACTTGATCATGGTGGATAAGCTTTTTGATGTGCTATTGCAATTGGTTTGTGTATGTTGAACCAGCCTTGAATCTCCAGGATGAAGCCAACTTGATCGTGATGAATAAGCTTTTTGAAGTGCTGTTGCAATCTGTTTGCCAGTATTTTATTGAGGATTTTTGCAACTATGTTCATCATGGATATTGGCCTGAAGTTTATTTTTCTTTTTGAGTCTCTGCCGGGTTTTGGTATCAGGATGATGTTGGTCTCATAAAATGATTTGGGAATGATTCCTCTTTTGGGATTATTTGGAATAGTTTCAGAAGGAATGGTACCAGCTCCTTTTTGTATGTCTGGTAGAATTCTGCTGTGAACTCATCTGGACCTGGGCTTTTTTTGGTTGGTAGAGCTATTAATTGCTTCCTCAACCTCAGCACTTCTTACTGGTCTCTGAATTCAGAGTTTTGACTTCTTCCTGGTTTAGGCTTGGGAGGGTGCAAGTGTCCAGGAATTTATCTATTTCTTCTACGTTTACTGGTTTATGTGTATAGAGTTGTTTGTAGTAGTCTCTGATGATAGTTTTATTTCTGTGGATTCGGTGGTGATATTCCCTTTATTGTTTTTTTAATCGCATTTCTTTGATTCTTCTCTCTTTTCTTTTTTACTAATCTGGCTAGTGGTCTATTTTGTTGATCTTTTCAAAAAAGCATATCCTGTATTTATTAATTTTTTGAAGGGTTTTTTGTGTGTCGCTGTCACCTTCAGTTCTCTGATCTTAGTTATTCCTTGTCTTTGCTAGCTTTTGAGTTTTTTTTGATCTTGCTCCTCTAGCTCTTTCAATTTTGATGATAGGGTTTCAATTTTAGATCTTTCCTTGCTTCTCATGTGGGCATTTATTGAAATAAATTTCTCTCTATACACTGCTTTAAATGTGTCCCAGAGATCTGGTACATTGTGTCTTTGTTCTCATTGGTTTTGAAGAACATCTTTATTTCTGTCTTCATTTCACTGTTTATCCAGTCCACATTCAAGAGCCGGTTGTTCAGTTTCCATCAAGTTGTGTGATTCTGAGTTAGTTTCTTAATCCTGTGTTCTAATTTAATTGCACTGTGGTCTGAGAGACTGTTTCTTATGATTTCCGTTCTTTTGCATTTGTTGAGGAGTGATTTACTTCCAATTATGTGGTCAATTTTAGAGTAGGTGTGATGTGATGCTGACAAGAATGTATATTCTGTGGATTTGGAGTGGAGAGTTCTGTAGATGTCTATTACGTTTGATTGGTCCAGATGAGTTTAAGTCCTGGATATCCTTGTGAATTTTCTGTCTCGTTGATCTCTCTAATATTGACAGTGGAGCATTAAAGTCTCCCACTATTGTTGTGTGGGAGTCTAAGTCTCTTTGTAGGTCATTAAGAACTTACTTTATGTACCTGGGTGCTCCTGTATGGGTGTGTATATATTCAGGATTGTTAGCTCTTCTTGTTGCATTGATCCTTTTACCATTATGTAATGCCCTTCTTTGTCTCTTTTGATCTTTGTTGGTTTAAAGTCTATTTTATCAGAGGCTAGGATTGCAACTCCTGCTTTTTTTTTTTTGCTCTCCATTTGCTTGGTAAATTTTCCTCCTTCCCTTTATTTTGAGCCTATGTGTATCTTTGCATGTGAGATGGGTTTCCTAGATACAGCACACCAATGGGTTTGACTTTTTATTCAATTATTACTGATTTTCTCAGAGATTAAATCAATTTGAATACAAGTCATACTTTTTATATGCTGTAATTTAAGGATTCAGGATACCCATTGACCTGAGCATATTTTCCAAAATACCTATCATTGTTCTTTAGTTAGACCACTTCTTAAATTTACTTACTATATACTTACTGTGTGCCTATTATATCCAAGTAAGTTATTATTGAAAAAGATTCCTGGCCGGGCGTGGTGGCTCAAGCCTGTAATCCCAGCACTTTGGGAGGCCGAGGCGGGTGGATCACGAGGTCAAGAGATCGAGACCATCCTGGTCAACATGGTGAAACCCCGTCTCTACTAAAAATACAAAAAATTAGCTGGGCATGGTGGCACGTGCCTGTAATCCCAGCTACTCAGGAGGCTGAGGCAGGAGAATTGCCTGAATCCAGAAGGCGGAGGTTGTGGTGAGCCGAGATCGCGCCATTGCACTCCAGCCTGGGTAACAGGAGCGAAACTCCTCCTCCTCAAAAAAAAAAAAAAAAAAAAAAAAAAAAAAAAAAAAAAAAAAAAATTCCTGAATAATCTTTCACAAAAAGTATGCACAGACTACCAGTTGTAACAAAGAATTAGTCTTAACAGATAACAATTATTACTACTACCATTATACTACCGTACTCTATTGATGTGCTTCAGAGAAAATTTTCTTATCTAAGAGGAGAAATGCCAGATACAGGTGATAGGGAGGAAGGCAGCAAATGACACCGCTATGTGTGTACCTATGCAACAATCTTGTATGTTCTTCACATGTACCCCAAAGCGTAAAATGCAATAATTTTTTTTTTCTGTTGGGCTGGGCATGGTGGTTCACATCTAACAATTTGAGCACTTAGGGAGGCTAAAGCGGGCAGATCATGAGATCAGGAGTTGAAGACCAGCCTGGCCAACACAGGGAAACCCCGAGTCTATTAAAAATACAGAAATTAGCTGGGAATGGTAGCACATGCCGGTAGTCCCAGCTACTTGGGAGGCTGAGGCAGGAGAATCACTTAAACCCAGGGGGTGGACATTATGGTGAGCTGAGATCGAGTCACTGCCCTCCAGCCTGGGCAATAGAGTGAGGCTCCATCTCAAAAAAATTTTTTTTCTTTCTGTAATGATTGATAAATGTAAAGTTATGCTGAAGTAAGAAACAGCCCTCATATCTCCGTAGCTTAGAACAAGAAAGGTTTATTTCTTGCCCATGCTCTATGTCCAATGCAATTTGATGGCAGTAATCGGGAAACTTATTTTAGTCATTTGGAAACCAATATTAATAGAGGTTCCATCTTAACAGATGGGAAAAGCTAGAGAGTTACTTCTATTAACAATTGATTTTTCAGAGATAGTCACATAGCATGCTAAACTTCAGTAAGGGAAGGATATGCAGTTATAAAGCAGAGAATAGTTTAGTATCTGCCATAGTGCCTAACCTGTTTTTGTTTGTAATAAATGAACAAATTCATTCAGACTTTGTACTGTTTTAGAATTGCTTTGGAAATGAAAAATAATTATGTCCAGAATAGATCAGATTTGCTTAATATACAAGTGCACTTCTCCTTGTCTTAACTATGCATTTTTTTTTAGTTAACTAAAAAAAAGTGCATAGTTAAGAAGTACAATCTGGGATTTGCTTTATCTATTTAAATTATTTGATCTGTATACTTGATAAAGCTTCTGCCAGGGTCACCATGTTGTTTTAGTAATCTGGTAGTTGCGTTAGATACTAGATGTGTTAGGGAGTAGTTAAATGATTCTCATTTCTACCAGCCATGCTGATTTCATCTTCTCTATTACTATTTTATCTAGCCTACTTTATTACATGAATTTTAAAATCCAGCACTTTTCGTCTTACGGGCTTCTAAATTAACTTTGGGGTCAAATAAGATCACTGTAGATTATGAAGCATAAGAGGCAGAAATTTTAACCTGAGTTCATCTCTCTTGGAAATGCAAAACCAAAGCCTTCTATTTTCCCTATGACCTCACCATCTGTAAGAAAGCTGTATGGAAGAAGTCCAGAAAATTGAAAAAAAGAGATAGATGTTGGAAGCTGTTGGGAATATGCATTTTTTTAACCCTAAAGCTTGCTCTATTTTGTTTAATCAAAGTTTTTCTTTCTTTAGCCATCCTCAGCATTCATTAAAATTTCTAGTTCTTAACTGAATTGTTGTATAGTATTGGAATTACAATGTTAGATGAGAAAAATTATTCCGTATAAAATAATAACAGTTGGCTGCATTCTTAAGAAAATGTCTTTCTTGATCTAAAAGACTTTAGATATCTTGGGTCTAAGATTCTTTTCCTCCCCTGGGAGAAAATATCTCTAATATGATAATGTGAGTCAATACTATCAGTTTACAAAAATTCAGTTTGCAATTTTTAATGAATTTTTTAAAAAAGAAAATTGAAGTACAGTGCCTTTAACATAAGTCACTTTATTGTACTGGTTGTAAGTAATAAAAGCATTGTTTGAAAGGAATAAATTCAGATGTGAGAGCATTGGCACGTGGGCAAATGTTTTTATAAATGGTGATGAAAATAAGATGAAAAATTCAGATAAAACACGTGAAGGAAAATTATGGTATTTGGTACATTCTGTTTCTTTACAAATAAAGTAATATTTTATTTTCCTCCAACTTTAATGTACTAGAAAACATGAAAAGCTCCTTATGAGATTCAGGAAAAATGACCTAAAGAAAACTATAAGTAACAAACATAGAGCTACTTCCTTCAGATTGTTCAATTTAATTATTTCCCCCAGAAAATAAACTGTGACATATGACCTCGTAGTTGTGTTCGTTTGTATTGTTTATTTGCTGCTCTATGGAAACCAAACCTCACACCAGTTTAATACTGAGGTGCTTGGCAATTGTTTACTTGAAAGAATCATTCTGAAAATGCTTGTGCTAAAATAACTTTTGGTCATTATATTCAATTAAATCAAATAGGTGACTAGTGCAATTTAATTATCATTACGTTCTTCATGTATATTATAGTCTGGAAATTTAAAAACTCAGCACATTTCCCAGTGGCCCTGGATGTTTGGTATAGTAGGTAAACTCAGATTTCTCTTTTTCCTCTCAACATTTTTACTTGAAGATCTACTGTGCTCAAAACTTTTTGAACATTATCAGTGAAGTGATAGTACTTTGAAGTTTTAAAGTCAGTTCTGTCACTGTCACCTATTTTCTTTGTTTAGTGGTGAAAAGAGAACATTATTGGGACCAAAAACGAAGAGACTTTATTCTGTGGAGAGGTAGGCAATTACACCATTATTATTTGTTAACTCCTGGGAGTGTTCCCTTCTCTGAAAATCTGTTTTTGATTGGTTGCAGCCTAACATTCTGTGATTTGCCTTTCATCCCATTGGTTATGGTTTTGTTCTGTGTTGAGAGAAAATAGCTTATGAGAGGAGGACATTTGCAACACTCTCTACTGTACCTCTTAGTCAGTCATCTGTACCTCTTAGTGGATGCATTGACAAAATCCTTTCCTATGTTTTTTTTACCAAGGAGAGAAGGACATAAGGTATGTCATGAGTAGAGTCTAGAGGAGAAAGCAAATAGCTTTGCAGAAATAATGAGAAAGCCAGTAGGAAGTGCTTTTTGGGTCTAACAGGCCTTCCCTTAATTTTCTGGATAGATTTAAATATGTGGGACAGTGTTGATCTAACTTTTTTCCAAAGCAGTAAAATACATTTTTCAAATATTTCAGTATGTTGCTCTTTTATTCCCTTTAGCTGCACAGTGACTGAATTATTTCTAAGTCAATCATCTTTCGATTTTTCAGGGAAATGGGTCCCTTCAGTAGTCTACACAAAGATTGTAAGAGACTGGCCTGGCTAAACATTACAAGTCACTAAGCATGAGGGTGCAGATATACCTTTACATATATGTTTATAATCTAACTGCTAACCAAATATTTTCTGATTTCTTAAAGGAAATGTTAGCCTTGAAACTTTCTTCCAGAGTTAGAGTTGGGGATTGGTTTTTAGTTGCTTGAAGATGTATATGTGGCAGATAGCAGTACTAATTGTCACCTGCCACTTAAATCCTAGGGCAAGCATTTCTCTGTCACACCCTTAGAGCAGGTGAAGCAGAGAATGTGAACTGGGGGAAGACATCTTGGATACCTATTTTGTGGGTATCATTAGCTGCTGTGAGGAAGCAACATGAGACCCTGGGAAACAACTGCAACACTAACCAGACTTTCCAGATGCTCTTGAATAGTCTCACTCCTGTGCTAGAAGGAAAAGAGCTTTTTGGAAGTGAGCCACTTTCTGCAGCTTTTGCAGCTGCTGTGCCTGAGGGGCAGAGGATGGAGCTGGGACAAAGTCTAGTTCCAGGAGCTATGAGGAAAACACATTTCCTTTCATAGGGCTTTAAGTAATTCTGTGAGGGGAAAAAAATGTTTCCAATTTTACTTGATTTGAATATTTCTAGGAATTACAGAATTGGACAATTATGTAATTGGAGGATTCCTTAGATGTCTGACTCCCTAGTTTTGTAGGCAAGAGAATTAAGATCCAAAGAGGGTAAAGAATTGCCCAACTATGGAGCCAAGTTTGTGTAGGGGTTGATGATTTCCTTTTCATTTAACAAGGAGTCTTAATTGGCAATCACAGGAATTTGGGTTCTCCACCATGTTATGTTATGCTATGTTATGTTTTGTTGTGTTATTTTACATTACCACATCATGACTCATGCTATGTTAATGCTCGATTGTTGAAAGCAAATAAAATAACATTTCTGGGGCTGTTCTCACAGTCTAGAGTTCAAAAAACAATTTATTCAATACCTGCTTTTCCAACAACAGAGCTATTTTCTTTTCCTTTTCTAAAAAAGTTCCTCATGGCTCTAAATATTAAGTAGAGCTTAAACAGGAAGCCGAGTGTTGTGGTCCCTAAAATGTGGTTCTCCTCTCTTATCAATACTTGTCAAAGAGTGCACACATAGGTGTTTCCCAGAGACAGTCTCCTGCTGGACTCTCATCCAAACGGCAGATTGAGTGGCAGTGTGATTGTTCCAGTTCCTGGTGCTGGATCACATACTCTCAGCCCTTGGTTTTCTATTAGACCTCAAGGAATGACCTCATGTCTTGTGGTTTGGGGTCCTATGTATGTATTTCTGCTTTCTTTTCCTGTTCTGTCTTTCTCTATTTCTGTAAAAGTTACACTTTAAAATGTTCCACCATGATAGACTATTTTATGTCTTTGCAATTGAAACAGTTGAATCTCAGATTTCCTTTTATCTTGTTAATATTATCAAAACTACACTAATGAGAATTGCTAAAATAACCTCTTTTGCTTAATCTCAGCATACGTTATAAACTCAGAGGGTTTTTCTTTTTCTTTTTTTTAAAAAGTGACACAATTTAATTACAAGTAAATTATTGATTTTGCCTTTATTTAAATAGCTCCAACTGTTACTACAAATGACAGCCATTTAAGATCGACAGTTCAAAGGTACAGCCAGTCACCCTTGTAGAAATTTTTATTTTACCCTAAAGTCATGGTGAATTGATAATCTTTTGAGAACCTTTTCTCTTTTTTGTTTTTAATAATTATGACTTGTGTTTGAGATTCAGAGAGTACATGTGTAGGTATGTCACATGGGCATACTGTGTGATGCTGAGGTTTGAGGTGTAGATGATCCCATCAACCACGTAGGGAGCACAGCACCCAGTAGGCAGTACCTCAGCCTCCAACCCCCTTGTTCTCTTTACTCTCCAGTATTCCGCATTGTCTATTGATTTCATCTTTTGTGCATGTGTATGTAATGTTTAGCTCTCATTTATAAGTGACAACATGTGGTATTTGGTTTCTTTGTTCCTGTGTTGATTTGCTTAGGAAGATGGCCTCCGGTTGCATCCATGTTGCTATAAAGGATATGATTTTGTTCTTCTTTGTGGCTGCATATTCCATGGTGATGTACCACATTTTCTTTATTAACGGTTGATGGGTACCTACATTGGTACCTAGGTATGAGAGGTTGATTCCTTGTCTTTTCTATGGTGAATGGGTTGTGTTTGGCATGGAAACATGCCCGTAACATAGTAATAAACTAAATCTTAATCTTAGCCAGTGCATATGATTTATAATATTTTGGCTTGAGGGAGAGAGAGAGAGAGAGAGAGAGAGACAGACAGACAGACAGAGAGAGAGAGAGAGAGTGTGTGTGTGTGTGTGTATTAATATAAACTCTGAATGAATGTTTACCATTCAGTGATAATGGTAATACTATTCAGTGATAATGTATACATGGTAGAATTAGAAATAATTTCCGAATTATTTTGCTATCTTGGTGCTTTTCTTTTCTTTTTTTGGAGACGGAGTTTCGCTCTTGTTACCCAGGCTGGAGTGCAATGGCGCGATCTCGGCTCACCGCAACCTCCGCCTCCCGGGTTCAGCCAATTCTCCTTCCTCAGCCTCCTGAGTAGCTGGGATTACAGGCACGTGCCACCATGCCCAGCTAATTTTTTTGTATTTTTAGTAGAGATGGGGTTTCACCATGTTGACCAGGATGGTCTCGATCTCTCGACCTCGTGATCCACCCGCCTCGGCCTCCCAAAGTGCTGGGATTACAGGCGTGAGCCACCGCGCCCGGCCTAGCATTTCTTATTTTAAAATAATGTGATGCTTTCATAGAGAAAGCAATGGTGTTAATCATGTTATTTTTGACATTTTTAGTAATAAAAGATTGTTATATTACTATAAATTTTCATGTTATTAGTCAGTTATTTCACATAGAGAATAAAGAAAGTGTTACCAGTAGACTTAATTGTCCACAGAAAGTAGACTTCTTCCCTTTTGTGTTCTGAAATGAAATTAATCTTTTGATCTTTCAATCCTGTGCCCACTCTAGGGCTGTATGTGGGATGAGGCTGAGAGGGACTGTGGGCTGCTCTTGGTGACAGCTGCTACAGCGGAAGGGGACACTTTGGCAAACTTCCAGAGGAGCAGGAAGCCTCCAGTGATAGGGACAAGGTCATTGAAAAGTCACATGTTCTTGAGACAAAGGCTGCGTTTACTAGTCAACACCCTAAAGTGGTATCAGCTCTAAATTAAAGTAGCAGTTACTCATTTTTTATCTGAGTTCTTAAGTCTTGTTCCATGAAACTGGCGAAGCACTATTTGAAAGCTTTCTAGTACAGCTCTCACTGGCTTGAAAGATGAAACTCTCCTTAGTCATTCTGAAGCATTACTACAGTCCAGATGTGTAGTTCATATCTTCCAGCAAAAGTCTGTGGGAATTATTTCCTCTCAGAGGTATTAGATTATATTTTTCCAAGTCAACTGTTCCTGGCTGCACTTTAAGGTTCTAAAGATTCTCTACTGTTGTAGTAAGAATTAAAACCACGAGAATCAGAGGTACATGATTATCAAAGGAATAAACCAAGAGGACAAATTCTACTCAAACAATGCCATCCTTAAATGAGAGGGAAATGGTTTGTTTATAGGAATGTATGTAATCTATATCTGTCTCTGTGTCTATATTTATATCATCAGACATACACCTGTGCATATAATAAATACACATGGCAGAGTTCTTTCAACAAAGCCAAATAAAAAAGTCAAACTATTGCTAAGGCTGTACAAGTTCAAATCTTGATAAGAAAAAGTTCAGTAGTAGTTAATTGAGCAGTTTTTGTGTACACGAACTACCCTGCATTAGTTGTCATCAGGGAATATGAAATAATGAGGATGAGGCTATTGGAAGACCTCAGGAGAAGATAAAAAGTTTACTATGGAGGTCAGTCTTTCAGAGGAAAGACCTGAAGTGAAAAAGTCTTTCTGGAAGACAAAATTAGATGCAGATTATTGAAGAAGAGAGGTAAAATAAAAGTCAAAGTAAGCAAAGGTAGAGGAAAAACACAAAGGCAAGATGGCTGTGATTTGTGGGGGATGTCAGGAAAGTTGGTAAGACATGAATTTAGGGGTCAGAGAGGGCTGGTGAGATTGGTGGGGACACCATGGTTACTTGGGTGAATATTTCCTCATTTTATGGGAATTTTAGGATGTTAATCATCCTTGGGCACTGGGTAATAAAAGGCAGTAGCTCTTCCCAGTCATTGTGACAACCAAAAATGTCCCACAAGTTTCCAAACATCCTCCATGGGAATTTATCATCCTGTCTGAAGAACCACTGGGCTAGATAATGAGAGCTTCTGAATGCCAGGACAAAATGCCAGGATGCTGTCAGGTTTTTATGTGTGAAATAGTTGTTTTTATTTTCCTATTTCATTTATGTAAGTGCACGTAAAAGTTAACTTTTCTTCACGGTATTTACAACCCATCCATATCTGTATTACCTGTGGTTAAATTCAGTTCAGAGTTAATTCAAATTAATTATGATTCCTATGGCATCCATTACACACTGCCTTAACCTAGTTTATTGCTGTTTATAATTATCTTTATTTATAGCAGGTTTGGGTGAAACTTAGGGGAACCAGGGGGTTCATCAACATCTGGAACAATTTTTCAAAAATTTCAGATTTACTAAAACCCAAACAGGCTGCCAAGCACCTCTTCCCACCCTCTTTCTCTAAACTTTAAAAACACATATATTTTAGAGAACATTCATTCCAGGTGTTTTTAATTCATTTTAGTTTGTATCATCAAAAATTTTTAAAGTGATTTGGCATCCAGGAAGCTCATTGAGCCTTTAAAATAAATAAACAACTTAAAAATACCACACAAATATGTTGAAACAGCAAAAGGATAAAGTTTTGATGGAAACTGATTGAGATTGAAATTTGGCAAAATTATTTTTCCACATTTATTTATAGTGTTTCATACAACTTCTAATCCACAATCTGGAGAGAATGAATTGAGTTAGTAAATCTTAAAAAAAAATACCAAATTCTCTAAACCAAGCTATACATCATCAGAGGAAAATATTTAGCAATCAACTTGAATCAAATGGTTTGTTAATTTTTAATATTGGAGATTTTTACCATATAGTTTATATTAATGTCGCAAAAAGCTTTTAGGACAAATGGAAAATTTGAGAAGTAAGAATAATGTAATCTGAGAAAGAAAATAAATTTAGTTATGAGTTACTTATGATTGTGACATAAGTCAGTGATTCTTTTTTTTTTTTTTTTTTTTTTTATTGCATTTTAGGTTTTGGGGTACATGGGATGAACATGCAAGATTGTTGCATAGGTACACACATGGCAGTGTGCTTTGCTGCCTTCCGTCCCCTCCCCTGTATCTGTCATTTCTCCCCATGCTATCTCTTCCCACCTCCCCACCCCCCGCCCCTCCCCCATTTCCCCCCAACAGACCCCAGTGTGTAGTGCTCCCCTCCCTGTGTCCATGTGTTCTCATTGTTCAACACCCGCCTATGAGCGAGAATATACGGTGTTTGATTTTCTGCTCTTGTGGAAGACAGTGTGGCGATTCCTCAAGGACTTAAAAAAAAGTCAGTGATTCTTATGATTTGAGAGAGGATTGAAGATTAGCCTCTTTCTCACACACACATGCACACACACACACAGAAAGAGAGGGAGAACTATGTAAATATCCTCGTTCATATATTAATGTAAAATCCACTACAGCAACTAAACTGAGGCAAAGGGATAATTGATATAGAATGGATAAGAGTCCTATTTAAGTCTATTTGAAGTAACTGATGAAAAATTTCAAGAGGATTACAGACGACTTTTGAGCATTTGAAAGTAAGAACTATGGAGTTACTTTAAAGAGTAAAGATATAGGTTATTTAACAAAATTGGTGAAAAATGACAAATATTATTGGTATGGTAAGGCAAGTTTAAATAAAATACCCTTTTTTACTTCACATTACAAAAGATGTTTATCTGAAGAATATCTTATGGTCTTCCACATCTTTCTTCCATATTATTTGAGGCCTCCAATGGAAACATTCATATGTAGCTGATAAAAATGTAAAATAAATTTGAAGATGCTTATTGAGTCTAAAAATGTTAATACATTCCCTCCTTTATCCAAGGTTTTACTTTCTGTGGTTTCACTTACCCTTGGTCAACAACGATCTGAAAATATTAAATGGAAAATTCCAGAAATAAAAAATTCATGTTTTATGAATTGTGTGCCTTCTGAGAAACATGACTAAATCTCTGCCATCCCATTCTGTCTCACCTGGGATGTGTTTAATCCCTTGGTCTAGCGTATCCACCCTGTATATGCTACTTGTTAGTTATCTAGTAGTTGTGTTGCTATCAGATTGACTGTTGTGGTGTGTTCAAATAATCTTTATTTTATTTAATAATGGCTTCGAAGTGCAAGGGTAGTGATGCTGGCATATAATTAAAATTGTTCTATTTTATTAGTTGTTAACCTTTTACTGTGCCGAATTGATAAATAAAACTTTATTATATGTATGTATGTGCAGGGAAAAACAGTATATATGGGGTTCAGTACTACATCTGGTTTTAAGTACCCACTGGTTTCAAGCATCCACCTGTCTCTTGTGGATAAGGGGAGACTTCTATAATCTTTACCGAGTAAGTACATGTTTGAGAATGATGGTATGTTCAATTGAGGCAAAAAGTTAAACACTCTTAAGTGTCTAAACATAAGGAAGGGTTAAACATATTGTCCACAAAATGGAAAAGTAATGTTCATGAAAGGCTTATAGTAAATTAGAGATATGTTTATATAAAGTCCAATACAAAATATGCCAATGTTTCAAGTTACAAAGAAGAAATAAACAATATGCATGGAAGAAACATATGAAATATGGCATACAAAAAGCAATAGTGATTTTATTCATTTCATAGCACTGAGTCAGTACCAGTGGCAGAACTCAAGTATTCAGTAGTTCCTAACTTTATTTTGCAGACAGTAAGTGCTCAGTAAATGGAGGCTATTTTTCTTACATTAAAGCTCTCAAATTAATTGTTTGTAAAGTTAATTTTCTTCTTTAGTAAAAGGGAAATTGTTGGAGAAAAAGCAAGACCTTTCTTTTAGCATTTGAGAATAAAAGCTATGTGGTTTCTTAGTTTCAAAAGCTAAATTTTCAGAAACAAAGATTTTTGAATAGAAAAACTTTTGCACTTTAATTACAATTTGAATTAGGTTTAATAATTGGAAAAATTCCTACATTGAAAGGTAAATTTTTACTATTAACATTTTTACTATGTGTAGTTGGCGTACCGTATTTTAGGGGCAAGTTGCATGCTCTAGTCAAGCCAGAGTGGAATACCATTGCTAATAGGAGCAAGAAGTTCAGTATATTGCCCTCCAATTTCCAGACCACTGAAAACAGGGACTCAGAGGAGTAGAAGAGAAAAATATTTCTCTTCTACTCCTCTGAGTCCCTGTTTTCAGTGGTCTGGAAAGTGGAAGAGAATTCTCTGATTTATTCCTGGCTCAGTGTGCCAGCTGTGGCAGAGGGTTCCTGTCTCCTGAGTAGAAGCTGCCTTCCTGGGCGGTGTTGGAAACAAGAAAGGTGGTGCAGAGTCCCCCGTGCAGCAGGCATTCCGAGTTCTGAATTGATCCTGCCTGGTTCTGGAAAGGTGGACTCTCCCACTTTCTAAGGTACCTTTGATTTTAAAAAGAATTCCCCACAAACTAGCTCAAAGTTCTATCAATTCCTGAGCCAAGGCATTTCCATGGGGCAAAGACTACCTACAGTAGAGAATCAGGGTGAGTTTTGATGCCCATCTTCTTATAGGTAAGTTAAGACGATGAGCTGGTCTCCAGTGGAAATAAGCCAGTGAGTAAGGCTGATGAAGCAGCCAAGCTGTCTCTTGAGGGAAACATGGGCAATGGAAAGCATCGTATTTGCTAGGTGAAAGCTATCCTGAGCTGAAGAACTGGGCTAACTGTCCCAGATTCAGCCCTTTCAGGAAAGGGAATGTAGATTACTTCAGTCTCAAAGAAACTGTTGTTTAGAGAACCGAGCCTCCAGGATTTCAACCCTGTCAACATTCTGCGCTACAATTAGGTTGAACTATATGAAATTGTTACTTTTGTTAAGTCACCAGTGGTTGGATGTTGGCAGTTTCATAAGGTTCATTCTAATAGTTCCTGAGATACAAGTGACTCAAAGAAGTAGGTCAAGGCAGGTTCAGCACTTATACTGTGCATGTTAGTCTGAGTCTTCTAAGAAGGAGATGCCAAGATGGAACAAAACAGGCAAAGATTTTATTAGGGGGAAATGCCTGCGTGTAAAGGAAGTAGGAAGAGTTTAGCCAGTCATCAGAATGTGATGCTAGTCTGACCTCAAGTGAAAGAGAGAGAGAGAGAGAGAGAGTGTGTGTGTGTGTGTGTGCGTGTGTGAGCGTGTGCAAGCCCTGGCTGCATGTCTCCTAGATTTCTATATGGTCTAAGAAAGGTTTGGTAAAACTTTAGGGGAGTTCTTGAGCCAAAGTCAGCCAAAAGAAGTCTCACGTCTCCCAGAGACAGGTCATTGGCAGGAAGCAGCCTATGGGAGGTGTGGCCTTGGTGCAAATGCAAGGACAGGTTTCAGGGAGTGGTGGTTGGGGCCTCAGTCAAACACACTTCTTGTGGATGGAAGCCCACCAGGTGTATTTGCATACCTACCACACCTTGAGATGCAAAGATGATGCCGATTCAGTCCAGGACTTGCTCACTCCCTTCCCTCTTGACCCTTGTTTGAACCCCATTTTAGGAGTCTTGTTGTTCATCATTGCCTCCTAAGTCCATCTAAATCAACCTTGACTTTTATGGAGCGAAAGTTGTTGATAGAAAATAGGACTGTGCTACCTTCTATTACAGAAAATCATTGGCTTCTCATGCAAATTGACCTATCCATTATCGCTGGGGTGCATATCAGAGGAGGGAGTGCTTTGACAAATAAAACAAAAATACCTGATTTTTCATTTCCAAGAGTGAGGTTCAGTGTGACAAAAACCTGCAAAACTAATAGAGGCTCTTAAAATATGCTTTGGATGACCTTTGCAATGCTTGTGTGGAGCATCTAGCTGCTTTCTGTCCTTACTGAAGGAGAAATTGCATCTGCTAGGGCTCCCAGCTGCATAGCTAACAGCCTATTAAAAGAAAACTCAAACAATAACAAAGTTAACACTTACCAAATGTGCAAGTAAAAGCTTGTATTACCAAAAACCCTCTCTAAATACTATTTAATTTTTATATAATCAAAATGGGAAATTTGAAAGTGAAATCTACAAATAAATAACGTATAGACATGCTAATATGTTAGAAATACAACAGAATACACATGAAGATGAAGCTTTTTACTAGGAAATTTAAATAGAAATTGAGTAATTAGGTAAACAAAATTTAAGATTATTTTGGGTCTAGCTTAATTTCTTTGCCAATAGAATGTGTGTGTATACTGGGAAAAGTTAACCAGTCTTTTTGGTTAATTTTTTATTATGTATCTACTTCCCTAGTATGAACCTAGAATTCTTTTGGGAGAAGCTTTTAACCGTAGTCCTAAAAGGTACACATAAATTAGGCTTATGTGCAAAACAGACAAAAGAAACAAGAAAAATTGTGAAAATAAATGTTTATAAGATGAACTTCTTCTATTTGAAAAAGAGATTAAAACTATCCACACAAAGCATCCAGGAGATCTGGCAAACATGCCCTTGCACTTTTCCTACACAAGACAGAGTCTTACACAATTCTTCCATTCACCCATGGGCTCATGTCTGTTGGCCACCCATGCTCCCTGAAGACAGCTTATGGCACTGGATTGCATCAGCAAGGCGTGATGGATGAGCAGGGACATCACCAGGGAGGGAATACTCTGCCTTTGGCTTGGTTGAGTGTCAGATGTGGAGGAAAGAGAAGCAGTAAATTTCAAAACTATGTTAGAAGAAACTAAGGTTTATTTTTAATCTCTGTAAGTTTCAAAGAAGGAATAAAACCTGCGAATATGATAGTGAGATGATTGGGCTAATTTGTAATGTAGTTCATCAAAACACAAGAACTGGAGTTTAGTGCTTCAGGCATGGTGAGATTCCTAGGAACAACTGCATTTTAATTTCTCCATTTGGGATTTCTTATATAGACTTCTAATTCTAACTCTACAAGGGCAACTAGAAAGGCAGAAAAACTACAGTCTCCTTTAAACTTCGCTTTGTGATCCAGATAGGTTTTGATATAATACTGTAACAAAACCTCCTCGAATTGGGGGTTAAACAGAAATGAAAATGATTTAACATATCAGCACATAAATTTAATTAAGGGCTAAAACCTAACAGCACCACAGAAAGCTAAAATCAATAAGCTTCAGAGGGGTTTTTCAAACTAATTTTTTCAATGCTACCAATTAATATAGCTGCATTTAAAGCTGAGAGCTGTGAAGAGAGATTTTTGCAAGGATAATTGTAGGATTTCCTTGATTGTACTCCTCTTGCCAGCAATATTGTGTTTGTGTCTGTGGGTTTTGTTGAACGCATTTTTGTGGCACTGTCTGCTTATTTTACAGTAATTCTCAGTAAACTGTGAAAGGACCATACAATAATCCAGTGATGCTCTACTCTCATTTAGGTGAATAGGATCCTGAATTGCCAATTAAATTTATGCTAACTGGATCAAAGTTAAGCGCTTTTCATAACTATTTTGAAAATGAACAAAAATTCTTGATGATGTAGTATATGGAAAGCCCTGTGCTAGTGATAATGGTGTATATGAAATGGATGGATCATTTACAGATCCTGTCCTTACTGACTTGAAATTCATATGGAACGTAAGACATACCCAAATAATTAGAATAGAAAGTATAAAATGGAGAGTATTGCAAAAGAATTGTGGATGGTTTGATAAAGTCAGAGGGGGTGATAGATTACTGCACGTGTGATGGAAATAAGGATCTCTTCAGAGACGAGGAGAGAAATTTAAGACAGAAAGCATTAACAAATTGTGATGTTAGAAATTTCAGAGTGCGGATTGGAATGAGCATGTGATTCAATTGGGCTGGAGTAGAGGAGTCATTAAGAAGAGTAGGCAGAAGAAAATACTGGATATGGGTCATGTCAATGGAGCTGGAGAATGGCAGAGAAGAGGGGTTGGCTCTATAATAGATAGTGGAGAGCTAATGAAAGTTTTTGAGCAGGTTAGTAGTTTATTCAGAATTGTGAGCAGGAAGAGTAGACTGTAAAGTGGATTAGAACTAGAGGGTATTCTGAGGGCAGAGAGACCCATAGGAGGCCTTTCGAGTACCATAGGTGATGGGCGATAGGGACTAAAGCACAGAGGAAGTGTTAACAGAGGTGAGAATTATTTAGAAATACATTGCAGATTTGAAATTTGTAGAACTTAGCTAAAACTTGGAGAATAAGAGAAAAAATTGAGAGGTTGTTGTAGTTTGAATATGTCCCTACTCCAATCTCATGTTGAATTGTAATCCCCAGTAATGGAGGCAGGGCTTGGTGGGAGGGGACTGGATCATGGGGGTGGATTTCTCATGAATGGTTTAGTACCATCCTTTTGGTGCTGCCCTCTTGATGGTGAGTGACTTCTTGGGAGATCTGGCTGTTTAAAACTGCATGGCATCTTGCTGTCTCTCTTGTGCCTGCTTTCACCATATGAAGTACCTGCTGCCACTTTGCCTCTCGCTATGAGTTAAAGCTCCCTGAGGCCTCCCCAGAAGCAGATGCCACCATGCTTTCTGTACGACCTGCAGAAACATAAGCCAATTAAACTTCTTTTATTATAAATTACTCAAGGACTTCTTTATAGCAATGTGAGAACAAACTAATACAGAGGTGATGCCAGAATTTTAAATCTTGATACCCAGAAAGATGGCTATACTAATAGCAAAATGGAGAAGTCAAGAGGAGGAGCTGGTTAAAGGGAAAAGGGGGCAAATATATTGAGTGTGAAGGGCAGATGGGACAGGTGCACAGCTTCAGGAAGCAGCTGAAAATACATAGCTGAAATGTAAAGGAGAGAACTTGGCCTGGATTTCAGATTTGAAGACCATTTATATAGAAGTATCAAGTGAAGACAGGGGATTGAATAGATTGTTCAAAGGAATGTGATAGTTGAGAAAGAGAAGTGAAAATGTTTAGGGCAAAAACTTGGATCATACACATTTCAGGAGTGAAAGAAAAAACAAAAAATCATCCGAGTTCTAGGAGGAGACCCAGAGAACAGTGTCTCGTTGGAAGTGAAGGGAACAGAAGACAAAAAGTAATCAACAGAGAGAAAGAATGAGGGAATGAGGGAAAAGAATATTGAATCTTGGCGTTTCTTCATTTAGGCTTCAAGTCCTCTGGATTTTTCATTTGAAGTATTTCCTTTTTGGTCTGAATAATTTTTTTTGCAAGTCAGCTTTGCCATAACCTAGACAGCTTGCTCTAAAATTTGTTCTAAAAGACACAGTTGTTTTAATGCAAAAGACCAGAAATCATAAAAATCTTTCAGACCACAGTGCAATCAAATTAGAACTCAGAATTCAGAAACTAAATCAGAACCACAGAACTTCATGGAAACTGAACAACTGATGCTCTTGAATATTGACTGGATAAACAATGTAATGAAGGCAGTGATAAAGATGTTCTTCTAAACCAACGAGAACCAAGACACAATGTACCAGAAACTCTGGGACACATTTAAAGCAGTGTCTTGAGGAAAATTTATACCAATAAATTCCCACATGTGAATCAAGGAGAGATCTAAAGTCGACACCATGTCATCAAAGTTGAAAGAGCTAGAGGAGGAAGATTAAAAAAAAAACCAAAACAAAACAAAACAAACAAACCTCAAAGCTAGCAGAAGACAAGGAATAACTAAGATCAGAGCAGAACTGAAAGAGATAGAGACACAAAAAATCCTTCAAAAAATTAATAAATCCAGGAGGTGGTTTTTTGAAAAGATCAACAAAATAGACCACTAGCTAGATTCATAAGAAAAGAGAATAATCAAATAGATGTAATTAAAAATGACAAAGGGGATATCACCACAGATTCCACAGAAATACAAACTACTGTCAGAGATTACTACAAACAACTCTATGCACATAAACCAGTAAACCTGGAAGAAATGGATAAATTCTTGGACACTTGCACCTCTCAAGCCTAAACCAGGAAGAAGTCGAAACCCTGAACAGACTAATAAGGGCTGAAGTTGAGGCAGAAGTTAATAGGCTACACAAGTCTATAAATGTAATTCACCACATAAACAGAACCAAAACCAAAAACCACATGATTATCTCAATAGATGAAGCGAAGGTCTTCAGCAAAATTCAACAGCCCTTTATGATAAAAACTCTCAGTAAACTAGGTATGGACAGAATGTATCTCAAAATAATAAAAGCTATTTATGACAAACCCACAGCCAATATCATACTGAATGGGTAAAAACTAGAAGCATTCCTTTTGAAATCCAGTACTAGACAAGGATGCTCTCTCTTACCACTCCTATTCAATATGGTATTGGAAATTCTAGCCAGAGCAATCAGGCAAAAAAAAGAAAGCATAGTCAATTAGAAAAGGAGGAAGTCAAACTGTCTCTATTTGTAGATGACATGATTGTATATTTAGATGACCCCATCATCTCAGCCCCAAATCTCCTGTAACTGATAAGCAACTTCAGCAAGGTCTCAGGATACAAAATCAATGTGCAAAAATCACAAGAATTCCTATACACCAATAACAGACTTAAAGAGAGCCAAATCAAGAACAAACTGCCATTCACAATTGCTACAAAGAGAATTAAAATACCTAGGAATACAACTGACAAATGACGTAAAGGACCTCTTCAAGAAGAACTATGAACCACTGCTCAATGAAATAAGAGGACACGAACAGATGGAGAAACATTACATGCTCATAGTTAGGAAGAATCAATATTGTGAAAATGGCCATACTGCCCAAAGTAATTTATAGATTCAATGCTATTCACATCAAGCTACCAATGACCTTCTTCACAGAACCGGACCAAAAAAAAAAACAAAAAACAAAAAACCCCTGAAACTTCATATTGAACCAAAAGTGAGCCCGCATAGCCAAGACAATCCTAAGCAAACAAACAACAACAAAGCTGAAGGAACCACGCTACCTGACTTCAAATTATATTACAAGGCTACAGTAATCAAAACAGCATGGTACTGGTACCAAAACAGAGATAGACAAATGGAACAGAACAGAGGCTTTGGAGGCAATGCCACACATCTACAACCATCTGATCTTTGGCAAACCTGACAAAAGCAAGCAACAGGGAAAGGATTGCCTGTTTAATAAATGGTGTTGGGGAAACTGGCTAGCCATGTGCAGAAAGCAGAAACTGGCCCCCTTCATGACACCTCACACTAAGATTAACTCCAGATGGTTTAAAAACTTAAACATAAGACCTAATACCGTAAAAACCCTAGAAGAAAACATGGGCAAGGCCATTCAGGACATAGGCATAGGCAAGGACTTTATGACTAAAACACCAAAAGCATTGGTAACAAAAGCCAAAATAGACAAATGAGATCTAATTAAATTCCAGAGCTTCTGCACAGCAAGAGAAATAATCATTCGAGTGAACTGGCAACCAAGAGAATGGGAAAAAATTTTTGCAATTTACCCATCTGACAAATGACATATATCCAAAATCTACAAAGAACTAAAAGACATTTACAAGAAAACCTATTCAAAAGTGGGTGAAGAATATGAACTGTTATTTTTCAAAGGACTTATATGAGGCCAACAAACATATGAAAAAATGCTCATCATCACTGCTCATTAGAGAAATGCAAATCAAAACTACACTGAGATACCATCTCACCCCAGTTAGAATGGTGATCATTAAAAAAATCTGGAGACAACAGGTGCTGGAGAGGATTTGGAGAAATAAGAACACGTTTACACTGTTGCTGAGAGTGTAAATTAATTCAACCATTGTGGAAGACAGTGTGGTGATTTTTCAAGGACCTAGAAATAGAAATTCCATTTGACCCAACAATCCCATTAGTGGATATGTATCCAAAGGATTATAAATGATTATATTATAAGGACACATGCACACATATGTTAATTGCAGCACTGTTTACAATAGCAAAGACTTGGAACCAACCCAAATGCCTATCGATGATAGACTAGACAGGGAAAATGTGGCACATATACACCACGGAATACTATGCAGCCATAAAAAATGATGAGTTTGTGTCCTTCATAGGGACATGGATGAACCTGGTAACCATCATTCTCAGCAAACTGACACAAGAACAGAAAATCAAACACCGCATGTTCTCACTCGTAGGCAGGTGTTAAACAGTGAAATGCATGGACAGAGGGAGGGGAACATCATACACTGAGGTCTGTGGGTGAGACTAGGGGAGGGACAGTGGAGGGTAGATAATTGCAGAGGGATAACATGGGGAGAAATGCCAGATACTGCTGATGGGTATGGAGGCAGCAAACCACATTGCCATGTATGTACCTATGCAACAATCCTGCATGTTCTTCCCATATACCCCAGAACCTAAAATGCAATAATATATATATATATATATATATATATAGAGAGAGAGAGAGAGAGAGAGAGAGAGAGAGAGAGAAAACAAAGTAAATAAAAAATAAAAAATATTAGAACTTTCAAAAAATGCATGTATGTGCATTAATGTCTTCTATTAACCAAACTTCTCTTTATTGTATCCCCTGTGCATTTGGCCTCGGTGTTGTAGTTAGAGAGAAAACCTCTAAAACATGGAGATTTGGGATAGAGGATGTGTGTGAATATTTGGGAGAGAAGTCTGTTTTGGAAGGCATTATTTTATTATTTTCTCCAGCCTTATTTTAAAAATACAGAAGTAATCTCTATGCTAGAACTGGGCTTTCTTAATAAGCATTTGACAAACGTTGTTCAATTTTTTTGAGTAGTTGAAGAAGCTTAATTTTTATTTTAGTGTTTTGTGAAACCTGTGTCCTTTAAAAGGTTAATGTGGTCATCTTTATATTCTCAATATCTAGCAAACTATTTGTTCTTTGAATGAATGAAACTACGTGGTCCTTCTGATGTTGGAGACATAACAAAGGAAAATGAACCAACATGGTTTTTTTTCTCCCTTTCAGGAGAAATTATTAATGTACTACAGAGAACCTATAGTTTCTAAAGATCCTCAGACCTTTAAAAAAAACCTTTTATGCTTAGATTCAAGCAATTTTTGTACTTTTGATTTCAGTAAAGCATATATGTTAATGCTCTTTGGAAACAAATATCAGGCTTAAGTGGAATCACCTAATTAATATAAATGTTTTAGAAATATATTTTATAGTCGTCATGTTTTCTTGCATTCATCTCATTAATTTGAATTATTAAAATGTTATATTTGTGTATGTATATAGCTTTCTCTTACATATATGTAGTCTGTGCTGTTTATCTCACAAAGATCAATTGAGAATTTAAAAAAATTATTCAAGTATCAATGCTTGTAAGCAGTGAAACTATATTAATAGAAAACATCACAGAAAATAATTGGAAAATATAATTTAAATTATGTAACATAAAAATAATGGTAAATAATACCAGTTAAGCTGTCTAGTAACTTCTCTTAGGGGTATGATTTTTCTAATGTTACAATGAGAACACAGCTGTCCTCTGACACTTTGACCATAATTAAGGAAGTACTAGAGTACATGTCATAGAAGAATGACTAGACTGAAAACCCTTTGGGTGAATAATGCATTATTATTTTTTTCCATCTCTTTTACGCTGTTCACATTCTCTCTATGTGAAGTTATTCAGCCACTGGAGGTCTCTGTTTCTCTGTATAATTTTAGCAGGATGCATGTTTATCATTATTTATAGAGACTTGTTCTCTTACAAAATCACTGATACTGAATAAGGGAAGCTAATTAGCTACATTTCTGTTGTGAATAGCTAGAAATTGTATATGCCTTCTGTATGTTATAGTCACAGTTTGTTTATACAAGACAAAATTTGTAGCAATTACCTTGTGTGGGATTGGATGAATATCTACATTTCAGGATATTCAAGTAGCTTTGTCTTCAGTATTGTTTTTATTTATGTGACAAAGCACCAACTATAATTGGTGAATTGATTTTGCTTTTTCTCCATTTTCTTATTTGGTAAATTTATATATTTTCTTTATAAAGTAACCTGAAAAAAGTATATATTTTGAGACAGGGTCTCGCTCTGTCACCCAGGTGGGAGTGCAGTGACATAATCTTACCTCACTGCAGCCTCGACATCCTGGGCTCAGGTGACTCTCCTACTTCAGCCTCCTGAGTAGCTGGGACCGCAGAACGCAGTGACCACAGGCAGCTAATTTTTAAACTATTTGTAGAGATAGAATGTCCCTATGTTGCTCATGCTGGTCTTGAACTCCTGGACTCAGGTGATCCTCTTACCTTGGGCTCCCAGAGTGCTGGATTTACAGGTTTGAGCCATTGCTCCTGGCCATGAAATCCTTCTTCTAAAATAAGGATTTCAAGGAATTAAGAGAGTATTTGCCTATAAACTACCTTGAAGTATGTTTTTAGACTAGTAAAAATTCAAGTTGAAACTATGTAAGGATGGAAATAGTGAAAATGTTACAATTCCTGGGAGCAATGCCTCATAACCACAGAGTTTAATGTTGAATGTAGATTTCTGTACAGAAATTATTTACTGAACAGTTACATTATGTAAGGCAGTGTGCTGTTGTATGGGGTACCTGTATTCACAGGTAATGAAGAGAGTGTTTTGAAGAAAGTTCTAGCAGAAAGAGATGAGGATAAGAAAAAGATATAAGAAAATGTGACTTAGCAAAATAGGGTACTATGGTGGCTCAGATATAAAAGAGATCACCTCTGCTCCAAGAACATCAGAAAAAAATTCTATGCCTTCTGACTTTGGCTAGGTGAGACTTTTGCAGGTAACTATTTGGTCAGGGGTCAGGACTGAGAAAATACAGGGTAATTTTGGGGAATAGTAGGTGGTATAGGTTGATTGAAGGACAGAGTATATGACATGCAATGATGTGATCAGGGCTTTAAATATCAGTCTGAGAATTAAGAATTTAGAGGGGTACAGAAAAAAATGAAATTCAGACAGTGAATTTCTACTATAAGGCAGGCCTATCTTAGGTACTTTTAAAATAATAATTCTAAATAAAACCATCACTTAATGGCCAGTGATGCTTAGACATAAGAAGATGAAGTTGCTTAACTAAGGTGACAATTTTGTGGTCAAACTGATGATGGAAAGAGGAGATACACACTCGGTATTTATCAACAAATCTAAGATGCCACCATTCTAAGATATGCCATTATTTTATAAACCAGTAAAATAGAAAAAGTATCACCAAATTAAACCAGGATGCACTATTAATTGTAATATGTATCTTGGTTTCAGAGACGGTAAAATATTTTTTTAAAGAGTCTCTTTGAATTGAGAAAATAAGGTTATTTTCAAGAAACCAGGGGAAAGAAGAGAAGCTGGTTATCCCAGATGCCGTATGAGAAGAGTGAACTACGAGCAAAGTGCTCCTAGTTACAAGAAAAAGAGGAGACCTTTGCAGGGTGTCTTATAACCGTCAAATTGCTTTCACATATGTTATTTCACTTGGACCTTATACAAACTGTTTCCATTATTATTTCCATTTGAAAACATAAAAAAGTAAGTTATTATCTCTAGTATGATCTGACTTTTAAGAGAATTCCATACTATGTAATGCATACTATACAATACTATTTTGATTAGTAGAAATAACATAGTAATTAATATATTTGTGTAGAAAAAGTGTAAGAAGGTAACCACTGTAAGCAGAAGCACTGATCAGGGTGGGAAGTGGGGAGAGAGCACGCGTTTCGCTTTATGGAGTTTCGTATTATCTGAGCTTTTTGCAGTAAGCATGTATTTAAAATCCAATACAAAATTTTCAAATTGAAAGAAAATACAAGATCTGCAGTGCAGTTTCTGTGATTTTATGAGGGTCACACTGGTAGCAGTAGGTGGGAGAGTAGATGAACACTGGAGCCTAAACAATCACACTCCTTACTGTTCTGTGGACATTGGTGTAGGCCGACAGCCACCTATTTATTCAGCAAGCCAGAAAAGGAGGCATGGAAGGCAATTTTACTGGAAATCTATCCTTGAAAGAGAATTAATCATTGGGGAATTACGCTAAATAATCTGCTTGCTTCTTCACATAGCCATTTTAATACAGCTGAAGTAAATAAGGATGTAAAGGGCAGTTTTGAAGGAGAAAGTTACTATACATGGATTCACATGAAGACGTGTGTGGTTCCGAGTACTGGAGAAAGAGAAACTGGTCTACCTACATAGCCCAGTTTATGCAATGGATGTTCATCGGCCACGTATGTTGAAAGCTGAAAGAAAGCAGGACCCATTTCGGGCAGTCTTAACAAGGTATCCTGTTCAAAAAAACACCACTTAGATGTTCCAAAAGTCTTGGAAAAGCTATTTAAATGTGTACTGAAGTCTTGTGAAGAAATTTTAAAGGTGAATTCCATTTACCACACAGAGGAAACTATCTTAAAACATTTTTTCTTTCCATTTCATAATAGCTCAAACATTACTGTATCACCCATAATATGTTCTCAAAATTCCCTAGAATTCACTTTCCTTCAAACGCAGTTCACACTGCTCTTCCCTTTCTTTTTATCTCCTTTCGTTCATTCTGGTTTACTTATTTTTCTCCTACTAGAGTGGTTAGCCACAACACACCAAAAAGCCTAGGGAAGCATATAACGAACCCTCCTTGGAAGGAGGCTCTGTGAACATGTACATAATCCGAATGTAACTGAGTCCCATGTGGCCCAGGGTCTGTGTTTTATCACTGCCAAAGAAACAGCAGTCTAACGCTAGAAGCCAAGACAAATAGTGTTGATCCTTAAGTGTTTTGAAAGAGAATAGTGCAGAGGTTTCACACAGCACTTTCCGTATAAAGCTTCTTCACAACGATTTCTACATCTCTCTTTGTTCCCAAAACATAGAATTTAAAGGCAAAAGGTAGGAATCTCCAAGTAGGGGAATTTATTAGACTACCACTAGGGGGAGTGTAAGAGTAGTTTGTGATATGCCTGATAAAGGGTTCATTCACAGCATTCTTTCATTTGATCAATCAGCGAGTGTGTGAGGAGCCACAGCTAGAGGCTGGGCACTGAGATGGGAACTAGGGACACCATAAAGAATATGACACTTAGTCTGTCGGAAAATATACCACAAACTTTAAAATTGTATTAGTTCTATGCTATTATCTTGCATATATTGAATGCTTGCTCTGTGCCGGGTCCTATGCTACAAGCTGTACATTTAATCTTCATTTAATTGTATAATATTTTCAAGAAACAGTAAGATAAATACGACGATTACCTCCATTCAACAAATAAAGGAAATTGGTGTTACTCAATAACTTACCCAAAGTGACATATTTAGTTGGAGCCAGGATTTAAAACAAAGTTTATCTAACTTCTGATCTGAAGTTCTTAGCCAATGTTAAAGTACTCTTGCTTTCTAGGAGGGAGGGAACAAAAATGGTGCCGTCATGGAAATGGATAGAAAAGATTCTCTGCCCCCTCATTTCAAAAGTTGGGGGCCTGCCAGCGTCTGAACTCAGGGAAACATAAGGACAGAATATCCAGAGGAAAATCCCTTGGGGATGAGAACCTGGTTGAGGCTACAAAACAAGTAGCTTGGCTCACAGTGTGCAAAGCAAGGTAAGGGGAATGGATCTTTAGTGAGAGGAGGCCAGTTCTGCAAAGCGACCATGTGGTCACCATATGAACTGACTCTTAAAAGATTGACATTGGTAGGATTCTCAGTTTCTCTCAGGGATGCAACAAACATCAAAACACATCTAATCAACATTATCACCTCTGACCTCAAGGCAGGTCTGGGGTAGAGATACAACTCATTAGCTGTAGGGTTTTGGGTAATCCTTAACTTTTCTGCTCCCCATTTTACTTATGCATAAATATTTTGATAATTAAAATGAGTAAGTATATGGTAATTGTAAATATTACGTTGTAATATAAAAATCACTTAGTCCAGTAACAGGTACGGAGTATATCTGCAACACATGATAGGTGTTACTGTTGCAGGCTGTTTGCAGATTAAATGTTTGTCTTGTTTTCTATGGACCAAATTTCTTTCTAGTATTTTGTATTGAGAATTTAAACAAATAGATCTTGTTGCACTACTTAATATGCATTGTGTTTTCGGCATTCCAGATGGAGCATTATTAATTTTAATTCTTTTTATCTATACTTTTAATTATCATTTATGGGGTATCTACTATATCATATAGCATGCCAAGGAGTTTATATATATCATGGCATTTCATTCTCACAGCAAATCTACAAGGCAGGTGCCATTATTAATCCTATTTTAGAGATAAGGCTTCTTAGGTTCACAGACACAAGTGGCTTGCCGAAGGCCACATACTGGTAGATCTTGGTGCTAGGTTTGGAGTCCAGTTCTGCCTCCGATGCTTAAAGAGAGGTATTTTTAAGGAGGTGACTCGTCTCACAGGTGGGGCAGTGTGGCAATCAGAGCTTCCTTTCCCTGTGCACGAGAAGCCTCCTTCTTGGCCCTCCCTGCTTATAAGCTTTACCTTGATGCATGTCTAAGTCATCGTGGGAGCAAGATCACCCGCATGCAGGAGAGGGGAGGAGGAGGGTAGGCCCACTTGAGGAGGGCTTGTGTTCCCACTCTGGAGGTGGCATCTAGGTCTGTGATCCATGAACTACTTTTGTAAATGGGGTTGAATTAATGAGGCTCACCACTGCTGACAGGAATGAGCATGGGGACCATGGTTTAGCTGCAGAATAGCTATTGCTGGGCCTACCTCCAGCTCTGGGCTGGGCCTTTTAATATGTGTGATGTATTTACCACCCAGTGGCTCATACGAGATCCTTTAAAATGCCCATGGGTCTTTGAACTCTAGAGGTGAAATATTAGGAAAGGATGAATGTCCAGGGAGTGGCAAGGCTTGAGGGAATTCAAAGCTTTCCACGTAGTGAGAGCATGCAGCCACTCAGGCTCCATTTCTTCTTGGAAAGTTTTCTTTCTTTTTTCTTTTGGATATTCTATCTGACTGGGATTATCACATTTTGATTTTCTTGGAATGGCTCGGAGCTCAGAACTGTGGAAAATGGAAAGCTAGTGTGAATGTTCTTTCCCTTCTCAGGGATTCGGAGTCTTATTACTGTATAGTTTCAGCTTTCCGTGATTTGTTTTTTAATGTTGTGGTCTAAAGAAAGTGTAACACTATCATTTTGCTTTCCTGGGATTTCTGTCAGAGCTGTCATTGTTTAGAATTTATAACCTATCCTGTTTTCAAAAAAACTTTTGAAGTAGTTTTCAATATGAGATAAACACAGTACAATCATAAACATTGACGTGTAGATCTAATATTTTAATTAAAAGGTGATAAATAGATGTAGTTATTATCTGGGATTAGCAAACTATTAGAAGCAAAATTTAAATTTAGTTATGAGCATCTTGGAAAACAGGGTAAGGGCAACATATGGATTTTACAGTTTTTCAGAACTAAAAAAGGAAATAGAGTAAGCCCTCCATATCCACTGGTTCTGCATCCATGAATTCAACCAACTGCAGATCAAAAATATTTGGAAAAAAAGATGGTGCCTGTAGTCTGTATTAAACATGCGCAGACTTTTTCTGGGTCAGTAGTTCCAAAACAAAACAGTATAACAATGATTCATACAGCATTTATGTTATATTAGCTATTATAGGCACTCTAGCAATGATTTAAATTATATGGGAGAATGTGCAGTGGTTATACGCAAATATTATACCATTTTATATTTGGGACTTAAGAATCCATGGAGTTTGGTGTCCACGAGAGGTCCTAGAACCAATCCCCCATGGATATTGAGAGATGAATATATACAAGTTGTTCTCATATGGAGAGAATTCTTTCTGAAACCACACTCTGGTAAAAGAAATGTGGAAGTTACTGTATTACAGAAACATATGAGGGTGTAGGTATAAATTTGTCCTTATATACATATATAGATATATGTCTACAGGTATACAAATAAAATATGTAAATATTTGCCCTGGTGTGTACATGCATACAGACATACATTCATATTGTGTTGCACAGACTAATGGTCACCTCCAGATGCCTACATCCTATTCCCTGTAATTTATTAATAGGTTAGGGGAATTAGTTTACAAATTAAGGTTGCTAGTAATTTGAATCTAGAGAGATTGTCCTGGATTATTTGGGTTGTCCCAGTGCAATCACAAGTGTTCTTGGAAGCGGAAGAGAGAAGCAGAAGAGGTCAGAATCAAAAATAGGAGAAAGACTCAATCTTCTGGCTTTGAAGATGGAGAAAGAGGACCAGAAGCCAAAGGAGGAGGGACATAGCCAGTAACTGGAAAAGGCAAGAAGGCAGATTATCTTTTAGAGTCTCCGAAAAGGAACTCGGCCTTGCTGACACCCTGATTCTAGCCTCATGAGATCCCATGCCAGACTTCTGACCTACAAAACTGTAAAATAAATCAGGGTTAAGCCACTAAGTTTGTGGTGATTTGTTACAGCAGCAATAAAAAATGAGTACGCACAGATGTATATGTACGTATGTATAAAATAGGACAGAAAAAGAGAAAAAAGAAATGAGTAAAGATATTTCTATAGGGAATTAAGATAATATCATTAGGAACCTTGACTACAAAGATACAAGTTAGTTCTCATGTGTAAATACAGTTATACAATTGTATACAATCTTGAAAAAATACGGTAACATATGGTTTTTTGAATAGCCAATAGAGTTTTAAAATTCAGTCCACATCGAAATAGAATTCTCGACTTTCTGAAAGCTTGTTACTACCAATAACATGCTAGAGCCAATTTCTACCACTTCCCAAAAGCCAACTGGCGACCATTTCTCATTCAGTGACATTGTGTTTGTAGATGGAATTGGGCAATGGTGGGATATGCCAAACGCTGTAAATGACAGATTTCTCCTCTTGAGAGTTGGTTAAACATTTACCAGCAGATCATTGCTTTAATAGGTGTACCCATCTTAGTAGGTGGCATACCATCAACCTAGATGCCAAAAACTTAGAAGACATCTTTGATTTCTCTTTCCTTCATGGCATAATCTAATTAATTAGCTAGTCCTGCCACATTTATTTTGAAGTTATCCCTACTTTTAAAAAACCTACACAGATACCACTCTAAGCTATCAGTATGTCTTGCCTGGACTATTGCAGTGAGTTTGTAATGGACCTTCTGGATTCTACTGTTCTCCCTTTCCATCTTTTTATGTATCACATCATATCACTTCACTGCCTAAAAACTTCCACTACTCTTAGAATAAAACATAAGCTCCTTAACTCCAGTCTACAGTCCCTCCCTTTCTTGACTCAGTTCAACTCTCCAGTTTCATCCTGACTTCTCTCCCCAAACCTCCTGTGTTCTGGCCACACCGATCTCCCTGTTAATTCATCAGCATTGTTTCTGTCCTAAGGATTTTGCCATAGCAGTTGGCTTTGCTGTGAATGTCCCTCTGCCTCGCCCATGACACTTGCATGGATGTCTCTTTCTTTTCAATCAGGACTTAGCTTAAGTGTCTGCACTTCAGTGAGGCCATTTCTGGACCAACCAGTCTAACGTAGTCTATAATATTCCTATACTACCCTATATCATTTTCATCTTAATATTTGTTCCCACCTATTATTTGCTTGTTCATTTATGATATCTGGCACATGGTAGGCTCCTACGAATTGCTTTTTCAAAGAACAAATTAATTTAGAAAGCATTTAGAGTGTTATAAACAGTGTCTACACTTCTATAAAGGAGTATGTCAGACAAAAGAATTTCTATTCTGTCTGGGACATAGTGGCAAGGGTTGACTGGTAAAACCTTATTAATGCTCATCTGGGATAAGAAAGTAGAAAATGGCTGACATAGCAGAACTGTAAGTCAGAAGGTCAAACAACCAAATGAGCTTGGGTAAGATATTGCAGTCTCAGTATAGGGTGTCTAAATGTCAGATATCTGGATGAACATGGTGACGAAGAAATACTGAACTGTAAGCAGGAAAAATAGGAAGGCAGAAGCAGGTTAGTCCTGGGTCCTGAGCTAAAAGGCAGGGAAGCTAGCAGTAGTGCTCCGACAGTCCTCCCCAATTCTGTAAGATGGTGCTTCCTTTTCTTGATCTCTGTCTGAAGCCCTCCTACAGGCCTGACTTTGCCCATCCTAAAGGCCTAACTCACTTTCAGATTCACCACTGAGTTTCCTTCTTGGAGATGTTCCAGGAGAGAGAACTACTACACTGGTTTTTCCCATAATACAGTGAGGATTGTGTTCATTCATTGCTTTTCATGCTGTCTAGGCATAAAAAGGGAAACTTGTTTTTCATTATTACATCGATCATTTTCTTTAACAGAAATTTCTAAGAATTACTATTCTTACCATCATAGATTCTTACTGGAGAAAGAGCCTTGATTAATTATTTTTTATTTTCTAAGAATTACTATTCTTACCATCATAGATTCTTACTGTAGAAGGGGCCTAGATTAATTATTTTAATTGGCTCCTTATATTACAAAGAGATTTTTCTTTTATACAAGATTTTTTTTTTTTTAATTGTACTTTAGCTTTGGGGTTCGTGTGCAGATCATGCAAGATTGTTGCACAGGTACATACATGGCCAGGTGGTTTCCTGCCTCCATCCCCTCATCACCTATACCTGGCATTTCTCCCCACATTATCCACCCCACCTCCCCCGCAATGTCCCTCCCATAGTCCCTCCCAATGGACCACAGTGTGTAATGCTTCCCTCTCTGTGTCCACGTGTTCTTGTTGTTCAACACCCGCCTGTGAGTGAGAACATGCGGTGTTTGATTTTCTGCTCTTGTGTCAGTTTGCTGAGAATGATGGTTTCCAGCTTCATCCATTACCCTACAAAGGACACAATCTCATCCTTTTTTATGGCTGCATAGTATTCCATGGTGTATATGTGCCACATTTTCTTTGTCCAGTCTATCATTGATGGGCATTTGGGTTAGTTCCAGGTCTTTGCTATCATAAAAAGTGCCACAATGAACATACATGTGCAAGTGTCTTTATAATAGAATGATTTATTGTCCTTTGGGTATGTAACCAGTAATGGGATTGCTGGGTAAAATGGAATTTCTATTGCTAGGTCGTTGAGGAATTGCCACACTGTCTTCAACAATGGTTAAACTAATTTACACTCCCACCAACAGTGTAAAAGTGTTCCTATTTCTCCACATCCTCTCCAGCATCTGTTGTCTCCATAGTTTTTAATGATCACCATTCTAACTGTCATGAGATGGTATCTCAATGTGGTTTTGATTTGCATTTCTCTAATGACCAGTGATGATGAGCTTTTTTTCATAGGTTTGTTGGCTTCATATATGTCTTCTCTTGAAAAGTGTTTGTTCATAGCCTTTGCCCACTTTTTGATGGGTTTGTTTTTCTTGTAAATCTGTTTTAGTATTTTGTAGATTCTCATATTAGCCCTTTGTCAGATTGGTAGATTCCAAAAATTTTTTCCCATTCTGTTGGTTGCTGGATCACTCTAATGATTGTTTCTTTTGCTGTACAGGAGCTCTGAAGTTTATTTAGATCCAATTTGTCTATTTTGGCTTTTGTTGCCATTGCTTTTGGTGTTTTAGTCTTGAAGTCCTTGCCTATACTTATGTCCTGATGGTTTTGCATAGGTTTTCTTCTAGGGATTTTATGATATTAGGTATAAGTTCTTAATCCATCTGGAGTTAATTTTAGTGTAAGGTGTCACGAAGGGGTCCAGTTCCTGCTTTCTGCACATGGCTAGCCAGTTTTCCCAACACCAATTATTAAACAGGGAATTGTTTCCCCATTGCTTGTTTTTGTCGTGTTTGTCAAAGATCAGATGATTGTAGATCTGTGGCATTGCTTCCGAGGCCTCTGTTCTGTTCGATTGGTCTATGTTTCTGTTTTGGTACCAGTACCATTCTGTTTTGATTACTGTTGCCTTGTAGTATAGTTTGAAGTCTGGCAATGTGATGTCTCCAGCTTTGTTCTTTTTACTTAGGACTTTCTTGGCTGTGTGGGCTCTTTTTTGGTTCCATATGAAGTGATTTTTTCCAGTTCTGTGAAGAAGGTCATAGGTAGCTTGATGGGGATAGTGTTGAATCTGTAAATTACTTTGGGCAGTATGGCGATTTTCATGATACTGATTCTTCCTAAACATGAACATGGAATGTTTTTCCTTCTGTTTGTGTCTTCTCTTATTTCTTTGAGCAGTGATCTGTAGTTCTTCTTGAAGAGGTCCTTTACATCCTTTGTTTGTTGTATTCCTAGGTATTTTATTCTCCTTGTAGCAGTTGTGAATAGGAGTTTGCTCTTAATTTGCTCTCTGTTTGTCTGTAATTGGTGTATAGAAATGCTTGTGATTTCTGCACATCGATTTTGTATCTTGAGATTTTGCCTATCATCTTAAGGAGATTTTGGGCTGAGACGATGGGGTCATCTAAATATACAATCATTTCATCTGCAAATAGAGACAATTTGACTTCCTCCATTCCTAATTGATTGCCCTTTATTTCTTTTTCTTGCCTGATTGCTCTAGCTAAAACTTCCAATACTATATTTAATGAGTGGTGAGAGAGGGCATCCTTGTGTAGTGCCAGATTTCAAAGGGAATGCTTCCAGTTTTTGCCTTTTCAGTATGATATTGGCTGTGAGTTTTTCATAAAGAGCTTTTTTTTCCCTATCCTCTTCAGGTACACTGATCAGGCATACAATAGGTCTTTTCACATAATCCCATATTTCTTGGAGGATTTGTTGATTTCTTTTGACTTTTTTCTCTTTTCTTGCCTTCTCTCTTTATTTCATTGAGTTGATCTTCAATCTCTGATATCCTTTCTTCTGCTTGATCAATTCAGCTATTGAAACTTGTGTATGCTTCATGAAGTTCTCGTGCTGTGTTTTTCAGCTGCATCAAGTTAGTCTCTAGGCTGGTTATTCTAGTGAGCATTTCATCTGACCTTTTTTCAAGGTTCTTAGTTTCTTTGCATTGTGTTAGAACATGTTGTTTTAGCTCAGAGAAGTTTGCTGTTATCCATCTTCTGAAGCCTTCTTCTGTCAATTTGTCAAAATAATTCTCTGACCTGTTTTGTTCTCTTGTTGGTGAGGCATTGTGATCTGTCTGGGGAGGAGAGGCATTCCGGACTTGATGTTTTCATCCTTTTTGTGCTGGTTTCTTCCCATCTTTGTGGATGTATCTGTCTTTCATCCTTGATGTTGGTGATTTCAGGTGAGATCTCTGAGTGGATGTCCTTTCTTTTAAGGTTGTGGTTATTTTTCCTGTATGATATTTTGTTGTTGTTGGTGGTGGTGGTGATCTTTTTTGTTTCTTTGTTTTTTAAATTGCAGGTGTCAGTGTGTTTCTTGAGACAGTCTATTCGTTGTCTGCCTGTGGAGGTGCTGTTGGACTGCCTCAGTCTTAGCCAGGCTGTTTATTCTTTGCCTGGTTTCCACTTATACTGGTGGGATTAGCCCCGCCTTCCCATTGGTGGGGACATCTTTCCCTCCGCTGAGCCTGCTGCTCCTGGATGGAACTCTGTCTGATGTGTTAACTGTGAAACTCTCCTAAGAGATGGCTTCCACTTGCTGGATCTTGTGGGAGTGGAACCTTTTCTGGCTGTATCCCCCTCCCCACTTTGACCTCTCCCTTCTTCTGTGGGAGGGACAGTTCCTTCCCTCAAGCCTTCTCGGTGTTAGTAAAAGTCTCTGCCTTGGTCTGCACTGACAATTCTCGGCACTGGTCCAGCCAGGGTTGCCTGTCAGGGCTGTCACCTGGGTCTGCAACTCAGGGCAGTTCTCAGCCAGGTGACATTTTTTTGGGCTGTGTGCTGCTGAAGTCATGGAGTCAATAGCTGTATCTGAACTGAAGTACCAAGGAGGTGAAGCCCTCTGATCCTTTGGGCCAGATACACTTCCCAGGTGGGACAGTGCCCTACCTTGCCTTGGCTAGCCCCCTTGGGCTACTTTGGCCACTTTTTTTTTGGTTAATCCCAGTGTTCAACCAGTCCCTTTGGAACGAACCCAGCGCCTCATTTGGAGTCGTGGATATCGCTCTGGTTCTGTGTCTCACTTTCTGGGAGCTGCACTTTGTAGAAGCTCCCTTTTAGCCATCTTGGTCCCCCCTCAAGATTTGTCTTTTGATCTGCTTAAGGTCACAAAGATAGTGGCAGACTCAAGACAAGAATATCTATTTTCTGGCTTCACAACTAATACATTTGAAGTGGAGATTGGGATTAAATTGTCATCTGCAAAGTTAGAGAAAAATAAGTGACTATCAAGATCAGAGATTTATTAAACAATAGCAAAACTCCCCCAGTGTCTTATAGAATAGGCTCAGTTTAGTCTCTTCTTATCCTTCCAACCTGAAAAGGCAATGACAAATGACATTCTGAATGCTGGTCCAGGGGCTGGGAAGATAATTAGGAAGTCTGGATGAAGTACAGATTAGATGATGATAGAATTTTTCTTTAAGCATATGCTATTATTTTCTAATTCTTTGGAAATTTGTAATACTTGGCTACTGTGTTTAGCCAGAGGTACTCATTTCTTGATTACTTCAGAAAAAGAGACTTTGACTCTGTTTTGATGGTATTATACAATTCTTCCTTTTAGACTCTCCTTCTGTAATGTAAATGTTTTAGTTTATTCTTATTTCTTCTTGAAGAGGATTGGTCATTAGTATACCTGGCTTATAGTAGATATAGTGGCCATGAGAGAGGAAAAACTCAAACTATGCATGTAAAGCAACTGTAACAGACAGACATAGATGACTATAGTAATATAATACTGCTAATTCTCTTCAGAACTCTAAGTCTCAAAGTGTTAGGTCAAAATATCCCATTTTCTTCAGCGTTTTTCTTGAAGTTTTCCTTTTAAATCATTTAATTGCCTTTTGATAATCCCTGTTTAATAGTTAAAGTCTTGTATGTTCTTTATTAATTTGGTGGGTGCAGGATATGATAGTATTCTAAGTCCTAGGAAGTGCTAAGATTGACAGTTTAATAAGATTTTTTCAAAGTTATGAAAGTCATTGAATTTCTGTAATGCACAAAGCACTGTGAGAGATGGGCTCTGTCTTGCAGGTTGCATTCCAGTCGTTTCCATAGCATGTTTGGTATCTTGTTTAATAAATGGAACCAGAAAGACCATATTTTGTTTCCTATGCCAATGCTCCCTAAAGCTAGCAATGCCCCATGAAAAAGAGGAAATGACATGATAATGGACATAGAAAATTGGGCATTTCTCCACATTAGGAGAGAAGATAGTTCACGTCCCATTTAGAAGCTGAATCATTGTTTTGGTTGTTTGAATAGCATGTAAGTTGAATTATAGCAGATGAGAAAAATCTTCTCCCAATAGAAAAAAGAAAATATTTCTTCTTAAGCATAACTTGTGGCATATTAAAAATGCACAATGCTTTGACCATTTTATATCTCTTAATTTTAAATGTAATTTAATTTGTGGGTAATTAGAGGAGATTAAGCAGAGGTTAGATGATGCCAACTGGGTGATAAAAGCCAAAGGTGCAGATTATTCACATGTATTATAAATAAATGGTATTAGAATCATGGGTAGGTGAGGACAAATGGAGGTAATTACATACCTGTAAAAGCCAGTGCAAAACTGCTGGTACCTATCTGTTTGTTTTTTGCATGGTGGTTGCCTCTCCCAAGACCTAAATTTTAGGTAAAGTGTTGGGGCCAGAAAATCATTTCAATCACTAACACTCAGTACTTTTCACTAATTTATATAATAAAGATTTTTGGAGTGCATGTTATATTTCAAGGCATTGGACTAGGGACTAAGAATATAACACTAGACGTGTCAGAGAAAGCCCCTGCCCTTATGGGACTTACAGTGTAGTGGAGAGGAGGATATTGCACAAGTAATTATGAATGTAATGGATGGTACAAGAAAATTGAGAGAGTTACAGAACCACATAGCCAGCTAACTTCATGCAGTCTGGTAAGAGATAATAATTTACATAAGCAGTGACATTCAAATTGAGATGCAAAGGATTAGTGTGAGTTAGTGAATGAAGAGGGGTGTATATTTGTATATGAGAGAGGTGGAGAGATATGGTGCTGTATCTGGAAAGCAAAAATGAGTTATAAAAATTTCAAGCATAGAATGCCTCATAGGAGGGAACCTAGATGTGGCTGGAGCGCAGTGAGTAGAGGTGTGAACTGGGACGTGAGACTAGGTAGGCTGGCATGAACCTGATCATTCAGGCATGTGTCAGACTTCTATACTTTGTCATGAGGGTAAATGGGTTGCTGAAAGAGAGGATTTTATCTGGTAAGAAAAGATCCCCTGGCTTCAGTGAGGCAAGGATGGAAATGACTGCTTCAGTCAGTGGCCTGTTGTAGAAATCTAAGTGAGGGAACCGTCCCAAGTTTTCAGTTACTAACTCCCTGTCGGCCATCTTTGGGGACATTGCTTTCTCCTTTTTCATTTTGGCTGTCCTTGGTATAAACTCTTTCTTTCTTTCCCAAGTCTTTTCCATGTCCAATCTGTTCTGTAAACCGTGGGCCGATTAATCATCTTAAAACACCTTAAACATGTGTATGTCTTCTCCCCATTGACAAAGCCTCCCGGAAGCCTCTCTGGTGTACCCAACTCCATGCGTGTGTGGTTACCATTAATACTTCTGGATGCTCTAGCTCTCCCGGGTCCTCCTCGGTCTCCTCCTTGTCTCCTTGTTGGACTTTCTTTCCATTTGCCTGTATTACACTGAAGCTGAAGAAGTCCCAGTTCCTCTGTGAAGCCTTCTCAGATTTTATGTGCCTTCTTAATTTACTCACTCCAGGGAGCCCAGTGGAACTAAGTGTTTTAACAACTGCCACATTCAACTGCAAGTCATTGTTTCAAGTATATTTCTTGCTCAAGAATTGGATTGATGGTTTCTTTTACAAACAAAATATACAATAAATGACGAGGAATATTACTGTCATCAAAAGTAACATTTTACAATAATGAAAAATATCCATTTAAATAATTTGTGGCTTCCAATTGCTTTATCATTTTAGGTTAAAATTGATGGAGTTTTTTCCTAAATTATAATTTAGAAAATTTAATTTTAAAAATAATTTTACTTTTAAATGCACTATATACATATATTAGGTTGGTGCAAAAGTAATTGCGATTTTGCTATCATTTTAATGTGCATTAACTGCAATTACTTTTGCACCCACCTAGAATTAGTTAATGATATACTTTTATTTGAAGAGTAAGTCACTTAAAAAATACAAAGATGTATGTACAAAGAAAAATACATATATTGCTTTAGTGCTAGTGAATACTTTTCTTTCCATGTTTTGGAAAGGAGAGTTTAGAGTTAATGAAGATGTTTCATGGAAATATTTAAAACTGTTCATGTTTACACATGAATTAAATTCCTTTTCAGTATAAACATTTTTTTTGTAGAATTAAAAGGATATTCTGTGCTGGGAAATTCTGTTTTGCCTATACTATCTTGAACTTAGACAAGGTTATGCTATATTAAATTAGAATAGGACTACTTATTTTGATAATGACTTTCTGAGCCATCTAGTATCTCTTCATTGAAGAATAACAAGGTTACTGTGGGAATTAATTTTTCTTTTTTAGCTCTTGAAAGCCTAAATAGAACTATATTTGACTAATGACAAGCAGGTTTATTTTCTTTGACTGAGCAAATATTTATTGAGTGATAACAGGATGTCACTCACTGTATTCCTGGAGAATCTCTGACTTCATTGAGTGTTGTCTAGAAGGAAATTAAGGGAAGAAAATCAGCAGTTATAGCACACGACACACACATATTTTGATAAAGTAGGATGGAAAACTACAATATTCTCTGGAGTATTTCTAAGCCAGGCATCAGGGAAGAATTCCAGAAGGAGACCTTCACTCAGGTGCTGCCATTTGGGGTAACAGGTATTAAGGTCCTATAGTGATGGAACAGTCTTGGATTTTCGGAGTAGAGAGGTGGGGGTATAAATGAAAGGAAAGGCAAGGTTGAAGTAGTGCATGGAGCTATGTTGGAGAACTTTGCAACCCTGAAGAGAAAATCTTCTCCTGTGAAGCTTTCCTACTTTTGAATTTTTTTATGTTAATAAAGACTATAAAGGAAGAAGTTACCTTCAAGTTAAACAGCCAAGATTTTCACAATGTAGAGGTTATTTATTCTTCGTTTCAGTAAACTAAAAGATCCAGTTCCCTTTCCAGCCTGTTAGAGATTTCTTAAGCACAGAGACATGAGCTCCTATTCCATTGAGTTACTGAGTCAAGTTGCTGGAAAGGAATACTTCTGCAGCAAGACTCTATCCCCTGAAAGGATATGTGTCTGTCTGTAGAATGGAATCTTAGAACTGTGGAAATATCATTTATATGGGCTCATAATTATTTATTGAGAAAGAAAAGTGATATCCTGAGAAGCAGAAGTAATATCACAGTGCTCACATAATCTTGTTAGATGTTTTAATAAAAAGATTTTTCAAGTTAATTGTTGGTTATCATGATTACAGATAGATATTTTCCCTACTATTTTTTTTACCCTTAGTGACTTGAATCCCTTTTAACTGAATTTTATAAATGATATGAATAGAGACAGAGGACGATGAAGAAGGGTCTGAACGGTCACCAGAAGCTGTGCCTTATTTCTTGCCCTAATGGCCACAGCTTGAAGAATACCAGTTGGATTCAAGGAGCTCTTTGGCTTGTTCCAAAGGACAGTCTAGTTCAATTTGTGTGGTGAGATGGAGAAGCTGAGACAATTTCCAAACTTTGTTCTAGTGGTTTAGAATATAGAATGCTTATTTTAAAAAAGCAGACTCAGACAAATAAAAAAAAGAAAAGAAAATAGAATGCTTGTTTTAGGAGAAAAAATCTGCCAAGTTTTCTTTTTTCTTCCTTGTCTATGTTGATGTAGATTTAAGCTTTAGCTTTTGAATATATATTTGAAGTGACGGTTCATACAGAATACCATCCAGTAGAAGAATAAACTATTTCCAGATGCTTTTCCTTTGTAACCAAATGTTAGATTTGGCAGAAAATAGAGAAGTTTTGCCTCCTGACATTGCAGCTCCCAGGAAGGACTGCCTGTCCTGCCACTGTGGCAAATGAAGCAGATGGCAGGTATTCCCTTCCCTGCAGCCTTTTCTCTCCATCTTCCATCCCAAAGATTACTGAGTATTATGGTTGGGAAATGAGAGTCTTTCCTGCCTTTGGGTGGTTGTCATGTCTTCCTCCTTCACTGTGAAAGGAATATTTCTTCATAAAGTGAGGTGGTCTTGTGAGAGCTGCACAGTTTGATTCTAGGCAAGGTAACATATCCTACTTCATAACCATTTTTCCTTTCAGAAGAACTATCCCCTAGGACGATGCAACACAAGTTAGGGCAACACTGTAAGATGTGTTGTCTAAACTCTTGCAAGTAAGTCTTTGGTCTGGGAGGTAACCAGTCCTTGACCAAGTTTATTTGTTTTTTTTTTTTTTTTTTTTTTTTTTTTTTCTCTGTTCTTAATTATGAACATTAACAAAAATTTTAAGAAACAGAGTTGGCAATTTTGCTGGCCAGTAGTTTAAAAAAACTGCCCAGAACTCTGAAGGGTATGAGATTTATCCTGCTTACAATTTATTAAGTTAGTTTGTTATAATTTTATGAATGCTGCTAGAAGACACAGGCCTCCTAGGTCAGACACAAAGGACATTCTTACTCATAGTACAGTAAGAAGCATGGGCATCAACATCTTTGAATCTGTTCTTTGAATCCTGAAAGCAGTGCTAGGAGGGTCAGATGACACATGCACATGCAGTAACTTGCAGTAGAGGGCAGGAACTCTGAGTTTAGAGAACCTGAATCTTTTATAATGGACTGTAGTCATGCTTGCCCTCTGGTCAAGAGAGAGATGCTGTCTCTATCCTAAAAGGCTGTTTGCTATATATGCATTTTTGATAAGACATTCTGAAACAAAAGGCAGTTAGTGCCACATGCAGAAGCACAGAAAACCTCTAACAAATTTTCTTTCACCAAAAATAATTTTTCTATTTGTACAGATTTCTGAAACGATTGAAGTAGATGTAATTCTAGAGAATAAGGAGAAATGAAAGAAAGAGAGAAAAAGACAGATCTTTGGTACAAGTGTGTGGAGGTGACCAAGGAAAGTTCTTCCTGAGATTCTATAATATACTCCTAATTCTGAGCTCTTAAAGTTAGCATTATATGTTGTGTGCTACTAATAGGAATCGGCTTTTATTTTTGACAATTCATGGCCATAATGGTTTTGTAGTTTAGCCTATTTAAACAATTTAGATTGTGTCTTATGTGTTGATCAGTGGCTTTGCAGTACTACATTTTAAATTCAAATTAATATGAGTATGTGAATGTTTTGCTGAAAAAGCCATGATAATTTGCATTTTTGTTAAGTATGCAGTGCTGTTTTCAAAACAATTTCAAAAACTTTTATGAAAGAGAATGTGTATCTTTTGAGGAGAAAAGAGTAAGAAAATTTACAAGCATCTTACATGAAGTTTTCCTCTAGGTAACTACTCTGATTTTTGGTATCAAGAATTTGGTTTTGTTAGGATTGAATCCAGTCAGAAATAGTTGTGTGTTTCCAAAGAACACAGGCTAGGGAAGGTTACGGATACTGAGTACGTGTCAGACCTACGTGCTTGAAGGCAGAGGAAACCTCTGTAGAATCTGGGAAAAAACACTTGAGATTTTTGTGGCAGGCTTTATTGAAAGAAAAATGGATATCAAGGAAGCATTTTCAAAGAAAGTACCAGAATCCACACTTTGAAGATTTGTATGAGTTTTGAATATTTATTAATTTGTAAAGATTTGGGGATTTCTAAATTTATATAAATGTATATAAATTTAGATTTCTAATGCTAAAATTTTAAAAGATCTTCATGACAGAGTACTCATGAAGTCCCCGTAATATGCCAAATGATGGATAAGAGACATGAGTGAAACAGTTTTTATCTCTGTAGGAGCAATTATTATAGGCTGCAAGACAGAAAAAAAGATTAAATAAAATTTTGATATCTGCTGCTCCAAATAGCAGAGATAACAAGTAGTTTAAAGAGAAAAAAGAAAAAAAAAATGACTGCTGGTTTTCCAAAGGGAATTGTTCTTTTTTGATGGCTGACTACCATGTCACACAATCCTAGTGCATCTTTCTGTCATTGACTAGAAGACATTGATATCACTGGTGGCATTATGGCTAGGGGCGCAAAAGATGGTGAAAGAAAGGTGAAGTATGTGAAAGAACAGACAGCAAGATTCTGTCTTTCCTAACTTCAAAGTATGGTTGTGAGAAAGTGGAAAACATATTTTTTGAAAATGACACATTATGTAGCCTAACTGCCATTCTCTTAATGGAAAACCTGAATAAAGAGGTAAATGGTGAGGAGAGCAAATGTCCTGGCTTGCTCTGTGGAAACAGTAAAAGGGAATTCTATGAGAAATGGGTATGTGGTAAAAAGGGCAGCATGTTTTATATCTTCCTATCAGTATAGCCCAGCCTCAGTTGACTAAGACCACCATATGTTTTTACCACTGGAAAGACAGGACAATAGTATTGGCCCTGCTCTTCTATATCTATAATCTCAAAGCTTTTCCCCTTTCTTTATTTTGTTATCCAGAAAAGGGGTAAGGATAAAGTTCTTGGTAAAATGCTGAGAGGAGCGTTTGGTGGAGGAGTAAGGGATTGTTAACAAAACATTTCTTTAGAAACTTTCTGGTGAGGGGAATGCTTTAGTTTTGTTCACTCCCATCATGCTGGTGGGTAAATACTAGATTTTAGAGCATCACCCAGTTGAAGGGGATACCCTCACCTTTCTAAGTCCTGATCAGTGTCAGGATGAGACCAATGGGAAATGAAATGAGTGACTTACACTGGGAATGGAGGCAGCAAACCACATGCAATGTATGTATCTGTGCAACAATCCTGCATGTTCTGCACATGTACCCCAGAACCTAAAGTGCAATTTATATATATATATATATATTACTGCTATATATGTATATTTTCTGACCAGATGAATGAGTGGGATCACTGTGAGACCTTGTGTTACAGTAAATGCTTGGCCAAAGGCTTGAAAATTATTGATCAGAGATACATTCGGCAACTGTTTAGTCCTAGAAAGCTCAGTAAATATTTGTTGACTGGATGACTGAATGGGAGTCACTAGGGGAACTTTGGCTAAGCATTTACTATAGCATAAGTTTTGAAAATTCTCAATCAGAGGTACAATTGTCAAGGTCTATTCCTAGAAAACACATAACTTATCTATAGGCATGTTTTTATAAACCTGGCTTTATGACCAACCAGGTAACTGTCCGGGTTACCTACCATAAAATTCCAGGCCAAGTCAGCCTTTAACCCCACTTAACATTTTAATTTGTTTCAGGATGACGCTGATACATTCCGATTCAGTCCAGGACTCTTTAAGCCTCTCCAGACAACATTAGGAAAAGTATATTGATTTTCACCTTTCTTTTTTATCTGATACTCTTGGGACATTTTAAATGAACTAAGTCCAGGACGAGAAATTGCCATTCATATTTACTGAACACTTACTCTATATCTGACAATGCAACAGAATCAGAAGGACTATCATACGGTTTATTTTTTCAAGAGCTCCTGGTCTGGTGGAGGAGATAAGCAGGGCAACAAATAATAATATGTATGTCTGTTTAAAAATTTCCTCAAAGATGCTCAATTCTAGGCATTCCAGTATAAAACTGGACCACTGGACTAATCAATTTCCGTTGATTAGTATTGACAATGCATTTCCATTATTCAGTGTAGCTCCTGACATACAGTAGAAGCTCAGTCAATGATTGTTTAATGAATGAATGTAGGAAGGAATTACAAGTGGCAAACTTAGTAGGATAATGCGACAGTAAAGAAATGTAACATATGGAAAAAACAAAGATCAGTAATTAGTAAGCATGCAAAAGTATAAAACACAATTCTGTCATAATATCAAACATGAAATAAATGGCCTTAGCTACACAAAATAAAATCAAAAGCCTCATACTCTGTAGTGACACAGCCCATATTTTTGTAGAGTATTCTGTAACAAATATGTAACTGAAATTAAAGTAATGTACAAGATAACATACATACTTTAAACATATTATGTATGAACTATATATATAGTTTTTTTTTTGAAAGAAATCTTGAATTTCCTTCTGTTGAGGAATCAAAGTACTTTTAAGATTATTTGGTTTTTGTACTATTGACCTGTATTTACATCAAAGAAGTTAATATTTTTAAGAAGCATGAGACAGGAGAAACTGTTTCTATAAAATACACATTATTGTCTTCACTTAGCAAGGTATATTCACAGCAAGTAGTTAGAACAGTAGATCCTGCTACTTGCTAATTTGTTGTTCCTTAATTGTCCAGTTCCAGCTTTTAGCCACCATTTTCACTGGGAGCCAAACATGTAAATAGCTTTTTTTTTTATTACAGAATTTTGTTCCATTCCAAAGATGAAGCTATAAATATTTTTAAAAACAGTTTTTATTGGAAACTGTCTGATTGCTGGCTAGGAGACAGCATCTTTATGTAAGTGTTTGCACATCCTAAAAAGTGTGGATGAGTCTATTCATTATTCACTTTTCAGATAATGCCTGTGCAATTTAAATATTACAGGGCTGGTTTCTTCTTCCTGAAGTTGTAGGATTTTGGGACAGTTCATTGATAAGGGCTATTTATCTCAGAAACTGCCATAAACATGAAATGGAAAGACTGGCTTTTTGACCAGATTGTCTCAGGGAACCCATTTGCCAGGGAAACATACTTACCTTTCTGTATGTTACTATGTTCCTGGAGCAATTAATTCATGGCATAGCTGTTAGGGTCATCTGTTCAGGTGGCTACTGGTGCCAGAAAAGGTAGTTTTGCTTTTAAAAATGAAATGTGCTGTGATTGGACTAAGCAGACAAGAAGAAATGTTTCAAAGGATACAAATGTTTCAAAGGAAACAAATGTTTCAAAGACTTGTAGTCTTTGGGTTTTGAACTAGGAGGAGGACTGACACTCTGTCAGGTAACAAATGACATTAACAAAGTTCAAGGTTTCAGGACACTGATTAGAAATTAATCATGATAAGAAAAAATGTGGAGATGACTGCTTTTAAGAGAAAGCTGAGAGAAATGCAAGAAAAAAAAGTATTCAAACAATTTTTAACTGGATTAGAATTTTGTTGAAAACTAGCTGATGCTGGCTGGGAGACAGTTCCTTTTGGTAAATGTTTAAATATCTTGAAAAGTGTAGGAGCATCTATTTACCCACTTTTCAGAAAATGCCTGTGAATTTTAAAATAATAAATATGGGTTTAAAATCTTAGTAAAAGTAATAACTGTTATATTAATAGCTTCAGTGATCTGGAACTCTATTAGTGAGGACTTCCACTTGCAAGCAGGAAATGCTTTTTGGAATGTAAATGCTAAAGGGCTAAAACCAGGTAACATCAAAGAGAGCAGGGGGGCATTTCCTTGATGTCTCAGTTACTTTATATATTTTCCTGGGTATTTCATTAATCTGACAAGTATTTATGATGCTTACTCTATGTGGCAAGTATAGTCCCAGTTGCTGGAGAAATAACTATATACAGACAAGAGACAAGATTACTATTTTTTTTTTTTTGGTCACAAGTAAACCGAAGGTACATTTTATTGCACTCTGCTTTATTAAGCTTGTGGCTATTTTATTTTATTTTTTAACAAGTTGAAGGTTTGTGTCAACCCTGCATTGAGCCAATCTATTGGTGCCCTTTTCCCAACACCCTGTGCACATTTCATGTCTCTGTATCACATTTTGGTAATTCTCACAGTATTTCAGACTTTTTCATTACTTTTTTTATCTATTACAGTGATCTGTGATTAGTGATCTCTGATGTTACTATTGTAAATATTTGGGGGTGACAGAATTGTGCCCACATAAGATGGTGAACGTCACTGATAGATGCTGTGTGTGTTCTGACTGCTCACCAACCAGCCTTTCCTTCATCTCTCTCCCTCTCCCTGGGCTCCCTATTCCCTGAGACACAATCATATTAAATTAGGCCTGTTAGTAACCCTGCAATGGCCTCTAAGTGTTTGAGTGAAAACAAGAGCTGTATGTCTGTCACTTTCAATCAAAAGCTGGAAATAAGCTTAGTGAGAAAGGCATATTAATAGCTGAAATAGGCTGAGAGATAAGTCTTGTGTGTCAGATAGCCAAGTTGTAAACGCAAAGGAAAAGTTCTTGAAGGAAGTTAAAAGTGTTACTCCAGGGAACGCAAGAATAATAAAGTGAAACAGCCTTATTGCTGATATAGAGAAAGCTTTAATAGTCTAAGTAGAAGATAAAACCAGGCACACATTCATAGTCTAAGTAGAAGATAAAACCAGCCACACATTCCCTTAAACCAAAGTGTAATCCATAGAAGTGCTCTCTCTCTCTTCAATTCTGTCAAGGCTAAGAGAGGCAAGGAAGTTTCAGAAGAAAGGTTTGAAGCTAGCAGAAGCTGGTTCATGAGGTTTAAGATGAAGTTGTCTCCAGAACATAAAAGTGCAAGGTGAAACAGCAAGTGCTGATGGAGAAGCTGCAGGAAGTATCCAGAAGATTTACCTAAGATAATTGATGAAGGTGGCTACAGTAAAAGACAGATTTTCAGTGAAGGTGAAACAGCCTCCTATTGGAAGAAGATACCATATAGGACTTTCATAGCTATGGAGGAGATGTAACTTCTGGATTCAAAGTTTTGAAAGACAGGCTGTCTTTCTTAGGTGATAATGCAGCTGGTAACTAAATTGAGGCCAGTGCTCATTTGCCATTCTGAAAATTCTAAAGCCCTTAAGAATTAGGCTACATTGATTCTGTCTCTGCTCTACAAATGGAACAGCAAGGCCTGAATGATATCACCTCTATTTACAATATGGTTTACTAAAATTTTTAACCTTTTGAGACCTACTACTCAGAAAACAAGATTCCTTCAAAATACTACTGCTCATGGATGATGCACATGGCCACCCAAGGGCTCTGATGGAGATGTATAACATTACTGTTGTTTTTATGCCCACTAATACAATATCCAATCTGCAGCCCATGAATCAAGAAGTGATTTTGATTTTCAAGTCTTATTTAAAAAATACATTTCTTTAGGCTACAGTTACCCTAGATACTGACTTCTCTGATGGATCTGGGCAAAGTAAATTGAAAATCTTCTGGAAAGGATTCACCATTCCTAAATGTCAGTAGGAACACTTGTGATTCATTGGAGGAGGTAAAAATGTCCATATTAACAGGATTTGGAAGAAGGCGATTGAGTGATTTTGAGGAGTTCAAGGATTTAGTAGAGGAAGTAACTACAAATGTGTTAGAAATATCAAGAGAACTAGAAATAGAGCATGAAGATGTGACAGAATTGCTATAGTCTCATGTTAAAACTTGAATGAGTGAGGAATTGCTTCTGTGGATGACCAAAGGAAGTGGTTTCTTGAGATGGAATCTACTCCTGGTAAAGATACTGTGAACATTGTTGAAATGACAATAAAATATTTAAAATAGGACATAGAGTTGTTTGGTAAAGCAGTGGCAGAGTTGGAGAGGATTTTTCATTCCAAAATTTGAAAAATGTTCCGCTGTGTATAAAATGGTACCAAATATCATCATGTGCTACAGAGAAACTTTTTATGAAATGAAGAGTCAATTGGTACAAGAAAATTCATGGTTGCCTTTCTTGAAGAAATTGCCACTGTCAGCAAATCTTCAGCAATCACCACCCTGATCTCTTAACAGGCATTGAAATGGAGGCAAAACCCTCTACCAGCAAAAAGATTATGATTCACTGAAGGTTCAGATGATCATTAGCATTTTTTAGCAGTATTTTAAATTAAGTTATGTACATTATTTTGTTTTTTAGATATTATGCAATTGCTCACTTAATAGACTATAGTATAGAGTAAACATAACTTTTATATGCACTGATAATGCAAAAAAAATGTGTCTGACTTGCTTTATTGCAGTGGTCTGGAATCCAGCCTGTAACATCTCTGAGATATGCCTGTATATACACACATGTTCATAGAGTGAATCATTCTGTGAAGACAAAGTAAGCTCTTCAAGTAGATAGTGATGGGGAAGGTCAAGCCTGACAGGGTATTTCAGGATTTGCTGATGGTTAAGAGGTCAGAGAGAGGGAAGGAGAGCAGTTACAAAAGACAGGAAGACACTGGGAAAATGGAGAGCCCTTTTTATGAGATGGGGAAGACTGGGAGAGGAGAACAATTGCAGAAGGGACCGAGGGAGTGCTGTGAAACCAAAAGTTCACATTGAGCATGTTGAGTTGCAAATGACTATTAAATATTCAAATGGAGTTGTTGGGTTGGCAATTGGAAAGCAAGCCTGGAGCTCTGGAAGAAGTCAGGGTTTCATATATAAATTTGGGAGTCACAAATGTTTTAATAGTATCTGAAACCACAGAACTGCATAAGATAACTTATAGAGTGAGAGGTATGAGTATAAATGAAGGAGAAGGCTGAAAGGTGAAGTGGAGAAGGGACAACTAGAAATAGAAATGGAAAGTTGTAGCCTGTGTGGTGGGAAGAGAACTGAGAATGGGTAATGTCCTGCAAGCCAAGAGCTCAAAGCAAAAAAAGAAAATAGTAAGCAATCATCTGTGATAATTGCTTCTGGAAGTAAGATGAGTCCTGAGAACTTACATTTGTCTAAATGGAAGACAAAATAATTCGGGAAGAAAGAACTCATGATAAAGAGGGAGAGAAATATTAGTATAGTAACTGGCTATTAAGTTCCTCCAGATATCGGAGGCAACTTCTGTTAGGAACATTCTATCAAGATTTAAAACTTGAAAAAGAATTTACCTTAATGAATCCCAAAGGGAGCTTAGTTTTGTGACATAAGAGGCAGTTTTTTTTTTTTTTTTTTGACATCCAGACAGCTTTTATTGAAAATAGTTACTGCAGCCAACGTTGAAAAAGTTTACTGCAGCTTTTGACTTCTTCAAAGAGCTGATAACCCTCATCCGCTTCTTCACCTTCTTCGTCATAATCATCATCATCATCTTCAATAGCTTCTCCAGTAAAGTATAACACTGATCTTGGGATTATACGCTCACGTAAAAAGTGACCAATTTCAAAGTCTGCAGCAAGGATAGCTTCAGCATCATCATCCAGATCTCCACTCTCGGGAACTTCAGGAGGGGCAAAAAAATTAAAGAAAGAGTCATTGGAAACTGTTTTAGTCACAGTACGAACTGTCCCGTGTCCCTTGTGTTTCTGCTTCTTCTTGATGGTTTTCAAAGTGACATTCTTTCCTTTTTTCCAATCTATCTGGCACCCTGTTCAACCCATAATTTCTGGTCCATCAAAAGAAAAGGGATGAGAATCATCTGGTTCTGACCTCATCCTATATGTCTTTGTCAGCACTTCATTTGTAAAATATTCATTGGGCTCAAAGTGAAATTCTAAGACAAAACTCATAGGCTGGCCAGCATCTGAGAACTTCACTTTAATATCTTTCAAGTGCTTCAGAATAGGTTCATCATGTTCCGGAACCATATCACTGAGCAAGTCAACATTCTTAAAAACAGTTAACCAAAATTCAGAAATTCCTTTGGGGTGTTCTTTTTCTTCATCCTTTTTCTCATCTTCAGTCTTGGCCTTTTCTTTCAATTCCTCCGAAATCTCATCTTATTCACCCACCATCCAAAGTCAATGGGGCTGTAGTTCAATGCCATTTGATGTAATTTAAATCCCTCCTTTCCACGTACCCCATCATCCCCTATAGCAGGCAGGTGTGTATTATTTTTACTGTAATATGGGTCAGTATGTGTTAGAGCTGTCTAATTCTCCCCATATCCACTGCCAACTTCTCCCTTGAAGCTGGTGTCATCTTTTATCTGGACCACTGCAACTACTGTGCTAGTTCATTGAAGAGGCCACCACCAAGACAAGATTCAATGTGAAAGAGATTTATCAGGGGAAATGCCAGTGAGGAATAAAGGGGGAAGGCACAGAAGTAGAAAGAAGAGTTTTCAGGTTTTGGGAGTGGTTCTGACACCTTTGCAAAAGGTGGGAGGACGGAAAACTCTCAGACCATGGAGCAGTTCTAAGAAAGTTTTGACCAGGATGGTGGGAAGCCCCTAGACAAGTTGTCCATCAGAGTAGTCCCACATCCCATAGGAATGAAGGCCAGCACTGTAGTACTAGGGCCTAGGCATTAGCAGGAATTGACCAGGGCCTGGTGGGAGGGGTGGAGGTCAGTGGGTGGGGCTTTGACTTCAGCTCAACTGTGGTAATGGGGCCATAGGGGAATGACTGGTGCTGTCAGCCAACTAAGTTCCCCAGGGCCAGTTATCGTAAAGGAGATTTGAGTTTAATATCGTTGAAATCATGCAAACTTAGAAACTTACAGAAGGGACCCCACGGAGCTGAAACTCAAACCTTTGAGGAAGTGTTGGTATTTCTCAGCAGGGATCCCAACCTGTTTTGGAAAGCTTGGAAAACTTGCAAACTAGATGCATACAGATGAAGGGAGTACCTGCCTGTGCCAGGGGAAAGAGGAATTCCTGCTTCGCAGGAATTGCAACAGACAGAAAGTCTGCAGGAAACACAGAGAAAAGAGCCAATTTCTTTTTCCTCCTCCAGTATGGAAGTCTCCATGCAGAGTCCCTGTTTAAGATGACTAAGGAGGAAGGATTCAGTAAAGCAGAAATGGAGTTCGTAGAGTCCCAAATGCAGTGTCATACTGAATTTCAGATAATAATTTTAAGTCTAAATATGCCCCAAATATTGTGTGGGATATACTTAATTATTCAATATTTGATTTGGCAACCCTAATGAGAGTACTCTTTCATTAGAGTAAAGAGATGTGGGTTTGGGAGTGGAAGACAATAATACAACATCTTAATAACTGGCACAACATATGGTCTGCTTTTCCATTTTTTGTAATCAGGGAACTCATGTGTTTTGCTCATTTTTATGGTGGATTTACAGATTATCTCTGGGCTTTTGTGATATGAATCGCTTTGGGTCATGTCTCCAGATCAAGGCAGAATGCATGCAATAAGATAGCATAAAGGGAATGTTTTTGTGCTAGAGACTATTGTTTGTTTCTAGTTCCCTCACAATTGGGACCAAGCTGCATTCTTGGAGTTAAATGCCCCCTGGCTCTTTACTTTAGATCTTTATTTCTGTTAAGGAGTTCTGTTACTGAGGCCTCACCTCTCTAAGCTTCAGGATCTTTCTAACTCTCTCGGAAGGATCCAGTTGCTTCTTTACCGAGGGGCCAGAGGGATCTCCCTTAGCTTTCTGGTCTCCTCAAGGCTTTCCAGTTTATTCCCAAGAAAACACACAATCCTTACCTTCTTCCCAAGGCACTAGTAGACATTCATTAGATGTTGCCTGAACTGATGGAATTGATGCAACAGCCCTGGACCATGAGGGATACATGTGCAGAAAGGTTACTTATCACAGCGATCCTCAAATCCCTTGAAGGCCTTTCTCTTAAAGGATCAGATAACAAATATTTTAGATTTTGCAGACCAACAGGCAAAATTGAGGCTGTAATACTTTCATTAGGGTTGCCAAACCAAACATGGAATAATGTAAGTATGTTCCATACAATATTTGGGACATATTTATGCTTTAAAATTATCGGAAATTCAAATTTAAGATGGCATCTTGTATGTTTATTAAGCAAATCTAACATATAATCATTTAACATATAATCATTTCCAACTGTGACACCCATTCTTGGCTTTCAGGCTGTAAAGAACAGCTGGCCAGTTGTGGTTCAGGGGTATAGTTTGCTGACATCTGACCTACTGTATTATTGAGAGTCTGGTTTCAGGAGGCAGAAGCCACTTGCAGAGATGGATGTAATATAGGGATTTAAGTGTTTACAAAATCACTGGAATAGCTGGATGAATAGGCTTTACACTAGACCACCAGGAATGAGACCCAGATCAACATGCTAGAACTGGCCTGCCAAGGAGACGACTTATTCCAGTCAGTTTTCAGTATTTTGTGTCCCTGGGAGGTCTGTTGGCTCCAGGAAACTACCATCTTACATCTGATGGGGCAAACTGGAAGCTGTTCCCAGAACTGCTGATTTCAGAGTCACACAGCAGCTACTAATCAGCTCCAGCTTATTACATCTCAAGTGCTTCTACCCCTCTCTCCATTTACTTCAATCATAAGTCTCATGCACATGCATCTGATTGGGAGGCATACCCAGAGCAGTAGCTGAAGGGATCTGAGAAATAGAGCTTTTACCTTTTCAGTTTCTGCCGAATATGGAAGCTGAGTAAGAGAACAGCAGCTTCCACGTGAAAAAAACTGTCTGCTACCGTCCTCCTTCCTAGCCTTCTCCTCCCGCTTTCACTGTCTGGGCTTGGACTGCACAGAGGATGTTCACTTGCATCTCTGAAATTATAGGTCAGGTCTGCAATGCTATACCAATGAACTTAAATATTCTCCTCTCTATTCTGAATCCTAACCATTCCTCTTTTATTTTTGTTAGGAAGCAGACAGGGCTTTTGTTTCTTATGGCTTTGTTTACAGCAATTGGTAATTTCCTAAATCTTGTGATTTTTTTTTTTTTTTTTTACTTCATCTCCTCTCTCATTTAAAAATTGTTTGAACATAATGTTTCTCAATCCGTTGGAAATAGAGCATGGAGATAAGACACTAGACCCAAAGCTGAATTCAATCAAAACCATTTAAATGAAAAATTCAAATGAAATACAAGATGATTGTGCCTGATTTATACTTGACATAGTTGGTTGATTAATGACAACCATTCATAAAGACTTTGGAGGAATTTGGACTAGGTTTGAAATTACTCCCTTTCTCAAAATACATGCATTCACTGAATCTTCCTTTTGTTCTTTTTCAGAGGGAAGTTGTTTATATTCTTTCCAGCATTAATCTTTCATCTTATGCTTTGTGTTCAGTTTCTTCCCAATTTCTTTATGCTTTACTTGAACAATTTTATTCCCTTTCTTTTCAGTATGTTTAGCCTTTCCACGGCTGCTGGTATCTTTCTCTCCCCTGCAAACATACTCAGTTCTTCCTGAGTTTGTATGAATCCTTTTTTTTTTTTTTTTTTTTTTTTTTTTTTGAGACGGAGTTTCGCTCTTGTTACCCAGGCTGGAGTGCAATGGCGCGATCTCGGCTCACCGCAACCTCCGCCTCCTGGGCTCAGGCAATTCTCCTGCCTCAGCCTCCTGAGTAGCTGGGATTACAGGCACGTGCAACCATGCCCAGCTAATTTTTTTGCACTTTTAGTAGAGACGGGGTTTCACCATGTTGACCAGCATGGTCTCGATCTCTCGACCTCGTGATCCACCCGCCTCGGCCTCCCAAAGTGCTGGGATTACAGGCTTGAGCCACCGCGCCCGGCTGTATGAATCTTTTGATTTTGCACCTCTGGAATTATTACACATTCATTTCATTTTCTTCAGGAAAGTTCTCAAAAGAATAGTGCACATTTACTGCCTCTACTTCCTATATTTCCCTTATCCTTCTGCAATCTTGCTTCTGTTCCTGACAGTTGAAAACACTGCCTTCAAAAGGACAGTATGATCTCTTAATAGACAACCAATGACCCTTTCTTAGATTTCCTTCTTCATCTTTTTCAAACATTTCAGGCTGTTAATACTCCTACACCTATATTTTAATGCCTCTTTCTTTGACCTCTATAATGCAACATTGTCTTACTTCCCCTTAATATATAACTGTGACTATTCTTGATTCCTTTCTTTGTCAGCCTTGTGAACTTGTTCTGATCCTTTTCTCTCATTTTATCTTTATGCTTCCATTTTCTAATGACCACATCATTTCCTGCAAACATGCTTCATCCTCTTTATTCACTGAAAAGAAAAAGGAAATCTCTTGAACCTGATTTCCTTCCAGGCTTCTATCCTACTCCTCACGTTGCTTATGCTTCCAAAATTCTTGAAAGTGTATTGTATCTATGCTCTGTTTACCATCTTACAACTTACTCTATTGTCTGTAATTTTTACAATTTCTCTTCTCTATGTTTTGAAATTCCCTCCTTCCTTGGACTCAATGACCTGCCGTATGCTGGTCATTTTATTATCTTCTGATGGCTCCTTTTGTGTCACCATTGTTCCATTTCTCCTTCCTACTCCTAAAAGTGGATATTTTCTAATGTTACATGATTCTTTTAGTGCCATTCTATTATCATGATTTCTTTTTCAATTCCCACTTGTGAGCAGTTGCTAGATTCTGTAAACTCTTCATATTTCTTGTATTCGTATTATCCTATTGCCAATGTCCCATGCCTCCTCCACATTTACTCTTGCCTGGTCATGTCAGTGGTTTTCTCATTAATCTCTTGATGTGTGGTGTCTGAGTCTGAGCATCTGAAAGACACTTACAAGGTTACACACCCATGGCAGATGCTTGCTTCTAAGGCACAAAAGATATAGAAAATACTACATGAATTAGGAAGGTGTGTTCTCTTGGAATATAAGGGTGGGTTAGGAAGATGCGTTCTCTTGGTTGTCATTGACATAGTTCCCTGAAGTCCCTTTGGCCCACTTGGGTGCCTGCTCATGGGCCCATATGGTTTGAAATTATGCTCATGGTTTGTAGTCCACTTACACCTATTCTCTACAGTCTTTGTTTTTATCCGCAGCTACTTACAACTCTCACAAGTGACAGTATAAAAGCAAACAGTTGAACTGTAAATGGACACAAATATATTTGCTTTACCCATGGTATAGATTGAAAAGATGTTCATCTCTCTTCAGGATGCTCTTTACAAATTAGTATTTGGGTGTCTGCTTTTGTAGGTAAACACTATCTTCACATCCATTCACCTGACTTCTACACTCAGCTGAAAGATAGATTGCTGCTCTTCATTCTTTATGAAGAAAAGATAAATTCTACAGTCTAAAACTCAAGTTTTGATGTAATCTGATACCAAGCTAATATTTCAGTAGAAGGCCACAAATCCTTTTTGGAATAAGATAAGACATAAATAAATGAACAAAAGATTTACCAATGTTACTTTACAAGGGCCTCTTTATCATACGTAGGATATATATATAGTCTGCTCTTTGCTATTTTTCCAGTTTTTTTTTTTTTTTTTTTTTTTTTTTTTTTTTTTTGTCACAATGCTCTCCTACGATGCACACCTCCTTCTTTGTGCCTTTAAGAGCTCAGTTCAAACTCATCTCCTTTAAGCATTTTCTTACTGCCTCAGCCCATTATGACTCTTAATATGCTACAAATCTCTGTCAATCGTAACCTTTGCCCTTGTGCCTCTGCTTCCTATCAGTTTCCAAGTTTTAATGAGTCCCTTGCCACTTTGTCCAGAAATTACTGGGCCATGAGGAATTTTTAGTTTTAATTTGTTAAGAGGGCCAGAACTTTGAGAGTTGATGGTATATTATTCATTCTCCACTGATGTATTTTACTTGGCATCACTTGTGTTAAGGTCTTGGACATCTCAAACTGGAAGGTCAGCAAAGCACTACACTACAGTTGAGTTTCCCTGCTTTCCATTGTTCCAGAACTTTTTATTCAGACATGTGGTCATGATAGGTCTCAGAGTTGTTGCATAAATCCCTTGGCTTCTACCAATCTGCACAATCAGCATATTTTAAAAATGTCAATAATCGACTTAGATTGCTGAGAAAAGCCATGCACAGATACCACTTGGGTAAATCCAATTAGGTTTAATTAGCTGAAGTAAACATAAGGAGTACACAATAGAGGAATCGCAACATTGTTGAATGATAGGTAAAAGTATCGGCTTATAGGACTCTCAGATTGGAACTACCAGTGGAACACAGTTGCATATGTTGCTTGAGCAGGGATCACAGCAGATTTCATAAATTTCAGAGTTGCAAAGTGTACAGCATGACTGCAAAAGATGGAGCACTGTGCATCCAGTACACTCAGCTCTAAACACCTTATCTGTCATTCCCAGCCTCCCCAGCTATCCCAGCGTGGAATAAACATATTTCTAACTTAATTTCAGTGGAGCTATGACAAGAATCTGTTATCCAGATGTTTCTGGGAATCTGGAATTTGGCAGGGCTTTAAAACTGCCAGGGGGCCCATTGTGCTTAAGATTTATAGCAATTTCTTTATGTAGCTTTTCCTTTGTTACTCAGGTTTTGTTACCTTACAATATCATTTATATTTCTGTTAAGATCTGTAGGATCAAATAGATAATAAATTTTAATATGTTTTACTTCCACAATGCTTAACTCACCATATTGCACTTTAAAATAATTTATTAGACACTGGTTGTATACTTACTGAGTTTCGGGCACTATAATAAATACTGGAAATACAAATAGACTAAACTTTAGTTTGTGGCTTAGAAGAATTCAGCATCTTAGCCAGCCTGGTGAAGCCATGAAGTTGTACTTCTTAATTCTTCCTTCTAGAGAGAACCTGCTTTTTCATGCAGTTCTGACTACTATCATGTTTTTGGTTCAACTGAGGACAGTCAAGCTCTCCCCAGGCAGCTAGCTCCCTGTCAATTACTGAGCATAATGAAGATACCAGGCCTGACCATATTTTACCCAAAGCAGGACTGCTCCACTAGTAACTCCTGGGCTAGATTGCCCTGTGTCCTGCCTAAGACTTTCTTAGTGCTGCCCCACACTTCCTACCCAGTCCTACCTTCTTCTCTTTGCTCTTGTTTGACAGGTGCCATCATGGTATCAAGGCTTTCCCTGCTATTCTTGCTCCTTCTTTTCTTATGTTTCTTAAGTTTTGCCCTCAACAAATTTTTTGATACTTCACCTTGGCATTTACTTTTGGATTACCTGAACTGATGACACACAGACACATACAACAATTATTTAAAACTCGGTAATTGTTACAGTCGGTAATATGCACAAGCTGTTATAGGAAACTTTTCTTGCCTTCCACGGAGACCTAGATAATTTTTTCTCTTATGTGTTCTGCTTTACCTTTTATAAGCTCTCCCTTTGTTATAGAACCTCACCTATTGTTTTATAATTGCTTGTTTGTATGGTTTGTCACTCCATTAGACTGTGAACTCCTGTGAATGAAAATTATATGTAATCTTTAGGTACTGATTGGCCTTTTATCAAGCTCAGTGGTGCCAAAAACGCTTGTTGGGGAATGTATAAGACTTTGAGGAAATCATCACAGAGAAGGAATGAATGATCTGGATTTTGAAGAATGGGCAGGTACTTTTTAGGTGAACAAGGGGAAGGATAAATATTTGATGGAAGGACCATCTAGAATATGTTCTAGGCACAGAGAGATATGAACAAGTATTCAGGAAGGCATAAGTCATGTAGGCTAGAGCTTAGTGTGTTTGGGGGTGTTGAGGAATGGGAGATGGTAATGGGAAGATAAGTTAATCCTGCATAACGTATAATTGCTGAATGTTTGTATTTAAAAACCATGTATGACACTGCTCAAAATACATTATTTAAGGAATTGCATATGTGTGTGTGCATAGTAAGATGAGGCAAGGTGACTGACATAAAAAGTTTCTGGCCATACAGTCATTTCTCAGTCTCCATGAGGGACTGGTTCTGGGACCTCCTGCACATACCAAAATCTGAATGCCCCAGTTTCAGATACAAAATGGTGTAGTATTTGCATATGGCCTATACACATCCTCCTGTATACTTTAATATCTAGATTACATATAATACCTAATACAATGTCAGTGCTATATAAATAGTTGTTAGGCTGTATTGTTTAGGGAATAATAAGGAAAAAGTCTGTACATGTTTAGTATAGATACAATATTTTTGACTTTTTGAACCATCTGTGGATTGGTTGAAGCCACAGATGTTGCATTCAGAAATACAGAGGGCCAACCGTATTTCAGTTTGATGAAGAACAGAACAAAATTATGACAGAAATTATTTGTGATTATGAATATCTCAGATTTCTATAAAGAGATCAAAAGAAAAATAAATTTGTTTTCTTGTGATGTCGTAGCAATGCAAACACATTCTCCAGTCTCATAACCTCAGGACTATTTGTGACTATTTATGCTTCTTTGGCACATGAAACATATTAGATGCCAAATGTTTCTGATTTCTCCTCTGGAATAATTCAGAAGTCATTCCTTTTTATTCAGGTCTATAGCATCATGCTTCTTCAGACAATAGAAGCTTCCCTTCGAGTTCCTATTTGAGTTTCATCTCTAATTCAGGCATTTTCATCCTTAAGATTGTAAGAAAAACATCTCACATCTCATTCCCTAAGCAATATAATGTAACAACTATGTACATAGCCTTTACCTTGAATTGGGTATTACAAGTAATTTAGTATTGCTTACAATACCTTTAAAGTATACAGGAGGATGTATATAGGCTATATGTAAATACTACATCATTTTGTATCTGGAACTGGAGCATTCATGGATTTTGGTCTCTGTAGGTATCTGCTCTTATCACAGTGCTTGCTTAGGAAGGCATTTTTTGTTACTAGTTATGACATAAATAAAAGTCTCAAGCCTGGCCTTCAAGATCATCTAATTTCTACTTCCTTGTATCAACATCCAACCAGCCTAATCTTTTGGTGCTTCCCGACTTGGCCAAGTTATTTTCTACACAATGCACTTCTTTGAGCCTTTCTCATGATATTTTCTGTTGTTGTCTAAACAATGGACTTCTTTCAGCCTTTCTTATGATATTTTCCCTTATTTGGAAGCCTTTTTCGTTTTTATTATACTAACATATTTATTTCCACACCCACCTTTACTCTGAGTTCACACAGCTATGTGTTTATGTATGTGTGTATATATGCACACAGAAGCAAACATACACATACTATATATGGGCATAGATAACATGTCTATATTCTCTCATTTTATTCATGTATGTTTTATTTTCCCTTCTTAGATTAGGTAAAGACTGAGTTATTTAAGCCTTTAAAATGTCCCTGTTTTAAATTCTCCAAGTTCTTAAATAGGAAATAAGTGGAGAAATAAAATGCACATCCCTCTGATAATGTATTTTAAAACTTGATTGCCTTTAACTCCCTCTTTCAATCACCTACTGTCTAGATCTCAACATTTTACTTCCCCTACAGATCTCAAAGGTAGTAATTCTTAACTGGGGATGGGAGGATGAGGAAGAGAGGAATGATATAGAGAATGATTATGGATAGCACTATGCAGGAGACCATATTGTAATCAAGGAAAGTCATACATCACTTGAAGACTTTTTCTCAGAATTATTTTCTCCTTCCAGGGACCTATCTCTTCCTTTTACCTTGACACTAATCACTTTGGTAATTTGTGAAAAAAAATTAGTAATCACCAAATCATGGTATTCCTTTAACTATTCCACAACTGGGTTTATTTGACTTATTTCATTATATTTATATATATAAAATGTTATATCCAGTTGAATTTTTTTTGAACATAGCCATAAGCTAGAACTAGTCAATACAAATAATTAGACAAACATCAGAGAAGGGAAGCAATTGTCTTCTTTAATTTCATCATAAGATTGATAGCTAATATTGAATAATTTGATTCATAGAGTGTCATATGTATCAACCAGAAAATATTGTAAAACCACTGTACTAAGAGGCAAGACCCTTGTCTTTTCTTAGCTCCACCATTGTCCTTGTGGGCATGGGCTCTTAGAATTCATTTCTTGATGAGGGTAAGGTGTTTTACTGACTTAAGTTTTGATAATCTCTTTAAATTCTTGCTTGGTGCCAGGCATGCCAGGCATGAATAACTGTAGAAGACTTGCTTTCTGCTTTCAAGGTGGTAGAGAATCTTAGAGAAACAATACTATGGGTGTAAACATCTTCCTTGGAAGATGCCTGTAACAATTTACAAATTCACGAAGAATATAAGTACACCATCAACAACTTCTCAGAAGAGAATATCATTCTTAAGAAAATCCCAGGGATGTCAAACCTTCAAAAGTTTATGAGATCAGTAATGTTGTAAAACAGAAGTTAAAGTTGTACCATGGCAAATATTTAAAAATTTTCATTAAGATGGGTAACGAAAACCGAACACTATCACCTCTGAAAAATCTGTACTTGCTCTTTTCTTCCTGACATGTCACATGTATTAACAATTCTGTGTCTATGAGAAAAAGAGGCAAAGTTAAGTGAAAGGTAACTGAAGAAATCCTGTTGTGTCCCTGGAATTGGCTTCCTTTCATGAGCTGCTACATTGAGCACCTCCAGATCACATTTCCAAAGGGCAAATTTTGTCTTTTTCGTCTTCATTTTTTCAGAGTTCCTAGCAAAGGTTATAGAGTCAGTAATTATTTGTTGTCTAGCAGAAGAATTGAAATGATTTGAGAATTATATCTCACCTTTGTTAGGCAACTTATTATTATTGTATTATAAGTCCTGAAGTACATGTGCAGAATGTGCAGGTTTGATACATGGATATACGTGTGACATGGTGGTTTGCTGCAGTCATCAACACATCATCTGCATTAGGTATTTCTCCTAATGCTATCCCTCCCTCAGCCCCCAACCACCCAACAGGCCTTGGTGTGTGATGTTCCCCTCTTTGTGTCCATGTATTTTCATTGCTCAGCTCCATCTTATGAGTGAGAACATGTGGTGTTTGTTTTTCTGTTCTTGTGTTAGTTTCCTGAGAATGACGGTTTTCCAGCTTTATCCATGTTCCTGCAAAGGACATGAACTCATCCTTATTTATGGCTGCATAGTATTCCATGGTGCCTATATGCCACATTTGCTTTATCCAGCCTATCATTGATGGGCATTTGGGTTGGTTCCAAGTCTGTGCTTTTGTGAGCAGTGCTGCAATAAAAACAAGTGTGCATGTGTCTTTACAGAAGAATGATTTATAATCCTTTTGGTATATATCCAGTAAAGGGATTGCTGGGTCAATTGATATTTCTATTTCTAGATCCTTGAAGAATCACCACACGGTCTTGCACAATGATTGAACTAATTTAAACTACCACCAATGGTGTAAAAGTGCTCCTGTTTCTCTACATCCTCTCCAGCATCTGTTGTTTACTGACTTTTTAATGATCGCCATTCTAACTGGTGTGAGATGATATCTCAATGTGGTTTCGATTTGCATTTCTTTAATGACCAGTGGTGATGAGCATGTTTTCATATGTTTGTTGACTGCATAAATGTCTTCTTTGGAGAAGTGTCTGTTCATATCTTGTGTCCACTTTTTGATGGGTTTGTTTGTTTAATCTTGTAAATCTCCTTTAGTTCTTTGTAGATTCTGGATATTAGCCCTTTGTCAGATGGATAGATTGCAAAATTTTTTCCCCATTCTGTGGGTTTCCTGTTCACTCTGATGATAGTTTCTTTTGCTGTGTAGAAGCTCTTTAGTTTAATTAAATTCCATTGATCTGTTTTGGTTTTTTTAGCCATTGCTTTTGGTGTTTTAGTCATGAAGTCTTTGCCAATGCCTATGTCCTGAATGGTATTTAGTGTGATGCCTCTAGCTTTGTTCTTTTTGCTTAGGATTGTCTTGGCTATGCAGGCTCTTTTGTGGTTCCATATGAAATTTAGAGTAGTTTTTTTCCAATTCTGTGATGAAAGTCAATGCTAGGTTGATGGGGAGATAGCATTGAATCTATAAATTACTTTGGGCAGTATGGTCATTTTCATGATATTGATTCTTCCTCTTTTTTTTTTGCCTGCCTCCAACTCGATATTGATTCTTCCTAACCATGAGCATGGAGTATTTTTCCATTTGTTTGTGTCCTCTATTACTTCCTTGAGCAATGGTTTGTAGTTCTCCTTGAAAAGGTCCTCACAGCCCTTGTTAGCTTAGCTGTATTCCTAGGTATTTTATTCTCTTTGTAGCAATTGTGAATGGGACTTTACTCATGATTTGGCTCTCTGTTTGTTATTGGTGTACAGGACTGCTTGTGATTTTTGCACATTGATTTTGTATCCTGAGACTTTGTTGAAGTTACTTATCAGCTGAAGGAGATTGTGGGCTGAGACTATGGGGTTTTCTAAATACACACAATCATGTCATCTGGAAACAGAGACAATTAGACTTCCTCATTTCTTAATTGATTACCCTTTATTCCCTTTTCTTGCCTAATTGCTCTGGCCAGAGCTTCCAATATGATGTTGAATAGGGGTGGTAAGAGAGAGTATCCTTTCTTGTGCCAGCTTTCAAAAGGAATGCTTCAAGTTTTTGCCCATTCAGTATGATATTGGCTGTGGGATTGTCATAAATAGCTCTTATTGTTTTGAGATACATTTCATCAATACCTAGTTCATTGAGAGTTTTTAGTATGAAGGGGTGTTGAATTTTGTTAAGGCCTTTTCTGTATTTTGAGATAACCATGTTGTATTTGTCATTAGTTTGATTGTGGTGGATAAGCTTTTTGATATGCTGCTGGATTGTTAGCCAGTGTTTTACTGAGGATTTTTGCATTGAGTTTATCAGGGATATTGGCCTAAAACTTTCTTTTTTTGTTGTGTATCTGCCAGGTTTTGGCATCAGGGTGATGTCTCATAAAATAAGTTAGGGATGATTCCCTCTTTTTCTGTTGTTTGGAATAGCTTCAGAAGGATTGGCATCAGCTCCTTTTTGTACATCTGGTAGAATCTGGCTGTGAATCCATGTGGTCCTGGACTTTTTTTGGTAGGTAGGCTAATTACTGCCTCGATTTCAGATCTTGTTATTGGCCTATTCATGGATTTGACTTCTTTTTAGTTTAGTCTTGGGAGGGTGTATGTGACCAGGAATTTATCTATTTTTTCCTAGATTTTCTAGTTTATTTTCATAGAGGTGTTTATAGTATTTTCTGATGGTAGTGTTTGTTTCTGTGGGATTGGTGGTGATACCCCCTTTATCAATTTTTATTGCATCTATTTGATTCTTCTTTCTTTTCTTGTTTATTAGTCTGACTATCCATCTACCTATTTTGTTGATGTTTTCAAAAACCTGACTCCTGGATTCATTGATTTATTATTTTTAATTTTTTTGGAGAGTTTGTCTCTATCTTCTTCAGTTATGCTCTGATCTTAGTTATTTCTTATCTTCTAGCTTTTTAAATTGTTTGCTCTTGCTTCTCTAGTTCTTTTAATTTTTTTTTAGGGCTTTGATTTTCGACCTTTTTTGCTTTCTCTTGTGGGGATTTAGTGATATAAATTCCCTCTACACAAGAGATTCTGGTATGTTGTGTCTTGTTCTCATTGGTTTCAAAGAACATCTTTATTTTTGCCTTAATTTTGTTATTTTTCCAGTAGTCGTTCAGGAGCAGGTTGTTCAGTTTCCATGTAGTTGTGTGGTTTTGAGTGAGTTTCTTAATCCTGAGTTCTAATTTGATTGCACTGTGGTCTGAGAGATTGTTTGTTAGGACTTAGGTTCTTTTGCACTTGCTGAGGAGTATTTTACTTCCAATTATTTCATCAATTTTAGAATAAGTGCGATGTGGTGCTGAGAAGAATGTATATTCTGTTGATTAGGGGTGGAGAGTTATGTAGATATCTTTTAGGTTAGTTTGGTCCAGAGCTGAGTTCAAGTCCTGAGTATTCTTGCTTTTTCTGTCTCATTGATCTGCCTAATACTGACAATGGGACATTAAAGTCTCAGAATTTCATATGCAGCCAAACTAAGCTTCATAAGTGAAGGAGAAATAAAGTCATTTACAGACAAGCAACTGCTGAGAGACTTTGTCACCACAAGGCCTGTCTTACAAGAGCTCCTGAAGGAAGCACTAAACATGGAAAGGAACAACTTGTACCTGCCACTGCAAAAACATAGCAAATTGTAAAAACCATTGACACCATGAAGAAATTCCATCAACTAATGAGCAAGATAACCAGCATTATAATGACTGGATTACATTCACACATAACAATATTATCCTTAAATGTAAATGGATTAAATGTCCCAATTAACAGACACATACTGGAAAATTAGTTAAGACCCATCAGTGTGCTATATTCAGGATACCCATCTGACATGCAAAGACGCATATAGGCTCAAAATAAAGGATGGAGGAGTATTTACCAAGCAAATGGAAAGCAAAGAAAAGCAAGAGTTGTAATCCTGATCTCTGAGAAAACAGACTTTAAACCAACAAAATCAAAAGAGGCAAAGAAGGGCATTACATAATGGTAAAGGGATCAGTGCAACAAGGAGCGCTAACTGTCCTAAATATATATGCATCCAATACAGGAGCACCCAGATTCATGAAACAAGTTCTTAGAGACGCACAAAGAGACTTATACTGCCACACAATAATAGTGGCAACTTCTTAAGTAATGCCCTGTTTTCAGACATTCACCTCCTCCAGTTCTTTCAATCATGCCTTCTTCTCATCATTTCCCACTTCTTAATTTTTTCTGTTTGGTTAGAGTAACCTAAGGTGCTTTAACAAATAAATGAAAGTGTTTAGTGGCTGAAAGCCTGAGGCTTATTGTTTTCTAACCTCTGAGGTAAGTGCTAGAGGTTGGTAGTGGGCTTTCCTCCATGCAAGTATTTTGGGAGCCAGAGGAATAACGTGGCATTGCCATTGTCAACAAGTGACATTCAAGGTGCCTTAGTATGAGGTTTCTCAGTGCTTAAAGTAATGGAGGAGTGCCCTGAACCAGACAAAAGGGAAAAGAATAGAAATCTGGGGCTGGGAATTATGCATAAACAAGTTAAACAAATAATGTATGCTCCACTCCCATGGTGAAGCTGTTAGTCATAGCCCGCACTTACTGCATGGGTGCTGGGGAGCTCAGTTTCTTGCTGGGAAGTGATATCACAAGTACAACTCTGTCACAATGGAAGAATGGAAGAATCCTATTCCTTTTTTGGTGGACAGCTGGCAATCTCTGCTGAATTTTCTCCCACATCCCCTTCCCAGCAATTTGCTATATTTTTCTTATGAACTCAGACTCTGGAAAACATTTTAGATACATATTTTTAAAATTTCCCTCTAGGTGTTAATTTCCCTGTCCTCACAGTGGTTTTGTTCTAATGATAACCCTACTCGAGGGTAGTGATATTACTCAGATAAAAGATATTTCTATCCTGTCTCAGTTACTCTGTTATATTTGGGGAATCTAGAGTTTGTTTCTAAGATCTTGGTATTTGTTAGTTTTACAATAAAACAACCTTAGATTTCTGTTGCCAAATTTTCAGAAATTTTTCTTATCAGTGGTCTAAACCAAGTAACGCAAAGTGATGGAGGCGTGCCCTGAGCTAAATTTTAAAGCAAATATAAATCTCGGATTCGTCAGCATAATTAGAGTCTTTTGTTTGAAATACATTCCTCATGCAGTTTGCTGTTAAGTAATAGCTATGATATACTATTCTGTTGCCTGTTAGAATTTAGTAAGGAAGAGTTTTTCCCAGGTTTTGTATTTTGAATTATAATATCTAATATATATTCTTTGATAACTCTAAAGTTAGCTAGGATTTATAAAAGATCAGTTATGAGTATTTATACACATTTGCCTCAAGAAGAATGGCTACATATGAGAGAGAGAAATCTATAAAAATTAGGATTTTTCTATTTCTCTTTATGCTTTCCTCTTAATGTCCTTCCACCAAACCATTGAGAGTATTGCAACTCCATTTCCTTGGCAAAATAATTTCAGAGTGTTGAAATGAAAGATCACTTAGGTTTAAATGGCTCTGCCTGTCAACAGCTGACCTCCTGTTAGTAGCAGAGCACATTGTACTTGCACAAAGTGGGGAGTATAAAACACATTCCTTGAATTGTATAACCTTAGGGTCATCTGAGTTATTAGTTGCTAATTTTAGAGTTGCTGACAATTTTAGAGATGCTGGCAAGTATAGAAGAACGTGCAGAAGGTTTTTTTTATGGACTTCCTTTTGTGAATTATAGAGGAAAACTATGATGTCTACATAGTAGATCAGAAGGATTTTAATTACTTTTCTTCTTAAGATATGTTTTGGTCCAGAACAACTATCTGTCATTACAAAATCATACAAAGCAGATGCCATGTAAATACTTCCTCTATTAATTACCTAAAGGTCGTGATTTAAAATTTAGAGATTTTGAGCCCAGGGCTAGTTTAATGTGATTGGTATCACAGAACCTGAGAAAGCATTTACAGAGGTCTATGTAGGTAGGGAGAGTATTGTGGGGAAATCATCATCATGATTATCATTATCATTATCATCATCATCATCAAGTGCTTATATTTTAGGTATTATGCCTAGCACTTTATATCTATTATTGTTTATACAAATATTGCTATAATCCTTAAGTGACTTGATGGTTTCATTAAGGAAAGCAGAGTGATAAAAATGGCAATGGACACTCTTTAAGGAAACAATTTAAATTCCTCTAATTTCCTTTTAACCAGAATAGAAAAGTCTAAAAACTCAAATATTTAGTTCTTAGGATTTTCACTTTGAAATTTACCTTTGCCTGTTTTTATTCTAGGTGAAGTAATTTTTTTTCTCTAATGATAGAATGACAAGAAGTTCTCTTCTCTAATATTTTCATCTTTGTATCAAAGAAATTTGTCATAGAATGGTAGGGATTTATAAAAGGGAACATCCTACTGAAAAGATGAGCTGTTTTTCTCCTGTGGAGTTATGAAGGAGGGAAAGTGAAGGAAGAATGCTTTCCCCAAAGTTTGAGAATGCACTATCTTGCCCTTTTTACACTTTGGCTTTGTATTTATTTAGTCTCTACAGTTCTGAGGAAGGCAATCTGGTTTTATCCTCACGTGCTGAGCCACACAGGCTGCCAGCCCCACTTGGGGATTTTGCAGGATGTCATTTCATGTTGAGTGCATGGACAATGTCCAAAGGTGGAAATGAGCTAACACATTTTATTATAGGACGTTGCCTCTAAAAAGTGTTTATTCCTAGTGGTCCTTTGTCAAAGCAGAATATAATGTATGGAAAAACCAAAAGTTCCATGGGAAGTGGAAAGGATCACCACCTGCAGAGTCAGATACTCACTTCTGGTAACCCTGTGGACCTTTGCCAGAGGACTTCAGAAGAGGAAATTCTCTTCCTGAAAGGAGCAAAGAATTGGGGTCTATAACTGTATATTCCAGGTGTCCCCAAACTACGGCCCGCGGGCCACATGCGGCCCCCTGAGGCCATTTATCCAGCCCCCCACCACACTTCAGGAAGAGGCACCTCTTTCATTGGTGGTCAGTGATAGGGGCACAGTATGTGGCGGCCCTCCAATGGTCTGAGGGACAGTGAACTGGCCCCCTGTGTAAAAAGTTTGGGGACACCTGGTATATTCTTTATATTTTTATTTTTAGAATGTAAAGTTGATTTTAGGAATTAAAAATTACATAAAAGACCATTATGTTATCTTTTTTACTTGAAGATGAGATTGCTTTTAAAAAAGATTTGTCTCTTCATGATTTGATTTGCATTTCTCTAATCAGTGGTGTTAAACTTTTATTCATATGTTTGTTGGCTGCATGAATGTCTTCTTTTAAGAAGTTTCTGTTCATGTTCTTTGCCCAGTTTTTGATGTGATTGTTGGTTTTTTCCTTGTAAATTTAAGTTCCTTACAGATGCTGAATATTAGACCTTGGTCAGATGCATAGTTTGCAAACATTTTCTTCCATTCTGTAGTTTCTTTTGCTACACAGAAACACTTTAATTAGATCTCATTTGTTAATTTTTGCTCTGACATTGCTTTTGACATCTTTATCATAAAATCTTTGCCAGTTCTTATGTCCAGAATGGTATCACTTAGGTTGTCTTCTAGGGTATTTGTAGTTTTGGCTTTAATCCATTGCAAGTTAATTTTTGTATGTGGTGTAAGGACGGGGTCCAGTTTCAATATTCTGCATATGGCTAGCCAGTTATCCCAAGTAAGAAACTATCTCACACCAGTCAAAATGGCTATAATGAAAAAGTCAAAAAATGACAGATGGTGGTGAGGTTGCAGTAAAAAAGGAAGATGCATACACTGTTGGTGGGAGTGTAAATTAGTTTAACCATTGTGGAAAACAGTGTGATGGTTCCTTAGAAAGCTAAAAATGTAACTACTATTTGACCCAGAAATCTTGTTACTGGATTTATACCCAAAGGAATACAAGTCGTTCTATTACACAGACACACGCACACGTATGTTCTTTGCAGCACTGTTCTCGATAGCAAAGTTATGGAACCAACCTAAATGCTTATCTGTGTGGTTCAAATATACCATGAGATAATATATAGTCATAAAAAAGAATAAGATTGTGTCCTTTGCAGGAATAGGGATGGAGCTGGAGGCTGTTATCCTTAATAAAGTAATGTGGGAACAGAAAACCAAATACCTCACTTTACACTTACAAGTGAGAGCTAAATGATGAGAACACATGGACACATATAGGGGAACAACAGACACTGGGGCCTACTTGAGGGTTAAGGATGGGAGGAGGTAGAGGACCAAGAGAAAGAACTAACCTTACTAGGCTTACTGCCTGGGTGACCTTTGCTTGGATTACACATTTTATTTATAACGAAAGTTTAGAATGCTCATTCAGAGACATGAGATGTATTCCAAATACCCATAGAAGGAGAGAGAGCCTAGATAAACCAATCAAAATAACTATATCTTCTTGGGTTATTGTAACTATGTAATCAGTTCAGAAGTAGTGTGGTCCTGGCTGAATTTCACCAACCCTGGTTCTATAAGAAAAATACTATGTTTCTGTAAGGGTCATGTCTCTTAAATTAGGCCTAGATAAACTGCCTTACTTGAGGTAAATTTTTGTATTTAATGTTTAAAGATTTCCCAGGGCCCATATGAATTAAAAATTAATTGGACAACTCTAGGTTTGACTTTATTCCACTTCTCTAAATGTATCTCAATTTGATTAGGAACTAGAGGATCTTTAATCTGGTGGTAAGGTACATGGCAACTCTTAAGAGTTGATTTATTGTAGGAAATGGGTTGGAGTATAGCTTAGTTCCAAGGAGTACACATAATTTTTGTCAATGACAATTAGGTTTTTAAGTTTTATCTCCTTGAATCTTGAAATTAAAACCAATTTATAAAGAAGCAGTAAAAACAACATATTTGACCTCTCCTTAAATGTATTTGTGAGGCTTTATTACTGCCTGAGAGTACTTTGGGTTCTTTCAAGATTATTTGCTATTTGTTCAAATGGACTCTAGTAAGTACAATATATTGTCCAGATACAGAAGACATAGAGCAGTTATTTATTTATTTAATTTATTTTTTTAATTGCATTTTAGGTTTTGGGGTACATGTGAAGAACATGCAAGATTGTTGCATAGGTGCACACATGGCAGTGTGGTTTGCTGCCTTCCATTCCCTCAAAATGATGTTCTTTTGAAAATACTTCATGGGAGCCATTGGAGTCTTTGCCAGATATTCAGAATGACACAATTGAACATCCTTAGAACTTGCTATGGTCTGAATGTTTGCATTTGTCCAAACTTCATGTGTTGAAATCCTAATCCCAAGAGTGATGATATTAGGTGGGGCCTTTTGAGAGGTGGCTAGGCAATCATGGTAGAGCCCTCATGAATGGGTCCAGTGCTCTTAGAAAGTAAGCCCAAAGAGCTCGTTGCCCAAATTCACCATGTAAAGATGCAGCAGGAAGGTGCCATTTATGAGAAATGACCCTCACCAACTCTGAGTCTGCCAATACCTTATCTTGGACATCCCATTCTTTCCAAAACTGTGAGAAATAAATTTCTGGTGTTTATTAGCTATCCATTTTATAATAATTTGTTATAGGAGCCTGAATACAGTAAGAACTTGAGTCGTGGAATTCCAATGAAGTTACTAGAGGATTTTTTCTACCCTAATTTAAGTCTTAGGTTAAGGGAAGAAAAATGTGAAAAGCAGACATTTTCTTAATAGAAATGCCTGAGAAAATTTCTGCCTTATAGGGGACTCAGTGATAAGATGGATTTGAGAGATCTAAGGGGACATAAGTGTACCAATTGGACTTTTCATATGCAGCATTTACTTCTTCTCAGCCTCATCTTAGAGTCTGAGCAAGGCTATGATGACAAGTTTTGAACTGACTGACTAGTTTTGAGCAGATGTATCCTGACATAAGGTCACTCTAGGAACATATTGGGAGTCCCTCTCTTCCTGCCTGAATGTCTGGGAGCTGATAGGAATCACCTGCAGTCAGGCATGCACAACCACAAGGAAGTGTGGGAGAGTTTATACCTAGCAAGTCAGCCTGTGTCCTTGATCAGGTCAGGGTCACCACCTGAGATGTGAGTTAGCACTTGCAGAAGTCTGACCTGCAGAACCTGACTCAACAAAGCATGAATGAATGCCCTCTCACACCATTAGAGTTTCAAGTGGGCTAGGGATGGCCATCGGCTGCTTTGAGGGTGAAATGCAACCAATCAACACAGATCCTGTGTCTGTCCACACTTTAATTCATAACAGAGGTTCTAAGTGAACACACTTTTGGATAAGTAACATGGAGAAAAGAGTGATTATATGAATGATAAAAGCTTTAGGTTCTGGGCCCAGAGTAAACACTATTAACAGGTAATTCCCTTTTGATCTCCCACTGAGAGAGCCAGCCAGCACAAAGTTAACATGAGTAAACAGAGTGAAGACAAAGGGATGTGGGTAAACAGACTTAAACTGGGAAAAGTCTTATCCTTATTTTCTCCCTAACTTAATGGACTGCCCCAATAAAACCTTTTGATCTTCCAAAAGGTTTGAGACTATAACGTTTCATGAAAGCTAATATCTTATATTTTGCCAGCCATCCCTGAGTGAATAGCAACAGTCAGCCAGCTCTTGACCAATGATACAAGCACTTAGACATAAATCTTCCATCTTCCTTCATGAAACATATAAGGCAGGGGTCTCCAGCCACCAGGCCACAAATCAGTACTACTGGTCTGGTCTGTGGCCTGTTAGAAACTGGGCCACACAGCAGGTGGAGCAGAGGACACATAACAGGAGGTGTGAGATGAGCAGCAGCATTAGATTCTCGTAGGAGCTTGAGCCCTAATGTGAACTGCACATGCGAGGGATTTAGATTGTGCCCTCCTTATGAGAATCTAACGCCTGATAATCTGAGATCGAACAGTTTCATCCAGAAACCATCCCCCATACCACACCCCTCGATGGAAAAATTGTATTCCACAAAACCAGTCACTGGTGCAAAAAACATTGGGGTCCACTGCATAAGGCTTCTCAGAAAGTCTGTTACTTTTTCACAGTTGTATAATAACTTGGGAAAACTCTATTTGTATTGACTCTCTTCTTCCACATTTACTACTGTCTTCCACCCTTGCTTTCTGGGATCATGTTTCTGAATACAGCATGCATACATCAATCTTTTTCTCAAGATGCACTTTGAGAGGATCTCAGGAAAAAGTTCTATAAATCATTACTAAAAGACAACTCGTACACTAGAAAAATGGCCAAAGGATATAAACTAGCAGTTTAACAAAAATTATATAAAACTTTTATAAAGAATATATAAAGATAACTTTTAATCATTAAAAATAGAAACTAAAAAATTAGAATTTTAGCTTATTAGAATAACGAATTAAAATTGGTAACTTTATTGTAGTGAATGAGGAAACAGTCTTCAACTTGGTGTAGATACTACATTATAGGTTAATTTGATACCATCTTTTTGGAAGTCAATTCTCTGTGAATATTGTCACATTTCTGCATGATATGGGCTTTCTGAGCAAGGTATATGTTTTGATACAAAGGTCTTGAAAACTAGAAATTATGAATTGCTGCAGAGTTGTAGAAACTTAGCTTCCATGGACAAGTATTCAGTTACCTTCCAGGGTTGTAAGATTTCTCTCTTTGTCTTATTCTCTTGTTCTCTGTGTACAGAAGGGGAGATAGGAGCAGATATACCATCTACCTTACATAAATTTGTAAGTCTCACAATTTCAGGGATCTTCTTCTCTGCCGCACATATAGGTTGTGTCCTCATTGTGTTACCCTGTGAGGAACTGGGGCATGGGGGACTCATGCAAGATACTATTCTACTATTCTACTGCTTTTGCTGTGAGTAATACATGATTTGGTCTATGGTCCAGATGTCCCGTGTTTCTGACAGTACATATACATATATATATGCATACACATACACTCATAACTGTGGTAGACTAACTTTTTAGTAAAATGAAAATCTTTGACTCATGGAACTTTTGGACATAACGTATGTCTCAAAAGTAAAGGTGAGCATAAACTTTTCACACAGTTTGAAATCTCTAGGTAATTGTTTTACATATATACTCATTTGCACATCATGTTGCACATAATGCAATAAAACTACATCAATAGAGGAGCATTTGAAACTATACAAATACATGGAAATTAAACACCTTCTGAAAAACCAGTGGGTGAAGGAAGAAAGTAAGAATGAAATAAATTTGAAATGAATGAGAAGAGAAAAACTGCATACCAAACCTGAGACACAGCAAAAGCAGTAGTAAGAGGCAAGCTTATAGCAATAAATGCTTACATCAAAAAACTAGAAAGATTTCAAATAAACAACCTAAAAGAACTAGAAACAAACAAAACCCTAAAATAGTAGAAGGAAAGAATAATGACAATTACAGCCAAAAAAAAAAAAAAATCGAGACAAAAACTACAAAAGATCAACAAAACAAAAAAAAATACCAGTGTGTGATGCTCCCCTTCCTGTGTCCAAGTGTTCTCATCGTCCAACACCCACCTATGAGTGAGAATAAGCAGTGTTTGATTTTCTGTTCTTGTGTCAGTTTGCTGAGAATGGTGGTTTCCAGATTCATCCATGTCCCTACAAAGGATACGAAATCATTTTTTATGGCTGCATGGTATTTTATGGTATATATGTGTCACATTTTCCCTGTCCAGTCTATCATCGATGGACATTTGGGTTGGTTCCAGGTCTTTGCTATTGTAAACAGTGCTGCAGTGAACATTCGTGTGCATGTGTCCTTATAATAGAACAATTTATAATCCTTTGGATATATACCCGGTAATGCTAATTTATGTTCCTACCAACAGTGTGAAAGTGTTCCTATTTCTCCACATCCTCTTCAGCATCTGTTGTCTCCAGATTTTTTAATGACTGCCATTCTAACTGGCTTGATATGGTACCTCAATGTAGTTTTGATTTGCATTTCTCTAATGACCAGTGATGATGAGCATTTTTTCATGTTTGCTGGCCTCATGTATGTCTTCTTTTGTGAAGTATCTGTTCATATCCTTTGCCTACTTTTGAATGGACTTGTTTTTTTCTTGTAAATCTGTTTTAGTTCTTTGTAGATTCTGGCTATCAGCCCTTTGTCATATGGGTAGATTGCAAAAATTTTTTCCCATTCTGTTGGTTGCCGATTCACTCTAATGATTGTTTCTTTTGCTGTGCAGAAGCTGTGGAGTTTGATTAGATCCCATTTGTCTATTTTGGCTTTTGTTGCCAATGCTTTTGGTGTTTTGGTCATGAAGTCCTTGCCTATGCCTATGTCCTGAATGCTTTTGCCTAGATTTTCTTCAAGGGTTTTTATAGTGTTAGATCTTATGTTTAAGTCTTTAATCCACATGATCACTGTGATCAGGCACTTTAAAAATTTATATTATCTTATTAATCCTGGTAATAATTATTTACAGAACGTATTTTACAGATGAGAATACTGTTGTGTACATGATTTAAACAAATTACTTAGGAACATAAGATACTTAAAGGATAGAGTTTAAGTTTTCCTGTTATCCTGAATATATCCTTTATTTCTTAATATTTTTTGATTGTTGTTTGTATTTCGGAAAGCTATTGACTTCAGATTATTTTGAAACCTGCTTCTCTATTTTATTGCTCAGTTTTAAAGCCCCTTATACAATAAGAAACATCTTAAGAAATAGAAGGAAAGCACATATAAATTCCAAAACAATAATGAGGAAAGGATAAAATGAATCAGTCTGGCTCTCGGCTGGAACAAGAGGTAAAAAGAATTATGGAGTCAGAGCACTGCACTGGGAAACTGTAGCTGTCTGCGTTAGAAGTAAATGGACTGCTTAAACTGTACTGTGACTAGCTACTTGTATCCGGAGCTAGTCCTTTGACTGCTGAGGATGCATACAGGGGCACATCTGCTGCGTGCCTGTTCAGTATCCATTTGATACGGTTTGGCTCTGTGTCCCCACCCAAATCTCATCTTGAATTGTAATCCCCATTAATCCCCATGTGTCTAGGGAGGTAACTTGTGGGACATGATTGTATCATTCGGGGAGTTTCCCCATGCTGTTCTTGTGATAGTAAGTTCTCATGATATCTGATGGTTAAATAAGCACCTGGCATTTCCCCTGCTTGCTCTCCTTTCTCCTGCTGAAATGTGAGGAAGGCCCTTGCTTCTCTCTTTTCCACCATGACTGTAAGTTTCCCGAGGCCTCTCCAGTCATGTGGAACTGTGAGTCAATTAAACTTTTTCCCTTTGAATGTTACCCAGTCTTGGATATTTCTTTATAGCACTGTGAAAACAGACTGATACACCATTCTTCCCCTTTACAACAGTGCACAATTTCTTTTGGAGAGCTACTTTCCTGTATAGCATAGTAACTGAGCAGTTTTGGGGGGAAGGAGGGGATTGATTTCATCCCAGTTCCCAGAGTGAGTCCTCATAGGCCTGAGCAAATCAGCCTGATCTGACATAGTTGCCATGATGAGTAAATCAGTGAGTAAGGCTATCAATTAATGCTGTTTACCTGGAAATTACTATTTTTTTTAGATCCAAGCAGAGTGAAATAAAGAACTTAACTTCTAAGGCAGAATGAAAAGAAAACCTCTTTTACCAAATGGTGTGGGGTATAGATGTGTGGCCTGCAACTGCTGGAGCCATTTGTAATCATGGAAGGAAACTAGGCTGAGGTTTAAAATGTTAACAGAAGATGTTGAAAGGTTTAGAGAAAAGTGGAGCCAGCACTCTGATAAACCATGTTAGAATCCCTTTTGAATTTCCAAGTTATGTGAGTAAAGGAAATCTTTAATTGTTGATGTCAGGTTGAGTTAAATTTCTGGTATGTGTAATAAAAACCCACCTTTTAGTTAAAGGTTATGAGAACAGCAGAAGTAGAGAAACCAATCAGTCTATCTCTCAGTAGATTTTGTACTTCTCTACATGTCTAAAATTCTTACCTTTAGGGATTCCTTAGTGTTCAACTATCAATCTAGACCAGGGCCATTTAATAGAACTTTATGTTCTGATAATGTTCTGTATCGGTGCTGCCCAATATGGTATCCCCAGGTACATGTGACTATTGGGTGCTTGAAGTGTTGCTACTGAGACTGAGGAAATGAATCTTAAATTTCATTAATTTTAATTAATTTAAGTTTAATTTTACATAGCTGCATGGGGTTATTAGCTGCTGTATTCGACAGAACAAATAGAAATTTTTCTTTTTTTTTTCTAATATCCCTAGAAGAATAATAAATTGGTTTGCTATGGACTGAATTGTGTTCTCTCAAAATTCATGTTGAACCCCTGAGTCCCAATGTAATGTATTTGGAGATGGGGCCTTACAGGGATCATTAGGTTAAATGAGATCCTGAGGGTGAGGCTCTTAGGATGGGATTCCTGACCTTACCAGAGAAGAGAGCAAGAGCTGAGAGGCACTGAGGAAAGCCCATTTTAAGATACAATGATCAGGTGGCCATTTATAGGACAGGAGGAGAGCCCTCACCAGAACCTGACCATGCTGGCACTCTGATCTTAGATGTCTACCCTCCAGAATGGTTAAAAAAACAAAAAAAGGAAACTTCTTCTCTTTAAGCCACACAAACTATGATACAGTAGTCTCCACTTACCCATAGGGAACATGTTTGAAAACCTCCAGTGGATGACTAAAACCATAGACGGCACAAACCCTCTATACAGTATGCTTTTTCCTATACATACATGCCTGTAGTGAAGTTTAATTTATAGATTAAGGGATTAAAAATAATAACAAAATAGAAAAATTATTTCAACATACTGTAATAAAATTTATGTGAATGTTTGTTCTTTCTCCATGTCTCTCTTAAAATATCTTATTGGACTATACTCACCAACTTTCAGACTGCCATTACTGCAGGTAATGGAAATTATGGCAAGCCAAATTGTGGCTTAGAGGGGATTGCTGTAGTTTGTTATGGCAGCCTGAGCAGACTAATACATAGTCTCATCAAATTTTAATGTAAATTCTTAAAAGCTTCTTGGAAAACTGAAACTTGGGCTTGAAACAAAGAAGGTTTGTTATGTTTGATACCTTGATTTTTTTCTGGTGAGGGTTGATGGGGTCACGTAGGACACAGGATGGGGAAATACTTTCACCCTTTGTCCCAATTGGAAATCTCAACTTCCAACGGTGCACAAGTCTGAAATTATTTTGAAAGGATAAATTGGGTACCAACTTTTCTTGTGATAGGCAGTATATTTTCTTAGTTTCACCTCAATGGAAATATAAACAAAAGCAGTATAAATAAATATATCATAAATTCCTTACAAATGAAGTAAATGATGTATTCAGATGTGTAAGTTTTGAAAATAGACCATATTACATCAATGAAACTCCAATTAAGAAATACGAAGTCTCATAACTCTCCTTCTTTTCTTCCTTTTTTCCTCTCCCTGTCTTCTTTCATTTCACAAGTAATTGTTAAGAACTTAGGGTATTAAAGACACTGAGATCACAGAAAGGAAGATGAAAGATAAGGTCTCTTTCCCAAGAGTCACAGAGCCTGTACAGGAGAGAGACAACAAGCAACTTTAATAAAGTTGTAATATGAATTCTAATGGGGAAAGTATTATGGAAGTGTAGAATTGGGGCATTGAAACTGCTTGAGGGGTCACAAGGGAAAGGTCTCAGGAATAAGTAATAGCAAGTTGATAACTGAAGAAAGCCTAGGAATAAGCCCAGGAAGAGGGTGCTGAGTTGGAGGAGGAAGTCAGAAAGAAAATGTGAAGGCCAAGCAGGTGAGATAGAACCCTGAGTAAATACAATGTGAGAATAGGGCACGGTAACAAGGAAAGTTTGTCATTGTTTAGATGGGGATGGGGAGATGCAAAGGTAAAGGTGATGGCCAAACCAGACAAATTTCCTTGTGATTTCAGGGAGGAAGAGGAGAGAGGGAAAGAGGAGAGAGGGAGATGAGAGAGAGAGAGAGAGATAAAAGAGAGAGAGATAAAAGAGAGAGATAAAAGAGAGAGAGAAGAGAGAGAGATGAGAGACTGATGAGAAAGAGATGAGAGAGGGGGAGGAAAGGGGACAGAGAGAGAATGAGAATGAATAAATCATAGTATGTTAGTGGTTTTTTTTTTTTTTTTTTTTTTTTTTTTTTTTTTTTTTAGAGTCTCCCTCTGTTGCCCAGGCTAGAGTGCAGTGGCACGGTCTCAGCTTACTACAACCTCCGCGTCCTGGGTTCAAGTGATTCTTCTGCCTCAGCCTCGTGAGTAGTTGGAACTACAGATGCATGCCACCATGGCTGGCTAATTTTTGTATTTTTTAGTAGAAATGGGATTTCACCATGTTGGCCAGGCTGGTCTCGAACTCCTGACCTTGTGATCTGCACACCTTGGCCTCCCTAAGTACTGGGAACACAGGCATGAGCCACTGCATCTGGCTTTATTTTTTGGTAACTCAGCATTATTTCCATTTCACTTCTCTACCCTGTATGCTGGAACTGGAAACCTGGAAATATATTTTCCAAAATCCCTGTTGGCAAGGTTTCCATGTAAATTCTATCTATGAGAGGCATGGACATGAGATTTGGGAGTCAGGGAGAAACAAAGGCACCGTTTCTTTATTTTATTATTATTTTTTTAAATTTTGACTTTTATTGTAGATTAAAGGGTACACATGCAGGTTTGTTACATGTGTAAATTGTGTGATGCTGAGGTTTGGGTCCCAACAATTTCATCTCCCAAACAGTAAGCATAGTATCCAACAGGTGGTTCTTCAGCCCATTATTGCCCTCCACCTGCTCCTTCCCTCATCTAGCAATCCCAGTGTCTGTTATTCCAATCTTTGCATTCATGTGTATTCAAAGTTTAGGTCCCACTTCTAAGTGAGATCATATGGTATTTGGTTTTCTGTTCTTTGGTTTGCTGTTAGATTGCTCAAGATAATGGCCTCTAGCTTTATCACTCTTTTTTATACTCTGCATTATACTCCATGGTGTATATGTACAATATTTTCTTCAGTTCACTGTTGATGGGCACTTAAATTGCTTCTGTGTCTTTGCTATTGTGAATGGTGCTGCAGTGAACACATGGGTGCATGTGTCTTTTTGATAGACTGAATTATTTTTCTTTTGATATATACCCAGTATATACCCAGGGATTGCTGGGTCGAATGGTAGGTGTATTTTAAATCCTCTGGGAAATCTCCAGTCTGCTTTTCATAGTGTTGGAACTAGTTTGCATTTCCACAAACAGTCTATGAGCATTCCTTTTTCTCTGCAGCATCACCAGCATCTGTTATTTATGTATTTATTTATTTTATAATTGCCATTCTGACTGGTGTGAGAAGGTATCTCATGGTTTTGATTTACATTTCTCTAATGTTTAGTGATGTTGAGTGTTTTTTCATATGTTTGTTGGCCACATATATGTCTTATTTTGAGAAATATCTGTTCATGTCCTTTGCCCATTTAATTGTAGTTTTAATTTTTTGCTTGTTGATTTATGCTCCTTGTAGATTTTGGATACTAGATCTTTGTCAGATAAATAGTTTGCATATATTTTCTTCCATTATGTGGGCTGTTTACTCTGTTGGTAATTTCCTTTGTTGTGCAGAAGTTCTTTAGTTTAATAAGCCTAAAGGAGTTAAAGGATCTCTACAAGGAGAACTACAAAACTTTGTGGGGAAAAATATCAGAGATGACAAAAATAAATGAAAAATATTCCATGCTCATGGATTAGAACAATCAATATAGTTAAAAGGGCCATACTGCCCAAAGTGACTTATATTTTTAATGCTAACCCTATCAAAATACCATCATTGTTTACCTAATTAGAAAAATCTATTCTAAAATTTGTTTGGAACCAAAAAAGAGCCTGAATAGCCAAAGCAATCCTAAGGAAAAAGAAAAAAGCTGGAGGCATCACATTACCTGAATTTTAAATGATATTATAAGGCTACAGTAATTGAAACAACATAGTACTGGTACAAAAACAGACACATGGACCAGTGGAACAGAATAGAGAACCCCAGAATAAACCCTGCACACCTACAACCATCTAATCTTTGACAAAATCAATAAAAATAAGCAATGGGGAAAGGACTGTTGAATAAATGGTACTACAATAACTGGCTAGCCATATGCAGAAGAAAGACACTATTTCAACTAGAGAAGTAACAGGTGTCTTGAAGTTTTGTGTCTTGAGAATCATCCCCTTCTTTCTACAGGTGGTTGAAATAATCAGGGCTGTCTCCATGAAGTTTATTACTTTCCATGGATTCCCATTATTTTTAAAATTTTCTAATTCCCTGAATTAAATCCCTTTGTGCTCAAAATACCTAAAATGTTTGTTTTTCTGATTGAGCTCTGATTTATGATATAGCCATCAAGATGAGCATTCCGTATTAGCATGCTTAGAACTTAGTTCTGCCAGTCATCTGATACACTTTCAGAACTAGCTGCATTGTGTTTTACATACATATTTGTTGTGGTTACCCCCAAAGATCTAAACATCCTTCCCAAGCATTATCACCCAGACTTTGATTCCATAATAAAAATTCCATATTTGATTCTCTAATGACCAGTGATGGTGAGCTTTTTTTTCTTATGTTTGTAAGAAATATTATTTTATAAATTATTTTATAAATTATTTTTTAGTTATTTTTATAAATAATTTATTATTTATAAAATATTTTATAATTTATAAATTATTTATTATTTATAAAAAAATCCCTTTTTTTCTAAATCTGTATGTGTACCTTCTGGAACTTTCCACTTAGGTCCAGCAAGCCCCATTGCATTCTCAACATCTTCTCGGAATGCTCTTTATACCTGTTACCTAGATGGAAAGTTAACTGTCCTTGAGGACATCACATTCCTTGCAGTAACGTATCCCAGGGTCAAGATATGGGGCAGTGCTTCCCTTATTGTCCATGGCTGTCTCCAAGCTGTTTAGCTCCATTGAAGTTATTATTGGCTGACATGATGCCCTGCCTTCTTACTGCTGATCTGCAATTATAGACACTTGACTGTATGTATTAATATTAGATTTCCAACTTTCCCATCCAGAATTGTTTAAAATTCATTATATTTAAAACATTGAGGAGAGTGGTACAAATTAAGGCCTCAAAAAGTATTGTTACCATTGTCGTCATCTTCATTGTTCCTGCTTCTACTAGAGCAAATAAACTTTGCTGAGAAAATTGAACAACAATATTAAAGACTTAAACATAAGACCTAACACCATAAAAATCCTACAAGAAAACCTAGGCAAAGCCATTCAGGACATAGGCATAGGTAAGGACTTCATGACTAAAACACCAAAAGCACTGGCAACAAAAGCCAAAATAGACAAATGGATCTAATTAAACTCAAGAGCTTCTGCACAGCAGTATTATCACAGGGAACAGGCAACTTTCAGAATAGGAGAACACTTTTGCAACCTACCCATCTGATGAGGAGCTAATATCCAGAATCTACAAAGGACTTAAATTTACAAGAAAAAAAAATCCCCATCAGAAAGTGGGTGAAGGACATGAACAGACACTTCTCAAAAGGAGACATTTATGCAGTCAACAAACATAAGAAAAAAAACTCATCATCACTGGCCATTAGAGAAAGGCAAATCAAAGCCACATTGAGATATCACCTCACACCAGTTAGAATGCTGATCCTTAAAAAATGTGGAGACGACAGATGCTGGAGAGGATATGGAGAAATAGGAACACTTTTACACTGTTGGTGGGAGTGTAAATTAGTTCAACAGTTGTGGAAGACAGTGTGGCAATTCCTCAAATACCTGGAAATAGAAATTCCATTTGACCCAGCAATCCCATTACTGGGTATGTACCCAAAGGACTATAAATTGTTCTATTGTAAAGAACATATGCACACATATGTTCACTGTGGCACTGTTTAAAGTAGCAAAGACTTGTAACTAACTCAGATGCCCATTGATGATAGAATGGACAAGGAAAATGTGGTACATATACACCATAGAGTATTATGCAGCCATAAAAAATGATGAGTTCGTGTTCTTTATAGGGATATGGATAAATCTGGAAACCATCATTATCTTGCGTCAAACTGACACAAGAACAGAAACTCAAACACTGCATGTTCTCACTCATACATGGGTGTTGAACAGTGAGAACACATGGACACAGGGAGGGGAGCATCACATAATGGGGTCTGTTGGAGGGGACTAAGGGAGGGTCAGTGGGGTGTAGGTGGTTGGGGGGGAATAACATGGGGAGAAATGTCAGATATAGGTCATGGGGGGATGGAAGCAGCAAACCACATTGCCATGTATATACCTATACAACGACCTTGCATGATCTGCACCCCATATACCCCAGAACCTAAAGTACAGTAATACATATATTATTTTCTTTATATATATAAAGAAATTTATATAAAGAATTATATATGTGTATGTGTGTGTGTGTGTGTGCGTATATATATATTTATGTATGTATAAAGAAAATTGAACAACTGAGATTTTTGGTTCTTTTTGAATTCATGATTGTAACCTTTAAGCTGGCCCTCATCACTGCCCAGTAATGAGTCCTCTATTAAGCCTGCCTTCCCACTGCAGACAATGGTATCTTAAACTTTCTTCATTTTTTCCTATACGCTACACCCTTTCACTCTAACTCTCAGCTGATAATTTCATCTCATACTTAATTGAGACAATACAGATTAACTTGGAACTGTTTTCCTATCACCAAATCATTTCTCTCTAGTGCATCTGTGCCCACTTTCTTTCTATTTCCATGAATGGAGTAATTCTCCTTTGATCATGGCTATATTAGGGTTCTCTTAGAGGGACAGACTAATAGGATATATGTAGATACACACACACATATATATTATGTTTTTATATATACATATAAAGGAGAGTTTATTAAATATTAACTTACACAATCACAAGATCCCACAATAGGCTGTCTGCAAGCTTAGGAGCAAGGAAAGTCTGTCTGAGTCACAAAACTGAAGAAATTGGAGTCTGATGTTTGAGGGCAGGAAGGGTCCGGCATGGGAGAAAGATATAGACTGGGAGTCTAGGCCTGTCTCTCCTTTTCATGTTTGTCTCCCTGCTTTATATTCGCTGGCAGCTGATTAGATTGTGCCCACCAGACTAAAGGTAGACCTATCTTCTCATGCTCACTGACTCAAATGCTAATCACTTTTGGCAAGATCTGCACAGACACATCCAGGATCGATACTTTGTGTACATCAATCCAATCAAGTTGACACTCAGTATTAACCATCACAAGTCCACCCCTTGTCAACTTGAACCCATACACATCTCCTGAGATCATACGTAATCTTCAAATAAAGACAATAATAAGGTCATAATTATGCCTAATATAGTACAGCTCTCCTTCCTACAAGCGAAACACACCAATCCCAAACCGAAATACTATTACGTAAAGTTAACAATACTTAAATGCTGATCTGAATTCAATAAGTCTTATGTCACGTGATAAAGGAAAAGGAAATAAAATGAAGATATTTTCTTAGTACAAATGTATGCATGCACAAACATATTTTTAATAAAAGGAGGAGGAAATACTCATGACAACTACAATCCTGTATCTGCAGCTGGTAATGTGGTCATAGCTGGTAATGATGACTACCTTCTTCAACTACCCATTCTGTATTCCCTTTGTCTTCATCAAGCACCTCAGCAGATTGTTCTTTTTTTTTTCCTGGTGGAGTGATCCAAACCTTCATTTCCGAAGGGTCTGTGTCATTTGTAGTCCTGTCTGTATTGGGCTGTTTTAGTTTCCCACTGACCTTAATCACAGGGCATGGTAATACTAAGAAACACCCTAATGGACCTCCTGAATTCCATGAGTACTCCTCCTTAACTCCATTGTGGAGTGGTAGACTGATTCCATCTTGATGGTCTGGGTCAGTCACCCCAGCCAACACTGTAACTCTCTTTTAAGCCTTTTGATTTAAAGATAGGAGGAGCTCAAATTGTCCAGGTGGCAAACTTAGCTTCCAGTTTAATGGAATCGTTGTGCCTCCAGGTGGCAGCATTCCTCCCTCTGGAATTAAGACTTCTAGGCCAGTAGAATGTAATGTCATGGGAACAGAAAGCAAAAATTTTGCTAGTGGATCACTAGAGGTGATGGTGAGTGGTGGCACTTCCCTTCTACCCCTTGATTCCTGGACCCGTAAATCCTGGCTATGGGAGAAACAGTACCATATATTGGACACTGACTCAGAGCATACACGATTTTCTGGAGAACTTTTTCCTAGCCCTACAAATCAATCCAGCTGCTTCAGAATGATGAGGAACAATGGCCAATCCCATTTGTTTCTTGCTGCTTCTCTACCCTTTTCTCTTAGGATCTGATCCTCCTGTTACCCTTCCACTGGATCATTATCACCAACCAAAAAATGAAGTTTCAATAACAGCTTTCTCCAAACACCCTCTCTGTTACCATTTATAATAAAACTTCTAAAATAGCATTCCGCGATTACTGTCTGTACTTCCTCATCTCCTATTCCCTTCCACTTATTTGTTATCTAGTATCAGATCCCACACCTCTGCAGAGACCGAGGTCCTTCTTGATGATGTCAACATCTTCATGTAACCAAATTCAGTGGCCTTTGTTTGGTATTCACCTTAACCTAACAGTAACATTCAACCCATTGGAAACATTTTCCCCTTCTTGAAGTATTTTTCCTATTTTACTTATATATGACCCACCTGCTCCCTAGTTTGACTCAAGGTTCTCTTCTACCCATCCTTTATACTGGGGCATGCTTCTAGGTTAAATTCTTGTGTATTCAGATCTTAATCTTACATCATCTCCTGAAGTCCTGAGTCTGTAAATACTCATATAAAATGACAGACAAAAGCATGGTCTGGGGAGCCAGACTGTCTGCGCACAAGTCCTGGCTCCATCACTTGGTAGCTGTGTGACCTTATGCAGACTTCTTGATCTCTGTTTCTGTTTCTTTATATAATGAGAATAATTATGGTACTTTATAGAGTGACGGTGAAGAGGACTATATTAATAGTGTGTGGCTTGTACTAAGTGCTGAATAAAGGTTAGCTGTTGTTATATCCTGAAAACTCTGAAATTTATATCTCCTGCCCAGACCTACACACTAAGATTTGGACTCATGTGGCTGCTCATTTAAGACCTTCACGTGGATGACTAGTAGGATCTTCAAATTAACATGTTGAAAGCAAAATGCAGAATTCTTGATTAACTTCTGAACCTTTTCCTCTCAGTCTTTATGCTGTCACTGAATGGCATTGTCTTCATCCATCCAGCAAAAGATGATTTTTGAAGCTGAAGGTGGCTTCCAATGCTTCCTATAGTCCTTAACAATCTAGGAGATCTAGCAATAACTAGGTCTGAGATATGAAAACTGTTGTAGTGTTTCTTAGATAATTTTGCCATCAGCCCAAAGCATCTTGCTTAACTGTCATGATACAGAACTCTCCACTCTGTGTGTGTGCCTCTGCGTATGCACATGTGTTGGCATTGGTGTTTGTCTGGTAGAAGTCAGTAAAAGCAACACACAGAATAAAAACAGGAAATCTGGTCCTATAACTTCCATTTTAGAGGAATGTTTTTAATTACATAGACAGTTCAGGTAGTATTACAGAATTCTATATATCTTTCAAACACTTAAGAAAAACCTTATACTATCAAAGTAACTGGTAAATGTCTGTTGGGTCTTCATGCTTATATTTGCCACCTGTTTAATTCCAAATACTGCTTTTGGGTGTTTTTATGACACTTCATCTCAAGCATTTACTTCCTGCAATATTCAATTCTGCTGGTCCATGCCTTTATGACTAATTTCTGCTTGTTTTCATGATTTTCAAATAAACATACAAGATTCTGTGATGTCCCAGTTATCAAAGGGAAGAAGTTTCAGTTTCACAGAGAAAATAAATACTCTGGAATTTAATGATGTTAGAAATTCAGTGTTCTTTCAGTGAACATTATAGCCACTACAAAGTGCCATTTATGAAGTACACACTATATTTCATACGTTTGACTAAACTATTTTCATTTATTTTGCATTTAAGAATCATGGTGGCAGAATTTGGCTGTGAGTCCATCTGGTCCTGGACTTTTTTGGTTGGTAGCCTATTAATTGCTGCTTCAACTTCAGACCTTGTTGTCATTGGTCTATTCAGGGATTCAAGTCCTTCCTGGTTTAGTCTTGGGAGCATGTAAGTGTCCAGGAATTTATCCATTTCTTCTAGATTTACTGGTTTATGTGTATAGAGTTGTTTATAATAATCTCTGATGGTAGTTTGTATTTCTGCAGAATTGGTAGTGATAACCCTTTTTATAATTTTTTATTGTATCTATTTGATTCTTCTCTCTTTTATTAGTCTGGCTAGTAGTCTGTTTTGTTGATCTCTTCAAAAAACCAGCCCCTGGATTTATTGATTTTCTTGAAGTTTTTTGTGTGTGTCTTATCTCCTTCGGTTCTACTCTGATCTTAGTTGTTTCTTGTCTTCTGCTAGCTTAAAAAAAAAAAAGAACTGTGGTGGCTCATGCCTGTAATTCCAGTGCTTTGGGAGGCTGAGGTGGGTGGATCACCTGATCAGGTGACTGTGATGGCACATACCTATATTACCAGCTACTGGGGAGGCTGAGATGGGAGGATCAGTTAAGCCTGGGAGGTGAAGTTTGCAGTGAGTTGAGATTGTGCCATTGCACTCCAACCTGGGTGACAGAGTGAGACCCTTTCTTGACAAAAATACCACACACAATAATGCTAATAACTCTACCAGGGAGGAATATTATCAGCACCACATGACAGATGCTGAAATTGGGGTAAAAGAGGCTAAGAAATTTGCGCAGGGTCACAAAGTCAGTAAATGACAGAGCCAGCAGTTGAGCATATGTCTTTGAATCCCCAAAACCCACTGGTCGTTCATCATTAATTTATTTTAAACCATTTACATAGTGATTACAAACAATGCTTATTTGGTAGTATATCTTAATAGTTTATTAAGTGACCACTTATATTTTGCCTTTTTCCCTTTTATGAGTTCCTGATTTTTTAAGATTTTTATGTTAGTAGCTTTATTAATTTTTTTTGCATACTGAATAAGAATCTTCATTACCTCATTCTCCATTATTTACCCAACTGGTTACATTCAGCCTCCAAGTTTCAGCTAAGGGTTTATAAATCAGTTTTTGCTGTATTCACCATTTCTCTTAGTACTATGGTTTCATTGTATGATGATCATTTTGAAGTCTGCATTTATTGCAAAGGTAAGACTTTCCATATATTATTCTTTTGAAAACTTAGTTTGATTCCCAGATCATGTTCTTGAGCTGCCAAAATTGCTCTGTACCAATGTTGAAACTGATGATAGAGAATGTTTAGATTGAGACTTGCAAAACTGGATTGAAGCACTTATCTTTAGATCCAACTTTGGTGATGTATGTATTATGATTCCTGGCAAGAGAAAAGCTGTTTCTAGTTGACGGAAACATTTTCTGAAGTAGACTCTTACAGAAACTCCCTAGGTAGCAATGAAAAAAAAAATTGAATTCTCTACCTTGGTTATTGAAGAACATAACAGGCAGGGTCTTCAATAGCAACTTTACTAATCATGCAGAAAAGGTCTTCATATGGCTGAGTTTCCACAATGTTGGCTTTCAATCAATGTTTAAAGCATCATTTTAAAATATAGTTTGGAATATATTCCCATAGGGAGCTGCCATTATGTAGGCCAGGAAGTAATTTTCTCTTGACCAGATTAAATGAGGAATAGGACTGAGGTTATTGAGTCACAGTGATTTAGCTAGAGTATTTTTTAGAATTTTTTGTCAGTCTTAATTAGTTAATCAACACCTCAGCTCATTCTGTAAAACACAGTCAAAGTGAACATATGTAGCTCAAAAAAAGTCGATGTTTGAACAAATCTGGGCAAGGTGAAAAGTATGGTCAGGAATTAATAAACCAGTAGCAAGACTGATGCTCAGAAATGTATAACACATCATTATAAAGAGTGGCTAGAAGAGGCTGAGAATTTGGCTTTAAGTTGCCTAGATGCTCAAGAAAAATTAAAAAGTAATTTTAATAGTCAGTGTCCATAAGATAGAAACCTGTGAGAGATTCATGAGAAGCACATATTTCTGATATCAAAACTTGGAGACCGACTTTCAAGATGGTCGCCTAAGAACAGCTCAGGACTTCAGCTCACAGTGAAAGTGCAGAGGGTGAGTGGACGCCGCATTTCCAGACGAACTCTTATTGCCCACAGACCAGGAGATACCCAGGCAGAGGGGTCGCCAGCGTCGCAGTCCCAGCCGGTGCGGCTGTTTTGGCCCCCGCGGGGCTGATTCCGCCCGCGCGGCTGCTGTGACCACTCCCTGTTGCTGCGGTTCTCCATACAAAAGCCACTGGTCTGGGAGCCCTCTTAGCTGGCGAGCAGAGCCTTGAGACGGCAGAATAGCCCATTCATCTGAAATAGCGAGCCAGGCCAGGAGATTCCTAGGCAAAAAATCCGCCAGGAGCCGGCGCCGCGGTTCGAGCCGACTCCGTGAGTCGCAGCACGGGAGATCCCGGCGCCTTTTCAACAAGCGACCAGAACGCGGGGTCGTTCAACTTAAAAGAAAAGACTCTGAGTCAGGGAGCCAGGTGATCAGGCTCGGTTGGTCCCACCCCTCCACCCCCAACAACAACCAAAACAAAAACAGTAATTGGAAACCCTCTGGGTTGAGCCCTTCAAACCAAGCACAGCTGAACCGGGACGGTTCGGCTCCGTGGGGGAGGGGCTTCCGCCATTACTGAGACTCTCCACCGCTACGGAGGCAGGCTGCCGTTGCCGAGGCAACCCGCCGTTGCCGAGGCAACCTGCCACAACAGAGAGAGTCCTCCATAACAGAGGCGGGGCCACCATTGCCCAGACAGTTCTAACTACGCCCATATAAAAAGGACTACAGGGAAGAGCTCAGGGCAGCTGGGCGGATCCCACAGCAGCTCAGCAAAGCCCCTGCGGGCAGGCAGAGGCTAGGCGTGCTGCTAGCTGGGCGGGTCCGACCTGAAAAAAAAAAATCAAAAAAAGGCAGTAGTGCAACGGAAACTCATAAAGCTCCAACTCCCTGGGACAGAGACAGACAACAGGTGGATAAACCCACAAAAATGGGTAGAAACCAGCGTAAAAAGGATGAAAACTCCCGAAACCAGAACACCTCTCCTCCTAAAAGTGATCACAACTCCTCACCAGCAAGGGAACCAGACCAGATGGAGAAGGAGGGTGATGAAATGACAGAATCAGACTTCAGAAGATGGGTAGTAAGAAACTACAATGAGCTAAAAGAACATGTTCTAACCCATCGCAAAGAAAATAGGAACCTTGAAAAAAGAGTGGACGAACTGCTGACGAGAATGGACAGCATAGAGAGGAGAATAAGTGAATTGATGGAGCTGAAAAACGCAACACGAGAACTTCGTGAAGCATGCACAAGCTTCAACAGCCGAATTGACCAAGCAGAAGAAAGGATATCAGAGGTCGAAGACCAACTCAATGAAATAAAAAGAGAAGGCAAGAACAGAGAAAAAAGCGCAAAAAGGAATGAACAAAATCTTCAAGAATTGTGGGACTATGTGAAAAGACCTAATCTACGTCTGATAGGTGTACCTGAATGTGATGAAGAGAATGAATCCAAGCTGGAAAATACTCTTCAGGATATTATCCAGGAAAACTTCCCCAACCTAGCAAGGCAGACCAATATTCAAATCCAGGAAATACAGAGAACACCACAAAGATATTCCTCAAGAAGAGCAACCCCAAGGCACATAATCGTCAGATTCACCAGGGTTGAAATGAAAGAGAAAATTCTAAGGGCAGCCAGAGAGAAAGGTCGGGTTACCCACAAAGGGAAGCCCATTAGACTCACAGCAGATCTCTCAGCAGAAACCCTACAAGCCAGAAGAGACTGGGGGCCAATATTCAACATCCTTAAAGAAAAGAACTTTCAACCCAGAATCTCCTATCCAGCCAAACTCAGCTTCATAAGTGAAGGAAAAATAAAATCCTTTGTGAACAAGCAAGCACTCAGAGATTTCATCACCACCAAACCTGCTCTACAAGAACTCCTGAAAGAGGCTCTACACATATAAAGGAACAACCAGTACCAGGCACTCCAAAAACACACCAAATGGTAAAAAAGCAGCAACACAATCAAGAATCTGCATCAACTAACCAACAAAACAGCCAGGTAGCATCAAAATGACAGCATCAAATTCACACATAACAATACTATCCCTAAATGTCAATGGACTAAATGCCCCAATCAAAAGACACAGACTGGCAAATTGGATAAAAAGCCAAAACCCATCAGTGTGCTGTATCCAGGAAACCCATCTTACATGCAAGGATACACAAAGGCTCAAAATAAAGGGATGGAGGAAGATCTACCAAGCAAATGGAGAGCAAAAAAAGGCAGGAGTTGCAATTCTCATCTCTGATAAAATAGACTTTAAAGCAACAAAGATCAAAAGAGACAAAGAAGGACACTACATAATGGTAAAAGGATCACTGCAACAAGAAGAGCTAACGATCCTAAATATATATGCACCCAATACAGGAGCACCCAGATACATAAGGCAAGTTCTTAATGACTTACAAAGAGACTTAGACTCCCACACAATAATAGTGGGAGACTTTAACACCCCGTTGTCAATATTAGACAGATCAACCAGACAGAAAATCAACAAGGATATCCAGGACCTGAACACAGACCTGGAACGAGCAAACCTAATAGACATTTACAGAACTCTCCACCCCAAATCCACAGAATATACATTCTTCTCAGCACCACATCACACCTACTCTAAAATTGACCACATAATTGGCAATAAATCACTCCTCAGCAAATGCAAAAGAACAGAAATCATAACAAACAGTCTCTCAGACCACAGTGCAATCGAGTTAGAACTCAGAATGCAGAAACTAACTCAGAACCGCACAGCTTCATGGAAACTGAACAACTTGCTCTTGAATGTTGACTGGATAAACAATGAAATGAAGGCAGAAATAAAGATGTTCTTCGAAACCAATGAGAACGAAGACACAACATACCAGAATCTCTGGGACACATTTAAAGCAGTCTCTAGAGGAAAATATATAGCAATGAGTGCCCACATGAGAAGAAAGGAGAGATCTAAAATTGACACCCTATCATCAAAATTGAAAGAGCTAGAGGAGCAAGATCAAAAAAACTCAAAACCTAGCAGAAGACAGGAAATAACTAAGATCAGAGCAGAACTGAAGGAAATAGAGACACAAAAAACTCTTCAAAAAATCAATAAATCCAGGAGCTGGTTTTTTGAAAAGATCAACAAAATAGACGGACCACTAGCCAGATTAATAAAAAAGAAAAGAGAGAATAACCAAATTGATGCAATAAAAAACGATAAAGGGGATATCACCACAGATTCCACAGAAATCCAAACCATCATCAGAGATTATTACAAACAACTCTATGCACATAAACTAGTAAACCTGGAAGAAATGGATAAATTCCTGGACACCTGCAACCTCCCAAGCCTAAACCTGGAAGAAGCCGAAACCCTGAATAGACCAATAACATGGTCTGAAGTCGAGGCAGCAATAAAGAGCCTACCACCCAAAAAAAGCCCAGGTCCAGATGGGTTCACAGCTGAATTCTACCAGACATACAAGGAGGAGCTGATACCATTCCTTCTGAAACTATTCCAGACAATCCAAAAAGAGGGAATCCTTCCCAAATCATTTTACGAGACAAACATCATCCTGATACCAAAACCCGGCAGAGACTCAACAAGAAAAGAAAATTTCAGGCCAATATCCATGATGAACATAGATGCAAAAATCTTCAATAAAATACTGGCAAACCGATTGCAACAGCATATCAAAAAGCTCATCCACCATGATCAAGTAGGATTCATCCCGGGGATGCAAGGCTGGTTCAACATACGCAAGTCCATAAACGTAATTCACCACATAAACAGAACCAAAGACAAAAACCACATGATTATCTCGATTGATGCAGAGAAGGCTTTTGACAAAATTCAACAACCCTTTATGCTAAAAACCCTCAATAAACTAGGTATTGACGGAACGTATCTCAAAACAATAAAAGCTATTTACGAAAAACCAACAGCCAATATCGTACTGAATGGGCAAAAACTGGAAGCATTCCCTTTGAAATCTGGCACTAGACAAGGATGCCCTCTCTCACCACTCCTATTCAATATAGTACTGGAAGTTCTAGCCAGAGCAATCAGGCAAGAAAAAGAAATAAAGGGTATCCAAATTGGAAAGGAGGAAATCAAATTGTCTCTATTTGCAGATGACATGATTGTATATCTGGAAGACCCCATCATCTCAGCCCAAAATCTCCTGAAACTGATAAACAACTTCAGCAAAGTCTCAGGATACAAAATCAACGTGCAAAAATCACAAGCATTCCTATACACCAGTAATAGACTTCAAGAGAGCCAAATCAAGAACGAACTGCCACTCACAATTGCTACAAAGAGAATAAAGTACCTAGGAATACAACTAACAAGGAACGTAAAGGACCTCTTCAAGGAGAACTACAAGCCATTGCTCAACGAAATAAGAGAGGATACAAACAGATGGAGAAACATTCCATGTTCATGGTTAGGAAGAATCAACATGGTGAAAATGGCCATACTGCCCAAAGTAATTTACAGATTCAACGCTATTCCCATCAAGCTACCAATGACCTTCTTCACAGAACTGGAAAAAAACACCTTAAACTTCATATGGAACCAAAAGAGAGCCCGCATAGCCAAGTCAATTCTAAGCAAAAAGAACAAAGCGGGAGGCATCACACTACCGGACTTCAAACTATACTACAAGGCTACAGTAATCAAAACAGCATGGTACTGGTACCAAAACAGAGATATAGACCAATGGAACAGAACAGAGGCCTCACAGGAAATACAACATACCCACAACCATCTGATCTTCGACAAACCTGACAAAAACAAGCAATGGGGAAAGGACTCCCTGTTTAATAAATGGTGTTGGGAAAACTGGCTAGCCATGTGCAGAAAGCAGAAACAGGACCCCTTCCTGACACCTTACACCAAAATTAACTCCAGATGGATTAAAGACTTAAACATCAGACCTAATACCATAAAAACCTTAGAAGAAAATCTAGGCAAAACCATTCAGGACATAGGTGTAGGCAAGGACTTCATGACCAAAACGCCAAAAGCAATGGCAACAAAAGGCAAAATAGACAAATGGGACCTAATCAAACTCCACAGCTTCTGCACGGCAAAAGAAACAGTCATTAGAGTGAATCGGCAACCAACAGAATGGGAAAAAATTTTTGCAGTCTACCCATCTGACAAGGGGCTGATATCCAGAATTTACAAAGAACTAAAGCAGATCTACAAGAAAAAAACAAACAAGCCCATTCAAAAATGGGCAAAGGATATGAACAGATACTTTACAAAAGAAGACATACAGGAGGCCAAAAAACATATGAAAAAATGCTCATCATCACTGGTCATCAGAGAAATGCAAATCAAAACCACATTGAGATACCATCTCACACCAGTTAGAATGGCGATCATTAAAAAATCGGGAAACAACAGATGCTGGAGAGGATGTGGAGAAATAGGAACACTTTTACACTGTTGGTGGGAATGTAAATTAATTCAACCATTGTGGAAGACAGTGTGGCGATTCCTCAAGGACCTAAAAATAGAAATCCCATTTGACCCAGCAATCCCATTACTGGGTATATATCCAAAGGATTATAAATCATTCTACTACAAGGACATGTGCACACGAATGTTCATTGCAGCACTGTTTACAATAGCAAAGACCTGGAACCAACCCAAATGCCCAACGATGATAGACTGGATAGGGAAAATGTGGTACATATACACCATGGAATATTATGCAGCCATCAAAAACGATGAGTTCACGTCCTTTATAGGGACATGGATGAACCTGGAAACCATCATTCTCAGCAAACTGACACAAGAGCAGAAAATCAAACACCGTATATTCTCGCTCATAGGCGGGTGTTGAACAATGAGAACACATGGACACAGGGAGGGGAGCACTACACACTGGGGTCTGTTGGGGGGAAATGGGGGAGGGGCGGGTGGGTGGGGAGGTGGGAAGAGATAGCATGGGGAGAAATGACAGATACAGGTGAGGGGACGGAAGGCAGCAAAGCACACTGCCATGTGTGTACCTATGCAACAATCTTGCATGTTCATCACATGTACCCCAAAACCTAAAATGCAATAAAAAAAAAAAAAAAAAAAAAAAAAAAAACTTGAGTTGTTCTTCCATGGGTATTCGTAAGCAACCTAAAAATATCCCTAATGATACTTTCATAGTTCATACAGTTTGCGATAGTTAATCTTATATATCAACTTGATGGTGTCGAGGGATAGTCAGATAATAGATAAAAAATTATTTTTGAGTGTGTCTGTGAGGTTACTGGAAGAGAAGAGCATTCAAATCATTACATTGAGTAAAGGAGATATGTCCTCACCAATGTGAGCAGGCATCATCCAGTTTACTGAGGACTTAGAGCCAAAAGGTGGAAGAAGGGCAAATTTGCACCTTCCCTCCTACCCCCAATAGTTTCTCAGGCCTGAGTTACACCATAATTAACACTGGTTCTCAGGCCTTCAGACTCAGACTGAATTACATCAACAACTTTCCTGGTTCTCCAGCTTACAGACAATATTGGGACTTCTTGACCTGCATAATAGCATGAGCCAATTCCCATAATAGATTCCCTTTTATATATCCACATATATACTCTTGGTTCTGTTTCTCTGGAAAACTGTGATAAATACACAGTTATACATTCTAATTTTTGAACATTGCCTTTGTAGTAAGCTGAATGTGCTGTACAGACTTATAATTCAATAAAAGCAGTTCTGTCACCAGATTTGGGGACAGGCATAAATAATTTGACATAGATATTTAGCTCTGAAATAATAAGGCTGATCCAAGGGAAAAGTTAGAACAAACAATTATAGCATATATGAATGGGACTGCACATTTTTAGACCATAAATATTTTCTAATTAAAAATAACAGTTTGCTATTAAAAAAGAAGTATATGTATATTGTAGAAAATCGACAGATACAGATAAATAAAAAAAGGGAAAAAACCATTTTATCCCCACACAGGAAAAATAAACATAGTATGTGTTTTGCAGAAAAGTCACATTACACATGCTATTTTGTAAATTGCTTTTTCTGGTTAAGTTTTTGGTTAAAACATTTACTTTTTCATGTCAATAAATTTATCTTGGCTATTCATATTAGGATGATGTTGGCCTCATAAAATGATTTGGGAAGGATTCCCTCATTTTGCATTGTTTGGAATAGTTTCAGAAGGAGTGTTACCATCTCTTCTTTGCATGTCTGGTAGAATTAGGCTGTGAACCCATCTGGACCTGTGCTTTTTTTTTTGTTTGTTTGTTTGATAGGCTATTAATTGCTGCCTCAACTTGAGCGGTTGTTATTGGTCTATTCAGCTTTTCAACTTCTTCCTGGCTTAGTCTTGGGAGGGTGCAAGTGTCTAGAATTTATCCAATTCTTCCAGGTTTACTGGTTTATGTGTGTAGACTTGTTTGTAGTAATCTCTGATGGTAGTTTGTATTTCTTTGGATTTGGTAGTGATATCCCTTTTATCATTTTTTATTGCATCTATTTGATTCTTCTCTCTTCTTTTTATTAACCTTACTAGTGGCCATTATGTCCATCTTTTTGAAAAACCAGCTCCTGTATTTATTAATTTTTTGAAGTATTTTTTGTGTCTCTCTTTCAGTTCTGCTCTGATTGTAGTTATTTCTTGTCTTTTGCTAGCTTTTGAGTTTTTTTGATCATGTTCCTCTATCTCTTTCAATTCTGATGATAGGGTGTCGATTTTAGATCTTTTCTTGCTTCTCTTTTGGGCATTTATTGCTATAAATTTCCCTCTAGACACTGCTTTAAATGTGTCCCAGAGATTCTGGTACATTGTCTTTATTCTCATTAGTTTCAAAGAACATCTTTATTTCTGCCTTGATTTCATTGTTTATGCAGTCAACAGTCAAGAGCCAGTTGTTCAGTTTCCATGAAGTTGTGCGGTTCTGGGTGAGTTTTTTAATCCTGAGTTTTAATTTGATTGTCCTGTGTTCTGAGAGACTGTTATGATTTCCATTCTTTTGCATTTGCTGAGGAGTGATAAACTTCCAATTATGTGATCAATTTTAGAGTAGGTGCGATGTGGTGCTGAAAAGAATGCGTATTCTGTGAATTTGGGGTGGAGAGTTCTGTAGATGTCTATTAGGTTTGCTTGGTCCAGATCTGAGTTTGAGTCCTGGATATCCTTGTTAATTTTCTGTCTCGTTGATCTGTCTAATATTGACAGTGGAGTGTTAAAGTCTCCCACTATTATTATGTGGGAGTCTAAGTCTCTTTGTAGGTAGTTAAGAAGTTGCTTTATGTATCTGGGTGCTCCTGTATTGGGTGTGTATATATTTAGGATCATTAGCACTTCTTGTTGCATTGATCTTTTTACCATTATGTAATGTCTTTCTTTGTCTCTTTTGTTCCTTGTTGGTTTAAAGTCTATTTTTTCATAGACTAGGATTGCAACTCCTGCTTTTTTTGCTTTCCATTTGCTTAGTAAATCTTCCTCTGTCCCTTTACTTTGAGCCTTTGTATGTTGTTGCACGTGAGATGGGTTTCCCAGATACAGCACACCAATGCGTTTTGACTTTTTATCCAATTTGCTTGTCTGTGTCCTTTGATTGGGGCATTTAGCCCATTTATGTTTAAGCTTAATATTATGTGTGAATTTGATCCTGCCATTTTGGTGTTAGCTGGTTGTTTTGCCCATGAGTTGGCACAGTTTCTTTATTGTGTCAATGCTTTTTACCATTTGGTATGTTTTTGGAGTGGCTCATACTGGTTGCTCCTTTCTATGTTTAGTGCCTCTTTTAGGAGCTCTTGTAAGGTAGGCCTGGTGGTGACAACATCTCTCAGCAATTGCTTGTTCGTAAAGGATTTTATTTCTCCTTTGCTTATGAAACTTAGTTTGGCTGGATATGAAATTCTGGGTTGAAAGATCTTTTCTTTAAGGATGTTCAGTATTGGCCCCTACTCTCTTCTGGCTTGTAGGGTTTCTGCTGAGAGATTTGCTGTGAATCTGATGGGCTTCCCTTTGTGGGTAACCCGACCTTTCTCTCTGGCTGTTGTTAGCTTTTTTTCCTTCATTTCAACCTTGGTGCATCTGACGATTATATGCCTTGGGGTAGCTCTTCTTGAGGAATATCTCTGTGGCGTTCTCTGTATTTCCTGGACTTAAATGTTAGTCTGCTTTGCTAGGTTGGGGAAGTTCTCCTTGATAATATCTTGAGGAGATATTATCCTGTTTTCCAGCTGGGATTCATTCTCTGAGTCACATTCAGTTACACTGTTCAAGCGTAGATTAGGTTTTTTCACATAATCCCATATGTCTTAGAGACTTTGTTCATTTCTTTTTACTCTTTTTTCTCTGATCTTGCCTTTCATTTTATTTCATTGAGTTGATCTTCAATCTCTGATATCCTTTCTTCTGCTTGGTTGATTTGGCTTTTGAAACTTGTGTATGCTTCATGAAGTTCTCTTAGGTTTTTCAGCTCCATCAGCTCATTTATATTCTTCTCTAAGCTGTTTATTCCTGTTAGCATTTCATGAAACCTTTTTTCAAGGTTCTTAGTCTCTTTGCCTGGGGTTAGAATATGTTCTTTTAGCTCAGAGAAGTTTTTTTTATTACTCACCTTCTGAAGCCTCCTTCTGTCAATTCAGCAGACTCATTCTCCATTCAGCTTTGTTCTTTTGCTGGTGTGGAGTTGTGATCCTTTGAAGGAGAGGAGGTGTTCTGGTTTTTGGTGTTTTCATCCTTTTTGGGCTGGTTTCCTCCCATCTTTGTGGATTTATCTACCTGTGGCTTTTGCAGTTGGTAACTTTTGGATGGGGTCTCTGAGGATTTCCTTTTTGTTGATTTTGAAGTTATTTCTTTCTGGTTTTCTTTCTAACCGTCTGACCCCTCTGCTATAGGATTGCCAAAGGTCCACTTGCCTGGGGATCACCCATGGGAACTGAAGAATAGAAAGAGTTGCTGCCAGTTTCCTCTTCTGTTATCCTCATCCCAGAAGGGTACCCACCATATGACTCTGCTTGCCTGGGGTTCACCCATGGGGGCTGAAGAACAGAAAGAGTTGCTGCCAGTTTCTTCTTCTGTTATCTTCATCCCAGAACGGTACCCACCATATGTCAGCCTGAGCTCTCCTTTATGGGGTGTCTCTTTGGATATACAGGGGTCAGGGAACTGCTTGAGGAGACAGTCTATCACTTATTAGGAGCTCAGGTGCTGAGCTGTGAGTTCCATTGTTCCATTCAGTGCTTCTGGGCAGGTACATTTAAGTCTGTTGCAGCAGAACTCATAAACATCTTTTTCCCCAGGTGCTCTGTCCTGGGAAGGTAGGGCTTTATAAGTTTCTGACATGCTACTGCCTTTTTTCAGAGATGTCCTCCCTAGCAAGGTGGTAGTCTATCCACAGTCTGCCAGCAGAGGTGTTACTGAGCTGCTGTGGGCTCTGCTCAGCTGCTGTGTGAACTTCCTGTTATACCTGCCTTGGTAATCGTGGTCTGCCTCAGTAATGGTAGACTGCCTTGGTAATGGCAAGCTGCCTTGGTAGTGGTGGACTGCCTCGGTAATGTCTGATGCCCTTCCCCCCACCGAGCTGGACTTTCCTGGGTTTGCCTGCGCTTGATGCAAAACTCTTAATCCAGAGCATTTCAGATTGCTGGTCTTTGTTGGGGGTGAGACCTGCTGAGCCAGATCACCTGGTTCCCTGTTTCAGCCCCCTCAGCCCCCTGTTTTTTTTTTTTTTTTTTTTTTTTTTTTTTTTTTTTTTTTTAAGTAGAATGGGTGGCTCTGTATCCCAGGTATTCCAGGCCTCTGTTGAAACAGCTGGCTGCCCGGATTTGTGCGAGTTTTTGTATGGAGACCCACAGTGCTGGCTGAAACAGCCATGCTGGAAGCTCATGACACTTTTCAGCCCAGGAATCTCTTGGTCTGTGGTGAGTAAAAACTCATTTGGAAATGCAGTGATCACTCATCCTCTGTGTTTTTCTTGCTGGGAACTGCCTATATAGTATTTTGTTGTTGTTGAATACACAACCCTTATTATTTGAGGGTTTCATTGATTAAATGACTAAACTGTAAGTCTGGCCAGGAGACAGAAAATAAAACTTATGTAAATAGGAAATTTGATACACAGTCGTCATTAAATAATATCTAAAAGCTTTCACCTTATGTTTGTAATTTGAAAAAAAAGTACAGACTATCAAGGTTTTTAAATTTAATGAATGATTTCTATGGATTCTCCCTGATGGGGGGGCCTTTTAAATTTTGTTAGGCCTATTTGTCCTTGACCTAAAATTGAATACTCATAGGTTGAGATTGTTTACTAAATTTTTTTAAATTAAGATACCTTGCAAATATTTATCTGTATCCACATCTACATCTATATATGTCTTAGTTGTCTACAATAAAGTTGTGAGGATTGAAAACCAAATTATTAAACTCCTCTAACCTTAAAACTTCTTGATTTATGCAGAGGCAGGGAAGTAGAAATCTCTGACTCTGCTTTTTCAGAAAAGGACTCACTCACTTTTGAAACTAATTTGCTGCTCTCTAATACATGGCTGTCTTAGAATAAGCATTTGAAGTGAGAGTAAGCATTATTGCAATTGAATTTCTGAATATTTTTAAAGGAAAGATGGTAATTTAAACATGCATTAGAATAATTGCATTTTTAAAATCTTTGACTTTGTGAAATAAGTGCATAGATTTTAAATATTATTCATTTGGAATGGCGACCTTATTACTGTTTTCTATTCAAGTATAATTTTGGTCATATTTTATTTTAAAACATAATTGGGAAGTTTTGCTTCTAGCACTAGTAGAGTAGCTAGTGCTTGATTAACCATGTCAGAATAGAATAGTACATTCTAGATAAAATATAAAAGAACCACTATTTGAAGTCACTGTAGAGTGACCAAAAGCAGGCAAAAGCTGGAGGAGTATAGACTCCTGAAAAGGGAAACTTCACTGAGTGAATTTCAGATTTATGAATTTTCTGCTGGAGGGTATTCTTTATTCAGAGTGGCTTGGACTGGCTGGAGCTCAAACAGTACTTGTTGTCTTACTGAGTTGAGAAATCAGACGATAGAGTTCAATATTGCCAAGGTAGATGAAAAGAAGGTGAGGATTCTTGAAAGCAGAGAGCTAACTGAGGTGGAGGCCCCCACATCAGCATATAAACCCTGTCTAAGTCCTTGATTGATCCCTGAACTATTCATTTATGGGGAAATTCAGCAGATCTGGAAGAAAGTGTAACTGAGTGGAAATTTAAGCTACTTACAGGGGAGCCAGAGTTTGAAGTTTGAGTCCAACCCGGTTAGCCAACTGCTGAAAAGGAAAAGAAAATCAATACTCTTGAGAGAGGTAACCAAACCCAGAATATTAAAATGCATACTTATAATGATCAGTAGAAAATAAAAATTAACATTTAAAGACACAAGAAAATGTGACTCACATATAAGATAAAAATCAGTAAATAGAAGTTAACCACAAAATCACTCAGATATTTTAATTATTAGACCACTACTTTTAAACTGTTGTAAGCATTTTCATGGGCAGGAAGAAAAATATGTTGTAATGAATGAACAGATGAGGAATCTCAGAATAGTAGTGGAAACTATAAAAGAGAACCAAATGGAAAGTGTAAAGTTGAAAATATGGTGTCTGAAAAATTTGAGCTTCATGTGCTTAATATCAGATAAGAAAGAATCAGTTAACATGAACAGATAACAGTAAAACAGAAGAAAAAACTAAAAAAAGCACATTAACAGCCTTAGTGATCTGTAGGAAAATATCAGATAGTCTAAAATACATGTAATTAAAGTCTCAGAAAGTAAAGAATAGAATTGGGAAGAAGGAATATTTGAAAACATTATGGGTAAAACTTTTCCCAAATTAGTGAAAAACGTGATCTTGAAATTCCAAGAAACTCAGAAAACTCTAAGTACTAGTGCAAGGATAAATGCAAATAAAACCACATCCAGTAAAACCATAGTCCTATTGTGGAGATTCAAAAATGTAGGGACAATCCTGAGAGCAGCTTGAGGAAATTGACACATGATGTATAGGGAATGATGATGCATGTAATTACTGATGGTAATACATATTAATGTTATCAGAAACAATGTATGCCCACAGAAAATGAAGCTACATAGTTAAAGTACTGAAAACAAAGAAGGAAAAAATCCCCCTATCAGTCCAGATTTTATGTACAGTTAACGTGTCTGTGAAATGTGAAGGCAAAATTAAGATATTTTCAAGCTTAAAATAAAACAGAGAATTAGTCATAGTAGATCTGCACTACAAGAGATGTTAAAGGGTGTTCTTAGGCTTGAAGCAAAATGACACTGGGTAGAAGGTTGGATCTACTTAAAAAATTGAGAAGCACAAGAAATAATAAATATTTGAGGAAATATAAAAGAATTTTGTTTTTTTCTTAATTTATTCAAAAGACCTACACATATTTAAACCAAAAACTACAATACTGAATTGTTAGGTTTATAATGTAGATGTGCTACCTTAGAGTAATAATACAGAGAGTGGGTGTGAATAGTTATAAATAGAACTCTTATTTTTTACATTTTAGTAGAAGTAATACAATATTAATGTAAATTGTGAAACTTTCAGGGTGAACATTTTAATCCTTACAGAATTACCAACAATAATACAGAGTTACAAATTTTAAGCTGATAAAGCATTTAAAATAGAATGGTAAAACTATTCAAAGTATTTACAAGAAGGCAGAAAAATAGGAACAAAAGAACAATGAAAGAAGTTTATAAAAATTAAAAAGTAAAGTAGTAAATCTGAATCCAACTATATCAATAATTATATTAAATGTTGGTCGATTAGCATTCTCATGAAAAGCCAAAGGTGATCAGATTAGGTTAAAAATGCTAAATCAAATTATGTGCTGCCTATAAGAGACACACTTTACATATAAAGATAGAGTAAGTTGAACATTTAAAGTTTTCTATCTCTTTTCACCATTTGGATGTGTGAAAAGAGATAGAAAATGTAAACAAAAAGGTATATCACAAAAACATTCATTATAAAAAGGCTGGAGTGATTATAGTAATATTAGACCAAAGACTTCAAGTTGGGAGTATTAGCAGAGATAGAGGGACAAGTAATAATGAAAAGAGTCCATTCAACAGGAAGGTTTAGTATTCAAAAGTGTGTAGGTTCCTAATAGCTAAGCTTTGCAATACATGACTCAAAAAGTGAGGGAATAAAAATATTAAATAAGAAAATCCACAAACACAGTTGGAGATTAAAAAATAAAAACATACCAATCTCTCAGTGATATAGAGAATAAGTAGGCAAAAATAAGTCAGGACATAGAAGAATTAAGTAACACTGTCAACCATGTAACTACTACTGTTTACAGAACATTATACTTAACAGCTTCAGAATACATATTCTTTTAAAGTACATATAAAAAGTTTATCAAAACTGATGATCCTTTGTTATAAAACAGGTCTCAATATATTAAAAGATATTAAATCTTACAGGGAATATTCTCTGACCACCATGGAATTAAATGAGAAATCAGTAACTCTGAGAGTTCTAGGAAATTCCAAAATACTTAAAAGTCACACTACATTTCTAATGACCCTTGGATGAAACTAAAGAATCACAGATTTCAGGAAATGTTTAGACTTAAATGATAACAAAAAGACAATATATAAAAATTTGATGGATTGCATTTTAAACAGTATTAAAAAAGGAAATGTATGACTTTAGATACTTGCATCAGAAAATAAAATGGTTCAAACCATTATATAAATGGTTTAAAATAAAAAAATCAATGAAATAAAAAACATATGAAAGTAGAGAAAATTAACAAAGAAAATATTGTTGGTTCCTTGAAAATGTGGAACTTGATAAATCCTTAGCAAGACTGAGTTATACAAAGTAAAAAGCAAAACGGAGAGATAGAAAGATGCATGTGCGTGTGCGTGTGCGCGCGCGCGCGTATACACACACACACACACACACACACACACACACACACACACATATAGAGCTGGGTGGGGGGAAAGGAAGGAGAGAAATTACCAAGATGTCATTATCTAGAAGGAAAGAAGGATATTACTACAGAGTCTACAGACTTTAAAAAGGGTGGATAAAAAGGAATGATTATAAACAGCATCATAACAAGAAAGTCAACAGTATAGATGAAATTGATGAATTCCTTAATTCATCAATGCCAAAATGTACATAAAATGCCAAAATGAACATAAAAGATTTATGAGAAATTTATATAGCCCTACATATATTAAGAAAAGGGAATTTGTAATGACAAACCTTCACATGAAGAAAACTTCAAGTCCAGATAAATTCATTGGTTCTATCAAATGTTAAAAAAAAAATTCCCGGTCTTACACAGCTCTTTCAGAAAACAGAGGAGGAGAAACTACTTTCCTATATATTTTGTGTAGTCAGTACAACTCTGACATCAAAACATGACATATTGCTATCCAAAAATCTAATATCTCTATATGACAAAAAGCCTCAACAAACTAAGCATCGAAAGAACATATTTCCAAATAACAAGGCTATATATGTGTGTGTGTGTGTGTGTGTGTGTGTGTGTGTGTGTGTGTGTGCTGTGTGTATATATATATCTCAGACTCACAGCCAGCATCATAGTAAGTGGGGAACAGTAGAAAACATTCCACCTAAAAACTGGTACAAGATAAGGATGTCCACTCTCGCTATTTTAATTCAACATTAACACCAGAAGTCATAGCCAGAGAAATCAGTCTAGAGAAAGAAATGAAATGCATCTAAATTGGAAAAGAGGAAGTCAAATTATTTCTGTTCAGTGATACTATGACTGTATACCTAGAAAACTCTAAAGATTCTTTCAAAAGACTTACAAATTAGGTCTCTGACAAAGGACTAATATTTGGAATCTACAAGGAAATTAAATAACTGAACAAGGAAAAAAAAGAAAACCTCGGTAAGAACTGGGCAAAGGACATGAACAGACATTTCTTCTTTTGAGGAAAAATTATCAGGGAAATGTTAATTAAAACCACACTTAGATGTCATCTTATACCAATCAGAATGGCTATTTAAAAAAATATATAAAAATCCCAGATGTTGGCATGGATGAAGAGAAAAGGGAACACTTACACACTGTTGGCAGGAATGTAAATTAGTTCAACCTGTGTGGAAAACAGTATGAAGATTTCTAAAATAACTAGAAATTTAACTACAATTCAACACCGCAATTCTACTACTGAGTGTGTACCCAAAGGAAAAGAAATCACATAAAAAAACACCTGCAGTTGTATGCTCATTGCAACACTATTCACAATAGCGAGGTTATGGAACCAACCTACATGTCCATCAGTGGTTGATGGATAAAGAAAATGTGGTATATAGACACATTGAAATACTACACAGCCCCCAAAAGAATGAAATCATGTCTTTTGCAGTAACATGGATGAAGCTGAAGGCTACTATCCCATGTGAACTTATTCAAAAACAGAAAATCAAATACTGAATATTCTCATTTATAAGTGGGAGCTAAATAATGGGTACACATAGACATAAAAATGGATATAGTAGACATTGGTAACTCCAAAAGGGGGAAGGATAGGAGGAAGTTCAGAGTTTAAAAACTGCCTATCAGGTAAATATTTATTATTTTTTGGGTAATGGGTATGCTAGAAGCCAACTTCCCACCAGTACACAGTATTCTCACAAATATGTACATATACCCCAAGTCTAAAATAAAAATTGAAAAACTGCTATCTAATGTCCCCAGGGAACATAGATATAAGATTACTAATAATATATTAGTGGACCAAATTCAATAATCTATGAAAAGAATAATAAATCGTGACCAAGTAAGACTTATTCTGGGAATGCCAGTTAGATTTAACAGTTGAAAATTAGTATAACTAATCACATTAATAGCATGAAAAGGAAGCACCATATGATTATCTCAATGAGAAAGTATTTGCAAATAAAGAAAAGCATATTGGAAAATGTATTTAACATCCTTAGTCATTAGGGAAATGTAAATTACAATTATAATAATCTAGTATTACACAATCATAACCCCATTTCAACTGGATGAGGTCATGTGACAAATTCTAGCCAATGAGTTGGGAGCAAAAGTAACCTATACCATGTGGGGGCTGGCACATTTAATTGTTGATGCAAAGCACCTAGAGTTTTTTCCTCCTGGTATCCTGATTTGTAACCTTAGTGATGGTGGCTGACTCAATCACTCAGTGGACTCCCTGAATTAATAGCATGTACAGAGCCTCCCCTTTAATCCATAACAGACATGGAGTGAAATCATTTTTGTTTAATTCACTGAAATTTGAGGCTTGTTTGTTATTCTTAGCTTGATCTAATAGAATGGCTGAAAAAACTGATTTTGGCCATAAAACAGTCCCTGGATCAAACATTCAGTTCAGATGTAGGGCACAATTATTTATATTTTATTTTATTTTTACTATGCCACCAGTGTTATTCTACTATTTTGTTGACAGGTTGTATAATTATGACAGCACCCTTTTAAACAATGATTTTTTTTTTTTTCTTTCCGAGAAGGAGTCTCTAATGCCCAGGATGAAGTGCAGTGTGATCTTGGCTCACTGTAACCTCCACCTCCCTGGTTGAAGTGCTTCTCCTGCCTCAGCCTCCTGAGTAGCCTGGATTACAGGCATGCTCCATCACACCCAGCTAATTTTTGTATTTTTACTAGAGACGGGGTTTCACCATGTTGCCCAGGCTGATCTCAAACTCCTGACCTCAATTGATCTGCCTGCCTTGGCTTCCCAAAGTGCTGGGATTATAGGTGTGAGCCACCACATCCAGCCAGTGTTTCTTTTATTGTAAACTTTGACAGTATTCATAATTATGCAACCTGTATATATCTGTATATTGCAAACCTGAAATGCTGACTGCTGTATGGACATGCCTATCCATTATCTCTTGTAATACAAGGCCTGGGAGAGACCTGATCATCAATGTTAGCTCTGGCCAGAGCTACCACAAAGAACAACCCTTTCACTTTTTATTATAAATATAGGTCATAACATGTTGTAGGTTTTTATAAGATTATTTCACTACTCTGGGACTTCTCAAATAAATTATGAACTTCAAGGACACCAATCTTTTAGGTAAGGGCAATTCTTATATATATTATTTCCTAAGACTACAAGTTTTTCTTTAAATTGTGTGGCTCTATTTTATGTACTATTATTTCTTATTCTCTTATAATATCTGTACTATAAAAAGTGAGGACACTTTTCCTTATTGGCAAAAATTAATTTAAGTGGAAGCAAGTAGTATCAAATTGTTAATTTGAATATTTAGTGTAAATAGCTAAGCAATTTAAAATGTTAGCCTTAATTTATGCTTCAGATTCAATTTGTTGGAAATATTATTGAAGTAGTTACATTATTTGTAACAGCTGGGATTTCTACTTTGACTTGCTAGAATTGGGGAAAAAAATGTTTTCTGCTGAAGCCGAAGCTCAAATCATCAAAAAAAAAAATTTCCAATAAACATTTTTCACATTTGTCACATGACAATGTGACACAACGCAATTATAAATATAAAAATATAACATGTATATATAATATATAATTTACATAGAATTCTCTCTGTGTATATTTATATATATGTGTAACTCAAATTTTTCTTATTCTACCATGTCACAGTGTATCATATTAAAATGATTTTTCTTGAAAGAAAATTCACCTTCTGAAATAATTGTGGTATGAACAAATTATTATTATGTAGCACCACAAGACTACTTTTGTCCTAAGAATTTAGAATTTCAAAACACCTTTTTCTGAACTTCAGGGTAACCTATACAGAATCAGTCACAAAGAGGGCTGGGAAACACTCAAGGATCAATTCCACAGCAGCTTGTGATACCTTGTGCAATATCTGGACTGGAAAAGGGAGAGTGTACATCTCATGAGGGGCAAAATAACAGTATATTCTACAAAAGTTCATGGGCACTCCAAGGCATTCTCATGCAATCTGCCCCCTAGTTCATAGCCTGAATAATATCTTAGGTGGAAAGATGAAAGGTATTTATTTGGACATAAGCACAATGAGGTTCCTTCCAGGTGCATTTACCCTTTTAACACCAAAGATGTGCTTTTGAAATGTCTGGTATAGCTACTGTTTTAAACCACTGAGGTTTTGAGTTTATTTCAAACATTGAGCAATGACGAGGGATACTATTAATTATTATGCCAAGATAATATACACAAACCTAGACTTTAAAAAGGAAAACTAGGATGTATGTATACATTTTCTCATTGAGTTTTAAAATAATTACAAAGGCACTTAAACTTGACTTAATTGTACACTCCGATTTAATATTTAGTGCGCACAAAGCTTCTTGCAAAGGCTAAACTATTCTGTGATAAACTCTTCTGGTTTCTGTGATAAGCTGAAGCCAGAGAAAGATTGAAGTCTTTCTGTTACCATTCTGGTTGAGCTATGTTTAGGTGGCTCCTACTCTTGAAAAAAAGCTTCCATCATTAAGAGAATTTCATAGAAAAATCAAAAGAAGTTAGAAACCTGAATACCCAGTCCTGGGCTTCATTTTGAAAGATGTTGTATCTTATGAAATGGGTACCATCCCCCCAACTCTTGCTCTCAATCTGCAAATAGTAAAAGAAACCACATAGATATCACAGGAGAGAGAGAGAAAAAAGGACATTTTAAGAAAACGTTGTTACTTGATTTAAGAAATCCAGTACACAATTGCAAAACCAGAGAGTCATTTAAAATACTTACTTTGTTTAACATAAGGTGAGCTTGATTCTTGATTAACCAAGATAATGATAGAGAAGAAACCTCTGAAAACCTAAACTCATGGTTAGTATAAAACTAGTCAATATGATATACAGTAGGACAATTGTAGACTGGTTTGGTTAAAATTGCATTAGATATTTGAAAGAATATTCAGCTATCTATGGATATTATCCACATATGAAAATAATAGAAATAAAATAGCTTAGGAGCATGAAATACCATATAAATTATTCAATTTAAAAAGGGCCAAAAATCTGTTGAGAATGTTATTTTGTGTTTTTTTTTTTTCTCCACCTGGTCTTTCTCTCTTTGTCTCTCCTCCTCCCTTCCTCTTCTCTCTCCCTTTCCTCCTCTGCTTCTCATTCACCCACCTCCACAATAGAATGAGCTGAGTTGGACAGAATGCAGAAAGAAAGATCATTAAAAATAGCGGGCTACAATAAATACCTCTTAAGATGATTATTCCTCTTACATTTAATTGCAATACAGATATTGTCCCTTAATGAAAGATCATTAAAAGACTCAGTTGTCCCCAAACTGAGTCAGTTTCTTCTGTATCTCTGTGCAGCCAGTTTTCTGGCTCCTTGGTAGGGGATGACTAATTCTGTTATGGCAGTGTGTACAAGCAGGTGTCTATCTGTATGATATGGGACCAGATTTTTGTTTTTGTTTTTTTTTTTTTTGCATTGGGACCAGATGTTTGAAATAAATCTCCTAATTTAGCTGTCTCTGTGCATGGAGAAGACTTTTGGACAGGGAAGGTAGGGAAGGTGAGGGAATGCCTTCCTGGGAATGGAGCAGTAGGAGCTGAGCCAAGGCTCTTGGGGGTGTTTCCTGCTTTCTCAGCACAGTACACATGGTTGTTCTTTCTCATTATATGGTCCTTACACATGCCCTGGAGTCAGGATGAGCCTCTGATCAGTGCCATTCATGCCGTTTTCAATCAATAACCCCAAGCCTCAGCCAAAGGTTCTTTATGATGCCAAAGAATTCCCACCAGTTGCTAGATACCCTCTGATCTTTATCAGATCTTTGAAGGTACTTTGAGGTGCCATGAAACTGGAATTTTAATATTGTTGATACTCTTCTTTACTTTGATCCAGCATTACCACATCCATATCTTTTAATCAGCTACTACAGATCAACATAGTTCCTCAGATCACAAAATAAATAGCAGAGAGGTCCAAGTGGACTAAACATTGTCCACTGTGGATTCCTTCACTTGTGGTAGTGTGCCAGAGTGCACACTGGCTGAAGGGCATTGCCGCAGTTCATAGCTTATACTGGGGGAGAGAATGGGAGATCTGAGAACACTGCCAAAACATGCGTTAACAGCTCTGTAATGAAAACAAATGCAGTCACTATTCAGAATCAAACCCTCTTAGATACATTTTGTTCTATGTGTGTACAAACCTGTATGGCATTTCTGCTCTAGAGGCTGTCTGGTGGCATCTTTCTTGGCTGCTCTTCCTTCTTTCTCAACACATATACTTAACTGTATTCATATCTATCCCTTCTCAAGAGATGACACAGATTTTCAGATTAAAGCTACTTCCTTCCCAGGGCCTCTGTGATAAATCCTTTGTTTTACATCTCTCCTTGGAGACTTCACTTGATTATTCCCCAAAGGGTGGGAAATGGTGCTGCAAGTAGAAAACTGGGTTGTAGTAGTAAATACTCAACTAAAAATTGTGGGCAGTGTCTGTGCTTCTTGTTGCTTGACATTGAGAAATTCTCTTCCTTCTCTTTCAACTCTAGAGCTGGCTGTAAATGGACCTCTGCCAGGATCCAGATTTTCTGGGGCAGCTGCTAACCACAAGTCTTGGGATGTGCAGTTTTCTCTGTTGACAGATTATCTCTCGTATTTTGTTTCCCCAATCTGAGCAATTAGTAGTAGAGAATTATTTATAGAGGAATACCTGAAAGCTTCTTACCTCTTTTCTCACGGTAAAAAAATACATTAAAATAAAAAACTGAAAAAACAAAAAATTGAAATCAAAACCAAACCAAGCCAAAATGTGCTTTTTCTCTAAATCTGAATCTTATTTTGGCTAAAAAGCTGAATATACAGAAGAGTGTTAAAGAACACAACCACAGATTCACATACATGAATCTCACTACACTGATTCAAAACATGTTTTTGTTATTGTAAAAGAGGTAAAAGCGTAGAGAAATTGAAAACAAGACCCTGTAAAAAGTCATTTTAATAAAATTTGGGGCTAGAATTGATAAAATAACCACTCATTGATCACACAATCTAATGCTCAGTTGGATATTTTGTACATTATCTTCCTTATTAGTTGTATCAACCACATAAGATAGATAGATATTCTTTCCATTTTTATAGATGAGGAGCTGAGATTTAGAGAGAGTAAATAAATTGAGTGACATGACTGTCTGGCAACAGGGTTTATGTCTAGGTCTCTGACTTCATGGTTCAAGTCTTTCCATTTTCCAGAAAAAAAGTGAGATTGAACAAGAAACTAAAATGTTGCAAGCTCCCTTCCATTTCTTTCTTTTACCTAAAATTCCTATGTACATTTTTTCAAGAGTATTGAATCAATAATTAGATCATGTGAAAGTGTAAGAGACAATATTAGACTCACTGAAAGGGAATTTTAGAGATAGTCTTTCCAAGCAATAGCCAATACTATCAGAGTTTCAAAGATAAAGTAGTATCATCTTTAACACTGATAAATTGATAATCTTAACATTAAATAACTTGCAATTTCTTAATGAGTTATGTAAGTTACGTTGTATATGGATTTATGAATTTTCCTTTTATATCATTTCAACCCTATTCCTCAAAATTAATGATCACTTCATTTTTGGTTCTGCCTTATGGGAACTGGTTTATACTTTTAAAATGTTTTGACAGCCTGGAAATAACTTTCAAAATACAAAATGCTCAGTCCTATTTTGTTAAAAGAAAGCTTGTGTATGAGCATGCCATTTTATTTAACTAGCCCTTATAAAATGTTACTAGTAAGCGTGGATAAGGGAGACCTCTGCGTGTCTGTGAATGCTTGTGGCCAAGGGAGGGTGCGTTGCTTTCATGTTTCTGGGCAGAAAAGGGATACTGAACTCGTGAGAACTTGTCCATACATCCCATTTCCTAAACAAGGTCTGTGATTTCTAAATAACTGGTCTCTACTTCAGCATTCCACCAGGAGCACATCATGACATCCCTGATTTATCAGTCCATTTATTGCTGAGTTTATATATTCCTTTTTTCCCCAAAGTTTTCTAGACCTTGAATAAGCTTCAGAAAAATGTTAGTCTTAAAACCACTATTTGAACAAGCATAATATAAAGTGATGTAAAAACAACTTCATGTCATTAGTTAACCACAGTCATCTGAAGACCAATTATGCGATTCGTTTTTGTGGAATTACTTATGTGTAAATAGAATTATTTTAACCTATGTATATTAATAATGTAAAATTACTAGTCCATTGCTATGGACACTAGAGGGCTGGAAGATGAGTACTTGTTTTCTACCACATACCGGTGGTGTGCCTTGGTCAATATAATGATCTCCTCGAGCTCTAGGTTCTTATCCTGGGTGGCTTGAAAGTGTATGAGGCTGGATTAGTACTGATGCCTTATTTTCCCTTTTTCTTTAACCTTGTCAAATTCTGTGAACTTTTCCATTTCTTTGTTTTGGACATTCTCAGTCTTTTTCTTTTGAATATCTTCTTCTCTTGCCCAAATACTACCCAGGATTTCTTTGAGAGTGTCAATAAGGAAGGAAATGTTCAGTGAAAAGTAAAAATTGCATATGGATGATAGGAAGAAGATTCTGAAATGGTTTCATTTAATTAGCTAATACTAATTGAGCAATTCTGATGTACCCTACACTGAGCTAAAGATAAAACTGGAAATAGACCAAACTCAATCCCAGCCCAAACATAATTGTCTTACAGGGTAATGTGGTATATATTGGCGTCCTTGTGAATAAAGTTGCTATTGTTATGAGAGAAAGGACAAATGTAAGATTCACAGGACCAAGTAAAAGACCCATAAATTGCATTTTAATTGGAATAATCAATAGTATATTGTTGATAATATTATATCATGTTACTATGTGTATTGAAAAATACACCTTTGGGTGGTAGGTTCTTTATTGCTGCCTCGACTTCAGACCTTGTTAATGGTCTATTCAGGGTTTCGGCTTCTTCCGGGTTTAGGCTTGGGAGGATGCCGGTGTCCAGGAATTTATCCATTTCTTCCAGGTTTACTAGTTTATGTGCATAGAGTTGTTTGTAATAATCTCTGATGATGGTTTGGATTTCTGTGGAATCTGTGGTGATATCCCCTTTATCATTTTTCATTGCATCAATTTGGTTATTCTCTCTTTCTTTTTAATTAATCTGGCTAGTGGTCTATTTTGTTGATCTTTTCGAAAAACCAGCTCTTGGATTTATTGATTTATTGAAGAGTTTTTTTGTGTCTCTATTTCCTTCAGTTCTGCTCTGATCTTAGTTATTTCCTGTCTTCTGCGAGGTTTTGAGCTTTTTTGATCTTGCTCCTCTAGCTCTTTCAATTTTGATGATAGGGTGTCAATTTTCGATCTCTCCTTTCTTCTCATGTGGGCACTCATTGTTATATATTTTCCTCTAGAGACTGCTTTAAATGTGTCCCAGAGATTCTGGTATGTTGTGTCTTCATTCTCATTGGTTTCGAAGAACATCTTTATTTCTGCCTTCATTTCACTGTTTATCCAGTCAACATTCAAGAGCAAGTTGTTCAGTTTCCATGAAGCTGTGTGGTTCTGAGTTAGTTTCTGCATTCTGAGTTCTAACTCGATTGCACTGTGGTCTGAGAGACTGTTTGTTATGATTTCCGTTCTTTTGCATTTGCTGAGGAGTGATTTATTGCCAATTATGTGGTCAATTTTAGAGTAGGTGTGATGTGGTGCTGAGAAGAATGTATATTCTGTGAATTTGGGGTGGAGAGTTCTGTAAATGTCTATTAGGTTTGCTTGTTCCAGGTCTGAGTTCAGGTTCTGGATATCCTTGTTAATGTTCTGCCTGGTTGATCTGACCGAATTCTACCAGACATACAAGCTAAAAAACTACTTTAACCTAAATCTGTTCAAACCTCAGGATCTAACTACAGGATTACTTGTAGGAAGTACAGTGGAGAGAGGAACACATTATATCATACCACAGAGAGATAATCTGCAGAATCTAAGCAGTGGGAAACTTCAAAGGAAAAAATAACTCAATTTCTTCAACAAAAATTTTGCAAGAAATGAGAGAATTGGAGAAGGAACTTATAGGTCAAAAGAGATCACAAACATCTTAACAACAGCAATGTATTTATCTCAGATCCAGATTCAAACTGTTACAAAAAGAAAAGAGTCTGAGCACAGTGGTTCATAACGGTAATCACAGCACTTTGTGAGGCCGAGGTGGGTGGATGGTTTAAGGTCAGGAGTTTGAGACCAGGCTGGTCAACTTGGTGAACACCTGTCTCTACTAAAAATACACAAATTTTAGTAGAGATGGCATGTGCTTGTAGTCCCAACTACTCGGGAGGCTGAGGCAGGATAACTGCCTGAAACCAAGAGGCAAAGGTTGCAATGAGCAGAGATTAAGCCCTGTACTCTAGCCTGGGTGACAGAGCAACTGTCAGAAAAAAACAAAACAAGAGATAATCATGAAAGTGTGAATATTGAGTTGGTTGACAAAAAATTTTGAATGATTATCTGGGGATGGGATAAAAGTATAGTTATGTTTTAAATCAGGTGTTCTTGATTTTAGATATGAGCTAAAATTATTACAAGTGATATATGTTGTGATGACTTTCTTCTAAGTGTTCATGGATGAGGGAGAAATAGTTTGTAGTAAAGATTGGGCATAAGTAAACAATTCTTGAAGCTGGGTGGAAGGTATATTGAGATTCTTTATATTATTCACTTTATATATACTTAAAATTTCTATAATCAGAAGTTAAATATTTGTGGCTGTCTTCAAATTCTTAGTTATGGTATTGAAAAATCTCACACTATTCTTATTATCAGTACTTTGTATATGACCTTTATTGTTTCTCTCCAGAAGTTGTTAGAATCTTACCTTTACTCACGGTGTTTAAAAATTTCACAACTATGCACCTCGGTCTGGGTCTTTTTTCATGCATTGTGCTGAGCACTTACTGATACTCCAATCTAGATACTTACAGTTCTGGAACATTTTCTTTCATTATTTATTTGATACTTTCTTGCCTTTTATTATCCCTGTTACCTATTACTGTAATACTTAGTCAAATTGATTTCTGAGTTAGTCTCTTATGTCTGTCTTTTCTCTCCTACTGTTAATCTCTTGTTCTTTTATGTACTGCTTTCTGGTGGAATTTAATTTTTCAGTCCTTCTATTAAATATTTCTCTTTCTTCTGTTATTTTTGTAATTTTTAAAATTTTTTCTGTTTTTTTAATCTGTCTTCGGCTCCCTACCTCCTCACAAATGTAATATTTTTTCTTTCGGAGGTTATTTTTGAAATTTTCTTCTGCTTTGAATAGTGTTCATTTTCTTGGAGTATTTTTTTGTATTTGGGTGAGAGGGCACTGCTTCTTTATTATTGGAGGTTATCCTCAGATATCTGATGATGTCTCTACACTCATACTTTGACAGCGAGGAACTAAAATTCCTGGGATTTGTAGGATCGAAAACTTTTTATTTCATTGTCAGATAATTGAGTGTCAGTCTCTGTAGGCATTTTCATTTGAGTCCGTGAATACTGCTTGAGAGTGTAACCCTAGTTCTTGCATTCTGGGAGCCAAAGGGTGTGGGGGGCAAGGAAAGGAACTAGACATCTGGCTCTGAATAGGAACTTTTATTAAATTCACCTGAATTTAGTAAGCATGCTTCTTTCCGCTTTTCCTAGCATTTTCAATAGATATTCCTCATTTTTCACAATCTCCAAAGAATACTATTCTGCTAGACTAGATGAGATAATCAAGATCTTTGATTGGATCTTTGTGACTTTTAACCAGTCCTAAGATTGTTAGCCCCACTTTGTCTTACGATGTACAGAATCCTTCAATCCCTGACTCTTCTAGATCAGGAATAGCACATAGGTTTCAACATTTGGGTGCCACATTGAATCAAAATGCTTATCTCCAAACCTGTTTTGATCCAGATTCTGTTTGGGTAAGGTTTGTGCTGTGATAGTTTAGGAATTGTGGGCATCACAAAGTAAAAGTTTTGAGAAAAGAGTTTCAAAGAGTGTCTTGGAGAGTAAATAGTGATCAATTGGAAAGTTGAGCAGTTTGATGTTAATTTAAATGGATTATTGGGAAATTTTACAATGAGATACATGAATACACTCATTTGCAACTTTTTTTCCCTTAAGCAAAAGTTTCCTGAAATAACAAAGTCATGTTAATGAAGACAGCCCAAGAGTACTGTCATATTATTGATGACAGTAAACTGAATGGGCATAGATTATTTCATTTCTCACTAATAATAGTAAAATGACAAGGATTCTATAGCTATTTCAAAAATCTGGTGGAGAAATATTGATTCTGTTTATATTAGGCAGGATTGTTTGGGTTGTGCTGCAGTTACAACTAAGTGGCTTAACATATTCACGCTGCCCTCCATGTGGGTTGGCGGGACACCCTAGTTCACATGAAGCTGGGCTGACAGAGTCTCTCTTGCAGCTTTACCCTTTGAACTCATGAAGAAGGTTAGAGAGTGAGAGAGTCTTGCACTTGCAATTAAATTCTTTGGTCAGGAACTGAAGCATAGTATTTCAGTTCATAGTCTATCAGGCAGAACTAGTTATGTGGCCCTGCCTAATTACTAGCAGTCTGGGATATGTACTCTTCCATAGACTTAGGAAGCAGAGGTAAACAATATTAAGTTCACCACATTACTTAAGAAACAGCTGAAGATTATTAACACCATTGACAGAATAAGTATTTAAAAATATTTTGACATGTCTTAATTATTGGGCTATATATTGCTTATTGCTATCCAATTCTCATGGATTGATATTGATATTAAAACCTTAGTCTTGGATTTTACAGGTAACATTCTAAGAACTTTTTACCTTCTTTTCATCTCCCATTGATGAAAACATAAGGATAACATAGAGTGATTTTTTTACTTTTAATAATGCTATCCATACTAGGCCTAGGAATGATCTATTTTGCAATAACTGGAAAGGTGGACGTGAAAAGAACTGTGAAACTTACATTGCAATAAGTGTGTAAACTTAGTTTCGTGTCAGAGAAATCCCCAATCTCTCAACTCGCACTAAATGTGAGTCTCCTCCGGCATTTTCTGTGTTAGACTACTAACGGTTCTTGCTTCCATCTGGACCTAATTCTGAGCCGTGCACTGATGACACTGTCCAGACTATAATGCAGATGGGATTACAGACAAGGAATGTCTATAATCACATACGCAGGCACTCTTACACAAAAGAAAAGCTATAATCCAATATAGTTGTGAGTAATATGCTCCATGTGTGTGAGTGGAGCCGAGTGTTATATGGATGTTATCGGACATTTACATACTTGTTTTTGGAACGGCATGCACTTTACATGCTGTCTGTTAACGGTGTATATTTTTGGAATTTCACTGTATTGAAAATTTTAGTGTTCATTCCCCTAGACAAAAATGCAAGAACATTTTCATTTTAAAACATAATAAGTTTGAGTACTTATGATGTGCTGGAGAGGAGAATACTAAGTACCTATATGGATAACTCATCCAGTTCTCAAAATAGCCTGTGACATTTGTGCTATTATTATCTACCCATTTGGAGATGCGGAAACATACTTAGGGAGGCCAGGTTACTTGCTCTGGCTGTGTATATGGAGCTGGGATTCTGACTCAGTATCTGACCTCAGAGCAGCCATGGTTAAGATTTCTTTTGAACTAAACTACCACACACACATCCTTGTTAGTTGGGTGTACCATTAGAATTTTGTAAAAAGGGGTTAGGAGAGGCCATGGTATTTAATGTAATTATAGGGAACGCTGAATCTTTAATAATATTTGCTAAAACTCCTGTAAGTTCAGGATCCTGTAGGAAGCTGCAAAAAGATTTTTTATACTCAACACTGATTCAAGTTAAAAAGATAAGAAAGCAGTGTTATTTATTATGCTAGAAGTTATACTAGGATTGATATATAAGGTTTAAATGGTATTTAAAAAAAAAATTTATCCTACCTGGTTTTTAATTCTTTGTCTTTGTCATTTTCTGTAGTCTTTGATAACTTAAATTTATTCAGTTTTGGTTTCCCTGTCTGAAAAATAAGGTTATTACTACTTTAAATTCCTCAGGGAGTTGTTGCAATAACCTAATGTGTGTAACAGAATTACTATGAAAAAACACAATTATTCTCTTCGTAAAATTTTTGCAGTCTAGCCACCTGACAAAAGTCAAATATCCAGAATCTACAAAGAACTTAAACAAATTTACAAGTAAAAAGCAAACAATCCCATTAAAAAGTGGGCAAAGGACATGAACAGATACTTCTCAAAAGAAGACATTTATGCAGTCAACTAACATATAAAAAAAGCTCAACATCACTGATCATTACGAAACCACAATGAGATATCATCTTATGCCAGTCAGACTGGCGGGATTATTAAAAAGTCAAGAAACAACATATGCTGGTGAGGCTGTGGAGAAATAGAAATGCTTTTATACTGTTGGTGGGAATGTAAATTAGTTAGACCATTGTGGAAGAGAGAGTGGCAATTCCTCAGAGACCTAGAACCAGAAATACCATATGACCCAGCAGTCCCATTACTGGGTATATACCTGAAGGAATAGAAATCATTCTGTTATAAAAATACATGAACACATATGTTCATTGCAGTGCTATTTATAATAGTAAAGATAAGGAATTAACCCAAATGCCTATCAATGATAGACTGAATAAAGAAAATGTGGTACGTATACACCATGGAATATTATGCAGCAATAAAAAGGAATGATATTATGTCCTTTGTAGGAACACGGATGGGGCTGGAAACCATTATCCTTAGCAAACTAACATAGGAACAGAAAACCAAAAACCATATGTTCTCACTTATAAGTGGGAGGTGAACAACGTGAACACATAGGCACAGGGAGGGGAACAACACAATGGTACCTGTTGATGGGGGTGGGTGCAGGAGGAGGGAGAACATCAGGAAAAATAGCTAATGCATGCTGGGCTTAATACCTAGATGATAGATTAACAGGTGCAGCAAATCACCATGGCACACATTTCCCTATGTAACAAGTCTGCACGTTCTGCACATTCTGCACATGTACCCCAGAATTTTAAAAGTATTCTCCTCCTCTTGTACTCCATGCCCTCCTTCTCTTCCTTTTCCTTTTCTTTATCATCATTCATGCATATTTTCTGTTAGTGATTGCCACCAACAAAACTTAGAAATTTAGCCTTTTGACTCAATTTATCCTGTGAGAAAGTAAAACATCTGGGTTGGTCTGTGGAATTTGTACATGTTTTTAAAAATATAGTTATTAATTAACATGTTCTTCAGAGTTAAACAGCTGTTACAATGGCATATCTCGATTTATTTACTTATTTTTTGAGATGAAGTCTCTGTTGCCCAGGCTGGAGTGCAGTAGCATCATCTTATCTCACTGCATCCTCCACCTCCCAGGTTCAAGTGATTCTCCTGCCTCAGCCTCCTGAGTAGCAGGGATTACAGGCATGTACCACCTTGCCCGACTAATTTTTATATTTTTAGTAGAGACGGAATTTCATCACATTGGCAAGGCTGGTCTCAAACTCCTGACCTCAGGTGATCTGTCTGCCTTGGCCTCCCAAAGTGTTGGATTACTGTGAACTACCACACCCTGCCACATATCCAGATGTTTTCAGTCTCATATACGTAGCCTGAAGAATCATAAGTTTGAGGCAAAATTGAGGTTTTTCAGAAATCATAAAAATCTCTGTATTAAACTCTTAGAGCAGCATGTGCTAACAAGCTAAAAACCAATTAGCTTAAAATAAATGTAAAGAAACTTAATTCACAAAATTTACTAAATCTCTTTAATTTACTAAAAGTTTGTTTCTTTTAAACTATTTTAAATGTTTACATAAATTGCGAAATGATATTAACAGCCTGTAATGATTACTGCAAAATTTGATTGATCAATTGTTTTATAGTAGGATTAGGGAAACTTGAACTTATCAAAGGCTAAAATCATAAGGTGTTTTTCTCTGAGTGTATTTAATATTTTTAAAAGTATATTTTAAAGTCAAAAAAAATTTCAAAACTGAGCATGTGGTTTTTCTATTTATATTAATTTTGTTTGAATCATTTTTTGGATAATTTTTTATTTTGCCAAAGTTTTAGCATTTTATGATTTTAATCTTCGGTTTCTTAGGTAGCTTATCAGTCTTGGTTTATGATTTATAGCAATTAGTAGCCAAAAGTTGTTACTCATTGCCAATACATTTCTGATTTTATCTTTCTATTTGGGGGGGATTTTTAAACAACTGACTTTTTGGAAATGCCTTTATCATTTTACTCATGGTTATTGCATACAAAACTTTAGGTACCAATTATATGATTAATTCCAATAATTTCTTTCTGGCTTTCCTCCTCAGTTCTGTTCTATTGGGTTAAATGTTTCACACTTGAATTTACGTTTTCCTATCTCTTTTTTCTGTAAACTTCTTCCAAACTGATACACTCTAATTGTTCCTTACAAAGTAGAGAAAACTTGAGCATTGAACTTTGTGGATATTGGTTTAGTTGCTTCTGATTTATTTGGATGCTTTTGGATATAATTTTATTGTTTCAAACTTTAGCCACTTTTAGCTTTTCTTTTCACCAGTTCCTCAGAAGCACGTGTATCAGATAGGGACAAACATACTATTTTTTAAAGTTCCATAAGTGAGTTTTATCTATAGCCAAGATAGAAAGCCATTGACTAGGATGCTGATTTTCATTACATCCAATATGCAAGCTTCTTTGTGGCACCTGTACCCTGAATTCAAGAGGCTTGTAAATTGGTATAAGCTTGGCAACTAGGTAAGAGCCTGGATATTCTAACCAAAGTGATGAGTCAGATTGCTGCCTACTTAACCTCAGCTTTTCCTATTTATAAACATTAAGCTGCACCTAGGATGATTTTATCACTTGTACCCCATGATCAGTTAGCCATTGCCACAGATCTCTGTGGGTCAAAATGTTAGTCTTTCTGCTCCTTAGCTCAGTTAGGTTTGAGTTCTTCAGGAAGAATTAGGCGCTCTAACTCTGGAAAATGAGTGGAGTAGAATTTATTAAGGAAATAAATTCTACTTTCTGAAAGGAAAGCTCTGAGCAAACACGGGATGTGGGGGTGTCTGGTTCCCTTACCTGAAGGCTGAAAAGCCCCTCCCCTATGACTGGGTCCAGACCCTATTATGGACTTAGAATGCGGAGTGCATGCTGATTGGTTTGTGAGTATGCAAATAAGGTTAAAGTGAAGACACCACTCAAAGGTGGGCCCCTCAGTGTAGAAAACCAGTTAGCAAAGGGTAGGTATATGCAAAATAGGTGAAGGGTGGGCATCAATCAGAGGACAGCATGCCAAACAGGAAGACAAGTTCTCAGTTTGGTCCAAGGATCTAACTTGTAGCTTGGGTTTCAGGCTTTAAACGATCTTCAGCTTGGAGGTGGGGTTTCACTGGGGAGGTGCCCCTGTCTGCCTAGGCTGCCTCCTGCCACTCTCATAAAACATTATGATTTCTACCCTGTCCTTATAGCTGATACGGTTCTGAGGGTTAGGCACTTCTAGCTGGCTTCTACCATGCCAGGGCCCCAGAGTCACTATTAAACTCAGAGAGCTTGATTGCTTTGCAGCCTCTCTCCCCATCTTCTATGCTTTATAGAAAACAGACTTCACAGAGCTTTCTAAGAATGTCATTGTCTCCTTCACCAATACATGTCTTAATGTCCTTTGGCATATGTGTCTCCTGGGCCCTTCAAGGGTTTGTGATTAGGGGAATGGCTGAGCAGGCTGTGTATGATAGATCCAGCCAGGTAATTTCATCTTCATGAGATTTTGAACTCCTTTTGATAGAGGCAGGAGGCAGAGAAATTCTAGGCAGACAGGAGCAGGTCCCTGGAGAAACCCCACTTTCAAGCCAAAGTAGCCTGAAACCAGTGGCCCGAAGTGAAAACTTCTATTCCTTTTTGCCTGCTCTCTCCTGATTGGTTCTTTCTGAATAATGTGTTTTTTACCAATTGAATATTGCCTTTTCCAAAACTACCTGTGGCCTGCCCTACCCTCATGCTGTGCCTGTAAATATCCCAGACTCATTTGGTAGGAAAGAGACGGTATAACTTTGGAGAAGAGATGGCTGGACTTCAGGAAAGACTACCTGCCCTTTCCATTTGTTCTTTAGCTGCCCTCTCTGCTGAAAGCCATTTCCACTGCTCACTAAAATTCTCCATCTTCACCATTTTTTAAGTGTCCACATAACCTCATTCCTTTTGGACACAGGACAAGAGCTCAGGACCCACCAATTGTGAGTACCCAAAAAGGCTGTCACACTGGTCCTTTGCACTTGCTGGCAGAGGGCACCCACCTCATGTGATGAGACAAGGGGCCAACTGAGTTGTTAATACACAGCTGTCTGCAGACAGCGGAACTAAAGGAGCCTGTAACAACCTCCTCTTTGGCTTTGGGGTGGCTGGCACCCCATACCTGGGCACCGCTGCATGGAGTTTGCCCTTGCCAGTACCTGGAGTGGCCAGCTGGATCCCATACTTGTTTGCTTACAGCTGGTCTGGCCACGAGTCCTGCATGGAGCTCTCCACTGTCAGCACCCAGAGTGGCTCGCCGGATTCCACACTCGTTTGCTCATGCCTTGTCTGGGCATGAGCTCCATGCAGTGCTTGCTCATGCCAGTGCCTGGAGTGGCTGGCTAGGTCCCACACTCACTCACATCCTCCCTCCTGAAAGGGTTTGAGCACAACAGGCTGAGTAAATGTTTGCCCCTGTTGCGAGTCTAATGAAGGGGCTGAGAAAAAATCCTGCATCACTTTCTCTATAGTGTGTCAGGGATTTAAGTTTTAGCATTTCAGTATTACTGATTATAAGCCATGGTTGAGTCTGCACTTCGGTTAATCTACCTAGTAGACTGTTACTGCAATGGGCATTTGCCTGTGGAAATACAGTATACATGAAATCTTAAATCCTGTGTGATTATACCCTATCAGTTTATTTACTCCATTTTAATGAATGTAGCATTAGAACCCATACACATATGTACATGCTTCTCAAATTCTTGCTGATTCACATTGCCAAGATCCTGCACTCTTTTAGGGACATAGGCTATCTCCATTTGGATCATGCCTTATTCTTCTCTGACTGGATTATGCTGGGATTCAACTTGGATTATGGACTTGGAGATGATGAGAGATGGTGAGGAAAGGTCCTCAGGGAAGTAGACAGCTGCCTTTGTCTTGTTAGTCAACTGCTCCTGGTGATACCAGGGGGAAGATTGGTTCCTCTCTGCCAGGAGAGGAGGGGCTGCTTCTGCTGGTAGACAAAGGTCAGGAAGATTTGGGGACTCAAATTTCTCAGCCTTGTCTTGTCTGCCCAATTTCCTTATTTCCTGTCTTAGAGTTCTGCTTCTTTCCCAATGCTCTTGCCTTGACAGGAGACATGTCAAGGTTACACATTTATTTGGTGGTGTACCTCCTAAATTTTTACATTCAAGTCCTCTCTTTGATCCTTAGCCATAACTTCTCTGTGGATACTGATCGTAAGGGACTCTTTTAAAGCTGCTATACTTTCCAGTTTTGTACTTGCACCTTGTGTTGTGCATTTGAAGCTTTAAATTTGTCCTTTTTTTGTATGATATTCTCTAGAATTATAAAAAGAAGCTACCATGACACAATTTCTTTAATCACCGTTATCAACCTGCATTCCTCTGATGCAGTTCTAATAAAGCTTCACAATGGAAGTCATCTATTAAAGGAGTCTCAGGTCTTCTAGGAATGAACCTACCTTAGTTTCTTTGATGTGCTCAGTGGCTGCTTGGGAATAGCTCATAAAATGTAGCCTTCAGACACGTATGTGGTGATGATAATTTGACTGATCATGATGATACTGAATGCTATGTTTTATTCCACCCATCAAGGAAGAAGGTTATACATATACCCGTCAAATGTTTAAGCAAACTTATTCCATAATCCAGTTCTGAGGGTGTGTTTCCTAGGGCCTTTTCTCATACCAATTATTATAACTGTCAGAAACTTGGCAGAAAATAGATGCTGCATGCAGTGGGGGTGAATATGCAATGTATGATTATGAATTCAAACCTGGACTAGATTTTTTCACAGAATACATTATTGAGTCAATTGGAAAAATTTGAATAGGATTTGTAGGTTAGATAATATTGCATTAATGTTAATTTTTCTTATTTTCAGATAATGCTATGGATATGCAAGATAATATCTTTAGTCCTTGTTTGTAGGGAAATAAATTTGCTAGACAGTGCATCAGACATGAAACTTTGAAATAATTCAGAAAAAATAATTACATACACAATGCAGAGTGATTGTTTATGATATGAAACAGTGGGGAATCTGAGGGAACAATACAGGTAAGTTCTGTATATTATTTTCTAAATATTTAAACATATATCAAAATAAAAGGTGTTGGAAAACAAGAAAGTGTCTAAAACATGGGTAAAATTAAAGATAATTAACAGGGATGATGAAGTATTCCAGTACCGGCAACAGGAGGGAGTTGCTTCCAATTCTGTGTTTGAAAGAACAAGTTGGCTGAGCAGTTTCTGGAGGTCAGCAAGACTGTAACTGTTAGAGAGGGTAACCCAATAGGAAATGTGGTCATAGAGGCAAGGAACTTAGCCCCTGCCAACCTGTATGGACCAACAGGAAGGAACTCAAGGAAATTAACACCCTACCATCTTCTATTCTTACTGTATGTTAGGCCAGGTGCTCCAAGGAGCAGATACCAAGATGGAATTAGACATACAATAAATTTACTGGGGAAATGCCCATGAGAACAAATGGAGGAACCCAAGGAGGCTGTAAGAATCATCAGACCACCAGGTAAAGTCCATGGAGAGAGGAACTGCATTCCTCTGATGCAGTTCTAATAAAGCTTCACAATGGAAGTCATCTATTAAAGGAGTCTCAGGTCTTCTAGGAATAAACCTACCTTAGTTTCTTCGATGTACTCAATGTCTGCTTGGGAATAGCCCATAAAACGTGGCCTTCAGACAGGTATGTGGTAATGAATTTCAGAATACACCAACTGGGGTTGTCAGTCAATCATACTCCTGATAGTTGGAGTTCTGAAAGATGCATGTCCCTGGATGCCATTACCCCAAGAGGCCAACAGCTGAGGTGGAATGAAAAGGAGGCAGGTTGGACAGTTCATAAAGGTCCAATGTCCTAGAGAATGTTGAAGAAAGTTAGAGTAGGATGGGGCAGGATGGATCAAAAGAGTTTATCTAATCCAGCCTGAGTCAACAAAGAGAATTTCAGACAGATGTAGGACCCCTTGAAGACATTCTGAGTAGCCGTACTTCAAGGTTGAGTGCAGTGAAAAGGTCAGGCAAGGTAGAACAACCCTTTGCAATTGAGGGTTGAAAAGGGAAAAAGAAAAATTGCCCAATCATTGTCAGTGATGAATTTGGGGGTCAGGAGCAGGGAAGAGGAACAAAGATTCAAAGTGTGGTATGGCTGGAACCCAGGAGAATAAATGTATATGAAGACTTAAAATAACATGAGAACTAAGATATATGACATTAGGAACTCCAGTGAAGTCAGCTGCAAAGGAAAGAATTGTCCTCCCTCAGAGAATTGTGGAAGCCTGTGATGAAAGATGGCCAGTGAGCCTACACACTAGAGCATATTCTAAATCTATTGGCATCTGTTTTGAGACAATGAAAAGAAATCATTCTAGTAAATTGATTAGAATTCAAGTTCTTCCTGTGTGGGATGCTGAGAGCCCTTCACCAATTCTGGATAGACTGTCTGGTGTAGGGACAATTTCTGACCAATGCTGAGCCCCTAAAAACTTCTCTAAAGGAAATTTGAAAGGATTGACAAATTTGGGTGCAAAAATATAATTGCCAAATAAAAACAATCTAATGATAGACTGACAGGGAATCTTTTCTGTTTTCATATGTCTGAAGGAGAAGGAAAATGAATAGGTAACAAAGTAAATGGCAAATCCAGGTGATAAAGTAAGTTTCTTGAATCTTACACCATTGCCTCATGTTTAAGAAACTCATGAGTGACTGCCAGTGGGGCAGAATACCATGGTTAAAGGAAGAAAGATTGGAGGAAAAGAATAGGACTAATTGCTTTCTCTAATAAGATATAATTAAATGGCAAGAGGAGAAGGTTGAAAACGGAAAAACAAAATGAAACAAAACATAAAGAAAATCTTTTATTTCATGTAAGAAGCTGATAGAATGTTTCCAAAATTCAGACCTCTTCCTATAAAAGATTAAAAGATAAATTTTTATGAATATCCTAATTTAGTCACCTCAGTCTTACTACCACTCTATTGTGATATGTTAACTGATTTCTAGGGTTTTTGTATTTGAGATTTTTGGGAAAAGGTGGAAAAGTGAGCACTTTTTAAAACAAATTTTAGAATACTTCAATAATTCGTATTATTTTGAGAATTAGTACCATTTTGGCAGCTCTTTCATTACAGAATAAAGATTATCTGGTGAATATTTTCTAAGATTTATAACACATGGGAGTTGCAAAATATTAAAATAATTTAGTGTTCTAACAAAAATACCTATGAAAATTTATAGCTGTGATGTTGTATGACACTTTTTTGGAAGACAGGGTGTAATATAACACACATGCTTCTGATTGTAATACTTACTTTTAAGGTTTGTTTAGCAAAATTCCTAACCATAAATTTTCCTAGCTGAAGACTTCATTTAATTATAAATACAGATGTCTTTTCTAATAAGGTTGCTTTTCTTAGTCTAAATGTTACAATTTTCTTATTTTCTGGGATGCCAGTCAATCAGTGCTTCCTGATGATATTACTCACGTATTTATTCTACTTAGCATATAGTGCCTGGCAAATAATGATTCTTGTTGAATAAATGAATATGAGTGATTGTAGAAGAAAAATTTGAAGGATTCTATTGGTCTATTAGAAAATGAAGTATTTCAAAATATTTTTATAAACTTGGATTGTAGTCTCTTTAAGTCATTTATTGCTTATAGTGTTTAATTGAAATATAATTGTTTTTATAGATTCACAGTTACAATATTTTTAGGATTTATAGACTTACAGTTGCAGTGTTAACTGGGTTACTTCAAGTAAGGCTGAAATGTCCAGAATTAGCAGTTTCTCTGATTTCATATTTTTATTATGAATAATAGCATTTTAACTGTAATTGTAACTTTATATTGTTGTGTATACCATATCAAATAAGACAACTGGGTTTTCATAGGAAACAAAGTGATGTTACTTTTGATCTGAAATGGTAAAATCTTTAGACTATTAAATCAGTCAAATTATCTAGTGTCTGAAAAATTTCAAATTTGTTCTTCGATTTTACTGGTGAAGTAATCACCAGCTGATTCAAATACTTGACCTTTGTAGTTCTGTGTGGTTTTAAAATCTTCATTTCTCATACAATCCAGTGGATAAATATTGTGGAATTCTTGGGTACAGAACATTCTGCTCTTTTGAACTATTGTATTAAGAACACATAAATAACCTAATACATATTGATTTAGCAGTATGGTTATTGTAACTTAAGGCATTATTTAGTGTTGACGTCACTACCATTGTCATTATAAGAATATCATGTATTAAAAATCCCCAAGCTTTATAAATATGCTGACGGTTACAGTGTTTTAAACAAATATGATTTTTATTCTATGTAGTTTTTATGGGCTTCAAAACTGATGGTATTGACAAAACAATCTTTAGATATTTTAATATTTAATTTTAAAGTTTGTTTTTATTATTTTTAATCCCACTTTATTGTATTTAACCCACTTGAACTCTTTTATTATCTCTGTTCTAACCCCTCTCAGCTCTTACCACATTAAATATTTTCTGTAGTTTTTCTTTTTTAAAGTTTTATTTTAGGTTCATGGAAATATGTGTAGGTTTCTTACACAGATAAACTCATTTTATGAAGGTTGTTGGACAGATTATTCTGTCACCCAGGTACTAAGTCTAGTACTCAGTATTTTTTCTTTGTTTCTTTCTTTGTTTCTTTTTTTTCTTTTTCTTTTTTTTTTTAAGATGAAGTCTCTGTCGCCCAGGCTGGAATGCAGTTGTGCCATCTTGGCTCTCTGCAACCTCCACCTCCTGGGTTCAGGTGATTCTTCTGCCTCAGCCTCTCGAGTAGCTGGGACTACAGGTGTGTGCCACTCCACCCAGCTAATTTTTTTGTGTGTGTGTTTTTAGCGGAGATGGAGTTTCACCATCGTGGCCAGGCTGGTCTTGAACTCCTGACCTTGAGAAACATCTACCTCGGTCTCCCAAAGTGCTGGGATTAGAGGTGTAAGACACCATGCCCAGTCCTCAATATATTTTCTTTTTTTAAATTATTATTTATTTTATTTTTTTTAATTGCGTTTTAGGTTTTTGACACAGGGAGGGGGGAGCATCAGACACTTGGCTCAATATTTTTTCTAATCCTCTCCTTCCTCCCACCTTCTAACCTCAAGTAGGCCCCAGTGTATGTTGTTCCCCTCTATATGTCAATGTGTTCTCATCATTTAGCTCCCACTTATAAGTGAGAACATGTGGTATGTGGTTTTCTCTTCCTCCGTTGGTTTGTTGTGGATAATAGAATCCAGTTCCATCCGTGTTCCTGCAAATAACATGATCACATTCCTTTTTTTATAGCTGTATAGTATTTCATGGTGTGTATGTACCACATTTTCTTTATCCAAATTGCCATTAATGGGTATTTAGGTTAATTCCATGTCTTTGCTATTGTGAATAGAGCTGCAGTGAACATACGTGTCCATTGGTCTTTTTGATAGAATGATTTATAATCCTTTGGGTATATACCAAGTAATATGATTGCTGGGTGGAGTGTTATTTGTCTCTTTAGGTCTTTGAGGAATTGCTACACTGTCTTCCAAAATGGATGAACTAATTTACACTCCCATCAACGGTGTATAGGTGTTCTCTTTCACTGCAATTTAATAGCATATGTTACTTTTTGACTTTTTAATAATGAGCTTTCTAACTGGTGTGAGATGATATCTCATTGTGGTTTTCATTTGCATTTCTATTGATCAGTGATGTTGAGATTTTTAAAAATATGCTTGTTGGCCACATGTATGCCATCTTTTGCAAAGTGTGTTCATGTCCTTTGCCTACTTTTTGATGTTTTTTTTTCTTGAAAATTTGTCTAAGTTTCTTATAGATGCTGGATATATGACCTTTGCCAGTTGCATAGTTTGCGGTATTTTCTTCCAGTCCATAGGTTGTCTGTTTATTCTGTTGTTACTTTGCTTTGCTGTGCAGAAGCTCTTTAGTTTAATTAGATTCATCAATTTTTGTTTTCGTTGTGATTGCTTTTGGTGCCTTTGTCATGAAATCTTTGTCAGTTCCTATGTCCAGAATGGTATTGCCTCAGTTGTATTCCAAGGTTTTTATAGTGTGTGGTTTTAAATTTAAGTCTTTATTCCATCTGAAGTTGATTTTTTTTTAAATATGAAGTAAGGAATGGGTCCAGTTTCAATCTTCTGCATATGGCTAGCCAGTTACCCCAGCACCAGTTATTGAATAGAATAAGGAGTCTTTTCCCCATTGCTTGTTTTTGTCAGCTTTGTCTAAGATCAGATAGTAGTAGGTGTGCAGCCTTATTTCTACCTTTTCTGTTCTGTTCCATTGACCTATGCATCTATTTTTGTACCAGTACCATCCTCTTTTGGTTACTGTAGCCCTCTGATAAAGTTTGAAGTTGGGTAAACTTATACCTCCAGCTTTATTTTTGTTGCTTAGGGTTGCCTTGGTTATTGGGGCTCCTTTTGGCTTCCAAGTTAATTTTAAAATAGTGTTTTTCCTTTTCTGTGAAGAATGTCATTGGTGATTTGATAGGAATAATATTGAATCCATAACTGCTTTAGGCAGTATGACCACTTTGATGATACTTATTCTTCCTATCCATGAGCATAGAATGTTTTCTTTCATTTGTTTGTGTTAACTGATTTTTTATGAGCAATGTTTTATAATTCTCATTGTAGGGATCTTTCACTTCCCTGGTTAGCTGTATTCCTAAGATTTTTATTCTTTTTTACAGCGGTTGTGAATGGGATTGTGTCCCTGATTTGGCTCTTGGCTTGGCTGTTGTTTGTGTACAGAAATGTTAGTGGTTTTGTGTGTTGTTTTTTATTGTCCTAAAATTTTGCTGAAGTTGTTAATTAGCTTAAGGAGCTTTGGGGCTAAGCCTATAGTGTTATTTAGATAGAGAATCATGTCAGCTGCAAACAGGAATAGTTTGACTTCCTCTTTTCCTATTTGGATACCTTTTATTTCTTTCTCTTGCCTCATTGTTCTGTCCAAGACTTCCAACACTATGATGAATAAGAAGAGTGAAAAGGGCATGTTTGTCTTGTGCCAGTTTTCAAGGGGAACGCTTCCAGCTTTTGCCCATTCAGTATGATGTTGGCTGTGAGTTTCTCATAGATGGCTTTTATTGTTTTGAGGTACGTTCCTTCAATACTGAGTTTGTTGAGAGTTTTTAACATGAAGAAATGTTGAATTTTATTGAAACCCTTTTCTGTGTCTGTCAAGAAAATTGTGTGGTTTTTGTCTTTAGTTCTGTTTATGTGATGAATAATGTTGATTGATTGTCATATGTTGAACCAATCTTGCGTTGCAGGGATAAAGCCTACTTGATCATGGTAGGTTAGCTTTTTGATGTGCTGCCGAATTCAGTTTACTAGTGTTTTGTTGAGGATTTTTCCATCAATATTCATCAAGGACACTGGCCTGAAGTTTTCTTATTTGTTGTGTTTCTGTCCAATTTTGGTATGAGCATGATGCTGGCCTCCTAGAATGAGTTGGGGAGGAGTCTCTCCTCCTTAATGTTTTTGGAATAATTTCAGTAGGAATGGTACTGAAAGCTCTTCTTTGTACATCTGGTACAATTCAGCTGTGAATCTGTTTAGTTTTAAGATTTTTATGGTTTCATTTATTGAGCCTCAGAATCGTTGAGTCAGGCTATTTATTTCTGATTCAATGCAAAGCTAATTTTTGGTCTGTTCAGGAAATACATTTATTCCTATCTTGGGAGGGTGTATGTGTTCAGAAATTTATCCATTTCTTCTAGGTTTCCTAATGATGTCTAAACTGATCTCTTACGGTTGTTTGTACTTCCGTGGGGTCAGTGAAAACATCCCCTTTGTCATTTCTAATTGTGCTTATTTGTATCCTGCTTTTTCTTTATTAGTCTAGTTAGAAGCCTATCTATTGATTTTTGAAAAAATAACTCTTGGATTTATTGATCTTTTGAGTGATACTTTGTTTCTTGATTTTTTTCAGTTCAGCTCTTATTTTGGATATTTTGTTTTCTGTTAGCTTTAGGGAGGTTTGCTCTTACTCCTCTAGCTCTTTCAGTTGTGATGTTAGGTTGTTAATTTGAGATCTTTCTAAATTTTTGATTTGGTTATTTAGTGCTATAAACAATTGTCTTAAAACTGCCTTAGCTATGTTCCAGTGATTCTTGTTTGTTGTATCTTCGTTCTCATTAGTTTCAAGGAATATTTTTATCTCTACCTTAACTTCATTACTTACCCAAAAATCATTCAGGATCAGGTTATTTAATTTCCATAAAATTGCATGATTTTGAGTGAGTGTGTGTGTGTGTGTGTGTGTGTGTGTGTGTGTATTGCTATTTTTATTGCTCTGTGGTTTGAGAGTGTGTTAGGTATGAATTTGGTTCCTTTAAATTTGCTTAAGATTGTTTTTACTGTGTGGTCAATTTTAGACTATGTGCCATGTGGCAATGAGCAGAATGTATATCCTGTTGTTATTTGAGTGGAGAGCTCTGTAGAGGTCTATCAGATCCTTTTGGTTCAATGTTGAGTTCAGGTCCTGAATATCTTTGTTAATTTTCTGCTTCGATGATCTAATACTGTCAGTGCAATGTTGAAGTATTCCACTATTATTGTGTGGGAGTCTGTCTCTTTGTAGATCTCTAAGAACTTGCTTTATGATTCTGGTCTCCTGTTCTGGGTGTGCATACATATATTTAGGACAGTTAGATCTTCTTGTTGAATTGGACTCTTTACCATTATGTAATGTCTTTGTTTGTCTTTTTTGATCTTTGTTGGTTTAAAGTCTGTTTTGTCTGAAATTAGGATTGCAACACCTGCTTTTTTCTGATTTCAATTTTCTTTGTAGATTTTCCTTTATTTCGAGCGAAGGGTATCACTGTGTATGAGATGGGTCCCTTGAAGACCACATACTGTTGGGTCATGCTTTTAAATTAAGCTTGCCTCTCTGCCTTTTAAATGGGGGAATTTAGTCCATTTAAATTCAAGGTTCATATTGATATGTATTGATTTGACCTGTTATTGTGTTGTTAGCTAGTTATAATGTCAGCTTGTTTACGTGTTTGCTTTGTGGTGTCACTGGCCTTTGTACTTAAGTGTGTTTTTGTATTGGATGGCAATGGTGTTTCCTTTCCATATTTAGTGCTCCTTTCAAGATCTCTTATAAAGCAGGTCTGATGGTAACAAACTCCCTCAGCATTTGCTTATCTGAAAGAGGATCTTATTTCTCCTTTACTGAGAAAGCTTAGTTTGGATAGATATAAAATTCTTGGTTGAAGCTTGCTTTCTTTAGAAATGCTGAATATAGGCCCTCAGTCTCTTCTGCCTTGTAGGGTTCTTGCTGAGATATCCGCTGTTTGCCTTATTGGGATTTCCTTTCTAGGTGACCTGCATTTTGATTCTAATTGCCTTTACCATTCTATCTTTCACTTTGACCTTGGAAAATCTGATGATTATGTGCCTTGGGGATTATTTTCTTGTGTAGAATCTTGCAGGGGTTCTGTGTATTTCCTGAATTTGGTTGTTTGCCTCTCTAGTGAGTTGGGAAATTTTTCATAAGTGATACTCTAAAATATGTTTTCCAAGTTGTTTGCTTTCTCTCCATCCATTTCAGGGATGCCAATGATTCATAGATATGTCCTCTTTATATAATTCTGTATTTTTTCAGAATTTCTTTTTTTCCTTTTAATTTTTCTTTATTTTTGTCTTATTTCAGAGAGCCAGTTTTCAAGTTTTGGGATTCTTTACTCAGCTTGGTTTATTCTGCTGTTCATATTTGTGATTGTATTATGAAATTCTTGTAGTGTGGTTTTCACCTCTATTAGACCAGTAAGCAATCTTTCATACTGGATATTTCATCTGTTATGTCCTATATTGTTTTATTGTGATTCTTAGTTTCCTAGGATTAGGTTTTGCTGTTCTCCTGAATCTACATGATCTTAATTCCTATCCATATTCTGAATTCTATTTCTGTCATTTCAGCCAATGCAGCCTGGTCAAGAAAGCTTGTTGTAGAACTAGTGAGGCTGTAAACTCTGACATTTGAGTTGCCAGAGTTCTTGCATTATTTCTTTCTCATCTCTGTATGTGGGTATTCTTTTAACTGCTGGGCTGCCTCTCTTTGAAGTGGCTAAGTGGGGGCAGGGTGGCGGTGCTAGAGTTCCAGGTTGGGCCACTCTACTCAGTGAGGATAAGAGAGAACCGGGCCCTGCATGAAGAACTGTCCAGTCACTTTTCTGTAAGGTGGGTGCTCTGTGCTGTTAGTCTAAACCAGCCTCTTATCCCTTTGGACTTTCAAGAGCCTGGAGACAGCAAGGGCAAGGACTGTGAGACAGCAAAAGTGGTAGCCGACTCCCTACTGGGAGCTCTGTCTCACCGAGTTGCAGAGCTGCTACTTGCTTGATAGACCCTGCTCTGGGTGGTGGAGGCCCAGGTGAGAAGAACCCACCCAGTGAGGAGATACGGAATTGGGGATTCATATAATAAAGAGTTTGGTCATTTTTCCATAGGGTTGCTGCAGCTATCTGGGAGTCCACTTTAGTCTCTAATCATCTTGGATTTTCTGGCACCCTAAGGTATCAACAGCGAAGGCTGTTAAACTGCAAAGATGGTGACTTGCCCTCTGTCTGGGAGCTCTTTTCCAAGAAAATATGAACGTGTTGTCAGACAAAACACACCAGTGGAGGTGGGTGTAGACCTCAGCTAAGAGATTATGCCCAGAGAAGAGACACAGGATCCAGGACATGGGTAAAAAAGCAGTCTACCTGCTTCTTCTAGAGCTGCTACACTGTGCTGGTGGACTGCTTCAATCACTAGTTGCCTCAAACTCCTTAGAGCCCAAAGACAACAATGGCTAAGACTATGAAACTGGACCAATGGCAGACCATCCCTTCCCTTGGGAGCTCCATCCCAAAAGGCTTGGAACCACTGCCAGCTAGAAAACACCAGCGAGAGTGGCTGGTAGCCTTGGTTTGGAGGTCCTTCCCAGTGAAGAGAAGCAAGATTAGGTACCCACACACACAAAAAGCAGCCTTGCTGCTATTCCACAAGGCAGCTGCAGTGAAGGCAATAATGGCTAAGCCTGTATGAAAGCAAAGATGGCAGCCTGCCACTCCTTCTCAGGGCTCTACCTCAGGGAGTGTAACACTGCTACCAGTGGCTTGCTGGAGTTCCAAGCTAGTGGGCTTTATTTTGTGAGGTGCTGTGGAAATGGGGCCTGCAGATTGTTGCTGCTCAGCCCCCTGCATTCAGCCCCTTTTCTAGGGGTATGTGTGGGAGTCTAATACCCTACTTTGCTGGAGTTGCAGCTGCTTTCTGGGAACCTCAGATAACTAAAGCTCCTGGAACTCTGCATGTGCCTGAGTGGCTGCTCTGCCAAGACTCCATGTAGTTACACATATCAGACTGTGGTCTCTGGTGGAGTAGGTTCACAAGGAGATCTCCTGACCTGAGGGTTGCCAAGATCTATGAAAGAAGCATGAGTTGCTTACTCACTTACTGCTTCCTGGGTGGGGAGGTTCCTCTGGCTCTGTGTCATTCCTGGATGGGCGGTTGTCCTGCCTTGCTTTTTTTCTATTTCCCATGGGTTAAGTTGTTTTCTTGATAAATCCTAATGCATGGACCTAGATGTCAGTTGAAGGTGTTGTATTTACTTATTCCTTCTATTTCTTTCTGTGAGAGTGGTACACACTAACTGCTTCTAATTAGCCATCTTGAAAACTCTTTATGTTTTACATTTAAATTAAAATATTTAAATATTTTAAGATTTGAAGCTATTGGCCTGGCAAAATGATGGATGCTGGTATATAAATAAATATAAATGGAAAAAATACTTTCAAAATAAATTAGTATAGATTTTTTTCATTGTGAGTTAACTTTTTGATGAATTTAGAGGCAGAGATAAAATAAATCATTGATTGTATTTAAGAAAAGCTTTGTAAGCTTACCTGTGCATCTCACTTTGAAGGGAACTAAACTTTATTTAGCCCCTGCTTTATGTCAGAAATTGTACTGAGTTCTCTGTTTACTTTATGGAATCTTCTGTTTGAGTTCATCTTTGGTGAGCATTTGTAGATGATTTATAACTCTAAGACATTGTCCTAAAGTTACATCCACTGCTTTATACAATAGAATAGCATCATTTTAAACTTAGCTATAAATCATAAACTGACCTTAGATAGCATTAGGACTTAGTACTTGAACAAATAACTTTATGTAAACCAAAATACTTATAAATATTTATATTTAAACTTATTGTTTTGTTTCTTTCTTTCTTTGTATTTGAAGAATGTGAACATGAGAAGACCACAGATAAAGTTTTTTAAGTTCACTTTTCCTGCATCTGTTTAGCTTTAAAATGAGGTAGATTTAGAAGAAAGGGATGCTAACCACTTACAAATAGGACTAAGTCTTCTAGACTTTGAACACTGAGTAAGAAGGGCAAACTGCCCAGTTTTCAGAACTCCACTTATGATTATTTGTATGAACATGGAAAAAAAGATGATTTTGCAAATTAATGTGAAGTGAACTTTGAAACGTGTCATCATATTTGTAGTAGAGTAAATTTTTCTGATCTTTTTATGTAGTTTACAAGAAATCATACATTTACTTTTAGTTGTTACTATCAATAAAACCCCTTGAGAATAATCAGTTGGCTTTTCAATGGGGTTTACTGTGACAACATAAATAAATGGACTTGTCACAGAGTCTGGCCCATAGCAGACATGCCATGATTGTTCACTTTTTTTTTTTGTATTGTAGACGTATCTGATACGTATTCCATCTTTTAAGAAAAGATATGCAGTTTCTTTATGTTTGTCTTCTGTTATCTAATTATAGTCATGAATCTCCATCTCCAGCATCTTGAACTATTTTCTTTATTGTCTCTCTTCTGAGTTTAAAAATGTGCTTATGTCTCCTCAGTCCTAAGCAAATATTCAAACTACGATCTTCATCTAATCTTGCCTTTGAAACATGAGCAGTAACTCTTGTGGCTGTTCTGTGCTGTCCAGTCTTTGTGACTACGCTCCATGTGTTGGCTCTCAAATTACTTCTTCTAATTATTTTGCTGTCTCTTTTCTTCAACACCTGTAGGGTAACCAATTGTCACCATTTGTCAGGGATTGTCTGACATTTAGCACCAAAAGCCCAACTGTCAGACATCCCTCAGTCCTGGGTAAACTAAGAAGGTAGATCAACCTAAATTCAGCCCTTAAATGTTGGCATTCCTCAGACTTCCACTTCCAAACTTAGTTCTCATCTCTTTCTTAGAATTTTTGCATTCTTCAGAGGTTTCAACTACAGTTATATATCACATGAAAATGTTTAAGTCAATGATGAACTGCTTATTATGATGATGGTTCTATAAAATTATAATGAAGCTGGAAAATTCCCATTGTTTAGTGATGTTGTAGTTGTTGTTATGTCATAAAATTGTAGTGCAATGCATTGCCTTTCCTATGTTTATATGTACAATTTCTTACCACTCTGTTACAATTGCCTATAGTATTCAGAACTGCAACCTGCTGTACAGATTTGTAGCCTAGGAGTAATAGACTGTATCATATTGCCTAGAAATATAGGAGGCTATAGCATCTCGGTGTGTCTAAGTACACTCTATGATATTCACAAAATGAAATCACCTAACAATGCATTTTTAAGAAAGTTTATCTGTTGTTAGGTGACACCTAACTGCATACACAAAATATCACTGATGACCAATTTTGTATCTCCAATCATAAGTGCTCTACTGAATCCCAAACACTATTTCTGAGAAAAGGACATGAGTTGTGGGCTGGGCTCATAAAATCTTGTGTTCATATTCAAACTATCCAAGCTCCTACGTATGCAGTGTTGCATACTTACCTCTCCGATTTATAGTTTACTGTCTTGCAAATGAGGATAATGCTCAACTGAAATAATTGTCATGAGTGTTAATGTTAAAAATTGTCAAGTTCTCAGCACAGTGCTGGTATGAAAAAGAAATAATTTGCAACTATTTTTATATTTTTATTGCTGCTATATTTTATTCTAGTGCTTTTCCGAATTTTTTCCACCCCAGCTCATCTGAAGACATGAAAGTACTCCATATTAAGAAATTAAATATGGTTTTAATTAAGAATTTAAATAAGGTTTAATTCCTTCCACATTAAGCCATTCTACATAATGAAAGAATGAAAAGCCATTCTTTATAAAAAGAAAGAAATTTTCTTTCTTCTTAAAAATATATATTTTATTGTACTTTAGGTTCTGGGATACATGTACAGATGATGCAGGATTGTTGCATAGGTACATACATGGCAATGTGGTTTGCTGCCTCCATTCCCACATCACTTATAACTGGCATTTCTTCCCATGTTACCCCTCCTTAACCTCCCTATCCAACACTGTCCCTCCCCTAGTCCTCCCAAACAGACCCCAGTGTGTGATGCTCCCCTCCCTGTGTCCATGTGTTCTAATTGTTGAGCACCCACCCAGGATTGAGAACACGCAGTGTTTGATTTTCTGTTCTTGTGTCAGTTTGCTGAGAATGATGGTTTCCAGATTCATCCATGTTTCTACAAAGGACATGAACTCGGCAGTTTTTATGACTGCATAGTATTCCATGGTGTATATGTGCCACATTTTCCCTGTCCAGTCTGTCATCAATGGGCATTTGGGTTAGTTCCAGGTCTTTGCTATTGTAAACAGTGCCACAATGAACATACATGTACATGTGTCTTTATAATAGAATGATTTATAATTCTTTGGGTATATATCCAGTAATGGGATTGCTGGGCCAAATGGAATTTCTATTTCTAGGTCCTTGAGGAATTGCCACACTGTCTTCCACAATGGTTGAACTAACTTACACTCCCACCAACAGTGTAAAAGTGTTCCTATTTCTCCACATCCTCTCCAGCATCTGTTGTCTCCAGATTTTTTAATGATGGCCATTCTTACTGGCATGAGACGGTATCTCAATGTAGTTTTGATTTGCATTTCTCTAATGACCAGTGATGATGAGCACTTTTTCATATGTTTGTTAGCCTCGTATATGTCTTCTTCTGAGAAGTGTCTGTTCATGTCCTTGGCTCACTTCTGGATGGGTTTGCTTTTTTCTTACAAATCTCTTTTAGTTCTTCATAGATTCTGGATATTAGCCCTTGGTCAGATAGGTAGATTGCAAACATTTCTTCCCATTCTGTTGGTTGCCAGATCACTCTAGTGATTGTTTCTTTTGCTGTACAGATACTCTGGAGTGTAATTAGATTCCATTTGTCTATTTTGGCTTTTGTTGCCAGTGCTTTTCATGTTTTAGTCATGAAGTCATTGCCTATGCCTATGTCCTGAATGGTTTTGCCTAGGTTTTCCTCTAGGATTTTTATGGTGTTAGGCCCTATGCTTAAGCCCTTAATCCATCTGGAGTTAATTTTAGTGTAAGGTGTCAGGAAGGGGTCCAGTTTCAGCTTTCTGCACATGGCTAGCCAGTTTTCCCAACACCTTTTATTAAACAGGAAATCGTTTCCTCATTGCTTGTTTTTGTCAGGTTTGTCAAAGATCAGATGGTTGTAGATGTGTGGCATTGCCTCCAAGGCCTCTGTTCTGTTCCATTTTTCTATATCCCTGTTTTGGTACCAGTATCATGCTGTTTTGAATACCATAGCCTCGTCATATAGTTTGAAGTCAGGTAGCATGATGCTTCCAGCTTTGTTCTTTTTGCTTAGGATTATCTTGGCTATGCAGGTTCTCTTTTGGTTCCATCTGAAGTTTAAGATTTTTTTTCCAGTTGTGTGAAGAGGGTCATAGGTAGCTTGATGGGCATAGCATTGAATATATAAATTACTTGGGGCAGTATGGCCATTTTCACAATATCAATTCTTCCTAACCATGAGCATGGAATGTTTTTCCATCTTTTTGTGTCCTCTCTTATTTCGTTGAGCAGTGGTTTGTAGTTTTCCATGAAGAGGTTCTTTACCTCCTTTGTTAGTTTTATTTCAAGGTATTTTATTCTCGTTGTAGCCATTGTGAATGGCAGTTCGTTCTCACATACATTCCTATACACCAAGTCTGTTATTGGTGGTGTATAGGAATGCATGTGATTTCTGCATATTGATTTTGTATCCTGAGGTTGCTTATCAGTTTTAGGAGATTTTGGGCTGAGATAATGGGGTCTTCTAAGTATACAATCATGTCATCTGCAAATAGAGACAATTTGACTTCTTCATTTCCTAATTGAATACCCTTTATTTCTTTTTCTTGCCTGATTGCTCTGGCTAGAACTTCCAATACTATATTGAATAGGAGTGATGATGCCCTCTCTCAGCACTCCTATTCAAGGAAGAAATTTTTAGTGGGCAAGAGAAGACAGGCATGTCTAGCTTAGGTCTAGGCCCCCAGGTATTCCTGGCATTAAAGCTCTTGGGAGATGAGTCTCTTCAGCTGTTCTGTCTCCATGCTCTTTAAAAGACTTTGTTACTGGCTGGGCACGGTGGCTCATGCCTGTAATCCCAGCACTTTGGGAGGCCAAGGCATGTGGATCACAAGGTCAGGAGTTCAAGACCAGCCTGGCCAAGATGGTGAAACACCATCTCTACCGAAGATACACAAATAAGCCTGGTGTGGTGTCCAGTGGCTGTAATCCCAGCTACTGAGGAAGCTAAGTCAGAGAACTGTTTGAACCTGGGAGGTGGAGGTTGCAGTGAGCTGAAATTATGCCACTGCACTCCAGTCTGGCCAACAGAGCAAGATGCCTCAAAAAAAAAAAAAAAAAATTGTTACCATGGATGTAAATTTAGTTAGCTAGGTAAAATGAAATAAAACATTGTACTTTTTTTCTCTTGTCCAAATGGTTGATTTTTGGACTCTTAATAAGAATTTTTGCTTTTCTCCTTGCTTTTCTGCCTGTGAAGGTAACCATTGTGTGAGTGTGTGTGTGTGTGTGTGTGTGTGTGTGTGTGTGTGTGTGTGTTTTAATACTGTGGAGCAGAGCAGCATGTGGAATGTGAGTGAGCATCAAATAAGGAACACAGAACATTTTAACCTTGTGAGAGCTTTCACTTTGCAGGGTGACTTGTTTGTACTCTGTGCCAAGGGACATGAAGTGCAGCCCCTGCAGCAGCTCCAGAGCCTCCTACCTCCTACTCTGCATATTCTAAGAAAGGGGACTCTTTAATCTCTGCGCTTGAGAAAAAAATGTATTCAAGAATGAAATGAGGCCACATAAATTCCGGGGGTGAGCCTCTGTAACACAGCAGGTGGTGGCCAGGAAGCCATGACAAAATCAAGGAAAAGGATTCAGATTTTTTTTTTTTTTTTGAGGCTATGCGTGATTAGCAAAAGACATGTGGGTAACAGCTGTCCCTTAGAGAAGACCACATTTTGCATCTTGAAGAATGAAGGGCGGCTTTCCCTCTAATGAATTTGAAAGATTTTCTTGGCAGATTGTTTTGTTATAAGCTAGATATCTCCAGTTATATTTTAATTTTTGTTCTTTTCTAAACTAGTTCCATCCAGCCTAATGAATCTGAAAGCACTTCAGAAGTTAACAATAGGAAATGAGAGTTCTTGTCTTTCCTCCTTCCCTTTCTTAAAAAAAATTATTAAATATGGTCTTTATTAATTCTTGGACAAAGCCTCTATGTGTATTGCATCAATTTCGAGACCTATTGATGATGGCTGTCTGTCATTCTGCTTCCAAAGTAAACTAACTGGATATTGAAACAGAGGCAGAAAGGAGAGGACAAGGGCTAATACTAAAGATGAACAGAAGCAGCAGTAACAGACCCTCAAAGAATTGTTTTTTTAATCAACGTGACAATTGTACATAGTTATGTCATATGTGTTAATTTCATACATGTATCCAATATATAAAAATCAAATCAGGTAATTGGTGTATTTATCACCTCAATCAGTTATTTCTAGTTATTTTTGCAATAAGCTATAGTCACATTGCTCTGCTATAGAATACTGGACTCATTACTACTATTTAAATGTAATGTTGTCCCTGTTAATCTACCTTTTCTTACCTTCCCCACCCCCCTATCTTTCTCAGGCTCTGGTAACCAGCATTCCACTCTCTACTTCTGTGAGATCACCTTTTTAATGTTTCCACATATAAGAACATGAGATATTTATTTTTCTGTGCCTGACTTATTTCACTTAAGACAGATGTTCTCTAGAATCATCCATGTTGCTGCAAATGAAGTTATTTAAATTTTTTATGGCTAAATAATTTTCTGTTTTGTATATATACCACATTTTTTTTCATTCATTAATCTCTTGAGGGACAATTAGATTGCTTCCAAATCTTGACTATTGTGAATAGTGTGATAAACAAAAGTTTACCTATCTCTTCTACATAATGATGTTCTTTCCTTTGCATATATACTCAATAGTGGGATTGCTGGATCATATGGTTCTTCTGTTTTTAGTTTCTCTTTTTGAATCTCCACACTGTTTTCCATTATGGCTTGATATTTTTCTTTTTGATAAGTTATTCCAACTGGAATGAGGGGATATCTCATTGTGGTTTTCATTTGAATTTCCAAAATTGGTGATATTGAACATTTTTTGCATATCTGTTGGCCATGTGTATGTCTTCATTTAAAAAATATCTATATTCCAATTATTTGTCCATTTTTGGTTGAATTATTTGTATTTTGCTTTAGAGTTGTTTGAGTTCTTTCAACATTCTAGGTATTAATTTCATGTCAGATGGATAGTTTGCAAATATTTTAAAACATTGTATAGGTTGTCTCTTCACTTGGTTGATTGTTTCCTTTGCTGTGTAGAAGCATTTCAGTTTGATGTAATCTCAATTGTCTATTTGTATTTTTGTTGCCTGCACTTTTCAGGTTCTATTCAAAAATTCTTACTCAGACCAATGTGATAAACATTTCCCTTATGTTTTCTTCTAGTAACTTCATAGTTTTGGGTCTTATGTGTAAGTTTTAATCCATTTTGATTTTTGTACATGATGGGAGATAGATATCTAGTTTCCCAACTCTATTTATTGAAGAGTCTGTCCTTTTCCCACTGTATATTCTTGGCACCTTTGTTGAAAATCAGTTGCCTGTAAATATGAGGATTAATTTCTGGATTATCTATTCTGTTCCATTTGTCTTCGTGTCCGTTTTTATCTGAGTACTGTACAGATTTGGTTATACTGGCTTTGAAATTGTATTGTGATACTTCTAGCTGTGTTCTTTCTTCTCAGGATTGCTTTGATTGTTCAGTCTTTTATGTTTCCATATAACTTTTAGGATAGATTTTTTGTGTTTTTGTGAAGAATGTCATTGGTAGATCACTTGGGGTAGTATGGACATTTTAACAATATTAATGCTTCTTATTCATGATCATAATATAACATTACATATTTTTGCACCTGCCTTCAATTTTCATATATATATATACACACACACACACACATATATACATATATATACACATACGTGTGTGTGTGTGTGTGTGTGTATGTAACTGCGCTTTAGATTCTGGGGTACATGTGTAGAATATGTAGGGTTGTTGAATAGGTACATTTGTGGCAAGGTGGTTCTCTTCCTCCATCCTCCCATCACCTATAACTGGCATTTCTCCCCATGTTATTGCTCCCCAAATTCCCTATACCTTGCTGCCTATCCTCTAGACACCCCTATCAGACCCCAGTGTGTAATACTCCCCTCCCTGTATCCATGTGTTCTCATTGTTCAGCACCAGCCTACGAGTGAGAACATGCAGTGTTTGATTTTCTGTTCTATGTCAGTTTGCTGAGAATGATGGTTTCCAAATTGATCCATGTCCCTACAAAGGACATGAACTCATCTTTTTTTTAATGGCTGCTTGGTATCCCATGGTGTATATGTGCCACATTTTCCTTGTCCAGTCTATCATCTGTGGGCGTTTGGGTTGGTCTTGCTATTGTAAATAGTGCCACAGTGAACACACATGTGCATGTGTCTTTATAATAGAATGATTTATAATTCTTTGGATACACACCCAGTAGTGGGATTGCTGGGTCAAATGGAATTTCTTTTATTTTTTTATTTTTTTATTTTTCTACTTTATTTTTTAAATTAATTTTTTTTTTAATTGCATTTTAGGTTTTGGGGTACATGTGATGAACATGCAAGATTGTTGCATAGGTACACACATGGCAGTGTGGTTTGCTGCCTTCCATCCCCTCACCTGTATCTGTCATTTCTCCCCATGCTATCTCTTCCCACCTCCCCACCCCCCACCCCTCCCCCATTTCTCCCCAATGGACCCCAGTGTGTAGTGCTCCCCTCCCTGTGTCCATGTGTTCTCATTGTTCAACACCCACCTATGAGTGAGAATATACGGTGTTTGATTTTCTGCTCTTGTGTCAGTTTGCTGAGAATGATGGTTTTGAGGTTCATCCATGTCCCTACAAAGGACGTGAACTCATCGTTTTTGATGGCTGCATAATATTCCATGGTGTTTATGTACCACATTTTCCCTATCCAGTCTATCATCATTGGGCATTTGGGTATTTCTAGGTCCTTGAGGAATTGCCACACTGTCTTCCACAATGGTTGAACTAATTTACACTCCCACCAACAGTGCAAAAGTGTTCCTGTTTCTCCACATCCTTTCCAGCATCTGTTGTCTCCAGATTTTTTAATGATTGCCATTTTAACTGGTGTGAGATGGTATCTCAATGTGGCTTTGGTTTGCATTTCTCTAATGACCAGTGATGATGAACATTTTTTCATGGTTGTTGGCCTCATATATGTGTTTTTTTGAAAAGTATCTGTTCATGTCCTTTGTTCACTTTTGAATTTTTTTTCTTGTATATCTGTTTTAGTTCTTTGTAGATTCTGAATATTAGCCCTTTGTCAGGTAGGTAGATTGCAAACATTTTTACCCATTCTGTTGGTTGCCAGTTCACTCTAGTGATTGTTTCCTTTGCTGTACAGAAGCTCTGGAGTGTAATTAGATTCCATTTGTCTATTTTGGCTTTTGTTGCCAATGCCTTTGGCGTTTTAGTCATGAAGTCCTTGCCTATGCCTATGTCCTGAATGGTTTTGCCTAGGTTTTCCTCTAGGGTTTTTATGGTGTTATGGTGTTAGGTCTTATGTTTAAGTCCTCAATCCATCTGGAGTTAATTTTAGTGTAAGGTGTCAGGAAGGGGTCCAGTTTGAGCTTTCTGCACATAGCTAGCCAGTTTTCCCAATATCATTTATTAAACAGGGAATCATTTCCCCATTGCTACTTTTTGTCAGGTTCATCAAAGATTAGATGGTTTTAGATGTGTGGTGTTGCCTCTGAGGCCTCTGTTCTGTTCCATTTTTCTATATCTCTGTTTTTGGTACCAGTACCATGCAGTTTTGATTATTGTTGCCTTTTAGTATAGTTTGAAGTCAGGTAGTGTGATGCCTCCAGCTTTGTTCTTTTTGCTTAGGATTGTCTTGGCTATGCAGGCTCTCTTTTGGTTCCATCTGAAGTTTAAGATGTTTTTTTCCAGTTCTGTGAAGAGGATCATACGTAGCTTGATGGGGATAGTGTTGAATCTATAAATTACTTTAGGCAGTATGGCCATTTTTATAATATTGATTCTTCCTAAACATGAGCATGTAATGTTTTGTGTCCTCTGTTTGTGTCCTCTCTTATTTTCTTGAGCTGTGGTTTGTAGTTATCCTTGAGGTCCTTTACATCCTTTGTTACTTTTATTCCAAGATATTTTATTCTCTTTGTGGCAATTTTGAATGGCAGTTCGTTCTTGATTTGGCTCTAAGTCTGTAATTGGTGTATAGAAATGCTTGTGGTTTCTGCACATTGATTTTGTATCCTGAGACTTTGCTGAGGTTCCTTATCAGTTTTAGGAGGTTTTGGGCTGAGATGATGGGGTCTCCTAAATATACAATCATGTCATCTGCAAATAGAGACAATTTGACTTCCTCATTTTCTAATTGAATACCCTTTATTTCTTTTTCTTGCCTGATTGATCTGGCTAGAACTTCCAATACTATGCTGAATAGGAGTGGTGAGAGAGGGCATCTTTTTGTAGTGCCATATTACAAAGGGAATGTTTCCAGTTTTTACCCATTCAGTATGATATTGGCTGTGGGTTTGTCATAAATAGCTTTTATTATTTTGAATTACATTCTATCAGTACCTAGTTTATTGAGAGTTCTTAGCGTTAAGGGCTGTTGAATTTTGTAGAAGGCCTTCTCTGCATCTTTGAGATAATCATGTGGTTTTTGTCTTTGGTTCTTTTTATGTGGTGGATTACATTTATAGATTTACATATGTTGAACCAGCCTTGCATCCACGGGATGAAGCCCACTTAATCGTTGAATAAGCTTTTTGATATACTGTTGCAATTGGTTTGCCAGTATTTTATTGAAGATTTTTGCATCTATGTTCATCATGGAGATACACCTGAAGTTTGCTTTTCTTGTTGAGTCTCGGCTGCGTTTTGGTATCAGGATGATGTTGGTATCATAAAATGATTCAGGAAGGATTCCCTCTTTTTATGTTGTTTGGAATGGTTTCAGGAGTGGTACCATCTCCTCTTTGTATGTCTGGTAGAATTCTTCTGTGAACTTATCTGGACCTGGGCTTTTTTTGGTTGGTAGGCTATTAATTGCTGCCCCAAGTTTAGCCCTTGTTACTGGTCTATTCAGGGTTTCAACTTCTTCCTGGTTTAGGCTTGAGAGGGTGAAAGTGTCCAAGAATTTATCCATTTCTTCCAGGTTTACTGGTTTATGTGCATAGAGTTGTCTGTAGTAATCTCTTATGATAATTTGTATTTCTGTGGAATTGGTGGTGATATCCCCTTCATTGCTTTTTATTGTATCTATTTAATTCTTCTCTGTTTTCTTTTTTATTAATCTGGCTATTGGTCTATTTTGTTGATCTTTTCAAACAGCCAGCTCCTGGATTTATTTATTTTTTAAAAGGGTTTTTTTGTGTCTCTATCTCCTTCAGTTCTGCTCTGATCTTAGTTATTTCTTGTCTTCTGCTAGGTTTTGAGTTTTTTTTTTTTTTTTTTTTTTTTTGTATCTTGCTCCTCTAGCTCTTTCAGTTTTGATGATAGGGTGTCAATTTTAGATCTTTCCTTGCTTCTCATGTGGGCATTTGTTGCTGTAAATTTCCCTCCAGACACTGCTTTAAATGTGTCCCAGAGATTCTGGTACATTGTGTCTTTATTCTCATTAGTTTCAAAGAACATCTTTATTTCTGCCTTGATTTCATCGTTTATGCAGTCAGCATTCAAGAGCCAGTTGTTCAGTTTCCATGAAGTTGTGCAGTTCTGAGTGAGTTTTTTAATCTTGAGTTTTAATTTGATTGTCCTGTGGTCTGAGAGACTGTTATGATTTCTGTTATTTTGCATTTGCTGAGGAGTGATTTACTTCCAATTATGTGATCAATTTTAGAGTAGGTGGGCTGTAGTGCTGAGAAGACTTTCTGTGATTTTCGGGTGGAGAGTTCTGTAGATATCTTTTAGGTTTGCTTAGTTTGGCTGGATATGATATTCTAGGTTGAAAGTTCTTTTCTTTAAGGATGTTGAATATTGGGCCCCCTCTCTTCTGGCTTGTAGGGTTTCTGTTGAGAGATCTGTTGTGAGTCTGGGGGGCTTTCCTTTGTGAGTTAACCAAACCTTTCTCTCTGGCTGCCTTTAGCATTTTTTTCTTCATTTCAATCCTGGTGAATCTGATGATTATGTGCCTTGGGGTTGCTCTTGAGGAATATCTGCGGTGTTCTCTGTACTTCCTGGACTTCAATATTGGCCTGGCTTGCTAGGTTGGGGAAGTTCTCCTGGGTAGTATCCTGAAGAGTGTTTTCCAGCTTGGATTTATTCTCTCTGTCACATTCAGGTACACTGATTAAGCATAGATTAGGTCTTTTCACATAATCCCATATTTCTTGGAGACTTTGTTCATTTCTTTTCACTATTTTTTCTTGAATCTTGCCTTCCCATTTGTTTCATTTAATTGATATTCAGCCTCTGATATCTGTTCTTCTGCTTGATCAATTCAGCTATTGATATTTGTGTGTGCTTCATGAAGTTCTGGTGTTGTGTTTTCCCACTCCATCAAGTCATTTATATTCTTCTCTAAGTTGTCTATGCTTGTTAGCATTTTGTCAAACCATTTTTCAAGGTTCTTAGTTTGTTTGCATTGACTTAGAACATATTCTTTTAGCTAAGAGAAGTTTTTTATTACCCACCTTTTGAAGCCTGTTTCTGTCAATGCATCAGACCCATTCTCCATCCAGCTTTATTGCCTTGCTGGTGTGGAGTTGTGATCCCTTGGAGGAGGAGAGGCATTCTGGTTTTGGATGTTTTCATCCTTTTTGTGTTGGTTTCTTCCCATCTTTGTGGTTTATCTACCTGTGGTCTTTGTAATTGGTGACTTGTGGATAGGATCTGTGAATGGACATTCTTTTTGTTGATGATGAAATTATTTCTTTCTGTTTTTTAGTTTTCCTTCTAACCATCTGGCCCCTCTGGTGCAGGACTGCTGGAGGTCCACTCCATTCACTGCTTGCCTGGGAATCACCTATGGTTGTTGCAGAACAGTAAGAGTTGCTTCCAGTTTCTTCTTCTGTTAAATCCATTCCAGGAGGATACCTGCCAAATGTCAGTCTGAGCTCTCCTTTATAAGGTGTCTCTTTTGTTATATGGGTGTCAGGGCACTGCTTGAGGAGACAGTCTGTTCCTTATAGGAGCTCAAGTGCTGAACTGTGAGCTCCATTGTTCCATTCAGAGCTGCTTGGCAGGTACATTTAAGTCTGTTGCAGCTGATCTCAAAACATCCTTTTTTTCAATGTGCTCTGTCCCGGGAATGTGGGGCTTTATTTATAAGTTCCTGATGTGCTGCTGCCTTTTTCCAGAAATGCCCTGCCCAGCAAGTAGGTAGCCCAGTCACGGTCTGCCAGCAGAGCTATTGTTGAGCTGCCATGGGCTCTGCCCAGGTGCTGTGTGAACTTTCTTGTGGTTTTGTTTACAGAGGTATAGTTAGAACTGCTTCAGTAGTGGAGGACTGGTTGCCTCAGTAATGGTTGACTGCCTTGGTAGTGGCAGACAGCCTCAGTAGTGGTGTACTGTTTCCATACTGGTGGACTGATTGCCTTGGTTATGGTGGACTGCCTCGATAATGGTGGATGCCCTTCCCCCCACAGAGCTGAACCATCCAGGGTCCATCTTTGCTTGCTGTGAAATTATCAGTCCAGAGTGTTTCAGATTGCTGGTCTTTGTGGGGGTTGGACCTGCTGAGCCCAGATCACCGGCTTCCCTGTTTCAGCCACCCACCCCACACCCCACTTTTTTTTTTTTTTTTTTTTTTTCAGCTGAATAGGCAGCTCTGTATCTCAGGCATTCCAGGCAACAGTTGAAATCCTGCTGCTCAGATTTGTGTGAGTTTTTGTGTGGAAACCTGCTGCACCAGCTGAAACAGCACTGCTGGAAACTCTGGGCACTTTTCAGCCTGTGAATCTTCTGGTCTGTGGGCAGTGGAAACTCATTTGGAAATGTGATCACTCATCCCTTGCATTGTTCTCACTGGGAACTGCACTCCATAGCTGTTCCTATTCAGCCATCTTGGATCCACCCCCTCGATTTCTCTTCAATTTCTTTAATCGATCTTTTATAGTGCTCAGTGTAGAGGCCATTCACTTAATCGGTTAAAAATATTCCTAGGTATTTTAATCACTTATTTTTATAGCTATTATACAGAGATTGCTTTCTTGATTTCTTTTTTAGATTGTTCACTGTTGACATGTAGATATGCTACTGATTTTGTATGTTTTGTATCCTTGAACTTTATTAAATTTATCAGTTCTAAGAGCTTTTTGGTAGCATCTTTAGGCTTTTCTAATTATAAGATTATGTTACCTGCAAAAAGGAAAAATTTGACATTGTCTTTTCCTATTTGTATGCCCTTAATTTCTTTCTCTGGTCAAATTGCTATGGCAGGACTTCCAGTACTATTCTGAATAAAACTGATGAAAGTGTGCATCTTTGTTTTGTTCCAGATCTGAGCAGAAAGGCTTTCTACTTTTCCTGCTTATTATGTTAGCTTTGGAATTGTCATGCTTGGTTATTATTGAGTTGAAGTACATTCTTCTCTACCTGATTTTTTTTTATCATGAAGAAATGTCAAATTTTATCAAATATTTTTTTGATAAAATTGAAGTAATTATGTTTTCTCTCCGTTCTTTTAGTACATTATTGATTCACATGTATTGAAATATTCTTTTATCACTGAGATAAATCCCACTTGACCAAAGTGTATAATCTTTTAGATGTGTTGTTGGATTCAGTTTGCTCATATTTTGTTTATAATTTTTCCATTTGTGTTTATCAGGAGTATTGGCCTATGAATATTATGATTTTATTTTTGTCATTTGCTTATGTGGTTTTGGAATCAGGGTAATGCTGGCCTCATAGAACAAGTTTGGAAAAATTTCCTCCTTTTCAATTTTTGGAAAACTTGAGAAGAATTTGTATTAGTGCTTGTTTAAAAGTTTGAACAATTTAGCAGTGAAGTAATTCAGTATTAAACTCGTCTTTGTTGGGAGACTTTTGATTACTGATTTAATCTCATTACTCATCATTGGTCTGTTCAGATTTTCTGTTTCTTCATGGTTTCATCTCGTAGGTTATATTTGTTTAGCATTTATTTCTTCTTGGTTTTCCAATTTGTTGGCATATAGTTTTTATAATAGACTCTCATGATTCTGTGTATTTTTCTGATTATCAGTGGCATGGTCTCCCTTTTTATTTCTTATTTATTTGGATATTTTCTCTCTTTATCTTAGCCTAGGAAAAGATTTGTTTGAATGTTTACCTTTTTTTATAAAACAACTTTTTGTTTTGTTAATATTTTGTATTTTTTAGTCTTAATTTCATTGATTTCTGCTCTGATCTTTATTATTTCTTTCCTTTTATTAATTTTGGGGTTTTTTTTTACTTGATTTTCTAGTTTCTTGATGTACTTCCTTAGGTTTGAAAACTTTCTGCTTTCTTGATGTAGGCATTTGTTGCTATAAACTTCCATTTTTGTACAGCATTTGCTGCATTCCATAGGTCTCAGTATGTTTTGCTTGCTTTTTTCTGTTTTTCAAAAATTTCTAGAATTTATTTCTAAAGTCATTTTTTGATTCATTTGTTATTTAGGATCATGTTGTTTAATTCACATGTATTTATGCAGTTCTCAGAGTTTCTCTTGTTATTGATTTCTCATTTCCTTTTGCTGTAATACGAAAGATAGTTGATATAATTTCAATTTCAAAAATTATTTTGAGGCTGTTTTGTGTTCTAACATATGGTCTGTGCTGATGAGAAAATGTGTATTCTGCAGCTGTTTGATAAAATGTTTTGTAAATGTCAGTTAGTTTTATTTTATCTGGAGTGTAGTTTAACTCCAGTGTTTCTTCGTTGATTTTACATCTGGGTGATCTGTCCCATTGCTGAATGTAGGATATTGAAGTCTTCTACTCTTACTGTATTGCAGTCTATCTCTTCTTACAGATTTATTAATATTTGTTTAAATATTTTTATACTTTGATGTTGTATGCATATATATTTATAATTGTTATATCCTCTTGCTGAATTGAGCCCTTTATTATTACATAATATTAATTATAATTTAAATAAAGATAACTTCTTTGTCTCATTTTGCAGTTTGTGACTTACAGTCTATCTGAGATAAGTATAACTATTCCTACTTGATTTTGGTTTCCATTTGCATAAAATATCTTTTTTTCCACTTCTTCGCTTTCAGTCTATGTGTGTTCTTACAGCCAAGATGAGTCCCTTATAAACAGTATTTAGCTTGGTCTTGCTTTCTCATCCATATAATAACTGTGTGTACATACATATGTTATACACACACAGTTATTTATATACTGATACACATATGTATACATATATGCACAGATGTATCTATGTATATACATATACACATATACACATGTATACATATGCACAGGTGTATATATGCACATATACACATATGTATACATATATACACAGCTTTATTACATATATGTGTGTATATGTGGGTATATATATATATATATATATACATACTCACACATGTATCCATATACAGGCACACACACACACACACATATATATATATACATATACATATATATATATATACATATACATATATATACATATATATATATATTTCAGAGTATCACTCTGCTGTCCAGGCTGGAGTACAGTGGTGTGATCACGGATCACTGCTGCCTTGACTTTCTGAGCACAGGTAATCCTTTCACTTCAGCCTCCCAAGTAGCTAGGACTACCGGTGTGTACCACCATGCCTATTTTTTTGTATTTTTTTTCTTTTTTTTTTGTAGAGACATGGTTTTGCCATGCTGCCCAGGTTGGTCTTGAACTCCTGGGCTCAAGAGATCTATCTGCCTCAGTCTCCCAGAGTGCTGGGATTACAGTCCTGAGCCACCATGCCTGGCTAAGTAACTGCATATATTTTCACTAGAGAATTTAATTGACTAACTTTCAAGGTTATTTTTGATAGGTATGACTTACTCCTGCCATATTTGTTTGTTGTTTCCTAGGTGTTTGTAGATTCTTGATTCCTTCTTCCTCTCTTGTTTTCTTCCTTTGTTTTTTTGGGGGCTTTCTGTAGTGCTGTGCTTTGATTCTATTATTTTTATCTTTTAGAATATACATTACAGGCTTTTTCTTTGTGGTATATCCTGAGACATACATATAAAACATTTTATACTTATAACAGTTTAACTTAAGCTGATAACAGCTTAATTTTGATTGCATACACAAGCTCTCTATATTTATTGCCACTCCTCCTGCATTTTATGTTTTCGATGCCACACTTTACATTTTTAAATAATATATATTCCTTAGCAGTTATAGCTTTCCTTGTTTTAATAGTTTTGCATTTTGACCTTTACACTAGAAATATAGTTGACTTATCTACCACCATTACTGTATTAGACTATTTTGAATTTGATGATGTAATTACTTTTACTAGTGAGTTTTTTTTTAAATTGCATTTTAGGTTTTGGGGTACATGTGAAGAACATGCAAGATTGTTGCATAGGTACACACATGGCAGTGTGGTTTGCTGCCTTCCTTCCCCTCACCTGTATCCGTCATTTCTCCCCATGCTATCTCTTCCCACCTCCCCTTTTATCTGTTTTTATTACTAATTAATACCTCCTTCTTTTAGCTTGAAGAATGATCTTTCACTTTTTTTTGTAATAAAGTTCTAGTGGTGATAAACTTTCTCAGCTTTCATTTGCCTGAGGAAGTCATTATCATGCCTTTGTTTTGTTTTTGAAAGACAGGGTTGCTGACAAAGACAGGATTCTTGGTTAGCAGCCTTTTCCTTTTAATATTTTGAATGTATCATCTCACTATCTTGTGGCTTTTCAGGTTTATGCTAAGAAATCTGCTGATACTCTTATGGAAATTCCTCAATATGTTACAATTTGACTTTTCCTTGCTGCTTTTAACACTATTTTTCTTTAACTGTTGAAAATTAGACTACAACATGACATGGTGTGGATCTCTTTGGATTCATCTTATTTGATGTCTTACTGGCTTTTTGGATCTGGCTTTCTAATTTCTTTCCCAGACTTGGGAATTTTTCTGCCATTATATCTTGGTATAGGTTTTCTGTCCCTTTCTTTGTTTTTTGTCCCTTTGGCATTCTAGTAATGTGTATATGTAATTGGTTCTTCTTGATGATGTCTTATAGGTCTCTTAAGGTATCTTCACTTTTACATTTTTTTTCTCATCATAGTGGATAATTTCCTGTGTTCTCCCTTCAAGTTCACTGATTTTTCCTTTGTGATTTAGTCCATCATTCATCCCCTCTATTGAATTTTTTAGTTTGGTTATAGCATTCTTCAAATCTATGATTTCTGTTCTGTATTTTCTAAAAGTACTTTCTTTCTGTTTGTTAAAAGCTCTGTTTTTTCTTACACTGCTGTTTTTATCTCTGTGATCATGGTCAGTTCCTGGAGATTTATGTTGTTCTTTTATTTAAAATACATTTTCATTTTATTTGATTTTCCGTGTTGGTTTCTGTGCATTAGATAAGACAGCTACTGCTGCTGCTGCTGCTGCTGCTGCTGCTGCTGCTGCTGCTGCTGCTTCTTCTTCTTCTTCTTCTTCTTCTTCTTCTTCTTCTTCTTCTTCTTCTTCTTCTTCTTCTTCTTCTTTATTCTTCTTCTTTCTTCTTCCTCTTCCTCTTCTCCTTCTCCTTTCTTCTTCTCCTTCTCCTTCTTCTCCTTCTCCTTCTTCTTTTCTTCTTCTTCTTCTCCTTCTCCTTCTTCCCTCCTCCTTCTCCTTCTTCTTCTTCTTCTTCTTCTTCTTCTTCTTCTTGTTCTTGTTCTTGTTCTTTTTTTTTTTTTTTTTTTTTTTTTTTTTTAGCTATGTAAGGGAAGGTTTTCACCAGTCCATGCAGCCAGAGATTTTAAGGTGTCTCTCAGATCTTTGCATTTGTCCAGTCTTCTATCTATGTTTTTGGTGGCTCCCTGGAGCTTAGGATGTGCCATATCTTGTCAGTAACCTGAGATTAGTATAATAGGAGCCTGACTCTTTAGATGTATCTAGAAAGGTCGGGGAATTAAATGTGAATTTTAGCTCTATGTTTGCAAGAAGGCCGAGTATAGGTATTTATATCCCCTTCTTTCTGGACTAAACTAGAAAGAATATCTGTGGCAAATTCCTGCACCTTCTGATGTAGAAGGGATAGCTTCTGGAAGTAGGCCAATTATTTGACCACCTGTTTGTTTTCTGTGGTCTTGGGTTAATCAGGGCTAGGTTATTAAGGATACAGTCTGTTAGGTGGGAGCTGTGAAGTTGTGGTTGTTAGTGAATGGCCTAACTCCTTCCAGAAAAAAATATAAATAGGGGCCTGGATTTATCTCTGGGGTGAGCTGCGGGTCTAGGGATTCTACAGTGCTGAGCTGTGGCTCTGGCTACCTAAGGGCTATTGTTTGTTTGTTCCTTTACCTCCTCTATGCTAGTTCATTAGAAACCAGACTGTCAAGTAGCCACAGAAAGCATGTTTCATAAGCTTCTTTGAGGCAGAAGGTGAGAAGTGCACGTTCCTGCCCCAGTTTTTTACCATACCAAGGGGCTATAGCCCCTGGAAGTGCATGGATGCCTATTTAAAACCACTTATTTGTTCTGGGATGAAGGGAGACTCATGTTTATATATGCTTATTCACTTCTGTTTTCAGAGCTATTAGATTTAAGATGAAGTCATTTAGGATGTAGCTTTAACAATTGGGGCTCTTGATGGGTGTTCTAAACCCTTCTGTTGTTAAACTGTGAGTTGCATTTTTAAAGTTTCTTCTCTGCACTGCTCCTGGGGGATACAGTTCTTGGGGGTGTTTGCACATCTATTTAAAAATGCTGCATTTATCCTAAGATACAGAGAGACATATGTGTGCCTGTTACTTCTTTTCCCAGAGCTAGGAGATTTAGAGGCAGTCCTTTAGGTGAATGTTGTAAAAGCCTGGGCTCCTAATGTGAATGGAAATTCCTCCCAGTCTAGTGGCAGGTTAATTAGTGACTTTCCCTTTGACTCCCCAATACAAGTAAATTAGAAGTCAGAATGCCAGGTAGTTGCTGGAGAGATGTTTCATAAACCTCTTCCAGAGGAATCAGGGGGATGTGTTTTGTAAGCCCCTTTGTGGCACTTCTAGGAGGATGAAGTCACTGAAAGTGCTTGCAGCTCATACGAAACTTTGCTCTTTAGATTTTTCCTATAATCTAGACAGACACACATGTGTCTACTCCTTGGCACCTATCTAGCTGGTAAATGAAGAGTCAAAATGGGGGGAAACTTAGGGTTGGGGTCTTATATGTGAGGTCTTTACCCTACTCTCCACAGGGAAAAAATGGGTGTTGCAGATTCCTTTCCCAGTTTTCTGACACAGTGCCCAAGGTGAGTCTGTGTCTCAGTGTGCTTCATCTTTTTCTTCGCATTTATTGTGGATGTTTTCTTAGTTACCTGGTAGGTAGGAGTTTCCTGACTGCTCTTTGGCTCCCTCAGAGGGAACTGATCCATGGATAAATGTTTATGTGATGGATTTATGGGTGGAGGAAGAGTAAGGAGCTGCCTTTTTTCCCATGCTAGTGATGTTGTCCTCCTAAGAGTTTTTAAAACACCAATAGTACTGGAAATTTTTAGGGGTGATTGATCATAGAAAAGTCAACAATGATTATTTCAGCAGAGATTCACTCTTGATCTCTCAAAATTTTGAGATCACCAACAGTGTTTATGATTTTCAATATGTCATATTAATGAGAAATTAGGGAAGTTTGATTGTGTTCTTTCTAAATATTGATAATTATTTTTTCTGTTGCCTATAGGTATTTAGTGTATTGCATCCTGTTTATGTTATCTCCTGGGACACCAAATAATTAAAGTGCACTAAACATACGCATTTCTCTGGTTTGTAAATGTTTATTATGCTACTTACTGTGTATTCACTGTTCACTGAATATACTATTCAAAGATTTCTGACATTGATTTGTTGGCATCCCATATCTACCACTGGAATCAATTTGGTAGCAGAGGTATTTATTTATTTTTCATCTTGCTTTTAGCAAATGAAGGTAGAGATCAAAATAATTTGCTCCAATATGTTAACCAAATGTTAAAAAGCAAACAAAAAGAAAGCTAAACAAAAAACTGGTTTTTGCAGAGAACCTATATATTGTTTGTTTTATTTTAGCCCTGACAGACACGAAGGTGTGCAGGGAATCATGTGAGTTTGTAGCCTGATACCTTAAAAAATAAGATAAAATATGGATCCTTTCCCTTCTTGAGATAACCTATTTATAGTCAGCACCAAAAGCTTCCATGGTGAGCTGCCACTCAGAAGTTTTACTTCTAACCCCAGAAGGAGTTTGGAACACACATCAAGAATACCAACTGCCACTCAGTTTTAAATGACCTGGCATTTTGCTATGTCAGACACAAGCTATTGACATTGCAGCAACTGTGGATTATCCTTATACTTGGCAAGTTGCCTTCTCTCCTTCTTCAAGGACTCCCATTTCTGTATCCCAGGTCCCAAGACTTACTAATGACTACCAGTTCCACAGCCCACTGTGCTAACATACTTGCTGGGCCCTTGGTCTACAATGCCTTGTGCCTCTTTCTTCACTTGGTTAACTTTTACTGATTCTTCAAAATGTAGTTTAACTAATGCCTTCTCGAGGAAGCTTTTCTTGATCCATCATCTTCCTCATCCCAATCTCATAGGGTCTTTTCTGTATGCTTGTACTTTTTGATCACTTGTAGCAAAATTATTTGTCTGCTTACTTTCTTTTCCAACTAGTTGGAGAATTTGGATAAAAAAAAAGTTTTACTGATTTTCCTGTCCTTTGTGCCTTTAGTGATTAGGAGCTGAAAAATGGGCTGTCAAATGAAAAGTTAAATGAATGACTCCAGGCAGATATTCAAGGTATATTTAAAGAGTGGTGTGTTAGGCTAATGCTAGGTGCTTCTTTTCAATAGAATGCAAAATGTGTGTGTCTCAAACACAATAGAAATCTAGTTCTTGCTCACATAACTGGGGCAGTGTTTCTGGTTGGTGGGGCCAGAAATTTCTCCATGGGATCAATCAGTAATTGAAGCTGACAAAAGCTCTGCCATTTTTGAAACATGACTTCTAAGGAATGTAGTCATCTAAGTCCCAATTGGCCAGGTAAAGAAAAAAGGTAGGAGGAGCAGTCCCAGCGCAGAGGGGAAGCATGTAAAAAACTCTTCTGGGCCAGACCTAAGGGCCACATTTCACTTTCACATGCCTTACACTGGCAGGGCTCAGTCATTCAGGAGCATAAGCCTTTTCAGGGCTAACATACTTGGACATGAATTTATAAGAAATACCAATGTGACTCCTTTTCAAAAGATTACAACTACTAATTATATTTCTATAAAACCAGGAACTTGCTAGTTTCTCAGTGTTATACTTTATGTCTTCAAAAATGAAGCCCTTTTTGGTCTATTACAAAACACTTCTGAAACTTGAAAATACGAACAAAAGATAACTAAAAATATGTTTTATTTCCCTATGTACCTCCATGTTTCCCTGTTATATTCTGGATTCTGTTGTCCACTGTTAGGTACCAGGTGCCATGTTGAGTTCTAAGAATACAAAATGAGTGAGACATGTTATCTGCCTTTAAGGCTTTTATAATCTAGCACCATTCACGTAAAGAGAACATTTTGAATCTGTATGGTAGGTATGCTTCTCTCTTCCTGTGACTCCTTTTCGATCTGTTTCTTAACTTTTCCCCTCCTATCCATATTTTTTCCCTCAGAGTTGAACTTCAAAGCCTCCAATCTTGTGTAATCACAGATCTTTAAAAATTCTGTTTATAGCCTATCCAGAAAGCAGTTTTCATTTACACAGTCTCTTCAAATGACTGCCAATGGTTTGTGAGAGCTGCAGTTAGACTACAGGTGTTTTTATTTTGTATGTTCTTTGGCGGTGGAAAATAGACTTACTTACCGTGTCATTGTAGAAAATACAATATTCATTACATTCTCTCTCACACACATACACATATACTCACACACAAATTTTTTGGTACTTTTTAAAAATTCTGAAATTTATCACCTCTTTTTTTTAATGTGTGAGGTAGGGTTTCACTTTATCATCCAGGCTAGAGTGCAGTGGCATGATCATAGCTTACTGTCACCTTGAATTCCTAGGTTCAAGTAATACTCTTACCTCAGCCTCCTCACTAGCTAGGATCATAGGTATGTGCCACACCCTGGCTAGCTTTTAAATTTTTTGTAGAGACAGGGTCTCCCTGTATTGCCTATTCTGGCCTCAAACTCCAGGCATCATACTCCTAGCCTCAAGTGATCCTACTACCTTCGCCTCCCAAAGCACTGGGATTACAGGCGTAAGCGGCCATCCCAGGATCATTTTCATTTATTTAAATTTGGAAGAATTTATAATAAAAGAAATTTCACTTTTATTCATCCTGTATTACCTTTGGTATAATGTTTTCTTACATCATACAAGAATAATTCTTTTAGAAATGCTTTCTCTCTATATATTTCCCCATGCAAGTTTTAGTACATTGGTCTGGGTGAAAAAGAACTTACTTTAAAAAAGTTCTGGGAAAGAATACATTTTTCTCCAAGAGTTTATATGAAGAAAATTAAAATTGCATAGTGTAAAATCAAGTGTTATACTAAATGTTTTATATGTTTATGCTTTGTATCATCATTGAGATTGCAAGCTTCTTGAGGATTGAAATCAAAATTTTATTACAAACCCTTTCTCTTATAGAATATCTCATAATAACTAATTATTGGATTATGTATTTTTTACAGTATATGCTGCTGACAATTTTGCTGTATGTTTTCTATCTATATTTGCATTTTTTGAAAATGTTGTTAATAACAATTTACTATTTATAATTATGTTGACTTTAAATCAGTCATTTAGAAAATAAAGTAAATCTCAATTTTCTTCTCTCAGAAGATTTTCAGATAAGTTAAATATAATACTTCGTAAGAACAGCTGTCAAAATACGAGACAAATTTTCAGAAAAAAATCAAAGTTGCGTAATTGGGAAGTAGTGCATCATGAAAAATTGCACAATCATTAAAACCAGGTTCACATAGCAATATCTTGAATTAGTGGTAAAAAATGCTCACAAAGAATACATAATGACAAAAATGTTTCATGATATAAAAACTAATGTAAAAAATCAAAGTATGTAACTATACTTTATAAGATTTCAATCTTAATACAACAGTGAAAATGTATTCTTTGACTACTCAATATCCTTCCAGTATTTGGGAAATTTTCTACCTTTTAACTCCTGGTGAGAGGCAAGAGTGACCTTCAGAATGTAGGAGCCACTGCTCCTTTTCTCAAATTCCTTTACAGTTAAGGAATAGACATGAAAATTAGTCTATGCTGTTGTTGCAGACTGGCTCAAGAGCTAGTATCCAAAAGGTAGAAGTCAGGGAGTATTCTGTCTGCCAGCAGCAAGGAAGAGTTCCTGCGACAGTACAGGTTCTGGGTAGATACTCTACCCTCATGAGGTAGAGCATAACTCTCCACTCCTTAAGTGCAGAGTGTGCATAGTGAAGCTCTTTTAAGGAGTACAGTATGTAAATATATCTTTACGATGGAGAAAGCCAACAAACACAACCTCAACCAAGCGAGCAAAGTTAGCCTTACCACTGATAAGTCATTTTGACAATCTCAATCATTGATATAATATTATGATAATGGCACCTTATCTCTGTGGTATTCTTCTACAGATTCCCTAACACTAGTCTAATCATGGGAAAGGCATAATACAAAATGTAATGGAGGAACATGCTGTAAAATACTTGACCGGTACTTCTCTAAATTCTCAGTATCATAAAAAACAAAAAAACAAATAAAGTTTGAGAAATTACCACGGGTGAGCCAAGAGAGAAATGGTATCTAAAGAAGCTGTGATATACTGGATGAGATTCTGGAATAGAAAAAGAATATTAAATAAGAACTCAGAAAGTCTGAATAAACTGTGGTCTTCAGTTAACAATGTATACTATTGATTTATTCATTGTGGCAAATATACTATACTTATGTATAATTTAATTTTTTAAGAAATTAAAAAGCTTTAAAAATTGTTTTTAAATTAATATATAGATGTACCTATTTTCAAAATACATATTACAAATTAACAGATTTGATTTGTGAAGATCAAATCAATGTAATTAAAATATGCACCACCTTAAATATTTGTCTTTCCTTTATTCTAGAAACATTCAATTTATTTTCTAGCTATTTTAAATAGACAATAGATTATTGTAAACCATAATCGCCCTCTGATCTATCAAACACTAAGTCTTACATCTTTTATCAAACTGTATATTTGTACCCATTAATCAACATTTTTCTTATTCCACCCTGCCCTCTACCATTCCTGGACTTTAGTAACTACCAACCTAGTCTCTGTCTTCATGAGATCAACTTTTTAATCTCCCACATATGCATGACAACATGTGATATTTGTCTTGCGGTGCTTGGATTGTTTTACTTAACACAATGACCTTCACTTCCAGCTGTGTTGCTGTAAATGGCAGGATTTCATTCATTTTATTGTGGAATAATGTTCATATTGTATATATACCACATTTTCTTTATTCATTCATCCCTTGAAGGGCAGTTAGATTGAGTTCATATTTTGGCTATTGTAAATAGTGCTGCTACAAACATGGGAGTGTAAATATTTCTTTAATACATTGATTTCCTTTCTTTTGGATATATACCCAGTGGTGAAATTGCTGGATCATAAGGGAGTTGTATTTTTAGTTTTTTTGGAAAACTTCCACAGAGTTTTCCAGAGAAGCTGTACTAATTTACATGCCCCGAATATTCTACGAGGGTCCCCCTCAACACCCTTCCCAGCATTTGTTATCCCTCTTTTTGATAAATGCCATTTTAATGGGGTGAAATGATTGGTTTTGGTTTTAATTTGTTTCATTTTGGTTTTAATTTGTATTTCTTTAATGATTAGTGATACTGAGCCATTTTTCATATTACCTGTTGCTTATTTATGTCTTTTGAGAAATGTCTATTCAGAGTTTCTGTCCATTTTTATTTTACTTTTACTATTTTATACTATTATGATTTTAACAAATAATTTCAGATTTGGTTTTAGATTCAGAGGGTACATCTGCAGGTTTGTTACAGGGCTATACTGCATGATGCTGAGGTTTGTGGTATTAATTATCCCATCCTCCAGGTATTGAACATAATCCCCAATATTTAGTTTTTTAAACATTGTCTCCCTCTGTTCCCCTCTAGTGATCCCCAGTGTATACTGTTGTCATTTTAGGTCCATGAGTACCCAATGTTTAGCTCTCACTTAGAAGTGAGGACCTGCAGTATTTGCCTTTCTGTTGCTGTATGAATTCACTTAGGATAATGGCTTCCTGCTGCATCTATGTTGCTGCAAAGGGCACGATCTTGTCCTTTTTTATGACTGTGTGGTATTTCATGGTGTATATGTACCACATTTTCTGTATCCAGTTCCTCATTGATGGACAACTAGATTGATTCCATTCCTTAGTTGATGTGAATAGTACTGTGATGAAAATATGAGTGTGAGTGTTGTTTTGGTATAATGATTTATTTTCTTTTGGATATATACCCAGTAGTGAGATTGCTAGGTCAACTGGTAGTTCTGTTTTAAGTTATTTGAGACATCTCCAAATTGTTTTCCACAGTGGCCAAACTAATTTACATTTTTCCTTAACTGTATAATTATACAGTTATGTAATTATTCCCTTTTCTCCACAGCCTTGCCAGCATCTGTCTGTTTTTTCTTTATTTTTTTGAATTTTTTTTTTTTTTTTTGTACTTTAAGTTCTGGGATACATGTGCAGAATATGCAGGTTTGTTACATAGGTATACATGTACCATGGTGGTTGGTTGCATACATCACCCTGTCATCTACACTAGGTATTTCTCCTAATGCTATCCCTCCCCACCCCCTGACAGTCCCCAGTGTGTGATGTTCCTCTTTTTCCGTCCATGTGTTCTCATTACTCAGCTTCCACTTATGAATGAGAACATGCAGTATTTGATTTTCTGTTTTTGTTAGTTTGCTGAGAATGATGGTTTCTAGCTTCATCTGTGTCCCTGCAAAGGGCCTAAACTCATCCTTTTTTATGGCTGCATAGTATTTTATGGTGTATATGTGCCACATTTTCTTTATCCAGTCTATCATTGCTGGGCATTTGGGTTGGTTCCAAATCTTTGCTATTGTGAACTGTGCTGCAGTAAACATACCTGTGTGTGTGTCTTTATAATAGAATGATTTATATTTCTTTGGATATATACCCAGTGATGGGATTGCTGGGTCAAATGGTATTTCTAGTTCTAGATCCTTGAGAAATCACCACACTGTCTTCCAATATAGTTGAACTAATTTAAATGTATTCTCCTTCTAATATGGTTGAACTGATTTAAATTTACACTCCTACCAACAGTGTAAAAGCGTTCCTATTTCCACATATCCTCTCCAGCATCTTTTGTCTCCTGACTTCTTAATGATCACCATTCTAGCTGGCATGAGATAGTATCTCAATGTGGTTTTAATTTGCATTTCTCTAATGACTACTGATGATCATTTTTCATATGTTTGTTGATTGTATAAATATCTACTTTTGAGAAGTGTGTGTTCATATCTTTTGCCCACTTTTTGATGGGGTTTTTTTTTCTGTAAATTTTCTGTAAAGTTCTTTATAGATTCTGGATATTAGCCCTTTGTCAGGCAGGTAGACTGCAAAATTTTTCTACCATTCTCTAGGTGGCCTGTTGACTCTGATGATAGTTTCTTTTGCTGTGCATTAGCTCTTTAGTTTAATTAGATCCAATTTGTCTATTTTGCTTTTGGTGTTTTAGTCATGAAGTCTTTGTCCATGCCTATGTCCTGAATGGTATTGCCTAGGTTTTCTTCTAGGGTTTTTATGGTTTTAGGTCTTAGATTTAAATCTTAAACCCATCTTGAGTTAATTTTTATATAAGGTTTAGGGAAGGGATACAGTTTTAGCTTTCTGCATATGGCTAGCCAGTTTTCTCACCATTTATTAAATAGGGAATCCTTTCTCCATTTCTTGTTTTTATCATGTTTGTCAAAGATCAGATGGTTGTAGGTGTATGGCATTATTTCTGAGGCCACTGTTCTGTTTCATTGGTCTATATCTCTGTTTTGGTACCAGTAATCTTTCAGTTAATTTTTTATGTTTTGAAAGGTAGGAGTTGAGTTCCATTCTTCTGCATATAGCTAGCCAGCAGTAGTGTGCTATTATGGTTACTGTAGCTGTATAGCGTAGTTTGAAGTCAGGTAATGTGATACCTCCAGCTTTATTCTTTTTGCTTATAATTGCTTTGGCTATCTGAATTATTTTTGGTTCCACATGAATATTAATATTTTCTCTAATTCTGTGAAAAAATGATGTTGTTTGGTAAGAATATTATTGAATCTGTATATTGCTTTGGTTTTATCCATTTTTAGATTAAATTATTTTTTTTGGTTGCACTGAATGAGGTTCTTATATTCTTTGGTTATTCTTTCTCAAATTGATAGTTTGAATTTTCAAACTATGTATTTCATATGTTTTCCTCTCATTGTTTGTCTTGTCTTTTTGTTAATGATTTCCTTTGCCATGCAACAGTTTTTAGATTGATGAAATCTTATTTGTCTGTTTTTGCTTTGATTGCCTGTGCTGTTGAGGTCTTACACACACAAAAATTCTTGACACAAACCAATGTTCTGCAGCATTTGCCTAATGTTTTGTTATTTTTACAATATTAATTCTTCCAATTCATGAACATGAGATCTCTTTCCATTTGTTTGTATCTTCTGCAATTTATTTTATCAGTATTCTGTAGTTTTCTTCGTATAGATATTTTTCTTCTTTGGTTAAATTGATTTCTAGATATTTTATGTTATTTGTAGCTATTATAAATAAGATTGACTTCTCAATTTCTTTTCAGATTGTTTACTGTTAGCATATATAAATGCTACTGATTTTCATATGTATATTTTATATCCTGAAATGTTACTATTTATTTATTTGGGTACTTATTTTTGAGACAGAGTTTCACTCTTGTTGTCCAGGCCCAGTGCAGTGGTGCAACATCAGCTTATTGCAACCTCCGCCTCCCAGGTTCAAGAAATTCTCCTGCCTCAGCCTCCGAGTAGCTGGGACCACAGGCGTGCACCACCATAGTGGCTAATTTTGTATGGTTAGTAGGAATGGGGTTTCACCATGTTGGTCAGGCTAGTGTTGAACTTCTGACCTCAGGTAATCTGCCCTCTTTGACCTCCCAGAGTGTTGGGATTACAGGTGTGAGCCACTGTGTTTAGCCCTGAAACTTTATTGAAAAAATTTTTTTTTTTTTTGAGACGGAGTTTCGCTCTTGTTACCCAGGCTGGAGTGCAATGGCGCGATCTCGGCTCACCGCAACCTCCGCCTCCTGGGCTCAGGCAATTCTCCTGCCTCAGCCTCCTGAGTAGCTGAGATTACAGGCACGTGCCACCATGCCCAGCTAATTTTTTGTATTTTTAGTAGAGACGGGGTTTCACCATATTGACCAGGATGGTCTCGATCTCTCGACCTCGTGATCCACCCGCCTCGGCCTCCCAAAGTGCTGGGATTACAGGCTTGAGCCACCGCGCCCGGCACTTTATTGAAATTTTTAAATTCAGTTATAACGGTTTTTGTTAGAATCTTTAGGCTTTGTTAAGTATAAGATTATGTCTACAAACAAGGCTAATTTGACTTTCCCTTTTCCAATTTTGATGCCATTTATTTTTTTCTCTTGCCTAATTGCTCTGTTTGGGACTACCAGTATTATGTTGAAAAAATTATGAAAGTAGGCATCCTTGTCCTATTCCAGATCTGAGAGCAAAAGTTTTCAATTTCCTTCCATTCATTACAATGTTAGCTATGCAACTGTGATATGTGGCCTGTATTATTTTGAGATATGTCTTGTAACCCAGTTTGTTGCAGGTTTTTATAATAAAGAAATTTTGAATTTTAATGAATTTCTTTCAGCATCTATTGAAATGCTCATATTGTTTTTATTACTTATTCAATTAATGTGATGCACCATGTTTATTGTTTGCTTATGTTGAACTATCCTTGCATCTCTGAGATACATCCCACTTAGTCACAATGAGTGATCTTTTTAATGTTTACTTAAATTTGGCTTACTGATATTTTGTTGAGATTTTTACATCTGTATTCATTATGCATAGTGGCCTGTAGTTTTCTTTTTATTGTTTCCTTTTCTGGTTTTGGTATCAGGTAATGCCGGCCTTGTAGAATGAGTTGGAAAGTATACCCTTTTTTAGAAGAATTTAACTAGAATTGCTATTTGTTATTCTTTTAATATTTGGTAAAATTCAGTGAAGCCATCAGGTCCCACGATTTTCTTCGGTGGTTGACTTTTTATTACGGCTTCAGTTTTGTTATTCATTATTGGTTTGTTGAGGTTTTCCATTTGTTCTAGTTTAATCTTGGTAGGTTGTATGTATCCAGAAATTTATCTATTTCTTCTAGGTATTTAAATTTGTTGGACTATAGTTGTTCATAGTAGCCTCTGCTGATTCTTTGTATTTCTGTGGTCTTGGTTGTTATGTCTCCATTTTTCTTTCTCATTTTACTATTTTTAATTTTGGGGGTATTATAGGTGTATATTTATGGGGTACCTGAGATATTTTAATACAGATATTAATTGTGACATAGATGTATCATGGAAAATATGTCCATTCTTTCAAGTATTTATCTTTTGAATTACAGTTAATCAAATTATATCCTTTAAGTAATTTAAAAATATACAGTTATTATTGACTATAGTTTCCCTATTATGCTATTAAATGGTAGGTCTTTTTCATTTTTTTCTACCCATTAACCATCCCCATCTTTGTGCACCCAGCCTCCTCCTATCCTTCCCAGTCTTTGATAACCCTCCTTCTACTCTCTGTGTCCATGAGTTCAATTGTTTTAATTTTTAGATCCCACAAATAAGTAAGAACATGTGATGTTTATCTTTCTGTGCCTAGCTTATTTCACATAGCATAATCTCCAGTTCCATCTTTGTTCTTGCAAATCACTAGATCTCATTTTTTTATGTCAAATAGTACTCCTTTATGTATATGTACCACCATTTCTTTGTGTATTCATCTGTCGATGGACAGAGGTTGCTTTCAAACCTTGACTATTGTTAACAGTGCTGCAACAAACATGGCAGCGTGGATATCTCATCAGTATACTGCTTTTCTTACTTTTGATATATCCACAGCAGTGGGGTTGCTGGATCATATGCTAGCTCAATTTTTCGCTTTTTAAGGAAATTTCAAAGTGTTCTCCATAGTGGTTGTACTAATTTACATTCACACCAACAGTGTACAAGGCTTCTCTGTTCTCCACATCCTCACCAGCGTTTGTAATTGCCTATCTTGTGGATATAAGCCATTTTAACTAGGGTGTGATTATACTGCACTGTAGCTTTGATTTGCATTTTTCTGATGATCAGTGATGTTGAACAACTTTTCATATGCCTGTTTGCCATTTGTAGGTCTTGATATATTTTGCCTACTTTTTTATTGGATTATTCAAGTTTTTTTTAACAGTTGTTTGAGCCCCTTATATATTCTGAATATTAATGCCTTTGCAAATATTTTCTCAGTTTGCAAATATTTTTTTGCCAGTTTGCAAATATTTTCTCACGTTCTGTGGGTTGTCTTTCCACTTTGTTGGTAATATCCTTTGCTGTGCAGAAGATTGTCAACTTGATATGATTCCATTTGTCTGTTTTTGCTTTGGTTGCCTGTGCTTGTAGGGTATTGCTCAAGAAATTTTTGCACAGACTGATGTGCTGGAGAGTTTCCCCAATGATTTCTTATGGTAGTTTCATAGTTTAAGGTCTTAGATTTAATTGTTTAATTTATTTTGATTTGATTTTTTGTATGTGATGAGAGACAGGAGTCTAGTTTCATGTCTTTACATATGGATATCCAGTCTTCCCAGCACCTTTTACTGAAGACACTATCTTTTCTTCAGTGTATATTCTTGGCACCTGTGTCAAAAAGGAGTTCACAGTAGGGTTGTGGACTTGTTTCTGGGTTATCCCTTCTGTTCCATTGGGCCATGTGTCTGTTTTTATGTCAGTAGCATGCTGCTGTGGTCACTGTAGCTTTTTAGTATAATTGAGGTCAGGTAATGTCATTCTTCCAGTTTTGTTCTTTTTGCTCAGGATGGCTTTCGCTACTCTCGGTCTTTTATGGTTACATTTAAATTTTAGAATTCCTTTTTCTGTTTCTGTGAAGAATGTCATTTGTATTTTTATAAAAATTGCATTGAATCTGTAGATTGCTTAGGGCAGTATGGACATTTCAACAATATTGATTCTTCCAGTCCATGAACATAGAATGTCTTTCCAATTTTTTGTGTCTTGTTCAATTTCTCTCATTATTGTTTTATAGTTTTTATGATACAGATCTTTCACTTTTATGGTTAATTTCTAGTTTTTGAATTTTATTTGTGTCTATTGTAAATGGGAGTACTGTCATTTTATTTTCAGACTGTTCATTGTTGACATATAGAAATGCTACTGATTTTTGTATGTTGATTTTGTATCCCACAACTTGACTGAATTTGTTGATCAGCTTGAAAAGTTTTGTGGTGGTGTTTTTAGTTTTCTCCAAATCTAAGATCATATCACCTGCAAAGAAACATAATTTACATTCTTTGTTTCCAATTTGAATGCCCCTTATTTTGTTTCTCTTGTTTGAATGTTCTAGCTAAGACTTTCAGTACTATGTTAAATAACAGCGGTGAAAAGGGGCATTCTTGTCATGTTCCACATGTAAGATGAAAGGCTTTGATTTTTCCCCCCTATTCAATGTAATGCTAGCTGTAGGCCTGCCATATATGGCTTTTATTATGTTGAGTTATGTTTCTTCTGTACCAAGTTTTTTGATGATTTCTATCATGAAGAGATGTTGAACTTTATCAAATGCTCCTTCAGCATTAACTGAAATGATCATATAAGTTTTGTTCTTTCTGTACTTGGTCCTGATGAATGATCTAATGTATTGTTGAATTCAATTTGGTAGTATTTTCTTGAGGTTTTGTAAATCAATATTTATCAGTGATCTTGGCCTGTAATATTCTTTTTTGATGTGTCTTTGTCTGATTTGCGTATCAGGCAATACTGGTTTCATAGAATTAGTTAGGAGGTACAGTATCTTCCTCTGTTTTTTGAAATATTTTGAATATGATTGGTTTTAGTTCTTTAAATGTTTGATAGAATTCAGTAGTGAAGCAATCACATCCAGTAATTTTCTTTACCAGAAGACTTTTTATCATGGATTCAATATTGTTATGTGTTTTTGGTCTGTTCAGGTTTTGGATTTCTTCCTGGTTCAATCTTGGTGGGTTGTATATATCTAGGAATGTTTTCATCTATTCTAGATTTTCCAGTTTATTGGCATGTATTTGCTCACAGTAGCCACTAATGATCCTTCCAATTTCTGCAGTATCACTTGTAATGTCTTCTTTTTTCATTGCTGACTATTTATTTGTATGTTCTCTGTTTGTGTCTTAGTCTGGCTAAAAGTTTGTTAGTTTTGTTGAACTTTTCAATAAACCAACTTTTAATTTCACTGATGTTTTGAATTTTGTTTTTATTTCCATTTCATTTATTTCTGCTCCATTCTTTATTTATTTTCATCCACTAGTTTTGGGTTTGGTCTTCTCTTGTTTTTCTAGTTCTTATAATGCACCATCAGATTGTTCATTTGGAGTGTTTCCTCTTTTCTGGTATGGGCACCTATCTTCCCTCTTAGTACTGCTTTTGGTGTATCTCATAGTTTTTGGTGGGTCGTGTTCCCATTATCTTGTGTTTCATGAAATATTTTCATTTTCTTCTTTATTTATTTACCCACTGGTCATTGAGGAAAATATTGTTCAATTTCCATGTATATGTTTAGTTTCCAAACTTCCTCTTATTAATTTGTAAACATTCCATTATAATCCGAGAACATGCTTAATATTATTTCAGTTTTTAAAAATGTTTTAGAACTTGTTTTGTGACCTAACATATGGTTTTATCCTTGAAAATGATCCATGTACTGAGGAAAAGAATAGGCATTCTGCAACTCTTGGATGAAATTGTTTGGTGAATATCTATTAGATTCTTTTGGTCTGTAGTGCAGATTAAGTTTGATGTTTCTGTTTTGATTTCCTGTCTGGTAGATCTGTCCAGTATTGAAAGTATGGTGTTTAAGTTTCTAATTATTATTGTGTTGGGGCTTCTCTCTCTTTTTAGCTTCAATAATATTTTCTTTATATACCTGGGTGCTCAAGTGGTGGGTGCATATGTATTTTAGATTGTTATATCCTTTTGCTGATTTGACACCTTTATCATTATATAGTGACCTTCTTCGTCTTTTCTAGATTTTTTCTAGCATTCTGTTTAGTCTGCTATAAGTATAGCAACTACTACTGTTTTACTGGTTTCCACTTAGGTGGAACATATTTTTCAATTCCTTTATTTCCAGTCTATGTGTGTCTTTATAGGTGCAGTGTATTTCTTTTAGGCAACAGATTAATGAGTCTTTTTTTTTTTTTTTTTTTTTTTGTAATTCATTCTGCCATGGGATGTCTTTTGATCAGAGAGTTTGGTCCACTTACATTTCGTGTTATTATCGGTAATTAGGGACTTACTCTTGCCATTTTGTTATTTGTTTTCTGGTATTTTCTTTCTTCTTTGTTTCCTTCCTGTCTTCCTGTAGTGAAGGTGATAGTGAAGGTGATATTTTCTGGTCATATAATTTAGTTTTCTTACTTTTTGTGTTTTGTGTTTGAAGTTATCATGAAGCTTGCTAATACTATCTTATAATTCATTATTTTAACCCAATAACAACTTAACACTATTTGCATCAAGAAACAAGCAAAAATAAAACTAATAAAAACCCTATGCCTTAACTTTATTCCTCAGCTTTTTAACTTTTTGGTTCTGTTTATATCACATCATACTGTATCTTGAAAAGTTGTAGTTACTGTTTTTGATTGGTTCACAATTTAATCTATTTAGAACCACAGTAGTTTATACATTGCAGTTACGGTGTTATAATATTCTGTTTTTCTGTGTGCTTAGTACTGCCAGTGAGTTTTGTACCTTCAGGTGATTATTTATTGTTCATTAATGTCCTTTGCTTTCTGATTGAAATACTCTCTTTTGCATGTCTTGTAGGACAGGTCTGGTACTGATGAAATTTCTCAGTTTTTGTTTTTCTGGGGTAGTCTTTATTTTTCCTTCTTGTTTGAAGGATATTTTCCAGATATACTATTCTAGGGTAAAAGTTATTTTCCTCTGTCACTTTAAATGTAGCATGCCTCTCTGATTTGGCCTGTAAGGTTTCTACTGAAAAGTCTGCTGCCAGACATATTGGAGCTCCTTGCATATTATTTTTTTCTTTTCTCTTTCTGCTTTTAGGATCCCTTCTTTATCTTCGACCTTTGAGAGTTCAATTATTAAATGCCTTGAGGTAGGTTTTCTTTATATGTGTAGTGGGGGATAAATTTGCTTGATGTTCTGTAACCTTCTTGTACTTAGATATTGCCATATATCCTATATTTGGGAAATTCTGTTATGATCCTTTTGAATAAACTTTCTAGCCCTATCTTTCTTACCTCCTCCTAAGATTTTCTAGTTCTTGGCTGGGTGCAGTGGTTCACTCCTGTAATCCCAGCACTTTGGGAGGCCGAGGCGGGTGGATCAGGAGGTCAAGAGATCGAGACCATTCCTGGTCAACATGGTGAAACCCCGTCTCTACTAAAAATACAAAAAATCAGCTGGGCATGGTGACGCCTGCCTGTAATCCTAGCTACTCCAGAAGCCAAGGCAGGAGAATTGCCTGAACCCAGGGGGCAGAGGTTGTGGTGAGCTGAGATTGCGCCATCGCACTCCAGCCTGGGTAACAAGAGTGAAACTCTGTCTCAAAAAAAAAAAAAAAATATTTTCTAGATCTTGTAGGTGTGCTTGCTTTTTATTTCTTTTTCTTTTATCTCTTCTGTGTATTTTCAAACAGTTTGTCTTCAAGCTCACTAATGAGCTTGATCCAGTTTTTCTTTTTAAGGTCTCTGGTGAATTCTTTAGTATGCCTATTGCATTTTTCAGATCCAGAATTTCTGTTTAATTCTTTTAAATTATTTTCATCTCTTTGTTAAATTTATCTGCTAGAATTCTGAATTTGTTTTCTGTATTATCTTGAATTTCTTTGAGTTTACTCAACACTGCTGTTTTGAATTCTCTGTTTGAAAGCTAACATACTTTATTTTTCTAAGACTGGTCCCTGATGCCTTATATAGTTCACTTGCTGAGTTCATGTTTTCTGGATGACATTGATGCTAGTAGATATTCTTTGGTGTCTGGGCATTGAAGAATTCAGGTATTTATTGTAGTATTCGCTGTCTGGGCTTACTTGTAGCCATATTTCTTGGAAAGGCTTTCCAGATATTTGAATGGACTTGGGTGTTGCATTTTAAACTGTATCTGCTTTAGAGGGCACCCCAAGCCCAATAATGCTGTGGTTCTTTCAGACTCATGGAGGTACCACTTTGCTGGTTTCTAATGAGATCCAGAAGAATTTGTGGATTACCAGGCAGAGCCTCTTGTTCTGTTTTCTTTCTTTATCCCAAACATAGAGAGTCTGTTCTGAGACACCTAAAGATGGAGTTGGAGTAACACAAGCACCCTTGTAGTCACTACCACTCTGGCTGTGCTGAGTCACATGTGAAGCCAGCACAGCACAGTGTATCACCCAAGGCCTGCTATAACTACTTCTGGGCTATTGTCTATGGTTTCTTATGGCCCTGGGGCTCTACTATCAGCAAAGTTAACCAGGCCTCTGTCCTTCTCTTCAGGGTGATGATGTCCTCCATGCCCTGGGTGGCTGCAGAAGTGTCACCAGTAAGTCAGGGACTAGAATCAGAAATCTTAGAAGTCTACCCTTTATCATATTGCAGCTGAGCTGGCACTCAAATCACAAGATGCAGTACTTGCCATTCTTCCTTCTCTTTTCTAAAGTAAGAGGAGCCTCAACCCATAGCCATTGCTACCCTAGGCCATGAGGAATACTGCCAAACTACTGTCAATGTTCCCTTAAGGTCAAAGGTCTCTGAAGTCAGCTTGTGGTGAATGCTGCCTGGTTTAGGACTCAGCCTTCGAGGCAATGGGCTCCCATCTGGCCTAGGGAAGGTCCAGAATTGCCATCCAAAAGTCAATTCCTGGAATCAGGGACCCCAAGAGTCAGCTTGATGCTCTAACTCACTGTGGCCATAGTAGTATCTAAGGTGTGCAACAAAGTCCCCTTTACTTTTCCCTTTGTTTTTCTTAAGCAGAAGACATTTTTTCCCAAAGCCCCAGCAGCCGGTAATGTGCTAACCCTCACCTGAAGTCAGCAACTCTCAGAGGCTCACCCAAAGCCCTGGATGTAGTATCTGGGTTTTGTGCTGGTTGTTGAGTCCATGGGCTCTTCATTTAGCAGGTGATGAATCCTGGCAGAATTGGGTCATTTCCTCCAAGGCAGCAGGTTCCCTTCAGGCCCAGGATGTGTCTAGAAATATCATCTGGGAGCTAGGGCCTGAAACAAGGGAACTTATGTCTCTTACGTGTGCCCTATCTTCCTGTGGCTGAGCAGGTGTCCAAGATGCAAGACAAAGTCCTCCCCACTCTTTCCTCTCCTCTCCTCAAGTGGAAGGAAGGGGTCTTTTTTTTGAGCCACTAGCTATGCATCCTGGGGTTGGAGTAGGAGTGATGCCAACCCTCCATTAGCTACCCCAGCTGGTATCTTAGTATGTTGCATGCCCTCACAGTCCAGTGTGTCTGGGGCTGGTGAAGTTCTAGGACTTGTCTAAGAGTTGCAGTCCTTGTGGCCTAGGCTGCTTTTCAAATTTACTTAGATACTGATAGCACTTTGGCCCTTGGTAGTGAGGTTTGTGGGTACTCAACTGTGGACCTCTGGAATTAGTGATTCCTCTGGGCTGGGGCTGGTTTAAATGTTCCCTCTGTGGTTGGGCGTCAGCTGGGTTTGGTCTGGTTTTCCTTTCTGCTCCAACTGAACAGCACTGAGTTCAGTGCCTCACAATTGCTGTGTTCTTCCTACTCCAGTGCCCAGAGAAGCTCTCTGTATCATGTAGATTTTGCCAGGGGTAGAAAAGGGGTAGCATCCATTTCAGACTTGTTTTATCTATATCTTCAGTGCCTCTTTCAGCAATAAGAAGTTAAAACCATGAACATGAGTACTCACCTGACTTTTGGTTCTTATGAAGATGTTTCTTTTCTGTGTATGCAGTTTTCCATTTTTTATTTTTATTGTTTTTGAGACAGAGTCTCACTTTGTCACCCAGGCTGGAGTGCAGTGGTGTGATCTTGGTTCACTGCAACCTTCGCCCCCTGGGTTCAAGTGATTCTTCTGCCTTAGCTTCCTGAGTAACTGGGACTACAAGTATGCACCATCATGGCCGGCTAATTTTTTTAGGAGAGATGGGATTTCACCATGCTGGCCAGGCTGATCTCTAACTCCTGACATCGAGATCTGCCCACTTTGACTTCCTAAAGAGCTGGGATTACAGGTGTGACCCACCATGCCTGGCTCCTCTGTAGGTAGTTTTTAGCTTGGTGTCCTTGTGGGAGGATGATTGGTGGAGTTTTCTATTCGGTCATCTTGCTCCACATCTCTCACTGTGGTTTAAATTTTCATTTCTCAAGTAATTAGTGATGTTGCACAATTTTTCCATATGTTTATTGTCCACATGTGTGTCTTCTTTTGAAAAGTGCCGGTTAATGTTTTTTGCCCACTCTTTAATAAGGTTATTTGTTTTTTGCTTGTTCATTTGTTTAAACTTCTTATACATTCTTGATATGAGACCTATTTGGTTGCATGGTTTGCAAATATTTTCTCCCATTCTGTAGGTTGCCTGTTTACTCTGTTAATAGTTTCATTTGCTGTGCAGAAGCTCTTTAATTTGATTAGGTACCACTTATTTTTGCTTTCATTGCACCTCCTTTTGGCATCTTTGTTATGAAATTTTTACAAGGACTTATGTCCAGAGTGATATTTTCTAGGTTTTCTTCCAGAGTTTTTATAGAATTGGGTTTTACATCTAAGTCTTTATGTCTTCTTGAGTTGATTTTTGTAAATTGTATAAGGAAGGGTCCAGTTTCAATCTTCTACAAATGGCTAGTCAGTTATCCTAGCACCATTTATTAAAAAGGGAGTGGCATGAAAAATCAATTTTTATATTTTATTTTTTGGAATCAGGTTTTAAATAAAGTTCACATATTATAATTGGTTAAAATGTCTTGTTTATTTTAATCTATAGCAGTTTATTCCTAATGCCACTTTTTAATTACAAAAAGTTTATTTTTACAGTAAGTTGCTATAAGATAAAGTTCTAAATAATACATAGTTTTGCATAGATTAATAGTATTTTGTTTTCTTGTGATATAATAAAAATGGTGCATTTCAATGACACTTAGATCTGATGAAAGAGAGTAAAAGTTAAATGTTTCTGTGTTCCAGCTTCCTCTTCTGTACAGCTAGAAGACTAGATAAGGAAATCTGAGGATCTTTCTTGTTCTAAAAGTCTACGAATTTACACAGATGAAAAGACCCTATAAACTAAGCTGAACTGGTAGAAACAGATCTAAGCAACTTCTTTGCCCTACTTGAAGTAAACTTAGAATATCTGTACATGTCTCCTAAACAAGCCTAATTTCACAGTGTTAGGGTATGACATCTAATTTACTAAAGATTTTCTGGGCAATACAGAATGTAGTATCATATATAAAAAAACAACCCTTCTAAAACCAAGCCATTAAAAGTTCTTGTTCCATCCCTCTCCAAGTTCTGTTTTGGCCTCTGTCTTCTTTTTCTATTGAAACTCATCATCGTAGGGTTTCCAGTTTCATTTTATCCTGCTCTGCTTCCTGGGATTCTTATCAAATATTTATATCTTTATATTTTCTCAAGCTTTTCTTTATTGCCTCTGTATCTTCATACCTACCACACTGATCATCAAACAATCTTCTTTAGAAGGCAAGTGGGAAAGTGGGAGGTTTTCTTCATAGTAAATAATATTTTACACATACATTTACACTGAATTTATGCCCTTATGAAGCACCTCTGTGCCAGAAACTAGGCAATATACTAGGAATAAAAAAATTAATATCTTCTCCCTTTTTCTCATCAATTTATGGCCAAATTATTTATATGAATTATAAAAATGTCAAGGTTGTTCGTAAAATAAAAGACCGTGTGGTTTGTTTTTTGTTTTATTTTGATGGAGTTTTGCTCTTGTTGCCAAGGCTGGAGTGCAATGGCCCAATCTCAGCTCACCACAACCTCCACCTCCTGGGTTCAAGGGATTCTCCTGCCTCAGTCTCCAGAGTAGCTGGGATTACAGGCATGCACCACCACAGCTAATTTTGTATTTTTCAGTAGAGAGGGGGTGTCTCCATGTTGGTAAGGCTGGTCTTGAACTCTCGACTGGTAGGTGCACTCTGAATGAAGAGATCACCTAAACAGGCTTTGTGTGAGAAACAAGGCTGTGTATTCACCCAAGTTCGGGTAGGCTGAGTCCAAAGAGAGTCAGTGGAGGGTGGTGGGATAGGAGTTGGTTTTATAGGTTTGGGGTAGGCAGTGGAAAGTTACAGAAGTTACAGTTTAGGGTGGTTTTTGTAAGTTGGGGAGATGATACTGGGGGATTGTCACAAGGTCCAAGAACCAGTGTCACAAACTTGACTTATCAGTTGAGGGAGGAACGGCTGAGGCAGGAACAATGGCACAATGTTGCAAGGTCAGTTAATGAGGCTGCAGTGTCCAGTGTCACAAGGTTGATTCAGACTCTCTGGGTCCCGGAATCCACCTGGAGGTGTATGTGCAGGTCACAGGGGTCACAGTGGCTTAACTAGGGTGTGGCCATGGTGCAGTCAGTTCAAAGAACCTTGCACCATCAGATGATCTGCCTGCCGCGGCCTCCCAAAGTGCTGGGATTACACGCTTGAGCCACTGCACCTGGTTGGTGTGATAATTTAAAAAAAGACAATTCATGATTTATTACACTTTTGCATTCATTAGATTTCCATGGCATATTTGCATATTCTCTTAGTGTTTGTGGGTGATAGAAAGCTATTGTGAAGCCAAAACTCTTCTGCCAGGATTCCATCAGGAGTTACATGCTGGCTCCATATCGCAGTCTGTGCTCAGAGTAGGATGAGAAATCTTTCCCACAGGAAATGAGATAATGCATCTACAAACTCATTTATCTTCTCAGGAAAATACATTACTATAAGATGTATTTTTATGGTCTACACATTTTAACAGGCACACAGCAGTTACACTTGATTTTTCTTCTTTAGGGTCACTGATTAACAATCATAATTGAGAATGTCAAATGCATCTTCATGTAAAAAAAAGAGTTTTATTTTTATAGGCAAAACAGTCCCAAATGACATTTTTCTGCATAAAAGACAGCATGCTGTTGTAGGAGATAGAGTTAGTGTGCTATAGAGTTAGAAGACCTGGGTTTTACCATTTAAAAGCCATGTGACCTTGGACAATTTCCTGAGTCTGTTTATCTATTATATGAAAAATGAGAAGCTCTCTAAATCATAAAAACATTGATAAGATTAAATTCGATAAGGTGAATGAAAAGAATTCTAAATATACAAGTCACATGCAAACAAGGCTTGGGTTATTAGTCTACTGGGCGCTGACTACTACTTTGAATCTTTACATTCTCTTTTAGGTTAATATGGAAAAATACATATGAAACACTTAAAATGTAAAAAGAGGTAGTGACATCACTTGCTGACTTAAGTCTGAACTGAAATTAGTTAACCTGGCTATATATGGAAGAATTTCCATTTAAATGGAAACATTTCACTAGCCACAAACAGACTTAGAGGTGGTTTCCTGTTTATCTTTAAATGGATGTTGTGGTTTCTTCTTAATGATTGGAGGAAGTTCCAAATTTTGGTGAAATGATCTCATTTAAACATAGAGCAGGATATGAGAAAGAATGATTAATTTGTTGTTCTGATTGATGATGTATATTTTACACACAGCTGGATAAGTCTATTAATATAATTAAAAATTTATTTTATTTTTTAATGAATATTGATTCTTATGTCCTAAGCATTGTTGTAGAGATTAATAATGCCAATAATGAAGACATTGTCCGCGCTTTCAAGGAGCCGTTAATTTAACTTAAAAATAGGCAAGGAAATCGGTGATTTCAATATAAAGTGGTAACTGTCTTTAGAAGTTGGTATGATCTGCTTTCTTGGCTGCTGCCTCTGGAGTAATTTTTTAACATTTCCGTGTAAGAATTCCTATGTTCACATAAGTATGCAATGAAAGGTCTACTTTTCAGCTCAGATTCATTTATTGTTTCCCACCCGCTTTCCGCAACCCAGAAGGTACTTAGTGAGTCTCCTTTAGTGACAAATAGTATTTGAGTCTTTCCATTAGAGTTACTCATGATTTCTTTTCCTTTGTCTAATAGTCACAAGATTTCTGCTAGAACAGAGAGAATAGAGTCCTCAGAAACATAAACACAAGTTACTTAGTTTAATTAAATTATAAGGCTGCAGCATTACATACTCACAGGCGATATTTTGCTGAGTAAAATGGCAGGAAGCCAAAACTTTCATAGAAATCTGCTGATAATGCAACATTTAAAAACTGTGATTTGAAAATATACAAGTGAATGATGATTTCTTAAAAATGCAGTAATGTTTTAGGAACCATACCAGTGCTGATAGCAGGGGATGAAAGGGTCACAAATTCCAGAAAAGAGTAAGTTCTCTGTCTTGCTTACTCTGGGTTATGGTGGTTACCCATTTTCTGGTAAGGAAGAACTAGAGGTTAATACCAGAACTTACTAAACATACCATAGGTCATTGTTTAGGGGCTACTATTTTCACAGGGCTATGTGAAAAATGTAACTCCTTTCCTTGCCTATGAATTTAAGCTCACTTAGCCCTCATTCTGCTAGATAGTAGGAAACTTTATCTAGACAATTCCAGGTGAGCCTAGACATCATCCGGTGTTTCACCAAGTTTACTTTTCTCATTTCCCTGTTCTTCTCTTCATGAAAGCATCTAAGATCTCCAGCTTTGGCAGAACTATCAATCCATGCTGGCACCTGTCAGATGCCTGTGTTTGCCTCTCTGAGCTCCTCTCCTGACGACATGGCCTCTCCAGATCTACATATTGTTTCTTAGCTTATATTAGGCTTCTTTGCTGTTTTATTTGACACTTTGAGATGGGACTACAAAAGACTTGCTGGGTGGGCTTCAAGCTAGCTGGCCAGGCTCTCCTGCAGCCATCCTGCCCTCACTTTGTCATAGAGGTAAGAGTAACTTTGGCAAGGTTGCCACCCTTGCAGCTCCAGGCAAGCAGCCTGCATACTTCTTTTACTCTGGGATTCCTCTAAATGTAGCTTTCACTAGAGCTCTGTCTGGGGCACCTAGAAGGTGCCCTCCACTTTCTAGGCCCTAAGGGGTTTTAGCCAGTTTTGGGGTGAAAGATGGTGATAAATTCCCATGGTATCATATTTTCCTTCAAATATTACTATTACACAGCTAGCCTGTGCCTTCATAATGAAAATCTGGGAATTTTATGTCTTGTCTGTCCCCTGATTCTGCACATGTTTGCGGGTGATGGAAGACATATTTAGTTCTGTCAGGTAGTATAAAAAACATGGTACTATGAAGAAAAGCAGCATTTTTTTTTTTTTTTTTTTTACAATGTGCATGGTCATTCTTGAGAATTCTGCCATTATCTTCATAAAGTTCTGGGGTTAGTAATGCCTCCAGGTGGCTTTGCAGGTAAATGGGTCAGATAGGTAGCCTTTCAGATGAAGCTTTAATGCTTAGGGCTGGTAAAGCTGGTAAGAACTACTCTTGGAGAATTCAGTTTTTCTTTATCTAGAGACGTAACAGTTGTTTATGTGAAGAGAGCAAAGAATTACAGAAGAGGAATTATGTTAATATTTTACTTCAGAGACAGGTTTAATTTGTTTTTACTTCATGTGCCCCTTTGGATATGGAGCTGATAGTAATTTATTGCTGAGAGAACTAAAATGATCAGTTCATTGGAAACTCTTTAAGGAAAACGCCTATTTATCACATCACCTTAGTCCTTACTTGTAGAAGAGGGCATAGTAGTACCTTAAATTTTACGGAATGAGTAGACTTTCAGGCTGCAATGTACCAACTTGCCCTGTAAGTTTTGTCAGGTAATCTTGGTATATTTTTCAAACATATTTCTTAGGACTGTCAAAAAAAATCAGAGACAGAAATTAAAGTGACAATGGAAAATTGTATTCAGGACTATTGCAAGGGAGAAGAGTGACCCCAGTAGAGAACTGGGCTTCATTCCAAAGACATCAGGGATAAGTAGGGATTTACAGCCAAAGAACAGGGAGTCAGAAAATTTTTAAGAAGATATATCAAGTCTGGCAGAAATTCTGGCAGAACCAACGTAACAGGATTCCTGCTGAAGGCAGGCCAGGGTGATTAGCTAAAGAGTGAGCAGAGAAAGAAGTTTGATGAGATATTGAGGATGATCAGATATTTAGGATGAGTAATTCTTTCTTGCTAAACTGTGTTGGTAGTCTTATTTGCTAAAACTGGATTTTATATATGTGTTCACAGGCAGGCCCAGGAGAAAGTTCAGAAGCTTGACTAAAGTTTGGCCAAGCAAATAATTGTTAGAATATAGTCCTACAAGAAGCCAAATGACAAAATAATAATAATAATAATAATAATAAACAGAAGATTTTTTGGCAAGTGAGTTTGAGAAATAGCTGTATACCACATGCACCTTTGAGAGTGTATTTTAAGTAACATTGTACCAAAATGTCTCCTTTAGTTCTTTCTCTATGTGGTCTGTTAATATGCTTCTTTCTTCTTTTTCTCATTTATTAAACATTAGGATATAATATACTAACTTCTATTAATAACTGATCATCATGACAGTCATGATTAATTAAATTTTGGTTACATAAATACGACATTGGGGAAATACAGAAAAAAAGGTAGGTTTCGTTTATCTGTAGATATTTCAATTGTACCGCTTCTTGATATTTTAGTAAGAGTTTGCATATGAGAAAGTGCTCAACTTTGAAAAAAACCACTTTATAAGTCCAAAGACTTAGGAGGAGTTTCTAATGTATAATACAAATGCCAACAAATAAGCAATTTGAGAAATTTTCTTACTGAACTTCCTGTTTATTTGACATGTGTATAAAAATTAGCCTTCTTGATTTCTTCATGGCTGTGCTTGATTGCATAAAGTTGCTTTTACCTGGCCATCTTTCAACATGTGATTTTTCATTTGGAGGTGCTAAGTTGAAGGAAGCTGCCATAAATTGCTAAAAATAATACATTGAACTGTAAATATAAATCACTTAGATTCCAGTATATTTATTTATATGCTACTCTGTTTCTAAAATAATTTGAAGAAGCTTATTATTTTATGTACAGAAATTTTTATGAAGAGCATAATGAGTACAGTGAACATGGCTGTAATTACTATTCCAGCCCTGAAAGCCACTGTGATGAGGTCATGGAATTATGATCTCTTCTAAGCTTATAATTGTGAGTGAACATATGTACAAGTTTATATTACTGCAGTGGGATCCTCGGAAAGAACCACATTCTGGAAACATTTAAGACAAAATAAGCCTTTCTGATCTGCTAATAAAGTAAACAATCCTGATTTAAAAAGCATAAATCATGTGTTAGGGACGAAAATGTCAAGTTTTTTGTGTGAGATCACAGCTCAGTACTTGCTTCAGAAATAAGTTACGCAGTTTTTTTATTGTTTAAATATAAATAATTCACATTCCAAAAATGTCTCCTTAGGCTAACTCAGTATCATTTCAAGGTTTTTTTTTTTTTTTCAAGTTTACACTGGACCTGAATCTTGTCTTTCAAGCAGATAAGACATACTCTCTAGAATAACTGGCACATTAATAATTAGCCAACCCTGGGGCACAGGGAGGAAAGAAAACATTTCAGGGCTATTAGACACCAAACAGCACCTTCAAAATGGGCTGTGCCTGGTGAGAAAGAATGGGGGATGGCCATCCAAATGTCTGCACTTGGAGATTCTGCAAAGAGGCTTCACCTTACAATGATTCTTTATGCAGCTCACATTTTTCTGTGAGAAGTGGCTAGACAGAAATGAAAATTGCGAATTGATCTGCCTGCCCAGTAAGCCAAGCTTATAAAAGAAAATAATTTGCTCATGTTTTCTGACCTTGTCACCTTGTTTAAAAGACCAAAAGAACTGGTCTTTTCTTCTACCTTTTTTTCTGCTTCTGCAACTTGGCATGAATTGTGATTTGGAACAGAGTTAAAATCTGTTTAGGTGTTAGACTTATTCAGGGAATAATATATCCAAGGATGTATAATTCTGAACTTTCAAGAAAAACAGTCCTAAATGCAGCAAGTAATGCATTTTAAAGCAAACATGAAAGTATAATTTGCCTTAAATTTTTAAAGGGTTTTGAAACATTGAAATTCATTTATTAAAATAACTTAAATTTTACAGGTATTGTAGAAAACCTGAAAACTCTAGAAAAATATAAAGTAAAACAAAAGCATCTATATTTCTGTTACCCCCGAAGTGTCCTGTTAATCTTTTAGTGTTTTTCTTAAATATATATAATAACAGGCATTAATTTAAACATAATTTGTTGACCATGTTAATCTTTGAATATCTGAAAGAGTCAGCATAATCTGTAAAGTTGCTGTCTATTATAATAAAGAATATATGACATCAAGAAATATATTGGCTTTGGAGATATCTACATCATAAAACTCCTTCAAACAACCATGTGAATCAACTTGGAAGCTAATTCCCCCTCAGTCTAGCCTTCAGATGAGACCTCAATGTTGGCCAGTTTCTTGACTTACGAAAGACCCCTAAGCTGGAAGCATCTAGCTAAGCCACAGCTGAATTCTAAATGCACAGAAACAGTGACATAATGTTTGCTATTTTCAACCACTGACTTTTGAAATAAGCTGTCATGCAACAATAAGTAACTGGGATATAGCATACAATAATTAAATGGACTTTGGTTATTACACAAGCTCTGCCACTCATTTCATAATGTTAATCAAATCTCTTAACCTCTCTGGTTCATAGTTTGCTTACTTGTAGGATTTATCCAGATTAGTGCTTCTCAAAGTTCAGTCATTTATTTATTAATATTTTCTTTACCTACTTGCAGACTCTAGTGTTGTTTACTGAATTCTTCAAATTTTGTTATGATGCAAAAATTAAGCTAATTGGGTCATTTGGCAAACATTTCTTCAGTAAATATTGGTACTTTTCTAGTAGTAACACATTGATGTAGGATATTTTCCTCTTTATGACAACTTGTTTTTACCAGATGATTTATTACAACGAGCGAAAGTCTCAGACTAAATTCTGTTAAATGTACAAGCATTTACTGTATTTCACCAAAACTAAGATACCATCTACTGCAAGACACACAGTCATATTATGGAACAGTGAGGGTGAAAGAAACACTGCTAATCATAATTACAAAATTTAAGATATATTCAATTTCAGATATGTTAAAATGTGAGAAAAAAAGTGTATGGATTAAGATTAAAGAATCATTCCCTTTGTTAAAGAAATAAGGTATTAGCTACTATGCACCAAAAGAGGTCATCATCCATTCTATTCAGTACTTTTGAAGTTATACTTTTGACTTAAGGACACTAGCCCTAGAAAGAAAGTTTACTCCAAAAGGGATACTCTGTTGTTCTGATGCCAGGAACGGCCATCTTTGTAATAAGCTCAGGCTATGGGGTTCTCCATGCAATGGAAGATGGAGGATCAACATGGCTCTCATCTTAAGTGCTCCTGAACTTGTGTGCTACACTTGGCTTCTCAGGGATTATGCAGGGGTGATGGGATCTGCACAGTATTCCTAGATCACTTATTTTAAAGAACACATGCTTAAGGCAATAAAGATTATTTCTGATATACCTGACACTAATTAGTGAAGACTTTGATATAACTTTGATTAGGGACATGCTATCTTTTAAGTGTAGTTCTCTTTAGGTGTTGAGTCATCATTAGTACTTCAAATTTTAATTAATGATTCCTGATACGCAGATTAGAAATAGGTACTTTGAAATACAAAGCTGGCCGTTTATAATGAAGCATTTTAATAAATGATCACATCTAGTATAAAAACACTTATTTTTTTTCAAAGTACATTTATATAGTTAGGAAACTACTACTGTAAATGGGAAATGAGCAGTAGTGCTATAAATATAATAGAAGGCACCTGTAAAAAGGAACACATACATTGAAACAATGCTTGGTGCCATTGCCTAGTTAAGGCTCTAAACTTGAGGCCAGCTCTCCCTTTGTTAAAAAGGATTAATTGAGATTTGTTTCCTTGAATTACTCAGAGGGAAAAACAAAACAAGGCAGTCATTTTCTTATAATGTTACTCAATTATTTAAGGCTCTGTAAGTATACTACCAGGGCCTGGGTCCTATACTTTGTGAAAAACTATATTACATGATTTCAAAGTCTCTGACAGATTTAATATTCTTTGCGATACAATTTTTCTTGTGCTGCTTTTGTAAAGATGTGGATGGAAATGCATGTCGTTTTAGAAAATAGGGCATAGGTCATTGGCATCTTACACAGATTTGTTGCTGTAAATCATTGTACCAGGGAAGTATTTATTTTTCTAATTAGTGAGCTCACTAAATACTTCCGTGGTTCAAGGATTCACAGCAACAAAAACAGCTTACTAATAAATGAGAACATTATAAACAATTAGGTATTTTTTCCTCATGGTGCTCATGTTATACACTTACAACATTTATATTAAAGACTTTTAGGCTATATTAAAATGTTGACTCAAGCCTTCTGGTTTTAGAATCAGTAACAACAAGACAACAACAAATAGATTATTTGTGTGAAAGGAACTCTGCTTTCCTAAGCATTTTCCCCCCATTCTATTTGTCAATGATGATACTGCCATGTCTGATTTTTGGTACTACTTTGTCTTTATTTCTGGACAGAGAGCTTACGTTCTTCATTGGGTATGTCCTTCCATGTGGACCTTACAAAGCAATCACAACGTCAGATGTGCTTAAAGAGCCTGTTCTGATAACCAGTGGTTTGGTTTTCTATCTTTTTGGAAACATTCTTTGGCAGGGTATCTGCATTCTTTCTGACTTATTGCATAAGAGAGCCATTCTCTAACTCTCACAGGAAAATGAGAAAAAATGTTTTGTGACTTCCAAAAGTGAAATATGTTCTGGAATCAGTCACCTGTGAACAAATGTTACCCACACATTTCTTAATAGTGGGACAGGGAGTTCAGGGACAAATCCTTGACCATTTCTTAGGTTTTTCACCATTTGTTTTAAAGCTTATCCTCAACTACATGTTTTATTACCCTGATAAAGTTTGAGAGGGATACCTATTTTAATTCTTTTTTTTAAATTCTCTAGCAGTCTAGATGAATTTCTTTTATGCAGTTTAAGCAAGAACTTAAAAGGCCAAGCATTAGTATCTCTACTACAGAGTTTACCAGCAATTGGTATCTCTTGCCAAAACTTCTGATCTCCAATAGTCTTATTAATACTAATACATTTTAATACTAACTTTAATATTTCATTGAACTTGAAAACTTCTGATATTTAATACAGAAACTAGTTTTTTGCTTGTCTTAAATATTGTAGTAATCATCTCAGAAGTGGGTTTTTCTAGTACCGTAACTGAATATTAATAACTAAAAGTGGGTTGTATTGTAGACAAGATGTAAGAGTACAACTACTACTGAAAGTAAACTAGCCGGGCGTGGTGGCTCAAGCCTGTAATCCCAGCACTTTGGGAGGCCAAGGCGGGTGGATCACGAGGTCAAGAGATCGAGACCATCCTGGTCCACATGGTGAAACCCCGTCTCCACTAAAAATACAAAAAATTAACTGGGCATGGTGGCGCGTGCCTGTAATCCCAGCTACTCAGGAGGCTGAGGCAGGAGAATTGCCTGAACCCAGGAGGCAGAGGCTGCGGTGAGCCGAGATCGTGCCACTGCACTCCAGCCTGGGTAACAAGAGTGAAACTCCGTCTCAAAAAAATAAATAAATAAATAAATAAAATAAAGTTAAAAAAAAAAAGAAAGAAAGAAAGTAAACTAGCAATTAATTGTCTTTAATGCTGTTCTGTCTCCCTGGTAGCACTTATTCCCTTCTGTTTGTTTATTTTCTGTGCTTCCAATTTTAACGTCCATTATCAATATTCAAATATGCTATGTCTCATTCTCATGGAGGCTAATGTTGTAGTTTAATCCTCTCTAAGGTATTTGTTATTGACAGCTAACAGATATTATTTTCCTCAAAGGCAACAATGCTGATTCACAGCCGTCTTTTATCTAATCCGGAGAAGTGACTGACGGTGACAATTTTGGCTTTGAGGCAGGAAATTGACAAAAAGCTTTTTGTTATAATTTGTATTTTTTTTTGGTATGCATCAAACCACACCATGCAGGTAGCTAAGTATGGCATAGATTTCTATCTAAAGGAACGTATAATTTTCATTATAGTTACACTTTTGGTTCACTCTGCTACAAAGCTTTTTCTTTCAAAGGAATGTGTTTCTCATTGAGGTACAGACACGCCAAGTCTGAAATTTAAAATCTAAAACATTCTGTATTACCTGAGAACAAGTAAAGCTTTGAAAAACTCATCTGATGGAAAATTACTAGATTGGTTTTTTTTCTTGGTGTCCAAATATACTTTCCTTTAAACATTTATCAGCTAATCATTTTGTAATTTTAGAAAAATTGACATTTATTTAGAAGAACCTTAGGCTATTAAAGTCAGTCATGGCAGGAATGATAGTCTTGGAAGTTGAAATACATATCCATTCAGTGGCTTTAATGCTGCCTCAGATGTTTGATTTTTGCAATCCATGTGATTTGTTTAGCTCACTTTTTTTTTTTGTCTTTTACATTGAGAAATGCAACAGGTAAACATTAAAACCTATACAAACTGTACTAACTTGACAACTACATGCTTTTATATGTCAAAAAAAATGGATTGTTAGGTATTTATAGATTGTATTCCAGGTATGCAGTTACATTTATTAGTGCACAGTAGTTGTGTTTTTAACAAAATGTTTTCAGTGGTTTTTAACTTTTATTTCACTTGTTCAGTGGTATATGCTGATTTTGAAGTATAACCAATGGAGGTACTCAGGCTGGAGGGGTCTTATTGAGGGTGAGAACACATGGTGTGAGGATCTGGTTAGCAACATGGATCCTACAGTCAAGCAGCCGAACTCTGTCTTCACTATTTTCTTGTGAGTGTCATTTAACTTCAGCAGTCTTAGCTTATAAATAGACCTAACTGTGATAATCAGATACATAAAGCAAATAACACTGTGTCTGGTATATAGATGGTATACAACTAATGCTAACTTTTATGTAGTTTTTAATCTCAGGAAATTAAATTTTCCAGGAAATGTTCAGGGTTGAAGGGATGCTGGTTACGACAGTGCTAGATAAAGTTAATGGTAATAATTTGTTATATTGATGTGAATTCTGTATATATTTTCTTAGACTGATTTACTCTTTCAGAAATGTTTTATTATTTTAGCAAGACCAAGTTAAGGTACAGTGATACAATGGAAAAAGCACTGGACCTTAGAATAAACGGATTTCCTTTCAAGCCTTGGCTTTGCCACTTACTTTCTAGAAATAAGAGTGGCCCAGTATAAGGTCCATGGAGACATTTGACATAAGAATGGGACAACTGACCTAGTTAGCTTATCTGCTTACCTCTCTTTGTCACCTCTCTTGGTCTTATCTTCTAGGGTCAGGAAAAAACTCTGCAATAAAGGACATTTAATTATACGAGTCTCCCTTGTTAGAATCTCGCTAAATTAATGATTGATCTTGTTTTAGTATAGATTCTTCCCTGTTGCTGTGTCACAATAGTTGTAGCAATGTTGTGGTTAGCTGGCTCTCTGCTTATTTCAGAAGTGCCTTCCAGCTTTTAAAGTTGAATAAATGACATATAAGAGCTTTCCACTCTCCTTAAGTACCACTCTATTTTTACTCAGACACCACGGTGGCCATTTGGGGTCAGAGACCCACAAATGCTGCTGAATTTATACAATTCTCCAAAAGCAAAATGAAACAAAATTTTTAAATAAGTACACTGTCTTTTTCCACACGCCCCCGAAGAATTCTGAAAGCCATGTTAAAATATGCTCTGTAAGCCCTCCTACAAGTCTTAGTTCTTCAGTTGCCTTGCTTCCGGCAAAATAGGTCCCACCTGGGGTCTGAGCTTTAACACCATAGATTCCATGAAATCTGTGGTTTGATTATCTCCTCTTTAAGAAATGAGAATATGATGTTGGATTCAGGTACCTGTCTCACTCTTACTGCCACATGTCAAACACTTTCTTCATCAAGTGACTCTCAGAAGCAGTTTTTTAAATCTTGATAGAGTGCATTAGTCTCCCAGGCCCTTATGGGGATCCCAGTTGAAAGCTGGTTATCTTTGACCTTTATCTTGGAATTCTTCCTTCTTTTTAATTCATCCCATACTTCCTAAAATGTTAAACAGCTAATGTTGTGTGATTCATGCAAACATTCTACTAGGACTGATGATACTGACCTGTTTTTGGAGAATGTGTCATTTTTTTTCAGTGACCTTTTTGGGAAAGAGCCATTGTGATTGCTTTCTTTCATTTTTTTTTTTTTCATGTTTTGCAATACCATGGTATTACTTTTTAAATTTTACATTGAAGTACGTCATACAAACCCACAAGAAGAGTGCAGCTTAATAAGTGAGATCACATCCATGTAATCGCTTGCCTGATCAAGAGGTTGATTACTTCCTTCATCAGTTTTCCGTTTTTGACCAGAAATATTGTTAGATTCCCACCTGGTTGAACAACTGAATCTAAATTATCTTGAATAATAGAATCTTTTGAGTTTTAATTTGAGGCTTTGTCCATGGGCTTGTTTTATTTGTTGATTGATGACTTGGCTAAGGCTATGAAAGGCAGGCTTATCAAATTTATGATTGAGACAGAGGAAAAAAGGAAGTCTGTCTTTGTTTTCTAATTGCACAGATTGTCCTCTTTATCCCTCCACTTCACTATTATTGTTATTATTATTATTATTATTTAAGTTCAAGAAGTAGTGAGGCAGAGAAAATGAGAGATAACATTGCTTCTAATGGCGTTTTTGAGATAGTCAACTACTTGCCTAACAAAAGCTCACTCTGCTTAACAGCCGTTTTGTGTCTTTTACTCTTTTGTTTGATTATAAGATTTTTTGTGAGGGTCTACTAGTTTTACAAAATTCCCAGGGGGCATAGCATTGGCGATTCATTGTAAGAGAAAATAAATGAAATTGACTTGGGAGAGTATTACATTTTTTTCCTAATTTGAAAAAACTCCCAGAGATAGTTGTGTTTACTAATACCTGGATCCCAGAGTTATGGCAAATTTAGCATCTTTCTGGCTCAGCTTGTCCTTATTTCCGTGCTTTTAATGTCTCCCACGCAGATGACACCCCCAAACAGATGTTCTGGCTCTGCGCCGCGATTTCTACCTTGCAGCTCTTGGCTGCTGCGGTTGCTTGTTTCTCAGCAAAAGTTTCTCCTGAAGTAGAGGAAGGCTATATTCCATCACCTGGGAAGGTCTTTTTATCACCTTTGCCCTTGTTATTTTTCGTTTAATTCCGATATAATTTATTTCTATTGCTGTCACCATTCCCCCTCTACCTCCATATCAGAGACAAGGACCCATGTCTTCTAGAAGACATAAGATTTTATTTCTCTTGATATACAGAAAGCACAAACCATATGCTATTAATTTTAAATTCCAAGTCCATTAATACTAATTAAAACATGGTGAATAAAGTAATAAAAGTCCTAATGTTGCTGAATGCACATTTTAGACAGTATCCAATTCTCTAATAAGAAATAAGACTTTCACTAATTCATTCATTTCCTTTCACTTATGTTCATTTTATAAATTCCACTTACTGTTATCTTCACTAATAGATGAGAACAGAAACCCTAAGCTTATTAATATGCAACTGAAGCCCCAGCCCATTTCACTTGGAATGCATTTTGTGTTTACAGGCAGATTGATATATCTAAAACTTAAGCACTACTAATAAATTAAAAAGCCAGGATATCTCCCAATTTAGGAGGAAATGAGAATATCTCCAGTTTTCAGTTCTATTTTTTTTCCCACTCTGCACTATACATGGACATCTTTGTCAGTCATATCCTGAAGCAAAGAATGAACAGAAGTGCCCCCTCAGACTTTTCCTGGAAAAAGCAATCATTTACATGTCTGGAGTTAAAGACCTTCTTTGTATCATATATGGAAAATAATTAGACTCAAAATTCTTTAGAAAATCAATTTATTAAGTGCATTACATATCAGGAGTATTAGGGAGATAAAGATAGAGCTCCCCCAGAAAAACTACATGCAAGACAGTAATAGTAGCCTTCTATTTGGCACAGACCATAAAAGCTATGGGCCTTCAGAGGAAGTATAAGTAATTTGACCAGGTAGTAAAGAGGAGTGACTAGTGGATGGGGTAAACTTTGCCTACGCCTGGCCTGACAGATTGATCTGTACTAGAAAAATGAGGAAAAGCCTTCCAAATTGAGGGAATGGCCTGAACAAAGGTGTAGAGGAAGGACACAGTCAGCTGCATTAGGAGAACACAGTAAATATATGAGAGCAGTGATGTCGATAAACACAGACACACACACACACACACACACACACACACACACTCCTGTCTCGTGTGTGTGTATATATGTGTGTGTGTGTATATATATATATATATATATATATATATATATATATGAAAGACAGCATAGTTGTTTCAGAATACGTTTATTTGTGTAGAATGAGTAGGGATGTGGCATTATAGAATCACTGAAATTAAAAAAAAATATTTCTAAGACAACTAGACAGCTCCTGTCAGAGAAATCAGCTAGAAAGTACTTTCAGTAAGAGAAAAAGCCCTTGAGTAGACTCATAATAAGGGCCAGCTTCATGGGCCTGAGACTTATGGGGTCATACAAGATTCCATACTAGAAGAACCCCATGCTTCATTTAATGCTCTGCCATGGCTGCCATTAAATTCTGAATAATTTTTAAATAGGAAACTTCAAAAATCATTTTACACTGGGCCCTGCAATTTAGGTAGCGTGGTCTGCTGGTAATACAGAAATTAATGAAGGTGACATGAACAAGAGCATGAAGAAGGATGAAGGGTTGTAGCTGTGTGACCAGAGAGTAAGAATCAATAGGGTAGTCAGTTAGAATTCCCACATTACAGACAATTCAGGAAGAATAGGATTGAGGACTACTCTGAGCAGGCAATCTTTTTGGAGCAATTTGGTTGGAGTATTGAAGCCCAGAGGCATGTAATAGGGTTTAAATAGGCATGAAAGAAATGGTAAAGAAAGTTGCAATTTAGAAGCTAGGTAGAAAGCCTAGGAAGGCATGCGTTCCAGGTATTGGGACACAGGAAATGGGCAGCTTAAAATCAAGTCACAGGACAAGTGGTCTGTAAGAGGAGAAGAAAGAAAGAAGGCTGAAGAGGCCTCAGCAATTGTCATCATTCCAGGCCTGGTGACTGCAGTCATTGTGTTTCACAGAAATTTGTAAGGAGATCTAATTTTGTGGAAAGAAGATGAACACTTTTTAGTTTGCGTGGTGCTGGTGGTCAAGCAAGAACTGTCCAGGATATAATTGGAGTAAAGAACATGGAGCTGCTAGAAGAGCTCAGACTCAGAGACAGATTTAACAGTGAGAGCTAACATTTGCTGGAGGCTCACCTTGCACCACACACCATGTTGCATTCTTCTCTTGCAGAAAAAACACCAGATGATCTATAACATTGTTTTCAGAGGGAAAGGTCATGTCTTGTAAGAAGAGAAAGGCTTTTGGAAGCTAGACTTAGAAGAAAACTTGTTCTATTTTGGTTCTGTATTTAAGATCCTTCCTTCACTCACTCAAGATATTACCTACTCTTATGTTTAAGATGTTGATTTTAGCTATTGCTTTTTGTGTGTGACAATTGAGATATCAAGATGACACAGAAACAAAATACAGTGAGGTTGCCATTGTAAACTTTAGAAATAAAAGATTAGCCCTGTAAGTTTCAGAAACTCAAGTTAAGATTAATGACAGCTAGATTAGTCAAAGTATATTAGGCATAGTAGATATTTTTCATCTGCACAATTGACTTTTGGACATCTTCTTTACATGCTTGTAATACATGAGTCCCAAATTCTTAAGGTAGAAAACCAGAAAATTGGAAATTTCAGCCTCTGATAAGCTAGGAGTGGCCATATGCTCTGGTGGGTGTCCCTGGGGAGACCCAGTCTCTCAAAATTTTGAAGAGAGGAGTTTTACACTTTGTCGTTTGCCTGCTCTTTATTCTGTTCTGCCTGAAAATCAGATATATTACCTTTCAGGTTCTCACCAAACCTAAGAAGTGCAACATTCTCTTTATTATGACAAATGCTCTCCTATTGTACGTGTGGTAGAGCAGGGGAGATGGAGGTAACTTAAGTCCTAGATGGCATCCTTCCTTTAGCCCTGGGCATCGTGGAATCTGAGAAAAAAGAAAAGCAAACAGACAAAAATAATGAAGCTGCTGCTGTTTGAATTTTCTATTCTTTATATCTCAGTGAATAATTTCTGGTTAATCAGTGGGGCATCTCACAAAATCTGAAATCTGGATTCTGTCTCTCCATTTCCACTTTTTCTACTTCGTCTTCATTCTTTACTTGCAGTGGAGTAGCTTTTCTGATTAAAAATATGGCACCTTCTACCTCTCAGTTTTGTATCTTACAGTGCCTGCCACCAGATAACTTCTTTGATTTCAGGTCTCCAAATCCAGAAAAAATGGTTTCCTTGTCATGGCTTAGGTCAGATTCCATGTTGGTGTCAATCAATTTTAGGCAGAATGGTGAAATCTTTTAAGAATTTAATCATTCACAGAAAAACCACATATATTGGTGGAGAAAGGGTTGGGGAGACTCTCAAAAGAAGGCATTGGAACTAGGGGCATTCTGGGTACATAAAACAATAGCTCTCACTTATAATTTGCATTAAACAGGAGCAAACTCTATTACGAATCTGATTGCCCACTATGAACTACACCTTTCACATGTAAGAGAAAGAGTAATCTTCTCATCTTTTTTTATTTTTTATTTTTATTTTTAATTTTTGTGGCTTGTTTTTAGTACCCAGCCTTAATAAAGTTGAGCAAAATAGAGATTACCTTTCCATGACATAATAAATTTTGGTAATCTCAGAAAGCAGAAAATACTGGAATCTTTTCAATCCTAGTTGATTGGTTATGTAGCAGTTCACTTTGTTTGTTAATAAATTCTGCAGTGTCTTTCCATAAGAATCTGTAAAAATCCTAATCAGCATTTGAGGATGCACTCCTCACTTCTGTAATTGGTAATAGAAGCTTCTGTCTTTTCATATCCCTTTACTGATCTCACTGTTTATTCTTCAAGCTGTATAGTGGCAGCTGTTTATTTGATTGTGTACACAATAGTTTATTGAAATGTTCTTTTCAAATTGAAATTATTTATGTTTCAGAATTTATATTCACATACTGTTTATAAAAAACCATGCACAATTGTATATTTTATTTTTGCTGTGGATACTGCATTAATAAAATTTAAAATAAGACAGATGTTTCTCTTTTTTACATTATTACTCTATCTAAGCCTACTGATACTAGTTAAACATTGTTATTTTCTAGCCATGACATCTTTGATGTGTGACACATTCTTGCTGGAATCCAGCCTGCGGCTGATTGTATTTTCTAGAAAGAGCTGCACTAATACATAACCCATCCCAAATGCTCTTCTTGGAATGTGACAATGACATTGTCCAACCTATATTGGGAATCATAGTCCCTGTCTTTGACACTGGGCGGAGTTTTGTAAATGCGTGGACCAATAGAATGTGGCTTCAATGATGCCATGTGCCTTCTGAGACTACATCATAAAAGATGTTGTGGTTTCTTCCTGGCTCTTCTTGGGATGTTTACGTTTGGGATCTGGCTACCAATCTGTGGGGAAAGCTAGGAAACATGGAGCAGCCATATGTAGCTGTTGCAGGCTCCAGCTAAATTATCAGCTGACCAGCCAACATTCAGTGTCAGACATGTGAGTAAATTATTTCATTTTATCCCAGACTTCAGCCTTCAAGTTTTCTAGCTGGTTAGGCTAGGTTATTTCATGTCACTTGGTCTGTTTTTTTTTTTTGTTTTTTTTTTTTTTTAAATACAACCATAGTAATAGAACAGAGTCCATTCTGTTTCTGAAAGCACTTAAGTGTAAAAACAGTAAAAATAAATGAACTCTTTCTAGTAATTGTACCTAACATAGAAGGTCTTTATTTAGATTATAATGAGCTATTCTAAAGGGGAATGTTTAGATATCGCTTTTGCTTGCTAACTATTAAATTATAAAAAATTAATAATGAGTTGGGAGGCCGAGGCAAGTGGATCATGAGTTCAAGAGATCGAGACCATCCTGGTCAACATGGTGAAACCCCGTCTCTACTAAACATACAAAAAAAAAAAAAACACCATTAGGCGAGCATGGTGGCACATGCCTATAGTCCCAGCTACTTGGGAGGCTGAGGCAGGAGAATTGCTTGAACCCAGGAGGTGGAGTTTGCCGTGAGCCGAGATCATGCCATTGCACTCCAGTCTGGGTAACAAGAGCGAAACTCCATCTCAAAAAAAAAAAAAAAAAAAAAAAAATTAACAATGAGAACACATGGACACAGGGAGGGGAGCATCACACACTGAGGTCTGTTGAGGGGAACTAGGAGAGGGACAGCGGGAGGTGGGAAGTTGGGGAGGGATAACATGGGGAAAAATGCCAGATATAGGTGATGGAGAGGAAGGCAGCAAACCACATTGCCATGCGTGTATGTACATATATGTACCTATGCAACAATCCTGGATGTTCTTCACATGTACCCCAAAACCTAAAATGCAATAAAACATATATAAAAAAATTATCTCAAAGTGATCATTTTCTGTGAATTTAGCATGTCAGGGTTCATATAATCCAGGAAAAATTCTTAGAAATAAGACCTAAGGAGATGTTCCTGTAATAGAACACGGAAATGGAATACTGATGGAGATAGGGTAATCTTTGTCTCTAAAATTATCTGAAAATAAACCAGGTTTAATATTCTACATAGAAAACAGAGCCCTACAATATGGCTTCTATCACCGTACTACACTGTGTTTTTAAATTTTTTTAAAAGGCGTTATTGAAATTGGTAATTTAAGATTTTTTTAATTTATAAAATTTTATTTATAAGGTGTTTAGTTTGCTTTCTGAAGAATTTCTTAATTAGCATGTTATGCTTTGTATAACAGTTTAGTATCCCTGAGACTGAAGCAGATATTCACATTTGGATTCTTAACTAGCCAAATTTTTTTGGATTATTTTTCATATTAAGCTTTACATCTTTGAATATTTGTTCCTGCATATGTCAAATAATTAGTCTTTTACCACTTTGAGACTCTAATACAAATGAAAAATCTAAACAAGCAATTAAACAATAGCAGCATATTTAGCTGAAAGCTGTAAGTACTGCCAACTAGAAGTTCAACCTTCTAGAATAAACTGTGATACTAAGAGAAAAGTTTATAACCACTCCATAATTTAACACTTCCCATCCCCTTCATTTATAAACCACACACACACACACACACACACACACACACACACACACACACACATATATATATTCTCTTTCTTTCTTTTTTTTTTTCTTTTTTTCTTTTGTGAGACTCTCTCACTCTATAGCCCAAGCTGGAGGGCAGTGACGTGATCATGGTTCACTGCAGGCTCAACCTCTGAGGCTCCTGATTCTCCTGTCTCAGCCTCTTGAGTAGCTGGAACCACAGGTGTGTGCCACTATGCCTGGTTAATTTTTATTTTTTTTTATATAGACAGGGGTCTTACTATGTTTGCCAAGTTGATGTCAAGCTCCTGGGCTCAAGCAATGCTTCTGCTTGAGCCCAACCAATCCTCAATCAGCCTCCCAAGGTGCTGGGATTACATACATGAGTCACTGTGCCCAGTCCAGTATATTTTCTTGGCAAATGTGCAATACTCAGGTTTCCTTTCTGTTTGTTCTGGATGCTTGATTTAGTTACACAAATAATTGCACTGGCAAACTATTCAAAACCTCTTCTTACCTTTTTTAAAGCAAAAGCAAACACAAAAAGTAGGTGAGAGGTGGGGAAAAAGAAAAAATTCTCAGGAAAAATTCTGAAGGTAAAAACCATTCTGGGGTTACAGGGTTTGGTCACAGTAGCTTAGCTAGGGACTTGTTATTTCTTTCTATCCCTTTGCGCACCAGGGATGACATTCTTCCTGGGACTTAATATGCACCACAAGAAACTCAGTATTTGCCTTCACCAACATTTAAACTCTTACCCTTTCTGCATTTCCTGCTTCAATTCTAACTCAGCCTGGTAATCAATTGGCCAGACTAGGAATAATCTTGGACCCTTCCCTTTTTCTCCACTATCAATCCACTTTCTTTTTGATTCCAGCTGACCTATCTCTGTAATAATTTCTCAAACCGGCTTCTTCCCATTTCTGCTTGCCATTGCTCTAGACTGATCTAGATGCTTGTAACATTTAGTAGGCTGTCTCTGTGTAACTGGTCATGCTGTCTTAAATATGTCTCTACTCTGATATCAGAGGAATGCACATAAAATGCAAATCAGATCCTGTCAACCCACTGCTTAAAAATCATTCAAATCTTTCCATTATCTCCAAGGTAAAGTAAAATCTATATACCTGACATGCCGGAAACTCTGTAGCCCTATCTTTTAAGTATCCTTTTGGCTCTCGTTTTTTTCTTCTTTCTTTTTGTTAACTTAGTATCCTATGTCGATGCTGAATTTCCCTGATTCCCTAAAGCACCTTGAGTTTTTTTTGTCTTTTTGCATTTCTTTTTTTCTTTTTCTTTCTTTTCTTTTCTTTTCTTTTTTTTTTTTTTTTGAGACGGAGTTTCGCTCTTGTTACCCAGGCTGGAGTGCAATGGCGCGATCTCGGCTCACCGCAACCTCCACCTCCTGGGTTCAGGCAATTCTCCTGCCTCAGCCTCCTGAGTAGCTGGGATTACAGGCACGCACCACCATGCCCAGCTAATTTTTTGTATTTTTAGTAGAGTCGGGGTTTCACCATGTTGACCAGGATGGTCTTGATCTCTTGACCTCGTGATCCACCCGCCTCGGCTTCCCAAAGTGCTGGGATTACAGGCTTGAGCCACCGCGCCCGGCGGCATTTCTTTGTTTTCATTCCAGCGGAGGCAACCTGTTTGAGGAATGCTTCTCTTCTATACTCAGCCACAATGTTTCTATTCTGTACACCAAAAATTTTCAGTGACCATTTCTTTGATAGTGCTTTTTTATTCCTTATATTTTGTTTAGTTGTTGGTCTCTGTGATTAAGAATGTCCTTAATTTTTGGAGCCGTGACAATTTTTTTAAAGCAATGGGGAAAGGACTCCCTGTTTAATAAATGATGTTGGGAAAACTGGCTAGCCATGTGCAGAAAGGAGAAACTGGACCCCTTCCTGACACCTTACACCAAAATTAACTCCAGATGGATTAAAGACTTAAACATCAGACCTAACACCATAAAAACCCTAGAAGAAAATCTAGGCAAAACCATTCAGGAAATAGGTGTAGGCAAGGACTTCATGACCAAAATGCCAAAAGCAAGGGCAACAAAAGCCAAAATAGACAAATGGGACCTAATCAAACTCCACAGCTTCTGCACGGCAAAAGAAACAGTCAGTAGAGTGAATCGGCAACCAACATAATGGGAAAAAATTTTTGCAGTCTACCCATCTGACAAGGGGCTGATATCCAGAATTTACAAAGAACTAAAGCAGATCTACAAGAAAAAAACAAACAAGCCCATTCAAAAATGGGCGAAGGATATGAACAGATACTTTACAAAAGAAGACATACAGGAGGCCAACAAACATATGAAAAAAGGCTCATCATCACTGATCATCAGAGAAATGCAAATCAAAACCACATTGAGATACCATCTCACACCAGTTAGAATGGGGATCATTAAAAAATCTGGAAACAACAGATGCTGGAGAGGATGTGGAGAAATAGGAACACTTTTACACTGTTGGTGGGAATGTAAATTAATTCAACCATTGTGGAAGAGAGTGTGGCAATTCCTCAAGGACCTAAAAATAGAAATCCCATTTGACCCAGCAATCCCATTACTGGGTATATATCCAAAGGATTATAAATCATTCTACTATAAGAACACGTGCACATGAATGTTCATTGCAGCACTGTTTACAATAGCAAAGACCTGGAACCAACCCAAATGCCCAACGATGATAGACTGGATAGGGAAAATGTGGTACATATACACCATGGAATATTACGCAGCCATCAAAAACGATGAGTTCACGTCCTTTGTAGGGACATGGATGAACCTGGAAACCATCATTCTCAGCAAACTGACACAAGAGCAGAAAATCAAACACCATATATTCTCACTCATAGGCAGGTGTTGAACAATGAGAACACATGGACACAAGGAGGGGAGCACTACACACTGGGGTCTGTTGGGGGGAAATGGGGGAGGGATGGGGGGTGGGGAGGTGGGAAGAGATAACATGGGGAGAAATGACAGATACAGGTGAGGGGACAGAAGACAGCAAACCACACTGCCATGTGTGTACCTATGCAACAATCTTGCATGTGTTCTTCACATGTACCCCAAAACCTAAAATGCAATAAAAAAGAAAAAAAAATAATAAAAATCCATTTTATTTTAGCAAGATATTTTCAATGACTGGGCTAGGATAATTTTTGAAAGTGAAGATAAGAATTTCAGAACCTCCATGGCCTCTACCATCTGCATTAGTTTCCTATTGCTGTTATAACAACTAAACATTTAGTAGCTCAAAAAAAATCCGCAGATTTATTATCATATGGTTCTGAGGTCGGAAGTCTGAAATAGGTCCACAGGGGTATATTTCTTCTGCATGCGGTAGGGGAGAATTGCTTCATGTCTTTCCTGGTTTCTGGCTGCTGCCGTATTCTTTGGCTTGTGGCCAGGGAGATGCATCATCACATTTCTTTTTCTGATTCTCTCTTAGGGACCCTTGGGATTATGTTGGGCTCACCTGGATCATGCAGTAATCCTCCTATCTTGTTATCTTTAAATCACATCAGCAAAAATGTCTCCTTTGCCATATAAAGTAACATATTCACAGGTGCTGGGGATTGGATTTCTGGGGGAAGCCATTATTCTACCTACCATACCATCCATTTGTATTGTATCTTTTGTTTTTCAACTGAGAAACAACTCTACATATGGGTTTGGATGGGAAACTGAGGGATTGAAAAAGAAGATAGGAGATGAAGTGGATCACTGTATTCCATTAAACCCAGGGGTATTTAAGCTCCTGAATTTGGCAAAGAATGGTCCTTAATTGGTGGATATTAATTATTGTTGATTTCTTGACTGGTTCTCTTCCATCTTCTCTAAGATGATTGCTAAAATGTGAGCTATTTTGATATCCTACCCGTGATTGTAATCTTCTATTAAGTAGGTTCTCCATACCCTCTGTCTTCTTATATTAATTCTTCACACTATAGTCAGAGTGTGTTGTAATTAGTCTGAGAATTCCTTTGGATTTTCTCTGTAGACAAATTTATAGACAAATTTTAGACAATCTGTGAATAACTGACAGGTTTTTAATTAGTTAATATTTTAAAACTCAAATCTGATCATCATAAAACTCAAATCTGATCTTGGCCTGCCACTTAAAGCAAGCAGTGACTTCCCATTACTCGGAAACTTGTCTTGGTCCATTTTCTATTTCTTCTAACAATATTTGAATCCAGGTAATTTATATAAAAAATGAGATTTATTTCTTAGAGTTCTGAAATCTGGGAAGCCCAGTGTTGAGAAAGTTTATCTGGCAAGAGCCTTCTTGTTGGTGGGGATCCTCTGCTGAATCCTGAGGCAGAGAGGATGGTGAGGTGGGGCTGGATATGCCAGCTCAGATCCTTCTTTCTCTTCTTATAAAGCCATCAATCCTATTTCCATGATAAATTTTAAATAAGTTTGGAGAAGACAAATATTCAAATCATAGCATTCTGTCCCTGACCCCCCAAACTCGTGCCCTTCTCACATGCCACTCAGAATTATCTTAGTGAGGGCTCTCTGCAGTGGCTTCTCCCTGAAACAAGTCTCTGCCTGGGCCACTAGGCATTCAACATCATGCTTTGAAATCTGGGCGGAGGCTGCCGAACCTCCACAGGTCTTTCTTTGTGCAAGCTTGCAGAATTAGCACCAGATGGATGTTACCGAAGTTTACAACTTATATCTTCTGAAGCTGGGGTGTAAGGCATATATGGGGTTTATTTAGCTACAGCTTGGATAGCTGTGAAGCACCACACTGTGGTACAGCGATCAGAATCCCAAGGTGCCCCTAGGCAGTGATCTCATGGAGAGCATCATGTTTACTCTCTGGAAATTATTTTGCTCTCCTAGGCCTCTTGGCCTGTGGTGAAAGGGGCAACCTCAAAGTTTTCTGAAATGTTTTTGAGGTCTTTCTCCCACTGTCCTGAGATATGGCATCTAGCTCCCTTCTATTCATGCTAATCTCTTTGGAAAATGGTTGCTGGGCTTGGTTTCTGCTCTTAAACATATTTTTCTATTCTTTAAGTAGCTAGGCTGAGAGTTTTTCAAAGAGTTCTACTCTGCTTCCCTTTTGATTACAAATTCTGTCCTTAAATTATTATTTTGCTCCCAAATCTCACTGTAAGTGGTGAAAAGTAACCAGGGAGCTGCTTCTGTATTTTCCTTAGAAATTTCTTCTGCCAGATACCCTAGTTTATCATTCTCAAGTTTGGGTTTCTGCAAAACCCTCAGGCATGAAAACAGTTCAGCCAAGTTCTTTGACAGTTTATCACAAGGATGGCCTTTACCCCAGGTTTCAATAACTTGTTCCTCAGTTCCATCAAAGACCTCATCAGAATGGCCTCTACGTTACATATTTCTATGAGAATTCTGGTTATGACCAGTTAACCAAACTTAAAGTGTTCCAAACTTTTAATAGTCTTGTCTTCTATGATCTCACCACAATCTGTTTTTTTTCTAGCCTGATCCTTTAAATTCTTCTAGCTTCTGCCCATTGCCCAGTTCCAAAGCTGCTTCCACAGTTTCAGATACTCATTCTTGGCAACAACCCACTTCTGATACTAATCTTCTGTCTTAGTTTGTTTATTGTTTCTTATAACAGAATACTTGAAACTGAATAGTTTATAAGAAGTGAAATTTATTTCTTGTGGTTCTGAAGGAAGTCCAGGGTTGAGGGGGTGCATCTGATAAGAGCCTTCTTTGGTGGTGGAGACCTGCTGTAGGGTCTCAAAGTAGCATAAGGCATCACATAGTGAGGGGGCTAAGAGTACTATCTCAGGTCTCTTATACTTTTTATAAAGCCACCAGTCCTACTCCTATGATAAATTTCAACATGAGTTTTGGAGGACACATATCAAAATCTAGCACTTGCCTGTGAGATCACAAAAGGTCTGAGGTCAGCCTACCTCTCCAGCCTCATCTTGTATCCCTTTCCTCTTGATTTTCAAGCTCTATTAACCATACTGTCTCTGTTCACAGAGATTTATAAATCAAGTATTCTTTGTCTGGAATGTTTTTCATTTTATAATTCAGCTAATTTATTCTTTCTGATGTATCACATGGTTAATTGATATTTTGTTTTGACACATTTCAGTTTGTAATTTTGTGCTCACTTAATGTAACTACTTAATGTATGTTCCTTTAAATAAAAAATAACACAAGATTCCCACTATTGAAACTTCTATTTAGTATAGTACTAGAGATTCTATGGAAAATTTTTCTATAAGGATTAAAAATTCCAAATGCATGTTGAAATTTATGGTAGGTGTGGGACTGGTGGCTTTATAAAAACAGGAATAGAGAACTGAGCTAGCACACACAGCTTCCCCACCAGTGTGATGCCCTGACGCTACCATGGGACTCTGTACAGGGTCCTCACCATAAAGAAGACTCTTCCTCATTTCAGCTCCTTCACCTTGGACTTCTCAGCTTCCAGAACTGAAAAGAAACATGTATATTATTTACAGTTGATATATATGTTTGTCTATATGGAAAACCCAAGACAATTATTAGACTCCTTATTGCAATAAATTAGAAAGTAAAGTATGGTTGTGAGAAATAAAATCAATACATAAGAGCTGATTGCATTTTATATGCAGTTAGATAATTCTATTTTTAAAAGATCATTTTTACGATAACCAAAAAAATAAGCTTTAATAAATACTTAATCAAATAGAATGTTTAAATTAAGAATTTTGGTTATCAAACAATACTAGATAAAGAAGTAAAGCAAATTTTAAAAGAAAGAACACTGGAAAAAAGCCAGGTTAAGGTCTCAAGTACACATCTGACAAATAGGCTGTTTATTTGAACGAATGTTCGAGTCTATATTTCTTTCTCTGAAAAGCAGGATTTGAAATGGACAATCTTGCAGTCCTCCAGCTGAAGTTCTTGATTGTTATGAGATATTCAGTCTTTACAAACTTGTCTGTATTGATTTTTGAAGGACACATTGTATTCTGATTATTCTACATATATTGAATTTGAAGACCTCCAAGTAGTTTGTCATATTAGCATATATGAACCTGTTTTGTTTACTTAATATCTTACTCAGTATTTCTGTATTGGAGCATATGTCATTCACCGTAACTTGCTATTTTCTGATTCTGAATTTTCCTTTGGCCTAAGAGGAAATTTAAATATATACATTTATTCTTACCTTGGATTTATGGTGGTGCTAAATGGAGGTAGTTTGAGAGGGATGAATTTAAGAATGTGGCTAAAGGGTACAGTGAAAGGTTTATTTCTGACACTAGAGGTATTGTGGGAGGGGATACCTATGATTAGAAAAGAAAGAAAACATACAAAGCCCAAAGAGATAATTATCACATTGAAGAATTTCTGCTTTACCAGCAAATTACTTTCTATAACTGTCTCCAAGTCATAAGGCTTTGTGTATGTGTAATATCTGAAGATACGCTCTATATCATGAAGTGGTTTAACATGCTGTTTGGTCTTTGGGAAGCAAATTTGGAGTTTAGCTACAAAATTATTTGAGGACAGTATTATTTAGAGTAGCAAAAGCATTTCATCCTGTGATTTCAGGAAACCAAGAAATTTATTTTGCATACCACACTGCCACCCTGAATACAAAATTTAAAAGTTAGCTATATGTTTATGACAGTACATATGACAAAGCATATCATCCCTTATTCATCTCTAAAATCTATTAGAGTATACAGAATAAACATAGAAAAGTAATGCTAAGTTGAAAATATAATTTAGGTTTGCAGACAATAAGTAAATATTTGAGTAATTTTGATAAAAATGGACCACCATTTTATAGGTGCTTTTGTCGAGTTACTAAGTCAGAATATTATGGAATTCTTTCAGTTATTAAAATTGTATTTAAATTTTTTTTACATAAAAAAAGGTTGCATGCAGGCTATCTATCAATTAAATCGTGAGCATTCTGTTCTGACTTTTCCCATAAGCCAGAAATATTAAGTGTCATGCTAACATCTGTGGCCTGAACATAAAGTTGACAAAAATCAACCATAATGGCTTTTCCCACTGTAAAATAATGTCTAGTTTTAATCTGTATTTTTTTTTTGAAGTCTGAAGTGTCAAAGTAATATATGCCTCATGTTTCCAACCAATTTGTGTTTTCACATTGAATATAGTTTCACTAGAATCTAAGTTGGTTTTTAAAAAAATTTGGTATATGATGACATTTTGTTCTCATGTGGTCTCAAATATTCTTTCTGTTGAAGAATCAGAACCATAAGCATACTAATAATCATCTACTATAACATTTTAGTTTTGACATGTAGAAAAAGAACCCTTTTTATTCCATAGGATCTAACTCATTAGAAAATGAAAACAGATTCTCCAAATGTGAGTTCAAAGATGTAGGTGGCTGTGGTACATATTCAGGGAACTAGTAGTGGGATACAATGTGTGTTATCTGTCACATACACATATATGCATATAACAAGGTTCTTACTAGATTTTTTGGTTAGACTTTTCGACATCGATGGAGATTGTATTCACGAGGTCGCAGTTTCTCTTCTCTGTGTATAACCAAAGCTGCACTCTGAGACATCTCTGATTTCTGATCTCCAGAATAGCCTGTCCTTTGGTTTTTACTTTTCAATAGGGAATGAATGTCTTTTGACTCATCTAATTGCAGTGACCCTGTTTCTTCCAACTGTCCTGTTTGTGATTACATCCCTTTGGTTTTTTCATCCCGAATTGCTGTGAGATTCAACTGTCAAGTCTCTGTCACATATATATAAAACACAGCTCAGCTGAGTGGCAGCAAGCTTTGTTTGGGGACTGGCAACACTCCAGGAGTCTGGTTGTGTTCCTTGGGTAAATTTTTGTCTTGCTGTTTGTTGTTGGTGTGGTTCCTAGGTGACCCTAATGAAAATGTCCAGGAAATTGCACGCGATATTCCTGACAGTTCCAAGTCTAACAGCTGCTTATTAGGATAGACATCTGACTTTATCTGGTGCCTGATGATTTTGTTGTGGTTTAGTATTCCACTGACTGGATGGTGTTAGGTGCTATTCATAACAGACACACAGCTTAGTATCTGCCTTCTGAGAGCTGCTGGCCTCTAATTCACAGAGCATAAAAGGGCACAAGGCCAGCCACAGTATGTCTGGAAAGCCAGTGAATTTTTCCTTAGCACTCGCTCAGCTTTTTAATTAATTTCTCTTTTTTTCTTCTTGATAGTCCACATCCTAATGTAGCTCTTTTCATTCATATTCAAAAGTGTATTTACCCCAAACAACATAAAGAACTATCTCTACTGAAGTGATATGAATTTTAACACTTAATTAATCTAAAAAATAGGAATGTTATAATATTTGAGTTTAAAATGTTAGTGACAGAGGAATAATTTTGCACAATATCATCCTCTCTTCATTACTTACTATTGGCCCTTGTGACCATGAATCTCAGTATGGTCCTTAATAAACAGATTCACACTGTATTAATCTGTGTATGTCCTTCTCCATAACTCCTGACAGAACAAGTCATTTCATCAAGAGTCAGGGAGGTTATCAGCTGCTCCATCTGTGATTTAGTAGTCATGCTCAGTGAATGATTAGACTGTTATAAAAAGAAGTTATCACAGCACCTGACTTTGAGTCAGGACATGCATTTGATTATTGGTATATTTTGGGTTTACATGGCACATAGAATTCAGGAAAGAATATATGGGATTTTAAATTTATTTTAATATATAAAATACCATATTGTATTAGTTGTCTACTCCTGTATAAAAATTACCCCTAAAGGTAGTGATTTAAAATAGCAAACATTTATTAAATCACAAATTCTGTGAGTCAGGGATTTAAGAGAGGTTAGCTGAGGTTCTGGTGCAGAGTTTCTCAGCTGTCTCCAGTCAAATTGTCAGCTGGGGATGTAGTTACCTGAAGGCTTGTCAAGGGCTATAAGACCACTTCTAAGATGTTTTGCTCACATGGTTTTTTTATAGGAGTCCTCAGTTAATTGTCAGATGGGCCTCTATATAGCATGGTTGAGTGTCCTGAATGCATGGCAACTGACTTTTTTCCAAAGCGAGGGATCCAAGAGAAAGGAAGAATCCTCAACAAATTTTATGCTTTGTCATAATCTATCAATTCTGCCATAATCTGTTGGTTAGAAGTTTATTGTTATAAATCCAGCCCACATTTCAGAAGAAGGGAATTAAACTCCACTTCTTGAAGTGAGGAATATAATATAAAAGAATTTGCGGACTTATTTAAAAACCACCACATGCATTGAAAGGACAGGGAAATGATGCTCAGGAAACTATCCAACATAATTGAGCCACTAAGGATCCAGGTTTGTTTTGAAAGTGTTCTTCCCTATTTCTCCTGTTGTCTTGAAAATATCTTACCTTGACTTCTGAAGCTATTGATATATATCTAATTGCTATAGGTATATTCCTAATAAAGTCTAAACTAATTACTAGGGAAAGTGAGCTCACCAGTTATGTTTATTTTCCCTAATTCTAGAGTATTAATATGACCCTCCTGTCCCACATGTCAGCAGAGGCTTCAAAGCTGTGAACATTATATGTTAAGTGCTCTCTTGTTCCTGAAGACCAGAGACATTTCCAAAGAACTTGCTAAAGAGTGGAAATAAAAATGATCTTATGACCTTTAGTCAATATGACAGGAGATAATAAATTTGGAGAAGTAGGAGGAAGATGCTTTGAAAAGGATTGTTGGCTGACTCAGGACGAAGCTGTTTTCTCCTAACTCAGCTAAGTGGTGGAGGATGTCTTCTTATGATGAAGGGAAACTGCCGTATCGCCCCTGGTGGTTGTTGGCTGAGCTGTGGAAATGAGCTTGGGTGATGCTGGTCTGTTTACCCTGGTTTCAATGTGCACCAGGAATGTGTTTGATTTTTACCTAGAAGAGTTTAAATTATAAAAAGCTATCTGGAGTAACTTCCAAAAAACAAGTAAAGAGAGAAAGCTGCGGTGAAAGCAAATAACTTCATTAGGAGGAGGGCAAGGGTGCAGTTACTGGAGCCCTTTAGAGAGGATGTCTAGTGAGACGAGGTGACCCAGCAAATGAAGGTTCTATGGGGTGCCATTAGAAATGGGGATTTGGGATAAGCCACCTGAAAGCATCCAGAAAAAATGTTGCTCACTGATAAATGATAAAATGTTGAAAGCCCCTATGGGGAAGGGTCTCCAGATAACCCACTAAAACATCCCATGTGTGAGATTGCCAATGTTCAGACATCTTCCATGACAGAGGATTTCCAACCAGGAGAAAATACACATGGCAGCCACTAATTTAAAATAGATTTTTCCAATTTAAGATTCATCCTTCTTCCCAACCCACATCTAGGGGGAGCCGGAGGCAGTGTAGTGAGTCAGGAATGAAGATGTAAGAGCAAGGTGGAAACATAGTGAAACATCATGATATGGTCTTGCTTGCAATTACTGTGAAACTGAGACTCAGTTGTGAGTGAGACTGGGAAGTGGAAGCTTAAAATTGAGAATGAATGCTTTGATGAATATTAAACTGGAAAGAAGATGGAAAAGGAGACTGTTCCAATGCCTAAAAGTAATCAGAAAGCTATAGAGTCTGTCTAAGATATGGCCAAGGAGTAGGGGAAGGAAAATACAACAAAACAGATTTGAAGACAGATACGAACAAAGTTTAAAAAATATCCTACTTATACTCTTCGGCCCATTCAATAAATTGGTTGCAAAAGAGCTTATTGGGAACAAAGTTTTCAAGTTAACACCCTGTGGCATATCGAATCTCTTCGCAGATCTTCATCAAGTAGATAGTAAGTGGGAGACATTTATCTCTGTTCTGACCCATTCTGTAAATGCTGTGGAGTGAAGTGATGAACTGAGAGACTCATGTAAAATGGTACTGAGAGTAATCTGGCACTGAGTAAGAGAGAAGAGGACTAATAACTATATTGTCAAGTAACTGGCAATGAGAGGCTGCATGCACACTGGAGTGTACAAAACATTGCCTTCCTGGTCAGAGAAGTGAGCAGATCTGAGTAGATGTTTTAACAGGTGGTGACAAGTGAACAGGTAATGCTGAATGCTTTTCTAAACGCCATAAGAAATAATTCCACTGTCGCTATTTTTGTTTGGGAATTATTTGGAATCTTAAAATCTCTTCATTTGAACTACTGCAAACCCATTATATTTGAAAGTGCACCTGAAACCACTTTTTTTTTTTTTGAGACAGAGTTTTGCTCTGTTGCCCAGGCTGGAGGGCAGTGACATGATCTCGGCTCACTGCAACCTCTGCCTCCTGGGTTCAAGCAATTCTCCGGTCTCAGCCTTCCAAGTAGCTGGGATTACAGGCATGCACCACCATGCTCAGTTAATTTTTGTATTTTTTTAGTAAATGGAGTTTCACCATGTAGGCTAGGCTGGTCTCGAAATCCTGATCTCAGGTCATCCATCCACCTCAGCCTCCCAAAGTGCTGGGATTACAGGTGTGAGCCACTGCGTCAGGCGGGAGCCGCTTTTGTACATAAAAAAAGGGCTGAAGTCGAAGGATGTCCACAAGGAAAATAGAGTGTAAACATAATAATAATAATACATACAACAGTTCAGGATCATTCTAAATGTTTTACGTATATTAACTCATTTGTTTGGATACACTTGCCTTGCCCTATCATTGGCAATGATTTTCACAAAGTTTTAGTATATCTGACTTTACTTAAACATTTTTATATTTGTAATCTGCCACAGACATCCTATTTACATTGATCTGGTTAAGATTGCCTTATTGGTGGGCACTGGTACAGCATGGGGCATCGCGGGGTTGTCATGGCGGAATTGCAGCAGCTGCAGGTGCAGGAGATGGTAGACTCCATGGTGAAGGGTCTGAGGAGAGAAAACTTCCAGAAGATGCAAAATCTCTTGTTGCAGTGCAGTGCAAGCTGTGGAGAGGACAGCCAGGTATCCATGCCGCAGGTGCGTCAGTGCATCAAGTGCTGCCATGTGCCTCTGACTAAAGCCCAGGCCTTGGTCATCAGTAAGTTGGAGAAGTTCCAGGACCACCTGGCCTGGTGCACTACACATTGCAATAACAAAGCCAAAGATTCAATAGATGCTGGGAGTAAGGAGCTTCAGGTGAAGCAGCAGCTGAACTGTTGTGTGACCAAGTGTGTAGATGACCACTTGCACCTCATCCCAACCATGACCAAGAAGATGAAAGAGACTCTTTAATCCATTGGGAAATAAGTCTTTGCCAGTGGCCCCTGGGGCTGAGGGCAAGAATAGATTTTCTATGAGGCCTTGGGAATTTTAGTCTTTTAAGCTAAGTTTATGGATGAAGAAATTAAGGATGGTAACAAGTGTAAGACATGTGCCATTTGCCTCTGGACACTGGTTCTTTGATGTTTCAGTCCTAAAAAGTGAAATGGGAAAAAGTGCTGCTAAATTGGGCCGGAGATATTACAGGAGGTTTTAGAGCATATGTTTTCTGTGGCTAGTGCTTATCCTGGCAGTAAAGATCTCCACTTTAACAAGCCCTCCAAGGTACCCAAATCTTATTACCACCCAGGTACCAACAAGCTGGCAGGTTAGAGTTGGTGGAATTTGAGGAGAGATATTCTCTCTTTCTTGCCAACATCCTGTTTACCAGAAGTGTCACACCGTTTTCTATAAGCTGTGAAACAAAATCCATGAGGTCACTAATTTAGAATGGGAAGAAAATTTGTGGGTCTTTGTTTTCTTGATTTTGTGTAATTTATACAAGAGTATACAAGTTGATTTTCAGATGTGGAATTGGGAAGGAGAGTAGTTTGGATAAGAACTTGGAAGAGTTGCTTGTGGATCCCATTTCTGGTCATCAGGATGTGGATGTGCATTTCTTAAAATTATTACATGTTGCATCTTCCAGCCTGGAGACCATGCAAAAACATGAGAGGTGACGACAGGCTAATTATGGGAAGCAGAGCTTCCCTCTTACTGGCTGATGGTGCCGGAGGCGGTGTGTAGGAATATGACAAGACAATCCTGCGGTAACACTTACCCCTTGACGAGAAGGGGTAAGTGATATATACTGGTATGTAGGAATGAACAGTAAAAGAAGAACAGTTAGTTAGTTACTTATAAGAGAGTTATGAAGTACTGGATTTGGAAAAACCTGGTTTTAATAGGAACAGAATGAAATGAAAGCCTAAACCGAGCATTGCTTCCTCAGTCCCTGAATTAGCAGAGCCCATTTGAGACAAACCCCTGGCAACAGGAAATTGAAGGGAGAAAAAGGAAACACTGGCCAGGATGAGCTGACTCCCTTAGAGTAAAGGAGAGGCAGCCCCCATTACCAAATACCATTTTTTGCCCGGGGCTTTTGCAATTTGCTGTGTTCCTGCCCTGGCATGGCATCTTATTGTTTTGATAGCAACCTCATTGTATTTTCACCAACTGATTATTGAAATGATAACATAGCCTGACCATTTTCTATTTCCAGGTTGTGATATATTTTCCTAGTGGTTTGGTTTTAAAAATAAATAAGGTTTAATCACCCTCTCCATGCTGCAAAGAAAGATTGCCTTATTCATTACTAAAGAATTATATATCACTTTTTAGAAGTGTGTGTTGTTTTCTATTTTTGGCAAACCAGGCTTTTTTTTTTTTTTTTGGACTTCAGAATTGCCACTGATGATCATTCTTGCAATACAAACTAAAACTAAAAACAGTTACTCTTCAGGTTTATAAAACAAGTGTCATGTAGGCTCACTCGTCAGGGAAAAGATAGAATACTTCTTTTCTTTTTCTTTATTCTTAGAAGAGTTTTGCATAAAGAACTTATTTTTTAAATTTATTTATTTATTTTTTTTATTGCATTTTAGGTTTTGGGGTACATGTGAAGAACATGCAAGATTGTTGCATAGGTACACATGTGGCAGTGTGGTTTGCTGCCTTCCTTCCCCTCACCTGTATCTGTCATTTCTCTCCATGCTATCTCTTCCCACCTCCCCACCCCCCTGTCCCTCCCCCATTTCCCCCCAACGGACCCCAGTGTGTAGTGCTCCCCTCCCTGTGTCCATGTGTTCTCATTGTTCAACACCCGCCTATGAGTGAGAACATGCAGGTGTTTGATTTTCTGCTCTTGTGTCAGTTAGCTTCTTTTAAATATTTGAGATGCTTTTTACCCAGAAGAGGTATTGTTTAAATTGGGTTTTGTGACTAATTTGTTTCAATTAAAAATACTTTAATATCAATATCAAATGCCTTTTAAATGATACGATCTCTGTTACCATATGTGGTAGTTTGCTCTACATACTAGCTATTTAAAACAGATGTAAGTAAAACAAGATTTGTTTGGGAGGAATAGGGTTTCTCCAGAGTAAAGAATACGGAGACCAAATGGAAACGTACTTGCTTCACTGCACATGGTTTCTATACTTGGCTCTGCTGGCTTACCATTTTATGGTTACCAGATTTATATCCTTTGAAATTATGGACATTGGATCAAATCCTCATGTTGGAAAACACTCTAAGGTAACATTAAATGAGCATGTGATTTGAATAACCTACAATTTTCACACAGGTTTTGATGACCAAAGTCAAAATATTTCCCATAAAATGCTGTAAATTTGCTAAAATTTATACAAAAGCCCCTACAGTGTAGTAACATAAAGAAACTTTGTTTACTAAAAAAAATCTAAAATACATAGTTTTTGGATTTTATTTTAAACAATTTTTAAAATTCTGTATTTTTATAGTATTTATTTACATTTGTTTTGTTTTTAATTTCTTCTAAACAATAATGGGGTACATGTGCAGAACATGCAGGCTTGTTACACAAGTATACATGTGTCATGGCGGTTTGCTGCACCTATTGAACTGTCCTTGATAAGTTGCCTCCCCTCAGCTTCCACCCCTCAATAGGCCCCGATGTGTGTTCTTCCCCTGTGTCCATGTTTTCTCATTGTTCAACTCCCATTTATGAGTGAGAATATGCAGTATTTGGTTTTCTGTTGATAGCTTCTAGTTTCATCCATGTCCCTGCAAGGGACATGATCTCATTCCTTTTTATGGCTACATAGTATTCCGTGGTATGTATGTACCACCGGTTCTTTATTCAGTCTTTTATTGATGGGCATTTGGGTTGGTTCCATGTCTTTGCTATTGTAAATAGTGCTGCAGTACTATTTACAATAACAAAGTACTAAAAGACGCATACATTTGCATGTGTCTTTATAGAAGAATGATTTATATTCCTTTGAGTATATACCCAGTAATGGGATTGCTGGGCAAAATGATATTTCTGGTTCTAGAGCTTCAAGTAATCTCCATACTGTCTTCCACAATGGTTGAGCTAATTTACATTCTCACCAACAGTGTAAAAGCATTCCTATTTCTCTGTAGTCTCATCAGAATCTATTGTTTCCTGACTTATTAATAATCACCGTTCTGACTGGTGTTAGATGGTATCTCATTGTGGTTTTGATTTTCATTTCTCTGATGATCAGTGATGATGAGCTTTTTTTCATGTTTGTTGGCCACATAAATGTCATCTTTTGAGAAGCATCTGTTGGTATCCTCTGCCCACTTTTTGCGTTTTTTTTTTTAAATTGTAAATTTGTTTAAGTTCCTTGTAAATTCCGGATATTAGACCTTTGTCAGATAGGTAGATTGCAAAATTTCTCCTATTCTGTAGGTTGCCTGTTTGCTCTGATGATAGTTTTGCTGCTCTGCAGAAGCTCTTTAGTTTAATGAGATCCCGCATGTCAGTTTTTGCTTTTGTTGCCAATACTTTTGGTTTTTTTTCCTGAAGTCTTTGCCCATGGCTGTCCTGAGTGGTATTGCCTAGGTTTTCTTCTAGGGTTTTTATGGTTTAGGGTTTGACATTTTAAGTTTTTACTCCATATTGAGCTAATTTTTGTATAAGGTGCAAGGAAGGGGTCTGGTTTCAGTTTTCTGCATACGGCTAACCAGTTTTCTCAGCATTGTTTATTAAATAGGAGATCCTTTCCCCTTTGCTTGCTTGTTTGTCTGACGTCAGATGGTTGCAGATGTGTAGTGTTATTTTCTGCTGTCTCTGTTCTGTTCCATATATGTTTGTTTTGGTACCAGTACTATTCTGTTCTTGTTACTGTAGCCTTGTAGTATGGTTTGAAGTCAGGTAGCCTGATGCCTCCAGCTTTGTTCATTTTGCTTAGGATTGTCTTGGCTATTTGAGGTCTTCTTTGATTCCATGTGAAATTTAAAATAGTTTTTTCTTTTTCTTTCTTTTTTTTCTTTTCTTTCTTTTTTTTTTTTTTTTGAGACGGAGTTTCGCTCTTGTTACCCAGGCTGGAGTGCAATGGCGCGATTTAGGCTCACCGCAACCTCCGCCTCCCGGATTCAGGCAATTCTCCTGCCTCAGCCTCCTGAGTAGCGGGATTACAGGCACGCACCACCATGCCCAGCTAATTTTTTGTATTTTTAGTAGAGACGGGGTTTCACCATGTTGACCAGGATGGTCTCGATCTCTTGACCTCGTGATCCACCCGCCTCGGCCTCCCAAAGTGCTGGGATTACAGGCGTGAGCCATGGCACCGGGCCCTAAAATAGTTTTTTCTAATTCTGTGAAGAATGTCAATGGTAGTTTGATGGGCATAGCATTGAATCTGTAAATTCCTTGGGGCAGTATGGCCATTTTCATGATATTGATTCTTCCTGTCCACAAAGATGGAATGTTTTTCCATTTGTTTGTGTACTCTCTTATTTCCTTGAGCAGTGTTTTATCGTGATCCTCGAAGAGGCCTTTCATATCCCTTGTTAGCTGTATTCCTTGGTATTTTATTCTCTTTGTAGTGATTGTGCATGGAAGTTCATGATTTGGCTCTCTGCTTATTTATTGTTGGTGTAAAGAAATATTTCACAGATACTAAAGTATGTCATCACTTCAATTCACTAATGTGGTTATTAGTAAATGAGCTTTAGTGACTGACATAATACATTATCAATGAAGCTTATTAAAATTACAGAATTGTAGAACTAGAAGATTCATAGAAGGTCTACATACACTATATTAGAGGATTCTTAGATTATTCATAATTGACTTAGCAAGTACAGTTATTGTATTTTTATTAGCTTTGTGTTCGTTTCTTTTTGTATTAGTTTCTTCTTTGTATTCTTGAATTTGTATTAGTTTTCTTATCTCTTTTTTTTTTGAGACAGGGTCTTGCTCAGTTGTCAGGAGTGCAGTGGCATGATCACAGCTCATTGAAGCTTTGACCTCCTGGGCTCAAGCAATCCTCCCAACTCAGCCTCCTAAGTAGCTGGTACTATAGGTACACACCATCATGTTTGGGTGATTTTTTTTGTATTTTTTGTAGAGACGGTTTCACCATGTTTCCCAAGCTGATCTCAAACTCCTGGGTTCAAGTAATCTGCCTTCCTGGGCCTCCTAGAGTACTGGGATTACAGGTGTGAGCAACCACGCCCAGCTTGTATTAGTTTTCTATTGCTGTGGAACAAATTACCACAAACCGCACAGCTTAAAACAACATGTATTTGTTTTCTTACAGTTGTGTAGGCCAGAAGTCTAGGTACAGTGTCATAGGATTCTCTTCTCAGGGTTTCACTAGGCTGAAATCAAGGTGTTGTCCAGGGATGGGTTTCTTATTTCAGACTTGAGACTCTCTTACAAGTTCACTGGTTGTAGGTAGAATTCATTTCTTTGACAACTTGCAACTGAGCTTCACATTATCTGTTAGCTGTCAAATCTCTGACTTTGTCTCCTGCAACCAGTTCGAGAAAACTCTTTGTTTTTTAAATAGATCATATAATAGGTTAGGCTAACCTAGATAATAAGGTTTTGGCCCTGTAATGTAGGTTTTTAGTGATAATTTCATATTTACAAGTTCTGCTCACATTCAAGGAGAGGAGGTTTTACAAGGGCGTGGGTCATAGGGAATCAGTTATTTTTGGCCTATCACACATCTATACACACACACACACACACACACACACACACACACACATACATATATACAGCAATGACTGTAATTTTATGGTCTGCAGGATTATTTGTATTTAGAAAATCTGCCTTCTGAATAGTGGTCAGAAGCCAGAAGCTCTGGCTTGTCTGGTTATTGCCATCTATTTTCACTTCATTTTACTTGCATTCTCCTGGCCCTAACATGCTTTTTGGGGAGTAGGCAATACTCCCTCTTGCTTATCTTTGGCTTAGTGGTGCCAGTATTCCAGGTTTAATCTTTTCCTCCTACTTTGTTCTCAAACTGGAGAGTACTTTAATGTCCATGGCAAATTTTAAAATAAAGTGACTATATTTCCTACTTTGAATTTTTGGTTCAGAAGTTTTTACAGAAATATACTTTTTTTTTTTTTTTTTTTTTACAATTTTCAGGCATAGTTTCAAATACTCACTAAATTGCTCCCTTCCCATTTTTCTTGTAATGCACAATAATGTATGTCTCTCGATCTATTCCCAGAAAAGGTTTCCAGGAAGATTGCTGAGAAAAGCACGTATGTGACATTTTCTTAAATGAACTTGCTCAGCAACATGTACTTTTTTCCTTTTTGTTAATGTTCCCATATTTGAGCAGAGGGTAAAATTTTGTTTACATGTATTATGTAAACAAATATGTGTAAAATACTTGCTTCAATTTTTCACACACGTTTTCTAAGCATGTGCATACTGAGGTTGGTGGGTTATAAAAGGGGTTAATACTCTTTTTTGGCCTATATTTATTGGAAAGACCAACTTGCCAGGGTTCTTTGAAGAATTCAGACAAATGCATCTGAATATTTTCCATCAAACAGGAGGCAGAGGATCAAGCATGGATTTGCTCTTTATAGCATTTCTGGCAAGAGGCTTTTGGAATAAAATTTATGTATTCCTTCTCAATTTGGTTAACCACAACATCTGTTTGTCTCCATTGGCATTTGGCCATTGACCTACTGTCTCCTGTAGAAGACGCCCACCATCCCTCTTATGACCAAATGTTGATGGGAAACAAGCAGTTCTCAAGTGATTTTAGTCATGGAAATAGTCATAAGCCAAAAGCATGGCCTAATTATACCGTCTCAATTCATGGAAAAGGGAATTAATTTTCTATTTTATCTGATTTGGGGGATGGAATTATTAATACTACCAACATTTGGACAGAAAAAGATTAAGGGATTTAGAAAGGAACACGGTAAACACACCTTCTTATTCAGTATAGCATGAGACATGTAGATTTACTTTTTGACTACAGGAACTGTTAGAGGAATCTAGGTGATTTTTCCAAACTTAGGAAATGAAGTTTTAATTCCGATGAAATATGTCTATATGTTTACACATTTTTGAGATAAAGCACTGTTTTTTCTATTTTTTTAAAAATGATTTTTTTTTCTAATTTCTAACAATAGCTTATAACTTTATTACACAGTTATTGCTACTTCTAAAACTAATCTGCTACTGTTAGGGAGAACATGGAAAGGTTCAGGAGAGGCCAATGCCTCTGAGGCTGTGGTACCAGGATCTTCCAACAACAACTTGGAGCCTGCCAGGCTATGCTTTGATCAAGGACTTCTCAGTGTTGGTACCTCTTGCTGGATTACTGCCTAGTCCTGCTTTGTCCTGGCCAGCCATATCCTGTCCAGCTGTGAAAGACCATTTAGTTTCTGCTTTCTCTTTAACTTTTAGATTTTTTAAAAATTTACCTCAAATTATTCAAATTGCATGATAGCAAAAGTAAGCCATGTTCCTTTAAGAAGCATTGGACTGAAAATCAAGCTTCTGCTGTAAAAAACTCGTCTTTCCCCGCTAGGCATTTTCCTTCTGATTTCAGAGTAGAGGTGCTCAGATGTGCATTTGCTTTTGCTTCTAATGTCTGCATCTTCTCCTATTCATTTGCTGCCTATTCTGCGCTTTCAACTTCTGCTATAGCCACTCATTCTTTCTCTGTTCTGGTCTCAAGATGAGCATGTTCTGCTATCCCTGTGCCTACAGACACCTCCTAGTTTGTGGCACATATCTCTTTTCTCTGATTCTCTCTTATGACTTCGGTTTGGTCTTGATCTGGTCCAATTCAGGTCTCTTGATCTCTGCCCACATTAACCTTTACTGTGGTTGGAGCTGTATCTTATGACACTATAGCTGTATCTTATCACACAAACCTGTGGGAACAAGAAATATCTATCTACCCACAAGGAATCCGCAGACTAGTTGGCGTGGCAGACCTTCATTAATTAATTACAGCATTAATTATTCAGGCTAGTAATCCTAAATTTTTTTAAAATTTGAAAACATTTTTTTTTCTTTCTAGTTTGAGTGTTGGCTATTCCTAAATATTTCAGTACTTACTTGTTTATACGAAGGCTGGTTTCTTACCTGGCTGCATCTGTGCCCAGGAGTGCTCACTTTATCCCTAACTGCCTTTTGGATCAATAGGAAGAAGTAAGACATTGAGTGAATGAATTTGACGTTAAACTGCTCCTCACCATGGAAGAGTCCTGGCCCCTAGGGTTTGACCGTTAGTGGTCCTTTACCCTGTAAAAGTTTTCATCCCCAAGAAAATGCTGCCATGTAACTGACTCTACATGCTGAACAAAGAGAAATTAAGAAGAATAAACCTAACTTGCTCCAGAAAAGAATGTTTCAATATAGAGAAATTATTTCTTATTTTAACCTTAATAATTTTACCTGTAACATTTTTGGAAAATACTTTAGATAAGTATGCAGAATCTTAGTTATATTAAAATAAAATATAGCAAGATTAAAGTAATTGTCCAGAGACCCACAACAAACAGGGCAAACTGCAGAACTCCACACTCATACTCACGCTCTAGACATTGGGCTTCTTGGCCTCTCTTTGTTCTGTTTGCCAAAGTATGACTAGAGCAGAAGACATCCATGACCAATTAGTCAACCTCCCTATCTGGTGATTCGCCTTGCTCTGAAGACATCTTGTATATTACCACATTTGTGACTCTAATTGGAGCTTTATTTACCATTAGGGGTAGCTCTTTCCAAGGAAATGACCACCTAACTGAGCCAGGAGAGGCTGGGTTAAGTTTTTTTTCAGCTGGAAATTACACATTACATATTTAGTATGTTTGGTCACTTTAGATCTCTGTGAGGCAGGGAAGGAGAAGTTGATGCATGACAAAGTTCCTAAGAATATTTACAGTCTTGTAAATCAAATTTACTTTCTACTGGATTTAGTTTTATGGAAACCTTTATATTATGTCTGTGCTTTCAGTCAGATTTTAGAAGAGTATTATTATAGTATTTTAATTTTTATTATTTGAAAATCCAGGCTTTTAAAATTTTTAAAGTTTTTAAAATTTTTGCAGGTACAAAATAGGTGTATACATTTATGGAGTACATGAAATATTTTGGTATAGGCATGCAAATCATAGGAGTTACAACATGTAAAATTGGATATCCATCCCCTGAAACACTAGTTCTTTTTGTTACAAATTATAGTCTTTCAGTTATTTTAAAATGTACAATTAAATTATTTTGACGACAATCACCCCTTTGTACTATCAAATACTAGGTCTGATTTATTCTATATATATATATATTTGTACCTATTAACCATCTCAACCTCCCTCCCACTACCCTTCCCAGCTTCTGGTAACCGTTTTTTCTAATCTCTTTCTCCATGAGTTCAACTGATTTGATTTTTAGATGCTACAAATAAGTGAGAACATGAGATATTTGCTTTTCTCTGCTGCCTTATTTGACTTAATGTAATGAATTCCAGTTTCATTTATGTTAATGCAAATTACAAGATCGGATCTAATTTTCTTTTAGGGCTGAATAGTACCCCATTGTGTATAAGTGCTGCCTTTCATTTTTATTTTCTGTTCTTTTCTGACAGTCTCACTCTGTCACCAGACGCCAGGCTGGAGTGCAGTGGCGCGATCTTGGCTCACTGCCACCTCCCTCTCCCAGGTTCAAGCAATTCTCCTGCCTCAGCCTCCTGAGTAGCTGGGACTAAAGGCGTGCCCCACCACGCCCAGCTAATATTTTTGTATTTTTAGTAGAGACGGGGTTTCACTATGTTGGCCAAGATGGTCTCGATTTCTTGACCTCGTGATCTGCCTGCCTAGGCCTCCCAAAGTGCTGGGATTACAGTTGTGAGCCACCGTGCCTGGTCCACATTTTCTTTATTCGTTAATCTCTTCGTGGATACGTAGATCGCTTCCAAATCTTGGCTGTTGTGAACGGTGCTTGGACAAACGGGAGTACAGACGTATCTCTTCAATATACTTGTTTCCTTTCTTTGGGGTAAAAATCCAGCAGAGGGATTCCTGGATTGTATGGTTTCTCTATTTCTAATTTTTTTTTTTTTTTTTTTTTTTTTTTTTTTTTTTTTAGAAACCTCCAAACTATTCTTTATAATGGTTGTACTAATTTACATTCCCACAAACAGTGTATGAGGGTTCCCTTTTCTTCATATCCGCACCAGCATTTGGTATTGCCCAACTTTATTTATTTATTTTTTGAGATAGGATATCACTGTGTCACCCAGGCTGGACTGGGACTACAGGCATGTGCCACCATGCCTGGCTTGCCTGACTTTTAGATAAAAGTTATTTTACCTGGAATGAGATGATATCACATTGTAGTTTTGATTTGTGATGATCAATAATGTTGAGTACTTCTTCTTATGCCTGTCTGTCATTTGTATGTCTGCTTTTGAGAAATGTCTATTTAAATCTTTTGCCCATTTTTAAATCAGATTATTAGATTTTTAATTTTTTTTAAGTCTAAAAATTTTACAGTTGTTTGAGCTTCTTATGTATTCTGATTATTAATCACTTGTCAGATGAGTAGTTAGCAAGTATTTTCTCACAGTCTCTGTGTTATCTGTTTACTTTGTTGATTATTTGCTGCACAGAAGCTTTTTAATTTTATGTGATCCCATTTGTCCATTTTTGCTTTGTTTGCCTATGCTTGTGGGATATTACTTAAGGATTTTTTGCCAGGAACAATACTCTGGAGAGTTTCCCCAATGTTTTCTTGTAGTAGTTTCATAGTAATTTGAGGTGTTAGGCTTAAGTGTTTAATCCATATTACTTTGATTTTTTTATATGGTGTGAGAGAGGGATCCAGTTTCATTCTTTTGCATGTAGATATCCATATGCATATTCATTTTACCCAGGATCATTTATTGAAGAGACTGTCTTTTCTCCTATGTATATTCTTGGCACCTTTGTCAAAAAAGAGTTCATAGGAGGTGTCTGGACTTGTTTCTGTTTTCTCTGTTCTGTTCCATTGGTTTCTGTGTCTGTTTTTATGCTGGTACCATGCTGTTTTGCGAACTGTAGTCCTTAATATAAGTAAGGTAATGTCATTCCTCCAGTTTTGTTCTTTTTGCTCAGGATAACTTTGGCTATTCTGGGTCTTTTGTGGTTCCGTATAAATTTTAGAATTGTTTTTTTCTATTTCTGTGAAGAATGCTATTTGTATTTCTATAAAAATTACATTGAATCTGTAGATTGCTTTGGGTAGTATAGACATTTTAATAGTATTGATTCTTCCAGTTCATGAACATAGAGTATTTTTTCAATTTTCTATATGTCTCTTTCAATTTCTTCCATTATTGTGTTATAGTTTTTATTACATAGGTCTTTCACTTTTTCGGTTATATTAATTCCTAGGTATTGAATTTTATTTGTAGCTATTGTAAATGGGAGCACTTTCATTTTTTCTTTTTTAGAGTGTTCACTGTTGGTATATAGAAATGCCACTGATTTTCGTGTGTTGCTTTTGTATCTTATGGCTTGACTGAATTTATCAGTTTGAATAGTTTTGTGGTGTTGTCTTTAGTTTTCTCCAAATGTAAGATCATATCATCTTCAAAGAAACATAATTTACATTCTTAGTTTCCAATTTGGATGTCCCTTATTTTTTTCTCTTGTCTGATCACTCTAGCTAAGACTTTCAGTACTATGTTGAACAGTAGTGGTGAAAATGGGCATGCTCATCATGTTCTAGATTTAAGAGGAAGGCTTTTCTTTTTTTTCCGTATCCAAAGTTGTTCCTTCTAAACCAAGTTTTTGAGGATTTCTATCATGAAGTGATGTTAAACTTTATCAAATGCTTTTTCAGCATTAATTGAAATGGTCATGGGGTTTTAATCCTTTATTCTGCTGATATGTTATATTATCTTGATTAATTTGCATATGGTGGACCATTCTTGCAGCCCTGGCATAAATATCACTTGGTCATGATGAATGATCTTTATAATATATTGTTGAATGTGGTTTGCTAGTATTTTGTTGAGGAGAAAGCCTAGAGTATTTCAATGTGTTTATGCTTAGCTATCGTGCCCAAATCAATTTAGTACATTGTTTAAAGATTCCAGATAGTCTAAATCTGGCAACCAGGAAAGAAAACATTAGCCATAAAGCAATACATATTTAGATACAAATATTGCCCTCACACTTTCCTTTCTCTTCCTTATTTAATTTCTTTACTAATTTATTGACTATTGGTTTATGATATATTGAGGCCTCAGTCTATAATAAACATTTTTATCTGATTTACAGCTCTACACATTTTAACTTTGTGATGGCAGATTCCTGTTACTTCTGTCACTCCCTTGCCTCTTAGACTCATAGCAGATACCACTAAACAGTGACGATACTCTTTACTACTAACCTGTGGGTTTGGCCTTGGGGTCCTTCTTCATATGGTAGTATATGCATTGTCAACCTATAGAAGTGGCTTATAAGTTTAAGTCTGTTATCATTTTCTACTCTTTTAGCATTCTTAAATACTAATTAGATGAAAGAGATGGAAATGAGAAATTAAATATGGACTAAATGCAGTGAAAGAAAACCTTTGTTAGGATATTAGTGAGTCTGATGGAATGGATTTAAAATGCTATAGAAAGTACTTTTGAATGGGATGTTTGAATTAAACAGTCTCCAAAGTTGGTCATTCCCCTTTTGTTTGAATATTTTCAGAAATGATAAATAAACTTTTTTTGGTGGTTGTTGTTTTGAGACAGAGTTTCACTCTTGTCACCCAGGGTGGAGTGCAATGGCATGATGTTGGCTCACTGCAACCTCCACCTCCTGGGTTCAAGCTATTCTCCTGCCTCAGCCTCCCAGATTAGCTGGGATTACAGGCACCCACCATCATACCTGGCTATATTTTTGTGTTTTTAGAAGAGATGGAATTTCACCCTGTTGACAAAGCTGGTCTCAACTCCTGACCTCAGGTAATCTGCCTGAGGTCTGCCTTCTAAAGTGCTGGGTGTAGAGGTGTGAGCCACCATGTCTGGCCTAGAAATAATAAATGTACTGTTTAATAAAATAACTTATTCTATGTTTGAAGTCTCTTGAGTTTAGAAAATTTTATGTCGAACTGAAATTACTTTTCTATAACTTAAACCAATTTTTCTTGTATTCCTTCAATGGAAAATAATTTTTAAATATTTTATCTTTTTAAAATTAAGGTATCATTTATTTAAAATAGAATAAAATACAGATGTCATAACTTTTCAGTTTAATGACTTTTGAAAATTTTGTACACTTATGTGACTACTACCCAACATAAGACACAAGACATTTCTGACATTCCAGAAAGATGGTTATTCATGTTTCAAGTGAATTTCTTGCTCTTTACCCCTAAAGGCAATCATTTTCTCACTTCTGTTGCTCTTGACTAGTTTTAGTGATGATAAAAATGAAATTATACAGTATGTATTATATGTATATACAGATGTATTTATAACAGTAAGGTTGTGAATATTTATGTAAAACTTTAATGAACATATGTTTTCATGGCTTTTTGGGTAAGTACATAGGTATAAAATTGTTAAGGCAGAAGTTATGTTTAACTGCTTGAGAAATAGCTAAACAGCTTTCCAGAACGTTAGTACCCTTTTGCATTCTCAGTAGCAATTAATGAGTTCCAGTTGCTACCTATCTCACTAGTCATTTAAATATAGCCATCCTAGTAGTTGTGAATTTGTATTATATTCTGGTTTCAATTTGTGTTTTTCTTGTGACTATACATTTTAGCAGATTGGTATAAGAGTTATTAACTCTTTAAATTTAAACTTACCAGTTCATTTTAATCTAAGCTAGTACTAATTTTAATCTCCCTTATGAGTGTGCTACATTTGAAATAAAACATATGACATTAAATTTACTTTAATAACGTTAGATATTATGTATCTAATGTTCTGATATTATGTATCTATGTAGCTAATGTATCAACTATTAAGATAATTTTAATTTTGTCATTATATTAATTACAAATATGTATTATAGATCTCTAGCTAATTTAACAAAAAAAAGCTGACATATCTCGCTTTATATCTGTACCACTACTTCATATTGAGGGATAAAGCCATGAAGAATCCTGTTCTTCCTTGTTAGAAGAATCATTTTAAATTAATAATGACTTTTGAGGTAATTGTTCACCTCGTAAAACTACTGAATTTTTCATCAACCCATGTTACTATATCTCATTGATTAAATGCTCATGAGGGATTTGACAGATGACTTAGTAGTGCCATAATCTGCTAAGCTATGAGGATATGCTGTTCTAATATCCTAACAATGCTATAAAGGTGGAGATTATTTAAGATAATAGTTTCTAATTATTGCAAAGTCACTATATAACAGAAAGATCTCTAGACTTATAAATATTCCATTTTCTAGCTGGATTACTAGGAAAAGTGACTACATTGATCTGAACTCTATATTTCACAGCTGTTAAGTGAAGGTGGTAGTATCAATTTTGTCTCTGTGATAGGGTTGTTGTGATTATCACACTAGATATTGTGTGTAAAGTGTTTTGTAACTGTAAAAAATAATATTTAAGATATTAAATGCTTTTATGTTGATGTTGCCAGTTTATAGCATAGTGTTTGCAGATAGTAGGTGCTCAGCTTTTGTTAAATGATGGCTAGATGAACAATATCTCAAAGCAGTCTTTGTAATAAACAATTCTAGAAATTGTTAAATATCATATCAATGTTAACACTGATGCCTGCTCTACTTTAATAAAAATCACATTTGTTAATCTATAGTCTTCTAGAATCCCCCATATTCTTGGTGATTATTTGTGATAAATGTCAACAAGTTTGAGATATCTCAAGCAGGTACTTGAAGGGCCCTAGTAGTAACTTGTTTATGGCAGGAGTTCCATTTTTTCAGATATCATGGACTTGTGTTTTTACTCCTTGTTATTGAACTCACCTTTAATTTGAATATCATTTTTAAAACAAGAAATATTCAAGCAAAAATTTGTATTTTTCTTGAGTTTGAGTACCTGCTCATTGCTGTTTGTTACCTTTTCCAATATCATTAGGTGGTAGTTTAATTTCTTTGTTTGTTTGTTACTGCTCTGAACATTTTCAAAGTGCTTGACATTCATTTATTTTAATCCTGCTGTTAAGATGTTTTCCCAAATCTCTGGCCTTATTTCCTCTTTGCTCTAGTAGTAGCATTTGATACAATGGACCATGCCCTTTTCCTTGAAACGCTTCATCATCACTATGTGGGCACACCATTGCATGATTCACCTCCCACTTCACTGTCTGTTTCCTCTAAGTTTCCTTAGCTATTTCTTTTTTACCACCCTCCATGAGACCACCAGAAAATTTATTACCAGAAATCTTGCAGAACAGGAGTGAGTGGGGTGATACATTCAAAGCAGTAAAAGAGAAAAAAAAAATCTGTCAACTAAGAATACTATACCCAGTAAAACTATTCTTTCACATGAAGGAGAAATAGAGTCTTTCCCAGGCAAGCCTAAATGGAAGTTCATCATCACTAGATATGCCTTACAAGAAATGCTTAAAGGAGTTCTTTACACTGAAACTAAAACACACTAAATATAAAAGCAATAAGAAAACACAAATCTCACTGTTAAATGTAAATATATAAAAAATACAGAATAATGTTGTATTCTAATGGTTTGTATTTAATTACTTTTAGTAGAAAGTTTAAAGAAAATACTTGTTAATTGATATACAGTATAAAGGAAACCATGCCTACAAGAACACATGTGTGTGTTTGTGTGTGTGCGCACGTGTGTGTGTGTGTGTGTGGTGGAGGGAGGAGCATAGAGTAAAAATGTAGCATTTTTGTGTGCAACTGAAGTAAAGTTGTTAACAACTTAATCGGAGTTTTTAGCACAAGCTTATTTAATGCAAGCTCTGAGATAACCACAAATACACAAAAAGAAAATAGAAAATTATCAAGAAAAGCACAACAAAAACTATGAAATGTCATAAATAGCAGGAGAGGAAGGGAGGAACAAAACATTGAAAAAGACAAAGTATTTTAAAAATGAAAATAGTAAGACCTTGCCTATTAATCATCACTTTAAATGTAAATTAAGATTCCAAACAAAAGGCAAAAAGTAGGTGAATAGATTTTTTAAAAATCAAAGTGTTTGCTGTCTATAAGAGACTCAATTCAGACTTAAGAACACACATAGGCTAAAAATAAGAGAGTAGAAAATGATATTCCATGCATACAGTAACAAAAAGAAAGCAGCAATGACTATATTCATATCTGACAAAATGAACTGTAAGCTAATAACTGTGTCTAGAGACAATGAAAGTTATAATATAATGATAAAATGGTCAATTCAGCAGGAAGTTATAACAGTTACAAATAGACACATACCTAACATCAGAGCCCCTAAATATATAAGGCAAATACTAAAAGGGAGATTGACAAAAATAATGGTAGGAGACTTCAGTGCTGTACTTTTAATAATAGATAGAACATCCAGATACAAAATCAATATAGAAGCAACAAACTTGAACATTGTGGACCAAGTGAACCTAACAGATATTTACAGATCTTTCCATCCAACAGAAAAATTTACATTTTTTTTTCAACTACACAGGGAATGTTCTCTAGGATGGATCACATTACACCACAAAATAGGTCTTGATCAATTTAAAAAGGTTAAAATCACTCCAGTTATCTTTTTCAGGCACAATAGAATGAAACTAGAAACAATAATGGTAAAAAACGAGAAATTTACAAATGCATGGAAACTAAACACACTTTTGAACAAACATTGGATAAAAGAGAAAATATAGTGGGAATGTAAAAAGTATCTCAAGATAAATGAGAATACAACCCACAAAAACATGATGCAACAAAGGTAGTACTAAGAGAAAAGTTTACAATGGCAAACAACTCATTTGAAAAAGTAGAAAATTTAAAATTTAATGAACAATGAGAACACATGGATGCAGGGAAGGGAGCATCACACACCTCACACATCAGGGCCTGTTGGTTGGGGGAGGGGGAGCTTGGGGAGAAATAGCAGAGGGCAGGGGCTTAGGGGAGGGATAGCATTAGGAGAAATACCTAATGTAGATGACAGGGTGATGGATGCAGCAAACCACCATGGGATGTGTATACTTACATAACAAACCTGCACGTTCTGCGCATGTACCCCAGAACTTAAAGTATAATAAGAACAAATAAAGAAAATAAATATTTTAAATTAAAAAATTATCGGAGAAAAAGGAAATAATAGAAATAACAGTAGAAATAGTTAAAATACAGAATAGAAAAAATTTGGAAAAAACTAAGATTCTTTTTTTGAAAATATAAACAACATTGACAAACCCCTAGCTACGCTAACTGATAAAAAAGAAGATTAAAATAGTTAGAATAAAAAATAATATAGAAGAAATTATAAGAGAGGACTTATAAATAAAAGAATTATAAGGGGCTGTTATGAAAAATTATACTCAAACAAATTACCTAGAAGAAATGGATAAATCTTTAAAAATATACAACCTACCAAAACTGAATGAAGAATAAATGGAAAACCTAAACAGGTCAATAATAAATAAGGCAACTGAATCAGTAGTCAGAAACATCCCAAGAAATAAAAGCCCAGGATCAGATATCTTCACTGGTGAATTCCACCAAATATTCAATGAATAATTAGTGTTCATCCATCTCAAACTCTTCCAAAAAATGGAAGAGAGGGGAATATTTCCAAACATATTTTATGAGACTGCCATTATTCTGATACAAAAACCAGAAAAAGATAACACAGGAGAAGAAAACATAGGCCAACATTCCTGAACATAAAAGCAAAAATTTTCCACAAAATACTAGCAAACTGAATCCAATAGCACATTAGAAAGATAATGCACTTTGCATATGTTCAATGATTCTTGCATCCGAAGGATAAATTTCAAATGACTCAATTGAGATTTAGCCCTGGGATGCAAGAATGGTTCAATATATGCAAATTAATTGATGTAATACACCATGTTAACATACCAAAAGAAAAAAGAGCACATAACTTCAGTTAATGCAGAGAAAACATTTAACAAATTCAGCATTTGTTAATGTCAGAAACTCTTAACAAAATAGATACAGGAGAAACCTACATGAAATGAATAAAGGCCATATAAGAAAAGCAAACAGTTATATAACATCATAACCAATAAGGTAAAACAAAGTTTTCTTTTTTTTTTTTTTTCTTTTTTTTTTTTTTTAAGATTAGGAACAAAGCAAATATGTCCACTCTCACCACGTCATTCAACATAGCACTGGAAGTTACAGCCAGAGTAACTGGACAGGAGAAATAAATAGTCACTGAATGAAAAAGTAAAATAGTATATGTTTGCAGATGACATGAGTGTATGTAGAAAACCCTAAAGACTCAAGAAGAAACTACCAGAACTAATAAATTAAGTCAGTTAAGTTGAGGGTACAAAATCAACATAGAAAAATCAGTAGTGATTTTGTACACAAGCCATGAACTACCCAAAAAGGAAGTCAATAAAATAATTGCATTTATAATAGTAACAAAAAGAAGAAAATGAGATAAAAATTTAACTAAAGAAGTTAGAAAAGTGTACACTGATAATTCTAAAACACTGATGATGGAGATTAAAGAACACATAGATAAATGAAAATACATCCAGTGTTCATGGATTGGCAAAAGTAATACTATCAAAATGTCCATCCTGTACAAAGTGATGTTCAGATTTTATGCAATCCCTTACCAAAATCCCAAAGGCATTCTTTACAGAAACAGGAAAACAAATTCTAAATTTTTATAGAATCACAAAAGACTTCTAATAGGCAAGTCAATCCTGAGAAAGAAAAAGCTGAATGATGAAAAATAACCAGTGTTTGCAAGGATGTAGAGACGAGGAAACCCTTGTAACCTGTTAATATGAATGTAGATTAGTTCAACCATTATTAAAAACAGTATGGAAGTTGCTCAAAAATTTAAAAATAGAACTAACTTATGGTCCAGCAACCTTAGCTTTAGGTATAGAGCCAAAAAATATAAAATTATTATCTAGAATAGCTGGTTCAACTCTCATGTTCATTAAAGCATTATTCACATTGGCCAAGATATAGAAACAACCTAAATGTCCTCGAGTAAATGAATGGACTCCATTTTATATATACTACTTTATATGCACACATATATACATATACACTACATTATATATGTAGTTAGAATATGTGTGCACGTGTGTGTAAATATATGTATACATATATATTTGGAATATATATACTATATGCATGTAGTTAGAATAAACACACTATGTAGTTAGAATACATATGTACACACAGATTTTAACTATATGTATAAATGTACTATATAGGTATATATGTGTATTACACATATATGTGTGTATATATATATAAATGCACATGTATATATATATAGCATATGTGTGTATATATATATATATAGTAGCATATATAAAATATAGTCCATTCATCTGTAGTCCACTCATCTATTGATGGACATTTAGGTTGTTTCTATATCTTACCTTCTGTGAATAATGCTTTAATGAACTTGAGAGTGAAACTAGCTATTCCAGAAAATAATTTTATATTTTTTGGATCTATACCTAGAGCTAATGTTGCTCTAACAGTGTGTGTGTGTGTGTGTGTGTGTGTTTGTGTGTGTGTGTGTGTGTTTTAACTACGTATACACACACACTCCACACAATAGGTTAACATTCCACAATAAAGAAAACCTTGTCATTTGTGACAAGATGGATGGATCTGAAGGACATTATGTTAACTGAAATAAGCCAGACACAGAAAGATAAATACTGCATCATGTCACTTAGATCTGGAATCTAAAACAGTCAAACTCATAGAAACGGTATAATAGTGGTTGCTAGGGACAAGGAGTGGGAAAACATTAGAAATAGGGGCCAAAGGGTATAGACTTTCAGATGTGCAGTATGAATAAGTTCAGGAGAGCTAATGTAATGTGAGTATTGAAATTTCCTAGGATGGTATGTCTTAGGTGTTTTCACCACAAAGACATAGAAGAGAAAATGGTAACTCTGTGAGAAGATGGACACATTAAGTAGCTTGTGTAAACCCCAAATAAAATCTAAGCCCCTCCACCAACTGATGGACCCCCCTCTTGACCAAAGAGACCCCAAAGAAACCTGAAAAATCAGTTCAGGTCATGATGGGAAGGGAATTATCTGACATGCCTTGGTATATCCTCCTCCCTTTGGAATTCAGGCACGACTGAACAGCTTTAACATTAAAATAGAGATCCTAAAACTAACAAAACAGATTCTTTGTAACAATGAAATACCAAATTCCAACCTTATGCTGGTGAAGCATCACATGACAGATAGGAGGCCCTGCAGAGAATCAAAGTATTTTACCCCAAAATTTACTTTTTAGACATATTTTGAAATGGCTCTGCAAAACTATCTTCTGTGAGGGAAATTGGGATTCTGTAGACAATCTTCTCTTAAAACGTCTCTTCTGGAAAGTCTGACACCTATTAAGATGCAGTAAGAGGCATTTACCATCTATTCTTTCTGAATCCTGTTAGAAGCTTCATCTACATAAAAAGAACATTGGCTTCCCCATCTTTCCTTATTGTAACTCAATTATTTCATTATGTTGAATTCAACTCGTCAGGCAAAGTTTAATTTTTCAACCACTTGCCAGTCCGTAAATTTCTGACTACACCTGTGACCTGAAAGTATTCAGTTTGAGATGTCTGCCCTTCTGGAGCAAATGAATGTATATCTTACATGAATGTATATCTTACATGTAGTGATTTATGTGTTTGCTTGTAACTTCTGTCTCCCTAAAATGTGTAAAACCAAGCTGTAACCCAGCCACTATGGACACATGTTCTCAGGACTTCCTGAGGTGGTCACAGACCATAGTTCTCATCTGAGCAAAGGCTCAGAATAAACCTCTGCAAATATTTTACAGACTTTGGCTCTTTTGGTCAACACTTGATTGTGCTGATTATTTCACAGAGTAATGTATATGAAAACATCAAATTGTACACCTTAAATATATGTAATATTTTAAATTTGCTAATTATGATTTAATAAATAGGAATAAAAGAGGTTATAGTATGATGAATTTAATAAACTTTTCATATATTTAAGTAGCAACTTTTGGTGTATAAAATGTTGCTATTTGTTGAATGTGCATAAGAATTTTTAGGTTAAAATATTTACGTATGTAATTTGAACAGAAAAATAGAATTTTAACTTTCTTTAGTTTTGACATAAATGCTTTAAGGTAGAAATAGCAACTTTAAATTTTAATTCTAATTTTTCTCAGAATTTAACTTGAAATATTTTAAGGAAGAAAATCTCGTAGCATATTTGAAGTTGGGTAGCATGATGTCTCCAGCTTTGTTCTTTTTGCTTAAGATAGCTTAAGCAATACTGGCTTAGCTATATGGGCTGTGTTTGGGTTCCATGTGAATTTTAACATAGTTTTTCTAATTCTGTGAAGAATATCAATAGCAGTTTAATGGGGATAGCATTAAATCTATAAATTCCTTTGGGAAGTATGGCCATTTTCACTACATTGATTCTTCCTGTCCATTAACATAAAATGTTTTTCTGTTTGTGTCCTCTCTGATTTCCTTGAGCTGTGGTTTGTAGTTCTCCTTGAAGAGATCCTTCACATCCCTTGTTAGCTGTATTCCTAGGTATTTCAATCTCTTTGTAGCAGTTGTGAATGAGAGTTCAGTCATGATTTGACTCTGCAAGCCTGCTGTTGGTGTATGGGAAAGTTAGCAATTTTTGCACATTGATTTTGTATGCTTGGACTTTGCTGATGTTGCTTATCAGCTTAAACTTTTGGGCTGAGATAATGGGGTTTTCTAGATACAGGATCATGTCATCTGCAAACGAAGATAACTTGACTTCCTCTCTTCCTATTTGAATAATCTTTATTTCTTTCTCTTGATTGTCCTGGCCATAGCTTCCAATATTATGTAGAACAGAAATGGTGAAAGAGGGCATCCTAGTCTGTAATGGGTTTCAAGGGGAATGCTTCCAGCTTTTGCGCATTGAGTATACTGGCTTTTGTTATTTTGAGGCATTTTCCTTCAATACCTAGTTTATTGAGAATTTTTTACATGAAAGGATGCCAAACTTTATCAGAGGCCTTCTCTGCATTTATTGAGGTAATCATATGGTTTCTGTCCTTAGTTCTGTTTGTGTTGAATTATAATTATTGATTTGTATATGCTGAACCAACCTTGCATCCAGGGATGAAGCCTACTTGATAAAGGTGGATAAGCTTTTTGATTTTCGGTTGGATTTGGGTTGCCAGTATTTTGTTGATTTTTGCATTTATGTTCATTAGGGATACTGGCCTGAAGTTTATTTGTTGTTGTATCTCAGCCAGGTTTTGGTATCAGGATGATGCTGGCCTTATAAAATGAATTAGGGAATAGTCCCTTCTTTTCAGTTGTTTGGAATTTTTTCACTAGAAATGGGATCAACTCCTCACACCAGTTAGCAGGGTGATTATTCAAAAGTCAAGGAATAACAGATGCTGGCAATGATGTGGAGAAAAAGGAATGCTTTTACACTGTTTTTGGGAATGCAAATTAGTTCAACCATTGTGGAAGACTGTGGTGATCTTCAAAGATCAAGAAGCAGAAGATGCAATCCCATTACTGGATATATACTCAAATAAATAAAAATTATTTTATTATTAAGATATATGCCACATATGTTCATTGCAGTACCATTCACAACAGCAAAGTTGTAGAACCAACCCAAATGCCCACCAATGATACACTGAACAAAGAAAATGTGATACATGTACACTGTGGAATACTACGCAGCCATAAAAAGGAATGAGACCATGTCGTTTGCAGGAACATAGTTGGAGCTGCAAGCCATTAACCTTAGCAAACTAATGCAGGAACAGAAAACTAAACACCGCATGTTCTCACTTATAGGTGGGAGTTGAACCATGAGAATTCATGGACACAAGGAGGGGAACAACACACACTGGGGCCTGTCGAAGGCAGTGTCAGGAGGGAGAGCATCAGGAAGAATGTCTAAAGGATGCTGGACTTAATACCTAGGTGATAAATTGATCTGTGCGGCCAACCACCTTGGCACGTGTTTACCTATGTAACGAAACTGCGCATCCTGCACATGTACCTCGGAATGTAAAATTTGATGGAAAGAAAGTAGTCTCACTTCCCTAAGAGAGTGAAAATGTATGAATAGGGCAGTATTTAGGTGAACTGGTTATAAGATCCCTCATAAGATCACATTATGGATAACATGAATTTTTGTTTTTTGGACAGTCTACCCTGGACCGAACTTCCTCTTTGTTTTTTATTAAAAATGAATCTTGCAAGAAAAACAGAAGAATATCTTATAAAAATTATAGCAGCTTTATTTTAAAATTAAACATGAATAAATGACTTTTTAGATGTGAATTCCTTTTTTAATGGGAGTTTTAATATAAATTTTCAAAAATAGTTAATCATTAGAAGTCTTATTAATATTCTATTCTTACAAGTGCAAACAGAATATGGTTAAAAAGTTTTTAGCAGACTTTGTGATAAGAAGATTGAATATACACAGGTTCTTTTTCTGGCACCACTGTCTTTGTCATGTTTTCCTAGAAGTATACTTGGAGATTAAAATGTGATAAAAAGATAGTATCAGGAAGCACTGATAGGACAAGCAGAAAGTCAGATAGGGAAGGGAAAGAAGCTAACACTGCGGGGGAAGCATGTTATTGTGGTGGGAAATTACCTCTTGTAGTTGGTTCTTTTATTTGTTACTAGTATAATCCTAACTGATGTCATGGGCCATTGTGGACAAAGGCATATTTTTTGGAATTTAAGTAGCCTCGTCTGACTGCAGTAGGGAGGGGATTTACAGGAGGTGTTGGAGAACCCTGAATTCTAAGGAGTTGGTGTTGACTTGCCATTTGTCAGAACATTTCAGAGACAAGCAAAGTGAAGTGTATTAGAGGATTGATTACACTCACCTAATGAAAGAGAATTTAGAATTTGAAACTTTCTGGGTATTTATTACCACTGGCTAAATGCATTATCAAGAAAGCTGGCAAGTTTAAGTGGATGAGCATAGCAACAGACATGGCTTGGTCTGTAGAAAGATTCAGATGTTTGATGATACCTGAAAAGTATACTCAAGGATCGAAAAAGAAGTTTTTATTATAATTTTCTCACATCCAGGTAGATCTGTATGAGGACCTAAATAGTAAAGTTTTCTATGTCAGGATAGTTTGATGCTATTATTGATTAATGACTGCTACTTTTTCTGTTTTTGGTTTTTTAAAATCTTCCTTTGTATAAAATCTTACTTAGTATCTGTATTTTTCGTATGTTGGCTGGCTGGCATATTTAGCTAATTCAGCATATTCCTTGGTGGCCTTATTGGGGAAAAGTGTTATTTTTCCAAGTTTATATTTTTTTTCCTGTTTACTGATTCCAAAAATGTTTTAAGTAATTTCCATATTTCTTTTTCTAACTAGAGGTGGTTGATTCTAATAAATGCAAGCAAACCATATTGTCAAAGATAGCAGTTTGATATCACATATGTACAAATTAATCAGAAAATAGAACAGCCCAAGAATCCCCCAAAAGATATGTGACTTGCACAGAAACAAGAAGCACAGCCCTGTGCTACTTATGAACCACTTTTGGATTCCTTATGTTGACGTGGAACAGAGCCATGGTGACATGGATCCTGGAGGATCTGACCACTTTGTAATAGTAGTAAGGAAGAAGTGTGTATCTATTTCTAGATAAAATTCAGAAGGCTTTTTTTTTCTGGCTTTTTATGACAGTTTGATTATTGCAATCTACAATGAAGATTAATGAAACTGAATTGTCAAAGATTTTGAGAATAAAACATCCTGTACTATCTGAGTATTTGATTAGGTTTTAAATATTTGGGATTTGAAAGTCAAAATGCTATATAAATTTGTATATGTTATCACTAAAGGCTGATATTTAATAAACTTTGTCAAGAGACTAACTTTTAAAAACTCATTCTTCTGTTTTATGTGAAGTGAAGGGAGTAGAAATATAGCCTATTGAGGCCCACAAACTTATGCTAAGAGTTTAAATATACCTTGTTAAGCTACCGATTGTGAGTTTTGTCCAGGCTTTATAAAAGAGGGTCATGAGGCGAAGATAATTTCTTTAGAAACTTGATTAAGATCACGAAACTAAAATGTGGTAGAACTGGGATTCGAATCCAGGTTTGTATCTCTGATTGATTCATCCAAAAATGTTTGTTTACTATGTGCCAGGTCTTAAGTTAATATTGTATTAGTTTACTAGTGTTTCCATAGAAAAGTGCCACAGACTATGTAGCTTTAGAAACAGAAATGTATTTTCTCATAATTCTGGAGGACAGAAGTCTGAGATCAAGATGCCAGCTGAGTTAGTTTCTTCTGAGGTTTTCAGAAGATGGTTAAGCCATACTGTTTATTCTTGAACAGCACAGACTAACTTGTCCTCAAAGAACTTTATCAACTTGAACATTTTCAAAGACCTCTGTAAGGCAGCTCAGCATGGCAGTTTTTTCACCAAAGTATCGTATCCTGGAAGATGGCAAAATAGACCTGGATCTTCTCAAGCGAATGGTTGCTTGTATTCATATCACAGCTTGCTTGAGTAAGTGGTAACAACAGAATAATAAGCAGATTGCCTCCATACCTGGTTGGGTGAGATAGCTTCATTTTTGGAAAATCAATTGAATCATGGAAATCTTCTCAATGGTATAATTTGTTCTGGAGTTCTTTTGGTAGCTAAAAATAGAATATTAATCATTGTGCATGGTCTTTATTTGTATTTTTACAAATACTCTTACTTATGGCATTACATAGCTTTCTTCTCCAGCCATCATACTCTGGTGAGGTGACTGACTGTCCTCGATGCAGGTCATTTCCTTGTTATGTCCTCCCATGGTGTTCCCTCTGTGTGCACGCATCTGTGTGCTAATCTCCTTTTCTTTTAAGGACATCCGTTACATTAGATTATAACCTACCCTAATGATCTGATTTTAACTTAATTACCGTTTTAAAGACTATCTCCGAAGGTGGTCACATTCTGATGTATGTCAATGTATGAATTATGAGCATAAAGTTCAGCCCATTAAGTGATGTGTTATTGGTCCAATGGCTAACAAAGACCAAACACTGACCCTGACTTCGAGGAATTTACAGTTTATTAAGGGAGATTAGTATTAAGCAAAAAATTACACACACACACACACACAGACACACACACACAGACACACAGACACACACACACACACACACAGAGTTATAGTAACAAGAACTCCAAAGGGGAGTGAAAGGATACTACAAGAGTTTAAACACATCCGTGGGGATAGCAAAGACTTTCTTTTTTTTTTTTTTTTTTTTTTGAGACGGAGTTTCGCTCTTGTTACCCAGGCTGGAGTGCAATGGCGTGATCTCGGCTCACCACAACCTCTGCCTCCTGGGTTCAGGCAATTCTCCTGCCTCAGCCTCCTGAGTAGCTGGGATTACAGGCACGCACCACCATGCCCAGCTAATTTTTTTTTTTTGTATTTTTAGTAGAGACGGGGTTTCACCATGTTGACCAGGATGGTCTCGATCTCTCGACCTCGTGATCCACCCGCCTCGGCCTCCCAAAGTGCTGGGATTACAGGCTTGAGCCACCGCGCCCTGCCGCAAAGACTTTCTTGAGGAAATAATGACCAAGTTAATTCTGACAATGAAAAGGGCAGTGAAGTCTGGTTCAAAGCTCCTTTGTGGAGGGAGTTTAAGGTTAGAAGACAGAGAAGCCTTAGTGGCTTTTGGTTTCTTGGTTAGAAATTTGGTGTTTATCCCAAGAATAATTAGAAGCAATTGATAGTTTCAGAGTTGATTTGTATTTTGAGAAGAGTATTCTTTTTGCTTATAAAATACCCAGCTGATTAACCACATTTTTCATTGACTTTTCAACTTGTGGTTGTTCTACCATGCACATGCAGAAAAATTTAAAAGTTAGCTTAACTTTTTAGACATCTTATTATTTACTATTTTCCAGCTTTAAGTTTATAAGAAATGAAAAAAAAAGAATTATAAAATTTCACTTCAACCTTTGAAAGGGAGATTCCATAATTTAGACAATTGGAAAAGAAGACAAAAGACTAAAACCATTGACATTCATCAGGATCTGTCTTATAGTTAAATATTTCTTTGATATTTCCTGTCTGCCTCCACAGAGTTGTCAGATATTTGGACCTATTCCTTATACAATGAACATTACTAACTGCCTTTAGTCCCAGTAGGAATGATGTGCTTGGACTGAGGAGGAAAAAAATATCTGAAAGTCTAGTGACAAATATAGTGAGGTATATATACAGAAGTTGGTGGTTAAAATATTAAATTCTTCCAAATGGCACAATGTGAGATTCTGGGTATAAAATTGAATATTAATGATTTAAAAAATGAAGTGGTTTCCATTTACTTCCAAAATAAATGAAGCTTTCTGTTTGAATGTTCAGTTTCTTCTGTTAATTGATGAGGAGGAAGGCAGCAAACCACATTGTCATGTATGTACCTATGCAACAATCCTACATGTTCTTCACATGTACCCCCAAACCTAAAACACAATAAAAAATATATATTAAAAATTTGACTAATTTTATTACATAATATTCAATCTTGTAATTAACATCGAATGCATTTTTTCAAAATAAAGGTCTTATTCACTCTCAAAAAAGACTTCTATTGTACTAAAATGATGTAGAAACTGGTTAGCTTTAAGTTTAAATGGAGACCAATGTCTTAATTTTCAAGTTACAGAATTCCTACTAAAAGAGGTCATAGATAAAGCTATTTAACACTCATGTGTGAGAAATAGAAGGATACAGTAATATCAGCAGTAACAAATTTATGAATTACTTTCATGTGTAGCTTTACTATAAAATTCCTCTTATTTCATAGGAGTGCAAAGAAATATATTAAAGTATGATACTAATAGAACATTAATTGATGAAAGTCACAATGCGTATTTTGTAAATCTGTACAATGAGAAATGAATGACTTAATGCAGACAGGTGAGTAGCTTTCAGAAATGATTAGACTTTGAATAAAGTACAACATTGTATAGATAGCAGGGGCTCGTTAAAATAGGAGAAATAAAAAAAATGCATTCCTAAGGCTAGCCAAATGACTAGAAATGAGGAAACTGTAGAGTCTGACCCCAATTAAAATCTCTGTTTCCAGACTCAATCTGAAAGCTTTCTTTCCCCCTTATTGCTCTAAGTAGATTTTATAAGTATTGTCTGGAAGAAGCAGCTATATTATATACAAAGCATATGCTATTCTTTCTTTAAAAATTCAAATTAAAAGTAATACATTGCCCTTTCCCACTCAGAAATAAACATATTTAGTTCACATCATTACTCATGTTTGTGTTCAAGGGTAGATAAAAAGAGTAAGGAAAGTAGTGCTTATTTGAGCTGATAAATATCTCCAAGAAAGTTTTGAAATATGTGTTTAAATTTATGTGTAAGTTTTATTAATTTTTATTTGACATTTAAATGTAAAATATTTTACCATTCAAACATGTTTCAGCTATAAAATAAATAGTTAAGGATTTAAAAATATACTCTGAACTGTAGAAATATTAGTCCCTTGAAAGATCTCATTTCTAAAATATTTGTGTTGCACGTGTCAGAAGTAGTAACTATATAATAATTTAGAACGTACAAAATTATTTATTCATATATGAATTCCCACTCATAAATTTTGGCTGCCTTCACTGAAGGCTTTCACCAAAGTGCTATCAATTTTCACCTCTTGTTCGTTCCCATGATGTCTTGCAGAAACCAAAGGAGAAAGAAAAAATAATCTAAAGATTAAGTGGCTGTCCCACAAATTCACACCCAAAATTAAAACAAGAACATTTTTGGCCTACTTAATATACCTACTTTCTCCAAAAACAATCTCATGAAAATTGGTACCAATTATTGTTACACATAAAAATGCAGACCTAATTTCCTTTACATTTGCTGGCACACACCTGCTCTTGTAAGTAAGTGAAAATAAATGGCGGTATGCTTATACTAATATAGTTCTTTGTACAGCTGAAAGTGCTACCACCACTTTACTAATAATGTTTTTGTTGCAATGTTAATTTTATATTTTAATAGTTGACTTTCACCAAATCAAAATAATATCTTAGAGTTCTGTGGAAGAAGAGAAAATAATTAATCGGCACAGCAATTGTTATATATTTAGAGCAAGTTTCCAGTGACACACAGTCATCTGTCTAATGTGTATTCTAAGAGGATGTTTTTATTTCCTCCGTTTTATTTATCCTATATAATATGTATATTATTAGGGAAAAGAACATAAGAAACACATGAATAAATTTAGAACTTTTAAGAGTGATCAAAATATTTTGCTTAGAAGACTAGTTTTTACTTATTTAGGCAACTGGTGACCAATATTCTTACTTTCACCAGGTGACCAGTGAAAGTGTTTACATATCTAAAGTTAGAACCACAAAACAGTAAATAACTTAAGTAGTAAAATAATATTATGATTGATATATTGTAGCAAAATCAATTACAATCTCTCATGAGACCAGAAATGATGAAAAATTATATATTCCAATACTTTTTAGTTATTCTAACACGTTTTTAAAATAAGAAAATTAATATTTCAATAAAAATGTATCTAGTTCCCTCAAACCCTTTGCCTGGTAACACTTTAGTATGTGTACTGAACTGTTCATCTTAAGATAATGGTCGGTTGCTCACACCTGTAATCCATCCCAGCACTTTGGGAGGCCGAGGTCAGCAGATCATGAGGTCAGGAGATTGAAACCATCCTGGCCAACATGGTGAAACCCTATCTCTACTAAAAATACAAAAATAAATAAAGTTGGGTGTGGTGGTGCACACCTGTAGCCCAAGCTACTTGGGAGGCTGAGGCAGGAGAATCGCTTGAGCCCAGGAGGCAGAGATTGCAGTGAGCTGAGGTCGCACCGTTGCACTGCAGCTTGGGCAACAGTGTGAGAATCCTTCTTAAAAAAAAAAAGAAAAAAAGATAATGGTAAGATTTTTTTTAATGCTGTGTTTCAATCACAAAAAGAAGAAATGCATATATTCACACAATTTATTTTTCTACTAAACCTAAATTTTTAGTCCCCAAATGAAAAATTAGCTAATTTCCTGAAACTGTTACAATACTACTGAATAATTATTTAAAGGTAAAATTTCTAATTCTATATTTATCTTCACCTGAATATTCCATGCTTTCTAGGTCATTGCTTATGAGTCTCGTGTTTTAATAAGACACAGCTGTTAAGGTAAAAGATTACATTTATATCTTGGAAAGATAAGATAAAAGATTATCTTTGTATCTTGGAACTATAACAGTATCTAAATTGGGAAGGATATATTTTAACAAAAACTGTGCTCAACCAGAATTAACAAAATATATGAAATCCAGGTCTACCATTTTCTAATTGAGTAATAAAGTTTTAAATTCCTTTGGGTTTCAAATTTCGCACCTATAAAATGGCAATAATAATAAGGAACACCATAGGCTACTGTGAAAATTATGAGAGGTTTACAAAGTACAATGCCTAATGTTTGGTTTATTGTAGTTATTATTTTTATTTTTTAATAGCATATATATATGTATATATATACACATGTAATAATGGATTTTATTTTGTTAACTCGATTAAAACATACCATGTAGAAAAATAAACTTCCTACATTTGTAACACAAATGTGTTATGCAATTGTGCTAAAGTAAATAATGTTAAAAAGTATATTCTTCATAACAAAACTACATATAATCATTTCAAGAACAGTCAAAACATATGCTAGTCAGTAGAGTGCTAAAAAATGTTTGGCGTTATCTTTTTCAGAAGTGAGGTAATTTTTTGCTTCTTAAAACATAAAAAGTTTGTATTTAGAAGTAATATAATATATTCTTTTCTATATGGGTAGTATAGACCAGTAAAAGTGAATCTATGCATTGAGGCAATTACATGTACATTTAAAAAAATGAAGTCAATTTAATAAGGTCTTCTCTCACCTAGATATTTTACCTCAGGAATAAATTATTTTGTATAAGCACATCACTTATTCCCTTGTCTTTACTAATATAGTTTTTGATTATTTATTATGACTCTTGAATTACTATTGAGATAATAGATAATACACATGCCTTAATCTGTATTTCAGAGAAAATTTAAAGTATTTTAAATTACATGTTCTTGTAGTTTCTTGATGAAGTATTTTGCCTATTCCTCAAAGAAAATGGTAATTAAAAAACATACCTATAATCTCCGGTTTCTATTTTTTATTTTTCCCCTGTCTTATTTAGACCTGACTCTTAGCAAATCTGTGAAGCAGTGGATTTGCGTTTTCTTCCTAGTTTCCCAATCTGTAGATGACACTGTATATCCCTGGGCAGTGCCAGGGCATGCCCATAGAGTTGTTTTTGAGTAGTGATGGATTTACATGGATCAATCTATACTCTTGGGCAGTTTTTTTTTTTTTTTTTGTGGCCATCATTCTGCACTTTCTGGAATCCAGGCTAAAATTAGTGTTTCTGGTTTTGCCTCAGAACTGAGTATAATTAGCTGTGCTAGCTGGAGACTATACTCAGTTGGCTCCAAGTAAACCAAAAGCCTCCTTTGAGAAGCCATGTTCCCTTCTCCAACCTTCTCCTTTCTAACCTTTCCAACAAATCCTATATGTGTCTAAGTTCTAAGAGTTCTAGAGAAGTTGCCTGTATTTAATCCTGTTCTTTCTCTACAGTTGAGGCTCTAGGAAACTAAAAGTTAAGAAACAACTCTCTAAGTGATGTGCATTCTAAAAAGAAAGCCCAAGAATTATAAACTGTACACAAATAATGGACAACGTATTTTCAGCATTCTCTAGGCAACTGTACTTCAGTTGTATACTGTTCTACTAAAGGTGATGATATCTTCAGTATTCTGCTAAAGCTACTCCTCACTTCTTGTTGCCTTGTATATTTTTTCTTTAAAATATTCATAATCCTTTCATTCAATTGTTTAACTTTTACATTTTCAGACAACCTAGTCATCAGAGAACACATATTTCTGAGTTCCTTGCCTAAACAATATTTAGCCAGCTGAAGGTTTTAATTAAGAGACTTTATATTAGCTTCAGGTCAAGAGTTCTTAAGAAACAATAGATGCATTATCAAATAATCCACTTCTCATCTCTGAAAAGAACATATAAATTGTCCTTCCTAAAAATATAGGATTGTTGTAATATGTCAATCTCTCTGTTTTCCTAATATATGCATTAATTTACTCTTCATATCCCAGAGGATAAAATGTCTTGATTACCTGATTAGAAAATATATTTGCTCATGATTCCCTGAAAACATTTTGCACTGTGTTTATTTAATGCTGTTTATACAAAAGAAAGGCCATTTTTAAAAATCTACTCCAACAACATGTTTGATCTTAAATCTTCTGGCACAGCATTCTGCATTTTCCCTGTCGCAGACATAAAGTTAACCTTTTTTTTAAGACTCCCTTTGTTGAAGGAAAGTAATTAGAAGTGAAGATCTGAGGGGTAGATTTTGCTAGTTGGTGTTGCTGTTTTCAGACCATTTTGGTGGACAAAGCTGTATTTATTTTTATATCTATCTTTATGTGTGTTGAAACACACAAGTTCATACTGCTATACTAAATTCCAATCTGAGATCACAGGGTTCATCTTAGCTTTTTCTCATTCCAAATTTTTAACTCCCTTCAACTGCAATGATAATCCTACTGTAATTATTCTTAACATATTTATTTATTTGATCAGTCGCCTCCATGTAACCAGTCTCCTATTGCCGCTGCTGCCCCATTCCCTGCATAGATACCCTCTCCATCTTGCTCTGAGCTCTCACACCACAGACGTGGCTATCCTCCTCTATATGGGCACTTTCCTTCTTACACTTGTGTTCTGACAGCTGACACTGGGCAGCCCTCCAACACAGATAGCTATATGTCATCCTGCTCAGATTTCGAGAACACCTTGAGGGCACTGCTACTTCCCTGCCTTGCTTGGCATGCCTAATGGTTTTGGGTCTGAAATGCTTGGAAAAGAAAGGGAAGAGGAAGAGTAGTCTTTATATGTTAAAGACTCAATGAGAAAGAATCTACCATTTCACATTCTGCGGCACTCTTTGGGATGCCTTGCGTGTCCTCTTCTCTCTTACCAATACTGTACAGTGTAGGCATGTTTTCTTCTTTTCTCTTGAAACATTTTTCTGTCTTAGATGCTAAGGCCACATCCTGTTGTGATTATTTTTATTATTGATTATTGTTTTCTAATCTTCACTAGTTTATTTTCATTTCTTTTTAAAGAATAGTTTTAACTTTTATTTTAGATTCAAGGGGTCCGTGTGCAGGTTTGTTACATGACCATATTGCATGACTCTGAGATGAATGATCCCATCCACACAGCAAGTAAGCATAGTACTCAACAGGTAGTGATATGGTTTGGCTGTGTCTCCATCCATATCTCATGTTGAATTGTAGCTCCCATAATTCTCACGTGTTGTGGGATGTGACCCCATGGGAGATAACTGAATCGTGGGGGTGGTTTCCTTCGTACTGTTCTTGTGGTTGAGAATAAGTCTCACGAGATCTGATGGTTTTATAAGGGGTTTCCCCTTTCACTTGGCTCTCATTTTATCTCTTGCATATTGTCATGTAAGACATGCCTGTCACCTTCCACCAAGATTGTGAGGCCTCCCCAGCCATGTGGAACTGTTAGTCCGTTAAGCCTTTTTCTTTATAAATTACCCAGTCTCAGGTATGTCTTATCAGCAGCGTGAATGAAGACATATAAGTAATAGAGGTAGTTTGTCAGCCCTTCCCCAGCCTTCTCTCCCTTCTAGTCATCCCCAGTGTCTATTGTTGCCATCTTTATGTCCATATGTACACTGCATTTAGTTCTCAACTTATAAGTGAGAATATGTAGCATTTTGTTTTCTGTTTCTGTGTAATTTGCTTAGGATGATGGCCTCTAGCTATATAGTGTTGCTATAAAAATATGATTTCATTCTTTTTTTGTGTGGCTGCATAGTATTCCATGGTGTATATGTACCACATTTTTTATCCATTCCACCATTGGTGGGCATCTAGGTTGATTCCATGTCTTTTCTACTGTGAAAGAGCTATAATGAACATACAAGTACATGTTTTTTTTTGTGTTTGTTTTTGTTTTTGTTTTTGTTTTTTTGTAGAACAAATTATTTCCCTTTGGATACATACCCAATGGCAAGATTGCAGAGTCAAATGGTAGTTCTGTTTTAAGTTCTTTGAGAAATCTCTATACTGCTTTCCACAGTGGCTTAAGTAATTAATATTCATCCTTGTACATATACAACAGTGTATAAGCATTCCCTTTCCTCCACAGCATCTCTAATATCTCTTACTTTTAGTCTTTTTTGATAATAGCCATTCTTATTAGTGTGAGACGATATCTTGTTGTAGTTTTGATTTGCATTTCTCTGCTGATTAGTGATGTTAAATATTTTTTCATGTTTGATGGCAGCTTTTGGTTTCTTGTGCTTGTCCATTAAATAATAATGTTATTTAGAATTCTTTCTTAAGGTCTCTTCAGAGTTGCTTAATAGGATTCAGCAATGACCTATATACTATTGACTTTAAAAATGTAATTTGTTAAGGCAGACTTATACACCCCACAATCTGAAACAAAGAGGAGGTCCTGCCTTAGCAGCACAGCCCCACAGTAACAACCTGGACCCTTGAAGACTAAGTGAGCCCTTAGAAAGTAAGCTACAAGTTAATCTGTGGTTCAGTGAGGTAACCCAAGTTCTCATAAGCGTACCTGTAGGTCCCAAGTCCAGGTATAATATCAGAATACCACCAAGTTTTGGCAAGGGATTAGTACATGGGCACTGTTTCCAAAACTGGTGATTTCTATCCATGATATAGATAGTTATTACCATAGGTTGTCTAGGTCTTTTTGGAATTGAGAGAGTAGATAGCAATCAAAGTTGAAAAAGGCACGGGACCAAGACAGAGTGAACTAAAGAAAATCTTGGGGTTTGGAATAGATGGCTGTCAGGGAGAGTGTCCAAGCAATACTAACTAGGATGGTGTTGGCATTTTGGGAGAGAAAGCATCAGGATTGGGCCTGTATGTGTGCCAGGGGTCAGAGAAAATAATATTTTTATGCAGCCTGGTAGCTGGAGGTCAGAATGCACTTGTCATCACACCCATTTCTCTTTATTAATATCTGTTTCTCTTTATTAATTGGTAAATTTTTAGTTGTTTTTCTACAAAGAAAACTAAATTTATCCAAAATAACTTTTAGAAATATTTGGGCAAAGGATAAAACTGAGCTGAAAGTAAGGAATTCCAGCAAAACAACAAATTCATATGTTGATCTCAACACAAATAAGAACAGAAAATAGAAAACTCTCTGTATCATTTATAGTCCCTGACACTATTCTTTTTTTTATTGCATTTTAGGTTTTGGGGTACATGTGAAGAACATGCAAGATTGTTGCATAGGTACACACATGGCAGTGTGGTTTGCTGCTTTCCGTCCCCTCACCTGTATCTGTCATTTCTCCCCATGCTATCTCTTCCCACCTCCCCACCTCCCCTCCCTCCCCCATTTCCCCCCAATGGACCCCAGTGTGTAGTGCTCCCCTTCCTGTGTCCATGTGTTCTCATTTTTCAACACCCGCCTATGAGTGAGAATATACGGTGTTTGATTTTCTGCTCTTGCCTGACACTATTCTTAATTAATCAATTTATTTTATCTCTTTGCCCTCAGAGAAATAGCATATGATCTAGTTATTTTTGTTTTCTCACTTGTTTTAGTAAAAGTCACTTTTGAAACTACTGAACAATTGCAGGGAAGTAATTCTTTTAACTATGACCAGGTAATTTAACTAATTTTAAAGCAATGGCATTAACAGGACTAAATGGCGTATTTGAAAAGTAACTGAATTGAATCAACCAAAGTAGATTATTCTCGTCCTGTCCTCATTTCATCTCCCTTTGACATAATCTCATTGATAGAGGGGGAAGGACAGGATGAAAGGCAGGATGTGGAGGAAATAACAAAAGAAAAACAAAAAAGGCTGAGCTCATAACCAGCCCGGGCTGCATCTTAGTACTAATCATATTTATCAGAGATCCCAAGTGTGGCAGTGACAAATGCTTTTTCCTGGCTTCTTGCCGCACACAAGATTAATAAATAATGAGCTCAGTATTTTGGGAAAGAATTATTTCATTATTATAACTTCTCAAAACATTGACTTTGGCTCCTAGCCATTACTGATTTATATTTGAAACACACACTATAATCTATATCTGTATCTATAAATCTCATATTGAAGACAGCAGTACATAGGACACATATGCATAATGTATGTCTATGTACGTGAATATATTGTAACACTAATGAATGATAATCACTTTATAATGCCAGCTTAAAATTTTATTCTTAAAAACATATATTTCGATTTTATGGTTAGATTTGAAAAAGGTAGCTTGAAGAATGATAATTGCAGAGAATTCTGTGGAAGTTAAATCTGGTTTCTCATATCTAATCCCAGAAAACATCCTTGGTAGTCAAGAGGAAGCAGGTGTAAGTAGGTGGAAGCTGAGAGCTGCTCTAGGCACATATGGTACGGCCTGCAGCACTGAGTCTTCCTTGGAAGGGGGGATCACCTGGAGGAGCATTTGTTTAATAGTCATTCTTTCAAATCAGTTCTCCTCACAGAGCATCTGCCACCATTTAGAACTTTGTTATTTCTATGATGATTTATTATTTGGAATAAAATAATTGCAATTCTCTTCCTAAGGAGCAGCACTGTTCTATATTACTTAGATGTCAAAGGAGCAGGAGTGGCCAAAAACATAGATGAATGCAACTGTGAAATGCCTAGTAAATACCACTGTGTATCATAAACATACAGCTGATGATAACTTTTATCCAAAAGTGGGTTAATTTGATCCAAACCAGATGAATGAAGAAAGCAGCTACTGTGTAAATAGTTCGCTTGTTATATTTCCAGATAGAAAACAAACTAGCTATAAATCATTATTTGACTATTTAAAAGGCTTTCAGAATGTGGTCAGGATGACATTAATTTTTGGACTCTTTAGAATGTAATATTTTCCAGAGATAAACTCTAAAGGGATAGATGAATAAATAGACACACGAAAATATTTTAAGTCATACAGCAGCAGATTTCGCCCTGGGCTTTTAGAGTCTTAGGCTGGGACTGGTTTTTCTTGCCAGTGCTATTAGGGTGCTATATTTAAATAGGTATAAAGAAAGTTGTTTTTTTGTAGACCTAGTATACCATGACACATCCACAAAGGAAGAATAAATGTCTTCGTGGTATTTGTTTCAGACCACCATTTCTTGGCTACTTACTTACTATCTACTTCAGCAAAAAAAAAAAAAAAAAAAAAAAAACAGTGAACTTTTCAGTGAAGAATGTTGTTACATAACCATTCATCAACAAGTAAATGATCAATTTGTTCTAGCCAGTTTCTTTCGCCTGGCTGTAAGTCCTTTACTCTCTCATCCCTTCATACTTGGATGATTAAGATCAGTGAAGAGGAAGAGCAGGGGAAAGAAAGGAGCAGAGAAAGTTTTTAGACAAAGTTTGAATCCCTTCCCTTCCAAAGAGAAATTCTTTTTTTGTAATATTAATTCCTGATACAGTATCTGATTCAGTTGTTCTGAGGATTAAATAAGTTTATCTTTTACAGTATTAAACAATGATATAAGTTATTAAGGTACTGAAAATCTTTATCAAACAGATGTTAAACTGCATTGGACTAAAGATTTTAAAAATAAAATTACTGTTGAATTATTTTACTTTTCTAGGACAAAATCACTATACTTTTTAAATGTGTTTCTAATTGGTTATGCCCTATTACTCTGTCTAAAATGTACAACTTGGTATCTAAAAGTAGGGTTCTGAGGCCACTGTGCTGCAGTCTGAATTCTTGATTCAGCACTTTGCAGCTATATAGTCTGGAGCGACCCTTCCATGTCTTAGTTTCCCTGTTAGTGAAATGGTGATAGTAAAAGAGGTCACCTGATGGGATTCAGTTGTTGTGATGATGAGATGAGATATTGCGTAGAACATGCTTTTAGCATAGTTTGATATGTATTAAGTGCTCTATATATTGGCATATATTGGCAAATCCTTTAAATAGAATAATCCTCTTCTCTTTTTTGTGTTTTCAAACAACTTAAGAATACATCTCAACAGCTTTAAATTCTTGGTAAACTTATTTTTACACTTATTTATGGAAGAAATATTTCGAACTAACAAAAGGGGTATGAGGTAAAAAAGTAAGATGTTTTGACAATTCTTCACTTAACTGAATAGATATTTTTAAATAAAAGACAGATTTTTACAAAATTATCAAGTCTGTTCTTTCAGACTATTGATGAACATAGTAAAATTGAAGATCATTATGACAGGAAAAATGTATGATGCCTTGGTCACTGTCCTCTTAGTTGAAATGAATAGAAACACACATCAAAACAGTGTAACTTTTCAAGGGGACTTTTGTGAATGAGTACTGAACATTTCACAAAATCTAAGATCAGTGAGGCCACAGAAGTACTTATTTCAGGAGCAGGTAGTAGTTTCAGTCCTTTGTGTCTACTTTTCTACTGCCTTGGCTTAAGTATGGTCCACCCTGCTTGGGCATGACATGGGATGACGAAGGGTAACATGGCTGCCAAGGGACCATCACTCATGTGGGGCAGATCTTACTGCTGAAAGTTGACTAGGTTCTGAGCAATACCCAGAAAATCTCTACCACAGTAGATTTTGTGTAAAAGTAAACTAGAGGGCCCAAACAGGTAATCTTATGATGTCTCCTACCTTTAAAAGAAAAGTGAATTTTAATTTTATTTTTTAATTGACAAAAATTATACATATTTATCATGTACAACATGATGTGTTGAAATATGTAGACATGGAATTGTTCAGAGGAGCTAATTACCATATTTGTTACTACACATTTTGATAACAACAAATACCCACAACAATGATAATGTTACTGTGTTAAGATATGCTACATATATTGTTTCAAACTGGCTCTTTCAAATTTGACGATAGGGTGTCAATTTTAGATCTCTCCTTGCTTCTCATGTGGGCATTTATTACTATATATTTTTCTCTAGAGACTGCTTTAAAGGTGTCCCAGAGATTCTGGTATGTTGTGTCTTCATTCTTGTTGGTCTCGAAAAACATCTTTATTTCTGCCTTCATTTCATTGATTATCTAGTCAACATTCAAGGGACAGTTGTTCAGTTTCCATGAAGCTGTGTGGTTCTGAGTTAGTTTCTGAATTCTGAGTTCTAAATTGATTGCACTGTGGTCTGAGAGACTGTTCGTTATGATTTCCATTCTTTTGCGTTTGCTGAGGAGTGATTTACTTTCAATTATGTGGTCAGTTTTAGAGGACCAAGAGCAAAAAAACTCAAAACCTAGCAGAAGACAAGAAATAACTAAGATCAGAGCAGAAATGAAGGAGATAGAGATACAAAAAACCCTTCAAAAAAATCAATAAATCCAGGAGCTGGTTTTTCGAAAAGATCAACAAAATAGACCACTACCCAGATTAATAAAAACGAAAAGAGAGAATAATCAAATACATGCAATAAAAAACAATAAAGGGGATATCACACAGATTCCACCGAAATTCAAACCATCATCAGAGATTATTACAACTCTATGCACATAAACTAGTAAACTTGGAAGAAATGGATAAATTCCTGGACATTTGCATCCTCCCAAGCCTAAACCAGGAAGAAGTTGAAACCCTGGGTAGACCAAAACAAGGTCTGAAGTTGAGGCAGCAACTAAGAGCCTACCACCCAAAACAAGCCCAGGTCCAGATGGGTTCACAGCCAAATTCTACCAAATGTACAATGAGGAGCTGGTACCATTCCTTCTGAAACTATTCCAAATAATCCAAAAAGAGGGAATCCTCCCCAAATCATTTTATGAGACCAACATCATCCTGATACTGAAACCCAGCAGAGACTCAGCAAGAAAAAAAAAACTTGAGACCAATATCCATGATGAACATAGATGCAAAAATCTTCAATAAAATTCTGGCAAGCCGATTGCAACAGCACATCAAAAAGCTTATCCACCATGATCAAGTAGGATTCATCCTGGGGACGCAAGGCTGGTTCAACATACGCAAGTTTATAAACATAATTCATCACATAAACAGAACCAAAGACAAAAATCACATGATTATTTCAATTGATGCAGAGAAGACCTTTGACAAAATTCAACAGTCCTTTATGCTAAAAACTCTCAATAAACTAGGTATTGATGGAATGTATCTCAAAATAATAAAAGCTGTTTATGACAAACCAATAGCCAATATCATACTGAATGGGCAAAAATTGGAAGCATTCCCTTTGAAATCTGGCACTAGACAAGGATGCCCTCTCTCACTACTCCTATTCAATATAGTACTGGAAGTTCTAGCCAGAGCAATCAGGCAAGAAAAAGAAATAAAGGTTATTCAAATAAGAAAGGAGGAAGTCAAATTGTCTCTATTTGAAGATGACACGATTCTATATTTAGAAGACCCCATCGTCTCAGCCCAAAATCTCCTGAAACTGATAAGCAACTTCAGCAAATTCTCAGGATACAAAATCAATGTGCAAAAATCTCAAGCATTCCTATACACCAATAACAGACTTAAAGAGAGCCAAATCAAGAATGAACTGCTATTCACAATTGCTACAAAGAGAATAAAATACCTAGGAACATAACTAACAAGGAATGTAAAGGACCTCTTCAAGGAGAACTACAAAGCACTGCTCAAAGAAATAAGAGAGGACACAAACAGATGGAGAAACATTCCATGTTCATGGTTAGGAAGAATCAACATTGTGAAAATGGCCATAATGCCCAAAGTAATTTACAGAATCAATGCTATGAAGCTACCCATGATCTTCTTCCCATGAAGCTACCAGTGATCTTCTTCACAGAACTGGAAGGAAAACACATTAAACTTCATATGGAACCAAAAGAGAGCCCATATAGCCAAGTCAATTCTAAGCAAAAAGAACAAAGCAGGAAGCATCACACTACCAGACTTCAAACTATACTACAAGTCTATAGTAATCAAAACAGCATGGTACAGATACCAAAACAGAGATATAGACCAATGGAACAGAACAGAGACCTCGGAGGTAGCACAAAATATTTACAACCATCCAATCTTTGACAAACATGACAAAGACAAGCAATGGGGAAAGGATTCCCTGTTTAATAAATGGTGTTGAGAAAACTGGCTAGCCATGTGCAGAAAGCAGAAACTGGACTTCTTCCTGACACCTTACACCAAAATTAACTCCAGATGGATTAAAGACTTAAACATAAGACCTAACACCATAAAAACCCTAGAAGAAAATCTAGGCAAAACCATTTAGGACATAGGCATAGGTAAGGACTTCATGACCAAAACACCCAAAGCATTGGCAACAAAAGCCAAAATAGACAAATGTAACCTAATCAAACTCCACAGCTTCTGCATGGGAAAAGAAACAGTCATTAGAGTGAATCGGCAACCAATAGAATGGGAAAAAATTTTTGCAGTCCACCCATCTGACAAAGGGCTGATATCCAGAATCTACAAAGAAGTGAAACAGATTCACAAGAAAAAAACAAGCCCATTCAAAAGTGGGTGAAGGATCTGAACAGACACTTTACCAAAGAAGACATACATAAGGCCAACAAACATGAAAAAAATGCACATCATCACTGGTCATTAGAGAAATGCAAATCAAAACTGAATTGAGATACTATCTCATGAAAGTCAGAATGGTGATCATTAAAAAATCTGGAGAAAACAGATGGTGGAGAGGATGTGGAGAAATAGGAACACTTACACTGTTAGTGGGAGTGTAAATTAATTCAACCATTGTGGAATACAGTGTGGCCATTCCTCAGGAGCCTAGAAATAGAAATTCCATTTGACCCAGCAATCCCATTACTGGGTATATATCCAAAGGATTATAAATCATTCTACTATAAGGTCACATGCACACGAATGTTCATTTCATTGCAGTACAATTTACAATAGCAAAGACCTGGAACCAACCCAAATGCCCATCGATGATAGACTGGACAGGGAAAATGTGCCACATATTCACCATGGAATATTATGCAGCTGTAAAAATTGATGAGTTTGTGTCCTTTGTAGGGAGATGGATGAACCTGGAAACCATCATTCTCAGCAAACTGACACAAGAACAGAAAATCAAACATGGCATGTTCTCGCTCATAGGTGGGTGTTGAGCAATGAGAACACATGGACACAGGAAGGGGAGCATCACACACTGGGGTCTGTTGGGGGGAAATAGGGCAGGGACAGTGGGGAGTGGGGAGTTGTGGAGAGATAGCATGGGGAGAAATGCCAGACACAGGTGAAGGGGAGGAAGGCAGCAAATCATACTGCCATGTGTGTACCTATGCAACAATCTTGCATGTTCTTCACATGTACCCTAAAACCTAAAATTCAATAATTTATATATACACACACACACACACACACACACACACACACACACACACAGTTTTAAACTGAAAAGGGCTTATTTACTCCCTGAAAACAGATGAGATTCAATGTGTTTAAATCTTTTGAATGGAACATTCAGTACTGTTTAATATGCATTTTTAAAGCCAAATAATACACAAAAATTACTTGAATTTCATCAGTGGGCAAACAAATGGTGAATGGCAAGATTCTTATAGATTTATAAGCCCTCTGTATTTCAAGTTGATCATTTGGTCTAACAAGTAGAATTTGTGCTCACAGAATAGCTATAATAACTCATTCATGTGAATTACTGGCTGGCCACATTTTTAGTCTGCCCCCAAATTGTTTTTGGAAGCTTCTTAATCTCTTCTGGCTGGCTGGGAGTTGGCAGACAAGGCAGCAGGGAGCTATAGCAAATTTGCCTTTTGATTTAGGGCGAGAACTCCTGCTTCTGTCCTCATTTAGATTCACTGAAGATGTTGCCTCCCCATCACCCCACTCTTTCCTACACTTTAGGATTTTAAGTTTCAGTTTGATGCAAACAACGTAAATTTGGAAATTGGGTAGCAGGAAACTCATGATCTGGGAGGATGTGTGAGAAGAGGAAGACTAAGGAAAAGGTCTTTTAAGTTTAGGAATTTACATTTTCATTATCTTGATATTATCATCTTACCACTCTTAGTTCATAAGCCAAATATGTGTATGTGTATACTTTGTAATGGTATTTGTGTTTCTGTGTTGAACATAATATGGCAAATGGAATTTTACTTTCACTGTTTTTAGTAACACTTGTAGGTTGCAAAGAAATTACAATATACAATGTCTCCAGCTAAAATTAATCAATTTAATTTAATGGCATTTATTAGAATATGTAGTTGTCTGGGAAGTATGACATCAAATAAATTAGCAGACAGAACCTCTGTGATGGCTTATTTTACATATTAACTTAACCGATGGTCGATGCCAAGTAGCACAAATAACGATGATAGTGATGATGATAAAATCAGCACCAGGGCTTACTTCATGGAGAATCTGAAAAATCTGCCATTTTTAGAGAGAAGCAATCACTTAGAAATACCTAGGCAGCCTTGGAAGAATCTTTCATTGGATAATTATTCCAACACTTCTTTTTGATAGTGTTTACTTTCAAACGAACAAGAGGTCCCATATTTTATCCTAGGCTGCTGTTATCATCATGGACACTGCACAAACTGATCAGAACGTTATAGGTTTGGTTCCTTTAATCAAGTGTCTGATTCTTACTAGACAAATTCTGAGCCTCTGTAGGACTGCATCTTTTCATTTGTGAAATGAGCTTGTAAAATGAGATGACCTATAATCTTAAAAGCTTTCTTTTCAGATTTAAGAGTATCAGAAGAGCTGTGAATAGTAACTAAGCCTGCCTGCAAAGATCTATGGACAGAGGCAATAACTTTTGATTTTGAAAGTCAGTAATTCTGTATGTCTGGGATTTCACTGGGAAGAGCTAAGTATAGCAGAGTTTGCTGTAAGGAATCATAGTATTGGAAATAACACAACCAAAGCAAAACAAGGGCTTTCAGGAAAGGATTACATTTTTTACTGTTCCCATATTTACTTACGTTTTTATTACTTTGAAGATTTGCTATGGTGAAGATAAGTCACACTATAGGTCTTTTTATTCTTGCATTAGCCTTTCTTGGATGTTGGGTTTATTCTTGCATTAGCCTTTCTTGGATGTTGTTCAGTTTGTGCTTGAACTTTGGTTATGCTTCTCAAGGCCAATGTGAGGATTTTCTTGGAATGCTCCTATAATAAAATTAAAAAAGTTACAATCTCAGCCATTTCAGCACAAAATATTTTTTTTCGCAAGTTATACATTGCCCTAACCAGGCCTACATCTCTGGTACATAGTCTGTACTTTTTTTTTTTTTTTTGAGACGGAGTTTGCTCTTGTTACCCAGGCTGGAGTGCAATGGCGCGATCTTGGCTCACCGCAACCTCCGCCTCCTGGGTTCAGGCAATTCTCCTGCCTCAGCCTCCTGAGTAGCTGGGATTACAGGCACGCGCCACCACGCCCAGCTAATTTTTTGTATTTTAGTCGAGACAGGGTTTCACCATGTTGACCAGGATGGTCTCGATCTCTTGACCTCGTGATCCACCCGCCTGGGCCTCCCACAGGCTTGAGCCACTGCGCCCGGCCTAGTCCGTACTTTTAAAAAGAGTTTGATCTTGAACTCCTGGCCTCAAGTGATCCTCCCACCTCAGCCTCTCAAGTTGCTGGAATTAGAGGAGCAAACCACTGCCTGGCTGGCAAAACATTTGTGGCTAAGTCTTCAAAAGTGACTGCAGTGAAAACAAAGATCTGCAAGTGGGACCTGATTAAAGAGCTTCTGTACAGCAAGGAAAACTATCAAGGGAATAAATGGAATCTACAGAATGGGAGAAAATATTCACAAACTACACATTCGACAAAGGTCTGATATCCAGAGTCTGTAAGAAACTTAAATAGATTAACAAGCAAAAAGCTTTGAAAGGTGGACAAAAGACAAGAACAGACACTTCTGAAAGGAAGACATGCTAGTGGCCCACAAACACATAAAAATGCTCATCATCTCTAATCATTACAGAAATAGAAATGCGAATCACAACCACAGTAAGATGACATTTCACACCATTCAGAATGGCTTCTGTTAGAGTCAAAAAACAAAACAAAACAACAACAACAACAACAACAAAAGATATTGGTGAGGTTGGAGAGAAAATGGAACACTTACATGTTGGTGAGAATGTAAATTAGTTTAGCCACTGTAGAGACCAGTTTGGAAATTTCTCAAAGAACTGAGTTGAAGTACCATTTGACCCAATAATCCCATTACTGAGTGTACCCCCAAAGGAACATAAATTACTCTACCAAAAGGACACATGCACCACAGCTTTATTTATACTAGGACAGACAACGAATCAACCCAGGTGCCCATAAATGGTGGATTGGTGCCAAATGGCATGCAAAAATGTGGCACAGTACACACCAGCGAATACTATGTGACCATAAAGAGAACAAAATCCTGTCCTTTGCAGCAACATGGATGTAGTTGAAAGCCATTATCCTGAGTGAACTAACACAGAAATAGAAAACAAAATACTGCATATTCTCACTTATTAGTGAGAGCTAACCATTAGATGCACATGGACATAAAGGTGGCAACAGTATATATTGGGGACTTCTAGATGGGGGAGAGAGAGGAGAGCAAGGGCTGAAAAACTATAGGGAATTAAGCTCACTGGGTGACAGGCTCAACTGTGCCTCAAACCTCAGCATCATGCAATCAATGTACCTTTGTAACAAACCTGCACATGTACCCCCTGATTCTAGAATGAAGATTGAAAAAGGAAAGAAATAGTTTACTAAATAAACTATTCAGAAGTTTATTCTGAATAAACTCTTCTTTTCAGAAAGAAATGTCACAGTATTTGAGTAGAGAACAATTATAAAGAACTAAAGCCTGAGTACAAATTTATTCTTTTAACTACTACCCACATGAACAATTGTGTTTCTTAATATAATTATAGTTAAAAATACTAAATACTTTCCAAACAAATTATAGTTAAAAATACTAAATACTTACTTTAAAGTAATACTGATTCTCTTTGTTGTAACTCCATTCCCTTATTTCCTACATTTTATTTTTCCATTGTTTCTTCAGGTTTCTTTTCCCCTTGCTTTCCCTGTCTTCCTCCTCTTCCTTTCTATTCTTTCCTTCCTCTTTTTTTAAAAATATTGTTCCCCTTATTTTTAGTAGTCATCAAACAAAGCAGACATTTTTCATATAGAAAATTAACTTCTGGCTGGGCACAGTGGCTCATGCCTGTAATCCCAGCACTTTGGGAGTTTGAGATGGATGGGTCACTTGAGCTCAGGAGTTTGAGACCACCCTGGCCAATTTGGTGAAATGCTATCTCTACTAAAACTACAAAAATTAGCTGGCAGTGGTGTTATATGCCTGTAGTCCCAGCTACTTTGGAGGCTGAAGCAAGATAACTGCTTGAACCTGAGAGGCAGAGATTGCAGTGAGCAAAGATTGTGCCACTGCACTCCAGCCTGTGCAACAGAGTGAGACTCCAACTAAAAAAAAAAAAAAAAATTTCTTCTACCTTAAATCTCTTTTACTTTTTGCAGGTAAAATGCAGTTAGGATACTACCTTAATCTTAAGCCTGTTTTTTTCCATTTTAAATTTAATTTTCTCTTTGACTCATTTAAAAGTTTTTCATAGATACAAACATCTTGTTAGAATAGACGTGTACTAATCATTATATGAGTTATAAGGAAATATTCCTTGAATTTATACATTCGTGACTACTATTTAGAAGGAGATCATGGAGAGGATTCTAAACTCTGAAAAAGTATTAATTTTAGATCACAGTAAGACTCAAGTGTAAAGTTTCCAAGCTACTTTATAAAGAGAACAATAGCAAGTACTTTCCTTTGGCACCTGCTCACTACTTTTCTGGTAAATCAATTCTAAGTGAGTAAATCTATCATTGCTCGGAAAGAGAGTTTAGCGTATTGTTTTCTATAGTTCTTTTCAGTAAGCAGCTACATGAATACACAGAGAAAGGAGTAGACGGAAGTAGGAGACAAGAAATAATAGTTCTCCCAAGATGAGAGAACAAATACAAAGTGTGTCCTAGGGTGCTTTTAACACTTATGTGTACCCAGGTCCCTCTTCTCACAGCAGCGTCATGCTTATGCAACTCATTGTGTCCCCAGGAGCTCAATGACTGCCTGCCTCTCATTGGATGAACAGGAAGATGAGAGCCAAATTCTAGGAAAGAGCATCAGCAGGATAATGCATTGTCATGGAGTTAATGTTAGAGAGTAGTTGACCCTATGTATTATTATCCATAAAACATTTCAGATGTGTCCCAAATGAAATTTGTCTTAACGATAGATGAAATCTAGTATCCATGACTCCAATTATAGAAAATTGTATGGAGGTACATACCATAATTCTTTTTTCCTGATACCCCTTACCTGCTGAGGTTGTATGGGAAATATCATTTGCTCTTTTAGCAGAAACTTATTTAATTAATGATCTACCTTTTTCAAGCACTCTTCCTTCAGCTTCCATAAAATTAGTTTTCTTCATTTTTATCTTACTGTTCTTTGTATTTAACATGTAAATTTATAATTTAGCTTATATGAATTTTTAGTTTGTATGAATCAGTTGTCCTTCACTAAGATACATTTCTCTTTATCTGATAGTTGATGAACTTTGTTTATATTACGATACATTTCTCTGAATCTTATATTTAATGGATTTTGCTTATATTGAATTAAGGCTATAGAAGATAATGGCTGAAGTAACTGGTGGGATGGGTTGGTGCCGAAGTGGTTCAAACTGATACTGTTTTGGATTAAGCTGGTGAAAAATTAACTTGAAATATTTCAATGAGGAATGCTGGGAAGATGGCCGCCTAAGAACAGCTCAGGACTTCAGCTCCCAGTGAAAGTGCAGAGGGTGAGTGGACGCCGCATTTCCAGACGAACTCTTATTGCCCACAGACCAGGAGATACCCAGGCAGAGGGGTCGCCAGCGTCACAATCCCAGCCGGTGCGGCTGTTTTGGCCCCTGCGGGGCTGATTCCACCCGCGCGGCTGCTGTGACCACGCCCTGTTGTTGCTGTTCTCCGTACAAAAGCCACTGGTCTGGGAGCCCTCTTAGCTGGCGATCAGAGCCCTGAGACGGCAGAGTTGCCCATTCATCTGAAATAGCGAGCCAGGCCAGGAGATTCCTAGCAAAAAATCCGCAAGGATCCGACACCGCAGTTCCAGCCGAGTCACAGCATGGGAGATCCCGTGAGTCGCAGCATGGGAGATCCCGGCGCCTTTTCAACAAGCGACTGGAACACGGGGTCCTTCAACTTAAAAGAAAAGACTCTGAGTCAGGGAGCCAGGTGATCAGGCTCGGTTGGTCCCACCCCCCCACCCCCAACAACAACGAAAACAAAAACAGTAATTGGAAACCCTCTGGGTTGAGCCCTTCAAACCAAGCACAGCTGAATCAGTGGGGGAGGGGCTTCCGCCATACTGAGACTCTCCACCACTATGGAGGCAGGCTGCCCTTGCTGAGGCAACCCGCCGTTGCCGAGGCAACCCGCCACAACAGAGAGAGTCCGCCATAACAGAGGCGGGGCCACCATTGCTGAGACAGTTCTAACTACGCCCATATAAACAGGACTGCAGGGAAGAGCTCAGGGCAGCTGGGCAGAGCCCACAGCAGCTCAGCAAAGCCCCTGCGGGCAGGCAGTGGCTAGGCATGCTGCTAGCTGGGTGGGTCAGACCTGAAAGAAAAATCAAAAAAGGCAGTAGTGCAACGGAAACTCATAAAGCTCCAACTCCCTGGGACAGAGACAGACAACAGGTGGATAAACCCACAAAAATGGGAAGAAACCAGCGCAAAAAGGATGAAAACTCCCAAAACCAGAAGACCTCTCCTCCTAAAAGGGATCACAACTCCTCACCAGCAAGGGAACCAGACCGGATGGAGAAGGAGGGTGATGAAATGACAGAATCAGACTTCAGAAGGTGGGTAGTAAGAAACTACAGTGAGCTAAAAGAACATGTTCTAACCGAATGCAAAGAAAATAGGAACCTTGAAAAAAGATTGGACAAACTGCTGATGAGAATGGCAACCCCAAGGCACATAATCGCCAGATTCACCAGGGTTGAAATGAAAGAGAAAATGCTAAGGGCAGCCAGAGAGAAAGGTCAGGTTACACACAAAGGGAAGCCCATTAGACTCACAGCAGATCTCTCAGCAGAAACCCTACAAGCCAGAAGAGATTGGGGGCCAATATGCAACATCCTTAAAGAAAAGAACTTTCAACCCAGAATCTCCTATCCAGCCAAACTAAGCTTCATAAGTGAAGGAAAAATAAAATCCTTTGTGAACAAGCAAGCACTCAGAGATTTCATCACCACCAAACCTGCTCTACAAGAACTCCTGAAAGAGGCTCTACACATATAAAGGAACAACCAGTACCAGCCACTCCAAAAACACACCAAAGGGTAAAAGAGCATCAACACAATCAAGAAGCTGCATCAACTAACCAAGAAAACAGCCAGGTAGCATCAAAATGACAGTATCTAATTCACACATAACAATACTATCCCTAAATGTCAATGGACTAAATGTCCCAATCAAAAGACACAGACTGGCAAATTGGATAAAAAGCCAAAACCCATCAGTGCGCTGTATCCAGGAAACCCATCTTACATGCAAGGATACAAAAAGGCTCAAAATAAAGGGATGGAGGAAGATCTACCAAGCAAATGGAGAGCAAAAAAAAGCAGGAGTTGCAATTCTCATCTCTGATAAAATAAACTTTAAAGCAACAAAGATCAAAAGAGACAAAGAAGGACATTACATAATGGTAAAAGGATCACTGCAACAAGAAGAGCTAACGATCCTAAATATATATGCACCCAATACAGGAGCACCCAGATACATAAGGCAAGTTCTTAATGACTTACAAAGAGACTTAGACTCCCACACAATAATAGTGGGAGACTTTAACACCCCATTGTCAATATTAGACAGATCAACCAGACAGAAAATCAACAAGGATATCCAGGACCTGAATACAGACCTGGAACAAGCAAACCTAATAGACATTTACAGAACTCTCCACCCCAAATCCACAGAATATACATTCTTCTCAGCACCACATCACACCTACTCTAAAATTGACCACATAATTGGCAATAAATCACTCCTCAGCAAATGCAAAAGAACAGAAATCATAACAAACAGTCTCTCAGACCACAGTGCAATCGAGTTAGAACTCAGAATGCAGAAACTAACTCAGAACCGCACAGCTTCATGGAAACTGAACAACTTGCTCTTGAATGTTGACTGGATAAACAATGAAATGAAGGCAGAAATAAAGATGTTCTTCAAAACCAATGAGAACGAAGACACAACATACCAGAATCTCTGGGACACATTTAAAGCAGTCTCTAGAGGAAAATATATAGCAATGAGTGCCCACATCAGAAGAAAGGAGAGATCTAAAATTGACACCCTATCATCAAAATTGAAAGAGCTAGAGGAGCAAGATCAAAAAAACTCAAAACCTACCAGAAGACAGGAAATAACTAAGATCAGAGCAGAGCTGAAGGAAATAGAGACACAAAAAACTCTTCAAAAAACCAATAAATCCAGGAACTGGTTTTTTGAAAAGATCAACAAAATAGACAGACCACTAGCCAGATTAATAAAAAAAGAAAAGAGAGAATAACCAAATTGATGAAATAAAAAACGATAAAGGAGATATCACCACAGATTCCACAGAAATCCAAACCATCATCAGAGATTATTACAAACAACTCTATGCACATAAACTAGTAAACCTGGAAGAAATGGATAAATTCCTGGACACCTGCAACCTCCCAAGCCTAAACCTGGAAGAAGCCGAAACGCTGAACAGACCAATAACATGGTCTGAAGTCGAGGCAGCAATAAAGAGCCTACCACCCAAAAAAAGCCCAGTTCCAGATGGGTTCACAGCTGAATTCTACCAGACATACAAAGAGGAGCTGATACCATTCCTTCTGAAACTATTCCAGACAATCCAAAAAGAGGGAATCCTTCCCAAATCATTTTACGAGACAAACATCATCCTGATACCAAAACCCGGCAGAGACTCAACAAGAAAAGAAAATTTCAGGCCAATATCCATGATGAACATAGATGCAAAAATCTTCAATAAAATAGTGGCAAACCGATTGCAACAGCATATCAAAAAGCTCATCCACCATGATCAAGTAGGATTCATCCCGGGGATGCAAGTCTGGTTCAACATACGCAAGTCCATAAACGTAATTCACCACATAAACAGAACCAAAGACAAAAACCACATGATTATCTCAATTGATGCAGAGAAGGCTTTTGACAAAATTCAACAACCTTTATGCTAAAAACCCTCAATAAACTAGGTATTGACGGAACGTATCTCAAAACAATAAAAGCTATTTACGACAAACCAACAGCCAATATCATACTGAATGGGCAAAAACTGGAAACATTCCCTTTGAAATCTGGCACTAGACAAGGATGCCCTCTCTCACCACTCCTATTCAATATAGTACTGGAAGTTCCAGCCAGAGCAATCAGGCAAGAAAAAGAAATAAAGGGTATCCAAATTGGAAAGGAGGAAATCAAATTGTCACTATTTGCAGATGACATGATTGTATATGTGGAAGACCCCATCATCTCAGCCCAAAATCTCCTGAAACTGATAAACAACTTCAGCAAAGTCTCAGGATACAAAATCAACGTGCAAAAATCACAAGCATTCCTATACACCAGTAATAGACTTAAAGAGAACCAAATCAAGAACGAACTGCCATTCACAATTGCTACAAAGAGAATAAAATACCTAGGAATACAACTAACAAGGAACGTAAAGGACCTCTTCAAGGAGAACTACAAACCATTGCTCAATGAAATAAGAGAGGATACAAACAGATGGAGAAACATTCCATGTTCATGGTTAGGAAGAATCAACATCGTGAAAATGGCCATACTGCCCAAAGTAATTTACAGATTCAACGCTATTCCCATCAAGCTACCAATGACCTTCTTCACAGAACTGGAAAAAAACACCTTAAACTTCATATGGAACCAAAAGAGAGCCCGCATAGCCAAGTCAATTCTAAGCAAAAAGAACAAAGCAGGAGGCATCACACTACCGGACTTCAAACTATACTACAAGGCTACGGTAATCAAAACAGCATGGTACTGGTACCAAAACAGAGATATAGACCAATGGAACAGAACAGAGGCCTCAGAGGAAATACAACATACCCACAACCATCTGATCTTCGACAAACCTGACAAAAACAAGCAATGGGGAAAGGACTCCCTGTTTAATAAATGGTGTTGGGAAAACTGGCTAGCCATGTGCAGAAGGCAGAAACAGGACCCCTTCCTGACACCTTACACCAAAATTAACTCCAGATGGATTAAAGACTTAAACATCAGACCTAACACCATAAAAACCCTAGAAGAAAATCTAGGCAAAACCATTCAGGACATAGGTGTAGGCAAGGACTTCATGACCAAAACGCCAAAAGCAATGGCAACAAAAGGCAAAATAGACAAATGGGACCTAATCAAACTCCACAGCTTCTGCACGGCAAAAGAAACAGTTAGTAGAGTGAATCGGCAACCAACAGAATGGGAAAAAATTTTTGCAGCCTACCCATCTGACAAGGGGCTGATATCCAGAATTTACAAAGAACTAAAGCAGATCTACAAGAAAAAAACAAACAAGCCCATTCAAAAATGGGCAAAGGATATGAACAGATACTTTACAAAAGAAGACATACAGGAGGCCAACAAACATATGAAAAAATGCTCATCATCACTGGTCATCAGAGAAATGCAAATCAAAACCACATTGAGATACCATCTCACACCAATTAGAATGGCGATCATTAAAAAATCGGGAAACAACAGATGCTGGAGAGAATGTGGAGAAATAGGAACACTTTTACACTGTTGGTGGGAATGTAAATTAATTCAACCATTGTGGAAGACAGTGTGGCGATTCCTCAAGGACCTAAAAATAGAAATCCCATTTGACCCAGCAATCCCATTACTGGGTATATATCCAAAGGATTATAAATCATTCTACTACAAGGACACGTGCACACGAATGTTCATTGCAGCACTGTTTACAATAGCAAAGACCTGGAACCAACCCAGATGCCCAACAATGATAGACTGGATAGGGAAAATGTGGTACATATACACCATGGAATATTATGCAGCCATCAAAAACGATGAGTTCACGTCCTTTGTAGGGACATGGATGAACCTGGAAACCATCATTCTCAGCAAACTGACACAAGAGCAGAAAATCAAACACCGTATACTCTCACTCACAGGTGGGTGTTGAACAATGAGAACACATGGACACAGGGAGGGGAGCACTACACACTGGGGTCTGTTGGGGGGAAATGGGGGAGGGGCAGGTGGGTGGGGAGGTGGCAAGAGATAGCATGGGGAGAAATGACAGATACAGGTGAGGGGACGGAAGGCAGCAAACCACATTGCCATGTGTGTACCTATGCAACAATCTTGCATGTTCATCACATGTACCCCCAAACCTAAAATGCAATAAAAAAAAGAAATATTTCAATGAATAAAAATTAGAGTTTTATTTGAAATCTAAAATGTTGCTTGATATACTTCTTGCTCCTTTTGGAAGAGGAAAACATTTTGAAGATTAATCATTTAGGCAGAAAACACTGCATTTTTATATGCTGACAGAAGACGACAACAGTAAAATGCAAATTATTTCAAAGGATCATAATCTGAATACCAGATACAGCATTTATCTTAACTAGATAAACATGAGCCCAAGAGCAATATTTCTGCATGATTTTGCCTGTAAGCGATTAAATTGGAGTACTCTCTAATGTCTGAAATATGATTATTTTCTAGGCCTTTTTTTATGTCCAAAGAAGGTCCACATTTCTGTTTTCTTTCTGGATGATTTATTCAAATACTCTGAAATCTTTCTGGACATTTTTTTCTCCGTACTAAAAACTGTTGCCTCTTACACAAAATTAAAGTTTTAAAGAATGGATAGTAAGTGATAAAGAAAATGGACATACTTAGCTTGTAAAAGAAACACATATTTAAATGGTTGTAATTTGGAAGAGGAAATTATAATCCAGGCCACATTGATTATTTGATTATTGCCCCATTTAAGTGCAAATCAAATTTTTGATGCAGATATAATTTATTGCGTTGTCAGATTATTTCTGTTTTTCAGATGGAGAAATTGAGGCATAAAGAAACTTCAGTAATTTTCCTGTAGACACACAGGTACTAAATGGTTGGGCAAGAATTTGTACCTGGATATTTCAACCCCAGAGGACTAATATGTAACCACTGTAGCTCACTACCTCCTTTGCTTTGTATACTTCTGTCCAACACAAGAAACGCTAGTAAAAATCAAAGCAAGGCAGATGCAGGCTGAATATAAATAGAATTTTCTTTTTTTTCTCCTTTAGTGATGTGCAATATTCTACATATTAATCCAGTACATGGGAATGTTTGTTACATGTATAAATGTGTAATGGTCATGTCAGAATATTTGGGATATCCATTACCTTGAGTATTTATAATTTTTGCATGCTGATATCATTTCAAATTCTCTCTTCTAGGTACTTTAAAATATACCAAGTATTGCTGCTATGCATAGGCATCCCATTCTGCTGTAAAACATTAGAACTTACTTCTTCTATCTAACTGTATGTTTGTACCCATTAACCAACTTCTCTTCATTTCCACTGCCACTCACCCATCCTTCCCAGTCCCTGGTATCTATCGCTCTACACTCTATGTCCATGAGGTCAAGCTCTTTGCTCCCACATATGAATGAGAACATGCAGTACTTTTCTTTCTGTGCCTGGCATATTTCCCTCAACATTATGACCATCCGTTCCCTCCATCTTGCTGCAAATGACATGATTTCATTATTTTTTATGGCCAAATAGTATTATTCTATTGTGTATGTATACCACATGTTCTTCATTCATTCATTCATTCATTCATTGATAAACACTTAGGTTGATTCCATATCTTTGCTGTCTTGAATAGTGCTGCAATAAACATGCAAGTGCATGTATACCTTTTATATGTTCATTTCTTTTTCTTTAGATTAATACTTGTAAGGGGATCATTAGATTTTATGGTAGTTTTATGTTTAGTTTTCTAAAATCTCCATACTGTTTTCCATAGTGACTGTACAAATTTACATTCCCACCAACAGTGAATGAGTTCCCTTTTCTCCATATACTTGCCAGTATTTGTTATCTTTTGTCTTTATTTTAATAATAGCCATTCTAACTGGGGTAGATGATAGTCTCATTGTGGTTCTGATTTGCATTACCTTGATGATTAGCGATGTTGAGCATTTTTTTTTCATTTACCTATTGGTCATTTGTTGACTTCTTTTGAAACATGTTGTTGATGTTCATTGCCTACTTTTTAATGGGATTATTTGATTATTATTATTATTATTATTATTTACTACTAAGTTGAGTTCCTTATATATTCTGTATATTAGTCTCTTCCTAGATAAGTAGATTGCAAATATTTTCTCTAATTTAAGAGGTTATCTGTTTATTGTTTCTCTTGCTATTCAAAAAGTTTTAGTTTAATATAGTCACATTTGTCTATTTTTGCTGCCTGTGCTTTTCAGGCATAGGCATAAAATATTTGCCTAGACCAAAGTCCTGAAGAGTTTTCTCTGTTTTCTTCTAGTGAAGTTTTAGCTTTTACATTTAACTCTTTAATCTACTTTGATTTTACTTTTGTATAAGGTGAGAGATAAATATCTAGTTTCATTCTCCTGCATATAGTTATCCACTTTTTCCAACATCATTTTTTGCAGAGTGTCCTTTCCCCAGTGTATGTGTTTTTAATAAATTTTGTCAAAGAGTACTTGACTATAAATATGTGGATTTAGTTGTGGGTTCTCTATTCTGTTCCATTGGTCTGTGTATCTATTTTTATACCTGTACCAAATCAATTTTGATATTAATGTATCCTTATAATAGGTTTTGAAGTCAGGGGATATGTTGCCTCTAGGTTTATTCTTTTGCTCAAGATTATTTTGGCTACTCTGGCTCTTTTTTGATTCCATACAAATTTTACAATTGCTTTTTCTGTATTTGTGAAAAATGCCATTAGTACTTTTACAGGGATTGCATTGAATCTATAGATTTGGGGGGCAGTATGGTCATTCTAAAGATAATGATTTTTCGGATCTGTGAGCATGGGATGTCTTTGCTTTTGTTTTTGTGTTCTTCAGTTTCTTTAATCAGTGTTTTGTGGTTTTCCTAGTAGGCATCTTACATCTTCTTAGTTAAACTTATTTCTAGGAATTTATATATTTTGTAGCTATTGTAAATGGGATTACCTTCAGGATTTATCAACATTTCATTATTTCTGTATAGAAACACTACTGGGCCAGGTGCAGTGGCTCACACCTGTAATCTCAGCGCTTTGGGAGGCCCAGGTAAGTGGATCACAAGGTCAGGAGATTGAGACCATTCTGGCTAACATGGTGAAACACCATATCTACTAAAAATACAAGAAATTATCTGGGCGTGGTGGCACGTGCCTGTAATCCCAGCTACGTGGGAGGCTGAGGCAGGAGAATCGCTTGAACCTGGGAGGCAGAAGTTGCAATGAGACAAAATCATGCCACTGCACTCCAGCCTGGGTGACAGAGTGAGACTCTGTCTCAAAAAAAAAAAAAAAAAAAAAAAAAAAAAAAAAAAAAAAAAAAAAAAAACAACAATAGAAAAAAACCCTGATTATTATACATTGATTTTGTATGTTGCATCCTCCAACTTTACTGAATATATTTATCAGTTCTAGGAGTTTTCTGATGGAGTCTTTTATTTTTTCTAAATATAAGAACATGACATTTGCAAAGAGAAACAATTTGACTTCCTTTTTTTCCAGTTTGTATGTCTGATATTTAATATCTTGCTTAATTGTTGTAGCTAGGATTTCTAGTACTATGTTGAATAGGAGTGGTGAAAGTGGGTATCTTTATCTTGCTCCAATTCTTAGAGAAGAGGCTTTCAACTTTTTTCCATTCAGTATGATGTTATCTGTGAGTTTTTGATACATGACCTTCATTATTTACTTCCTTTTTTTTTTTTTAATCCTGAAAGGGTGTTAATTTTTATCAAATGCCTTTTCTGCACCTATTGAAATGATTGTATGTTTTTTTTTTTTTTTTTTTTTTTTTTTTTTTTGTCTCGCCTTTTGACAATGTGATGAAGTTTACTGATTTTTATGTATTGAACTATTCTTTCACCCCTGGGATAAATTCCACTTAATTATGGTGTTTTGTCTTTTTGATATGCTGTTGGATTTGGTTTGCTAGTACTTGGTTTGAGTTCTTTTGCATCTATGTCTCATGGATATTGGGATTTTCTATTTTGGTTGTGCACTCGTTGAGTTTTGGTCTCATGGTGATGCTGGCTTCATAGGATGCACTCAGGGGAATTCCCTCCTCTTCAGTTACTTGGAATAGTTTGAAGAGGATTGGTATTAGTTCTTCTTTATATATTTGGTAGAATTCAACAGTGAATTGATTCATTCCTGGGCTTTTGTTGTTGTTGTTTTGGGGACGCTTTTTATTTTTTTATTTATTTATTTTTTATTGCATTTTAGGTTTTGGGGTATATGTGATGAACATGCAAGATTGTTGCATAGGTACACACATGGCAGTGTGCTTTGCTGCCTTCCGTCCCCTCCCCTGTATCTGTCATTTCTCCCCATGCTATCTCTTCCCACCTCCCCACCCCCCGCCCCTCCCCCATTTCCCCCCAACAGACCCCAGTGTGTAGTGCTCCCCTCCCTGTGTTCTCATTGTTCAACACCCGCCTATGAGCGAGAATATACGGTGTTTGATTTTCTGCTCTTGTGTCAGTTTGCTGAGAATGATGGTTTCCAGGTTCATCCATGTCCCTATAAAGGATGTGAACTCATCGTTTTTGATGGCTGCATAATATTCCATGGTGTATATGTACCACATTTTCCCTATCCAGTCTATCATCGTTGGGCATTTGGGTTGGTTCCAGGTCTTTGCTATTGTAAACAGTGCTGCAATGAACATTCATGTGCACGTGTTCTTATAGTAGAATGATTTATAATCCTTTGGATATATACCCAGTAATGGGATTGCTGGGTCAAATGGGATTTCTATTTTTAGGTCCTTGAGGAATCGCCACACTGTCTTCCACAATGGTTGAATTAATTTACATTCCCACCAACAGTGTAAAAGTGTTCCTATTTCTCCACATCCTCTCCAGCATCTGTTGTTTCCCGATTTTTTAATGATCGCCATTCTGACTGGTGTGAGATGGTATCTCAATGTGGTTTTGATTTGCATTTCTCTGATGACCAGTGATGATGAGCATTTTTTCATATGTTTGTTGGCCTCCTGTATGTCTTCTTTTGTAAAGTATCTGTTCATATCCTTTGCCCATTTTTGAATGGGCTTGTTTGTTTTTTTCTTGTAGATCTGCTTTAGTTCTTTGTAAATTCTGGATATCAGCCCCTTGTCAGATGGGTAGACTGCAAAAATTTTTTCCCATTCTGTTGGTTGCCGATTCACTCTACTGACTGTTTCTTTTGCCGTGCAGAAGCTGTGGAGTTTGATTAGGTCCCATTTGTCTATTTTGGCTTTTGTTGCCATTGCTTTTGGCGTTTTGGTCATGAAGTCCTTGCCTACACCTATGTCCTGAATGGTTTTGCCTAGATTTTCTTCTAAGGTTTTTATGGTATTAGGTCTGATGTTTAAGTCTTTAATCCATCTGGAGTTAATTTTGGTGTAAGGTGTCAGGAAGGGGTCCTGTTTCTGCTTTCTGCACATGGCTAGCCAGTTTTCCCAACACCATTTATTAAACAGGGAGTCCTTTCCCCATTGCTTGTTTTTGTCAGGTTTGTCGAAGATCAGATGGTTGTGGGTATGTTGTATTTCCTGTGAGGCCTCTGTTCTGTTCCATTGGTCTATATCTCTGTTTTGGTACCAGTACCATGCTGTTTTGATTACTGTAGCCTTGTAGTATAGTTTGAAGTCCGGTAGTGTGATGCCTCCCGCTTTGTTCTTTTTGCTTAGAATTGACTTGGCTATGCGGGCTCTCTTTTGGTTCCATATGAAGTTTAAGGTGTTTTTTTCCAGTTCTGTGAAGAAGGTCATTGGTAGCTTGATGGGAATAGCATTGAATCTGTAAATTACTTTGGGCAGTATGGCCATTTTCACGATGTTGATTCTTCCTAACCATGAACATGGAATGTTTCTCCATCTGTTTGTATCCTCTCTTATTTCGTTGAGCAATGGCTTGTAGTTCTCCTTGAAGAGGTCCTTTACGTTCCTTGTTAGTTGTATTCCTAGGTACTTTATTCTCTTTGTAGCAATTGTGAATGGCAGTTCGTTCTTGATTTGGCTCTCTTGAAGTCTATTACTGGTGTATAGGAATGCTTGTGATTTTTGCACGTTGATTTTGTATCCTGAGACTTTGCTGAAGTTGTTTATCAGTTTCAGGAGATTTTGGGCTGAGATGATGGGGTCTTCCAGATATACAATCATGTCATCTGCAAATAGAGACAATTTGATTTCCTCCTTTCCAATTTGGATACCTTTTATTTCTTTTTCTTGCCTGATTGCTCTGGCTAGAACTTCCAGTACTATATTGAATAGGAGTGGTGAGAGAGGGCATCCTTGTCTAGTGCCAGATTTCAAAGGGAATGCTTCCAGTTTTTGCCCATTCAGTATGATATTGGCTGTTGGTTTGTCATGAATAGCTTTTATTGTTTTGAGATACGTTCCGTCAATACCTAGTTTATTGAGGGTTTTTAGCATAAAGGGTTGTTGAATTTTGTCAAAAGCCTTCTCTGCATCAATTGAGAAAATCATGTGGTTTTTGTCTTTGGTTCTGTTTATGTGGTGAATTACGTTTATGGACTTGCGTATGTTGAACCAGCCTTGCATCCCCGGGATGAATCCTACTTGATCATGGTGGATGAGCTTTTTGATATGCTGTTGCAATCGGTTTGCCACTATTTTATTGAAGATTTTTGCATCTATGTTCATCATGGATATTGGCCTGAAATTTTCTTTTCTTGTTGAGTCTCTGCCGGGTTTTGGTATCAGGATGATGTTTGTCTCGTAAAATGATTTGGGAAGGATTCCCTCTTTTTGGATTGTCTGGAATAGTTTCAGAAGGAATGGTATCAGCTCCTCCTTGTATGTCTGGTAGAATTCAGCTGTGAACCCATCTGGACCTGGGCTTTTTTTGGGTGGTAGGCTCTTTATTGCTGCCTCGACTTCAGACCATGTTATTGGTCTATTCAGGGTTTCGGCTTCTTCCAGGTTTAGGCTTGGGAGGTTGCAGGTGTCCAGGAGTTTATCCATTTCTTCCAGGTTTACTAGTTTATGTGCATAGAGTTGTTTGTAATAATCTCTGATGATGGTTTGGATTTCTGTGGAATCTGTGGTGATATCCCCTTTATCGTTTTTTATTGCATCAATTTGGTTATTCTCTCTTTTCTTTTTTATTAATCTGGCTAGTGGTCTGTCTATTTTGTTGATCTTTTCAAAAAACCAGCTCCTGGATTTATTGATTTTTTGAAGAGTTTTTTGTGTCTCTATTTCCTTCAGTTCTGCTCTGATCTTAGTTATTTCCTGTCTTCTGCTAGGTTTTGAGTTTTTTTGATCTTGCTCCTCTAGCTCTTTCAATTTTGATGATAGGGTGTCAATTTTAGATCTCTCCTTTCTTCTCATGTGGGCACTCATTGCTATATATTTTCCTCTAGAGACTGCTTTAAATGTGTCCCAGAGATTCTGGTATGTTGTGTCTTCATTCTCATTGGTTTCGAAGAACATCTTTATTTCTGCCTTCATTTCATTGTTTATCCAGTCAACATTCAAGAGCAAGTTGTTCAGTTTCCATGAAGCTGTGCGGTTCTGAGTTAGTTTCTGCATTCTGAGTTCTAACTCGATTGCACTGTGGTCTGAGAGACTGTTTGTTATGATTTCTGTTCTTTTGCATTTGCTGAGGAGTGATTTATTGCCAATTATGTGGTCAATTTTAGAGTAGGTGTGATGTGGTGCTGAGAAGAATGTATATTCTGTGGATTTGGGGTGGAGAGTTCTGTAAATGTCTATTAGGTTTGCTCGTTCCAGGTCTGTGTTCAGGTCCTGGATATCCTTGTTGATTTTCTGTCTGGTTGATCTGTCTAATATTGACAATGGGGTGTTAAAGTCTCCCACTATTATTGTGTGGGAGTCTAAGTCTCTTTGTAAGTCATTAAGAACTTGCCTTATGTATCTGGGTGCTCCTGTATTGGGTGCGTATATATTTAGGATCGTTAGCTCTTCTTGTTGCAGTGATCCTTTTACCATTATGTAATGTCCTTCTTTGTCTCTTTTGATCTTTGTTGCTTTAAAGTCTATTTTATCAGAGATGAGAATTGCAACTCCTGCCTTTTTTTGCTCTCCATTTGCTTGGTAGATCTTCCTCCATCCCTTTATTTTGAGCCTTTGTGTATCCTTGCATGTAAGATGGGTTTCCTGGATACAGCACACTGATGGGTTTTGGCTTTTTATCCAATTTGCCAGTCTGTGTCTTTTGATTGGGGCATTTAGTCCATTGACATTTAGGGATAGTATTGTTATGTGTGAATTTGATGCTGTCATTTTGATGCTACCTGGCTGTTTTGTTGGTTAGTTGATGCAGATTCTTGATTGTGTTGCTGCTTTTTTACCATTTGGTGTGTTTTTGGAGTGCCTGGTACTGGTTGTTCCTTTATATGTGTAGAGCCTCTTTCAGGAGTTCTTGTAGAGCAGGTTTGGTGGTGATGGAATCTCTGAGTGCTTGCTTGTTCACAAAGGATTTTATTTTTCCTTCACTTATGAAGCTGAGTTTGGCTGGATAGGAGATTCTGGGTTGAAAGTTCTTTTCTTTAAGGATGTTGAATATTGGCCCCCAGTCTCTTCTGGCTTGTAGGGTTTCTGCTGAGAGATCTGCTGTGAGTCTAATGGGCTTCCCTTTGTGGGTAACCCGACCTTTCTCTCTGGCTGCCCTTAGCATTTTCTCTTTCATTTCAACCCTGGTGAATCTGGCGATTATGTGCCTTGGGGTTGCTCTTCTTGAGGAATATCTCTGTGGTGTTCTCTGTATTTCCTGGATTTGAATATTGGTCTGCCTTGCTAGGTTGGGGAAGTTTTCCTGGATAATATCCTGAAGAGTATTTTCCAGCTTGGATTCATTCTCTTCATCACATTCAGGTACACCTATCAGACGTAGATTAGGTCTTTTCACATAGTCCCACATTTCTTGAAGATTTTGTTCATTCCTTTTTGCGCTTTTTTCTCTGTTCTTGCCTTCTCTTTTTATTTCATTGAGTTGGTCTTCGACCTCTGATATCCTTTCTTCTGCTTGGTCAATTCGGCTGTTGAAGCTTGTGCATGCTTCACGAAGTTCTCGTGTTGCGTTTTTCAGCTCCATCAATTCACTTATTCTCCTCTCTATGCTGTCCATTCTCGTCAGCAGTTCGTCCAATCTTTTTTCAAGGTTCCTATTTTCTTTGCGATGGGTTAGAACATGTTCTTTTAGCTCATTGTAGTTTCTTACTACCCATCTTCTGAAGTCTGATTCTGTCATTTCATCACCCTCCTTCTCCATCCGGTCTGGTTCCCTTGCTGGTGAGGAGTTGTGATCCCTTTTAGGAGGAGAGGTGTTCTGGTTTCGGGAGTTTTCATCCTTTTTACGCTGGTTTCTACCCATTTTTGTGGGTTTATCCACCTGTTGTCTGTCTCTGTCCCAGGGAGTTGGAGCTTTATGAGTTTCCGTTGCACTACTGCCTTTTTTGATTTTTTTTTTTTCAGGTCTGACCCGCCCAGCTAGCAGCACGCCTAGCCTCTGCCTGCCCGCAGGGGCTTTGCTGAGCTGCTGTGGGCTCTGCCCAGCTGCCCTGAGCTCTTCCCTGTAGTCCTTTTTATATGGGCATAGTTAGAACTGTCTGGGCAATGGTGGCCCCGCCTGTGTTATGGGGGACTCTCTCTGTTGTGGCAGGTTGCCTCGGCAACGGCAGCCTGCCTCCATAGCGGTGGAGAGTCTCAGTAATGGCGGAAGCCCCTCCCCCACGGAGCCGGACCGTCCCAGTTCAGCTGTGCTTGGTTTGAAGGGCTCAACCCAGAGGGTTTCCAATTACTGTTTTTGTTTTCGTTGTTGTTGGGGGTGGAGGGGTGGGACCAACCGAACCTGATCACCTGGCTCCCTGACTCAGAGTCTTTTCTTTTAAGTTGAAGGACCCCGCGTTCTGGTCGCTTGTTGAAAAGGCGCCGGGATCTCCCGTGCTGCGACTCACGGAGTCGGCTCGAACCGCGGCGCCGGCTCCTGGCGGATTTTTTGCCTAGGAATCTCCTGGCCTGGCTCGCTATTTCAGATGAATGGCCCACTCTGCCGTCTCAGGGCTCTGCTCGCCAGCTAAGAGGGCTCCCAGACCAGTGGCTTTTGTACGGAGAACCGCAGCAACAGGGAGTGGTCACAGCAGCCGCGCGGGCGGAATCAGCCCCGCGGGGGCCAAAACAGCCGCACCGGCTGGGACTGCGACGCTGGCAACCCCTCTGCCTGGGTATCTCCTGGTCTGTGGGCAATAAGAGTTCGTCTGGAAATGCGGCGTCCACTCACCCTCTGCACTTTCACTGGGAGCTGAAGTCCTGAGGTGTTCTTAGGCGGCCATCTTGAAAGTCCGGGGACGCTTTTTATTATTGATCTGTTCAAGTGTTCCATTTTTTCAGTCTGCATAGGTTGTTATGTATCCAGAAATGTATCCATTTTCTCTAGATTTTCCAGTTTGGTAGTGTATACTTGTTCATAATAATCCTTGATGATCTTTTGTATTTCTGTGATATCAGTTATAATATTTGCCTTTTCTTTAATGTTATGCATATTTTATCTTACTTATCTTGGGAGCAGTTTATCAATTTTATTTATCTTTTGGAGAGCCAAGTTTTCTTTTTTCTTTTTTTTTCTTTTTTTTTTTTTTGAGATGGAGTTTTACTCTTGTTACCCAGGCTGGAGTTCAGTGGCACGATTTTGGCTCACTGCAACCTCTGTGTCTCAGGTTCGAGTGATTCTCTTGCCTCACCCTTTGGAGTGCCCACCACCATGCCTGGCTAATATTTTAGTAGAGATGGGGTTTCATCATGTTGGCCAGGCTGGTCTTGAACTTCTGACCTCAGGTGATCCATCTGCCTCCCCAAGTGTGCTGGGATTACAGGTGTGAGCCATGACATCTGGCCTGGAGAATCAACTTTTCATTTACTTGATTCTTACTATTTTTTTTTTGCTCTCTATTTTATTTAGTTCTGCTGTGACCTTTATTATATTTTTCTTTTAGTAATTTTGATTTTTGATTTTCTAGTTTTTGTGAGGCACATCTTAATTATTTGAAATCTTTCTACTTTTTTGATATGTGTTTATTGCTATAAACTTCCCTCTTAGCTGTGCTGCATCCCATAGGTTTGGGTATGTTTTATTTCCATTTTCAGTTGTTTTGATAAATTTTTCAATTTTCCTCTTAATTTTTTTCATAGACCCAATGATCATTCAGAAGCATGTTGTTTAATTTCCATCTATTTATATAGTTTCCAAACTTTCTTTTGGTATTGACTCCTAGTTTTATTCCACTCTGGTCTGAGAAGATACTTGGCATGATTTCAGTCTTCTAAAATTTATTGAGACTTATTTTGTGGTCTAACAAATATTCTGGAGAATATTCCATGCACTAATGAGAAGAATGTGTATTCTGTAGCTATTGGGTAAAAATGTCCGTTAAATCCATTGGTCTAAAGTGAAGTTTAAATCTGATATTTCTTTGTTGATTTTTTTTTTTTTTTTTTTTTTTTTTTTTGGTGAGACAGAGTTTCACTCTTGTTACCCAGGCTAGAGTGCAATGGCGCGATCTCGGCTCACCGCAACCTCCGCCCCCTGGGTTCAGGCAATTCTCCTGCCTCAGCCTCCTGAGTAGCTGGGATTACAGGCATGCGCCACCATGCCCAGCTAATTTTTTGTATTTTTAGTAGAGACGGGGTTTCACCATGTTGACCAGGATGGTCTCGATCTCTTGACCTCGTGATCCGCCCGCCTCGGCCTCCCAAAGTGCTGGGATTAAAGGCTTGAGCCACCGCGCCCGGCCCTTTGTTGATTTTTTATCTCAATGATTTTTTAAATTCAGAGTTGAGGGTGTTGAAATTGCCCACTATTAGTATATTGGGGTCTAGCTCTCTCTTCATATCTAGTAATATTTGCTTTATAAGTTGAGGTGCCCTAGTATTAGGTATATACATACTTAAAATTACTATTGTATCCTCTTGCTAAATTGACCTCTTTAACGCTATGTAATGATTTTCTTTGTCCTTTAAAACTCTTTCTGACTTAAAGTCTGTTGTATCTGATATAAATATAACTACTTCTCACTTCTGTTTTCTGTTTGCATGGAAAATCTTTTTCTTTTTTTTTTTCTTTGTCTTCTTTTTTGAGTTGTGGGTCTTACTTTGTCACCCAGGCTGGAGGCAGAGGCAAGATCATGGCTCAGTGCTTCCTACACCTCCTTGGGCTCAGATGATCTTCACACCTCAGCCTCCTGAGTAGCTGAGACTACAGGAGCATGCCACCATGTCCAGTTAATTTTTGTAATTTTTTGTAGAGTTGGGGTTTCATCATGTTGCCCAGGCTGATCCTAAACTCCTGGGTGAAAGCAATCTGCCCTCCTCAGCCTCTCAAAGTGCTAGGATTACAGGCATGAGACACCATGCCTAGCTGGGGAATATCTTTTTTTAATCCCTTTACTTTTAGTCAATACATCTCTTTACAGGTAAAGTGTGTTATTTTTGTAGACAGCTTATAGTTGATTATGTTTCATTAATTCATTTAGCAAGTCTCTATCTCTTCAGTGAATAATTTATCTGTTTACATTCAAAGTTTTTAGTATATGAGGTTTTGTTTCTATCATATTGTTAATTTTATGGTTATCTTGTATACTCTTTGATTCTTTCCTTTTTTTCTTACTCTTTGTTCTTATGGTTTGGTAGTTTTATATAAAAATACTATTTGAGTCTTTTTTTCTTCATCATTTTGATGTTTGTTTTATCAGTGAATTTTACATGTTTTCTTGATGGTAACTGTGATTCTTTCACTTTCAATTTCAGGCCTTAGTTGAGCATTTCTTGTAGGACCAGTTGAGTGGTGATGAATTTCCTCGGCATTTGCTTATCTATAAAATACTTTATTTTTCTTTCATATAGGAAGGATAATTTCACTGGATAAAATATAAAATATACAATGTTTTAAAGAAAAATTTTCTACTGAGATCTGTATAAAGTACAATGACGTACATTAGAAATTAGTGACTTCTTAATTATACTTTATGTTCTGGGGTACATGTGCAGACTGCACAGGTCTGTCACATAGGCATACACATTCCATGGTGGTTTGCTGCACCCATAAACCCGTCATCTACATTAAGTATTTTTTCTAATGCTATCCCTCCTTTAGCCCCCTACCCATGACAGGTCCCAGTGTATGATCTTCTCCTCCTTGTGTCCATGTGTTCTCATTGTTCACATCCCACAGCTCTTATCCTGAAGTCTATAATTCTATTCAAAAAAGTAGGGAGAAATACCAAATATAGGTGATGGGGGGATGAAGGCAACAAACCACCTTGCTATGTGTGTACCTGTGCAACAATCTGCATGATCTGCACATGTACCTCAGAACCTAAAGCACAATAATAAAAAGAAAGAAAAGAAAGAAAGAAAAAAGACAGCTTCAACAGATTTCAAGTTCTGTGGTTTTTTTTTCCCCCTGTTTAATTAAAAAAAAGTAATATCTTGTAGTATAGTTTGAAGTCAGGGAGCTTGATGCCTCCAGCTTTGTTCTTTTTGCTTAGAATTGTCTTGGCTTTGTGGGCTCTCTTTTTATCCATATTGCCATGTGTGTACCTATACAACAATCCTGCATGTTCTGCATATGTATTGTATCCCAGAACCTAAAGTGCAATGATCTATCTATCTATCTATCTATCTATCTATCTATCTATCTCTATATCTCTATCTATCTATCTATCTATCTATCTATCTATCTATCTTGTGTGGATATGTCTAATTGTAACTTTGCCAGCAAGAGTAACTGTTTTTTAAGTATCCTGCCACAAAATACATTAATCTGTTTACCTTTGCTGGATCTGGCCTTGAAGATTTTTAAACAAAGATTTGTATTAGACTAGCAAGTGAAGTCTGAGTACGGTATAGAAGAGGTGGTGAAGTAAATTTGAAAGCATGAAAAGAAAATGAAGAAAGAGAAGACCAAATGCAGAGAAATGAAAGAGAATGAATAAATCTTTCTTCTTTCTAAACCAATAAATAATTAAAATAGTATGTGTACATACATATGCTTTTTTAATATACATATTTTAGTTTTCAAAAACTGTTAGATCTATTTGTTCTTAAGGTCAAAGTGACTAAGTTAGGTTCCAGTCCAGAATACATTTGTATGGAATAGGCTAGTAACTAATTGCTTCAAAGGTTTACAACTTTGCATATTCTCTTCCTAAATATGTCATTTTTATTAGGAATCTTTTTACAAAAGTGATCAGTATTAGAGATTTTGTGACTGAGAGGACTTAGGTATACCACTTGAACCCATGATACCAGACAGACGTTATGCTTGTGATATAAATTTTGTCAGTGTTATTTCGCCCGATTAGCCTTTAATTTCTCAAAGTTGTTAATATCTTCTAAGTTAACAGGATGTTTCTTCTTTTGTGAATAGCCATCTCTTACTGAGTACTATCAACTGCCCAGAAATAGAATTCTTCACATGAGTGGTATAAATTACTCTTTAGGAATATTCTTACAGTTGAAATGCTTGTTCTGTGTGTCTGTACAATGTTTTCCGTTTTCTTATCACTTTTATTTAAAAATGTATCTATTTTACTTTCAGTGTAGTCATGTGTCTCTCTTTATTTGCATTTTAAGCCTCTTATTTCTTTTTCACTTTACCAGAAAAGATAATGTATTAATTGTGATAGTTTATGTTGCAGTAACAGAACATGCCAAAAACTTAACACACCCAAAGTTTACTTAGGTGCTCCTGTTACATGTCCACTGGAGGTCAGTTGTGGAGGTTGGGTGCCTGGTGCCCAAAGCCACTCCTCACATCCTCCACTGGCTCCATTTCAGTGTGTTGCTTCATAGTTTTCAGATTCAGGGAAATGGAAGGCAGGAGTTAAGCACTTGAGATCAAATGCTTCCTGTGCAAATGATGTGTATTATTTTCCCTCACATTTTGTGATGGGCAAAGTCAAGGCCCATCACCACTGTTACCTTCAATGAGATAGGAAAGCACAATTTTTGTATGTTTAGAAGTAGAGAACAGGTTATCGGTAAACATTGATAACAGTCTATATACTAATTTTTACGGTTCTTAAACCTTCTCAAATCTAAGCACAACCACACAATGCATGGCTTAGCAGATTATTATACTATTCAAGGATTTGGTTAAGGCTAAAATGAATATATTTGCAATCTGTTGATGGGGGACAGAGTTATCAACTGCTCTAGGTGTAGACTTCTTGCGCGTCTGTGAGGGTACTTTAGTTGAAAGTAACACAAGACTGGATTGGTGCCTTTGCACTGACCCTCGGAATTTCCCATGGTGTAGGCCTCCTTTTTGAGATGATTTTCACTTCCCTCACTTATTAAGTTTTAAAAATTTAAGTGACAAATCTTCAGCAAGTTTGAGGTTTTGACTTGTGTAAAGAGAGTGTCTGAATTCTTGAGGAAAGTGTGTAAGGCTATAACTGATGTCCAAATATAAGTACTTCTTAAGTAAATAGATTTACAGGGAGCTTTCAGAGACCTCGAAGCTTCTGTAAACCTACCCCTGAACACTGGCTTGAAAGATATTTTTCAAGTTTCTCACTTAATGGTTGTTCATACACAAGAAGCTGCTAACAACTGAGCAGCCTGTTGTGGGCTAACAGCTATGAACTAAGAACTTGAGTTGAGAACTCTGAGAAATCTCTTCTGAGCTGCTGCTTGTGTGCTAACAACTATGAACTGAGACCTACTCTAGAAGGGTACTAGAGAAGCAATGAAAATGATGTTACCGATTTAACTAAAATAATAATTAGTTTTAAAAGGTGTTAGCTCAGTGGCATAAAGTTAAATTCTTGGACTTAGCTTCCATACAACAAATTCAGAAATGGCTCATTAACTTTGCTAGTTAAAAAGAAAACAGTCTTTCAAGCCAGTGTTCAGGAGTAGGTAAAAAGAGTGGTTACAGAACCTTCGAGGTGTCTGAAAACTTCCTTCCTCTAAATCTATTGACTTTAGAAGCACTACTTATATTTGGATATTAGTTATGACACTACACACTTTCCCTAAGAATTCAGACACGCTCTTTACACAAATTAAAACCTTGAACTTGGTAAAGATTTGCCTCTCAAGTTGTTAAAACCTAAAAAGTCGGGAAGTGGAAGTCTTCAGAAAGAAGTTCCTCAGTTTTATTTCTCAGAGATGTGAATATTGCTTATGTAGTCATTAAATAACCACAGTAATGACCTAAATATTGCCAACCTCTTCTTTTTTCCCCTCTACCTCCTTTTTTTTCTTTTTTCTTCCATTATTTCTTCACGTTTTCTCTCTTGCTTTTGTTCTCTCACATGCTTTCTGTCTTTTTCTTTTTCTCTCAGGCTATTGTTTTCTCTATTTTTCTTTTTCTTTCCTTTCATCCTTTGAATTAACAAGAAGTATATACTTCTTCCTGAAATGTTTTGTTTAGCACCACAGCACTAATTATTTAATGTTCTCTTGGAGAAGAACTTAGACACAACACACATAAATGGAAGGTACTCAGACTAATTGCTCTTTCTTTAATTAGACGATTATGTTTTGTAATTAAAAAAAAAACCTAAAAGATAAGCAATAATTAATTGAAAGTTTGTTTTTCTTTCTCTTAATTTTCTATTTCTTAGGAAGGAAATAGGATATAGTTTTGTGCTGCTGAATAAATCCTGGCAGAAGCGAGAGCTGATATGGACAGTCAAGTGAAAGTTGACGAGGGTAATCAAGTGAAAGTTGTAAACTCTTCTCACCAGTTTCCCTACACTGTTGCTGACTTAGGGAACCCTGTGACATGACATGACTAGTCTCTGAATTTGGTCTTCTCACCTTCCAAATCTTTGTGTTCTTCAATGACAGATCTTGTTGAGGATTAACTGCCTCATTTCCTAAAGTGAACTTTCTGTCTAAAGTGATAAAAATAATTTCTGTTCACTGACAAGAAATAAATGGATTTTTTTTTTTGGTTTGAGATGGAGTCTTGCTTTGTCACTCAGGCTGAAGTGCGGTGGGGCGATGTCAGCTCACTGCAACCTCTGCCTAGTGGGTTCAAGCAATTCTCCTGCCTCAGCCTCCATAAATGCATTTTTAAAAGAGAAAAGCGTACAGCTTTCACAGGGCCCAGCAGGAATCAAAATAAATTCTAACAAATTTCCACCAGGTGGCACTTGCCTTTTGAACCATTCTAAAGAAAAGATTCTAAAGGCTGAGGAAAGCCACTTTTATTTCAGAAATAGGGTTGGTTCTGGAAAAGAATTCTAGTCACTGGAATAGAATTAATAGAAAACGATACCCTTAAACTATTCTAAAATGCTTCCAAAGTAAAATACGTGATTAAATAATATGTTTAATTTGGGAAAATTTTAGTCTTTGTAAATAATGCCAATCCTAGTTTAACCTGAACTCCCCAGAACTTAAGTTCTACAAAGCTGTAATATTTAGTTAATCTTTCCAACCAGTGTCTCCCTAACATTTAAAAGTAAGCAGAGCAGCCAACACATACTTAGCAATTGAGTGTCTTTTTGACTTGATTTAATTTATAAATCAGTCATCAACTTGCCAGTCAAAAATTCTTAGGTAAACACTTTAAAATTTTATCCAAAACCATGGGGTTGGTAGTGTGAATCTTCCAAGTAAAACAAAACATACTTCTTGTCTATGCACATGGCTCTTTCCAAATCTCTGGCTAAACTATTACCCCATCCTTGCTGCTCTTTCAGACCTTTTTGTGTGGATCAGGACATAATATGCCTTATCACATGTCACCCTGACACAGTCATGGGAAAGCAACCAGTTTCATAGTCCTGTATTCACCAAAGACGTTAACTTCTACTAAGTAGGATCCAAATTAGATGATGTCTTTTGTTGTCTTTGTAGTTTTATTCACTGATGATAAACAACCATGCTGAGAACTCAGGAAAAGATTTTTGTTATTTAGAAAGAACAACAGCAAGTGAGAAAGATCCATCTAAAAATATACATTTGAGGCTGCAGGGCAGGGCTTCCTGGACCTGTCCTGGTATGTGTTACACAGCCTGCATCCTGAGGTTGCAGTCAAGTCACTAAAGACTGTCAGAGAGGATGGAAGGAGCCCATTTTAAGACTGACTGGAACCAGGGAGGATTTTTTAGAAATGGTTTTCAATGACGATTGTTATATATGACTTGGTTAAAAATGAGATGCATCCTCCTTGTCACAATCCCCTACATGTGGATGCTGAGTTTGATAGTAGTTATTTTATCATTGCTGAGTTATTTCTAAACCAAGATATTCAGTATTTCTTCTACTTGTGAGATCAAATAGAGAATTTTAAGTTTTAGCAATGGCGTTTTCTTCTTCTAGTATAGTTCAAACTTGACACAAATGTCACATTATATGATTTCTAAAAGGAAAGTGTCAATTGTAATAGTTGATAGGCTCATAAGAGATGTGCTTTTGATAAGGGAGCTAACAATTTTATGGGAAATGTTATTTACTACTTCCATTAAAAGCATCTTAACCATCTGTCTACATGATTACCAGATTTAATTGGTGCTCAGTTTGAATTTCAGATAATCATCAATTTTAAAAAATATCACAAGTGCATGAGAAATACTCTATGGATTATGTAAAAAAAAAAAAAACTATTTGTGGTTTATCTGAAATTCAAACTCAACTGGGTGTCCTGTATTTTGTTTGGCAGTTTACCTGGTAGGTGACTCATTTACGTGCCACCCTCCTTCACAGTTGCCACAGCAAAGATGGTGGAAAACCCGCCACAACAGCATTCACCTCAAGACCCTCAACTCTTGCCAACATGTAATTTTCCAAGGGTTCAAAGTCCTAAAAAATGGACCACTGCAGCTTGCTGTCATATATTTTTTAAATGTATATATTTAAAATGTATATATTTAAATGTATATATCAAGTATATATTTTTAAAATATATACTTAAGAGATATAATTACATATATATTATGATGTTCAGCATCAAAAGGTATGATGGGTACAACAAAGATAAAAAATCAGAATTTTCACATCATCTGAGAATATTGCTTAACAAATGCAGCTGATATGTGGCTATAAACCAATTGAGTAACAATGCAGTGTAGCGTATGAGGAAGTGCCAGTGCTGGTCGTAGAAAGAAGAAAGGTACAACAGTTCCGTAAATACATGTAGGTGTAAGTGGAACTTAATGGGTTCCATGTAACTCATGAAGGGGTGTAGGAAACAAGGTAAAGGAAGGCTGAAAAAGAGCAGGAGCACTCAAGGGTCAATGAGTACTGCGTCTAGATGAAGGAGAAGATTCCCCTTAAGTCAAGTGAGGACACCTTGGCAGAGGGAGAATGATGCATTATGATGACAAACTATGGTATTTGAACTTGGTCCTACATGGAAAGCTGTTGGAGATTTTAGAATCCTTGAGTGATATGATGAAAGTGTCCTAATGAAATACATACACTAGATGAGAAAGAAAATAGTGAACTTTGCACAGTGTAGGTGTCAGTGGTTGTGTACCTTCACTCAGAGTAAGTCTGAAAGCCAGCAAAAGATTTAATGTGCGTAAATTGGTAAATGTAAAACACATATACTAATATACATGGAGATGCATATAACATGAGTATAAAGCAGTCTCTGCTCTCTTTTTCCTTCCCAGAGAACTGGCCTTCACCATGCTGTGTACTCCCCAGGAGAAGCACGTTGAAAGCTGAGTGAGTTTCTTACATTACCTCTGTTCTTTGATGTGACTGCATTGACATCAAGCTGTACATTGTGTTCATTCTGTTTCTTGGTATTCCATCATCGTTATATTGCAAAAGGGGAGGGGTGGGAACCTATAGCCCTTCTTGTCCAGAAAGAGATTTTATTAAGACTTTGCTAGGCTTCATGATTAGAAATAAATTAAAACCACAAACTGTTTTCTCTTGGGCATATAACTAAAAATAGTCTTTGAAGTGACATGGATAAGTGTCAAAGGAAACCCCCACTGCAGTCAGTTTTAGAATAATTCCTAAGGACCTCAGGAATGTGCAACCCATTTTTGTATGCAAGTAGAAAATAAGCTGTTTTTTTTTTTTTAAATATATACCCTATAAGGGAAACACAAAACTAGCATGATGAGATAACAATGTTTTCAATACGAAAAGAAAGTACATTACAAATAACAAATAGATTTTAGCTTCATTCTTACTAATTTTCTTTTTGCTGCAAGAAAAATAAAAGTTCCAGAATTCTGACAGAAAACAGAATGGGAATAATTATATTCCTAAAAATCTTGGATGTTCCAAAACAGATTTCCTGTTATTGTGGTATCTATAACTTCTGGTTTTTACTGCTTGCAAGGTAATCTCAATTTTTATTGTTGTCTTAATTCCAAAGTCCTTTGGGCTGTGTCTTAACTATGAAGTCAAAAGTAGAGAGTGAAAACTGAATTAGTTCAGTTTGCCTGGAGTGTCTGAGTGTCTGATGGGCATTTGCTAATCAAAATGTCAATCTCCTTAGGTATTTCAAATATGACTCAAAAGGTGATCTTTCAGAAGAGATTTAACATCTTTTCTGCCCCCAGTTAGCTTTTGCTTTTATTCAAGTATTTTGTTGGGGGAGGAAGACATTAAAGAATCAGTTAATTATTTTTGCACTTACCATTCTGAAAAGTGCTGTGAGGGAAAATCCTAGAATGCTATTAGAAAATCTAGTAGAAGGAAATTTATACATCCTTGCAGAAGATGAAAAGCAGGAAAGAGAACATTCTAGGCAGATTGCATGTGGCAAGAACTTAAAGCAGGACACTAACACATAAGAAAAAAACAGACCAGTGTTATGGAGCTCACCAGGTGTGCTGAATTATATGTTGTTTCACAATTATTTATTCCTTTTCTGCCCTCGAATGCTTCCCTGCTTAGGCTTTGGACTTGGCCATATTATATTTTTTGGACATTGGGATATGAGTAGACATTATATTTTCCATACATGGACTAATGCTTTCGATGCAGTGGCATGGCTTAGCTAGGGTCCTCTTTCCTGCCCTCTTCCTTGATAGAACAGCATGAACTGAATCCGGGCAGATCTTTCCACCTTCATCCCCCAATGTGAAGACGGTGGCAAGAATCACATTTCCCTCATAGGGTAAAGAAGAGTTTCAGAGATTAGCTAGCCCAAACTTGGCATGTAATGTGAGCAACAAATGACCCTTTGAATTTTTTTTGTTTGTTTTTTATATTTCTCTCTCTCTCTCTTTTTTTTTCTTAAAATGTAATTTAGATTCTGGGGTACATGTGGAGAGCATGCAAGATTGTTGGCTAGGTACATTCATGGCAAGGTGGTTTGTTGCCACCATCTCCCTATCACCTTTACCTGACGTTTCTCCCACATTATCCCTCCTCCACCTTCCCTCCCACTATCCCTCCCTAGCCCCCTCAACAGACCCCAGCGTGTGATGCTCCTCTCTTCGTGTCCAACTGTTCTCATTATTCAAGTGGCAACATGCAGTATTTGATTTTCTGTTCTTGTGTCAGTTTGCTGACAGTGATGGTTTCCAGGTTGCGATACTTCAAGACCCTTTGAAATTTTAAGCCACTGAGATTTTAGGGAGTTGTTACTGAGCATTATTAATTTAACAAGTGCTGGCAGATATTGAGGATGAAAAAAAGCAAGAAGATAAAAAGCACCAGATCATGCAGAAAACTGCAGGTAATATTAAGGATTTTGGTTAAACATAAGAATAATGGGAAGTCATTGAAACGAGGTCTTTACACAGTCAGGATTTTGTTTAAGAACAGGAGGAATCACTCTGGTTATACCAAAAACCAAACCAGAACAATAACCCCGAATGGGCAAAAATGCAGATAATGTTGGTAGGTTATTGCAGCAAGTAAGGCTATCTAAAATGTGTTGAGTACTTGTTGACAGGCTTTCTTTTAAGCACTTTACACAATGTAATGGCTAATTAAATCCTCATAATGAGGTAGGCCATTTTTTTTTTTAACTGTTAAATATGAACAAATTGAGGCACAGGGAAGATGTCCATTCGGGCTTCCATAACAAAATACAATAAGGTGGGTGGCTTGTAAACAATAGAAATTTATTTTTTCACAGATGTAGAGGTTGGGAAGTCCAAGGTCAAGGTGCCAGTAGAATTAATGTCTGGTAAGGGCCTACTTTCTGGTACACAGATAGTGACTTCTGGCAGTGTTCTTATCTGGTGGAAGGGGAAGGCAGCCCTCTTAGGCTCTTTTTAAAAAATTATACGTTAAGTTCTGGGATACATGTGCAGAGCATGCATGTTTGTTACATAGGTATATACATGCCATGGTGGTTTGCTGCATCCATCATCCCATCATCTACATTAGGTATTTCTCGGAATGCTATCCCTCCCCTAATGCCCCAACCCCTGCTAGATTTCCCTTAGATTCCCAACCCCTGACAGGCCCTGGTGTGTAATATTCTCCTCTCTGTGTCCATGTGTGCTCTCGTTGTTCAACACCCACTTATGAGTGAAAACGTGATGTTTTGCTTTCTGTTCTCATGTCAGTTTGCCAAGAATGATGGTTTCCAGCTTTATTCATGTCCCTGCAAAGGATATGAACTCATACTTTTTTATTGCTGCATAGTATTCCATGGTGTATATGTGCCACATTTTCTTTATTCAGTCTATCATTGATGGGCATTTGGGTTGCTTCAAAGTCTTTGCTATTGTTAACAATGCCGCAATAAACATAAGTGTGCATGTATCTTTATAACAGATTTACAATCCTTTGGGTATATACCCAGTAATGGAATTTCTGGGTCAAATGGTATTTCTAGTTCTAGATCCTTGAGGAGTCGCCACACTGTCTTCCACAATGGTTGACTAATTTACACTCCCACCAACAGTGTAAAAGCATTCCTATTTCTCCATATCCTCTCCAGCATCTGTTGTCTTCTGATTTTTTAATGATCGCCATTCCAACTGGCATGAGATGGTATCTCAATGTGGTTTTGATTTACATTTCTCTGATGACCAGTGATGACAAGCTTTTTTTCATATGTTTGTTGGCTGCATAAATGTTTTCTTTTGAGAAGTGTCTTTTCATATCTTTTGCCTACTTTTTGATGGAGTGGTTTGTTTTTTCTTGTGAATTTGTTCCTTATAAAGGCAACTAATCCCATTTATAAGTGCTCCACTGTCATGATCTCATCCCCTCCCAAAGGCCTCACATTCTAATATTGTCATGTTGATGATTAAATTTGTAAATCAAAAATGAAATTCTAAGCCCATCTCTCCCTTCTTCCAAGGGCATTCTAAATTATTCTGAAAAACTAGTTCAGGCCATGTTGGAATGTGGGGTTCAGACATACCTCACAAACATCAACACAGAGAGCTAAGACTAATAGAACAGACTCTTTAAATCTGATAAGAAATATTTATCAGATTATAGTAAGACTCTGTAAATCTGATAAAGTCTTATTCTTGTTGCCCAGGCTGCAGTGCAATGGCACTATCTCAGCTTACTGCAACCTCTGCCTCCCAGGTTCAAGTGATTGTCCTACCTATGCCTCCTGAATAGCTGGGATTACAGGCACCTGCCACTACGCCCAGCTAATTTTTGTATTTTTAATAGAGGTGGGATTTCACCATGTTGGCCAGGCTAGTCTTGAATTCCTGACCTGGTGATTTGCCCTCCTTGGCCTCCCAAAGTGCTGAGATTACAGGCATAAGCCACCGCGCCTGGCCCCACAACTCCTTGTTGTAACCCAGACATTCCTTTCTGTTGATTGATCTTTAGATAATGACTCTTCCAAACAACTGCCAATCAGAAAATCTTTAAATCTATCTATAACCTGGAAGCCCCTGCTTTGGGTTGTCTCCCCTTTCCAGACCAAACCCATGTACATCTTACCTGTATTGATTGATGTTTCATGTCTCCCCAAAATGTATAAAACCAAGCTGTACCCTGACCATTTTGGGCACAAGTTGTAAGAACCTCTTGAGGCTGAGTCTCAGGCGCATCCTTAACCTTGGCAAAATTCACTAAATTGATTGAAATTTGTCTGAGTTACTTTTTTGATTTGTAAGTTTCAAGATATAAATTTTAGACCACACATTCAAACCATAGCAGAAGAGAAACAGTTTTAGCATATATTAAATGGCAGAGCCAGGAATTCAATTCAGACAATCTGGCTTCACTGCCTGAGTTCTCAGCCAGGGCGTTGAAGAAGAGAGAGGATGATAGTTTGAACTTGGGCTGAAGAAAGAGAAATGGAGAGGCTCAGAAGAAGTTGAAAGATATTTATAGAGTAGAAATTTCAGGACTCAATTTTTGATTCGCTGTGGGACATAAGAGAGGAAGATTTTAAAGATGACTTCCTGATGTGAGGAATGGGTAATATACTGAGTTGGGGATATTGAAGAGGATGAGTTGGGAAGTGAGATTCTGATTTCTGAATGTAAGCTGCTCGAGAGTAGAAGCTGTGTAATATCAAGTCTTTTGCTTTGTCTTTGTAGAGACACAGCAACAATATGTAAAATAAATGAGTCATATATTTACAAAGTCCATTTTAATTAGCATGGGACTTTGTTATAACAGTTTTTCATTAAGATCAGTAACTCTCACGTGTTTCTTTTGCTTAAGTTCACAAATTTGATTCAGAAAGAACATTCACATTTGACGTGGATATCTTCTCAATATATACAAGATCAAATCTTGTGTTATAATTTTGTACTTCACTGATACTTCATTTTATTAGTGGAAAGTGCTCCTTCCTGAGATGTACCCATGTATCATTCTGCAACTTCATTGCCATGTTAGTGCTAATTTAATGTGATAAAGAGTTTCAGCATAGAACAGTGTTTATTTTGTTAATGCAGCAATGAAAGAACAAGCATTCGTTATAGGACTGCCCTGTGCCAACACTATGTAAACAAGTTATAACAAGGTTGTTTCATTGAGTCCAACTATTCTTTTACAAATTATAAGTGTTTTTGCCTTGGCCACAATGTCTTCCTGTTACATTGCATTTCTGGACTATAACAGTCGTTAATTTGTACTTTTTTGGGGAATAATTTAGAATATTAGAATATCTTAGAATATTTATTATTCATACTTAATATTCACTAAGTATGGGACATAATAGAGGGAGATTTTATAAGATAACTTCCTGATATGACAAATGGGTAATAAACGGAGATGAGAATATTAAGTGTGAATAATAACAGTACACTTTCTTTAAATTTACTGAAACTCATCTGGCCAAATTATGCTGCTGTCCCTTAAAAAGTTGGAGTCTTTTAGAGTCAGTGTGATTGAATTACCTCATACATTGTGAGCGTCCCAAAGAGACTTACTGCCCTTACGGTTTAATGAAGCTCACTATCCCTTTGTTTACAGTTTCCCGTTCTTGGCTGTGATCAACGCCATTTCATTGTCTTCACCTGAGTCGCTTAAGTACAATCTTGAAGCCTTGTAAACAGAGACACACGGGACTGTCAGGCCAGAGCAAAGCAAAGACTGAAGTAGGGATGTCTCTTGACATCTCATTGTGCATCATCTGTCTGGGACAAATGATCAAGGTGATATATAAAATATTCAGCAACCAGTATGGCATATCTATCTATATTCCGAAAAGATGCAGCCACCCATTAGGACAGAGAAAACTCACCAGTCATAATAAATACCAACCACAAATAACTGTTAGGGCGTAAGACAGTTTCTGGCTAAATATCAGTCTTGGGAACAGTTTGTCAAGTGGCATGAGTGAGTTTTAAGAAGGCGAGAGCTGCTTACGCTATGTAAATTTATACACTTATTTGTCTCTACTACAGGACATAACTGACTGAAAAAGGAGTACAATGTCATGTTTTGGCAAATAGGTCAAACCTAAGGAAGGTACATGTTGACAAAATTGATAGTGCTGTTTCCTAAGACACTATGTATATCATTTAATACTTTATAATTTATGAAGTATGTCTATGACTGCCATTTCATTAGAACCTTACTGGAGTCCTGAGAGGGGAACAGGATTAGAGAAGTTAAGTAATTTGCCCAAGGCCATATGGCATATAAACAGAGTAGTTATGATGAGATGATAATCCTTTCAGAAAGATATGAAATTGTAAAAATAATAATTTTCTTCCAAAAGTTGAATGGCTTCAGAACAACATAGGGAGGTTCAAAATTACAGTAAAAATAAATAGTAACAATTTTTTTCTTGGGCAATAATAGTGAAATAAGGTAAATTTTAAAAAATAATTTTGTGTATAAAACAAAATTTGTGTATACTGAACTGTCAGAAAACAAAGGTGTTGCTGTCTCAGCCACCCGTATGGACAGTCTGTTTGTTTAGCATCTTCATTCGTACTCTGGATTTATATTGCTGCTGATAAGTAATCATTGTCTTAAACTTATTCACACACAAACACTTAGTAGTTAAAAATATGACATACCATTAATTCAGTAAAAATAATAATAATGTGATCAGGGTAACTAAGCATTACAGTAGCATCAGCAGAACACCTGTGTCAGCTGTTAACAGCAGCCACCAGTGATGGCAGGTTTTCAGACTCCACCGGTGAGGCTGTGTTTTGATTAAAAGGTTACTGTGCATTATACTTTTTATATTTTGATATTGTGTTTGTGCTTATGAAAATAAAAAAGATGGCATATATTTGATGACCTTTCAAAAACATTGTTCTTGATTCTGTTAAAAATTCATTTTTTCTACTCATTGTCCAACTCCAATAACATGAACAAGGAGTCCTTGGAGAAATGGCTGAGTCTAAATCTGAGGCAGAAAAAGTACAAGATGAGTCTCATCATCTTGCATTATTAGGAAATAAAGTGTGAAAACAAAACAAAACCAGAAACAAAAGGATGCAGCTATGTTCAAGGGACATGGAAGCCAATTTGAAAGAGCTCCCAATGGCCAGAGCTGAACAATTTGAGCAACAAAATGAACAATGTAGTATTGGATTATAGTATAAAATATAAAATAAATATCTATGGGTCTGTAGTGATAAATTTGATTTGCTGAATAAATATATTGGGGCAAGGAAGTAAGTATTCCTTACTTAAAAATTCCTAACAATATATGTATAGTATCTCTTCTCCAGGAGATTTTTTTCTGCTCCCCCATAACCCTGCCAGCTTTAAGTGTAAGCCAAACACTGGCTACTGAATATTTTATATTTTAGAGAGTTGCTGACAAAGACTAGTGTATGGAAAGGGAAAAATAGAAACTTTACAGTGAAGAAACCTGGCAGTCAACCACCTTAACCAAATGATCAAGGTTAACATCACCAGAAACAACTAATGTTCATATCATGTATCCCTGAAATTACTTGATTAGAAGGGTACTTTATATTTAATGTAATTTTTCCAAAAACCTATAACTTCAGTTTAATCATAAGGAATACACTAGACAAACCCAAATTGAATGGCATCCTATAAAATACCTAATTAGTATCTCTCAAAACTTTAAAAACAAAGATCAAGAAACTGTCAGGAGCTAGAGAAGCTCTTCAGACATGAGAAGTAAGTGCAGTATGGAATCCTAGATTGGGAATTGGAACAGACATTTCCAGAAATGGAAAAACCAGTGAAATAAGAAGAAAGTCTGGAGTTCAGTTAATAGTAATGTGACAATGTTGGTTTCTTCGTTTTGAAGATGTATCATAATAAAGTCAGACAGTATAGTAGGGGAAACTGAAACCAGAGCATATGAGAACTCTGTACTATCTTTGGGACTCTGCTGCAAATCTAAAATTATTCCAAAATAAAAAGTTTATTAAAACAAGCTGTTGGTTTAAAATAAAGTTCCTGTGTGCACGAATCTATATATCTATCTCTATATGTATATATGCATGAATGGAGTTTAGAATATTGTTGACAACTTCATAAAATTGAATAATAGTGACTGTTTTCAGTTTCATGTTTCTAGTATATTTTGGACATCTTTTGTACATGTTCGTAAACCTACATGACTTTTATGTTAATGTTGTCATACTCATGAACACTTCACTTTTTATGTTTACTTTGATTTAGCTCTGAGATGGAAGGAAGTGTTTTAAACATCAACTTATTTATTTATTTATTTATTTATTTTTTATTGCATTTTAGGTTTGGGGGTACATGTGAAGAACATGCAAGATTGTTGCATAGGTACACACATGGCAGTGTGGTTTGCTGTCTTCCTTCCCCTCACCTGTATCTGTCATTTCTCCCCATGCTACCTCTTCCCACCTTCCCACCTCACCATCCCTCCCCCATTTACCCCCAAAGGACCCCAGCATGTAGTGCTCCCCTCCCTGTGTCCATATGTTCTCATTGTTCAACACCTGCCTATGAGTGAGAATATGCGAAAACATCGACTTTTTTGCAGTATTAAAGACCCTTCTATTCAGGGACGTGTGCCAACAGACAGCAAGAACACATACCTGCTTTTATTTCTGTGATGATTAAAGAGTTGGGAGCCTCCTTGGGGTAGCATTCCATAGAACAGGGATTTGTCTTTTAGTAGCATGAAGAAACATCACATAAAAGTTCTTGCATTCCTCTCGAGCTTCCAGACCTCACACAGTTTCTGTCTCTGTTGAAGTTCAATTTGTGAAGTCTTGATAATGGCAAATAGTATCTCTTTTTCAAGAAAAAATAACTTGGCATATACGCTTTTCTGTAGTAATATGTCTAGGATGAATAAGAAAACTTGTGAAAGGGGAACTGGCTATTTTGTGAAAGGAAAAGAGAAATGTGGAGGGCCAGCATTTCCTGCAAAGGTTGGTTCATGAAGTTCAATTTAGTATGCCTTGGAGGGAAGCATGAGAAAGAATGTATCAAATTCCCTAACGTTGAACTTATTAGTCTATCAATAACATCATCAAGCTTTATATCTCTACACTAATGTGGTCTGATATGAGGAAGCTACTGATCCACTTTTCATGTCTAAATACTTTGCAAAATGACTTAATATTTTCATTTGTCTTCCCAGATTTTCACAGTCAATTCCCCTGTCTTTCAGACTGTGTATGAGATGCCAAACCAACTAGGAAGTTCAGTGAAAAAACCCCAAAAAACAAAAGCCACATTCATCTTGTTGTTGGGTGTTGTTTTGATAAAGGCTTGTTGATTGATGATGGCTCTTGTTCCAATTTATTGTGGAGTTGTGTAGACACAGCCTCTTATTCTGCCATACAGCAGTTTGGGAATTTTTTTCTTGACTTCAGTAATTTGCCAGTGTCTACATGCAGACATAAACAGTTTCCTCATATTGCCAGGTTCTAAATATTGACAAACAATTTAATAATGCTAACATTTGGAAACATCCTGGCAATTGAGTTTTCTTTTTATAATCAATAATAATTTTACATTGATTGTAATTCACACATTTTAACAAATTCTTAGATAATATAATAGCTGTAAACTAAACCAATTTTTAAAAACTAGATAACCAAAAATTTCAAATATCTGGAAATAACACATTAAAATCCATCCTCACATCTAAAATGCTTCTCAAGTGGTAAAATCAATCACTGAACTATAAAAGGATGCTTATTCTTAATTTATTAATCAATGAACCATGATTACTAACAAGTTACCAACAAAAACGTTAAGATTAGCAACTTTTAGATTCTGATTTTACATATGTATTTCCTCAAAAGATTATAAAATCAAAGATAGTAAGATTTCTCCTCACATTTTAAGTAAAATAATTCATTGATGAGAAATGTTTTCTTTTAAAAATATTAACTTGCTTTCCAAGAATATGTTAGTCAGTTTTTATTATTGCTTTTTTCATTTCCTTCTTTTGGATTATAGGCTCTCAAATCTGATCCTTAACAGTCATACTGTTGAAACCGGAGGCTAGTGAGATACTATTATTTCTTATCCACATTCCCTGAAGGTATGACCTGCTGAGCTTAATGGGAAAATGTTTTAGTGAGGCAACTATGCACAGGATGGGATCTTCCACATGGCACTCTGGGGGAGTTGCCTGCTCTCCCTAACTTTGTAAAACTACTGCAATAAATCTTTGCGGGGGTAAGAATAAGAGAGAAGGGATTGAATCGAAATTTCCAAGATTTTTCTAGCAATAAATGTTTTAACCAGGACATTTTCCAGAGTTATCTGATTCTTGGGTGTCATAAATTCTCTGGTAGGATTATGTGGAAAAATGGTTTACAGTAGTGAGAGTTTGTGTTAACGGAGTCTGGAACAGAGGCAACAAAATGTTCTCTCTTTTTCACTCTCTTTTTTTCTGTTTGTCCCAAGTGTAATCTTTGGTCAGAATTCTTGCTCCTGATTTCACCTCTGAATCTGTTTGGAGAAAGGGCTTAATGAAAACTTAATATTATTTTTTCTTACCTTTTTGACTGAGGGAAAGCTTTTATAGGCAAATAATTTTTCAGCAGTAAATTTTAGCTCTTAGTTTCATGTGAGCAAGACATCTTTTCTTTACTTTTTTTCCAGACATTACTCTTTACTGTCTATAAATTCATTGTGATTTTTTTGCAGAAACGATTTTCTGAAAATAAAAACACATCATGCCAATGATCTTGTAAAGTCATGTCTGAGGAACTCAGATACAAGTGTCTTGATTTCTGCCCTTTGGGAATGTGAATAAGAGAGGGAACAAAGGATGAGTCACTTTGTCATCCAAACGACTGACATGTACGGAATATTTTGAAAAACAGCAAATGTCATTAAAACTTCTGAGAACATGTAATGGAATTTATATGTTCTGGTTTTCAAAATAATATAAATTCATTACATACATTTTGAAAATACAGGAAAGGAAAAAATCAATCAAAAGCTCAGAGATAATTTTAATATTTGGGATCTTTAACAAATGAAATTATTTAATAGTTTCAATACTCATATTTTAAAAATACTAGAAGAAAAATTATTTTAGGGTAATTTAATTTTCTTGTTTTTCACAGTAAAACAAATGCTCTTGTTGTTGCTGTTACCCCAGGTTTATTATTACTTTGAGAGTGATATTTTATTTGTTTCTCTCAAACTCTTTAAGAACAGACAATACCTAGATATTTCTAAAGCATACCATTGCTTTGGATATGGACATCTGAATCTCAATCTAGTCAATTATAATAAGTCCAAAGCCAAGAAGACAGAATTCTCTGATATTTGTCTTCCTAAATGGAAGACGATAATGAAACAAGTTAACATTGATTGAATAAAATAGAAACACTAAAAGTTCTGTATAAATATTCTTTTCAGAATTATTATGTAGGTTCCAGTATTTTGTCTCAAATTATGAATCTTCAAATTAGTAGTAGTATTCAAGACATCAGTTTTGTTATTTTTTGTTGTTTGTAAAAAGCCATCAATGTGAAAAATTTGGTAGACTTGACCTAAGACTTTTACTCACTTTTCTCTTGGGATAGGATAAAGGAGGAAACAAGAGGAAGGGCAGAGTGCTGGTGAGTTCAACACTTTGGTCTATCAGCTTTTTCAGTGACCACAGATTGAACTTCTAATGCAGCCAACTCTCTCAAAATACTTTCTTTTGGTCACAGAGGGAAACAAAATTAGAGTGTATGAGTCACTCTACATTCTTTAAAGTTACTTGCAAAACAATTTTCTTAAGAGGGGGAGAGGTAGTGTAATATCTATCTTGAAAGACCATATCTTCAATAATTGAATAGTATGAGCAAACTACCTGAAGAGATGATGCAGACATTTCGTTTTAATTAGGGGTTCTAGTTATGTCCTTTGCTAGGAGTAACCACGGCAAAGTAGCAGAAATGCTAGAGTTTACTAGATACCTCCTAAGAAATCCAGCTGTTAAAGAACAGGCTTCTGTACCCAGAACACAGCTGGTAGCCATCACCTTGATGCAGTAGCTTCTGTGGTGGAATTTGTTGAAAGAAGATAGTGCTTTGAGACTAGGGCCAGAAACTTTCTCCTTGAAAAAGATGCACAAATGTTGGGTCACAGAGTAATAGAATTTATTGGAAACGTCATTAGAGGGCCTAGTGAACCAAACCAACCCTGCCCCATTAATCTCTCTGAAGAAATAGCCCTACAGGAGAGGTAATCTTGGGAAGTTTAAGAAAGTTTATTTTTATGAAGGCTTAGAATATGGTATGCAGGACAGTCAACGACTAGCTTCATATTAATTATCTGCCTTAGCTGATGTCGTTCTGTATATGATTTATAATTTAATATTATCAAAAGCAATATAATTATCAGTGTTATGAATCGACTACAAAGAAGGGGTTTGGAAAAAAACAGTGATAACCGTTAGACAATTTCTGTACAAAAGTAAGAAATGTAACCTAAAGAAAGAAAACATAGATGAAAAGTAATTTCTTCAAGTGGAGATGGAATAGATGTTAATTCAATTAGCTTAGAATATATATATTAGTTTCTATTTCATACTGCCCTAGAAAAACCAGAGATGCCCTATCACAAGAAAGAAAAAGTTAGACCTTGAAATAGGCTAAAATCCATAGTATTACCAATTATTTATTTTTATTTTGATACCACTAGATTCTTTAAAGAAATAGGGAAAACAATGTAGTTGATATTTTTATCCTGTTAAATAAGGTCTTCCATACTATTATGCGTATTTTTAATTGAAAACTATTTTTAGTATAGTTAGTACAATTCTGCTTAAATATAATAATGAGAAAGCAGGTTTTTCCTATCAGACAGCTGTCAGCTATTGAAATAATGGAATGTGAACTTCAATCTTTGAAACATATGCAAGTATATATCTGCAGCTGAAGACAAATATTTTCACAACACTATGTAACAAAAATGTAAATCTCTGCTTTATTTGTATATTATTGTACCATTTCAGGTGTCTCTTAAAAGACAAGCTGCCACTTTATAAAAATATTGATTGTGTCCAGCCAAATTCTTAGGTAGCTTAGAGTTATGGCTCATTTAATAAAAGCTAACAACTAGATATTTTCCTGCTTATCTTTTGGGCATGTCCTTTTTATAGCTTAATTTATTTATATATAATTAGAAAAATTCTATTAATTGAAAAATTAGCATTTTCATTTGAGATAAGAATTTTTAAAATCACTCAATAATCTTAACTAGAAACAAAAGAAATAATTTGTTAGAATCACATTTTTATATTACTTGTTATTTAGGGTACTTACTTTATTCATTTATTAAACATTCTAGAATATCCATGAGGGGCTAGACATCATGTCAGAAGGCAAGTTTACAGAGATAACAAGAAATAGCTTTTTCTTTAAACCACTGAGAATAAACTACAGTAATATTGTATTATAAGCATATAGTAAGTATGTACAGAGGCTGTTGTGAGAGAAGAGAGAAGGATTTAGGGAGATTTGGGTATAAATTTAAGCACATGCTTCTAAGAAAAAGTGACATGATCTGATATTTGAAAGCTAAGTACAACAATTTGTGTATGGTTAAAGGCTGAATTCAAGTTAATCTTTCCCTTATAGAAGAGGTGTTTACATATATGTTTTGTTTAGATATGGGTATCCTTCCTCTAGACTCTCCTCTTGAATAGTCTTCCTGCTTACTTTTGATCATATAATTAATAAATTGCAAAGTTGACAGGCATTTTATCCATCCTTTATCCCAGTAGATTTCAAATTTTGGTGTGTGTGAGGATTATTGGGATGAATTGTTAAAACTTAGATTGCTGGATGGCACCCAGAGTTTCTAATTCAGTAGATATGGAGTGGAAATAGACAAATTTTAATTTATAACAGGTTTCCAGGTGATGCTGGTGCTATTGGTCTGTCTTAGTCAGTTTGGGCAGCTATAACAAAAATAGCATAGAGTGAGTGTCTTGTATATAACAGAAATTTGTTTCTCAGAATTCTAGAGGTGGGGTTTTAGGGTGCCAGCAGGGTTGAGTTCTTGTTGAGGGTGCCATTCCTGGTTTATGGACAGCCGTTGTCTTGCTGTATTCTTGCTGGTGGAAAAAGAACTAGCTACCTTTCTGGCATCTTCTTATAAGCACTAATCCCATCCATAAGGGCTCCTCCTGACCTAATTACTTGTTATTTAGGGTACTTACTTTATTCATTTATTAAACATTCTAGAATATCCATGAGGGGCTAGACATGATGTCAGAAGGCAAGTTTACAGAGATAACAAGAAATAGCTTTTTCCTATCTCACCCCACCAAATACCATTACATTGGAATTAGGATTTCAGTATATGACTATTGGGGAGACAAAAACCTTCAGTCCACAACATGGACCATACTTGGATGATTATCAGAATCAGCTGGGAATGTGTTAAAATCTAGATCTTTGGAGTCCACTCATAAAGATTCAGATTTATGTGGATGGAAACAAGATCCATATGTTTATTTATCTCCCCAGTTGATGCTGATAATCAGTGAGGTTTTGAATCCACTGGCATTGTCCAGTCCTCTAATTTCACAGGTGATAAAACTGAGATGTGGAAAGGCATGAGAATTCATTAAAAAAATACACAACTAACAAAGAGCAGAACAATCTGTTTTTCCCATTATACTTAGTTTTATCCCTTCAAGAAACTGTAGTGACAATTCATGCTCTTCTGAATCAAGTCAATACTTCCTAACATTCAATGTTTTCCCAAATCTATTTTTTGCAACCTGTTGTCCTAGTAGTTAGACTATCCACAATTTAATTAACAAGAAAAAAGTATATACTATATTCTATGTGAGATAGGTGGATTCAGGTTAGAAGAAAACTCAGTCCACTCTTCCAAGGAACTTCCAGACAAGGAGCAGACATCACATTCTCACACATGCACAAGTATATACCACACACATGTAATGAAAGACAGATTTATAAAAGTGTTATTGAAAAAGTATAAAATAGCAGAGGAGCTTCAGCACAATGAATATTTCTATGATCTGTTAGCCAGACAACATATGAACTTCTTAGGGATTAGAAGAACATCAAGTCTTTCTTTTCTGCCTAAGGAGAGCATAATACAACACAAAACACAACTGACTCCATACTGTAACATAATTAAATCTATAAAAATGGCATGAACAAAATTCTATCAGAGGATAGAAATGAGAGTGACTAATTCAGTTGAATATGTGAAAATCTTTGCTGAAAGGGTGATTTAAAGGCATTTACACATTTGTAGGTGGGTTTTGTTTAGTTTCAAATACTCTTCATCTAGTCTTTCTTATTCTGCCAGATAAAGGAGGGGCTGAGTAAAAGCACCTCTAGCCTACAAAGGTGAACCTACAGCATGGACATCTGCAGAAATAGTTAATAGGCTGACATAGGCTACCACACAAAGCATGTGGAATCAAAATAGTATTCATAAAGGTGATTTTGAGCTGGGCTTTGTAGGAGCCATAGAAGTTGGCAAACAATGTTAACTTTTGAACACATTATTAATTATACTAATCTTTTAAAAATTCTTATTTAAAAAAAAATCTTGCCCATTCTCCAAGTTCAAATTAAAGTCCTTAAAAGTTCCACATTAGTGTTTCTTACCTTGCCTGAACATCACAGTGATCTCTGGTGTTTAAAAAAGTATAGAAGCCCTGGCCCAGTTTGGCATATTTTGATTTTGGAGATTTCTATTCAAGATGCCTGATAGTAGAAACCAGAGGTTTCTAATTGGTGGTTTATATAGCTCATTCGATCTAGCAAATACCAAAACCGAGGATAAGTTAAAAATATGTGTTGAATGTTTATCTGCAATATAAATGCCTAAAGTCCCTTCACAGATTTTATTTTCTTAATACCAGGAACATAGTTTTAATGACTATACTTACTCTGAAATCCTAGAAGTTTAAATCAGAAAAGAACTTCCTACATCAACACCTTGGAGATAAGGAAACTCAGTCTGTCCACTTATCTGCTTATGTCCACACGCATGCTTCCATCAAGAATGCCATCCTGTACACTGGAGGTGAAAAAATACCAAGACACTGTACTTGTTTGGACTGTTAACAAGAAAATAGATTCTAAGTGCACACATGATTTTTAAGTCACTATTACTTATACATAGCTCTAAGATAAATTTTAGCTCATCAACTAAATTGTTCTAATTGCCTACATGTTACAGAAAACATCAGGAATTCCAGATGTCTACTTGAGTCTTAAGCAATATTGAATAATTAGTCATGATTGAGTATTGCTGCTGTTCTAAATTTTGTGCTTTTGGTAGTCACAGAGCAATAGAGGTTTTTGTAGGTGGATAATGTGGTTAGATAAGTTAATGACTTGTTTTTCTTTGACCATTTAGTAAGCATTTTTAATGAATAAGGTTAAGATTATTTGTATGCACTCACAAACCATAATGAATTCATCTTTTCAAAATATAAATAAAACATTTTTATTTCTGAGACATAGTGTTCTGAGGAGCCAAATCCCATAGCTATCTATTTGAGTGTACTGGATTAGGACTTTATTATTAGTCATTCCATTAGCTCAATACTCAAGCTCACTGCAGATATGACTAAGAAGATTGTGATGTCTCATGGACAAAAGATGTGACCTGGGAGGGAAAAGCAAAAGATAGTTATAATTTTATGATATTTGAAAATATTTTATAATTAACTTTTTGTAAGTGTTAGAGATATAATCTCCACACTTCCAATCCTTTAATGAGAGGAAATTTGAGCATGAATAATACACAAAGGGCTAATATTTTGGGATTCCTCTAAAAACAATACAGTATAAAATGCCATTACAAACTATAGTGTTTATAAGCTGTATCGTGTGAGAATCATTTTTCCCTCTGTTCATAGTATGTACCTCTTCATTTTATTATGTGAAAAGCTTATAACATGTATATCAGACATTGCATTTTCGATGTCATATTTTAAAATGTGATTTAATATGCCATTTACATTTTAAAATTAACATAGGTAAAAACTTCTGGGACCTAAGATGTTTTAAAGGGTAATAATAATAGGAACATTGCTACATGTAAACTTGGAATACTACTTGAGATGTGTGTGATGATGATTGAAAGATAATGAAATAATCTTACTCAAACTCAGGTAATTTATTAAAAATAGCTAATTTGATTCTCACCCCTACTTTAAAGCAGTTACTATTATCTGTATCTTACAAGTGAAGAACTTGTAACAGAGAGTTTAAGTAATGTACCCACAGTCAAATACATGGCAGAACTGATGTAAGAACCTAAGCCATAGACTCCATGGTATCTGATCTTAATCAATATACAACACTGAGAGAAGAATTTTTATATAATTTCCAACATTATCATTCACAGTGAGAGTAAGAAACCTCACATGTTAAGATGAAAGAGTAAAATCTGCAGCTATTCAGGGTTGAACAAATTACATTAATGCTTTGTATTAGTAGATGCTCTGTTTTATTAGAAAGTTAATTTGCTCAAGTAGAAAAATAAAGGTGTTAGAAATAAAATACATTACCTCTGAATTTTGAATATAGTGAAAAGAACATTGAACATAGAATCAGGAATTCTGAACTCCAGAGCTATCTCTGCCTTTGGCTAGACCTATGGTTCTCTAACTGTGCACCAGAGCCCAAAGTCCTTCAGTGCATGAGAGTAAACTCACAAGGGGACAGCTACTGAAGTATTCTAACATTTTTTGAAGGTGTCACTTGACATCCATTGGATACTGCGTACACTACTAGCTTATGGTAGTCAACAGTTTTAACAGTAGTTCACATTACATTTTCTTATGTCATTTTTGTGAAGCTGAGTTTTCAACAGTTGCTGTGATAAAAAGCAAATAGTATGTGAAAATCAAGATGGAACAGGAAATGAGGGTGACAGTATACAATGTTTCTAAGACTTGGCAAATCATGCAATGCCTAGCAGGAGCATGGATCCTGTTAATAAGTAATTATGGTTAAGAATGAGGTGAAGATACCATTTTTCCTCTCAATTTACATGTATCATTTTAACTGGCTGTTAAATTGTAGGATATAAATAATTTTTAATAAATTTAATTGAAAACAATATTTTTTAGATGTAACTACTTAATAAGGGAAAATTATAAGCATTTCTTTTGTACTATGAGTACCACAAAAAAGCTATTAAGAACCTAAGGGTCCTGTGAACTGAGAAAGTTTAGGAACTTGTAAAGTAGAAGTTTGTTTTTTGCGATATTGAAACATTTTTTTTCTCTTGGCTTCATTTTCTTATCTGAAAAATGAAAGAGCCAGAGGAGACAGTCTCAAATTCTAGTCTATCTTTAATAGTCAATGATTTTATGAAGAGGCCGAGGGTAATTTAGATGACTGACAATTTCGTATAAACTATAGTATTTAAACACTACCTTAAATTTGGAAAAACCCAGAATGTAGCTATTCTATTTAATGACTTTCAAATATAATTTAAACTAAATATTTAAAATTAATTAACTGTTAGATATAAATGAGTTAATAATTTAAAAATATATCTCATCTTTATGGAGAGCTTGGGTTATATGTTTGTTTTGCTTCCTTTTGTTTTTGGTATGCAGGTGTTTTCTCTACTTGCTAATACATTGAATTAGAAAATTCCCAGAGTAAATGAAAATAAGTATTTTGTAAAAGTTTGAAAATCTAGAGTGTCTGAATTACCTAAGAAAATATTGTTGCATGAAAATTTCAAATAAAAAACAAATAGCCCACTGTTTTCAATAAAAATTCTGGCTAACAATCACACCATAACTGCATTCTTCTTTATTGCCAACTTACACAGGAACATATCCACTTAAAAAAAAAACCCTTTGAATGTGTCTATAAAAATACTTGTTACAGGAATAAAAGTATTGGGCTCTAATTAGGCATCTATCAAATAACTGCTGTTTGATTTTTTATTTGAGAAGAAAAATGTTTGTGTTTGCTTGGTTAGTATGTTTTTGGCTAAAAATATGGGACCAAACTAAGTATTGTGCTACACCCAGATGATTAAAACATTTGATTTTATTGGCAGTACCTGAAGGAATGAAAATTACAAAATAGTTCTGAGATATTTGTATCCTTGGGTTAGTGAATTTAGAAATACAGAAATAAATATTCTATTTTGAATAGCTGTTTAATGGCAGAATGTCCCTGTGAATGGATTGCGAGCTCTGACATAGTATATGTTTAACATGTGTTTATTGAACTAAACCAAAGAGAAACAACGAAACCCAAAATTGCCAAACATCAATCCAATTTTGTAGTAACGTGCATGCATGGAAACAAGTGATTCAATTTCTTTCTTAGTCATATGGCAATAGAGATGATTTATGGTTGATTAGTCTGAATAAAGTTGTAGACTATTTTGACAAATATACCAGTTTGTTTCCTTATTTTTAACAGTAGTAAAGACTTGGAAGTAGCAGTGAGAACACTTGATGCTTTAAAACGAAAATAAAGACTGGTAAATATATAAATCTTACAGATCATCTTATATTTTCAAACACGATTTAGATGAATTACACAGTTTTGTTTGAATCACAATAAAGGTATTGACCTGGAGAAAAATTAGCATTGTTAATTTTTACAAACATACTGAAGTGGTGGTAACAGTTCTACATATTTTTTGTAAGCAGTCTATTCAGGTGTTTGCATACATTTGTTCAAATACTATAGCTGTAAATTTATTAGATTTAGTGTATTCATTTCTTATTGTTGTAACACATTACTATACACTTAGTGGCTTAAATTATATAAATTGATTATCTTAAGCTCTGAAGGGGTCAGAATTATCAGTGGGCTACAAACAAATTATCAGCAGTGCAATGTTCCTTCTGAGGTTCTAGGTTAGAAAGTTTCTTTTCTACCTTCTAGAGGCAATCCTCATTTTTTGGCTTGTAGCCCTCTTCCCTCTTAAATGTGAATAGTCACCTCTCTCCAACCTTGACTTCAGTAATCACACCTACTGTGACCTTTCTGGCTCCTTTCTTCCTCTGTTAGTATTGATGTGATTATAGAGGAAGTAACAGTGATTGCATTGGTTCCACCTAGATTTCCAGAGTTCCTTTATCCCTGTAAGGTAACATCTTTGGAGGACCATTCTGCTTACCCCATTAAGGTATGCACCTTGCTGCATGCAATAAAGGCTTTTAGGAGGCTGTATGAATATTCTATGAAGGCTCTAAATTTAGTAGATTAACATTCCTTATTTGACATGCAGAATTCAGGTTTCCATGTAATAGAATAATTATAAATCATACACTAATTGGCTCTTACCATATATTTATTTAAATGCAATTATAAGTCACAGTCAAAAAAGGAAATGAGACTTGAAAAAGATTTGCTAAAATTTGAAAATGGTTTTTATATCTGAAGTTTGTATTAAATGAAGTAGATGACTTTGAAGAATTTGTACGGGCCAGATGATGGCCTCTCATGGGCTAAAATGTTATGAAATTTGGATTTCTTTTCTAAATACAACAAGAACGTATTAGAAGCATAACAGGAACAGATGAATGACTGTAAACCAAAGGTCTTCTGTTATTTGACTCCCTTTCTCCTTGTTCTCCATCAGGGGACGTATCACTCAGTTTTCTATTTATTATTTTATGGCCTATCTTCCAATACAGAATATATACAGAACATATGAAATTTTCATATTGCTCATCACTATATGCTAATACTTAGAACCCTGCTGACATGCAAATTGGATCTTAGAAAGTTGTTTTCTGAAGCTGTGAATGGGTAGGACTCATTGGTTGGGAAGAGTTTGAAATAACATGTTTTTTTTTTTTTTGAGGAAATATCATAGAAAATGGTACAATATATCACAGCTCAAGAAAATATTAAAGTCTTAAAGATAAATTGTTTGAAGAGAAGCAAAAATGACTTTAAAAAAATAAACTAGGATTAAGATAGCAGTGAGATGTCCAAGGGGGAAACGTTCTGTAGCAATTTGGGGAGGAGCGACTCCTAGAGCAAATCTTATCCCCCCAGAACAGCATGTACATATGATTTAATAGGTGTTTTGCCAAAGAGAAATCATCGAGCTGACATGACCTCACAGGCTCCTGCTTTCATCATTTTTTTGGCCTTGGTACTTTTTCAGGTTTTCATTGTAATCTATATTAAGTGTTTCTTCACTGTGTCCTCATAGATAATTTTTAGCATTATGACAATGATTTATTGTAACAATGATCTTACCTCAAGAATTTTATATATTTTTGTATGACATTCTAGCTAACTGTGTATATAGTCCTGTGCTTCAAAACATCTCAGTCAGCAGTGGACAGCATATACAACAGAGGCTCCATGAGAGTATAACAGAGCTGAAAAATTTCTATCACCTAGTGATGTGGTAGCCACTGTAATATTTTAGTGCAATGCATTGTTCAAATGTTTGTGATGATACTGGTATAAACAAACCTATTGCACTGTCAGCCATGTAGCACCTACAATGATGTATAGTATACATTACTTGATAAACAACTGTGTTACTAGTCTATATATTTATTATAATGTTATTTTAGAGTGTACTCCTTCTACTTATTAAAAGAAAATACTGTAAAGCTGCCTCAGGCAGATTCTTCAGGGGGTATTCCGGAAGAAGGAATTGCTATCATAGGAGATGACAGCTCCATGTGTATTACTGACCCTGAACACCTTCCAGTGGGACAAGATGTGAAGGTGAAGACAGTGATATTAATCATCTTGACCCTGTGTAGGTGTAGGCTAATGTGTGTGTTTATGCCCTACTTTTTAATAAAAATCTATATAAAACATTAAAAAAAAACTCTCCTAAGAATATAAAGAAAGGAAATATTGTTTTACAACCATACAAAATTTGTTTTCTAGGCTAAGTATTACAACAAATGTCAAAATGTTAAAAAAAATTAAGTTTATAAAGTAAGAAAGTTACATTAAGGTTAATTACTGAAGAAAAATATTGTTTATATATGAAGTCTAGCTTAAGTGAGTAGTGTTTTTAAAGCCTACAGTAGTGTACAGTAATGTCCCAGGCCTTCATTTTCACTCCCACTCACTCACTGACTCACCCAGATTAATGTTGAGTTCTGCAAGCACCATTTATCCTAAGTGTTCTCTATCAGTGTACTACTTTTAATCTCTTATAATTTATTTTTACTGTACCTTTTCTATGTTTAGATATGTTTAGATACATAAATACTTCTCAGTGTGTTACAATTGCCCTCAGTATTCAGTATAATAATGTGCTTTCAAATTTGTAGTTTAGGGGCAATAGGCTATACCACGTAGCCTAGATGTATAGCAGGCTGTACCATCTAGGTTTGTGTAAGTACACTTCATGTTGTTCACACAATGATGAAATCACGTAATGACCCATTTCTTAGCATATATCCATGTCATTAAACAACACAAGACTGCATTAGAATTTATAGGTGTCTTTTAATTTTCTGCTTGTACTTAAAACTTGTATTTTATCTTTTATTGTTCTAGAAAAAGCAAACAGTACATAGGTATGTGGCAAGCATGTGAGGGGACTGTTAGGAACTACCATGCCCTGAAAAACAGTGGTTGATATTTAGTCCCTCCCATTCCCACTACTACCAGTTGATTTTGTATTGTTGTCCTACCCTCCTAGTCTGGGTAACAATAAATATAAGGTATCAGCTGAGTGTGGTGGCTCAGGCCTCTAATCCCAGCACTTTCGGAGGCTGAGGTGGGTAGATCACAAGGTCAGGAGTTCGAGACTAGCCTGGCCAAGATGTTGAAACCCAGTCTCTACTAAAAATACAAAAATTAGCTGGGCGTGGTGGCACGTGCCTGTAATCCCAGTTACTCAGAAGGCTGAGGCAAGAAAATCGTTTGAATCTGGGAGGTGGAGGTTGCATTGAGCTAAGATCGCGCCATTGTACTTCAGCCTGGGTGACAGAGTGAGACTCTGTCTCAGGAAAAAAAAAGAACTTATAAGTTATGACAGTGCTTAATTTTTGTGTTTTATATTTTCTATTATAAATAATATTAGATGTTATGATTGTGTTTCTCCACAAATTCAAATGTTGAAGCCCTAGTGCCCAATGTCAGTGTACTAAAAGAACCTTTAAGAAAGTAATTAAAGTTAAATGAGATCATAAATCTGGGCCCTAACCCAATATGACCTGTGACCTAGAAAGACACACATGTACAGAACAAAGACCATGTCAGGAATCAGTGAGAAGGTGGCCGTGGCCAAGCCAAGGAGAGAGGCCTCAGGAGAAAACAAACTTAGAGACTCATTAATCTCAGACATCCAGCTGCTAGAACTGTGAGAAATAAATGTCTTCTGTTCAAGCCACCCAGTCTGCGGTATTTTGTTACGGCAGCCCTAGTAGACTAACATACTGGATTTCTAAGCTTTCGTTGCTGTCCATCAGGCTTGCTATGACACGCATGGCTTCCTCTCCTAACCCAGTGGGCAGAACTAGACTCATGGTTGCATCTCATCAAGAGCAAAGGGAAGCATAGTGAGCCTGAAGGAGAGCAGCAAGGGGTGTTGGGCAGCACAACACAATGTGTACGACATGTCCAGCTATTGGCTGTGTCTCAATAAATTACATTGATTTCTCCTCCTCTTCATTATTGCCTCTCTAAGACTTGCTTTCCTTGCCTTGTACCCACATTTGATTCCACTTTTCTTCTAGAATGTACATTGTTTGTAATTCGCTATTCGTCACCACTGTTGTATAGGTGACCTGCTCTAGAAAGCCTTTTGAATTTCTCATTACAAAAGTGTTTATATACAGGAGATTAAAATTGTAATTACTGTAAGAAGTCGTGATTAATTTAATAAATAGATATTTTAAGTATAAGTTAATTTAATGGCTAGCTTCACATAGAAATTATGAGATATATCTACATATATATATATGTATATATATCACATATAAAAACACATAGACCTTTCTTTGCTCTCACAGCTAACAAGACCTAAAAGAAATAACACTTCAGTAGCGACAAATATACTTCATGTCCAGAACTTGGTTTCTAATGCTATTTTCCAGTAAAAGGAACCAAGGAACCAAGGCTCCTTGGAGAAGGAGCTAGGACTGGGGCTGGGAAGGAAATATACAAGATGATCTTGTAGCAGCTTACAGTGCCAGAAAGTCAGGAATTTCCCCCAGCACTCCCCGAAAAACAGAAAAAAAACCCCACAATGATGGAGGTACATCAAAGGAACACAGGAGCCAAGTAAAAGAGCTATCAACACTGGAGCAATTTGAGCAACAAAATAAGTCAAGTCATATTGGGTTATATTCAAAGAGTGAAATGAATAACCATGATTTAATACTGATGGAAATAAATCATTGAATATATTAATACATAGAGAAGAAGAGAAAACCTATTCAGAAGAATTTCAAAAATAAACTCTTTGTATACTCCACCCTGAAGAAGGGAGAACGTAAGTTCCTACTCCTTAAGTGTGGGGTATGTACAATGACTTTATTATGAAGAGTAAAACGTAGGAAAGGGGAAAAAGTAGTGATTTTGTGGTGGAGAAATCAGAAAAGCAAGACTTCAGGCAACCATGTGATCAAGATCAACATCAACAGTTACAAATTATATTGATAGTGTGTAACCTTGACATAATTTGATGAAAATGGTATTTTACCTCTGTGGTCTTCCTCCAGCAAACCCATAAATCCTAATCTAATCATGAGAAAAGCATGATTTCTATGGATGGGGTATCCTGCAACGTATCTTACCAGTACTCCTTAAATCTGTCAAGGTCATCAAAAATAAAGGAGGTGTAGGAAACTGTCACAGCCAAGAGAAGCCTATGAAGACATGATAACTAAATGTGATGTGATATCCTGGATGGAATTCTCAAATAGAAAAAAAAAAAATTAGGTAAATGTTAAAGAATTAAATAAGTTACAGACTTCAGTTAATAATGTGTCAATACTGGTTTATTGTAACAAAAGTATTATACTAATACAAGACATTTAAAATAGGAGAAGCTTTACTTTCTGCACTGTCTGCTCAGGTTTGCTTTTCCTTTACTTCTAAAACTGTTCTTTAAAAAGTACGTATGTAATAAAAAGTGGTTGGGAGAAAAAGTTTCAATTACTGATTACCCCCTATGAAATGCACTTTTGTTAATCTTAGCTCAGAAAAACATCTGCCTATCTGAAGGGAACACCAATCATCTCGAATATTGCTAAAGGAAACACTTATGTTAGGAAAGAAAACGCCACATATTTAAAGCTTTATAACTTGTTTTCTCTTACCATACAGCAAACTGATATAAGAATGAATAAAATAATTTAATCTTATTTAGTGTTAGAAATATGATTTTTAATTGCCTCCATATGTAAGCATCTTTTTTCTTATGCGGATTTAGCAATTTTTTAGATGAATATGGTGTCATGTCATATATATTTATTTTTTGCCAAGGTTCATGCACAGTTTTTAGATGTCTGGTCTTCATTTGACAGTCTTTTGAACTTTAATATATTCTATGCACCATAAGCTGACATCACAACTTTAGGGAACTGATATTAGGATTGGCAATGTTTCTGTTATATCTTACTCTTAAAAAATAAATCTTAACCAGGGATAAACGAATTCTCTGGGGCTATTCATAAGGTAGTTGTGTAAATCAAAGAGGAAAACAAAACCACCTGGCTAAATTAATTTAGGAGCCGTATCTACTAATTTTGAATGTCAGCCAAGCATTCCTTAATGCTGCTCGGAACAGCAATTCCATGTGACTTAATAAGTGTTCTGCCAAAAATGGTAGTTATTTGAGTTTTGAGAAAATCTACGTTTAGCTAAATAAATGAGAGATATTCCTGAGACTTCTCATAATATACTAAAATATTTTGTAATTCCTCAAGTTTGTATGATTTCCTAATCTTTTTTATCACAAATTTATTTTCCAAAGAAAACTTATATTTTTCTAAGAATCAAGTTCCGAGAGAACTCTACCTGAGAGACCTTGATCTAGATAAATGTCTCTCAGAGTCTAGTCTTATTATCAGCATCAGTTGGGGAATTTTTAGAAATGTAAATTACTGTACTCTACCCTAGATCTCCTCACTAGGAAACTATCAGGTTGGGGGCCAGAAATCTGTATGTTTAGCAGGCCTTTCAGGTGCTTCTGAGGCATAGTAAAACTAGAGCACTATTAATTTAGAAGCTCCTCATATCTTGAATTTAGAGACCAATGTTTTTGATTACTGAATATCTTTTCTTCTTTAAGGAAATAGACTGAAAGTCATTATTTTGACCTTCAAAAGAGCTGTATGTAAGTTCTTAGTATTCAGAATTAAATCAATGGGATATGTTGGTTAAAATTTCTCAGATGAAGCAAAACACCTTTTCAGTTCTGTAAGTATCTGACATCTGTTTAAGGTGGAATGAATGAGGAGGTCCTATTTCTTTGGTAAGACATGAGAATAGGATGACTTTATAGAAATAGGATGACTTTATAGAAAAAGAGACATGAATATTTTGTTGTGGACTTGAGAAACACCTTTTATATTAAGGCTTCAGTTTGCTTAATGAATATAAAGAAGGTTTAACAGATTGGCAAGCAAAGTCTGCATAATTAGGGACCACATGTAGAGTACTTAATATCATAAACTCTGCAGGTCCAGACTGCTTGGGTTTGAGCCCCACCTCTATCTTGGGCAAGTTATGTCCTCTCTGTGCTTCAGTTTCCCGTCTATGAAATGCAGATAATAATCACACCTACCTCATAGCTCTTCTATAAAGTTAAAATTAAAACATTAATATTTTAAGCACTTAAAAACAGTGGGTAAATTCAGTATAAATGTTAAATTAGTGAAAATTGAATGTGAATATTAACTGATTCTAGCCTATGTCTGTGATCACAAGTATTCTCTTTGAATGACAGTAAAATTTTTAAATATTACATTTCAACCTGTATTGTACTAAAAATGATTGAGGAAACAATAAAATGGCATGTTGTAATATGGGTGCCTCATTCATTCATTCTGTAAATTCATATTAAATGCTTCCCATTTAAAAATAAAATGTCTCTTGATCTCAAAATGATTAAGATTGGGCTGATTTTAAAAAAGTTTAGTTAATTGATTCTGAACTTAATAAAATGGGTTTCTTTTATGTATGTTTATTATCATGTAATTTGATTTACTATTTTTCTCTTCATAGGTAGGTTCTTTAATTATGTGTTTCCACATTTACCAATCAGAGAAGGCTATTGATTTTAAGAAATATATTGAAAAAATAAGAGAAAAATGAGGAGTTATAATAAGTATATTTTAAAAATAATAATTTGATAAAAGACATATTCTTGGTCAGAAGCTAAACTTCTTTTTCCTTCAACTTTTAGGTTCTGGGGTACATGTGGAGTATGTGTAGGTTTGTTTCGTAGGTAAATATGTGCCATAGTGGTTTGCTGCACAGATCAACCCATCACCTAGGTATTAAGGCCAGCATCCATTAGCTATTTTCCCTCCCCCTTTGCCCACTCCTAAAAGACCCCAGTGGGTGTTATTTCACCCATATGTCACTGTGTTCTCATTGTTCAGCTCCCACTTAGAACTGAGAACATGTGGTGATTGGTTTTCTCTTCCTGCGTTAGTCTGCTGAGGATAACAGCTTCCATCCCCATCCATGTTCCTTCAAAGGACATGATCTTGTTCCTTTTTATAACGGCATGGTATTCCATGATGTATATGTACCATATAGTGTTTATCTAGTCTATGACACTGATGGGCATTTGGGTTGATTCCATGTTTTTGCTGTAGTGAATAGTGCTGCAGTGAATATATACATGCATATATATAATAGAATGATTTATATATACCCAGTAATGGGATTGCTGAGTCAAATGGTTTATCTGCCACTAGATTTTGAGGACTTGCCACACTGTCTTCCACAATGTTTGAACTAATTTGCACTCCTACCAACAGTGTAAAGTGTTTCTTTTTCTCCGCAACATTGCCAACATCTGCTGTTTCTGGACATTTTAATAATTGCCATTCTGACTGGTATGCAATGATATCCCATTTTGGTTTTGATTTTCATTTCTCCAATGATCAGTGATGTTGAACTTTTATCATATGTCTCTTGGCTGTGTGAATGTCTTCTTCTGAAAAGTGTCTATTCTTGTCCTTTGCTCACTTTTTAATAGGGTCATTTTTTATTGTAAATACGTTTAAATTCCTTGTAGACCTTTGTCAAATGGATAGATTGCAATATTTTTCTCTGATTTTGTAGGTTTTCTGTTCACTCAGATGACATTTTCTTTAGCTGTGCAGAATCTCTTTGGTTTAATTAGAATCCATCTGTCAATTTTTGCTTTTGTTACAGTTTCTTTCGACATTTTTGTCATGAAATCTTTATCTATGTCTATCTCCTGAATGGTACTGCCTAGGTTTTCTTCTAGGGTTTCTATAGTTTTGGGCTTTGCATTTAAGTCTTTAATCCATCTTGAGTTGATTTTTAGTATAAGGTGTAAGGAAGGGGTCCAGTTTCAGTTTTCTGCATACGGCCAGCCGGTTCTCCCAGCTGCATTTATTAAATAGAGAATCATTTATCCATTGCTTGTTTTTGTCAGGTTTGTCAAAGGTTAGATGGTTGTAGATATGTGGTCTTATTACTGACTTCTCTGTTCTGTTCCATTGGTCTATATGTCTGTTTTTATACCAGTACCATATGTTCTGGTTACTGTAGCCTTGTAGTATAGTTTGAAGTTGAGAAATATGATGGTTCCAGAGAAGATAAACTTTAAAAGGCATTTGGAGACATAAAGTTAATTAACAAATGTAAGCCTCATTTTAAAAGTGTTTGTGTGTCCCATATTTAGTTATTTATTGAAATCTCTTTTAGGAGCAGAACTAAAAAGTCTTAAGATGAAGCTTAAAGCTACTCATAGTGAAACTACATCTGTACAAAAATAATTTTTTAAATTAACTAAGTATGGTGATGCGTACTCATGGTCCCGGCTACTAGGGATGCTGAGGTGAAAGAGTTATTGAGGCTGCAGTGAGCCATAACCATGGCTCTACATGCCACTACATTCCAATCTGGGTGACAGAGTGAGACTCTTCTCAAAATAAGTAAATGAAAGTTTTAAGAAATTTTAAAAATTAAAAATAGATGAAGCTCAAATAGTGAAATAAACATAAAGTGGAATTCATATATACTTTTAATTTAATTTGGTATTTTATTAGGTTATAAACTTGAATATAAAAATTTAAAAATATATGTACTATGTTTATATTCAATGACAAACTTATTGACTCAACTAATATTTAAATTTGAGCTACACAGCTATAAAACCAAAGAACACATTAAGTATAGTCCCTTTAAATTTTTATTTTTGGACCTTGATTAAAACCTTATTATTTCCACATTGGCTAGAATAATCAGTCTGTTTACATAAATTATTCTGGGTAGTCTCCATTTTTTGTTCCATGCCATTCCTTTCTTTTTTTTTAATGAAAGTTTTCTTTTCTAAACACATAGCCCCTTTCCCCTGACACCCTACCACCCATAAGTAGCTTGTGTCCTGTTTTTTAGAGCACTTGGTAACAGTTACTGTTTGCATAATTTACTTGGGAATTGTATCTTTATTGGTGGCTATAAAAGTGATTTGTGGGTGTTTTGTCCAGTTTTGACTTTTGTGCATGCATTTCTTTTAAACTCTGTGCCTTTTGTGACCATATCTCTAGAGTTCTATATTAACTCTTAATTTCTAAATTCTGCATTCTCATTGATCTCTTTTTGAAATCTAATTATAATGACCATTCCTTCAAATACTGTCTTGCAGTGTTACTTAATTGTTTCAGGTGTATATGGCTCATCTTCAAATGAGTTTTTAGCCTCCAGGAAGGCAGAGAGTCATACTGTACGAGTAGTCTTTGCCAGTGAATTTTGTGGATGAATGAACTACAATCAGGCACTTTTTGAATGACAGATAAAAGATTAAAAATTGACCTTCAGGAGACACCATACTTTTGTTTACTTAAACATGTGTTGTCTAATGTCTACTGTGTATGAGTTTAGTGCTTTACACATATTAGCTTATTTGGCTTTCATAATCTCTGTGGTTGGAATCTGAATTTCTAATTCACCACTTATGTAATCTAGGCCAAGTTACTCTTCCGAGTGTCAGTATTCTCATTTGTAATGTGATGATAAAGATAGTTTTTTCAAAGTATTTTCTGAAGATTAATATACCATTTGTAAAATTCCTGGTACATAGTTATTTTTATCTACATTGTAGATTTTCCTAGAAATTATTGGATATGTAAGTAACCATTGAATGTACTTTTTTCCCTATAGATTCAAGGGGTATTCGTGCAGGTTTGTTACATGGATATATTGCCTAGTGGTGGGGTTTGGGTTTCTACTGTATCCATTACCTGATAATGAACAATGCATCCAATAGGTACTTTTTCAGCCCTCACCTCTCTCCCACCCCTCCCCTTTTAGAGTCCCCAGTGTCTTATTTTCCTCCATGTTTGCCTATGTATAATCATTGTTTAGTGCCCATTTATAAGTGATAATGTGCAATATTGACTTTTCTGCTTCTGGGTTATTTCACTTAGGATAATGGCCTCCAGATCCATCCATGTTTCTGTAAAAGACATGATTTCATTCTTTTTTTATGGCTGTGTCGTATTACATGGTGTTATGTACCACAATTGCTTTATCTAGTCATCTGTTGATGGACACAGATTGATTCCATGTTTTTGCTACTGTGAATAGTGCTTCAATAAGCATGTGAGTGCAGGTGTCTTTATGATATAATGATTTCTTTTCTTCTGGATAGATACTCAGGAGTGGGGCTGTTAGGTCCACTGTATTTTTAACACCTAAAATCTTTCATTTTTCCAGGGCCTGGAAGAATGTGCTGATTTGTGTAATGGGTTGTCAGTCAGGTTTGATTAGGGCAAGGAAGAGAACAACCTAACCTTAAAACCTAAAGTAGAAATATTGGTGAGTTAACAGGAAAGCCAGAAGTGGTCTTTCAAAGGAAACATTGCCAATAGTTGTCTTGGGGAAAAGGTCCCAGCATATAAGCACTCTACAGGAGAAAGAATTAGCATGTAGAATATATCACCTCTAGAGGGCACAGCCCTAGATGATGACTAAATCACTCAGGAACAGCATTTCTGCCTCTTTCCTTTCCTTTCTCAGATTAGTCCTTCAGAGATCTAAAACAGTTGGAATTTTGGGAAATTGATAAGAAAAGTCTGTACCAAAGCCCTCTGCCCTACCATAACCTTCCCAAGAGAGAGTCAACCAGAGCATAGGATGGGAAGACTAAATGAACTTTAGAATTTTATGTAGCATAGACTTTCTGTTACCTTAGAAAGAGACTGTAGTGATCAGAAAAGCTGTTAAGTACTGCTTAAATTTTACTAAAGGTGAGTGCAAATCTTAAGGCACATTTGCAAGGATAGTAGTGGGAAACAATAAAATAGCTTTCTTTTTTTTTACACCCTACCATATCCTGCTCATTCAGTAACTGGTAGGTATAATTAAATTAATTAAATCTTTAATTTATAATTTTTTTTTTAGTAAGAGAATACAGTAAATACTATTTCTTATAACCTTTGAAATATTATAGGTGAGGCAGACTTAAAGCTGAGAGCAAGGCTCATTGCAGGTACACAGAAAAAGCCCTAATTTCTATAGTTGGTATTATTCTTTTTTTTTTGTACCAGGCATTAATACTTATTCTCATGTATATTTGTCATTACCAAATACATTCATGATTATTGCATGCTATAAGTGAGTAGACTGAGGGCAACCTAGCTTTTTCTAGATTAATGCAGAAGACATGTTAAGTTGCTGCAACAATTCAGGAATGAGGCATAACTATCTAAGCAAAGGTGTAGCTAATGATGAAAATATAGGACAAAATAGATCTAAAAGATGCTTTGCAAGAAAAACTGTAGTACTCATTTACTAGTTGATAAAGAGTTAAGGAGAGAGGATTATTCAAAATAACTTAAGAATTTCCAAGTTTCATGTGAACCGTATAATTTAAATGCTTGTTTTAGTCTATAAGTAAGGTACAATAAAATAATTTTGTTTCTGTAATAATTTATACTTTCTGATCTATTATGCTTCTGGAAGGCTTTGCAATGCTAAGGGTTTGGGAGTTGGGTGTTGGGTAATGAGAGATCTGGTTATGGTAGCCATCTGTTGCATCTGCAAAGACACCTACCTTCCCATCTAATTTTTTTTCTCAGTTACTGTTACTCCCATTGCTGTCTATGTGAAAGGCCACTAGGACTAATATGGTTAACAGGCTGTGTCCTGTTCTTAGTTACTTAAGAAACTGTACTTTTCTACCTCTGTGAAACATAGTAGGGTGCACAAGGATGCATAGGGGCTCTGTATTCATAAAATCCCTACAGGAAACAAATGGCACACTCAATTGAACATACTTCAGGGGTAGTTTATTTACACAGAAAGTAATTATAAAGATGTGTGTGAATGTACAGACAACAGAAGTGATAGTGCAGATACACAGAGCTAGCAGCAAACCCTGAAAGTGAGGGAAGAATTGGCTACCAGAACCTATAAGGAGAGACAATTTAGCAGTAAAGGCTGACTTGGAAGGAGCCTTGATTATTCAAGGAATGCAGCCAACCTAAGATGACTCTTCACGGAAAATTTTAGGGGAGTGACACCACTCTTTTCCTTCATTTTGCTTTTCTGTGGTTCCCATTGGCCAAACCTCACTGGAAGCCAGTAGGAAGAGAGCAGAATAAAGAGGTGAGGAGACTGAATCTGGAGAAACAAATAGGTCTGGCAAGAGCTATCAGATATGTCTGCTTACATATCACCTCTAGTTTTCTTCTGCATTGCCTTAATGCAATGATGAGTACAAGGTTTTTTTTGGTTGTTGTTGTTTTGTTTTGTTTTGTTTTGTTTTAAACAAACTTGCCTTTTTCTATGCACAACTGGAGTCAAGAACCTCTTGCTTCTCCTTGTAGGTCTGTCAGCATTATCTAAGATTTCCCCTCTCAGCTCAGCATTCATTTCTTCTTAGGGATAAACAGATGACTATAGATGTGTGGCCTTATTTCTGGGCTCTACTCTGTTCCATTGATATATGTGTCTGTTTTAGTAATGTTACTATGCTGTTTCAGTTACTGTAGCCTTGTCATATAGCTTGACATCAGGTAATGTGATGCCTTCAGCTTTGTTCTTTTTGCTTAGGATTGCCTTGGCTCCTGGGGCTATTTTTTTTGTTTCATATGAATTTAATTTTTTTTTCTAGTTTTGTGAAGCATGTTGTTGGTGGTTTTAAAGCAATAGCATTGAATCCGTAAATTGTTTTGAGCAATACAGCCATTTTAATAATATTGATTATTCCTATCCATGAGCATGGGGTATTTGTGTCTTCTCTGATTTCTTAGAGCAGTGTTTTGTAATTACTACTGTAGAGATCTTTCACTTCTCTGGTTATCTGCATTCCTGGGCATTTATTTATTTATTTGTGGAAAGCGTGAATGGGATTGCTTTTCTGATTTGGTTGTCAGTTGGTTTGGCTGTTGTCGGTGCACAGGATTGCTAGTGGTTTTTGTATGTTGATTTTGTATCTCACAACTTTGCTAAAGTTGTTTATCAGCTGGAGGAGCTTTTGGGCTGAGACTATGGGACTTTCCACCTATAGAATCATACATCTGCAAACAGATATTTTGACTTCATCGATTCCTATTTGGATTTCCTTTATTTCTTTCTCTTGTCTGATTGCTCTGGTGAGGACTTCGAATATTGTGTTGAATAGAAATGGTGAGTGGGCATCCTTGTCTTTTGCTGGCTTTCAAGATGAATGCTTCCAGCTTTTGCCCATTCAGTATAATGTTGGCTCTGGGAAGTATCTAAAGCATTTTCACTCTTTCCAAACTTTCTTCACTGTCTTTCCTTATAAGATTTTATTTCTAATTGGTTGTTATTATTGACGTCTGATGATTATTAAAAGGTAAGCAAGCACCAGTTAGTTCTAGACACATATATTACAATGACACCAGAACATGACAGAGCTGAACAAAACAAACTCAAGAGTGGTGACAAAGGTGAGAACTCTAAATAGAGGCTTCATGGGAAGTAGGGCCCTCAAGTCAAAACATCTGAGTGTAATAAGTCTTAGGTCTGGCATTTAAGTAGTGTATGGATTCAGAGATGCACAGATGTAGATCTTCAGATGTAGATCTTGAGCTGCATATGTTTGAACTGCACTGAATATAAGCAAATATCTTATTCTTCATTCTTACTTTATACCATTCTTTTTTTTCCCACAAAGACATCTTCTTTGGGTGGTGGTCCAAATCACATATTGTCTATATTTGGAACCCAGAGAATTATCTCAGACACCTTTTAGTACTTTAATGTCCAACAGCAAAAGTTAATGGAAGATTCTAGCAATCAACAGCAACAACATGGGGGAAAGATCACTGAGAATTCAAACCCTTCAGGAATGATGATTTATATTACTCATTTGGGAAAGAATTTAATGCAGCTTATTTTCTGCTTGAAGGCAAAATAAATGTGGAATGGTGGATAAAGGAAACAATAAATATCAATTACAGCTTTGCCATATTGCACATTAATTATAATGCTTGCGTTTCACTGCACACCAGTAAAATGTTGACTAGAAGTGGTGCTAGCAACAATGTTCATCTGTTTCCTGATCTCAGCAGAAAGGTTTCAGTATTTCATCATTAAATATATTGTGGTAGGTGTTTTAAAGTATGTATTTAGCAAATTAAAGACGTTCTCTTAATTTCTTTGTTTGCTAAACGTTTTCACAATGAATCAGTATTAAATTTTGGCAAATATTTTTCTTTTTGAAAAAAAGATAATTATATACCTTAATTTTTTTTTAATGGGTTGTACGTTGAATGATTTTTTGAGTGTTGGCCCAACCTTGGATTCCTGGGCTAATTCTTTCATGGTTATAGTAATTTAAAAATGTATCACTGCTTTTTATTTGCTAATACTTACTGAGAATTTTAGTATTTGTGTTCAAATGAGAGATAGAAAAATTTTCTACCTAACAAAGTCTTTGCCAAGTTTTGGCATCAATGTTATGATACCCTCAAAATACGCTGAGAAATGTTTGTATTTCTTTCTCTTCTTTGGAAGATGTGATGCAAGACTGATGTTATTTTTTACTTACATGAAAGAGTTATTTGGATGAATTCACCAATAATACCGCCTGGGTCTAAGGTTTTCTTGTGGGGAAGTGTACTTCTTGTGGGGAAGTGCAACATTTTGATGTTGGCAGGAGGGTGTTTATAATATCTTCTGGTTGTCTCTTTTAATGCATGAGTTATCTGTAGTGATGTACCATTTACAGTCCTGATAATTTTTGTTATCTCATTTTTCCCAGTTAATCTTGTAAAAGATCTTGCAGCATTATTAATATTTTGAAATAAGTAACTGACTGTTGACTTTTCTCTAGTTATACGTGGATTCCTGCTATTGTATTTATTATTTCTTTCCTTTTACATATCTTCAGGTTTGATTTACTGTTATTTCTGTAAGTGCCTAGGATGGAATAAATAAAATTAAAAACCAGAGAATTAACCTTGATGATCAACTTGAAGGCAATACATTTTCCTTTAAGCACTCCTTGAGAGAAATTTCACCATTTTCAGTATGTACTATCTTCATTATAATTCAACTCCAATTAAATTTAAAATTTTACTTTTACATATTCATGTATATGAGTCATTTATGATCATTTCCAAGCATTTGGTAATTTTCTGTCCTGATTTTTTTTATTTCTAGCTTAATTCTATTGTGTTCAGAGAATATATATAATTTCAGTCTCTGAGTTTTGTCAAGACTTTGTTGAATTAGCATGTCATTGATTGTGGTTAATAACACATTTGGTTGAAAGAATGTTAAATATGTCATTGTTAGATGCAGTGTTCTATACATGTTAATTAGTGGAACACCAAAAGTTCTGCTGGTTTTCCTTTTCTCCATTTAAATTTCTTTTTAAGGTGTAAGTTTAAATTCCTTGATTGTATATTTGCCTGAAATTGATACACTATCCTATAGAAAAATAGCTATAGATTCTCAGATCATCTGAGTGTGCTCTCCTCTCTGAATTATTAATTCCCCTGGTGTTCAGTAATTCCCATGCTTTCTGTTGGCTTTAAACACATACATTTTGTATGTTATTTAGCTTTTAATTATTCTTAGTTGGGAGTGTTCATCTTTAGAAAACTATTCCATCTAACTCAGCAGTAGAGTTTTCCTCTATTGTATGTTTATTTATTCTGTGATAGGGAAACCTAGCATCAGTTTTTCAAGGTTCTTCCAAACTATTGTTTCTTATTGCTGGGCATGAACATCTTTTGGAAGCCAATTACTGTGTATACCATAGTCATCCCTCTAGCACTCAAAAATTTACATCTGTCTCACATCCAAAATACTTTTATGCCATCCTAAGGTTCCCCAAAGTCTCAATTCTTTTATAATATAAATCAAAGTTCAAGATCTCATTTAGGGCTTATCATTTCCAAAGTACCAAATATCATCATCTTCATCATCTAAATTAGGCACTGGTGAAGCTATAGCCATAATCCATTCTAGGGAAAAATTCCTCTCCATCTGTGGACCTGTGAGAAAAGAAAACAAATTATCTGCTCCCACAGTAAAATAATAGGCATAGGATAACACTTATAGACATTCGTACTTAAATAGTATAAAAGTTTCATTAAAGTAGAAATAAAGGGAATCGCTGTCCTGAGCAATTTCAAAATACACAGTTAGGCAAATTTCCTTAGGATTAAGGCCTGGAAATAATCCCCTGTGGCCCATTGTGCCATCCTCTAAGCCCATTGCTCTCTGCCCTTTTGGTTTATGGCTCCACATTTGAGGTCATCCTTCATTTTATGGTTTTTTTTTTTTTTGAGATGAAGTTTTGCTCTTGTTGCCCAGGCTGAAGTGCGATGGTGCCATCTCGGCTCACCGCAACCTCTGCCTCCCAGATTCTTCTGCCTCAACCTCCCAAGTAGCTGGGGTTACATGCATGTGCTGCCACACGCAGCTAATTTTTATATTTTTAATGGAGATGGGGTTTCCCCATGTTGGTCAGGCTGGCCTCAAACTCCTGACCTCAAGTGATCTGACTGCCTTAGCCTCCCAAAGTGCTGGGATTACAGGCATGAGCCACCCGGCCTTCTTTTTTTTTTTTTCTTAAAGGGTTGTGTGTGTTTGCAGATGGGTAGTTTTGTCAACCTATTTTCCTGCCTGTAGAATTGGGAGTTTTATAGACTTTTAAAATTTTGTCCTTTCTCCATCCTTTTCAATCCAAGTTGCATTCTTTCTGCTGATACATAATTCGCAGGAATCTTGTGAGTCTCCAGTGTATAACACAGGAACTTATTTCTTAGACAAAATCCTCCTCCACAGATTGTTTCTGAATAATCCCATCTATATTCTTTGTTTCTGCTAAGATACTTGAGATATGTGACAATCTGTGAGTCTAATCTTTTCACATCGTCTTTTGTGAGAATAAACTTTCTGATCTTTTTGTCCTGCTGAGGCACCCGGAAAAGGTTTCACACTCTTGACTTTCTCTTCAGAGAACACTTTGCTAATGACAAATCTTCCAATTTTAGCATATTTTACAGTCTAGATAGGCTGAGGAGTTTCCAGATCATCAAGTCCACCTTTCTTGTGCTTAACGGTTCTTCTCTCAGTCTGTCTCTTTGCTCTTACATTTTACTATTTGCAGCAAGGAGAAACTAGGTTGGAATGTCAACGTTTTGCTTTAAAATCTCCTGAACTAAAGATACGTGCTCATCCACTACACGTTCTGCTTTCCGTATCACTGTAGGAAATAATTCAGCTAAATTTTTCTGCCACGATATAGCAAGGTTCAAATAACATGTTCTTTATTTTCTTCTCAGCTTTTATTGGCAGTGCTTTTAATATTCATATTTTTACCAACAGATGGCTTATAATGATTTTATTATTTTCTGGGCTAATGTAAGTTTTCTCTGCCATACTCCTCACTTCATTCTGAGCCCTCACCAGCAGTGCCTTTAATCCACATTATGCTCCAAGCAACCTACCTTTTCTATCATGTTCCTCAGAATTATTCCAGCCCATTATCCAATTTCAAAGCCTTGTCTGCATATTTAAGTATTTGTTACAGCAATACCCCTTTCTCAGTGCCAGAACCTGTATCAATTCCCTTTTGCTCTGGCGACAAATTATGACAAACATTAGATTAAAAACACAGGTTATTATCTGGTGGTTAGAGATTCAGATTGGTTCAGCAAGGCTGCATTTCTTCTAAAGGCTCTAGGAGAGAATGTTTCCTTGTCTTTTCAGGCTTCCAGAGGCCACCTGGATTCCCTACCTAGTGATGATTTCCTCCATCCTCAAAGCTAGAAACATAGCATCTTGGAATCTCTGGCTTTGACTCTGTCTTTCTATCATAGCATCTCTGTTTCTTTTCTGACTCTAATCTTCCTGTCTTTCCTTTAATCACAAAGGTTTATACGATTACATGGTACCTATCAGGATAATCTAGGATGATCACTTCATCTCAAGATCCTTAACTGAGTGACATCTGCCTGTTACCATGTAAGGTAACATACTCACTGGTTCTGATTAGGATGTGGACCTATTTGGGTGGTCATTACTCTGTATAACATGTGCACCTATTTGGGGGTCATAAATTTCAAGCTGAATCTTATAGAATTTGAATTTTTAAATTAATTTTTCTCACTTCAATTATTTTTGTTCTAAACTGCTAAATTCTGAATTGCCTGTTTCTTAGTATTTTGCTGGCATCCCTCTTCCCCCCCCACCCTCCGCCTTTTTTTTTCACAGAAAGGCAGGATGCTCTAGATGCTGGAAGGGCCATACGGTAAACTGGGAATAGAGATCAGATAAATATTTTGACACCTCAGAATATCCCAAAGATGTTGCTGTCTCCTAATTTTTTCTCCAAAATGTCTGTTTTTACCTTTTGTAATAAAAAGTCAAAGTATTTCTCTGGGATAGTGTTGGCTAAACTAATTGAATTATATAACATGAGACCATTATTAGATATTGAACAAAATGAATAGAAATAATGCTTTTGTTAAAAGGTGACATATAGAATGCAATGTTTGAAATGAATAAACCTCAAGGGCAACAAAATCATACTGTGTTGTCTTTCCTGATAATATACCTGAGTAATTTTATGTTCCTGATAACATAACTGAGTAATTTTGATAGTTGAGATTTTTAAAACTTTGAAGTACTACTAATTAAAAGTTTCATCCTTTTACTTGGTCCTTGGCATGCATAACTGTTTAAGATGCAGTGAAGTTCTCGAACTTAGTCTAACAAGCATATCGGGATATTCCCCCTTTTAAAGTTACTCTCTGGAAGGATGTTTTTTAACTGAAGCAAGCTCCCTTGCAGCAAGATGAAGTATCATTTTGACATCTTTGCACAATCAAATCATCAAGAGAGTGCTTTAAAATGTCTTTAGGGGGAAATCAACTGTGTAAGACTCTATAGAAAAAAATGTATGTTAAGCCTTCTAGAGATTATGGAATTTGGCACAGTTGAGAAAGCAGATATGTAAAGCCAGTGGTTTTTTACACTGTAATCCATGAATATCTGGGGATTTTGTGGAAGAATCTCAGATTGCTGCAAAGAGTAAAAGGGCCAAGCAGGCAAGTCTTCAGCCAGAGGGTTCTGTTTTATTTGATGTATGTGTATGTGTTGGTTCTGGACACCTTTTGTTTGAACAAAGGTTTGTAGGTTTTTTTGTTTGTTTGTCTGCTTGCCTTGGCTAAAACAGTTGGACAAGAGTTGCATCCAGTAATTGAACCTGAATTTAAGTCACTGAGAAGCAAGGCTATGACTAGATGCTAGTCATTTCTTTCCTTTGCTTACATCCCTTCAATGACTCTCTGCTAAGTTCAAAATAAAATTTATTCTCTTTCACCATGGCATGCATGTTCTTACCTTCCTGATCCTTCTCTATTTCTTTAGCTTATTTTGTGGTCTGCCATCTTCTTAATGCCATGAAGACTCTTGCCACAGTTATGTATTATACCCAGAGCGTTCATCCTTGCTCTCTTGCTACTTGACAATCATCACACCTTATTTTTGAACTTAAGGTTCAAAAGAACATCTTTAGAGTGAACGCCACCAGTCATCACCTAACTTACTCCTTAAACTCAAAATTTGTCTCTTTTGCCATTTTGATTGCAGATAAATGTTATTTGGAAGGCAAAGTGATGAAGCAGTTTTTGCTTAATTAAGTAATAAGACAGAAAGTATTTGTCTTTTAGGTTTTTTTCTATTTAAACAGGTATTTACTAGATTATCATATTCTCTGTGAAGCAATATATCTCTAAACTTCAGATTCTATTAAACTTTCAGGTGGCACTTTGGGTTCCAAATTTTCTTTGAAATGATAACAAATAGGTGGCCTAGTGGTGTATCAGAAATTGTACCTCACCAATAGTTCTCAAATCTTTTTGACTGTGGCCCATTTCAATAGGAAACATAATTTATTAGTTGCTGACCTTCCATGGTCCTATTTTGCAGTGAAAAATAACTTGATAATAACAAAGCATTAAAGACACTAGAAAATAACGTAAGGCAAAATGATAAAAGAGTAACCAGAGCCAGCCATGGTAGGGTATTCTTGTAGTGTCAGCTGCTCAGGAGGTAGAGGAGTAAGGATTGCTTCTAGCCTGGGAAACATAGCAGATCACATTAGAAAGGAAAGAAAAGGAGAGGGGAGAGGAGGGGGGAGGGGTTGAGGAGGGGAGGGAAATGGAGAAAAGGGGAGGGGAGGGAGGAAAAAGAGGAGGGATAGGGGAGGTGAGGGGGAAAGGGGGAAGGAGGAGAGGAGGGGAAGGAGGAGGGGAAGGTAGAGGAGAAGAGGAGGGGGAAAGAGGAAGGAAGGGGGATGGGGAAGGAGGAGGGGAGGGGGAAGAAGGAGGGGAGGGGAGATGTGGAAAGGAGTAGGGGAGGGGGAAGGAGGAGGGGAGAGAAAGGGGGAGGGAGAGAGGAAGGGGAGGGAGATGGGAAGGGGAAGTGGAAGGGGATGGGGGAGGAGGAGGGGAGAGGAAAGGGGGAAGGGGGTGAGGGGAGAGGAAAAGGGATGGAGAGGAAGGGGAGGGAGATGGGGAGGGGGAGGGGAGAACAAACGGGGAAGGGGGTGAGGCGGGAGGGGAGGAGTGGAGGGAAGGAAGAAGGAGGGGGCAAGGGAAGAGGGAGAGGAGGGGGAGGGAGGGAAGGAAGGAAAGTGTAACCAACCTAACATCAATCAGTACTGCTAAACAAAACAGTTTTGAGTAGTGTAGAGAGAAACACAATCCACTGACAATCCACTGAGAGATATCTGTTATAAAGGCCATCAACTTACCTGGAGGTCCATAGTAGCCTTTCTTTTTAGTCTTACACTACAACAAAACACGTTGCTTGGGTGTGCCCCCCTTGACCTAAAGAACTTGGAGGGTCCTGCTAGATCAAGCCTACCAACTTATCCTTTTACATTTTAACATTATTTTATTTGAATTTAAATAAAATTCAAAAGCTGTCTTCTCCCTATTTTACTTCCAAGAAAAATGCTGTATAAACATCGATACAGTTTGGATTTGTGTTCCCACCCCAATCTCATGTCAAATTGTAATCCCTAGTGTCAGAAGAGGGGTCTGGTGAGAGGTGATTGGATCATGGGGGTGAATTTCTCTATTGCTGTTCTTGTGATAGTGAGTGAATTCTCATGAAATCTGGTTGTTTAAAAGCATGTAGCATCTCACCTTCTCTCTCGTCTTCCTGCTCCAGCCATGTAAGACATGCCTGCTTCTCCTGCACCTTCCATCATGGTTGTGAGTGTCCTGAAGCCTCCAGGGTTATGCTTTCTGTACAGATTGTAGAACTGTGAGCCAATTAAATCTCTTTTCTTTATAACTTACCCAGTTTCGGGTATTTCTTTATAGCAGTGTGAGAGCAGACACACAAACATGTAGTATTTATAGTTAATATGCATATACAACTTACATTGTACAATTTCTAAATAACACATATTGCAATATAGTGTGCATAGATCAAACTGTCTGGTAGTCTTATTAATAATTGTATTTCCTTAGTATAAAAAAACACAGATATTAAATATATTATGAAGTTTTTCTCCCTTCCTTTCTTTTCATTTTAATTCATTTTATTCTTTTTTAAAGAATATTCTGACTACTAGATTTTAGGCTGTTACACATCTTCCAGCTTTATTTTGATTTGCCACAACCATAATTCATGTGGACAGCATGTAAAATGTTGTTCTTAATGGCAAGAAAGAATAATTTCTGAATGTGATTAATAAAACTGGTAAAATTCTTTATTCCTCTGGGAAATTTTCTATTCTTTTTCCTTCCAAAGAATGAGAATTTTAATATATGTTAAAACATATTGTCAAGAAGATCTAAAGAATACATGTAATTACTGTATGTCAAGAATGTCCCAATGCAGAAATTGTCATATCCAAATACATGTAGGAAGAAACAAATTTTCCTGGCTTTTGAAAAGCTTTTCAAATGATTAACTTAAATATATAAAGTGATAAAATTTTAAGAGAATCCTTCAAATATTTAGCTTCTAAGTTAATAATTTCATAGTTTGAAAGATAGCATCTTAATATAATGTTATAACAAATAAAGAATGTGTATTTCATAGTAATATCTTATGTAAAGTACTAGGTGTATATTCAGCAATATTTGGTGCTATTTAAAGTATTTAGCTTAATTACATTATCAAAGAACATTACTTTTTTATTCTACAGTATTTAATATCAACTGTGAATTGGAGAATTTCTGAAAAATTCCAAACAGAATTAGAATATGTTATAAGCAGTTTTGTCTCAGTAACGGTTTGTGTCCAGTGACTTAAATTATACCTGAGATTCTTTTCAGATATATTTTCTAGAACTCCATACATAAATATTCAAAATGATTAAAGATTATCTTGATTTTGCTGTAGATTCTTCAAGTTTAGTTCCTTGAAAGTTTTTTTCTTCCAGTATTATGAGTTTGCTATTTGGGGGAAAGAAAAATTTTATTGTATACCATCAGGTATGTTAATATATTAAAAATGAGTGTTAGGGCAGATTTTGAGTATAAGTCAGATGTAACAAATTAAATTTAAATTTAAATGACACAATAATTAAATGTGAAATAAAAGCCAAGTGACTAAAGCAAACTATGCCCTTTTCTTGCTTGTCTTTACAAGTAGCTAGATTATCAGCAACCTAGAAGCAATTCTGCTTCACAGTTAATAATAATCTTAATCAACAAAGTATTAGCCCCAATTTGATCAAACTCATATAGGTAGAAGCAATCATTTTGTTTTTGGGAGTCAGATTTTGAGTAGACCTTGATCTTGAAGAGAAATCAAGCAGACAGAAGAGACATTTTACTTCCTCCCTCATCTGACCTTACAAAGCAATATGACTTTTTATTTCAATGGCTATGTCACATTTCACAGTCTACTAAAACCATAACAGTATACTCTTAGAATTTCATGTCAGAAGAATAGCAGCTAAGGGTTAATAATGAAAATTTATGAGAGATGTATGTTACAATAACAATAATAAAAATAACAAAATTTTGCACTTTAAAAAAAAATCTATTTCTGTAGTCTACTTTTCAAAGAGATTCCTGTTCAAATGCATTGCCTGTTCAGATGGGCATGCTTTGCCCATTACAGAGGCTAAGTAATAAAGATGGTATGAATAAATAGTTTTAAAGTTAGTTGGGGAAGTTTCCTGGGCATAAAAACAAGAAGAGGATAGAAGGGAGCATCAAGATACATAGATGCTGCTCAGACCCTGCCATGAAACAGCTGTGTGTCCTCGAAACATTCATATAAATCTTTGGGTCTAAATGGCTTAAGAAATTCTTTCTAAGTATTAAGTATATATTTTTCAGATTCTAATTTTGTAGAAGACAAATTTTATATTTATCTGGTTATTCGTAATGTATAAACAAATCAGATTTATACAAGTTTAGCCTTTTCCCTGCACCAAAAGATTTCTTTGAGTGTAGGGTGAAGGTGGGGAGGTGGAATTACTGTATAACGGTTAAAGTGACTGCCTTTGAAGCAATTCTGCAAATATCAACACAGTGCATAAAATACTTATAAAACCATATACAGAGAACTTAAACTATGGATTTTTAATTTCAAATACCAAAATATTTCTTTAAAATAAATATATGTGCACATAGTAGAAGGAATAAAGACACAATGTCAAAATTAGTTTTCAATGCTAACCAATTGGATGAAAGCATGGAAATTATCCTTGGAAAAATGGAAAACATTAACTCATTTACTGGAACTGAGAAAAGGTCTATGTACTTGATAATATTTATTTTCAGATAAACAATTGAATAGTTGTTTGAGAATTCATATGGTATCAGAAGTCCAAAGAATATTGCCAAATTGGTAATATTTTCCAAACTCTGTCTTTAATACTTCCATTTTATGTTGCAATTTCTAGATCTGACGGCATGAAGAATCATATAACAGAAGGCTAGCTAAATCATTGCATGCCTCAGAAACCACAAATCTGAGAAGGGACATAGTCCTGAATATACAGTATTTGGAGCTCACAATTTGTTGTTACTAAAATGGGGAATAACTAAAGGATAAACTTGTCTTTGTTAATTTTTACTATTTTCTTTTTATGAAATTAATTGGTAATTTTCAAAGAATGTAAACATCTGATATATGTTTGTGATAGAATGTGAGAGCCTCCTATAATCACAATCCCTCCTAGAGAAAATATTTCCTAGCAAATTAGCTGGTTCATGTACATACTTCCCAAATTTTCCCCTTGCATATATCAACACATGCAATACATTACTTTATATTTATACGCTGTGTCATGGGAAGAGATGACATGATTATTCTGGATGGCTGAAAAAAATCTGAGGAGTACTTACAATTCACTGTGTATAACAACAAAAACTCAACTAATTGTTACCTTTAAAATACTTTTAAAATTAATAATATTAATAGTTAATGTTAACTGAGCACCTACTATTTTATTATGTACAATTATTGTATTAAATGCTTTATATGTCTAATATTTTTTTAACTCTTACCATCTCAGATGAGGAGGTACTAATAATTACTTCCTCTTTCATTTTGGAAAAATGTAATTTGCACCTATGCATTTTAGATCCAAGGTGAAGGATAACTTAGTCTGTGCAGCTAGAGAACATATGGCAGTCTATCTGCTCTTCTAATAGTCACACATTCAGAGTTCAGAGCTTCTGTGCTTCAGATCTTAATTCCCTTTTACTGTCTACAGAGATTATCAATCTTGTGCATTCCATTTCTTGAAGAATAGATTCAAAATTCCTTGTCTGAGCCATCAAATCTCTTTGACCACTTTCCATCTGAATTTTCTTGCTTAAAGCTCAGCTGTTTCCCCATGCTCCAAATAAACCAAACTGCTTGATAATTTAATGTCCTTCTCATCTCCCAGTCTGTCTGTCTTATGTATTCTTTACCTGTGCCTCCTTTCTCTAGCTACCACAGACCTATTAACCAGATAGGGACAGCCCAATTACTAAGTCATTTACTAAGATTTCTTTGGTCATCTTGACGGAAATGGACTCTCATTCCACTCTTCTATAGTATTTTTGTTTGACTCTCCTGTGATACTTGTCACATATTACCTTATTTTAGGATAATTTGTACACACATTATCCATAGACTAGATTTAAGCTTTTTGCCATCCCATGTCAAGGATCATCTGTTAGTCTCTACATAGTTCATATTTGGTAAAAGCTTGTTGAATTCCATTGCCTGCCCATATTTTGAAAAAACATGTTAGCACCATGGGTCTGAAGTAAAGAGGAATAGTTGTCCAGGCAAGGTAGCTCACCCCTGTAATCCCAGTACTTTGGGAGGCCAAGGCAGGCAGATCACGAGATCAGGAGTTCAAGACCAGACTGAACCAACACAGTGAAACCTGGTCTGTGCTAAAAATACAAAAATTACCCGGGCATGATGGTGCATACCTGTAATCCCAGCTACTCAGGAGGCTGAGGTAGGAGAATCACTTGAATCCAGGAGGTGGATGTTTCAGTGAGCTGACATCATGCTACTACACTCCAACCGAGGTGCCACTGCAGTTCAGCCTGGGTGAGTGGAACTCCATCAAAAAAAAAAAAAAAGAAAGAAAAGAAAAAAAGAAATAGTCTTGTATAACAGTTTATATTGTTGTATATGAGGTAAATAGAAGAGGAGGTGAAGATATCTGCAGAGAAATTATTCTAGAAATTTATTACTGTGAGGTAAACTGTATTGACCTGAGAGATAACTATCAAGAAGAATATAATGTGGGGGGAAATTATGCCAACTCATGTTTCTTCTGATTTTTAGCTCAGCTGCTAGTAACCATACAAAATATCTCAGATTTTCTTCTTTGGGGTAGGGAGTAGGGTAGTAGGGCCATATACTAAGTCCTCTGCTTGGTCTCTTACTCCACTGTGGAGCCTATCAAAGCAATGCTTTAGAGAGGCCAATCCTCAACATCACCCAAAGTCATGAGACTCTCATGGCCTAAGCCATAAGCAGATCTCTGTGAGCAGGCACCAGTCCCGTCAGTGCATACATAAAGACAGCTGTGTGGTGTTGGCAAGCCCAGGAGATACTCACCAGGGCTGGTCCTGGTACCTGCCACTTCATAAACTCAGAGCTATGCTGCCTCTACCCTTCCTATTTAACTTTCCCCTAGGCTGGGATAAATTATCTTTAAAAAAATTTTTTTTGCAATAGCTTTCAGAGTACAAATGGTTTTTGGTTAAATGGATGAATTACATGGTGGCAAATGTTGAGATTTTAGTGTACCTGTCATGCAAGTAGTATATGTTATACCCAATATACACCCTCATCCCATTCTCCCACTTCTGAGTCTTCAAAGTCCATTACATCACTCTGTATGTCTTTATGTACCCACAGCTTACCTCCCACTTATAAGTAAGAACATACAGCATTTGCTTTTCCATTTCTGAGTTACTTCACTTAGAATAAGAGCCTCTGGCTCCATCCAAGTTGCTACAAAATACATTATTTCATTTCTTTTTGTGATTGAATAGTATTCTATGGTGTATATAAACCACATTGGTGTTCTTTATGCTAACTGTATTGCTAAGTGTGGCTGTGGCCATGTGACTTAAGTTTTGCACAGTGAGTTGTAAGTGGAGTCATGTGTGTAATCTCCAGAAAATCTTGAAGAAGGTAAAGACACTTGTTTTGGGCATTCTTTTCTCTTTCTTGCTGTTAGTTAGGAAATGTTAACAAACACAGGAGCCCCTTTGGAAAAAGAGATAGAAGCCATACATTGAGAATCACCCAGTCCTAGGTCACTCACTTTGGACTTCTACATGATGAGAAATAAATTTCTATCTTACTTAAATTACTATATTTTTGTAAATTTCTTTTATAGTAGCTTAGCCTATACTTTTGCTAATACAGCATCTGTTGTTTAATAATGTTAGGGAGTTACTATCCAATATAATCAAACAAGGAAAAAAGTTTAACAATTATAAAGGAGGGAAAAGTATCTGATTTGCAAATTACATGATTATATCCATAGAAAACACAGGAGAATCTGTTGAATGATTATACAAATAAGACAATTTACTAAAATGCTATATAAAATAATATATGAAAAATTAACAGATTTTCTGTCTACAAACATCCATCAGTTACAAAATACAACTAAACCTTTCATTTACAATAATAATGTAAACACTTCTGGAACAAACTAAACAAGAAATATGCAAAACCTATTTGAAATTTTTCTCAGGGATAAAAAATTGGACCTGAATAAATAGAAATCATATCTGGTAGTTAGAAGTAAATATCCCCATGTCATATGTATGTTACTACTCTCTAAAAACTTACACATTTAAAAGATTATCTTTTTCATACAGAAATGGATATTGGTTATCAACCCAACTCCATTCTCAAATGCCTTCTATTTTGGTTGTGTACATTATACATTCTAAGAAAGCTAAATATACCTTTTCTACCCTCTCTGGAAGTTGGATGTCGCCATCTGACACTGTTCTGCTAATGATATTTAAGTGGAAGTTTGATAAGATGCCTGTGAGGTGGCGTCATGTTGTATGCATGAGGAACAGGCCAAGAGACGCACAGAGACCTTGGCCTAACATCTCTGAGCTGTTGAACCAAAGCCAGCTGCTAGGTACTTCCAGTCAGAAAGAAAAGTAGACAGCTTTTTATTTAAGCACCCCAAATGCTTTTTTGTCACTTTAAGTTCATCGTTTTCCTAACTGAACTAAACACCAACAGAATCGTTTTTAAAACCATGATGCAAATTAGGAAATTAATATATGAAAATAACATGCAAAAATATTGAAAAAAAATCTGAAAAAGAAGAGAGACTAGCCTTACAAGAAAGTAAAATATAGTATAAGGTGATACAAATTAACATAGTATATGAGGAGACAGATTTTTGGAATAAAATAGTACTTAGCAGAAAAAAGAAAAATAACAAAATTTCATGAAATAATTGGCTCTCTTTAATATTTATTTTTATTTATTTATTTAGAGATAGGGTTTTGCTCTGTTGCCTAGAATGGAATGCAGCAGCAGAATCTTAGCCCACTGAAGCCTCAGGCTCCTGGCTCAAGTAATCCTTTCAATTCGGCCTCCTAAAGGGCTAGAACTACAGGTATGCACCACCATGCCTCGATAATTATTTTGTGTTTTTTGGAGTTAGAGTTTTGCCATGTTGTCCAGGCTGGTCTTGAACTCCTGGACTTGAGCAATCCTCCTGCCTCAGCCTTCCAAAGTCCTGGGATTATAAGCACAAGCCACCACACCTGCTCTGGCTCTTAAATGCATGAAAAGATACTTCATTTTATAATTTGAAAAAATGAAAATTAATGATAGGATTAGAGTTTTCACTGATTGGTTTATAAGAAAGATGTTTTTCCACCTTCAATAACACAAGGTGGGAGAAACATCTTCCACATATTTCTTCAGTTTTGTTGAGAATATAAAGTGGTACATCATCTACAAAAGGCAAATTTAAAAACATCTACTAAAAGTAATTAAACTGAGGTATGAAGTTTTATGGGGCTTTTACCATGTCACACTACTTTGAATCATTTATTCTAAATATATACTTTCAATACAGGTACATACATTTATATATGTGTATACATGTATATATGTGAGTATATGCACATATGGTATTTCACATGTACTCCATTTGCTAGAAGTGACTTGGCAATAAATTTGGGAGAAAGTACATTTTAGAATAAAGCTAGGGATACACACACACACACACACACACACACACACACACATACACACACACATATAGTGTAACCAAACACTACTGGAGCTCCAGAGATGCTCAGGGGTAGGTGTGGGGCAGGGGGGTATACCCTGAGTTCTCAGCTTGAATTGATACCAACTGGAGCTGTTTACAGCAGTTTTTTGAAGAAAGGAAATCTTCAGCAACACCTTATCTCAGCATTCATTCTCATTCCAATTCCTAATTATTTGGGGCAAAACCTTTCTGTTGTTGCCACATGAATTGTGAGGTTTTCTAATCTGGCCATTGAAAACAATAGGGGAAAAGTTCATTATAAAAGGAGGCTCCTGGAGTCTCAGACAGATAAATATGTAGGAAAAATGAATATTTAAAGGTTGAGATACCAGAAATAAACTTCCTTAATGTCATCCTTGCATGGGAATTTTTTAGAAAGCCTCAGGTACCACAGACATAGGTATAACTCAGTTTGAAGACTCTTTTAATTCATATAATATTTTATATATACTTTTTAATCCTGTATATTAGAAAAAGAAAATATGTCTCAGAAATGTCTGGAAAAGCCTAATTTTATGTATTATTTTCAGAAAAGGTTTGAGTATTAATTTTAATTTTTATTATGTTTTTTACACGATCAAATTTTATTTCTATCAGAACTGCCTTTACTTTTTATTCATTTAATGGCAGAGAGAATGCTAATAGATGAAGGAATATAAACTATTTCCTACTCAAAATCTCCCTACGGGAGTGCAGCTATGACATCGGTCCTTGGAATGAACAATTGCCTACATCAGGAAGGCAGCATGACCTTTCCCATACTTATGATGGTAGTGTCCCAGAGGCATCATATTTCATTTATGAAACTCTGATCTCTAGCTTTTTAGTTTCTTTCTTTTTTTAAAAATGTATTGCATTTTAGGTTTTGGGGTACCTGTGAAGAACATGCAAGATTATTGGATAGTTAAACACATGGCAGTGTGATTTGCTGCCTTCCTCCTCTTCACCTGTATCTGGCATTTCTCCCCATGCTACCTTTCCCCAACTCCCCACCCACCGCTATCTCTTCCCTATTTCCCCCCAACAGACCCCAGTGTGTGATGCTCCCCATCCTGTGTCCATGTGTTCTCATTGTTCAACACCTATGAATGAGAACATTCAGTGTTTGATTTTCTGTTCTTCTGTCAGTTTGCTGAGAATGATGGTTTCCAGGTTCATCCATGTCCCTACAAAGGACATGAACTCATCATTTTTGATGGCTGTATAGTATTCCATGGTGTATATGTACCACATTTTCCCTGTCCAGTCTATCATAGATGGGCATTTGGGTTGGTTCCAGGTCTTTGCTATTGTAAACAGTGCTGCAATCAACATTTGTGTGCATGTGTCCTTACAGTAGAACGATTTATAATCCTTTTGATATATACCCAGTAATGAGATTGCTGGGTCAAATGGAATTTCTATTTCTAGGCTCTTGAGGAAGCACCACACTGTCTTCCACAATGGTTGAACTAATTTACACTCCCACCAACAGTGTAAAAGTGTTCCTATTTCTCTACATCCTCTCCAGCATCTGTTGTCTCCAGATTTCTTAATGGTCGCCATTCTAACTGGCGTGAGATGGTATCTCTATGTAGTTTTGATTTGTATTTCTCTAATGACCAGTGATGATGAGCATTTTTTCCATATATTTGTTGGCCTCCTGTATGTCTCCTTTTGTAAAGAGTCTGTCCATATCCTTTGCCCATTTTTGAATGGGCTTATTTGTTTTTTTCTCCTAAATCTGTTTTAGTTCTTTGTAGATTCTGGATATCAGCCCTTTGTCAGATGGGTAGATTGCAAAAATTTTTTTCCCATTCTGTTGGTTGCCGATTCACTCTAATGACTGTTTCTTTTGCTGTGCAGAAGCTGTGGAGTTTGATTAGGTCCCATTTGTCTATTTTGGCTTTTGTTGCCAATGCTCTTGGTGTTTTGGTCATGAAGTCCTTGCCTACGCCTATGTCCTGAATGGTTTTGCCTAGGTTTTCTTTTAGGGTTTTCATGGTGTTAGGTCTTATGTTTAAGTCTTTAATCCATCTGGATTTAATTTTAGTGTAAGGTGTCAGGAAGGGGTTCAGTTTCTGCTTTCTGCACATGGCTAGCCAGTTTTCCCAACACCATTTATTAAACAGGAAATCCTTTTCCCATTGCTTGTTTTTGTCAGGTTTGTCAAAGATCAGATGGTTGTAGATGTGTGGTGTTCTGATTTGTTAGTTTTAAAACCAAGATGATCATAAAAGCATTGTTAGTACCTCGAGAGAGAGAGAGAAAGGGAGACACAGAGAGCGAGAGAAAGAGAGAGAAAAAGAAAAAGAGAGAGGGAGTGTGTGTGTGTGTGTGTGTGTGTGTGTGTGTGTGTGATGGAGGGTTTCTTTTCAATAATAACAACATAAGAGCATTGTTGGTTGAACACTGATTGCTATACATGTCGAAAGAAATTATAAATGCTATTTGCTGGAAGTGACTTGGGAATAAATTTGGGAGAAAGCACATTTAAAAATAAAGTTAAGAAGAAGCATATAATTGTATACCTATCATCTTAAAATGTTCAGAAATTTGAAATGTAGAAAATAACTTACAGTTGTCTTACACATAAAGAAGTACAAGAAGGAAATGGAGTCTTTAGCTCTCTTAATGTGAGAAGAGAAAGAAGGTAAAAACAATCTCTTCAGAAATGCTTATGCATTTGAGAAAACCTCATATATTTCTATCCAGTAGAGAGCAGTCAAAGTCCATAATGCTGTCATGAAATCCAGGCCTTAGCATTACAGGCATAATACTGTTAACAGAATCTTCTCATCCAGGTCCTTTCTGTGTAAGGATCTTTTAGAATAATGGACTAGTATTCTTTCTTTGCATACAACATTCTTTCTCATACCTGTCATTTATATTAAATACACTATATATACATTTACATGGAAGTGTATTTGGACACAAAAAATATGTAGTAAGCTTGTGGTTATTGATCATGATTTTAAAAATCTATAGTAAGTTTACAAACTATGGTATTTGGGGGCGGGGGGTGGGGAGGTGGGAAGAGATAGCATGGGGAGAAATGACAGATACAGGTGAGGGGACGGAAGGTAGCAAACCACACTGCCATGTGTGTACCTATGCAACAATCTTGCATGTTCATCACATGTACCCCAAAACCTAAAATGCAATAAAAAACAAAACAAAACAAAAAAAAGAAGTTTACGATATAGAGACAAACATAATGAAGTGGGGTAAGCTTAATATTTTAGGAAATAATATCCTACCAGAAGCTAACATATGACATCCTCATGGCAATAGTAGTGAAATATAGGAATTTATTATAGATAGATAAATTAAAGAATAAGTAAACTAAAAATCACCAAAAGATTTTTAGATGATATAGTGGAATATGTATGTGGGGACCACCAATTCCAGCCTTATTACCTTTCTTTTGTTCTTTCATTGTGCCAGAAGAGATTACAATATGGAGGGATGTTATCTAGTTATACAGATAGAAAGTATATCTTGCCATTATTTCTTCAATATCTATGGTTTTGATAGTTATTATATAAAATCTTTGAGTGCAGATCACTTCTGCTTTGCTGATGCAATATATTCTCAAAAATGGTCCTGAGGGACTACTCTCAAGAAACAGCATCTTGCAAATGCACACAACTATTCTATTTCTCTGTTTACTCTCATCAACAGAAACCAATCTGAAATTGTCACTGTAAAATAAGAGAAAGATGTATTAGGAAAGCAGTAAAATTAAATTTTAGTATGTATATTTCCATGGGCTCTCAAAAGTACAAAATTTAAAATACAGCTTTATATTTTATAATACAGTTATATATAATTTTAATTATTTTTATAATGTAATATAAAATATAAAATCTTTATAAAATTAACATGAAACAATTGGAAACTCATTTAGAATAATGTGTTAAAATGCTGTCTTCATTTATGTGTCAGTGAAACTATTGATTCGTCAGTAACAAGGCAGAGTTTGAGGTGGTTTTTCCCAGTAGAGATGTTGTCACAAGACAGCCACATTCTTTAATTTGGCCATTCTCATAACCAAAGTCATACACTTTAATTGGTAGACAAGAGTAAAGTATATAATTTGTGGTCATGAAGCAAACTGGAACTAACTGTCCCGCATGTGGTGAGTTTAAATGTCAGGCTAGTCGGCTCTACTCTTGCCAGTTAAGCTAGTGTGTCACAGGGACCACTGTTAAGAATGGTTTGATCACAACTGTGAACAACCTCTTGTACTTTCCTTTAAAGTGTATGCTTTCATTGAGGTTCAGATTTTTGTCATTGAAGAGTTAACCATAAGTTTGAATTTGGTTGTGATGTTTTCTTAAAATATCAAGATTCCTCAAAAAATAATTACTTTATTGAGTACGTTTGAAATTTGTGTGTGTGTGTGTGTGTTAAAAAATTTACTAAATTTTTATTTGGCAATACTTGTTAACATAAAAACAATTTTTTAAATTATAATTTAGCCATATTCTAGAGTTTTGGTAGCCATATTAGTTTTATTTTAGGAAAAATGTAGAGATACATGCCATCACCGGTCCTTGTGTTTAAATTTGAATAAGATGATGTATTGTAGTAACAAGTATTTGGAATATAGTTAAGAGCCGTGATTTTTATCCTGTAATCTAAATCCCCTCATGCTATCCACACACTATGCTATACATTACACAAATAAGAAACTATGGCCAGTATGTATAGAAACAAAGTAAAATGTGCCATAAGTACCAGTGACAGCAAGGAGTGAATTGGGTGAGCTTTAGCTCTCCTCCCCAATAATGTTCTTCTGCCCTCTAATTTACTTTTTAATTTGGATAATGGATTTCTATCCCTACCCCAGTGATTTTAATTAAAATGTTATGCATGTGCAGCACCAAAAACAATTCTCATAGACTCTTCTCTCATTTTGCTTCCTTCCCTAAGCTGTTTTTACAGATAAACAATTCTGAGAATAAAGGGGATGGAGTTCAGTAGGTAAGGCCACTTGTCTAATCTCAGTCAGGGTTGAGATTCAGGCGTTGGAATGAGTATATGGTCTTGACGTGAGATGATGTGGATCTAAGCCAGGTGGTGGCTGCAAGAAATCTAGTCTGAGATAAGGCCTGGAGCCAAAAGACATTTCAAGGAGGCAGGGTGGGTGAAATTGGGTCTATGAGAGCATGTGGCATGAAGAGATGGAAACGTGAAAGATGATTGTACATTCTGTGGTCTCTGAGGGGGATCATTTTTTGAAGAAGGATAAATCTGATTGTAGACATGTTGAAACCTAACTTCATGTTATCCTAGACAGGATGTTCCTTAGATATCTTCAAACATAGGATGGAGTTCAGGTCAGAGATTACAACATGGGACATGTATTTAAGAAGAGATAAAAGATATATAAGAGATAAAACATAACACTGCTTGAACTTATCTGTTCTCTTACTGCCATACTTTGAATTCCCTTTGATCCTTTGACAATGGGAATTGGGATTTTTGCCATTATTTCTAGTTTAACCTGTTTCAGTGGTTCAGTAGTTAACAATGTATTCCATAACTTAGGCCTTACCTTCTATGCCTTCACAGGCATATGCCTACAGATGACTCAAGGAGGCATGTTTGTATTCTTTTGAAGAAAGCTTTGCTGCTTTTTCAACCCTGGGAAGTTCTTGCAAAGCTTTTTGGAGATCTGATTTTTACTGGCAATTTGATGGAAATTTCAAAAAACAACAAAAAATAAATCTCTTTTGTACATTGTATGGACAAAGCTTCCAGATAAAGAAAATAATTTTGAAGATTTTCAACAGCAATTTATCCCACCATTCAGATGTGATATTTAGTCTCCTCTGAGAGTCTATACTTTGCATATAAATGTTATGGATTATTTGTTTTTTCCAGAAAATAGAATGAGCTCTGTTATGTTTCAGGCAGTTTTACAGAAAAATAGTGTTCAGCAAATAGTGGAGAATAAATAAATAATATTTCAATTCTTATTCCAGGGTGATAAACAGGCAAAATATACATGAACCAATAAGTGGTAGGTGATTTTTAGATAGAGTTAAGACTATGAAGAAAGTAAAATGAAGTATTGTAACAGGGTTTCAGGATGCTGAATTTAATTTGGAAGAAATAGTCAATAAGGAAGTGAGGTTTTGAATTGAGAGCTGAAAGACAAGAGTGTATAAGCAATGTGAGGAAATGGAACTAATGTTACAAGTAGAGTGAGGAGAAAGTGCAAAGAGTAAGACAGAGACAGAGTTGACTATTCAAGGAACATAAAGCAGGACAACATGACTAAAGTATCATAGGAGGAGGAGAGAGGCAGGAGATGTGACTGGAGAGGTACTTGGAGGCAGGTAAATAGGGCCTGGGGGGCCATGGAAGATTCTATGGACTATTCTCAGTGGTGGGAATTCATGCAGAAGAGTAGGATGTTGTGGTAATTCTAATTAATTATCATTTTTGTAGTATACTGTTATTTTTCAGCTTGCATGCATTTACATTTGTATTTTTTAAAAAGTCAAACAGCTTCCATGTTCTAGAATATTTATGTTAGAATATTCCAACATCAGGGTAGAAATATACTTACTATAGTACATTAAAATTATGCAGGCAATGTAATATGTTCAGTGTCCTCACAGTCAATATGAGTTTGTGCTTCAATGATTGTTTTGTTGTCCCAGTGAGACAGTATTGTAGATTGTTCACCTTTGCCAGGCAGAGTGGTACCAGAAACACAGACTGGTCAAGAAAGAGATGTTTATATTGAATAGTATATTGGTAACCATTCTCTCTCACACATCCAAAGCCATAACATGGGTGTTTTTTAACACTATGATCTGAACATGAATGTGAATTAAAACATGTTTTTTCAAACTTGTTGCTCAAAATGTATAGGATTATTTTAACTGTTTGGAAAATGTCAATTCAGTATTTTCATTTGATTTTTACTTTAGTCAGATGGACTCTAATTGCTACAAATGATGTCTTTCCCTTAACAATTAAGAAAACACTGTCCTTAGCAAAACTTTTTTTTTCCTCTTTGGCATTGAATTGGAGCTGACGTTTTCTAATTTGAATTTTGGGAATAATACTTTTCTATTCAAAAACAAACTGTGCTGAGGCTATATTCTCTTTTTGAAAACATAATGAGGATTTTGCATGTTCATGTCTATGATGAGGGTAAATGAGGTTCTTGGTTTTTGGAGAATCTGTTCTGTAGCCTGATGAGTGGAAAAGGTGTCCATGTAAGCAAACCTCTGACCTTTTTCAGCTCTGACAGGGAAATCAGATGGGGTTCAGATCTTGGGAGCTGTATTTCTGCAGAGTTCTTTGCTAGGATTCTCAAGAAACTGGAGGTGAAAGAATGAAAGGAAGAAAATGACTGTATTTTAGTTTCTCACCTTATTTCCAGCTATGAGTTCTAAATGGAACACAAAATCTGAGAATACAGTGAGACAAGAAATATGTCATAAATAATGTTTTTAAATCTCATCTTCCAAATTGTGGGCTTTGTTTTATACATGTGTTTGTATATGTATATATTTGTATATATGTATGAACTCAATTCTTGTTACTTATGATAGTTAGGCTCTACAAAATTACCATATACCCTAAATTAATAAACACTGAACCATTGCTTCTAGGAGAAATACAGGGTTAGGTTCCCATAAGTCTATTGTTGTGATACTTTTATCAACTAATTCATAATATAAAACCTTGTTTTGTGAGTTTTTTCTGTTTAGTCACTTATAGATATATATTATATACATACATACATGTTTGTGTATATATGTATATATATCTATACACTATATATATATGTGTGTGTGTGTGTGTGTGTGTATACATATGTGTGGGAAAATATTACATTTGTGGTACTGTGAGTGTTTTGGAGACAGACTTTTTTTTTTTTTCCACTCTACACATATCTGTGAATAACCATAAAAGTGCCCATAGTATTGATTTTGCAGTTAAAATACATTTTAGTGAGTGAATTAGCAAATATGGAATCTGGGAATAATGCATATTGACTGTATATACACAGATTTGCATATATAATTTGTTGCTATTGTATCTATTTTTTAAATTTGTCGTGGGGGGAAAATTTCTTTCTTTTGACACTTACTCTAATTTTCCAAGAGTATAATGAGAATTGTTGTAAACACATATTTTGAAGGAAACTTTTCATCTTTTCTTGGAAAATCATGTTTTTCTCTTTCTAATCAAAGTAAAAAGTTTCAAATGATCAGTGAAAGGATAGCCAGAAACTATCAGTTTCCATTAACACATGCACAAAGGATTCCAGAGTTTGGTTTCTTTTTCCACTCATTACTTAGGAGATAATTTAAAAAATATCTCAAGTAGATTTTCCAGCAGAAAATAGGAGCATAGTTTTGAATCCCTACTCAGGCACAGTGGAAGGTAATACAACTGAGGACAATTTGCTTTTTAAATTAGTGGTTATTTTTCCTCTTGAAATAAAAGCATGAGTTCATCCTCTATAAATCAGTAAAAGCTTGAGTTTTTATGTTTTGAAAAAAGGAAATTACATCATAATAATAGTCTTGAGATAAATAAGAACTGTTCATTTCCTAATGTCAGCATTTAAACCAAAAATTGAATATTAAGACCTCAAGATGTTATTTTCATAGAATTTTAAAGTTAGAAAAATTCAGAGTGATCTAAATAAGAATAAATAAAAATAAACCCAGAAAATGATATTGAATTGTTTTTTTAATCAGGACAACAAATGGAAAAATGCTTAGGAAGAAACAAGTTGGTAGAAACATGTAATTTTACCTTGCAAATTTGTAAATTAAAACCAACCCAGAGCATAATAGCAAAATGTAATCCACATTAGTTGGAAATAACCATAACTTTGTAGGTCTACTTTAGTACAAGGCTTGTACCTGAAGCACTGTGTGGTAGAAAGAACACTGAAGTAATTGTTAGGTGTTTGGGATTCCAGGCCTACCTCTGCTACGTTTAGCTTTCAAATTTTACACACTTGGGTTGAACATTCTCAAACACAAAACATGAAGTTTGAATTATGTAATCTTTACTATGTCTCTCAGTTCTAAAATTTGCTGAGGCTCCAGCACAAAACATCTATGTTAGGCATTCATTTATTTGAATTTCATAACATTGTTCAGGAGTACATTGTGAACCAAGAGGAGTCATAGAGTAGTCCATAAACAAACAACTGTGACTCTGACAACCACCTAATTTATCATAAAAACTGGGTATCTTTGTGAGTGAAATGTAATGCTGTAACAATTAAAAATATATAAGCTTTTAAGATCTATATTGCTTTACTAACGAATTACTTATATTGGTGAACTTATAAAATAGTTCTCATCAAAATCTATATTCAAAACAATATTTGCAAGTAATATTTATGAAGGCAATGTAAGCATTCTTCATATTGCTTAATTTTAGAGATGACAGAAAGAAAAATATTTATTATTGGTCCATATTTAGAATTTTAATCAGTGTTTTATTTAATGATCTTTTAGATTTTTCTTTTTAAAATTTTTAATTTTATTTTTAGATTGACATAATAATTGCTCATATATATGGAGTACATAGTAATGTTTTGATACATACTCTATATAGTGATCAGATCAGTATAATTAACATGTCCATCATCTCAAACACTTTTCTTTAACTCTAATATATAATTTTAAACAGCTAGAAGGAAGATGCTGACAATAGGTGTGACCTAACACATTGCAAGCTGTTGTGTCTATGGTGAAAGACTCCTTCTATTTGAGAAAAGCAGAGGGAAATACACAGGGAATTTTTTGTTGTATCTTAGGCACCAGTTTAGCCACAGTGAGTAGGGCAACAAGTAGGCTCTTGGGGTTCCTAAGTCCAGGAAACCATTCTGTGACCTTCCCTGGGCCAGAGCAGAACTTACTACTCTGAAGCCTGAGTCTCAGTCCTGGCAGCATTCAGGATAAGCTGACAGAAGAGCCTTTTGGCTTTAAGTGAATTTTGGTTGTAGACTGGCAGAAACCCCACCATGGGTGGTGGTGATGGCCTCAAGGAGAGGCTCCTCTGCCTATGAAAAGGGTGGGAAATAGTAAGAAGGACTTTGTCCCATGGTTTGAGTGCCTATCACCTGCAGTGGAAGACAATATCAGGCATATTTCTAGGATTTTTGACTCTAATTCCTGGCTCCCTGACAGCATTTCTGGACGCATCTGTGGCCTGTGGGAATGTCCTATCCTAAAGGGAAGGACACAAACCGGACTAGTTTCAGCACCCACTGATTGTGGAGACCTAAGGCCTTCAGTGAAGACAGGAGGTAGCCAGATAGTGGTTATAGTGGGCTATGGGTAAGACCCAGTGCTCTGCTGCCTTCATGTCTGACCCAGTACAGTCACAGTGGTAGTGGCCACATGGGTGCCTGCCCAGTTCCAGGTGGCTCAGCATAGAGAGAGACTCTATTTGTTTGGTAGAAAGTAAGGGAAAAGAATAAGAGTCTCTGCTTGATAATCCAGAGAAATTTTCTGGATTGTATTCAAGATGACCAAGGTGGTACCTCTAGAGTCTGAAAAGAACACAGCAATATTGGGCTTGCAGTCCAAGTTTCTTAAAATACTTGGAAAGTCTTCCCAAGAAGGATGGGCACAAACAAGCCCAGATTGTGAAGAATGCAATAAATATCTAACTTTTCAGTGCCTAGGCACTGACAAACGTCTACAAACATCAAGATCGTTCAGGAAAACATGACTGCACCAAACAAGCTAAATAAGAACCAAGGACCAATCCAGGAGAAACAAAGACATACAATTTTTCTGAAAGAAAATTCAAAAAAGCTGTTTTGAGGAAACTCAAAGAAATTCAAGATAATAGGGAGAAAATTCAGAATTCTATAAGATAAATTTAACAAAGAGATTAAAATTTAAAAAATCAAGCAGAAACTCTAATGTTGAAAAATGCAATTAACATAGTAAAGAATGCATCAAAGTAGTATAATAGCAGAACTGATCAAACAGAAGAGAGAATGAGCTTGAAAACAAGTCATTTGAAAATGTACAGTTAGAAGAGACAAAAGAGAAAAAAATAAAAAAAATGAAACATGCCTACAAGATCAAGAAAATGGCCTCAAAAGGGAAAACTGAAGAGTTCTTGGCCTTGCACAGTAGGTTGAGAAAGAAAGTTCTCTATTATTAGAGGATAGAAAGTTTATTCAAAGGGACAATAATAGAGAACTTCCCAAACCTAGAGAAAGATCACAACATTCAAGTACAAAATGTTGTGGAACATGAAACAGATATAATCCAAAGAAGACTACCTTAAGGCATTTAATCAAATTCTCAAAGGACAGTGATAAATTAAGGTTCCTAAAAGCAGAAAAAGAAAACAAACAAACAACAACAACAACAACAACAAAAACAATTACATACAGTAGAATTTTAATATTTGGCAGCCAACTTTTTAGTGGAAACCTTACAGGCCAGGAGAGAATGATATGACATATTTAAAGTGCTGAAAGGAGAGGGGGAAACCTTTTATCTTAGAATAGTATATCCCGTGAAAATATCCTTCAAGCATGAAGGAGAAATAAAGGCCTTACCAGAGAAACAAAAGCTGAGGTATTTTATTGAGACCAGATCTATCCTACAAAAATTGCTAAAGAGATTTCTTCAGTCTGAAAGAAAAGGATGTTAACTGGCAAAAAGAATCATATAGAGGTGCAAAACTCACTGGTAACAGTAAGCACACAGAAAAAAAAATGCAGAATGTTGTAACAGTGTAATTGTGGTATGTAACCTACATATTCTTAAGTAGAAAAACTAAATGATAAATCAATCAAAAATAATAACTACAACAGCTTTTTAAGACATAGACAATATAATAAGATATAAAGAGAAACCACAAAAATTTTCAAAGTGAGGGAATGAAGTTAAAGTGAAGAGTTTTTATTAGTTTTCTTTTTGCCTTTTGTTTATGCAATTAGTGTTAACTTGTTATCAGTTTAAAATGCATACAAGAAAAACACAAAAAATAAAAATTAAGAAATTAAGTCATATCACCAGAGAAAATCACCTTCACTAAGAGGAAGGCAGGAAGGATGGAAAGAAGAAAAGAAGACCATGAAACAACCAGAAAAAATAATTTAAAAATTTCAGGAGTAGATCTCCACTTATCTGCAATAACATTGAATATAAATGGACTAAACTCTCTAATCAAAATACATAGAGTGGCTGAATGGATGAAAAAACAAGGCCCAATGACCTCTTGCCTACAAGAAACATTTCACCTATAAACATACACATATGCTGAAAGTATGTAAAGATATTACATACCAATGGAAACCAAAAAAGCATAGGAGTAGCTACATTTAGACAAAATAGATTTCAAGGCAAAAACTGTAAAAGAAACAAGGACATTATATGATAATAAAGGGGTCAATTTAGCAAGAGGATGCAACAATTATAAATACATATGCACCCAATGCAGGAACACCAAATACATAAAGCAAATATTATTAGAGCTAAACAGAGAGTTAGAACTCAATATGATAGTACCTGGAGGCGTTTGCACTTCACTTTTAGCATTGGACAGATCTCCAAGACAGAAAACACAGAAACATCAGACTTAATCTGCACTATAGACCAACTGGAGATACTTACATAATATTTGATCCAAAGGCTGCAGAATACACAATTTCTGCTCAAGCACATGGATAATTTTAAGAACAGACCACTTGTTAGGTTACAAAGCATTAAAAATATTGAAATTTATATCAAGCATCTTTTTTGACCATAATGAAATAAAACTAGAAATCAATAACAGAAGGAATTTTGGAAACTATACAAACACATGAAAACTAAACAACATGCCCCTGAATAACCAGTGAGTCAATGAAGAAATTTAAAACGAAATAGAAAAATGTCTTGAAACAAATGATAATAGAAACATGCATACCAAAACCTATGGGATACAGCAGAAGTAGTACTAAGAGGCACATGTTTAGCTCTAAGTGCCTACATCAAAAAAGAAGAAAACAAATAAATAACCTAATGATGCTTCTTAAAGCACTAGAAAAGAAAGAGCAAACTGAATCCAAAATGAGTAAAAGGAAAAATATAAATATGAGAACAAAAATAAATGAATTTGAAATGAAGAAAACAATATAAAAGATCAACAAAACACAGTTGATTTTTTTAAGCAATAAAAAATGACCTTTGCCAGACTAGTGAAGACAAAAAGGAGAAGACCCAAATATGTAAAATCAGAGATGAAAAGCAGGGCATTATAATTAATATATTACAACTGATCAGAAAGTCAAAGGATCATTAGTGACTAGAAAAAAAATTACATGAGCAACTACATGCCAATACATAGAAAAATCTAGAGAAAATGGGTAAATTTCTAGACACATGCAACCTCCCAAGATTGAATCAAGAAATCAAACATAAGCAGACTAATAACAAGAGACTAAAGCCATATTACAAAACTCTCCTAGCAAACAAAAGCCTGATGATCTGATGGCTTCTATGCTGAATTTTATCAATTATTTAAATAACTGATACCAGTCTTACTCAAAGTATTCCAAAAAACAAAGGAGAAGGGAATACTTCCAAATGTTTCCATGAGGCTAGTATTACCCCGATAACAAAATCAGACAAAAACATATCAAAAAAAGAAAACTACAGGCCTATATCTCTGATGAAATTGTTGCAAAAATCCCTAGCAAAATACAAGCAAACTGAATTTAACAATATATTAGAAAGTTCATTCATCAAGATCAAGTGGGATTTATCCCAGGGACACAAGGATGGTTCAACAGATGCAAAACAATGAGTGTAATACATCATGTCAACCAAATGAAGAACAAAAACCATATCCTCATTTCAATTGATGGTGAAAATCATTTGATAAAATTAAACATCCCTTCATGATAAAAATCCCCCAAAACCTGGATTTAGAAGGAACGTAACTCAACATAATAAACACCATATACAACATATAAACAGCTAGTATCATAGTGAATGGGGAAAAAGTGAAAGGCTTTCCTGTAAGATTTGGAGCATGACAAGAATGCTCACGTTCACCACTGATGTCCAACTCTTTTTGCAGTCCTAGCTAGAGCAATCAGACAAAAGAAAGAAAGAAAGAGCATGAAAATTAGAAAGAAAGATATTAAATTATCCCGGTTGGCAGAAGATATGATCTTACATTTGAAAAAACCTAAAGACTGCACCAAAAAACAATTAGTGTTAAAAAATAAATTCAGTAAGGTTAAAAGATACAAAATCAACATACAAAAATCAGCAGCATTTTTAATATGCCAACAGTGAACAATCTGAAAAAGAAATTGAGAAAGCAATAACATTTACAATAGCCACAATGAAACTAAACACCTAGGAGTTCACTTAACCAAAGAAGTGAATGTTTTATAATAAAACTATAAAACTCTGATGCAAGAAATTGAAGAAGACACACACAAAAATGGACGAATATTCCATGTTCATAGATTGAAAGAATCAATATTTTTAAAATGTCTACATTATCGAAGCAATCTACAGTCAGTGCAATCACTATCAAACTATCATGATATTCTTAACAGAAATAGAAAAAAAAGTTCGAATATTTATATGAAGCCACAAAAGACCCAGAATAGCCAAAGCTATCCTTAGCAAAAAGAATGAAACTGCCTGTAATCTCAGCACTTTGTGAGGCCAAGGCAGGTGGATCACATCAGCAGATCGAGACTATCCTGGCCAACATGGTGAAACCCTGTCTACTAAAATACAAAAAGTTAGCTGAGTGTGGTGATACATGCCTGTGGCCCCAGCTGCTCGGGTGGCTGAGGCAGGGAAATTGCTTGAACCTGGGAGGCGGAGGTTGCAGTGAGCCAAGATCACACCACTGAACTCCAGCCTAGTGACAGAGCAAGATTCCGTCTTAAAAGAAAGAAAGAAAGAAAGAAAGAAAGAAAGAAAGAAAGAAACTGGAGGAATCACATTATCTGACTTCAAATTATGTTACAGAGCTTTAATAACCAAAACAACATGGTACTGGCATAAAAATGACACGTAGAGGAATGGAACAGAATAGAGAACTCAGAAACAAGTTCATACATCTACAGTGAACTGATTTTTGACAGTGTTGCCAGGAATATACATTGGGGAAAAAAAAACCATTCTCTTCATTAAACTGTGCTGGGATAACTGGATATCCATATGCAAAAGAATGAAATAATACCCCTGTCCTCCCCATATACAAAAATAAAACAAAAATTGATTAACTTTGAAATTGCTACAAGAAAACATTAGAGAAATTCTCCAGGACAGTCATTTGGCCAAAAATGTCCTGAGTAATTTCCTACAAGAACAGGCAATGGAAGCCAAAATGGACAAATGGGATCATATCAACAATGTTTTGCATGGTGATGGAAATAGTTAACAAAGTGAAGAGACAACTCACAGGATGGGAAAAAAATATTTGCAAACTACTCATCTGACAAGGAATTAATAACCAGAATATATAAGGAGCTCAAACAACTCTATAGGAACAAAATTGATAATACAGTAAAATAATGGGCAAAAAATTTAAAGACATGTCTCCACAGAAGACATACAAATGGCAAACAGGCATACGAAAAGGATCTCATCATTTATCATCAGAGAAATGCAATGAGATACCATTTCACCTCAGTTAAAATGGCTTTTCTCCAAAAGACAGACAATAACAAATGCTGGTGAGGACATGGAGAAAAGGGAACCCTCATACACTCTTGGTAAGAATACAAATTAGTACAGCCACTATGGAGAACAGTTTTGAGGTTCCTCAAAAAGTGAAAATAGAACTACTATACGATCCAGCAATCCCACTGCTGGGTATATACTCCAAAGAAGAGAAATCAGTATACTGAAGAGATATCTGCACTCCCATGTTTGTTGCACCACTGTTCACAGCAGCCAAGATTTGGAAGCAACCTAAGTGTCCATCAACAGATGAATGAATAAAGAAAATGTGGTACAGATACACAATAAGGTACTATTTAGCCATAAAAAAGAATGACATCCTGTTATTTGCAGCAACATGGATGGAACTGGAGGTCGTTATGTTCAGTGAAATAAGCCAGGCACAGAGAGCAAAATCACATATTCTTATTTGTGGGATGCAAAAATCAAAACAATTGAACTCATGGAGATAGAGAGTAGAGAATGATTTTCAGAGGTTAGGAAGGGTAGTGGGAGGTGGTAGGGAGGTGGGTATAGTTAATGGGTACAAAAATATAGTTAGAAAGAATAAGATCTAGTATTTTATAGTACAGCACAGTGACTATAGTCAAAATAATTTACATATACATTTTAAAAATATGAGTATAACTGAGTTATTTGTAAGAAAGAATAAATGCTTGAGGGGATGGATAGCCCATTTTCCATGACACAATTATTATGCATTGCATGCCTGCATCAGAATATCTCATGTATTCCACAAAGATATATACCTACTATGCACCTACATAAAGCATGAATTAAAAAATTTGTAAAAGGAAACTTAAAATTGATAAATTGAATTGAATGTCTATAAAATATAAAATTACCAAAAAATACTGTATAGTTAGCACAGTGGACAAGGCCAGAATTAATCAGACCTGGATCTTATCTTCAAAAACCTTACAACCTGAAAGAAAAGATTGAACGTGTTTTATATTTACATGCAGTCATGCACACAATTCTGGGCTTGTTTATGGATTTTCATCACTGCTCCTGACATTATTCTTTGTGATAAATGCATTGTCTGTTATATACTAATATCTTGGTTTCCCCATACTTGATGACTTCTACTCCAATGGTAATTTTTTTCTCCAACTCCCTCAGCCTCCCACTCTCATCGTCCTTTATAAAATTCTAAATTAATAATGACTATGTAAATTCTAAAGTCTCAGTTTTAGGAATCGAAATGTCCAGCCACTACCTCCTATTCATTTGTCTTACTTATTCTAGTACTTCTACAGCTGTAATTCTTCAACTTCTTCAGTAACCTCACCCCTTTGACTCTCATTTTCACTACTCAGAATCCCCTTTATAGTTCAATTTCCTCCATATTATACACATTCACGTCTATGATTCCATATTGAGTCACTCTAATCACTTTTCTTTTATACACTCCTTTTCCTTTCTCACTTTAATACAATCAGTTCCAAAAAGTCCAGTCTTAGGCTCAACTTATTGGAGAAAATAAGTCTTCTTAATAGTCACACAATAAATAATGACCATAAATTCCAGGTGGTATCCAAACACTGGCTAAAAATCTTCCTTTATTTTTCTGTACATTTTCCTCTATATCCTAAGAAATGTATTTTATATCTTCTCTTTATCACCCTCAACTCTGACATATGACCTCAGACAGCATGCCATAAGTTATAAACACACTGAAAAGACCCATGTCATCATCTTATCAGACTGATCTTCACCTATGCTAAGATAGTTTGCTTCACCTCCTTTTCAGATAAGAGGAGTCAATAATCCCAACTGTAGACGAATAAACTTCCTACTTCCTGTACTCAAAAACTTCACTCTGAAATTATCTTCTCTCTCTCGCTTTCTGTCTGCCTCTCTGTGTCTGATTCTCTTTGTGTGTTTCTCTCCCATTCTCCTTCTCTTCTCAACTTCAATTTCTCCCTATAGTGGAGTTCCTAATGGCATTTAAAAATTTCCTAATATATTTTTCTGAGATAAAAACCACACACTAATTTTAAATCCTTCTGTCATCTCTCTACAATTCATAGAAAAACTTCTCAAAAAGATTGCTTATCCATTTGTTTCCCTTGTGTCTCTCTATTCTTTATTTTACTACAATCAGAGTTTCTTCACCAAAAAATCCATCAAGTTACCCATTTACAAGATAATCAATAGCTTCTATCTATCTGAGTTTACTGGTTGTGTTCGTTCTTCCTATTTGATTGTTCAACAATAGTTGACACAATTAACCTCTCCACTTTCACCTTTCACTATCTACGCAACTCTGGGTAAATTGTTTAACCTTCGTGTTCCTCAGTATATTCACTTACAACATAAAAAACTACTTTCTTACTCAAGTGTTGTGAGAACTAAATGTGATAATATCACTACAATATTATTTTGAAAACTGTCCCCGTTTATATTTTTACCTTTCTAAAATCTAATTTATAAAAGGTAGCAGAGATAAGAGATGAATGACAAAAGGTGATTCAGAAATAAATGACAAAATGTGATTCTGACATGATACATACCTATATATGTCTATAAAATATACCTGTATATCAGGTTAGATTCACATTTTGTCATTAATCTTCACACATTATGGAGCAAAATAAAATATCTGGCCCTATTCCAGACTGTGGCATCCTTTGTTCATCCTGCTTCTGTCATAATAGTAGTTTTCTGCTGGGCAATGTTCCGGTTACCTTTTGCTGCATATTAAGCTTCTCCAAGATTTAGTGGCTTAAAACAATAATTTATGTCATTTGTGAGTTAAGGATTTTGATAGAGCTTGGCTGGGTGATCATTCTGCTGTTCACGGCATATTCAACTGTGTGCCAGTCTGGAGGTTACAAAATAGCTTCACTCATGTGTCTGGAACCCTAGATGGGCTAACAGAAAAGTTGTGCTCAGTGCAGCCTCTCTCTATTTGCCCATCCTTATAGTCTCAGGCTTTCTCCATGTGGTCTCCCCAGGAAAGTTAAGGGATGTTCTGTCATTTAAGTTTGTTAAATACAGGTATTCAGGATTTTTAAAAAATCCAGCAAAGGCTGCCAGTCTTTTAAGAGATTAACCCAGAACTGTCACAGCCTCACTCCTAATGCACTCTATGGGTCAAAGAAGTTCCAAGCCAGCCCAGATTCAAGGTGAGGGCAAAGAGACACGATCTCGTGATGACCGACAAGAATTTGCCGCCTTTTTTTTGGTAAGAGTACTCCAATATCATTCTTGCTATGTACCTGATGCACTTGTTCCTGCCTTTAGGATTTTTGCCCCCAGATCTTTCCATGGCTGACTCCTTCAAATCTCAGCTCAGTTATCACCTCCTCATAATATAAAAGCTTTGCTTATTGCCTTATCTAAATGTACTTCCTCTTACCATCACTATGTACTCCATCACCTGTTTTATTTTCTTCTGATATTACCTTATTCATGATCTGCCTTCCACTGCAATGCCAACTTCGCAAGCACAGAAGCTTTGTCTTTCTTGTCACCTCTGGCTGTAGAGCCCAAAATGATGCTTGACACATAGAATTTGTTAATAAATATTTTCTGAAAGACTAAGTTAATTGTAAATATATAGTTCATTCATAAATGTATAAAGGAAAATTATAACTACTATAACACAAGTTTTGATATTATTATCTGCACTTACATTTTCTCTAAATCTGTACTCTTTTAATTAGAGATAGAGGTGACCTATCAGATGAAAATATGGTGTTTTTACAGTTACATAATGGTAAATTTTTCTTTGTCACAATTTTGAGATGAATCCATTTGAATAGCACCTTTACCCAGAATTACTTCTTGTATGATGAAAGAGGGACATCTTTGGAAAAATTATACAGATTTTTACTCTATTTCTAGAAATAACATTATAGTTTTCAAAGTAACAACATTAACATTAAGAATAACTTATACCTATTGGTTTTCAAATTTCTTGTGTCAATGAAAACTTAGATTCAGCAAAGAAACTATGTCTTTTAGTACAATAAGTAGTTCTTTTAAAACAGTAAGAATTAAATGAAAGAGATTGGAAACATGGCTTCATGTGTTTTTCAATATAAACAAGCATTTGATGTTTTCTTAAAAAATAAGCTTAAGGTTTATAGAACCCAAAATGTTTGGAAGATTTAGTCCAACATGCATCTGATTTCGCCTTTCCCATAGCATATCCAACATAGTCAAGATTTTCTAAACAACCAAGTAACAATTTTGAGAGTAAATTTATGAAGAGAAATATGTTTTCAAGTTTAAGATCAAACACTGGTAAACACATAGATAAATTGTTTTTTTTACTTTGTGACATATCCAAAGTCATGGCAAAAGAGTAACCTTTATAAGTTTGTTAAATACAGGTATTCAGGATTTTTTTTCTTCTTTGTATGGCCCTCTCGTGACTCTTTTTGCTTTTTTACTCCATTTTAAGTGCTCATAATACTTTGCCTTGTGAATGGGACTCTGAATTGCACATGGTTGAGATTCACTCCATATCAATTCAATTGAATAACTATAAAAGTACCAGATCTTTCTTGCTCACATTGTTTTCTTTCATAGGTTTGCGTCAGGTTATTCAAATGAGATATTGAATCGGCTTGGAGTCATGGGCACGTTCACATTAATATACATGGAATTTTGTGAATTTCCTCTGACTTACTTTTCTCTTGATTCTGCTCTTCCTCTATGTGTTTTCTTCTTTTCACTTGCCTTCTAACTTGTCTTTCTTGATCAATTTATCTTGATGTTTAACTTTATATTTAATGTTAAATTCTTCTTTTTGGTGAGTCTGTAAGACAGACTTGAAATATGACATAAAACATTCCAAAAAGGAGATGAGCTAATTAATGTTCATTCAAGAATATGCTAGACATATAATTAGGCAACAGCTTATTTTTGGTTTAATGAGAAAAACAACCTGGTGCTTGGTTTTAAGTAAAATAAAATTTGCAGGATGACATCCCCATAAATGCTGTACTAGTTGGCTGAGGAAAATATAGCATATGTAAAACATTTCTCCTTTTAAATTTCAATTGGTAAATTGTTTTTGTAATTAGGAACAAGTAAATGCACTCTATTCTTCCCTCATTTATTTGCCTGAACTTTAATTATTGAAACTAAGAATGGTCACTTCTAGTGAAATCATAAGGTCTAAAGGATCGCTGCAATGGTGCAGTATTCTTACATTCTGAGAAAGGAGAAAGAGAATTAATATTTTTGAGCACATATTATAAGCCATCCTTGAGCTAGAAAATTTCTAATACTGTAATAATCATTTGTTTTTCATAATACCATTGTAATTGGTAGTCCATGTTTCATATAAAGAGATATCAAGCAACTTGCCTAGAAGAAGCCCTAGAAGAAGCCCTAGAAGAAACAAATGGTCAAGGGAAGATTTAAGCATCAGTCTCCCTAGCCCCCAAACTGGACATTTTCCTGTGAAACAAGTTATCTCCTGTATTTTGTAAACAATTAAGTATTTTATTATTGTGCCTGATTACTTACACAATGATCTCTCAGAACAAGTAATGGCAAATATTCAGATGAATTCTGTTAAAAAAATGAATGACAGAGATTATTATAATACACATATGACAATATTTTTGAAAGTTAATTATGTAATGTTCAGAAATTAAGGCAAAATTTATAATGGTACTGAAAAACATCAAATGTTAGTAAATTGCAGAGGAAAAATCAGTGTATATGTAATAGCATTTATCAACAAACATATCCTTTTCTAAACTGAATGAAATTGTTTTCTTAGTACAGAAAACTGACATACCTCATGCCTAAGTAGCGTTTGCTAAATCGAGAATTTAAACGAGATAATTCAAGCAAAGGGTAGGATTCTGCAGTGGATACTGATGCTAGCTCATTTACACAAAAGATTTCTCAAGCCAGAGCCAATTCCAAGTGATGGGTCAGCCTGGTATTGGACAGGCTTTCCTGTTCTTGAGTTAATTGATATAATGTAATTAATTTCTTAATCAGAAGCCAAGATTATTTCCAAGATTGAACAAAGAATCTTGGTTTCTTGCAAACTAATTTTAAAACAGGATTGTAACTTTCTCAGTGGACTAAGGATTGTGAACTTTGTATGCTAGCTTTGTAACTGCCTTTACATAGAAACCTAAATACTCACATCTCCCCTGTATCTCAGTATCATTGTCTCTAAAATGAGCATATTTCTCTAAGGAATGTCGTTTTAATCTTTAAAACTGCTGAACTAGAATTTCTGAGGGACAATTTGAGATAAGTGGTTGATGATAAAATATAGGGAGGGGAATTAGGAGAGAAACAGAGAAGAAGAAGAAGAAGGGGGATAGGAAGAGGAAGGGAGAGAGGTAAGGCATGAGTTTCAGGAGAGAGTTACCTATGGAAACAGAGATTTCTGTATCAAAACAAATATTTACATGTTGCACTTAAATGTCATCTTTGAATTTAGAACATTTTTCTATTTTTAATAGCTACGATAAGAATACAAAACAGCCGGGCACAGTGGCTCACGCCCGTAATCCCAGCACTTTGGGAGGCCGAGGCGGGTGGATCACGAGGTCAAGAGATCAAGACCATCCTGGTCAACATGGTGAAATCCCGTCTCTACTAAAAATACAAAAAATTAGCTGGGCATGGTGGCGCGTGCCTGTAATCCCAGCTACTCAGGAGGCTGAGGCAGGAGAATTGTCTGAACCCAGGAGGCGGAGGTTGCGGTGAGCCAAGATGGCGCCTTTGCACTCCAGCCTGGGTAACAAGAGCGAAACTCCGTCTCAAAAAAAAAAAAAAAAAAAAAAAAAAAAAGAATACAAAACAATTGTATAAGATGGCTTAAAATGTATGAAAAACATTGAGCAGAGCAAGAGGTGGGTAATATAGAGACCAGTTTTAGAAATAATACATCGAATTAATTAATACTCTGCCACTCTTCAGTTTCACAGACAAGTGTAGGAGGACTTTTATTCTTCTTATTCTTGGTCAGTCAGGCTGAACTTTGACGGAGAGAGCTACCTAAATACAGTTTCAATAAGATGAGTGCAACCTGGGCCTTGAAGGGTATTCTAAAGTAACAGTGGCATGAAACACTTGGGGCATCAAAACCAGAAATTACTTGAACCTAATTTTCAGGTATCCAAGAGGCCAATGTATTGTAACATGAGGATTACAAGAAATGGAAAAAGTTAAATGCATTGCATAACTTTGGATGGACTTCAAGCATGTGATGGATGCATGAAGAAGGGCAGCCAAGGAGCTATTAAGTGATGATTAGAGCCAGAGCCAGAGTCTTAGAAGGCCACAGGTGAAAACGTTAGCAGATTTTAGAAAGATTAAACAAATTACAATTAAAGGACGACTCTGGTGGTAAGATTTCCCTGGTAAATAATGATAAACTGGATATTTAGATTCCAAACGTCTCAACGAAGAGTGAAGAGAATACAGTATCTGGACATTTTTCATTGTTATTATTACTCATTTGTTTTTAGTGTTATAATTGTGTAATTCAGAGACCTGGTAAGTTATCTTCTATGAATAATTTTTCTTGGATCTCCTTTGTGAACTAAGTTAAAATGAACTTCATAGCGTGCAAACATCAGCATCAATATCCATAATCTGGCTGACTCTGACCTCCCTTTCTGATGCTCTGCCTAAGTATCACCCGTCCGTTCACTGCAACAGTAGCCACCATTCACTGGAAAAGTCCTGTCTTTGCCCACCTCTCTGCCTTTCCTTGCTCATAACATTTCCTTCATTTTCCATATCTTCCTGTTTCTTTCTGTCTAAATCCTATTCACAATGTGAAATCTCTTGGATGAACTTTTCCTTGATTCTTTCAAAGCAAATTGTTTTACCCACTTTGATGGATTACAAGAGTTTGCCTTCTGGTTACCACATTTCCCATTACAGAAATGATCGCACCATATTTCCTACTAGCTGACTTGTTCAGCAGTCAGTTTCTGCCATTGGGCTGTGTCTTACTTAAGGCATGAATTCTCTTGTTTATCTCCATCCTCAGATGAGTAACATGCATGTCTAAGTTTTACTTTAATTGATGTGGAAGACTTTTGGTTTAGGAGATGACAGTTTAAATTGGATGAACAAGAAGCAATGGCTACTATTATGGCTTTGATTTGCCATGCTGTAATCTCAGCATGTGGCAAAATATTAAGCATGCATAGTGATATCAATGTTTCCAAAGCCTTAAAAGACAGAATGAGGCATATGTATGTGTGTAATTTTAAAATGTTATCTTAGCTTTTTTCTTGATTTTTTTCCGCTATAATAATACATGTTTAAAGCATGAAATGAACAATACAGATTAATAGAGTATTATTTCCATGCCTACCTCTATCCTGACTGTGAATTTGGATAAGCTATTAGTATTTTTGTGATTCAGTCTCCCTCAGCTATCTAATAAAGGTGTTGCTGCCGAGTTGATTTCCAAGTTACAGCTCAGCTTTGTAGCTTCATAATTGTATTATATTCCATACTAATGTAACTAACAACTTAAGATTTATTTTTATTGTTTTTGGTTTGTATATCAGATGTGCATTCACATCTAACAAACCTCTCTGATTAGAAGAGTTTGGTGAAGAAGAGTCATGATTTGGACACTTGGAGGCTGACAACCAGCTCTCCCCAACCCTCCATGGTCATTGAGAGAACAGGAGTGATTCAGTAGCCCTCAAGGCACTGATCAAAAGAGACCTTGAGGGTGGTGAACTGGGTGAGGAACAATACTCTGGGCTGCAACTGAGGAAAGTCTAATTGTTCCATGTCTTATTCAGCTCAGGCTGCTGTAACAAAATATCTTCAGCTGAGTGGCTTGAAAAACAAACATTTTTTTTTTCTCCCTTATAATTCTGCTGACCAGAGGTCCAAGGTACTGGCAGATTTAATTCCTAGTGAAGGATTTCCTCTTGACTTGGCTGCCTTCTTGCTGTGTCCTCACAAGGAGGAGAGAGAGGGAGAAGGAGAGGGAGAAAAAAGAAGCCGGGGGAGAGCAGGTATGCACTGGTGTTTCTCTTCCTGTAATGACACTAATCCCATCTTGTGGGGACCACCCTCAAGACCTCACCTAAACCTAATAACTTCTCAAATGGCCCATCTTCAAATACCATCACAAGGAGGGTTAGGACTTCAACATATGAATTTTAAGGAGACATATACATTCAGTTCACAATATTTTATAATTACTTACTTTGGATGAGTGTGATAGTCTCAGAGCTAGGGGGCTGTAATTAAGATAAATGAAAACCAAGCTAGTAAAGAAGTTTCCTGGGAGGCCAGGAGCCCAGGGTAGAGGGCTGCGTCTTTCACACAGACTGCAGTAGGGATGGCTGTAGCAGGTAGACTCTCCAGCAGGGCCAGCCCTTGATTGTACTGGGATTGGTTGCCTGAGGACAGTGACTAGCTAATCAGCAGGCCAAACTGCAGTTCTGACACTTCTCATTTAACTTTCCCACTTTGAGCCAGAATGAGACCAGAAAGAGGCTCAGCTCTTCAAAATGGTTGTACCATCAGTGAGCACAGCAAGAGGAAAATCAAATTATTTTTGATCAGTGTTTTAATCACCTTATTTGATTTTTCTCTGGAGCATCTTTTCTGGTAGCATTTAGAGACAATTAATGATAAAATGTCATAGAGATGATTTTAAGGATGCCTCCAGCTCTAATTTCTTGTGTCTTTAAATACTAATTTAAGAGGAGTCAAAAGTATACAGGTGAACTTCTGTTTGCGTAATAAATATACTACAGCTATAAAATTTTGTCTTTAAAATTATGCAGGGTAATGAAGAAAGTGAATTAAAGTAAGGCTGTGTGTAAGAGAGAAACTTTGTATACATTACACACTGATAGCTGATAGTACTTTACTTTTATATTTAGAAAAATATGTGGAACATGACTGTTGTTGTTTGAGACACAGTCTCACTCTTTTGCCCAGGTTGGAGTGAAGTGGCATGATCTGGGCTAATTTTTGTGTTTTTGGTAGAGATGGGGTTTCACCACGTTGGCCAGGCTGGTCTCAAACTCCTGACCTCAAGTTATCCACCCACCTCAGCCTCCCAAAATATTGGAATTACAGGTGTGAGCCACTGCGCCAGCCTGACTAATAAAGTATTTTTTTAAAAAGTCTGATTTATGTCTTGGGAACATAAAGAAATTCACTTTGGAGTGAATAATGTGCTTTGTCTATGGTGTGTATGCTTCTTAAACAAAAAAATTAAACAGATTTCTAGGGGATTAAAGCCTTAAGAAAAACCTCCTTTTCCCCATAATGATACAATGTTATTGTATTTTTATTCTTGGTCCCATGTTTGACTTGATTTGTGATTTACCATTTGTTAAAGACTTTAGATATCCTGTCTGGACACCCAGAAGTTGTTTCTGTTTTCCAGAGTCAGCATATGAAATGTTATTTATAGCCCACATTTTGAGTTTTAAATATTACCCAGTGGTTTTAGTTCTACAAAGGTCAAATTTCAACCCAACTCGTTGGACTTCCAGGCATGGAAACCTAGCAAGCTCTGTTTGTTTCTTTCTTCTGAAATAGTTGTCTCTGCAGACAGAGGTTTGGCATCTGTCTGCCCCCTTACGTATAATATATTACTATGGAACCCCTGGAAATCTGAAATGCCTCCTTGATGGAAAACATGAGGCAGATGAGAATCTCTGGCTGTCTACATTTGGATGTTTAATATTTCTGTATTCATGAAGTTAAAATTTAGAAGTGAAAAACTGAAATCAGATATTTTAGAAAGAACACAATGTACTTAAGTGACTAGTGAATTCATTTTGAAACTTCAGCTAATATCGAATCCTGTTCTATGGTGTATTTTAAAATATGTTTCTGAATGAACAGATTTTTTTCCCTGATCTTCCAAAGTCTGTTCTTCATATGACAGTCCTATATTTTTGCCACATTAGGTTAAAGCCCAGTTGATGATTGCTATCTCAGCTCTCTTTTGGCAAAATGCTAGATATAAAACTCCCTGAGTCCAGATTGTGGTTGCGTACCCACTTCAGTGTGCAATATATTCAGTATATTGTATAGCATGGTTTGGTGACCTGAGAGTAAGCTCTGACAAAGTTGATCACATCTATGATTGAAAATAGTATAAAAAAGTATTTCTAAGGTTATACTCAATTTTTTAAAGGCATAATACTATTTTTATTTTATGACTTTAAAGTTTTGCTAGTTTAAATTTTATTTATATTCAGAATTCTTGAGAAAATTCTAAATTCTTATACATCTTATCTTAGGGAAAAGAAAACAGTGCACAGATACGTAATTATATGTTTTTCTGTTTCTTTCCTCTCTAGTAAAATTTTTACTCAAGGGTACTTGAAATATTAAAATATATATCTTTCTGATTGATTTATGATTATTATTACTAACATTGTCACAATAAGAGTTAGGGTGGCTACTAAAATAACTTAGGAGAAAAACGAGTTTTAATTTTAATTTTCATGAATGAAAACTTAAATAATGCATATAACTGGGCATAGTGGTGTGTGTCTGTTGTCCCAACTACCCAAGAGACTCAGGAAGATATCTTGAGCCTGTAAGTTTGAGACCATACTGGGCAATATAGCAAGACTCTCTTAAAAAAAAAAAAGCCTGTTTATAATGTGATATATATATATATATTCAGAATACTTGAGAAATGAATTTAAAATTCCTATGAGTCTTATTTTAGAGAAAAGAAAACAATGCACAGATACATAATTTCATGTTTTCCTGCTTTCTTCTTCTCCAGTAAAATTTTTATTTATTCAATGTATTTATACATTAAATGATATATTTTCATTTATAGTATGTATATATACACACACACTATTTTGCAAAATTTTAAACTTCTATTATTTGTATTTCATACACTATTTTAATTTTATTATCTTAATTTTCTCTTTCGTCGATTATATTGTGTGCAAAATCAAAGTATTTTTGTTTGAATTCTGTGTTCTCAAATTTATTTATGTACAACTGTTTTTTATTTAGTTATTTTTATTTACTCCTTTTCTTATATTTTTGTTCCATATAATATCTAGGTTCTTTATTTTAGTAACTTTTATAGCTATGAATTTGATTCTGAGAAACACTTTCGGCATTATTCTCATTTTTATAAAGTTTGTTTTAAAAAAATATTTTCTAAATATCTTATAATTGCAGCATGACTTCTATTTCCTCCAAAAGCTTTTAGGTAAAATGTTTTTATTTTTTAAATTTTAATTTCCATATAGTCCTTTATACTGAAATTTACTTTTTACCTACGTGTCCTGTGTACTACTGCATTACGTCTACTGATATTTCTTGTATTTAAATATTTTTGTCAATTTTATTGCTATGTTATCTATAAAAGTTGATCACTGTTGCAGGCAAATTTATAACTTTTATTTTGAAAATCTCTCCCTTGCTTATTTCCCCAGACTCATACTTTACTACCTATTCCTCTTAGATTCCTATTGTATTTTATTGTGTATTTCCTTTGTACATACTTTCACAACCTGTGTGTGTGTACCCAAGCTAACAGTCCTTTTTTTCTTTTCCTTCTTTTTCTTAAAAAATAAAAATAAAAAACAAGACACATGTGCAGAACGTACAGGTTTGTTACATAGGTATACGCGTGTCATGGTGGTTTGCTGTACCTGTTGTCCTGTCCTCTAAGTTCCCTCCCCTGAACCCCTACCCCTCAACAGACCCTGGTGTGTATTGTTTCCCTCTCTGTGTCCATCTGTTCTCATTGTTTAGTTCTCACTTATGAGCGAGAACATGCAGTGTTTGGTTTTCTGTTCCTGTGTTAGTTTGCTGAGGACGATGGCTTCCAGCTTCATCCATGTCCCTGCAAAGGACGTGATCTCATTCCTTTTTATGGCAGCATAGTATCTCATGGTGTGTATGTCTGTCTATTACCGATGAGCATTTGGGTTGGTTCTGTCTTTGCTGTTGCAAATAGTGCTGCAGTAAACATATGTGTGCATGTGTCTTTATAGCAGAATGATTTATATTCCTTTGAGTATATACCCAATAATGGGATTGCTGGGTCAAATAGTATTTCTGGTTCTAGATCCTTGAGGAATCTCCATACTGTCTTTCACAACGGTTGAACTAATTTACACTCCTACCAACAGTGTAAAAGTGTTCCTATTCCTCCACAGCCTCGCCAGCATCTACTGTTTCCTGACTTTTTTAAAATTGCATTTTAGATTTGGGGGTACATGTTTCCTGACTTTTTAAAAAATTATACTTTAACTTCTGAGGTACAGATGCAGATCTTGAAGGACTGTTAAATAGGTATACCAGGCCATGTTGGTTTTCTGCCTCCATCCCCCTATCACCTACCTTAGGTATTTCTCCTTATCTTATCCCTCCTCAATTCCCCCCCCCCACTTCTATCCCTCCTCTTAACCCCCCACCCCCTAACAGATCCCAGTGTATAATGTTCCCCTCCCAGTGTCCACGTGTTCTCATTGTTTAACATTGACTTATGAGTGAGAACATGTGGTGTTTGGTGTTCTGTTCTTGTGTCAGTTTCCTGAGAATGATGGTTTCAAAATTCATCCATGTCCCTGCAAAGGACATGAACTCATCCTCTTTTATGGCTGCATAGTTTTCCATGCTGTATATGTGTCACATTTTCTTTATCCATTCTATTCTGATGGGCAGTTAGGTTGGTTCCAAGTCTTTGTTATTGTGAACAGTGCCACAGTGAACATACGTGTGCATGTGTCTTTATAATAGAATGATTTGTAATCCTTTGGGTATATACCCAGTAATAGAATTGCTGGGTTAAAAGGTATTTCTACTTCTAGATACTTGAGGAATTGCCACACAGTCTTTCACAATGGTTGCACTAATTTACACTCCCACCAAGAGTGTAAAAGTGTTTGCTTCTCCTCATACTCTCCAGCATCTGTTGTCTCCTTATTTTATAATGATCACCATTCTAACTGACATGAGATGGTATCTCAATGTGATTTTGATTTGCATTTCTTTAATGACCAGTGATGATGAGCATTTTTTCATGTTTGTTGGCTGCATAAATGTCTTCTTTTGAAAAGTGCCTGTTCATATCCTTCGCCCACTTTTTTGATGGGATTGTTTGTTTCTTTCTTGTAAATCTGTTTCAGTTCTTTGTAGATTCTGGATATTAGCTCATTGTCAGATGGGTAGCTTGCAATTTTTTTTCCATTCTGTAGGTTGCTGGTACATGCTAATGATTGTTTCTTTTGCTGTACAGAAGCTCCTAAGTTTAATTAGGTCCTACATTAGGTGTTTCTCCTGATGTTATCCCTCCCCAATCTCCCCATCCTCTGCTATCCCTCCCCTAGCCCCCCACCCCCAAGAGATCCCAGTATGTGATGTTCTCCTCCCTTTGTCCATGTGTGCTCATTGTTCAGCATCCACTTGTGAACATGTGGTGTTTGGTTTTCTGTTCTTGTGTCAGCTTGCTGAGAATGATTGTTTCCAGATTCATCCATGTCCCTGCAAAGGACATGAACTCATTCTTTTTTATGACTGCATAATATTTCATGGTGTATATGTTTCACATATTCTTTATCCAGTCTATCTTTGATACACATTTGGGTTGGTTCCATGTCTTTGCTATTATAAACAGTGCCACTATGAACATACATGTACATGTGTCTTTATAATAGAACAACTTATAATTCTTTGGATATATACCCAGTAATGAGATTCCTGGGTCAAATGGAATTTCTATTTCTAGGTCCTTGAGGAATTGCCACATTGTCTTCCACAATGATTGCATAATTTACACTTTCACCAACAGGATAAAAGCATTCCTATTTCTCCACATCCTCTCTGCCAAGATGGCTGAATAGGAACAGCTCCAGAGTGCAGTTCCTAGCAAGAGTGACACAGACGGCAAGTGATTGCATTTCCAACCGAGGTACCAGTTGCATCTCAATAGGACTGGTTGCACTGTGAGTGTAGCCCAAGGAGGGCAAACCAAGGTAGGGTAGGGTGCTGCCTCAGCTAGGAAGTGCTGAAGGACCCCCCCCCACACACACCCAATGGAGGCCATTGGGGCCTTTTCCGGCTACTCCAGCACTCGCCCCAGTTTGAATGCTGTGCTTCTCCTGAGGCCTTTGTAGCCCACAGACAAGAAGATTCCTGCTGGACCAACAGGTGCCATGGGTTTCCAGCACAAATTTGGGTGGCTGATTCAGCTGGAGCCCTGGTTTTCCAGCACAAATCTGAGTGGCTGTTTTGGCTGGCACCTGGAGTGCCTGTGAGACAGAGCTGTCCATACACTCCAGATAGAGGGTGCTGAAGGTGGTGAGCCAGGTGATCTGGCTCAGCAGGTCCCACCCCCATGGATACCAGCAGACTGAATCCCACTGACTTGGGAGTTTCACAGCAAGCACAGCAGTTTGCTCAGTGGAGGGAAGGAGTTTGGCCATTACTGAGGCAGTCTGCCATTACCGAAGCAGTTCTAACTTTAGTTGTGTAAACAAATGCACAAGGAAGTTCACAAAGCAACTGGGCAGAGCCTGTGGCAGCTCAGCAACACCTCTGCAGTAAGACTGTAACTATATTCTCTCCTTGCTGGGTAGGGCATCTCTGAAAAAAGGCAGCAGCCCCTCGGGGACTTGTAAATAAAGCCCCACCTTTCTGGAACAGAGTACCTGGGAAAAGAGGTGGTTGTGAGTTCTGCTGCAACAGACTTAAACGCCCCTGCCCAGTAGCTCTGAAGAGAGCAACAGAGCTCCCAGGATAGCACTTGAGCTCTATTAAGGGACAGACTGCCTACTTACATAGCTCCCTGACCCCTGTATAGCCAAAGAGGCACCTCATACAGGAGAGCTCTGGCTGACATCTGCCAGGTATCATCCTGTGACAAAGTTCCCATAGGAAAAAACAGGCAGCAATCCTTGCTGTTCTAATGCTCCCAGGTGATTACCAGGCAAGCAGGGTCTGGAGTAGACCTCCAACAGTCCTGCAGCAGGGGATCTGACTGTTAGAAGGATAACTAACAAACAGAGAGAAATAGCTTCAACATCAACAGAAAGGACATCCACTCAGAGACCCCATCTAAAAGCCACCAACTTCGAAGACCAAAGGTAGATAAATCCATGAATATGGGAAGAAACCAGTGCAAAGAGGATGAAATCACAAAAAACCAGAACACCTCTCTTCCTCCAAGGGATCACAACTACTCACCAGCAAGGGAACAAAACTGGATGGAGAATGAGTTAGACAAATTGACAGAAGCAGGATTCAGAAGCTGGGTAATAACAAACTTCTCTGTGCTAAAGGAACATGTTCTGACCCAATGCAAAGAAACTGAGAACCTAGAAAAAAAGGTTAAATGAAATGCTAACTAGAATAACCATCTTAGAGAAGAACATAAATGACTTGATGGAGCTTATAAACACAGCATGAGAATTTGGCAAAGCATATACAAGGTTCTAAAGCTGAATCAATAAAGCAGAGAAAAGGATATCAGAGATTGAAGACCAACTCAACAAAATAAAATGAGAAGGCAAGATGAGAGATAAAAGCATGAAAAGAAATGAACAAAGCCTCCAAGAAATATGGGATTATGTGAAAAGACCTAATCTATGTTTGATCAGTGTACCTGAATGTGAAGGGGAGAATGAATCCAAGCTGGAAAACACTCTTTGAGATATTATCCAGGAGAACTTCCCAACCTAGCAAGGCAGGCCAACATTCAAATTCAGGAAATACAGAGAACACCATGAAGATATACCTCAAGAAGAGCAACCCCAAGGCACATAATCGTCAGATTCATCAGGGTTGAAATGAAGGAAAAAATGCTAAGGGCAGCCAGAAAGAAAGGTCAGGTTACCCACAAAGGGAAGGCCATCAGACTCACAGTGGATCTCTCAGCAGAAACCCTACAAGCCAGAAGAGAGTGGGGGCCAATATTCAACATCCTTGAAAAGAACTTTCAACCCAGAATTTCATGTCCAGTCAAACTAAGCTTCATAAGCAAAGGAGAAATAAAATCCTTTATGGGCAAGCAAATGCTGAGAGATTTTGTCCCCACCAGGCCTGCCTTACAAGAATGCCTGGAGAAAGCACTAAACCTGGAAAGGAACAAGTACCAGCTACTGCAAAAATGTACCAAATGGTAAAGGCCATCAAGATCTCTAGTTTTATTTCATGATATTTCAAATAACAGGATCTCATCCCTTTTTAAGGCTGAATAGTACTTGATTGTGTATAAGTATTACATTTTCTTTATCCATTTATGTTAAGTTGCTTCAAATATTGGCCATCTGTTAGGTTGCTTTCAAATACTGTTCATCGTGAACAGTGCTGCAACAAACATACAAGTGTATATATCTTTTCCATATTTTTATCTCCTTTCCTTTGGGTAGATATTCAGCAGTGGGATTGCTGAATCACAAGGTAGGTCTATTTATTAGTTTCCTGAGAAACCTCCAAAGTTTTCTTCATAATGATTTTTTTAATTTATATTCCCACCAACAGTGTATGATGGTTCTATATTTCTCTGCATTCTTACCAGCATTTGTTATTGCCTGTCTTTTGGATGAAAGCCATTGAAACTGGGGTATGATGATATCTCATGATAGTTTAGATTTGCATTTCTCTGATGATTAGTGGGATGTTGAGTACTTTTTCATATGCCTATTTGGCATACCTTTTTTGAGAAATAGCTATTCAAATATTTTGCCCATCAAAAAAGGGAATTATAAGATTTATTACTATGGAGTTGTTTGAGCTCCTTATGTATTTTGGATTTTAAGCCCCTGTCAGATAGGCAATTTACAAATATTTTCTCCCATTCCATGGATTGTCTTTTCAGTTTTTTGATTGTATCCTTTCCTGTGCAGAAGCTTTTTAACTAAATGTGATCCCATTTCTGTTTATCTACTCATGAAACTCTTGCCTATATCAGTGTCCTGAAGAGTTTCCCCAAAGTTTTCCTGTAGTAGTGTCATAGTTCAAAGTCTTATATTTAAGTCTTTAATCCATTTTGATTTATTTTTCTATATGGTGAGAGATAAGAGTCTAGTTTTATTCCTCTGCATATGGAGATCCAGTTTTCCCAGCATCATTTATTGAAGAGATTGTCTTACCCAGGGATGTTATTGGCAGCTTTTTTGAAAATTGATTCACTATCAGTGTGTGGATTTATTTCTGGGTTCACTATTCTCTTCCATCAGTATTTGTGTCTGTTTCCAATACCATACCATTTTGGCTTCTATAGCTCGGTAATATAATTTGAAATCATGTCATGTGTTTCCTCCATGTTTTTCTGTTTGTTCAAGATAGCTTTGGCTATTCTGGATGTTTTGTGTTTCCAAATAAATTTTAGAATAGTATATATTTTTTTATTTCTATGAAGAATGGCATTAGTATTTTGATGGGGATTACATTGAATCTGTACACTACTTCATGTAGTATGGACAGTTTAACAATATTGATTCTTCCTATCTATGAACATGAAATATCTTTTGGTATTTGGTGTCCTCTTCAATTTCTTGGGTCAGTATTATATAGTTTTCATAGCAAGATCTGTCACTTCTTTGGCTAATTCCTAAGTATTTAACTTTATTTTTGGTTATCGTAAATGACATTAATTTCTCATTTCCTTTTTAGATGGTTCACTATTGGCATTGTAAACCAAAAAGTATCAATGAATTTAAAAAGTTTATTTTGCCAAGGTTAAGGATGTACCTATGACACGACATCAGGAGGCACTGAAGACATGTACCCAAGGTGATCAGGGTACAGCTAGCTTTTATACATTTTAGAGAGACATGAGACATCAATCAATATGTACATTGGTTTGGTTCAGTAAGGTGGTAAAGTTTAAAGTAATAGGGTGGGGGGCTTCCAGGTGAGAAGTAGTTAAGAGACAAAAGGTTGCATTCTTTTGAATCTTTGATCATCCTTCCACTGAATACACAATTTAATCTGGCTCAGTTAATCTACATTTTTACATAAACAATAGGGCAGAAGAAGCAATCAGATATGCATTTATCTCAGGTGAGCCTCAGAGTAATAACTGAGTTTTGTCTATCCTTTGTCCACAAAGAATTTCCTTGTGGGCAACTTGTGAGGGAGGAATGCAGCTTTTTATCTTTGTGGCTATCTTATTTAGGAATAAAATAAGAGGCAGGTTTGCCTGGCATAGTTCTCAGCATAACTTTTAACTTGGCTTAGTAATTTTGGGATCCTAAGATTTATTTTCCTTTAAAAGCATATATAAATAATTCTGAATTCCTATGTTGATTTTAATATCTTGAAACTTTACTGAATTTGTTTATCAGTTCTAACAGTTTTTTGGTAGACTTCGTAGTTTTTTCCAAATATATTATTTGCAAACAAGGATAATTTGACCTTTTTCTGTTCTAAATTAGATGCACTTATTTTTTTTTTCCTCTTGTCTGAATGCTCTAGCTAGGACTTTGAGTACCATGTTGAATAATAGTGGTGAAAATGTGCGCTCTTGCCATGTTTTAGATCTTGAAAGAAAGGTTGATTTAAATGTTCCCTCTATGGGCAGGCATCAGCTTAGTTTGGTCTGGTTTCGCTTTCTAATATAACAGGGCAGCATTGAGTTTCATGCCTCACAATTGCTGAGTTCTTCCACTGCCCAGTGCATAGAAATGCGTTCTGCATCATGCTATCACTGCTGGAAGATGGGGGAGGTGTGGTTTCAGAAATTTTAAATTTTTTTTCCTATCTTTTCAGTGATATGAAGTTAAAACAACTTACTGTTTGTGCTCACCTGAGTGTTGATTCATATGAAGGTACTTTTGATGTAGGTATCTGTTAAATTGGTGTTGTTTCATGGGGAATACTCCATGGAGACTTCTAATCTACCATCTTGCCCCATCTTCCTAGTTTATTTATTTATTATACTTTAAGTTGTGTGATACATGTGCAGAACATGCAGGTTTGTTACACGTATATACATGTGCCATGGTGGTTTGTCGCACCCATCAATCCATCATCTACATGAGGTACTTCTCCTAATGCTATCCCTCCACTAGGCCTCCATCCCTGACAGGCCCCAGTGTGTGATGTTTCCTTCCCTGTGTCCATGTGTTCTCACTGTTCAACTCCCACTTGTGAGCGAGAATATGTGGTGTTCAGTTTTCTGTTCGTTAGTTTGTGGCTAGTAATAGTTTCTAGCTTCATTCATGTCCCTGCAAATGACATGAACTCATCCTTTTTATGGCTGCATAGTATTCCATGGTGTATATGTGCCATGTTTTCTTTATCCAGTCTATCATTAATGGACATTTGGGTCGGTTCCAAGTTTTTGCTATTGTGAACAGTGCTGTGATAAACATACTACTGCATGTGTCTTTATGGTAGAATGATTTATAAAACTTTGGGTATATACCCAGTAATGGAATTGCTGAGTCAAATGGTGTACTGGTTCTAGATCCTTGAAGAATTGCCACATTTCTTTTTTTAAGAAAGCTAAGTACAAGCCCCCAATCTCTTCTGTATTGTAAGGTTTTTCTGCTGAATTATCTACCATTAGCCTGATGGGGTTTACTTTATAAATGATCTGCCCCTTCTGTGTAGTTGCCTTTAACATTTTTTAAATTTTATTTTGACCTTGGAGAATCTGATGACCATATGTCTTCAGAATGGTCATCTTATATAGTATCTCACAGGGGTTTTCTTCATTTCCCGAATTTCAATCTTAGCCTCTCCAGAGAGGTAGAGGAAATTTTTATGGATAATATCCAAAGGCATATTTTCTAAGTTGCTTTCTTTCTGTCTGTTTCAGGGACACTAATTAATGGTAGATTTGGTCTCTTCATATAATCCCATATTCCTCATGAGGTTTATTATTTATTATTTTTTCTTAATTTTGATTTGATTCAGTTACTTTGGAGAACATGTTTTTGAGCCTTGACATTCTTTCCTCAGCTTGGTCTATTCTACTGTTTTTGTTTTACAACCTGTGACTGTATCATAAAATTCTTGACATGAGTTTTTCAACTCTATCACATCAGTTTGATTCTTTCTTAAATGGCCATTTAATCATTCAGTTCTTGTATTGTTTTATTCTATTCCTTAACATTTCATGTATTGAGTTTTAGCTTTCTCTTGAATCCTGATGATTTTCATTCCTATCAGTATTCTGAATTCTATGTCTGTCATTTCATCCGGTTCACCCTAGTTAAGAATCTTTGCTGTTGAAGTAGTGTGGTCATGATTTTTTTTTTAAGTTGCCAGAGATCTTTCACTGGCTGTTTCTCATCTCTGTGCGCTGATGTTCCCTCAGTCTGTGAAGTTGCTGTCCTTCAGATGTGGTATCTTGCTTTTATCTTGATGCCCTTGGGGACCTAATTCTGGTATAAGTTGGGCTGATTAAACTGGCTTCATTTCTGGAAGATTTTAGAGAAGAAAAGACTTGGATCAGCACTCCTCATCTGTGTGCTCTAACTCTGGGGGGCTGGTACTCTGGCTTTGTTCCTTAGCACCTCATGGTTTGGAACCTGTTGCGCTGGAGGGGCCAAGATGTTCCCAGTCTCCTGCCCATAACAATCTCATGGGTATTGCAGATCAAAGTCCTTCTTCGGGTCAGTCGCAGTAGGATCCATGCTTGCATGCAGATACTAGCATCTGCAGCAGCACAGCAGGTAATGGTGGGCACATAAATACCAACATCAGTGCCCGCATTTGCACTAATGTTGGTGGTGCAGCAGTATGCCTGTGTATTAGTGAGGTGTAGGGGCAGTGGGGTACACTTGTGCTAACAGTGATGGTGCAGACAGTGCACACGCACCCCTGTGCTATCAGGGTGGAAGTGGTGAGGTCTCCCCGTTGGCATGTACCAGCAAAATGGTTGGGGGATGGGCATGGGAGTGTACATGCCAGCAAAGCAGCAGGGTTATGCCATAGTGAAAAGAGGCTGCAGTTAGGCTGGTGCACATTGGTGGAACTGGTCTGCTGGAGCTCTCTGACGGCAAGTATGATGGTCTGCTGTCAAAGTAGCTGCAATGAAAGCCCACAGAATCCACTCTGGTGTATCTGAAGCTGCACTGCAGGAGGGTGTGGCCATGCTGGGGTTTCATGAGAGGTCAACAGACAGAGGGGCAATCATAGCAGTCTGGCCCCATCCTTCAGGCTAAACTACCGTACTCTGTTCCATGTCCACCAGTCACCCTAAAGTTAAAGTCCCCTTGAAGAGTATGGCAAGCCTTGGGCTATAGATGTTGCTGGCTATACTCCACTGTAGACATTCTTGCACCAAACCCTCTGTGATCTGTACAGGCTGGCGTCCTTTTTTTCCCCAATTCTCTAAGCAGCTCTCCCTCCTCACTCAAGTGTCCACGGCAGTTGTGAAATCTCCTGCTGCTGGAACTCTGCAGGTTTGTGGCAAGAGTGGCCCAGTCCTCACTTGTTTAACTCGCCTCTTCTCCCGTAGTTTCTGGGAGTCAAGTACAAGTCTTGGTGCTCAGCAAAACCAGGATTCTCTGCTTCCTTCTACTTCAGCCCAGTGACTGCATCCTCCCTCCATCCACTCTCAATGCCTTCCCTCTGAAGGTTTGCTGAAAATGTGCCAGTCTACATGAAGTCCGGTCTCTCGGTAGAAGATCTTCCTCCTGGCTGTGTCTATTTGGCCATCTTGGCTCCTCCTTCGAGGGCTGCTTTAAGATCAATGTCAGATATTCTGACATCTGTGCCATGTCTATGTATCTTTTGATTGTCTTTTCTCATTCCTTTGAGATTTTTCTACTTTTTGGTTGAATGAATGATTTTAGATTCTGTCAAAGACAGTTTGAACATTGTTATGAGCCTCTGAGTGCCATTAAAATTTTCTATTTTAGCAAGCAGTCAAAGTCAACCAATTTAGGTTTAGAATGCAACTCTTAGACCATTTTGTGGACTGTGATTCAAATATCAGTTTAGTTTTCAGAGACTCTTCTGTGCTATTGTGGTTAACTCTGTTTGTGTGCTACCCCGAGGCCAATTTGAAACCTGAGTTGCATTACATACCATAATTCTGTTCTCAAACCATTTGCTGTGCTGATTCTGGTCAATGCCATGCAAGGGTTGGTTGGAACCTACCAGGACTTTAAGTATACAGATTTAGAGAACTACCTTCTCCAGCATTGTCTGCTCTGTAGCTTTGCCCCCATTCTCTAGTTCAAAGGTGCTAGTTTGCTACCTGTTTGTTGTTGCTCACTTAGTGCAGGCAAGGATGATTGATAATATTCTGCTCAAAGTCTCTACAGAGCACAGTGGGGAAAAGGAAGGGCATGGCCCCTGCTTACAGTACTTCAGAGTGAGTATGGCCAACAGGGCTGCACCCAACCTGCTTCAGAGCACCTGGTGGGGAGAATTAGTTCAACTCTCATTTGAAGGGTGGGGATGGTTGACAAAACATCACCCACAGTCTTCACAGAGCCTAGTGGGAAGTGGGAGAGATGGGCATAGTTGCAGAGCTAACATCTGCAGACTTTTCTTCTTCCTGGTCTTTTGACTATAGAGAAAAAAAAAGCTTTGTGCTTTCCTTGGGCTTTTTTGGTATGTGTCCATTTGTAATTCTAATTCCAGGATGCTCTAGGAGATCCCTCAGTCTCTAAAATCTCTAACTAGTGAGAAGTCTCTAACTTTATTATTTATCTTTTAATGTTTTTTTCATAATTATTTTATGTATTTTGTTGTTGTTGTAATTAGTGGGAGCAATAGAGTAAAATGTGCTTTTTCCATCTTGTCCAGAACGAGGAGCTCTGTGTTTTTTATGCTTCTGCCTATTTTATTTTTCCTTTTATTGCCTATTTCTTTTTCTCTTGACCAACTCCTTCTTCTCTTTAAGATTTAGCCCAGAGGAATCACGATACTGTTGTCCACAGTGATTAAAGTAATTACTCTCCCACCAACAGTATATAAGCATTACTTTTTCTCTGCAACCTTGCCAGCATCTTTTTTTGTTTTTGTTTGTTTGTTTTTTGCTTTTCAATAATAGCCATTTTTGATTGGTGTGAGATGACATCTCATTGTGGTTTTTACGTGCATTTGTTTAATAATCAGTAATGTTTAGCTTCTTTTTCCGTATGATTGTTGGCTGCATGTATGTATTCTTTTGAAAGGTGTCTGTTCACGTCCTTTGCCCTTTTTTTAATGGGGTTATTTTTTTATTGTACATTTAAGTTCCTTATATGTGCTAGATATTAGAAGTTTGTTGAATACATAGTTTGAAAAATGTTCTTTCTATAGGTTGTCTGTTTATTGATAGTTTCTTCTGCTTCTCAGAAGCTCTTTACACTATTCACAACACTAAAAACATGGAATAAACCTAAATACCTATTAGTGATACACTAGATTAAGAAAATGTGGTACATATATGTAATGAACTACTATGCAGCCATATAAAAGAACAGTATCGTATCCTCTACAGAGGCATGGATGGAGATGGAGGGCATTATCCTTAGCAAACTAACACAGGAACAGAAAACCAAATATAGTATGTTTTCACTTATAAGTGGGAGGTAAGTGATGAGAACACATGGACACATAGAGGGGAACAACACATGCTGAGGCCTTTCAGAGGGTGGAGGGTGGGGGAAGGAGAGGGTCATGAAAAATAAGTAACTGATGGGTACTAGGCTTAATACGTGAGTGATGAAATAATCTATGCAACAATCCCCCATGACACAAGTTTACCTATCTAACAAACCTGCACATATACCCCTGAACTTAAAATAATCAAGTTAAAAAAGAAATTTTAAATAATATAAAAAATTAACCTAGAGTTTATCTCCTAAATGAAGGCTTCTTGGTACTCAAAGGTTGCTGTATATGCCCATTCTTGTCAGTATTACTCCTCCCCTCTAATTGTATTTACTTCATTATTTATTTCTGTGCCTATTGTTCTAAGCATATTGTGTGTGAATTCTTTTAGGGAACTCAATATTGTAACTTCAGTGTCTAATTTCCTGACATATGGTAGGAACTTAATAAATGGTTCTTGAATAAATGAATGGGAGGAAAAAACAAGTTATGTATTAATTCCTATTTCCTTAAATTGAATGATTAGAAATTTCTTATTTTGTACCTATTGTGTTCCAGAAATCCTTCTTGGCACTGGGAATCCAGTGTTGATGAGAGGGAAAATTCCCTGATTTTACAGGGCTTACATTCTTCTAGAAGGGCTGAATAATAACAATCAGTAAATGCAAGATCTTTATAACTAATAATAAATGTTGTTTGCAGTGAAGAAAACTGAAAGAAAGGGTTAACATAGATCAAATGTTGGAGAAAAATTTATTGAGGGGACATCTGAATTAAGACAGGAATTCTAAAAGGGAGAACTGAGAATGTGTTGAGATACAAGTTCTAGGCAGATGGAACAGTAATTGCTAAGGATCTCATGAAGTAGAGTTATTAGTGTTTGCCACATGGTTTCAGCTACTAGGCACACTGCTGTGTAATAGTAAATTATTAATAACAAAAGGTGTCAACATTGTATGTAAGCCATCTTTCTATCTCTCAGGGTCCCCACTGGAGTGTCTTACATAGAGTAGATGCTCAGACTATAATAAATTTCAAATGAAATTATTTTTACTGATGTAGAAACTCATCACATTAGCTCTTTATTTTTATATAAAAATATTTCTAGAAATAACATTGTTTCTGAATCTCATGGCTATTATGGATTTATTTTATTGTGTCATAATAATTGATGTACACCTAGGTATCCTTAGGTACCTCAGAATGTATTATGGTCAGAAATTTGTATTCTATTTATGTTTGCCTACCTAGTGTCTAGGAAAATGCTAACCAAATAAAAGGTGTTCGTTGAATATATGCATGATAGACAATACAGATTTATTTTACTGGGTCTATAGGTTATTATAATTATGAAAAAATAGTCCTTTTTAGGTTGCATATGTTTATAAATCCTCAAAGATATCATTATGCTTTTTGCTATATATCAATTATGAAGTCCGCGAACAAAATACTTTCAATTTCACGTAAGATACACAGACTTTCTTCAAAGTCTATAATACTTTTTGTGAAGAAGTATTGAAGTTATCCCTATGTTACACTTTTTTCTTCATATTAAATGTTTGTATTTTTAAACTTATTTTTATAAAAATAATTCATATAATTAAAATATTACCCCCAGTTCTGTATTTAAAACAAAGAAAGAAAAAAGAATATTCTTTGGTATTGTTAAAATTTATTTTGAAAATCTTTGTTGCTGAGCAGCAGCTAAAATAAACTCAAACCTCTTTCTTCTTATGAAAGGCTTTTCCATTGTTTATAATCACAAACAGAGTACAATCTACAGTAGCATTCCATTTTACAGATGCTATTCTTGGAACATTTTTAGTATGGCAGTAAGATTACAGTGAAAATACAGACTTCGAACCTGACAATACCTGTGGTTGAACCTAACTCTAGTTAAGATCTTAGAGTCTGATTAACATGAAGATTATCACCATTCACTTACAGGATAATTGAATGAAAAAATATATGTTAAGTACCTATTCCACTAGCTTGTTTGAGACTGAAACCTGAGAAGACCACCCTGGTAGAGGTAGTCAGCAGCAGACAGACCACACAAAATGGCTTCTTACTTCCAACCAAATAAAAAATATAGTCCTCATTTTATATTGTATTCCTCCTCCCTCTTTAAACACCAGGATTAGGGAGAGCAAGAACATAGGACCAGTTCTCTTCCATGAAAATGAAAACTCAGACCACACTCTTTTGTGCCTTTTCATTTCTAAGCAAATTCTGGCCAGTGAGTAGTGGTGGTGGTGGCGGCGGTGTAGATTCTATTTGGAGTCAGATGTGATATTGGAAAGTTAAAGGAGATGTAGTTTTATCAAAAGTGACTGGAAAAATCAAGAAAGAAAACTCATTTAGGTATAATAATGGATTAAAGTAAAACCATTTCATGGATATACACTATTATGATTAGGATATGGGTCCTGGAGGCAGAACCATGGTATACAGATTCTGACTTCACCACTTTCCAGATATGTTACTTTGGACCTTAGTTTTCTTCATCTGTAAAGAGGAAATTGAATTCTTCCTAGAAATGTTGTGAAGATTTGATAAGGCAATATTTGTGTTTAGAACAGTGTTAGGTCCATAGTAGTTCCTCAACAAATCATTTATTTATCTAACTGTCATGATTATCATCATCATCATCTCACTGAATTGAGACTAGTTAATTTACTTATATTTTTAGGGTGGTCAGGATTTAAGAATCTGCACTGTACAGCATTAAAGATAGTTTAGGCTGTCTGTCTGGATTGCTCTAATCCCCAAACTTCCACTTGACTTCTTGTTATTCAGAATATCTAAAGTAGCTTCCACTTCTATCATCACTTTCTAGCATCTCTGTCTAATATACTGCCTTTATTAGACATATCACTACTTTTATTTGTGAAATTTCTTATTAACTATCTCTATGACACAGACTATATTTCATGAGGGTAGAGACATTACTTATCTTATTTATAGCTATAATTCCACTGTCCACAATAGTAGGTTCTTAATATATATATAAATATTTGGACTAAGTCACAGTCATTTTTTTTCAGAATCAAGTGCTACTTAATTTATAGACTATAGGTACAATCTAGGCATATGTGAATCATTTTGTGTTTAAATTTTTAAAAATATTGTTATTAAATTTTGTAACATATCCTTTTCAGGCCATATTCTCAGTTTCAGGATTTGGATTTTGGAGAATTTTTTTTTTTAAACAAATACAATGTGGAATTAGTATAGCGGACTAAATATTTTGACATTATATTGATATAAAACAACTAAATTAAATGACTAGATTTTACAGTTTAATGAAACTATTTAATTCCTCTTTTAAAATTTCATTAAATTGTCCAAGTTAATACACTGGCAGGTATTTGATTATGTTAAAGCAGTTCTTGAAAGCATCACAGTTAAATTTTGGCAATCTACCCATCTGACAAAGGGCTAATATCCAGAATCTACAAAGAACTAAAACAGATTTTCAAGAAACAAACAAACAAACCCATTCAAAAGTGGGCAAAGAATATGAACAGACGCTTTTCAAAAGAAGACATATATGAAGCCAACAACCCTATGAAAAAAATGCTCATCATCACTTGTCATTAGAGAAATGCAAATCAAAATCACATTGAGATACCGTCTCACAGCAGTTAAAATGACAATCATTAAAAAATCTGGAGACAACAGATGCTGGAGAGGATGTGGAGAAATAGAAACACTTTTACACTGTTGGTGGAAGTGTAAATTAGTTCAACCATTGTGGAAGACAGTATGGCGACTTAGAAATTCCATTTGACCCAGTAATCCCATTACTGTGTATATATCCAAAGGATTATAAATCGTTCTATTATAAAGACATCTGCACACATATATTCATTGTGGCACAGTTTACAATAGCAAAGACCTGGAACCAACCCAAATGCCCATCAATGATAGACTGGACAAGGAAAATGTGGTACATATACACCATGGAATACTATGCAGCCATAAAAAAACGTTGAGTTTGTGTCCTTTGGAGGGGCATGGATCAATCTGGAAACCATCATTCTCAGCAAACTGACACAAGAACAGAAAATCAAACTGCATATTCTCACTCATAGGCGAGTGTTGAACAATGAGAACGCATGATCACACAGAGAGGAGCATTACACACTGAGGTCTGTTGGCGAGGGGGGGACTAGGGGAGGCACAGCGTGGGGTAGGGATGTTAGGGAGGAATAACATGGGGAGAAATGTCAGATGTAGGTGATGGGGGGATGAAGGCAGCAAACCACATTGCCATGTATGTACCTATGGCACAATCCTGCATGACTTGCACATGTTCCCCAGAACCTAAAATGCAATTGTGTGTGTGTGTGTGTGTGTGTGTGTGTGTGTGTGTATAATAAAATAAAATAATTGAGTAAATGAAACAAAAAAAGAACTCACCCCTCCAAAAATAAAAATAAAAATAAAAATAATAAAATCCAAGGGTTTTTTCTTTTTTTTCTGCAGGTACTATGGGGTTTTGAGTTTTTAAATTACAGAATTCTTAAGCTGCGTATTTTAGCTAGCTGGGACATAGCACACTAAAGTGCTAAGAGATCAATATGGGACAGAACCTATTTTCAGTAGCACAAAAGTAATTTACTTCCTGTAGCAGAGTCTAGCACAGGCAATACTACTTCCTTCACAATGGAACATGGGTGCACAGTATAAAAACTGCACTTAAGTGTAATAAAAAATACACTTTTCAATTTCTGGGCACAAATACAACTCCTAATAAAGAAAGTGTGTACATATTTACAAAAAAAATAAGAGAGTGGCTTGGAGCAAAGTTAGAAGTTGCTGCTCCTGTTTGATGCCAGTAGGTGACATGCCCCTGTGCCCCAACCAAGGGCATAATCACTTTGGTTTGGCACACACCTGCTCTCTCTTCACTCCAAGGCTGGGTCCTGTCTGAGATTAGAGGTGGAGCCACAGAGACTTCCTGGCTCAGGAGAGACTCTGGCCCTCTTTAGATTCTAATTTCAAAGATTTGAAATTGATGACACAGTACTGCTGATTCTCATTATTCAAGGTAGTTATGTTCAGTAAAGCTGCCATAAACGTTAAGTTGGCAAATATTGAACCATTTATCTTATGGGACATGGATGATTAGGTTTGAGTCTCTCATCAAAACACTTTTGTCAACTAATCAATACATAGTCTTGTTTTATGTGTGTTTCTGTTTAAAGGCACCTTATTTAATATACATTGTTGCCTGATTAACATTGAACACATGACATACAGCACTGTAACTCATGCCTGAGCAAAACCTACCTAACACACACATACTTCCATAAGCTACATCACAGTCTTGTGCTTGGGAACTCTACACAAGCACCTTAGCACCCTGCTTGGGAAACATTTTAAGCAGAGAAATCACTGACAGAAAGCACAAAAATGGGGAAAATATGGCACTAAATAGACTGAGGAAAGGACACACCTTTTTATGGTATGAAAGCTGGAAACAAACAGAGCATCATCTTGTTCAAGCTCAGCTGAGAAAGTATGGGCAGGTGACTCACAGATTTTCCCACTCTGCACATGTCTGCAAATGACTACAAACGCACTGAGAATATTGATTTTGAGGTTAAAAAATAAATCTTAGCAGGTAGGTAAATTGACAAATATGAAATCCATACATCATAGAAATGGACTATTTGAACTCTATAGGATCATGAATACTCATCGAGAAATGAAGGAAAACCTGAAAATCACTGAGAAAAAGATAATTTGATAGTCACTCTTGACATGTATGATTATACTTAGGAAACAAATATTAAAATAATTTCAGTTATGAAGAACTTGGAAGATTTTCCTGCAAAGTCTCCATTCATTTTAGCTTCTTCAGTAACTTTAAGTGGAAGAGAGTCCTAGGAAACCACAAACTAGGTAGGTCAACTCTAATGTGCGAGGAAAAATATTTGTATGAACAGTAGAATACTGTCAGGGTGGGAAGTCCTGAGTTACTTTAGATTTCCACAGTGTATTAATTTTAGATAATAATTATCAATGTTAATTATTTTTAAAGATAATGTTTCCTTTCAAAATACTGTTTCTACAGTTTCTTCCCGAGCACTTGTTCTTTTTTATTTGTATTTTATTTTTCATTTATACATTATTTGCTTGTTTGCAAATAATGTATAAAATGTAAATAATGTAAAAAATAAAATAATGTATAAAAATAAAATACAAATAAAAAGAACAAGTGCTCAGGAAGAAACTGTAGAAACTAATAAAAGTCTAAAGTCATCACTAAATGAAAGGACAAATAACACAATTTCTGGATACAGAAATTAACAAAAAGAGACTGTTTGTAATGGTTGAGAAAGCTTGGCATTCAATGTTAAATGTCACAACCTTTGTTCTTTTTCTTTTTTGTGCTGGTTTCAATTGGTACAGCATGTCATCTGTAGTAAATAATCAGCGCATTTAACTAAAAATAGAATTCTGGAAATGTTTTCTCTTGAATATGAATCTAAAAACAGCTAGTTATGTAGAAAACTAAAATCAAGGACTTCAAGATGACTTACCTTTATTAGAATGTACACAATTTATTGGAATTAAATGGTAATTTAAAAATTTATGATAACAGCAAAACTAATAAATCTGCTTTGGAAGAGAAAGCCCCAGGTGACTTGTAAAAAGGAATCAACACTATTCATTTATCTTGACCAAGCATTTACCTTCATCTAAAAAGTGAGGGAGGACATAATAAATTTTAATGTTTGCTGAATAACTACAAAGTGTCAGAAACTGTTCCACTTCCTATAATATAGTTGCCGTTATTATTTTCATGTAAAGATGAAACATTAGAGATGCAGAGAAGTTTCTTGTCATGTCTTATAATTACTAGGTGGAAGAGTTGGGATGGAAAGCCAGGTAATGCAATTCCAGAGCCCATGCATTTGATGCCACCTCCATATGATGTGAAGTGCTATTTCCATGAGTAGAAGAAAAATGAATAGAAAAGTATTTTTACAATAATAAAGCACCACATAAAAATTAGAAAACATGATGTTCAGTTTGAGGTGACTATGGTCATTTTCAGAATCCCATAAGGACATTTAATTAAAGGGACCTAATCTAGTATACACAGTACATTTCAACTGAGATCTGAAAGATAAATATTGACTAGCAAGGTGATGTGTGTGTGTGTGTTTGTGCATGTGTGTGTATGTGTTATTCCTGACAAAGGAGTATTTACAAGCAAACCACTTGTGAAAATTCCCTGGGGTGGGAAGGAACTGAAAGGAAGCCAGTATGACTAATATTTTGTATGCAAGTCACTGTTGTTAGGGACAGTGGTAGATTCAAAGAGACAAAGTGAATCTAAATTATAAACATGTTTATTTACTGAGTCATTGATATATTTGATCTAATAAAATATTAATACACAGTGTAGGTATCTCTGTCATTAAACAATTTTAAAAATATTCTTTTATTAATATGTTCACAGCAAAATTGGGAGAAAGGTGTAGAGATTTCTCATATACCCCCAGCCCCAACACATTCATGCACTCTAATACCAACGTTCTCCACCAGAGTGGCACATTTGTCATAACTGATGAACATCGTAATCACACAAAGTATATAGTTTACATTAGGGTTCACTCTTGGTAGTGGACATTCTGTGGGTTCCGACAAATATGTCCTGACATGTATTCATCATTACAGTACTGCATGGAGTAGTTCCACTACCCTAAAAACCTGTGCTCTGCCTATTTAGCTCCCTCCCACCTCTTACCTCCTTCCTCTAGCTTTCCCTACTCCTGGCCAAATCCTAGCAACCACCGATCCATCACTGCCTTCATTGCTTTTCATTTCTAGAATGTTATACAGCTGAAATCATACTCTATGTTGCCTTTTTAGATTGGATTTTTTTCAGTTGCTGATAATACACTTAACATTCTTCTATGTATTTTCATGGCTTGATGGCTCATTTCTTTTTACCACTAATTAATATTCCATTGTCTGAATGTAACATAGTTTACCCACTCATCTGCTGGAAGACATCTGGGTTACTTTCACATTTGGGCAATTAAGAATAAAGCTGCTCTAAGCATCTGTGCGCAAGTTTTTGTTTTAACATGTTTTCAGCTCTTGTGGGTAACTACCAAGGAGCACAATAACTGGGTTATATGGTGCGAGTATGTTTAGTTTTTGTACGAAACTTCCAAACTCTATTTCAAAGTGGCTGAATGCTTAATTGTCTTCCAAGGTAGCAGTGAATGAAAGCTGCTGTAGCTCTACATCCTTGCCATCATTATATGTTGTCAGTGTTGCAGATTTTCCAAATTCTAATGATGTGTAGTCATATATGATTGTGATAATTTGCATTTCCCTGGCGATATATGAGGTGAAGCATATTTTCATATGCTTATTTGCCATCTGTTTATCTTCTTTGGTGAGGCATCTATTCAGGTCTTTGGTGCATTTTGATATTTCATTATTTGGTTTTTATTGTTGAGTTTTAAGAGTGTGTTCTACATTTTGAATGATAGCCCTTTTTTAAAATGCGTTCTTTGCATTTATATTCATGAGAGATACTGGTCTTTAGTTTTCTTTTCTTGCAATGTCTTTGGTTGGTGCATTGGGTAACACTGGCTTCATAGAATGAGTTAGAATTTAGTCCCTCTTCTGTTTTTTGAAAGAAATTATGGAGAATCGGTATACTTTTTTCCTTAAAAGTTTGGTAGAATTTACTAGCAAACACATCTGGAGTTGGTGCTCTCTGTTTTGGAAATTATCTATTTAATAGCTATAGGCCTATTTCAACAGTTTGTTCTTAAGTGAATTTTGTCACTTCACTCTCTCCTTGCTTGCCTGGTTTCTGAGAAGACAGATGCAATTCTCACCATTGTTTCTCTATTGGTAAGATGTTTTTTCTTCTGTCTTCTTTCAGGACTTTTTGACTTTTGTTTTTCTGCGGTTTACAAATGGTACGCCAAGGTATGGGGGATTCTTTTGGCATTTATTTTTCTTGGTGTGCTCCAAGCTTCCTGAATCTCTGGTTTGGTATCTTAAATTAATCTGGGGCAAATCCTCAAGCATTCTTGTTTCGTATATTTTTTTCTGTTCCTCTCTTTGTTCCCTTCTTATATTCTGTTATGTGTATGTTATACCTTTTGTAGTTGTTCCACAACCCTTGAATATTCTATTTTCAGTCTTTTTTTCTATTTGCTTTTTAGCTCTGGAGGTTTCTATTAGTGTATTCTCAAATTCAGATTGTTTCCTCAGTAATGTTCATTCTATTAATATGCTCATCAAAGGGATTTTTATGTTTCTGTCACACTGCTTTTAATCTCTGGCCTTTAAAAATATTCTTTCTTAGAATTGGTAGCTTTCTGCTCACATCGCTCATCTGTTCTTACATACTACTGTATCCATTAGAGCATTTAGCATATTAGTTATAGTTTTAAATTCCCAGTCTGATAATTCCAACATCCCTGCCATGTCTGGTTCTGTGTCTGTTCAATTCCAACATCCCTACCATAATAATTCCAACATCCCTGCCGTGGCATGGTTGCTGTGTCTGTTCAATTTGTGTTTTGCTTTCTGGTATGTCATGTAATGTTTTCTTGATAGCCAGACATGATGTAGCAGGTAAAATGAACTGCCATATATAAGCCTTTGCTAAAGTGGTAGTAAGATGTGGTGTGAGAAGAAGAGTACTGTAGTCCCACAATTAGGTCTTGATCTTTTAGAGAGCCCATGCTCCTGGGCTGTAAACTTCACAAGTGTCTCTCAGTTTTTTCCTCCCTGCTTTGGAGGGGCGAGATGCCCAGAGTGGACTGGAGTTGGGTATTTCCCTTTTTCCCCTTATTCCAGGTTAGTTAGGCTCTGATAACACCCCAGTAGGTAGGCTCCGATTAACTAGTTTCTCCTGAAAACAAGCTGTATTTCAAAAAAGCAAGGTACTCTGGTGTATTTTTAAATGATTCCTCTTCCTCTCCCTTTCCCTCTGACAAAGCACAAAGGGATTTTCTCTGATATTTTCTGTGAGCATCTTGTGAAGCTCCTGGAGGATAATCTCACCAAAGCATAGGAGTCTCCCTATGGCTGGGTCCCCATGGAGTTTTTAACTCTCAGACTTACTCACACCAACCGTTCAGCATTTGTCAACTTACAACACGGATTTTCCCAGCATCGCATTGAATCTTGTGACTGTTTCCCCTCCTGAGTATCTGCTCCCGTAAGCTATGACTCCCTGTGTTTATCTATCTGTGTCTCTAATCTTGGGGACAGTGGTTGTCCTGTGTCCTCACCTCTCCCACAGATTTAAGAGTTATTAATTTTCAGTCTGTTGGGCTTTTTACTGTTAGGACAGAGTGGTGACTTTTTTTTTTTTTTTTTTTTTTTTTTTTTTTTTTTTTTTGAGACGGAGTTTCGCTCTTGTTACCCAGGCTGGAGTGCAATGGCGAGATCTCGGCTCACCGCAACCTCCGCCTCCTGGGCTCAGGCAATTCTCCTGCCTCAGCCTCCAGAGTAGCTGGGATTACAGGCACGCGCCACCACGCCCAGCTAGTTTTTTGTATTTTTAGTAGAGACGGGGTTTCACTATGTTGACCCGGATGGTCTCGATCTCTTGACCTCGTGATCCACCCGCCTCGGCCTCCCAAAGTGCTGGGATTACAGGCTTGAGCCACCGTGCCCGGCCTACTATTGGTTTTTTGGTGTTAGAAGTGTTGGACAAGCTCAGTGTTGGACAAGCTCAGTGACTCTAGGTGTCTGAATTTTGTTACTTATTTATTTCTAAAACAAGTACAGAAGACACTCTTCACACTGTAATTGCCAAGAGTTTGGGACTCAAATCCCAACTGAAAAAAAATAGATAATGCTTGAGTCTCAAAAAAATAGATTTTTCCCTGGATACATACATCTAAAATTGTAGGGCTTATTTTGTTCATATTTTGTTTATAAATTTGCACTGACAATTAAGAGAATTATTGGTTATTTTTCTTACAGTATGCTTGTTATGGTATGAAATCAAAGTTATCCTTGTCTCATGAATCAGTTTTCCCTTTTCCCATTATGTAATTACCTAAGAGTTGTATGAGATTGGTGCTTTTTTTCCCCTTAAAAGTTTGAAGGAATTTACTAGCAAATAAGTTTTCTGGGGCTGGAGTTTTCTTTATGGGAAGACATCTAATCAATTTCTTTGATATAAAACTATTACGATTTTAATTTATTCTTCTGTTAATTTCTGTCACTATGTTTATCTTGGAACTTGTTCATTTCATCAAAATACCTTTTAAAATGTTAGTAGGATTTTAAAGTTGTTCACCTTTTCATTTTTGAAATTGGTATTTGTACAACCTATCTTTTTCACATGATCAGTTTTAGTAAGGAATAATTTTGCTTTTTAAATCAACTTTTAGCTTTATTTCTTTTGTTGTATATTTCGTTTCCATTACATTAATTTTTGTAATTTTTTAATCACTTGCTACTTTACTTTGTGTTTAATTTCCTGCTTCATTTCTAACTTTTTGACATAAATGTTTAGATTAACAATTTCCATTGATTAATTTTTTTCCTTATATGTATTTCAAAAATAACTCCATTTTCATTTGTATTTAAAAATATTTTATAATTTTTAATTTTTATATCTTAATCATGAAACTAGTGATGTTATTGCATTATATCCAAACATTTTAGGATTTAGAAATAATCTAAATATTGATGTCTAGCTTGATTTCACTGTGATAAACAATAAGACTCTATGATTTTAATCTTTTTAAAATTATGGAGATCTAGTTGTTACCCAGCGTGGTCAATTTTGAGAAATACTCATATCCAGTTGAATACAATGAGTTCTGTGGTTCTTAGGTTCAATATTCTGTATGTTAATTTTATCAAGTTTGTTCATCATGATGCTTAAGTACACTATACTGCTGATTTTGCTTTTTTGCTGTTGTTGGCTTGTTTTATCAGTTACTAAGGGGTTATATTAAAATTTATGATTGTTTTTCTTTTAAATTTCTGTTTGCAGTTATTTTATTTTAACCTTATAAAGTTAGAGCCTGTATTATTAGTTGTGTATATATCAAGAATTTGTCCCCTTGGTGATTGGCACGTTTGTTATTGTTGAGTATCCCACTTTATTTATTGCTGCTTCTTGCCTTATACTTTCAGCTTTATGAGTTTTCTTTAGTTATTTTTTGCCTTTTGCCATACGTAGAATGTGGCATTTTAAAATCTAGAATTATTTTAGTTTTAAAAAATTGAATCTGGCATTCTTGGTCTTATAACTTAATTACAATTTAATATAATTCAATTAATGTCATATTTGGAAGTAAATATACGATCTTAGGCTTTGTTCTCTATAGTATTTGTTTACATGTTTTCCTCCTCTTACATGTTTGGGGATATATTAAATGTCTTTATGATTCCATTTTTCTTTTCTATTAGCTTCTTAGTTACAAATTTTTGTTATTAATGATTAAAATTGCAATTTACATTCTACTTTTATTAACATCTAATACAAATAAGTGCTTTAAGCAATTTGTGAACAATGAATGCAGTTTGGAATAGTATAATTCCATTTATAAACCTTATCTTTTGTAATTTGCCATACATGATATTACTAATACAATTAGTATTATGTTAGATTTACTGCAGCATTTATTTTATTTATTTTTTCTTATGTTCTTTATTCCTTTATGCTTACATTTTTTCTATGGAATTATTTCTCTTCTGTGCAAGGAATTATCTTTATTTTTTTGTGCAGGCTTTTTTGTTTGTTTGTTTTGAGACAGAGTCTCACTCTGTCACCAGGCTGGAGTGCAGTGGCAGTCTCAGCTCACTACAGCCTCCACATCCCACGTTCTCTCCTGCTTCAGCCTCCCGAGTAGCTGAGACTACAGGTGCATGCCACCACATCCAGCTAATTTTTGTATTTTTTTCTTTTAGTAGAGATGAGGTTTCACCATGTTGGTCAAGATGGCCTCGATATCTTGATTTCATGATCCGCCTGCCTCAGCTTCCCAAAGTGCTGGGATTACAGGTGTGAGCCACCATGCCCGGCCTGTGGCTTCTTATAATTTATTTCGCTTTATCTTTGTCATCTGCAATATTATTTTTTTCTTTTTAAATGGCATTTTATTGTTATTTTGCCATAAATGTCACTAATTTTTCTAAATGTACTGTGATATATGTATGAGGTTAAATACATATATTTTTTTATTTTTTTAAATCATACTTTAAGTTCTGGGTATATATGCAGATTGTGCAGGTTTGATTTTGAAAAAGTGTTTTTGTTGAATGTAGAATTTTAGGATATCTGCAATTTTTTTTCTTTCAATACTTTCAAGATATCATCCATTATCTTCTGGGTACCATATCTTCTTTTGAATGTGTGTTGAAATTTATAATGTTGCTCCTTTTAAAATCATGTGTTTTATTCTATGGTTGCCTAAAATATGTTATATTCTCTTTGAATTTCATCAGGTTTACTATATTTGTATATGCGTGGTTTTCTTTATAACATACCTTTAAATATGTGGCTTTTGGAAAATTCTCAGGCATTATAGTCTTAGATATTGTTTCTGCCCCATATCCTTTTACTTCTTCTAGAGTATCATTTTAAACATGTTTAAATTTTAACTATTTTCTCTTTTCAGTAATTTGTATGGTTCTTCCTATTTTCCATCCTTCAATCTACCTATTCTTTAGCCTGACAATTTCCTACTGATCTTTATTCTACCTAAATCACTATCACCCTCTTTAGCAATGTCTCATTTCCCATTGAAATAATGTATTCAGCCTTACTTTGTGTTATTTTATTTTTGTAGGATTTATAGTATTTGTGTGTGTGTGTAACCCAAATATGTGTACATGTATTTCATGTTTTGCTTAGATTCTTTCTTCCTATTTTCTTGAACATGTTATAGTTTATATATATATACATATATATACATATATATGTATATATATGTATATATATGTATATATGTATATATATGTATATATATGTATATATATGTATATATGTATATATATGTATATATATGTATATATATGTATATATGTATATATATGTATATATATATATTATTTGTGAGTCTGTTGTAATTTTTATTATTTTTCTTTTCTTTCTTTCCTGTTTTGTAATTTGGTTATGCTTCCTGATGTTCTAAGTAATTTTTTGTTGAATTCCAAGTGATGTGATAAAAATTGTGGAAATTATTTAAAGTTTTAAATGATGTTAGTGACTACAGAGCCATGTATTTAGATTTTAAAACACAGTTAATAGAGAAAGATAAGCCCTGACTTGGTACTGAACTGATTTTAAGATAAGTTTTAATTTTGAAGAGATTTTGTCATTGTGCCCAAGTTGTACTTCTTTTGTTTCCAAGTGGAATTCTGAAGGGCTTTCCTCCTTAGAAAACCATAAACTTTAGTTTTTATTGCTAAATTCCTATTAAGCTACCTAATGTTCACCTCAACATCTCAAACTCTATTCTGATGAATGTATTCTTCATTCCTCAATGAAGGCTTTGAGGGGAAAACTAGATGTTGAGCTCACCCCTGATTCTTCTTCTGTGGCAAATCTTGCTACCTCAAGTTCTTGCTGTCTTAATAGCTCTCCAGTGTTTTCAAACATACCTTTAAAAACGTTTTAAATAGTCCTGTCTAGTTGTTTTCAAAGGGCATGTTATTTGATAAAAACAATTCTCCCATACCTGAAACAGGTAGTGTTTTTATCGTTCCAGTTTTTGTCTTTCTCAAAGACAAAAAGGAAAATCTAAACACAACTAGAATGGTAATACAAATTATGTAAAAAGAAATGAGACCAAAAAGTATTTGGGACAACAAAAACATATCAGAAAATGGTTCATTGGTGTTCCAGTTAGTATAGTTGCATAAGCAATTACCATAAAATTAATGTCATAAAATCCTTGTTATTATGCTTGCAAAGTCGGTGGGCCAAGAATTTGGATGCAGCACAGTGGAAATTGTTTGCTTCTGCTCCAAGATGTCTGGATTCTCAGCTGGGACAATAAGCTTAGATTACTTGACAGCTGGGGACTGGAGTCATTAGAAGTATCTTTACTCATGTGTTTGTTGGCCGATTCCAGATGCTAAGTAGGATCTCAGTTGAGACTGTGACCAGAGCCTCATGTGGTCTCTTTTTGAAGACTATATTTCCTCAAGTGATCTCATGATAGTCAGACTTATTAAATGGTCATTCAGAGCTCGTAAGTCAATGTGTCTGTAAGGTAAAAATTACATTAGTCTTTTGGACTGTATTGAAAGACATACAGCTGCATATTTGCCACAATGACAATCAATTGATTAAAAGCCAGTAAAAAGTTTTATCGTGGGGAGAAGAGTAGCATAAAATCTCATCTCTCAATATGAGAGAGGTGAAGTCATATTGTAGAAGACTTTGTGAGATGGGAGATATTTTTGTGGCAAGCTTGTGAAGATATCACAAGGGCAGGGCATAACAAATGTAACCCAGAATTTTATAAAGAACTTAATTATCAAAAGCCAATACAAAATATTAACACACAACCTGAGAGAACTGATTATGGACAAACCCATACTGAAAGATATTCTATAAGATACATGCCAGGAAATTGAATCCAAAATGAAGTACGTATCAAGAAGCAATGATGAAAAAATAAATTGTTAACTATATGAGTAAACTTAACACAGAATGTAAAGGTCTATAATAATTATAGTAACTAATTAGACTAAAAATAATGTGGAACTAAAATATTGGATGGCAATAAAGGCAGTGATCAGAGTTAAAATGTTCTCATTATTTATGAGGACAGAAGAGCTAGTCATTGTGTCTAAGTCAAACATGTTCAAGAAGCAACAGGAAAGCTATATATACAAAATACAACATTATATGGCACAAAGTCCCTGATAATCAGTGCTTATATTAAATCTAGAGAAATTAATTTTACCAGTTAAAATATGGTAAAAATAAATTACAGAATAAAACTTATTAGTGACATTCTTAACATAAAGGATATAGAAGGATTTATAAAAATGAGATGGAAAAGATAACCACATAAATATTAGCCCAAAGTAAAAGTTAATTTTTTTTTAATGACAAAATAAAACCTGGTAAAATGATAATGAAATAATTCACCATGAGGGTAAAAAAAGAAATCTGAATCTTTATATATTTAATGTTACAGCCTTAAAAGACATTAAAAACAGAAATTGACAAAAGAAAAAAATTAGTTATAGAGGGAATTTTGGCATACTTACTTTCACAGGGATGTTGGGGAAGGGAGTGGTAGATCAAGGTTTTCAACAATGAGAAAGAATGAAAAGAGGTGAAACAAAATAATGGATGAGAATCCTCCAGCAATCACTCCCTCAGAGGAACATCAAATTAAACAATAATTTATGCAAGAAAATATCTACTGTCACGAGAGCTGAAGAAATCAGGTGAGAGATTACAGTACTTGGTTTTAGCATAGTACCAAGAAAAGACACCTTGAAGAGGGTAAGAAGGACAGTCTTAAGTCATTTGTGGCATGTCCTGTTCCAACCCCAGGCAGCAGAGCATAAGAGATAATCTGTTTGGGGGAGGGAGAAGGAAGTGTATATGAGACTTTACCTTAGAACCCACCACAGTAGAATACAGCACCAGGCAGAAACCCATGGCCCTTGATTTAGGCTGATGCTCATGGAGGGAGCTTTTAGAGTCACTCTGGGACATAAGGGAATTGGCTGCACCAGTGGAAAGAATCAAGTCCTGACCCATTTCACCACCAACTGACTAAAGTGGTCTCAGAATAAATTTCATTGACAGGCAGGCCATAATAGCAACAGTCCTTGGGTGAGCTCTAGTGCTGTACTAGTCTGGGAGGTCATGGGCTTGGGTGTAAACCAATGCAATATCAGTTGTGGTGGCTACAGAAGTGGAAGCATCACCACTCTCCCAAAACTAGGTAGTGCAGTGAGAAAAAAACCTCCATAGGGGAAGACGACGGAAGAGTTCAGGGGACTTAGGAATCTAGTACCAGCCCTGGTGTAGTAAAAAATGGCAGTGAACAGAACCCCATGTCCCCAATACCAGGCTTGTGCTCCCAACAGTACTTCTAGACCCAACTCAAGCCAGTGAAACAAAGTTGATTCTGAGCCAGCTTTACCACTAGCTGAATAAAGTTGCCTTGAACCCTGCATAAATATCAACAGCAGCTAGACAGTAACAATCGGGGGCCTTTGGTGAGCCCTGGTGGTACACTCAACTTAAAAGGCTGTGGTCCAACCAAGTGTGGTTCAAGCTGAAGTGGCCACAGCAGTGTTTGCATCATCCCTCTTCTAACTTCAGCAGCATAGCACGGAGAATGACTCTTTCTTCCCGGGGGAAAGGAATGGAAGGGAGCTAGGGAACTAGCTATGTGGGAACTCAGGGAACTTTCCCTGCTTATCACCAGTCAATCAGGGCTAGGGACCTAGGATTAGTCAAGACAGCCATAGTTTACTTGGGATTAGGATGCCCTCTTGTGCTAATCCAGCTGTAGTAACCACAGGCTTAGGGAACTCAACAGTCAGCCCCTCCTTTAAATTCCTGGAAGTCCCTCTGGACATGTACAAACAAGGTCAGATTGCAAAGAATAAAATAAATACCCAACTCTTGAATACCCTGACATCAACAAACTTCCACAAGCATTAAGAGCATTTGGGTAACTATGGCCTCACCAAATGAACTAGCTAAGGTGCCACTGACCAATACTGAAGAGATGGAGGTATTTGAGTTCTCCTCAGACAGTGAAGTCAAAGCAGTTGTGAAGAGGAAGCTCAATTAACTTTTTAATAAATACAAAGAAGCTTCAGAAACATATCAGACAAAACAAGGAGATTGAAATAATTTTTTTAAATTGGAGCCAAAAAATGTAATGGATAAGCCAAAAATTGCATTAGAAGGTTTCAAGAGCAGAACTGATTATGCAGAATAAAGAACCAGTATCTCAAAACAGGCTAATTGAAAATACAAAGACATAGGAGATAAAAATTTAAAGGAATGAAGAATGCTTATGAGATCTAGGAAATTACATCAAAAGATCAAATTTAAGAGTCATTGGCCTTAAAGAAGGAGTAGAGAAAGAGAACGGGGTAGAAAGCTTTTTCAAAAAGATAACAATAGTACACTTGCTAAACTAGAGAAAGATATAAATATCTAGGTACAGGAAAGTCAAAATCATCAAGCAGATTCAACTTAAAGAAGACTACTCCAAGGTATAAAATAACCTTATATTGAAAGATCAAGGAGAAGATAGGATTCTAAAAACAGTAAGAGAAAAGAAGCAAATAATGTGTAAAGGACCTTCAATATATCCAGCAGCAAGATTCTTAAGGGAAACCTTAAGAAATAAACTGGCAATTCAGAATACTGTAGCCAGCAAAACTATCTTTCAAACAAGAACAAGAGATAAAAATGTTCCCAAACAAAAGTTGAGGAAATTCACTACCACCAAAATTGTCTTACATAAAAAGCTAAAGATAGTTTCTCAATCTACCTGAAAAAAGGGACATTAATATGCAACAAGGAAACATCTGAGGGTATAAAACTCACTGGTAAAAGCAAATACAGTTTACCCTTGGAAGTTCAAGGTACCAACATCTTATGCAGTCAAAAATTCACATGCAAGTTTTTACTCTCTTAAAGCACAACTACAGATAACCTACCACTTACCAGAAGCCTTACCAATAACAACAAACAATTTAACACATATTTTGTATGTATTATACATTGTATTTATACAACAAAGAAATCTAGAGAAAATAAAATACTAATAAAATTCAAAAGATGAAACATACTTACTGTTCATTAAGTGGAAGTGGATCAGCATTAAGCTTTTCATCTTCATTATCTTCACATTGAGTAGGCTGAAGATAAAGAGTAAGAAAAAAGGTTGGTCTTGTTGTCTCAGGGTAGCAGAGATGGAAAAAAATTGTGTATGAGTAGACCTGCATGAGCAGGTCTGAGCACTGTTGTTTAAGAAGGAACTATATATAGAGAAATTCAGAATATTCTAATACCATAATTGTGGTATGTAAATTACTTATATCTTTAGTATAAAGACTAAAACACAAAAATATTAAAAATAACTACAAAAATTTGTTAAGATATAGGCAATATAAAAAAAGTAAATAGATCCAAAAGTCAAAATTTGGGGATGAAATAAAAATGTAAAATTTGTTATTTTTTGGTTTTCTTTGCAGTGAAACTTGTCATCAGTTTAAAGTAACTTGTTATAGCTATAAGATTTTTTAAAGTCTCATGATAATCACAAAGCAAGAACCTATAATAACCCTATAAAAATAAAAAGCAAAGAATTAAAACATAATAACCAGAGAAAAATCACTTAACCACAAAGACAGTGAAAAAGGAAGGAAGAAAGAGGATAGTAATAAAACAAATGGAAAACAACTAGCAAAATGGTATTAGCAAATCTTACATATTAGTATCAACATATTTATGTAAAAGTACTATATTTTCCAATTAAGAAAACATAGAGTGGCTGAATGGATAAAAAACAAGACCCAACTATATGCTGTCTACAACAACTCTATTTGATTTATAAAGACACACATAGACTAAAAGCGAAGGGATGGAAAAAGATATTCAAAGTAAATAATCGAGACGCTAGGGCCTGTCAGTTGGGAGTAGGACGAGGAAGAGCATCATGATAAACAGTTAATGCAAGTGGGGCTTAATACCTGTGTGATGGGTTGCTAGGTGCAGCAAACCATCATGGAACATGTTTACCTATGTAAACAAATCTGCACATTCTGCACATGTATCCTGGAATGTAAATAAATGTTTTTAAAAAGTGAGCAAGAGTAGGTGTACTTGCATATCAGATAAAGTTTAAGGTTAAAGTATTAAAAAAAAAAACAGAAAAAGGTCATAAATAGTCAATATAGCAGTAGAATATAATAATCGTATAATAATTGTAAATACATACATGCCCAAAACTGATCCACTTGAATATGTGAAGCAAATATTAACAGAACTAAAGGGAAAGATACACTGGAATGCAATAGAAAACTTCAACATCTCATTTTCAGCATTGGACTGATCATTCAGGCAGGCAGTCAAAAAAGAAACATCAAAGTTAAACCACACTCTCGCAAATAGACATAACAGACATTTGCAGAACATTCCACCCAACAGCTGCAGAGTACACATTCTTCTCAATAGTACAAGGAACATTTGTTAGGCCACTAAACAAGTCTTAAAACTTTTTTAAAATTAAAATCACTTCAAATATCTTTTCTGAACACAATGCAATAAAACTAGAAATCAGTAATAAGAGGAACTTTGGAAACAGTTCAAACACATGAAAATTAAACAACCTGCTTATGAACAAACAATGAGTCAATAAAGAAAAAGGAAATTAAAAAAATTTTTTAAGACAAATGAAAATGAAATCCCAGCATACTGATACCTATGAGACACAGGAAAGCACATTTAAGGTGGAGTTTCTAGCAATAAATTCCTACATCAAAATCTGAAATAAACTAAAAATAGCACCACAGGAATTAGAAAAACAATAATGATCTAAACCGAAAATATATATAAGAAAGAAATAATAAAGATCAGAGCAGAAAGGGGTGAAATGGGTACTAAATAAATACAAATGATCAACAGAAAAGAGCTGTTTTTTGGAAAAAAAAAATCACCAAACTTTTAGCTAGACTAAAAAAAAAAAAGATGAAAAATAAATTCTGGTGAGGATGTGGAGAGAAGGAAACCAAACCCTTATACATTGCTGGTGGAAATGTAAATTAGTAAAGTCATTATGGAACACAATATAAACATTCCTTTAAAAATTAAAAATATAAATACCATATGATTCAGCAATCTCATTATGGGAATACAAAGAAAGTAAAGCCAGTATGCTAAAGACACATCTGGACACCCATATTTATTACAGCACTATTCACAATAGCCGATATATGGAATCAACCAAAGTGCTCATCTACAAATGAATGGATTTTTAAAATGTGGTGTACACATATGCAATGGAATATTTAGACATGAAAAATAATTCTGTCATTTCATCAATATAAATGAACATGGAAGACATTACCTTAAGTGAGATAAGCCAGGCACAGAAAGACAAACAGCGTTATCACCTCTCTTATGTGAAATCTAAAAAAGATGATGTTAATAAAAGTAGAAAGTAATATGGTGGTTATCAGAGGATGGGGAGGGTTGGAGAAGAGAAAACCAGGAGAGGTATTCAATGGGTACAAAGTTACAGTTAGATCGGAAGAATAGGTCTTGGTTTTCTATTACACAGTAGGGTGACTATAGGAAATAACAATTACACCAATTTGATCATCATACTATGAAACATTACATGGTACCCTATTAAATTGTACAATTAGTATGTATTATATGTAAAAACTTGAAATACTGTGAGTTTAAAACTGAATCAGTTTCAAAATACAAGTGTTGTTGTATTAACTATAATAAGATCAATTTTTAAAAGAGCTCTAACAGGCCTATGTCATGAAGGAGTATAGATTATTAATCTAGCCTATTCAGTTCAAAGGGTTTAATTACAGAAGAATCTGGGAATTTCCATGAATGGCTTACTGAGTGTCTAAGCAATGATCATCAAATTAATGAACTCATGAACTTGATAAATGATCAACAAACACTTGACAGAAGAAAAACCAAGACATCTAAAAATCTGAGGCATCTGAATGTCTAAAGTCTATAATATCAAGAGGAGTCTCCAAGAAAGCATTTCTAAATAAATAGCATAACAAGTCTAAGTCCAACTATTTTAATGACTAACTACAAAAGTATAATATAAGAAGGATATGGCATATGTGAATACAAATGAAGAGTTGTAATATGAAAAATTTTTGAATTACTGAACTATTAAAAACAAAATGTAGCTATTTCATTTCAATGTTGATTTATGAGTAATAAGATGAACTTCTAAAAAATGTTGAGTGAAAAATGCTTGCTGCAAAAAGATATGAGTAATATTACTTGAGAAGTGCTATTAATACATATGTCAGAACAATGAGCATAAGCCAGACTATCCTGGACAAACCAAGATGTAACTTCTTGTAAATATTATATTGTTATTGAAAAATTTAAAGCACACAAAATAATACTATAGAAACATATGCTTCATGTATATTTTTAAAAACCATAAACATATTTTTGGAGTGAGGAAAATGAGGAAAGAGAATTGAATCTTATCATATATGAATCAAGGCAGCATCCCATGCTATTAAATAAAATAAGAGCTCCCATGAGCTGAGCAAAGAACATTGGCTTTAGAGACAGAGAAGGGCTGAAGAAAATATAAATGAAGAATTAATCCTGGAAAATAATAATAAAAGCAGATAGTTGTTTCAAAGTTACTTCCCATACGGAGTTAAAACAGAGGAAATTTTTGGTTAAATGCATGCCTTCTGATTGGTTGCTGTGAAGCACCTGTGGTTTTGTTTTATTTTTATTTTTTGTTTTCTTATTTATTTCATTTGTTTCAAAAACTGGCTTGTTTCAAAGTTCACTTTGATTACATGGCATTTAACCCAGGTGACTCTTCTGGTTTTGCCCGGTGTATTGGTGTTTAGTGCAGGAGCTGTCCAAAACAACAACCTCCCATAATTTTTGTTTAGCATATGATAGTCTGAATAATAGTCTCCCAAAGATATCCACATCATAGCTGTTGAAACTATGAAAATGCATGGTTACATGGCAATGGACAATTAATACTGTTGATGAAATTAATGTCCCTAATTGGCTGACTTTATGATAGGGATATTATCCTGGATTATCCAAGTGGGCCCATTGTAATCACAGGGGTCCTTAAGGGTGGAAAAAGGAGTCAGAAAAGGAGGTCTAGGGCTGTGATGTGAGATAGATTCTACCTATCATTGCTGTCATTCAAGATGAAGGAAGGAGTTCATGAACCAAGGATGTGGGTAGCGGGGAGATGAGGGGAGATGAGGGGAGGGGAGAGGAGAGAAGGAGAGGGGAGAAGATTTCTTTCCTAAGAGCATACTGGCACCTTGATTTTAGTCCAGTAAGGCCCATGTTAGATTTCTGACTTCCAAAAAAAAAAACCATATTATTTATTAATATATTATGTACATACTATTAATAATATGTACTAAGCCAGTAAGTTTCTTGCAGTTTAATGTGATAGGTGTAAAAAACTAATTACAGCTTTCTTTCATTACAGCAAAAAATGTAAAACTTGGGTAGGAATGAGTATCTGTTCTATTATATATGTGTATATAATGTATACTTTAAAATTAAATGAAAAATACAGCATACTTACTTTTTTATATATAGTCTAAATATAAGTAGAATTATTTTGGCTCAGTATTTATTTAATGTTGATTTAAAGAAACAGTGGTTTGCAAAATTATATTTGAATATATTTAAACAGAGGTGTAAAATTAATGATATGGTTTAGGTCTGTGTTCCTACCCAAATCTCATGTCAAATTGTAACTGCAAATGTGGGAGATGGGGCCTGCCTGGTGGCATTATCTGAGCAAAGGAACTTCCTAAAAACAATTTCTGGATTATCTTTATCATATGCCAACAATAACTAATAACTGAAGTAACTGCAATTTCACTGCACTGTGTACAGGTGAGGAGAATTAGTTTCTTTAAGATTTTGTTAAACTCAAAGTTTATAAATATATGATCAAATCAGAATAATCCAACAACATTGGAAAGCATTAAGAAACCGAGAAGAAAACAGAACCATTCAGTTACAAACCACATATAATTCTAACTAAATAGATAAATTGGCCTAAATTGATAAATTGGCTGAATATGTCATGGGTTTACAGTTCTAGAAATATGAACAGTAATTTTTCCCTTCCAATCAGCAAAATAATTTTTTAAAGTCCAACTTCTGATTATAGTTTATTCCTTCATAAAAATGTTGACAATCTATCTAGTCCCTACCTTGCAGAGTTATTCTTGGATAAATCTTATTGTATTCTTCCTTCCTTTACGTCCTGAGTTATATTTATTAGCTCTTAGTCTTAGACATCTTGTAAGGATACAGGGTGATGGTTCTGGCTCTTACAAGAGAAGTCCAGCCTCTTTCCAGGAACTTTGTTTTCCTTGAGTCTCCCACTCTGAATACAATCTGTTTTATCATTTGTGGTTTGCAAATACTGTCAGCTAACAATATTTTAATTTTTCTTCTAATTGCTGCTGGAAAATGTTCTTTTTGCAATTATTTTGACCCAACAATTTATGTAAATACATAATGTATTTCAATATTCTCAGTAATATTTTTAAGTACTGGCACAAAATACTAGCAGCTTAAAATCATTTAGATTTTCCCTAACATGTCTATTATTTATTTTTCCCATTAGCAGTGTTTCCCTTACATTTTACTATAATTAATTTATATTAATAATCCCTGTACAAAATATATGTTTTTTTAGTATCACAAAGGATATTTATTATTTTTATTCTAATACATTAAGATCTGGGGTATATGTGCAGAATGTGCGGGTTACATAGGTATACACATGCCATGGTAGTTTGCTGCATCCATCATCCCATGGTCTACATTAGGTATTTCTCCTAATGCTGTCTTTCTCCAATACCCACAACCCCCTGACAGGCCCCAATGTGTGATGTTTCCCTCCCTGTGTCCATGTGTTCTCATTGTTCAACACTCACTTACGAATGAGAACATGGAGTGTTTGGTTTTCTGTACTTGTGTCAATTTGTGGAGAATGAGGGTTTCCAGCTTGGCCTATGTCCCTGCAAAGGACATGAACTCATTCTTTTTTATGGCTGCATAGTATTCCATGGTGTATATGTGGCACATTTTCTTTTGTCTATCACTGATGGACATTTGGGTTGGTCATGTCTTTGCTATTGTGAACAGTGCTGCAATAAACATAAGTGTGCATGTGTCTTTATAATAGAATGATTTATAATCCTTTGGGTATATACCCAGTAATGGGATTGCTGGGTCAAATGGAATTTCTATTTCTAGGTCCTTAAGGAATCGCCACACCGTCTTTCACAATGGTTGAACTAACTTACACTCCACCCAACAGTGTAAAAGCATTCCTATTTCTCCACTTCTCTGGCTTCTGTTGTTCTCCAGATTTCTTAATGTTTGCTATTCTAACTGGCATGAGGTGGTATCTCAATGTGGTTTTGATTTGCATTTCTCTAATAACCAGTAATGATCAGCTTTTTTAAATGTTTGTTGGCTACATACATGTCTTCCTTTGAGAAGTGTCTGTTCATAGCCTTCACCCACTTTTTGATGGCGTTGTTTTTTTCTTGTAAATTTGTTTAAGTTCTTTGTAGATTCTGGATATTAGACCTTTGTCAGATGGGTAGATTGCAGAAATTTTTCCCATTCTGTTGGTTGAGGTTCACTCTAATGATAATTTCTTTTGATCTGCAGAAGCTGTTTAATTAGATTCTGTTTGTTTATTTTGGCTTTTGTTGCCATTGCTTTTGGAGTTTTAGTCATGAAGTCCTTGCCCATGCCTATGTCCTGAAGGATAGTGCCAAAATACATATTTAATAGAAATAAAGTAAATGAAAGCTAGGTCTCCCACCCACTCTGTATGCCAGTTGATCTATTTACTCCCACTTCATAGTTTTTATTACTGATTTGTATCTATCTTTGCAGAGATATTCTAAGTGTTTAGAAGTATATGTATGCATTTATAACTTTAAGCCAAGTGTATACTTTACAAAGTATTATAAATTCTAGCTTTTTCTTCAAATACTATATCTCATTGAATATTTCATATAGCTACAAGTAGATCTGCCTTTGTGTTTTATTAACTTCTGTCTAGCATGCTGTTAGCACTGCCTACCCTCATTTACTAAATTGTCTCATATATATGAAACTTTGGGTTGTTTTCAATCTTTTATTCTTACAAATAATGATTCAGTAATTATTTTAATGCATAAGTCTGAAAAATTGTTGAAATATGGATGAAGAATAAATTCCTAAAAGTCAAAGTCCTGGATAGAAGAATAGGTGTATTTGTGATTGATTGGTTAATTGATTGATTGATTGATAGGTAGTAGATAGACAATTAGATTGCCAAATTGTATTCCATAGTCATTGATAACATGACTTCTTTAGTTTTTTTAATTTTTTTGGTACATAGTAGGTATGTAGATTTATGGAGTACATGAGGCATTTTGATACAGGCATGCAAGCATAATCACATAAAGATAAATGGAGTATACATCACTTTAAGTATTTATCATTTATTGTGTTACAATCTAATTATACTTTAAAGTTATTTTAAAATGTTCAATAGATTATTAACTGTACTTACTTTATTGTGCTATCAAATAGTAGATCTCATTCATTCTTTATTACTATATTTTTGTACCCATTAACAAACGCTTCCTAGCCCCTGGTCCACCTTCTAATCTTCATGAGTTCAGTTGTTTTCATTTTTAGGTCCCATGAATAAGTGGGAACGTGAATTTGACTTTCTGTGCTGGACTAATTTCACATAACATAATGACTTCTGGTTCCATTCATGTTGCTGCAAATAACAGGATTTTATTCTTTTTTATTGTGTACAAGTTGTACATTTTCTTTATTCATTTTTTGGTGGACACTTAAGTTGCTTCCAAATTTTGGCTATTGTGAACAGTGCTGCAACAATCATGGGAGCAAAGGTATTTCTTCAAGATACTGATTTCCTTTCTTTGGAATATAAACTTATGAATCAGATTGTTGGATAATATTTCTAGTTTCTGGAGGAACCTCCAAACAGTTCTCCCTAGTGGTTGTACTAATTTCCATTCCCACAAATAGTGCAAACATGTTCCCTTTTCTCCACATCCTTAACAGCATTTGTTATTGTGTGCTTTTGGGGTAAAAATGATTTTAACTGGGGTTACATAACATCTAATTGTAGTTTTGATTTGCATTTCTCTGATGATCAGTGATATTGAGCACCTTTCCATGTCCTTGTTTGATATTTTTTTCTTTTGAGAAATGTCTATTCAGATGTTTTGCTTTAAAAAAAATCATATTATTAGATTTTTTCCTATAGCATTGGTTGAGCTCCTTAGATATTCTTGTTAAAAATATTTTTTATAAAAGGGCAGTTTGGAAATATTTTTTTCATTCTGTTGGTTGTCTATTTGTTGATTATTTCCTTCAATGTGCAGAAGTTTTTTAGCTTGATGTGATCCCATTTGTCTATTTTTGCTTTGGTTGCCTGTGCTTGTGGGCAATTACTCAAGAAATCTTTGCCCAGTCTAATTAATGTCCTGGAGATTTTCCTCAAAGTTTTCTTTTAGTAATTTCATAGTTTGAGGTCTTTAGTGTATTTTTTTAGATTTTTGTGTATGAGAGAGATAAGGGCCTAGTTTCATTTTTCTGTATATGGATATCCATTATTTCCAGTACCTCTTATTGGTCCCCCAAGTACATTCTTGGAATCTTTGTTGAAAATGAGTTCCCTATACATATATGGATTTATTTGGATTTTCCATTCTGTTTGATTGGTCTATGTGTCTGTTTTTTATGCTAGTACCATGATTTTTGATTGCTGCAACTCTTTAGTGTAATTTGAAGTCAGTTAATGTGATTCCTCCCATTTAGTTATTTTCGCTTAACATAGCTTTGGCTATTCTGGGTCTTTTGTGGTTCCATCATTGTGTCATTTTCTGTTTCTTTCATCAGTGTTCTACACTTTTCATTGTAGAAATCTTTCACTTTCTGGGTTAATTTAATTTCTAGGTATTTTATTTTATTTGTTGTTATTTTAAACAGAATTACTTTCTTGATTTCTTAGGTAGATTGTTTGCTGTGGGCATATAGAAATGGTAGTGATTTTTCTATGTTTATTTTGTATACTGCAACTTTACTGAATTTGTTTATTAGTGCTAACAGTTTGTTTTTTTTTCTGGAGTATTTAGGTCTTTCCAAATGTAAGATCATACTATCTACAAACAAAAATATAGTATGAAAGTTGGACTTTTATACTATATTGAATAATAGTGGTGAAAGTGAGTATCCTTGTTGTGTTCCAGATCTTTGAGGAAAGGCTTCAATTTTTCCCCATTTAGAATATACTTATCTGAGGGTCTGTCATGTATGCCTTTTGTTATGTTGAGGTATGTTCCTTCCATACCCTGTTTTTTTAGGGTTTTTATCATAAAAGGATGTTGGGTCGGGCACGGTGGCTCAAGCCTGTAATCTCAACACTTTGGGAGGTCAAGGTGGGTGGATCACAAGGTCAGAAGTTTCAGACCAGTCTGGCCAACATGGTGAAACCCTGCCTCTACTAAAAATAAAAAAATTTAGCTGGGCATGGTGGCACATGTCTGTAACCCCAGCTATTTGGCAGGCTGATGCTTGAACCTGGGAAGGGGTGGTTGCGGTGAGCCAAGATTGCACCCCTGTACTCCAGCCTGGCTGAAAGAGCAAGACTCTGTCATAAATAAGTAAATAGATGTTGAACTTTAGCAAATGCTTTCTTAGCATCAATTGAAATGATCATACGCTTTTTGTCTTTCATTCTGTTGATATGATGTATCACATTGATTGATTTGCATATGTTAAACCATGTTTGCTTCCCAAGGGTGAAACCCCCATGGTCATGATGAATGAACTTTGTAATGTGTTGTTGAATTTGATTTGCTAATATTTTGTTAAGAATTTTTTGCATCAGTGTACAAGGATATTGGCTTGTAGTTTGTTTTTTGATGTATCTTCTGTTTGAGTTTGTATTAAGATAAGGTTGGCCGACCTAGAACAAGTTTGGGAATATTCCCTCCTCCTCTACTTTTTAGAATAATTTGAATAGGATTGGTTTTAGTTCCTTTTTAAACATTTGGTAAAATTCAGCAGTGAAGCCATTGGATCTGGGCTTTGCTTTGCTGAGAGACTGTTATGGCTTTGGTATCATTGCTTGTTATAGGTCTGTTTAGATTTTGGTTTCTTCATGGTTCAGTCTTGGTAAATTGTATGGGTCTGGAGATTTATTCATTTCTTACAGATTTTTCAGTTTATTGGCATATAGTTGTTCACAGTACCCTCTAATGCTCCTTTGAATTTCTTCAGTATTTGTTGTGATGATTCCATTCAATCTCTAATTTTATTTGGTTTTTCTTTCTGTTTTGATTTTTTTTCAACTTTTCAAAACCTTTATTGATTATCATTATTCAGTTTGGTTTCTGCTTTACCATAATTAATTAAATAATTACCTGATCAAAATGTTTTATTCATCTTTATAAAGGACACACGCACACGAATGTTCATTGTAGCACTGTTTACAATAGCAAAGACCTGGAACCAACCCAAATGCCCAACGATGATAGACTGGATAGGGAAAATGTGGTACATATACACCATGAATATTACACAGCCATCAAAAACGATGAGTTCACGTCCTTTGTAGAGACATGGATGAACCTGGAAACCATCATTCTCAGCAAACTGACACAAGAGCAGAAAATCAAACACCGTATATTCTCACTCATAGGCGGGTGTTGAACAATGAGAACACATGGACACAGGGAGGGGAGCACTACACACTGTTTTGATTTTTTTACTTGAGTCTAGCTAAAGGTTTGTCAATGTTATCTTTTGCAAAAAGAAAAAAACCACCTGTTTATTTTGTCAATCTTTTGTATTTTCCTCACTTCATTTATTTATGCACTGATCTTTATTATTTTAAAAATTCTATTATCTCTGGATTTTGATTGCTCTTGCTTTCCTTTTTAAGATAAATTGTTAGGTGTTTTAAGTAAGTTTTTTCTACTTTTTTTTTTTAATGTAGAAACCTATAGCTAAAAACTCTTCTTGTATTACCACTTTCACTATATCCCATAGGTTTTGGTATGTTTCATGTCAATTATTATTTGTTTCAAGAATTTTTTTAAAGTAGTTTAAGTACTGGGGTACAGGTGCGGATCTTGCAGGATTGTTGAATAGGTACACACATGCCATGGTGGTTTGCTGTCTGCATTAGGCCATCACCTACATCAGGCATTTCTCCCAGTGTTACACCTTCCTAACTTTCCCACACCCCACTGTCCCTCCCTAGCCCCCCAATCCCAACAAACCCCAGTGTGTGAAATTCCCCTCCCTATGACCCTAGCCATACTATACTGAATAGGAGTGGTGAGAGAGGGCATCCTTGTCTAGTGCCAGATTTCAAAGGGAATGCTTCCAGTTTTTGCCCATTCAGTATGATATTGGCTGTTGGTTTGTCATAAATAGCTTTTATTATTTTGAGATACGTTCCATCAATACCTAGTTTATTGAGGGTTTTTAGCATAAAGGCTGTTGAATTTTGTCAAAGACCCTCTTTGCATCAATTGAGACAATCATGTGGTTTTCGTATCTGGTTCTGTTTATGTGCTGAATTATATTTATGGACTTGCATATGTTGAACCAGCCTTGCATCCCTGGGATGAAGCCTACTTCATCATGGTGGATAAGCTTTTTGATATGCTGTTGCAATCGGCTTGCCAGTATTTTATTGAAGATTTTTGCATCTATGTTCATCATGGATATTGGCCTGAAGTTTTCTTTTCTTGTTGAGTCTCTGCTGGGTTTTGGTATCAGGATGATGTTTGTCTCATAAAATGATTTGGGAAGGGTTCCTTCTTTTTGGATTATTTGGAATAGTTTCAGAAGGAATGGTACCAGCTCCTCTTTGTATGTCTGGTAGAATTCGGTCAGATCAACCAGGCAGAACATTAACAAGGATATCCAGAACCTGAACTCAGACCTGGAAAAAGCAAACCCAATAGACATTTACAGAACTCTCCACCCCAAATCCACAGACTATACATTCTTCTCAGCACCACATCACACATACTCTAAAACTGACCACATAATTGACAATAAATCACTCCTCAGCAAATGCAAAAGAAAGGAAATCATAACAAGCAGTCTCTCAGACCACAGTGCAATCAAGTTAGAATGCAGAAACTAACTCAGAACCACACAGCTTCATGGAAACTGAACAACTTGCTCTTGAATGTTGACTGGATAAACAATGAAATGAAGGAAGAAATAAAGACGTTCTTCGAAACCAATGAGAATGAAGACACAACATACCAGAATATCTGGGACACATTTAAAGCAGTCTCTAGAGGAAAATATAAAGCAGTAAGTGCCCACATGAGAAGCAAGGAGAGATCTAAAATTGAAACCCTAGCATCAAAATTGAAAGAGCTAAAGGAGCAGGATCAAAAAAACTCAAAACCTAGCAGAAGACAAGAAATAACTAAGATCAGAGCAGAACTGAAGGAATTAGAGACACAAAAAACTCTTCAAAAAATCAATAAATCCAGGACCTGGTTTTTTGAAAAGATCAACAAAATAGAGAGACCACTAGCCAGATTAATAAAAAAGAAAAGAGAGAATAACCAAATTGATGCAATAAAAAACGATAAAGGGGATATCACCACAGATTCCACAGAAATCCAAACCATCATCAGAGATTATTACAAACAACTCTATGCACATAAACTAGTAAACCTGGAAGAAATGGATAAATTCCTGGACACTTGCACCCTCCCAAGCCTAAACCAGGAAGAAGTTGAAACCCTGAATAGACCAATAACAAGGTCTGAAGTTGAGGCAGCAATTAAGAGCCTACCACCAAAAAAAAAGCCCAGGCCTGGGTTAAAATTCTCACAGCAAACGCAGCAGTCTGAACTCGACCTTGGATGTTCCAGCTTGATGGGGAGAGGGGTGCCAGCCATTGCTGAGGTTCAGGAAGGTGACTTGAACCTCACCTGTGTAAATAAAGTCACTGGGAAGTTTACAAAGTGACTGATCAGAGCCCATGGCAGCTCAGCAAGGGGACTGCGAGAAGACTGTGTCACCAGACTCACTCCTCACTGAACACGGCATCTCTGAAAAAAGGCAGAAGCCTGTCAGGGACTAATAAAGTCCCCACCTTCCTGGAACAAAACACTTGGGAAAAGGGGTGGTTGTGGGTGGGTACAGCTTCAGCAGACTTAGAGGTCCCTACTAAGAAGATCTGAAGGGAGCAATGGAGCTCCCAGCACAGTGCTCAAATTCTGATTAAGGGTAGACTGCCTCCTCAAGTGGCTCCTTGAACCCCGTGTAGCCTGACTGAAAGACACCTCTTAGCAGGGGTTGACAGACACCTCATACAGGAAAAATCTGGTTGGCATCTGGGGGGTACCCTTCTGGGATGAAGCTACCAGAGGAAGGAACGGACAGCAATCTTTGTTGTTCTGCAGCCCCCACTGGTGATTCCAAGGCAAGCAGAGTCTGGAGTGGACCTCCAGCAGAACCGCAGCAGACCTGCAGCAGACGGGCCTGACTGTTAGAAGGAAAACTAACAGAAAGAAATAATTTCAACATTAACAGAAAGGATGTCCACTCAGAGACCCCATCCAAAAGTCACCAACTTCAAACCAAAGGTAGATAAGTCATGAAGATGGGAAGAAACCAGTGCAAAAATGCTGAAAATTCCAAAGACCAGAATGCTGCTTCTCCTCCAAGGGATCACAACCCCTCACCAGCAAGGGAACAAAACAGGATAGAGAAGGAATTTGATGAATTGACAGAAGCAGGCGTCAAAAGGTGGGTAATAACAAACTTCTCCAAGCTAAAGGAACATGTTCTAACCCAATGTAAGGAAACTAAGAACTTTAAAAAAAGGTTAGATAAAATGCTAACTATAATAATCAGCATAGACAAGAACATAAATAACTTGTAGCTGAAAAACAAAGCATGAGAACTTTGTGAAGCATACACAACTTTCAATAGCCAAATCAATCAAGCAGAAGAAAGGATATCAGAGACTGAAGATCAACTCAGTTAAATAAAGCAAGAAAGCAAGATTAGAGAAAAAAAAAAAGTGAAAAGAAATGAACAAAGCCTCCAAGAAATATGGGATTATGTAAAAAGACCAAATCTGAATTTGATCAGAGTTCCAGAAAGTGATGAGAATGAAACCAAACTGGAAAACACTCTTCAGGATATTATCCAGGAAAATGTCCCAACCTAGAAAGGCAGGCCAACATTCAAATCCAAGAAATACAAAGAACACTGCAAAGATATTCCTGAGGAGGAGCAACCCCAAGGCACATAATCATCAGATTCACCAAGGTTGAAATGAAGAAAAAAAGTGCTAAAGGTAGCCAGAAAGAAAGGTCAGGTTACCCACAAAGGGAAGACCATCAGACTCATAGTAGATTTCTCAGCAGAAACCCTGCAAGCCAGAAGAGATTGGGGGCCAATATTCAACATCCTTAAGGAATTTTCAACCCAGAATTTCATATCCAGCCAAACTTATCTTCATAAGAAAAGGAGAAATAAAATCCTTTACAGATAAGCAAATGCTGAGATTTCATCACCACCAGGTCTGCCTTTCAAGAGCATCTGAAGGAGGCACTAAACATGGAAAGGAACAACCAGTACCAGCCACTGCAAAAAAGAACCAAATGGTAAAGACCAACAGTGCAGTAAAGAAATCTCATGAACCAAAGGGCTAAACAACCAACCAGTAACAAAATGGCAGAATCAAATTCACACACAATATTAACATTAAATGTAAACAGACTAAATGCCCCAATCAAAAGACACATACTGACAAACTGGATAAAAAGCTAAGAACCATCAGTGTGCTGGATTCAGGGGACCCATATCACATGCAAAGACACACATATACTCAAAATAAAGGGATGAAGGAAGATTTACCAAGTAAATAGAAAGCAAAAAAAAGTAGGAGTCACAATCCTAGTCTCAGAAAAAAATAGACTTAAAGCCAACAAAGATCAAAAGAGACAAAGAAGGGCATTACATAATGGTAAAGGGATCAATGCAATAAGAAAAGCTAATTATCCTAAATATATAGTCACCCAATACAGGAGTACCCAAATACATAAAGCAAGTTCTGAATGATCTACAAAGAGACTTAGACTCCCACCCAATAATAGTGGGAGATTTTAACACCCCACTGTCAATGTTAGATTGACAAGACAGAAAATTAACAAGGTTATCCAGAACTTCAACTCAGATCTGGACCAAGGGGGCCTAATAGACATCTACAGAACTCTCCACCCCAAACCCACAGAATATACATTCTTCTCAGCACCATATCACACTTATTCTAAAACTGACCACAGAGACTTCTGCCAAGATGCTCAAATGGAAACAGCTCCGGTCTGCAGTTGCCAATAAGAGCAAGCCAGAAAGCAAGTGATCTCCACATTTCCAACTGAGGTACCAGGTTCATCTCATTGGGACTGGTTAGACAGTGGGTGTGGTGCAAGGAGGGCAAACCAAAGCAGGGTGGGGCATCGCCTCACCCAGGAAGTGCAAGGGGCCAGAGAACTCCCTCTTCTAGCCAAGGAAAGCTATTAGGAACTTTTCTGGACACTCCAGCACTCTGGCTCACATATGCACCTTTTCCACAGTCTTCACAACCTGCAACCCAGGAGATTCCCTCCAGTACCCACAGCACCAGTGCCCCAGGTTTCCAGCACAAAACTGGGTGGCCATTTTAGCCACAGCAGTTTTTGTTGTTTGTTTCTCATATCCCAGTAGCATCTAGAATGCCAGCAAGACAGAACCACTCATTCTCCTGAAAAAAAAAAAAAAAAAAAAAAAAGAGAGCTGCAGCCAGGGAGCCAAATGATCTGGCTTCGTCGGTCCCAACCCCATGAAGACCAGCAAGCTAACATCCACTGGCTTGAAATTCTCACAGCCAGCACAGCAGTCTGAGCTTGCCCTGGGATGTGCGAGCTTAATGAGAGAAAGGCTATTCATCATTACTGAGGCTTCAGTAGGTCTAACCTTGCCTGTGTAAACCAAGTCACTGGAAAGTTTACATAGCACCTGGGCAGAGCCCATGGCAGCTCAGCAAGACCTCTCCAGGTGCACTGTGACTAGACTCCCTTCTTGCTGGGCAGGGCATCTCTGAAAAAAGGCAGCAGCTCATCAGGGACTTATAAATAAATCCCCCACCTTCCTGGGTCAGAGCACCTGGGAAAAGGGGCAGTTTTGGGTTCCGCTTCAGCAGACTTAAACATCCCTGCCAAACAGCTCAGAAGGGAGCAATGGATCTACCAGTACAGCACATGAGCTCTGATAAGGGACAGACTGTCTCCTCAAGTAGCTCCCTGACCCCTGTTTATCTTAAGAAACACATTGTACAGGAGAGCTCTGGCTCACATCTGGAGGGTACCCTTCTGGTACGAAGCTACCAGAGGAAGGAACAGGCAGCAATCTTTGCTATTCTGCAGCCCCCATGGGTGATTCCCATACAAGCACAGTCTACAGTGGACCTCCAGCAGAACTGCAGCGGAGGGGCCTGACTGTTAGGAAGAAAATTAAAAAAACAAAAAGAAATAGCTTCAACATCAACAGAACAGACATCCATTCAGAGACCCCATCCCGAAGACACCAACTACAAAGACCAAAAGGTATAGAAATCCACAAAGATGGGAAGACACCAGTGCAAAAAGACTGAAATTGCCAAAAACTAGAATGCCTCCTCTTCTCCAAGGGATCACAACTCTTCACCACCAAGGAAACAAACCAGGATGGAGAATGAGTTCAATGAATTGACAGAAGCAGGCTTCAAAAGGTAGGTAATAACAAACTTCTCCAAGCTAAAGGAGCATGTTTTAAACCAATGTGAGGAAATTAAACCTTGAAAAAATGTTAGATGAAATGCTAACTAGAATAACCAGCTTAGAGAAGAACATAAATGACTTGATGGAGCTGAAAAACACAGCATGAGAATTTTTGTGAGGCATACAAAACTTTCTTTTTTTTTCCACCCTCCTTCCAGATGACTTTGCTATTTTAAGTTTCCTAATACTACCATATCATGTTGATCAAAAGCTCTAACAAGCAAAAAAAAAAAAAAAAAAAAAAAACCCTACCTTGTATATCAATATACTTATATCTATCTATCTATCTGTCTATTGATCTAAAACTGTGATTAAAACCAAATAGCTAACCAAATTTAACACTACTTTATGTTTTTTTTTTCTTTTTCTTTTCTTTCCTTTTTTTTAAGAGATGGGGTTTCACCATGTTAGCCAGGATGGTCTTGATCTCCTGAGCTGGTGATCCACCCACCTTGGCCTCCCAAAGTGCTGGGATTACAGGCATGAGCCACCATGTCTTGCCAATGCTGATAAGTTTTTTTTTTTTAAAGAAAAAAAAGAAAGAATAATAATAATAATAATAATAATAAAAAGAATGAAGGAGAGGAAGAAAAAGGAAGAGGAAGAGGGAGAGAGAACGGGGTGTTGCTTTTTTGCCCAGGCTAGAATGCAGTATAAAAATGGGTATTCCTATAATTGTGCTTAATAATGAAGACATGAAAAAAATGAAGGAAGAAAATAACAAATAAGCAGCCAACCAATATTTCATTTAAACCTGTAAGTAGGTGTGATGTGGTACTGATAAGAGTGTGTGTTTTGTGTATTTAAAGTGGAGAGTTCTATAAATGCTAAGTTTACTTGTTCCGAATCTGAGTTCAAGTCCTGGATGTCATCGTTAATTTTCTGTCTCATTGATCTGTCTAATATTGATGTTGAAGTCTTCCACTATTATTGGGAAACTTAATAATAATATATGTGAGTTTAATACTGCCATTTAATGTTAGCTGGCTGTTTTGCCCATTAGTTGATGTAAATTCTTCATTATGTTGATGCTCTTTACTTTTTGATATTTTTGGTATTTTTTAGAAAGGCTGATACTGGTTGTTCCTTTCTATGTGTAGTGGTTCTTTCAGAAGCTTTTGTAAAGCATGCCTGGTGGTGATGAAATCTCTGAGTGCTTGCTTGCTCACAAAAGCACACTCAACTTTCAATAGCCAAATCAATCAAGCAGAAGAAAGGATATCAGAGATTGAAGATCAACTCAGTTAAATAAAGCAAGAAGACAAGATTAGAGAAAAAAGACTGAAAAGAAATGAACAAAGCCTTCAAGAAATATGGGATTATGTGAAAAAAACAAATCTACATTTGATTGGTGTACCTGAATGTGACAGGGAGAATGAAACCAAGTTGGAAAACACTCTTTAGGATACTATCCAGGAGAATGTTCCCAACCTAGCAAGGCAGGCCAACATTCAAATTCAGGAAATCCAAGAACCATCACAAACATATTCCTCGAGAAGAGTAACACCAAGGCACATAATCATCAGATTCACCAGGGTTAAAATGAAGGAAAACATGCTAAGGGCAGCCAGAGAGAAAGGTCGGGTTACCCACAAAGGGAAGCCCAACAGACTCACAGTGAATCTCTTGGCAGAAACCCTACAGGCCATAAAAGAGAGAAGGCCAATATTCAACATCCTTAAAGAAAAGAATTTTTAAGCCAGAATTTCATATCCAGCCAAACTAAGCTTCATAAGTGGAGGAAAAATAAAAGCCTTGACAGACAAGTAACTGCTGTGAGATTTCATTACCATCAGGCCTGCCTTACAGGAGTTCCTGAAGGAAGCACTAAACATGGAAAGGAACAACCAGTACCAGCCACTGCAAAACATACCAAATTGTAAAGACCATTGACACTATTAAGAAACTGCATTAACTAACAGGCAAAAAAAAATAAGCTAGAATCAAAATGGCAGGATCATATTCACACATGACAATATCAACCTTACATGTAAATGGGATAAATGCCTCAATCAAAAGACACAGACTGGCAAATTGATAAGAGTCAAGACCCATTGGTGTGCTATATTCAGGAGGCCCATCTCACATGCAAGAACTCACATAGGCTCAAAATAAAGGGATGGAGGAAGATTTGCCAAGCAAATGGAGAGCAAAAAAAGCAGGGGTTGCAATCCTAGTCTCTGATAAAACAGATTTTAAACCAATAAAGATCAAAGAGACAAAAAAGGGCATTACATAATGGTAAAGGGATCAATGCAACAAAAAGAGCTAACTATACTAAATATAAATCTACTCAAAACAGGAGCACCCAGGTACATAAAGCAACTTCTCAGACTCCGACACAATAATAGTGGGAGATTTTAACACCCCACTAACAATATTAGACCCACAACACAGAAAATTAACAAAAATATCCAGAACTCCAACTCAGATCTGGACCAAGCACACTTAATAGACATTTATAGAAGTCTCACCCCAAATCCAAAGACTATACCTTCTTCTCATACCACATAGCACTTACTCTAAAATTGATTGCATAATTGGAAGTGAATCAGTCCTTAGCAAATGTAAAATAATGGAAATCATAACAAATAGTCTCTCAGACCACAGTACAGTCAGATTAGATTTAGGATTAAGAAATTCACTCAGAGATGCAGAACTACATGGAAACTAAACAACCTGCTCTTGAATGACTACTGGATAAATAATGAAATGAAGGCACAAATAAAGATGTTCTTCAAAACCAATTAGAAGGAAGACACAAAGTACCAGAATCTCTGGGACACATTTAAAGCAGTGTCTAGAGGGAAACCTACACACTAAATGCCCACATTAGAAGCAAGGAAAGATCTAAAATTGACACCCTAAAATCACAATTTAAAGAACTAGAGGAGCAAGATCAAAAAAATAATTCAAAAGCTAGCAGAAGACAAGAAATAACTAAGATCAGAGCAGACTGAAGGAGATATGGACACAAAAAACCCTTCAAAAATTAATAAATCCAGGAGCTGATTATTTGAAAAGATCAACAAAAGAGACCACCAGCCAGACTAATAAAAAAGAAAAGAGAGAACAATCTTTCCAGAGAAATAATACAAGCTACCATCAGAGATTACTACAAACAACTTTATGCACATAAACCATTAAATCTAGAAGAAATGGATAAATTCCCAAACACTTACACCCTCCAAGACTAAACCAGGAAGAAGTTGAATCCCTGAAAGACCAATAACAAAATCTGAAGTAGAGGCAGAAATTATTGAGTACTCAATATATATATACATACTCAATATATGTACTCAACATGAGTACATATATATATATATATAGAGAGAGAGAGAGAGAGAGTACTCAAAAATTTGAACCAATCGAGTACTCAATATATATGTGTATATGTGTGTGTGTGTGTGTGTGTGTGTGTGTGTGTGTGTATGTATATACACACTCAGTACTTCTGTATTAAGTACATATATATATATTTAGGATACTTAGCTCTTCTTGTTTCATTGATCCCTTTACCATTATGTAATGCCCTTCTTCGTCTCTTTTGATCTTTCTTGGTTTAAAGTCTATTGAAACCAGACTTTAGCCTACCAAACAAAAAAAGTCCAGGAAAAGATGGGTTCACAGCCAAATTTTACTAGAGGTACAAAGAGGAGCTGGTACCATTCCTTTTGAAACTATTCCAAACAATACATAAAGAGGGAATCCTCCCTAACTCATTTTATGAGACCAACATTATCCTGATACTGAAGCCTGGCAGAGACACAAATAAAAAACAGAACTGTTAGGCCAGTATTCATGATGAACACTGATGCAAAAATCCTTAATAAAATATTGGCAAACCGAATGCAACAGCACATCAAAAAGCTTATACATCACGATCAAGTCAGCTTCATCCCTGGGAAGCAAGGCTGGTTCAACATATGCAAATCTATAAACATAATCCATCACATAAACAGAACTAAAGACAAAAACCACATGATTTTCTCTATAGATGCAGAGACGGCCCTCAATAAAATTCAGCAGCCCTTTATACTAAAAACTCTCAATAAACCAATTGTCAGTGGAACATATCTCAAAATAATAAGAGCTAATTATGACAAACCCACAGCCAATATCATACTGAATGGTCAGAAACTGAAAGCATTCACTCTGAAAACTGGCACTAGACAAGGATGCCCTCTCTTACCACTCCTACTCAATATAGCATTGGAAGTTCTATCCAGAGCAATCAGGCAAGAAAAGGAAATAAATGGTATTCAGTTAGGAAAAGAGGAAGTCAAATTGTCTCTATTTGCAGATGACATGATTGTATGTATATTTAGAAGACTGCATCACATCAGCTTAAAATCTCCTCAAGCTAAAAAGCAACGTCAGCAAAGTCTCAAAATACAAAATCAATGTGTAAAAATCACAAAGCATTCCTGTACACCAATAACAGATAAACAGAGAGCCAAATCATGAGTGAACTCCCATTCACAACTGCAACAAAGAGAATAAAATACCTAGGAATACAACTAGCAAGGGATGTGAAGGACGTCTTCAAGGAGAACTAAAAACCACTTTAAGGAAATAAAAGAGGACACAAACAGATGGAAAAATATTCCATGCTCAAGGTTAGAAAGAATCAATATCATAAAAATGGCCATACTGCCCAAAGTAATTTATAGATTCAATGCTATCCTCATTAAGCTACCATTGACTTTCTTCACAGAATTTGAAAAAAACACCTTAAACTTCATATGGAACCAAAAAAGAGCCCACATAGACAAGACAATCCTATGCATAAAAAAGCTGGAGGCATCATGCTACCCGATTTCAAACTATACTACAAGGCTACAGTAATGAAGACAGCATGGTACTGATACCAAAACAGAGATATAGATCAATTGAACAGAACAGAGGCAATGCCACACATCTACAACCATCTGATCTTTGACAAACCTGACAAAAACAAGCAACGGGAAAAGGATTTCCTATTTAATAAATGGTGTTGGAAAAACTGGCTAGCCATATGCAGAAAGCTGAAACTGGATCCCTTCCTTACACCTTATGCAAAAATTAATTCCAGATGGATTAAAGATTTAGACATAAGACCTAACACCATAAAAACTCAAGAAGAAAACGTAGACAAAACCATTCAGGACATAGGCATACGCAAGGACTTCATGACTAAAACATCAAAACCAATGGCAACAAAAACCAAAATAGACAAATGGGATCTAATTAAACTTAAGAGTTTCTGCAAAAGAAACTCTAAATAGAGTGAACTGGCAACCAACAGAATGGGGAAAAAATATTGCAGTCTACCCATCTGACAAAGGGCTAATATCCAGAATTTACAAAGAACTTAAATTTACAAGAGTAAAACAAACAACCTCATCAAAAAGTGGGCAAAGGATATGAACACTTCTCAAAAGAAGACATTTATGTAGCCAACTAACATATGAAAAAAAAGCTCATCATCACTGGTCACCAGAGAAATGCAAATCAAAACCACATTGAGATACCATCTCATGCCAGTTAGAATGGCAATCATTAAAAAATCAGGAGACAACAGATGTTGGAGAGGAGCTGGAGAAACACAAATGCTTTTACACTGTTGGTTGGAGTTTAATTTAGTTCAATCATTGTGGAAGACAGTGTGGCGATTCCTCAAGGATCTAGAAATAGAAATTCCATTTGACTCAGCAATCCCATTATTGGATATATACCACCCCCCAAAAAAAAACAAAAACTATTGAATGTGGTCATTAGAGAAGTGCAAATCAAAACCACAATGAGGTACCATCTCACACCAGTTAGAATGATCATCATTAAAAAATCTGGAGACAACAGATGCTAGAAAGGATGTGGAGATATAGGGACACTTTTACACTGTTGGTGGGAGTGTAAACTAGTTCAACCATTGTGGAAGACAGTGTGGCAATTTCTCAAGGATCTGATCTAGAACTAGAAATACCATTTGACCCAGCAATAATATTACTGGATATATACCCAAAGGATTATAAATCATTCTATTATAAAAACACATGCACATGTATGTTCATTGTGGCACTGTTCACAATAGCAAAGACTTGGAACGACCCCAAATTCCTATCAATGATAGACTGGATAAAGAAAATGTGGCACATATACACCGCTGAATATACTGTAATACTATCCAGCCATAAAAAGGGATGAATTTATGTTCTTTGCAGGGACATGGATGAAGCTGGAAACCATCATTCTCAGCAAACTGACACAAGAACAGATAACCAAACACCACATGTTCTCATAAGTGGCTATTGAACAACAAGAACACATGGACACAGGGAGGAGGACATCACACACCAGGGTTTCTCAGGGCGGGTGGGAGGATGGGGAGGAATTTCAGGGGCTTGGGGGTTGAGGGAGGGATAGCATTAGGAGAAATACCTAAAGTAGATGAGGGGGTGATGGATGCAGCAAATCGTCATGGCATATGTATACCTATGTAACAAACCTGCCCATTCTGCACATGTATCCCAGAACTTAAAGTATAATAAAAAGGGAAAAAAAAATAAAAATTTAATAACAGAAAAAGAACATAGATCCTCTGAGGCTCAAAGATTCGAGAAAGAGAATTCTTTCTATAGACAGATTTAAGGTCTACAACAGAAACCTTAAACAATGACAGGAGCAAGCAAGAAAGCTGTTTGATAGAAGGATGAATTCTCTCAGCATTTTATCCTGCTCCTAACAATACCTGTTTTAGGAACATAGGCCATAATGTGCATGCGTGCATTTCTCATGATGTGATTGGTCTTTTGGAGTATTCCTTGCTGGACAGTAAATACACAAAAGTTAAAAAGTAATGAATCAGGCCAGGTGTGGTGGCTACACCTGTACCAAGCACTTTGGCAGGCCAACGTAGAAAGATTGCTTGAGCCCAGGAATTTGAGGCCAGCCACATCAATGTGAGGGGACCCCCAGCTCTACAAAAAAAAAATGTTTAGAAGTATTCAGATGTAGTGGTGTGCATCTGTGCTCCCAGCAACTCAGAAAGCTGAAAGCTTGAGCCCAGCAGGTCAAGACTAAAGTGATATAATCATGTCACTGCACTCCAGTTTGGGTGACAGAGCAATACACTGTCTCAATAAAAAGAATGTGCTTCTCTCAATAAAAAGAAATTAATGAATCTAACAAGTCCATCAAAAACAATCATCCAATAACAAAATAATATAGAAATAGAAAAAGGAAAAAATAAAAGATCACAAAACAAGCATAAAACAACTGACAAAATAACAGTAGTAAGTCCTTACCTAACAATAATTATCTTAAATGTAAATGGATTACATTTTCTAATCAAAACACATTAAATGGCTTGATTTTTTAAAAAGAAAAACAATATATTACCTACAATAGAGTCACTTCACAAAGACACATAGACTGAAAAAGAAGGCATAGGCAAAAATAATTCATCCAAATAGAAACAAAAATAGAACAAAGGAAGCTATATTAATATCAGATGAAATAGATCTTAAGTAAAAAACTGTAAAAAGAGACAAATAACATCAGCATATAATGAAAAAGGAGAAAATTCATAAAAAGATATAAAAATCATAAATTTATATGCACCCAACAGCAGAGTACAAGAAGCAATTATTAATCTATTTGAAGAGAGAGATAGACTGTGATGAAATAATGGTGGAGAATTTAATACCTCGCTTCTAGTGACAGAAATATCCAGACAGCAAGTCAATAAGGAAGCACTGGAATTAAAGTCCAAGCACTTTGGACTAAAATGACTTGACAATCATATACAGAACATTCTATCCAAGATCAGAAGAATACACCTTCTTCCCAGGAACTCATGAAACATTCTTTGGCATAGATTACATGTTAGGCTGCAAAACAAGTCAACAAATTTAAGAAGATTGAATCCATATCATGTATCTTTTTTGAGCACCCTTGTTCTAAACTAAAAGTTAATAATACGAGGAATTTCAGAATGAAATGTAAATAACATGCTCTTGAACAACTAAAGTGTCAAAAAATATTAAAGGGAAATTTTAAAAAATATTTGGAATCCTATGAAAATGGAAACATAACATATCAAAACTTGTGAAATGCAGCAAAAGTGATTCAAAAGGGGAAGTTTACAGCAATAAACTTCTACATCAAAAAAGAGGAGCCAAGAAGGACCACTAGATACAGCCAGGAGGAACATCTCCCACCAAGAGACCAAGACACTGGGAAGACTGGCACATTCTGAACAGATCTTCAGAGGGAAGGAATTGAAAGGTCAACAGGGATGGAGGCAGATGTTAAGATTAAGGGGGAGGAAGCTGAGAACCCAGCACAGGACTGCTGAGCACCAGAACTCATTCTTGGCCCTCATCAATTCCTGGGGAAGGGGTGAATTGAACAGGTGAGGAGTCACTCATTCTCACCATGGACTTCCAGAATCTTAGAAGTAGGAGACCCCATGATATCAGTGGACACTTGACTTGGCAGGGAGAGTGGCTTAAAGAGTGGCAGAGAACTTTGCACAGAATGCCATCCTGTGGAGTTTGGCAAGCAAACAGCTGTAGGAGAGCATGAGAGATGAGCAGGTATGCCCATATCCCACAGATTTCCTCTTAGAGACTATAGCCTGAGTGACTTTCACACCTGGACAGAGCAGAGCAGTCTTGTCCAAGGGATGAGTCTAGTCTGACCTGAGCACACACCACGTCTGCTTGCCTTTCCTGGGGACCCAGCCTCACGGCACCCTCTTGTATGGCAGCCTCAGTGCCAAACCATGGTGCTTCCTGGTGACCTCTTCATAACTCCTTTGCTGGAAGGCTGATGTCTATCAGAGAGTTCCAGCAGCCTGCCCCCCACTGATGCACACAAGCCCACCCAAAGCTTCCTACCACCACAGCCTTAGCCCTCTGCTTTGCTGGCACACATTTCCCCACACCTTCCACACAACACAGACATGCAGTTTATTATTAATTATTATTATTAATTTGCTATCTAGATATTTGCATTGCTAGAAGTGAAGTATTAAATTCCCCACTATTATTTCATTGCAGTCTATCTCTCCCTTCACATGGATTAATACTAGCTTCATATTTGCTTCAGGCACTATAATGTTAGGTGCATATATATTTAAAATTTTTATATCATCTTGTGAATTTACTCCTTTATCATTATATAAAAGTCTATTTCATCTGACATTAGTGTAGCTTACTCTGCTCTATTCCTCTTCCCATTTGTATGAAATAGATTTGTCAATGCAGGTCCACTTGTGTGGGTGGAACTTGGCTCTGTGACCCTGCCAGCATCCAAGTGCATGCACACCCTGCCACCCTACCACTGCCAGTGTGAATGTACTTGCTGCCCTCCTGCTCTTCAAACACAAGAGCAAACCAATCACAAAGCAGGAAGAAAAAGAAAAAATATGAAAATCAGAGATGAACTGAATGAAATTGAGCTACTTAAAACCATACTAAAAATTAACATATCCATGAGTTTGCACTTTGTAACAATAAATAATATTGACACACTACTAGTCAGACTAAAAGGAAAAGGAACCAAGATCCAAATAAACACAATCAGAAATGACACAGGGGATACTATCACTGACCCCACCAAAATATTAAAAATCTGAGTTGACTATGAACAACTCTATGCACACAAATAACAAAATCTAGAAGAAATTAATAAATTCCTGGAAACAACTTCCCAGGATTGAACAAAGAAGAAATTGAATCCCCGAATAATTAGTTCTGAAATCAAAGCAGTAATAAAAAGCCTACCAACCAAAAAAAGCTTAGTACCATATCTATTTACAGCCAAATTCTACCAGATATATAATGAAGAGATGGTATCATTACTACTAAAACTATTTCAAAAAATTGAGGAGAGACTCCTTAACTTACTCCATGAGCCAGCATCATCCTGATTCCAAAACCTGGCAGAGACAAAACAACAACGACAAAAAAATCAGGTTATATTCTTGATGAACATAGCATGAAAAAAATCTCAACCATCAAAAATCTAATCCATCATGATCAAGTAGGCTTTATTTCTGGGAGGCAAATTTTGTTCAACATGCAAATCAATAAATATGATTAATCATATAAACAGGTATAAAGATAAAACCATGTGGTCGCCTCCACAGATGCAGAAAAGACTTCAGACAAATATTCCTTCATGTTAAAAACACTCAAGAGGCTAGACAGTGGAGAAATATATCTGAAAATAATAAGAGCCACCTATAACAAACCCACAGCTAACATCATACTGAATGACCAAAAGCTGGAAGCATTTCTCTTGAGACCTGGATCCAGCCAAGGGTGCCCATTTTCACCATTCCTGTTTAGCATAGTACTGTAAGTCCTAGACAGAGCAATCAGGCAAGACAAAGAAACAGAAGACATTCAAATAGGAGTAGAAGTAGTAAAAGTATCCCCACTTGCAGACATTGTGATTATATACCTAAAAAACTCCACAGTCTCTGCCCCTAGATTTGATAAACTACTTTAGCAAACTTTCAGGATACACACTTAATCCATAAAAATGAGTAACATTTCTATACACCAATAGCATCCAAGCTAAGAGCCAAATCAAGAATGCAATTCCACTTAAAATAGCCACAAAAAGAGTCAAGTACTTGGGAATACAGCTAACCAGGGAGGTAACACATTTCCACAAGGATAATTACAAAGCACTGCTGAAAAAAATTAGAGTTGAAATGAACAAATGGAAACACATTCAATGCTCATAGGTAAAAAGGATCAATATTGTTAAAATGGCCATACTTTCCAAAGAAATTTACAGGTTCAATGCTGTTCCTTTCACTCTACCAATTACATTCTTCTGAGAATTAGTAATAATTATTTTAAAATTGATATGGAACTAAAAAAGGAACTAGATATTCTGGGCAATCCGAACCAAAAGGAAGAAAAAGCTGTAGGCATCACATTATCCAACTTCAAACCATACTACAATGCTACAGTAACAAACTAGCATGATACTTGTAAAAAAAGAAAACAAAAACAAACAAGAAATGTATAGACCAATGGAACAGAATAGAGAGCACAGTAATAATGCTGCACACCTACAAACATTTGATGTTCAATAAAGTTGATAAAAACAAGCAATGGGAAGAAGATTCCTTTTTCAATAAATGGTGTGATGATACATTTCTAGCCATAGGCAGAAGACTGAAGCTGGAATCCTTCCTTACAACCATATACAAAAATCAACTAAAAGATGGATTAAAGACCTAAATGTAAAATATAAAACTGTAAACACTCTGGAAGATAACCTAGGAAATACTGTTCTGGACATAGGCTCTGGCAATATGTGTGTGTGTGTGTGTATGTATATATGTGTGTGTGCGTATATACATATAGTCACCAAAAGCAACCGCAACAGAACCAAAAATTGAAAACTGGGACCTAATTATACTCAAGAGTTTCTGCACAGGAAAAGAAACTACCAACTGAGTAAACAATAAATTTACAGAATGAGAGAATGTTTGCAACCTATGCATCCAACAGAGGTCTAATATCCAGAATCTGTAAGAATCTTATCTAAATCAATAAGCAAATATAAACAACCAAATTAAAGAGTAGGCCATGTACAAAAACACTACTTTTCAAAAGAGGACATACACACAGGCAACATGAATATAAAAAATGTTCATCTCTAATCATTAAAAGATGCAAATTAAAACCACAGTGACATATCATCTAACACCAGTCACAATGGTATTATTAAAAAGTATAACAGATGCAAGGTTTATAGACTGCTGATGGGAATGTAAAGTAGCTCAGCCATTGTGGAAAGTTGTTTGGCAATTTCTCAAAGAACTTGTAACAGATCTGCTATTAGACCCTGCAATCCCATTATTGGTTATAAACCCAGAGAAATATAAATTATTTTACTGTAAAGACACGTGAACACACTTCTTCATCACAACACTATTCACAATTAAAAAAGACATAAAATCAATCTAAATGCCCATCAGTGGTAAATTGGATACAGCAACGGTGGTACATATACACCATGGAATACTAAAAAAGCAAAAAAAGAACAAGATCATGTCCTTTGCAGCAACATGGATGGAGCTGGAGGCCATTATACTACGTGCATTAATGAAGAAACATAAAACCAAACACTAGATGTTCTCACTTATAACTGGGAGAACAAAGAAGGGAACAATAGACATTGGGGCCTACTTGAGGGTAAAGAGTGGGAAGGGGGCACAGATTTAAAATTACCTACTGAGTACTATGAAATAGTTTGTTCACCAAAACCCCATGACATGCAATTTACCTATACAGCAAACCTACAAATATACCCCTAAACCTATAATAAAAGTTTAAAAAAATAAAGATCTCAGAAAAAAATCTACATTTAACCTCAAGGAACCAAAGATAAGCTAGAAGCCAAAGTAAATTAAATAAATATCAGAACAAATTAAAAAAGTGAAATTGACTAGAAATATAATAAAAAATGATAATTATAATAATGTCAGGGACAGAGGTTATGCATGGGCTTAGCAACATGGACTTCCACTCACAAAGGCTGACCTGGCTACGGCCACTGCTGAGGGCCCAATTTGCCAGCAGCAGAGACCAACACTGAGCCCTTATGACGCCATTCCTTGGGGTAATCAGCCAGCCATCTGGTGGCAGGTTGATTAAACTGGATCTTTTCCATCAAGGAAAGGGCAGAGGTTTGTCCTCAGTGGAATAGACACTTCCTCTGAATATGGGTCTGTTTTGAGCCACCTAAAGCTGAGGGTGGTATAACACAAAGCCCCCTGTGGTCACCATCACTATGACTGCATCTGGAATCAGCATAGTCCTGGGCCTCACCCAAGGCCTTATGTATTACCTTGCTATTACCTGTTTTCACTCAATAGCCTGGCACTCTGCAATCAGCATGTGGCAAAGCCAGTCAGATCTGTGTCCTTTCCTCTGGGGCAGAAAGTTTCCCTTAGGCACTGGGTGGGTCCAGAAGTGCCATCCAGAAGTCAGAAATTAAGGTCAAAAACCTTAGCAGTCTACCTTATGTTCTAACTACTGTTGAGCTGGAACTCTTACTACAAGATGCAGTCCTTCCCACTATCTCTTCCCCTTTCCAAAGGCAGAGTAGCCTCAACCCTATAGGCCATGCAGGGCACAAGGAGGATTGCCAGACTACCCTTAAGGCTCAAGGGCCTTTTTTAAGGATGGTGTCTCACTTTGCTGTCAGGCTGGAGTGCAGTGGTGTGAGGCCCAAGGGCTCTTAAGTAAGCTTGTGCTGAATGCTGCTTGGCCTGAGACTCATCCTTCAAAGCAATAGGCTCTCCTCTGGCCCAGATGCTTTCCACGAGTCCAGTCCTGGAATTGGAACCTCAAGACCCTATTTGGTGTTCTACCCTACTGTGGCCATCTATAGTGCAAGACAAAGTCCCCTTTACCTTTACTGTACTCTTCTCAAGCAGAAAGACTCTTTTCCTGAATGAGCAGAGTCTCACCTGAAGCCAGCCAGTCTCAGATATTCACCCAAGGCTTTCTATGTAGTATCTGGGTATTACTGCTGTTATTCAGACTTCAAGGGTTCTTTGGTTAGCAGGTGATGAATGCTGGCACGAATGGGACCTTTTCTTCAAGGCAGTGAGTTCTCTTTTGTCCCAAGGCATGCCTGGCAATGTTATCCTGGAGCTAAGGCCTGGAACAGAAACCTTATGACTCTGACTAGTGTCTTGTCCTGCTGTGGCTGAGCTGGTATCTTACATGCAATACAAAGTCCTCCCCACACTTCTCTCTGCTCTATGCAAGTGGGAGAAAGTGGTCTCTTTTGGAGCTGTGAGCTATGCAGCCTGGGTTTAGGATAGGTGTGATGCTAGCACTTCTTTAACCACCCCAGCTAGTGTCTTACTAGGTCACATGCTTCCCCAGTCCACTGTCTCTGGGCTCAGTTCAGCACTAGCATTTGCCTATGAGTTTCAGTCTTACGACCTAGACTACCTTTCAAGTTTATGTAGAGATCAGAGCTCTTTAGTCCACAGTGGCAAAGATTGTGTGAAGTAAAGTCAAACCACTGAGATCCGTGATTCCCCTATAGCTAAGAATGATTTAAATGCTCCCTCCATGGACAGGAGTCAGCTGAATTTTGTCAGTTTTTCTTTCCACTTTAATAGAATAGCCCTAAGCTTACTGCTTCATAATTACCGTACTCTCCTTCCACTAGTGGTCAGTGATGTTTTCCACACAACACCACCACCACCAGGGAATGGGGTGGGGTGGTGGTGATGATTTAAGAATTTTTTTTCCCCCTAACTCTTTCAGCAATATGAAGACAAAACTAGGTTCTATGAGAGCCTGCCTTATTTATGGTTCTTATGAAGGTGTTTTGTTTTCTGTGTAGATACTTAGTAAATTAGTATCCTTCTTCGGGAATAATTTATGGAGGTTTTTATTCTGCCATCTTCCTCTGCCTTCTCACTTGCAGCACAGTATTACTAACCTATGTTTCTGGTCAATTAGACAAGAGAATTAAAGATGGAAAGAAAGTGACTTCAAAGAAAGGGATTGAAATTTTATTTGAATATTTGGATAATTGTCTGAAGAAACTGGCTTAAGATTAATTGGGTATATGGAGGACATTCTACCTACATCAAAGTGGATCTAAAGAATGTAAGTCATCATATGGATCTTTACTCCTATAAATACAAGTTGCTTCATAAGTTTAATAAGACAATGTCATTTTCAGAATCTTTGGCACAAAACTTGACTGAAGAACATGAGAACCTTATCTAGATCAAAAACTATAAAAGAAAATGTGAATTTTTTATTTAGTTGAAGCAAAAATAATATTTTTGTGATAATCTATTGATTAAAAGACTCCAATCTCAAATTCAGCAGATTCCAACCTTAATAAATATTATAAATCTCCTTACAGCTATTGACTGAGAAAGCATGGGCAGGCAGAGAGGTGTAAACTTCTATAACACCCTTGACAACAGACCTTGAAAGCAGCAGGTGTCTACCATATATACTTCTATTCAAAGGGAAATTGCCTTCTATTTCATCAAGATCAAAGGTATCCATAATTTACTCTCACTATAAATCACCAGTCAGTGTTGGAGTGTGTGTGTGTGTGTGTGTGTGTGTGTGTGTGTGTGTATGTATGTGTGTATATATATATACACACATATATGTATATGTGTATATATATACACATATACACACACACACACACACATATATATATATATGCTGATACATCTTCCTGTTAATGAAACTTCATAATGAACATATCTATTGAAGACAATTATTTCTAGGATTTTATATATCTAAGCATTATTTACTAAGCTTTCCTCCTTAAGGTCTATTTGTAGACATAACATTTCCCTCTACATTTTACAATAGGCCTTGGATGTTTTCTAATATTAAATTATAAATATTATTTTAAAATCTTGATGATTACTACGTATAAAGGAGACCATTCAAGCAATTGAATACACCTTATCATGGGACCTTGCAACAGAACTTCATCATTAATAGAAAGTTATATAGTCAGAGGATATAATTCTTGAAAATATGTACCCTACTTGATATGATTTGGATGTATCCCTACCTAAATCTCACCTTGAATTGTAATAATCCCCTCATGTCCAGGGCAAGGCCAGGTGGAGATAATTGAATCATGGGGGTAGTTTCTCCCATATTGTTCCTGTGTTAGTGAATAAGTCTCATGGGATCTTTTAGTTTTATAAATGAGAGTTCCCCTAAACAAGCCCTCTTGCCTGCCACAATGTCAGATGTGCCTTTGTTCTTCCTTTTCCTTCCACCATGATTGTCATGTGGCACTGAGTCCATTAAACCTCATTTTATTTATAAATTACCCTGTCTTGGTATGTTCTTATTAGCAGTATGAAAGTAAACTATTATACTACTAATGCATATTTGAAATCTTGGAATAAAATAATGGTGAAAACATAGTATGCCCTAGAAAGTGTCAAAAGACAGAAATCACTGAAAATGGGCTTTTCTATTGAGGAAAAGCTAAATTTAGAACTTGTTCTGAAAGTTGGGTTCAAATTTTACCTTCATTTCCAAACAACAATTGAATATTTAAAGACATACACCCAGAATTAATAGACCATAAGAGCAATTAGATTATGATGCTCTTACAGAAACAGTTTATGTAATCTTTGGCAACTGATACTTCTGATGAAACACTGCAATTTCAGAAGTTAGTATTACATATTTTTCTTATGGAGTGATAAACATATCCTGATGACATGTCATCTTGGATTTGTAATGTACTATTGATTGCAAGCCATTGGTTGTGGTTTGAAAGTCTTCTGGCACTAGAAACCAAATCTGAGATTCTTCTCCAAACTAAGTTGAAATGACCCAATCTGAATGGTTTACCTTATTAGGTAAAGTGGCTAAAAATGTAGTCAGCCGCAGCATTCCAAATGAATGAAGTTAGCCCATAACTTGCATATAGAGATGTATTTTTGTAAAAGTAGAGTAAAAGGACACAGGTTTCTCTAAATATAACATCTGAATATTTAAAAGGTTAATATCACTAATGTCAATATCTAATGAGTTCTGTGAGCACATTTTTAAGGAGAAAAGCACATACATTTAGAAATATTTGTTTAAGACTCTTCCCTAAAGAGGCAGGAGTTCATAAACAAGATCCTAGACTCTACAGTCTATAGCTTATACAGGATAAGATGCCAGGTAGCTGGATATCTGGATCATAATAGTTTAATTCTTCAATTTTTGAGAGAAATTTAAAAAATAAATTTGTAGAACAGAAATCTATCCCTCTGCAGCTACTTAATTAAGTATTTTCAAATTATCTAGAAGCACACTCATATTAAACCCAAACTGTATCAAGGTCAAGTAAGATCCATTTTATAACACCATACTAGAATATTCATAATTAAGTGATCTATCAGAACAATGGCCATGTCTTCCTTGGTTAATAGTGAAGTATATATTTTGAATGAATAAATAATACAAGCTTGAGCTGTGCAAGATAAATTATTATCTTATCCTGATAAATGTGGTAAAAATTCTGGCACGGGAGGAGGAGCAAGATGGTGGAATAGAAATTTCCACCAATAATTTTCTCAACAAGGACACCAAGTTAACAACTATCTACACAGAAACACACACAAACACAAACACACACACACAGACACACACACACACACTACCTTAATAAAAATAAAAAATCAGGTAGGTATTCATAATACTTGGTTTTAACTTCAGATCACTGAAAATTCACTGAAGAGTCAGCAAAAACAGTCAATCCTTGAGGCTACACCCCACCCCACCCCACTCCATCCTGGCAGTGTCAGCATAGTACGGGGAGCATCTCTGGGTGCTGGGGAGGAATAGCACAGCATTTGTGAGGCAGTGAACTTAGGGATGTCCCGTTAGAGTGGAAATGGAACCAGAACCAAACTCAGCTGATACCCACACCCAGAGGGAGTATTTAAATGAGCCACAGCCAAAGGGGAATCCGTGGATCCCCGTGATCCAAAATTGAGTGTCTGCAAACCTCACCACTGAGGGCTACAGCACTCTATAATCTCCAAGGAAACTTGAAAGTCAGTCTAGGCTATAAGGGCTGCAACTCTTAGGTGAATCCTAGTGCTGCATGAGGCCCAAAGACCGTGGACTGGGGAACACACAAACTACTGAGACACAGACTGCTGAGACACCCAAGGGAGTGCTGGTATCACCCCTCCCCCAGCCCTAGGCTTTACATATCACAGCTCCAAAAGAGACCCCTTTCTTCTGCTTAAGGAGAGGAGAAGGAAGAGTCAGGAGGACTTTGTCTTACACCTAAGATACCAGCTCAGCCACACCAGGATAGGGCACTAGTCAGAGTAGTGATGCCCCTTTTCCAGGCTGTAGATCCCAGATATTTGCAGACGTGTCCTGGGCCAGAAGGAAACTCACTGGCTTGCAGAAAAGTATCCAGTCCTGGCAGCAGTTATCACCTGCTAACTGAAGCACCCTTGGGCCCTGAATAACCAGCAGCCATATCCAAGTACTATATCGCTATCCTTAGTGAGACATTGAGACTTGCTGGCTTCAGGTGAGACTCAGCACATTACCAGCTGTGGTGGCTACAGGAAAAAAGTCTATCTGCATGAGAAAAGCAGAGAAAAGTAAAAGAGACTTTGTCTTGTACTTTAGGTACCAGCATAGCCACAGAGGAGTAGAGCACCAAGTGGGTTCTTGTGGTTCCCAATTCCAGGACCTGACTTGCATGGCAATTCTAGACCTACCTTTGGCCAGAGGGGAACCCACTGTCCTGAAGTCACAGGCCAGACAGTATTCATCACTAGTTGACTTAAGAGCCCTTAGGCCTTAAGAGAATATTTGCAGTAGTCTGACAATACTCCTCATGAAGTGGTGGCAATTGGGCTAAGAGGTGAGACTTCTCTGCCACTGGAAAGGGGAGGGAATAGTGGAAATCTCAGTGTCATGTGGTTTGAGTGACAGCTCAGGAGCAATACAGTAGAACACTAGGTAGACTTCTAAGGTTTTGACCCTAATCTCTGACTTCTAAATGGCATTACTGGGCCCGCCCAGGGCTAAGGGCATCTTGCTGCCCAAAAGGACACGGTCCTGACTGGCCTTTCAACCTGATGATTGTAGAGCACCAGGATGATGAGCAATCAGGCAGTAGCCAAGGAGTGGTTACAGCATGCTTTGGGTAAGACCCAGTGCTTTGCTGGCTTCAGGTTTGACCCACACAGTTATGGTGGTGGTGGTGGTGGCCACAGGTGAAACTCCCGAAGGTCAGAGATAAAGAAAGGATTCTTATAAGGTAACAAGAAAAAAATAAAAAAATAACATACAATGGATTTACAATACCTCTGAAAGCAGACTTTTTAGTGGAGACATTACAGGCCAGAAGAGAGTTGTATGACATATTTATGGTGCTGAAGAAAACAAAAAACTGTATCCTAGCATAGTATTAATATAGACAGTGAAAAGATCCTTCAAACATGAAAGAGAAATACTATCCCAGATAAACAAAAGGTAAGTGATTTGATTAACAACAGAATTGTCCTAAAAGAAATGCTAAGGAGAGATCTTCAATCAGAAAGTAAAGGACACTAATGAGCAATAAGTAATCACCTAAATATATGAGACTCACTGGAAATAGTAAGTATACACAAAAACAGAATATATTAACACTGTAACTGTGGTGTGTAAATTACTCTTATTCTACATACTAATACTGAACAATTAACCCATTGAAAATACTAACTACATAGCATCATTAACCATCACAGAATTGCAGATCAAAACTACAGTGAGATATCATCTCATCCCAATTTCCAAAAGACAATAATAAATGGTGGCAAGAATATGTAGAAAAGAGAAACCTGATACACTGTTGATGGGAATGTAAATTAGTATAACCATTATGGAGAACCATTCAGAGGTTCCTCAAAAAAAAACTAAAAATTGAGCTACCATGTGATCCAGCAATCCCACTGATGGGTATATACCCTAAAAGAAAGGAAATCAATAAATCAAAGAGATATCTGCTCTCTCACATTTGTTGTAGCACTGTTTAGAGTAGCTAAGATTTGAAGTAACCTAAATGTCGACCAACAGGTAACTGGATAAAGAAAATGTGATGCACATACACAATGGAGTACCATTCAACCATACCAAAGAACTGAGATCCTGTTATTTGTAATAACAGGGATGGAAACGGAGATCATTATGTTATGTGAAATAATCCAGACACACAACTACAAACATTGCATGTTCTCACTTATTTGTGAGATCTCAAAATCAAGACAATTGAATTTATGGCATAGAAAGTAGAAAGATAGTTACCAGAGGCAAAGAAGGGTAGTAGGAGGCTGGGAGTAGGAAAGGTGAGGATGGTTAATGTGTACAAAAAATAGTTAAAGAATAAATAAGACCTGCTATTAGATAGTACAATTGGGTAACTATAGTCAATAATAACTTAATTATACATTTTAAAATAACTAAAGGAGTGTAATTGGAGTGTATTCTTTGTAACTCAAAGGATAAATGTTTGAGGGCTGGATGCCTATTTTCCATAATGTGTTTATTTCACGTTGCATGATTATATCACATTTCATGTACTCCATAAATATGTACACCTACACAAAATACCCATAGTTTTTTTTTTTAAAAAAAAGTTAGAAATGTGTAGAAATATAGCCTACATGTATGCCAGATAAAATTTTGAGATTACACATGAAGTTTTATGACATCTATGTTCCTGCTAACTTGATTTTGACTGAATTAAGGAGAAGTTAATACCCCTTAGCAGTGAATATATACCAAAAAACACAACTTTTAATACCTCAATATGTTTACATTGCTCTCAGTGATGCCGTCATAATGCTCCAGGCAGGAGAAAAAAGTAATTTCTGCTATAAAAATAAATTCATTATCAGGAGGACCCATGTATAAAGACTACTGACAGTGAACTTGGAGCAAGTTCATAATTAACTACATAAATTAAGGCAATATGCATAATTAACTACATAAATATAACTGCAGGCTATGGAAGAGCAGGAAAGTATATTTTACATAAGGAAAAGTGTGAAAAATCAAGTTGAAATGCCACAAACAAAATCTGCCATGAACACATGGTGTTTGTTAGAGTACACGGTGAATAATTTTACATAAAGGTTGGTAGAATATGAAGAATGCATTAAGAGAAATCTAGCACTCAAAAAAGAGGCAATAGTCTAAGAGGCTTACATGAGTTTCTTGGGTGGAAGATTTGGCAATATTAATAAATATCAGATGCTTAATTATGATATTCCATAATAAACTATGGAAACTCTCCTCTCAATCTAGTATTTTTAGTTTATTATAATTCTTATAGAGTTCTACATAAATAACTACATTAAGCACTGTTCTTAGGTAAATACCAGCAGACAAATATCGCCCCTCAAAATTATAGATGAGAGTCTGTTTCTAAGTGGGAAAGGCATAAAAGCAGTACTTCTAGTAGAATGGTGACTTGTTTAGGCTTACTTTTGACTAAAGACATAAAGATTACTAGATAACAATAATAGTAGCAATTTTTATTCAAAACTTGCTAGGTGCCAGGCACTGTTATAAATGTCAAGTATTAAGTCATTGGAGTAACAGCAGCCCTAATGAAGTAGTTAATATTACTATTCTCAACCCACTCATGAATATAGAGACAAAGAATGGTTACAAAGCAATGAAAGAGAGGATGTGCTGACCTACTCTATGAATAAAAATAAATTTATTCACTATAAAGTTTAGTTGCTAGTTTTCTATAATATTTGGAAAAATGCTTAAAGAACATTACTTTCACTTTCATATGTCAATGCCTAGTTAAGAGTAATTGATTGCAATGATTGCTTGGTGCTCTCAGAAACAATTTCTGTCCTTCAAGCCTCAGATGATTATGCTAAGTTACTAATTAAGAAAGATTCTGATTAAAAGATTCACATATGCCAGCATTAATTTAAGATGTCACAATCCCTCATGAAATAACACAAGTGAGTTTATAACAATTTAAAATTCAGTATCTACCCTTCAGTCTGTGATATGGTTTGGCTCTGTGTCCCCACCAAAATCTCATCTCATAGCTCCCATAATTCCCACATGCTGTGGGAGGGACCCAGTAGGAGATGACTGAATTATGGGAGCAGGTCTTTCCCATGCTGTTCTTGTGACAGTGAATGGATCTCATGGGATCTAATGGTTTTAAAAATAGGAGTCTCTCTGTAAAAGCTCTCTCTTTGCCTGCTGCCAGCCACATAAAATGTGACTTGCTCCTCCTTGCCTTCCACCATGATCATGAGGCCTCCCCAGCCATGTAGAACTCTATATCCGATAAAACTCCTTCTTTTATAAATTGTCCAGTCTCAGGTATGTCTTTATCAGCAGTGTAAAAATGGACTAATATGGTAAGTTGGTACCAGTAGAGTAGGGCATTGTTGAAAACATACCCAAAAATGTGGAAGCAACTTTGGAACTGGGTAACAGACAGAGGTTGTAACAGTTTGGAGGGCTCAGAAGAAGACAGGAAAATGTGGGAAAGTTTGGAACCTCCTAGAGACTTGTTGAATGGCTTTAACAAAAATGCAGATAGTGACATGAACAATAAGGTTCAGGCTGAGGTGGTCTCAGATGGAGATGAGGAGCCTGGGAACTAAAGCAAAGATGACTCTTGTTATTTATTTTTGCACTGCATAGACAGCTACTCATTTACCTATATGAAGAACCAATTCTGGCAATGAACAGTAAGAGAAACACTGAAGAGCAACACTGAAATGGAGGCCCTATTTTTAGTGGCTTCCATTGATTGTGCCAGCCTAATATTGACCTTTTTCACTTTTGGAAAAGTTTGATTTGCTTTCCATTTTGATTAAACATGGAAGCCTCAGGGTCCATCATGGTATCAGTATACCATCTAGTCATAGGTATATCATCTAGGTCTTTCATGACTAAGCCTCAGTGAACCTCATATGTGACTAGAATTATGACATTTTTTCATATAACTGTCAGCTTACAAGGCAAGGAAAAATAAACTACAAAAAGTGGCAGGCCCCAAATGGCAAAATGAATGTACTTGTTTATACAGAATGTACTATACATCTTTGCAGTCAGATTCAAACCCTACGATGTAACACTGTTTGGAGAAGGGGGGAACATCTTCATGTATAACAGATAACAAGCTATAAAATTTCTGCTCCCCATGAGAAAAAATTGTGTTTATATATAAACATATATGTATGGATGACCTTCAGTGAAACCTAAATAATACAAATCTTGGACATCAAGTATCTAGATGTGGCATTAGATTGTTGAATGTGGGAGGAAGTGAGAGTGTTGAAGCATGTATGTTTCATATTTTGAATCCTAGATTAAACTTTCTTTTTAACTCCCAAGAGAAGCCTAAGGATAATAGACACGCATCTGGGTTTTCCTTTTAGTCATACAATGCATACAGCTAGGTCTAGGTTAATTTTTATATAGCATGGAATGAACACTACCACATATTCTCAAGTTCCCTTGAGTTGAGTTCAGGCATCATGTAAACACCAGCTATGTAAACAGGAGACTCAGTCACAATGATACTTGTGTACTCATATCCTCAGAGGGTCAGTGTTAACAGAACTATAATTTTAGCTTATTTAGACCTAACCCCCCAATTTTGTAATACATCATAACTTTTTACCAAAATGTCTTAACTAAAGAAGGAAACAAAAGAGAGAAGAGAATTTTCTGCTTCATTCCTAGGTTTCTAAACATGTTTTTAGTGTGATTCAAAAATCCTGAAAGATTCCATAGAGGCCACATGCTACTGTCCCAAACAACTAGGGAAATTCTTCTGTGGAAATTCATTGCTTTTGAGAAGAAACTTTCTTGTAAATACTTTGCATCATTGGGCTCACTGCTCAAGATACCCTTTACAATTATATTTTCTCAGTGGCTTGTTTCTAGACAGATGTTATTTGTAATTAGAATTAGACAGGCCCAATTCATATTAACTGTTAAATAAGTGTTTGGTGAATTAAACTGCATTAGGAAATAGAAACAAGTATTATCAGGAAAGTGTTTAGCTTTACATGACTTTGGTTAAAACGATCATTTTAGACCATTTTAAATCTTATAAGTAATATGAAGAGTTTGAAACAGTCTCCTAACATTCTTTTCATTTTCAAAATTTTATTTTTATTAAGTATTGGTAAATTACAAAATTTTTTAAATATATAGATTTTATTTAGATAAAATACAAATATATTGAGATGCATCTTAAATTCTGACAAATTATTTGTTTTGATTTAGATGCTGTATAAACATAGCTTGTAATTTTATATTTGCTTCTTTTCCTCTATATGATGCAAAAATTAGCACTTTAAATTATGTTCCATTTGTTTATTCTACATACCCAAATATTTGATTATACATTTTGCTATATTATGGAATTGACTAGTTATGCTGAGGTTAAATATATGAAGCCATATTTAAAGATTTTTTTAAAAGAATCAAATAAAATATGATCATAGAAAATGCAATGTTTAGTTGGAAACATAATTACTAAAATGGAAAGATAAAGCTAAGATATTCGCCCCTCTTATGAAGCCACATAACTCACTAAGTATATTTGTTTTAATTTGCCTAAACAATTAGGGTATTGTATAAGTCTTTAAGGCCACTCCTTTTATTCTGTTGGTGAAGCTGTTTTCTTGATGAATAATAACTTCCCCATAGAATTATATTTTTAGATTTGTTTTCTTCAGTGTTTTCCAGAACATATTCTACGTGGGATAATAGACATTTAAAATTTGAAAACTGAGTCTTTAGTAAAATTGGTTTGGGAAACACTGAATTAACTAAAATCAGACAGATCATGGCAGGAATGCTCAGAGACTTTAATATACCAGTGTACATTACAAATATCAAACACAGGGTAACTAGAAAGTGGTAATTTCCAGACTTACTTGGCCATGAATGCCTTTTGGTAGAGAAATATACTCTGTGAATAATGCTACCTAGATTTAATTATTTTTGATGTGCATAATTTTAAATGGTTGGGAAATCTCACTACTTAAAAATACCTTGTTTTTCATCCTTATTACACATTTATTTGTACAATATACATTATGTGCTGTCAATTAGGCTTAGCATCAGTGAGAATGTATTTCTTCCTTTTGAAGAAATGAATTTTTCAAATAAATGAAAATCTTCAGTATTTGTTGACTATTTTGAAAATAACCAGTTATATGCCTGTATAAAACTTCTCTTTCTTTATCTACTAACATTATAATCTCCTAAAATTATGTCATTTCATAAATTTTGTTCCAGCTGTTAGATCTACAGTTCTGGCACTTAAATAATTTATGTCTCATAAATTTTTATCTAAACCCAGTTCTGAGTCTGTTTTTAAAGATTGCTTTGACTATATAGTCTTGACATGTTTCTGTACGTATAACTTTGTGCATATGAACATAAATAATAAGTGCTTAAGTGCATCAGTAATACTCAATACTGAGTGTCAGCTTGATAGGATTGAAGGATACTAAGTATTGATCTTTGGTGTGTCTGTGAGGGTGTTGCCAACAGAGATTAACATTTGAATTAGTGGGCTGGGAAAGGCAGACCCACTCTTAATCTAGGTAGGCACAATCTAATCAGCTACCAGCATGGCTAGATTATAAGCAGGCAGAAAAATGTGAAAAGAGAGACTGGTCTAGCCTCCCAGCCTACATATTTCTCCCACGCTGGATGCTTTTTGCCCCAAACACTGGACTCCAAGTTCTTCAGTTTTGGAACTCGGACTGGCTCTCCTTGCTCTTCAGCCTGCAGATGGCCTATTGTGGGATCTAGTGATCCTGTAAGTTAATATTTAATAAACTCATATATTCTTTCATTGGTTTGGTGGTTTCTGGAGTTGGCTCCTTAATATGATTAGATCAAAAATGCTAAAGACTCTACTTATAATGCTATGAAGAACACTGATAGTCCTTGGCATGAGCTGTGTAGACACTTACCCAAAACAAATACCTCTGACACTCCTCATTTATTGCTTGTGAGAGGCAAGAGGTTTAGTTTAGTGACTATATACACATAATACCTTTGATAGTATGTGGAGAACCAAGGAACATAATAAGGCTGGTTGGTTGTTCCTAATTTAGTGGACAAAGTGATTAAAGAAAATGATGAACTCAGGGATTCTATCTCCTGGCTTCAGACGCAGATACTGAGTTTCAAGTCTCCTAAGACTGCCCCGAGTGAGAGTCTTATCTCCTACAGAGAAAGAGCTGATACTGTGGAAAAACAGACACAAGCTCTTATTATGCTAGTGGCTGATCTGCAATGAAATGTACATGCACAGCCTTGCCAGGTGTCTACTGTTAAGGTGGGGGCTTTGACTGGAAAAGAATAGGATTCTGCAACTTGGACCAGAAGAAACTGCATCCCCATCTCCAGTAGTGGCAACCTCCCCTCCCTGACCCATGCAGCCATGTGCCTTTCTACCTATTTCTGAGGAGATGAACCCTGTGCTGCCTGAGGCAACAGTGACAGACTTTCCTGAGGCAGTTGTCAGGCAGGGTAATGTTGATTCTCCTCAGGAGCCACCCCCAACATCTCTTTTTGCTTCTAGATCTAGAAATAGACTAAAATCCCAGAAGGCCACTAGAAGTGAGGTTGAGAGTGTGATCCATGTGGAGGTGTGCTATACTAGAAAAGAATTGCTTGAGTATTCTAATTTATATAAACAGAAATCTGGAGAACAGACATGGGAATGGACATATAAAGGGTGTGGTATCATAGTGGAGGAAACATTGTGTTGAATCAGGCTGAATTTATTGATTTGGGTCCACTAACTAGGGACTCTGCATTTAATGTTCTACTTCAGGAAGTTAAAACAGGTTCTAATAGTTTATTTGCTTGGTTAGCTGGAATATGGATTAAAAAATGGCCCACTCTAAGTGAGCTGGAAATGCCTTACCTCCCTTGGTTTAATGTAGAGGAAGGGATCCAAAGGTTTAGGGATACTGAGATGTGGAGTAGATTAGTCACCTTAGACCTACTCATCCCATCTTGGAGAGTTCAGAAGATATACCCTTGACCAATGCTTTATGAAATAGAATTGTGAGGACAGTACCTGCATCTTTGAAGAGCCTTATAATTGCTCTTCTCTGTATGTCAGATCTAACAGTGGGAACCACAGTCACTCAACTACAACATTTAAATACAATGATAATAATTGGATCTTAAGGTGGCACAGGCCAAGTGGCAGCACTTAATCATAAAAGGCAAGGTGAGCATAGCTACCGTAATGGACAGCAGAGGCAAAGCAGCAATCAGAATAATCTGACTCATGTAGCCCTCTGGCATTGGCTAATTAGTCACAGTGTTCCTAGAAGTGAAATTGATAGAAAGCCTACTGCATTCCTACTTAATTTATATAAACAGGAATCTTCTAGGTCAAATGGACAAAAGACTAATTTGAATTATAAAAACAGAGAATCATGGTCCCTCAGTCAATTGACTTGAGCCAAATGGACAAAGGACTAATTTGAATTATAAAAACAGAGTATCATGGTCCTCAGTCAACTTCCAGACTTGAGCCAGTTTACAGACCCAGAATCCCTTGAATGAAGATGAGGCGGGTCTCCATGAGGAAGGACCCCACTACATTACTGACAATTGATGTAGTAAATCTTTCTTCCAGCCTTCTCCAAGGAGATCTCTGGCCTTTTACTAGGGACTAGGGTAACTGTGCACTGCGGAAAGGAAAATGACCCAACATTTCAGGGTCTACTGGACACTGGCTCTGAGCTGAGGTTGATTCCAGGGGACCCAAAACATTATTGTGATCCTCCAGTTAAAGTAGTGACTTATGGAGATCATGTAATTAATGGAGTTTTAGCTCAGGGTCGACTTACATTGGGTTCAGTGAGTCCCCAGACTCATCCTGTGGTCATTTCTCCAGTGCCAGGATGCATAATTGGCATAGACATACTTAGCAGCTGGCAGAACCCCCACTTTGGCTTTCTGACTCATAGGATGAGGGCTATAATGGTGGGGAAGGCCAAATGAAAGCCATTAGAGCTGCCTCTACCTAGAAAAATAGTAAGTCAAATACAATATAGTTTCCTTGGAGGGATTATGGAGATTAGTGCCACTATCAAGGACTTGAAAGAGGCAGGAATGGTGATTCCCACCCACATCCCCATTCAACTCTCCCATTTGGCCTGTGCAGAAGACAGATGGATCTTGGAGAATGACAGTGGATTATCATAAGCTTAACCAAGTGGTGACTCCAATTGCAGCTGCTGTACTTGATATGCAGCCATTGACTTGGAAAATACCTTTTTCTCCATTCTTGTCCATAAGGCCCACCAGAAGCAATTTGCCTTCAGCTGGTAAGGCCAGAAATAACTTTTATTTTTCTATCTCATGGATATATCAACTCTCCAACTTTGCATCATAATCTTGTTTGGAGAGACATTTATGGCTTTTGGCTTCCCAAAGACCTCACACTGATCCATTACACTGATGACATCATGCTTATTAGATTCAGTTCAAGAAGTAGCAAACACACTGGACTTACTGGTGAGATATCTTCCTGTCAGAGGATGGGAAATAAGTCTGACTAAAATTCAGGGAATTTCTACCTCAGTAAAATTTCTAGGGGTCTAGTGGTGTGGGGCCTGTTGAAATATTTCTTCTAAGGTGAAGGATAAGTTGCTGTATTCGGCCCCTCCTACAACCAAGAAAGGTGTGCAATGCAAGGTTGACCTATTTGTATTTTAGAGGCGACACATTCCTCATTTGGGTGTGTTACTCTAGCCCATTTTGAGTAACTTAAAGGCTGTCACTTTTGAGTGCAGTCCATAGCAGGAGAAGGCTCTGCAACAGGTCCAGGCTGCTGTACAAGCTGCTCTTCTACTTGGGCCATGGGACCCAGCAGATCCAATGATGCTTGAGGTGTCAGTGGCATATAGGGATGCTGTTTAGAGTTTTTGGCAGGCCCCAATAGGTCAATAACAATGGAGGCCTCTAGGATTTTGGAGAAAGGCCTGCCATCTTCTGAAGATAACTACTCTATTTTTGAGAGACAGCTCTTGGCCTGTTACTGGTCTTTGGTGGAAACTGAGCATTTGACTATGGGTCATCAGGTCACCATGTGATTTGAACTGCCTATTATAAACTGGGGGCTTTCTGACCCATCTAGCCTTCAGATGGGTGATGCACAGCAGCTTCAAATGGAAGTAATACATATGTGATCAGGCTTGAGCAGGGCCTGAAGGCACAAGCAAGTGACATGAGGAAGTGGCTCAAATGCCCATGCTCTCCACTCTTGCCACCCTGCCTTCTCTCCCCCCGCCTGCACCAAAGGCCTCATGGGGAGTTCCCTATGGTCAGTTGATAGAGAAGGAGAAGGACTAGGGACTGCTTCACAGATGGTTCTGTATGATACGCAAGAACCACCAAAAAGTGGACAGCTGCAGCACTACAGCCACTTTCTAGGACATTTCTGAAGGAGAGCAATGAAAGGAAATCTTCCTAGTGGGCAGAACTTTCAGCAGTGCACCTGTTTGTGCACTTCACATGGATAGAGAAATGGCCAGATGTGATATTATATACTGATTCATGGATTGTGGCCAATGGTTTGGTGGGATGGTAAGGGACTTGGAAGAAGCATGATTGGAAAATTGGTGACAAAGAGATGTGAGGAACAGGTATGTGAATGGACTTCTCAATGGTCAAAAACTGTGAAGATCTTTGTATCCTATGTGGGTGTTCACCAACAGGTGAACTCAGCAGAGGAGGATTTTAATAATCAAGTAGATAGGATGACCCTTTTTGTGGGCACCACTCAGGCTTTTTCCTCAGTCCCCCTTCATTGCCCAGTAGGCTCATGAACAATGTGGCCATGGTGATAGGGATGGAGGTTATGCATGGGCTCAGTAACATGGACTTCCACTCACAAAGGCCGATCTGGCTACGGCACTGCTGAGTGTCCAAGTTGCCAGCAGCAGAGAACAACGCTGAGCCCTTGATATGGAACCATTCCTCAGGGAGATCAGCCAGCTACCTTGTGGCAGGTTGATTACCTTGGTCTTCTTCCATCATGGAATGGGCAGAGGTTTGTCCTTACCAGAAATGACACTTCCACTGGATATGGGTTTGCCTATTCTGTATGCATTGCTTCTGCCAAGACTACTATTCGTGGACTCACGGAATTCCTTATCCACTATCATGGTATTCCACACAGCATTGCCTCTGCCCAAGACACTCACTTTATGGCCAAAGAAGTGTAGCAGGGGGCTTATGCTCATGGAATTACCTGCTCTTACCATGTTCCCCATCATCCTGAAGAAGCTGGATTGAAAGAATGGTGGAATGGCCATTTGAGGCAACAACTATAATGCCAACTAGGTGACAATACTTGGCAGGGCTGGGGAAAAGTTCTCTGGAAAGCCACATATGCTATGAATTAGCATCCAATATATGGTACTATTTTTCCCATAGCCAGGATTTACGAGTCCAGGAATCAAGGGGTGGAAGCACTACTCTCTTCCACCCCTGGTGATCCACTAGCAAAAGTTTTGCTTCCTGTTGCTGAGACATCACATTCTGCTTGCCTAGAGGTCTTAGTTCCAGAGGGAGGAATGCTGCCACCAAGAGACACAACAACGGAAGTTAAGATTGCCACCTGGACACTTTGGTGTCCTCCTACGTTTAAGTCAACAGGCTTAGAACGGAGCTACAGTGTTGGCTGAGTTGATTGACCCAGACTATCGAGATGAAATCAGTCTACTACTCCACAACGGAGGTAAGGAAGACTATGCATGAAATATCGGAGATCCATTAGGGCATCTCTTAGTTTTACCATGCTTTGTGATTAAAGTCAACAGGAAAACTATAACAATCCAATCCAGATAGGACTGCAAATGACCCAGAACCTTCAGGAATGACAGTTTTGGTCATTCCACCAGGAAAAAATCTACCACCTAATGAGGTACTTGCTGAAGGCAAAGGAAATACAGAATGGGTAGTAGAACAAGGTAATTATCAATACCAGCTATGACCAGGTGACCAGCTGCAGATATGATTGTGATTGTCATAGTTCCTCCTTCTTTTGTTAATACGTTTGTGCATGTATACATTTGTACTAAAAAAAAAAACCTTCTCTTTATTTCCTTTCTCCTTTATGATGTCAAGTAAGATTTACTGACTTTACATCAGTATTTAAGTGTGGTTAACTTTATGTAATAATATTTGGGTTTGGGATTGGTGTGTTTCCAGTTGTACTAAGGGTAGTTGTATTATGTTAGGTGTAATTATGACCTTAGTACTGTCTTTATTTGAAGATTATGTATGATCTCAGATGTGTATGGATTCCAGTTGACAAGGGGTGGACTTGTGATGGTTAATACTGAGTGTCAACTTGATTGAAGGATGCAACGGTGTTGCCAGAGTAGATTAACACTTTAGTGTCTGAGTGTGTCTGCAAGTATGTCTGTAACATTTGAGTCAGTGGACTAGGGGATGCAGACCAACCCTCAATGTGGGTGGGCAGTGGGCACCATCTAATCAGCTTCCAGCACAGACAGAGGAACCTGGAATGATTAGACCTGCTGAATCTTTTGGTCTCCATCTTTGTCTTGTGCCAGATGCTGCCTGCCCTTCAATATCAGATTCCAGGTTCTTCAGGTTTTGGATTCTTGGATCTACCCGAGGTATTTATCAGTGCCTCTCAGGTCTCCAGCCACAGAATGAGAGCTGCGCTGTTGGCTTCCCTACTTTCAATGTTTTGGGACTTGGACTGGATTCCTTGCTCCTTAGCTTGTATATGGACTACTGTGGGACTTCACATTGTGTTCAAGTGAATCAATATTTCTTAATAAACTCCCTTTCATTATATACATCTATCCTATTAGTTCTTTCCCTCTAGAAAACCCTGACTAATACAGATAGATAGGTAAGATAGATAGATAGATAGATGATAGATAGACAGACAGGAAGGTAGGTAGACAGACAGACATACAGACAGACACAGACAGAAGACGACAGACAAAAGGGATTTATTAGGAGAATTGTCTCATGGGGTCATGGAGGTTAAGAAGTCCCAAAACAGATCATCTGCAAGGTAGAAAACCAAGAAAACTAGTGGTATGACTTAGTCCAAGTCCAAAAGCCTTAGAACAAGGGGAACCAGCAGTGTAATTATCAACCTGTGTCTAAAGCTCTGAGGAACTCAGGAACAGCTGGTGCATATTCTAGAATCTAAAGGCTGGAACGTCTTAAGTTCTGATGTCCCAGGGCAAGAGAAGAAGGGTGTCTTAGCTCCAGAAGATAGATAATTGGCTTTTCTTTTGCTTTTTTGTCTTATCTGAGCCCTAAGCAATTGAACGGTGCCCACTCATATTGAGAGTAGCTCTTCCTGACTCCAGTCTACTGATTCAAATGCCCAATGTCCTCCAGAAACCCTTTCACAGACACACTCAGAAATAATGCTTTACCAGCTAGCTGCGTATCCCTTAATCTAGTAAAGCTGACGACTAAAATTAGCCATCAAATATGTGATAAGAGACTCTGTCATTAAAACTGGAGTTGGAGGTTGTAAGGAAGTAAGAAAACAGGAGTCCAGGCCACTGAATCTTCCTCTGTTTATGACTATGAAACATAAACAAGTATGATGTACACAATGTCTAAGCACAAGTTTTAAGAAACATCTAAACTTGTAGTAATTCTTTTACCCTTTTCTTTTTTTTTTAAAGAACAATGAAAAGTCATTTTATTCCTCATATTTTCCACAATCATTTTGTGTTTTCTACATAGGTTATTACATGAAAATAAAATGGTACCTTTTCCCTTATTGTTTCTGCATATCACAGACAGTTCATTGTTTCTCCTGAAGATATGAGAGAGTAATTGGTGAAACATCAAATATAATTCACAAAGCCCGATATTAAATCCACTTTTTTAAATGACTCACATTTTTATGCTACTCCTCGCATTGTTTATTCCCAGTTTTAATAGTTTAGGTTAGTATTTTTCCATGACTTAAAAAGGGAAGTTCAATATTTTTGTGCACTTACGCTTCATAATAATTGATCATATCTGATTATGTGATGCCTGCCTGACACCAGCATTTTTCTCTGCAAACGTTTCAGTAAACCAATACCAGAAAAGCAAAAACTGTCAGCTCTCCAATCCTTAAAACAACTTTTTTCCCAGTCCCTTTATAGTTCCTGACATGTAGCTATAATTACCCAAGGGACTGGGACTGCTGACAGCTCAGTCATTTAGGATCTCCAGATCCCTGGGATTCCCTGTCTTCTTGGGGTCGCCAGGAAGATCACAGAGATTACCTTCAGAGAAACTCAACCAAGCCCATCACCTGGGAATCTTCTCAGCCTAAGGTTTTCTGTGACCAGTCTGAAGCTATGAACTTCATACCCCCTATAGGATGAAATGAGGTTTTAGAACAGGCTTATTAATTCCCATGCTGAAATTAAACTTTTCATTCTAAAATTGCTATTTTCTATTTGATTTTACAAAAGGAGTCCAAAATACTTAAGCTCTGCTTTCTTTCTTGAAGTAAGTATATACACTACTTTCCAAAAAGAATCAGAGCCTAAATACTTTTGTGTATAATGTACATGTATACATTGTTTGTGTGTATGTGTGTGTATGTGTGTGTGTATATATATATATATATATATATATATATATATATATACTGTCTCAGTATGTGTATGTGTGTGTGTATATTACAATGTGTATATATAAACACACATACCTATATACACACATATAGGCATATATACACACATACGTGTGTGTATATATACCTATATATATATGTGTGTATATATATATGTATATATATACATATATGTGTGTATATATGTATGTATATATACACTGTCTCAAGATCTAAGAATGTTGACTAACCTTTCTTAGATATTGAGACAGATTTAGTTCTACTGTGGATATTCAAGAATAACCAAGAAAAATACTGTAATTACATGATTTCATGGATACTTCTTCCCTTAAGTGAACCAATAGTAATCTTACAGACATCTTTATGGAAAAAAATTCAATCATTCAATTACAATGTTTATAATTATTTAACAAAGTAGTGACATGTTTTGCTGAGTTTTTTTATTAAGGTGTTTGACTTTGCATAAATTCTTTGGGTGATAAAGTAGGACCATAGCAAATGTTCATTAACTGATTGGTTTTTATTAATTGGCTGGTATTTGGTTGACTTGTTGGTTGAATATCAGAACAAAAACGATTTCTAATTTAAAATCATCAAACTAAAGTCAATCTAAGACTTCAACTGATTCACACAATTATAATTTTCTGCAATTAATGGACAGTGGCATGAAAGGTCAGAGCACATATCACTGAGAATATATAATTCTTCAGATACAAAATATAATTGAAATCTTATTTCCCTATTATGAAAAAGTTTCTAACTGGGTCTAGTCATCCAGAGATACTTCGTAAGCTAGACATTAGTCTTATACAGTTTTTCATAAACTTTATATCTTGATAAAGAGAAACAGTCATTCAATTGAAAGCCAAAAATTTCTATTCCTGAGTAGAAAAAGTCTCTAGAGTTTCACAACTATAATGGTAAAATTAATATTTCCCATTAATAACTCCTACGGCGATTCAGTAAGTGCAATGGTGAGAAAAAGGATGGGGAAGTAGATAAAAATAGAGGGAAAAGGCACAAAAAATGGGGAGATGAACACACAAAAATGGGAAGGAGAACACACATACAAAATTAACCAAGAAAAAGGCTTGAGAGACCTCTCACATAGTGAACATTAACCATATGCCAGATGTTATGCTGGGTGCTTCACATTCTATTCTATTTCATGCATAAGTAAGATAAGGGATAAATTACATTAGGCCACTTTCTAGATTAAAAAACTGAATGAGGAGTGTACCTAACCCTGTATATTCCAGAGTGAAACCTATCAGGCTGGTGTTAAGTTTCAAACTCTGCTTGTACTCAAAGATTTCTGAAAGAGAAAACTTGCCCAATGGCCTACATTTCCTTAACTCGGAAAAATATTTCACATTTTTTCTTTTACCCTTTTCTGTTTCTACATAGGAACTCTCCCTCTAGCTTGAGCTCTGAAACAGAAAGGCAATGGAGTGACAGCAGTTAACCCACAGCCATCGACACCTAAAACACTGAAATAACCACTATAACAATTTTGATAGGTAAACTTATCAGTATGTTTTACAGCTTTTTGTTGATGGGGGTGATCTAAATTTAGGGTAGAAGCTAAAATAGAAGATTGACAACTTCTCTAAGACAAATTATAACTATAAAATGTTTGTGAAAGCAGAGCATAAAGGACCTACTAAGAATAATGTTTATATTTACCATATCACTCCTATAATCAGTGTTAGAATTGTGAATTCAGGAATTTTTCCTGGGAGACTTCACTACCTCTTTATACTCACCAAAGAGTTTGTATTACTCTACTTTTTAGTCCTTGCTTAAAACCTTAAATGATCTGACCCTTCAAGCCAATCACCCTCAGACTGTTTCTTGCCAGTTAACATCATGACTCCATCAAAAACCAATTGAATGTCTGTCACATTTACTCAAGAAGACAGTGCTTTCTTTCTATGGAGGCTAAAAGTCTAAGTACAGACACAGAAATTTAATATTTGCTGCTGCATTAATAGGAAAGGACTAGACTCTCGAACTTTTGTTTTCTATCCAACAACACTTCCACCCTACATTGTGTTGCATAGTTGGTCATCATATGCCTGTGCGCAGAATCAATCCTGGCTAAAAAAGTAACAATATCTTGATTATGTATTAACACATATCCATTCATTTTTAATAGTGTAAGAAATTTCTTTGAATGATTTTGGAGACATGAAGATAATTAGAGCCAAGCCCCTTTAATAGGAAGATTTTTTCCTATTATAGGCAGATAGGCAGCATCCATTTAGTTATGCTTACTTTGCAGCCATGAGTCAGAACTTGAGTGATAGTATGTACATAGTTTAAAATCACATTACTTTTTAAGTGGTCCGCTGGATTAATTATATATTATCCACTATATGTGTAGTTTACCTGTAAGTATGGCAAGAATATAAGTAGCACAGAGAAGAAATCCTACTTACTTAAATGATGGAGTAAAATGTTATCAATGGAGAGAAACATAACAGAAATAAAAAAGTAATCATTAAACTGTGATCAGCAATTTGACAAATTCCATGAGAATGCAGAAACAGTTGGCATATTTAGCTATGTAGAGAAGGCTAGCATGTATTGATCAGTAATTTTGACAGTGGAAATTTTTGTACTAAATGTTGTTCATCAAGTTATGGTCTAGAGTTATCCAGCCTCTATGGCTGAATTCATTTATAAGCTAGCAACATGATCTCCAAGAATTTTTATGCAGACAAGCTATTCAGTAGCTTACACTAGGAAGAAAATTGTCAGAGACCTACTTTGGATAAATCAAATTACTCATCAATATGGATTTTAAAAGTACATTTTTTAAAGATAATTTTCATCATGAATATATAAAAATTTAACTCCTACAATGTCATATAAGTGTATGTTGCCATAAAACATCATTTTGCTTCTTTTAATAATTTTTATGTAAAAGCGCCTTTGATGGGAGTCTTTAGAATAACAACCTTTTATCACGAAGGTTGTTATAACTAAAAGCTTTTTCATGTATTATAAACATCAGAATTAGCATTTGAATTTTGGCAGAGAGGTACTGTGATATTCTGGGCAGACACAGTGTTTACTGCATGCCTATGAACACAAGTTTGCTAAAAACCTTCTCAGGAAACCTATATCTTGCCCGAAAGGCTTACAATTCCTTCTCCTTTAAAATTGTGATGGAGTCAGCATCCAACTGGATTAAAATAACATCTTAAAATAAGGTTACTCCTAGGTGGCTAAGATTTCAGACACACAAGTATGTTATTGAGTATGAATTTGACTTTAATGAAAGGGTTTGGACCTAACATTTTGATCAAACACAAATTTTATAACTCATAATATTTATCAGAAATGTTCAGAACAAATTTTATAGTGGTTATTAAATTCTTGAGGCAAATCCTCCACAGCTCATCTCCACATGGTGAAGAGATGCCTTTCATTCAATAACTGATTAAACTCTTTAATCTTTATAATCACATATTAAATGCCCATTTAATCTGCCTTTTAACAAGGACAAGAACATTCCCAGCCCCAGCCTCTATCAAAATATGTACATTTGAACTCCTGCTATCTAGATCATATATTATAACATCAGCAAATAAATATTTTCCAGATCTGATATCTAAGAAAATCATTAATCATAGTTGGTTGTAATTATTTGTGAAAGGCAGTAGAAATAGAATATTACAAACCTTAAATACTTTGAATAAATATTGGTTAAAATGAAAGAATGCCACAAGTGACAATGACATTTAACAGAAAATTTAAAAAATTAGTAAGATTGCTATTTGAAAAAACTATACCAGTCATTATTATTTTGTGCAAAAGGAAGGGGAAAAACTGGGGAGTATCTTTCATACCAGTGTGCACACAAACACTAGCCAGCTGGGGCAAAAGCATTATTTAAAAAATATATTTTTGTTTAAGAATTTAGCTTTATATTTACAGAAAATTTGGAAAACTCATAGAGAGTTTCATTTACTCTTAACTTACACAGTTTCTCCTATAGTTAAGAACGTTACATTTCTATGGTACATTTGACACAACTAAATAATCAATATCAGGCCAGGCACGGTGGCTCGCGCCTGTAATCCCAGCACTTTGGGAGGCCTAGGCGAGTGGATCACGAGGTCAAGAGATCGAGACCATCCTGGTCAACATGGTGAAACCCCATCTCTACTAAAAATACAAAAATTAGCTGGGCATGGTGGTGCACACCTGCAGTCCCAGCTACTGGGGAGGCTGAGGCAGGAGAATTGCTTGAACCCAGGAGGCAGAAGTTGCGGTGAGCTGAGATCATGCTATTGCACTCCAGCCTGGGTAACAAGAGTGAAACTCCATCCAAAAATAATAATAAAAAAAGAACCTATATCGGTACATTACTCCAATATCAGTACATGAACTAAAGTCCACATTTTATTCAGATTTTATTAGTTTTTCCCTAACGTCTTTTTTTGTTCCAGGATACTATTCAAGATACTACACCATATTTAGTCATCATGTCTCATTGGCCCCCTCTGCTCCATGATAGTTCTCTTTTTACTTGTCTTTGATTACTTTGATGGTTGCAGTGCTGTTCAGATATTTGGCCCCCAATTTGGGTTTGTCTGATGCTTTGTTCATGGTCAAACTGGGATTATGAGTTTTTGTGAAGAGTGGCCACAGAAATGTTTTCCATTCTCATCACCTGTTTCTAGGGAGTACATGTTATCAACATGACTAACTTATCACTGGCTATGTTAACCTTCATTGTCTGGCTGATGTGTGGGACAGGATTCTCTACTGTAAAGTTAAAAGTCTCATTTTTTATTTTAATTCTATACATGTTCTGTAACATCTATTTGTACTCTTCTTGGCTGCCCCATTCTTTGAACCCTTTTGCTTTCATAAATTTTTTTTCATGAGTTCTTGCCTTGCTGAGGCAAAAGGCCAACATGCCTTCCCAGCCTCCCTGTGGTTTCCTTAAGAGGGAGGAGGTCTTGCTACAGCAGTCAGAGCCATCCCATCTCCAGATGCTGAGGGAGATGTCATGTGGGAATCACTCTGTTGAAGAGATGGCAGAGACAGCAAGCTATTGATGAAGCAGTCACCAGAATTGACTTACTTGTCAAAAAGCCTTAGGATACTGGTCTTGGCTTTCTCTGACAGGCCACAAAAGGAATTCTATCAGAATCATTCTAACTACAGTAAAAAGCAGAGTTCCACAATGTGTTACTATATTTTTTCAACATTGGGAAAATCTTAAAGTTGACAAATTATTTATGATGAAATTAAGTCAGAGTAAAGTTAAGATTCACCTAATGATTGTATCATTCTTATACCCTTGCATCCCGTTATCTTTCTTGACAGAGGAAAAGATGAGGTTGCACCTGGTAATATGGGAGTGTGTCATACATGACAGTGTGATTTGGTGTGAATTAAAGTGGAAAATGTTTGAAAATTGATGGCCCTCATCCTCTCCTTTTTTTGTTTAAATTCTGTTTTTTCATAAAGATGACCAAATAAAAGTTTATACTTTTGGACCGTATTACAATAGATTTTTAGTAAGTTATTGTGACCAAATAATGTCTGGACTTTTACTGTCTTCCACCTTTGACAAAAACTTACTGTAAGTATTAGATGTACAGTGTTCATTTTGGTATTTATATTCACACATTTTTATGATAGGAGTACCTCATTTTTACCTACAAAATTAAGAATATGAATACTCAAATTTGGCTTTCCTTGAAAATTGAATGTAGTTTTTTTCTCTAATGAAGGAATTGCCTTATTGTATGAGTATGGTAGGTAATGCTAACTGTTGTAATAAACTAAAAATTTTCAGTGGTTTAACACAGTAAGTTATTTATCACTCACACAAGAGCTAATGTGGATATTTCTGGAGCCAATATATGAATGGCCTTCTATGTGGCCATTTGAAAAACCAGACTCCTTCCAGTTTGTGAGTTCACCCTTCTTTAAATATTAGAGTAGGGAGACAGTGAGAAGAGGATGCATGAGAGGCGTATGCAGCCTGTGTGTGGGAGTGGTGCACATCTCTGTGGTTCACATTTTGTTGATCAAGACTCAATTATGTGGCTACCGTAACTGCAAGGAGAGTGGGGAATACAGCCTAACTATGTGTCCAGGATGAAAATAAATTAGGTGTTGGTTTATGCCATACTTAGTTCCTTGACGTCACAAGCCAGGTTTTATGCCTTATCATGTCTTTCTGACAGAACCAATTGTCATTTTTAGTACATCTTTTTCTCTAAAATTTCAGAGTTTCTTATTCAATGTAGTTATAAATTATATGTATCTATTTTTGTATTTTGTTATATTTTTGGCAAAGAAATGGGAAATGAATAAATTCAATATGCTATAAAGAAATTAATTTATGTGGCATTTCAATTACAGACATTAATTTGTTTTTATTTTTCAAAATAGTCTTTCTTGTTCTCTAATATGCAATATGCTAAATAATCAAAATGTATGCTGTTATTACACAAAAATATTTGAATTAAAAATGAAAAGTTTGGTCAGAAATCCATATGTGAAGCCATATTAGACTATGTGAAGCCAAATATAGCAATATTTAAATATCTAGAAATAACTTTACTTCATTTTATAGACATAGATTTTACCAAGTAGTAGTTTATATTTGGTATATGGATGAGAAAAATTTATTCCTTGTTAACTTTCTAAATAGAATATTTTATCTACATAATCTGAAATTTTCTTTCTAGCCTTGATTTTATGGTAATATTGAAAAAGGGTAGAAGTCTTATGCTATTTGATTGTCCACCATAACAATTCAATAACCTCATTTAATTGAACTCTGTGATTGAATGAGTTCAGTTAGTCCAGCTTCGGCTTTTAGACACATAGACCCCAATGAAGATATGATAATTTACCTTTACAGCTCTGCAAAAATAATTTTATAGGTCTTGATGATTGCAGCATTTTGTAGCAAAGGGCTAAGATGAGTCACAATGAGACTACTTTTCCAACTACAATTCTACCATAAGAATCATATAATGAGGAGATAAGAACTTAATTTGAAAATCATTGCTTCACAAAAAGTCCTCAAATAAACATGAAAGTCAGTTCTGCTCTTCAGTAATTTATGATTCTGAAATCATTATTTCCACTGTAAAAGATTACTGTCTTTGTTGTTTGAGCTATTAAGAAATTAGGGCACAAATGTATGTAACTAGAAATCAGTTAATAAATGGAAAATGTGGCATTTCTTTTGTAAGTATTTCCAACTACATTTTACCTCAGTTGTGGATTTGTCAAATATCCTGAAGAAACACTGAAAAAAAAACCCACTAAGTTTAATTCTGCAAGTTTTCCCGCAATAGTGTATATATGTAATTAAGGAGAAGACTTGATCTGTCTTTAGTGTGAGTTAACATCTCAAATATGTATGATGTAAAGCCTGGATCCTTGAAGCAAATAGGCTTTCCTGTTCCTCTCCAGACACTGACATTCCTTTCCTTCCTCCCTTTCATCCTTTTCTGGCATGACAAATATAGACATGAATATGGAAATCGTCTATGGAGTTTTAAAGGACAAGCATTTCAAGCTGTTTTCCAGAGCAAAAGTTTTCCTATGTAATTTTTCTATACTTTAATACTTTTTCAGGTTCTATTAACCTTTATTAATATCTTTCAACTTATTTTTCATTTTCATGCCAGAAGCTTGATCTCAAGGATGCTTTAAAGGAAACTTAATCAGTTTTCTTTCAGACGTCTGATATGAATTTGCCGTGAGTTAACTTTCAATTAGTAGCTGGCAATGCATATTACGCCATGAAACTGTCATATGCTCAATTGCCTATCTTGAGCTATTGAATGTATAAATCTTCAAGTATGATAGTCTGCATTCTGCTATTGGAATGAAAGACTGAAGCTGCAGAATGATATAATGGCACTTTATCTTAAAATAGGTAAATTGTATTTTGTGAATTAACCGAGATAAATTTTAGCTTCCTGTTGTGTTTTCTCCCTGCACAGTCAAACTTTGCTTCTCATATCAGCTGACATGTGTTCAGTTCCAGACTGCTCTTCATTTGAGCCTAAGGACAAAATAATTAAGAGAGAAATCTGCTTTTAAAATAACATACAGTGTAAAACCACATACTAAGGAGTTTTGGATTTTTGCCTTTTTTTCAATATCCCAGGCCATAACTATTCTTTATCTGGGCAGCAAATGGTTCATTAGTTTTGGTTCCCTTACTTAGCACATTCAGCAGCTTGTCACATCCAAATATAATAATAATAATAATAATAATAATAATAATAATAGTCCTATTTTTCTTGAAACCTTAAAGTTCTAACAAAAAACAGTAGGTTATAAAAATAAATTCTCAAATCCTCATAAAAGGCTACAGAAAACAAATATCCAGATTCCAATTATCTGTGTTAATTATATATAATATTGGAATAGAGACAGTGTTTAAAAGAAAAGATGGTTAACTTCAGTACAAGTTTCAAGGTACGTTTCTGAGAGGAATCTTGATGGAGACTGTAGTTGATAAACGACATTTCAAATGGAGGGAACAATTATGCCAAAGCATTAGTGGCATGAAACACTAGGGTAAGTTCGAGTTATTGTTAGGTAGAGTATAGATGTACAGGCAAAGATACGGATAAGTGTGGGGAAGGATGGGTTCATATCCTGCTATGTCAGAGCAGTACTGGTTCATGCCTATTATCCTGGCCTAATTATTAAGGCTGTTTTTTATTATTTTCAAAAGTGTACTTATTGGGATGGTAAATTACATCACTACTTTGGGGCAGGGGACTTTTGCAAACCATATAGTGCTGTTTCTTCCATTTCCATGTCCTACTGACACTACCTCATCTTTTTTCAAATACTATAATTAGTCTTCTCATCTATAATGAGCAGGAGAGAGGTAGAGGCCACATCATGAAGGATTTTCTAAATCTTGTTAAAGAGAATAAACTGTAAAGCCTAAGTAAAAGGTCTTAGTAAAAGTGAAAGGTTTCAAGCAGGAAAAATGTGTCTCATTTGTTTTACAAAATGATTTGGAGGAGGACAGGAATGAAGCAGACTGGTGGACAACCAGCACGAATGACCAGCCAGGTGGGTGAAAACACTTTAATCCATCCAGCCTTGTATTAGTCAGGGTTATCCAGAGGGACAGAACTAACAGAATATATGTATATATGAAAGGGAGTTTATTAAGAATGAATGGCTTACACAATTACAAGGTGAAATCCCATGATAGGCCATCTGCAAGCTGGGGAGGAGAGAAGCCAGTAGTGGCTCAGTCTGAATCCAAAAGCCTCAAAAGCAGGGAAGCTGACAGTACCACCTTCAATTTTGTGGCTGAAGGCCTGAAACCCCCAGCAAACCACTGGTTTAAGTCCAAGAGTCCAAAGGCCAAAGAATCTGGAGTCTGATGTCCAAGGGCAAGAGGAACAAATGAAAACATCCAGCATGGAAGGAAGAGGAAAGACAGAAGACTCAGCAGGCCAGCTTATCCCACCTTCTTCCAACTGCTTTGTTCTAGCCATGTTGTCAGCCAACTGGATGGTCCAACCCACACTGGGGTAAATCTTCTTCTCCAGTTCACTAACTCAAATGTCAATTGGATGGTCCAATCCACACTGGGAGTAGGTCCTCCTCTCCCAGTTCACTAACTCAAATGTTAATCTCCTCTGGCAACACCCTCACAGACACACTCAGAAACAAACTTTACCAGCTATCTAGACATCCTTCAATCAAGTTGACACCTAATATTTACCACCACAATCCTCTAGTAAATTGCCAGATTATTTCAATTTATTTGAGCTGCCTAAATAGCTGAGGTGGGAGAGACAGAAGAACTGTCCAGCAGAGCACAGCCCACATTGCAGATCCATTGAATCATGAGAAAATAAAATGGTAGCTGTTTTAATATATTTTGAGTAGTTTGTTATACAGTAATGAAACATGGCTTTAGTTTTCTATTAGAAAATACAATAATATATCAAAAAATTGATATTAGCCCTTTGTCAGATGGGTAAATTGCAAAAATTTTTTCCCATTCTGTTGGTTGTCAGTTCACCCTAATTATTGTTTCTTTTGCTGTACAGAACCTCTGGAGTTTAATTAGATTCCATTTGTCTATTTTGCCTTTTGTTGCCAATGCATGCTAATATCCAGAATCTACAAAGAACTAAAACAGATTCACAAGAACAAAACAAACAAACCCACCCCAAAATAGGATATGAACAGACACTTCTCAAAAGAAGACATATATGAGGCAAACAGACATATGAAAAAATGCTCATAATCACTGTAGAGAAATGCAAATCAAAACCACATTGAGATACCACCTCACACCAGTTAGAATGGTGATCATTAAAAAATATGGAGACAGCAGATGCTGGAAAGGATGTGGAGAAATAGGGACACTTTTACACTGTTGGTGGGAGTGTAAACTAGTTCAACCATTGTGGAAGGCAGTATGGCAATTCCTCAATGACCTAGAAATAGAAATTCCATTTGACTCAGCAATCCCATTACTGGGTATAAACCCAAAGGATTATAAATCATTCTATTATAAAGACACATGCATACATATGTTCATTGAGGCACTGTTTACAATAGCAAAGACCTGGAACCAACCCAAATGGCCATTGACAATAGACTGGACAAGGAAAATGTGGCACATATACACCATGGAATACTACACAGCCATAAAAAATTATGAGTTCATGACCTTTGTAGGGACATGGATGAATCTGGAAACTATCATTCTCAGCAAACTGACACAATAAAAGAAAATCAAACACTGCATGTTCTCACTCATAGATGAGTGTTGAGCAATGAGAACACATGGACACAGGGAGAGGAGCATCACACACAGGGGTCTGTTGTTGGGGGCAAGGGAGAGATAGGAGGGTGGGGAGGTCAGGAAGGGATAACATGGGGAGAAATGCCATATGTAGGTGACGGGGGGTGGGGATGGAGGAAGCAAACCACATTGCCATGTGTGTACCTATGCAACAATCCTGCATAATCTGCACATGTACCCCAGAACCTAAATTACAATTAAAAAAAAAAGAATTGAGAGACTATATTACTATACAAATAAAAAGCAAAAATAAATATATTCAGTGAAATTCTGTATTCATTCATGATTCAAAATTCTTAGAAATATTTGAATAAGAAAATCCTTTTTCAACCTGCAAAAGAATATTATTCTGCAATTAGCCAGTTTTATGCTTAATGGTAAAACATTCAGGGACTTCTCATTAAAGTCATGAATAAGACAAATAGGCTAACTATCAAATGTAACTGCTTAATATTGTTTTACAAATTCTGGAAAATGTAATAATGCATTAATCAGAGACATGAGACCTAAATATCAGAAAGAGGTAAAGTTTGATAATTTTTAGATGTGATTGACTACTCAGCATTTTAAAGTATTCTGTGGGAAACGAACACTTTTTTAAAGTTCAGAAAAGTGACTAAATAAAATGTAAGTTTTAACAAATATGTATTAAACAAGAATCAATAAAAAATTATAGAAAATCTAAATTACCACTATAAGATAAAACAATGATGAAAAGCAATAAAAGAAACCCGCCTAAGAATAATATGACAATCTAAGACTAATATGAAGAAAACTACAAAAGTTTTAAATAAAGCATTTTAAAGCACTTGAGTAAAGGGAGTTGCATATCATAGACCTTGCTAAAAGTACTAATCATGATAAATGTATTATTTCTCAACTTAAAATTTATTAATATTTTTGGTACTTTATCAAGTATAGTAGGCATAAAAATGTGTGAGTATAAAGAAAAATGCTGGAAAAAATAAACATCAGGGATATATGTCAGATACTAAAGGATAAGAAAAGCTAGAATCATTGTAATTAGCAGTACTTCTGAAAGTATAAACTGAAGAATGGAAAAGACTGGAAAGCCAGGAAGCAAACCCTAGTACATAAATTAGGGCTTGTTTTATAACAAATGGAACATCACAAATTACAAGTAAAGATGTTTTCTGTTGAAAAAAGTCTTTACACAAAATAAGCTGTACTTTCATTAAAAGGTAAATATCTGAAATTAATGATAGGTTAGTATTTATTTTGTTTGGCATAAAGAATGTTCTAAGTAAATAGGAGGACTTCAAGAGAGAAGAAATGGTGGTTTTTGACTACAGAGGAAAATTTCAAATTCTGTAAATTATACAAAAACAAACATAATTAAGAAATGGTTATGCTGCAGAGAAAATGTTGAAGTATGTATAAAATGATAAAGAAACAATTATGGTTGATCTCAAGACCAAAGGGGAAAGATAGCTATTAAAAATATTAATGTAGGTGACGGGGAGATGGAGGCAGCAAATCACCATGGGATGTGTATACCTATGTAACAATCCTGCAAGATCTGCTCATGTACCCCAGAACTTAAAGTATAATAATAATAAATAAAATTAAAAGGTTACTATTCTTAATGTATAAATAGCTCTAATTACTGAGAGAGAAACTTTCCAATAGAAAAATGTAGTCAAACAATGTAAATAGGCAATGTTCAAAAAAAAATTACATTGTTGATTAAACATGAGAATATTTTTAATCTTACCAACAATTATATAAAAATCAAATCAGAGTAATGTCATTTACCACTTACCAATTATTCATTTAAAAATTATACTAATATACCTCATGCAGGAGATATATTCAAATGAGTGCTGGCATATATGTGGAGTGACAGTAAAAATATTTTACAACTGGTACAGCATGGGGCTGACCAATCAAAATAGACATCCAGCCGGGCACGGTGGCTCAAGCCTGTAATCCCAGCACTTTGGGAGGCCGAGGCGGGTGGATCACGAGGTCAAGAGATCGAGACCATCCTGGTCAACATAGTGAAACCCCGTTTCTACTAAAAATACAAAAAATTAGCTGGGCATGGTGGTGTGTGCCTGTAATCTCAGCTACTCAGGAGGCTGAGGCAGGAGAATTGCCTGAACCCAGGAGGCGGAGGTTGCGGTGAGCCGAGATCGCGCCATTGCACTCCAGCCTGGGTAACAAGAGCAAAACTCTGTCTCAAAAAAAAAAAAAAAAAAAAAAAAATAGACATCCAACTAATCAACTCTGCTTATATTATGATTGCAGCATAAACACAAACTTTTTCGTGGAGGATATGTCAAAATGTAACATACTCTTTGACACAGAAATTCCTTTATTCATGTATCAAATATCTCTGATAATTCCAATTTTTTTCCCAGAAATGTTTTGATATTTACATGTTTATCAGCAGTTAATGACAGTCTGTTTCCTTACATCCTAAACAACACTGGCTGTTTTTTAAATCTTCAATTATTTTTCTTTTTTTTTTGCCAATATAATAGTTAAAAATACTATGTGATGATCAGTTTGATTTTCCTTTCTTTGGCTATTTAATGGAGTTGTTTTATTTCTTCCTTTGTGTACTGACTGTCATTGTGCATCACTGTTTCATTCTATAGGTTTTAACCCTGTTAGGAGAAGAGTAGAAGAAAATAAATTTAAATGATTTATCTTCTATTCACATAATCATATCAATTACTTTTCATGGTAGAAACTGTATCATTTAGAACACAGTATTCTGAATGGAAAACTCAAGAATGAAAGAAAGTTACTATATGGCATTTTGCTGAAGAACAAATCACTAAATTTAAAACAGCATGCATCACAACAGAAAGGGTTGGATGTTGACTGATGAGTTAGTATCTTAGCTGCATTTAACTCTGTAGGCTTGTCTACCATGCCTCATGCATTGCTTCACTTCTCCTCTAGCCCCTGCCAATACAGGACCACCCAAGCTCCTGAATGTAGTTCTTTCTGTAGGAACTTGAGGAAAGCCGAAATTGCAGGGTGGAAGATCTTAAGTTTGTTTGAGGCATGAGTAATTTCTCTGTCATCTCTTTCACCCTACTCCAGTTACCATGTGGAATGCCATCTGGGTAGCTTGGAAATGGTTCTCGGCTTGTATAATAAAGAGGCCCAGACTTTTTTTGTGGACTCGATGATGGTAGGGAGAAAATATAAAATGGATGCAGAGGTTGACCTAGTTATCTTATCCAAGTCGTCTGGGGTTTGGAGTTTCCAGAATTTTTGTCATGTTTGGGGAACCTTGCGATTGGATTAATGAAAAGGATTTTGAGAGCGGCTGATCCAGGGAAATGCATCAAGTTGTCTGGGTTACATGGCATTCCATCTGCTTATGCACTCTACCTGGTATTGTGGGGTCTATTGAGAGCTTTACTTTTGGATCTCACAGAAGAGGGTCTCTGAGAAAGTTTAGAACCATATTTTGGTTATTAAAAATTGGATAATTATTATATTTCTCTGAGGAGAACTGACTTTTTGACTTAGTTGTGCCCACAAGTTTTTCAATATTTGTATAATGCCTTGTTTGCTAGTGACTGTCTTTTAGAGGGCTTCAAATACATATTCATGACAATAAAAGTTAGCTTTTTTCTTATAGATGTTAAAATAGTAAGAGCTGTAGAAGATGTTTAAGAAACTGGCTCGTTCTTTGTATAGTCATATGTATATAGTCATATATATATATACACACACACACACACACACACACAAACATGTATACACCTACGTACATATGTATACATACACATACACATGCAGAAGAAGTTGCATTACCAAATATGGTAGCAAATCTAAATGACTCAAATGTTAATCTCCTTTGGCAAAACCCCCACAGACACACCCAGGATCAATACTTTGCAACCTTCAATCCAATCAACTTGACACTCAGTATTAACTATCACATTAGGCTAAGCCAATCAGCACATTCCATCCTCCAGAAGCAGAGAATGGTTCAAAAATAGTCAAATAAACTTAGCCATTATAAATGATGAGCATTTATTGCAACTTTTTCTGCTAAGACAATGACACTGTCCTACTTGATGGAACTACAGGATTTTGTAGCACTGAGAGATTATGGAAGCCATCCAGTGGTCTTGAGGCAAAACTGCCTATGATGAAGTCTATATCAAAATGTGTAGAACGAGATAGACCAAAACCAGGTCCTTCATGTCAATGTTGTGCCACTAGATAAAGCCTCTACCTGAGCCAGCTTTACCTGAAGATCTTTTAGGGTATTATATTCTATTAACTGAATAAGCAAGTTTGAATTGGGTTTTCTCTTTCTTACAGCCAAAAAAATCTCATTGATTCAGTCTGGCAATTTCCTGTTTAATTGACAGAGGAAAGCAGTGTACACAGAAGTCCTTAAAATAATGATGTTCAGATTCGGAAATTCTTATTAGACTGGTACTTTTATTTATTTATTTTTATTGTTAACTTTCAGGTTCAGGAGTACACATGCAGGTTTGTTATATCAGTAAATCGCATACTGTGGGGGTTTGGTGTACAGATAGTTTCATCAACCAGGTAATAAGCATAGTAGCTGATAGGTCGTTTTTGCTTTTTTTGGGTGGTAGGGGGAAGGAAGGGGTGATTTATTTGGCCAGGAAAAAGGTGACATAGTTGCCTAACAGCCAAGATCATCTAACAAACAAAATCTCTACCTTTATATAGGCTTACAGCTCTACATATTAAATGTGAAAGGGTCTTGGGTTTACAGTTTTAGAAAGTACATGTGCTGGGGTCATGACCAATGAAGTAAGCATGGGGGTTTGAGCAAGACTGAATGGAACAATAGAGGGCATTTCTACATATCGTCGCCATCCTTAAGATCACCTGAGTTCTTAAGTGGAGGGGTGGTTAATCTTTAACCTCCAGGCCACTGACCTCATGCCTGTTCTGTCTCAACTTTTACTTTCTCCTTCTTTGAGACAAGAGACAGGAACGAGGGATTTCTTTCCTCATTTTCCCCCTTTGAGAACCTCACTTACTTACTAATAATAGTGGAGGTTCTCATTCTTAACTTCACTATTTGGATCATTCTGTGAAGTTGATCCATAGTTATCTATCTAATATAATTGCGATGAAGTTTTCTGATGAACTACAGTGGTAACAAACCTAATTATTTGGAGTAACAAGGATAGCAAGCAAGGGAGTAGTAAGCAAGTACTTATCAATAGTACACCTATCATGAGGGTTTTAAATCCTCCCAAGGATGAGAACCAACCTCCAAATAAAGGCTCAGTGTTAAATCTATGCCAAACTTGCATGGGCACATGTGCCAGTTTTGTCATGTCTTTTGTGATGTTTCTTACTCCATACGGGTACACATAGGACACTCATCCAAAGCTTCCCCCCTTTCTAAGTTTGCCATGAGGGCTAAAATGATTAAAACAAGAAGCAACATTTTACGCAAGGTATGGGCAAGGAATGTCCTTCAAGAAACAGCAACAATGACAGCAGAACAGCAGAACATTGTATATTACCAGAATAGCACCAAGTATTAAGATTTCAGTCCAAATTTAGTTATCCGACAAGGACTCCTCAGGCTTCAGCTGTGAGTTGACTAGTTAGCTTCTGGTTGTGTGACTAGAGCAGGGGTTGATGAGTCCTCAGGATTCATCACATTTGAGAAAGAGCTGGGTTGGTCTTGGTCCTTATCCCTGTTGACTATACACCTCAAAATTAGCCTGGTAGAGTGCTCTGGATCTGGTTGGCTAGTCCACTTGTCTTGGGCTGCTGCTGACTTTAGTCAGCTGTGATGGATCCAGGGCACATCTACACAATCTTAACAGCAGTAGGGGTAAACAGGATTACAGTAATGGGCCTGTCCCACATAGGTCCAAGTGAGGTGGGGTTTCATTTTCTTTTTAACCCACACAGAGTCTCCTTGTTTAAATGAATGAATTGCATTTGTTAGCCCAATAGGTATTCTTTCTTTCACCCAGCTTTGCACCTGGCTTATGGCCATACCTAAAGTTAGCTCCTACTTTTCTGAGGTCACCTTTCATTTGAGCAATAAGAGGAGGAGGTCTCCTGAAGAAAAATTCATATGGTGAATACCCAGCTTGCCTGGTTGGGTTGCACCTAACCCAGAGTAGGACCATGGGCAATACTTGATCCCACCATAAATGGGACTCTTGGTAGAATTTTTTTAACAGCTGTTTAAATGTCCAATTCATTCACTCCACCTTCCCTGAGCTCTAGGGGCAGTTGGCAGTGTGTAATTTCCAATTAATTTTTAATAGCTGAGAAAGACTCTGAACAACTTTGGCCACAAATGCTGTCCCATTGTTAGACCCAAGAGTTAAGGGAAGCCCAAATCTAGAAATAATGTCCTTTAATAATGCCCTAGTTACCACCCTGGCCTTTTCAGTTTGCATGTGGAAAGCTTCTACATACTCAGAGTGAGTGCAAACAAACACTAGCATATACTGATCCTCCTCAACCCGGGGCATTTCGGTAAAGTCTACAAGCAAGTTTTCACATAGGATTTCTCCTGCTTCTTGAACTCCCAGATGCCAAGCTGGCCCTTGCTATGGGTTATTTTGTGCACTGTGGGTTATTTTGTGCACAGGGTAAGTATTTTTCACAGACCACATGACTTAAAGCAGTGAGATGTGGCACATAAAAGTGGTGCCTAATTAAAGCCTCCAAAGCTGTTCTTCCCATGTGTGTCCCTTCATACAATTGGTTTACAAACTTAGGAGCCATTATGTCAAGGATGACTAGCCTCCCATCTGAGAATTTGCCACCAACCTCCTTCGATATAGTGTCCTGCCTCCTGAGCAAACAAGACTTTCTCACTAGAGGAATAACTTGACTCTTCCATAGGTAGGGGTTCTGGGAGGAGCAATAGGTGTTTTTTCAATCCTCACCCTCCTCCTAACCTCCTCCTTCAAGTAGGCCCAGTGTCTATCATTCCCTTCTTTGTGTCCATGTATACTTACTGTTTAGCTACCACTTACAAGTGAGAACGTGCACCATTTGTTCTTCTGTTTCTGCAGTAGCTTACTTAGGATAATGGCCTCCTGTTTCTATCATGTTGCTGCAAAGGACATGATCTCATTCTTTCTTATGGCTGTGCAGTATTTTATAGAGTGTATGTCCCACATTTCCTTTATCCAGTTTATGGTATTTAGGTTGATTTCATAGACTGGAACTTTTAAAAATAAGTAGGATGGTGTTGTTTAGTGCTTTGCTTATCAAGGAACTGCCTCCATTAATAGAGTGACCATTAGTTCCGATTGGTTTGGAAGAGTCCCTAGTTTATGCCTCTTGAAACAGAATGTTTTTTAACAGCTCCTCATTTCTTAATTAAGTATCCTGGTTTGGATAGTAAGGTCTATGGTCACTGTACTAATAACATATTCAAGGCTCAAATAATTATTTAGCGTTGGTATCTATAATCAGATGAAACATAGATTAAAATGCAACAGTTTAGAAATATATTTTTTCTTGCTCATCACCATATTCCCATTGTTTAGAACAGTGATGGGAGCATAGTGGGATGACTGTTTTTTGAATGCATGAATGAATGGTGCCAGTGAGAATGACTTGTGAGATCATAATCCAAAGCCATATAGACCCTCTAATGCCAGTGTCCTCATCTACAAAATAGTATATATATATATAAATATATATATATATACACACATACATACACATACACACACACATACCCCATCTACCTTATGAATTTAAGAAAATCAAATAAATTGTGTGGAAAGCTAGCAAAAATATAAAATTATATACAAATATAGTATTTAATTATATACAAAGGAATGTAAATGTTACAAAATCTTTCAGTGTCTAAGTAATAGGTACACCTAAATTTGAGTCACCAACACTACCATGTTCTGCCATACATTATCATAACTTTTTCCCCAATTGCAATAGATTAATTTATCAGAAAAATCATATATGTGGAAAAATTCCATCAAGGAATATATTTAAAAATTCAACCGCATGTTCTCACTCAGGTGGGTGTCGAACAATGAGAACTCATGGACACAGGGAGGGGAGCATCACACATTGTGGTCTGTTGGGGGAAAATGGGAGGGACGGTGTGGATGGGGAGCTGGGGAGAGATAGCATGGGGAGAAATGCCAGATATAGGTGATGGGGAAGAAGGCAGCAAATCACATTGCCATGTGTGTACCTATGCGACAATCTTGCATGTTCTTCGCTGTACCCCAAAACCTAAAATGCAATAAAAAAATAAAATAAAAATTACAAAATTAAAAAAAAATAAAAAATAAAAATTCAATCATTATGATAATTCTTAAATTGAAACCCTTGCACTGAAATTCTATGTATTTACAAATATGATAACTATTAGCAAAGCTTTATTTTTCTTAGGGATCAGAAAGAAATTATTTATTAATTTGTCATTGACTCAAATATTTAATAAGATATTTACATAGATAACTTATCAATTATTTTAGAAAATATACTTCAAGCCAGGTGCAGTAGCTCATGTCTGTAATTCTAACACTTTGGGAGGCTGAGGCTGGCGGATCACCTTAGATCAGAAGTTCAAGACCAGCCTGGCCAACATGGTGAAACCCCATCTCTACTAAAAATACAAAATATTAGCCAGATGTGGTGACAGGAGCCTGTAAGTCCAGCTACTCAGGACGATAAGAGAATTACCTGAGTCTAGCAAGTCAAGGCTACAGTGTGCCATGACTGTGCCAGAACAAAAAGAAAGAAAGGTGGGGGGAGGGAGGGAGGAAGGGAAAGAAGGAAGGAAAGAAGGAAGGAAGGAAGGGAGAGAGAAAGCAAGTGAGGGCAAACAGTACCTGTTTATATGAAGTATTTAGGGAAGGGCTGGGGACAAGATATCTCTGCTGTACCCACGGGCTCAGGCTTTTGTTATTGTACAATAGAGAAACAAGAAAAATAAAAGAAGGTGTGAAGTAAACCTCTTGGTTTAGTGATTGTCAGAGCTTGAATAGAAACAGAAACAAACCTGTCTGTAGAAGGATCAGTAAATGGTGGAAACGTAAAAGCACTTTTATCAGGTGCTTAAGATCAGTTTCAAACCAGAAAACAATTAAATTCTAAATAATTACAATTCTTTTTGTCATTTTTGTGAGTTTGGTTTAATGATCAAGCATCAACATCATTTTGTTAAAAATGAATTTATGTTGTCTTAAGAGCAACTTATTGCATGTGTCAATATAAAGGTGGAAAGTTTTAAAGCCAAATACAAATACTCTAAGTCCAAGAATAGCTTTGCTCAGTCACTGGATAATTGTCTATATTAAGTGGATGAGAGGCCAAACTGAAGCTGGACCTGCATGTCAGGGCTGGAGGCTGCACTGTGGCTTCCGTTTCTAGGGACATCATCAATGCCACTTTCCTGCAGCCGGAGAGGTCACAGGTCCAACACCAGGAATACCACCTAGAAGGAAGCTATGGGCTCACACAGTGAGACTGTGTAACAAGAAGGGGAGAGTAATAAATTACCTACCCATTAAAAACAGGAAGGGAGACAGGGTGTGGTAACCAGAAAGTAGAACAGAAAGAAGAGCTGGGAAGGCCTGAGGACCAGGTGAATGGCCTAGAGGAAGGATGGGGGCAAGCAGTGTGGACAGCTGGTCTCAGAGAGTTTGATCATTTAATATTGTAGACTGCTGAAACACATGGGCTCAGGGGACTCTGGTTATTTTTGTAGGCAAGCAAATGTACTGCATGAACAAAGAATAGATCTTGTATTATTTGAATTAAAAATGTAATTCTTAGGTAACAATATAGGAATTCTGTGGATCTTCATAAACTAGTTTCTGTATCAAGTTTGACTACATCTTGTGGGATTAGAGTATGTGATTCCATTGGCATATCTTCAGGGAAAGACCTAAAAAAAATTGCCCATTTTGTCCCAAAAAAGGCAAAAGCTCTGGGGAACCAGGAGGAATCTGTTATTTCCTTTAATCCCCTAATAGTAAGGTTTTAATAGGTTTTTAGACATTGATCAGAACCATCTGACAGTGGTAAGTGGGACAAGGCTTAGCTCTCTGCCCCAATTTGCTGTCTGTCCACACAATGGAGTATGTGAATAAGTAAGCCTGTTGGAAGCTTATTTTTAGTTTCTCTAAAAGGAATTACACATGAGCATCAAAGGAACAGTTAGGCCTTTAATGCCATAAAGGATCTGTTCCACACAGATGCAAGAATGTAAGCATTGTTTGTGATCTCTGAAGAGCAATTATATCAAGCAGGAAGCTTTTTCCCCTTCTGTGAAGTATATCATTTGTACACTACTTGATATTTTAGTTAGTTCTTCTGACTATGATTCAGAGTTTTTCTGGTGTTTTATTTAGAAATCCCAGATGTTACACTATAAGTAACTAACTGTGGAAGATTGTGTATGACTATTGAAATGGAAAAAGTAAAATTCCTTTCTCAGGGAAACAAATAAGCACTTGCTCAATAAAATTAGATAATCAAAAGCAGAAAGACTTTAAACACATTGTAGAATGGAAATCATATCATGCAAGAGAAATTGTTTGTTTTGTTAGCATATAAAATTTCAAATAGAAATAGGCTAACTATAATCTTTTCATATCTATGTTAGACTTTGTTGGTGAGTGGAAATGGTCACTGGATGAATTTTGGCCAAACAAAAGTGGTAGATTTGTTTCACTGGAAAGGTTTTGTTTAGAAGAATAGATGAAGTGAAGTAAACATTGATTATTTTAAATAACTTTTAATACTGAACTCTGTAGAGATACAGTTTTTCCCTGAGTACTTATTTTATTATATTCTTTGGACTCTCTTTGACACACATATAATTCAATTACTCCCACTACATAAATCCACATAACATTTTGAATCAGCAGAAAGCAGAGTAATGGAAATGTCCTTGTGCCAGTGTAGGGCTTTCAATTCATGTACCACCAGGTTAAATGAAGTGTTATTTACAAGTCTAAAAATTCACAGGGAAATTCTAGTTTAAGACTGACGGCAATACTTAGTAACTATCTGATAGCATCACTCTGGCTAGCACATTCAGTTTGATAAATAGAGTCTGAAGAAGACAGAGTAGTATGGTTACTAGAACCTGGGCTTGGAGTCAAAAACTTCAGAGATTACACAGGAATCTATCATCAATTGCTTACCAGCTGTCCAAATTTGGCTAGTTGCTTAATCTCTCCAACTCTTTCTTAATCTGTAATAAGCTTAATAATGTGTCTCTTGAATGATTGTTGTGAAGCTGAAATAAATTAAACTGTCTGGGACATATAGGCTGCTCAATGACCTTTGTAAATGACCTTTGCAACTTAATAGGCTCTCAATCTAGAAAGAGAAATAGTGCATGATCTCACTTGTATGTGGAATATAAAAAAGTCAAAGTCATAGAACCAAAGAGTGAAATGGTAGTTACCAGGGAGGCAGAGATGGGGAGACATTACCCGAAGGAGGGAAACATTCAGTTATAAGATGAATGGGTTATGGGACTCTAATGCAGAGCATGATGGCTATAGCTAGTGATATTGTATTGAACGCTTGAAATTTGTTAAGAGAATAGATCTTAAACATTCTTACCATCACCCCCCACATACAATAATAACTATGTATGGTGATGGATGTGATAACTGATTGTGGTAATCATTTCACAATGTACTGTACATATATATATTATATATATATATAAAATTATGTTGTACATCTTGAATATATACAATTTTTATTTGTCAATTATACTTCAATAAAGCTGGAAAAAATAATGACTTTTTATATAAAGAGATTTGCTAAAATGTAAGAAAAACTATGTAATAGCTTTTGCTCATTAATTTTTAAAAAGATGTATAAAATACAGATATTAAAAATAAAATTATTAAAAATGAGTTAACATATAGCAAAATTAAAATACAAAGGAAATAGCAGATCAACAACCATGTAAGCAACTAAAATTTTTTTCAAATAATTACATATAAAGATAGCACCAGGTCCATTATAGGGCATTCTTTAAGATTTCAATATAATATGAAATCTTTAAAACATTCAGAACAATGGATAGCCACTACCATTTGCTTGAATTAGTTAATGATACTAATAGCTAATAATACCACAAAAAGAAAAAAGTCAAAGACAATTATATTTGTATGATGCAACAATTCTAGGTAAATACTTAACAGATTTCAATAGCTCATAGAAAGGCCTATTCACTCTAACAAGTAGAATTTATCCTAAGAATTAAAGGATGGTACAGTGTTACAAAAATATTAAATACCTCATTATCAATAGGTTGGATATAAATAGACATATGGTAATATCAATAGATTTTTATGCCATTTTATGATTAAATTTAATACATACTGATTTTTTTAAAATTGTACTTTAGGTTCTGGGGTACATGTGAAGATCATGCAGGATTGTTGCATAGGTACACACATGGCAAGGTGCTTTGCTGCCTCCATCCCCCCCACCGCTGTCACCTATATTTTTCCCCATGTTATCCCTCCCCAACCTCAACTGTTCCCTCCAACTTACCCCAACATGACAGATGAGGAAAGATCTAAACTCGACATGCTATCATCAAAATTGAAAGAGCTAGAGGAGCAAGATCAAAAAAACTCAAAAGCTAGCAGAAGACAAGAAATAACTAAGATCAGAGCAGAACTGAAGCAGATAGACACAAAAACCCCTTCAGAAAAATCAGTAAATCCTGGAGCTGGTTTTTTGAAAAGATCAATAAAATAGACCACTAGCCAGACTAATAAAACAGAAAAGAGAGAAGAATCAAGTAGATACAATAAAAAATGATAAAGGGGATATTACCACAGATTCCTCAGAAATACAAACTACCATCAGAGATTACTACAAACAACTATGCACATAAACCAGTAAACCTGGAATAAATGGGTAAATTCCTCGACACTTGCACCCTCCCAAGCCTAAACCAGGAAGAAGTAGAAACCCTGAATAGACCAATAACAAAGGCTAAGGTTGAGACAGCAATTAATAGCCTACCAACCAAAAAAAAGCCCAAGTCCAGACATGTTCACAGCAGAATTCTAGCAGACATAACAAAGAGGAGCTGGTACCACTCCTTCTGAAACTATTTCAAACAATACAAAAAGAGGGAATCCTTCCCAAATCACTTTATGAGACCAACATCATCCTTATACCATACTGTTTTTTTTTTTTAATAAAACAAACTCCTAGATAAGTAGAAACAGAAAGTTCCATACTTAAGATAATTAAGAACTATCTTAAAGTAATAGCCACTTTCATACATAAAATGGAAGTTGACAATTTTTCCCAAATTATTGGCTTTTTTGTACACCAATCCTTCACATTGTTTTCTTAAGTAAAGGAGGCTACATGGTAAAATTTTGGATAAGGCAGTCTATTCTTGGTGTTATATGATTTACAGCATTTTGAAAACTCCAAGAAATCTATCAATGAATAGACCAGACTATTCTGTTTAACCAGTCTTTTCCAAACTAAAGGAACACAGAATTTTTTTTCAACCACTTATTAATATAACTTATATTTCACAGAACAGGAAGTATGCATACTCATTAAAATTAAGAAAACGGCAAGGATTCTAGATTTCACCATTGTTGTCCAAAGTTGTCTTGGAAGTTCAAGCCAATATCCTCTTCTTGCATTTTAAAGTTAGAAAAAATGATCATAAGGCTCCTGGGGATATCTGTCAGTCAACAGATGAAAAGATCTGAGTCTCTGAATCATCATTTGTAGGACTGCTGCCCATTCACATTTAAAAATCTTCCTTGGATTGGTACAACAGTGAGGAATAAGTTCTATTTAAGTTCATACATACTCACAGAGGCACAAACACGCACTGGCTTTTGGTACTAGAGTTCAGCCCCCTTTAAATAATACGCTGATTATCAAGAAGAGCTGCTGGTTCTAGTACCTCTGAACATATCCCAAATGTGTTCAATTTGGGATATGTTCAGAGAACTTTCCATTTTCTGCTATCACCCTTGTTCAAGTCTCTATCATCTTAGAAGTGAACTGTTATAGAAATATCTTTCTGAACTGTTATAAATATCTCCTAATGTGTCTCCTTACTTCCACTCCTTCCTCCCTACAATCCATTCGCCACAGAAAAACTGAAGAGCGATTGATATTGTCTTTTTAAGTAGAAATCACATAACTCTTATGGCTCAATTTTGTTCCTTCAATTCATATATTGAAGACCTAATGACCAATACCTCAGAATGTGACTGTATCTTGGAGACGGAGCATTTAAAGGAGCAAGTAAAATAAAAATGAGGCCACGTTGGCGGGGCCTGATCCAATACAGCTAGTATCCTTTTCAGAAGAGGAGAGCAGGACACAGGCAGGCATGAAAAGAAGGCTGTGCTAACACACCAGAAAGTGGCCATGTGCAAGCCAAGGACAAAGTCCTCAGAAGAAGGAAACCTGCCAACACCTTGATCTTGGATTTAAAGCCTCTGAAAATGTAAGGAATTGCATTTCTCTTGTTTGATCCACCAAGTCTGTGGTACTTTGCTATGACAACCCTAGACAATGAATGTAATATCCTTGTCCTGTTTAAAACTCTTCAATAACTAAATAAAATCTTAATATCTTCCCTTAGTAGAGAAGCTACTGCATTATCTGGTCCTCCCATTTCTTGCTCTTCTCATCTTCTACTATGCACCATGTTCATTCATCTTCAGTAGCACTGGTATTTTTTCCTTCCTTAAACATATTAAGACCCTTCCTGTCTGAGGCCATTATTAGCACTTGTTATTTCTCCAATTAAGAAGGCTGTTTGTGAGTAAGATGGCTGAATAGAAGGCTCCACCCATCATTCCCCCAGCAAGGACACCAAGCTAACAATCTACACACACACACACACACACACACACACACACACACACAACACCTTGATAAGAACCAAAAACAATGTGGGCACTCATAGTAACTGGTTTTAACTTCTTATCACTGAAAGACGCACTGAAGAGATAGGGAAAAAAAGTCCTGAGCCACCGATGCCACCCCTCTCCCACCCTCCAGCAGAGGTAGCATGGTGCCGGGAAGCCATCTCCAGGCACTGGAGGAAGGACAGCAAAGTATTTGTGAGGCATTGGACTCAGGGCTGTTTTAAGAGAGCAGGAAGGAAAACCAGACCAAACTCTGCTGACACCCACCCATTAGAGGAAGCACTTAAACCAGTCCCAACTGGAGGGGAATCTCCAAATCCAGCATTGGAAACTTAAGTGCCTACAAACCTCACCACCACAGGCTGTAGCACTCTGGCTCTCCAAGCAAACTTGAAAGACAGTCTAGGCCATAAGGACTACCACTCTTAAGCAGAGCCCAGTGCTGAACTAGGCCCAGAGTCAGCGGAATGGGAGGACACATGACATACTGAGAGAACAGCAGGGGCAGCCAAGGTAGTGCTGGTGTCACCCCTCCCCCAGCTCCAGGCTGCACATCTCACAGCTTCAAAAGAGATCCCATTCTTCCACTTTAGGACAGGAAAGTAAAAAAGGGGGAGGTCTTTGTCTGGCTTCTTGGATATCTGCACAGCCACAGCAAGATATGGCACCAGTCACAGTTGTGAGGCCCCCATTCCAGGCCCAGATCCAAGGCATTTCTAGACACATCCTGGGCCAGAAGGGAATGCACCACCTTGAAGGAAGATCCCAGACCTGGCAGCATTCATCAACTGCTACCTTGGGCCTTGAGTAACCAGCAGTGATACCCAAGTACTACATTGAGGGCCTTGGATGAGTCTCTCAGACTTGGTGGTTTCAGGTGAGACTCAGCACATTACCAGCTGTGGTGGCTATGTGGCAAAAGTCATTCTGCTTATAAAAATCAGAGGGAAAAGTAAAAGGGATTTCGACTTGGACCTTAGGTGCCAGAAAGGCCACAGAGAGTAGAACACTAAGTAGGCTCTTGCACAGCATTTCTGAACCCGTCCTGGGCCAGCTGGGAGCCCAGTACCCTGACGGGTGAGTCCCTGGCCAAGCAACACTCATGATAAGCTAACTTAAGAGACATTGGAACCTAAGGGAACATCAGTGATAGACTAGCAGTACCCCTTGTGGACTGTTGTGGCAGTGCTATGGGGTGAGGTGTCTCTGCTTTGGGAAATTTGAGGGAAAAGTCTGCAAGATGTAGTCCTTCACACTGCAAGATGTAGTCCTTCACTTTGAGTGTTGGCTCAGCTGCAATACAACAGAACACAAAGTAGACTTCTAAGGTTTTTGACTCTAGTCCCTGACTCCAAAATGGCACTTCTGGACCCTCTGGGGCCTGGGGGAACTCACTGCCCTGATGGGAAGGACACAGGGCTGGCTGGCTCTGCTACCTGCTGATTGTAGAGCCCCAGGGTCTTGAGCTAACATAGTAGTTAGGGATTGATTACAGAAGGCCTTTGGCAATACCTAGCACTTCTCCGGCTTCAGGTCTGACCCAGTGCAGTCATAGGGGTGGTGGCCACAGTATTGCTTGTGTCACTTCAATCCCAAGCTTTAGATGGTTTAAAACAGACAGTGAGACTCAGTTTGTTTGGTAAAAAGTAAGGAAAGAGAACAAGAGTCTCTGGTAATTCAGAGAATTCTCCTGGATCTTGTCTAAGACAATGAAAGCAGTACTTATATGAGTCTTTAAGAACTACAGCATTACTGGGCTTGGGGTGCCCTCTAAAACAGATAGAGCTCAGATCACAACACCCAAATTCTTTCAAGTATCTGGAAAGCCTTCCCAAGAAGGACAAGTACAAATAAGCACACACAGTGAAGACCACAATAAATACTTAACTCTTTAATGCCCAGACACCAAATAACATCTGCTAGCATTAATAACATCCAGGAAAACATGACCTCACCAAATGAACTAAATAGGGTGCCAAGAATCAATCCTGAAAAAAACAGAAATATGTGACCTTTCAGACAAAAGCTATAACAAGAGACAAAGAAGGTCACTATGTAATGATAAAAGGGTCAATTCAGGAAGAGGATATAATAATTTTGAATATATATGCACCCAATGCTGGAGCATCCAGATATATAAAGCAAATATTATTGTAGCTAGAGAGGGATATCTAACATAACAACAGCTGGAGACTTGAACATCCTACTTTCAGGAAATCAACAAAGAAACATCAGAGTTAATCTGCATTATAAACAAAATTAATCTAATAGATATTTACAGAACATTTTATCCAAGAGCTGCAGAACACACATTCTTTTTCTCATCATGTGAACTATTGTCAAAGATGGACTATATGTTAGGTCATAAAACAAGTCTTAAAACATTAAAAATATTGAAATAGTATCAAGTATCTTCTCTGACCATCACCACAGTGGAATAAAATTAGAAATTGACAAGAGTAATTTTGAAAACTATACAAATAAATGGAAATTTCAAAATGTGCTACTGGAAAACTAATGGGTCAATGAAGAAACTAAGAAGAAAATTGAAAAATTTCTCAAAACAAATAATAATAGAAACGCAATATACCAAAACCTATGGGATGCAGCAAAAATAGTACTAGGAGGAAAGTTTGTAGCTACAAGTGCCTACATCAAAATACAGAGAAAACATCTAATGAACAATCTAATGATGCATCTTACAGATCTAGAAAAGCAAGAGTAAAGCAGACTAAAAAGCAGTAGCAGAAAAACAGAGCAGAAATAAAATTAAAATGAAAAAGAAAACCAAAAGATTGAAATGAAAACAACAAAATGTTTTTTTGAAAAGTTAAACAAAATTAACAAAACCTTAGCCAGACCAAGAAAAAAGACAGAAGATCTAAATAAAATCAGAAATGACAAAGAAGACATTACAATTGATATCATAAAAATTTAAAGAACATTAGTGGCTACAATGAGAAACTATTATTATATGCTAACAAACTGGAAAATCTAGAATAAATGAAAACATTCTGGGATGCATACAACCTACCAAAATTGAACCAACAAGAAATTCAAAACCTGAACAGACCAGTAACAAGTAACAAGATCAAAATTGTAATAAAAGGTCTCCTAGTAAAGAAAAGCTTGGGACTTCATGGCTTCACTGCTGAATTCTACCTAATATTTTAAGAATAAATAGTAAGGCCGGGTGCAGTGGCTCAAGCCTGTAATCCCAGCACTTTGGGAGGCCGAGGCGGGTGGATCACCAGGTCGAGAGATCGAGACCATCCTGGTCAACATGATGAAACCCCATCTCTACTAAAAATACAAAAAATCAGCTGGGCATGGTGGTGCATGCCTGTAATCCCAGCTACTCAGGAGGCTGAGGCAGGAGAATTGCCTGAACCCAGGAGGCGGAGGTTTTGGTGAGCCAAGATCACGCCATTGCACTCCAGCCTGGGTAACAAGAGCGAAACTCCGTCTCAAAAAAAAAAAAAAAAAAGAATAAATAATATCAGTTCTACTCAAATTATTCCAAAAAGTAGAGGAGGAGGGAATACTTCCAAACTCATTTTATGTGGCCAATATTTCCCTGATACCAAAACCAAAGACATATCAAAAAAAGAAAACTATAGGTTACTATCTGTAATGAATGTTAATACAAAAATCCTTAGCAAAATACTAACAGACCAAATTCAATGATACATTAGAAAGATCATTCATCATGACTGAGATTTATCCCTGAGGTGCAAAAATGCTTCAACATATGCATATCAACCAATGTGATACATTATATAAACACAGCAAAGAATAAAAACTATATGATCATTTCAATTAATGCTTAAAGAACATTTCATAAAATTTAACAACCTTTCATGATAAATATCCTCAAAAAAACTGGGGACAGAAGAAACACACCTCAATATAATAAAAGCCATGTATGACATACCCACAGCAAGTACCATAGTGAATGGATTAAAACCAAAAGCCTTTCCTCCAAGATCTGGAACACAACAAGGATGCCTGCTGTCATCATTATTATTCAATATAGTATGGAAGTCTTAACTAGAGCAACCAGACGAGAAAAAAAAATAAAGGACATCCAAATTCTAAAGGAAGAAGGTAAATTATCCTTGTTTGCAGATAATATGATCTTATATTTGGAAAAACCTAAAGACTATAACAAAAACTATTAGAACTGATAAACAAATTCAGTAAAGATGCAGGATACAAAATTAACATACAAAATTCAGTGACATTTCCATATGCCAGCAGTAAACAATATGAAAAAACAATTTAAAATGTATTCCTTTTTACAATAGCCACAAATAAAATTTGATACCTAAGAATTAACATAACCAAATAAGTAAAAGATCTCTACAGTGAAAACTATGAGAACTGATGAAAGAAATAGAAGACAGCCCCCCAAAAAAGAGGAATAAGTATTCCATGTTCTTGAATCAAAATTATTAAATGTCCATAGTACCATAAACAATCTATAGGTTCAATGCAATTCATATCAAAATATTAATGGCATTCTTAACAGAAATAAACATTCATAAAATTTATATGAAACCATAAAAGACCCAGAATAGCCAAAGCTATCCTAAGCAAAAGGAACAAAACTGGAGTAATCTCATTAACAAACTTCAAATTATACTACAGAGCTTTAATAACCAAAACAGCATGGTACTGGCATAAAAACAGACATGTAGACCAATGGAACATGATAGAAAGCCAAGAAACAAATTCACCTACAGGGAACTCATTTTCAACAAAGGTACCAGAACATATACTGGGGAAAAGACAGTCTCTTCAATAAATGGTGCTGGGAAAACTGGGTATCTATATGCAGAATAATGCAACTAGATTCCTCTCTCTCACCATATACAAAAAAAATCTAATCAAAATGGTTTAAGAACTTAAATCTAAGAAATCAAACTGTAAAACTACTTAAATATAAGACTTCAAGCCATACTACTACCACAAAAACTGGGGAAAATCTTCAGGGCATTAGTATGGGCAAAGTATTTCTTGAGCAATACCCCACAAACACAGGCAACCTAAGCCAAAATGGATAAATGAGATCACCTTAAGTTAAAAAGCTTCTGCACACCAAAGGATACAGTCAACAAAGTGAAGAGGCAACCCACAGAATGGAAGAAATTATTTGAAAACTACTCATCTGGCCAAGGATACATAATTAAATTACATAGGAAGCTCATACAACTCTATATGAAAAAATTCAATAATTTGATTTTTAAATGGGCAAAAGTTTGAATAGACATTTCTCAAAAGCATACATACAAATGTCAAACAGGCATATAAAAAGTGTTCAACATCGTTGATTGTAGGGATTTAAGAGCCCCACTTTGGGCACCAGATAGTAGGGATTCATGAGCCCCACATATTGGATACCAGAATTTAGGGATCCTTGAGCCCACATGTTGGGAGCCAGAATATAGGGATTTAAGAGCCCCACACATTGGGAGCCAGAATGTAGGGTTCAAGAGCCCCACACTGAACACCAGAATGTAGGGAACCAGTCCCACATCACACATGTGGGTACTCCGAGTTAAGTGGCAAAAAAGGAATGAGAAAAAAAAGATTAGGAAAAAAAGTGGGACCAGGGGCCATCATTCATTGCTGGAGGAGACAGTGAAGGCCCCAAGCTTATGTTCACCACAGTATTTATTGGTTACCATCACTTTGATCTATAGGGTTGGGGTCGAGTGATGGTGGGGGGTGGGTGATGTGATGGTGAAGTGAATCAGTGAGCTAGCACTGAATCAGTGAGATGGAACTCGTGTGTCACCCTTAAGATGGATAACAGTGGTGATTTGGGAGTTTCACAAAACAAGAATACGTGGTTATCTTTAGCCAGTTATCTATGTGCAGCTGGTGGAATGCAGGCCTTACAAGGAACCTGCAAGTTTGGTTATGCCTAATGCTATGAAAGGGTTTTACGTCCTTGAGCACAACGTTTATGGTAACAGAGCCTAGGTCACCCTGCACCGAAACATGAGGCATGGAGAAGTTTGGCTCCCCAAAGGCCTCATGCAGTTTGTTGTTCCCAGTTCATATGTTATTCATAACCAATTTATGTAACCACTATGTAAGTCCTTTCTCCTTTGCTGCTTCTCCCAACAATTAATCATTAGAGAAATGCAAATCTAAACCACAAAGGGCTATCATCTCAGCCCTGTAAAAATGGCTTACATCCAAAAGACAGGCAATAACAAATCTAAAAGTATGTGGAGAAAAAGGAACTCACACACTGTTGATGAGAATGTAAGTTAGTATGACCACTGTGAAGAACAGTTTGAGGGTCCCTCAATGTACTGTTTAATGCTGAGTTTCAACTTGGTTAGACTGAAGGATACAAAGTATTGTTCCTGGGCATGTCTGTGAAGGTGTTGCCAAAGAGATCAACATTTGAGTCAGTGGGCAGGGAAAGGCAGACTCACTCTTAATGTGGATAGGCATCATCTAATCAGCTGCCAGAGTGGCCAGAATAAAAGTAGGCAGAGAAACGTGAAAAGACCAGACTGGCCTAGCCTCCCAGCCTACATCTTTCTCTCATGCTGGATGCTTCCTGCCCTTGAACACTGGACTCCAGTTTCCTCTGTTTGGGGATTTGGTCTGGCTTCCTTGCTCCTTAGCTTGCAGACAGCCTATTGTGGGACCTTGTGATTATGTGAATTAATACTCCATAAACTCCCCTTATATATACATCTATCTTATTAGTTCTGTCTGTTTAGAGAACTCTGACTAATACACTCGAAAAACTAAAAATTGAGCTATCGTATGGTCCAGTAATCCCACTGCTGCGTGTATACCCCACAGAAAGGAAGTCAATATATTGAAGAGATATCTGCACTCCCATCTTTGTTGTAGTACTGTTTACAACAAGTAAGATTTGGAAGCAACCTAAATATTCATTAACATATGAATGGTTAAAGAAAATGTGATACAGATACACAACGGAGTACTATTTAGCCATAAAAAAATTAGATCCATTCATTTGCAATGAAATGTATAGAAATGGAGATCATTATGTTAAGTGAAATAAACCAGGCACAGAATGACAAACATCACATGTTCTCACTTATTTGTGGTTATCTCAGAATCAAACAGTTGAATTCATGGACATAGAGAGTAAACAGATGGTTACCAGAGGCTGGGAAGAGTAGTGGGAGGCTGGAGGGGAGATGGGGACAGTTAATGTGTGGAAAAAAAAAAAAAGATGAATAAGACCTACTACTCAATAGCACAGAAGGGCTATTATAGTTAATAATAACTTGATTGTACATTTTATAAAAACTTTAAGATTGTAGTTGAATTGTTTACAACTCAAAAGATACATGCTTGAGAGTATGGATACCCCATTCTCCATGATGTACTTATTTCACATTCCATGCCTGTATCAAAACATCTTATGTACCCCCACAACATGTATACCTCTTATGTACCTACAAAATTTTTTTAAAAAATAAAAATTATAGTAGTAGAAAAAAGAAACCTTTCCCATTGGTCTTCATGGGGTAGATCCTTCTCATCCTTTAGGTCTCAGCTTAAATATCACTTTCTCAGATGAATCTCCCTGGCCACTTTGTCTAACATGCTTTACTCTCACATGGCAACAACTTTCCATTTTCTTCCCAATTAATTTTTTTAATTGCATTTTAGGTTTGGGGGTACATGTGAAGAACATATATGATTTTTGCACAGGTACACACATGGCAGTGTGATTCACTGCCTTCCTCCCCTTCACCTGTATCTGGCATTTCTCCCCATGCTATCTCTCCCCACCTCCCAAGCCCCCTGTCCCTCCCCCACTTCCCCCCAACAGACCCCAGTGTGTAGTGCTCCCCTCCCTGTATCCATGTGTTCTTATTGTTCAACGCCCGCCTACGAGTGAGAACATGTGGTGTTTGATTTTCTGCTCTTGTGTCAGTTTACTGAGAATGATGTTTTCCAGGTTCATCCATGTCCCTACAAAGGACACGAACTCATTGTTTTTTATGCCTGCACAATATTCCATGGCGTATATGTACCACGTTGGTGATCATTAAAAAACCTGGAGACAACAGATGCTGGAGAGGATGTGGAGAAATAGGAACACTCTTACACTCTTGGTGGGAGTGTAAATTAGTTCAACCATTGTGGAAGACAGTGTGGCAATTTCTTAAGGACCTAGAAATAGAAATTTCATTTGACCCAGGAATCCCATTACTAGGTATATATCCAAAGGATTATAAATTCTTCTACTCTAAGGACACATGCACGCGAATGTTCACTGCAGCACTGTTTACAATAGCAAAGACCTGGAACCAACCCAAATGCCCATCAATGATAGACTGGACAGTTCAATGATTTTCATACCTGTTTACCAAGTAACACTATTTCTAGGAAAGCAATTTTAAAAATTAGAGTTAAGAGCAAGGATTTATAGAGTTACATAATATACATAATATATGTAAATATATACACCTATTATGTACAAAATTATTTAAAATAAACATGAATTTAAAAATATAAAAAATTAAGGTAGTGGGAAAATGTATTATTATATGTATTATTACACACACACACACACACACACACACACACACACACATAGCATAGTATTATATATAATAAAATTAGAAAAACCTCACAGGTCTGACAAAGAGGAAATGGTAAATTAAACTGTGATATCTTCACACAAATGGCAGTATTTATTCCACCTTGCTTTGTCAATCATACTTCCAAAAATCTTTCCCCTACTAGATATAATATGAGATTATGCATCCCATATGTCCTTAGCTAAGGGATAGACATTTGACCCAACGTAAGCCAATGGAGTCCTTACCTGAAATTTGAATATTTTACACACAAATAGAAAGGAGTAGTGAAATAGTTTATTCTTCCCATTGCTGGTGCCTAGACAAGACTGTCAAACAATTTTTGCTAGTAAGTTTCATCAGGCTGACATCCCACTGGATACACCGTTCTGCATTTCTGGTTTGAAATAATTTCAAAACATAAATTACTTCTAAACTTATTCATAGATAGCTGTTGCCCTCTGAGAGTTCTTCATTGCTACAGCAAACCCATCCTCTGCCTGAGTACCCTCTGCATGACCCAACATATCAGTTAATAAAGGGGTAATGTCCAGCTCAATAGCTGCATGATTGGCTTTGGTTCAGAAAGGTAGAGTGCTTCATGCCATTTGAGGTGTTTTCAATTCCACTCTTGCTTCCTGTCCTTAACAAGTACCTTTGATTTTGCATGTTTACTCATATTTTTCCTTTAATTTCATATTTGCTCTATTAATTCAGTTCAGTTATTTGTGGCCAGCAAAAGAAGAATTCTATTTGATGTACTCTAAGTCGTGTTTTCAATGTTGGAAAATTCTTAATACGTTTTTTAAAAAGCACACAGAACTATGTGAAGCCTAATTTTATTTAAAATATATTTTGAAATACTGGAATTTATATCAACTATTGACATGCATATATACATATACACATGTAAAATATAGCAAAATCTTATAATGCTCATCTGTTAGTACTATAGTATATGGAAAATATTTTTTTAGTTTTCATTAATCTTTCTCCATCTATATATGTTACTCCTCTAAAGTTATATAATTTTAAAAATAATTAGGATGGATTGTAGCTCTATCAGGGGCTTCACTGTTGTGTTAGCCATTGCTACAAGTGAATTTATAACTCTAATGACTAATGATTCACTGGGATTATTTTAATTGCACATGTTGATCTCCTAGCCTATGTCTATGTCATATATGTCAATTTCAGGATGTGTAATTCTTGCTGACTGTATTGATTAACTGACTTGATGCTAACTTACATCATCTTGCGAGATGATAAATTATATGTCCACTCAGTCGTTAGCAGTTATACCTCTTCTCAATTCACACAATGTTTAGGAAAATATTAGCTCTTCAGCTGTCATTGGCCTTTACTATGGTACTAGAGTGTACCTAGGAACAACTTCTCCCCAGAAGGCATTGTAAGACAAGTTCATTCACTTTTTAAAGGGAAAAATTCAGAAACATGGTGGTACTGCCCATAGATAGAGTTTGTAGCTAGCTCTTTTCTTGGATGAATGCTTTGAAAAATACCACATTTCCATTAAATTCTGGAAAAAAATTCTCACTTCAAAATGCTGAATTAGTGTTTATAAATCAAGACAGAAAGTGTTGTGTTCAATAGCCAAACCCCCTGGTGACCCACAGCTGTTTCTGGACCAGGACTGCACATTTCACTCAAGGAAGAAGTGCCTCTTTGTGTAGCTCACTCTCCAGCATGGTATGTTAGTGAGAATTCTCTCCAAGATGTGTGGATTTAATGCTAGACAGGAACATTATTGAATAGCATGCAATTAAACTTTTTAACTTCTTTTTTCAGATAAGAAGGATGGGAATGTATAAATAAATACATTTATTTATTTATTTATTTATTTTATTTTATTTTATTTTATTTTATTTTATTTGAGATGGAGTTTCGCTCTTGTTACCCAGGCTGGAGTGCAATGGCACAATCTCAGCTCACCGCAACCTCTGCCTCCTGGGTTCCAGCAATTCTCCTGCCTCAGCCTCCTGAATAGCTAGGATTACAGGCACGTGCCACCATGCCCAGCTAATTTTTTGTATTTTTAGTAGAGACGGGGTTTCACCATGTTGACCAGGATAGTCTCAATCTCTCGACCTCGTGATCCACCCACCTCGGCCTCCCAAAGTGCTGGTATTACAGGCTTGAGCCACCGTGCCCGGCCCTAAATAAATATATTTTAATGGTTATTACCATTATCTTAGAAATTAATTGTATAATTCAGCTCACAGTTTAATAATAGGGAAAATTAATTGAGGCCACATGTGCCTATCTATGGCCATTTGAATACATCTGGTGTTGTAGGTGACCCTGCAATTGTTCCTGAGATTCTCTGCTGGATATTTATCTTCTCTCATCTCCTGGCCAGACTCAGAGGAGCCAATGGGGTATTCAGAGCAACCACTACGTGGAAGAAGCCCAGAGCCTGAGTAAGCTGGTGGGCCACCTGCCAAATAATTAAGTGACATGAGTGAGAAATAAAGATGATGTGTTAACAAATAAAGACACTTATATAAATAAGCATATTCATGATATATAAAATATACTTACAATATCTAAATAAGTAAAACCTTTACAAATGTCATAAGGAAAATAAATATCTTGTAGGACTTGAATGAAGAGGGAAACACCTCTGGAGACGATTTGACTCAGGATAACCACTGCCTTTTCTAGCATTTCCTGACTGCTCGGGCTTGATTAGCATCTCCCACCTGACCCTTTGTGCAGCCTATGAGGCTTATTTGTCTGAATCCCATCTGTACAGTAAGTGCCTCGAAGCCAGGCTATTATCTTATTTATCTTGAATTACTTGTAATTATGTAGTGCCAGAAACATACATAGATGTTTCTCAGTGTTTTTTTAATGAGTGATGTATGAAAATGAGAAACATTTCACAGTTAGACAGGACAGTAGAGATGGCATTGAGAAGTAGAATTTTGATAGTGGAGACTGATGAGAAGGACATTCCAATCAGAGTAAACAGTGTTAACAAAGGGCATCATAAAAAACAGGGAAGCAAGGCTGTTCAACGCTAGGCTAGAGGTCTCTGTAGCTATATCAGGAAAGAAAATTAACATTTTCTAATGGATATTACCAGGATAAATGTCTTTTTATTTGTCTACTGGTATTTGCCTCTGTTTTTAATGTGTGTATGACAATGGATGTGAACGTAGAAAATAAGCACAGAGAACATGGATAACATTCTACAATATAAAACTAATAAACTATCACACAGTTTCAAAATGACAATGACATCTACATGTAGAAAACAAAGTTGATGAATATTAACAACATGAACTATCTAATAAGAAAAAATTTTTAAAAGGTATTGTAGATATCAAAATAATTTACCAATAAGATTAAACATTTTGTTAAATAGCTTTTTACTGATAAATCATGTAAAAACACTTATTCAAAGTATACTTATTGTGTATTATAGGTTAGGTGCTTTTATTTTTTTTATTTATTTTTTTTTTTGAGACGGAGTTTCGCTCTTGTTACCCAGGCTGGAGTGCAATGGCGCGATCTCGGCTCACCGCAACCTCCGCCTCCTGGGTTCAGGCAATTCTCCTGTCTCAGCCTCCTGAGTAGCTGGGATTACAGGCATGTGCCACCATGCCCAGCTAATTTTTTGTATTTTGAGTAGAGACGGGGTTTCACCATGTTGACCAGGATGGTCTCGATCTCTTGAGCTCGTGATCCACCCGCCTCGGCCTCCCAAAGTGCTGGGATTACAGGCTTGAGCCACCGCGCCCGGCCAGGTGCTATTCTGAGTACACTTATGCACTGGGAATAAAATGAACATAGTCCCTGCTCTATTTTGTAATTAAAGTCTGGTAGGTTAAACAGAAAGTAAATAAACAAATGGTAGAAAATGATAAATCATGATGAATACTATGAATAAAATAAACAAAGTGCACAGATATAAATAATTGTGAAGAACCTACTTGTTAACAGTCTGTAGAGAGGCCCTTCTAACAATGTGACAATTAAGGTAAGCCATGTTAAGGCACAGAGTCAGGCAAGTGTGTTCTAAGCAGAGCTGCAGTTGCAGATGTTATTCCAGACACTTATCAGAACACCTGCCATCCTTCTTTCCTCCACAAAATATTTACTGTGTGGCTATATTAGGTAAATTGACATAATCAGTGCTTAAAGAGATAGAGAAATGGACCAGGCCCATTTTCTGTCTTCAAGGAGGGATCAAAATTTTGAAATTATAATTTACCATGGTGTGTAGGAGCTGGCTCCTACACATTTGAGAGCTGATGGTTAAATACTCAGGAATGTTGTAACCTGCTTGTTAAATAGTTGATAGCCTAAATTATCCAGGGTAAGAGCATTTACACTACAATAATTGGCAGTCATTATAAATCAGGGCATTTTCTTTTCTCTAGAGAGTTGGTGGTTAAATATTTATCAACAACCTCTAACTCTTCAGTTGTAAAGCTGACTCAAAATAAACTGAAGCTACTTACTGAGTTTGGGCTCTATTGTATTCTACTATCAGCTATTTACATAGGGTGCAACTTTGAAAATGTACGAAAAGGATTATTTGATATTGCCATCTCAATATTGATAATGCAAAGTGCTTTCAGTAGATTTTAGGGTTGGAAATTTGAGACTGTAAACTTGATAAGATCAGACAATATGACTCTTATTCCCCCCTCTACACTCAGCATTGGACAGACCTGTGGTCACTGCTCGGGAAGTTCGCTCTTCCAGGAATACCCTCGCCATCATCATCTCCATCTAATCCTGTTGTCTAATCCTGTTGTCTTACAAGTATACAATGATATCTCCCATCTTAGAAGAAAGATTTTGTTTCCCCCACCTCCCCTCCTTTAATAGCTCTATTTCTTCATTTTTCCAAGAGAGCATTATGCTCTCTGCCCCAAAGTCCCTATTTCAGGCTTTTGTCTCCATCACTTCACTAAACTGTTACTGTGAAAGGAAGCAAATACAAAGGACAATTATCAGTCTTGTCTTGCTCAGTCTTGCAGTGATATTTGACACAGACGGTCACTCATCATTCTTCACACTTGTTTATGTGAGGCACCTTTTCCCATTTTCCTCCTGCATCACCAGCCACTCCTTTTGAGTCTACTTGGCTATATATTCATCCCAATTTCAAATTCTAAATACAGGAGTTCCCTAGGTTCAGTCATTGAAAATTTTTCTTCTCTATGACTTTCACTGGTACTTATGTGTTGATTATGTATCATGTATTGATGCCTGACCTATTCTGAGGTCCAAGCACTTAGCAGAGCATGGAAAGCCCTTTCACAGTCCAGCCTCAGCCTAGCTCTCCAACATCATGTCCTTCCAATTCTTTATTTGACTCACGATGCTTGATCACACAGAAGTTCTTTTTTCCTGAAAAAATAAAGCTGAGTCTTTAAGACTTCATTTCAGTGTTCCTGTGCTTATAATACTCTACCCCTATTTCTTCTATGACGGACTGATATACTTTTTTCAGGGCCCTGCTCTAATGTCATCTCTCTGACCATCTCATCTAGAATAGCAACACCATAATCTCACAATGCTTTTCCTTCAAACTAATTATTTATGTGTATATAATATATATATATATATATATATATGCACACACATATCCATATGTATATAAACTCTATTTAATATAGTATGTACCAATATATTTTCTAAAATGTCTATCAATAAAATTTTAATATACTATATACTGTGGAGCATAAAGTACAAAAATATAGTACTCAATGTATAGCATAAAGTAACATAATATACTCTCCCTGGAATGCAAACTTCCTGAGAACAGGAAGCTCTTTTTGTATAGTTCCATCACCTAAAAACAGTGCCTGACACACAGTAAGAACTTAAAATTCATTTTTTGAATGACTGAAAAAATTACCTAAAAATTAATAATCCTTGTGTAGTCTTCTTACTTAACAATTTTCACCCTTCTTTATCGTCCTGTTTTCATCCATTGAAGGCACAATAATCTAGGCCACACAGCAGTAACTTATGAGAATGAGGGCTTGAATCCAGATATTTTCCTCACTTTCTACATCAAATACATGTTTTCTATTATATTACCACTTCTAATTGTAATTTTGTTTAGAGACAGTTAGTTTGTAATATGAAATGCAATTGGCAATTTCTGGCCACAAGATTTATTCATCAGGAAGACCTATTGAATATCTGCTATGAGGTATCTAGTCTACTGGTGCTTGGGATCCAAAGGTAAAACACTGCTCTTACATGCAAAGGACTCTCTGTCTTACACAAGTAAACATGCAAAAATTATTGTGCTAACTTCTGGGGATATTATATACAACTTGTACAGCAAAAGCATCATATTTCAACTTTAAAAAATCTGTTTGAAGAATGAATTTCTACACACACATGCACATATCCATACACACATACGTGCAATCGTATATACATTTTATAACAACCTTAAATGTATGAGTATATAACTATTTATTTTTGAAGATATTTATACTTCAGGGCCAGATAAAACCACAGAAACATCTGACCTTAGACAAAATGTTATTCCTTATTTGTCAAAAGCTGAGCATTAAAATCGAATGCAAGACTAGGAAATAGCAGCTTCATTTGCAGGTTTCTCCACAGAGTTCTTGCCTTCAAAATAAAGTCAGTGGAAAAGAAAATGCAAATCCTTTTCAATTATTCATTTTTTCCAACTTGGAAAATTTTTCAATATTTATTCTTTACTCTGGATATCAGTTATTCTTTTCACTGACTTGCATTATCTTTCCATATACACATATTTTCCAGGATCATATTTGGCCTGCAAATAACCTCACAGGTAATTTATTTTGCAAATAGTTCATGTTTGATCTAGGTGGCAAGGCAAATAGTTTTCATATTATTTAGCTGACTAGGATGGAAGGTGGAAAAGAAAATTTTATTTGACATTTCCTGTCAGTAAGCTGCTAGTGCTAAGAACAGAAACTCTGCATAAGCAATAGTACTGGCTACTAAATTCTTTTGGGCAATGATGATGCTAGCTATATCTTAATAAGAATGATGTTGGCATGTCTGTCCTTGAATATGTTAAAAAGTGTGTAAGGTTGATTAAACAGTCTCAAGCAGTCAGTGTTGATCTTGGTAAGAATGTACTCCAAAAGCAATATGGATTTGAAAGTGTCATCTGAAAAGCTATTATTGTAAAATTTGATATCTAGTCTCTACAATGTATGTTATAATGATGCTGATTTTTTTTTTTACCATGCTGAATACAAGAATTAAATTGAACATTGACGGTTTAAGACACCTTCATTATTTAGAATATGCAAGAACAAAACTAAAATATTAATGATTATAATTAACATTTATACTATGTATATTTGGCAGTCTTTTGCAATATAATTTGTCTGAAGACTTTAAGAAATTCTTCAATCAGAGATCTATGAGGTAATATAAAGCTTAACATAGATAAGTTTTGTTTTTTTTTTTTTTGAGACAGAGTCTTGCTCTGTCACCCAGGCTGGAGTGCAGTGGTGCTATCTTGGCTCATTGCAACCTCTGCCTCCCAGGTTCAAGCAATTCTCTTGCCTCAGCCTCCTTAGTAGCTGGGACTACAGGCATCTGCCACCATGCCTGGCTAATTTTTTGTATTTTTAGTAGAGACAGGGTTTCACCTTGTTAGCCAGGATGGTCTTGATCTCCTGCCCTCATGATTCGTCTGCCTCGGCCTCCCAAAGTGCTGGGATTATAGGCGTGAGCCACCGTGCCTGGCTGTGTCATGTTTTTAAGTAATACCAGCCTATAAAATTTTTAAAAATCATAATTTGTAGTTATCTGTCTTTTTACAAACTTATTCTTTGGAAACAAAATTGTCTCCCATTCACCACTCATTGTTTTGGGAATCTACAAGTATATTCCATGAATGTGCTGCACAGTAGTGTCCTTGGCCACTGGTTAGCATCCACCATTTCCTTGCCTCAATTCCTGCTTGCTGTGGTGGAATCTCCTGTCTCTGTTGATGCCAAAGCAACAAATGGGCTATCAAATATCCTGTCTATGGGGAAAAAGAAAACCTCAATCTTCAACAGCCAAAGAAAACTGCTGACATCAAGGCAGTTCACAGTATGAGCTACCAAAATTCCATAGAGAATTTACTCAAAGACCAACAATTTTTATCTGCCTTTTTTATTTTAATAGTACACACTGAACTAAAAAAATTGGGCCATCCTCAGAACCAACTGCTTGCTCCAGCCCTTCAATTTGACATTGAAATAAAGTTTTGCCTTTAAAATTCACAAGAAGAAAGGTCATCCAACAATGTTAAATATCAGTTTCCTATGAAAGCCATAAAAGAATGTTTATGTGCAATCTACTGATTTTAAGTCTTGATAGCTAATTTAAATCTTGTGAAATATATATTTTATTTATTATTTTTTAGATGGAGTCTCATTTTGTCACCCAGGCTGGAGTGCAGTGGTGCAATCTTGACTCACTGCACCTCTGCCTCCTGGGTTCAAGCAATTCTCCTGCCTCAGCTTCCCAAGTAGCTGGGACTACAGGCATGGGGTACCACGCCTGGCTAATTTGTTTGTATTTTTAATAGAGATGGGGTTTCATAATGTTAGCCAGGATGGTCTTGATCTCCTGACCTTGTGATCCACCCACCTCAGCCTCCCAAAGTGCTGGGATTACAGGCATGAGCCACCACACCTGGCCAATATTCTTATTATAATATAGAAAAACACTTTCTTCATTCAATATATAAAAAGAAGAGCTAAGATGTCTATCTCACTCATAGGCGGGTCTTGAACAACGAGAACACATGGACACAGGGAGGGGAGTACTACACCCTGGGGTCTGTTGGGGGGAAATGGGGGAGGGACAGGGGGGTGGGGAGGTAGGGAGAGATAGCATGGGAAGAAATGACAGATATAGGTGATAGTGAGGAAGGCAGCAAATGACACTGCCATGTGTGTACCTATGCAACAATCTTGCATGTTCTTCACATGTACCCTAAAACCTAAAATGCAATAAAAAAAAATAAATAAATAAAAAAGAAGATTATTTTAAATCAATTCGGTTCAATAGTATCGTGTAATAGCTGGGGGAAAATCTAGGTTTACAATAAAAGCACATTAAAATCACAGCACTGCTTAACTATTCCATAGGATGAATTCCCTCTCCTTCATCCTCAGTAAATATTCCTGAATACTGTTGTAGGAACAGCTCTTAAATGGACAGCTGTTATGTACATCTTTAGTAGAGACAAGATTCCTGAGAAACTCTTATATGGGATATAATTTTGTCTGATACCCCTCCTCTTTAAAGAAAAGCAAGAAGTTCTGACATGGACAGGAAATAAGAAGCAAGTAGAAAAATGTCAACACTTTCAGTGTGGTGTGGCATAAATAATATGGCTGTGTGCAAGAAGCCTGTAGATAATGTAAGGACTTGGGGGAAAAATCAAGGCTGTTGGAAGGGATAATGGTGAAAGGAAGGAGTCATGTAGGGGACCATAAAAACCCCATGATCTCTGCCAGTTTCCATCAAGCCACCTCAAAGAGACATAGTAAAGAAAAGATCTGTTTGCTATGCAAATACAGCTTTGAGACAAATATGCTATTCCATCCTTCCAAAAAACATGCTCTCCATAAGTTTCCCTTGTGAGGTAAGGCAAGAGCGGGACTGGGAAGGGAAGGCAGCACAGTAGTGCAGTGTCACCACTGCCCAACATGTCTACACAGAGGAAAGCAAGCAGCCACCACAAGTCTCTGGACTCCTGTGGTAATAGAAGGGTAATAACAAAGAAAACTTATGAAACTTTTGGATCATGACATAAAGCAAAAGAAAGGAAATTTTATAGACAAATTAAAGTTTTGAATTTTTGAAGTGAACAATTAAGCTTATGATTAATCACAGAAAATATGTTATTTTCCTTGACTTCAGAATAGCTTCTGGCAAGAAAACTCAGCAATGTTGCACTCCATCAGATTCCACTATGTAGTACAGAAGAAAAGTAGTCTCCCTAAAATAAAGATGACTCAGCAGCATAGTTCTCACTCCATGATGTTTAGATTTGAGTATGAGGCACCAATTTAATAAAGATGCTAAATCAGTTAATGATAAATCATAGTCATTTCATTTTTTAAATTTTACTTAGTTCTTCTAGGCTGTGTATGTATCTAAAAATGAATGAATATAGTTTCAGTTAAATCCTTGTTTCTTCACAGCTTGAACAGAAATCAATGTGATCACATAAAACTATAATTGATAACACAAAAACATCTCATAAGACCTGAAAAGAAAGTGAATACCAAGAAAAAGAATGGTATGGTTAAGATTTGTTATGCAAATCTTAAACAGATTAACATAACTTTATTAATTGTGCTACATCATTTAAATATTTGAGACTTTCATATTTTTTAAAAAGGTAGACTCTAACAAATTTTATATACTGTCAGAAAGGCTTCACATGAAAGATTTATCTTATCTGCAAAATGTGTGTGGATTTCAATTTGTTGTGAAATGCTCTGAAAATTAATCTTCTGAACCCCAGATTTTTCTGATATACTTTAGCATGTGATTTGAACAGCTGCTAATTCCACGTGCAATTTAGTCATAAAAAGTGAATAGCAGATTAAACAATAAAGTGGCAACTGCGATCTCACACAAAGGGTAACTTGTATGTGAATGTGATTTAGAATTCATGAAGTTTGCTCACCAAACAGGACATATGGAATTGCCTATGGAGATCAAATTACTATGCAATTTTACTTCGGACATAATTCATTTGGTGACTATTAGAAATATAATACCGTAATATTGATTGCCTTAAAAACAATTTGTCTGCCACTTGAGCCTAAAGTCAGGCAAACTGTACTCCCTAGATCAAACCTGCTGTACCTCCCATTTTTGTAAATAGTTTTATTGGAACATAGCCACATATGCATTCCTTATTGTCTATGGCTACTTTTGTGCTACAACAAAAAAGTTGAGTTGTTATTACAGAAACTGCATGGTCTGAAAAACCTAAAATATTTATAATCTTGCTTTTTGTAGAAAAAGTTTGTCAATCCCTATTTTAGTCTTTGTTATACAAACAAGACTTAACATTTATCATCATAAGAACTGCCTATCATTTATTATCCACCAGACACTGTATTAGAACTTCCTATACTTCTTTCCTCTCACTTCAGTTCTGTGAAGTATTGTTATTCCCATTAAATATATGAGAAATGAGAAGCTTAGGAAGTTTAAGTGTTTTGCCCGTGTAAACGGTGGAGTCAGGATCCAGCCTGAACTCTGAATCAAAACCCATATTATTCCTCTTAATCCATCTCATCTCCAGTAAGTCCATGGTCTTCGTTTTTCCAGACAACTTGCATGATCTGAAGCTAAGAGAAATGGTGCCAATAGATTAAGTAAGTGTCTTAGCCACTTGGATGTAAAGTTATGCTTAATATAGAAGACAGGGAGAAATAGCTTTTAAAGTTTCCTGGAAGTGTAAAGAGTTCAGTCTAAGTACTCAGGTTGCCTGTGACTGGGAGGCACAGTTTGGTTGTTAATAAGTAAGTGTCTTCTGGCAAACAACATATGTCAAGCTTCACCTCTTCATCTTTTAAGAAGAAATAAAAATCATGGGAATTTGGGGTTATCACTAGAACATCTGAATGCTCAGTCTTGTCTGGCCAGTTTCACCTTCTGTCGTAGTGTTCTGAAAAAATAAAACTTTTACTCAAAGCAGACAAGCAAAACAGGCTCAACTGTGACTTTTGGCAGAGGACTTTTCCCCACACCCCCTACACTCATCCATGAACCATTTATTATTTTTCTCCTGAAACAGGTATGCCTTGCCTGCTCTCCACAATATTTCATATATTTCTTGGGAATTATCAGCAAAGTATCTCAATGTGGTCCTTCTCTTTCATTCAAGAATGACAGCCTTAACCTAAGTTTTACTGCTCTCATGTGAAACTTGAAAAGTAGACCGTTTGTTTACTTACATTTTTAACCCCACATTTACCCATGGAGAATTTGAGATAGTTCCAAGAATAGAAATGTTAACTTAACAGACTGTATCATCTGAAAGTAGCAATTTGATTTCTTCTGGAAACTTCCAGAGGCTGGATACTTTTTTATTTTTTTAAATTGTACTTTAGGTTCTGGGGTACATGTGCAGATCATGCAGGGCTGTTGCATAGGTACTTACATGGCACGGTGGTCTGCTGCCTCCATCCCGCTGTCACCGCTATCTGGCGTTTCTCTCTCCATGTTAGCCCTCCCCAACCTCGCCACCCCCTGCTGTCCCTCGCCCTGCCCCCAGCAGACACCAGTGTGTGATGCTCCCCTTCCTGTGTCCAAGTGTTCTTATTGTCCAACACCCACCTATGAGTGAGAATATGCAGGGTTTGATTTTCTGTTCTTGTGTCAGTTTGCTGAAAATGATGGTTTTCAGATTCATCCTTGTCCCTACAAAGGTCATGAACTCATAATTTTTTACGGTTGCATAGTATCCATGGTATATATGTGTCACATTTTCCTTGTTCAGTCTATCATCAATGGGAATTTGGGTTGGTTTGAGGTCTTTGCTATTGTAAACAGTGCCACAATGAACATATGTGTGCATGTGTCTTTACAGCAGAACAATTTATAATCCTTTGGATATATAGGCAGTAATGGGATTTCTGGGTCAAATGGAATTTCTATTTCTGAATCCTTGAGTAATCGCCACACTGTCTTCCACAATGGTTTAACTAGTTTACACTCCCACCAACAGTGTAAAAGTATTCCTATTTCTCCACATCCTCTTCAGCATCTGTTGTCTCCAGATTTTTTTAATGATTGCCATTCTAACTGGTCTGAGATGGTAACTTAATGTAGTTTTGATTTGCATTTCTCTAATAACCAGTGATGAGCATTTTTTCTCATATGTTTATTGGCCTCATATATGTCTTCTTTTGAAAAATATGTGTTCATATCCTTTGCCCACTTTTGTATGGGTTGGTTTGTTTGTTTGTTTTCTTGTAAATCTGTTTTAGTTCTCTGTAGATTCTGGGTATTAGCCCTTTGACAGATGGGTAGATTGCAAAAAAAAATTTTTCCCATTCTGTTGGTTGCCAGTTAACTCTAATGATTGTTTCTTTTCCTTTACAGGAGCTCTGGAGTTTAATTAGCTCTCATTTGTCTATTTTGGCTTTTCACAGAAGGATACATCCCTTGGTGTGGAAAGTAAAAGAAGCAGGATAGATATATGTCGTTATAGTTTCAAACTGAAGTATGAAAACCTGGAAATTTCAAAGGAAAAGTAATCTTAAAAGGCATCTAAGTCAACTCTCAATTTTTGAAAGAGTAAAATGAGGACTTCATTCCAAGGTAGGATGTAAGAGGTAGGCTATCCCTGACTCCACTTCACAACTGTGCAATCAAGGAGCATCAATTGCATGGACACAATGTAGAATCCCTACACACCCCATGAAAGGCACAGGGCCATTCTGTAAATCTACAAGCCATTAGAAATTATGCAAATTAAGAAAATGTATCTTGCTGATAAAGAATGAATAAAATCAGTAATAAAATGACTTTGAAAAGTTAAATCATTATGCAATCTGAGATGATATTATTAGTAATAACCTGCTCTCCACTCCTAAAAATCTAATTTTAGTACTTAACGACAAAAGAAAATTAAATTATGGGGTTTTGACCTTAATTGTCAAATTGTTTTTTTCTAGTCGGGAAACTATTTTTTTAAATAGCCTAGTAGAGGCAAGGGCTGTGCAAAAAAGTTTTTTTTCATATTTTCCTCTTTCTTCTGCCCTTCTTCCAAACCCATTCCTTGCTGTCTCTCCCTGTTCCTTGTCCCCTTTGGGTCTCCACCCAAGAGGGAAATGTTATTTCTGAACCATGAAAATGGGGAGACAGAGATCAAGGAATTTCTGGAATTGTTGAGTTTCCATGCCGGAGCGTTCTTTGCAACAGTAGCCAAAGTTCAAATACTAAATAATACATTTAAAATTACATTGACAGAACTCAGGGGCATATTTTCACTAAACGAAAAGCACAGGTCTCTTAAGTGCATACTTCCTCATTTGGTTTCGTTTCTTAGACCAAGTTCACCTTTTTTTTCACTGTCTAAATGTGTACAGAGTTTCTAACCAGGCTGTGACACCCCACTTCCATGTTCCTTCCACAAATTAAGCTATTAAGGATATTTTCCTGCTCACATTCATTTACATGTCCTCATGGTATTGCATTTGATAGTGGAAAGTATTATCAGCATATTATTCCAATTACTTTGGCAAAATAAACTCTCCTTAATAGTCGTCTATTACATATACTCTGTGAGACTGAGACTTGCAAAATTTTTCCCTCTGTTCTCCCTGAGTCATCTTGTCTGGCATTTCACAATACATTCCAAGAAGCAAGAGAAGGAGAGTAACCGCAACAGTAGCAGACGCAGTTCTTTGAGAGGAAATGCCTTTGTTTGAGGGGAGGAAAGAAAAAGAGAAAAAATAAAGGGAGGCAGAGAGGAGGGGAATCAGCACTGTGAGAGAGCAAGAAAATAAAGAAAACAAGGAATATAAGTTATTCACTATTCATCTTCTTGTAGGATTGTTCTAACAACTCAATGGTTGACACATCAGAAGATAAGAATAAAGTAACTCAGGAAAAGCAATTAGAAGCAAAATCAGGTCTTGATCTTGGTCTGTCTTCTACCCCATTATGCTTTGGTTTTGTTTGGGGGCAGGCCAAGCAGATTTAGGACACTTTAGGATTTGTGCACTGGGGAAGAAGTGTGAGCGTCCAAGTTTAAGTTTTAGTCTTCGATATGGTGCTATTATTTAGTCTAAGGATTTTCCAACTGTGTTCAATGGCACAAATAAATTCCATTTTCCTTTTCAAAACAATCTCTAAGTATGGATGATTGAAGATAGTGGCCTCAAATTTTCTGTTAATCTGGGGGATATTAATCAAGTTTTTAAGGGAAAATCAAGGACTCTTTTTCTCAACTACCAAGCAAAGCCACTATTAATTAAATGGCAGAGTCTACCAAAATGACCTATTACTACAGAAAAAAAAGTTTGCAGTTTGCACATACACTTTTGCTAATTGTTGAATAATGGTGCATGGATGTATGGCAACACAGACAGGAATAGTAAAGGATAGTATGAGTAGGATCAAACAGAAACATATTCTCAAACTGTTTCATGCTCCCCAAAAGATGCCTGAAAATTGTACCTACTGGCCAAAATGCTTTTGAGACTACTTTTCTGACATCTTGCTGACCTTATATTTCTACAATTTGAGTTCCACAAAGACAGTATAGTTAGACATAGTTAGCATACTTTATAATAGGTAGTCTTTGTATAAAAATAATATTACTTTGTAGCAAAGGAGACAGAAGGCTGGAACTAGCTCCAGGTCAACTGCCATAAATGGTTGCATGCCGGGAACACATTAGATTAGGGTCAGGAAAGGAGAGGTAACTTCAACTGCCTACATCGCCTCTCACAGAACATTCTTCAATTGTAGGGGGCTCTGCACCCGGCCATAGTAAAAGAATTTAGTTGTCATCTAATAATTTCCTAAACACAAGAAGCCTGGGGACAACAGGACCCAGTGGCACTAAATGCATTTACATAAATGAGATGGAGCAGAAATGGAGATAAAAATCCTAATCTCTCTAGAGTTTATTTATGTGTTTGTATAAAAGAATATAAGGTTAAAAAGAGGCTGACTAATGAAGATTCTGCAGGAGACTCTGTGTTACGTTCTGTCATTCTACCACAAAAAGTTGTCAAATCATTTGAGTTGAGTTTAGGTCTACCATCTACTTACATAGAATTGGAGAGAGACTGAAATGTATGCTTGCATATGACCGTTAAGCTGGGTTAATTCTTCCTTAAAGGGAAAGGAACAAGGAGGAGAAGAATGTTGCAGCATCAGGGAGCCATTATACAAGGTTAGAGTCCCAGGAAAATATTTCAGTCTTTCTATGTTCCTCCTTTTTTCCTTAAGAGATCAGAGCTAGGAGCTGTGTTGTTATTGTTGTTGTTTTAATTTAACTTTTAAATTCAAGGGTACATGTGCTGGGTTTTTATATCGGTAAACTTGTGTCACGGGATTTTATTGTACAGATTATTTCATCACCAGGCATTAAGTCTAGTACCTATTATTTTTCCTGATCCTCTCCCTCCTTTAACCCTCCAGCCTCTGGTAGACCCCAGTGTGTGTTGTTCCCCGCTATGTATCCATGTGTTTTCATCATTTAGCTCCCACTTATAAGTGAGAACCACTGGTATTTGGTTTTCTGGTCCTACATTAGTTTGATAAGGATAATGGCCTCCAGCTCCATTGATGTGCCTGCAAAAGACATAATCTTGTTGTTTTTTGTGAGGTTGCATAGTATTCAATGATGTATATACACCACTTTTTCTTTATATAATCTGTCATTGATGGGCATTTAGTTTGATTCCACGTCTTTGCTATTGTGAGTAGTGCTGCAATGAACATACATGTACATGTGTCTTTATGATACAATTGTTTGTATTCCTTTGGGTGTGTACCCAGTAATGGGATTGCTGGGTCAAATGCTACTTCTGTTTTTAGGTCCTTGAGGAATTGCCACACTGTCTTCCATTCCTACTAGTTTCCATTCCTACTCACAGTGTATAGGTATTTTTAATAAAAAAGTTGTAACTAATTCTCTCATCAGAAATAATCTCTTCAGGATCCTGCTGGTAGTTGATAACATGCTCATCTTTGACAGAGTTGACCAGTTATTTATAGCCAAAATAGTGTTGGATAACAAATCCCAGAAAACTCAGCAGCTTAAAACAATAAATATTAGCTAGCTTATAGGTCTTAAGGTTAGCAGTTTAGATTGGGCTCAGCTAGGGTACCTAGGGTGACTCCTTCATGTCCCTTTTATCCTCAGAAGACTTACCTGTGTTTGTTCTCATGGTGGTCTTCATGGCACAAGAGGGCAAAGGTGGTAACAAATAAGCACTTTTGAAGTCTCTTCTACTGTCAACTCTGCTAAAATCTCATTGGCCAAAGGTGGCATCACTGCCATCCCAGAGTAAAGGGACATCACCCTAACCATGGCAAAGGGCATAGGTATACAGTGAGTGAAGAATCAGAGTCATCAATCCAGCCTTTCACTCAAGGCAAACACGTGTAATTATTTGGGCAGCCTGTGGGCCCTCAGCTTTTCTGGAAGGATAAGATGCTGGCATGAGAGAGATAGCAGCAAGAGGGGAAAGACCTTTAAAAGGAAGTAGATGTTTTTAGTAGAGTGAGATGATCCCTTGGCCAAGTAGAAGAACAAGCCATGGAGATCTGTGTGAAATGACCTGCTAATATGATTGGCGGGACACCAGTACTTCGGCTGGCTGTTTAGAGAATAAAGAAAACACGTTCACTTGTTTGTTTTTTCTTAGCATCTGCTATATACCTAGAGTTGTATTAGACTATTAGTATTCCTGATTTCAATTATCGCTTGCAATATTTCTAATGTTTTGATGTAATTGTCTCTATTCTCTCCATTTTATAGGTGAAAACCCTGAATATGGCTTAGCTTTTTAAAAAGTAAAAGTGCAAGCAAATGGTGGAGCTACCTTTTCTGATTTCAGATCTTGTACTCTTTCTACCACGGCACTTTGTAGCCATGTTTACTTCTAGAATGAATCATCTTTTGTCAACTTTTTTCCTAAAGCATTCCCTCAGGAACAACGAGTTGTGAAAACAGGCACCAGTCCGAAAAGAAAGTCACAACTTTTAGGACTTGGCAAAATTCACTTTTCTGGCCTTTTCTTCACAGACTGTTTTAAATGGTTTTTCTTTGTAAGAGATGAAGCACACAAGCACAGACAGGGCCAGCCCAGAACACAGAAGGCAGAATGTCTAGATGAACCAGAAATCTTTAAGCAGAATGTTTTATTGACTTTAGATCAGCTGGAAGTAATTATCTGCATTTATGCTTTAAGGTATTTTACCTCATTAAAAAAACGGAAGACAAATATTATGTTAGAGACTTCTGACTTTCATGTGTTTGCTACTCTGGACTGACAAAATGTTCAGCTCTCTCCTGTAATATATGCTCCAATATTACCACTCATCAACAAAATGTATACGTCCTAAATTTCCACTTGCTTCCATTGACTTCTGGCCAGAAACAAACTTCCTCACAGCATTTATGACATCAGCATTAGCCACTGAGTCAATCTGCTGAAGGACTGTGGACAGTGGCAAGTAAGAGCCAGCACCAAAGCCTGGGGCCGACCTTCATCCAAGAAACCCTCAGAAGACTCAGGTATCCAATTTTCAGCATGTCCTTGGCAGCCTGGACAGCTGTATTAGAAAGGTTTCCTTGAGCAGCATTTATATTAAGCCTGTACAAGGCAAAGCAACTCAACTTGCTCATGTTGGCTCATAAGGCTCATTAGATCGTGGGTGGCTATAGCCCCATCTCTTGGTACTCTTTGTATCCATTCAGGCTACACATGATTCCAAATAACTATTTGTCATGTCTCTTTCTACACTGAGTGATTGATTGGAGGCCTGGTATTTGTATACAGCCTCTGGTCCAAGGGCTTGACTTGCACAGCCCTGAAATACAAAAAAATCAGAGGAAGGGATGGTGGCTTGGATTGACTACTATCGACTACTGTTGAAGCCTGGCTCTAAAATATATCTCTAGACACATATTTTATAGAATGCATATTTGTATGACAAACCAGGGTATACAAGTTAAACATAACAGAAAATTAAATATTTTCTATTAACAACTACAAAACAGGAAAAGTGTGTCATTTAAAATAATTTGTTTTTAAAAGTTGCTAGTATTTACATATCAAGTACATCAGGCAGTAATTAGGTGTCTAGTTTTATCTATTATTTAAACAGTAATACACCAGAAACACTATACTAGTTATATATGTGAACTAGTAAATCATTAAATGTAATCTAATATCTCACACAAAACATTCACTCTATTTACAGCTCTTTTATTAGAGAAAATACTTTTGAACATCAAATAATTTGGATTGCTTCACTGAACACCTCTTGTATAACTCCTCTGTTGACATTGATCTGTGACTCATTTACTGATAATTTTACTGTATGTCACAGAATTACATATTGATGCTGCAAATATTTCTCTTAAAGATGGAAAACATAAGGAACCTTTTCTGTAAGGAGTTAACAGACTTAAACACAACTATAAGTATCATGTGTGTATATTTTCACCAAATTTTTAAGAAAGATAGAAGGCCATGTAGAGAAAGTGATAATTTTTCTTTTGAAAGTGAGTTCCTGCAATGATCATTTTTGAATTGAAGGAGCTGATATATTCCTTTGACTTCTGAAGTGTGGATGAGATTTGGTGGTCAGAAATCAAAGCATTTAGGTTGATTCCATGTCTTTGCTACTGTGAATAGGGGGGCTGCAGTGAACATACATATGCAAATGTCTTTATGGTAGAACAATTTGCATTCCTTTGTGTATATACTAAGTAGTAGGCTTGCTGGGTCAAATAGTAATTCTGTTTTTAGTTCTTTGTGGAATTACCACACTACCTTACAACATGGTTGACCTAATTATATTCCTACCAGCAGTGTCTAAGTGTTTCCTTTTCTCTGAAACCTCTCCAGCAACTGTTTTTGTTGTCATTGTTTTACTTTTTAATAATAGCTATTCAAATTGGTGGTAAATGGTATCTCATTGTGATTTCGATTGATATTTGTCTAATGTCTAGGGATATTAAGCATTTTTTCATTTACTTCTTGGCCATATTTATGTCTTCTTTTGAAAAAGTATCTATTTATGTCCTTTGCTCACTTTTTAATGGGGTTGTTTTTTACTTGTAGGCTTGTTTAAGTTCCTTGTAGGTCCTGGATATTAGACAAGAAATAAAGCCACACACCTACAACCATCTGATCTTTGACAAAGCTGACAAAAGCAGGATGGCAAGTACTCTATTCAGTAAGTGATGCTAGGATAACTTGGCTCGCCATATGCAGAAGACTGAAACTGGACCCCTTCTTTATACCTTATATAAGAATAAACTAAATGATTGAAGACCTAAATGTAAAACCTAAAACTATAAAAACAATTCGTATTGTACATCTCTCTGGAAGATAACCTAAAAAATACCATTTTGGACATAGGAACTGGCAAAGATTCCATAACAAAAATGCTCAAAGCAATTGCAACAAAAGCAAAAATAGACAAATGAGACCAAATAAATTAAACTAAAGAGCTTCTACACAGCAAAAGGAACTATTAACATGATGTGAAATTGGAACTTATGTTTAAAAGGGAAGCAGAGAATTAATTAAAGTTAGAAAATTTGCAGCCTGATGATGCGATTGAAAAGAAAAACCCATTTTCTGGGAAGAAATTCAAGCTGGCTACAGAAATTTGCATAGGAATGAGGAGCCAAATGTTAATTTCCAAGACAATGGGGAAAATTTCTTTTCCCCAGGACATGTCCTCCTTATGGCAGCCCCTCCCACTGCAGGCCCAGAGGCTAGGAAGATAAAATAGTTTCATGGCCCAGGCCCAGGGCCCTGCTGCTTTGTTCAGTCTCACCATTTGGTGCCCTACATCCCAGCCATGGCCAAAAGGGGTCAAAATATATCTCAGGCTGTTGCTTTAGAGGGCACAGTCCCAAGCCTTGGCAGCTTCCAAATGGTATTGGGCATGTGGGTACACAGATGTCAAGAATTGAGGTTTGGAACCTCCACCTAAATTTCAGAGGATGGAAGGAAACACCTGGATGTCCAGGAAGAATTTTGCTACAAGGGTAGAGCCCTCATGGAGAATTTCTGCTAGGGCAGTGCAGAAGGAAAATGTGGGGTTGAAGCCCCACACTGTGTTCCCATTCTGGCACTGCACAGTGGAGCTGCGAGAAGAGGGCCACCATCCTCCAGACTCCAAATGGTAAATAGACTGACAGCTTGTACCATGAGTTTAGAAAGCCATAAACACTAAATGCCAGCCTGTGAAAGCAACTGGGAGGGAAGATGTAGTTTGTAAAGTGATAGTGGTGGAGCTACCCAAGGCTGTGGAAGTCCACCTCCTGCATCAGTGTGACCTGGATGTTAGATCATTTTGGAGATTTACAATTTGACTGCCTCAACAGGTTTCAGACTTGCATGGGGCCTGTACTCCCTTCATTTTGGCCAATTTCTACCATTTTTAATGGGTTTATTTACCCAGTGTCTGTACCCCCACTGTATCTAAGAAATAACTCATTTGTTTTTTATTTTGAAAGGTCACAGGTAGAAGGGACTTGCCTTGTCTCAGATGAGACTTTGAACTTAGACTTTTATGTTAAAGCTGAAATGAATTAAAACTTTGGGGACTGCTGAAAGGGCATGATTAGTTTTGAAATGTGAAGGAGACGTGAGATTTCAGAGGAGCCAGAGGAAGAATGATATGCTTAGGCTTACTGTCCTACGCAAACCTCATCTTGAATTGTAATCCCTATAATCCCCACATGTCAAAGGAGAGACCAGGTAGAAGTAATTGAATCATAGGAGTGGTTTCCCCCATTCTGCTCTTTTGACAGTGAGTTCTCACAAGATCTGATTGTTTTATCAGGGGCTCTTCACTTTACACTCAGCATTTCTCCTTCCGGCAGCCTTGTGAAGAACGTGCCTTGCTTCCCCTTGACTTTCCACCATGACTGTACATTTCCTGAGGCTTCCCCAGCCATGCTGAACTGTGTGTCAAATAAACCTCTTTCCTTTATAAATTACTCAGTCTCAGGTATTTCTTTATTGCATCATAAGAACAGACTAATACAAAATCCCTTATGTTTTAATTTAGAGGCACATATTATTATTGTTAGTATTGTTTCTTGACTCACAATTTACTCTTCTTAATTTTAAAATGTGTAATTTTGGGGAAAATAATTTCTATAAGTAATTGTAAGTCCCGCCAATTTTGGTATAAAACAGATAATCTCTGTACATTTGAAAACAAACCAACAAAGTCTTGTTTATTATACTGGTTAAAGATATGTTCTAAGTAATTTCATTTTTTAGTAAATACATGATTAATCAAATAAAACTTTTAATTTAAAATGGAGTCACTTAAACACTAACTTTGCTGTTTTATTAATATTTTATGAAAAAGCATGCAATGATGATTAGAAATTTTCCACAGTAGTTTAATAAACATCTTGTATATCTTCATAGTGAAGGATGGATAAGACTGATTTAAAAGAAAACCTTGAGGTTTGCTAAATAAGACTTTTCTCTCTTATTTGTCACTATCTCCTAAATTTGAACTTAAATAAATAATTTTGTTAAGAGATTTAAAACATGGATTCCAATTCATCAATATTACTTTAGAATCAACAATTAGAAGGAATTTCATTTTAATAAATGTAACAAATTCACATTGTAAATCACTACTAAAGTATAAACCACTCACTAGTTATGAGGCTCCTTATTCATAATCTTGGCATCAAAAAGAGAAGCAATATTCAGGTACTGAATCACTTCTCTCACTGTTCCATGTATAATTCCCCTAAAGCATAAATACTGAGAAATTTTTGAAGATTAAAAAGTCAATGATGGAATGTAGGAGAGAAAGGAAATTAAAGTTTCAAGCTAATATTACTTATTAAATGATAAAACAATTGCAGTAAATTAAGAAGAAACAATGATTTTGTTTGGGGTGAGTTTGAACTCTTTCAGTTTAAGATACCAGTAGTAGCCTACTGTTGGCAATGAAGCATTACAGTTTACAACCATGTTAACATAGCCACAGATTAGGTTTGGAAATCTCTGCAAGGAGGTCAAACTGAGTATTAAAGTAAATGCAACTACTTTGAGAGTGACTGTGTGACACAGAAGTGAGACAACTGAGGAAAAACAACATTATCTACAGTTGAAAATTATATGAGAAAGGGAAGCAAGCCAACAGGCAGGGAAAAGTTTAGAGATATTGGAAGATAAACAGATAATGGAATGGTAAGGAACCCAAGGAAGGACAGGGTTTTCGGAGCAGAGAAAAAGCCCAAACCAGTGGTTTGGTGGTCTACAAAATTTGTATTGACATTCCTCCTAAAATAATTTTGAAAAACTCTAGCCCCCCACACATGTTTAACATCTAAAAATATTCAACATAGATATAAATAATTATAGAGAATGCAATTTATAGCATATATAAATGTTGATATACAATAACGTTCTATGACTATTCTCGATGTATTCAATGGAATACAAAACAACAAAAACCTGACATCCATCATCATCTACTATAAAAACAGATTAGAAGGTGTGGTCAAGACGTTTGTCTAGAAACAATGACTTTCAGAGCCTCCTATTAAAAAACAAAAAAACAAACAAACAACAACAACAACAACAAAAAAAACAGAATAAGGATGTGAATCCTTCAACAGCAACCAAGATATCCATGTTCTCTCATCAGAACTGATTAGGAGGCTGGTGTGCCACACAGACAGAAAGAAGAACAGTGTGGTGTGGTGACCCACCTGAGAGCCACACAGGGCAGGGGAGCCCCCTCCTCCCAGCCAAGGAAATTATGCTTTTTCACAAAACTGTGGAACCCGCAGTTCTAACTGTCCCAACCCTGAAATGTGCAGATTCTCAACAGCTTCTCAGCTGGAATCTGCTTAAGCCTACTGAACTCCCTCCCGTGGGGAGTGGTGTCTACCACAGGCAGCTATGGCTGCCTGCTGTCTAAGCTGTTTGAGTTCCTTGGGGAAGGGGCAGCAGCCAGCACTGACACTCTCAACTGCCTAACACACTAAGCTCCGTGGACAGAAGAAGGGTGGTATTCCTCTCTATAGCTACAGGCTATGCTTTTCTCATGCTAGAGACAGAGAGGCTGTATGGCTTGGTCCCAAGACTTGTCCCCCAGCAGCCCAACACATAGGTGGTAGCAGTCTGTGGCTAGAGTGCCTCTTCAGTCCTGACATGACCCATGCATCATCATTGGGCAGGGCTTCCCTGCAGGAGGAATTCCAACAACTCTAGCCAGAGGCTCAGGGACAGAACTCGGATCTGCCTGGGCCTGAGCCTTTAGAGGCACCGGTGGCCACAGTCTCTTCAGACCAGCAGACTTAGCCTTTGCTCCTGGTAGTTCTGAGGTACCCAGGCAGCCCAGTCGAGTGTGTTTCTCCCCATCAAGGCACACCGCATCTACCAAGGGACAAAGTGCCTCATTAAATGGGTCCTATTCCCTGTGCCACCCAACTGGGTGAGACCCTTCAACAGGAGTTGTCAGACACCTTATACATGAATATTGTATCAGGTTGGTGCCCCCGGAGGTCAGAGGTCCCAGATGAAACAACAGACAACCAGTTTTGCTGTTCTCCAGCCTGCTTCAGTGACATCTCCAGATACAGAAGTGAATTAGAAGAATAGGGCCTAAAGTGAACCCCAAGCAAGCCACAGCAGCCCTACAGAAGAGGGACCTGACCATTGAAAGAATAACAAACAAGTAGAAAGCAATGACTACAGCATCAATAATCACAACAAAAAAGCCCCCACAAAAACTCCATCTAAAGGTCAACTGCCTTGAAGACCAAAACTAGACAAACTCACGAAGATGAGAAAGAATAGAAAAAGTGCTGAAAACCCAAAAGACCAAAGTTCCTCTCCTCCTCCAAATGATCCCAATGTCTCTCCATGAAGGGCACATCAGATGGACGAATTGACAGAAGTAGGCTTTAGAAGATGGGTAAAGAAAATGATGCGGAGCTCAAGGAGCATGTTCTAACCCAACACAAAGAAGCTAAGAACTTTCATAAAAGGTTAGAGGAATTGCTAACTAGAAGAACCAGTTTAGACAGGAACATAAACAACCTGATAAAGCTGAAAATCACAGCATGAAAACTTTGTGAAGCATACAGGAGTATCAATAGCCAAACTGAAGTGGAAGAAAGGATATCAGCATGTAAAGACCACTTTTCTGAAAGAAGGCCTGCAGATGAGACTAGAGAAAAAGGAATGAAAAGGAATAAACAAAGTCTCCAAGAAATGTGGGACTTCATAGAAAGACTAAACCTATGACTGTTTGGAGTAGCAGAAGGAGACAGGGAGAATGGAAACAAAGCTGGAAAACACTTCAGGATATTATCCAGGAGAACTTCCCCAACCTAGCAAAACAGGCCAACATGCAAATTCAGGAAATTCAGGGAATACCATTAAGATATTCCACGAGAAGATTAACCCAAGACAAATAATCATCAGATTCTCCCTAGTTCTCCAAGGTTGAATGAAGGAAAAACTGTTAAGGGCAGACAGAGAGAAAGGTCAGGTCACCTACAAAGAGAAACCCATTAGACTAACAGTGGACCTCTCAGCAGAAACTTCACAAGCCAGAAGAGATTGGGGTCAATATTCAACATTCTTAAAGAAAAGAATTTTCAACCCAGAATTTCATATACAGACAAGCTAAGCTTCATAAGTGAAGGAGAAATAAAATTATTTACAGACAAGCAAATGCTGAGCAATTCCATTACCACCAGGTCTGCCCTGCAAGAGCTCCTGAAAGAAGCACTAAATATGGAATGGGAAAACTGCTACCAACTACTGCAAAAACACACCAAGCTATAAAGACAGATGACACTATGAAGAAACTGCATCAGCTAATGTGCAAAATAACCAGCTAGCATCATGATGACAGGATCAAATTCACATATAACAATACTAACCGTAAATGTAAATGGTCTAAGTGCCTCAATCAAAAGACACAGACTAGCAAATTGGATAGCGTCAAGACCTATCACTGTGCTGTATTCAGAAAACCCATCTCATATGCAAAGACACACATAGGTTCAAAATAAAGGGATGGAGGAAGATTTACCAAGAAAATGGAAAGCACAAAAAAGCAGGGGCTGCAATACTAGTTCTGACAAAATAGACTTTACAACAGCAATGATCAATAAAGACAAAGAAGGGCATTACATAACGGTAAGGGGATCAATACAACAAGAAGAGCTAACTATCTTAAATATATATGCAACAACAGGGGCACACAGATTCAATAAAACATGTTCTTAGAGACCTACAAAGAGACTTAGACTCCCACACAGTAATACTGGGAGACTTTAACATCCCACTGTCAGTATTAGACAGATCAACAAGAAAGAAAATTAACAAGTATATTCAGGACTTGAACTCAGCTCTGGATCAAGTGGACCTGGTAGATATCTATAGAACCTGTACCACAAATCAACAGAATATACAATCCTCCATGTCACATGGCACTTATTCTAAAAGTGACCACACAACTGGAAGTGAAACGCTCCTCAGCAAAGGCAAAAGAATGGAAATCATAAGAAATAGTCTCTCAGATCACAGTACCATCAAATTAGAACTCAGGATTAAGAAACTCACACAAAACTACATGATTACATGGAAATTGAACAACCTGTTCCTGAATGACTCCTGGATAGATAATGAAATTAAGCAGAAACCAAGAAGTTCTTTGAAACCATTGAGAACAAAGAGAAAACATACCAGGATCTCTGGGACACAGCTAAAACTGTGTTAAGAAGGAAATTTACAGCACAAAATGCCCACATCAGAAAGCTAGAAAGATCTCAAATCAATACCCTAATATCAGAATTAAAAGAAGTAGAGAGGCAAGAGAAAATCCATACAAAAGCTAGCAGAAGACAAGAAATAACTAAGATCAGAGAAAAATTGAAGGAGATAGAGACATGAAAAACCCTCCAAAAAATCCGTGAATCTAGGAGCTGGTTTTTTGAAAAAATAAACAAAATATATAGACCACTAGCTAGACTAATAAAGAAGAGAGTGAAGAATCAAATAGACACAATAAAAAATAATAAAGGGGATATCACTACTGACCCCACAGAAATACAAACTACTATCACAGAATACTATAAACACCACTATCCAAATAACTAGAAAATCTAGAAGAAATTGATAAATTCCTGGCTGCATACACCCTACCAAGACTAAACCTGGAAGAAGGTAAATCCCTGAAAAGAACAATAATAAAATCTGAAATTGAGGCAGGAATTAATAGCCTACCAACCAAAAAAGAGCCCAGGACATACACCACATACATAATTTGCTTATCTTGTATATTTATGTTATCTTGTCTGTTTTCCCTTACTAGAATGTAAACACTATTTGAAGGCAATTTCCTTTCTTCCTTCCTTCCTTCCTTCCTTCCTTCCTCCCTCCCCTCTTTCCCTCCTTCCCTCCCTCCCTTCCTCCCTTCTTCCCTTCCTTTTCCTTCCCCTTCCTTCTTGAAGCATTGAAACTTCAAATATGCTTAATTTAATGTATGGAAAATAGCCCCATAAAAATCAAATTGCCAGGCCAATCCCAATTATCAACCTCAACTAAATCTGAGTTGGTTCTTTCCAAAAGTGTCTGATTTTATCTTTCCTTTTAAAATAACTGTGTTAGTACTCAACCTCAAGGTAAGCATCATAATTTTGAATTGGAATTTTAAAAGACCTAAGTAAGGTTGACAGGGAGATGGAGCAGAAGGATCAAGCTCAGGACCTTGCTCAGAACTGGTGATCTGGATAGAATGAAGTGCTGCTACCTTCAGTACTGTTTGCTTTGCCCACAGGGGAACCTCCCTCCAGAGCACTGCATTCTTTGAAGGCAGCCCAAGGATGAAATTGATGAGGACAAGAATAAAAATTCTCATTACTCTGGGAATTCAGAACAGTTACACAAATGACACAATCTCAAATTTCTAAAATCAAAGTTTAATCTTAAGGACATATTTAAGTAGCAGAGGCAAACAACATAGCTGGCCCAGGCTTTAATCAGTATTTTGAATTGTCCCTTTATTTGCAGCCAAAAGACTCTTACATACTCCACTCCCTCCTCCTTTCAGGGGAATGCATTTTAGTAACATCAATAAATGAGAGTCATAACTGTCTTTTATAACATGGGAAAAGGAGGTGTCATAAAGCAGAACCAGTGTGACACTTGAATCCAGGACCAGCTATGTAATTTGTGAACTGGAAATGTAGAGCTCTTTGTATTAAAAAATATATTAAAAATTTTTAGACGATGACAGAGAGCATTAAACCAGGGTATGCTACTGCACAGGTCACATGCACATGAAGCTGGCCCGGACTGACTGACTTCAACATAGACATTCCAGGGTCAAGTCAGTTTTAAGAAAGAGTACCTAATGGTGAGTACTTAGAAACAGATTTGCTTATGATTCTCCATTTTCACTCATTTCTTAGAAAGTCTGTGCACCACCAGAGCACCAGAGGTATGTGAACTCCAATTTCTGGGCTTCCCATGAACTACATCCTCAATTAAGTTCAAGACTGAATCACACACTGAGAGGGTTTATGTCACAGTTATTTTCTGACATCAGAACATTCAAAAAGAAGGTTTAGCTTTTCTTTTGAGTTTTTACTCCTGTTGACTGCATGAAAAAGTTATAGATCTGGGCAACACAGCATGCATTCCTTATTTTATATCTATGAAATCCAAAAGATAGGAAGGCCAACTAAATCTTAGTAGATACCAAAGAAAATAGAAAATAACAGACCTCAATAAATCCTATAAAAATGCTACATATGTGATTAAGGCCTTTAAAGTTATGACCATTATTAAAAACCTCCAACATTGAAAATGGATTTATAAGGAATTTTTTTGTGTTTGAAATTATTCAAAAGTGGAAAAAACTGAACAACAACATAAAAATAGAGTTAATCGAGACAGAGATCATGGAATTAAACTGCAATTCTAAACAGTCACTATGACTATAACTCCGATTTTTTAAAAGAGAGTTGAATGACTCTTAAATGTTTATAAGACACTTCTTTGCAAGCTGATGGCTTATCAGATATCTCTGGAATATATTACTTTACCGGTCCTGGGTATCTGGGGTTGTACATGAACAGCTTTGACCTCTGGTCTCCAAGGCTATACTACAGTCTGACAAATTAATTTCATTCTAGTGTTGTTTTTAAATCATGAGTGTTTGAAAAGAGTCCATCATGGGGTTTATTAAAGTTTGGTTCCCTACTATCTATCTCCTCTGTGTCAGAATCCCTGGAGGGACAGACAGCCCAGGTAATTCTAGTTTTTAAAAAGCTCCCTAGATGGTTCTTGATCATCTTGTAATTTCAGAAAATCACTGTATCATAAGATATGGAAAATTAAGGCCTGGGTGCCAAATCTGACCCAACACTTGTTTTTGTAAATAAAATTATTTTTTAACACAGCCTTTCCCATTCATTTACCCATAACCTATGATTCCTTTCACCCCCAAAGGCAGAGTTAAGTGGCTGTGTCACAGACTGTGTGGCTTGCAAAGCCTAAAATGTTTACTATCTGCCATTTTATACAAAAAGTCGACCAATCTCTTTTCTATCCTTTCAGGCAAACTTTATTCATCCTAGTGATACTTTCACCACTACTGAGGTTAAATTTTAAAATTTTGAAAGTAATTTCCATTTTTTTCCGTAGTAGAAAAGTAGTATTAATCTAAAGTGCATATTTGTGGTGAAAGGTGGTGTTTGTTGCTGCCTAATAACAGAATGTCCCAGATGTAATCCATAATCTTCTGGTTGAGGTTATATTTCAGCAAGGATGCATTCACTGATTCACCTTTCAGTCTACATTTATAAAGTATACCTTTGGGTCTTTAGTTCTTTGCTCAGACCCATAATTTCAGGATTAAATCATGCTCTGTTCCTCTCCAGAGGCTGAAACTTCAGGAAAGGCCATCCAGTTTTAACTCTGCAAATCTCCAAGAATCTGAAGCAGTCTGCAACCTTTTACAGCTAAGCTTTATTTTCTTTATCTCTTGCATGGCAATGCAAACTTGTAATTCATAAGGTTAAAATTATTATATATGCCTTTGGAAAGATGGGCTGAGAAATCTGTGTGTCCCAATAACTACTCTATTAAGTTTACGTAAATGAAAGAAGCAGCAATTGATGGCCTTGTGTGTTTAATGCCTCCTCAAAGTAGCATACATGGAATATTCTGTCTGGGATTTCTTTCGCCATTATGATCATGTTTTGGTCTCAGAACATACATTCTGTCTGAATAACGTTAGATGCAGATTACTTATACAATGCACTACTCATTTGAGATGTTTTGACTCGAAGAATTCAGAAGGCACCATAGACAACAAATATGCCCTTCTTCTTATTTTTACTAATGAGTGTATCTTGGCTCCAAAAGTATATATAACTCATAAGTAGTTGATCAATACAATAACTCTCTATTGAACATTAACAATGTTCTAAAGCTCTAGAGGTTCCAGATTTTTATCTGCAGTCAGTTGATAAAATTTTATTAGGAGAACATGACCAAAGCTATTTTATAGGAAAATTAATTGGCATTTCAGATGATTTGAAAAGAAGAGTTACTTAGATTATTAAAATTTTCAGGATTATTTATTAATAAGATTTTCTATTTAGAAGACATAGTATGGAAAAGTGATAAAATGTTACACCTGAGAGAACCTTAACAATTTTTCTAGTTCATGTTCCTTCTTTTTATTTAAACTATTTGAAAAGAATTCTTCTCTGCTCCATATAGATTATAATGTCTGTGCCACTGGAGAATTTGATCCTTACCTATCTTTCCTCCCATATTTTCCCTACCATGTAAAAACTCTATATTCCTATCATGGAAGACTTAGCTGGATGTGGTTTTTAATATCCTGCCTCTTGCTTACTGTCATCCTGGAGTGTCCTAGTCCATGATCTATAGTCATTTAAGCCCTAAAATCTTTTATCTTCGCAAACTGAGAGCTAGCCTCTTTTGCCTGGAATGTGGCACATCCCCGAATCTCTCTCTCTTTCTCTTCTCTCTGAGTAGTTGCATCAAGGTTGAGTCCATTCAACCTTGTTTGGTGTGCAGAACTTGGGTATTAGAATGAAGGTCAAGATTTAAGACACAATTCTGACTACAATTTTTGGTAATTAAAAACACTGTGGTAAAGTTTCATTAAAATGCTGCTATAAAAACTGAATTGGGTGATGTGTATTAAAACAATTTGTCTTTGAGAAGTTCTAAACATATAAGTTGCTGTAGTCATGTATACTTTAATCTACATAAGTGCAAGCATGGTCTTATTTATCTGTGCATCCTTCAGAGTGAGGAATTTATGATATTTTTCCTGGTATCATTAGCACCTAACACAATGGATGGCATGTTTGATATTCAATAAGTCTTTACTGCCTAACTGATTGATTGATGAGTTGATTGATAAATTAGTAAGAATTTAATAAAAATATTTAAAAATATAAGAATTTAAAAATGAGTAATGAATTAAGAAATGAAAGGTACTTAATAAACACAGAAAAGTATGTTCTTTCCTCTCCTCCATTCTTGTTCACTTTTATAAATATTGTTTTTCTTTGCCTGAACAATTAACAGTATATTCATATATTTACACAGTATTTGGAAATAACTTTAGACATAGTTCTTGTCTTTATAACATTTTTTGCATGATAATGACTTGTCATATTGAATAGTAATTGTGTAACAATCTATATTCTTATCAGAATGAGATTAGCTATTCTACTTTTTGTTAATCTCAGTACCTTTACCATGTCAGAGACAAAATAGGTGCTCAATAAATTTTGGTTGCATTAGATTAAATTAAATGTGTTTCCTGTGCTCCTTTATCATCACTTTGTTCTCTCTATCATGAGGAGGCCACTCATTCACCCTGCTATTCTTTAGATTTGCCTCCTGAGCCCTGGGGGTTTTGAGGGGATGATTTGTGTGAGGGAAGGTTAGAATTTGTATTTACTACATCTGAAGCAGATCATCACACAAGGACATATGAGGTGAGTGAGGTCAGAGTCCAATAAAAAGAATGCCCCCACTTCTGCTATATTCATGTACTCCATTTGATATTAACAGACTGTCTAGAATAGATGATCAAATATCTGGCATATGAAAATACAATTATGTACTTCTCTGAACGAAACCCTTCAATGGCCCTGGAGATAAAGTTCGAACACTTTAAAACAAAGTTAGAAAGCCCTTCTTCACTTGGCCCTCCTTATTTCTAGGCTCTAGCCACAAGCAGCCTCTTGCAGACATTTGACCCTCCTATGTTCTCTTATCTGCCTCTGCCTAACGCTCCATATGCCTCTTTATTTTCATCACTCTTTCTCACTCTTCAGAAATTCCAACGGGGCACTTGAAAGTTGTCATGTGAGCCAGAGAACCAGAATGAAATTTGAGAGTAACATGATTCATTACGGAAAACATAACATAGGTGACCCAAATCCTTCACATCCTGAAAGTTACGATAAACTTATTCCTCAGATACTGGCAGCTCTCAATGTCATCAGCAAATAAACAACAAAAATGTTTTCTTAAGCATGCTAGTTTTCATTGACAGAATCTTAAACCAAAAGAATACTTTCCTTCTACATTTGTGTTTGAATGAACATTTTTCTTTACTTAACCTCTTCACACATAAAATGCAAGTAACACAGACTGATTAAATAAGCTTATTCATCAAAAACAAAATACAAACAAAAAATGTCATTTTGCATTTCATAAATATTTTTTCAAGTCTTAAATCCACTGAAAAATGCCAAAAACAAAAGTGAGACTTAGAGATCTTACAGATAAAGCCTTATGACTGACCACATATCAAAGAAGTTACACTCAGTTCCTTCTTGACCAACCAGGCCTGCTCCTAGCCACACTTTCACTGTTGACTCTCCTCCTGGTTACCCATGGGAAGGTTTCACACCACTTTTAATCTGTTTGCCATTTCTCACTAAGATTTGGCAGTCAGGATATTGCTTGTCTGGATGCCAAGGGCATCTGACATTTACAACCCAAACAGAAATGTGAAAGGGAGATTGGGTTAACCTCTGGCCACTTGAAGGGCAGTTCTTTCAAACATTAGAAGGTCCCTAATTGGGAAAAAAAGGAAAAAATTTAGAGCACAATTATGTCCTCTAAAATCTTAACGTGTACTGGAAGTTGAACTTATAAATGATCTCTCTCTTAACTCCAAACAGAGTTCCCTCCTTGATATTCCAAGTAGGTCAGAAAGCTTTTTTCTTGAGATAAAAACAATAACCTTTTACTTCACTTTTATATTTTTCAAATATGTGTATACAAAACTTTTCAATGAGGACACAAAGAGAAAGCAGTTTCTTCACAATTTCCTTCATCAATATAGTATAAATGTTAATTTTTCATCCAAATTACCTTACTTCTGTCCCTTAAAGAGGTTATTCATTTACAACATTTTCCATTAAAAATGTTTGTCTTGAGAGAGCTATTGTACTAGAGTAAGTGAAGAAAAGTGAAATAACAGTGAACGTACTCTACCTTGAAACCTCGTAGGGAGGATCAGATTATTTCTCTTGGTCCTGCCATGCATGGACTTCCTCAAATCTAAAAAACAGAATTATTTTTAAAGAAAGTTAATACACATCAAAGAAAACCTAAAGGAGTGAAAATTTTACCCAGATATGTTTTTTTGTATTAAACGACCAACTATAGATCCCGAATAGATACAATAATTAACCATCAATGAATGAGCAAATAAAGTTGTAGGACATTGTTTGTTATAGACGTTCAAAAGCTTCCCTGATTTTTCTTAAAAATAATATGCTGAACATATCTGTAGTCCTTTTCAATTTACAAAGGGATTATTTTATTTTGCGGGGGATGAAATGGGTGTTTATTTTTAGGATTTCTCAGTAAGCTGAATGAAAGTGTATTGTCCACTCAGTAGTTTCAAGGTGTAATGGTGTCCTTGTAGGGCATTGGTTTGTCAAATCATATTAGACAACAAAAAAGATTAAAAAGTACTTTCTATCAAGACACAAAGAGACATGTCTCCACAATCACTGCACAATGCCTTCAAAGAGTTCTTACACAGTTGTTGTTTACAAAATGCTTAGAGTTACAGAAAGAAGGTGACCCCTGGAGTTGCTAGGAAAACATCAAGTAACATTATGAGAGGTGGTAACGTGCTGACTAAAATTATAGAGAAGGTGGGTGTTTGGATGGAGCATGAAAAAACAACAAGGTGTTTAGAGATTTTTAACTATGATTAAAACGTTAACACTACATTAACACTCATTAGCCATCATTTTTATTTGCAAGGTTTGAACATTTTGAACTATTCCTACTACGAAATCTTACTCTACTGAGCATTTTCTCCAACTTTAAGAAAAATTACAATAATGACTTATATCTCTAATATAGGGATTTTGTCTCATCCCATATTTCATTGAGCCTTATAACAACGGCTTCTTTTGGGTCAAAAGTAGGTATCACTTTTAATACAAATTTTTATTAAATTATTATTCTTTCCCATTTTACTTTTTATACCTCCTTGTCATAATTTTTATGCTCTTTTAAAAAATCAGTTTATCAACCAAATTGTTATTTATTCAACACTTTTATGCCTAAGTCACCTTGTAGTTTGGAAATTAAAATGTGTAAGGTATAATCTCCTCTAACGGAGTCTGTATTTTATTTGGATAGAGAAAAAAACCTAATATGTATTCTAAAATTACAACCTATTTTTTTTTTTTTTTTGAGACGGAGTTTCGCTCTTAGTTACCCAGGCTGGCGTGCAATGGCGCGATCTCGGCTCACCGCAACCTCCGCCTCCTGGGCTCAGGCAATTCTCCTGCCTCAGCTTCCTGAGTAGCTCGGATTACAGGCACGTGCCACCATGCCCAGCTAATTTTTTGTATTTTTAGTAGAGACGGGGTTTCACCATATTGACCAGGATGGTCTCGATCTCTCGACCTCGTGATCCACCCGCCTCGGCCTCCCAAAGTGCTGGGATTACAGGCTTGAGCCACCGTGCCTGGCCAACTACAACCTATTTAAGTAAATATTTATGATGCTCATATGGTGAATGTCAAACACGCAAAGCATCATATATATAAATTGATTTTTAATAAGTAGTTAAAGAAGGAGTACCAGTCTGATATCTCTCAGGCAAAAATGTAGACTGCACATATTTGAGAATTTAAATTAGTGTTGCCAACACTTGAAATTTTCACATTAAGTTTGAACTTTTTTTTTTTAAGGTAGCACTCATGGCAACATCAGGCCCATATTCCTATGTAGCTCTATAGTGAATGGCTTAGAAGGAAGGCACCTTTAACCAAAAGAGGTAAGTTGCATCCAACAGTGAGGCTCTGTAAGGCACTATCTTGCTACAACCAGCCCAGCTCATTCACTAAGATGTTGACCTCTGGATGTAGCTAAGCTTGCAACCTCTGTGTTAAACTAGTAACTGCTGTGGACATTTGGAAGAGTGAGATACTGCAGGCTTGGGTTCTAGTGTCCTAAAGAAGACAGGGATGGATGGTATGAGTTTCAAAAGAAAGGAAATAGGATGGCACCCACAAAAGCACAAAGAAATAAAGCCGAGGTGGGTTTAATAAGAAATAGGTAATCCAGTGGCTAGATCCAGAGCAGCACCCAAAGGTTCTTGAAAAAGGTAATCACATTGATATTCTCTTTCATCTACTTCAAACTGTCCCCTACTTATTACAACCTGACTACTTCCCAGTCAGAACTTGGCTTTTGTGCTGGTCTGTTTAACCTTTAAAGTGGCAGTCCTCAGTGAGTGTTTAGCCAGTATGATCTATCCACAGCAGACATGATCTCCCTGTCATGGTTGGTGACTCGTGGTCAGAGTCACTACTAGAGTAACATTCATGGACTCCTAGTGGGGATAAATGAAACAATAGCCACATTGTTATGTGGCTACTCCCGCAAACCCTTCTGATAAATAGTTGTCAAACACTGTTCTTCTAAAATTGAAAAAAGTATATTTCTGGATTATACTAAAGTCAGAAACTTAAATATTTACTTTTTGTTTAAAGAATAAGTTGGAATTTTACAGACAAAAAATTGAATATATAGTAGAATAACTGTAAATGAACTTTACTGTGTACAGTTACAGAAAGCTTATTTTGCTGGCCTAATCAAATATTAATTTTACCTGAAACTAAATAATTTAATATGAATAAAGAAAAACAAAATATAAAAGGCCTTTTATTTTGTGTAAAGAAGCAGTACTTGTAGAACAGAGCATGTAAAAACATGACAAAGTAACTAACAAAGTCACTGATTCCTATTAATTTTCCCGAAATACTAAATGATGTCAGCCTGTAAAAATGAATTGCATTACTGTCAAGGTAATTTGCTTGCCATGTATAAGTTCAGTGGCTACAATGTCTTACTAATGAACATTATGTGGAAAAAAGTTCAATGTGTGCTTTGGAATGTCCTGCATCTCTGCCCTTTGAAACTTCATCTGGTCCAAATTACCATCTGCTCCTAATTTGATTCAGTGGCAGAGAATAAGCTGGGCTTCTGTACTTGAGCTAAAGCAGACATACTTTATTAGGGCTAGTTCATGTGTTGTTCTTTATATATCAGCTAAAGTTTATAGTAACTTTATATAGACTTAACAACTTTATGAAGTTCTATTCAAAATGCATAGTGTTGCATTTAAGTAATGCCTTTTTGGCCACTTAACGATCCTATTCACTTGAAGCTTGTATATGATTTTTTAGCTGAACAAGTAAAAGCTTCTGCTATATCTCTTATAATATTTTATTTTGTCTTCCCACCTTAGACTTGTTATCATAAAGTAACTGAATGTATTCATTTTGAACAGGTTGGGTATATGTTTGCTAGGGGTCTAACACTCACTGGCCCATTCGGTTTATCTAATATGTAAATATTGCTATTAAGTGCCAGGCATTGTACACAGCTTTTGGAGAAGACAGACATTAATCATGAAGACCCCAAAGCCAAAACTGTCTTAACAGTTCAAAGGAGTTGCTTTGTTTACTGCTCGCTACTATTCTGTGCCCACAGTGTCCTTGGGTGCTAGTCAAAACAGAACTGGGTGTGATCAGCTCTGGCTATATTCACCACAGGCATAGCAATGTGGTGTGTGGATGCTGCTCAGGCAAATTCTCTGATTCCTAGCCTTGTTTTTCCATCCGGACAAAAATCCATCCATCTGTCTAAGACAGTAGTTGGCAACTCACAACCTGGAGGTCAAATCTGGCCTGCTGCCTGTTTTCGTATGGTCTAGAAGTTAAGAATGGTTGATTTTACACTTGCAAATGACTGAAAGTAAATCAAAAGAAGAATAATATTTTGTGACATATAAAGATTGTGTGAAAATCAAATTTCAGTGTTAATAAAGCTACATTAGAATACAGCTATGGTCACTCATTTGTATATTGCCTATGTCTGCTTTCACAGCACAATAACATATTGAGTGGTTATAATGGAGGCAGTATGGCCTGCAAAGCTGAAAATATTTACTAACTGTCCCTCTATAGAAAAGTTTGCCAACGCCTGGTGTAAAGTGCCATATTATCTCTTTTCTGATTTTTCTCATTAATCTATTCACTGTGTAATGGACACCACCTAAGATATCATTCCTTCATTTCTTCTTCTAGTTCCTGAATTTTTCCTCCACAAGCACATGACAACCTCACATTAAAAAACTCCACAGCTTATTATTTCCAAAATAGGAAGGGGAGGTGACAGCAAGCCAGAAGCACATGAACCCTGGGAATTTGAACTGAGTTTTTTCAGCCTCCTAAAGTGACACAATTCACTTACCTATGTCTAGGGTGTTTCCACTCTAAGGATAAAAACTGTGTTCCTCCAATTAGCTATTAGATCCCATATTTTGAATAGGACAATTCTATAACATGGTTTGATACATAATACATTTTGGCTTCCTAATTTTCTCAAATCATCAGGGGTTAAGTTGCATAATTTTTAAATGAATTGGACTATTAACCCCAATTTATAATATTCTTCTCCCCTAAAAACTTCTAAGAATTTCTATAATATAAATACTTATAAATAGCTAATATATTTGCAAAATGGCAGTTTGACCACTATAGCTAGCTCTAGTAAGTACTTATTTAATTATGTAACTGTACTATACACTTACTGAAACTCTCAAATATATAACAGTGACAATTGACTGATAGGAGTGAATTATATCATTTAAAATACATTCCATCTTCCATATTTATCTGTATACAATATGTATGACTGATTATAACTAATTTTTTTCATTTTAATGTTTTCTGTACACAGATAACCACTGGCACCAATTTTATTTATCATCACATAATTTCCATGCCATTAAAATGATGATTTTAAAACATAGTAAAACTTCATTTGATTCTCTTAATCAAAAATAATATTCCAGCAAGCTAAATATATTTAAAGCATTTTTATTAGATTTTTAATTTTGAAAAATATTTGATCATGAAGTAATATATTTTTGTGCCAAGAAAAAATTCTTATATTTATCCTAATTCTTTGAAGAATATCCAAATGCTTTTATTATGTTTCACAGACACTTCTCCAATTGTTAGTATTTGATAAAATCATATTTTTGAATAATACATGTGGAAAACAAGCATTTAATAGTTGGTATATATGGAAAGAAAAAAATGAGCTGTAAAATTATTCCTCAGAAAATTAAAGAAGGTGAGTCACAGGTCTTGGTATTATTCACAGCATAGACACTTAACAAGGGCTGGGCAAATATTTGTTGAAATTGAAGTGGAAGCTTTGCCTTGAACTGTGTAACCTTGGCCAAGTTACTTAATCTTCAAAGACTCATGTCTTTAATTGTAAATTGGGAATAATAAGATTATTTGCTTAGTAAATATGTAAAATGTAGATTCAATAGTTTATAAAATTTAAAGCTCTGGACTAATTGCCTGACACAGAGTAAGCAGTCAGCTTTCTTTACTCAATCTCTTTCTCTTCCCGTGTTCTGTCTTCTATTTCTTCTTCTTTATAAATTACTGTTCTCTTTTTGTATTTCATTCTTCCATTTTCATTGTTGCTATGGACTACTAGGAACTATTAACATAACTGGAACAAATCAGTGGATAAAAGTAGAATAGAAGAACTAAACATGCCAAACTTCTGTTTTAGTCCATTTCTAATCCCCTTTCATAAATATTTTGTTGTTTTCTTCCTTAAAGAAAAGGAAAAGTAAAACTGCTAGGCTGAAAGTTTGTTCTGGTTTCAGAAGTGAATTCCCTTCATGGTGGGCAATCCTTGCTTTTCTGCATAAAGAGGGTTTTCTATGGCTTAGATTAGAATGAGGATGTGTGTATATGAAAAATAATTGCCTAAATATTTGAAGGAGTAAAAGCTTAAGATATAACCACCTTCCCAAAACATTTTACCTGGGAACATATTCTAACCCAGGAAAATACACTGTTAAAACAATAGCCAGATAAAAGAGTTGTGAACAATGCATTATAAAGCATATACCTTATAGATTGCACACCTATGCTAAAGATGAAGAAGACAGAAAAAAAACAGTAATAACTGACGAATAGTCAGTTTGGGACAGGGGAGCATAGGCTATCAATGCACCAGTGAGGAATGACTTTGGGTTGTGAATATTATTCATGCTTGAAAACACTGAAAGAAATAGAAATCTAATTCCTCACAGTATCTTAGAAAACCAGTAGCTACATGCTAAAAGGCAAGATTCTGCCATCTGTGCTTCTGCCAGGGAGCTTCTGAGACTGTAGTGAGTGGTGAAAGCAGCTGTCCGGCCATGCTTGGATGACATGGCTGACCTCTTCTCTTGAGCAGTACCAGAGCTGGTGAATAACAGAGAAAGAAATTGAAACCCAAGCACCTACTTGCTTTTCCCAGAGCCCGTGGTTAATCAGTAGCTGAACCTGAATCTTAAGGATCTTCTTATGCTAAGTCTGGGACAAAACCAAGAGGATACATGGCACAGTGCTTTTGACCATCTTGACCAGAACCACAAAACACAGGAAATTTCTCAGAAATGGATGTTCTCTACTGATTTCCAAACCTTAGGTATGTCCTCTTAGGTAAGTGTCAGGAAAAATACGATGCTTTTAAAAGAAGCTTCCAAGCCACAGAAACTACATAGAATTGAGACAATGTTTGACTTTGTGCCTACTTAGTTTATGAAATATTATACTCGTCTGCTTTTTTACTATGAAGCTTTAAAGAAGAACACACTTCTTTTGTCCTTGTGTCACTAAGGAACTTCAATATACAGTTTCTCTAGGATATAACATGAGACAGAAATATCACAAGATAAACTAGTTTTTTTTTTTAACTTACGTATTATACCAAGGAAGTGATAACACTACCCAATTTCAGTATTCAACATCTATTTAACTGGTTCTTAGTACAGCTAAGCATTAACTTCCTAGAGCAAGACATTGAATCCATATTTAATTTTACATAACTGTAAGTTCAGTTTCATTCAACATTTATTGAGTGTCTGCTGTATTCCAGACCCATGCTAAGTAATGAGATGAATTAATTGTGAATTATTAGTACCCTCTAGTCTCCAAAGCTTTTTCTATAGTGAGAGAAACAAATTGCTAAGTAAATTAATTCAATATTATATAGTAGGGGCTAACTGGGAAGCAATAGAGATATGTGAGGGAAAGTTAGGCTACTTAGTCTCAACAAAGGAAAGGTTCCAGGAAGCAGAAGCTACCCTAGCTGTAACTTATAGTAGTAATGAGTTTTCATTAGGGGATATTGAGTAGTAGAAATAGTCTGAACAAGTCTATACAGTGTAAAATTTCATATATATACATTCTGCATATACAGTAAGTATGAGGAGGGCAAGATGAGACTGAAGAAAAGATCAAGGATAAGTCATAGATGGATTATTTTATGTCACACTGAGTACCTTTATCCTATAGGCAACAGCTCACCATTTAAAGACAGGTACATGGTAACATCATCACTCGAAATGAATTTCCTAGGCTATATCATGGAGGATGGCTCTCCAGACGCAAAAGTGAGGTAGAAAGAAAGGTAAGAGACTGCTGCACATTCCAGGAAAGAGATGATGTATGCCTGATATAGGGCAGTCATAGCAGGACAGGAAATGGAAAAAGCAAGATATGAAAATATTTGAAAATTAGAATTTCTAGGTTAAAACAATTGATTAGATTTGACATTATTCAAAGAGAGGAAAGCCTGTAGCATGCTTCTGACTAGAGGAAAAATTGGATAGTTGAGCCATAGACAAAAAATAATCATAAGGAAGAGAAGAGGGGTTTAAGGATGCATGGATAAAATAACTAAAGTCACATGTGTCTTGCAACCAATATTCATATTTTGAATTTCTTTCTAGTCATAATTATTATATATTTTGTACATAATTAAGTTGATGCTGCATTTAAAATGATATAGTCTGCCTTTCATTTGAGAATAGCATTATTTTAAAAAATAATTCATATTAAAATTATTTATAAAGATGCTTTTCAATGACTGCATATTTCATTTGGTGGATTTATGATTTTCTAAAATATTACATCTACACTATAAAACATTTTTTAAGAAATTAGTGAGAACTCCTTGCAAATGTGGTTGCTATAACTCTATGTATGATTACAACTGAACTGGATGCTACCTAAATATTTGGTTAGATTGAGGTAGCTCATAAAGTATTCTACAAAAAAAAAAATCACATCAGTATTTTTTAGCAGCAATTAGTTCACAGGAGTCAATCGTAAAACATATTAATACAAAAATGTAAAAAGTCTTTTTTATTCAAAATAGCAAAGTTTGCCATTTGAATTCATGCTATAAAAACATGTTCTGGTGAGAATATAGCCTTTGAGTTAAAAGAGACACATATCCAAGAAAGAAAACAATGAGATTTGTCATCAATCTTTTTCCTCTTCTTTTCAGTTACATGATTCAGAGGAACAAAGTCTGCTGATAAAAGAACTTCTTTCATCAGAGCTGCTCTTAAGAAAATTCACAGTCAATCACATAAATTAAATATAGGCTAGTCTGCCTACTGTTTTTAAAAACAGGCAGTAAATAAAACACAGAAATAAATGACTGAGCGTTTATAATCCTTACTCCTTGGTTGGCATAGTCTAGCATTATTAAATATGCAGACTTAATATTTCCATTATTGTTGGGTTTCTCCTTTTTTTTCCATATTCTTAACAGGGAATTTCAGTACAGACTTTTGTCCTTTGCCTTCATCTTTTGAAAGCTCATGAAAAGTGATATGTAGGTGGTTTACACTCAGTGCCAGAATCAACACTGTTTCTGTTCTGAAAAACTGAGGATTTGAAAACATTTCTTCTTCTCAGAAGGATTTATTCAACTATTTATATATCCTGTACTATTTGGTTTCAATAATATTATTACTTCATAATTTTTGATATTTTTACTTAAAATAACATGCTTCATAAACAAGGAAGCAAACTAGCACTAAAGAAATGAATACAACTTTATTTCCGATTTATTTTTCTTCATGTCACTGTGGAAGTCGTATTTAAATATATCTCATGCATATGTTCTATTTTCCTCAAGGGGAAATCCCAGTAATTCAAGGGGAAATGATGATATATTTGGTACCATGTAATCATTCACTGAATAATGAAGATCCAAGTCAAACAAAGAACAGTATTTGTACACAAAATACTGGTTCAGTTTAAGTTTGAATTTGGTCACTTAGACTTTAGAGATTTGTAGAGGGGAAGATCAGCAGTTTCCAGCAGACACTTAAGGTACTTTTTATGCAAAGTTGAATAGAAAGAAAAGAAAGGGATTCCTGACTGCTCATAGGCTTGGGAATAGAGTTGTGACACAGAGTAATGGTGTTTCTGCAAGTTTCAATCAATTTTTAGAGATTTTATAACCAGTCTTTTTCTACAAATCAAAAGATGCTAAGGTGAACAACAATTCATGTTTTTGAACAACCTTTCCTGAGCACCAGATTAGTACACATGACATAATAAAAATATAAATGTGAGGACTCCAGGGGTGGGGATGACTGACTAGAGGTTGCCTGCACTCACCTCTTCCACAAAGAAGAACCAGAACAGTGAGTAGTTAACTGTACATTGACTTGAGCTTCTAAGACAGAACACTGGAAAGAAAGTGACACAGAAACTCTGAAGCATGGAACAAGAGGGAAACATAGCAGCTGGCAGGTCCAGGATCAGCTGAGAGCCAGGAGGAACTCTGCATTGCAGAGAACGTTAAGTGAGAGATCCCCCTTAGTTCACATGCCCACCACCAACTCTTGCAATCCTAGCCATGGGGGGAGCCCTTTAGCCCTTGCAGTCCCTGAGACTAATATAGCCCTGAGCCTGGCATCCAGGGATGGAGTTTCAGGGAAGGAGTCTGCACTGGGTCCCACTCCGCTCTCCACCCACCTGCTAAGCCCAGGTAGCTATAGCTTACAGCCATTTTGAAAGCTGAGCCCAACCGTCTCTGCATCTCTACATGCCTGGAACCCTGCTGATATCTCCCCATCTCCACTCAGGAGGCTGCAGTGTCATAACACTAGCTAGACCACTAGTGTGGCTGGATCCCCAGCACTCTAACCCACAGCTTCCCATACCCCATGGAACAGGCAGTACAGTATACCAAGGGGGTTGCCCCCAGACAAAGGGAGCTGAAACATGCACTCCCCAGAGCCTGACAGCAGCCTGCCCATCACCCCTGCCACTGACAGCAACCACATCTCATCAAGCCATTTCCTAACTGGTCTACTCCACCTGTTTTGCTGCCAGCACTCATGTACACCAACATGGCCTAAGGACAGCCCTGCCTTGCCTGCTGCTGCTGCTGGCACCTATGCATATCATCTGAGGACCTGGGAATCAACCTGACATGCCCACCCCACAAGTATCATCCAGTGACCTGAGAATAGGCCTGCCCTACACATTATCACCACTACCAGCACCTGTGCACATCAAGCAAGGTCCTGCTACCACCAGCACCAATGCCTGAAAGTTGCAAAAGCCTGAGAACAGGCTCACTCTACACACTGCTATCACTTCCAGTACTCAAGGAAGCTGTTGAGGGGACTGCAGATTGATGCACCCTACCTGTGTCTATATTGCCATGACCAGCACCTGTGCATGTCATTCAGGGTCCTGAGGAGAGGCCTGACCTGCCCACTGGTACCAAAGCCAGTGCCCAAATAGTTCTATCATGGCCTAATGACAGGCCTATCTCACCTGCCCCATGGCTCACATATACTGTTTGTGGGCCTATGGATAGGCCATCCCTGCCTGCCTCCATTGATAGATGTGTTCAACATCCAGGGTTATAAACACTGGCCTACTAAGAGCCTGCATGAACCTTTAAGGGACCTGGGGAACATTTTGCCCAACGTGCCACTACTGCCATGGTCAGTGTTCGCCCACACACTTCACTCAGGGGCCAGGAGACCAGCCAACCCAGGCCACCATTACTACTGCAAGTACCATCACATATCACTTAGAACCAAAGACCCACCCACCCAATCTGCTGCTGCCACTGTTGGCACGTAAGCCTGCTAAATATAGGCCGAAGACTGGCTCAAACCCATCACCATCAGCACCTGCATATGCTGTTAGAACCCCAAGGACTGACCTACTATGCCTGCCATCACTACCACAGGTATTGAATGTCTGGCCTACCCTGTCCTACCAAAGCCTCACCACAATCTTTACTAACAACTGCAGTCTAAACCACTGAGGAATTCACAGATACCACTAATGTTGATTATACTCACAAAAGAAATCATGTGAAGACTATATTACGACACTCACCTTCAATGAAAGACAAAGGAGTCTACCCAGTAAACACTAAGAGATGTATCAGTAGGAAAAGTTTTTACCTATAACAACCAATCTACAATATTGTAAGCGGTGACTGCTTTGCCAGTTATGCAGATATTAAAATAAGGAAACAAGAAGCATGAGAAAGCAAGAAAACTCGACATCATAATTCTCCAGAAGCAGATCCCAAAGAAATGAAAATCTGTAAAATAACTGAAAAGAATGTTTTAAGTAATATTAAAGAAAATTAGTGAGATACAGGAGAACACAGATGAACAACACAAAGAAAACAGAAAAACAGGATTGCTGGCAAGATGGCCAAATAGGAATAGCTCTGGTGTGCAGCTCCCAGTGAGAGTGATGCAGAAGGCAGGTGATCTCTGCATTTCCAACTGAGGTACCCGGTTCATCTCATTGGGTCTGGTAGGACTGTGGGTGCAGCCCAAGGAGGGTGAGCCAAAGCAGGGTGAGGCATGGCCTCACCCATGAAGTGCAAGGGGCCAGGGAACTCCCTCTCCTAGCCAAGGGAAGCCATTAGGGACTGCCATCAGCACTCTAGCCCAGATACTGCACTTTTCCAACAGTCTTTACAACCCACAGACAAGAAGATTACCTCCTATGGTACCTACAACACCAAGGCCCTGGGTATCCAGCACAAAACCGGGCAACAGTTTGGGAAGACACAGAGCTAGCTGCAGATTTTTTTTTTTTTCTCATCCCCAGTGGTGCCTGGAACACAAGCGAGACAGAACCATTCACTCCTCTGACAAAGGGGGCTGAAGCCATGGAGCCAAGTGATCTGGCTCAGTGAGATCACCACCCCCACAAAGACTAGCAAGCTAAGATCCACTGGCTTGAAATTCTCACAGCCAGCACAGCAGTCTGAGTTCAACCTGGGATGTTTGATCTCAGTGTGGGGAGGGGTGTCAGCCATTGCTGAGGCTTGAGTAGATGGCTTTAACCTCGCCTGTATAAACAAAGTCATTGGGAAGTTGAAACAGGGTGGAGCCCACAGCAGTTCAGAAAGGCCTCTGCAGGCAGACTGCATAACTAGACACCCTCCTTGCTGGGCAGGGCATCTCTGAAAAAAGGCAGCAGCCTATCATGGACTTATAAATAAAGCCCCCACCTTCCTGGGACAGAGCACCTGGGAAAAAGGGTTCATTGTGGGTACAATTTCAGCAAACTTAAACGTCTCTGCCTGGCAGCTCTAAAGAGAGCAATGGAAATCCCAGCACAGCAGTCAAGCCCTGATAAGGGACAGACTGCTTCCTCAAGTGGCTCTCTGATCCCCTTGTATCCTGACTTGGAGGCACCTCCCATGAGGAGCTGACAGACATCTCATACAGGAGATCTCTGGCTGGAAAAACTAGCAGAAGAAGGAACAGGCAGCAATCTTTGCTGTTCTTCAGCCCCTACTGATGATTCTCAGGCAAGCAGAGTCTGGAGTGGACCTCCAGAAAACTCCAGCAGACCTGCAGCAGAGAGGCCTGACTGTTAGAAGAAAAACTAACAAACAGAAATAAATAGTTTCAACATCAAAAGAAAGGACATACACTCAGAGACCCCATCCAAAGGTCACCAACTTCAAAGACCAAAGGTAGATAAGTCAAACAAGATGGAAATAAACCAGTGCAAAAAGGCTGACAATTCCAAAAACCAAAGCACCTCTTCTCCAAAGGATCACAACTCCTCATCAGCAAGGGAACAAAACTGGATGGAGAATGAGTTTGACGAATTGACAGAAGCAGGCTTCAGAAGGTGGGTAATAACAAACTTCTCTGAGCTAAAGGAGCATGTTCTAACCCAATGCAAGGAAACTAAGAACGTTGAAAAAAGGGAACATGAAATGCTAACTAGAACAACCAGTGTATACAAGAACACAAATGACCTGATGGAGCTGAAAAATATGGCACAGGAACTTCATGAAGCAAACACAAGGTTCCAATACTGAATTGATGAAGTGGAAGAACAGATATCAGAGATTGAAGATCAACTCAACGAAATAAAGCAAAAGGACAAGATTAGAGAAAAAAGAAAACAAATGAAATTGAAAACAAATGAACAAAGCCTCCAAGAAATATGGGATTATGTGGAAAGACCAAATCTACATTTGATTGGTGTTCTTGAATGTGACAGGGAGAATGAAACCAAGTTGGAAATCACTCTTCAGGACATTATCCAGGAGAACTTCCCCAACTTAGCAAGGCCAGCCAACGTTCAAATCCAGGAAATACAGAGAACAAGATACTCCTCAAGAAGACCCCAAGGCACATAATCATCAGATTCACTATTGTTGAATGAAGAAAAAAAAATGCTAAAGGCAGCCAGAGAGAAAGGCTGGGTTACCCACAAAGGGAAGCCCATCAGACTCACAGAGGATCTCTTGACAGTAACCTTTCAAGTCACAAGAGAGTGGGGGCCAATATTCAACATCTTTAAAGAAAAGAATTTTCAACCTAGAATTTCATATCCAGCCAAACTAAGCTTCGTAAGTGAGGAGAAACAAAACCCTTTACAGACAAGCAAATGCTGAGAGATTTTGTCACCACCAGGCCCTGCCTTACAAGAGTTCCTGAAGGGAGAACTAAACATGGAAAAGAACAAACAGTACCAGCAACTACATAAACAAAATTGAAAGACCATTGATGCTATGAAGAAATTGCATCAACTAATGGGCAAAACAGCTAGCATCATAATGGCAGGATCAAATTCACACATAACAATATTAACCTTACATGTAAATGGGCTAAATGCCCCAATTAAAAGAGACAGACTGACAATTGGATAAAAAGTCAAGACCCATTGGTGTGCTGTATTCAGGATACCCATCTCACATGCAAAGACTCAAATAGGCTCGAAATAAAGAAATGGAGGAATATATACCAAGCAAATGAAAAGCAAAAAATAAAAATAAAAATAAAATTAAAAAAAGCACAGGTTGTGATCCTAGTCTCTGGTAAAACAGACTTTAAACCAATGAAGATCAAAAGAGACAAAGAAGAGCATTAGATAATGGTAAAGAGATCAATGTCTCAAGAAGAGCTAACTACCCTAAATATATATGTAACCAAGACAGGAGCACCCAGATACATAAAGCAAGTTGTTAAAGACCTACAAAGAGATTAGACTACCACATAATAATAGTGGGAGACTAACACATTGTCAATTAATTAGACAGATCAACAAAACAGAAAATTAACAAGGACATCCAGGACTTAAACTCGGCTGTGGACTAAACAAATGTAATAGACATCTACAGAACCCTCTACCCCAAATCAGCAGAATATATATTATTCTCAGTTCCACATGGCACTTATTCTAAAACTCACCACATAATTGGAAGTATAACACTCCTCAGCAAATGGAAAAGAATGGAAATCATAGCAAACTGTCTTTCAGACCATAGTGCAATCAAATTAGAACTCAGGATTAAGAAACTTACTCAAAACTGCATAACTACATGAAAACTGAAGAACCTGCTCCTGAATGACTACTGAATAAATAATTAAATAAAGACAGAAATAAAGATGTTCTTTGAAAACAATGAGAATGAAGACAAAACATACCAGAATCTCTGGAACACATTTAAAGCAGTGAGTAGAGGGAAATTCATAGCACTAAATGCCTTCCAGAGAAAGGAGAAAAATCTATAATCGACACCCTAATGTCACTATTAAAAGAACTAGAGGAGCAAGAACAAACAATCTCAAAAGCTAGCAGAAGACAAAAAATAACTAAGATCAGAGGATAACTGAAGGAGTTAGAGACACAAAAAACCCTTAAAAATAAATGAATCCAGGAGCTTATTTTTTAAAAAAAGATCAACAAAATAGATAGACCACTAGCCAGACTAATAAAGAAGAGAGAAGAATCAAATAGATGCAATAAAATATGTTAAAGGTGATATCACCACTGAGTCCACAGAAATACAAAGTACGATCAGAGATTACTACAAACAACTCTATTCACATAAACCAGTAAACCTGGAAGAAATGAATAAATTCCTGGACACTTGCACACTACCAAGACTAAACCAGGAAGAAATCAAATCCCTGAATAAACCAGTAACAAGGTCTGAAATTGAGGCAGCAATTAACAGCCTACCAACCAAAAAATACCCAGGACCAGATGGATTCACAGCCAAATTCTACCAGAGGTACAAAGGGGAGCTAATACCATTCCTTCTGAAGCTATTTCAAACAATACAAAAAGCGGAAATCCTCCCTAAATCATTTTATGAGACCAACATCATCCTGATACCAAAACCTGGCAGAGACACAACTGAAAAAGAAAATTCCAGACCAATATCCATGATGAACACTGATGTGAAAATCCTTAATAAAATACTGGCAAACCAAATCCAACAGCACATCTAAAAGATTATCCATCATGATCAAGTTGACTTCATCCCTGGGATGCAAGCCTGGTTCAATGTATGCAAATCAATAAACATAATCCATCACATAAACAGAACCAAAGACAAAAACCACGTTTATCTCAATAGATGCAGAGAAGGCCGTTGACAAAATTCAACAATGCTTTATGCTAAAATATCTCAATAAACTAGGTATCAAAGGAATGTATCTCAAAATAATAAAAGCTATTTATGACAAACACACAGCCAATATCATACTGAATAAGCAAAAAATGGAAGAATTCTCTTTAAAAACCAGCAGAAGACAAGGATGCCCTCTCTTAACTCCTATTCAATATAATATTAAAAATTCTGACCAGGGCAATCAGGCAAGAAAAAGAAATAAAGGTATTCAATTAAGAAAAGAGGAAGTTGAATGGTCTCTATCTGCAGACATCATGATTGTGTACTTAGAAGATCCCATCATGTCAGCCCACATTCTCCTTGAGCTAATAAGCAACTTCAGCAAAATCTCAGGATACAAAAATCAAAAATCACAACCATTCCTATATACCAATAACAGACAAATAGCCAAATCATGAGTAAACTCCCATTCACAACTGCTACAAAGAGAATACAATACCTAGGAATACAACTAACAAGTGATGTGGAGGACCTTTTCAAGGAAAACTAAAAATCACTGCTCAAGGAAATAAGATCAGACACAGATGGAAAAACATTTTATGTTCATGGTTAGGAAGAATCAATTTCGTGAAAATGGCCATACTGCCCAAAGTAATCTATAAATTTAATGCTATCCCTATCAAGCTTCCACTGACTTTCTTCACAGAATTGGAAAAAACACCTTAAGTTTCATATGGAACCAAAAAAGAGCCTGCATAGCCAAGAAAATCCTAAGGGAAAAAAAAAAAAAAAAGCTGGTGGCATCAGGCTACCTGACATCAAATTGTACTATAAGCCTACAGTAATAAAAACAGCATGGTACTGGTACCAAAACAGAGATATAGACCAATGGAACAGAACAGAGGCCTCAGAAATAATGCCACATATACAATTATCTGATCTTTGACAAACCTGACAAAAACAAACAATGGGGAAAGGATGCCCTATTTAATAAATGGTGTTGGGAAAACTGGCTAGCCATATGCAGAAAGCTGAAACTGGATGCCTTCCTTCACCTTATACAAAAATTAACTCAAGATGAATTAAAGATTAAATTTAAGACCTAACACCATAAAAACCCTAGAAGAAAACCTAGGCGATACTATTCAGGACATAGGCATGGACAAGAATTCTGTGACTAAAATCAAAAGCAATGACAACAAAAGCCAAAATTGACAAAGAGGATCTAATTAAACTAAAGAGCTTCTACACAGCAAAACAATCATTAGAGTGAACCAACAACCAACAGAATGGGAATAAAATTTTGCAATCTACCCATCTGACAAAGGGCTAATATTCAGAATCTACAAAGAACATAAACAACCAACCCCATCAAAAAGTGGGTAAAGGATATGAACAGACATTTTTCAAAAGAAGACATTTATGTAGCCAACAAACATATGAAGAAAAGCTCATCACCACATGTCATTGGAGAAATGAAAATCAAAACCACATTGAGATATCATCTCATGCCAGTCAGAATGGCAATCATTAAAAAAATCAAGAGACAACAAATGCTGGAGAGGGTGTGGAGAAACAGGAATGCTTTTACACGGTTGGTCAGAGTGTCAATTAGTTAAACCGTTGTGGAAGACAGTGTGATTCCTCAAGGATCTTGAAATAGAAACACAATTTGACCCAGCATTTCCATTACTGGATATACTCAAAGGATTAAAAATCATTCTATTATAAAGACACATGCACATGTATTTTTATTGTGGCACTATTCACATTAGCAAACAGTTGGAACCAACCCATATACCCATTAATGATAGACTGGATAAAGAAAATTTGGCCCATATATACCATGGAATACTACACAGCCATAAAAAAGATGAGCTCATATTCTTTGCAGGGACATGGATAAAGCTGCAAACCACCATTCTTAGCAAACTAACACAAGAACAGAAAACCAAACACCACTTGTTCTGACTCATAAGTGGTAGTTGAACAATGAGAACACATGGACACAGGGAGAGGAGCAGCACACACTGGGGCGTGTCATGGGGAGGGAGGCAGGGGAGGGATAGCAGGGTAGTGGGGAGATAGGGAGGGATAGCATTAGGAGAAATACCTAATGTAGATGATGGGGTGATGGATGCAGCAAACCAACATGGCATGCGTATATCTATGTAAAAAACATGCATGTTCTGCATGTGCACCCCAGAACTTAAAGTATAATTTAAAAAATAAATAAAAAATAGATATCAGAAAAACAATTCATGATCTGAATGAGAAATTCAACAAAAAAGTAGATATCATTAAAAAATAGAAATCTTGGAAACAAATAATACAATGCATGAAATAAAAACACAATTGAGAACATCAACATTTGACTAGATCATTTTTCAGAAGACAAAATTTCTGAACTTGAAAATAGAACTTTTTAAATAACCCAGTTATAAAATAAAGAAAAAAGAAAGTTGGAAGATGTCTGCAGTGAGAATTACAAAACACCGTTCAAAGAAATCAGAGAAGACATAGACAAATGGAAAACCATCCCATGCTTATGGAAGAATCAATATCACTAAAATGGCCATACTGTCCATTCAATCTATGGATTCAATGCTATTTCTATCAAACTACCAATAACATTTTTCACAGAATTAGAAAAAGCTATTTTAAAATTCATATGAAACTAAAGGTGAGCCCAAACAGCCAAGGCAATCCTAAGCAAAAATAACAAAGCTGGAGGCATCAGGTTACCTGTCTTCAAACTATATTACAGGCTATAGTACCAAAGCAATATAATACAGGTAGGAAAACGGGCACATAGACCAACAGAACACAATAGATAGCCCAGAAATAATGCTGCACAACTACAACCATCTGATCTTCAATAAAACTGACAAAAGCAAGCAATAAAAAAAGAACTTCTTTTTCAATAAATGGTGCTATGATACATTGCTAGCCACATGCAGAAGATTGAAGCTGGAACCCTTCCTTATACCATATACAAAGATCAACTCAAAATGGATTAAAAACTTAAATGTAAAACCCAAAACAATAAAAACCCTGGAAGACAACCTAGGCAATACCATCCTGGACATAGGAATGGGCAAAGATTTAATGACAAAGACACCAAAAGCAATTGCAACAAAAGCAAAAATTAACAGAGGGGAGCTAATTAAACTTAAGAGCTTCTGCACAGCAAAGAAAATTATCAAGAGTAAACAGACAACCTATATAATAGGAGAAAATTTTTGCAAACTATGCATCTGACAGAAATCTAATATTCAGCATCTATAAGAAACTTAAATTCCTGGAAATCATTGACCTTTTTACTATCTCCATAGTTTTCCTTTTTCCGGATGAATAGATGGAGCACAGAGTATTTCTTGGGGGGACAGTGAAACTACTCTGTATGATACTATAATGCCAGATGCACCTCACTGTACATTTGTCTAAACCCATGGAATGTACACCACCAATATTGAACCCTAGTGTAAACTATCAACTTTGGGTGATAATGTGTAAACATAGGTTCATCAACTGTAACAAATGTACCCCTTCTGGTGGGGGATGATGATAGTAGGGGAGGCTATGCCTGTGGGGAGAAAGGAGTATATGGAAAATCTTCATACCTTTTGCTCAATTTTGCTGTGAACCTAAAACTGCTTTGAAAAATAAGGTCTTTTTATACATGAAAAAAAAAAAAAAAGAAAAGAAACTTAAATTTACAAGAGAAAAACAATCCCATTAAAAAGTGGGCAGAGGACATGAACAGACACTTTTCAAAAGAAGACATACATGTGGCCAACAAGGCTATGAAAAAAAAAAAATCTCAATGTCACTGATCATTAGAGAAATGCAAATCAAAACCACAGTTAAATACCACTTCACACAGGTTAAAATGGCCATATTAAATGTCAAAAAATAACAGAAGCTGGTGAGGTTGCATTCAGAAGATAACACTTATACAGCTTTTAATGGGAATGTAAATTAGTTCAACCATTGTGGAAAGCAATATGGTTATTCATCAAAGAGGAATATAAAAACAGAACTACCATTCAAACCAGCAATCCCATTACTGGGCATATACTCTGAGGATAATAAATCATTCTACCATAAAGACACATGCACACAAATGCTTACTGAAGTACTATTCACAATCACAAAGACATATAATTAACCTAGATGTCCATCAATGACAGACTGGATAAGAAAAATGTGGTACATATGTACCATGGAATACTTCGAAGTCATAAAAAAGAATGACGTATGTCTTTTGTTGGAAAATGGATGGAGCCGGAGGTTATCAGCCTTAGCAAAACACAGGAACAGAAATTCAAATACTGCATGTTCTCATTTATAAGTGGGAGCTAAATGATGAGAACTCATGAACACAAAGAAGGAAACAAAAGACACTTGGGTCTAGTTGAGGGTAGAGAGTGGGAGGAGGAAGAGTAACAGAAAAGGCAACTATTGAGCACTGGGCTTAATACCTGGATGATAAAATAATCTATACAATAAACCTCGTGACACAAGTTCAACTAGATAACAAACCTTCAAATATACTGTCGAACCTAAAATACAAGTTTTTTAAAAAGAAAAGAAGAGAAGAATAAACAAGTATTAAGAAATCTTGTGTGACAGAAGGGGCATTATAAAACAACCAAATTTTCAAAATTTGGAAATTCTGTAAGCAGAAGAGATGCATAAAGGCATCTTAAAAAACTTTAAAAAAACTTTCTTAAAATAATAGCTAAAAACTTCCCAAGATTTGCAAGAGATATAGACATCTATCCAAATAAAATACGCTCAAATAACTCCAAATATATTCAGTGAAAAAGATATTATCCAAGACACATTATAGTCAAACTGTCAAAAGTTAAAACAAAGAGAGAATTCTAAAAACAGTGTCAAATCACATATAAGGGGATTTCCATCAGACTAACAGTGGATTTTTCAGCAGAAACCTTATGGGTCAGGAGAGAATAGAGTGATACATTCAAAGTGCTGAGAAAATTCCCTGTCATTCAGGAATTCTACACCTAGCAAATTTATCCTTCAAAATTAAGGAGAAATAAAGTCTTTCCCACAGTAGCAAATGAAGGAATTTATTATCACGACACTGGCTCTGCAAGAAATGCTTACAGGAGTTCTACATTTGGAAGTGAAAGTGTGATCCACCATTATGAAAACACAAGAAAGTATAAAACTCACTGGCAGAGCAAATACACAAATAAGAAAATGAAAGGAGTTTAATGATATCACCACAATAACCATGAACTGCAAACGTCAACAAAAAAAGAGGTCAAAAAAACAAAGGAAATACAAAAGAATCATAAATCAACAAAATGACAGAAGTCTCCACCTATCAAAAATGACCTTGAATATAAGCTGTTTATATTCACCAGTTAAAAGATATAGATTGGGTGAATAGATTTAAACAAAATAATAGAACAAGATTCAACAAGATGCTGCCTACAAAATACTCACTTCATCTGTAAAGACACACACAGGCTGAAAGTGAAAGAATGAAAAGAAAAATATCCACACATATGGGAACCAAAAGTGAACAGGAGTAGCTATACTTAAATAAAATAAATTTTAAGTCCAAAATAGTAAACAAAGACAAAGAACATCACTGCTTAATGTTAAAGGGATCAACTCAGATAAAGGGTATAACAATAGTAAATTGTACCCAATACCAGGGCACCCAGATATATAAAGTATTATTAAAGCTAAAAAGTGACATAGACCCAGCACTATAATAGCTGGGGACAGCAACACCCCACTTTCAGCAATATACAAATCACTCAGGCAAAAATCAACAAAGAAACGTTGGCTTAATCTGCCCTATAAACCAAATGAACCTAGCAGACATTTACAGAATATGTCATGCAACAGCTGCAGAATATACAGTTTTTTCGTTTAAAAACACGCACAAAAGATTTTCCAGAATAGAATATGATTAGGCAAAAAATGATGTCAAAAAATGTAAAAAATGGAAATTATATTATTATCTTCTCAGACTAAAATAAACTAAAATCATAAATCAATATAACAAGAGAAACTATGGAAACCGTAAAAATATATGAAATCAAACACCTTGCTCCTGAAAGACCATTATGCCAGTAAATAAATTAAGAAGGAAACCAAAACACTCCTTGAAACAAATGAAAATTGAAATGCAACATACAAAAACCTATGGGATACAGAAAAAGTAGTGCTAAGAGGGCAATTTATAGCAATAGATTTCTACATCAAAAAGGCTGAAATGTTTCAAATAACATAATGATTCATCTCAAGAAAATAAATAGCAGTAACTGATACATATTAGATGTACATATTTTTGCACTACATGTGATTTGATACAATTAGATAATCAAATCAGGGTGATGGGGGTAGCCATCATCTTAAATATTTATCTTTTCTTTAAGCTAGGAATATTCACATTATTCTCTGCTGGTTATTTCAAAATGTACAATCAATTCATATTAACTATAGTCACCCTACTTGTCTAGTGAACACCAGGTCATAATCCTTTTGTTTATTTATACCCATTACTCAACTTCTCTTCATCCCTCCCTTCCCCATATTCTTCCTGCTTGTAGGAACCAAAAATCAACTTTCTATTTTCACTTTTGATCTTTGACATATAAATGAGTATATATGATACTTATCTTTCCAGGCTTAGCTTATTTCACTTAACATAATGACCTCTGGTTCCATTTATGTTGCTTCAAATGACAGAGTTTTATTCTTTTTATGTCTGAATAATATCCCATTGTATGTCAATAACATATTTGCTTTATGCTTTCTTCCATTAATAGACATTAATGTTGATTCCGTATGTTTGCTATTGTGAATAAGGCTACAATAAATATGTGAGTGCAAGTATTTCTTTGATATACTGATTTCTTTTCTTTTGGATAAACCGTAATGTAATTGCTGCATCACACGGCAGTTCTATTTTTAGTTTTTTGAGAAGCCTCCATACTGTTTTCCATAACGACTGTAATGATTTACATTCTCACAAACAGTGGAGAAAGTTCTCCTTTCTCCACAATCTCATCGTATCTATTATTATTTTTTGATAAAAGCCATTTTAACGGAAGTGAGGTGATATCTCATTGTAATTTTCATTTTGCGTTTCTCTGATAAGTGATTTTGAGCCTTTTTTCATATAACTGTTGACCATTTCTGTGTCTTTTTTTAAAAAAGTGTTATTTAGAAGTTTTGTTCATTTTCTTCTTTTTTTTTCCTTTTTTGCTATCGTTTGAGATACTTTTACATTCTTATATTAATCTTGTCAGAATAGTTTACAAATACTTCTCCTATTCTCTGAATTGTCTCTCATTTCATTATTTTCTTTGCTGTGCAAAACTTCTGAGCTTACGTAATCCCTTGTGTCTATTTTTATTTTTGTTGCCTGTGCTTTTGAAGACTTACAAATGTATTTGCTCAGACCAATGTCTTAAAGCATTTCTCCAAGTTTTCTAATAGCAGTTTTACTGTTTGAGGCCGTAGAGTAGTAGTTTCATAGTCTGAGGTATCTGAAGTCATAGTATTTTTACAGTGTGAGTCGATAATTCATTTTTGTTTCATTTTTGTATATGGTGGGATACAGGGGTCTAGTTTCATTTTCTGCATATGGTTATCCAGTTTTCCTAGCACCATTTATTGAATAAACCATCCTTTCCCAATTGCATGTTTTTGGTGCATTTGTCAAAAATGAGCTGGCTATAAAAATATGTGTCATTATATCTACTCTGTTCCATTGGTCTATATGCCAATATCATACTGATTTGGTTACTTAAACTTTGTAGTGTAATTTGAAGTCAGGTATTGTGATTCCTCTAGGTTTGTTCATTTTGCTTAGGATTTTTTTTTAGGTCTTTTGTAGTTCCATATAAATTTTAGAACTAGTCTTTCTGTTTTGTAGATAATATTACTGGTATTCTGATAGAGATTGAACTAAATCCGTAAAGTGCTTTGGGAAGTTTTGTCATTTTAATAATATTAAATTCCTCTAATTTATGCTCATGGAATCCTTCTTTGTGTATGTCCTTTTCAATGTAAGCCAATCAGAGCTACTGAGACTGCATTCTGAGTCTTTTATCTCAGCTAGATTACTCACACCTGTAAGTGCAACGTACTGCCAGTCAACTTATAACCATAAAGTTAACTTCATCTGAGATTTCAGCAATACTTCTCGACAACGAGTGAAAGGCAGAACCAAGAGTTACAGAGAAAAAGCATGTTCTGATGACATCATTTACCATGGGTAAGCTTTGACCAAAGCTAGACATATTCCTGAACATATTGGTTAGCCGAGGCAATAAATTTTATTTTTGTTCGAGCCAGTTTGGTTTGGATCTTCACTCACTTGTAATCAAAAGAAATCTAACCATTACAACTTAGCTATAAAAAATGTCCTGTCCTTTTTTTTCCAGACAGCAGAAAATTTTGAAATAACCTTTCTCTAAACATTTTATTGCAAAACTATGATATGTTACAAAATTTAAAGCATTTGAAATCTAAGAAGAATGGCATTTCTGTGGAAATATTAAATGACTATCTGTGGAAAATTATAGTACTGTCCTGCCTGTTTTAAATTATGGTATAAAGTTCACAGCTGTATATTCTTCAATTACCAGAAATCTGAGAAGTCTGCTATTTAGGCTCTTAAACAAACCTATGTTTATTTCACTTTTGATATAGCGAGAATGTTATGAAGTAATCATTTTTTAAAAACAATAATTAGAGTTTACTTTTTATAAGTAAAAATATTTTCAAAATTAAATAGTTCTTGTTTTTAGTCTCACATTTTAGTGGAGATGAACACATAAACCACTGAAATCAGTGGTTTCCTTTGATCTCTCTGTTTTAAGCATTTTTAATTGAAATGTAATTATATGTTTTTTACCCAAAAGCAGTGATAGCACTGATCAGGTATTTGGAGCAGTTTTTCTGACAATCATCAGGATTGTAATGGACATCATTAGTAATAGGTCTGGAAACACTGTATTAGGTGTAAATCAAACAGACTTTCAGACAGAAATTGCTTAGTTGATGCTTTCTTAAAGTTTCCCTTCCAGTCAATTACAACTTACACAGTCTTACTTGTGTATGTCTTTTGAGCATCTACAAAGATTCCAATTTCACTAACGTACCTTCTTTCTTTTTGACAATAGACTAAGTAATAAAACTTGGCCACAGAAGCAGGCATAAAGTAGTAGAGTTTCCTTTCCTTTTCCTAATGAAGATTTGGAAAGCTTTTCTTAACTGTTTTCCGCATGCTCTGTAGTGTTTATGTAAAAGTTTCAGTGGCAAACTAATTTTCACAATTGAGCAGATATGATGGAATTTGATACCCCTTCGAATCCTATTAATGACAAAAACTACTGCTTACCGTGCACATACTATATGCCAGGTATTGTTCTGACATTTTTACGTACATTAATTTATGTAATTTTCATTACCACTCTATGAAGTTAATGAGGTTAAGAACCTTGCCCATTGTCTCCTGACCTCTCAATGGCAGAGTAACATAGCCACCCAAGCTATTAAGAGTCTTGCCCTTAACCATAGCATGCACTGCCTCTCTGCATTGTGGGGCTGTATTGAAAAGATGACCATCAAGTCATTAGAATTTTTCTAGATCTTCTCACTTCTATTTTTCAGGCAAAAACAACAACAAAAACAACAACAAAACCTCCATGCAATCCTAATCCTATGGATAGAGTTTGATTTTCTAAAACTAATTCCATTGTTCAGCCCCCATGACAGGACAGCAGGAGAACCATCACTTATCCTTGTATGGCTATGAAATGTTTAATCCTGACTCTATTTTCCCTCCCTCTACGTGATATTTAAAATGTCTGCTAACCAAATATGCTTGCTATTGTGTTCTAAGTAGCAGTTTAAAATATGCAGGAAAGGTTATGAAGCAATCTTCAAATGTTTTTCATAACAGTCATTAAAGTTTTCTTAATGAGATGAAAAATGGGGGAATGCTGGGAAGATGGCCGCCTAAGAACAGCGCAGGACTTCAGCTCCCAGTGAAAGTGCAGAGGGTGAGTGGACGCCGCATTTCCAGACGAACTCTTATTGCCCACAGACCAGGAGATACCCAGGCAGAGGGGTCGCCAGCGTCGCAGTCCCAGCCGGTGCGGGTGTTTTGGCCCCTGTGGGGCTGATTCCGCCCGCGCGGCTGCTGTGACCACTCCCTGTTGCTGCGGTTCTCCGCACAAAAGCCACTGGTCTGGGAGCCCTCTTAGCTGGCGAGCAGAGCCCTGAGACGGCAGAATAGCCCATTCATCTGAAATAGCGAGCCAGGCCAGGAGATTCCTAGGCAAAAAATCCGCCAGGAGCCGGCGCTGCAGTTCCAGCCGACTCAGTGAGTCGCAGCACGGGAGATCCCGGCGCCTTTTCAACAAGCCACTGGAACACGGGGTCTTTCAACTTAAAAGAAAAGACTCTTAGTCAGGGAGCCAGGTGATCAGGCTAGGTTGGTCCCACCCCTCCACCCCCAACAACAACGAAAACAAAAACAGTAATTGGAAACCCTCTGGGTTGAGTCCTTCAAACCAAGCACAGCTGAACCTGGAGGGTCCAGCTCCGTGGGGGAGGGGCTTCTGCCATTACTGAGACTCTCCACCCCTACGGAGGCAGGCTGCCGTTGCTGAGGAAACCCGCCGTTGCCAAGGCAACCTGCCACAACAGAGAGAGTCTGCCATAACAGAGGCGGGGCCACCATTGCCCAGACAGTTCTAACTACGCCCATATAAAAAGTACTACAGGGAAGAGCTCAGAGCAGCTGGGCGGAGCCCACAGCAGCTCAGCAAAGCCCCTGCGGGCAGGCAGTGGCTAGGCGTGCTGCTAGCTGGGTGGGTCAGACCTGAAAGAAAAATTTTAAAAAAAGGCAGTAGTGCAACGGAATCTCATAAAGCTCGAACCCCCTGGGACAGAGACAGACAACAGGTGGATAAACCCACAAAAATGGGAAGAAACCAGCGCAAAAAGGATGAAAACTCCCGAAACCAGAACACCTCTCCTCCTAAAAGGGATCACAACTCCTCACCAGCAAGGGAACCAGACTGGATGGAGAAGGAGGGTGATGAAATGACAGAATCAGACTTCAGAAGGTGGGTAGTAAGAAACTACAGTGAGCTAAAAGAACATGTTCTAACCAAACGCAAAGAAAAGAGGAACCTTGAAAAAAGATTGGACGAACTGCTGACGAGAATGGACAGCATAGAGAGGAGTATAAGTGAATTGATGGAGCTGAAAAACGCAACACGAGAACTTCGTGAAGCATGCACAAGCTTCAACAGCCGAATTGACCAAGCAGAAGAAAGGATATCAGAGGTCGAAGATCAACTCAATGAAATAAAAAGAGAAGGCAAGAACAGAGAAAAAAGCGCAAAAAGGAATGAACAAAATCTTCAAGAAATGTGGGACTATGTGAAAAGACCTAATCTACGTCTGATAGGTGTACCTGAATGTGATGAAGAGAATGAATCCAAGCTGGAAAATACTCTTCAGGATATTATCCAGGAAAACTTCCCCAACCTAGCAAGGCAGACCAATATTCAAATCCAGGAAATACAGAGAACACCACAAAGATATTCCTCAAGAAGAGCAACCCCAAGGCACATAATCGTCAGATTCACCAGGGTTGAAATGAAAGAGAAAATGCTAAGGGCAGCCAGAGAGAAAGGTCGGGTTACCCACAAAGGGAAGCCCATTAGACTCACAGCAGATCTCTCAGCAGAAACCCTACAAGCCAGAAGAGATTGGGGGCCAATATTCAACATCCTTAAAGAAAAGAACTTTCAACCCAGAATCTCCTATCCAGCCAAACTAAGCTTCATAAGTGAAGGAAAAATAAAATCCTTTGTGAACAAGCAAGCACTCAGAGATTTCATCACCACCAAACCTGCCCTACAAGAACTCCTGAAAGAGGCTCTACATATATAAAGGAACAACCAGTACCAGCCACTTCAAAAACACACCAAATGGTAAAAGAGCATCAATACAATCAAGAATCTGCATCAACTAACCAACAAAACAGCCAGGTAGCATCAAAATGACAGTACCAAATTCACACATAACAATACTATCCCTAAATGTCAATGGACTAAATGCCCAAAAAGACACAGACTGGTAAACTGGATAAAAAACCAAAACCCATCAGTGCGCTGTATCCAGGAAACCCATCTTACATGCAAGGATACACAAAGGCTCAAAATAAAGGGATGGAGGAAGATCTACCAAGCAAATGGAGAGCAAAAAAAGGCAGGAGTTGCAATTCTCATCTCTGATAAAATAGACTTTAAAGCAACAAAGATCAAAAGAGACAAAGAAGGAGATTACATAATGGTAAAAGGATCACTGCAACAAAAAGAGCTAACGATCCTAAATATATACGCACCCAATACAGGAGCACCCAGATACATAAGGCAAGTTCTTAAAGACTTACAAAGAGACTTAGACTCCCACACAATAATAGTGGGAGACTTTAACACCCCATTGTCAATATTAGACAGATCAACCAGACAGAAAATCAACAAGGATATACAGGACCTGAATACAGACCTGGAACAAGCAAACCTAATAGACATTTACAGAACTCTCCACCCCAAATCCACAGAATATACATTCTTCTCAGCACCACATCACACCTACTCTAAAATTGACAACATAATTGGCAATAAATCACTCCTCAGCAAATGCAAAAGAACAGAAATCATAACAAACAGTCTCTCAGACCACAGTGCAATCGAGTTAGAACTCAGAATGCAGAAACTAACTCAGAACCGCACGGCTTCATGGAAACTGAATAACTTGCTCTTGAATGTTGACTGGATAAACAATGAAATGAAGGCAGAAATAAAGATGTTCTTCGAAACCAATGAGAACGAAGACACAACATACCAGAATCTCTGGGACACATTTAAAGCAGTCTCTAGAGGAAAATATATAGCAATGAGTGCCCACATGAGAAGAAAGGAGAGATCTAAAATTGACACCCTATCATCAAAATTGAAAGAGCTAGAGGAGCAAGTTCAAAAAAACTCAAAACCTAGCAGAAGACAGGAAATAACTAAGATCAGAGCAGAACTGAAGGAAAAAGAGACACAAAAAACTCTTCAAAAAATCAATAAATCCAGGAGCTGGTTTTTTGAAAAGATCAACAAAATAGACAGACCATTAGCCAGATTAATAAAAAAGAAAAGAGAGAATAACCAAATTGATGCAATAAAAAACGATAAAGGCGATAAAGGGGATATCACCACAGATTCCAAAGAAATCCAAACCATCATCAGAGATTATTACAAACAACTCTATGCACATAAACTAGTAAACCTGGAAGAAATGGATAAATTCCTGGACACCTGCATCCTCCCAAGCCTAAACCTGGAAGAAGCCGAAACCCTGAATAGACCAATAACATGGTCTGAAGTCGAGGCAGCAATAAAGAGCCTACCACCCAAAAAAAGCCCAGGTCCAGATGGGTTCACAGCTGAATTCTACCAGACATACAAAGAGGAGCTGATACCATTCCTTCTGAAACTATTCCAGACAATCCAAAAAGAGGGTATCCTTCCCAAATCATTTTACGAGACAAACATCATCCTGATACCAAAACCCGGCAGAGACTCAACAAGAAAAGAAAATTTTAGGCCAATATCCATGATGAACATAGATGCAAAAATCTTCAATAAAATACTTGCAAACGGATTGCAACAGCGTATCAAAAAGCTCATCTACCATGATCAAGTAGGATTCATGTCGGGGATGCAAGGCTGGTTCAACATACGCAAGTCCATAAACGTAATTCACCACATAAACAGAACCAAAGACAAAAACCACATGATTATCTCGATTGATGCAGAGAAGGCTTTTGACAAAATTCAACAACCCTTTATGCTAAAAACCCTCAATAAACTAGGTATTGACGGAACGTATCTCAAAACAATAAAAGCTATTTACGACAAACCAACAGCCAATATCATACTGAATGGGCAAAAACTGGAAGCATTCCCTTTGAAATCTGGCACTAGACAAGGATGCCCTCTCTCACCACTCCTATTCAATATAGTACTGGAAGTTCTAGCCAGAGCAATCAGGCAAGAAAAAGAAATAAAGGGTATCCAAATTGGAAAGGAGGAAATCAAATTGTCTCTATTTGCAGATGACATGATTGTATATCTGGAAGACCCCATCATCTCAGCCCAAAGTCTCCTGAAACTCATAAACAACTTCAGCAAAGTCTCAGGATACAAAACCAACGTGCAAAAATCACAAGCATTCCTATACACCAGTAATAGACTTCAAGAGAGCCAACTCAAGAACGAACTGCCATTCACAATTGCTACAAAGAGAATAAAGTACCTAGGAATACGACTAACAAGGAACGTAAAGGACCTCTTCAAGGAGAACTACAAGCCATTGCTCAACGAAATAAGAGAGGATACAAACAGATGGAGAAACATTCCATGTTCATGGTTAGGAAGAATCAACATCGTGAAAATGGCCATACTGCCCAAAGTAATTTACAGATTCAACGCTATTCCCATCAAGCTACCAATGACCTTCTTCACAGAACTGGAAAAAAACACCTTAAACTTCATATGGAACCAAAAGAGAGCCCGCATAGCCAAGTCAATCCTAAGCAAAAAGAACAAAGCAGGAGGCATCACACTACCGGACTTCAAACTAGACTACAAGGCTACAGTAATCAAAACAGCATGGTACTGGTACCAAAACAGAGATATAGACCAATGGAACAGAACAGAGGCCTCACAGGAAATACAACATACCTACAACCATCTGATCTTCGACAAACCTGACAAAAACAAGCAATGGGGAAAGGATTCCCTGTTTAATAAATGGTGTTGGGAAAACTGGCTAGCCATGTGCAGAAAGCAGAAACAGGACCCCTTCCTGACACCTTACACCAAAATTAACCCCAGATGGATTAAAGACTTAAACATCAGACCTAATACCATAAAAACCTTAGAAGAAAATCTAGGCAAAACCACTCAGGACATAGGTGTAGCCAGGGACTTCATGACCAAAACACCAAAAGCAATGGCAACAAAAGCCAAAATAGACAAATGGGACCTAATCAAACTCCACAGCTTCTGCACGGCAAAAGAAACAGTCAGTAGAGTGAATCGGCAACCAACAGAATGGGAAAAAATTTTTGCAGCCTACCCATCTGACAAGGGGCTGATATCCAGAATTTACAAAGAACTAAAGCAGATCTACAAGAAAAAAACAAACAAGCCCATTTAAAAATGGGCGAAGGATATGAACAGATACTTTACAAAAGAAGACATACAGGAGGCCAAGAAACATATGAAAAAATGCTTATCATCACTGGTCATCAGAGAAATGCAAATCAAAACCACATTGAGATACCATCTCACACCAGTTAGAATGGCGATCATTAAAAAATCGGGAAACAACAGATGCTGGAGAGGATGTGGAGAAATAGGAACACTTTTACACTGTTGGTGGGAATGTAAATTAATTCAACCATTGTGGGAGACAGTGTGGCGATACCTCAAGGACCTAAAAATAGAAATCCCATTTGACCCAGCAATCCCATTACTGGGTATATATCCAAAGGATTATAAATCATTCTACTACAAGGACATGTGCACACGAATGTTCATTGCAGCACTGTTTACAATAGCAAAGACCTGGAACCAACCGAAATGCCCAATGATGATAGACTGGATAGGGAAAATGTGGTACATATACACCATGGAATATTACACAGCCATCAAAAACGATGAGTTCACGTCCTTTATAGGGACATGGATGAACCTGGAAACCATCATTCTCAGCAAACTGACACAAGAGCAGAAAATCAAACACCGTATATTCTCACTCATAGGCGGGTGTTGAACAATGAGAACATATGGACACAGGGAGGGGAGTACTACACACTGGGGTCCGTTGGGGGGTAATGGGGGAGGGGCGGGGGGTGGGGAGGTGGGAAGAGATAGCATGGGGAGAAATGACAGGTACAGGTGAGGGGACGGAAGGCAGCAAACCACACTGCTATGTGTGTACCTATGCAACAATCTTGTATGTTCATCACATGTACCCCAAAACCTAAAATGCAATTAAAAAAAAAAAGAAAAAAAGAAAAATGGCAAGTGTCAAATACATCACACATTTTGGTATTTAACAGCTATATTAACACATTGTATATCTATTTCAATTAGTTCAAAGTATGGAATATTTATTTGTAATTAGAACTTAATTTCTTGTTCATGTATATCTGTATTAAAGGCATGTGCTGGATAAGAAATACAGATTGAATTATTAAAATGTGAATTGCAATACATTTGAAATCCTGGAGGATTTTAAATATCAGAAAACTAAAGTGCATTTTTGAATCAGGAAGAATTAAGTCAACTTCTTGTCCCCATACTGAGAGACCAACTATTAGATCAGTATTCCATGACACCATTTCTAAATTTGATTTCTGACCTAAAAAAAAGAAATTTTATTGTCAGATGTTTGCTAAACTTCTTTAAGAAATCAGCATATTTTATATGTTCGATATCTTTACCTGCTATAAGTCATAGAGGCAACAAAGAAATGAAACTGATGAAGGATAATGTTTCGAGGTTGAAACAATGGTGAAGAGATTTGGGCTCCGTGGTCTCCAAATGTGGTTATGTTAGAGATGTTAGAGAAGTCCTAATTCTCAAATTATTACAGAAGTAATGAGAGGTCAAAGACAAGTCACTTAGTCTAGTTGAGACTTAATTTTCTCATTCATAAAATGAGGGTAAAAATACCCCCTTTTCTAACTACTTCACAGGATTATCAGGAACAATACATGAAATGTTTATGAAAGGGCTTGACTAAATTCTCAAGTGTTAGACCAAATTAGTCATGACTACTCTATGGGCTTTCTAGAAGGAGTGCAGATCAGAACCAGTTGGGGAGGCGGTGCATTGCACAAAAGTATCATATCACTTCACATAGATTTCTATATGAATGCCAGCAATTTTCCAGCAAATGGCAATAGAGAATATTGTTCTGACAACTTCTGCATGTTATGACAATTTTCCAATAGGAAGGAGGTTTTTTTTCTAATTCTTACAAAGATACTTTACTTTGTGTTGTGAGAAAGGAAGCACTGTCCTGGCTTCTTGTCTCTTCCTTTCTCCAATTCAGTATTATGCTGTAGTCTAATAATCATTCCTAAAATGCAAGCTTGATAAAGTTATTCTTCTGCCAAAATCCCAACCATGACTCCTCAATTGCCTCCAGAATAAAGTATAAATTTCAAAATTTGACAAAGCTCTAGGCCCCTTGTGATCACCCTAGTCTCCTCTTTCCCTGTTCTTAGCCAGCTTCAGCTTTGCTTCGGTATGTGGAGAGACCTACAGTCCCTTAAACAGCAAGCGTCTTCTCACCTCGGAGCCTGAGGAATTAACTTCTGCGTGAAACATCCTTCTACTTCTCCATTGCTTGCTCTAGGTAGCTTAACCACCACCTGACATTTCACCTCCTCCAAGAAGCCATCCCTAAGCTACCCTTTAAATTAAATCCTGTAAGAATCTTTTGTCCCTTTGTTCTCTTACAGTGACATGTTAAGCCATTTGTGACTCCCTCAAGTAGATAATGAGAAACTGAAGGACAGAGTGTGGACCACTTGCTTTTGCACCTGGCACAAACTAGTCCCCACATATATTTGCTGAATGAAACAGAGTCTAGCTTTTAGTGGTCAACTGGCTGCTTATTTGTTTTGTGATTTTGAGCAAATCTTTTGATCTCTCTCTATTTTTCCTGCTAGTAAAATGGAAGTGTGAATCAATCAATCCATAAAGGATTTTAGTATTTCTACATTGCTTTAAATAATAAATGCAGCTTATCTTAAAAAGAAACAATTTAGTAAGTGCTTTTATTATCCAGATAACTTGATATATTTGAAAATACCATAGGTTCCTAATAGTGCCATAAATATAAAAACTATAAATAGCAACAACTAAAATATAGACCTGGTTTAGCTTTGGCAAAAAAAAAAATATTTTATTTTCAATTGAAATGAGAACATGTAAAAAAGTTTTATATTCTAAGATTTTTTAATTAAAATATTTGAACCAACTTTTGAATCCTCTCTAATCTCATCTCTTATTGCTAAGTTTAAAAAGCAACAGCCCAAATACCATAGCAGTTGCTTATTATTGTACAATTGTCCCTCAGTATCAGAGGGATATTGGTTCTAGAATACACACATTTATCCGTCCCTCACTATCCTGTAAATATCAAAATCCTTCTATGCTCAAGTCCCTGAATTAAAATGGCAATGTTTGCATATAACCTCCTGTATACTTTCAATCATCTCAAATATTATAACCAATATTTACATAGCATTTGCATTGTATCAGGTATTATAAGTAATACACAGGTATTTGACACAATGCAAATGCTTTGTAAATATTTGTTACACTATATTGGTTTTAAAACACGTATTTTTTAATTGTATTTTTATTTCTTATTGTTTTTCCCCCAGATAGTTCCCATTTGCCTTAGATGAATCTGCCCTGTGGCTATGAGGGCCTTTCATAATGGCAGGTTGTATTTATGTGCATGTACTATTATGACCTAGCATGCAATTCAGATTTACCATTTCCTGGACATGTTGCAGACAGAGTTGACCATTGCAAGAAGCAAGGTCATAAAAGCACAAAGAGATCTACCAGAATTAAAATCAAAGATGTTAGAGAAATCCTAATAAATCATTACAGAAGTAATGAGAGTTCAAAATAAAGCAGTTCAAAAGTTTAATTTTACAATCAGCATTGTAATTTCTTTTACCTACTGTAAGTATTTTACTTAGTTATAATTGAAATAAAGTCAAATAAAAATAACATATAGACAATTTTTAACCTTTTACTGAGACCATGGTAACAATTTGAATGACAGCAACAATAGCCAACCAGGTCTACCCAATTCCTCCATCATAAGCTCTTTCATTACGTCATCTCTGACCTTGTCTGTTGGCCATAACAGAAGAGAGAAGAAAAGATGTGGGAAGCGAGCTGACTATATAGGCTTATTAAAGGTCTATGATTTCCTTACTTAGGTTTTGTTCTCTGTAAGAACAGGTGTTTTGAGTCACTATATACCAAAACATACATGTAGAAGAACATGTAGACCTAGAAATATGTTAGCCATTTCTTTCTCAGAAAATTCAAAATCTTCTATTTTTGCTGCTGAAATGGAAAAGAAAATGTTTTGGTAGCTGAAACTCAAATACACATGAAGTAAGTGTGTGTGCGTGTGTGTGTTTATTTCCTTCTTAAGAGTTAATATTTCTAGTTGAGAAGGTTTTCAACAAATGATCATGGCAATAGCAATGAAAATGCTTGGCAAGTGAAATTCAGTTATTTTACAGTGGTTTAAAATTTTCCAAATACCTAATGTAATAGGTGTTTGACATTGTACATAATTCACCGGATATTTATTTCATTTTTATAGCAAATTTATGGATTAAGCTTCAGGGTAAATTACTTCAACACACACTCTGAAACTATTCTGGGAATGTGGAATGGAGAGCTGTACAATTATCTCATTAATTTCAAAGTCAATATGCAGAAGTCAAGAGCCAACTCCTCCTGGGCATTAGTGTCTTAATCACCCTGAAGATTTTGGGCTGTGGGCAAAGCAGTGTATCATTAAGATCTGGGTGGAAGTGGCAATAAAGGAAAACGCTATTGGTGTTTGGAGATGGTGGTAAGAAGGAGAGGAGGAGTCACAAAGAGCAGCTGTAAAAGATGCTAAACCCCCTGGGCCCACAATTTAATAGACTGAGCAATAATATCATGTATCTAATGCCGATCAATGTTTTTTAGCATGTTACCTTGTACACGTATAGGACATGAATGCTTCTACGACCCCCACCAATTTTAATACATCATGTTGAGTATGATTCCCAGAGGAATCCATTCTTTTCTGAATATTCTTGTAACAAAATATTTTGTTGAGGCTTTCTTTCTGTAGGTTATATGATAATGATAATATGAGCAGGTTTTCCCCCCAAAATAAAAAAAAAATAAGAATATAACACTGAATGTGGCTTTTTTTATTGCATTTTAGGTTTTGGGGTACATGTGATGAACATGCAAGATTGTTGCATAGGTACACACTTTGCAGTGTGGTTTGCTGCCTTCCGTCCCCTCACCTGTATCTGTCATTTCTCCCCATGCTATCTCTTCCCACCTCCGTGGGTGTTGAACAATGAGAACGAATGTGGCTTTTTAAAGTATACATGTGCACTTTCCACACTCATGAGATTAAGATACACATAGATTTGCTGGGTGTTTAAGAAGCAAAATGTACTGTAGAGAATGACATTGAAAAAGGAAATGCAACTGAACTACATTTGATTTAGGGCTATTATGAATAAAACCCTTGAATCATTAAGAAGCTCATCGCATATGACATAAATTTAAAAGTGTGAATTTAAAGGTGAATTTAAATCCACTGACTGCACCAGGAGCCATGCACATTTGTAAAGTGAGTGCTGGACTAAAGGCATCAATTCTTTTGTATGTGACAGCAACAGTCATAAATGCATCTACTTTAGTGTGAGAAAGGAATGTACTTTATTACCTTGCCATCCTTTATAGCATCAAATAAGCAGGCACCTGTCATATATTTTCATTGAGTAAATCAGTGACTTTTAAAGACCTGTCAGTGAACTGGTGCCAGACTAGCTAGAGAAGAATCACCCACGTCGCTTGTTACATACAAATCCACCTGAGCTTCCCCAATCTTCCTGAATTACAATCTTGACGGTGGGAGTCTAAGAATCATTATTTTAAACAGCTTTGGTGGTAATTCATGTGAGCAGTTTTAGGAACCACTGTACTGATTTACATTTCATGTCAGTAGTTATACAATAAACTCTCTCCTCTTACTTACAAGAGAGTGTTTGTAAGTAACACTCTCTTCTAAAAAAAAGTAACTGAAAAGTCTGATAATGGAATTTCTCTGAAGAAAGTAGCCTTGATTGGCAACAAAGTGCAGTATCAGAATTTGGACATTCCATGATTGTCTACACCCTGCAGACTGAGCCCACCAACACTTTAAAAGGTTATTTTTTATCTCTGGAATCTTAGCTTCTCTCTTGGCGAGATTATGAAAATGCAATTTTCCTGAGGTAGAAGTGCATTAGTAGACTTTTACTCATTTTCTGGAATGAAACTGTGAAGTCTGTATCTGTTCACATCAGAAAAAACTGTCCTCTTTAAGTCAATATGTCTTAACACTTTAAAACAGGACAAACTTTTCTACTGTACAACATAAAACATATTAAAGAAATTAAATGACTTACAGTAGCTTATATATTATTAAGGGTTCAACCACTCACCCATGTTTTCAGTAATAAAGTGCAAATAAATTGCAGTGAATATTAAAAGTGTGAATTGAGGCCGGGCACGGTGGCTCAAGCCTGTAATCCCAGCACTTTGGGAGGCCAAGGTGGGTGGATCACGAGGTCAAGAGATCGAGACCATCCTGATCAACATGGTGAAACCCCGTCTCTACTAAAAATACAAAAATTAGCTGGGCATGGTGGCGCATGCCTGTAATCCCAGCTACTCAGGAGGCTGAGGCAGGAGAATTGCCTGAACCCAGGAGGCAGAGGTTGCGGTGAGCCGAGATCGCGCCATTGCACTCCAGCCTGGGTAATAAGAGTGAAAACTCCGTCTCAAAAAAAAAAAAAAAAAAAAAAAAAAAAAAAAAAAACAAAAAAAAAAAACAAGTGTGAATTTAAAGATGAAGTTTTTACTCAATTTCTTAATTTCAAGGGGGGGATGAGATTTGGAAAGGAGCTGCTATTCCAGAGTGTTAATCTATATCAGGAAAACTGCTAAACAAGAAGTTTTATGAATGTACATGAAAATGATTGAGAAAAACAAATTTTTAGCAAGGTTTATTTCTTCTTCATTTAATGAGAATGTGAGCTTTACCAGACAGATAGTGCATTCGTTTATCAATAAACTCAACAAATCTATATTGAGCATCTGCCAATCATTCTGATTAGCCACAGCACACAAGGGTAGTTCACAATTGATTAATCTTTCCTTCCCATTAAGCAATTATTTGTAAACCTTGAATTTAACTAAAAGATTCATTCATTCATTTATTCATTCAAGTATTTTTCTTGATCAGCTTGCATAGCCCCATGCTATGCTCTATTTAGGACTTTGAAGATTATGTACAGGGCTTCTCTTCTCTTCTAATAGCTTATAATCATGATAATTTGTAAAACAGACTATGTTTCTCAAAGAGGAGATAATATGTGTTTTACTTTTAGCATCCTTGCTTTCTTACAAAAAAAAAAAAAAAAAGATGAGAACAGTTGTGAAGGGAGCCAAAAAAATACAGGTAAAAATTCTTTCCCAGTGAGGTCCTATGTGGTTTGATACAATGTGTTGTTTCCTTTAAGTCAGCAGAGGAGAGGTTTGAAAATGTAAGGTTCATTTGCTTATTAAATACCATGGCCACTTATTATAAAAACCCCTTTCTATGCCTTCATTATTCACTTTGTCGTATTTACTTGCCAAAAATCCAAACCAGCAGAAATCCAACTATTTCCAACTCCAAGCCTGAATAGTAAAGCACATCTGAATGTGAATAGAGAAAAAACAACAGATGTACTGATTGTTTTCCCTTTAAATTTACCTGCATGCTTCCCAACAATCATACTATTTTCCCCCATGTCTCCTAATGTTTGAAAAGAGTATGAAAGATATGGTACATTTTCCTCTTCCCTTAGGCTCCTAAAACTTTTGTTATTCCCTTTCAAGTCAAATGTTGGTGTTTATTTTTCTACAAATTTGATATTTCAATTAACTATTTCTGCTTAACAAAGATCCCAAAGCTTAATAACTTAAAATGAATGAACTGTAAAAATATTTATTATTTCTTGATGGGTCAGGCTCAGTGAGGCATATTTTTTTCTGCACTTTGTGTAGGGTCACTCAGCCAGGAGTAGTGCTAAGCTAGAATCTCCAAGAGGATCTTTGATCCTTTATGGTTCTACACGTGGCCCCTATGCATTCAATGGTCTAGACTTTTTCTGAAGGTGGCAGCTGGGCTTTAAGAATGAGGAAGTAGAAGTTGCCAATTCCTTAAGGCCTGGAGTTAGAAATCCCAAAATGTCACTACTGTATTCTATTGGTCAAAGCAACACACAAGGCCAAGATTCAAGAGAAGGAAATAGATTCAGCCTGGTGATATGAAAAACTGTATAGGAATATAGGGACAAGAAGAACTGTTGGTAGATGTGATTGAAAACAATCTACAACAGATAAATATTAGTATCATGCCTCTACTGCCACATCTGTAATCTTATCTGTATCTGTGCCCATGTGTTCACCCTCCCTCATGTGACTGCTGATGGATGACCCACAACTAAGAAAGTTCAGCACCTTTTACTTTTATATTACAGCCCATTCAACTTTCACCTACTCAGGATCATTGGTTCATAATTTTTCTTTTCCTTGCATTATGAAATTTCCTCTCCACTATGTAAACCCCATTTGGCAGACAGATTTTAATTTCTTTCCACTTAGAAAACAACCAAACAAAAATTTATCTCCTGAATCCATATCTCCCTCCAGACACTTTTCATTTGTTACCATTGAGAGCAAAACTCAACATTATTTATGTATACTATCTTCAATTCCTTTAATCTGTCCTCTTTTGATCCCACTCTAATCAAGTTCTTGCTCAAATCCTTCCATTAAAACAGCCTTTCACTCTGTCATCATATCTTCCACTCCTCAATGCAAAACAGAGTTCTCTGTTCTCATCTTGCTCGATCTATCAGGAGCATTTGGCTCAACCGATCTCTTCTCCACCTTGAAACACGTTTCTGCCCCTCTCGGTTTCCATGGCAATGTACTCCTGGTTTTCCTCTTTTCACTGGCTGCTCCTTTGCAGTCTGCTTTGTTGATTTCTCTCCATTTCTTCAATCTCTACTCACATCTTACAACTTTAAATATCATCTATATTCTGAAAAATTGAATACTGATGTCAACCCAGACTTCTTTCCCAAACTCTAGACTAAATCAAATGCCACACACTCCCCTCAACTCTAACCAGCCTGAAATCTCTACTTAGATATCTAATCAGAATCTCAAGCAAACATATCCAAAAGCGAACTGCTCATCTTGCCCCCAAATGATCCTCCCACAGATTTCCCATCTCAGTAGATGACCTCTTTCCAGTTGCTCTGGCCAAAACTTTGTAGTAATGTTAGGCTCTCTTTTCTCAAAATCCTCAATGAGTTTCTTCTCCTATTTTTTGTTTTAAAATCCACTTAATTATATACGCCCATTGAAATGTATTTTATATTATTATGCGATGTAAAATTTAAACATGTTTTCTTATAAATTGCTAATTATTTATCTCAACAACACCCTTGGGTGAAGCTAAATTGTGATGTTTCTTTTGTTCTGTCATAATACTACTTAGTAGTAGATTCTGTCTTTCTCTCTGTGTCATGCTTTAAAGTTATTTTTTTAATTATTTATATTTTAACAGAGGGTATAGTAATAGTCATCCCATTTTCTTTTCATTCACAACTTTGTCATTCTTCCCAATTTATTTTTGTATATCCATGCCAACGCACTCACATACTGCCTCCTGGTCAGACCAATGACAAGTCATGTCTCTTTTATATGTTTATTTCTAGATTCTTTTCTATGTACTATTTCTACTTAGATTTGCTACTAGGATTTTGGGATTTCTGGCGTGATGTTTGAGAAGTGATATATACAGGTGAAATATTCCTTTCTGAGATGCTTAGGACTGAGGTGTCAGATTTTTTATTTTTTCAGATTTTGGAATATCTGTATTAAGTTGAACAAACCTAAAAATCCAGAATCCAAAATGCTCCAAAGAGTATTTATTTTGAGACTATGTTGGTGCTCAAAAAGTTTAGGATTTTGGAGCATTTCTCATTTTGTACATTCAATCTGTGTCACCTTCCCTCTAATTGGCCACCAATTCTATCTGCTTTCCTTGTGTTGATCCTTGTTTTGTCACACTTTCCAATTCTATTTGTTTGCCTTTGGTATCTGTCACTCTTGAGGTGAGGCTTCCCCCTATTTTTTTTTCATTTTTAATTTCGCTTTTTGTTTTCTTCCAGGGGTTGAAATTTTTTTTTATTTTTTAATTTTACATTAGGTTCTGGGTACATGTGCAGGTTATGCAGGGTTGTTGTATAGGTACATACACAACCAGGTGGTTTTCGGCCTTTATTCCTCCTTTGACTATATCCGGCATTTCTCCCCATGTTATCCCTCCCCACCCCTCGCTGTCCCTCCCCTAGCCCCACCAGTAGACCCCAGTGTGTGATGCTCCTCTCCCTGAGTCCCTGTGTTCTCATTGTTCAACACCCGCCTGTGAGTGAGAACATGTGGTGTTTAGTTTTCTGGTCTTGTGTCAGTTTGCTGAGATGGTTTCCAGATTCATCCAAGTCCCTACAAAGGACACAAACTCATCATTTTTTATGGCTGCATAGTATTCCATGGTGTATATGTGCCACATTTTTTGGCTCAGTCTATCACTGATGGGCATTTGGGTTGGTTCCAGGTCTTTGCTATTGTACACAGGGCTGCAATGAACATACATGTGTGTGCATGTGTCTTTATAGTAGAACAAGTTATAGTTCTTTGGGTATATGCCCAGTAATCAGATTGCGAGGTCAAATGGAATTTCTATTTCTAGATCCTTGAGAAATCCCCACAATGTCTTCCACAATGTAAACTAGTTTACACTCCCACCAACTGTGTAAGAGTGTTCTTATTTCTCCAGCTCTTCTCTAGCATCTGTTGTCTCCAGATTTTTTAATGATCACCATTCTAACTGGCTTGAGATGGTATCTCAACGTGATTTTGATTTGCATTTCTCTAATGACCAGTAATGATGAGCATTTTTTCATGTTTGCTGGCCTCATAATATGTCTTCTTTTGAAATGTGTCTGTTCATCTCCTTCATCCACTTTTGAATGGAGTTTTTTTCTTGTATATCTAATTCTTTGTAGATTCTGGATATTAGCCCTTTTCAGATGGGTAGACTGCAAAATTTTTTTCCCATTTTGTTGGTTGCTGGTTTGCTCCAATGATGATTTCTTTTGCTGTAAGCTTCCTGTGTCTTTTTTGTTTACACTGAAAAACTAGGCCTGCCTCTTCCTCTGACCTGGAGGTGCTGCTGGGTGGTCAAGAACACTGTCCTGTTGCTATATAGACTTTCTGTGTTTTTTGTTAAAACATGAAACCTAGTCCCACCTCTTTAATGGTGGTTTGTGTCTTTCCCCCACAGGGCTGGATCATTCAGGGTTCAGCTCAGACTGAGGCACTGGCTGCATAACGTACTAGAGTTAGTGCTTCGGCCCTCTGGGGTTTGTAGGGGTGGGTAGGGACCCACCCAGCTGCACAGTCTGTCTTCCCACTTTCAGCTTCCTCTCTCTCCAGGCAGGAAAGGGGGCAAAAGCTCCATCTGCAGGCTCTCCCAGCCAGCTTATGAGTTTGTGGGTTTGCTTAGATCTGTGCACCAATCCGGGACACCATCATGGATAATCATTCAACTCTGTGTTTATAATTCCCGGTGTTTGACTGGCAAAAATTCCCCTGTTGTCTATATTGCTGAGGCTTTGGGGGAAGTGCTGTATCTGGACAAGAATGCCAGATGGGGAGCCTGTGAATCACTGGTCAGATGCACTTTCTGAGTGAAGCAGCACCCCTCCTCGCCTCAGTCTGCCCTGCCTGGGCTTTGCTCATCATCTGACCAGACCCATTGAAATGCAACCAGTACTTCGGTTGGAGCTAGGAGATCTCTCAATTTCTGCATCTCTCTCATTGGGTGTTGTGATTCGAATTTTGTCTATTTGGCCATCTTGACTGCCTCAGACTTCTCCCCCTATTTTAACAATATCTGTACTCTTCCTACTACATACTCAACAACTAAACAATGATGTCAGCCTCTGAACATAGTTTTTTTAATAAGAGTAAATTTAGGGACCTCAGGGAAGATGGCCAAACAGGATCAGCTCAGGATTGCAGCTCCCAGTGAAAGCACAGAGGGTAAGTGGATGCCCCATTTCCAAACGGATTTTTATTGCCCACAGATGAGGAGATTCCCAGGCAGCAGAGCCCCATGGGCTGCCAGCGAGGCTGTTTTGACCAGCGCAGCTGTTTCGGCCTGCACAGCTGCTTTGCCGGCATCCTGGCGCAGCAATTCTCCATACAAAATACACTGGTCCAGGTGACCTTTTAGCTGGAGATTGGATCCTTGGGAAGCCAGATCACCCAGTCATCTGATTTAAAAGGAGACTGAAATAGGGAGCCAGGCCAGGAGATTTCTAGGCAAAAAAAACCCGCCAGGAATCTCAGCATCGCTGTTTCAGCTGGCACAGTGAGTCGCCGCATGAGAAATCACATAGATCCCGGCGCCTTTTCAACAGGCGACTGGAACACCTGGGACAGAGTCGACCATTCAGGTGATCAGGTTTGGCTGGTCCCACATCCCGCAAAAAAAAAAAAAAAAAAAAAAAAAAAAAAAAAAAAAACTAACTAACTGCTGAAAACACCCTGGGTTGAGAGTTTCACAGCAAGCACAGCTGAGCCTGGGATGGTCCAGCTCTGTGGACGAGGGGCATCCACCATTACTGAGGCACTCCACCACTATGGAGGCAGTCCTCCATCACTGAGGCAACCTGCCACTACAGAGAGAGTCCGCCATTACAAAGGCAGGCCACCATTGCCGAGGCAGTTCTAACTACACCCATATAAACAGGACTGCAGGGAAGATCAAACAGCAGCTGGGTGAAGCCCACAGCAGCTCAGCAAAGCCTCTGCAGGCAGACAATGACTAGGATGCCTCCTTGTTGGGCAGGGCAGCCCTGGAAAAAAAAGAAAGAAAGAAAAAAAGAAAAAAGGCAGCAGCACAACAGAAACTCATAAATAAAGCCCTAACTCCCTGGGACAGAGCACCTGGGGAAAAAAAAAAGCAGGGGGGAGTTTATGAGTTCTGCTGCAGCAGACCTAAACGTACCTGCCCAGCAACTCTGAATGAACAACAGAGCTCACAGCTCAGCACCTGAGCTCCAATAAAGGACAGATTGTCTCCTAAAGCAGCTTCCTGACCCAGTATATCCAAAGAGTCACCTCATAAAGGAGAGAACAGACTGACATTTGGTGGGTATCCTTCTGGGACAAAGATAGCTGAAGAAGAAACTGGTAGCAAACCTTACTGTTCTGCAGCAGCTGCAGGTGATCCTCAGGCAAGCAGGGCCTGGAGTGGACCTTAGCAGTCCTACAGCAGAGGGGCCAGACTGTTAGAAGGAAAACTAAGAAACAGAAATAACTCAGGGAGCCAATCTGGAAGTCAGCAACTACAATAACAACAGGTGGATAAATCCATGAAGATGGGAAGAAACCAGCGCAAAAAGGATGAAAACACCCGAAACCAGAACACCTCTCCTCCTACAAGGGATCACAACTCCTTGCCAGCAAGGGAACAAGGCTGGATGGAGAAGGACTGTGATGAAATGACAGAATCAAACTTCAGAAGGTGGGTAATAAGAAACTTCTGTGAGCTAAAAGAACATGTTCTAACCCAATGCAAAGAAACTAAGAACCTTGAAAAAAGACTTGACAAAATGCTAACAAGAATGGACAAACTAGAGAAGAATATAAGTGAACTGATGGAGCCGAAAAACACAACACAAGAACTTCGCAAAGCATGCAAAAGTTTCAACAGCCGAACTGACCAAGCAGAAGAAAGGATATCTGAGGCCGAAGATCAACTCAATGAAATAAAAAGAGAAGGCAAGAATAGAGAAAAAAGGGAATGAACAAAGTCTACAAGAAATGTGGGACTATGTGAAAAGACCTAATCTACATTTGATAGGTGTACCTGAATGTGATGAAGAGAATGAATCCAAGCTGGAAAATAATCTTCAGAATATTATCCAGGAAAACTTCCTCAACCTAGCAAGGCAGGCCAATATTCAAGTCCAGGAAATACAGAGAACACCACAAAGACATTCCTCAAAAAGAGCAACCCCAAGGCACATAATTGTCAGATTCATCAGGGTTGAAATGAAGAAGAAAATGCTAAGGGCAGCCAGAGAGAAAGATCAGGTTACCCACAAAGGGAAGCCCATCAGACTCACAGCAGATCTCTCAGCAGAAACCCTACAAGCCAGAAAAGAGTGGGGGCCAATATTCCACATCCTTAAAGCAACAAAGAACTTTCAACCCAGAAACTCATACCCAGCCAAACTAAGCTTCTTAAGGGAAGGAAAAATAAAATCCTTTGCAAACAAACAAGTAATCAGAGATTTCATCACCACAAGGCCTGCTTTACAAGAGCTCCTGAAACAGGGTTTACATATATAAAGGAACATCCAGTACCAACCACTCCAAAAACATACCAAATGGTAAAGACCATCAACACAATCAAGAATCTGCATCAACTAATGGGCAAAACAGCCAGCTAGCATCAAAATGGCAGGATCAAATTCACACATAACAATATTAACCCAAAATGTAAATGGACTAAATGCCCCAATCAAAAGACACAGACTGGCAAATTGGATAAAAAGCCAAAACCCATCAGTGTGCTGTATCCAGGAAACCCATCTCACATGCAAGGATGCACAAAGGCTCAAAATAAAGGGATGGAGGAAGATTTACCAAGCAAATGGAGAGCAAAAAAAAGTAGGAGTTGCAATTCTCATCTCTGATAAAATAGATTCTAATGCAACAAAGATCAAAAGAGACAAAGAAGGACATTACATAATGGTCAAAGGATCAATGCAACAAGAAGAGCTAATGATCCTAAATATATACGCACCCAATACAGGAGGACCCAGACACATAAGGCCAGTTCTTAAGGACTTACAAAGAGACTTAGACTCCCACACAATAATAGTAGGAGACTTTAACACCCCATTGTCAATATTAGACAAATCACCCAGACAGAAAATTAACAAGAATATCCAGGACTGGAACTCAGACCTGGAACAAGCAAATCTAATAGAAATTTACGGAACTCTCCACCCCAAATCCTCAGAATATACATTCTTCTCCGCACCACATCACACCTACTCTAAAACTGTCCACATAATTGGCAATAAATCACTCCTCAGCAAATGCAAAAGAACGGAAATCATAACAGTCTCTCAGACCATAGTGCAATCGAGTTAGAACTCAGAATGCAGAAACTAACTCAAAACCCAACAGCTTCATGGAAACTGAACAACTTGCTCTTGAATATTGACTACATAAACAATGAAATGAAGGCAGAAATAAAGATGTTCTTTGAAACCAACGAGAATGAAGACACAACATACCAGAATATCTGGGACACATTTAAAGCAGTCTCTAGAGAAAAATATAAAGCAATAAGTGCCCACATGAGAAGGAAGGAGAGATCTAAAATTGACACCCTAACATCAAAATTGAAAGAGCTAGAGGAGCAAGATAAAAAAACTCAAAACCTAGCAGAAGACAAGAAATAACTAAAATCAGAGCAGAACTGAAGGAGATAGAAACACAAAAAACGCTGGTTCATCGATGTCACTACAAAGGATGTGAACTCATCGTTTTTGATGGCTGCATAATATTCCATGGTGTATATGTACCACATTTTCCCTATCCAGCGTTGGGGGAAAATGGGGGAGGGACCGGGGAGTGGGGAGGTGGGAAGAGATAGCATGGGGAGAAATGACAGATACAGGCGAGGGGACGGAAGGCAGAAAACCACACTGCCATGTGTGTACCTATGCAACAATCTTGCATGTTCTTCACATGTACCCCTAAACCTAAAATGTAATAATAATAATAATAAAGAAACACAAAAAAACCCTTCAAAAAATCAATAAATCCAGGAGCTGGTTTTTCAGAAAGATCAACAAAATAGACAGACCACTAGCCAGATTAATAAAAAAGAAAAGAGAGAATAACCAAATTGATGCAATAAAAAATGAAAAAGAGGATATCACCACAGATTCCACAGAAATACAAACCATCATCAGAGATTATTACAAACAAGTCTATGCACATAAACTGGTAAACTTGGAAGAAATGGATACATTCCTGGACACTTACCTCCTCCCAAGCCTAAACCAGGAAGAAGTTGAAACCCTGAATAGACCAATAACAAGGTCTGATGTTGAGGCAGCAACTACGAGACTACCACCCAAAAAAATCCCAGGTCCAGATGGGTTCACAGCCAAATTCTACCAGACATACAAAGAGGAGCTGGTACCATTCCTTATGAAACTATTCCAAATAATCCAAAAAGAGGGAATCCTTCCCAAATCATTTTATGAGACCAGCATCATCCTGACACCAAAACCTGGCAGAGACTCAACAAGAAAAGAAAACTTCAGGCCAATATCCATGATGAACATAGATGCAAAAATCTTCAATAAAATACTGGCAAGCTGATTGCAACAGCACATTAAAAACCTTATCCACCATGATCACATAGGCTTCATCTCAGGGATGCAAAGCTGGTTCAACATACACAAGTCTATAAACGTAATTCACCACATAAACAGAACCAAAGACAAAAACCACATGATTATGTCAATTGATGCAGAGAAGGCCTTTGACAAAATTCAACAGCACTTTATGTTAAAAAAAAAAACCCTCAGTAAACTAGGTATCGATGGGACATATCTCAAAATGATAAAAGCTATTTATGACAAACTAACAGCCAATATCATACTGAATGGGCAAAAACTGGAAGCATTCCCTTTAAAATCTGGCACCAGACAAGGATGCCCTCTCTTACCACTCCTATTCCATATAATACTGGAAGTTCTAGCCAGAGCAATCAGGCAAGAAAAAGAAATAAAGCGTATTCAAATAGGAAAGGAGGAAGTCAAATTGTCTTTATTTGCAGACGACATGATTGTATATCTAGAAGACCCCATTGTCTCAGCCCAGAATCTACTGAAATTGATAAGCAACTTCAGCAAAGTTTCAGGATACAAAATGAATGTGCAAAAAACACAAGCATTCCTATACACCAATAACAGACTTAGAGAGCCAAATCAAGAACAAACTGCCATTCACAATTGCTACAAAGAGAATAAAATACCTAGGAATACAACTAACAAGGAACATAAAGGACCTCTTCAAGGAGAACTACAAACCACAGCTCGATGAAATAAGAGAGGACGCAAACAGATGGAGTAACATTCCATGTTCATGGTTAGGAAGAATCAATATTGTGAAAATGGCCATACTGCCCAAAGTAATTTACAGATTCAGCGCTATCCCCATCAAGCTACCAATGACCTTCTTCACAGAACTGGAAAAAAACACCTTAAACTTCATATGGAACCAAAAGAGAGCCCGCATAGCCAAGTCAATTCTAAGTAAAAAGAACAAAGCGGGAGGCAACACACTACCAGACTTCAAACTATACTACAAGGCTGCAGTAATCAAAACAGCATGGTACTGGTACCAAAACAGAGATATAGACCAATGGAACAGAACAGAGGCCTCAGAAGAAACACAACATATCTACAACCATCTGATCTTTGACAAACATGACAAAGACAAGCAATGGGGAAAGGATTCCCTGTTTAATAAATGTTGTTGGGAAAACTGGCTAGCCATGTACAGAAAGCAGAAACTGGATTCTTTCCTGACACCTTACACTAAAATTAACTCCAGATGTATTAAAGACTTAAACATATGACCTAACACCATAAAAACCCTAGAAGAAAATCTAGGCAAAACCATTCAGGACATAGGCATAGGCAAGGACTTCATGAATGAACCACCAAAAGCATTGGCAATAAAAGCCAAAATAGACAAATGGGACCTAATGAAACTCCACAGCTTCTACACGGCAAAATAAACAATCATTAGAGTGAATCAGCAACCAACAGAATGGGAAAAAATTTTTGCCATCTGCCCATCTGACAAAGGGCTGATATTCAGAATTTACAAATAACAGAAACAGATTTACAAGAAAAAAACATACAAGCCCATTCAAAAGTGGGCAAAGGATATGAATAGACACTTTACAAAAGAAGACATACATGAGGCCAACAAACATATGAAAAAATGCTCATCACCACTGGTTATTAGAGAAATGCAAATCAAAACTACATTGAGATACCATCTCACGCCAGTTCAAATGGCAATCATTAAAAAATCTAGAGACAACAAATGCTGGAGAAGATGTGGAGAAATAGGAACAATTTTACACTGTTGGTGGGAGTGTAAATTGGTTCAACCATTGTGGAAGACAGTGTCGTGATTCCTTAAGGACCTAGAAATAGAAATTCCATTTGACCCAGCAATCCCATTACTGGGTATATATCCAAAGGATTATAAATCATTCTACTATAAGAACATGTGCACACGAATGTTCATTGCAGCACTGTTTATAATAGTAAAGACCTGGAGCCAACCCAAATGCCCATTAAAGATAGACTGGATAGGGAAAATGTGGCATATACACACCATGGAATATTATGCAGCCACCAAAAACAATGAATTCGTGTCCTTTGTAGGGACGTGGATGAACCTGGAAACCATCATTCTCAGCAAACTGACACAAGAGCAGAAAATCAAACACCACATGTTCTCACTCATAGGCGGGTATTGAACAATGAGAACACGTGGACACAGAAAGGGGAACAATACACACTGGCTTCAGTTAGGAGGAAATGGGGGAGGGATAGTGGAGGGTAGGGAAGTGGGGAGAGGTAGCATGGGGAGAAATGCTGGATATATGTGAAGGGGAGGAAGGCAGCAAATCACACTGCCATGTGTGTAACTATGCAAAAATCTTGCATGTTCTTCACATGTACCCCAAAACCTAAAATGCAATAAAAAAGAGTAAATTTAGGGTTTTCAAATTAACTTTATAGTTTTTTCTTTTTTTTTTTTTTTACTTAAAATGTTTCATTGGGGTTTTGTCAGTGTTCTCTTTTAATTTGGGGAAAATTACTGACATCTTTTAAAGTAACATTTTATTTCTTGTCATTCAAATTTTCTTATACTCCATTAAATTGTTCCTTTCCTTAAGTTGGTATCCATGTTTCTTATTAGAGGCAAGTGTGGGTATTTATAAATTACATGTTATTGTGAATTAGAGTTCATTTTCATTGCATTTATAGGTGATATTTGGGATATGCTTTGTGCCTTGGAAACTTTTCTGGGAAAATTTATTTGGTATTTTGACCTCTTTATAATTCTTCATTATGAAATAATTTTTAAACTAGTTTTCAAATGTAATATATATAATAATTTTGTCTTTTGCTATATTTATATACTTTATGTTGGCTATTTAAGAACTTTTATATAACAAAGACTTGTAGTAAAAGAGTTTTATAAACAAGAATGATATAAATGCTTATTAAGATTTAAAATTTATTTTTAATACCATGTTCTAAAATTGTATATGTTGTGTGTAGGTTTATGATATGGTTTGGTTGTGTCCCCACCCAAATCTCATCTTGAATTGTAGTTCCCATAATCCCCACATACTGTTGGAGAGACCCAATGGGAGGAAATTGAATCACAGAAGTCATTACCTTCATGCTGTTTCTATGATAGTGAGTGAGTTCTCACAAGATCTGATGGTGTTTTAAAGGGGCTTTTTCCCCTTTTGCTCTGCACTTCTCCTTCCTACCATGATGTGAAGGACATGTTTACTTCCCCTTCTGTCAGATTGTAAGATTCCCGAGGCTTCCCCAGCCTTGCAGAACTGTGAGTCAATTAAACCTCTCCTTTAATAAATTATGCAGTCTTGGGTAATTTTTCATAGCACTAGGAGAATAGACTAATGCAATTTGTCAGACTATCTAAAGCATAGGACATACACACACTAACCACGTTATTTCATCACTTTCCCTAAACGTCACAATGCATTCCTCGAAATAGAAATGAACACATCCCTTGAATTAGAAAATGTAAAAAGTAATTAATGGGAACAGGACTTGGTATAATGTCTATTTTTCTCCATTAGTGTTGTATTTTCTTTTATCTCTCTGTCAAGGTATACACTTGGAATTGGCCAATGTATACCTTGAACATGGAGCACTTGGTGCCATCCTTAGAATGAGAGAAGCTTCAAGAAGAAGGTTGGTTTGAGAAAGCCTGAGAGAGGTGGAACTAGCATGAATATGTTCCTCTGAAACTGAGAAATGGATAACCTTATTACACTCAAAATAAAAGTAATAAAGGTCGGTGGCAAAAATAATAGCCAGACTCACAGTTTTAGACTTTATCTTTTAACCCAAGAACACTGGAGAAACATTAGTGCTAATGAAGATAACCTTATAAGCAGAACACTCAGAATAGAAATGCAAAGAATTAGAGAGCAAGTCCACCAGGGAAACACTGGTTTTCCTCATTAAACTCTTAATATAATTCTATTAACATGGTATGGTAAGTATGTGAATGGTTTGAAATAAGAATCAGTAAAGTTGCTTGCATAGGAAATATCCCTGGCTGGGGCACACACACATGCATGCATACAAATGCATCTTGGTGATTCTACTTGTGCTAGGCTAGAAAAGCATTCCTTTAAACACACAGCATGTGCTGATGGAGCCAGATATCAAAAAAACTTATAGAGTGGGAGGTTATAGCCCTGAGATGTAAGATTTGCCAAGGAAAATCCAAATACATATCAAATATTTTTTTCTTAATACTTTTAATAGTCTATTTCTTATAAGAATTTTTGTATTATATGCTTGTATTATTTTTGTATTATAAGATTTTAAGATGTTAAAAACAGCTATTAACCTGAAAGTAATGTAGGTTATAAAACGCATTGCTTCCTCATCACCACCTATATTAAAATCATCAGTTGACAGCACTGGCATTCATAATAGGTCAAGTTAAACATATGCACAATCTACTCCTTTTCCTCAATTCTGCCAATGTCACTAAGTTGACTTTCTTTTTCCAAAGCCTACATCATGTCACAAACTGAGAATGAGACATTGGTCAGCCTTCCTCCAAGTACTCAGTGCAGAAATGTTTATTTTATATCTTTAAGTACAACTTTGATTTTGGGAAGACAAATGGAGAATTTTGGGGAGGGTTCTGTGTAAAGAAAAATATATTTAAAACATGCTTTAAGATTTTTAAGGAAAGCTATCTAAAAATTATAGCACAATAAGCTGACACATTTTTTGTCTAAATAAATCCATGTGCTGAAGCACTGATTCTAGGATATATTCCAAGGCTACAGACTTTTGTTGTTGGTCTTGTTGCATGCATGTGCATCTGCTGAGCCAGCGTGCTGTACTGCTTTGACTCAAGTGTCCTCCATATCCAGGCATTAAGTCACTATACTGGACATGCACCACTGGAATGCTGTGACCCACATACCGTGTATGTGGTTTACATTTTCAGTAACTGGGAGGCAATTTAATTGTCTGACTCAATTACAGTAAGTGAGAGCCAGACTGCCAACTCTTCATTCACCTCACTGAAAATGAACCCCTCAAAATCAAGCCAAATTCTCGAAGGAGAAGCTGGGTCAGCAAAGTTGTGCTGAGGCACGTGTGTTCCAGTCTGTGTTTTGAGAAAGCTGTTGGTTTTCCTTGATCCTTTATTTCCAACTTTGGCTTTCTGAAGCTGGTCAAACTCTAGGATCAACAATACAATTGAGTTTGACTCATAGCAGAATGGGGATTCTATTTTGGGCAACTGCTACTTAGATTAAAGCCAAAAGAAATATTACCCAGTAGGAGGAACCATAATGAAACTGGGTTTTGATTAAGATGGAAAGTGTACATTTTCCAAGCAGCACTGATATGCTGGAATTCCATTGTGGTCTTAATCTCTGGTACAGAGAAGTAGCTTGGACTCTTGGGACTGGACTCTTGGGACTACCTCATGTTTTTTACAGTTAACTGCCTAAAGATTAGTTTACCAAGCGACTCCATCTTTGACATGCCAAAACCGGCTTCTGACAAGAAGGTGGGGTTATGCCTCATCACAGAGCTGCCATATATCAAGAAACAGCCCAAGTGTCAATGAGAAACAACCCTTCCAACTCTGTGTCTAACGAGCTAAGGGGATCTATTCACATCTCTTTGGGACTGCCAAGCAGTAAGTGTTAGATTTTGTCATACCCTTTTTGGAACCTGTGTAAAAGATAATTAGCAGGGGTGGTGATCAAGGCTGCCATTCACTGTGATAATTCCTAGAGAAATGCAGAAAAAAATTCTAGTAAGAAAAGGAAAGCCATAGTAAGAGATTTTTTTTTTAGTTTTTTTATTGCATTTTAGGTTTGGGGGTACGTGTGAATAACATGCAAGATTGTTGCATAGGTACACACATGGCAGTGTGGTTTGCTGCCTTCCTCCCCTTCACCTATATCTGTCATTTCTCCCCATACTATCTCTCCCGACCTCCCCAACCCCGGCCTTCCCCTATTTTCCCCCATCTTTTTTATCTGTCAACTCTGAAAGCAAGTAATTCTTCAGTGTTTATAGTAAATATGAGAAAGTATACAAATTAAAATAATAAGATATGTCAGTGGTTTAGCTGACATATCTTATGAGAAAGTATACAAATTAAACGTCAGGTAAACCACTGACATATCTTAAAAGTTGTGATGATTATAATAGAAAACTGTTATTTTTTTCACTCACAAACTAATGTATTCAGTTAAGGAAGACTCAGAGTAGGGCAGAAGAGAAGTCCAGGAGAGAAAACTCTGACCCGAGACCAGTGCTATTTTGTTCTCATTTTTTCTTGTATTTTGTTTGGCAAAATACGAATACCATAAAATTTACCATCTTAACCTTTTTTAAAGTGTACAGTTGAGTAGTGTTAAGTACATTCACATTGTCATGCAACCACTCTCTAGAACTCTTTATTTTAGAAAACTAAACTTTATTCCATTAAACAACAACTCCCTGCCATTTTGTTTTCAAATATTTTAGATACTATCACACTTATGAGTACAGAACAGGTAATTCCTATTTTTTAACCCACTAAGATACCAACAGGTACTGTAGAAGGCTTTTTTCTTACTACTTGCTCTATTTATGTGAGGGAGTTAAAACACTTCCAAAATGTAAGTCCAACTAGTTCATTTCTTGTTTCTATTTTATCAGTGTCTTTAGGATCATATGGCTATGTTTGAAAGATCCATGGATCAGGAATTATTATTTCTGTCTCATGACAGTATGTCTTTTTAACATAAAATATAAAGATGATGTAATGGCATGAGACAAACTCTTTAACTGGATACGACATTATACATCACCATTAAGTGATTAAAAGAAATTTATTTTATGAGGACAATGTTAATCAGTAGAGGCTGGCTCTTTCAAAGTCTTCACTTGCCTTCCACAAGTACATTTTTAAAATAATATCTTATAATTTTTAATAATTAAATAGTATTAAGAATTTTTTTTGAAATCTTATACACTGAAAGATATTCTTTTTAAAAACGGTCCACACAGTTGTTGGGAGTGGCAAGTATTAGGGAAGTATGATGGAGGATAGTGGCCCTGGCATCAGATCTAACTGGTTTGTGCCCAGGGTCTGCCACTTTTTAACTTTTGGTTATACCTTTCCTTTTCTACCCAGCTTCTTTATCAATAAATCAACAAAAATAATGAAACAATGCATGTGAAGTCCAGCATAGTGCACAACATATAGGAAACAGTTAATATAAGTTACAATTCTTATTACTTTTCTGAAAATAAGAAAAACAGGTACATACATACACACAATGTCCTTTATTCCATCAACCAATGTCCAGGATTGACGTATTCCTTTAAAATATGATGCAAAGGCCTGCAGTACATTTGTTCTTAGATACAGTAGAAAATACTTGGCAGGTAAAATAAGGAACTATCTATAGGATGTAATTTACTAGTTCCCAGAAGACCCCATTCTCCTCACTGCTGAGGGTTAATCTTCTAAATACAAATACTATCATCTTTATCTTATTCTATTTTATTAATTATTTCCCTTCAATTTCCTTCCTTCCCATCCTCTTCTCCAGAAAGAAGACTGACTAAGATGTATTGGTAGGCTTCTCAAGATCACTATTGATGGCAGGAAGCTGACATGAGTTGCCCATAGTTCAGGTACACTGAGTAGGACTGCAAAATCAGCACTAACACCTGCCAGTTATTCTTCATCTTAATGTTAAGATGAAAATGTTTTTGGAGGAATATACTTGAAATTCTGGGTGGTAACAATATCTTTTAAAAAGGCTATTTGCATATTTTTAATATTCTGGCAACAAATATGCACTTTTATAACCAGAAATAATAAACATTTAAAGAAAAGAAAGAAATTGACAGCATAATTAAGAGAGTGCTAATCCAGGGCAGGAATTATTTGTTCCCTTTCTGCTGTTTCTGCTCTTCCCTTTCCACAGTTTTTAAGAATCTTGACTATATGGGGAAGTGATGATTTGGACACCTGGGTTAAGCATTCTATTGTCCTTGTCATTCCTCATGACATTTCTGACAACTTTCCTTGGGCACAAAAAAAGTCTATGAAGTACATGGGTACATGTCATATATGATTGTTCAAATACATATTTCCTTCCTGGAGTTGTACAACTTGTAAATTAAATTGAAAATGTGTAAATTATTGTTTTATTTGTCTGCCTTTGGCCTCAGTGGTTTTCTCACATATTTACTTTTTCCTTCTATTCATATGATATTTGAGAATGCTGCATGCTTAGGCTTGTATCTTATCTTCTATAGAAGCCTTTGGTATGTCAGATAAATTTCTCTTGTTCATATGGAGTATATTTCAGTGGAATGACACATTGATTTACATAGTTAAAAAGAATAAACACAATGGCGCTAAAAGTATTTTCTGAAAATAACATGTTGAAAATGAAATTGATAAATATATGTTAAAATTTACTTAGAAGAGTAATTTCTATAGTACATGAACAAATTGTTCTTGCCTCGAATTTTTCTAAATTTCTGTATATCTATTTTAAGAAACTATGACAGAACACTTACAACTTCCTTAATGAGAAATAAAAGGTAATTTCATATACCAGTTGTTCCATATGACTCTGTTATGTCAAAATCTCTAATATTTTGTTTTTTTGGTCCAGTCAGATATGTTAGGAAACACATCAGTTCACAACATAGGAACAATCCTTCAGTCCATTTTATTGTACTGCTTTGAATTGCTTTTTCCTTTGTGAGTCAAGGACATCAGTTTCAATAAGCCTAGCATATCAGTAAACATGTGGACCATCTCATCACACAGACGTATAGAAAGCAGTATAATTTTCAGACTCGGAAAAATGCTTTTGAAGTTAGCACTTTCCTGACTTGTGGCAGAGCCACTATAAGATTTCTGGGTAAAGAATTTTTCATCATCCCCTCTCTGGAGATACTGGAATCAAAGAACATCTCCTGGGGTTCCTGGCCAGTTCCCACAGGGCTTCAGCTTCCTGGACCACTTCTTCCCCAGAAATTCCTTACATGAAACCTGCTTTGCCTGACCAAGGCAAACTTATTATCACAAAACTTAGTGAAGTCCCTCTTCTCATGTGTCAAATTTATCTCAAAATCATTTTTTGGAAAAAAATGAATAAATTGGTTTACGCTTAAATATGAATAGCAACTTTCATACTCAATTTCTAAAAATTTGGAAAAGAAATTAAATGGAATGGAGGAGATTTGCAATAGGAAAACTTTGGTGAGTAGCTCTTGAAATAAGTAGGAAAGAGTCTGCTCTCTTTACAGAGACTTTCCAAGTCCACACATATTGAATATATTATGGGCCATTTTCTCCTCCTTTAACATATAAGATACATTTTTTTATTTTCTAAATTTTTAATACACTGAGTGTTCGTACTTTGGCTGCACTAGTAGATAAAAAATAAGCCTCATCATGATGATTTTTCACAGAAGATCTCTTTAATCTTACCTGTATGTGGCATGTGTCATTGTATTGATCATCTCTGATGTGAACAGACAGTACACCACATACTTTCAAAATCTATTGAAGAATTTCCAGAAGTGAACAATGAGTTCTTATGAAAATCCAAAATTAATTAAAATAATGACATTTATTGACTATTTAGAGTTTCATATATATGTTACAGTATTTATCATGCTAAAATGTTGTGATTTTATTATATTAATTTATACAGTAATGCAATATATATTCTCTTCTATGCTAGTTTTTTGATGATTTTATACCATGTTAGATTATATTATAAGACATGAATTAAGATTATCTATAATGCAATGACTGGGTTGTATTCTTCCTTGGCTTTGGATTGCTTTGAATGATTGTTGACACACAGTAGATAGCCAATGCACACTAGTTCAGTGAGTGAAAAACAGCTAGATGGTTAAATGGATAGCAGTCCTAAGTGTATATTCAATACTGTAATACTGTCTATAAAACAAATGTAAGAGGATTTACTAGATTTTTCCGAGAGAGCGCATTAGAATTAAGCATGTTATAAATAGAATGATGAAGTAATATTACACAACAGGGTTTCTCATCAGTGGCAATGAGAACAATTTAAGTAGGATAATTCCTCATTGTGTGTGCCATCCCATGAATTATAGGATATATAGCAGCATCTCTGGCTAATACCCAGTAGATACCAACAGCAATCCTACTCACTCCAGCTCTGACAACCAGAAATGTTTCCAGACATTGCCAACTACCTATGAGGCAGGGAAGGACAAAATCCCTTCAATGAAGAACCTCTGTATATAGTGTCTGATTTCAGGATAGTATTACACATTTGTATTACATTTTTCCATTTCCGAAATTTAAGTACATAATTGGGCAGGGAAATAAAGGGAATAGTAATGACATTTTTCCTGTCCAGAATGCGCAAAATAGAAAGCAATCTTTGTCTTCCAGAAAAACTGTTTCAAGAAATGTTATTTATTCTTGTAAGCTGCATATTTTCAGGCTGTAAAGTAAAAACAAATCGCTGGATGCCAAAATCCTAGTGCTTAAAATACATGGGCTCTCCATGTGGTTTCCTCCTATAACGTATAAATTCCCACCTCTGTTGGAAGAATCCTACACTGGCTTCTTGCCTGTTTTATATCTGGCTTCTATTTTAGAACTGATCTGGAAATTTTCCTAATTAAATATACCCATCATCCAAATTCTGCAGAATTTGTCTCTATTTTGTTTCTTTCTACAGATTGTACAAAATCTGAGTCCTGATCTCCTTAGCTTGTACATAAAATTTAATTAAATCTAATAATCATTTTACTGACATGTTTCTAAAATACTTGCATTTAAAAAAATTCCTCACTGAAGAGCCAGATAAGGTAAATTCTATGTAATAAATGAAGAATAAGGAAATGGAGGCATAGAGAATTAGGAAACTGTGAGCATATTACTGGCAGAACTAGAAGTAAATCTGATGTCTTGAGTCCCAATTCCACACTCTAAACTCAAACTTCCACATGTGTAAGAATGGCCTTGGAAGCTTGTTAAAAGTGCACATTTTATGTAGCATATGCAGATCTTCTGCTTCTGTTGGGATCTGTCCAAGAATTTCCTTTCTTTATTTTATTGATTGATTGTATCTTGGGTGCCCAAGGTTGAGATCATTATACTGGTCTGGTCATGATCCACGTTTTGCAGGATTGTTTTGATGATTTTGTTTTTCCCTTTCTTGCCAATTTCCACCCTTCCCTCCCTTCCCTACCATGGACATCCACCTTAGTATGTTTAATGCATGTACTTAGATATCTGTGCATCTCTTTAAAATCTATAGGTTGTTTTGACTACCTGTAGTTTTAACTTTCAGAAATGGTATTTGAAAATACCACAGATCTGGCCGGGCGCGGTGGCTCAAGCCTGTAATCCCAGCACTTTGGGAGGCCGAGGCGGGTGGATCACGAGGTCGAGAGATCGAGACCATCCTGGTCAACATGGTGAAACCCCGTCTCTACTAAAAATACAAAAAATTAGCTGGGCGTGGTGGCGCGTGCCTGTAATCCCAGCTACTCAGGAGGCTGAGGCAGGAGAATTGCCTGAACCCAGGAGGCGGAGGTTGCGGTGAGCCGAGATCGCGCCATTGCACTCCAGCCTGGGTAACAAGAGCGGAACTCCGTCTCAAAAAAAAAAAAAAAAGAAAAAAGAAAATACCACAGATCTTTTTATGGCTTTAATTTTTTTATCAGCACTACATTGTTAATATTTATTCACATTGTGATGTACATCCAGTTCTTTGAAAGGTATAGTTTTATATAGTATATACTCAACACATTGCCTTGCTCATTTCCTTGAAATGGACACCTGAATTATTTCCATGTCCCAGTTGCCATACTGAAAGTAATGCTGAATGCCATCAAATTCCTTGACTGGCTTGTGAGAAAGATTCTCTTCTGAAACCCTGTTTCCCTGGGTCATAATATTTAACAAAATTTTACTCACTACATTCAGAACATGGACAAGAAAGGATTTATTTATATACACTGCTCCAATGACACATTTCAGCTCTCATTCCCACACATTCTCACCAATATCTGGCACTATCTTACCTCAGTCTTTGCCTATAACACTAGTATTAAGGGTATCTTTTGCCAATATTTTTAGTATAAATGGTATCAGGTGATAATTCTAATACTGAACATCTGTCCATATTTTTCTCGGATATTTGTATTCTCTATTCTGGTGACTGCCTATTGTTTTCTCAGTTTTATGATGTTTTGTTTATTTATTTTCATGTTTATTTATTTTATCTTGTAAATCAAATACTCTGTCAGTTTTAGATATTGTGACTGATTTCTGACAGATTGTCAGCAGGCTGTTAATATTTTTGTGAAAAAAAATTCAATTTTAAGAATATTGGCTGAGCACGGTGGCTCACGCCTGTAATCCTGGTGCTTTGGGAGGCTGAGGCAGGCAGATCACCTGAGGTCAGGAGTTCAAGACCAGCCTGACCAACATGGTGAAACACCACTTCTACTAAAAATGCAAAGATTAGCCAGGCATGGGGGCAGGTGCCTGTAATCCCAGCTACTCGGGAGTCTGAGGCAGGAGAATCACTTGAACCCCAGAAGTGGAGGCTGCAGTGAGGCTATATCATGCCATTGCAATCCAGCCTGAGGGACAAAAGGGAAACTGTCTCAAAAAAACAAAGGCAGTAATCATACCTGTTATGTTAAGTTGTTATGAGGATTGGAGATAAGATACATAAAGTACCTAGTACAATGTCTGCCATCTAATAACACTCAGTGAAAGCTGTGAAACATGAAATACAGAATTTATGGAAAGGAAATTCAATGTCAAGCCAATAAGGAAAAAGACATGGACTGCAACAATTGAAGAGAATAAGCTGCAGCCCACTTTGCAGACAAAAAATTTTTGAGGGAAAAAAAAGAATATTACATCTATTGATTCATTTATATCGCTAATCTATCTGGTACTTAGCTTTGTGTATAGTGTAATGTAAAGATTCAACTATATTTTTTCTCTTTAAGGTTTGCTCATTTGTGGTGCCCTCTGTTTGATAAAGTTTGTATATATCCACATATCTATTTCTGAGTTATAGTTTGTTCTATCGATCTATTGATATAATCCTCTGCCATTACCACAATGACTTATTTTCTTACCCTTTTTTTCTCTTCTGTTTTTCTTTCTCCCTTTCTTTTCTTTTCTATTACCCCTTTTCTCCCTTTCTCTTAAAATTTTCGTCACTGTTCTTTTTAAAAATTCAATCACTATAGTTTTGTAGCATATCGATTTTAACAGTGCTTGTCAGTCAGTGTTCTCTGGAGAAACAGAACCAGTAAGATAGGCAGACAGACAGATAAATATATAGATCTCAAAGAGAAAAAAAAATCAGAGAGATTTATTTTAAACATTTCCCCACCATTTAAAAAAAAAACAAAGTACAGCTTGCTGCCAGCACTTATTCTACATAAACACACTTTTTGAGGATAAAGCAAATCTGACTGATTTTCACTGTAAAAATAAAATATAAAAACTGCTTTTGGAGTTTTCTAAACAGTGCCAGCATCAGAATCATCTATTTCAGAAACGTCAGATTCATCAAATGAATCCTCGGTGAACAACTGTTCGAGAATGATGTTAACATCATGTGTAGGAATTCTACACGCTCTAGGATTTGACATTTTCAGAGGTCAAGAATTACTATATTTTGTAAATGGAAATACCACTAAGAAAAACAGAATGCTAAAAATAGAATGATGTCTTTTATTTCCAAAGTTGATATACTAGAGCAATGCAAAAATAATAAAAGCAAGAAATTTCATGGCAAAGTTATCTCGGGGTAAACACTGCAGCAACAAGCATCGAGTTCTCAGGGCGAATGGGCAAAGGATTAAGGAATTGCCTCATTTGAGTGTGAAGAATGAAAACTCTGAAATCAATAGGACAGGCCAGCAGACTAGAAACTCATGCAGGATTTCTATGTTAAAATCTTGAGGTGGAAATTTCTATTCTTTGGAAAACCTTATGGTTTGCTCTTAAAGCCTTCAAGTTACTAAGTGAGACCCACCTATATTATCAAGGATAATCTTATTTACTTCAAGTCAACCAATGGCAGCTATTAATTATATCTACAGGATACCCTCAAAGCAGTATCTACACTAGTGTCTTATCAAACAACTGGGCATCATAGCCTAAACAAGTTAGTACATAAAATTAACCATCACAGTGCTGGAAAAACTGTATGCAGAAGAATTAAACTGGACCTTTACATTTCACCACATAGAAAAATTAACTCAAAATATATTAAAATTTAAACATAAGACCTCAAACTATAAAAATTCTAGAAGAAACCCTAAGAAATACTCTTCTAGTCATTGGCCTTGGCAAATAATTTATGATGAGGATCCTAAAACCAAATGCAACAAAATTAAAAATAGGGAAATGGAACTTAAACTAAAGAGCTTCTGCACAGCAAAATAAACTATCAACAGAGTAAACCACCAGCCTACATAATGGGAGAAAATACTTGCAAACTATGCATCTGACAAAGCATTCATATTTAGATTCTATAAAGATTCTAATATTTAGAGGCTGTAAATAATTCAAACAAATCAACAAGAAAAATAACCTCAACAAAAAGTGGGCAAAAGGCAGACATTTCTCAAAAGAAGATATACAAATAGCAAATAAACATTTGAAAAAAATGTTCAACACAACTAATCATCAGAGAGATGCAAATAAATGAGATGCAAAACAATGAAATGCTATTTCACATCAGTCATAATGGCTATTATTAAAAACTGAAAAAAAAAGATGCTGTTGAGGCTGTGGTGAAAAGGGAAACACTTATACACTGTTGGCAGAAATACAAATTAGTTCAGCCCCTGTGGAAAGCAGTTAGGAGATTTCTCAAAGAACTGAAAATAGAACTACCTTTTGACCCAGCAATTCCATTATTGAGAATATACTCAAAGGAACATAAATTGTCTTACCAAAAAGACACATGCGGCACTATTCACAATAGAAACAACATGGAACACCAAGTGCTTGTCAATGGTGGATTGTATAAAGAAAATGAAGTGGCCGGGCGCGGTGGCTCAGCCTGTAATCCCAGCACTTTGGGAGGCCGAGGCGGGTGGATCACGAGGTGGAGAGATCGAGACCATCCTGGTCAACATAGGGAAACCCCGTCTCTACTAAAAATACAAAAAACTAGCTGGGCATGGTGGTGCGTGCCTGTAATCCCAGCTACTCAGGAGGCTGAGGCAGGAGAATTGCCTGAGCCCAGGAGGCGGAGGTTGTGGTGAGCCGAGATCGCGCCATTGCACTCCAGCCTGGGTAACGAGAGCGAAACTCCGTCTCAAAAAAAAAAAAAAAAAAAAAAAAAGAAAAGAAAATGAAGTATATTCCCATGGAATACTACACAGCCATAGAAAAGAACAGAATCATGTTCTTTGCCATAACATAAATGTAGCTGGAACCAGTTATGCTTAATGAATTAATGAAGAAACAGAAAACCAAATGTTGCATGTTCTCACTGATAAGTGGGAACTAAATCTTGTGTTCACATAGACATAAAAATGAGAAAAATAAGCGGGAATTCCACAGGGGGAAGGAAGGGAAGAGGACAAGGACTGAAAAATTTCCTGTTGCATACTATGTTTACTTTCTAGGTTACAGGATCAGTAGAAGCCCAAATTTAACATCACACAATATAGTTTTGTAACACATCTGTACACATACCCTTTGAATGTAAAACATAAATGGAAATTTTAAAAATAAAAACTAAAAACAAAAACCATGATCTTACTTAAAAAAATTGACCATCATTATCATGGGCATTTATCTACATTTGTACCTATTTTCCCCAAATTACTTAAGCTTTTGGAGTTGAAGAAATTTTTTTTTATTGCATTTTAGGTTTTGGGGTACATGTGAAGAACATGCAAGATTGTTGCATAGGCACACACATGGCAGTGTGATTTGCTGCCTTCTTCCTCATCACTTATATATGGCATTTCTCCCCATGCTATCTCTCCCCAACTCCCCACCCCCCACGGTCCCTCCCCTATTTCCCCCCAACGGACCCCAGTGTGTAGTGCTCCCCTCCCTGTGTCCATGTGTTCTCATTGTTCAACACCCGCCTATGAGTGAGAACATGCAGTGTTTGATTTTCTGCTCTTGTGTCAGTTTGCTGAGAATGATGGTTTCCAGGTTCATCCATGTCCCTACAAAGGACACGAACTCATCGTTTTTTATGGCTGCATAGTATTCCATGGTGTATATGTGCCACATTTTCCCTGTCCAGTCTATCATCATTTATGCTGAAATAAGAATTGGAATTGCAATGATTCACTAGTTAAATTGACAAGAACTAACATCTTGATAATATTAAGTCATCCAACCATAATCATGTTTTCTCTAGTTATTCAGACTTTTTCTTAAGTTATTATTCTTTGAAATAATTTTTAAAAATAACTTTAAAGCCTCCTCTAGTTAGTTGTTTTACAGTAATATTTTTAAAATATATTAAAATCTTAATAGATAAACCTTCAGATACTTTCTTTATTACTCCTGCTAAGTACAGCTGAAAACTATGCACATTATACATAAAACAAACATAAGAAGACTCTGAAAAGTAGAAAGAAGACAGACAGGCTGGGAACCTCAGAACTTGAGGGAATTCACAGCAATTAGTTACTTGTATTGCCTTTCTAGTCCATATATCCTGAGCTGAATGTTAGAGAAACCAACAACTGTGAAACACCAACAGGCACAAACAAAAACAAAGCACAAAGAAAAGCCTCTTCTCCCTAGCTCAAAAATCAGAAGACAGGAAGCCTATAAAGACAGAAAACTTTTAAATGATAAACTATTTCAGCTAAACACTAAAGAAAATAATATGTGGTACCTCCACCATCAGCCAGCACAAGGCAGGTGGGGAGCCCAGACTTTTATCCATGCCAGGTGCCCCCACTTCCCAGCTGGGGTAGTGTCAGAAGGTTGAGTAAGTAGTCTAGGAAGTCAGCATTCCCTTCCCTCCACTCCAAAGGTAATGTCAGTGGAGCCCTGCGGAGAATCAGGATTTTACCACTGCCCAGAGGTAAGCAGGCCATCTCTCCCAGAGAATCACTGGAGGCCATGTGGGAAAAGGTAATGGGGCACCCCTGCCCCTCCCAGGCAGGTAGGCATCCCTAGTGACCTAGTGGGAAGTTAAAACGCCCTTCCCTGTTAAACTAATAAAAAGCCTGTCCCTTTCCATGGTGCCAAATGAAAACGAGTAAAGAACTTAAACTTCCACCCTCTTCTGGCAGTAAAAAGCCAGTGCCCCCTTCCACAGACTGCATGGTTCCAGAGGAGGGCAGACGTATTTAAATAAGACTTGAAGTCTCCTAACATAAAACCCAAAATGTTCAAATTCAAATATTACTTGTCATGCTTACAATCTGACTGAGAAAAGGTAATTTCAATTTGAAAGAGGAAAGGCAACCATACAATTGAATATTATTCAGCCTTAAAAAGAAGAAAATTGTGCAATATAGGAGAACATGGGTTTACCTTGAAGTCATTAAGTGAAATAAATCAGATACCAAAGAACAACTCCTACATGATTCAACTTATTTAAAGTACCCAAAATAGGCAAAAACGTAGAATTAAATAATGGACTGGTGATTTCTAGAGTCTAGCAGAAAGGCAGACGTGGTGAGCTACTAATCAATGGGCACAAAATTTCAGTTAAAAAAGACAAGTCAATTCTAGTAATCTGCTGTACGACCTTGTGCCTATCGTTAACAGCACTGTATTACATGTTTTAAAATTTGTTAAGAAGATGCATATCATGTTAAGTGTTCTTACCACAATTAAAAAAAAAAAAAAAAGACAATCAGCCCATAAACCTAGCATTGTGGAAAGCTGAGGCAGGAGGATTGCTAGAGCCTAGAAGTTTGAGGACACAGTGAGCCATGATCATGCCACTATACTACATCCTTGGTAACAGAGTGAGACCTTGTCTCAAAAAATTAAAAAAGGCACTCAATAGATACAAATGCCAAGATGAAACAGATGTTAAATTATCTGAAAAGAATATTAAAATAGCCATGACAAAAATGCTTCAATGAAAAATTATGAACATGTTTGACACAAATGCAAAAAGAAGAAATTGCAAAGAAAAGAAGACATAAAGAATAACTAGGAAGTTGGGAACCCTACACAAGTCTACTGCTAACTGGGACTCATTCCTGGCTCCCAATGGCTCTTGCAGAGGGGATTAATTGAACACAAGGAACAACCCACTCTTGCCATGGGTCTCTGGAATCCCAGCAGATAGAGACCTCTCTACCACCTCAAACACCTGAGTTTTCAGGGAAAGCTGCTTAAGAAATGGTAGAGGCAGAACTCCAGCCAATTCTCCAGCCAGGGAGGATCCCAGAGTTTGGTGTGGGAGTATCGGTAGTGGTGTATGGCCAGGAACACTCATCACCCTGGGCTTAACTTGCTCTCATAGAAGACTTTAGCCATAAGGGAGCTGTCAGACCAGAACTCTGCAGGGTGGCCTTGCCCACGGGATCGAGCCAGTCCAACCTGGGCACACCTCAGTCTGCTGGCCTCTCCTGGGGTTATTTCAGAAGGCTGAGTAAGGAGTCTAGATTTTCTTCCTCACCCAGCTTAGACACATCCACTTGCAATGTAGCCCCAGATACTTCCTGGGGGCCTGCATCATAGCTCCTGTGTTGACAAACCACACCTGATAATCTCACAGTAGTCAGAATGGCTATTACTAATAAGTGAAAAAATAACAGATATTGGTGAGGTTGCAGAGGAAAGGGAACATTTACACACTGTTGGTGGGAGTGTAAATCAGTTCAATCATTGTGCAAAGCATTGTGGTAATTCCTCAAAAAGCTAAAAACAAAACTACCATTCATCCCAGCAATACCATTACTGAGTATAGACCCAAAGAATATAAATCTTTCTACCTTAAAGACACGTGCACATGTATGTTCATTGCAGCACTGTTCACAATAGCAAAGACATAGAATCAATGTAAACAACCATCGGTGGTAGGCTGGATAAGGAAAATGTGGCACACATACACCATGGAACTCTATGCAGCCACAAAAAGAACAATATTCTATTCTTTGCAGGAACATGGATGAAACTAAAGACCTTCATTCTTGACAAATTAATGCAGGAACAAAAAACTAAATTACTTCATTTTCTTTTAAGTGGAATCTGAATTATGAGAGTACATGGACACAAAGAGGGGAGCATAGACACTGGGACCTACCAGAGGGTTGAAGATGAGAGAAGGAAGAGGAGCAGAGAAAATAACTAGTGGGTTCCAGGTTTACTACCTTGGTGACAATCTGTATATCACACTCCAGTGATATGAGTTTACCGTAATATGGTAAACTTGCACATGTACCCCTGAACCTAAAATTAAAGTTTTTAGAAAATAATAACTAAGCAGAAATCTTAGAAATAAAAAATATAATAACCAAAATAAAATCTTAATAGATGAATCTAACTGCACAATGGTGGAGACAGAGGAAAGGATTGGTGAACCTGAAGATAAAATAATAGAAATTACTCAATCTGAACAATAGAGGAAAGTGGACTGTTAAAAAATAATAATAAACAAAGCCTTAGGAACGTGTAAGGCTGTAACAACAGCTCTAAATTCATGTTAATGGAATTATGGAGGAAAAGGAGAAAGAGAGAAGCTGAAATAGTATTTTTAAAAATAATGGTTGAAATGGTGGAATAGATGTAAATCTACCTAATTCGAGAAGGTGAGTAAACACCAAACAGGATACATCGAAGAAATCCATGCCAAACTACATCATAGTGAAATTTCTAAACACTAAAAACAAATATAAACTTGAAGGCAGTAGGAAAAAAAAAATCTTACCTATGGAGGAAAAACAATTTGAATGACAGGAGATTTCTCATCAAAAAATATATAGAGAGGTGAAAAGGAAATGACACAATATTTTTCAAGAACTGGAAGAAAAGAACCATCAATATCAACATAGGATCCTATATACACTGAAATATCCTTCATTAACGAAGAAGAAATCAAGAAATTTGCAGACGAAAAAAGACTCCTGTAATTTGTCCCCAGCAGACTTACTCTAATGAAATGGCTAAAGAAAATATGCTAAACAAAAAACAAATGATAAAAGAAAGAATCTTGGAACATCAGAAAGCAAGGAAGAAAAACAGAAAAAGAAAAACTATAGGTAAGTATAGAAGACATTTATTTTATTCTTGAGTTTTCTAAATTATATTTGACAGTTGAAGCAATAATTATATCACTATCTGATATTCTAAATGTGTGTAGGGAAGATATTTAAAACAATTATAAATGACGGATGTTAAAGAAGTATAAGGCAGGTAAGGCTGCTACTCTTCACTTCAACTTAAAAAGTGTTACAACAGTTGACTGTTAGACATCCTGTATGAACAATGTAGTGATGATATGACACATATGATTCCATTTAGATTACAATCTTGAAATTACAAAATTATAGAGACAGAGATCAAGTGTTGTTTACCAATGGTTAGGGATAGTTGGAAAAAGGGATGGGTGTGACTCTAAAGGGCTATTGAGAGGGATGCCAATGTTAGAATAATTTTGTACATTAATAGTGATAGTGTTTACACAAATCTGCGAGCAATAAAATGGCATAGACCTATACACACATGTGGTACCAATGCTAATTTCTTGGTTTTGATACTTCACTATTGCTGTATTAGATGTAACCAGTAGAGGAAACTGAATGAAGTGAGGCACAGAACCTTCCTATACTGTCTTTACAACCCTCTGTGAATTTACAATCAGTTTCATATGACAAAATTTAAATAAAACCTGCGTCATTTGTGAGCATAGTAATAAATTAGCTAACTTTTGAAAATAGGCTCAGAGTGAAGACATTTAACACATTCTTTTCTTTTCTGGGATTTAGGAGGTCTTAAATTTCAGAAAGATGGAATCATTCCAGGAGACAGTATCTCCGTGTAGAACCAGATTAGGCTGTGAGCTCAGTCATTCTATCTTGTATTCAAAGAAATAATGTAACTGCTTTTTGAAAAACATAATGCTAGGTGGAAAAGTCAAAGTCAAGTAAAACAAAGTCCTCACTTCCTAGAGACTTGAAGCTTATTAGGGAAATACAGGCATGTAAGCAAATCAAGGCTCTAAAAGCGCTATAGGTTATGTAGCTCTTTGTACAGAATATATTGAGAGTTCAAGGGAGATGTAGCACTATCAAGGCTGCCTAAAGAGAGAGTTCTTCTTGAAGGAGAGAATTTTCCATCTAAGAGTTGAAGGATGAATAGTTCACCAGATAGAAAAGGATGAAAAACAGGGCAAAAGGCTCATATATGATTTCTCTTTGTAAATTTAGCACCTAAAACTGATGGTTACTATTCAAGAGGTACTCCATAAATATGTGAAACTCTGGGAAGTCAGGACTGTATGGAAGGGAGATGAATTCAAATCATGAAAGGCAAGAAAAAATAAATAAATTCCCGTATTTCCCGAGTTGTGCTTCACCAGGAGTGCCAAAATTTATATCTCTTCTATATAATGTGTCTAACTAGAGATGAGCTGAACAATAAAATTTTTAAAAATAAAACAAATTTGGGGGAATGCTGGGAAGATGGCCGCCTAAGAAGAGTTCAGGACTTCAGCTCCCAGTGAATGTGCAGAGGGTGAGTGGACGCCGCATTTCCAGACGAACTCTTATTGCCCACAGACCAGGAGATACCCAGGCAGAGGGGTCGCCAGCGTCGCAGTCCCAGCCAGTGCGGCTGTTTTGGCCCCCGCGGGGCTGATTCCGCCCGCGCGGCTGCTGTGACCACTCCCTGTTGCTGCGGTTCTCCGTACAAAAGCCACTGGTCTGGGAGCCCTCTTAGCTGGTGAGCAGAGCCCTGAGACGGCAGAGTTGCTCATTCATCTGAAATAGCGAGTCAGGCCAGGAGATTCCTAGGCAAAAAATCCGCCAGGAGCCGGCGCCACAGTTCGAGCCGACTCCGTGACTCGCAACACGGGAGATCCCGGCGCCTTTTCAACAAGCGACCGGAACACGGGGTCCTTCAACTTAAAAGAAAAGACTCTGAGTCAGGGAGCCAGGTGATCAGGCTCAGTTGGTCCCACCCCTCCACCCCCAACAACAACGAAAGCAAAAACAGTAATTGGAAACCCTCTGGGTTGAGCCCTCCAAACCAAGCACAGCTGAACCCGGACTGTCCGGCTCCGTGGGGGAGGGGCTTCCGCCATTACTGAGACTCTCCACCACTACAGAGACAGGCTGCCGTTGCCGAGGCAACCCGCCGTTGCCGAGGCAACCTGCCACAACAGAGAGAATCCGCCATAACAGAGGCGGGGCCACGGTTGCCCAGACAGTTCTAACTACGCCCATATAAAAAGGACTGCAGGGAAGAGCTCAGGGTAGCTGGGTGGAGCCCACAGCAGCTCAGCAAAGCCCCTGCAGGCAGGCAGTGGCTAGGCGTACTGCTAGCTGGGCAGGTCAGACCTGAAAGAAAAATCAAAAAAGGCAGTAGTGCAACGGAAACTCATAAAGCTCCAACCCCCTGGGACAGAGACAGACAACAGGTGGATAAACCCACAAAAATGGGAAGAAACCAGCGCAAAAAGGATGAAAACTTCCGAAACCAGGACACCTCTCCTCCTAAAAGGGATCACAACTCCTCACCAGCAAGGGAACCAGACTGGATGGAGAAGGAGGGTGATGAAATGACAGAATCAGACTTCAGAAGGTGGGTAGTAAGAAACTACAATGAGCTAAAAGAACATGTTCTAACCCAACGCAAAGAAAATAGGAAGCTTGAAAAAAGATTGGACGAACTGCTGACGAGAATGGACAGCATAGAGAGGAGTATAAGTGAATTGATGGAGCTGAAAAACGCAACACGAGAACTTCGTGAAGCATGCACAGGCTTCAACAGCCGAATTGACCAAGCAGAAGAAAGGATATCAGAGGTCGAAGATCAACTCAATGAAATAAAAAGAGAAGGCAAGAACAGAGAAAAAAGCGCAAAAAGGAATGAACAAAATCTTCAAGAAATGTGGGACTATGTGAAAAGACCTAATCTACGTCTGATAGGTGTACCTGAATGTGATGAAGAGAATGAATCCAAGCTGGAAAATACTCTTCAGGATATTATCCAGGAAAACTTCCCCAACCTAGCAAGGCAGACCAATATTCAAATCCAGGAAATACAGAGAACACCACAAAGATATTCCTCAAGAAGAGCAACCCCAAGGCACATAATCGTCAGATTCACCAGGGTTGAAATGAAAGAGAAAATGCTAAGGGCAGCCAGAGAGAAAGGTTGGGTTACCCACAAAGGGAAGCCCATTAGACTCACAGCAGATCTCTCAGCAGAAACCCTACAAGCCAGAAGAGATTGGGGGCCAATATTCAACATCCTTAAAGAAAAGAACTTTCAACCCAGAATCTCCTATCCAGCCAAACTAAGCTTCATAAGTGAAGGAAAAATAAAATCCTTTGTGAACAAGCAAGCACTCAGAGATTTCATCACCACCAAACCTGCCCTACAAGAACTCCTGAAAGAGGCTCTACACATATAAAGGAACAACCAGTACCAGCCACTCCAAAAACACACCAAATGGTAAAAGAGCATCAACACAATCAAGAATCTGCATCAACTAACCAACAAAACAGCCAGGTAGCATCAAAATGACAGTATCAAATTCACACATAACAATACTATCCCTAAATGTCAATGGACTAAATGCCCCAATCAAAAGACACAGACTAGCAAATTGGATAAAAAGCCAAAACCCATCAGTGTGCTGTATCCAGGAAACCCATCTTACATGCAAGGATATACAAAGGCTCAAAATAAAGGGATGGAGGAAGATCTACCAAGCAAATGGAGAGCAAAAAAAGGCAGGAGTTGCAATTCTCATCTCTGATAAAATAGACTTTAAAGCAACAAAGATCAAATGAGACAAAGAAGGACATTACATAATGGTAAAAGCATCACTGCAACAAGAAGAGCTAACGATCCTAAATATATATGCACCCAATACAGGAGCACCCAGATACATAAGGCAAGTTCTTAATGACTTACAAAGAGACTTAGACTCCCACACAATAATAGTGGGAGACTTTAACACCCCATTGTCAATATTAGACAGATCATCCAGACAGAAAATCAACAAGGATATCCAGGACCTGAATACAGACCTGGAACAAGCAAACCTAATAGACATTTACAGAATTCTCCACCCCAAATCCACAGAATATACATTCTTCTCAGCACCACATCACACCTACTCAAAAACTGACCACATAATTGGCAATAAATCACTCCTCAGCAAATGCAAAAGAACAGAAATCATAACAAACAGTCTCTCAGACCACAGTGCAATCGAGTTAGAACTCAGAATGCAGAAACTAACTCAGAACCGCACAGCTTCATGGAAACTGAACAACTTGCTCTTGAATGTTGACTGGATAAACAATGAAATGAAGGCAGAAATAAAGATGTTCTTCAAAACCAATGAGAACAAAGACACAACATACCAGAATCTCTGGGACACATTTAAAGCAGTCTCTAGAGGAAAATATATAGCAATGAGTGCCCACATGAGAAGAAAGGAGAGATCGAAAATTGACACCCTATCATCAAAATTGAAAGAGCTAGAGGAGCAAGATCAAAAAAACTCAAAACCTAGCAGAAGACAGGAAATAACTAAGATCAGAGCAGAACTGAAGAAAATAGAGACACAAAGAACTCTTCAAAAAATCAATAAATCCAGGAGCTGGTTTTTTGAAAAGATCAACAAAATAGACAGACCACTAGCCAGATTAATAAAAAAGAAAAGAGAGAATAACCAAATTGATGCAATAAAAAACGATAAAGGGGATATCACCACAGATTCCACAGAAATCCAAACCATCATCAGAGATTATTACAAACAACTCTATGCACATAAACTAGTAAACCTGGAAGAAATGGATGAATTCCTGGACACCTGCATCCTCCCAAGCCCAAACCTGGAAGAAGCCGAAACCCTGAACAGACCAATAACATGGTCTGAAGTCGAGGCAGCAATAAAGAGCCTACCACCCAAAAAAAGCCCAGGTCCAGATGGGTTCACAGCTGAATTCTACCAGACATACAAAGAAGAGCTGATACCATTCCTTCTGAAACTATTCCAGACAATCCAAAAACAGGGAATTCTTCCCAAATCATTTTACGAGACAAACATCATCCTGATACCAAAACCCGGCAGAGACTCAACAAGAAAAGAAAATTTCAGGCCAATATCCATGATGAACATAGATGCAAAAATCTTCAATAAAATACTGGCAAACTGATTGCAACAGCATATCAAAAAGCTCATCCACCATGATCAAGTAGGATTCATCCCGGGGATGCATGACTGGTTCAACATACGCAACTCCATAAACGTAATTCACCACATAAACAGAACCAAAGACAAAAACCACATGATTATCTCAATTGATGCAGAGAAGGCTTTTGACAAAATTCAACAACCCTTTATGCTAAAAACCCTCAATAAACTAGGTATTGACGGAACATATCTCAAAACAATAAAAGCTATTTACGACAAACCAACAGCCAATATCATACTGAATGGGCAAAAACTGGAAGCATTCCCTTTGAAATCTGGCACTAGACAAGGGTTCCCTCTCTCACCACTCCTATTCAATATAGTACTGGAAGTTCTAGCCAGAGCAATCAGGCAAGAAAAAGAAATAAAGGGTATCCAAATTGGAAAGGAGGAAATCAAATTGTCTCTATTTGCAGATGACATGATTGTATATCTGGAAGACCCCATCATCTCAGCCCAAAACCTCCTGAAACTGATAAACAACTTCAGCAAAGTCTCAGGATACAAAATCAACGTGCAAAAATCACAAGCATTCCTATACACCAGTAATAGACTTCAAGAGAGCCAAATCAAGAACGAACTGCCATTCACAAGTGCTACAAAGTGAATAAAGTACCTAGGAATACAACTAACAAGGAACGTAAAGGACCTCTTCAAGGAGAACTACAAGCCATTGCTCAACGAAATAAGAGAGGATACAAACAGATGGAGAAACATTCCATGTTCATGGTTAGGAAGAATCAACATCGTGAAAATGGCCATACTGCCCAAAGTAATTTACAGATTCAACGCTATTCCCATCAAGCTACCAATGACCTTCTTCACAGAACTGGAAAAAAACACCTTAAACTTCATATGGAACCAAAAGAGAGCCCGCATAGCCAAGTCAATTCTAAGCAAAAAGAACAAAGCAGGAGGCATCACACTACCGGACTTCAAACTATACTACAAGGCTACAGTAATCAAAACAGCATGGTACTGGTACCAAAACAGAGATATAGACCAATGGAACAGAACAGAGGCCTCACAGGAAATACAACATACCCACAACCATCTGATCTTCGACAAACCTGACAAAAACAAGCAATGGGGAAAGGACTCCCTGTTTAATAAATGGTGTTGGGAAAACTGGCTAGCCATGTGCAGAAAGCAGAAACAGGACCCCTTCCTGACACCTTACACCAAAATTAACTCCAGATGGATTAAAGACTTAAACATCAGACCTAATACCATAAAAACCTTACAAGAAATTCTAGGCAAAACCATTCAGGACATAGGTGTAGGCAAGGACTTCATGACCAAAACACCAAAAGCAATGGCAACAAAAGCCAAAATAGACAAATGGGACCTCATCAAACTCCACAGCTTCTGCACGGCAAAAGAAACAGTCAGTAGAGTGAATCGGCAACCAACAGAATGGGAAAAAATTTTTGCAGCCTACCCATCTGACAAGGGGCTGATATCCAGAATTTACAAAGAACTAAAGCAGATCTACAAGAAAAAAACAAACAAGCCTATTCAAAAATGGGCGAAGGATATGAACAGATACTTTACAAAAGAAGACATACAGGAGGCCAACAAACATATGAAAAAATGCTCATCATCACTGGTCATCAGAGAAATGCAAATCAAAACCACATTGAGATACCATCTCACACCAATTAGAATGGCGATCATTAAAAAATCGGGAAACAACAGATGCTGGAGAGGATGTGGAGAAATAGGAACACTTTTACACTGTTGGTGGGAATGTAAATTAATTCAACCATTGTGGAAGACAGTGTGGCGATTCCTCAAGGACCTAAAAATAGAAATCCCATTTGACCCAGCAATCCCATTACTGGGTATATATCCAAAGGATTATAAATCATTCTACTACAAGGACACGTGCACACGAATGTTCATTGCAGCACTGTTTACAATAGCAAAGACCTGGAACCAACCCAAATGCCCAACGATGATAGACTGGATAAGGAAAATGTGGTACATATACACCATGGAATATTACGCAGCCATCAAAAATGATGAGTTCACGTCCTTTGTAGGGACATGGATGAACCTGGAAACCATCATTCTCAGCAAACTGACACAAGAGCAGAAAATCAAACACCGTATATTCTCACTCATAGGTGGGTATTGAACAATGAGAACACATGGACACAGGGAGGGGAGCACTACACACTGGGGTCTGTTGGGGGGAAATGGGGGAGGGGCGGGGTGGTGGGGAGGTGGGAAGAGATAGCATGGGGAGAAATGACAGATACAGGTGAGGGGACAGAAGGCAGCAAACCACACTGCCATGTGTGTACCTATGCAACAATCTTGCATGTTCATCACATGTACCCCAAAACCTAAAATGCAATAAAATAAAATTAAAAAATAAAAAATAAAAAAAATAAAAAAAATTTTCAATGCTATTTTTTTAAAAAATTTAAACCAGAGTTTAATGAATAATTTTAGTAAATTATTGGAATTTTTAAGTTCTAAAGTTTTATATCACTTTTTGTGTTTGTTTCCAAAATGTTAGCCATTATAAAACAGAACTGAAGAAAGATTTCAATTTGCCAATTTGAAACTGTAATCAACAGAAGATATAAAAACAAATCTCAAATTCTTTAGGCAATATCTGTGGAAATATAGAAAAGCTCTTGTTATTGAGTTGTTATTTAAATGACAATTATAAACTATTCACAACTATGTGTGAATTTAAGACTTGGAGGCTCGTCCATACTCATACAGTTTATTAAAACTGAGGCAGAAAGTCAGAAGTGGAAAACTAGTTAAATGTATTCTTTAGCTCTCCACAGGCTAGATGAGTTAAATGGTTATATAAACCTCTTGTTTCTCAATAGGTAACGATGCCTCAGAAGATAGTATTTTGTTTTCACTTTCACAATAACAGATGATATTTTAGCAAACAAAAAATCTTAATTCTTATTGGCATTTAAAGCCACAATGGAAAAATATATGCAATTGGTGTTGGCAGAGTTGAGCATCCTATAACACATCATTTGCTGTTATATTTGCCATGATCCTTGAAACTTAAAGTCAGATGTTATATAGGCAAGCCAATGTTTAGAGCTAAATTTAAATGATTTTTCCTCATGGTAGACAATGAGGTGTTTAAATTGGAAGTTATTCAGTTGTTATAATTCATTTAGATGTACAATCAGATAATTTACATTGCAAAACACAAAACAGGCCACTTCTGAATTTTTGCTCTTATAGAAATACCTATGTGAAATAAGGAAAAAATACAATGGTAACACGTTCAGCATTCAATAAAAATAGCATATAATCCATGTAAAATACATATGTTTACATGTGCATGACACATGTAATGTGTGTAAATGTAAATATATATATTATAACCAGATGTCTTTCGTGCATGTGCTAATGAATGTTTTCTAAATGCCAGGCACTCTACTTAGTATTTTATTTTTCTCATTTTATCCTCAAGAATCCTAAGAGATATGTAATATTTCTTCATTTACAAATTTATAATTTATAAATGTATGAGACCACTGAAGCCTAGAAAGATTAAGTGAATTGTTCAAATTCACCCAGGTGGTAAAAGGTCAAGCCACAGAGCTAAGATAAAATGACCAGTCTGACTTTAGAAGTCATATATGGAGACAGTAGATCCCCAACACATAACTACTGAAGCAAATGGCCTCTAAACATGGCAAAATGCGTAGGAATATGTGTCTCTTAAGCTTGTTTAATTTTTAAAAATCACAGTCAACATTTCTCAAAGGGAGCATTTAATTCACTATCGGGGATTTTTCAAAAGTCATTCCACAGTAATTTTCTAGCATAGGAAGGAAAATTATGACATTTTCAAGGAACAGAAATTAAGCAGTCCATATGGACATGTTTCTCCTGGAAACAACATATTTTGGCTCAGTGCTGGACCATGCATCAGAGACTGGGCAGGCTCTAGCTTAGGTCCCAGAGCCACTTAATGATTGTTTTAGCAGGAGGCACCAACACTTGAACCGAGTTAAGCCAGGCACTTGTGCAAATGAGTTCTGGCTCCGCCTCTGTGAACAGCTGATAGAAGTCAGACTTCAAGTGTTCTAGTCTGGGAGAACTTCAGGGTATGTCATAGTGTTTTTAGTCACATGCTCACATTGAGCTGCTTTATAGAATGATAGAACTAGGAGGTATCAGAGAGAATGTCTCATTTAACTCCCACATTTGGCAGCCAGGACTGGAGAATAAAGTGATCGATCCAAAGCTATGCAGATAATCAAAGGCAGAGTTAAGGGGAACTGAGATCTCCTGGCTCAAATGTAGTGATTTCAGCAGCTCCTAAAAACGGCTGAGAAGTGTTCTTTTCATTTTAAGTATGAAACCTAACTTCAGTGGCTGGAGTTTAAAGGGGAGGATTTTGGGTTCGTGTTACTAAAACAGCCACAACAATAGCAACAATGACTAGCTTTTCTCTTCTTCTTTCACCAGTATTTTTGCTCTACTGACTCTACTCTCAAGGTTTCCCAATGTAGCAGCTGACTCTAGAGGCTCTAGCTTCAGCATCTTCTTAAGTTCAAGTGAAAAAGAAAAGAGAATCTCTCGGCCAGTCGTGGTGGCTCACACCTGTAATCCCAGCACTTTGGGAAGCTGAGGCAGGTGAATCACCTGAGGTCAGGAGTTTAAGACAAGCCTGGCCAACATGACGAAATCCCGTCTTTATGAAAAACACAAAAAATTAGCCAGACGTGATGTTGGGTGCCTGTAATCCCAACTACTTGGGAGGCTGAGGCAGGAGAATTGCTTGAATCCAGGAGGCGGAAGTTGCAGTGAGCTGACATCATGCCATTGCACTCCAGCCTGAGCGACAGAGTAAGACTCTGTCTCAAAAAAAAAAAAAAAAAAAAAAAAAAAAAAAAAAAAAAAAAAAAAAAGTGAGAATCTTACTTTCTTCAAACAATCTTGAGTCTGACTTTTTCTGACCAGAATTAAGCTTGTACTTGTTCCCGAAAAATCATCAGTGCTACAGTAATGAATTTACCAATTGAGTCAAAATTTAAGTCACATACTTCTGCAAAGCCTTTTCAAAACCACATGACTGAGAGTGGGGTAGAGGTATTGGGAATATTTTCAACATGAGAAAGGTAAAGGAATGGAGAGTGCCGAAACAACTTATGTCAATTATACAAATGTAAATACCACCAAAATAAAGTATGGAAATCAATAGTTTCATCTATCTTAATGGAGTATAAGATTTATTCTGTTGAATATTTGCCATATTTCACTTACTTTCCACAATCAGCCCTCTGCAATATTTAAAGAAGCAAATCAGTCTCCATATACTGAATAAAGACATATCAAAATTTGTGTCACAACATATTCCTTAGATTAGTTACATTTTTTGTATGTATGTTTGTTTATGAGACAGTTATTCACTCTGCCACCCACACTAAAGTGTGGTGGGATGAACATGGCTCACTACAACCTCAGCATCCTGGGTCCAAACTATCTTCCCACCTCAGCCTCCTGTGTAGCCAGTACCACAGGTGGCCACCTCTATGCCCAACTACCTTTTAATTTGTTGCAGAAATGGGGTCTCATTTTGTTGCCCAGCCTGGTCTCGAACTCCTGGGCTCAAGCTATTCCCCAGCACTTTGGCTTGGCTTCCCAAAGTGTTGGGATTATAGGCATGAGCCAGTGCACTCAGCCTTACATTTTTTTAATAAATCAATTTAAACAAAGAAAGAATAGAAACATGTTTTTAAACACAATGATTAACAAACCAAACTGTATGGCAAATTATGGGAAGGGATAGCGGAGTGGAAAAATGTTATGCCACCTGCAGGAGGTGGAAAGGTGATAATATGAAGTAAATATTTTTACCTATCTTAATACAGTAATAGATTTCTTCTGCTGGATATTTTCTGTATTTTACCTACCTTCCACAATCTGCACTCTGCACTCTGTTACCCAACTATTCCTTTGAATGTTCCCATAATATGACTTTTTAATATTTTATGTAATATATGTATTTGTTATTTATTTGTTTTACTAACTGTGTTTCCTACTAGAATGTAAGCTTCCAAAATTCGGATTTCTTTGTCCTTGTTGCTGATATAGCCCAGTGTCTAAAAGAGTGCCCAGCAAACAGCAGAAATGCAATAGATATTTATTTAATGCTATCGAATCTTGTTTGGTAGCCATTAGCCACATATGACTATTTACATTTTAAGTTAAATTATTAATGTTGATTTTAAAATTCAGTACATTATCCACACTAACCACATTTTAAATGCTCAGCACTCACATGTGACTAGAGGTTACCATGTTGGGATGGTGCAGCTATAGATCATTTCTATCATTTCAGAAAGTTCTATCAGACATTGCTAGTTTAATAAATGAATAAATATTCAAAGTAATGATGAAGTTAAGTAGGTGTCATGATAATAATTGTCAGATTAATGAAATTAACATTTAAAACTATAAAGCTACACTAAGTCTTGAAAGACTATATAGAAAACAGAGTATTAAGTTCCAATAAAAAGTTTTTGATAAAACATGTCTGAATTTGAATCTAGATTAATTATATAAAAGCAGGAAGACTGAATTGTTTGGGGACAGATCTGAAAGTGGAAATTAGCAAATCATAGGCCATTAAATGTAATAATCATTAATTTTAAAATTACACCAAAAAAAAACCTTTCTCAGCTTAGTATTCTCAGCAAAATTACTTCATAAAAATAAGAAAAAAACAGGTATCCAATTTTTAATGAAAATAAATGATATTTTTAAACTAGAACTACACTATATGAACATGGACAGCCAACAGAGGAATGAAACCTGGCATAATATAAGCTTTGTAGTGTCTCACTTTTATTTTTAAATAGATAGCCAAGGAATCACTGAGCCTTTGTGAAAAGTCTTTGACATGGAAGAGTGAAACCAAAATAACCTCATGGAAAAAGGAATGTTAAAAACAAGAGATAACATTAAGCCCTGAAAAAAAAAAATCCTCAGAGAAAGATTATCTTGCATCTATGCAACAAAAATGTGGTGTCAAAGTGGTAAGGAAGAGAGAAGAAAGAGATTCAAAGAAAGAAAAAAGAAACGTTAAACAAAGAGTAAACAAGCAAACTCTGAAATAAAAAATAAAATGACAACTGTTTTTAATTCAAAATGAAATAATTTTTTAAATAGTCGGGTAGCAGGGACAGAAAAAAATGGTAAAGTCTCAGGATCTATCCAGGAGGTCAAAAATCTAACTAATAGGTGTTCCATAAAATGTAGAGGGGAGATGGCAGAGAATAACTCATCAAGGGAATAATAAAAGTAAATTTCCTAGATGCAAACAATTTATTAATATTAAAATGAACATGAAAGGAAGTGTAAACACTGTACACTCATGGTACAATAATAATCAACAAATAATATTTGTATAGTCACAGTAATTTATTTTAACATGTGATATAACTATGTTGGCCAAATAAGAGAAGAAATGAGTATAATTTTTAAAAATCTCATCTACCAACCAAAAAAATTAATAGAAAATTGGTAATTAAAGAATTAGAACTTGATGCATATTATTTGAAAATCTGGTAAAATTTTAAAACATCTAAAATAATTGAATACAGCATTTCTGTTTTCTTTAAAAAAAAAACATTTCATGTTCATGGATAGGAATAATCAATATTATTAAAATGGCCACACTGACCAAAACAATTTATAGATTCAATGTTATTTCTATTAAAGTACCACTGACATTCTTCATAGGACTAGGGAAAACTATTTTAAAATTTATGTGGAACAAAAAAGGAGCCCAAATAGCCAAGACAATCCTTGACAAAAAAGAACAAAGCCAGAGGTATCACATTACCCAACTTTAAACTATACTACAGGGTTACAGTAACCAAACAGCACTGTATTGGTACCAAAAACAGACACATAAGCCAAAGCAACAGAATAGCGAACCCAGAAATAAGACCACACACCTACAATGATCTGATTTTCAACAAATCTGACAAAAACAAGCCATGGGCAAAAGATTCCCTAGCCAATAAATAGTGCTGAGATTGAAACTGGACCCTTTTCTTACATCATATACAAAAATTAACTCAGGAGTGATTAAAGACTTAAATGTAAAACCCAAAACTATAAAAATCATGGAAGAAAGCCTAGATAATATCATTCAGGACATGGGCATGGGCAAAGATTTGATGACAAAGATGCCAAAAGCAATTGCAACAAAAGCCAAAATTGACAAATAGGATCCAATTAAACTAAACTTCTGCACAGCAAAAGAAACTATTAACACAGTAAACAGATAACTTATAGATTGACAAATAGGATCTAATTAAACTTCTGCACAGCAAAAGAAACTATTAACACAGTAAACAGATAACTTATAGAATGGAAAAAACTACTTTCAAACTGTGGATCTGACAAAGGTCTAACATCCGCAAATTTACAAGAAAAAAAATTCAAAAAGTGGATAAAGGACATGAACACTTTTCAAAAGAAGACATGCATATGGCCAACAATCATACAAATAAAAGATCAATACCATGATCATTAGAGAAATGCAAATCAAATACACAATGGAATACCATGTCATGTCAGTCAGAATGGATATTACAATATTAAAAAGTCAAAATATAACAGTTACTGGCAAAGTTGTGGAGAAAAAGGAAAGCTTATGCACTGTAGTGGGAGTATAAATTAGTTCAGCCATTGTGGAAGACAGTGTGGCAATTCCTCAAAGACCTGAAGACAGAAGTACCATTTGACCCAGCAATCCTGTTGCTGAGAAACATACACACACATGTTCACTGTAGCACTATTCACAATCGCAAAGACATGAAACCAATATAAATACCCATCAGCAATAGACTGGTTAAAGAAAATGTGGTGCATATATACCGTGGAATACTATAAAGCCATAAAAAAAAAACAGTGAGATCATGTCTTTTGCAGGGACATGGTTGGAGCTAGAGACCATTATCTTTAGCAAACTGACAGAAACAGAAAACCAAATACTACATGTTCTCACTTATGAGTGGGAGCTAAACAATGAGAATACATGGACACAGAGAGAGGAACAACACACACTGGGGCCTACTGAAGAGTGGAGGCTAGGAGGAAAGAGAAGATCGGAAAACATAACTCATGTGTACTAGGCTTAATACCTAGGTGATGAAATGATCCATACAATAAACCCCCATGACACATGTTTACCTATATAGCAAACTTGCACTTGTACTCCTGAAGTTAAGTTAAAACAAATTAAATCTCTAAATAAAGTTTTTATAGCATTACTTGCCTCTTAAAACTATCTGCAAGTAGTGTGTAAACAAAAATAAAACAATAAGCTGTTAAAAATTAAACATATTAGCCTCTAATTACTTAAGAATGAAGCGTTCCATTTTTTTTCTTCTTAGCTCTTTTTTGGGAAAATATGCTATTTTATACATAAGCCTTGTATTACATAACAAAAGGAAACCTCAGCTTTGCACTCTTATTATCAGCATTGTACATCCAAGTGATGCTTTTTTACTGTTTATTTATTTCTAGCAAGTTTCAATAATTATGGGCCACAGAATGAAGAAAGAGATGTTCTTCTGTCAGTTTATAGATACAGCTAGATTATATGTTGTATTAGAATTTTTTCTATTTTCCTTTTCTAATGTTTGTGAATACTTTCCCATTGTCTAGTTTTAAAAACTGCCTCTAGTTTTCTACACCATAAAAAATAAAAAGCAAAATAAGAATGGCATTTGTATTATAATATTATTTATGCTTACTGATCGGAGAATTTAATTCTGTGTGAAGCTTTAGAACCTAATTTTATTTTACACTAGGTGAGTATGTACACCTAGTCTTGAAAGACAATCTTAATGCTATACTTTCATTTTTTGTGGATACATGGTAGGTATATATATTTATGCAGTACATGGGACAGAGTCATGCAACATAAAATAAGTACATCATTGAAAGGGGTATCCATCCTCTCAAGCATTTATCCTTTGGGTTACCAACAATCCAATTACATTCTTTATTTTAAATTATACAATTAAGTTATTATTGACTCTAGTCACACTATTGTGGTATCAATAGTGGGTCTTATTCTTTCTTTTTTTTTTTTTTTTTTTTTGTACCCATTAAAACATTCCCACCTCCCCGCCAGCTCTGACTACTCTTCCCAGCCTCTGGTAACCATCTTTCTACTCTCTATGTCCATGAGTTCAATTGTTTCGAATTTTAGATCCCACAAATAACTGAGAACATCTACAATTTGTCTTTCAGCGCCTGGCTTATTTAACCACATCACTGCAAATGACTGGATCTCTTACTTTGGAGGCTGAATAGTACTCCACGGTGTATCTGTACCACATTTTCTTTATTCATTCATCTGTTGATAGACACCTGGGTTGCTTCCAAATCTTAGCTATCGTAAACAGTGTTACAACAACATGGGAGTGCAGATATCTCTTCAATATACTGATCTCATTTCTTTTAGATATATACCCAGCAATGGGATTGCTGGATCATATGTTAGCTCAATTTTTAGGTTATGAGGAACTTCCAAACTATTTTCCATAGTGGTTGTACTAATTTAATTCCAACCAACAGTTTACAAGTGTTCCCTTTCTCCACATCCTCACCAGCATTTTTTATTACCTGTCTTTTGGATATAAGCAACTTTAACTGGGGTAAGATGATGTCAGTGTAGTTTTGGTTGGCATTTATCTGAATAATGGTACATTTTCAACAGATCCTTTCAGAGTTTTGATAGTCCAATGGACTAGCCACCATTCAAACATGCATGCCTGCATGTATTCATTAAATACTCACCAAGAACTCGCTAGAGCTGCACCACTCACTGCAGTTTTCTCAAATATCTCATTAGAATTTAAGCTTCATAACAGCAGAGTTTTTGTCTACTGTATTCAGTGTCATCTCTCTATGATAGAAGATGGTTCCTGGCATGTGGATGTTGCTCAGTGCATGTTTGTCTCTTGATTTATGCACAGAAGAAATACTACTTGGTGTTTGAGAGCTGGGTAACACTAGATTAAAGCCCTGGCTCTGAGACTTGCTATATCTGTGATCTTGTCAAATATCTTAAACCCTCTGTATGTATACTTCCTTATCTATGAAACAGAAATAAGATGCATATAGTTCTTATAAAAATTAAATATGGAAAAAGTATAAAATGTATAACATAATATACGTTTTAGAACAATGTTATAAAATGTATAACACTAGCTAGAACAAAATTATCAGTAAATGGTATCTGTAACTATTAATTCAGTTAGCCTCATAGAAAAAACATAAAATTTATTTATAAACATAACAAAACTGAAGTTTACTACAGCAAAGATTTGTGCCAATAAATTTAAAAATGCAATTACCTAGAGTTTTCTCATTGGGAAATCATCTGAAAAACACACTTCTGGAAGGAAAGTCTTCCTAATTTTGATTTTTTTGTCTATAGAACAGTTGACTAAATTAGTACTGATGATAATTTTAATGATAAATTTTATAACTGTTAGACTTATGATGATCGCAAATCACTCATATCTCTTTAAACTTCAAAAGTACAAGTTAGGAACTGTGTTACTGGAGGTAAAAACCAGTCTCAGACACAGTGTTGAAAAGTGCTTCCCTCATAATGTCTTCCCCAGCCTATAGGAAGCCCCATGATGAGAATCTGGCCTAAATCCGGTTATTTGTTCAGGTAGATGTCTTCTCATCACTGTAAGTTGTTAACTGAAAGGTTAAATTGGAGTGTTAGTGACACAGTTTAGACATGACCCTTTCAAGATGGTGTTTGAGTAATTCACATTCTGTGAGTGCTAAGAAAAAGAAATAGAAACATTGGGTGAAACATGTCATTTACCCACGTGTCAAAAGATTTGAGAGTTCTCATGCTTTCCCTAACTGTAGTAGAGATATTTGATTAGAAGATGCAAAAATCAATACTATTGAGAAAACCTAGTTATAACTAGAGAAATTCTTCACAATATTTCATGTGACCACTATTCTTTTCTTACTTAAACTCACACACAACCACTAAAGAAAATTTAAAATGTTCTAAAGAAATGTATGAGGAAATCATCACTATTGATTCTAAATGTTTCCTTATTGATATATATCCTTCATATCTTATATATAAATGTTCATAGATATATCCATATTTATATATGGATATATTTTTCATATATGCATATGAAACCATTAGATGACCATTCAATGACGAAGGCAACATAATAAATGCAGTAACAATAACAATTGATGATATTTTATGATTTGGCCAGAGGAACTTTTATATACATAAACATATATATATACACAAATACACAGACACACACACAGACACACATATATACACATATACACATGTGTGTATATATGCATGTACACATGAACAGGTATATACATATATACACATATGTACATACACATATACACATGTGTGCATGCACATGTGTGCATATATGCACATGCATGTGTGTATGTGTATGTGTATATACATATGTGTGTACATATGTATAGAACAGTTGACTAACAACTGTTGTTGTGTATGTACATACATATATACACACATACAATGAAAGATGGTGAGATTTAGTCAACCAGAAGATTATTTAAATTGAGATCAGAAGTGGAAAAGCCACAGGAAGACTAAATACAATGGAAATCATTAATACATAACAAAATGCAAGGGTTATGTTTTTATCAACTTAAAAATAATTAAGTAACAAAATTTAGATTTATAACACAGTGTCAAAGGCAAAATGCACTAATTTCCTCATAGTGAAAACTGAGAGCCAACTACTGCTATGCAAAAGTATAGCTACAAAAAATATGACTCTAAGGCCGGGCGCGGTGGCTCAAGCCTGTAATCCCAGCACTTTGGGAGGCTGAGGAGGGTGGATCACGAGGTCAAGAGATCGAGACCATCCTGGTCAACATGGTAAAACCCCGTCTCTACTAAAAATACAAAAAACTAGCTGGGCATGGCGGTGCGTGCCTGTAATCCCAGCTACTCAGGAGGCTGAGGCAGGAGAATTGCCTGAACCCAGGAGGCGGAGGTTGCAGTGAGCCGAGATCGCGCCATTGCACTCCAGCCTGGGTAACAAGAGCGAAACTCCATCTTAAAAAATATATATATATATGACTCTAATGTTTTAAATTTTTTATAATTTTTAGAAACTTGGATGGGCTTTTAGAGATTAATATCTCTTATACAGAAACATGTATTTGAAGTTCTACAGGTACTTCCATTCCCTATTAAATATAAACTTAAATGTAACAATTTATGTATTTAAAATAGTTTATATAAATATATATTTATATATTTAAAATAGTGTACATTTTACAAATGTTTTTATCTTTCAGTTTATATGTTTGTATATAGGCATAGATGCCTGGAATTATGTCCATCTAGTATTAATGTCTTTCTGGGTGATATAATTTTAGTTTTTTTTTTCTGTATTGGCTAAAGTTCTTGTAATAAATATGCATCATTTTTATAAAGTAATAACATCATCTTTCTAAAAATATATTTCTAAAGGAACAAGGGAAGAGAACAAATAAGGGATGTCAGTGACAGCATTAGACCAAATATCCCCAGGTCTGACGGTGTCATTCCAGTTTCCTTGGTATATGACTATATCCATTAACATACAGAGCCACCCAGTAAAAGTCACTCCCATTTCTGAGAAAATACATTACAGATTTTTCTCTGGGACCCAGAGAAATGTGTTGTTTAAAGGCACCAATATCAGTTCTGTACTACTGATCACGTGTATTATTTGTCTTTCCTTTGTGTATAGGTTAGCATTATTTATATTTTATTTGATATTTTGCACCCAGAGAAAATTCATTTGTTATTTCAGCAAAAATGTATGTATCACTTACAAATACGAGGTCCTAAAAGGTGAATGTGACCATCATAAGCTGACAATTTTCTCTGGGAGACAAACAGTGCAGGCCATGAGGGTCATTAATGATTTGCTAGGCAACGGAGAAACTGCAAGTTTGAGAAATCACCATTTTCTCAACTTGTACTAGCATAACCTTAGTCCCACAGATTGTTCCTTCAAATAAATTAAATTCAATGCCAGATGGATGTGATGTGATTTATAAAAAGTTAAATTTATTCAGAATGTTTCTATTTAGAAATGTGTTGGCAGTATAAGTTATACATTATGCATTATTTATATTCTTTCTTAGTAACTAACAAAATTAACTTTTAAAAATAATAAATTCTGTGGTTTCCCATATGGTCTTTTAGAGTCCTTGTTACTATTTGTGTTCAGTGCCATTCAGTTTATTTTTAAATGGATTTTCCATTGAAAGCTTAAACTGATGTCTAATGGAATTAATGTATAAAGTAAGGGTCAGACAGCATGAATTATTCACACTTGCATTTATGGTTAAGTTATCATAATATATCATAGTTGCCATAGAGAATGTTAACCTAAAACCAACATTTATAACTCTTTTTAAAGTTCCTTTATATTTCATATGTGTTAAAACATTCCAAGCATCAGGGACAATAGATTATTAAAGAATAAAATTATAACTTTAAATAAAATATATTAATGAACACAGAATTGTACACTTATACTTTCATGATATTTTACAATATTTTTAAAGCTTTCAACTTCTTTAAATACTGCTCAAATATATATTTTAGTACATTTTAGTCTAGAATACTGAATTCTATATCCCTTAAGATTATACATGAACACAAAGTGAGAAAAAAGTATCAAATTTGATCTGCAATATAAACATTACTAATGTTATTTAGGTTTTTTTTTAACTTGATTCTTTAAGTTAAATTACTGTAACTTAGAATAGTGACATACTTAGTTCATTTCTAAGGCATGTGTCTGCAATGGAGTTTACAGGCTATGAGTACCTGTGCACTTAGAAAAAAATATAAAACTCCTCCCGATGACCTGCCCAGGTTTGTGTGATTTGCTCTCTGACCACAATTGATCACAGCTCCTCTAGCTTTCCCCCTACTTGCTACTCTCCAGCCACACTGGCCTCTCTGAACACTGTAAGCTCATTCCTGACTCTCTCCTGCCTCTTCCCTTTGCCAACCAAGTTCTCAAATCACACCATGTCCCAGCTGAACATTAAGGGCTTAGTTCACATGTTTTGGGGAAAACATTTTCTTGTTTTATTTTCTTCATAACCCATTGCTGTTTGAAGTTAGCTTGTTGATGTACTTCTGAGCCCACAAATGATAATTATATGTTGATTACTGCCCCATCTCTGGGTTGTAACCACCAAGAGACTAACTGTTTTTCATCTCTTGGTCTCTGTGTTCCCTATCACAAGCCAAGGAGTATACCCAAGATGAAATAAGCTATCAGCAAATATTTGTAGAGGGAACAAATCAGGATCTTCTAGGGCAGAGGTCTGCAAACTTCCTGTAAAGGGCCAGATAATAAATAGTTTGGCTTTGTGTCTTGTTAATTTTTTTCTTTTTTCTTTCTTTCTTCGATTAAAAATGTAAAAACCACTCTTAAGCCTTACAAAGGTGAGCCATTGCCCATGGGTCATAGGCCTAGTTTCCTGACCCCCAATTGCTTGTTCTTTGTGGATTATTACTTCAGGACCCTGAATTGGAGTCTGTCTAGAAATGAGGCTCAGAAATCTTTATATTCTGAAGCATCTCAATCCATTTTGAGCCAGTGATAAATTTGAAAACTAGGGTATTAAAATATAGAAAATAAGTTTAGGAAGCCCACCTAGGAAAGCAAATAATATCAATAAATTTACACTAAGTAGTATATTTTTCAACAAAATGTTAAATAATGGTTTTGTTTTTATAAGATTTCTTATAAAACAATTTTATAAGAATTATCAATTAAAGTCTTCATATCTAATGAGCAGCAGTACTTTATCCACTTTCTTATGACACCAGGAACTGGAGTTTGTTTATGCTATTCCATTATAGAAGTGAGTTCTACAATTTAAACTTTAATGTCAATGAAAAATTCAACACTTTCTTCTTCATCCATTTTCAGACATTGCAGCAGGCACCAGTGCTCACTACAAAGCCAAACCTTTTCTTCGGTAAAGGCTGCCATGGGATTGGATCACTAAAAGGAAGAAGGCTTTTAACAAGAATTTCTTCAAAAGGCTCTTACATTCTATTTCTGTTCATTGGTGCAGCAGTGTTTCAGTGAAATGGAAAGTGCAGCTGTGACTCTTATTTTCAACATAATAATCTTTTATTCATCACAGGCCTTGAAAACATTTTTCCTTCTATCAATTGCAGTGGCAAATGTGATTTATCATTTGCTAAATACTAGGGCAAAATAATTAAAAGGAAAAACTTTGATCTATTTTTATGTTTTGAATATATTTTACCATTTATATTAAGCCTAAATCATGTTTTCTCATTTAATCTGACTCCAAATATGTCCAGTTCAAAGCTTTGTTAATAATCTATTGTTTTATTTTATACATTAGTAGTGATTATACCCTTATTATTTATCATAATGCTTATTTTAAACTTCAACTATGTACGAGGGCTGCACTGAGCACTCCTACGCATGGTCTGTTTTAACTCTCTTTTTGCTAATTGCTGTCCTCATTTCACAGAGGAAGAAGTCAAAGCAGAAAAATGGTTAGGAAATCAACCCAGGCCACACCCATGGTAGGAAGTAGAGCTGGAAGTGTCATTATTTCAGTCAAGTCTGCAAAGTGCCAGTAGAGAAGAAGAAGAAGAAAAAAAGAATAAAGCAAAGAATATGCACAAAAACAAAAGAAGAAAGAAATAAGGAGGTAAGGGAGGGGTAGGGAACAAAAAGTGATCATGGGTTCTTTCCACTTGTCAAGTTTTCTCAAGATAATGACAAAAAAAAAAAAAAAAAGAACAGCATTTCTCTCCATGTCTCTTACCTTCTTCCTTTCAGCATTTTCTTTAACTTCTCTGTGGAAAGTATTATGTTGTTGCATAAAATAAGGTGTGCGTATTTTATTATTTGTCCTAAACTTGGAGTATTTTGAAAACAAAAGACTTTGCCAGACACAAAAAGAAACTCATACTTAACCAAATCACATTTACTAAACTTCTATCACTTCAAGCTAATTTTTACCCCAATAAATTATCAATTAAACGTCAGATAAAACATAACCAATCTGAACCAAAAGTTTCTATTTGATTGTATATTTGATTCGAATTGATTCAACATTCTCTCTTCAAAGGGAAGTTTTCTCAGAAAACAAGCAACTTCGTAATAGATTCCAAAACATGGAGTCATAGGGAGCTAAGAGCCCAGAATATCATAAAGAACGGAGACTAAAATACAGACAGTCACGTACATACACATGTGTCTACAAGACATGCACATGCACACACACACACCCAGCTTTCTATTCAGAAAGTGTTTGAAGTGCTTACTGTGCTGTTGCCATGTAAACATATAGAAACTGATTTCTATGGTTATGTCAGTTGTTTTCAAAAGCTATTTTTTATATCCAATGCCAATTGTTTAAAACGATATTTATTATAAGATCTAACTCTAATTGCTCTTACGAAATTGAAGTTCTACACCTCTAAGATGTTTTTCCAATTAGAATTTTTACATAATAAAGAGATGATGACAGATGCCTAATAAATCATGACTTACAACTTTCAAGATAAAGTATTTTGGCATCTAAGCCTTTCATTTCTTTCTTTTCTTTTTTTTTTTTTTTTTTTTTTTTTGAGACGGAGTTTCGCTCTTGTTACCCAGGCTGGAGTGCAATGGCGCGATCTCGGCTCACCGCAACCTCTGCCTCCTGGGTTCAGGCAATTCTCCTGTCTCAGCCTCCTGAGTAGCTGGGATTACAGGCACGCACCATCATGCCCAGCTAACTTTTTGTATTTTTAGTAGAGACGGGGTTTCACCATGTTGACTAGGACGGTCTCGATCTCTTGACCTCGTGATCCACCCGCCTTGGCCTCCCAAAGTGCTGGGATTACAGGCTTGAGCCACCACGCCCGGCTTAAGCCTGTCATTTCTAAAATGAGTTTCCCTCAAGGATAGGGACCTAAATGATTCGTCACTGCATCTTCAGTACCATGAAGCATATGTATTACTAAATTAATGTGGTAAATAAACAAATGAGTATTTCTGATCCCCACCAATCAAACTCCCCCGTCAGGAATTTTCCTATTTTTTCTACTTCTTTCTAGGAAGAGGAATTGTGAATCCAATTGCTAAGAATATGAAACATTAGTTAAAACCACATTCAGTGATGTATCCGTTTACTATACCTTACAGGTAACAAACTTTCCCACTTCTTCCCTATCAATGCACCAGGATCTCTTCTTCTTTCTTTTTTTTTTTTTTTTTTTTTTTTTTAACCTGGACAAGACTTCTTTTGCTATGAAAAGTCTATCCCTTTCTCTTTATGACTCAACTCTAAGAATGTGTGGCCGGTTGGGCAGACTTGAGATCTTCCCCATAATCACAGTCATATCACTCTCTCTTTCCATAGGCATGTGTGAGCATGAGCACGTGGGTTCCAAAATTCAGATTCAAAATATTCAATAGGAAGCCCCAGTCTGGCATGATACCTAAGCCACACTGAAATATCCAAACTTTTCTACAGCTTTGCTTTTTCATATGAAACACTTGCCCAGGTATTGATCAAATTGTTGTTCTTTTTCTTGCATGACTTTCATTACTTGTGCACCACCTTCCCTTAGTTAAGAACTACAAAAGTGAAGGAAAATTAACGATAACTTTGGAGTACTCAAGCTTTACCTTTATACCTTAACAATTACTTTCTTGTGTACCCCTTCACACCCAATGTAGTACTTAAATGTTTGTGGAGTACACACCTTATGCTTACAATGAAGATTCCCTATTTTTGTGGATTTATTTATTACACCATAGATGTAGGAAAGCAGAAAGTGTTGGTTTCAGACTACAGCTAAGGCAGAAGCTGTGTAAGAACCTAACTTAAATTTAATCTAACTAATAAAGGTAAAAGGACATCAAGGGGTTAAGGGACAGTGAATGTTGAGAAAATCAATGTATGGAACATTCAGGAAAGCTGCTGAATTGTTGGCAGAGGGGTTCTGGAAGGAGTGAGCTTAAAAGAGCAAAGGTATTGGTCAGTGATTGGTATGCATAGTAAAAATTGCAAAAGTGTTGCAGTCATTGATAATGACAAAGTCTAGGGAATTGTCATGGAGAAAGAAGCTGAGGAAGTGTGGAGGCTGGGAGGATCGGAGGAGAGGAAAAGTGCTAGAAAAATCATCTACTTATATAGTAAAGACAACAGTAGTATCATAACTAAAACCATCAGACAACTAGAGACAATTACCTGAGGGTGAAATGGCAGTGGCAGGGTATTAATCCAATCACGTGGAACTCAAACACAAGGCTTTAGGGAATTTTTTTTTTTTTTTTTTTTTTTTTTTGAGACGGAGTCTTGCTCTGTTGCTCAGGCTGGAATGCAGTGGCATGATCTCAGCTCACTGCAATCTCTGCCTCCCAGGTTCAAGCAATTCTCCTGCCTCACTCCCCCAAGTAGTTGGTATTACAGGTGTGTACCACCATGCTTGACTAATTTTTTGTATTTTTAGCAGAGATGGCATTTCACCGGCTTAGCCATGATGATCTCAATCTCTTGACCTTGTGAACCACCTGCTTCAGCCTCCCAAAGTGCTTTAGAGGTGTGAGCCACTACACTCTATCCAGGGCCGCGTAGGCAAAAAAGATGCCCAGCCAGTATTTAAGCATGATAGTATAAGCACTATAGGAGAAAAACAAACAAACAAACAAACAAACAAAAACAGACAAATAAAAACAACCCACTACTTATAGAGCTGTAGCGGTGGCAGGGTATTCTAGAGAGAGCCAGGTTTCCACAATGGCGAGAAGGTGAAGGATAAGTTCAGAGAACAGGTTAAGCAAATTCTTGCTTAAGATGAACTAAGAAATAAAGAGAAGACAGGGAGTTTGGGGAGTTGGAGAAAGAAGAGAGAAAGGCACAGAATAAAACATGGACAGAGGAGCCAGGGCTTATACTAAAGCCTGGCAATTTAAAAAGGGGTGCAGAATAAGTCTTGGCCTAGTAGACTCAAAATAGATAGCAGTGGCCAGGCTGTTAGTGTTGTGAGGTAAGGAGGAATAGATTTCTGTAGCAACCCCCTCACCCCGTGCTAAATGTCTCAGTCTCAGTTTACAGTTCATCCTAAACTCTTGATGGTTGAGAAATGACCTGACTCTGAGTGACATGCCTACCTATAACCTCTGTCATAGAGGTGAAACTTCTCTAGAAGCCAGAGTCAGATTTCCTTCCCTGATGCAGTATTCAAAGATACTGAATCACTCTTCATTCTTTAACAGCTATGTAACTCCAGGGAGGTTAATTTATCTGAGCCACTGTTTCCTCATATTAAAATATTAATAGAAACTGTAATAATTAAAGGAAGTAACATAAATTTCCTTTGTTAGAGCATGGCTCTTAGTGAACTTTCAATATATTTTAACTATCAGTCTTTGTTTCCCCAAATCTTAAGTTAGTCACTCAGGAGAGAAGATCAAAACTCATTGTTTTGTTCTTCTAGTTAAAATCAATTTCTCTCCACAGGCAGACAAGCGATCTCATCAAGCAGCTCTCTGACACCACAGCCAGGTAAATCCACAACAATGGGGAAATACCAATACAAAAAAGATGAAACCATCAAAGACCAGAACACCTCTCCTCCTTCAAGGGATCACAACTCCTCAACAACACAGGTTCACAACTTGACCGAGAAGTGAGACGAACTGACAGAAACATACTTCAGAAGGTGGGTAATAACAAACTTTTCTGAACTAAAGGAACACATTCTAACTCAATGCAAAGAAACCAGAAAACCTTGAAAAAAAGGTTAGACGAAATGCTAACCAGAATAGCCAGCTTAGAGAAGAATATAAATGACTTGATAGAGTTGAAAAACACAACACGAGAACTACGTGAAGCAAACATAAGTTTTAATAGCTGAATCGATCAAGTAGAAGAAAGGATATCAGAGACTGAAGATCAATTCAATGAAATACAAAGAGAAAACAAGACAAGAGAAAAAAGAGTGAAAAGAAATGAACAAATCCTCCAAGAAATATGGGATTATGTGAAAAGACCTAATCTACGTTTGATAGGTATACCTGAATATGATGGGGAGAATGAATCCAAGCTGGAAAACATGCTCCAGGATATTATCCAGGAGAACTTCCCAAGCATAGCAAGGCAGTCCAAGTTTCAAATTCAAGAAATACAGACAACTCCACAAAGATATTCCTCAAGAAGAGCAACTCCAACTCACATAACTGTCAGATTCAGGGTTGAAATGAAGGACAAAATGCTAACAGCAGCCAGAGAAAGAGGTCAGGTCATCCATGGAGGAAAGCCAATCAGACCCACAGATCTCGCAGCAGAAACCCTACATGCCAGAAGAGAGTTAGGGCCAATATTCAGCATCCTTATAGAAAAGAACTTTCAACCCAGAATCTCCTATCCAGACAAACTAAGTCTTGCAAGTGAAGGAGAAATAAAATCCTCTACAGACAAGCAATTATTGAGAGATTTTTGTCACCACCAGACCTGCCCTACAAGATCTCCTAAAAGAAACACTAAGCACAGAAAGGGATAAGTACCAGTCACTGCAAAAGCAAACCAGTTGGCAAAGACCAAAAATGCAATGAAGAAAATGAATCAACTAATGGGAAAGAAAACCAGCCAGTAACAAAATGGCAGGATCAAATTCACACATAACACTATTAACATTGAATGTAAATGGCCTAAATGCCCCAATAAAAAGACACAGACTAGAAAACTGAGTAAAAAGTAAGAACCCATCAGTGTGCTGTATTCAGGAAACCCATCTCACATACAAAGACACACACAGGCTCCAAAGGATGGAAGAAGATTTACCAACCAAATGGAGAACGAAAAAAAAAAAAAAAAGCAGGGGTTGCAATCCTAGTCTCTGATAAAGTGGACTTCAAACCAACAAAGATCAAAAGAGACAAAAAAGGACATTACATAATGGTAAAAGGATCTATCCAACAGGAAGAGCTAACTATCCTAAATATATATGACCCAAACACAAAAGGACACAGATACATAAAGCAAGTTCTTAATGACCTAAAATGAGATTTAGACTCTCACACAATAATAATGGGAGACTTCAACACTCCACTATCAATAGTAGATCAATGAGACAAAAAATTAACAAGGATATTCAGAATTTGAATGCAGAGCTGGACCAAGAGAACCTAATAGACATATACAGAAATCTCCACCCCAAATTCACAGAATATACATTTTTCTCAGCACCATATTGCACTTACTCTAAAATTGACCACATCATTGGAAGCAAATCACTCCTCAGCAAATGCAAAAGAACAGAAATCATAACAAACAGTCTATCAGACCACAGCACAATCAGACTAGAACTCAGGATCAAGAAACACTCAAACTGCACAACCACTTGGAAACTGAACAACTTGCTTTTGAGTATCAACTGAATAAACAATGAAATGAAGGCAGAAATAAAAATGTTCTTCAAAACCAACCAGAATGAAGACACACTTACTAGAATCTCTGAGACACCTTTAAAGCAGTGTCGAGAGGGAAATTTATAGTAATAAATGCCCACCAGAGAAGAGAGGAAAGATCTAAAATTGATACACTATCATCAAAATTAAAAGAGCTAGAGGAACAAGATCAAAAAAACTCAAAAAGTAGCAGAAGACAAAATAACTAAGATCAGAGCAGAACTGAAGGAGATAGAAACACACACACACACACACACACACAAAAACCCTTCAAAAAAAATCAATAAATCCAGGAGCTGGTTTTTGAAAAGATCAACAAAATATACACACTAGCCAGATTAATAAAAAAGAAAAGAGAAGAATCAAATAGATACAATAAAAAACAATAAAGGGGATATCACCACAGATCCCATAGAAATACAAACTACCATCAAAGACTACTACAAACAGCTCTACTCATACAAAACAGTAAACTGCTAAGAAATGGATAAATTCCTAGACACTTGTACTCTACCAAGACTAAACCAGAAGGAAGTTGAAATCCTGAATAGACAAATAACAAGGGCTGAAGCAGAGGCAGCAATCGATAGCCTATCAACCAAAAAAAAGTCCAGGTCCAGATGGGTTCACAGCCTAATTCTACCAGATGTATAAAGAGGAGCTGTTTCCATTCCTTCTAAAACTGTATCAAACAATACAAAAGGTGGGAATCCTTCCTAACTCATTTTATGAGACCAACGTCATCCTGATACCAAAACCAGGCAGAGACTCACCTAAAAAAGAAAATTTCAGGCCAATATCCATGATGAACATCGACACAAAAATCTTCAATAAAATACTAGCAAAGAGATTGCAACAGCACATCAAGAGGCTTATCCATCACCACCAAGTAGACTTCATCCCAGGGATGCAAGGCTGGTTCAACACATGCAAATCCATAAACATAATCCATCACATAAACAGAACCAAAGACAAAAACCACATGATTATCTCCATTGATGCAGAGCAGACCTTTGACAAAATTCAACAGTCATTCATGCTAAAAACTCTCAATAAACTAGGTATTGATGGAACGTATTATAAAATGATAAAAGCTATATATGACAAACCTACAGCCAATATCATACTGAACAGGCAAAAGCTGGAAGAACTTCCTTTAAAATTAGGCACTAGACAAGGATGCCTGCTCTCACCACTCCTACTCAACATAGTATTAGAAGTTCTAGCCAGAGCAATCAGGCAATAAAAAGAAATAAACGGTATTCACTTAGGAAAGGAGGAAGTCAAACTGTCTCTATTTGCAGATGACATGATTGCACATCTAGAAGACCCCATTGTCTCAGCCCAAAATCTTCTGAAATTGATAAGTAACTTCAGCAAAGTCTCAGGATACAAAAATCAATGTGCAGAAATCACAAACATTCCTATATACCAACAACAGACAAGCAGAGAGCCAAATCAAGAGCAAACTCCCATTCACAATTGCTATAAAGAGAATCAAATACCTAGGAATACAACTAACAAAGGAAGTAAAGGACCTCTTCAAGGAGAACTACAAACCACTGCTCAACGAAATAAGAGAGGACACAAACAGATGGAGAAACATTCCATGCTCATGGTTCAGAAGAATCAATACTGTGAAAATGGCCATACTGCCCAAAGTAATCTATAGATTCAATGCTATGCCCATCAAGCTACCAATGACCTTCTTCACAGAACTGGAAAAAAAAAAAACACTTTAAACTTCATATGGAATCACAAAAGACCCCAAATAACCAAGACAATCCTAAGCAAACAGAACAAATCCAGAGGCATCACACTGCTGGACTTCAAACTATACTACAAGGCTACAGTAATCAAAACAGCATGGTACTGGTACCAAAACAGAGACATAGACCAATGGAACAGAAGAGAGACCCCAGAAGAAACACCACACATCTACAACCATCTGATCTTTGACAAACCCAGCAAAAACAAAAAATGGGGAAAGGATTCCATGTTTAATAAATGGTGTTGGAAAAACTGGCTAGCAATATGCAGAAAGCAGAAACTGGATCCCTACCTGTTGCCTTACACTAAAATTAACTCCAGATGGATCAAATATTTAAACATAAAACCTAACACCATAAAAAACACTAGAAGAAAACATTGGCAAAACCATCCAGGACATAGGCATAGGAAAGGACTTCATGACTAAAACACCAAAAGCAATGGCAATAAAAGCCAAGATAGACAAATGGAACCTAATTAAACTCCAGAGCTACTGTACAGCAAAAGAAACCATAATTAGAGTGAATCAGCAACCAACAGAATGGGAAAAATTTTTGCAATCTACCCATCTGACAAAGGGCTCATGTCCAGAATCTACAAAGAACTAAAATAGATATACATGAAAAAAAAAAAAACCCATTCAAAAGTGGGCGAAGGATATGAATAGACACTTTTCAAAAGAAGATAATATATGAGGACAAAAAAATATGAAAAAATGCTCATCAGCACTGGTCATTAGAGAAATGCAGATCAAAACTGTACTGCGATATCATCTCACACCAGTTACAATGGCAATCATTAAAAAATCTGGAGACAACAGATGCTAGAGAGGATGTGGAGAAATAGGAACACTCTTACACAGTTGGTGGGAGTGTAAATTAGTTCAACCATTGTGGAAGACAGTGTGGTGATTTCTCAAGGATCTAGAAATAGAAATTCCATTTGACTCAGGAATCCCATTACTGCATATATACCCAAATAACTATAAATCGTTCTACTACAAATACATGCACACGTATGTTCATTGCAGCCCTGTGTACAATAGCAAAGACCTGGAACCAACCCAAATCCCATCAATGATAAACTGGACAAAGAAAATATGGTACATGTACACCATGGAATACTACACAGCCATAAAAATTGATGAGTTCGAGTCCTTTGTAGGGACTTGGATGAATATGGAAGCCATCATTCTCAGCACACTGACACAAAACCAGAAAGCCAAACACCATATGTTCTCACTCATAGGTGGGTGTGGAAAAATGAGAACATGAGGACTCAGGGAGAGGAGCATCACATACTGGAGGCAGTTGAGGAGCAGTAGGGGAGAGACAGTCGGGGGTGGGGAGGGAGGGGGGGTGGGAAGGGATAACATGGGAGAAATACCAGATTAGTATGCACCTAAAATAAATCAATTAAAAAATAATAATAATAATATGAATATTCCAAAAGATTCCATTTCAGCACAAAATACTTTCTGGAATATATATTATAAATATAAATTTGTGAATTAAAATTTAGTAGGAAAATTGAAGGACTTGAGATAAGACTAAGTGGCCTGGGGAAGTTGGTTGAAGAAATAACTAAAACAAAAAAAAACGTATTCTCAAATCTTTGTTTTGCTTTGTTTCACTTTTTAAACTTTATAATGTAAGGTGGCATTATAGTTGGATTTTAATGTTTATAATATAGAATGTTTAAAATGTTGAGTGTATACTAAGCTTTAATTAAAAAGATAACATTTTTTTAAAAATTACTTTCTCTCCCATACAGAAATTTACCCACTGATTTCAAGAAGGTAGTTAACTTTTATCAAACATTTCTTGAATATAAATCATTTGTATTAGCACCACTACAGCATCCAGGATGGAGAAACAGACTTTTTACATGAAGAAGATGTGTTACTTTGAAACAATTTGGTAATTATTATCATGTCTGTGATAGTATTGAATATATTATGTGTTTAAACACTCTATTTCTCTAACAAATGATACTGTACAGACTTCCTGACCTGTGGCATTCACAGTGAAACTAAGCACTATAGTTTAAAAGCTGTGATTAAAACAAAGCAGTAAAAACTACAATTTGTTCTTTTTTTATTGGGATATAAATTGGTAGAAAATGGAAAATATATAATGCAGACTACATTGAGATCTTACTTTTTCCTACGAACAGCATAGGAAAATCAGAATCGTGAATATTCAGACCTTTGAAGATACTTGATTTTTCCAGTAGCATTTCATGTTACTCTGTCTAATACATATGTCTAAAGGATAAAGAAATGCTGATACTATGAAAGAATGTTATTTTTCAAGCAAAATAATATAACTTTAAGAGATTTCTTAAGTATATATTTTAATAAAATATTTAATAATGCTGAAATTTGAATTCAATATAATTTTACATATAAAATTATTATAGCCATTTAAACATAAAAATCATCTTAGCTTGTGTATTACACAAACCAGGTGGTTAGCAGGATATGGCCCATGGATTTGGCCTTTGAGGTGTGGGGCATAGTATGCTGAGCCTTATTCTGTATGATGGAAGAGTAGCTAGGTTTGCCAAGCACTGAAAAATTCAAGTGCTGCTAAATGTAATCAGCACATAGGGGCCAAATAAAGCTATATATCAATCCAGTTATTTGGGTTTTTTTTTTTTTTTTTGGTAAGTGCATACAAAATGAAAAATAAAAAAGATATAAGGAAAATACACATTGGAAAAACTACTTTCAGGAGACATGGCAGACAAATGGCCAACATTCTATGTACACATATATATATATGAATTTAAGTGAAAAGAACACAAACTTAAATAAAAAATGATATAATCCAGGCAAAGACAAGTACAAACAGGTTAAAGTATAAACAAACAAACAATTCATAAAACTAAAATATAAATAAATAATGAGAATCCTAAAGGAGGTGAAGGCGTAGGAGAATACTTAGTTGAATATTTACTTGGTCAGGTACCTTCAGGCTCTCTGGACATTGCAGATGGTCAGGGTTGTTTTCATGCGTTTCTTAAAAGAATTTCATTTCTCGGCCGGGCGCGGTGGCTCAAGCCTGTAATCCCAGCACTTTGGGAGGCCGAGGAGGGTGGATCACGAGGTCAAGAGATCGAGACCATCCTGGTCAACATGGTGAAACCCCGTCTCTACTAAAAATACAAAAAATTAGCTGGGCATGGTGGCGCGTGCCTGTAATCCCAGCTACTCAGGAGGCTGAGGCAGGAGAATTGCCTGAACCCAGGAGGCGGAGGTTGCGGTGAGCCGAGATCGCACCATTGCACTCCAGCGTGGGCAACAAGAGCGAAACCCCGTCTCAAAAAAAAAAAAAAAAAAAAAAAAAAAAGGAATCTCATTTCTCAGGATGAGGGTACTCTCTCCTGTGGTTTTCTTAATTCAGCTGGATGCATGTCTACTCTCAGTATTCTCCTGTGACTCCTATATCCACTAGGAATAAAGCATTTGCTTCTAGCTTCCTGCTGTTGAGGTCCCTCCATTCTTTTAAGTGTCTTTTGATGAGAATCCAAAAGAGCCCCAGGTCAGCACCATCACCTAAATAACCTGTCTACATCTGGTCAGCAGAAAATGGTGATGTCAGAAGGCCTGATGGTTCTAGGCTTTGGTCATTCAGTGCAACCACCTTCACTCTGTGCCCTTATGGTTTATGGGCATTTTCAGAGAAGCACTACATGGCTGTGTCTCTCTAATGGAGAGCATATCTCAACTTTCCAAAGTTTTTCCTGGGAAATTGCCCTCACCAGGTTTAAGACAAAGGTGGTAACTCTATTTCTCCAGTCTTTGAGACTTTTATATTTCTCAAACTAGCTGAGTTGTCCAGATTTAGCTTCATTTAATTGGTTTTAAAAGCATTTTCTCTGTAAATTCTATACACAGGAGGATCTGTCTTAAGCTCTTTTCATATCTCATATCAAGTTAACATCTCATCATTTATATAGAGAGATAACTTTGGACCCAACAAACATTAATGAAACACAGATGCAAACGTCCTGTGTATTTGTTCATAAATAAAATTAATACATTTTAAAACAAATAGGAATCATGTAGGCCATATTTTCTGATTGCAGTGTAGTAAGACTAGAAAGCAATAATAAAAGTATAGCTTTTTTTTTATATTTGTAAAAGGAGGTCTGGAAAGTCAAACAAAAATATTAATAGTCATTACCACTGAGGTGAGTGAGAAGTGATAATCAAAGGATTTCACATTTTCTTTTATGTTTATTTTTATATTTTCCACTGAGATAATTTATTATTTAGAAAATCACAATGCAAATGAGCAATGTGAAATCTTTGCCAGCAGTATCTAATGCCACAGACAGATCAAAGATGATAAAGACTAACCAGAGTTCATTAAATTTAGCATTAAGCAGTTTACTGGAGATTTTTGACAAAACTGTTTCATAGAATATCAGATTTCAGTATCAGAATAATTTTTAAAGAGAAATCTATTGTATAAAAGGACAACAGAGTAGGAGACAGCTTTCGAAAAATGGGCAATTACATAGCAACCAAATAAAACACATTTAAGAAAGAACTTTCTTTCCAGTCAATTATAATCTGAGGCTGGAGACAAAAAAAAAAAAAAAAAAAAAAAAAAAGTAAGCCAATCAGAAAAAGAAACTAACTTGCTGAACACGTGGTTGATCTGACATCTCAATGTTGCTGAATTCTCACTTTAAATGAAACTTTTGACTAATGGCCCACATTTGTAAAGCAGTGGACTGCATTTGAATTTAAGAATGAAATCACCAAGGGAATAGAAAATCATATGCTAATCATTACATTCACATACCGACTTTGAAATCTCTTTGCCAATGACACCTCTCTAAAACATCTGATCTGAATTATCACAGTATGAGTGTAATGGTCATATTGACATGCAAAATTGTCTACTCTGTGCTTTAAACACATTTGTACAAAAAATAAAATACTCAACGTAATTAAAATTTTTTTAACGTTAAATTTTAGGTGTTGGATCTATTGTATATTTTTATATGATTTCACATTTGAATTCGTTGCTGAATTTTTACAGTTAAACAAATTTTTATGTATAGAATCAACTATATCATTAATGATGAAATTACATTAGGTAATTTGATAATAGGAAAAAAATGAATTATAAGATCAATACACACTGTTGATCATTATATCTAAAAAGAACACAGTCAAATAGTTTGAAAGCTTATCGATGGTTCGCCTGTGATTCAGATTATCTGAAAGTTGATTCGGAACCCTAATTTTCAGGGTTTGAAACCTGGGAACTCTTGTGACTCCAGTTCTCTCTTTATGTTTGGTAGCCTCACTTCCAGCAGTGTGAAGTATGGGGGATCTCAGTAGCTTTTTATTTTGAAAGTATAATGGCCTGGCGGCCAGCATTTTAAGTTGCTGGTGAGTTTTCTTTACTCTTCAGGCTTGTCCCTGGCTGTCTGCTCTGTAGCAATCTCTCTCCATCTTGCTGCTCTACCTCCAACCTTCTAGGGCTGCCATGTCCTCTGACTCTTAGCAGATGAAGGCCTGCATTGGGTTGGATAGTTTCCTCAGCTCTGCTACTCCTACCTCCAGGCTTTAGCAGTAACAGTTAAGTGGTTTGTTTTTGTTTTCTTTTGCTAATGTACCAAATTCTAGCTAATGTTTTTTTCAACAATTTCAATTTACTTTAATCACTTAATTTCTGGTTCCTACTTTTTTCACTTTTTTTAACTTTATTTCTTCCTTCTTTTGTTGTAAACATCTCTGATCAAAGTATCTTATGGGCCATCTTTTAATATTCAAATACAAATGATAGAATTATTTTTTAAATTGTTCAATTAATGTTGAAATTTTGTAAATGAAGAAATGTGTTCTAGGAACAAAGCATACTTAAATATTATACAATTAAGAAAACAAAAGAATTAATCTAAAAGATTCAAAGCAAATCAAGAAACAATAATTTACTAAATGTGTTTCAGTAATTTTGAGTCTTTATCAAATCATACCATTTGGGGTTATTCAAATAGCTTTGTAAAAACTAATAATCTTGGCATTCATGATTATTTTCAAAATTGCAACATATCATCTCTCTGAACCCATATCCACCAGTGAAACGAAAAGGAAAAGGTTAATATTGTCATTTAAGAACTTATTTTACATGATCTCATTTAAAACTAAACAAAGAAACCTAGCTTTAAATAGACAATTCTGTTTATTTCCCAGACTTTATACTTCTCCCAAATAGAATGTTGTAGCAGCATAATTTGTGCCTTATAGTTTGTTTTGTTAATAAATTATTTTAACTTTAAAAATTATAATAATTTTACAAGTAATTAAAATTTGACATAATAAATACTTAACAGACAAATGCCAGAAATTATACAAAATGAATTCAGGAAATATGTCTTTAATTATTAAACTATGAAAATTTAGGTAAAGAATATGCCTTTGTCCTGTTCCTCTGATTAAATATGTAGAACTTATTTCCAAACATTACAGGAAAATCATGTTTGGTTTTTCACTTCTAAACAGTAAAATCATAGCCAATTCTACTGAAAAAAGTGTCATCAAAATGTAATGCATTTCCAGGCCATGGCCACCATAAAAATATTTTTCCATTTGTACTGCTTTAACATTTAAGCCTTCACCACCTTATAATTAAGAATTTTATTTTATGCATGAATTCTACTTTTTGGCTTCTGAAATAGGTATTTTTATGTGATAAGTGAAATGTTTTTGGAACATAAATGTTTTTGTAATACCCTTTTACTTCCTAAAAAACCTTCAATTTACTAAGATTTTAACTTTTGAGTCTTTATACTAATGTATTATTTTCATTGGAATTGCCGTATTTTAAACAGTTTGTTATAGGTTTTTTATTCTAGCATTCTTGCATTACAATTACAGAAAATAAAATACAGAGAAGTAAAGAAGACTGAGAAATACTCCTCTGTTCACTCACCAAAAACACCTTAAACTTCATATGGAACCAAAAGAGAGCCCGTATAGCCAAGTCAATTCTAAGCAAAAAGAACAAAGCAGGAGGCATCACACTACCGGACTTCAAACTATACTACAAGGCTACAGTAATCAAAACAGCATGGTACTGGTACCAAAACAGAGATATAGACCAATGGAACAGAACAGAGGCCTCACAGGAAATACAACATACCCACAACCATCTGATCTTCGACAAACCTGACAAAAACAAGCAATGGGGAAAGGATTCCCTGTTTAATAAATGGTGTTGGGAAAACTGGCTAGCCATGTGCAGAAAGCAGAAACAGGACCCCTTCCTGACACCTTACACCAAAATTAACTCCAGATGGATTAAAGACTTAAACATCAGACCTAACACCATAAAAACCCTAGAAGAAAATCTAGGCAAAACCATTCAGGACACAGGCATAGGCAAGGACTTCATGACCAAAATGCCAAAAGCAATGGCAACAAAAGCCAAAATAGACAAATGGGACCTAATCAAACTCCACAGCTTCTGCACGGCAAAAGAAACAGTCAGTAGAGTGAATCGGCAACCAACAGAATGGGAAAAAATTTTTGCAGTCTACCCATCTGACAAGGGGCTGATATCCAGAATTTACAAAGAACTAAAGCAGATCTACAAGAAAAAAAACAAACAAGCCCATTAAAAAATGGGTGAACGATATGAACAGATACTTTACAAAAGAAGACATACAGGAGGCCAAGAAACATATGAAAAAATGCTCATCATCACTGGTCATTAGAGAAATGCAAATCAAAACCACATTGCGATACCATCTCACACCAGTTAGAATGGCGATCATTAAAAAATCGGGAAACAACAGATGCTGGAGAGGATGTGGAGAAATAGGAACACTTTTACACTGTTGGTGGGAATGTAAATTAATTCAACCATTGTGGGAGACAGTGTGGCGATTCCTCAAGGACCTAAAAATAGAAATCCCATTTGACCCAGCAATCCCATTACTGGGTATATATCCAAAGGATTATAAATCATTCTACTACAAGGACATGTGCACACGAATGTTCATTGCAGCACTGTTTACAATAGCAAAGACCTGGAACCAACCCAAATGCCCAACGATGATAGACTGGATAGGGAAAATGTGGTACATATACACCATGGAATATTACGCAGCCATCGAAAATGATGAGTTCACGTCCTTTGTAGGGACATGGATGAATCTGGAAACCATCATTCTCAGCAAACTGACACAAAAGCAGAAAATCAAACACCGCATATTCTCACTCATAGGCAGGTATTGAACAATGAGAACACATGGACACAGGGAGGGGAGCACTACACACTGGGGTCCGTTGGGGGGAAATGGGGGAGGGATGGAGGGGTGGGGAGGTGGGAAGAGATAGCATGGGGAGAAATGACAGATACAGGTGAGGGGAAGGAAGGCAGCAAACCACACTGCCATGTGTGTACCTATGCAACAATCTTGCATGTTCGTCACATGTACCCCAAAACCTAAAATGCAACTAAAAAAAAAAAGAAAGAAAAACAAGGAGAATATGTGATAGAGAAAGAATAAAATTCTTCATTATTTAAAAAATAATAATAATAATAATAATATTTTAAAATTTTGTGTTATAATTTCATCTGGAATTGTAGTTTCTTTTCAAAAACATTTTATAATTTTCTTGTACACTGTTCTGATAGGTTTTGAATCATGGTTAATAAAAATACTATTTTACCATTACTTACTAACTGAAATGTAAAAAATATATGTGTGTCGTGCAGCAATTTTTAACAGAAAAACTGTTTACATAATACAGTTGTTGAAACCAAGTCTGCCCATCAGACTCATGGTACATATCTTTAACAAAAACCTGAGATCTAGGCTCCCTCCTAACCTGATTCCAACTGACAGTCAACTTTTGTGGTGTGGTAAGGGCTTTACTTGAGAGCAAGGATGTACATTTTATATAGCCCAATATTTAATTTAACATATAGTTCTGAGTATTGGCTTTGTGACAATCACTGTCTACCATGAGGAACTAATAGAAAGGCTGCTGTGACATTTCCAACCAGTGTGGCCTACTATTTTTAATGTTTACTGCAATATGCTTACGCTCAGTTTGACTGTTAAATTGAAAACTGTATAATTTTGTTAATTTATTTATATAGACAAGCATTTTAAATAACTCAATTCTCATTGTATTTTGATTATGAGTATATCATGTTCAATAAAGAGATTTTGATTCCAAACTGGTTAATACTATTGGCTGTGAAGTTTTGGACAAACTAATATCCCTTAATCTATAATCTATTAAACAAGAGCTATACCTACCTTATAAATTTATAAGAACTGAGATAAAATTTAAAACTTTTCTATTAAACTCTTTGTATCGAGTAATTGCACTTTTAATGCAAGCTATTATTGTTACTGTTGCTATTGTTCAACAAATAACCTTTTGATATTCTTTACTGAAGGTCATTAAGGAGTATATACATATACATTTTTCTTCAATATTTAAACAAATGTTTCTAGATCATCTCAGAAATTTAAATCCATATGAATCTTTGTAGCAGTTACTTAAATTTTTTAAAACAGGAGAATATATCAGAAGTATCTTAAGTAAAAAGTCTTATGCACTCTCCTTTCTGCTTCACACATACTACAGGAACGTCGGCACACTCCTTTTTAAAAACAGTATACGTGCACTACGTTAATAATATTATGCCTATAGCAATATTCTCAGAAATAATACTGACAAGAATATTTTGGTTCAAAGACTGGATTTTAAAGCAAATACAACATCTGGGCAAGTAGACAAATTATACAGGTCATGAAAAGCAAATAAAGCTCTTCAGAATTATTTTCTGCAGCTTTCTGATGACAAGTATTTTATTTTCAGTTCTTAACATTCCAAATCCACAGTTCTTTATCCACAATTCCAAAATCCAAGTAGTTTTAAAAATAAATTTTCTTCCCAATGTGCTAACAATTTTTGAAATTATCTAAATTCTATTAGCAGCAAAATTAACAAGAACAAATTTGAGGCTCTAAACAATCTCAATTTGCCTCATGAAAAATAAATATTTATACAATTTAGGTATAAATAACAATAAGGTTAATTTAAAAATTCTGCCCCATAAATTAGTAGAGGTATTAGGTAAAATATGATATCTGCAAATAATTTTCTAAAATCTGGAAATTTTTTTTAATTTAGTTTCATTTTTAATTGTGTATATTTGTGGGATTCAATATAATGTTTTATAGTGGAATGATCAAATCAGATTAGCATAGCCATCATTTCAAATATTTGTCATTTCTTTGTGTTGAGAAATCCTCTCCTTTTGAAAAGAGGATTATTGTTAATATAATATAATTTTTGTTAATATAATTTTTTGCATGTTTTCTAAAATATTTGAAAGGTACATTACATTATTATCAACCATAGCTTGTCTCCAAGGGCCAGATGTTGGATAAAGGGGATGTCAGATAATAATATTTATATTATATGATCAATGTCTTAAATATAACCAAATTTTATAATCTATAAATAGCACATTTTATTTAAAAATTTATTATACTTTAAGATTGTCTTATTATGGAATAAAGAAAATGCTTTTTGTGATTTATAAAATTGTTAAAATAGGATGTTTTAAATACTATTAAAACATTAAAAAAGGATGTTTCAAAATCAGAAAAAAGCTTTATCAAAAATAACCTTTCTTTATTTGTAATAATTAAAATTGGTACTTTCCATTACTATAACAGCAAACTGATTAACTTCTATATGTGTTTTAGTTTTTTGTTCTAGATCCTTTCACATAGAAAATATAAAATTCAGTAACTTTTTAAATAGCATCCCTTCAGTTGTTACATCACCTGTAAAATGCCAACATATATAAAATGAATTTCACAGCCTAAGATATACAGTTGCTACTATTAGCAACAACATCTTATTGTAAATTAATTAACATAATTTTACACATTCCAGGTCAGATGTTTATCAGAGATGATAAACTTTAATGCCACAACACCAATAAATCAAATATAGAATTTTTTGACTTCACAGTGGCATTTAAAATTTGATTGCATCAAAAATTAGATATATGCACATTGTTTTATTTTTATTTGTATTTTTATTTATTCTCATTTTGTCAATGTAATATTGGCTTATTGTATAAAAATTAAATAATACTAAGAATTTTGCAAACAACTTAAGCAGTCTTTCACCCCTAAATGGTCTCACTTTCTATCTTCTTGCTTTCCAGGAACAAACACTTTTAACTCTTACAGGTTTTTCCTCTGTAGCTGTTTCTGATTACAGAAAAAATTATATATTAAAATATATACATTAATATATACATATAAATATGTAAAAATATAGATATGCATGTATACATATTTTTGCTTATTTTAATTTTTGTCAACCTATCTCTTCATATTTAACATAAAAATAAATCATTCCTGAGCAAGTGTTTTATCATAATAACATATTAATTTTCCTAGAATTAGTCATTGCTCTATTACTCTCTTACACAGTGTTTTATTTTTCCATGAGATTGCTCACTATATGTGTGACCAAAGTCACCACTTTATGCTACGAGACGCCTTTTTCCCAGAGTCCATGTCTTCCCCTTTCTTGGTTCTCCTTTCATTTTGCTAGCTTTGGATACAGGAAATAGCATTTGACGTCCTTATATTTGAAAATGGCTTTATTCTATTTTATTTGACAAGTAAATTTGCCAGACATAGAATTCTAGATTTCAAGACATTTTCCCTTAGAATTTTGAGGGCATTACTTGTATCTGCCAGTAATTTGTAACTTGACACAGAGTCAGGGAACCACCAGCATCAACATCACCTGTAATCTTGTCAAAAAAGAAGACCTCTGGTTCAACCTCAGACCTACTGAATTGGAATCTGCATTTTTAACTACGTTTGTAGGGCGTAAGCACATTAACACCGGAGAAGTGCAGGTCTAACCTAGTGTTGTTCTTTGTGTATGAGGAGGCTTTTTCCTCTCTGGAGACTTCTGTAATTTTGTCTTTGTCCTTGATGGCTATAAATACCATGCTAAACCCCATGTGATGGCTCATAACTGTAATCCTAGTACTTTGGGAGACCAAACTGGTCAGATCCCTTGAGGCCAGGAGTTCAAGAGCAGTCTGACGAACATGATGAAACCCCATCTCTACTATAACTACAGAAATTAGCTGGGTATGGTAGCACAGGTCTGTGATCCCAGCTACTCAGGAGGCTGAGGCAGAAGAATCACTTGAACCCAGGAGGTGGAAGTTGCAGTGAGCCGAGATCATGCCACTGCACTCCAGCCTGGGTGACAAATTGATACTCTGTCGCAAAAAAAAAAAAAAAAAGAAGAAGAAGAAAAAGAAGAAGAAGGAGAAGAAGAAGAGGAGGAGGAGGAAGGAGGAAGAGAAGAAAGGAAAAGAAAATGAAAAGATGAAAAGAAAGAAAAAGAAAAAAGGAAAGAAAAGAAATGTACTAATATGCTTGCTGTGGGTCTTTCATTCGTTGGGTTGGAATTGCAGTGGGTCTTTTAAACTTGTGACTTCTGTTCTTTATTTTTGGGAAATGCCTTTGTTTGTTTTTTAGGTTAGTCAAGTGAAGCAGTGGGACTCGTATTATTTCTTAATAATTTCTTCTTCACCATTTTGACTCCTAACTCAAGTTTCCCTTAAATGTACTTTGAACCTCTTGGACCTATCCGCCAAGTCCATATTTTTTATCTCCATTTTCTCTCTTTTTGTCTTTCTTTTTTCTTTCTAGGAAACTTGTTCTACTGTCATCTTCCAACTCCATTATTAAACTTTGTGTGTCCACTATTATTATTATAATTTCAGTGAGATTTTCTTGTCTTCTAATAGTCCCTTTGAGTTTTCGTTGTCCAGAAACTAGCGATAGGGCGCACCTACTTGCAAGGAATACTGTGGTTTTTCAGCCTAGGAAGTAGCGTGACCTGCTAAAAATCAGTATTCTGTTGCTAAGGAGGGGGAGAAAGTATAATGTGGATGGCAACTAGATGCCTCTATAATAAGTTCCAAACCATTAATTTAGATAAAATAATAATGCAATTAAAATTCCATTATGTGGTTTGATTTATATCTGTAAGCCTTCCTGTCATGAAGTAGAATAAGTGATGAGAAGTCAGCACTGGAGAAGATTTATGTTAAACGGGATAATTATGGAAAACAAATACATTTGAGAAAAGTACCATTTTGACTTTTAAATTCAGCCCAAAGCTTCCATTTAGAATTAATCAACCCCAAAACTCCTAAAATATGTAAGATATGTTAATATAATCAAATTATGCTTATAACAAATTATAGTCAGAGGTCTGATTCTTACTTTAACGTGCACCAGTTACTTTTATTCCCTGACCAAAGTCTGACTTTTTTTTTTTAAATTACTGAAAGCATCATACCGTAGCTCGGAGTTTAGAAGGACATACCTTCTAAAAGAGCTGAGTGAGGAAGGATAAGCTGCTTGATAAGTTTTGTCAGCCAAACCAACCTCCCACATCCATGTTATGATAGATACCACAGTCTCTTTCTCCTGACTTTTTAGGAATTTATTCAGATTACATTTCTACCTAAATAAATTCGGCTCTTGATTTAAACAATATAAATCTTAGAATAACTTGTATTAACATTTAAAACTTTGCCAGATGACAGTGAAACAACTCTATAATCAGAAAAATTAAACTTCTAATTAAAGAGACAGTATTAGTGGAAGATGCAAATCTTCCACATTACTTGAAATATTTTTCCTGAGTATAAAGCCCTCGTTGGATTAGCTAGAGAATATTTATTAAATATTTACTGAGTTACTTTAACTATATTTAATTGATACTGACATTTCTGGCTATTAAAATATTTAAGTTATAAATCTAATCCAAAACTATTAAAATCCAGAAGAAAATGTAGACAATACCATTCAGAACATCGGCAGAGGAAAAGATTTCATGACAAAAACATCAAAAGCAATTGCAAAAAAAGCAAATATTGGTAAATGGGACCTAATTAAACTAAAGAGCTTCTGCACAGCAAAAGAAACTATCATCAGAGTGAACAGAGAACCTACGGAATGAGACAAAACTTTTGCAAACTATTCATCTGACTAAAGTCTAATATCCAGACTCTACAAGGAACTTAAATTTACAAGAAAAAAAAACAATCCCATTTAAAAAATAGGCAAAGGACATGGACACTTCTCAAAAGAAGACATTTATGCAGCCAACAAACCTATTTTAAAAAAGGTCAACAAAAATGATCATTAGAGAAATGCAAATAAAATCCATAATGAGATACCATCTTATGCTAATCAGAATGGTGATTATTAAAAAGTCAGAAAACAACAGATGCTGGTGAGGCTATGGAGAAATAGGAACACTTAGACTGTTGGTGGGAATGTAAATTAGTTCATTCATTGTGGAAGACAGTGTAGCAATTCCTCAAAGATCTAGAAGCAGAAATACTATTTGAGCCAGCAATTCCATTACTGGGTATATACCCAAAGGAATATAAATAATTCTGTTATAAAGCTACATGCACACATATGTTTATTGCAGCACTATTCACAATAGTAAAGACATGGAATCAACCCAAATACCCATCAATGAAAGACTAGATAAAGAAAATGTGATACATATATAATGAAATACTATGCAGCCATAAAAAGAAACAAGATTGTGTCCTTTTCAGGGACATAGATGGAGTTGAAAGCTATTATCCTCTGCGAACTAACACAGGAACATCAAACCAAACAATTTATGTTCTCACTCATAAGTGGGAGCTGAACAATGAGAACACATGGACACAGGGAGGGGAAACACACACACAGGGACCTGTGGCAGGAGGGCAGGGGGAGGGAGAGCAGCAGGATAAATAGCTAATGCATGTGGGGCTTAATGTCTAGGTGGTGAGTTGATAGGTGCAGCAAACCACCACTGCACAAGTTTACCTGTGTAGCAAACGTACAGTCCTGCACATGTATCCAGGAAATTAAAATAAAATAAAATAAAATTTAAAAAAACAAATATTTAAGTTAAAAAAGAATGCTGGTTGACAGAAAACATGAAATAACTTGAAATTTAAAGAAATCTAAAAATTGATTCGTGTAAGTTCTCAATACGCTTATTTCATATCTGTCATTGTTATATTTAAAACTTGTATGTTCTTTCTCTCAAAATACAGAAAAGCTCCAAAAGGTTAGAAATTACATTTATAAAGGTTAACTTTACTTATCTTCTCCTTAAAATCTGTTTTTCTGTATGACATGTCTGTGATTATCTATCATATTTTTGTTACAAATCGAATGATGTAAATATGAAAGACTCACTAATATAAGGCTATTTAGTCCTTTCTAGGTTTTTTTTTTTTGACATTTTTTAAAAATTAAAATAACTAAGAGGAACAGCAAAATTTAACTGGGTTCATCCATATTACTGAAAACTATTGCTTTTGGCACTACAATTAAAACTAACATTCATGACTGCCAGAAATAATGAAGTTTTGGATTTATGATGAGGAACTGAGAGTTATACCCTATTTTATTTTTAAAGGTGAAAGATTTACAGTCAATAGGGCTTGAACTGATGTGTCTCATTCATTCCAGAAATGTGGGAGTGAAGGAATGTGAGTGCAAGGCCAAAAATGCTATTGTGTCCAGGTGGAAGTGAAACAATAAAAAAGAAACTACTAATTGGACTATTTATTTTAAAATGCTTTCTGTAAATGCATAAAACCTTCAACTCTTCATTAACAAAAATCATAAAACTTAAGGAAGAGTTACACATTTATATCATTATATTCTTAATCTTTAATTTCTCTGCATATATTAAATCTCACAGAAACGTGTTCCTTATTAATCTTTACAAAATTGTCATTTCCCCAGTGAAGCCAATTTACATTAAAAATAAAGTTCAGAAAATGCTGATGCCTGCTCTCTCTCCTCTTTTACCCACCGCTTGTTCTCCCAGCAATCTTCTCCCTATATGTTTATGGGTGGACAACTTCTATTTTAACACTCTCCATTCCATTAACTCTGCCTCTTCCTATGTGGGGGAGGGGGACTAAACGGCTCTAATCGTTATTTATTTTCTTTTGTCTCAGAGGTTTCCAAACTTGTGCTTTTAGCTTCCTTTTCACTGGGACAAATAGCTGCAAGTTATTTTCCTCTTTCCTGAAAAATAATCAGGAACTATTTTCTGCATCTATCTCAGGTGTTTCCTGAGTTTCCTGAGATATTAATTATGGTTTCTATACATTCAGAATTAATGATCTCATGTATATGGTACTGTGTTCACTGCTACACAGACTTTTTCTAGAAAAAAAAATTCTTCATCTTCTGGTTGTATCCAAATGATAGTAGAACAAAATTCCTTTTTAGCTAAATAGAGGGAATTTTTTCTTTGGGAAATACTAATCGAGTCACACAGGTTAGCCTATAGGTAGATATAGATATAGGCATAGACATAAGCATATAGTAAAACAGTGAATTCTGGCACATAGAAATAATGTGCCAGAATTCAGTGTTTTACTGCTGATTGGTTTCAAAACAACTGTATCGCTATCTCTCTAAATTAGTTGCATTTCTTACACTAATTTAGAGATATACAGTATTTTTGAAACCAATAGGCAGTAAAACACTGAGTTTGGGCACCTTATTTCTGCAACAAAAAGTTTCTGAAAGATTTAAAAGAAGAAAATATTCCTATGAAATTGAACATACATTTCTATTATTAATAAAAATTTTCCCTTTTATTTTAAACATACTTACATTATTTTTAACACTAAACTTCAAATGAGTATGTAAAATTAAAATGCATATGCATACACATACATATGACATTGGTATACTGAAATCAGCATGTTTTCATATTAAATTTAAATATGCTAATTTCATACTAATTTAATACTAAAATATGCTGATTTTAACATACTAATGTCATATATGCATACATGTTTTTGAATAGTCTTGAAATTAGCATATTTCAATATACTAATTTTTTTTGGTATCTTTTCTTGTTTTTGACTTTCTTCCTTGTTTATTACATGTGTCCTTCCCAGAAAAAGCTAAGCTCCAGAGAAAGACCATTACAAAATGCAGAGAAAACAGAATTACATCCTGTACAACCTCAGAGATAAACAAGAAAAGCTGCCTGTTTAACACTTCATGTCCTGTCTCAGAATTGAATGCATTTTTATTCTTGCATTATATGAGTTATCTCCACATCCTGAAAATCAATTGCTTATTTTCACTTCAAAACATTAAATATTGTACAATGGATTTTGACATTAATACTAAAGCGTTTTTTCAATTTTTTATTGTGATAAAATACATAGAATATAAATTTTACCATTTTATCTATATTTAAGTGTACACTCAGTAGAGTTAAATACACTGTTGTGAAACCATCACCATCATCTCCACGACACATATTGCAAAACTGAAACTCTATACCCTTCAAACAATAACTCCTCATTCCTGCTCCTTCTCCCCTGACAACTACCATTCTTTCCTCTGTGCCTTTAACTACTCTAAGAACATTGTGTAAGAGCATTCATACGGTATTTGTTTTTTGTGACTGTTTTATTTCACTTAGAATTATGTTCTCAAAGTTCATCCATGATGTAGCATATATCAGGATTTTCCTTTTTGTGACTAATATTCTATTATATAAATATACTACACTTTGCTTATCTATTGATCCATCAATGGACACTTCTGTTGTTTCCACATTTTAGCTATGGGGACTAAAGCTGCTACAAACATATTATATAAACGTGGACATACAAATATTTGAGATCCCACTTTTAATTCTTTTGAATATATAACCAGAAGTGGAATTGCTACATGATATGTGAATTGTTTGAGAATTGCTTTAATTGTTTTGAGAAACCACCATACTGGTTTCTATAGCAGTTGGACCATTCTATATTTCCCATCAACAATGCATAAGGATTCCAGTTTTTCTACATCCTCATCAACACCTGTTATTTTCTGGATTGTTGATAGTTACCATTATAATGTGTGTGAAGTGTTATTTCATTGTATGTTTGATCGCATTTCCCTAGTAATTAATGATATTGAGAATCTCTATATATCCTTATTGGCCATTCTCACTGGAGAAATGCTTATTTAAGACCTTCGTCCATATTTAAATTGTATTGTTTAACCTCTTTTTAGTATTAGAAGTTTTCTGTATATTCTATATATTAACCTCTTAGATACATGGCATTTAAATTCTCTTTTCTATTTTTTTCTCTGTTGAGGCACAAATATTTTTAAATTTCATTAAGTCCAATTTGTCCATTTTTTTTTGCCTGTGCTTTGATGTAATATCTAAGAAATTCTTTTCAAATTTGAAGTAGTAAAGATTTTGTCCTAAGTTATCCTCTACAAATTTTATCACTTTATGCCTTTTTTTATTGTACTGTAGGCTCTGGGGTACATGTACAGATCATACAAGATTGTTGCACAGATACATACATGACAATGTGTTTTGCTGCCTCCATCCCACCGTCACCTACATCTGGCATTTCTCCCCATCTTATCCCTTCCTGACCTCCCCACGCCACCACTGTCCATCCCTTGGCCCCTTGCAACAGACCCCAGTGTGTGATGCTCCCCTCCCTGTGTCCTCATTGTTCATCACTGGCCTATGAGTGAGAATTTGAGGCGTTTGATTTTCTGTTCTTGTGTCAGTTTGCTGAGGATTATAATTTCCAGATTCATCCACGTCCCTGCAAAGAACACAAACTCATTTTTTATGGCTACATACTATCCATAGTGTATATGTGCCACATTTTTCTTGTCCAGTCTATCACTGATGGGTGTTTGGGTTGGTTCTAGGTCTTTGCTATTGGAAACAGTGCCTCTATGAACATACATGTGCATGTGTCTTTATACTAGAATGATTTATAATCTTTTGGGTATATACCAAGTAATGGGATTGCTGGGTCAAATGGAATTTCTATTTCTAGGTCCTTGAGGCATCGCCACACTGTCTTCCACAATGGTTGAACTAATTTACACTCCCACCAACAGTGTAAAAATGTTCCCATTTCTCCACATACTCTCCAGCATCTGTTTTCTCCAGATTTTTCAATGATCGCCATTCTAACTGGTGTGAGGTGGTGTCTCAATGTGGTTTTGATTTGCATTTCTCTAATAATCAGTGATGAACAGCACTTTTTCATGTTTGTTGGCCCCATATATGTCTTCTTTAGAAAAGTGTCTGTTCATGTCCTTCACCCACTTTTAGATGGGTTTGTTTGTTTTTTTCTTGTAAATTTGTTTCAGTTCTTTGTAGATTCTGGATATTAGCTCTTTGTCCAATGGGTAGATTGCAAAAACTTTTTCCCATTCTGTTGGTTGCTGGTTCACTCTAATGATTGTATCTTTTGTTGTACAGAAGCTCTGGAGTTTAATTAGGTCCCATTTGTCTATTTTAGCTTTTGTTGCCAATGCTTTTGGTGTTTTAGTCATGAAGTCCTTGCTTATGCCTATGTCCTGAATGGTTTTGCCTAGGTTTTCTTCTAAGGTTTTTATAGTGTTAGGTCTTATGTTTAAGTCTTTAACCCACCTGGAGTTAATTTTAGTGTCAGGCGTCAGGAAGGGGTACAGTTTCTGCTTTCTGCACACTGCTAGCCAGTTTTCCCAACACCACTTATTAAACAGGGAATCCTTATACTTTATTTTTATGCCCTGTCAGAATATTTATCAATATATACTATTTTTCTTGGTCTTCTATAACTTTTTCTGATTTAAAGTCTACTATGTCCAATATTAGTATACCCATCCCCGGTCTCTTTTGGTTACTATTTGTATGGAGTAACTTTTTTATTCTTTCAATTTACTCGTTTTTTGGATCTAAAGTGAGTCTCCTGTAGATAGCATAGAGCTGAATTATGTTTTTTAAATCCATTATGCCAATCTGTTTTATGATACAAGAGTTTACTCTATTTACATTTAAAGTAATTACCAGTAAGGAAGTACTACTGTCACTTCACAATTTTTCTTCTGTATGCTATTTGTCTTTTTAGTCCCTCATTTCCTGCATTACTGTCTTCTTTTGTATTTTGTTGATTTTTTTTTTCTTTTTTTAGAGACAAGTCTTTCTCTGTCACTTAGGCTGGGTGCAGCGGTGTGATCACAGGTCACTGCAGCCTCAACCTCCTGAGCTCAAGCAATCTTCCTTAGTCTCCAGAGTAGCTGAAACCACAGGTATGTTATACCATGCCCAGCTAACTGTTTAATTTTTATAAGCATGGGGCTTTCACTCCATTACCCAGGCTGGTCTTGAACTCCTGAGCTCAAGCAATCCTCCTTCTTTAGCCTCCCAAATTGCTAGGATAACAGATGTCAGCCACCATGACTGGCTGGTTGATTTTTTTGTAGTTAAATATTTACATTTCATTCTCTCTTTCTTTTCAGTGTCTTCTATAGGTATTTTCTTTGCAGTTACTATTAGGATTAGACTTAATATCCTAAAGTTATACTACTCTAATTTTAATCTATATCAGTTTAACTTCAATAGCATAAAATAATTTGTTTCTTTACACCTTTGTTCCCTCCTCCTCATTTTAGTTATTGATGTCAGAAAATTACATCAGTATATACTGTATTATGTTTCCCAAAACATAATCTAATGATTCTTTTAAATGCATTATATTTTAAATAATGTAGAAAACAAAATTTGAAATTACAAACCACAGTTACAATACTTTTAGATTATTATAATGTATTAATTTCAAATTATTTAGAAATCACAAAATAGAGTTACAAAATATTGTTATATTAATACTAGCTTTTATAATTACCCATGTATTTACTTTTATTAAGATAAGCAATAGGGAAAGGATTCCCTATTTAATAAATGGTGTTGGGAAAACTGGCTAGCCATATGCAGAAAGCTGCGACTGGATCCCTTCCTTACACCTTATACAAAAATTAACTCCAGACAGATTAAAGATTTAAACATAAGACCTAACACCGTAAAAACCCTAGAAGAAAACCTAGGCAATACTATTCAAGACATAGGCATGGGCAAGGACTTCATGACTGAAACCCCAAAAGCAATGCCAGCAAAAGCCAAAATAGACAAATGGGATCTAATTAAACTAAAGAACTTCTGCACAGCAAAAGAAACTATCATTAGAGTGAACTGGCAACCAACAGAATGGGGAAAAAATTGCAATCTACTCATTTCACGAAGAGCTAATATCCAGAATCTAAAAAGAACTTAAACACATTTACAGAAAAAAAAAAAAACCATCAAGAAGTGAGTGAAGAATATGAACAGACACTTTTCAAAAGAAGACATTTATGCAGCCAACAAACATATGAGAAAAAGCTCATCATCGCTGGTCATTAGAGAAATGCAAATCAAAACCGCATTGAGATACTATCTCATGCCAGTTATAATGGCAAACATTAAAAAAAATCAGGAGACAACAAATACTTGGGAGGAGCTGGAGAAATAACGATTTTACACTGTTGGTGGGAGTGTAAATTAGTTCAACCATTGTGGAAGAAGTGTGGCGATTCCTCAAGGATCTAGAAATAGAAATTGCATTTGACCCAGCAATCCCATTACTGGGTATATACCCAAAGGATTATAAATCACTCTATTATAAAGACACATGCACACATATGTTCATTGTGGCACTGTTTACAATAGCAAAGACTTGGAACCAACCCAAATGCCCATTAAGAATAGACTGGATAAGAAAAATGTGGCACATATACACCATATTTTATGGAATACTATGCATCCATAAAAAAGGATGAGTTCATGTTCTTTGCAGGAACATGGATAAAGCTGGAAACGATCATTCTCAGCAAACTGACACAAGAACAGAAAACCAAATACTGCATGTTCTCACTCATAAGTGGGTGTTGAACAATTAGAACATATGGACACAGAGAGGGAACCATCACACACCAGGGCATGTCGGGAGGTTGGGGGCTAGGGGAGGAATAGCAGGTGGTGGGGGAATGGGGAGGCATATCATTAGGAAAAATACCTAATATAGATGATGGGTGCACCAAATCACCGAGGCATGTGTATACCTACGTAACAAACCTGCACATTCTGCACATGTACCCCAGAACTTAAAGTATAATTTTTAAAAAAATATTTTTTAATACAGTTTTAAGTTACGGTCTAGTCATCCTTTTATTTCACCTTGTGTCACTTCCTTGAACATTTGTTGCAGGGAAAGTTGAGTGGTAACAAACTATCTCAGCTTTTGTTTACCTGGGAATGTCTTTATTTCTTCCAGTCTTTTGAAGGAAAGCTTTGCCAGATGTAGGATTCTTGGATGACAGAAAGTACTTTGAATTTATCAGACTGATTTGATTTGGATCTGCGTCTGCACCCAGATCTCATGTTCAATTGTAATTCCCAGTGTTGGAGGTGGGGCCTGGTGGGAGGTGATTGAATTTTGGAGGCAGGTTTCTAATGGTTTTGCACCATTCCCGTACTACTGTTCTCACTGCAGAGTTCTCACAAGATCTAGTTGTTTAAAAGTGCACAGCACCACCTTTCTCTCTCTCTTACTCTTGTGCTAGCCATGTGAGATGCCTTGCTTTCCCTTAGCCTTCTGTCATGATTGAGAACTTCCTGAGGCCTCCCCACGAGCCATGTGAAGGTTGCCATGCTTCCTGTACAGCCTTTGGAACTGTGAACCAACTAAACCTCTTTTCTTTATAAATTACCCAGCCTCAGGCATTTCCTTATAGCAGTATGAGAATGGACTAATTAGGTATTAATTATTAGGTATTATTAGGTATTATTATTAATTATTTAATTAATTATTAATTTAATTTATTTTATTATATCATATTTATTTTTATATTATATTTATATTTACATATATTTATTTTTATATTTATATTTATTATTATTTATTATATATTTATTTATTATTTATTTATATCTTTATATTTATTTATTTATATTTATATTTATTTAATACATTATATTTTTTATACATTATACATTATACATTATATTTATTATACATTATATTTTATACATTATATTTATTATATTTTATTTAATACATTAATATTTATTATATTTATTATATTTATATTTATTATATTATATTATATTATTATATTATATTATTATTTAATTATTATTTAATAATTAATTTAATTTAATTATTAATTATTAGGTATTACTATTAGGTATTAGGTATTAGTTAGATATTAACTAATTATGGCCTGTAGCCTCCAGAGTTTCTGATTGAAAATATGCAGGCAATTTTATTAAGAATATTTGTATTTAATTAGTCACTTCCCTCTTGTTGCTTTCAAAATTCTTTCATTGTGTTTTAAAATTTTTATTTTAACATTTCTCAGTGTGGGTCTCTTTGAATTCATTTAATTTGGAGTTTATTGAGCTTCTTAATTTTATTATTATTACTATTTGGAGACACAGTCTTACTCTGTCTCCCAGGCTGCAGTGCAATGGCACAATCTCAGTTAACTGCAACCTCCACCTCCCAGGTACAAGTGATTCTCCTGTCTCAGCCTCCCGAGTAGCTGGGATTATAAGCACCTGCCACTGCGCCCAGCTAATTTTTGTATTTTTTTATTAGAGATGGGGGTTTGCCATGTTGACCAGTTGGTCTCAAACTCCTAACTTCAGGTGATCCACTCGCCTCAGCCTTCCAAAGTGCTGGGATCACAGGTGTGAGCCACCATACCCAACTGAGCTTTTTGAATGTTTATATCCATATCTTTTATCAAATGTGGGGAATTTTCAGCCATTATTTCATAAAACAATGCTCTTTTCTCTCTTTCCTTTTCTACTTGTGAGAGTCTTACAATGTATATGTTGACCTTCTAGACAGTGTTCCACTAGTTTCCTTGGCTCTGTTTACTTTTCTTTACTCTTTACCTTCTGTTCCTCTGACTGAATAATTTCCATTGTCTTATTTTCAAGTTCACTCATTCTTTCTTCTGCCTGTTCAAATGTACCTTTAAATTCCTCTAGTGATTTTATTTCATTTCAGTTATTGTATTTTTCAGCTCCAAAATTTGTTTTTTATTTCTTTTTGGGTTGTCTAGCTCTTCATTGATATTTCTATTTTGGGGGATTTTTTTTTCTTATTTTCTCCATATCTTTCTCTAAAGAAAGTTGTTTTAAAGGTTTTGTACGATCTTCCATCAAGCCTTCCCAGAATCTTCTGAGGATTTTTATTTTTTTAAATGCTTATCACAAAACATTTAAAATATATTCAGTTTGTTTTTTTTTTTCTGTGAATGAGTTATACAGTAAGTCCTAGCTAAACATCATTGATAGGTCCTTAGAAACTAAGACTTCAAAAGAAATAATGTACAACAGGTCTCTGAATAACATTGTGTCATCCAACATCATTTTTAATAACATTTATGCAAAAAATGGTTTTTGTTTTATCTTGTTTTACTTAAAATTACAGTTTAAAAGAACCTATCAGCAATATTTAGTAATGGCTTACTCTTTTTTCCTTTTTTTGTGTATGCTTTGTGATCCTTTGCTGAAAATGGGACATATAAATCTTTCTCATAGAAGAATTCCAAGTAAGTAGTTACTAACCCTTCTAGGAGATGAAACTTTATCCTCAAGTATGAGCTGGCCTTAGCGATTATATCTGAAAAATAAAATAACTGGGAAGTGAGTCCCTCCTAAGAATTGGCCTAGGCAGAAGAGAGCTGCTTGCCCCAGGTTATAGATTATGACCTTCCTTCCTCCTACCCACACTATCTAATGGCTGATTGATGCAGGGGGTGGACTAGAATACAAAAACTCAGCCTCTTGCCTTAAAGAAGACAACACCTAAGGCTATGCTCACTCCAGAGCACCTTGTGAGATTTGCTGGAACCTCTCTTGGAAATGCATCAGAGTCCCACTTATTCGGCTCAATCTGACTTCTTTATTTCCTTTATACTTGTTCCAAGGAGAAGTTTCCAGTAAACCTGAATTCAAATTCAATCTCAAAGTCCGCTTATCAGCAACCTGATCAAAGATACCTGTGGTGTGAAAGAGAGGCAGTAGAAATTAGGAGGCAGGTGTAGGTTGAGGAAGTAGGTTTAAGATTATGGAGTACATAAAATGGTGAAACAAAGTCAAAAATTTGGAAAAGCTTATAATGATGAGCTGCTTTTATTAGTCTACAGGATAGGGTACAGGGCAAAGTGTAATAGAAGATGGAAGCATGTGACAAAATAGGTATTAAAAAATCTCTTGGAAGACCACAGGCATGAGCTAATCCTAACTGAGGAGAAAGGCTCTGCTTTCACAGTTTAAAAGATTCCCTAATAGACTTCAAGTGAGCCTCAGGTGTGCCTCTCTCCCACTCAGCTTTGTATACTATTCTTTTATCACCGAAACGGCCCATCCCTGCATTGTTTAAAGGGTCACTTGGCCCAGCAAAATGTCAAATGGTCTTAACTTCAGTTTAGCAGGAAAATATACATTGCAGCCATGTTTTATCCAGTGTAATAATGTTGTGTGGTATCTAAACTGGTTGGGACATTAATGAAATTATTTATTGTATGGGAGAAGAAAATTAAGAAGTTACTGAAAGGTATATAAAAATTACCATATTGCATAAATTGAGTTCATGGCTACAAGAAAGAAATGAATGTACTATAAAATACGCAAAAGATTTTCTTTAGACCCAGGTTCCTATAAAGGAAAAGGCTGGCTGAGAATTCACATGGGCAGCTCTTGGACCCCAAAAGGTGATGATACTCACTAAATTCCTGTAAATTACATTGGAGATTCTAAGAACAGTAGGGGTTTAATGATGGACCAAGAATTTTAAACAGACAATACCACAGCTTATCTGTGTGAACCTTGTGACTTAAGAAACAGTTCACCTACAGGAGGAATTTCAGATCCTCAAAGGTTTATGTCATCCATTCAATTGTATTCTAACCTCAAAAAAAGTATAACTCCAAATCTTACTTTCTCAGAAATGGGTATTTTTATCCTTAGTGAAAATCATAAAATGAAAACTGTGTGTCCTGTTACCATCTCTTAACAAATTCTATTTCTGTGTTAAATATCAGCTAATTATTGAAGATATGGTTAGAGGAAGGACTCTAAAAATATGATCCTACTGAAATATTTTTTCCCAAATGATTTCTGCAGAGAATAATTTAACTTCTAAGTAAAATTAATCACTTTCTAAATTCTCATATCGAAAATTTACTCAAAGATTATAAAAATGATCTAGAAACAAAATTTAAAGTTCTGGAGTCTTCAGGACATAAACACTATGGAAGGAAACAGACATGGTTTTATCCATTTCAAAGAATTTCACTTGAAATGGATTTTTCAACATAGTATCAAAAAAATTCTTTTGTGTGTATGTGGGGTGGTGGAAGGGTGGTGGAGGGGTGGGAAACTTTTCTAAAGAGAAATAAAGGGGCTTTAATGATTTATATTATCCTTCTTCTTCCTTTTGTTTCTATTAATCAGGTAATGCTTTCATTGGACTCAATCACAAAATCATTTACGATTTTTAAAGGTTATCCATTTCTGCCTCCTAAAGAAGGTTGTTCTTAACCTAATCCTTTTGTTTTAGATTTTTGTATGTGTGAATATATACTCATTATGAACAATAAGACTTTGAAAATTAAAACATAACAGAAAAATTAAATTTGCATATATACACAGATATGTATGTGTATCTATATTCACCATATTTTATTAGAAATTATAATAATGTAAATTAGAATGCTTATAAAATACTAACAACGGAAAAAGTGTGACTAATTTCATACCAAAACTTTCAGGATGTTTTAAATTTAACTGATCTGTTTTTATAAACAACCTTGTTAATTGTTTTAAATTGCATTTTAGGTTTTGGGGTACATGTGAAAAACATGCAAGATTATTGCATAGGTACACACATGGCAGTGTGATTTGCTGCCTTCCTCCCCTTCACCTATATCTGGCATCTCTCCCTATGCTATCTGTCCCCAACTCCCCACTCCCCACTGTGCCTCCCTTATTTCCCCCGACAGACCCCAGTGTGTGATGCTCCCCTCCCTGTGTCCATGTGTTCTCATTGTTCAACACCCATCTGTGAGTGAGAACATGAAGTGTTTGATTTTCTGCTCTTGTGTCAGTTTGCTGAGAATGATGGTTTCCAGGTTCATCCATGTCCCTACAAAGGACACGAACTCATCGTTTTTGATGAATGCATAATATTGCATGGTGTGTATGTGCCATATTTTCCCTGTCCAGTCTATCACTGATGGGCATTTGGGTTGGTTCCAGGTCTTTGCTATTGTAAACAGTGCTGCAATGAACATTCGTGTGCATGTGTCCTTATAGTAGAATGATTTATAATCCTTTGGATACAACCTTGTTAATTTATCTTAAATTTTTTGTGAATATGGATAACTCATACAAATAACATTTTTTCAACTATTCAAATGTTTTTAGCATAATGAGTTATTCATATAGGATCCATTTCCAAGCATACAAAAACAATTCCTAGAATATGTACCATGTGGTAACAACATCTTCATGGTATTTACTTTTTTCTTGCATTTAGTTCACGTTTGCACCCTCTACTTCATCTGTTTTGCATTTTACCAGATGCATAATTTTTGTATGAGAAAAGTATGTTTACATAATTTTAAAAATATGAATCAACTTATCACATCTAATTTTCCTGAGTTCAAAATTGAGAACACAAAATGGTAAAATTTGACTGTGTCTTAAAATACACTTGTCTTGCCAATTTTTTAACTAATTATTCTAAAATTAATTTTACAACCAAAACAGGAGTCCCAAATTCTTAGCTATCTCATTTGTAAACATAGGAGTTAGAAATAAGTGTCTTACACAATCTCAGATCTAAAATGGGATTTCAGAAAGATACAAGAATAAGGTGCTATGAAATTAAAGAACATAAACTGGTGGATCTTTATTTTCTGGAGGACCCTTTCTCAAAGCTTTTGAGCAAGGTATAGTTTTCACTAGGGCAGTTCTGTACTATTTCTGCAACCAGGCACTATAAAAATGGTTTTTCTCATTCAAATTCTGCAACAAGCTAAAAGACTTCTTGGGAAAAAAAAAAAAAAGTCTGCTTCTTTATTCTAAGAATGATCCAGAGAACAAATTATGACACAAAATTAAAGTTTAATTTTTCCAAATATGAATATGTCTTTCCTCTGTATCCAAGTTAGCAACAACTAGTTATTGCAAGGGCATCTGCATTTTAACAAGGAAATGTGGTAAGCCATAGGAATAAATTTGTAAAGTAGGACTTCAGGCGTCAGTTGACGAGACAGACTTGACTTGACTGCTGGTTGTGCGACTTACTAACCCTGACACAAGGACAGGGCTTCAACATTTTTCTAAGTCTCAGTTTTCTTATTTCTAAAAAAAACGTTATGTGGTTATTTTGATTATCATTTGAAACAAGGTAAAGTGGGAAGTAGATAACCAGTTCTAGCTAATCTATATGTGAGCCTGCTCAAAAAGTTGTTTTTGCCAACTTTAAAGTGTTAAGTGCTCCACCAAAGCTCTGGCTAAGAGTCAAACAGATACATAATTCAAAGTAGTGAATATATTCCTGGAAAATGATACTTTAAGGAGATTAAAAGAGAATAAAAAGAATGGCCTACATTAACTAAACACCTGCCATTTAACCAGACACTATTTCTCTAAGCATATTACAGAATTCATTTAATCAGTAGTACCCTTTGAGATAGGAACTATTTTAACCTCATTTTTTTAAACATAGGAATGTTAACTAATGTGCTTGATTGACGTCACATAACTAACAAGGTGGAACCTGAATTTAAAACCAGATAGTTTAGCCATTTTTTCAAGAAGCCCTATTGATTTTAATAAGAAATGAGATCTACAGTCCACGATTAGATGAATATAACTTTTTATTTTATTATTAGAATATATCCCACAAAAAGTATATATTCAAATTACCCTATTTTGAAATCACTTGGAATTTTATCTGCTCATGTGGTTATACCACTGACAATATATGTTTAGGTTCACTTTAAAATGCTTATTCTTAAGGATTATCCTTTTATTTAATTTTATAATTATTAAAATATTTCCATGGTCCCCAAATTAAGCAAAGCTACATTTTGGGAAAGCTAGCTTTTCAGTTTTCAATTTGTAATACTAACATATATATCTCTTTTTTTTCTTAGCTAAACAATAGCAAACTGCACAACCTTTCTATTTGCCTGGAATTCTTCTCCTTTGGATGGGTATATTAATGTTTATTCTGTTAGTACCCTGTAGATAGGCACCTAGATTTCTTCCAGTTTCTGATATTACGAATAGTTCTTTTAACAACATTAAGCAAACAAAGTACATATTTTTAGTGGTATATCTTTTAGATAAATTTCTAGAAATAGTATTTCTAAGTCAAAAGGTAAATGGATATGCGATCTTTCTAGATCTTTTGAAATGTCCCGTTATAGTATTGGCGTCATTTGCAATTTCACTAACAATGTAAAAGAGTGCTGTTTTCCCATAGCTTCTTAAGCAAAGTATGCTGTGAAACTTTGTAGTTTTAATTTTTACTCATAGTAAGAAATTGTATCTCAATAAATTTTTCATCTTTTTTTATGAGTTTGAACATCATTTTCAAATGATTAAAAGACATATGCATTTCCATTTTATTGAGTTATTTTATTCTTTATTTTTAAATAAAAAATATTCTTTTTAAAAAGCTTTTTATGAATCGGTATTTTGTTTGGCATCTTTTCATTCCATGCTTGCTTTGTACAAGGAAATGAAAAATGTAAAAATGAAAAATTTTACTAGTTACTGATATTTGAAGCTTTCAATTTAAATCACCTTCAGTGGAACATGAGAATTCATTTAGAGTTATTTATCAATCATTTTTAAGTTTATATCCAGATAAGAAAATCTATTTCAGTAAATTTGGTAGTCTTGTATAAGGCAATATAGAATTTTTATCAATACGGGCTGAGCTATGCTCTAGTAATAAACCCCCATATCTTATTGATCTAGCAATACAGTGGTTTATTTCTCACTCACTTCACAATATATATAGGTAGAGCTGCTCTCTTTGGTGGTTTTTCTCCAAGTGGTAACTCAAGAACCCACTTGGAGAAGAACCACCATGTTTTCTTCCACGTTGAGACACTTTTCTTTGTGGTCCCTAAGGTTGCCACGGAAGGAGAAGAGAGAGTGTGGACAATTGTGAAGGTTTATGGTCAGCCCTAAAAAGGATGTACATCACTTCTACCCACATTCGATTGACAAGAAGTGAGGCCAAAGAGTTTCAGAAACAGTTTTCCCGTGTGCCCAAAAAGAGTGCAGTAGCTTCCTCTCCTCTTCTCTATATTCTTCTTTCTTCCTTTACCTCTTTTTACGGGTATAAAACCAGGTTAGTATTACATGATCTCAATCCCAACACCCTAACAATCAATGATTTAATCAATTGTGGACACATTTCCAGTGGGACAATCATTGTTCTGGGGATTCTAATATTTGGAATTTAAAATACTACTCTGCTGTCACATTAAGATGAAGTCGATCCGTGGACCAAAAGCACCATATTGATGTAGCCAGGTTTGACCTATGTACACAAATAGCAGAGAAACAAAGTCCTTGGTAAAAAGAAAGCAGAAGTATAGACAGCAACAGAAAGAGAAATCAAATGTCCCAAATGAATGCAAAGAGTCATTTTTATTAGTGTGTGACTGGTCAAAGAAAATTCAATGGGTAAGAATATGGTGTTCATCTTTCCACAATCAAATACAATTTCCATTTCAATTGTGGGCTCCTCTTCGTATTGATATTAGAAAATATTATCTAGTCACCACCTAGTAAACTCAGCAGAGATTACCTTGTTCTATTCTGCTTTTAAATCTCATAAGTATAGTATTTAAACTCAGTGAGTTGAGGAGATAGAATGTTAATTTAGAACTTCCTCCTCACTATTGAGGTTCTGGGAGCATGCAGTAATTCACAGCATTGGTAGCAAAGGGAATCTGGTCCTTGGCCATCTCTTAAAACTAGCCTCCAGTAATATATAACACTCTATAATTGGTTATTTTTATCATGTGCTATTAATGCTAAGGTTTCTGGGTTTACTATGATGCCTGTTGTCCAAATTACAATAACGGAACTCTCCTTCCCTATTTGAACTCCAAAGGCTTTTGTAATCTCTGGCTACCTTCTTCCACACTTCCCTAACATCCTGTGAGTCTTCCTTTAGGCTTGACTTACTAAATACGCTATCCTTGCTGTCTTACAGCTGTGCATGATTTAGAATGCAGGGCTTCTTCGCCAGGCTGATGGGCTCCTGGCTACACCTGGAAGCATAGCCAAGGCATTCTTGTTTTAGGATCCTCTCAAATTTTTCTGTTGTCATTTCCTCCCCAGGGGCAAGGCTCAAGGTTCTTTAGGACTTGGAGGTTTTGGTTCACATCAGTGATTAACACTCCTGTCCTCCTTTCCAAATCTGGGGAAAAACATCTCTTGGTCTAGCCCAGAAAAGGCATTTATTTCCTTACTGTGTGGGAAAAAACTATGCACATCTTTCCAATGAAGCCATTTATGTAGGTCTCTCAGGCAGACAATACCAAGACCGTTTCCTCTGCTTCCCTTTTCTCCCACTCCTCCCTAAAGCAAAGCACAAATGGATCCTGTGAGCTAAAGGAAACGGGTTTGGTGCAGAGTTACACGTACAGTTAGTTACATGACCCATTAGTAATCAAATCAGACACGTTCACTCTATGAATACAGATGACAGAAACTGTGTTGACCCAGCTGCTACAGCTATACTTGAACTTCTAAACTGGGCAAAATTTTATAGCACTTTAAGCTGTGAGAGAGCTAGCTCTTGTGTTTAAAAATAACATAAAAATTAAAAATTGAGTGGCTGAATGTAATTAAACAGAAAAGAGATAATTCAGATTGAGTTTGTGTGTTGGTTGTGTCAGGTTTTTCACATGAAATATCTCATTTAAATTCCATAACCATTGTGAAACAGATATTAGCTGCTTCGTTTTTGGGAAGAGGAAACAAGATTGAGTTACTCAAGTTCTAATAAGACCACTTTATGGGTTAAATTGCATCCTCCCCCACCAAAAGATGTATTTAAGTCTTAAACTCCTGATACTGTGAATGTTATCTCATTTGAAAATTAGATCTTTAAACACATAATCAAGATTAGATGAGGTTATACTGAATTATGGCAGGCCCCTAAATCCAATGATTTGTGTCTTCCTAAGGAGAAAAAGATCTGGAGACACTCAGATGCACACAAAGGGAAAACAGTCCCATGAGTTTGTAGGCAGAAATTGGAGTAGTGAAGTTACAGCTGAGGAATGCCAAGAATTGCCAGCAACCACCAGAGGCTAAGAAAGGGCAAGGAAATAGTCTTCCCTAGAGCCTTCAGCAGAAGCTTGGACTTACTGACAACAACAAACGTCTAGCCTCAACTGTGAGAGAATAAATTTCTGTTATTTTAAGCCTCGCAGCTTGTGGTAATTCATTATGAAAGCTCTAGGAAACGAATAAAACTTCCCATTCACTGAATGCCTACAAGGTCACAGACATTCTCCTGGCCATATACTATATGTTACTTAATGTAATTCTAATGCCAACCGTCTCCTCTGCTATAGATTGAATGGTTTTGTCTCCCCAAAATTCATATGTTGAAAGCTAATCCCCAGTATGATGGTAGTTGGAGGTGGGGCCTTTGGAAGGTACTTAGGTCATGAGGGCAGAGCTTTCATGAATAGGACTTATGCCCTTATAAAACGGAGCCCAGAGAGTTCTCTTGACCCTTCTGCCATGTGAAGACTCAGTGAAAAGACAGTTGTCTATGAACCAGGAAATGAGCCCCCACCAACTACCAAATCTGCCAGGCCTTGATTTTAGATTTCCCAGCCTTCAGAACTGTGAGAAACAAAAGTGTTGTTGTTTGTAAGCCACTCGGTCTGTTTACTTTTGTTCTATCAGCCCGAATGGACTAAGACAACCTTCAGTTACAGAGATGACAGGAAGGCTTACACAGGATAAGTAGCTCACCAATGTCACACCATTTCAAAGTGATAGGGCGAAGATTTTAAAGTTCAGAGTCAAAGAATCTACTCTATTATAAATGCCTTTCTAGATACACCCAGCCAGAACACGAATTTGACACCAGGTTTTTGGATTCTAACTCTGATTGTTAAACAGAATATAAAGCTAAAACACTACATTTTCAATACAAAGCTGACATTAACAAATAAAGGCTTGTAGGGATGTCATTGGAAGGTTCGAAGCATGACATATTAGACAAAGAACTATAAAAAAGACAGCAATGGAAATATGCTACTGAGATAAGTAAATTATCTTAAATTACTTTGTTTTGCTGCAGTTGTCTTGCATTAAACTCTATTCATCACATAAGATGTAGATAAAGATATTTTTGAAATTTTTCAGTTTTTTTGTCCCAGAATATTTGAAAAATATACCAACATACAATATCAGACACCCAAATATAACATGTGACTTAAATAATTATCAATTCTTGACCAGTCTTCTATTATTTACGTCTCTAGCTATCACTTCTAACACAAATTATTCTGAAACAGAACTCATACATTATATCATTTCAAACACCCATAGTATTACATAATCTAGGATTTTTTTCCTGTAAAACCACTGTAGAAAAGGGAAAAAGAAAAGGAGTTTACATGACAGATAACCCGGCACCAACGGCCTCCTACCTTAGCTGGACCAAAGGTTGCGTCCTTCTGCTTCTCCCTTCCTGCCTGGAGAAGGACTGAGGCTATCTTGCCAATCTTAAGTCCTCAAGAAAAGAGAGTAAGTCCGACCAGGTCTAGCTAAGAACTAGAATCTCTCTGCCGGAGGAAGAAAATGGCCGCATTCCCCTCTAGCAGTGTTTTTTTCTAACTCTTTTAATAATAGGAATCACCTGAGATTTTAATTTAATAGGAAAGTTCATTCCCTGCATATTGCCCTGTTCAGGAATAAAATAAAATATAATTATTAATTATTTATCTGAAGTAAGATATACAGAACTATAATTATTTATTGTTTGTGTGGAATTCAAATATATTGAAATCCTGTATTTTATCTGGCATCTTTACTGGTAATAATTAACTATGCGTTTAACGTGTACTTCAGGTGTTTCTTGTTGCATTGTCTTAAGTAGAAAATCCTGAGCAGTTTCCTATTTAGCCAAGCCTACCCTCACATTTCCAAGTGTCCCTTATAAATACTCAAATTGGCTGTGGAAATGTCAGCATCATTGTTAGTTACTACTTATGAATGCTTGCCATGACTTGCATAATTATGTAGACTATTCAGCATATGTCAGATGAATTTAGTTTATTCTTTGTTGATTATAGCAGTAAAGCGTTGGTTTATAGCTCTTTAAATTTTGCAGATCATAGTAATTCTTTCAACTTTGAAAATTGGAAGAAACATTTTACAAAACACGCTAAAAGCGGTAAAAGTGGGTCTTTGGGGGTGGTATGTAATGGTTCTTCTTGACCTTGAATTTATGACATCACTTGCAGCAAGCTCAGAAATGACAAAATGCGGCAGATCTTGACACTCTGTCCTCAGAGAATCCTCCTCTCTGGAATGTGCTGCTTCTCTTGGTCTGATGAAACACAAACTTCCTGGCTTAAAGGAGGTCTTCAACGGCCAATTGTTTAGGAAAACATTTTCCTGAGGGCTTCAAAGTAGAGGTCCAGATGATGGATGGTGTTTTAAATGCATGTGAAGGATCAGTAATGGGAGCGTTTTCAAAAGTATTAACAATCATTAGGCATGTTAGTCTATGAAAAATTAGCCTAAGATATTTTGAAGGCTGGACGTTGTCAATGATTCCCAGATTTCTACACTCAAGGTGTGAGAGACTAATTGCCAAAAAATACAAAGATGAATTTAATAAGCATAACTGCATCCAGCTTCAATAGTCTAGAAGCCCAAGAAAATTTCAAGACTCGATTTCACAGAACTTCCATGACCTCTGGGAGCCTTCCATTAAAGAAAAATCAAGCATATTTGATTTAAATAATTCCAGCCTTCAATGATAAATGAAAGGAATCCTTCACAAACATCCGAGATCTTGTTTTGAAAGGCTCAAATTTCCTCTAGGGCTTTTAAATTATTTTCATAGATTTGAATGTTTTGGCTTCTCAGGATTAATACACGGGGAACAATGAAAGATAAACAAGAAAACTTTCCTTCTCACATAGCCTTCGGTTAAAAAGAAACATGATTTCTGAGCTTTGGTCAGATTAGTATGTGAAGTCTACTCAGATTCCACACAACCATAGAGAATGACTGGCCTCTGAAATTCTCACTATATTTTTACCTGTAAGGCTTTGTTAAAATTTTGAACAATGGCTATCCCCAGCATCATTAAATGAGATGTACTATCGATCTTGAATAAATTAATTGAAGAAAAAGAACAAATGAATAAACATATCTCAAATGAAGGACCAGCCATGTGATTGTGGGTGAGATTGCTGCTACAAGTTTTTCACATTAACAAGGATGCAATCAGCATAAGAATGATGATGTGGAAAGTAACATTTTCCTAACTGCATCAGTTACCGTGAAAAAGCAATAAACAATTCTTAAGAAAACTCTTCTGAGCAAATACTTTGGTTGTCCAGAATGAGGAGGAGCTGCCACCCGAGTGTTTCAGAATGGGAATGATGATTGTCTTTTTCCGCAAGGAGTATGCCAACTCTGAGAAGAGCTATGAGTCATGTCATTGATTTTATTTAATTCTTGTTCTTTAAATTTTATTTTCATTACAAGTGTCTGATACTATATAAATCAAAACAGGGAAAAAAACTTAATCATTTCAGCAATAAACTCAAAGCGTATATTTAATTTTTAAATCTGACTTAAATCTTGCAAAAATCTTAGTTTTCCTAATACTCTGATGTAGTGTTTATTTCTATTTTAGTGCATCTCAGTTTACTTGGGACCATTTCAAGGCTTTCTTTGAATGTGGACAGACTTCTCTTTGTTTGACATTAATTCAAGAAGCTTTATTTTATCACGGGCAGTTATTTACTATTGATTTTTACTCCCAAACTGTTTCTCTTTTAAGCCTAGTAAACTTAAAATTTAGTCAAGCTGTCTTAAGTCTTAGAAACTTGCTATACCACAAAATCTATTCCACTTCTTTTTACTCAGTTCATTGAGGTGAAGTTTACATATAATAAAATTTATCAATTTTAAGTGTACAATTCAATGAGTTTTGAGAAATGTATGCATTCATATTTACATATTTTTCTCATGCCACTTGTAGTCAATCCTCTTTCCCAAGCCCCAGCCTCTGGCAACCTCAGATTTGCTTTTCACCACCCAGATTTTGATTATTCCAGTCATAAGTTCTAAATGTTTGTATTTGGTTTCTTTCACTTAGCAGTGATTTTGAGATTCATTCATGTTGTGTTTATCACCAGTTTGTTCCTTTGTATTAGTGAGTAGAATTCCATTGTATAGACATATCACAATCTGTGTCACAAACACTTGTGAATATATGTTTTAATTTATCTTGGGTACCTAAAAGTAAGAACATTGAATCTTATGGTAAGCATACACTTAACTTTATAAAAAAAAAATACTCAAAAATATTTTCCAAGGTGGCTGTGGGCATTTTTCATTCCCACCAGCAATGTGTGAGAATTCTACCAATAAGAAAAATAAGAAGCAGTCCCCCTAGACTGAGTTGATCCTTGTGGAAGAGACAGAGACAGAAGCAAGATATCTCGCTCCTGTCTCTATGGTGCTATCCTGGGCACTTATGCTCTGCCAGAATTTCACCACTCCCCTGGTGCTCCTCAGCATACTTGCTCAGTCACTCTACTCAAAATACAGTTGTTTATTTCCTCAAAAAAAAAAAAAAGAGAGAAAGAGAGAGAGAGAGAGAAAGACATTTTATAATACTTGAGGCAAGGAGAAAAATCAATTTTTAAAAAAAGAAAAACCTGCCATTTCCTAATCTTTTTATATTGCTGTTGTTTTTCCTGATTGAGTCACATTTTTCTGCTTCTGTGAATTCTTTAATTCTTTGAATTTCCCTGCATTCAAAGAAGCAGGAAAATATAACCAAATTGCAGGCAATGTGAATTATGTAATTTCACTTTGTTCATTGCTTGATTTTGTTTTATTCCGTGAAAGAGTATTAGAGTTTGTCTGGCCTTTTGTGACTTTGGGGGATTTTTAGGTTAAGGCTGACTTAACTCCATTACAAACACAACATTCTTGTGAGGATTGAACCCAATGCCCCAGGTATTATGAGATTTTTCTACTCCCATTTGTAGGTATACAAACTATTTTCTTATCTGCCTGGATTACTGCTTTACAGTATTTTTATTTTGTTTTATTTTCTTTTGTTTTCCACACCTGGATAATTTCCTCTAGTACATGCTATAGGTAAATAATCAGCCAGTGATTAGCTCCTGACCCATACCACATCCCTGTCCACAGATCTCTGAAGTTCTTATTCTATGCAACTCCCTCCTCTCTGTCCCACAGATTGTGGCTGTCTTGGATTCCCAAATCCCCAATCTCTGTCTCTACAACTCTTTAAGACATTGGGGTTCTGTCTGAGTTTCTTCTCAGCTCACTACATTTTGGGAACTACCTCTAGTCAGTAAACTGAGGGAATTGTGGCACTCACCTCACATTATTAGTTTTCCTTCTCTCAGTGATCATGTTCCTGATGTCTATAGTTCAATGCTAAAGAATGGAGCTGTTTTGGGGGGATGTGGGGCGGTGGGGGGGGTGGAATCTGGTTTTTCTAGTTGTTTATGACAACAGGATAAACCTGGTCCCTGTTACTTCATTCAAAGCTACAGGTATGGGTTCTTTAGGTTTTCTCATTTCACTTTCAAATTAAAAACACAAAAGTTATAAGTAAAATAATGAATGGAGAGTAATATCAATATGGAATAACGATGTCATTATTATATAATATATTTTTACAAATCTTTCACTAAAACAATTCTCATGTTGGATTTTTACATGTTCACCTGTTGGTTGAATTTCTCAATACAGCATAATTTTCTAATTGTGTTTATGTTGTAATATATTTCGATCATAAGCATTCTTCTTTAACCTTCACTTCTTTCCAAAACTTTTAATTGTTATATTTTATGTGGTTACATTTTGATATGCATTTTTTTCTTTTTTGAGATGGAGTCTCGCTCTGTTACTCAGGCTGGAGTGCAGTGGTGCTATCTTAGCTCACTGCAGCCTCTGCCTCCTGCGTTCAAACAATTCTCTTGTCCCAGCCTATACCGCCATGCCTGGCTAATTTTTGTACTTTCAGTAATGATGGGATTACACCATGTTGTACAGGATGGCCTTGATCTCTTGACTTCATGATCCTCTCACCTCAGCCCCCCAAAGTGCTGAGATTACCATGCATGAGCCACTGCACCCGGCTGCAATTATTTTTATCTCATAGTTCAGCCTCTTTAAGTGACTGATATGTAGTAGTCAAATTTATCCTAAATTTTAACTTTTAAAAATGGAATTCAATCTTACAATAAATGCAAAAACAGCAACTGGCTCATTCTGACCTTTGTCTTCTTAATTAGTTCCAATACATTTTTCTTCATAATCATTCTTCTTCTGTCTATTCTTTCACTTTATATATTTTTTCCTTTCCGTATTTGCTTTACAATTGTTAATTACGTATTCTGACAAATAAATTGGTTTGGAGAAGGACTGCCTGGGTTGCCTCTCAAAAAAGTTTTTAGGTAGGTTTCCATTCAATGAGTAAGAATGTGTTCAATGCTTCATTAAGTTTTCATGACCATATATTATAGAAGGGAAAAGTGGAATGGGCCTGTGTTACTGGGAAATGTGAATGTGTTGCTTTAAAACTTGCATCAACCCCAATACAAGTAAGATAATTAGGAGAAAAGATTAGAAATTCTAACTGTATCCTATAATATGTTCACTTCTACTATCTTCAAGTCTAAGTTTTTTTTCCTTCTGTGTATCTCTACTAAGATCTCTAAAACTACTAGTTATAAATTATTTTAAATATGAATATAATTAAACTCATTATAAAAACTTATTTCCAATTTGAAACACTTAAACGAGATGACTACATTTTTGACATCTCTATTCAAATTGTAATAATCTAAGTTACTGTATTGTTAAGTGAAAATTACTCCAGGATTTTATGACTTTATAAACAAAATGCTTAAACAGAAGCAAAGAAAATAAAAAGTACAAATCTGAACAGAAAGCACAGGAAAAAAAATCATGTATAAAAATAATTTCAATTCATGACAGATTTGTAACTAAATTAATACATCAAGGATAGAGAATTCCATAAACTTTGTGGGAGAACTGACCAGCCATGAAGAAAAGAATGCAAAAAATAAATCCCAAGATTTATTAAAAATATAAACATGAAACCAAAACTTGAAAAAACATTTGAAAAATTGTAAATACCTTTATGACTTGGGAATAGAATTATGAAAATAAACCTATATATACACAACAAGTACAAAGCATAAAGGAAAAGTTTCATTAATTTTATGGAAATTACAATAAGAAAAATTTCTGAACAACAAAAGATATCATGGACAAAGATGAGACAAACTCGGTGGTCGGTAATACTAATAAAAGAATTGCCAGCTCATGAGTACCAAGAAAAAGCCAATTAAAGCCAGGAAGAGCTATTATTTTGAAAATATAAGATTCATACAAATCAATAAATTAGACAGTATAAAATATGGTGAGAATACGTAGGAACAAAAATTTTTCTTACATTTTTGTGGGGAATATAAATTAGAACAATCATTTTGGGCATCAACTCAGCATTACATATTATGATTAATATGTAAATATCCTATGATCCATCAAGTTCATTCACAGGTATACTCTGGAGAAAATTTATGAGGTACATGCTCAAATAAAAAATGAAAATACTTTTATGACCTAAACTGTAAATAATACCATTTGTAAAAACAAATTTTCAAAAATTAAATTGCCACCAAAAAAGGAATATATAAATAAATATAAAAATTGTGGATTATTAATAAGATAAAGTCAATAGACAAAATGAATAGATTTTTTAAATGGATAAATTTTACCATCTTTAAAATACTTTGAGACCAGGAAGTTGTATAATGTTACAATAAGTATGGTAGCATTTTTTAGCTTTTAAAACATGCAAAATACTAACAGATGAATGATTATAGATGTATGTACAACCACGGGTTATTATACTTATACATATTTCCTAGTTTTGTCAACTAAGTGTACCAAGAAGCAGTAACATGCCAAGTAGCAAGAGCATACCTGGTATTCTGATTATAGCCTCTCACAACATTCTCCAATGAAACAAATCAGATCTCCTTAAAGAAATGACTTCTAGGATTGATACAGAAAAAAACATAAGATAAGTCTAGAGCATATTGTTGTGTCAGAGAGGAAGGAAGTGCTCAAAACACAAAATGAGGGGGTAGGTCAAAGCAACAAAGCTGCCAGCTGAAGAGCTCCCAATGGCCAAAGCTGAACCAATCTGAGCAACAAAATAAATGAAGTAGTATTTATATCCCAAAGCACAATGTAAATATTTATGAGTTCATACTGATATAAATGAATGCTTAAATATTTAAATATATACAGACATATATAAATGAGGTAGAAGAGAAATAAGTACACAGAGCTCCAAATAATTGGTGTATACCTTTCCTCTCAAACAGTTGTAGTATAACTCCCTCTCCCCTTGAATGAGGCTATTCTTAGTGTCTTCCTTTCAAAGAGCACAGTATAGAAAGTCAGATATTTCAGGAGCGGGGAGGGGAGAGAGGAGGAGATTATAACTGCAAAACTTGACTAACACTACCCAGTGAGGTTATCTCTTTACATCATCAGGGATAAATCATGTTGATAGCATGCCCCTTTGCTATGATGTGATGAAAGTGACACTTGACCACTGTGACTGTCCCCCTCAAAGCCTATACCTCAGTCTAACCAATTTAACTATGAGTAAAACATCAGACAAACCCAAATTGAGGGACACTACAAAACAGATCTAAGTATTTCTCAGAGCTTTCTAAGTAATCAAATATAGGGAAAGCCTGAGAAACTGTTATGGCAAAGAGGAGCCTAGGAAGACATGATGACTCAATGTAATGTGATATTCTGGATGGGATCCTGGAACAGAAAAAGAACATTAAGTAAAAACTAACAAAATCCAAATTGATTATGAAATTTAGTGAATAATAATGGATGAATATTGGTTCATTAGTTGTGACAAAGTATCATAATATCTATGGATGTTGATAATAGGGGAAACTAGGTACAGAGTATGTGGTTCTGTAATATCCTCAAAAATTTCCTATAAGTCTGGCCAGGTGCAGTGCCTCATACCTGTAATCCTAGCACTTTGGGAGGCCGACGTGGACAGATGACCTGAGGTCAGGAGATCAAGACCAGCCGGACCAACATGGAGAAACCCCGTCTCTACTAAAACTACAAAATTAGCTGGCTGTGGTGGTACATGCCTGTAGTCCCAGCTACTCAGGAGGCTGAGGCAGGAGAATCACTTGAACCTGGGAGGTGGAGGTTGTGGTGAGCCAAGATCATGTGATTGCACTCCAGCCTGGGCAACAAGAGTAAAATTCTACCTAAAAAAAAAAAAAAATTCCCATAAATCTAAAACCATTCTAAGTAAGATGTTTATGAAGCCAAAAGACATTTTTATATTTCTGATCTTATCCCATATGAAAATATCTCCTTTAATCATGTTATAAGCATTTATTATTAGGAAGTAACACACTAATTAAATGACATGCATAAATTCTTCAAAATTCTCATTTGAAGAGTACCACTGTTATTTTAAAAAACTAAGAAAAATTTATTAAAATTATCATTAATTAATACATTAAATACCTACAATTATCTGAAAAGTCAAGAAGGTGTGTTACAAAGTAATTAAAGCAAGAAGTAAATAATATTAGCAACTTTTGAATGAAGGAAGCAGTCCTCTGAAATTTCTTTTTCTCTATCCTCTATAGTTGTAACAATTTTAACAGTATGTCCAATACTCTAAGCAAATTTGCAACAGTAAATTAAGGAAATGTACAGACTGAGGAAAGAAACAAGGAGAATTAAGGCAGACTAAAGAAAATACAATCTATTATCTAGCGGGAAAAATATAAGAAACAAGGGCTAATGAAGCCAGGACAGAAACCATTTTCTTCCTCTGCAGCATATAAGGGGGAATCACTGGGGAGTGGGGGAAAACCGTCCTGAGCCAGCTGCTGCCTGTGAGTGGTGAGCTGTAAACTGTTGCTACTCCCAGCAGATCTGATGGAGCCTGCCTCCAGCCTTCGCTGGAATTCAACCTTGTTTAACTCAGTATTAAGAACTGTGTTGTTTATCTCAAGGGCCATAAAGCAGGAAAATCAGAAAATATGCTAATAATGCTTCATGAAATGTATAACCCTTCCCAAAATGATTCTGTTGACCTGCTTTACTTCATGCTGTCCTTTATTAATAACCTTTTATTTCAATCACCCAACTTTTAAAAAAATCAATTACTTCCTATTGTATGACCTGACATATGAAATTAATGCCTGCTGGTGGTATTTTTTTAAGCTTTTAATTACATGCCTTGCCAAGGACAGAATTTATTATGTTTTCTATGAAAACCAGTTTTTTAATATGTTCTTCTCACAGTCAATATAAATACTGAGAATTTTATGATGCATTATTTTCTAAACTGAACTTTTAGAATGGAATTTCTTCATCTTAAACTTTAAAAGAGAAGGGCAAGAAATCTATCCCTTTGCAAGGTTAATGTTTTACCTTTGAATGAGCCAAATGGGGATATAACAATAGAAATGAAATGTAGTATGACTTTAGATAGAGCACTATACGCTCTATATTTTTTTCCATTTTTTGGTAATTCAATTAAGAACACAAATAAAAGGAATGTAATGCAACATTTCTGATGATTTTTGAAACAGCTTAATTGAGGTACAACTGACATACAATCAGTTGTACATAAAGTATACAATTTAAGTTTGAACACATGAATAAACCCATGAAATCATCACTGCAAGCAGTATAATGAATATACTCATCACCTCCAAAATTTTCCTCATTCCTTAATGTAATCCTTCCCACTTGCCACCTTCCTATTTCCACGCAGCCGCTTATCATTTTCTGTCAATATAAATTAGCTTTTATGTTCTAGAATTTATATAAATGTAATTATAAAATGTGTACTCTTTTTTTCGTGTGGCTTCTTTTACTCAGTATAATTATTTTGAGAACAGCCCATGTTGTTTGAGAAATAAAAATAAAATCCTAAGTCCCCCAACTGGCTAAACGAACCCTCTCTTTGCTAGGGCACCCCAGGGAAACTTAAAAACTGAATGTGGGCCATGACAAGATAGGAGGTTGAATACACCTCCTTATACCTCCTCCTTCACTAATCGCCATTAGGCTATGGGTTAAACAGAAACTAGCCCCATAGGTTAAACAGAAACCAACCCTTTTGAAAGATGTGCTTTGCTGCTGATCTACAAAACTGACCTGTTTCTTTCTGATAAAGGACCACCAATAATAGACTGGCTTTGGCCACTTTACAGAGGCTGCATACAAGATGCTTTTGCATCTTCCATTTCACCTCTTGATGCACACAGCCTAATTTTCATGCATTGAAAGTGAACATGGGACATATGTAACAGGCAAGTTTGCTGATTATGCATGTACACATGCCCCGTTTATGAATATTTATAACTTCTCACATAACCTGTTACATATGTATACTTAGCTGACTCATTCAGCATAAATTTCTATGTCACTCTTCTCTACAAATACCTGCTTCTGGTTTCTATCAGAAGTTACACTTCTCCAACTGCAACCCTTTATAAAGCATAGAATTCTCTACTCTTAAGTTTATGAAGCTCACGATTCTTCAGCTGATATGTTATACATATCAACAATTCTTTGCTTTATATTGCTGTATAATTTTCCATGGATTTGATACCACCACTTGTTTATATTCTCACCTGTGGATGTATATTTGGGTTGTTTCCATAATTTGGCTATTACAAATAAAGCTTATGTGAACATTTATGTACAAGTCTTAAGATATCCTGTTAAGAGAATGAAAAGACAAGCTATACACTGGGAGAAAATACAAATTATTTGTCCATCAGAAAACTTGCATCTTGAATATATAAATTGCATCCTGAATATATGAGTAACTCTCAGAACTCAAAAATAAGAGAACAGATGTCTCAATAAAAATAAGGGCAAAAGATTTTAAGAACTATTTCACCAAAGAAAATGTAAAGATAGCAAATAAACTCAGAGAAAGTAGCTCAACATCATTAGTTATTAGGCAATGCAATTTCAAATCATAATTAGATACCAGCACGTACTGATTAGAATAACACCCCAGGCGCCAGCAAGGATGGAAAGGAACTGGAACACTCATAAACTGTTGACCTGAATGTACAATGGAACAACTCCTTTGAAAAATAGTTTGGGGGGTTTTCAAAAAGTAAACACATACCTGCCATATGACTCAGCTTATCCAATCCTAGGTAATTACCCAAGAGAAATGAAAGAACATGCCCTTTCTGCTGAGTTTATTCATTCTAACATTTGTTCTTCTAATCATTATTCAGTTGATTCACAACTACAGTGATATCTGTGCTTATCAGTTTACCTTTAGCTGTACAGCTACAATATTAAGCTGACTTATAAGAGTGTGCTGAACATTTTTTACATTGCAATAAAAAAAACCTTTCCCTTTGGCTAATTCCTACTCACCAATTATTTACAAATATAGTTTAGTCTCAAACAACATGAGTTTGAACTGCAAGTGTCCACTTATATGCAGATTTTTGTCAACCAAACGTGGATTGAAAATACAGTATTCTCAGGATGCAAAGCCTGCATATTGGAAGGACCAATATTTTGTATACTCAGTTTCCTCAGGGCTGATGACTGGCCTTGAGTATGTGCAGATTTGGGTACATGCAGGCATCCTAGAACCAATCTCCCGTATATACTAAGGGATAATTGCAGTGTCAATGGAAGATCTTAATGAATTTCTTTCAATAAGCATCTATCCTTAACCCCGAGAATGAAGTTAGTAAATTTTCCAGTAGCCCAAAGGTATATTTTCCAAAGTCGTTGATACAAAACAAATTTTCTATTTAAGGATGGTAGTAAAATACAGCTGAAATAGACTATCTGAAAGCCTGCAAAGATAGATTTCTTCAAGTGTAACAAGGTAGACTATTATGTTAGTTCTATACTAAGGAATGGATTCATTATACCTTAGGCATAGCAAGGAAGAAACATTTGTATATTTGAAAATGAAATTGTAATTTTAAAGAAATTCTTTCTATAGATTAGAGATAATAACATTTCCATCTCACAGGGTTGTTTGAAGATTACATGAGATGAAGAGCGTAAAGCCCTAAGTGAATACCTTGGCTATGGCCACTCACCAAATGTTTTTCTTTAATACTGTCAATAAAACTCTTAGTTTTATTACATTGTATTTACCCACATAAGCTAGTGATAAAATTAACTGAGCTAATATTTTTCCAAAGATAAGTGAGAAATGTGAATTCAGGTAGACTTATTATATATGCCTCAAAAACATTTTCATTTTGGCATAAATATTAAGAAGCACTAATAACTAAGGAAGATCATTCAAATACAAAAATTCAGACTCTCCAACAGATATGTAAAAGCACGATAGATAATACATTTTTAATAATCGTATCTTTTGTCTTCAGTTTAGTTGTTAGTCATGACTTCATCACTTACACAATTGGATAATTTTTCCAAAACTCAACATTATAATTTTTAGTGAATTTGTAGTTTTAAATTTGTTGATTTGTGTTTCAAAGTTATACTACTTTTCTAATAAAAACCTTGAGAAATATTGGCACGTCAGAAGCACAGTTCATGAGATATATATTATACAAACATAAATCCACATTCTAATTCTCACTTACTAGTTTGTAAGATCCTTGCCTCATTCTGAAAAGTAAGTATTTTGAATTACATAAAGAACATTAATTTAATAATTTTAAAAAACACTCAGTTTTATTTTAAATTGCCTCATTTTGACACTTAGGGTATGATCTTCCCAGCATATTTCTATAACCTGCGATTACAGCATCACGTTGTGAGTACAGCTCATATTTCCTAAAATTAATTCCTGACTCTAAAATAGAATGTTGCTATTGTGCTCAGACATTTAATGTTTTTGACAGACTTACTGTATCTATGAAGTGGAGTCGTATTTCTCAGGGTATTTTTAGGAATGTTGAGCTATGTCTTTTAAAATTCCCCAGTGAATTGAAGAGGGTAACCATTACTTAGTAATACACTGCGGGAATCAGTTGAGAAGTGCTTCAACTATGAAACTTGAAATTACCTTTAAATTCAAATGACACTGAAAACAAAAGGCATCCCCAAGTGATGTCTGAGAAGGTACAGTTTCCTTGCACTTTTAAAAGGAGAATGGAAAGTTATTCTCTTCTAATTGGAGAAGACATCCACAGAGATGCATGTTCTCAAAGGTGGGACATACAGACCCATCGTGAAAGGAAGATGCATAAAATTCAATGCCCAGGGCTAGAGGATTACAAGCCTGGACAAGGGTTTGAAAGGCCAAGGGTTTCTCCTTTTTAGATGTGGTACAGGGGAAAGGATGAAGAATATTCATATAACATGATACAATGCCAAGCGAAAAAGAGCAGAGCACAAAAGTATCTCAGTTTTGGTTATACTGTCTACATATGGAAACACTAGACAGGAATATAGAAAAATGAAAACACTTGATGTGTCCGCATGAGGAGATTGTGAGTAAATTTTTCTTCTATTTGATTTATTGTATTGTTAATATAATGTTATTTAGGCAATAAATGCAATTCAAGAGAAAGTAAAAAATAAGACCAAAAAATAAAGACATATTTTAAAACTACCACAAGCAAGTGAAAAAATATCAAAGTAAAATGAATTTGAATCAAATATCAAAATGAATTTGAATTGAAACTATCAAACTATCAAATGTTATTTATTTACAGGCTTATCCTAAAATATCATCTAAAATAATCCCAAATGTGAAAACAACTTGTGTATCAAAATGGCATTAATTTATTCAACAGACATTCCTCCTTTACTGCTCGGCTCACTTTTTCTCTCCATGATGAGATACAGGGTATCGGAGGCTCCACTTCCTTCTTTCTGCTCTCTCTGAGGCCCTCTTCTGCCACTAGAGTTCCATGTCACCTCTGGAGCTCACAACTCTCCAGGGGATCCATACTTAGTGAAACTACTGACACAAAGTTAGATCTAATAAAATTGAGTTTTGTTAGATATCTGAGAACTAGCCTAGGACTACCTCTCATTTGCAACATTAAGGAAAATGATGCTTAGTGGGTATATTTTCCCATGAACTCCAAACTTTCACCTTTCAAGGAAACTTTCAGGGCAAAACCTAGTCTAGCCTGGGCCCTGATTATACTATGTAATGCTCGTATGCAGACATTTCACTCAAACGTCGTACCATTCCAATCCATCAATCAATCAATCAGCCTCAGTGGTCATACTTACTTCAGAATCCTATGGAACTACAGGATTAGTACTTCTAAATGTAGTTGTTTTCTTTCTAAATATAAGGAATGGTTAACTTCATAGGCCATCATATAGAGGATTACAATAGCTGCATATCTCAAGGATATGTTTCACAACATAGCAAATGCATTTTCACCAGAATGCTGGCTTCTGGTAGATCAGGACTATAACTCTGCTCTTACAAACACAAGAATAATGCTTATGCTTTAGGTCTTGTGCATTGTAGGTACAGAGAGAACTACTTGGGAAAATTACTTATACCAGATTGCAACCAAAGTCATACGATTGCAACATCATTTAAGTAAAGATTTTTTAGACTAAACAAATTTGGAAACTAATATATATCTGTTTCATTTTTCCTTTGATAACTTTTGATAACCTAAGTATTTACAAAAAAAAAAAAAGTAATGAGGTACTAATTACCTTTAACCTGCTAAAAGCAGCACCTTTGGAAAAACGTAAAAGAAAAAATTCAACTTATCTTTTTATTAATGATATTTCTCCACCAATACAGACACCAACATACTCTGGTAGCATCCACAATCTAAATTGTGTTAGCATTTTCATTCTATGGCCTTGTTATGTACTTTCTTATGTGTGGTTACATAATTGTTCTCATTTGTGTATTTAATCTGTCAAATTATATTGCTGTTTTCTTTCTTAGAATGAGCATGGCTTGTCTTACTTTTGCACATCCCCTTATTGTCTCATTGCTTGAGATTGTCTTCATGAAATAGTTCTGAAATAGATGCTTCAATGGTTTGTTTAAAGATATGAAAAAAACATTGTTATACTTTTATAATTTTACTACTAAGAATAAAACATATATTTGCAAAAAAGTCAAATTGCATTAATTTGGATAGTTGCCCTGATGAAATTGAAAGATGATTTTTAACAACATGTGATTTGACTATTAACAACATACATGCCACTGCATCTGCTTTGTGCTATTTTAAGTACACTGCATGAACAGGCTGAGTGCCATGATGAGCCCTTTGGATTCCCCCTTCAGAACTGCAGCACCCATTTCTCCAGATCCTGGTAGTGTTTCCTGCTGATGGTGTGCACTAAAGGCCCTCTCCTGAAATTGCCTTAGACCATGAGGCACTGCATCACCGAAGGCTATCACTCCCTGCTCAGAAGCAAGCCTTTTTACTCTTGCCTCAAATGGACAATTTAGAAGAGCCACCCTGCTTTCAACAGCTCCGTGGGATCAGCTAAATCCTGTGTTGTACTTGCTTCACAGTTCAACTTCTCTGTCTGCAGAAGGCTGCCTTCCTCACTCTCTTAAGGAGTGTTCCCAAGGTACTACACAATAAAACTCTTGCATGCAAACCCCTAAATCTGTGTCTGCTTCCTGGGAATACAACAATCTTTCCTATCTTATGATCCAGAAGAAAATACAATATGGGAAAAACAAATGATTTGTTCATAGGCAAACTTTGCACCCAAAATATCTGCATCTGGTATTCTGTGTTTCTTAAGTGAAAAAAACAGCAGCTAGGATGATTTAATCATTTTATTTCCCTTGTGGTTGCTCAGTCAGGGCCCTCCCTTTTCAGGTATTAAACTATGTAACTTCATTAAACATGACTTTAGAAACTCCTTACCCACAATGTATGTGCCAAAACAAATGTACTGCTATCCATCAAACAGACCTAATGAGTATCTAATGAGACATTTGATGTACTATTACATGATGAAAAAGAAAAACAAATATATAGAAAAAGAATGTGTAATACTTCCCTTTACCTTATGTGCAGCGTAATGCAGAATTTGAGATAAAAATGAAATCACGTATTCATTTTTTCCCAGTTAATTTCTCAAACTCCAAAATTGCCCTTATTAGTAGTAGGCACACTCTCTCAATTCTGAGGTGGGAAAGGGATTCAAAAGGAAGTTAAACTACATCTTTAACACTTTATTCTTTTAAACAAGACTGAGGCAAATAGGATAATTTCAAGAAGATGTATGTGTGTTCTTATATTGCCTTTAGAATGTTTCTATATTTACAAAAATTTTTATAAAATATGGGTGAATAGTCTCACAGTCAGTGGAATAAAAACATCTTGATTCATTGGGCACCCAATAACATATGAAGAAGACAGTTTCGTTTATCATAAGTTGCTTGATTTGGAAGTCAGCCTAAATTCCTCTTAGGTGCCCACTGAGTAGTGGTTGCATTGCCAAGGTGACATTATTGTGTCACACCCAAGTGGCCGTGGCCTCTCTCCACCCATCAGCACAGATACCTCTCCTTATACCTCTAAACTGTGACTTTATGCAGGGTTCACTTGCAGTTTGAAAGGGCTCCTGCTCACAGTAAGTTCTAGATTTTGTATGCATTTACACTCCTTACTCTCTTTTTGCTTCCTCTTTTTCAATCTTGCTTTCAGTAGTCAATTCCCATGCCAGGATCAAGGTTTTCCCTGTTTGTGTCTACTCAAGTCCCTGTAGAGCTCCATTCAGCAAGTTTAGAAGTACAAATGTCCTAACAAGTGAAATGCTAACCAGTCTTTATAAAGAGCAACCATCCACACTATGCATAAAACATATCCTGATTTCTCTGTCCAGAACACAGAAGTCTAGTAGTATTTATATTTATCTAGAATTTATTCTAAACTCAAAAATTGAGCCATAAAAGAATAGAATTATTGAGTCTACATATTCAGTTTGCATAGAGAAATATCCCTCAGGCCCTAACTCAGAAACATTTTACCTTATTTTAGATATAATTTTTCTAAGCCCCATAATTTGAGTTTCATGTTCTCTATATATTAACTTGGATGAGTCAAGAAGGAAATGATAATAATAATAACATTAGCTGGATACAGGGGAAGAGGCTAAAGCTCTCTGAATATAATAAAAGCGATCTTAAAAGGATAGTAATATCGAGCCACAATATAGAGACACATTTTTTAAAACCCTAATAGACTCTAAAGAGCTCTCTGTATTGCTGCACAGTATAACAGTGTCATTTTAAAAAGATAAATACTATTATAATAGCAATTAATAAAGAAATCTAAAGTACATATTAGGAAGTTTTCTATTCGGACAAAACGACAAAATTAAAATACTAACTTAAAGCTGTCTAAGATACGGAGCAATTCTTTTAACTGAAGTCTAAACATGTCATTTCATTTTTAATACTTTCCCATGGTTTTCAGTTTTCATAATCATGGTCTCTAAATGGTGATGAATGCACTTCACAGGGAAAAGACAATCCTTTACAGTACAAGAAACAAATGTTAAAACATTTACATTCATTGCACTACATTTTTTCATCATTAAAAAGAAATGCATTGAGCTGTATTGATACGAAACATGTAGATAGGTCCTGGTAGTTTGCCTCAGTTCAACTGATAAGTGGTCATACAGGAAAGAATAAGAATTCAGAGGCAAAAGATGGGGTGCCTCAGTAAAGAGTCTGAGGGTGAGACTTTATTAATTACGTTAGTCCATTTTCACATGGCTATAGAGATATTACTGAAGGCGGGGTAATTTACAAAGGAAAGAGGTTTAATTGACTCACAGTTCCGCATGGCTGGGGAGGCCTCAGAAAACTTACAATCATGGAAGAAGGCAAAGGGAAAGCAAGGACCTTCTTCGCATGGCAGCAGGTTAGAGAACAGTAAAGAGCAAAGGGAGAAGAGGCCCTTATAAAACCATGTGATCTCATGAGAACTCACTCACTATCACAAGAACAGCATGTGGGAAACTGCCCCCATGATCCAATCACTTCCCACCCTGTCCCTCCCTAGACACATGGGGATTATGGGGATAATTGAAATGAGATTTGGGTGAGGACACAGAGCCAAACCATATCATTAATTATATTACTTAGTCTTTACTAGGCAAAATTTCAGAAAACAAATGAGTGGCTTTAGAAGATTCATCCAAAAAACAAAAAATCTCTGACTGAAGACAGTATAAGAATATCAGCACAAAATAGCAAGTTAAATATTGTAGAACTGAAACACTTTCCTCTTCCCTTAATATCCAGTGCCACCTCAAAGTAAAGAAGAGGATGATCTAATAAGATTTGATAAGGCACTAGGCAAAACTATTCAGCATTATTAAGAAGACTACTAGAAATACTAATGTATATCTGCTTTCATGATGAATGAAACTCAAAGTGTATATCGAACTTTGGATATCAGCTGATAACAATAAAAAGCCATCCCAATTAGAAGAACCCTTAAAACTACATTTATTTTTCATCTTTAGCACAGTGCCTTGGAATTTGTTTTTATTTATTTTTAGTAAGGTACATCCTTCACTCAATAGCTACTTATTTAGATTCCCCTTTGTCAGCTACTGTTATTGACAATTGAAAGATATCAATAAATACAATAGTTTTTTTTTTAAAAAACTGCTCTAATGAAGTTCACACACAATTATATAAATAAGTAAACACATATATCAAAGGAATGCTCTTTTTAGAATTTATTTTACTAATTGTATTTGGATACCACTGATATATGTGCAAAACTCCTAGGTTCTTAAATGCTGTGTAAGTCATTTGTCCCTACCTATGTGACTTTAATTCTTGCCCAGTATAGTCTTAAACATCTCTTCACTGTAAATATGACATATTTGCAATTCTTCAAACATCTTATTATAACACTGTTCTTCTCAGTGCTGTGTGAGCCTCTCCTCCCTCTGACTGGAATATTTCTTCTCCTCTTCATTTTCCTTACCTTCTTGTTTTTCACATCTCCTTTCTCATTGTTCAGTCCCCCACCTCTGTCACCTCATGCAGCTGTTCCCCAGAACATATCCATTCTATTCCTATGACCTCCATCACTGTACCCTGTATCCATGATTGAACTTACCACAATGTTCTGATATCATTTGTCGGCATAACTACGATCACCTTCAGGGAAAGATCCACCTTATTTTCTCCAGTACTAGCACTATGTCTAGCACATTGTAAGCCCTAGAAACATTTTAATGGCATTATATTAAACTAATCTCCAAATGGTTTCAGATAACTAAAGTTTTACTTTTTGTGTTTCATCAAATAAATTTAATCAAAGGATTAGCCTTGCTGGTTTTCCAGGAGAATGTGTGCCTGATAAACTAGCAATTAAAAGAAGTATTTGTACCACATGTTATCTTGATTTTAACATGTCTAAGCCCATTAATTGGGATCTTGCTTGGCAAGATTTGTTCCTCCAACAAAATGATTGTAATATTGTGAGTTACACTAGTGTGATAACATTGTATAAAACAGGATTGCTAGAGGTTGCATGTAATATATTTACTTCCAGGAAACAAGTTGAACTAGAGTCAACATGTTCCCAGTGGCATTGTACTTTCTTATTAACTTTATTGAAAAGTCACTTAGAAAGAGATGCATGCTTTACAGCTATGAATACTGATGATGCATGTAGAATTGCAGAAACTCAAATTGTATAGTCCACAAAACACCAAATAAATTTCAAGATGTGGATAAAGTACATAACTAATGTAGCATCATAAAAAGTGTTAATGATGCAAAAGAACGAACTCAATATCAGAAAGAGAAGAATTGAGTAAGACAGTTCAGACAAGATGATCTCATAGAATATGCAATCTTGCCCTCATTTCAACTATTACAAGAACTAAATGGAACCAACAATTGTTTGGAATTTCTATAGATGCCAGTCTCTTTAGTTGGTCATTGTTCTCCAAACAGCGAAGAATACATGAACTTCATAGCTGTTTTTAATTTAACAAATGTAATCAAATTACTATAAACAGAGTTGCTTATCATATCCATACAAATTGCTGGAAAATATTAAAATTTACTGTCAAAGTAATAAGAGCAAAAGAAGTTGTATCCTGGCATGTGTTCTGCTGGGAATTCCCCACTGCTTTTTGTGTACTTCTTAGTGCAATCATGGTTGCAGCTGAACCTTATTCATATTTTCTCTCTAACAATCTCTCTTTTTCTTTTGGGAATGGCATTAAATAATAAAAATTACAAATTGATACAAAATGATAAAAATTAAAAATTAGTTCATTACTAAATTTTTCATGGCACACCCATAATGTTTTTTTCCTTGATGAATAGATCACTGGAGTCTTACCTTTGTAGCTGGGACGACCTGTCTGCAGAGAGGAGCTACCCTCTCTGCTGACAGCTGAACACTTATTAGGACACCCAGGCTACAGAGAGGAGCTACCCTCTGTTAGTCTTCTCTGAGCTATTCTACGGCTCAATACAGCTCCTCTTCATCTTGCTCACCCTCCGCTTGTCTGCATACTTCATTCTTTTGCATGCAGGACAAGAACTCAGGACCCACCGAAAGGTGGGGCTAAAAAAGCTGTGATTCAAACAGGGCTGAAACACGTTTTTTGCTTGCCACCTTTCAGGCAACAGAGGGAGAGAAGAGAGAAGGAGATAACAGAAAAAGAGATATGAGCTGTGGTCCTTCAGAGTGCCAGACCTAGGAGCTCCACAAGTCAGGGCTGTGACTCCTCCTTTGGGGCCCTGCAGTTCCTGGAGTCTCCAAGCTTCTAGGCACCACCACTCTCCCTGTTGCTAGCCATGGAAGCTGCTTGTAGTGCACCTGGTCCAGCTGCAGCGTCACAGGGAGCTGGCATCTGTGTTGGCATGTGGAGCTGCCCACCCCGCTGCAGCAGCCAGCATGCCAGACTGTGTGCAATGGTCAGGCCCCAGGCTTGCCTACTCACACACCCCTTGCTGCTCTGCACCAGTCTCTTCAGAGGCATGGGATTCAGGCCAGCAATGCAAGCCGAATGCAGTCTGCCAGGCCGAGTGGGCCCAGCAGGCCCGAGCAAAACTCAAGCAAAGGCGCCACCAGCCACAGAGTCCTCTAGCTAGAAAAGCAACAGCCCCAAGGATCCCGTAACAATTTGACCCAAAAACCTAAAGCTCTGCTTTGATAAAGCTCTTAAGCCTGTGAGTAAAACTACCTCTATCAAGGAATATCTCAGAACATACTTTCTTGCCACAGGATTCCTGAACACATTAAGGTATATGACAGCATAGGGGAATATTTCCTTCATTTCTAAATGTGTGCTCCCGTGTATGCCAAAGACAAAAGTGAAGTGCCAATGATTCTTCTTTAATTCATTCCTAGCTTTACTGTTTCTTCACTTTGTCACATGCTACCATCACTAATAGGAAAACCTGAAAATAAAACCATGTATTCTGCCACTTGTTGTCTTTTTCTGAATCACTTCTTAAGAACTTCCTAGAATTTGTACCACCCATGATGACAGGCCTAATCTTCAACCAAGACAGTGAGAGTTTCTATAAAACCTCTCCTGATAAATTCAAGTATGCTATAAACTCAGTGACATATTTGCTTTGTAGAATTTAATCCACCATTTCAAGTCTTTCTCATTTTTATCAATAATATGAGTAAATTATACATACCAATTTAAAATGTGAAAAATACAAGGATCAAACAGCCTTCATAAAAATTTAATGTCTGATTTCCTGCAATATAATTGCTTTATGTTTACTGTAATTTTTCTAAGGCCTTTAACCTGGACTAACCTGATATTATAGCCACAAAGAAAGATACGCTCAAATTTTGTCTCCGTCACATATGAGCTGTTTGCCTTAGACAGGTCACAACTTCTCTGAGCCTCACTTTCCTCATAAGTAAGGGGAGGGTAATACATTTGGCCTTCCTATTGTGAAGGCATTATTGCAAAAATAAAATAAATCATTTATGTAATGACAATTAGTACATAATAGAGTACCATATAAATGTTTTATTATTAGTAGGTTGAGTGTGAGTTCATTTCGCACTGACTTAATGAGTACATTTATGATACTTTAATTGCCAAATTATATGTATGACTATGCTCCCAATATCAAGATTGCAAATGCCAACGAGCAGAAGCAGCAGAAGCAGAGCCCTTAACATCACAGCTTTTACACTCAAAAATATAATTTAATAAATAACATCTTTAAAACTAGTTTTCAACAATTCATATTTGGAATTCCCCAGAAATTGAGTTTGAATTTTAAGGTAATTGGACAGGCAATTATATTTCTCATGTTGGGCTAGGTACATTCATGTGATTTTTGAGTGTTTTGTAAAGTTATGGACACGCCTAAATATATTTAGCTGATAAATCTTCCCCTATTTTGTAAGCAAGCAAACCAAAAAACAGAGAAGCTGAGTGACTACCACACAGTGGAACACCATGAGGGGTGAAGCGCTATGTGAGGTTCTCTGCCTCTCACCCCAACTCACGGTCCAGTGGACTCAACTCCAGTGGAGTTGCCTTTCCAGTTGTAACACTGACTCCTCCTGAGTCTTAACCAAAGTGCCCTCTCTGACTTAAATTGCAAACACATGTGTTTCATGTTTGTAGCTGGATGCCAGTTTACATACTACTGGAACATTTTGTCTACTGTTATATAATTAAACTGGAAGAAACCCTTGGTAGGATGTGGAATAGCAATAAGACCCAAAGATCATTAAAATATCATGAGTACTTTAGTGATAGTGTTTGCTTGATTAATCAGAAAAAATAGTCTTGATTTTACTTATATTAAAATTAATATTCAGAAAAGAGTATCTGCAAAATAAGATTATTTTGCCTTTTTTTTCTTTGCTTGTCTACAGCATGCCAATACCTAACAAAGTTGTACTGAAGCTTGCATTGTCTAATAAGGACAGTGCTAGGTCATAGAACAAAAGAGATTATTCTTGTTGTAGATATATTGATCAAATCATCAAGATGTTGGCTGAAAACCTGGTTATTTATATATTCATTTTGTTTCAGGTAGAATAATTAAAACAATAATTTATCACATTGAATAGCAATGACATTTCTGTTCAGAGTCAGAAGATTCGTTTAAATGGAATGGGATTTCCTGGACATTATTCCTTCCTTTAATTTAAAAGAATGTCAGAATGTTCTCTGTTTCATTCCAAAAAGTCACAAAGAGAAAAATTGAGTTAACAAAGGAGGATCCATGAATCTTTTCTCTTAAACATCCCTATTACTGTTAAAATTCAGCTACACTCATAACCTTTATGTTAGGAACAAAATTTTTATAATTATTATGATTACATTCATTCTGACAAACAGAGGTCAGTATTTAAAGTTGTCTTAAGACAAACACTAAACCTGCCAAAACCAGTAGATTCAAGATGGACTGTCATTCAGCTACCTTGCTGACCTACCCTAAAGCTTAAGTCTGCTGATTTTCACATGTATTCTGTTCCGCAAAATTCACTAGCTCATGCCAGTAGAGGTTTAATACCACATGCCTGTGCTTAGTTGAGAATTCCAATTTGAAGTCTCCTTGGCAAAATATAGCTGTTTATTTCAAGAGTTTTTCTCCTTGCTTTTCTAAAATTTCTTAAATCCAGTGTAAGAAAATATAAGTTTACTTAATTTTTTAAAAGCCTGAGTGTACAGTGCTAGAAATTCTTCTTGAATTTGAGTTTCTTACACAGATCGTGAACCATACAAATAATCAACAAAAATTGGTCAATTATTTAAATTAACTTAAATATGTCAGTTAGTATGTTTCTTTATCATCATGCAGTATATTCATGTGAAAGGCATAAAGTAGGAAACACATATTCTTGGCCATGGATGTTTCCCTAGGAAGATAATGATGCCAAAGCAGAGAAAGTCACTATAAAGAAAAAATATACAAGTGATGACACCAGTGACATTCCCCCTGGGTTGCAACTAGAAATGGATCTTTTCTGTCAAAAAGAAAAAGAAAAAAATTAAAAAGAATTATGAAGTCAATGTCAAATAAGAGAAAAATGAATGCCATAGCCTAGGAAAACTCAAACCAGATTTTTACCAGATGGTTTAGCAAATCAAATCAATCAAAAATCAGTCAACAAAAAGCTGCCAGGGGAATAATAATAAAGGTGCTTAAAAGGAGTAAATGATGACACAGTGATGGACACCCTACTTCCAGGATAGAGTTTAAATTACTTGCGTAGATTTGTTTCTCCAACGCTTTCTAGAGGTTTTTTTGGACGTGAAAAATATTTCTAATTGAATATGGGAATTTGGGAGGGTGAGACTTTGTGTTTAATTAAATTTACATAGCGTATAATAAATGCAATTCTTCCATCATGATTTTTGTATAGAGATGTAGAAATATATCATCCTGAGGAGAGCTAGAGGACAGACACTGCTATGGTTTGGATCTGTATCTCCACCAAATCTCATGTCAAATTGTAATCCCCGGTGTTGGAAGTGTGGCCTGGTGGGAGGTGATTGGATCGTGGGGGTAGAGTTTTCATGAATGGTTTAGCACCTTCCCCTTTGTACTGCATAGTGATAGAGTTCTTATGAGATACGGTCATTTTAAAGTGTGAAGCACTTCCTCGCTCTCCATCTCTTCCTGCTGCTCAGCCATGTAAAATGTACCTGGCTTCCCTTTGTCTTCTGAAATGATTCTAGGTTTCCTGAGGCCTCTCCAGTAGAAGAAGCCACTAAGCTTCCTGTACAGCCTGCAGAACCGCGAGCCAATTAAACCTTTTTTCCTAATAAATTATCCAGTCTCAGGTATTTTTTTTATAGTAGTGTGAGAACAGACTGATACAGACACATAAACCAAATAAAGTAAAAGAACTGGGGCTCTTATATAAAATGTATTATTGGGGTGCATGTGCCCTTCTCTAACTAGGATGATAAACATGATCCCAAACTATCGGTTGAAAAGTGATCAACTCAAGCTTTTTACTCTTTATTGAGAAACCTAAAAAACATTTATCCTCAACTCCTTTGTATCAATACACTGAAATAGTAGCAGGGAGATACAACAGATGATTGGAGTGAGGCAAAAACAAACAAACAAAAAAAATCTACATTTTTTAAATTAAAATATCTCTGAAAATAACAGAATAAAAAGTTTATTGATATCGATACATTGTGAACTTTTGCTCAGTCAGACTTATAGGAGGTCTGGCCAGTGTTTCTCAAAGTGGGAACTGGACCTAAGGCTTAGGGTCAAAAAAATGTTATTAACTAAATGGCCTGTCTATCCTAATTAATTCCCAAGTCATGATGTTTTACCAGAGCAAACCCTTTTTGCCTGAAGCAGACATCCCCCTAAATGTCCACAAAGACAGCATCTTCAGGTGGCTACTCAATGGTCAACCAAATCTTTATCCCAGGGAAAGAATTAAGAGCCCTCAAAAATGCTGTAGAACTATTATTTTGGCACAAATCACTTTTAAAAGTATAGGAACAAACGAAGCTGCCTGGGTACTTTGTCAAAATGAATCAGCCATACCAGGGAGAAGGGATCTGTAACTTTTCTCCCACTGAAGATTAGAGCAAACATACTTTGGGCTGCAGGTGGCATGTTGAAGACGTGAAATATACTCACCTTTTATTTCTACTTGACAATACTCATATTTCTGAGTGGATGCTCTGTTCTGGTACATCACATCACATAGCATATGTCAGTCCATATACCATATTATACTATGCCAGGCTTGATAACAGAGAGTCAAAATTATTTTCTTATCTTCACTCCATGGTTTTTATATTACTGGTAATTGAGTCATACATTTATAACCTCAACTTTCCCAAATAATATGGGAATAAATCAGAATACCTTTCTCCTATGCATATAGGAGAAATTAACCATAGGTTAATATTTTTTCATTCATGATTTCTTCAAACAGCATTGGATTTATAGATTTAAATTCATTTTGGCCAGGCGCAGTGGCTCATGCCTGTAATCCCAGCACTTTGAGAGGCCGAGGCAGGTGGATCACGAGGTCAAGAGATCGAGACCATCCTGTTCAATATGGTGAAACCCCGTCTCTACTAAAAATACAAATAATTAGCTGGGCATGGTGGCGCGTGCCTGTAATACCAGCTACTCAGGAGGCTGAGGCAGGAGAATTGCTTGAAACCAGGAGGCAGAGGTTGCGGTGAGCCGAGATCGCGCCATTGCACTCCAGCCTGGGTAACGAAACTTGGTCTCAAAAAAAAAATCATTTTAACCTTTTTTGCAGAATGAACTATGTTGATACTGGAAGAGACAAGCTAGGCAACAGTGCAATGTTCAACCTATCCAACTGGTCCTCTTCAGGTTTAAGAGTAAGATATTTACAGAAATTATTACAGTATAGAACCAAATGTGTATTGTTTCAATCAGGGGAATACGTTATTTTCCCTTCCTCATGTGACAACTTACTTTAACTTTCCCGAGTGCTTTTTAAAAATATATTTCTAATGTAGACTGTGGCATTTAATATTTATGCATTCTTGAAGCAATCTAGGTTTTGATTGCTTTAAAGGAAAATGTTTGTCTATACTTTCCAATAGTCTGACATTTCAAGCATTGAATTTTCTCTACTGAAAAAATTAAAAATGAAATTCCTCACAAGACCTTGTCATTACTACTCAGTTTTACAAAACCTGAGTCCTTTGCCTTTAGTAATTAAAAGTGGAAAGTGAAATGTTTATAGAGGATTACTACTAACATGAATTTAATTTTATTTTTGCTATATAAACTTGTTTTCTGATGGCTTCATTTTAAGTCAGACACCATGACCTTCCCCAATTTCAGGAAAAAAAAATATTATTGTTTTCTCTTAGAATTATAGTTTTTTTAGCATATGTTTCCATCTGGAAATAAATTACCCAGTGATGCTCATGTGCCACACCAGCGAGTCAATCCTGGGCGTCTCCAATGTCTCTGCCAAACACAAGGATGGTCCAAGCCACAAGATATTGGCTTCCCTATTGGATTAATGAGGACAATATTTAAATTTTTTTTCATGGTTTTAAGGCAACATTTTAGGCAGAAGGCCTTCATTTATCCTGTCCTTAATAAGATAGTCAAATATAAACATGGATTAAAACTGAGAGCTACTTCTGGGAAGCAGATAATTTCTAATTTTCTCCCTTTTCCTGATAAAAATTTGTTTAAGTATTTTTTTATTTTATATTGTGAACTTTCTCCTCTATCTTTAAATCAAATTTTAAAAGTCTCTTGACAAATAAAATAACCTAAGCCTCACCATGCCTCAACAAACATATCTAGCAAAGGACCCAGTGGGTTTAATAATACGGGGAGAAAATTTTAGATCATATACACACACAAATTCTGTTATCAGCAATGTCATGACCACAGTTTTTGTTACCTATACAATCACTGTTTGGTTGTAAACTTTATACCTTATTTAGGAAGGTCACTACCACTGAAGATCTTACTAAGTAAAAGTAAAAATGATAGCTATAATTCCACTTATAACTCAAGCTTGTGTAAACCTTGGAATAAAATGCTCTGTGGGCTTCTGTTACGTATAGAAAAAAAATTATCTCCTTTATTGTTCCCTACTGTATCAAATGTAGAATGCAGGTTTTCCATTATACCCGATTCCTTAAAGCTAGTGTAGTAAGTTCAATGAATAGAAAGTATAATAAGATTTATTTATGGTACCATTATTTTTCTAAACCTACTGCAATAAAAATCATCCTAAGTACTGAGAATCATAAAGACACTCTGCTGAAGGGCAGTGACAAGAGAACTCAAATCCACATTTTTATTTCTAAATGGAGACATAGAAAATGACACCTCAGATTGTAAGATTTACTTATTTTCTAACTGGGAAGAAGTAAGAAATTGATCTTAGTTGGCTGGAAATTGGGTAGAAAGGGACAATAAAGTCAAGTCATGGCTCCTGCTTGGGTAGTTGTCCTACCCAAAGAACATTTACAGGAAGATGCTTGGTGACAGTAAACTTTTCAGCAATCTTGGGAACCATGAAGGGCCCAGGAAACCTTACATATACTGAGCCCTAGATTGGGACCTTGCTCTGTCTTGACCTTGCTGCAATTCCTCTGAGTTGTTTAGGGATAAAATTATTTGTGAGAGACTGCTCCACCCTTTAATGTACTCAAAACCAGTTACAGAAAGACGTTAGGTACTTTCTTCATACTTCCATTTCTTCCATAACTTTTCTTAGGTCTGTATAATCCACCTCAATAACCTTTCAACTTAAGAAGACTTAATTTAATCTGAAAGAAGTGAATTTGTCTCCTCAGATGCTATGCATAAGTGGGATGAAATCTGTATTTCAAAAACCTGTGAAATTTTACTTCTAACAAGGAAATAATTTTTCTGGCAGTGAATTCAAATCACTCACTCAATCCCACCCTCCTTCATAAGCAATGGCTAATCATCAAGTGGATTTATTTATTTCCCACTTAAAATTTATCATCTACCAAGTATCTGCTTTCAATTTTTAAAGGCACCATGTCTTTTATCTTTGAGTATTTTCAATCCATTTGAATAAATAGAAACATAAAGTGGTTTCATCACTCAAGCAGGACACTTATGCATGTCTTGTAGTATAAGTCATAACACATGACTTTTACTCTAAGAGACTCTCAAACACTTTGGAAGCAATAACTCTATATGACTTTCTAGATTTAAATATTTATATCCATATAATCCCTGAGATATGTCATTATAGACACTGTATGCATGTAAGTCACCTTGTATGTCACATGCAGTGTATTTTTATCCTTTCCCTTTCCTGCCATGGACACTCAGAATAGCTCATAACCACAAGATATTCTGTCAGTGGCTGAATGTTTTGATTAAAAACCATGTTCATAAAGGTTTTGACACTCTTCCCACCAATCAATAGAAATGGTAGAAGTGATGCTCTGTGTGATCAGATCATAAAAGATGATATGTCTTCTGCCGGGCTCTCTTGGGGCACTCACTTAGGAAAGCCAGCCACCATGTAAGCAGTCAAACAGCCCCCAGGCACCATGCTATGAGGAATCCCAAATTCATGTATGCAAGAGACCCTAAGATGAGAGAGACAGATGGTTGGTGAGCTCCTAGCTGATACCATACACTATTCCAGCTCTACTCGCCATCTCATACGACTGCAATAGTTTAATGAATCGCAATCCAAAACCACATAGCAAAGCTCAGTCCAAATTCTTGACCCACAGACACTGTGAGAAATAGTAAAATGAGTTTGACGTAAGTCACAAAGTTTTTGAGTAACTTATTTTACAGCATTAGGTAAATGAAACACTCAGGCCAACTTCTGATTTTCATTACCTCTAGCTATATAAGACACTTAGGCTCCCTTTGCCTTTAGACCTTGGTGCTGGAAGCCACTGGCAGTGATGTCCTTAGATAAAGTCCTTTAAGATCCAGAACTTGAGAAAATAATTAAAGTGATGCTGAAGACTTTTGCTGAACTTTTCTATGTCCAGAATTTTTAGAGTCCATTCATATCTCTTCAATTTAATTCTGGAGACAAGCCAAAATTAAACTTTCTGTCTACCATAGCAAAAGTGTATGGATTTATAACTGTGACAGAACAAGATCCAGTCGAATTGCCTCAATTCACTCAGGCTTTTGATGGACTTGGGTTCAGATTCTGGCTCAACTATTTATGAGTTACTTAACCATGAACAGACTGTTTGCTAAGGAGGTAATTTCATTCAGCTTATCAGAATGAAATTTGAAGAATCAAGAGAAAATGCCCAAATAGGAGTTTGAGGACAGAGTGGTAAGTATGGTGGGTATAAGTCGGTGGGTTTTATGGAACTTAGGGTAAAGGACGGAGGGAAGCTAATGGGTATTTCATATGAAGCAGATAAACAGCAGTTAACAGCGTCATTGGGCACTTGGTTTCAAGAAATATTACTCAAATTTGTGTATCACTATCATTTATATTTAAAATGTTTAGTAAATATTTACATGGTTTATTTTAATTATAAGTTTATTTAAGCTAGGGTATATTGTGAAAGCTCTTCACACCTGGGGAAACAATAACATAAACCTAGTTAGTTGGTTGGTTCCCAATAACATAAACCTGGTTGCAAAGAGGTATTTGTGTGCTAAATCATCAAATAATTGTTGATTAATTGTATGACCAATGTTTTAAAAGGTTTAGCATCAGCACCACTTGGGGTATTCCTTCAAAACAGAGATTCCTGACCCTCAATGCAGGTGTACCAGATCTGAGTCTCTAGAAAGTAATTCCTGAGATCCGTCCTTTCAGAAGCTCTCTAGATGGTTGTATTAGCTCATACGTATGCTGCCATAGAGATCTGCCTGAGAATGGGTAAGTTATAAAGGAAAGAGTTTTAATTGATTTGCAGTTCTGTAGGGCTGAGGAGGCCTCAGGAAACTTACAATTATGGCAGAAGGGGAAGTAAACACATCATTGTTCACATGGGGTGGCAGGAAGGAGAAGTGCCAAGCAAAGGAGGGAAAAGCCCTTTATAAAACCATCAGATTTCATGATAACTCACTCACTATCACGAGAACAGTATGGAGGTAACTGCCCCATGATTTAATTACCTCCCAACAGGTCCCTCCCACAACATGTGGGGATTATAGGAACTACAAATCTGCATGAGATTTTGGTGTGGACACAGCCAAGCCATATCAATGGTCATGAGAAACCCCACTGGAAAATGTTTAGGGAGGCCAAGGTCCTTCATAAAAGGATTCCCAGATGTCCCAGAAACAGAATTTCTCATCTCGGTTTCACTATAGAACTTTACCGCTACTTGTTATTTTATATACATGTCTCCACAACATCTTCCCTTTTCTGGAATTTTTCTTTCTTCTTAAATTTCCAACTACTCTTCTTTCTTACCTACAACTCTACTTATCAGAAACCCTTCCTCCTACCCAAAGGAGAAGGTAGAAGTTATCAAAATGAACTTTCTTTTTATTCCCATCTTAATGCATTCTCAGTCTGGCTGAGAACTGGGTGTTGGTTTTCTTTATATGATTCTACCTCTAATGTCTGATACTGAAATCACTCCAGTTTTTATTTTTCTCTACTGTAAACTTTAAGAATGTACCATGGATCTCATACCAAAGTTAGAGTTATTTATGCACACACACACATACACACACACACACACACACACCTTCTAATAGTTCTGTTTCTTTGAAGAACTCTAATACACTATTAAAATACACTATTGATCTAATAAAATAACTCTTCTAAGCTTTTAGACTTACGGAGTATATATTTTTATCCTATATCACTCTACAAACACAAAAATAAAACACAAATAAAATTATTTGATTAAAATACTTAGAATATTCTGAACACTTTTAGAATCAAATTCATTGATTTTGGTATTTTTCCACAGAGTAATTCTTTTCAATTTCATCATGATCATTGGTCACACAGCATTTCTTAAAAGGCTTCACCATTGTCTCCAGAACAATAGTTCAAGGTGATGGCATTCATTGTATATGTTTTCATGTTGGCCCTTTCTTGATTTTTCCATAAATGTCAGTTAAACAACTATGTCACATCCACCTCCTGGCTGATAATAACAGTAAAACAACATAAACTGAAAGATACATTTTGACATCAGAGATGTTAAAATATGAAAACATGTGCATCTTCAAATGTATTAGATTTTGGTAGTGCTCAGTAGTCTTATCATTGTATCAATGATGATGGTGATGATAATAAATACTAGTTGGGAAATGTATTCTTGTACTTGATGAAGTGTGTGTTTATGTATTTTGGAATGAAGACCTGATAGCTGTTTTCATGGAGGTGCTTTAAAAAAGACTTCTAAAAAATGAACAAGAAAGTCTGAGGTGTGACCTGATGAAAATTTTCTTTTCTTTATAGTCACCACATTGAAAAATAAGCATTTCTACCCTGAAAATAAAACAGACTGAAACAGAGTGTCCAGATCATTCAAGATGAAAGCCATTTAGACCTATTCACATTTCACCAACTGGTTAGCATTCCTGTACAAATGTTCTATATTTATTTTGAAGCTTGTTCAATTAATATCATTGTACTTCTATTTCCTACAAATGATGTACTTGTGCCAGTGCAGTTGAATCATTCATTTTCCAGATGGCAAAACTTTCTGAAGAAAGTATTGCAGTGGCAGCCCTGGCTAGCAGACTCACTAACTCTTCCTTATGCAGCTCCACTGGGAATAAACTAGAGTAGGCATGGCCTCCAGGAACGCAGTCGAGGTCAAATTTCTCCTTTATTTCTGCAGAAACAACAGCTCCGAAGAGAAAGAGCACACTGCACCAATTCTGAGTTTCAACTACTTTTCACTGGAAATTTTCAAATGCTCTAGAGAAGGTGATGTGGCTAATAGCAATCCAGAAGCAAGCTCTTATTTTATTTTGTTCCAAAACCTCTAGCAGTTTCCAAAATTATTTTGCTAAAATTACATCATTTTTATTTATTTCTAACGTGAGTGTTGGCTTGTGAACCCTCCCCCTACTTTGTTTCCCTGCTATAAGTGCAGTCATATAGCCAGAAGAGACAGGGTCTTATTGTATTATTTTCTAGCCGACAAATCAGGTTAGTTATATTTATATGATATGTTAGCTTGTAGCTGAAATATCTAAACATCACAAAAATTCAAAAATAAAAAAATCCATTGTCCCCTCAGATTGCTGATAATCTTCATATATGGTTATTTAAAATTATCTTAGTCTATGGGAAAAGGAAAGCAGTAAAGGGAGCCAAACCCATATTTCTGGGTAATTCCTGGCAGGTAGGCAGTTCTAACTGATGATTAGGTGACATCCCAAAAGGGTATTTCAAGCCAGCTGCTTCATGCCTCATTCATTTATGCATCTACACACCTATTCCCTCGTTCATCTGTTTCCTGGGGAGAACCTACTATGCTAGGCACTGAGAACACAAAGACAAGCACACCACAGTTCTTGGTTCTAAAAGAGACACCTGCTAATAGATACCATCTAATATAAAGATGAAAACCAGAAAGAGCAATGAAATATTTTAGATAGAAGAAACAAGATCTAGATGCATGATGAAGAGAATAGTCAGTTCTTCCTGGGGACTCATAGAAGGCTGCAAAATTAGGTAACCTAACAAAACCTTGTATTAAAAAATGAACCAATGTTTCTGAATCACCTTGTTTAGAAAATTTATTCCACACTGGGATAAAGCTATAGGTGGGACTGAGGGCAGAGGGTGGAAGACTTGAGCAGGTGCCTAAAGGCATGAAACTCTCTTATTTGTTCCTAGAACTGCAAACATCTGATCTGATTTGTGAGAGAATGATTTATCTGAAAATAAGGTTAGCTCAAAAAGTACTTTATTTCCTTATTTGCCACTCTAAGGTATTTTCTCTTGTGAACTCCAAAGAAATTGTCATTTGAAATTTGTGAAGCACATATGAATAATTAGGTTAGGTTCTTAATCTGCTCAACGAAAGTTTTATTTACCATTAAAACATTAGAATTATAATCAGATCATTATTGTAAAATGTTTCCCTTCATTAGAACATGTGAAATAAGATCAAAAAAAGTTTAATTTTTTATTTCTTTTTTTTCTTTTTTTTAATTGTATTTTAGGTTCTGGGGTACATGTGCAGATCAGGCAGGATTGTTGCATAGGTACACATACGGCAGCTTGCTGCCTCCATCCCTCCGTCACCTACATCTGGCATTTCTCCCCATGTTATCCCTCCCCAACCTTCCCGCGCCCCCACCCCACGCTGCTGTCCCTCCCTTGCCCCTCCCTAACAGACCCAGTGTGCGATGCTCCCCTCTCAACGATTCCCTGTTTAAAAGTTTAATTTTTGAGATCAGGGAATGAGTAATCTAGGAGTTTAAAAAATGTTTAATTTCACTACCTTTATTGTTTGATTTTCTAGCTACCTTTCAATTTTTTTTTTTTTTTTTTTTTTTTGCTTTATGAATTTATAGGGCATCACTGGTGACTTAACTGCCTCTATCCCTATTCCTCTTGAAACCTTTCCAGCTACCTTTCAAGTTTTTTTTCTTTATGAATTCATAGGGCATCACTGGTGCCTTAACTGCTTCTATCCGTGTTTCTCTTGAAACCTTGACAAGGTTTCTATCATTCCTCTCCTAGGCTCAGGAGAAATCCCTTTTTAACTTCCCATAGGTTCCCTCTCACCTTCCTTACTGCAGAGCCTTAAAACATTTCCTTCTGGTGCTCCGTGGCTTCTTTCTGAAGGAAACCCTATATGGTGCCACTCCACCTATGTCCAGAATTACTTTCTGTACAAACATTCATTCCCTACATACAATTCGATTTCAGTTCCTAACAGGAAACCACTCTGCTTGGACTAATTTATCAAACTCCCCGTATGTCTCCCAGGAGTATTTGTATTTGTAACTCAAATGAATTGGCTAAACTTTAAGCAATAATATAAATAGAGCAAATATGTCCAGGTTTTTAAAAGAAACATACTTATTAAATGCTGAACTGGCACCATTTAGGTCCACTGGCTAAATGCCAGTGGAGACTTCCCATTATGAGTCTTATAAAAATGTTGCCGCTCTTCAAAGTTTATATTCAGCTTTAGAACCTTCAAATTATCTAAAAGTTCAAAGTATTTCCTATAGAATCACCTATGGCAGCAATGGCAGGAGCTGAAAGACAGTTTAAAAGGCAGTGGAGTCAGTCAGGGAGAGAAAGGGAGACATTATACTGACCTTATTTTTAATAATTGTTCAATCTTTCCCCAAAAGAAATAGCAATATTAGTAATCATATTTATATAACATTTCTGGAACATAATAGAGATTATTGTAATCTGTTGAGAATGTACAAAATTGCATTTTAATTCATGCATCTGTTTACATATTTAATGTTTTCCCGCTTATTTTTTAAATGTTGATTTTCTTTTTTATTGAAATGAATAGAATCATAATCTCTGAGAATAAAGAAGATTTTTAAAAAGCTTTAAAAGATTATATTTCAATAAGATCTCTTTTTAAAAAAAGTGATGTCCACTTACAAATACCTATCTGTTATTGGTGTTGAACAATAAAGATCCCTTTAAAAAGAAGAACAGAAATATTTGCATTTAATAAACCATTCCAAAATATTTCTTTAAGAACTTTTACCACATGGTGAATTTCTTTTTCAAGTTTTCATTCTTTCTTTTTTTAATTAATATGTTTACCTTTTAGTCACAGCATTTTATAAACGCATTGTAATATGTGTCAGGATTTAAAAAAGAAAACAGGCCGGGCGCGGTGGCTCAAGCCTGTAATCCCAGCACTTTGGGAGGCCGAGGCGGGTGGATCACGAGGTCGAGAGATCGAGACCATCCTGGTCAACATGGTGAAACCCCGTCTCTACTAAAAATACAAAACATTAGCTGGGCATGGTGGCACGTGCCTGTAATCCCAGCTTCTCAGGAGGCTGAGGCAGGAGAATTGCCTGAGCCCAGGAGGCGGAGGTTGCGGTGAGCCGAGATCGCGCCATTGCACTCCAGCCTGGGTAACAAGAGCGAAACTCCGTCTCAAAAAAAAAAAAAAAAAAAAAAAAAACAGAAACAACTCAATATATTTTAAGCAGAAAGTGATTTGATACATGAAATTAAATACCTGATCAATCCTTTTCCTTTATTAATTTATACTTGTCTTAAAGACTTAGCCCAATTTTACATTAGAATCATCTATATTCACTGACTTGTTTTGTAATTGTATATAAAGTATACACTATAATGTATTGATATACATAATGAATGTTTACTATAGTCAATTAAATTAACATATACATCATCTCACATGGTTACCGTGTGTGTGTGCTGTAAGAGCACCTAAAATCTATTCTTTTAACAAACTTCAACATACAATACACTATAATAGCTATAGTTCTTATGTTATGCCTTAGATCTCTAGATCTAGTCATCCCACCTATCTATAACATTGTACCCTTCAACCTACATCTCCCTATTTCCCCTTCTCCCCACCCCTGTCAACCACTGTTTCATTCTTTGTTTCTATGTATTTGGACTTGTTTTAAGACTCCACACATAAGCAAGATTATGCAGTATTTTTCTTTCTATATCTGGCTTATTTCACTTAGCATAATATCTTCCAGGTATATCCATCTTGCAAATGGTAGGGTCTTAATCTTTTTTAAGGCTAAATAATATTTCATTATGTATTTCTTTATTCATTTATCTATCAATAGACATTTAGGTTTTTTTATCTGTCATGACTGTTATGAATAATTCTAAAACGAACATGAGAGTTCGCTTATCTCTGTAAGTAGCTCATTTCATTTCTTTTGGGTATATGTCCAGCTGCAGGATTGCCAGGGCATATATGGTTCTATTTTTAATTTTCTGGAAACCTTCATACTGTTTTCCATCATTAGCTGCACTAATTTACATTTCCAGTAACAGTGTACACGGGCTCCCTTTCTCCATGTCCTCACCAAAATACATGTTATATCTTGTCTTTTTTATAATAGCCATCCTAACAGGTATAAGATTATATCTCATTGTGGTTTAATTTGAATTTTCCTGATGATTAGTAATACTGAGCACCTTTTCACGTATCTGTTGGCCATTTTTTATGTCTTATTTGGAGAAATGTCTATTCAAGCCCTTTGACCATTTTCAGTTAGGTTGTTCATTTCATTTATGTATGTATTATTTATGCTATAGAGTTGCCTGGTTTTCCTATAGACTTGTTTCTTGTAAGTTGTTAATTTTTGCTTTTGTTGCTTAAGCTTTTGGCATGGAGGCCAAAAAAATCTTTACCAAAGGCAATGTCAAAGAGCTTTTTCCCCGTGTTTTCTTCCAGAACTTTTATGGTTTCAGGTCTTATGTTTAGGTCTTTAATACATTTTTGAGTTGGTTTTTGTGCATGGTGTGAGATAAGGGTCCAATTTTATTCTTTTGCATGTGGATATTTAGTTTGTCTGAAACCATTTATTGAAGAGACTATTTTTCTCCATGGTGTATGCTTGAAGTTTTTGTCAAAAATTAGCTTACAATATAAGCTCAGTTTTATTTCTGGGCACTCTATTCTGTACAGTCACTGTGTCTGTTTTTATGACAATACCATATGGTTTTGATTACTTTGTAATCTAATTTATAATATATTTGAAATCAGCATGTGTGATGTCTCCCATTGTTTTCTGAAGGTTGCTTTGGCTATCTGGGGTCTTTGGTGGTTCCACAAATTTTAGAATTATTTTGTCTATTTCTGTGAAGAATGCGATTGGAATTTTGACACAGATTTCACTGAGTCTGTTCATAGCTTTGGATAGTATAGACATTTTAACAATATTACTTCTGATCTATGAACACATAATATTTTTCCATTTATTAGAATATTCTTCAAATTCTTTCATCAGTGTTTTGTAGCCTTAAGTGTGCAGAGCATTCATCTCCTTGGTCAAATTTATTTCTCTTATTTTATTCTTTTTGATATATCATAAACTAGATTTTCTTTGTTTTTTAATTGGTCATTTTTGGTGTACAGAAATGCAACTGATTTTGGAAGTTCTTCAGTGTTTTGCAACTTTACTGAATTCCTTGATTAGTTAAAAGAGATTCTGCATGTGTATAGTCTTTAGGGTTTTCTACATACGAGACCATGTCACATGCAAATAGAATTTCTTTCCAATGTGAATGCCTTCTGATTCTTTTTCTTGTTTGATTGCCCTTGCTATAGTACTTCAGTACCATGTTAAACAGAAGTAGTGAGAGTGGACATGTTTCCCAAATACCAAATCTTAGAAGAAAAGCTTTCGGTTTTTTCCCATTGATTATGGTGTTAGCTATGAGCCTCTAATAAATGACTTTTATATGTTAAGAGAATTTCCATTTATGCCCAATTGTTGATACTTTTTATCAAAAAAATAAGCTGAACCTTGTCAAATGCTTTCTATGTATCAGTTGAGGTGATCATGTGGTTTCAATCTTTTATTCTGTTGATAAAATGTATCACATTGATTTATTAGTATGCATTAAACAAAATTAACATTCCAGTGGCAAATCTCACTTGGTCATAATCTACAATTTTTTTGATGTATAGTTGAGTTCAGTTTTCCAGCATTTTGTTAAGGATTCTTCCATCTATATTTAATGGAGATATTGGCTTGCATTTTTTTTCTTGTGGTGTTTTAATCTGGCTTTGGTACCAGGGTGATGCTAACCTCATAAAATGAGTTTGGAAGTACTCCCTCTAGTTCTGTTTTTTCGGAAAGTTCATGAAGAATTGGTAGAAATTATTCTTTGTATGTTTGGTAGAATTCAGCCTTAAAGGCATCTGGTCCTGGACTTTTCTTTTTTGAGGGATTTTTAATTTCTACTTCCATCTTTTTATTTGTTATTGGTCTGTTATGGCTTTCCAATACTTACTGACATGGTGAAGTTTAAAGTTATAAACTATAAAATCAGAATTGTATATGAGAGGTCTTAAATGGTTAAACACAACTTTTTATCATTCCAGAGAGCTAAAATATATTTGCAAGTGAAAAGTATTTAACAGATGTTTATCAAACACTTATTATATATAGTATTTGCCTATACCAAATAAGTGCTTATTTTTATTTGATTTTGTTAATTTTTTAAAAGAAATATTTTAAGGCCTTTCACTGTGCACCTTCTATTTTTGTTTTTGGTTTTGTTGTTGTTGTTGTTGTTGTTATTTTGTTTTGTTTTGCTACATATAACATAGATTTCATTTTTTTATTTTTGAATTTATTTATTAAACTTTAAGTTCTGGAGCACATGTGCAGAACTTGCAGATTTGTTACATAGAGGGAGTGGTATCATTAGGAGAAATACCTAATGTAGATAATGGGGTGATGGATGCAGCATACCACCATGGCATGTGTATACCTATATAATTTTAATGTTTTCTTTCTTTTTTCTACTAGGGACTGTGTAGGCTAAGATAAGGAATATGAGGTTCTATTTTATCTATTTCTTTCCAGCTCTATACTTTCAAACCATAATGAAATTGTTTTTTATAATGCAGTACTTCACAAATTCATGGATAACTGACACAATGAACTTCAAATTCTAGCATTTTTAATGCAATTAAATAAAATAGACATGAAGTATACAATCCCTTTTCATTAATTAATGTCCTTTGAAACTTTGGTAAGCCATGTCTTTGTTAAACTGGCATAATTCTACATGGATTCTGATTTTTATGAGTCTCAGTGAACTTTTTCATCTTAGTATCTATAGGACTTAGAGAGCAGTATGTGCCAAACATCTAGTCCCCAAAGAAATATTTACATTTTAAGCAACCCACAGGTAAACTACAGTATTACAAAAAAAAACAGAATGTCTTGTACCAGGAAAGTCAATCCTTCTTGCTTTCCAGCTGGCCAAGTGAATTCCAGCATGTGCACTTCTGTTTTTCCAGATTCTAAATTCAGTAATCACTGATTTCTTGGCCAGTTCCTGGGTAAATGCAGTCCTTTTGTTCTCTTTGTCCTTTTATTGTTTGATGGAATAGAAACAACCCAGGCTTTAGCACCAAGGAGACCTGTGTTTGCATCCAGACTCTGACATTTACTCTCACTTTACATAATCTTATTTTAACTTTTATATTATCACCTGTAAAATATGAATGAATAATGAATAAAATGTCTACCTTACACAACTATAATGAGTAAAGAGTTTGCCACTATTCCTGGTTTACAATGGAGTTTTGATAAATTCACAGCAATAACAGTGGCAGCAGTAGCAGGAGTTGGTAGCACTATTAGGTGGTTATGGTGGCAGTAGTGGTGATGGTGGCAGTGGTAATAGAAGTAGTAGCAGTTAACATCAGCATTAGTAATAGTATGGGTTGGAGAGGAGATAAAACATGATTGGGTATTGTCTTGAGTTGAGGCACAGTAAGAGGTCTCTTGGTTAAAGCTGCCTAAAAAGGGGGCATTCAGAAAGATCTGTGAGTTATTATGGGCTGTGTTTTTGAAAATGGGATTGTGTATATTTTGAAGTTGTAATGGAGAAGTTTTGAGAAAGAAATATAGAAAAAATATTGGTTATGAAAAAGAATAATTGATTAGAAAAGTGTCAGCTGGGCAGGTTGTACAGCACACTCTAAGTGGGAAGTGTAGCTGGAGGTATCTTAAGTTGAAGAAATTAGCCAAAAGTCCTGATTGTTTGTAACTTTGCTTTGTTGAGACTTGCACCTGTCTTGATAGCATTTTGATATCCCTTAGGTTTATGTGTAAAGGAATAAAGGAGACATTCATCAACAAATAATGAGTATTCAAAGAACACTTCAGATGAGAGTATATGAAGAGCTCTAAATGCTGAACCAGCATTGATTGACACTGAGAATCAATGTTTATATTTGTAGATATAACATTTAGACATATACTACCTTAATCCTTAAAAAGAATTCATCAGACGAAATGACAGATCTAGCCACTGTATCCTTGGCTCATTACTGAGGATGGAAAATTAGAAAACTCAGTTGAATTTTATTAAATCTAATGACATTCATTATAAAATGATTTCTGATAACCTGATTTCAAATTATTGTCCATAATTCCAAGGAATTTGGTTGAGAAACTCAGAAGACTTGATTATTGGTTAGTTTAACTTGTTGCAAATAAGTATTTTTCTTTGGATGCAATCTCTCACTTTCTTTTGTTCTTACAAAATTACAAGTTCGAAGAATATCAAGTAGTCAAATTGTATGCTATGCATTTTAATCCTATCATCATATATTATTAGATAATAACATTTCAATGTTTTATTGTTTTATTAACATTCTTGTTCTAATTTGAAAAAGAAACTACGAGTATATCATTTTGTGAAATTTGTAGTTCTTACTCATTCGGTGGCCCCACCCTTACGTTTTCAATCTTTCCCTCTACCCTGACCTTTTCCATCAACACCTATAAACACCCACCCACACATACCACTTTACAGTTGCCTGTCTTTATCCCTGCCTCCATCTGTCCCTCCTGTCCTCACTCTTCATTTCTTCTTGGTTCCTTATATGTTGAAATGTTATCCATGTACTCACTTCCGTTTTATCTGTAAATCCACTTCAATTTCACTTAGATCATACTGTTTCTGTTTCTGTTTTCATTGAAGCCATCATAAATCATGTATTCATTCATTGCACACATTGATTAAACTTCTATGTGGTAGATATCATTGATACAAAAATGAATTAATGTTGTGTTTGAGCTCAGTAAATTTGCAGTACAGTAAGGAAAATTGCTTCCTTTTATACTTTATTATTGAGTCATTTCCACCATCCAAGCCTGAGCTCTGTCTTTGACATTTTTATTCTAATTTATTTGACAGACATATGTTGAGGGTCTACAATAATTCTGAGCTTGTCAAGTAATGGATGGGTTGTATCTGTGCCTTTGTGCAGTAAATATTCTCCTTATACTCCTCCTCTGAGTCTGATCTGGCTTCCTGCTTACTGCTTCCTGCTTTCTGTGTTTTCCCAAGAATATTGCTCAGATCATGAGTGAGATAGCTGGTACTTCTTTTACGATTCCTCAGAAACAGATTTCTCAAGACTGCAAAAAATATTAAAGATCCTATTGACAAGTAAGCAAACGTTGTGCCAAAAATTAAAAATCATGTGGAAGAGGCTATTATTTTGCATGGTAACCTCAGAGCACAGATAACTCCAAACTCAAGCAGAAGTTTTTGTTACAAATAATATCTCTGGCCCCAACATACTACCAATTCAAAAGTGCAAAAACAAAGAAGATCGAAGAATTAGACGATATTGTTCATTAATAATATAATGTAAACTGAACATATTAAGAGTAATTAATGGTTGTATTTTTCATTCCTGTTTCATCAGATTTTTAATTTAGAACAGAAAAATTATTCTTGACTTTAGATTATATCATATATACCTTAAAGTTTAGTGTAAAGTTACTATTGTGCATGTTTTGAAAACTTACTATGTCCATGTTAATCAATGGACTTCAATAGAAATGTAAGAAAATAATGAATGACAGTAAAAAAAATTTCTCCATTATATGTTAATGTTATTGTGGAACAAATAAACCACATACCCTTGAATTTATAGAGAAACAATTGTTGTGCAAGAATTTTACAGAAAAATTATCTAGCCTAAGTTATCCTACCCCATCCCTCCAAAATGTCAATTTTGAGACTCCAACTTTCAGCAGTGATTCAGTTACACTTTTTCACTACAATTTACTGAATAAATAATTATCATACGATGAAAATTTTGCCAAGTTATTATGTTGCAATGCTTAGGTATTAAGAGACTGCTAGTTTGTAATTTTGAATTTCTAACATGATTGTTATTACACGGTTAATCTAGCAAAATGCGTTCTATAAATATTGCATTACATTTATAGGATCATATCTCAGCCTTACATACTTTACCACTCTTGTCTAAAAACTGAAAATGTTATAAGTAAAATGTCCATTTCTATCTATTTTAAATTTTCAATGTGTCATGAATAATTTTGTAAAATGCAGTCAAAGGGACTACTAGAGAAACAAAAAAAGGCAAAATGTGTCATCTTAATTATTAAATTATATGTCCATATTATTAATCTGTTGAACTTCTATAAATGTATTGAAACATTTGCTCTTAAATTTTTATACTTAAGTGACAAAAAAATAGACCATTAATTGCCACTGATCTGAACAATGCTTTGAATAGCTCACGTGGAAATAGTAATTGTTAATGTTTCCTCAGGGTTAAATTTTTATGCTGTTACAATATTAGCAAACAAATGGAAATAAGTACCTAAACAATAGTGATTTTAACTTTTTAAGACACATTTTTATATTAAAATATTATATATAATATATAAATTATATGTATATTTAATTATATTAAATAATTTTTCTCTAAAATTTGTTTTAGAGATTAATACAATTTTTTAAAGTTTTATTTTAAGTTCAGAGATACATGTGAAGGTTTGTTACATAGGTAAACTTGTATTATAGGGGTTTAAGATTATTTCATCACCCAGATATTAAGCCTAGTACCCATTAATTACTTTTCCTGATCCTCTCCCTCCTCCCATCTTTCACCTTCCAATAAGCCCCAGGGTGTGTTGTTCCCCTCTGTGTGTCCATATATCTCATTATCTCATTATTTAGCTCCTACCTATAAGAAAACATGCAATATTTGGTTTTCTGTTCCTGTGTCAGTTTACTAAGAATAATGGCTTCCAGCTCCATTCATGTCCCTGCAAAGGACAGGATCTCATTCTTTTTTATGGCTGTATAGATTTACGATGTATTTGTACCATATTTATTTATGGTATATGTATCATTTATCCAATCTATCATCTGTGGGCATTTAGGTTGATTTCCTGTCTTTGCTTTTGTGAACAGTGCTGCAATGAACATATGAGTGTATGTGGAATTTATAGTAGAATAATTTATATTCCTTTGTGTATATATGCAGTAAAGGTATTGCTGGGTCAAATGGTATTTGTGTCTTTAGATCTTTGAGGCATTGCCACACTGTCTTATCCAGTGGTTGAACTAATTTACATTCCCACCAAAGTGTTTAAGCATTCCTTTTTCTCCACAACCTCACCAGCATCTGTTTTGTTTTGTTCTGACTTTTTAATAATAGCCAATCAGACTAGTGTGAGATGGTATCGCATTATGGTTTTGATTTACTCTTAATGATTAATGATGTTGAGCTTTTTTTAATATGCCGTGGCCACATGTATGTCTTCTTTTGAAAGGTGTCTGTTCATCTCCTTTGTCCACTTTTTAATGTTTTTTTCTTGTAAATTTGTTTAAGTTCTTTACAGATGCTAGATATTAGACCTTTGTTGGATGTACAGTTTTCAAAAATTGCCTCCCATTCTGTAGTTTTTCTGTTTACTCTGTTAGTTCCTTTTCTGTGTAGAAATTCTTAAGTCTAATTAGATCTCATTTGTCAATTTTTCTTTTGTTGCAATTGCTTTTGGCATCTCCATCATGATATATTTGCTTGTGCCTCTGTCCTGAATGATATTGCCTAAGTTGTCTTTCAGGTTTTTTATAGTTTTGGGACTTACATTTAAGCCTTTAATTGATCTTGAGTTTATTTTTGTATATGATGTAAGGAAAGGGTCCCATTTCAATCTTCTGCACATGGCAAGCCAGTTCTCCCAGCACCATTTATTGAATAGGGAGTCCCCTCTCCATTGCTTTCTTTTCTTTTCTTTTTTTTTTTTTTATCAGGGTTGTCTAAGATCAGATTTTCGTAGATGTGCAGTCTTATTTCTGGATTCTCTATTCTGTTTTGTTGGTCTATGTTTCTGTTTTTGTACCAGTGCCACGTTGTGTTGGTTATCATCACCTCGTAGTATAGTTTGAAGTTGGGTAGCATGATATGTCCAGCTTTGTTCTTTTTGCTTAGGACTGCCTTCACTATTTGGGTTCTATGTTGGTTCTACATGAATTTTAAATAGTTTTTTCTCATTCTCTGAACAATTTCAATGGTAGTTTTACAGGAATAACATTGAACCTGTAAATTGCTTTGGAAAATATGGCCATTTTAATGATATTGATTCTTCTTATGCATGAGCCTAGAATGTTTTGTTCATTTGTTTGTGTCATCTCTGATTTCTTTGAGCAGTTATTTATAGTTCTCCTTGTAGATATCTTACACCTACCTAGTTAGCTGTTGGAAAACTGTTTTTACATATCAAATGAAGGGAAAAGGTATGTTTTGCAGAATGAGAAGGGGAAGAATCTCTGGCAGAGATTGCTATCAGCTCATCCAATACTCACTTTTCTCATCTTTAGTAACACAGATCTGTTTTTATTCAAGGTGGCAAGGAACTCCTTTGCAGTTAGGTGATTGATAGTACGAAAATGGAAGTCAACGGGTAAGCTTCTGAAATCTTTTTACAAGAAATTTCAAATCAGATTATGCATCTAGGGAAACTTCCATTTTGCCCCTTTCTCTTCCCCTACTTTCTTCCTGGAAAGTGAATAAAATGGCTGGACATCTGGAAGCCTTCTTGCAGTCATGAAGCCAACTCAAAGATGGAGCACATCAAAAAAGGGCAAGGCAGATAAACAGAAGAAACCTTGGACATTGATGATTTTATGGCTCACTGGTGAGCCTACTTTTAGATTTTTTTTTTCATAAAAGAATAAACCATTTGGTTATTTAAGCCACTATTACAGGCTGTTACAAATAACTAAATGCACTTCCAAATGGCTAAACTAACTAAAATTAATTTCCAACTTTTATATTCCTAAAACATCTATATAATCTATGTGTTCCTAAAACATCAATATAATCTAATCCTTCACCAATCTGGATGATAGATTATAAAATGTAGGCTTATAGATTATAAAACTGTTTATAGGTAAGGAGGGGTAGAGCAAGATGACCAAATAAAGAGGCTCCACCAATCATCACACCCCTTACAAGGATACCAATTTGACAACTATCTATATACAAAAAAGTACTTTTACAAGAGCCAAGAATCAAGTGAGTACTCACAGTACCTGGTTTTAAATTTATATTGCTGAAAGAGGCACTGAAAAAGAAGAGGAAAGATAGTCTTAAATTCCCAATTCCATGCCTTCTCCATCCCCCAGCATGACTGCATCATGCAGAAAGAGAATCCATGTGCTTGGGAGAAGGTGAACACAGGGATTGTGAGATGTTGCATTGAAATCATTGCCACTCTGTCACAACAGAAAGAAAAAGCAGGCTGAAATGAGCTGACCCTCACCTATAGGGAAAGTATTTAAGTCAGCCTTAGACAGAGGGGAATCACCCATCCCAGTAGTCAAAGCCTGAGTTCAGGCAAACCCTGTCATCACGGACTAAAGTAATCTGGAGCCCTAAATAAAGTTGAAAGTCCTAATGCTGAACTGGGCTCAGAGCCAGTGGACATGAGGGTCACACAACCTACTGAGACATCAGCCTGGGCAACTAAGGGAGTTCTTCTATCACCCTTGACCCAATATCAGGCTGCACAACTCGCTGCTCCAAAAGAGATCCCTTCCTTCAGCTTGAGAAGAAGAGAGGGAAGAGTAAGAGGACTTTGTCTTGTATCTTGGATATTAGCTCAACTACATCAGGACAGGTCACCAGTCAAAGTCAAAAGGCCCCCTTTTCAAGCCCTAGATCCCAAATAACATTTCTAGACACATCCTGGGCCAGAGAAGAACCTACTGCCTTGAAGGAAAAGACCTAGATCCAGCCAGACCCACCGTATTCTGACTAAAGAGCCCTTGGGCACTGACTAACCAGCAGCAATACAGAGATAGTATGCCATTGGCCTTGGGTGAGACTGAGAATATCTGGCTTCAGGTGAGACTTAGCATATTCCCAGCTATAATGGCTATAGGGAGAGATTTCCTTTCTTGAGAAAAATGGCAGGAAAAGTAAAGGAAACTTTGTCTTGCACCTTGGTTACCAGTTCAGACACAGAAGGGTAGAGCACTAAGTGGGTTCTTGAGATACCTGATTCCAGGCCTTCACTCTTGGATAGCATCTTCTGGACCTTCCTTGGGCAAGAGGGTAGCCTGCTGCCCTGAAGAGTGAGTCCCAGGTCAGCAGCATTTACCACAAGCTGACTTAAAAGCCCTTGGGCCTTAAGGGAACATCAATGGTAGCCAGGCAGTTCTCCCTGTAGGACTAATATGGCAGTGGCTACAAAGTAAGACTCCCTGCCTAAGGAAAGGAGAGGGAAGATTGGGAAGGACAGTGTCTTATAGTTTGAGTGACAGTCCTGTCACAGTACAATAGAACACAAGGCCAACTTCTAGGATTTTTTTATTCCAGTCTCTGCTTCCAGATGGCACTGCTAAAAATCACCACCCTGAAGGGAAGGATACAAGCCTGGCTAGGTTCACCAACTGTTGATTGTAAAACCCCATGGCCCTGAGTGCAAATAGGTAGTAGACAGGTAGTAGTTATAGTGGGCCACAGGCGAGACCCAGTGCTGTACTGTATTCATGTCTGACCCAGCACAGTTCCAGTAATGGTGCCCACAAGGGTGCTTGTGTCATTTTACCTGTAGTACCAGGCAGCTCTGAACAGTGAGAAAGATTCCATTGGGTAGAAAGTAAGGGAGGAGAACAAGAGTCTCTGTCTGGTAACCCACAGAATTCTATTGGATTTTATCCAAGACGATCAAGGCAGTAAACTTTATGAGTCTGCAAAAAACACAGTGTTACTGATTTAGGGTGTCCCCTAAAGCAGATGTAACTTTAATCATGAAAAAAAAAATCCTTTCAAACACCTGGAAAACCTTCCCAAAAAGGACAAGTAATAACAAGCCCACACTGCAGAGACTATTAGTAAATACCAAACCCTTTGATGCCCAGACACAGACAAACACAAGCATTAAGACCATCCAGGAAAATATGACCTCACCAAACAAACTGAATAAGGCAACAGGGACTAATCCCAGAGAAACACAGATATGTGACCTTTCAGAAAGAGAATTCAAAGTCACTGTTTTGAGAGAATTCAAAGAAATTTAAAATAATGCAGAGAAGGAATTCAGAATACTATCAGATTGATTTAACAAAGAGACCGAAATAACTAAAATAAATCAAGCTGAGGCTATGAGCTGAAAAATGCAATTGGCATACTAAAAAATACATCAGAGCCTTTTAACATAACCATTGATCAAGTAGAAGAAAGGTCTAATGAGCTAGAAGACAGGCTATTTCAAAATACAGTCAGAGGAGACAAAAAAAAAAAATGAAGCATACCTACAAAAACTAGAAAATAGCCTCAAAATGGCAAATCTAGAAGTTATTGGCCTTAAACAGTAGGCAGAGAAAGAGAGATAGTTTATTCAAAGGGATAATAACACAAAACTTCTCAAACCTAAAGAAAAATATTAATATCCTAGTATATGAAGGTTATAGAACACCAAGACTGTTAAACCCAAAGAAAGCTACTTCAAGGCATTTAATAATCAAACTTCCAAAGGTAAAGAATAAACAAAGGATCCTATAAATAGCAAGAGAAAAGAAACAGATACAATGGAGCTCTAATATCTGTGGCAGTAGCCTCTTTAGTAGAGATCTTACAGGCCAGGAGACAGTGCCATGACATACTTAAAGTACTGAAAGAAAAAACATGTACACCCTAAAATAGTATATATGGAAAAAAATCTCCTTCAAATATGAAGGGGAAACATATGAAGATGTTTCCCAGACAAACAAAAGCTGAAGGATTTCACCAACAGCATACCCACCCTACAGTAAGTGCTAAAGGGAATACTTCTATCACAATAAAAATATATTAACAAATAAAGGAAAATCATTTTAAGGTACAAAACTCACTGGTAACACATAATAAGTTCACAGGAAAACACATGTTAAAAAAACACTATGACTGTTGTGTGTAAACTACTCTTAAGTATAAAGACTAAATGATAAGAAAATTTAAAAAAACTACAATAACTTTTCAAGACATAAACATTAAGATGAGATAAAAATAAAAACAACAAAAAGTTAAAAAGTAAGGGGCAAAGTTAAGGTATAGAATTTTTATTAGTTTTCTTTTTGTTTGTGCAAACAGTGTTAAGTTCTTATCAGCTTAAATAAAGCTTATAAGATAGTATTTGCAAACCTTTTAGTGACTTCATATTAAAAAACATGCAACTAGTACACAAAAATAAAAAGCAAGAAATTAAATCATACCATCAAAAAAATTTACCTTCACTGAAAGGAAGACAAGAAGGAAGAAACGAAGAGAGAGGACCATAATTAACCAGAAAACAAACAACATAATAGCAGGAGTGACCCCTTAATTATCAATAATTTTGAATCTAAGTGGACTAAACTTTCCAATAAAAAAAAAATCAAAAGACTTAATGAATTAAAAAAAAAAAAATACCCAGTGGTTGCAGAATACACATTCTTATCATCAGCACATGGATCATTCTCAAGGTTAGACCATATATCAGGTCACAAAACAAGTCTTAAAACATTCAAAGAAACAAATATTATCAAACATCTGTGACCACAATGAAATAAAGCTAGAAATCAAAAACAAAAGAAATTTTGTACACTATACATTCCAACACATGGAAATAAAACAGTATCTTTCTGAATACCAGTGGATCAATTAAGAAATTGAGAAAAATATTTAAAAATTTATTGAAACATATGAAAATGAAAATACAATATAACAAAACCTATGGGATACAGAGAAAGAAGTATTAAGAGGTAAGTTTATAGCTTTAAATAAGTACATCAAAAAAAGAAAACTTCAAATTAACAACTTAATGATGAATCTTAAAGAACTGTAAGAATAAGGAGAAACCAAATCCCAAATTAGTAGAATGAAGAAATAATAAAGAACAGAGCAACAAAAAAGGAATTTAAAATGAAGAAAACAATACAAAAGACCAATAACATAAAAGTTAGAGTTTTTTTGTTTGTTTCTTTGTTTTCTGTTTTTTGGTTTTTGAAACTTGGTTTCACTCTACTGCCCAGGCTGGAGTGCAGTGGCACAATCTTGGCTCACAGGAGCATCAGCCTCCCAGATTCAAGCTATTCTGCTGCCTCAGCCACCTAAAGTAGCTGGAATTACAGGCACCCATCACCACGCCCAGTTAATTTGTGTATTTTTAGTAGAGACAGGGTTTTGACACATTAACCAGGCTGGTCTTGAGTTCCTGGCCTCAAGTAATCTGCCTACTTTGGCCTCCTAAAGTGTTGGGATTACAGGCATAAGCCACCATGCCTGGCCAAAGGTTGGTGTTTTGAAAAGCTAAACAAAATTAACAAAACTTTAGCCAGACTAAGAAGAAAAAAGATTCTCAAACCACAGTGCAATAAAAATAAAAAACAAGACTAAGAAAGTTGCTCAAAAACATAAAATTACATAGAAAGTTTAAAACTTGTTCCTGAATGACTTTTGGGTAATAATGTAATGAAGACAGAAATCAAGAAGTTCTTTGAAAATAGAAAGAACAAAAGCACAACTTACCAGAATCCCTGGGACACATATGAGGCATTTATATCACTAAACACCCACATCAAAAGGTGATAAAGATCTCAAATTAGCAACCTAATATCACAACAAAGGGAGCTAGAGAAGCAAGAGAAAATCCACCCCAAAGCTAACCAAAGACAAAAAGTAACCAAAACTAGAACTTAACTGAAGAAGATTGAGACATTAAAAAAAATTTCAAAAGACCAAGCAATCCAGGAGGTGTTTTTTTTTAATTAGTAAGATAAACCATTAGCTAGACAAGGAAAACAGGGAGAAGATTTTTAAAAAATTAGAAATGAAAAGGGGATGTTGCCACCAACCCCATAGAAATACAAAAACCATCAGAGACTACTATGAACACTTCTATCCACACAGGCTAGAAAATCTAGAAGAAATGGATTAATTCCTGGACACACTTACCCTTCTAAGACTAAACCAGGAAGAAACTGAATTTCTGAAAAGATTAATAACAAGGCCCAAAATTGAATCAGCAATAAATCTCCTACCAACCAAAGCAAGCCCAGGACCAGATAGATTCACAGCCAAATTCTGCTAGATGTTCAAAGAAGAACTGATACACTTTTTACTGAAACTATTCCCCAAGATTGAGGAGGGAATTCTTTCCAATTTATTCTATGAGACCAAAATCATTCTGATACAAAAACCTGGCAGAGACACAACAAACAAACTAAAATTACCGGCCAGTATCTTTGATGAACATGGATGCAAAAATCCTCAGCAAAATACTGGCAAACAAAATTTAGCAGCACATCAAAGAGCTCATCCACCATGATCAAGTAGGCTTTGTGCCTGGGATGCATAGTTGGTTCAAAAAACGCAAATTAAAAAAAAAAAAATGTGATTCATCATATAAACAGATATAAAGACAGAAACCACATGATTATTTCCATAAATAGAGAAAAGGCTTTCAATAACATTGTAAATTGTATCTCTCTTCATGTTAAAAAACTGTTAACATACCTCAAAATGATGAGAGCCATTTATGACAAACCCACAGCCTCATACTGAATGGGCGACGGCTGAAAGCATTCTCCTTGAAAACCGACACAAGACAAGGATGGCTTCTCTCACAAGTCCTAGTTAACATAGTATTAGAAGCCCTGACCAGGGTAATCAGGTAAGAGAAAGAAATAAAGAGAATCCAAATAGGAAGGGAGGAAGTCAAACTATCCCTGTTTGCAGATGACATGATTCTATATACCGAAAACCCCATAGTTTTGGTCCAAAGGCTCCTTCAGCTGACTAACAACTTCAGCAAAGTATCAGGTTACAAAATCAACACACAAAATTTACTAGCATTCCTATACATTGACAACAGCCAAGCCATGAGCCATATCAGAAATGCAACTCACAATTGCCATGCACAATTACCACACATTTGTGCTAGAATTAGATCATATCATTCGCAACAACACGGATGGAACTGGAGATCATTATGTTAAATGACATTAATCAGGCTTGGAAAGGCAATCATTGCATATTTTCACCTATTTGTAGGATCTAAAAATTAAAATAATTGGACATATGGAAATAGACTAGAAAGATGATTACCAGAAGCTGGCAAGTATAGTGGGGTGTTAGAGAAGAAGCAGGGGGATGGTTAAGGGGTCCAAAAAATAGAAAGAATATATAAGACTCAGTATTTAGTAGGACAACAGGGTGATTGTAATCGAAAATAATTTTATTGTACACTTAAGAGCATAATTGGATTGCCTGTAACACAATGGATAGATGCTTGAGGTGATGGATACCACATTTACCTTGATGTGATTATTATGCATTGTATGCCTATATCAAAATATTTCATGTAACCCATAAATATATATACCTACTATGTACCCCAAAAATTAAAAATAAATTTAAGAAATCTATTTGTAAGTGAAAAAAACTGACAGAGAGGTTAAATCACAAATTTAAACTTTGTTAAGGCAGGCTCCAAGTCTATTTAGCCTTCCACTGTATCTTGAGCATCTGATACATTCTATGTAATAAATTGTCAATAACCAACAATATTTATTGACTTTAAAAAATAAATTTATAGCCGGGCGCGGTGGCTCAAGCCTGTAATCCCAGCACTTTGGGAGGCCGAGGCGGGTGGATCACGAGGTCGAGAGATCGAGACCATCCTGGTCAACATGGTGAAACCCCGTCTCTACTAAAAATACAAAAAACTAGCTGGGCATGGTGGCATGTGCCTGTAATCCCAGCTACGTAGGAGGCTGAGGCAGGAGAATTGCCTGAACCCAGGAGGCGGAGGTTGCGGTGAGCCGAGATCGCGCCATTGCACTCCAGCCTGGGTAACAAGAGCGAAACTCTGTCTCAAAAATAAATAAATAAATAAATAAATAAATAAATTTATAAAATCCAAGTTTTTTAAAGAATAAAACTAGTTGTGTATACTTAAGGTATTTAGTATTTACCGTGATGTTATGAGATACATCTAGTAAGATGGTTACTATAGCAAACTGGATTAACATATTCATCATCTCATATAGTTACTTATTTTTTTTGTTTTCATAGCAAAAGCAGCTAATCTATTTATTTAGCATGAGTCTCAAATAGAGTATAATTTTATAATCTACAGATGGCATACTGTACATTCAATATCTGGACTTGTTCATACTACATATCTACTTGCTTGTATCCTTTGACATACATGTCTTCTTTATCAATAACCACACCCACGTCCTCCCCTGGTAACCACTGTTTTATTCTTTATCTCTATATATTTTACTTTTTAAAAAATTATACATATAAATGAGACCATACAATATTTTTACTTCTGTGTTTGATTTATTTCAATTAACATACATTTTTCTAATTTCACCCATGCTGTGACAAATGGCAGAATTTCCTACTTTTATAAGGCTGAATTTTTTGTATATATGTAGAAATAGATAAAGAAATTGTGTGTGTGTATATATATATATGCATATATATACATATGTATACATGTACATATACATGTATATGTACATGTATACATATATATAATGTATATATATACATGTATATATACATATAATTTATCCATTTCTACATATATACAAAAAATATTGTTCAGTCTTATAAAAGTAGGAAATTCATATATGTATATATGCATATATATGCATATATACACTACATAATTTCCTACTTTTATATATATGCATATATACATATATATGTATATATGTACACACATATATATATATTATATATATATATATATATATATATATACACTACAGTTTCTTCATCCATTTTTCTGTTGACAATTAGATTGTCTCCATATTTTGGCTACTGTGAATAATGATGCAATAAATATAGAAGTGCAGATACATTTATGAGGTGTTGACTTCATTTCCTTTGGGTCCATACTCAGAAGAAGGATTGTTGTGTCATATGTCATTCTATCTCAATTTGTTATAAATTTCCACATGTTTTCGTACTGGCTGCACCAATCTAAACTCTCACCAACAGTGTGCAAGGGTTCACTTTCTCTATACCTTCACCAACTTTTACCTTCTTTTGGCTTTTTCATGATAGTTATCCTAACAATTGTGAGGTGGTATCTTACAGTGGTTTTAATTTGCATTTCCCTAATGATTAGTGGTATTGAACACCATTTCATAAACTTTTTGGCCACTTTTATGCCTTCTGTAGAGAAGTGTCTATTCAGATTTTTACCCATTTTCAAATACAGTTATTTGTTTTTCTCCTCTTGAATTGTATGAGTTCTCTACAAATTTTAAATGTATAACCCTTTATCAGATATATGTTTGTAAGAAACACAAGTTTAGACAGAATTGGGAGGTCAGCCAAGGTATGACTTATTCTAACATTTGATCTTTACTAATTTCCTGTGAAATAAAAATATAGACACAAGTGCTGTCAAAATTATAAATTCAAATTATTAATGTATTTGTAATTTAAATTAAAACATAGGTATGTTCATGGAGTGAAGGAATAATTTAAAGACCCTCTAGCCATCTCTCTTTTTACTTTGGAAAAAAAATGAATTAAATAAAGTTGGCAGTACAGAATCCACCAAAATATTTTGAATGGAACCTGTAAAAAAAAAACTGATAACTTAAAGAAGTAAAATAATATTTATCAATATAAACCCTCTAATTCTAAGCATTGTTTACCTTCAAATAATTCTACAGTATTTGAGCTATACTTAAAAATAAAATTATGTCAATAATACATAGTATTTGTCTCTGATTTGGTAATTTGGTGAGTACAAGGATTATGTAAGTTAAATGACAGTACAATTGACTAAATCTCTTAATTTATTGACAAAAGTCTATTGATAAGAGAGAAAAATTGAGCTTGAAAAAATACATGAATTGTTGGCTTAACTGGCCAGTCACTCTCAAACTATACCAAAATATTGGGTTGAATCTGGTATTTTCAATATAGGCAAATACTTATTGAATCACTAGAAAAGAAATGGTTAAAAATATAGAAATTAGTACATTTTTCAGAGCACTACTGTTTCACTTAAATGGCATAGGTTTCATTGTAAATTCATTACATGGAAGAAAAGAACAATTAAATTTGTCTTTAACTTTGTACAAATTAGAAAATATCCATTTTCATTGCTTATAAAACATTATATATTTGCTTAAAGATGGTTACCTCAAATAAAGGAAAAATATTAAAAAGCTTCATTACAGTCAGTTTTGAGTACTTGGGGAAGAAAAACTAAAATTGCAAGGATGCCATGAACTACAGTAATAAACTCTGTCAAAGTTCATAAATTCAAAGGAAAAAATGGCTTTGAAAAAGTAAGGTTATAAGCAGTTCACTGGTGCTATTTTTTGTATTATAATTTATCATTTAAATCCTAAAAAAAAAAGATTAAGACTATTAGAACAGCATATATTTATGCCTGAGGAAAATCAATTTGAAATTGAGCATGACATTTTTACTTTAATTAGTATTAGCTCCAGAAAATTCAGCAATATCTTTGACAATGAGGGAAAACCAACTCCTATTAAATTGTAAGAATAATCACATTTGTGAAGTACATGTTATGAAGAATAAATTTTTGAATTATGTTTAATGATGAGAACAAATGTCTATCAATTTTGGGAAAGTGTTAAAGACTTCTGACATTGCTACTAAAATTTTTATTTCAGGATTCAATCAAGATTCACAGATTACATTTGGTAGTTTTATTTCTTAATCCTTTTCAAACTATGAAAAATAAACTATTCTCTCTCCCTCTCTCTTCCTGAAGAGATTACATTTTTTAAATTAATATAGGCCAGTTGTCTTGAAGAATGCTTAAAATTCTAGATTTATCTTATTTTTTTACTCATTGAATCATGTAATTATCAAAATTTTAAAGACATTCATTAGCTAGACTTGATTAGAAATTGCATTTTGATTGGGTAACCAGAAAGCATTTTCCACCAAAAGGGAGCAAGATGCCTTTAAAAAAACAAAATCAAAAAATAACCGGCTAATTGAAGTCTTGGCACTGCAAAAGAATAAAGTGAGACTGTGACATCTGAAGAGGCTCTTACTAGCCAAATTAGGGGAAATTTGAGCATCAAAAGTAATAATAATTGCTATTAATTATAAAACATTGAATAAAAATCTATAGAAGAAGATGGATAAGAGGGAATCACCTAGTGTCTCCACATGAACTCTAAAATTCAGAAAATTTTGATAGAAAATTCTAAGCCTTGATGGAAATGTAACTGGATTGGGAGATTCGGTTTTGCTATGGCAGCCCATGCCTCTCACTGATTATAACTATGAACTCTGGACAAAAGAAAAAGAAAATAAAAACTACTAGAGAAATGTGAAAGGTAAAGAAAGGAAGGTAGATTATGAAGGGGACTCAGTTTGAAAAAGTAACCAGCAGGGGGTGAGTTTCCTGCCTTTTATTTTTCTCCCTGTGGTTGAACAGGGCAGATAGTAGCCTAAAACTCCAGTGGTAACCCCCGGCCATATTACTGACCAGAGTAATTATTAGAAAGGGATAAAGATGAGGAAAAATCTTGTCAAAGAAGAGCTCTTTCCCTGTTTTTTCTTTAACTTTGAATGTAAACACTTACAAGTCTCAGTCTAACCCCTGGAGTATGCATGGGTAAGACTGACCCCTGTAAATGCAAAGCAAAACACAGAGAATTAGAATCTGAATCACCACATTTAGAAGGTGAAATAGCAATTGCAACTGGATCCTAAGTTGATTATTTGGTCATTACTAACTCAGCTCAAAAGCTATCTCCACGAAGGCACTATCTAGCCTTCACACGTAAAATGACTCACAGCCATCCTATCCATTACCCTATTTTTCTTCTTTGCAACACACATCACTATGTAAAATCCATGCATTTTTCTGTCTTTCTACCCATAATGAATGGTGTATTTTACACCATCCATTTTACAACAAAGGGCAACAGTGCTGTCTGTGCGGTTTACCCTGAATTCTCAGTCCCTGGCACATAATAAAAACTCAATTAATAATGTTGAGTAAATTGGTGCATGGAAGCAAATGTGAATCAACCACTAAATTCAACTGTTTTCTTCAAATATGAAGATATGACAAAAACATTTAGAGTGTATTCCAGAACTAGGAAAAGCTGTACTTATGAGTAGTACTTCTTTGGAACATGAAAGTGAGCAAGCAAACAAATAAATAAAAATGACAGTGAAAGGGAACCGAAGAAAAGACAAATCCAGCTAGGAACTCTAAAATGGAGAAGCAATAGTAAAATGGACTTGTAGTGTATTTTAGATTAGTACAAAAGAATTGTGGAGATTGTAACTACACAGAGACTATAAATGCTACATGTCTTAGAATTGTAACATTTAAAATCTATCAAAATCAGATTGCATTCTGCTGATTAGGGGAAACTGGAGGAAGTTTAAATGAGGTACTTCTTCATCTTTACATCAGGGCCATCAATCAATTTAGTCTAGCTGAAATATATAGCTTTTAGAGTCACCAACTTTTAAGTTTTTTATGTTTTTAATCAGTTTTAGAAGAATCCTCTGGGATTAATTACCTTTTGTTGAAAGGAAAAATTATTTGAAGCTTAGCAATTCCTTTACTAGCTTTTCTTTGGTTAAAGTTTTTTTATCAGTATTTTTTTATTGAAAGAGAATGTACCTTGTGATTCTGTTTTCCTTAAAATATACATTATATTTTATATATTATTTGCTTCAGATTGTATCTAATATCTGCATCTATATTTCTTGGATATTTATCACAAACATATATCATTTTCATAAAGTAATAAAGCCAAAAAAAATCTTGAGGTCATCTCAGAAGGACTACAGAACACACGAATCTCCTTAGCCAGCCCCAGGCCAGCCAGAGCTGTTTGGTGTCCACCCTGGGACTTCTCTGGGGTCTTGGCATGCGAGGAAATGATGAGGGTGATGAGCAGCTGCTGTGAAGGGATATGTGCCAGACCGCTTATCAACTCCAAGCCTACTTCCACAAAGACATCTGCTCTTTGAACAGTTATGACAGAACCCCTTATTGGGCCAATTAAGAAAAATGAACATAATTATTTTGAAAATAATTAGGAGATAGTTGGAGATATTGGTGGTGTGGATTTTGTAAACAATCACATGAAATATCTCTATTTTTTTTTTCTTTTTTTTTTTTTTAGAAGAAGTATTGCTTTGTCACCCAGGCTGTAGTGCAGTGACACCATCTTGGTTTACTGCAACCCCCGCCTCCCGGTTTCAAGCAATTCTCCTGCCTCAGCATCTGAAGTAACTGGAATTACAGGCATATGACACCACACCCGGCTAATTTTTGTATTTTGTAGTAAAGACCAGGTTTCACCATGTCGGCCAGGCTGGTCTTCAACTCCTGACCTCAGTCAGGTGATCCACCCACCTTGGCCTCCCAAAGTGCTGGAATTACAGGGGTGAGTCACCAAACAGGGCTCAAATACCTCTTTTAAAAAGCCAAATGCTTTTTATTTAGGTAAAGAATTTTATAAGCATTTTCATTCTTTCTAACTGATTTGACAATATTTTTTAATATTATCTAATTATTTGGAAATATAAAAAAGTATTTATGGCTGGGCATGGTGGCTCACGCTCAAATAATCCCAGCAGTGTGGAATGCTTAGGTGGGAGGATTGCTGGAATCCAGTTCAAACCAGACCTGGTAACATAGCAAGACTGTATCTCTACCCAAAAAATTTAATTAATTAATTAATTAATTAATTAATGAGCCAGATATGGTGATGAATGCCCGTAGTCCCAGCTACTCAGGAGACTGAGGTGTGAGGATCTCTTGAGCCCAAAAAGTTGAGGCTGCAGTGAGCTCTCATCATGCTGCTGTACTCTAGCTAGAGCAACAGAGATAGACCCTATTTCAAGAAATACAATTAAATTAAAAAGTGTTTATATAGTTATCTTTATCATTGATATTGTTAGCTCTATGGAATAGTAACATGACTGTAATAAATATACTTTAATTGGAACTGCATTCCTTCCAAAATAAAATATAATTGCTTGCCCTCTCAATTATGCTTCCTTATGATCCTCTAGCAAAAGAAGAGAATTTATCATCTTTGAAAGAGAAAAAAATTGAAGTGAAAGGAAATATAGCTTATATTAGGTCTCTCTTTTGTATTGGCTTTTATTATAAAATATTTGATTAATATTTGAGAAATAAAATCTGTGTTATTGTCTTTTACAATGATATCAAACACCATTGATTAAATAATATACTAGCTTAAAAAAGAGAAATGTTGGAAGTTATAATGAGGGAGAGAAAGAGAGAGAAGTTATACTTCTTCTATTCTTCATTCCATGAATAAGGGAACATTTTGTCCCTGATATGCATTTTAAAATCCCTCTGGCAATTGTCCTTTCACGGGCAATCTACCAATATTCAAACATTTTATGATCTTTAGTACTCTCCAAAAGATTCCTTTAAGCCACTATGTTCTTCAAAAGAGCTTAGCCTCTTCACAGTCCCCTGCTTGGCTCTGGATGCAGTTAAAACAAGATAAAAAGAAACAGAATTAGGATGACTGATCTGATACACCTATTAAAGCCAAACCAGATGCCTGATCTGTACCCCATGTGGTTCATCATCAGATTATCTTACTCTCAGGTCTAAAATCTTTTTGTTGCTCATAAATTTTAGAATAAAGCCAAATCCCTTACCATAGTCCACAGGGCTCTACACCATCCAGCTCCTGACTACTTCTACACCATCTCTTTCTCACAGCCTATTTCTTTAGACCTCAACTACCTAGTTTTCTTCCTTTCCCACACATTTCCAATCTTGCTCCCAGCTCTGGGTGTTTATGCTGGGTGTTCCTGCCTCCAGATACTGATAGTCTTCTTACAGCAGTTTCTCTCATATTTTCACCAGCCTAACTGCTTTTCATATCTCAGGTTTTGAATTAGATAGACCCCCTCAGGGATACCTTTCCTATCATTACATCTAAAGCACTTCCTCCTGCAGGCATTCTCCCCTACTTCCACTCCTCATCTTTATTTTCATAATAACTCTGAAAGCTATTTGAAATGTTGTCATTTTTAATACTTGTCTACTGCTTTCCTTCTGCCTTCCCTTACTGGAATAGCAGCTCCATGAGAACAGAGAATATCTATGTTGCTTATTTGGCATGTAGTATATGCTCAACAAATAAATAAATGAATGGAAAATAAAAAACAACGTCTCTCTCAATCTCAAACTCAATATATTGTCTGAAAGTCTAAGGAGTAATCAATCACCTTGTGGTGTTTTGTGCATGTATTTGCATAAACACTAGATTTTAAATAAATTTATAAAACATATCTGACCCAAAATAAGATTTTTCTACCTACAGTTACCAGTATTTAATGCCCTTTACTTTACTATAAAAAATCTTTATTTTCTGTAAATGTTTTGTTTATTCAAGCATGTAACTATACAGTAGTCCATTTTATCTGCAACTTGCTTTTCAGTTTCAGTTACTAGTCAACCATAGTCTGAAAATACTAAATGGAAAATTAAAGAAATAAATATTCGTAAGCATTAATTGAGTGCTGTTCTGAGTAGCATGATGAAATTTTGTGCATCTCACTCAGGACATGAATCAGCCTTTTGTCCAGCATATCTGTATGCATCCTGCCTGTTAAGCGACTTAGTGGCCATTATGGTTACCAGATTATTGTTGAGGTATCACAGGGCTTATGTTCAAAAAACTGCAAAGCACAAGAGGAGTGATGCTGGCAATTCAGATACGTCAAAGAGAACCTAGAAAGTACTTCCTTTAAGTGAAAAGATCAAATTTCTCAGCAAGGAAAGAAAAAAAATTGCATGCTGAGATTGCAAATATCTATGGTAAGAATCAATCTTCTCTCCACAAAATTATGAAAAAACAAAGAGGAAGTGGTGCTAGTTTTATTGTTGTACCTCAAACTACAAGTTATAAGCACAGAATGTGGTAAGTGCTTAGTTAAGATGGAAAAGGCATTAAATTTGTGAGTGGAAGACATGAACAGAAAATGTGTTCTGATCAATGGCAAAATATTGCATCAGAAAGTGTTGAGGCTAAGCTACACGAAGACTTTAGCAAGGTATCAGCTACGCTGGCACCAAGCCATTTACTGCAAATAAAGGATGAACAATAGTTACAGATTCAGGACTACAGAAGGTCAATAGTAGCCTAATGCTCCATCAAATGCTGTCATTAACCTCACTTCATTTCACCATGTTGGCATTGTATCATCTCACATCATCACAAGAAGAAGGATGAGTGCAGCACAAAAAGATCTTTTCAGAGACAGACACCACTTTCACATAACTTTTAATACAGTATATTGCTCATATTTTCCTATTTTATTATTAGTTATTATTTATTTTTACTGTGCCTAATTTATACATTAAACTTTATTTTAGGTTTAAAATATTTATGGGAAAAAAACATAATATATGTAGGATTCAGCATTATTCATGGTTTCAGGCATTCATTGGGGGTCATCCTCCTCAGAAAAGAGAGGACCACTGTATATGACATGTATCATTTCTGTAATTATTTAATATATCAATGACACTAAAGACTAAATTATTTGATATGTCAAAGAAAGTAACAAATAGGTCAATGTATATTAGTATGTCAATGACAGTAAGGTTACAATGTACCAATCAAGGAGCATGAGAGAATAAGAAAGAATAAGGTTAAAAGCAGAGGTTGAAATGAAGAGGACAAGAGAAAAGGGACATACACAATAACATTTCTATTCTGTCTTACTATGCTTATACTAGAAGATAAATAAACATATATTCATGGATGTATAAACACATACACATATACATACATATACATATGCATGAAAATAGTATGAAATGCTCCAATCCCTGTGTCTATGTGTTCTCATTGTTCAACATCTGTCTATGAGTGAGAACATGGCAGTGTTTGATTTTCTGTTCTTGTGTCAGTTTGTTGAGAATGACGGTTTTCCAGGTTCATCCATGCCCCTACAAAGGACACGAACTCACCATTTTTTATGGCTGCATAGTATTCCATGGTGAATATGTGACACATTTTCCCTGTCCAGTCTATCATTGATGGGCATTTGGGTTGGCTCCAAGTCTTTGCTATTGTAAACAGTGCTGCAATGAACATTCGAGTGCATGTGTCTTTATAGTAGAACGATTTATAATCCTTTGGCTATATACCCAGTAATGGGATTGCTGGGTCAAATGGAATTTCGATTTCTAGGTCCTTGAGGAATCGCCACACTGTCTTCCACAATGATTGAACTAATTTACACTCCCATCAACAGTGTAAAAATGTTCCCATTTCTCCACATCCTCTCCAGACAGAGTTTCACCGTGTTCGCCAGGATGGTCTCGATCTTTTGACCTTGTGATCCACCCACCTCGGCCTCCCAAACTGCTGGGATTACAGGCATAAATTTTTTTTTTTTCGAGTCAAGAATTTCTCTCTGTCACCTAGGCTGAAGTGAAGTGCTGTGATTTCAGATCAGTGAAACCTGTGCCTCCAAAGCTCAAGCAATTCTCATGCCTCAGCCTCCCAAATAGCTGGGAGTATAGGCACACATCACCACATCCAGCTAATTTTTGTATTTTTAGTAGAGATAGAGCTTCACCATGTTGGCCAGGCTGGTCTTGAACTCCTAGCCTCAAATGATTCACCCACCTCGGCCTCCCAAAGTGCTAGGATTACAGGCATGAGCCACCATACTAGCCTAAATAATTTTAAATGACACTAAAAGTAGTTTTGTGGGAGAATAAATAAATCAGCTCCTTTTCTTATATAAAAATATTCTGTATATGATTACAAAAATTATTAAATATATTTTAATGTTGATTTAATACAGTACAGTTGGTAACCCTCTATAATTATCAGTATTTCACATTTAAAATGAGATAAACATTTATTTTGCCTCTGCTATCATCAACATAGCATGAGATTATTTCATATTTTTTCCCTCCATCATCTAGTACCTGGAGGAACTCTTAATATTGAGACTGAAAAAAGAGAGTAAAGAACCAAACCTAAGGCCAACGATAGTCTCTCTAGGAGTAAGTTAAGACAAGCAAGTTTTGGCCCTTTAGGGTTAGTTGTGTGTGTGTGTGTGTGTATGTGTGTGTGTGTGTGTGTGTGTGTGTGTGTTTTATCCTTTTAAGAGAAAGAAATATGTAATTTATAATTTATTATTCCATCTCTCTGTCAGTGCCTCCAATGATGTCTCCACTCATGCCTACTTTGCTAGCCTATGCAAAAATGAAACTTACAGTACAAATACTGGCACTTTACTCAGAACTTGCTCTCATGTGGGACTCCTTATTTCTATTCAGTGGCTTCCATCTGTGTTTTGCCTCTCTGTCTTGTCAGACTGCCACTTGAGAGGAGTTATTCACCTGGCTTTTGGTTTCCATATTGTTCCTAGACACATCTTTGGATCAGAATTGTCTCCCTGCCCTGTGGTCTCAGGCCAGGTTTGGCTGACAGGCCCAGCAAGAGTTTCCAGCTAATCAGGGAGAGAAAAGCAAGTCATATTTAAACCCTAAGGTGATGAAATCAAAAAATTTTAAACTAAGCCATCATTGCTGGTACTTGGAGAAATAGTAGCATTTATCCCAATTTGTCCTTCAGATCATTGTAGGCTAAATTAAGTATAGTCAATAAAATGGAGCAGGTGAAATTTCAACTAAACCTTAAGGAAGGGTAGAATGAAGTCAAGCATAAAAGAGAAATAATGCATGTCAGATGGAAGTAAATAATTCAACCAAAGCACAGCATGAACAAAATACATACAACACACAATCTTGGGAAAGCAGCCTTTTCAAAGTTTGCAAAAGTAGACTTGACCAATTTATGAGACATTTTGAATGCTGGCTTTTTTATACTCTTGCAAATTGTTTTTGCTTTTTCTAAATGGTTATCTAAAGACCACCTGTATTATACTCACCATATAAATCTAGTTTATATATACATATGTGTGTGTGTGTGTGTGTGTGTGTATGTGTGTGTGTGTGTGTGTCTATCTCTGAAGCTGAAGGCAGGGAATCTGGTTTTATCAAGTTCACCAGTTCATTCGTATTTGAGAAAAAATACTATCAAGTAATCAGTTTTAAACATTTTTCTTAGCAATCAATCATCATATGTTAAAACTTAGTATATAACACAAAAGCCCTATTTACATGATGTGTGTGTGTGTGTGTGTGTGTGTGTGTGTGTGTGTGTGTGTGTGTGTGTAGGGAGCTCTTGGTGCCCCTGAACCTCTCAGTTATTTTTTTAAAATTGCTCTAACTAATGGGTGAATCACAAAGGAGGCTTTGGTTGAGAATGAGTTGTTTAGAAGCCTCAGCAATCATGAGTGTGTGAAACAGATTTGAGGAAAGAGAGACTCAAGGTGAGAGAGAGAGAGAGAGAGAGAGAAGGAAAGAAAGGAAAAGAAAAGAAAAGTAGCTAGAGGTTACTGTAACAGATATTAATTTGCCACCTCAAAACCAAATGTGCAGGAAATGCCAAGTAACTTTAATTTCTTTGAGTCAGCTAAATATCACTTTAAAGGCCCCAGAGAAACTAACCCAATATTAAATTGAGTCTCAATCAACATTGTTGGATATCTTTTTCAAATCTATCCCATATATGTAAGAAGGTCCTGGAATCTAAAGCAGAGTAATAATTACAGGAGAACCTCTCGGTTTGGGTTTACTCATATCACTGCCAGTAAGCTCATTAGACAGGTTTACTCAGTGGCTTAAAGTCCAATGGCTCTAGATATCAGTACAATGACTAAATAAGGACTTCTGAAAATTCTCTCCTCCATACAAGCAATGAGAAAGCTGGCAAAAAATGGCCAAAATTGACTATTTCAGTACTCTGGAAATTAACTAGAAGTTTGTAGTTACCCAGGGGGCTTTTAGAAAGGAAAGAGAGAAAAGGGGAAGGAAAGAAAAAAAAGGAAAGGAAAGGAAAAAGGGAAGAGGAGAGGAGGGGAAGGCTGGGAGGGGAGGAGAGGGGAAAGGAGAGAGGAAGAAAGGGAGGGAGGAGGGGAAATGATGAAGTGGCATAGTTTAAGCTGTGCACTCCTTCAGATAGGGAAATAGTCCTTTGGTGGAGCTGCTCCATCTACCACTTCCATTTGCTTCTGTGCCCTGCATATAGAAGCTAGAGCTGAAGCTGAACAATTCTACCTGTAGAAATGGTGCTTTGTCAGAACTGCTACAAAACCCCCTTCCAGTTGTAGGTTTACCTGGTTCCATGGTTTTCCCTGACCCCTTCATGGATGGGAACTAAAGTGCATAGGCGCCAGCAGAGGTGAACACCAACCACTTGAACCCGGTGTGCTCAACCCTTCACAGGATAGAGCATGCAGGTGTGCAGGTGCAGGAACTGAAGTGAGCACTTTTGGGTACTGGCAGGAATGAACTCTGTACTGACCCCACAGCCGCATCTAGAGGGATGCCCATGACTCCTGAAGACCCAGAAGGAGTGTTATAGTCAATGATCTTTTAGCTCTGCCATCTGCAGATGGCTGAAGTGTTCAGAGCTCAGTGGTAGGTCAGTGTGACAACACTTTGCACAAGCACATGACTTCTTGTCCAGTGTCCAGGAGGAATGAAGTCACAGAAATTGGAGATGGTAAATGTAGGGAATTTTATTGCTGGTGAAAGTGATTCTCAGCTGAATGAAGAGGAGCTGGAAAGGGGATGATGAAGCAGAATGTAATCTTCCCCCAGAGTCTGGCCATACCTGATCAGACTCCTCTCCAAAGCTACACCATCAAGCCATCCTTCAGAGGTCAAGTTGCTTCTCTCCAATGTCCAACCATAGTCTCCAATGTCCAGCTGCTTTTCTTCTCTGTCTACTGAGAAGAACCCCAGGTGGAGCCTGGGGATTTTATGGGCAGGATGGGGGGTGGTGGGCAATGGGTGGTTTTGGAAAAGGCAGTATTTGAGCGAGAAAACATGGATGTATGTTCTCACTTTGGGATGTGGTTCCAGGCTTGAGGCTCAGGCCCTTCCTAGGGACCCAATTGTCTTCATTCAGAATGCCCCTCCTCCTGTCCCTATCAATAGGACTCAAGGTGAAGATACATACACCCTTTTAGGGAAGAGGCACTTTGGTAAAGCCATGCAATATACTCCTCCCAGTTTCTGCTGCACCCTGCCTTCCTGTGCTAGAGCTAAAACAATACCTGGCATCCCAGGGAAATGTGTTCTGGCCTCCCAGACCAGCCACATCCTCCTGTGCATGAGCTGAAGTGGTAGTCTGACATTTGAGAAAACAGTACAGTAAAGGCTATACAAAGGGATTGGAGGCATTTTGTCCCTGCTTTACAGATCTGAGGAACTTTGAACTTCAAAGAGATAATTTGGGGTATCTGGCAGAAGAAATTTCTAAGCAACAAAGTATTCAAGAGGAAGCAGAATATAAAAGTTTGGAAAATTTCCAACCTTATGATGTAATAGAAAAGAAAAACCCATTTTATAAAACCATCAGATTTCATGAGACATATTTATGATCATGAGAACAACATGCGAAAAATCAGCCCCTATGATTCAGTCAACATCCACCAGGTCCTTCCTACGAAGTGGGAATTATGGAAGCTACCATTCAAGATGAGATTTGGGATGGGTGTATATACCCAATACCTGTAACCCCATTGTATCTAATCAGCAATTAACTTGCTTTTGATTTTACAGGTTCATGGGCAAAAGGGACTTGCCTTGTCTCAGATGTGATTTTGGACTTAGACTTTTGAGTTAATGCTGAAATGAGTTAAGACTTTGGGGGACTGTTGGGAAGGTATGATTGGTTTTGAAATGTGAGGACATGAGATTCAGGAGGAGTCAGGGAGAGAATGATATTGTTTGATAGTGTCCCCTCCCAAATCTCATCATAAATAGTAGCTTCCATTTGGAGCATAAATAAGTCTCATGAAATCTGATGGTTTTATAAAGGGCAGTTCCTCTGCACATGCTCTTGCCTGCCACCATGTAAGATGTGCCTTTGCTCCTCTATTGCCTTCGACCATGATTGTGAGGCCTCCTTAGCCATGCTGAACCATGAGTAATTAATTATCTTTCCTTTATATATTATCCAGTCTCAGTATTTCTTCATAGCAGTATGAAAATGGACTAATACAAGTACATGCCTCTCTGGTACCAAAGTTGAAGCAAAAAAGTTGAGAGTGCTTTGCCTCTCAGAAAGTGGTGCCTTCACCACCCAGTACAGTCATGTATCGTGGGCCTAAGCTGAAGCAGCACATAACCCTTGGGGAATTGGTACCTTGGCTGAGCTGAAGTAGTACCCTGCATCTCAGGAAAACAGTAGTGGCTGAGCTAAGCCACTCTACCCTACAGGTCAAACAACTCTAATATCTGTTTTACTAAAGTATCACTATCCCCCTTAAGACTGAGCTGCTGAGACACCCCTCTCCTTAGGGATGGAAGTCAGCACTGTGAGACTTCTTGCTTGCCAGGGCCCATGATTATGCTTCCCAATTCTTGGATCTTTTCTGCTGCTATATCTGACCTCATAGAGGCTGGGATATTGTGGAGTCTCATCTTCCAAGAGTCTAGGGTCACCACTATTTGATGCCTTATCTTCTAAGACCTCAATTGCTACTAAGCCCTATTGGCTCAGGTTCTCAAATTGCAGTATACCATACTCCATAGGTCCAAACCTCCAGAGTACTCCTTCTTTCCTAGGGCTGAGTCAGACTATACCCTGCCCCCTAGTGTCTGAATTACAGCTACAGTCTTGTCCCCTGGGGACGAACTGCTGGGGTAGGGGGTGGGGTGGGCTCAGATTCACAAATCCTGGCTCTACAGGCAATCTATATCCAACTCTGCCACTAAGAGTAAACCTGAACCCGAAAACTGAAGTGCCACAATCAGTTCACAAAATACTGTGTGTAAGATCTCCGCTTCTCAGCTGCTCCAAGAAATTGCACCTGGAACCTAGCACTGCTGCAGCTGATTGTAGACCATATCAAAACAAACAGGAAGAGCGATTCCTTTGGCTCAGTTCCTCATTGTGGGGAAATTGAGAATAATGGAGGGCCTCAAAAGCCCTCAACACCAAGAAACTTAACAATTGATAATGGTGCCACCACTGCTGCCACAAACTCATAGACTTTGAGGCACCTACACTAATCACTGAAATTGATAGCGGCAGAGGAAGTTTCATGGATACTATATCATTGCACCTACTTGGAACCAAAGTTACCACACTCTTCTCAATTGACATGAAGACCCAGCTTCAAGTGAAAGTCTTTTTCTATGAAAGCAACTCTGAAAAATTTGAAAGAGGTAGTTGCTCCACCAATGCACAAACATCAATACGGGGACACAAAACACATGGAAAAGCAAGGATATATGATAGCACCAAAGGAACAAAATAACTCTCCAGTAACACACCACAGAGAAAAGGAAGCCTATGAATTTCTATAAAATGAATTAAAAATAATAATTATAAGGAAATTCAGTGAGATGCAAGAGAATACAGATAGGCAATTCAACAAAACAGAAAAGCAATTCATGATGGGCATGAGATATTTAATAAATAGATGGATATCATACAAAAGAACCCAAAAGAAATTGTATAGCTATAGCATTCAATTGTGAAATAAAGAATATAGTAGCTGCAACACTTGAGCAAGCAGTAGAAAAAAGCCTCTAAATTTGAAGATAAGTCATCTGAAATTGTAAAATCAGAGAAAAATAAATAAGAATGAAAAAGAGTAAAGAAAGCCCACAGGACTTAGAGGTTGGTATTAAATGCACAAACTTTTGCCTTATAGTATCACCAGAAGGAGAAGAGACTGGAAAAAGCAGAGAAACTCTACTGACTAAAATAATAGTGAAAACTTCCCAGGTCTTGGAAGAGGTATTGATATCCAGATCCAGGAAGCTCAAACAGTCTCAAATATATTCAATTCGAAATGTACCCTCCAAGGAACATTATAGACAAATTGTCAAAACACAAAGATAGAGAATTCTAAAAACAGCATGAGAAAGACATCAAGTCACATATAAGAGAACCTCCATCAGACTAACAGCAGGTTTCTCAGATGAAACCTCATAGACCAGGAGAGAATGGGACAATACAGCCAAAGTGCTGAGGAAAAAGAAAAGTGCTAACCAAGAATATTATATACAGCAAAGCCATACTTCAGAAATGAAGAAGTTATACTTCTCAGACAAGAAAAACTGTAAAAATCATCATCACTAGCTGGCATTACAAGAAATGTTCAAGGAAGTCTTACATCTGGGAGCAAAAGTCATAACTATCATCATGAAACCACCCAAAAGTATAAAACTCACTACTAGAACAGATACAGAGGAGAAAGGAAAAAGAATAAAATCTTATCACCACAGAAAACCACCAAACCTTCATGAAATACAGAAATAAAAAAATATATATACAAAATAACCAAAAGACAACAACATAATAAAAGTAAGTCTTCACTTATCAATAACGATCTTGAATATAAGACTAAATATCCCAATCAAAAGATGTAGACTGGCCCAACGAATAATTTTTTTAAAGATTCAATTATATCCCACCCATAAGAAAGTCATCTCATCTCAAGAGAAACCAATAGACTGAAAATGAAGAGTTTAAAAAAGAGAGTCCATAGAAACAGAAGCCAAAATTGAGCAGGAATAGCAATACTTATGTCACATAAAACAAACGAAAATCAAAAATTGTAAAAAAGAGACCAAAAATCTACCATTTAATTGTAATAGGATTGATTCATTAAGAGATTATAACCAATGTAAATATATATGTAGCCAACGTTGGAGCATACATATATATGTATAAAATGTAAAGCAAATATTAGATATAAAGGAAGATGTAGACTCCAAAACACTAATAGATGAGCACTTCACCATCCCACTCTCAGAATTGAACAGATCATCCAGGCAGAAAAACCAACAAAGAAGCAATAACTTTAAATGGGACTTTAAATCAAATGGAACTAACAGACATTTATGAATTTTTTTTTTTTTTTTTGAGACGGAGTTTTACTCTGGAGTGCAACGGCACTGTCTTGGCTCACTGCAACCTCTGCCTCCCAGGTTCAAGCAATTCTCCTCCCTTGGCCTCCCAAGTAGCTGGGATTACAGGTGCCTGCCACCACACCTGGCTAATTTTTGTATTTTTAGTAGAGATGGGGTTTCAACAAGTTGGTCCAGCTGGTCTCAAACTCCTGACATCAGGTGATTCACCTGCCTAGGCCTCATAAAGTGTTGGGATTACAGATATGAGCCATTGGCCCCTGCAAGACATTTATTAAATATTATATCAACAGCTGCAGAATACACATTCATTTCATCAGCACATGGAACCTTCGTCAGGATAGACCAAACGTTAGAACACAAAACATGTCAACCAAGTTTTTAAATGTGAAATTATATCAAGCATTTTGTTTTTCTTGTTGCCCAGGCTGGAATGCAGTGGCACAATCTTGGCTCACTGCAACCTTTGTCTCCTGGTCCCAAGAGATCCTCCCACTTCAGCTCCCTGAGTAGATGGGACTACAGGTACATGCCACCATGCTCAAGTGATTTTTTTAAAAAAAATCCTTAGTAGAGATGAGGTCTCGCTGTGTTACCAAGGCTAGTCTTGAACTCCAGAACTCAAGCAATCCTCCCACCATGACCTCCCAAAGTGCTGAGATAACAGGTGTGACTCAGTGCTCCCAGCTATTTAAGTATCATTTCTGACCACAATGGAATTAGAACTGGAAATGAACAACATGAAAAACTTTCAAAACTGTACAAATACTTGAAAATTAAACAAGATGCTCCTAAATGACCAGTGGGCAAATGAGTAAACTAAGATGAATGAAATTAAAAACTATCTTGAAACTAAAGAAAATAGAAATATAGCAAAAACCTATGGGATACAGGAAAAGCAGGATTTAGAAGAAAGTTTAAAAGCAATAAAGGCCTACATCAAAAAATTTAAAAGATTTTAAATAAACAACTTAATGATGCATCTCAAGGAATAAGCCAAAATTAAGTAATTAGGATCAGAGCAGAAATAAACATTACTGAAACTTTAAAAATACCAAAAAAAAATCAAAAAATGAAAAGTTAGTTTTTTGGAAGATAAAAACAATCAACAAACCTTTAGCTAGAATAACCAAAAAATAGAAAAGGTGCAAATAAATAAAATTAGAAACAAAAATAGAGAGACATTACAACTGATAATCTAGAAATACAAAGGATCATTAGAAGCTCAGGAACAACTATACCTAGACAAATTAAAACTTAGGAAAACAAAGAATACATTTTTGGACCGATACAAAATATGAACACTGAATCATGAAGAAACGGAAACCCTAAACAGACCAATTATGGATAACAAGATTGTATTAATAATACAAAAAATCTCCCATCAAATAAAATCACAGAACTTCATGGATTCAACATTAAATTCTACCAAACATTTAAAGAAGAACTAGTAGTAATAATACTCAAACTTTCAAAAAATTGAAGAAAAGAGAATTCTTCCCAACTCATTCTACAAGGCCAACATTACCCTGATTGAAAAAACAACAACAACAACAAAACACACACACACACACACACACACACACACACACACACACAAAGAAACAACAATGACGACTATAGGTCAACGTCAATAATAAACATGGATGTGAAATGCTCAAAAATGCTAGAAAACTGAATTTATAAGCACACTAAAAAGATCATATACCATGACAAACTGGAGATTTATCCCAGAGAGGCAAAGATGATTTTGCATATGCAAATTAATAAATGTAGTATATCACATCAACAGAGTGAAGGATAAACTCCAGATGATCATCTCCTCTTTAGATGCAGAAAAAGCATTTCACAAAAACTAATTTCATATATAATGAAATATAATATTGCAGAACTGAAGGCAAATGTTAATCTTATCAATAAATAAATGTTCCTTTATGATAAAAAACTTTCAAGTATAGAAGGAACATACCTCAACACAAAAGCTGGAAGTTTTCTTTCTAAGAACTGGAGCAAGACAAGAATGCCCACTCTGATCACTCTTATTCAACATAGTACTGTAAGTCCTAGCCAAAGAAATTTTTAAAAAGAAAGAAATAAAGGGCATCAAAACTGGGAGAAAGTCAAATTGTCCTTCTTTGCTAATAGCAGGATATTATACATAGAAAAAGCTAAAAGCTCCACCATTAATGAACCAGATGAAAAAGAAGTCAAAAAGGCAATCACATTAAAAAGAGTTACCAAAAAAGTGCTTAGAAATAAATTTAATAAAAAAGGTAAAAGATCTCTATAGAGAAAATCATAAACGCAGATGGAAAAAAAAATCAGAGACACACATTAATAGAAAGATATTCCATGTTCATTGAGAGGAAGAATTAATACAGTGAAAATCACCATACAACCTAAAGAAGTCTACAGATTCAGTGTAATCCCTATTAAAATATCAATGAGATTCTTCACAGAAATAGAAGAAAACAATACTATAAAATGTATGTCCAACCACGAAACACCTCAAATAGCCAAAGCATTCCCGAGTAAAAAAGAACAAAGCTAGAGAAATTAGAATACTTGATTTCAAAATATACTATAAAGCTATAGTAAACAAAACAGCATGGTATTGGCATAAAAACAGATACATAGACCAATTGAAGAGAATAGAGAACCCAGAAATAAACCCATGTATTTACAGCTAACTGGTTTTCACTAAAGGTACCAAAAATATTCATTAAGGAAAGAACAATCTCAGCAATTTGCAATAAATGGTATTGGAAAAACTTGATTTCCATATGCAGAACAATGAAACCAGACCCTTATCTCTCACCATGTACAAAAATAAATGCAAAATGGATTAAAGACTTAGATGTAAGGCTTGGAAGCATAAAACTACTACAAAACAACATAGGGCAAATGCTTCAGGACATTGGTCTGAGCAAAGATTTTATTAATAAGACCTCAAAAGCACAGACAGCAAAAGAAAAAAAGAAAAAATGAGATGTTATTAAACCAAAAATTCTCCAAAGCAAAGGAAAAGGTCAACAGAATGAACAGATATCCTACAAAATGGAAGAAATATTTGCTAAGTATTCATCTTACAAGAGATTAATATTCAGGATATGCAAAAAAAATTCAACAGCAAAAATCAAACAAAAACAATTTAGAAATGAAAAAATGAGCTAAAATGACATCTCTTAAAAAAATATAAATATGGCCAACAGGTATATGAAAAATATACTTAATATCACTAATCATCTGGGAAATACAAATCAAAACCACAATGAGATATGTTTACACCAGTGAAAAAGTATTATCAAAAAGACAAAAAATAACAAATGCTGGAGAGGATAGGAGAAGAACTCACACACTGGTGGCAGGAATGTAAATTAGAACAGCTATTATGGAAAACAGTATGGAGATTCCTCAAAAAATTAAAAAACTATCATGTGACCCACTAATCCCACTCCTTGACATTTATCCAAAGGAAAGGAAATCAGTATGGCAAGAGAGCCTCATGTTCATTGTGGCATTATGCTCAATAGCAAAGACATGAAGTCAATCTGAATGTCCATTAGTGGATGAATGGAAAAAGAAAATGTGGTATATATACACAATAGAATACTATTTAGCCACACACACAAAAAAAATGGCATCCTGTCATTTGAGTCAACATAGATGAGCATGTAGGAAAGCCCAGCACAAAAAGATAAATACCTAATGCTTTCACTCATATGTGGAAGTCAAGAAAGTTGATGACACAGAAGTAGAAAGCAGCATGGTGGTTACCAGAGGCAGACAAGGTGGGGGATAATTCTGAGAGGTTGATTAATAGATATAAAATTACAGCTAGATAGGAGGAATAAATTCTAGTGTATTACAACACTATAGGGTGACTAGAATTAACAACTTACTTTATATTTTCAAATAGCTAGAAGAGCAGATTTTTAATGTTATCAACACAAAGAAATTATAAATGTTTCAGGCAATAGATACATTAATTATACTGATTTGATCATTACACATTAATACATGTATCAAAATATCACACTCTGACTCATAAGTATGTACAACTATTATTGTCAATTAAAAATAACAAAAGCAAAAAACAAATAGAAACAAAAACTATATCAAATACTTGCAGGAAATCAACACAGAATGGTCAAAATTACAATATATTCTAGTAAAAATAATGAATTGAAAACTGAAGGAAAAAATATTTTAAGAGTCCAGACACAAACACCAAGTCACTTACAATGGAGAGAAAAAAAACCAGATTGACTTCAGACCTTTTCAGATTACTGTTTTATGCCAGATTATAATGGTGCAACATATGTACTATTTCTAGGAAAAAAATGTTATTTGTAAATATTTATCTAGTCAAATTGACTTTCTTTTATAAATGGATAAACCATGAGGAATAAGAAATATTGCTGCCATGAGAACTTCCTAAATAATCTACTGGAAAATAAGCTTCAAAATATTAAAATGACCAGAAATCCACTGGCATAAAGTCTAGTTATAGGCATTAAATTTACCTATTTACCTGTTGAAATAAAACTAAATAATCATTTTTTAAAAGATAATATAGTACATGATAATTACATTCTCTTACAATGTAGAAACAGTGTAACTACAACAATCATTCATGAATTAGAGGTATATGTGAAAAGTAAAACAAGCTTACTAATACCAAGTATATTGTTTAAATTTAGATTGCTGAGGATGAAGACGATTAGAGACTGGAAGACAGTCCAAGTTAATTTTTCTTCTAACGGTATCAAATAAATTGGTAGCCTCCAAAAAGTGGATGGGCATTATAAGTATTATATAAAAGAATTAATATGCAGGTAACCATTAGAATGGGAAAACAAATATTTCTAAATATTATATAATAAAACAAAAAATCAAAAACAAATGTACTAAATTACATTATAGATTATATCTACATCCATAGTTGTGGGTTTTTTTGTTTGTTTGTTTTTACTTTAACTTCTGGGGTACATTTGCAGATCTTGCAGGACTGTTACATAGGTATACACATGCCATGGTGGTTTGCTGCCTCCATCCCCCCATTACCTACATTAGGTATTTCTCCTAATATTATTTCTCCTCAATCTCCCCACTCTCTGCCTGCTATCCCTCCCCAGGCCCCTACACCCCAAGAGATCACAGCGTGTGATGTTCCCCTCCTTGTGTCCATGTGTTCTCATTGTTCAACACCTACTTATGAGTGAGAATATGTGGTGTTTGGTTATGTTAATACACAGATAATATGTATACATATATAATGAAATATAATATTGTAGAACTGAAGGCAAATGTTAATCTTGTCAATAAATAAAAATGTGCAAAACATACATATTAAAAGGAAAAATGTTCAAATGGGTCAACAAAGTAAAAACAAATGCTATGGTATATACTAAAGACACACCTACAACAGCAAAAAAATCAGAATGATGAAATAATATGATGAGTATACAAGCATATACACATAAAGAAAGTAAATTTGGAAATTTTAACATCTGAAGGGGTAGCAATCAGTCAGAATGACTTAAAAGGCAAAGAAGGATACTTTCTAGTGCTAAATTACAAAAGATATAATTGTTGATATTTATTTATTCATCCAATAAGAAAGAAACAGCTTTCATAGATCAGAAACTACATGAGTTTCCAACATAGACAGAAATACAACAATAATAGAGTATTTTAATATACCTTGCTTGATTGAGTTATGATGAAGTCAATAAAACTTTAAGACCTATGCAATATAATCAGTAAAGTAAATCTAAACCTTGATAGTACAGAATATATGCTCTTTTTAGGTACACATGGAATATTTGCCAAAAAAAATTTTTAAAGAGTATATTTTAGGCCACAAGTTAACCTCAATATACTTTAAGAATATAAATTATAAAAACAGCATTTGAAAGCAAAATGTATCATTTCTACTATTTTTTTTTTGTACTTTAGCTTCTGGAGTACATGTACAGATCATGCAGGATTGTTGCATAGGTACGTACATGGCCATGCGGTTTGCTGCCTCCGTCCCCCATCACCTATACCTAGCATTTTTTCCCATATTATCCCTCCCCACCCTTCCACCCATGGTTTTCTCTCCACTTAGCCCATCCCAACAGACCCCAGTATGTGATGCTCTCCTCTCTGTGTCCACGTGTTCTCATTATTCAACACTCGCCAAAGAGTAAGAGCATGCAATGTTTGATTTTCTGTTCTTGTGTCAGTTTGCTGAGAATACTGGTTTCCAGATTCATCTATGTCCCCACAAAGGACATAAACTCATCGTTTCTTGTGGTTGTGTAGTATTCCATAGTGTATATGTGTCACATGTTCTTTGTCCAGTCTACCATTGATGGGCATTTGGGTTGGTTCCAGGTCTTTGCTATGGTGAACAGTGTCACGTTGAACATACATTTGCATGTGTCTTTATAATAGAATGATTTATAATCCTTTGGGTATATACCCACTAATGAGATTGATGGGTCAAATGGAATTACTATTACTAGATCCTTTAGGAATCGCCACACTGTCTTCCACAATGGTTGAACTAGTTTACACTCCTACCAACAGTGTAAAATTGTTCCTATTTCTCCATCCTCTCCAGCATCTGTCTGCAGATTTTTTAATGATCGCCATTCTAACTGGCATGAGATGGTATCTCAAAGTGGTTTTGATTTGCCTTTCTCTAATTACCTTGGCCTTGTATATATCTTCTTTGAAAAGTGTCTGTTCATATCCTTCACCCATTTTTGGATGGGTTTGTTTGCTTTTTTCTTATAAATCTTTTAGTTCTTTGTAGATTATGGATATTACCTCTGTCGATTATGGATAATACCTCTTTGTCAGATGGGTAGATTGCAAAAATTTTTTCCCATTCTGTTGGTTGTTGGTTCACTCTAATGATTGTTTCTTTTTCTGTACAGAAGCTCTGGAGTTTAATTAGATCCCATTTGTCTATTTTGGCTTTTGTTGCCATTGCTGTTGGTGTTTTAGTCATGAAGTCCTTGCCTATGCCTATGTCCTGAATGGTTTCACCAAGGTTTTTCTAGGATTTTTATGGTATTAGGTCTTATGTTTAAATGTTTAATCCATCTGGAGTTAATTTTAGTGTAATTTGTCAGGAAGGGGTCCAGTTTCTGTTTTCTGCACATTACTAGCCAATTTTCCCAACACCATTTATTAAATGGGGGATCCTTTCCCCATTGCTTCTGTTCAGGTTTGTCAAAGATCAGATGGTTGTAAATGTGTGGTGTTGCTTCCAAGGATTCTGTTCTGTTCCATTGGTCTATGGCTATGTTTCGGTACCAGTAAAAAAAGAGAGAGCAATCAAATAGATGAAATAGAAAATAAGGGAAATATCATGACCAATTCCACAGAAATAGAAACTACCATCAGAGATTACTACAAACAACTCTATGCAAATAAACCAGTAAATCTAGAAGAAATGGATAAATTCCTGGAAACCTGTACCTTCCCAAGCCTAAACCAGGAAGAAGTTGCAACCCTGAATAGACCAATAACAAGGGCTTAAGTTGAGGCAGCGATTAATACCCTAACAACCAAAAAAGTCCAGCCCATATTCAGGGTTGAAAATAAGAGATCCAAGATAAGAGATCACTGCCATTTCCCACTCAAAACATTAAGGCACACAAGCCCTCACCCCTTGTTCACTTATATTCCAAAACTATCTTAAGAAAATACACAGAGGAAGGAAGATGATGTTAAGAGACAGAATACTACCAAAATGACTACTGAAAATATCATCTCAGACCAAGTTTAAAACCAGAATGTATAATAAGTATATATTTTTTTCAGCTAAACAATATGTGAGAACTGAAAAGGCAGATATTAGTTCTAGATCAAATAATGTACATTTTCCTCTGCATGTATGAATTGTAGTAAACACGTATACACTTACATAGATAATATACTTATACACACCAAGATATAAATTACATTGACTGGATGGGTGCGGTGGCTCACACCTGCAATCCCAGCACTTTTGAATCCTGAGGTAGGTGGATCACTTGAGGTAAGGAGCTAGAGACCAGCCTGGCCAACATGGAGAAATCCCATCTCTACTGAAAATACAAAAATTAGCTGGGTGTGGTGGTGTGTACCTGTAATAGCAGCTACTCTGGAGGCTGAGGCAGGAGAATTGCTTGAACCCAGTAGAAGGAGGTTGCAGTGAGCTGAAATCACACCACTGTACTCCAGCTTGGGCAACAGAGCAAGACTCTGTCTCAAAAAATAATAATAATACAGAAAAATTAAATAAAATGCATTTGAATTACTAAAACAGGATATTTAATTTGTCAGATTCACAGTAGTTTTCATTCATATAACAGGTAACTTTTTTATTATTAATAGAAATATACCAAAATAAAACAATACCATGAAACTGAAATAGCCTAAACGCTTACTCCAAATAATAATGGCAAAAGGTCATTTTGGAATATTACTCGGGTAGCAAAAGGTTTATTAACTAAGAGTTTTATACTATCTCTAAATAACTCCCATTTTAAATATATCTTGAAGTGTTTCTTTTCTTGATTTAAATTTAAATGACTGAAATAATTTAAGTGGAAGATGTGTGCAACTGGTGTTCTTTGGAAATCTGATCATTAATATTTCTCTGTAAAAGAAATACCTTCTTGAAGGAAATGGTATATTAGCCCATTCTCACGCTGCAGATAAAGACATACCCAAAACTGCGTAATTTATAAAGGAAAAGAGGTTTCATGGGCTCACAGTTTCACCTGGCTGGGGAGGCCACACAAGCATTTTGGAAGGCAAGGAGTAAACCCACATCTTACATGGTAGCAGGCAAGAGAGCATGTGCAGGGGAACTCTACTTTATAAAAGCATCATATCTCATGAGACGTATTCACTATCATGAGAACAGAACATGGGAAAGACCCATCTCTGTGATTAAGTTACTATCCACCACGTCCCTTCCACATGTGGGAATTATGAGAGCTACAGTTCAAGATGAGATTTGGGTGGGGACACAGTCAAGCCATACCATCTGACATTGAGGAAGCACACTTATTTCATTGTTGAACTAACTCAAAATTCTGATTTTTAAAATTTAGATAAATGTTGATAATATTCACTTACCTACATCAACTATGTATTTTTAATGGTATTAATGAATAACGGATTTTCTAGGAACTAACCACACATGTTCTTGATCTCAGGTTGTGTTGTATTTATTTCCTGACATAATTTATCTCTCATCACTTTGCCCTCTTAGTTTTACCAAAATGAAAGCTCTGTCCCCCAGGAATATGTGCACAGGATTTTTTCCCTTTTATTTTTAATAGACACATAATAGTTGTACATACAGAGTGGTATTTTGATAACAACTATAATGATCAAATTAATTAGCATATATATCACCTTGAACATTTATTATTTGTGTTTTAAACATTCAAAATTTTCCCTTATTCCACACATCTAGCTGTAACTCTGTGTCTGTTTGCAAGAGAAATAAACTGAAAACAACTTGAATGATCATCAACATGGGAATGGTTGAATAACTTACTATACCTCTCTAAGAAGTATGAAACTAGTCATTCAAATTATAGTTTAGTGCTCACATACCCTAACCCATGGGACAGAAAGTAAATACTATTAAATCACTAATATAAATTGCAACATAATGTGCATAATGTACATAATCTACTTCAGGGATTTTTTTGACATAAAATTTGTATTTTTTTTTCTTTTACTATGATTTGTAATCATTAAATAGTATTGGAAATATCTGATCATTAATGGATTAGTAGAATTACTCTATGAAACCATCTAGACCTGGTGTATTTTGTGTTTATTGGGTGAGAGACCCTTTCTTTCTCTATTTTTTATGTAAGAATAGGTCCATCTAGAACCTGGAAATCATCATTCTCAGCAAACTGACACAAGAGCAGAAAATCAAACACTGCATGTTCTCACTCATAGACGGGTGTTGAACAATATCACATGGATGCAGGGAGGGGAGCACTACACACTGGGGTCTGTTGGGGGGAAATTGGGGAGGGACGCGGGTGGGGAGGTGGGAAGAGATAGCATGGGGAGAAATGCCAGATATAGGTGAAGGAAAGGAAGGCAGCAAATCACACTGCCATGTGTGTACCTATGCAACAATCTTGCATGTTCTTCACATGTGCCCCAAAACCTAAAACGCAATTTAAAAAAAAAAAAAAAAAAGAATAGGTCCATCTAGATTTTCTGTTTGTCTGAGATCAATTTTTTTCAGTTGTATTTTTCTAGGAAATTAGCCATTTCATCTAAGCCTTCAAATTTATTTGCAAAGATTGTGCAAATTAGTCTCATCATTTACAAATTGTCTGTTTTGATGGTTTTCCTCTTGTCATTTCTAATTTTGTCTATTTGTGATTTCTTCTTTTTATTTATTTATTTTTTAATTGAACTTTAGGCTCTAAGGTACATGTGCAGATCATGCAGGATTGTTGCATAGGTACATACATGGCCATGTGGTTTGCTGCCTCCATCCCTCCCCCCAATCACCTATATCTGGCATTTCTCCCCATGTTATCCCTCCCTAACCTTCCCCCCCACCGTTGTCCCTCCCCTCACCTCCCCAACAGACCTCAGTGTGTGATACTCCCCTCCCTGTGTCCACGTGTTCTCACTGTTCAACACCCAGATTCATCCATGTCACTACAAAGGACATGAACTCGTCATTTTTCATGGCTGCATAGTATTCTATGGTGTATATGTGGCACATTTTCCTTGTCCAGTCTATCATTGATGGGCATTTGGATTGGTTCCAGTTCTTTGCTATTGTAAACAGTGCCACAATGAACATACATGTGCATGTGTCCTTATAATAGAATGATTTATAATCCTTTGGATATATACCCAGTAATGGGATTGCTGGGTCAAATGGAATTTCTATTTCTAGGTCCTTGAGGAATCGCCACACTATCTTCCACAATGGTTGAACTAATTTACATTCCCACCAACACTGTTAAAGTGTTCCTATTTCTCCACATCCTCTCCAGCATCTGTTGTCTCCAGATTTTTTAATGATTGCCATTCTAACTGGCATGAGATGGCATCTCAATGTGGTTTTGATTTGCATTTCTCTAATGACCAGTGATGATGAGCATTTTTTCATATGTCTGTTGGCCTAATATATTCTTCTTTGAGAAATGTCTGTTCATATCCTTCACCCACTTTTGAATGGGTTTCTCTGTTTTTTTTTCTTGTAAATCTGTTTTAGTTCTTTGTAGATTCTGGATATTAGTCCTTTGTCAGATGGGTAGATTGCAAAAAATTCTTTCCGTTCTGTTGGTTGCTGGTTCATTCTAATGATAGTTTCTTTTGCTGTGCAGAAGCTCTGGAGTTTAATTAGATCCCATTTGTTTATCTTGGACCTGGGCTTTTTTAGATTGGTAGGCTATTATTTACGGCCTCAACTTCAGCCCTTGTTATTGGTCTATTCAGGATTTCAACATCTTCCTGGTTTAGGCTTGGGAGGGTGCAAGTGTCCAGGAATTTATCCATTTCTTCCAGGTTTACTGGTTTATGTACATAGTTGTTTGTAGTAATAAAAAAGAAAAGAGAGAATAATCAAAGAGTTGCAGTAAAAAAAGATAAAGGGGATATCACCACTGATTCCACAGAAATAGAAACTACCATCAGAGATTACTACAAACAACTCTATGCACATAAACTAGTAAACCTGGAAGAAATGGGTTCATATATATTTAGGATAGTTAGCTCTTCTTGCTGCATTAATCCTTTTACCATTATGTAATGCCCTTCTTTGGTCTCTTTTGATCTTTGTTGGTTTAACGTCCATTTTATCAGTGACTAGGATTGCAACTCCTCCTTTTTTTGCTCTCTGTTTGTTTGGTAAATCTTCCTCCATCCCTTTGTTTTGAGCCTATGTGTGTCCTTGCATTTGAGATGGGTTTTCTGAATACAGCACACCAATGGGTCTTGATTTTTATCCAATTTGCCAGTCTGTATCTTTTGATTGGGGCATTTAGCCCATTTACATCTAAGTTTAATATTGTTACGTGTAAATTCAATCCTGCCATTTTGATGCTAGCTGGTTTTTCGCCCATTCATTGATGCATTTTGTGTGTGTGTGTGTCGATGGTGTTTACCATTTGGTACGGTTTTGCAGCACCTTGCACTCATTGTTCCTTTCTATGTTTAGTGTTTCTTTAAGGAGCTTTTATATGGCAGGCCTGGTGGTGACAAAATCTCTCAGCAATTGCTTTTTTATAAAGGATTTTATTTCTCCTTCACTTACGAAGCTTCGTTTGGCTGCAGATGAAATTCTAAGTTGAAAGCTCTTTTCTTTAACAATGTTGAATATTGGCCTCCTCTCTCTTCTGGCTTTTTTCAATGTTCTTAGTTTCTTTGCATTGGGTTAGAACATATTCTTTTAGCCTAGAGAAGTTTGTTATTATCCACCTTCTGAAGCCTGTTTCTATCAATTCATCAGACTCATTCTCCAACCAGCCTTGTTCCTTTGCTGGTGAGAAGCTGTGATCCCTTGGAGGAGGAGAGACATTCTGCTTTTCAGTGTTTTCATTCTTTTGCACTGGTTTCTTCCCATCTTCATGGATTTATCTACCTATGGCATTTGTAGTTGGTGACTTTTGGATGGGGTCTCTGAGTGGAAATTCTTTTTGTTGATATTGAAGCTATTTCTTTCTGTTTTTTAGTTTTCCTTCTAACAGTCAGGCATTTCTACTGCAGTACTGCTGAAGACAACTCCAGATGCTGCTTGCCTGGGGATGACCTGTGGGGGCTGCAGAACAGTAATAGTTGCTGCCCATTTCTTCTTCTGTTATCTTCATCCCAGAAGGGTACTCACCAGATATCAGCCTAAGCTCTTCTTTATGAGGTGTCTCTTTGAATATATGAGTGTCAGGGAGCTGCTTCAGGAGACAGTCTGTCTTATAGGAGCTCAAGTGCTGTGGTAGGAGCTCCATTGTTCCATGCAGAGCTGCTGGGAAGATACATTTAAGTCTGCTGCAACGGAACTCAAAACAGCCTCTTTTCCCAGGTGCTCTGTCCTGGGAATATGGGGCTTTATAAGTGCCTGACATCCTGCTGCCTTTTTTCAGAGATGCCCTGCCTAGCAAGGAGGTAGTCTAGTCACAGTCTGCCAGCAGAGGCATTGCTGAGCTTCTGCTGGCTCTGCCCAGCTGCTGTGTAAACTTCCTTGAGGTTTTGTTTACAGAGATACAATTAGAATTGCCTTGGTAATCGTGAACTGACTCAATAATGGTGGACTGCCTTGGTAATTGCGAACTACCTTGGTAGTGGTGGACTGCCTTGGTAATGGTGGATGCCTTTTCTCCCACCAAGCTGGACCTTCTCAGGTCCAGCTGCACTTGCCGTGAAACTCAGTCCAGAGTGTTTCAGATTGCTGGTCTTTGTGGCAGTGGAACCCGCCAAGCCAGATCACCTGGCTCCCTGTTTCAGCCCCCTTGTTTTCAATTGAATGGGTGGCTCTGTCTCCCAGATGTTCCAGGCACCAGCTGAAATGGCTGCCCAGATTTGTGTGAGTTTTTGTGTGGAAACCTGCTGGCACCGGCTGAAAGAGCCATGCTGGAAACTCATGGTGCTTTTCAGCCCTGGACTCTCCTGGTCTGTGGGCAGTAAAAACTCATTTGAAAATGCAGTGATCACTCACCCTCTGCATTGCTCTCGCTAGGAAATGCACTCCAGAGCAGCTCCCTATTTGGCCATCTCGTATCTCTCTCCCTGCTTTCTTCTTTTTATGCTGTTAGATTAGTCAGTGGTTGGTAGTTTTTCAAAAAGAATTTTCTTTCAACAAGGAATTTCAACAAACAAAATGGATATTTTTCAAAGAGGTGGCCTTTAGATTGATTTATAAGTTCTATAATTTTACTGCCTTCAAACTCATTAACTTTTGTCTTTATAAGTGCCTGACATCCTGCTGCCTTTATTGTTCTCTTTTTATCATTTTGAATTTAAGTTCATACTATTATTGTATATAATGGTTATATAAATATATAGCTGATTCTAAGCCTGGGATAGTCAAAATACAAGATGAGTTTGAAGGATCTTGTAAAGTCAGAAAGTAAGGAAGTACTCAAAAAAATAAATAAGTTGTAGGTCATGTCAAATTGACACAGGAGCCAATCTGAATGAGTTTCGAGCAGCAAATGCTGAAATGACTTGAGAAATAAAAGTTTTATATTATAACCAGAAATTTCTCATAAATATATATGACTCCATACTAATATGAATAAATTATTTTAATAAATAAATGCTACAGGAAAAGGAACATATTTTTGTTACAAGACAACTCCTAATACTACTTTTGTATATACTACTTTCTTCAGGAGTGTAGCTTAATACCCATCCCCTTGAGTGTAAAAGGGTCTTAGTGATTCACTGCCAAAGAATACAGAAAGGAAAAAATAGTAACTTTGCAGTGGAGAAACCTAGTAGAAGTACCTTAACCAAGTTATCAAGGTTAGTATTATCAACACCACGTTGATATTGTGTCCTACTCTCAATATATGTGTGCTGAGAAGAGTACTTTTCTTCTGTGATATTCTTTCAAAACCCATAAACCCAGTCTAATCATGAGAAAAACATTAGACAAAGCCAAAATAAAGACATTCTACAAAGAACCTAACTAGTATTCTGTAAAAGTGTCGAAGTCATAAAAAATAAGGCAATTCTGACAAACTGGAGGAAACTAAGAATATATCACTATTACCCAATGAAACACCAATGAAACGTGATATCTTGGATTCAGTTCTAGACATTAGTTTTGAAAAAAAAAAAACTTTTGAATAAGTTATTAATAGTAAGGTACCAATGTGAATTCTTAGTATGGACAAAAGGACCATTGCTATACAAACGGTAAACATTAGGGAAAACTAAGTAAAGAGTATGTTTGAACTCTATTATCTATATAAGGTTATTTTAAAATAGGATTTTTAAAAATCTAGTATGGGTTTCAAGGACTAAAGATGAAATTAATGAAGTGTTAAATTATAGCTTTATTGAGTCAGCTAATGAAGATTCAAGGGTATTGAACTATAGTTTCTTTGTATTTTCATAATAATAAAAATTTTTATTATTTAGTTTTAAAATCTCATTGATATACAATCATGATCATATAGAAAGTAACTTCCCATTTTTTCTGTGCCTATATTTTTAAAACTCACATTAGTATCTTTATTTGAATATAAATGTAATAAGATGTTGCATTTCTATTCAAATAAATGAATGACCATGAATGAAAGTAAAATCCAAGAATACTGATGTAGGCTACTTTTCATCATTGCTAGATCATGAAATGATCTACATTATCAGTCATAATCATATACACATTTTTTGTTGTAGACAAAAACTTAAAATTTAAAACTCATCTTAAAGGTTATTTTAATAATATGCAGAAATCTAATTCCAGGTTTCTTTTCTATCTTTTATTTTAGATTTATGAGTACATTTAAGGTTTGTTACAAGAACAAACATGACTATGTATCATGGGGGTTTGGTGTAGATTATTTTGTCACCCAGGTAATAAGCATAGTACCTGACAGGTAGATTTATTGAGCATTGAGTATGTAAAAAGCACTGTGCTAGGTTCTTGGATGGAAAGTGACAATGTCTACCTGTTACAGTCCTTGAGGGACCCCAGCAGCCTTAGTAGATACTCTCAAAGCCTTTAAAAGAGACTTCTCTGGTTTAATTAGATACAAGGGACTGTTTTACAATAAGGAAAAGGCTAAACTAACTCTAAGAGACAGACGCTGTATCTCAGACTACAGAAAAATTTATCCACTCTTTTGTATTTAGAATATAATCATTTAATCTTTTGATGAAACAGTTTTTTCAAGTCTTTTAAATTATTTGCCTAGGCAAATATTTCCAGCAAATACTAGCTCAAAACAAAATTATCACATAATTAAACACATTGCATTTGAATATTCAATTTCAGCCAACCTACAATCTTATCAGTTTTAAAAAATCTGTTTTATATTACAAAGACTAATGATTTCTCCAGGAATTAAACACTTAGGAAAATATTACAAAATGTTTTGCTGGGCTCAAACTAGCCCTTTAAGTCTGTGTTTTCCAAACCATTTAGAATGACCCATGAGTGAGCCATAATATTTTCAAATGGGTCTCCACAAATATCTGTTAATGAAATAGAATAAAACAGAACAGAATAGGAATAACAAAAATGTATTTAATGAAATGAGGATATTGTTTTGTGATTTTTTTCCAGTTTAGGGGTGTATGTGTGTGCACATGCATGCACACACATGCACACACATTAAGCTCTGATGTACCTTACACATGGGTCAAGAAAAAATATTAAAATTCTCTGCTCTAAGGGATTTTTCCAGTCCAGAGCATATAAATTTTATGTGAGAAATCTTAACAATAAGCAACATGAAAGTAAGTAAAAATTTTTAAATATCTTGGGAAAACAGAACTTTTTGAAGGAAGTGAGACTCAAACAGAATTCTGAAAGTTACATAAAAGAACTTCAATAAATGGACATACTAAGTAATAATATTACAGGTGGCTGAAAAGGTGAAGACAAGTGCTTTACATGAATCAGAATCATGCAGATGCTTAACAAAATATTTGGGAAGCCTGCACCACCATATTTGATTCAATTGGTCTGAAGTGTGACTGAGAACCCTAAATTTTTAACAAACAATTATATTACACAAATACATTTACTCACTGCAATTCTAATATATGGGGTCCAAGCACCTTGCTAAGTTTAAGAAAAGAAAGCATAAAGAAATTTGGGGCCAGGTGTGGTAGCTCATACTTGTAATCCCAGTGCTTTGGGAAGCTGAGGCAGGCAGATTACCTGCGGCCAGGAGTTAAAGACTAGCCTGGCCAATATGGTAAAGCTCCATCTCTACTAAAAATACAAAAATTAGCCAGGCATTATGGCAGATGTCTGTAATCTCAGCTACTCAGGAGGCTGAGGCAGGAGAATCACTTGAACCCAGGAAGCAAAGCCTGCAGTGATCCAAGATAGCACCACTGCACTCTAGTCTGGGCAACAAAAGCAAACTGTCTCAGGAAAAAAAAAAAAAAAAAAAAAAAAGAAGGAAATTTGGGAGTGATCATGTAGACAAGTTCGGGACAAAGTAACAGTCCATAAAGGCAAATTTTAAGAGATCAAGCTGGAAAGATATATTGAGCTAGATTGTGAAGAGATTCAAATTTCAAGATGATGTGTTTTACTTTTAAACAATAGAGTCATTCATAATTTTTATAAAATGGAGTAGAATCATCTAAGATGATTAACATAATATTGATATTAAAATAAAGATAAACAGAGTGGAAGATTGGTTACAAGGGTGTTGAAGATGTACATATGATTTAAATGTCTAGCTTATTACAGAGGAAGACAAAAATTTGCACAGTGAGAATGTCTAGGTTTTTACATAAAATATCGTATTGAGTAAAACAATAAAGTTTCAGAGTATGCACTTTATCAGAATACTTAACCACACGTCAGGCATATCCATGACCACTATAATGATTGCTATTATTTTGTTCTAGTCAAAATTTAGCAACTCATCATGTCTCTATTATTTAATGAAAATGTCTCTGAGAAACTTTATATCTTTCTTGAAAATAACAGTCCATTTTATTCCTGACAAAGAGAACATTATGGAATATCTGATATATTAAGTTTCTATGACATTCACATCCATTTTCAAAATGAAATAGCCTTTGCATTAATTAGAAAGTAACAATTTATTTCTCCTTATATCCATATTGTTTTCATTAAGCCTTAAGTATTGAGAGATGCTATTATTTTCCATTTAGATTTTCCAAATAAATCTTATCTTTTAAAAATGAAAATAAATTAGCACTAATTTTATATCCTTGAAAATTCACATCAGTTTCACAAAGTCATCATTTATCAATCTATTAAAATTATTCTGTTTGAAGACTCAACCAAACTGGTATTAAGTTGTGTAAAATTATGTATTTTTAGAAATACGGACTTGATCAAAATAGTAACTGCAGATAGCAGGCACATCTATGAGCACTTACACAACTGCTAATACTTGGTTCTAAGTCTGAACTTAGAACTGGGCTCTGTTTCTCTGTAACAAGTTTATTTTCATAATTAGAATCATCAGAACTAATTATTAGAACGTAAAAGTTTCTATTCTGATTAGAGATTACAAAAGCAGCTCTCTTCTTCAACAACACTTATTTCCCAAGAACAACTACTTTCCCAAATTATTTAAATTGAGAGCCCTCGTGTTAGAAGTGTTTTTAAAAATCAACTTATACAGCCTTTGCGTTTTGATTTTTAAGTGCTTTAGTACACATGCGTGTGTGTATACAAATATATATATATACACACATATATATGTGTGTGTGTATATATATATAACATGCTACACACACTTTTCAGCAACCAATACACACACACACACACACACACACACACACACACACGGAAATGTCAAACATTTCTATTAAACTTTGTCTGTGAGGGTTGCTTACACCAAATTGTTACACTAACATTTATTTTATGTTTATTAAATGACTGGCATTGTACTAAGTGCTTTATATGTGATAATCATACAAATATACCTATCATGGAAGTGCTAATATGTCATGATGTGTGTTGCCACTCAAATCTGAATTATGAGGTAGGGCCTGGTGGGAGGTGATTGAATCATGGGGGAGGCTTTTCATGAATTGCTTAGCATCAACCTACTGGTACTGTTGTTGTTGTAGTGAGTAAATTCTTGTGAGATTTTGTTGCTGAAAAGTGTGTAGCATATTATCTTTACTTCAGAATGTTCCATATGAACTTAAGAAGAATGTATAGTTTGCTGTTCTTCAGTGAAGCACTTTCTAGATGTCTGTTAGGTCTAGTTGGTTTATGTTATTGTTCAAGTATCTTATTCTCTTGCTGATAATGTGTGTAGTTGTTCTATTCATTTTTTAATGCAGCATAATAGTAATCGACTATTATTGTTGATATGTTTATTACCCTTCAATTCTTTCAGCTTTTTGTCATGTATTTTGGGGCCCATATGAGGTGCATGTAGTTTTTAATTGCTATATCTTCTTGGTGGAATGACCTTTTATCGGTTCATGGTGTTATTTTTTGTTTCTAGTAACAATTTTTGTATTACTATTTTGTCTCACATTAAGATAGCCAATTCAATTCTTTTTTGGTTACCAATTTCACGGTATATTGATTCTTTTTTTTTTTTCAATCTATTTGGTCTTTGGATCTAAAATGTTGGCTCTTATATAAAGCATATAATTGGATCATGTGTAGTTTATTCCAAGTCTGTCAGTCTCTACCTTTTCATGGAAGAGCTTAACAAATTTGATTTATTAATTGTTAAGAAAAGATTTGTCTGTCATTTTACTATCTGTTTTCTATGTGCCTTGTCTCACTTTGTTCCCACTTCCCTCTATTACTGCATTCTTTTTCATTAAGTAGCTATTATTATTCACTTACACTTTAATTTGCTCATTTTAACTATATATTATTAAGTTATTTTCTTAGTAGTTCCATTGGCAATTGTCATTATGACCTTAATTTATGACCATCTAGTTCAGGTTAATATCAATTTAATTTCACAGAAATACAAAAACTTCATTTTAATATAACTCTGTTCCTCAACCTCCTTTAAGTTGTCTCCCCAGTAGTACAGTTGTAGACCTCCAAAAAAATTAATTTTTTATTTCAGTTATTTTACTTTCCAATTTAAATGAGTTAAGGTAAGAAGAAAATAAAGGGAGTGGCTCGTAAGCCTACTCATACCCACAGCAGTCTCATCTCTTTAGGAAGCTCAAAGGAGAAAAAGACTAAAGCCATGACATTAAAGAAATAATTTTTTCATCTGAGATACTGAGGCCCAAACATAGAACTGTTCAGCTTTGAGCCTCTATATGACAAAGTGCAACACAGAGTTACAGAGGGTCAATTTCTCCCTTACATAGGCATGGGTCATCAGCTAACCACCTGACCATCCAAGGTAGTCACCATAGAAACTACCATGCTCTGCTTTGCTGGACTAAAAAAAAGTTGACCACAGAATATCTTCCCCTGAAAAGCAGCATTCTCTCCATAAGCTCCAGCAGCAGTACTGATGGCAGTGGGGATGTTTCTTGAGTTGTTGGCATGGCAGACCTCATATAAGCAGCCTCAGTCAAAGAATGTAAATGCACATTTCCTGAGTACTTGTGAAATGATCTTGGGGACTTTCAAATATAGCTGGAAATAACTTGAAGCAACATTGAGGTACAGAAAATTTTGAATATTAAATGCTAATATGACCTAACTCATTCTCATGGATTTTCCCTTTTTAAAAATATTCTTTATTTATTAGAGTAATTTAGGTTGACAGGAAAATTTAACAGAAAGTACTCAAAGTCTATAGTTTACATAATGGTTGTATTACAAATCTATGTATTTTAACAAATGTATGATAACACGTATCTAACATTATAGTATCATATGTGATAGTTTTACTGCCGAAAAAAACCTATGCTGTCTCTATTCACCCTTTTATCCCCACTCTAATCCCTGGCAACCACTGATAATTTTACTGAATCCATAGTTTTGCCTTTTCTGGAATGTTATATAGTTGGAATTATGCAGTGTGTAACCTTTTAAGACTGGCTTCTTTCACTTAGCAATATGCATTTAAGTTTTAAAGTGTCTCACACTTTTAAAATGTCTTGATAGGATATTTCTTTTTAGCACTTTATAAAGTTCCATTATCTGGATGTATTAGAGTTTATTTATTCATTTGTGTATGGAAGAGCATTTTGTTTGATTCCAAGTTTGAGCCATTATTAATAAAGCTGCTAGGAACATGCATGTGCAGGTGTTTGTGAGAGTATGTATTCAACCCACTTTGGATAAATACCAAGGAGTATGATTTCTAGATCATATATTACGAATATATTTAGTTTTGTGTCAAACTGCCAAACTATCTTCCACAGTGTCTGTACCATTTTGCATTCTCACTAGTAAAAATGAGAGTTCCTATTGTTCCACATTATCACCAGTATTTGGTGGTGTCAGTTTTCTGGATTTGGGGCATTCTAATGGGTATATAGCAGTATTTTGTTGTTTTAGTTTGCATTTCCCTAATGACATATGATTTGGAGCATCTTTTTGCATGATTATTGCCACCTAGATAGCTTTTTTGGTGAGGCGTTTGTTAGGTCTTTCATCCACTCACAGACTTTTAAAGTTTGAGACTGATCAAGTTATAGTCTAGATAACACGGATTCAAATAGTTACTTTCTCATATAATCAACCTAAGTGCTCATCAGCAGTGGCTTGGGGAAAGAAAATATGGTATGTATACACTATGAAATACTACGCATCCATAAGAAAAGAATAAAATTGTGTCGTTTGCAGCAACATGTATGTTGCTGGAGGCCATTATCCTGAGTGAATTAATGTAGAAACAGAAATGCCGCATGTTCTCACTCATTAGTGGGAGCAAATGGGTAACCACAGACGTAAAGATGGAAACAACAGACACTGGGGACTGGAGACTCCAAAACAGGGGAGGGAAGAAAGGGAGCAAGTATTGAAAAACTACCCATTGGGTATTATGTTCACTGTTAGGGTGGTGGGTTCAGTAGGAACCCAAACTTCTGCATTATGAAATATACCAATACAACAATGCTACATAGGTACCCCCTTGAATCTAAAGTAATCATAATAAAAAAGAAAGAAAAAAGTTACTTTCAAGATAATTAATTTGGAGTTTAAATTCCTTTATTCTATTTATCTATCTTTTTTCTTTCCTTTTCTTTTTTTTTTTTTTCCTCTTTTCCTTTCTAACAAAATCAGGAGAATATGCCTGTGATTTGGTGATGTGATGTAGAAGATAGTATAGTGGAGTTGCCAGAAAAAATACAGGACACAGTTAAATTTGAATTTCAGATAAAGAATGAACAATTTTTAGCATAACTGTGTTTCAAATATTTAATTACTTATTATCTATTTGAAATTCCAATTTGACTGGGCATCTTGTATTTTTTTCTTGTTCTTTAAAATTTAAATTTTCCTTGGTCATGTCGATTTTCCTCACAAAAGTTTTTACATTATCTGTCAGTTCTCAAAATGTTAAAGTAGAAGAGAAGAAAAACTAAGTTTAAGAGGGTAGCAGAGGAAAGAGCAACTTGGCCATGATTTCTCAGTTGATTGCTTTCAGGCATTCTTTTTCCTCAGTAAAATTTTGTGCAACTCATCTGCATAATCACTTATATTTAACCATATTAATATCTTAACTGAAGTCATGCCATTTTTCTCATAAATGGGTAGATTTAAAACATAGAAAATAAGTATTTTTTTCTATTCAAATACAGATCATATCGCGTAGAATCAAATATTCAGCAGTACATTGCCTAAATTGGTGTCTAGCTCCACAAAAACTGTGCTTCTAATTTGCTATAGATTTTAAGACAAGGGTGCTTACATCCTTCTCTTTAAACTTACCTTTCTTGTAAAAAAATTACACTCCATGGAATAAAAAGTTCCGCTTTTACTTCAGTAACTATTGTTGTAGTTGGCGCATCATTCTCTTTCTTTATCTCCATCTTTGCATTCATTACTGTCACTTTTTGCTTGACTCTGCAATGTTTTATTGGAAAATGGTTAAAACCCACTACAACAAAAACCCTGGATTACTCTGGGTAATATTTTTGCCAGCTAAACTGGAGTTTCCAGGGTAAAATGAAAATCCAGCCAGGGGTCCAGAGATTAACAAGCCTAGCTAAAACAGGCCGATTTTCTTGTCAAGGCACTCATTACTCCTACTGATAGTTCTATTCTATTTTTCAGACTCAGCCTCCGTCTTCCCCACAGATGTATTCTCAGTTTTGCTGCTATAAAACCAAAATGTTGATTCTTGCTATAATTCTGTTGAAATAAATAGGTAAGGAGACTACTTTTTAGCTAATATTTTATTACTTTCATTTCCAATATTACTAGGGTCATTGTTCCCATGCTGCTGTTCAATATTTGCTAAATATTTACTAGAGTTCTTAAAAATATGTTTCAGGACACAGTGTGGGCTTGCATTCAAGCACTTACCCAGTCATGTCATGAATAGACAGTTTCAAGCAATTAACTGCATGTTAAAGGGAATACTAGGGCATGATTTACTCACAGTAAAAACAGAAGATTAAGGCTACTGACTGTCGCTATTAGATTGAAAATTTTGTTCCTCAATTATAATATAGAATGAAATGTTGCCTTGGTTTCTTGGCTGCCTTTGGACTGGTGAAGAAAATGGCACTCGTTATTGTTATTTTCATTTGGCAGCTTTTGTAAAGGCTTACTCCACTACCATTACCAAATTCAGAAAATATTTCTCCTTTCAGAATGTACAACCAATCCTTTGAAACCTTTGAAAGCACATCCAGTATCTGATCCAATTCCAAAATTTCCACATTTTGCTTTTATTATTATTATTATTATTTACTCTGTGCATCAAAACTTCCTTGCTAGCCATTGAGAATGTTCCTAGCTCTTCTGCTCCACCTTCTTGATCCCAATTCCTATCTGTCAATTCCTTCTCAGCAATCTTTTGGCCATTTTTTTTTTTTTTTGAACTTCTATGGTGGCTACCACCATATTTGATGGACTGTGAAGCCCCGGTGCACAGGGAGCTACTAGTTTCAGGATGAGTTGGATAGGTCACTTCTGATATGCTTTCGGTGTACTTCCCACATGAAGTGCTTCACAGTCAGCAAACCAGGAGTTTCTAACACCCTGTCCCCCATGAGTCTCATCTCTCTATGTTGAACAGTGAGGAGGAGAGCTGTCTGCCTGCCAAAAGGCCACTAGAGTAAGCGCTGAACACACTCCAGGATACCATTTTGTAATTCCAAGAGCATCCTGCATTTTTATTTGCTAAATCTGACAACCTTATAGTGGGAATCTGAGTATTCCAAGGAAAAGAAGAGAAGCATCATCAAGACTGAAAGGACATCACTGGTAGGAACTAAGGAGGAGGGTCTCAATTGCAGAAAGAGGTAATTGAGGTCCCTACACAATGGAGTCACAAACACTTCCCCTTGTAAGCCCCTAAATAGGGGAAACCACATTGGAAGAGATTTTTCTTTTTTTGATATACTAAACTACATAATTTCCTGAAAGCAACTGTTATGAACCAGTGTTACTTAGAAGTGGTGATATTGAGTGTTTTCCACTGAGCGGAAGTTGACACTCTTGGGAAAGTTGAAGTTACATTTTAACAAATCAGAGTTCTTACAGTAAATTTAATGTGGGATGACTGCCTTTTGGAAATGTGTTTACAGTACCAAGATGTGGTGCCAGGATTGCATGCAGTAGGAGAGCAGGAGCAGGAAGCTCCCTTCCTGCTCGCAACACACACACACACACACACACACACACACACACAGGATGATACCTTTGCTACCGATGACAGTCACCACTGCAGGTCCCTGGATACCCCACCACCACCACTTTCCCAGAAAAGCCAGAGACATCAAAGGCTATATCCTCCATGGGAGTTTACAAGAGAGGCAAAGAGATCTTTTTGAAACAGGGGTGCTTCCATACATGGTGTTTCAGACAAAAGACAATGTAAGAAGGGTTTCAGATGAAGTGTCGGAGAGATGACAAGACCTGTGCTCTGCTAGATTCTTGCAAGACACCACATCCTTACTGTCAGTATTCGCAGGTTCAGTAACAGTGTATATTCAATATGAAGTCAGGAAATCTGATTTTCTTTATAATTATTCACAGTGGCTAGCACACTGATCTATTTAAAAGTATAAATTAGCAAACAAAACTGAGTGTTACTGGGCACATATGCTCTGAAAAACAGAAATTGGGAAATTCCCATTGGCAAATCTGTTTTTAGTGTTGACTGAATACCTGTGGTTTGGATCCACTGCACATCAGTGTCCTTGCAGCTCTTCAAACCATGTGTACAGAATTCTTCCTGACACACTTGTCAGGAATTGTAGCACTTCTTATAAGCATATTTAGAAACATAACAATATAAAATATTATTTAAATATATGCTTTGGGACAATAGTCAAATATCAAAGAGGTTTTTAAATAACCAAATGGCTATTTACTGAAAATTTATAACTGTTTTCCATTATCAGATGGATAATTTCAGAGCTTCTCAACAAAATATTGTTTTGTCTATAATGTCTTTTAAGTAAAACGTGACATGTACTGATTTTTTGAAAGCAAGTAAATTATTTCTTCTTCAAAATACATTAAGTACTTGCTAAGCATCAGATACTTGAAAAACATAAGGATTACTCTTGAGAGATTTGTGGTCTGGTAGGGAATCAGTTAATTAAATTAGGTTAATATATTACAGATGGGAGGAGAGCAGTTACCTGGACCAGCCTCATCCCACCACCCAGAATCTGTCCCCACCTTGCTTAGAGTAGAGAACTTCCACTGATACAATTTCATACATAAAGACTTCCCTACAAATGAACAAGAAAGGCAAAAATATTAATGAAAAAATGAATTTAGCCAATAAACATATAATATACCAAAGAAAAATACAAATGGCTAATATATAAATCTATTGATTCATTGAGGAGAAACTTAAGAATTTTTAAAATAAGGTCATGTGATAATTACCTAATGGAATTTTAAAGAATAAAATTAGTAAATTAGTAATCGTGCATAGTTTTAAGGAGAATATATCTGATCTTTGACAAACATGACAAAAACAAACAATGGGTAAAGGATTCCCTGTTTAATAAACGGCGTTGGGAAAACTGGCTAGCCATATGCAGAAAGCTGAAACTGGACCCCTTCCTTACACCTTATACAAAAATTCATTCCAGATGGATTAAAGATTAATACATAAGACCTAACACCATAAAAACTCTAGAAGAAAACCAAGGCAATACCATTCAGAACACAGGCATGGGTAAGGACTTCATGACTGAAACCCCAAAAGCAATGCCAGCAACAGCCAAAATAGACAAAAATGGGACCTAATTATACTAAAGAGCTTCTGCACAGCAAAAGAAACTATCATTTGAGTGAACCAGCAACCAACAGAATGGTAAAAAATTTTTGCAATCTACCTATTTAACAAAGGGCTAATATCCAGAATCTATAAAGAGCTTAAGCAAATTTACAGGAAAAAAACAACTCCATCAAAAAGTGGGCAAAGGATACGAACAGACATCTCTTAAAAGAAGACATTTATCCAGCCAAAAATCATATGGAAAAAAAGCTCATCATCACTGGTCATTAGAGAAATGCAAATCAAAACCACATAGAGATAGATACCATTTCACACCAGTTAGAATGGTGATCATTAAAAAAAAAAAAAAAAAAAAAAAAAAAAAGAAAAGAAAAAAAACAGGAGACAACAGATGCTGGAGAGGATGTAAAGAAATAGGACCACTTTTACACTGTTGGTGCAAGTGTAAATTACAAATTATTGCAACCACTGTGGAAGACAGTGTGGTGATTTCTCAAGGATCTAGAACTAGAAACACCATTTGTCCCAGCAATCCCATTACTGGGTATATATCCAAGAATTAGAAAACATTCTTTTAGTGGCCCCCGCTACCCCTAACTATCTTGTGATTACACATGTGTATATACCTTATCAATTATATTTAATGCTCAGGGGGAAAGTCTGGGAAAGTCGAAAGCTGGAGTTAGATTAAAAACACAAAGATTTAGTTTTCATTCAATTTCACTTGAAAATAAAAGCATGACTTTACAAGCAAGACACATCATTTCAAGGCAGAAGAACCAGCTCTGTAGATGTAAAAATCACATTGTAGTTAAATGTTTCTTCAAAGAGAAGGCATTCCTGTTGCAATCTATATTTTAAAAACACACTAAAAATAGGTCATAAAATCATTTGCACATGGAGAATATGTAATCTTAGCCCCTCCCCACAGATTGTAAAATGGTGTCTCTGAATGTGAAACAGTTTAATAAACTATGCTAACAGTAAGCATACTTCCCTTAGGAATTTGTTCTATTACTGGAAATTATGTAAATAGCTTCCCATGTTTTTTTCAGGAATTTTTAAAACTTTATTTACATGTGTCTTCCACATTTTTCAAAGAAAATATTTACTAACAAACTTTGTGGGATTATCTCAACTATTTACATGGTTCTTTATTTCCTTTAAAGCCTGCACCATTACACAACTTTGCATTCCTATTTGTGGAGTTGCCATACTGATTAAAATAAGATTTGTTATTGTACTATTCTCTGAACTTAATTTTAATGGTGGAAGTTTTGCCACATGAAAGAGATCAGATTTGTCATTACATTTCAAGATATTTGTAAGCAGAATTCAGTCTAGGAACATTATAAAAAATGGTTCATTGGAAATTATGAAAAGGCTCAGAAAATAATTGTGTCATGTAAGTGTAAAATACAGAATCATTCAACTGCCATGTAAGTCGTGTCATTTACATGCCTCAGATGGAATCATTCATTAGTAGACAGCAGGAGTCCAGAGGGTGGCTGAGGGATCTGAAGGATGTGCAGGTGGATGGCAGGAATAGGGCACAGTGGTGCCAGCCGGTACTTTAGTGGCCAATGAGTTCTTGTGACAACCAGTCATCCACTGGTCCAATGATTTTTCTTTATTAAAATAATTTTCTTCTGCTACCTAGTAAGTGGAATTATTACTGCCTAAGAAAACAGGTCTCTCAGTAGATGACATACCATAAAATGAAGAGAAATTAGAAGGGAAAAATCTAGACAGTTTAGGATGGTATGCCGGCTTTCACATGTTTGCTTTAGTTACTATTACTGCTAATAGCTGTATCATCAAACCACTTAAACCTAAAAACGTTATTTGGTAAAATCACTCAGTTTTCACTTAAATGGCAAATGAAAGAGTTTCTATGCATTCTAAAACCCACAAGTGCTGTGGAAGAATTAAATCAAAGGAGACATACTCTTTTTTGTACCCCTTTTGAGAAATAGAATTATAAATGCAAAAATAATTTACTAGCTAGAAATGTAAAATTTGTAACTTGTTTTTACATTAGGTCAAGATTTGACTTTAACAAAGGAGATGTTAACATTACCAAGGCCAGAGAGCAGGCATCTGGAGTAGAAGTGCCGGCTGGCAAACAAAAAGCACCCTTTTTCTTTCCATGTAAAGAAACATTTGTAGAATAAGTTTATGAAGAGTCCATATTACCTGATACAAAAGTTGAAAAAGACATATTTTACGACTGGGTGCAGTGGCTCACACCTGTAATCTCAGCACTTTGGGAGGCCTGGCTGAGTAAATCACAAAGTCAGGAGATCAAGACCATCCTGGTCAAGATAGTGAAACCCTGTCTCTACTAAAAATACAAAAAGATGAGCTGAGGGTGTGGTGGTGAGTGCCTGTAATCCCAGGTACTCAGGAGACGGAGGCAGGAGGATCTCTTGAACCAGGGAGACGGAGGCTCCAGTGAGCTGAGATCGTGCCACTGCACTCCAGCCTGGGCAACAGAGTGAAACTGTGTCTCAATAAAACACACACACACACACATTTTGATTATAATATGAATTGTTTATAGGGCTATTCTGATTAGTAAAGCAACAGATTTACTAAGCCAAAAAAAAAGAGAAAAACTTACTTTAAGCTGCTTAGTCTTGGTTCAGAATTTCAGCTCATATTTTGGATTAAAAAAAAATTTCAATTAGAATTTTGTGCTTCAACTTTTTATTACTATTTTAATAGGTATATTTAAACATAAACCTTAAGTTATTACATTTTTATTCAGTTTCAGAATGTCATTTGGGGCCTATTAAAAGGTTTCAAATACAAATTTTTAAGTATTTCTATTATCAGAAAGGTCAGTAAATTCGCTGAATTTAAAAGTCTACTATAATTTCATTAAACTATTCTGGTGTTTGGAACCCTTTTGGTGTTTGGAACCCTTCTGATGTTTGGAAAATCTTTGGTGTTTGGAAAATTCCAAGTAAATCAGAATAAGTGTGATCACACTTCAGCATCCTTACCTTATGATGATATAAAATACCCCACAGAACAAGATGTTTTAGTAAATAATTTTTTTAATGAGAAAAAAAGTAGAGATTCAAAAGGATAAGTGAACAAGCCCGAAAAATCTTAGTCATTATAAAATTTTGCAATAAAAATCAGGCTATTTTTATTAAATATACACTAAGTTATAAGCACAGAATTTTCTCATATTTGAAGATGCTCTTAACTGTGACAATATGTGTCTGGTTAACAGCTTAGAGGTACATATTGGTTGATACTACACAGTTACATTGTGTAGAAAATGGCAACTAAACATGAAGACTAACAGAAAAGCAGTTACCTTTTTCCCTTCACTTCTTTTAATTTGTGTATTTATTCTGGTGTGCGCTCACAAGTTCTAAATCTACAAGTTATGTCATCACCACGGTATTAAGTTTCCTAGGGATATGATAACAAAATATCATAATCTGTGTGGCTTAACTAACAAATTTATTGTCTCATAGTTCTGAGGCTAGTGATATGAAGTTAAGTTACAAGCAGGTTCAGATTTTTTCCAAGGGCTATGAGAGAAGAATCTGTTCCAGGGCTCTCCTTGGCTTATAGGTAGCCATCTTCATGCTCATGTGGTCTTCACCCGATATGTGAGTCTATCTCTAAATTCCTCCTTTTTATAAGGACGCCAGTCATATTGAATTGAGCCCACCCTACTTAACTCATTTTTAAATTGGTAAAGACTATTGAGGTACTGGGGGTTAGGACTTCAGCACAGGAAAGAGGACACAATTCAACCCATAACAATCATAAATCTCAACAGTCATGACTGCAAATATTGGAACATATATGCTTAAGAGGCAAGTACTGTAGACCATCTTTCCAGCTAATTGTGGAAGCAGAGGGTCTTTTCATCCACGGGAAGAATACTTGGCAGTCTTTTTGGTTTTCACTAACACCAAATAATCATACTACCTGCTTCTCTAATTTCTCAAAGTTAATGTACTATTGTTATTAAGTGGTGTGAGATACTTACAGAATAGAAAATGGCTTAAAAGACATGCTCTGTGCACATTTAGAATTATAAGTACACTCTTGAATCTAATCCTAGCAACTTTGTGAAGCTAAGGCAGGCAGATCACTTGATGTTGGGAATTCAACACCAGCCTGGCCAACACGGTGAAATGCCATCTCTACAAAAAATACAAAAATTAAGTGGGCATGGTGGTGCATGCCTATAATCTTAGTTACTTGGGACACTGAGGCAGGAGAATCACTTGATCCGGGAAAGCAGAGATTGCAGTCAGTCAAGATTGCACCACTGCACTCCAGCCTGGGTGATACAGTGAGACTCCATCTCTCTGTCTGTCTGTCTGTCTGTCTCTCTCTCTCTCTCTCTTTAATAAGTGAGTCATTGAAGGTCTACCTCAAAGTTTACTCGACCAAACTGATACTTTGGATCTTTTTATATTAACTGCTTGCAGGGTGTTGGTCACAGACTAACATTTTTATTTGAGTGCTCAGTTTATCAAGGTAAGTATTAGAAGCTGGCCTTTGAATTATGATTCTAGATATACTGAGAAACTACTGTTGTCAATTTTTACTAAGTTTGTTCATTAGGAAAATAATTGCCTTTCTGAACAGCCAGCTTGTTTTCTCTTCTCTAAAAATGAAAATTGCATTAATATAAAATGTCATCTTTTCTTTGCACTGGTGTTCTGTTATCAGAATGTATGTTTTCAGAACAATTATGTTGAGTTTTACATTGGACATATTTGTTTTTCTCCTTTTAAATGTATTATTGTCTTAAATTCAGTTTATGTGTGTATCTACCGTTTGGCAAATTTCTCTCTAAAACTTTTTGGAACTGCATAGGGCAAGTCAGTTAACAACTTGAAATTTAATGTACATGGAAATAAACACATTTTTTGTTCTTTATATTGTCTGTTAAACTGTGCCCACATCTATGATGACAAAATTACTCTCAATAACTAAGGATAATTAAGACAATTCTATCTGTCCTCAGGTTGAATGGTTCTTAGAGTTTATAATTATCTGTTATTCCAACTGCAGCACTTGGCTGAATGATGATTACTGGGTGATTTAAGCAAATGTCAGCTTGAAATACTATGGGAATCTTAATAGGCTCCTTAATAGACATAGTTAAGAAACACCTTAGTAACATGTGAGTAAGTTGTCTTAGTAACATGTGACTTATTAGGGGCTGAATTAAAATTGAGTCTGCTAAAGTTATTGCCAGTAACTTTAAAGAAGAGGTTATGCTTCCCTACTGTCAGACACTTTTGTTAATTTGCCCTCAGTAGGGATATAAGATAATTTTACATCAAATCCAAAACCAAGTTCAGAGACAGAAATTTTAAATAATATTTTTTCTTTCATATATTTTATAAATTAATTTTGTTTGCTTTTATCCGTAGTATCACCAGAATTTGATGAACATTTGAGATTGAACAACATTCTATTCATGTGCATTTATAAGTTGGGTAACACTTAAGCAAATTCCTTAATTTATCTGTCTCTCAGAATCCCCCAAATCAGATCATTATACATTCACATCAAGGTTGCTTTTGTTATTAAATGAGTAGAATATCTCTTTTCATTGATTGATTTATAACTCTTAGACAATTACCAGTTGGGTAATAACCAAGTTCTTATCTTCCCACTTCTGTCCAGGAAAATATTTGATATCTGAGGTATTTTATTTTAATGTTTGTTTTATAAGCTGAATCAATCAGTGTATAAAGTTTAACTCAGAGTTTAGGCCAATTGCAGCTTTCTACCTTGGATATAAGAATTCTATTTCACAAAGGATATTAATCCAGCGTCCTTGCTTACCTAACAAGTTCCTTCATGTTACAAGAAAACCTCATAACCTAACAATTCCCCCTACTAATTGATATTTATACTATTCTATCTGCTAGGCCTACTTGCCTGTGTTTGATAATTCAACAGCATTTTTCTTTTGTGATGAGATGTTTATGTCCCATCTTTCATTATGATGTGGTGTTATCCAAGTGTCTGTCTCATTCTCACAGGCCATCTGTTCACTCTCCTGGAGACAGCTTTTGAAATCTTAGTCCAAATGGAGCTATGATGCCTGGAAATGAGTCAGATGAGTTTATGCAGGGATAGGTTATCCAGTTTTGGTCAAAACATTTTAATAAATTCTATGTGGGTTCCACAATGTTCTTTTCTAAAAATAGATGAAGTTATATTCTAAATCTCAATAGAAAATCTGAAACTCTAAATTAGGGTGTGAAACTTCTCACATCTCAAGTTATAGAGTCACATATTTTCACAAACCATTCATGAAAAGAAGATATTATAATAATAGTTTGTGACTAAAATGTATTGGTGTATTTCAGATCTTTGTAGACCAAATAGATCTAGGCCAAAATTAAAAGAAAACAGTAATCAAGATCTATTAACTAAATACTTCAAATTTTTTAAGTTAATATATCATGTTCTCCACAGTGTTGACTTAACCAAAATTGGAGAAGCTTGTTAGATTGCTGAATGGCAATAACATACTTTAATGCACACATGCAATCATTCTATTCTATTCATATGTATATATTTCCATATATCTACTATTAAAAGTTCTAAACATAACCCATTCCATTTATATGTAAAACTCTTCATGAAACAAGTATCTTTAAACTTGTAACCAAAGGAATAAAATTTTTTTTTATATTTTTTAAGTTTATTTCAGTGTCTGTGGGACTCAATATTAGAGGTGTCCTCAAAAGAAACAGCTGGATGATAATTCAATATTACTTTTCAACTAAGGTTTTTTTGGTGTTGTTTGTTTGTTTGAGATGAAATCTCACTCTGCTGCCCAGGCTGGAGTTCAGTGGCATGATCCCAGCTCACTGCAACCTCCGCCTCCTGGGTTCAAGCCATTCTCCTGCCTCAGCCTCCAGAGTAGCTGGGATTACAGACCCACATCACCACATCTGGCAAATATTTTTGTATTTTTTAATAGAGATGGGATTTCACCATGTTGGCCAGTTGGTCTCAAACTCCTGACCTCAAGTGATCCACCAGCTTCAGCCTCCCAAAGTGCTGGAAGTACAGGCATGAGCTACCATGCCCAGACTCAACTAAGGTTTTTGAAATAATTTGCAAAATTTCATCTTCCCAATATCTATAGTTGCTATAATTGCCTCTCATTTATCTTCTGTTATGGCAGCAGAAACCTGGAACTAATATGTTTAGAAAATGAAATAAACAATTTTAAAATATTATGAGTGGTAACAACCAGAGTAGGGTGTCAGAGCTTTAAAAATTCAACTTCATAATCCCATAACATATCCTGTAGATCCATTTGGTGACAAGACCATCTGCAACTCCTGGCGCTAACAGAAAACTTCACATGACAGACTTAGTTGTTTTTTTTTGTTTGTTTGTTTTAAGTACTTTAATCTTATTTTATCCACTTGAATGTCAGTACTGCTGCCAAAGCAATTTAGCAATTACTCTATGTAGTGTTTGCATCAGAAGCTGCTAAAAACAATAAGAGGATGGTGAATAATTTCCAGAAAACTAAACTCAGAGCATGAGAATGTACAAAAAATATGCTGTTGTTAATTTACCTAATAAAAAATCTTGAGAGTATAGATTTCTTTTTCTTTATTGAGATAAAATATATGTCTATGATTTACCATCTTTATCATTCTATCAGTCTACTCTCTAATTTTAAAAAGTGGGATTTACTTTTTAAAATTTTTCAAGTAGCAGAAGGTTATTAAATTAATAATAAGTAATTTTCAGTCAAGTTTTCATTTGTCAAATAGCCTAAATTTATAAAGTTTCAAACTTATCATCTGTATAAAATCATATAAAATAGCATCATAAGTCCTAATTATAAAATTATACAAAGTAGCATCGTAAGTCCATCAACAAGTTATACCATTGCTCACAGGTTTCTGTAAACTGAAAATGAGGTAAGATAGTCACTGAAATACATTTTCCCAATTTTATCTGTAGACTTAAAAGGCATGATGACAATGAAATACAGTTAAATACACAGATAACTAAAACTACAAAACTAGTATGACCAAAGGAAAAAAAATTGATTTCTTTTGCATAAAAAGTAAACACTGCTAGGCCAGGCGTGGCTCAGCCTGTAATCCCACCACTTTGGGAGACCTAGGCAGGCAGATTACGAGGTCAGGAGACCGAGATCATCCTGGCTAACACAGTAAAACCCCATCTCTACTAAAAATAAAAAATAAGCCAGATGTGGTGGCACACGCTTGTAGTCCCAGCTACTCAGGAGGCTAGGGCAGGAGAATCGCTTGAACTCGGGAGGCGGAGGTTGCAGTGAGCCAAGATTGCACCACTGCACTCCAGCCTGGCAACAGAGCAAGACTCTGCCTCAAAAAGCAAGTACACACTGCTGATTTTATTAGACATCTATGTGCTTTTATGTAAGATTTCTTGCTATGATCATGCAATTTACAGCCAACCACGAAGCTTGGGTGATGACCAAAATATTTCTTGCTTCACCCACCAAGCATTGCTATTTCACTTTCACTCTGTGAAGCCAGAGGCAGATTCTTTTTTTTTTAAGTTCTCAGTCTAGACAGGGTACCTTTTCTAAGTCACTGCATGTGATTGCAGGGAAGCCCCATCTTTTGTATCATTTTATTTTTAGTTAAACCTACCCAAAAGTTTCCATTAAGGCTAGGAATTTCATATATTATCAATCTGAGCAGTTTGTTATTTAAAAGCCTTCTGGAAAGATGGTATTTTTGGTGTACATTGAAAACACTTTCAGAATTAGTGGAAATAAATAAGAAATAATAGAGAAGGAAATGTATCTATTCTCAAATTGGGAAACATCTCGTAATTCATAAAAGGCGCATTAAATAATTTAAGAAAGATATAATTTAGTCCAAAATGAAAGAAGACCTTGGATGTATTCCACCAGCATTCCCAAGCATGTAGGCACCAGCACTGGAGATTAGACAGAGAGGAAATTTCTATACATTTCCACATATCTACAGGTCATCTGTGGGGGTGACACTGGGAGGGACACCAGGAACTTACATGCCACCATTACATGTTGCTAGTACTTCTCCTCTAACCTTACTTCTTAACTGAGAGATGTTAGATGTGAAGGTGAGGATGGATTGTTTGAGAAGTGCAAAAGAATATTCCCAAAGCCAACTCTGCAGTTTCAGACCAAAGATAACTTTGGAAGGGGAAAACAAACAAACGAACAAACAAAAAGTGGTGATCTATGAAACAAAACTTGAGCTTTTTTCTAAACTGGATTCTCACCAAAGTGCTGGCTTAGGCAGAAGCAGCAACACTGAAGTGTCACAATGAACAGCACAAAAGTCTCAACCAATTTATAGAAAAATTGGGCAAATAAAAGTAAAGCAGAGTAAAACAAGAACTCAGATTTTATCTGCCCATGGTGTGATATTTACACTGTTGATGACTGAAGAAAATATAAACTATCAACATTTAACCCTCAAGCTTGAAAGGGAATATTTATACAATGCACAAATGAACAAATAATGAAGTCAGAAAACTGCAACCACATTATTCTGGAGCAAATAGCAGGTGCAAAAATAATCATCCACTGTAAAACAACTAGATGGAAAAAATAGTGTAAACTGGAATTTTGATTAAAAGTTTATAGCTATAAAAATGATTAAAAGCAAAGGAACAGTGGGTATCAGAAACATGTAAATTTTTAGAAATTACTATATATATATAATTAAAAATTAAACCATATGTGTCTGTACTTTCAAGATGTTGAAGACTTAATGAAGCATGCTAAAAGATGAGTTAACAATATTATCATTAAGATGCTATTTTATTTTTGAAATTAAATAAGCACAACCAAACAAAAATTATGGAGAAAAATAATACCAATGGATAGCTTATAACATTGAATCATTAGTATACAAAACACTCTAATAGCAGTATGGAAAAGTAACCAGAAAAATTTACACAAAATGAGGAAACGAACAAAGCAATGAAATGATTAGGAAAAGACATTAAGTCTGATGTTAGGGATCCAAAATATAAAGAATTGGCGTTCTTCAAAAGTGACTGAGATAAATAGAACGGGAAACTTCTCACAGATATTAGTAGACTTCCATTTATATATGACAGCTTAGCCATAGTTGCTTATATCTTTTCTGACACAAATCTGCACTAAAATGGCATTACAGTAGTGAAAAATTCTATTAGTCAATACTGTTGCAATACCAGTGACAGATTATTTCTGGAAGATGGAAAACTGATGGAAGGTGATATTGAAGAGAGATTTAAAGTCTGGGCACACCATAAACCTGAGAGGTAAGGTGTACTCTTATTTCCTTTGGGTGTCCCATGACTACTGACACTTTCAGTGATTCACTAGAAGAAATCATAGGACTCAGCAGCTAATTTTACTAATGGCAAATGTTTATTACAGCGATAGAATAAGAATCAGTAAGAGAAAATACATAGGTGGATTCTGGAAGAATGAATCTTCAGGCTTCTTATTCTATTTCCCTTCCCTGTCACATAGAGTACACATTCCCTCCATCAGGGAAAATGCAGCAACATTCTGTGTTACATTTCTGCTTAGGGGAGCCTGCTTGAGACTAACAGAGTTTGTACTGGGGGCAGCTTAGTAAGTAACTTTTGGCTAGCAACTACAAAAATTCCAGACTCCTAGAAGGAAAGCAAGTCTTCATTATAAATCACAGTGTTTGCCCAATCCAGGCACAGAAAAATTACCTTATCAGTTAGTGACAAAGTGAACATTTTGAAAGCCAAGCTACCAGATGCCGGCCAAGGGCCAACCATGTAAGCAAGCCCTTCTACAGACCTTCTAACCTCAGGTCTGCTGTTAACTCTTCTGCACAGTCCCATTCCCAGCCTTTCCTAGAAGATTGCCCTACTCCTTTGCTAGATAATGAGAGGTAAAATAAGACTAGACAAAACTGAACTAGGATGTTTTAAGCTGCAGACCCAAATACAGAAATGAAACGACTAAATGCAAGAAGAGTAATTAAAAGTCTGACTATTGAGCTGAAGGGTTCTCAGGCTACCCCACTGCCCAGGGGATTGGAAGATTCTCCTCTGAAGAAACTAAGTATTTCCCAAGAAAACACTATATCTTACTTCATGTAAGGATTTTTCAGTAAAATGTTAAAATATCTGTAATGTGTTCTCAAAATTAAATAACTTACTAAGTTGTTTCAGTAGGTACGGTTTGCTAAGTATTCCTTTTCTAAAATCTGCCTCTTCCACGATCAACATGATTTATATGGAAGTGCTTCTTTCAATAGAGTGTAACGCTGACCCGTGGTCCAACTTGATTTAGGGTTTGTCCCAATTCTTGTTGAATCCCTTTCCAGGGTATCTTAATTCAGCCAAAAAAAACAAAAAAAGCTTGAGGTCATTATCTTCTCAGTGCCTTCAAAATAATGAAGTGTCAAATATGGAAATCATTGGCAACTGCATTTGCTACCATATGGATAAATTTGTCTTCCAATGAAAGAGGATAAAGTTCAACAATGAAGAGGAATGGTAACACATGAGAACTTGGTATAAAATGTGCCATTAGGCATTCGGCATTAGCCCAAATACATGTTTGCCTTTCCATAGTTTGGTATTGAACATTTTCTTGTATTCTATAAGCCAATCTATTTTGCTTTATTCTCATGCTGTGTGGGGGTGGTTTTCTGTCACTTGTAAATAAAAGAGTAATTACTACATATATTAAAAATAAATTATTTTTATTAGGTGAATTTTAAAATTCATTTTCAGTTTTATGCATTTCTTCTTAAACTCAAATGCCATTCTATCAACACTTCCTGTAACCTAATTATCTCATCAGTAAAACAAAGGAACTGGACACTGGTTTTCAATCCTGCTTTGGCTTATGGGGTCACCTAGAGAGGTTTTTGTTATTTTCTTTTTTTTTTACAAATTCCAGATCTCACTTTCCATACTTTTTCTTTTCCAAGTACCAAATCCTATCATCCTATGATTCAACATGAAAGGTTATTTAAAACATTAGGCTAACCTGAGAGTTATTATGGAGATGAAGATTTAAGAAAAACTGAATGAAATGAAATTAGATAATGAAATATATATGCATATAACTAATCTAATGTATCCATATTCCAGAAGATGCTAGTCAATTAAATATTAGATGTTATTGTCACTATTTATCACAATGAGAAGAAAGGAATAGAAGTATCTGAAGCAAAAGAAGAGTACAATAATACCAATGTAGAAACATAAGCTTTTGTAGTATTTAAAGAAAATCTTGCTGTATAAAGGCAAGAGTTTTTTAAAGACAATAATATTAAATTCAGTCATCTACAAAGAATTCAATAATTGTTTTCAAATGTCTATTTTCTCTTAGAGAACAACTATAAAACAAAGATAAGTAGCTCTTCCAGCAAGGCCTTCCAGACCTCCAGCTTAGTATAGATAACCTGAGAGTTAAACACAACCAGAGCTCACAGCCTTCTTTCCTCCCTCTTAGGGAAAGAAACAGAAGACACGTGTCCATTTCTCATTTTCATCCAAGTCTTAACCTCATCAAAAACTTATCTTCCAACAGTTTTTTAAATTTTTATAAATTGAGTCAATTAAACATTCAGAGCATCTAGATATAACACAATACCAGCTCCAAAAGAAAAGAAAAACTAATACAAATTCTGCCTTACTCTGAATTTAGGGGATAAAACATGTCCACACATTAAAAAGTGTAGATACCACAAATATGTGTGTATACATACATTTATATAATATATACACAGACATAAAGAGAGAGCTCATCTGATATAAAAATGTATGTGTATATAATCTTTATACCTTACCTAATACACACACACACACACACACACACACACACACACACACACATATTAGGTGAGCTATAAAGATAGTAAGATCACATATTAGAGCCATTATAACTGAAGAGCAAAAGTCCAGATTTGGAATCCAGGGTATTCACTTAATAACAGCTTATTTAGTCTCAACTTGCCTATTTTCAAAATGGGAATAATGATATTCATTTCAAAAAGCAGTTACAAAAATTAAACATGTTGATATGCAATATGAATATCATAATACCTAGAATACAGAAACCACTAAAAAAAGTAATTGTCTTAGTCAAGACTCTTGACGGCAAGTTTCAAAAAAAAGCTCAACTATTTTAAATATCTTTCCCAAGAACATTTTTTCAGCAAAATGACACAAGAACAGAAAACCAAACACCACATGTTCTCACTCATAAGTGGGTGTTGAACAGTTAGAACACATGGACACAGGGAGGGGAACATCGCACATCGGGGCCTGTCAGCAGGTTGTGGGGACTAAAGGAGGGGTAGCAGTGGGTGAGGGGATTGAAGAGGAAAAACATTAAGAGAAATACCTAATGTAGATGACGAGGGAGGAATACAGCAAACCACCATGGTATGTGTATACCTATGTAACAAACCTGCACAGTCTGTATAAGAATAATTTTTTTAAAAAAAGAAAGCTAATTGGGCATCAAGAAGCATAGAAATTAATAATTGGAACTCTAAGTAACCATTCTCATAATTGTTTCTCTTTTTCTTTTTCTCTCTGGTCACATAGCCACAGCACATGTAAACACGCACTTTGGAACCAGCAGAAAACTCATAATCACCCATCCAAATCCAGGTTAAATATGATTTGTTCTGTAAAGTGTTCACAAATGCTGCAGAATAGAATTAATTACCCTCCTCTTTTTGGTTCTATACATACATGCATACTGGTACATACTCTGTGAATCTGTGAAGGTCTAGCCTCTATGATAGTGGTAAGAGTGAGAGCCCCATAACCCATGACTACAGGGACAATCAGAGTCAGTTTGGTGCTTTCTACAAATGGTTTTCAAACTGCTATCTCTTCTATTTCTTAAAGTTCATAGTTGTCCTTTTTGGTTTCTAAAAATTATGTGCAGATGTTCTTGTTATCTATCACTATGTAACAAATAACAAGAATTAGTAGCTCAAAACAACAAATGTATTTCCAATCACAGTTTCTGTGGATCAGGAACTCAAGAAGATCTTAAATAGGAGGTTCTAACCCAGGGTGTCTCATGTGGTTGCAGTCAAATGTTGGCTGGAGCTGGACCAGGTGCCTGGGGATCTTTTTTCTAAACATTGTCCCAGAGCTTCTCCATGTGGGATCGTTCGGGCTTCCTTATTGCATGGTCTTCCCAGGACAACTGAATTGCTTATAAGGTAGTTTAGGGTTCTAGTGTTATTGCTACATAACAAGCTGCCCCAAGTGGCTTAAAACAACAAAAAGTATTTATTTACTTATGAATGCTTTCAAATTTCATGGTCTGAAATTTGAGCAGAACTAAGCATAGTGTCACCAAGTCACTCAATTAGAAATTGGAGAGTTCACTTTTAAGATGTCTTGTTCATGTGGCTGACACATTAGTATAGTGTATTGGCTGAAAACTCAGCTAACACCATGGAACCAGGATCCCAGAGTGAACGTTTTAATACATCTTTGGGGGCTTCCTTAAAGAATAATATTTGGATTCCAAGAGAATATCCTGCAAGAACAAGGGAATTTTATGGCATTTTAAAATCTAGTCTCAGAAATCACATAGCATCACCAATGCCACATTCCACTGGTTATAAAAAGTTGCTAAATATGCCAAAATTCAAGGGAAAGGAATTAAACTCCACCTCTGGACGGGAAAGTGACAAGGTTCGAAAAGAACGTGGGGAATGGGAAATTTTGTTGAGGACATCTTTGGAAAACACAATTTTTATCAGCATATTCCTAAGAACTGGAAAATGTGAAATCTTTGGTGTAGGATGTGTTGTAGAATTCAAAATTATTCAGCTATTAGAGAGGTTACATGGTATACGTACTTTTTCCTTTGTACACTCCACAGTAGATCTGGGAAGTAATTGCAATCAAACACATTAATACTTTCTGAATATGGTAGTCATTCTAAGTAAATATACATTACAAAGAGATGAGTGTCAGTTCAGATCACATTTTGCCACCAAATGAACTGGGCACATATATACAAAAACAAAACATTTTCAGAACTTTGTGGGATTTGGATTGATAAATACATGATTATATAACAAAAGTTACAATGCTTAGGAGAGATTAATATCTTGGTGTTTTCTCAGGTATCTGTATCTTTAAAAACTGTATTTAGTTTTTAATTATTTACTTTTAGGTCATCAATTTTCATGGAGTCTAATACCAGCCTGCAATGTTTACAGGCCAAGATGAACTAAAAGAAGGATATTAATTTAACCTCTCAAGATTTAACATCTCAAGATCTCCAAGATTTTAGGAAGGAAATCCAAAACCATGTCGGTAGTGACAATGAAAAGTGTCTTCTATCTATAAATAAAACAGAATATGAAGAAAAAACAATGGTGGTGTTAGAGAAAAGCAAGTCTCTTCCATTAACATTAATTCAACATAAATATGGTTTAGAAGTTTCTCAAGAGCAATTTGATGTTGTCAGTGCTCAGAGATCTTGCTCCTGCATAATTTAACCCCTTTAAAATGTTTAACATTTTAACATGAAAAATTTAATAACGATTAAATTTTTTTTTCTTCCACTATTTTTTTTTGGTTGTGCATTTCTTTTTTATTGCATTTTAGGTTTGGGGGTACATGTGAAGAACATGCAAGATTGTTGCATAGGTACACACCCAGCAGTGTGGTTTGCTGCCTTCCTTCCCCTCACCTGTATCTGGCATTTCTCCCCATGCTATCTCTTCCCACCTCCCCACCCACCCTGTCCCTCCCCCTTTTCCCCCCAATGGACCCCATTGTGTAGTGCTCCCCTCCCTGTGTCCATGTGTTCTCATTGTTCAACACCTGCCTATGAGTGAGAACATGCGGTGTTTGATTTTCTGCTCTTGTGTCAGTTTGCTAAGAATGATGGTTTCCAGGTTCATCCATGTGCCAACAAAGGATATGAACTCATCATTTTTGATGGCTGTGCAATACCTGACAAAAACAAGCAATAGGGAAAGGATTCCCTGTTTAATAAATGGTATTGGGAAAACTGGCTAGCCATGTGCAGAAAGCAGAAACAGGACCCCTTCCTGACACCTTACACCAAAATTAACTCCAGATGGATTAAAGACTTAAACATCAGACCTAACAGCATAAAAACCCTAGAAGAAAATCTAGGCAAAACCATTCAGGACATAGGTGTAGGCAAGGACTTCATGACCAAAACACCAAAAGCAATGGCAACAAAAGCCAAAATAGACAAATGGGACCTAATCAAACTCCACAGCTTCTGCACGGCAAAAGAAACAGTCAGTAGAGTGAATCGGCAACCAACAGAATGGGAAAAAATTTTTGCAGTCTACCCATCTGACAAGGGGCTGATAACCAGAATTTACAAAGAACTAAAACAGATCTACAAGAAAAAAACAAACAAGCCCATTCAAAAATGGGCGAAGGATATGAACAGACACTTTACAAAAGAAGACATACAGGAGGCCAGCAAACATATGAAAAACTGTTCATCATCACTGGTCATTAGAGAAATGCAAATCAAAACCACATTGAGATACCATCTCACACCAGTCAGAATGGCTATCATTGAAAAATCTGGAAACAACAGATGCTGGAGAGGATGTGGAGAAATAGGAACACTTTTACACTGTTGGTGGGAATGTAAATTAATTCAACCATTGTGGAAGACAGTGTGGCGACTCCTCAAGGACCTAAAAATAGAAATCCCATTTGACCCAGCAATCCCATTACTGGGTATATATCCAAAGGATTATGAATCATTCTACTATAAGGACACATGGACACGAATGTTCATTGCAGCACTGTTTACAATAGCAAAGACCTGGAACCAACCCAAATGCCCATCAATGATAGACTGGATAGGGAAAATGTGGTACATATACATGACAATTAAATTTTTCGATAAAATTTTAGATTTTTCTGCATGGTGCTCTATGATGCTATTTAACCTTGGCTTTAATTGGACATTGACTTTAACACCCAAACTTTCAGCATCTGACCAAAATGTGTATTTTGTTACCTCTTTAAAAGTTCAACATACAGAACTGTTACTCATTTACTTAAGTAATATTTGACTACAAAAGCAATGAAAGAACAAATTATGAGCTGGGCACGGTGGCTCAAGCCTGTAATCCCAGCACTTTGCGAGGCCGAGGTGGGTGGATCACGAGGTCGAGAGATCGAGACCAACCTGGTCAACATGGTGAAACCCCGTCTCTACTAAAAATACAAAAAAATAGCGGGGCATGTTGGCGCGTGCCTGTAATCCCAGCTACTCAGGAGGCTGAGGCAGGAGAATTGCTTGAACCCAGGAGGAGGAGGTTGCGGTGAGCCCAGATCGTGCCATTGCACTCCAGCCTGGGTAACAAGAGCGAAACTCTGTCTCAAAAAAAAAAAAAAAGAACAAATTATCACTTGATCTTTGATAATCAATAATGTACATTTTTCCAAAGACTTGTGTGATAGTACCTATGTTATAGTACTGTATGTTTTTCAATCAACTTCTCTTTAGGTAATTAAGGAGATTAAAAAATCATTACATTATAAAGTTTAGAGAAATTTTGCATGCTTAATCTCACCTCACTTTATGTACGGGATACCCAAAACACAGGGTAGCAAGTTGATTTGCCCAAGCAGCTTTTAATCAGTGTTACAGAAATTTTCTTCACTTCAGTTTTCTCCATAAACTCATGTTTCAAAAACCAAATTAAATGATAGTAGAAGCTCTGTGCTTGACTTCCACTCATTTTCACAAACTAAGAAAAAGAAATTATTTTTACAGTTTCTCCTCAACAAAATATTTCTTAACCTCTTTCTGATCAAATATTAGTAATATGTATAGTTTTCCTGATAAATAGATGATTTCTTAAGTAATATTATTCACTATGTTTAATTCAGCTGTTATATTAAGAAATAAACAGCTGAATAGAATATTCATTGTTAAAAGTTTATAAACTATAACAAAATAATACATAAAAGATTTTTTTTTGGTCAAAAGTGAGTCTATAAAGTTTTACGCAACTCAGATCTGACCTATACATCAGTAAAGTCTAAATAACAAACTAAATAACAACATTTACTTTCTTTTTTAAATCTAATTGAGAAAGTTTCTAATCATCACTCTTAACACTCCTGATGAATGCTTTTTGGGTGGTAAACTACTTGACTTTCATTTTAATAAAATGTATCTGCATTCAAATTTTATAATAATTTAATTTTCAGCATTTTTTTCCAGAAAGACTTCTACCTCCCCTAAACTTTATTTCCTCCTTTCCTCCACTACTTTAACAGAAAGAGGAAAAAAAGAAACAGAGCTGATTTAACATTTTTAACATTAACCTCAGCTATGTCTGTGAAGATGTGGAGTGATGTGATTTTGTTTCGAGGTTTTTCCTTTTTCCTTTTGGAATGTGAAACGTTAATTCATGCCTCCGTTTTGTCCAGACTTAAACACCCATTCTCTATTTTATATGTCTTGTAGGACCCACAGAGTCTGAGAATGTGACAGAAGAGCCCTTCCATGTCTGGGAATGCAACAAGGAACGTATTATATCTATTTTTAAATCTTCAAAATTCTTGTAGGAGCTGAAAGCTGAAATGCTACTTGGATTATCTCATTGTTGGACCTCACCTAAACCCAGTTATCCTTTCCCTCAAATTGTGTAATTGGATGTTGCTCCTGCCATTTATTTGCTCCCTGCAATATCGTCATAGACCACCATCACCTCCACATTCATTCTCCAACCACTGCTAGCTACCACAATACTCCAACTAAACGATAATCTGTGGCTGGAAAGAGTTAGGATACTTTTCTAAAAGACAAACTAAACTCCACTCAGCAGAGTAACTGAATGGTATCTTTGTGAGTGTGAATAGTTAAATAAGATCTAAAAGATACCACAGGAATGAAGATTAGCAGAATCCAATATGGCAGACAAACCAAGAGACTGGAGCCTCACACTTTGGAGAGACAATCTGAGTTTTTGTTCCGTTGAATGACATTCATACCTGAAAGATACCTGAAAATGTTAGGACCACAACATCTCCAGATGTATTTCCAATGGACTCTTCCTCTGAAATTCAGTTTAACTGAATATGTGTTTAATGATTACCTTCTATATGAAAGGCTTTATGTTTACTGACTTTTCTGTAGCAAAAACTATGATAGGCAATAGGAAGGTAGAGAAGTCATGCATTTTCCTTCCTTAAATAAGTCACAATTTAACAGTGATGACAGATGCTGGTATTACTAGGAAAAAGTAGCTGTGCTAGAAATATAGGCAGAAAGAGATGGAAATCCAGAAAAGGGACATCCATCCATCCTGAAGATAAAAGTGATACTTTCAGGAGAGATATTTGCATGGTAGATGACAATGGATGAATGACAAAAGGGATTGGGACATAAGGTGATTTTAGGCAAGGGAAACAAAAGAAACCACGAATTGGTGTGCTGGGAGCACATATGTAGGTGTGAGATGAGACGAGGCTGGGGAGATAATATCATGGAATAAAATTATGAAGGGTTCTATACTACCAGTCTGCAGAGTATGGATTTTACCTACAGGCAATGAAGAGCCATTGCACAATTTAGCCAAGGGACAGGAGAGATTTGCATTTAAAAAAATTCTGGAAGCAACAGAATGATGAGATAGATTTCTGAACTAAAGCGGTGGTCATGGAAATGAGAAGGAGGAATTTAGAGTTTAGTCATTTGAGAAACAAAAAAGGTATACAATGATCCTCATGTTGCATATTTATCTTAATACAGGGCATTTGCAAAAACAGATGAGTTAGAGAAATAAATTTGGTTTTGATGAAACTGAGTTTGAGAAATCTGAGAGATATCCAGGAAAGAGCCCTCAAGGGCTCATAGTCTGGGGAAGGTGGTTGGATGTGAACAAACATTAGAATGTGAGTGATACGGTTTGGCTGTGTTCCCACCCAAATCTCAACTTGAATTGTATCTTCCAGTATTTCAATGTGTTATGGGAGGGACCCAGGGGTCCGGTCTCTCTTGTGCTATTCTTGTGATAGTGAATAAGTCTCCTGAGATCTAACAGGTTTATCGGGGGTTTCCACTTCTGTTTCTTCCTGATTTTCTCTTGTCCCTGCCATGTAAGAAGTACCTTTCACCTCCAGCCATGAGTCTGAGGCCTCCCCAGCCATGTGGAAATATAAGTCTAATTAAACCTCTTTTTCTTCCCAGTCTCAGGTAGGTCTTTATTAGCAGCATGAAAACAGGCTAATACAGTGAGTACACAGTAAAGGCATAGACGGTGGTTGTTTAGAATATAGTTCACATTTCCTAGGAGACAGAGTCTTGCAGAGGCAATGTCTTAGAAAGTCTTTCACAGGAGAGGTGATATGTAAGAAAAGTCTTGAAGATCCTTTAATGTGAAAAGGAAAAAGAGGAAAAAAGTACTAAAGTACAGGATCATAAAGTTCCATATAGTGAGACTCTGGGTAGTTCAGTAGTACCAGATCACAGAACAGATCAAAAAAGAAGGAATGACCAACAATTACATAAGGCTTAGTTTTTATGTTTCTTTGCTTATTTTAAAACCAAGTGGTGAGTTTTAAAAATGAATTGGATTAAGTGAAGATTTCTTAACATCAGCATTATTGGCCTTTGGGCCCAGACAATCCTTACTGTGAGGACATGGGGCTGTCCTGTGTGCTAGAGGATCTTCATTGTTCATCACCATCCCTGGCCTTTACTCATTAGACACAAGTAACACACTTCCCCCTATTTGTGACAACCAAAAATGTCTCCAGACATTTCCAGTATCCCCCCTGGTAAGGCAAAACGACTCAGTTGAGAACTACTAGGTTAACTTATCCAAATTATTGGTTTCCCAAATCATATACAGAAAGTGATCATTAAAAGGACCATGTGTCTGTTCCACTTTTTAGTCATCTCATATTTTTGCACACTCATCAAAATTATATTAATATTTGAATCAGGGATCACTAGAACCACAGTTTTCTAATATCTGAACAAGACTTATATTTTGTCTCTCCTATAATTATCCCTACATAATTAAATTTTTCTCTATGCCTTTTTCTCTTTTTTATTTCTATCGTTTTATTTCTATTACTTTCCTTCTGCTTCCTATGGCAAACTTTACTTAACATTATTATAGTACCTTATAACTGTTCAGAGTTCTTTCACAAAGAGTTAGTCATTGTCAGTGGTTGTGAAGAAAGGGAAGTTTGGAAGTTTGTTATTGACTAAATCTGGAAATGAGAAAGAAAGAAAGAAGGTAATGTCATAGTAGCTAAGGAAATACCCTACACTGGGAAACTGAAGGGAGGAAGGAGAGTAGCCTTCTTAATAGACACACTCCTTTTTTCTCTCTCTCTCTTTCTTTGAGAAGCTTGTTAAGTCTGCAGAAATAGAATGATTCATTTTTATATATAATTGATATTCTGTAGATGTCTGTACTTATGCTAGCAGCGAAAATATAATGGGATGCATTGGAACAATGCTAAGGCCTCCCAGGGTTAATATTGCTACAAATCATTTAACAAAATATAAATGCAGAGCAGTAATACAGCCAGGTCACCAGGTAAATAAGTTCCATCCCTATCTTCTCAAATCTTTTGACACATTTCAACCTAAGAACATCAGTATCCTTTCATCTAAAAAATTGTTTGAAATATTTAATTTCAAGAAGAGACAAAGAAAGACCTTTTTGCCTTTCAAATAACTTATTTAGACATTGAGTAGTTAATGTTTTATTTAGAATGATTAATCATTCTGCAAGATTCATAAAATTCTTATGAGAGGGAAAAAAAAGACCTTTAAGTTGGAAAATTCCTCTCAAAGGAATTCTAAATGTTGCAAAGAAAATACTGGGCCAATTATTTTTTTTTTAATTCTCTCTGCATCATAGTGTATAACTCACATCTGGGTTGCAACAGAGAGGCTGTGACTGTTTATGGATCATCATTATCAGAGACAGAAAAATCTAACTGTAGTGAAGTGGGGCCCAGGATAACTGAAATCGCAAGCAGATCTCCCTGAAGGAAGCCCGTGAATCTGGCCTCCCATCTAAGCCAAAGAAATAGAGCCAGACCATGAAAGCATTTTTGTGTGAATGCACAGCTCCCTCCTGCAGAGGGCTGCCTCTAAGAACAGTGACTTCATAGTTAGTGCTTTCCCATCATTTTTGTCACCTTCTAGTCTGTTTCTGGAACAATTTTACAAGGTTAGACAAGATAAATGTCTTTCTGTTAACCTCCTTGTGAGCTGTAAAAAGCGTATTACAATCCTTTCACTGAAATGAAGGATTTATGGCTTCCTACTAGTAGTTTCGGTTTATGTTCTGAGCCTCAAGGCAAGATTTCAGAACCAGCCTCACTGCCCCCACAGTCTGTTCTTTCTACATATATTCCTACTGACCTTGCGGAAAATCCAGTGCTGCCTAACAGAAAGTACTTCCAGTTCTAGTGCCTGGGGAAAACAGCCAGACTGGGAGGTTGCGAGAGACCTCTGTGGGAAGACCTGGATGAGTTAGAAGTAGGCAGGGGAGAAGAGGGATTAGGGGGAAGATGTGAAAGAATTCAAAAGCATCGTGTCAAACAGCTAAGCATCCTGTCCAGTTGCTCTAAAGGCTCTTCTTTCTTCCTCCAGATATCCAAGAAATATTACATTAATTCGTTGTCTTTTCTTTTGAGCAAAAGTTTGAAGAGTTCAGCCGTGACAGACAGTAAGATAAATCAATGTCTAGAATTCTGACAGCACTGGTATAGAGGTGTTAGGAACAAGAATAAAATATAACAGTCATGCTGCCTATGGAGAATCTACCCACCTTTGATGGGTCCCCGGCATTGAATAGGCAGCTCTATTATTGCTTATTCAATTATATCTATGGTTTGCATAATGGTATGATCCTGATAATGTTATTCCATCAATAACAAGCTAAACAAGGTTTTTCTCTCAGTAAATGTGTTTCCTGGTAAGAAACAAAACAAAATCTCAATGTTCTTTCCATAAAATATCAAGAATCCAAAGAAAACTCTTTTTTTTTTTTTTTTTTTTTTTTTTTTTTTTTTTTTTTTTGAGACGGAGTTTCGCTCTTGTTACCCAGGCTGGAGTGCAATGGCACGATCTCGGCTCACTGCAACCTCCGCCTCCTGGGTTCAGGCAATTCTCCTGCCTCAGCCTCCTGAGTAGCTGGGATTATAGGCACGCGCCACCATGCCCAGCTAATTTTTTGTATTTTTAGTAGAGACGGGGTTTCACCATGTTGACCAGGTTGGTCTCGATCTCTCGACCTTGTGATCCACCCGCCTCGGCCTCCCAAAGTGCTGGGATTACAGGCTTGAGCCACCGCGCCCAGCCCAAAGAAAACTCTTAATTGACTCTGCACCCAATCCAATCGGAGTAATGGAATAGGTATCATCATTTCTTTTCCTTATGCAGAGTATCTAAGAACATTTTAAAGAATATCAGCATGTCCTGAAACACAAAGTGTTAATAGAAAGTGCTTGACAAATTTCTGATGGAATTTTATTTGCATTTATGGCTTATGATAGATTTGCTTTTTAATCTGGTGTTTATCATTTCTCCTAGAACTATAATTTTATCCTATTTGTCAAACACCAGATGTATAAAATCAAATTACTTCTACAAATATTATGTCTTTAAAAATTATATCTCATTGCAGTTTTAATTTGCTTTTTTGTAGTATTGGCAGTGAGATTGTGATTTTTTAAAATAGGTTTAAGAGCCATATCTAGTTCTTTTTCCCTCTGGTCATATTCCTTGTGCATTTCATTGTTTGAGTTTTTCTTTTTCCTTTTGTTTTGATTTGGAAGAACTGGTTATCTCATATACCAAGAAAGTTAACTATTTGTCTGTCTTAAACATCTGAAACACTTTTGCTCTCCTATTTTTTGTTTTGACTTTTTATGGTACATTTGCAAAACACAATTTTTTTAGTGATATGCTATTGAATTGCATATATTCCAATTGATAAACCAGATTTATCAATCCTTTATAGTCTCTAGACATTACACCATACTCACAAATACTTTCCCATATTTCAAGCATTTATTTTAATATTTTCTAATTTTTTTTAATTTAAATCTTGTATATATCTGCAATCTATTTTGGAGTGAGCTGCAACTTTCTAAGAAATCCAACTTTATATTTATCTAGATAACTACTCATTATGGAAAATCCTTCTTTTCTTCACCATCACTTTCACAATGTAAGACAATTTCTGTGTAATTATTCAACTAGATTTCATGGGTCTGCTTGTCGTTCATGCTCCAATATTCTGCTCATGTATTTGATAAACTTTCCTGAGTACTTACTATGTTCCAGGCACTGTTATTCTGTTTTGGGTACTAGAGATACAGCAATGTTAAAAAAAAAAGGGGGGGGGGGTTCATAATAATAGTAATGAAGAAGAATAGGAAGGTGGGAAAAGAGAAAAGGTAAAAGAAACAAGCCGTCTTGCTCCCTTGGGTTTGACTTTCTAGTGGATAGAGATGATAAAATAAATAAATAAAAACATATTAGATGATGATAATTGCTATGAATGTAGAGCAAAGCAGAAATCGGGGAGAGGGTGGACATTTTAACACGTTGGTTGGCAAAGGCTTCATTGACAAAGGGGCATTTGAGTAGACACCTGAAAGAGGTAAGAGAGTAAGTTATTGGATCTCTTGGAGAAGAAAATGAACAGTGAGTGATTGTATGTTAAGGGGCTGTATGGAAAATAATGCAGCTGGAGTAGAGTAAGCAAGGGAACATAAAAGGGAAGGACTTGAGAGGGATAGGAGAATTTGGAAGGTGCTGGGTCATGCAGTAAATTGTGGCATTTTTGGAGAGTTTTGAGCAAAGAAATTATATGTTTTATGCATTGAAAGCATTAATATGATTAGGGTGCTAAGAATAATTACACAGGATTAAAGTGCAGAAATTGAGCAACTACCTAGAAGATTAACAATAACAGAAGCTTAGATCTGGGTAGTAGGGATGAAAGTAGTAAGAAGTGGCAATAAAATTGTTCATGTATTTTGAAGGTAAAACCAATAGGTTTGGTTATTCTATTGAATGCTGGGTGCAATAAAAAGATAAATGTGAAAGAAACACAATGTTCAATCAAATAATTTAACAAATGGAATTGCCATTAAGTACATTGGGAGTACTATGGAAGAAGCAAGCTTAGAGAAATATCAGAATGGATTTTTAGCAATTCTCACGTCTGCACTACAGATGGGCAAATTAAAATGTTAAAAGCTACAGCCAATTAGGACTGTTCACAAACATTCCAGTCTTCTTTCCAGGCATCTGGTAGTATTAGTCTTCCCTAGTCAGCTTGAAGTTATGCATGTCCAAGTGACTAGCTATAGCCAATGAAAGTTAGTTACATGGAATATCCATCAACTGAAGCCTCCATCAACCTGAATCCCTGAAGAACTATACAAGCAAAGCTCTTCTATTGTCCTGTGTTAGACATGTAACTATAACAAGAAATATTTTTTAGTTAATCTATTTGAATTTTAATAAATTTTGTTTGGTTAAACCACTTAAATTTTAGAGATGTTTGTTAGTACAGCATATTCTTGAAAACTCTACCTGCAGTATACAGAATAACAAACATATTCTGATTGGTATAGAAATCAGAACCCAATGTGAAATATAGTCATAATACATAACATAAAACTATTAACACATAGAATTGCTTAGTAATCAAGTGGCACGCAACAAGGAAACTGTTATTGGAAGCTAGAAAGGTTATAATCAATAGTACTTTCGGTAAAACTCTTTCCTGTAGTGACTTGGAAGGAAGAAGATGTATCTAAAAAGCCTGAAGCTTTCATAAAACAGATCAGAAAATAATGTTAGCAATGGGTGCTGATTACTATCGGCTTCATTTGATAAGGTATTATGAAAAATAAATGAGTTCAGAAAAGAATTGGCTAACTTCAGCCACTTTCTTAGAAATAAAAATAGAATATCAAAAATACACATATGCACACAAAGCTGCTAATTTTCCTTTTTCAACTCGTCAAAGAAGAGCTTAAGAATGCCTTACAATGATAAGGCCAATTATAACTCAATAAGGATAAAATCAAGAGTATAGCTTTCAAACCCATTCTGATAACCTCTAGCTAGATTATGAAGGCAAGAAGAGCAAGAGAAACTAAAGACTTAATGCTTGCTTATTTCTTTCCATTGAAAACATGGTTTAGAGGAAAGAAAAAAAATCTAATAGGTCCCTAATTAACAGAGGGTGGAGATGGGGGGAAATTGAATAAACCTAATCAGTATGTCTAAAAATAAACTATGTGTGGTTCTTGACATACAAAATTGTATGTAATCTAACAGATATGATGATATGTTTTAATACAGTTATACTACCAAAGAGACCACATACGTAAACTGAAAAAGGTCAGTGACTTAAAATGATTTTAGGTCTCCAACCTTCCACGGTTATGAAGCAGACTGATAAAAGTCCTCAGTACTCAATGGCAGACAACTTTCCCAGTGTCTACTTGAGATTAAATCAAAGGGTAATGGAAAAGGAAGAATATTCTGAGCAGCAGAGCCCAGAACCATGGGGAATAGTGAATCAGAAGCCCTCCCAATTGGAAGAATTGGGGTCCTGTTAAGTTAACATTTGTCACTGTCAGTGTAGGCCTGGCTGGATTTCAGAATTGCTATGCACTGCTCTGTGTCTCACACTCTTCCCCTTACTTAACGAGGATTTTGTTGTTGTTGTTACGCTATCCCTCTCCTACCATTGTATAATAGGTGTATCAGAGATAGACGATTTTCATTTATTTTTACATGTCTGCAGACTAACAAGAGCCATGCCCAGGCCTGATAAAAAGATTATGGAGCACCATGCAGAGATCCTGGACTCGAAAATTGATTCAGTCACTGGATGGAACTTTTGGGTAAGAGGGAACCAAATATTTGGGGATCACAAAGGGCAGACTGTGGCAGTCACTAGGGCTATTTGCAAGGGTTCCCATTCTCCTTCCTGATACATGAAAGTGTTACACTTCAGTCTTTTTGAGGGTAGGCTTAGAAATATTGCACACTTTGACCGATAAAAAGTGATTTATGTCACTTCTAGGTAGAAGCTTTAATAAAGTGAGATTCCTCATTCATCTCTTCCTCTTTCTGCAATTATGAAAGTATATGACAAAATGGATCCTCCATTGTTTTCAGTTCTGGACTGACTATAATGAGCAGAGCCCTCCCACTAATCTGTGTTGGACTTATAAAGTGAGCAAGAAATAAACACTGTGTTAAGTCACTGAGATGTCGTAATTGCAACTGCAACATAACCTATCCTATCGTGACTCACGCAATGTTATTTTTGAGTGGAGTTTCTTTCAGAAGCCCAGAATTGACTGCTAGAGCCAAATACTAGACATAAAGTGACAGCAACTACCAGGCCCATATCCTGAAGCAAATCACAAATAACTAGAGCAACACACAGTCTTAAAACTTGAGCAGACTTGCCACCCAGGAAGGCTGGCTGCTGACTGAGGCAACAGTAGGTAATTCTGTAAACAGTTGGAAGAGCTGAAGCTGCAACCAGATCTCTCATGTCAAAAACTGTGGACTAGGAGGCCCCCATAGGGCCCTCTGAAAATACACACCTGCCTCTCCTCAGAGCCAGCACAGCAAGGCTAACACAGCAAGTCAGTGTTATTCACAGAAAGAGTGATGACTGACAGTAGTAGCCAGCTACAATGGTGATATAACATATTCTCCATCTTCTGCTCCCTGTTCCATTCACTGAAAGAGCTATACAGCTCTTTATAAGAAGAGAGAAGAGAGAGAAGAGTTATCCCTGGAGGATTTCAGGCCCAGCCTCCCTCCCCACAAGTGAAAAAGGAATAAAAGAGGAGATCATGATCACTCTCCATTTTATCTACTGGGGAAGGAGGAGGGGCTAAAGTTTTAACAGATAAGAAATTCAAGTCTTAAAATGGACTCACTTTAAACAAGCTAAAATGACCCAAGATCTGTCCAAGATGTCTAAGATGTTAATCTGTCCAAGATGTTAAGCTACTAAAAAAAAGAGAGATTCATCTGAGTATGGTTTCAGTAAGTGACTGAAGAAAAACAGAATGGTTTCATATTCACTTCCCACTGAGTTTAGACTGTTGAAGAAACCAGTCACAGCTGTGACCCTGTTGGAAAACTGTTGTACAAAGATGAATGGGATGCTGAAAAAGATGAATGTGAGAAAACGGATGTGAAAGAACTAGGTTTGAAAGCATGTTCAGAATGCTTTAAATCTCCTAAGAAAATAAAGAATGATACTCAAAATTTGAGAAAGAAAAGAAGGGATGAGTGCATTTTTGTTGCTCAAGATACACATTTCTCTCTAATTACTAGAAAAATACTAAAAATGGAGGAGCATGGAAATTGATTTTTGATGTTCTAATCTCAGATCCTGAATTTCCCAAAAGGAAATTTCTTTCTAAATAAAAAGAACATAAGAACATACAGTGACCAGGATGTCAGAGTACTCGGATGCGAAAACATCCCTATAGCTCCAAGCTTTAACGTGTCAGTTAAGACATCAGCTAATATGCTGGAGTAGAGAGTCGGAATGCAGTGTTCCTTTTGATGAAAAAAGTAAATTATCAATAATTGAGTTCATTTTCCAAGAATGATATTCTGGCCCTAAGAAACATATGAACTACGGCTAGGACATATTACCAAATACTTTAGGAATGGTGGGTAGCCAATGGACTGTCTTAGGACCAGATCTTAGTGATATTCATGCTGCCAAAGCCATTAGTGCTTTAGTGACTTTGAATGAATGTCTCAAGTAATCAAATAGACTTCTAGATGTGGTTGAACACCAGAGAGCAGGATATGTCAGCCTTTTGGATAAACACCAGGAGGCTGGTTGAAAAGATGTCTGTATATATAAACTATAACAATAGACTGATCCAGAGGGCTCTGGCTAGGGTACCTGCTATAGATAGAACGCTTGTGTCATGTGGGTAGAGCTTTCATGAATGAGACTAGTACCCTTATAAGGGGCTGAAAAGAACAGAATTCTTTTTGTCATATGAGGACATAGCAAAAAGATGGCTGTCTGTGAACCCAAAACCCATGCCCTCACTGGCCATGGAATCTCCAAGTGTCTTGATCTCAGACTTTACAGTCTCCAGAACTGTGAGAAATAAATTTATGTTGTCTATATGCCAGCCAATCTATAGTAGCTTGTCACAGCAGCCTGAAAAGTCTAAGATAGCACATTTAGACTCAGGAAATGGGGAGCAATCTCTTTAAAATAAGAGTAGGAGTGCAATGTTTGGCAACTTACTTTGCTCTGAGATCAATCTGCCTAAAATCTGACACTTCTTTCAACTACTAATGCTAACAAAGGAAAGAACAGAGAAAGACAGTTATGGCTCACATCAAGATTTAAGAAACAGGTGTCAAATGGATTTCAGGGGAACTGGCCTGGTGTTTGTAGAGCAAACAAGGCATTATCAGAACAGGTAAAAAGCCAAGACAGCCACTTTGTCAGATTTGGGGAAGGCTGGTATAAACTCCTTTCCTGAGACTCCTTCCAAAATACACTGTATAAACAAGTATGCTCACTCATATGTACAAATGAGCAAGTCCATCAAGCTGCCTACTATGTGACTGGCATTATGCAAAGCTACAAGGATTTACAGGAGGAGGTCTAAGTCAATAGTGGGCTACAAATAACACTGTACAACCACAAAACAGAAGGATTCAGAAATACCTATAGGAAGTTAGAGAAGGGCAAGTACCCAGCTTTGCCTGCGGGAAAGGTACACATTTTGTGGCAGGCTATACGCATCAACGTGACATCATCAAAGCATGAGAAAGTGTAAAAGCAAAGGCAGGCCTGTGGACTTTGAGAACTGCAAACCAGTTAGGGAGATAAATTGTCTGGTCCCACAAGAAAACAGTCTCTCATCCTGTTAGGAAAGAGGAAAAACTTGAAACTCTCCCTGGTGATGGAAACTTGGTAGACGAGGGGTTGTCTGTGATCTGACAGCGCCAGCCTCTCCCGGGTACAGGAAGAGCCTGCAGCGCTCACAGCCTGGATTCCTTTATCCAAGAAACCCATGTAGAAATGCCGCGTGTTATAAAATAAGAGAGTTTTCTTAGCCAAGTTGTTTACACTTAGGCTGTTGAAGAAGTGAATGATATTTTATAAATTCTGGTTGGAAGATCAGCCCAAACTGCTGTTCAAAACTAAATCCTACGTGGCTTTCTTTAAGGCAAAGAGAGCTTCTCAGTGTCTGGTGAAGCTGCAGATGCCTTGAGCAGTTCAACCACGGGAAAGGGAAGAGCTCAGAGGATCCCTGGCCAAGTCTTCTGACCAGGTAAATTCCTAGAACTTCTGTCAAGGCCTCTGAAAGAATAGAACCTTCTCGGAAAGGGAAAACTAAGGTTAAACTGCCCACCAATAAAGCATGGAGGATAAAAGCCCTATGAAGTTAGAGTAACACAAAATATTAAAATATGACTTTTCTCCCACCTGAGTTTCATAGAGCAAATTCACATTTAAATATACATATATCGCATAAATATACCTCCAATCAAAGACTACTCTTTGCTACAAAAATATTTCTCTAATACTTGTAAAATGTGGATTTAAAGAGACAAAAATCTCTGCAAAATTTTGCTGCTAAAACTGTGCTGTTAATGACTAGTTCACATATCACCTCAACTGAAAGAGGCATCCTAATGGATCAGATAACAACAAATACCTCTTGAAACAACAAGTATTGGAGTTGCCTGAGGCGCAACATAGTTGCACTTATTACTCCAAATTCCATAATTTAAATGCCATCTATACATTCTGCTGACTTCTAGCCTCACTCCTGAGCTCAGTACATCCAATTGCCTACTTGATATCTCCACTTAACATCCAAGGGTCAAACTTGGCATGCACAAATATCCTGCCCACTTGAATTCATCACCTTAACTAATGAGATGTCCATTACTCAGTACAAGGAAGAATATTAGGAATCACTTTTGATGGTGCCTGATCATTCATGCTCCATAAAAAGTCTATCCCAGTACTGTTGGCTGCGGACACAAGATAAATGTCAATTTCATCCACGTTTCCCCAGTTCACTGTCTCATCCTAGTCCCCAACTACCTGTCCCTCCTCTGGACCACAGCAACAACCTCCTAATGTGCTTCTCTTCTTCCTCATCTGCTGCTTTGTAACATCATCCAGTATGTGCCTACCACATAATGTTTTCTTTCAGTTCCTCTGGGTTTTTACTTCTTTTTACTATCTTCTAATAATACTTTTCATTCTTATCATCCTCTGCCTAAGTTCTACTTTGAATTACAGAAGTATCACATGCCCAGAGAGATCCCAAAAGACTCCTAATCTAGACTAGATTCCCGTCATATTACGGTCTCTGAAAAACCCCAGTGAATTCCCTTCACAGCATTTATCCAAGTTTATCTGTTTACTTTTTTTCCATTATATCCCACCTTCTGTGTTACTTCATCGTGGTGTTAACAAAGTGCTCAATAAATATTTATTGCATAAAGGAGATAATACTGCTCCTCCTAGAGATCAACCCGGAAGAATGCTGCAAGGGAATTTAGAAACTGTCTATTCCAACCCCCTCATTTTAGGGGTATGGAAATCAGCAGCTATCAAGTGCCCCCCTCAAGATTATGCAAATGGCCAAGTAACAAAACCAGAATTTCTGATTTTTAGCCTTTTCATCTCCTATAATGCCATTTAAGAGTAATGAATTTCAAACATTAATTTAACACTCATTCACTTTTTTTTCAGCCATGAATTGAGTGCCCACCATACTGACACTCAGACCACAATGAAGAAGATAACCACTGACCCTGCAGAACTTTTAGCTAATGAAAACAAGTTCCTGAGTATCCACGTAATCTTGGATGCTCAGCATTATTATCAGGATTCATTAATTAATATTTCATAGGAATTTAAGAACATTTTCTCAAGGAAAATTTTATTATTCTTATTGAATTCAGGAAAATATTTCTTACTAAGTTTAGTGATATAAAACTACATGAAAGTAAAAGTACCTTATTAAGACAAATAGCAAAGTTCATTTTTAATGTCTTTACCCTACAAATCAACAAAAACTTAACAGTGAAAAGAGGAATATTGATCAATTACTTGAATGTTTTATTAAATTCAAATCTTTGGTATCATAGTGAAAAGTATTTAGTGTTTGGATGGTTTAATTTGTCTTTATCTGCATGGGTTTTTTGCTATTATTTACTTTAGTTTTTGGTTTGGGGTTTTTAATTTTTATTATTATTTTTTATTTTTGGTAAAGTCATCATGTTCTCTCTTGGTCTTCTGTTTTCAACCATCAAGTTGCCAATTCAACTACTCACAAATCTGCCTGAAAAATATTTTGAAACTTTTTTGTTTATATCTTATTTTCTGACATTTGTCTTTCCTTTAAAAAAAATAATTGATAGACTTTGCAACATGAATCTTTTGCAAGGAAATATTACTAAAGAAATCACTACTGTAGTTTTGTTAACTTTTTTAAATTGTAAAAAGAAAGCAATATACTATATTCTGAAAATTTTCCATTTTAATGACTGCTAATTCCATTGAAAAGCAAAATATTTATGCATTAGATGACTTTAAATAGGAATGAAGAGTGTGTGTTCTGTTCTATGAATATTATATATTACATGTATAGCAACACTAATTACATATCTAAAGACTTTTACTAGGCAAGGTTATATTTACAAACAGCTAATAAAATAAGATTTTTTATTTAAAAAAAAAAAACACTTTTTTTAACTAAATCCAAAAAGCTGAAGTGCGTGATACTAGAAATAGGCAGCATTGGTAGATAGTGGGGATAGAGTGATAGAGGTAGATTTTTCAACAAGCAAAAAAAAGTTAACTAGATAGGAAGATTTACCTGTTTTTAAATAGAGAAGAACCATGGACATTTAAAGTTGGGCAGGGGGCATAAAACGCTCTATTCAGTTTTCTCACCCAGGCCTCAGCTGGCCTACTTTAGCACATGCATTGCAGAATCCTCCTGTGGGAAACTCATGTGAACTGCTTATTTAACATCTTTGGTGATATAATCCCTAAAAGTAGAAAGAGGCACAAAGATCATGGGTGCGATGCTACTGGTGTCACAGCATCAAAAGGAACTAAGGAGGAAATCCAGCTGCTAGAATTTGAATCAGAAGAAGAAAACCACTGCAGATTGTTTATGGAAGCACAGATGGCTAAAAGGAAAACAGCCTTCTCAGAGCCAGCTTGCCAGGAGAAACACTGGCAGGACACAGTTGCACTCTGTTAACATTTCCCTCCAATTTGAAAGAATCCTAATTTCACTGCTGGACAATGATATTTGACACTTTTCATATATGACTTGTATACAGATTACAGCAATAAAAGTTTAAATTGCAAAACATCTGGAGAGAGAAAAAAGCAGTTCTCCTAGCAGGAGCTCAGGGCACACAATGACCTTTTGGAATTACAGAAGCTTAGGAATGGCCAAACATGGAAGGGACTGCCAAGCATGACAAACACATAATTTAAAAAGCATGGTCAGATTCAGGGTTATAAAAAAAATAAAATCATAGAAAAGGAATCCACTTGTAGATAATTTATGATAATCATTTATCAAAATGAGATTAAGAGTTCACATTGCAGTTTAAATGAATTAAAAAATTCTATAAACAATTTGGACAAGTTTATATAATTCTTCATACAGAGGTACACAACTGAGTACACAGTTTAGTTTATATATATAATTCTATTTTGGTTTTAATCTCTTAAATTTTACACTGAAAAAAATTAACACAATAAAAATAATACATCATAACTTCATTCTGCTTCCTAACATAGGAAAGATTTTCATATCACACAACAGCCTGATCCAGAGATAGCTACATAGATTGAGAAGAGAGTAAGGTTGAGATAATTATTAAAGCTTTCCGTATTTATTTAACTTTCTAATTAGAGTTGCTTAAGAGTCCCAGTCTCCGAGTGCAAGTACACACACCTGTGTATACACATGCCATACCCATGCAGAGGCCAGGACAATATTCCAGCTGAGCACCAGGCACAAGAGGGTTTGCTTTCTGAAAGTAATTGTTTTTTCCAACTTAAATCTAAATGTAAATAAAAGAATATAAAAAGATATAAAATGTAACTTACTCATCATATTCTCCCACTTTTATATTAAGAGAAGACTCAAATCAATCTGTATTACTTAACTATGTCAATACTACATTACTGAACTATGTTAATAAAATGTGTATCTGAAAACTAGACACAAAAAATCGCTTCAGAAAATTAAATAACAAAGTGAAAAATTAGAACATATACTTCCACATTGATTTTCAATGATGATGCAAATTCCTACTGCTCAGACTTTCTTTTACTGCATACATGAAATTATCTGTGAATCAGTTTTCTTTTCTTTGACTTTACCTAGCAGTGAGCTCATTCATTCTCAAGTTCTATATTTGTGTTGACAAACATTCAAGTAAAGACATATGTACATGCATGTTCACTGTGGCACTGTTTACAATAGCAACCAACAACCTGGAACCAACCCAAATGCACACCAATGATAGATTGGACAAAGAAAATGTGACACATATACACCATGGAATACTATGCAGCCATAGAAAACGATGAGTTCATGTCCTTTGTAGGGACACGAATGAAGCTGGAAACCATCATTCTCAGAAAATTGACACAAGAACAGAAAACCAAATACCGCATGTTCTCACTCATAGGTGGGTGTCGAACAATGAGAACACATGGACATAGAGATGGGAGCATCACACACTGGGGTCCTTTGATGGGGGCTAAGGGAGGGAAAAAGGGAGGGAGAGTGGGGAGGGATAACATGGCAAGGAATGTCAGGTATAGGTGATGGTGGGATGGAGGCAGCAAACCACCTTACCATGAAGGTACCTATGCAACAGTTTTGCATGATCTGCACACGTATCCTAAATCTAAAGTACAGTATAAAAAAAAAAAAAGACCAGATGATTTATTGGATATTCCAGGGGTTACTTTCTGCTCTTCAGTCTTCTCTCTGCCATATTCTTACCTTTCATGGCTTCATTTCCTCTTCTGAACTCAGGCAAAACACTACAGGGAAGTAATTCTCAATCTGTGTTCCAAATTATCAGTCAGCATCACCTGACTAAAGGGTCTGATAGTCAACAAGAAGACTTGCCGCCTTTCAAGCATATCACTTTGACCACCCTCTAAGACAGCCATAACTAGAGAAAGGCTAGCTGCAATCAGACCTATCAGGAGGAAGTGAAAATTGTCTAGGCAAGAGCTGCTGTGGTAACAGGGATGAAAACAATGAAAAATATTTAGGAGTTAAAAATGGCAGGATTTACGATGTGCTGAATATTATTGAGTGGAATAGAGAGAGTGAAGCAGTTTTGTTTGTGACTTAAGGGCAGGGACTTCAGAGAAAGAGGGGGTTAGAGACTCGGCTATGCAACTTGTCAACTATCTAACCTTGAGCAAGTTATTTTCCCTACCCTAAGCCTCAAGTTCTTCATCAGAAATAATGCTGACATCATAGGGTTGTTTGAGGGTTAAATTAGATCATATATGATGGAGATCAGCACAGAGCTTGGCATACAGCAAGAGGTCATACATCCTAGCAGGTTTACATTACTCCAGATTTCTGGCCTAAATGGGAAAAAAGGGAAGGAAAGGGAAGGGAAGGGGAGGGAGAGGAAGGGGGAAAAGGGGAGACGGAGAGAGGGAGGAGGAAAACAGAGGAATTTGGTGTGAACATGTTTTTGGAAGTTAAATTCCAGATTATTCTTTTTTTTTTTTTTTTTTTTTTTTTTTTTGAGACGGAGTTTCTCTCTTGTTACCCAGGCTGGAGTGCAATGGCACAATCTCAGCTCACCGCAACCTCCGCCTCCTGGGTTCAGGCAATTCTCCTGCCTCAGCCTCCTGAGTAGCTGGGATTACAGGAACACGCCACCATGCCCAGCTAATTTTTTGTATTTTTAGTAGAGATGGGGTTTCACCATGTTGACCAGGATGGTCTCGATCTTTTGACCTTGTGATCCACCCGCCTCGGCCTCCCAAAGTGCTGGGATTACAGGCTTGAGCCACCGTGCCCGGCCCCAGATTATTCATTTTTAAAAAGTCATCTCTATTTCTTTCCCATGTTCTTTTGTAAAAAAAAGTATTATTGTTGCATAATATTTGTACATGTGATAATATAATACATTAATATGTAAAGATCAAATCAGGATAATTGAGACATCCATCATCTTAAATGTTCATCTTTCTGTATGTTAGAAACATTTAACTTATTCCCTTCTATGTTTTGAAATGTACAATAGAGTTTTGTAAACTACAGTCACCTACTGATGTATCAAACACTAGTTATTTCTTCTAACTATCTCTTTGTACCAATTAATCAGCCTGTCTTTGTCCACCCATCCCCTTTACCATTCCCAAGCTCTGGTAACAAGCAATCTACTCTTTATCTTCATGAGATCCACTTTTTCAACTCCCACATGCATGTGAAAATGTTATTCTTGTCTTTCTCTTCTTGGCTTATTTCACTTAACATATCTCCAACTCCATCCATCTCGCTGTGAATGACAGAATTTCACTTTTTCTTATGGCTTAATATATTTCATTGTGTGTGTGTGTGTGTGTGTCTGTGTGTGTGTGTGTGTGTGTGTGTGTGTGTGTGTTTTATTCATTTATCCATTTGTAGAAACTTAGGTTGATTTCTTATCTTGGCTACTGTGAATAGGCTGCAATAAATATTGGAGTGAAGATATCCCTTCAATATATTGATTCCTTTCTTTTTGATATATACTCAGCGGTGAAATGCTTTTAGTTTTTTAAGAAACCACTGCACTGTTTTCAATAGTGGCTGAACTAATTTACCCTCCCACCAACAGTGTACATGGGTTCCCCTTTCTTCCTATCCTTACCAGCATCCATTATTCCCTGTCTATTTGATAAAAGCCGTATTAACTGCAGATGGTATCTCACTGCAGATTTGATTTGCATTTTACTGATGATTAATGATGTTAAGCATTTTTTCATATACCTGTTAGTCATTTATATGTCTCCTTTTGAGAAATGTCTAGTCAGGTCTTTTGCCCTATTTCGAATTGGTTTGTTTTGTGTGGTGTGTATTTTGGTTTTGTTGTTGTTTTTGCTGTTGTTTGAGCGCCTTGCATTCTGTTTATAAATTCCGTGTCAGATTGATAGTTTGCAAATATTTTCTCCAATTCTGGGAATTATCTTTTCACTTTGCTGACAGTTTCCTTTGCTATGCAAAAGCTTTCCAGCTTGATGTAATCATAATTATCTATTTTAATTAGGTGCTGGAACCTTTGAGGTTTTACACAAAAAAAATCTTTGCTCAAACCAATGTTGTGTAGCATTTCCCCAGTGTTTTCCTCTAGCAGTTTCATAGTTTCAGATCTAAAATTTAAGTCTTTAATCCACTGTGATTTGTTTTTTATTTATGGTGAGATAGGAATCTAGTTTCATTCTTCTGCATATGGTTATCTAGTTTACCCAGTACTACTTACAGAAGAAACAATCCTTTCCCCACTGTATGTTCTTGGCGCCTTTGTCAAAAATGGTTCACTCTAGGCATGTGGATTTATATCTGGGTTATTGCTTCTATTTCAATTGGTCTGTGTGTCTGTTTTTATGCCAGCACCATGCCAAGTCTGTGAAGAATGTCGCTGGTATTTTGCATTGAATCTGTAAATAGCCTTGAGTAGTATTCTTATTTCAATAATATTAATTTTTCCAATCCGTGAGCATAAAATATATTTTCCTTTCTTGTGCCCTACTCAATTTCTTTCATTAGTGTTTTTTAGATTTTCTTGTATAAATCTTTCATTTTTTGGTTAATTTATTCTTAGATATTTTATATCCTTTGCAACTACTGTAAGTGGAACTGATTTCTTGATTTCCTTTTCAGATTATTCACTATTGACATATATAAATACTACTGATTTTTTTTGTCAATTTTGTATTCAGAAACTTTATTGAATTTGCTTATTAGTTCTAACAGCTTTTTGATGGATAATTTAGGTTTTTCTAAGTATAAGATAATGTTGTCTGTGAAGAAGCCTAACTTGACTTCTTCCTTTCCAATTTGGATGCTTTTTATTTCTTTCTCTAATTGCTCTGATCAGGACTTCCAGTAGTATTACACTGAATAACAGTGAGGAAAGTGAGCATCCTTGTACTGTTTCAGATCTTAAAGGAAAGACATTCAATTTTTCTCCATTAAATACAATCTTAGCTGTGGGTTGGTCATATATGGCCTTTATTATTTTACGTATGTTCTTTCTATACCTAATTTATGAGAGTTTTCATCATAAAGGGAAGATAAATTTTATTCAATGATTTTTATATCGGCATCTATTCAACTGATCATACGTTTTTTGTTGGTAGTGCTATTAATGTAATGTTTTATTTTTTTGATTTGTTTATGTTATAACATCCTTGTATCCCTGAGATGAAACCCATGTAATCATGGTTAATGATCTTTTAAACGTGCTGTCAAATTTGGTTTGCCAGTATTTTGTTGAGGAATTTTGCATTTGTGTTCATCAGGGATATTAGCCTGTAGTTTTTTCTTTTTTTTTTTTTTTATTTATTTTTTATTTTTTTGAGACGGAGTTTCTCTCTTGTTACCCAGGCTGGAGTGCAATGGCGCGATCTCGGCTCACCGCAACCTCCGCCTCCTGGGTTCAGGCAATTCTCCTGCCTCAGCCTCCTGAGTAGCTGGGATTACAGGCACGTGCCACCACGCCCAGCTAGTTTTTGTATTTTTAGTAGAGACGGGGTTTCACCATGTTGACCAGGATGGTCTCGATCTCTCGACCTCGTGATCCACCCGCCTCGGCCTCCCAAAGTGCTGGGATTACAGGCGTGAGCCACCGCGCCCGGCCTGGCCTGTAGTTTTCTCTTCTAGTTGTGTACTTGTCTGGTTTTGGTACCAGGACAATCCTGACCTCATAGAATGAGTTTGGAGGTATTCCCTCCACTTAAATTTTTTCGAAACGTTTCAGTAGAATTGGTATTAGTTCTTTAAACTTTTTATAGAATTCAGCAGTGAAGCCATCATTGCAAGACTTTATTACATCTTCAACCTTATTACACATTAATTTTTTGAGGTTTTCCTTTTCCTCATGGTTCAATCTTGGTAGGTTATATGGATTCAGGAATTTATCCATTTCTTCTAGGGTTTCCCAGGGTTGTTGGCATAAAGTTACTCATCATAGTCTCTAATGATTCTGTTTATTTCTGTGGTCTCAATTGCTATGTTTCCCTTTTCATTTCTGATTCTGTTTATTTGGATCTTCTCCCTTTTTTTCTTAGTCTAGCTAGAGGTTTGTCACTTTTATCTTTTTAAACAATTTTTGCTTCTGCTAGTCTTATACATTTATTCTAGTCTCAATTTTATTAATTTCTGTTTTTATTATACCTTTCATTCTACTGATTTTATATTTGGTTTCTTCTTGCTTTTCTAATTCCTTGAGACGTAACCTTGAGTTTTTATTTGAAGACTTTCTGCTGTTTTGATGTACTTACTTATTGCTATAAACTTACCTCAGTACTACTTTCACCATATCCTATAGATTTGGATATGTTGTAAATCCATTTTCATTTGTTTCAAGAAATTTTTTAATTTTCTTACTTTCTTCATTGACACATTGGTTATTCAGGAACATATGTTTAATTTCCATGTTTTTATACAGCTTCTGAGGTTCCTCTTGTTATTCATTTTTAGTTTTATTCCAGTGTGGTCAGAAAAGTTACTTGGTATGATTTGCCTGTTTTTGAATTTGTTGGGACATCTTTAGTGGACTAAGAGTCTGTTCTAGAGAAAGTTCCAGTGTTGATAAAACAAATGTGTTGAATGAAAAGTTCTGCAAACAGAAGGTCTATTTGCTCTGGTGTGTAGTTAACTCCAAAGTTTCTTCAACAATTTTCTTTCTAGATGATCTGTCCATTATTGAGAGTGAGGTGTTGAGATCCCTAATATTATTGTATTGCAGTCTATCTGTCCCTTTAGATCTATGAATGCTTTAAATACTTGGGAGCTCCAGTGGTGGATGCATACATATTTTATAATTGTTACATCCACTTTCTGAATTGACCCCTTTATCATTATATAGTAACCTTCTTTTTCTGTTTTTGTAATTTTTGAGTTACACTCTATTTTATCTAAGTATAACTACTCCTGCTCTTTTTTGGTTTCCAGTTGCAAATAATATCATTTTTCATCCCTTCATTTTCACTCTATTCGTGTTTCTATAGGAGAAGTGGGTTTCCTGTAGGTATCATATTGTTGGGTCATATTTCTTTTTTCATCTAGCCTTTATCCTTTTACACCTTTTAATTGTGTTTTAATCCACTCACATTCAGTGTTATTACTGATATTAAGGACTTACTATTGCCATTTTGTTACTTGTTTTCTGGTTGTTTTGCAACTCCTGTATTTTTTTTATTACTTTGTTTCTATGTTCTTTTATGGTTCCTTTCTTGTGTAGCTTAATTTATTGCTTGTTATTTTTAGTGGATCTATTATAGTATTTTGCATTGTGGTTACCATGAGGCTTACAAAGAAGTTCTTATCGATATAACAAATTATTTTAGAGATGACAACTTACCTTAGATCACAAAGAAAAGACAAGAAACCACAATGAAAAAAAAAAAAAAAACTCTGTACTTTAACTCCATCCTCCCCACATTCTGACTTTTGTTGTCTCAGTTTACATATTTTTATATTGCCTATCTCTTAACAGATTGCTCTAGCTACTATTGTTTTTGATAGACTTGTCTTTTGGGCTTCATACTAAAATTATGAGTTAAGTACATACCACAATTACAGTATTTGATTATTGTGGGCTTGCCCATGTATTTAACTTTATCATTGAGTTTTATACCTTTAAATGTTTGCTTGTTTGGCATATTTATTGTTTTTTCACCTTTAGATTGAGTAATTCTCTTTAGCATTTCTTGTCAGATGGCTTCAGTGGTAGTGAATTATCTGTTTTTGTCTGGGAAGAACTTTATCTCTCTTTCATATTTGAAGAATGGCTTTGCCAGACACAGGAGTCTTGGGTGGTAATTTCTTACTTTCAGCACTGAAAATGTTGTTCCATGCTTAGGTCTTTTTTTTTTTTTTTTTTTTTTAAGTCTGTTGCCACATGAATCAGAGCTCCTTTACAAACTTTATACGGTATTTGTTTCCTTTTTCTTTCTAATTTTAGGTTGCTTCCTTTGTCCTTGACCTTTGACAGTATGCTCAGTATATGCCTTAAAGTAGTCTTATTTGAGTCAAATCTCTTTCATGTTCTGTGCCCTTCTATCCCGGGCCTGGATACTTAGATCTTTCTCAATTTTGGAATGTTTTGTGTTAGCATTTATATGAATAAGCTTTGCTGTTACTGAACTCATTTTTTAATATCAACATTTCTTAAATTTGATCCTTTTAGGTAATTTTTTGTACCTCATACATAATCTTCATTTTTTGTTTTATTCCTCTGTATTTTAGAATAGCCTGTTTTCAAGCTCACTAATTCTCGTGCTTGATCAGTTTTCTTGTAGATATCCTCTAATAAATGTTTCAGCTCAGTAAATACATTGCTAAGTTATAAGACTGTTTAATTTTTAAATTATTTTAATCTCTTTGTTAAATTTCTCTGATAAGTTTCTGAATTGATTTTTTTCTGTGGTATCTTGGAGATCTCTAAGTTTCCTTAAAAGTGTCATTTTCAATTCCTGATCAAAGAAGTCACATATCTCATTAGGGTCAATCAGAAATTTATTTCTGTCAGTTGGACAAGTCATGGTTCCCTGTTTGCTATTGTTTCTTGTGGATATATGTCTATGCTTTTGCATTAAAGAATTAATTATTTATGCCAGTCTTCTATGTTTGGCTCATTTTGGTTATTACTGAATATGTTTGCTTAGAGTTTCTTTGTAATTTACCTATCAAATATCATTTTTCTGGTAAGTTGCTGCCTTTTTCCAGCACTAGATGGCACCTTAAACCCAAGTTTGCCTCAGCTCTAGTAAATGATGAGAGCATTGCCTATCTCAAATGAGGGAGATCCTAAAGGGGTTATCTTGGCAGTGTGGGGAAGCTGGCTAGGGGATCTTGCCCAAGACATCTGTGAGAACAAACCTCCTGAACAGTGCTGCTGAACAGTCATTCTGATTTGGCATCTCCCTTGGCTGAATTACAGAGCAGAGTTTCCTGGGCTAGGAACTGTTGTCCAGCCTTTGTTTGTCTCTGCCTATCTTCAGGAATATCTCTTCCTTCAGGCACTCTTAATTGTTCATGTGGGTTGAGACAGGAACATCTTGCCTGCCAAGGAAACCAGGATTTCAGGAAAACTGGTTGTTCACCTCAATTTCACTTTTTTTAGTGTAGAAACCATGATTTGGGAAGAAATTTTCTGCATTTTTGGTGCCAGATTTAGAGGAGGAGCATCACAGAATGGAAGTCCTATCCTCTTACCATCTACTTGGAGTTTTTTCACTTCTCTGTGACCCTAGGAAGTGTTTCCTTGTATATGAGTTCTTGGATATTACTGGTGATAAATCTTGGTGCTACATATTTTTGGTTTTCTGTGGTGGGGAGTGTAGCCAACTTGTTTCTATGCCACATTTTGGAACCAGAAGTCTCTATTTCCATATTCTTCTTAATGGATTATCATATTTCCTACAGATGGTCTCTTTTCTATGAATTCCCATGTACCTCAGAGAATACTCCTTATTTTTCCCACTCACATACTAACACATCCATCCATTTCTTGAGCAAAGTACTTATTCTTCAAGAACCCGCTCTTAGGTTTCTCCTTTGTTTATCTGTTTTACCATCCCTGCTTCCTTATGCAGGATGAAACAGAGCCTCCTTTGTGCTGGAAGTATGTCTAATACTAACTGACACATACCCTCTCTTGCATGAATGTATTTACATGTCCATTTTTCTCCCAGAACGAGCTCCTTGAGGAACCATGTTATCAACCTCTCCATCCCCATTACCCAGCTTAGTACTTGGCACAAAGCAAGTGCTCCACAACTTTATTTCTCTACAAAAGTATGCCCCATATATTAATGCAAGATATCTGAATGTCAGACATAAGTAAAGTAATTGTATCCTATTCAATCACTTATGATTAGTAAGATTTACTAAGTCCCAGATATTATGACAGAGACCACAAGGTAAAACACATGTTCTCTGCCTTCAAGGAGGTGAGAAAACAATTAAAGAGTGAAGAAATAAACACATAGAAGATTAAGTAACAGTAATACATATCAAGAAAAGTTAAGAGTAATACTAAAGCCATATCATAAGGCATAAAGTTATGCCCAACAAATTAGTCACTGACACTAAGAACTACAAAAGTTCAGAAGATGACAAAATTTATTCCCATCTGCCACAGTTAGACATAACTTTACAGTAATGATAGGTTTTACATTATCTTAAAAAGTTTACCAAATTTGGATATGTAGAACGAACTTACAGAGAGAAGATTCTCCTAGTGAATAGCGTAGTATAAGCCAAAGCAGAGCAGCAATGAAAGGTGGGAAAATGAAAACCAGTTTCTGGGGATTGTTTAAAAAAAAAAAAAAAAAAGTCTGTTTAGATGGAGTAAAGCATTCGAGTATGCAGAGGAAGAGATGATAACCGCACAGCGCACAGCTTAGAACCGGGCTTTGGGGTGCATTGAGTACTGGCAAGTCCAGAGGGTGAAGATCATATGCTAAAATGGTTTAGTTAAACTGAATTGGCAGTGTTGAGCTTGGAAAGAAGAAGAGCAGCAAGATGGAAATCAACTTTTATTTATAGAGTTTGGCTTGTGTCAAGTATTATGCTTTATGTACATTATTTTTTTAGTTACTGCAAGTGTATAAGACGGCTGTAACAATCCTATTTTATTTTCCCAAGCTAGTAAATGACATTGTTAGAATTTGAGCCTAGGGTATCCAACTCCAAAAAATCTGTTCTGGATCAAGTGCATGCTGCTTCCAAGCTACGGTATAAAAAGAGGCTATGGAGTGGCCAGGAGGGGACAAGATACATGGGAAAGATGGAATAAAGAATTTGGTGACTCACTGAATGTGAGGGAGAGGAAGTTAAAATTAATTTCAAGCCTTCATGTCTAAGGGATGAGAAAATCATTATGTTAACATAAGGAAGAAAAGAAAAGGAATAGGTTTGGGAGCAGTAAAAAGATGAGTCCAACATTAAATAAGCTTCAGATGGTGGCAGGATATTTGAGTGGAAATGTCTGGTGGTTGGAGATTTTGAGAATGAGATCTAGTTGCATTTTCCTCAGCTAGAATGGATATTGTAACACTGGCACCGCAATGGAAGATGAAAATGCTGATGGAAATCTAACCTCGACCTACAATCTCAAGATCCATTCCTTCCCGAATTTTCTACAAGTTTGCTTAAAAATATGAATCAGTTTTTTAAACGTACATGATTCTGAAGAGCTCATTCATTGTGGTTCAACAGAGCAGACGTTTTTTTTTTAACCAACCAAGCCTTTCCTGCCATCTGATGCCAATTTGGGCTAAAATACCTTTTTCCCCTAGCAACTTAAAGTGTGAGAACATATGCTTTCCTCTGCCCGCACCCTGTCCACAGCACATCCTGTAAAATTCCATCCTTCAGCAGTTAACTTATAGCTTTAGAATGATACAAGTCTTAAAATAAAAGTTTGAGGGCTCAAGGAAAACAGTGAGTTCCTAATGTAAATATATCATGAAGCCAAACATTTCAGAAAATATTCAAGTTCCATAATTTTCCCTTTCTTAAAGGAGTCTTTAGAGAGCTATTGCTTGTTCTTTTCCATTAAAAAATATGAAGTTTGTGCAGTGATCATTTCCCCTAGGGTTGCAGATGTAGGCAAGCTGTACTTGGCCCTCCAAGAAAGATACACAAAGCTTAACCTTTCATTATACTGTGAAAAACTGAACTGTTTCCTAAGCAGGCTTTGTACTGTTGGAATAAATGATAATACCAAATTTAATGTATGCCTGACACTGGGAAAAAAAGAAATTTTGAAACTTCAATAAATGTTTATTTATAAGTATGATCCAAAAGTGGATAGCATGGCATTATTCAGCAGCTAAAAGTTAGATGGCAAAATGAACCAAGCCATTTCTAAATGTATTGCATAACCTCAGAAAGAAAATGTCTGATGAATAAAATGTGTATGAATATCTCATATTCCATCAAAACTTGTAATAATGAAGGCAGTAAGGAGAATGAAAATAATTTTAGTGCAGGTGGATTCGATTAGGAAAAATAATGTTTTTTGGATCTATAAATTACAGAGGTGTACACTGTATCTTTGTAGAGAAATAGAAGAAGAATATTAACAGCAATACTCTGAGTATAGCTTACAGGATAAAGAGAAGAGAAAAACAACAGAAAACGTGGAAACAGCGATGGAAGTTCCTTTTATCAGAGTGATTGACACCATGTAACTTATTCCAAGAGGTGACTGATAATATAAAATGGGGTTCTCTTCTGTAGGAATTTGGCTTTGTTTGTTCACTACCTCTCCCATTTCTGAGTGTAAAATGTGTGTGGTGATAAATGTCCATGGGGATGCTTGAATGATCAGGCTGTACCAAGTCCTCCTATGAAGAACTGCATCTGTGAAACCCCAGCTAGCCTTTTAAAATCCCAGAATATACTAAGTTGCTTTTCCAAAGGATACTGATATTCTGTAACTAAAATCCCAGAATTCAGTTTGTTAAAGAAATACTAAGTTTAAAATCAATAATGTATATAGATGATTCAGGTTTGTGTGTTTGTTTTTAGGGTTTTCCATGAATTTTTATGAAAAGTGACCCTAGATTATGTATGCAGAACAAGTAGAATTGGAAAAGATCAAAATGCCTGGCAGTAGAGGAATTATCAGGAAAATACTGTTATGTCATTTTGATGAAATATTATTTAGTAATGAAAAATGACAATTATGAAAACTAAAATAAAAATTAAAACTTGTGATTTATTATTATTGCTGATAAACAAGAACACAACATCAGTTATAAGGAAAAATATAATTTTGCACAAAGGCTAAAAAGAAATATAAACTATGAATGATTGCATAACAGTTTTTTTAATTTATACTGATTTTAGTATTGTTTTATATACCTCAAAATGATTTCTGAATATCTATTGTATTATACTATGTTTATATGTCTAACACAAAAATAAAATTTTAAAATGAAACTATAGTTTAGCTTCATTAAAGAGGCAGTAAAACACAACATTTTACTGGATTCAAAGCCTGGCTCTGCCAATGTATTAATAGTGCAACCGTGAGAAAGTAATGCAACCCTTCTGCGCCTCAATTCTCTGCTCCATAAAATGAAAATATTTAAAGAATGCAGTGTGTGATGCATCCCTCCCTGTGCCCATGTGTTCTAATTGTTCAACACCTGCCTATGAGTGATAACATATGGTGTTTGGTTTTCTGTTCTTGTGTCATTTTGCTCAGAATGATGGTTTCCAGATTCATCCATGTCCCTATGAAGGACATGAAGTCCTTGTTTTTTACAGCTGTGTAGAATGAACCTGATCATTGTCAAGAGCAAATGAGATTACTCATAAAAAAGTCTTAGTAGAGTGGTTGGCATACAGGAAATTTCACTAAATGGCAGCTACTATTTCTAATACACAAAATGTAAAGCACACATGTACATATGTGTTACCTATATGTTTACATGTGTAAAGGACTCATATAGGCCTGTCACACTCAACTCCGTAAGCAGGAGCTATCACATAATACCCATAGAGCTAAACACAAACACATATTATGTGCCAAGAATTCTGCTAGAAATCTTATAAAACATATATATCATATATTATATGTAACACATTAGATGTTCTATATTACAGCATTTCAGCCTTACAAAAATTCTAAGGCTTAGGAATCATTAGCCCCATCCTAAAGATGAGAAAAAGGGGTATGAAAAAGCTGAAATAACTTCTCAACATCACAGAGCTACTAAAAGGCAAGAACAAGGTTAGCTGACACATAGACCAAGCTCTCAACTGCTAGCCACACTGCTTTCAATAAGTGAGAAATAAGATACACTTGGCTCATATTTCAGCCCAGTACAAGCTTCATCAGTCTGGTGACACTCAATAAAACAGGGTTCCAGTTATTCCTTCAATCATCTGTGAGGCTGAAGCCCTGCTGTGAAACCCTTCTGCTTGCCCTCTCAGTAGGAATTCTAGTCCTCCTCATCTCAGCTACCGGCAGCAAAGCCTATTGGGCTACCCTAAATTTGAGAAATGAGGATGAAGGTAGTGAAGTCATTCCAAACTTAAGCGGAAATAATTCCCCATTAGAAAGGCAAACAAAGAAAAGTCTTTGTCTGCAGATAAGTCATTTTAACTATTTAACATTTTTAAATAAGTTTCTTCTTTACTGTTGGAACTCTTATAAGTCTTTATTGTACTACTGTGTACTTTAGATCTTCAAGAGAGCGATTTAATATGCAATATTTCCAACATTAATTTTCTCCCTAAAACTTTTGTTCTGGGAGCCCCAATTTACACATCTGGAATGAGTGTTCCTGAGATCCCATTGTGGAGATGGTGATGCTGGAAAAAGCCCCTGCCAGGCATCAGGAGAATGTCATTTTGGTCCCAGCCCTCCACACATTGAGTGTGATCTTAGGTAACTGCTACAGACCTTGACTTCCTTCTATAAAATAAAGAAATGAAGTCTAATATGCTACTGTTGTACAGAATGGTGTTTTTGTGTGTGTGTGTCAAATGTGTGAAGAAATCTACCTACCCACATAATAACCCCACACCATAGTATGGCTTTTAATGTCATCCTTCCACATGATTGAGAACTGGTTGATACAGGAACAAGTGTGAACAGGAGTGAAGCCCATATTATTTGTTCTCTGCATAATACAGGAGGAATGTAAGAATTATAAAGCTAATAACAGAAAACTTAGCAACCTAGCAGGTCTTCAGAAATATATTTTTATGCCAGACTGCACACAAATGCCATGCTCAGAAAGCAATCCCAAGTGTTTTTATCATGAAATTTCTTACTTTGCTTACTCAGGCTTACCTCCCATCACTCTCCAACGCTTCCTCCCCTCCAGCCAAGCCAACGAACCTTATAAACAAAGCTCACTCCACTTACAATGCTTATTCCTCTATGTAAAGTTCTATTCTACTGCCCAGAATAGTGTATGTCACCTGAAACCTGAAGCTTTCCTTGGTTCAGGTGATTCTGAGTTTCTTGGGAATAAGAGCTCTGCCTTCTTGCATTTCCAGTTTCTTACATAGTGCTACACATATTGTAAAGATTAAATAACTCCAGGTCACTGTATTCACTCCTATCTCAAACTCCTTTTCTACTTCTGTAACCACACAAATATGCACTTAAAACTATAATAGGTTAAACATAATCATTTTTCATGAATGCAACTGGTATCTCGAATAGCAGGCTATAAGAGACTGTTTTACCCCTCATTTGTCATCATAGCTAGCATAATATAATTCAAGTAGAAAGTTTTCCTTAAGTACTTGATTGTCTGTTTGCTTGTAGCATCTATTATTTTTCTTTTTTAAATATGTTTTACTTTTTACTATATTACCATCAAAGTTACATTTTAATAGACAATCACTACAGGCTGGAACTTCTGCATTTAGGCAGACTAAATGTCTGCATGTCCATGCTGCCAAGTAACCAAAGGATGCCTAACTTTATATGCAACTAGATTAAAAATGACATCCTGGAGAAGATCCAAGATGGCTGAATAGGAACAACTCTGGATTACAGTTCCTAGCAAAAACACAGAGGGTGAGTGATCACCGCATTTCCAAATGAATTTTTACTGCCCACAGACCAGGAGATTCCCAGGCGGAAAAGTGCCACAACTCTGGAGCAGGCACAGCGGGTCTCCGCACAAAAACTCACATAAATCCGGGCGCCATTTCAACTGGTGACTGGAAGGCCTGAGAGACGGAGTCACCCATTCAACAGAAAAAAAAGGGGGTCTGAGGCAGGGAACCAGGTGATCTGACTCAGCTTGTCCCACCCCTACAAAGACCAGCAATCTGAAACACCCTGGATTGAGAGTTTCACAGCAAGCACAGGTGGACCCTGGACAATCCAGCTCTGTTGGGGGTAAGTTGTCCACCATGACTGAGGCAGCCCACCACAACCAAGGTAGCCCGTCATTACTGAGGCAGTCCACTCTTACCAAGGCAGTCAGCCATTAGGGAGGCAGTTTGCCATTACCAAGGCAATCTGCCATTACTGAGGCAGTCTGCCATTACAGACAGTCCACCGTTACTGAGGCAGTTCTATCTATACTCCTATAAACAAAACTGCAAGGAAGTGCACACAGCAGCTGGGCAGAGCCCAGAGCAGCTCAGCAATGCCTCTGCTGGCAGACTGTGACTAGGCTACCTCCTCACTGGGCAGGACATCTCTGAAAAAAGGCAGCATAATGACAGGAACTTATAAATAAATCCCCACCTTCCTAGACAGAGCACCTGGGGGGAAAAAAGGCAGTTACGAGTTCCGCTGCAGCAGACTTAGACGTACCTGCCCAGCAGCTCTGCATAGAACAATGGAGCTCACAGCTCAGCACTTGAGCTCCAGTAAGGGACAGACTGTCTCCTCAAGCAGCTCCCCAACCCTTGTATAATCAAAAGACACCTCATAAAGGAGAGCTCAGGCTGACGTCTGGTGGGTATCCTTTTGCGACAAAGATAAAAGAAGAAACTGGCAGCAACTCTTACTGTTCTGTAGCCATTGCAGATGATCCCCAGGCAAGCAGGATCTGGAGTGGACCTCCAGCAGTCCTATAGCATGGGTGCCTGATTGTTAGAAGGAAAACTAAGAAACAGAAAGAAATAACTTCATCAGCAACAAAAATGACGTCTACTCAGAGACCCCATTTGAAAGTTACCAACCACAAAGACCACAAGTAGATAAATCCTCAAAGATGGGAAGAAACCAGTGCAAAAAGGATGAAAATACCCCAAACCAGAATGCCTCTCCACCTCCAAGGGATCACAAATACTCACCAGCAAGGGAACAAAGCTGGATGGAGAATGAGTCTAAAGAATTGACAAAAACAGGCTTCAGAAGGTGGGTAATAACAAACTTCCCTGAGCTAAAAATCATGTTCTAACCCAACGCAAAGAAACTAAGAACCTTTAAAAAAGGTTTGATAAAATGCTAACGAGAATAAACAGCTTAGAGAGGAATATAAATGAATTGATGGAGCTGAAAAACACAACACGAGAACTTCACAAAGCATACACAATAGCCGAATCCACAAACAGAATAAAGGATATCAGAGATTGAATATCAACTCAATGAAATAAAATGAGAAGGCAGGATTAGAGAAAAAAGAGTAAAAAGAAATGAACAAAGCCTCCAAGAAATATGAGATTATGTGAAAAGGCCTAATCTACATGTGATAGGTGTACCTGAATGTGACAGAGAAAATGAATCCAAGCTGGAAAACACTTTTCAGGATATTATTCAGGAGAACCTCCCAAACCCAGCAAGGCAGGCCAATATTCAAGTCCAAGAAATACAGAGAACACCACAAAGATCTTCTTCAACAAGAGCAACCTCAAGACAAATAATTGTCAGATTCACCAGGGTTGAAATGAAGGACAGAACGCTAAGGGGAGCCAGAGAAAGGTCAGGTTACCCACAAAGGGAAGCCCATCAGACTCACAGTGGATCTCTCACCAGAAACCCTACAAGCCAGAAGAGAGTGGGGGCCAATATTCAACATCCTTAAAGAAAAGAAATTTCAACCCAGAATTTCATATCCAGGCAAACTAAGCTTCATAAGCAAAGGAGAAATAAAACCATTTATGGACAAGCAATTGCTCAGAGATTTCATTACCACTAGGTCTGCTTTACAAGAGCTCCTGAAAGAAGCACTACACATAGAAAGGAACAAACAATACCAGCCACTCCAAAAACATACCAAATGGTAAACAGAATTGACACAATGAAGAAACTGTGCCAACTAATGGGCAAAACAACCAGCTAGCATCAAAATGAGAGGAACAAATTCACACATAACAAATTAACCTTAAACGTAAATGGGCTAAATTCCCCAATCAAAAGACACAGACTGACAAATGGATAAAAAGTCAAAACTCATGGGTGTGCTGTATCCACGAAACCCATCTCACATGCAAGTATATACATAGGCTCAAAATAAAGGGATGGAGGAAGATCTACCAAGCAAATGGAAAGAAAAAAAAAAAAAGGGAGTTTCAATCCTAGTCTCTGATATAACAGACTTAAACCAACAAAGACCAACAGAGACAAAGAAGGGCATTACATAATGGTAAAAGGATCAGTGCAACAAGAAGAGCTAATGATCCTAAATATATAAGTGCCCAATACAGAAGCACCCAGATACATAAAGCAAGTTGTTAATGATCTACAAAGAGACTTAGACTCCCACACAATAATAGTGGGAGACTTTAACATGCCACTGTCAATATTAGACAGATCAACAAGACAGAAAATTAACAAGGATATCCAGGACTTGAACTCAGACCTGGACCAAGCAGACCTAACAGACATTAACAGAACTCTCCACCCCAAATCCACAGAATATACATTCTTCTCAGCCCCACATTGTACCTACTCTAAAACTGACCACATAATTGGAAGTAAATTATTCCTCAGCAAATGCAAAAGAACAGAAATCATAACAAACAGTCTCTCAGACCACAATGCAATCAAATTACAACTTAGAATTAAGAAACTAACTCAAAACCACACAACTTCCTGGAAACTGAACAACTGGCTCTTCAATGTTGACTGGATAAACAGTGAAATGAAGGCAGAAATAAAGATGTTCTTTGAAACCAATGAGAATGAAGACACTACATACCAGAATCTCTGGGACACACTTAAAGCAGTATCTAGAGGAAAATTAATAGCAACAAATGTCCACATGAGAAGCAAGGAAAGATCTAAAATGAACACCCTATCATCAAAATTGAAAGAGCTAGAGAAGCAAGATCAAAAAAACTCAAAAGCTAGCAGAAGATAAGAAATAACTAAGATCAGAGCAGAACTGAAGGAGATACGGGCACAAAAAAACTTTCAAAAAAATCAATAAACCCAGGAGCCGGTTTTTTGAAAAGATCAACAAAATAAGCAGACCACTAGCCAGACTAATAAAAAAGAAAAGAGGGAAGAATTAAATAGATGCAATAAAAAACAATAAAGGGGATATCACCACCAATTCCACAGAAATACAAACCATCATCAGAGATTACTACAAACAAGTCTATGCACATAAACCAGTAAACCTGGAAGAAATGGATAAATTCCTGGACACTTACACCCTCCCAAGCCTAAGCCAGGAAGAAGTCGAAACCCTGAATAGATCAATAACAATGGCTGAAGTTGAGGCAGCAACTAATAGCTTGCCAACCAAAAAAAGCCCAGGTCCAGATGGGTTCATAGCTGATTTCTACCAGATATACAAAGAGGAACTGGTACCACTCCTTCTGAAACTATTCCAAACAATCCAAAATGAGGGAATCTTCCCCAAATCTTTTTATGAGACCAACATCATCCTGATACCAAAAGCCAGCAGAGACTCAACAAGAAAAGAAAACTTCAGGCCAATATCCATCATGAACATAGATGCAAAAATCTTCAGTAAAATACTGGCAAACCAATTGCAACAGCACATCAAAAAGCTTATCCATAATGATCCCAGGCTTCATCCCAGGGATGCAAGGCTGGTTCAACATATGCAAGTTTATCAACGTAATTCACCACATAAAAAGAACCAAAGACAAAAACCACATGATTATCTCAATTGATGCAGAGAAAGCCTTCAACAAAATTCAATAGCCCCTTATGCTAAAAACTCTCAATAAACTAGGTATTGATGGAATGTATCTGAAAATAATGAAAGCTATTTACACAAACCCACAGACAATATCATACTGAATTAGGCTTGGGAGGGTGTAAGTCTCCAGGAATTTATCCATTTCTTCCAGGTTTACTGGTTTATGTGCATAGACTTGTTTGTAATTATCTCTGATGATGGCAAAAACTAGAAGCATTCCCTTTGAAATCTGGTACTAGACAAGGATGCCCTCTCTCACCACTCCTATTCAATATAGTATTGGAAGTTCTAGCCAGAGAAATCAGGCAAGAAAAAGAAATAAAGGATATTCCGTTAGGGAAGGAGGAAGTCAAATTGTCTCTATTTGCAGACGACATGGTTGAATATTTAGAAGACCCTATCATCTCAGCCCAAAATTTCCTGAAACTGATAAGCAACTTCAGCAAAGTCTCAGGATACAAAATCAATATGCAAAAATCACAAGCATTCCTATACACCAATAACAGACTTAAAGAGAGCCAAATCAAGAGTGAACTGCCATTCACAATTGCTACAAAGAGAATAAAATACCTAGGAATACAAATAACAAAGAATGTAAAGGACCTCTTCAAGGAGAACTACAAACCACTGCTAAATGAAATAAGAGAGGACACAAACAGATGGAGAAACTTTCTGTGCTCATGGTTAGGAAGAATTGATATCATAAAAATGACCATACTGCCAAAAGTAATTTACAGATTCAATGCTATCCCCATCAAGCTACCAATGACCTTCTTCACACAACTGGAAAAAACCACCTTCAACTTAATATGAAACCAAAAGAGAGCCAGCATAGCCAAGTGAATTCTAAGCAAAAAGAACAAAGCTGAAGGCATCATGCTATACTTCATATTATACTACAAGGCTACAGTAATCAAAACAGCATGGTACTGGTACCAAAACAGAGATATAGACCAATGGAACAGAACAGAGACCTCGGAGGCAACACCACACACCTACAACCATCTGATCTTTGACAAACCTGACAAAAACAAGCAATGGGGAAAGGATTCCCTGTTTAATAAATGGTATTGGGAAAACAGACTATCTATGTGCAGAAAGCAGAAACTGGACCCTTTCCTGACACCTTACACTAAAATTAACTCCAGATGGATTAAAGACTTAAACATAAGACCTAACACCATAAAAACCTTCGAAGAAAACCTCGGCAAAACCATTCAGGACATAGGCATAGGCAAGGGCTTCATGACTAAAACACCAAACATTGGCAACAAAAGCCAAAATAAACAAATGGGATCTAATTAAACTCCAGAGCTTCTGCACAGCAAAAGAAACAATCATTAGAGTGAACGAGCAACCAACAGAATGGGAAAAAAATTTTTGCAGTTTACTCATCTGACAAAGGGTTAACATCCAGAATCTACAAAGAAGTAAAACAGATCTACAAGAAAAAAATAAACCCATCTAAAAGTGGGTGAAGGACATGAACAGTTTTCAAAAGAAGATATTTATGAGGTCAAGAAACATATGAAAAAATGTTCATCATAACTGGTCATTAGTGAAATGCAAATCCAAACTACATTGAGATACCATCGCATGCCAGTTAGAATGGCAATCATTAAAAAATCTGGAGACAACAGATGCTAGAGGAGATGCGGAGAAATAGGAACAATTTTACACTGTTGGTAGAAGTGTAAATTAGTTCAACCATTGTGGAAGACAGTGTGGAGGTTCCTCAAGGATTTAGAAATAGAAATTCCATTTGGCCCAGCAATCCCATTGCTGGGTATATATCCAAAGGATTATACATCATTCTATTATAAGGATACATTCACACGTATGTTCATTGCAGCACTGTTTACAATAGCAAAGACTTGAAACCAACACAAATGCCCATCGATGATAGACTGAACAGGGAAAATGTGGCACATATACACCATGGAATACTATGCAGCCATAAAAAATGATGAGTTTGTGTCCTTTGTAGTGACACTGATGAACCTGGAAACCATCATTCTCAGCAAAGTGACACAGGAACAGAGAATCAAGCACCACATGCTCTCACTCATAGGTGAGTTTTGAACAATGAGAACACATAGACACAGGGAGGGGAGCATTACACACTGAGGTCTGTGGCAGAGGGACAAGGGGAGAGACAATGGAGGGTAAGAAGTTGGGGAGGCATAACATGGGGAGAAATGCCTGATATAGGTGATGGGGATGGAGGCAGTAAACCACATTGCCATGTATGTACTTATGTAACAATCCTGCATGTTCTTTACATGTACCCCAGAACCTCAAATGCAATAAAACTATATATATATATATATATATATATATATATATATATATATATATATAATTTTAAAAAATTTTTTAAATGACATCCTGTTCTCAGTCCTAGGTCTAGAAAAACACCTGCAACTTTTCTCAGTATCTTTCTCTCACAGCATCTCCAAGCCTCTCCCCAAGTTAGCTCCAGGACCTGGAAGAAACAAAGTGCAGTCCCTCAGCCTAAGTTGCTCAGATCCACAGTGGAAAAGTGAGTCACAGAGAGAGACTCTCTGCCTCTGTCATGTACTGAGACTTCACTCACTTTTATCAGTTAGATGCCATAATGGGGGCTGTTTGCTTTAATTGTCTTCCCTGGGATCTGGGATGCCCTTCATGATTCCAGTAGATTCCCATTTTCCTTCTAGAATTAAAGCTCACACAGTTTATCTTTATACACTATCTTGCTATTTCCAAGTGACTGAGGTACACTAAAAGCCTGTACTATCTTGGGAGAAAAAAAACACTACCACTTTTAAAAGAACCATCATATTAGTAATATTGCTAGTTATCAAATGATATTTATATGTAGGGACTTGGTCAGCACTTTATATACATTCTTTTATTTATACCTCATAATTAACTTTGTGAGAGATAATATCATCTCTATTTCTTAGACAAGAAAAGTAAAGGCCAATGGAGGTGATGATTTTCTCAAGGTCATACAACTGCTAAATAAAATGACTATATAATTTATTGTTAACCAGGATACATCTGAGTGCGAGCAAAATTACTGAAATAATCAAGATATATTCTTTATGAAACATTTATTAACTGACCATTGGTTTTATAAATTGGTAAACCTACAAAATGGTTTTATTCAAAAATTATTTTTAATAAAATATGAATTATAATTTTTAAAAAGAAAAAAATGAACAAAAATATATTGATTAGCTGAATATTAAAAATAGCATATACTGATAACAATTGTTGATACATATTTCCATCCCTAAAGTATTTTTGAGAAATGTTTTCATTCTTTTAAAGTTTTTTTTTTTTTTTTTAATTGACTTTAAGCTCTGGGGTATCTGTGCACATCCCGCAGCATTGTTGCATAGGTACACACACGCCATGGTGGTTTGCAGCCTCCATCCCCCCGTCACCTACATCAGGCATTTCTCCCAGTGTTTTCCTTCCCAAGCCCCTTGCTGTCCCTCCCTTAGCCTCCCACCCTCCAACTTACCCTAGTGTGTGATGTTCCCCTCCTTATGCTCATGTGTTCTCATTGTTCAACACCCATCTATGAGTGAGAACATGCAGTATTTGGTTTTCTGTCCTTGAGCCAACTTTCTGAGAATGATGGTTTTCCAGATACATTCATGTCCCTGCAAAGGACACGAACTCAACATTTTTTATGGCTGCATAGTATTCCATGGTGTGTATGCGCCACATTTTCCCTGTCCAATCTATCACTGATGGGCATTTGGGTTGGTTCCAGGCCTTTGCTATTGTGAACAGTGCTACAATGAACATATCTGTGCATGTGTCTTTACAATAAAATGATTTATAATCCTTTGGATATATACCCAGTAATGGGATTGCTGGGTCAAATGGAATTTCTATTTCTAAATCCTTGAGGAATCGCCACACTGTCTTCCACAATGGTTGAACTAATTTACACTCCCACTAGAACTGTTCCTTTTTCTCCACGTCCTCCCTAGCATCTGTTGTCTCCAGATTTTTTAATGAATGCCATTCTAACTGGCATAAGATGGTACCTCAATGTGGTTTGGATTTGCATTTCTCCAATGACCAGTGACGATGAGCATTTTTTCATATGTTTGTTGGCTGCATAAATGTCTTCTTTGGAAAAGTGTCTGTTCATATCCTTTGCCCACTTTTTGATGGGTTGTGTGTTTCTTTCTTGTAAATCTGCTTTAGTTCTTCATTCTTTTTAAGTTTTCTATAAAATATACTGCAATATTCTTCAAGATTGTATTGTATGACAAGTAAATTTGAAATTATAACACTTAATTTTCTGTACACAATATACTTTTTAATTGAGAAACATACTTTCTAAAGGTTTGACATACTCAGAAAAATACCTGCTAAATGAAAGTTATTCTCATTTCTATATTTTTATATTTTTGTGTTGAAATAGATTTTGCAGCACAATAATTTTATTCAGAGTTCTCCACAGAAATTCATTTTGCACGAAAGTTATAAAAATGTCTCTATAATTCTTTGAATACTTTTCCAAATTTAGACACTGCAAAATACCATTTTAGAATTTACAAATTAAATCTTGAATCCCAGAGCTCATGTCATTTAATTTGATCATTTTTTTCCTTACTTTAGATATATAAACATCATTGTTTTCCTGTGGCAAGCATTGATCTCAATAATTACAATTTGTTAAAAATCTTTGAAACCTTAAATTTTAACACCACATTTATTAAATATTTTAATTAAAGATTTCCAACAAATTTGAAAAAAAAAAAACGAGGCCTCATTTAAAGAACATATTTACAAATAGTGTAATTCCATTGTAAATTAGGTGGGTTAAACTGAAGCATTTTCTTAACATCTAATTATTGGTAGGCAACACAGGGAAACTTTTTTTTAATTCAATGTCACTGTTTTCACAAAAGAATTATAGTTCAATTATTCTAAATGTGTGTTTAAACAATTAGATGTTTGACAACCAATTCCAAACAGAGATCTTCTCTATACATTTTTGAATTTCATAAGAGCACTACATATACTATGACAAGATGCTCTACCAAAATCTGCATTCCTAGTGCTAGAGATTTTATACTCAGTGCTAAATTTTTTAATTGAATTACAATAGGATGCAAAGTTTTAGCTTCATTCTTAATGCCTACTACCAAAAATCCTTTCCAGAGCCAACTTCAGCAGAATCTGCAGACATCCTGAAATTTACTTTTATGTTACTATATAAAAATATGAATTTTACAATTATAGCAACTCAAAATTTTATTTGCTTAACAACAAACCCAAAATGAATAAAAGGCCATATACTGACCTTAGCATAGGTTTTTGCACATCTCCAGAGTTCACAAATCTGTTAAACTTTTTGTAAGGAAAAATAATTTTAGATTTATTTTCATTTGAAGTTCAATCCAATTACTCTCTTCAGCAATGTTATCTTGTAAAACAACTGAAGTGTGAAAGCATATCAGGATTACAAGTATGAATGAACCAAACACACTTTCTATAATAAGAACTTGAAATAACTGTCTACATGAAATAAGATGGAAGACTGCAAACTACAAGTCATAAGCTTGTGCTTATGCTTATCAGATAAAAGTCATGTTTCTGAGAATTGGGTTGTTTTCAGCAATAAAATGTACTATTAGAAAGCAATCAAGTCACTAATTGCATAGATACCTTGTATGTAACTCAGGAGACATATTTTCACTCTGTAGGATATTCCGTATGGATATTTTACATCACAAACCGTAATATAATCCTGTTACAAACAATGGTCTTGAAAAAAGTAAAATAAGGAATACACTCCAGTGATAGCATTACCTCCTCACCCTTTTCTCAGCACAAATATTCCTTTGCCCACTTGCCAAACAGCCCCAAAACCTAAACGTGAACAGGTCAACTTTAAAGGTGCTCTCCTTGCTATAGAATTAACTACAGCCTCCTTAACATGACACACAGCATCCCAAACCTTCAGACCCTGAATTATTTTCCAGCTCCCTCTCTTTCTCATGTTGTGCCTCATGGCAACCTTCCCACTATTCTGCCTTTGCATGCACTGTTTCCTGTGCCTGCATCATTCTTTCCCATCTGCTCGGCCAGCTCTTACCCAGTATTCAAGGCCCACATCAAATGGAACCTCTTCTTTGTAGAGAATTAAACACACCTTCATTTATTAAACCCCTAATACCTTACACATAACATATTTTAAAAGTTATTTTTAGATAATGGGCTCTGCATCAAGGCAATACATTTCTAAAGGCAGGAATTTTTAATTATTAATTTTTGTCTCTTTCATTACTACTAGATCATTTCTTTTTACTTCAACTAAATAATTAAAATGCATGTTCTGCTTTTAGTTTACAAACTTTAACTGAGGGATTTCCATACATATGAACAAAACTGTCTCAGAGCAAAAGCTGATCACCAATAGATGATGTTAGTGACTATAGCAGACTGTTACACATTTGATTATTGTGCACTTCATTAGTTGATGTGCTTTCTATAGGTATGGCTTAACTGTTTTTCAAACATTACAAACTTTTTAAGGCACTGTAAAAAATCAGGAGACAACAGATGCTGCAGAGGATGTGGAGAAATAGGAACACTTTTACATTCTTGGTGGGAGTGTAAATTAGTTCAACCATTGTGGAAGACAGTGTGGTGATTCCTCAAGGATCTGGAACTACAAATACCACTTGACACAGCAATCCCATTACTGGGTATATACCCAAAGGATTATAAATTATTCTATTGTAAAAGCACAGGCACACATATGTTTATTGTGGCACTTTTCACAATAGCAAAGACTTGGAACCAACCCAAATGCCCATCAAAGATAGACTGGATAAGGAAAACGTGGCACATATACACCATGGAATACTAGGCAGCCATAAAAAAGAATGAGTTCATGTTCTTTGCAGGGACATGGATGAAGCTGGAAACCATCATTCTCAGCAAACTAACACAAGAACAGAAAGCCAAACACCACATGTTCTCACTCATAAGTGGGTGTTGAACAGTAAGAACAGATGGAAACATGGAGGGAAACATCACACACTAGGGTCTCTGAGTGGGGGTGGCTAGGGGAGGGATGGCATTAAGAGAAATGCCTAACGTAGATGACAGGGTGATGAATGCAGCAAACCACCATGGCATGTGTATACCTATGTAACAAACCTACACGTTGTGCTCATGTATCCCAGAACTTAAATTAGAATAAAAAAAGAATATAAAAGAAGTTATTCCTACTTTTTCGTTTTAAAGCTCAAGGAGCAATTTTCACTCCTATTTGGTATCTGTTTATAGAAGATAAACAGTAGCCTATTTATAGAAGAAATTTTGGTAGCCTGTTTATAGAAGAAATCTTCCTATAGCTAGGGAAAAATTATTTTTGAGAAAAGTAGTGAGCATATGAATTATTTACATGTATCATAAATGCTCATGATTCAAGAGTAATATATAGTATAAATAATATTCTGTTGATTACTATAACACCACAAAACTATAAATTTGGCCATCTTTAAATGAGCCCTATTAGCTAAATGTAAAGAAATAAGGAACTTTCACAACCTGAGTTATATGTCAATTTTAACATTTAGATGGAGAAATACATGCACATTAATAACCTATCCCATTTGGTAAACATTTACAATACCTTAGCAGCTCAGAGAGGAGTAATGAGTTATATTAATGTTATTATTATTTGGTTATTTTTGGAGACTGGGTCTCATTCTATCATCTAGGCTGGAATGCTGGAGTGCAGTGGTGCAATCTTGGCTCACTGCAACCTCCACCTCCCAGGTTCAAACAATTCTCATGCCTCAGCCTCCAGAGTAGCTGGGATTACTGGCACCTGCCACCATGCCTGGCTAATTTTCATATTTTATTAGAGATGGGATTTCACCATGTTGGCCAGGCTGGTCTCAATATCCTGACCTCAAGTGATCCACTTGCCTCGGCCTCCCAAAGTTCTGAGATTACAGGCATGAGCCACCATGCCCGGCCATGAGTTATATTAATATTATTAAATCATTTGAAATAACAAAATTCCTATGTTCATCCAACACTAAAAAAGATTAACCCAACAGGAAAAAAAGTATAACTGATTATATATTTTGTCTGTAGGTCTTGGAAGCTATAGATTCCATATTTACATTTCTAAATAAAAGTTTTTCATATTTCTCTTTTATTTTCTTTGTCTATATGGTACGTCGTATGTATAAGATACTTTTAAATTAAAAAATAGACTTCTACTGTCACAAACACACTCTCTCTTTTGGGGATGCAAAAGATTGGCTTTCACCATCCCATCAATAATGCCTGTTTACTCCTTTCTAAGCCTGTTTCATGTTCACTCTTGAGTGCAATGCTAAAGGCTCAAGATGTAAAGTTGGTTGAAACACAAGGAGTATATTTAGTTTGAAAATAGAATATAAAATTATAAAAGAATTTTAATATAAAGGAGCTAATAGTGACAACGGTATGACATCCCTCACTGATTACTGCTCTGATAAGCACCTTCTGAGTGCTCAGATGCAGAGCAGAGGGCACTATGTCCTGGGAGAGAGAACCCGTTAGTTGAGGTCTGACAAGTCTGTGTGCTTCTCTGTTCCTGCAACTTACTAGATGGAAGAAATTGGGCAAGTTACTTAATGTCTATGGGTTTGCTTGCTTGTCTACAAAATGGAATAACAATGCTGAACAGATTGGTGTAAGGATTAAATGCGATGTCAATGTCAAAGGCTCGTCACAGTGACGGGCATAGATACACTGTTTCTCCAAAGACCCCATACAGGTTACGTGAGACATGCTTCCTTTTTCCAGAGCCATATGTGGCCCTCTGAATTTACTCACTTTTATTAAGAGCACTGTATCACTCATTTGTTCTAGAATATATTTCTTGATGTATGGGGGTTGAAAGAAAAAAGGACCAGAAAAAAACAGGATAGTGTGGGCTATGGAGAATTCGCTGGTTTATGACTGAGAATCTGGGTTCAAGAATCATATACAACATATTACAATGTGTATTTCTATGTGATATACTTAGTAGCCACACAGACAATTTTCACTTTATCTTATTTTACAGTGCTTTATCAGTTAAAAACTTCTTCTGTTAAACTATTTTAGCTGAAGATTTTGAATTTATTTTGCCCTCTCCCCTGCATGTTTTATGTGGAATCTGTTCATTTCTGTTTTTCCCATCTTGAGACTTAGTGAATTCAGCAAGCAAATTTGGTTTCTTGAATCTTCTTGTTCACATTTGGTTTAGTCATGTGAAAATGTTAGAAAAAAATCACTGCATGGAAATATCTATAGTCCTTAAAATAATATTAATTATCAAACAAAAACTACTCCATTGGCTAATATATATAACTTTTCACCAGGCCCCAAAAATGATACACTTGTAAAATTATAGACAAGTAACATTTGAAACAATTGAATAAAATTCACCTTAATAAAAACTAAATCTAGTTAACAACAAAGATCTGGAATCTGGAGCCCAGAATAACAGCAGTGATTGCCATTGGAGAATGTCACTCATTTTTCCTCAAACTGGTGGTTTTACCACCCACTATCTGACCTTCTACATACAATTCTAGCAAGCTCACTAAATTTTTTTTAAGAAGGAGATAAATGCATGTTCCCTTGGTTTTAATAGTATTTTTAGAATTCTAGCAAGCTCACTAAATTTTTTTTAAGAAGGAGATAAATGCATGTTCCCTTGGTTTTAATAGTATTTTTAGAATTCTGGCACTTTCTTCATAATAATATAAATCAGTTTCTAAGAAGTGTGTGTGAGAGAGAGAAAGAGACAAAAAAGAGAGATTAAAACTACCTAGAACAAAAGATCTCAAAAGACGCAGTGTTAACTGTTAACAGTGCCATATTCAACTCTCAGGAGTGAGATTACAAACGAAGAATTTTTTATTCTATATACTCCTATATTCTTTGCCTTTTCACCACAAATACTACATTTATAATTTTTAATTAAGGAAAAATATTTCCTTATGCACGTAATATAACAAAGCATAGCAAATTACATTTAAGGCTTCTTCCTTCAAGTTTCCCCATCTCGGAAAAGAAAACTATCATTAGCTTTTTTGCTTAGGTGCAAAACCTAAGACTTGTATTTGCTTTCTTTTTCCTTTAGCCAGAACTTCTAGTCTATCAGCAAAATCTGTTGGCTCTGTCCTCAGAACATATCCCGAACCAAACAATTTCTCACCTACTCCAACAGCAGCCTTGTCCAAGCCACATTCTCGTCTCATATGGGCTGCTGCACGCGCCTATTAATCCACCTCCAGCTTCTGTTCCAGCTCTCCAGAGTCAATGGTTCATGCTGCAGATTGCTCTTCTTTAAACGTAAGTCACTTATGTAAATTACCTGCTCAAAAACCTGTCCACACTATAGTCAGAACGAAGTCTAACCCCCATCACCACATGGTCTCTGTTTTGTTTTGTTTTGTTTTGTTTTTTCCAGTCCTACCTTCTACTACTCTCTCTTCCTTTCATTTTGCCTGCCTGCTGTTCATCAAACTCACCAAAACCTTTCTAGTTGACATGCTTGCTTCATTTGCTAGGTTTTGCATATTAAAAAACACATACTAGATGGCTTAAACAACAGAAATATGTTTATTCACAGTTCTAGAGGTTAAGTCCAAGGTGAGAGTATCAGTCAGCAGGTTTGATTTCTTCTCTCGCGCGCGCTTGCAGATGGCGACCTTCTCTCTGGGTCCTCACATGATCTTTGTTCTGTGCTCAAACATTATCTGTGCCAAGATTTTCTCCTCTTACAAGGACATTAATTATATTGAATGAGGGATCAGTCATACGACCTCACTGTACCTTAACTAGCCTATCTCCAAAGGCCTCATACAGGTTATGTGAGCCACGTAGTCACATTCTGAGGTACCAGGATTAGGATTTAAATGTATGCATTTGGAGGAACACAATTCATCTCATAAGAATGTTACTTCCTCTAGCTAAAATATTATTTTCTAATAACTTTCATGGTTCATTTTTTTTCACATCATCTTATCTTCTGCTCAAATGTCCTCTCCTCAAACAAGCTGCCTTCTCCACCAATTAATGAAAGGATATATACCCTCTTCACTCTGTCTTATTATGCTTTCATTTTCTTCATAGCACTTCACTTACTTTGTAGCACTGCAATTTTTTACATTGTTATTGTGTCTTTATCACACTTCCAGCACACCTACTCATGAGCATGCACACACACACACACACAAACACTCAGGCTTTATGAAGGCAGGGGTTTTCAACTTTCTTATTGCTGTAACCCCAGTGTGTAGAATTATACCAAGAGTACTGTAGAAACAAAAAAATTAACTAATGAATTAATAATATTTTATAGATTTTTCAAAGAAATATCATGGAGGCATGGGTAAAAAAATAATTGGGCCTAGGGTAGTGGCTCATGCCTGAAATCCCAGCCCTTTGGGAGGCTGAGGTGAGCAAATTACCTGAGGTCAGGTATTCGAGACCGGCCCGACCAACATGGTGAAACCCCATCTCTTACTAAAAATATAAAAAATTAGTTGGGCATGGTGGCAGGCACCTGTAATTGCAGTTACTTGAGAGGCTGAGGCAGGAGAATCACTTGAACCCAGGAGGCAGAAGTTGTAGTGAGCTGAGATCGCACCACTGCACTCTGGCCTGGGTGAGACAGAGACTCCATCTCAAAAAATAATAATAATAATTAAATAATTCTTTACATAAACCATGTACAAAAATGAGCATGGAAACATATTATTAATTGACATACTCACTAAAATTACTGTTTGCTGCTTTTGACTATTTAACAACTAATTTAACATAATGTGTTTTACCATGATTGACGTCATTTATTATGAACTGAGTTAAACTAGCTGTTCTCAATCAATCAGGGGTAATTTTGTTCCCCAGGGAGACATATTTAGTTGTCACAGCCAGACTAAGAGTGCTAGTGGCATCTAGCAGGCAGCTGCCAGGGATGCTGTTAAACATCATGCAATTCAAAGGACAGCCTCTCACAATTATTTGGCCTGAATGTCAGTAGTACTGAGGTTGAAAAGTACTGCTCTAAAGAAGTTTACATGAAAATAATAGAGAATCTTTGACTAGTTTACCCCTAATTTACCCTATGACATTTTTGCCATAAAGGTAAACTCTATATAATAAAATATCAGTATGTCTTTTTGTTAAGCCCTATTTTTAGCCAGCCCCAGACAAAATTACAGATTATTTAACTTTGCCTTTAGGAAGCTTTAGGAAGCTTTTTACTTTTCCTCTTCTGCCTCATTCCTCTTCCTCTTTTGATATTTCTTTTTCTTTTTCTTTTTTTCTTTTTTAGAGATAGAGTTTTGCTCTGTTGTCCAGGCTGGAGTGCAGTCACATGATCTCAGCTCACTACAGCCTCTGCCTCCTGGGTTCAAGTGATTCTCCTGCCTCAGCCTCCCGAGTAGCTGGTATTGCAGACGCCCACCACCATGCCCGGCTAATTTTTGTATTTTTAGTAGAGATGGGATTTCCTCATGTGAGCCAGGCTAGTCTTGAACTCCTGACCTCAGGTGATCCACCCGCTTTGGCCTCTCAAAGTGCTGGGATTACAGGCATGAGCCACCGCGCCCAGCTGATATTTCTTTATCCCCATCAGTCTGATCCCTTAAAAGCCAGAATGTCCCCACACCCAACTCCATTCCCCAAGGTTTAGAACTTTTTCTAAACACCACACTGGGGTCTATCCTTGCCCAGGGTAAGCTCCAGATTTCTCACCAAGTTTTGTCACTTGCTCATGTCATTCGCAATGCTGGAACACTATAAACAACTCATGAAAAAATTTTAGCAAGAAAACAACGTAGAGTTCTATATTTAAGTTTCATCAACTGAATTTCACCAGGATAGGATGGAGGAGATTTAGCCAAGGTTCATGTTGAAAAGATCTGGGATATTTTATTAATCCCTGCCTCCCTGCTGAACATGAACCAAAACTGTACCGAAAGCTTTATGTCTCAATCCAAGAACATAATGGACCAACTAGCTGATAAACAACCCAAAATATAGAAGAAAGAATTTTGAATCCACAATAGTAGTGTAAGAATCCATTCCTAGGAGTACACTGACAAATTACTATATTCAGAGGAATCACTAAAATGGGAAATTCAAAGCCATGTTTTTTAAATGGAACAACTAAAAAAAATTGAAATGCTGGTGCAACAGAATGCTTAGGATAAACAGAATAATAATCCTTAAATGTATATGCAATGGCTACTAAAAAGGTAACAAAAATCATTTCATTTACTTTTGAGGAAAGAGGAGCTAATACTACTGAGTTGAAGGTATAGCATTGCAGGGACTGAGTTAGCCTCCACATGGAAGAATTTTACGTCATCTTGGCAAAAACCACTGCCGCACAAGTCGTATGTTTTTTATTACTAGGAAAATACAAGCAGAGACCATGGTCTGCTTCTCAGTGATACTACAGAAGGAATTCCTATTTCAGGTAGAACAGTAGACTAGAAATCAGTTTATGACCTTCAAATTCTATGGTTCTATTAGTCTAACCATTTTTATATTAAAAACAAAATATTTAACTATTCTCACCCCCCACAAAAAAAGTGCCATAAGATTTATTTTCTCTTTACTTTCAATGCCCATAAGAAAATAAAGAATGCAGTGTATCACTGTATTGTCTACCACATTTCAAACACTAAAAGATCATGAGATTAAGTAAGTACCCTAATTTGAAGTTATAATAAAACTTGCTGTCACTTTTTCTAACATGTAAATATAATTTACTTTAGGCATTAGGGTAAGAATCCATATAATCTTTAGCAGGACAATGACACTCTACTTAACTCTTTTTATTTTTATTTAAATGCTTTCTTAGATATATTTTTCAGGTAGGTATGAATTTTTTCTTTATACTTTTTAAGAGTTATTAAGACATAATTAGAAAAGCAATTAATTAGATACAAAGACATATAGGTTCCCAGTTCTGGCCACTAATGACTTGCCTCTGTCCAGCTAAGTAGTCTGTTGATCTCGTTTTTCTCATCCTTAAAATTAGAGTTTGGACTAGATGATCTCTAAGATTTTTCTCACCTCTTAATTGTTATGATCCTATTACTTGACATCATAGGTAAATTTACTATCAAAGCTGCTGTTGTAAGTCTTCAAGACTTCCAAGAATTATAAAAAAGAGGAGAAGCCAGGAAATCAAAGGAAAGGGACTAATCCTGCCATATTTTGGTGTTCCGTGTTATTACTGACATTTAGAGGTTTCAGTAGTACTGTGGTACCCCAGTCAAATAAGAGAAGTCACAGATTTCGGGGAGTTAATTACTCATCCAGTTTGTTATGATGGAATCAAAAAGGAGGTTGGAATGCACACATAAAGAAAATCAAGGAAAAGAAACCCATGTCATAGTTCTTCATTTTCTTTTGTTCCATTCGGCCCAGACACCCACTACCTTGCAGTGGTTGAGAAGAGCTGGATCTCTTTGCCAAGGATGAATAAGCCATTCTGAAACATCTATGGAAGCCTAAGTGTCAAGCCACTGTGATGATTAATATTTGTTAGAGCTCTGATTGGTGTTTCACACTTGGATTTCTTTAACGCCACATCGGTGTGACTGTAAATGGTAGCCAAAGCCAAGACTAGTGACTAATTGACTAGGGAAATAGGTGAAGTCACCGTACAAGCCATGGTCTTTCCTTCACCAGATGGGGAAAATTTTTCTTCCATCAAAATAAAATTCCAACCTGAGCTCCCCTGTGTAGCGTATGTGTCACTTAAGTATTGATCCAACGTGGGTTATTAAGACTCTTTAAAATTTTTTAAATAGGCCCTTGAGATTCTTTAATTGAAATCTCCATATCGTCTCAAAATTTTAGGCAAGTAAGTTACAATCTGTATAAGAATACATTGTAAATGTACTTCAACAACTTTCTCGACTTAATAATACAATTAAATTATTGTTTGACTTTTTCCTTTTTCCTGCAAAGCAAGCCTATGAATATGATTTAAATCAGTAGTTTGTCCATTATCTATAACAAAATAGGTCTCATATTTTTAGGTGACAATCTATAATTTCCCAGAATGAAGTATGTTAGGGATATGAATTTAGATTGAGAACTCACATTGACTTTGACGTTCTGGATAGCTCAGCCTGCCCCTCCCATGTGACCCAGGAGGCTGACCAGAATGGACCATATCAGTGAACTCCAGGCCCTCTGGCTTCCAGATGGGCTCACAAATAGAGAATACCGGGAGAGAGGGAATAGAGTGAGGTTGGAGAATACACATGCACGCACCCACGCACGTGCGCGTGCGCGCGCGCACACACACACACACACACACACACACCCTGCCTCCCTCTCCAGTGGGTCATTTTAGGCTGGCTGTAACTCTCCACAAAAGTCACTGATAAAATCCTCTGCACCACTTCCTCTTTCCAAATTCTGGTTAGGGCTTCCTCTCCTGTCCCTTCAACAACAAGGGTGGCAACAACTCCACTGCTATTAGCTGGCATACTGTGTTACTCTTTTTGGTTTCTTACCCCATGCCCTTGTTTTGATAAATAGTATATCTTTGAAACCATTCTGAAATTGTTCTAATTTGATTGAGCTATCTGGGTTTTTTTGTTTTGGTTTGGTTTTTGCTTGTTTGGTTTTGTGTGTGTGTGTGTTCTGTTTTGTTTTGCTGGAGCCTAATCTTTTAGATGAAGTTTAATAGGAATAGAAACTTGCTCTGAAATAAGCTGATTTGGGACTTACTTATCCTTTAATAAGTTTTATTTTATATTTCATTAAGTTCAGGTTTTTATCAATTAATTCCTTCTCAATTTCTTCTGGTTTATTTTATTGTACATTTTCAAATTCATTAAAATAAATAACTATTTTATTTCATCTTTATCCTTTAATAACAGTAATATATAATATTACACATTTTTTCTGAGACCTGCTACCTGTTAGATTTCATTTGACTTGAAGGAAGTATTCCCCTTCCCATTGATTTCCAAAAAAATATTTGCCTGTTTACTTTTTGGTCCAAATATTATCTAGTATTATTTCTTAAAGTATTTTAAAATTTTAATAAGTGGTTTCCATTTTATTATTTACTTCTAATTTTAATATTGTATGGGTCCTACAAAGGGTCCCCTTTTTGAATTGAATAAGGATTTATCTGTGGCCAAGTATACGATGAATTGTTTTGTACTTGGACACCTGAAGAAAATTATATTCTCTACTTAAAGAATGTAAGGTGTATATATCAAAAGCATCAAGTTTGCTAAAGAAATACTATTTTTCTGCTTAGTAAACTGTTCTACTTCTGAAGGAGAAAAAATGTTTTAATCTTTCACTTTCATTGAACTTGTATGAGGTTTTCCTTTTTTTTCTTCTTCTTTTTTTTTTTGTTAAGACAGAGTTTCACTATTGCCCAGGCTGGAATGCAGTGGTGCCATCTCAGCTCACTGCAAGCTCCACCTCCAGGGTTCAAGCGATTCTCCTGCCTCAATATCCAGAGTAGCTAGGATTACAGGCACACACACACATGCCTGGATAATTTTTGTATTTTTAGTAGAGATGGAGTTTTACCATCTTGGCCAGGCTGGTCTCGAACTCTTGACCTCAGGTGATCTACCCATCTCACCCTCCCAAAGTGCTGGGATTACAGGTGTAAGCCACCACGCCTGGCCTCTTTTCATTCTTAATAGTATTTTTTGTATATTATAACTGTGTTGTTTGATGCATGTAATTTTATGGCTGATAAATCTTTATAAATATAGATTTAAATTATTATATAATATACCTGTTTATTCTGCTAAGGTGTTTTAACCTTAAATTTTATTTTGTTTAATATTAATGTAATCATTCCAGTTTTCTTTTGGTTTGCATTTCTTTATATTGCTCAATCCCTTTATTACACAAAAACTGGAAGGAAAGAAAGACAAAAAATGAAGTAAGAAAGGGAGGGAGGGAAAGAATAAAGAAAGAGAAGGAGGGAGAGAAAGATTCAACTCAATATAAACTTCTTAGTAAACTCACATATCTGAATTTGGTTTTTTAACCCAAAGTAGTAGTTTCTGTCTTTTAATGGGGAAACTGAGTTCATTCATATTTAGTACAAGGGCAAATGTTGGTTTTATTTGGTTCACCTTACTCCATTGTTTGCCACTAATTTATATTGTTGTTTCCCTATTTTTCTTCCCCTTGGCTTTGCTAGCGTGATTACATTGCTGGTCATTTCTCTTTCATTCATGTTAATTTCAAGATTCTGGTGTATTTTTCCGTTCTCTTAATGGTTACGGTCACTTTCCCTGGCCTCTTAATCAGACACGTATGTTACTGTGATTGTTTTAAAAAGAAAACACTAACTACATTCCTTTTTCTTCTACCACAGTGTTCTAACCCTACCTGCTTCCTCGCCTCTCCAATATAAACAAAATTTTTTAAAACACTTTACATTCCCTCCATTCTTTATTTCTTATATATCCTTCCCACCTTTGGGGATACTTCTATCTCCACTTTCTTGTCTCCAGATACATATAAACCAAAGGTATGTGACAGTTTAGTGCTTACCATATCAAAACTTCCCTTAGGAAACCCTCTCCTATTTCAGGAGTCCAGCACTCACATTATGTATTCTTAAATCGTGTTCTCTTAAAGTAACATATAGAATAATGACAGTTGAGCATATATTGGGTGCCAGATTATCTTATAAATCGTTACATTTATTAGCCAATTCTTTGTGATAACACTGTGGGATAAGCTCTACTATTTTTCTCATACTTTATTTTACAGATGAAGAAACAAAACAAAAGAGATGTTAAATAGTCGCCCAATTTCCCACAGCCAGTGAGTGACATAAGAAGAAACTGAATCCAGGTGTGCCGCCCAGAGCCTGTATACGTAACTCCTGGGTCACGCTGCCTTACCGCACCATGACTATCTCTTTGTCTTTGCCCAGGTTGAGGTGTCTGCCTGGGGTAATTTGTTGTTTAGTTATAGTCTTTTCTCATGCATTTTCCTTATATGGAGAACATGGGTGGTATTCAGTTAGTGCTTGCTATCCGCGACTTCAAAGTTTTCACACTGATATGGGAATGAATTCTGATTGTGTAAAGATTCTTGGGCTGTGGGTGTTTGCTTTCAATGGTCTATCTTCTAGTTTCCAACTGAAAATGAGAGGTCTTCTTTACCTTCACTTGGCTAACAGACTGTGGGATGACAGAGAATAGAGAAGCTTCTTTCTGGAACCCAAAAAGGGTTGACATCTTGCCCATAGCTCACAACCTATAATAAAAGGACCAGGCAAACCATACATGTGCTGCTATATCAGACAGATGATCATCTGAAAAAAAATAATAATTAATGCTGAAGGAGATCCAAATATAATACAAAACAAAATAAAACAAAATATTCTCTGGATATTACAATCATTATTTTCTAATGAAAACAAATCAGTTGGTAATAAATAAGAAAGAGTTTAACCACTGAATGACCAGAATTGGTAGCCTAATTTTAATAAATCTTAAAGCACAAGAATTAAGTTTTTTTATTAAATTATGGCTTAAAACACAGGAAGTAGTAGAAAGCATATGGTAAAAAATGAAAAAGGAAGGCCTGACAAGCATATATTGGGTATTTGGGAAGAAAGTAGCTAAATAGATACATGAAAATATAATATGTCTGGGCTGAGCAAAGAGCTAAATCTGCACACTGAAAGAGGACAGTAAGATTCCATATATTTTTATGAAAATGGTATACATCTAGACATAACTTAATGGATAAGAAAAATAACTTAAAAACTGCTATTTAGAAAGAACAAGTTACGTACCAACAGAAAATTAGTGTTGTCAATGTAGAGAACAAACTGGCTGCCACCCCAGAACAATAAATAAATTTCTTTTCCCGTGATTGTTAGATGATTCTTCAGGACAACTGACTGTATTTCCTTAATAAGTCAGTGTTGTGATAAAAGAGAATTGCTCCATGAAAAGAGACTCAAAGGGACATAGCCAATAGATGCAAACTGTGGCTGGGAACTGGATACTGTTTAGAAACCAGCAGCAAAAGTCATTCTGGAATCAATTGAAAAAATTTAAGAAAGGCTTGGGTATCATATTAGATGAAAATGTACTGAAACAGTAGACTAAAAGATGTCTAACTGGAAAAAGCAGGTTTTGCAACAACCAAATTATAACTATACACATAAGTTTATATATTTATATGTATGTAAACACACATAATATGAAAAATAGAGCCATACATAAAAACTCTATTTGTATATTTTAAAAAACTATAGGTTTATAAAATGTTTTTTTATATATGTGAAAAATTTGGAAAGACATGCATTACAGTTTCGCATGGTATTCTGCATTTCGTGGAGATATGACATTTATTCGTTGCACTTTCTAATTTTGAACAATGCAAATTAGTACTTTCATAAAATTTTCAAAAGGTATTGAAGAAGGAGGAAGAGGAAGAAAAGAACAGAAAGAAACAAAATGGTAATCAATAGAAGACAGGGAAGGGAAAGAATGGGAGAAGAAAATGATGTGGAGGAAGAGGAGAAGTAGGAAGGGAAGTGCTGGAAGGAAATCCAAGGACCACTAGGTAGAAGGAGGGTAGACATTCAAGGACAAAAGGCAGCCATGCCATGTGCTCAATGTGAGGTTCTGAGACAGAGCACCCACCGATACAGATGCAGAACGTGGAAGAGTCTCGCCTGTTTTGAATTACCACAAACCACCGCAGGAGAAAAACGTAGACCCTACTATTTATGTTTAGTTTTCCACACAACAAAGCATGGCATGATAGGTCTCAGAAGAAGAATAGAACTAGATCCAATTTTGAAAAAGAATCCCAAAACATAGATTAATTACAGTTTTCTGCAAATTACAGCACCTGTTTATGCACATGCTAGTGACACTAGTTTTATATAAAACAGAAGTATCTAAAATCACTGAAATAAATCTGAACTTTGTCTTATGATATTCATATTCTCTATAGTTTTAAATATTAATTTAGACTTCACAACTTTGAACTGCATAATGGTTTAAGCTGACATAAAGCAATATTTACATTCATACTGACCAGGAAAGAAGGGCTTCTGAACAAGTTATTCTTGTCAATAAAATTGCATGTAGCATATTAAATTTTCATAAATCACATACTCTTTTATAGAAGAACTTATCATGCTCTATATAAGTCAAAGATGCTGAACTCAGTTAAATTTTAATAGATGCCATCAGCAGCGCCTGAAGACCTTCAGCAATTTTTTTCTGACTCTTTTCCTTACTGGGCCAACCTGAAAAAGTAGGCTTGGTGCTATACTAATCCTGCCTGCAATTTGTCAGCATTAGGAAGCCTTGAATATACTTACAGTAAAAATGTATTTTAAATACATTCGTGTTTAGCTTTTTCTTTATTTCATGAAGAGCTGCATTCAGGATGTTAACGTTGCCGCATTAGTGGAGTCACGTTCATGATCTACTCATGCACATCCCCTCATCGACCTATTAATGAAACTGTTCACTATTATCAGCCAAGTAGTTGGATGGATTTCTTTCCACCAATTGACTGATTCTTAATAAACCTCTCCTCCTTTTTGATTCTGTAACACATAATGTCATGGCTCCCAGAAACTAACAAACAGCCAGAAATATAACTTAGAAATACAAATTATTGATATTGCTAAACAACGCATGTTACGTGTATATGATGATCTCACGGATGCAAATCTGTTCCACCAGTGCTTTATCAGACCTGGGAGGGCATGAGAAATCAGATTTCATACCCTCCTGAGGAATTTTTCTCTTGAGCCTTTAAATTGTGTCTATGTGGCACAATGTAAAAGGAATATTCAGTTCATCTTTTTTTTTTTTGAAACACAAATATTTGGCGTTTGTTATATAGGTAAATACTGAGTCAACAAATAATTTTGCTGTCAAAGAATTTCATTTTTCAAGTTAATTTTTATTTGTCAAAATATAATCAAATATTAAAATTTAATTCAGGGTACTTTTTTGTATATAAAGTTCTTCTGAAGGTACTTAACTAAATATGTTTCTAATGAAATACTGGCAGCAATGTCATGAAGTAGCAAAACCTTCCAGGCAGTCTGAAATTTTGTTTTCCAAGAAGCTTGAAATATAAGTGGTTGGAATGTATCTTGCAATGAGGAATATCAGTGGAATGCTTACATAAACAGAGGAGATAACTTTTCCAGTTTGCTAATATACTAGGTCCACAAGAGCACAGGGACACAGTTGGCATTATACACGTTATCTTATTCCCTTGGTGCTAAATTGAACACCTTGTGCTCTGCATTAAATTATCAACTCTTTCCCATTCATGATGAGTCTGAATACTTCCATCTAGCCACACAACCACAGCTGCCAAAAATGCATGCAGGCACACCCTCATATTCTTAAAATGAATGTACTTAACAAATTTCAGAAGCTCTCTTGTTTAATGTCTCAAGATTTTCTGCTGTCAGTCCTCTGTTCAGCTTTAAAATAAGCTTGTTCATGTAATTATTCAAGACTTAGAAGTAATAATGTGCCTAAAATCCGAAAGATAGTTTGAAAGGAATCTTTTTTTAAAAGGAATCTTACTAATTCATTTTTACATTAACCAGTTGGCATTTGCTTAAATGAGGGCCTTGTTTCAATTTGAGTGGAGGTGAATGTCTACCAAAATTAGGGAGAAGCGTTTGGAAAGATAACTTTTACCGCTAAGGTTTGTACAACCTCACGACCTCATCTTTTTATTTTTTATTTTTTCAGAAGTCATTCTGTACTACTCATTGGCTTTGGTTGGTTAATCCTTTTACATAAGGCAGGTAATATGGCCTTTCCTACCAAAGGTGACAAAACCAGCAGTGATCAGCTCTCTTGACTCTCAGCACCAAGCCATAGGAGTCACTGACACTTAGGGTCAAGTGTTAAAGTCAAGCAGAAGCGGCCGGGCGCGGTGGCTCGAGCCTGCAATCCCAGCACTTTGGGAGGCTGAGGCGGGTGGATCACCAGGTCGAGAGATTGAGACCATCCTGGTCAACATGGTGAAACTCCGTCTCTACTAAAAATACAAAAAATTAGCAGGGCATGGTGGCGCGTGCCTGTAATCCCAGCTACTCAGGAGGCTGAGGCAGGAGAATTGCCTGAACCCAGGAGGCGGAGGTTGCGGTGAGCCGAGATCGTGCCATTGCACTCCAGCCTGGGTAATAAGAGGGAAACTCCGTCTCAAAAAAAAAAAAAAAAAAAGTCAAGCAGAAGCTTCTTCAGTTCACGTTAGCTGAGGGTATTGTGGTCAAATTGGAAATACGACACCCCAGAAACCAAACAATGCATGTCTACTCAGCCCTCAACTCATTCGCAGTGTCCTTTCCTTACATTCTGGCCTTAAATAATTACTTCTCCCAATTAAAGAGCACTTTATTCAAGCCACCTCATAAAACATTGGCCAAGCTGCAACTGGGCACTGTTGGATCAAAAGCCCACGGCTGGTGCAATGCAGGTCCCCCATTGGAGCCTGGAGCTGAGAGTAGACTGATTTCAGCAAGATGGAAAGCCGCCTGTGCTGGCCACTCTGCCTGGCAGAATTGGTGTGGGCCACAATCTGTGAAGCATTACAACAGGTTTTGTAATGTTGCATGCCCTGTTTGACAGGATTTTTCACTCAAGTTTTGAGCTATAACTCATTGGTTAAACTTGGGTTTTGCCCATCTGATGTCCAGCAAAGCTTCAGATACTGGTTTGATTGATGAAGTCCCTATTTTGTTTTAAGTCATTAATCTACTGAATTCTTTTCAATGTCTCTAAGACTTGGATAAGCCCAACTTTTCTAGTACTTAAGAGGAATTCTAGGTTGGGCAGGGGGCATTTTTAGCTCAACCCAAAAATCACAACACCCCTAAGAAAGAAGATTAAACTGAGATACAAATTCACAATTTCCTTCCCATAGGAAGGAAAGTCAAGTGCCTTCATTAAAGATTATGGAAGTTTTGCCCCACTATGTCAGGGCACTCGTCGGAATAACTGCCTTTGCTCAGTTTTCTCAGTAATTTCTAAGTAACCATGCTGTGCAACTGGATGTTCTACTAAGTTCACTCTCAGGGTTATTTGTTGCCCTCTGGAGCTGCATGCACCTGTAGAAGTTGGTCCACATTTACTGCTGGAGAATACACTTATGTAATCACCTCTTTCAATAACTGTCACACATTTTAGATAGAAATACAAAGACAAAGAGTTAGATGACCTTAACCTTTAAGAAAAATAGATATTTTTGTCTCCATCATTTACAATGTAACCCTAGGTCTTTCAGTTAGGCATAAAAGAATCAGAATTTATAGGAAGGCAGGAAGACAGACAATGAGATAAAATGAGTGATGCCGGATGAAGAAAAAGAAGAAACCAGCCAATTCTATAGCCTGACTCAATAGTCAGTTGAATGTTGCCAAATTAGAGATTATTCTCATGGACTTCAGAACTTAAAGAACTAAGTTTGAATAGTGACGTAAAACTAGACTTGATCCATTCTTGTCGGTTTCTTTCCACTTGAGAAAACCATAATTCAATTGCAATGTCATAATAAAGTACTTTGATGCCCTTGACCTAAAAATTACACTTTGCCCTTAGGCTTTCATTTTTTTTTCTAATTATGAATGTATAACATTTATAAACATATACATGTAGAGATGATTATATGTTCCCCTATATTTGTGATGTGCACACACAAAAAAATTCTAAAATCTTCAAACTCCAAATGTTAAAGATAGCATGTGTGTTATTCTGACTCTGTTAATAATGGCATTATTATTATTTCTAACTTAGAACTCCCCAAGAAAGTCGAGCAGGGAAGAAATGCATCCTGTTGATCCTAAAATAGAGTCAAGAAACATGCTGTAATTGTAAAAGAGACTGCTTGGGACCTTATTACCCTGCATATACAAGTAACAGCATAAATTCTATGCCTATTAACAGAAGCATGTAGTATATATTTATAATACCATAGGCAGATTTCACTTAAGACTATCATAATCATTATTTCAGTAATTTTCCCCAAAGCTAATATATGTATCATAGTTAATCAAAAAAGGAAAAAAAAAAAGCTTTCTGTACAAATTATGTATTCTGAATAGTAAGACAACCGATTAGCAAAATAGACGCAATAGGTGAACGACTAGAAAGAGTGAGGGAAGAGGTGCCAGTAAAGGGCAGGTTTGGACAAAAGAGAAAGAACTTGTATGAGAACAAATTCGCCATATAAATCAAATCACCCATTTCTTACACTTTATAGAGTCCAAGATAAGTAGAAGCTTTTCATTCAATGACACTTACACCATCTTCCATGATGATAGTAGTAATAGTGTGAGATGTTGCAGGAAACTCCAAGGAAAGCTCTTATAATGTGGTTTTTCTGAACTGTCTTGAGACAGGGGAGATGGCTAATCCTTTATAATCTCATATTAATTAGCCCTTAGATGTGGATTACCTTGGAAGAGGTATGATTTGGGGTAAAGAACTAAGTTCTATTTTTACTTTTATTCATTGTGCAAGCTAGGAAGCCTTAAATTCCCCCTTGGTGTCAGCTGAGTCCTCCACTGAAGCTGCCTCATAGTTCAATTTCTTCCTCCCCACTGCTTGCTTCTCTTCCCTTTGGTGGGTGTTACTCTCTAGGACGCTCCTAATAAGCCTCCTAGACACTCATCTCCATCTCAGATTCTGTTTCTTGAGAAGCTCAAGTTAAAGTGTCCTTGAATTCCAAATCCCATGCTCTTCTAAGCAAATCATACTCAGCATCTTGTGAAGTTTGCCCACAGTAGATTCAGAGCTCTCAGTCATGCAGAATAGACAACTGGACATTTTTATGTCATCTCAGAGGAAAATCACACTTGCCTTCATTTATCTCATTCCCAATTATCTTTTTCTCATCGTTGATTCTTGAAATCCCTTTAATAATGCAAAATCTTTCATTCTACAGAGATATTTTAATGAAAATGCAGTTAAAAATCACTGCACTGCATGATATTTGGTTCAAGTGGTAGGGACTCAGCTACTGTAAGGCTATGGGACCGTGCTGAATAATAATTCAATCGCCCTAGTCATCACTAGCTGTGAAATATATCTACACACTCAGTAACCATTTTATGCTCAAGGGCCAGTGTTTCACAGAATTCCTATCTTTGACCTGTCTTATATTTTAGCTCTTTGTACCAAGGTGTAATACGTCTTCTATTCATGAAGATTCAGTTTTGCCTATCATTTAACATTAACATCTAACACCATAAAGTCATAAAGCTAGACAGATCTCCAGAGGTCATCAGATTCAATTTTGTCCTAATTATGAAAGAAAAACAATAAAATATTGTCCTCCTTGTCCTTCTTACGCCACAAGAAATGGACAAAACCAGCTCCAAATTTGACCATGCTTCCTTGCCCATTTGCTACTCCAAATAGAACAAATTAATTACGAGGAGAAACTGAAATGTACAGCATGAGAAAAGGGAAAAGTTTAATATCCAGTGTTTATACATAAGCTCGGATACATGCAGTTGATCATCATGAACACAGGTATACACATTCCTACTGATCTCTTACCACAGAGTCTGCATTTTATCATTATTGTTTACCAAACTATAATTTTGTAGCAGTCAGTGTAGAGCAAATTAGGCTGTGACAATAAACAACCCTTGCAACAGCAAAGCTAATTTTCATGCATACCACCAGTCCATCGCATATCTATGCCGAACTAACTTCATCCTAGCACCCAGACTCAAAGAGCAGCCCTGATCTACTTTCTTCTAGACATTTAGTAATATATTGACATACTGTGAAATAGAAGAAGGTTTTACTTTTCACGATATGTACTTGGCATAGGAAGCAAATAAATCATTTTTTGACTAAAAAACTAGAAAACTGAGCAATAAAGACTTTCTCAGACATAATTTTCATCATATGAAAAATAGATTTCTGTTTTCTAGTTTGAAGACTTAATTTTTGCTTTAAGGATATAGTCTAGGAAAATGTGCTGTCCATTTCAAAGTAAAGTAAAAGCAAAACTGGAATCCTTTGACCTATCAACTCAAGATCAAGGTAAAAGTGATTATTCAAGGCAATATCATGTGATAACTCACAAAACTTATTATTGGCCATCTTTGCTCCTATTTTCCCCAAGTTTGGTTCCCATATCAGTTATAAATTTTCTATGGCTTCACAGCCACTGTGAAAAGTGCCTCAGCCTAAGGGTCTTAGCCATGGTCAATGACAGCTCTAAAACAAAACAAAACAAAACTTTGAGAATTCTAGTTCAGTAAGCTCCTAGTAGTTCCTTGATGTTCTGACTTCTGCTGAAAATTCTGCCTAAGACTATCTTAATTTTGGATTGGGGATTTAAAAAAATAAACAACCTGTCTCCTGGTTCTGGTTCTAGACTATGCATTTTACTTGTCCTCACCTGAAGTGGTAGGCTGATTTACGTTCCTACCTTCAAGCTCCTTTTCTAGGATACAGCACTGGAGGAGCCTCTGTCTTAAACTCTGTTTTCTCTGCAAGCAGCCTGAGGTAGCCACACCAGAGCATGAGTTATTGTAGAGTCACAGAAAAAGACAGACTGACATAAAATAAACAAAGACGAAATAGAAAAGCAGCTAAGAAAAGAGTAAGAGGAATAAATGGCTTGAATAGGCATTTTACAAAAATTCTTAAATGATAAGGAGCTTGTTTTAATGGAGAAATTGAAACCCAAAGCAAATTTTCATTATGACGAGCAAGTTTACTTGCTCCAGATGCCAAAGGATCACATCATGACTTCAGGAGGAAAAGTGACACATAAGTAAGTACTCTATTCTTGTTATTTGGGTTGCCTCATACATAAAGTTAGGGAAGAGCACATCTTGACTCAAGAATTACAAACTACCAAGACTACTGCCTGCACCCATTCTTGGCATACCATATGCCTAAAGTGGTTGTAATTAGTCACTTCTTTGGATCAAGATATTTAGGGCCTTTGGTCAGCCATTAATATGATCATATTGAAGTTTTTAATATAATAATTTATATTTTTAATATAATAATTTAGTTACTTTTTTCTACTACCTATCAAGTCCTTGAGACAAAGAAATAGAAAGTTTCCTAGAAAATGAGAAAGAAATGTTTAGGCTCTGCAGTAGCACTAGGTACCCTCAGAGGGCTTAAACCCTACTGCCCACCCAACCTCTCCCAAAGTCAACTCTAATACATGTTTAATCTAAAGAAAACAGTGTGTCTATTCTTAATGTAGCTTCCCAGCAAATCTCACAGATCTTCCCTTCCAATCAGATTGCCATTCCAGTTTCTTTATACAAAGTCTGGGATGGCAGAACACAGCCCTCTCGCCATTATGAGCACAGCCAGAGAGAGCCGCACCTATGGAAACTCCGGAGGCTGGCATCTGAAATCTGAGAAACTGACAGCAAAACTGGGGAAACACCTATGAAGTGGGGAAGGGAATCTGGTCAGCTCTGTCAAAATATGTTAAAGGCTAGTGGCTCATGCCTGCAATGCTAGCACTTTAAGAGGCCTAGGTGAGAAGATCGCTTGAGCCCAGGAATTTGAGATCGGCCTGGGCAACCTAGTGAGATCCTGTCTGTACTAAAAATAAAATAAAATAAAAAATTAGCAGGGCATGGTGTCACATGCCTGTAGTCCCAACTACCCAGGAGGCTGAGATAGGAGAACCATTTAAGCCTGGGAAATTGAGACTACAATGAGCCATAATCACACCACTGCACTCAAGCCTGGGTGACACAGAAAGATCCTGTCTAAAAAAAAAAAGTTTAAGTGTGGTTCAAAAGAACAAGAACAAGTAACAAGAATTCAAAAGCAGCTATTGGTGCACAGAATCAGTTGCTTGCACTGGCCAGCAGCCATAGGAAAGTCAATGACCCACCATGACCCTGGGAGGTGGGTGCACTCAGCCAGAACTTGGAAGTTCAGAGAACAGCCTCAAAGTCCCTGGAAAGCGGATATAAGAATTAACCAAGGCAGCAGGGCTTCAGTCAAGAAGGCAGACCACAATGTGTTTTATAGAAAAACTAGCATATGACACAGGAAGCTACCTGAATGTCTGACTGGGCCGACAGCAGGGGAGGCTTTGGTTCAGCAAGGTCATACCCAACACGATCTAACTCAATGCCCCCGCAAAAAGAAGAGCTTCCATGCAAGGAAACTCTTGACTTAGGACCCAGGTTATGTCTAGGCCTGAATGTAAACCCAACAATAGTTCTCCTTGGGAAACTGAGGAAGAAAAGGGCAAGAAAATGGGCTGGATTTTTCTTTAATAATATATATTTTATGATTTATGTTCTGAGAAAACACTTATGTTGAAATTTACATCGTTGCAAAAATTAAAAAAAGTTGGCTAATACTCCTTTTGGTTTTTTAGGTTTTTGGAAAGAAAATACCAAGGGTAGCATATCTTTTGTGAGACCGTTTATCTTAGAACAAGCAGTTACTTTATTTCCTGGCCCCTTTGGAAGCATTACTCAGTAATCTGATAATGTATTAACATTTACGTTGGAACCAACGATTACATTCACAAGAAACAAACATTTCTACTTCTTTGATGTTATTTACCTGATGTTTAAAAGTTGACATATGATTCTTCATTCACATTACCTGTCTATATATGTATCATTATAAATATTCAAACCAAACCATACTTGAACATCTCAATAAACTTTCCCTTAGGATTGTGGCTATATATGCAGAAGCTCTTGAAAACTGTGGATAAGACAAAGAGCTTTCAATGAATGAAAACAAAGCTGTCAGTGGAGGAGGAAGAGGGTGACCAAGGTAAAGGTGAAGAGGACTCAGAGTGAAACATGTCTTTGTTTTTCCATTTAAGAGTCACATTTAATGAGCAACACAATCATACACAAATATGTGAAGTCTCTTTCAAATGGGACTTTGCCTCTCTTATGGCTTAAAGATATTAATGGTGGAGGAAATGACTTGCAGCTCATGTTCCATCCTGGCTTTTGTGAAATTTTTTTGGCTTTCCAAGAAAAAAAAAAAAAAGGTCAAATGTAGTTTCCATCTCTTATGTGCACAGAGCTACTAGTATATTTGAGTTTTATTTCATGCTGATAGCTCCAGAGTGTCAGTAAAATTCCTTGGAAACTCACAGGCTTGCAATCCACAAATAAAGAGATAGTCAAACCATCAAGGGATTCCAGCACTTAAGAGGATTCAGCAGTCTATGTCCAGACTCACTAGATGTCAGTGTGTCTGTGAGTACATTTACGTAAGACTGATACATGCTGAAGAGAAGAAAAAACCACTGCAGGACAGAATGTCATGTAACAGAGGTTGAGACTGATGTACATATTTACAAGCCAGGAAACACCAAGGATTGCAGGCAACACCAGAAGCTAAGAGAAAGACATGGAACAGGTTCTCCTCTACAGCTTTCAGAGAAAGCATGGCCCTGCAGACAACTTGATTTTGGACTTCTAGCCTCCAGAACTGTGAGAGAACACATTTACACTGTTTTAAGCCATGTTGTTTTTAGCTCTTGGTTAGGGCAGCTCTAGGAAACTAATGCAACCCAGCCACTTCTAGCCCAGGTTACCTACCAGCAATGCCCCTGATCCATTCATTTCTCACCACAAACTGCCTGTTCAACAAAATCCAAACGTCCCCAATGTCTGGATTACTGATAAATGCTCTTTCAACAGCTACTACTAATTTTTCCCAAGCAGTTCCAGTTACTTTTTCCACTTCTGGCTCACTCCAAAGAATTCCAGAGGTTTATGAAATGTTTGGAAAACCAGAGGTTTCTTTTTTCAAAAGGAAAAAGAACTCTCTCATCTTAAACCTCTCTCCCAGAATGACCTTAAAAAGCTTGAAATCATAGGTTATTATAGATAGCTGAAAAGCTCATATTTGAAGACTTGTTTGGGGATTTTCCCTTCTGGGGAAAGTGCTGGGAAAAGAGACAAGAGACATTCCTGCATTAGGTTGGCTCCCAACTGTCCTTCAGGTCACTTCTGAAACAACAGTAAGTGGCATTCTCTACAGAGTATTAAAGAAGTATGAAATGTTTTATCAATTAAAACCACTGGCCTAGTGGGTTTTGACTCATAGTATATGCCAGCTCTTTCCATACACATGTGATCTGAGTCAACTCATTTATTCTCTCTGGATATATTTCATTATTATATAAGATGTTGAAATGACTCTTCAAGAGATTCCTTGCACCAGTAGCATTTGATTGATTCACACATTGCTTGGTCCAAGTCTTTGCCTTCATGTCTTCTAACTTAGAGTATTAAACATGTATTTTCTCCAGCATTAGTGAATGCATTTTCTTCAATAACTTGGTTGACTCTTAGGGCTTCTATTACTTGTCGGCCTTTTATCAGAAGAGCCTTCGGCTTTAATTCTCTGTGATGTGTGCCTGTGGCTTTATCTCCTACTCATTTTTAGCATGAATGAAAATCCTATTCACATAGCCTCCAATCTCTAGAGCCTGAATAAAAGATATGGGATATGGTTGCAATCCTCTCCTTCCCTCTACTCAAACGGGTAACTCAGGGGAGGCATTACCCGGAAGAAGTCATGTGTGAAGTGGAGCCAAGAGCAATAAGAAGCTCACCCCAAAGTTGCTCTCCCACATGCAAAGTTGTGGGTGAATTTCTTGGAAAGCAAGGGAATTTGGAAGGGAAAATGTCTATGTAGTAACATTAACAATCCCAGTAGTAAAGTAATTGAGTGACCATACAAACCACTTCTCTGTCACAGACTGTGCTTAAAATTTCATCTACATTAACCTGTTTAGTCTGGAAAAATCTAAGAGCCCAATTGGGATATAGCAATCTACTGCCAAAATTTCAGGCACTAAAAAGCCAAAAATGGTTTCCTAGGAGCTAGAATTTTTTTTTCTTTTTTATTGTGTAGAGTTGCACTTACCAATATATAGCCACTGGACACATGTGGCTATTAAAAATGTGATTTAATTAAAATGTATTTCTTTAGTCTTGGTAGCCAAACTTTATGTGCCCATTGCCCCTTATACCCAGTGGATACCATACTGAACAGCACAGCTGAAGACTTACTCGAGAAGAGGCAGTAGATCCAGCAGTGGATTCATGAGGGGTGTGCAGCTTTGCATCACCATGTACAGCATTCCTTCCTTTCAAAAAAAGTTTAAGTTTATAGTTCACAATGGTATAACTGTGCATTAATTACATGTTCTTTCTAACTGAAAAATATGAAAACCATTTTGTTTATCAGAATTTTCAGTTTAAACACACTTTCGTTAATACTTTTCTATGCTCTTAGAAACTGAATGTCCAAGATCATTTCAAAAACATCTGGTCTTGGCATTTCACCACATAATGACCTTTACTTTACTTTCTTTGTGTTGAAATATATAGTTGATTTTGTTTTAAAATGTAAGATATTTTGAAAATAAAGTACCGTGAAATTAATAAACTTTCAAGAAAACTCTTCCCCAGATGTTTGTGATTTGGAACTTATTTGAATTTAAAATAAAAGGAAATTTTTCAAAATCCAAACACACATGTGGCAGTAAAAAAAGCTATGAAAAATTTTATGGCTACTATAAAATATAACAATACTCATATTTACACACTTAGTGTCATGCTATGCACCATCACAATTTGAGTTGACTACATGATTTGCAATATATTTTCAACCTTATAATGGTGTGAAACTAACAATATTCTTGTGTGTGTGTGTGTGTGTGTGTCTGTGTCTGTGTGTGGTTTTTTTTTTTGGCATTTTAGGTTCTGGGGTACATGTAAAGAACATGCAGGATTGTTGCATAGGTACATACATGGCAATGTGGTTTGCTGCCTCCATCCCCAGCACCTATATCTGGCATTTCTCCCCATGTTATCCCTCCCCAATTCCCTACCCCACAATGTCCCTCCCCTAGTCCCTTCCAACAGACCCCAGTGTGTGATGCTCCCCTCCCTGTGCCCATGTGTTTTCATTGTTCAACATCCACTTATGAGTGAGAATATGCAGTGCTTGATTCTCTGTTCCTGTCTCAGTTTGCTGAGAATGATGGTTTCCAGGCTCATCCATGTCCCTACAAAGGGTACAAACTCATCATTTTTTATGGCTGCACAGCATTCCATGGTGTATGTGTGCCACATTTTCCCTGTCCAGTCTATCATCAATGGGCATTTGTGTTGGTTCCAGGTCTTTGCTCTTGTAAACAGTGCTGCTATGAACATACGTGTGCATGTGTCCTTATAATAGAATTATTTATAATCCTTTGGATATATGCCCAGTAATGGGATTGCTGGGTCAAATGGAATTTCTCTTTCTAGGTCCGTGAGGAATCTCCACACTGTCTTGCACAACAGTTGAACTAATTTACACTCCCACCAACAGTGTAAAAGTATTCTTATTTTTCCACATCCTCTCCAGCATCTGTTGTCTCCAGATTTTTAATGATCGCCATTCTAACTGGCGTGAGATGGTATCTCAATGTAGTTTTGATTTTCAGTTCTCTAATGATGAGTGATGATGAGCATTTTTTCATATGTTTGTTGGTCTCATATATGTCTTCTTCTAAAATGTGTCTGTTCATATATTTTGCCCACTTTTGAATGGGTTTTTTTTCTTGTAAATCTGTTTCAGTTCTTTGTAGATTTTAGATATAAGTCCATTGTGAGATAAGTAGATTGCAAAAATTTTTTCCTGTTTTGTTGGTTGCTGGTTCACTCTACAGATTGTTTCTTTTGCTGTGCAGAAGCTCTGGAGTTTAACTAGATTCCATTTGTCTATTTTGGCTTTTGTTGCCATTGCTTTTGGTGTTTTACTCATGAGGGTCCTTGCTTATGCCTATGTCTTGAATGGTTTTACCTAGGTTTTCTTCTAAGGTTTTTATAGTGTTAGGTCTTATGTCTTTATGGTGTTAGGTCTTATGTTTAGGTCTTATGTTTAGCCATTAATCCATCTGGAGTTAATTTTAGTGTAAGGAGTGTCAGGAAGGGGTCCAGTTTCTGCTTTCTGCACATGGCTAGCCAGTTTTCCTAACACCACTTATTAAACAGTGTATCTTTTCCCCATTGCTTGTTTTTGTCAGGTTTGACAAAGATCAGATGGTTGTAGGTGTATGGTGTTGCCTCCAAGGCCTTTGTTCTGTTCCATTGGTCTATATCTCTGTTTTGGTACCAGTACCATGCTGTTTTGATTACTGTAGCCTTGTAGTATAGTTTGAAATCAGGTAGTGTGATGCCTCCAACTTTGCTCTTTTTGCTTAGAATTGACTTGGCTATGCGGGTTCCATATGAAGTTGAAGGTGGTTTTTTCCAATTGTGTAAAGAAGGTCATTGGTAGCTTGATGCGGATAGCATTGAATATATAAATTACTTTGGGCAGTATGGCCATTTTCACAATATTGATTCTTTCTAACCATGAGCATGGAATGTTTCTCCATCTGTTTGTGTTCTCTCTTATTTTGTTGAGCAGTGGTTTGTAGTTCTCCTTGAAGAGGTACTTTACATTCTTTGTTAGTTGTATTCCTAGGTATTTTATTTTCTTTGTAGCAATTGTGAATGGCAGTTCACTCTTGATTTGGCTCTCTTTAAGTCTGTTATTGGTATATAAGAATGCTTGTGATTTCTGCACACTGATTTTGTATCCGGAGATTTTGCTGAAGCTGCTTATCAGTTACAGGAGATTTTGGGCTGAGATGATAGGGTCTTCTAAATATTCAACCATGTCATCTGCAAATTTGACTTCCTCCTTTCCTAACTGAATACAGTTTATTTCTTTTTCTTGCCTGATTGCTCTGGCTAGAACTTCCAATACTATATTGAATAGGAATGGTGAGAGAGGGCATCTTTGCCTAGTGGCAGATTTCAAAAGGAATGCTTCCAGTTTTTGCCCACTCAGTATGATACTGGCTGTGGGTATGTAATAAATAACTTTTATTATTTTTAGATATGTTCCATTGATACCTGGTTTACTGAGAGTTTTTAGCAGAAAGGGCTGGTGAATTTTGTCCAAGGTCTTCTCTTGAGATAATCATGTGGTTCTTGTCTTTGGTTCTGTTTATGTGGTGAATTACATTTATAGACTTCCGTGTGTTGAATCAGCCTTGCATCCCCAGGATGAAGCCTACTAGGTCATGGAGGATAAGCTTTTTGATGTGCTGTTGCTATTGGTTTGCCAGTATTTTACTGAAGATTTTTTCATCTATGTTCATCATGGATATTGGCCTGAAGTTTTCTTTTTTAGTTGAGTCTCTGCTGGGTTTTGGTATCAGGATGATGTTGTTCTCATAAAAAGATCTGGGGAGGATTCTCTCTTTTTGGACCATTTGGAATAGTTTCAGAAGGAATGGTACCAGCTCCCCTTTGTATGTCTGGTCGAATTCAGTTGTGAACCCATCTGGACCTGGGCTTTTTTTGGTTGGTAAGCTATTAATTGCTGCCTCAACTTCAGCCCTTGTTATTGTTCTATTCAGGGTTTCAACTTCTTCGTGGTTTAGGCTTGGGAGGGTGTAAGTGTCCTGGAATTTATCCATTTTTTTCAGATTTACTGGATTATGTGCATAGAGTTGTTTGTAATAATCTCTGATTGTGGTTTGTATTTATGTGGAATCTGTGGTGATATCCCCTTTATAGTTTTTTATTGCATCTATTTGATTATTCTCTCTTTTCTTTTCTATTAATCTGGCTAGATTATTTTGTTGATCTTTTCAAAAAACCAGCTCCTGGATTTACTGATTTTTTTTTTGAAGGGATTTTTGTGTTTCTATCTCCTTCAGTTCTGCTCTGATCTTAGTTATTTCTTGTCTTCTGCTAGCTTTTGAGTTTTTTTATCTTGATCCTCCATTTCTTTCCATTTTGATGACAGAATGTCAGTTTTAGATCTTTCCTTGCTTCTCATGTGGGCATTTATTGCTATAAATTTTCTTCTAGACACTGCTTTAAATGTGTCCTAGAGATTCTGGTACATTGTGTCTTTGTTCTCATTGGTTTCAAAGAACATCTTTATTTCTGCCTTCATTTCATTGTTTATCCAGTCGACATTCAAGAGCCAGTTGTTCAGTTTCCATGAAGTTGTGTGGTTCTGAGTTAGTTTCTTAATTCTAATTTGATTGTACTGTGGTCTGAGAGACTGTTTATGATTTCCGTTCTTTTGCATTTGCTGAGGAGTGATTTACTTCCAATTATGTGGTCAATTTTAGAGTAGATGTGATGTGGTGCTGTGAAGAATGTATATTCTGTGGATTTGGGGTGGAGAGTTCCATAGATGTCTATTAGGTTTGCTTGGTCCAGGTCTGAGTTCAAGTACTAGATATCCTTGTTAATATTCTGTCTCCATCTGTTTGTGTCCTCTCTTATTTCATTGAGCAATGGCTTGTAGTTCCATGTTCATGGTTAGGAAGAATCAACATCGTGAAAATGGCCATACTGATAGCCGGTCCCCCGCCGTCCCCGCCGGCGGGCCGCTCCGCCCCGCGCAGGGCGTGTCCCGCCGCGCGCCAGGACCAGGGTCCGGTGCGGAGTGGCCCTCATCCTGGGAAACAGGGTGCGGCCGGAAAGGCGGCCGCCCCCTCGCCCGTCACGCAACATACGTTCGTGGGGAACCTGGCGCTAAACCATTCGTAGACGACCTGCTTCTGGGTCGGGGTTTCATACGTAGCAGAGCAGCTCCCTCGCTGCGATCTATTGAAAGTCAGCCCTCGACACAAGGGTTTGAAAAAAAAAAAAAAAAAATGGCCATACTGCCCAAAGTAATTTACAGATTCAACGCTATCCCCATCAAGCTACCAATGACCTTCTTCACAGAACTGGAAAAAACACCTTAAACTTCATATGGAACCAAAAGAGAGCCCACATAGCCACGTCAATTTTAAGCAAAAAGAACAAAGCAGGAGACATCACACTACCAGACTTCAAACTATACTACAAGGCTACAGTAATCAAAACAGCATGGTACTGGTACCAAAACAGAGATATAAACCAATGGAACAGAACAGAGGCCTCAGAGGAAATACAACATACCCACAACCATCTGATCTTCGACAAACCTGACAAAAACAAGCAATGGGGAAACGACTCCCTGTTTAATAAATGGTGTTGGGAAAACTGGCTAGCCATGTGCAGAAAGCAGAAACAGGACCCCTTCCTGACACCTTATACCAAAATTAACTCCAGATGTATTAAAGACTTAAACATCAGACCTAACACCATAAAAACCCTAGAAGAAAATCCAGGCAAAACCATTCAGGACATAGGCGTAGGCAAGGACTTCATGACCAAAATGCCAAAAGCAATGGCAACAAAAGCCAAAATAGACAAATGGGACCTAATCAAACTCCACAGATTCTGCACAGCAAAAGAAACAGTCAGTAGAGTGAATCGGCAACCAACAGAATGGGAAAAAATTTTTGCAGTCTACCCATCTGACAAGGTGCTGATATCCGGAATTTACAAAGAACTAAAACAGATCTACAAGAAAAAAAAACAAACAAGCCCATTCAAAAATGGGCAAAGGATATGAACAGATACTTTACAAAAGAAGACATACAAGAGGCCAACAAACATATGAAAAAATGCTCATCATCACTGGTCATTAGAGAAATGCAAATCAAAACCACATTGAGATACCATCTCACACCAGTTAGAATGGCGATCATTAAAAAATCTGGAAACAACTGACGCTGGAGAGGATGTGGAGAAATAGAAACACTTTTACACTGTTGGTGGGAATGTAAATTAATTCAACCATTGTGGAAGACAGTGTGGCGATTCCTCAAGGACCTAAAAATAGAAATCTCATTTGATCCAGCAATCTCATTACTGGGCATATATCCAAAGGATTATAAATCATTCTACTATAAGGACACATGCACACGAATGTTCATAGCAGCACTGTTTACAATAGCAAAGACCTGGAACCAACCCAAATGCCCAATGATGATAGACTGGATAGGGAAAATGTGGTACATATACACCATGGAATATTATGCAACCATCAAAAACGATGGGTTCACGTCCTTTGTAGGGACATGGATGAACCTGGAAACCATCATTCTCAGCAAACTGACACAAGAGCAGAAAATCAAACACCACATATTCTCACTCATAGGCGGGTGTCAAACAATGAGAACACATGGACACAGGGAGGGGAGCACTACACACTGGCGTCCATTGGGGGAAAATGGGGGAGGGACGGGGGGTGGGGAGGTGGGAAGAGGTAGCATGGGGAGAAATGACAGATACAGGCAAGGGGACGGAAGGCAGAAAACCACACTGCCATGTGTCTACCTATGCAACAATCTTTCATGTTCTTCACATGTACCCCAAAACCTAAAACGCAATTAAAAAATTATATATATATATATATATATATATATATATATATATATATATTCTGTCTCATTGATATGTCTAATATTGACAGTGGAGTTTCCCACTATTATTGTGTGGGAGTGTAAGTCTCTTTGTAGGTCATTAAGAACTTGTTTTATGTATCTGAATGCTCCTGTATTGGGCACATATATATTTAGGATCATTAGCTCTTCTTGTTGCACTGATCCTTTTACCATTATTTAATGCCCTTCTTTGTCTCTGTTGATCTTTGTCGGTTTAAAGTCTATTGTATCAGAGACTAGGATTGCAACCCCTTTTTTTTGCTTTCCATTTGCTAGGTAGATCTTCCTCCATCCCTTTATTTTGAGCCTTTGTGTATCCTTACATGTGAGACGGGTTTCCTGGATACAGCACACCAATGGGTTTTGACTTTTTATCCAATTTGCCAGTCTGTGTCTTTTGATTGGGGCACTTAGCCCATTTACATTTAAGGTTACTATTGTTATGTGTGAATTTGATCCTGCCATTTTGGTGCTAGCTGGTTGTTTTGCCCATTAGCTGATGCAGTTTCTTATTTTGTCAGTGCTCTTTACCATCTGGTACATTTTTGGAGTGGCTGGTACTGATTGTTCCTTTCTGTGTTTAGTGCTTCTTTCAGGAGCTCTTGTAAAGCAAGCCTGGTGGTGATAAAATCTCTGAGCAATCACTTGTTCGTAAAGGATTTTATTTCTCCTTTGCTTATGAAGCTTAGTTTGGCTGGATATGAAATTCTAGGCTGAAAGTTCTTTTCTTTAAGAATGTTGAATATTGGCCCCAACTCTCTTCTGGCTTGTAAGGTTTCTGCTGAGAGATCTGCTGTGAGTCTGATGGGCTTCCCTTTGTGGGTAACCCGACCTTTCTCTCTGGCTGCCCTTAGCATTTTGTCCTTCATTTCAACCCTAGTGAATCTGACGATTATGTGCCTTGGGGTTGCTCTTGTTGAGGAATATCTTTGTGATGTTCTCTGTATTTCCTGGACTTGAAAGTTGGCCTACCTTGCTAGGTTGCAGAAGTTCTCCTGGATAATACCCTGAAGAATGTTTTCCAGCTTGGATTCATTCTCTCCATCATACTCAGGTACACCTATCGAACATAGAGTAGGTCTTTTCCCATAATCCCATATTTCTCAGGAGGCTTTGTTCATTTCTTTGTAGTCTTTTTTCTCTAATCTTGTCTTCTCATTTTATTTCATTGAGTTGATCTTCAATCTCTGTTTTCCTTTCTTCTGCTTGGTCGATTCAGCTATTGAAACTTGTATATGCTTTGCGAAGTTCTTGTGTTGTGTTTTTCAGCTCCATCAATTCATTTATATTCCTCTCCAAGCTGTTTATTCTTAATAGCATTTTGACAAACTTTTTTTTAAGGTTCTTAGTTTCTTTGCATTGTGTTAGAACATGTTCTTATAGCTCAGAGTACCCACCTTCTAAAGCCTGTTCCTGTCAATTGGTCAGACTCATTCTCCATCCAGCCTGTTCCCTTGCTGGTGAGGAGTTGTGACCCCTTGGAGGAGGAGAGGCATTCTGGTTTGGAGTATTTGCATCCTTTTTGCACTGGCTTCTTCCCATCTTTGAGGATCTATCTACTTGTGGTCTTTGTGGTTGCTGACTTTCAGATGGGGTCTCTAAGTGGACATCCTTTTTGTTGCTGATGAAGTTATTTCTTTCTGTTTCTTAGTTTTCCTCTAGCAGTCAGGCCCCCCTGCTCTAGGGCTGCTGGAGGTCCACTCCAGACCCTGCTTGCCTGGGGATCACCTGCAATGGGTGCAGAATAGAAAGGTTTGCTGCCAGTTTCTTCTGTTATCTCTGTCTCAGAAGGATACCCACCAGATGTCAGCCTAAGCTCTCCTTTATGAGGTGTCTCTTTGGTTATACAGGGGTTGGGGAGCTGCTTGAGGAGATAGTATGTCCCTCGCAGGAGTCCAGGTGCTGAGCTGTGAGCTCCATTGTTCTATTCAGAACTGCTGGGCAGGTACATTTAAGTCTGCTGCAGTGGAACTCATAACTGCCTTTTTTTCCCAGGTGCTCTGTCTCAAGAAGGTGTGGCTTTATTTATAAGTTCCTGTCATTCTGCTACCTTTTTTCAGAGATACCCTGCCCAGTGAGGAGGTAGCCTAGTCACAGTCTGCCAGCAGAGGCATTGCTGAGCTGCTGTGGGCTCTGCCCATCTGCTGTGTGAACTTCATTGCAATTTTGTTTATAGGAGTATAGTTAGAACTGCCTCAGTAATGGCACTCTGCCTCATTAACAGCAGACTGTCTCTGTAATGGCAGACTGCCTCAGTAATTGCTGAGTGCCTCAGTAATGCTGGACTGCCTCAGTAATGGTGAACTGCCTCAGTAGTGGTGGACTGCCTTGATAATGGCGGACGCCCTTCTCCCCACAGAGCTGGATCATCCTGGGTCTAGCTGTGCTTGCTGTGAAACTCTCAGTCCAGAGTATTTCAGATTACTGTTCTTTGTGAGGGTGAGAACAGCTGAGCCAGATCACCTGGCTCCCTGTTTCAGCCCCCTTTTTTTCAGTTGAATGGGTGACTCTGTCTCTCAGGCATTCCAGTTGCCAGTTTAAATGGTGCCCAGATTTGTGTGAGTTTTTGTTTGGAGATCCACTGCACTGGCTGCAACACCCATGCTGGAGACTTGTGGTGCTTTTCCGCCTGGGAATCTCCTGGTCTGTGGGCAGTAAAAATTCGTTTGGAAATGCAGGAATCACTCACTCTCTACATTTTCTCTGGGAACTGCAATCCAGAGCTGTTCCTATTTGGCCATCTTGGATCCTATCCCAAACTAACAATATTCTGATGGCAAAGACATCCGCAAGTCAATTTCAAGTCTAAGAATAACAATTCTACTTCTGGGTTGCTGTTTGTATTTGTTAAAAATCTATTTTAAATAAGCCAATTCTCCATACAGATTTGATTTATAAATATGGGTAGAGAGGTTATGGTTGTCACACGTAAAGACAGGAATATCAATGATTTGTGGTTGCCTTTATCTAAACCCTGTGATTCTCTATAAATAAAACTAATCCAGACATCCCACTTTCTTGGTATATGTTCCATCACAAAGTATGGATGACTTGAAGAAGCTGATTACCTTTCTGATAGAATACATATACTCTCTAAAGACTGACTCAGTAGCTTCTTTTTACTTCATGAAATACATTTTTAACCTAAGTCACTTAGAGGTGGATGGACTTCAAAATACATTGAAAACAGACTGAAAATCTATACAAGCATGTTTCCATGCTCATGTTTCTTCTCAAAGAGGCATGCTTTGCAAAAGCAACCTCATTCTCAACAAGTGTTTAATGAGTGTCCACAGAGAGCTGGATTACTCTTGCATATTTACAGATGATGTGGACCACAAGTATTACATGTGTATTTAGACATAACTGAAAAGACTGATACAGGACCAGCAGCATAGTGTCATCAGAAATACTCAATTTTTTATAACTCAACAAATATTAAATAAGCAAGTACGGTAGTGGGCCATATGCTACATGAGAAGATTGAGGGCTGAAAGAGTGAGAGTAAGAGGTAAAGATTAGGGAGGTAAAAAGAAAATGCTAATTTTAAAATTTTTATTCATGTATCTAAGTCAGTAAAATTTTTTATTTGAATTGCTCTCCCTATTAAACACAGAAAAATGAGTACTACTAGATAGTAAACAAATGTCATCGATCTAAATTCATTTTAGATCACCTGTGTAACATTTTATCAAAACATTAAAGAAAGGTGGCTGAGATGTAGTCTGCAAAGAAAGCACCAATATGTCAAATAAATAGAAAATCCACATCATATTCATACGGTTCTTCTGTAAGTTGCCATGTATGGAAGGCATGCTTAGCCCTTTCACTGAGCCAATGTTCATAGTGGTCAGCTAGCTATATGGTTAGTGTTTTGTTAAAATGCATTGCTTAAAATGTTACCTCTGTGCAGGAAAATTTAACATACAGAAGAGGCTCTCTACAGACAGAAATACGTAATACAATGCTTTTGCTTTCATCTAAAATGATATTGTCAAAATATAAAACACTAAATTACCTTGAAAATAATATCAAGAACACAGAAGAAAAATTTTTCATAAATTTCACTGCCAACTAAATTATATTAAATAAATTAAATGTGTATCAGTAAGGTCTTACATTTTAAAGCTGTGCTTCTCAAATATTAGTGGGCATGTTAAAATGCAGATTCTGAGTCAATTAGGTCTGAGATGGGACCTGAAATCCTGCATGTTTACCATGTTTTCAGATGAGGCATATGCTACTGTTCCTCCTCACTTTGAATGGTGCTAATCTGGTAAGTATTTTTATGAGCAACAATACAACAAGCAAGATCTTTTCCTTGAAGACTTTATGGCAGAGTAACCAATTTGGATGGGGAGAGGAAATGGTATGCTTCACAGTTAATTTTTAAATTAAGATACCAGATTATCTGTGTGGGTGGAGAAGAAAACAAAAGTTGCCCATGTTTGTGATTTAGGGAGCATTAGAAGTGCACATACAAACTCCCCCAAGAAAAGAGAAGAAACTGGCCTATCATAGAGGATGGTGTGCCATCATCAGAAATAGAGTTATTTAGTTTAAAAGTGTTCCCAAACTTGCCTGTAAATAATAATTCACCTTAGGTAGTTATTTAAAATAGATTCCCACAGCCCACTCCAAACCAACAAAACCAAAATCTCCAAGGATGCAGTCTGGAGATTTAACAGTCTTGGACATTTGTTACCACCAGGCAAGTTTGGGGGGAAAAAAAAAAAAAGCTTCTTCCAGTGTTTTATTTAAAATGAAAATGCTACTCAGAAAGGTTACCTAGTAAACTGGCATTGATCATATTTATTCAATTGTGTTTTTCGTGTCAACTAAGATTATGGTTTATGGGAAAGAAATCTGGATAAGAATATAAATGAGGTCATTCTGAAGGGAAAAGTTAGACTGGGTAAGACATAACAGGAAAGGACTCCTAATCAATCAAATCAGGACAAGTTAAGAAAGAGAAAATGAAAATAATAACTTTCACTTGCCAAGAGCATACCTTTTGACATTTATGCCTAAATCTACATTACATGATTTTGTGAACATTAGGGTGTTTCTTGAGTATTCTGTCTCAACCTGGCCTAGTTACAATGAAGGTATATAAAACGTACCTCCACCTATAAAAGGTGACACTCCAGGTGTGACTGTAGACTGCACAGGGATTAGCAATGGGGTCCAATGGCTGTTTCAGGCTTCTGTGATTGAGACCCAGGCAGGTGCTGAGCCTTTAATTCATTGCCATTCTCTCTGCAGAATAGCTCCATTCTCTTGAAAGTCTAAAGCACAAAGGAAGATAACTCTTGTGTCCCTAAAGGCTTTCTCAAGTAAAAGAAGAGCAGAAACAAGAAACCGTCAAGTAATAAGGTACTCAGCACGGCACACCATCTCAGAGTTTGCCAGCTGCTGACTCGCAAGCCAATTACCAAACAGAAATATGTTTTATTTGACTTATAGAAATTTGTATTTTTAAAAACAAATTTCAATAAACACCAGCATTTAAAATATGAGAGAAGTTTTTACATGAACAATTAGATTTTTGGTTCGTCTTGAAACACTGGAGGACTGAGTATACCCACATCTCCTTATGGCAACAGTTGGCAGAGGCTGATTAGCCAGGGGTCCTCTGAGACATGAGCATACTTTCCACAGTCACCACCAGCCCCAGTTGTCTCCTAGACCTGCAACGTTTTTGATTCACTGGCGTTTAAATCTCTCTGCTCTACTGCTAGTTCCACAGTGTCTTCTATCTCCTACAAGAGCCTCAGACAATTTCATGATATTTTTCTCCCAGCAACACCTCCTTCACTGGAAGATCAAGGACACAGGAACACAGCCTTTGGAGACAGATAGACTCGAGTTTAAAGATGGGCCTGATGTTTTTCAAAACTTCAGGAAATGGCTCATGTGATAACAATTTCACTCTCAAATGAGTCACAGAGGCAAGCCAGTGCACAAACTCTTTTTCATTTGATCTTTTTACAATTCTGTCTTGTTCTCTCCCTAGCTTCTTCAGTTTACACAGAACTTGGTTGAACCTGGAAAATGCCTTATTGTTTCATATTTGATCTGGTTCTCCTGCCAAGCTAGAATGTTTTCCCCACTGAGCACTTAGCCTGAGTTGGGAGTTACTCTCTCCCAACATGACCAGTGGTACCTGAATAGGTTTAATAAAACCTCTTTAGAATCAGTGAATCTTTTTCCAATCACAAGCAAGATTTCAAATGTGTCTTGAAGGTAGAAAAGTGATTCTTTGATTTTATGTCTCTTGGTTCCACTGCAGTTTCACTTTCCTAACTGAACTACAACGAATTTATAGTCTGAAAGTTTTTACCTACCAAAAGGAGTTTGTTATTTCCTACATTGTACTTGAGTTATTTTCTGCACGTAGTTTCTCAATCTAGATTTAACAATCCTTATTGGCAGGGATTATTTTTATATGTTTCTCATAAATTCTTGGGCACTTAAAACAGTATCAGGCACACCACAGGGCTTCAAATAAACACTTCTTGCTCACTGATTCAATTTTGCTCATTACATTTTATTTGTTTAGAATTCAATGTCGATGCTTTCATTTGAGGTAATATTTATTTATTTAAAATATAGCCAATAAACAAAAAATTATAAAATTGCTGCAGGAATTTTACAGATCTTCTTTGTCTTTTGTTTGGGATTTTAGTCTGGAATAAAGTTTTAGTATGCAGTTCACAGCAGAAATGGTGCTTTAGGCTGGGCACAGTGGCTCACACCTATAATCCCAGCACTTGGGGAGGGGGAAGGGGAAAAGGAAGAGGAAGGAAAGGAAAAGAAAGGGAGGAAAGAGAGGTAGGGGAGAAGGGAGGGAGGGAGGAAGAGTAGAAGAGAGGAAAGAGGGAAGGGAAGGAAAGGGGAAGAAAGGAGAAGGGAGAGAAGGGGAGGCAAGGAAAACTTTAGACATTGAAGCATCAAAAAATGGATCATCGAGCCCTCTGCCTTAATGGGACTGACACCATGCCTACTCAGGGAAACACCTGTCAAAGAAGTTATCTTGGCATGAGTTGCATCTACATGTTGCAAAATGCTATCCAAAAAACTTGTTGCATGTATTTTTGCAAATGTATATAAGCTTGAAAATGTAGCATTAGCATTTCCTTTCCCCATTCTTCCCAGACCCAAATGTTTACAAATAGGAGTGAAGCCAGATATATTTTCCATCTTTTTGTATATCTTATATATCTTGTGATGCTCAGACACAAAAGGACAAAGACATTGCCATGTTGACAGAGAAAACTGCCAACATCTCTTTTCCTTCAAAGGGAAACTCAAAATAAGAAAATTAGGAGAATGGAGTCACATAAGTAACAGATCACAGAAGTGAAGAAAAGCAAATATAGGGAAACAAGCAAGGGTCACATCTTGGCGGCGGGGCTGGGGGGGGATGCGGGAGTGGTGGATGGAGGTGGCAAAGTGAAGGACTAACTCTGCAACTTACCATGTTTGTCAAGATATTCTGCTTGCCAACCCTGAACCCAGCCCTGTGTGCAGCCATGCTGCCTCTGCACAGCCTGACTCGAGGGAATGGAGCCCCCAGCTGTATAACACATAGTCCCTGGGCAGTCATAAAGAGACCCAACCAGTCTATACCAATAAGCCCACATCTCGTCACCAGAAAAAGGGAGCAACATAAATGTTGTAATATACCAACATGCTATGTTATAATTATTTGCCTTATAGTTTTTTTTTTCCATATTCCAAACTACAAGCAAGACCTTTTTAGCATTTTCTTGAGCTTGGATAAAAATCCCCTTGTAATCTTTCACAAGAGTCTGAGTCTGCACTAATTAAAGATTGTCCTCTGGATCTCAAGAAGGGAGTGGGAGAACAAACATAATATTGAGAGTAAAAAGAGCAAAGATTCCCAGAGGCTGTGAGGAAGATAGGGCCTACAGGACCCCAAGAATACTGGGGAGCCAGTCCCCCATAAAGTGCTAGAATTCCAGGAAAATATTTCAGAGTGTAAGACTGTGCAAATAAAATGAGCCCTAAACACCAGCCTAGGCCAGGATTCCCACCTTCATATTGATGCAGGAGCAGCAGCACCATAAAGAACAGCCCAGGCTGGCTTCATTAAAGAGGTGTCAGCAACCACTCAAGGCCTGAGATTAAAGCCTCTCTCACGGTGCTTTATGCCTTCTGCTTTCTGGCATAGCCTTGGGAAGGAAGAAGTTCCATAAAGTAACTGAACTTGAATATGTTACATATTCATGACTAGACTCCTAGATAGGTCTTAGTTGAGACCATTTAGATGAGTTCCATTTCTTGCTTACATGTGTGAAGTTGCAAATTTGTCTCTTTCTACACTCAGAAGTAGCATCTGTACCACTAGTATCAAGAGCTAGAGTTACAGAAATAGCCACAGTACATTATCACCAGTATTGCTTCCTAATAGTGACACCTATTCTTATTTTTCAGTTGGTTAATGCCAAACCTGTGTACTCTCAAAAATTATCACTTGCTCCTATCCCAACAGGCTAACAGAAATATTACCTCATTCCCTTTCCCCAATCATATTTATTTTCATTCTTCACGTCAACATAATTAACTATATGACACCAGACCAAAAATTTCTATTCTCTGACATAATTATTTTTAAATTAGTGGATGTAATCTAATCAATTTCATATACAAATAAATGAATCCACAGCCATCGAAAATACCCTTCTGATAAATGGAATTCTTTGAAACAATAACTCAAAGATGACATTAAGTGCCCTCTCTGCAAATAAATTATGTCACAGAGTTTAATGAGACCCATTGGTTCATTAACATAAGTTAGGTAAATTTTCCTTTTGCTGTTTGTATTGATTTGATATAGTCAAAATAAGAGAATTACCAAATACACTTGAGAACAGTTTAGTGTGGAGGTGAAAGCATACTGTTGAAGTTTTTGTTTTATTACTTGCCCTTGATATTAAACTTCTTAGCATCACTAGGTTTAGTGTCTTACATTTATTTGTTACTGGCACTCTACTGTCATGTTTAAAATCCAAAATGCTATTGTTTTGATGACTATTTAGCCTATGCTTTATTTGATTCCCTTGGTTCTCCTGACCAAAGGAAAGGACACTGGTATAAGATAAGTCAGTGACTAGAATGTAGGACAGAATACTCCCTCCTGTAGCAGCACGGTAGCTTCAGCATAGAACTGGCATTCAGTATTATATTAGAAGTAGAGCTTACTAAGAAAATCACCATGCATCATGCCAAAAATGAAGATATAATACAAATATGCAATGCATACACTCATACCTATGCTCCAAATCATAATGAATGTTACGTAAATATAGATTTGGTTTTTACCAACTGATAAATAAGTGATGTAATTCAGCAATATGCCCCTTGGAATCTCTCAAACACAGGAAAAATCCCTCTACTAATTTTAACACAAAAATATTTCATTGTACCTATAAACATCTTTCCAAACAGTAAGAAAAGGTAAGAGAAGAGGAGAGGCCAACAGACAAGGAAGGTAATGAGGAAACAAAGAAGAAAGGAAATGGCTGTTTTGAATATTTTTAAGCATATACCATGTACATGTTTTCTTTAACTACTATTTAACCGGAGTTCATCTTTGAACTTTCAACATAATCAACACAAGCTCTCCTTTTTCACATGGTCCTTAGCAGTCACCTCTCACCTAATTTCCCCACACCTAACCTCTTTCTTCTCAAATCTGTCCTTTATGTGGTCACCAGTTAACCTCCTGAACAGCCTGGATGATATCAACCCCATTTTCCAACATCTTTTACACAAACACTGTTACCCAATTAATTAATTCTAAACTTCACCAGGCATGTCCCTTTCATTCATCTACACTATTAGTCACCCAAACTATCTCTCACTGTATTTATTCACAACTTCACTCCCCCAAGTGAACTGCTCAGTCAAGGAGAGGACCTCTTGTAGTTGACAACCATATTTATGTTTCTTTTTATGTTCTTTCCATCAAGTTCCTTTCCACTCTTTAAAAATTTCTAATTCCATTACACAAACTTCCATCATATATACTTCATGAGACTTAGAACCCACTTCTGTTCTCCTCCCACCACTCTGTACCCAGCAGCTAGCACAACATCTACCTTGGTCAGCACTCTGGAGGGCAGAGATCATGTCCTATCTTTGTATCCAGTGCCTAGCCCCACATACAATAAATGTCCCACAAGCGTTGGTTGAATTGAATAAATTTAAAGTCCACATTTTGAAATGCTACTCCTTTCTCAGGACTCACCTTGGACGCAGCATTCCTGTGAATCCTGCTGGATCACGATGGCCCTAGCTATCCCTCTTTCCTATTCTCTCCTGGCACATTTTTCTTAAGCCCTATTATGGCAAGTGGTTCCTTCTGTGTTGCAGTGTAATAGTTTTTTATGTGTTTTTCCCCTACAATTTGAACTAAATCTTGTGGTCAGAGGTAGATAGAGTTTATTTCATACAACTCCTCACCAGTGTAGGAGCTGCTACTCCACAGCCCAAATAAGTTGAGCCATTTAATCTTCCCTGTGTCCCAGCATGTCATGTACCAGTTCTAGTCCTTTCACTACTCTGGAATCTCTTCTACTTTTTTAAAGAGGCACTTGGAATTAAGTTTATTAATCTACATATTCTCTTTCACCCAGAGCACAGAATTCCTTCCCACAATTGTCATATTATGCCTACCACCAGACCGCCTTGCAAGAGCTCCTAAAGGAAGCACAAAATATGGAAAGGAAAAACCACTACCAGCCACTACAAACACACAGTCAAGTACATAGACCAGTGACACTATAAAGCAACCACATAAACACGTTGGCAAAATAACTAGCTAGCATCAGGACGACCGGATAAAATTCACGTATAACAATACTAACTTTATTTTTTAAAATCTATTATACTTTAAGTTCTGGAGTACATGAGCAGATCGTGCAGGTCTGTTACACAGGTATACACGTGCCATGGTGGTGGTTTGCTGCATCCATTGCCCCATCATCTACATTAGACATTTTTTCTAATATTATCCCTCCCCTAGCCCCCCACCCCCTGCTATTCCTCCCCTAGCCCCCAACCCCCTAGGCCCCCGTGTGTGATATTCCCTGTGTTAATGTGTTCTCATTGTTCAACACTCACTTGTGAGTAAGAACATGTGGTGTTTGGCTTTTTGTTCTTTTGCTGACAATGATGTTTTCCAGTTTCATCCATGTCCCTCCAAACGACATGAACTCATTTTTTTATGGCTGCATGGTATTCCATGGTGTATGTATGCCACATTTTCTTTATCTAGTCTATCACTGATGGGCATTTGGGTTGGTTCCAAGTCTTTGCTCTTGCGAACAGCGCTGCCGTAAACATACGTGTGCATCGCATCTTATAACAGAATGATTTATAATCCTTTGGGTATATACCCAGTAATGGGATTGCTGGGTCAATGGTATTTCTATTTCTAGATCCCTGAGGAATCACCACACTGTCTTCCACAATGGTTGAATTCATTTACACTCTCACCAACAGTGTAAATGTGTTCCTATTTCTCCACATCCTCTCCAGCATCTGTTGTCTCCTGATTTTTTAATGATCACCGTTCTAATACTAGAATGTAAACAGGCTAAATGCCCTAAGTGTAAGACACAAAGTAGCAAGCTGGGTAAAGAGCCAAGACCCACTGGTATACTGTCTTCAAGAGATGCATCTCACGTGCAAAGACACTCAAAATAAAGGGATGAAGGAAAATTTACCAAGCAAATGGAAAACAGAAAAAAGCAGATGTTACCATTCTAGTTTCAGACAAAACAGTCTTTAAAATAACAAAGATCAAAAAAGGCAAAGAAGGGTATTACATAATGATAAAGGGTTCAATTCAACAAGAAGAGCTAACTATCCTAAACACATATGTACCCAACACAGGAGCACCCAGATTTATAAAGCAAGTTCTTAGAGACCTTCAAAGTGGCTTAAACCCACACACAGTAAAAGTGGGAGACTTAAACACCCCCCTGACAATATTAGAGAGATCATTGAGACAGAAAGTTAACAAAGATATTCAGGACCTGAACTCAGCACTCGATCAATTAGATCTGCTAAGATACGTACAGAACTCTCCACAAAAGAAAAAGAAAAAGAAACACACATACACACACACACACACACACACACACACACACACACACAGAACACACATTCTTCTCATCACCACATGGCAATTACTCTAAAATCAATTACATAATCAAGTAAAGCACTCCTCAGCAAATGCAAAATAACTGAAATCATAACAGTCTCTTGGACTACAGTGCAACTGTATTAGAACTCAAAACTAAGAAATTCACTGAAAACCATACAATTACAAGGAGATTGAATAACTTGCTCCTGAATGACTTTTGAGTAAATAATGAAATTAAGGTGGAAATCAAGATCTTTAAAACTAATGAGAACAAAGATATAATGTACCAGAATATCTGGGACACAAGCTAAGACATTGTTAAAAGGAAAATTTATGGGACTAAATTTTCCATATCAAAAAGCTAGAAAGACCTCAAGTTAACAATCTAAAATCTCAATTAAAAGAACGAGAGAACCAACAGCAAACAAATCCCAAAGCTAAAAGAAAACAAGAAAAAAACAAAATCAGAATTAAACTGAAGGAAACTGAGCCACAAAAATCATTCAAAGGATCAGTGAAAAAACAAAAGGATCAATGAATCCAAGAGCTGGTTTCTCAAAAAAAATAATAAAATAGACAGACTGCCTGTATTAATATAATCAGAAGAAGCCTTAGTAATTTTAGAGCCTCTTTTTTTTCACCATATATTGATTTTTTTATCTAAACTTTTAAAATATCTATTAAGTCACTTTTTATATATTAGGAACAGGTTTCAACTATAATTCTACGGTTTGCCGCCATCACTATTCTATTTGCTGAATGACTGATTTGTTGAATTAGTTAATTATGGATTAATAGTAAAAAAAAAAAAAAAAAAAAAACTCCACCAAATGGATATTATAAAAAGACTTTGCAAATCTCCTTCTAAAATCAAGACAGATGATAATAATGAAATTCTTCGATTCCAGTGATTCTCAAGGTGTGTTTCTTGGACTGGCAGCAGCAACAGCAGCACTGGGGAACTGGTTGGAAATGCAGGTTCTCTGACCCCATGCCAGAAGGACTGATTCAGGAACTCTAAAGGTGGGGCCCAGAAAGCCAGTTTCGACAAGCTCTTTGGTGATTCTGATATACTAAAGTGTGAGAACTACTTCCATAATTTATCAAATGGAGAATTCTTTCGCTGTTCCTTTGATTTGCTATCTTCACTGTGTTTGGCAATCTTTCCCTGTAAAAGGCAGAGCTAATTTCCAATGTATTCTAGGTACTAGCAGGGTGGGTGATCTTTAGTAAATTATTTATCTGTTAGACCCACTCTGTCCTCATTTGTAAAATAAGCACAGTAACAATAATCTTGCAGCATTGTAGGGATAGGGAGGATTAAAGGTAGTATACACATAAAGGTACAAGCTGTACTTTGTCCTTAATACATACTTTTTCTGATCCCCTTTCCTCCTCCTTCCATTTCATTTTCATATTTCTCAAATCACTTATTTCTTGGTACTCCATCTTAATGATCCAGTCTGATTTAGACAAAGCGGAATTTCCAAATACTTACTTCTTATAACTTTCATTAAGCTAAATTTGCATTTCGCCAGGAAGTTTCTACTCTTTCCATCCAGTGATTTTATGTCTCTATCTAGGCAATTACGTTTAAAAAGTACTTGGATATGGAGCAGATATTATGGCTAAGCTTTCCATCTACAACTCACCTTCAAAGCTCTAAGTTCATTAACATCACCTTATGAGAGGTTCACTCAAACTATAGTCAACATATATTGAGTCTACCCAGTGGGCTTGGCAATAGGCACTGGGTACTGGGGATACTGCGGAGGGTAAAACAATGCATTCCCTCATGGAGCTTCCAGCTGAATGGATTTATTATATGCATCCAGCTGACTTCTTTCTTTATATCAGAATTTATATTTCTGATGAAGAAAGCTACCACTCAGTGACTGAGTTAGGAAACATGATGGAAATAGAAGTATAATTATGCACAAGAAGAAAAAGACAGAAAAGCAGTCTCAGAATACAAAATTCTGGTTTTTAAAACCTCCTGTTTATTAGCTTATACTCACTAGCAGGATTTCCAGTTGTAACAAATGCTAGCTCTGCCAGGAAACTAAAGGAATATAAACTTTCTTTTAATCACTATTGAAACTAGAAACATTATGTTTAGGAAAAGCTTGATTAATTTCAGTGTTCTAATCATGATTTTATTCAAATCAATTATTACTGCTGGAGATTCAAAAGTTTTTGGAGAAAGTCTAGTGGTTTCTGTGTGAGCCTGATTTGCTCAAATTGTACATATGATAGGCTCCTTGAGAAAATTGTCTTGTAAACAAATCTAGCACAGTGTGCAGCCCAGGGAAAGATCTCAATAAGGGATTGTTTATAAAAAAGAGATCTAGTCTTACAGCCAAAAAAGTAATCTAAACTGGACTTGCTGTTTCCAAAGATATGCCTATTGAAAATTTTAATGGGTATAGATAGCCTACCCTCAAAAAGGTGGTACCAATTTACCAATTTTTCAATAACAGGGTAAAAGTGTGCCCTTTCCCAAATCCTGAACAATGCTGTATTCTTTAGTCTTTATTTTTTGCTATTTTAATTAATTAAACATTATAACTAGATATCCTTATTTACATGGCATAGATGTAATGCTGAACATAATTTTATATTTATAATGATCTATTGTTTTCTGTTAATTCTCTGTGTTCTTTGCACATGTTCTTAAAGATATACTCACCTGTTTGCTTAATGATTTCATTTTAGTTTTTGCAAATATTTTTTGTGAATTCAGTGCATGTTTCATTTTTTTTTTTTGCCTTTTTACCCATTGTTCCTTTGTGTCCAATGTCGAGTAACAGAATTTGGTTATTTAAAAGATAATACACTTATACAATGGAATATTATACAGTCATTAAGAATAATGTAAATATTTATGAATATGTGCAAATGTTTACACATTGTTGGGTTTATATGGAAACAGGATAATAACTAGGTTGAGATTTTTTATCTCATTTGTATGACATGTATTAATTATGAGTAAATGCTCAAAGGATAGCGTTTTCCAGACTTTTTATTTTGTTTTATTCTCCACAAAGAGTATTCTAGTCTCATACTTTTGGGAAGTACTGCAAATTAAGTCTTTTTTAGGTAGTCATAGCACAGTCAGGATTAAAAATTCTGTGGCCTACAATAAGCTTGCTTAACATTGTTTAATCCAGCATTTCTCAAAACTTTTCATTAAAGTCTTCTACTTTAAAAAATAATAATAAATAATCTGAAACAGCATTCTACAGAGAGCATTTTGAGAAAGCTTGCATGGAAAACCATCCAGAAAGACATTTATCAAAATGGTAGAAGTCGTTATCTCCAGATACTTAAATGTAGATAATGTTTGTTTTAATATTTTTCCTTTATATCTGAACATTTACAAAAACATGTATTATTTTGCAGTTACAATAAATAATACAATAATTTTCATTTTGAAAATAGGAGGAAAATTTACTATGCAAACCAAATGTAGGGATTTTAAACAGTTTAACCCATTTGTCATGAGAATATTATTAACATTCATTTTATAAACAAAGGTGTTATCAACATCATCTGGAATTGTTTATTCAGTCACATGGGTGGAATTGGGCTAATTCTGTCCTTCTCAGACACTGGAGAGTATACATTTTTATGCTGATACTCTCAGCCAGATCTCCAACAACGAGAAACTGCTGCATTAAGCAAGGGGAGAAAGGAGATAAGGAGATGAGAAGAGAATAGACTGACAATTAGGCAAGTTGGAATTGTAATCGAAAATAGGACGAGGTGGGTGGATCACGAGGTCAAGAGATCGAGACCATCCTGGTCAACATGGTGAAACCCCGTCTCTACTAAAAATACAAAAATTAGCTGGGCAGGAGGCTGAGGCAGGAGAATTGCTTGAACCCAGGAGGCAGAGGTTGCAGTGAGCCGAGATCAAGCCATTGCCCTCCAGCCTGGGTAACAAGAGCAAAACTCTGTCTCAAAAAAAAAAAAAAGAAAGAAAGAAGATAGACCAGCTTAAGCTCCACATCCCCCATCCCCACCCCCACAGTTGATGTTCAGCATGTGTCAATTTCCTTAAGGACTGTATTTGTATAACCTTTCCATACTAATGGCATTGTTTCAAGACAAGAGGAAAGTAAAAAAATATTCGAGTAAGATACGCTTTGACTTTTTTCTTACAATGAATGCGTCTCACTATTTGATTTACTTATTTCTCTATATATGCTAAAAGAAACTTTAAAACAATTTCTAAAACAAGCTTCAACTGGGAAAAATATGCTGCTAAGCCTGAATAGCCTGATTCCTTACGAAGAACATCTCTTCATCAGCAACTGTGCACAAAACCAAAGACACAAGTTTTGCAAGAGATTTGCTCATATGGTGGCACTTATGGGCATTACCTTCTTGGGCAAGCAACAACTTGGAAGGAGCAATGCTTATTCCAGCAAAAAGGTTTTACTTAAAGTGTAGGCAAACTACAAATGGTATTCGTATCATAGAGAATGCTGCCAAAGGCCTCAGGGGCATGAAAAGCAGAGTGAGGTGGCACCACAGTCTCGTGACTCAAGCTTAGTCAAGGTGTTAATGTCGGAGTCTTTGAAAGTTAAAGTATCTAAACATCTCAGGAAGGAACAATTGGTTCTGGAGAGAAAATATTAGAGCTAAAAATGAAGACAAAAATAAGCTTCCACTCAAGCAAAGTCCAATAAATCAGGAGCTCATCACTCAAAAACAAAACTGTCAGCAATAATCATGGTAAACCACTCCAAATCCCTGGCACAATGAAGAGAGTTCTCAGTGGGTACAATAACAGGTTTTCATCAAAATGGCTGAGTGTGCCAGCTCAGCAACAGAGGCCAGCATGGATCTGAGAAAGCCTTATTATTCAATATTTACTGGTTTCCAACCTAGATAAGGAGCTGAAATTCAGGCAGAATTTACGTTCACTTGACAATACTTACAACTTACATGTCTTAAAGCCACATATGTCTATCTGACTTTTTTCCATGGGCATGAGAAGGTAATTCAGATAAAGACATTTCCAACTTCCCATGAGAAACCCTAGGGATTAACTATTCCTCCCCTGACCCTGACACTTGCTTTGTATTTCTGTGTGGATTTGAGAGCATGGATCTAATTTTTATATCTACTTCTATATACTTTTTTATGGCGGAAAAAGGAAACAATGAATGGCATAAATCAAAATATTATGTTACTTAAGTTGTTCTACCCAACGCGAGGCAAAAAGTCACCGAATGTATTCAGAGTCACCCTAGGCACATAATGGAAACTCAGGAAAGAGGCCTTAAACACAACTAAATTGACTCTTACTTGTAGATGTATTTCTTCTTTTTCTTAAATTAGAGCCAATAATTCTAATAGCTTTGTATAGCAATGAATTACAGACACACATTGCTAACTTGAAGAAACTTTAGTAAGCATCAAATAACAATAAAAGCGAACTGGTACATTTTACTCATGGCTTTGTAGTTACTACTCATGTAACCTTCCCAAAAATTATACAGACCAAGTATTATTAGTAGTACTATTGAGAAACAAACAAACCAAAGCACAAAGAGCTGAGTAACATGTTTATATATAGTTACATAACCACATAGTGACAGACCCAGGATTTGAGCTTGGGTTGGTACCACGTCTGTACCCTCAGGGCATCTTTCTCTATCTTGGCCAGACTGTTGATTCTCCAAACAGATTCAGAAAAGTTCTTGACTCCCTAAAGCCAGAAAGGAGGGGCTACACTCCTAAGCCCAAGGTCAAGGCTCCTGTTTTCTAAATTTGTGTAGAGCCCCACTAGCTACCTGCAAATTCCAAGAAAGGGATCATGATATTTATTTACCTGCCTCCCAAAGATGATGATTTAATAATTCACAGGCATATATGACAGCCCTCACTGGCAAGTCTTTGTTTTCAACTCACCTGGTCACTACTTCATTTGTCCTCACTGCACATGGTGACAGCTGCCCTCTTCAGAGCCGCCCTTCCCGGAGAGCCTCATGGGAGCAGTGAACAGCACCTGACTGAGGCATCAGTGTGTCTAGCTTCAGTCCTTGCTCTCCACCAACAAGCTTTGTGAATTTAGCAGAAATATTTCATCTCCTGTGGTCTAATTCCTCACCTAGAAAATAAATGGATCACATAGATTGCTTTGATAAAATGAAAAACTCTTCAGTTTTAAAAAATGTGTGACAGAGTGCCTAAGCCAGAATATCGTGGCTGGACAAATGTTTGTTGCACAAAATACACTTTTGGCAAGACATTCAGCATTTAATATTCTTTTTTACATGTAACTGAATTTACTGTCTTTCAAACATTAGTTATATTGGCTCAGTTTTCCAGCTAAGGCATCTCTCTGCACACCGGAAAGGATACAAAGTGCTGACAGTAACCACTCAGCTTTCCCAACCACTCAGCTTTCTCAACCACTCAGCTTTCCCAATCAGTAAGCACCCTTCATCTCAAAAAATAACACTAATAATACTTTTATCCAAATTTCTCACAAAGTAATTGTTAATCAACAAGTTCTCTAGAAACTTTGAAGAATAAAATGATATCCCAGAGATCATCTGAACTCTAGTCATCCGCTACCTCTTATGATGTATTTTGAAGTCCTGGGGCTCAGTGTCTGATTGGCACAGTGTAGATCACACTGAACATATCCAGGGAAAGTAAAAGAATCTGGCCCCATTTAACTATTGTAGTTACAGGGAAAAACTGGAAACCACTTCACATCAAGACTGCATACCATAGTAATTCCCCACGAGGAAATGTGAGTTCTCATACAATAAGAGAAGAGCATTGGGGAACCAAAGAACAAACAAATGTACACTAAAAATTGCAATGTATATATCCTCTTGGCTCTTCCTTAACACAGTCACAAAGTGACTAACCACTTACTATTTCTGATGTAATGTGATTTGGCATATTGCAACCAGACTTAATAGATTAAAATCTTCCTGCTGAACCCGAGGATAAAATGTTTGGACTGCATTAAAAGAGGCATTATGAAGAATACAGCATGGCGCTTTTGTCCATTATTTCCAGTCTTTACTTATAAAATAGCACTGTTTAAAACTTCACAGCCACATTTGTTGTGATGGCTAATTCTCAGTATCAACTTGATTGGATTGAAAGATGCAAAGTATTAATCCTGGGTGTGTCCGTGAGGGTATTGACAAAGGAGATTAACATAGGAGTCAGTGGGCTGGGAAACACAGACCCGCCTTCAATCTAGGTGGGCACCATCTAATTAGCTGCCAGCACAGCTAGATTATAAGGCAGGCAGAAAAATGTGAAAAGACTAGACTGGCCTAGGCTCCCAGCCTTCATGTTTCTCTGGTGCTACACCCTTCCTGCCTTCTAACACTGGACTCCAAGTTCTTCAGTTTTGGGACTTGGACTAGCTTTCTTTGCTCCTCAGCTTGCAGACAGACTATTATGGGACCTTGTGATTGTGTGAGTTAATACTTAATAAACTCCCCTTTATATAGATATCTATCCTATTAGTTCTGTCCCTCTAGAGAAACCTAATACATTAGTATATTAAAATCTGTTTATACTTGTGGGAAAATCCTGGCTCACCTTGTTTAATACAAATTTATTTTGCCACAGAACACTTATTTTACTTTTAATATACTTTTTCCTAAAACAAATATTATTTAAAATATCTAAAAACTTTAAAAATGTGTTTAACAGGTTACAAATATTAGAATCATTTGTGTAATTAACATATACATGTGTATGTATACATATGTATATATATGCGGCTCCCAACCCCAGTTTGGTATAGGGTAGAAGAAGGAAGTAAAGAATATCTGTATTTTTTAAAAAATCAAGAAGTGATATACTCCTAGTTGGAAATTAACAGCTAGAGAAAGACAAGAGTCCTGTAGAACCCGGAGTAAACCAATCTTCTTCAACCGAAATGTCAGAGCTGGGCTCAGTAGCTTGCACCTGTAATCCCAGCACTTTCAGAAACCCAGGCAGCAGAACCACTTGAGCCCAGGAGTTGAAGACCACCAGCCTGGGCAACACAGAGACCCTATCTCTACAAAAAATTAAAAAACTAGCAAGGCATGATAGCGCACACTGTGGTCCCAGCTACTCTGGTGGTCAGACATAATCATTCCACTGCATTCCCGCCTGAGTGACAGAGCAAGAACTTGTCTGAAAAAAAACAAAAACAAAATCTTAAGGCCTGAACTGGCACTAAGGGGCTAAAAAGGTGAATTTTTTTATCCTACTGAGAGAGCAGTTGGAAAAAAAGAAAAAGAAATATTAGCTAATTTGCTCTTTATTATTCAAAACATAAATCCTTGACCTTATAGATTGAAAGATCTACCTAATAATCTGTATAATACAGTGTCTTATATTGGAAAATATACCAAAATGCTTTTTTCTAGGTAATATGTAGCCACAAAGGAAGGAAATTTGCAGTAAAATATATAGTAAAATTGGGTTGCTATTGTTCACTTAAAAGATGATCATTTAAAAATTATACTTTAAAACCCAATTCAGTTTTGTGATTCATATGTCAGGACTGTGAAATTACTGCTACCTAGATTTCATTTAAATTGATCATTTCATGTATAATATTTTATCTTTGTTATATAATGCCTATATATACATATAATATATATAAATATAAATGAAATAGATTTTATATGTGTTTTATATAATTGCGGTCAGATGCAGTCTGTTTGTAATAATTACTATAGACTACACTATATTTTAAAATTTTTGTTTATTTTCTTCTTATCTGCCTTGGTGTACTTTTCAGGGTAATTAACTGTCATTTTTTCAAAGTTATATATGCCTGTATTAAACATAACATTTCTAGACATAGGAAATATTTTTAAAAGACCTTTAATCCCATATCCAAAGATAATTGAATTAGCTACATTTCTTTTATATTTATATATGTATATATTAAGTTGAAATATGTATTATATCACCCTCTTTCTACAAAACATAACAATCATTCTTTATGTCTCACATTTTTCAAAACATTTTTAAATATTATTATGAATTGCTATATAATATCACAGGCTGTAAATATACCATAATCCATGAAACTTCTGAATTATTTAGGAACAAATAACATTTTTATAATACACAGTCTTCCCACGCTGATGCATATCAGTTGGGACATAGGATAAGATGCTATAATAAAGAAAACCAAAAACGTGATGTCTCAAATTCAATAGAATTCTTTTCCTCATTGCTGGATCAGGCCAGGGAAGGTGTGTGGCCCAGGCTGTGAGATGTTCATACTCCTCAAAGTCATCAGGAATGAAACTCTCTCACGTTGATTTGCCTTCCCTAGAGCGCTATCCTCCTCTGCGAGGTCAAAGCTGCCTTCCCACCACCATCACATCTGTGTTCCGTACCCAAGCATGGAGGAGTATAAAAAGTGAGATGTTTCCTTTTAAAGATGTGGCCTAGGAGTTCACATTTCTTCCACTCATATCCAATAAGCCATGACTTAATTATGTGGCCACTGCACCCAAATGCAAGAAGGGCTGGGAAATGTGAATTCTTCCTATGTTACGTGTTCCCCACTAAAAACATAGGGTCCTATCCCTAAAAGGAAGAATGCAACAATGGATATCAGACAACTACCAGATTCCGCCACAAAGAGCGTTGTTTCCATTATGCAAATATTTTACATCTTTTAGTATAGTTTTATGAGGTTTTTTTTTTTTCATGTACAGATTTCCTATTATATTGTTAATTATTAGGTATTTTCTACCTTGGAGGGCTACAAATGAGATATTCCATTATATTTTATAACTGGTTATTACTGGTGTATGAAAAATGTATACATACTCCAGCCAGTTTTCTGAATTTTCTTTTTATTTCTAAGTTTTTCTTTATTCTATTGAGTTTTCTAGGAAAATGTACTGTCTCCTGTAAAGAAAGATTATTTTTCACCTGTTTTTAAACTACATTTCTGTTTCATGTATTACTGTTTAAGTTAGAACTTCTAAAAAGACTATAGTAATCAAATATCCATTAGAATAGTTTTATTCTGTTCAGACTGAATGTGGCAATTATTTTGTGTGTTTAATTAAAAACTTTTAGAACAGTTTAGATTTACACAAAAATTGAACAAATGCTCCAAAGAGCTCCCATATATTCTGCAAAGTTTCCCCTTATTAACATTTTATATTATAGGTGGATGCAAAAGTAATTGTGGCTTCCTTTAATGACAAAAGCCACAATTAACATAAAATAATAGTTATAACTATAGTATAGTACATTTGTTGCAATTAATGAACAAATAATTATAGATTATTAGTAACTAAAATCCATACATAGTTTTATTCAGATGTCCCTAGTTTTCATCTGATCCCTTTTAATGATCCAGAATGCATCCCATCTAGGTTACCACATGACATTATATGGGATTTAAGAAAGAAGACCACAAATATAAAATATCTTTTTGTGTCATAAGGTAACATAATATCATTGTAACTCATCACTATTTACGTTTACCTCGATCATCTGCATGAAGTTGTGTTTGTCAAATTTATCGATTCTAGTATCACACTTTTTTTCCTTTCCAAAGTGTACTCTTTAGAAAGAAGTATTATACACAGTCTTAAAGGATGTAAAGTTTTAGTCTCTTTTTAGGTTAGAGTGTCTACGTAACTTACTTGGAATTCTGTAAAGTAAATTTATCTTTTCTCCCTCATTGAATAATCATTGATATAATCATTTCATTATATCTGTATAAACTCATGCATCGTTGTTTATATCTTGAGTTATAATCTAGTACTTTTTAAAAATTTGGCTGCTCAACTTATTCTACCATTAGCCATTGGGAGCATGTTTTGTTGGCTCCTGCACCCCTTTGTCTATTAGTTGAAAATAGATAACTTCTAATTTTCAAAAATATTGATATATTCCTATTTTACAGAGCTTTTAATGTTTTACGTTTTTAAATAAGAAAAGTATCTTTCTTTTATACCATTATATGAAATATTAAAAATTTTTTGATATTAATATATTAACAAATTCCCATTTTTAAAATCCTTTATTACTGGAATAAGCCCTTTTTGATCTCAATACTTACTCTCTAATAGGCTGGTAACTTCATTTGCTAATATCTTACTAAACATATTAACATTTAGACTCGAATATGAGCTAAGTAGCTTCTTTTACATTTGATTTTCATTTAATTATTATGTTATCCTTTAGTATCAAGATTATGCTACCTTCATAAAACCTAATGAAGATATGTTCATCTCTTTCTATACGTTCAAAACTTGAATATAGTGATGGAAATACTTGTAACTTAACAGTTTAAAATAACTACTCTTTAAGACCATTTGACTCTGTAAATCTTTGGGGATGATAACTGTTTTTTGTTATTACTTCCAGTATTATTGAACAATATTTTCTGCTTTCTATTGTTTAATTATAATTTGTTTCAAAAAATATCTCTAGTCTCATAAATTTCCAAATAGAGCTGCACATATTATTTTGTAATTTTTAATAATTTTTTCTGTTGATAAATACCATTTTTCTTTCAAATTTGATGATTCTGTAGGAGATGGGGTTTCTCTTTTATCTTATTTAATCTTCCCATAGTGTAATCTTTCCAAAAGAAATATATCAATTTAATTTATCCATTCTGTATTCAAAATCAATTGTGTGTGCTTTCATATTTATCAGTTCCTTCTTTCTTTTTTCTTCTTTATGTTTGTTGTGTTATAACATTTCTAGTTGTTAGGTAAAATATATAGTGGATTTCCTCCTCCTCTATCTGGTTTTGCTAGTTTGCATTCCCACCAGCAGTGTAAAAGTGTTTCCTTTTCACCACATCAAAGCCAACATCTATTAATTTTTGATTTTTAATTATGGCCATTCTTGCAGGAGTAACGTGGTATTTCATTATGGTTCTGATTGCATTATCCTGATAATTAGTGATGCTGAGCATTTTTTCATATGCCTGTTGGCCATTTGTATATCTTCTTTTGAGAATTGCTTATTCATGTCCTTAGCCCACTTTTTGATGAGATTAATTTTTTTCCTGCTGATTTGAGTTCCTTGTAAACTCTGGATATTAGCCCTTTGTCGATGCATAGTTTGTGAATATTTTTCTCCCACTCTGCAGGTTGTCTGTTTATTTTGCTGATTAGTCTGTTGCTGTGAGAAAGCTCTTTAGTTTAATGGAATCCCATCTATTTGTCTCCGTCTTTCATGTCTGCTTTTGGGTTCCTGGTCATGAAGTCTTTGCCAAACCCAATGTCTAGAAAGGTTTTTCCAATGTGATTGAGAATCTTTATGGTTTCAAGTCATAGATTTAGTTCTTTGATCTATCTTGAGGTGATTTTTGTATAGGGTGAAAGATGGAGATCCAGTTTCATTTTACATGTGGCTAACCAATCATCCACAGAACCATTTGTTGAATAGGGTGTCCTTTCCTCACTTTACATTTTTGTTTGTTTTGTCAAAGAACAGTTGGCTGTTAAGTATTTGCCTTTATTTCTGGGTTTTCTTCTGTTATATTGGTCTGTATGCCTATTTTTATACCAGCAGTGCCATGCTGTTTTGGTGACTATGGCTTTATAGTATGGTTTGAAGTTGGGTAATATGATGCCTCCAGATTTATTCTTTTTGCTTAGTCTTGCTTTGGCTCTGTGGGCTCTTTTTTGATTCCGTATGAATTTCAGGATTGTTTTTTCTGGTTCTGTGAAGAATCATGGTGGTATATTGGTGGGAAATGCATTGAATTTATAGACTGCTTTTGGCAGTATGGTCATTTTCATAATACTGATACTACCCATCCATGAGCATGGGATGTGTTTCCATTTGTTTGTGTTGTTTATGAATTCTTTCAGCAGTGTTTTGTAGCTGTCCTGTCGAGGCCTTTTATATCCTTGGTTAGGTATATTCCTAAGTATTTTATTTTTTTACAGCTCTTGTAAAAGGGGTTGAGTTTTTGATTTGCTTCTCAGCTTGGCAGTTTTTGGTATATAGTAGAACTATTGATTTGTGTACAATAATTGTGTATCCTGAAACTTTGCTGAATTCATTTATCAGTTCTAGGAGCATTTTGGATGAGTCTTTAGGGTTTTCTAGGTATATGATCATATCATCAGCAAAGAGTAACAGTTTGACTTTTTTACCAATTTGGATACCCTTTATTTCTTTCTCCTGTCTGACTTCTCTGGAGAGGACTTCCAGTATTATTTTGAGTAGAAGTGGCAAAAGTGGGCATTCTTGTCTTCTTCCAGTTCTCAAAGGAAATGTTTTCAACTTTTCCTCATTCAGTATAAAGTTGGTGGTTGTTTTGTCGTAGATGGCTTTTACTATTTTAAGGTATGTCCCTTCTATGCTGATTTTGCTGAAGGTTTTAATCATAAAGGGATGCTGGATTTTGTTAAATGCCTTTTCTGTGTCTATTGAAATAATCATATTATTTTTGTTTTTACTTCTCTTTATGTGGTGTATCACATTTATTGAGTTGTGATATTAATTTGCATATGTCAAACCAACCCTACATCCCTGACATGAAACCCACTTGATCATGGTGGATTATCTATTTGCTATGCTATTGGATTTGGTTAGCTAGTATTTTGCTGAGGATTTCTGCATCTATGTTCATCAGAGATATTGGTCTGCAGTTTTCTGTATTTTGTTATGTCCCTTCCTGGTTTTGATATTAGCATGATACTGGCTTTATAGAACGATTTAGGGCAATTCCCTCCTTCACTATCTTTTGGAATAGCTTCAGTAGGACTGGTACCAATTCTTCTTCAAATATCTTTTAAAATTTAGCTGTGAATCCATCTGGTCCTGGACTTTTTTGTTGGCAATATTTTTAATACTGTTTCGATCTTGCTACTTGCTATTGGTCTGTTGAGTTTCTATTTCCTTCTCGTTTAATATAGGAGAGTTGTATATTTCCAGGAATTTAATCCATCTCTTCTAGGTTTTCTAGTTTGTGTGTGTAAAGCTGTTCATAGCAGTCATGAATAATCATTTCTATTTCTGTAATATCAGTTGTTATACCTCCCATTTCATTTCTAGTTACATTTATTTGGGTCTTCTCTCTTCTTTGTTAATCTCACTAATAATCTGTCAATATTGTTTATCTTTTCTAAGAATCAGCTTTTTGTTTCATTTATCTTCTATATTGTTTTTCTTGTTTCAATTTCAATTAGTTCTGCTCTGTTCTTTGTTATTTCTTTTCCTCTGCTGGGTTTGTGTTTTTTTTTGTTGTTTCTCTAGTTCCTTGAGGTAGGACCTTAGATGTCTATTTGTACTCTTTCAGACTTTCAGTGTAGGCATTTAATGCTATAAACTTTGCTCTTAGCACCATTTTTGCTGTATCCCAAAGGTTTTCATAGGTTGCATCACTATAATCTTTCATTTCAACTATTTTTCATCTTGATTTCATTGTTAACCCAGAGATCGTTCAGTAGCAGATTATTTAATTTCCATGTATTTGTGTAGTTTTTAGGTTCCTTTTGATTTCTCATTTTATTCCACTGCGGTCTGAGAGAGTACTTGATATAATTTTGATTTTTAAAAATTTATTTAGATTTGTTTTGCAGCCTGTCACATCAATACTTAACAATGTTCCACGTGCTGATGAAAAGAACGTAACTTCTGCAGTTGTTGGGTAGAATGTTCTATAAACATCTGTTATGTCCATTTGTTCTAGAATATAGTTTAAGTCAATTGTTTGTTGACTTACTTTCTTGATGACTTGTCTAGTGCTGTCAGTGGAGTATTGAATCCCCCACTACTATTGTGTTGCCATCTATCTCATTTCTGAGATCTAGTAGTAATGGTTTTATAACTTTGGGAGCTCCAGTGTTAGGCACATATATATTTAGGATAGTGGTATTTTCCTGTTGAACTAATCCTTTGATTGTTATACAATGCCCCTCTTTATCTTTTCCAACTGTTACTTTAAAGCAGGTGTCCCCAAACTTTTTACACAGAGGGCCAGTTCACTGTCCCTAAGACCATTGGAGGGCCGCCACATACTGTGCTCCTCTCACTGACCACCAATGAAAGAGGTGCCCCTTCCTGAAGTGCGGTGGAGGGCCAGATAAACGGCCTCAGGTGGCCGCATGTGGCCATAGTTTGGGGACGCCTGCTTTAAAGTCTGTTTTGTCTGACATAAGTACTCTGGCTCACTTTTAATTTCCATTTGCTAGGATTATCTTTTCCACTCCTTTACCCTAAGTTTATGTGAGTCCTTATATGTTAGGTGAGTCTCTTGAAGACAGTAGATACTTGGTTGATGGATTTTTATCCATTCTACCATTCTGTATCTTTTAAGTGAACATTTAGGCCATTTATATTCATTGTTAATATTGAGATGTGAGGTACTATTCTATTCATCATGCTAGTTGTTGCCTGAATACCTTGCGTATTTTACTGTTTTATAGGTCCTGTGAGATTTATGCTTTAAGGGGCTTCTATTTTGGTGTATTTTGAGGTTTTATTTCAAGACACTCAGGACTCCTTTTAGCATTTCTTGTTATGCTGGCTTCGTAGTGGCAAAATTTTCTGAGCATATGCTTGTCTGAAAAAGACTTTATCTCTCCTTCACTGTGAAACTTACTTTTGCTAGATACAAAATTTTGGTCTAATAATTATTTTGTTTAAGGAGGCTAAGATAGGGCCCCAGTCCCTTCTGGCTTGCAGGGTTTCTGCTGAGAAATCCACTGTTCATCTAATAAGTTTTCCTTTACACGTTATCTGATGCTTTTGCCTCACAGCTCTTAAGATTCTTTCCTTCATCTTGACTTTAGATAACCTGATGACTATGTGCCTAGGGGATGATCTTTATGCAATGAATTTCCAGGTGTTCTTTGAGCTTCTTGCATTTGGATGTCTAGATCTCTAGCAAGACCAGGGAATTTTTCCTTGATTATTCCCTCAAGTAAGTTTTCCAAACTTTGAGATTTCTCCTTTTACTCAGAAACACCAACTATTCTTATGTTTGGTCATTTAACATGATCCCAAATTTCTTGGAGACTTTGTTCATTTTTAAAACCTTTTTTCTCTGTCTTTGTCAGATTGGGTTAAGTCAAAAGACTTATCCTCAAGCTCTGACTTTCTTTCTTCTACTTGTTCAATTCTACTGAAACTTTCCATTGTATTCTGCATTTCTTTAAGTGTGTCTTTCATTTCCAGAACTTGTGATTTTCTTTATGATATCTATTAATCTGGAGAATTTTTCATCCATATTCTGTTACTGTTTTTTAAATTATTTAATTTGGTTTTCATCTTTCTCTGGTGACTTATGTAGTTTAATAACCTGAATTCATTTTCTGGCAATCCAGATATTTCTTTTTGGTTTGGATTCATTGCTGGAAAGCTAGCGTGATCTTTTAGGGGTGTTATAGAACCTTGTTTTGTCGTATTACCAGAATTACTTTTCTGTTTCCTTCTCATTTGAGTAGACTGCTTCACTGGAAAGATCTGAAACTCAAGGGCTGCTGTTCAGATTCTTTTGTCGCACAGGGTGATCCCTTGATGTGGCGTTCTCCCTCTTTCTCTAGGGATAGGGCCTCCTGAGAGCCAGATTGCAATGATTGTTATTGTCTATCTGGGTCTAGCTACCCAATGGGGCTGCTGAGCTCCAGGCAGGTGCTGGGGGACATTTGCAAAGAGTCCTGTGATGTGATCCATCTTCAGGTCTCCCAGTCATGGATATCAGCACCTGCTTCATGGGAGGTGGCAAGGGAGTGAAGTGGACTCTGCGGGAGTCTTTGGTTGTACTTTTGTTTAGTACACTGGTTTTCGCAAATGCTGGTTATGCTCACAGTTAAGTTGTCATGTAGACGAACACCTCTGGTTAGCCAGGGTGGTGCAGGCAGTGGAATTAACTATTGTTTTCTCCTTCACTGGAGCAGTGTTGTTCTGTTCTAAGTTGCTGTAAGGGCTTGAATTGGTTGGCCTCCAGCCAGGAGGTGGCACTTTCAAGACAGTTCCAGCTGCAGTAGTAGAAGGGGGATATAACCTGGTCCTACACTGGCCAGCATGAGTACTCCAGTTTCTCAGGTGATGGGGAGGGCCAGAGCTCCCCAGGCATTATGCCTTTTGGCTTCAACTAAGAAGGGTGGGTAGAGAAAAACCATCAGGTGGAGGCAGGAGTAGGTGGGCCTGAGCTCACACTATCCTTGGGCAGGACTTACTATAACCACTATAGGGGCCTGTGGGGGTGATTCTCAGGCCAATGGATGCCTCTGCTGTGTCATAGGGAAGCGAAGGAAAGCAAGCAGTGACAGGCTCACCCAGCTCACACACAACCAGCAAGGCCAGTCTCACTCCCACCTTGCCTCCCTAATCATACTGAGTTTATATCCAGGTAGTCTTCAAGCAGGGTTGAGATCTTGCCCCAGACTACAAGCTTCCTGGCTGAGAAAGCAAGCAGGGCTTTCAGACCTTGCTCGTCCCCCACCTGCCCACATCTTCAGCTGTGGCTTCTGCACTCATATCCGTACCTGTGGCTTCTGCACTCATATCCGTACTTCCCATTCACCCCACCCCCAACACTGGATTCTGCTCAGGAAAGTTTATGCTCAGTTGAAATTGTTACAAAGTTCATCTAGGAGCTTCCTTCACCCTGTGGATCCTCCCAAATTCCTCTGGCTGCCTTCCCTTCCCCAATGACTTCTGTGAGATAAGGCCAATAATGGCTTCCCTGGAGTTGAGCTGAAGGACTGGGAGTGTCTACAGGGCTCTTCCCATTGCTTCCTCTACTTATATAGGTAACAACCCTAAAGCTCCCTAAATCCATTTCAGCTCTAGGTAAGGTTAAATTCTTCTCTGGTGACCTGGATTTTCAGGTTCTCCAGTGGGAATGTGTGTTTGGAGGTTATTTCCCCTCTCACACTTTGGAAACTCACAGATTTTTGGTGGTATCACAGCATTTGCAACAGCAAGCTGCTTCTTTTAAAGGGTCTGTGACTTCTTTCTATTTTCCTGGTATGTTCTTGCAGTGGTTCTTGAAGTAAATGTTCACAATGTGAGTCTTCAGATGCTGTTCTTATCTCAGTGAGAGCTGCATGTTAGTCCTGTCTCCTACCTGCCTTTTGTTTCTCCTATCCTATATTCAGTATATGATTTAAAGCTATGAATTTGCTTTTGTGTACAGAGATGGCTGTATCTGTGAAATTTTAATGAATAGCCTTTTCACATTTAGTATTGTCTATATAATCATTTTAGAATTAGAAATTGCAGGTCTTTAGTAAGAAAATTATAGAGTAAAATTCACAAATCTTGAGTTTTAAAAAGAAGTAGTATTCTGGAATAGGTGAGAATTAGGACAATAACATAAGTGGTCTCTAGGTTTTAATGATACTTTTTTTTAATTAAAAGAAAGGTTGAAGGGAGCCTTACGTTAAGACTTTTTTTAAACTGGATTTTTATATTCTAACTACCTAAACAGACAATTCACTGACTAGTGAAGATTAGATTTTGGTATGCTCTGCTATTAACTGTAAAATATTTTCTCTATTGTGTTTTACTTTCTCTAATGTAAAATATAAGATAGCCTTTATGCACCTAAAATGTAATTTTTAACTTGTAGGCTGGTGACCTTAAAAATTCTTTTGCATAATCCCCAGAAAGAAATGCATTTTGCATCACAAGTCTGTGAACACATACACATACACAAATTAAATAACAGTCTTACAAAAAACACTTACTTTACAAAATGCACTGATATACAGTTGAGCCTTAAACAACATGATTGTTCTCTTCCTGATTTTCTAAATAATATTTTTCTCTAGCTTATTGTATGAATACAGTATATAATATATATAACATACAAAATATATATTAATCACCTTTCTACATTACCAGTAAGGTTTCTGGTCAACAGTAAGCTATTTGTAATTAAGCCTTTGGTGAGTCAGAAATTACACAGGGATTTTCAGCTTCTCAGGGAGGTCAGCATCCCTTACCGGCAAGTTGTTTAAGGGTAAACTGTATTTTTATTCTGTTCTGTTTCACTTTATAATTTTTTTTTTTTTTTTTTGCTCCAAAGTAACATTTCCATTACTCCCTTACCCATTAAGCAATTTCTTCCCTATCCCCCAAATGTCTGGCAATCACCAATATGCATTCTGTCACTATGAATTTTTCTATTCTGGATATTTCATAAAAAGGGACTCACACAATGCATGGCCTTTTGTGACTGAGTTCTTTCCCTTAGCATAATGTTTTCAAGGTTCAGCCACATGGTAGCTTGTGTTAGTACTGTATTCATTTTTATGGCTGAATAATATTCCATTGTAAGTTTATACCACATTTTGTTTATCCATTCACCTATTGGTGGACATTTGGGCTGTTTCCATTTTTTGAGCATCGTGTGCTAGGAACATGGATGTTACATGCTGGGTCGCATGTTCCCTACTTGGATACCTCTGGTTTGGGGGTAGGATAGGTCAAGTGTGCTAAAGTTATTAGGAAAGGTCTCAGAAGAGGAATAGGAGGAAGGAATGAGTCTGAAATGGTTTGGAGGAAGAAGAGACATGCCATGATGTCAGATCAGAGTATTTTTAAAAATACTGTTGATCCACTAGGATCAAGTAATTATTTAATTATATAAGACCCTTGGTTTACAAAACACTACTCTGGGCCTTGTTAACTCTTAAATTTTTAAGCCTTATTCATTGGAAAAGTTCATGGTGTTACAAAATCATTTAAATGGAGAATGGCATTATTAAGATTCTTTTCTGTATTTTCAGCAATATATACAGTTTGTGATGCTTTTTTTTTTTTTTTTTTTGAGATGGAATTTCGCTTTTGTTACCCAGGCTGGAGAGCAAAGGTGCGATCTTGGCTCACCGCAACCTCCGCCTCCTGGGTTCAGGCAATTCTTCTGCCTCAGCCTCCCGAGTAGCTGGGATTACAGGCACATACCACCATGCCCAGCTAATTTTTTGTATTTTTAGTAGAAACGGGGTTTCACCATATTGACCAGGATGGTCTCGATCTCTTGACCTCGTGATCCACCCACCTCAGCCTCCCAAAGTGCTGGGATTACAGGTGTAAGTAAGTCTGTGATGCTCTTTAAGCAATAACAAAAAATGTTTAATGTGCTCTATTCTCTTACAAGTCTAAGTTCCTAAAAGATGATCTTTTATTAGCATTGATAAACCTTGAACACAATAAAAGCACTGATTTTTTTTTTCAATGTCTGCAAATGTGGCATGTATCAGTTGAGGATTTTTCCTCTGGCTTCACACAGGATATTTCATTCTCTTCCCCAGTAACTTGAGAGCAGGACAGTAGAAGGGGGAAGAGACTTCAGTTACGATGGTGAGTCATCGTTGCTAAAAAGACCTGGGCTTTGAAGTTCTTGCATCAAGTTTCACTTCATATGGTCAAGTGTCATTCTCTGAGACGTGCTTTCAGATTTTGGATCAGGCCCCAGATTCATTGTTAGTTCTGAAATTTTTACTTCTCTCAGGGAGGGCCTGCCCTTGTTCATTGTACCTGAATCATAAATTTCATAAATGATGACTTCCCCTAACTCCAGTCAGGGCAAATATAAAGTCACTGACTCAGGTTGCTTCTCTCCAGATTGGAGAATATAAGACAAAATCCCCAGGATTTTTCATACTTGTCAGTAGGGCTCCTGGGGAGTGAGTTGGGTTTAAGAGGCTCACCATTCCACAGTCATGTTTCTTTCCTTAGCTATAATTCTTTGAAGCAATGGGCTTTGTCCCTTTCTGGTTTGAATTGCTGCTGTGGATTTTTTTTTTATTTGCTGGAGGGAAAGACGTAGGGGTTCTGATTTGTACTTTCATATTGTCTTTCAGTTCATTATGAATTGGCGTAGGGATGTTCTAGAGAGCCGCTTCATTTCACTTTTATCCAGGAAATTTCTATTAAATTTTGTAACCAGCTTTATGAAGTTATTCATATCTAAGTTCATGTTAACTAGTTCTTTCCAATTCAATTACTCTGCCGAAATCTAGTTGTAGAATCTCTTACACGTATCTAAATTGAAGGCTATAGCATTCTCATTTTAAGAAAAAAAAAAACCTGTAACCTCAAATGTGATTCTCTTTTCAAAAGGAAAGTCGGCTTTGACTAAAAGAAAATCACAAACCCACTCACCTATTTATAAGGAAACTTTTTTTTTAATTCCAGTACTGTGTTCTATATATCTTCTCTTTGCTGGTAAGAGAGGTTAGAGGATACAGAGTACTTGTGACCTGATGAGCTAAACTAAGGTCTATTTTAGAATTATTTTCTGATATAATGAAATTATTTTTGTTTTTCTACTATTCAATATAAAGAAATAAGGACTATACTACTATTAAATTCATTTAATATAAATGCCTGTTTTTAGCCATCTGCACTGTAGACTTCTAAATGCTTTTACAAAAGTCAAGAATTATGAAGTATGTTTTTAATGTTATTGCAGTAATTCATAAACCAAATGTAATTTGATTTTTTAATTTTCATCTGCAAAGCTGTATTCTTGTTTCCAACAGTACCAAAAAATTGTTTTCAAAAAACGGTTAGCTCGTGTTTGAACAGCAGCTCTTTCTCTCTGCTGTGACATGTTTAAAAGAAAAATTCCTTCTGAAGTTAAAAATCCTGCAATGCAATTGAAAACTGTTTATTCTTTAACAAGGAACCTGTAGAAAGAATGTGCTATTGGACTGTTAATCTTAATTATTTTCTTCTTGCTCCCCTGTATCTTACCTCCTCATCTCTTTATGCCCTTTTCCTTATATCTGAGTTCTTTAATACCTATAATTTTCTGCTCCTTTTTCGTGGTGGTCAGGTCATTCTGCACTCTACCAAGAATGCCAAATAGCATATAAACTTTTCTGTGACTTCAAAGGTAAATCATTTTGAGCAATATGCCCTTCCATGAGGATACAAATAATGCTTTTTTCCACTCTTCAATTGTATTTCTATTGGCCCTATGTAAGTTTTGTTCTGTGTAATTATCTTCAAATAAGAAGATCCCTATAAAGATGTGGCATTTCCAAAAACCTAGGGAAATAGCAGGTCATTGGCCCTGCTCATTCTTCGGTTGGATACCAGTCAAAATTCCATTTCAGGCTTATTGCAGGTTAACATGTGCAGTGTCTAACTTAATTCCCAGTGTCTTCCAGGTCTTCATGTGGTTCAGCTAAATTTAGGTGAGATGAGCTTCAAATTCCACCTCCTAGATGTCTCATAATCCTAAGAGACTGTGCACAATTTACAATCCACAGCATTCCCTGAAACCAGAACTCTTCCTATTTCCAGACTGCTTACCTCTGCTTTAAACATTCCAGGATGCAATGATCACGTCCAGTCTCTCCCTACTTCTTAAATGGTGAGAGTTGAGAATACTTGCACCCACAAAGCTTCACTATCTGAATGGAGAAGTCACGCCACCTGAGTCAATGTGACTTAACTATTCATACTAAGACATTATTAAAGGAAGACAAGGATTTCAATAAATACCTAATTTTATTGATTGCTTTAGTAAATTCCTACAAACCAGTTTATCAAAAAGAAAAAAAATCTAAGCAGCTTGCCCAGGAAATATTTTACTTATTAGGAATTATTCAAGATCCTAAGACCATTGTAATTAACAATCCTAAACTATTATGTTATGAACTTTACTCTATCCTAGCACCTTTCCACCTTGAAATACCAGCCTTACGCCACTTTATAAAAATCCTGTGACCTCTCTCTTCTATGACACTTCTGAGATGATCAAGGTATCATTCTGCTTTATTGCATTAGGTTTAATAAATTTAGTTCTGATTGGTCAACAGGTTTGCTGATAGTCTTCTGAAGAGTTGACGTCTCCTAGGCTTATATACCATCTTAATGAGCTCACTTAATTTTAATATAGAGAAAAAATGGGAGAAGAATAACAGTATATAGACCTCCTCCATGAGCATGAGTAGAAGACACACTTGTCTAGTTCTCTAGCAATTTGCCCCTAGGTCCAAATTAGAAATTAGTAATTGAGGTAGATGCCTTCCATCATTTCATATAGATGAGGTTTGATTGACAAAACACAGCTAGGCTAGGCTAACAGATGTATTGTTATCAATCCAGACATCGGTAATATTGGTCTTTGGGGTTTCTCCAGGAGTCTACAGTAGGTTGTCTATAAGAATTACATTTAGACTGTTTTAATTTTCACTACAGTTTCAGTTTAGCTATTTTAGAAGATGTTAGAAGATAATCCATGAAGAACTTCTAGGCAGATGTCATTTTTAACCAAAAATGTATGACCCTTTTCAAAGCAAAGTATTTATGACTACCATTCAAACTGGTCACTCATTTTTTCCCCTTCTGTTTATTAAATCAATATTTACTGTCTATCTACCCTGGGCCAACAATTGTGAGAGGCATGGAAGATTTTAATTCTTTACCTTCAGGGATAATATGCTAGTCTATTCAGTGGTAACTTTTATATATCTATTCCTTATGTGAACATAGATTTTTCTCCCTGAGAAGAAAAAAAGTACTCCAAATTTAAAGTGGGATTAAATGTTAGTGAGGAACAAAGGGTATGTAAATTATATACAAATTATTTATACCAGAATCAAGAGTTCTTGCCTCAAATTTAGAATTTCAAAAAGGCTGCATTTCAAACATAATGAAAAGGCTTATTTCCTTATGTTTTCCTTGAATGGTGTGGTAAACAGTCATTTCTTATAAATACTTGAGAAAACTTGACATTTGCTCCAGGCTATATAAGTGAATACTAACCTGACTCCTCTATGTTGGAAGGCAGCCCCAGTAAACAATTATAGTAAAATGGAGGTTTTTATATTTGTTGGAAATTATTTCAAATAAATTCAATAATCACATCCTGAAATCCAGCTACACAAGGTCTAGATTATGTGTATTACTGAAGTGAAAGTGACTTCTAAGAATTTTTAATATGTGTTATTTTCCCATTAACATAACTTATGGTTGACCAGTTTCCAGAGTTTATATTAATAGTCTAGGTATACTATTAACTAATGGCTAATAAAAAAAATGAAAAGGTCATGTTAGGCCTGATTGAGACCTAAAATTACTACAGTAAAACAGAATCTATGAAGATATGATGGGTGATCTCACCAGTGTGCAATGACCTGTGTCTTAATTTTTTCAGGACAATCTTTACACCAAATGTTTTGTCTTGTCATTCCATAAGAACTATTCAAAAACTTGGGTTAACTTCAGGTCAAAAATTACAGTCCAGTTTTCTCCGCAGTATAGTTTCCATGAAGTAAAATTCGCTATACAGAACTACATCTCTCATACTATAAATTCATTAAAATTCCACAGAACGTTTTATAACTGATTGTATTCAGCTATGCCTGGTGTGAATATTGCTGATAGTGCTGAATAGTGTGAATGCATTTGTATTTTTCCTTGAAAGTTTTTAAAAGGAAGAGCAGGAAAGACACATGAGTGCTGGGTGCATGTAGGGTATGTGAATTAGTGTTAGAGAATATTAATCAAAACAGGAGAGGTCCCAGATAAAGAGATTAAAAAATAAAAATTCATATTTTGTTATCTCAAAATTTGCCTGGATTTGGTCCTACACGAAATGACTTTTCAGCTCATGCCCAGTAAGAGTTACATGTCAGTTATAGTCACAGTTTGATTCCATTAACTTGAGAGTTATTTATATTGCTCATCAATAGCTATTAAATGGAGAATAGCTCTCCATTTAATTTAGTTAGTTGCTCTCCTTTCCCTGACTACAGGGGGAAAATGTATGTTCATGAAAGTCTAATACCAAAGTGATTTTGAGGAAAGGAAGGTATTGTTTCCACCCCCAGAAATTATACAAATTCTATCTTGGCCTTCATATATTCACTGAGGCCAAGTTCCACGAGTAAAATTCTGGTCTTTGTACACCCAGCATAAAAAGCCTCTGTAAGCTGGCCAGTTCTAAGCAATCCTGACAATATTAAGGTTCAGAACAATTTGCTGAAAGTAAGCCTGAGGATTTCTTAATAACTCAATTTCTGCAATCTGACCTGGAGCTAAATCTGAAATTCCCAGTCTATCTCAGCATCAAACTATCCTTTGAAATGAAGAAACAACAGGAGTTGACACCTTTTCAGTTTATATCATCTATATACATGTCTGAACAGAAGGCAGAAATTCATGAGACATCATTAGACACCAGAGGAGGTTATAAAATTCCATTGGCAAAGAATCCATGTGGAATGAAGTAGGTTAAAGTCTGCCTTGAGGCAGGGAATGCCCCTCAAAAAGTCCTCTCCACTCTGAGAAACTTCATGACCAAATAGTGAACTCTCATCAGATGCAAGTAGCCATGAATGAATCGTGCTACCCATGGCTATGAACACTTCTATGAAGGATCTTGTATTTGTGCTTATATTTAATAGAACTGCGAAAATCATAATCAAAACCGAGGACAACATGAATCCGTTTCCTTCCCACTACCCTGAAGAATGGCAATGATGCAGAAGGGAAAAAATGGGAAAAAAAAGCTAGAAGCAGAGGAAGTAATTGGTCAGGAAAGGAACAATGACCAAATGGATAAGGAAGAGATTTATACAAAACAGTTAAAAATTAACCCACAAAAAAATTAACCCACAAATGCTCATGTGATAAGCAAATTTTATCAGTGTGTCTATTCTACAGAAATGTGGCTGTGGGCCAACCAAGGGTAATGAGGCCCCAGAATCTAAGATAAGGCACATACTTAATATGGAAGTACAAGGGATATATATCATCTACTCCTAAAAATCTTCAGAAGTACAGAATCCAGCTTTCGGTATGCAGATGTTGGTGTAAGCCAGTTTGAGACCTCTCAAAAAAAGAAATTCCTGGAAGCAGAAGGCAGAGATTGGTCATGAAAGAGGTGGAGGAATTTTATTAGCCAAAGAAAAGGCTTTCTGCAACTTGGAACTCCCTTCAGGTTAAACTTCCATGCCAACTACTTATTCATGCCAAGAGATTTTCAAAGAAGTCTGCAAGGGAAATAAAAACACCTGTCATGACTTTGGGTGAACCCTTCTGGACATTTGGCAAAAGGAGATCTCCTTGCTCTGTAGTATAGAATACAACCAGTTACACACTGTAATTATCAAGTAATCTGCAGTGTAGATGATCTAGTCCATGTATACTCTCCTTCCAAAAGCTGTGCCTGGCCTAGCACCTAAACTGTCTCATTAAATTCTGGAGCCTGAAGCCATTCTCTATCTTTAAGAGCATGAGAGCACGTTTTCTATTTGTGTGACCTAGTTGGGAAGGCTGACTGCGCAGCATCAGCTCTCAACAACAGCTCGCACTTCCACCCCCTGTGCTTTTCACACAGGGATGGTCCCACATGGGAAGCCTACAGAGAACCCTAGTGAAGTCCACATAGGAGACTACCAGGCCCACCCTGGGAAAACCCAAGAAGTAATAAGAAAGAGGTTTGATTTTAGTCTTTCTAACATAATTTTTTGAGATTCATTCAGGTACAGCATATATGAAACAGTTTGCTCTTATTTATTGCTGAAAAGTATTCCCTTGTACAGCTATATCACATTTTGTTTATCCATTCACTAGTTGATGGACAGTTAGATTGTTTCCAGTTTTGGCTATTGGGAATAACATCACTGTGAACATTCATTTTCTGAGCCCTTGTATAGACGTATATTTATTTTCATTTCTCTTGGGTAGAACTTGGTGGAATTGCTGTGTCATACGATTCTGTGATTCTAAAAGCAAAATCTAAATTGAAAAATGATCAAAGAACAGCTATTTTGGAAATACTAAATCCAAAAATAAAAAGTAGCCAAATTCCTGTCCGAAACTGTCATATCATCTCAGGAAAGACCATTATTTATGTTTTCAGTTCTCGCACATATGTTCAGCCCAGCAGAACTACTGCACACCTCATTGTAGATCCTTCTGTTTATCCTTTGAGAACAGCCTATTCTTTGACACTTAGAAAACAAAAGAAAGCAAGAAGGCCAAACTCCTCACCTCTACCTCTTCTTCTCCTGACCCACTTTCCCACCAGGGAGGGCTTCATGGAATTTAGACTTTTATTCTACATCAGCAGGACACTGGTCAGCCCTTTATGAATTTGGAAAGAATGTTTTAAAACTGCACAAAAACTTCTCTGGAAGTTCTGACTTTCTTGCTGTTTTCTCTGCTTACCTTTGTCCCTTAAATATGCATATTTTCTGGGGAATCTATTGCCTGACTCCTCCTATTTCCCCCAAATAGTCTTATTTACCATTCTTCGCATATCCAAGACTCCCGAATCTTTACTTTCTGACTACTCATCTTATTCCAAGATATTTGCAGCTTCCTTTTTAATCTTCTACTCAGTCACCTGCTGTAACTCACCATTTTAAGAACTGAATTCCTCATCTTCATCCACAGACCTGCTTTCCTTACTTGACCCCTTATTTTAGGAATTGAGATCATTTTCCACCCCAGTCTGCCACATTAAAGTCATCCTTAACTCTTACTCCTCCCTTTAATCTTTCCCCACATATAATCAAATACTACTTCTGTGGATTCCACCTTCTAAAGACTGTGTCTGACCCTTACCTCCTTTCCAAATGCGCGTGCCTCAGTTGTGGCCTTCTCATTTCTTCCCCGGATCACCCATTCGCCCTAACTGCAGTTTGTTTTCTTTGTGCTCTGTATTGCCTCCAGGGTCACTTTCATAAAATGAATGTTCATAAAATGAAAGTCTCATCATGTATCTACCCAGTTTAAAATCCATCAGCGGTACTCAATCACTTTTAGAAAAAAGTCAGGATTTTAAACACGATTTCTATGTTTCATGTGATCTGGCCACTGCCTATCTCTTTCATCTTATATTCTGCCACTCTGAAGAATCTACCTCATAAAGAAAACCAGATGAAGTGTAATTCCTCAAAAAGCAAATGCTTGCTTCTCACACTGTGTCCTTATCTCTGCACATGCAGTTCTTTCTGCTTGGCGTATTCATCTTTGCCTTTTACTCCTCTTCATGTTGCAAATTAAACTCCAGGAGGCTTCGTTTGACTCTGTGAATGTCTTAGAGGCCTTTACTTTATGCTTCTAATAGTTTTCCTCATAATGATGACCACCGTGTGTTGTGATTTTGCTTAGTTGTGTGTCTCCCCATACTTACGCATGAATTTATATAAGGGCATAAACAGTGTTATAACAGAATATGAAGAGTACAGTTTCCAAGGTTTGAATCTTGGCTTTGCTTTTACTGTCTCCATAATCTGGGTAAGTTTTTTAAACTCTGTGTGTCAGCTTCCTCATTAGCAAAATATGGAAAATAATAGTATCTATCTCATCACATTATTGGAAAATTGAAATTAGTTAATTCATCTAAGATATTCTGAAGGTTGGTATTCTTCTTCATCAATACCATCATCATAATAGAAGAAATGGATAAACTATTAATAGCAATCTCAAGACAGTAGTAACTAATATAAGAGAATATAAGTTTTCCCTTCCCCTTCCCCAAGACTACAAAGACAGAAATACATACAGCCAATTAACTTTCGATGAGTACCCTCCATTAACAAGGGTGATACAGCATCCAAGGGCAAGGGAACAGACTATTTCAAAATAAAAAGAACTGGTGATTCGTTTGTTTTACATGTTTTAGAGAGGTTGAGAAGATAGAAAATTAAGGCAAGGTCATTTGGATCTGGGTACCGGACAGTCTCTCAAAGAAGAGCGCACTTCTTGAGGGGTGGAAAGGACAGGAGTCACACTGCTGGAAGTGAAAAGGTGGAAGAAGTGCTGAGGAAACCAGGACAGGGATGCAGACCAGCTCTTCAAGAGACTTGACAGCTAAGTGGAGGGTTAAAGTACAGCAGAGGTGAAGGGGAGAAATAGAATGCCCATGCGTTTAATTTCCTTATCACACTGCTTTGCCAGTTTTCCCTTTTGAGGGAATAAATGTTGCCTTTACCAGAGGAAATAAATGCTGTCACCTTGGGGACAACTTCTCTATTTGCTAACCATCAGTGTCTTGCCAAGAGTAAAATGGATGATAACATCTATGGGGAATGTCGGAATTTTTTTTTCATTACACCATTTACTTGAAGAAATTCATTGTTTCACTATTCTTGCCACATTTTAAGGTGAGGAGACAGACATGGAGGGATAACAAGAATGTCCCTCACTTGCTAAAACATGTAAGGAATGTATTAAATGTTTGAGTCACAGATACCCATCAAGACATTAGTCACTTTTACATAGCTCATCATGATACACTATAAGTTTAAAAATTTCAGGTAAACTGATTTCTTTACTAAGGTAACTACTGAATGTTAAATTTAACATTGTACTATTTTTTCTCATTAAAAACAAATTAAACTTCATGTACAAACAGTAAAAATCATAAAATATAAACAAAAATTAATATATGCAATCCTGTCACCCACAAGAAAGTACTGTTAACAGTTTAATGTATTTTCAACGAGTTTTTTCTATACATTTACATATGCACACACGTGCACAAAGTTTTACAAAATTAACAGAATACTTATTATAAACTTTCTACTCTGCCTTGTATCACTTCGTATCAAACCATAGGTACTTTTCCATGTTCTTAAGCATTTACTGAAAATAAAACTTACAATAGTTATATAATGTTTCATTTATTTTATTTAATACTTTCATTTTTGTTGAACACACAGCAACGTTTTCCTTTTCCATTTTCATCTTATTTTTCACTACAAATAATGTGGAAAACAATTAAAAACTTGTCCAGTAGCATTTGACTCTAAGTCTGATAATTTCTTAAAAATCATTCCTAGCCAGGCATAGTGGTACATGCCTTTAGTCCCAGCTACTCAGAAGGCTGAGGCAGGAGGATCGCTTGAGGCCAGGAGTTCAAGGCTGCAGTACATTATAATTGCACCTGTAAACAGCCACTGCACTCCAACTTGGGAAACATAGTGAGGCCTCAAAATCTATAAGACACACAAACAAACAAACAAGAAAACACAACCCCATTAAAAAGTGGGCAAAGGACATGAACAGACACTTCTCAAAAGAGATATAGAGGTGGCCAATAAACATGAAAAAATGTTCATCACAAATCACCAAAGAGATGTAAATCAAAACCACAATAAGATACCATCTAACACCAATCTTACACCAATGACTAACAATAAAAAGTCAAAAAATTACAAACATTGGTGAGACTGCAGAGAAAAGGGATCATTTACACACTGTTGGTAGGAATGCAAATTAGTTCAGCTCCTGTGGAAAGCAGCTTGGAGATTCCTCTAATAACTTAAAACTTGACTACTGTTTGACCCAACAATGCCATTACTGGGTATATATTTGAAGAAATTTAAATCAATCATTCTACCAAGAAGACCCACACATGCATGTGTTGATTGCATCACTATTCACAATAGCAGAGACATGGAATCAACCCAGGAGCCCATCAATGGTGGACTGGATAAAGAAAATGTTTTATATATACATCATGGAATACAATGAAATTATACAAAAAGAATGAAATCGTGTGCTTTGCAGTGACATGGATGCAGCCGGAGGCCATTATCCTAAGCAAGTTAACACAGGAATAGAAAACCAAATACCATGTGTTCTCACTTATAAGAGCTAAACAATGGGTACACATGAACATGGAGATGGGAACAGTAGACATTGAGGGTTGCAGTAGGGGAGACAGGTAGGAAGTGAAGGGCTGAAAAACTACCTATCAGGTATTATGTTTGTTTCTTGGGTGACAGGATCATTAAATCCCTAACTACAATATCACACAATGTATCCTTGTAACAAACCTGCACATGTACCCCCTGAATCTAAAGTAAATTTTTTTTAAAATTTTTTACAAAAGAATTGATTTCTATAATAATTATAATAAAGTACTTATTAGAAAGCACATATTACTGTATTATTTTCCAGACATTAATAACAATGGACACTCCTATCACCAATATGGGATGGTACTAAGCTCCCTGCATTCATCCTTGCCTGCATTTCTGATATCATTTTCCATATGATCTGTGAAATATAAAAACCATTTTTATTTGCATTTTCACTTACTGATGAATTTGAACTATTTTAGTATCCATTATAGTCCATTTGTATTTCTTCTTTTTATTCTGTCTGAGCACTACTTTGTTTTGCTTAAAGATTTTTACAGATATCGTTTTGAGAAAAATATTAACCCTCTGCCACATTTATCTTTTCATTGTGATGCTTTTTTGCTTTCTCCCATAGCTAAAATGTGATATTGTTAAACTTTGTATGTCAGAATATTAATGAAGTTTAAATATTGGCATTTCCTCATGGCTTTTATTCTTAGAAGGATTTTTAGTCTAAACTAGATGAATTTTATTCATATTTTTCTTCCAAATGATGGTTTTGTATGTAACTCTTTAACCCATCTGGAGTTTACTTTGGCATATAAAATGAGGTAATGTTTTAACTTTATATGTTCCAAATATCATCCAATCATTACAGCATAATTTTGTTAAATTATGACCCAATTATCCCCTCTACTACTAATTTGTAGGACAACCTTTATGGATAATATACTAATTCTTCTATATAATAAGGTCTACTTCTGTATTTTCTATTCAGTTGCATTGATTTGGATACTAATAACGTAACATTCGATGACTAACTTTAGAGTATATTTTGGTGCCTAGTAGGGTACTAATAGCATTTTATTATATTATGTCTGGCTTCCTGTGCTTTTACTTCCCCAGAGAAATAATTTGTTTCCACGCTGAATTCCCAAGAAATATGTAGGAAATAACTAATTTTTTTATCTCGAATGGTCCCATCCAGCTTTTCCAAGTTACCCCTTGACTCGGAAAAAATTCTTTCTCTGGTGATGAAGAGGTGATGGGCCCAAATATTTTCCTTGTAGAAGTAACTGAAGAACAGATCTCCCTGAAGTAGCCACATATCCTGCTGACCACATTGATTCCCAACCTACGTACTGGAAAGATGAGAATGACTAATTTTCAAAAGCAGGGTCTTCAGTAAAATAAACCAAAGGAGTTTATTCTTAGGTTTTCAGCCCTTCAATTATAAAACTTAATTGAATAAGAAAACTATATATTTTTCTTCATCAAAGTGTCTAACAAAATACATTCAGTTTGCTAATTGGGCATATAAAATAAGTTAACTGTGTTTGCACTATTATTACTTTTTCTTTCCAAATTGTATTTTAGGTTCAGGTGGTATATGTGCAGGTTTGTTACATGGGTAAATTGTGTATCATGGAGGTTTGGTATATAGATTATTTAATTATCCAGGTAATCAGCATATGTACTCAATGTTTAGCTTTCACTTACAAAGTGAGAACAAATATTATTTGGTTTTCAGTTCCTGTGTTAACTTGCTCAGGATAATGGCCTCCAGCAATATTCATGTTGCTGCAAAAGGACATGATTTCATTCTTCTTTATGGCTGCATAGTATTCCTTGATGTATATATACTGACTTTTCCTTATCCAATCCACCATTGATAGGCACCTGAGTTGATTCCATGTCTCTGCTATTGTGAATAGTGCTGCAATCAACAAATGTGTGTGTTTGTCTTTTTCACAGAATTATTTAAATTCCTTTGGTTATATACCCAGTAATGGGATTGCTGGGTCAAACAGTAGTCCAGTTTTAAGTTATTAGAGAAATCTCCAAACTGCTTTCCACAGGGACTGAACTAATTTACAATCCCACCAGCAGTGTATAAGTATTCCCTTTTTTCCACAACTTTGCCAGAATCTGTTATTTTTTGACCTTTTATTAATAGCCATTCTGATTGGTATGAGATGGTGTCTCATTGTGGTTTTGATTCCATTTCTCTGATTAGTGATTCTATGCCTTTGATCATATGTTTATTGGCCATGTGTATTGTTCTTCTGAGAAATGTCTGTTTTTGTCCTATGCTAGAAATCCTTCCAGAGCAATCAGGCAAGAGGAAGAAATAAAAGTCATCCAAATGAGAAGAGAAGTCAAACTATCTCTCTTTACAGATGATATGATTACATACCTAGAAAACCAACAGTCTCTGTCCAGAGAGACTCACAGTTCTGGTGAACCACTTCAGCAAAGTTTCAGGATACAAAGTTAATGCACAAAAATTAGTCATATTTCTGTATACCAATAACATCCAAATTGAGAGCCAAAGCAAGAATACAATCTAATTCACAATGGCCACAAAAAGCAAACAGTACCTAGGAATACAGCTAACCAGGGAGGTGAAAGATCTCCAGAATGAAAACTACAGAACTGGTGAAAGGAATCAGAGATGTCACAAATGAATGGAAAAATATTCCATACTCATGGATACAAAGTATCAATATTGTTAAAAACAACCATACCATCCAAAGTAATTTACAGATTCTTGCTATTCCTATGAAATTACCAATGACATTTTTCACAGAACTGGAAGAAACTATTCTAAAATTGATATGAAACTTAAAAAGAGCCAAAAATAGCCAAAGCAATCCTAAGCAGAAAGAACAAAGCTGGAGGCATCACACTACACTATCATTTTTTAACTTGATTTATTAAGTTTCCTTCTGTAGTATAAAGAGTACAAAATACCAATGCCTACTCAATTTTCAAACTGATTCTCACAAATAAAATCTTTCTTTGTCATTCTCACAAATAAAATCTTTCTTTGGCAGGGGGAATTGTAGTTAGAAGATGTTTCTTCCTGGAAAGAAGTAGGAACACAATGGTTATTTACTAAAAATGCATAGCTCTCTTAGTTTTGTGATGACCCAAAGGACAGGCCTCATCAGCTGCTTAAAGGGAGGAGAACAACAATATATAGCCAATTTGTTAAAGATATATTTCTTTCATTATGACTCAGCACTAACAAATGCTCTTCTGGATATCAGAAAGTTCCATGCTTAAACCTTGCCAAGTCGCTTCCTCAACTTCATTGGCTCATGTACAACCTTTAAAATTTCTCTCCCCTTAAATTAATCCAGTCTAAACATATCATCAGCTAAATATGCCTGTGCCTTTCAAATGTCAGCATTCTCACCAGCTCAGTAAAAAGTGCTTTCTTATAAGGAAAACTTAGGATTCCATATTTCATTGAGGTTGTTTCCATCTAAAAACATTAACACCCCTTAAGCCTGAAAATAATTCTGTTAGATAGGGGAATACCAAAATTTTGGCTTATTTGAGAGGTTTGGGGCCTTTATGTTTGAAGTAGCTCCAATAAACAATCTTGAATCCTATAAATTATAAAATAAAAACATCATAGTACTTAATTGAACTGAAGGAGGTTCTCTATTTTGTTTGCAAAAGAATTGGAGGAATATTGGTTTACTTTATTCTAAAATAATATGCTATAGAAAATTAAGTTCCCTCTATCTTCAAATTTTCAATTCTTACATTTGTAACATGAAAGGCCTTGAAACCATATTTAACATTTCTTTGTCTCCATGTTTAATGCCTTAGGATAATCAGTTCACAATTTTAAAGCTCATGTCACTGATCCAAATCTTCTGGGAGTCAAGAGTGATTTGGAATTTGTTTGAATTGACTTTGACTTTACTTAATAAACTTTAGTTTCTTCTCAAATGACATTGAGGCAAGAGGTTGACATAAGCATCTATAAGGTATGGTAACCTAAAAAATGTAAGCATTACAGAGGATAGGCCAGCTAAAATGTTGAATAATCAGTTATTAGAAAGAGTAGTATAAAGACACTAGCTAAATGGAGATCTGATGCCCAGGGTAGCCTGTGAACAGGCAACAGCAGATGTGTATAGTATTGGGGAGACAAGAGCAAGGAGGGAAGAGTATGTTAACAAATCATTTTTATAAATGATTGACAGACACTCATAAATACATATTAAATGTATATTTTATAGGGTATTCAGTGCTTTTTTGGTCCCACAGTTAGTCCTTAAAACAATCCTAGACACTATTGTCCTCAAAGTAATCAGCCCTGGTGTTCAATTTAATGATCAAGCATTATTTAGTACCTATGAGAAGCTTCCTGACAATTACCACCTCTCTGAGGGACAGTGAGCAAAACACTCTGCAGTATTCCAGTATTAAGCACCTCATGGCTGAAAATGAGCACAGAAACTTTTTACATCAATGCTTTCTAATCAAACATTGTGTTGACTTTTCCAGAGCCACCAATGTTGAAGTAAAACCTTCAAAGATTAATTTCCTAGATTTTATCTTAAAATTAAAAAAAAAAACCTACTGTTTTTAAAATAAAGTTGCTCTGTTTCTCAAATGTCTTTTGTTATACTTAATGACCCAAAATCAAGAAAGAACACTCATGGATTGAGGTGGTCTGTCCTTACTCTGAATTCCTGTCAAAGGATAGAATAAATCTTCTCATGAGGTGTAAGACAGTATCTCCCACAACTTCTATGATATTTACAGTGGCTGGTATGCAGTCAGAAAATTCCAGATGATATGGTTTGGATCTGTGGTTCTGCCCAAATCTGTTGTCAAATTGTAAACTCCAGTGTTGGAGATGGGGCCTGCTGGAAGGTGATTGAATCACAGGGGCAGATTTTCCCCTTGACATTGTGTTATAATAGTGAGTGATTTCTAATAAGATCTGGTTGTTTACAAGTGTGTGTCACTTACTCTCCCCTCTATCTTCATCCTGCTGTGGGCATTTGAAGTGCTCACTCCCCCTTTGCTTTCTGCCATGTTTGTAAGTTTCTTGAGGCCTCCCCAGAAGCAATGCAGATGCCAGCATCATGCTTCCTGTATAGTCTGTGGGACCACGAGCCAATTAAACCTCTTTTCTTTATAAATTACCCAGTCTCCGGTATTTCTTTCTTAAAGTGTGATAATGCTAATATGAAATTGGTACCAGGACTGGGGTACTGAAATAAAGATACCTGAAAATGTGGAAGCAGCTTTGGAACTGGGTAACAGGCAGAAGTGGGAAGAGTTGGAGGACCTGGAAAAAGACAGGAAGATAAGGAAAAAAAAATTGGAACTCCCTAGATATTGGTCAAATGGTTGTGCCTGAACTGTTGATAGTAATATGGACAATAAAGTACAGGTTGAGGAGATCTCAGATGGAAATGAGAAACTTTTTGGCAACTAAAGCAAAGGTCATTTCTGTTATGCCCTAGTAAAGAGATTGGCTGCATTGTACCCCTGCTCTAGGAATCTGTGAGACTTTGAACTTGAGAGTGATGATTTAGGATATCTAGCAAAAGAAATTTCTAAGCAGCAAAGCATTCAAGATATGGCCTGGCTGCTTCTAACATCCTATGCTCATATGTATAAGCAAAGAAATGACCTAAAACTGGAACTTCTATTTAAAGGGGAAGTAAAGCATAAAAGTTTAAAAAATTTGCAGCCTGGCCATGTGGTGAAAAAGAAAAGCTAATTTGCAGGGGAATAATTCAAGCAGATGGCAGAAATCTGAACAACTAAAAGGAAGACAAATGCTAATAGTAACAACAATAGGGAAGGGACCTCAAAAGCATTTCAGAGACGTTCACAGTAGGTCTCCAATAGCAGACCCAGAGGCCTAGGAGTAAAGAATGTTTTTGGGGGTTAGGTCCAGGGCCCTACTGTCCTATGCAGCCTTGAGAAACTACTCTCTGCATCCCAGCTGCTCTAGCTCCTGCAGTTGCTAAAGGGACCCCAGATATAGCTCAGAACACTGCATCAGAGGGTACAAGTCATAAGCCTTAGCAGTTTTCACATAGTATTAAGCCAGTGGGTGTGCAGAGTATAAGATCTGAGAATTGGGAGCTTCTGCCTAAATTTCAGAAGACGTATAGAAAAGCCTGGATGTCCAGGTAGAAGTCTGCTACAGGGGCAGGGCCTTCATGGACAACCACTACTAGGGCAGTGCAGGGGGAAAATGGGGGGTTGGAGACCACACATAGAGTCCCCACTGTGGCACTGCCTGGTGGAACTGTGAGAAGAGGGCCACAGCCCTCCAAACCCCAGAATGGTAGATTTGACAGCTTGTACCATGCATCTGGAAAAGCATGGAAAAAGAGAGAGAAAAAGGAAAGATTCTACACACTTTTAAACAACCAGTTCATGAGAACTCACTCACTGTTGTAAAACAACAGCAGGGGGAAAATCCACCCCCATAATCCAGTCACCTTCCACCAGGCCCCATCTTCAATATGCATTCAGTGCCAGCCTATGAAAGCAGCCATTGAGTTCTGATCCCTGCGAACGATCAGAGACAGAGTCGCTCAAGGCATTGAGAGCCCAGCCCCTGCTCCAGTGTACCCTGGATGTGAGACATGAAGTCAAAGAGGATTATTTTGGAGCTTTAAAATTTAATGACTGCCCTGCTGAGTTTCAGACCTGAATGGGACCTGTAGCCCCTTTTTCTTGGCCTACTTCTAATTTTTGAAATGGAAATATATACCCAATGTCTATATCCTCATTGTATCTTGGAAGGAACTAACTTGATTTTTATTTTATAGGCTCATAGGCAGAAGGGACTTACCTTGTCTAAGATGAGACTTTGAACTTTGAGTTAATAGTGGAATGACTTAAGACTTTGGGGAATATTGAGAAGGTAGGTTGTGTTCTTAAATATGAGAAGAACATAATATTTGGGAAAGGCCAGGGGCAGAATGATATGTTTTGGATCTGTGCCCTCATCCAAATCTCATGTCAAACTGTAATCCCCAATGTTGGAGATGGGGCCTGGTGGAAGGTGGACTGGATCTTGGGGGCAGATTTTCCCCCTTACTACTGTGTCACAACACTGAGTGATTTCTCATGAACTGGTTGTTTGAAAATGTGTAGAACCTTTCCTCATGCTTTTTCCTGCTCCAGCAATATGAAACGCTCACTCCCCCTTTGCCTTTTACCATGTTTGTAAGGCTCCTGAGGCCTCCCTAGAAGCCAAGCAGATGCTAGCATCTGCAGAATTCTGAGCCAACTAAACCTCTTTTCTTTATAAATTACCCAGTCTTCAGTATTTCTTTATAGCAGTGTGAGAATGAATTAATATGCCAAGTCTCCAAAGAAATAAGATCTAGAAATAAATAGACTAACAAGGTGATCCAAATTTTAGAGTTCTCATATGTAGACTTTAAAATAAGTGATTAATATTGTTAAGAAAATGGATGACAAATTGGAACTTTAATCAGAAAATTGAGCTGTAAGAAAAAATAAAATAGAAATTCTCAAACATAAAAATAACTAGTAATACAGTAAATAAGTTTAACTTACAGAATGGCTGTCACTGAAGCAAGAATTAGTGAGTTAGAAGACATTATCAGTAAAAAATTTCCAAACTTAAACATTAAAAAAAATACATGTAGAACATGCAGAATGGAATGTGAAATGCATAGGTTATAGAGAATATGTCTACATACATATCAATTAGTCCTTGAGGGAAACAAGAGATAAAATTGACCAGAAATAATTTTTTTTTTTTTTTTGAGACGGAGTTTCACCCTTGTTACCCAGGCTGGAGTGCAATGGCGCGATCTCGGCTCACTGCAACCTCCGCCTCCTGGGCTCAGGCAATTCTCCTGCCTCAGCCTCCTGAGTAGCTGGGATTACAGGCACGCGCCACCACGCCCAGCTAGTTTTTTTGTATTTTTAGTAGAGACGGGGTTTCACCATGTTGACCAGGATGGTCTCGATCTCTCGAACTCGTGATCCACCCACCTCGGCCTCCCAAAGTGCTGGGATTACAGGCTTGAGCCACCGTGCCCGGCCCAGAAATAATTTTTAAAGAATAAGTATCCATCAATACTTCTGGGCCTTTTGGCTAAAATCAAGTAAAGTGTAATTATCCTTATCTAGACTGACAAAGATAAAAAGAGAGAAGGATCAAATTACAAAAATCAGGAATGAAAGAAGGTACAACTATAGACCTTTAGGGGAAAAAAGGATTACATGGGAATATTGCAAAGAACTGTATGCTGACAAATTAGATAGATGAAATGGATGAATTCTTAGAAACAAATACATTTCCAAAACCAACTGAAGAAGTAGAAAATCTGAATAGATCCATAACAAGTAGAAAAATGTAATTATTAATTTTAAAACTTCTCAGGAAGAAAATCTCAGACCCTAATAGCTTCCTTGGTAAATCCTATCAAACATTTTACAAAGAATTAATAATAATTTTTCATAAATACTTCCATAAAATAGAAGGGGAAGGAACAATTCCAAACCCATTGTAGAAGACCAGTATATCAGCCTGTTGCCAAAAGCAGTCAAAAATATAACAGGAAAAAAAAAAAAAAAAACACAGACCATTCACCCTTATGAATATGTATAGAAAACTTCTGGCAAACTGAATTTAGCTGACAATGAAATGATTTATATACCATGTCAAGTGAAATTTATTCCATGAGTGCAAAGTCCATTTAATACTCAAAATTAATATAATTCACCATATTAGAATAAGATACCAAAACTATGTGATCAGGCACAGAAAAAGCATTCAGAAAAATCCAACACACTTTCCCGATTAAAAAAAAAAATCAACAAACTAAGAACAAAAGGAAACTTCCTCAATCTGATAAAGGGCATCTGCAAAAAACTGCAACTAACATCATACTTAACGGTAAAAGACCAAGTGCTTTCCCTCTAGTATAAAGAATAAAACAGGGATATTTGTTCTCACCACTCCTGTTCAACATTATAGTAGCCATTATAATCAGGACAATTTGGCCAGACAGAAAAATAAAAGGTAAAATTTATTTCCAGATTTCCAAACTGGAATAGAACTATTTTTACTCACAGAGGATGAAGCTATATAAATAAAATCCCAAGTAATTCATTAAGTGATGAAAATTGAGAATTTTCCAAAGCTAATGACAGATATAAGCAATAGATTCAAGAAATGCAAGGAACCCAAAGCAAGATAAATATGACATAAACTATAGCTAGGCAATGTTTTTTCAGTATGAAACAGCTAAAAACCAAAGACAGAAAAATAAACTTAATAAACTATTTATATAAAAAAGACACTTTATATTTGAAGGAGCAACATTAAGACTGACATTCGACTTCTGAGTAGAAAGGGTGAAACTCATAATAAAAGGCAATCATAGACTTAAAATGTGAAAGAAAAAGACTGTCTAAAACTTTATACCCTGCAAAGATAGCTTTTTAAATGAATGTAAAATAAAGATGTTTCCAGACAGACAAAAACTGAAGGAACTATTTACTCAAAGGTCTAAAGAAAAAAATCATAAATGAAATTCTCAAGCAAAAGGAAAATGATATTATATGGAATATGTAAATTCAGTATGGAATAAAAAACAAAGGAAAGTGTAAATATGTACGTACCCGTTGGTAAATATGTACTTACCAAAAAGGTAATTCTATGAACCAGTAATTCCACTCTTAAATAAAATGACCTTCAAAATGCATTCTAATATGCACCAAAATTCACATATAAAAAATAAAGAGTAACACGATCAAAAACAGGCAAATACTGAAAAAATCAAATGTCTATCAACAGAAGAATAAATACATTGCAAATATTCATACAATGGAATACTATACAGCAATAAGAAAAACAAGCAACTCCTACGCACAGTAATATGGATACATTCTTAAAATATAAAAAGTACATACTTCAAAACAAGTGAAACTAATCAATGGTGTTACATACCAGAATCGTGGTTACCTTACAGAAAAAGGGCAAGAAGGAAGAGCAATGATCAGCTTCTTGATACAAGGAGTGATTATATAGGTATATGTACTTTGTGAAAACTCATCCTGCCATACATTTTTCAACTGTGCACTTTTTATCTGTTATACTTCAACAAAAAGTTTACTGTAAAAGTACCAGCATAGTGGTTATTTGCAATTATATATTATTCACTTCATGATTTTACAAATAGAAGGTTTCCAATGGTTCTTGCAAGCCCTTAAGTGGTGGCTTTATGTTATCCCCTTGGTAGATCACCTTGCAAGTGACCCTTAAATGGTCTGAAACTATTAGATCTTGACCCCTACTTCAAATGCCTATTTGAGAGTCAAGGCCCATTAACGTCTTCAGGAATAGCATGCAGCCCTGCTCAAGGTACTCACATTTCAAAAATATCTAAAGGGTAATTTTTCTCAAATATCTAATGTAAAAATCTTCATTGCACTGTATCTCCAGGGACAAGAAATAATGATCTTTCCTATTAAAATTGTGAAATAGGGGCCAGGTCCAGTGGCTCATGCCTATAATTCCAGCACTTTGGGAGGTCAAAGAGGGGGAATTACTTGAGACCAGGAGTTTGAGAACAGTCTGGACAACACATCAAGAGCATGCCCCTACAAAAAAAAAAAAAAAAAATTAGTTGGATGTGATTGTGTGCACCTGTAGTCTTAGCTACTCAGGAGGCTGAGATGGGAGGATTGCTTGAGCCCAGGAGTTTGAGGCTGTAATGAACTACGTTCACACTACTGCACTTCATCTTGGACAAAAGAGCAGAAACTCTGTCTCAAAACAAAAAGAAAAGTGAAATGTGGCTATATGTTTATGTATATTGTCTTTAGAAGGAAATTGGTGTCACTGAGAATGACTAACATTGATTGCACATGGATGTGACTAATATTCATGCCAAAATAAGTTATTGCTCATTGTCTTCAGGATTTGTGTCATAGACAGAGTGGTTCCTCACACCCCAGGGTTTTGCATGTAAATGCAGGCCCCTATAATTTTCCATCATAGATACCCATTACTGGACCTTCCATTTGGAATTACTTTGTCCACACCCAAATTCATACTGGAGGGAAGAAAAGCAGGAAATGAGGAGAAAGATAATTCTATGGCTTATAGAACTATTTTTTTAAATCAGGTGTGTTACACAGGCAGAAACCAAGAAGCTGTCAAAGCCATTTGCTATGCCTCAGATAATCCCCTTGCTTTTGTGGTTGCGTAAGACACATATCATCATCTTCAAGCTTATTTGTTTTGGCTGCAGAAAACAAGTTCACACTCTTGCAGGAAAGTAAGTAAATGAAAGAGAAAAAAAATCTTCCTTTTTCCAGTTTCAGAGGAGAGCCAAACACTTGCCTGCAACTATTTGAAATTTTCTGGCTAGGGCTCCATCTTATGGCCTAAACTGTATAGGAGGAATCAGAGGCTGATAAACCTGCCACACAGTGGGGGGATTCACATCCCAAATATCTTGTGTTTCTCTGGGCCAATCCCAGGCCTGTCTTTCTGTGTACAAGAAAACTTTTGGGAGTGATAGATATATTCATTATCTTGATTGTAGCGATGCTTTCACAAGTTTGCATATATGTCAAAGCTTTTCAAATTGTACAGTTTGAATATGTACAGTTTACTATATGTCAATTATATCTCAATGAAGTTTTTTAAACAAAGATGTAGACCTACTTCATTAAAAATCCTCCCTGCCAAGTCCTGTAATCATATGAATTTGCAAGAGAAGATTTGTAATCCATTATTATTATATCTAACAGATTACCGAATATATGAGGAAAATAGCAGAGGACAAATAGAAAGGATATGTAGATATCCTTCAATGGCCAGTTGAAGAATTTGCACTTAATTGTATAGACAATGAGTAGCCTACAAAGGAACTTTTTTTTTTTGCAAAAGAGTGTATGGTCAGAATTATACTTGATGAAGCTAAATTTGGTAAATTTGGCAAAAGGGTTTCAGGATGTGTTGAAGAAGACTAAAAGTGTAAAGATTATTTCAGAGGCTAATTAATTAAATAAAAATTGAACCAAAGTCCTGCTTGTAAGATTTGCAAAGAGAGGATAGGGATAAGTACTGTTGCAGAAGTGGAAGGGGTGAGAAGGAAGGCAGGTTTTGAACCCGCATGGTCAAAATGGAGGTGCACTTAACAGAAAGGCTCAGAAGTTGTTTTGGAAACAGGCAGGATTAATCGGTTTAACTTCACAGAAACACTTCATATATTTAGTAGTGATCTGGATTTACATGATTATGGTTTGCATTAAGATAGCTTAGATGAGAATCCACTGGTAGATCTGTGAAAGAAAGGCATGTTTCCCACTTCTTAGAAATATGATTTACCCCCATTGTCTTAAATATTTTCTCTATGTGTGTTATTTTAGGATTACCCAGAACCCCCATTACTCCAAATTCCTATTTTTGCTATCCATTCCACTTTTAAAATCAGAGCTGCCAACTATGCATGAAGTGTCTATTGAAAAGTTTATAGCTTCAATGGGAGATTAAAAAGACTGGAGTACTTTTCAAGTAGAGAGATTTCATATCCTGCCAGAAGAGATCATATCCAAATTCAACATATGTCATGGTAAAATGGATTTAAAAAAATAAAACTGTATCATTCACCCTCAGGGATAAGAAAGTGTATTCTATTTATGAAATATAGAACAGGATGTTATATTTAAGGGATATTAGGAAATTTTAAAAGCACTTCTAGAAATTACAAATATAATAGCAAAAATAAAAATTTAAACATAAAATGAAAAATAAATATATTTCTAAAAATAAAACAAAAGGATAGACAAAGAGCAAAAAGAAATAACATGGAAGAATCTAGGATGTGAGGACCTACTAGAATGTCAGAACTGATGGAAAAAATAATAAAAGAGAATTCTACAAAATTATAAAGCACAAGGTTCCCAACTGAAAACATTTGGGACAATGAAGATTGTTAAATATCCATTCAAATATCTCTCACCATAAATATTTAGTGGAGAAGACACCATTTTAAAAGTCGTCAGAAAACAAAAGGTCACATGCAAAGAATTGAGAATAAGAATGTAACTAGACTTCTTAACATCAATGCTAATTAGAAAATAATAGAGAGACAGCTTCAAAATTCTTAGAAAAAAATATTTTTGACTTAGAAGTTTATATTTCATCAAGCTATCAATATAGGATGTGGATAGAATGTAAAAAAAATTCAGACATTCATGGTTTCTAATCATTTATTTCCCATGTATGCTTTGCACTATTTTTCAGGAATTTATTGAAGAATGTGCTTCACCACAATGAGTGGGGGGAAAAAAAGAAGAGACATGGAATAGGAAATGAGAACCTAACACAGGAGTAAGGCACAGAGAATTCCTGAAACTTCTACGGAGGACAGTCCCAGGATGAGAGCTATGACCCTGCATAGCAAGCCTACACGGGAGAAGGAATTAAAGGGCAGCAGAAGGAATGTCTTCGGAACGAAGAAAAAAAAGAAAAAGAAACACAGAAATTAAAGATTACTTGAACAGTTTATTTTAAAATATAGGAAATTTTTAACATAGGTAATCTGCAAAACAATTGAACGATGTGATGAGACTTAGTCTTAGACTCAGGAAAACTAAGTAAATGAAAGAACTGAGAAAATTATTAACTCTAGGAAACATAACAGTGAAAGAGAACAGTATCATGTGTATTACTTGGCTGATTAGTGAACAGTATTTACCATATAATAATAATGAAAATAAAGTGAGGTGCAACAGAGTAAAAATCCTTATATACCACATAGGAAGTAAATAGACAACATCTAAAAATGCTCAATCAGTAAAAAACACTATATATATATATATATATATATATATATATATATATATATACAGTCACACACTGCAAAACAATGTCTCAGTCAACAATGGACCACATTTATAACACTAGCCCCATAAGATAATCATACTATATTTTTACTCTACATTTTTTATGTTTAGATATGTTTAAACACACAAATACTTACCATTGTGTTACAACTCCCTACAGTATTCAGTACAGCAGATGCTTCTTTGCAGCCTTGGAGCAATAGCCTTATACCATATAGCCTAGGTCTATAGTAGGCTATACCGTCTAGGTTTGTGTAAGTACACTCTATAGTGTTCCCACAAAGAAGAAATCACCTAACAATGCATTTCTCAGAATATATCCCCATTGTAAAGCAATGCATGACTATATGTCATTATATTTATGGAGGTAATTTGTTGAAGAAGCAGCTGAAAGAATTAATAGCTGTTTCTTGAAAGTGGAATAGAATGAAAAAATAATTTAGGAATATACTTTTTAAAGTTTTCTAACACAATTTAAATATTTAAAGTATCTTTATTTGATGTCTTCATTGCTTTTGAACTGTTCTGCAAACGGCAGCATGGCAAGTCATTCTCCCTTCAAACAGTAGAAACCATATTCGTTAATAATGTCTTAATTTTCCTTCCAACTTTTACCAAATGAACACTGAAGGGTCCAACCTTTCTCACCGGCCACAAAAGCCCAGTTCGCAAATTCAGAACTTCTCCTAAGTGCTTTTCAGAGTTTTTGCCCAACATGTTTTCTGGTCTTTTATCAATTTATCTTGAAATAATAAAGATTATAAAAATTATGTTTAAACTTTTACTATGTGACAATTATCATATTTGAAGTCACATGGAATGTTCCATTGAAGAAGTTATATAATTATATTGAGCACTAATGTATCAAGAGCAAGATTTATTTGAGGTGTAGGTAACCTTCATTAACTATGAAAACGTTACATTTAGGAAGCTGGGGTTTTCTTTTGCTTTTGTTTGGTTTTCCAGTTCTAACTGGCTAAAATTTCCACAGTTGCCTCAGCCCGCAGCCATCTTATCCTCACAATTACTAATTCACACAACATAACTGAAATTATCTGTTTCTAAAAATTTTTAAGTATAAAGTTACTTTTAAAACGCATCTAGGCGTCACTTGAATTTTCTATAATTCTTTGATTGTTCACATCTTGCCTAAACCCATAGTAACCAATACTATTTACTGGTAATATTTTTACAGTGAAAGACATAGCACAATTTATATTCAGCTCTAACAAAGTGCTCAATTGGAACTTTCAACTGAGGCACGGTCAATAAATAATAGATAACAAAATGAGTTATGAAATAAACTAATTTGGAGAAATTAAAAGTAGGTGAACTGTGTCTCCCCTGCCAAACATACATATATTTATGGAAAAGTTCTAACCCCCAGTACTTGAGAATATGACCTGTTTGAGCATAGGGCCACTGCAAATATAGTTAAAGTGAGGTTATACAGGAGCAGGATGAGACACTAATTCAATCTGGTTGGTGTTTTTATACGATGCTCATGTGAAGACAAAGGCATACAGGGAGAATGCCATGTGAAGACAGAGGACTGGAGGGATGCCTCTACAGGCCAAGAAATGACAAATGATTGCCAGCAAACAACCAGGAGCTGGGATACAGCAACTCCTCTACAGGTTTCTGAGGGAGCAGGACCTTGCCAACACCTTGATTTGGGGCTTTTTGCCACCATAAATTTAAGACAATAAATATCCATTGTTTTAAGTCAACTGCTTTGTGGTACTTTGTTATGGCAGCTCTAGAAAAGGAATGTAAGGGTAAAAAGGTAAAGACAGTTTAGGAGAGTTTTTTTTTTTTTTTTTTTTGATTCTTAACTTTTGAGATAGAGGTATCTTTTAAAAGCACTGGTAGTGTACCATAAGTCAATGAGAGATGTGGGATGTGCTTTTCCCCACAGGTGGAGACTTCATAGAGACCAATCAGAGGGCTTGGTATGCATTTCCTGGCATCTGGGGGAGTTGCAATGGATTGCTGTATGGTACATAAAAACACAGAATTTGAAAGCAGATGACTACTAACAGCCAAGGAAGTAAGTCAACAAGAGTGGAATATATTTAAAACCAGTTAAATTTTCAATTACAGCAGAGGCAAGGATTCCGAGTATCTTATAAACAAAACGTGGGATATGAAAGAGAAAGAACCAATATGGAGCCATTTTGAGTTCTGCCAAAGATGAATGCCTGGAAAGGCAAAGGAATCCAAATGAAAGGGACCATCCAAGAGATCACCAGAAAGGCAAAGGATGAGAATAGAATGGCCCACTGAAGCAGATGTGCAGGTAAAGGTTTTCAGTGGGCCCTCCGAAGAACTTGCCTAAGTTCCCCCAAGAGAAAGAGTCCATTTTAAACTCCTGCTAGACTCAGAATAAAATCATCTCATTACCCTGACAGTCAAGCAGGGACTGACATATGTCCTCTCCCTCTCCCTATCCTTTTGATGGTCGTTAACAAATTAGGAAAGGAGAAGCAAGGGTAGAAGCACCATGAAGCACTTCCACAGCCTGTGGAGTGCAAGAGGGACTGTCAAGAGAAGATTTAACTTAAAATCCATTTCAGAGAAGACCTCTGTCTATGATACGATAGCTTGTGGCAGACTAAGCAACTCACATGTAAACAACTGAGAAGATGCCAAAGTATAAAATATACATGTTTGGAGGCATCACGGAGATACCAAGGCCACCAGGACATGAGGGGCCAAGATCCTACAGAAATGGGCAACACACTGAAGTGACTAAAATTCTAAACTGTTTTTCCCATATTTTCTGCTAAGTAAAATGACCAAAAAACTGAAATGGGAAATAGAGTTTCCCACAGTATATAATGCTGAGGACACAAAAATTGGAGCTCGAAGCTGCCAATGCAGGAGAATTTGAAATTAAAAGTTTCAGCAAGACAGGAATAACAGTCCCTGACATTTTGTGCCTCTTCTGCAGCATCTGTCAATTCCTAAGTGATGTGCAAGATCCTGTCAATTCCTCTGTGGTCTCCAGGATTTTTGTTAAAATTTGAGAAGGGCTACATTTTAAGACTACATTATAACTGTAAATGCATGAGGCTATATAAAAGCTTAAACCCAGACTTGAATGAGCTCTATCTTTGTGCAAGGATGACCTTTCATTATTCTATCTGGCAGAGCTGAAATTAATCGTCTCGGGAATGAGATAATGGTCTCTAAAACTTCTTAATTTTTTCACACACACACAAACACACACAAACACACAAAATTAGGTGTTCAATAAAAAATTACCAGAAATACCTAAAATTGTGGCCAAGTAAGAAAATGTGCAATAGAAATAGGGCCAAAAATGAATTATATATTAGATTATCAGAGATTTGAAAATAACTCACATTAATTCACTGGAAAATAAATAACAAGACAGAGAATTTTGCTATAAAATAGGAACTATTAAAAAAATCTAATGAAAATTCTTCAATTCAATGACAAATTGGTAACAAAATTAACTGATGGGTTTAAACACAGGCTGGATTAAGCTGTGAAGAAACAGGAGAGAGAAAAATTCCATAGAAATCATGCAAATTGGCATATGGAGAGGAAAAGATGGTAGAAAATACAGATATACTTTGTACATGGTGAAAAGGCCTAACATATGTGTAAAAGGAATTTTAGAAGAAGAGGAAAAAGTAAATAGGGCAGAAGTAATATTTGAAGAAACAATAGCTAATTTTCCAAAATCTGATGACAGCCACCAAGTAACAGCATGCATGAAATGCTCCACAAACTCAAAGCAGAACACAAAGGCAACAATATTCAGGCGCCTCATAGCAAACCTGCCAAAAAAGAAATCTTAAAAGTAGCCATACATTTTTTGCAAAACGAATAAAAAGGATTGCCTCCAAAAAACAACAAGATTTAAAATTAACTCCTAAACAAAAGGAAGGAAGCCAGAAAATAAGGTAATCATAACTTCCAAGGGCTGAAAGAAAATTGTTATCAATTTTAAATTCTAAACATTTGAAAATATGCCCTTCAAATATTATGACAAAACAAAACAAAAAAAGCAAAAAAGAGCTCCTCAGGCAAAAGGAAAATAATTTGCACCACAAGTATGGTTATTAAGGAAGAAATAAGTCAGTATGTCAGTAGAAAGCAATAATAATGTCTAGAAATTAATTGAAAACGTGTTTTATATTAGGGTTAAAAATGAAAAGATATATTACTAAATACACATAACTAAAAAGGAGAAAAATGAAATTTTAAATAAATTTTGATTCAATAAGCACTAAATAAAACATGGGTCAGCTCTTTCTGCCATCTTTCCGTGCCGCCACAATGGTGCACATGAATGTCCTGGCTGATGCTCTCAAGAGCATCAACAATGCAGAAAAGAGAGGCAAACACCAGGTGCTTATTAGGCCGTGCTCCAAAGTCATCGTCCGGTTTCTCACTGTGATGATGAAGCATGGTTACATTGGCGAATTTGAAATCACTGACGATCACAGAGCTGGGAAAATTGTTGTGAACCTCACAGGCAGGCTAAACAAGTGTGGTGTGATCAGCCCGCCCCCAGATTTGATGTGCAACTCAAAGATCTAGAAAAATGGCAGAATAATCTGCTTCCATCCCGCCAGTTTGGTTTCATTGTATTGACAACCTCAGCAGGCATCATGGACCATGAAGAAGCAAGACGAAAACACACAGGAGGGAAAATCCTGGGAGTCTTTTTCTAGGGGTGTAATGCATATATTTACAAATAAAATGCCTCATGGACAAAACAAACAAACAAACAAACATGGGTCAATGAAGAAATCACAGTAAATTACAAAGAACTTAGAACTAAATGATACTGGAAATACATCATACCAAAACTTGTGATCTGTACCTAAAGCCTTGCTTTTTTAAAAGAAAATTAATATATTTGAAAAGGAGAAAAGGCAAAAAAAAAAAAAAAAAAAAAAAAAAAAAAAAAAAACTTACCTACTACTCATCTCAAGAAGTTATAAGAAAAAAAAAACAAAGAAAGTAAAAGGAAGAAGATAAAAAGAGTAGAAATTAATAAAACTGCAAACACAATACAACAAAGAAAAAATCAACAAAAACAAATATTGGTTTTTCTACAGACTCCTAAAATCGATAAACCACTAACAAGCCTGCTCAGGAAAAAAAGAACAGAAGATACAACTGTCAATATCATTAATAAAAAGGAGAACCATCACTACATATCTTACAAACATTAAGAAGATAATAATACTATGAATGACTTCAGGCCAATAAATTTGACCACTTAGATGAAATAGAGAAATAGGAAAGTAGCTACCAAAATTTATACAAGAAGTAGAAAATCTGAATAAACATGAATGTACCACAGAAATTAAATTCATAATTAAAAACTTTTCCACAAGAAAGACTCCAGCTCTCCCGAAAAACTCAGTGACAGTCAGGAACCAATTAGATCTCTTAAGCAAATATTCTCCAAAGAGCCAGAAAGACTCAAGAATTAAGTTTGATAATAATATGTACATTAAAGGAAACAGACAAAAATAAAATTGCATTTTGAATATGATCTATTATCAACGTATTCATGAAACATTTTTCCTTTAGACTCAGTACAGAAAGGAAAAAAAAAAAAAAAAAACACTTAAAATCCCCCAGTGCTGGGGAATGCTGGGAAGATGGCCGCCTAAGAACAGCTCAGGACTTCAGCTCCCAGTGAAAGTGCAGAGGGTGAGTGGATGCCGCATTTCCAGACGAGCTCTTATTGCCCACAGACCAGGAGATACCCAGGCAGAGGGGTCGCCAGCGTCACAGTCCCAGCCGGTGCGGCTGTTTTGGCCCCCGCGGGGCTGATTCCGCCCGCGCAGCTGCTGTGACCACTCCCTGTTGCTGCGGTTCTCCATACAAAAGCCACTGGTCTGGGAGCCCTCTTAGCTGGCGAGCAGAGCCTTGAGACGGCAGAATAGCCCATTCATCTGAAATAGCGAGCCAGGCCAGGAGATTCCTAGGCAAAAATCCGCCAGGAGCCGGCGCCGCGGTTCGAGCTGACTCCGTGAGTCGCAGCACGGGAGATCCCGGCGCCTTTTCAACAAGCAACCGGAACGCGGGGTCCTTCAACTTAAAAGAAAAGACTCTGAGTCAGGGAGCCAGGTGATCAGGCTTGGTTGGTCCCACCCCTCCACCCCCAACAACAACGAAAACAGAAACAGTAATTGGAAACCCTCTGGGTTGAGCCCTTCAAACCAAGCACAGCTGAACCGGGACGGTCCGGCTCCGTGGGGGAGGGGCTTCCGCCATTACTGAGACTCTCCACCTCTACGGAGGCAGGCTACCGTTGCCGAGGCAACCTGCCACAACAGAGAGAGTCCGCCATAACAGAGGCGGGGCCACCATTGCCAAGACAGTTCTAACTATGCCCTTATAAAAAGGACTACAGGGAAGAGCACAGGGCAGCTGGGCGGAGCCCACAGCAGCTCAGCAAAGCCCCTGCCGGCAGGCAGTGGCTAGGCGTGCTGCTAGCTGGGCGGGTCCGACCTGAAAGAAAAATCAAAAAAGGCAGTAGTGCAAGGGAAACTCATAAAGCTCCAACTCCCTGGGACAAAGACAGACAACAGGTGGATAAACCCACAAAAATGGGAAGAAACCAGCGCAAAAAGGATGAAAACTCCCGAAACCAGAGCACCTCTCCTCCTAAAAGGGATCACAACTCCTCACCAGCAAGGGAACCAGACTGGATGGAGAAGGAGGGTGATGAAATGACAGAATCAGACTTCAGAAGGTGGGTAGTAAGAAACTACAATGAGCTAAAAGAACATGTTCTAACCCATCGCAAAGAAAATAGGAACCTTGAAAAAAGATTGGACGAACTGCTGACGAGAATGGACAGCATAGAGAGGAGTATAAATGAATTGATGGAGCTGAAAAACACAACACGAGAACTTCGTGAAGCATGCACAAGCTTCAACAGCCGAATTGACCAAGCAGAAGAAAGGATATCAGAGGTCGAAGATCAACTCAATGAAATAAGAAGGCAAGAACAGAGAAAAAAGCCCAAAAAGGAATGAACAAAATCTTCAAGAAATGTGGGACTATGTGAAAAGACCTAATCTACGTCTGATAGGTGTACCTGAATGTGATGAAGAGAATGAATCCAAGCTGGAAAATACTCTTCAGGATATTATCCAGGAAAACTTCCCTAACCTAGCAAGGCAGACCAATATTCAAATCCAGGAAATACAGAGAACACCACAGAGATATTCCTCAAGAAGAGCAACCCCAAGGCACATAATCATCAGATTCACCAGGGTTGAAATGAAAGAGAAAATGCTAAGGGCAGCCAGAGAGAAAGGTCGGGTTACCCACAAAGGGAAGCCCATTAGACTCACAGCAGATCTCTCAGCAGAAACCCTACAAGCCAGAAGAGATTGGGGGCCAATATTCAACATCCTCAAAGAAAAGAACTTTCAACCCAGAATCTCCTATCCAGCCAAACTAAGCTTCATAAGTGAAGGAAAAATAAAATCCTTTGTGAACAAGAAAGCACTCAGAGATTTCATCACCACCAAACCTGCTCTACAAGAACTCCTGAAAGAGGCTCTAGACATGTAAAGGAATAACCAATACCAGCCACTCCAAAAACACACCAAATGGTAAAAGAGCATCAACACAATCAAGAATCTGCATCAACTAACCAACAAAACAGCCAGGTAGCATCAAAATGACAGTATCAAATTCACACATAACAATACTATCCCTAAATGTCAATGGACTAAATGCCCCAATCAAAAGACACAGACTGGCAAATTGGATAAAAAGCCAAAACCCATCAGTGTGCTGTATCCAGGAAACCCATCTTACATGCAAGGATACACAAAGGCTCAAAATAAAGGGACGGAGGAAGATCTACCAAGCAAATGGAGAGCAAAAAAAGGCAGGAGTAGCAATTCTCATCTCTGATAAAATAGACTTTAAAGCAACAAAGATCAAAAGAGACAAAGAAGGACATTACATAATGGTAAAAGGATCACTGCAACAAGAAGAGCTAACGATCCTAAATATATACGCACCCAATACAGGAGCACCCAGATACATAAGGCAAGTTCTTAATGACTTACAAAGAGACTTAGACTCCCACACAATAATAGTGGGAGACTTTAACACCCCATTGTCAATATTAGACAGATCAACCAGACAGAAAATCAACAAGGATATCCAGGACCTGAATACAGACCTGGAACAAGCAAACCTAATAGACATTTACAGAACTCTCCACCCCAAATCCACAGAATATACATTCTTCTCAGCACCACATCACACCTACTCTAAAATTGACCACATAATTGGCAATAAATCACTCCTCAGCAAATGCAAAAGAACAGAAATCATAACAAACAGTCTCTCAGACCACAGTGCAATCGAGTTAGAACTCAGAATGCAGAAACTAACTCAGAACCACACAGCTTCATGGAAACTGAACAACTTGCTCTTGAATGTTGACTGGATAAACAATGAAATGAAGGCAGAAATAAAGATGTTCTTCGAAACCAATGAGAACGAAGACACAACATACCAGAATCTCTGGGACACATTTAAAGCAGTCTCTAGAGGAAAATATATAGCAATGAGTGCCCACATGAGAAGAAAGGAGAGAGCTAAAATTGACACCCTATCATCAAAATTGAAAGAGCTAGAGGAGCAAGATCAAAAAAACTCAAAACCTAGCAGAAGACAGGAAATAACTAAGATCAGAGCAGAACTGAAGGAAATAGAGACACAAAAAAACTCTTCAAAAAATCAATAAATCCAGGAGCTGGTTTTTTGAAAAGATCAACAAAATAGACAGACCACTAGCCAGATTAATAAAAAAGAAAAGAGAGAATAACCAAATTGATGCAATAAAAAACGATAAAGGTGATATCACCACAGATTCCACAGAAATCCAAACCATCATCAAAGATTATTACAAACAACTCTATGCACATAAACTAGTAAACCTGGAAGAAATGGATAAATTCCTGGACACCTGCAACCTCCCAAGCCTAAACCTGGAAGAAGCCGAAACCCTGAATAGACCAATAACATGGTCTGAAGTCGAGGCAGCAATAAAGAGCCTACCACCCAAAAAAAGCCCAGGTCCAGATGGGTTCACAGCTGAATTCTACCAGACATACAAGGAGGAGCTGATACCATTCCTTCTGAAACTATTCCAGACAATCCAAAAAGAGGGAATCCTTCCCAAATCATTTTACGAGACAAACATCATACTGATACCAAAACCCGGCAGAGACTCAACAAGAAAAGAAAATTTCAGGCCAATATCCATGATGAACATAGATGCAAAAATCTTCAATAAAATACTGGCAAACCGATTGCAACAGCATATCAAAAAGCTCATCCACCATGATCAAGTAGGATTCATCCCGGGGATGCAAGGATGGTTCAACATACGCAAGTCCATAAACGTAATCCACCACATAAACAGAACCAAAGACAAAAACCACATGATTATCTCGATTGATGCAGAGAAGGCTTTTGACAAAATTCAACAACCCTTTATGCTAAAAACCCTCAATAGACTAGGTATTGACGGAACGTATCTCAAAACAATAAAAGCTATTTACAACAAACCAACAGCCAATATCATACTGAATGGGCAAAAACTGGAAGCATTCCCTTTGAAATCTGGCACTAGACAAGGATGCCCTCTCTCACCACTCCTATTCAATATAGTACTGGAAGTTCTAGCCAGAGCAATCAGGCAAGAAAAAGAAATAAAGGGTATCCAAATTGGAAAGGAGGAAATCAAATTGTCTCTATTTGCAGATGACATGATTGTATATCTGGAAGACCCCATCATCTCAGCCCAAAATCTCCTGAAACTGATAAACAACTTCAGCAAAGTCTCAGGATACAAAATCAACATGCAAAAATCACAAGCATTCCTATACACCAGTAATAGACTTCAAGAGAGCCAAATCAAGAACGAACTGCCATTCACAATTGCTACAAAGAGAATAAAGTACCTAGGAATACAACTAACAAGGAACGTAAAGGACCTCTTCAAGGAGAACTACAAGCCATTGCTCAACGAAATAAGAGAGGATACAAACAGATGGAGAAACATTCCATGTTCATGGTTAGGAAGAATCAACATCGTGAAAATGGCCATACTGCCCAAAGTAATTTACAGATTCAACGCTATTCCCATCAAGCTACCAATGACCTTCTTCACAGAACTGGAAAAAAACACCTTAAACTTCATATGGAACCAAAAGAGAGCCTGCATAGCCAAGTCAATTCTAAGCAAAAAGAACAAAGCAGGAGGCATCACACTACCGGACTTCAAACTATACTACAAGGCTACGGTAATCAAAACAGCATGGTACTGGTACCAAAACAGAGATATAGACCAATGGAACAGAACAGAGGCCTCAGAGGAAATACAACATACCCACAACCATCTGATCTTCGACAAACCTGACAAAAACAAGCAATGGGGAAAGGATTCCCTGTTTAATAAATGGTGTTGGGAAAACTGGCTAGCCATGTGCAGAAAGCAGAAACAGGACCCCTTCCTGACACCTTACACCAAAATTAACTCCAGATGGATTAAAGACTTAAACATCAGACCTAATACCATAAAAACCTTACAAGAAAATCTAGGCAAAACCATTCAGGACATAGGTGTAGGCAAGGACTTCATGACCAAAACGCCAAAAGCAATGGCAACAAAAGCCAAAATAGACAAATGGGACCTAATCAAACTCCACAGCTTCCGCACGGCAAAAGAAACAGTCAGTAGAGTGAATCGGCAACCAACAGAATGGGAAAAAATTTTTGCAGTCTACCCATCTGACAAGGGGCTGATATCCAGAATTTACGAAGAACTAAAGCAGATCTACAAGAAAAAAACAAACAAGCCCATTCAAAAATGGGCAAAGGATATGAACAGATACTTTACAAAAGAAGACATACGGGAGGCCAACAAACATATGAAAAAATGCTCATCATCACTGGTCATCAGAGAAATGCAAATCAAAACCACATTGAGATACCATCTCACACCAGTTAGAATGGCGATCATTAAAAAATCGGGAAACAACAGATGCTGGAGAGGATGTGGAGAAATAGGAACACTTTTACACTGTTGGTGGGAATGTAAATTAATTCAACCATTGTGGAAGACAGTGTGGCGATTCCTCAAGGACCTAAAAATAGAAATCCCATTTGACCCAGTAATCCCATTACTGGGTATATATCCAAAGGATTATAAATCATTCTACTACAAGGACACATGCACACGAATGTTCATTGCAGCACTGTTTACAGTAGCAAAGACCTGGAACCAACCCAAATGCCCAACGATGATAGACTGGATAGGGAAAATGTGGTACATATACACCATGGAATATTATGCAGCCATCAAAAACGATGAGTTCACGTCCTTTGTAGGGACATGGATGAACCTGGAAACCATTATTCTCAGCAAACTGACACAAGAGCAGAAAATCAAACACCGTATATTCTCGCTCATAGTCGGGTGTTGAACAATGAGAACGCATGGACACAGGGAGGGGAGCACTACACACTGGGATCCGTTGGGGGGAAATGGGGGAGGGGCAGGGGGTGGGGAGGTGGGAAGAGATAGCATGGGGAGAAATGACAGATACAGGTGAGGGGACGGAAGGAAGCAAAGCACACTGCCATGTGCAACAATCTTGCATGTTCATCACATGTACCCCAAAACCTAAAATGCAATATAAATAAATAAATAAATAAATAAATAAATAAAATCCCCCAGTGCTTTCAGAGGCCAAGATAAGAGAACTGTTTGAGGTGAGGCATTCAAGGACAGCCTGGGAAACATAGTCTCTACAAAAATTTAAATATTAGCCAGATGTGATGGTACACAACTGTAGTCCTCGCTAATTAGGAGGCTGAGATGGGAGGATTGCTTGAGCCCAGAAGCTCAAGGCTGCATTGAGCTATGATAATGTAATTGTACTTCAGCTTGCATAACAGAGCAAGGTTCTGTCTCTAAATAATAATAATAATAATAATAATAATAATAATAATAAAATCTTTTCTACTTCCCATCTAGTACATAACATTTTTTTCCTTTGCTAACGAATATATTGTGTTAGCTGGTTTTTTGTTTTTGTTTTTGTTTTTTAATCTTTTGTGAGCTTTTTTAAAAAAAACATCATAATAGGACACCAGTTGTAGAAGGATAGAAGTTGACAGCAACTAGAGTACCAGCAATCAGGCATAAAAGTTTATATTTCCAAGGAGGCAGGAGAACAAGAAAAAATGTTCATGTTAAAAAATCAGTAAGTTATATTTAACAATCTCCAGATGGATTTGCAAAAAGTAGTTCCACTTTTACCCTCAGATTTCCAACTACCATTTTGTAATAATATAGTATAAATACATGGATTAATTAAGCCTCAGATTTAGCTGGCTATTAGTCTGAGTTGCAGGAGTTCACACTTCTTCTCAATTCTTTCATCCTGCCTGGCTCCTGGCCTCAACAGTGGGCACGAGTTTACATTGGCTATTACATGCTCCCCACTAGAACTGCTGGAAACCTCATTTATATTAAAAACAGTAACTCTGAATTAAATAAGAACCACTAACTCTGACATGCTGAGAATTTGTATCTGGATGAATCAGATTCTCTTGTCCTTTAATTCTGAAAATTTTTAATATGTCCAATCCTTCAGCTAAAATACTGTTCACTACTCTTCTATAAATCCACTTACTTAAATCCTTCCATAAGAGTTGGCATACTTAGGTCTTTTGTGAATTGTAATTCTTTTTTAGAAAATCAAAAAAACTGCATCTGAGCAATAATTTCCACGGCATTCATTTTAAATAATGTGAAATTAATTTACATTTCATTGACAAACTTAGTTTAAAAAATACTTTGATTATTTTCCAAAAGTTATAGAATAATAAACATTTGGTCATAAGCCATCTTTTGGACTATTTTTAAAGCGGTGACACACCATCCATCAATTGTAATTGATACATAAAGAATCTAAATTTACCAAAAAAAAAAAAAGCCAAGTAAAGAGAGGTACATTACAAAAGCAGTCAAACTAGGGACATGTTACATATTTTGTTCCCATTATGCCATTTATTGAAATGTGATGTACCTACTACATTTTCCTGAAAAAAAAATATATATATATGTAAATATATATATATATATATTATGCTGTGTCTTTTTATGCCATCATAATTAAATTGCCAAAGAAAAGCATTTATTTATTGAGTCTAAACTGTGATAAATTTTATAACAGGTTCTGTGATGATGGAGTTGGGTAACAAAAGATACTCTAAAATTATAAATATTCTCTGCCCTGAAAAATCAAGAGGCTTCAAAATTTAGAATTATAAAAATATTTACATGCTATTATGCTATCAGCAAAATATTTTTAATTACTTTTATTTAAAAATAGTTACAGATATAGCGAACCAAACTAACAGGGTTGGGGAAGGAAGTGTGGAGATTCAAGTCAGAAGATACAAAGTAGATGACACAGGACGAACAAGTCTAGCAATCCAATGGACAACACGAAAACTATCATAAAACTGTACTGTATTTGGGATTCATACTAAATCAGTAGATTTTGTAGCTCTTGTAACACACACACAAAATGGGAAACTATGTGAGGCCATGGATATATGTGAATTTGCTTCACTTCAGTAGTCTTATTACTATTTATGTGTATCCCAGAACATCATGTTGTAGAGCTTAAACATATACAACATTTATTTTTTTTTAAAAAATGCATAAATTATTTAAATAGTAATGGGATCTTCATATTTTAAAATTTATTGTTGTGATCAAAGAGTTACATAGAGGTTTGCTTACACATTGTGTGGAACTTCTTATCAAACCATTTCAGTTTAACATGATTCTGTGAACTTCATCAGGATCCAACAAATATTTGTCTGATGACTGACAGGAAAAAATAAAGGAAGCAGAAATCTCTGTCTCTCTACTAGGCACTGCATTAATTGATGGGAGACACAGAGCAAATACTAATGAAAACACAAAGGAAGACAAAGGGTAAAACAAACTAGGATCTGAACATTTGCAACCTTATATTCTGATTAACACCACCAGCCATCTACTCTCTCGTTTTTACCTTGCACTTTCCCCAAGCTCACATTTCATGTTCTAGTGCCTGTTTCCACTCCCCAGATTGTTCTGCACATCTCCACCTACTCTTCCAATGCTAACTCTTTTTGCAGTATTTTCTGACCTTTCCCCCTACCATATTGCTGCCTTTATGTATTTTACAACTCTTTGCTGACTAACTGTGTGGTTCATGAGGCACTAGCCTTAGTCTATCTCTACCTTGATAGCGTCTGGCCCTGGGGGTATACGTATAAACCCTGCAAGCATCACAGTCAAACTTAGAGCAATGAGAAACAGTTTGTTTGGACTGCAACTAAGTTAAATACTTCAGCCAGCTCTAGCAAATGGGAGTTGAAGCTGAGCAGGTCATACAATGACTGGGAAGTACAGAGAACACTTTGCTGGAGTATGAGACAAAAGGCATGCATGGCCTTCTGTTCCATGTACGAGCACATGCTTCTCAAAATCAGTGAGGGGTTTTGCCTTGGAAGCATGCATCAGATCATGGCAAACTGACTCCACAGTGAATTTTTAGGATGTTTCAGTTCAGTCTGCTATAACAAATCACCATGAACTGGACAGCTTAAACAACAAACATTTATTTCTTATAGTTTTGAAGGTTGGGAAGTCCAAGATCAAGATGCTAGCAAATCTGATGTCTGGTGAGGGCACCTTCCTGATTTGCAGATGGCACCTTCTTGCAGTATTCTCACATAGTAGAGAGCAAGCTGTTGTGTTTCTTCTTATAAGAGCAAATTGCATTCATCAGGACCCTACCCTCATGATCTATTCACCCGCAAGCCCTCATATCCTAATATCATCACTTCAAGGGTTAGGATTTCAATATATGAATCAGAGGGAACACAAACATTCATTTTATAATACATGGTAAATCCCATTCTCAAGACCAGAACAATTCACTAGTTGGATTTCCCAGTTTGTCCTAGTTCCACTTATTTATAGAATAACTTTTACTAAACACTTCTATATTCTGTATTTTAGAATAGTTTTCATTGTTTTAAAATTTGGATTTTGTAGTCATTTTTATTTCATAGCATGTTTTAGATTGCTTTTTAAAAATTCCACTGTCTTATACTAACACTTCCAGAAGATGTCTAAACAACAGTAAACAAATATTTTGAGATCAAATTAAGACATACAGAAAGGCATGAGTAGTTTTTTAGTTTTGTTTTTAATTTTTTACTTTTTAATTTTTATGGGTATATAGTAGGTGTAGATATGCATGAGTTACATGAGGTTTTTTAATACCAGAATGCACTGCATAATAATCACATTTTGGAGAATGGGGCATCAATCCCCTCAAGCATTTATTCTATTGCTACAGACTATCCAATTATACTTTTTTCAGTTACTTTAAAATGTACAGTTAAATTATTATTGACTATGGTCACCCTTTTGTGCTATCAAATACTAGATCTTCTTTATTCTATCTTTTATTGGACACATTAACCATCCCTGCCCCTCACTCCCACACCACCCTTCCCAGCTTCTGGTAACCGTCTTTGTACATTCTATGTTCTTGAGTTCAACTGTTTAAATATTTAGATCCCATACCTAGGTGAGAATATCAGAGTTTGTCTAACTATGCCTGGCTTATTTCACTTAACCTAATGATCTCCAGTTCTATCCATGTTGTTGCCAATGACAGGATCTCACTCTTTTTTATAGCTGAACAGTACTCCACTGTGTACCTGTACATTCTTTATCCATTCATCTGTTGATGGACACTTAGGTTGCTTTCAAATCTTGGCTATAGGGAATAGTGCTACAACAATCACGAGAGTACTTAGATTTAAATCTTTAATTCATTTTGATTTTTTTATATGGTGAAAAATAGGGGTCCAGTTTCATTCTTCTGCACATGGTTATCCAGTTTTCCCAACACCATTTATTAAAGAGGCTATCTTTTCTCCAGTGTATGTTCTTGGCGCTTTTGTCAAAAATGAGTTCACCGTAGGTGTATGAATTTGTTTCTGGGTTCTCTATTTTGTCTCATTTGTCAATATGTCTGCTTTTATGCCAGTACCATGCTGTTTTGATTACTCAATCTCTGTAGTATAATTTGACCCCAAGTATTGTGATTCTCTAGTTTTGTTCTTTTGCTTAGAATAGCTTTGGCTATTCCAGGCCTTTCATAGTTCCATATACATTTTAGCATTGTTTTTTTCTATATCTGTGAAGAATGTCATTGGTATTGATAAGAATTACATTGAATCTTTAGATTGTTTGGGGTAGTATAAACATTTTGACAATACGGATTTTTCCGGTCCATGAACCTGGAAAATCTTTCCATTTGTTAGTAACCTTTTCAATTTATTTTATCAATGTTTTCTAGTTTTTATTATAGAGATCTTTCACTTATTTGGTTAATTCTTAGGTACTTAATTTTATTTGTGGCTATTGTAAATGGGATTACTTTATGTCTTTTTCAAATTGTTCACTGTTGACATATAGAAATGTTACTGATTTTTTGTATGTTGATAAAATCCAAACATTAGATCATATAATCTACAAACAAGGATAATTTGACTTATTCCTTTCCAATTTGAATGCTCCTTAGTTCTCTTTTCTGATTGCTCCAGCTAGGACTTCCAATACTATGCTGAATAACAGCAGTGAAAGTAGGTATCCTTCTTGTGTTCCAGTTCTTAACAGGAAAGGCTTTCAGTTTCTCCCCATTTAATATGATATTAGCTATGGGTCTCTCATGTATGGCTTTTATTATGTTGATGTATGCTACTTACATGTCATTTTTGAGAGTTTAGTAGGGATATTGAACTTTATCAAATGCTTTTTCAGCATTAATTGAAGTGGTCATGTGGTTTTTATCCTTCATTTTGTTGATATGATGTATCATCACATTAATTGATTTGCATATATTGAACTGTCTTTGCGTTCCAGGGATAAACCCCACTTAGTCATGATAAATGGTCTTTTTAATGTATTGCTGAATTTGATTTGCTAATATTTGTTGAGAATTTTTGCATCAGTATTTATCAGAGATATTTACATACAGTTTCCTTTTCTTGATGTGTCTTTGGTTTTGGTATCAGGGTAATACTGGCCTCAGAGAATGAGTTTGGAAGAATTCCCTCCTCCTGGATGTTATGAATATTTTCTATTTTTAAAAAGTTACATGTCTTTGGGCCATGTCCAATCCTACACAAACATAAAATCTAATTGCTCTGCAGTTTATAAGTGGCATACATCTCAGTGGAGGGAGAAGAAAATAAATTTGACTTTTTAAGGATTTTCCAACAATTGTTTTGACATAGTTTTGTCACCAGATCTTTCCCACTCCATCTGGGAAATAGGTCACTCTAGTAATCAAATTAGAAAGTAAATGAAATACAACTTTAACAGGTAAGTTCTATTCCCTATGAACATATTTATAACATTTGTTGTCAATTTCAAGACCATATGCTTAGTCATTTGCTGTAATTTAAAAATACAGAAAATGTGATTTTTAATTGAACTTATGAATCATTCACTTACATGAAAGAACTAAGGTGATCCTTTCTGTTTTGCATGGTCATTGTTAGAACCACAGACAGAAATGTTTTTTCTTCCTGCTAGCAACTTGGGATACATTCAAGTAAACTTGAAACAGCTTTAGATATTAAGTAAAAAACATTCAAATAAACATGCATTTATTATATTCTTAGAATTGTCAGCAAAAATGGTTCCCATTTTCAAAGATCTACATGGTAGTTAAGAAGATAAAATTCACATTAATGGCATATCCAGAGTTCAACAGAACATCTGTCCAATAAAGAAGCATGAATTTGGTGAAACAGATGCTAAGTGTCTAGGAATTCAGAGAAAGTGATGTCACCAGGGCAAGAACCACAAGAACGACTACAAGACATGGAAAAGATGTAACCAGGGTTGTCAATAAAGTATAGAATTTTGAGAGGGGGTAAAAGAAACAAATGAATGGCATAGCATAAGGGAAAAAAAACCAGGTATGTGAACGATGTAGTGTGTACAAATCACCTGAGCATGAACAAAAGATTATTCAAAATCAGCATTTCCTAAAGTATCTTCTGTACAATGCTAGATCCCAGGAAGAGAGTAAACGCATGACCTACAACCACAAGTAAAATGGTTAAGCATGAGGTCACCAGAGATTAAATGTTTGGTTCTGAATCCTAACTTTCCACCTCTGAATTGTGTGGACTTGAACAAGTTACTTAATCTCCCTTGTAAAATGGGAATACCTATTTCAGAGTGAATATTAAATAAGCTAAGTATTCTATTAGGACCTGATACACAATAAGCATGTATTCTATGTTAATTCTTTTTAGCTCTTATGTTTTTCTTTATTAAAAAATGTGTGATTAAATAGGAAGAAATATATAATATAAAATTGCACAGGATTATTGGCACATGATTTCTCAGAAACCTTGATATAATAATGTGTCTTATAAATGTCAAAACATTCCAAGTATCCCAAATATAACTGGCCATTTTGTTTGAACACAGTACATTTTCTGTGTAAGATTTTAAGAAATGCCGTTATATGTAATACAAGGCAAGTATGTTTAAAAGCACATCTGTTACACAACCTAGAGTTTGTAGTGATATTGTTGACATATGAAGTAATTTATTATTATCAATAACTAATAGTATCATGTTTTAGTCCTCCTAGCAGCAACCCTATAAGGTAGACACTAATATTATCTCCCTTTTTTCTATATACAGAAAGCAGCTCTTAGAGAAGTTATATTTGAAGAATCACAAAGTAAGTGGCAGAGCTTGGATTCATACTCCAAGTTTATAGACTTAACTGATGATTACATGATACTACACAGAATAGTCTGTCCTGGTTTGGTGTCTTATTGCCTTACTTTCTACCCCAAACTGGCTTATCAGAAACTTTCTTCTGAAAAATACAGAAGTATTTTGTGGGGGCTATAATTTTATTCACCTTTTTACAGAAATAAAGCACTTTTGAAATCACATTCCAAAGCACATATTGTAGTTTTGCTGAGTTTGCAGTGGGCTTTTGCTCAGCCTTCCCAAATCACATGATGTCATGTTATCAGTCAGGGCTCAGTTACTAAGGCAATCTTGGTGCTTTGAGAGGTTATTCGTACATTTCAGAGCCTAATATACGCCATGTGCTCTGGCTTGATGTGTCCTCCAAATTTTACGTTCTGGAAACTTACTCCCCAATGTGGCAATACTGTAAGTTGGGGCCTTTAAGAGGTCACTGGACCATGAGGGCTATCGTGAGTTATCATAGGAATGGAACTGGTGGCTTTTATAAGAGAAGAAAAACCTAAGCAAATATGTTAGCACACTTAGCTCTCTCATCACGTGAGGCTTTGTGCCACTTCCAGCCTGCAGGGTTTCCACTAGAAAGAAGGCCTTCACCAGATGCTGAGCCATGCCCTGGAATTTCCCAGCCTCAAGAATTATTTAAAAATAAGTTTATTTTCTTTACAAATTACCCAGGTTCAGGTATTCTATTACAAGCAACAGAAAACACACTACGACACTGTTTCTTTATTTTTCATTAATTTTCTTTGATTGTGTTCTGCTCCACAACATGGAAGATCTCTATCCTAGGAAACTGAAAGTACTGACTGGCAATAAGGTCAACGACAGTTTTCCTCAAAGTGGGGCCCATCACCGTCTGGTGCTAGTTCCCGAGTTCTTTGCTTCTATCTAAGATTAAGTACAGAATTTGATATGCGCATTTTAAAAGTTTATAGCAACTTAAAGTAATTTTATGTTTATTAAATCTATCATTAAATTGGGGGTGTTGTAATCTGCATGTTTTTGTTTTCATTTTTGTCATTACTTTTCATTATACTTTACAAAAATATGTCTGCAGACATAAGGTGGAAAAGTTTGAGAAGCACCAAACTAGGAGGCGGGAAGTTACTTTAGAAAAGAAATTTTTGCCCATCCCAGTCATCTCACTACAGTATAATAGTCTCTTAAAATGCCTAAGTTACTATCTGAAATTAACTATACCAAAAAATGTATGTACTTTAACTCTGGAATGCCGAACAGAAAATGGGATGTGAACAGAAGTTAAATTCCTCTCTAACTTGTCCCTTTTCTCTTTGCAGTTTCAGTAGTTTACCAATATAATTCATATAAAGCAATGAATATTTATAGGGACTAATGTTAAAACTAAGATATTTGGGAAAAAATGCTCTGAAGGTTAAATTTCTAATATTTTGATGATGGTGCCATGGAGGAAACTATGACTTTCCACAGAATTCCCTTTGATGCTGCTGTCAGAAATAGGCTTTTAAGTTGATTGGATACCGAATTTGCCCGTATGACATTTCAGTTTTTCATAGCTCACATGCAGAACGAATGACTAGGGCACGAGTGTGAACGCTGCATGTTGAGAGGGGCTATGCTACATGTGGAGGGGGTCAGAAGGAAAAAAATGATAAATCATGACATAACATACACATATCTAATATCCAACAGCCTGTGTAAAAACAAAAACCGTAAGTCAGTGCAGGTAGACAAAACCAGTCTCGAGAAAGGAAAACCAGAAGTAGTTGTCACAAACATTATATTACCCTTTCCCAGAGAGGGGTGGAAAAAAAGGCAATAACATATTCAAAGAAATCCCTTCAGAATTATGCATTAAAATTGCTGTGCATTCTGAGAAATTTTTAATTGAGAATTCAGTGTCACCTAAGAATGAAAAAATTGAGGGCCAAAATGGTTCCTTCCATACTGTCACAGAAAGAGGTGCAGAAAACTGATAAAAAATTCCAGAGAGTCATTAGGTACATTTTAGCATCAAAAAAATAAAACCTGAAAAAGATAAATTTAATTTTTTTATTTAAAAAATAATACTATTTGGGGGGTTGCTTTTAAAATTTGCTCAATTTTTATTGTCCTGTGAGTGATTTGGCTATTTTATTGCCATATAAAGGGTTTGCATCTATTCACATGTAATACATACACATCTCTAAAAATTGTGTGTATCATCTGCTTTTCTATTGTTTCCCATTAGCCTATATAATGATCATTTACTATTTTTTCTTGACTTTACATTCTAAAATTAGTACTTCTGTTTTCCTCACCGTCTAAAACAAAGAACTCAAAGATATAAAATGTTTGAAATGGAAATAACCCAAATTATGAAGAAATTATGTAGCACTGAATTCATAGATCAAAAATATACCAAAAGTTTAACCTACATTAAGTTTTTCTTCATTTTGTAGCTGGGCATTATATTATTCATCTTAGGAAGCTGCTTTACTTTGAATTTCCCTACTTGCTCACAGCTGTGTTTACACAGAGAATGACCTTGCCAAATTATTTGTTGCCTTTTGCTGCCTAAAGTTGCTTTCTTCTTAATTCAGAATCTCATGTTTTAATTTAATGTTAATCATTTCTTTGCTTCTACTTACAGCTTTTATTTTCCTAACTATCTGTTCTTTCATTTTCTGCCATTCTGATAAGTGTTCAAGGATTTTTAAACAAACAAAAATAGTTTAACCCTATGATACTGTATCCTTTCTTTTAGCAAAACAATATTTGTTAAACGCAGGGAAATGTTGATTGGACATGTAAAACCCCCATCATGCCTGTGTCATTATAATACAACAACATTTTAGCTCTTCTCCACTCGATGTTACTGTAAATTTCTGTCAAAATGCTCTCCTTTTAAGCACTTCTTCCTATTAAGTCTCTTTGCTGTGAGAAAATCTATATTAGCTGGCAATTGCCTCCCATTCCCAGTCTAAATTTGTCTCCTCTATCATAATACTCAGTACAATTCTCTCCCACCCCATCAGTCCAAAACTATTTTTTCCCCATGGTCCTGCATATGTTTTCCACTTTAAGTAAGCATATCTTGCTGTTCAACAAACTTGGCAGCAGCATCCCCACCTCTGGGAGATTGTGCTCTCTCTACCTCTGGAATGTTCGACTTACTTATAGTTCAAGAGCTGCCTTCCCCGTGAAATTTTCTCTTATTGCCATAGCATTTAATTTTTCTCTTGCTTACAAATGCTCTTAATTACCAGTCTTTTCAAGGACAATTGCCTTATCACCTAAATTAAATTGATAACCCATCAATTTAGCAAAAGGAACATAAAAGATTACACAGATTCCCAAAGTCTACGAATCATCATTACAGAACAAAGTTCTAATATGAAAAGATGTAAGTATAAGACTGGTTATTGTCATTCTATCTGCTGTGACAAAAGTCCAGAAATATTCTAAATGTCCATCCATAGATTAAATTGTAGTACATTTGTGCCATATTATATAGCAATTAGTTAGATCAAAATATTTTGACCTTAGAGAATACTCATGCCATATTGCTAAGTAGGGACAGCAAGGTGCAGAGCAACATGTATATACAATGGCTGCATTTTTATAAAAACATAAAGAATAGAAAGACAGTCACTGGATTAACACCAACTACTAGGGTTGGCAGTAGAAAACTGAAAGAGGACTTCCTCCCTTCCTAATCGAATACGCTTTATTACTTTTTCTTGCCTGATTGCTCTGGCTAGAACTTCCAATATTATGTTGAATAGGAGTGGTGAGAGAGGGCATCCTTGTCTAGTGCCTGATTTCAAAGCGAATTCTTCCAGCTTTTGCCCATTCAGTATGATATTGGCTGTAGGTTTGTCATATATAGCTTTTATCATTTTATGTTACATTCTATCAATACCTAGTTTATTGAGAGTTTTTAGTATGAAGGGCTGTTGAATTTTATCAAAGGCCTTCTCTGTATCTATTGAGATAATCATGTGGTCTTTGTCTTTGGTTCCATTTATGTGATGGATTACATTTACGGATTTGCGTATGTTGAACTAGCCTTGCATCCCCGGAATGAAGCCTACTTGGTTGTGATGGATAAGAATCTTGATGTGCTGTTGCAATCTGTTTGCCAGTATTTTATTGAAGATTTTTGCATCTGTGTTCATGATGGATATTGGCCTGAAGTTTACTTTTTTAGTTGAGTCTCTGCCTGGTTTTGGTATCAGGATGATGTTGATCTCATAAAATGAGTTAGGAAGAAACCACTTTAAACTTCATACAGAATCACAAGAGACCCCACATAGCCAAGACAATCCTAAGCAAAAAGAACAAATCCAGAGGCATCACACTGCCAGACTTCAAACTATACTACAAGGCTACAGTAATCAAAACAGCATGACACTGGTACCAAAACAGAGACATAGACCAATGTCTCAGAGCCCCAGAAGAAACACCACACATCTACAACTATCTGATCTTTGACAAACCCAGCAAAAACAAGCAATGGGGAAAGGACTCCATGTTTAATAAATAGTGTTGGGAAAACTGGCTAGTAATGTGCAGAAAGCAGAAACTGGACCCCTGCCTGTCACCTTACACTAAAATTAACTCCAGATGGATCAAAGATTTAAACATAAAACCTAACATCATAAAAAATACTAGAAGAAAACATAGGTAAAACCATCCAGGACATAGGCATAGGCAAGGACTTCATGACTAAAACACCAAAAGCAATGGCAATAAAAGCCAGGATAGACAAATGGGATCTAATTAAACTCCAGAGCTTCTGCACAGCAAAAGAAACCACCATTAGAGTGAATCGGCAACCAACAGAATGGGAAAAAACTTTTGCAATCTACCAATCTGACAAAGGGCTAATATCCAGAATCTACAAAGAACTAAAACAGATATACAAGAAAAAAACAAACAACCCCATTCAAAAGTGGGCAAAGGATATGAACAGACACTTTTCAAAAGAGGACATATATGAGGCCAATAAACATATGAAAAAATGCTCATCATCACTGGTCATTAGAGAAATGCAATTCAAAACCACACTGAGATATCATCTCACACCAGTTAGAATGGTGATCATTAAAAAATTGGGAGACAACAGATGCTGGAAAGGATGTGGAGAAACAGGAACACTTTTACACAGTTGGTGGGAGTATAAATTAGTTCAACCATTGTGGAAGACAGTGTGGCGATTTCTCAAGGATCTAGAAATTGAAATTCCATTTGACCCAGCAATCCCACTATTGGATATATACCCAAAGAACTATAAATCGTTCTACTATAAAGACAGATGCACACGTATGTTCATTGCAGCCCTGTTTACAATAGCAAAGACCTGGAACCAACCCAAATGCCCATCAATGATAGACTGGACAACAAGAAAATGTGGTACATATACACCATGGAATACTACACAGCCATAAAAAACAATGAGTTCGTGTCCTTTGTAGGGACTTGGATGAATCTGGAAACCATCATTCTCAGCAAACTGACCCAAGAACAGAAAGCCAAGCACCATATGTTCTCACTCATAGGTGGGTGTTGAACAACAAAAACATGTGGACTCAGAGAGAGGAGCATCACACACAGAGGACAGTTGGGGGGGGGGGGGTAGGGGAGAGACAATGGGGGTGGGGAGGGAGGGGAGGGTGGGGAGGGATACTATGGGGAGAAATGCCAGACATAGTATGCACCTAAAGTAAAATAAATAAATTTTTTAAAAAAATAAAACTGAAAGAGGACTGATGTGGAAAAAAGAATGAAGCAAAATGGAAAAACACATGTGACAGCCATACAGCTTCCTAATGTTTTTGGTTCTCCTCACCTTTTGTATAGATGGAACCGTGAACTTTTCTGGCATTCTTGTGGTGGGATGGTGCCTTGTGACTAGTTCTGATCAATAAGTTGTGAGCAGAAGTGAAGTGTGGCCAGAGCACTTAGTTGCCAGCTAGAAACTTCCAGAGTTTCTTTCCCACTGCTGCAAAGACTGTGGAAGTGATATGCCTACAAAGCTTTCATTCCTGGGTTCATGAGAGACTACAGGACAGAAATCAGAGACCTCTGCTGACTCACCTTAAGACATGGGCAGGAAATAAACTTTTCTTGCATTATGCTACTGAAAGCCTGGATTTGTTTGTTGCTATGGCATAACCAATCTACTGTAACAGATATAATACAGATAGCATAAAATAGTTTTGCATGAAATTTTCATTTTATCCAGGCACAAGATTAAAAACTTAATAGCACTGAAAAACTATAAAAAAATCAATACTGCCTCATTGTTACTAAAAAGAGTTCTATTCCTTAGAAGCAACTAATTTCATGCTTTTAGCAAATTTTATGGCACTCGACTCTATGACACCAAAGGATGTGCTTATACTGCTATTTCTTAATTTACCAAGTTTAAACACTACTTCCTATCATAGTATCTCAGGATTTTACTCTTTAATAGCAAAATCACCATTCCCAAAATTGCCAACAATAACCTGACTTTACTTCTCCCATCCTTCTAATATATCAAATTTTTAGTTAAAATAATCAACTAATATTACATAATTAAGAGTATGTAATTAATCATTTATCACCCTCGAACTTTTCTTAGCCAAAATGCTGAGAATCCTTTTACCTTTCACGTTTCCTAGCTTCCATATTTCTATTTCTTACATTCTCCAGTGGTTAAGAAAAAAATACAGGGCAGATAATTCTTCGAGAACTATAGTTTTTAGGGAGGAAATAACTTTTCATCTTAATTTTGAAAGTACTTCTCCATTGTTTTCTAGCTCACAAAGTTTCTTGGATCAATCTACACCATTCTTCACTCTAAACTGAAACTATGACGTATTAATCAATCTGGATGCTTTCAGGATTTTTAATCTTCTAAAAAATCTTGATGTGGGTCTTTTTATACTGGACATTTGACAGGCCCTTTAATATAGAAATGTATGTTCTTATATTGATTATTTGAAATTTCTTTTAATTTTTTGGTCTTCTATAATTTAAGTCAATGTTGCCTCCACAAGACTCTTGGAACCTAGATTAAGCCTCAATTTTCTGTTTCATCTTTTTACATTTTTGTACATCATTCTGTTTCTTAGACATTTCTTCAATATATCTCTATGCAGCACTTTAATTTTAATTTGAGGTATGGTATATTTAATACTCATGAGTCTTTTCTGCTTCTCAGTATGATTCTTCATAGCATCCTATTCTAATGCTGTGGATGCAGTGTTTTCTCATGTCTCTTAGGATATTAACTCAAGGGTTTTTTTAAAGGTTTCTTCTATCCCTTCATATATTTATTTCCTTTTTTCTGTTTACTTGTTATAGTCTCTTTTCAGTGAAGGAGGCTTTTACTAAAATTTTTGGTCATCCTTGGGTATCAGTTCATGTTTAAGGATAAGGCTCATAAGGATAATTGGAACACTGTGCAGGAAGAGGTGATGAGGAGGGAAGTTGAAGAGTGGAGGGAGACAGGGAATTGTCAGTTGGTAGGATTCACCAGATGAGTTGATAACAAGATAGATTTCCTCCTGAGGCTCCTCCTATACCAAATTATCTTCATCCTTTCAGTTTCTCCAGAGAAGGATCCTCTCCAATCTCCTGCCTGAGAAATGTGTGCCTGAGAACCAGCATTCTGGTAGGCAGCAGACAGCTGGGAGCAGTGTTGTTTACAATTAACCATAGAGACCACTTGATTCTCTTTTTCAGTGAAGCAGTTAACTCCTCTCCTCCCCTTCTCCCTCCCTAAATGAAGAGCCAGTCTGGTTTTAACATCTCTAAAGAAATAGTGCAGATTTCTGCACTCCTAGAGGAGTACTCACAATGCTCCAGGAGAAAGTAAACACCTGAGAGTTTGCTTCCTATATAAACTGTCAATTAACCCCTCCTGTTTTTAGCCATGATCTTTGCTGCACTTGTGACCCCATCTTTGGAGCTTTTGCTATGTTTTGAAGAGAAAACTCAGCTTGCTTTCCTATGATATCCCTCCTGGGGTACCTTTCAGCTGTACCTTTCTTTTAAATCAGTTTCTACTTCTCTATTTAATTTCTAGCTTCCACAAACTTGTTGCCATCCCTTGCCTGTTATCTCTTCATTGTGTCTCTTTATCCTTTCAAATTTATACTTGCTTTGTTCCCTTATCATGATTTTAGTAGAGTTTTGAAAGGAAGCAGATATAAACACTTGTATTAACTCTGCTACGTTTATCCAGAAGACAAATATAAAATAACAAAAAAGAAAACTGCAAGCTCTTAAAGGACAGACTTTACACTCAGTTGACCTATAGCACCTATTGCAACAAGGGGCAGATAAGAGTTACTAAGTAAGAACTTTATTTGTACCGAGAAGACTTTATGAGTTAAACATCCGCTGAGAGTGTACTGGCACTTCAAAAACTGGAACAAAGAATTTCTCACTTACTGTGCTAGGGCCTTTTTCTGGAGGCATTTAAAGTAAATTTGACCAGATCTTCCTCCCACTCATCCTTTTATTTGTTTTCACTTTGGATAAAAAAAGAACACTTTGTTTAGTCTTTTTCTTCTGCAGACATGTGTATGGGTTGGAAATGGAAAAGGGGTTCGGTTACCCTTCCTCACGTGGGTTTACGTGGCCTGGGAACCCACGCACATGTCCTGCCAAACCCACAGCCTGTGACCCACAGAGCACAATGCTGACTTTTTTCCATGTATCCAATACCAGATAAATGTATGATATGCTAAAGATTTTCAAGCTAAGCTGTTCTAAAGGACAGCGGTGGAAGGAGAAGGGCACATTTCTCAACCATCTGTTACTGCCACATTCCCCACAGCACTGGTTCCTCACAGCCTGACGCTGAGGGACTCAACAGATGGAGGAATGTGGTTTTAAGTTCACTGAGTTAATTGTACTTTCCTCTACTCACAGCCCTCAGATTTAGACATCAGAGATGCCTGAACTCTTGATCTAAATAAACAACCCCGTTACTGCTGGAGGAGCATATCTGAGTGATGTCTGAGAAGTGGATCCCTCCTTTATATGCGTTTCACCACAAAATTCTTTATATATAGTTATCTTGGTAAAGTGATTCTCACTGAAGGTTTAGCTTATTACAAGATGTAGGATCTGTGTTGTGTAATTCTTCATTCAAGAGTCAGCAAACAAAGATCTTTTCAAGAAAATTTAAAACAATATATAATCAAAGGAATGTTCTTGGACTTAAAATTCCAAAAAGAACCACAAATACATCTGTTTCATTCTCTGCTCTACTGTCCTATTATTTTAAAAATTCACCACCAAGCAGTGGCAAGCAAAGTACAAGTGAAGGAAAGGATAGCATGATTAATTTTCTATGCTCGCTGGTAACTAATTTCATTTTTCTTTACAATAATTTTAAAAGATGCAAAGAATGAGTAAGACATCCTCTACCAAACATTTTAAGTAGGTTTTATAAAGGCCACATTTGAGGAAAATACGTTTTTTTCCATAGAATTTTTTAACACTAAGATAACAGAAGGAGGAGGATCTGGAATTTGTTTACTATCCACTTTGTACCAGAACTTTGATATGTCCCTTTATACAAACTATCTTACTCAGCCTTCACAGCAGTCCAGTAAAATAGGTATTATTGTCCCTATTTCACAAGTGACAAAACTGAGACCCAGTTTCCAGGGTTGTTCGGTGAATATAAACATAGCATTTGAACCCAAGTCATTTTTTAGTTTGAATTATATGGGAGTTAGCATGGCATAGTGATAAAAAAGCACAAATTCTAAATCAAGATTATCTGTGTTTGAATCTTGATTGCATCCTTTATAAATGGTCTTAGGTAAGTTGTTTTGCTTCTCTGCTTTAGTTTTCTAATCAATAAAATGGAAATAATCAAATTAACAATCTCACAGGGACAGTGCAGAAATTACATGAAGACCTGAAAAGTCTTTAAGCATGCTTTGCAATGCTTTACAAATAGAAACCCTTACTACATATTAACTTTTATTATTAATTAGCTCTAGTTTTATGAAAATACTTGTCTTAGTTTTCCCAATATACAAAAAAATTAAGAAATTTTGTAAATAATTGAAACTGTAAGAGGGCAATGGTCTCCCAAACAATCATTTTCTACATACTTGGAGTTAAATTTATTCAGACATTGACCAAATTGGAAGTTACAAAACAAACTTAGTCATATTGTTAATTCATATATACTAAAAGACTTCCACTATCTCTTTTTTAAAATTTCATGTATTTTTATTGGGTCTTGGTACACATATTTTGATATTTTAATATGTGAGGCATGCAAGCTCATTTGGAAATAGGTTGGCTGATGTTATAGATAGAAAGCACTTTTGGCTACCCGTATGAAGGGCAAAAAAAATGACTAATGTCTTAATTGAATCTGAGACTTGGGAAGGATCATGGTAGACAAACTACTACAGTGAGATTATGTTCCTATCCTTAAAAACTTTTTCACTTAATGTTTGACAAATTCAAAATATTTTCACACACATATAACAGTGTATTTCTGGTATCAGTATCTGTTCCCTGCTTGAATAATTCTAGTGATGGGCAGCTCATTGCTTTGGAAGGAGGTAATTTGATAAATTTATACCTAAGACTTGCCATAGCAAATCAAAGAATCAGAGACTTTAAAGAAAATAAATTTTATGAATTCTGCCCCCTTCTGATTCTGGCTTTCTTGAGACTGATTAGATTGACTGAACATGCAGACAGCAGGATATTTTTCCAACACACAAAACAGAACTCTGGGGATTTTATAAACATTCAGTGTTTGCTGTTTTAATGCAGTTTTCAGTTTAATTAGTATGTAATCAATAGGACACATAATGGGTGCCATGAAAACTAGGAAAAGCGAAAGAAAAAACAAAAGGGGTAGACTTTAAAAGATTGTCAACAGAAACGCGCTTACAATTACACATATTTTTCTTATAAAATAAAATAAATAATATGTACTCTTACAAGACATCATATTAGGTATGTTCTGTTTTTTAAGTGGCTTAGTTGAGGGGAAACGAAACAAAATCTTGCCACCTTTTTTTTATAAAATATTTTTAGGGTTTAAAAGAAGATTTAAATAATTTACACTGTATGTATCCTTACTTAAATACTCTGTGTGTGTGTGTGTGTGTGTGTGTGTGTGTGTGTGTGTGTGTGTCCCCAGAAACTGATGCCCTAGCTGGATGGAGAGGAAGGTAAGCTCAGGGAAGGAGTTGTTGCAGTGAAAGGAGTCGCTAAGGAAAGTGAAGAACTTCACTCAACAGTGAAAAAGAGTAGGGGATGCATGATGGGAAATTCTCTGAGCTGATCTTTGAATCTCTTCTTCTATTATTCCCACAAATGCTTCTACAATTCCCATGATGCTACTCCCACAAGTGTTATTCCCCGATAGCCAATGCAGCTCATGGAAACTGCCCAAGATTCTGTGTGACACAATGAATCTGAGTGTTTCTTTAAATACAGCATAAGCGAATCTCGCTAAATACTTTTGGGCCCAAAGATATACCATTATCCATCCCTCCACTGGAAACACATATAAATTACTGGGGAAAAAAAGATGTTCAAAAGCAAAGGGAAAAAAAAAAACCACAGATGTCAGAAATGAAAAGAAAACTCAAAACTGGAGCCACCTATAGAAATTCCTGGAAGTCTCAGAAGTATATAAGCCTCAGAGAAGTGATGACACCACAAGCACATGCCAACACAGGAGCTGGAATTAAACTTGGAATCCAGGAAGTATTTATCTGTCCATAAAATGAGGACTAGAAAATTTCTGCCAACTAGACTGGAAAAGCAGCAGAATGCTGGTTGAGAATTTTCCACAATTAAAAAAGACATGACTCCTCAGAATGAAGGAGCTAACCGAGAATAAAAGATACACAATCAGACATAATGTAGAGAACATTAAACACAAAAAGAAAATAGTGAAAGCAACCCAGAGAAAAAGACAGACTACCCATAAACAAATACATTACTCTCCAAAACCATCAAGACTAAAGCAATACTCAGAAGAAATTTTGTAGACCTGTGTCCTTTATTATAAAGTCTAAAAATAAAAAAAGGAAAAGTAGGCAATAATTAATTTAAGAAATTAAATTAAAAGAAAAAGAGAAAGGATGCTGCCCTTAAAATCAAATGCATTTAGAAAATTAGTAGATAAAAATCTGCAGGGCCACAAGACAGAGAGAGAGGAAGACAGAGAGAGGGAAAAAAACAGTACATTCAATATAGTTACAGAAACAGATCTTTTAATTTGTAAGAAAATGCAAATATACCAATCTATTTATATCAATATATTGAACATGTTAATGAAATGGCTGATTCATTTTGAAAGTAAAAATTAGCAAAGTTGGCTCGATCAGGTAGAAAATCTATCATGTAAGAAATAAAGAAATAATCAAGGATCTTTCCTTTTTAAAAAACAAAATAATCCCAGGTAGTCTTATAAGAAATTTTTAATAGATCTTTATAAAATCAGTTAATGACATGTACCTAAAACAATTTATCATGTTAACAAAAGGTAAAGTAGCCCAAATAATTATAAAATGTAGCATAACTATTACACCAAAATTAGATGAAAACAAGTATCCCACTGAAAAAGACAACCATTGTCCTACATACTACAAAAATTACTATGTAGAATACTTGAAGATTAAATCCAGCAATTGTATATATACAATTTTATAGAGTATGCCAATAAATGAAAATGAAGGAGAAAAAATCTAAATACCTGATCATTTTAACAAATTTTAAAATAAACTGATAAGCATTATTAAGCAATCCTGATTTCTAAATTTTAACAAACCAAGGCCAATACTAAAATAAGTATTTTTAACTTCAAAAATTAGCTACAAGAAACTCATAGCAAATATTATTCTTCATGATGAAACAAAGAAAAATTTCAAAAAGTCTGGGAAAATGCAGACTGTTCACACTCACCTCTTTTATTCAAGAGTGTAAAGAAGGTCCTAACCCTTATAACAAATATGTTATTGGAAAGGAAAAGACAAGATGTCTTTATTTTCTAGTAATTTCATTACCTAGTTTGAAAATCCAACAGATGAAAACTTGTATAATGGCTGGAGGCAGAGCACAACACTTCAACATTTTCTTAAACTTGGACAATAACTTACCAGAAAATTTAATAAAGAAATAAAGTGCGTTTAGCCAGTAATTCCAAGAAATATGTGGAACAAAGCATAAACTCTGACTCAACAGCACTTTAAAAAATACATGCATAAATTCAAAGACAGTATGTTTTTTGACAGAAATAATTAATTTTATAAAATGTCAACTCTCAAATTATACAACTATATATAAAAATACACTATCAAATTTTGTTTTAAAATATATGATCTCTGCCAGAATTTTTAAAAGGAAAACATAAATTAATGTAACGTAATAGAAAGTCTACAAAAAAAAAATCTGTATTGTGGGTAACTGGACTTTGGAGGCAGAGGTGTTGCTCAAGAATCCCTGAGCATTGATTCTGCTTTTCCTCACCATACCCATTCTAAGAAATACTAGACAGCTATTGAAAGGAATCAGATACATCTGTTTACATGTATTTACAACAGAAGTTCCACAAAATACATACTGCTAAGTAAAAACTCAAGTTACATAACAATAGATTCTAACATGTTCTCATTTGGATGTTAAGTGTATATGATGTATGTATACTTTCAAATACAAATATATGCACTCATATGCATGCAAGTGTACAGGCAAAAGACAGATATCACAAGGAAAACTCGTAGGAGTGTTCACCATCGGGAAGGGCAGGAAAATGAAAGATAAATCTTACTTTATACCTAATACATTTTTGTAGTGTTTAAATATTTATAAGTAAATGGACTCATTTTGAAAATAATATTGCTTAAAATCAATTATTCATTTTTGAGACATCCTTTACAGAAATTGAAGAAAATCTAATGTAAAGCTCTATCAGTAGAAAAAAGCATTAAATCACCAGTGCTTCTGTCCTCATTGTTCCCTCAAGATTTGGCAAGTCTAATCTGGCTGGAAAAGTTGTACTACCTCCGATTATAAAGGATTAAAATTCACTTTCCATCCTTTACCTGGCTTTATTTTGGGACAATTTCTGAGATTTGCAGCCCTTCAGATTCCTTGTTTCTGTTACTTCTTGAACATTTGATGCTTTCTTTCACAGAGAGGATCTTGGAATACGATCATCATTAAGAAATGACTGTTCTTTCAACCTAAAGTGATTAAAGTATGTCCCTTACTGAGTGTCATTATTTTGGAACATTTTTCTTGGACATCTAGCCACCAATTTTGCTCTGCTGGGGGCTAAATTTCAAATGTAGTGTTTTTTCCAAGGAGCCCAAACAAGTGACTTTGGATAAAATTCAAGAGTAGAAATTAAGAACAGCATGTAATTCTACAACAGCTGTTAATTTCTATATAGTCACATATCTCTATGTTGTATATATTCTTTGTTCTAGTTTTGGTAGAGAAGATTTCCCCATCTCTAGATAATACATAAACTCCCAAAGATTTTCCTCCAAATTTTTTTTTTCATTTTTTACTTGCTAAGCTATATAGAGTTTTTATCTGTGTATGCCATAAAATGAAGATTTAATTTTATTTTTTCCACATGGCTAGGCAATTATGAAATGACATCATTTAGTAGCTAAATACTTATTTCCTACTGAACTGAAATATCAACTTTATGATACATTAACTTTTTATACACAATGGAAAATATTTTTGCTCTACGTATTTTATTCCTTCTATTTATTTTTCTCTTCCTATATTAATATTTTGCTGATCATAGAGTTTTTTTAGCATGTTAGGGATATCTAGGAAAACAGGCAAATATTTAAACAGACATTTTTTTCTGTATTTTGTCTACTGGATATTGCTTAATTTGGTTTGCATTCTTCAGTGATTAGAACCCAAAGTATTCAGTATTCCACATACGGAAAAGTCAATAACTAAATTGATTTTTTACAAACTAATCACAGTTAGAATCCCTAAGCCTGGCATCTGACGATACCAGATATGCAAGGATCTGTCACTGTCCTTACACCCCAGGGTCTTTTCTGTGTTTATTCAGTGATCCTTCCATTTCTAAGAACTGAGACTGTAGTAGAGTATGAACATGAAAGCTCTTAAATAATAGTTCTGATGTAGGTAAACAACCTCTGCAAGCATCATGCTATCACAAACTGAGTACATACAGGAAAGATTATTAGAAAAAGAAAGTCACTCATAATAAGACCTTGAGTCTAACAGACATATAAACAGTATCACAGAGACCAAATCCATAAACAAGTCCATATAAAACTGAAATTGAAATATTATATGCCCAAGCATCTTATTCCTAAAACAGTTGCCCTGAAGAAACCCAGGACACAGAAAGACTCCCCTGCTCTTCTGCAGCAAGGTATTCCAGATGCAAATGAGCAATAAACTTGAGAAGTATGCTTTGCTGGGAAAGCTGGAAAGATCGCCAGTAGGACTGTTGGGTCAAGTTCCCCCAATTTTGTAATTCAGAAAATTGAGAATCATCATCGAGATAATTAAATGCTAATTTGTTTAATCCAAAGAACAGCATGTATCACACATTTTGTCATAAAAATGGCCATAAACAAATGAGGTAATATTGGTTCAATCTTTCATAAATTATGCAGGCAATATTTATAAGGAGAAAATTTTTCAGTATGATGCCCAAATTTAATTCTTCCTCATCTTGAAACTTATATCCAACTAGTCAGGACAATCTGAGGTATACCATGTAGAAATAAGATGGGATTCAAAAGCTTGCCTACTTCTTCCTGAGTGGTATATAAGTTTTTTAAATAGTAATATCTAATGTGTGTGCATAACTGCACACAAATGTACATACACATTTGTTAGTATCCTACTTTGTTTGGAATGGACTGATGGCATTAAACAAAGTTACATAAAATACAGCAAGATAGCATAAATTGAAAATAAGTGAGAAAGGAAACGGAAAAAATAGAAACAAAGCAAATATAAAAATTGGTGTCACAAATTCCAATGCACTTGGTACCAGTGGACAAAAAATATAGGTCTAATATTTCTAGAAAACAATGCAGTGTGGCCTCACAGTACTTTCATGTAGATGATGTCCCTATTGTACTGCCTGCAGCCTAAGTGAGATAATCTACTACTCAAATATATGTATTCTAACTTACAGGTCATCTTGGGATATAAAGCATTAAGCCTCAAAGACTATAATGTGTGCCATAAACAAACTTCAGACTTTTCTTGGAAAGTGTCATAGAAACATCATGCTTTAAGAACTAAATGGATTTACACATAAAAGCATAAGAATTTATTGAATGCCTGCTATTTTCCAGGCCCTTTGTATCAAAATCATTTATTACTAACAATCCATTAAGATTCTTATCAATAGCCTTATTTGGTGTACAAGAAAACTAAAGATCAGAGAAATAAAAGAACTTACACAAGATTGCACTGCTAGGAAGAGCCAGCACTGGGGCACATATCCCAACCTTTGAGGCTAATGCCAGTGTTGCCATTGCTGTGTGTCAGTCCCTAAGTAACCAATGGCTCATTTTCGACTTGATATCACCATGAAGTACTAGCAATCCAAAATTTAAGCTCCAAAAGAACTATAAAATATATATAAACTTCCTTATAGTTGCTTTTATTACTTATATGCACTGGATTATCCATTCTAAGTTTATTTTATACTTGAGATTTAACTTTTTAATAATTTTAGTAGTTTTAGAAAACATTTCTATAATAGTAAGGATAGAGTGACACCAGCAAGATAGCAAAATAGGAAGCCCTAGACCCTTCTTCCCCCACAAACACACCAATTTAACAACAGTTAATGGACAAATTCCAAAACCTAGAAACCAGTTTGAGAGTTTTCTGCACCCTAGGTGTGCACGAAACTACTCACATCAAAGCTGTCAAAAAATTTGAGACCTCCAGGACGGTGCCATATGAATGGAGAAAACTCAGCTCCCCAATTCTTCCCAGGGAAGGAAACAGGTGAACAACATGTCCAATGCCCCAACTTTTCTAGAGGTTACCCTAAGAAGTAGTTTCTGTCTAGCATGGCTTGGAATGCTGACAGTAGCTGTCTTATTATACCACCTGGGGCTAGTGAAAACTGAAATATTGATTTGGGCTAGCAACTGCCATAGTCCATAGCCCCTTCCACTGGATAAGCACAGAGTGAGATGACAAAAGTTTTCAGATCCCAGTTCCTCTCTAGGAACTACCCAAAGGACTACAGCCTTCTGTCTAGCCTATCATGAATGTGAGATCTGACTTAATCTGGCCGTGTATAGGCAGTGAGAAAAAAGACAACAGTGTGGGCTGGCACTGCCATAGACCCATAGCTTTTCCTGTTTCAACACCATGAGCCAATGAAAAACCTCAGCTCTCAGCTTCACCTTTGGGAGGGGAAAGAATTAGATTACATGTCCAATGCCACAACTTTTCTGAGGGTTACCCAGAGGACAGATATCTGTCCAGCCTGTCTTAGAATACTGACAAGACCCAGAAAAATCTAGCCACCTGGAGTCAGTGAAAACAGAGATGGCAGTGTGGGCTGACATGTCACCAAAGCCCTATAGCACTTCAGCCTGGCTTGGCACAGAGGGAATGGACAAAAAGCTTCATCTCTCAGTCTCTCCCTGGGGAAGAAAAAAGGATTATGCATCAAATGCCCCAACTTTTTGGTGTTATTCAGAGGACTGGCTTCTGTATAACTTAGAGCATTCATAAGACCCAGCATAATCTAGCCACCTCGGGGCCAGTAAGAGCAGAAACAGTGGTTTCAATTATCACACAACTGATCACCACCTTCATCCACCCTCTGTCCCAGCCCTCTGCCTGCTCCACACATAGATCCACACTGTGCCAGGTCTCAGCTTCAGCTTTTCCTTGTGTAATGGAGGTGTTGCATGACAGAGCATCCATGAGCCAACTTTTGGGGAAGCTTCCTAAGGAATGGGTTTCAGTTTTGCTTGTCTTGGAGCACTGACAGGATACAGCGTATCATAACTGCCTAGGGGGTCTCTAAGAACAAAGAAAGCAAGCTGAACCAGCACAAACGTTGGAGAGTTCTCCAGAATCTCTGGCTGGGCTGATCTTCCCCTGTATGAGGCCAGTCTGTGAAGACTGGAAGAGATGACCGTTTGGCCTAATGAACAGACAACAATACTGAGAGTCAAGGAAAATGAAAAAGAAAAACAGGGAAATACATTCTAACAAAAGAACAAGATAAATCTGCACAAACAAACTCTAATGAAACAAGTTATTTTATTTACCTGATAGAGAATTCAAAATAGTCACCATTGCTATACTCACTGTGATCAGAAGAACAAAGTGAGAATTTCAACAAAGAGACTGGAAATATTTTAAGGTACCAAATACAAATCAAGGAGATGAAGAATACAATAACTGAACTAAAAAATGTGCTACAGGAATTCAATGTCAGACTAGATCAAGCAGAAGAAATGACTAGCAAACTCAAATAAAGGTTACTGGAGATTATTCAGGTTAAAATCAAGTAAAAATGGTGAAGAAAGCTTAAGGAATGTACGGGACACCATACAAACGACTAACATATGCATTAGGAAGTTCAAGGATGAGAAAAGAAAGATAAAAGACCAGAAAGCATAACCAAAGAACTAATGGTCAAAAACTTCCCAAATCTGAGGAAGGAAATGCACATGAGATCCAGTAAGCTTAAGGAGCCCTGATAATATAAACTCAAAGAAATCTACAATAAGATACATTATTGTTCAAGTGTCTAAAGTCAAATACAATGAGAGAATTTTGAGGGCAGGGCCCAGAGGCTCATGCTTGTAATCCCAGCACTTTGGGAGGCAAGGCGGGCAGATCACCTGAGGTCAGGAGTTTGAGACAAACATGGTGAAACCTCATCTCTACTAAAAATACAAAATTAGCCATGTGTGGTTGGGCATGCCTGCAATCCCAGCTACTCTGGGGGCTGAGGCAGGAGAATCACTTAAACCCAGGAGGTAGGGGTCATAGTGAGCTGAGATCGCACCACTACACTCCGGCCTAGGAGAGAGAGGGAAACTCCATGTCAAAAAAAAAAAAAAAAAGAGAGAGAGAGAGACAATTTTGAAAAAAGCAAGAGAAAAGCCACCTTTCACATATAAGGGAGACTCCTAAGACTATGAGCTGATTTTTTCAGAAGAAACATTGCATTTCAGAAGGGAGTGGAATAATATATTGAAAGTCTTACAAGCAAAACAACAAATAAGAATACTAAATGCAGCAAAACTATCTTTCAAAAACTAAAAAGAGATACATTTATTTCACACAAAAGCTGAAGGAGTTCATCAACACTAGATTTGCCTTACAAGTAATGCTGTAAGAAGTTATTCAAGTTAAAATGAAAGAATGCTGAAAAGCAACACATCATATTAAAAAAGTATAAAAACTCACTGGCAGAGACAAATATAGCATACTATGTTATTGTAGTAGTGGGGAAAAATCACTTTAAATTCCAGTTTAAAAGTCAAAAGCAATGATAATTAAAATTATCAAAAGCAACTGTAACTAAAAATATATACTAACAGATACAAGTGGATATAAATTATGATATCAAAAACATAAAGTGGGAAAGGAGTATCAAAAGTATAGAGTTTTTGTATGTGTTTGAAATTATTATCAACTTAAAGTAGACTATTGTAACTATAAAATATTTTTTGCAAGTCCCATGGTACCATAAAGAAAATACCTACAAAAGTTACATTGAAGAGAAATAAAAAGGAATCAAATCACATCTATACAAAAAAACAAGATATAAAGGAATCTTGCAAGAGAAAAAAAGGTACCAAAGAACTACAATACAAACAGAAAATAGTTAACAAAATAGCAACTGTAAATACTTCCTATCAATAATTACCTTAAATGTAAATAGACTGAAATGCCCAATCAAAAAACATAAACCAGTTGAATGGAATCCTTTTAAAAAAATATCTATTATAATTGTATGTCCTCTATAAGAAACTCACTTCAGATTTAATAGCAAACACAGGCTGAAAATGAAAGTTCAGAAAAAGTATTCAATGCTAACTGCAACAAAAAGAGAGCAGAGATGGCTATAGTTGGGGAAAATAGACTCTGTAGTTAAAAAAAAAAAAGGTCATGAGACACCATAAAAAGATACTATATAATGATTAAAAAGGTCAATTCACCAGGAAGATGTAACAATTTTAAATATATATGTACCCAACATAAGAACACTTAAAAATGTAAAGCGAACATTTACAGATCAGAAGGGAGAAATGGACAGGAATAAAATAATAATAGGAGACTTTAAAACGCCCATTTTCAATAAAAGACAGAACATCCAGGCAGAAAATTCACTAGGAAAGGAAATATTAAACTTAACAATGTCATGGACCAAACTGACCTGAAGACATATATAAAGAACATTCTACCCAATGGCAGTAAAGTACACATTCTTCTCAAGCACACAATGAATCTTGAGGATAGGTCACATGCTAGGCCCCAAAACAAGTATTTAAAAATTTAAGATTGTAATCATACTAAGCATCTTTTCCAACCACAATGGAATAAATCCAGAAATCTGTAACAGAAGGAAAACCAGAAAATTCACAAATCTGTGGAAATTAAACAACATATTCTTAAATCACCATTGTGTCAAATAAAAAAATCAAAAGAGAAACTAGAAAATATTTTGAAACAAATAAAAATGAAAACAACATATCAAAATTTGTAGAATTCAGCAAAAGTAATACCAAAAGGGAAAATTATAGTATAAATGCCTATACCAAAAAACAAAGAAATATCTCAAATAAACAACCTAATTTTTTATACCTCAAGGAGGTCCAAAGTTACCAGAAATAAGAACATACTAAAGATTAGAACAGAAATAGATAAAATAGAAAACTAATAGCAAAAAAATTAATGCAACTGAGAGCTGGGTTTAAGAAACCAAAAAAAATCAACAAATCTTTCACTAGACTAAGAAAAAAAGAGAAAAGACTCAAATTTTTAAAAATCACAAATTAAAGAAAATACATTACAACTGACGCAACAGAGATTTTTTAAAAAGATTGTAAGAGACTAGTATAAATAATTTTACACCAACAAAATGAGTAATCTAGAAGAAACAGGTAAGTTTTTAGAAATATACAACCTACTAAGATTCAATCATGAAGAAATAGAAAGTCTGAATAGACCTAAAATTAGTAAGGAGATTGAATTAGTAATCAAAACCTCCCAACAAAGAAAAGCCCCGGACCAGGTGGCTTCACAGATGAATTCTACCAAATATTTAAAGAACTATTACCAAATTAGACATGTGATAAATGAAACCAAATAGAAATAGTCAGAAACATATAATGATAAATAAGTAAATTTACAATTGTATATGTATCTATCTATATATATGAATTTATCATATAATGGTGGTTTTAGGCTGCAGTGAGAAATAACATTTTATTGATTACCAGTTTACAATAGATTCAACTGAGATGATTTTTCCATGTAAGAAAGTATTATCCATTTGAAATTTATTTTAGAATTATGTGAAAAAGAAGCCAAAGAATAAAGAAAATAAAATGTAGGAGAAGGTTTATTTGATTTGAATGGGAAAGTTTAAAATCAGTAAAAGAAATTATTATAAAAAAAAAAAAAAAGAATTAACATCGGTCCTTCTCTAACTCTTCAAAAACTTGAAGAAGACGAAACACTTTCAAACTCATTTTAGAGATCAGCATTACCCTGATACCAGACAAGAGATCATAAGACAAGAAAACTAAAGACCAATATCCTAACGAATATCAGACAAATATTGGTCTTAGCAATGACTTTATAAAAGTAACAACAAAAAATAGCAAAAAAAATGAATAATCTGATTTTAAAATGAGCTAAAGTCTTGAATAGACATTTATCCAAATAAGATATGGCCAACAACTACATAAAATGATGCTCAGCATCACTAACCAGAAAAATACAAAGCACAACCACAATAAGATATCACCCAACATCTGATAAGAATGGCTATTATTTAAGACAGAATGGCTATTATTTAAGACAAGTGCTGGTGAGAATGTGAAGAAATTGGAACCCTAATACCCTATTGTTGAGAATGCATACTAGTATGACCACTATGAAAGAAGTATTAATATTTCCCAAAAAATTAAAAATGAAACTACCATATGATCCAGTAATCCCACTTCTGGATATTTATCAAAAAAATGAAATTAGGATCTCAAATGCAATGTGCATTACTATTCATACAATTGTCAAGATATGGAAATAACCTAAATGTCCATTGACAGATGAATGAAGAAAGAAAATGTGGTATAAACATATAATGGAATATTACACAGCCTTAAAAAATGAAGGAAATAATGCAATATGTGAAGCCTTTAGGACATTACAAGGCTAAGTGAAATAAGGCAATTACAGAAAGCCAAATACTGTATAATTTCACTTATATAAGATATCTAAAATACTCAAAACTCATTATCAGAAGGCAAAATGTGTTTTCAAGGGTACAAGAAGGAGGAAATGTGAAGTTGCTAACAAAAGAACATAAAGTATCAATTATGCAAGATAAATACAATGGTCTGCTGTAAAACATTGTCCCTACAAGAATTGCTAACAAAAGAACATAAAGTATCAATTATGCAAGATAAATCGTTTTAATGGTCTGCTGTAAAACATTGTCCCTACAATTAACAATACTTAAAAATTTGTTAAGAGGGTCTCATGTTAATTGTTCTTTTACCACAGTAAAAGAACATTGGAAAAGTATAATAATAATAACAATTTAGGGTCCCTTCAACTCTGACAGTCCATAATTTTATGTTCCTTAATATGAATCACACTGTGACTCTAAGGTATGTTTTGTATTTCATACAAATACCTAATTTTCAGATAGAAAAAATTAAAAAGGGAAGTTCTTCGCTAACGTGTCCACTCTCTTGATGTTCAGTTGCCTGACAATAAAGAATAAAAATTTCCAAAGTAAAGGTTTTATAATTGACATGCAAAATTACTCCAAAACTAAAACGTAATTTTCTCCATCTCAGCAGCCAAAGCTATCCAACATAAAACAAATAAACCATTTAACAAAATATTTTGCCAATATTTTGCTAAATACACTGAGGCAGATTAAATATCATGTCAAAAATATAGTAAAGAAGGCCAGGCACGGTGGCTCACACCTGTAATCCCAGCACTTTGGAAGGACGAGGCAGGCAGATCACCGGAGGTCAGGAGTTCGAGGCAAGCCTGGCCAACATGGTGAAACCTCATCTCTACTAAAAACAGAAAAATTAGCTGGGCATGGTATAATCCCAACTACTCTGGAAGGTAAGAATTGCTTGAACCCAGGAGGTGGGGGTTGCAGAGAGTGGAGGTCGTACAATTGCACTCCAGCCTGGGTGAGACTCTGTCTCAAATATATATATATATGTGTTATATATGTGTGTGTTTTTGTGTGTGTGTGTGTGTGTGCGCATATATGTGTGTGTATATATACATATATTCAAGGAATCTGTATTTCATATTGAAAAAAGGATTGTGGAACAATACATTCTATCCTCCAATAATGTAAAATAGGTAATTAATATTCCATTGAAAATTAAACTGGTAGTTTCTGGACCCAGATTTAATCTAAATCCTCTCACATCCTAAGTAGTCCTCAAATCTCATTCCTTGTTGAGAAAAATAAATTAAGATAACACATTTCCTTCTGACAAATACATTTAAACACCAATCATTCACCAAATAAGCAAAGCTATGTTCAAAAAATTAAGTATGATGCATAAAACTTTTACTCATGGAACCTTCTTTAAAATGCCACTTCTTGGTGGATGGTGCTACATTAGACAGTCTGCCATTAACATTGACTCTGAGTGCCTAAGTGAGGCAGGCAGTCAGAAAAATCAAGGGCCCACACTAAAAGGAATTAGAAGTCACCTTAATCTAAACTTCCTATTGTTGAGTTGAGAAAAACTGGAGCCAGTGAGTTTTTGTGCCATGTTATACAATTACCAAGTGTCAGAGCCTAGAGCCTAAACTTAAACCCACGTATCTCAACTTCTGGCCTTCTTTCCACCAAGACTTTCTGAGTTCCTGTTCAGTGGAAAGGGTTCCAGGCTACAAATCATGAATGGTTGCCAGTCTTATGTTGATCATCAGGAATGAAGATCATGATTCTAGAGAGAAGGCAGACATAGCAGTACTCATAATCGTACATGCTATGTTGGTTTTCTATTGCTGCTGTAAGACATTACCACAAACTTAGGAGCTTAAAAAACCACAAATGTGCTGTCTTTTACTCCTGCATGCTAGAAGCCCAGCACAGGTCTCACTGGCTAAAAACCAAGGTGTTGGAGGGCTTCCATTACTTTCTGGAGGCTATAGGGGAATGTCTGTTTCCTTGCTTTTCCCGCTCCTACTTACTACCTGCATTCCTTGGCTGATGGTCCCCTTCCTCTATTTTAAGTGCCCACAACATCAATTGTACATTTCTCTAACAATTCTTTGTCCACACTAATGTCTCCTCTTATTTTGACTATGTCATAGAATAGTTCTCTGCTTTTAAGGATTCCTGTAATTAGATTAAACTCATATGGCTAATTCAAAATAATCTTTTCCATCTTAAGGTCCATGCCCTTAATCACAACTTCAAGATCTCTTTTGCAATGTAAGGTAACATTCTGGGCACAAACATCTTTGAGAACCGTTGCTCTACCTCTACGCAGGTCCTTGGCACAATTAGGCAGACAGAGGCATTTTTTTTTCAGTCTTCCTTACTTTCTTTCCTTCACCCATCCCCATGCCTATTTCTCACTGTTTCCCCAGCCCCTAACCTCTGGAATCTGGTTAGTTATCTTGCTACAGTTATTTGGAAGGAAGGAAAAATAAAAAGAGAGGAAGAATAACAGGAGGGAGGGAAAATGGACAAACTTGCTAATACACCAAAAAAGAAATAATTTTAACTTTAAATTGAAATCTTGAGATTCCAGCATCTAGAGGCCAACGTTTACTATCACTGATGAAATTTTTGGTATAAAAGCTGGCATTTCCTTCCATTTTAAGATTGAACATCATATTCTCCAGTGTATATGTATCATATTTTCTTTATCCACAATGTATACATATTTCAAAACATGTTTATATGTATATAACATGTATATATTTATATGTATAAAACATGTATATATGTTTATATGTCATAAATATGTATGACTTTTGTCAATTTTTTTAATGATTTTTTTTTAAAACCTGGGTGTGGTTTGAGTGGATGGAGGGCAGGAGGCACACGAGAACCCTAAAGCTTCCCTGTAAGTATTCTTACATCCCACTCTAGCTCTGTAAGGCCATTTAGCCAGAGATGATCAAAGAAGGTCTACATTTGCTTCCTGCTTCTTGACAAGCAGGAAAACAATTTACTGTCTATTAGTCATTAAAGTCAGAATGGAAATTTTCAAATCCCAGAGAACAGGTTCCTACTGTGGGTAATTAAAGCATATAGGAATTTTCATTTCCTATTCAACCTGTCTTTCTTTTGACCTGTCAGTGGAAAAGGGACACTCTTAAGCTCTATCAGATAACCATGTCTTTCAGATGCCATACTCTATATTGACTAAGGTCCTTAGATCTTCAATCCGGAAAGCCGTATTCCTGAGTTTCCATCACTCTCTCATCTTTGCCTTCCTCTTTCTACTCTCTAAAACTCCCCAAAATCAAATAATTAAATCCTGCCAAAACAAACCGTTGTAATTTAACAAAATTGGTAAATTTCCAGAATATCAAAATTCAGGGGATTCACAGACGATGCAAGTCAAACCTCTTCCCACAGCCTCATCCCATTTTGTAGATAAAAAAAATTGTGACCAAGAAGTCTAAATTTCTCTCAGGAAGCTACTCTGTTAGTGAGAGTACCATACTTTGAATCCCAGGCATAGGACCAGGGTCTTGACAAAGCATGATGCTTTTATTCACCCTTCATTCCAATTCATTTGGATTTTATAATAATGTCTTTATCTTTCATTCACAGCTCTTTTGGCTACAAGAGACAGAAATTGTCCAAAGTCAAGTGGAAAAGATAAAGGGGTCTCAACGATCCAAGAAACAGCAGGCACTGCAGGACATCATGGAAACCTGGAGGTGTAGAGCTGAAAGCCCTCCTGCCCCTCACAGGGCTAGTGGTCCCTCACCTCTGATTCCCTCTAAACGGTCCCCACATCTGCTTCCTTAAATTAGTCATCCTCTAGTCAAGGATACAGTACAATAGGGTCCCCAGCTCCAACATGCCATTATGATTTCCTCAGCTCCAACCAGCTACTTACTCTGTGTCTGTGTCTCTCATTAAAAATTTTGGTGAAATGAAGTCTGAACAGACAATAAGCTATGCGGGGACACAGCTCTTTGCTCTCGGAACACAAATTAGTCAGATGTTCAGTTTTGTTTCTATCAGTGGCTATATCCAAATAAAATCTTCCCCTGCTTGGTGGGTGATGGGTTAAGGTATAGGGGAAAGATTGATATAACTTACATGACTGGAATAAATATAATGTGGATATTTGATGGATATTGACTTTTATGCCTGGGATAATTTTTACTTAACTCATTTTTCTATTTTAGATATGGAGACCAAGTCTTCTTTAAAGATTAGTTTCATGTTTGACCAAAAACAAAATACTCATGTCTTACCAAAATAAACAGTTGAAATTCAACAAAATTAGTAAATTTCCAGAATGTTAAAACTCAGGGGAAGACAATGCAAATCTATTCTCTTCCCATAGCCTCATCTCATGTTGCAGATAAACAAATTGTGACCCAGAGGCTTAAAGTTATCTCAGGAGGCCACTCTCTTAGCAAGAGTACCAGACCTTGAACCCAGGTATAAAACCCAGCATTTGGATGCTGAAAGACTGAGTAGGGCTGACTCACCACAGCCTTGTAAGACCAGCCTGGGTCAAAAACTGGAAGCTGGTGGATGGTGTGATCCTCAGGACCATCCAGAGACCTGAGGCTGCCCAGAGAAGATTAAACACTGAGTACCTCATCAAGCTACAAATAAGTAAAATTCTTTTGAACCTTTGTTTGGTCAAAGAGAATCATAGTTTTCTACTAATAAAAATGGTATGTTCTCTCCCCATGTTCAAAATAAGGAATTTGTCATACGTATTTATTTCATGTGCTTCTGAGCCAGTCTGCATCTCAGGGGGCATATGAAAGAGTTTAACTTCAGACAATAAAACAAGCCAATTATCTTGGGAAATAATCTTATGTCATATATTATTTGGTTTCAGAGTAGCCACTGACTAAGCCTGACAACTTCAAAAAAGGAGAAATTATCTTGTCTCTTGGTGAAGTGGCTTGGAATCGTCCCATGAAACTTACATAAATTCCTAACACAGATGGATAGGCATTGGTGAAAAGTGTTTAAACCACAGCACCATCTCTATCTGCTGGATTAAGACCACCAGTATTTCATCAATTTTACATCACAATGGAAACCTGAATTCACTGGCACCAGGTTTTTAACTTATTTTAGTGGTTTTTAATCTGTTTTTTGTTCAGATTGTTGATGACTTGAGCATATGAAATCTCTGCATTTCCTGGCTATAATCAGACCACAATACTTTCTTAAATATTATTTGATAAATAATACAGATATTTTAAAAACACTTTTCATAAAGGATCTTTTCTATAAAAAAGAGGCTTGGAGTATCAATTCAAGGATATCATTAATTTTAAAAAGACAAAGTGAATATTCTTCCCAAGAAAAAACAAATGCCTTGAGCTGTTTCTTTGCCTTGCACAAAACTAAAAAGAATTCCTTAAGGACTCCAGAAAACAGCCTAAATTTAAGTTCTCAGTCTCATAAAACAACTATTTTAATTAAATACAGAGAATCTCCACCTACCTCAGCCCTCAATTATTTAAGACTTTAAGAAAAAGTCATTAAAATAGCATTAATAAAGATGCTGAGAAACTCATGACCATGGATAGCAGAAAATGAGTTTTCAATGAAAGTGATGGTTGCTATTGCTATTATAATAAATGAGTTCCTATAATTAGAAAGGCCTGGGCACTTTCCTTATGATGTTTAAATTAATCCATGAAACTCTACATGTGCAGTTTGTTCCCCACACACCCTGAAAAAATGTGACTGCAAAGGCAATGTAAGTCCATATGTCTCTAATAGCAAAGAGCGCTCACTCCAGAATCTTCTGCAATAGCCTGGGAAATGCACAGTTCAAGATTCGTAATTTGAGATAAAGGGAAATGTCATGTATGCCTCTCTAGAAACCTAAGTGCTCAAAAATCTCTCCCCATCTTACATTTTTTGAAAAGAAAAGATAAAAGGAAGGAAAAGAAAGAACTAATGTAAGCACAGTAATGCCTCTCTGGGGAGAATTTCCTTTCCTGGTTATAAGAACTCCTGTCACCTTTACACATCACAACCACTGTTGCCTGTTACGAATCTGATGAAGAAATAAATGTGATCCTAAGGATAAGAGTTACATGAAGTAGTTCATATCACTTTTGATTTTTAAATCCAAACTTCAAAAAAAAATACTATAAATAGTTGCAGAGCAAATTCTTTATACTTAATATTAACTAATAAATAAATGGAATATGCTGTTTTTTAATCAATGTATCCAAAACATTATTTCAACTAGACAGAAAGAAAAGTTTACTGAAAGGGAATTAATGTGAAATAAATTCATTCTTCCAACACAGACACATCAAAAGTTAACACTATACAAGCCTTCAGAAAAGCTATCATTTCATTAAGAATCAGAGATGCAAGCATTTTTCAAAATAAATACATTGTATTTCTGGTCTAGTATTTTGAAAAGAGTCACAACTTAGTTAATATATGGCAGTGCAGGTACAACATTATCTGACAATGTACAAGCCACAACATCCTGGAAAAATGGTATCAGCACTTCTAACATTTTTTAATTAACAAAAAAAATTTATGTATATTTCCAGGTCATAACAATAATCAGCAATAACTGCATAGGGATTATCTGAAGATTTCAAAACAAGATCTGAATGATTAACAGAGAAAGACATCCTATATCTCCAAATGGGAAATTTTATATTATTAAAGTGACAATTTCATTTTGACTTATTTTTCCCTGTGAGTAGTTAACAAAGTAGAAGAGAAATCATCCAGTAAGATCATCTGGGATGTCTTTCTGTGCCTGGCTTATATCACCTAACATAATGCCCTCCAGTTTTACCTATGCTATCACAAATGACAGGATTTCATTCATTTTCACGGCCAAATAGTACTGCATTATCTATATGTAGCACATTTTCTTGATCCATTCATCCATGAAGACACATTTAAGTTAATTCTTTATCTTATTATTAATAGTGCTGCAATAAACATGACTTTGTTTTTAAATGTCTGTTTTTAAAATAAGCATTGCCCTTTCTGAAGTTTCCCTAGATCTCACCCAGATTTTCCCACACAAAGGACTCCAGAGGACCTTTCCTCACCTCTTAATTCTTCTTCAGGGAGGTCTTTAAGGAGAAAAGTTTATTCTATTTAGAATGTGAGGGTCAAACATGGCACTAAGGTGCTTTAGATTAATACATAGCCACAGATAAAGTGAACGCCAAAAACTTACAGAGCAGAATCTTTGGCAAAATGCTTTAACTAGCTTATACTCAATCAACTTTGCAAATACACAAAACTAAGTACCTAATGGAAATACAAGTTTGACTTTTCAGCTTTTTTGTTGCCTTCAGGGATTTTCTGATAAACTGATTTCAATCCAGGGAAACTAAGCTAAGAAGCTATGGCATGGCATCAGAGAGATTTAAAAAAAAAATAGATTGTAAAGAGATTCGTTGTATTGATCCTTTATATCAGTCTCGCCCTGGCAGGAAACAAATGGCACAGTCAAATGAACAAAATATGCAGAGCATCTAATAAAAGGAGTTTACGGAAGTGAGGGTAGGGTACAGGGAAACTACAAGAGCCTCCAGGATAGGATTTCTAGTTACCACTCGTGAGCTGAAAGAAGAAAAGGGAGGCAGTGGTTACTGAGAGAGCTGTGTGGAGAAAGCCATCTTAAAGAAACTGTGACCCTCAGTTGAGGGACATAATCAGTCAGTTAAGAACCCAGAAGGAGAAGACTGAGGGATCTTTCCCAACTGTGATTATTTATTAATGCCTCCCTATTGGCCAAACCCAACTCATAAGCAGAAAGCAAAGGAGGCTATTGATGTAATCCCAAAAAGTCACCCTGTGTGGTATAGAGTAGGGTTGAGAGTGAGAAAAAGTGACTTTGAGGAAACATATGTAAGAAACCCAGTACAGCATTTGTGTTACAAGGCATGCCTGGAGCACGCTGGGCTGAGGATGGCTTAAAACTAAGAAAGTATGCAGTATCTTGTGGCATAGTCCTTGAAACAGAAATGTATCATTCAGATCACAAACTGGGCTGCACAAACATATCCTTGACAGTGAAGTCAAAGGACACGGATTCATACACTGCTAGGGAATGTATTATTCCCAAGAATAAAAAGATCATTAATTTTGGACTTTGTTTCTCCTTATCCGTTTGTATTAACAAAATGCACTTCGAGCAGACACATCTGCAGGGCGAACATAAAGCTGTAACCTCATTTTCTCAGCTGTTTTCATTACAGCACCTGACAGAGAAGTTTAACTGGGAAGTGACAGAAAGCAAGGAAGATGAACGCCCTTAAGATTATTACAGGTCACACGCATATATTTTAAACATTACTCATTTCCAGCTGCTCAAAGGTATTGCTGATTACATGTGAGTGACAGTATTTTGATATTCTTTAGTTGGACCAATAATCATTTTATGCATCCAGGAAGGATCACTTCTCATGTGTATCCCACTCATGATAAACTATCAGACTTGCATGAAGGGCCTGGAATTCCTTTCCTCTCATTAGACTATCTTGAGTAATCTCATCTGAAATCCAGGATTTGTGACTGTGAAATGATATGTCACTATAAGATTTTTTAACATAAGGCAAGTCCAGAATATTAACCTAAGACCAGGAGTACATTATATGTTAATAAAATGTATTTCAGAATATCTTGTATATTATCTGCTTGCTGGGTTTGCAACATCTCTTTCTTTAGCTCTGTCTCCCCCTGGCTTGCTCTCTCTTCTCCCTCCCTCTGTCTCTCTCTGTTTCTCTAATGTATATATGAGAGATACATATATAGATATATCTCCTGGACCAGAAAGTAACAAGATCTAGATATCTATATATAGACAGATTTATAACTATCTATATAGTATCATAAGTAATACTATATTAGTATTATATATTACATATTATATATCATATTGATCTATTTTTCTCTCATATATAAGATTTTATATAGAGAAAAAATACACACACACACACACACACACACACACACACACACAATCTTAATTCCTTTCTCATGCTTTGTTAAATTTAAAAAAAATACAATTTGGCTCTTTTTTATAGTAAAGTAATTAAATTTCCATCTAGGAATTTCAGAGAAAAGGTCACATTGTACCAAAAAAAAAAAAAAAAAACCTCTTCTTTCAAGAATCAAGTTGCTTGATTTTACAAAAAAATAAAAAAGGTTGGTCAGAGAAAATGAGAAATATCATAGTCTTATAATAGGAATTATTAGGATAGGTCAAAATGTAACAGGCACAGCTTGACAGGCCTACCACTTACCAAACTGTGAACAACTTGAGCATCAAAATAAATGATATTAATGAAGTATAATCTATTAAATAAGTCTTGATGAGACAAGACTAATATAAATAAACACATATATAAATAAGAAAAAAAGAAAGCTGACATTTGGAGTCAGTTACTAACAAGTGAAAAGTCACATTGAATTAAAAAAATTATTTGGTAGCTGTATTAGTTTGTTTTCACACTGCTATGAAAATACTACCTGAGACTGGGTAATTTAAAAACAAAAGAAGTTCCATTGACTACCATTTCACATGGCTAGAGAGACTTCAAGAAACTTACAATCATGGTGGAAGGCAAAGAGGAAGCAAGGCACATCCTACATGGCAGCAGGAGAGAAAGTGAGGAAGTGCCATATTTTAAAATCATCAGCTCTTGTAAGAACTCACTATCATAATAAGAGCATGGGGAAACTGCCCCATGATCCAGCCACCTCCCACCAGGTCCCTCCCTCAGCATACGGGGATTACAATTTCAGATGAGATTTCGGTGGAGACACAGAGCCAACCCATATCATTCTTCAGCTGGTCCCTCCCAAATCTCATGTCCTTTTCACATTTCAAAATCAATCATGCCTTCCCAACAGTACCCAATCTTAACTCATTCCAGCATTCACTCAAAAGTCCAAAGTTTCATCTGAGACAAGGCAAGTCTCTTCCACCTATGAACCTGTACAATCAAAAATGAGTTAGTTACTTCCAAGATGCAATGGGGGTACAAGGATTGAGTAAATGTTTCCATTCCAAATGGGAGAAATTGGCCAAAACCCAAAACAAAGGGGTCACAGGCCCCATGCAAGCCCAAAACCTGGCCGGGCAGTCATTAAATGTTAAAGCTCCAAAATCTCCTTTGATCCATGTCTCACATCCAGGTCATGCTGATGGAAAAGGTGGGCTCCCTTGGTCAGCTCTGCCTCTGTGGTTCTGCAGGTTACAGCCCCCATGGCTACTTTCATGGGCTGGCATTAAGTGTCTAGGTCTTTTCCAGGTGCACAGTGCAAGCTCTTGATGGATTTACCGTTCTGGAGCGTGGAGGACAGTGGCCCTCTTCTCATATGTCCACTAGGCAGTGCCCAGTGAGAACTCTTTGTGGGGCACTAACCCATTTTCTTTCTGGACTGCCCTAGCAGAGATTCTCCATGAGGGTTCCACCCCAGCAGCAGACTTCTCTGTACATCCAGGCATTTCCATACATTCTCAGAAATCTAGGCTGAGGTTTCCAAACCTCAACTCTTGTCTTCTGTGCACCTACAGGCCCAACACCATGTGGAAGTCACCAAGGCTCAGGGCTTGCACACGCTGAAGCAATGGCTGGAGCTGTACCTTGGCCTCTTTTAGCCACAGCTAGAGCTGGAGCAGGTGGAATGTAGGGCACCAAGTCTGAAGACTGCACAGAGCAACAGGGTCCTCCTGGGCCCAAGCCACAAAACCATTTTTCCCTCCTAGGTCTCCAAGCCTGTGATGTGAGGGGCTGCTGTCAAGATTTCTGACATGGCCTGAAGACATTTTCTCCACTGTCTTGGCTATTAACATTCAACTCCTCATTACATATGCAAATTTCTGCAGCCAGCTTGAATGTCTCCTCAGAAAATGGGTTGAAAATTTTCCAAACCTTTATGTTCTACTTTCCTTTTTAAAGTAAGTTCTAATTTCAAACCATCCATTTGTGAGCGCATATGACTGAACACTTTAAGAAAAAGCCAGGTCACATCATGAACACTTTGCTGCTTAGAATTTCTACTGCCAGATATCCTAAATCATCCCTCTCAAGTTCAAAGTTCCACAGAAATCTAGGGCAGGAGCAAAATGCCACCAGCCTCCTTGCAATAGCAGAGCAAGAGTGAACTTTGCTCCACTTCCCAAAGAAGTTCTTCATCTCCATCTGAGACTACCTCAGTCCGGACTTCATTGTCCATATTACCATCAACATTTTGGTCAAAACCATTCAACAAGTCTCTAAGAAGTTCCAAACTTTCCTGTATCTTCCTGTCTTCTTCTGAGCCCTCTAAACTGTTCTAACCTCTGCCTGTTACCCAGTTCCAAAGTCATTTTCACATTTTCAGGTTATCTTTAAGGCAGTATCCCACTCTGCTGGTACCGATTTCCTGTATTAGTCTGTTATCACACTGCTATAAAGATACTACCTGAGACTGCATAATTTATTTTTAAAAAAATGTGGCCGGCACGGTGGCTCATACCTGTAATCCCAGCACTTTAGGGGGCCGAGGTGCATGGAGCACGAGGTCAGGAGTTCCAGGCCAGTCTGGTCAACATGATGAAACCCCTTCTGTACTAAAAATACAATAAAAAATTAGCTGGTAATGGTGGTATGCACTTGTAATCCCAGCTACTTGGGAGGCTGAGGCAGGGTGAATCATTTGATCCTGGGAGGAGGAGGTTGCAGTGAGCCAAGATCACACCACTGCACTCCAGCCCGAGCAAAAGAGCACTGTAAAGGTTTAATTGACTCACAGTTCTACATGCTGAGGAGGCCTCAAGAAAATTACAATTAAGGCAGAAGGCACAGGGAAGCAAGGCACATCTTATATGGCAGTGGGAAAGAGAGATAGAGAGATGAAGTAACACACTTTAAAACCATCAGTTATACTGAGAACTCACTATCACAAGAACAGCATGGAGGGAATCACCCCCATGATCCAATTACCTCTCACTGGGTCCCTCCCTCAACACTTGGGGATTACATTTGAGATGAGATTTGGGAGGGGACACAGAGCCCAACGATATCAGTACACATGCTAGTAATAATTCATTCGCCCAAGAAACATCAACAGATATTTGAACTAGAGGCATAAGTGGGCTGGAGTCCATTGTTAAATCTTTGGGAATTTTGTGAAGCAATTGTTAAAATTATTAACATTTAAATGATATGAATGTGCAACTAAATAAATTCTATTTGAAACTGAGGTAACAAATACTCAAAGCTCATCATTTGGGCTCAAACACCCTACTTCAGGCTACTGCACCCCTGAGAAGATACTCACTTTTTGCTATGGCCCTGTCACTCTTCACAGATGCCCTCTTTACCCTGTTCCTCCTCTTTCCTTTCATCCCTTTAGGTAAATGTCTATCTCATTTCCTCTGCAGAGATAAAACTGTCATGTGCAGCTTTAGACTTATATTTTAAAAAGTCAACATTGCCAGAAACAAAAAGCATTCTTTCCCCATAGTTCCAGCAAACGTTCCAGGACTGACACTGATTGGCTCAATTCAGGTCATACAACAATGTCCCAATGAATCACGGTGTGGGATTTGGGGTGGGAAGAATTGGATGTAATATGCTGGTTGCACAGGCCGGGGCCAGGTGCTGAGCCCCAGAATCTGGGAACTACATTAATGGCTGAGGATAAGATGGAAGTTGCTTCTCTGAAGGAAAATCACTGAGATGCTAGAACCAGAACAAAGAAGAATGTAAGCAAAGCAAGACAGCCCTGCAGCTAGATCTACATAGTGAGGATACAAAGGAGAGTACATCCATCAAAAGAGACAAGCAACAACAGCCATTCAGGTAGCAGAACTGCCACAGGCTAATGTCATGAGAAATCAGCAAAGAGAGTTTCAAGAGAAGGAGATTAATTGTGTTTTATGAAACAAACATCAAGAGAATATACAGAAAGAAAAACCCTTGTATATTGCAATCCCTAGTGACCTTGCAGGGCCCCTAGAGCAGAGTCATGAGGATGCAGGTCATAATCCATGAACTCATGGGCTTGAGTTGACAGAGAGGAGATGGAAGTAACAGGCAAAGACTTTTCTTTTTCCAAGAACTGTGGCATCAACAGGACAGAGTGAGACAACATGTGAAAAAGGCATGTTTTTTTTAAAAAGGGGAAATGTGATATGTCTACAGGCAGACCAGAAGAAAACTAGTAAATTGTGCCACATTTTGAGAACTCTCTGAAAATTTATTCAGATAAAGGGATTAGATAACTAATAGACTATTATCTGAGCTGTGTTCCAAATGATGTTACTTTTGCATTTCCTAAGTAATTACCCTGTAAGTAATTACCCTATACTATAAGCTGAGAGCTTGGAAGGAGTGTCTCACTCATCAGTTTACCAAAAGAGGCTGACCCAATGCCGCTAAATAAATTAGCAATTAAAAAAAAAAAGTATGCTCTGTTGAAAAAGAGGGCTCAAATCGACAAATTGCGCTTGAAAAGCCTTAGATTTCAAATCTTCACTATCAGGCAAAGAGGAGCTGACAAAAGCAATCTAACCAAAGCTGTGAAAATCCCACAAAGTGACATGTCCAAGCAATTCTGTCTTTATACTGAAATATCCTATGTACAAGGTAAGTCATTCAATTCCCAGGAGGGTATTTTCTCATTCATTTATTTATTAAATATCCTAGTGCCCACTATATGTTTTAATAACATGTCTATAATGTAGGTTTCCTTTAGTGTAGATTTAGGAGATTTTTTGATAGTTTTTTCAGTAATAGCAAAAAAATTAATCACCAGAACAAAAGTCTCTGTTGGAATCTTGATACAGTTTTAAATGAGAACACACTGTGCCTGGGACAGAAACTCCCTGCTTTTTCTGCTGTCATTACCTTGAAGGTAAGACTGGTTTAGAAGAACGATTGCCCATTTGAACAGTGAGCATAGCTGTATCTCAAGAGAGCCCTTCAAAATCTCCATCTACAAAATTCTAATGAAAAATAAAAGTGAGAAACAAGTGAAGAAAATTTCCTTAGTAAGAATATAACACCTCCACCAAAATGTGTGGGGTTTGAGTTTTCGTTCAGTCAGTATTGGCTAGAAAATGTCAATGCATCTTAAACGCTGCAAAGGGCACAAAAACAGATGCATAATGAGAAAGAGCTGCTGCTTTTCTGGTCTAGGCATTCCATACGAACAAAGATGTTCACAGGTCACCTAACAGACATTTTATACACAAGTTTAGTTTTCCCTTTGAACTCAGGAAAGACACCCTAACCTGGTACCCCCACTCTCATTCTCTTCCCTGATTCATTGTTCCTTCTCTGTTACCCAGCCAATGTCTGGAGGGGAAAATTCCAGAGCAGCAATGAGACCCAGGTGTGCCAGGAGAAAGCCTAAATTAAATAAACGGACACCTCTGACCTGATCACACTTGGGGCAAATTTATCTCCCAACTTGTCCCCATCACCTCCACTCAAGACCCTTCTTCTGCCATCTGGTTCCTGTTTCCCCCTCCCAACTCTCCCCCTGCCTGTCCAGTCTCCCCTTCCCCAACTCCATGCTTCTTCAAATCTTTACAAATAGTTCCTTCTGCCAGCCATACCTTTCCTGCAGGAAACTAAAATCTCCTAGTTCTGATGCAATGTATTTATCTGAAAATACAGTAAAATCCCAGAGGAAATACTGCCTCATCGGTATGTTTTGCAAATTGCAAAATGAGCCTAAGTTTCTTTCAGTCTGAAGTTTCACTTTTGATCTATTTTTTAGAGAAACCTAATCTTTGATAATCTACCTAATCTCTATCTTTGGTGGAACATGATAAATTCTTAGAATTCTAATGGAAACACCACCACCAATGAAACATCAGGAGAAATACCCAACATCATATACATGATGGGCACAATTTGACTTTCAGTTTAACTATATGTTGGGTTATATTATATATTATTTTGAAGCCACTATTGCTAACTTACTTTGCTTACTTACAGCTGAAATAGTAAAGGGTTTATCAGTATCTTTGGGTATTATCATACTTTTTAAGTAAAAAGCCATTCAAAAATTGTAATTTAAGTCCATCATTCAAAAGGTCCTTAGAAACTATAACTAAAGCTTCTGAGGCATGTGGGGACTCAAGAGAATTCATTTCAGGTCAACTCTTATGTCTTTCACATATTTCTGTAAAGACAAAGCACCATAATAATCAGATGATGTTTATATTCTACAATTCCATAGAGCTAATTATTCTGGTTTTAAAGAAATAGAAGTTCCTTATCATCTATGATAACTATCAGAAATTAGTATCTTAATTATACTCATCAGAAGTTAGAGAACTGGTCCACCAATCCCAGTTTTGTGTTTCTCTTACATAATTTTCTTCCCTTCATCTCCAGGTTTTGATAGCTTCTATACTAAAAATCAAGCCTTCTATCAATTTTCCTAAGATAATTTCTTGGTGCTTTTGCAGAAGGAAACATGAGCTATGGATAAGGCAACAAGGAAAATGAACATAACAACAGAACAAAGTGCTGTGAATAATGACATCATGCATACCAAACAATAGCATACTAATAGGATGAGACATTTGAGTCTTGTTCTGATATGCCAAAGCTTATCAGAATTGAATTGATTCACAGCTAAATTGACTCAAGCTGCTCTTGAAATGAGACTCTCTTGGAACCTTAATGTCCAGATGATGCTAGCTAGAAAAAAAAGTACCCTGAATGAAACCAAACATAATTTGATAAAAGCTGGAAGAGCTTCAAAACACAAACTGAATAACACTGGTGTTATAGATCATTCCTTAGCTTTGGCAGCTGAAGAATTCGTACACCTGGAGAAGCTATTCCAAGAACAGATGTCAATTAAATGATTGTTCACACTTTTATCGAGAATACCTATGCTGACCTCAGCTAACCCTCTCTCCTTTCTTATGAGGAATGAGAAATAATGAAGAAAGTCAAATGGTAGGTATTAATCCACTTGTTCAAAAATTATTAAATTGTATTAGATAACTACCCATGAGTCTTCTTGTGTTTTCATCCAACATTTATTAAATTATCACATTTTGGTGAATCAAACACTTCAGCATTTCTTTAGGAGCTTTTACTTCCAAATTCAATACTCAATGAAAAGTTCTCAAAATATCACTGAGATAGTTTTTCTTTCTTCCAGATTTACTCAACAAACTAACATATTGTGGCCATGATTACTACTTTTTCCATTGCTAAGCAGAATCTCTCTTTCTCTCTCTCTCTCTCTCTCTCTCTCTCTCTCTCTCTCTCTCTCAGTCTTTCCAAATACATTTCTTCTCTCCACCAATTTCAGCATTGTTTATCTCTGCTTACTTTCCATCCACACTCTCTCATTCATCCCCACACTTGAGATTTTAGTAGCTAGCCTTTTCAGAAACTTTTAATAGCAAATTAGAGGCCTCTATAATGAATAAATCTGGTTTAATTGAAAATTTATCTGGTTTTTAAAATAAAACACAGAGTAATGGTAGTTTTAAACAATCCATTTTTGTGCTTTCTGAAAACTGAGGTCAAAAATATAACATTAAAAAAAAAACAGTTCATTAGGAGTGGAAACTGTCAGAGTCTCAGGACTAAATAAAGCAAGGCACTGGGGCTTGAAGTGGACTCTAGATCTTCAAAGCTGTAGGTCTCAGCACATGTAGTTTAGCAATGATGGCAACCCACTGCTAGTCAGTGACTTACTTCTCTTTGATTACAGCATTTGAGAATCAAGGAGCAGATTGCCTTCTCCCACATAAACTCCTTACAATTCCAGTTCTCCCCAACTTCCCTAGGCCATTGCATCAGTTTTCCTTATAAGAGGAAATCCAGCCTTAGGTTATATCCAGCCTGAAAGAAAGTTTCCTCTTGGTTCTTCTCTTGTAAAGATAAAATTGCCCTGAAACACTTGAGCTAGTTTCCAGATTACCCTGCTTGTATCTGTCTCCACTATCTAAAAATGGCAAGGCTTGTCATCCAGCCCAACCTGCCACTTTCTCTTTCAGCCATTTATGCCATAGTTGACTTCAAGTCTGAAGATAATTTCCCGCCCTTTTTACATGAGGTGAAATAAAGACACAGAAAAGATAAAGCATTTTCACAAAGATCACTGAACTAGTTAGTGGGCAATCCAATTCTAATTCTAATCCTGTGTAATTTTCTTAAATCATGACTCTTTGTGTATTACTCAGAGTCCCAGAAGAAATTTCTTCCAGAGAGCATACATGTTAACACTTTAATAGATGATTTACAGCACTGTGAATAAGTTAAGGAAATCTTATCAAGGAATACTGAAGCATCCAGAAACTAGAAACAGGAACTTGCTAGTGGGAAGGCATTACCACCCCCAGTGCTGAAGAAACGCAATGAGAAAATATCCTTGTGGGAGCTCAGTGAGAGCTGGAGCTGAGGAGAGGAAGATGCCCCGCAGGAGGTACAGGGCGGTAGGACACAGCTAGCTAGATACTGGACATCAAAGAATGGCTGTCTCCTCCTCCCTCTGATCTCCTGCTGGTGCTTCTCACTGCCTGAACCCAACCCAAAACCAGCCAGTGAAACATCCCAAGTGATTTATTCCTAGGAAGTCAGCTTCCAGAGTCCAAGAATGGAGAACAGATCTAAAGGGAGTAGGGCTGAAAGGTGGGGGAAAGAGAATAACCAACATGCTTTATTTAGGCATATTTATGAATTACTCATTGTATTTTTGAAGGTATATTTCATGAGAATAAAATTCTAAATCATTCCAATTTAAAAGTCAGCTTAATACTTTACTTGAAATTTTATCCTTGTGTAATCTTACTCATAAAAAGAGCACATGACTTCCAATATTCCTAAAACTATATGACATTTTTATCTGGCCAACCAATCATCTAGTATCAGGAAATACATGTTACTAAGCCAGGTACTTTCTGACGTGTAGTATGAGTTGCCCAAAAAGAATCTACATAGACCAAGTGAGAATTTTCAATGATCCTTCTCTTGAGAAGCCCCATGGGAAAAGCTGGAAAGAGGCCTGAACATGAAATCAACACAGGTATTTCAATTGCAAACTCACACTTTTCCTCAGTGGTCATAGTCACTGAGTCCAATGGTGTCTCAGCTTCTCTACTCCACACACTCAAAGGACCCTTGTGACTCACCAAGGAGGAACATCCTTTGTTCCCAGATCTCCTTGTATACTCTGTTGGTATACAGCCCTATTTATTGACACTTTCTGTCCTATGTTTCTAACAGTGCTTTCTCATTCTATCTCCTGCATATTTCCACTAACCACTTACTGTTCGTAATTTGTATTACTAATGGAATAAGTATATTGAACTTGCATCGTCAAATATCCACTCACTGCCATCCCTCAAATTCTAATATGATCTTCACCCCTTTCCAGGAAAAATTGCTCCTTCCAAAAACTGAGAATCACTAACTTAGAGTCTTTGAACCACGTAAGTGGAAACCATTCAGACTGAAAATATCTAGACTATATTTGAGAGCCCCATATTCTCTAGTAAGCATTGCCAACATCCCAAACAAAGGACTTTGCCCTCGTTTTTAATGATTTGGTCTAGACTGGACCTGTCACACATGTAAAATTGATACAGCTGTTGGCCCCAAGGGTCCCCATTAAAAGTAGAATCCAGACTTTCTTGGCCAGCCTGCCCATATGATGTGAAACTTTTATCTATAGAATTCACGTCTACAAAAGTGTGGCAACTCATGGAGAGAACTAGGCCGAGTCATGATCTTAGCTGAGAAGGCTCCTGCTTCCTCTAACTCCTTTTCTTCACCCTTTGCAATCTCATTCACCTTCTACTTTCTACAATATCTGATGCCTTATAGATTCTTCCCCATTTTTTAAATTAAACTGTTTTTCGAAATCCATTTGCCCTAGAGTAGAGATCAGTAATAACAATTTAACATGTAATCCAACCCACCCACCTACAATAGGATTTGAATGTAAGCATTAATAAGGTTATGGGGGCGGTAGTGAATAAATCTCACTAGACCTGATGTTTTTTTAAATTGGAGTTCCACTGTGCACACTCTTACCATGTAAGATGTGGCTTTGCTCCTCCTTCACCTTCCACCATGATTGTGGGGCATCCCCAACCATATGGAACTCTGAGTCCATTAAACCTCCTTCTCTTTATTAATTACCCAGTCTCAGGTATTTTTATTAGCAGCACAAGAACAGACTAACACAATTACTCAGTATATTTCCAAAGCAATTGCACCATTTTACATTCTCATTATCATTGTATGGTGACTAATTTCTCCAGATTTTTGCCAACAACTTATTATCTCTTTGATTATAGCCATCTACTGGGTGTGAAATGGTATTCCATTGTGGTTTTGACTTGCATATCCCAGATGGGTAATGATGTTGAGCATCATTACATGTGGTTATTGGTCATTATTATATTTTTTGGAAAAATGTTAAGATGTGATGCTCATTTTAAATGGGTTATGTCTTATTATTGAACTGTACATCTTTACATAGTTTAGATATGTCTCTTAGATATATGATTTACAAATCTTTTCTCTAATACTGTAGGTTATCTCTTCATCTTAGTATCCTTTGAAGCACAAAGATTTTTAATTTTGATAAAATTTCAAGTTGTCTAGTTTTTATTTTGTTGCTTATACTCAAATCTAAGAAGACTCAACCTAAAGCAAAGTCACAAAAATCTATACCTATATTTACTTATAAGAGGGTTATAAACTTGTCTGTCACATTTAGCTATAGGATTAATTTGAATTACTTTGTGTGTATAGTATAAGGAAGAAATCCAATTTCATTCTTTTACATGTAGATGTCCAGGAATCCAAGCACCATTCATTAAAGCCTATTTCTTTCTCCAATGAATTGTCTGCACACCCTTTTTCCAAATTAATTCAACATAAACATACAGGTTTACCTGTGGACTCTCAACTCTATTTCATTGTTCTAGGTGCTACCCTTTGCCAACACTATACTTTTTTGATTACTGATGCTCTGTAGCAAGTTTTGAAGTTGGAATATATGGGTCCTTCAACTTTGTTATTTTTTAGGGTTATTTTGGCTATTCTAGGTTCCTTAAACTTCCATATAAATTTCAGGAGAAACCTGTCAATATTCGTAAAGAAACCATTTGGGATTTTAATAAATCTTGTGTTTAATCTGTAAATCACTCTGAAGAGTACTGCTACCTTAACAATGTTAAGTCTTCAGATCTGTGAATATGGGATCTCTAATTAGAGTGTCTTTAAATTCTGTCAACTCTTTTTTAACTTTCAGAATGTAAGTTTTGTACTTATTTTGTTAAATTTATTCATAACTGTTGAGTTCTTTTTGATGCTGTTACAAATGAAATTGCTTTCTCAATTTAACTTTCTGACTGCTCATTGCTAGTGTATAGAAACGCTATTGATTTTTGTCTATTAACCCCAAATCCTGCAACTTTTTCGACTCATTTATTCTCACGGTATTTTTAGTGGATTCTGTAGGATTTTCTATATACAATATTATGTCATCTCCAGATAGACAGTTTTGTTTCCTTTTTCTCAATCTGGAAGACCTCTATGTTTTATCTTACCTAATTGCCCTGCCTACAACCTCCAGCATAATGTTAAATAAAAGTGGCAAAAGCAAACATCTTTATACCTGATCTTACAAAGAAAGCATCTGCTCTTTCACCATTAAGTTTGATTTTAGCTATGTGATTTTTATAGATTCCTTTGATAAAGTTGAGGAAGTTTCTTTCTATTCCAGGTTTGTTGTGTGTTTTTATCCTGAAGTGAGGTAACATTTTGTTAAATACTTTTTCTGAGTGTATGAAGATGATTGTATTTTTTGTTCTTTATTTCATTGATATAGTGTATTTCATTAGTTTTCAAATGTTAGACATTTCTTGAATTTCTGGGATAAATCTCACTTGGTCACAGTATATAAATTCTTTTATATGCTACTTAATTTTGTTTGCTAGTATTCTGTGAGGATATTCACATCTATGTTCATAAAAGATACTGGTGTGTGGTTTTGTTTGTGCTATGATTTAAATGCATCCCCTCCAAAATTCACATTGAAACCCAGTTCCCATTGTAGTGGTATTAAGAGGCAAGGCCTTTGGGGAAGTAATTAAGTCATGAGGGCTTCACTCTTATAAATTGTTAAGTGCCTTATAAAAGGACTACAGGTAACTAGCTTAGGCCCCTTTTGTACTTCCATCTTCTACCATGTGAGACCACAGCATCTGTTCCTTCTAAAATGTGCAGCAACAAGGCATCATCTTGGAAGCAGGGAACAGGGCCCTCACTAGTCATGGTATCTGCCAGTTCCTTGATCTTGGACTTCCCACCTCCAGAATTGTGAGAAGTTTCTGTTAATAGATTACTCAGTGGCAGATATTTTCTTAAAGCAGATCAAATGAAAGAAGACAGTTCATTTGATTTTTTTCTTATGATATCTTTGTCTGGTTTGGTATTGGAGTATACTAGACTCATAAAACTTGAGAATGTTCTTTCCTGTTTTTTGAACAATTTCTAAATAATAATTAATGCTTCTTTAAATGTTTGGTAGACTTCATCAGTATTTGTGCCTGGGACTTTCTTTTTAGATAGTTTTTGATTATTCATTCAATATCTTCACTTGGTATAGGTCTATTCAGATTGCTTATTCCTTCTTGAGTCAGTTTTGATAGTTTGTGTCCTTCTAGAAATTATTTGTTTAAATCATGTAATTTGTGGTCATGTAGTGGGTATAACCTCTGTCAATCTTTTTTCAAATTCATTAACTCTTTCTTCTCCTAGTTCAAGTCTACTGTTGAGTCCCTCTAGCAGATGTTTGACTTTAGCTATTGTGCTTTTTAACTCCAGGATTTCCAGTGGATTCTTGTTCATAATTTTTCTTACTGATATTCTCCATTTAAAGGGGCATTATCATCACATCTCCCCTCCTCCCTTTTTTTTGAGACAGAGTCTTGCTCTGTTGCCAGGCTAGAGTGCAGTGCCACAATCTTGGCTCACTGCAACCTCTGCCTCTGGGTTCAAGCAATTCTCCTGCCTCAGCCCTCTGAGTAGCTGGGACTACAGGCATGCACCACCACACCCAGCTAATTTTTGTATTTTTATCAGAGACAAGGTTTCACCATGTTGGACAGGATGGTCTCAATCTACTGATCTCATGATATGCCTGCCTCAGTCTCCCAAAGTACTGGGATTACAGATGTGAGCCACCACGCCCAGCCATCTCCCTTTATTTCTTTATTCATGGTTCCACTTAGTTTTTAAAATATATTTATAATAGCTGTTTTGAAATTTTTGTTATGTCTGACCCTCACAGGTATCTGGGCCCTCTCACAGTTTCTTTTGCCTGCCTTTCCTTACATATGGGTCAAACTTCCCTAGTTCTTTACATGTTTCATAATATTTTGTTGAAAAGTATATTTTAAGTAATATATTGTGGTAACTCTGAATACTGATTTCCTCTTTTCCCTAAAACTTCTTGTTATTGGTTTAAAGACTTAGCTAGCGTATTCTAGCGAAATCTATTTATCTTGCAGGGTGAAGCCTCTGATGTTTCTCCTCAAGGGCGGTACATAGTCAACCTAAAGTAACAGTTTTTTTTAACAGAGATCTTTTTGACTTTCTTTCCTTGATGTCTCAATTAACCTGTCTTCTTCTGTTGGTATTACACCGGACCATTAAGCTCCAGTAATTGCCAGGTGATTATTCTTTTGTATTCCACAATGTCTTGGGGGCATAATTTGCTCCACAGTCTGATTCATGTCTGACCCCATTGCAGAGGTAGTTTTTGAGCAAAGTCTTTGAGGTTTATTCTGACTCTAGGCAGGCTTTTTTCAGCTGTTCTCTCTGGTAATCTATCTGACCTAGGGCTTACCTTGTTGCTCTAATAGAGCTAGTTGTCTCTCATAAACTGCATATCACTAAAATTTCCATTGTTTTCAAGAGCATGGTTAGGCGTAAACATCCCTACACTTTGTTCTAAATAAAGTCAATTACTTTAGAGATAACTTGGGAGCTCTATCTTCCAGTGGACCATCTCTACCCTCCTACCTACACCCCAAAACCCCTGAACCCATTTCTTTTACAGTAAAAACTCTGCTTTAGGGCCTAGTTGAGGTGATAGGCTCTGGTCTTTGCAGCTTTCCTCTCCTAGAATTCAAACCTCAACCTTGCAGGAAGCTCAGGTGAGAGTATTCACGGCCCCTGGTCTTGATAGCTTGCTATGTCAGGATTATGGTCTCCTTCTGGTGAGTGTATCCTTGACAGAGAAAAAGATTCTCTTATCTCTTACCTTTATTTGCCTAGATTAGAATTTAGCCTCTGCAATTCAAGGCTAGAGAAGATAAGAAATTTTGGCTGCCTAAGTCTCTTAGGGAAATACCTTAGTCCTTATCTGAGAGCTGGGGGAGGAAAGCACCCAGTTGGTCACACCCACCTGAGCTGAACTCAGGGAAGTGAATGAACAACTCATGGCTCAACAACAGACTTACTATTCTTACAATACATAAATTTTCTTGAATAAATGTTGCTTCATTTGCTGTATGCCCTTAGGACAATTTTTAAAGACTTCCAAATCACTGCTTATGGTTATTTTACTGGGGAGACTATCCAAGGAATTCCTCATACAGCTACTAAAGAAGTGGATTTTTTTTTTTTTTAAACTTTGCTTCATTTTTACCTTTGCTGGAAAATCCTCTCCCTCTATGCTACAGAAGCTATGAGAGAAGCATAATGCTAATGCTGGAATTTCAGTCTGATGGGAGCAGATCTCAGAAGTACTTTCTTAGAGCCCCAGAAATAAGCCAACCTCAGCCTAGAAGAATGTCTAAAGAGATATCTTCCACCTTTTCAAAATATAGATCTGGCCCATGGTTCCAGCTCAGAGAACCTTCAGTTGCCAGGAAAGTGAAGGCTGTGGTTTTCAAGAAAAGATTTTATGATTTTTTTTTTTAACTTTCAAATGGAGTCGCTTTTCTGAGATTTCATTAATGCATCAAAGGGAAAGAAATAAAGCGGGGAAAAGCAATTGAAAGAAAGTAGGGAGACTAAATAATAAGCAAACAAAACCCAGGACACCTGCCTGGCTGGAGTTTGGTAATTGTGGCTTATTGGGGAATTGCTTCAAGGTTTTGCGGCTCTATGGTAGAAGTCAAAAACCGTATAATCTAGGGAGAAACAGTTTGCTTCTTGGCTCTCTCAGGGACTTCACCTGCTGTTACTGACTCCTATGTTGGCCTATCTGCTCCCCACTCTGTGATTTCTTACACGAACACAATTTCATTTATCACGTCCAGTAAGACTTTTTTTTTTAACTAGTGTCAGGCTCCTGGTACATCTTCAGTCCCTGTATATGCCCGTCTGCTTCATCTTGAGGTTTTAAATTTTACTGACGAATAAACTTTTGTTCTTTACAACATCTACATTATCAAAACTCAAACTGCCTAACAACAGTCTAGATTGAAGTAATGTGCCTAAGTTCATGTGTTTCTCACTATTAATCTGAATTTAGCTTCCATGTTCTTGAGAATAGTTTTAATAAACTGGGGAGTACATCATAATGTTTCAAAGTTTGAGGTCTGCGTTAGAAATATTTGAATTCGAATCCCAAATTTGTGATTTATTAGCTCTGTGACCTTAAGCAAATAAACATCTATAAATGTTTGTCCCTTCATCCACTATATGATAGATTGTGTAAGACAGTAGATTTGTAATAATTGCTAAAAATATTTTTGACCATTTATTATGTGCCAGTAAGTAATCTAAGTGCTTTTCATATATTGTCATTTAATGCATATTTTGTGTTTTGCACCATAACACATAATACAGCATTTAATAAATGTTTGCTATTGTTAATTAAATGTAGCCACCCATTAACAATCAGAAATAAGTATCAACACTTTCTATCAAAAGAAAGACTAGCTTGACCTTTATAGAATATAATCTTCCTACATATTTGTTTTCAGTTTGTTGCAAGAATAATGAGACCATATTTTACAAAACAGATTCAAATTAGTACCATCTTTAACAGTGACAAAATGGAAATCTTTTTATTCTTTTTGTCTCAGCTCAGATATAATCCTCTCCAAGAAGATTCTCTTCTACCCAGTCTTTCACTGTCCTTCACTCACACTGCCAACTTGGTTCAGTTACTCCCATATCATCTATAATGGTTTTCACATTGTTACACCCAATTTTAATAATCTCTTTAATAAGATTTCACGGCAGAATTCATATATGAACGGCCATTTTCAGTCCACTGGTGACTAAAAATGTAATGAGAAGTTGGACCATATTTTTAAGGAAGTTCCTCCCTACCCACAAGTTCCAGGAACAGACTTTGGATTTCACATGGAAAGTACTCAGTGGGCTGCCTGCCCACAAGAATTAAAATCCCAAACAAACTCCATTTTAAGTTCATATGTTCCAGGACGGCTAAGGAGAGTGTCTTCAGTGACTAGAGACTTAGCCAAGAGGCATTCGCTTTGTTCATAAGTAGCTTATTAAGCTCTAAATTTGTTGAAGTGACTTTCTAGATATATGTTTTATTTAACTGTAAAACAAATTATTTGCACATGGAAATCTAAGGAACAATCGTCAATAATCGTTTAACAGCCAGCCCAATTTGAGACAGCATTCAAAATACCCAAGATAAAGCTATAGTAAACAACTGAATTGTATCCAGTTTAGATAGTAAATATAATCCATACCTTGAAGCCATTATCTGAATCAATAGTGTTATAAGGCATTTCCTCTAGTAACAATACTAACCATTTCTTGAACATATGCCTTTACTAACATGATGGCACCTAATTCTTACCTACAGATCAGCTTCACTGGAAGTCCTCTAGACTTGAGATATGTCTCTACAAAGAAATATGCCATGACAAAAATAATTCTGCTAAACAGTTGAATAACTTGAGGACTGAGGAGGAATTTCTAATGAGCCATAATTTAGACATAGTATACAGAATGTTTCTGAGAAAAGAAACATTTCTCAGAGAAATTTGAGATGTACGTTTGTTTCTGGTACATTCTCTCTCTCATATGTTTGCCAATATCCTACTCATTATGATCAATTAAAAAAAAATCCGCATGGCAATAGTCTGTATGTCAAATACAAAAAAAAAATTCTATTTAGGAATTTCTATTAAATTAAAAATTACATCAATTACTATATATGACTACACATGTATACATGTTTATAACTATTATCTCAAATACAATAGTGCAAGGGGGTGATTTCTCACACCAACACAACTTCATTTTGTGTGAGTGGGTATAATAAATGGGTATTTACCCATTTTACAAATTAGGAAAGTAAAGAGAAGTTGAATTATTCTCCCAAAGCAGCTAAAATGTGGCAGAGTCTGGACTCATATCCAGATCTTCCTGGCTCCAGAGCCTTGTTATTGCACTGCCAATCCTCAGGCGGGCTGCTCTCTTAGCATTTTATTCTTACAACCCTTGGCTTTACAACCTAAGAACACAATGTTATTTAAGAAATACATAATTTCAATGGATTTAAAAATTGTGGAACTGTCCTCTTTAACGACTTCTGACAGAGGTCAAGAAAATAAAACTATCCCCAGAGTTTTCCTGTTTCTATATCCCTTGCATTTTCTTCCTCCACTTTCTTCCATCTGGTTAAATCAAGAAAAACAACATTAGATGCCTCTGGTGTCAGATCCTACACAAAAGTCTTCACCATGATCCCCAAGAAGCATTGAGAAACCCAATTGCTATACTGAGACCAATTTAAGGAACTACTGGATAGCGACAGATGGGGAGAGAAGACAGCATTTATTTAGTGAGCAGTATACTAGACATGTTCAAATAATTACCTTCCCTAACTCTGTTGATAAGAGTGAAAAAGACTATAAGCTACTAAGTATTAAAGGAGAAGCAGGTGCTAAAATTTATAATGGAGTGAGAACTGAAAACTCCCTCTCAATGAGTAAACTAGAACAACACTTATGAACTGGAATAACCACTACCAGAGTCTCTGATACCTTTTCACAAGATTTGTATCTAAATTAATTTTTAATATGGTAAAAAAATATTAATTGGCATTAATCTCTCCATAACTCTAGAAGTAAGCATGAGGCCCAAGTTTTTAGGAATTGAGAATTGACATGTTAAGAAACTTTTGAAGATCACAGACAGAAAGCATCTGCACCAAAGTTCCAACTCAGGTGTGAGAGCCAAGTGTGCACTCTTAACTACATTATTAATTGTATTAGTAACGGGATTATGCCTACATTACCACAGATAAACAACGAAGATAGTGCAGTGTAGTAAGAAAGTACAAGTCGGAATCCTCTTTTCTAACTGCATGACCTTGGTAACAGTTTAATTTTCTTTATGTGTTTTTTAATCTCATCTGTATAACAAGGACAATAATACTTACAAGAATATCTGTGTGAAGCTGTTGCAGGACTTGCTCCGTAGTTCAGCTAAAGACGGGGTCCTTGTAACACAACCATGAAAATTTAGGGAGAAAAATGGGATTTACTGGGCAAAAAGGGAAAGAAGGGGAAACAGGGACTCTCGGTAAGCAAAAGAGTCTTGCTAGTGCGTGCTTCCCACCTCGCAGATTGAATTCCAGGAGCCACGCAGGAAGAGGAGGGGCCAGGCTCCTCCCCACCGCAAAAAGCACGAACTTCCATGGCTCCACCCCAGTGCCCACTCCTCCCAGAATACAGGCCAGCTGGAGCTTCTCTGAGAACCCCTTCGCACCTGGTTGTCGTAAAGGCACTTAGCACCATCCCAGGCACAAAGTAGGTTAGAAGTCTATTTTATTTCCTGTCTTGAACGTATAAATGGAAAATAGTTTATAACTCCATTTGAAGTTCTCTTAATATTTATATTTTCTTGCAACAACTACATTTTGCATTCTGTTCTAAGTATAATAAGAAACTAAGAAATGAGGTTGAAAATAAACAAAATACATTTTATTTTATTAAAAAATCTAAATCTAGAAAGTATATGTCGAAGAAAAACGTGTAAATTATCTTCGTTAGTTGGACTCCATTTAATAAATTGACCTTAATCAACACACTCCAGTGGCATTTGCTTTGAGTAATCTAAGCAACAGAAATTTAAACTGACAACCCTAGAAAACGTTGTGATTAAAGGTACTGTCCATTTGACATGTTGTTTTATGATATTTGGAGTAACTCTATTTATAATCAAAAGCTTCAATGAAGGACAACAGTCTGCAACAGTGCCTCTCTCAACAAAACACCAGTTTTATAACTATTGTATTGTCTAACCATCCTGCCAGGTGTTCACTCTTCAAGATGTGCGTTGGAGAAAAAACAAAAACAAAAACAAAAACAAATCCATTTTTGATGAAAAAAGATGAAACATCCTTTCTTTGTGGCATTTCCTGAACACCTAAGGCTTTTTTTAAATTAATAGTTCGATGAGGCTTTGGAGCAAACTTTATACTTTATTTTCCAGTTATGTACCTGGAAGAACAGCAGGTAAAATTTTTCCTATAATCTATCCAGTTACTTCCACTCAGGTTACCTTGAATTTACAAATACAGAAGAATATCATTAAAATAAGCTCAATTATATAATAGCCCAAAGTAAGGGATAATTAAGCTTTCTGTCATTAATGGCTCCCATACAGGGTAAAACACTCCAGAGGCATCCTCCTCTGCACTGCAACAAAGCAGACATTAAGTCCAGTGACACTTGAATTACCCAACTTTTATACAGCATTCTGCTGAGTTTTAAATAGACCCTTGTATATCAGGAAAAAAGAGTTTGTTTCACCTGAAATCATTCTACAGATATTTATTGCACACTACCTACGTAACAGCATTGTGGGGGCTGCTGGACACGCAAAGCCTGCCCTCACTGAAACTTGCCATCCAGCAGGAAAGGCAAACATTGAATAAAGAAATACTAATGTGATAAAAGGTATCAAAGGGAAAGTACATGGCATTAATATACATTGCAGGAATCTTGAACTTTGGAAGCAACAGAAAAGGTGTCCCAAAGAAGGTAGCCTTATAGGAGCCATTTAAAGAATGTAATAGTAGGGCTTGACCAAATGAAGACATAGAATGTTCTAGGTAAAGGAAATAGTGAAGGCTTGGGATTAAGAAAGGATCAGGCAGGAAGTTCAATATGGTTGAAGAAAGCCAGCTGAAGAGATAAGTGAGGTACGATGATGTTAAAAAATAGGAAGAGCTCAAATCCCTGCTGGTATTTGAGTCTCAATAAAGTTTCTGGACTAGACACCACTTTTAAGGAATGTGATGATGTGACCAGAATTGCATTCTTAATAATCATTTCGGCTGCTATGCTGGGAGAAAAATGGATTGGCTGGAGGTAAAAGTGGATGGAAGGGATCAAATACAGACTGCTCCAGAATCCAGACAAGACAATGGAGCCTAGAGGGAGAGAATGGCGGCAGGGAGGATACAGGGGGGTCAACTGTCTAGATAGGAGATAGGATTCAAAGGAGTTCAAGGCTGGAGGATGGGGGAGGTGAGGGATAAAGAGAAGTCGTATTAATTCTTAGGTCTCTGGGTTAAACAATTGAGAGGATAGTTATACCACCCACAAAGACCAAAAAAAAAAAAAAAAAGAAAGAAAGAAAGAAAGAAATCCTTGCAGAAAGGCTAGTGTGGGGAGAGTGCAGGATTTTACCTTGTTCACATCAAATCTGAAATACCTATGAAACACCCGACCAGAGATGTCCCAAGGCAGTTGGATATACATGCCTCAAAGAGAAGACTGAGCTAGAAATATAGTAGTCTGCTTAAAGATGATACCCGAAGCTACAGGGAGAAGGAGAAAGTTTTCCATCCTGGCTGGAGGTAAGGTTGAGAACTGTCACTTTAAGGATACGGTTGGTAATCTATCCATATAACTGTGAAAGCATCCAGTTTACACAATGATCACACAGAACTGAGCCTCATGCTTTCAGCCATTCCTCAGGTCTCTACTAAAATAAGCATTTCCTGATCAGCCTACCTGAAGCAGCACACATGCCATGGACACCCAACATTCTCCATCCTTCTGCCTATTTTAATTTCCTTCATAGCACTTATTACTCTCTGACTACATGCTTGGCCTATGTATTTATTGTCTTTTTCCTACTATAAAAATGAGATCCCCGTAAGAAAAAAGATTTTGTCTTGGTTTTTCTATAGAACCCTAGCACCACCTGAAATGGACCTATCACTTAATAAATGCTTAATTCAGTATTTGTGGAAGGTCGTAATAAAAAGGGATCCAGAATTCAAAGAATAGAGATGCTGTTTTGATGAAGCAGAAGGAAAGGATATGTGTAGATGAAGGTGGTTTTGTGGCCTGCTGTAGAAAGGTAATGTTCCAATTTAGCTTTGTATCCCTATATGAAATAATCACTTCTATGAGAAGTAACTTGAACTCTCCTGATCAGAATGGGGTATAGAGTTCAAGTTTAAATTTTTTTGGCAATAGTTGAGAACAAGGCATGTCAAATTATCACGCAGTGTTGACAGGCAACTTGAGGTTGGTCACATGGATTTTTTTTTTTTTTCTGGACATAACAATCTGTCCCAGCAGGCGATTTTCTTCAACTGTACTCAGTATCAGGGTACAGTCATGGAGATCACAAGCAGCTGGGATAATCTAGAGTTAGGATTTTAATACACACCTGTGACAGGATAACAGCAGGAATTTGGCTTATTTGGGTACCAAGATGCTAGACAGTATTTTTCCTTTTGACTCAGAATTGGGTAAATAGCTATAAAGATGAAAATTATGTACCACTCACATTCTAAAGAAAGCTATAAAGCATATTCCCACAGGATTTCTAACAATTAGCAGAACTGGCTCTGCCATCTAAACTATCACTCCACCACAACCACGCAGTCGATATTTGCAAAAGATTGAGAATCAAGAGGATTCCACTGAAGCAGGCAATTATTGTTATATGATCGAGTTGTGGCTTTTACCCTCCATTGTAGAAAGAGTGCTTCAAACTCTCACCCAAGTGAGCCACATGAAGGAGGTTCTAAGGGAATCACTCGCAGAGACTGAAGAGTGCCTATAAGATACTATAAGGCACTTCCAATAAGGAAGTGAAGACAAGGAGGGACTAATGTTATTCTGTAAGTGAATATCTATTACACAGCAGACTTGAAGGCCTAGCCTACAGGCTTATGTGCTTGAAGGGGAAAACATGAATGGTACATGGCACGCAAAAAGAAGCAGCATTTGTGGTGGAAGACTTTTTTTATTTGGCTTAACAAGGATGTTTTAGTCTGCTGTGGATAAATGGACAATTGGAAGGTAGCCAGATATGAGCCATCCTGCTGGAATACTTTCAAACAGAACTTTAGGCAGAGGACTGAACCTTAGCAGTAAATAGCTATGAGGTGTATCATGGAAGCAAAAGCTGCGTGTACACTAAGAGGGTCATTCTGAAAATAAATGGGTCCTACAAGCCCCCTGAGAAACCCCATGAGAGCAGCAGCATTTGGGCACTTGCCACATCCGAAAGAGGATTCTCATGGCACAGGTTACATGGAAGAAATCTTAACTCCTCATCATTCAGTATGCTTCTGCTACATAAAGCCTGGAGCAGCTGAAGTGAAAGAGCTGACAGACCCATCTCTGCAGTCCAAGTCCTACATCTAAGATCTGGCTTTAAGGCAGAAAGAAAAATAAATACTAAGCCAGGTTTGAGATTAAAGGTTTCAACTGGAGTAAGCTGGACTAGATTGAAGTTTTCATGCTTAAAATTATCCAAAAGAAATGGATCTGTCTGAGGTGTGATAAACGATAGAAAAGTAATATTCATAGAACCTCACTGAAGGCAGTGACTAAATAAAAAGAAACAAAAAAAGCTGAGTGCTTCTTGTTTTGTTTTTTGAAACAGAGTTTTGCTCTTGTTGCCCAGGCTGGAGTGCAATGACACAATCTCAGCTCACCACAACCTCCACCTCCAGTGTTCAAGTGATTCTCCTAGCTCAGCCTCTCAAGTAGCTGGGATTACAGGCATGTGCCATGACACCCAGCTAATTTTTTGTATTTTTAGTAGAGACGGGGTTTCTCCATGTTGATCAGGCTGGTCTCAAACTTGCAACCTCAAGTGATCTACCCGCCTCGGCCTCCCAAAGTGCTGGGACAGGGATGAGCAACTGCGCCCAGCCACAGAGCCAGTTTTGTAACCCCTTAGAGTTAAGCGTGTTCGATAAACAGTGTTTTATGAGGACATGGAATCCAAGCTGGATAAGAAAGGCGTGAAGACAAGGAAGGAATAATGGATGGAAGAACGTAGAAGATTCACTGCACTGGGTGTCATGGTGGAGCTGAGGGACAGCTGCAGTGGGAATACTTGAGCAGATGAGCCAGAAGCCCCAGGAAAGCTCAGTGTCTAAATTTGTGATTTCGAAGTTGTGGCAGTTTGTAATGAATTCAAATCCAAGTTAAGATCTTGGAGATATTAGTAGCTGAGTCTGAGATAAAAATAATAATAATTTCTTGAAAATAAGAAGTTCAAATAATTGAGAACATTGGATTTGTCATCCAGTATGGATGCTCTAGTGTCCCCAGAAGATGGCAGATATGAGGAAGGAGAAAAGCAGTGAGAGCCACATACTATAGCTGCTACTGCAGGCTATATTCTGGATGGACATGTGTCCCATGAAAATCAGCTACTATGTTACAAAGTATAGGTTATAATGATGTAAAGTTAGCTGTGAGCTTCCAATGATAAATGCTTTTTGTAGCAGAAGGAAGACTTACTGGTTTCTATTCCAAACAGCACTGAGAAATGAGGAGGACATGTCCCCACCTACCCACTGTGAAAAGTCTCTGCAGTAGTTTCAGAGTAAATCCAAGAGGCGCTGGAATTGTTCACTATAGAGGCTGAGGATTCGGAGATGTTTGTTAATAATAGAATAGGAATTCTAGGTAGTCCAGTGGAAAAGTTGGTGAGAGAGGAGGAATAGGAAACTGGCAGAGTCAAGATGGGCAGAGAAATCTATATGCCACCTGAAGAATGTTGACTAGGAAACATGACATGATCAGACTTGCATTTTAGATAAGTCACTCTGACAACTGTGTAGAAGACATTTTTAAGGGGATTCAAAACTATGGGAAGGGAACAGTTCAAGAAACTATGAATTAGAGTCATGACAAGAAATGCCAAGGGTCTGAAATTGACTAGTAACCCAATGATTAAGATATATGTCGGAACTGAATCTGCTAGACTTGACTGGATGTGAGAAGTGAAAGTAGAAAGTTTCCAAGGACTCTCAGACTTCTAGCCTGAGTAACTTGGTGGTTGGTGGGGACAATGAAGGAAAATTATATTTAAATAGATAATTATATTTAAATATATATTTAAACATATAATTTATATTATAAATCCTATTATATATTATAAATTACTTTGTATTATATATATTTGTTCAGATTTGGACATTGTATGAAAGACAAAAACCTTGAGTTTACCTCCACCTGTCATTTCTCTTCTTACACAGTAACGGAACTAGCTGGTTTTCATGGAGCACATGGTCATCTAGAATAAAGATAACATTTCCCGTTTCCCTTATAGCTAAACATAGCCAAATGATTAAGTTATGGCGAATGGTATGTAATATAAATTGTGTTTGTTAACTTCCAGGAGGTGCCTTTAAAAGACGAGGTGTCTTCTTCACCTCCTTCTCTTTCCTGCTGGGGAATATGGGCATAATAGCTACAGTTCTATTAACCACTGTGGACCATAAGCCTAACTTGGCCATAGAAATTACAAAAAGCAGAGCAGCAAGATAGAAGGAGCCTGCTTCCTTAACTTCTCAAACATGAGAAATGAAGAAATTTCTACTTCTTTAAGCCACTGTAATTTTGTAGCTGTCTGTTACTCACAGCTGAACTTAATCCTAATAAATACCAGATGCGTTTCAGTTTGAGGTGTCTGTGGAACTCAAGAAGGGGTATGCAGTACAGCTCAACATACTGATATAGAACTAGGCAAGAGATCAGGGTTAGAGACAGGAAACACAGGGTCATTCTCTAAAAGCTAGTCCGTGTGGGGTTTTTTTCCAATTACCTTCAGCAGCCTGATCTAACAGTGAAAAAGCTAATAAACGTTTACTTAAAAGATATTCAGATCTAAATCCATTTTCTGACCACAGGTGTAAAATAACTTAAGGATCGATATTACTTTGTATTTAAAAGATTGCCTTTGAAAATAAGAGTCACTACAGCAGTTTTTTATATAACTGGCTAGTGTTTATGATTCAGACCACATGAGGACAGTATAATCACAAACCCCTTTATATTATGAAGAAATTATGATTAAAACCGAATGAGGAAGAATTGTATGTGCCAAATGCTGTGCAATAGATACAATGAATAACAAATATTTAGGAACAATTATATTGACCTTATTTGCACAAAAAAATAAAATCTAAGTTTGAGCAACTGCCCAGGTACCTGAAATCTGTATAGACTCAAAAATGAATGCTCATATATTTAAGAAAATACACTTGCTATATCATTGTACAAATAGTCTACAGAAATAGTCTCAGAAATTAGGATCCTTAGAAAAGCTATTTGTAAATTTTGAAACCTTTCCCACTGTAGACTTCATTAGAAGCTACAGCCTCTCCCCATATTTATTTAAAGCTATTTTCTTAAAAATGAGAGTCCTAGCTCCAAATGTAAATTACACATAAGGAATTTATTATAATGCTTCCAAATGGAAAAGTTTAGAAAAAGTGTTTCAAGTTGTTCTGTACTCTTCTCAAAAAAAGTTTGGATAAGTAAACCACTACCTACATGTTTGATTTTTTGTACTCTTGAGTTTTTAAAGCCAGTCTATCTGTCCTGTTCTCCCTATTGTTTAGCCCATATGTGCTCAATCAAGGATTATAAAAATGATTTTAACACGGAGTCCAGCAAACACAATTAAGAAGTAAATATACTATGAAAACAAACAGCACAACAAGAATTTCAGCTAGTTATTAATTTTGTGCTTACCCCTGGTTTGGACTGCCTTGGCCCCAAGTTCCCAGATCAGAATAGAAACTGGTTAATCAGTGCATTGCCAACATCAAGAGTCAAACTCACATTTAGCCAGTGGCAGAAGGTACAATTTCTTTACACCTCAGTCCACGTGGCTCTGGGACTCCACTGGGTTAGTAGCATGAGGATCCACCCATCTTCAGATTCTTGATACACGTTATTCATCAGGGAGCATCAGACACCCAAATGAATCAGAAAATAATCAAAATAAATTGATAGAACTTTGAGGTTTGAAAGCTCCTGCCCAGAGAGTAAGAAGATGGGAGTCAGGAGAGCACTCTAGTGATAAACTAGGTTAAGAATCACAAGGCCCAGAGTCTCAGTCTTGTTCTGATATTAATTAGCAGTCTGTTTCTTCTCCGTAAAGCAAAGGAGTTGGACTGGGATAGTCTCAGGGGATCTTCTAGCTTTAAAAGTGTTGGGAATTACAGGTGAATGCTATGCTTGACGCCTCGTAAATGTAATGCATTCCTGTATCATCTATTCCTTTTGATCCTAGTCTCCAAGAGGTATTTAATTCAGATGTTTTGTTCTGTGGAAAACTTCCTATCACTACCCTTCTCTCTTCAACTGACACTGGTTCTTTCAAACTAATATTTACATTGTTTTCGTTGCTATTTAGAATGGTTTAGAAAAGGAAGGCATCGCTAAATGTAAAAATTTCCATTAAGGAATTTTCCTTCTAGCAATTAAACATGCTTTTGGGTTAAGTATGGTATAGAAAAGTGATTAAATGCATATGAAATCATGTGGGTTGTGAGAGGTTATTTGGTTGTTTGGGGTCTCCTAGGATACGTAGTTGTTTTTCCACCAACCCACACGTCCCCTATATTCCTAATAAAGCCTTTGGAATCTGCTGGGCTTTTTAAAGCTCTCACCACTCTCTTTCTATGACTTCACCATATCATTAAAAATCTAAAGTTATTTAGCATAATTTAATAGTATTAGCAAGATTTGTAACCGTATCCAAGGATATGAAGTTGTTTGTTGTAACAACCACTCGAGGCAGACCAAAGGGCCCTTCAAAGAAAGAAACATGCCATGTCAAATTTTCAGTAGTTTTATTGAAAAATGCCTCTTTTGTTTCAGAAATAAATAATATAAGGCAGTGAAATTCACAATTTGCTGTTAAAATATAAAAGCAGCAATTCTATGTTCATAGTCTTGCAAATGTTTTCCAACCGCTTTTGATAACTAAGAAATATATTTTGAAAAATGTTCATACTAAATATACAACACAAACATGCAATTCCATCTCTGCAGAATAATCTGCAATTTGGCATAAATGTTAGTGTGTCTAAAACAAGGAGGTTTAAGGCAATATGGAATTGTATCCCATTGATGCACTAACTTCACCTACATGGCTTAAGGTTTGTGGTCGTTAAAAGAGATGTATTACAAGCATTCTATGCCCCGGTGTATAACAGATAGAAGATAAATAATTACAATGGAGTTGACATTTCCCTCCTTTTTGGTTTTAGGAGGAGAATTATTTGAATCGTGGTGTAACTGAATTGCAAGTAAGTATAGCAAAAGATAAACTGCCCTCTCGAAACACACAGTAGCTCTGGGTTCCAGGACTTACTGCTTAACCTAAGAGTTTCACTGAGGCTGCCCGCTGTGCTAACTAAAGGCACACGGCACGTTCTCTCCTCGCAGATTTTGTGAACAAAGTATTTTGCAAGCAATTGAAGGGCAAAGGCAAAAATGTCTACAGACTGCGTGCTGGGAGCTAGGCTTCCCATAGAAACAAGTTTCTCTGCAATCAGAAAGGGTACTCCTGGATGAAGCAACGCTGGAAGAAACACCGCAGAAAAGACGCACACTGCTCTATTTGACCTGTAAATGAGAATTTCAACACCTTCCCCCAGCCTCGCGGCGCGGCGCGCGGTCTCGGGTTCACTGCCCGGGTCCGTGGGGCAGGGGGCGCGCGTGGGATGGAGGCTCCTCTGCAGGCTGGTCGGCGCCGTAGTCCTCGTATTCCGCCGTCCGCTCGGGCTCCACGGGCACGATGAAGGGCTCGCGCTCAGGCAGGAAGGCCCCGCCCTCGGGCACATAAGGCTCTGTCCGATTCAACATTACAGTTATGGCATGATATGGAAGGTACACACACACACACACACAGCAAAAACTAAATCATCACCCGCGGTGATGGCACTCCAGTCTTAATCTCACAACTATAAATAGATAAATTACAATGTCCCGATTACTTCCAGAGAATTTGGTGATGATCAAATAATGAAATGGCACTTTCTTTAAAATAAAAATAATAATAATAATAATAAACCTTCAGAGATCCAGCAGTAAATACAATCATTGCACAAACACCTGGGAAGGGTCAGAAAATGGGCCAAAGAACTGTAAACGCAGTACCTAAGTAGGATTTTTCGCAAATCCCCAAGTAACTGTTCATGCCTTCAAACTCCTCAATTCAAAGAACAACTTGGAAAGATGAGGAGGTGAGGGGAAGTTTTATTGGCTCCTAGAAACTGAACTCGGGGGTGGGGGTGGGGGTGAAAAGCGACTATCACCAGGTAATATACAGTACATGACATCTTCTGTGGCTGTACCTCACACAGACTGAGTTACAGCTGGTGGGTGAGGAACACCAGTGACTACAGCAAAACAGGAAGAAAGGGTGATTTTAAACTTTGGTTCGAAAATTGCAATTACAAAACCCAAATGAGAGGACATGGACAAAAAAGTAACAGAAAGACAAATGCCCTGAATCAGACACATCGCTAACAAGCAAGAGATGAAGAGATTCCATTTGGTGTTATTCCGGCATAGAGCAAGCGGCAGGCTTTGATGCAGAAGCTTACTGTAGAATTGTTAAGTGATTTTAGTCGACAGGATCACATACAAATCATTTACAAGCCACAATTAGTTTATTATTTACATAAGACATTTCTCTTTAAACAGGTTAATTGTTTTTCTTAAAATGGCATAGTTTCCGCTGGTTAGTAGTTTTATTGTGCACCTCTTTCACAACTGAGGCTCCTCATGGCTGTGTGTTGGAACTTTTTTAAAATAAAGTTCTTCTACATTATTACTGAAATGCATCAGGCTTAAAAACTGACACCACTGCTTTTGTCTCATTCAAGTTAGTAAAAAGAGTCTCCACCCTCCTTTGTGATGTCAACCCGGTTCATTAACCATATCTGTGGTGAGATTTCCGTACAGAATCATTTCCTAATAAGCACGTGCGCAAACATCTCAGAAACAGGATTTTCATGTATTCAAACTGTAAGCAGCACTGGCGACTTAGAAAATGTGTTAGCCGGAACCTGAAACAGGTCAAAGATGATAGTTTTTAAAAGTTGAATGACTAAGTAAAAAATATAAATACACATCCATCTATGTATGTAATGGTTAAAGTATACATATATATATATATCCATATATTTTTAGTTATCCACACATGCCATAAGGAGGTGGTAATATATATTTATTTTATAAAGAATCAAATTGTAATTTTGTGAATGGGTTGCATGAGAACATACATTAAGATTTATTACTTTTGGTCATATGCATATAAATATATAGATATATAGATATTCAGATATTCAACTACTCATGCACTATTTGCAAGTAGCAAATCATATCAAACAGCAGTATCATTTTTTAAATTTGCAAGACGCTTGAGGGTGCACTAATGAAATGGTCACTGTTGACCACAGCATGACTATCTTATTTCCAGATTGGGATATCGCTCCAGTCCTCACATCTCACAAAATCAGGTATAGGAGACTTCTGCCCTCTATAACTGTCAAACACTAGAAGTTCATTAACAATTCTTTAAAAACAATTATTAAGTCCCAGATTTTATAAATATTAATTCCATGGCTATCATGGGACAGTTAATTATGTTCAGTCATCTGCACCAGATTATCACAGTTTACCTACAAATTAGATTCCCAAAACAATTTTTAAATACATATTCTTGGCATTCTACAGTTGTATTTAACAAATCCCTGTTCCCAATCTTTGGGGGGAGGGGAAAAAGTCAATTGCTAGCATTCTTTGAAGTCCCAAGAGAAATAAGGAAAGGTTTATGATGTGATGTGGTAAATGCAGAAATATGGGGAAAAAACAAAATAATTAATTCAATCCTAACAGTGAAATAATGTTTTACGCCATGGTAGTGAACACTATTATCATATAATCAAAACAGGATTGAAAGAGTTGATATCTTCAAGGCATCTTCAAATCAACCTTCCTTCAATCCTAAAACACTTCATTTCCATAAAGTCCTTTACTTCAGGTGAATCGGGTTCCTACAAGGGCAACAACATACCTGGATAGCCCTGCCCATTGTATGGGATGCTGGCGCACTGAGACGAATCGCAGTATCCAGGAGGACCTGGGGGTCCTCGGATACCTGAGTTTCCAGGACGGCCAGGGGGACCAGGAGGACCTCTTGAACCCGTGGACCCTGGTGGACCTGTTCTGGATTCTCCTTGTGGACCTAGTGTGGAATTAAAACAAATATATTTCCCCTCTTGTCAAATACAACTCCTGAGGTAGCCACAGTACTTTAAGAGCCACCTCCACTATCTCAAGATTAGACAATTTACTATTGGATGGTAAGAAAATGTTACCTTAAGAAATACCCAATATGAAGTAAGGTATAACAGAACTTTCTTACCAGTGACTCATCAGAGTTAATGCCAGAAATCTACTGCTTTAAGCATTTTATTCCGGAAAACCTGATTTAGCAAGAATTCAGCCAAACCAGAGGTATCAGTGAGTTCTTTGGTTTTCTCCCACTCCACAGGGAAAAGAGGACCGGAAGGAAACAGCTCTGTTAGGCAGCCACATTGAGCTGCCATCAAAACAGGGCAGTGCCTGCTCCACAACTCCAGACTATGCAAAGCAATGTTATTTCTGAATCGAATCATAGTTATGGTTAACATAAATGGAAAGACTTAACTATAGAGCTGTCCTTGTCTGCAAGGGTATCATGTGCCTTATAATGAAAAAAAAAATCATTTTACAACCTAGTAAACAAAATGCATCGGACAACTAGTATTCCTTTCCAAAATACCAAAATGGTTTGGGAGAACAGTGAATGAAATTTAGCAAAATGTCAGACCTTTTAGTGAGGCTATGTTTTCTTAGTCTGATAGCCCCATTGTGAAGACTACTGGAAAAAAAACACAAGAAATGTAGCCATCTTTAAAGACTGAGGCCAAACAAAACAAATAAGAATTTGAGAATTCAAAAAAGAGAGAGAAAAATAGAAAGAGAAATAGAAAGAAAAGAAAGGAAAGAAAGGAGGGAGGGAGGGAGGGAGGAAGGGAAACAGCAACTTGTGTCACTAAAACTCATTCCATTATATATTAATGTTATAGTTAATACCTAATAGAACCTATTCATTTTTTGAACAAAGGGAACATAAAAATGAAGTATGGAGGTTGAACTTGTTGCTGAAACATATGCCATGGTAATAAGAATGCTTGAAGCTATAATAGCAGAAGGAAGTGTGAATCTCTTCAGGACGGTGTGCTCTCTCAGTATTTATACTATTGACCTGTTTAATTTACTAGCAAACCTACCTGGGGGGCCAGGCAGCCCCCGAGGCCCTGGAGATCCAGTACCCCTTTCACCTTTCTCTCCTGGCAAACCTAAGGAAGGCGAAAAAGAGAAAGCACAAGGGTAAAATTATCTGGAAACATGTAATTTTTGTCTTAACTGATAATATTTCATTCAAGTAATTCATTTCCTTATTGAACGCAGAACCTAATTTTTCACAGAAGTTCACTCTTTAAGCCAAGTTCTTTCTAGACATTTGTGTAATTCCAGACTCATGGCCAAGAAAAAAAAAATTGGCTACAAGGCAGGGGAAAATTATTTGAAGCAAACAAACATATCTAATATTTTTTTAAATAGCAATTAGGAACAGTAATCCTGAAGAAACAGTTATAATATCACATTGAAAAACATATTAAAGGCATTTTATCTTTAGTAGCCCTTTTAGAACTAGCAGAATTACAGAAATATCTAGGTTTTCTCTAGAATATGAAGTACTCCTTTGACAAAAGTGGGTACTCAGAGTCCTGAAATACCTGAAATCAAATAGTCCTAGTTTTCTCCTTTTCCTTCAACTGCACTTATCTACACCACAAAATTCGAGTCAAACAAACAGATAAGACCAGTGCCAGGCCCTGAATGAAGGAACCAAATTAAGTCGATCTAAAACTCGAGGGCTGCCAAGGAACATTCAGCTGCTGCTCCACTCTTGCCTCGGTCAGAGAGCAGTAAGATTTTAGTAGCTGATTTAATTTGCCAAGATACAATTTTTCCCATTAACAATAACAAAAGTGAAAACAATAGCATTATCTTTACTGAGCTCTGATAAAAACACACCGTTTTTCTAACTCATGGATCTCTATGGCCTGCGAGTTGCCTAACAGCGCTTCTGAGGCTGTCCAAACGAGACTAGTGAAAGCAGTTCTCTCGGGTCAGCTTCCAGAGGCTTTCGACCTATCCAAACTCCTACATTTGTAGACACGCCTACCTCGTTCTCCAGGGGGTCCCTGCATCCCTGGCGTGCCCGGGAAGCCCGGCCGCCCCCCGGGTCCAGGTTCTCCTCTGGCTCCTGCACTGCCAGGTGGTCCCGGTGGACCCGGTGGACCTGGCTGATTGCGACTGGAGTGGTAATCATTTGGAATCTGATTCAGCATCTGATTGAATCTGTTCATCTGACCTACAAGTAGAAATAAGGCTTGTTGGTAAGAAATGCAATGAAGGAGCAATGAGTGAGTGAAACTGTTTTCTCTTAGTGTCTAGAGAAATCCGTCTCCATTCTGCACCCCCTCCAGGAAACAATCTAATTAGAATCCTAAAAATGAAATTAAGACCATCTAAGTCATCCAGGACAAAATGGGCCCTGATAAATAATTGTTTCCATAAAATGCTGACCTATAAGCCACAAACATTACTACAAATATAAAAGAATTGTTAAAGTTTAATGTGGCTCTGAAATAAAGTCTTGAGGTTTGCCAGATGACATCACTCGAAAGCAAGCCATTCTTATAATTAGGTAATTCTACAATATTTCATGTACCTAAAGCAATGATAATCAGGTTTCAGTGCAAATGGGAATGGCCTGTGGGACACCTTGAAAAATTCAGATTTCTGGGCCTCATCTCCAAAGACAATGATTTACTAATCTTAGGGCATGAAGCAGGAACTCTCACTTCTAACAAGCAGCATAGGGGATTCTAAGCAGGTGTTCCTAAGTATTACACTTTGGGAAACGTTGATTAAGACTTCTCAAGAGTGAGCTCTGGGTTTAAGGCCCACATCAGTCTCCAGGTACTCAGCTTTCTTACTTAACAGGCCTTAAGGAATAAGAGGAGTCTGTGAAAAACAGAAAGGCAAAAGAAAATTTCCTACCAAAATCAACTTTCACTGATCAAATTCATCTTGGTGGGCCCCCTTCTTTAAGGTCACAAAATGACTGAAAGGTCATAACTTAAAATACCCAATGTCTTAGTACTTAAGGTTGCTGCTATTGCTTTGCCTTGGGTTATTATTTTATCTTACTGACAATCTTTAAAATATCATTAACTTTATCTAATCAGATGCAAAACTGACAATGTATAAAAACAAGAGCTTCTCGAAATCAAAGAGAAATCTCTCTCTTCGAAACTTGATGACTCAAACTCTGCCTTTTCCTGCAATTAATTTTAAAAACATTCAGACAATAAAAAGAAAATAAATTTTACCACTTATCATTTGTTCACAGACTTGTCTCGCAACTGCTCGCATCATGTTCTGGGAAGCAATGTCTCCCTTGTGGAATTAATGAGAATTATCAGCACATTAGTTCTATCGTTTTAGTCTTCAATGTTTAACAAACAAAATAAATGTCAGATTTTTTAAAAATACATACCCTATCACCTTTTTCTCCTTTCAACCCAGATGGACCCTGAAAAATATGAATTGTATACATTAGAAACTGACAAACATATTCTAAATTGATGCACGAATGGACATCATGATGAAAGAGAACAAGGTCTGCTTTCTAAAGCATTAGCAAAATGATACATCACATTTATATCCATGTTACTCACATTTGACTTTTCCATAAAAAGAAATCTAATCTCTCTCTCTCTCTCTCTCTCTCTCTCTCTCTCTCTCTCTCCCCTCACCCCACCATCTCTGTGAAGCACATGTCCTCCAAAACAGTGTACAGATGTACAGATGCGAATTTTGTGGCCACAATTGTAAAAGTTATGGACCATGCACACTTTTTACAATGCAATTCATGATACATATGGAACTAAAATACATATGAAGAAGCCCTTGTGCTGCCATACTTCGCTTTATGTCATCATGGTTGGGTAGCTCAGCTGGTTATCGTGGAACATCCATGAGGTTAATCTCCATTCAGTCTCACTAAGAACCAGCAGGCTTTTGTCAGCTCCTTAGTTCAGTATATATCCCTTAACTTCTTCCAGTGATTCTTTGTGCATCTGAGATAAAAGACACTGGGTTTCTCTCTTATTAAATAACTCAATCTGAATGATCCTACATCAAAACACAAGCATAGAATATTTGTCCCTACACTGTCATAAGCCTCTCACTGACCATAAGAGATGTTGGGAAATGTTTCCTCAGAGTGCAGCAAGTTTCTGTCTTTCAGTAATACATTTCCAGGATGCCAACTGCTATCTCTGATGGAACATCGAAATCATTGACAAATCAGGTAACATCCCATACCAAACCGCTTCTTACCATCTCCATAGAAACCACTGCAGTCCACACCAACACTCCTGCCTTAACTACTCCAACACCCTCTTAACTGCTCTCTCGGCTCCCCGTTTTGCTCCTTTTTAGTCTATTCTCCACATAAAAACCAGAATGATATTTTTTAAAGAAAAATTCAATCATGTAATTCCTTTGACTCCAAGAGCTTCCCATCACACTTAGAGGAAAATAGTAATTACTTACCGTGGGCTACATGGTCCACATGATCATCTATGCCTAGCTCTCTGACCTCATATTTTATCCCTTTCTGTTTAACTCTCTTCACTTTGGTACCCAGACCTGTTGGACATTCCTTTCACATGTCAGACTCAGTCCTCAGCCGCGACTTTCATTCATGCTGTTTCCCCTGCTTGGAACCCTCTTTCCATAGATCACACAGCTTGCTCCCTCATTTCATCCCAGTATCACTTCCTAAGAGAGGTTCTTGGATGACTGTATCCAAAATAGCTGCCTTCCCACCAGCACAATCTTTCTCTAATCCCCTTACTCTGTCTTTCGCTTCTTCGTATCACTCATTATCACAGGAAACTATAGTTACATGGTTTTGTCTGTATCCCCCAATAGAATGTCTATAAAGGCAAGAACTCTGTCTTGCTTGCTCTTTTATCACCTGACCCTAGAACACTGACTAGCATAGTTTAGGCACTAAATACTTAATGATGTATTCTATAAACATCTCACGGAAACATCCCCTGTGGATATCTGGTATTATAAGTAAGCGAGAAGATATCAACTGATTCTAATAGCTAATGACATAAGCTAACAATGATTAAGCCACGCTCTCTGCTAAGACCCATCTGTTATGTTGGTTTCATAAATTAGAGGAAGGTAAGATAAAAGAGAGAAAAAAAGGAGAGGAAATTTGCTATGAAATTGGTGAAATTTCGAAGGACAAGGAAAATGAAGGAGAAAGGGGGAAGTGTTGGGGTCTAAATAAATGTATACGAAATTATAATTATCATAAGAAAAGCTGGAGTTGTCTGTTTCTTTGCCAAAAGTATTAGATTTTTGTGGAAACACTAATATTATATTTGGAGCATTTTGCAAATGCAGGATTTTTACATTTACTGCTATTTTTTACATTTCTGCTATGTGTTTTTTTAATCTACTGGCACTCTGAGATTGTCCTACTGTGAATGATTTGTGGAAATCATCTTTATCACCGATATTTGGAGATCATATTTCAAGTAATAGCAGTAGACATTTCTTTCAGGCTTCTAGCTACAGCCATCAATTATATGACTAATATTCTTATATAAGACACAATTGAGGTCATAGTAAAACAAAATGGAATGCTGAATGGGTAGAAAACTTTCATATACTTGGCTGGGCACAGTGGCTCATGCCTGTAATCCCAGCACTTTGGGAGGCTGAGGTGGGTGGATCATCTGAGGTCAAGAATTCGAGACCAGCTTGGCAGACATAGGGAAACCCTATCTAAATACAAAAATTATCTGGACATGGTGGTGCACACCTGTAATCTCAACTACTTGGGAGGCTGGGGCAGGAGATTTGCTTGAACCTGGAGGCGGAAGTTGCAGTGAGCTGAGATCATGCCACTGCACTCCAGCCTGGGCAACAGAGTGAGACTCCATCTCAAAAAAAAAGAAAAAAAAAAAAAAGGTTTCCTCTACTTATAATTGCTCTTGCAAAGTTCCTACCATGATCCTTTGAGGAAAAGAGAGTAGTAAAGTCACATGCTATGTTCTCACTCATAAGTGGGAGTTGAACAATGAGAACACGTGAATGCAGGGAGGGGAACATTACACACTAGGGCCTGTTGTGGGATGGGACTAGGGGAATAGCACTAGGAGAAATACCTAATGTACATGACAGGTTGATGGGTGCAGTAAACTACCATGGCACATGTATATGTGTGTAACAAACCTGTATGTTCTGCACATGTATCCCAGACTTAAAGTATAATTTTAAAAATAAAAATAATAATATAAAAAAGTCACATGCTAGTGTACACACAGATTTTAAAGTATTTAGGTTGGTGGAAACATAATTGTGGTTTTTGTCATTACTTTTAACCTAATATATCAGGAGTCCTTCTATCTTTGTGTTGCTTGCTTAATTTTATGAACTACACAAGGCAAGCCATATCACATAAATGTCCAATCCTAAGTCTGTCTGAAATGACTTTTTTTAAAGGTTGGGTTTGTGTAATTTGAACAATACTTTAAAAAGGAAACATTCTGTCCAGAGAAGAGCTCTGATAAGTTTTTGTCACTGCTAATAGTTAAACTTAATTGTTTTTAAGATATATTTTTATATTCAGGGTGCTATTCATACAAAAAAAAACTCCTTAAATAAATTCACACTTCATAAATACAAACAACGAAAATCTTGTAAAAAAAAATATGAAGCCCAATAGTCATTACAAATACTTGTGGATATTTTAGAAACTTCAAATTCAGTTTCAGAGATACTAATTTGGAAATACCAAATATGTGTACTACTATCTCAGCTATTATTTCAACCAAAATATCTGCATAAAAGAAAGTTAAACGATTTGTAGATCAGGGCAGGACAGTATTTTAAAAAATAAAATGACCAATTAAAGTCCATAAATACTTTTATTTCTGGTTCTGATGTTCTAGCATCCTCAACTAAATAAAAAGAACAAATGGAAAGCTGGAAAATACCCCAAAAGGGTTAACATTAGCAGGCTCGGGATGGAAGGCTGTGCACCATCACCATGCATTTTTCCATCTTAAGCAGCATACCACTTCTAAGTAAAAAGAATCATTTTGCTGACCCAGCTCTGAGTGTTTATACAGAGCAGAAATATGTGTCTTGGCTCATAATCCCATTCTCCTTTTAAAGAAACGCAGTAACCAAAATTTTCATCCCAGAATATTATAACAACCCAGAGGAGAAAAATTTAGAACTGGTACCAAGTCAAATCCATGAGTTTAGCATGGTTTCAACAAATGCTTCAAACACACGAAAGCAGAGATAACCTAAAAATGACAAAGCCTTGCAGTTCTCATTATTTATTTCCACAGTGAAATGACTGTCAGTAGACATGCAAACTGTCTGCTTACTGGTCTGCCATGATCTCCAGGTTTTCCTGGCTTCCCGCTTGGTCCTGTGACTCCCGGGGAGCCTGGGCTTCCCTACAACAAATGGAGAGAGAAGGGGATTGTTACGACAAAGGGAAAATCCCATCTAAACTAAATGAATACAGCCTGTTTTAAAAGCTTTATCGTGAAACAGCTCATAATTACACATTCAGGAAGAATAAAACCAAATTTTAAGATAACATGAAATAAAAAAAACTCTTGACAATGACAGTGCAATCCTTATAAACTATATAGTTTTAAAATATATTTTGAGACCACCTGAAAAGTACATGCCTACGTTTACAATCAGTTTCACAATTTAAGACTATGATCCTAGTACATTGGTTACAAAGTGGATTTGCAGAAAGCGATTCCCACTCCCCTTTATTTTTAGTGTCCTATTAAAGACCAGATAACACTTCAAAAGACAGAGGTTGAAAATTCGGGCTGGAGAAGAATTAAGAAGGTGGCCAGTTTTGTGCTAAGTTGGACACGATGGTGGCAGAGTTTCCCCTTGTCTCCTGGGAACTGTACTCTCAGCTTAGAAATTCATTTTTCCTTTTGGAGCATTCTCCACACTTTCATTCCTTTCCATCATGTCAGCACCCTTAACCCCACCAAAATTTTAAGAATTCTCCCTGTTGCTTTTACCACAGCTTCCAGACATTTTAGCCCTATATTTAATAGAATATTTATAATACATACTGGCCAATACATCATGTTCTAAAGCCTAAAATTTTCCTAAAATTGAATGATCAGATTTTTTCAAACAATCCTTTACTCCATCAATTATGCAAATGTTAATCTCTACAGTAAATACTTAACGTGAAAGTTTGCTGTCCATTTAAATCCCCCCATTACCCAAAGATCTATATTTTAACCATAAATAATAAAGTTATTTTAACATATGCTCTTTAGTCTTCATATCCTGTCACACAGACATGGAGGTTATCTATCACCTCAAACAATGTTACTGGGCTCTCACCTGGCTGCAAGGCTACAGATGCTAGTTTCAAAATCATTAGTTTCATTATTTTTCCCAAAAATCTTAAGTTGAAGACCCTTTGTTTTAGTTGTAGATAAAATTGACTTTCAGCTGGGTGTAGTGGCTCACGCCTATAATCCCAGCACATTGGGAGACCAAGGTGGGTGGATCACGAGGTCAAGAGATTGAGACCATCCTGGCCAACATGGTGAAACCCAGTCTCTACTAACTGGGCGTGGTGGCATGCACCTGTAGTCCTAGCTACTCGGCAGCCTGAGGCAGGAGAATTGCTTGAACCTGGGAGGTGGAGGTTGCAGTGAACCAAGATCATGCCACTGCACTACAGCCTGGTGACAGAGTAAGACTCCCTCTCAAAAAAGAAACAAACTAAAACTTCCTCAGAACAAGTGATGGCTGTTCAGTAGCAAATGTTCTTGAAATTTAAATGCTATAGCCACAGATTCTTAAAATTCTGTAAATAATCTAACCACTGAGGTTATAAAACCTAACCACTCAATGTAGGGATAAAGAAAGTGGGGTACCAACCAACTAGTGGCCAGCTAGTTAGGGATTTTTTTTTCTTTTTCTCAAGTGTAACTTGATTAAACAGAAAGATTCCATATTTTAACACATCTGTTTTCTCTAGCACATTTTGATGTAAGTAAATAAAAACACAGATTCATCAATGATATACTCCACAGCACACATGGAATGTGCTTCAAAGGCAGGTTACCTGGCTCTTCTCTAGCAAAATGGGGTGACAGGGTGGAGGTGGAGGGCACAAAAATATAACCCATTTAGTTCTTACCGGCGGCCCAGGTGGACCCCTGGGTCCCATTGCACCATCTTTTCCAGTGAAGCCCTATTGTAAAAATAAACGTAATTACAGATTAGGGAGGTCATGAGCAAGTGAAAAGAAAAGATACTAAACAGGTTGCTAAAGCTGAAGGGCGAAGAGAAGGATTTAGCCCAACATGCTCTTTGGCAGGTAAGCTTTCAACATGAAGACAAATATAGCAAAAAAAAAAAAAAAAAAAAAAAAAAAATTAACATGTCTTTCACTGAATAATTAATTTCTATGCTCATTCATTGTATAGCTATCAATAAAGCAATTTTAAGAGCCAAAATAATCTTCTCCCAGGAAGGTAGATTCTGTCATGAAGATAATTCGTTTTTGCTTTTGTAATAGCATAAAGAAGTCTAAAGGAAGATTGACCCTTTCTGTGGAGAAGTCCATGTCCACAGGCTGGCCCAGGAAGGATGGAAGTGAGAGGAAAGGAATGTTGCTAGAAAAGCAGGTGACATCATAAAAGATGATACTATGGTGGCAGAGTCTTCTTTTGTCTGCCAAGAATTGCATTCTCAGCTTAGAAATTCATTTTTCCCTTTGGGGCATTATCCATATCCATTATATCAGCACCCTTAACCCCAACAAAACTATAAGAATTTCTCCTTCTTGCTTTTATCACAGCTTCCAGATATTTTAGCCATATATTTAGTAGAATATTTATAATATGTACTGGTCAATGCATCCTGTTCTAAAGCCTAAAATTTCCTTAAGATGGAATTATCAAATTTTATTAAACATTCCTTTATCAAATATACAAATGTTAAGCTCTGTAGTAAATACTTAACATGAAAGTTTATTACACATTTAAACTCCCCCTTATGTAACAATATATATTAAACATAAATAATAAAATTATTTTAACGTATGCTCTCAAGTCTTCATACGCTGCCATACAGACATGGAGAAGTCTGTATGGAGAATGCTGACCACCTAATTAGAAAACTTCCTTCCTCATTTCCTGAGAAACTGTCAGAGAGCTAGAGCAGGACTATTTATGTCTCCACTCCTAGTGAATTTCTCTCTTCCTCTCCCAAAAGAGGCAAAGCTTGGCTGGGTGCAATGGCTCATTTCTGCAACCCCAGCACTTTTAGAGGCCAAGGCAGGAGGACTGCTTAAGTCCAGGAGTTCGAGACCAGCCTGGGCAATGTAGGGAGACCCTGTCACGAAAAAAAAAATGAAAGAAAAAAATAGCCAAGCATGGTCGCACACACCTGTGGTCCCAGCTACTTGGGAGGCTGAGGTGGAAGGATCACTTGAGCCCGAGAGGTCAGGGCTGCAGTGAGCCGTGATCGCACCACTGCACTCCAGCCTGGGTGACAGAGTGGGACCCTGTTTCAAAAAAAAAAAAAAAAAAAAAAAAAACAGAGGCAAAGCTGTCTTAACTGCCCTCCACTCAAAAGAGAGGAAATCCTCAATCCTGATAATAAACAGTTAATTTTTGTAGTGGTCTGTCTCTCTTCATCACACACAAAGGCCAAAGCTGCCTCAGCGTCAGTTCCCCAGGCAGGAACAGAGCACATCTCCCCACAGGCTTGATCTCTGGCTCGTGCACCCACGTTATTTTATTTTTTCTCTCTCTGTACAGTGCCAAATGACCTCGGCCTGGAATGAGTCATCCTGCTACCCAGTTAGTATTCATTCTCAACAGCAGAACTCTGAAATCCAGCCGAGGATTTCTGAGTCAGGTCATTTTTTAGAGCTGTTGCTTTCCTCTGTCAGAGATTTTTGTCTCATTTTCTGCAGAGAATAAAAGTTATTTCATCCATATTCTTGGATTCTCACAAAAGTTGACCATTTGGATCTCTTCCTGAATTAAGTATCCACACTTTTTATTAGTACATTAACTTTACAATATAAAAAGTTTAAATTATTTATTTCAAATTTGTCGGAAATATTCCATTTCTCCCCTCGCCCCGCCCCAAAAAAACCTTTTATCAGAAACTTTTAGAAATAAGAGTTCAGACTGTGTTCTGGAAGATCTAGGCCTGATTAACAAAAAACAGATCCTAAGCCTACCCGATGTAACATCGGCATCACTTCTGAGGGACACTTAAGAAACAAATTCCCTAAAATATTGCTTGGACCATTGGAATAAAATTTCTTCCACCCAAGTTTCTCCAACTACTATATAGGATGCTCTTTTTCATTTTCTAAAGGTAAGTATCATATTTCTAAATAATTAATCCTCCTTTAGTCAGTCTAAGAACTTTCTGATCAACCATTTCCTTTTAGAGAAAACATATTCCTAAGTTGAGGTGAAGAAGATTTACTGTGAAGTACTCAAAAAGGCTACTCACTATGCCATCTGCAGAGCTTCGTGCCACAATTTTATTTTATTCCTTACTTTCTGCTGAAAAGCTGCAGCAGTAATTTCCACTTCTACCCATGTGAGGGTGGCTGAGAGGACCGTTGACCGTTTTCATAGATACACATGTACAGATACCTGTATATGTAGCTCTTTTTCTACTTTCTAATAGCCCCCAGCACTTTGTCTCGTTTTGAAAATCATCTCTGCTGAAGACGATCTCTGTATCTTGTTTCTCCCCACTTGATCCTGCTAACAAGTCCACATTCCTCACCACAACTCTTAGCCTTGATCTCTCGTGTTTCCTTCTCTTCACTTCCACTAATGAGTTCAAGTTTTGTTTTGTTTCAGCTGAGATCCCCATACTCAAAGTCTCTCTAAAATTGTTGATGTCCCACCAGCTATGCACCCTCCTTTTTGCATTAGTGGTAGTTTACTAAGCACTAGGTAGGTACACAGGCTGTGAAGGAAAAAGGAGAACACTTTCCTGAAAAGTTCCCTTGCCCTCGTCCCAGGGTAGCCTCACCAAAAAGCTGGACACAGACTCGAGTTTGAGAATGGAAGAGCACAGTCCTTCCCAGTCCCTTACTTTTCAGGGATACAGTGGCACTGCCTGATGGTAATGGCTGCCCGAGCGCCAGTCCAGAAATAGAGTGCTGCTGGGAAGTGTGCTAGGGACCCGCCATGTGTCTGCATGAAGCCCACAGTGGTGTGGATGTGATAGGCACAAGGCTTCAGTCACGGCAGCAGCAAGCAAGTCAGTCCGTCACCACTTCTCAACTGCAATATTCTGGGGTTTGTTTTCTAATAAAGAAGACTGACTTGTCACCCTTGTATGTTGTCCTTTATTGTAAAATAAGAATTCAAAAAAAATAAGAAACGTAAAGTGCCAATCTCAGGAATCAGAAGAATGAATATGTCAGAACCTCCGCATCCCATATCCCAGAAAATACAGTTTTCTCTTTGACCTCTGTCTTCTCTCTCCCCCAAAATCAAAAGAAGGCATGGGAGGAAATAAAGTTCACTGGCATATCTATCACCTACCCTTTTGTATTATCTTAGGGCAAATCTTTGCTCCCTCTAAATGGCCTGCCTCTGTGCCCAGGTATCTTGGAGGTACTAAGGTTATAGACCTATGTTTAGTGACAGCTGTTATACAGCTTTGGCTTCCTCAGATCCTGCTGCTAGTCATATATTTTAACTTGATTGATTAATCGAAATATAGACTACTCTCAGACTATTATTGGAACCATAAGACGCTGAAAAGTCCTTAGTTCCTTTGCTTTGAGAAACTCTTAAAAATTTCTGGATTCTTTTTATTAAAGCATCTGTGGTTTCCTGTGGAACCAAATGTTTCATATCGTTGATGAACAGAGCCTAGAGGTCATGTTCACCATGCCTAGAAGTGATATTTGAGTTCTAAAAGTGTAGACAGGATGCCTTCCGTTTGTAGAAAGTGCCATGGGAGTCAAGCCTATCCTCATGGTTACAGAAAAGCTGCCTCATAAAGAAGATTTTCATTTTAAGATTTAAAACAGTTTGCTGAGATTATTGAATCTCTTTTTAATCAGCTAAAACTCCTTTTCTAGACTTCTTTTCATGAATATGATACAGTAAGAAACTTTCTGAAAGTTAAAATTTCAAAGACACCCCTGGAGTCCCAGAGTTCTGTTTCAAAGACCTTGAGATTGATCTGATGTTGGATGGCCCACTGACATTAGCTTTGCAGCATTCCACAAGATACACAATCTCTTCATTACCAGCCTTGAAGATTGGATTTTGAAGGGTTCTTAATTAATAGGCAACCATGTGACATAATTTCCTACATCAATATAGCCTGCCGAAGAAAACTTACTCTATCTCCTGGAGGTCCCATTGGTCCTGGTGGGCCAGGTAACCCTGGGGTTCCCTGCATAGAAGGAAACAAACCAGTGAAACACTACAACATACTTCCTATGTGGAAGGCAATCCTCATTATTATCCAAAAAAAATTTTTTTTTAATTCCAGAGACTCTGAAAGAAACAGAACAGAACCAAGCACGTTGCCAAGCATACAGTAGATGCTCAGTCAATACCTGAATTGAACAGCACCAACTTGAAGGATAAGACCAGGATAGGAAACAGAAACAGGGTAAAACACATATCCAGGCTTCTGCTTTGCTACTTAACCTGGGCTCACCTTTTGAGGCACTACAAAGGGAAATTTTCAAATAACACATGGCAGGGGGGAGAAAAGGCAACTTCGAGACCAACTCACTGTTCGGCCTGGAAGTCCTGGCTCTCCAGCATCACCTTTCATCCCTTGGCGACCCTAGAGTGAGCAATGGGAAAACAGTTCTCAGGCGTTTCACAGAGATTAAGTGAAAAAGGAAGACATGAGTCACTTACGAAATCTTCGTCACTTCATAAATCCAGTGTAAGGGTTCAGAATGAGCACAGAAGGGTATTTTTTGAAAGGAGATGAATAAACCTTTTTTGGATTAATCCTCACTTTTTAAACTACAAATGCTGTGTTATAATTTCCACTTACTATGCTGTGGGATAATTTTATATAATTATGGGACATTATACCTACCTTAAAAGAATATAGTTTAACGTGTGATATCTATATTACTTATAAGAAAATTTTTAATAAAGTCAAATAAGTAGCAGTCATTTTTTATACACAGTTTTATATTATTACATATTCTATTTACATATCTGAAATAACAGTCATCATGGAATGCTATCTTAGTGACTAACCTCACTGAATTATCTGAGAAAACATTTAATTTGGCAAAAGGTAGAAAAGGTTCCTTAAACTCAGTGTTTATCCACCATTCTCATTTAATACAGAAAGCCTTTGTGCTTACTTGCTCTCCCGGAATAGAGAGTCCATTGGGTCCCTGAGGGCCTGGAGGACCCTGCGGGCCTGGAGGACCTATGTCTCCACGAGGACCAGGGGGCCCCTAAAATACACAAGAGAGAGACAACCACAAAGTAATGCAATGTCTTTTCAGTGCTGACATTTAGTCAGACATTTGTCATCATAAGCCTAAGACATCAATCATATAATATTTGCAAATATTTTAGAAATCTACGTCTATGAATGTATTTATTAATGTATTTTGTTTCTTCCCTTTACTATTGAAAAGTGCAGTTTACAAGAGCACTTAAATTTCCATAGAAGTCCTATAAGAAATAGATTTTTTAAAATAAAATACATTGCATATAATACACATATATTTATTTTCATACATTCATATGAGATTAAAATCTCAAGATTCACTAGATTTTATTTATTTTAAGCTATTTTAAGTCCTCATTTCTTTTAGATTTGGGCTTATTGCTGGGACCAAAGTATATATAAATTAAGCAGGGAAAGAACAGACGCTCATGGATGATGTGCCCTATGCTGGACCTCTTTTGCAATCTGTCTAGACGGAAGAGGCACAGCCTTGGCATCAGACAGCCTGGGTTAGCATCCCAATCTCGCCCTTTCCTAATGGGGTTGTTTTATCATTAATTATATTATGACCAAAAACTACACATTATCTTCATAAAATAGGCCCCTGAGAAGCTTGAGTTGTCTTGCAGGAAACCAGTGCGGAGCTGGCAGAAGGGGCAGATGACCCCTTGTGAGCACATATGCAGTCACTCAGTGTTTTTTTTCTGAGACTGGTGAAAATAGGAGGAGCAGCAGAAGTACCCCCAACAGGTTCCAGCTCTCTAGCAGGTCTCTGCTCCCAGTGGGATGGGGGTACTCCCTCTGCTTCCCCATGTTCTGGCCAAGCCCTTAAAGATCTTCTCCACCTTCCCCATGTGTAATTGTTACATCGATAACATGCATCCTATGCATTTCTTCCTCTGGGTAGTCTAATCCATCATTATGACATCAGAGATAAGACAGAGATAATTATATTATCTGAGGCACATTAAACCTGAGCTGACTCGCTCAAGGTCACATAACCCCTCTGTGGAAATTTGAACAACCAGACTTCAACATATAGATGAAAATTTAAATGCACTCTAAAATATACTTACAATTGCCCCACTGATACCTCTTTCACCTCTGGGACCTTTAGCACCAGGCCCTCCCTAAAATACATAGAGCACATGTTAGTGTGAACATAGGAAAGCAGGAAGAAGTTATTATGTAAACAGTGCTTTGGGAAAAAGTACAATGTCCAGACAATCAATATAGCTGCTTGCAAAATACTGAAGCAAATATTTCATGTCATACAAATATGTGAGGAAAGAGAATTTCAAAACTTTGTATATTCTGAGTGTCTTATTTTTTAAATTATATTTCAAATTTCAAATTTTCACTTGAAAATCAGAGGTTTACAGGGAAAAGCCAACATTATACTACTTGTACACAATAAAGAGAAAAATTAGCTTTGGATTTATGTGAATTACATTCCTCAGGGAAAATAATGGGCAAAAAGAAGAATACCTTAAATCTCTCATAATGTTAGAATATATACTTAACAGGAATTCAGAAACAATTGAACAAAGAGGACATAAATATGATAGTGGCATCCAAGAATGTTACCTCACAACTACAGGGGAAAGAAATCTCAACATCTCAAAAACATCTAAGTCACATCCAGGATATAATTTCATGATTATAAATATAAGTCACTATTACTAGAAAAATAAAGAATGGTAATTCTAGTGACAGTGACATTTTGATTCTTTAAATGAGAAGCAGGTTTGTAATTAACCTAAAATCAGTCTACATTATTTGCTATGACCCAAGAATAGTAAATTTTGGTGTCCTGTGAATCCCTGAACTCTTCCTACATTAATTACATATTTTCGTAAAAGAAGCCAACAGAGATTAGAACTATCCACAAAACTGGCCCAGATCAGATACCGGATTGACTAAGTCAAGGGGTTTTGCGTTGATCAATGAACTCTATCACTGTAATCTTCAGGTTTTCCCATGTACTTTCTTGGTCTTCCCTCCCAACCAATGAATAAATCTGGTCATGTCTTCTCACTCAAGTTATTCCAAACCCAGAGTTTATAATATCATCACATATGTAAATTATCCTCTCTATATGTTATTCTCACATATGTCTGCTACATAAGGTGCACGTGTTCTAGATTCTCAACAAGCTGTTCTTGGGTCAGCCTCTCAGCTATGGCTTTATACCAAACACATAAGAAGCTTTCAGGAGACGTAAGAAATTTTCAGTCATGTAATTACAGATGGAAATCCAGGTTCATATCTTTAAGAGAAAAGCTTATGAAGCCTAGCCAATATTATCATTCTTGCATAGCTGAAGAAATATGTCAAATGCCAGAATCAAACATTCTTCCCAATTTACTCGATTTCAGATGTCTAAACATAATAAAAAGATGGTCTGCAATTTAGCTTACTCTATCCTAGAAAACCTGGATGAACTGAAGCATTATTGACTCCATACTGGCAAATAGATGATCACTCTAAAGATTTCAAAGGAAAAACCACAGTAACTATCTCAGTTTCCTTACCGCAGGGCCTGGAGGTCCTGGAGGTCCAATGCTGTCCAGTGTACAGGTGCAAGAATTTGGAAAAGCAGGGCATTTTGCCTCATCCCTCTGAAATTTTGCAAAGAATATTTACCTTTAAATTTCGAGGGAAAAAAAGACTTCTCATCCCACCCCCACTTACATGCATAAGGAAGTCTGTTTCCCAACTTAAAGAAATAATTTTAATTATCATTATGAATAGCCTTAAGTTGAAACTTGCTGTGCTCTTTTATGTCTTAATTTTATGCATTATGTTAAAAAAATCTCACCTACAAATGTTTACAAGACCACTGAGACCACTGGTAATTTAATCCAATTTCCTCTAATCTGGTCTTAGAGACTTGTTGTGTATCTCTCAAATATCAATTCCCATTCAGAAAAAAATCCAAAATTCTTTCCTCTTCCTCCATTATCCATATTGTTTTGCCCCTCACTTCATTCAGGTCTCTGCTTAAATCTCCCCGTATCACTGAGGGCTGCTTCTACCTACCATCACTGTCTATCCCTTTGCCCTGATTTGTTTTGCATCCTAGGACTTTCACTCAATAACATAGTATCCATTTCATTGTTAATTCTTTCTCTCCCACTGCCTTTCTCTGGAATACTCACTTTGTACTGCTTACCACAAGCACACAGATTGCTGCCTAGCTTATAATAGGTGCTCAATAAATCTTTGCTGAATAAACAATGCACACTCTTCCTGTGGATGCATGTGGGTCTTTGCTGGCCAAAAGCTTCAAATCTATCACCAACATTCAACTTTGTAACCATTACCACCTACTCAGACACTATTAAAGAAAAGTCATCATCTCAAATGGAAATACTATGGTTATTTCTACCATTTTAGAAACCTTAGTTATCCAGAAAGGTGCCAGTTTGTTCTGTAAAATACTGATACAAGCAATAAGAGGGCTTTATAGTAAGTGGGCTTATCAAACACATTAACTTAGCAGGACTTTTCTGTTAGGGAGAATTTCCAGATACAGTCTGTGCATTCCTAGCTTTTGAGAGAGGGATCACACAGGCACAGGCCTTCTCTGTAGCAGCTGGTGAGCACCCATATGTTGCGTGTCTTTTAGCTCCGTCCTGGAAATGCAACTGTGGAGTGCTTCTTCCTCTCCCAGGCACAAGGGTTTATTCCTGGGGACGGTAAAAGCCATGACAGGATTCAATTTTGTTTTACTTACCCTAGAGGGAATATCACAGCATCTGTCTCTACTGGTCCACACTGGGCTGCAGACAATGTCAAAACTCTGGATTTGGAACTGCAAACAACCAACAAGCACCATCAGCTACAGATGCATGAAAAAACATTTTATACTGACATTTCCACACCTTAGCCACTGCCAACTTCTCACACAGACTCTCTCAAGGGTACAAGCCACTGAGAGCAACATCATCCTTATTCCATCAGCAAGGAACATAAAAACATACCTACGAGAGAGATAGAAAAGTGAAACGTGGTTGTGAGATTCCCACTCCTGATTCACTTCTTTGGCTGAAATGCAATGTGTGAGTGACTTTTATTTCAATTGTTTGTTGTGTGCTTTTTGTTTGTTTGTTTGTTTG